>NC_134365.1:77025634-82025634 GCF_035582795.1 Mycteria americana
GCTGCGCACCGTGCGGGCAGCGGGCAGCTTTCGGCGTGGCGGCGGGGAGAGGCTGTGGGGGTGCTGGGGGCCCGCCGGCCCCCGCGCTTGCAGCGCCCGCCTCAGCCGTGGCCCGAGCAGTGCTGGGCGAGGGGGCTTCCTCTCCAGCCTGCCCTCCCCCCTGCCAAAAACCAGCCGGGCCTCTGTCCTCAGGCTGCGTTTAGGTGTTCCTGAGCTGCGTTTGCTGCATCCCGGCTGGAAGGGGGAAGGAGAGCGGTTTCAGAGGGAGGGTCGGTAATTGGCTTCTGACCTTTTGTAACTTATTTACGCGCTGGAACTGGTATAGCTTTTAGGGAAATTTTGGAGAGAGGTACGCTCCAGTTGAATCTTTTCAGGCTTTAGTAGGACACTGCGGCCGCAAGTACTGTGGAACTCAGTTGTGAGTTTTATCTTGAGCTAACAAACGTGTTTTGATTTAAGGCCTGGCGTTCTTACATCCTGTAATTATTTCTTCCAGGTCTGTTTCTTGTAGGTCTGTGACTTTTAAAGAAACTGAAATAGCTGTGCTAGCTCACACCCTGGCTGAGGTGCAGCTGTAGCAGTAAAAAGGTGCTTTACACCTATGTAGTTATTTCTGTGGGGGGAAGAAGTAAGCTATGGGGTTAAACGCTTTGCTGTGGTATAACAGCATGCGTGTGCTCTCCTGTGGAAGTGCAGCACTGCTGATCATCTGCAAAAACACAGATGAAATGTTTAGGACTCGGGCTTGGCTGTGTCTGAGCCTTCAGGGACTCTGCTGGCTCTCCTTATTTCGGCCCAAGCGCAGATACTACCAACAGCACTGTGTGTGAGCTCTGGTATGGATTGCAATGGCAGCACGATTGAGCAATCTGAGTGTCTCTGTATTCCAAAAGTAAACAGCAAAAATGGGTCACAGAGTGAGAATATTCTCCATACTTACACGATCGAATATCTGAGAGGAAGATGTTTTGGTGTGCCAACTCCGCATTTATTGCTTCTATTAAAGGTGGCAGCCATAGCTTGGGGATTTAACTTTGTGAAGGACAAAAGTGACTTGCAATTATAATAAAAACCACAAGTACGGGTTTCAGTAAAACCAGTGCACTGAGTGAGGCGGCATGGTAGGTCGGTTTGAAAGGCATCCCAGAAACCAGGAAAACTGAAATCTGCTTAAACTCTCGGTTCCAAATGCAGCGAGCATTTTGGCCTCTTAACTTCTTCACATCAGTAAGAAATTAAGAGACAAAGTGCTCCCTAGTTTGGCTTAGTACCCCTCCCAGGGGAGTTTTGACAATAGGATTTAGCACAGTTTCTTGAAAAGCTGTATCAAATAGATCAGCTCCTAGAAGCAGAGGGAGTTGTTTGGCTTGCTGATGAGAATGACAGTCAATAGCGTGCCGCGTTGCTCGTAAATTAAGGTAGGTGTTCCTGTGCCGGGAGTATGAAGTTGATGTTTCCCTCCTCCCCGAAGGCAGCGGGAGCTCCATGTGTTTGCCTGGCTGTGGAGTGGGGCCCTTACGAGTGGGTTTCCTCTTCAGCAGTGTTGCTCCTGCTTTGAGGCACGCCGCCTTTGAACAAGGTGCTGTTAGGTATTCAGCAACTACTATAACCCTCTTAAATGAGATAAGAGCAAGAGCCCGAGTCAAAATGCATGGGTCCAGATTCAAGTGCTTCCTCAGCTTCGGTGAGTTTTGCCCTGGGTTTTCATCCATTTGCTGGATCGGTTCTGGGTTTAAGAGTTCTGTTGAAGAATATTTAAGTTGATGTGTCCTGTGCATATGTGTCTGCAGCAGATCTGTGCTCTGCAGCAGATCTATGCTCTGGAAAAATTGGTGAGTAACATTTCTGCTTGTCCCTGAAACACAGGATGGAGTACCTTGAAGTCAGGGATGTCACATGGGGCAGAAAGCTGTGTTGAATGTAATCTCTTTTTTTTCCTGCTTAGATGCAAGTCCTGTTTCCATTTTCGGCTGCGCGGCCTGTGCAGTGTAAAACATGTTGCAGGAAGGAATGGGGTACTGATGAAAATATCTGTGGAGGTGTATGGGGAGACTTTGCTTGTGACCTGTATCAACATGAAGATGACGTTAGCATTCCCAATATTACAGCCATTCCCAGGAGACTAAGGTTCTCAGGTGGTGCTGCCAGCCTGTCTGGTCCCATCGCTTGTTGGTGATGAGGAGGACAACGTCTGGTCCCTGCTCTCTGATCAGGTCTGGATGGCCTGAGGACAGGCAACGCTATGAGGTGTGTGCTATGAGGTGCACGATACAGCGTTCTTCCAGAGGTTTTGTGTCTCTTGAATCCATCCAAATGGGGTTTCTGTGATGTTTCTGTCTGTCACCGCTTCAAGGAGCAGTTTCAATGAAGTGAAAATCCTTCCCCTGAAGAGGTTTAAAACCAAAGAAGGTTTAGTCACTTTCTTGACAGTGGTGTGATTGCATCAAAATATACCTTTGGCTTACTCAGGACAAAGTAGTGTTGCTGTAAACTCATTTGAATAACTGACTAATTTGCTTTGTTGTGCTTTGCATTGTATGTTTTCTGTGAAGGTGGGGGGAGCATGGAGAGGTGGCTGGATCACAAATCTGGTACAGATGGTCCAAAAATGTATCTCTGACTCCTGGGGAGGGGCAAGAGGAGCGCAAAAAATAAAATGCCTGTGACTGGGGAGTCCACTGGTTTGCAGTAGTTTTCAACAGAGAAAGTAAGAGCCCAAATATTAGGCAGGATTTAGGGAGATAGTGGAGCATCCTGGAAATTACTGTGGTGTTAGAGGTGGTCAGCAAAGCCCCTGTCCCGCTGCTGAATTTGCATGCCCTTCCTTAAGAAGGTGCTGGTAACCTCTGCCTTGGCTTGTAAATGATGATGTGCAAGTTAGATTGGTATACCTGAGACAGCTTCTTCTCGTACTTACCTTTGTTATTTTCAGGCTTCAAAGCAAAACTCAAGTTACATTGCTTCTTTAAAGCTGTACAATTATGATCTGACCTATTTCTGTCTGGCCAAGCCACATCTGTAAATTTATAAATGCCAGGAACAGGTTTATTGGAAGGTTCAGGTGGGTTTTGTTGTGTTCACTCTTCTTGTGTGGAGCTTGTGCATACAGCTGTGCATTAAGAATACATAAAACCACATAATGCCTTCATAAATAAAACCACTTAGTACCTTCCTGTACTTAGGCTGAATAGTGGCCCCCCTCCCCATTTGTAATTTTGAGATCCCGTTGGTGATCCCACTAGCGACTTTGCTCTTGGATCCAGCCCAGGAGAGGTAAGTGACATTGCCTTGCCTTGTGTTTACTGCTGGTGTTTATACCCAGACATTTATTTAGCATCTAGTATAAATTCCCGCCCTGTCTTGCCCTACTGTAAATTTGTTTGTGTGCCCAGAGCCTAACTGGTGTGTTGCAGTGTCTCCTTAGCAGGTGTACTGTGCCTAGGTCTCTTCCTTTGTCAGTCTTTGCATTTGTGCTGGCTTTTTTAGTTTGAGTAGGACTAGGGCATCAGCCTTCCCTGTGTCTTGGTAGGAAAGTGGCTGTTAGTGCTGAAAAGTTGGCTGCTAAACAGGTGATCAGTGAATGGAAAAAGGGTGGCCATTTAATGGTAGCTTCAGAAATCAGTAAGTTTACTGTTCAAATAGCTCTTTGAAGATGGCAGACTTACAAGCATTAATCTTTGCATAACATAGGAAAGGCTCCGTGTTATTCCTGAGAGATTACATCTCTTGCCCAATGTTTGGAAAAGTCAGCATCCCATCCAGAATTAAAGCTTGGTCCTTCTTTTGGAGGACAGTGTTTTTCTTTCTCTGTGGGGTTATTATCTGCAGTTGTGTGTCCAACTTCAGGCAACTTTAGCAGATGATCACACTAAGTCGTAACATCTGTCTCGGTGGGTTTCTGGTGGGATCTTTGCTTTGGATCTGTCCTTGTTCCGAGTGCCCTAGCAAGGGTGCTCAGCTGTGAACACACCTTGAGATGCATGGAATGATGCATCCATTTTTTCCCTCCTTTTTTTTTTTTTTTTTTTCACCTCTCTCACAAGGTGACTTCTGTGTTGGTTCAACTCAGGCTGAGCATAGTGGCCGTCTGTTATTTTTCTAATAGTGTTTGCTGCCAAGATAGTACTTTATTTCTGCTTGAAGGTTGGAATTTTCCGTTAATAATTCAGTCATCATACTGAACTCGCAGTTGCTTGCCCGTGATGTGTATTGCCCTTGCTATGGGCATATATGATTTCCTGATATCCTTTAGCTTCCAGAGCACGTTGTTCCTCTGTGACTTCTGCTGTACACGAGAAAAGTGTAGCGGGTTAAAGCTTTATCCTTTTTCCAAAGGCTGCGCTTCTGTTTCTGTCAAAAGGCCAAGATAAACCAATTATGTAAAGAGCTGATGTCTTTCCTCAGTGGAAATATATTTAGATACAGGTCTTGCAGCCAGTCATAGCTATAGCCTTTCTTCTCCTTGCCCCTGCCTGGGCTATCTTCATCATTAGCGAGGGAGGCAGGTGGAGAGCTTGGGAAGGGCTTAGGCTGTGCAGTATGGCCTCACAAACCTGACATATCCCCTGGGTAGGAGTCCTGTGCTCTCTTGCTGTTGGGTGCTTGGCCCCTCTGGACTGACAGAGCTAATGCTTCATCAGAGCACTCTTCGTTAGAGGTGCTGTCTGGGGGGAATGCTGCTGAATCTCACCCTTGTGCCTTGCACGTTGGATCTTCTCCCGCATGTCATCTCAGGAGCATGAGGAATGGCCCCTAGTGAAGACCAGAATTGTTCTGCTCTTTCTTCAAAAGCACGGTGCAAGTCTCAATCTTGCTAAAACCGCTGGGAGATGCAAAAGCCTCGTTCCCCCACATCACAGGAGAATGCTTAGGCAGAGAGATTAGCTCTCCTGTCCAGCACTGGGCTGGAGACCGGTGTCCCAATCTTTGTTAAGGTGAGGATGCTCACTTTCCCTTCTGCTGCTCTGCATCATTAAGCAGTGCAGGTTCTGTCAAAGAACCAGGACCAGAGGTCATTTAAGCAGTCTCTGGCTCATGGTGTTTGAGGGAAGATTAAAAATAACAAAAAGTGTGACTTTAAGCAGCCATTTGCATACATCTTGATGATAATCACACTTCCAGTAGGCACAGTGTTGTAACTCTTGCATGTAACTCTTGCATGAATAAAATCCTGTTGAATGCCACCTGTGAACAAAAGGTTCCAAGATCAAGTACACTAATCCAAAAGTTGATTTGTACTTGCATCTTTCTTTATAGGCTTTTTCCTAAATATCAGCGGAAAACTTAAGGCTGAGACTTGAGCCGGCTCTTGCAGCATTTGAACTCTAAAATGGAGAATCTTTGCGCTGTCAAAGACAGCTGTCTAATTATGTCTCAGATCAGAAAAATTTGATAACCACTAGCACGAATCAGCACATTTTAAATCAAAGAGTTCTTGTGGCTCCAAATGTGATGGATTTGGGAGAACAACTTTATTTTCTTGCTCTGTAACAGATGTGTCAAAATAAGAGGAAATGATAATTATTTGTCTTGCATACCTTTTCTCAGACTGATCAATTCTGAAACAAAAATCTAGGGAAAAAGTATAGGGTATATTTTATATATTAATGTAGAATATAATGCCAAATAGTTCATGGACACTGCAGTGGTTGTGAAGGGAGATACAACACATGCAATTTTTAGTCGGTAACAGAAAAATAGCTTTAATACTGTAAAAACAAACTGCCAAACAAACAACCGCCCAACCTCCTCATTTTCAAACCTTTTCCCCGCTTTTATGAGTGACAGAAACAAGAGCGCATGTGAATTTACCAAACCAGCACCAGGGCCTGGTTTTGGGCGTGAGGAAGGGCAGTTGATGCTGTGGCAGCTGTGCACGCACAGCTGTCCATGTGCTCTGTCAGCGGGCATGGTCATGGGAGTCTGGTTCTCTCCCAGCTTCGCAGTTGGCTGTTCACGGGCCGAGGGGTTCAGCCTAGAGCAGTGTGAGTCCTAAGGATTTCAGACCAAATTCTGAAATTCAGAAAGAAGGTCCTTAATAATAATGACGTCTTTCCTTGATGCAAGAAGAGTGGTTTGGCGAGTGACTCGGAGGCTGTTTTGTTGGCCTTTGCCCCTCAACGCAGAATTTGGCAAAAATGTCAGAGCTGGTTTCTCTGTCTGCAGCGGTGAGGTGCGGTTAAGGTTTCTGAGCATGCTTGCGCTTAAAGGAGTGACCAAGCCGTGGCTCGCAGGCTGTGTGCTGGTCACAGTAGTTTTTGTGGCCTGTGGTTTATGGCTGGCTACCTGCTGTCCCAGGGACGCTGCAGGTAGAGGGCAGGAGGAGCGTGGTTGCTACACGCATAGAGCTTCATCTGAGGTTCTGGCAGTACATCAGGTGCTTTGAGGATGTGCTGGGTTTGCTGAGTATGCTTAGACTGTTTGTTCTGCGCTGCTGAGTGTCTTTCCATGGCATGGGTCTTGATCTGAGCAAAATTGAATTTCTGATTACCTCCAGAGTTCAGGGAACTTCAAGTCCATTCAAAGGATCCAGAATAATTCAGAAAGTCTAGGTAGGTGTTTTACTGAAGTCTTGGCTTGATATTTTCTCTCTAAAGTATGTGTGCTCACTAGGTATAGCCATATATGAAGTTTAGACAGAAATACAGCCTTTGCAAAACACAGGAGAAGTGTAAGCACTGTTGAAGGAGATTAGCTATTTAGACTAGCCCAGATCATAGGGAGTGTAAGGGATGGGGAAAAGAATATGCAGGCCCTTTGGAGGCTGGTCTCCATGTTTTTGGACGTCATGAGATTGGCACATGAAGGTGTCTGTAGGATCAAATTAAGGTTCTGCAGAGTGTAATGCTGATAATTTAACATCTGCCCTGAAGAGCAGGTGAGGAAAAGCATCTTCATTGTAAAAAAGTGCTGAGCTGTTTCTGTGTTTCTGAAAATAGTTATTATCCCACGCAGTTGTAGCACTTGTAGTCTTGGGTTCTGTACAGCTTAGCAAGGACACAGCCGGTGTGGGTTTGTAAAAATCACTCGTGCCATATGGAGTCTGCCAGAATCTGTTTTCCCTTAGGCTTGGATCAGGTAGTCTACTCGTATGGAAGAAGTCCTGTGGAGACAAGGTGTTGGCAAGGAGAGGGAGCGTACAGCCTATTGGGATCTCCTCAGCTTGAGTGTGAATGGGTATTTGTAGATGTCAGCTATGTGATTGTGTTGTTTTGCCTTATTTTGCAAGCTTTTCATGTGGATTCAAAGTGTTTCCTCTACCACCCTGGTTTAGGTTTATAAACTTGTGTTGAAATGTAGCATGGGTTCATCTTTGTCCATTTCAGAGGAGCGTTGGGAGCGAGCCTGGTGGGGAGCGTGCTGCCTCCTAGAATTGCTGTGTGCAGGGTGCGAGGGGAGGCAAAGGCTGGGACGTGGATGAGGCTGTGGCTGTGTGGGGCCAGGGAGCATTCCTGGAGGTCCCCAGATAGAGATCTGCATTGGTTTCCCTATCCAAATGTCCAAGCTGGAAAACACGCTTTATGTGAAAACACGCAGGAGGTGGTGGTCTCATGGCTGTGCTCCTCAGCTGGGGCCTTTCTGGTCTCTCTCCTGCACTGGAAGCATCTTTGATAGACTTCTGTTAAATGGGAGGGGAGGCATGGTACATCGAGCTTCTTTTTTAAGAACTAGACAAAAATTGCATCTTCCCCAAAATCCTGGTACACTGCAAATGGAAGGGGCTCCACACCGTAGCTGACGCGTGCTCCCCAGAGGTCAGTCCCCTGCCTCCTGGAGACCTCTCTGTGCTGCAAGGGGGGACTTCATGTTGCAGCTGGAGGCTGAAGTAGCCGTCCTTGGTGGCTTTTCTCAAGATCTGAGTGCAAATGGCTGTTCTCCTGGAACAGAGTGTGTATTATAGCCAATTTCAGTGGGTTAGTGGCTTACATAGAGGGAGGGGTATACGGACATGTTGTAGCAGCCAAGGCACACTGAGTGTTCCAAATTCCTGCCCACAGCTGTATGCACAGTGGAGCAAAGGTCCTCTTCAAGAAGAGGTGGGTGTGTTGAGCAACTAATCTCCAGGAAAGGCATATGGTAGCTAGATGCCTCCTGGTGGGTTCAGGTGCTAGCTTTGTTGTAGTATCCTCTGTCCTGCTTCCAAAACAGGATTAAGCAAAGGAGGCTATTTCTTTACTTTTAATTTAAATCTCTGGGAAGTTGGTTTTGGTTTAGAGCAGACCTGAAAAGGCTTGTCAGTTGGATCTTAGAGCCATCAGCATTTTTTTTTCTCCGCTTAACTGACGCTTGTTTAACTTGTGACAGCACTTTTAATTTGTTATGTTTGTAAAGGAAACATCAGGGGAGGATTCAGAAATGCATATTTATGTTTCTTGGCTAAGCTTAATTTGGCTCTAAGAACCTGTTTTTGTTATTTCAATAAAGAAGAATTTTTTGTCTTAGGCTGGGATTTTTTTCTGTATTTCATGGTTCTTGTTTTTTGGTTTTGGTGGGGTTTTTTCCCTCTTCCAAAAAGAGCATATAGTGGCTTACCTTGGTCTACACCTTCCCTTGAATGTGAAACATGTAATTAACAGGTTCTAACCAGAAGTATCCTCTCGGAGGTTTCCTCACTCATCCTGGAGCTGGTGTTGGACCTCCTGCGTAGTGCCAGGCAGGACCACTGCAACCTCTGACGGTGCTGGCACAGAAATACGTTTTCTGCGGCTTCCTCAGGACGTGCAGCACTACCAGGAATTTGGACACTGGGGTGGAGTGTGCGTTTCTTCCCGCCGCCCTTGCTTGGGAGGACTGGAGCCTGTTACGGTGGGAGACCCCAGGGAGGTGTGCGCAGCGTGGCTCCGCTCTCCAAGCAAGTGGGAGGACTGCTGCTGGGCTGGGGGTACGGATGTGCCCCCCTCCTGCCCCAGCGCCCCAGAGGGAGGCACGCGGCAGGAGCAGCTGAGGCTGGGCTGTGCCCCATGGCACGGGGACGCTGCAATCGCATGGCGTGCCTCTGGTGGGGTGTGTGACCAGATTCATGGTACTGCTGCAAAACTGGGATGCTGCTGGTGGTGTTGGGGTGGCAGAAACATCTGGGAGCAGCCAGCTGTGGGATGGGGTGAGTCCTGCGACTGCCCCATGGTGTTTCCCCTCTGGCTGGCTTGCCCCACTCCCGGTGCAGCCCTGCCCTGGTGGGCAGTGGGGCTGGGTGGCCTCGCTGGCTAGTAGCGCCATCCGCAGAAGTACATGGCAAAGCTGTGACCAGGGCGTTGTGAACGTGGGCCGACCTGTCTCTGGGAGTGGTGAAAGTGTCTGTGTGCCGTCTAGACCAAGCGCTTGCACCCGCGGTGGCTGGTGGCACCCGTATGCCCTGAGGGCGATAATGACACTCCTCAGCCAGCTTCTTGGGGAGCTTAAAGGATGATTAATCCTTCCCTGCTTTCAAGCCTTCACATGAATTAATGAAGCAGTATTGATGGTGTGGTTGCATAGATGGATGGGCGTTATGTGAGAGGAGTGGTAACAGGTCTGTCGCAGGTGCAGACACTTCTGTGGCAGCAGTGTCTTGCTTGCTCTCCCTCTGTTTGCGGTATTGCTTGAGAGTGTCCTTTTGTTGAACAGCCGTGAGGCTTTAAATGCAACGTGGAGATGAGAAGATTGAGCTTTGTTTTCAGGGTGGTGCTGGTAAACTTCCTGCAGCTTGGTGGTAGAGATAATTCTGCACGTTCGGGCTCCATTGTTGTGACTGGGTCTAAGGTGAATTTAAGAAAAATATTTTGGTCAAACAGGCTTTCCTTTCTGTTCTATCCAAAGGGAAAAATCTGTTATGAGCCTGATCTGTTGTTCTCATTACTGGGGGAGTTTCTGAATGGGACCTAAATACGTAATTTTTTGCACGTCCTTATCTGTGCCACACAGTGTTTTCCAGGTCAGTATCTTGGGTTTCAGACTCTCTTGTCATGATGTGCGGTCTTAAATCCGCATACACAGAAGCGTTTGATCATAGAGATGTCAATATGGTGAATGGCGTTTCTCTCGGGATTGTTTTGAGCATCACAGTGGAATTGGCCACTGAGGACCAGTGTTTGCTCGGCTTATGGCACGCTCTTGAGCTGCTGTCAGAGGGAAGGTGAAGTGCAGGATTGTTTGACCAGTCATCTGTTGCAAGGCTGTAATGCCTGGGGAAGTGGAGAGGAAGCACTGATTTACCTGCAAGGCCTGCCAGGGATGAGGCTTCCACATGAACTGCTTGGAGGGAGAGGGGACATCTTGTACCCCAGCATGCTGATTGCAAGGATGGATTCTCCAGAGGGCTTTGTGTAGGATCAAAACCACAGCAGGCCCTCAGTTGGAGAGTGCCTCCTTTTGTGCAGGGTGATGGCAGTGGTAGCTAGAAATGTTTTTCTGTTTGGACCTGGTTGGGAAGCTATCCCTCTTTTGCCTGCATGCTATACAGTGGTTACTTCCTTACTTTCAGAAGTACTAAAGCAGGACCGGGAGTTCAAGGCTGCCTCCTGCAAGGAGCCACCATGCTGCTGTCTGCATCTGAAATCTGTTTCCATTTTCTTCAGCTTCTTGATCTCAGACCTTGTGCTACTTAAAGCTCCCCCTTCCTTCCCTACTCTTCCAAGGAATTTTACAAAGCAATCAATAGCTGTCTAGTTATGACAGCAAAATGAAAAAGGCTGTAACGTCTCCATAGCTACCTAAAAAGTACTTGTAAAATGCCGGTGGAAGAGAGTGCCCTACAATTATCCCACACATTCCTTGCTTGCGGACTGAAAATCGTTTGCATTAGTTAAGTAATCACTGCACACTTGTCCAGTGAGAAATGTTTGGTTACTGCAATAAATTTTTGTTCCTTTAACCCTGTGAAGCTGAAAAAATGAATTTGTTTTAAGTAGAAAACTAACTGACCTGAACTCTCGGTAGATTAACTGATTGTAAATGTACCAGCTTAATCCCACTTGGGTTTTTTCTTGTGTTTCATGTAGCATCTGAAAAGAGACAGCTTGTGGCAAATTAGCCAGGGTGAGACTACAAAAAGATTGAATTATTCCTGTTTGAACAGTTCCCAGCATGCAAGCACTTGCTGCTTGGTTCGTACATCATCTGTATCTTGAGTTAGCCTGCCAGAGCTGCTGTGATTGAGGTGAAAGTAAATAACTTCCAACTGGAAATCTTGCCTTTGATGTAAATGATAATTCATGCATTCATCAGTAAAAGTTTCATGGAGATATGATGAACAAAAGTTGTGGTTGGTGTGTGTCTGAGTTTCTTGCAACAAATGTCTTGCCCTGTTGTGTTTCCATGAAGAGAAACTGTTTGACGCACTGCCCTGTGCTGTCCTGAAAAGTCACTTTGCTCCTAGTGAAACCCAGTGCTGGTATGAAAATACAGTTGTCAAAATATATGTGAGGTCGTACGTGGCGTGTGTCTGTGCCTTGTGCTGCTCCGTTCACGTTGGGGCACGGCATAAAAATAACAGGCTGCAAAGTTAGGTCTGCTGCATTTAGGCAAGGCTAAACTTACTGTCAGGCATCTGTAAGCACAGAAGTGGTTGAAACAAGCTGATGCTTCTGTAGGGACTTGCCTTGATATACTGATGTATTGCAGTGCCTCTTTTGCAGGGAAGGGCCTGAAGGGGTAGGGGAACTACATATATGTGGCATTTGTTTAGGATCAGCTGCCTGGTCGCTTTGGACAATGTATCCAGCTGGACTACTGATGCTAAATTGGAATTTGGCTGTTATATTGCAGTTAATTCCTCTTCGTACTAAATGTGCTGTATCATCTTTCTATGGCTGCGGCAATTAGGGCCTGGCTTTAGTGTTACACGTTGTGAGGAACATCATGTCCCTTCCTTAGATCCAGCTGTGTTCATACAGCTCCCGCAGAGTGTGCACTGAAGAGCAAAACAGGGGGGCTGTCTCTGTTTTTCTGTGTTGAAAGGAAGAAATGGGACCCTACCGCCTTTCCTCTGAGCTGCACTGGGTTTGCTGTCCCTTTTGCCCTAAGACATTGGGCCATTTGTGGGTAAGATGTTACTTGCTGCAAGCAGAGCGAGAAGACACGGCGCAGTGGATGAAATTCCTGCTAGAGGCAATGAAAGTCCTGCTTTTGCTTTTAGTGAGACCTCAACTTTGCATTGTCCCACTTGCCGTGTTTTTCTGGAAAGAGGGGTTAACAGGGATGGAAACCCAGCGATGACCCCAGTGCAGATGCCTTTGCTGTTGTCCCCTTTGCCTGGGTGAGGTGTTAGGGAGATGGTTGGTGAAGGGAGGAGGACATGCTGATACCGTCCCCCTGCGTGGGGGTGGTGGTGGGGTCTCTGTTGCTGAAGTCTTTGGGCCTGGAAGTGAGGGGCAAGGAAACAGGCCCTACAGAGGGCCTGGGGCAGACTGGGCTGGGCTAGTGGGGGTAGAGGTGGGCTTGCGAGGTGGTGGGAGCTCCTCTGGAGCCAGCTGTGGCAGAACAGGCAACCCTGCAGGCTCCAAGAGTTAGAAATCACAGGGTCAAGGATACAACAACTGGTGTTGCAGCTGTCTGTTTTGCAAGCCTACATGGCCATGCCGCTGCCTGGCTGGAGCCAGCGTCCCCTGTCCTGTTGGCCACTCTGAGAGCGGTGGAGAGGAAGAGTGGCCTCGGCAGCCAAAGCACGTGTGACCCTCTCAAGGGCCTCCATGGGCCCCGTCGGAGGACATGCTCCTTACGTGCGCTGCCACTTGCCGTGGGGTCTGTCCTCTAAGCGTGCGTCCCTGCCCTCTGTACCGCAGCCCGCAGTCTCCCACAGGCGTGCGGGAAATTCAGAGCGCTGTAATTTGTGGTGTCCTTTCCTTAATCCTTCTTGTCTAGCTTGCACTGTAAGGCTTTGAGGCAGAGACTTTACTTCCCATATCTAGAGCCTTGTGCGTGGATCTGGTTGATGTTTATGCGGAAGTACGAGGGCAGCCAGAGGTTCTCCGGGGTCTGATAGAAACCATACGTGAAATTAATCCAAATTAAACTATGTTACACGTTCTGTGATAAACAGAAGGTTACAGCACGGAGTCAACATGTTGCATAGCTTTGAGACTATGAAGAATGAAAAGTGAATTCTCCTCAAAGTTGGCTGTGCCTGTATGAGGCTTGATGAAGTTTTGAGACAAGCCAGTACGCCAAGCTTGCTGCGTAGGCGTTTGCAAGAAATGAGGCAGATTTATGGGAGAGGACTGTCGGTATAGGGAGGCAGAGGGGTGCCGGAGATAAGGTAGCTAAACATGGGCCTGCTGAGGATAGATCTGTGGTTGTGGACTCAGGCACTCCTTCCTATGGAGGAGGGAGAGGTCAGTTTGTGTGCCCTGCTAATGTGGGCAAACTGGAGCTGGTTTGCGTACGCAATGGGATTTTGCATGCCGTTCTGGTATGCCTGCTTCCTCCTCACGCTCCACAGTGACGGAGCATGTGGCAGGGACGTGGAAAGCAAGGGAAAACAATCTGGTCGGGGGAGCCTTCGCGTGGGTGGGCGACAGCCTCGCTCTTGCTGCAGAGCCTCTGGGGGGGTCGGGGAATGCTTGGAGGTTGGTTGGTAGCCAAACTGTCAACAGGGAGCTTGGCACTTCCCAGGACAGCAGGAAAAGGTGTTTCTGGGGCTGGCTCTGGCCCTCGTCCCCTTTTCCCAGCACTGGGGTGAGGGTATGGTGGACTTCGCAGCAGTGATGGCATTAAGGGCAGCCTTGGAGGCCAGAATGATTTTTCCCTGGATGGAGTCGGAGTCAGCCCCTGGGGGCACGGGGCTTTGCTGGCTTGTGTCTTTGGAGTGGTCGGATTTCTCCCAGTGAGTGTTTTGGGCCTCGTGAGGAACGAAAAGCATACAAAAATGTGCGTGCTCTGGGAGGTGTGCTGGTGTCAAAGAGCAGTGGAGGCAAGAGACGGACCAGTGTAATTTTACAGTCCGATTTACACGGGGCTTGAACAGTCAGAGCACTGCGATGCTCTGGAGGGTTTGCAAGGCCACTTGCTACTCTCGGGGCTGGGATTGGAGAGGGATGGATGCCACCTAGGAATTTCAAACCACAGGTCAGCACGGGAACACAGCAGCGTTTCTCCATGGGAAAGCAGCGCCCATGTGGTCCGGCTGCCTCTCCTGCCCGCGCAGAGATCGTGTTGATCTGGTGGACACAAACAGGCTTGCAGCCTTTCTGCAGAGCTGTGATGGCTGAGGAGAGGCAGTTTCCCAGTGAAACGCTGATTCTTAGCCATGATCCTATGTGCTGATAGCACCTGTATTGGAGAAAAGGAGCAATTCTGTGTTACAGCGTTGGAATCACGCATGTTGATTTTTTTTCAGGGACGCTGCTTAGGAATAAAGGATGGAGGAAATACTGCTCATGGTGAGGAAGGAACTTTCTAACTCTGCACTTGTGGGTCCCTCCTTCCTGTGGGCCCTGTGCTCAGCATTGGGACCATATTAACTACTTGTGTTTGGATTTCCAGAGAAGAGGCTTCCTCTTGAGACTTCCTATTGTAATTCACATCTGTGAAGTTGAATGCAGATGCTGTCTGTCAGGCTGCGAAGATTCATGTCCAGCTGTGTATATACAGAGGAGGAGAGATGTTATTTTGGCATCTGCAAAGACAACTTACTAAAAATAGGCTAAAGCCCGTGAACCCAGGAGCAAAAGTAGTTGTCCCAAAAGTCTTACTTGATGCATCTTTCTTTTTCTTTCCCCCTCAAGGAATATTTGTTTGGAATATTCTCCGTGTCTCAGCATTTGCACAAAAGCTAGCTCTGCTCGTGCTGGAGCTGCTGCTGGGTGGACAGGGCCAGGCTAAGCTCTGTTTCTAACTACTTGTTCCCTCTGAGGCTGGGATATGTTGCCTCCCTCATTTTCACTGCCTTCCTGCTATCAGGCCTTTTATCTGTCTTCCTACTTTTGGATCCTGAGCTTCTCCGAGACAGGGTTGCCTGACTGCATAATGTGCAGAGCCCTCGCAGCGTACAAGGGCAGACCGTGCGGCTGAGCGGGAGCAACGCTTTTCAGGGAGGCACAGGTGATCAAGCAGCATGTGGAGAGGTCGGGATGTCGAAGCGAGGGCTTTCCTGTGGTTTGGGCTGCTGCCTCTGGCCATGGTTTATGTATTCGGTAGGGGCCACTGCTCACATGCACGTAGCAGGCTTTGTCCCTGGGTGGCTTTGTTGTTTCGAGTCCTCTCAGTACCTTGATGCTATCTGTCTTTCTCTGCATCTCTTCTCCTCGTCCCTCTCGTGTGCATCCTTTGAGGTGACCTGTACTGAGAAGTCTCTGCCAAGACCCCGTGCAGGTTTTGGGAGTGGAACCGCCAGGCTCCCTTCTTCACAAGGCTGGGGCCTCCAGCGGTGCAGAGCTGGCTTCATTTTAGGAAAACAGAATAAAGCAGATCAGTATTAACTTGCCTTCACGGAGTTGATCCTGGCTGCAGCTCAGTTGGATTACGTTAGCTGGTATCCAGAGACTTCCAGATTTTAAGACTGTGAAGCAACTTAGCCTGTAAACAGAGTGAGTGGTTGCTTGGCTGTGCTGTTGTCATTGTTTTCTGTTCATTGACTGCATCGCTGGAATAGTACGGGGTGGTGTTAAATTTCTGGACAAGGCTTTGAACAAAATCTTCCATCAAAATGCTTGATAAACCACTGACTGTAATGCAGAATGCTGGTCTGTCTTTTTGCAAGTTGAATTGTCGGAGAGCTCTTATAATTATTAAAAGATGCTTTGTGTTAATTTAATTTTGTGTAAAGGACACAAGCTGGATGATTCAAAGAAACAATGCAGACACTTAATCCACGTAAAAGCAAAATTCCCGTATCTGTGCACATGTAATACTTAAAGATTTCCAATGACATCACGTGCAGGGAGGAAGTATAAAAATATACATAAAACCCCAATACTTTAAAATTTGTCAATTTTGAAGAAAGCATTTAGTTGTGGGGGAACTGAGTAATGAAAAACAGTCAAAGCCAGAATGGAGAAAGCATTGATTTAGTATCTTCTCAGGGTGAAACGAGGTGGGAATTTTTTTCCCCATTGTATTTTAAATGCGTTTAAAATTGTATTTGAGACAGCTTGTGAACAGTCAAGATTCAGCAGTGATTTTGTGAGCAGAAGGGCTATTATTTGGGCTCTCTGGCTGGGTTCCAATGCAAGGGATCCTGAGTCAGGGTGCAATGCCTCCTTGCTCTAGGCAAGCGTAACTGTTACCTCCTCCTCCTGTTCCACAGGGACCAGCAACTTCGCCTCCTTTCTGCCTGCTGACATCCTTCAGGACTGAGTTAAGTCCGTAGCAGTATTGCCCATGTATATTGAGCTTGATGCTGGCTCCTGCTAGCGATGAAGGGCTTGTGTGCCTGAAATACTGAATGGTGCTCTCGCCACCCTTCCCCTGGTGAGTGGCTGAAGAGAAGAGCTTGTGGGGAGAGGTGGTCCCAGCTGTGTATCCTGGCAGAGCTGACCCCTCTCGAATGAGTCAAGCTCAAGCGACTCATTCGAGCGATTCAAGCCATCCTCAAGGGCATCCTTTGAAGGAAGGATACTGCTCTGGATAGCAGTATCTTTGCTTGCAGGATGCCAAGGGGTCTGAATGCTCTGCTGTATTTATATATATAGCACTAAACTTTAAATATATATATAATCTCTATAAATATTTATATACAAAATATATATCTCTAAAAACAGTTCAGTTGCTTTCTGAATTTGTCCACAGGGTACAAGGGTGGTGTTCCTGTGCGCCTGTGTGCATGGCAGAGGGAAAATAGCGGGGAAAACTTGGAGGGCTTAGGGATCCCTGAGCGTTGCCTGCTTGCACTAGTGTTTAGGTGTTGCTTAAATGTGCTTAATAAAACTTTTGCCTGTGCCTCCCGCCAAATCAAGTTAAAAGTGCTGTACTCCAATTAAAGATGCAGATGGGAGGTCAAGTTAGGGGCAACGCTTGAGTTAATTTTTCAATGTAGACAAAGTCTCTGCTAATTAGTCTGTTTATCTAAGTCCTGCAGCAGTTTAGCATTCTTGTTCTGTCATGTTCTTTCCCTGTACCCTACCTTCCTGCTGCAATGCTGTTCAAAGTCCGTCTCGCCTCAGAAATGGCTGCCTATCAATAATACATCAAGTGATGTTCCTCGGGCTGTATGTGCATTGTAAAAAGTATTGCATGTATAGCTGCTTGTGTCACTTCCAAATGCTTTTTATAGCAAGAAGCATGCTAATAGTGTGGTGCATCATGAACTGAATTTACTATTTAGTAATATCATGCTTACAAATGCCCAGCCTGCCTGAAGCTGGGAGCGAGGACAGCACGTGCATGTTATCTGCTTGGCGTTCTCTTAACTGTGTGTTGCGAGAGAGCTTTTCTGTCTCCCATCGCTGCTGCAGACTCTGCTCCGAAGGAGTCCTGAGAGAAGCCTGCTACCATGTACGAGCTTGAGCGGGTGCCCTTTGCGGGTCTGCTCCGTAGACCAGTAGTCTTCCATTCCTGTGCCGTGAGAAAGGACCTTCTCACAGTATCTTTCCGTTCATCTCTCTGCCCCGGTGTAACACATTTCTGAGTTGAGTGCTCAGCATGCGCAGTGTGGGTGTACCGAGCTGTTCCAAGGCAGTGACCTTCCTCCTGTTCCCAAACTGAACGCTGCAGGTCACAGGAAGTACAGCTGCCTCGCTTGGAGTCTCCCAAGTTATTTAGGAGCTCTTGGGAATAAAAGCTCTGATTGCTCTTTTTCTTCTTTTTTTTTTTTCTTCTGTCTGCTAATAATCTTGGCTTTTTGTTCACTGTTTTCTCCCTTTTTAAAAAGACTAGGGAAGTAAGTGTTTCTTTTTTTTTCTTTCTGAACTGAATTTGCTACAGTATCTGTAGGGCAAATAAATCTCCTTTGTGCTTCTTCCTGTCATAAGAATTCCTTTCATTTGAGAGAAACTATAAATCTAAAATAACAAAAATCATAGTTTGACCTTTATTAGTTAGGAAAATAGTGATGTAATGAAATGGCTACTGGGAGGACCAGTGAGACAAATCGTATGGGCTTTTATTTGTCGTTTTCCTGGCTCTGCTTTCCAGAAAGCCCCACACTTTGCCAAAACTAGTTCCCAGCCGTCGCAGCTATAACACCGCATGGGGTGCGTTGACATAGGTGCTCACCCGGATGATCAGCCCCATCGAATTTAGACTGAGCAAAGCCAGAGAGATGACTGGTGAGGTGTTGTGGCAGAGCTCCCCGCTGCCCTGTCTGGCCCGGAGCAGTGTCACCCCACCGGAGCTGGCAGCCACCCATGGGAGCTGCTTGCCAGATGTGCCTGCCTGCCACACAGCCCTTCTCCCTCCCTGGCTGAGCAGGCTGGAGCAGGATGGCCATGCGGCAGGGAGAGCCTCTCCCTCCAGCCCAGTTAGAGGCAGCCTCCTCGGGGAGGGCTTGCAGGTGGCCATGTGCTCCCTCTCTCTTCCTTCGGTCTTCCTCCCTTTTCCCACCCCACCCTGCCCCTTTGGACTGTCTCAGGGCTAATTGCAGCTGCTTGGGGGAGCAAATGGCTCCAGCTCCTGAATCAGTGGGTACACGTATGTCTGGATCATTCTCCCTTGGGGTTCATGACTAGACCGCATCTTCACAACTCCGACTATAAAGGATCTGTGACCAACATGAAAGGACTCAGAAAACACTCAAAATTGGTTTAGCCCTACCCTGGCACCGTCTCCCTCTGCTTTCATGATGTGCATGTACAAGCGTCAGAACTTGGTTTTCTGGGACTAATCCAGCCTTGGCTTGAGGAAGTGGATATTTAGGTGGTGCTCCATTAAGTCAGTGCTATAACCCTGTCAAAAGTGCCCTTTGAATCAAAACCGGCTCCTTTATCTTCAGAGAGAGAGAAAATCCTCGGTGTTAGCCTGGGTTAGCAGACTCTCCTGTTGGTCTTGTTCAATGCGCTCTCACTTTCTTGACATTGCAGCACCATTGGGTCTTGCCTCTTCTTGGCTTTGGTTTGCATGGTTGTCATATGGGAAATCCCAGCTGCAATCCTCAATCTGCTGCAAATCTGATGGAAAATGTTGTTGTAAGGCGCTCTAATAACACAGGGAGTTGAGGAGATGTGTAGTGGCTTTGAAAAGACACTGAGGATGGATTATGCGAAGTTCAGCCTTCAAAACAATTTCCTGGACCCTCGTGTATTTGGTTGTTTGGTTTTTTTCTGTACTAACAAAACTTACTTTTGACTCTGTACCGTCCTTGTACGGAAGCTCAAAGATTACCTGTGCGTTTATTAGAGCTGACTTCACGGTATGGATTTGCGTAGTCTTAACAATGTTACAATGTGCAATTTTAATTAAAAGTAGTAGAGCCCTTGGATAGGAAGTCAAAACCTTAATTGTCAATACAGTACAATTAAGTTTCTCTGTACCTAGCTAGTAATTACACAAAACTCACTGCAGTATGGAAAGGCTGTTTGGAAACACAGAAGCGTAGAGGTATGTAGAAGAAGGTCTTTGCAAATACTGACTGTCTGAATTGTTCTACTCTTTAAAAACAATTTTCTCCCTTTTGTCTTAAATAGTACTATTTTTGTGGTTCAGAGTTTGTAACTATAGCCTATTCCTTTGCTTGGGGTGGATGGTTTTAAACAGCTAAAGCAATGAGGTTTGTGTGTAATGAGGTGCTGCAAGCCAATGATTCATTTTCCTTTCCTTGGTGAGTGTTTACAGAAATTTTGAGGGCTCAGCAAGGACTAGGACTCGGCCAGAAGCAAAATAATCTGTCGTGAACTCTTGAATTACAGGGAAGGCTGGATACAAATCTGTATTCCCTATTTTTGACTCAGTTGTAGGGAGTGGTAGTCAGGGCAGGACAGTGATTATTTCAGCAGTGACTTTTTCAGCATCCGGAATATTTATTGTCCAACAAAATATTGAAAAAGCTATAGTGAGATTGGCCTTTAAAGTTTGGATTGCATACAGAGGATTGTAGTCTTAGCATAGAGTAACAGCTCTGGGTTTAGGCTGTCTTTCTTGCTTTCCCTGAGGGAAGCCTGAAACAATATGGTAAAGAGATGTGCTGGAGCCCCCGAATGAGTTGGCAGCAGAGCCCTGAACCTGAAGCCAGAAGCCTGTGGCTTGCCAGACCACACTGCAGCGTAATTACCAGATAGCATTGCTGCGACTCTGGGGGAGAAGCGAGCCAGGGCAGACAGAGATCTGCATCGCTGTCGTCCTGCGTGTGGTACAGGTCTATAAGAGGGTGTCTGTCGTGCTCTCCTTTCCTGTCCTTGTTTTACATGGATGCGAGTCTTTCTGAGCATCAGATAAACTCTATTTACCCTGCTCCAAGTGGAGAGTTGAATTCTTCAATGCTTTCTGGGCTTTTTTGTTTTTTTCTTTAAGGAAGGAAGTTCATGGCTTTCTTTTGGCAAGAAATGCCAAGTAAACTCAAAGATGTACAGCTTCCTAAATTACACATCTTTTCCACAAAAAACTTGATGAAACATTGCGTATCTGAGATGTTCTCTGATGACCCAATGTATCTGGCTTCATACAGAACATCTGAAAGAAACTTTTGGAAAGGAGAGCCATGGAATAAACAGCAAATGAAATCACTTTACAGCTCTGTCTCATTTATATTACCAGGGGAATGAGTGAGTGATTACTTCTTGGCAAATTAGGCTACATAAAGGAGTTCTATATGAAGATTATTATAAATTGCCCTAATGAGTAAGAATCAGTGATGCAAGCAGGAAGGGGAAATGCATTATCACCAGCTGCGCTGCTGCCATGTATGTGAGGGTTACCGTGGTTTAATGAGCCTGGCAGGACCTGCAGTAAGCTGTTTTAGTAATTTCATTTTGCAGCAGGTGATCTCTCAGCCTGCAGGTCCCCAGCTTGCATAAAGAATGGGAAAAAAATCCTGAATTAAAAAAGAATGTGGTGTTGCGTGTTGGCAGCCCTGTGCTTGAGACGCGTTTCAAGCACAGGAGAAGAGATCTGGCCGGCTTCTCCATGCACCAGGCTGTTCAGTGTTGCACACACAGCTTGTACATGCTCTTCCCAATCTGTCTGTCTCTTCTCTGCACTTCATTTCTCATGCTCTTCTGGTTCATCTAGATCACCCTCTGTAGAGCATTGCCTTTATGTAGTCCTGTCTGATGCTAGTCTTGACTTGCATCCTCTTTTAAATTCAGGGCTCTGCAAGTTTGACATCTACTAGACCTTGTCTTTTATGGTGTTAGATATGTGCTATACCTAAGGAGTTACCTTGACAAGTTACACAAAAGTAACAGTATGGCTTGCCTTCTCCTGGACTGTTCAATGAGGTGACCCTCTTGTGCTAGTGGTTGCAGTAAAAAAGTTTTCCCCAGTGACAAGACCTCAAGATGCTCGTGGTTCAGTGATGGACTTTTAAACTCTATTTACTGTGCACAAGGCAGTAAACGAGAAATGAATGGGAAGTGAAATTGTGTTGGAGCTCAGTAGCTAGGTTTTTTTGTGGAAATCAAAGTAAAATGGCCTTTGCCTCTTTTTGGGGCAGTACTCCTGTTCCTAATGAAAATCTTAACAACTGACTGCTTATGATCACAAAAGCACTTCAGGCAGCCACTGGAAAGTACTGGGGTACAAATTCAGAACAACTTACCTGTATTCTTACATCTTCCTTTGTACTGTACCCCATAAAAACCAATGTTTTTGCCAGTGATAACTTGCCCTGTAAATACAGCAGGAGCTGTACTTTACTATTTGGTCAAGTATGGGAGACTATTTTTTTCCCCTCCCCAAATTTATAGGATTCTCAGGGGATATTTCAGGATAAAAGGGACTGAGTCAGAAACATGCTGTCACCTGAAAGCCTTTTCTCTATGTCCTGACACCATCATTGAAGCCATCTCATACTGGGTGTGGAGGGGGCTCTAAGGAGAATAAATCACCACATACGGTAACGGGGGTAGGTTGGATTGTAGAAAGTGAGAGGTATGATGGTGACTTTCTCTGAAAAGACCTTGTCTGCTTCTCCCGTCTCCATTGCTTCCACCATCTTCTCCATGGGACAGCAACATGTGCTCCTTGGTATGGTGCAAGGGGACGGACTCTGCAGTCTTCCAGTGAAAAGCTTAGGTTTTGCCCTGCCCTTCTGCGCAGGGGATGAGGTCTGCCTATGCTCCACCACCTCTCAGAATATGCTCCTGAAGATGGTCCTTTCCCCAGTTTACGTGGTGGAAAATAATCAGATTAAGTGGTGTTGAAGTCTTTTTGCTCTGGCCCAAATTTTACACAGCAGTCAAAAATCTGTTTTGCAAAATTACTGGGTTCTAGGAACATCCTTATGTAGGATGTTTAATAGAGACATCCTTGTGTAGGAGGTATGTGGCTTCTAATATTAACTGTCCCCCATGGGAAAGATGGTTATTGGGTGATTTCTGAATGAAGATACAACGCAGCACATACTTAATGGTGCACTTGTTTGACCCCAGCATCTTGTAAGTAGTTCTTTCACATCCGACTTTCGTTTTGGAGTCTAAACAAAGTTTGCCTCTTTCCTTAAAAAACCAAACCACCTCCCTTCCACAAAACAAACCAACCAATTAAATATGGAATATTTATTTATTCATGTTTCATGTGAAATATGAAACTAGCTTTCACTTAAATAGTTTCTGCTTGGCTGCTATGGTGGTTAGGGCTGCTTGTTCTTCCATGAAGGTGAAAACTGGGTGGGTGAAGTGGGAGAGTAAATAGGACCAAGTTGAGTGGAAAGCTCATAAGTGAAGATACTGCTTTCTGGGGTCAGAGATCCCCACCCGACTCTGTTTCAGGCTCTGCGGCGATGCATTTGTCAGTCGTAAATAACAATTCATTGTCATTTAAGGCTTATTGTTTTTGTTGGATACCTTTATTTTTATGCTCAGGCTCTGTCTTGTTCTCAGGCCCAGTGTTTGGAAGCTCTGTTCCATAAACCTCACCACCTTGCTCTTGACACACTGCAGTACTTGGCTCAGAGCCCTGGGCTACAGATGCCAGCGCCCTGCTATTAATAAGAGGAGTCGGACTATCGCAGCTGGAGAGAGAGCGTCTCAGCACAGGACAGATCCAGTGCTCCTGACAGGACCAGTGTCTTTTCCATGCTGCTGTCAGGACGCGTGTTGCTCTTGATCCGGGGCGTTTGCTGCAGCGATGGAGCTGTTCAGGCTGTTGTGGCCGTCCAGCCCTGCTTCCTGCAGAGCCTGCTGGCTGTGGTCGTACAGGGCTACAGTCTGAGGACTGGATAAAGTGCCCTCTGACAAGTGGGCTGCCATCGCAGGCATGGCTTGCATATTAAGACCATGGAGGGGCTGGAGAGAGTTGCTGCTGGTGACTTCTTAGATTGTTGCGTAATCGGCCTGAACTTGAAGTGATGGTCTAGAAGGGGACAATGATTTCTGCATCTCATTGTTTATCCCATGAGTCTTGTGCTCTGCCTCCATCTTTTCTGTGTCTTGAACTGCATCCTTGGTATTTTCCCTGAGAGAAAAACTGTTTTTTTCTGTTGTTGCAAGACACTGACCTCTTTAAAGAAGGAGAGAGACTGAAAGCTAATGAAGTTTTTCCTCTGAGGTTAATGCCCTGTAATTGTTAGTGAAAGGGTATTTAATGCTGGTGGCAGCATTCTTACTTACTCCTTAAATAAAGTGCTGTAATAGGTTGGTTATAAAGAATATTCTTGAATAAAATCAAACTAAACCAGAAGGGCTTGTGGGAGCATGGGGAGGAGATATTTGCATTTTGCTTTCATGGTGCAGAAGCATTCGTTTCTAAGAACGAACACAAATAAAACCTCCTGCTGTCTATCCGCTAGCCACTAAGGGCAGAGAGGGAGTGGGGTGAGCCTCACTTGCCACTGGTGGCTGTGGGACTTGCCCCGGGATTGCTCAGCCGTGGCTGGGGGCAGATATCCATCCTGGCTCTGCGGCGTGCTCCCCTTGCCCATCCTGGCTGCTTGGCACCTCTCAGGGTAGTCATTGCTTGTTTCTGGCCCTCAGCCATCCCCTTCTGAAGTAGGGATAATTTGATTGTACTTCTCATCCCCTAATAGTTGTCCAGGTTTATGATACTGAAAGCTCCTTGGGCAAGAACAACCCACACAGGTTGCAAGTGATCTCGATTCGGCTCGTAAGCTTTTGTTCCCTTTGTACTCCTTACAGGTGGTATTGTTTGATCGTCTTTCAGTAGTGCCTCTGGGTTGCCTCCATTCCCTAGCAAGAGCTTCATGGGATGCAGTGTGCATTTCTCCTTTTCTGCGATGAAGAAGAAGGTGGCTGCAATTCATAGGTGACAGTTCTGGAGAGGGATCTTGCTTTCTGTTGCAGCTGTGACGCAGGTGGATTGAAGTGGCTTTAGTCTGCCCCGGCTCTTTCCCAAGCATGAGCTTGGTTGCTGCTGGGCTGCTCCTGTCCCATCTGCCAGCTGAAGGCATGGTCCATTTGTGGACCCAGTAGCATCTGGCATTGTTTGTGGGTATCTGAAGATGAAACACAGCTTGTAAACAGCTAGTCCAGGATGTGATGGGAGAATGGTTTGTTGTGAGCTTTCCAGGGGGTGGAAGGAGGGCAGGGAAAGGATGTTATCGTGCTTGTAGATATGGAGATGACAAAGAGCTGCCACCAACTATCGCTCAGGTAGCAGGGTTGACAAAACCTAGTTCTTCACGATTTTGTTTCCCCTGTGTGTGTGGGCCCTCTGTCCACCATGACCCATGATCCTTCTCTTTGGACTTCTTCATTTTCGCTGTTCTTTATCTCAAAATTATCTTTTCCCTCCCTTTTGGCTTGGTCCATGCTTTCTCTCCAGTATCTCTCTTGTTGGCCACACAGGAGTCAACATGTGCGCTGGATGCCCACATGCAGATGCTGACGGAGCGGCTGCTGGGCCAAACAAAGCAGGGAATTGTTGACTTCTTGCAGCAGAGTTTGACTCTGTGTGAGGCTGATTTGGATGTGTCTCCTCTACCTACATACTAGTTTCTCCCAAAGATGTAAGAATGTGACACCTATTCGGATCTCTTTGCTTTCTGCCAAATGTGGTCAAAATTGACTAGCGAGTTGAAAATTTAATAGGGTGAGGACTGACAAACAACACTACCACATAAACTTAAATTTCCTTGAGAATCCAGGCCAAAAATATGTGGTGAGGGTTTTATTCTGTAATCGCGCTTTAAAACTGTGTGGAACAATGTGATTAGTAGAAATGGTATTTTCAGGATTATTTGCAGTGCATGTGAAAACATGACAGCTGAATCCTGTTGTGTGCATGTATATTAGCATGTAACCAACTTAAAAGGGCTGAAACAACTGAAGTGTCTGCATGGAGAAATAGCAAAATAAATGTATAAAACTTTTACTTGTGAAGCTGGCAAAGCATCTAGTTATGATGATCTTAATTTCTAGGATTTTTAACTCAAATCTTTTGGCTGCCTCCTCTTAACACCACCAACAAAAGAATGTATTTTGTTCCTTTTCCTGGTAAGTGCTTTTGGGTTTTGCTGTTTGCAAACTTCCACCTCACTTCTCAGCTCTGGAAACACAGAGTTTGGATGTGTGTGCCTCACTAACAGGATTTTATAAGTTTGTGGTGCTGGAGCTATTTAAGCTCCTTCTAGGAATGGCAAAGTATTGCTGTGACTGAACTTCAAAGTGAAGGATGCCCATAACAATTCAGGATAATTGAAGGGCGGACATCTTCCTGGAAAATGTTATGGCAAACCTTACGTGTGAGCCCGATCCCTTTTTGTTAAGGAATGTCTTGTGCTTATTTCTAGTAGTGTTGGGAAGGAAGACAGAAACCAGAGTGTGGCAACACCAGTCAGATTAAGAAGACGAACAACACTGATAGAGGAGCTCCTTTTGCATTTGACGGGGCGTGCCAAGGTTGAAGGTGTCCTGTAAACCTCCAGCCAAGAGGCACATGGAGGCTTTTCTTGTCTCTTTTGAATGTGTAGAAGAATAAAACCAAACTGATGCCTGTGAGAGAGAAAACACTTTGATAATCTTCTCGTGTTAGTTTAGCAATAGCAGTCTTACAGACCATTATTATCACCTCACCCTAAAAAAGTGGTCTCCTCTAACAAAACTCTTGCAGCCTCTTGGCTTCCAGAAGCAGGGCTGCTTGAGACACCGACTGGTTATTGGTATTTACACAAGGACAGAAGTGATGCCTGAAGATGGCTGTCCACCCTGTGTCCTCTGGGTTGCCATGTGATTAAGAAGATCAATGGCTTTAGTGTGGTGTCAGCAAACTTGACATAACTATGAAAGAGGCAGAATACTGACAAGACCAGTATTTGGTGGTATCAAATTCGTGCTATGGAAAATGTCTTCCAGGAGATTGAATTATCTCATATCTGATTACACAGACTTCTTATCACGCTGCTTCCATAACATGGGTGCTGGGGGCATAAGATCTTCAATTAAGTGCATAAAATAATCTTCCATGTCTTCCAGTCACTTCTACATCTTCCAGCAACTGACATCTGCATTTTCACAGATGATAAACTGCATATAATCTGTTACTTTGACTTGTAGAATAAAAACAAAGCACTAGCTGACAGAAACTGCATGGAGTGGTGCTCCAATTGAGAGATGGACTCAGTGATTAATATAAAATTAGTCATAGATTAGTCATGAATTTTTTTCCTTGCATAAATCACGTCTAGTTTCACTTAAACTCTGCTAAGTTAGTGATTTGAAAGCTTTTATTTAAACCTTCTGCAGTTTGTTCTTGCTACCGATCTTACAAGTACTTCATTAAATGGTCTGTTTGGTGTTACTCTTCTCTGACTCAGGAGATTATTTATAATATTGTATTATGCTTCCAGAAAGTGTTTCTTTGCTGTGGCAATTGGCTATGTTGTCTGTATCCTCCAGTGCTGGTATGTTGATTCAGTAACATTTGTGCTTGTACGTTGTTCAAATGCACTGTTTTGTGGTAGGAAATGTTGTATGAGGTATCAGCTATTTGGGTCACTGGAGTTAATGATGTGGTTAGTTTTGCTCAGGTCCCTTTAGTTTTCACTCTGGGTTTCTGTGTTTGCCAGACCCCTCAGATTCGGATTGAAACTTGGTTTTTAAGCTCAAGACTGGCACTTTCAGGATGGGCAAGTACTGTTTTGGGTTTCAGCTGTGGGTCTAGTAATATCCAAAACCAGATTGGTTTGTTAATGTGGATACTATGTGGGTTTTTTGTCTGTGTCAAAAGATGTACAGCCCTCTAGAAACCAAAAATAAAGATAAGGGCTGAAGCGTCTGTGTTTTATGTGTTTGTCTAAGTGCAGCTAGCCTGTCCCATCGTAAATAAGAGATCTGTTACATGGTCTGCAGCAGCTGAAAAATGTATCTGGGTACAGGGTGATTTAAATGTGAGAGAGACTGGGTGTTGGTGGGTGATACTTTGTGTTGATAGATGATGTATACAAATGTGGGGAAATTATTCAAGTTGCAGCCCTGGTTACTTCCATTCAGGTTCAAACCAGCCTTTGCCCAAAGGCCTTTTACAAAAAATTGCACCATTAGCATACCAAAATAAAAGACGTGCATCAATGACTTTTTCCATGGGAAATCGTTAGGTCCCCAAATCATTCAAACTATTAGTGTTTCTTTGTTGCTTTGCTTCTTGGCTTTAAATCCTCTGCCCATCTTTCCAAGGCAAGATAACTGGACACGATCAGCCTGCGTTGGTGACTTCCTTGGAAGTATACATGTTATTAATTTTCCTTTATAAATTTTTGAGTCAAGTTATATCTAGTAGCTATTGATTCATTCTTTAAAGAGGAAAAAAAAATTAAAAGGAAAAATGGTCTATTAACGCAGACTAAAGGCAGAGTACACAAGCATCAAATATGCTTCTCAAGCAACAATCTTCTCAATGTAAGCTTTTTTTTTTTTAAAAAAAAAAGTGATGCTTTGTACTGCCCAGCATGAGCTAGGTATTACCATTGGAAAGTGTGAAAGTGTATGGCCAAGTTCTGCAAAAGTAACTTCTAATATATAGAGATCTGGGGAAGCCAAATAATGAGTTTGCAGAGACGCCTGTGCGTGCCTCGACAAGAAGGAGCTGTGCCTGCGTGGGAACCTCTGTGTACGCTTGCGTGAAGCCACGGCTTGGCCAAGCTCCTGCAAGTGCGGCTGGGCTTTCGGGAAGAGGCGTCTTGGCCACGGGTGGAGGGTGACTGGAAGAAGCTGAGCTCTGGCTCGTGTTTTGTTGCCCTGAGGAGTGTGTGAGGCAGAGGAGGCCTCTTGCCGCTTCTTCTCCTGGCAGCCAAGCTGCGGAAAGGGGTGGCTCTCAGAGGAGATCCGAGTGATGCTACCTTGAGAAAGCAGAGGCTTTCGTGTCCCTGCTCTGAAGGGATGAGAGGTCAGGAAGGGTGGGGAGCTGCTGACCACCGGGGAAGCACCGGCTGCTGTCAGATGTTTCCTGGAGAGGCAACCGTGCCTGCTTTGAGCTGTCAGTGTTACAGGCAGCGTCAGCTCCGGTCGCAGGCAGAGCGGCTTGTCTGAGCTTTCACCACGGGTTTCGAGAAACACTCCCTGTCTGGGAAACTAAGGCCACCTTCTTTAGTAGTCCCCTGTGGCGGGCTGAGCTTTGCTGTCTGGCTGATGTTGTCCTCAGCAGCTTCGGCCCTTCTGCCCAGGTCCCTCCTTCCTGTGTGATTTCTTGGTGCTGAAAGTCCCAAGTCCATTGCCCAAATGACTTGCCCACCAGTCTGACCACGTCCTCAAGGTGTAAATGCTCCAATTACAAAACCTGATAATCTTGAGCAGGGCTGGCCCTCACGTTTGGTTCAGGCAGGTGTATGTGTGTAGGAGGCTTAGCTCGTGGAGCGCTTTGGGGTTGGGAGGGGGTGGTGGGAGACAATTCAAGACAAACTTTGAGTCCTGTCGCCTGTGGAATGTATCGCCCCGTTTTCTTTTAAAAATATAGGACGAATGTCATAGTAGCTTTTTAATTAAAACACAAACACGTAGACATGAAGCAAGTGTGTGGGAAGGAAGAGTAATTTGAATTTGGCTGTGACTACTTGGGTCCCGTGTTACAGAATAATTTTTGCTTTTAGTAGAGAGGAGGGCCTCTCAGATCTTGTAACACAAAGCCCTTCTTTTCTTGATCAGAAATGATTAGGCAAAGCAGATCTTTATTTTTATCTAGTAAAGAACAGACATAAACCAGATTATTTGCTTGCAGTACTCTTGCATTCTTCCAAAAATGTTCCTGAAACAAAGCTTCTAGTAGGTGCAAAGCAAATAAATGGTGCTGCTGCTTTCCTCGTAAGCCATGCCCCTAAACGCAGTGCAACATGTGAATTTTTCAGATTTTTAGGCATAGGGTTGTGTCCTGTTTAAATTCATACAGCGTGTAATTGCATGCAATCATGCTCCTTTAATTTGAAAAAGAAATGGGTGGCTGTTGTAGAAAACCCTTGATTGGCAAGGTAAAATATTATAGCTGAACGTGCAAGATTTTAGGATTCGTGTTTTATTCCTGGTTAAGAGATTATGGTCTGGAAAGGACAAAAAAAAATTCACATCTTGCACCTCTCTTGTTTTATGTTTGTCTTGCAGTACTGTTTTTTTCCTGGGGATACTGGAAAGGTTCCTCCAGGGCATCGATATTTGCATTGTTCTCTGTATGAAAGCAAAAACGCAATTAACTTCTCTCTCCCCTGGTTTGCCTCGTCCCACACTTCTTAAATGATCATTCCTAAAAATTGGCTCTTGATTATGAGTGTGGTTCTCTGGCAGGTTGTTTTTTTGATACTGAAACTGTGCTTGCGTTGAGCTTGGTGTCTGTGGAGAGCTTAGCTCTTGCTGTCGAGGCTGGAGAACTCCCATCCCCCAGATGCCTGGCTGCCCGTGTGCCCTCTGATCGGGGCTTTGTGTTGCATTTATCACGTGTGATGATAAATCACACATGCAGCTATTCCCTTGGTATATCATGCAGCTATTCCCTTGGTTGCTGTTCTTGGATGATAATTTACCCTTCCAGCTAAACCAGAAAAACTCCACCCTTTCCCAGAAGCCTAACAAGTCCCAGTTTTCACCCAGCGTCCCTGAGCTCCAGACTTCTCTCGGGGGGCTGCCAGTCTTCTTGGCATCCTAACGCAGGTTGCAGGGTAAAGGCCCTTGGATCCCTACATCTTGTGCCCTGTTCAGCCAGGAGAAATACGGGGGTGAATGTCACAGCCAGCCCTATGGGCGCTACTTTTGAAAACAGTCTTCAGAGGTGGGGGTGTGCAAGAGAGGTTTCCTTCACTGTAGGATTAGAGGGAGTCTGAGATTTCTGGGCAAGTTCATCAGTAAAAATTAAATTGCGTTTCAGGAAGGGGGGGAAGGGGGAAATGTAGACCACTTCCCTAGCAGCCTTTGAAACAAACTGAATCCTTGTCATGACAGCTCACAAGGTAGGGTCTAAGGCAGTTAGTTCACTTTTGAGAAATGCATGCAAGTGTTCCCTTCCCCATTAGACAGCGAGCGGCCGTACAGCTTGCCCGAGGTGTGGGCTGTGTATGTGTAACTCTGACTCTGCTGAGAAGGAAATGACTAAACTTTCTGTCAAACCACAGTAACAAAGAACATCTTTGATTTACCAAAATAGTCATGGTAGAGAAGCTCGGGAATAGCTGTGGTGCTGCCGGCGCCCCATGCCGGGAAGAGCAAATCAATCGGAGATCTGCACTCGTGGGGAGTGTGGCTCTCCCGTCCTTAAAGACAGCATTGATGGAAGGAGACAGACCTGGCAGGGCCGGGAGGGAGCTTCGTTCTGAAAAGCTGCTGGACTTTTCCTGTGCTGAAAATGCTTTCTGTGGTGGAGAAGACGATGAGGAAATAGGGGCAAGGCTGTTGACTGCCTCTGAAGCGGATGTCAAGAGGGGCAGAGCAGCTGTGACGGCAGGCGGCTGGCTGGCCGGCCGGCCAGCTCCATGCAGCGGGGTGCAGCGTCAAAATCCCACAGCTGCTGCACTCTGCATCTCCTTCCCCTCTGCCTGACTCCAGCCTGTGGGTCCTGGCAGCCCAGGCAGTGGGAATCCCAGAGATTCTGTCAATTTGTGAGCCTTGCCTGGCTCAGCTGGAGTCGAATATTTGGAATGAAGGGGAGAAGCTCCGTCTAATTATAGGTTTTCCATTTCAGCCCTTGGTGTTACTTTAAGCAGTCTTAAAATAACACTGTTAACTAACTTTTTTTCCCTAGCTTTGTAGTTTCGTACATGACATTCTGCAGTACCCTTTATAGAAACCTCAAATATTTTTTTTTCCCTGCCTACCACATTTTGTCTCTTTTTCCATCTGACAGATGTTTTTTTCCTGTGTTGCACAGGGCTCAGTACATAATTATTCTGTTGCAATAGCCTGAAGCCCCAGTCCTGTGATGGAGTCTGCTTGCACAGACTCATATGTCCCTGTCGTTTGTGTTCTGTGGAATTTTTTTCCTCTGGTATTTTTGTTAAATCTAGTCTAAAAAAACTGCTCTGAGAAGCAATGAGCACCCAATCATTCAAGTGCCCTGAGACCATCTATTATAGCTTTTTAGTATCTAGACCTGAAAATGCTTTCTTTTTATTTTTGTGCTCATCTCTGTCATGCACGGGCTGAATTCTCTCTGTTCTAGTTTACACCTTCTGGATATTTGCAGTTGGTCTTTGCCCCAAGTCAACCACTAGTTAGTCTGTGTCTCTTTAGCCCTACATTTTTTTTGAGCTGATTCTTTGCTTTCTGATCATGTTGCTTGCTTGTCCTAAACTTCTGTCAGTTTGGCAAGATCTGTTCTTGCTTTTGGTGTGATTTTTGTTTGGAGAGCAGCGTCTCAGCGTGCCGGCGCAGTGTCCCGGGTGGGGGTACACTGGAGTGTTCCTGGTTGTTTCAATCCTTCTACCAGCCATATTTCACTGAGTACCCATATATGAGTTACTGAATTTCACTGAGCACTCATACATGAGTTACTGATTCTTAAGTCTCTTCTAATGGGAGCTCATGTAATTGCCTAGGTTTCAAAGTTTTTTTGTTATTGGGCTGGAGTTTTATTCCCCAAACTTCCCTTTTGTATTTCAAATTCAAAGTTTACTCAGAACCTTCTCCCAGAACAATTTTGTCAAGCTTCCCACACCAAATAGCTCTTATTTTGACTACAATCTGTAGATGGGAGTATCCATTACTAAAACTTTCTGTCAAACCACAGTAACAGAGAACATCTATGATTTCCCAAAATAGCCATAGTAAAGAGACTCGGGAATAGCTGTTAGGAATGATCTGTAGGGTTGGTTCAGTGCTATGGGCTGCTCTGACTTCTACTGCTTCACTTCATGCTCTGATCTCTAGATGTTCAATGCTGTGGGGTGCTTGGTTGGGATTTTTGGAGGTCGCAATAGTGAGAAGGAAGCCTTGCAAGGTGTCATTCACCTTCTTTGTTTGTTATACGTGTGTGATCAGCTGGGAAGGTGGAGGGCAGGCACAGGCCAACTGTGTAACATAGAAATACTGAGAGAGAATGTTGCTGGGAATTATTTGGAATAAACAAGCTCATTTCCCCTTTATACATCAGTTGTCATCCTTTAATCTCTTGGTATTGGCTTTTTTTTAATGCTGTTATGTACGTCATCCACTGTGCTTCCTGTATCCTGTGTCACTTGATGATAAACTTTTATAAGATATCACTGTGAAGTCGCCTCGGACTTTGTAGTGATTAATTAAATTCTTTATTTCTCTCTTCTCAGTGTCAGAAGTTTATATGGATCAGTGGTACTTGCTCAAGAGTGACAGTGGAGATCAGCATTAATTCTGCTCCTCTGGGTGAGTAATCTAACCCACTGCATTGCTGATGTCTAATATCTACATATCTGTTGTTTCTTTGCTTGATACCTTACACAACAGCTCCTTTAGGCTTTTATTTCAAATGTCATTAAAATTATGCTTCCAGCAGGAGTTGTAGAAGAATGTCATGCTGCTTCTGCTTGTATAGGTATCCATTTATTTGGTATCTTTTGAAGGATAGCCATCACTAAACACAGTCTGAAACGATGTTTAGATTCAGGGAGGCTTTCCGCATTTTACAGGCAGTGGCTTTGGAGTTAACATATGGCCTGTGGCAGAGTAATGAATTATATTTTGATTGTCCAAGAAATGAAACTGAAATGACCACTGGAGCTGTTCTGTGGTATATGATGGGCTCAAGCAGTGCCAATGCTCCAGTACAAGGCCCACTGGACTTGCCATGCCTGCATGGTGCAGCTGTGCCGTGTGCGTGTAGTTAATCTGACTCGGCAGGTCTATGGCAACGTGCAGAGAAACTGCCAAGAGCTTTCAGATTACTGGGGCAAGTTTATGTGAAAATGCATTCAACAAAATAGGCCATCTGTTGCATTACCCCTTGGAAATGGCCCAGTTTAGTTGACTTCAAGGAGTGGCATTTTGCATTAGGTCTAGACTGATTTGATCCAAGTAGCCTAGTGCATGTCAGAGCTGGCAGTCTTGTCTTGGGAACGGTTATCCCTCATCTACTTTGTTGTGGATATTACAGTACGATCTAGCATGATTTAGCGTCCTAAATTCCAGCTGGCTGTTCATGTGGAGAGCTGGGTTGAGTTGCTGCATCTGCACTTCAGCCATGCACCCCGCGGCTGGGATGTGCTCGCCCCGTAACACCGCTCCTGAGGTCCCAGCTGCTTGCTGGGTCTCTCCTTCTGACTCGTGGTTGCTCTGTTCATACGCTGTACAAATGCTTGCCAGCGCCCACGTCTACTAGTATGCTGCATCCTTCATCTTGGCTTGCTGCCCTCCAACTGCTCTCGTCTCTGAACTTCGTCCTTGTCTTATCACTGGATGAGGAGCGTGGTATTTGCTTGTACTGTCCTCTCCGAGGTGGTGTGTGTTAGCCCACCGGAGAAGCAAGCATACCTCCCTTCCTGTGATGTATCTACATAAGGCTCTGGCCGCTTACTTGTTCACCTGTCCAGGGCCCCTGAAAGTCTACCTATGTCAGCTGTCAGCTTCTGTCCCACAGCTGTGCTGGGCTTCTTATCGACTGCTGTCTTCATGCTTCCTAAGGCTGTCTCCCCACTCCAGCTGGGACTTGTTGCCTTTTGTCTATGCTTTCCGTGGTGGATGGGCTGGATCCCCCTCCTGTTCCCCCACACACCCTGATGTTCCCTGCGCCGCCCCAGGGCCAGCTGAGATGGTCAGCGATGGCTGCTGTTCCTCACGACGTTTAAAAGCCTGTGACCCCAGAGGGTGCCTGCCTTGCATGCACAGGTTTGCTAGCAGAGACGTTGGGCTTTGGAGAGGACAGCAAGCACCTCCTCTGCTGCCCAAGACCGATGGTGTGCCACCGCCAAGGGCTGAGGGCTCTCCTGGCTTTGGTCATTGCTGCTCCCTAGTGCCATCCTGCATCCCTAGCCGTGCTGCAGGCCTGCAGTACTCAAGGACTGGTGTCTCATTTGAAATGTTATTTCCCTTCCTTTCTTCCCTTTCCCTCTCCATAGCCTTTGGAGTGCCTCTTCTTGGATCTCCGACCCTTCCCACAGTAAATCACTGTGTGTGAGCTCTCTCTGGGATTCATAGGCTGCCCGAGGCCTTGCACTGGACCTGGAAAGAAGTGGGTGTTGTTCCCTGTTTGTCAGGAACCCTAAACTCCGGTGCCAAATGCTTTTATTCCCTGGGTTTTTAATCAGAAGTCTGCTGGCTCCAGGAGTGGTTATCACCTATTGTCTCCCATCCTGGTCACATTTCTTCAGTTTTATTGCTGCTTATCAGAGTTGCTGGGATTACACTCCAGCTGGCTCTGCACTTCAGCTGGATTTGAGTTGGTCGTGGCTGTAAAAACATCGTTAAAAGTCCGATGTTGGCTGGCAGCCATGTTCTGCTGGATGTGTGTTTGGAGACTTTCAGTCTGCTGGCATCACCATGCAAACGTCTTGCCTTCGCTGGAAGTCTCTACCTCTTCGCTCTCCAGATGATGTGCTGGTTTCTCCTCCCCAGGAGCCTCAGAAGTTTTGGGACCTAAATCTGCTTTGTTTTCCCTGTCACTTGTGCTGTTGCTCCTGGGAAGGGGTGTGTGTCCATGTCCATCCTAGACTGTAGTAGCAGGTGCTCAGTCCTCCTTTCTCTGTTCCCATAGCTCTGGTACTGGCGTGTTTCTGGTATTTGGAGGCATGCTGTTCAAGTCAGACCTGTTGCCCTCAGCAATCAGTCTGGAAAGCTGGAGCTGATTTCTCCGGCTGCTGCTTGCTTTCACTGTTAAAAAAAACAAATAAGAGCTTCTCCTAACAAGATGGCAAGAAATCCCCGTGCCTGACTCAGCGTTGAGAGGAGCAGTGGGCTGTGTTTCAGGCTGCTGTCTGCTTCTCCCAGCCAGGAGGAGGAACACAGGCTTTCTCCTTGTGTTGCCCCAAGTTCAGCCCAGATGTCTGAGTTCCGATCTCACCACGCAGAACGTGCTGACGTGTTTCGAGTGGTTTTGGTGCCTCTGCCTGCTGCCTCTATTTAGCCGTAGAAGCACCAATTCCCATCCTGTTGTTCCCTCCCTAGCAAGTACTGTGTTAAACATGGTGCTGACAGTCCCAGCTGTGGCCCACAGTAAGGCAGTGTGTATAAATAATACAGAAAAGCTAAATAAGGCTTTTAAAATAAGCCTTAGCAGAGAGAGATGCTTTAGTGTGGTGCCATGAAGACACAAAAACCTGGCTATGTCCATGCAGCCAGATCCAATCATACTTCCTGCTGCTGCTGCTCTTTCTTAGCAAAATCCACGCAGGTTTTCAGGTACCTCTTCACCTCGCACCACCAGTTCTTGGGACTGCTTTGACTTAAAGTCTGCACTCAGTGGCAGCAGATTGGCTGGGTGTCCAAAGCTGCGGTGGAGCATGCTCATGCCGCACCAAAACAGCACATGTCCAGTCCACCCTGTTACAGTGCCAGTGTGCAAAAGGCAAAAATTAGTATTTGTTGGGTGGTTGGTTTTTTTTTTTTCCCAATGTCATCTTGAATATGGGAGGGAAAGAAGTACAAGGCTACTTCTTTGTATGTCTCATTATTGCGTTTATTAGCACTTGATGACTTGTCCTGCAGGGTCTAGCCCACACAGCTTCTCTTGGGCTTTTAATAGTTGTGCTAAACTGAAATGTGCTCAAAACAGTAATAATTTAAATCGTTTCCCCAGAGCCTATGGCTGCTCCGTATGTTTATGGGAGGCGTAACACAGCCTGCGGTTGGGGTACGGGGGGTCCCCAGGCCACCCCCAGTCCCGTTCCTGCCTGGCTGCTGGAGCAGAGGGATTGTGGTGTGCGTGCTGGGGCAGGCGTCGGGCAGAGGCCCATTGGGGCTGGGGCACGGGAGTGGGGCACAGCACAGCTCACACTGCCACAGCTTCAGGGTGCGTAGGGCGGGGGTATTGCCTTCACGTTGACATGTTACCAGAGACTGCTGCACAGCCAAGGGTCCAGTGCAAGGTAAAATTCCTCATTTGTAGGAAATGTGGTGCCTTCCCGTTGCCCAGACCTCCCCCTGCTATAACCCAGTATGTTGTCAGAGCAGTATTAGGGCATTAAATGACATGGGGATACTGATGAATAGGCCAGTTTTGACCTGACTCGCTGCTGGGTTTGGTAAGAGTTAAAACCGCAGATCTATTTATTTATTTTTGAGTTAACATTTCTCTTGTGCGAATGACACCTCCTGTCCCACGTAAGCCTGTCAGCTGAGCAATGATCCTCGGACTGGAGAAGATGGGGAAGGAGAGTGCCACCCTGGCAGGCGTTGGTGGGGGTGGACGGAGGGAGGAGATTTTTCTGGTTGTTTTTTTCCTCCCTTTCTTCTGAGAGGCAATATTGCTTCTTGTAGAAAGCACTTTGTTATTATGCTTTTGCTCTTCACATTTAAGTTACGTGGTTTGGGTAACGTTAATGTAACTTAACGTTATGCTCACCCACAGTACTGATGGTGGCTCTCTAATACACATAAATCTCTGCAGAGAGAGGGAGTTGTATTTATCTGTAAATAGTTAGCATACTGCCCTGTTTATCTAGCATGTGATCTCTCTGTTGCACACTGCATTTCCCTGTCTCCCTCCCATCCAGTCCTTTTTATTTAATTGACTTTCCCAGTCCTGACAGTCACTTTATATTCAGAAAACATAATTTCATCCCCCACAAAGCTTTCAAATCTAATTTCATTTCTTCCCTTACTTCGAGAAATTCTTTTTGCTCCTTTCAAAACTGAGAATGTACATTTTCCCTGTTTATTTAGGCAAGCTTATTTTTGTCTGCAGAAACCTGGGCAAACGATATGTTTCTTTTTTTTGCATTTATAACCCTGTGAGGTTTATGTATTGGGAATAATCTTTGTGAGCTGGAAGAAGATTGTCCAATCTGTTTTAAGAAGTCCCACTTTCTGAGTATTGCATCTCATTAGGAATACAGTTGGCTGTTTGCATGGCTTTTTTCTTCCTCTGTATAGCTTGGGGGAGAAAATACAACATTTCATCATCTAGTAATAATGCTTGGCACTTTGCGTCTTCAAAGAACTATATGGCTATGAATGGAATAATTTCTATAACATTGAATAGTAGTTTCTAATTATTATTTGCCCCATTTTACAGATGGGGAAAATGAATAAGAAGTCAAGTGACCTTAGGCCATGAGAGGAGAAACAAAATCAACTTGAGGTCCCAGCTCTCTGACTTGTACTAGAACAGCACCACACCTCTTTCTTGTTTAAACTCAAGAGGAGGAAAAAAAAAAAGGAAAGTTTGATTCCCATCAACAACAAAAAGAAAGGGAGAGCTGTTTGTCTTTAATGATCTTGCCTAACCTTGTTAACTATTTAGTTAAGTGCATTTGTTGGTGGTGGTTTTTTGGTGTTTGTTTTTAAATACGTTGTCTAACTTACTGATGTGGTTGTCACTTCTCAGTGTGTGGTTGGAGGTATGCGAGGAGTTGTCTGGAGTTTATAAAGGTGAAGCAGCATGTGAATTGAGTTAGGGTTTTTGGGGAGGGTGGCGCTCACCCCCCACCAGCTGGGGTATCTCTCTGCTCCTTCCCTCCTCTTCCCCCTTGAACCAGAAGCAGCGGAAACCTTTTCTATAGTATTTGGAGTGGTGTCCCCCTGCTCTTGTTTTTCAGCTGAGACTGAGATGGGAAAAGTGAGACATCCTAAACGGGGACTGTGTTAACATGCAGTGTATATAGAAACTAATCCTCCTTGTCTCACCCACCACATGCCACACTAGGATTTTTTTTTTTTTTCCTAGTGGGCTCTAGTGGAAATTGTTGGCTCAGAATGGTGTCTGGGATTACTGCATTTGCAGAAATAATTTTATACAACTGCACTAGGCTATAGGGCTTGGTGTGGATTTACAGCTGCTTAATTAACTGACAAGACCCCCAAATGTGTTGCATGCCATATAGAAAAGGTGAGTGCCGTAAGTAGTGAACTGTGGAATTACGAACTCGGTTACAGAGGAAGTCATGGTAACAGTATTGTTGACTACTTGTTCAAAGTTAGTTAAAACTTATTTTTTCAGGAATTTTGGCTTTTTACAAAGGTGCTTTGGAGCACTGGGCAGTGTTAGAACAGTTTAGTCTCTTGGGGAGAACAGATCATCTGCTTGGTTAAAAGTGGCTGGGTGCAGAGGAACGTGGAAATCACATGAAGAATTTCTTCATCTTTCTTTGGAAAATTCCATGGCTGCTTCTCTGCAGGTTCTCAGAGGTTCCCTGGCCACCTTCTGGCTGGCTTCAGATGCCTTGTTTGATAAACTTTCTGGCGAAAGTCTTGCGTGACTTAACTTTTTTCTGGGCATGCCCTGCCAGTGAAGGTGGTGGAGAAAGCAGCTGTCTTCAGCCGTGCGCTCTATGTGGGGATGCAAAACTTTGCTGAGCCTTTTTTATGGGATCAAGATTTAACTCCAAGATTATATATAGTTTTCTGTTTCTGATGAGTGGGACAGATATCCTGATGCCTTACATGAGACCTTCAACGATGGACAGCAGCACCAAGGTATCATAGCCAGTATTTTTTTTTTCTTTTCCTTTGAATCTCTAATGTAGCTGATACCTTATTTGTACGTGTTCCCTTCCAGCATTGAGCAGAGCTGTCGTGAGCCACAGCATGCTCACAGGGTTCTGGTTTCATCCAGTGTTTCTCATGATACCCAAATTGCTGATTACATGTCAGCTGACTTTTTGAGGAGCTGAATGTGGCTTTTCACAAATCTGGATGTTTTTCCCTTGCTGGGCTTGGAGCCATCAGAGGTGGGTTGAGACCTGGACTTTGCAGCACTTAAGTGGAGAGCAGCTGGTATGCAGGCTTTCACGCTTTACTTGCAGCGTGCGAGCACTTGTGGTGGTGTCTTTGTGTTTCTCCTTTGTCATCCAACAAGTTCTCTCACTACACTTTGATTTCAGCTGCTTAGAAGAAACATCAGCAGCTCAGCGTGTGGGGAGCTGCATCTTTGCCTTGGGCTGTTTTGTTGTATTTATTTTTTTTAATTTTGTGCTTTGTAATTTTTTTGAGGTATTGCATCCAAAAATGGTGAGTGCTTCCAAGAATGTGTTCAGGGCAAGTTGCTCAGATCATGCTGATACCCTTACCAAGGAATTTTTTGGAGATACTTTAGTATCTCTCTGTGTTACTTAGGTATTTGAAATTAAGAGAGGGAGGGAGCTACCTAACTATCCAGATACTTCTTCCTTTTCCTTTTTCCCCCAGTGCAAATTCACCAAAACTCGTGTAACTTCTCAGCTGTGAGAAGAATTGCATGTCCTTCTGTTCAGCAGAGCCTGGAGAGTTGGATGCTGTGCCGGGCCCCGTGTGGTGGCTGCTCCTTGGAGCACCATCGCCCCAAGGTCCAACACAGTAGTTGCGGGGCTGAAGAGGACTTTTCCTGCCATTGCCTGTTTGTGGCTGCGGTTGTGCCAAGCACGAGAACGGAGGGCAGGGTTGTTTGGGATGGTTTTTTGTTTGTTTGTTTTGTTTTGTTTGGGTTTTTTTTTATGCTTCCTCGTAGCTGTTTGCAGGCAGCAAAGAGAAGGGAGAAGCTGTCATGTATTATGGGTTGACTGCAAATCACAAACATCATGGGCACTCAAGGGAGTAGAAAAGTATCAGGAGAGGGAAAAGGGTAGTGGGAGAGGGGACATCAGCTCAAATGGAAGGAAAGAAGTGGGAGATGGCAGCCAGAAGGTGATCACAGCTGAAGGGAAACAGGGGCAGGTACTGGGATGGGTACTTGAGCCAGTGTGGTTCCCCATGGTGAACTTGATTACTGCCTTCCCTGGTTTTATTGGTATAACTAAGAAATTCCATTCTGAAATAACATAAGGAAACACTGAGTATTTTTTCACTTTTAAGATCTTAAATTTGCAACTTCCATGTTTAACCTGCCTGCCCAACAGCCCATATCCCCACACCCTCACGGGCAAGCCTTGCATGATGGCTGGTTGTCTTGTTGCCCCCTTTCTCACAGTTTTACTTGGCATAGTATGTCTATAGTAACGTGACTCTGGGATCAAGGTGGGTTTGGGAAACGACTACGATTACCGTGACAGGTGATGATCTTTGATTGCAAAATTAGGCGATATGAGTTGATGTTTAAGGGAAGCTGCCTTGGCTACTGCTTCAGGAGGAGGCCATGTCGTTCTGTGGGGTGTGCAGGATGCCAGCAGGCATGTGCCTTCCCTTGGGACTGGCTGGGGCATCCCTGGACTGGGAGGCGATGGCCCAGGTGTGTGGACAGCTTTTGCCCAGAGGGGCTTGGACGGGGCTTTTTTTTTGCCTGGAGCATCAAACCGCTGTCGGAAAGCACTGGGAACTTTTAAGGTCTTGAATGGAAAACCAGCTATTGTCGTCTTTTCAGCTCTCCTTACAACAAATTGGCCGGTTCTCCATTTCTCCTAGTTTTGGAAGGCTGAGTTGACACTGACCAGGTTTGACAAGTGATAACTGGGGAGCCTGGCTGTGTTCTCTTTTGTGATTAAAGCTATAAGCTGGCCCTTTGAATTTAACAAGGCAGTATCTTCCAGGTTGAGGTATCTGGAAAATACCAAGGAGTAAGTGACAAGGTGTGAAAGGCAAGGGCTGCTCTGAGCAGCAAGACCGCTCCAGAAACCTGCTGGGAGCGGGGACTGGGGACGGAGCGGTGCTCTGCTGACAGCGATGGCAGCACGAGTGGTGCTGGTTACAACTAGAGATGAGCTGAAGCAGGAGCTCTGTGTCGAATCTCCCAGAGCCTTTCCATTCATCTAGGGGAGGCTCAGATCCGTACTGCATAAAATTGATGTTTGTCTCAGCCTGTTTATCTGCTGGCCAGCCCATAAAGTCACTACCAGATGTTCTCTTATCTCAAAACCGGAGATGCACCTGAAATTGTCCTTTCAGGATTTGGAAGCTTTTTTGATAAAGCTGTCTGTCTGCAAGTGTTTTCAAGGACATGTCACACTTTGAAATCATGGTATTAAAATAATTGCTTTTGAAATGAAGGGAGGGTCATGTGCCCTACATCAGAAATTCCTCTTAGTGCTTATTAATCCAGTATATAAATGTCATGGCTTACATCCACAGGGTGTTTATATTGAATTTTTAGCTGTATCAGTATCTCTTACTCTTCAGAATAAATGCCATATAATCTGGTTATGAGCAATATTCTTAATTTAGGTACCAAAAATAGGACATAGACAAATCTGAGTTACTGTAAGAAAGTAGGAGAGGAAATAGCCTTGCCTCATGAGGGGAGATCAAATTCAGTTGAATCATCTGATGTTTAATGTAATGCCAGAGAATTCAGTCTGTTTCATTAGGATAGCACAATGATTGCCATATTTTCTTATCTTTGTTTTTTTCTGAAGGCCTGATTCTCCGCTGGTGTACCTGTACTGAGGTGTGTAACGAGGGGGTAGGTTGGGAAACATCCTTTCTTCTTTTTCCACCCCCCCTGAGCAGATCAGTGCACACTGATTCGAGGTACATAAACCAGTAGGGACTTAGGGTTGTTCCCCACCACCAAACCCCTGGTTTGAGGGAGATAAATTTGTTCCTCAGAGACCTACAGTGAGCGGCACTGACAAGGACAAGACGCGCATCTTAGGAGCAGGATCATCCTTGCTGTGGCAGGTGGGCATCATCCAAGAGCTCGGACATCTGAAACACCTTCCTCGCTTAGCCAAGCCAACGGTCGTACGCATGGAGAAGATTTCTTTTCTCATGCCCTTACCAGCTGTTTATTTTAAATAATGACAATGAAACTAATAATCATACAAGCATCAATAGCTAATAATAATCAGTATCTGATAAACTAACAAAACTAATATCGCAGGCTGTCCCTGCAGGTTGATGACTGAGTGGCCAGTGTTTTGCTCCTCACCATGAGTGGCAAAGGCTGTTAACTTTTAGCTAAGTTGCTGTCTGTGTGCTGGGCAGGTGGATGAGCTTCCTCCCAGACTCCCAGTTGTTTCGGTGGAGGCTTTCCCTGGCTCGTTCCCTTCTGCAGGAAATTTTTTGTTTTGTTTCCTGTATGGAGTCAAGCTTATGGGTCACAGTGGTTCTATGTAACCTTAAGTAAATTTTAGCTGGAAATATCTTGGTAAAGAAGTTGCTTTTCCATGTGATGGTGGTGTCACACTGAACCAGAGTGATCTGGAGCAAGATCAGTATTGGAAGAGAATGTGTCTTTTTGTTGCAGACTTGATTGGAGTTTTGTAACTTCAGCATTTCCCTTTGGGCCCAAACACTCCCCTACCCCCATAGCTGTGCTCTGATAGTGCTTCTAAGTGGAGAAGGAAGGAAGATTGTAGCCACAATGATCAAGATGCTTGTGGGGACTTGCTTGTGTTCAGTTTGTGCAAGAGGTCATGTCTGGCAGCTGATGGACTGAAGTCAGTCAAGGTTGGGAGAGCTGGTATTTTACTGTGGACCTTGTAACAGAGGGCTGATATTACTGAAAGCACCCACAGGTTGTACCAAGCTGGCAGGATCTGTATTTTGAGGTTCTGTTTTGGTCACTTAGTCAAACAGGCAGCCAGTGTTAAACATGTTCCCAGTACCATTGACTTCAGTGGCATTAGGAGCATGCTTGTCAAATGTGGGCTTATGCAGCTTGCTGATCTCAGGCTGGGTGGGTCTTGCTGCAAAGATCCTGTGCCGACGGAGAGACTGTCTCTATTTCAGGCTGTGGTTCAGCTAGGTTGTCAATCCAATTTAAGGGGACCAGATTATAAACACTGTGAAATGCTGAGCTGGTATAAAGCCACTTGGCTGATAAGGAGCTGTTCAAAATATTTTGAAAGTTCAGCTCTGCTGTGGGACTGGGCAACCATTCCTGGCTGTGCTCACAAGGCTCTGTGCCAGGGGCGTTTTGGCTGGTTTGCCTGCTTGGCTTGATGCCGAGCGGTCAAGACTTCATGTGCCCTGGGTGTCATGCTGCCGGAGGTCCACCAGGCAATGGCAGTGGTAAAGCAGCTGTGGTGGTTCTGCCGGGGCCACCTGTCTGGGCAGTGAACAGCCATCTCCTGGCCACGTGCGGACAGAAAATAGGGTTGTACATCCCATCAGGTGCCGCAGTGTTGCTGGGAAAACCAAAACCGAGCTGACGGCTGCCCTTTGTATCTGTTCCCAGCTCCCAGCATGGGATAAAAATCCACCAGGTGGGGGATGCCGCTGTCTGGGGGAGAGCCTTGTTGTCTATCAGTGTTTCAGCCCCAAAATAGTCTGGCAATGGAGCAAAGACAGTCTGCAGTTGCCAGCTTCCAAGTGCTCGCAGGAGCTTCTGTGGATTTGGTGCTTTTCCGTCCAAGACCTTGGCACAGATTTCCATTATTGCTGCCTTGCCTTTCCTCTCCTCCCTCTGCTTCTGATCGGTCTCAGTACAACGGTTTGCTACTGTTTATTTCTTCCCTTGCAGTTTTGGACACTTTTAGAAGTTAACACCTTTGCATCCTGTGAGTATCTAGAGTAGCTAGCCTTGCCGTCACTTGCATGTTCCTGTGCCTTTATAGCCTATCTCGTCATTTCATTTAGGGACCTTCTTTGCAGCTGTGCTCCTGTTCCCAAAACCTCTGCCAGCTGTGCTGCAGTGCTCCGGGCAGAGAAGCAGGAGGAGTGATGTGCACAGACCAGCACGAACATGGTATCGTGTGCTCTGGATAGTTTCCGCAAGCGCTTGTCTGGATCAGATGTCTGGTGCCAAGGGGTTTCTTGGTGCCTGGGTGCGGTGTTAAGTGGGGATTTGCTTCCGTGTTCAGTGGGGAGTTGTCAGACAGTGATAATCCCTTGTCACTAAAGGTAGGGGCAGCACTGCTTCGAGCAACTGAAATAACTGCCTCTTGGGACAATGGGAAAGAGAAGCCCAGCAACATCAGAATAAACTATTAGTGTAGTCAGTTGTGATGGCAAGAAACCATGTATGTACACAACAGATAGTCGTAATGGACTATGTCTGTCTCCTTTAATGCTTCTACTATCTGATTAGTTGTCAACGTCTGTTAATTTCTGCTACCGCAAAATATGTAGACAGTTCTGAGGTTTGCATTATTAAGAGTGCATGTTGTGTATAATTTACAGTGCATTATGACAGCTGTAGAATGCCACACCATGTAGCACTGAGATACGGCTGAGTTGCTATCTCCTGTATTATCTAGAACAAGTTTGGAGCCTTGCTGGCGTTACAATAGGAGAGGAAACATGTGTAGTCATGTTACTCTCGTTAGGCATTTGCATATGTCTCTTTGGAGCATGGCACAGCACAAGGTCACTGGCCTGCAGCCACATCAGCTTCTTGGGATCTTGTCAGATCTTGCAAGCAAAGGAGCACCAGGCTGGGTCACAGTTCTTGGACAAGAAACCTCCAAGGAACAGGCTGCTGTTGCAGAGGTACTGGAGACGTTCTTGTGGTGCCATCTGTGTTTTGGCATGCATGCATGCAGACTGGGTGTGTTTCTCTTTTTTTATTGTTACTTGATATTTTCTTACTTCAGAAGAGCACTGTATTATTTTCTAGTGTTAGTGGGAAAGAACACTTGATTCTTCTCTCCCCCATACTGTGCCCGGTTATAGATGATTGGAAGATGAATTGCTTGAGATCCGCAGACAGGTATAGCGTTGATTATTTACGAGATAACGATTGCTCAGTCACAAGTTGAATATCCATCCACACTAAGTGTGGCCTTAGTAGCAGTGTGGAGCTGCACTTGAGATTCCTGGATACTATTTCCATGTGGAGCGCTGGCTTTTTCTCTACTGGTGGGAAGTTCCCATGAGTGAGGAGTTCGCACAGGTAGATGAACATGTGCTCTACTCAGGTATGCTAACCCGTTAAAATAGCCATGAAGACCAGGGTAACAGGAGTCCTAGCTCAGGTGAGCAACTTTTAACCTAAGCCCTTCAGGGCGACTGGTTTAGCTAAGCTGTTTCTTTTGATTTAAGGCCCAATTTACTTCATCTTCATACCTGTCTTCAGTCAGGTTAGATCTTTTGTGTTTGGCAGCCGGAATTAGGAAAATTATGTATTTTTCACAGCGTATCCTTTGTGTTGGCAGACTGCTGTGTAGATGTTCAAAATAGCTGTCCCCACCTAAGCTGGAAGTTTGCTGCCTTGGACCACACTGCCGTAGCAGCGGGAGAGCCTTGGGCCAGGCTGCCACAGTGCAAGGTGTCCTGTGAGTACAGAGCAGGTGGTCTCAGCGACCAGGAGCGCTGCCGAGTATAACCCAAGTAGTGCCTGTGGCGTGGGAACTCGTCCACGACCGTGTGAAAATGTTTCCTCTAGCTGGAAGGAATATCACAGCTGTCTGGCCATGGGTTCTCAGTACTGGTTTCAGACCCGAAGAAGTCCTCTATCCCAGGACCTGTCGGTTTCCCTCCTTCCCTCTGCAAGCTCCCAGGGCAGCCCTGACTGCTGGGGCGCGGCCCTCTGGGCACAGGTCCCCTTGCTGGTCACTTACTGTAGGGTCAATGCTAAATGTCTCCTCCTGAGGCCGCCGGGCACATGGTCAGATCAGATTGGCTTCGTTACCTATGTACTCTGCAGGCTGCCTTTGGGGCACATGCTGTTGGGGTGTCCTAGGTACCTTACTCACACCTGTCTCTTCCCTGCCAATTATGCACTCAGGTGCTAAATCGCTTCCCTCCGTGGAAGGTCACCTCTTCATGTTGACCTTGCCCTTCCACTGCTGGGTCCCCTATTTCACATACCTGGACATCCTTTGGCTCTTTTTCCTCCTGGTTTGGTAGTTAGGCAGCATAGGCAGCTTGGGCAGTCTAGTCCTGCCCAGTTATAAGCTGTAAGGGACCATGGACAAAGTCAGTCTTTACAAAGAAACGCCCCGAACGCTGGTGGTATCTTTTCCCAGTGAGACCACTGCTGCAGTGAGAACCTCCTGCAGCTTTAACACGGGACACAGGATTTGTCTTGGGTCCATCCTCGGCTGTGCTGAGTTGGAAGAAGGCGGCCAGAACTGGGAATGCTCTCCGGCACTGAGGACAGAGTTGGTGTTGCAGTGTAGCAACAGCAAGTTAAGGTTTCATCTCCTTAAACAAAGACATTTCCATAAATCATAAGCAGCTTTTGCCTGAGTAACATTAAAATAGGTTTGCAGAAGCTTTGAAACAGGCACAAAAGTGTCAGAAGTGTGGCTGAGCATCAGCGTTTGTTTCATTGATAACTGAGCCTTGGTTTAGAAAAATGGGATGCCATTTAATCGTCGTCTTTTTCATGTTATTTTCCTAAGTCTTTTTTTAGACACAATAATGCAACATGGGGAATTAAACCCCTACTTTTTAAAAGATTTTTAATTAGCTGACAGTACTGATTCAGGTCTTGCAGTCTGTAAAATACAGCACATTGCTTCACACTACTTCATCTTGGATAGGGCTCCACTTTCTTTTTACAGATAATTTAAATATAAGGGGGGAGGGGGGGAATGAAACCAGAGCACAGAAATTCTTGACATTTCTTGGAAATCTGCTTAAGATTATCTTCTTAAAATGGCAGATTTCGCCTGCAAGTCAAGTAGAGGAGCAGGAACTGGTATTTCATTAAAATACTATGAGAGGCCTGAATGCATTTATGATCCTTGAGACATTTGCAGGAAACGAGCTTGCTATTTGGAACTGTCAGAAGTTTTAATAAAGGGCAAAAAACCCAACAAATCCCAAAGACCAACTGCATGACTTGCACACCTCCACTTCCAGAGATCTGGTTGTTACCACACCGAGATACCTGTTCCTGGCCTTTTTTTTCCTTTTCTTCTTTCCCACCACCCTCCCCGAATGTACCTGTGAAACTTTTTATTTTAACATTGGATGTTGAACCAGGATTTAGATAAGCTAGAGTGATGGTTGCCCTTCTTTGTTGTTAAATGTATGGCCAGGTGGACTCTCTTCCAAAAAACAATCAAGAATTGATTAAAAATGAGGAGACCACGGCTTTCTCAAGTATCTGCCATGTGGACAATGCTTTTTTAATGTTTTTTCATAGAATTGAGAGTTATTCTGGGTATTTTCCTTTTCTCTTGCCTCTCAACATCAAGGAGTTGGGCTTCTGTCAAAGACTATCTACTTTAGCTTGAAAAATGGAGTTGGAAAAGCTGGGAGATAAAAAGATAATTTGCTAGGTAAGGTCTGTAACAGCAGGAGTAGTTATGTAGAGCATATTACTGTTCCATTTCAGAAAGCATTTTTGAAATTTCTAATAAACTTGTATTTAAGGCAACAAGTTTAATATTATCCATCCATATATTCCACTCAGATTGTATTGCAATACACCTAGAAAATGAGAAGGAAACCTTTCTTTTAAATTTCTTACCTTCAGTCACTTTTTAAGGTAAGGTGTGTTCCAGTTGGGGGAATTTATTGTTAATGAAATACGATATAATGGCGATTTTTTTTTTTTTTTTGAGGCTTTGACAACAGTAATCTTGCACTTCCTTACGTGCAAGCGATCCTTGTGCTTATGTGGATTTCCACAAGCTTCAGCAGGGCTTCCTGTTGGACTTGTAGCTTATTTGCACACAGGATTTATCTTTAGCCATCAAGTAAGGCTGTTTTCCTGGGTAGAGCAGTTGAAGTGTATAGTGAATTGCAGGAGCACCCAGCTTATGCAAACCGGAATGCACAGTTGCAGTGGCTGGTCTTAAAAGTTTGTCCTAGAGAAGTCCTTGCGTTGTAGCATTTAAGCAGTTAGAGCTTTCTTGTAGTCTTGCTTTTTGAACTTTGCTAGAAACCTGCTAATAACAGTGTTATTTCAGTAACACAGTATTTCCAAGGCATTTCAGTACTTGCAAAACTAGTATACCAGCAGTGAGCACACTTATGTTGATTGATGCATAGTAGTTAATTTGCAAAAAATAACAGAGTTTATCAACAAGACCTGAACCTCTACAAAGTAAAATACCATGGTAGTTATCTTACCAGCAAAACCTTGAAGTAGATGAATCTGTCTACAAAAGCGGCAGAGTTTCATGCTGTAAGGAGGCTAATTACTGTAGGGATTTTATAGTGCTGCTGGAGGGGGTGGGAGCAGCGGCGGACCTTTCTGTGAGCAGTTCAGCACACTTGTGATCTAGAGCTGCCCCTGTTTCTGTCTGGTGACTGAAGAGGCAACCTCACATAGCTGCTTAAATGCCTCTGCTGCAGGCTGTTACTGTATAGTGATAAATAAATGATGAGCTGTCCCTGAGAGGAGCAGTACTGTGAGGGGACCCCTGCATGAAGATATGTGATGATTTACATCCTGAAATAAACAATGTTTCTTTTCCTAAACAGGGCTGAAGCTGTAGGTCTATTGTATATGTAAAGTAAACATTCTTTCCAGTTTTGCATTTACTTTTCCCTTTTTATGCGGCAGGATCATCGTAGTTGGGGCCTTGGCATCAGCAGTGTCTTCTGCAAGCCCAGACTAGATTGTCGCAGTGCTTTGTTTCCGTTCAACAGAGTAAGAAAGATCATCCTCTGAGGGAGGGTCCCATCTTAACTTTAGCCAGGGAAACAAAATCTGCAGTGCTTCAGAGCTAAATATAACCCCCAGAAACAGTCCCTCCAGTGATGGCTCAGTAAGCACATGAAAAATAGTCAGCCCCAACAAAGGGAAATACAGGGGCAATAGTTTTAAAATAGTTATTTTTATACATCTATTATATATGAAGCAAGAATCAACCTTTTAAAACTTCTTTAGTGCTTGAGAACAAGCGAGAGTTATCTCCAGGTAAGTCCTGAGCCTCCATATATACCACGAAGGATTTGGCGCCAGATGTTCACATGGTGGCTGAGGAAGCTGCTAGTTCATGGTGATGATGAGAAAATATAATGATCTGTTTATTTGGGGTGGGTTTTTGTTTTTTTGGGGTTTTTTTTGGCATGGTAATGGAGGACAGCTTTTAGGACCTTCTTTTTCAACTGGTCCAGTGAGGTCCTTGGTTGAGGCACAAAGACCTGATACATCTTGCCAGCCATCCCCTTCCCTTTCCCTGGCAACTGTCACAGTGTTTTGGGAGTCCTGTTGAGTTCTCCCCCTTGCCTCTGAAAAAACCATTGAAGACAATCAGCTCACCCCTATTAAACTTCATAAGGACTTTGTCAGTGCTGGTGGACCTTTGTTTTTCCCATGAACCTCTTCCCTCCTGTGGCCTTCGTGGACTGGGCACTTCCATTGATCACAAATTCCCTCTTGATGTCAGCAAGACTATTTGCATCCTACAGGTTAAACCTGTGTTGTTCATTGGGACTAGGATCTTAAGCTGCAGGTGGGACTGGAGCTGTATCCTGTTCCTGTTTGACCTTTGATACATGAAGAACTCCTTCTTGGCCAGCTGGTATAGTGAAAATTGGCGTGTAGTTAATATATACCTTTCTACAAGACTGAGTCTTCCACCCCAGCCGAAGGTTGGGGAAGTGTGAAACGCTTTTAATGCCTGCTTCTTTTAGCATCAGATGTCTAATTTGATTTGTATGTAAGTAGGAAAACTTTGAAGTGTTGTTGAAATACAAAGGGAGAGTACATCAAAGAAATGTAACATTAAAAGTGTATCTGGTCCCTTGAGGTTTTTGAAGTTTTATGTTAAGATTATGTATTCAGAGGAACATTTGTATGGAAATACTAAGGGTCATTAATTCATCCAAAACATTATGAGAGTTGCCAGTCAGCATGCATGGAACTGTTCTGTACTAGTTTTGATTTCACATCATGGCAGGAGAGTGGTCCTTCACCCATCTGTCTGTTGCCAATGTCTGTGACACAGTAAGAAGTTAACATGGTCTCTGATGGGGAAACCAAAGCACAACGCTGCTACAGCGTGAGACTCGTTCAGTACTGTTACCCCATGTCCAGCAGAGATCCCTGGGTATGGCTGAATAAAACTGCAGTGTGTTAAGCTCCCAAAACTCCTGATTTGCCTCGGTCGCTCTGCTGGAGAAGGGCCATGGTGGTCCTTGGGAGGGAGGCAATGGGGTGGTGAATTACAGATTTCTAATAAATATCCCAAACTTTGGGAGAGTTCAGGTGTTGGATCTGAGCTTGTTATGATTGGGCATCCACTCCTGTAAAAACATGCCCAACTGTGATGGATGAGGGGGTGGTTGTTTTTCCTTTTGGCAAACAAGGATTCTGGCATCAAAGTTTTTAATTGGGAATTATACTAGCAGTTCCCAGAGCTCAGGCATGGGTAGGTGTGCAGGAGGAGCTAATTAGATGTGTATAAATCATGGGCTAGGCAGAGCTTTAAATCCTAGATGTGTTGTTCCAACCTTGCTATCTTCTGTACACTGGGGCTTTGGAAACTTAGAAAACTAAGAAGTTACACAAGAACCACTTTTTCCTAATACAACTATGAAACAGCAGTGAGGTTACTTCTGGTCTTTTTATGTTATAAAAACAACTTTTAATTAAAAATAGTATTAAATGACCTGTATTATTTTTGAAGCTTTATTTTAATTACATCTGTAGGCTGAGGGAAGGGAAACAGTTAAGCAGCCTAAGTTGTTGTTTTTTTTCTTTATTGCAGACTAAAAAAAAAAAAAAGTCAGGTGATCCTGCTTCCCCTATCCACATCCCTTCTATGCCTTACTATATTACATGTCAAATAAGGGGCTTCCTGTGTTCAAACTTTCAGGATATTCTCAGATCACATCAAACTTCCTTCAGCAGCCATGTGGTTCAGTACTATTTTTTTCTTTCTTAATGAAAACTAAGATCCTAGTGGAATTACTTCTCTGTAAGATCTTGAGTTTTGGGAGAAATCGGGTATTGCAAGGTTTATGGTGTAAAACTGGCTTTCCAGCAGAGTCTGTAAACCTGACTGGCATATCAGAGTTGACTTCAACTCAGTAGACTGGCTTCAACATGTTGCAGATACTTAATAATGGAGAGGGGCAATTCAGCTCTTGCATAGGACAGTATTTCTACATTATTGTTGTTGTGGTATGATTTAGCCACACCTAAGTTTGCTTCAGACTCGTTGATTTGGATCATGGCACCACTGGCCTGGGCAGCATGGGGTGGTGTGTGTGCTAACCCATCCACGGCTTATCCTGTTGCCTGAGAAAGCTTTGCAGCCCCTTGCTTCGGTTAGACTGCTCTGGGTACCTGAACCAGGTGCTTTATAGGTGTGTTCGCACTGTACTACTGCAACTGGATTGTAAACTTTCTTGCACTGCTCTTAAAAGTTATCTTATTCTCCGTTTTAGTGCATTATAGCCCGGTCTACTAAAGGCAGCCTGCTGTTAGTAAGGTCAGTAATAAACCACAGATTATTGCTATATCTAATGGAACAGGCATTTTGCATTGTTCTATGTAATAAAAAAGAATTGTTTCACGCTTAGCAGATCATCTGTAGCAAGTAAACTCAGTCTCAGTAACCTTGTTATCCCACAGAAATCTAGGTGGATTTGGGGGGGGAATTTGTTGCTTCTCACCAGCACGGCATTCAGAGACAAGAGAAGGACCTTTTCCTCGAGCTGAGAGCACATCGCTTTTGTCCTTCATCTGTTGGCGCTGAAAGTTTGGTGTTAAAAAAGCAAGACAAAATCAGCAGCACTCTGCCCCACAGCTGAAAAAAAGTAAAAAAGCTTTGCTTAGTCCAGCATTACTGAAATCCCTGGTTATCAGACTCAGGGCTGTGTTGTCCTAGGGACTGGTGGTTGTATCCTGGGAAGGGATGTGAGGGACAGAAGCCAGTCAAGAGAAAGTGTGGGACAGGCAGTGCTGGGAAAAAGCCATGTCTGTGAGTGCCTCTTCTTCACCCTGGGCTTGAATGAGCAGCTCTGGAGCGGGTAGCAAACACAGGCTGTGCCCTGGAGGAAATGGAGGATGGTCCCAAGGGGATGGGGGAGAGCATCCCAGCAGCTCTGCACTCCCTGGGCAAGGGGCATCTCCTTGTTCTGCAGCTGGGTAGTGCATTGCTCTGCAGGCTCCTCGTCTGTGGCTGCTCTGGCCAGCAACAGGATAGCACACATGGCAGTTGTCAAAACACGAAGGTGACTATGTTCACCTTTGCTCGCTCATTGATGAGAGCGAACGCAGATGTTTCGGGATGTGTTTTGCATGTGAACTGCTTGGGCCTTTTCCAAGATGAGAACTAACTCAAAATTTGAAGTCTGTGTTTTGAAAGGCACAGTACCTACATCTGATATTCCAAGAATCTCAAAGGTAGAAGGTCCATTTTTAATAGTGATTAAGGTCACGTGCTGTCTAAAGCAGGTTGTCTCGATGTAGGCTCTTTCAGATTCCCAAGCGTACTACCTAAACATAAGCTGTTGGCAAAGCTCCAGCATGAGCTGTTGGGAAAGGGCTTTAATTTAGGAGAAAAGAAAATACAAAGGTCCACGTGTTTTTGGGGTGAGAGAGACAAAGCCAGAGTGAAAATTGGCCTACAATGTCTTATTTTTCACTTTTTCCCCCGCTATATTTTTCTCTTTAAAATTCAGTCCCATCCTATTACGGGGGGGGGGGGGGGGGGGGAAGTCCTCCACCATGTTGAATTTCACCCTGCTTAATTTTTAATTGCTAAGAGGAGAGAGATGGTGAATCATGCTATATCAGGGGATTGATGGTGTATCAGTGGTGCAGTGGTGGTACTGCCAGCCTCAGGTTCTCAGATATCAGGAGTCTTTAAAAAACTGAAGTATCCTCACACACAAGGCATATACTTCAGATATCACACTCTTCTTTTACATATTCGTCCTGGAAAAATAAGTCTTAAGATAACAAAATCAGAGGCAGACAGAAGGGTAAGGATGTAATGCTGGACTTTATATGAAGATTTTCCCTATGTAACAATTGATGCTGCGGAATTACAAAGTATTGGTTTTTCTATTGTTCTTCACAGGTAGTTGGTAGTTAAACATGAAAATAGTGTTCAAGCTAAATATGTTTTATTTACTTTCTGGGCTTATGAAGGTAGATGTCCTCTACTTTTGCTTTGCATAGTGACAACACTGAAACCATGACTCTGGAAACTCCTAGACCTGAAGGTAAAAAATCCAGAGCTGAACCCTTTCAAATTTGGAAGTTTGTGAATTTGATCTTTGGATCCAGCTCATTGAAAGAAAGCAGCATGAGCTATGAAATTGGATCTAAACATGTGTCTGTGCTGGGGTTTTGGTGGTTCTTAAGGTACTTCGAAGAACTACCTTTTGGACACATAATCAACAGTGCCTCTTTTGTTTTGTAGCCTGTGTGGCCACAGCGTGTCAATAACATGTTGCTGGGGAATGTGAGGCATTTCCTTGCTTGCATTAGCAGCCTTGGAGCAAGGAATGAATATCTCAATTGTTTTTCTAATCAGTGGACCCAAGCAAAATATGTGAGAAAATAACATTGATTTCTCAGACTCTCTAAGGTGAGTAGTTGAAGGCATTTACTAAATAGTTAACCAGTAAACCATGAACCACCTAAAGTGAAGTCTATCTGTGGGGCTTTTTTGTAAGCATCCGTTTGACCTTGGATCGCTTGTCAGTAAAGAGTGAAAGTGAGTCTGAAGAGTGTCTGCAGACAGATACCTGCATTACACGGCTGCTTTGCAGGTAAGGTGCTGCTGCTCTGGCTGCCTCCCTGTCATCCAGCGATCACAGAGCTCACCTGCACATCACAAAACAACGTAACCTGTCACCTGCTGTGTTTTTTAAATTCCTTTCAATTACCAAAAAAAAACCCAAAAAACCAAAAACAAAAAAAAACCAAAAAACCAAACAAACAGCTGCTGGAGAATAGGGGAGCAGAGATAAGCAACCAGAATGATTTCAATACTGCAAACCAAAATAAATGGTTTGTTTTGTAATTGGATATGAATCTAAGCCATAAACCTTGTCTCAGAGGCTTTGGGTGTTTGTATAAGCTGTTTGCTGTGTATTCCTCTCTGTCAAAGTATCTGAAGGATGCTTAGCTTTTGCATCACGACTAATGTGTTTAACAAATTTTAAGGCAAAGTGCAGAACGCAACTAAGCTGGTTGGTAATAAAAACTGTGAGATTTGAGGTAAGTTTTCCCTAGGTATAAACAATAATATCTTGGAAGGACTTTTGTGCTTTATGTTCTTAAAATACTTTTAAGTCTTTTCTATGGCTTGATACCTTTTATCTCAAAGACATTTCTTACGTACTGTGGGATAGGCTTTCAGCCTTAGTGTGCTTCCATTCATTTTTATCAGTTAAAAGAAATAAATAGTGCTTGTATAATAAAGAAATAATGAAATTCAGGGAACAAAGAAAGGATCTAGAGTTAGGGAACAAAGGGACGTTTGTTGCTTTTTTGTAGTCCTGCGTAATATGAGAACAATATTGCTTTGATGTCATTGACTAGAGTTCAGCAAGTTCAAGAAGAAATGGTTTTATATATATATATATATGTGTGTGTGTGTATATAAAAATAGACATTATTAGTTTAAGTAAGCCTTTGGCAATGTTTGGATGGGTTTTTATTCATAATAATGTTTATCCTTTTTTCACGGTTGAGCATTGCGCTCTTGGAGGGTGCTGGGCCTGCAGGCTGGCAGGGCCCTGAGCCTGGCCCCCCTGGGCTCCTGCTTTGGGGACGGGCCTCCTCGTAGCCGTCCTCCCGAAATGGAGGACTTGTGGGTGGAAGGACCAGCCAGAGGACGTGCCCGGTCTCACCGGGCCTCCTTGCTTTGGCCTGTGTGTAACAGCTGTTCAGCCATCGCGGGGCAAGAGAGCACGGGTACCTGCCGGGAGGAGCTGCCAGGGAGATGTCCCCATGCCCGGGAAGGAAGCAAGCAGAGGTACCTGCCTCCACATGGCGGCCAGGGCCTCTCCTCAGGGAAGGGGGGCAATGTCTGAACTACGCAGCTCAAAGCATGTTTGGGACCTAACTAGTTTCCTGTCCCTGCCTCATGCTAGGATATTTCTCTACATTATTCCCATTAAGATGTTTCCAGCATTTCCTAATTTTACTTTTTAAATTTCATTTGTTCTTCTCTTGCAAAACACCAGAGCAATATATTCAACAAAGATCCATTTTCGTTTTTAGTTTCTTCTTTCAGGCCTGGAAGGTATGAAATGGAGTCTTTTTTTATGTTAAAAGAAATGTTAATGACTCCTAGTGTAAATTAGCTGAATATATTAATTATTAAGTATTAAAATGCTACTGACTGGCGGCACTATAGTTGAGTATCTTCGAAACATCCCATGAGAAATTGTGCCAGAGATTTAGACTGAATTCATTTGAAGCTTGTTTTATTTGTGATTGAAATGTATTTTGCAAATAAATCTCTGTGTGTTTGTGTTTCTCTTCTGGCCAGCCAGGAAAAGCACAAATAGATGTGATAATGTGTCTGAAATGGCATTCATCTTCAAGAAATAGAGCTTTACCTTGTAAAAACTAATTGCTAAGGATGTCTTGTTTCAGTGTTGTGAGGCAAGAGAGATGACTCCAGAAGATGCTTCAGACCTCTCACAGTTGTCTCATACTGTGTAGGACCGAAAATGCAGGGACATTAATTTTGACAGCAAGGTGAAATTTGGGGTCTTACTTTTGCTGTGGAACAGGTTCTCTCCTTCCACCTTCCCTGAAAAAGATGTCTGCAGTTTGTTAGCTTTTTCATTGTATTTTTGTGGTAGACTGCTCTGGGGTAACAGCCTGCTCTTAGGGGTCCTTTTTTTATTCTCTGCGGCTCTCAGGAACAAGCCCTAATCAAGACTTTTCATTGCTGTGTATCAAAATTTCCTGATTTAAGGAGTGTTATGTAGGAATGGGAGAGCTGGGAAACTCAAGTCATCCATCTTACTGCATCATATCATAAAAATAATCTGTAGCTGATGCTTTCTTTCCAAATGCTGAGTATTTGCAGAGCATGTGCACAAAGAGGAAGGCGAGTGGGACGAAAGGCCAGCCCCTGCCCTTCCCCAGAGAGGCTGCACACGGGGCACAGTGTGTCCTTTTGGCCTTTGGACCTGCTAGCAGGCAGCTGGTCCTCAGCTCTGCAGACCTCTGGGTTTTAAAGCGTGGTGTGTTTTGCAGGTGGAAGTCCAGAATGAGACCCTCTCAAAATTTAAAAAAAAAAAAAAAAAAAAGGCTTGAAGATGTCACCCCTAGATGCCTGTCTGTGTGTTGTTCAATCTAGGAAAGAGAGAGCCTCTGGGTGGGGGAACTATAATTTCCTACATGTAAAATGTTTAAGCACTGTTTTTTTTTAATAAGTCTGCCATCTTAATTAAATATCTGATTTTGAAATCCATATTCAGACAGCTTTTCTGATTGCATCCGGCAGACTGCAGTTCCCATTCACAAAGCCTCTTGGTTTTTTTCTAGCTTTCCTTGGATTTATTTTCAGGGCAGTGTTTTGTTTTCTCTGTAAGCCATTTGGAATACATCTTCACAAGCACTGTAGCCGGAGGGTTTGTATGTCATTCAAAAATAAAAATAAAAAATCTCCACCTACTGAAAAGTGAACAGCATAGCCCTAGCAACCGGCTGGTGTGTTCGAACCAGAGGAAGGGACATTAAACAAGTAAGACCAAATAACATCTTCTCTGTAATGGCCAGGGATGTGGTAGAAATGCCAGCTAGTGATAAGATTAATTGTAAGTGATAGTGGAGATAGCTGCATTTGTATTTTATTTTTATTTTTTTAATGGTGGATTGTAAATACAGCCTTGATGAAGCGATGCTTGTTCTTGTCGGCATGAGCAAGGTATTCAGCTGGGAGCTCTAAAAAGGGGATCTGCCTCTGTAAAAACAACCCCCCTGCCCCATCTTGCACTGATTGTGCATGCAGGAAGGTAAGTGTTGTCATTTTCTTGGAAAGCAAGAGAAAACTTATTTTAAATGGTCTGTCAGACAGGGTGCTGTCAGTACTTTCCTCCCAGGTGTGTTCTTAATGGCATTATGCCAGGGGCAGATTTCGTGCATCTGCCTCTCTGTCTCCTCTGTGCACCTTGGTTTCTCATTCATCTGCCATGTCATAGATCCATCTGTATTAAAATGATGTTTTTCCTTTTTTTTTTTTTTCCTTTCTGCTTTTGTGGATGAAAGGAATTTAAACTGCTTGACATCATCTGAAATATTAGCTATTCCTTATTTTCCTAAGGAGCTCCATTGCGGTTCTCCAGGATGGATTTTCGTTCATGTTACCTGACTGCATGGTTTTCCTTAGTCACTGCCAACAAAAAAAACCCAAAGCCTTGAGTTTTCTCTTAGGTTTTGTTTCTATTAAACCAGAGCCATAGAAAGTAAAGAGTAAAGAAAGGACCATACCTATCAGGAAAGCTCTGCTGTGTTAGTGGTCAGCCGAGGCTCCTGTCAAAGTTCGTGAAGTCAGAGGCAGTGTTGGTGCCCTTCAGTAGGCGCAGGGATTAATCCGCTGGTGTTTCAGTATTGTCCTCTTTCCTATAATCCACAAAGGGCTGCTGATTTATGACTTCTGTCTAATAATTGTGTTTCTTTGACTCCCTCTGCACCTCCCCTTTCCACCCTCTTCCTCCTGTGGTTTGTTGTCTTTTCTTGTTTCATGCAGTTTGGTTCTTGGTCCACTGGTGTATGACATCTTTGATTTCCCCCCTATTCCCTGCGTGCCGGTGATGGTGTGCAAAGAATAAAAGCGATTCTATGTCCTTACTGGGGAAGGATGCCTCCAATATTATTTTTCTGTCACAGCAGTTTTACTTCCTGACTGCTAGATGTGCTGCATTGTGCTGGGAAGGTGGCCAGAGCAGGATGTGCTGTTCCAGGCTAGTTTTCAATGACCACTTTTAGGACCAAATAACTTGGAAATGGGATTCTGTTGCATCATCTCCAGCTGTTCGGCTTTTTGTTCTCTTTTATTTCACCTCTCCTAGTTTCTCAGCTGTCGGCTTGGTCAAGCTGTTAACAGATGCTCCATGGGTGGTGGAAGGGTTTTTGGAGATCAGTGTGTTAGCACGGTCTTGCTTCACTAAATTTTATCTTAAAATGTCTCACTGCTGCTCTCAGCAGCACGTCTCCTTTTGCAGTAGCAGTGGAGGAAGCACTGTGCAGACTGACATGTCTCTTTCCTTGGAGGTAGGACCAGGTGACAGTGGGGCAGATGCTGGAGGGCTCTTGGATGCTGTTGGTACCACCATCTGCCACTGCTGCTCTCATCAGTAGAGATGTCTTAGGGATTTTAGACAGCGATGGACAAAACCCTTGTTTAGGAAAAGCAAGAGGTGCTTTTTTTGGAAACATGTGGGGTGGTTGTGCCTGGGTGAAGGATGGCGATTTTTCTGTGCCTAAAAGCCACGGCTTTATTATGCAAGTGTAAATTAGCAGTTCCTTGCCCCCAGTTAATGTCTTTCCTAGACATAAGGTGAGAGACAAGGGGTGCGCTGTGAACAAACGTGATTAGGGAGTGCTCTGTTCCTTAGTGCCTTTTTAGCCTGCAGTAGGCTTTTCCTAGGCAGCCTTCTCGGTACTGTATTTAATGCTTGATCATGAGCTGCACTGAGCTCAGTGATGGCTGAGGTGGGAATGCACCACTCGAGATCTCCAGCCCACCCTCTGCCCAAAGCAGGGATGCCCAGGGCAGGCTGCACCATGCACAGTCCAGTCAGGCTGTGAGTAGCTCCAGGGATGGAGACCCCAAAAGGGCAACTCTTTCCAGTGCTTGCCATCCTCGCAGTAAAAAAGCTTTTTTTTTAATTTCTTTTTTTCTTTTTAATGCTTAAGTGGAATTTCCTGTGTTTTACTGTGTGCCCATTGCCTCTTGTCATGTCACTGGGCGCCACTGAGAACAATCTGGCTCCGTCTTCTTTACTCCCTCCATGAGGTGTTTATGCATATTGGGAAAATCGTGGGCACTCCTGCTTCCCGAACGTTAATTGGCTGTTGCGGGTTTGTGGGTGCTTTGCATTGTTGGTCCTTTTCCACTTGGAGGTGTTAGGAATCATCAGTTTTTTGCCTGGGGCAGCAGCAGCCCTGGGCTTTCTCTGTGTGCTCTTTGCCTTCAGAGGGAAATCCAGCACAGATTGTTCACACTCTGCGTTCATAGGCACTCATGTTTGAGCAGGACCTGATTATCAGAGCCAGGAAATCCTAAAGGAGAAAAAACAAGAGTGTCTTCAGTATTGTCCAAGTGAAGGTGTTTGCAAAAGCTGCGTTTTCTGCTCGCTTTTATTGGGCGTAGAGGCACTGGACTAAATGTCTTGTAGGATCTGCATATTATGACAGGTATTGTACAGCTTGAAGTTTAATATTTACATTGTGTTTAAAATCGGGGACTTCCTCCTTGAAGGTTGGAAGTCTTCTGTTACAATGCTACTGCATTTTTTAAGATTTGCAACACCTTAACTTACAGGTATTTTGACATTTTAAAGTTCTCTTGGCTTTTCTGACTCTGGCAACTAAATAATAAAGCAAGGCATTTGCCAAAAGCGCAGTAGTCTTTTTGCTGTCATTCAAAAGTTGCCTTAGAGTTTGGACCTACTTCATGTAATAAAAGTTTTGATATGGAAGATGAAATGTTTATTGGCATTTTAAGGATAGCATTTCAGCAAAGCTAGCTGGCAGCCTCCAATAAGAGCTACTTCCCAGCTGGGTCAAACCAATAAGGTGACTCGTAGGAGGGAAAATTCAGTTTATAACATTAATTTTTGTTTTGGTTTGTTTTTTAGTAGACTCTTTTCCAGGACTTATGCCAGAGATACTGTGAACAACTTTCTTAATTGCTTATGTTGGGGCAAATGTCAGCAGCGGTGCAGCCTAATACAAAAACCAAATGACAGGGTATGCAAAAGGTTAAAGCGAGTTTTCCTTCCTGGTGTTTGTTTAGCTTTGTTCCCTAACTGTATTTATAGCAGAAGTAGTCTCGCGTGTCCTAGATTAAAGCCACAGCAATATGGGCTATTTCGGTGGCTTGTGTGTCCATTGTGCTGGGGTGGAGGGACTGGGTACGCCTCTGACTTCTGCAGCTCCACTTCAGCAAAGTACCTAAGTACGTGCTTAACTTGTAGCACATCGGGATTTCAGGTCTACTAGTTCACCTGCCCAGGCAGCATGATGGGCAGGTTCACTTTTCCAGACTCTGCTGAAAATACTCCTCTGGGGACCACTTTAAGGCTTTCAAAAGTTTGAGGGTAGGATCAGATTGCATCGTTACGGTGAAAATCTCTGCTAAGCTCAGAGCAGTGTCTTCGATGGGATAGTCTGTGCATGCACACAATGTCCAGTGAGTCCTGGGCATTTGAGATATCCTGCCTGTAGGCAAATAGTTGCATGCCCAGCACTTCTGGATTGTCAGACATCCAGAAATCTTGGGCAAGTGGTCAGACTCCTCTTTTTTTTCTATATCAGCAAATTCTTGGGGAGAAATAATACAGCCGATAGACGTGTGGTTTATTGCTGAGTTGCAGCTTTCTTTTAGCGATAGAAGGCCTGTGTCTTCTCTGCAAGCTTCCCTGAAGTGCCATGTAGGATTTCTGAGGTGCTGTATAAAGTGCCCCTTCAGTATCATGGACCTGCGGGCAGAGCACGCCATGTGCTAACCAACAGTAGGAACTGGATCATCAAGTTGGTGCTTTGATTCTTTGATGCCAGTTCACGGCTGGTGATGAACATCTCCAAGTCTTGTTGTGGTCAGCAAATGGCCCCAGTCTTCCTGCGGGTCTGGCAACGGTGGTGTCTGAATTCAGAGAACATGAAGTGAAATGAAATTCTCTTTTGCAGATTGAATTGCAGACTTGAGACTCTGGATCCAACTCACGCTATCGGTGTTTTATTGCTCCTTATAGTGTAGCTGGTGATTGTCCCTGAGAAGAGAGAAGATGATGAGTGATGCAAGTGACATGCTCGCTGCGGCTCTGGAGCAGATGGATGGCATTATAGCAGGTAAATGCTTGGGGCAGCTTGTTGCTTTAGCTGTTTCGGTCCTCCTTTCTCATGCTTGGAGGGCAGAGTTTCAGGCTTAGAAGGGAATGTGCTGGTAATTGTTTAGTGTCTTCATTATAGCTTAGCGATTACAAATAAATGGAGTGTAGGAATTGCACAGACTCTCACACACAGACACAGCTAAACAGATTGTAGTTTTTCTCCTACCCTCTATCAAAATGCTGCTTGAAGTGGCTGAGTGACACAGTTCAGCTGGTGCACGCAGTACCATGAAAGCCAAAGACGAGGCACATTTCAAACCAAGATGAGTGTGTTTAAAATGCTGCTGCAAGGCAGGAAAAGTAAGTTTGCCTAATACTGGCTACTCTGAACTTCTCTCAACTCTGAAGAGTTACAACATGGATTGAATTTTCCTTTTTTCAAAATTGGAATGGTTTGAGTCCAAGCATTTGGCTGGGACCTGCCTTTAATATTTGAGTTTTTGTAAGTACCTGTAAATTTTAAGGGGACTAAGGAGAGGCATCACAAAGTATACGACCTCTGCTTTTAAGTTGAGGCTAGGGAGTTAGAAAATAATGTAAGTGCACAACACGGAGGAGCAAAGCAGCAAGAAATTAATAGTTTAATCCTATTCCAGTAGACCTATGCAAACAGCTACCCAAACTCAAAAAATATTCTGCAAGGATAGCAACACTATTATAAAGTTGTAAATAGTTCCACTTAAAATAATTTCCCTTAGGGGAAAAAAAATAATCATACAGTCTGTGCTTTGTTTGAACAATGACTTTTCTCTGCAGTTTTCCTAAAGATATTAAGGACACATGGCAGGAACACATGTAAAGTGGATTCTGTTGGATCATAATGATCTCTAAAAATACATATAAGCTGTGACTTTAGTAATTTCCATAAGTAGATACTGGTATTTGGATCCGATCATGTATCTGTGTTTCCAAGAGCCTAAGTTGGTCATGGCAGGATGAGGTTTAATATAAAAATAAAATGTGATGTTGGGATGTTTAAGTCACCACAGACTTAATTTACCCATGTGTCTGACCAGACTTATAAAGCAATATAACAAAGGAATGTTAACTCCTATGCTGTTGCGGGGATTTTTTTCTCTTCATTTTTTTCAAAGGGAATTAGCAGAATACTTGCGTTTTTGTGGCTTACCAAATGAGGTGAATGAAAGTTCGTGGAAGTGCATATATGGCATATCACTGTAGTTTCCAAAAGCTGACAGTACAAAAGCTGATGCTCTGTCATGAACATGTCTCATTGTGCCAAGGCATTACAGTATTAAGGTCACAAATCAGTGTGCTGAAATTATAGTTGGAATTAGCTAGGTTGACTTAAATCAACCTTAATCCTGAATTCGTAGTTTTCTTCCTTACTTAATATATAGCAACTTTTAATGTAGGTCAAATATACGTACTGTGAGTTTATGCAAATAAGAGATTTTTTGCTTTATTAGCATGTAAATGTCAGCACTACCATGTCAAACTGTTGGGTTTAAAATTTATTCTCATGTAGAAGTGATTAACTCTTTTTATTTATCTTCATATTTTTCTTTATTCTTTTAAAAAAATTTCCAGTGCCTTGGAGCAATGTAACATATTTCTGCATGAAAAAAAAATGCAGAGCACAGTTTCCTCTGGAAGCCGTCAGTGTCTGACTTGGGTCATGCAATCCCTACAGGGTGACTGAAAGCGTTAGCAGAGCCTGTTGCCCCCGCAGTACTTTCCGCCTCCAATACATCCCAGGGAGCAGGACCCCAGCCCACACCTTGAACCCATGGGCACAGTTGTGGTGTACATATCTTCTGTCAGATCAGCCCACATCCTTCCTGCTGGAGCTTTCATCCACGTAGCATGCCGGCAAGGGCTTGCCTTTCTCTGAATGGCCATGTGGCATGGGCAGAATCCTGCACCAGTGCTGAGTTTGGTTCAGATAAAGGCCCACCGGGAGCAAACACCGCCTAGCATTTCTCAGCCTTGCTGCAGATCTGACCTGCTTGCCTCGTGCTTGACCCCATGCGATTTTGCTCCCTCCAGGTTCGAAGGCGCTGGAGTACTCCAACGGCATCTTTGACTGCCAGTCCCCCACCTCTCCCTTCATGGGGGGCTTGCGGGCACTGCACCTGGTGGAGGACTTGCGGGGCTTGCTGGAGATGATGGAGGCAGATGAGAGAGAGGGACTGCGCTGCCAGGTCCCAGACTCAACGGCAGAGGCTCTGATCGAATGGCTCCAAAGTCAAATGGTACAGTCTCACCTTGTTTCACTCGTAACGTGCTGGTTTTGTGTGTTACAGCCCTGCTGCCCGAGCTGGTCTAGCTGTTTTATGCAGGGCATTTAAAAGTTTTAGAGTAGGTTTCAAAGAACCAAAGGGAAGAGATTTTGGTTTGGAGATGATGCTGTGGGGCCTTGGAAAAGCTGTAACACAAATACCGTGTGCAGTGGGTTGGCCTGTGCTTTTTTTTTGATGTACCACCATGCCTCATTTTGGGGAGCAAAAAATTTTCAGTAATTGGAGTTTCATCTCCGAGGTTTGGGGAAAGACATTTTTATAGGAATCAGACACTTAAATGGGGGGGGGGGGGAGGGGGGGGGGGGAGAAGCTGTTTTCAATATGAACTTTTCACTAAAAAGCATTTTTGGCAGCATATTTTCTACAGGGACCAGTGCTGTTACTGAGCTTCCTTACCTGGTTTATAACAGAAGTGAGTGGTATAAGTTCAGCAACCCTTTAACCTGGAAACCAAACCAAATTTTTATTTTCTGTGTTTGTGACAATCTACCAGTTTTTGTCACCCTCACTTTAAAAATACTCCAAAATATGCCCGACAAGGCTGTTCTTTCCCCAAGACTTGATTTTGCCCCAAAAATCAAATATTATTCAAGTGGAGGCTACCTGAAGACCATGCTGGGAAATAAAATGTTGTGCTTATCAGAAGGTGAGTTACATGGCATCATTTTCAAAGGACTCACTGATTTTACCTCCAGGTGCCCCATGACTGGTGACTTCCTAGCAAGGCCAAATAGGAGTCCTTGTGCTCGTGTGGCAGGGTTTGCGTTGTGGTGGTGTGGGTGTGCACAGGTTTCGGGGAAGCTCCAGCAGTGGAAGTCAAGACATTTCCAGAGGCTGTGCTTCAGGGTTTAAGTCAGTCTGTAGCTAACAATGGCAGCAGCGGTGGGTGTGCACTTCTGCAGATTTTGCCAAATCCGTGTTACAGCAGTGTCTGGGTCCTCCTGTCTGACACACTTGGCATTGGCCAAGGTAACGCTGTACTGCTGAAATGAGGATGCCAGATCTGATGAAGGCTGGGTCTGATGCAGGACAGGCCACCGTGGTGGCTCTGTGTTGCACCCTATGCATTGCTGCTGTTGGGATGGGCAGCCACCGACGCCTGGTCCCTTCCCAGGACAGGCATCACACCCCCTCAGAAAGGGTTCCGTCACCTTGGAGCCACCGCTGATCTTGTGTAAAATGTTTTTATCTTGATACACAGATTTATTTTAGCCTTCAGTTGCAGCCCAGAGTGGTGGGTGCCAGGACTGTGTTTGGCCTGTGCTCCCCAGCCGCAGGTTTGGCAGGCGTGGGGCTGCGGCTGGCGCTGGGTGACCTGACATGCCATCTAGTGGCACACGGGCTGTGCGCAGCATGGCGGGAAGAGTTGGGGACCTGGGCTGGCACAGATGGGCTCGCTTGCCTGGAAAGGTTTGAGGGGAGAGCTTTTTTTTTTATTTTTTAACTTTGCTTTGAACTACGCCTTTGAAAATGCCTGAAACTTAATGAAGCGCGTGGGAGCTTTCCCACTGCCTCCAGTGGGATTTGGATCTCGCCCCCGCTGTCAAAGCGTGGCAGCCGACGCCGAGATCAGGAGGAGGAGACGGGAGTGACATTCAAGTCAGGTCTTTAAAACACACAGAGTTCCTGCTAACATCAGCGTTTCCTTCCTGCATAATGTACAGCAGTGAACATTGCTGTAACTAGTTTCTGCTCAGTGTGGAGCAGAAATTGAAGGACATAACAGGTTTCATGCAAATACGGCCTTTATAAATAAAAAAATGTTCATATGCCAAATAAACAGCCTTGGACAATTAACTGCTCCCCACGGTGTGCATAGACATCAGTAGTCCATGCTTAGTGATGCTGATCCACCGCATGTTATTCTGGAGTAAAGGGGCCCAGCAGCGTGGCTGGAGGCTGCAGTGCCTGTTGAGATTAATGAGGTGAAGGCCAGTCATTGCCCCTTGTGATGGCAAATGTGTGATTTAGGGATGCCTGGCTATTAGGATCTGGAACGAGGTCCTTCAGACCCAAGTGATGTGGGATCACCGCGTGGCAATGAGACAGTAATGATTTTCATTGCAGCCATGGGCTGAATCTGGGAGAGGAAGGGCTCTGTTGTGCCATTCAGCTTAGTGCCTCCTGAGCACTGGAAAAGATGTGCAGGGGTTGTGTGTACAAAAGATTGCAGAAAATAGCTATTCCATCTATGCTTCTCCTCAGTCTGCCTCAAATTATTCCTCTGTACTTTCTGGCATCCTTAAAGCCCCTAGTAGGAAAGACTAAATGTTACGCTTTGTACTGTGCTACAAGCATGGGATTTGCAGGTGTCACCAGTGTCGCTGGTCCCTGTCTGAGCAGGAAGGTGTAACGTGAAGTGCCTGGATGATTTGCAGGAAGGCTTTCTGCAACTATGCCCATCCTTACCGAGGAAGAGGAGACACCTCCTTGGTTTGAAATCGGTTTAATCCTCCATGCATGAAGAAGTTGCATCCACTGGGCTCTTTCAAGCTGCTGGAACTGGTGCATGACATCCCATCCGAAGCTGTAAGCAAGTCTCTCGTGTCTCAGAGGAAAACAAAAATAGTGTTTGCTGCTGCCAAACAGCGTGTCACAAGAGAAAAATCCTCTCCTGGCCCCTGCAGGGAAACTGCTGATGCCCTAGTTGGGAAAAGGGTCTGACAACAGTCTCCCAAAGTTGCTCACTTCTGTAAAATGTGGCAGAGCATTCAGTTTTGCCATGCCAGAATTGGCTGCCCCGTGTCCCTGTACCACTTCTTAGTGACCGCTTCCTTTCTGCTCCTCTCAGTGGGTTAGAGAAGTCTATGCAAGCACTCAAAAAGGGCCAATGAGTTAAAATGCTTCATGCTGATTTTTTTTTTTTTTTTTTAACCGGTGGATGCCAGATGGCCACGTGACACCAGAGCACACGTACAGTGCCCGGACATCTGGCAGAGCTCTTCAAAGAGAATCCATAGGATGGTCCCCACAGGGAGTTCAGAGAAGTTGTACACACAGCTTTCTGCTGTACAAATAAGCCAGTTTTAACTATAACACATCATTTCTAGTTGTCTGTCTACAGCTCAAAACTGACTTCTGTGTTGCTGAAACCCTGCTCACATCTCCATGTGCAAATAGAGGGCAGGTGAATGTCATGGTTAAAATTACAAACGAGGCCATTTGTTCAAAGTCTGGACGGGGACTTGAGGCCTTTTCAAAGCTCAGATGTGTTGGGACTGCGTGCTTTCACTGGGGACCAGACCTGAAATCCATAGCCACATCATAACTATTCCAAAGTTTTGGAGTTTTTTCAGATTTCTCCTGATCAGCAGAAATGTTTAACGTATTCTGATGTGTGCTTTAATAAAACATGTGCTGTACTCTGTGAAAATGGAGTTTCTGGCTTGAATATAGACAGTGTGTGAGTAATCTGTAGCATCACCAGTAACAAGACCATTTTAAATGAAACTGCCTTTTGCAAGACCAAGGCAGCCTCGTTGTGTCCAGCTGGAAGTTGATAGATCCATCTCTTGAAGAACAATTCTCAGAAACCTTGCTCTCAGTCATAAATGTTGCTCCAGTTTTTCTTCAGCTGAAACAAACCAGAGACAGTTCTCTTTCTGGTTATTATTTTTCTTGACAGTGTTTTTTTAAAATACATCTTATGCAACAACCTTCCCAGAAAGAAGAAACCAACTGTGTCTTGTTAAAAAGGAGGGTGAAGGGTAGATGTGGGTGGACAGTCCCTTCCCACACCTCGGAGCCATCTTCCCCAGGCTCCTGATACGAACTTGTGTATGTAGGTCCTGTTGTGTGCCTTCTCCTCTTTAAAGGACGTGCTCCTGGAATGAAAGAGCCAGGATAATACTTTTTCTTTAAAATCCACAGCAAGTGCAACTGTGGTTTTAGCTTTGGCAGTGATTTTCTGAATGTGAATATATATATATATATATATAAAAATAATAATTTTTTTTTTCCCACTCCAGAAGTGAATTTCTGAAGTTGACTTGTAAGATCACTAAAGCAAAACAAACTTTATGGCCTCCAAAGGTTTCCTGAAGAACATTTTCAGCTCATCTGAAGATGGTAGTTAATTTGAGCTGTGGTACTCATAGTGGCTTGTGCAATCCAGAGTGTTGCTGCTGTGAATAGAAGATCTGTCATATCACAGACCAGCCTCAGATTTTTGACTCTTCTTCAACAAGTTGGTTCTTCCAGAGAGTGTCTGGGAGTAATGTGAGTTGATATGAGGGGATATTAGATTTCAGAGAGAAGTTTTCCTCGCTGGATAAACATAGCTTGTAATCTTACAGAGATATATTGGCCTATTTGGATGACAGGGTGGTTCCCAAGTGAGGGAAGCAGTTTGGTTAGCCAGAAATCATCTCATATTTCTTATTCATGGAAAAATCTTGTCTTCAAACCAAAGTTTGTTGTTTGATTGTCTTAGTGTGGGCGTACAGTGCATTCATTTGGCTCCGCTTGTGCTTACGTTGAGTTTAGTTATCGAAAGGTCCTATGGTAATGTGTGGCACATAGGCGTTTACCACCAAACACCTGTCTGAGATCCCTCCTCAAGTTGCAATATGAAAGGAGCCTTGTGATACCATTTCAGTCTGTCATCATAAACTGCCTCCCAGCAATACTTTTTGTCCGTGAGAGATCTACCTCTCAAAGTTCTTGAAACACAGGACCCTGCTTCTTGCTAAAGGTGATCATCCAGACTGGTGTGTTTTTAACACTGGAAGATAATACGGGCTCATTTATAGCACGTCTTGGCGTGGCATCTTCATGCATCGTGGATATGAGTTCATTGGCCATAAGAACAACCCGTGCAGTCCTGCACTAGAGCCCTGTTGGCAGAGCCATCAAAAATCACCATTCCCAATCCAAAACACATCAGTCTGGCTTAAAACACAAGGCTTCTGCTCCTCTTCTGGTCTGCTCTTTTGTTCTGGGTTATTCAGTATTCATGTTTTTGAGATTTTTATCTATCAATGGTAGTTGTAAACGTTCCTTTTTAATAATAAAAGCTGTGGCTTTTCAGATAATCACAGGACTCCTGGAGCTAGGCTTTGTGGTCAAAAATACCAAGGATTTCTTATGCTGCTGCTGTTACTGGATAAATTGAAACTTAAACGTGAGGACAGAGGTTGGTTGTTACTGTTACATTTTACGTGGTTCTTAAGTATGACGTAAATTGAGACAAGCCACTCGTGAGACTTGGGGCAGTTGAGTCAACTTTTTCCTTCCTCTTTCTCTTGGTGCCTACAAGTGAATGACATGTGTTCTTCCAGCTTTTGCAGTTAATAGCCCATCAAGAAAAGAAAATTCTCTCCCGTCTATGTTGTAGCAGGTAAAGGGATTGGAATAGCTCTTTTCCTGTGTGTTTTTGGGTTGGATGATTTCCACAGTGCTGGCAGGGTGCAGAGGAGGGGGTTGCTCTCGCAAGGGGCTGTTCAGCGAGGAGCGAGGGTCGAGATGGCCAGCTGCCACCTGCGTGGGGCTGCCCTTACTCCCGGTCAGGTTTACACAGCTCTGCACCCCCCTGCCTGCATCCTCCTCTGCCTGGCTGCCTGGCCTTTGTGCCTTGGGATCCCAGCGGCAGGCTCCAGTTGGAAGAAGGAAGGGTTGATTTTCCCGGGCTTTGATGTGTTAATTCCCCGGAGGAGCTGCTTGCTCCGCCTGAGGAGCGCTGCTGCTTCACAGCTCCGCTTCCCACATCTCCCACTCTGCTGTCGCATTTGCCTCCGTCCTTGGTTAGATGAGGAAACCTGCCGTCGCTTAACCTCTCCGTCTCGGTTCAGAGGAGCCCTGACAGTGCCACTCGGTACGGCAGGCGCCTGCGGTGCTGGGGCTGCAGCTCTCGGCCTCGGCTGCCTGCCACAGTCACTCGCGTCCTTGAATGCATGAAGATAGTCATGACCAGCATGGAGTATAGCTGGGACATTCACGGACACTGTGTCTGGCTAAATAAGGTAAGGCTATCTGTGTTTGTTCTGGCTCTTGCATTTCTCGGAGTGACAAGCCATGGCTGAGCAATGCTGGTAGGGAATAAGCGTTCAGTCTTTCTCTTCTATCAGATACCAGCTGAGCTGCTGTTGAAGAAACCGAATATTTTGAAACAGTTGCATCTTTCCTATTCAACAGCTGTGTTATTTATATTTAGAAAATGTTTCAGGTAAATTCCTCAGAGTGAAGGTCTGTCTTAAGCTGGTTTTCTTTCAGAATTCACTTTTATTGTAGTGAAGCCTTTAAAATATAATGCGGGGGTTTTGAGTGTTGGGTTTTGGTTTTTTTTTCCCTTTCCCCTCCCTCCTCTTTCTGTAGGGAGGAACTGATCTGTAAACTTTAGGAAAAGCTTAGCGGCAGGTCTGCCTGCCTGCTGCTGGAGCATGTGGAGCAGGCTGCAGGTATTCAGAGCAATGAGTAGGGAGGCATGAAATGCAGAAGATGCCAGTTTGGGAGGGCAGCGGTGGGCTCCCATGCAAACTGGTTAAACATGGGTACGGATTGTGTTCAGACGGATTTGACCAGCATGAATTTGGGATGGAATCGATACTTACGGAGGGTAAAGCTGTCACGGCTCTGTATGATAGAGGAAATGGTGGTAAATACTTTGCTTGGAAGACCTGGAGGCTCTGCCCGTGGCACACCAAATAATGTTGAGGTAGCTGAGGCTGTAGGAGCCCCCCCTGCAAGGGACTCCCTAAAAGCGAGCGAACAGGCAGAACAACGGTAGCCGTGCTTAGCTAAGCATAGGTAATGTGTATGATAATGATCTGAACAACATAAGCATGTTGATGAGCTCTAATTTAACTCCAGATGGTCAGGAAAGAGATGTCAGGGACAGCTCGCTTGCCCAACTGTTGACTGGGCTGTGGTGGTCAAAACAGTCAGTGCAATCTGCTATACAAGAAAATAATGCTGTGGAGTGGCAGCTCCTTCTATACAAATCAAATTGCATCTTCAGCAAGAACAGTGTGATTTGTTCTGCTTATTTTGTCTCAAAAGCAGATGAGAAAATGAGGGTATCAGCTGCAGTAGGCTAAAAATGAGTTTTATTTTTGAAAGGAGAATTCAGCAATTGAGAAGAAATGGAATTTTTTTTTTTTTTTTAATTAGGAGGCTTAAAACAGCAGCTATTAGAAACTTTCCTGTGGTTTGGAATGCTAACTCACTTCCAGGGAAAATGGATTAAAGACTGAGGGCAGACAAACTGTGAAAGTTTGGTGATGCATCTGCTTATTACAGGAATAATTCCCTCCAGAGCAGTGTGGATTTTTACACTTACAGGGTTGCAGACAAAGCTTACACACGTGTTTAACAGATTAGCCATGGATTGATTTTGCAGAGTTTTAAGTGCACTCGGTCTGATCTTATAAGGCATGTTAAGTAAATGTTTAACCTCAAACTTCTGCGAAGTCTCAGTGGCATTGTGACAACTATTCTTTTGTTTTTAGGATTAAGATCAGTATTGGTAAATCTGCATTCTCTTCCCATACAGTGTTTTGCAATTAATCCCTAAATTGAAAACACATTCTAAGTCTAACCACTTCATTGAACATAGATTTTAAGTTGCTAATGAAGAAGAGCCTTCTTTGGAAAATGGCAAAGCCTGTCTTACACAGCTAGTAAACTATGTTAATCCTGTATTGACATTGACATCGATGATACCAATTTGATACAGAACTATCAAGTGCCCCAAATACTCCTGCAGTTGCTGTTGAATCAAATATTTACTCTCGTTGTTGTTGTTAAAGCAGAGCCATTGCTCTGCAGAGTGAGTAGTTGCCAGGGGAGGCTGCGGGTCCCCAGGTGGAGAGAAACTCCTCCTGAAGGCCACACCGAGTACTGCTCACCCAGGTTTTGCACACACCAGGTCTCCTGGCATCTTTCAGACCTCCTACAGCCCGTTCATCCCCGTTGGGGCTCCCTCCACCCCATCTCCTGATGCACTGCTTTCCCATATCCAGTGTTTGGGCATCTTCACTCTCCATTTCTCTTCAGTCCTGCCCACTGCCATCATTACCCTGTTCTTCTTTTCATGTGTTTCATCTTCTCTCTTCTTTTCTCATCTCTCTGGGAAGAAAATCATGCCAGGTATCAACTTTTTACCTTTGAAGACAGCGCAGAGGAGAGATGCAGGAAGGCATTGTGTGGCCATTGCCTGCAGGTCCCTGATCTCTGCACCACCGTGGGAGGTGCTGGGGCCGCTGCTCCGTGAAATAGTTGCTGTGACCTCTCTGTGTCGTCCTTTCTCCAGCTCTCGTCTTTTTCCCCACGCTAACCAAAGCCAGAGACTTTCCTGCCTTTTCATATCTAAAATGAAGAGTTAGTCCCAGGTATTATGCAGAAGTTAACAACACTTCAGGCAAAAAGCAAACTGCTGTTGGGTTGTACACAAAGTTTTCTGTTTTCAGTGTACCACAGGAGGTCTGTTTTTATGCAGATTTTACAAAATATTTCTGGTGACTGCCAGCAAAGACATCTTTGGTTTTGTGGGAGAACAACCTTTACTCCAGTCCTGTCTGGGGTTCCAATCACCTCCTCCCTCTTTCTCATGGCAATGTGCAGCTGCAGGCTGAAATCTCGTTCTCTAAATGCTCCTATTGTAAAACCAAGTACGACATGCTGAGCAAAACAGGATATTTTTTTGAGGAATGGGAATGGAGTTTAACGAGAAAGGTGTCTTGGCAAGATGCTGTTGCACAGTGACTAACATTCTGCTTTAACACCTCGTTGGTTTTCACATCATTGTAAAGACATTTTCATCGTAGTGTGAAACCAATACTTACCTCGACATATTTTCTTCGCACAGTGTTTGGTTTTAGTTAATTTGTGTCTGGTTACGCTGACTGAAGGCATCAGGAGGTTCAGTGGTTAGGGCGCTGATGTGGTGGTTGGGAGGCAGGGAGTCGAGCCTGTGCTTTGACAAGAACTTCCACGTGAGCCCCGGCAGGATGGAAGGGCGTCTTTGCACCTTGGCTGCCTGCTTGTAATGGGGGATGAATATCACTTTCCTACATCAGACACACAACTGGATTGATAAATGTGTTGTATATTACAAAATACAGATGCTGTATTCATGGAGGCTGAGTAAGTGCCTGAGATGTGTTGGAGGTCTTTAAATGAGAAGGGAGCTGCAGAATAGCAAAAGTATGCAAAAACTTCATTTGTGTGTTTCACACACAAGTCAAGTTACGAAATTTAAAGTATAATCTGCTATTTGAGCAGCTAACAAGTTTATTTTGGAAGCTCTTTGACTTCTTTCACCTAAATTAAAACTGTTACAAAACTGAAGATCTTGCTGATCTTGAATGGAGATCCTATGGCATGAGCTAAATTCTGGTAGAGGTCAGGGGGAACACGGAGCAAATTCAGAAGTTTAGAGTACTTCTGCCTTGGTACTTAGTTTCTTGATGGTCAGAAGGCCTAGTAATTTACTGCTAAATAATTCAGATTCAGGGTATCGTTATGGTGTGAGGTAATGGTACAAATTACTAGGAAGCATCCTTTCTTAGTCTGCTGTAGCTCTAGTGATGTCAGGGAGATGTTATGGTCCCCTTGTAAAGGTTACACGCGTATGCTTGGGAGACACATTTGCAACTGCACACTGATTTACAAGCTGCCAGGTCACAGCCTGATTTCTTGAGGATAACGTGAAGGTGAGCTGAAGTACTTTGTACCCCCTCCTGTTTGCTTTGCATCTAATCTTTAAGTGGTGCTGGTGAGCATTTTATTCCTCTGATTTAAAACCAGGCAGTTTCTCCCATCACCCAAAGTCAGGCATGTAACTTAGAAAAGGATTTTTAGCTGGCAGGTTTCCTGAGGCATCCTCTGCAATTGGGGGAGACATGCTGTTTGAAAGGGATATTCAAAGCAGGAGCCCGAGGCTTGCAGCTCCTACGTGGGGGTGGCCTCTCATGGAAGGGTTGTGCTGCAGACTCACTGGGGCACAAGGATCAGTCACCCAGTTTCTTTTCATCACATATTCAGAGAGAAATCAAGGCCCCTCAGAGTTGGTGGGAGCCTCTGTACGAAGCGCACTGGATTTCAGAGCAGCTTCTCAGACTCCTCTAAGTGATTTATGCAACGATGTGAACAAGAATTTCTTTTCTGAGCTGAGATCTGATTGTGCTGTTCGTCACAAAGTGCTTTGAGACAGCTTTGAATATGGATGGAGTAAAATGCTTCTCACTGCTCAAGAGCATTGAAGTTATTATGAAGAAAGTAAGTTGCTGATTCCTCTGAACTCTCTGATAGCATTAACATGTATTCTTGTTTCTCTTTAGCCTCAGGCAGCTTTATAAAGAGATGCGTTTAGAGTGCAGACGTTCACCCATACCCAGTAAAATGTGCCTGATGTAAAAGGATGTCTCTTACTGTGTGTTTTGTTTGACTTGCAAGAAGCGTAATGCACATTTTGTAGATTGTACATTGATTTTTTTTTTTTTCCCCCCACTTGCTGAATGTCTTTGGGGTATTTGTCTCTTTGCAAGTATGGCTTAGCATAGTACGTCACTGAGCACAAATTTTGTTAACAAAATGCTGAATGCACAGTAAGTGAATTTTGCAGAATTGGGTCACCAAAAGGTTCTCCCTTTCTCATCTTTAAGCCTCTGAACAATTCTTGTCCTGAATGGTGGTCGTGTATCCTTTGACAGTTTAGTTGATTTGTAACCCTTTGGGGGATGAAGAATACTTTAAATCTGTTCTTGAACTGTGCAGACTAAAAATACTCCTTAAGTGTGTTGGTCACATTGAATGACATTTATGGTACGATACCTGACAACACAGTATTTGCTGTCTTTTTCAGACTAATGGACATATATCTGGGAATGGAGATGTGTATCAAGAAAGGCTGGCTCGTCTGGAAAATGATAAGGAATCTCTTGTTCTGCAAGTGAGTAGTCATCTAAATTATTTTTTTCTGCTCTTGCATTCATAAGAATTTGTGATAGTATGTGATAAAAACTCTGAGGATTTATTTGCAGTTGTGTCATCTTTGACAGAGTTCAGAAGGCTTGCTTATACCTGAGAGTTAACACAGATTAAGGATAGGTGTGAATTTAGATTGCAGGAAAAATCTAAAGGGCTTGCTTTCTGCGTATCTGATCTCTTTTTGAATCTTGGTAGGTGAGCAGGTCTGCAGAGTGACCACTTTCTTACATTCATGTCTGTCCTTAAGATCACCATTTTCCATGACCATTCACATACTGGCCGCATCAGGTGACAAATGTCCTGTCCTCGTGAAAGGTGACAAAAGCTGCGGGACTGGCCAACAGGTGGGAGGAGACGAGCAGCTCCTCGGAGGTCCTGCTCACCTGCTGCTGGGCTGGACTGGGTCAGCCCCGAGTGCTCTTGTCAGCTGGCTTACTCTTGCCATCAGAGTTGGGACTACCTGGCACCTCTTGGTCTGTGTGGGCATCCTGCAGTCCCCTGACACAGACCTGGCCTAAGGGCTGTGACAATGCTGAGCTCTGCTCTAGGCAGCTTGTCCTTGTTCCCAGCGGTACTGCAGATTTCCTCAAAAGAGCCTGTTTAAAACAAAAGCTTAATTCAGAAAAGGCAAAATGAGAATCAGTCTGCAGTCTCAAAGGTGTTGTCTTGGTGTCAGCTAGCCTCGGTCCGTGTGTTTTAACCTCCTTTGCTTTTATTGTTCTGAAAAGAAGCTGTATGCTATGGTACACTGTGTGCAATCACTTGGAAAGCAGAATAAATGGTATACAGTGAGGTTTAGCTATTTGGTTGTTAAGGTAGGAGCTAGTGGGTTTTAGTTAATGTATAGTCACAGCAAAAGCATAATTGTTGGCTGTAAAATGCAGCAGCCACCCCTTGCAAAAACTTCCAGGACAAGTCAGGAGGGAAGATGCAGGATTGTATTGCGTCCACCGGAGCTTTCGCTGAAATTCCAGTAAGCATGAGGGGAGAGCTTTCCCTCCTCTCTTGTCGCCTTTGCCACACATTGTGTCCACTACAGAGCTCTGCTGCTGCTCCTCCTCCCCCCATGGTCCCATTTCATCTGTGGCCCAGCCAGCACTGTTACTCACTGTTCTTCAGGTGACAGATATGGCATGGGTGCAAGGTACTAAATATGCATCCCTTTTTCTCCGCTGTGCAGGTAAGTGTGCTTACAGACCAGGTGGAAGCCCAAGGAGAAAAGATTCGGGATCTGGAGTTCTGTCTAGAGGAGCACAGGGAGAAGCTGAATGCCACGGAAGAGATGCTGCAGCAGGTATTTCACAGGCACATGCCTGTCTTGCTGTCTGTCTTCATTCTGTCTTAATGAACTGCATTTTGCTTCGGTGAGAACAGTGCACTTCAAGGTGTTGCACCCCTTGATGTCTCTTAACTAAGTGATAATTTTCTGCCATATTTGCTTTAAAGTCTTTGTACTTGGTGATGTCAGTGCTGCTTTACACTGTAGGAATCCAGTCCTGCTCTTCTTTGAGCCCTTCCCCACTGAACTTCAAAGAGACTTGGATTAAAGCCTCTGGCAGGATGGGTGGGTTCCCCTCAAATCTCCTTGCTGCCCAGAGCAACTGTGATGACAGACAAGCTTTTTTCTCATCCTGGCAGCCAACCCGCGATAGTGCCCCCGTGATCTTGGATGCATCCTTGGTGCCTGGAGTCTGTCAGATGGGTAATAGCTGTGTCCCAGGGCTTCAGAGAGTGCAAGGAAGAGTGTGATGCTTTTCCCCATGAAAGAGGCCTTTAGCTGTAGAAATAAATTACTGAATTCTTCCTCTTGGATGAATAATTCCATTCTCTTCCTCTTTATCTTGAATCAGGAGCTTTTGAGCAGAACATCCCTTGAAACTCAGAAGCTGGACCTTATGGCAGAGATTTCCACTCTGAAGTTAAAGCTTACATCTGTAGAGAAGGATAGACTGGACTATGAAGACAGATTCAGAGACACAGAGGTGAGTAAAAGCCAACTGAATAAATTGTGAAAGCTGTATGTGGCTTCACGTTACCTGAAAATTTCCTGTATTCAGGAAAAATTCACCTGTATCCTGGGAATTTTTTTTTGGCCAGGCAAGAAGGGAAGTCATCTTTAAGGTTAAAACATGTATCTCTTAAAATAAGAAGTGTCCTCTTTGGTAAACTCTGGTTTTACACAGAAAGATTTCCAAAACCAGTTTTTGATTCTTGCCATCAGATCTCAGGAGGGATGGCATTTAGGATGGATTTAAATAAAATCATGAACTTACTGCACTCTCTTGTCCCAACTTTAAACTGTCATTGTCTTAGTAAGGCATGTCTGAGGCAAATGCTTAAGCCCATTGCAAGTACAAAAAGCATGCATGTGCAAAGACATGGCATACTAAAACACATACCTTTTGGTTTCAGTAATAGAGAGAATGAGGTGACTCAGTGTGAGGGCACTTTGAAGCCTCACTTCAAACCCAAGCCCCACAGAAGCCCAGGACCGAGAGGCCAGCAGTTATTCATCTCAGCCTGGCTTCAGCCCAGCGGTGTACAGTGCCAGGCAGAGCTGCAGCCCAGAGCTGCCATCTCTGGCAGCGCTCTCCTGGGGCATTTGCCCTGTGTGCACTGCAGATCTGTGTAGCTGAACCTTGCTCGTGTTTGAAGCCAGAAAGCCTCAAAGCAGATGGGCAAACCCATTTTTTCCAGGAAACTCCAAGAATCAGGCCAAGCTTTGCTGCCAGGGTGACATACCCCATATCAGAAATACCTTGGAGTCTGCCTAGGAAGCAGAACAAAACTTCCAATTCTGGGTTCATCAGTGAGCTGAAATGTCGGATGTTTGTATTGTGGGTGTTCCAGTTCATTCATTTCTAGAAGGGAAGAAGCCATAATGTCATCACATTGCCCTTTCCACTTCAATCAGTGGTTTATCAACTCCCTTCCAGTTTCCTACATATTTTCCAGTGAAGTGTTGTTCCTCACTTGTATTGCAAGTGTAAGAGCAAAAGTTAGGCTTGCTTTTGAATTACTTTCTTTGGGCCTGCCTGAAGTAATACTCAGACCCAAAGAAGTCCACAGGTTGAAAACTAGTGACTCAAATCATGTTCAGCTTTGAAAGGTGGTGATCATTTATGTAGTGATGGCAGTGTCCATTCCTGCAGTGTAGCACACCTGAGTGCTGCCAAGCTGTGGATCGGATTCATGTTGCCTCCCATTACTTTTTCCTCTAGTTTGATTCCCGCTGTTATGTGAAAGATCACAGTGTTGCCTTAAAAGTGGCTGATTTTGCAGTCTAGGCAAGTACTGTGCATGGCGATGCTGGAGAAATTGGCAGGTGGAAAGGTGGAGAGAATCATTGAAGGTCTTCTGCATCCATAGGAGGTGTGTTAAGAGCTGGCTGCTTTCTCAGCTCCAGTGAGGTCTCTCTGCCCACACAGTGCTCGGCTCTTTCACGAATTACAGCATACAACATATAACTCTCTTCACCTGTATAGTGACACCTATCATAAGCAGCCTGAACAATAGATACATGAGTTGACATCAGCAGTAAATGGCTTTGGGGAGGCAAGGTTTGGTCCAAATGACTGCAGTGAACGGGTGCTTTCAGAACTGGATTCCACTGCATCTCCATTTGTAAACACCATGTGGTTTCTTGTGCTTTCCAAAACAGGTAACAAAAGTGATTGGGCTTTGGGTGATTTGCTTCCTCTCTTTCTATTCTTATTTTTATTGAATGTGATTCTTTGCTGAGCTTTCCTGTATTCCCCCTTCTTTCATTTCCCTCCTCAACTGCAGTCTCTCCATAACTTAATAGCACAATTCAGACAGCAGACTGAGAAGGTGGATGTGGAGCTACCTCTTTTCCCAGAAAAGTGATTAGTGTGAGGACCACAACATGCACTGCAACTCTGTAGGCTCAGTGCAAGAGGCCTACCTGCATGGCAGCTATGAAGATCTTTTCTCTTTGAAATACCTTGAAATACGCTTAATGTCTTTGATAAAAATAAGGTAACCTAAATTATGTTTAAAAGGTAATTACTATAATTAGGAGCTATATATATTTATTTGCTGGATATTTATGCTAGAACTAATGAACTATTACTAAAATGTTCCTCCCTTTGAAAAGCAGAATGATCTAGTTTAGTGTGATAGAAATTATGTTGTTGTTTCTTCTTTGTTTCAAGACTTTATAGCTGTAAAAAGGCTTAGACTTAGACACTGAAAAGGATAATATGTCTTAGTTTCCATTTTGTTCAGTGGAAAAATGAATAGCTAATTAGCTGTAAGGGTCTCAGTCATGAGAAATCTCTGACAGGTATTTTGGAGGCAGGACTTATTCAGATGTACACAATATTTTATTCAGTGTTGATCTAATTATATTCCTGTTTGAAGTAATAGATGATCAATTATTTCAGCAGAGCTGAGTATTTACATTAATATGTAAAATACTCTACCATAAACCACATTATAGCATTTACATGCAGTGTTCAAAATGGAAAAAATTTCATACCCCATAAAAATTTCATTCTCCTGCAGAATTACCATTCAGATGAAATCCTTCATATTATCCACTTTTGACTTATGTATGTCATTGCAACTTCCCATTCCAGCTTGGTAGGTTTCTCATATTCACCATTCTTTCTCTAAACAGATGCTTCACTAGGCGTGTAAGCTTTTTTTCCTTTGTGCTCTAGGACTTTCCTGTCTAGAGGTTCACAAACACACAGCTTTTTCAAAGCTAATTGTATACTTAATAGAGATTTAGAATTGTTCTGTTCTTGAAATCATTCTAGTCTTTCCACTTTCTCGGCAGACACCAGTATTATTTTCCTTAAGGAGCATGGGTGGGCTGAGTTGGGCTGAGTTTATGTAAGAAAATATCGTACGAGGGAGTTTGTTTAGGGAGGAGTCCATAACCAGACGTGGTCTTTGAAGCAGCAGCCAGAGGTTAAACTGGCTCACTCATGGGGAATTCTTCATAATTTAAACACCGCCAGTCTCCTTTGTGCAGATGAATTTCTGAGTGGAGCAAAACTACAAATGTAGTTTGTGTTTCCAGTGCCAGTTAAGGAAGCCTCTGACCTCTGAAGCTTAAAGTTATCATTGCTTTTTTGTGCCTCCCTGGCCCTGCCATGAAGAGCACAAGTAGCATGAGCAGGGAAGGAAAAGGCTTTGGGAAACAGGGGTCTGTATGTCCCACCCCGTCAGCTCCATTCATGGATCCATGCAAGGAACAGCTGTTGGGTGTTTCCATGGAGGGACCTGACCCTGGATCAGAAGAGGACCATTTAATAGCTCTTTCCTGTTTTGCAGGTTTTTAAGACAGGAACACGCATTACGCCCAGGGCAGGTATTTTAACCCATTTATGGGTGCCCAAAGAGGAGGTATTAAATGCAAGCAGAGCAGGTGCCATACACTGGGCACCATGTGGGTGATTTTTACTGCTGGTTCATCCAAGTCAGCCAGGGAGCTCAGTGGGTTTTTGGTCTGATCTCAGATCCTAATGAACCCGTACAACACCCTGAGTGTCATGGGGACATACACATCTCAAGCATCACACTGGTCCCAAAAGCTCTTCAGGTCATAAGCAGTTATAATGGTTGGCACCTTCAGGTTTCAAACAATGCTGTGATCTCCTTGCTGGGGCTGCAGGAGGGGACAAGGCGCAGTCCTTGCTGTGAAAGGTTTGTAGTCAAAATCAGTTAAAGAGAGAAAGTGGAAGAAAAAGGTAAATGTTTCAGGGCAGCAAGCAGGAAAGTGAAATACACTGGGAGGATTAGGATTTCTTAGGGAACCTCAGTGCCTTTGACAATCTCTACCTCCGTTAGCTTGCCCAAAGCTAAATAGTAACTGAGTAGCAGGGGAGAGAGCCCTGTATCGGCCTTTTCTTTTTCCTCGGCTCATTTATGCAAGGCTTGACCATCTCTTTTGTACTAATAAGGGTTTGTATATGGAACCTGGTGAATCTTTAATGTACTCCTCTGCATCAAAAAGATGAGAATGAACGTCATTTACAGTTACTGTGTTGTAGATAACTTAAGACATGAGTTAATGTTGCACTTGCAAGAGAGTAATTGAAAATATTTTTAGGGCAAAGCATGCTGTTAGGACTTGTATTTAGTTCTATTTAACCCTTGAGCAAATTGTACAGTATTTTTGGTGACCAGTTACCAGTGGTAAAGGATCCGATTACCCATGAGGCCCATAATAGATTAAGCAGAAGAATTTAGTTTCTGCTCCAAGATCTTACACTCTTGGGTTCTGGTTGCAAGATTGCTTTGTTTTCTGTGTCATTTTGAGTGCATCTTGACATTTCTGTTAATCGATATGGGTTGCGCTAACTTTTTTTCATAAAAGGCACAGAGTTTTGGTTTGTTATTCCTTTTGCTCAGAGGGGCCTTTTGAATACGGATAACTGGTTTCCCTCTCCTCCTCCAGTATTTTAAAAGTCACATAGTTTTAGTGATAAATATGTAGGCAGCAACCTCAGCAGTTATTGCTACACAGCATATTTTGACATTGGATCATGCCAAAGCAAAAATGATGGCTGCAGGAGAGAAAAGCCCCAACAAATCAATTGTCATAGTGTCAAAGCTGACCGTCAGACCTGGGAACATAGATTTGTTAGAGATCTCGAATGCTTGGTGTTGATAAGAAACAGCTCAATTAATGTAGTCGTGCAGACTGACATCCATGTACATTTATACTTAGAAGAGTGATGTGCTTTGTAAAGGCCGCACATGGAAGAATCAGTGAAGAATTGCAGGTGTATCCAAATCAGAAAGTCATACATTAGCAGTAGTAATTACTAATAGCATCAAAATGTTCTGTATTTTTATTTTCCTTGTAGTTCTGGTAATTGAGCTTGGATCTTGCTAAAGAAATACAGATGCTGCTCTGTTGCCATCAGATTCATTAAGCACAAAATAATAACCAGAGGCTTGTAAGCTCAGAAAATGTGGCGTGGGGCTGGAAGGCAGGCGTTACCAGGGACCCATGAATACCCTCTAAATGTTAGCTGCTGGCTTGTTAATTTATAAATTATAAATCTCTATTAATTATACACTTAGCTCTGACAAATTGTGCTTACAGTTGTTAGCTCAATGTACAGCATTGCTTGACATGGATAGGATTTGCCTTACCATGTAGGAAAAGAAGCCAACCTAAGTACCATACTTCTTGGTAGTTTAAAAGCTGTTATACTGCAGTTCAAGTTCTCTCTATGTTTTCTAGGGTGCACAAAGAGCTCATCTCCTCTTTTGAAGAGTTTCCTGGTCATACAGCATTACAGTAGCTGCTGAGAAACTGCCTTTTTTTTTTTTTTTTTTTTCTTTTTTCCTTTTTTCACACAAACATAACATTGATCTGGTGTCCATACATAAACTAAAGGTCAGTCAGATATACATGAGGCAGAAGCTTGCTGGACATCTTTTGAGTTGTGCAAAAGCCACAGCTTTCTGGTAATGTGTTCCCCTGCTGAGCAGGAAGATGATTTTCCCAATAAGCTGTGGTTTGTTATCTCTTATGTGGAGGGACACTCTGTCCTGGTTGTCCCCCAGGCTTCCTGCAGGTCTGCAGCTGGCCACTTAAGATCCCATTTCCCCATCTAGAGGACGGGGAGGTTCTGAGAAAGAGTGCCTTGCACCTTGGTGGGGCAGTCAAACTCGGGGTTCGTTTGACCACTGCAGGAAGTGAGCTGTAGAGCTGGTGGCAGGGCTGACCTCCAAACCTGGTAGGTCTCTCCAGGAGGATGGCCAGGAGGTCGAGCCATTCTCTTGAAGAGCCCAGATGTGAGTTGGTGGTGGCTCTGAGTTTCTTCCAAACTAGGCTGAATTTGCAAAGCTCAGATGTAGTGGCACCATTGATGCTTAAACACATATGCCTTTGTGCTTGTAGAAACCAGCGATGGCTCTTCCATTCAGCCCTCAGTTAGAGGGGCTCATTTGAGTGGCAGAAACATGGATTTACACTGTAATAATTTCATATCTTGAAAAGGCAGGTGACGGCTGGCGAGCCTGCGGTGGCTGCTGTGTGTTGGAGGATGGCCGCCACGGTTTTCCATTACCCACTCGTAGTGGTGGCCATCCAAGCAAGTTGAGCAGCCAGAGGGGCAGGAGGCCTTTCTTGGCCCTCAGCACAGGCAACACAACTTCAATTTATGCCTCCCTTTGTCCTCTACCCTCTTGCATTCAGTGCAGTAATGCAGAAACTGAGAAATACAGTCCCTGGATACCTAGGAAGCTCTAAATTGCTTGACTTAGCTATGAATTTGGGTGGTGTGGTTTTGTGTACGGAGTGCCTTTTATTGCTGCTGTGTTTTTACAGTCCTGCCAATGGGTAGCTATTGTTTGTTTTGTTTACTGAATTTCTTTGTTGTTTCTGGTCTTGTTTTTCCCCTCACTCAGGATTTGATCCAGGAAATAAATGAATTGCGGTTGAGAGTGGGAGAAATGGACAATGAAAGACTCCAGTATGAGAAGAAACTGAAAACGACCAAAGTAAGTGAGGCTGAGGAGAAGCAGCAGAGATGGGTGTAAGTCAGGCTTTAGAAGTTCGCTCTGTTTTCCCCAATCCTTGCCGGCACCCTGCAAAATCCTGAGCACTCTCAGGCCTGGGGGTTTCATGGTACTCACTTAGAAACAGGGGTTATTTCCAAATTTCATGCTATGGTTTTCAGATCTGGGCATTGTTTTTTATGAAGGATAACTTACCAGGCAGCTGGCTGTTAACAGTAAATTTATTACCTGTTTAGATCCTTGTTTCACATATGTGTCAAGAAACACCAGTTGAAGTACATAAGGCATCTGCCATGGGTGACACCAAACCTGAGCATTTATTTTCTCCTAAATGTGCTAAAAATCAGCCACTTCTGAAGAGAAAGCATTCACCTAAGTAATTCTAGCAGCCTATTTCTTTAAGTGTCTAACTTCTCTTTGCCATTTAGCCTTGTCTCTTTTCTATCTTTAGTTTTCTCTCACTCCTCTGTCTCTGTTACCAGTCTTTAATGGCCAAACTTTCTAGTATGAAAATCAAAGTGGGTCAGATGCAGTATGAAAAGCAGCGGATGGAGCAAAAAAGCCAGATGCTAAAGGTGTAGTAGTTTCGGGGTATCATTGGGCCTGTTTTGAATCCTTCATGTTCCACCGTTTTATGGTCTGTCTTGCATCGTGCTGTCATGCTCTGTTCTTCATTAATTGCTGTGTGTTGATATGCAGTCTGCCCTTTCCCATTAGATGTGGAAAGCTCTTTATGTAGATATTCCTTGTAAACAGCTTTTATATTGGATGGGAGAGGATTTTAGTGCTGTGAACTTTGCATAGGTTACACATAATGGAATTAGACTTGGGTTAAAATCATTCCCTTTCCAAGGGAAGATTGCCTCTTCTGTAGCTTATGTCCATTATTCAAACGGAACTTTTTCTCACCTTTTTAGAGAAAATTTATTCATGAAAACTAGCTAGAAAATAGTTATTCTTTTATACTGTCCCCTCTCCCACGTGTAAATTTACATATCGTGTTTCTAATTCAGGGGAAGAAATAAACATCAACAACCACATGCAGCTCTAGTTGCCCATGGGTATAACAGCAGCTTCTCAAGTGACCAAGAGATGGTCTTGTTTTGGAGAAGCATGGGTCCTACACTGGCAGAAATCCCATCAAAATCAGTATCAAGTTGGAGCACTGGAGGATTGTATTGCCCAACCACTATTCTGGAAGAATCTTGGATTTCTTGACAATTTCAAGATTGGTCTATTTTTTAGGGATGCTTTAGCGCAGACAGGAAGCAATTTCAGGAAATTCTGTAATCTGGGCCATAGTTTGGGTCGCAGACATCACTATATATTTGCAACAGATCTTTTGAGGGAAGCTCAGGAATATACCTAAGCCACAGTACTACTTTGGTTTATTCCTTTAAGGATTTAAAACTTCAGTTAAAAGCTGTAAATGCCAAAATTATGAGTCTTGCCTTGTTTTGTTTTGTTTACAAACTGAACAAATTAAATTTTCAGTGTTGGGTACATTTGCACTGAGGGTCCTGTCTTGATGATGCTGTTGCACAAGATATCCTCGGACATCAAAGAAACATGTTACTAAGCTGAGTAGGATTTGACTCAAATTTAAAGAAGTTAAATGCATGGATCCGTGCCAGTCACTTGCTAGTGCAGATGGTTAGATCTAAGTTAAAATTTGACAGCATTTATCTAATACACCCCAACTCCCCCAAACACCATCTGTCTTATTCCCATGAATCTCAACTCTAAGCTTCCTTTCCTAATGCTTGATCAGCAAACCCAAACTGTGGCAAAGGTACCACATTTTTTGTTTGAACTGCTTTCCAGTATGTGTTTATGTGCGTGATGGTGTCGTGATTGATTTTTCTTTCATAGAAGCAGTGGTTATTTCTGAAACTGTCCTCAGCCTGGTATAAGCACAGTTCCATAATTGTCCAGCTTAGAACATGCAAAATGCTGTACATACCAAAATAAGTGTTTGTAAATTTTAGCATTCAGCCTCATCACCTGCACTTTTTCTGTCTCTGCAAGGTAAAATAAACCAGAAAACTGCTTTTTTTGCTTTACTCTTTCTTTTTCAAATTTAGATGTAAAATCTCTTTTCAGTTATACATGAGACCAACACTTTTGGACCATAAGCCCCCTGTTTTTGCCCCCTTATGGACTCAGCAGTCAGTTGTGATGTTCAGAATCAGTTTGGTGGGTGTACCCTCAGCCAGTGCAAATGTCAGGGGGCCCTCAGTCGTTTCCACTGGCTGAGGACCTGTCCACTGTGCTTCATAGGAGGAAATTTTGGAAATGTCTCAGATGTGTGTGGAAGCTGTCACTGAGTGATTCTGTGTCTGTTACAGGATGAGCTAGCAGCTTTGAAAGACAAACTAGAGCAGAAGGAAGCTGAGGTAAAAAGATTGCAAGAAAAATTAGTTTGCAAGCTGAAAGGAGAAGGAATTGAAATACTGGACAGAGGTAAGAAGAAGGGAGGCTCTCTCACCGTGTCCTCCTCAGTCGCCTCATCTGAGGTCATGTTTCCATGAATGGTTGTACAGGAAATAACAGATAAAAACCTTAATTTTCATATACTTTCTGTCTTCGTGTTTACTTCTTTTAACATATTTAGTGGGTGTTCACGATGCAGCTGCTGAACCTACTGTCATAGCAAGATCTCAATCAACTTTAAACTAGCCTAAGAAATCCTTAGTTAGCCCTTTACGTGGCTTGCATGGTGCCTCAAAAGATGCAGTTTGTATTGGCAAAGAAATCCTTAAACTGATTTCAACAAGTTCCCCAAAAAGCTTATATTGAGAAGGAAATTTTCTGTGTGGGTATCTATGCTGGGCTTTGCTTGCACACCCCTTACTGGTAAGGAAGGGGAAAAGCCATACTGCAAACCAAAGTATGATGTGTACCAGCAAATGTTCAGTGTGGACCTAGCCATAAGTAGGTGAAAATGAGGACTGGTTCTGGATTTGTGCACTAGTTAAGTCTAAATCCTAATTAGGCTTGAATTAGCATGGAAATTTTACATGTCAGATAATTATTTTATTTGCTTGCAAAGAAGAAACAAAATCAGTATTTATTTGGAGAAACTTAGATTCGGGAACTTATTTAAAAATAGAAATTTTTCTTTAAAGCCTCAAAAAAAATTTCCACAGTCTTTTTTGACCTGCTGCAATTTCACTTCTGAATATGTCTCACTGATAGTTATTGCTGATTTTAAGATTGTGCTTTTAAAGTACATTTTTTAGAAAAATAAAGGCACAAGAGATTAATTGGTTTCCTCCCCTGACCTGAGGAGGAAAATGCTGTGTGTAGATTGTCACATTTTATTTAATAGAATGATCTGTTTTCAAAACCACTACGTAAGATCACTAAAAGCGACCACATTATTGAATGGTGATTCCTTTTTTTTTTTTTTTTTTTAGAACATTTAAATGTGAACAACCTGGGGGCTGCTGTGTATGTTGAACTCCCATTACCCTCTGGTTCTCAGCTTTAGTTTGGTTTTCAGTATAGCTCAGCAGGAGATCTTCTGCCATGATGAACCATGTTTTTTCTGCCTTGGACCAATATTAAGTAATGCTGTTTGCAGATAACACAGGTTATCTGCCCCATTAGCTGAATTGTGCTTTCTGAACAAATACGCATACATTATCGCTTAGCTGGCTTTTGCCAGTAAAGTGTTAGCTTAAGAGTAATCTGTTGGCATAAGCCTTTTCTGAGGCTTTACAAGTGAAAGCATAAGTTGAAAAATATATCCTTGAGACAGGTAGTTGTGTATGAGAGCAGTGAGACTATTTTGTGTTATTAGGAACGTTAGCACTGGGGGAGTGCAGGTTGAAACCATGAACTGCTTGCTTCTGCAGTAATAAATGAGGAATAGTTGACTCAAGTATCAATATTGTGTTAAAAGTTATTTAATGTCATAACCTTCATGCTAATTTCAAATCCAATGGATTTTCCTGCACAGATGAAAATTGTAAAAAGAAGCTCAAAGATAAAAGTAAGGTTTCTGGTGTCTTTCCACAAGCATTTGCGTTTCAGAAGTGCTTTCCAGAATAGCTTTCTGCATGTGTTTGCAAAACTGCTTCTTACAAACATTGTTAGGTTGCATCATCTATAACCCTTACTTACACTTACAGTAAAATTTGAGAATAAGGGTGGATATATCACACCTGAAATACAAAGTTTTCTAAAGAAAGCTGATAGACAAAGAAAGATTTGGTCTCATGGAGACTCACAAAACAGTTGCCTCTCAATGAAATGCAGTCACAATTCAGTAAACCAGGTTTTCAGTTAGCATAACTGAGTGAAAATCATTGGAACTAGATCAGTTGCTGTTTTAGCCCAATGTGTCTAAATGTCTTTCATCTAGAAAGTCAGCCAGGCAGCTTGTTTTCTTCTTGCATTTCATTAAGGAGGAAAATGTTCTTCCCACTCTCGGTTTTCTGAGAAATTTTAGGAAGTTTAAAACAAGGTAAAATACTTTCTTGCCTGTGAATTTGGCCACCTGCCTGTGTTTGTAATGAAATTTAAAGTTTACTTCATTTATACAAGGTAGATTTTTAGCAAAGATTGAGATTATTTCCATTCTTTTTGAATTTCTAGTCCAGAACACCTCCAAAATCTGACCTTGTTAGAATGTACATGTTTCCATGTATTTATACTTCTTTGTAAATAAGGATTATAGATGGAGCACAGAACACTGTCATCTGTATTAGGGACCTTTTCCAAGTCTGAACTACAATGTATGTTCTGGCATGACTGCTCATCACAGCAAATACTTGTATCATTCTGTTGTACTGTCCTCATTTCTACATCCATACTGAATTAAGACTAAGCATCACTGCACAATGCTTTCTTCATCATATCCATTAATCCTATTGCTTTGTATAGTGGGTTTTTGAGATGCCATTTGGGGTGCTTGTTGACTGTTGTAGTGAGGATGTGGTTTATTGCACTCCAAATGTAGTATTTTGGACTTTTTGTTTTGCAATTATTTGGTTATTTGAAAGATGGAGATAGTGAAAGTCAAGCAGTAGTTTTACTCTTGACTTTTCCATTTTCCTAAGGCTGGGAGGTTGGGTAAGGAAATTTCCTGAATTTCATCATTTCCTTGATAAAAATGTCAGAAAAAAAGGTTTTGAAGAAAAAGGGTTTTCTTCTATATATTTCCATCTAAAATAGAATTCAAGTGGCTTATGTTTTGTCTTTTAATTTGTAAATGTACTTTCAGATATTACCAAGTTGCTTCTAGGTTTTTTGTTTTTCTTACACTGTCTTATTTAAATTGACTTAGAGAACTGTATTGTGTTTTTAGATATAGAAGTACAGAAAATGAAGAAGGCGGTAGAATCTCTAATGGCAGCAAATGAAGAGAAGGTAGCAAAGTCATTATTTTTTCAGTAATCATTCATCAGATTGAGTTAAATCTCTAAGAAAATCTTCACATATGAACTTGGCACAATTCAATTAAAAAATCAAATTTGTAAGAATCAATGATTCACTATAGTCAGAAGCACTGCAGTGCCTTTAAGGGACTATAACTGAGCATTTATCAGCTCTGTTGCATGAACACAGTCTTTACACTGTTGTGTCATTCAGTTCAGAGCAACTGCAATTTACACCATGTTCTGAAAATGTAAAGAGCTCCATACAAGTCCCATGAGATATCATAGGCTGCATTTCCAAAAGGACTTTCTATAAAGTATGAGTTGTTTTCATGTATGGTTTTGCGCATTCATATGCATGTGCGTTTTGTAGGATGTTTTCTTTTGATCGCCAAAGTCCTAATTCCTTTGATTACTGCTTTCTTTGTACATGGCAAATTTATTATACTCTACCTTTGACTTAACAAGGGAGCTGAAATCCACCTTCAAGGCTGGGACAATTCTGGTGATTAACCAGATGATAGTTTTTGCTAAATACAAGTTTGGATATTTCAAAGCCTCTCAGAGTTCTGGGTCCTGTCCCATCCACACTTCCCATTTCTTTTAGTCTCAAAACCAATTCAACTGAAGAATATCTAGTATTTGTATTTCTTATTTTTGATTTGCTGAAGGAAGAAGCACAGTCACAACTTTCCTTTATTTTAGGATCGGAAGATAGAAGAGCTTCGGCAATCTCTGAATAGATACAAGAAAGTCCAAGACATGGTGATACTGGCTCAAGGTAAAAAAGGTATTGTACAATAAAAAAAAAAGTTAAACTCTACTCTCATTTAAACTCTAGGTGCATTGTGGTAGTGTTATTATCGCCTCTTAGACTTACTATCTTTGGAGGCATCTCTTAGGTAGAGTAAAAGCCAATTCTTCAACTGGTGTGAACTGGTAAATTGCCTTTTTCTTCCAGGCAGCTGCACATTTGGGTGCTGTCCCATTTGCCATCTGGTAGTAGTAACTATTACTGTCACGTTGCTTATTTCCCTCCTTGTAAAATTAGTTTGAATATGATAAGCTCTTAGGCTCTTTCCATAGCCTCCTGAAATGCCTTTCAGGGCTGGCTGCTACATTAACTGCTAAAAATTGCTGTTCCCCTCTCTTGCATGTATTCCTGGGGAGGGGTTGGTAGCTGAGCAGAGCAGTGCCTGAGCATGCACGTTCCTACGAGCCAAACCAGCACCGCCCCAGCGGCTGCACATGCTGTAATAGCAGTGCCCGAGAGCTGCAAAAATGTTTGTAGCAAAGTGGATGTGCTGCCAGGACTGTTTTGTGATGACACGCCACATCTTTGGCATGTAATGAAGCCTTCACAAGCCACCATGTGCAGCAGCTGTGGAATAGTTCTCCTTCCTTACTGCAGTGGGGGGCCAGGCTGGCTTTTCCTACCAGTCTTTTTTCACACACACCCCCAAAAAAAGCCTTCTCTGCCACCAGATAATGAGCTTAACTGTGTGGCTGAAATGGTATCTATAATATATACTGTAACATGTAATGGTCCATTCCGTATGTTCCAAGACTGGTGGAGGTTTCCAGATCCAGGAGCTTCTGATCCCCAAAGGTGATAAATGTTGAGGAGGTCATCAGTTTGATGTAATTGCATTGAATACCCTATCTCTCTCCTTTCTCCCTTAAAAGAAAATCAAATGAAACACATGTAGAACGTTGTACTGAAATGGTTCTGGGTTTTCAGATGAAAACACTTAGATGTTAGAAAATTAGCATCTCCCTTTACAGCAATAATCCTGTACTGGTGGGTTTTTTCCCTGCATCATCCTGTTCTTTCAGCATTCAAGTTGCATTTTGTCCTCTGAAAGACCTATCCCCGGTGAATTTTAGACATTAGCATTCTGGTAACGTATGCACATATAATATATGCGCAACTTAAAAGTCTGTGCACCACAGTGTTGTATTACCGCCTTATGGAAACCTCCTTTGTTGCTGAGTCCTCTGAAGGCCAGAGAAGGCCAACCCAGCCTTCCACTGACTTTGAATTGACCCGAGCTCGTTGCCTGAGCTTCTTCACAACAGACAAGGGCTTGTGGCTTTTGTTAGCCGTGCAAATGTTGGAGGTGGATGACCCTCCTAGGAGAGGGATGTAGGAGCCCCCAGGGATCCTTTCAAAGAGTGAAGATTGTCAATAGCCAGAAAAGACTGAGGAGGCAAAATACGTATTTTTGTGGTGGTGGATTCATGTTTGGGCTCTTGGGTCTGCTCTCTTGGGCCAAGGCAGGAAAAGTGAAGGGCAGAGCTCCATCTGGACATGCTGCCGAGACTGGGGCTAAGACCCAGGGAAAAGAGAGGTTCCTGGTGCCCCTCTTTGCTCCTGCCTGGCTTTTGAGAGGCCATCCCTGCAGGGAGGTGGTGGTTGCAGCAAGGAGATCCTGACCTCTGCTCCTGAGGGTGCTAGCTGATTTGCGGGGCCATGTGAAAGCCCTCAACCACAGTCTCCAGCTGCCTGTCCTGCTCCCCCACGAGCACTGCAGCCCTGAGGTGGGTGCAGCAGTGGGTTCAGGAGGCAGCTTCTCTTAGTCCAGCGTCATGGACGTAAGCCCGGATGGGAGCTGGCATGTGCCAGAGCATGCTGGGCTGAAAACTGTCTGTGGGCTTTGGATCTTGGTATGTAAGGGCTTTTCCTTCCTCGAAACCACTGAGGGGCACTAAGGACACAGCTGCATGACTTCAGGCTGCAAGGCTGGGAAAGCACATTATCAGTGAGGGAAGAGGAAAGGTGGTGATGAGGGCAAAACGCCATGCTGAGTGTTGGAGAAGAGAAGCAGCATTTTTTGAATAGGTATTGCTCTTTCATGCAGTGCTATGCCTTCAAAGACAGGAGGATGTTAAAACAGACCTTGAGTCTCTGGGAACTGTGCTTTATGGTCAATTCATGGAGCATGGACAGAGATTTCAGGCAGTGAAAAATGGGCAAGAGAGGTTTTTGCTGTGAACAGTGGCTTGTGTTTGCATCAGATCTTTGGCAATGAGCGCTAGGTTTCTGCTCACTTTTCAGAAAGTATTGGTTGCCTTTAACTTTTTCTTGCCAGCGTCAGTACTCTGGTATTGATGACAAGTGTGGAAATCCAAGCCTTTGGTAGTACTGAGGCAGTTCAGGAGCTCGTTAGGAGCAGAGGATGCCAGATGCTGGTGCAGGCTATGGCATTAACTAAGTGAGACACAGTCAGTTTGTGGCAGTCTGCAAACATAGTGTAGTCACTTAAAAGCTGGTGTTAGACTCTTGTGCAGTGGGCTGCATTTTTCCTATGGGTAACTTGAAGATATCATAGAGACCTCTTAAGTTTCAGGCAGACTTGACCCCTTGGTCTTTCCGTAGTGAATAAGGGAAAAGAAGTATTTAGTATGAAATTCCAGAACACGGGACAGGAAATAACTACTCCAGTTTATTCAGCTTGTTGAAACTGATCCCACTAAATGCCCTGAGGGCATTTGCTGGGCTTTTTGCTGTCAGATGTATGTCCTCCCTCTGCTCCACCCCTGCTATGTTGTGGTGGTTGAATTGCGAAGTGACATTTGGCAATGACTCCCCTTCTGTTGTAGTCTGTCCTAAAAAAAAAAAATAATCCTAGCCTCTTCCCTTTTTGGCCCATAAATGAGCACACCGGCTGCGCCTTGTGTGGGAGCAAGGGTCATCATGTATCCAGAAGTAAAGCCAACAAGTTTCCATCTTCTCTCTCTTCAGGCAAGGAAAGTGATGGTGAAGACTTCTTGAATTCAGGGTCTGTTTCCACGGTTTTATTGGACACACCAAGTCTGACTGACCCAGAGAAAAGCCCATCCGCAACCCCAGTAACAGCATCTCCAATCCACGATGAGTTTAATGTGAATATTCATGAGGAGGTATCTCTCTTTCTTCCTCATTTAATGCTATCACTTCTTGAAAACATTGCTTGTGCTGGATTCATATTGCAGATGCCAAAACTTAAGTTTCTGAAAAGATTTTTTTCTGGGTTGCACAGTTTTTAGTGATGTCGCGTATCCTTTTGGAGAATGTAGCTTTCTTGTGAAAGCTGCTGAGGAGTTTCATTTGAGTTCAGTTAAATTTATTTTTCTTAATCATCAAATGGATCCGGAGACAGCAAATAGCTGTATTTGTCATAAGAATGGGTCTAAACTACTTTTCCTATCAAACATAGAAATTGCTTTTCATATCAAACATAGCTGTTTTAGGAGCTGCATTTAATTTGTCAGGAACTTGAAGTAAATGTGTTGGGACTTATTAAATATATCCTGTCGTATTTAAAAGGATGTAATCATCATTATATCCATTCAGTTAAATGATAGGTAGGTTGTGGTCCAATGTCTGATTTTTACAATCACATTTTCCAGTAATAAAACTATAGATCTCTTCTCTTCGAGCTCTGAGTCAGAGCAGGGACTTGACTTACTTAACTAAACAGCATGAAGACACTATGAAGAAAACTAAATTAAATTAAATGTTTAGCAGCTTTTTGGTATTCTCTGAGTTGCCGAGGACAGGAGTAAACCTGAAAAGTGAACTACCTTTCATGGGGTCTGTGGTAGAGAGAGATTTAGCAGGCAGCTTTGGGACACTTGAGATTTTTGTCTATGCTGTAGCTTATCTGTGCAGTGATTCATGTTTTATCTTCAGTGCCATCTTTCAAGTAGAAAATCATTGTATTACAATAGAAAGAAAAAAATCACTTTTAAAAATCTTATTTCAGATCCTTCTTTTCATAGTTTATCTGTCACTCTTTTCATTTATGTCTGCTTAATTTCAGCTCAAAACCAGGTAACATGTATTCTTCATTCTTTCTAGAATTCCTTACAGATCCACACCAGTATTTTACAGATTTCAATCCCTTCTTTTTCATCAACATCCAAGAGCCCAGAAACTGTTGCAGAGAAAGTGAAAACACAGCCTAGGCCAGATCCTGCAAGTGAAATGAGGTATTATTGTTGACTATTCACTTGACTAGCTATAGCAAACTAAGCTTATGTTCATGAAGTGCATTGATTAAATCTTTTTCACTAAGCAAGTATTAATTTGGTTGCTGTTGCTTGTAGCAGCACTCGTACTCTATACCAGCTGCTTTGCAAGAAATGAACAGAAGGAGAGAAAAACTGATCTAATGTGTAATGAAGGACACAGAATCATTATTTTTATCTGGGTTTACATCATCTAGGTCTGGCTGACGTAGTGTTGGCTGTGCTAGCACAAATGCATTCCTGATGATTTGCATTCAGACATTTTCCACAGTTGCTAAAGATTGGTGTAAGGCACTGCCAAAACTGCAACAAAAGGACTGTCTGGCTCTAACCTTGAGCTGTTAATGGAGCCCCAGAAGGAAACCCAAGCGGCGTTTCAAAAGATCAGAGAAAGAGATACCCTTGCTGCTGTCCTTTGGCATGATGAAATGCAAAGATATTTCTTTGCTCACTCTTATGAGAGCCCTGCCTGAGATTTTGGAAGCCGGACGAACTGCGTAGGCGCAGCGTCCCAGGGAAGCTGGGGTGGGGATGCGTTACTGCACCCCAGGGCTGTGGCTGAGCTGTGGCATCCGGGGCCCCCATGCTTGAACCCAGTGGCAGCCTCCTGGGGGAAAAGTGGCCGTTGGCTTCCCCCAGCATTTCTAAGCCTGCACCTTCCTTGCCTGGGTGAGGAAACCCAGCCCCTGCAGATCTGGACTGGCACTGCAGGGAATACTGAGAAGCACACCAGACTTGCAGCTGGAAAAGTCTGTGCTAAGGCTTTTTCTTCTGGGTCCAAATCCCTGGCTTTATCTACATGAGTATCAAAGACTAGGAATCCAGAGGCAAGGAAGTCTTGTTGGCTTAAAACCATCATCAATCTCGATGTGAAAAATCAGTGCAAGGTGATTGATGTGTGATTTTTTCCAGTTCCAGTCAAGGAAAGCATCCTATCCAGAAGACCAGCTTTGCTTGGTTTCTGCTGTGCTGTGCCTCATGCAGCTCTAGCCATCACCAGCAGGGATTTAATCTGTGTCCCGTCTTGGAAAAAAAACAAAGCACTAACCTGCAGTAAAATGCCCCGTGCTGTGAGTGACTTACAGGGAGCCGGTGACCTCCACTACTTGGTGCTGCTGCAGACTCTGCACGTGCTGTAACCTCTGCATTTATTTAAGCTGAATAGTGCAGTATTGTCATCAACTTACACTGCGAGTTGTCTTTCCTGGGCCTCTTGAGCTCACCTTTGTCCTTTTACAAGACTTGCCACCGTAGAGGAGAAAATTTGCCGTGTGTTAGTACCATAACAGCTGAAGTGAAAACAGGATTAAAGCATGCTGAGATGATAGGATTTCTGTATCAGCAAGGTATTTGGATGGGATCCCGAAATGCCTTACTTTTTTCGTATCTTTTTTGTTTTTACAGTGAAGGAAGATCAACAGGTTCCTCACCAGAAACTCAGCTGTGTGATAGTCCAGTGTAAGTATCATAATAAAAAATGTTTAGGAAATATATTTATATGTGATTGTCGACTTGAAACCCCCCCCCAACGCACCCCCCATATTTTACATACACTGTAAATATGTCAACTAATTCTAACCAAGATGGTATTCAGTGGTGATAGTTTTCTGCTCATGTCCTATGTTTTCATGATCATTATTTTCTAATGCTTTATCTGTCCACATGTGCAGTTAATTTATTTTACATTGTGAAGCATCTCTAATTCGGTTGTAGACTCTCATTATATTTTGAAATTTACAGTTTTCCATAGTACATGTGCATGTGATTTCCTTTTTTCTTTTGATAGTGGGGGAAAGGTGATCAGCTGACTACAATGAGAAAATAATTTTAATTTCTGCCACATAGCCATATTCCCTAGGGAAATCAGTGGGTCTATTTATGAACTCGAAGTTGAGTCAAAGGATTTGTTAGTAAGGAGCCTAAGTCAACAGGGTTTGTCTGGTACACAGTGTGAGGCTCAGCAGCTGTTTCTATTTCGAGTGACTTAGTCAGTGCCACGAGAATATTCCCAAACCCAAATTTTACTCCCCTTATGTTGGTATAAAGGTAGGTAACTTAGTGATGTTACTTTTAATTTATACCTGGTCGCGGGAAAAACTTTAACGGTAACTTTCTTTTCAGCCAGACTTAAGTGTTCTGGACTGTAAATCCCACCAGAAGTTGGGGGATATCTGGTCCAAAATGGAAAATGGAACTGAAGATAAAATACTAAAACACACATGCTTGACATAATGTGCTTGGCTTCTTTAAGGATTAAATTAGTCAGAAGCCTGTTGCTAAAAATACTGGTTTTCATAGCTTTTGTTTATATCACTTCCTTTGCCTGTGTAACTTCTGCTTGTGCTTCTGAAAATACAATGTTAAATAAGAAGCCAAAAATATCCAAAGGTAGGCATCATGTCACTGAAGCATTAGCAGCAGTAATTATGATATGGAGGTTCTTACAGTACCTCATTGAATTGTGTGGACTCTGATAAGTGCATTGATTGCCTTAATTCAAAACGTCTTTGTTTTTGGTATATCTTATCATGTATTATAATGCTTTCTTTAAAGCTGATTCCCAAGAGTGTGTTTGTCTTAGCAAATTTAATTCCTGTAACTTGGCTTGATTTTTATGTTGTTGTTTCAGAACTTCTTCGCTGCAGAAGTCCAGCAGTCTGAGCAGTTTGAGAAAAGAGACATCCGAAGCGGTTCGTTTGGTCTCTTAATTCCTCCCATCCCCTTAGAAACAAGGGTAACGTCTCTGTTGTGGCAGTGACCACGTGGACACTCTGTTGTCACCTTCTGAGAAATTCTGAGTCAGAGTAGGGCTCCTCATGTCATTTTTGCATGAGGCGTTTACCTGAGACTCTCTTGCTGTGTTTTTCCTCAGATAATGAGGTTGGTTTTTTTTAGTTGATATGCTTTTATGATTTAAGACAAGAAGAAAGTAAGTCCCACTACCGCTTCCTACCTGTGTTTAAGGCAGATAATTTTAGAAGGCCATGTAATTGAATGCATTATAAAATACAGTCTGGGGTGACTATATGTTTCAGGTGGTCAGAAACAAAATACTGAGCCTTTGAATGTCTCGTGATAGCTTCAGTTTAGGTCTCTTTTGAAGTGACCAAAAGCAGTTAGCCTCTAACAGTGTCGTCAAATCAAGGCAATTCCTGTGCTCTTTTTTGACAGCCTAAACTTCTAAAAGCTCCTGAGTTCTCTGATACCCAAGCTGCTGAGCTGTGCCTTACAGCTCAGGAGGGATGTTGACAGGACTGAAAATGTAGCCAGAACTTGATGATAAGAGTTAGAGCTCATGGGTTAGGGGGGCTTTTTGGTTTGTTTGGACAGCCAAGGAGTGGATCCTGTGGACGTTTTATCTACTTGGTTCCTACCCTGCCTGATTCCTTCTTTGGATCCCCTCAGCCAGCTGTGCCCATTAGTGCCTTAACAGACTGCATGTCACTAATTATGTACACAGCTAATCCTTTACAAAGTAAACCAAAGCAACCGTATTTTCATGTCAGCTCACTGACCTCAAAGAAAGCAAGAATTAACCTGTGTGAAATACAGCTCTGAAGAGATTTATTTGGGGGGGAGGGGAATAGGCAGAGAAGGGTATTTCAGTCAGAATTTAACTCAGGGTAATCATAGTGAATTGAATACTGGCTATAAACCATGACTTTTAAAATGTTTTTCTTAATCTTTCCCAAACAGGACAGAGACTCTGCACAGAAGCCAACAGAGGTAATGTGTGTGTGCGTGCTTGTGCATGTACATGGAGAAACACAGACAGTGAGCAGGTGTTGAAATGCTCAGTTGTGTGAAATTGCAGCATGCAGTTCCAGAGGGGGAATAGCAGACCTTCAGACAAGATAGCGAGGAGTATATGACGGTTGTCACCATCACTTCAGTGTCAGGCTTATAGTGTCTCGCACGTCTTGTCTTCTCACACATGGATTATCTTTCAGTCTGGTTGAGCATAAGGTTGCCATCTAAGCTAATGTTTCCCCCACATATTCTACCACTAGATAATTAGCAAAGCTAACCATTAAGTATTTTACTGACTCTGTAATTGCCATTGATTAGTGTCTCTTTAAAAACCTTTGGCTTTCCACATTGTTTTCTGTGAGTAGCAACTGTGTTCCTAAAAAGACTGTCATTGCAGAACAGTTACCCCACGGTACCATATGGCCATAGTTTGCGTGCAACGATTATTACCTATAAGAAGACCTGAGCAGAGATGACATACCCCAGATACCACTTGTAGGGTGAATGCTGTATCAATTCAGCAAAAGCCAAAGGATCATATTTGGATTGTGAATGAGTTTGCTTCCTCCTTCTTTTAAAGAGACAGTGAAACAACTGGCAAGGTTAAAACTACTGCTTTAAATTGGTCAGCTGGTGTGTCTGATGTCTGTCCTGGCATTTATACTCCTTGCTTGATATTTAATTTCCTCTCGGCTTTGGCAGTGGACATAGTCAATCCATTAATTCTGAAATTCCAGAGCAGTGATAGACAAAAAGAGCTCTCTGACACTTGGCAGAGAACCAATATAGTGTGGGGGTCTCATCTCTCTCTCTGCTTCCCACTGCCCCTACAACTACCAGTGTGGGAGACAGAAACCCTGGAAAGCTGAAAAAGTTCATAGCCTTCCAGGACTGTATTTTTACCTTTTCCATACCTGTAAGCCAGCCTTGCAGAAACTGAGCAACATCTTAAAGACATGTTACTCTTAGACGGTAGTGATAGTAATCCTGGGTCCTGAACATATTCAAATGAAGATCTTGTTTGTTTTCTTTTGTGGCTTTTACATTCTTTTTTCTTGTAGTAACAAATGAGAGGGACTCTCCAGATTATCTGTCAGCAGTCACTTTGCAGTCTCTCTCAAAAGGCCTTTTGCCAATTCCCTGATATTGAATCTTTTTTCCCCTATCTTGAGCAGGTTAAACCTCCTGTGGAAGGTAATAATTTTGCAACTCTCCCTCCAAAGTCTCCTTCTCATGGTGGCACAGGCGATGAGGATAGTTTTGGTACCCGTAAAGCCAGATCTTCATTTGGACGAGGCTTTTTCAAGATAAAAAATAACAAGAGGACCGCAAGTGCCCCCAATCTGGGTAGGTATTGTGCACCTGCATGCAGATTCTATGTATTTTAAAGGGTCTTAACAGCAGCTGTAACTGTCTTAAGATGCAGGAAGGCCCGCCTTAGTCTCACTGTGACTTGGTGGCACTTTTCTCAGTAGAATGTTTGGAAAATACCAAACAGCAACAAAAAAACCCAGAAAAAAACCTCACTGATGTAATGAAGTATTAGATCTGTTTCAACCTCTGCTGTGATATCTCCCCTGGGACCTTGTAGTGGATTGCTGCTGTTTTGAAATGCTAGCTGTCTGGCAGTAGTTCACACGTGGGATTTGTGGGCTTTTTTTTCCCCTGGCTCCATCCCCAGTTTATTTTTCATAAGATTTTCAGATGTTCAGAAATGAGGCAGCAGTACTCAGTCTTCTTCTTTATTTTATGTGTATTTAAGCAGCCTTGCAAAAGAGATGGTGACAATAGGAACAGGATTGACAAGTTATTCAAGCTCATGTTGATTTTTGGACCTGTAATGGAGGTGGGATTGTTTTGGTATTGTCATTTGATGACATGTGCACGTGACAAACAAATAAACAAAATGTTCTGCCTAATGCAGAAGTCGCTGTTGCCACCAACTGAAATCCTACTTGCATTCAGTGCTCCGCTGTAGGAGTCTTTCCACTGTTCCAGTTCAAGCATCAAGGATCAAGATCAGATCTACTGCCATTCATCTAAAGTTTTTGGCTTTCTCTTGCACAAGATTTAGGAATTTAGTTCTATCTTTCAGAAACCTGAAGGAGGATAGCTTCTGCTTTGTTGAGCAGAAGAGTCTCCTGTTCTTACTTACTCAAAGACAATTTTAGACTTTTGTTTAAAAGAAATAACATACCTACACATTTATTATACATTGCCCATATTTGCCTGTGACATATAGCATGGGAACTTGCTAGCTTACTCGGAATAGATGTACAGTCTATTCTGAGGGTTAGACTCTTTGCTTTGGTTTATTTCATGTGTGCTTTTGTGTAATCACTTGTTTCATCCTGAAATTAATTTGTCTAACGAAGTGGAGTACTTGTGGCTGTCGTAAAGGATTGGAAGATGGGCCATCTAGATCAGGGTCCTGTGAATTTGAGTAAGTTATTTGTGTTATCCGGATTTCAGTGCTTCCATCTGTAAAGCTGGTGTCTAGATACTTGCCACCTCACAGGAGCCCGCGTGAGTCACCTGCCCAGTGTGTCATGGAGCAAGTGACTTCCCTGCACCGAAGTGACTGCAGTGGTGTTTTACCCTCTCCACCATAGAGCTCTACTGCATTTCTTTTTTGTGAGAGGGAGATTGGTAATCTTAATCTCTGTGTGAATTCAGCATTGCGTGTGGCGCATGTGTCTCATGTACCTCCCTCCTTTTGTCTTGTATTTTGCTGACGTAAGTTTTGAACTGTGTTTTACCTTGTCCCTCTGCGTGTTCTCTCCCGTTGTGCTGCGTGTGGTTATGTGCGTTGTTTGGATATCTGAAGATCGCAGTCGAAGTGCAAGTGCACCTACTTTAGGTATAGTAATCCTGCATGTCTGCCTGTACCAGCGCTGTGTTGTGACTGCTGCTAACAGCTGGTTATGGCCACACACTTTTCAAACAAGAACTAGACACCAGAGCTCTCCATTGAAACTGTTGTCCATCACTAAAAGGAGTTTTCATGTAACATCTGCCCTCTGCTAAAAGTCAGCTGCGCCATTTCTCAGTAACTGCTACTAATGAGAGAGATTGCGGGTTAATTTGCAGAGACCTTTGCCATAACTTTGAGCACAAAGTTACCCACAGACTAAGGTAGCAGGTGAGAATCAGTGATGTTTAAATACCGGAGGCACCTTTGTGCTGTTGTCTGTCCTGGAGCCTCTGGAAGAGCTTAAAGGGTGGCGAAGCAGGGAATTAGGTATATTTCCCAGGCATTCACTTAGGGGAGTCCGGGGGGGAAGGATATGTAATTCCTCTTCTAAGATGTAGTTATATTTATTATATAATCAATGAATAAGAAATAATTAGGGCAGATGGGGACAGAGCCATTCACGTAGTAAAAACCAGTCTTGTGATGTGAACATTCCCTGAGTGGTTCTGGCAAGGGCAGGTAAGACCTGCAGGGTCCTGCCTTAGCAAGCAGAGCTGTGTCAGTCAGGGTGGTTGTACAGCCACCCGGTGTGCCCCTCACTGATGAAGAGACCAAGTGCTCTGGGTCCTCTCAGTTTCCCATGTGGCCCCTTAAATGTCATCTGTTCTACAGGTTGTGTCAATGCATGAAAGGGAGTGAGGTACAAGGAGCAAACGTTGCAATACCCGCAAATCTCTGCTACTAATGCACCCAACCTTGTCCTGGTATTCTCTCTCTAGAATGCTGTTTAAATGTGTTTTTTCTAAGCTAGCACTTTTTCTTATACAAGTAAAGCAAAAACCACAAATGCAAAAGCCTGGTTCGACATTAGTGCTGTCTCTCACTGGCAGGATCCCTATATTCAATAGCGGTCACACCAAAGTGCCTGGAAATAATCTTTTATGTGACCTTGTTGCTTCACTGCAAGGTTTAATATCTAAAACATTGGTGGAAAATGGGACGTTCAAATGTATTCTGGCTGAATCATGTAAACTTTGCCCAGCAGCAAGATACGCTGGTGAAGCCTGCAGTTTGTTGCTGTGCGTGGCACATTGTGGCCACCTCAGCATTAACTCTGTGGCCTGAGACCCTGTGTCCCAGCAATATATGCTCTACCTTGATTCACATAACTTGTTTGGTTTTCTCCTGGAAGTCTGAGAGTCCATTTCAAAACCAAATGATGGTCATCTAATTACACAGCCATGTTAAAAGATGGTAAAAGTGGTTACAGGGCTGACTGTCAGCCTGCTGCAGGCTGCCTTGCCGCAGCTGCTTCATCTGAACAGGCTCATGCTGTCATTGTTCCTCAGCAAGTAAGTGGCATAAACTCCACGTGGTGGTTTTATTCAGCTATCTGGCACTTGCTGGCACCTCTCTGCTTACATAGCCTAGTAGATATTGCAATTCTTTTAGTTTTCTTTTAAAATTATCTTAAAATAGTTTTCTTCTTTCTTAGTTTAGCTTTTACTAAACAATCTTGTGACAACTTCCCTTTTGGGGACAGGAGCCCTCAGGTTTGTTGTCACAGAAAACAACAGCTCCAGATCAAAGATTTAATGCTTTTAGAATGGGTGGTAATGTGTAGGGTCTCTCAGAGATGTTCTATGCATCCCTCAAAAGAGAAAATCTAGTTCAGACAGAGCCTAAACTCCCTGGTGTTTCTCTGCAGAGGAACAAAATATTCCACAGTTTGCAGAAGTGAGGGGAAAAGGGCCCTCCTGCTCCTGGGGCAGAAGGAGTTGTTTGTTGCTGGAATTTCCTGGATAGGGGAACTTACAGGATACTGCAACTTATTAGGAAAGATGTCTGCAGGGAAATTATTTATTTTTCTATGCTTTGGGGACTCCTGGTTCGGTGCTCTGCCATGGCATTGAATTGTTCTTGGGCATCCACATGCCTCAGCTCTGTCTGTGAAAGGACTGTAGGAGCACTCCCCAAGGAAGAGTAAACTTGGGATTTAATTCACTGATTGATTCATGAGGTGTTTTTTGCCGACCTTGGATGCAAGGCACTTAACCAGTGCAGAGCATTGCCTTGGAGTGTTCCCAGCCAGGCCCATGAAGGAGGAACACGTGTTGTTTCTCCTGGATTTTCTCATCCCTCTTTGCCCCATTTTCTTAACATGATGGCTCTCAGTAATTTTAGCAAGAGTTGTTCCCGAGTTCAGGAGTATGTCTGTATGGTCCTGCGCAAGTGAGTCTTGATGGGGCTTTTGCTTTCTAATAGCTGAAACGGAGAAGGGATCTGCAGATCACTTGGATCTGGCTGGCTTGCCCCCTCGCCCAAAAGAAATGGATAGTCTACAGATGACTCCACCTTCTCCAGATTCCAAGAAAAAGGCCAGAGGGATCAAGAAGTTATTTGGAAAGTAAGTAAAAGATGAGAAATGGCTGTTCTCCAGAGCTGGGGCTTGCATGGGGGTTTGCTGGGAACACATCTTCCCTTTTTCCCCCCTCCAACCTGTGGCTTCGTGGTTTACTGTCTCAAGAGCAGAAGCCAGTGTGGCATTTGAGGGAGCTAACAGCAGGTCAGTGGGACGTGGAGGAAGAGCTACAAACCCCGCAGGAGATCTTACCTATATTGGTTGCAGTAGTAGAAGCATGCCTTTTCCTTAGCCAAATGTGAATATGCTTTCTTCCTTTAAACTAGACTTAAAAGAAGTCAGTCTACTACCTTCAACCCAGATGACATGTCCGAGACAGAGTTCAAAAGAGGAGGGACAAGAGCAACTGCGGGGCCACGACTGGGCTGGTCTCGAGACCTGGGGCAGTCTCACAAGTAAGATGAGTGGTGCAAAGTGTGCTGGTGCTTGCCTTCCTGGCAACTCCAGTCGAACATGGGGTCCAAAGGAGAAGCGCAGTGCCAAAATGAAATGTCTCCTCTCCTGGCAAATGGAAGCAGGTGGATCCATGCCGTTTCCTCCTTTGAGACATGGTCTTTGCGGGGTTGAGGTTGGTTGGGTGGTGGGGTCCTGCTGCGAATGGAACCTTCCTTGTCCACAGCTTTGCAGGAGTGCAGCTGTGAGGCTGTGCAAAGCAGGGTGTGAGCCCTCACATGGCAATGACAGATATTCCTCTGGTATGTTTCCTGCTGCACTTCTGGGGATTAAAGGCTAAAGTAAAACATTATGGTCTTACTTCAGAGTTTTAGCCACCCTAGCAGCAGAGGTGGTATTAATAGACTGTGTTTCAGTGGTATTAATAGACTGTGTTTATTGTGATAGTGGCAGGAGATCAGCAGCAACCAGTGCTTCTGGTGCTGACAGTTCAGAAGTAGAGACACCGTCTGCCTCACAAGGCTCACCTAACAGCCAGCCACGATGCACGTTCTCCCACGGAGATTGTCCCGACTCCCACAGAATACTCATGAATTAGGCTTAGTTTTTTGTTTTATTGTTATATAGGAGAATAGGAGATTTGAGACATGGTATTTATCAGTCTTTTTTTGGTAAAATCTTCTGTAGTGAGCTGGACATGCCGTTCGCAAAGTGGACGAAGGAGCAGGTTTGCAACTGGCTCCAGGACCAAGGGCTAGGCTCTTACATTAGTAATGGCAAACACTGGATACTGTCTGGGCAAACGCTTCTGCAGGCTTCTCAGCAGGATCTGGAAAAGGTGAGGAATACTGGAAACACTGCTTTCAATTAAATGTAAAAAAAATTGCTATTTCTGTGCATGCAAATCGTGTCTGTAAGGTGCATCCAGTAAAAAAAAAAATTTAAAAGATTAATTTTTTAAATTTTGTCATCTGCAGCAATGCCAAATCTGTTTCTTTTTAGTTGAAGTTTCATAGAAATCTAATGCTCTGTAATGAAACTAATAATTACAAATATGTGATTTAACTTCATTAAGCATGGACATATCAATCACAGAATCACAGAATCATATAGGTTGGAAAAGACCTTTAAGATCATCGAGTCCAACCATAAACCTAACACTGCCAAAACCACCACTACACCATGTCCCTAAGCACCTCATCCAAACGTCCTTTAAATACCTCCAGGGATGGTGACTCAACCACTTCCCTGGGCAGCCTGCTCCAATGCTTGATAACCCTTTCAGTGAAGAAAAATTTCCTAATATCCAGTCTAAACCTCCCCTGGCGCAACTTGAGGCCATTTCCTCTTGTCCTATCACTTGTTACCTGGGAGAAGAGACCGACCCCCACCTCTCTACAACCTCCTTTCAGGGAGTTGAAGAGAGCGATAAGGTCTCCCCTCAGCCTCCTTTTCTCCAGGCTAAACAGTCCCAGTTCCCTCAGCCGCTCCTCATAAGACTTCTGCTCCAGACCCTTCACCAGCTTCGTTGCCCTTCTCTGGACACGCTCCAGCACCTCAATGTCCCTCTTGTAGTGAGGGGCCCAAACCTGAACACAGTATTCGAGGTGTGGCCTCACCAATGCTGAGTACAGGGGCACCATCACTTCCCTAGTCCTGCTGGCCACGCTATTTTTGATACAAGCCAGGATGCCATTGGCTTTCTTGGCCGCCTGGGCACACTGCTGGCTCATATTCAGGTGGCTGTCAACCAACACCCCCAGGTCCTTCTCTGCCAGGCAGCTTTCCAGCCACTCTTCCCCAAGCCTATAGCATTGCATGGGGTTGCTGTGGCCCAAGTGCAGGACCTTGCGCTTGGCCTTGTTAAACCTCATACAATTGACCTCGACCCATCAATCCAGCCTGTCCAGGTCCCTCTGCAGAGCCTGCCTACCCTCCAGCAGATCAACACTCCCACACAACTTGGTGTCATCTGCAAACTTACTGAGAGTACACTCGATCCCTTCGTCCAGATCATTGATAAAGATGTTAAACAGTACTGGCCCCAACACAGAGCCCTGGGGAACACCGCTTGTGACCGGCCGCCAACCGGAGTAAACTCCATTCACCACCACTCTTTGGGCCCGGCCGTCCAGCCAGTTCTTTACCCAGCGAAGAGTACACCCGTCCAAGCCATGAGCAGCCAGTTTCTCCAGGAGAATGCCATGGGAAACAGTGTCAAAGGCGTTACTGAAGTCTAGATAGACAACATCCACAGCCTTTCCCTCATCCACTAGGCGGGTCACCTTGTCATAGAAGGAGATCATGTTGGTCAAGCAGGACCTGCCTTTCCTGAACCCATGCTGGCTGGGCTTGATCCCTTGGTTATTCTCTACATGCCGTGTTATAGCACTCAGGATGATCTGCTCCATCAGCTTCCCCGGCACCGAGGTCAGGCTGACAGGCCTGTAGTTCCCCAGGTCCTCCTTCCGGCCCTTCTTGAAGATGGGTGTCACATTAGCTAATCTCCAGTCAGCAGGGACCTCCCCAGTTAGCCAGGACTGCTGGTAAATGATGGAAAGGGGCTTGGTGAGCTCTTCTGCCAGTTCCTTCAGCACTCTCAGGTGGATCTCATCAGGCCCCATAGACTTGTGAGTGTCTAAGTGGTGCAGCAGGTCACTCACCATTTCCCCCTGGATTATGGGGGCTCCTTTCTGGTCCCCGTCTCTATCTTCCAACTCCAGGGGCTGGCTACCCAGAGAACAGTCGGCCCCGCTATTAAAGACTGAGGCAAAGAAGGCATTAAGTACCTCAGCCTTTTCCTCGTCCTTGGTCACTGTGTTTCCTCCCCCGTCTACTAGGGGCTGGAGATTCTCCTTAGCTCTCCTTTTGCTGCTAATGTATTTGAAGAAGTGTTTTTTGTTGTCTTTTATAGCAGCAGCCGGACTGAGCTCTAGCTCAGCTTTGGCCCTTCTAATTTTCTCCCTGCACAGCCTCGCTACACCTTTGTAGTCCTCCTGAGTTGCCCGCCCCTTCTTCCAGAGGTCATAGACTCTCCTCTTTTTCCTGAGTTCGAGCCAGAGCTCTCTAGTCAGCCAGGCCGGTCTTCTTCCCCGCCGGCTCGTCTTTCGGCACCTGGGGACAGCCCGCTCTTGTGCCTTTAGGACTTCCTCCTTAAAGAATGTCCAGCCTTCCTGGACCCCTTTGCCCATAAGGGCTGCCTCCCAGGGGACTCTCTCGACCAGTCTCCTAAACAGGCCGAAGTCCGCCCTCCGGAAGTCTAAGGTGGCAGTTTTGCTGACCCCCCTCGCCGCTTCTCCACGTATCAAAAACTCTATCATTTCATGATCGCTCTGCCCAAGACAGCCTCCAACCATCACATGGCTCACAAGTCCTTCTCTGTTTGTGAACAAGAGGTCCAGCGGGGCACCTTCCCTCGTTGGCTCGCTCACCAGCTGCGTCAGGAAGTTATCTGCCACACGCTCCAGGAACCTCCTGGACTGTTTCCTCTCTGCTGTATTGTATTTTCAGCAGACAGCCGGCAGGTTGAAGTCCCCCACAAGAACAAGGGCTAGCGATCGTGAGGCTTCTCCCAGCTGCTTATAGAATAGTTCATCTGTCTCCTCATCCTGGTTGGGGGGTCTGTAACAGACTCCCACCACAATATCTGCCTTGTTGGCCTTCCTCCTGATTCTTACCCATAAACACTCCACCCTATCATCACCATCATCGAGCTCTAAACTATCCAGACACTCCCTGACATATAGGGCTACCCTACCACCTCTCCTGCCTCGCCTATCCCTCCTGAAGAGTTTATAGCCATCCATCGCTGCACTCCAGTTGTGCGAGTCACCCCTGGATGGCCACCATATCATAGTTTCCGTGATGGCCACCATATCATAGTTTTCCTGATGTACAATGGCTTCCAACTCCTCCTGCTTGTCACCCATGCTGCGTGCATTGGTGTAGAGGCACTTCAGCTGGGCTGTCACCCGTGCCTCCTTCATAGAAGAACACCCCTTGTGTGCTTTGAGGCGTTTCACTGGCGTTTCCCTCTTGGCTCCCGTTGCCTCAGTATCCCCTGGCTCAACTCCGCTTGACTTCGGCTGTGCCCCAGCGTACCCCGCACATCTCGAGGACACAGGCCGAGTGCCCTCGCTGGCACCCGCTCCCTCTAACTGTGGCACGTCGCCCCTCAGCTTCTCTCGGGCAAGCCTGATATTATCCCCCCCCCCCTTCGAGTCCAGTTTAAAGCTCTGTCAATGAGCCCCGCAAGTTCCTGAGCAATCGGGTATGCCACTTTAAAAATACGCACACAAGTGTCTCATTAGCATATGGGTTTGTAGATTCATCAGCACTTGCGTAGGGTACAGTTATTTTAAGCCTGTGTGAGAGAGGTGTAAAAAGTCTCTGTTTTGATCTGACTACTTTCTGCACATTTTACACAAAGAGGAATGAAGATTTGTTACACACAAGGGTGATCAGTTTCTTTGTCTTAAATTGTTATAGAATTGTTTACGTCTTGTTTTCTAAAACTAGAAACATTAAAAAAATTGATTCAATCTATACTTTGAATCCACAGTATTTGCTAACATTTGAATTTTCAGCTTTTAAAAATCACTATCGTCACCAAATAATAACCCTGTTTTCTCAATGAGGGAGTGAGCTAATTCAAAGTCGTAGTAATACTACAACCAGAATAAGAAAAGCATGATATGGACATAGTGGCTTGTAATTATGTTATCAGAGGTAACATTAACTAGCAAGCCCTGGTGAAAGTGTATATGGGATTGAAGAGATCCTGGAATGCCTGCACTTGCAATTAAACTGGAGAAGGTGTTATGCATTTGGAAGTATTAATAAATTTCAGTAATTCCTGGGACCTTCATGTGCTCTTAACTAAGTATTTCTTTTAACCTTACCTCTTTAAGTGGGAGGGAAGGAAGTAATCCCATCAAATATTTTTCTGAATGCTAACATGTTTTATAAGTGGGGTTTTTTTAACCTGGTATGAGAATATTGTGGCCAACATTTTCATACGGTTTGGAATCCACCACATTTTGAAATTAATCCACCACAGTGAGTGGACCTTTCCCTAGTGCTGAACATGTGCTAAAATAATGCTGATGCTCAGCAAGTAGAAAATACACCTGCCAAGTCACCAGCAAGTCCTGTGTACAGTGTGACTCTCTGAAACCATTTGTAATTCAGCAGAGGGAGAAATAAAATACAGTATTGTCTCTAGGTTTGCTTCTTTCCTTCCTTTCACAGGAGCTTGGGATAAAGCACCCATTGCATCGGAAGAAGCTTCAGCTTGCTCTGCAGGCACTTGGGTCTGAAGAGGAAAACAATCATGGAAAACTGGATTACCACTGGGTTACCAGTAAGATTTTATTACATGCTGAAGCAGCAACTTTTGATAGGGGTTCCTAATCATGGCTAATTTGGGGCTCAAGGAGTGAGAATAACACTAACTGATGCTAGGTAACTTGGCTACCACACTAACATGAGTGTCTGTCTCTGCCTTAGGGTGGTTGGATGACATTGGCCTCCCCCAGTATAAGACCCAGTTTGATGAAGGAAAGGTGGACGGCAGAATGCTTCATTACATGAGTGTGGTGAGTAAATGGCATTTCTTTTCCTGACCTCTTGTTTGTGTTCTTAGTTTCTCCCCACTTTAATGCATGCTGGCATACCTCCAGATAGTTCACTAAAGACCAGGTGAGACTCGAGAGACCTGCGCTTTCACTGTGCCTGTTGTTGCGACTGCATAGATACTATAGTCACTTAACATCCTCCTCCCTCTCCATCCCAGCCTCCATCTTCCTCCTGCTCCCTTTGGGTCAATTTGCCAGTGGCAGCAACCTTTCTTGCACCCCACAGCACCAGGATCTGTGGTCTACCACACACCTCTGCAAGCAGCCTTCTCCCCTTCCCACATTCACCTCCTCTCAGCCTCCCCCAGGCCTTCCCCCAATGGCAGCCCCAGCCCCAAACACTGCTATAAGGGGAAAGGGGGGATTCCAGACAGCAGCTGGCCCTGAGACACAGCCGGCTGTGGCTGGAGAGGAGGCGCTGCCACCAGCCACCATCGCCAACCTTCTTCCCCTCAGCCTTCCTGTGTGAGTGGCCACTGGCCAAATCCTGGCTGGCTCCACAAGCAGCCTGCTTTTGGGGTGCAGAAGGGGATCTATGGCTGCTTGTGCAGCTCTCGTGCCACAGACAGCCGTTCTCGCATCCCTTACAGGCATCTTATGGGATCCAGTGTCCACAAGGAGCCAAAGAGCTGGATCACTGCGATCTGGCTTGTAGCTTCCTAGAGCCAAAAGTTGGCGCCCGTGTGGAGGTCGGCAGACCGTCTGTGCATTACTCTGGGCCTGTGTTGAAAGTTTTAAAAAGGAATGTAAATATACCATGTGGTCGCCTTCTGCACATGTGAGTTTTGCCCCAGGTGACTGGATCTACTGAAAGGAAGCTAAAGTTGGAGCTTACTCTTACTTGCTTTTATGGCATTGCAGAGGCTACACCTATGCACATGTAGTGTACCAAAAGTACAGACTTCACAGCTAAACATCTTGTGTGTCTCATGAGACTTTCTGACAATAATTTCAAAGACGTTGAACAGTTCATACATTGGGCCTTCAAATTTTCTGGATAATTGAAGGGAGAAGGCTGAGGGAGGTCAGAGTGTCAGAGGCATCACTACCGCTAAAAGGATATACCAGAATGCCATATTTGTCTGTGTGCGGTGTTTAAAGGACCCCTTGAAACTGTAGTGGGTGTCCTGTGGTAAGCTAATGCTAATAGCTGTAACCTATAGAAAACAGAAGGCCTGATACTACTACTCACCTGCAGGTATTTCCTATATTCTTCCCAGCTTTAAAGATACTATCTTAAGGTGGAAGAGCAAACATAGTAAGCAAGAGTCTGGACTCATGCATGAGAAGTGAGCAGTCTTGTGCTTAAAAGTTGTGCATGACACTGATGTGCTCAGGCAGCATTTCTAAGTACACAAAAGTGTGCAAATTCTGTGGTCGTGGTTCATGCAGCTGGGCCTTTGCTCTTCAGGCTGTTATTAATTAATAGAAGTAGGTGGAATTTCTTTATTCAGTGAGCAAATATTTGGTCTACCTACCTATTCATTTGGATGCTTAGGTGAGGAAAACCCAACCAGTTTCCTTTGAAGAAAATTGCAGTTTTAAGAGCCAACCTGTTTGAAAACAGTCTATATTTAATAGCATTTGCATAATGTATTTCAAAGTGCTTAGCACCAGCGTCAGCTCCCCACTTTACTGCTGGTCAGGTGAAGCCAACCCAGCAGGTTTCCTTTGTTTAAGGTTTCAGGTAAGATGAGATAAGACCTTTGTTCTTCTGTCGAGACACAAATGCAAACTGAGCATTGCCAATATTAATTCCTTCTGTATAACACAGAAGAAATCAATCACACTCCTATTCTCTCATGAGCCATGCCCTGGGCAGAGTAAAAGTTACCTTTTTATGCCAGATTTGCATGTATTTTGTATAGGCTTTACAATAGCACCAGGAGGAAGCCTAGGGTTGATCCATCTAACTCTCCTCCTGTAAGACAAGCACAGTGCTCCTGAGGAGCTGAGCCACTGCCCAGGACTGACCTGCATCGGCTACCTGGCATGACTTTGCTGTTGAGTCCGTTTTGGTCAAATGTTAAATACTTGCTGCTTATATAGAGTGGTTTGGTGTTTGTTTCTTTATTTTTTTGTGTTCGGACATTAATATAAAAGTAGGAGGCAGTTTCTTTCTTCTGCTTCTTAAGTCTTGGAGATCTGATGCCAGTAGGCTCCATTGAGCTTGACCTTGTGTTGGGAGACTTTACCACTGTATTACCTGGATGAGGATTGAATGTGGATAAGATGCAGCGTAGGCTGTATTGTAAGGGAACTTGTATTATTCAACAGTCAGTCTTTTTTCTATTAAAAAAGAAAGAAAAGTAATAGGTGGACAGAGGAAGCGTGTATAGCCGGAGCTTTGCCTTTTAAATAGATATTCTTTCTGTTATTCTTTCTGTTACTTCCCTTTAATTGTAGATCACTAGGGATATTTTTAGGCAGAGTTTAACTATCAAATTGTAACAGCAGCTTCAGTGTAAATGATCAACTACATACAGCTATATGCAAAATATGAAAGAAATACTTTTTAAAATCACATGAAGTTACCCTGACTTAGCAAACCACAGAATAGAAATTCTAATCTTATTTTATTTGGGCAAGCAAAGAATTTAGTCTTAAATATTCTGACAAAATAGAGTCCAGTATTTGTAACACATAAGTAATGCTAAAACATATTAAGCCAGGTTAACTCTGGCACAAGGATGCATAAATTTATCTGTCAGCCAGCTTGCACCAGCAGAGAGAGAACTGGACTTTGAGACACTTAATGGCATAGTTAGGACTCAATTACAACTGAAGAGCCTACCTTAGCAGGAGTGCAAGTCTCGCAGCATGTGACCACAGTTGCAGTGCACGGGAGGTTTTTCTTTTGTAGCACTCCTCTGGAGCGGCAGCAGCAGCGAGGGAGCTGGCAAGTCTAGCCAGGCCTGTCACATACTCCTCCTTACAAGCTTTTCATGGCTTGGCTCCTTGAATGAGAGAGAATCTGATTATTTTGGTTTTGAAATGCTAAATTTCTGGGGCTGGTCATTGGAATGAAACCAGAGGTGGGCAAAATGTGACATCTTCTGCATTGCTTAGTTTGCAAACCTGTCAGCAGGTCAGGGTGTTGGGTAGCACCAGCAGCCTTTTTTAATCTGGGAGCCTCATCTAAACCTTCTGTCTCCTTCACCATTGTCCATTGCCCATGTGTCCTGTGAGTTGAGCCCCCTTGGGTACCAGAAGGCTCTGTCCCTCCCCTCCTTGGTGGTTTGAAGGAGCCCTGAGTACAAGAAGGAGAAAGGGGAGCTTTCATGGAGCCAAAGCAAAACTACTGCTTGCTACTGTAGTCATGAAGAGGGGAACTCATCTCTCCTGGCTCTTGACATCCAAAAGCTACCTCTCCAGCCAAAGGCAGTCATCTGTGCAGAGAGAGGGACACTGTGAGGCACACTCTCATTTCTTTGCATGGCACGAATTGTCCTAAGAGATGCCTAACACTTTCCACGGACACTGGTGGGAGCCTAAACAGTCCGTTTGTGCGAGCTATAAAATAAGTCCCCCGTTAGATGAATGTTTAAGTAAAAAACGTTGCAAGGATGGAGCTTTTGGAGAAAGAACCCACTGATTTTGTTAGTAGCAGTGATGCATTGCAGGGAGGAGTGTGGCTGGGCCTTTCCAGGCTCTTGCCCTGCGATGTGTGAGAAGTGGCTCATCCCATGCTGAAAATGGTGTGGTGAAAAGGCACAGCCAGGTTGCCTTGTGGTGCCTTGTCCCAGAGCCAACCTTCAGGCTGCCCTTGTGTCCAACGTGCTCCCTTGGCACGTGTGAGGGGGAATCAGTGCTCCTGGCCAACCTGCCCTCCTTCCCTCAAACCTTAGTGAGTGCCTGCACAAGGTAGGAGCTACACAGTGATGGTGACCTGGGGCCAAGGAGACTTAAGGTGAGCCTCTCCACAGCCTGTGTATGGTCACCCTTTCCATCGTTCCATCACTTGTGACAAGCATTTTAAAAAACATTTATTATTTGCAGTTGTGGGAGACCAACCTGACACACCTTCGTATTTTTCTTCTTCCCTCTTTTTTTTTTTTCATTCTAACCATACAGAATGCCTCAATTTTCAGGGTAATTTATTGTTTTCAGTTAAACTTTCAGCTGGACGTTTGTGGTATTAAAACTTTTGGCAGGATTAAATGCAAATGCCAGGTGAGTCTGATGCACTGTGGTTGGAAAGCTGTCCTGGCTCTAATCAGATCGCTGAGGATGTGTCATCTCACCCTTTCCCCTCCTCGTTACCCCAGGTTTCTTGTACTAAGCTCTGTACCCTATGTGAAGAACATTGCCCAGGAGCTAGTACAGAGCAACACGGGAAGCTTTTATTTTGGGACAGATGGTTTGATGTTAATCACGTCTCATATTAAAATCTTACCCCAGATGTGCCACTGTAAGCCAGGGTCCAAAGCAGTCTCCTCCAGTCAGGCGCTGGTTCCACCAATAAGCACGTTTACATTTATTAACTCTCCCTTCCTCTTCAACAGGATGACTTGCTGTCCTTGAAAGTTGTCAGCGTCCTCCACCACCTCAGCATCAAAAGAGCCATTCAGGTTTTGAGAATAAATAACTTCGAGCCCAACTGTCTGCGCAGGAGGCCGTCTGATGAGGTACTGCTTTACAATGAAATTGTGAAGAGGAATCCTCTACGGTTTTTCCCTGGTGTTTCTGATTATTCCTGCTCTGCCCTCTCCTCCTTTCTCCTCCTTCCTATTTCATTCTGTTTCATTTTCGGTTTCCTTTTTCTCATGATGTTCTTCCCAAGTCTCATGCTCTGCCATCACTACCTGGAACACCACTTTCTTTCCTCCACCTGTCGTGGCCCCAGACTCATGTCCCCTTGCCAAATCTCCCGCTCCTCTTCCTAGTCAACAGCTAGCTGTTTTGGCTTAGTCTCTAATGTGCTGTCCAGAACATAAATCATCTTGAAGTCAGTGCGCTGTTGTGTGAGTCTTGTGTAACTCTCTGGAAAATTGATGGCTGTGTCAAAATTTTCTGTGTAAAAGGAGTTTGGTCCTGTTACCAGACAAGAGACTGCCATCAGTTTGTTTTGGAAGCAGCATATGCTTGGTAGGGCAACGGATGATGAAGCAACCCAGACTCTTGGATTTAGATTCACAATGCGTATCTGCAAGGAAAGCACAGCAGCTCATGGAGCTAGTTAAATTTTCAGTTCTACTGGAAATTCAGTTCTTCTGGAATTCAGTTCTTCTATGCTATGAAGCATAATACAGACCTGCCCACTGTCCAGACCCATCTCCGTGTTGGTATTGCTGCAAGATAGCAATCCAAAAAGAGGGGTTTTTTTCTCAAGTGCGAAGTGAGCTTGCATTCGTTAAGGGCAGGAGAGGTTTATTTCAGTAAAGATGGGGGCTAGGACAGGTGAGTTGGGAAGTGTCCTTAACTGCCTGTTCCTCCTGTTCACAGAATAACGTCACACCTTCTGAGGTCACCCAGTGGACCAATCATCGCGTGATGGAGTGGTTACGCTCTGTTGATCTGGCGGAGTATGCTCCTAATCTGCGGGGGAGTGGCGTGCATGGTGGACTAATGGTAAGGTTTTAGGCTGGCTTATTCTATTTTATTTAAAAAAAAAAAAAGGGCTGAGAATCACTAGAGCAAAGTTCTGACGTTATCTTTGCTGCACACACCTTATCTTCTTATTCTGCCTAATAAGAAGTCGCTATCAAAATTTATTACCCTATAATTTAAAGGACATGAATGTCTTGGGCAGAATTAGTGTGGGCAGCAACGGGTTTGATTATCTGTATTCCCCTCACAATTTCATTTAGGTATGGCATTCTCCACCTTCTGTCCTACGATGCTGTACACTGCTAGCATGCCTGTTAAACAGCCACCGTCTTCCTTCCTAGACCTGGATATGTTTTTATTTTGTGAGGAAGGCTTGTTACTTTTGTAAAATTTGTGATTTCAACGTCAAACCAGGATTGTTTTTAATTGCTCTAGCATCAGATCCTCCAGGCAAGAGACTCATACTTGCAGAAATTTGTTGTGGTTATTAAGACATATATCTCTGCTCCAAACGTTTTGCATCTGTTTATTTTCCATCATTCCTCTGGCTACATTTTCCAGAATTAAAGAGGATGGTGGGTAAACATTTTGTGGCAGCTTCACACATTACATGAGTTAAGGGTGGATTTATCTGTTCCTTTCTTCTTACATGCCAATTTGTTTCTATTTATAAGTCAAAAAGGAAAGCCTGGAGGTAGCATTTTATGAATCCTTTAACTAGTTAACTCTCTCTTCTCTCTCTTTATTGTATGTTTCCTGTAAAATACAAACAAAAGCCCCAAAGCAACCTTAGGAAGTGACCAAGATAGGCATGCCTGTTGATGTCCTTGAGACCTCATCAGATGGTACTGGCTTCAGCTGGATTCTCTGTGATTTGATTAATAGGTTTTGGAGCCTCGTTTCAATGTAGAAACCATGGCACAGTTGCTGAACATCCCACCAAACAAGACACTACTGAGACGGCACTTGGCGACTCATTTCAACCTCCTCATTGGGCAGGAGGCCCAGCAGCAGAAACGCGAAGCCATGGAATCCCCAGACTACGTCCTCTTAACAGCAACTGCCAAAGTAAAGGTAGGTCTCTTGTTCTGGGTCGGTGCATGAGCTTCCAGGTAGACATTTAGATCTCCAGTGTGCTGGTTTTATCCGTGATTGGAGGGCAGTTCAGTAAGGTCTGGGAAGAGGGGCAGGCTGAAAGAATGCAATGAAAGAAGCATGAGGGCAGGACTCAGCAGATCTGGGTTTGACACTTGTGTCTACTGTGAACGCACCACATCTCAGCCTCTGATATGCACAGACAAGAGGTAGCACTCTTGTGTGTTGTCCTTCTGTCTGTACTACAAGATGTTTGCGAGGGAGACTGTCTGTTACTGTTTATATGCTCATGGTTTAATGCAGTGGGATTCTGATCTCATTTGGGATCCTTTAAATGGTGTTGTCTTAATAGTGGTAGAATGAGGGGATGCATCTTGTTCTTTCAGATGCTGCTATCGTGAAATACAGCTATTCAGAAGATCTTTGTTTAGGAGAGCAATGGGGTTTTGAGCCTTCATCGTTGAAACACCAATGCAAGAGTAAGAGATCTGTTAATTCTTTGCTGACTCTCTAACTTGTCAATTTTCTCTTCACTTGTAAGCCAAAGAAACTTGCCTTCAGCAATTTTGGGAGCCTGAGGAAGAAGAAGCAAGATGATGTGGAAGAGTATGTATGTCCTATGGAGCTGGGGCGGGCATCTGGAAGTGGATCGAAGAAGGGTTTTAAACCTGGCCTGGATATCCGAGTATATGACGATGACGATTTGGACAGGCTGGAGCAGGTAAGCCAGTTCTAGCAGTTTGGAGTCCTTCACTATGCTGTCAGGTTTGGTGGAAAAATCTTTCTTTTCACAGTGAAACCTTCCTTTTGCTTTGGCCTGTGAAGGTCCTGACTTCTTGCTGTCACACAGCACCATTAACAAATGTGTGTCTCAGCCCAAGGAGGTTCAAGCTGTGAACGCAGCACCTTTGGGACCTACTCTGGCATAACTGTCCTCTTCTCTCCTGACAGGGCATGCTTCTCCCTTGCTCTGACCACATGGAGTGTAATCAAGCAGTTACATTATTTGCTGCACTTAATTGCCACTCTGTCATGGTATACAATGAATTTATTAATCATTCATTATTCATTATCTGTTTTTTGTAGATGGAAGATTCAGAAGGGACAGTGAGGCAAATAGGAGTGTTTTCTGAAGGCATCAACAACTTGACAGTAAGACTTAAAAGTGGGGTCTGTGGAATAAGATCTCTGTTTCTGTAAGATGGATGTAAATCCCTTGGCAGTCGCTAGTATAAAATAGCGATGCTATTAATAGAAATATTAATATTAAATAGCACTTCTATTTAATACAAATACACTAAGTACAACTTTTCTTCATTACTACTGGCTCTGTTAATCAGCTGAGTTTTGTAGTTTTGGGAGCAATTGCTTTGATTGATTTCAGTGCATAGCGAGACCTAGTCTTTGGATAGACTGAAGCGCCACTGGTCTCTGAGGGCTAAAGTATGTCAAATACTGTGCAAACTATGGGTATAGTGAAGCCTCATCAGAACTAGGGGTCAGATGACGTCCTTTGGTTTTTGTACAGGGACAGAGGGGAAAAGAAAAATTAGCAAAAATTAGCGGTTGAGGAAGATACCCGCCCGTCCTGGCTGGGAAATTGCCCCGGCCGGGAGTGGTGGCCCGTGGTCACCATCCCTCTTTACTGACTCCCCACCCTCCAGGGAGGGCAGAGGACATGGCACCCAGCTCTATGCCGGCAGGTTGCCCTTGGGCAGCAAGTTGCCAACTGAGAGTCATGGCACGTTTTCTTGGTGGAAGCTCACCCCCAGCCTGCGCTCCCCCAGCTGTTTGGGCAAGCAGAAAGGGGACTGAGCCACGAGCTGGTCAGGAAGCAGCACGGGTGAAAAACGTCCTCAGCAGAACGAAGTGGTGGCTGGCAGGGCTGACGGCGCTGTTTGCTGCCGGGCACAGGACTGGACCGTCCCAGGTACTTGATTTTAGTTGTGAGGGCCTGAACCTTGACTCTTCCCTCCTTTCCTTTCTAGCACATGTTGAAAGAAGATGAAATGTTTAAAGACTTTGCGACTCGCTCTCCTAGCACCAGTATAACAGATGAGGACTCCAACGTGTGACAGTAACCACCAGGCACTGACAAAGGCTCACTTTCCTATGTGCAAGAAACGTCATCATTATACGTGACGGGCAGCAGATCATGTACATTACATTGCTCTTGCTTCTGTTTGTTAGAAGTAATATTGGGGGGTGGAGAATTTAAAAAAAAAAAAAAAAAAGGAGAAAAAAAAAAAGGTGCCTACTCTAAAGTTGCCATAAGAAACACCCAGACACTGGTGAATGGTAATTGTTTTTATGATATTTAATGTACAAACTGGTGATATGTTTCAGAGTGTTGCATTTAAATTTACGTGGTATCATAGTGCTCCTTTTGCTCATTCACCGCCTCAGATAATCCTTTGTACTGTTTCAAAATAACAGATGTTAGGTAGAAGTATTGCGTCTGTAGATATTGTGCATCAGCTTTCTCTAGGCTCTCAGCTGAAAAAAGGTGTTACTGCTCTTTCAAGTGCATTTGTTCAGCACAAATACCAGTTCTGCCCTTCCTACGGAATCCAATGTAGGATTTTACTCATCCATGCCTTGCATAAACTCCCCGGTAGGTCTTGACTGTTGCTCTTATTTTTATACTGTTTTATAAAAAAAAAAAAAAAAAAAAAGAAAAAAGTAGTATATGAAGTACATATAAAAGCAAAAATTTACATTTTGTGAGATAGAGTGATGGAAAGTTCAAGGTATGGGGGAAGGGGAGAGGGTTGTAAAAAGATTATGCCAGTTTGCATACCAGCTGGTTACTGGAAAAGGCAGGCTGACCTTTGGAACCGTTTGCTTTTGTTGCTTTTTACTAAGTGCACAGTTTAATGATCTTCCATTTGGGATGAAACAATTATAAAGCATGTTTCTTCTAGCAGTGACTCTTATGGAAACTGCACATTTTAAAACGTCTTCTTTCTTGTTCCCAGCAGCAGTATTTATAGCATTCAAACAAGGTTATTAACACTTCCGTGACTTAAAAAATTTCCTTAAAGTTGAGAGTACTCCCTGCGTATGGAAGGGATATTTCTGTGCTGTGACTAACGTAAAGATGGTGTAGTTGCAAAAAAAAATAAAGTTATATAGAGAAATGTATAGGAAATATATTATTTCATAATATTAAACCTAAAGTGGGACTTTTCCTCAAAAATTCAAATATCAGACATGTTGCTCATCATTTTACCTTCTTAAAGCACAGCTCCTCTGCTTTTGAAGATCATCAGATTTAAAAAATCCTAACTAGCCAGTGGAAATCTTTTGTCAGCCTTTCAGTATTGCGAGGTGTCCTAGCCAAAAGCAAACAAAAAAAAGTAACTCTGTTTATCACAGTGGTCATTCGTATGGTGTTGAACATTGCATGTATTTTAGCACAATGGCATGAAGCTTCTTTTTGCTTTGTAAAGGCAAAAAAAGTACAGCTGGAATTGTTCCTTGCGGTGGTGTGTTGCTTTACCAAGCGTTTGTCACTCATTTTATTGCTCTCCTTGCTGGAAGTGAGACCGTTTCTGACACATTGCTGGTGTGGTGCAAGGGATGTTAGATTTGTGCTGACTTTGTGGGTATTTCTGAAACACTATTAACAAAGCTAGGAAAGGAAGAAAGGTTCTTTCAGGGGCTTCCAGGGAGCTCCCATCAGATACTGGGGTAGATTGGAGACATATTCTAGCATTATATTACTGTAACCTGATAAGCTGTTACCAGCCTGGTTCTTTGAAGGATGTGCAGTGGAGGCTATTATTTATGCTCAAGATGAAAAGTTTTACGTGGACCGGTTGTGTTATAAATAATATCAAATGCTGCCATTTTCTCTTTAGTATCTGGAGCCAGGCAAACAATCCATAATGTATACATAAAATAGTTTGTGCTGCTTACCATTTGTCTACAAACAAATCACAACTGATGCTTTATTCAAAATTCCTGACTAAGTAATGTCTGCAAATAATTTGTTGTCTGTTGTTTCTTCCTCTGCAGTCTTGGGGGTGTTGGAGCTATTTTATTCGGGCAGAAATACCACATTGTGTAATGCCTGCTGTCAGCTTTAGGGTGCAAATGCTTGGCATGTGAATTCAGGGCTCGCTTTCTGTGAGTACTTTGCAATATGGTTATTATTTTACATGTAAGTTGGAGTTAAGACCCCGCTCTCCCAAATGCTGCAGAAGCACTGGGAAGACGTGGTGCAGGCTTCTGAGCAAAAGTATTCCTGCAGATTCACTCTCACTAGACACTGGCTAGTGAATATAACAACTGGATATTCACAGGGGAAAAAAAAGGGGGACTAGTGATGCATTATTATGTGCTGAAATAGGCACAAACAAATACTCTCCGTTTTCTCTTCAGTCCAGTGCTGTTAGCAAGCGTATCAGCAATGGCAGATGATGGTTTATTTTAAGTCCAGTGCAAGTAGCATTCTCTCCAAAGAACCCTTTTCCTGCGTTTTCCAGTTGGAAACCAGGTTGTCCCTTCGAAGCTGCCTATCATCTGAACCTTGGTTATTTTATGGGGGTGCAGTGTGAAAGCAAGCGATAAAGTCAGGAAGTTTATGTGCACGTGTGCACAATTGATACCGTTGGAGTATTTTAATTTGTGCGTGTTTGAAGAGGGCAACATAACTACTGTGTATTGCCTTGTAAAATCCAATAAAGTCTGTGGAAAATGCCAAGTGTTTCTGGAAGGTGGTTCCTTTTTAATGTATCCTCTTTTTTTTCCTTTTTATTTTCCTAGGAAGCTCATTTTGTACTATTTAAAAGACAAAGGAGGGAGAAGGGGCAAAATTGCACATTCTTTGTGGACCGATTAGTTTGTTTGTTGATAGTGCCTGCAGAAAGGCTCAGCTATCAACTATCCCAAGTGTTTTTACTTATTTCTGGGATCCAGATTTGAACCATCTTGGGTTGTTCGGTATGGTCTGATTAGAAAGTGTTCCCTGTTGCTCGGCGTGTGCTCTTCGGCAAGTCCTTGCAGGGTGCCGAAGGAAGGACCAGCCCTGGCCCTTCTCGCTGTAAAGGGCAACCGTCTCTCTGGTCCCAGGTGTTGTTCCCCTCCCCGTGCCCTCGCAGCCCTCAGCAGTCGTAGGAGCTGCACCTACTTTGCCAACAGGAGTTGAGCTTCCCCAAACTACATTTTGTTGCTGAGGTGCAGGTACAAATGATGTGTTGGTACCAATGATGTGCAGGTACAAATGATGATCAGTGTTTTGCCCAGTGTAGCCCAGATAACGGACCAGAGAATGCAGAAGCCCTATCTTGTGACGTTCATTTCTGTGGTTTTGTTCATCAGCTCAACATTTCAGTGGGCATACTGAGGATAAATGCTTTGAAACCTAGAGTATAATAAACTTTTGTTGTCTGTTTGTTTACAGTGATGCGGAAAAGATAGATGTGTATCAATCAAGAGCCCATAGAGATTAAACCCAGCTTTTTTCTGTTCGCTTAAATTGCATATATGCTTAGGAATGGAGAAATAATACAGAATAGCCTCTGGAATGACTCTTCTGATTCCCATCCACTAGGTATTGTTGCACCCTGGCTTTCCCTTTAGGAGAGAAGTTGCACTTATCCTACCTGCATGCCTTTTATACCTTGCACCGCTTTGTTGTTATGAGTGAGTAGTGCACCTTAGTATTTTGGCATTTTCATTTGCAGCAAGAGCTTTTCCTACTGAGCCTCTTCAGTCCTCAGTTGGGAGGAAGTGCTCTTTGAGGCAGCGAAGAAGCAAAACCTTCTGAGTTGCCAGTAGATTTGGAGCAAGGAGAGAGTACTGGGTGCTGGGGAGCCCTTGAATAGAAAGGAAATTAGAGCTACAGTCAGAGATAACAGGAGAAGCAGCAGTGTGCTCCCTAATCATAGCTGTGAGAACATCACAAAGGAATGGAGATGGGCCCATGACACATTTGAAGACCTGTGGAAGAAAAGACATGTAATATGTAGGACATGATCTGTTTCTTAGAGGGGGGGACACAAGGGCAGCAGTGGGACTGACCAGCCTGTGCACCTGAGAAGGTGTTTCCCTGGGATGGCAGGAGCACGTGAACATCTGTAGGCAGAAGGAAAGAGAGATCAAATGAAGATGTTTTGAGCAATGAGAGTAAAGAGGGCAAAGAAAGACGCATCCTTGACACTTTTTCACTCATTCAGAATGAAGAGGAGGAGGAAGAGCAGCGTTCAGCAGGACAGAACCTGTTTCTTGAGAATGGTGGTGAGATCCTGGGCTGATGAAGAGACCATAGTGGTGCATTTGACACCAGCAACATCCAGAGCTGAACAGGGGTGGCTCCTGCTGCAGTGGTAACATATGTACCAGCTTTCACAGCTAGAGAGACTGGATTTTTTTAAGGTTAGGAAGCTTGTTTATTTGTAGCTGTATTTGATAGTCGTCTGTGGTGGTGCGTTGACTGTCCAAGCTTCCCTGAGATAATCCAGTTACAGGCAGCAAGAGCCCAAGCTTCTCCGTTGAGCCAAAAGTCCAACTGAGTCCATGTGCTATGGCACAACTAATGCCACTGACAGTAGCAGCAGTTAATATTGGGACACAGGCAATGGCCCAGCAAAAAAGACGACCACGTCATTTCAAGCACCCTGCAGAAGTCTTCAGGTTCGATGCGTGCCCTTCTCTGGGGATTAAAAGAAAAAGGTTGTTTCATCTCCAGGAAACGCCCAGTGCCAGTAAAATGGCTTCTCTGTAATAGTCCTAGAAAGGAGATCAAAGGAGATAAGATCAGACTGGAAGGAGATACCATCAGCTAAAGAAACGGTGCCAGAATTAACAATAAGGAGAACGAGCACAGATGAATTCAGTAGGGGTGAAAGTGACTGGGCCGGTCGGGCTGGTTGCTGCTCAGTGAGCTGTGGAGAAACACACCCAGGAGAAAGCCCGTCTGCCCCAGTCTGCCCACGGGAGAGCAGCCTGCCCGCAGCTCAGCTCTGCCGCTGCCATGACCTTCGTCTGGAAGGCGGCAGGTAACCATGTGTGTGCTTAATAGGTCTGGCTGAGCCCAGCGCCTACAGAGCCTTTGCTGGAAAAGGAGGGGACTTCCCCGAGGCGGTCTGCATGTGGAAACAACCTCCTCCTGCACAGAAAATGGGCCAGAAGGTCTCCCACGAGGACAACCAGGAGAACAAGGCTGAAACTCTAGTCATCTGTGAAGTCTTCAGCCAAGGCGTGGTCTATGCATCTCAAAGGCTGAAGGACTACCTTGGTTTTGTGGATCCTCAGAGCAAATTCCAGCCAGCCACAAACACACTGAGCGAGATCTTTTTGGTTAACTTCATCAGCTTCTGCGTGGAAAAGGGAGTGGAGGACCGTATCACAACCAGCAAAATGACCAAGCAGCAGTCCTCCCTGTTCGGGGTGGACTGGATCTGGACTCTGTCTGGAGCTGACAAGCAAATCAAACTTCAGATTGCCGTGCAGGCTTTACAGCTGGCGGAGCTTTTCTGTAGTGAAAGCAGCCCCGCTGAGGCAGTGGAGGACTGCTGCTGGGAAGCCGTGCTGGCAGACGAGCGCTTCCAAAACAGGAGCAGGTTTGAGAAGCTGGCGGAGTTCTGCCGCCTGGTGGGACGGGACTGCCTGGGCTTGTTCATCATGTTTGGTGTGCCAGGGAAGCCCAAGGACATCCGAGGAGTCATGCTAGACAGCATTGCCAAGGAGGAGCAAAAATGCTGCCTGTCGGGCAGGAATGCGCTACAGAAATTTGTCACCAGTACTGACCGCTTCCTGCCCACAAAAGACATGTTGGAAAACTGCCTCGGTGCAAACAACGGACCAAAGGAGGTGGGCAATGTGTACATAAACTTTCTGTAAACCGCTGGTTAACAGCAATGGCTCTGCACACTGGCAGCAGCGGCTGCGTGGGGACTCAGCTCTGCCTCTCTTGCTTTTCTTCTTGCACGCCATTCCCTCCACCTCCTCATTTCCCACCCTCTCCTCCACCCATCACATTCTCCTACGGAAGCCAGGCTGAGTCAGTCTCGCCAGGTTTTAAACAACAGGATGTACCTGCCAGAAAAATGCGTTTATAGAAAGCATGTCATTTTCCCAGAACATTTTGTTCGCCAGACATTAAGTCTTGGCTGGACCCGATGACAGCTTTATCGCCCTGAGCCTTTGGGAGGTCGCGTTAGACTTGACTCACAGCCTTTGTTTACTGTGTGGCAGATTTCTTCTGTAATAGGAGGTTGAGGCTGTAATAAAGAAAATGTACTGGTGCTGGTCAGAAGATTTGCACTGAGCGTGAAGGACAATACCAGGGCTTAAAAAACGCTGGTTGGGAGGCATGAGCTGGTTCACAACTAAGAGGAAAAGCCCTTCCCCACCATAGAGATGGGGCTGTATGACAGGCCTATTAATTACCTGCCTGTTAAAAGTAGAGCAGTGCCAGGCTATGGAGGGCCCTGGAGCTGCCACCAAAAAGCAGGGGCAGGCTTGGTCCCAGCTGCAAAGCCTGTTCTTGCTGAGCAGCTGCATCAGGTCAAGGTGTGGCAAAAAGCAGTGGCAGGTGTTAAAGAAAACTTGGGGAAATCAAAAACCTGGTCCTGGAGATGTTGGTGGGAGCTTTTTCAGGGCAGCAGAGGCAGCTCCTGACCACTCGTGGCAGAGACCAAAAGTCTGGAGGAGGCAAAATTATTTCACTTTAACTTTGTGTTCAGTAGCTTAGGGGCTGATTGCATTTATGCACTGATTTATTCAATTTCCCTCAGCTTTTAGTGGACAAAGGGAGACTTTTGGGTTGCACAATTGTAATTACTTTCTTTCAGCCACTGTTAACCGGTGAAGGAAGACCTGATCAGTTTTCAAACTGGTAAACTCACTTTGTTTATAGCTATCATCTGACTAGTTTTGTTGGTGCAAAAAACTCCTCTGCCTCTAGTTTTGTAATTTCATTCATTTTATTTAACAGAATAAAAATAATTTCCAAATCTCATTCATATTTTACTATTTACTATGTGAGTTATAAGATGGGGCAGCTGTGACAGCTGAGAAAAAAAATAAGGCTGTTATTTACACAGCCATTAAAAAAAATGTGCTAGAAGTTTTTGCAGCTTTTCATGGTGTAGGCGTGGAGGCTGGAAGGTGAACTGAAATAAAAACAAACACACAAGAGAACTGTGAAATTTTTGCTGAGTCACAAATGGAGCTGGGTATGGAGAAGGGAGGCCTTTTAGTTTTGAAATAGGTCATTGAGAGAGTTGGGTTTTTTTAAAGAGCTGGCATCATTGTATTTTGTGCGTGTAGCAGGGGTTTGGTGGGACAGAAGGGATAGTTCTGGTGTTTTACATAGAAAACATGCATAGCTATGGGGATATATGCAGAAGGGGAGGACTCTGCCCATTCAGGAGGGCTGAGTTATTTGGGGGTGGGGTGGGATGGGGGTGGGGGGGTGCCTGTTTAAAGTAACAGCATAACCAATACTGCAGCTGGATTGATTGGTTTATAAAAGGCCAGCAGAAAAAGCTTTAATTTTGCATTAAATTGGTATCTAACTGGTGCACATTGCGTAAGCGATTCAGTTCTGTCTCTCTGAAAAGGGGGCGGGGTTTTTCCTTTGCATGTTTTGCATGCTTTTTTGGAGTTGGAAAGGGAAGGGGAAAATCAAAATGTCTTGACTATATAGCATTTGGACTAGGAAGTTACACACAGGGGCAGTTGCCCATTTGGTTCATATCCTCCAAAGCGGCCCTGGTACCTCAGCGATGTTATGCAGGCTTGGTGTTTATTCTGGGAGCCAGGGTACATCACCCAGGCTGTGCCACACTCCTTGCCTGGTTGCCTTGAGGTTTTAGCTCAGGAACCCAGGCCCTCAGCGACACTGGGCACTGGCCAAGACTCTGTATTACGGGTAGTAATGGCGAAGATGCACAACGAAGTATTTAATGATGTAAATTTGACCATGTTCATTTATTCACTCAAGCTGGAGTCTCAGCTCAGGTGATCTCAGCCATACCACAAGCTTATGAACTGCACATATGATTTACCAGGTAAGGTGCTGACCTCAGAGTTTAATCCCATAGTAATTTGTGTAATAAGGTTAGTAAAAACAAAGTGAAGGGGTTGGGTTGTGGTTTGGTTTTTTTTTTTCCTTTGGACATTGCACTAATGTACAGTTTAATATAATGTATAGTTTGTATAGTTCATACTGTAGTTGAGCTCGAGAGCTCATTGAAGTGTAGCTCAGTGAAGAAAGGCTATCAGAAGAGGAAACTTGCAGCACTGCTGCTGGTGGCTGGTTAGTTTCATACCAAGAAACAACAGCAGAACACCTCGCACCCCCCCCTTTTTAAAGGAACTTTAAGAAGCATCGTTAGCTTATCACAGGATACAAATATCCACCCTACCTGGGTCCACCAGGAGTTTCTGACTCAAGCAGAGATGAGCTGGACCCTTGGTGCCAGTGCTTTATTACTCCAGGAGGGCATCTGGCATTGCACCCCCACCCTTCTGCTCCCCTGTTGCAGAAGCAGCAGCGTGGCCTGTGTACCCCAAGCTGTATGCTGCACGGACGCGGCCTGGCGGAGGCCTTCATCTACAGCTGTCCTATCCCTCAGCCACACAGTGACCCCTCTCCCGCCCTTCCTCCCTGGGTGATCCATCACCAATGCACCCCTAACTTTCTCTTCCATCTCCCACACCCTGGGAAGACAAAACCTCCCACTCCCTGCTGTACAGACATTTCCCTTGGCTGCTGCAAGGACTTCTGCCTCTATGGTTAGCTCAGCATGGAACACTGCTGGATAGCATCCACCACAAGCAAACAGTTGCAACAGAGATGGTTTGGTTAGAAGCTATGCACTTACACGTACGCTCCTGACGCCCATTGCTGGGAGCCAGGCTCAGGCCAAACAGAGAACAGCCTGATGCAGATGTCTTGTGATTGATGCATTGGGAGTGCTGCACACTGACTGGTAGATGTGTTTAAAAATAGGGTCCTGTTCTGTTAATTCAAACTGTGGGGTGGCAGGCAGGGCACGATCCCCAGAAGCACTAAGCAAATGCTACCACTACCCCCTTACGCTGTTCAAGGAAAGTCACAGATCCCCGCTGCTCCAATCCCATTTTGCTGTTCCCCCGTACATGTAAGAAGTTACAAACACAAGGGAGAGGCTGGTTGCTGCACTGGCTTTGCCCAAGCAACGCTCCTTTTCTTCCTGTTCACATAGGCAGGCTCAAGAGGCAAAAAGCTCAGGAACAATATGAGGTTCCTGTCTGTAAACCAAGTTATTTTTACCAGAAACTTTCAGAGGACACTATTAAACCCCTGAGGCAATGTGTATTTCCTTACCTGTGCCTTGAAATTGCCTTAAAAGATTAAAGCAGACAGAGCACCCCTCAGTCACACAGGCAGCAGGGAAGCCAGGACAGGTTAGGACTTGCTTAGGGCAAGTGGTCACTTCACCACACACATCCCAGAGCCCAGAACCAAGACCTGCTTGGAGCTCTGGCCCCCGTGGCTGTGAGAGGGCTAACACTGGCACAGATCAGGTGGGACTGCTGCGACACCACGAGAAATGCAGACTCAAGACCCAGCTACAGGAGTGAGATTAAGGAACAGCTCATTTCTTACCTCCTTTCTCTCAGATCCTCTGTTGCAACAGGAGCAGTACCCAGAGAAAGACCCCTGCCATGTGCAAGCATGCCTTCGCTTTTCATGGGGGGATATTTGCCTTTGCACAGTGGTAAGTTGAAGGGGACCCACCTCTGGTAAAGCCAAAGCAGCAGCAGCCCTTTCGATCCTGTTTCTCTCAGGAAACTTTCCACAAAATGCCTTTCATGCAGGAGGTTCATGTTTCCCCAGCTGCTTTGTAACACAGAGGTTAGTTGTACTCAGCACATCCTGTCAGAAAACTAGAAGAATACTCATATTTTCTGTAAGAAAGACAGATGAATTGGCTCAAAGGAAAGAAAAACACTAACATGTAAAACCAACTTTTATCACTGACTTGTTTAAATGCTACAGTACAGGACCATCAAGCAAAAGGGACCGCGACACAGTTTCGTTTCAGTAGATTATATAAAATCCCTCTTTTTATTTATTAAAAGAGCCTCATGTTCAAGGAAGATGTACAAAATAAAGGTTAAAAGAGGAGATTGGAGTGATAGGGAGAAAAACAGACACAGTTGACTCCTTGACTCAGCATCCAAATACAGCAGTTTCCACCAAACTCAAACAAGAGAGAAACACTTGGGTAAACAAATCTAACAGGCTTTCTTTGTTTTTTTGAACCTTCACTTTATAGAGTGTTTTACAATTATAGTTTGTCTCTTATGAGGTTGAAGATGATGTGCTCAGTAACACACAGGTGATTCACCTGCAAGATACTTTATTTCTTACACAGATGTGAAAAAAGCCAGTAACTGAATAAGCGGAGTAAGTAAGTAATACAGAATAGTTGATGCGTAACGAGCTAGAATTATTTTTTACAAGAAAACTTCATTAAATACAATAATGAAAACAATCTATGTGTATCCCACAGTGATATAAACCAGCAGCAAGATAATTTCTCTCATATTTCTGCTTTTTGCTCCTAAAAAAGGGACTGAAACTTACTTGAGAATTATTTGAATTTTGGAGCATAGTATTAAAGGACAAGTTCCAGAAGCACACATCAAAAATTCAAGACTTCAGAGGCATCTAATTAATAAAATTAATAACAGTATTATCCATCTGAGGTTCCTTAACTGTAGTATCTTTTTCTCCTTTTAATTTATGCTGAAATTAACCTTTTAAGTGCACAGTACCCATCTGTTGTACAGGCACAAAAGAAAACATGGCAAGCTATAACCTCAAATACCTACCTGAATCTTTAAAAAAGTGGTATTATACACTGACACTTGTAGCTAACTAGCATCCACATTACTTCATATATGACTAAAAATCCTTTCGGTCTCTCTGATTTCATCACCAGAACAAGATTTTTAGTTTCCTAGATTCCTTGCAGGACAGCTCTAATCTCAGCAGCATCTCTGTTGTTTAGAAGCAGAAGGTTCAGCACACAAGATGCCTGACGTTTACTAAAGACTAGGCAAAAGGCTGCTGTAAAAAAAAAAGTATATTAAAAAAAAAAAAATCAGAGCTGTGGTAAACAGCATCTAAGAAACAGTTTTAGATTCAGTGAGACATTTGAATTTTGCTGTCAGTTTGGTGACTTAAGGCTGTTCCCATGCATCCTTACCAAGCAAAACCCTTTGGAACTTTGCCTAAGCACGACACACAGGCGAGTCCCCCGACTGTATGCATACTGCATCCGAAACTGGGCTACCTGCCGAAACCCACCCTGGCAATGAAACCTGAGCTCGCTTTGTTCCAAATCCATCTCTGGGAAACAAGAAACTAAAACTAGATCCAGTTTTCCCCCAGCGTTTGTTTCACTGCACAGGACCTGCAGAACAACTGCTTTTGTACTCCTATGGCACCATCCACTATTTAAAAATAAATACAAAAGTTAGTATTTTTTTCAGTATTCCACACACATACAAGCAAAAAATTCCAGCTATTTGTAGAACAGTGCACAAAGCCACCTGTTTTCTCTAGTTTCTTTCATTGCCCAGGGATGAGAACCGTGACCAGCTGGAAAAGTGCTTGCATTTAAGAGAGGCTATTCCAAAATACAAAGGAAACAAATTTTGTATTGCTGTCTACCTCTCTGCTTTGATTACAAGGCAGCTTGAACAACTTCAGTCGTAAATGGTTAATTGTCATCCTTCAACTCAACAAGCATCTTTAAGCTTCTGATGTTGCAAAGATCACGCATACAAGACAAACACTCCTGGCCCTCATACTGCAAAAGCTCTGTAAGGATTAAAATTTGGCATAAGCAAGGTGAACAACCCAGCACATTCTATATATTTTCATACTTCGTACCAAATAAAATACTGGGTATGCACAGTATTAGGAAGTAAGATATTACTGCCATTTGATTACAGTGCTAAGAAAAAGTATAAATGAGTGTTTACTGCCCTAAGCAGCTACACTGTCCTCACTTGAGATGGAATATACAATATAGCTGAGCACTAGGCATCACATCACCTTTCCACAATGCAGTTGTTTCTGTGCAACATACAGTACAGTTTTAGTACAGCTGAGCTTAAGTGTCTTACTTGCCAGAGATTCAGAAAAAATTAAGCATTTTTAATGTAAAGGTAGCTTCCCAGCACTGTGCATCAGCCATCTCTGTAACTTCGTCCTGTTCCCCATTAAATGTTTTTTCTTCCCTTCTACACGAGATCACTGAATTATCAGTCTTCTTTAGAAGGAGAACCTCATGTCCTTGGTGTAGCCCAGTTTGTCCAGGTTGGGAATGCAAGCATACTGGATCATTGGAGGAGGTCCACACATGAGGATCAGAACATCATTTTGAGGTGGGGGCAGGTGGTCTCTAATCATCTCTTCATTCACAAATCCTTGGCTGTACTCCCAATCTGTTAAAAAAATGAAAGTAGGGGAAGAGGAACGAGGAAAAAAAGGAGGAAAAGATAGATACGAGTCACTTTAGAATGAAGTCTGGGTGTTTGGGGTTTTTTTAGTAACATTCTGGACTGTAGCATTTGTACACTCCACTTGCATTAGTGTCCTCAACACCGTTATGCTACATAGAAAAACTGCCACCTCTGCTTTTAAGACGCAAAACTGATGTACGGAGAAAACAAGGGCTAACTTTTAATAAAGCTTGCTAAAAGCCCCAAGTAAATCTCAAGCAGAGCTGTGAAAAGAATGTGAATCTTCTCAGCTCCAGCACTGTGAAATAACAACATCCATCCTCCTTACCCCACTGTTCACAAGTTCACTAGGGGAAATCTAACTGATGAAGTTGTTCCCAGCTGGAACACTTACGGTCCTAATCAGTTAGTACTAGGATTCAGGTTTACCCATCACATCCCCAGCCCTGGATGCAAAAAGCTGCTGACCCAAACCCTTGGGCACAGTAAGACTGACACATTTTTCTCCCACAGATTATAAAAAAATTTCCAGTTTTGGTCCAGTTTCACATATGGTAGTGAAAGTCTGCAGAACAGCGTTGAGGGGGTCTAAGGAAGAACTTTTATTGCAACTGCTAAGATCAGTTCACAGTTCACAAATATCAAAGAAAAGGAACAGTGATTAGAAATTCCAGGAGAACACTAATTGCAGAAGATGACATGACAGCAACATACCGTGGGGACAGCAAGACCCTTCCCCCCACCCTACTGGAGGTGTATTCTTGGTCACAAGGTAAGAGAAGGCATATGGCTTTTCCTTCTCTGCCCCAAACTACCACTGAATAGGAGCGCGAATCTATCCTGATGTGGGTGGGCATGACGAGGAATGCTAAGAAAGGAAGATGACAAGGAATGACACGGAAACTATTGAGCCTTTGCACAACAGCAGTAACTATTTAGCCTTTTCTTCCTCAAACTTGCACAGCTAAGGGAGGCACATTCAGCTAGCTCATCCTCTCACCTAGACCAGCCAACTATTTCACATTACCTTTAAAACTGGACTGCACCAAGCTGGAACAGTATTTTCATTGAAAAACACTGTTGATACAAAGGCAATTCCATTGCCTAGGAAGAAGATCAGCTACCATGAACTGCCATACAATGACAGCTAGGTAGGAGTCTGCACTTGGCTGCATCTCCATGAGATACAGTGCCTCTAACACTCCCACTGCAGCTGCCTTAATGCATGCTCTAAACACGAGACAATACGATAACACATTATGTCTGTGGGGAAGGAGGAAGGAAGGTCACCTTCCAGAGTAAATAATGGTAAATATTCAGGTGTAGTCATGGGAGGAACACTGCACTACCATTCACCTGAGGTGAGCTTTGTAGCTTTGGAAACACTGCCTGATTACATCTAAGTTTCTGCACACTGCCATGTGAGGAATGATGCTACTGGATGCATTCAGCCACGATTCATTAAGCAAGAAAAGAGCTCAGAAATATGCACATGACATACAATGTCTCCGATCAAACACATGCATTAATACTCATAACTTAAGCTTCAGTGGAAGTAGCATGTTAGATCTTACTTTCAGGTGCTCTGTCCAGTGTGTACCAACACTTAAAGCGACCGGGATGCTGAACCTGGATCTCCTCTAGCTCGGAACGTAACAGGATATCCTTCTCCGTCTGCAGGATAAGGAAAACAATGATTACACTCTGCATTTGAGTGCAGCCCTCAGATGACCACAGAGCATTAGCTACTCTACAGCCCTGTGAGATGGAACAGATTATTCAACTCCATTTTACAGGCGGAAGAGAGCAAACACAAGTTATTTCCGTGACTATCCTGTAGCAGAGCTAATAAAAAGGTTCATAACTTTCCCAAACCCTGACCATACAATGCCTTCCCTCTAAAAAAATAAAACAAAGCAACACCTGTATCAAAACACAGAACCTTCACTTGTTCAGGAAATTAGTGGTAGCATCAGAAGAGTAAAGCCCTCTTTTAGCACTCCTATTACAAAAGCAACTCTCATCACAAAACTAACCATGACTGCACACAAGTATCTCCCTACCCCTCCATACTGTGCCATTCAGTCAGGAAAATGCCAGGTTTTTCACCTTAGCCGCTTCAGATTTCATCAGCACTGCCATACGGAGATTGCTTGGTTTTTAAACAGGATGTGGAACAAATAACCAAAAGGGTATAGAGTTCTGATTGGAACAACAAACGTTACCCAGAGTATCAAGTTCTGCTCCTCCCTGATGCAACATCACTGAAGGCCAAAAGAAAGCCTTATTCCCGTAAGAGCAGCTGCAGTTTGAGAAACAGGGAAAAGGGTAGAGACTAAAAGTGGTACCATCCTCTGCAGCCTTAATAATTTGGCACCGAGTACACCGCTATGTCTGTAACTGTGGGGTTAAGGAGGAATGTGCCAGAAACTAATGCCGAGAAGGTGCCTATTTCTGGATCTGCAGTTGCATGTGTTCCAGAAAAGCTATTACTGGGTCTGACCAACTCAAAGCATGCTAGTCAGAAGCACAGTACGAGCCCACGTACATTGTCATCAGTAATCCAACACAGCTCTTTTAGGAGGGCCAAAACAGAAGATCAGCAAAACACACATTAAAAAAATATTCTAAAATATTTTAAAATATTAAAAAACATCTAGTCTGCAGGCTTTCCTGACTGACCAGCTGCTTTATATTTGTGCAGTTACTGGGTACAAGGACTCTTTAAAAGCCAAGGATTGATGTTTACACAGGCTGTTGCTAATACACAGGCAACTGTTCCCTGACTCCTCCCTGCGAGAAGCAGTAGGTTTTCTAGGATGCTAAAGCAGCTCTAGCCCTGTGTTAGTCATTCTGAATTACTCATAGCAAATCCTGGCCCTCCTGCCCTGATACCGACTGCACTTTATGCCAACTCCTAGGGATCAGCAGGGCTCAGCAGCTGCTGCAGCTGCACCAGCGGGCACCGGCAGTGCTCTTAAGGAGGTCTTACTGTAATAAAGCATCAGAACGGGGCATCTGTTGGCACTTGGATCATAGCTTCTGGGTAATAAGTCAGATGTGGTGCAAAGGAAATGAGGACACACTGAATATCAGAGGAAAGAGGAATGAGAGGAGAGCCTAAAGAAGCTAAAAAACACAGGCATGAAGTGAGGTTCACCACAAATAATGGCTCATAATCCAGAAACAAATATTCATTATGATGGAGAAATTTAAAAGCAAAAGGATTAACACTAGACGAACATCAGGCAGAGAAGGGGCATTGCAGTTCAGCAGCACACTACCATTTGGGTTGCCTGGTCATCCAAGAAATCTCTATCGCAAGGATTCCATGGATGAGAGATCTTCCCTTTGTCCAGCACAGCAGTATGATACACCTCAAAGAGCAACAGAAACGCATGAAGAACTGACAGGGGGAATGGAAATGAAAGGAGACAGCTATGCAGAATCACAGCTCTGTAGGTGAGGGAGCTGCTGGAGACTGCTGTTAATTTTAGCCTCACCTAGGGTGTCCTCAAACAGAAAGATTCCACACACAAACCCTGCTGTGAAGTTGGGGAGTTACAATTGCTGAAGGAGACAGATGTCCACCTCTTTCATGTTTCCACTAAGACAGCCAGCTCTGAAAGTCTGCCCAAAACATTAACAACTTGCACAAAGGAATGCAGAGTTTTAAAACCTTTATAAACTGGATTAGAAGCAGAGCAATGAGACACAGGAAAGCGAGCATTAGCTGGGAGGAAAGCGGCATTTCTGTAGTAACACTAAAAACCCAATTCATTATGGTGCTTTTAGACGGGAAGTTTTCAACAGTTCAGTTCAATTCTCCCCTCAGGGTTCGTATTTCTGTACCAGGCTTTCTCGGCAAGAATTTCATTTGCTGAGTGGAGTTCTGTTAGTGAAATAAAACTTTATAAACAGAAAAAAAGGACAGAATTACCTGATTAGCAAACAACAGCTGACAAACAGTAGGGTCATCTTTGTCTTTTATGATTGCTCGAATGATCTGCAGCATAGGTGTTATCCCTGAAAGAGAAAGGCAGGTCAATGATGCGAGAATGCGAAGGAGCAAAAGAAAGCACAAGTGAGCGCATGAGCGAACATATGAACAAATACATCTACCAACTGTCAGAAACCAAGCATGAATCTTTATATATACATACCAGTCCCGCCTGCAATCATCCCCACATATTTAACTTTCTTAGTAACTGGTTCAGCTTTCTTTTCAGGCCGAATAGCAAAACTGCCTGAAAAGAGAGAGAGAGAGAGAGAGAGATGGAAAACATTGAAGAAAGCAGGAAACAGCGCCTGTGATCCCTCCCCAGCACGTTCAGCTAATTGACTTTTTTTCAGCCTTGTCACCCTTCCCCCTCCATAAAGCAGGAGCAGGAAACAGACAAAGGTGAAGATGTCACAAAGTAAAACAAATCCTGAAAGATGATTAGAGATTGTAAGGTACGTGATAACATCAGACACTGACATGGGTTATTACTTGACTCCTAGTCAGTAGTCATAGCATCAAGCCATCACTACCTGTATTTCTATTTGCTCACATCCCATACCCCCAGTGATATTCAGAAGCCCACATTCTGGAAACAGTCTACACAGAGGAATTAATTTGCTCAGACAGTTTATTTAGCCCATGAAGATTATTTTAAGGGAAAACCTGAAATATGCAGGGTGTATTTTTTTGTATATTTATCTCCTCTTTTTGAGCTGATTTGCCAGTTTCAGCCAAATCTGACAGAGAGTTTGAAATTGCCCAAAATGTTGTATTTGTTGTATTCACACCTCTATTCATCCAGAATAACATGAACACAACATACAAAGCTCTGGAAAACCACGTGTCTGAGTTCTGCTGCTCACAAAACTGCCAGAAGGTTTTTGTGACACATTTGTGGCTGCACTATGCCAAAGTGAGATATTTTATATTGGCATAAAAGTACTTCCTACTGATAAAGTTCATTTTCACTTGGGAAATTAGCATTGGACAGCACAAATACCACGTGGTTTTTATCAGTGTATAAACTCTGTCCATATAAGCAGGGAGAAAATTCCCTTCTTTGAGAACAGTATCAATAACAAGCACTTCTACAGTCATATAACAATCCCTCTCAGCATGGCCGTTGACTTAATTAAGACACTAGCAATTTTTTTTGTGCAGAGATGCTAACAACAGAAAGGAATCCCCGTGTCTAGTGGGAGAGGGTGAGTATATTGAGAGTACCAGCCCGAATAATAAATAGAGGCAATAGCCAAGGTTCAGTTCATGCAGTATGTGTAATCAAAATGTAGCCACAGAGATTCTGCCCCTCTACTCTGCTCTGCAGGTGAGACCCCACCTGCAGTACTGCATCCAGCTCTGCAGCCCTCAGCATGGGAAAGACATGGACCTGTTGGAGCGGGTCCAGAGGAGGGCCATGAAAACGATCGGGGGTTAGAACACCTCTCCTATGGAGAAAGGCTGAGACAGTTGGGATTGTTCAGCCTGGAGAGGAGAAGGCTCCAGGGAGACCTTATCGTGGCCTTTCAGTACATAAAGGGAGCTTATAAGAAAGATGGGGACAAACTTTTTAGGAGGGCCTGTGGCGATAGGACAAGGGATAATGGTTTTAAACTAAAAGGGGAGATTTAGACTAGATGTAAGGAAGAAATTTTTTACAATGAGGGTGGTGAAACACTGGAACAGGTTGCCCAGAGAGGTGGTAGATGCCCCACCCCTGGAAACATTCAAGGCCAGGCTGGACAGGGCTCTGAGCAACCTGATCTAGTTGAAGATGTCCCTGCTCATTGCAGGGTGGTTGAACTAGATGACCTTTAAAGGTCCCTTCCAACCCAAACTATTCTACGATTCTATGAAGACTTGAACCCAGCTGGAAAAAACTGTGACCACTATTACTACTACTTTATAATGTTTTTTCTGTATTGTTTATTCTGGATAAATTATATCTCCAAGTCAGCCTTGCCTTTTCCTTTGTAGACAAGTAGGCCACTTGGTCCTCTGAAGTCAACAGTATCCCCTATTTTCAGGCTGTCTAAGTATTGAGACATCTTCCCTCCATCAGGAAACTTCGGATGGACACCTCTAAAGTAGATCTGTTAAAAATAACAATGAAGCCATTAATCTCACAACTCGAAGATGAGCGTTTGCCCTTCAAATATTTAGGTACCCATACTCCTCCTGCAAAGAACACAATTACTACATAAAAAAATACTATCAATGCAGATTTGACTGACAATAAAAGAGAAGCACTGAGTTTTCTGAAAAAGATTAAAATGCCACTCTTGCCCCAATTTTGATCAGATTGGACACAGACTGGCAATTTCTTCATTGTGTTTCTGTAACACAGAAAATATCTAAATAATCAACATGATTTACACCCAAGTTCAAAAGAGAAAAAAAAAGGCAGAATAAAAGGCACTGTGATTTCAAACAGAAAAACTAAGAAAGATCCCTGACAGCTCAGTTGCAAAGGGATATACCCAAACCTTCTTCTTGGGATGCCAACTGTTTGCACCTCAAAGTTAGAGTAGCAAAAAAAGTGGATCCCAACTAATTGAATATTCAGCCATTTACATTGCTAGAACTGTGCTGGTTTTTTTGGTTTAAATCGCATGGGTGTGGAAGAGTTTAAGCTGAGACTAGCTACACTTTTACAAGAACAGCATCATCTGCATGCATGGAGAGCCACGCTGGGAAGAAGGAGTCTTCTGAAACATTTCTATCTGAGTCAAAGATTTACATTTTTCCGTTGTCATCTCTTCAGTGTACCAAGCCATGCTGATGAAGGTAAGTAGGCAGTAAAAGGCAAATTCACGTCTAGTTTCACAATAAATGAATAAAGTGTTATTAGTTGTAAAGAAGAAAAGAAAAAAAACTTAAGAGTAAAATTCTAAGAGGAAATCCAGTGCAGATATTCAGGTTTTAAATTCCTGTCACCTTTAAATATATTTGCTTAGTCTAGCTACCAAGAGGCAAAACAAAAGAACATTATCACAAGACTCAGAATCACATTCTTGCCATCTAAATCATTCATTCACACTGTCTGGATCAGTAACGATAATGATCACTGCTCTTAATGATCATCATGACCATATTACATTAGCTCAGAAGGAGCCGACAGTTCAGACAAGGTTAATTCCTTATTTCAGAAGGATTAAAAAAGTGTGTGAACATCTGCACGTCTGCACAGATTTTGGAAAATTGCAGTATGCAAATACAGAAAATTATGCAGCATCTCATGAGACACACTCACTAAAGAAGTGCTTGCAAAATGCCACATGGACTGTAGGTAATTGCAGATCACTAGTTACAATAGTGGAAGTCCACAGTGGCACATACCTGAACAGAAGCCAGCACATCAGACTTCACATAGCACTGCAAGTGTAAAGGTGGGCTCAGAAGTTGCCCAGCCTGGTAAGAGAGCGTGACATTCTCACCTTGACAACAAGATCCACAAAGCCCTTGTCATCATCGCTGGAAACTGGAGTGTAAGGTCTAACAACCAGAGCTCCATCAACCCGTGCAGACAGGTAGATATGCTGTCCTGTATGCAGGGAAGAAAAAAAGCAGTTTGCTTTCAAAAGATTTTTCTTTCAGTGGACGTACTGAGTTGGCATGGACTGCAAACGCAATCTCAAAGTTCTCCTAACTACCTTGTTTTGGGGCACCACTTTTTCCTCTCTCATCTTCCTGACATTGTAATACCTTGCCAGAGTTGTTAACCATGCACAGATTCTACCTGGAAGGGCAGACAACTCTGCTGCTAATTTTAAGTGTCAATCATATCTGTTCCGATAGCTTCATGCATTTACATTTACCAAAGCTCTAACTGTAGGTGAGATCTTGCAAAAGATGTGATCACATCTCTCCCGTACAGACAAGTAAAAAGGACACAGGAGGGGAAAACTGTCAACTGCTGTTCACACTTCTTTATTAACATGTTAGTTATAAACTGTTAAAGTTTAGTTACAACTGAGTTTATAACTCTTCTTATGTTGACCACAGATCACTCATGTCAACCAGGAGGCCTACTAGCTGCCATCGCTAAGGCTGCGTAGACATAAAGCACTTTTCTAACACTGCTGTTCCTCCAGCTTAACATTTGAATGTAGCGATCACATTTCAATCTGTCACACATTCACCGAACTCTCTACAATAGTTTCTTTTTTCAATGTCTATGTTTTTGATGAAAAAAACCCTAGAATTAACTCCTTTGAAAGGTTTTCCTATAAAATTCCAACATCCTGAAGAGACTCAAGTGAAGAATACCTAGGGGGGGATTTGGTTTTTGTTGTTTTATCACTGCTAGGTCAACAGAACAAACTATCTCTTAAGATGAATGCAGCTCTCCTAAGACGGTGCAGCTCCTCTGCCTGTTATGGGAACACAAAGAGGGATTTTTACTGGGAGATGGTTTGCCAAGCCAGAGGGCCAGTGAGGCAAACCAGTGGGTGAATGAAGATGTGATACCTGGTGACGTGGGAAATGAGCAACCATAACTCACGTGAAGCTGTACACGGACATAATGTAAGAGTGATTCAAATAACCCCCTCAGCAAAGCTTATACACATCTGGCAGCACGCACGTTTCCTGCTAAGGAAGACCTGAAGGGAGCTGCAGCCTCCAGTTCCTCCTCCAGGCAAGGGGTGGCCTCGCCACCCCCTCCTCCAGGAACAGACCCATGGTGACCACTGCAGACTGTGAACCTGGACAGATGGGACTGCTGTTGGGGTATGTCTCACACAAATTGGTACAAATCCAAAACAGGTGCTCCTCCCAAAGGGAAAACATGCCTTGTGCTCTTACCTGTTAGAGCTTTACCCCGCCCTGACAGGATAGCAGCTGGTAGCCTCTGCGTGGGGCCATACACAATCCCACTCTCCCTCACAGTGAATTGTGTTTTTTCCTGTAACACTCCAGCTGGTGGTAAAAGCAAAATGCTGGTGCTGGACTAAACATGCAGAGTGCGCGCCAGTATCTGTCCCACAGCTGCCAAGCCTGCTGCTCCCAGCTGCTTTTACCACCCTCGCCAGCTTTCAGCTCTCTTTGCTTCCCACATCTCACCCAGTAAACCACTTGTGCAGTCACCCACAGATTAGCCTGTGCAGAGCACCTTTGGGAGCATGACTATGCTGCTCCTGGGACCATGCAGGGCCAGGCATACGCCTTCTTGGGCTATGCTGAAACAACTGGCTGATTTGCCCTGACCTTACTAAAACACTGGAGGAAGCGGTGGCATCCAGCAGGCCAAATTCACCCCAGATGGCTTCCGTTCTGTTAGCATGTAGGACAAGAACAGTTACAGAGGTGAGACAGCTCACTCCTCAATGTTCATTATGGGCAAGGGAGGGAAACTAGCTTTGCCCGCATGGCAACTTAACAGGATCAAGAGAATAATATATCCCAAACAAGAGGGAACCTAAACACAATGGACTGTAATGCTGGAAAGGTGCTGAGGACTACCACAAAGCAGCTGATCCACAGATCACTGCAGCAGGTTGTTAAAGCCCAAGTCCCTATTAAACACAAGTCACAATTAAATGCTCTTTATAAAAGCAGTAGGAAACAATAGCACTATGCTATTATGGAAGGCAACACGCCACATGGCAAGGCCTAAGGAAACATCTACCCCATGGTGATTAAGAAGTTCCATGAGACTGGCTGCAAAGTCAGAAGTGAGCAGATCTTCTGGCAAACTGCATGTGCTAGAGGAGAAGTAGCTGAGAGCGCTGCATCGGGGGATGGAAAAGGGACCACAGAGACCACGCACCATGGGAATAACACACACTGGAAAGTTGAGACTGGAAAAAACCAAGTAAAGACCAGTGTTTGTTTCTACTGTCTTCACAGAAACAAGCTGGATGTACCCTCTCTGTAAGTACAAGATTTCAGACCCTGCAGATGACTCACAGTATAAGGATAATCTGGCAGAGCTCTAAACACCAGCTCAAGCCATGTGGACAGTATTTAAAATTCAACAGTTCAAAATGTAGGAAAAAAATCCCCAGAAAATCTCTTATAGTATAATTAACAAAGACTGGATTCTCAGTAAGGAAAGACAGAACATACCTACAGGGAGACCCAGAACATGATCTATGGAAGGGAGAGCAAATCGAAATCTTCTTGTGTCATGACTAACTTCCTGAAAGAGGAAAATAAAAAGAACAATCAGCTATGTCATTGGGATTTAATGTTTGTGATTTCACTTGTAAAACCAACATGCTAGTCTGGCTTCCTGCAGCATTAAATATTTGGGGGAGAGCAGCATCCTAACTCAAATTTTTGCATAATGCAAATACGAACTCCTCTGAACGGGGCAATCCTGCAGAGGTCAACTTTTCATTCAAACTCCCTGAAAAATTAACTTTATCTCAAAAGATCTTAGAATTAATACAGAAGTAAAAATAGAAATAAAATAGACAAATGCAAATACTGTTTTGATGTATACTTAAGTGTGAATAGCAGAACTTAATAAGATACTCATATGCACATTAAGACTAAATGATAACTTTCTAAATAGTATGAACATTTACATTGCCTTCTGTGAGAAGGCCACAAGATAAAAATTAATCAGTTATTCAATTCTCATTTAAAGTTTAAATATGCAGGACTTCAAGGCCAAAAAATTTTGATTTTGATGTCTCAAAAGCAGATGAATTAACCATTTCAGTGTAGAAGATGATTTCAGAAAACACTAGTGGATATCAAGAAGATTAGGAAGTAGCAACCTGGTCCCCTTTGCTATGCTAAGAGCCTTAAAAATATCTTCCCCATAAAAACTGAATTAATCCTTAATTGAAAAGAGCACTCTATTTAGATAAGAACTTTATTATAAAATTATGACAATTTATGCAGTCCAGCTGGGATAATTCTTCTAATCTTTTACTAGGAAAGTCATACCTTACCTTGAATAAAATTTTGGTAATGAGTAAACAAAATGTTATTTCTTATACTATGTAAGTTTTATCTCTTAAAAATCAGGTCACATTCATAGGATTGAAAAAGACAGCAAAAAAAGACAGATAGAAACGGCCTACAGTCTAATGCCTCATCCGATGACTGTTTTTTTAAAGCCCTATGGGACACAATATCCCTTCTAAAGAAAATTTCATAAACATCCTATAAAATATTGTAACCCTTTTTTGGTTTGTTTTTTGTTTTTAAAGTAACCAATGGAGACAGATTTCTCTCTCATCACAGTTCGTCTAGTCTTCACTTACGAGTTCTGGTCACACCGATGAAATTTTCTTCAAAATAAATCATTTTAAGGTTTTCTTCACAATAAATCATTTTAAGGTAAATGCTAAAGAAAGAAGGGAACTTCTTTCTTCAGTCTAAAAAGGGCTTCTCTGTACCTATGTCTGTTCAGGAACAGTAACTGCCATTGAAAATTCCACTAGAAAGACAGCCAATGTGGACTTCACACTGCTGCTCTCACACTGACGGCTGCTGTTTCTGTATGAAAATTTCAGCACCAGCTTCACTACTTCAAAGCTGGATTTTGCCAATAATCCTTTATTTTAAGATGCTGTCTTTAACAGCATGTAGAAAGAACAAAGTTCTGAATTTCCAGTTAATCTTCTCATCAATTAAAGTCGAGATAGCTTAGCTGAAGGTATCTGAACACAAGTATTTTGGTGCATCACAAGAGACAATTGTAAGAAACACTAAAAGGCTGAAGAAATTCCCAGTACCTAGATCAGCATACCTACGCCTTGTCTCTGTTATACGGCCAAGACACTGAGCATGCCATTCAACAAGTTGTTAGTCAAGACTAGATTAAAGATAGCCTTGAAACAGGATGCAGAAGCCATTTCCAGCTAGGGGTCATCTCCGCTGCATTCCCCAATGCCATCATTTGGCATTGCCCTAAGCGCCTGGAAGCCCTTGGCCTCCAGCTACCAGCACGCATTTCTGTCTCAAGTTGCAGGTGCTGAGGAGTTTTCCACACTTGCAACTACAAATGCGAAGCTGGAGAACAGTTTTTGCAGGCTGGTGTTTTGCTGAAGGCACTGAGAGGCAACAAATGAATTATGCTTACCATTACAAAAAAAAACCCCTGAGGTGGTGGGCTTTTTTAAGGCATAAACTAAATTAGCACACCAAACTATATGATGACAGTTTTTTTCCTATGCTAAACACTAGGAAGCAGCCCTGTGACATCTCTTTCTCTGACAGACCGGAAGTATGGCATACTCAATTTGGGCAGATGTTAACATTTCAGCTGGCGGGTAAAAGGCAGACAGTGGGTAGAGGAAGAAAGGCTTCTGCTCACAACAGCTCAACAAAAAGGTACGTTCGATTTCCAGGTTTCACATGCAAAAATCTAAGCTGCATTAAAAGATACATATATGTCAAACTAGGCATTCTCTAGACCAACGCTTTTCAAACTTCAGTTTGCAGGCACCTAAAAACTGCTTCTACGTAACTGTGGAATCCTTCTGAAATTTCACATACATGTATTGCTGTATGGCAGCCCAGTACATGCGACTCCGTTTTCTGTTGCAAGCACCAGTCCATTTTCTTTAGCTGTGAAATCGGTCTAAGCGGTTCCTGCCATTTCCCTTCCTGGTCAAGCTTCCTGCTCCTTTGCTTGGGCCACAGTCCACTACAAAAAGTTTCTGCAAGGCCATACTCTCAACTATATAATTGAAATACGTCAGGTTAAAAATTACAACCCCCAGCTACTCCCAAAACAGGGAGTTCATTTGTTCATTTCTTGTTTTAAATACAAATCATTTTGATGCTCTGCTGGTGAAAGTACCAACAGCTTCATAGTCACAAAAAGGGAATGATAAATACCAACATGGGAACAGCAGAAACTTTAAAAATATGAAGGTCTTTAGCTAGGCTGGGCAAGCAAAAGGAGCAACACTACAAGGTAAAACCAGCATACTTAAATTCCTCTTGCAATGGAAGGTAAGCTCTAGCCAACCACACAGATGTCTTGAGTAGGCTCCACAGCCACGCTGAGAGCCACAATTCTCTTCCCAAGTTAAAATGTTTTTGTGTAATGACAGGTGTTTTTAGATTAAAGTTCTCATCTACTTCAAATTTAAGCTTGTAGAACACAAACTGAAGCATGTCAGGAAGACTCTGTCTAATTTCATCTTTCCCAGACAGGTGGATATGGCAACATTGAGAAGTTTAGTACCAAAGATGAGAGTGTTTGCACCAGATTTTTGGCAGGATGTTAGAAGCTACTAGCATTTACTGTACCAAGTTATTCTTTTTCAAAATTTACTTCTGTTTCCAGGACACATTTCCCATTTAGGCAAAAAAGTAGAAACATTCATCAGTTAAATATTCTCAGTTGATCAAGGTACCACATGCAGCAGCATTTGACATGGTTATATAAGAGTTGTTCCTCCATCCCAAGATTAAAAAAAGCATACAAAAAATAACAACAGAGAAAAAAAAACTCAGTGTTTAGCAAAAAAAAAAAAAAAAAAAAAAATCAAGTGAACTGTGAATTCTCTTCTGTTACAAACTGCTACAGCAGAAACCTGCAAGTAGCTTGATTCTCAGAAACATGTGCAGTGCTTCAAGCTTCCCTCCCCTCCTGCAGGTCAGCCAGACAGTACCTGCAACCACGTGCTACAGATCTCATGAGAAAGTGGGGAGTATATAATAATAGCGTTGTTGCGGTACACATGGGAAATAAATTCAGTAATGCTGCTCAGCCCAAGCCACAGGGAAGCTTTCAGTTCCCACGAAAGCAGGATTCGGAATGACAGTAATCGTTTTCTTTGACAGACAGAAGAAATGAAAGCCAAGCTATCAGTGCACTCTCTGCATCTCAAACAAAGCTCTGTTCCAGTCCAAAGTCCTTTTCATCAAAACTCTTCTAATAACTTTCTGATTTGCTTATTGACTTAAAAAGTCAACACTAAAAATATCTTCAGGTGTGACTTCACACCTGAAAAGCCAAGATTTCTATCTCATGCTTTTGATGGTGAGTTTATCCAAGGGAAATCTGGACTTTTCACCCTTCTTGGCTTTGATCCTCTTCCCACAAGTTGAGTTACGAACTTCTGATAGCAAGATCCACCCCTGAAAGGGTCATGACTTTCCCCGGAAAACCCCGTTGAGCAGCCCAGGAGGTACAGAACAGCTTCTACTTTTAACAGAGAGAAAGAGAAGCTGAGACAGCTCAGGTGCTGTCAGGACTACATCATTTAAACACCTTTCTTCCTGTAACACATTAGAATACATAAACCCAATAACAGGAATCAGTATCAACATAGTTCTGACAACTACTATGCTGAATGCTACTGACCATGAAAAAACTGCTCTGCCTGACAGGCATGACTTCTGTCTCAGCAAATCTAGTAGTGCAAAGTTTAGGAATTTCTGCTGATGTATGCCATAACATGAGACACACGTGACAGGAACTACGAGTTTGGTAATTTCTAAAGCAGCATTCTCCATTCTAACTTGCTTGGAAACAAGCTGCTTGCAGAACTCAGTTATACTAGGAAAGGAGCATTTATAAAGAAGCCCTTTCCTTAAAATACAAGTATTCATCCTGCTGCAACATTACCCAAGATTTAAGAAGCTATAAGCATTTCACAATATCCATGGAGAGGTCATGCTCAGCGCTGTACATGCACTTACCTCCTTATCAATCAGCCTCAATGCATACTTCACTTCAGAATCCTTCAGAGTAATCGCAGGACGGGGATTCTTGAAAAGCCTCAGGATGGTCACGTATATTAGCCATATTGGGTATGTCACAACCTGACCCAACTGCAGCAACACAGACAGAGTGTTAGACACGTGTGCATAACAAGAGAAAGTTACTTTGGTGAGAAGGAATATGGTAGCATGACATGACAATCTCACCACCAAAAAAAAATGTGTTTCTTTGTATTAATATGAGCAGGAAGAGGAAGTACTACGAAAACACCAGCCAGTTTGCTTTCTGAATACTTGACATTACTCCTACGTTGAGGCACTTGGCATACTGGCATAGGGTTGCCAAACCCAGCAGCTTGACAGAAGTGAGGATGACACCGCCCCATGTCCCCAGGTCCAACCATTAGCGAGGCTGAGCATGTTATGTCCAGCAGGCATGCACACGGACACACATACACAACACATGCCCAAATACACACGTGGCTGGCCACACTGACCAACACAGACAGATGGTCACACAAACAGCACCGATGACCGCATCCTGTTCCCCTCCCTGACCGATCAGGATGAAGGTCCGTTAGTGGGAAATACATATACACACATGTGTATAAGTATCCACCAGTAGCTGGCTTAGTCTTCGCAGCAGCTGTCCCCAGACTCCAGTCTCCCCAGTTGCCGACATCTGGATGTATGAGCTGCTGTTGCACAGACCCCTTCATACAATCATCACATGCACTGTGGACCCCCGAGTAGTTCGGGGTCTCACACTCAACCACAGACCCCAGTCTCTCTCTCTGGCAGCTGGCCAGGACCGCCAGACCCTCCAGCAGCCAGTGCCTTTGGTGGTCTCACCCTCAGAGATGCACGCACGTCTGGCTCCCAGGCCACCTCACCTACTTGCTGGCTAGTCCATCTTGATCTTTGCTAGCCATCGCACACTCATGCAGGGTGCTGGCAACACAGACACACAGAGCCTCCGACCCACAATCTAGCTCCAGGCACTAGCGCTTACACCTCCACACAGACACATGCGTCCAGAACAGCGTCCCATCCCCAGGAAAGCAGCTATGGAGTTTAACGAGGACACGGGACAGACTGCGCTGACCAGCTGCAGGACACAGCCACACAAGGGTACAGAGCAGGCCTGTTTACTCAGGGTCAGCCCTTTTTATCCCTTTATCCTTTTATTATTCCCCACATTTGTTCCTCCCCAATGGGTGGGTCTACAGGGCTAAAGATGGGTCACCTGCAGGCTACAAGCACAGAGACTGCCAGGATTGTGTGCAGCTAGAGGCCCATGCCTTCGTTTCTAGTGCCTGTTCCCAGGGACAGTCCTGTTCTTGTGAGTTAGATAAGCACAACAGCCTACAAAGTCACCTGGGTAGGCAGACTTGGTCCTAACTTACAACAGGAGAATAAACTGATCCTCTCCAACTCTGTAATTTGTTATTCAATGCTTTAACAGAAGAGAGGGGAAAAAGCATGACTATAGCAAAAAAAAAAACCAAAACCAAAACCAAAACAAATACTTAAATGCTTAGATTGCAGACAAGGAACTAATTTTTGGAAGAGCTCAAAGCCCTGCCCAGTTAGCTTGCACTTTCATTTTAAAGGGACCTGACCAGTCTTTTAGAAGGACATTTCCACGAGTGTGACAGTTCTCAGGAGGCTATATTTAAAAAAAAAAAAAGTCCTACATTATTATTACTAAAACTGTGGCAAGTGTAAAATTAATTAAAAAAAAGGGACAGCATAAACCCTCTCTTCTTAAAGTGCTACTGGTTTAAAATATATCAACACTGGGTACAGCTTGAAGGCACACCATGCCATACAGAAACACACACACACTGCATTTTTCACTTTTATTTGAAAATACTGAAATAGCTCCATATATGTTGTTCCTGAAGAAGCTGAAGTTTACAGGAATGTTATTCCTTAATTCCTGCAGATCCACCAGATTACTGAAGCTCTAGGAAGAACATTTGTTACTGAGTCACAAAAAAGGGGGGGACGGAGGGGAGTTGTTAAAGAAAGTGACAGAGCAGCAAATAAACTCCCTAATGAGAATTGCAACAGGTGAATGAGACCTGGTGGACATAGCAAGCTGAATCTGCAGCAGATGATGTTTCAAATAAGGCATTAATATGTTAAAATAAATTAGTTTAATTTACAGATGTGGCTATCTAAAATGGACCAAAAAAAGCGCAGCTGTGGTCTAGCAAAATTGCAGTTGAAAATGGGAATTCAAAAACTTGGGCTCAGTCCCAACTCCAACACTAATGTATGTCAGTAACAGATGATCAGGAAGGCAGGAGGAGAGTGGAGTTCAAAATATCATCTCTGCTAGTCAGCTTCTCCACCTGTGTGCAGAGATAAATGTTTTCTCCCGTCTTTGCAAATCATTTTTCGGTCATCAGATGTCAAGTGAAAACTATCACAGCTGTTCAATAAATGAGATTAACACACTTTCCCCAACTGTGCATAATCATCATTTTTTGAAGCAACGCACCAGATGTGAGTCTACTGGAACAGTATGCAGTTTAATTTTGACAAATACTTTTAACACAGTGTTAGCCTTGTGGAAGGCAATTTGTTATTCATGGTCAATTAGTGCAAAAGCCTCATGGGATTTAGCCTGGAAAGAAACAGTACACCCACTAATTCAGACGGCTATTTTAGTTCCTTACTCAGAAGGTATCAGCTGGTGGGCAGAAAAAAGGGGAAGAACTGAAGGCTGAATGATTACAGAAAGTTATCCTTGCTAAGAAATACATTCTCAGGGTTAAAAGTGATCTATATACTCTTACCATAGGGTATATCAAGATATTGATGAAGATAACTGCAGTGCAACCATGGAAGCTGCATCAGATCTACAGCAGCAGCAGAGGGAGTGACTGGCTGACCATAAGGCCAGGAATCACTGAATGAAGATCTGGTGACTCATGGTTTCCAGTTACACAAATCTTTGCCAACAGAGATCACAAAATAAGTAGCTGAGCAGGAATTTTTATTAATGGAAACAGACCTCTGCAGGATAACAAAAAAGGCCACAGGAAAGAAAAAAGCCATAACATCAAGATTGCCAGCCCCTTCCACTAGGGCGTGGTGAGCAAAACACAGTTAAACATGTAAGCTTATGGCAGGATGCTCCATCACCAAACTGCCCTACAAATACACAAACCAAATGCTTCTCTGGCAAGAAAATTCTTGTACCCTCAGCTCCAATCCCCCCTTCCCACACTTCCTCATTGAAATCCTATTTTTAAGTGATCTTAATTAAACACTCTTCTTATATGTTTTAGATAATGATGAGAGGATCAAAAGACAGGCATGTCTTCACTTCCACAGCTTTAGTATCTGCCTCATCCTCTTCTGTTCAAGTAACCTAATAAGCAGCTGTACCCACACTAGCATCTGTTGCATCCACCTCCATCCTGCTCCTCTCACAAACCCAGAGCCAGAAATGTTTGAGCAGAGGAAAGAAACGATGTGTCAGGCAGCTGCGGAAAGAGGGTAATGATGCATGCTACAGATAATAGCACTGCAAACCCACCGCTCAGCAGACATGATCCCGAAAGAGCTCTCGACTACAAGAGCAGCTGCCAGGCCGGTGGTTTTAAAGCCATCAGCACCGACACTGAAAAACTATTCAGGGAACGGGGGAAGGAAGGAAAACGCACACACCACGGCAGCCAACACAGGCACCATTATGCCGCGCACAAGAGCCGTGGGTGCCCACGCTGGCACACACGCCCCGGCCCACGCCAGCCACGAGAAGGCCCCAGAGCCACCGCATGGCTGCGGGGGGGCACACGGGGCTTCCAACACCGGCACCCCCCTTTTCCCTCCCGGATGATGGGCACACGGCAAGGGAGGCAGCAGGGACCTCGGGCACCCTGTGACACCGCCCAACGGCCTCCGCTCCGCTCAGGCATCCAGAGGCAGTCTCACCGCGGGACCGTTGGGACGGGCGGAGCGGTCCCGCCCGAGGCGCAGCGGGCCGCCGCGCCTCTAGCCTCGCCCGCGGCCAGGCCTCGGGGCCTGAACTCGGAGCCTCGGCTCGCTCAGGGCCGGGGGTGGGCGCAGAACGCAGCGCCACGGCAGCCGGCACCACAACCGCCCGCTGCCGAGAGGCGCAGGGGCCTGCTTCCGGCCTGCTTCCCGCCCCACCCGCCGCCGGGGTAGCGCGCACTCACCCTGCTGAGCTGGGACCCCATCGCTGCCCACCGCCAGAAGCGAAAGCACCGCCCGCCCCGCCCCGCCCCGCCCGACGACGTCGCACCGCGCCCCGCCAATCAGCGCCGAGCCGCTACCGCCCCCTGGCGGCCGCCAGCTGGTTCCCCCCGCTCCCTGCGCGGCCCCGCGGCCCGTCCCACCCGGCCGGCGCCCGCCGAGGCCGCGGGGTGCGGCGCGGCCGCCAGGGGGCGGTCGCTCCCCGCTGAGGCGCCCGGGGCGGCGGCCGCTGCAGCCGGGGCCGGGGCGGCCCGGAGGTCGGGGCCCGGGCGCTGCGCCCCTCGCCCGGTGCAGACGCGGCGGGGCCCGCTTCCCACTGCGGAGGTGGGGGGAGCGGGGCGGGAGAGGCGCTGGCCCGTTGTTTCGGCTAGTGCGCCCTGGCCGGTCGCTGTAGGGTACCGGCGCCCTGAGGCTACGCTCCTCGAAATGGCCGCGGGACGCGGCGGCCCGCAGGCGGGCTGGCAGGGCGGTACCTCCCGGTGCCTGCACAAATCGCAGCGGGAGGCGTGGAAATGACACAAAAAATGAAGTCCCGTAGTCATGCTTTCACCGCTGTCCCTTGCGTGTTTACCGTCCGTGGCTCTCCCCGCCAACACAGAACACGCACAAGTGTGATTTTTGTTCGTGCCACCACTTCGTGAGCCTGCCCTTACTGTATTATCACACCACATACATAACGCCCTTTTGCCCTTTATTAACTGCATGAATAATGATGGGGGAAAGCAAAGGTAATGAAACGACAGTATCTTCCTTTTCTAACCAGTAATCAAAGCCGCACTATCTTTTTGAGATAAGAAGAAGATGACTTCTGTATGTCAAGACCACAATTCATTATTAAGTATCTGTACGGGGTCTGCGCGGCAAGGTTTTGGTAGCAGGGGGCTACAGGGGTGGCTTCTATAAGGAGCTGCTAGAAGCTTCCCCTATGTCCAATAGAGCCAATGCCAGCCGGCTCCAAGATGGACCCGCTGCTGGCCAAGGCTAAGCCCATCAGTGATGGTGGTAGTGCCTCTGGGATAACGTATTTAAGAAGGAGGAAAAAACTGCTGTGCAACAGCAGTTGGAGAGAGGAGTGAGAACATGTGAGAGGAACAGCTCTGCAGACACCAAGGTCAGTGGGGAAGGCAGGGGAGGAGGTGCTCCAGCCACTGAAGCAGAGATTCCCCTGCAGCCCATGGTGAAGACCATGGTGAGGCAGGCTGTCCCCCTGCAGCCCATGGAGGTCCACAGTGGAGCAGATATCCACCTGAAGCCCACGGAGGACTCCGCGCTGGAGCAGGTGGATGAGCCCGAAGGAGGCTGTGACCCCGAGGAGAGCCCGCGCTGGAGCTGGCTCTTGGCAGGACCTGTGGACCCATGGAGAGAGCAGCCCACACTGGAGCAGGTTTGCTGGCAGGACTTGTGACCCCATGGAAGGGACCCACGCTGGAGCAGTCTGTTCCTGAAGGACTGCAGTCAGTGGAAGGGACCCACACTGGAGCAGTTTGTGAAGAACTGCAGCCGGGGGGAAGGACTCATGTTGGAGAAGTTCGTGGAGGACTGTCTCCTGTGGGAGGGACCCCACGCTGGAGCAGGGGAAGAGTCTGGGGAGTCCTCCCCCTGCGAAGGAAGGAGCGACAGAGACAACGAGTAATGAACTGACGGCAACCCCCACTCCCATCCCGCTACGCTGCTGGGGGGGAGGAGGTAGAGAAAATAGGGAGTAAAGTTAAGCCCGGGAAGAAGGGAGGAGTGGGGGGAAGGTGTTTTAAGATTTATTTTTTATTTCTCATTACCCTACTCTGATTTGATTGGCAATAAATTAAACTAATTTCCCTGAGCTGAGTCTGTTCTGCCTGTGATGGTAATTGCTGAGGGATCTCCCTGCCCTTATCTTGACCCACGAGCCTTTCGTTATATTTTCTCTCCCCTGTCCACCTGAGGAGGGGAGTGACAGAGCGGCTTTGGTGGGCACCTGGTGTCCTGCCAGGGTCAACCCACCACAATACCAAATAAACTTCTCAAGCCTTAACTTCCCCCACTTGTACTGGTTCAGAGCCAGCACCTGCACACAACCCGGAGTAAGGAGAAAGGTGCCTGGGTGCCAGGATGCCCTGCACTGGCACTTCTGAATCCTTCTGTAAATCCAGTCCATCTCATCTAGGCTGGTGATGGCCAACAGCCTGATTCATTAATGGTGACGCCTATCTGAAAGGCACAAGAACTGCGCTGTGCAACAAGAAAGGATGTTTCAGGCAGACTGCCTAAAATTTTGGTTTACATTGATGTGTACAAATTAATGACTAATAAGCAAATGCGTCTTTGTGACTGTGCTAAACATGAAACGCTTCAAAGCTCTTTAATTAATACGTCTTAACTTGCAGTAAAGAGGCCTTGATGATTCCTAGACACAGTTTCTCCTCACAAAATCAAGGGAAGCATATGCTTGACAGTCCTAACATTAAGATTAAAAAAACAATAACAAATTTCTTCTCTTAGCCCCTCAGCTTACACAGGGGTACTGAGCCACCTGTGTCCCCAAGCACTTGCTTTCTCCCAGCCTCTGGGTTTGCTGACTGTGCAGGCAGCTCGTCTGGCTGTGAGAACATTAATGTCAGCCATAGTTTACCTATCAAACCTGAAAATTAGCACTGGTAAATAAAGGCAGGTTAACAGACCAACCTAAAGGTAAGCAGGTAACATCACTGCAAAGTCTAGGGAAAGACATTTAGCTGCAGGAATGGAGTTATTTATTCCTAGCATTTCTATGACAAAAACACGCCTGGCTGTGTAATCCTCTTACTTTTCTCTCCGAGGGCAGCTGCTGCAACAGAAACTCCTGAGTAACTGGAGGGATTATAACACCATTGGCTAGAGAGAAGGACTTCAGGACTTCAGGACTGAGAGGCTGAGGCTTAGGGAACGGGGGAGATAACTAAGAGACAGGCTGGGCACAGGGACCAGGGAGCTTGGTGGGAGACAGGCTGTCAAGTGAGGCTCCAGTTTGAGAATTAATGCTTAGGGAAGGGTGCAGACCTCAAAGTCCCCGCTCCCTGCTCTCAGTGAGCTCTGACCTGGCTGGGTTCCCACTGACCAGCCCAGGCCGTATGTCCACTGCTTTTCAGTGCTGGTCAGCTTGTGGAGACTTGGCAGCAATAGCCAAAGCTCCCATAGGAATGTCCAGCAAACTCAGTTTCTCAGAAATTTTCCTCTTCCCTATATCCATGCACAAAAGGTGACCCAAAGGCCTGCTCTGGCCTCGCCGGGGAAAGGACTGAGCCTGCTGTAGATCTGCACGGTGTTTGTTCTAGCTGCCAGCTTTTACTCAGCCTCCCTGAGTGAGCCTCTCCAGTGCAAATGTGTCCTTCGTGCATGTGTGAGCCCTGGCTGTTTTGGAAGCCTGTAAAGCACAGTGTTCTCGCTCACCCTCTCTAGATCCACCAAAGAGGTTTAAATTAACTCTGAATGAGCCCTTTCCTTCTTCAGGGAAGTTTAGGCACCTGACTGGAGGCGACAAACCAACACTTACCCATCGGCCACCTCGGTTAGAAAAGCAAAATACTGATGCCAGAAACGCACAGAGATGCTTTAGAAACAGGTCTTATTCACAGGGTTTCCTTGACCTTGGGAAAGGTCAGCATCTGATGCTTGAGGTGGCAGTTTTGTTAGGCAGAGCATCTTCTGCAAGTCTATTGCCCCATTCCTTTGGAAATGCTGTTCGCATGTGGGCGAGCACCAAATACTCTCCCGTTCCCTTGTGCCAGAGAAGAGGAACAGAGAGCAGGAGGGAACCTGACCTCAGCTCCTGCACAACAAACATACACTGCCCTGTGCAATGGGTTTGACAAAGCATTGCCTGGTCTCTTCAGTAGAGAAAGCCAACCCACGGTGTCAGCAAGGCCACTGTCTGGACACGGGTTTTCTTACTGCCTGCGTTAGACCGAGGAATGACCCAGATTCTGCACTGATCTCATTTGCCTTTGACCAGTACTTCATTTCTGTTGGCAAATGCACCCTTTTACACTCTTCGGGATCCTTATCTCAACAGCTAAATCATAGGACAGAAATTTTACAACAGGTTTAAGTACACATTTGGTTATGAAATCGCTAGTGATGCTACTGATCTGACCTGTAATTTTATCAAAGATTAACTTAAATCTGCTGACTCCAGTGATGCTGCTGCTTGTAAATGGAAATTTCCTGGGTTCCCATCAGGGCTCTTTCTGCTAATGTGAATAAAGGAGTTGCAACTTTGTTATGGACAGAATATGCCCACTGGCTTTTGTATTTTAAATGAAAACCTAGGAAAAGACTTCCTGCATTCAGCTCATAAACACAGGCACTGTATTTTTGTCATTTATCTTGCTTACCCTGAACTGCAATAAATAGTAACAAAAACAGGTAAAGAAAAAATTCTATTAAAATTAAGAATATTCAATTTTGAGATACATTAGTTTCCCCTACCAGTGTCAAAAGGAAACTTCGCTCTTTAAGTGAGCTAGCTGCATGTCTTGCCCCCTATGCAATTCCATGTGGCAGGCATCCTCATTACCTGCAGTTTTGTTTGGCTCTAATATGATTCTTTGAAGGGGTACATGGACCAGAGGTGCAGAACCATTTGTATAACTGGTAGCCTAAATCAAACCATTTTGGCTTCTGTGTATACATATATACAGTTTAAACCTAATGCTGTGTTTTTCAGGAATTAATTATTATGAAAATTTATTTAAAAGTATCAGTCAAACTAAAATAAGCTTTAAACTATCTGAAGGTTAATTTAGCCACATAATGGATGCATGCTTCCCAGGACAGGCACTGGAAGGGATACCTGCACTTACTGGCACCTGCCACCGCTTGCTTCCAGTGGTGCGTGCAAAGTGCTGCCTTCGTAAAACATTTCCTGGTTATAATGCCTCCTAATATTTACAAAGTTGCAACTAGCAATTTCAGCTGTAAATAGAGAAGCACATTTTTTTAAATTTTTCTTCCCCACCTATAATTTTTTTGATCCCTGATTTATTATCATCTCCCCTTCTATTGTCAAATAATAACTGTATACAGAACAGCAACACTAGAATGGCCCGTCCATCTCCGTCAAGGCTTTCAGACTTGAAGAGCTTATTTCTGGGCCCAAAATTCATGCAGAGATCTAAAATCTGTTAACAAATATTCCAACGTAACTCCAGAAGCAATGCAGTGACTCATGTCTGCACTTCATCGATGGAGCTCAGGTTCGTACCCGAAAACCTGGGGGGGAGAAGGCAGCGGTCGCCGCACGTCTCTCTGCTGTCGCCTTCTGCGTTCCCTGCCATGCTGACTGTCTGCAGCAATACGGCAAAGCAGGAGCCTGGTAGAGGTGGCTCTGACTTCCTGGTCTGAGCACACTGCGCTGAGAGAGGCGTGAGATGTGGTACTGTCCCTACAATCCAAGTCTTCTTGTTGGGTTTGGCACCTCCTGCCTCTCCCTTGCCTTCCTGCGCTGCCTGTCAGTCTGAGTGACAGTCCTCAGCGGGCAAGCGGAGTATAAGAGGGAGACAGCTCCGTGCCTTGGACTACCAGAAGGATTTCTGAGCTTCAGGTTGCATTTTCCCTGCTCAGTGTATTTGCTAAGAGAAGAACTTCTTCCTGGCATGGCTAATGGGTAAGAGAAAATCATACTAATTCTTCTCTAATGCGAAGGGCAGTGGGGATGGGATATATTCATTGTGTAAAAGGGAGTTATGTGAAATGCAGCACTGCAATAACTCTGCTTCCTCTTTCTATTCTGTTTTACTAACCTCAGTGTAAAAAGTTGGTGAGACAATGGAATCAAAAGCTGTTTTAGCTAAAATAAGGTGATGCTAAGATCAGTTTTTGCTTGAACATAGCTGATAACGTAGAATCGGTTTTCCAAACATCACCTGCCTGCCCAGGACCTTGACAGAGTGTTTGCCAAGTAACTGCCCATTCTTATGTTTGTCCCCTGACAATGCATTTTCCTTTCCACCTACACAGCCTGTCTTATTTATCCTTTGGTATTTCAAATACCAACTTTAAACTAAGAAAAACATCACTGGACTCAAGTAAAAGACATACACACTGGCATAAGAGGAAAATCGAGATAATTGCTTGTATCTTCTGTTAACCTTATAAGCTATGCATGTATTTCACAACAGTTGAACCAGTTTTTTTGAATGACTGGAAACTCCTTGTAAATGGTTGCTCATCAGGCTTTCCAAATGCTTTTCTTCTCTATGCCAAATTAAAGGCTTTTTAAAAATTGCATGTTGTTCAAAGGATCTCTGAAGGTAAATTTACTTTAAAGATGTTCAATCAAACCTTCTTTGCAGGGCTCCATGTGACCTATTTGCAATACGTGTTTTTCTTGCTTTGACACTGTTGACTTGCTCACATGATTCACCACTGACCCTTTAATTCTCTTCACATCTTGAGTAATTTCTGATTTATACCAATAAAAGATTTCTTCTTGGGGCATTATTTTGGATAGAATGAAGGTTTCATACACGAAAAGAATTTGGAAAAACAGGCACACCATGTGAATGTTTCACTTGAAAGCGATAATAAAATGGAGATGTTAGATTCTTTTGCTCTAGCTGCATTGCTGGTGCATTAGAGTTACTATTGCAAAGAGCCTCCCCCAAAGGTTTTCTCAGCTCTTACAAGTGCAGACTAAGTGTTCTTGTTATTGGGGTGGTGCTTTGCGCACGTAAGCACATCCAAGCAAGACTCCAACTGGACAAAATCCAATTGGCCAGACTTCTTGCACAGAAATAATTTATTCTATGTGAAAGCACAAATCTAACAACTGAGAAATTTCACCATAGGGAGGAGATTGAGAATTAATGATAAGAATCTCGGTTTTGAGTCACACATGCAATTGTATTGAAAACCAGAGAGTAAATATACAATACTCTTTTTCAGGAAAACCTTACCTAAATGCTGTGTGTCATGGATTTGCGTGAAGGTGTTGGGCTTCTTCTCTTTGAAGTTGTCTCACCTCATACGTGTAAGCTAAGTTTATGGACCTTTTTTAAAGAAATACTGTCCAGAAAGAGTTTTTACAAGATGACTATGTAAGTTGCTAAACAAGTTCTTTGCTTTGACAGGGATATATTTTTCTTTATTCTAATCTTCAGTTACAAGGTGTACAGGTGCTCTGCTCTGTTGGAAACTAAAGGGACAACAAAAAGGAGAGGAAAAGTCCATTATGATATCGTGGTAGCACCCAGCAGAGAGAAAGGAGAGAAAAGGCTTTTATTTTATAAAATTAAGTGACTTTAGAGTTTTGGGACACATTTTCTGAATGCAGGAATACATTTAGTAGAAGTATATTTATTAAATAAATGAGGATTGCAATCTGTAGGTACGCTCTTGCTGTAACCCTCTCCTGAGTAGACACCTTGAGCTTGCCTCCATGAGCTCATGCAATATTCCATAACATTTCTAGAGGAGGAAATATCAAACAGAGCCCTGCAGTCCCTTATAAACACAGGACAAATCTGCCAAGAGCAGACCAAGAACAAGCAGTAGATATTGAAGGGATGACAGATTTCCTGTATAGGTGACTTTTACTAAAATACCTGCATACTAAAATATACGTATATAAAATACTATATATATGGAACAAAATATTAAAAAAAAAAACCCTGACATCCCCCCTAATATTTCACATACCTTGGATCTTCAACAGACAGCAGGCTTCTATCCGCCACCGGTAGTTACTTCCAAAGTAAAAACTGTATTAAACATAATATGGCAGTACTCAAACAGATGGGATAAGCTGGTGCAGAGGAGTAGGCAGCAGGAGGGTCCAGAACCCAGGAGAAAAGTGATCCAATAAAATTAGGTCAGCCCAAGGTAACATGAATGTAGGCAGCGCTTGAAGTTCAAAAAACATCTCCGGTACCGTTCTGTGAATTTGCCGATCCTGTTCTTGGGACTTCAGCTGAGCTGGTGAGATGAACGATTTTGTCTTTAGTGTTGGTTTGTAAGCTCTTTTGAGAAGGAATTGCTCTTAAGACTCTGGAAAGAACGTGGAGTTACAGCTGAAAATAAATAAAAAAGCTGCTGTTGGTGGCTTCTGTGATACGCCGTGGGGCTAACTCCCCGTGAAGTTGAGCAGGTGCCTCGTCCGGGCTCCACAGCCAGTGTTGATAACGTGATGCCACAGGCCACACTTCTGCTGTATAAGCAGAGCCTGGGGTTTGGGCAAGGGCTGAATATAGCTCCCCTGTGACGGCCTCCTTCTGCTCCGCTGTAAGATACATGCAAGTACTTGTTCCAAGCAAAAATATTCCTTCATATCCGTGTTTAACCATAGGGACAAACATATCCTTTGGCTCCCATATACTAGGATTTTTAGTCCTTTTCCTTCTTTCGGGTATTGACACCTCTTCAAGCCCAGTTGAAAATTCAAGTGATCCTGTAGATTTCCCGTCAACAACAATCTCAAAGTATCACAGAGCCCGAGTGAAAACGGACTGTCAGTGCCTCTAGCGTAGCTGAGGTACGCGATGGCTCAGATTCCCAGCTGCAGGCAGACTGAGGTGTGGCAGCCAAAGTAGTTACGGTTGTCTGCCCTGCCCTTCTGTAGGAGGTTGCTTTCCCCACCCTAAATAATGCTGAGTACGATGTGAATATCATATATGTTCTTTATGCTCCTCAGCTGCTGTAGCTTATCCTCTGGTGCATTAATGTAAACTGGCTGCTTTTGGCTCTTAACTCAGGGATATGAATTCCTTCGGGCAACAAGTGCTCAAGGAGTTAAGCGCAGATTGCTTATGCTTTTCAGGATTTTAATCTTAGGCTGTATAAACTCCATCCCACAGTTGCACAGACAATTCTGGAGAAAAAGGATTGCTCAATAATGTGAAAAAAAGTCCCAGTTCTCCAGACACAGGTTGCTACTTTCTGTTTCCTTCAATATGGAGCTTAGACCAGCAGTTTCTGAGCCTGCCACGAAGTGCAGTCCAGGACAGGAGAAGGCACATAAAATTTTGCTGTACTGCTTCTAGATTAATCTCCCACCGTTTGATCAGTGCCCTCTTTTCTGCTATGCCTTCTATTCCCTCCCTGCCAACAATGGGGCAGGTGTCCGCCTGGCTCACTTTTTGCTCTTCCTGGCTCTCAAGCTGCCTCACATCAAGGCTGCCACATCACAAGAGTGACTGTGACCTTACCACAATATTTGTTTGCTCTTTCTGCTAGAGACCATGGAATTTGCCACTGGCTGGAAGGTGCAGCAAGTATCTCCATCCTGGCCAGAATAGAAGGAGAAGACATAACAGAAATCAGTTAGGAGGTTCAGAGCTGGGCTTGAAGGTGCCTTGGTTTAGTCTGGGAGAGCCAGTTGTTAAAATCTTGGCAAGTTGCCCAAATGGCTATTTGAAATAAATGCCCATTCTTGACAAATTTCTGCACTTTTTTTCTTTTCTTGAGAACATCTGCTTTGGAGGAGAAATTCAAAATTATCAAGTGGTTCTTCTCTGGGCTTCGATGCATGTGCTGGTTTGTAACTGATTAATTCAGTGACAAAGTTAATGTCAGTCATTTAAAGATTAATCCACTTCTCTTTCTTTTCCACTCTGTTCTTTGTCTTGATCTTATGTGTTAATGTGGACATAATGCCCTTGAAACTGGAGCTACCTTTGGGCAGTTCTTTGCAATAACAAACCTTCCTAAATCTTGTTGATAGATGGATGGACAGACTTCTGAAAACTATACGCTATTATGCAGGACAAAATTCCATTAGGATGAGGAAAGGACCAGCCTGGGTAGGTTTGTATGTGCATAAGAGATCAGTGCATGAGAGAATTTTATTGTATGCAGACCCCGTGTTGAGAGTCTTATTCATCCTTCATCATGCTAACTTTATGCTAGGATAACCACACGTATGGGCAAAGGAAAGCATCTCTAGTGTGGTGTCTTGCAGGAAAAAAGGTAGGAAGAGTTGTATATAAGATTGCTGCTAGAAAAGCATCATAGAGAGAATTCTTTGCTTTCTGTTTTGTTGTGTAGTGTTGCTCCACACTGATGACAATCTCCTGCTTGCGTCTGGTTTGTACATAGAATCCTCCTGAATGAAACACCACCATCTTCATTTTTACTTCAGTGCATGGAAAACCGCAGGAAGGCTTATTAACAAGAACTTTGTTAAAATATACTCTAAAATAACCCTAGGGAAGGCTCAAGTTTCCTTACAGGTTACCTGCATTCTTTAGGTATGAACATGAACTGTAGGCTCTATGTTTTTTAGAGCAGCACTGACAGGAAGGTTTGGGAGGAAGAGAAAGCTCTCCTGATGGCAAGCTAGTATCCAGATCACAGAATGACATTAGAAGATTCTAGAAGTGACTTGCAGAAATAACAGCATGTGTCTTTTTTAACATGTGTATTTCTCTGGATTTCTTGACAGGAAGGCCTTAAATCATGAACTTTCTAAACTTTTCAATGAGATGTGGGATATGGATGTTAACCGCCTTATGCCTGGGAAAGACTACACAATTGATTTGCAGGTAACCAACTGCTAAGTCACATGAGGATTAAGGGCAGTATGGTACTGTAAGAAAAGGTGTCTGCAAAACTGCCTTTTGCTAAAAGAGTTGCTTATGCATTGTCATTTCCACTAATGGCATAGGCAGGACGTCTTAATGACGAAGAATCACTTAGGAGAGGGAACAGTACAGAGAACACATTAAGGGTCCACTCAATCTGGACAACCTGGAAGTGGAGTCTCTCAGGTATCTGTCTTGGGTCCTATAACATTTAATATCTTTATCAGTGGCCTGGAGGAGGAGATGGAGTGCAATCTTTGCAATTTTGCAGATGACAGCAACCTGTGGTGATGAAGTTGGTATGCTCAAGTGCAGGGCTTCTCTTCAGCTGGACCTAAGCAGGCTGGAGAAATAGGCTAAGGAAGGAAGATCATGAAATTCAACAAGGGCAAATGCAGCCAGAACGGGATGACCAGAGAAGCTGTGAAATCTCCATCTCTGGAGGTTTTCAAGACCCAAAAAGATGACACCCTGAGCAATATGGTCTGAATTCAGTGTTGACCATACCATACTTTGAGCAGGACTAGAGATGTCCTGAGGTCCCCTCCACCCTGGATGTTTCTGTGTGTGTATGACTGCTTGTGTGAATGGTCCAGGTGACTTGCAGCAAGGGAGAAAGGGAGACAGGTCTCAAGTCATTCTTGGGATATGGGGGAGGAATATGGGAATAAGGGAGGAATTTGAGGAATTCCTGGGTCTCTCCCAGAGAGTGTGGAGTAGCACGGAGGTGTGGGTGAGGAGGGTTTCAGGGTTGTTGCTACCAGTCCCAGGGAACTGTGAGGGAGGAGTGGGTATCAGATTTGATGAGCAACCATTTCACTCTTTGCCAGCTCAGTGTAGTGCAAACATGACCACATGTTTTGGCCACAAATTGCAGCAGGCCACTGAACATTCAGTATCCAATTTTGTACTCACACAAGTGCTCAAAGACTTTATTTCAACATTGCTTCATATTATAAGATATAAGTTTCTGTTGCTGATAAACTTGAAAAAGGGTTGCCTACCTCAGGCCAAAATGTGTGTGGGGAAAACTCCCATATGGTTTCTCCATTTCTCAGAACAAGGCTGTAGTTACCCCTTGCCCATGTTAACAAACTCCCACTCATCTTCTCTCCTCTTTCCTTGAGAATGCCCTTTTTGGAACAGAAACTTGAAAATTGTCAGGAAAGCCTCCTTTCCGTTTTGGATGTGGTAACATTGATCAAAATGGCCTTAAATGTGGTCAACCAGAAGTCTTTGAAAACTTCAGAGCACCAGGATGCACCAGTCCAAAGCTGGTGGAGCTGCACAGAACTATCTTGGCATCTCCCTGGCACTGGGGCAATGGCTGGAGCTGCGGTCATGAAGTCAGAAAGTGAAAACAAAGGCTGAGCCTGAGGGAGCCTACTCAGGAGTTGGATTGCTTAAGCATTATCATGGAGGAGAGGAGAATTAGACTGGCTAGCTTGGGGAGTAGGAACTCAGGAGAGAAACGACCCCTCTGCTGCACTGCATGGCCTCATAAACTATATGCAGTGGGTCTCTGGGTTACAAATGAACAGAGAAGGAAGGTGCACAAATCTCCCTTTTATTTATTTGTGGTGGGAGGGAGCCTTGGCTCTACATTACTTCTCTTTATCATTTGTGATGTACAGCATAGTAGCACAGCTGGTGACTGATCAGAACTGAGCTATTACATGGATCATCACAATCATCTCTGAAAATGAGTCAGCGGAGAAATTTCAGGCTCTTACAGTGTCAGAGATTGTCTTCTTTCTTTATGCTGGCAGTTCTTCTGTAATGTCTTCTCTTGTTTTATAGGAAGACCATTCCTAACAAAGAATCCTGATAGCATTATGGGGTTTGTTTTGATTATTATAAAGGCAGGCACTGTCTCCTCTAACAACATCTTCCTTCTTTAATTGTTTTACTCTGGTGTTTCTCCTAGGGAAAAGCAGGTGCCGCACAGCAAGGTGACAGTGCTGTCCAGGACAGTGCAGCCAGACATCTGTTTCACAACGTAAATGAAGAACGCCTGAAGAGCATAAAAACTTTTGCAAGTGAGACCCGTTCTTTTGTTAATGGTGGAAAAGACATGAAGAATCCATGTTGGTTTTTATGTGTTTGCCTAAAATATAACATCATATGTAATTTGGATGGTGGTGGGGATCATCAGGCCGCATGTCATTTGAAGGTAGTTTCCACAACATTTGCATGGAGGTTACCCTGTAGCCTCAGCCTCAGGAAGAACATCCTTTTGTGCCTTAGCCAAAATCTGAATTTCTCTGTGGTTCTTCCACTACAAAGTTAAATGGATGAAACTCTTGTCATTGCTTTGATGTTATTCCATGTATTGAAAAAGACGCCAGTCATCTCTCCTCCTTTGCTCACAGCTTCTAGCCCTTTCAGATAGCACTAGGTCCACAGCCACTTCTTGCATTTCTGTTGGGGGCCATACTTCAAGCATGTCTATGAATGTATGTTTCCTTCCCTGATTTTTATTTTCCCCAGATAGAGTTACATTAAGCTGATTGAGCAGCTAGCATAACAGGGAGCACCGTTTTTCTCTGTTCGCCCCACTCCTCTCTGAGCCATACAATCCTGTGTCTAGTGAAGGCAGCACTGAACCCCACGCTGAGTCCCTGGCAGGAAATGACTTAGGTTTTTGACCTCAAGTATTTTTCTATCAGCTTGGTGTGCTGAATCAGCCCCCAGAGTCCACTGAGTGTCAGAGCAAGTGTAGATGAAGTGATGGGAGGGAGCAGGTGGCAAAAGGGGTGCAAAGGAGAAAATGAACCCATCCACTCAGTGGCCATGCACTCAAGCTCAAGCCATCTCAAGTAGGTTTATGCTGTATTTATTCCTTTACTGAAGTAATGCCCACAAAGCCTACTGCCAGCATAGCTCAAGTTCATAAGCCTATGTCTGTAATTTTGGTGCTCATATATGATTTGTTTTGGTAGAAGGTCATTATTGCTTCAGCACTTGGTTCCATAAGGAAGCTCAGTAGCAAGCTGTTTATCTTAAAAAGAAGTAGAGCAGTGGTCTGGCCTTGAGTCACCTCTAGACCTACACCCAACATTGTACCTGAGAATGAAATCTGATATATAAAGGAATGTCTTTCTCTAAGGGCTGTCAAGGCATATTTTATGGCATCTTTTTATGATGCCAGTCTCTAATAACTGGATCACAGGTATGATTAGGCGTATGGCCTGTTCATCAGGATGAGCATGCTGAAAGTTTCTCTTTTTCTGCAGCCTTTATTTCCTTATTGGACAACTATGAGACATCAACTGGTGTAGCAGAAGTAGTGACTCCAGAAGAAATAGTTGAAAACAATTGTTTTCTTGATGCTATCTTAGTGACAGAAGTCATGAAAGTGAGTAACACAGTGTCGTGGTTTAATCCTAGCCAGCAACTAAGCACCATGCAGCCAGTCACTCACCCCACCCCATCCCCCAGTGGGATGGTGGAGAGAATCGGAAGAGTAAAAGGGAGAAAACTTGTGGGTCGAGATAAGTCCCCAAGAAACAGTCACTGCCCCCCGGCCAAATCCCCCCAGTTTATATACTGAGCATGACAGCATATGGTATGGAATATCCCTTTGGCCAGTTGGGGTCAGCTGTCCTGGCTGTGCTCCCTCCCAGCTTCTTGTGCTCCTGGCAGAGCATGGGAAGCTGAAAGTCCTTGACTAGTGTAAGCACTACTTAGCATCAGTGTGTTAGGAACTTTATTCTCACCCTAAATCCAAAACACAGCACTATACCAGCTACTAGGAAGAAAACTAGCTCTATCCCAGCCGATACCAAGACACACAGATCTTTTTCAGTTGCTGAAAACATGGAATTAAAAAGTAAACTGTGTATATATCTTGGTTTTCTATCCTTCAGCTAGCTCATGAGTATCTGCTTAAAAAAAACCTAGCAAAGCCAAACCTTGCCGATTTCAAATATCAGCTCTATGACATCTGGTTCCAGCTCTATGCCAGGAAAGAAGGAGACAGGTATGTTTGATGGATATGGCCCCTGATAATCTCTACACTATTCTGAGTCAAGTAAATATAAGCCCAAGTGCCATCTGTTACACGCAGAACTAGAAGACAGCCTCAGAATATGGCCTAAATCAGGTGTTCATTGCTCCCACACGGATCATGTTTAAAGACTTACTGATCAGATACTAAGAGTATTGACCCTTGGGGTACACCACTGGTAAATTGCCTTCAGCTGCACTTTGTGCCCCTAATCACAGGCCTTCAACCACAGACATTCATCCACTTGTCAGCCCACCACATCATCCACTTTTCTAATCTGTACTTTGTCAGTTTGTCTATGAGGCTGTTATGGGAGACAGTGTCAGAAGCCTTGCTAAAATCTGGATAAGCAGTAGTGATGCATCCATGGCATTTACTAGCAACCTTCATCATCAAATACAAATTTAGACTTAGCGGCTAGATTTCATTGCAAGTTTTGTGCAAAGTTAGAAAGAAAACCCAACAAATCCAGACAAATAAAAAAACTGCTCGCAAATCAACCTAAGCAAGCTTGTGCATCTTCTTGCCTTTTACCTCTGCCAATTTGAACTATTTAAACACAACAAAGACCTATATATTATTCTTTGGTTTATTACAGACCTGATTCTTGCGGTTTTGAACATGTTTTTGTTGGAGAAACAAGGCGTGGTAAACACATCTTAGGTTTGCACAACTGGGTGCAATTTTACCTTCAGGAAAAGCGCAACCAAATTGACTACAAGGGATATGTCGCTCGGAAGAACAAAACCAGGGTAAGAACAAGCAGGGTGCCTTTGCAAATAAGACAAATGGATCCAGAGATAAAAGCTGTGGTAATGAATCAAGGCACAGTGATGCAATCATAGGCTCAACTGCTTTGGACCTAATTTGCCCAGGTGTATATAAACAGAAGAAATACTAGCATGCCTTCAAGTCCAGCTTAGTTTTTTGCAAAAACTATTTTAACAAGTAGTGCTGGTGTTTACAGAATCGCAACACTGCTGAAGCTTAATTGAGATAAACCATCAGGTACACTCCAGAGGACAGGGAAAAGGCTGTGCTATAGCACCCTGGCACAGCAAGGATGACTGAATCTTGCAATGGCCTCAACAATCTGGAGTCAGAAATTGTATCTGTCTGATCACAGCTGTGTTGGAGATTATTCTGTTGTTTTGTTTATGCTTTCAGCCTGACAAAGATGACCAAGTTTTGAGCATCCAGTTCAGCTGGAAGGGCTCAGTCAAGCCAATTGGAAGCACCTTTATTGGTGTCAGCCCGGAGTTCGAATTTGCCCTTTACACCATCATTTTCCTGCTGGCTGAAGAAAGAGTCACACGTGAAACAGTGAAGATAGAAGAATACGAGCTACAGATCGTTGTTTGCCGCCATGGGCACCATATTGGAACAGCATATCCAGTACTCCTCAGCACCAGTAGTGAAGACTAGTAGTTAGAGAGATCAGGCAACATTTCTTTTTTTTTTGGAGCGGGGACATGGGACTGGATGGCAGAGTAAATTGATATGTTGTTTTATACAACTAATTTCAAGTAAATATTGATGACTCACTCGCTTTTGGTCTGCAATGGAGTGTTTAATCAGTAGTGTGTTGCGGCTCAGTGTCTGACAAACCTTGCAATATAATGCTGCTCATATTAAAGGCTGGATCAAACATATCAGCCTTCCTTCGTGCATGATAACACTGTACTTTTCAGCAGATAATGGAATTTAGGAAAAGGCTATATTAAAATTGATACACATAGTTCTCATATTTGTTAGCTACTGTATATCAGAAAGAGCAATAAACCCACATTGCTTACATTTTGCCTTCCAGACAGGAACTTTGATTTGGCACCAGCAGAACCATGGTATGCTTTTTCTCCTCTCGTCATTTCATAATAGGTTAATTTCAAATGCATTTTTACAATTACAGTGCCTAGACACACAGGAAACACATTCAGATGTGAGAATGGTCATCAGATCAACAGCAGGTTACATCAGCTTTGCCCAGGTTTTCTAGAAGCCGCAGCAGGCTTTAATCTCACCTAACTTTAACAGTCCTTGGTGTAGGCACCTGTGTTCTTATTACAGGCAGTGATGCCTGCAGTCACTTACCCACTTGTGTAATCTGCATTAGGGTTAGATGAAGGACCCTGCATAACCCATTGACTAGATCCCCAGTGACAATAATAAGATGTCACTGGGGACACTGCTCCTAGGCCGGGACCTGGTCACTGGTCCTTCTGCTGATGTGGACATGTCTGCCCCTGTTCTTCCAAAATATGTTCAATACTCCAGTGAAAGGAAGGTAATGCTTTTCCTTCTCATACCAATGCAGAAACAGGCAGATGCTGAGCCCCTCTGAGAGTGTGACAGGGACTGTTAGATACTCACACGCCACAAGAATTTCTCCAACAGAGCAAGGATCTTTACTCACACTGGTAAAAGAACTGCTTCTGTCTATTTGTTTTCCTGAAGATGACAGAAAAGTCGACCTATCGCCGTGGAATGTAAAACAGTAGACAAGATCATTTGAAATAAAGTACCTTTGGAAAACAAGAAAAACTTTACACTGAGCCGAGCAGGCATTTAAATGTTTTCCATTTCTTTAAGCAATTTTCATGTACTCGCAGGCTCCCCCAAAACTTCACCAGCTGTAAGAATCTTTACCACCCAGGGAATTTGATCCGAACCTCCTCTAAACCGTGTCCTATAGCACTGGCTGGCATTTATTTACATACTTAGAAACATTACAGAGAGCAAGCCAAGGGTTCCTACAGCTGTTGAAACTACACGAGAGGCGTTCCAGGCCTGATACGATTGAGAGAACAGCAATAGAGGAGCAACTGATAGGCACCAATGAACAAGTTCACCCTTCCCCGCAGCATCAAGGGCTACTGAAGGACAAGAGCGTCCAAACTCAGGTTCTGGTGTATATTTGAAGCACGTAGGATCTGAGGCAGATATCGGAAATGGTACAAAATCACTGAGAAGTCACACGGAATACCTGCTCCATGGAAGGTGAAAGGCACTCAGTTGCCTTCAGGTTGGGGAACTTCCCTGCAGCCAAGGGCCCACAGGTCACATTACAGGCCTTGACTGCTCTTCAGAGTCCTTCTTCATCTTCGCATATGTGGCAGGGCAGAACTGAGAATACAGCTGAGCCAGCAAAGCCTGGGACGTGATCTCTAGCCTTGTCCCGTGGCTCAGTTTGTTCCATACGTGCACTGCATAGGTGTTCTTAAGGAGCTTCTGAAGCTCCGAGGAGCTGATTGTATCAAACAACTTCTTCCAGTCCTCCCAGCAAATAGGATAAAAGGCTTCTGGGGGAAGAGCACACACCCCTTTGCAGCTCATGTTGTTCTGGATATTACTGATGGAGCACCACTTCTTGAAGACACGCGTTAAGAGATGTGGGCCCTGGTGCGCCCAGACCCAGCCATTGTAGTTCTCCACAAAGTCCTTCATGCAAAGCTCCATGAACTCATGCTTGGGTTTGAAGGACAGAAAGGCCCCATTCAGTATATCCTGAGACTGGATACCGAGGGCATTGGTGAGGTTCCTCAAGTTCCTGAGCACAATGAAGTCTGTGTCCAGGTAGATGCCACCAAACTTCCACATGATGGCAATTCTGCAGGCGTCAGACAGGACAGGTAAGAAATAAGGTTCCTTCTGGTGCTCTGACTGCAAGTACCACTTTGCCAGAGGCGTCCCTGAGAAAAGCTCCAGCAAGTCCAGGGGCTGGATTTCCACATTGGGGAAGGAGCTCAGCAACGAGAAGCCCCAGTGGTTGGGTAACGAGGCGTTACTGTTTGCCAAACCTTTCATGAGCACCACAACCCTTGTCTCAGGGTGCGTCCGGGCCGCTGACTCCACAGAGCACGTGAACAAGTAACTTGGGTTAGTTTGCTCTGAGGTCTCCACAAAAAACACATCCCCTGGGGAAGGAGAGGGCCCAGCTGCAGTGCCATGGGGCAGGTAAGGTAAAAACTGAGCACACCTGCTTTGTGTAGGCAAGCTGTAGAGCTGGCCCTCAGTGTCCTCCCCAGTTCTCCAGTAGAACATGACAGTGGCAAAGAACACAAATGAAATGGTGATGATAAACAGAGCCCCAGGCCTGTGGCTCAGTGGCACTGTGGTCAGATTTGGCAGGCAGTTGGACATCCTGGGCAGTGTCACCCCCATCAGAGCCTGCTCTCCCAAGACAACTGTCGTGATCTGAAGGGGAGAAAAGAAGAAAAAGACACTGATAGGCAAGGCAGCAGACCATGAGCCTTGGGACAGTGCCACGTAAGAGCAGAACCCTCCTTCTTACACCTCAGGGCAGCATGCTTAAATTATACATTTTCATCACTTCTGAAACAGTCTCCTGGCTTCTCTGTATTGTCACAGGGCCTTCAGGTCAATGCACAACTGAGATGGAAGCAGCAAGGAGGATTGTGGCATTTCTCCTGCCTCCCTCTGCTCCATCTCCAAATCCAAATCCCCATCCCCATGCTCCAGAACAGGGAGCTTCAGGAAACAGCAAAAGCTTTAATCAAACAGCTGTAACCAAACACACAGAGAACACAACAGAGAACCCAGCTGGCACAATCCCATTTGTCATTCGCCTCTGGTTACTGCAACTGGCTCACATACTAAACTCTCCATGTAGCCAGAAAATGACTTCTCAGCCACACTAGGAGGCTTCCAAATGCAACAGGACGGAGCCACCGCTCTCCACCAGGCACTGGGGCTTTGGGGACAGAGGAGAGGCAGCCGATATGCAAATCGTCAGGTCTGGATTCCCAGAACATTTTCTTCTCCTGCAGAGAAATGCCAGCATGTGCTGTGGGTGTTACAGGCAGCAAAGAAACCCCCACTCTGCTTTTTACACACCTGTGTCCCTTTCCCTCCATGCCACAGCCTCTTGAGTCCTGTAAATCATTTTTAGCTTGGTAAACTGTAGAAGGGAAAGTAGGCAGAGGCTTGAGGAACAGAGCCTTTGCTGTAGAGAAGGCAGGAAAGCACTGCTCTAATCTAACAGTGAGCACGCTTCAAGGTTACATGCATATTTTTAGTAAGAGGAGGAACGTCTACTACAGTCACACTTCTATATATTAAGCAATACATTTCTGCTTGTGTAGCGGATAAGAGGACATTTTAGACACGGCATAAGCCAGTCCATTTATTTCACAAAACAAACACAGGAAATCTGGCTCTCTACCTTCCTCTGAAATTGCAAGTCCTGTTGCACAGAAACTGCAAGTACTACTCACCTGTCCCTGCTTTCAAGACACCACAGAAGTCACTGCTCAGCTGGACAAGATTTTCAAGAGGTTAGTGTCTCTGAGAGCTCCTGTAACTGTATGGTTTGGCACTTCCTTTTTCTGAAAAGAAATGGTGAAAGATGGAGTCTGAACACATGGAGAAAAAAAGCAGATCAAGGAGGATGTGATGTCATACGTTCAGCTAATACAGTGGCTGAAAGAAGGGTCACACAGCTGTGCTGTGAAGAACTCATGTAATTAAAAATTAATCAGAAAAAAAAAACAAAGGAAGAAGGAAATTGAAACCCCATTATCGCTAAACATTACGCTTTATACTGTGGCAGGAAACCAGTTGCTGTTTCGTTTTCTCCTCCTTTGCTAAGAATTCCCAGTGCTCACGCTGCTTGTGTGGCTGCCACGAGAACAAAGCTGAGAGTTTCACAGAGCTGCCTCCTGCCACCCCAAGACTTCAGTTCTGAATGCTCCTTTGAACACACACTCTTTTGACCAATTAACTTACTCATCCATTTGGGAATACTCCCTCTTATGCCGGATACTTCACTGAATGACTTTGCCAAATTCAGGTGTCCCTCATTTTATGATAGAGTTCCCCCTCATCCCTGTGCTCGATGGCAGCTGACCCGCCCTTACAGAAGACACGTTGATGTGTTCATAAAATGCCACCCTTATCCATACAGCCACTAAGTTTAGGGTTTACTGCAGTTTCTACTGTTGCCTGCAACAAATGTCAGGCCTATTGCTCTGAGAGAGCAGGTGGCTCAGGACCATGCCCTCTTGCCTTTTGACCTTGTCCGAGGACAGAGGCTCCACAACCTCTCTGGGCAACCTGTTCCAGTGTTTCGGCACCATTTCTTTCATTCTAATTTCCCATATTTCAATTTGTGCCCATTGCGTCTCATCCTGTCACTGGATTCCACAGAGAAGAGTCTGGCTTGTCTTCTTTATCCCACCTGTCTCCAATCAGGTATTGATGCACTTTGACAAGACACACCCTGAGTCTTCTCTTCTCCAAGAAAAATTATCAGAGCTCTCTCAGCCTCTCTTTGTACAGCACGTGCTCCAGTCCCTTTCTCATCTTAGTGGCCCTTCGCTGGACTTGCTCCAGCATGCCCATGTCTCATTTTTACTGGGGAGCCCAGAACCAGCACTCCAGATGTGTCTCACTAGTGCTGAATAGCAGGGAAGGATTGCTTCCCTTGACCTTGCAGGCAATGCTCTACGTAGTGCAGCCCAGCAGGCTCTTGGCCTTCTTTGCCACAAAGGCACACTGCTGGCTCCTGGTCAACTTCTTGTCCACAGGTGCATGGAGTTATCTCTCACCGGTTGCATCTCTCTTTGTTGAACTTCATGACATTCCTGTTGGCTCATTTCTCCACCTTGTTGATGTCACTCTGAGAGGCAGCTCAACCACCTTGTGTATCAACCACTCCTCCCAGTTTTGCATAATCTACAAACTTGTTGAGGTTGCACTGGATCCCATCATCATCAAGGTCATTAACAAAAACGTTAAACAGTACTAGCCCCAGCACAGATCGCTGACGTGTACCAGTAGTTACTGGCCTCCACATGGACTTGTCACTCATCACAATCCTTCAAGTCCAGAAGTTCAGTCAGTTTTCAAATCCACCTCACTGTGTTTATATAGTCCACACTTCTTCAGTATGTCTACAAGGCTGTTATGGACACTGTGTCAAAAGCCTTACTAAAGCTGCAATAAACAATATCCGATGCTCTTCCCCTGTCCACTGAGCTGGTCATTTCATCATAGACGGCTATCAGTTTAGCCAGGCATGATTTCCCCTTTGTAAATCCATGCCGGCTACTCCTAATCAACTTCCTGTCCTTAATATGTTTGCATATGACTTCCAGGAGGATTCGCTCCATCATCTTCCCAGGGGTCAAGGTGACACTGATTGGCCTGTAGTTCCCTGGATCTTCTTCCTTGCACTTCTTGAAGATAGGCAAGATAGGAGTGACTTTTGCTTCCTTCCACTTCCCCTGATCTCTACCACCTTTCAAGCATAACAAAGAGTGGTCTCACAGTGACATCAGCCGGCTCCCACAGCACTCGTGGATGCATCTCATCAGGTCCCATCATCTGTCTGTTCATTGAGTCCTGACATGTATTCCATGGACATGGTGATGCGCAAGAGACTGTGGCATGCATCCCCAACAAGGAGGGATTACAGTGTAGAGAAACACCCCCAAGTTCTTCTTACCTGTAGCCAGATGCAGAAATTAATTTTAGTTTGCTTCAAACTGATCTCGGAACTCTCTTTCAATCTCTCATCTCCTATGGACCTTGCACCTCTCTAGCAGGCTTCCTGTTCCTTCTGCAGTTGAAAAAAAAATAATGTTGGTAGCTTTAATATCTTTTGTTAATTAATGTTAACATTTCAAACAATGTTTTCTATAGCCTAATGGTGTTTTCATATTTAACTTGCCAGACTTTATGTGCCTACCTAATTTTCCCCCTGGACATAGATTCCACTTTGTGAACAGTACTTTCTTACTTCTTGTACCTCTCCAACATACTGCAGAGCCATGGCAGCTGCTATTTGGCTCCATCATTATATACAAATTAAAAGGTCAAGATCTCAGCTTGAGCTGTAATGGCAGGGTGCAGCTGAAGTGACTTCCTCCTGTAGTTTTGTCTTCTGGACTATGCCTATTCAGCTGAGTTCCAGGCATGGTTGCAAAGAAGGTACCAGAGAGACCACAAGCCAAGTGCACACAGGGAATGGTCACAAATACTTGAGAGAGATGAACCTGAAGTACATAAGAAAGACCAGAGTGCCAGTGTTCACAAATGGCATATCCAAACAGAGCATGTGGATAGCTTTCTTCTTCCTCTTCTCTCCTGTTGAGGACAAACCAGCCCTAGGCAGACTTCAGCTCCCAACATGTATATGATTAAGGCAGGTAACTGCACATTCCCCCAGGAAGGGCTCTTAACTTGCTTTGCACCACAGCCTTCCTGGACTCCACATTTTGGAGGGAGGGAGAAGAAACAGGGAGGAGAAGAACAGGGGAAAAAAGAGCCCTACAGAGCATTACTACTTAACTGCGCATCCTAGATCCCTCCCGACACAAGAGCTCCTGGCACAGGAGCGCTCTCAGCCAGCACAGAGAAAATAATCATCATTCAGTTTCTTCCCAGGAGACCAGGTCCAGGATTACCCTACTGATCCTTCCTTACTCCTCTTCTGTTGCACTGTCCAATTCTGCATCTCCAACCCCCATCCCTGGCTTCTCTCCTTGACGTACTGCACACCTGGGTACCAGCTAACTTTCATGACCTCAAGAACAAAGGAAGCAGGGCAAGAAACAGCTAGTGCCTTCTCACCACTTCCCATCATCCTTGCCTGCATATCAGCAGTGAAGAAAGCATAGGCAACTATTTTACGTCTCAAGGGAAAACTGTTTCCCTGGCTCTTGACTCAAGGAGTCACAATAAAACTCCTCTGCACACCAGACCCCACCAGTCCTTTCACAGCCTTTCAAAATGCTCCCCTGGATGCCAGGGTCTTTAGATCAGGCTCTGAAACGCAGGTGGGAAAATGAATGGCTGCAGCACAAGCTTTCCATTTTTAGGTCTACAAGGGCATAGACACTGTCAATACTAAGGTAGGCTGTAGCCCATCACCCAGGGAAAAAGCAACACAATTTCTCATAGACTTTCCTATTCCATAACATCCAGACCTTCAGAGTGAGACTAAAATGCCTTGCTTCTGATAGATTGCAGGTCATGAATGATGGGGCGATACCTGGTTGGATTAGGAATCAGTACCATGCACTGTGCTTTCCTCTGTTACCTCCACTCAGGTCCCAAAGATAGCATGTAGTCATGGTCCGCAGAGCCTTCTTTCCACATGTGCTTATGCTCAACTTGTCTCATGTTCATTCCACACTCCTAATTTTAGTGAGTCACTTCAGGACACAACTTTAAAATGCTTTTCTGCGTAATAACTAACAGATTGCTCAGACCTACCATCAACGCCTCGCAGAACAAAATGGAACATCTTGGCAGAGAGAAGTAATAGTAAAAACTGTATTTATTTTTCTTTCACAAGACAAAGGGGAAAAGGCCGAAGGCTGTTTTGGTTTGATTCTCTCCTTATCAAACCTTGGAACATTGACTCTACAGGGAAAAAAACCAAAGAAAAACAACAACAAAAAACCCACTCCACTTACCCAAAAAGGTACTTTCCTAGAATAAGCGATCAAGCCAGATATTCATTGCAGTGGGTCCCAAACACTCCCATAATCAGTTCATGGTATTGCCACAGTAGAGTCCCCTGTTATGCCTTTATGATCACCAACCACCATTTTACGATCTCTGGTAGGGGTTCCTAGCTCACTAAGATTTCTGTTGTTTAGCCCAAAGGGCCCAAAACAGGAGGAACCAGTAGAAGGAAAAACCACGCCTCACTGACCACACACTAGGCCAGGGCTAACAATTTTGTGGCTGCTTCTAAAGAAAGCAGTGAAAAACCCCCACAGAGTAGTGACAGTGAGAGCAGGGAGTGAAAACAGCATCCATTTATACCACTTAGTGTGTCGAAGAATGCTTATACAGTCAGGAAAATCTGCTGTTTCCCCACAAAGTCTTTGTTCTTAAAGATGTTTAGTGTTGGGAGAGCTGTAGACATGCAAAATCCTGAATGCCTCCAGGCTGGGAAGAACCATAACGCTGGGCAGAACAAAGGGGCAGCACTACATACACACACGTATGTGGTGCCAGCCACTGGAGGGATGTTTCCAGCACCTTCTTCACTCCAGAGTAGCTACTTGTGCACAGACCTCACATGCTGCCCAGCTCACAGGCAGGTAGCTTTCAATCAAAGCACTGGCATCCGATCAACACTGGACATCTCAGCATTAAAAAAAAAAAAAAAAAAAGGCACACTCCCTCCTTAGGCTCCCACGGCCATGTTCCCTGAGGGACAGAGAACTGAGGGACAGAGAACTGTTTTGTAAAAGAGATGGGCAATTTATTTTTCGCATTTTTATCATCAAAGAAGAGACAAATAAATCTGAGACAAACAGAGAAATGTTGCATGCACAGTCTTTTATGTTTTTGACCATTGCCTTGGCTAGACTGAGCAAACCTCACACTGCTTATGGTTGACCTGGGAAACAGAACAGGCCTCAGACAACTGCAGATATAGAAATCATTTGAGGCACACTCAAAGGACATGCAGGAAGCACCATGTGAAAGAGCTGACACTTTGGGGCCAGGTGACACTGAAGATCTGACCGATTCATGGTCATCAAAGGGGCCATTGGACCACCCCACTGCTGTTCCTAGGCGTAAGAAGAGGAGGCACACTGGAGGCAGAAAAGATTTTACAGTGAGATCATAATCTTTTCATAGTGTAGGAGAGGGGATGGCCAATGCTCTGCTCATCCGCATTAACCCTATCATAAGCTCATGTGTCTCAGTGATCCCCTTTAGAATGTGGTGGGGACCAGATGTAACGATGCTAATGGTCTCAACCTTATTCCTGTTTCTCACTGCTCTTTCTCCATTATTTTCTGACAAGAACTGTAAGAGCATCAATACATCCTTTTGGCCATCAAGGCAAGGGACGAGTTTTCTCCCACAGTTTGTCCAACCAACTTGCCCCTGTGGGTGGGAACCCTCAAAGGCACAACAGCACCTTGCAAGAGATACATTAACTTTCTCCACTGCAATTCAGGAAGATGCTCACGGAGAAGAGTAACGCTTTCCACTGCACTCCTCAAGACCTCCCAGGAGAGATTTGTACTCCTGGACAGTGAATTGCAGGAGCACTCCAGGCTACTTGAAGACGTCCACCATAAATGACTCATAAATGGACTTGAATTTAGACAGTACAGGTTCCCTACCAATCTCTCTGTAACCTTGGAAATACTTGGAAATATCATGCCTTTCCTTTAGGATCCATCCAAGTGCTGAAAGATCTTGTGCATCTTAGATGCAGTTATGGACATTTGGTCACAGTGACAAACTCAGTGTAAAAGATAATTCAGCTCTTCCTGTGTTAGGTGCAATTTAAGGTGTGATTTGGATGAGCTCTCCTGCTCATTGCAGGGTGTTAATTTGCCACTACTATAAAATAAAACATTGCTGTGCAAGAGCTCCTTTAAATGATGAGCTGCCCTTAGATCCTCATGTTCTGATTCATACCAAATTTTCACGTCTTTAGATCTATGACACTGAACAGAGACTGCAGCATCCTGCTCCTTCCTCAAACCAGACGTGAGGAAAGTCTCCTCCACCAAAGGCTTCAGAAGATAAGGGAATGAAAATAAAAAGAAGTTGCTTTAGCCCTTTCTTTCTTCTCTGTTTTCCTCTACATTTTTCTCAGGACACCTGCTCTAGCACATCCTTAACTTCCTCCTCAGTTCCCATTCTTTGCTCTCCCATCCTTTCATTGCTTTGAGGACTGCACTTCAGAAGTTCTGAGAATCAGGCTATGAGATGTATTTCTACAAAGGCCTCTTCCAGTTTTACAGACATAGAAAGGGGCCTTACTCCTCTGAAAGGCTGATGGAGGCTGCCACAAGTGGCCCAGCACTTGCTCCCCTCCTGAGATTTCTCTACCTGACCAAGCAGAGCAGAAGAAAGGTCCTGCAGAGAAACAAAATGCTGCTGGTAGTCAGTTAAAGTCAAGACAAAGAGCTGCACAGACATCGGCTGAAGCTACAGGCTCCACCTATGCCCCACAAACAGCTTTTATCCTCAACTTCCACCACCTCACTTCAAAAGAAAGTTCATTTGTGATGGAACAGATGGAGAGTTGTGGGCTCCCAGGCAACATCTCTTAGCTGACCCTTGAGTCACTGCCGTTTAGAGTCCTTCTTCATGATATCATACGTGGCAGGGCAGAAGTGAGAATGGAGCTGAGCCAGCAAAGCCTGGGATGTGATCTCTAGCCTTGTCCCTTGGCTCTTCTTGTTCCATATGTGCACTGCATAGGTGTTATTAAAGAGGTGGTGAAGCTCCGAGGAGCTGACCACTTCAAAGTATTTCTTCCAGTCCTGCCACCGAATGGGATAAAAAGCCTCACGGGGCAGAGCACTCACTCCTTTGCAGCTCTTACTGCTCCGAAGACTCCTGATGGAGCACCACTTCTTGAAGACACGCGTTAAGAGCTGTGGGCCCTGGTGCCCCCAGATCCAGCTGTTGTAGTTCTCCACAAAGTCCTTCATACAAAGTTCCATGAACTTGTGTTTGGGCGTAAAGGACAGAAAGGCCCCGTTCAGTACATACTTGGACTGGGTACCAAGCACATTGGTGAGGTTCTTCAAGTTCCTAAGCACAATGAAGTCTGTGTCCAGGTAGATGCCACCAAATTTCCACATGATGGCAATTCTGCAGGCGTCAGACAGGACAGGTAAGAAATAAGGCTCCCAGCGCTGCTGAGCCTGCAAGTACCACTTTGCCAGAGGCGTCCCTGAGAAAAGCTCCAGCAAGTCCAGGGGCCGGATTTCCACATTGGGGAAGCAGCTCAGCAACGAGAAGCCCCAGTGGTTGGGTAATGAGGCGTTACTGTTTGCCAAACCTTTCATGAGCACCACAACCCTTGTCTCGGGGTGCGTCCTGGCCGCTGACTCCACAGAGCATATGAACAGGTAACTTGGGTTAGTTTGCTCCGAGGTCTCCACAAAAAACACATCCCCTGGGGAAGGAGGGGGCCCACCAGCAATGGCACGGGGAAGAGAAGGCACAGAGTGAGCACAGCGGATTTCAACAGGCAAGCTGTAGACTTGGCCCCTGCCCTTAGGGTCCTCCGTGATTCTCCAGTACAACATGATGGAGGCAAATGACATGAACTTAAAGGTGAGGATAAACAGAGCCCTGAGCTTGTGGCTCAGCACCACCCTGGTCAGTTTTAGCAGGCAGTTGGGCATCCTGAGCATTCTCGCTCCCGTCAGAGCCTGCCTCTCCCAAGACAACCGTCGTGATCTGAAGGGGAGGAAAGAAGAAAAAGACATTGACATGGAAGGCAACAGACCACGAGCCTCAGGACAGTACTATGGCAGAGCCACATACTGAACTCTCCTTCATGCCGGCATGCTTGAATTACGCCTTTAGGTCATCTTTAAAAAAGTATCCTGGCTTCTCCATGCTGCCACAGTGCCCACATGGCCCCAACAGAAACCACAGCCCATGTTCAGGTTTTGAGGTTATGTGACAAAGCTCATCTGCACACCCACAAAAAGCTCAAAGGGACAATGGCAGGAGAGGGAGCCCAAATATACCCTGCCGGGCTACTCCCAGGCCCATCACTGGGGCCATCAGCCCATCAAAGGCCCATCTGCCCAAGTCCAGAGGAACACAGGAGCACAATGGCAGGCGGGATCCTGGATCAAGGACTCTGGAGGAACCAGCACCTTGTCTGGGCCCCTCCCAGGGCTGCCCCAGTGTCCAGGCATGAAACTCATCACCAGAGTCACCAGAAGCAGCTCTCCAGATCACCTTTCAGACTAAGGGGGTCACTGCCTAGGAGTGGGACATATTATGGGGTGCAGAGGAAGAACAGTTTGGAATCACACAGGACTTGTGAGATACTTAGCAAAGGAACCAAAGGTGGAGCAAGGGAGGCGTTTAGGTGATTTTGGGAGGAACAAGAGTGGGAAAATAGAGGTGTAAGGAGATAACAAGGGCCAGACGCAGGTAAATAGCTTGCCAGTCAGTACGCTTGTCTGGCTGTGCCCTGCGCCTGATCAGTCTCTCTTGTCTTCTTACTAAATTCCTTTCTGACTCTTTCCTGGGTGAGGGCTTTCAATTCTGTGTGCACACGTGCATATCAGGGTGTGAATGCAGCTACTGGAGTCAGAGCGCAGGTCGGAGGGCCTATGTGTCCGTGGTGCCAACAACTGGAGTTGAGTGTGGGTGTGCAAGTATGCAACGGCTAGCAAAGATCAAGTGGCCTGTGAGTATGCAAAGTGGCCTGGGAACCAGAAGCGTGAGTGGGTCCCTAAGGGCCAGCTCTGGGTGTGAGAGCACCTGTGTGTCTCTAAGGGCGAGAGCACAGGGGGGTCGGCTATGGGACATGGAAAGTCCTGGCCAGATGTGTGTGTGTGTTTGAGAGTTCGTACCAGCAACTGGAGTAAGGCTGCAGCCCTGGGGACTTGTATGTCCAGGTGCCAGCAACTGGGGAGACTGGGCAGCTACTGGGCTGCGTGTCTAAGCCCAGCTGCTGGAGGGATCCACCTTGTACATGTCTATGTATATTCTCACTCGTGGACTTCCATCCTGTCCAGCCAGAGAGGGGAGCAGGATGAGGCTGTTGGTGCTGCTTATGTTCATGTGGGTGCTCTGAGTGTCTGCCCATGATCTGTGTGGCCAGCCATGTATATGTACATATATATGTAGTGTATATGTGTGCTGTGCCTGTGTGTGTGCCTGCTGAATACATCTTCAGCCTCACTACTGTCTGGACATGGAGCAGCAGTAGTCTCACCTCTCTTGGGCTGTTGGATCTCGTATGATATATGGTCCTCTAGCAAAGATTACTCTCCTTCAAAAACAAAATATGGTCAAACCTCTCCATTTATCAAAAACCAAGGCTGACCCTTACTTCCCTGGATGCATACTGTGCTTGCCACTTGTAAGGAAATACAGCATTTATTCCATTTTATCTTCATCAGTCCATTATTTTCAAATCAGACACGTACAAGAAGAATCCTAGATACTAGGATTTTAGATTCTCTTTTGTCCTCCAGTTTGCTGCCATACTAATGATCCTGACACCTGACAGTGAGTAGGGCAGCTGCTTCTGAAATGTTTCATTTCCCCAGGAAGACCTGCCAGCCTTCCCCAAAACTGAGAACTCATCTAAAACCCCAGTGCTATCATCTGGTCCTGTCAAGAGGTCTCAGCTCCCAGAATCACAGAATGGTACTTGTTTCCCTTGCATTTATTCCTCAATAACCACCCTGTGTCCCATATTTACTACAAAGCTCCACAACATGGTAGTGTTCACTATGTTCCTTCACACAGCATCTCTGTTCTTGACCATGCTTTTAATTTTATATTTAAGCCTCTAGACTTCAAGCACTTAACACTTTCCTTCACTGAAAAAAACATAATCGTATTTTTCCCTTCTTTCACCATTTAAAACCACACTTTGTGAAAGAGAATCAAACATTACGACTGTTAAGCCTTCAGCACAGCAGTCATCTTTAAAAGACACATTCTCCTCTTTTCCCACCTATTCTACCCAGAGAGCCAGACCTTCTCTAGCAGTACACTATACCCTCCTGTCAGGCAGCTGAGCGGGGATACACAGTGCTATTTCTGCTTTTACAAGCCTAGTGTGAATGTCCTGGCCAGCCCCCAAGTTTAGATGTCTGAAGTCCAAAGTGTAGATTTAACCATAAAGAGATATGTTGCAGCAGATGGAAGAGCAGAGCTGAGTTTATCTTCCAGAAAGTCCTATAGTTTTTAACAGTCTGAAATAAAGTGTGTCAATGCACAGTCTAATTGAAGGGCACTGCTATCAATGGGCCAATGCCTTCCTCAAAGCCTTCATAGTCAAAGTGGTGCCAGGCTCTTACTAAAGAAAAAAACAGTAAGGTTTCACAAGGAATATACTCTTTAAAGAAAAAAAACTTGTCTGAAAGACGCAAAACACTTTAGTGTCTTCTCTGCTTTAATCCCTGTTTCCCTTTTGGTAAAAGTTTGCATAGTTTAAAAGAAATAAAATCAATAGCATCCAATAGTAAAAACAGAAGTTTTGTGAGACAAACCAAAAATGTGCAGAATGTAACAGAGAACTACATTATGCCTGCTACAAATAGCTACGGGTCAGCTTAATAACAGAACAGAATTTTCTGTTTCAGATTAATCATTCTTCAGTTGAAAAAAAGAAAAACCTCAGCTGAGATTTTTTTATCTCTCAATTTTTTTCCTCCATTTGAACAAAAGCCTTACCGTCTTATGATTTTTCAACACATCTTCAGTCTCACAGAGACCGCTTTGGAGCATTTCTACTCTACCTGTAGACAATGACACATCATCTGGCCAGTAGCACTAGGCACTGGCATGCCTGGGAACAGCCACATCATGGTGAGCTGCCCTTCCCCTCCGTACCCTCTGCTTTCCTTCAGACTCTAAGAGGGTAACACGCACTTTCTTTCCTTATAGTTGCAAGAAATGGCAAGACTCCGCCATCTCCCCTCCCTCTGTTCTCTCCCTTTTCTCTCTATTGCTCCACTCGTGTTTGGAAGAGTGAGGGAGTGAGATTTTTTTAACCACATTACACCTGAGTACACAGCACAGTTACTGCTAGGCTAGTAGTACTGCACCAGCAAAGAGTTTGGGGGTGGGGGAAAAGAGACGGCTATGCAACTCCACCCTGCAGAAACAGCACATCAACAGGGCAAAGTTTACTCCAGCTCTGCCCCACAATGAATCTTTTAAAGCCTGAATATCAGGGTTTGCAAATAAAACTGCATCTATTCTATGGCTTTTGCCTATACAACTTGTTCAAAGGTCACCACTCATGAACACCTGCAAGTGGCTGGTCCTGGCCCTTCTCTAGAAAGCTGTACTTGGGAAAATGGCAAAGCACCAAGGCAGCAATACAGGGGTATGCCAGTCTCACACATGGAGAGGAGAAACTGTACCCAGATTACGTCCACATGGGGTTTGTACTGTTTGGCCATGTCATTGCTAAACCGTTTTACACCCCAGCATAATGAATATAGTGCCATAGGCAAAACATTCTTGACTTGGGGAATTTCACTTAATTAATTTATTACAAATCAACATAAACTTTTAATTACTGATTCAGGTACCGAGGGGGAAAAAAAAAGATGACCAACCAACAATTTAACAAACACTTTCCTCCTCTTTCCCCAGGCTCACCTTCAGTCCAACACCACTCCTCCTCCCTTCCTAGTCTCAACTTGCCTTGTTTTCACTGTGAGTTACATTCAGTGCCCTGGTTTTGGCTGGGATAGAGTAAATTTTCTTCCTAGTAGCTGGTATAGTGCTGTGTTTTGGATTTAGCATGAGAATAATGTGATGACACACTCATGTTTTAGTTGTTGCTGAGCAGTGTTTAACTAAGTCAAGGACTTTTCAGCTTCCCATGCTCTGCCAGCGAGGAGGTGCACAGGAAGCTGGGAGGGGGCACCGCCAGGACAGCTGACCCAAGCTGGCCCAAGGGCTATTCCATACCATGTGACATCATGCTCAGTATATAAACTGGGGGGAGTTGGCTGGGGGACAGCGATCGCTGCTCAGGGGCTGCCTGGGCATCAGTCAGCGGGTGGTGAGCGGTTGCTTCACCCGTTTTTTTCCTGCGTTTTGTTCCTCTCTCTCTCGTTGTTTTCCTTTTCATTACAATTTATTATGATGATTATGATTATTATATTTGATTTCAATTATTAAACTGTTCTTATCTCAACCCACGAGTTTTCTTACTTTTGCTCTTCAGATTCTCTCCCCCATCCCACCGGGGCGGGAGGGTGAGCAAGTGGCTGTGTGATGCTTAGTTGCCGGCTGGGGTTAAACCACAACAGTCCTTTTTGGCACCCAACATGGAGCACAAAGGGTTTGAGATAATAACAGATTAACCACAGCATATTAACAATTAATATCTGTTAACAGTTGCCGGTCACAATACTGATTCATCTGTTCTCAATATTAGTTTATCTGATCTGCACCATGCTCTTTTTTTTTGCTGTACATGGTAAAGATTGGTGTTGGGTTTTGCCATTTGCTATGCTCTGCAGTGATTAGTGATGTTTTGCCTGGGAGATTTGTTGTTAAAACACTGTCCTTGAGCTTAATCTGGTATTTGGGCTTTGTACTGAAGTCATTACTGTACTTCAGGTACCACCTCATGGAGACAATTAGCAATTATACCTCTTCCTCTGAGAGGTTTTCTACGGAGGAAATACAGAATAGTACCTTTACTACCTTCTTCTATGATGTCTCCTCCTTCATTACAATAATTTCTCAGTATCTTGAACATCCTTGGGTAGTTAAGATACTTCTATTGGTATTTCTTGGGAATATTGTTTTGGTTTTGTCTAAGGTTAATAAGCAATCTAAGAATATCATCCAGAGATCTGCCCCAAGGCTGGATAGTTATGAGTGGCAGGGTGGGTGGGATAGTATGGGCAAGTATCTAGGACAGTGGGCACCTCCAGTGTCTTGGAACTTCACCCCTGAACAAGTGCAGAATCCTGAAAAACTAGTAAAGTATTTGGAAAAAGTATGCTGTCACTGTGGCAACTCCAGAGAGACACTTATCACTGCAACGTGCTGGGGCCTGGCCCATGCCTACCGAGCCCTGTTCAACACTATTCAGAACCCTCAAGGGGAAGAGAAGGTCTCTGGATCTGACGACAAAGCGACAGGCACTGCAGCTACTCCGACCCCGGCAACAGACACTGTGGCTACTCCAACCCTGGCGGCAGGCACTGCGGCTACTCCAACCCCCCCAACAGGTACTGCAGCTGAATCAGAGAACCAATCCATGGCGGTATCATTTGCCCCTACACACAAGAAGAAATACAAAAGAAAATCAGCTCGTTCGGTAAGGGATAAAGATGAATCAGGGCCATCACGAGAACGGGAGGAGGAAGAGACAGAACCCATAAATGAGATGGTAACCACCCGATCCCTATCCCTGAGTGAGCTGCAAGATACGTGAAAAGATTTCAGTCGTTGTCCAGGCGAGCACATTGTCACCTGGCTGCTCCGATGCTGGGATAGAGGGGCCAGTAGCCTGGAATTAGAGGGTAAACAAGCCAAGCAGCTGGGATCCCTTTCTAGGGAAGGAGGCATTGACAAAGCGATTGGAAAAGGGGCACAAGCCCTCAGCCTCTGGAGGCAACTACTGCCAGCTATGAAGGAAAGATACCCCTTCAAGGAAGATGCTATATATCGCCCAGGCAAATGGACCACCATGGAGAGAGGTATCCAGTACCTGAGGGAATTAGCTGTGCTGGAGGTGATTTATGGTGACCTGGACAACAAGCAGTTACCCAAAGATCCAGATGAAGTCCAGTGCACACAACCCATGTGGCAGAAGTTGGTATGGAGCGCACCAGCGTCGTATGCCAACTCATTGGCAATACGGACCTGGAAAGATGAAAAGAGACAAATGGTGGGTGAAGTGGCTAGCCAACTCTGGCAATAGGAAGAAAGTCTCTCTTCCTCCCTCATCTTGGCTGTGGAGAAACTGTCCTGGGAGTTCCAGCAACTCAAAAAGGAATGAAAGGTCCCGCTCTCCACCTGTATGGACCAGTATCTCAGCTATTAGGACTAAGTGTCCCTCTGCTCAAGAGAGAGGATATAGTGGATACACACCATGGGCCACCCTGTGGTTTTACCTGCGTGACCATGGAGAGGACATGAAGAAATGGGATGGAAAATCTACCTCGACCCTAGAGGCACAGGTACGTGAGTTGCAAGGAAAAACAACCACACAAGGGTGTTCTTCCAGGAAAATTGCTGCTCCAGTTTCTAGTGAGCAGTTCCCCAGAGCAGAAGGGCTGATTTTACTTCCAGTCTTAATAAAGGGACTTTTGATTCACATTTACAAGAAGTGAGTAACTAATGCTATGACCTACTACAGGGGACTAGAGTAGCCCTGCTTCCAGCCAGGTGGAGGAAAGGGACAACCGGGTTTACTGGACTGTGTGGATTCAATGGCTTGGCACATCAGACCCACAGGAGTATAAGGCTCTAGTAGACACCGGTGCATGGTGTACCCTAATGCCATCAAGCTATAAAGGGGCAGAACCCATCTGTATTTCTGGAGTGACAGGGGGATCCCAAGAGCTAACTGTATTGGAGGCTGAAGTGAGCCTAACCGGGAATGAGTGGCAAAAGCATCCCATTGTGACTGGCCCAGAGGCTCCGTGCATCCTTGGCATAGACTACCTCAGGAGAGTTTTCAAGGACCCAAAAGGGTACCGGTGGGCTTTTGGTATAGCTGCCTTGGAGACAGAGGAAATTAAACAGCTGTCTACCTTGCCCGGTCTCTCGAAGGACCTTTCTATTGTGGGGTTGCTGAGGGTTGAAGAACAACAGGTGCCAATCGCTACCACAACGGTGCACCAGCAGCAATATCGCACCAACCAAGACTCCCTGATTCCCATCCATAAGCTGATTTGTGGACTGGAGAGCCAAGGAGTGATCAGCAAGACTCTCTCACCCTTTAACAGTCCCATATGGCCAGTGCGAAAGTCTAATGGAGAGTGGAGACTAACAGTAGACTATCGTGGCCTGAATGAAGTCATGCCGCTGCTGAGTGCTGCCGTGCTGGACATGCTAGAACTTCAGCATAAACTGGACCCAAAGGCAGCCAAGTGGTATGCCACAATTGATATCGCTAATGCATTTTTCTCAATCCCTTTGGCAGCGGAGCGCAGGCCACAGTTTGCTTTCACTTGGAGGGGCATCCAGTACACCTGGAACAGCCCAGGGGTGGAAACGCAGCCCCACCATTTGCCATGGACTGATCCAGACTGCACTGGAACAGGGTGAAGCTCCGGAACACCTGCAATACATTGATGACATCATTGTATGGGGCAATACAGCAGAAGAATCTTTTGACAAAGGGAAGAAAATAGTCCAAATCCTTCTGAAGGCCGGTTTTGCCATAAAAACAAAGTAAGGTCAAGGGACCTGCACAGGAGATGCTGTTTTTAGGAATAAAATGGCAAGACGGACGTCGTCAGATCCCAATGGATGTGAGCAACAAAATAACAGCCATGTCTCCACCAACTAGCAAAAAGAAAACACAAGCTTTCTTAGGTGTTGTGGGTTTTTGGAGAATGCATATTCCAAATTACAGTCTGATTGTAAGCCCTCTCTATCAAGTGACCCGAAAGAAGAATGATTTCAAATGGGCCCCTGAGCAATGACAAGCCTTTGAAAAAATTAAATGGGAGATAGTTCATGCAGTAGCCCTTGGGCCATTCTGGGCATGGCCAGATGTAAAAATTGTGCTCTACACCGCAGCTGGGGAGAATGGCCCTACCTGGAGCCTCTGGCAGAAAGCACCAGGGGAGACTTGAGGTTGACCCCTAGGGTTTTGGAGTCAGGGATACAGAGGATCCAAGGCCTGCTATACTCCAACTGAGAGAGGTATCAGCAGCTTATGAAGGGGCTTGAGCTGCTTCGGAAGTGGTTGGTACTGAAGCACAGCTCCTCTTGGCACCCAGACTGCCAGTGCTGGGTGTTCCAAGGGAGGGTCCCCTCTACACATCGTGCAACTGATGCTATGTGGAGTAAGTGGGTCGCACTGATCACACAATGGGCTCAAGTAGGAAACCCCAGTCACCCAGGAATCTTGGAAGTGATCATGGACTAGCCAGAAGGCAAAGATTTTGGAATATCACCAGAGGAGGAGGTGATGTGTGCTGAAGAGGCCCCACTGTATAATAAACTGCCAGAAAATGAGAAGCAATATGCCCTGTTCACTGATGGGTCCTGTCGTCTTGTGGGAAAGCATCAGAGGTGGAAGGCTGCTGTATGGACTCCTATACAAGTCGCAGAAACTGCTGAAGGAGAAGGGGAATTGAGTCAGTTTGCAGAGATGAAGGCCATCCAGCTGGCTTTAAATATTGCTGAACAAGAAAAATGGTCAGTACTTTATACTGACTCATAGATGGTGGCCAATGCCCTGTGGAGGTGGTTGCAGCAATGGAAGCAAACAACTGGCAGCGCAGAGGTAAACCCGTCTGGGCTGCCACATTGTGGCAAGATACTGCTGCCCAGGTAGAGAACCTGGTTGTAAAAGTACGTCATGCAGATGCTCATGTACCCAAGAGCTGGGCCACTGAAGAACATCAAAACAACCAGCAGGTGGATCAGGCTGCTAAGACTGAAATGGCTCAGGTAGCCCTGGACTGGCAACATAAGGGTGAATTATTTATAGCTCAGTGGGCCCATGACACCTCAGGCCACCAAGGAAGAGATGCAACATATAGATGGGCTCGTGATCGAGGGGTGGACTTGACTATGGGCACTATTGCACGGGTTATCCATGAATGTGACACATGCGCTGCAATCAAACAAGCCAAGCGGTTAAAGCCTCTGTGGTATGGAGGACGATGGCTGAAATATAAATATGGGGAAGCCTGGCAGCTTGATTATATCACACTCACACAAACCTGCCAAAGCAAACGCCATGTGCTTACAATGGTGGAAGCACCCACTGGATGGCTGGAAACATATCCTGTACACTATGCCACCGCCCAGAACACGATCCTGGGCCTTGAAAAGCAAGTCCTATGGTGACATGGCACCCCAGAAAGAATGGAGTCAGACAATGGGACTCATTTCCGAAAGAACCTCATAGACACTTGGGCCAAAGAGCATGGCATTGAGTGGGTATATCACAAACCCTATCATGCACCAGCCTCCGGGAAAATTGAATGATACAATGGGCTGTTAAAGACTACACTGAGAGCAATGGGTGGTGGGACATTCAAACACTGGGACACACATTTAGCAAAGGCCACCTGGTTAGTCAGCTCTAGGGGATCTGCCAGTCGAGCTGGCCCTGCCCAATCAAAATTTTTACACACTGTGGAGGGGGATAAAGTCCCTGTAGTGCACATTAAAAATATGCTGGGGAAGACAGTCTGGGTTACTCCTGCCCTGGGCAAAGCAAAACCCATTTGTGGGATTGCTTTTGCTCAAGGACCCGGGTGCACTTGTTGGGTAATGCGAAAGGATGGGGAAGTTTGATGCGTACCTCAAGGGGATTTGATTTGGGGTAAAAATAGACAATGAACTGAATGGTATTATGTTAATTGCTATATAATACTGTATGTCATCACTTTTATGGTTGCTACATGCCATATCAACAGTATTACAGTAAGAATCACCCAGATGAATGAAGAATGAACTTTGATGAAACTGAACAAAGTACAGTGGTAATGGAACCAGAACTGGCTCCAGCATGGAACAATCCCACACCACACACCATCTCTCCTGCTCTGAAGGACTGTTATGACAGATGGAACCCAAAGTCATGGACTAAATGAACCCAGTGGACATTTTAGAGGGATGGCCCATAGACCAAGGGAATGATATCTGTGTGTATATATTAAAAGACAGGAAAAGTGGTGGTGATTAATTGAAATGTACTGGAAAGTGTGGGACCTGGGCATAACATAGATGGTATAGAATAAGGGGTGGATACTGTCCTGGTTTTGGCTGGGATACAGTTAATTTTCTTCCTAGTAGCTGGCATAGTGCTGTGTTTTGGATTTAGCATGAGAATAATGTTGATAACACACTGATGTTTTAGTATAAACACTGCTTAGCAACAACTAAGTCAAGGACTTTTCAGCTTCCCATACTCTGCCAGCGAGGAGGTGCACAGGAAGCTGGGAGGGGGCACAGCCAGGACAACTGACCCAAACTGGCCAAAGGGCTATTCCATACCATATGATGTCATGCTCAGTATATAAACTGGGGGGAGGTGGCTGGGGGGCAGCAATCGCGGTTCAGGGATTGCCTGGGCATCAGTCAGCAGGCGGTGAGCGGTTGCTTCACCCGTTTTTTTCCTGGGTTTTGTTCCTCTCTCTCTCTCTCATTGTTTTCATTTTCATTACAATTTATTATTATTATTATGATTATTATAATTATATTTGATTTCAATTATTAAACTGTTCTTATCTCAACCCACGAGTTTTCTTACTTTTGCTCTTCAGATTCTCTCCCCCATCCCACCGGGGCGGGAGGGTGCGCAAGCGGCTGTGTGGTGCTTAGTTGCCAGCTGGGGTTAAACCACAACACTCAGTCTGTCCCAATTCCTTTGGTGAGGCAACAGGAGGCAAAGGAGGCTGTGGGTCAGTCCTTAGCAGTTTCTTTTGGCTGCTCCTTGCATCTCACTTTTCCCCCTGCTGCTCCTTGCTTCTTACTGCTTCTCTGCTCCAGCATGGGTTGGTCCTTCACAGCCTGCAGTCCCTCAGTGTGTACTTGCCCTGGCAAAGGTTCTCCATGGGCCACAGTCCCTCAGGGGTGTCCCTGCCCCAGCGTGGGTCCTCCACAGGCTGTAGATCCTCAGGGGTGTCCCTGCCCCAGCATGGGTCGCAGTCCCTCATGGGTACCTTCTCCAGCACAGAGCACCTCCTTCCAAGAGAGCACCTCCTTCCAAGAGAGCACCTCCTTCCAAGAGAGCACCTCCTTCCAAGAGAGCACCTCCACCCATGTACCCAACAACACCCCCTTCCACGCATCTCCTCCACTTCTTCCGCCCTTTACTCCAGATATGTCTCTTCACGTATCTCCTCACATCTCCTTTTGCATGTCCTCTTGTGTCCCCTCACATCTTTGCTTTTGTGTCTCCTTTTACTTGTCCTCGCACATGTCCTTTTGTGCCTCCTGCCCCATGTCACCTTTTCATGTCCTTTTTTTGTGACTCCTCATGTCTCCTTTTCTGCATCCTCACATGTGTCCTCCCATGTTTGTCCTCACGTGTGCCCTTTTATGTCTCCTCTCATGTCTCCTTTCTGTGAGTCCTGTCCCAGAATCACAGAATCGTATAGGTTGGAAAAGACCTTTAAGATCATCGAGTCCAACCATAAACCTAACACTACCAAGACCACCACTACACCATGTCCCTAAGCACCTCATCCAAACCTCTTTTAAATACCTCCAGGAATGGGGACTCAACCACTTCCCTGGGCAGCCTGTTCCAATGCTTGACAACCCTTTCGGTGAAGAAAAACTTCCTAATATCCAGTCTAAACCTCCCCTGGTGCAACTTGAGGCCATTTCCTCTTGTCCTATCACTTCTTACCTGGGAGAAGAGACCAACCCCCACCTCTCTACAACCTCCTTTCAGGCAGTTGTAGAGAGCGATGAGGTCTCCCCTCAGCCTCCTTTTCTCCAGGCTAAACAGTCCCAGCTCCCTCAGCCGCTCCTCATAAGACTTCTGCTCCAGACCCTTCACCAGCTTCGTTGCCCTTCTCTGTACGCGCTCCAGTACCTCAATATCCCTCTTGTAGTGGGGGGCCCAAAACTGAACACAGTATTCGAGGTGCAGCCTCACCAGTGCCGAGTACAGGGGCACAATCACTTCCCTAGTCCTGCTGGCCACGCTATTTTTGATACAGGCCAGGATGCCATTGGCCTTCTTGGCCGCCTGGGCACACTGCTGGCTCATATTCAGGCGGCTGTCAACCAACACCCCCAGGTCCTTCTCTGCCAGGCAGCTTTCCAGCCACTCTTCCCCAAGCCTGTAGCGTTGCATGGGGTTGCTGTGGCCCTAGTGCAGGACCTTGCACTTGGCCTTGTTGAACCCCATACAATTGACCTCGCAGCTATCCCTAGCAGCTACCACCCTTTCTTAAATACGTTTGAGCAGAGGCACCATGTGCTGCTCTGACCGGTTGCAGTTTTGGTGTACAATGGGCTGGTTTTGTCTGTTTTGGAGCTGGCTGGAACCAGCTGGAACCAGCTCAGAGCAGCTCATGGCCCCTGTCCACACAGGTCACCCCGGCAGCCCCCGGCTCCCCACACCCTGCCAGTTACAGCTAATACAGAGTTCCTTGTAATGTTTAAATACAGAGAAGTCCCTAGCTTTTTTTTTTTTCCCCCTGTAAGGGTGAAATCTGGATTTGGATGTTGGATTACCAACTGGTGAACAGTTAGTTCCTCACTACCCAGTGCAAACAAAACCAGTTACAAAACACTGGTGGTCCAGATTACTGACTTCCTGAATGACTCATGAATTTATTTATCTTTGTGGTAACCTATGCTTCCAAAAGTTCCCTGTATAATTCTTTAGAAATTCTCTAAATGAACAAAGAAAATGAGTGACTGTAAGTGACACATCATCATTTACCTACCTGCAATGCAAAGGGCTTGTGTCTCGTCCCACTCGGTGGAGCTATTTTCCGGGCAACCCGATCCCAAACTTGCATATATATATTGGAAGAGCAGAGGAAGAGAGAAGCAAGAAAAGGAAAGGAGAAGAGAAGAGGAAAAAGAAAGAAAAATTATCACCACCCTTGGATCCCACGATGACGATGACAGACGTGGCAATCCTCCAGTGGCGGGCGTGCGCGCGCTTCCCTGGGGGGGAGGGGGGGGGATGTCTTTTAAAAGCTAATCCCCACCTCCAGGTACACCCCTTCAGGACTTACATGGTTCTTGTTCTAGAAAGTTCTCAATCTTCTGCGCAGGCGCTGGGGGAGGGGGGTGGTCACAAGGGGTCCCTCGGGCGGTTGCAAGCCCCTTCCTCAGATCAAGTCTGTGTGACCTCTGGCCATACACGGTAAGGTGTGGCAGAACCCGGAACCACGCGTCCTCCGACGCGCTCCCCACGTCCTGCTCTCGCTCTCCCCCACCCCGTGCTTGCCCCGTGCTCTCACACCACCCCGTGGCTCAAACATTGTCTATATAATCTTCGTCCAGGGTGACGATTTTCACATAGAGAAGATCGAGAAGACACAGTTCGCGAAATTTTCAACGAGAGTTGGCGGAGGGTCCTTGATTTTGTCTGCCAGGGTGGTGATATGAACAGCAGGAGAAAAGAGAATGAAAGCAGAAGCAAGCAGATAAACAATAGCTATGCCAGTCATAAGGCACAGAAATCAGGGTTATTCCAATTTGAATTAACCATTTCCCCCACCCCGTGAGTCCCCAGGATTGTAGGAGGGAAGCAAACGAAGATCCGGGGAGATGCCCGTCAAACCAGTCTTTCGGCTGGAGCGATCGAAATAATTCGGCAGCTTGGTCAGCAATTTCTTTCATTTTGGTCCGTGCTGCCTCTATAGCAGTACTGACGTTGTGAGTGTAGTAGTAGTACAGTGCAGTAGCAGAGTGCAGTAGTAATGGAGTTGTGAGATGGACAATGTTATACAACATTCTCCATCACTTAAATTCAACATTGAGTTTTTTGGGGCTTCTGCCACTTCCCAGCACACTCGCCAGGGAGGGGCAGTGAAACTGAAAACACGAGATGGGCGTAAGGATGGGATGCCTAATCCACATTTCAGACCAGCGTGATATTTCAATGCTAATCGGGAATAAAATTTCCCATTAGAACATCCCCAAACTAGTCCCAAGGGGTCCGGGGATATGCTAATTTTACAGGTATGTCAGGTTTTGCAGTGAGCAGCAGGCTCTGCAAAGGGTAGTGTGTACAGGGTATGAGAACATCCCGGTTTCTATATCTGCGGGAAGGATAACCCCAACAAATACACATGTCCCTTATCAGAACCCTTACTCTCTCCAAGAGCCAGGGTTTGTTTTTTTTTTTTGGGGGGGGGGGGGGGCCAGGACCAGTGTTATCACAGAATCACAGAATCGTATAGGTTGGAAAAGACCTTTAAGATCATCGAGTCCAACCATAAAGCTAACACTACCAAGACCACCACTATACCATGTCCCTAAGCAGTTATAGTTAAGAACTTTTCCAAGTTATACATAATATGGGGTAATGCAACAAAAAACCACCACCACCAACAACAACAACAAATCTCAATCCTTGTTCGGTTGATTGGAGAAGGGTAACACATATCCCTTGGTCGGTTCTATTCCAGATTCTAGTAAACACATGAATTGGTTCCCACACAAGCTTCTAAGGAATATGGTTTCCACTTCCCCCGTGTCTTCCTTTCCCAGAGGAGAGGAGGACCACCATCCACGTGAGAAATCGTAGTTCCCACACAAGCTTCTAAGGAATATGGTTTCCACTTCCCCCATGTCCTCCTTTCCCGGGGGAGAGGAGGACCACCGTCCACATGAAAAATCGTAAATACGTATTAGGACTATTATTACAATATTGGCAGTATCAACTAGCTCGCGTTCCTTAGACAGACCCCAGCGCCCACACTCGCTCTCCAGATCCTCCCTCCGCGCCTCCGCTAGCGCCAGCCACAACTCGCGCTCCCTGACAAAAGCGTCACGCAACTGATTCTGCAACCTAGTCGCTGCGGTTTCCCATCGCACCTGTTTTTTCTGCTCAAGCTTCCAGCTCCGCTTGCAAGCTTTTAACCAAATCTTGTAACGATTCGCTCGCCTCTCGCTCAGCCCGTTTTACCGTGCACTCACACTTACCGTGCTCTCGCTCTCCCCCACCCCGTGCGCGCCGACCTGCCATCGCCAAGCAAATAGCGCCTCAAGTCGCCACAATGTTTGAGACATTAACTCTTTCCGTCTCTCACAGCTTGCCAACAATTTACTGATGGCTTCACGTTCCAGGGAACTCATTTTATAATTTACTCAAGCCTGTCAACAGCTTACCCTAAACATCTCCTTAGCACGTGCCAAATTATTGTCTACCAGTTAAGCAGGAAGGTAAGGACGTCCCAGCACTGCCACCCCATCTGTACGTCCTTCTCCAGAAAGCAAGGCTTTGTGTTGCAGCTAAACCAACCTAAGGAGAAATTTCCAGCAAAAGGGGGATTCCTCAGGTATCTGAGGCAGAAAATTCTGCCTACAAAATAAATATGAGGTTTTTTTGATGGTTTAGCTCCCACAGAACAGCTCGACTGAAGCACAAATCTTGGGAAAACTGAGGGAAGGTAGAGAGCACTATTGCTCCCTCAACACTTCTCCCTTATGAGCAGTGGGGAGACAGCAATGTCCCCGTTTGATTTCTTTTAAAGATGCTCAGCAGCTGAACAGGAGAGAAATATCCCAGGCAGTAAATAGGTGCAGCAGATTGTAACAGATGCAACAACAGTGAAAGCACCAGGGAAACCACAGGCTCCTCCATGGCAGTGCAAACACCTCTAGGTATTTCTAGGTGTTGCTAGAGCAAAAGCTCCATTTCTTCCTATCATGAAGTCTTATCTGAAGCTACAAGATGGCTGATGGTGGTATACCACTGAATTCCCGTCTAGTAATTTTGATTCGTGAAACAAAACAAGAGGAAATGAGCGCCACACCAATGCAAACATGCAGCTGCATTTGCTTAAAATTCACTCACATTTTTACTTTAGAGGTGCTCTGTGACAGAATCACAGAATCGTATAGGTTGGAAAAGACCTTTAAGATCATCGAGTCCAACCATAAACCTAACACTGCCAAGACCACCACTACACCATGTCCCTAAGCACCTCATCCAAACATCTTTTAAATACCTCCAGGGATGGCGACTTAACCACTCCCCTGGGCAGCCTGTTCCAATGCTTGATAACCCTTTCGGTGAAGAAAAATTTCCTAATATCCAGTCTAAACCTCCCCTGGCGCAACTTGAGGCCATTTCCTCTTGTCCTATCACTTGTTACCTGGGAGAAGAGACCGACCCCCACCTCTCTACAACCTCCTTTCAGGTAGTTGAAGAGAGCGATAAGGTCTCCCCTCAGCCTCCTTTTCTCCAGGCTAAACAACCCCAGTTCCCTCAGCTGCTCCTCATCAGACTTCTGCTCCAGACCCTTCACCAGCTTCGTTGCCCTTCTCTGGACACACTCCAGCACCTCAATGTCCCTCTTGTAGTGGGGGGCCCAAAACTGAACACAGTATTCGAGGTGCGGCCTCACCAGTGCCGAGTACAGGGGCACGATCACTTCCCTAGTCCTGCTGGCCACACTGTTTCTGATACAAGCCAGGATGCCATTGGCTTTCTTGGCCACCTGGGCACACTGCTGGCTCATATTCAGGCGGCTGTCAACCAACACCCCCAGGTCCTTCTCTGCCGGGCAGCTTTCCAGCCACTCTTCCCCAAGCCTGTAGCGTTGCATGGGGTTGCTGTGGCCCAAGTGCAGGACCTTGCACTTGGCCTTGTTAAACCTCATACAATTGACCTCGGCCCATTGATCCAGCCTGTTCAGGTCCCTCTGCAGAGCCTTCCTCCCCTCAAGCAGATCAACACTCCCACACAACTTGGTGTCATCTGCAAACTTACTGAGGGTGCACTCGATCCCTTCGTCCAGATCATTGATAAAGATATTAAACAGAACTGGCCCCAACACAGAGCCCTGGGGAACACCGCTTGTGACCGGCCGCCAACCGGAGTAAACTCCATTCACCACCACACTTTGGGCCCGGCCGTCCAGCCAGTTCTTTACCCAGCGAAGAGTACACCCGTCCAAGCCATGAGCAGCCAGTTTCTCCAGGAGAATGCTGTGGGAAACCATGTCAAAGGCTTTACTGAAGTCTAGATAGACAACATCCACAGCCTTTCCCTCAGCCACTAGGTGGGTCACCTTGTCGTAGAAGGAGATCAGGTTGGTAGGATCAGGTTTTTTTTGACTAAAAACCAAAGCAAATATTAATAAGCTCTGACAAGGGAGTTTGTCCTGTCCTGTCCTGTCCTGTCCCTGTCAGAAAGAGGTGCTTTCAGACTTTGCTAGGACAATGCAGAGATTACTTACCAGCAAACAGGTTACACAACAGCAAGAGTCAAAAGCCAGGTCCTCCCTCACAGAAACCAGGCTGCACTTTTCCATGGGGCAGGGGACAGATCTGTTGAGTTCGTTTACTGTGGTGCACACACCAAGGAATAAACTTGTTATTTTAAAGTACCTTTAGTATAGTACTTTCTGTGCAGGATGGTGTGCCACACGCCAAGCATGAATCACAACATCCATCCCACAAAGTGGCCTTCACATGCTGTCAGATACCTCCTTCTATTTCAGCCCCGATGATTAGTTAACCATGGCTTAAGCAATATGCTGTTGGCTCAGCAAGGCACAGAGCATGCCATTCAAGAGTTTCCACGTGGCAGACAGGGCTGGAATTCACTGAAGGTGATATAATAGAAGTTTAGAGCATTTCTACATGGGTCAGGTGAAGTGCTGGTTTTAAATGCTTTGTTAAATATGCTCCCTAATATTGAGTCCAGGATGTTTTCCCAGATTAACATTAGGAAAAATCCAAAATCTTTTTGCTGCTGCTTCATGGAGAAGGTCAAATCCATAATTCCATTCCTCTCTGCCAACAGGTTTTAGCCCTTGCTTTTGTTTTTCTTGGAAAGCTATGCCCAGTTTTTTGGGGGGTGCACCTATAGCTTTTCCTCTAAAAGCTGCTGGAAACATAAGTCACAAGAAAATACACAAAATCTTAAAATCTTAAACCAATATCAAAGGAGAATTGTCAAGGTAGACTTTTAAGTAACATTTGGTGCACCAAAATTAAATATATTAAGCTTGAATCTAGAGCTAAGGAAATTTAGAATAACCAGTGGGTGTAATTCCCATCAAATACATTTGGTGTTAAGGCACCCTTAAGTATAACAAAAAAAAAAAAAAAAAGCTGCTGGAAGTTTACATAAATCAGTTCCCAGTTACTATGTTTCAGAGCAGCTACGGATACGCATTTCCTTCCTTTCAAGCACAATGGAAAATTAAAGCTTGCAAAGCTTTCATCAAGAACAAATTAGGAAAAAACCAGATCTACAGACTACGTGAATTGTCAACGCAAAGTGTGCAGCGTCTTTCAGTCCAAAGACCATACACAACACTGCTCTGCACTGTCCTTTCCACTTTTATCCCTTCGCTTTTTCAAGTTTAGCACATTTGCCAAGAACAGTAAATAGGAAGCGATACTGTAAATTGTTACTATGTGCTGTGGAGAGTAATGGTCAAGAGTGGTCTCTAGAAATATTTGGAATAAGGCAGCCTGCAGCAGAAAGCTGGACGAAAGACTCCTGTTTGGAGCTGTGCTTTTTGGTTCTGCCCCTGTGCTACAGGCTGTATGGAAGCAGATGCAGGTCAGTTTGGCTGAAGCCATTCACACAATCACAGCCTCAGGGGGAAACATGGTGGCCTTTCCAAAGGGTACACCAGGTACCATAGTTAACACACTTAAAATGCCTTGACTTTTTACACAGCCTGAATCTAAGTTAAAGCTTCCCCCAATACTAATACTGTACATATGAAACACCAAGAGATAATGCGTTTGATTCTGTTCACTTCTGCACACTTCATGATAATATGCTATTTGCACTTAGCTCAACCAGTGCGTATCAGGATCATATGTAACCTCCCTGAATGTACTCCTTTTAAAATTCAATGCTATTCATGCTCCACACGGCAGTCACATAGAGAATTTAGCTACCCGATCAAGAGCAGAGATTTCTAATACTGAAATCGTGACTGCAAGCTCAAATGAATACAGGGCTGAACTGCTCAGACAAATACAGGGCTGAAGGGGAAGCGTCATTTCTGACTTGCAGCTTTCCCAAAGCCTTCCAGGGAGCTCTGCAGGTGTGAGGAGCACCCCTGCAGCAAGGCCACCAAGGTGTGGAGCAGGAGGACCCTCTGGTGGATACCTGCTCCTCACCCCCACACACCTGGCCCGCTCGGGGACACCTCAGGTTACCCAAAAAGCCCCAGGAAGATTAATTTTCTTCTTACCTTTATGAAAAGCTGTTGCTAGTCTTTAGACTATTTATTGAAATATAAGACTCCGCGTGTCCTTGCAAGGATCTCAAATGATCTTGAATATTTCTTAGTGAAGCTTCGTAAGCACGAGTAAAACACTACAGCCTGGTGTCTTCCTGAGATTTCTATGCCTGTTTCATGAATAAAGTGATAAGATTTACTTGCACCTGACAGACACAACAGCAGAGGATACTGCAAAGCCCCCAGCACTAGGTATTGTACAGCTGGCCAGCACTCCCAGCTGCAAAGTACAGCACCCCAGTGACGTGGGAGCTGTAACCTGCCTCCCAACTCAAAAAGTCCTGCGGTAATTCAAACACACCCCTCATTTTCTTTTTTTGAACCTCCGTCCCTCCTTCACGGTGGGCCGTAGCACCTTCACTTCCTCATCGCAGGTGCATCCTTCCCCACGTTGCTCTGCTCCACACCTTCCTCCCCACTCTGCCATAGCCCTTGAGCCCAGCACAGGAGACACTGGGGAGCACCAGCTACGTAGGACGGCTTCAGGAATCAGAGACGGCAACAGCGAGCATCACCAAGCCAGCAACGCTGAGCTGCGAGGCAGGACGGAAGATGGAATTGCTCAACAGAGGAGAAAGCACTGTACGAGGCAGCCGGGTTGCAGGCAGGGAACCGGGAAGGAGCTGAGAAACGTGGAGAGGGCTTTTAAGCTGCGGCTCTTGCCCCTGACATTGCAGCCATGCCTATATCTGGCCCTGTGCCCCACCGATCCCGACCCTGCCCTACAGACTGACCCCAGAGCTGCCTCGCCCCCGTGGCTGGGCCTCATGTGGGGCTCCTGGCTGAGCCCGCTGCACCCCAGGGCTGCCCCACTCGGCTCACGGGGGCTGGCACGGGTCAGGGAGGGCCTGCCTGCCCCCCTCATTCCCCAGCACCCGCCGTGGCTCCCCAGTGTACTGCTGGGGTAACACCATATAGCATCAGGGTGCTGGGCTCCACTGTGCCAAACCAAGGTCCCTAGGGGATGGAGGGATGAAGGGTTTCCCACCACCCTGGTGGGAGCACCAAGCAATGCAACAAGTGCGGCAGAGCAAGGAAAGATGCCAGGGTCACTGCCAGGCACAAGGGGGAGCAGGAGGATTTATAGGCAGACCTGGGTAGAGAAAAGCTGTCCAAATCAGGAACCCAGCTATAGTGCATAGTCAGAATGGTATCTCCTTCCCCCCAAAACAGTACACAAGCATCTTATTCAGCACCCTGTCAATAACTTTGTTTTATAGCTTAGCATTTGGGTCTTCTTTGGAGCAGTTTTTGTACCTCACAGCTTTTAGCTTTCAAGAAATAGACCACATAAACCCCTCATCAATATTTAAAATAAAAGAGAAGACAGAACTTGGCTGCAGAAAGCTGCTGGAAAGGACAAACAGACAAAAGGGACAGATGCTAGCAGTACATCAGCTAGAAAACTGATACAGCTCTTTGCCACCAACAGCTTTTAAACAGTTTCCTATTCCTCCATGTTTGTAGAAAGCCATGCACACTCATTGTATAGGAAGGCTGGACACTGTGTATAAAATTTAAGTCTAAACACTATTTTAACCCTCATGGCTCAAGCAAATACTAGCACATGGCTAGAAAAGAACCAGCTCTTTGGAGGGACATGCGCATAGGAGGAGACTGAGAGAATACGGAAGTCAGAACGACGCCTGGTCGGGAAGTGAGCAAACGCTGTTAATCACCAGTATTACTGCTGCCCACAAACTTATGCAAGGGCTTCACAGCAGATCTTGCAAAACAGAGAGAAGGCACTGAACTTGCTGTCCTCTTCTACAGGGAGGTCAGACGTATGTGACCGGGCATCCAGCAGCATTAACAAGCGAAGAGATAGTGTAACAGAGCATACTAATGATTAAATACTTCAAGCCAACGTGTAGTGATTTTTCCTCATCCTAATCTGGGTGACACTTTCTTTCTCTGTTTTTAAAATCCAGAGACATGCTGGAAAGGAAAGATGGTCCAACAGCAGACCACTACACATGGATTCAGGGGATTACTATTTATTTTGCTGCTCTGGAACAGGTTTCTTATGGGCCAAGAAATAGGTCACTTAAAACTAAAGCATAAAATCTCACCTCAGCCTTGAAATCATAGTGAAGTAGATGTCTAAATTTCTTCAAGGATCTCAGGGGGTTATTTTTCTGTCTCTAACACAACTTCCTCCTGTGAACATGGAAGAAGTACTTTCCTCCCTGGACAGAGCCACTACAAGGCTGAACGTATTCAAGATCGGGAGATATTAACCCATGTATCTTGCACAGATGGGAGGTTTTGTGCAATTATACAAAACATAGTGTGAGCATTTTCCTTTTTAATTGAAAAACCTAAATACTAACATGACTGTACTTAATCCTTTGCTCACAGAGGAGCAGTTGGTTCACAATGCCACAATCTGAAGTTCCACCTGACCTCATTTAAACTGTTGGGAAGAGTTCCCAGCCCTGGTTTAAGCCCCGGAAAAAGCCAGTAGAGACAAGCCAAGAGGAGAGTTACAAGCAAAGAAGTAGGTCGGTAACATATCACCTGTTTCCCGGTGAAAGCACTACCCAAAATAAGTTTTGTGAATCTGTTCTGGAATCTGAATGACCCAGCAATGTACGTGGTTTTAAGTGTTGGTTTGGGCAGGAGTGCCTGTGGAAAAAAAAAAACAAACAACCCCAGATGAGAGCAGAGGAAGGGATCTCAAAGCCAGAAGACACAGTCCAAGCTTTTAACAAGCATAGGAAGCACAACCCTTAGGGAATTAAGTGATAGTACAGCTACGCTGATTTACTAAGGGGCTGCCAGTAAGGACAAGAGGGGTGTCCCCAATCTCTCCTGCCATCACATACTGGAACTTGGTCCAAACCACAACAGCACTGATGGCAAGACATATCCAACTCTATACACGGCTCATCTGGTCTCCCCTCCATATATGGAACAGGTGCATCTGTACGGTTTTATATGGTAACTGCGTGTGGCAGACAGCAGCTTGTCTCTATATTCATGACCAAACAAATACAACAAAGCAAGATGGGAGAAGAATTACTCATAAGTACCTCGTGCCCAAGTATCTGCTGATGACACGACAAAACCAAGGCAATGGCTAATTGTTGCTAAAGCAAGTGGCCCCACTCCCTTCATCCAACATCACACCCTCCACCCCTCACGGATGGCTGCCATTTTTGTGTTGTCAAATGAGGGGCATGCAAGCAAGACAAAGGCCTTCACTTATGACTTCCTAATCAGTGCTTCCTGCTACAGAGCCTGTGCCTCGAGACGCTGCTGGAATTGCTACGAGAACCAAAAAAGGGGAATGTGCGTTCTGTAAGATTTGCTCCTCCGACTTGCACGTCAACAAAACCTATGAATAATAATGCAAAACCATGGGAGCTCAGCAGAAGCTAGAGAGGGTTTCTTCAGGGTTAAGAAACATCCAGTCTATTCTGAGCAACCTCTCATGCATTAGGAAACAACATGTTAGTTTAACCGGGATAGTTCATTCTTAGCCAAAGCTTCTCAACTCGCCTTCTTTCAGCAGCATTACTAGTTTGAGGTTACTACAGTTACAAGAGTTGTGTATTTCCCTACGCCTCTTTCGTAGGGGCTTTCTTCCCGCTCTCGCCACAGCAAGCATTTCTACAGCTCTATTGCGAGTCTCCATCTTTCTTCCTCAAACCTTATCTGTGCTCAGACTCCGACGTTTTTCAGGGCACGTCTGCCTGGGAACGTGACGGCCAACTGCCCCCTCCCCTGTCACCAGCCTGCTGTCTTTCCACCCTCTCACCCAAGCCAGCCCGTCACCGCTGGCAGAGAGGAGCTGCACGTTTCTCCATCCCATCCGACCTTCATCCTCCCACCGTGCTGCTGCCATTCACCCCGACCCACAGCTTCAGCATTCGACTCGTCCTTCCAAGCGGGATGGAGCCCTTCCAGCCTGCGGCACAGGCGGGCACCGTACGGGCAGCTCCCATCTCCGCGGCTGCTACCCGCACCCGCGCCTTCGCCAGCTCCCTCCGACAGCGATGCCCGCACAGCAGAAGCCCTCGCAAAGCTGCGTGGGGATCCGAGGCAAGCTCTCCTTCACAAACCTCAGCCGAAAAGCCTTGCCACCGCCGGGGGGGGGACACCCTCCACCCCCCACCCCCGCCCCGCCTGCCTGGACCGTAGGAACTGCTCTCCGCAGAGCTCCGAGCGGCCACGGCAGCCGCACGGAGCCAGCTCTGAGCTGCCCGGGGGTGCCGGCTGAGGGCAGCCCGGCAGCCGTGCGGGGCCGCCTCCCCCCGGCCCGGCAGCCCCCCCCGGCCGCTGGGGCCGACGAGGCGAGCGGAGCCGCCGCCGTCCCGCGGGCAGGTCGGCTCCAGGCCCCAGGTAAGGGCTGCCCGGAGGGCGGCTGGTGGCCGGCACCGCGGTGGACGGGGACGCGCTGTGCTCACGGAAAAGTTCCCCGTGGAAAAATACACCTTTCCCCGAGCGGGGAGGGAGGACGAAGCCACCCAGCCCCGGCTGACGGGCAACCCGAGACCCGCGAACCCCTCGCTCACCTCCGGGCCCACCGCTCTGCTCCCGCCGAGAAGCGCGGATCCCTCCCGCCGCCCCGGGCATCACCGACGGCGCCCGCCCTCCCCCGCCGGTCCCGCCTCCGGACGGGCCCCGGCCGCCCCCTCCGGGGGGGCCTCCCCGGCGGGTCGGGTCGGGTGGAGCTGGCGGAGGAAGGATCCCGTTACGCGCTGGAGCCGCCGCCGCCCGAGCCGCCCCCGCGCCCCGGAGCGGGCGGCATCGCCCCCTCGACGGCACCCAGAAGCGGCTCCTCCCTGGGCGAGGCCACTGCTGCCTCTGGGGTGGCGGACTGGGGTTTTTTCAATTCATAGGACACCGTTTTAAATTGCGGTAAGGCTTTTTTTGCCCTCCTTGTCTCCTCCCCACCTCCAGGAATTTCTCCTCTACCCCACGGCCGGTCGGGAGCTTGTAGCCGATCCAGGCTTTTCGTCGCAATTTTACCTGTTGCCAGGCTGTGATACATCAAGGGGAGCGCAGGTCGCGATGCGTGTCGGGGGGCGGCAGCCGGGCGATTAAACCGACCCTCGTGTGAGGCTCGGCGGCCCGAAGGGCTGGTAAACCGCGGACAGAAGGAGGAGCAGGAGCGGGTGGGAGCTTCCTACATCGTTTGGTGACAAGGGAGATGACAACAAAGCTAACAAGAGTCAACAAAGATGTGAATCTGAAGACTTCAGTTAAAAAAAAAAAAAAGGCAGCTCGCGGATGAGCCGCTTACATGTTGCAAAATAAGTTTGTATCTACCCTCAGGCAGGAGGAATTTTGCCTAAATTATTCCTGGCAAATGATTGCTTAACAAGTTCTTAATGAGCGTGAATAAAGAAGGAAAATTCGGGCTTTCATTGAGAAAAGCACCTTTGGCTGCAGGGCTTTTACGGGGTGGAGTAATTTGCTGGGAAGATCAGCAGAGATTTTGGGAAGCGCGTTAGACGCTAATCAGGAGAGGGTTAGGTGGAGGTAATCCTGCCTGCAGCAGGGGTTGGACACGAGCTCTTTTGAGGTGCCTTGCAGCCCTGCCTTTTACGATTCCCATGATACAGCATGTTACTTATGTGTTATGAAACAGTCTACCCATGAGGAACATTTCCACAAAATAAATTTTGACATTTCCTTTAAACAAAAAACACATTTTCCCCACAATTAAGTAATCTGAAACTGCTCCCCCACACCCCCCAAAATAATGTTAAACTATTTCTTTTATAAGAATGGGCCTTAATCAAATTTGAAATTAAAATGTATTTCGAGATATTTTCATCTGCCCTGCTGAGCAGAATTTAGGTTAATGAGACGGAGTCACCACCAAAGGTGTCAACACTCACCCTTCTTGGAGCGAGGGATCGGGCCAGATGACCTCCTGAGAGATGCCTTCCCACCCCAGTTTTTCTGCGTTTCTGAGCTGCACAAGCAGCACCCTCAGCAGCCCGTGGCGCTGAGCCCAGGGATGCTATTCCTCGCCTGGTCCCTGGGTGAAAGCAGGCATCGGATGCAAGGGAATGCAAGATGGGACTTGTGAACTCGGGCGCATTCCGGGGCAAACACCTACATCACGAGAGCTGGTAGGGCGAGCTTAGCGTCTGCAGTGCTGCCATGCACAGGCACCCCGTGAAACGGTAACAGCAGCGGGGAAGGAGGAACTGAAGCCCAGAGATCTCTCCAGAAGATTGCCAGAGCCAGGATTTAGCTCCCACGGGGCTACTACAGCAGAGATGGTAAGGTCTTAGTCTCTGGATATGGAGATGTATCTAAACAGCAGAATTTGGATCACGCACATGCCTCTGGACCATTTTATCATTAGCTCCTGAACTGTCAGCTTACAGCCCTGTGTGAACTGCCACTGGTTTGAATTTGCCTTAAAGCGCTAATGTGCAAGTGGCACAGCTGCCCACGTGCTCGAAGGAGGCAATGACCTGGCGGGTACCCCAAGGATGCTAGCCAGCCCTGCTTGCAAATCGGAGCCGAGGTACGCTGGATCTCAGGGAGCCGAGGCAGGCTGTGGGAGGCAAATGACCCACCCCCAGCCACTGTCAAGAGCACAGCACCATGCCAATCATCCTCCAAAGCACCTGGCAGAACAAGAGCAGCATCACCTGCAAGCTAATTTCACAGCTGCCAATCACCTGAGTAAACAGTTTTTAAGTGCTTTCAGCCTGGTTTTGATTTGATTTGATTTGAGCAACTTCCTACCTTGTCTGTCAGCTGGTGAGGTGGCTTTGGTTTGAACTGGGAGAGGGTTGCTGCTGGGGAGTGAAGACACTACAGGTGGCTTCATCCTCACCCCTATTTCAAAATAAGCCAGTGAGCTGCCATCCAGGGATGAGTCCCGCTGCCAGAAAGGTCTGTGCATCGGCCACTGAGGTGCTGGAAAGAGCTTATGCAAAAATTATTCCTATGAAAGTGCTGTAATCATGGTGCTGGTCTCTCAGCCTGGGAAATAAGTAAATGGCTTACCGAAGGTGGGGAGGGAAAAGGGTGCAGCACAGCTGGCACTCAGTGATTAGATTGTAATATCCTATGTTGGGAGCAAGGTGGAAGGGGGAGGTGGAGGAAGGAGGGCATGCGTACGCTTACGGGGGCAGAGGAAGCACACGCCAGAGGCTTTGGGTTGCCTGCACACAGTGGGGAGGAAGGGAAGGTGGCCAGCGGGGCTGTTAAGTCCTTGTGGTATCACTCCCCCAGATATTAAAATACATGCTTTACTGCTGTTATACGTACCTTTTCCTTGATAGACAGACCGTAACATAGATGTTCGTGGAGCTGAAAGGCCCAAAGTGGTAAATTGGCATAGCAGAGGGCACAGTCTTGCCCTTGGGGCTGTTTTTCCCTGCCCGAGGGCTGCCTCCTGCAGGCACCGGGGACGTTTGGTGCAACGCCGCTCCCACCTTTCTGTCCAGCGGCTCCTCGCGGGGTCACGTCAGGGGTGGCTTGTCCTGGGGGGCTGCAGATGGTGACTTGGTGGCCGGGCTGAAAGACGGCCACATCTGCTCTTCTTCCTCCCACTTTTCAACCTCAGCTGTTGCCTTCACTCCTGCTGTCTCTTCTGGCTTTGGTTTTAAGGAAACCAGAAGTATTCCCCTCTCGTTGGAACAGCAGAACAAACCTTCTCATGATGCGGCCACCAGCACTTGTGTGGTCTTCTCCTGATAGGAGCCAGATTGCAGACTGAGACCCTTAAACCACCTGGCTTTTTTTTGTGCTACGGTGCCAAAGGGATGGTATTCCCGATCTGCCATAATGCAATCGAAACTGGAGTGCGTTCCTGTTGCCAGGTTTTCTTGATCAAATTTCTGTGAGAGGAAAGAAGAGGAATCAAAAAAAAAAAAGTGAATGGTTTTGCTAGCAGACACTCACCCCTTGAAATGAAGTCGCTGAGCCTCTACCAAGGATAAATCCTTTTAGAAGCATTAGCTCAGTGTTGTTAGGTTGGTGTCATATTTATCGATCAGTATTCACCAACGAGGGATGCACTCTGATAAATTTTGCCAATTGAGTCAAGTGCGATGATAAGCGCCGTGTCCAGCGAGCAGATTAGAAATGAAGATGTGATAAGAGGGAAATTGGAACAGAGCGGTACCTTCAGACAGAAGCAGGATGGCTGCTACATAATTTAAACCCAAAGGGAGGTGTGCTACTGCAGGCGTAAAAGCCTTCAGCTGGACAAAAGGCCAGGAGCCATCTGCTTTGCACAAAAACAGGCCAAGTACGTCTCCGCTTCAGCTTTCTACCTGGCCAAGCTCACTTGGGACAGGAATCGGTAAGGGCAACCCCCGTGTATCTATAGCTGGCTGCAGGAAGATCTGGAAACATTTGGGTACGTGGAAATCAAGGACGTTTTTCCCTCTCCGTAGGAGCCTGAGATCACAAGAGCTTTCCCTGGCCCAAGTCCAAAGTAAAAGAGTATTGAATTAATAATTGCCACCAAATTGGGTTGGATCGTATTTAAAAGTTTTGTGCTGATTGTATCAAATCATTTTAATTTCTATTGTATTTAATAAGTCAAAATTCAAATAATGTTTCAAAAGGAATAATTGTTTTGAGTTGGAGAGAAAATGTTTGCTCAGAATGTGTCAAATTTGGAAAATTTTTTGCCAACCTTTATTTCCCTGCATCACATTTTCTTTTAATTTTGATATTCACTAGAATTGTGCCCTTCCTGCCAGAAGGCCAGTTTGAAAGAAACGTCAGGAAAACCAAAGTAATTGAAAAATCCCAAACTGGCTCCACTGATCATAGCAATGATTTTCTAGGACAAATTTCGTAGCTAATAATAAGGGTCCACCTCTGTAAAGCTGTGTAATGCTGACAGAGTCACTGGAGTCAGTAAGAGTTGCCAGTTCCACTAAATCAGGTGGTTCTGATTTCGGCCCTGAGATTAAGTTACAAACACCAGTGTTTAGCTCTCCCCTCTCCCTGCATTTCCATATATTAGTTAATGTTTATCTCTTATCAGACTAATATTACTATCCAAGGGCATAATGTGGAGTTTTCCTAACATGAGGAAAACAGTTGCAGCATTTCCCAGCTCCAGTGCAACACGCAATAAAATGCTCTTGTTTTTCACAGCTTAACCTACCGTGGGGTGTAGATATAATTAACATGGTGAGGACAGTCCTAAAAACAACTGATCATTGTGTTCCTACATGAATAAAGGTCATTAATAAAGTCCTCTGTTACCCCTTTGTTCAACGTGGTCTTTAAGGATATTTGCTGAGTTAAATATTACACTTTAAATGTGAATTACTCTTTACTTGGAGGCTATTTGGAAGTAAAATACATTTAGGACTATAAATGCAGAAGGTCCATTATCAAAATATCTGCCTGGCTTGTTATTGAACCGGGGCTGCTCTCTCAAAGCCCTAATGCACCTTCCAGAAAGAAGATGGTCTAGTCTGAGTGCTGGGGCTTTGGGGAGTTGGATGTTTTCCTTTAAAAATATCCTGTCGGCTTGAAGTAGATGTACCATTTTGATATGAAACCTGTACCAGTTTGAAAGCAGCATGCAACTGTCTCAGATTTCTGAGCCACCAAAGCTGACTTGTGAAACAGGCAAAAAAACCTCATGTGGAGGAACAGGCGTGGATACATTCATGCCTGTCAGCCAGCTCACAAAAATATGGTGTAATAGAGGGTTTTTTCCACTTCTGTGCGTGTTGCAAAGGGTTTGACGTTTGTCTGGGCAAATTCCAGAAGAGCTGTCTGGTTTTCCTGTTGGCGGTATCCCTCCTCGGTCCCACCTCGGTCCCCGCTGGTCCAGCTGGGCAGAGCTCCAGGCTCCTGAGCATGAGGCCAGAGCCTGAGTCTAAAGGATTAGCAAGTGCTTAGGCACTGACCTAGCCGTGTGCTAGAGGTGCTGTATAAGCCATAAAGCCCACAACACCTACGCAAACCACAAATTAGTTGCCCCCCGTGAAATCTATCCAGCTCTGTTATGAGGCATGGCAGCAAGGTTAGCAGACCCACCAAAATGCCAGGGAAAAACACAGTCATGGAAGATTTTCACTCCCCCTGCAACAACCAATGCCAACACACAGCACTTATCAAGTTTAAAGTAAGTATTTAACTAGTGAACTAGAGTCCTTTTGTTCACACAGAGAACTGCTGATGTTTATTGAGGTTGTCCTGGTCTCCAGCAGGCCGTGGGCAGCTGATGTTGGTTAGGTAACATTTTCTGCAACTCATCCTCTCCGTAAAGTTTAATAGTCTTACAACAACAACCCCAACGTCTTTCCCGGACATTGCGTAGGGCTTAATTTTGTTTGGTTTTAATTTGAAAAGTAGAATTGGTAGCACATGCATAATATTTGCCGTTTCCTCTAATCATTTGCCCTAGCCACCCACCTCTGGGTTGATAAGGAAGGAGGAGCGGGCGTGAAAACCAGACCGGTTTTCCACAGTAGTCATGGAGTCGGTAAACACAGCAGGACCGTGCTGCTCTTACTCCTGACCAGTGGGTAACTCGTGTATTCACTAGGAACAGCAGGCAGGTTTGCCTTAAGCCCTTGGTAGGACAACAGAGAGAGAAGGAAAAATATCATTGCTTACCACAGCAGGGGAGGATTAGGAATTAATCACGCTGCCGTGACTGCAGGGCTCCTGGCACCGCGGGCTTCCAGCCCTGGGAAGACAGGCACTCCCTGCCTTGGGAAAATGTTTTCCCGGGGTAAGAGCCCGGAGCAGGCGCGGCCTCAGGGACAGCTTAGGAGACTCTTGCACATCGGACGTCCCCTGCACCGTGAAGCTGCAGTTGGTGTGAAGAGGATGTGCCCACGCTTTCCCCAAAGCTGCTGCCGCTCAGCGCTCGCCCACTTGAGCTGCGGCAGTCAGGGGAGCCTCAATACGCATTGCACGTTTTTGCTTTCCCTGGCTTCAGCATGGAAATAACAGCCAATCTGCAGTTGGGTAACAAAAATAAAATGAACCTAAAATAAAAAGAAGCTAAAAACAGCAGAGCTGTGCGCAGTGGCATTAGTGGTTTGGGGACAGTCAGCTGGAGAGGCCATGCTTGCGTGTGTCATGAGCAGGTGAAGTTTGAAGGACCTTTCCCAAGCTGCGATTTCCATCTCCAAGGCAGGGGGCTGTGGGGGGGGCTGGGTAGAAATTCATACCCTCCCCAGGTTTTCCTCGGGAGCATCTAAGGCAGCAAATGTCGGGATCGCCAAGAGCCACAACTCTAATTTCAGCTCTGATGCAACACCTGGCCCTGGGAGCAATGACAGTAGGGATTCCCATGCAATAAATCAGCACTGACAGCTGAGATCTCCCACCCAGAGCCATCATTTGCTGAGGGCATGGCCCTTGTGCTGGCCTCTTCCCAGCCCTTTTACTCTATGAGTAAAGGCACCGGTCCTAAAAAAGGCAGCTTTGCCTCTTTGCAAAGCTGATGAGCTGGCAATACGCCCGGTGTGGATAGCAGGCAGCTGCAGCCTGCCCAGGTGGGTCTCTCCTACTGCATCTTCCCCGTGCCCTCCCTGCACCCTAAAGGTTTTCAAGGCTTCTCTTCTCAAACCAGAAACGCCGCAGGCACCAGGCAAAGCCTCTCCTGTGTTTTACACCCCTTCTGCTCTGTCCAACTCCAGGGCCAGCACCACGGCCAGGCAGTGCTTGCTGCCCGCGGCCAGTGCTCCTGCCTGGGTGGCAGCGACCCCACGACATCCCTGTTTCCACAGCTGGGCATGGCCCCACCAGCCTCCCTGGGAAGGGACACCATCCAAAACCCCCGGTGCTGCTGCCACACCGGTAGTGATGAGAGCACTGGGATAAGCAATGGCTCAAAGACCAGTGGGGAGGCGAGGGTTTGTCGATGGCCGGTGCGCGTGGTCCCAGCAGCGCCTGCCCTTGTGTAGCCATCACCTGCTCCCAGCCCCTGCGTTTGCCATACAGGGAGGTGCAGACCCCCGGGAAGCAGCTCCTGAAAGAGCGGTGTATTAAACGGGCGCTGACCTGGGGGAGCCTCTTAAGATGCCAGGCTGTGAACCGCGATGGCTCAAAAGGGCTTCCCAATGTGCCTTGGCTCTCCCTGAGGCGGCTGCCAGCATGTCAGGTGCAGGAGCCAGTGCCATTAGCCATCACAGTCACTGAGGCCAGAGCTGACTTTTTGTGCTTTTACGTGCTACAGTAATATGTAAAAATAACAATTGAAACCCCTCCTGCCCTGCTGGGGCTTTGAGGATGCCTAAATCATTTCAGGTGCACGGACATCTTTGGTTCCCAGCGAGTAGCTTCCTAATTTTGGACACCAAGGATTTCTCTTTGATGCCGATGGCTCCGCACGCTGGATGTCAGAACAAGGTTTGCTCCCTGGCTGGAAGCCTAGAGGTGAAAGCTCAGCCTCCCGGAGGGACCCCCTTAGTATAAGGGGGTACTTATATATAAGGGGGTACTTGTTTCAAGCTATTGTCTCACTTTCTGGTTTTTTTTTTCCCAATACCTCAAATAATAGATTATTACAGTAAAACCAAACAAAAACCAAAAAAATATGTTTAGATTTGCACAAAATATTTGGATATTCTGCCAAGCCAGGGTTTGGCCTGCGTGCTGCATTGAGTGCCCTGACTTCCTGCAGTCAGCAGCAAGCCGCTGCACACCTGTATGATGTGCCCAGCTCATTTGGCAAAAGTGGCTGCTTGCTCCCCTCCGCTCCAGATCCCGGGTCTCCTCACCGCTCTGACGGGCTGTCCCTCCTCTGTGGAGTAACGTCCACCTGCAGGAGCCCACCCACAAAGCTGATCCCGTTGCTCCGAGCTCTTTCTGAGCAACCAGGCAGCAGCTGCAGACGTACCCCACCGACCCCTGCAGCGCACCTCAGCAGCACCCCTGCATGCCCAGCGGGTACCCTGGGCGCGCCATGCAGGGACGGGACATCTCGTTGCACGTGGCTTGGTGCATCACCCCGCAAAGCGTGCGGTTCCTGCGTGGGATGCTCCCGCTCAGCCCTTCCCACGGTGCCCGCTCTGCAGCTCTGGCTCTCGCCCCCGGCCCCGCAGCTCCGTGGCACCCCGGGGTGATCCTGCCTGCCCAGCTGCAGCAGGCAGATTGCTTCATCATCTGAACAACTTAATGGCAGCTAATGACGGCATGGTCCGCTGGGGCTGCCTGGTCAGGATGCTCCTTCCAAAGGCCTTGAAAAAACACAGGGCATTTTGAACTGCAGTGGTAACTTTTAAATGCCTGCCTTGAATAGCTCTTAGTCTTGAAGCAAGTTTAAGAAATTAAAAAAAAAACAAAACCAAGCATAATAAGGAACAGCAGCAAAGTTTTCAGTTTCTTATCCCTCAAATCCCCCACACACACACACCTTTAAGGAAAAGCATTTTTCTGAAGAAAAATAAGAAAAGGGTCGGGGGGAAAAAAGGCAGGAGAAAGGCCACCAACTCCAGTCTGCCTGACAGTTTTTTTGCAGTATGTGGATTTCAAGGGGTGTTGAGTCTCAGCCAGGGGATTGCACCACATGTCCAAATGGGCTCTTTCTGCTCTGTCCTGAGAGCGGGGATGGACGTGAAATTATTTTAAAGTCGGCTTGGAAAATGGTGTGCGGGTTTACAGATTGCATTTTCTTCCCTTTTCTAATAATGCCAGGGGATTGCCTCGCCCATGAACATGAGACCATCTGGAAAATGTCATCCGGTGCGTTATTCCCTGTGCCAGAGGGTTATTTATAGATAAAGTAAATCATGTTGTCATGTTCGAAACAAATAAGGAAAGGCCCCAAGAGAACAGAGTGCCTCCGCCCTCGTCTCCCTGCATAGCTTTGCCTGACGAGGGGATGCCGGTGCCTGGTGGTCCCCAAGCCCATGGGCTACCATCACCCCCCAGAAGCTGACCCCCCACCCACGGAGGACCGGTGCAGGACCAGCCAGACACGTGTGCCAGCCGCAGCGCAGGGGTCGTGTGTGCAAGACCACGCGCACTGAGGCATCCCTGTTTTGTGAGCAAGCCGTGCCCCTGGTCCAAAAGGGGAGCGAGCTGTCAGCTCCCCTGCCTCTCACCCCCACCCGCATCCGAAACAGGCTGAAATACTTCACTGGCTCAGGTGCAGCCCCACCGCCACATGCGGTCAGCGCAGCCTCACGTTACGATGGCGGCTGCCGGCGGTTCCTGCACGCCACCGCGCTTCCTCTCCTTCAGCAATGTGCGTGCAGAAACCCAGAGGCTTCGCGTGGTCTTCACCCATCCTCCAAACCCCTGCTTTGATACAGCAAACTGGGGCACTGAATGTTTGCATCTCAAAAGCCGGTCAGTTTTGAAGAGCAGACAGGACCACTCGAAGCGGTGCCTCCGGCAGACGGGCCCTCCCGCGCCTGGGCTCGCCCCCAGCCCCCTTGCCCACATTCACTGTACGTCACCTAGCTTTGCATCAGCTGGCATGGCCGATGGGGCAGCCACAAAGCCGTGTACAGCTCGAAGGTTTGTATATTTTGGACACAAAATAAGGTCATTTCAAAGGAGTTACTCACAAAGAGCGACACCCTTCCCCTCAGCTGAGCGATCTGGAGTATTAAACATTTGAACGTAACCCACTTAACAACATACTGCCTTTACTTTCTGGAAAGTACAATCCGCTGAGTTCAGGCCAGCTCCCGTTACAGGCTTCCTAAATTTAGTAATGGAAAATTAAATATTCGCTTTAGATAGGCAGATATTTGCACATCTACGTCTCCAAAATGGTTGCAGGCTCTCTGTTTGTAAAACTAATTGATATCATTCGCTTTGCAGCGCTACCTGGAGTGGCTCCATGATGCGATGGAAACGAAATGAAGAGCATATGACTGACCTACCACAGCTCAGGTCTGTCTTCCCAAATGCCTCTGGCTGGGGATCACCAAGGGTCTGGTTTATCCTCTATTTCCTTCCCTCTGAAGGTTTATCTCATCATTTCCAGGAGCACAGGAAATCGTGTTGCAAGACAGCCCGTGTTGGCCCGCTGGCCCCATGCTGGAGGGAGGGCAGCGTTGGTTTTCGGGAGGGTTTCCCCGAAGGAAAGCCAGGCAGCGTTGGTTTTCGGGGGGGTTTCCCCGAAGGAAAGCCAGGCAGCAGTGCTGAGCCCACAGCCCACACACAGGCGCGGCGGGGCCGTCGATGCCAGCATGCCCCGGTGAGTGGTCGTAATGGGGCGCCCACTGTGGAAAAACTAGCAGAAAAGTAAGTCCCTCTTAAAAAGTGACATGGAGACTTATCTCTGTAGAGGTTGTACCCGAAACCGCCCCAAATCAACTCTAAAAAAAACCAAAACACCTGCTCTGTACCCAAAAGCCACTTGGTGGCATGGCACCGCTTCCTTTGCCGTCCCGGCATCTGCAGCAAACTCCGGGCAGCTCCAGCAGCCCACGGCACCACAACCCTGCTCCCGCCCGCAGGACCCCCAGGCACCTTCCGCGGCCAGCGATGAGCCGCAGGCAATTAAGCACTCGCATCTCTTTCGGAGGAGGGACACCCCTGTGTGAGGAGGCCGAAATAAGCCAGAGGCAGCGGCGAGGCTGAGTGCTGCTAACAAGAAGTGGCTGCCATGGCCCTTGCCGGGAAGGCCAAAGAAGATGGCAGAAAGGGGGTTCCCCGGCGACGTTTTGGGGGAGAGGCGCACCGACAAGTTACGTGCACGTGCAAACACCCGGAGCTCACTGTGGCAAGTCGGGAGTTGCCAACCCAAATGGCGGAGACAGAGCGGGAAACCGTTGACGTGCCGCCGTCACTGCCCCAGGGGAACGATGGCGGGAGCGAGGCCTCCCGGCAAACCGCCGGTGAGCACAGCCCCGGGACGGTTCATGACTGAATGTCGGTGGGAGTGGAAAGCATGGCACTCGAGCGGCATGGCCGCCCCCCCGGCCCGCACCGGACACAGGCGTGGCCGTGTCCACCGGCAGCGACGCATGGGTGGCCCCAGGTCAGGTCACCCTCAGCTCCCGGCCCAGACGGGTGGGAGGGAGGTTTTAGGTCAAACCCCTCTGTGTCCTGGGGAAAATGAAGGGAGGAGAGAATACAGATTAATTTGGCAAAGGAACCAAGGGGTACTCCAGCTGAAGAGGGCTCACATTGAAGAGGTAGGCAGAGCGAGATGAAACCTGGCCGTATCTCCACAAAAACGTAGACATCTTATTTCCAAGACGGGCAAACCAGGCATGCCTGGTTTTGGTGAAAATATCAACATAACATTTTTGAGTGTTTGATGAAGAAAGATGGTCCTTGGGATGCGGCACTTTGCAAATTACAGAGGAACAGTGATGAGCCCCGTGCTGGGCAGGGGGACGTTATCCATCTATTCGGGGGACAGCGATTTCCCTCAGCCTGGTTTGGGGGAAGCTGCTGCTTTATCAGATGAGTCCTGCTGCATTTTGCTCCTCTCTGCGGCCATGTACCGCATGCATTTTCTATGCAAAGTCTCAGCAGTTTCAGTTATCAAGAGAAGGAAACGGAAAGCTGCAGCTGCAACAAAAGGCTTTGTAGAAGTATTTTAATACCTCAAAAACCCCACCTGGAATTAAAAGAGCAAGCCATTTTATACAAGGCACTATAGTGCTGCTGTACTCATCCCGGCAGACTTGCAATTAACCCAACAAGCCCACGAACCTTCCCAAGCACGCTCCTGAAAATCAAGCACACGCCAAACCTGCCTCAGCAGACCCTGCCTGTCACTGACCACCAATTTTTGGAGCCTCCTGCCCATCCCAGCAGCCCAAGCCACAGCATTGGCTCCCCACAGACTGCCCAGCCCCAGGGGTAGGTGCCGTCGTGGCCGTGGGGGGGGGCACGCAGCTGCTCCGACCCCCCCTGGCTCCAGGGACCCTTCCCCTGAGGGCACCCGAGCTCCCGCACAGCTTTCTCATCCCGTGCTGCTTTGGCCATGCCACCGCCTTTTGCCTGGATGTGCTCAAAAACGCCCGTCCCACCCTTGGCGGAGGTGTCACCCACCTCATGGCACACGGACACAGCTCTGTACGTCGCGGGTGAATTCTGCCAAAAATCACAGCGGGTGCCACCGAAGGACCTCCATTACAGGACACCCTTTTGCTGTCGGGACGAGCCACGGTGGCCATGTCCCTGCAACGAGCGGTCGGGGCCGGAGGGCCAGAGCTGCTCCTTCTCTTACCTGGAGACCCTCACGCCAGGAAGACGAGGAAGCTTAAAATCGCCCTCCATCCGGCCATCTTGCTGATGGGGAAAAAAAAGGGAAAAAAGGGAAAAACCAGCCAGGCACCTGCTGTGTCAGCGGCCGGTTGCCCCCTCTCATCTCTCTTTGTCACCTGGGACCCCTTGGGGTGGCCGGGCTCTGCACATGCGGCTCTCCTGGTCGTGGCCATTGCAGAAGGAGCAGCAACACACCGCCCGAACAGCAGGAAGAGCTGTGGGGAACCGGGACATTAACCTTGCTGCTGCAGGTTTTGTAGAGGCTCAGGCAGAAGTAACCCTTAGTTACATTCACTTTAAGTTATTTCCTTAACTATGAGCGTGAGATTTTTTTTTTAAATTCATTTTTAATGAAAATTTAGATTTTGCATAATGCGAATACTCACGTGCAAACAGGAATCTCCATCAAGATACTGTACCGCGTGTTTTTGTTGTGTAGCTTCCCCCTGTTCCCCTAGTCTGAATTCCTTAAGCATTAGTTTTGTTGTCAAAAGTAGGGCCTTGAAAAAAACATTTAGGAAGTGACACTATCTTTATTGTCAGCTAACGTACTCAATGAGCCAGCTTTTTAGTACTCTCCACTCTCCAAATACCCTGCTGAATTTTCTGGCAATTAAAATATAATACAGACAAAAAGCCTCAGGGGCCAGCTGCGGGCGATGCACGGAAAGGCTGCCGGTGCTGCGGCTGCTGGAGCCGGCGCTGGAGCAGCCCTTCCAGGTCCTGGTGCGGCGAGCTCTTTGCATCCCCGGCGCTACCAGCTCACCTGGGCAGACTGTGGACAATGTTTGGCCTGAGCTAAAAACAAACAGAAACTGCAAACGCTGTTGACCGATGCAAATAAAGGCTGGCTTTAATGAGCCGGGGGGGACAGGTGTGTGCACGCAGCCCGGCTGCACCTTGGCACGGGGACCCAATGCCGTTATCGTGGCTCCTGCCAAGGCCGCCTCCAAGGCTGTGGACCTGCTCAGGCACCCGGCCTTGCACCAGCCCTGGGTCTGGATGGAGAGACGAGATTTTTATTTATCTGCTTCTGAGGGAACTGCTAAATTGGTGGCTCAGTGCCACGGGAAGCATCCCTGGGCAGGGGGGTCTCTGGTCAGCCCAGATGCTCCAGCCAAGGAAAACCAGACCCGCTCTCACCATCGTCCCCGTGGGGCTGCCTGCTGGGCACCCCTGCTACTCACACCTTCGCACCGTGTCCTTCCTCCTCCTCCTGGCTCTGCTGCTTTGCCCGCAGCACCCCCCTGCCACCCACCCCCGTTTCAGGTGCTGAGTGCACGGCTGAGGCATCCCACTTGTTCCTTTTCTCCCCCACCCATCTCTGAGGCTCCTTTTTAATTAAGCGAAAGATTTTTTGGAGCAGGGTGTGGGTTTCCATCCTGACCCAAGCGGGCAGGAATCGAGCGAGGGAGCCCAGTCCAGATGTCTTTTAGCTACGGCTCCCTGTTCCGACGTGGGGATACTGGGCTTTCCCCCCGCCGTGCACCAGGGTTACGGCCTCCCCTTCACCCCACGCATCCCCAGCGAGGGGATCTCTCCTCTCCTGTACCAGTGGAGGAGGAAGACTGGAAGCAATTTGGGAAATGGGCTGTAAGTCACTCTGTGCACATCGTCAGGGAAAGGCCAAGGAAAAACAAACAAACAAACAAACAAACAAATCCCCCACCCAACCCAGAAGAAGCTTTTTCCAACACAAAGTACAGATTTGATGCCAACAAAACATTTTGTGGATTCCAGACTGTTCATGCCAAAAAAACAAAAGGGGAAATAAAAGCAAAGAGTCAGAGGAAAGATAATTTCTTCCTGGCATTTTTGATCAGTTTTTTTGGTTTTCATGTAAGTGCATTTAAGATGTCCTTCGATTGAAAGGTCTCAGACTTGAAAGAAAGCATCCCCTCTCAGGTTGAACAAGGTATTTTGTTTGATCCAAAACATTTTATTTACTTGGCGTTTTTCACCTGGTATTTTTTAATTGCTTTGAGTCGGAGAAAAACTTTTCTTCTCCAGTTTTTTCAAAACTAATTAAAGAAGGGAATTATTCACATAGCTCTGTATACACTGCTCTGCACGATGGACCCACCGGTCTCCACAAGAGCCTGTACTCACTCATATTTATTAGCATTTACATTATGGTTTTGATTCTTCCCAAAAAATGATGCACCGTTCTGCTTGAAATTCTGTAAGGTTTCAGAAAAGTCCTCCTCCCTTCCCTCAGTATTTCTGGTATTAAGTCTGATATAGAAAAGGCTGCAGCTGGAGTTAAACCACCTGTACGTGCCCTCTCGCTGGAGAGGGGCTTCCCCTATAGCCTGGGCCCTCACTCTGTGCCGCTCATCTGCCGCCGGCGGGGCGATGGGGGCTGCAGCTCTTCTCCCGTGCACTCACGGCGTCTCATGGACGCTCTGAAATCAGTGAGGTAGCTTTTCCTCTCTCATCGATGCAGATAGACCAGTGTGTCCAGGGGATGAGTCAGAGCAAATGCCGTTTTTTCACTCCCTGAGGTGTCTGGACTTCATCATCCCAACCTTTTCCTTTGGGGAGAACAAAAAGCGCATTAACCTAGAGAGGTGCAGGAGCCGAGACTGAAGAAAACCAGGCTGCACCCCAGGCCTGCTTGCTCTGCCTGGCAAAGACAAGCAGCTCCGCACTCCTGCACGCTCGCTGCCTTCGCTGCTGCTCAAAGCCACCTCCCAGGCTGCAGAGAGCTGCTGCAGCCCGGGGAGATGCTCACAGATCCAGCCCGCCGCAGGATCCTGCAAAAGGCGGAGCACCGCAGCTTTCGCCGAGAGAAAGGGGAAGAAGAAAGTATTCAACTGTATTTCCATGGATGTTTAGAAAACTTAGAAAAAAGAGAAAAAAGCCAGAGAGGGTGATGTTTGAGATGAGGCAAAAAGCTACTGTAAATACTTGCTGTTGGTTTGCTGCGTCAGCTCTCCTCTGTTAGCCACATTTGAATAACAGCAGTTATATCTCAGTTATGCGGTTATATATCAGTTATACGCTTAAGTAATGCCTTACTTAACATTTCTGCCCACTTCCTATTTCCTCAAGCCTCAGGTGTGTGCTCTCCCATCCCCCTGGCCCATCACGTCGATCAGCGTCTCGTTTCACATTTCATTCGCATTTGAAGCCTGCAGACTGGGTTTGTAATAGCTTCCAGAAACCACCATTTAGTGGTGGACTTGGCTCGGTTCCTGAAGGTTGGACTGGTTGAATCACCTGAAGGTGGACTAGTGCTAGGTTCACGGTTGGACTTGGTGATCTTAAAGGTCTTTTCCAACCTAAACGATTCCATGATTCTATGATTGTTTTCCATCAAAGCCGAGGGAGCGAGACCCTGAGGCCGAGCAGCTTCTTTCCCACCCCGCTCAGCCAAGAAAGCTTTCACGCTTAATGCCATGGCTCCGTTCCTGCATGTTGCAGCGGCCATAAAACAAAGCTCAGACAGCCTCAGACAGAAGCGAGAGCCTGTGTACGTATCATAAAAGCAACTACCAGCGAGGCAGAAGAAACACAGGCAGGAGGAAGCCAGGAGCAGCAGGAATAGGCTGCTTTTGGGAGATGGGGTGCGGCGAGCAGCAGTTTGGGGAGCTGCAGGATGTCCTGGCTGTGCCCAGACCACACTCAGTCTCAGCATGTCTAAAAACAGGTCAGTGTCAGGCACCCCATATGCTTGTATTATTAATTCCTCGTGGAAACATTTACTGTTCAAAGCAGCACAAGTTAATGGCTGTGTGGGAAGAAACTAAGGAGTTTGGAGAGCGGGGCTTGGGGTAGCAGTGTCCCAGCTCCCTCTCCGGCCGGAGGAGACCCAGGGAACACCAACCAAATGCAAACGCCCCGTGGCTCACCAGCCGGCTGCTCCCGTGGGCCCAGCGCCTGGGTCTCTGCCAGCTGCAAAGGGAGCTCAGGCACCCACCTGAGGCGTCGATCTCAAACCAAATCCCAACAGCGATGCCCGGTCCGTGGCGCACATCAGTATGAATGATGCCTACAGCCACGGTGTCCGAGAGCCTCAGCTCTCCATCCATCCCCAGCAGGTGGGGAAGCTGGAACTGGTCATCTGGGAGAATAAATTTGCATTAGTTGGTGCTGCTAGCAGGACTAGCACTGTAACATCAAAATAACCAGCAAAGGGCGTAGGGGAGGGGGAGCTGGTGTTCTGCATCAGGTTTCACCTGCATCCACACCACCAGACGAGGCACCAGCCTCAGCCGGGATCTCACCCCATACCGGCCATGTAGGTGACAGGAGCACATCTCCGTAACTCCGGGAACAGGGAGGGAAGTCACTACGACTCGTATGTGCTGGAGGCCTCCTGCTGCCACCGTGGAAACAGCCCTGGTGTTTCTGAAAACTTGTAGACAACAATTTTCATGAAGAAATTTTGCATTCAACTATTAGGTCTCAGAAAATGAAGAGAAATTGAGCACAGAACTGAAACTGGTATTAGTAAGTGGTATTAATGTCATTAAAGAATGGGAGAAATCAAACCACTGTAAATACATACAGTGCCTTAAAGGGTTGGCTGCGTAATGTTAAAAATAGCTGCAAGGCAAATCACTGGAGGGGAAAGAAACAAAGCAGAAAAGGACGAGTGTTAGAAGTGCTGAGAAGCCAAGGTCAGAGGCTACAAAAGCTAGCGTCGCCTAACTGGAAAAAATGATTGCTGAGAGATGAGCACAGATAGCTCTAGACAGAAAAAAGACGTGGGGGGAGAGGAGGAGAAGGCAATGTGAGCAAACACGACAGAGAAGGTAAAATTTCTGAGGGACACAGGACATAGTTAATACTGTCCTGTTAGGAAGGATAAAGAGGTTGTAAAGCGAAGAGGATGAGCAAGGAAGTTTGTAGAAGCTGGTTTTTGCCCGTGATGCTGTTTCTGGAGATGAGGGTCCAGTTTGGTGGGTTGATGCCCACCACTCGTTTCTGCCCATCTACGCACCTCCCAGGTTTCTGCTCAGCCACCCCTCCAGCAACTTCTGGCAGAAACCAGTTCAAGCCCAGAGGCTCTCGAGCCCCTATCTTCTGTGTTTCCCAGGCCAGGACCAGTGAGCCGTCGGTCCTTCCCTGCCTGGACACCCTGTCCTGGGTTTCCAGTCACTGTCTGTCTTCTTGCTGTGACAGAAAGCCCAGGGCAGGGAGGCGGGAGGACACAACCCTGGGGTGGCTGGGCGAGAGCTGCCAGACAGGCTGCGAATGACTGCCAGAGCACAAAGTCTTTCGTCCTTACCTCCAAGGCCCTCCCTGGCCTCCCATCGCCTGGCACCAAGCTAAAAGCTCCTCTGGGGAGCTCCCGTGACAGACACCCCCCGCATCACCCCGGCCAGGCACAGGGAGGACGAGGCACGTCCTTCTAGGAGCGGTTCTCGTCCCTCCAGCCCTGGCAGCCTAGAAGGACCCGGCCACCCTCAGCAGCGCAGCCCCCTCCCACTGTGGCCGTCACCTCCCGGCACTTGCATTTAGAAAACAAGCAGCTGTCAAAAATCCAAATAAAAGAAGAGAAGCTTCGCCAAACTCGCTCCCCTCCCAGGGAAGGAATGCGAGGCAGATGCTGGCAATACCATACGGTGACAGAGAAGTCCCTTGGGCAGGAAAAACATTGCGCAAGATGTTCACCAAGCAAAAGTGGGATGCCAGAGTACGGACAAGTTATCCTGCACGCCTTTTAATCAAGTATTGCCCCATCTTGGCCAGCTGAACTGCTTGGCATTCATTTGGTAGAAATGTCAGTAGGATGAAAGACACAAATAAGGTGCACCTTGTGGGGGAAAAAAAAAAAATCAAACAACATTTGCTTTTATGTATTGAAAATCAGTTTTCACCAATTTCATTGATAACATCTCACGAATCATAAAGCAAACAAAATAGCCTAGTTATTTGCATGCTGTTGATGTATTTTGTCTCCTTTGTTTTTCACGTGGTTTGTTCATCAGAGCAGACTGGTTTCATTTTGTAGTTTTCATGAATTAGCATAATTAATGCTTTTAACAAATTTTTAACCTCAAATCCTACTTCAGTAAGATGAAAGACGACTTGACCCATTTCCCCAGACTCAGGGCAAACAGCTTTGTAAGGTTTTAACGTCTTCATACCACACAGTGAATTTCAGAAAATAACCACTAAGTAACTGCAATAGAAAACTTTCTTTAATTTTTTAATGAGGTTGGATACACGTAGGTAATAATGCTATGATTTAAAAAATTATTTTGGCAATTGACTTAGCGCTTAAAATGACCACAGCGCTTTGCACCTCTAAGCTACAACACAGGCAAGATTATCTAAGCTGCAAGTTTCCTGAAAACCTTTTAATAAACTTCTTAGCTCTGAGAACAAAACCAAACACCACCCCACCACCCCCAAACCCTGGAGGCCACGCAAAGCAGACCCATCTTGTGCATGGTGGCCCTTTACCCCCCGAACGAGCACCCCTCCCACCCTGAGCAGCACGTAAGACACATCTCTGCTTCCACCCGGGAACTGCCAAGATGGGTCTGGAGGATTTAAGGACTTCATGCAATAAAAAGAGAAATCATTTCAACATCATTCTACCCAGAAGTACCCAAACCCTCTTTTCGTCCCCTATGTTTTCCCTTCAGATATGACCTATTTTTGCAGAAAAGAGGTATTTTCAGTATAAACTCATAGGCACACTTTTTTTTTCCCCAAGAGCAGGATGTTTGGGTTCATTTTATCATTGTTATGTGCCTTAATTCTGCCCCGTCAAATCTATAATCACTGGTTTCCTTCACAGTTCAAGGACAGTTGAAAGCAGGGGTTCGGGAACACTGCGATGGCCTACGCAAGTCCTTCATCTGGCCTTCACAAACCAGATAACGGCGGTGGTGCTTACCTTCAGCACGGGTCTTCAGAGATGAACTGGAGCTCTTGTCACGTCTCAGGAGAGACTTCTCTCAGTGCAGTGGAATCCTATTTTCAGTTGCATTTGTAGAAGCGGGACAGCAATGTGCAGGTTTCCTTAGATCCACTGGATAACTGGATGTTGCTGCTTGAGTACCCACAATTTCGTCATCCCTAATAAAGAGCAGACCCAGCAGGCTGGGACATGAGGAAACTTCCCTCAGATGTGATGGCAGCATTTTGTCTCCATGTCCATAACAGCTGCCAGGTAGGTCTGTGGAGCACCTTTAAAATAGAGCTCAGGGCAAAGCCGTCCTGAGTTTGTAAAGAAACTGAAATAACTGGGGGGTGTCAGTCGTCTCATTTCCTCCTCACTGAATTTAGCAAAGGGTTTCAGACAGCAAAAAATTATGGAGACAAACATCAGCTTATTTTAAAAACTAAGACGATTTTGTGTTAATCAGACAAAAGCAAATTGTTTACTTCTCAATTCAGCCAAGCTGGGGAAGAGAGGAAGAGCTCTTTCTCCTCAGAAAAACCCAGCCTTGATGAGCATTACCTTGGGTTTGAAGCCAGGTTGCTGTGATCACCTTCATTCTCTTCGTGAAGGGTCAACTCCCAAAATCTTGGGAAAACTCACTGAGCATAGCCATGACTTCATTTTACCTGGCTGGGAAAGCCCACCCCAGCAGTTGCCCCCGCAGTTCACCACCCTCCACTGCAGCTACATGGTTCCGAAAAACTGGTTCACCAAAACGATCTTCAGAGCACCCAAGCCAAGTCCATCCCTGATGCTGTGCTGCCTCTCAGTTTGGTTTTTCTTACCTAGGTTGTTCTAACCTTGCACAGGAGGGCAGGGAAAGAGGGTGGCAGAGCGTAGCCCAAGAGCAGGAAAGGGGCACGTACCAAAAAAAACACTGCTAAATCCGTCATTAGATGACTATTACGCAAGCAGCAGCATCTGCCTTATCTTAGTAAGGCGCTCAGTTCCACGTCAGTTATTCCCTGTTGCAATCAGGTATTAACAATGCACTCCTCTTCGGTGGATGTTCGGTGTTAATTAAGATGCTAGCTAGAAAATTCACCTATAGCTTTGCATTTCCTTTATTTTCTGATGTTCTTGATTCCGAGACGAAAAGGGTGGTATTTACTATTATAGAATATAATAGTCATCTTCAGATATTGAAAACAAGGAGCTGCAGATGTGGATCGGAAAATACATGCAGTCCGGCCCGTTACAAATACAATACAACCCATTCGCTTCCCATCGGTCAAGCTTCTTGTGAACTGTGCGTCCCCGAAGCATCCTATTAATGCTTCTGGATCTCCCAGCATTGCTCACATTTGTAATTGTGTTAATCATCAATTATTACTGTGTCAAGTAATTTTGATATAAAAAGGAAAGAACTGTCAGACAAATAGGAGGCATTATGAGCGCATTATGAGCACATTATGTATTACCAGAAAGGCATGCAGAAATTCATACCAATATAATGAGAAAACTGAAAAAGAAAGCGGGTGCCTCTTCAATGGCTGCCTGCTACACTTCAGAAATCCAGCTCTACATCAGCTTTTAAAGGGGATTCCTATGCAGAGTTAAAAGTGTTATCTCATGCCCGAGCACTGTGAGCTTCACAGGCTGCCTTTCGATGGAGCCCCTGCCCAGTCAGAGATTGCACAGAGTGTGGGGGATGAGCGTGTTTGGGTAACAAATGAAATCTTTCTCTGAGGAAATGTCCTGGTTTCGGCTGGGATAGAGTTAATTTTCTTCCTAGTAGCTGGTATAGTGCTGTGTTTTGGAGTCACTCTGAGAATAATGTTGATAGCACACTGATGTTTTAGTTGTTGCTAAGTAGTGCTTACACTGGTCAAGGACGCCCAGCTTCCCATGCTCTGCCAGGTGCACAAGAAACTGGGAGGGAGCACAGCCAGGACAGCTGACCCAAACTGGCCAAAGAGCTATTCACAGAATCCTATAGGTTGGAAAAGACCTTAAAGATCATTGAGTCCAACCGTAAACCTAACACTGCCAAGTCCACCACTAAACCATGTCCCTAAGCACCTCATCCAAACATCTTTTAAATACCTCCAGGGATGGCGACTCAACCACTTCCCTGGGCAGCCTGTTCCAATGCTTGATAACCCTCTCGGTGAAGAAAAATTTCCTAATATCCAGTCTAAACCTCCCCTGGCGCAACTTGAGGCCATTTCCTCTTGTCCTATCACTTGTTACCTGGGAGAAGAGACCGACCCCCACCTCTCTACAACCTCCTTTCAGGCAGTTGTAGAGAGCGATAAGGTCTCCCCTCAGCCTCCTTTTCTCCAGGCTAAACAACCCCAGTTCCCTCAGCCGCTCCTCATCAGACTTGTGCTCCAGACCCTTCACCAGCTTCGTTGCCCTTCTCTGGACATGCTCCAGCACCTCAATGTCCCTCTTGTAGTGGGGGGCCCAAAACTGAACACAGTATTCGAGGTGCGGCCTCACCAGTGCCGAGTACAGGGGCACGATCACTTCCCTAGTCCTGCTGGCCATGCTATTCCTAATACAAGCCAGGATGCCATTGGCTTTCCATACCATACGATGTCATGCTCAGTATATAAACTGGGGGGGAGTTGGCCGGAGGGCAGCAATCACTGCTCGGGAATGGGCTGGGCGTCGTTTGGCTGGTGGTGAGCCATTGCAGCACTTGTTTTTCCTGGTTTTGTTCCTCACTCTCTCTTGTTGGTTTCCTTTTCATTACAATTTTTACATTATTATTATTATTTATTTTATTTCAATTATTAAACTGTTCTTATCTCAGCCCACAAGTTTTCTTACTTTTGCTCTTCAGATTCTCTCCCCCATCCCACCATGGGGGGAGGGTGAGTGAGCGGCTGCGTGGTGCTTTGTTGCCGACTGCAGTTAAATCACGATAGGAAACACTGGCAGTCTCTGCTTCCTTCCTCTTTTATCATTTTCAGTAATAGGTCCTAGGTCTTTCCCTGCTACGGGCACACGTTTTGTCACACAAAACGTGTCTTTACAGACCCTGACAAAGGAGCTTCTCTTTGCAACGTTACTGTGTCAGCACCTTCCCTCTCTGTACGCCAAACCTCTGAAGCGCTGGATGGAGGCAAGTAATGGAATGGCAATGCATTCAGTGTAATTTCATTCTGGAATATATATATAAAAAAACATTCTGATCAAGCTGTTCTGCTAGCCCACCCCGCATCCACAAAGCACTGCACCATGTTCATCTCCCTAAGGGTTTTGTGCCCTTAATCATTACAGTAACAGAAACCAAGAGAAAACCACATCAATTTATAAATATAAATGGCTTTATATTGATTGGCTCATGAGCTGATAAACCAATAAAGCATCTGACTTCATAAATATAAATTGACTTTATAAATATTTATTGATAAACCAATAAAGCATCAGACTGCAGATCCTCTGTTCTCACGCTGTAAGATCCTGCAGGGTTGGGATGGGAATAGCTCCGCGTCCCCATCACCAAACCTGCCTCCTGTGTACCCACATCTTCTGCACCTTGTCTCATGGACACTTCTGCTGTATGCCTTCTCAAACCAGCCTGTCAACAACATAATTGTTTTTTCCACCCTTCACCAAGGAAAACCACAGCTCTTCCATACCAATCTCGCTGTTAAGAGAAAATGTAGGAGTCCTTGCTGTAAGCATATGGAGCGTCGGTACAAATGGTGGGGAGTAGATATCCATGTTGCTCAATGTAAAGCAGCTACACGGGGCCCAATCCAGGTGCCCACTTGTAGATGCTTTAGATGCCCTTGTGTTCGTGACTGATGACACAGCACTACAGGAGACCCACACCTTCGGGTGTCGCAGCCAGCGATCAGGCAAGGTATGCTAAGACTTCTCTAATGGCAACAGATGTCCGTAAGTAGGCAACTGATTTGAACTCTTGTTAGCTAGGATACAGAAATAGTTACCTTTAAGATCAAAACCTGCTTAGAGACAACTGAAGAGAACAGCAAGGTCCGACTAACCACACAAAATCCAAAGCTACAAATGAAGAATTATTTCGTACTGAAACGTACTGAAGCGTTGCAGAGCTTCAGTACGGAGCTGCAAGCCAAGCTGAAGGAGAAGTTCCAAGTCCTCTATTGCTCCTTTCCTTTTCTCTCTAAAAACAGGGAGGTTGTTGAAGAAGGTGCACCCTTAGAGGCTTGCAAACCAGAGGCCAAACTGTTCTTGCATAGTTTGCAAACAGGACAGACACAACCCTCTACTTACCCACCAAGCACCACAAGCCTCTCTGGACTGCTTCAACAGGGTTATACTTCTCTGTTTTCACATCCTCTTGGGAAGAAAGCAACAGTGCTTACCACGTAAAGGGAAAAAAAGTCTCACAGAAATCAAAGTTGAAAAAAGAACTACGAGATCACACGGCTTTGTGTGGGAGACCACATGGCTAGAATCCCTTTGAAGGTTTTAAAAAATAGACACTAAGAGCAAATTTAAACTGAAAGCACTAAAATTAGAAGTAACACACTGACAGTTACAGCTGACCTTGCAAGAAGACAAAGGCAGTGCTACTGTTTGTCTTTGAAGTTGTGAGCAGCGGGACAAAGGATGACCGCAATTTTTCTGCTTTGTGCCACCTCAGCGACCTCCAGGTCTGTAGGACGCTGGTTTGACCATTACCGATCAAAGAGAATCCAGGCTCATACGCACAGATATGCAAAAAAGCTAATTTGTGTCGAAGCCCCTCAAAACCAGATCAAGCACACACTATTTGATGTGGTCTTCAGCTTCACCCTTGATTTAGAATGACAGCTAGACTTTGATTCAAGAGCAGGACAAGAGCAGTGTTAAAATACAGGTAGCTAAAGCAACGTTCACAGACTCCTATGCTATGGAGCCACTCAGCCCACTCTTGCACTACAAAATCCTTCTAAAACAAAAAGCTTAAATCAGCATCAAAATGGCTCTGGAATTGCTTCTCCCAGCAGCAGAACAAACTGATGTGAAGCAGAGCAGAATGACAGCATTGAGCATTTCCCCTTTTGCAAAAAGCAAGAGAAACGGACGGTAACAAGATTCCCCCCTCTGCCCTTCACAGCTTACTCGGGGAAGGAGAGTACAGGTCTCTGCATCGAATTAATGCTGGTTCTGGTGTTTTAACAACTAACTTTAAAGATTTTTCTAACCCTTTCAATTTAACCTACAAAAAACTCTCTGAAATATAAAGTATTAAATAATCCTCTTTCCCCTCCCCTTACATGCAGTGTCCTTACTGGACTTCAAGTACAGGAAAGTTTAACTTGAATGGTTCATAGCTGCTGGTGCCATCATTCAGTTCCAGCTTTGAAAAAGCAAGATGTATAACTGTAGTAAGAGAGGATTAAGGGAAGAAGAACTGCAACAAAACACAAACGGTGACCAATGCCAAGTTTCACTTGGCAACTTGTCAGAAAAACAGATCCAATACGTGGTTTTATCACACATTCTAAAACCTGTGATGCTTGCAGCAGCGTCAGTCATTTGCCCCTCTTATCTGCGGCTGGCAAACGTGTTTGAAGGCAAAAGATGAGAGAAAGGAAGAGGACACAGAAGAAAGCAGGAATGCAAACCTCATTCTAGGTTTAGACTTCTTCTCCCTTTGATCCAGTCCAACCAAATCCTGCAGGATCAGAGGTGCCATGGCATCCTGAAGTCCCAGGAGGCTAGAGGAGTTAAAGCTGGCTCTTCCAGTGTACACGGCAACCCCTCCCCGCCTGCATTTGATGAAACGCAGTGACAGCTCATGGGTTTATTAAAGACACAAACAGGTGTCCTGGGGGTCAAGAGCTATTCACCCAGCCATTACGTCAAGAGAACGTATGAGCAGTACACGGGTTGCCATAGAGAATCTGCAACAACAAATCCAATTTATGTTGAACTGCGCAATATTCCTGAAAATATTGAATCGTCATTCACCGGTAAGAGAACTTTGTGGTGTAGCCTTCAGATTGCAGCAAAGAGGAAAAAGTTTATACATCTGTTAGAGAGTTGCACATGTTTTATGGCATTTAAGATGACCCCATAGTTGTTTCCTCCTAGAATTTCTTATTTTGTACTGAAAATACTGATTTTTCATATTTTTCCATCTGTGAGTGGTTCTCTGTATTGCAATGATGCATAAAAATGCACACAATTATTTCAGCGTAGGTGATCTCACATACATTTTTATATATGAGAAACCACAGGAGGGGACAGACCTATATTTTGTTATACTTCACTCTCTTAATTTAAGCAACTGCATCCATACACAAATGTCTAAATACACAGCCTAGTTATCAGAGGAGCAGGTCTTCTGCAAGTCACTGGATGCTGTTGGTATATCGCAACTCTGAAAATCAGACCACTTATTACTTGTAATAAATTTACTACTGTGTGTAGACTTAACTGAAAGAATAGTTTGAAAACTGAGAATTGTTACCTGTAATTAAACCAAAGCAAGCCCTGACCAGTACGTTTTCTTGTTATATTAGCAAAATCATCTCTATAGGGTGGGAAAGGAGAAAACAAAGCGACTCTTTTATTGTAAAGCTCTACAGTTAAGCAGAACAAATGCTTATCTTGTACTTCTCTCAAAAAAGAAAGATCATTTTTGGATTAATAAATCTGAATGCAACAGCCACAAGAGAAAGTTACCAGAACTGAGAGTTAGATATAAGAGGCAGCTAGAAATTAAAAAACAAATACAGCTGTACTGTTAACTGTATTTCAACACAGTATTTCAATACAGTAGCTTATTTTCTACCCCAGCCTTAGTGTTTTGATTTCTAAATCACTATAGCAATTTAATAAGAAAGCTCATTTCACTAATTGAAATTAAAGGCTAATTTTACCAGACCATTGTATAGACAGAATACAGATGGCAGTATTTAGAAAGCTGGAGACTGGTGTCTGCACACAGAAATTTAATTAAAAAATGAGTTTATATCAACTGTTTTTATTAGATATCAGCAGTTTACAAATTTGAATTAGGAAACAAAGTTACAGAACAGAATTAGCTTGAGCTCATTCTTGGTTGTGAGGTTTTCTTCTTTAAGGTCATAATCATTTTTATACAGGATATCAGCAATAAATTCTAGACTGTCTAAAACACAGCCCCACTATTTCCTCATTCAATATTTCATAATTTATCAAAAAACTAAGATTGTTCTGAACATTTTTAACAAGTATTTAACTAACTACTCTATTAGGCCCTTTATTTTTTTTTTTTCAATTTGTACACAATACAGATTTTTAAAAAGCACTTAAGGATTCTATATTGCAATTTTTTGTAACTTTCAAAACTAGGAATAAATAGATTGTTCCCATGACAAGATGAAATCCACTATTCAATATACCATGCGTCTTGTCTTCTCCATACCTCACACCTAAGCATACAATTTTCTAGCAGGAACATTGTTTTAAAACACTAATTTCCCATCATTTTAATGCACATCAATTTATGACTGCAAAAGCTTCTACTTCCTGATAAGCGCAGGTTTAACTTAATTCTATATTTTGCTACAGTCCACTAAATACCACCTCAGCATATGCTTAATTTACATTTTCTTCTCCACAGCTTGTAAGACAGTCAGAAGACAAGTTATGTCTGTCGAGTAAGGATGCAACTGCACTGAGGTTTCTATTAGGAAGGCTCATTTCCAATGTACGCGTTCACCCTTCTTTCTCTTTCCTGCCTCACAGCCAAAACCAGTAATAAAATAAAGCTTCCAACATCTAACATCAAGGTCGCTAAGAAATACAAGACTGTAAAGGGGGTGGGGGGGAAGCATATGCAATGTAACAAGTTGCTACAAGATTTCTGCTCTGTAAAGATGAAATAGCAGTAAGAAGAGGCTGAGCCAGAAAGCTGCACAAGGAAACAAATATGCTGGAACAAGTGAAAACATCAACAGTCTTAAGGCAACTTTCATTCGAATCAGCAGTGTGATTACTTGTATAGCTGAAGAGAAATTCTTCTTTAGTGTACTTAATTATGTCGATACAAAAGATGTTATGAACCATATCGATCCTAGAAAAGTAAAAAAAAGACAGACGTGAGTATGTTTTCCATTGAAAGAAATTAATTAGTTTTACTTACATCTGTAAAATAAATAGTAGTTTAATTCTTAAAGACTTAAAGAAAATCGACCAGAGCTTCCAAGAACTGGAGTTTATGGTTAAACTCCAGGATAATTAGCCTGATGTTCAAACACCAGAGAGCTCCCACTGACCTCATATAGGAAATGCAAACTAACTGGAGCACAAAGCATACTTTACACTATTGAGACCAGGATGTCTTAATTTTGTGCACAAACATGGATCAAAGGTATTACTGTCAAGTCAATTAAAGAGCCAATACAAGAGTGGGGCTAGATGATCGCTGTAGGTCCCTTCCCACTAAACTATTCTATTCTGAGTTATGAACTATTATTAGTCTAAAAATAAAGTCACAGCAAATAACTTCCATGATGGAATTTTTGTTTCAATTGTAAGAAAAGAAACAAACTATATAAGGGAAAAGGCAAAAAAGATATTCTAAGGAAAGTGAGCTATCAGCTACAGATTTATTTTTGAAAAGATAAAAATCTACTGTCTACCATGGGAGGTCTACAAAGCTCAAAACCAAATTCATTCTTTTCTCCCCAAAGATGATTCAACAGCAGGATCCATGATACTAAATCCCTACAAAAAGACTTCAACTGATGGTTAATTATTGTAATATTTTTACTGACCTGTATAGATGTCATGACCCCATTAGCAAGTACAGAAAGTTTTCCAGCCACTGATTTCACTCCTTGTTTAAACTGAGCTATATCAGGAGCTGAAGGCAAGACATTTGTAATATTGTAGCTTCCTAAAAGGAGAACACACACACACACACAAGAAGAAAACAGAATGTTTTATTACAAGCAGCCTTTTTTCCCCCCTGAAGCACAATATACTACTAGGAGCACTAAATACCAATGTCTGATTGACACTGTAAAAAAACACTAGGCATAGATCTCAAATTTCTTAAATGCATCTTCCTTTTAATTTTTTTCAGTTGTTCATAATTCCACCCAGAGCATCATCTTCTACACTTTGTATTCCCAGCTGAGCAATTAATGTTTGGATGATAATATATTATTTATTCGGCACTTTCAATCTGCTGCAATGTTATTTGTCTTGTATCCTAAACAGCTGTTACTACCTTGCAATTTAAAGATGAATGCACTTCAGTGGTGGCTGAAGTGATGAAACCTATTTGTGTGCACGCATAAGTATGCTTTGCATGCACACAAATTTTGCATTACACACACACATATTTTGCATTACTACACCTGGAAAATTCTATAGAAATTATAGTAAAGGTAAGTAAGTAAGTTTTAAAACTCCAAAACAAAGCTGGCAATCCAGCCTTCCTTAAAGCCGATATAGTTCGGCCAGTAAGCGTTAGCTCTACTGCTATTACGAAAAGTATAGGTCTAAAGATAACAGAAGGCAAAGATGGTTCAAAACTAACTGCATGACAAGTGTTAACATGCTAACAATTACAATCACCCACTCATTTGAGAAAAAAAATTACTGGTATGCCTTACTATTAAATACCTGATACTGTAAAAGGCACAAATGGCAGTAAAACAGCATCACAGAACTATGATCTCAGGAATAAATGAGGCTCCTGAGAGGAAGCATCCCAAAACAGACCGTTTTCAAAATGGAGACTGCAATCTGCAGCCTTAATTTAGACACGTAGCCAACTGATAGTCGTGACCAGTCGGGACACAACTGGTAACTTGTGAGCAGCTAGTGAACCTCGGACAAGCTTGTCCAGCTGCAGACTCCACAGCCTGCACAACTGTAACGCCTTTTGACAGCCGCTCCATACAGAACATTGCTGCACAGTGGCAGCCCTTTCTTCTCCTTTTTCTCTGTCTGAACAGGGGTGGAGGAGGTAGAGGGAGAGAACCTGCAGCTCCTCTTTTCATGGGAAAGTAAAGGCCCCTGCCTCGTTAGCAGGCCAAGACAGACATTGCTGTAGATAATTTGATTTGCCTAAGCTAAGTGGCTGGTTCAGTGGCAGATGCATAGTCACAATCAGAGAGCTTCCCACCCCATTCTTTAACGCCAGCTAGTAGCTGTTTCTACAATGCATGGGCACACTTGTTTATAGATTATTTTCAAAAAATCGCTGTCACTGAGACAGCCCTATTTCTGAACTGTAATTTTTACTTCCTTACGATCTGTTCCACGTATCAAATGCTTCACATTTTTGTTATTAGAGTCATGGAAATAAAACTTTCAGATATAAATAACTTGAGAAAAGCTTCTCAGCCACATGAATTTTCTCATGTTTTTCTGGTTATGTATGGTTGTCTGAAAAACTTCTTGTAAATGAGACAGGAAAGCAACTCCTTTTCTTGTGATTTCCTCAAAAGCAGCATCTACGAGTCAGCCATCTGACATGCCATCTTTCAGAAGCAACAGGTCTGAAATAATGCAAAGTAAAAGCGTTTTCTTGCAGCCCTCTCTTTTTGGTAAACAGCTCCTACAGCATCCTGTACGAAAGCAATCATCCCAAAACTGTTCTACCCTAAAATCTCAGCAGTGCTCATAAAACCAACTTTAGATTCAAAGGACATTTTATTCTGGCAAGGACCCCAGAATTACAGCAGTGTTTTTGTTGCCAGCCTCCCGTCTCCTGATTACCTTTATTTTATGGAACTAATGATGGCCTTGGCAATAATTCAACACCAGACAAGCTATCAGCGCAGTAAAATTTCTCCAAGAAGGGCCACTGTCAAAAGGCAGTCTTTGGGGTGGGGGGTGTAACAGAAAAACATGCAGGAAAGGAAGATTCTGTAGATTGAATGTAGTGTGAATTTATAATATACAAACTAATAATTCCTGGTGTATTTTTTCCTCACTATTATTTTAGAGCAGTTAACAAACCACAAAATTTAGCGTAAGTTTAGTCTTTGTAATATAACTTTAAATTTACTGTTGGGTGACACATCAGTCACAGAGATCAACTAACCTCAAGTTGCAAGCAGGTATTTTTCATTCCATTATTAGGAATCTCTGCATTCCCCCACAAGCCTCAAGAACCTTTCCAAGTGGCCAATGCTGAATAATTGTGCATGCACAATTCACGTACACATAGTAAACATTATGTAATTGCCTTTAAGTACCCTTATTCAGAATATGGTGAAAATTTTATCACATATATATGTATGTGTACATAGAAAGGCACATTCATATACATATATATATACACACACAGATATATATATCCCCCTTTCACACAATTTGCGCCATCTTTAAGTTATATTTACCTTTTTCTACTTCATTCTCTTACTCATTACTGTGTAAAAACCCAACAAAATACACAAAGAAAACATTAATTCCATGTAACATAATTTATATGAAAGAAAATTAAAAGAAAAAGGATGAAGAAAGTACTATTCAACAATAGCTAGATAACAAAATATTTGTTATCACTATCCCATATATTACTGAAAACATTATCATTTATAAACTCAGAAAGAAACACCATTTCTTTGCTTATGCTTATGTTCCCGTCATCTTTTTAATCACAAGTATGACACCATGTTGCAAATATTCTTTCAAGTGGCTAAAGTAATTTACTGTTATTTCTGCTTTACGTCTCCTCCCCTCCTTAATTTTTTTTTTTTTTTAACCACCTTTCAATTGACTAAAATCCAGCTTAAGTAACTGGTAACCGGAGTTATTTCTCTACTAGCCAGTGTATTCAAAACTTGCTTTCAGGGGATTAAAACTGAAGAGTCACATGGCTTTTTTTTTCTTCCAACTTTTCCAAAGTAAAATCAGATGCTGCATACTGTTTGCTTTTCCAGCCTATTTACATAATTACTCAGATTCCAAGTTCTTCAATAATTCTTTTTTCCATTTCTTTACAAGTTAGAGAATGAAACCCAACTGATCAGGTCAATAAAATATTCCAGCATTTCTTACCTTTTCTATTTCACGTTATTGCACTATCCACAAAGGGTGCTGGAAAGAAAACTTGACAAATTTTCAATAGCCTCAGGGGCTACTTTTCAGTCAATCTAATCTAATACTTCTTCCTTTCTAATTTGATAAGCTATACTCTCCAGTGTAAGGTGTTCCAACATATCTTTTAAACAGACAAACCAATTGCAAAATTTCCTTAATAGTTTGGCAAGACCAATATTAGAAGCAGATATCTCAATGAATGGATATGCCATGCAATAGATTATGTGGGAATTTCAAGCCCACTAACATTTTATTAATGATTCCTCTTAGATTCAGTATTATTATGACAGCTGTTTTCACATATATAAATATAAGTTACTTATAGTTACTTATAAAAAAAATCTACCTGGTAGTCACTTTAGGTGGTGTCCCATTTGTTTTTATAATCAAATATTACAGGTTTTCTTTGATAAATATTATTTACAATATAGTCAGTCTATTATTTGCAACAAGTCACATACAAAACCCAGTATAAGATAGTGAACTTACTTAACCGAAAATACAGAACTTGAAATTTTTTTTTTGTTTTAAATAATGACTACACCTGTTATGTTTGTTTCACCTACTAGCAATACTAATGCATACTGCACTTTGCACACTTCTTGCAGAATACAGCAACAGCTAGCTTATAGTGGAACTAGAAGCAGAGTACCAGAGCATTTCCCGCTGCATGCTACAGTTTCTCACTCTGCTCAATATGTACCTGCTGGTTGTTTTTTCTGATCTTCAAACAAGTCAGCTGAACTTATAGAGGAGCTTCCAGAAAGTCTTTCTAGTCGAGCCCTTGCTTCATACTAGGAAAGAATTGAGAAGAAAATGTATTGTAACAGTATGCTGTCATCTTTTGAGGCCATGTCAGGTAATTTGTGAGATTATACATAGTTTTAGAACATACAAATCCAGCTGAAGTTGACCATTCTGAAAGCTGTTCCCATTTTGTAGTTTTCACATGACTTACACAGTGTGAGTTTGTCACCATCTCAAATCATTTGTGAGTTCATCACAGACTCACATTTACCATTGCAACATCAAGAGGCCTACTCACTGTTAGCTACCCTAAAAAAGGGGATTGCTGAAAAGGCAAAGGAGAATCAACTACACAACCATTAAAAACAACAACTAAAAAACGTGAAATGCAGTGGTTGGGTAGGATAAGGAAAAAGCACTGCAGTTAGCATCATGTTAACCCTTCTAATCACATGATGCTTTTAATTCGACTTTTTCTGAGTTCCTTGGGAATAGTAATACATTGATTATATTTTTTTACATTACTGTTTGCATTGTTAATTTTTCATTAAAAATAGATTTTTTTAAATTATGCTTGGCCTCCAAAATGCAACTTAATACTAATCTGGTTTTTTATTCCTAGGCTGATTCAATTACATGTCATTTGTTGAACCATTTATCTGCTTGCTTAGCCTTACAATAGTAATAATGTTTCCATGTAACAAACACAGAGGGGACAGCTGTGTTAACAATGGTTTGTTAGCATCAGTTTGGGTATTTAGAACAAAAGAAGTAAGCCTTCACCCAGCAACAGGCTGATTCTTTCAAAAATAAAGACTGCTGAATCCTAGCCTACCACTTCTATCAGAGGGGAAAGATGTTGGAGGTAAGGTCCTACTCGCAGCTGCAACTCCTAAGAAAATACTAAACTATCAGAGTTATCAGAGACTTGTACATTTCTATCAAACAAATATTAAAGTAGACAGAATTCTGTAAGCTTACTAACACTACCAATCTGCATACTGTAATATGTATATTTATTGTAAGTATATATAGTAATATATATACTATATATACAATAAATAGTAAATATACTATTTATTGCCCTCTCTTTATATAAGAACACCATGTTTATAGTCAAAGAATATTTTAACATTCAAAAATATTTATCACTGCTTTCTACTTACATCAGCATGATCTTGCCTTCCAAAATACATGTCTGATGAAATTGCTTTTACATTGCCAAATTTTTTTTGTGCCTCATCTGTGTTTAAAGATGGCTCATATTCAGGCTTACGACGAGATGTAGGCCTAAAAGAAAAGTAAACTGCATTATTGAGCGTAACTTTTATTTATATCATGGCAGAATGCAGTAAGTCAAACAAGAAGCACTATCATCTTTGTTTTGTGAAGCCTAAAAGTACATTGTGATTTTTTTTTTTTAAATAAAAATTAAATCAGGATGAAGCCAGGATAAAGAAATTCAGATAACTAAGTTGATATAGTATTCTAACAGGAGCTGGTGGAAGGCCAAGGCTTACTTAAAGCTGATAAGGGGGATTCAGGCTGGAAAGTGGAATGTCCAAACAAGAATTACTGTCCTTGGGAATAAAGCACATCCTGGACAAATATGTAAGCTAATTAAGATGCTTTGGGAACCATCTGAAACAACTAGTAGAAGCACCCTCACGCGAACTATCCTCATTGTAATACTAAAAGTCACACCCCTCGAGCTGGAGACCCCAGTCCAAGCAGAGACCCCTCACCTTTGAGCATGCGCAGAATATTAAAGTAGCACTGTAGCTTTAAGTTGAAATAAGAGAAATGTAGACCAATAGAAAACTGCTTTGTGTAATTACTTAAGTATATGCATAACTAGACTGTATAAATACTGTACCTGTATGACTGAACTGTGTGCTAGCTTTGTGGAGCTACCACCTAGCACCCATCTCTGTGCAGACATGAAATAAAAATACCTCTGCCCTGTGTGTATATTGGCGTCTTGCACACCAGGTAAATGACCTCACACTTGTGGGATAACGACATTAAAAAACTTGGACTTGCTGTACAAAAATCAGTTAGGTTTTCTTTGTATACCTGTCTGAAAATCCTGTACTTTTTGAAGTTAACATTACATCAACATCTTTACTGTTATTTTCTTTCTTCCAAAAAGAATCTGTATTGTCATCCCATTTAGAGAAAGTGCTGCTCCTCAAATCTGAAGAATCATAGTACCTAAAATAAAAGAAGAAAAAAAAAAGTATTGAAAAAGTAGGAACTTTATATTGTTAAACAAATACTGCTTTAATAAGTGTTCACTAGCAAGTAAGTTTTCAGCACAATGGTAGTTGTCAGTGAATAATTTGGATTTCAGAATACTAGTTAGAAGCTTTGTGCAGTTGAATGCAATGGATTTTTGGTTTTTTGCACACATATTTAACTGAATGAGAAGGTCGGCCTTTCTTCAGGCTGGATATAGTCATGAATATGCAGTATACTGTCTAAAGATCTGGTCCCATCAAAGACAGCACAGCAAAGTTCTCATTACTTCAAAGTATTATTTCTTCTTTAGTGTCAGACAAAGCACTGGGAAGAACATTGTCAAGATACCTGGCTGGTTTAAGGGCTTCAGGAGCTAAGAAAATTTCAGGATGGACCCTGTGAGCAAGGCATCATGATGATCCTACAAGGTAAGGTAGCCTGCTCATAAAGGTCTGGTGCTCTTGACACTATACTAAGAAACCAGCTATGAAAAAAGCCACCACAACTTTCAAGGCACTTTGCATGCTCCAGAGATCCAAGAGCACCTAACGCATGGCATCCAATTGTGCTGTGGTTTCACATGGGGCAAAGTTTTCTAACTACAGGGCTGACAGTGGCGATCTCACAGTTCCCTGTGAGTCAATCTATAAGCTACGCAAGCAGACAGTCTGCTCCCATTTTCCAAGGCATCAACAAAGATAGTTCAGAGCAGTAAGGAAAGCCCTTGTCTCTGGTTCTGTATATATTTTTAATACAAATATTAGTATTAAATACCTCTGACCTTTGTAATATGTTTTATTAAAACAACGCTAAATAACATATTTCTTAAAAGTGAGACTTAAGACAATCTTCTCTTGCATATCAAAACTGCAGGGCAAACACAAAGAAAAGAAAAAAAAATGAAGCATGTTTGTAAATTCCAGTGACACCTTATCTTGACCTTTTCCTCTTTGATTATCTACACATATCTAAACTTATATGGAAAATACTTGGAAAAAACCCTATTAAAATGCCAAACAGTAAGAATTTCCCTTTGTGGTTAAATAAACTTCCTTAAAGTTTGGATATGACCAGGATAGGGAATAAGATGATCAAAATGACAGGAGGCTAGCAGAATGGAATCATTCAACAGAACAAGCACAGGATATTAAAGTCCGCATCTGTATTTTGTGAAAACCACCTTTAACAAAAATGTTCTCCATGTTTGTGTTATGAATAGTCAGGACGTTGTTTTTGCAGTTTATAAGAAATGTGACACCTCCAGCAGCAAAGTCTCCCACCTCTGCACATGTGAAATAGCAGGGACAGATCTGGAATGAACTTCTACAAAAAGCAAGAGTCTCCCCCCTTCTCTCCTGACAGACAAAGGGAAATGCATTTAGCGCTCTGAGCAAAGGAGACTTACTGCAATGCAATCTTCATCTTCACAGTATCAACCCACAAAGTGGATATTACACGCAGTAGATTCCTGAAGGTATTTTTTCCTGCTAAATGAGGCTTTTTACCCCCTCCACCTTTTGGATACAGGAGGAAAATCCAAAGTAAGAGTCACAGATGAAAGTTGAAAAGAAAGGAAAAATCACAGAATCTACTTTTTGGGGCACATCACTATATCAATTCAATCTTTCACTGTTCTGTGAGCTTAGGTTGTTTTCAGTGCAGTATCACATGTAAAATAAATAAAAGGAAAGCAGAAACTCCCAGACAAGAGTGGTACAGCACCAGAAAGTAGTTGGTATTCCAAATTTCTTCATTCAGCTGCCTCTCTCCCTTACATCAGCTTAGAAATATGGCAACGCACTACATGCTTTCCTACAACTAGGGTCATTTTCTTTTGGCCTGACTTCTCAGTTTCTATGTCATATGTTCCTATGGTAGCCGAATGTAGAAGCACAGTATACAACCTGCAAGGAAGCTACTACATAGCAACGCTCCTACTCCTGCCCACCTAATGAAGAAGCCACAGCAATCTTTAAAAGTTCCATATAGATGTGTAGTAACAAACAAGTGATGTGTGTGTATATATATATATATATATGAAGCTACCCAATCTCACAATGGCCATCAAAACCACAGGACGGGGCAGGGGCTACAAGAGCTGATTTGAATAAAATTATTTATTTTCTCCATCCTTCCCTTTCAGATTTTCATAACTTTGCAAAATACTTCTTCAGTATTTGGGCAGGGCAGAGGGACAAAGAAAAAATGCATTTAATAGAAAATAAAATTTTACGTTGTTATGTTAATAAAGATCTTATTAATTGTAGCAAAAAGAAAAATTAATATCCAAGGATTTTGAGAGGCTTCAATTATATATCTAAACCCTGAGACATTTAGCTTGCTTAACTAACAGATACTTATCAGCACTCTAATATCCAACATGGACATTCCTCAAGAAGGAAATCTTAAAGGTGCAGGAGCAGGCTGTCCCCATGTGCCAAAAGACGAGCCGGTCACAAAAGAAGACGACCGGCCTGGCTGAACAGAGCTTTGGCTGGAACTCAGGAAAAAAAGGAGAGTTTGTGACCTTTGGAAGAAGGGGCAGGCAACTCAGGAGGGCTACAAGGATGTCGTGAGGTTATGCAGGGAGAAAATCAGAAGGGCCAAAGCCCAACTAGAACTTAATCTGGCTACTGCCATAAAAGACAATAAAAAATGTTTCTATAAATACTTGAGCAACAAAAGGAGGGCTAAGGAGAATCTCCATCCTTTATGGGATACAGGGGGAAACACAGTGACAAAGGATGAGGAAGAGGCTGAGGTACTCAATGCCTTCTTTGCCTCAGTCTATAACAGTCAGACCAGTTGTTCTCTGGGTACCCAGCCCCCTGAGCTGGAAGACTGGGACAGGGAGCAGAATGAAGCCCCCATAGTCCAAGGGGAAATGGTTAGCGACCTGCTACACCACTTAGACACACACAAGTCTACGGGGCCGGATGGGATCCACCCAAGGGCGCTGAGGGAGCTGGCAGAAGTGCTCACCAAGGCACTTTCAATCCTTTACCAGCAGTCCTGGCTAACCGGGGAGGTCCCAGCTGACTGGGGGTTAGCAAATGTGGTGCCCATCTACAAGAAGGGCCAGAAGGAGGATCTGGGGAACTACAGGCCTGTCAGCCTGACCTCGGTGCCGGGGAAGGTTATGGAGCAGATCACCTTGAGTGCCATCACGCGGCACGTACAGGACAACCAGGTGATCAGGCCCAGTCAGCATGGGCTTATGAAAGGCAGGTCCTGCTTGGCTAACCTGATCTCCTTCTATGACAAGGTGACCCGCTTAGTGGATGAGGGAAAGGCTGCGGATGTTGTCTACCTAGACTTTAGTAAAGCCTTTGACACTGTTTCCCACAGCATTCTCCTGGAGAAACTGGCTGCTCATGGCTTGGATGGGTGTACGCTTCGCTGGGTAAAGAACTGGTTGGATGGCCGGGCCCAAAGAGTGGTGGTGAATGGAGTTAAATCCAGTTGGCGGCCGGTCACAAGCGGTGTTCCCCAGGCATCAGTATTGGGGCCAGTTCTGTTTAATATCTTTATCAATGATCTGGATGAGGGGATGGAGTGCACCCTCAGTAAGTTTGCAGAGGACACCAAGTTGTGCGGGAGTGTTGATCTGCTTGAGGGTAGGAAGGCTCTACAGAGGGATCTGGACAGGCTGGATCGATGGGCTGAGGTCAATTGTATGAGGTTCAACAAGGCTAAGTGCAAGGTCCTGCACTTGGGCCACAGCAACCCCATGCAACGCTACAGGCTTGGGGAAGAGTGGCTGGAAAGCTGCCCGGCAGAAAAGGACCAGGGGGTGTTGGTCAATAGCTGGCTGAATATGAGCCAGCAGTGTGCCCAGGTGGCCAAGAAGGCCAATAGCATCCTGGCTTGTATCAGAAACAGTGTGGCCAGCAGGAGGAGGGAAGCAATTGTCTCCCTGTACTCGGGCACTGGTGAGGCCGCACCTCCAATGCTGTGTTCAGTTTTGGGCCCCCCACTACAAGAGGGACATTGAGGTGCTGGAGCGTGTCCAGAGAAGGGCAACGAAGCTGGTGAAGGGTCTGGAGCACAAGTCTTATGAGGAGCGGCTGAGGGAACTGGGGTTGTTTAGCCTGGAGAAAAGGAGGCTGAGGGGAGACCTTATCGCTCTCTACAACTACCTGGAAGGAGGTTGTAGAGAGGTGGGGGTTGGTCTCTTCTCCTAAGTAACAAGCGATAGGACAAGAGGAAATGGCCTCAAGTTGAGCCAGGGGAGGTTTAGACTGGATATTAGGAAAAATTTCTTCATCGAAAGGGTTGTCAAGCATTGGTACAGGCTGCCCAGGGAAGTGGTTAAGTCACCATCCCTGGAGGTAAAGAGACATGTCGATGTGGCGCTTAGGGACATGGTTAAGTGGTGGACTTGGCAGCGCTAGGTTAACGGTTGGACTTGATGATCTTAAAGTTCTTTTCCAATTTAAACAATTCTATTATTATTTTGCCTTCAGGCATATACTAAGATGATATTAAAATTACTTTACCTCTATTTCAAAGTCACAGCTTGGAATAAAGTATAGTAACCACCTTAGAAACCTTACCAAGTCCAACAATCTGACTTTATATTTTCTTTAAAGAGAATGAATTTGTATACCAACTCAAATTAGATTCTGCTATTGCTATAACTAGAAGAACAAGAGCAGGGAACAGTTAGGTTACAATTTATCTTCTAATTATTGAACCAAAACACATTAAAAAGCCTCTTCTGTAATTCATCCTTTGCCTGCTAGTAGGCTATGAATAATTTGAGAGCAGTAACAGTTCTTTTCAAGGAACAAATAGAGAAGCACTGAAATTATATGTTTTATTTTACAAGATTGCTGCCAGTTTACTTGGTACCACATTTGCATTTCTCCCACTAGTGATTACACTACAAAGTAACGATACAAAGCCTTTGTGTTTTCATTTGCCTGTCTACAAATAATTAGGTACAATTTTTCATGTTTGTGTGGCACCAATCCAATAAAGGCAGTTTATAAAAGCAACACCTGGTTCTATGTGTCAGTCCAGAAACAGCTGTTTCATTGCAGTTAGTGCCTGTAGGACTAATTCTTTTTCTTCTCCCTCCCAACAGCAGTATTTTATAATTGGCATTGCATTCATGCTCCGATCAAAAATTCCTCAATTATTTTTTGCTTACATTTTACGTTCAAATACGTAAGTCTATCAAATAAGACTGCAGACATCTACACAATACATCCAACACACAATACCTCAAAAAGATTTAAGTTTTTGCATTTGGCATGCATTCAGTTAAACGACTGATGCAACTGTAGCTTTATCTAGTATCAGACTTCAATACTTGTTTAATTTTAAATTGAAAGTTGAAGAGAGTACCACAAGGAAAAAAAAAAAGAACCAACAGAAGTCATTCCAACAAAAAATTCACTGGATTCGGTATACAGTAAATAAAAGCTTATATGGCAACTGTCTGTGCAAATAGAGACTAAACCCTGAACAAGACAAAACCTGTAAACACATAATGCAGACTACCTTCTCTCCAGAAAAGTAACTCCTCTTCTTTATAAATACATCTGTCATTGAGGTAAGGTCAACTATTTCACAACTTTTCTGATGTAGATGTCCCCTGAAAGTATGCTAGGTGTGTAGACATGTCCCATTGTCTTCTGTTTTGCTCTTAAGTTCCAAATATATTGTGCATATTTGAATACGTAACTGGCATATACTTCTACGCCCTCTCAAAATAAAAAGCTTATACCTTACCTTGAACTAGAAGAGAAATATGAGTCTTCTGCATCATCGGTGTACTTCTTCTTCGGCTTTGCAATTGCAGGTGTTTCCTGCTCTATTGTTTGCATATCTGAGGTGACTGAGTGAGAAATGCCACTGGGGACAGGAAGAAAATAAGTAGGTAAAAGAGATGACAAAGCTCACACCCTAAAAAAAAAAAGAAATGAAAGCCCAAATCTAGTTTCTGAAGCTTGCTGACAAAGCCCAAGCTATACAAACATTTAAGAAAGAGGAATTAAAAAAAAAAAAAAGAAGCCCTGGAAGACTCAACTGTAGTTCTCTGAAGTAGTGGCAGGACTTCTGAACACACAGACCATTCCAACAGCTGGAAAACACAGCAATGTGACTTTTTCAGAGTTTTGGCTTGTAAAAGACAGACTATACTTAGGTTGGTACTGTTCCTCACCTCACAGTCAGCTAACAGAGGCAAATACCCTACAGACATCCTACAATTTAGGTTAACACCTGTCTGGCAGGTTAGAACTTAAATCTCTCAGAAGCAATCCTGTCCCTTCCCCCAACAGATACTAGATTCTTTGATGATATTGTTTAAGTTTCCATAACACACTTTAGTATATTTTTTAATTTCCTAAGTAAAATGAAGGGTAACTGCATAAAGCCACAGAGTATTTTAAATACAGTTTATAGAACTTCACATACCTTCTGTTGCTGCCAAATCCCATGCCAAGTCTCTCCAATTCATTTTTCTTCTTACCAGATAGATTTAACTTTTCTTCTTTTGTTTTAATATCCAGATCTCTGTAGGCCAACCGTAAAGATGATACACTAGAACAAAACATACAGTTAACATATAGCTGTAAAATGCTACACTGAACGCCCAACCCAGTAACACTGGTAGAAAATTAACAATATATATTGTAACACTGTATTTTGTATGTTCTGTGTTTACTGAAAATATTCATTATTAATTGGATTAAATTCCAACTATAAGGATGGGAGAAAGCCAGTAGAGAAGACTGTCTAAACAGTACCCCAGTCTGTGTATGAGCAGGTAGTCTTCTTCAAAACTAATGTGAAACATGCTACTGCTAAAGTTCAGGACACAGTTTTGCATCACCAAGAAGTCAACCTGAAAAAGTCTTTTTTCCACAGTCCTTATTCTATGTGATACCAAATAATTGTCAAAATTATCCAACTCTGACATACTACAGTAATGTGGCATTCATGGTATGAAACTAGTAGTGTTTTCCCCTAATGTGCAGCTTGGCCTTCCTACATCTCCCTCCCTTCACCCCCTTTATGCTCCTAGTGGTTTTAACACTTTCTATACACATGCTCTTGAGACAAGTGCTAGAGGTAGACCGCACTTCTTCTTTATTGATGCTGCCCTTCCCTGTGCCCAAAAAGGTGTCTCAGAAGAGGGGAGGAGAGAGTCTTTGTACTCCCAAAATGGAATATATTCTATATTACGGAAACTCTGAAGCATCCAAAACTTATCATTTTCTGCACAGCTGGCAACACATTTTGTCATCTGAAACATCCTCACAGTTCAGATATAGTAAGCTGCATTTCTGAGATGCCATGAACCGTCCTATACCTCAAAACAATCTTAACTATTTTCCAGTAATACCACTGTAGCAGAGACAGAGGTTTTTAATCATGATTACAGAATTGTAGAAACACTGCTTAAATTTAATTTGTTAGGTTAAAAGGGATACAAATAGTAATTTTAATGAGCAATGCAGCAAAATTTAATTCATAAGTTGTGACTGGCATAAAGTACAAATGAACACTGTCAGAAGAAAGGTAAATGAGATTTAGGATGCTGCTGGTAGACGTCCTGCTGCAAGCAGAAAGGAAGTACTTAAGTCTGAAAACCCTTATAACTTTCCATCCATTTTGTGCAGAAGCAGGAATGAAAAGGAAACAAGTTTTTGACCAAGGAGTATTTTCGTACAGTGTGTCTCCTAACTATTTGATTACTGAAACAGGCTCTTCCCGGCTTGATTTTTTTCTGGTCCCGTGCACACTGACTTAACTTTAACCAAGAGTACAAGATGCCCCTACCAAAGTTCATACCCTGCTGGTTAGTGCATCTCCTGTGAGACAGGAGGTGTGTGGCTGAGCCTCTTAGAATGAAAAGGGCACAGCATCTGGTCTTCTTCCTTCACAGACAAGGGATGTAGGTACCAGCCTGCTATAAGGAATGGGACATCGCTCCTCCACTGACGAGGCATTTCAAAAAGGAGGAGAGCCATCTCAGTCTTGTGATGATTAGGTATCCTTTGACTGGGGCTTTCAGAGGACTTGGAGCCAGAACTAAAAAATCGCTACGTCTTATGTTCAGATGCTTATAACAATAAAAGTCAGATACAAATGAGGATGCATCTGTGAAATTACTTTTGAAACCAATAAAATCATAAAAATATCTCTTCAAAGCACAGAGTATGTTCAGGGATGTTTAAAATAAATTCTTACAGTTTAGGACCAACCATTACACGGAAAATTGAAAACGTTCTCTAAAATTCAACTTGAAACTGCTACTGATAAAATCTACTCAGCACTTTAAGTAGAAAGATTAGCAGCCTGTCTTATGAAATCCATTTTATGAACATCAAAAATCTTATTTGCTGTTGATTAAAACAAATAGGGATACTGATCATTTTCTTCAAAGTAACTCCAGTTATCTTTTCTCTTGTCAGTGCACAGCAGAAAATAAAGAAACTGTGTACCAATTATAAAATCACATTTTAAGTTTTAAGTCTCAGGACTCTTTCTCCTTCTAAGTACTAGACTACAAAAGCATGGCTTCCATTCCCGCCACGTAGCAAAGCCATGTTGAATTTACTAAAGCTCATTACTCAAGCTTTTAAAATTAAAACCGCCACACAAATTAGTTGGAAGTAAATGCAATTTTAAAAGTATTCACCCTTCTTTAATTTGGGTATATACTGCCATCTACAGTTAAAAATCTAAAAAGTGAATCTCAAGGGAAACACAGTTATCTTGCCTCTACCTGGATCGGATCCATAAACTGAAGTGCATGTGCACCCCTCACGTTTGCAGGTATTTTTAGAGGGTTCTGGCCACTGCAGAAAGGTTGCAATGAACTTATACTAAAGGTTGCCTTGGATCTATACAGATTTATACATTTCTGACACAAAAAATTGATCACTACTTGGGACTTTCTTCCAAACTGAATTAAATCATTAAAGACAGTATCATTAAAGAATAACAATAAATAATAATGGACAAACATTTTTCTTGTTATTTAGTAGTCCGTTCCTCTGAGTCACTCTACTGGTAGTTTTGGGCAATCACTGAGAAGCATGACTTTGTAGTAAAAATACTTCAAGAAAAATGAATGATCCCGTTGTGATTAATATTTCTGATGCGCACAAAACATCAATTTCTGCAGAGGCTACATAAAAGTGAGCAAAAGGAGTAGGAAGGAGATTATAGACCAAAGAGCTTGGCACCATGAGCTCCAAGTTATCCTGTAATTATGTAATAATTCAGAAAATTTCTCAATAGGTTATAAAAATGATGCATCTTAGCACTTAAGAGAGGATGTTAAGCTTTACAACAGTAAAAGTGTACACTAACCAACTCTTTCATAGTCTAATCTCAATGACAACTATCAAAATGTTAAAAACCAAAAAGATGTAGCAGAGAAATGTAGTGGAAGGAACCAGGAACAGCATCCTCTGAGCTTTAGGGCTGAGTTTAATTTATTAGGATGGACTAACAGATTCGAGGCCTCAGACAAAAATATTCAAAGGGTTTTGGTGAAAATGAAGGCAGTTCCATTATAAAACAGCTGAAATTTAAGCAGGCAATTCTAGCCGTACTTAAACTACCCCCTGCTTTCAGCTTAGAAACTCTTACCCAATAAGTACAAATAAAGCTGAATATTTGTATGTTCCCTATGCTCTTAGAAAGACTGTTTTAAATAGAATTCAGTTCACCACACCAAAACAAAATAAACTAGGTAACTAGCATGGGGTGAAGAAAGTTCAAGAGGCAAGAGTCTTCTGGGTAATACTTAAATTTAACATATTTTAGATTTATTTCACATTTTATTCACCTGTATCAGTAGAATGCCTCCTTATTTTCTGTGTTAAATAAGATTAACACAAAGGCTATTTTTAAAGATAGCATTGGGCTATTTCTACAGTAAATCATCAACTGTAGAAACATATACTTAATGGCAAAAAAAGGGCAATAGCAGAATTACTGTTTGGCCCACCTCATCCACATTTGAGATTTTTTTTAAAGCAAGAACTGAAGTTTTATTTGCATGAGCTAATCTCTGGCAGTATTTAAAATGTTGACAATTACTTCATTAACATGAAATTACACTTCATGTTTTACCATTGTATATATAATTCATACTTACAGTGGCTCTTCCTTCTCAGTTTTCTTACTCCTATGAAGATCCTCTTGTTCCTTCATTTTATCTACAGCTTGTGCTTGTTTTTCAATCTCATTAAAGCTTTGGCTGCTCACTTTTTGTGCCCCCAAACCACCTTTTTTGGCACCGAGCTTGATTTATTGAAAAACAAAAAACAAAAGCCCCAACATTATAACTGAGACAATCACGTCAACTGACTTAACAGTCAACTTTGAAAGCAACAGCAAACACTACACTTTGTTCGGGAACATATGCAAACAGCAAAGAAAATTTGGAGCAGAGAAAGTATTTTTTAATGTTTTGACCCTCTACATGCTTCCTCTACTAACTCTTACAAATTTAGTTAGTTCTGCAGTCAACCATCACAGGGTAATGAAACTATCACAGTTTTAATTGTTCGGAAGTTGGCATATTCAAATAAATGTCATAATATATAGCACAACTTTAGTTTCTTAATAATTATTTTGTTGCATAGGCATAACAAAAATTGTTGCAATGGAACCATTTAGTGCTCATTCACTTAATTCACAATTTACATTTAGAAGTGGCAAAGACTCTCCAATTAGTTCTCACTGGCCAGTGCTAGTGTGTTACCTTCAGATTAAGTATCGATTTATTCATATTTTTAATAAACATGTACACAGGTATTTACTGATTTATAGTAGTGGAGCTATATACAATTTTTGTACATATGTGTATGCATGATTAGCCTTCGCATGTGACAAAGCATTGTAAACTTTTTTTAGATAAACACGTCAGCTGAGAGGTTCCAGTTTTGCACTCGTTCTTTTAAAATAATTATATTTCTAGTTCATATTACTTCAATACAGGGATATGTATTCTTTCATTCTGATTATCAGGGATTTGAAAAACACTTATTACTACAAATATGAATAGATACAATGATGCTGATTCAGACCCGTGGCACAGCACTCAAACTGCTGTTCTTAGTCTCTCATGTGTTTAATCCTCATCTGTAACACTGCAGCAATTACTAATTTTCACGATACATTTATCTTAAGTTTTTAACACTTTAAAGTCTTCATGTAAAAGCTCTGGCCTACGTACATACAGTTTTAGGCTCTGACACTACAGTTCACAAACTGTACATGTACCTGTGAACCCAGTTATGTTCTTCTTACTGTAAGGGAACATACCTGCATAAACCACTTAGAATAAGAAATTCCCCTTGCGTATTAAGGCCCTCTAGTGGGAGCAAGAAATAATAGGTTTCAATCTAAATGACTCTTCTGCTCCAATAAATCTTCAAAATCTTTTGCCATACAATAGCCCAGACTTAAAAGAAGTGACTCCCTGTAACATATTGTCACCCTAATAGCCTAATATTAGGGCTATTTTCTTGGGACTCAGGAGCCAAACATTCAAAACCTAACTTTTCCTAGCTAGCTTGAGTTAACTTGAGTTGTCTTACTCAGTTTTCAGGTTCCTTGAACCATCATTCTGATATACTCAACTCTCCTCATGCCTTCTTTACAGAGACCAGATGCCTAAGTGTTAAGACCCCATGCAGAAACAAGTCTGTAAACTATCTTGAAACTATCTTGAATTGAATGCAGCTGCAACTTATCTATAAATGCAACCAAATACCATACTGCTGTGTGGCATGAGATGAGGACTGCTCCAGAAATACATATCTGAATGTCTCAAACTCACCTTATATTGACAGATTATGCCACACATGCATATGTAACCACTCAAAAGTGCTATTGGAACTCCCTCTGTTTTCAGGATTTGCTACAAAAAGATCTCAATGCCAACTAACTTAGGTGAAAGCCTGAAGAAGCCCTGCAACCCAGTATCAGCAAGTGAGAAGAAAGGTTACAGGACATCAGTGGAGCTGCAGGGACAATGGTTGCAAAAAGAACTGAAGAGAAGTGGGATACAGACCTTGACATCAATATATGCTTTCACATTTTTGTTTTACTCATTTTTGAAAAGATATAACCCTGCTGTTCAGGTCCCGACAGCACAAAGAAAATGACACTCAGACATATATGTGGAAGTCTAGACAGTTCAGTGAGCCACATACACGTTAACAGACTTAGAATTTATCTGAGGTCAGAAAAATGCCCACAGATCTGAAGCACTCTACTACATAACAGTAACCTGTTAGACAAATTCACATTAACAATAATCCATTTTCAAACACACCATTGGCTGTTTAGATATAGAAATGGTTTTCAATTCCATTTTAGTTTCATAAATCATCACTGATACAAGTACTGTTTAATGCTAACTTACATAATACATTTCCATATTGCAATCTACATATTTTCAGAGATCTACAATACAGATAAAAATATGCATTGTTTAGAAACACTTACCCCCTTCTTAGCTTGATTTGGCTTCTTTTTTATGAAGGTGGTGTTCTCTGCAAGTATTAAATGTACATTACTTGACATACAATTTTATTAATTCCAGAACTGCAGAAGATAATTTCCTCAATATCAGCCTCAAAACAGTTTTTGGAATTTATTTTAATGCCTTAGAAGTATTAGAGTTTCTACACTAAGAGACTGAGATACTAAACTAAGTTACAGGGAACGGAGCTGTGAATATCTCCAAGAAAATGTGGGAAACTGCCTCTGATTGAGGATATGGCACCTCTTGCAAATACATAATAGGAATAAAATTACAGCTCAGTTTTACCTGCTAGTAAACAGAAGAAGAATGCGGGACTTGCTATTCTGAATCAGAATAGAGGTCCACGTGATCCTGTACCATTTCCAAGATTAATTGTTTCCTGGATAGAAAGGTATCGGCTATGTTTAAAACCACCAATGTTTTATCTGTAGATAAAACATACTTGTATCACCATAAACAAAATCACAAATTATCAGAGGTGACAACATACTCTACCACTGGATTGAACAGCTTTGTTCAACTGCCTAAGTACAGTATTTGGAGTTTGAAAGTTACAGCCTTAATGCTTTTTATTAAATCTTGAAACACAGAAAACAAATGAACCTACATTCTGCTCTCCATGAAGTCTGACACAACTCCTTATCTTGATATTTTTAATGAGACCCTAATAGGACTCACTACATTGTGTAAGGCACTGTTTTGTGACTTCTTGATAGCTACCCTGAGCCAGAGTAAATCTCCCAAAATCACAAGTTTTCAATCAACAACTCATATTGAATGCTTGTACATACAGAAAAACTGGTTTGAGCTGAAATTTAGTCGGAAACAGGCATACACAGAACAGAGATTCTTCACGTAAGACAGAACTTGTGATGTCCAAAACAAACAGGAAAAGCACTTGTTTTATGAGAACATGTGTTAAAGATACAAATGACAAAACCAGGAAGTGTATGCAGTTAACTATTTTTCCTAGCCTCCAGCTCTCAAAAACAAAAACCCAAAACCAAACCCAACCAAGTGTATATAAAAACAGTGATGAAGACCATACCTTCTTGAAGCACTGAGACAGACCCAGCCCCCACTTCTTTACCACCCCCGTGCTGCTGAGAATCAATGCTCTTTATTCTCAAAAACCTGCTCCTGCAGGATGATCCTCAAAATGATAAATCACTGATGTATTTTTTGCTATTCCATTTTGCTTAACTTTTCTTTACTTACTTATAGTATGATACACTCTTCAGTGTTAAGTAAATTAAGACTCTGACAATTGAAGATATTGTTTTACAAATACAAGGTTTTTCCAGTTTAAAATTTTATGTTCTGTTTTCTGAAAAGGGAGCAAAAACTATGTCTAGATAGAAAGACTGACCTATGACCAAACAAGATGTGTTTGCTTAACATAAATAACAGGCCATTAATCACAGCACAATGCTCTATTCCACCTGTATGGTCTAAATGCAAAACTTAAAGCAGTCTAATAGGTGTAAAACATTTATGGTCACCTTTATTAGGTGAGATACCTGTCACATTTAAATTCATCAGGTTGGCTAAGATAAGATAGATAAAACCAGGACAACACTGACTAAAATTAATTTCTTAGGAGTACACTGTTTAACAGAAGTTGTAACACAAATTCAGATGTTTCAACTAACTCATGCACACTGATATTAAAGTAAGAATTCCACCTCTCTTCCCAGTCATACACATTCTCTGTACAAATGAGTATTTAGGTACACTATACTGGCTGCTATCTTCTGCTTACACTCATTACCTAATGCAGCTTTTGGTGATGTACTAAGGCAATCAACACTTGGTCCATGTTCTGGTCCTAAAATGTAAGAATATGAGAAGGCTCTTTAGAATGCTTAAAATACCAAAACACAACTCACGGTACTCAGGGTACTGTTTGATACATATAGTGTAATGTGTTATTTCTATCACAGCTTTACCAGTTACTAAAAGAGCAGCAGGCACCCAAAGATTCATCTGAAGTCTTTTGAATTAAATTTTAATTTGGATTTCTATTAAACATTATTAAAGGAACACGCAGTCTCACACATTCTAGCATAACCCTTCTAAAAAGTCCTTCTTCTCCAACATTCTTGCGTTATTAGCATGGTTAGATTATTTAACTATTGAAGTAGGATAAAAAGAGTAAGATAAAAAGTAAGATAAAAAGAGGATAAACAAAGGGACTACCAGAAAAATGCAGCTTATTGTTAACAAAGAATCAGTCATACCTTCATAGCATTCTGGAATATTTTCTGAAGTTTTCTGCTGTAGAGAAACTGGCTCTGATAACACCCGCTCTGTACTCTTTGCCTTGAAAAAAATTACAAAATCAGAAGTGCACATACAGCAAATAAACATGAGTGCTGAGCTCACAGACTGCCTAAGCACCACTGGTTAGTTAATATTGGATCCTCATTATTACAGCTTCTAGGTTTAAAATCCGTTCTCAGAAGGGCAGTTATTAAAGTTACAAGAAATGCCTACCTTATTAAAAGCAAGCTGGTTTCAAACCACTCCTGAGCACCTGTATTTCCCTTTCAGGAATTTCAATACATTTACCATCCAAAAAAAAAAATGCGTTTTAATTGTGCTTTAGATTTATTTATTTATTGTATGCTGGCTATTAATTTTATTTACTTATAACAGTAATACAGTACTGGAAATCTGGATTATTTATTCACATATAATCACCAAACCTTCTCCCCACACTAAGCTCTTACACTTCTAATTTTCTAACATTTAATTTTTGATTGTGAGCAGTCCTCCAAAGTCTTCCTGATGAGTCCTCCCACTTCCCTCAGACACATCCTCCTCACCAGGGAGGCTTGTGACCTGGTCACAACAGTATCTGCTTAGTATTATCTTTTCCATCAATGCTGTGCCACTGCCAGTTCATGATTATTCTTCCCTAAAACCTCAATCTCAAAACTCCCTGTCATCTCTCTCTCAAAACATCCATACCCAAACAATCTCTTGCCCTGAGGTACACAGACTGCTTGTCTCTAACCTCCTGCCTTTGCAGCTGCCCAAGAAGTTTGCTGTAAAAATTTACTTTATCCTACCCATACATTCTCTTAAGAGGGTTTGTATCAAGTTCCTACTTCTTGTCCTCAACCTCAAAAATATTTACAACACTTTTCTGCTTAAACAGCTTCTTCTTTAGCTTGCCTCGGTTTATGCTTTTCTCACTCAACTGCAAGCATTCTTCCAAGTTGCCTTTTGCAAACAGAAATACTCCATTTATTTTTCTACTATCAGGACAGATGACCTTCTGGTGAAGACACTAGACTACAATTCACAATAACTGGGTTTTTTTGGTCTTTGCAATGAGCATTTATGAGTAATACAGCAATCTTCCCAGTCTGTAAAATGTAAATACTCTTTCACTGTTTCAAAGATGCTGACATTTATTTTTATAAAACATTAAAATATTGGCTGCAGTAGAAGTTCCTAAAATAAAACAAATAAATAGCAAGAAGGCTGAATTTCCCTTTAAAAGGCACCATTTTTGAAACCTCACAAACACAACAACCAAGTTACATTTTGAAATGTCACAACTGAATAACCAAAATAATAATAATTAAAAATTTCATTTAAATTACAGCTTGTTTTGTCTTTAAGCATCCCATATACACTAGAAAGTCACTAAAAATTTATGTCATTTTTACTGTGTTCCTTACCCAGGTGCAGATATGCGCAACTTGTATAGGTTTTTATTACTTGCTGCTAATGCACATGTGCTGGTTTTGGCTGGGATAGAGTTAATTTTCTTCATAGTAGCTAGCATGGGGCTATGATTTGGATTTGCCCTGAAAACAGTGTTGATAACACAGGGATGTTTTCATTATTGCTGAGCAGTGCTTACACAGAGTCAAGGCCTCTTCTGCTTCTCACCCCACCCCATCAGCGAGTAGCCTGGGGGTGCACAAGAAGCTGGGAGGGGACACGGCTGGGACAGCTGACCCCAACTGACCAAAGGGATATTCCATACCATATGATGTCATGCTCAGCATATAAAGCTGGGGGAAGAAGAAGGAAGGGGGGAATGTTTGGAGTGATGGCGTTTGTCTTCCCAAGTAACCATTACACATGATGGAGCCCTGCTTTCCTGGAGATGGCTGAACACCTGCCTGCCCATGCGAAGGAGTGAATGAATTCCTTGCTTTGCTTTGTGTGTGCACGTGGCTTTTGCTTTATTTATTAAAGTGTCTTTATCTCAACCCACGAGTTTTCTCGCTTTTACCCTTCCGATTCACTCCCGCATCCCACCAGGGTGGAGTGAGCAAGCGGCTGTGTGGGGCTTAGTTGCTGGCTGGGGTTAAACCATGGCAGTCCTTTTTGGCACCCAACATGGGGCTCGAAGGGTTCAAGATAACGACAGATTTGATTGGAATGTTCTAGATTGAATTTATAGCTGTTATTGCTGTTTAGCTTTTAATTGACGGGCCTCTGTGCTTGCCATGGGGCTTGCTTGCCTTACTGTATATTAGAGTCTAGTGCTCGTTAGTGGCTGCTCTTCGCTTTCGCTGCTTGTTGTGCTGCTGTACTGCTTATCATCTGACTCTGCTGTGCCTGGGAACATTTTGATAACAGCAATGGCGATGCGCCTGGGCTGGCAGATGGCCAGGGCATCGCTGCTTTTTCTGTGCTGTTGTACTGGACAGGCTGGAACTCTAGTGTGAACTCGAGTCAAAGGGACTGTGGCCTGTGGAGGAGTCACATGGGAGCAGGACACCCTGAAGCGTCTGTGGCCATGGATAAGCCCACGCCAGAGCAGGTACATCTCGAAGCGTCTGTGGCCGTGGTTACGTCTGTGCCACAGCAGGTATGCCTCTGAAGGGATTGTGGCCCAAGGATAAGTCCACACTGGAGAAGGTACACCTCAAAGCATCTGTGGCTGTGGATGAGTCCATGCTGCAGCAAGTACACCTTGAAGCATCAGTGGCTGTGTATGAGATCATGCCGGAGCACCTCAGAGCGTGTGGCCATGGATAAGCCCACAACAGAGCAGGTACGCCCCTGGAAGGACTGCAGCCGTGGGTAAGGCCCTATTGGAGCAGGTTTACTTCTGACAGGACTGTGGCTATGGCTAAGGCCACGCTGGAGCAGGTACATCTCTGAAGGCATTGTGGCCCATGGAGAAGGCCACGGCAGAACAGGTGTATCTCAAAGTAACTGTGGCTGTGGATAAGTCTATGCTGCAGCAGGTGTGCACCTGGAGAAACTGTGGCGCATAGATAAGGCTCCACTTGGAGCAGGTACACCCCTAAGGGACTGCAGTCTGTGGATAAGTCCAAGCTGGAGCAGGGGCAAGGGGAGGAGTTCATTGCAATGTTAAACCCTATAACCTGGCCCAAAGGGACCAGGGTGGAGATCGTAATGGAAATACCGTTAAATTGTTGTAACCCATGATTTGAGTTGCATGTTATAGGAATTACTATTAGCAGGAACCACCCGAACCAGTGGAGGACAAGCCTTACAAGAAGCAGTGCAAGTGCAGCAGCAACCGGACCTGAGCTGGCTTTGGTGCCCAGTAACTCCACGCAACACAGCACCTCTCCTGCCCTGAGTGACCACCATAACAGGTGGAACCCAAAGTCATGGACTAAATGAACTCAGTGGACATTTGTGGATATTTTATGGGCATTTTACAGGGGTGGTTCACAGACTAGGGGAATGATATCTGTGTATGATATCAAAGGATGGGAAGGGGGGTGGTGGTTAATGAGGTTGTATTGGATAGTGTGGGACCTGAGCATGACGTAAATGGTATGGAATAAGGGGTGGAGAATGTGCTGGGTTTGGCTGGGATAGAGTTAATTTTCTTCATAGTAGCTAGTATGGGGCTCTGTTTTGGATTTGCCCTGAAAACAGTGTTGATAACACAGGAATGTTTTCATTATTACTGAGCAGTACTTACACAGAGTCAAGGCCTCTTCTGCTTCTCACACCACCCCAACTAGTGAGTAGGCTGGGGGTGCACAAGAAGCTGGGAGAGGACACGGCTGGGACCCCAACTGACCAAAGGGATATTCCATACCATATGACGTCATGCTCAGCATATAAAGCTGGGGGAAGAAGAAGGAATGGGGGCGGACATATTCAGAGTGATGGCATTTGTCTTCCCAAGTAACCGTTATCCATGATGGAGCCCTCCTTTCCTGGAGATAGCTGAACACCTGCCTGCCAATCGGAAGGAGTGAATGAATTCCTTGTTTTGCTTTGCTTGCGTGCGTGGCTTTTGCTTTACCTATTAAACTGTCTTTATCTCAACCCATGAGTTTTCTCACTTTTACTCTTCCAATTCTCTCCCCCATCCCACTGGGGGGGAGTGAGCAAGCATCTGTGTGGTGCTTAGTTGACAGCTGGGGTTAAACCATGACAACATGCACAACCACAACCTCATGACAGGGAAATTAACATGCATATGAACTGGTGAAGAGTTTTCACAACAAGGGTTAATCTGATATACCCAAGCTCTTTGAATTCTTCTCTGTCCCAAAATATGTTGCATGCTCATACTTGTGTTTCAGGTGTTCAGACTGCAACTGTACTAGAAAGCAATTATACCAGAACACTTAATATTGTTGCAATGTTTAGGAATACTAGGTGTAGTAACAACTTAATTGCTCTAAGTTTAAGATCACCATTGCTGAAGTTGTTTTCACTGGTATTTTTCAAATAGACTTAAGAGAGTGTCTGAAACATTAGATGCTGTGTTTATTTCACAGATTATCACCTTAAGGAGGTAGGAACAAATAAAGGAAAACCAACAGTAGCAATAGCCTTCAGAAAGTTACTTTAACTTTTTCAAAGAGGATGTAAGTATTTCGGAGGAAGAAAAAAAGTTTCTGCTTAGCCCATTTTTTTTAAGAACTGTTAAACTTTACTGATTAAAAACCAAAGTTATTACATAGTATATTTAAATCGGGCACTCCCAAGCAAGGAATCATGAGTCCAAGTGGAGCTGTATGCCTACAAAAAAACCATAGTTTCATTCCACATTTTAGCTACTATTTGGGTCATTCTAAATTATCACATTAGAAAGTGGTTCACATCCAGGAAGAATTTTGAGACACGCAGAAGGAAAAGCAGATAAATGTTAATTCCCTGACCTACCCTTTCTCTATAAGGTTTTCTTTCAGGGTTTAATTTTCATCATAGAGTACACAATTAACCTAAGTGTTTAGAAAGCTAACAAGAATTAAAAACAGGTAATCTATACCTTGGGAGAAACATGGGATGCAAAAAAGTCTTCCTCTTTGTTTTGAGGTGACACAGGTGGCATTCCACATCCATCTGTCCACAGCTAGAATTAAAAAAGAGAGAGAGAGAATTTTACAGGACAATTGCATGAGTATATTTTTTTCAAATGCACTAATCTTAAAACTACTCTTTTTTTTTCAGGTTAAAAATTTATTGATTTTTTTTCCTGGTACATAATTTTTCCTTACAAATTTATTCGAGCTTCAATATATGATATTCCTTTTTTTTTATTTTATTTCATACATCTTTGATGTGTTCCTTCACATTACCCATTTCCTTCCGAACCAGATCCGCAGTATAAACTCTGCTGCAGTAATACTGTCAATATTTAGTATCACTAGAGCTTTATAATAAGTAAGTTTTTTCATATTCTCATATAAGGTATTTTCTCTCTAATATCCTTATTTTTCCCAGAGCAAAAAAACCTGAAAACATAACAATAGCAGTACTGGAAACAGTTTTCGGAATTGTATCAGTGTGGTCTGCTACTCTGATTAATTTTCCCACCTAGTCTCAGACTCGCAAAACTTCTGCTACAGTTAAAGCAGAGTTTTTCAAGATGCTAACTAACATTTTTGAGCTATGCCTGATCTCAGGGCAGGCTGGAGGGCCCACAGTGCCCCAGGTCATTCTTAGCATTGTGCAGGACAGTGCTATAACCTGTGATCTGCACTCCAAGGTTACTCATATGCAAATCATTCCTTATGGTTCTTTCTACTATGTGCAAAAGATACATGACCAAAAATAACGACCTCTGTCAAAAAGGTTACTGAATGTGCAACAAGCTTACTTCATCATTCAACAATCAACTAAATCAGTAAGTTACAGAAGAAATTTTTTAAAATGTGACAGGGGAGGGGATGGTTGGTACTAAATCTAATTATCTGAATAATTTACTTCATCAATTTAGATAGCACATAATCACTTAAGCTTGCAGTACATAATTCAGAAATATACTTACTAAAATTTTTAAATAAAAAATACATAATTAATATCAAACAATTGGATGGAATCTGTAATTGAAGCAAGATAATCACAGTTCTTCAAAGTGTCATTTGGGGAATTAACCATCAACTTAAATGCACATGGTATATTATATTTACTTGAACATATTTTACATCTAAAGCTGTTTAGTAAGTCAAAAGAAATAGTCTCTGAAGTTAGTGATGTGAATTATATTGTCTATAACATTTGTGATATAGAATTATTATAATCCATTACATTTCTTGCTGTTTGATGCATAGATTAGAAAAAAACCCAAGCTTTCTTGCTTTTCTTTTAATTCCCACACAGCTAGTCAACTTCAAACAAATCGGTCACGGACTTTAACAAGCTGAATTAAACAATCAAAACATGTTTTCTCTGTATGCAGAAGAGAACTGATGTCAAACTTATTTAACACCTCAGCAAACTAATTCTGCATACTTTGCTAATAACTTCTTCCTGTCAGCAACCTAACTTAAGGTTTTCATAGCATGCATGAACTGTTTCACCATTTTTTAATGGAGAACAGCAAGTTCAGGAGATATATAACTCGCTAATTTTTCAAAAATTATTTTTGTAGGGAAAAAACCAAAAAACACATGTACCTCTTCAAATCAAATCCCATTTAAGTCACAAATATTTGGTAGTTAATTCTATTAGCACTTTTACATTTTTACATGCTGTACTTCTCAATAATAATTCAGTTCCAGAAAAGCAAAAATAAAACCACTATATAGTTCATGGAGAAGTGCTGACATTTTTTAATGCAATACCACTAATATAATTTTGGAACACACCTACAAAACAAAGCAGTTTCCATTTTGAAGAATACCTGAATTTTCTGCCTGGAACTCCTGTAAGTTACTGCAAATGTTACAATTAATGTTTTGAGTAACCCAGCAGAGATCCTGAAATATCAGGTTGATCTCTATCTCAATATTCTTTTTCCAAACAAAAAAGATAAGCTGCAAGTAGTTTACACCCCAGCTTGCCCATTCACTGCAATGCGTATCAGTACCTCCCAAAGACAGAAAATCCTTTGCATTACTAATTAGAAACTTAAAATGACTGTAGAGGGAAAGAAGAGAAAGTTTTTCAGAAATCTAAATTACATCGGACACACACACTACTCACATCAGTACCATGCTTTCTTGTTGCTTGCGTTGCAAGAGATTTAATCTTTTCCTTGTAAAGCTGAGCACCACGACTGTTATACTTTGCATTGGTATCATTTGTCGTACATCCATGTTGATGGAAAAAAGCAGACTATGAAGCAGAAAACAGAAAATGCTATGAGAAACAGGTTTAAAACCTTATGGCATTTAACACAAAAATATATTGCAATGCAGCAAAATATTCTGCTCCCCTATCTAAATTTAATCTTTTAAATTATTAAGTCTATGTAGACCTCCAAAATAAAAAGAAAACTCCATTCTGGCAACCTCTGTACATATAAACAAAACAACAGAAAAACCAAATACATTAGTGGGACATTTTAAAAGCATATACAAATACAAAGAATCCTAGTTCTGAAACTAACTGTAGAAAGGAAGGGGTAATTGATTGCCAATACCTGTGCTTCAAAGGACATTCCTGATAGTCTAAAATGCATTGCTTGGCTTCATCTCTAGCACGCTAGAGAAAATAATGTATGTTCAATAGCATCAAAATGACTGTATAAAAATGGTCTTCCTTCAAAAGAAAAGTATATGTATGCACATATATATGTATGTACCTATATATATTTACAAGCTTGTGTATTTATATAAAAGTATCAATGAAAAATTTTGTTGATATTTAGGATCTTAAACCAAAAGCAAATCAATACACTTATATTAGAGTTCCACAATGGGGAGAAAAAGAGGGGAAAAAAAAAAAAAGTTGTTTGAAAGATGAAGACGTGGAAAAGCTGGGCATTTTTTCAGTACCTAGAATTGACTAGCAAATCATGTCATATGTTCTTGCACAGAAGAACACGTCAGACTATTACAGTAAAACATAATAAACAAGTTTCTGATAGGATCAGCAAATCTAGATAATACACGCTTATGACCTCATACACTGCAATTGCAAAGCAAAAATCTAGTATACAATTACCAGACTTCATATAAAAATTAAGCAACAACCATGCAAGAGAGAGATAATGCCAGTCAACTTCTGTGATTACAACAGAAACAGTCGTAAACATCACAGGTATCAAAATCATTGCACATTTTTGCATTTGGATATATACAACTATCAACTTGATATTCAGAGCTTTTTTTTGGTATATCCTAATTCAAATCATCATAGAGATTTATTCTGAAAACAAAACAAACTAAGAACACTTCAGATTTTCTAGCAATCTGATACATAGGTACGAAGCTCAGGACTGCTGTTATCCAAGATTTAGCATCACCAGGCAATTTTAGATTACAAATGATTAATGTTAATCTGATAGTGCTTCTAAACAGTAGTTAGTAAAAATAGAATTTGGCATTTAATTGGAACAAAAAGGGAATTATTTTTTTAATGCAATTAAAGGGAATATGTTAATTTTATTGTTTAAATGTCCAGATAGTTTACTAAACTTGCCTTTAAATTTTCAGGTATTAGTCTTCCTAGGTAAGCCAAAACAGGCTAATCGTGAATTTGAGGTATTTGAGGGGTGGGTGTGGGTATATTATACCTCTTGGTACAATGTATGATAGGAAACAGTGACATCCAAGCAGAAAGACAAAAAGTCATAAAATTAAATAGTAAAGGTTTATCGTTAAACTTCTGATAATATGCTTTCTAACATTAACTGAAGTACTTTTCAAACTCTGCCGTCTCTTCTTTCTGACTGCCTTAAAACCTTTTGCTAAAAATGAAAAAAATTTCCATGCAAAATCTCCCTCTTCTGATTAGTCAATACTGTGATTTTCATGTACTAAGTGAGATAACAGAAACTTGGTGAGGAAATTCATTTAGCAGCAGTATTAATACAGAAAGGTGTAACTTAGAAAGGATAGGCAGAAGAAAAAGAGGGACAGGACATCACTTTATTTCTCAAGAAGGCATGCAACTGCTCAGATGTGTAAGCCAGAGACGGTGACCTGCTGGATGTCTAATTCAAAGAAAAGGTTTGATTGGAAAATGCAGAAGTGGAAGATGAATAATAATGACCCTGAATTCATCATTCTTTTTACGGAAATAGAAAGAAAAAGAATAGAAAAACCAGCAGAATATGAAAGTGTTAGACTTAAGGAAAGCAGATTCAGCAATCTCAAAATTGTTAAGAAAAAGCCTATGGAAAGCAAGTTTGGGTGAAGTTTCTTAAAGAAACAACATTAAGGACAAAGCACAACTGAAGAAAGATAAGGGGTAAGCATTCATGGAATTAGAAGAAAAGTAGAAATTGCTTAGGGAAGTCGCATGTTTCTTCACAGGGTGGGTCAACTTAGGGAAGCAATCTCAGTTATTGGTGGTCAATCTTTGAAAAAACACAGGAAAACAGGCAAGATTCCGAAAGAGCTGACAAAGGAAAACGTCCTCTTTTAAAAAGGAGATTTGAGAACAATACAGCAGTCAACATAACTTCAGTTTATAAAAATACTGTGTAACAAACTAATTTGTAAGTACATAAAAAAATCAAGTTGAAAGTAACAGCCAATATGAATTGGCCAAAACCAAAACACTGCTATTTCCTCTCTGACAGTGCAGCATGTCTTGTCTTAACTGCAGTTGTACCTCAGCTATAAGTCAGATCTTGACTTCAATGTGACTTTTGACAGTGACATGATTTTTGGCATGATATTTTCATAAACCATGTAAGGATATATGGTCACAGGAAAATGCCTGTAAGCTAGGTTTACGAGCTGTTGGAAAGACATCGTTCAGCAGCTGTCAACGTTTCACTGTTAAGTTAGACACATATGGACAAGGAATCTGATATGGCCTTTTCAGTGATTTTTATTAATGACTTCTAAGGAAAAATAAAACATTTGCAGATTATACCAAGACAGAAAAGTTGCAAGAAATATGGAGGATGAAATCGGCATTCAAAGGAATTCTTACAAACAAGAGGGGGGAAAAAAAAAGAGAAATTAACTGGTAACATAAAAATATCCCAAGATGTGAACCAATAAGGACAGACAATAGCTTCCAAGCCTAACAAGCTTCAACGTGCAAAGCAAATACTCAGGAGTACATACAGCATTTGCGTTTCCTCCAACTTGCATGCATCTCAGCTGAAACCAAGACCAATTGGAATCCAGTTCTGTAGATCTAAACAGAAGGAAACATTTTTAACGTTATCTCCAAAGCCATTTAAAATCTCTCTACCTTTTTTTGCTAAAGTGTTTCTCTCCCTCCCTTTTTTTTGTAAAGTGAAAAATATGCATCTATAAAAAAAAAATCTGCCACAATACACAATGTGCAAAACAAATTAATAAAGCCGTGTAAAACTGCCACAGTTTTACAAACTGTAAAAGCTTGAAAAAAAGGCACCCTCTGGCTGACAGGTTTTCCCTTTTAAAAAGCACCAGTAAGATACATTTTCAGGAATCACATTTGAACTCTTGTCAACAGCAGACGATAATCACATATAATGGACAAAATGACAATTCAAATGTCATATCACAACAAAAATTTGGGGCTCAGTGAGTATGAGGAGAATTAATACTGTGATCATTAGGAACGGATTCTTGAGAGGCCTCTTGTAACATTCTTGTATACAGCAAAAAGGCAGCAGAGGAAGAATGTTAGTTGATGGAAAACGGCTGCTTTTATCTGCAATCCGTTCTTGGATGCATTGCTCTCCCTCACTTCAAGCAGAAAAACTTACATTTCCAAGACGTAATTATTTATTAGGCCAAAAAGGCCCACAGGCCATCAGTTAGGATACTCACCTGAAATGTGATAAGCTCAGGGTGCAGATTTACTGTACCAACTGATTGACTGAGCTAAAGAGCTGCCAAAAGGGGTAGCCCTTTACACTACCCCAGGACTAGCACTCAGGTGACACCATAATGAACTACTTCAGGAAGCAAAGCTGGCAAAATGCTACTTAGCTCTCTGAACTGGCTTGCTGGGGGTCAGATTATCTTTATGATCAATACACTGTAACACTGTTGAAGATAATAAACTAATATTTGCCTCAGTCTTCATTTGGAGGAATGATAAAACACTTCCAACATGCTTATTCTGTTCTTCATTTTCATCATCTTCAATGTAGAAAGAGACCTGCCAACGAATCCGCACTACTAATACAAGAAACAGGTAATGGGGATGGGTGCATGGTACAAATTCTGCCAAACCCTACCTATTTACCTAATTCCTAAGCAACTATCAGATACATCAAAGCCAATACAAACATTAACAAGGCCTGAATCAGTAGTTGAGAGAAGAATGGGTTTTCCTCTCTGAGCAGGAATCTGAACAAACAAACAAAAACATTAAAAGATGCAATTTTTACTATAAAAATATATAAACTACTTACCGAATGAAACTCAAATGAACACCAAGTGATCGATGGGTCCCTGAACAATCAATACAGAGAAAAACTCCATATGTTATGCTTGCCCAGCTAGGGTTCTTTGCTCCACAGTCAAAACATACCTTAAAGAAAATAAAGATCAGTAACAGGACTTGAGCATAACTACGTCTTATAGTTGTATTATAGGTCATGCTAACACCCTTGCAGTGACCAAACTTAATTAACTCATCCTTACAGCATCTGTTGACATGACAACTTCATATTATCCTAATTTTATAAATATAAACAGGAGTTACGTGATCTGCCCACACTTGTGTGTCTTTGCCCTAACTAGACAGGACCACATGCCTTCCCGGTTTCTGACTATAACCAGTGTATACATGGACCACAGGCTGAGAAACCGTAGGTCACAGAACCCACATCAGTCTAGTGCAAACACACATTTAACACAGTACTTCCAGCACTACTGAAATACAAAAGCGTTTAAGAAATATTTTGCCAAGGGCAGGCTCTCTTCATGACGTACCACTGAGTCTACTCTTTCCTCAGAACATACATGCAACTGCAGTTAGCAGCAGCACTAATGACATCATTATCTACCTTCCCATATAGAATCCTTGACCCTTAGAGCAAGCCTCTGAAATCCAGCTCTGTGAAGAAAGCATCCATGCTGTGTAGTGCCTAGCTGAGCACTCTCTGCCAGACATGACTATTTGTGTGATGTATCACACGTGTATTGCTGTATCAACCTTTTAACTATCCACAACATAGGCCAGTAAAAAAGCAAATATGCCCACAATTACTGCATAGACAAAACCAAGATTTTCTTACCCTCTGCCACCACATTAGACTCCTAACATTCAGCCAAAACTACAAGAGGTATCTGCGTCTACATCTCATACACTTTGCAGCTCTGCAGACTACAACTTTCAAGCCCTGTTTCAGTTATTCTGAATTTTGTACTTCTTTGGCCAAGGAAAGCAAAACCAAAAAATTTATCTGATACGAATCAATTTTCAAATGCAAGGAGGAGCACAAATTTAAACAGAAACAGCTATTCCTAGTTAATCCCATGTGCACACATCTATTCCTGTATGAAAGCACTTCATTATCTGATCAATGCTTTTTCAGTGGTATTTATAAAGGCTGCAAAGAAGTACTTCTACAGTAAAAGCATCCATCTATAGATACAGTCAGTGGCATCTACTAAGAAATAACTCCACGGAGAGACAAGCTTTTACACACAAATCGATGGAGTTCCAATCTGCAACTTTATCCTTTAACATGCTCCTATAAACCTAATGCATCCTCAGACAGCAAGGGAAGTTCTAGCTATATGCAGAAAGAAAAAAAAAAGTTTATTCCAAGTCAGCTGGGGACATACGGAACACCCTACAAGCAGGCCACAATGCTTCCAGCACCTCCTTGTCAGGCTGAAAAAAACAGAAAAGGTTAAGAAGTCTCCTCGCTAGAAACTCTATTTGTACAACTAAATAGAGATTTTTGTCTCTATTTTTTTGTACATACCCAGTCAAACAAGCCCTGAGTTTGCGCTCAAGTCAGCTCACCTATCATCCACCATCCACCCAAATAAATTTCAAGTACAGGCCCAGAAGCAGTTCGAGGCTAAACTCGTTTTAGTGTGGGTCTATTTAGGCTTGTACAGTCCAAGTTTATCAGGCACAAGCAAAGTTCACCAGCAGATCCAGCATTAGCTCTTCTGACATACGAACATTTTAAGTCTGAGCTTCAGTTAGACTAATGACCTGTAACACAAACAGAAAGCATGGAGGTCACACTTCCTGCATGTGCAATTCCCCTTTTTCTCTCTCAACAGAGACTTAACATTTATTAATGTTAAGTCATTTACGTATCCCGCTATTGTATGCGGAAATGGGGTCATTCACTGACATATAGCAGGAAGAAGAAATAAGACAAAAGCTACACAATGAGTGACAAAAGGAGGGGTTAGAGGGAGGCCGTGAAACAAGCACAAACGGAAGAATGATATAGAGGGAGTTAGGGAAACTCTTCATGAGTAACTCTTCATGTATGCCATACTCTAAGAAAACACACAGCCTTAGTAGTCAGAACTCATTATCTTTTTCCTAATTCTCTCCATTCTTTGAAGTAGTTCCTTAAAAGCAACATGAGCCTCATCTTCATTTTAAATTGGCTATTTTCAGGCTTTTTCTTACAAGGCCAAAAGGAGGATGGGGACAACAAAACAGGAGAAGATTCTGCTTGAAACAAAAGTGAACAGAACAGCCCTGATCTCGCTTCTAATACAGGAAAGCAAAGCAGACTTACAGTCCTAAGTCTTGTGGAAATTCCCTGGAGCACAAACGGGAAACAAGAATCTTGAGTATCAGCGGGTGGTTAAAAAAAATCCCACATTTAAAAAAAGTTCAATTATATACATCCCTAAAGATCCTCATCCCCTCCCCGGTACAATTACAAGCACTTCTTAATTTCAACATCTTAAAAGTCAATTGCATCACCTTGGAAGCTAGCTGCCACAAAGCAATATAGCTCAGTATCTTCACTCATGCAGGACTCTCTATCAACTATTTACCAGACATCTGTGAAAATTATTCGTATGCATAAAACCTGAAGCTTTTAGGATTGCGATGCAAGTAGGAACATCGAATTTTCTTGTGAAAGTAATGTAGAACTGCCATTTCCATCATGTTATGCAACAGAAATAAAAGCATGTTTCATTAACATTTAGACTCATTTTGCTTAGTTTTCTCAATTCTTAAAGTGCTTCCCACCACATAAATTTTAACAAGAACTGGGGGGGGGGGGGGATTAAAACCAATTTTCACCCTATGAAATAATTTCCATATCAAAAAAATATGAAGTGTATTTTCTATACTGATTTAGGCACAACTAAGATATCAAAATCATTATAAAAATCAATTTGAAGGATATGCTTAAATAATCTATTGCTTTTAAAATACACTTGCATTCTTTTTGCTTATTTTGTGTTAAAGCATTTCAGGACAGCCTAAATTCAGTAACAGTTACTTTGAAAAAAAGCCCTAATTGAGATGTTTGTACCAGAGCAAACACAAAGACCCGGGTATAATCCACAGCAAGCAGTCACCTTGCACAAGATACCTATGTTAATAAATAAATACATAATATACATTGTTATTGGATACGGAAATGAAATAATATATAGACTGTAGAAATGTTAGTTTGGGCACTTCAGAAGAGGTGAGCAGGTTCAGCAAGCTTATCCCTGCAGTCACAGTTACACTGACACTTTCAACCTCCCATGTAGCAGGGCTACTGCCACAGGGTAGCAGCTCCGCATCTCCTTGTGCTTGCCATTCCTAGCATGGAAGGCCACCATACAGGTGCATCAACACTAAACCAGCTGCAACTCAGGAGGTAGTTTCACACTCGCTCAAAGGTGATCCAAGACCAAGCAGCTACTCTCTTAGTTACCAGCCACTCTACCCAGATATGCTTTCTTTCTTCTCTTGCATCAGCAATAATAATCACAGTTGTTGATCCTACTGGAAACCAGCACTGCACTGCTTTGACTCAGAGCAAAGGTAAGTCCAACTCACATCACAGCCACATGACCAGTTGTGCCAATATAAGGGAGGGAAAAGGAGTGTTTGCCACAGGAAGAAGACAGGACTGCCCATTTTGGAAGCGTCGTGGCCTTAAAATGATTTAAGCGAGACATTATATACTACACTCTAGAGTGGGGCAAAAAACTCCCACCCTCCAATACACACCGCACCACAATACACACTGTAATAACAAAACTGAACAACTGTATTGAGAAACCACCACCAATAAAATGAGAAACCACCACCATAACACACATACTTGGTTTTCAGCCAAGGGTCTCCAAGCTGATGACGACTACTATCATCAACAAAAGAAAAGAAAGAACCAGAGAGAAGGGAATGAAAAACTACCACTTTCAGAGGAATAGATTTATGCCAGATTAAAAGAGACTGTACAGCACAGCCTCAGGGTGCAAGTCTTCAAAACAGGTGAGCTTTACAAACATTGAAGTTAACAATACCAGGTAGCTTAGGGACTATGAGCATTTTTATATGTACAAAATACATCCTACTTAATAATTGTAACATGTTTGTTAAGTGTCGTCAGACAGCTCTATACTATGTAATACCCAAAGACACACTAAGAACTCAAAAAAAAGCTATTTCTCATGCTATACACAGTAAAGGAAACTAAGATCAAATTAAAGATATGTTAATTTCAAGACAATTATTCAAAAAATATCAGTTTGAACACACTATAATCCACAAATTAAACTGTACATTTATTTAAACAAGAATTATTTGCGTAAGCTCATGTGCACTAAGAACTACTGCAGAGCACCTAGCACAGTGTAAATGTACATGCCTGCTTATAGCAGGCAGTCAGTAAGCCCAGATGCTGCACTGAAGAGATACCAGTTCTTCCCAAACTGTATACATGAACAACACAGTTAAAGCATATCACTAAGCTTTTAATACAGAACCCTTCTCATATTTGCATTTCTTTCCCACATCTGTCTTTCCCACATCTTTCCCAGCAGAAAAGCTCTACAAATAAAAGGGGCAGACTGCATAAGAACACAAGAGAAAGGAAACAGAACAAGATGTAATCAAATGCGAGAGGATAAACTGATGACAGCAACAACTTTTACTTAAAAAGACTGGTCAGATACATGGGCACGGGAGAGTTGAGATCTAAGCTGTTGACGTTTCCCACTCTCCTTCCTCTCTGTCTTTACAGGTCAACAAGACTGGGCTTCACTGCAGTGCTAATGAGTTCTCTGCACTTGAGCTACTTCTTTCAAACTGACCTAGCGTGAATAGCAGCACACACTGTGCCAATACTGCTTTGTCAACACTGGCACTAAATTTCTGTATAGCACCTGACAGGGCTGCAAGGAGAGACAGATATGCCTGAGCAACCACAGGTACCACAACCACCTTACTAAGTCTAGCACAGTAACAAGTTCAGAACTGTTCGAGGCACTCCATCCTTGCGTTTTCCATCCTCACCAGCTATGGGCAGTACCTTCTGATTCTCTCGTGATCCCAATACAGAAAAAGCATCACAACAGCATTACAGAACTACTCAACCTCTCAGGCACAGTACCAGTGAATTTCAGGAGCCTGTAAAAGACCTTCTCTCTGACTCTCCCTGTTGGGACTAGGGCCTTTCCTTGACGAACTTTTTCCCCCCTTGCAAAGGCAAGTTTTAGGAATGCTTGTGTTGGAAACTAGTCGGCGAGTGTTCATCTTTGAGCTATGCTTTCTGAGAAACCAGACGCGTGTCCATTGCCCATACAGTCTTAATGATTTCTGTTCAAAGCATGGAAGTCAGTCTTGGACCAAAGACAGACCTCCAGACTCATATTTCCAGAAAACAAAACCACGGTGTTTCTTCATAACTGTTTCCTACTGTATTTTTCAGATATGTTCACAGCATATATCGTAATGCCAAGGCAATGGAGCAGATGGCACTAAAAAGCAGCACAGGAGCACACAGCTGCTGAAAGTAGCTCTGCCGCCCAACGCTTCTGCCATGTCACCTTGCAGTCTGAGGCACCTTTCCCAGTTCGCAGCTAGCCACCGCACACCTTCATACGTAACGGATACTAAAAAAATCAACAGGGCTTTACGACAGTGAAAAATTAAAGTCTTCGCTGGACGAGTCCAATGTGATGAGAAAACATCAAACTTTTATCGCCACAGAAGCAGCTGTGCCACAATGGGCTTTGCTTCTTTGATTAAAAAAAAAAAAACACAAAAAAAAAAGCCCAAAAGAGAAAAACACATTCAACACTCTAGGTTGTCACTGTTTCGGAACTTGCTTTTTATTTTTAGCTGAGCTGACCCTCCGTCCGGCAATCCTTAGACACCAGCTACCCGAGAGGAGCTGCACCTCCCCAATTAAAGGCTTAACCCAAAACGCCCAGCGGACCCGCCTGCGCATCGCCCGCCGGGCCGGCCGGAGGGCAGGCAGAGCTGCCCAGCCGACGGCGAGAAGGGCTTCCCCCGCTTCCGGGACGGCCGGCCCCGGGTGCCGCTGCCCGCCCGGCCCTTCCCTTCCCTTCCCTTCCCTTTCCTTCCCTTCGCTCCTCTCACAGGGGCCCCCCGGCAGCGGGCAGCCGGGCTAGGGGACCGGGGGCTCGGCGGGGCGTGGTGGGCCGCGGGCACTCCTCCTCCCCGCCCCGCCGGCAGTGCGACGTGTCACAACGGCGGAGCGCAGCCGTTGCCTCCCCCCCCGCCGCGGCCCCGGCCCCGGCCCGGCGCCCTTACCTTGTTGGTGGGGACGGAGCGGAGCCGCTTGAAGATGGCGGCAATGTCCTGCTTGCTGGGCTCGCACATGGCGCCAGGCGGCAGGTGGGGGTGAGGCGGGAGGGCTGCAAAGCAGAGCCGCCGCCGTCGCTACCGCCCGCTCGCACCGCCGAGACGCCCCACGCCGCCCCGGGACGCTCCGCTCCGCCCCGCCCCGCCCGGGAGGCGGCCACGCAGCGCCCGGCGGGGCGCGGCCTGCGGTCGCCGGCGTGGCGCGAGGGGGCGACGGTCCCCCGCCCGCCGCCTCCCGGTTGCCCTGGAGACGAGCGGCTCTGCTGCGTCAGCGCCTTCTGTTGGGCACTCTAACCGTCGCGGGGGGGACCGGTGGAGCCGGGGGCGGGAGAGGGGTGTGAGGCGGCCGGCTTGGGGCGGTGGGTATTTCGCCCTGAGAGGGCTCAGGCACGGGAGGTGGAGGGGAGGGCACGCCACGCCGGCCTCGCTTGCTCGGGGCCCGAGGCGGTAATGGCGAGCGTGGGGCCCGGGAAAAAAAAAACCGCGGAAGACCACCTCCACCTGGAAAAAGAAGCAGCAGTGTTCCCCTCAAGACAGGTGATAAAGCACGTTATTATGCCTGTGGATAGACCTGTTTCTGCTCTTTGACTCAACAAGTAGGTTGCAAGCGCTCGGTAAAAATTTTAGTTAAAACCCTTGTGCACTCTCTTCACTAGCATTAAAGTAGAAAATAAGTCAGTGCAAAACCAGCAGAACAAAAAGATGACAGGTTTTAATTGCTTTTGAAAGCAGCATGTTCAGATCATAAATCTGAAATCATAAAGCCTCTCAGAACAGGAAAGAGCATAATAGAAATATAATCAGGAACTCTGTAACATACTGGTATCCCTACTTCAAAAACCCTGAGTGCCTGAACCATGCTGCACTGAATGTGGTTGCATGCAGAGAGCTTCCGTCACCTCTCCCTCATGCTCCACCTTACAGGAGGATTATCACTTGGGGCACAAAGCTCCACACAGGCAGAGACACCAGACTAATCAACCTTTTGCTGCAACACTGGCCAGGGTGGTGCAGAGAACCTGCAGAAGCCACTGCAGGTCCCTCATGGCCAGGACTGAACTAAAGGTACTAAGTCCTTAAGGGTGGCCCTCATAAAACGGCACAAAGCCAACGTTGTGGCTCTACAGAACTCAGCTCAGCAGTGGTAAGATGATCCATGGCAGGACCTTCAGAGCTTGGCATCTTAACAGTCTTCTTCAGAGACCATCAAGGCTCACGAGGCTGTATCCCCTTCTCCCTTACTCTTCTGACATAGACAGGTAAGACTGTGTAGTTATCCACATATGGAAAAACAGAGTTTAGACAAAATTTCTATAATTCTGTCTCTTTCAGAAAAGTCTATGTTGGAAGGGACCTCCAGAGATTGTCTGCTCTAACCTTCTGTTAAAAACAGGGTGATAGATTGAGTTATCTAAATAGTCAAGTTCTAAGGCTTTGCATGAAAATCTAGCTTCAGCCCCTCAGCTTCAAACCCGTGTCACCTTCAGTGCCTCACGTACAAGAGGCTCACTGTCCCCCATAGAAGCTAACAACCCCCAGTGCTTATCAGTCAGTGGGGAAGTAGTTCAGGGTGACGAGACCCATTACTGCCTCCGTTCTGGCCACGCTGCATGAGGCCGGCACACTGTGAGCACAGTCTTGAGCACTGGTTCAGGGATTTCTGCCGGAGCACACGCTGCATGCTGTCTCCATGCTGGGCCCTCAGCACTTGCGGCTCAGAGGCATGCCCTGGCCCTGTAGTGCCTTGCTGATCACTAGGAGTCAGTCACTAGTTATCCTGACTGGCAGCTGAATGCATGAACATTTTACTCTTCAGAGTGTGGACATTTTCTGGCAGCAGGCCAGCAACCTCTCTACTCCAGATTAACTTTGATCAGTCTGGCACTATCACAGGTAGGGGGCCTGATCAAAGTATAGGAGAGCAGTCCAAAAATCCATCTGTATGCATATAGCCAAGTAACACTGGGATTACACTTAAAACATCTGAGCCTGTAAAAGTGTAAATTGTTGCCTATTCCATACCAACATATATAATCACCTCCCTTCACAATCACTTGGGATCAAACATGCCTAGCAAGAGACCTCCCATTACAAAGTGAAGCTTACATTTCAGGAAGACCTTGCCCATGTAGTCATAGGTGCTCCCTACAGCGTGCTCCCCTCCAAGAGATACTTGCCAAATCCCATCTGACTGCATGAGGATTGCCATCCTAGCCTACAGCCGCTGGCCTCACAGGGAGAAAGAGTTGCCAAGAAGTTTCCACAAAGGAAAAAGAGAATCCATTACATCAGCTTTATAAGTACTGTTAAAAAAAAGCAGGAGGGGTACAATCTTGCCAGTTAATTGGAACAACTAACATCAGAAAAACAAGGTCATCCTGAAGATTGATCTGTCTGACATGATCCTAAAAAAGGACGATCTTATGTATCATCCCATACTTTCCTCAGCTGCACTGCTGCCTCCCCAGGCAATGGCACACAAAGGCAGCTAGCTCCTGCCACTGCAGCAATCCGGGAGACCTAAAGTGTAACACCATAGTGGGGCTGGTTCTTCTGTCTTTTGCTGGCCTCCTATTTCAGGAAGTGGTACCTCTCTGCCCCTGAGTTGGAATGTCAAAAAGCTGCTAGCTGTTCAGAGCCACCTTGCACGCACAGCTCACAAGTCTCCATCCAGGAAGTAAGAAGTACATCAGCCCTCAACAGCGTTCAGAAACACACTGCACTGTCCCCACCTGGTCTCACATAGCACCTCTATCCTAAGGCCATACAATTCAATTATGTGGACATGCATGCTAGACAGATTCCTGTTGCAGACTGCAAGCTCAGCTGATTGCTAGGAGACGAGTTCTAGACAAGACAGAAGAAAAGCATTTAGAACATGCTTATGAACCCGAGGGAGGTAAGCAGGTCCTGGAGGCAATCTTAGAGCAGCCTCTAGGTTGCATGAGAAAGGTAATATAGCAAATGGAGGTAACAGTAGAAGGAAGGCATGAGCTGGTCCATTGCCATCAGGGAAAAGGCAGTGCTTATAATTCACTGGCTGATCTGTACGTTGAGTAAATAAATAAAAAAACACCAACAAACCAAAAGCCTTACCTTCAAGAGTGCTTGTAGATTGGGCACTGGAGTGTCCTCTACTTTGGTGAGCGTCCTCTACTTTGGCGAGCAGCCGTTATGTGCAATGCAGGTCCTTACCCAGACCCAGTTGCAGACCAGCACTGTGAGCAAGACTAACTCCCCTCTTCTGACATTGCTTATGTCCTGAATCCTCAGCAGATTTTCATCTTGACAAAAAACTGTCCAAGGAGCACAGATTACTTCCCTGGTCCCATTATCCACAGCATGTTGTGCTGTAATTTTCTTTGTCCATGAGAAAGAATGCCAATTTGTTCAAGATATTTTCGAAATAGCCTCCATATCCTATTCTCCCCCTAATGGTGACCTTGCCCAGTCCCAGGGGAGAAGGAAACTATATTCTAAATAATGGAAACCATCAGAATAAGCCCTGAAAGGTGATGAATGTTTCCAGGGAAACATTGCTGTTCTTCAGCAAGTTTGTGGTTTGAGCGGATTGCAGAAAGAGGGAAGGCACAGAGAAAGAATAGCAGTGGTGGGAAAGTGGACCACAACTGCTGCTTTACCAGTTATGCTTCAGTGTAGTAATGTCATGTCTCGCTAGTGGTTTCCAAGACTGTCCAAAATACACGTATTTCTATTCCCAGTGCACACAGAACCATTTAAAAATTGCTTCCGTGCCAGCTGGTCTAACAAACATACACATGGAGAAAGACTACTATATGTGTACCCTCAGAAACAAATGCCTGGCAGGTACAGCATTCCCTACGTGGGCTGTATTACAAACCCTCTAATCGGCGCAAATGCAGAGCAATTAATTGCGAGCATGCCAGAGTATGACAACAGGTGTTGCTGTTTCACAAATCAAAACCCAAGGGCTCTTATTCTTACTGACAACCCAGAATACAGTTCCAATTTAATATGAAGAAAATAAGATTTCATGATGAGGAGAATCAACATTGGAGCAGCTTTCCCAGAGCAACTGAAATCTTGCTCCTTGGAGGTTTTCAGGACCCAACCAAAGCCCTCAGCAACTTGCTTCTAGTTCAGTGTTGACTCCATTTTCAGCAAGAGGTTGGACTGGCGATGCCTTGAGGCCCCTCCTCCCTGAATGATTCTGTGCTAACACTCCCTTCTCTGCACGCCCAGGCTAGGCCTGAAACAGATGGGTTGTCCCCGTAATACTTTGTTGACACCCAATTTTTGGGTGCCAGAGCTACTGTGTGAGCTGATGCAGCACAGGCAAAAGCAACCTGTTCCAATGCTTTCTCCTACTCTCACCTATCCAAATGCCGCAACAAAAGTCTCAGGCTCCTGGATCTTGCTAGACAGTCCTGCCTGGACATAGGAATACAAAGAAGGATAACCATTCAGGATGATCTCTCAAGAACTGTCTGTTTTCTAGGTCTTTGTCTGATTTGATAACCAGAGATAGGCACTTGCATCTGCATGGAGTTGTGTGGAACTACAGGTTCGGTGGCTACCTACTTTCTCACAGCTCTAAAATATTTGCTGCCATTCCCAACCTTCAAAGCTTTTAGTTCTGTAAAATTCTATTAGTGCTGTTCTCCAACTATTATCAAGCCTCCCATTGTTTGCTTTCTCCTCACATTGCTGCTGAGAAATAATGGAATATAGGTATAGTCCCAGGTCATGCTAGCTAGATCTTCATTACTCTCCCAGTGCCAAAGGTTCCCTTAGAGCCAGAGGATACGTACGAATTGTGCTTGATGTCCTTTGGAAAACTTGGTCACACTGAGCAAAATTTGTCACTGCTCACAGCTATATTGTGCATAATAAAAATATGTTGCCTCATGACAGTTGTAGCTCAAGAAGTTTTAGGCCAGCCTCCCTCTGCAAATGATATCCTCAAAGACACAACATAGTCCCAGACATGTATCATTCCAGTACAAATAATCCATACTGAAAGTCTCTAGAACAGAAAGATCAAGCATCCAAATGCCTCCTCCCACAATATGGAAACGAAGTTTAGTAAGTACATTAAAAACCAGTTGAAACCAGTTCAACACATCAAAAATACATTTTAATTCAGTACTAATGCATTGTTTGTACTGATAACATCAAGAAGCATAACCACTTCAAACAGGTGAGGTTTCTTGGAGCTTTCCACTCTTGAAAGTGATCTACATCTCAACATCATGGCCCAGTACAAAGCCAAAAAGTTACTATACTGTAATTTACAGACAACCCTTCTGCACGCTCAATATTCGGTTGTGCTTAGGTAAGCCTGTTTGTATTAGCAATGCAAGGAACTTGCAAAGCTACAGCTGGAAGTAGCATCCCATTGCAAAACCCACCTACATTTGCCACATGATAGCATTTCATCTATGCCAGGGCAATCAAATTTCAGTGTTTTCTGCATAGGGGTTCTAGAAATATCTATCATCATAGTACTTCACAATTGGTATGGCTGTTTACCTCACAGGGTTGGAGATTTCATGGGTCATGCAGAAAGGTGATTAGCTGATCTTACCAACAGGTGACTTGAATCTTCAAAAAGTTCATGCTAATGTCCCTCATAAAAGCCGAAGTAAACTGCCATGAAATAAAGGAAATGATCATTTAATAAATCAGTTACTGACTACAGTAATAAAAAGTGGGAGGTTACCAGTGTGTCCCCCAGAGGGATTCATGCTTGGACTCATAGATTTCAATATTTATCTACAAAAAGGGTGAGTAGAAAGGTGGCAGTTTATTGATATTAAATTACTTATGATCACAGAAGTGGAAAACAGCTGCAAAAGGATCTTGTACAGTACTGATTGACCAGATAAAGCAACAAGGGAATTTCAATGTCAAATGCAAAATAAAAATACAGTCTGAACCTCTCTAATGGGGTCAGAAGTAGCTACTAGTAAGAAAGAACATTACTGGTTCTCTTTCTGGAAGTGATCACAGGTTCTCTTTTCTGAACTACTTCATTTAGAGCTGTATGAACAATAGTGTGGTGTTCAGTTGTTGCCAAAGCAGTGAACTGAATTTTCAAAATTATGAGGAAAGAATTAAATTTTTCTTATTTCATAGGACCAAAGACACAGAGCATTCAAAGCCAAAAATATTATGGCTGAAGTACCACTATATGTTGTCCTGTTCCTACTCTTCCCAAGGCACAGACCTCATCTGACCAACGACAGTCATTCTTAGAGACTTCTGAAGTTACACCTCCTGAAATGTGGACAGGTGCTCAGTAAAACTTTCCGATGTACGTAGGTACTCTCCCCTGAATGGAAGGTTCAAGAAGCACCTAAAGTACTTTTGAAATCTTGTGCTAAAGGATTAATACAGTATCACACAGGAATCTGAATTTCTAACAGGAGAAAAACAAGTACAGCAGGCTGATACATACTGAGCATTAGCAGGTAAACTGCTAGGTGTCAAACACACTGAAGGTATTTTCTACTGCCGTAATTACCACACGACCCTTCTTAGGTTCCGAAATTACTGTTTATGTTTTAGTTCAAACAAAATGAGGAAGTAAAAGTATTTAATAAAAGTGGGATTATCTTCTACACTCTCATTTCAGGAACAGAATCTGCAGCTCTTCAACCACTAGGTATGCTTTCAGCCACAATTAGCAAGCTCCCTGTTGTGAGGTGAATGAACAACTTTCTGCCAAACCAGAAAGGTTGGAGAAAGATTAAGAAAATGATTATGTAACCTTAAAGTTATTTTTAAAAAACAGATGCAACTCCAGGAGAACAGGAGGTATTGCTGCTGGATATCCAGCCTTCAGTATACCATTCTCTATTCTCTCCCTTTTCTTCTTTGTTTTACAATAATATACAGCTAACACAAATGTTATTTTAAAAATCACCCTAATCATATCAGATTAGTACAAAACCATCTCATTTATTGTCTACTCTGATTTCCCACTAGAAGCTTCAGTATTTCTATTTATCTCCAATCATGAAGTCTGCCTTAATCTTTTCTTTGCAAGTGTTATGAATAAAGACATAATTGGAAGAAAGAAGACATTAGGATAAAGAAAAATCAGCTCAGCCATGGCAAGAACAGTTTTAGTACATCAGACCAACTTCACAGACATCTCACAGCAAGAGATAATAGCAATGGATTGTTTATTACACTGAGGGTATAGCTTTGCTTTTGGCATCTTGTATGTGTATAGGAAATATACATGTTTTCATATTACAGCTTACAAGTAAATTAAGAGGCAGTTTGGGGAAATTGTGTTCAAAATTTTGCTGTCAAGCTCTCAGCCTCAGAAGCAACAAATTAAGAGGAATTTTAATATTACTTTGGACTGTACCTCAGGAACTGCTAACCTCTCCACCTTCTCTAATAAAATAGCCTGTTATTTTCCTGAAAAGACTCTCTTGCTATTCTAACTAGATCAATTCAGTGTTATCAGTTAAATGTTATCAATTACTGGTAGTAAATACCAGTATTACACTAAAAAAAAAAAAAAAAAAAAGACAGAGCACCTAACTTAAGTGATCACTGCAAATATCCAGATTAAAAAGTCAACAGCTTTTGTGAAACAAGGCACTGTGTGTTTTCAAAGCGTTCAAGAAATACTACGCAAATGGCAAGTATTTTCATGCTGTAAGGTTGAAACATGCTCAAGGTTACAGCAACGTTCAGGTAGCTCAATCAGTACGAGCAAATATACACTAGTAAGTTTTGAAACATACTATTTCCTTTCAGAATTTTAAAGGAAAGGGAAGGGACAGGATGGGGAGAAATTACATTCCGAGCACCATATTCTCCTTTAATACCTTGGAAATTTAATCCTGTGAAAGTGAAGTATAGCTGCTTAAATCCAGGATAAACTTACAAGGAAAATTTCTCTACTGTTGCTCAACAGGCTTCATTACTTACTCACTTTAAGTAACTGTAGCAAGGCTTTTGACACAGCCTCCTGTAGTATCCTTACAGCCAAACTAGTGACTAGACTGGACAGAAAATTGTCTGGACCGTCAGGCTCAAGGGGTTGTGCTTGGGCATACAAAACCCAGCCTGACATCCTGAGGGATAGATACTAGGGCCAATATTACTTAATGCCTTTTTATAACCTGGATGATGGGACAGAACGCACTCTCAACAAGCCTGCAGATGATACCAAATTAGAAAGATTATAGAGGGCTGTTGCTCAGAGGGAGCTCAACTTTCAAGAAACAGGCTAACAGGAACCTCATGAACACCAAAGGCAAATGCAGCATCTTGTACCTGCACAGTTACTCCATCTCAACAGGACAAGCTGGATGCTGACAGGATAAAAAGAAGCTCTGCAGAAAAAGACTTAGGGTTCTCAGTGAACACCATGAATCAGCAGCATGTCCTTGCAGCAAAGGCGGCCCACAGCACACCAGGCTGTATTAGCAAGAGTGTGGCCAGCAGGCTAAAGCTACCTAATGGAAAATCATAGAGAAGATGGTTCCAGGCTCTTAAAGGTGTAAAAGCAAAGTGCAAGAAGAAACATGAGAAATTCTGATACATATAAGGAAAAAATTCCTCACAGTGAAAGTGATGAACCACTAAAATGGGTTGCTCAGAGAGGTGGTGGACTCTTCATCCTTGGAGATGTTCGAGACTCAGCTGGACAAGCCTTGAGCAACCTGCTCTAACTGGACCTGCTTTGAGTTCCCCTGGCTGGGCTAGGTAGCCTTCAGAAGTCCCTTGCATTCTCATTCTAAATTTGGCCGAGTATATTCAAACTCTATATACACTAGATCATGAGATAAGACCCATGTTCTTAAAGCAAAATTCTCAACTGAATTAATCTGTGCAAGGTAAACAGCTGTCCATTCAAAATGAGGATGAAACTAGTTATTTTCATTTGACCAAATCCAAGTCTGTTTCCCGAAGTTCTCATTGAAATGAAGTATAATAAGAGTTTCGAGCACTTAAAATAGCCTATTGTATATACTTGTTTGTTAGCAGTCAAATAGCTTCTTAAAAATACTTTATTATTTTTTAAATGGTTGATAAGTTTGCCATTAGCTTCTGCTACTCAGTATGATGGAAGACTTTGTCCAGTTTTGGACACCCCCCCAACCTGTGCTCAGTACAAGATCCTGATAAACTTGAGCAAGGGCAGCGGAGAGACATCAGGGAGGTGGAGCACTTGCTCTGTGAGGACAGGCTGAGGGAATGGGGCTTGTTCAGGCTGGAGAAGAGATTAGTCTGGGGGTCCCAACTGCAGCCTTCCAGCACCTACAAGGAGGCTATCAAAACGACAGAGCCAGGCTCCATCCAAGCACAGCAGAACGACACACAACGGTCATAAATTGCAATAAGGCAGGTTCTAACCAGAAATAAAATGGGGAAAAAAGTATTATAATTAAGCATTGTAATAGTTTGAACAAAGAGGTTATGAAATCAGTCTTTGGAAGTTTTCCAGACTAGCTCAAAGGCCTGAGCAACCTGGTCTGAATGCAGAGTTGACTGTGCTTTAAATAGGACACTGGACGAGAGACCTCCCTCGGTCCCTTCCACTTGGATTCTATGGTGCCTTCACCAAATTGGACATCCAGCATAAAAAAAAAATATACTTTATTTAGATTAAAAGATGCAGTATTGGTGGGGGAGACAAGATAAAGCTTTCAGCTAGCCATCACAAACACTACTACATTAATTACTGCCAGTCAACAAGAAAACTCTCACAAAAGGCAGAAAAGATTCGATATTATAAAAAAAAGATCCAAGCTATATCAGACTTGACTATACCACAGAAAGCAGCATCACAGGAGATTTTGCATGCCCATAAGAGACATGGTCTCATCTTCTTCCATAAACATTTTGCTTGCCGAGAGCCCCTGTGCACTGCACCTCCCGCTTTTTTGTTAACAGCACAATGTCACTAATGTCGTACTCCTCTTTATGACTTTTAGACAATGCGGATTTTGTCCCCTTGAATTGCAATGAAATGCACAGATTATTTGCTTCATAAGACTATTTTCACATAGATTGAAATAGTAAGAGATGCATTCTGTGTATTTAAGAGATTAACAGATTTTATTGTTTTCTAAAATATTTTATAATACAGAGACCCAAACCAGTAATTCCTGACAATTTTAGTAACCATCTTGTGGATGAACAATTATGCTGATAAGTTTTCCTTGACAGACACATACCTACATCCACTTTCGAAGCTTGCACATTTTGATTCATTGAAAATGATGACTAAATATATCTATAAGCTCAAAAAGCAAACAATAAAGTCCAAGGCTACCAACAGTGTTTTAGTTACCTCAAAATAGATTTGTTAGCTTCATTACAGTATAGCTTCCTAACATAGCATATCTACTTACCTGATACTTAGGGGTTTTTTTTAAAAACACAAATCTGCTGTAATTTTACAACCCAGTTTTAAATGTCACAAATGCATACTATTTGACATGATTACAGATGACTGAGTTGTAACTGCAAACAAATGTAGATTTTACAGTGTTCTGCTACAATAATTCATGTAAGGACTAAAGCTAGTTTATATTTTGACCCACAAATTTATCCACAAATACTGATTTTGAGTATGTTAGTGTATTTACTGTACTTCTGAAAAATCTAATCACAGAAAACTTTGTCTATGGTACAGTAATGAATATGGGAGGAAAGCAGATTTAAATATACCTATAATTTAAACTCTTGAAACAGTCTAAATCTTATTGACATCAAAAGGCTTGATAACTATTAGCCATGCTCTTTATATTTTGGAATATCAAATTATATGTACATATACACAACATAGATAGGTTCTTAATAAAAAGCATTTAGTCTATTTTACAGTCTTCTCTGTTCAAAAAATTAGTCTTCACAGATTTAACATTTCAAATAACCCAAAAATCATTAGCAGTTTAAAGGAGATTATTTTTTTTTCCCTGCAAACATGTGCTGGAAATAGCTACTGTTCTGGGATTTATGCATAATTTATCTTTCTTTTGAGTGCCATTTAAGATCTAGATGGAAAACTCTTAGTTTAAGTGTCAAACCACGTAAACAACATTCATAATAGAATCCCAACCCATGACACCTGCAGATATCTCTGCTACAAATAACCTTCTGTAACAGATATTTATTAAATACAGTATTTGTTTTAAAACTTCAAGCCATGCTGACAACATAGAAAGATTACTACAACATGGAAAGAGTTTTCATTCAGTCAACTGGTGACTAAATCTATGTCATAATTTAAGTATTAATTGTTGAATCCAAGCATACAAAAAGGTGCTTAACTACATAGCATTTAAATAAAAAAATACTGCATCTTTCAGACATCGCTAAGAACAAATAGAAAATTAACTATAATAATCTTTAAAATTCAAGTTGCAAGTTACTGAAGGTCACTTAAAATAACTGATTAAACAAAAGTGAGCATAAGCCACATACCTAGGGTAGGATGAGGCACAAGCATAGAAAATGCAAAAATGTTTAGGAGTCACAACAACAGACCATGTGGGAAAAAAAAGCTTAACAAGTATTTTTCCTATCATACTATTTCTTTCAACCTAACCCCTTTCCTTCCCATTGTGCACAAGTTGTGAAAACATTGTCAAATTATTAGTTCAGACTTTTGTCTTTAAATCACCATGATTTCAGTCTCAAGCTCTCGCCTTTTCATTAAAATATATACACTCTATACATCATTCAGCTTCCTCTCGCTTTAAATATATACTGTACAGGCCTACAGAGCTTTTTTAACACTTCTGTATTAACTTTGTCCTTTGTCACTGGATTGGTTCTACATAGTTTGCTGGGTATAAACCAACTTGTCCATTGTCCAGACGTCCTTTGCACCAACCCTGCTCATCTTCATTCTCCATTTTAGTTAACTCATCCCCTACAAAAAGAAGGAACATTGTTAACAAGCTGTAACCTTTTAAATAACAACAGGAAGATAATATGACAGTTATCCACATGTCTGCTTTTCTTCCCCTGCCTACCCCAGGCCCCAGTAGAAAGCCTCCCTTTTCTTGGTATCAAAAGCATGAAGAGCATACCACTTAGAGATTTACATACGGGATGAAAGGCCCCCAGTTTCAAGAAAATAGGAAGAAGCAAGCTACTCAAACGAAAACATTACATTGATGGCATTTCAGAAAGGTCATAGCATTTTTTAAAATACACAAAGCAGAATGCAAACTTTTGAAGTTATATACAGTGTTATTTCACTATAAGATCAAAGACTGCCTTAGATCTAAAGGTTGTGCTTCATCTTAGTTAGCAATAGGAAATACACACTGAAGATATTAACTACTTAATATAGTCCCAAATGGCTATAAATATACTTGGTATCATTTAGGAGAAAAAAACCCCCACTACCGTAGGGACTATCAATTCTTTGGTAGAGCTTCATATTAAAGCTCTATTAAAGAGCTTTAATATTTGGTAGAGCTTCATATTAAAGCTTCATATACAAGCTTCATATTAAATCTTCTCAGATATATATCTTCTATAGCTCCTCTGTTAGTTAAAAAAGGTTAAAGCCTCACCTCCTCTAGTTTCTAAGTTTACCAGATAACTAATAAAAGAATGTTATGAACAAATGTTTGGCACTATAGACTGTACTTGGCTTAGAGATATTTTACAATTTTTTCCACCATTTCTAGTGCTGCAGAATGAGAGTGTATAATTTCAAGCTTTCCTCCCACTTCTATGAAGATATTTTAATAAAGAGTGAAAACAATGACTACCAAAGCCACACTGCATTAACAGTAAGCCCCAATGCAGTTGCACTTGTATTAACAGCTAGGACTTGGAAACTCAGTGATCTTGGAGGTCTATGAAAATATTACCACTTTTAAGTGTCATCTGCACAACAGTTACAACGAAATCAGTCTTTAACAACTGCGATAAAGATAGCATATACAATAACACATTTTGACAACATCGCATGGTTTACATTTACTGTAGATATTTATTCTCAGCCACGGCAGAGACAGAGTAGGGTGAGCTAGACATATGGTAGATGGTTGTGTCCCATCTTGTTACACGATTATAAAACCTCTCACAAGATATGAATAAACAAAGTTATTCTTCCTCTTTGGCAGCCTCCCACAGTTGTTTGCCAAGAAAAAAACAAAAACAAAAAACAAACAACCACAGATGTATAAAGTATTCCACTAATAAAAAGGAGTTTCATGTATTAAAATATATTTAATGGACCCTATGCAGAGCATATATACTACAGCATGTACCTAGAAGTGATCACAAAAGCTTTGTAGGCAAATTCTTTGAATATCCAAGGAAATCCCATCTGAGAATATCCGCATACATTTAAACAGATCCCTGAAATGCATTAATCCTCTGCTGACAGCTGCTTAGGACTCTAGGCATAGTCTACATAGGAGCACAGGAATGAGTACATTTTAAATTGGCTCCTGCATGACCTGGTGCATTTTTTTCCTTGGTCTTTTGTATGTTTAGTGTAAACCTAGTCACACCAATAGTTCTGCCTAAAACCTAAATAAGTTTGACCGTAGCTGTTCTCTAATTGAGCTTCTGTAAGGGGACTCATAGTCTAACATGCAATCCCTTTCCTACAATTGATACAATAACTTGGTGTTAAAATGTACTTTAATGCTCTTCCTTCAAAGATATTAAGCTATTTTTAAGTTAAGCCTACATACATCTCTTACAGTTCATATTTCCTGTGCTTTGTTTCGACTGACCTCACACTGAGAACCACTTGGTTCAAATAGTTTAATGCAAGTCACACAGCTGGTACTAAAGCACAGAACGCCTAACTTTGTATTTAACCATTACATCTCTGTGTATAAGCATTGCATAGTTTTGCCACTGAAAGGCTCGTTACTGTAAATCCTTGGAATGCCATCCTGTTGCTTGACAGGCACAATACATATACTTCAAGAGGACTAGCACACTTCCATCCCCTGCTGAGAAAAAAGGAGCAGTTAAAGTCTACAGAATGAAGAATAATTTTAGCTGCTGTGCATTCCAGAGAAAGTTCCAGATGTTTTGTTACTACTGTGCTTCTGTCAGAGCACAATTCAGCGAAGTTAATGGACAAACCAACCCCTTCCTCCTCTCTGGAAGCCTACAATATTCTTCTTTGTAGACAAGTAGTCAGATGTGTAGAGTTTCACTACTAAAAAAGGAGGGAGGCAACTGAAAGGTAGGAGCACCACCACCTGAATTGTGGGACTTTTTGGTTTAGAAAACACAAACTGCATTTAGAATATGACCTGGAAATACACTGTTCTGAGCACCACCTTTCTCCATAAGCAGAACAGAAGTCCAGCAGTTCACTGATTAGCTACATCATTGACTTGGTTCCTATATTAACTTTAAGCCGTAACATCCACCTAAGACCCACTGTAGATGGTGTAGAAGTAGCATACTTCTTACGAACCCCAGCTGAAAGGGAAGTAGAACCAAAAGTTTTCTCAAACTTTCTTTCAACACTGGAATCCTGTTTTTCCTCTACAACTAAGTTGTTACAGGAAAAGGGAGTAAATGACAAGCAAACAGGAAGGAGACAAGATCAGTGAGATCGCCTGTCTCATTTTCACCAACTGAAGTTCTGTTTGCTTTTGCTAAACTACTCATACAATCTTGTTCTGGAATTCCTGGTTGGTAAACTTTCCATGTACAATTCTAGGCAAGACAGTAATAGAGCTCGAAAGGCATGGACAGGGTGTAGATTTCATCTTTCATCACTAGAGGGTGCTGCCTCCGGGCTGGCCAGATTACAAAAAACCTGAAGTCCCCTACTTCGGGGGCCGAGTAAACTGCCCAGGCACTCGCTCAGCGCACAACGGCTGGTAGAACTAGCCCAGACAAACTAGAGGCAGCAGCAGCAGCATCCATAGCATGCAGCCATCATACCCTTGTGCCAACTTCGTATGTGTGGAAACACACTGTGGCATGGGTCTCTCCTGTCAGGTGCCTCTATTCTGTTCTCTCAGCTCCTACAGCAGTGAGGTAAAAAAGGAACAGGGTTTATGTCTCAAGGGAAAGACAACATCCTAAGAAGGGAGATGCATAGTAAGTGTACCCTAATATAATGCAAGACAAAAAAAACCAGGTAAAGACAGTTATTGTGCTTAACATACACTGAAGGAGGATGGAAAGAGAGGAAAAAAAAATTATCTGTCCATGGCTAAGTTTTCAACCTTAAAAAGTTAGTTAGCACTGTAGGAAGTTAGAGGCCAAAAAAGGGATGCTTCCAGTTTAAACAGAAAAAATATCAGTTGATTAGGTATTGTTTTAAGATTAGCTGCTGTAGTCTTTTCCTTTAAAAAAACCCAACTTTGTAGGGTTGGCATTTCTAGACAGCTAAAAGCAGCAGCTGTTACTGTCGCCAACTAAGAAAAGGAGGGGACAGGATTATCAGTTCTGCAGCTCATTTTGTTTAACAAAAGATGGTGAGAAAGGAATATCCCAAACAGATGCATCCTAACACAATCCAAATAGATTAGAAGTCAGTGCTTCCAAACAGAGGATACTTAGAAGCTTATCAGGAGGGGTAAGGGTTAGATAGGATCCTGTAAGTGGAGTTGTACATTCAGAGAAACAGATTACTTCAGAAAATAAAAGCTGAAGAGAAAAACTCCTCCCTCTCCCCTTTTTCCTTTTGGTAAATATTTTAAGTGAATGCTGTAAACTTACCAGCTTTAAAGCTGAGTTCATCTTGCTCTTGGCCCTCATAGTCATAGAGTGCACGTACTCTGACCTCCATTGCAGGAGAGGTATCTTCATCAAATGGATTGGTGTCTCCATTTGCATCAGTGGAAGAGAAGGGATTGTTGGACTCTTCATCAGACCAATCCGTAGGGTAACTTTGGTTTTTTTCATAGCTGCTAACACTGAAAACAATTTTGAAATTATTCTTTTCCACTCTTAAAATAGGAGACTAGAAATACCACTAAGATATCAGTTCCCCTAATTAAGCTTAAACTCTACTCTAAGGTCCAGTTTTGAAACTTTGTTTCTGATATCTTCTCACCTATCTTTAGCTGACAATGCCTCATTCAAAAAAAAAAAAAAGCATTCTTGCAATACATTTACAAAATTAGAAAAAGGCAAAAAGGCAAAAGAAAAAAGATATCAGAGACAACCTCCCCACAAACTCCAAAAACTTCTCTATCAAGAAATCTCTATAATCCATGGGATTATTTACTCTAGAAAGGTAAAAGGTATGCAGGTAGTAGATGATAGGAATTATCTGGTTTAGGACAAGACATTTAAATTGCTTTGCAGAACCTTCCTCCCAAATGTCTATGCACCTCTATAATAGTAGAGTTTCAACACTTTTTGTATGTTGCAATCCACCAATAAAGAAACTTCATTATACTGCACCAACTTGATCATTTAAAGAAAAAGTTCACTGTTGAGCATGCACATGCCATTTAAGAGAGCGGTATAACATCCCTAGTGTGTATACTGAAGTAACAGGCAGCTGTTTGAGAAGGTCCTAAATAAAAAGAAAGCAATCATAAAAGCAGATTTATTCAGCAAGAACACACAGAGCAATAAAGCTCCAGAAGCAGTTTCACTAGAAAAACCTGTCAGTTTTAACATTTTATAGGACTGGTAAAGGAAGGAAAAAAGCAACAGCAGTTCCATTAGCAACTGCCAATAACCCCAGTAGTTTCAAACCAAAGATCAAGGCAACAGATATGGCATCTGTTAGGAAAGACAAGTTAGGTTACAGTGTTGCTTACATAACTGCTTAAAAGGACTTCATGCACTGACCGGCATAGTGTTACAGAAACCAAAAATAGAAAACCCTGGATAGAGAAAGTACAAGTGTGAAAACAATTAAAAAACAACATTTCACCAACTTTTTGATCTTATTGTCCTCCTTTTCACTGACAGTACTCCCAGTATCTTCTTCATCTTCAAAGGGATTGTAACTTGATTGTACTGACTGCACTGTGTTACTCTGGACACTAAGACTGCTAATTTGGAAAAGAAAGAGCATTATGGCGACCCTACCTGTTTAAGAGTAGAACACTGTCATTGGTGTCCCACTAAGCAGTTTATTAGCAGACCCCTTCTCCAGCCAAAAAAACCCAAACAAACAAAAACCCAAACATCTATCAAGTGTAGCATAAGACCAAAAAAAGTTCAGAAAGTCTCACATATGATACATTCCTCCAGAATTAGAATATCGTTCATGGACCATAATTCCTTTTTCTTACTGCCTGCAATAAAAGGCAGTACGATTTTTCTAGCCAGTTTCATTCCTTTCTAAAGCAGCTGATGTTAACAGCTTTGTATTAATCACATCCAGAATTCTGAAGTGACTAAACGTTTTGCAAGCTAAGATTTCAAGGTATAATTGTCATTTCTAGAGATGGGAAGATAGCAACAGAATAACTACCAGATTAGCTACAGAAAGTTCAGTTTCTCATGAAGTTTGGTTTCTTTTAATTCCCAATGGAAAGAGAACTGTAAAATGGAAAATAATTCCCAAAATATTTTGTGAGCTGCAAAAACACATCACTAAAAATGCTCACAGACAATTAACATTTGGTTGGACAGCAACTTTTTGATCCTGTAGAGCTTAAGTGTACTTGAAGATAACAATCCTTTCCAATTAGTCTTTTTAGGCAGGAAAAAAAAATACCTGCTATGTTTGTTAGGCTGTGAAACTTGATCTCCTGTCTGATTAATGCCAGTCAGAGTCACTCCATCAGAAGCCTTCTTCTTTTCTCTTCTACTGAGAGTGCGATTCAGGTCTGCAGACCACTCCTATTAAAGAATGCAAAACGTGATTGAGAAATTTAATTGAACAAGTAATTATCACATTTAATTTTCAGACTGAGTTATGGAACATACATCTATACATACAACTGTACAAATAATTATTAAAAAGATAAGTTATGTTAGATGTTTCAGTTATAGTTCTCATCTAGCTCCTACCCTAGCAATGCAAACAGATATCTGCGCTAGTTGCAAATTCCCAGGGTTACCTGTACTTCCCTGCTTACTATTCTGAACACCTTGAAAAGACTTAAAATACCAGACATCTGGCAGACAACTGGAGAAATCAAAGGAGTTGGCCAGTGCAGCTCTTTAAAAGTTGTACTGGGAGGGCTCACTGTTTCAAATAATGCCAAGACATCTGGCTTTAAAAGGTAAACCTTACATTTAATTTAAAAAGGTATTATAATCTCAAGACAGGGTTTACTTCTCAAGAAGTGCTCCAAGAACGACCTATGAAGAAGCTCATTTTTAAACTCATTGTATATCACTTCCTGTCTCCCTAAGATTTGAGCCCTTAAGGTAGGTCACTCCAGATTTAGTGAAATTTATTGTCCTGAAAAGCCATCCATAGGAGTCAAGGCTCAAATCAACACAACTGTTGACAGGACTCATGATGCCATTTGTAAAGTATCCCCTCCTTGATGTTTTGAACCATTCAGATGTTTCAGAAGGCAGACAGACAGGCATGAGGAGAGCTAAACACAACTCTACCTGTCAAGCTGCACACCGATATAAAGCAGGAACCAACAGAGAACAAACTGGATGCAAGCAAATATCCTATGCTAAGACATGTTTCATCTCAGAAGCCGTAAAGGTAAAGAAGTCAGGAGATAAATGCTATCTTTTGTATAGCAAACTGAGATAAGTATTTTTAACAAGAAACAAAGATTTTGCGAGTTGCTATTACATTTTACATGTAATTGGGTTATACACGTAGCACAGTCAGTCAGTCTTAAGTGATTTCTGGCCAACTTTTCAGAGATACCTCATTATTTGAACTTTGTGAAAGTACACATTTGATTTCTGAGTTACCATAGTTCAAAGACCACTGACCTAAGCATATCTGCAGTTTATAATGCAATTTCATATTTGATCATGACTTTTTTTTTTACTTACATCATCCTTGTAGCATGTAAATTAGAAAAAAAATTGATTAGAAAAATAGTAACAACAGTATTTAATCTGTTAATTATAATGCTTATGAAAAAGGATGGTAATTTCCCCCCTGCCCCGCAGAAGTAACTGTAGTTCAGCATTTCAGGCAAAGAAATTCTGCAGTACTATTACGAGTTTTCTTCCTCAAACCTTCTAATCTAAAGTTACTCAATATTTTAAAGACAAGTGATATTTTCCATTATGGTTAATAAGAGAACAGTGAACACTCCAGAGCTGATGCTTCCGCTCCATTAATTTAATGCCTAGAAATTATTTCAACTAAACCCATGATTCCAGTCAAACTCATCCCAGTTCCAGCTATTTGATACACTGGTAGTATGATCTGCACTGATACATTTTGGTACTTGTTTCTTGTAGGCTATGTTAGCAGAACACTACTTAAAAAACTCCTTTCTTTTGAAGATGGCATTCAGCAATAAAATTACCAACTGGTTAAAGGTGGAACTCTTTAATATAACAGTCTAGAAAAAACTAGTTAAGACTTACAAATACCAATTTTCAGGACTGATTGAAGTATTTAGTTCAAACTTTTTCAAAGTCTTTGCTGCCTACACTATAATTACCTGCTAACAGCAAGGAGATTCAAACTGAAGTCTGACACCAAAGGGGAGATGTAAAACATATAGGATAACATATACAGGTATCAGAGGTGTATCAACTAAACCATGGCTTAGTAATGACTTCAGTAATGACTTTAGCTTAAAAAAAAAAAATCACTATAGAGTTTTCTGTTTCACCCCTTTTCTCTCTAAATAGGTGCCCAATATAATCACTTCCAAAAGTTAGGGGATAAGGAGACCCCAATGGAAATCAAGAAAAAAAAACCTTCTATGACTTGTAAAAACAAACAAAAAAATCAATGCTGGAAGCCTGAATTTAAGAGTTAGACTATAAGAAAGGAATATGACAAAAAGCAAAGAGAAAAAAATAAACAAAACAAGTCTGGGTTTTAAGTACTCTGACCTTACCTCAAATTGAGGCCAGTTCATTGACATCCCTGGACCTTGATTAGCTCTAAACCACCGCAAGTCTTCAACAGCATCCGCTGTTTTGATATTCTGTTCCAGTTCACGGTAGATATTTTTGTAACTGCAAAACAAATTGGTCTTCAAATTTAGCATAAAATTTGGAAACATAGCAAATCCCCTAGTCAGATTTAGAAAGAAAAAAATTTTTCAAAGTTCACAATAGTATTGAAAAAACTTATAGCAAGACAGACTTTTTAAAACTCTGACAGACCTATTAACTGCCTGTAAAAAAAGGAAGAGTAGTCCAGCAAGTAAGCTTGCTGAAAGTTCACAAAAACATAAAATCCTTATTTGCCAGATTTTAGAATTACGACTCTTGTGTAAAGTAACTTAATTGGCTGTCATTACATGTAGGATTTACATAGGAATGTATTTAAATTACTGAATGCCAATTCTTGAAGTTTCTTGAATTTAAAAGTTTGTCTACAAGACAGTAGAAACTGTTTTTGTGATAAGTCCATAGCATTCTGTGAAAACTCCTGTCTTAATCCAATGAGAATTAAATAATTATAAAAATAAAAATCTCAAACCTGAAGCAGAGTTCAATGGGTTAAACATTTTCCTGTGCAGGTATAATATCTGCTAAGTGCTTTTATTGTTTTAGGTACTCTCTGATTTTACTAACTGTACTATTTATACAAAATATCAAATACTGTAAAAAGAACCTTACAGCTTTTACTTATCTCTTAGTCTAACTGTTTTTCGTTAAAGTTGAGTTCTCATAAGTATAAAGTATTTTACAGAATAGAAGTCATGTTGCAGATACAACTTTGATCCCCTGATCCTAGACCATACACATGATGTATTTGCTCTATAGACTGTGACTACAAATAAAATTGTTTTATACCAAAAAACCAACATGGTGCAATATGGAACTCGGAGTATAAAGAGGTCTTAACACAACAGCCACAAGGCTTAAAGAGACACAGAACTACTAGCCTGTATTCAAGCTAGAGAGAATTGGGGAAAATCATTCCAGACCAAGTCACACAAAATTTAGAATTAGAATTTGTTAGTACTACATTGTCAAGGAGTCAAACTTTCTCAAAATATACTTCCAAATGTCTCAATTTCTATATATTACTTGACTGCTTTAACATGTATGCAGTATGGGTTTTTTCTACATCAGTGGTTCTCTGAATGTATTTAAGCAATAGAAAGGCATGTATTTTGAGAAAGGGAAGAAATAATTTTGAATGACTCACTAGCCATCAGTTAAATCAACAATAACCTGGAGGTCTACATTTGTAGAAAACAGGGCAAGGCTATTTTCTGGACTGTGCTCTTCAGCATTATTAGTCTTAAGAAAGTTAAAAATCAGACTTCCTTTTGGGAGTTTATTCTACACTTTTTATCTCTGTGTATTCAAAGAGGCAGAGATAAGGAAATAGATAAACGGTTACAGTTGCTTTATCCCTAGTTTTATCCTAATAGTTCTTTTCTTTGTTTGCACCTTATTAACATACCAAAAGACACCACTCCTGAACCTCCTAAGTATCTTAAAAGGAAATAATTGCCTCTCCACTTGGTCATTTTCTGTAGTCTTCCCTCAAACTTGCCCTTTAAGTCAACTATTTCTCATTTATTTCTGTTCTGTAGTTTCTTTCAACCTGATTAAACTGAATTCAAATGGCCAGCAATCCTAACTATTTATCTACTCTGAGAGTAAAAAGAACCTGTCTTCCACAAGAGTTCCATAAGAACTTTGAAGCAACCCAAAATGATTATGATGCTAAAATAAGTTATCTTGCCCTTACCTATTGCTTGTTCTGTATTTGTTCTTGCCCCCATGTCACCCCCTTCGCTTATGCCAGCACTAATATTTGTGTGACTGTGTAGCAAGCCAATCTGGAACACTGATCAGGGTTAAAACCAAACTAGATTCTTCCTGCCCTAGGTTACCTTGATGAGCTCCTTAATTCCACTGGTTGGACTACTGTAAGAGTTTTGTCACTAGCAGAAGAGGGAACAGAAACGAGCAGCCAGCCAGGAACACACTTTTCTCCTTTTAATATGAGTGCCAACCAGAGCGCACATGAAAGTCTGCTGTTACAAGTGGGATGTAAAATTCCACTAGTGTTACAGCATGTGCTGCAAGCATTCCAGTGTCTGTCTTCTCAAATGCAAGAGAAAACAAAAACATTATAACCACTGTCTTGCTGACATACCGAAGTATCTTTGTATCAAAGTGGCCTGTAGTAGTCGATGACATGCCACACGGTCTGACAAAATAAGCTGCATGAGCTCTGGTTTGACTTCCCTAGCAGAAGTTTACATTTCTTGGAACGTAGTGAGGAGGGTCCAGGCAGAAAGAAAAAGTACAACACATGCTTTATACATACTACAGTATAAAGAGCAGACTTTGAAATGAAGATGGACAGGAGTTCAGCAATGGTCAACCAATGGATCTTTAACATTTATCCCCTAGTTAAGGGAATTCCTTTAAACTGAGCTCTAACATTTTAACAATAAATGTGTTTACGCTACAAAGTTCATGCTCTTACACTAATAAATTCTAGTTTATTCTCCAACAAACATGCAAGACACATAATACACCAAAGCCCTCCTCTCCCAATCTTTGATCCAGCATTTTTTGATTCTAAGCTCTGAATCCTTTCTAATTGGCACACATTTGATTATAAAAATACAACAAGAATGAGGGTTTCTTGGTTCATTTAACACTGTGTTAAATAAAACTAGCAAATGTTAGGGATAGATGCTAATCTGATCTTAGACAAAACAAAGAATTAAGCTCTTTCACTTACACTTTAAACAAATTGAAGCAACACATTAGAAACAAATCAGATTCCAAACTCTGATCTACTTGAAGTATGGTTTACTTTTCATTGAAAAGTATTAAGCATTCATTTTGAAGTCTTAACAGTTTTACCTTGCAACATTAGACAAGTCAAGGTGCTTCTGAACTTCCAGTAGCACTTCTCGAAAGAAACGTAAGCGTTTTTCCTCAAACTGCTGACACTGTTCAAATACTTGCTCCATGTTTTCCATATATTGAGGAGTGGCATTATCCAATTCTTTCAGTGATTTTTCATACTTTTCTTTTGTCTGGGGGTGGAAAAACAAACCGGTAGCAATACATTTTATTACTTCCCTACATAACTGACTTATCAATGTAGTAATGGCCAAGATTTAGACTAGAAGTTCCCAAACTGCATTCTCTTTTCATGACCACTGCACCTATGTTAGGTCACGATGAGTTATCTAACAAAACTTCAAAACAGTTACAATAAAGCTCTAAGCCTCTTCTCTGACTTTTTAACAAAAACCATGACAAATGTTAATGTAATACTAAAGATAAAAACCAAAGGAGCCACAGAGTAAATCAGAGCAGGCAGACTTTCAAATTACAGGTCTCTTATTTAAAGATCTCCAAATAATTTCAGTGTTGTCTTTTCTCCTTCACTAATTTATATAGTCCACTGAGTTATGATCAAAAAACCAAATATTGTATACACCCCTGTGAACATAAATTGCATACGCTGTGAGCTCAGTTAACAGATAGAACCCTCAGACTCTACACTAATTTACAGAAGTAAATTACAGAAGCTTACATATGCACACGCTATAGGTTAAAAATACTGCATACAAACAGTATGTTAGCATACAGTATACCTTTAGTACATCTTGTTTGCTTCTCTCCACTTTGTCTTGTAATTTCTTAAGTTGTTCAGGATTTAGTGCTGGATCAGCTTTGCTGTTTGTTTCTCTGGATATAGCCAGTTTCTCCTCTTTGCAGGCCGCGTGGTATGCTTTCTTTGCAGCTTCCACCTACAAAGTAGATTTGAATATTTGCATCTGGGACAGTTTATACAACCACCATCAACTGAATTTTTTAGCCTTATAATCATGTTGCAATGAAGAAAGTGTCAGGTTTTGTTTCAGGATGTTCTTTCTTTTTTTTTTTTTGGATTTTTTTTCATTTAGGCCAAAGAATGAACAATACACAAAAATCAACATAAGGAAATTATTGTAGTACTTATGAATCAGCATTCTCTCACCATACAAGAAATGTCACTCATACAGCTTAGAGAAGTGTGGAACAGACTCAAGAAAAAGGTTTACAGAAAGTCCCCAATAGAACATTTTTTCCTCATGCCCATGTTCTCCTGCTCCCCTTCTTCTACGAACCTGTTATTTAAGAATAATGTTACACAACAGGGAAAAAAAACCACAAACACTTTTCCCCTGCTCATTTCTTTGAGCAATTTGTAACTTTCAAATGCATGAAATCAGATACTGTTAAAATGATAGCTTAAATTCCACTTTTTCCAGATTTTCACTGAAGTCACCAAGATTAGGAGAGAACCAAGAGAAAAATACTTAATTTTCAGAAGAGGACAGAAAGCAAGAGATCTTTTTGAGAAAGGAGGGTCCAGCAGAGAGAATAGGGAGTTTACTCCCTTATAGAGATTTGAGACATTAATATATTGTTACACAGGATATCTAATACATAATCTACTGCTGTACCTCTTTCAGCTTTTTTGCCCAGGGTTTCTGAGCTTTCCTAAATCCATCTTCTGCTTCTTTGGTTTCCTTAAATCCTCCCATCATTTGCTTATGAAAGGCTTCCTTCTGCCAGTTCTTGATTTTTTCAAAGTCTTCATTCATCAGTGAACCTTTTACTTCTAGATGTAGTTCACTCACTTTTTCAGCTTCTGACATAAAAGCACACCAAGCCCTTTCTACTGTTCCATACTGTGGGCCTAAACACAACAGAAAGTGTCATTCTCAGTAACCATCACCCACGTGGAACTTATATTCCCAAGAAACTACCTGAAGCTATTGACTTATATTCACTTGTAAACAGCAATATTGATGCAAGTCTAGAAAAGGGAACAGTTTCTTTTCAGATAAATTTAGAATATTAAAAATTTTTACACCAGAAGAAATAATATTCATTTAGTCTGGCCTCCTCTTCCCTGTACTACGATTCTCAGTATTCCGCCTATTAGCTCCTCTTTGAACTGCCTTCAATTTCGTAACATACTTTTTGAAGCATAGATAACCAGGAAAGGACAAACTATTTCACAATATACTAAAATGGTATCAGATTAGCCTTCCATTAGAGCAATGCCTAGCTCTTATTACTAGTCTTTCCCCCACAACCACTGCCCCCTTATTATTCAGATATACTTTTCAAACTGTGTTCTATACCACTAGTTACCTAGAAACAGCCAGTTCTCTAGAACTGAATCTATTTGGATACCTCAACACTGGAGGCAAGATTCATCTGCTTCAGTAAAAAACAAGCAAACTAGCAAAGGAGCAGGGCTTTGTTTGTTTGTTTTTAATCAAGAAAAGCTTGATCATTTGTTACATTACTGAGCCTTTTGCAAAGACACCATTATAGGCTAACAAGTACAAAATTTCTACTTTGTACTTACCAAAACAAAGATATACAGAAATATTTTTTTCCATTTGAGAAAGTTTTCAGAGTTCAAAATCAGAATATATTACCTTTTTCCACAAGCTGTTTCCACCTTTTTGCCCATTCTGTAAGCTGCTGAGCATAGACTTTCTCTATTCGTGCCCGTTCATGAATACAATTCATAAGGTCATTGCAAAGTCTGTGACCATCATCAATTCGTTTTACTGTCCGCTTATAATTTCCAACCTATAAAGAGACAAATACTTAACAATTCCTGCTTGAAAGCTCTGAAAACAAGATAAATCTAACACAAATACTGTTACCTAAGAGCAAGATAATCTACTACCAGGAATTAATCAATTATAGCATAATGTATTTTTCAATTAATCTTAAAACCTAACTGCAACAAACACCACAAAGGCCACAAGTTCTCCTGTTAAAATGTTATTAATTTTAAAAGTGAAAGCTTTATTATATTTTATTAGTCCTGCAATGTAATTATGGGCAGTCATCACAATTGTTCTGCATTATTATTGCTTGGTAATGTTTTAGATAATCCAGATATTTAACACAAATACAGTATTTCCCTCTTCCATGAGTATTACTAAGTACCCAATGCCTTAATTTTATGCTGTGTTTAATCTTTCAGGATTAATAAAACTGCAAATACATGCAAACGAGTATTGCAACATCTCTGTCAAGCATAATAATAGTGGTGGGTTGTGGTTTTTTTTTTTTTTTTTTTTTTAAGAATGCAGTATGGGAAAAGCACAATCACTATATATACAGCAGAGACTGGATGTGCTATTTGTTACAGTTGTGCTGCACTGCTGACAAACTAGATAGCAAGAATTCCGAAAGTATACTATAGAATTTAATGTGGGAAGATACTGACAGCAATGACACGGAGTTCCCACACCTAGAATTAACTTGCGAATTCTAAAGAAAAAAAAACCCCTAGTTGCTCAATGTACAAGCTACAAAAGGATAAGGATGTGGAGAAAAATGCACACTATATAATGAAAATCCATTATATAATTAACACCCCCCCTCCATTTTTGTGTACACACCAACATGGAATCACCAATCTAGATGACTGAAGGGGAAAAAAAAAAAAGCCTGATACTGCTCCCAGCGTAATATTTCCACCGATTTCAAGGTCACTCAGGTTGGCTTTTATAAACATTAAACAAGACATAAGAACTCGGGTAACAGAATTTGCACAGCCTATTAAATATCACAGTCAGCTTCTTATCTGCCCTAACCACCTGACTGAAAAATAAAGATTAGCAGTAAGGCAGTAGATTAAACATTCAAATACTTAAAGCATGTTTGTAATTTTTACATTTGAATCACATCTGATTCACATGTTAAATACAGGAAACCATCCAACTTTTAGGTTCACATTTATTCAGAATTTTGTTAGCAGATGTACATGCAAGCCACGTGCTTGAGGACAAACACAAAGTACATAGAGAAATGCTCTTGAAAGGGGAAAAAACCTGTATTAAGTGCTGGAAAAATAAGTGACTATGTTGATAAATACAGACATATGTTAGGACTCCCCATCAAAGCTGGGGGAAAAAAAATTCAAAACCATCAATGACAGGACAAAAACAATTCCTTTAGGCAGTGGCCTCAAAGCATTCATTTGGGCATGTTTTTGCTTTTGGACTAGATCCATTTCAACAGATCAAAGAAATTTAGGTAGCATCTAAGAAAAGCATTAGTTAGCAGTCACTGATTTGGCTAAATCATATAAAAAAAGTACACACACACCCTGCCTTTAAGCATGAGTCACAATATAATTGAAGATAAGAAGCTACCAGCATCATGAAGAAGCTGACACCAAAATTCAAGACAGTCAATGCATCCATGTGAAAACAGATTTAATCTATTAACAAGAAAGTATGAAAAATAACCTTTCATTTTCAGGAGAAACAGAAATTGAGAAGTAGGCCGTTTCAAGCTAACACTGTACACTAACAAATATAATATACATATGTCATCAAAACATTAAGAAAATTAAGTACCTCAAAGAATGCTTTCTAAAGCCTTTGTAATGGAAGGGCAAATTATTCATCTGCTCAAAGTTACTCCAGCTGTAGGTTCACAGCCAAGCAGACTGTTAAAAACAGGTTATGCTAGCTTGGCACAACTGCTGAAGCCTTATATTAGCATCAATTTGTGTCTCCAGTTATGTGCCCAGGGATTTATGTCTCTAGCACGAACACTTCCTTTCATAATTTTTCACTATTAAATTAGCATTTTAAATGCTAACATTGAATGGGAGCTGGCTGCCTCATGGTATTTTTAATGCTTTCATTTTGTGTTGTCTGAGCAAATTCTAACCTCATGGTAATATCTAGCAGTTCCCAGATCTCAGGCAGGTATTCAGAGAACTGAATTTAGCTTACCTGTTATGGTCCACTCACTATTATCGCATAAGGCCACCTTTGAAGAGCTGCATGCAGACAACAGATAATTAACTCACAGTACCTCCTTCTCCACAGGAGGACTGAAGGAACTAGCATTATAGTTTAGAACCAGTATAAAGAACAACCAGGCCTACAATACTAGAAAATAACAGCCTTGTATTCCAAAGAAAGCCTTTTATGCTAATATTTTCAAGCAAAAAAAAATAAAATATGTTCACTTGATTTATGAAACAGTAGCTTAAAGTATGTTAGACATCACATTCAAATTTCATGCTCTATGAGGTATTCTAGAGTTTTGGAAATACAGCGTTTTTCTGTTTCATGACACACAGAACGTGTTATATGCTTGGTATTTAACATTTTAAAAACCTAGTGGTTTATTTTTAAAAAATTGCATTTTAAGTTATGAACACTGCAATGACAATTTTTTTTTGAGAAGTGGAATGTGTAGCCTGCCACTGTAGGAGGCAGGCTTGGAGGTATGAGAGCACAAGGTATTTAGCCCACAGAGTCAAGTAAAGGGAAAATAACTAGTCTTCACGCAGCCAAGCAACTACTAGGTTAACTGTAGATAAGTTAAAACAATTAAATTAAAAACCTATAAACATACTAAAGACACCCTGAATTCTGGAGAAGAAAAACATGACTTAAATAAATTATTCAAGACTATTTTCTCCAATTCCTGAGGTAGACTGCAAACATTCTACAAGACTCTCCCCTTCACAAGAAGTATTTGAGCTAAAATGAAAATGACAAATTCTTTTATTTGTAGCAACTGACAAGGGGGGGGAAAAAAAAAAATCCTGTTTGTTTCAGTCAGAGCCACATTTACATAATGCCTTGCAATTTTCAGATTTCTTGATTAGCACTGTTTAGTACATGAACATATGATTTTGCTAGTTAGAATAACTTTCTGATCATTCTGAGCATTGGGCTATTTCCTGTTAAACAGATAGCAGGCAACTAAGACATGAAGTTATTAGTTCCCTTGTCCTACAAATGAAACATTTGTTTCAGGAAAGTAAATTTTAAGATAAGCTTTCTTACAGTTTCAAGAAGAATGAGAGATATTTAAAAACTATACCCTGCTTTTATTTTAGCATCAACACTTCACCCATCTGAAAGAGACATTTTATTACATGATACCAAATTCAGTTGCTGTATACTCTTAGTTGCCAGAAACACTTCAAAAGGAAATAACCCCAAGAGTTTATTTCTTCAAAATACCACTATAATGGTCACTTTCTTCATACAATCAGTGAATTCTGTGAAAACTGTGATTCACGGTTTTCTAAGTTGAGTTAACCACCAGTTTCCCCTTTTCCACTGGAAAAATACTGAGCTTTGCTACTAATAAGCCACAGTTGACCCTATTTTGCCCCATTTATCTCTTACAGGCATTACAGATGCCTTCAGATCTCCATTTTGCTTAGTCAAGAAAACATTCCTTCTCATTTTGATACTTCCTCTCATGCATGAACGCAGCAATGTCACCTCAAATCCTTTGTCAAATCTAAGAATCAGAGACTCTGTTATAACCAGAGAAAAGACACACAAGCACACTGTAATGAGGCATTTAGCACTGTTCAGTTAGCAGTCCAGTCATCTCTCCTTTGTGACTACCAGTGTACCAACGTAGCCAAGCACTGTCACCGATATGATCTTCAGTGGGAATATTTAAGAGCTTACAACCTCATTATTTTACAATTTCACAGCACTAAACACAAAAGGAGAGTCTTAGATTATCTAGCCTCCTTTACCTCAACTAATAGACTTTTTTTTTTTTAGCATATTCATAGAGCAGGATAAAAGCCTATAATGAGTTAAACACACTTAGCAGGTTTTTCTGGTACACTGAATGAAAAATAAGGGTATTTTTAATTTGTTAGCAGCCCAGAAGGTGGCAAATATTCAGCTATTGCTAAACTCCAGTCAGTTAATTCTAGTATATAATGATAATTGTTATAACCACAAATATTTCAGGAGTTTCAAATGCCAGAAGTAAGATTTCATGTCAACTCTTTTTCCAAGCTTGCCTAACTTATTCATAACTAGTCAGCCTTTATAAACTGGAACCGTTTGAAAGAAAGTCAGTCACCATAGCATACAACAAGGGGTTTTTTTATGGGCAAATATTCATAGGCAGGAAACATAATAGTGAGCTTTGAAGGCTCGTAGTCAAACCCACACATACCAATGGCCAATACGGGGACACACTATTTCCAGCATTCCATTCAACCATGAGTACAATTTCTTTCCAGCTACGTCAAACAGGAAGTTTCCAAACATTTCAACCAGCATTAACATGTATAATACTATGAGTTTTTTTCAAATAAAAAGAATTATCTTCATGCATAATTAGCACATACAGAGTCCAAGTACCTATCAGCACTAGCTCTGTGTATTTCAATTTCGTAAGTTTACCCAGATAAATTCACCGCTGGTTGCAAGAAAAATCCTGAGGAAGCTTTTAAACCCACAAAATCTAAAGCCAAACATACCAGTAAGCAAACACCTGGCAATATAAATGGACAACATTATGTTGCTCAATGTTAGAAGGAGAAAAAAAAAAGCATATAGGAGATATGACAGGAATCTACTATTGTGGAGTCCAAATATTTTTAAAATGAAAAAGCAAAACAGAAGAGCCTGCTTCATCAGCAAAAAAGCATTCACTGACCAGTAACTGAAATCCCTCAACATAGAAACACCTTTTTAATATTCAGGAGTGAGTTTTGGGAGCTCTTCCCTCTTAAATTCCCTGCATCCAACACACACCGCCTCAACAGACACCTCATGTAGATGCTGGCTGACAGTAGTAGGCATGAAGCACAGGTATTAGGAGTACCAAACGGGCAGGATCAAGACCATCTGAGCAGACAGCTTATAATGCAGTTCATGGGAGGCATGTCCCAGATCAGCTGCCTCTGCTATCCAGAGTGTCAGGTATGGAGCTTGCCTTGGGTTTTTTAGGGGGAAAATGGGAATGCATACGGTGGCCAAATTTCATCCACCCATACTACACAGGGGACCAACTTCATCTTTCTGAATAAGCTGAAAATCTTATCTTGCTAGTGGATATCTCAACAAATACTTCAGAATGCAATGAAAGCCATGTGCTGAGCACCTCAAAATGCACTCCAGGTCCTGCCCTCCAAGGGAATCAGTCACAGGCCTAAGTTCATAGAGCTAATGCCAGTCACTGGTTTAGCAGATGTTCAGAACAACCTTTTTTTTTTGATAAGTAGGTGTTTTCACAGGGCAATTAAACACCCCTGCAATAAATGGAGAGGGCTCCATATTGCTGATGCTAGCAGAAAATAAGGGAGAGTAAGGACTCACATCTAGGGTATAAGTGGCACAGCCTGTGAGGGACCCATGTCTCATTAAAAATAAGTGCTTCGACAGGCAGGGTAGCTGTTCCTTTTGATGTCTTACCTTGCAAGATATGCATACACTTCTACTTTGATCTCTAGGAACACTTACTCATCACCTTTCTTACCTTCACAGGTATCTAAGTGAACAATAGCATTGGTCTCAGCTTGCTCAAGGCATTTTTCTTTTAATATGACCATAATAATAGTGATTAGCAAGCACAAGGCCGGAGCTTAATTAACAAAATGCATCATAAAATTGGCTTGCCATTTATTATTAATATATCAAATTCTTTCATGTGTATTTCAAAACTGCTTCAGTAGAACAAGGCCAATAGGGTCATCCATTTCCTATGGTTTACTAAAGCAGTGCAGTGTTGGAACGAACCAGTTTTGCCACAGTCTATTTTTGGATGCAAGACAGTGGCATGAATGATTATGACAAACTGAGATGTATTTACAGCAGTCACACAAATGCTGAGATGCAGATAAGAAAGAAATACAAAGGGTTTCAAATTGCATATCGGGTTCCAAATTTTCTACTTTCCCTTGGAAAAATTAGTGCTGTCCTGCTCCAGGCTATCAGCAATAACCTTCGATTACCCAAAGCATGCCACCCTTGTCAGCTAAATAACACAGATGAAGGAATTCCTTCTTGGAGCACATCAACAAGATTCCTCTGTCTCAAACTGCTGCACCCAGAGAGAGCCATGAGCTTAACCAGATGTATCAAGGTACACTGAGGCTTGTTAGAAAGATGAAGAATGAAAAAGAAGCTTCCATTTCTTAAGTAAATTAAGGCATTACTACAACTGAAACTTTGATTAAATCCTCCACTGTTGTTGTGGCACTTATCTTTCAGAATATCTTTTCTTACTATTTTGCAATTCCTTGCTCTCTATGCAACCTTACATGAAAACATGTACGAAATTCTCTGTCTCCTAAGTACTTCTACTTGTAAACACCTGGACGAATTAGAGGAAAATAAAAGATTTGTTCTCCTGAAAAGGATTCATCATCCTACTAGAAGACAAAAAACTTCTAGTAGTAGCTTGGGTTCACTAAATACTGAAAAAATTCCTCAATTTAATTGTGAAAGCTGCTGCTATTTCTATTTCATGCTAAAGAAAGATGTGTATTTCTGAAAGCCTAATTTTTTTCAGTTATATCAGCTGTTCTGATACAAGATAATACCTATGCCTAAGCCTTGTCCTACCCACATTTTTTTGACTGATATATCTACAGCAAGTCAACACCAAGAACACAAGTCCAAACAGTAATTTCTCCAGTTCCCTTTCAACAAGACAACTATTTCCCAACCACAAATCTGAACCTGATAACAATATCTATGTAGTAATTAAAAATACTAGTCTTTAAAGGAAACAAACTACTATTTGTGTTGGATTTCAAGCATTGAGCTTGACTCTCAATGCCAGAACTGGAAGTTTCCATGAACAGTATTGAAATAGCAACCTAATTAAAAAAGTTTCATAGATTAAGTAATCTGCATTGAATTGCTCCATGGACAGTCTGAGCACATGCAAACAGACAAGGTTAGAGCTGTAAGTTTAGTACCATGCAACCATATACTATAGATTCACATTTTTAAATGTGATCAAACTGCTAGTAACTATAATAAGGAACCCTATCAAAGGCAGTGACAACTCCAAAAGAAAGCAAAGGCTTCTAGAGCCAGAAAACTGATAAAGAACTGTGGTTTATGTCCTAAAGACAACATTGTATGCAATTTCTGTCAACAGCAATAGCAAAAACTTTTTTATTCTTTTAAGTTTTTAAGTTTATTATCAGCTCAACAGAACATCAACGTTCAAGAAATAAAAGTGGTTCCGTTTCAAAGATATGCAGTGAGCAAAAAAACAGTTTTCACAGTAAGTTCTTCAGATAGGTCCCACACCCAGCCACCTCACTCTTTCCTAAATGTCTTTCAAAAAAAAAAAAAAAAAAAAAAAAAAAAAGGGCTTTGCAGCACACTCTGAAGGTAAATAAGTCTGAGCTATTTTGGAGTGTGAGGGAACAAACTCAAAAGCTCACCCTGCCAGACTGTCTCTTCTGTGCTATGGCCAGGTTTAAATACATTCACTGCTTTCAGCTGTGGCAGTAAAACATAGCAAGGTGGCTTTTAACAAACTGCAGGCTGTCTTTAAAAACAAAGAAAAAAACCTATCCTGTCAAATATCTTTAAAACCTCTAATGAAAGGGTGCAAATGACAAAATCTGTGGTAACAATACAACTTCCAAATTAAGAGTTCTTTACTTCTTGTTACTGGAGGCATGAAGTACTGAGGCTGGCATTACAGAGACACCGCATCTTTTCTAATCAAGTCAGACAAAACACATTGATCAAAGCAGTTTAGTTACTCATTTTGAGAAAGCTTAAGACTAGAATTCAAAGTTGCAATTTTCGAAAACAAAATAACCAATTCAGAACAGATGGAAAAAGGACAAGTTTTAGACTAAAATTCAGTCAAATTTAGTTTGGAAAGATGGCTCCAAACCAGAAGGACTTCAAACAAGAGTTTGGCAATTAAGTTTGACAAGCTTGCTGTTAGTTTCTGCGTGTCACTTAACACAGAAGAGTTATTCTTAAGTTAAATTTATTAAGACTTGCACAGGACTTCCTTTACTTTAGGTTCGTGGTCTACCAACAGCAGAAGCCTGGCAAACCTCCTCCCCGCTCTTAACTCTTGATCTGAAGGATAATTCCTGTCTTAATGTTTTGTCAGGCTTCTCTGTAGAAAGGCAAGGTTTAAAGTCAAATGGTACATTCTGCCAAGGCATTACTCGGTCTAAGCAAACTGCTTGATACCTTAATTATTCACTCAAACTAATAAACAGAAGTATATACAAACCAAAATACATTCCAGACTAGCATCAGGCATGCATGTCAAAATGCAGTTACCCTCACAGAAATGAACAGAAACAGAATACAGATGTCACAAGAAAACTATTCCTGGATGAAAGCAATCACTCAAAATATCCTATATCAAGGCTACACTGCAGTGGACAGCACAGCTTTAGGTACTTTGCCACTTTCCCTTATGTTGTGCTTTAGTCCAAGCATTTTGTTCAACCTCCACCTTCCCTGCCACATGATGCTACATGTAACTATAAAGGCTGTCAACCAAAACATAAGTTCCACATTATTCACATTTCTCACTACAACAGGGTACTGCCAAGACTACTGGTCTTCTGAATAGTTTAATACCCAGTAATAAGGAGTCATCCTATGATAAGTATCAGAGTGCAAAACCAGCAATTTCTTTGCTTAATATATTCTCTCAGCTATTTCCATTGAGAGAAAAGTTTATATACATGTTTTTAAGACAGCTTTCTGAACATGTTTATTCTCACAAACTACACAGACTGTAAGTTTACCAAGTACAGCATGCAGGAAGGTCAAAATTCACTACCATGTCAATCCTTCCTGTTAAGAGTTCAGCATTACTATAAAATGATTTATCATTGATATCAGAGTATTCTTTTTCATGTTTAGTTCAAAGTGTCTTAGTGTATCCATAAAAGTTCCATCTCCACAGAATGCCAGGGATGTCATACCACACATTTTTCAACTCTCTATGCAGTTACATAAACATTTAGGCATATCTACTACAGTCTTTCAGCTATACATACAGCACTTTATGATAACCTGCTATATCTTTTGAACTCTCTAACCTATTCTTTGTTGGTTTTTGCTTTTCTTTAACCACAACACAAATGTCAGTGGTGATATTTTAAGCGCTAACCAACTATAAAACTTTTGCAGTCTCCCCTCTGTTTCACTCAAATACCACTTAGTTTCAACATATTGAAACTTGAAGCCTTTAGTCACTTTGCTAAAATAATGACAATGCCTTTACATCAATACTAAGAACCCAACCGTCTCAATGTTTTTTAAAGAATCAGCGTTTGTAGCCACAAAACCCCCAAACTTGTCTGTCTGTCCTAAGAATCAAACAGCACAAAGCAGAGGAACAGCAAAACAAGCAGTGTTTCCCACATAATTCAATACTCAAACTCCAAAATTCAGTGAAATATTCCCTTTTATATTGCTAAACTGTCACAAGCTTAGTACAAGGAAATACAGGATATTTTTTTTTTTAAATATGGTCATCAATTACATGGAAAATCCAATTTGGCTTTCAGAAAAACTGTTAATACTTTGAACAACCTTAAAGTCACTTCAGTAACAAAGCCATTGATTTACCAGTGGGATTCATTTTTTACTGCAGCCAAACCTTTCACTCCCTGAAGAGTGAGTGTGAAGATAGTCTCTAGAATTTTTAATGAATGGAACCCATTCCATGAGAATATAATTGCATCTTCAATTTTAGAGATTAACTGATTTTAGCATATTATTAGTTAATATGATCTAAGCAATGCTAGTTTTCCCCTTTGAACAACTTGCATACCTGTTCTAGTCAGCATTTGTCAACTCTCAGAACATACTTTTCCAGCCTGATGTACTCAAAGTTTCAGAAAAAATAAATTAATTATTCAATCTGAAATTTTTCCTCGTCACCATTTTAACATAACAACCTTTGTGGTTATACATCAAAAAAGAGAAAGAGCAGAGCAAAGAACTTATCTTATAAAGAAACTGATTGCAATACTGAAGTCTAACTTTTTTTTAATCTAAGGATAAATAAAGATATACTCATGCATTACACATTAGGCTACTGACATTGCTTGTGAAACAGACTGCAGCTCTGACCTTTTGGAAGGAATACATAGAAAAGTCCAAAGAAACAGATAAGTACTAGCACTACTTAAGTACTAGTGTTTACAAAATCATATAAAATAAGTCACCAATAGCACAAAGAACACCTTTAACCCACCTATAATAAAAGAGTCAAATACATTTAAGCTATGCTTCTTAAAGGCCCTAGCTTAGGCTAATTGCTATTTCTGATCATCCATCAGCCTTTAATATCAAATACTTGAGTTCACATTTGTCCAAACAATCATACCAGTTTAGAGAATTCCCATTCTCATTCATTCATCTTTTATGCTTCCAGACATGATTACTTGATGGAAGACAACAGGTTGGTACAGAATAGCCAGCCAAAAGTCATGTTCTCCTCCCAAGTATAGGATGCTCAAGACACATCAAAAAAATGCCCTTTGGTCCAGGATTCTTTTTTCCTGACTGCATCCTTATTTTATTTTGAAACACTTCTACCAAGGAAGCCTGCCCAGAAAGTTGCCTCAGCATAAAATAAGAAACACAGAATAACTGAGGTTGGCAGGAACCTCTGGAGATCATCTAGTCCCTGCTCAAAGCAGGTCTGATAGATCAGGTTGCTCAGGTCCATGTCCAGTTGAGTCTTAGACACCTCAGAGTAGAGGCCCCACATCCTCTCTGCAGTCATACTACAGAGCACCCCTACAACAAAAGGGGTTAAGACTTATAATCCAGTAATTTTAAAACCATCTCTTTATAGATAGGATAGATATATTTAACATAATAGCAGGTATGTCTCCTCAAAAAATAGCTGTCTACTAAACAAGAACCTCACTGGCATTAGGTCTTTTAGATAATGTATCAAAAAATAACCGCAGATCTGCATCAAAATGCAATATGCCCTCACCACCACCACCAATGCAGGTTAGTGATCTAGAAAAGCTTTCATTTAAAAGGAAGCACAATGTTAGGTCACCAAAACCAAGCTGTCTTACATACTCTCTGGTAACAGAAATATTCAGACATTTTCCCCCTAGCCATTTTCATGTTTGCTATAGTTCAAACTCAAAAGAGCTCCCAGTCACATGGTAGAAATTTACCCCACCGAATACAGTTCATCTGGACAATGTACTTACCTCCAATTATGTCGATATTGACACTGTCAAACCTTTCTTTTTCTTGCAAGAAACTTTTTTTGTAAAATGCTTTCTGCTTTATGAAGTTTGCTCTCTTTAAAGCTTAATCAAATTATCGTAACATCTGAAAGCCTTCTTCAGATTTGGGCAGCACAAATTACTGATACTACAGTGTGCTTTGTATTATCTTCCTGCATGTATGCTCTTACATGGAGGTAAGCATAAGATAACTTCTCTCAAAAAAGTTTATACCTATATCTAGACACAAACAGAAGACATGCAGTACATTCAGACACTATCTTACCTTTGTAATTTATGTACACTTATAGTAGCCTTTAACCAGACACTTTAGGTTTAACATTGATCACTTACCCCCCTTGGTAATTTTAAAAGCTACCCACCCACACCCCTCTTCGGCAATAAAAACTGACAAAGGTTCAATTTTGAATTGCATATACTACCCAAACAGATGATACACAAGTTTGTGCCAGTTAAAAACCCTTGACAGAACCAGGCCAAAATCTAAAAAGTCATTTCTACCCTGAAGGCAGATCTGCAGATCACGATAACCAAAGGTGTCTTGTATTGCAGCTCTCTCCACAGTTTATAATGTACAAAAATCAGATTTTCTATGGTAAAAGTAAAAAATAAAATCAAAATATTGTGATAAAACATTCAGGTTACCTCCCAGAAGCTATCACTAGAAACTTCTACTCCAACAGAATCATCGTATGAGCCAGACATTTCTATGTATGAAGAACTTGCAAGTATTCAGAGCTTAAACACCTTCAGAATCTGTAAAAAGATAAAAAATTAATTATGAGCATTATTAATGAAAAGCAGTTATGAAAAGAAAAATGAAGTAACATCCTTCAATTCTTTGATATCCAGGGATGCCAAATAAAAAGAAGAGGTAACCACACAGGGCATGTAAATAAGTGCATTTTGCAACAGAACACTATTGTACCACACAAAGTTCTTGGCTCTTATGACATTTGTTGTCCAGAAAATGTTCAATTCATCTGCCTATATCAAATTTCACTGAACTCTTGAATTTATTTTATCATAAAATTTCCTATTACAATCAAAAGAAAAGATTGAGCAGCGTGATGCATACTCAGCAAGCATTCCACTTCAAAGCATTCCGTATGAGACAATCAACTGACCTTTGCTACTGATACAATAACCTGCACTGCTTCTTATTCCTTTTTCACTGGAAATCTGTATTATATATAATGAAACTCACTGGAAATATTTAAGACCAAAACCACTTGCTGATTTAAAGAAAAATAAATAAGTCTTCTTTTCAGAAGGAAGACATTTTATTTCTGTAAGAATTTTAGATTCAAATCTACTTGAAAGCTAAAGGCATCCACAAATGCAAAACAGAGCTTCCTCAGCAACAATGTAAAGCAAAAACAACGTGAAGAGCATTGCAGCTATGTAAGTCAAATGCAGGAAATAAGGCCAGCCTCCTTCCTGAAAGTCATAGTACAGGTTATGGTACTCAAGACAGCCCCAGTTATCTCACCCAGCCACCTGTAACTAGATCTCTTACTGGGCTAGTAACTACCTGTTACTTGTTACTTTCTTGTAACAAGAGCTACTTGTTACTTTCTTGCCACCACTCTTGTGCATTTTAAAGCAGATAATAGATTCTAAATGATGGTATGATGCATGTATCTACTGTTGCACATGTACCAAGTAAAAGGTTATAGGCCCCATGACAGAAGGTCTCCTTAAAGCTGACAATTACTTTCCCTAGAAATTGAAACTCCTACACCTAGTTTTACTGCATTTTATCTGTGACATGTTACCATACCATTTCATTCTTTTCTTTTAGCAAAACAAACAAACAGAAAAAAAAAAAATCAACTCTAAATTCTGATCTTTAAAGCAAGTCATTACTTTAACAATTCAGGCATTCTCACTTATATAGACACAGCTGCATGGAAGAAAAACAACCTATCCTCATGGAAGGAGATGACTTTTTTATATGCAGTGCTTTATAAACAATTTAGGGTTACTCTAAGCTAACATTTAAGACTAGTACCAAAACCAGTACTGAGGCAAAAATTCAGCCACTTGCATCCACAAATGCAGTTTGCAGGGTGGAGACCAAGAGGTAGGAGAGGAAGGAAACAGCTCCCTCCCACAACACACACATGCAAATCCCTGCCTAATATCTACAGTTACTTCATCAAGTTCTCCTGTTTAGATTTCTCCTATCAAATTTGCCTACAACTACTGCCAGGGCTACATACAGGTAAACAGATTCTAACCCCCTCCCTCCCCTTCTGGGATGAATACCTTTATCAGTAGACTATAAGGTGAAGCTCCCTCTCCCTTTTGTACTATGAATCTTGCTTCCCTTAATGCAATAAGGCCACTTCAAAAGGAAGGGTAGAAAACACCTACAAGCCTGGCCTGCCTTGCAACCTAGTGGTTATGACATGCTGCCGAGAGAAAGATATTGAAAGCCTCCAAGGCCAAGGAGAATTCAACACTAAATTCGCATTTCTTGGATACTCTGAAAATAACTGTGCCATAAGGGTAGGCATACACCACTTGTTTGTAACAAAAACTAGCTACTGAAACAAAACAGTTTGTTCGGACAGTTACAGCACAAACAGAACAAGGAACTGCTCTGAGTGGGAAGACAAGCTGTTTTTCCTGAACAGTTTTTCATCCAATTCATTTCCATAATCCAATTCACAGAAAGCTTAAATAATCTTAACACTGAATACAGAACTGAAAGCTACAACAGAAACATCAGTTATTAGATTTTTATTTTGAAAGGATAGCCAAAAATACAGGAAGGGTTCTGCAAAATGGCAACAATTAGAAAGGAAGATGATATATTGAGACAAAGTATTTTTACATGTTAGTATAACAATCTGCAACTTGTTAAGTTATTAGTAATTACCAAAAAGCCTGCTTTTCCACCTGTGCTTTTTATTGAACCAAGGTGGAAAAGTGCATTAAACCACTATTCAATTGTCAGTTTCTTAACAGCACACCTTTACATGGAATTTGTTCATTCCAGATAAGTTTTGGACCTTGCAATTCTTACAATACATCAAGGTAAGCAAAGATCACATTTGTAAGAGTTTGTATTTTCTGATAGCCTTTCTTAGATAACCATAAGCAGCACAAGGAGGAAACAAAAGTGCAATAAACTTGCAACTAATTGGGCAAACTTGAAAGAATAGTTTGACATTAAACAGCTTTTTCTAGGAGTTTGTTTCAAAGTTTTCACAAAAATAAAAGGTTATGCAGTGGTATCTTTAACCATAATTTCTGGTATTATTTTATCTGATCAAAGGGAGACCTAGAGTTTAAAGACAACTTGTTAGATCAAGAAACATTGCTAGCTAGATTCTATTAACTGTTTGCATCCTCTTGCCTTTTTCCCATTAAGGCAGCACTATCACTCACATTACTCTGAAACCAAGTAAGCGATTGAAGCAAGCGTGTGACCCAGGCATGCCATGCAGAACAAGGGAAGGAACCAGATTCCAAAGGTTCTCAGGAACAGTTGTAATTGTTTTTCTGTAGTACACCAGGATCCCTCAACCAAAGTGTTTACTGCCATTTGGAAGTGATCAAGCAGACAATTGTACAGTTAGGCATCTTGGAAAAATAAACCCTTATGCAAAAGTATAAACCTAAAGGAAAGTTTCAACAAGTCACACATCCCACCCCCCCAAACCACACAAGAAGTATTTTTTCCCCTCCAATTACAAAAAGAAAGGACAGTAAAAGTGTTCTGAAGTAATAATACAGTGTCCACTTGCCTTTAACAAAATAGCCTAAACCATACCAGTGCTGGAAATTTAATCTGAAAAGCTACATGGAAAAACTGGAAAAGCTGAAACAGAGGAACATTTTCTTAAATGACGGAACAGGTTGTGGGGACTTTTTTTTTTTTTTAACTTTTATGTAGTTTTAGTCAAGGAGGAATAATACACAGAGCTATCCTTTTTTTCCATAAAAGCATGAAAATGATCAGCACTCAGGAAATTCTGATGGATTTAAGGTTTTTATATGCCAAATACTATGCTGTGAGAAAGTATGAGCAAGCGTATTTAGAGAAATATTATGAAGTCATAGCAACAACTGGCACAGAAAAACACTATTTGTACAGCACTACTTAAAAATAAACTGAATACTGAGATAGGAACATTAAGCGGTATGAGTCATGCTACCCTCATGAAACAGAATTATTACAGCAGCCAGTCCTTTAGCACATTTTTTGTTAGGGTTTGGTTCTCCCATCCTTAAAGTGAATTTGCAGAGGTTTTACAATGAAAGTTCATTGCACTTTGATTTGCAGGGTCTTCCATTTCACTATAAAAAGTAAGCCTATGAACAACTAAGGCTGTCAGTATAAAATCTGAGAAATTTAGATCAAAATGACAAAAGAGATGAGTTCTGCACAGATTCTCCACAAATGATCACCTGCATCTCACAAAGTTGAGGGTTCTTTGGTCAGCTAGATTGCAGCAGAACCAATAACTCCATAGGAACTGGGTGTGTGCACCGTGCTTTCCTATATTCCCACAACAGTTTGGCTTCATCTACTCTGGCCTTTATCTTCTCATTCCATGACTCCAGGCCCAATTCTTTAGGAGTACCTACACTGCCTTTTTCTTGTCCCTCAACTACTTGCTGAGCAAGCAATAGCACAGTGCTCTAGCAGTTTCCACCCACCTTCACACTGACTGGTAAACCAGCTCACCAAACAGGACAGATTATTACCGAGCTCACATTAAGATTTTCTTGAGTAGGTACATCAGTTAAGGTTTCTCCCATCCAGCTGCCAATTTTCATGAAACTGATAAGAAATGTGTATCTTTGTCTCTGCTCTTCTTTAACATTTGTCTGAAACTAATTGATTCAAAAATTATGGAAGCAGGAAGCTGGAGAAGGCAAAGGTGTGTCATTTTCCTCAGAAGGCAGATTAAAGATCTTCACTGAATAGAAACCACCTCTGGATCATGCTCTCTACCTTTTCCTCAGCATGCTCTTGGCCAACACCAATGAAATCTCATAACTTTCATACTTCTCAGGATATTTTCTTCCCCTATGTCAAATAACTTTTTCCATTAAAAACAAAAATCTTGATGTTTTATTAATCATCAAGTCCAAAGGTCTTAAACCAAGTTGTTACCTGTGTCACCACAGTCACGTAAACCACCAAATGTGAAGGAGCACAGAGAAAGCCTTACCAGCTCAGAGCCCTTGTTGCCTTTTGTCATAAAAAGTCCCAGCACACATTCGCTAAGAGAATTTATACAGGCTAAAAATAAACCATGAAGTCCAACTGAAAAAAGTAACTATATACCAAGTAGTACATACTGTAATAGCTACAGAAATGGTGCAAACAAGCAAGGCTCAAATTTCTTGACTTAGTGATTTTTAAGCAATTCTTGTAAATTAGGATACATTGATCTTGGACACAAGGAAACTGACCAATAAATAAATGAGACTTTTTTAAAGCTTCCTCTTAGGAAACATTCTGGCAATGCTATATGCTAAAGACCTTGAATTTCTTCTCTACTGCTAGTGCCCTACAATGTGAAAAGAATTGCTATAAATATCCTGAAGGCTTAACACATGAGGATTTTAGAAAAATATTAACTAATAATGAGCAAGCAGACCTTTACATACCACACACAAAAACATCTGAATAGAATATGCTGCCTCTGCTCTCAAGAAGTTGGTTTTGATGCTGTTACCTTGAAAGCAATTTACAAAAATCCTTGCTTCATCCATGTTGAAATACTAGATGTTTTTTTTACTCCCCTTTTCTTCCTGTGTCAGGTGGTAGAGATTAGCACAACACACAACTCAAAAATCTGTGCAACAAATGCAGACTTTTAAGATGCTAAAATAATCCAGTGAATTCCAAATCTTCTGTTAAGGTGTTTTCCAACAGTAAGAGGGAAAAACATGTTTAGAGAAACCCTTCAGTTTATCCCCCTCAGCCACCAATAACAGATTCATTTGTTTGATGAACTCTTACTGTGAAACAGGTAGGTCTGTTTGTTGAAAGATAAGACATTAACATTCTGAACCCCCTTGGAAGATTATGTTTATTTTTATTAGCTACTCCACTGTAATTAAAAAAGACAGTATTAAAAAGAAAAAAATCTAATTAAGGTCTCAGTGCTGCGTACTGAATCCTACGATGAGAAGAATAGATTGCGAGCCCGATATTCCAACACAAAGAGTACCTGCAGACAAAACACTTTCAAATACATGAAACCTGAAGGCAATACCACACAGCCTTGTCCTGCAGACCTGATCAACATTTCCCAAAATGCGCAATCCAGATGACAAACAGGAGATGTGACTCCTCGTGCCTTACTTCCAGAACTTCACAGTTTGTAGAACAGAAAGAACTGACAGAAGTTCTCAGTGCCAACATGACATCATAATACTTATCTCTTCCAATTATTCTCTCATGTACAATAGGCTGCTTTAAAGCAAGGCAATTGCTAGTACTATGGCTCTAGGTGACAAACTGGTCCACAACAGAGAAAAATCTCAGAATCACAGAATGACAGAATAGTTCAGCAGGGTTAGCCCAGGTTGCTCAGGGCTTTATACAGTCAGGTCTTGAAAACTTTCAGGGATGGAGACTGTACAACCTCTCTGTGCAACCTTTTTCAGTGTTTAACTGTCCTCAAGATGAGGCACAGAAGAAAATAAATTAATTCATATTTAGAAAACCAAATGGTCTCTTCAGCCATTAATATTATCCTTGTGTCTTCTCTAAGGACTCTACAGAAGCAAGCTCAGACAAAGACAGTCTAGCAGCCTCTAGAAGAGAAAAGCACCTGGTCACATTTCACATTACCTTTTAAGCTTATTTTTTGAACAACAGGACTTGTCACTACAGACCTGACTCAGCAGGATTCCAAGTTTCATGACTAGGGAGTGGAATACTTATATGTAAGGACACCACTCAACTTGGATTAGCTGCTCATAAAAACTTTCAGCTATAGTATTTTTCCTTATTACTCACTGAAGTCTGAGGTTTTGTTCCACACAGAATAGCAAGAAAATGGGACTTCATTGTACAGAAACAAACATGTCCTATGCTTTAAGTGCAAACCATTGTGGTTTGCAACCAAGTGTAGCTACCATGAATAAACTGTATCTCATATTCCCTGGTTAAATAAACCAATTTAGACATTGCTTCCTTTTCTATTCTGTCCAAAGAACTTCCTCTATAAGAGTCCTGTCCTGATTTCAGCTGGGATAGAGTTAATTTTCTTCCTAGTAGCTGGTATAGTGCTGTGTTTTGTAGTTACTCTGAGAATAATGTTGATAGCACACTGATGTTTTAGTTGTTGCTAAGTAATGTTTACACTAGTCAAGGACTTCCAGCTTCCCATGCTCTGCCAGGTGCACAAGAAACTGGGAGGGGGCATAACCAGGACAGCTGACCCAAACTGGCCAAAGAGCTATTCCATACCATATGACATCATGCTCAGTATATAAACTGGGGCGAGTTGGCCGGGGGCTAGCGGTCGCTGCTTGGGGACAGGCTGGGCATCAGTCAGCGGGTGGTGAGTGGTTGTATCACTTGGTTTTTTTGTTGTTTTTCTCTGAGTTTTGTTCCTCTCTCTCATTGTTTTCCTTTTCATTACAATTTATTATTGTTATTATTATTATTATTTTATTTCAATTATTAAACTGTTATTACCTCAGCCCATGAGTTTTCTTACTTTTGCTCTTCAGATTCTCTCTCCCATCCCACAAGGGGTGGTGGGGTGTGCATGAGCAAGCAGCTGTGTGGTGCTAAGTGCTGACTGAAACTAAACCACAACACAGTCCCCAGTTTCTTGAGGGTTGCAATTTGTTTACTGTTTACATAAGAGAGAAAAAAGTGACATAACTACTTTAGCAATATTGTGAAATCATGTACCAAAACCTGTTAAGAATCACAGCTATTGACACTGAAAAGTCCATAAATTAATAGGACAAGTAACACTAAGAAAAAAAGGTTGCTTTCTTTGGTTTACGCGTTGAAGTGACACCAAGGCATTCTAGCCCCTGGGTGCAGGGAACAACTGCATCAGATCACGATTATTCACTACTACTCTGCCATGAACTCTTCTAATTGCAATCAGTAGATATGAATACTTGTTATTAATAGAAGTCAGGCCTTAGACTTTCGAAGGTAGAGTCTCAAATCATTACTTTGGCCTAATTCTTATTCTTCAATCTATAAAATAGGGAGAATAGCACCCTCTTTTACAGAGATTTAAGAAAAGCCCTTAGTCTCTGCCAAGAAAACAATTACAGCAACAAATACCAGAGAAAAGTCCGTAGAAGGAAATTGAATCACTACTTCCTGGGGAATTCAGCCTGTATGTTAAAGTTAGCAGAGCCACACACCAGATTACTTTTTTGAAAGAAGTTGACAGCAACCCATTGGGTGAACCCTATATCCTGAACACTGAAGGAAGGAATCTAGGAAATGTACGCCATTACAGACTGTGTAAGCATATTTCCTATTATGCATGCTCCTCTGAAACTGGGAGCAATATTTATTCTTATGTTTTCTAGTTTGAATACCTGAGTATTTTGCCACCTAGACATTTTTCAGTTATCAGATAACATAAAATGACATTAAATAGTACAGAAGCTACTAGTTCGTACTAGCCATTCATAATCATAAGTAAGAGTAACAAGAGATTCCTTGCACTTCTGTGACCCGGAGGCAGCAGGAAAAGGAACGAGAAGTGGCCAGAAGCTGGTAGGTATCGGGAGGGAGGGCGTGCGAGCCGCCAGGGCAAGAGGGATGGCAGTGGGAGCCGGGAAGAGGAGCTGCTTGGCTTCAGCCCAGCCAGAGGGCAGCAGCATGAAGGGGCTTCCGCAGGTGTGCAATTGCTTCTGGGTCTTCCCCCTCCCCATGCTCCAGTCAGTAATCAGAAGCTGGTGTTAAATGCCAATTAAGTAAACCCTCTGAGTTGAGGCTGCTTGGTTCTCAACAACTTCCTCACTAGTGCATTATATTCACCCATACTCATATTTGTTAAATGATATATGTGTAACAAGTAATAGAAAAATACTGAAAATAGCATTAATTCACTACCTAAATATGCAAGCAGTGAACACACACTCAAGCCATAGTTCTAGCACACATCAGAAGATCACTAAAGCAGTTAAAATTTCCTTGATATTTATCACATGTAAAAAAGCCCCCACAACTATAGTGAGAAGACAGTACCTCAAATTAAACTCTCCAGGCACATCAAGATTGTGTGACTGAAATTTTATGATGTATAAATTTCACAATGCATAATATAAGGAATAAGAACAGCTATTTTAGTCCTTACATTTTATTATGCACAGTTTTAATATTTTGTTAAATAAATGAAACTTAAAATTACTGATTAAGCTTGATCATCTTTGATTAACACACACAGCACAGAAATGCATCTCTGAAGTGCAAGACAACAACACAAATGTTGTCAGACTCCTAGCCTCCACGTTATGTTTCATATATGTACAAGTACTATCTGACTCTCACACTCTAGAGAAGATAGGCCCAAGTTATGAGCCACTGTTTCTGTCTGGTTTTATATTCAGACACAATACAACTGAACCCTTCAAGCCTCTCAGGGAAGTCTCTCTTGGAAACGCATGCCTTTACTGCAGGCATGAGCAGCAATGGCAGAGTGATATAGTTGTCAGAGAACTAGCTCTCATTTCCTATCCTTCTTCCCCTTAATTTGCTATTAGACATGCTGGTTTTTGTAGATTCAAGACCTAGCTGTCCTTACAAGCTCCTACATGCTGCCAGCATAATAACCTCCCTCTGCATTTTTCCAACTAACCAGGAGATGCCTTAAATAGCAAAATACTGACTTTGGGGAAAAACAGTTTTTTATTCTCTGCCTGACAAGCCACTCTGTGTAGGTGTATTATTTTAATTGTGTGGTTTTTTGTTTTAACCAGTAAAGTTATTAATCACCTTCATAGGCTTTGCAGAGATGTCTGATTTTAAGTTAAATGGACACTGACCACAGGAAATTAACACTGCAAACTAAAAGCTTTAAATGGCATAGCTGTACCAGCTAAGGACACAAAGTTGATACACAGCTGTGTGGGGAGTTTTAAAATATTTGGATATACTTAAACCAAACCTTAACATACTCAGATTGTACTTTTTGCTTAGCTGGAGGTATGAGGGATGATGCAGTAACCAGAATAAACCATGCAAGGAAAAAAAGTATCTAGTTCTGCAGATACAAACTGCACCTGCATTTACAACACTCTGCTCAAAGCTGGATAGCATCATTGAAATGCTCCTCCTGTACACCAAAGGAATATATGACCTAGGGCATGCCAACATAGAAAGTTTTTACTTTGAACCCCTACTACCAATCTGCATGGAAATTAGCTCATCACTAGGTTTTAGTTTTAAAATATCCAAAGCTGATAAAAGATTTCATTGTTTAACATGTTTCTGTTGTATTTAATCAAGAAAGTTTGAATAATTTTTTTTAAATTACCAGGACTACACAATGTTAAGTGGTTAAATTTGAAGTTGATTCCCCTGAAAGTGTTTTGGTACAATTTTTTCTGTGCCTTGAAAGTCAGCAAAGGAAAAATCAATTACAGAGAAGTTTGAGCAATTATGATTCATACCAAGAAAAATGCAAATGGCTATCTTCAGCTTTATTCAGGCAGACTTGTGAAGATTAAGTTCAGAGCTTTAAAATGATTATTTCAGTGACAAAAAAAAAATTGTGTGCACTATTTTCTATTTTTCATTAAAAACTATTTTCAACTCCAGCAGCCTACCACTGAGCAAAACCTCCAGCTTTGCAAATTTAGTTTCACAAGTGGCTAGATACCACAGGGGAGATTTCAAACTACAGACTCAACTGTATGAGCATTTAATACTAATAAAGACTTAAATTTCCCTAAGTCAAAATTTTACTATGCCAGAATTTCAAGTACTGTTTTGGTTTTCTTTTTTTTTCCCCTGCATCTCCTCTTCTCTGTAACGACCAATGAACTTTAGGTTATGGAGTATTAAGCATCATACAAGTTACAGAAAAATACCTGTAGGGATTACATGGAGTGCTAAGCAGAGGCAAGGAGTCATCTTTTGCCTTTCCAACCTGGTATTGAAGTCATGCTTATTGCCAAGGTATAGCTCCATGAATTCAAGTGTCATTAAAAGGAAAGTATGAAACACTTTCAATAGTAACAACAAGGACACACTTTTGTATGTATTCTTAACTGAAAATTGTGCATTCTCTTTTACTTTTCGGAAGACAGAGCTCTTCATTTCAAATACAAGATACTGTCTGGATACAAAGTGATACTTACTGTGTCCTTAAGTAGGGAATACATTTCCTAAATTACTTAATACACTGCAAGGTAACTCCTCCTACATCACTGTGTTAGGCCTATGCTGAAGGCCAAAACAGGGCCTTCAACACAGATGAATCAGAAGAGAGGTGTATAAGTGGTTCTCTAATATAGGAACACTGTTAAATTTCATTACAAGTTTTAAATGATGGAAAAGTTAAATTTTAGTTTCATCCATGCTATTTTATACTCCTCAAAAATGGACTCTAACATTTTTGAACAACATCCTGTATTAAGAAAGGAGATATAAACAAGGAGCTAGCTAATCCCTACTACTTCATGAAGAAAAAGGGCATGATAATCTGAGAATTATCATTTGAGGATATCCAATTTCCTCAAATATGTTTCTGAATACAGAGGTGTCAGGATTGAGGGCTGTCAGAGCAAGAAATATAATTAGAATGGAAGTTAAATAGACTGCCTACAAGATGTGGAAGTCTCTCTCGAACACCTTCTCAGATTATTTCCTGTCCTTCAGAATCTACTGTAAAATCTAATTCTCACATTTTTAGAGCTCTGTTAAAACAAGCAGTGTCAGAAAGCATTCTAGCTTTTATAGATTTGAAAATCACCGTGTAAACTCAAACATGTACACAGTGTTAGAAAAGTGTGACAAATACAACAAAATAATGATGATTGTGTGCATACAGCTGCCACAAATTCTGTCAAAAGCATGAGAAGAATATGTAATACAAAATGAAGGTTCTATGAAATGTATCATATTCCCAGTACTTTCAAACACTTCAGATATTCATTTAAGATAAACTCTGATGATCCTGCCTAATATTTGAATTTTGAAACTATAATGCTTAAGTGTTTATTCTCACACAAAGCAACTCTAGTTTCAACAATTGTTTAAAACTCGATAGTACTAGTATTTACACCCAGAAAGAGACCAAAAGACCACCAGTTAAGAATTCAAAAACATGTCTGCTAAAAAATCTATTGAAATGTACCTTTTTAAAAACACACCCTCAAGTTCTCAAAGGACAGAGATACCATTTTAAAAGTATTTTTCTGTTGTAGAGGTCAGCTTTAAGTTTGTGTTAAAACCAAACACCAATGCCAAGCTATGACATGCATTTAAATTAACCTCCAAGACAGCTATTAGGGGTTCTAAGCAGATTTATCTAGAGCATCTAGCAGCCAAAAAAGCTTAATTTTCCCCTATAATTTCCCTCAATAGTGTATGTGATGCATATACAGCATAAAAGGAACTGTGCAATTCATATGTATTAAACACATTATAATTTGTTTGATACAGGATCTGACTTAACCCTTATTTAGCAGTTGTTTGTTAGGCTAAAGTATTCAACACAGCCTCCTAAACTCTTGCATTACCATTAAAATTTTTTAAAATTCTTAAGATTAGGAGAAATCTGAACTCACTACAGGAATTAGCTGGAGCCAAAGGCTCAGCTATTTCATTTCATCCCACTGGAGGATAAAAACACCTCACCTGTTTCTGCACTATGCTCTAAAAATTAGTATCTTCAATTTAGAGTAGTTTTGATACACTGTACAGAGCTGTATCTTGTTTCCTGGATCAACAGCACTTCTAGGCAAATTAATTCCCCCTATTGAAATCATTATTAGCAACATTTCTTTCAGGATTCTTCTATAGAAGAAAAAGGCAAAATTAGTAACACATCTGAAGCTGAAATCAAGGTGACGCTGATACAACAAAGTAGTTGCTAAATCACATGAAAAGCCCCAAACCATAAGCATTATGTCTTCACTTCTCTAAGTTGCAGAATATGCAACTTATCACAAACTCATTGTATATTAATCAGTAACTGTTGAAGGGATACAACTGTTCCCCAAATTCTCTCTCCAAATTTTCACACTTATTTCTATATTGACTGTTCTTAAAAACATAAAAGGAGACATTCTAAAATAATGGAATTTTAATTTAAAGTTCTGTAGTTAGGCTAAAAAACAATTTTTAAAAAAGCATCTCACAAGATTGTTTTATAATTAATAAGATTAAGATTTTATTAAATTGTTTTGCAAACTGATCCTGGCTTTAATCAATATTTAATTTTTGAAACAAGCTTTGGAGCTGTGCTGTCCTGTTGAATACTGAGTACTACCTGAAGATTCTTCAGGTAACAAGGGAAAATACAGGAAAAAGTACACTTGAATAGTATCCTTCACTGCCATTAGGTACAGAATCTAACTATAAAACATAAAAACAAGTAAAATATCCTCCCATTTCTGTTGAGATGCACAAAAGAGAAGCAACATAAGAGAATAATTTCACAGGAGACATTTTGGTCACAGAATGCTTCTGTTTCAGATTTTAAACACTGCAACTTTTTTTTTTTTTTTCTTATTATAGAAGAAATTTCCCATTCTGAAGACATACTTCTTGAATTTTAGATCCAGGAGAGGACTTTAAGGTACCTAGAGCCATAAGACCTAGGTATCTAGGTGTAGTGACTAGTATAATATTAAGTGGTCATCCTCTAAAAAAAGAAACTTTAAAACTTGTTTCTTTCAGAGCCTCAGGTCTTTCTGATGAGGGAAAAATCCACATTAACATTTTCTTCACTGCAGAAAAAAAAAGCACATCAAAACTGGCTTTGGGTAAATTTTTCCAGAAAACCATCTGAAGAACTCAGGATTGTTTGGCAATTAAAATAACTTGAAAGATCAGATAGTATTTTTTAAAGTCAGAAGTTTCCATTATTTAGGATTGAGTGATTAAAATGTTAAAGTGCAGGAAAAACTTCAATTTAATTAGAAGTGTTCACCTTTTCTAATGTTCACCTTTGTAGTTCCTGTGACATCACCCAGTAATTCACATGTCCTGTCAAAGTCTTTTAAGACTTTAAGCATTTAGTTAGCAAGAAATCTTTAAAGTGCCCAGATACTTTAAAAAAAAAACCACACAAACACACAAACAAACAAACAAACAAAAAAAAAACAAAAACACCCCACCAAAACACACCAAAACCCACACACAAAAAAACCCACCCTTTAGTTAGTGGAATTAGATGGCTAGTTATATACACTCATAATGAAAACTTATTTTAGCAAATTAAGGGAAATACCTAAAGCATACACACTTAAATACTTGGTTTAAGTAGAATTTTACAACGGCGCAAAAAGAAGGGTAGTGCAGAAGAATAGTACTGATGCATTCTCCAGCAGAGAAAAGACAAAACAGCATTTACGGCTGCGCTGACAAAGTAGCTGCAGAGAAAAATTACATGTATACAACTGTTCTAAAATGGCATATAACTAAGAAGCCAAATAAAACATTACAAGAAGCAATGCCTCAGACATCAAAACTTTCTGAAGACAAAAGGTGCCATGGTACTTATCTCACCATAGAAGTACCACAAAACATGAACACTGCTGTACTTGAAAATAGAAAGCCCCACAGAAGTACATAAATAAGAAGTAATACAATAACCATTCTAAAAAGTGATGTGTTTTAGACAGCAGACTGTCTGAGCCCAGAACCATCATTTCAAACATGATCAAACACACCTTCTTACATTCAAACAAACATTGCAAAATATAATATTCACTTGGCCAAAAATACTCATATAATCTATGACACAGTATAGTAAATTTTTGGTAGGAAAAAAGCAACTATTAGAGTTGTTTAGCAAGTCATTCAAAATACTGTTTGCAAAATAGTTACCTTGAAAGACATGCCTTAATTCACTTGCATTTTTTCCAAATATAGAGTTCAGCAACATAACTGCACGGATAGCTGCAGTACCTGCACAGCTTTGCCTGACCTCCATTTCCACAAACAGAATTCTCTCATCAGAGCGTACTTCATCATTTCCTGTGGGCTGATGAAAACCTCTAGCTCAAGCTAAGGTCATTTCCCCTCCACCCCCCATTGCAGCACTCAAACCCACACAGGGTTTTCAGTCACATGCATTTCTAATGGTTCTGTACAGCCATGAAGTTGAATATTCAGGTTTACTATAATCTTTAGGAAAGACCACAGGTAGCCCATATTAAAGGAAGGTATTTTTAATCGTACAACTGGCTTCAATGGAGAATAGTGTTTTTAAATACCTCAGTGAAACATGTAGCTACATTTGCAGATGCGTCGCTTAGGAAGCAGCTGTGTTGTTTCAGTGTTTCAGTCAAAAGCTGTATTTTTCCATCTCAGGAAATATGGGGCTGTAATATTAATTAATGAAATACTGACATGCATTGAATAGAAGCATGTCTAAACCCTTAAATTAAGGTGAAACAAGCTAGTCTTCCTGAATCTGAAAGTTACATTAAAGAGCTACTGTTCTTTACTTCAGGACAGAACCAATTCAGAGACCTCATTTGAGCCAAATCTAGCCCTGAGACTGTCTAACAGATATTTGTTTCCAAAGACTAAAAGCATTGTTAGAAAATGTAAATATGTGCATTAACAACATGTCAGCATATTCCACCTTCTATTATTCTTAGAGAGATACAGATGATTATGCTTGGCAGAAACTAGTAAGACTGATTGAGGCAGGGGAAGCTAGTTGCACAGGTGGACCCAGATGAACCTGTGCACTCTTCAAGTATTAGTTAATTCCTCTGTCAGTTTTTTGAGATGTAAATAAAACCAAGAAAAAAGGAAAATGGGAATTGATGGTTTTCTTACCATGGAGAAAGTAAGAGAAAGCACAAACAAAACCAGGCCTTCCTATATAGTGTCTCAGAAGAACATTACTGAAGAAGATAGAAGAAAACACTCTAAGACCTAGTAAAATAACTCAGTTTCTCAGACCACAATGTACTCGTATTATAGTTAATTTAAAACAACACAGAGGCATTACATTTCCACACAGAACTCCTTAGGGCTGAACGGGTTATTCTCTACTAGACAAAATTGCCAGCTTTCTAGGATAGCTACTCAACACACATACAGTAACAGAAATATCCTATAACATCAGAAGTGTTTTGCTAGTATAGCTTTTGTTCAAGGGACCAGCATAAGCTAGTACAGAACTGTACCCTAGGACCTTTGCTGAAGCAGGAATGAAATCACCACCCCATAACTGTTGGCTTAGTTCAGAGCTGTGAAACAGCTCTGAACAGTTTCAATTATTATAATTTCTTTCTGCAGCCATTATTCCCTCACTGTCATAGCCCTGCTGACAAAAAGCGGGTCAAATCATGCAACATTCCTCAATTCTCAAAATACATTCAAGGGTAGTTTAGTATTTGGGGAAAACACTGTCAATGTAAAAATTGCTAATGAAGATAACCTTACAACTTAAAAGCAACATTTTCAGCTGTGATCACTGTCAGATAAACTTTATACATCACTTCAGCAGTGTCATTTCCAGAACTGATACAGAATTTATCAGCCTCTGCAGAATGCAATTCATAAATATAGAAAGAAAACAGCAACATGCACACATAGCTTCAACTACCCTTCTTTCCAGTAAGTTAAATAACCAATTATTCTTTTAGGAACAATAAAAGATCTGTTCAAGTGTTTCAAAATCAATGTTATACTGTAATAGTACAAATGAACATGTGACAGTGTTTCATATTTCAGATTAAATAAGATTAATTCAGATTTTAAAGCAAACTGAATCCAGCTTCTAAAGAACAGTCAGGAGCATTTAAATTGTTTGCTTGTGTTAAGATGGGGGAGAAGGTTGCTTAATACTTAGTTTCATTAACATGGCCACTGAAAAAAGAAACTCTTGAATTCTGTTTAAACAGATTTTCAGCCCAGTGAATCCAAGGTAAACTTTAGCCAGGACTCCTCCTGCTTCTAGGCAATATAATTTTCTGGTCCTGAAATGGTAATTACTGCAACAAGGACACAAGACCTTTACTTACCACTTAGTAATCTACAACATGGGCTGCCGACCTAATAGAATTAAATATCCCCCACGAACACTTAATTTTTTTTTTTTTAATAAATATAACAAACTGGCTCCTTACCATGTACTAAACTCATTGGTCTAAGCTACCTGGAAGTATTACACTCAAGTATTAAGGTCACAGATCTCATTTTATGGCCTTCCTTGTACACATAATTTGACAAGCTAAGCTAGAAGTAAGTTCAAGTTTTTTGTGTGTGGTGGGGGGGTTTGGGGATGGTTTTTGTTTTTTTTTGGGTTTTTTTGTTTGTTTGTTTTTAAATCACATACAGTACACCTAAATCTATTTTAACTCTAACACAATTGAAAAATCACTGAAGAATTTTCAGTGTACAAAACAAGGTGCTGCTTTAAAACAGGCATATGAGATCAAGGTTAGGCAAACAAAGCAGTGGAAGTTTTTCTTTGGTTCTCAAGGTTTCACTAATCTTATTAAGGATTTAGGAAAAAAAAAAAAAGAGAGTAGCCAGTCTTCCTTAAGATTTTCAGAGATCTGGAAACATGTTACTTGTCCTTATATAGCTCTCAAACACACAAATCACTCAAATGTAGAATCCCCAAATGCAATAATGTGAAATGAATGCTTAATTTGGTCATGTAATCTCAGAAAAACTAGTCTTTTCTACCCTTCTCCCGCTTTTCAGGAAAAAGGAAAGCTTTTTATGCCGTTTTCAATTAATGCTTGACTGAAGTACAAGTAGGTCAGCCATCTACCCTACAATCTAAATTGGACTGAAGTTCAAGGAAACTGGGACAAGAGGCCCCATTACTACCAGCTCTTGCACTTGCAACTACCATTGTGTTTTTTCATTTAATAAGGCTGTGCCATCACTGACTATGGAGCATTTAAACAGCAGCCTTTAACCTGCACCTCAGCAACAATTAAACAACAGAAAGAAGAGAGGTAAATAATACAAAGTTGAATCTAGTGCTCTCTCAAGATTAGAGTCTGAGAAACCGTAGTGTTGAAAATTCAAGCATGCAAAATGACTTTTAAAATATATATAGTCCAGATCCAAAGTGGATCAAAGTGTTGAAGCAAAGTATTAGTAAAAGCACATAATATGTAACTTCCTTTGTTTGTCATGCATGCTGCTGAGTAACTTCAGCATTTTAAATGGCTCCACAATGATTCTCAAAAACATAATCAATTGCTACTAAAGGTAGAATTATACACCTTTTTTGCTTTATGAACTAACTAAATTCATATCAGTAACCTCTACACTCACAAACTAGTGGTATGATAGTCATAACAGATGAGAAAAAGCCAGCACAAATAGCTTCAGAATAAAGTGACCACATTTCACAAGCTATTTAGTTTACTGCAAATCATTCTACACATTGTAATCAAACTGAAAAACTGCACAACATTAGACTCCAGAAAGTCTGGGGTCATTACATTCGAATGCAACATCCTATTTTAAATTAAAATAGAATTCAGTTGGCATTTTTGCATGATGCATAGTAACATGAAGTAATCGGAATAGAAGAGGTTAGTATCATGGAATAAAATCATTCTCAAATTAAAATATCAAACTTGCACACACTCAAAAGGAATGGCTTCGGCCAGATTTCTAAAATACACTTTGTGCATAAACCATATATATGGCTTATATGCACACACACACATAAAAACAGCCAATGGAAAATAATTCTTCTCAGTACTACAGAGTTTTTGTGCCATTAGCCATTGGGAATGTTCAGCAATCTTATAAAAGGTGCTACCAGGGTCCACCTCCAACTCAAGATTTTACTAACTAGTTAGTGATCTTGTGCTTATGAATTGAGCTTGAATGTCTGAACAGATTACACACCATATTTCCCTGTGAAGTGCTGAATTTGTCCTCCAAGATTTGAAGGCACTGCGTTTGAGCTGACAGCTAGGATGGTATCACCATGCTTATTTCCAAGCAGGGGGACAGGGTGGGGGGAAAATGACATATAGATAGAACTGCACCATGACACTATAAAGGCAGGGCTGTGTGTCACTGGTCACACTAATATCTCAGTCAATGTTCTAGAATAGTTCGTGGTTACTGACATGAGTCACCTGCCTACATATGACTACAGTTACAAAGCCGTATCTCCATATGGCTTGTCAGTTAAGAAGTTGAGCAGCAAAGGAATCAAAGAAAAAGATTGAATGGTTCAACAGCTGAAACAGCTGTAAGTTGAAAGCTTCAATTATGCAGAAATGCCTTAAAGGTGTCACTGAAGATGATATTTCTATTTGACCAAATATTCCCCAAGAATAAGAAAACCAAGACATGTGCTTACCCAGTTAATAATAAACTTCACATTTAACTATCTTTACCATATGGTAGTGGGAAGAATAAGAGAGGTATATAAGATTTTTAAATACTGCAGAAAAAAGCTTAGACAAAGACAACAAAGAAAGTATGATAAAAATTGATATGCAAAATATATTATTTATAATATTTACAAGTAACTTACAATGATCTTTTTCATAATCGTACTTTTTAATGTCACAGGTCAAGTCAAGAACATTTCAGCTGAGAACACCTGTGAAACTTAAGTACAGGCGTTTTCCACTTCTGCTTCTGAAGGCTTAAAGCCTTAATGTAATCATCCAATATAAACAGCATTAGAAAAAGCTTTCATCTAGAAAATCTCCTAAAACCTCTTCATTTCTTGTTTCTGCATTTTTCGATTTTCATGACTTTAAGATACAATGGCTTTACTGGAGGGGCAGGCATTCTCCCTTTAGTTCCTAGCATAAATCAGAGGCAAACTGTGATCTGCCCAAATAGCAAAGCATACTGAATCCGGGAGGCTTTAGATTGACAAAAGCTCAGCCAGACCCACAAAGCTAACATCAGCTCTAGTAATAAACAGTACACATGGTAACTCCTCAGTCATTCATTGTAAGCTTTCTTGGGAAGGCCAGAAGTTTCTCTAACCCACTAAGAGAATCCCTCCAGTAACTACAGCTATGATCTTGGTAACATTTGTTTGTTTTTAATAGAGGTAGTGCAATAGCTGAAGAGTCATCATCACAAGTAACCTTCACACAATCAAGCTAGGTCTCAGACCGCTGTTGTTTTTAAAACTGATGAACTGTCCTTACTCCTAAAGCTTAAGGGTACAAAGCACTCAAAAGAACAAAGTAATTTCAAATATATTTTTTAAATATACTTTGGGGGATATATTTTTTTATTTTCTAAGGTTATTTCCCAACATGCAGAGAAGTGTTTCAGACATATATATATTTCAAGAAAAAAGAACACTAAAAGCATGAAAGAGATGGTGAGTCTAGCTGTAAGGTTTTTCTTGCCATTGAGTTTTATTAACCTCTGGTACAACTAATCTGAAGGCTACACACACACATATTCCCGTAGCAAAGTTTCTTTCTTTCCTTTTGTAACAAGGAGGCTATCCTCACAGCAGAAGTAGGAATACTAATATTTAACTTGAAATTCAGTTTATACCAAAAGAACTTGTACAACTGTCCATATCTGAAAGATAAAATAACAGCTGCTTCACTGAGGCAAAATATCTGTATATTTGATGCATCAGAGCCACCCAAAAAAAGAAAAACAGGTATTATACTTAAAACATAATTGTATTTTATCACATCTAAAAAACCAGCATTAGTAAAGAATGTGCTATAATGCAGTATTCAAGAGCTTAATAACCTTAAGTTGATTCCTTAGACAATGTGCATTTATTCTGTAGCTTGCAATTTATGAAACTGAAAATGAAATTATGTCCAACTCTAACACCTTCAAACAAATTGCCTACCTTTTCCCCTCAAAACTGTTACAAGGAATGTGAATATTCAGTATGTTTCATAGGAAGAGAAACAATTTTATTACCTAGTTTACATTTGCTACACTGTCTTAGAAAGTGTTATGTGATACCAGAAGAGTCCTAAGGGGTTTTCTAAGTTCTTCCTCATTGCTCATATGAGAATATATGAACTATATCCCTACAGTATTCATCAAATAAAGACGTTTCTAAAGATAGCCTTTTCAACCTAAAAATAGTGCAGCATCAAGGAAGGCCACTTGAACAGGTTTAGTGCTGACTTGCAGCTTTGATTAAGTTCTAGCAAAATTAACACTGAAATTAGTTTTACTAACTCCCCATGATTCCAATTGACAGATATAAATCAAAATGCCACACAACCGTCCATTTTCTAGTGTCTAGGAAAGATAAAAGTCAATAGAAGCTAGCACCAAGTAATGTGAGTAGGATAGGTAGAAAGCAGGAAAAACTGTCATGCCAATATCACTGACATAAAATAATCAGAATACAATGCTATAGAAAGGGTTCTTTTAGCTACGCAAAAAAGTTCTGGCTCAAGGTTCAAGATATGCAAGGTCAAATCCAGCACTTTTGCCTATAAGATAAAGGCACTGAAAGCTTATTCAGATTCTGAAAATCTTTGAACTCATCTTTTACAGTCCTCTAGTTAGGGTATTTCAATAATAATATTCCAAGAATGTATTCAACAGTGTCAGGATCTGGATGCAAGTTACCATCTGAATTAATTCACCTTAACACAGATAACCAGTAATTCTATATCAAGTTTTAAATTCTAAACAAAATCAGAAGAAATCAAAAAACAAATTGTTCAGTGGATTTTCAAGTAGGTAAGTTCTCACTTGCTTCAATATTTAGTAGACTAGCTTTAGACAAAACTTTAAAGTTGTTCCATTTTCATTTTATGCATTTGACATATGTATGCCAAATCCCTACTTGTACTTGTCTTTCACCCAAGATGAAGACTTTTCTCAAAACAGAAAAAAACATTCATAAAGAAAGTTAGCCAACTGGGAAGCAAGATTTTAAAATGTCTTTTTAAGCTTATGTAGTTCGATTTCCAGCAGTTAAGCACTTGAAATTGAGCAATGGTGAAATACAGAGAAGACATGACTTGCATTCCTTCCTCTTTTAGGGCAAATATCATAGCCAGATTGAGATTTTTCACAGTACTCCAAATTTAAACGTGCATGCTGACTCTGATGTAAATCTCTAGGTGCAATATGCTATTCTTTGCACATTCCAATAATTCTCATGGGGCAGCATAGCTGCATAACTAGAGAAAGTAGCTCAAATTTAATTCAAGATGCATGTGATACATCTTCCCTTGACAAATTCAAAACATTTTTACATGCTTCCTATCTGGCCTGTTTTGCAAGAAAGGAGGGCAAAAGGGGCAGAAATATCAAAGATGTCCAATTCCAGTTTCAGTTTCTCTACAGGGCCAATAAAAATCCTCCAGCTAATTGGTTCCTTAGAGAAAGTTAGACTACTTCATATATTATTAGACTGATCAAAGTCTAAATCAAAGAAGCTATAGGTTGTCTTACATAACCCTAAAATAAATTCAGAATTAATGTATATTTGTTTTATCTATTTGCATGTATCAATTACTGAACTGCTAATGACTTGTCAACAATTGAAACTGCACAGCACAGACTTTACTCATGATACCCATACAACTCACAGGATTTACATTCTACCAAAAACTATGTAATAGCCTGATCTAAACCAAGTGCTAAAAATACAGTAATTAGATACAGACTAGACCCACATATTGTTCTCTGACACAGGGATACTACAAGCCAAAGCAGAAGCAGCTACTTATATGCTACTTTGGACAAGGATTTCGTAGCCAAATTCAAACCAATTTTAAGGTTCACCTACAGATCCTTTAAAACTATATGGATTGTCCTTTAATAGCAATATAAATAACAGATTTGGTGCTACCTCAATGAACAGACAAGACATTCATGATATACAGTGAATGAACTTTCACTTTTCCCGGTGCAGTGAACAATTAAACAAAGAAAAGCACAAAGTGTTCTGCCATACTGCTCAGTCTGCTTTCTTGGAAAGATGTTCTCTGCTAGCCAATCTGTGCACCTGCTTCGAAAAAACATCAGATGGAACAGCGCTTTGTTGAGAATAGCTAAGAAAGCAGACCGGGCAGTATCACAGAACAGAAGTAACTAGAGGATCCAACTAATTCTATTCAATTATTTTTGAGGGAGGAAAAAAAGGCAAACAAACAGCACAGGCTACAATAAGGTAGGGAAGCAATTTTTTCCAGTTTAGGAAATAAGAAAGCTGGCATGGTTTTCGTGTATAACTAGGTTTTTCCCTAAACAAAAAACCCTACCAAAACAAACAAACAAAACAAAAAACAAAACACCCCCACCCAACAATAACAAAAAAACCAAAACAAAAACCCAACACTACTACCACCACCACCCCCCAAATAAACCCAAAAATTCTAAAAACACCCACTTGATTCTTTCCACAAGATTGATTCGATTTTGGAAATTAAATATTGAGTTGGAATTTAAAGCTAGTTCTTCAAAACTTGGTTTAACAATAAAGTGTTAAACAGATTAATTTAAATCTTCTGCCAGCAGTTTCAAAGATTTATTTAGCATTCCCTTTTCTTATAAATACAGCATTTCATTACATAAGAATATATATCAGCATTACACATTAGAAACATTTAAGTTGCTTACAACTGAGTATTTTAGAAGTCAAAAGGCAAAGACTTTTAGCTCCTTTCTATCTAGAACCTGTTCAACTTTGAAAAGTATTTTAATTCTGTCTTCTAGTCCTTCCACACTAAAATATTTTAAGCAAAAATTCAAGAAAAAAATCCATTAAGTTTACCTTTAAATTTATTAATTCAAATCATTTGAAACTTATTACCTATTCAGCCATGCATTTAAAATTGGTAAAAATCAAGAACCATAAGTTTAAGTGAATCTTCAGTTCCCGTAACTATAAATAGTTTAAGGGTACAGTCTCTACACAGTTAAGTGTTAAATCTTACTCAGGTGTATTTCAGCAGCTCATGTAGCACAGCTTCAGCTGCTAAAATGAGCAACACTGTTGCATTTATACACACTACATTTTTCTTATTTTATTACATCCTGACCATTCTTGGCATACATAGGATTATAAAAGCACTTACACAAAAACTTGTTTAAACCCAACATTCACTTTACAGCTTAACTTTATAGAAATTATTCACTGTACTGCTCATCTCGATATCTAGCCTGATCACTTTATTATGGTATAAATTTGTTCCGCTGACAAAGATTGTTTCTGGTCTTCTCCCACGTCCCCAGTCACTCCTCCTGACCCCATCCCTATGCCATCGATTCTATTCAGGAAGCCAGGTGCTAAGCTTTATCCAGCTGAAAATTACTCTGCCAAAAATAAAAAGTTTCTTGCTGGACGAGGGAACCAACTCCAGTCACAACACAGCCACATAAATAGTGCCAAGACAGAGCACAGAGCAAGAACAAATAGCTGGGAAAGAACCTGATTTCCTGTTTTAGTAGCAACACAGACTGCCACTGGTTTTGAAGTTACTTGCCTTATCACTGTAAGTAGAATTAGCAACAAGCTTCTGAGCTAATTTAACAAGTTACAAAATGTTATGCTAATGAAAGGAATAAATAAGTACACATTCAACATAAAAGATACTCTTCAGAAAGTCTGAGACCTGAAAGACAGGGAAAAAGATATTTTCATGGTTTATGTGTAAGTACTAGGCACACAAGCAAGAGATTAGATTTTTGCATTTGGGAACATAAATCAACCCCATTTAATATCACTGAAATCTCACCGTACAAGTCACATGACCAAACAGTTTGTAGGTGGTTATAACGTAAGTAGAGAGGATTAAGAGAGGTCAAGAAAGGAGTGGAGACACTTCTGCAATAATATTCATTATTTGTTTGAATTATTAACAACTTTAAAGAACACTACCACTCCACAGACATTCTGGAACGTCTTCCAATAACTCATGCACCACATGGTCATTAACTGGTACCTACCAAAGACCACTAAAGCACACTACACAACACAGAGCAGTCAGCTCCTTCTGCAGCAAGCTGCTGTGTGAAGGAGAATGCTGCATTACCGTGGGGCCCTTTGGTCCCACTAACATAGGTTCCACCTTTCACTTCCCCAATTCTAAAATTGGCATGGAATTTAACATACATTATAGGTGACAATGTCCTAGCTCAAAGAGCACGTATTCAACATAAAGGAACTCCATGTATACCATACCTCAAAAGAGGTGACAGAAGTAAAAGAAGTTAATACCTGCATACCAGTCCTGATTTGACTCAGACCACTTCCAGCTTCAACTGAGAAGACACAGATTTGACAATCTGATAAAACAGTATTACTTTATCATGCAAGAATCACAGGGAATCACACAAGATTTTTAATAGCTGTCCCCAAAGCCATATTAGAAGAAAAAAACCAACACAGTAGCTACAGAAATAGCTGTAAGTGAAGTGAAAAAGAGGGAAAGTCCATGGTAACAAATGTAACAAAAGATAGAAATGAGGAAAGAAAGACAGCAGAAAGAACACAGAAATAGTTGTAGTGGTAGACCTCAAATATATTTAAAGCTCCTTTATTGTCCTTATTGTAACAACCTTAGCAACAATGCTATCGTTCATAAGGTATCAACATTTTAATGTAATAACAGAGGCAGAAAATCTATAAATGCTGACAAATAATCATATCTGAGTGATATGATTATTAGCTCTCAAATTAGAAATCAAAAGGGCTTCGGAGTCCAAACAAACATGTCCAAATTCACTTTTGTGTGAGGAGGAAGGAGCGGCAGAGACAGTGTGTGATGAACTGACTGCAACCCCCGTTCCCCATCCCCCTGCGCCACTCAGGAGGAGGAGGTAGAGAAAAATCAGGAGTGAAGTTGAGCGAGAAGAAGGGAGGGGTGGGGGGAAGGTGTTTTAAGATTTGGTTTTATTTCTCATTACCCTACTCTGATTTGATTGGCAATAAATTAAACTAATTTCCCTGAGTTGAGTCTATTCTGCCTGTGATGGTAATTGCTGAGTGATCTCCCTGCCCTTATCTTGACCCACAAGCCTTTCGTTACATTTTCTCTCCCCTGTCCACCTGAGGAGGGGAGTGATAGATCAGCTTTGGTGGGCACCTGGTGTCCAGCCAGGGCCAACCTACCACAGGCCATCAATGATGAACAGTGAAACAGTATACAACTTGTTTCACTTATCTTTCCATTTAGGACTCTGTTCACTTAAGACAGCATGAAAGTTTGCTTTGGGAAGTAGCACTATGAATCACAGGTTATTGGTTGATCATACTTTATCCATATGTGCTGGTTGTTCCTCCTTTCAGTTGAACTAGCTTTCAAAAAAGACAAAAACCTCAACTCAAAGCAAGAATGACTTGCAGCCCTAAAAGTTCCCTGGACCAAAAAAACCTGCTAGTAGAAAGCAGAACAGCAGTAACATATACTCACCTTGGTGTACACCAATGGAAACACTAGTGGCCTACCATAACAGTGGACCAATACAAACAATCAATGAAACGGCAATACTCCCAGCTGTGGGCAAAGGAGTTTCTAAGAAATTTAATTGCCCCAAAGAGGAACAGCTAACCACTCAATTTATTTCTCACTGTATTTGAATGACGCAAGACTGACAGTATTCTTTACATGAAGTTCTCTCCTAACACACAAAAATTAAAGGAAAGTTGTTTAAAGGAAATGGTTATCCAGTTTCAGTTCTCATACATAAAACAGAGTGCTCACATTTTGGAATGGAACCATCACCTCAACCCAGCAAGAACTTGGGAATAATTCCCTTCAGTTAAGTTCACCCTAGAGCTTAACCAAGCTGCTCAATGGCTCCTACGAGTTAAGCACAATTGTATGTTGACCAGATATTAGATTACTTAGATTGGTTAGATTATTTTAGGTAAACAATAAAACAAAAAAGTGCTCTGAAGCTTTTATCTGTAACTATTAAGGGACAGAGAGAACTTGAAGACTTTGGAAAAAATGCTTTTAAAAATGTTATTCAAGGACTGTGGAAGTAAACGTGTCTACAAGTTGATGTTGTATACATGTGGTTCCATCAAATACAAAGACTTGCTTTAATGTACCTAGACCTGTTTGTTATAGATTTATCATTTATCCTGACAAGAAAGCAGCATTGTTCCACTCAGCAGTGATCCAGGTATCTGTCAATTTGCCAAGAAAGCCTCTATCAGAGGCATCAATTTGCCAAGAGCCTCTATCAGAGAGGATCAGAGGCATAAGTCAAACTAAAGAGATGTCCCATTTGTCCTATGACTCATGGCAGATCATTTATTGAAATCTGTACTTCACATTACCCCTTTTAAGAAGGACACATTAAGCATATTCACCCTGCACCCTTTGACCTATTAAGTCAGAAATAATTAGAAAAAATCCCATAAGCTTAAAAGAATAACGAAGTATGACTGTGCATCTGCTATTGAGAACAAATAAAATTCTTATTTCAATATTCACCTACCATTACAATGCTAAGTAAGAAGTTCTGTGCACGTTCGTTTTGGAACCCAGAACCTTTGGCTATGCTCAGAAAGCAGAGTTTGAAATGCCAGGTATGAGAACTCTGCTAGTCCTTTCAGAACTCAGTCAATACACACCTTTTGTTGTTGCAATCACCAGCTGGCAATGCATCAGCCTGATATGTGGGGGAGGTTAACTTATTATCACACATAAAAATCAGATTCGAGTCCTATTTGTGCTACCCATGTACAAAGACACAACAATAACAAGACAGAAAGAATATCACACTTCTGCAAAAAGACACTTCACAATAAAAACTACAGCAACACCACAGTCATCCAGTTTTAATATCAGTAAACAACCCACTACTTTATAATCAAAAGCTAAGAGTTTGCAAGTACATCACAATTCTGTGATACATGAATTACAACAGGCATGAGAATATATTTAAAACACATACTTGTGAACTCAGAGGAGTTCACAGCGTCACTTAAAAACCTGCGTGGCACCCATTCTCAGGGCATCTACTATGTCACATCTATAAGTTTACGTCAAAAGATTACATAAACCCCCTCCTTTTTGGTTTCAGTAAAACTATTTGAAAGAAATATTTAATAATATGATTTGACAGATTGTTCTTATCTTTGCCATTTTTGCTGCTATATTGTAGTGTGGTTTGTTATTCAGTGGTCTAGAACTAACTTTAAGCAGAGTCCTACACAAGCAAAAAAGGGTTAATAACACGCATTGGCCCAAAATCAAACACTGCAAGATATAGGTTTCCAACACTGTCAAAATATTTACAACATGTTGTGTAAGCCAGAACAGTTTTTAAATATTTGCATATTCTAAAAAGTTGAACCAAACCACATCACTTAAAGCCTTAGAGACATTTTCTTTTTGCTTCAGAGCTCATTACTGTGCAGCATTACCATATCCATGCTAGCTCTATCCCTATTTACTAATTAGGGCTGGGTACCTTCTCAAATATTGACACATCCTGTCCACCAAGATTCACAGGACTCCACCAATGCAGTTCACAGTGGCTCAAGCAGAACCACTCACACTCCAAGGAGCGCACATCAAGGCAGATTCTAGACCAACACCATTAGAGAAATTTTGACTGTTCTATTCCACTAAGCAAGGTACCTTGCAGGGTAGCACATAAAGGAATGACATCCAACTCTCGTGACAAATTTGACTGTGACTGTAGACTGGGAATCAACCCCAGGATACAACAGCCTTTTTACTATTAACTTCAGGTTATTTTTCCCAACCCAAGTGTAACTAGGGTCCCAACTAGCCAGGTAACATTCATATTAAGTACACCATTCTATTCAACCACAGACTGAGAATACTTAGCTTGGTTTATCTCAGTACAGTTACATTACTGTTATTTTCTGCTTTCTTCCTTTTCATGCCCTGAGAACAATTCATCATTACATTAAGTCAAATCAAAAAATCAGTAACTAGGTTTAGTTGAAAGGAACAACACCAGTTCTTGAAGTTTTATGGATTAAGACAGAATTCCAATTAAATCCTGTGTTACAAAAAAGTTGTTCATCTCACAGACTAGTCTTCATTTCAAGCATTAGAGACTTCATTCCAGGTCTCAGGCAATGAGTAAGTCATTAAATCCTAGAATTTATTTTAAAAAGCAGAGATCCCAAGAACCAACAAAACACTACTCCAATGTATTAGTTTACATGCATGTTTAAACAAGTCTATGAAAAAAACTTCAATCTGCATCTACCATTCTCCTGGCTTATTGTATGAGAAGATGCAACTTTTTCCAGGACCTGCTACTCCCACATTGAGAAAACCATGCACCACCTCAGAAGCAGAAAGCTACCTTTTAGCTAATTTGTATTACTCGTGCAGATTCATACAAGCACAGGCAATTCTTGACTAGCAGCACTGCTAAACATTTTATCCTTTGCCATTCCTGTGACAAGCACAGAAGTCTCTTGTCCTGCATTTACAGGCTACCGATCCAAGTCAAGTAACCTTTAGGTCCATTTTAACCACAATCAGGGAAATACAGAATTGACATAAGGACATCTGGAAGTGAGTAGCTCACTCAGCTCCAGAGAAGGAAAATGTACCCATATACTGTGTAAACAGATCATGAGAACAAAACTTCTCATGCCTAACACTAAATCATCCAAACATCACCTGGTAAAAATAACAGGTTCACAATACTGATTTTCAGACCAACATTCAAGTGCCCCGATACAACAAAAGAAAGCGGACATCTACCCATTAGAAAAATATATCACCTGGGTATTTTCTGAAAGTAATACTTACAAACATTCATAGATCAAAATGTTGCCTAGAATATCACTGCACAGTCAGAAAGCCACGTTACTATAATGGTATTTCAAATACTACAGGAATAAAAAAGAAAAATTAGAAAAATACAATTAAATAGACATTACAAAGTAAAATGAAGTTTTTCTTACAGAGATGACTTGCAGAACATAGAAACTCTCTCATAAACCTATGACAGTTTAAAACAAAAGTTAAAGAACACTTAAGACCACCCACAAAGTTGCATACAGCTAACATCAAGTCCAGCAATCATAAATGCCATCTAATTTGTCAGCTCGATATTAACTACTGCGTCCACTTGCAGCACGCCATGTTCAAAATGAGAGAAAAAACATTCAGAAAAAAAAAAACAACCTCCAAAACAGTTTTGCCTATCAACCATTAATAAACTATTTCATCGCTAACTACAATTGTGCTATGTATCTTCCTTTTAACACTGATATTGTTGCTTGATGCATGGTATGCAGTTTAACCCCGCAGGGCAGTTTTTAATGTTTATTCTAGTATGGCACTGCACAACACATAGACCCTGACCCAAAGAAACTGACTCTAGAACTGTAAACTATGCACCGAGGGGAGTTTGGAGCACTTGAACACTCAACAGCCATGCCAAGGTTAACACTACAGAGGACAAGGTAGCACCTGCACTCCTCTCCTGATTACCATACCTAAGCTGTGGTACAGTATGATCAGAGATCTCTAAAATGATACTGCACTGTACTAATTAGACATGCCCTGTGCGCTAACACATGCTACTGTTTAAGCTGATTCAGTCATAATTGGCAGAATATAACTCTACTATCTTTGAAGGCAAATTGCAAGTTTGACAAAATATGATTTCAGGCAGGTACAGGTATGAAAGAGCAAGCACATTAGCTCTCGGTGCTAATAACCTTAATAGTTAAAAACACAATTAAGATGTTTTGCCCATCTGAAATACAGTTGGCAAACTGTTTTATTTACCTCTCACTTTTAAGCAGAAATACAAGTCATCGTCCCCAAGAAAGCAATGAAGCAATGTTTTTATATTGGTCTCATCCCAGACAAATGAGAATGATCTTTTTGTTGCACTAAAACCAGAATGAAAACTCAGTTGCTTACATAATGCCGCCTTCACTGACTATTACAATAATGCACTGTTAATGTTTTTACCTTTTCAAAGTAGTGGAAAGGTTCTGTCTTTAGCGAAGGGCTGAACAAACTCTGGAATTAAATCCAAATTAGCAGAAGGGAAAAAAAATCCCCCCTGTAGCAAGAGAAAACAGTCTTATGGCAACCTTTCCAGCAGCCTGTTGTGAGGTTGTGGAGTGCAACAGAAGAAAACAAAAGTGTCTAGCACATCATAATGCTCATTTTTTACCCCAGTCTGGGTCACGTACAAACGATCAAACTTGCTGAAATAGGTACAGGGAATGTGAGCAGTGGTATACTTGTTTGAAATCAACCTAACTAATCTACAGTTTTAATCAAGAATGGCTACCAAGAAAACTGCAAGATTACATTTAGTTTTCAGACATTCAGTTTTCAAACGTCCAGTTTCAAAAGGACAGCCTATGTCAGTTGCACCTTTCTGGCTTCCCTTACTGCTAGGGCAAAAGGATGAAGCCTCAGAAGACTCAGTCTATCAGCTTCTGAGTCACTCCGACCAGAGACAGCCAAGCAGCTGGGAAAGATGGATACAGCAAGGCAGGCAGATACCCAGTCTTTCTCTAACCAGGTAGCCTCGATACACATAAAGAGACTTCTGTCTCTCACACAGACATTTCACTTTGGAAGATGAGGAGATTCTTTCCACAAGCCAAAAAAGGGAAAGTCAAGAGAGAAGGCGGCAATGGCAAAACCCAAGAAGCCTGACTTAGCTGGGTCATTAACAGTACTCAGGAGGCTGTGAGACGTTTAAAACCTCACTCTCCCCCGTAGAAACACCTCCTCCCACCAAATCAGCATCGTTACCTGCCATCATCCAGGACGCCAGGATTTCAAAGCCAGGAGGAAACATCTAATGGCTCAATCCCGGGTCTCCCTCCTCACCCACTTTTCCTCTCCTCCCCTCCCAAAACCAAAGCCGTCACCACTACCGAGTGGGTCACTAAACTTCCCCGAGCAGCGAGCTCTTCCCTCCTACAGGAACCGAGCCTCCCCACAGCCAGTGTCGTCATCCCTCGCAAGCCCCAGCCCTGCCCTTCCTCGCCAGGCGCCGTGCAAGGAGAGCTTCACCTTCCCCGCGCCCGCCGGAGAAGAAGCCCCAACACCACCACGGGGCTCGCGGGCCTGCACCCCCCAGCCCCCCCCCCCCCCTCCCTCCCCAAGGCGCCCGCTCCCCTCGCGCCCGCTGCCCCTTCGCGCCGCCGTCGCGCCTCGGCACTGTCACTCCCGTCCGCCCACCGCCTCACCGCAGGGGCACCGAGCCCCCACCGGCACCCAACGGGGCCTTCACGGTACGCCACTCGCCCCGCCTCGCCCCGCGCGGCCTGACCCCGCCACGGGGCACAGGTAGCGCCGGCCGCCACCGGCCCAGACGCGACGGCTGGACCAACCGCCCTCCCCGCGCCCGCCGGTGGGACCCCGCCGCCCGCCATTCTGCGCCCCCCCCCCCCCCCCGGCTCCGACAGGGCTCTAAACCCCGCCCTCCGCCTCAAGCCTCTCCCTGAGGGTAGGAACTAAGACGACGGCGCCGCCTTCACCTGAAGCGCCGGGAACTGCCCGTCTCCTGTGCCCACCGGCACCGAAGGAGGGAGGGGGCTGACGAGACGGCAAGAGAGCGCGGAGGAACGCAAGAGAAGCCTCAGCGCTCCGCTCCCCGCCGCGCCGCCGCACCAACTGCCGACTGCCGCCCCCCGCGCCCGCCTGCGTCCGCCCCCCCCTCCCCCGCCCCTCCGATTGGCGGACGCCCAGCCGCCTCCCGATTGGGCGAGAGCGAAGCGCAGGCTCCCGCCCCGCCCCCACCCCCGCCCATTGGCTCTCCGCGACTGCCAATTAACGCCGCTTCCTAGTCGATGGTTGGAAGGGGCGGTGGGGGCAAAGGTAGGTGGCGGGCGGCGGGGGCGGTGGTGGTGCGTGAGCGTCTGCGGCTGGCGCGAGCTCCTTAACGGCTGTCGGCGGCCGTTAGCGCCGAACGCGCTTCGAGGTGGCTCGCGGCGGCTCGCGGCCCGTCCGCGCGCCGGTTCTGCCGTCCGAGCCCTTAGCTCGGGGGGCGAGAGCCGCGCGGGAGGCTGCGGGCACCTAGTGAGGGGGCTCTGGCCGCTGCGGCGCGGAGGCGGACGCGTCTGCGCCCGGCGGTGCCAGCGGCTGCCAGCCCGCACCTGCCGGGCAGCCTGCCCGCCCCGACCGGCTCACCGAGAGGGCAGCCGGTGTGTACGTACAGATAGGTATATACGAGGTCGGAAACCGCTGACAGCAATGCTGCGGAACATGGCAGGGCGCGACGCGAAGAAAAACGCCGCGCTTATGTCCCGTTGCTACTGCGGGGGACTGTGAACGAGCAGATTTTGTTTCCCGAAGCGGAATTTGACCGAGCCCATAGATCCCGAAAAGCGACAGGGACTTTTTAAAGCCCGAAAGCGGTGAAGGCTTTAGTTTCCCTTCTGATCCCGCGGCAGTCCCGCCGTGTAACGCAGTGCCCTCTAACAGCACGATGCGGCAATGATGGTGCTGCGTTTATGACACTTCTCTGGCTCCTGTCTGTCAGCTGAAGCCGCGTCTTGCTGGGGGAGACAGCGCAGGATTTCGTGGGCTTGTCTGTCCGCTGCATTTGAGACAGAGGTGGCTCAAGGGCAGAGCCACTTTTAAAATAACATTGCTGATCTGGTTAAACCTCTGTGCGCAGAGGTATGCGATATTTGAATAGTATCACAGGCAGAACTGTTATTCCAGCCCTTGCCTATCTTTCAGACTTATTTGCTTTAGACAGAGGATTATTTCAAGTTCCAAGCAGCAGCCATCACGGTAACCTTATTTCGTCCTTTCAACCTTTGCCTTCTCTGCCACCAATTTCAGCATTTCCCTCCCATCTGCCCTTCTCATCGCTGATCTGCCTCCAGCGTTGTCCCAGAGGACAGCCTGGTTTGAGGACAGCGAGAGCTCTGGATCATTGGGTAGGGCTGCAATACAGTCCTAAGAGTACTTTCCTCTTGGCCATGTTTCTTATGCAAGTCTGCATATAATCAGTGTAGATGCCAAGTCTTTCTGTGCTCTTTCACTAAGTGCATGACTCATTAACTTAAGGAGTCTTAAGTTCACTGGGAATTTAGATTAGCTCAGTAGGACTGTGAGACCATAGCACTGGGGTAGATTTTACCTTCTGAAGAAATATCCTTAAAAATTTGATTTAAATTAACTGCAGTTAACGTTACTGCAAAATTTGGTCAGGTTGGTAAGCATTCTAAGATTTAATATGATTTCCCCCTTCCCTCATCTCCTTTTCATCTCTCTCCTGTGTTGAAAGTTAAAAGTTCACGTTCGAGAAGAGGAATCTTTAAATTTATTGCTGTTTCTTCTCTCAATTCTAACCACAGATGCACTTTAGTTTTCCACACAGTCTCTCTCATTAAATATGAGATCAAGCTTTGCAAACCACCTCTTTTTACAGGAGATTACAAGTGATATATATAATTGTAAATACAGGTCTTTCTGTATGGACACGAATCGAGCTTCCGTTTTGCCTAGAGCATTGTCAAAGCTGGAAATCCTCCCTGCCAGAACAGTTAGACTTTCTTCAAACTCAACATCAAAACAGTCATTCATCTCTTTGTATGGTCAAATAATGCTCAAACTTGTTCAAAGATTGAAGAAACAGAATAGGAATTCAGTGTAAATCATAGTGCTCCCTGGTAGAACTAAGTTCATACTGTGATGAAAGGGAATGCCATTTTGGCAGAGGACAGAAGTTCAACCTGCAGCCAGTGGTGGACTGACACAAAAAAACCCCAACTATTCCACACAGAGTTGATTGAATAGCACCTTGTGCCCCAAAAATCACTTCACCATGCACAAAACCTGTGCGAATCACATATACGCTACCACCTGTGAAAATCAGGGCTCACGTTCTTATATGAGGCCAGTGTGGGGGCAATGACTGTACATGGAGCAAGAAGTGTATATTCAGGCCCTGAGTCTGGTTGCAAAAACTATCAGATGGTCTTTTAACAACAAAGAAAATAGTGCCTTTTTCTTCAAATCAGCTATTCCCATGCATGGACTTTGCTAGGCCTCTGTACTGCTTATACTTTATAGATATAAAAAATATATATTATTATTATTATATATATTACATTATAATGTGTGTATATATAAATAGTGTCTATTTTATTACTATATTTACATATATATTTACTATATTACATATTTTAAAATATATATATACATATAGGCACAGTAAATTTAGCCCTCGTGTCACAGTGCAAAGGCAGTGGCCTTGTTTTGGGAGTCCTCTTCATATGACACTTGAACTGGTTCTGCCTTCCAAGGGAATGGAGGGTGATCAGAAATGAGTCATTTACACAACATTTTTATACTAACAACTGGATTCAGATTTTAACACAACTTGAGAAATAACGATTTGTTTTCCAACTTTCCACTTAAACATCTTTACAAATCTGTTAACATCTTTATAAATGCTATAAAACATATTTATAAATGCTATGAAATTATAATTAATATAAAAATGTGAAGGCAGGACTATTAATTGGAAAAAAGAAAGTTCACCAAAAAACAATTTATATGAACATTTTAATTTAATATTTGGAGGTTCCTTGAGGCACCACTTTACGGAATAGTATTTTCAAGCTGCTGAATATTCTCTTCTGGTTGCAAGATGTTTCCTATGCTTTTTACATTTAGATGAAAAATGCTTAGACACCTTTGGAAGCCAGTAAGACAACAACAGCAATCAGAATTTTAAAAATATATTTTTAATTGTAAAGTTTTTGCCCCTTTTCCAAGTGTACCATTTGAAACAATTTGGAAGCAACATTATTAGAGTTGTCAGTCTACTTTTTGGATCAGCACTATTGATCTTCCTGTGAATTACCTCTATATGCAAAAGCAGAATTTGTCTGCATTGGGGTTAATACACATGCTGGTGCAGTAATTTGATTTCATTACATATAGTAACACAGTTTAACATGTGTATAAATATATACAGGCTTGAGGCCACAGGCACTGAATAAATACATGTATGCACTTGCAAAACTGCTTGGGGAAATATGCCTCAGTGGTTAATAAAGTACTGTTTTTTTTCAATTTATAAAATGTAAATTATCTTTATGCATATTCAAACACTAAGTTTTTCTTGTAGTGAATTAAAAGAGATTAGTGGTCTAATTATATCTATCATCAGTCATGCAACCTCCCAGCATGATGACACTATTATGATGCCATAAATAATTTACAGATATAGTGAATCACACTTTAACATATTAATCATTTTGATTTTGGTATTTTGATATTTTTTTCCTAAATATTAAAATTCAGTTGTTCTCTGAACATTTTCAGTTATATTCAGAATGTGCCATCCTGGGAAAGATTATCTCAATCTTTTTTCTTAGAAGAAAGGCTAATAGGCTATGCAGCCCTGCTGGTGAGGATTTGATTTACATTGTTAGGAACAGGACAGGAAGTTGCTGGGGGAAAAAAAAAATCCTCTCTCATTTTAGATAAGTATCCCACGGTTATTTTTACTTTTAACACAATCTATTTTTGAATATGCTTCTTGTGTCTTCTGCTGTCCTCAGAAATTCCATGTGTCCTTTTAAGCTCTAATACTTTCTCTGTAAAGAAATTCTGTCCCTTGGCTTCACTCAGTGCAAATTTTATTGGTGTTTCTTGACTCTTGCAATAACATTTCAGCATTCTCTTCAGTACATTTCTCTCTAGCTAAGAAAGCCCGGGTGTTACATATATTTATTTATTTACATCTTAAATCTAAATTTAAATCCTGAACCATATTTTGATTGCAAATGTGATGCCATTAGTGATTATATATGCCAACCAATGACACAGAATTTCAGAATATTAAATTTAATTCCACTCAAATCAATCAATTTCACTGTTTCACTGCCCAACTTTCACTGGAAAAGACTTTTTCACATGTAAGACATGTTCTTGTCTGAAATATTCTTCATTATCTCCTTGTTTTTCACATTAATGTTTTTAATGTGTTTCATACTGTCCAAACTTTTCTATTTCACAACAATTGTCTATGATTATCTCAGATGTGAATTATATGCTTTTAATAGGTACAAGATTTGAGAATAATTAAGGCATGAAAGACTGTCAGTGGTAAAGATACCCCTATGTCATAACAATTGGGAAAGTTCTGGCTATGGACTGCTTCAAGTATGGAGAGTTTCTTTAAGCTTGCCTAAGCTTCGATGGCAAGTTAAAAAAAGTGGAAAAAAATACAGTCTAGCACAAACAACTTCCTACTATTCAGTAAAAACAATCAGTTTTTCACAGATACTAATTTATGTTCCTATTTCCTCTTAATAATTGCATTTTTAACAAAATTGTGGCTAAAGTAAGCTTTTCCCAGCTATACACATCTAATTTATTTTCTGCAGAGAATACAGGAATAAAGTTTGTTTTTGTTAAGGAACCCTACAGGTTAGCATAACTAGCTATGGACACCAGTGTTGTATTTTGATACCTACGCACCAGATGGCACGGAGTCCTTCCCGTGACCTGAAGGCTTGAGTGAGCTATTTTAATGAAGCAGGCACAAAATGTGTTGCCTTCTGTTTTTTCCACCTAAGTAAACTGAACAGTAACTACTTCAGAAAGAGCACTAGTTTACAATGACAGAGTAAAGCCCTTCCTTTACTACAGATAAATGAGCTCTGCCTGACATGTTCTGCTGCTGAAATGCAGGACTATATATCTTCTGTGAAATGTCTATTGTTTTGCTAAGTTTGTAGCAGGAAGTGAATCAGGAGAGGGGGACATTTTAGGCTGATGTTCAATTATAAAGCCAACAGCAACAAAGTAGCTTTAGGAATAATACTGTTTCTTTTCTTCTAATTAAGTTCCTAAAGCCATATAAAGAAGCTATTCTGTGGGAATCTTATTAATTCCTTCCATGTCAAAGAATTAATAGAGAGAAAGGTTAGTGCCCAGGAAGCAAGCCTCACTATTCAACTCTAGCAATAAGCTCCTTCTACACTGATATCATTATAACAATTCCCGTAGCTGTTTAGAGCTTGTCTATTTAATTCTTCATACAATACTGTCATTATGCCCGTGATCAGTTGAGCATATGAAGAACAGTATTTTAGGACTGAGCCGCACATTTATTTTAGCTCTGCCTGGCAACTTATTACACTAGCCAAAGTCAGAACTTTTGAGAACTGTTATTTCTGATTTATTTTGCTCCACTGAAGCCAAAACAGTTTCTTTATCCTACAGTTAGATACATTTGGAGGATGATTGGCCTAGGGCCACGGTTAGTTACTCAGAACTAAGAGATTGTCTGCTTGCAGTCACTCAGATGTAAGCCCACTTAAGCCCTCTCAGTCAGAGGTAAAACAGTCTTTAATCTTTTGGAGAATTAGGCTCCAGCAAAAAGAGCTGCCTTACCTTTGAATGAGAGCATCCACACGAGGTTTAACATCTTTTATTATACATGTTAGCATCACACCTTTACTCAATTCCCCTTAACTCCTATAGTAGACGCATGCCCAAGTGGCGTACACATCTGTCTAATCACCTCAGTTCCAGCTGATAGCAGAGCATGTCCCCGGCTGTTATCAGTTTGTACACCACTTTGTACCATTAGTTCTGTCCTACTACAGCAATAGATTTAGTTAAGGAGGCAGGAGTGAAAAGTTTAAGATTTTATCCCCGAGTAGGCAATTAAAGTTTTCATTTCCAGTTTCTCTTCCTTCTTACCAGATTTTCACCTTTACCTTTCAAGGCCATGTACAAACAAGCATCTCACAGGGTGATATCCACATACTACTCTCCTCCCCCAGAACTATTAGCTATGACTGCTTTTGTTTCCTTGTCATCCTCCTGTTTCTGAGTCTGCAGACAAGCTGCTTCATGCACAGAGCAAACTCTCATTCCAGCTAACACAGAACATGACCCTTTCCTTATTCAAATTCCTTCAGAGAACCATTGTATTTTTCAACAGGTCTTATGCGGAAAAAATAGATATTATGTAGCAATGGAGGTACTTAATTTTGAGTTTCTCAAGAGCATTTCACTTATGCACATGAGGCCTCAAGTTCTTCATAGAAAAGGAAGACTTCCTGCTTGCTTACAGGTTTTTTTGGGTTTATTTGTTACTGATAATCAGAAAGCCAATCTTAGTCATCTAGAATTTCATGTTATTTCAATTTTGTTCCTTAAAACTCCCTTTGTATATGTAGTTTTTTTATGTATTAGAAGTGAAAATATAGTTAGGCCTTCAAACTTCAACCTCCGCAAAAAGCCTGTTGGAAAAGGAAATGAGGAGAAAGCAGTCTGATGTATCTAATCAGTAGTCTCTTGTTTTTAAAAAGAAAGTGGAATGAGATCAGGAAGAGAGGGTCACTGTAGCTGCAGTCTCTTTGACTTCTTGCTCTTTAAAGAAGAACACTGCATTACTGAATTCATGTTGGGTCAGCAGGATAAATTACTAGCAGTACATTGGTTGGAGATATAACTGTGTAAAATGTAACGTCTACATTTGAAATCTAAACTCTAGTTCTGAGATTAAGTACTACATAGCCAAAGATTCCTATTGGAACTTTTTTCCTTTTTTTTCCCCAGTTAATAATACTTTAATGTTTTGATTTTGAAGTGTAATGATAATTTACTAGATATTTTACAGAGGTATTTCATCCTCAAGTAAAGTGTTTCAAATATGCTTTCCCAATACTACAGTGGCCAGAGAGAAGGATTTGCTTGTTCCAAACTGATAGCTCTGCTACAAAAATATTTTCCATATAAAATACTGCTCGGCAAATACTATATGTGGATGAAATATATCTGCTACACACTGGGACGGAAATCCTTATTCTTTGAAAGCAGTAGTAAGACTTCCACTGATTTAACATGGTGACAATTTTTCAGAAGTCAGGACTGGAACAGATGCATTAATTATACTGAGTAATAAGAGTGCAAGCTCAAATGGGTTGACCCTTTCCAAGCCATTAGAAAACCCCCAAACAATTAAATAAGAATATTCAATATTAGTAATATTACAGGTAGTGCCATTTGTATTCTGTCCTGTCAGTGTCTGTGTTCTGGAGGCCCTGATTCAACTCACAGCCTAGTCAACACATTGTCAACACAGAGTACCACCTACAAACAAGTTTGGAAGAACAAGATTATCTAGATGCTACCATCAGTTTTGGTTCATTGTGAAATTACAGCTAAAGAGCATCCCCTGAATTAAGTCTTCAAAGCCTTCTACAGCAATAAATCCTAATAACCCAGACCTGGTTTTGCTTTCACATTAAGCCTTCCCAAAAGGCAGACTGAAAGTCACTGCCGCTTAGTGTATTATGACTTCCACATGCTCAAAAAGTAACAGTGTGAAGTTGACTTTTTTACCAGGATCTGCATTTCTCAATATACCTCTTCCCTATAAAGTCCCACCAGTGTAGGCTGCATGAACAGGAAAGAAGGTAACGGGAAGGAGTAATCATTCCATTGTAGCCATCCTTGCTAGTGCTATGATAGAACAAGACAACAACATCCTTTGTCCAAGCTACTAAAGAAATGAATTACAAGCAGTGGAAATGAGAGAAAGCTCCATTTTCCTTCTAGCAGAGTATCCTTGTTGTGTTGCCTGTAAGAAATTTAACCTTCTGTAAGAAATAGAACCATAAGAAATTTAATATTTCTGTAAGAAATATAACCATACTACAAAATACTATTTACTACAGTCTCATAGTTCCTAAGGCTGTCACTACTTCCTACTTTACCCCCAACAGGCAGTTGGGGGTAAAGCTGGAAACATCTGCCCACTAAATATCACATCATTAAACCAACATTTAATATCTGACCACACATGTACTTAAGAGTAGCTTACCTGTCAAGGTTCAAATATACAAGCAAGACTCACACTTAGGAACTAAAAAAAACCCAACCCAAACCAAACACAAAACCCCAACCCCAAAAACTATGAGCCCTGGAATTTATATGAGCTTTACTATCCCGCAGTAATCATCTTTTCTTAGCCTTATTTCACAAGCCAACTTGAATATGCTTTTGTAGAGGCCAGTGAGAAGATTCAAGTCTGATGACCAGAGAATCAGCTGGATTTTGGTCCTTATTTTAATGGAATATACAAGATTAATCAAGATGAGGATTACACTTGGAGTGACTCATTCAGTCTACATACTTAATTCTTTACTGCAAGGATGAATCCCAGATCATGTGTAAGGATATTGGTCAGCCCAGGCCACATCTGCCCTCCCTCCCCAGTCCAAACTGCCCTTGCCGGACTGCATTCACACTGAGAGTCATCAGCACCAACTGTCCCAAAGACTGCAGTTTGCGAGCAGCTGCCCTCTTCTAGGAGGGCCTTCAAAAGCAGGAAAAGGATGGACATTGTCTGTGGTGCAGGTGGTCAAGAAAGTAAAAACTTTTTTGTGTTAAAGAAAGTGTTCAAGAAAGTCAAAACTTTTGGGAGAGGTTAAGTTTACTTTGCATGCACTTTAGTGGCCTGCCACATAGGAGGGCAAAGCACGTAGCCTGCTGGGGCAGGCAGATTGAGTATCGCTGCACTAGTGGCATCCAGATTAGAGTGTATTATGGTTACATGGACATTTGCAACTCTCAGCCTCCTTCATCTTTCTCTCCACAATACTCCACCATCAAAAAAGAACAAAGGGAGGAGGGGGAAGGAGAATAAAGACAACCAGAACTGCACATTGACATTTATAAATAACCATCCAATAACTGGTGGAAATGCAAGTGGAAGCAACAGCCAATCACAGACCCAACTAGTTTATTTATATGCTATGCTGTTAGAAGACCAAAATACCTATTTTTAACTTTTGCGCTATACATTTTGGTAGCTAATCATCACAACTTTTGTTATCAGAGCTACCAGAAATAGCTTACCACGTGCAACAATATTTTTGTTATAGTGCACACAAAATATACAGATATTGTACTTATATACATGCATAAATACACAAAGAGATTCTGGTGCAAATAAGGATTTACCATCGGCTTCAAGCAATGAGATTTATTACAGTATGTAGTTGTTCTGTCTGGTTTTCCACAGACATGCATTATCTTGAAATAAAAATTAATGGCTAGTGAAATAATGCATCAATATACCATTTGAAACACTCCCTCAGTCCATGAAACCTTCTACCTTTAAAGAATTAGCACCTCAAAACACTTAAAGGAAATTAAGCATATAAAGAGTTGCTTTTCAGTTTCTTAATACTGGTTATAAATCATTAGCTGCATTAACTGACAATAGCCTCAAGTCCATGTATTGGTATTTTTTCTAGTTCCTCTTCTTTTACTAGCAAGAATCTGAACCATCATTGTGACAATATTAACACTCACCACCACCACCCTTTTACAGAATCCACACCTCATTTATTATAGGGAGCTGGGGATAGGCTACTATAGGAAATAAATTATATCTGGAACAGCAAGGGGTTTCTTTCAGAACACATATTTTGAGTTGTCATCTTTATAAAGAAAGTTCTTAATTATTACTGAGAGAATATTAGTTCATACAAAGTATATAGATATTAAAAATATATATACATACTATATATATATTATTGTAATAATCATCAAGTCAGTGTATGTCTAGTACAGTTCCTGGTTTTAGAGTGTTTGTTTCCCTTCTTTTCAAAGGCTGTATTGTCCTCTTTTAATATTTCCCACATGCAATGTAGCAAAATAGAGGAATCTGTTCAAAAATGCATTTTTGTTCATGATGTCTTCCTACCAAGAGTGCAGCTGTTTTTTCTGTTATCACTTCCAGGTGGTTAGTACAGGCTTTCCTGAATCTCTTGCACGATTTCCTTTTACTCCAGTGGATTGCCCAGAACGACTTCGCAAGTCACGATCAGGCCCATCACTTTGCGCCATCTCTTCATCATATCTGAAAATAAGATAACCCGTTCAATGCCTTGTCCTGCTATTCACTACACAAGCAAGAGTGAGTCCTCTATATTCTGTTTTGCTTAATATCTAGCACTGAAATTTAATACAAGCTGTTCTACACACAGGTTTACACATGCAGCTATTCAAGGAAATATACTATCACATGATGGTACAATACAGATCCAACTGAAATATCTTCAGATACTTTTCGAAAGAAACAAATCATTTGGCAGCTTTGGTTAAACTCCTGAGTTTGTGAAATGTTATGCTTGTGAAATTTCCCATGTACTTCTGTATTTCTCCTCACTACGTATGTCTGTGGTTAAGCAGGAACATCAGACTGCTGGCAGTTTAATGAAGTCTTAAGCTATTGCTTCAAAGAGAGGATAGTTAGCTGCAGTGTTAAAAAACTCCCCTGTTGCATCAGAAAGGCAGTAGGGAAAGAACGGGGTGAACAAACAACAGCATGCTTAAATTAAATGCATTTGACGACATGTATTTTGTAACACTTAACCACAGTGACAAGTAGTTCTTTAAATATCTAAGCCCATTACGGCCTCAGATAACCTCGGTATATACTTACCTCTCAGCTGCTATGCAAATTTGAACAGAAATTGGCTATAGATGCATAATTATAATTATCAAAAGATAATACTACACAATTGTGTAGAACAGTCATAATATATACTTAGTTACACTATTGTATAGGTATTCACAGCTACCATGTATATAACATTCATTAAAACTTAAATCATAATTCAGCCAACACTTATATTTAACTGTCTTTACTAGTATATAGAAAGTATTTAAGATCAGTATGAACTAGTGGATCAACTATGTACATAACCACATTCCTGACATACTGAACAATTGTACCACTAGTGCTAGAGAACCTATCTGAACATTTTCTCAAACAAATACGAGAAACTGTATCATCAATATGGTATTTAAATCATTGTTCCTCTGCATAAGACAAATCAATCCTAGATAAATCCCTCAGATGCTCCAATATAAAGGTCTCTGTCTCCTTCATTTCCCTCTTTGTAATACAGATTGGGGAATTTAAAAAATATCTGACAACTCAATATTATTACATCCATGAATTACAGGAGTCAAGAGGCATCATTTGTATGAACTGAGAGAAAATGTGTATCAAATAGCTATCATATCTATTTAACTGCCATCTATATGTTACACTCAATACAACTGAAGTTCTACGCATGCAGAAGACAAACACTCCCTTTGCCTCTGTCCCTCAAATCTAGCTGCTGGAAGCTCAGAAGGTGCAAACAGGGGCTTATCAGACAAGTAACATTCCCTCTAGAGATGAGTCGAGGCATCTCTGCTTTAATGCACTCCCACCTCCAACATTGTTATTGCAGCTCCAAAAAAAATGTAGTAGTACTTTGTGCCCATTTTTCATGTCAGAGTGAAGTTCACCTTTATCTCTGTGGTCTACATTACACATTAAAAAAGTGAGGTGACTGAAAAACATTTGCATTTATATAGAACATTGATAAGACTTACAAGACTTCATAATTGCCAAGAACCTCTTTTGGTGGAGATTTATTCCATTTACAGTCTGGAATTTCCCCATTAGGCACAGCAATGTTAAGTGTGTCATTAATAAGATTATACTTCAAGATGCGATCATTAGCAGTACTGGAAGTAAGAGAAGGGGAAGCATTAACCTACAAAAGAAAAAAAAATATCAGCATCAATTTTTTGAGTGGTATATAGTTCTTCAAACGGCATGTGTGATGACTATGTACTACTTGGGAAATTAAGACTCAGCGTCTCAAAGCACATCTTTCAGTTCCTCAGACACTGGAAGGAATCCCCCACTGGGCATTTTTCTTTTTATTTAAAAAAAAAAAAAAAAGAAAAAAAAGCACCACACCACTAAGTGTCTGCAGTGTCAGCCTGAAGATTTTTGTTGAGACTAGATTCACCAGCGTTAATCAGAGAAGACATAGATTTTTGTTTAATTTTCTAAGCTTACATGGATACAAAACCCATAAATGTCAGTGCTTACAATTTGCCTCGTTCACTCCAACAGCTGTTATATACAGGAATCTGTGGGTTTCTTCTAGGTAAACAGCTTTTATTTATGTTCTTAATCTTATGTTCTCCCCTGTTAAATTGTGACCTGGAGAAACACATACATGCTCTCTATTCAAAGCACTACATTGCATCTTGTTCTAATTAAAACTAAGTTCATTTACCTTTAAATAAAGTTCATTTACCTTTGATCTTTCACTTTCAATTAGATTGAGACAGAAGAGGGCTGGATAAAATTTATTGTGAAAATACAGATCCAAAGTTAATACACTAAAGAGAAATTTATGTGAAAAAAAAAAAGCCTTCCAAATATCCCAATTATCCTTTCTGTGCCCTTTTTCTTTCCTCTCAACCTGCAACATTAAGGCCACGACAGCATTTAAAACTTAAATTTTGATGTTATGCTCCATCGAGCCAATGCCAATTTTCCAGCTACTGATACAGTATCTAATAGGGCAGCTAACATTCAGACTGCCTCTGAAGTCCAATTGTATGGATGCACTGGATTTAAAAGACAAACCAGAAAGCCACAAACAAATAGAAGCACCGAACAAACAGGAAACAAAAGCACACACTAGCTTGGTCATCACATGGCTTATTTTACTTTCCAACATTTTTCTTCACTTACCTGAGGAACAAAAGATACTGTTTCAAAAGAGGAAAGACTACATTGAAATCTACTTAGTTTTATTCTGTGAAATGAGAAGGACGTTTGTTTTCCTGTATTTATGTAACTTTACCTCAATTAGCCATGGTTTAAGCTTGTCATCAATGATAATGTCATATCCGTAACACTCAAAGCAGTGTTTATCATTATTCATTACAGGCTACAAAAAACAAACAAACAAACAACAATACGTATTAAAATCAACAATTCAGTAAGTAACCTGATTACACACTTTGTTTGCTAGAAATCACATGCGATTACATTATGAATCTTCTACAACAGTTTTCAGTGTCGTAACTCTAATATAAGCTTGCTAACTAGTAAGTTCAGGATTGCCTCTTTTTTCCAAGCTGTAAGTAAATATTTCAATATTAATGATTGCATTAATGCCAAGTACTAAGTTACATTAATTTTCCACTATGTTTCCAGCATGAAAATAAAAGTGTTTTCATATTTTGCAAAAGTAATAACAATATTTAAAGCCCGCATGCATCAGGAGAAATTAGGAAGTTTTAAAATTTACATAATGCAGCTTCACATAATCATGAATTCTTTAAACTTCAGAAAAAGGAGACTTATTCAAAGACATTTCTTTTATTATGCTGCTGTAACTATGCAGAAATTTGAGGTCAAACAATTACCAGATACATTTAAAAATTATAATTAGCTCAAGTCAACTATGATCCCGAAAGCTAAGAGAGACCAAGGACCAAGTTGTGCTTAGAGGCACATCCTCTAGAGAATCCATAGTTTTCCAGTATCTGCTAAACATTTGCAGTATGCACAGTAAGACTTTTTTTCTATGCAAATCTCATCAGATCTTTTAAAGGAACCTTTGTAACAGGTCAGTGAGATGTTTTCCCCTAGACTAATAATGAAAGCTTTTCAGTTCTTCAGGGAGTGAAAGGGAGGAGGAGGAACAAGCATGTCTCATTACATTTGCCATTGTCAGAAAGACAGAGGACCAAAACATTTCATGCTCAATAATTCTCTATCCTTTTTCTCTTCTCTTTTAAGGTTCTGCTAACATTTGGATTAAATCCCTTTTCTTCTCACATCTGGTTTCAAATATGATTGCACAGCAGAGACTGAGTTGAGCCATGCTTCCCCACCTCCCACTGATCCTAGCTTCACGACCTTGTCCCTCTTTCTCATGCTGATTCTGATGTTCATCTGGTCCTTCAGTAAGGTGATTCAGCTTATTACACTGGCAGAACACTAACCCATCAATAAAGCAAGATAGTAATTGTCAGTTGGGCGAGTGAGCTGATTCAGCTCACGATGGTTCTGGGACCAACCCAAAAGAGATGACAGGACCATGCACTTGGGAACAGGACAGTCCTTGGCACCGGTGAGCTCTTCACTTACCCCAGCTGACCCATAGAGTGGTACCTGCTCTCTAATGTAATCATGGGATATTACCCAAACACTAGAAAAAAAAGAAAAATAGAAAAATAGAAAAAGAAAAATAGAAAAGAATAAAAAATAGAAAAAATAGAAAAGAAAAAAGAAAAATAGGAAAAAAGAAAAAAAGAAAAAAAAAGAAAAAAATAACAGAAAAATATAAAAGGGGTGGGGGAGGAGCCCCCAGCATCTCAGTGGGGTGGGGCAACAATCCTCAAGCAGAGGACTGTTGCTACTTTTTTTTTTTTTTTAAATAAGAGTTCATGATAACTACGTGACTCATGTATAAAAGAGGTGAAAGTTAGTTATGTAACTCTGCTGAACTAACAGCCTTACGCTTTCTTTGATAATTTGTCCTCCAGAGCTATTTTTTCTTTGACACATTTGTTATTGCTGAAATGACATCACACGCCTTGGCAGAGCTTAATCCTATTCACAAGGGCAGTATCAAGTCATATTAAATAGTTCACAGAGCCCTCAAGGAAAGAGATTCATTCACTCCTTCAATATGCACAGATAGCTCACCCACCCACCCAAGATTCAAGTTCACTCAGCTCAGAGAAATCAAGAGATAACAGAATTGCAGAAATCAGCATCAACACCATCACTCAAATAGCAGGAAATAGATTTTAGGGGTTTTGATGGCAAACTCACTTTCATGGTTATGAGAAGCCTGCAGCCGTAATGCTATCGCTGGCAGCATTCCAGGGACAGTACTCACCGCAACAGCCTTCAGTGACTGCACAATTATCCAGTGAATTTCATCAAATAATTTGTTTGTAACTTCTTTTCCACGGGTGCTCTCCAGATACAGGCGTAAGTTACTCACTGTCCACTTGCCTCCATGGATATGATTGTAATCATCCTGAAGAGTTAAGGAGCTAATTCAGTCTAAGATTTTGAAGTTGTTCAGCAGCTTTGTTTCATTCACACAAAAAGCCCACTTATACTTACATACAAGTATTGCTCTAAAAACAAACTCAGCAAATTGTTTTTACTCTATTTTACAGTTTTATGAAGACTTCAGCTTTACTTTGAACTGCCCTCTATATAAACAACTGTTTTTATTATAGCTGTATATGTTTATATCACACATTGCAAATCGAGTAATAAATCTTTCTTAGAAGAAAAAAACAACTGGTACTTTGACAGTTTTATAATAACACATAATTTATGATTTGGAAATGTAAGTTTTAAAATGTGAAAGGAAAGAACTGAACTTTTTCCTCCTCTCGGGGTAAGGGAGAAATAATTAAGTGAGCAATAGCTAAATTTCACTGAAGTTAGCTGTTTTAAAATGCAGCACTTGAAAGTGCTTGTCTGTTTTTTTAATTTAAAATGTGACTTGTCTGTTTCCCAAAAGGCAAACATGGTATCTTCTTAATGGTGCTACTGAGAACAGTTACATTCAAGAAGACAGTGAAATGACACTTGAATTATTTTTAAAGGTTAATCTTTCAAGTAATTCAGTATTTTTATATAGAAAAAACACTAAGTGCTACTGAAACAGAACAGGGGAAAAAAGGATGTTACCTTATATTTGTCTTTTCAGAGGCTATAAAGGCTCTGCAATATATTCTCTTTAAACGCAAAGACAAGAGCAAACTGAGGGTATTCTTACTGATGGAAAGACACACATTCAGCCCTCGAATAACTCTCAGGACAAATGCCTTGTCCCTTTATAAAGGTTCTCCTCAGAGCATTTATAACAATTAATGGTTGTATGCCTGCTAAATTATAAAACACAGAACGCATAGAGCAGGAAAAAGTTCTCAGAGGAACAAAATCTGTCGTCCTCGAAGACAAGGTCAGAGACGCCTCTATCTATTTTTAGGCTTTTTCTACAGCTCCCCCGTTAGTAAATTTGGAAAAGTGGACTGTACAAATAAAGATCTGAAACATGGTTCTCAGGACTTGCTGCATGGAAAAAATGTCTGGAGACCAGATTCCAGCAAGGGAACAGATCAAAGTTTCAACCCTCTTTACATTTCAGGACAAGTACTCAAATCAAAATAGATTGCAACTGGGTAGAGCTTTACACAATCACAGCTGTTTAATTAAAAATATTAAAACAAAGTAGAATATTGCAGGCTACATAGAAGATCACTAACTGAAAATAATTAAGTAGAAGAATCACTGTTGTTTTGTTTGTATTACACATGCAGTGAATAATGACTTAGAACTGTATTTTCCAGCACAAACATTATGATGGGTATACTGACTTTCCTCCCTTCCTTCATTTTACCCTTTCCCTCTCCCTGATATTGAATTGCACACTTTTCAAATTAGGGATGTTTTCCCATGAGCTTGTAGGGTACACACACACTGGAACTCTACGGTTCACGTAGGAATCAGAGTAGAGATTAACAGCTAGAAATTAAAGAGTTTTTCCAGACCTCCTCATAATTTTGATAAATTACTTGACAGTTCATATTAGGTTCTTCTTCTAAAACTGTACAGCCTAAGTGCCTCCAAATCTACAGACATGTTTAATACAGAAGGACAGATAGGATGGATAGAGTGGCTTTACATTAAACTTTTCTCACTTCTTTCTGCAAAACTCAACAGATACTAGTGGTTCAGAATTTCTAAAAAGATTTTCAAATACTCTAGTAATGACTCCACATTTTTAAGCTGCTACTTCTATACTCACTTCTGTTGTCCCTTCTTCTCTCAAAGTGACCTCACCACTACTTTCACTTCTACTTTTATTTGGGAGAAATCTGGAAGGCCATTCTTTAACTGGTAGAGAAGATGAAAGGGTGCATAATAACGGGATAGGCGACATATCACGTGCCTCACCTGTTCACTGCTACTGGCAACAGCACCATGATTTATGCTCTAAGTTGTACGGGACCTGCTTTCACCACAACTAATTCTCAGGGTGCCCTGTCAAACCATAATGTGTTTGAAGCACTTCACAAATCAGCACCTGAGCAGGAAAATGTTCGTAATACTGAAAAATGCCGTATTTTGACACTCACCCTGGTTTATAACTACCACCATAAGTAACAATTATAATTCACGTTGTTGTTACAGGAATATCCAGATAAAAACAGTTCTGCTATGCCACACATCTTACAGAACAATAATAGACAAGGCACATTTAGCAAGGTCGCAATTTCAGATACATTATATGTATCTTGTGTGTGAGTGTATGTGTATACACATATGAATATATATGCATGAGTGCACGTGTATGTACATATGCGTTTATTTTCCATACTCTTAAAATAAAACCTATGAAATTAGGAAGTGCGACAATAGAGTTTTAATTATGGTAACAGAGGCATGGTTTATAAATCACAGACATCCGCTAAAAACGCAAAAGGGACAGTCATCATCATCAAGTGGATTCCCTGAAGAAACAAGGCTTGGGCAGTGATACTGTATGCCCATCTGTTCATGTCACCCCTGACCCACTAGCCTTTCCTCCCACTGGTGAATTTCAGCCTATTTTGACATAGGGAAGTGCTGTCAAAGCAATCAGGTTTCCACATGTTTTATGAATATCAGTGGCAAATTACAGGACAGAACTGTTCTGCAGGCAGAATTCCATCTTTGTCCATTCAAGAGGAAGCCACCAGCTGGCCAGGCAGCAAACATTTATCTCCAAGCTCGCAACTACACATTCCTTTTCTTACCCGGAGAAGGAAGATGGGGGAGGGAGGGGAAACATAGGAAGAAGCTGGAAAGTACTGTGATGAATAAGTGCTGGAAATAGGAAAGCTGAATTAACTGCATGGGATAGAGAGAGGGAAGGGGAGATCAGGAAGGCGATATTAAAGTGCTATTATAAAACACAAATCCACAGGAACCAGGCTTCATTAATTCCACTGCTCACAGAATCAATTGCTAAGTGAGCATATTAGCATTTAAATGACAGGACACTTGAAAAAAAAAACCTGCTTTCAACTACTGCAAGTCAATACTGAAGATATCACAGTCTATTACAGAGCTGCAACTCATTACCTTGCATACTTTTGATCTGCAGTCTTCTGAAATTTATTTATTTGTAAGTTCAAGTTGAAGTATTTTAATTGCAAGATGATTAAGAATATGACAAATAAAACCTTTTTATTCCAAGTATTTGGGACAATTTAAGAAAATCAGTCTTGCTACAATAAATCACCTAAGAACTCAGCACACTTACCCCATGTTTCTGAATGGCAACATTTGTAAGATGTACAAACATGTTATCCAATTCACTTGTACTTGGTGTATATTTTACTGTGCAAAACCGGCAAAATCCAAGTTTATACCTTAAATGCAAAAAGTCATTAAAATGTGTTAAACCCCAATAAGACATAAGGAAAAGAGCATCCTAGGATACCATGTACATGTTAAACTTCTTTGTGCAACAAGCGCAACATTATTTTGACTACGTTAAACATTCTCTCAAAATAAAATACAAATATATACAATCTTACATGTAACATCTCAGTGGACGATATGTAGATACTAAAACATATAGACGAAGATCAAATTTCTTTCCACCAATAAGTAATGGATTGTTGATATAGAGAGAAATCACATATGCTTCTTTGGAAGACTGAGATACAAACCTGAAAAACACAAATCGTATTTCAGAATGTGACAGTTGCGAAGATATAATCTCATAAATCTTCTTCTTCTTTAGAAGCAGTCCGTAAATTTTGGATTGACTGAAATCTTGCATCTTTTACCAAGACAATGTATAAAGTTGTAGTGGTTAATAATACACACTAGGCATCAGGCTTTATATACCAAAAAAGTTGAAAATACTAAACAGATGACCAAGATCAATTAACCATTAAAACTCAGTTCTGACGTTAACAGGGTAGCTGACTGAGCCATTCAGAATGCAGCTCTACAAGCCAGTCTTTTCCTTGGAAAAGAGCACTTAGAGCTTGGCATGGTTCACACAAGCGAAGAGTACATGTTACATTACCTTCATTAGTCAAGGTCTTATACTCCTAGAATATTTGTATTTATGCTTGGTGTGCAATTGCAAACCACTGTTAAAAGCTAAGATAACTTTCAGATTGTGACATTCTTCAGATTCCAAGTCAAACAGAAAAAAAACAAAAAACAAAAAAGACTCAAGTGATATTCAGTCAGTCACTTTATAACAGGAAAAAAATTAACATTAGTTGTGTAATCAAAACTTTTACTAGTCAGAGAAAAACATAGATTGCTAACCTGTTTCATCTATTTGGAAGTAGATCACCAACATGAAGTGTATTATTTTGTGCCCCAAACGGAAAATGTATTTATTTCATATAAATGCATTCTTCCTTTGTACTAATTTAAAAAGTGAATGAATATATATTAAATAAAATAATTATTGAAATTGCTTAGGGAAAGATTTTTCTCTTGCTTCCTGTTATTTAATACTATGAAGCAGAACAATTTATTTTTGTGCAATTTTTTCCCCAACAACACTGAAATCATTTTTAAAAAGAATAGTTAATTGAACAGTTCTTTGTACCTCCTCATACCAAAACAAATCGTATTAAAACCTGTTTGAAGGAGGAAGTCAGATAACAACTGAGATTAAATGCAAAACTAACTATATAATGACAAAGCAATAATAATGTAATACTTTTCCCATGCATCAGACAATTAGCATGTTGATGTGGTTCACTTGATTATAGAAAGTACAATGAAGGGTTTGGTTTTTAGGAACTTACGAAGATGTTTTGCTGTCTCGAGACCACTTTTTAATTTGGGAGAGTTTATTGATTAGAAATATTCCTTTTCCTTGAGCTTTGCCACAAGGTTTCATAATCCAAGTGCTGGAGGGATTTTTTCTGAATTCTTCAACAAAGAGATTATAATCGGCAGGAAGCATAAAAGTAACAGGAACAAAATCTGAGTTAAGGAAAAAAAAAAGGTGCACAATTAAGGACACTATCACTGATAAGGCTATTGACACATATAGACTAAAAAAAATTTCTGTCTTTTCAGTTTTCCAGTCTGGCATGATCCACCTTCATTAAGACTCATGTTGCTTTTTATCTCATTTAAATTCTAGTTTGTAGTTTTTATTTTAAAAAACAATTGCAAAATATTGCATGCTGCTAACTTCAGATTAATAGATTTTAATTTACATGAATCGATTTTCTTCTTCTGATTATATGCTGTGAAATTAGATTATTATATACCATTCCAACTTAACTTTATCAAACTTTCTCAATTTCCTATATCAGCTTTTACCATTCTGCTAACCACCTTATCATCCTCTGTGCATGCAAAAATGTGAATGTTGATGTTGCTTCTCCTTTGGATGCGGTAATTTTTATTTCCATGTAACTCCCATTAGTCATTCTTATTCGCTCCCACAATCAGTATTACCATGCTTACTGAAATCTGAAGAAAAGCATTTCTCACTTTTTGCTATCAGATCATCTTCACTTCCATTCATACAAAACTGCTTCTTTCTTACACGGATGAACAGTGCTTTCATTTCACTTCCACAAGATGTATATCAACTCAACATATCCCCATCTCTGTTTCACTCCAAAACAACTTTACTCTCCTAATTCCTGATCTATTGCTGGGTTGGTTTGGTTGGATTTTTTGGGGGTGGGGTGGGTTTTTGTTTGTTTGTTTGTTTGTTTGGGGGGGTGTTGTTGTTTGTTTGTTTATTTTTCTAGCAGTCATTACTTGTTCTCCAACTTCCCCCAAATTTCTCCTCTGAAGAGTTTGTTCATTCAGTTCTGTCTAGAGTCTTTCTGCAAAAGTTTATTTTAGATTTTGCTCCAGTATAAGATTCTCAGATAATGTTTTTTCACTTCTGAATTACAGAAACTCCAACCCTGTGTCATATGAAGTTCCAGAACACTTTGGTTTCACCACTAATGTTGATACCTTAATCTCACAATTTTCCCTCTTCAAAATAATTTGAAAAAAAACAAAACAACAACAAAAAAAACCAAACCAACAAAACCCCTACCAACCCACCCCTCCCTTCCCTCAGACTCTCCCCCCAAACACAAAACGCCTAGGTACAAATCTATTTCTGTACCCCTACATTTAAAAATCATAATAATTTCATTATCACTTCGTCCAATGTTGCTTCAGCTAATGCTGCACTGTTAAATTCAGTCTTCTTTAAGGACCTTACTACTTACAAAACTAAGTCTAAATACAACTTCCATGCACACAAACTGGATTTGTTCTCCTCCTTGAATACTGCTGAATACTAGCAAGTACACAGTAGAGGAATTGGGCTTTATTGCTGTGGTAATATGACAGGGAAACAGAAATGTTCAATCTTTTATTCCTGCTTGTCTCTAATTTCAACAAAGATCCTGAACGAGCAGCATCCCCTCTATTCCTCTCAATTTGTAAAATATTAGCCATTATCCTTCAAAGCAAGGTTTGTGAAAAGCTTTGAAAAGGCAGTATTTCATATGAAATATTCACTACTATGGTTTTTATCACTTTCCCAATTCCTGTGTTTCCTTATGCTCCAATGGCAGATTTGAGGGGAGGGAAAAGGAGGAGAAGACAGAGAAAGAAGGCTGTTAGGTTTGCAGAATGCAGCAAACAATTTTAGGATAAAGTGCACTTTATTTAATTGACAGGGACAGAGCATTTCAAGATAGTCACTTTAATGTTCTAACACTTCAGAGGTTCAATGCTTTTTGCACAGAAAAGCTTGCTCAATTCCAGGTTATTGACCACAGAGGAAAAAAGATTAATGCTGGTAATGGGAACCACATACCCAAATAAATATATTTCCCATTTTCATCCTTTTCGGCAAGAGGACTTCCTTCTTTCTCAAGTTCTTTCCTATATCGCTTGATATTCTTTACCATCAAATCTTTTCTGGTCAGTTCATAATGGTTTGGGAAATGATTGACAATTTGGTCATCAGAGAGGCGGTAACCAGTTTCCACACTGAAAACATTTCTGATTGTTTGCACACTCATCCTGAAAGCAAAGACAGATACCAAATGATTTCTCCCAAGAAACACAACTCAGGAGGACAAAGTTGAAATTTTTTTGTTTGTTACATTCACTTCATCTTTTCTCTCTCATTTCTCTTTATAGTATAATATTTTGCTGCAGTGACAATCCAACATATCCTGAACCTCTATTAGCAAAACCAATGAAATCCTACCACTACTACTCTACTAGATCCCTCTACTACTACTGAAACTGGGGCAGACGGTGAGGAAAGGAAGATGACAACTTGGCCCTACTGGACTGTTGATAGTCAGGTCAACCCCCAGCACAGGGCCTAAAAATGACTCATATGCACCCAAATGCTACAGAAGCATCTTTCTATTACTATTACTTTTCTATTACTTCACTCTCTGGAAACTCAGCTTTCCTTTTAAAAAAAGGCACAAAACCAACTTCCTACTGACTACCTTGCTGTCCGGATTGTAAAGGACTTCAAGCATATGAATTGAAAACATAGATTCAGAGATCTTGCTAAAAACACACGTAACACCAGATCAGAGGGCTGCAAGGACAAAGTCATCAAATCAGTTATCTACTTCATTTTTCACAGAAGATAAGAGCAGGGCCATAGATACAAAGAATTTTCTTTATTAGATGTCTCGCATTGGAAATTTAAGAGTATTTCCTGAATGCCATCAATCTGCTACGTTGTCACTTCAGGAAGAAAAAAAAAAAAACCAAAACAAAACCACCAGTCACACAACAGTTTCCATGAGTGCCCTGTTCCCCCACTCCCCCCCAACCGCATTCCAAAAGCATGAGCAGATTACTGGATTCCTACCCATTTAAATAAGTGGTTCACAAAGGGTACATTTGGCAGCATAAACCGCCATTCTGTCGTATTTGAAAGGGACAATATAAATTGTTTGGTTTACTTGAAGAGTATTGTTTCTGCCAATTAATAGATTACTACATTCTAGGACAGCATTTCACGGTCTCATATTAGACAAATGCCAAATGAGAAGCTAGATTATTTACTCTCGTCCTTTCACCATTATCTTGGTTTAATTTCATGTTCACTCTCAGTATTGAAATGTTGAATAATTAGTCTGCATATAAATCATTATCATGAAGGAGAAGGAAAGTACAGTTCTCAAGGCCTTTATTACAGGAACCTGAACTCTAGTAACAGGGCAAGCCTCTGTCACATTGATAAAAGAATATTTTATCGTATACTGGAGCTGTGTACTCTTGGATTATTTTGCTTAGGTTGTGTTGTCAGAAAATTTTGGCAAAAGATATATTCAAAGATTGCCCTCAGGCCACAAATCCCCTCCAATGGTAGAGCAAAAATTCTCCTTACTGCATACAAGATATTTTATTAAAATTGGGTATCACATTTCAAGACAAAAAACACTGAGTACAGCCTTTCCCCTGGGCTTTTTACAATTGGTATTCCCAGAAGTGATCAATAATCTTGCTAGGTCAGTGACTTTCCACTCCCTGACAAAACCTTTGGCAAACTGCAAAGATAGATGAGATCAGTAGCATGGGAAGGGATCCACGCAGATGGGACCTTCTGCCCTGAGGAACACCAATGACTTTAGCAGGCCTGCACAGATACAGGAATCTACCAATACAAACCTGAACAGAAGACCAGCAACAGCTGGTAAGACATTACAGAAGCAATGAAACAATGTTACACTTTTAAGAGCACTGCAGTAAATTAATGGTAATTTCTGCAGCTTCTGGTTTTAATATGTGTTTTGTCATATTACTAACAGTATTAATATAAGATATTAATATAAGATATAAAATACTTCACAAATTTAGAAATTGGTATTCTTAATGTACTTACCAATAAAAATTCCAGTCTTCATTTTCTGCCACCTGAATCCAGCCTCTTTTTTCAAAGTTGTTTATTAGAACAGATTTTTCTATGTCAGTTACCCACTTTACTTTTCCTGCCATTATCCTAAAGCAGAATCAACCTGTTAGTAAAGAGAAGTTTAAAGATATGAAGTTGAAAACAGGGGAGAATACAAAACAGGAAAGTCAATGGGGAAGAAAAGTGGCATCCACAAAGCACATTAACTTAAGTAAGCTAGAAGCAGTAAATTAATTTCAAAATCAAGGGAAATAACATCTTAGGTTCAGTCTGAAACCCTGTATTTGTCAGCTGGACTACTACAAACAAGGACACTAGTTACAAGGACCTTTCACACTCCCCAGCCAATCCACCTTTTATGAATGGGCACACAGCTCATGTCTCCTCTTAAATACACTACTGACAGAAATCACTATCGTACACTTACTATGTAATGATTACAGAACCAAGCGTAGAGCACAGACATTTTATTATTTCTAACCAAGACTTATATGCATATATCTTTTGTGAAGTTGGAGAGTTCATATGGATCACTCAGTGACTGTAGACAAAAAGAAAACAATTCCAAGAGAAATCCCTTACATGCCCTATCAAGAATCATGATTTGCTACACTGAAAGGAAAGGAACCAAAGTAACATTACTAGCTTTGTGTTGTCTTCTCTGTATTTCATGCAGCCATGATTTTGCCTTCTGCTCTAGCTGGGGGGTGGGATGACCTGATATCATTAAACCCTTGACAGCAGGATTTCCCCAAACCTAAGGCAGTTAACAGTCCTTATAAGCTGCATTTCAATTCATGACACCTAGGTGTCACTTTCTACATTAGATCTCTCACTTGTCCAGATCAGCCTTTTCTGGTTGGGATCACACAACCATTCCGGTTGGAAGGGACCTCAGGAGGTCCCTTGTCCAGCCTCCTGCTCAATGCAGGATTAGCTATGAGGTCAGACCAGGTTGCTCAGAGCTTTATCCAGCCACATTTGTAAAACTTCCAAACATGCACAGCTGCTCTCGCCATCCTGTCTCACTGCTTGACTGGATTAATGAGGAAAAGGTTTTGGTTTTTTTTTTTTTTCATATCTTTTTTCATATATTCTGAACCTCTCTTCTTTCACCTTATGCCTGTTGTCTTGCATTTTACCCCCCTTCACCGTGCTAAAGAGCCTGGGTCTGTCTTCCTGATAACCTCTCACAGGTACAGGCATGCTGCTACAAGGTGACCCCAGAGCCACCTCTTCTCAGGCTGAAGAAACACAGTTGCCCCAGCTTTTCCTCACCAGACAAATGCTTCAGCCCCCTGATCATCTTGGTAACCCTCCGCTCAACTCACTCCAGTTTATTGACGTCTGTCTTGTTCTGGGGGGCTCAAGTTACTTTTGCCCATCCTCTGATACATGATGTTACATCCTTGCCCTTTTTGTTTGAGAAAGACAGCCAAGTCTAGCAAGGTGGGAATGTACAACAAATGCACTGAAGGAGTGAGAACAAGCCCAGCACCCACAATTGCTACCTCTCTGAAGGGCAGGCTGAAGCCTTCTGGCAGCAGCAGGCACTCACCTGCTTGCACTCCCCTTTACAAGGGCTGTTTGGCAAGATCCCCTTCACACGGTGTCTCATATTGTGCATTAACGTAATACCAATGAAGATGGGGCAAAGAAACATGCACTGAAGCATGTCGTCCTTTGTGCATACATAGCCTAGAGCCAAAAGCCTACAATCCAGTTGATGTGGACAGAACGCTATACTTATACAATGAACAACGTATTTACCCCGTCTCTAAGTGGTGAAGCCCAGCCTCCCAGGATCTAGGCCTGATTGACATACCACTATTAAGCAAGCTAACATATCTTCATGAGCAAATGATAATCACTGATAAAGTCAAGGGTAGACTTTATCTCCTTTATCTCCTTTATCTCCTAAGCAGTTTCAATGTTGCTGTTTAGTCTTTCTGCAGTTCATTCCATAAATTAGTTTTACAGTTGTAGCCTAGTGAATTTTCATAGTTGTGTTTCACAGAAATCAACTGCAGAGAAGTACTGATTCAGAAGAAAATCTCTTTGAGCCAAAAGCAGATTCTTTGGCACATGCCTCTCCCAAGAACAAAAATCGCCATGCAAGGGAGTGGCAGAGAGCAGAGTTACACGCACACACACACGTAACACCATCTACTGCTCCCTCTACATATACTTTTCCATTGAAAAGTCAATTAAAACTTCAAATCACCTTTACTAATGTACTACTGTAGTTAATGCAAGAAAGTAATGAATGTAGTTAATATAGTTTCTGCAACTAAGATATTGGACTGGAATTCAAGGGGTCTTCAGTTTCCAGGACTAGATATGGAGATGTACATCTGCTAGCAAGCTAACACTCCTATGGTTTCTCTCCTCCTGGGAGGCATAGCCCATTATATAGTGCTCCCACTTTTTCCTTCCTAGACTATTTAAACTGCCAAATTCCACAAGGCAGAAATGTTTCCTATTAGACTTCCATTTTAAAGAGCTTTAGACACACTTATTTTTATTCACATTGGTAAAACAAGTTGAAATCAAGCTTAAATAGACAGACAGAAAAGAGTATATGCAGGCTCAGGGTCTTTCGTGTGTGCTTAAACATCATCTACTTCTACAAGGTCATGATCTTTCTCTGGGCCTTCCAGATACTACCAAAACAAAAATAAATTAAACAAAGGGATTCATTTATTTGTACTGAAGTATGTGTGATTCACAATCAGTGACTCACTAGTACCACACACCATCTTGTTGTGGTTTTAAAAGTTCAGGGATTAGTCAGCTTGGAATAGAATTGTCCCTTCAAAAGGAAATGTGTCAAATGTTTCAATAGCATTAACAAAACACAACGTAAAATTTTCAAAAGGCCTTAAAAAGTGTCCTCCACATCTCCAAGCTACCCCATTAGGTTTACCAACATCCAACACCAACCCTCACCTGTTTCTCTGTCACCCAACTCCCTGATCTTGCTCCCTACTTCCCCAGTGTGTCTTGCTCCAGCATCCTTAGTATATAAGCTACAACTACCCTCCCGGCTTGTTCTTCCAGAAATGCTGCATCAGAGAAATGTAGCTGCCTGCACCTCTGTCTTTATAGAAGCACGTAGCTGGCGCCTGGCAAAGATTAAGAGACCAGGTGCACTGCGACAAGCAGGGCTACTTTGCCAACACTTCTAATGCTGCAACCTCATTTCTACCCTGGGATGTAACAGCTGTCACAGCATCCTTTCTATAGGATTATTTAGGAAGAGATTTCAATGCATGCTACACATCCTATAGCAAGGAACCCTGAAAGACTGCATGTACTGATCCAGCAAGTGGATTTTGTGGTAGCAAGTGGGACTGCTCCATGACTCGTGCTGTCTTACTCCCAGAGACTGCACTGTTTGACTTCAGAAGCCAGAGACACTTCAACAGAAGACTCACCCACAGGAAAGCGAGTTAAAACTAAATCAAAGCTAAAAATTGAAGATAACTTCTACCACAAATAAAAAGAAAAATTACAAGAGTGTCATTCTTTTCCTGTTTTGGGAACTTTAGGCCTTATAGATCCATCCCGCTACAGGAGGATTAAAAGGACAGCAATACAACAGCAGACTGAAAATTCATCTGTTTATGCAGATAGTTTGATCATGTCAGGTGATGTTTAACTGGCCTGTAAATAAAATCTTCTGATTTTGTGTAATTTGATTACTGAAACCCACAAACAAGGAGTCATAAAAAATAAATTAAGTTGTACCAAAAACTTCCTTATTTTTTATAATACAATTTTAATACAATATAATTTTCTACAGGGATCCTCTAATCCGCAATTAGGTATTCTAGATAACCTGATGAGATTGCACAAGAAAACCATGCACATTCAAACTTCTGGTCAGCTGAGATCTTTAGCTTCAGTGTCAAAGAGCAGCTGTATAAGGCAACCCTAGCCTGCATATAGTAGGGTAATGGTACAGTAAGTCAAATCCTTCTCAAAGCACCAGACCTCCTCCTCAGGAGACAAGTATATAATATAGGCACAGCAGGCCTGACACTTCCCCAAAACACTACCTTTACTGGTCACAGCAATAGCAAGTCAACGTAAGGAAGCCTGGCAGCAGCCTAATCCAAGGCAAGGGCCTCCTGCCCTGGCACAACCTCACGAGGTGATGGTAAGACCCAAAAGCACCCCAGTCGTCATTCTCACTGGGACTTACTGCCACCAGGGAAGCTACTCGTGCCGATGGCAGACCATCCTTTCATGCTGCAAAATAAGCGTTAAGTAAGTGGTGCCGATGTCTGCGGCACCTGACCTAGGAAGCTCTATTTGCTTCTAACAGTTGAAAACATAATTGTGGTTCATTATTAAGTTTATTACTGGAAAATCCAGTTCGGCTGATGCGGTTGTGCCATCAGAGGAGAGCGGGAGGGCCTGCCAGAGCGAGTCCCAAAATGTGAGGGATAAAAAGGAGCCGCAGATCGAAGCGGCCGGTCGCTGAGCTGTCGCAAACGGGGAGCCCGGGGGAGCAGGTCACGAAACGCCCCAGCAGCAGAGGCGTCCACGCCAGGCGCTCCCGCAGGGAACGGCAGCGGAGGCAGCCGGGCTCGGGCCTCCACCAAAGCCTCACCCGCGGCGCGACGCGCCACGTCGCGACAGCCGCACGAAGAGGCTGATCCCGTCTGGCTTTGCCCCCGTCCCTCCCAGGCACCCTCCGAGAGTGGGCCCGCAAGGGGAACCTGGGCGACACGATTACCTCCCTCCTCCCTCTCCCAGGACGGGTCGCGATCCCACAGGGATCTTCAGCTGTCGCGACAGCCCCGGGGGGGAGGGAGGCCAAGCGCCTCCCCCGGCGGCGGGCGGTTGCAGCCCGCACCGTGTGTGTGTGTGGGAGGACGGGGACGGGGACACTCGACCCAACCCGCGCCCCCGCGCTCACCTGCCGGCGGGAGGGGCGGCGGCAGCTCCCCCTCACGCCCAGCCGTCCCCGCCGGCCGCTCCCATCGCCCCGCCGGCAGCTCCGCCGCGCGGCCGCGGCCAGCCCCCTCTCCCCGCCCCTTCCGGCGCCGCTCCCTAGCAACCGCGACGCGCCGGGGGCGGGACTTCCGGAGCGGCGGGGGCGGCGGCGGGGGCAGCTCGGTTGCTAGGGAGACGCACAGCCGCCCCGCCCCGCGAGCGCGAGGGGCTGCGCAGCCCGGCGGCGCCGGCGGCCATCTTGTCTCCGAAACGGGGAGAGTTGCGGTGTGTTTCGCTGCTCGGGACTGACAGCCGGGTCAGCCCAAACTCTCCGTAGCCGCGCCATGAGGGATGAGAGGTGCGGAGGGTGCCTGGCGAGTCCGGGGCCCGGCGCAGGCCCCGAAGGGAAGGGGCGCGTTCCCTTTGAGGGCTGTGCCAGGCCCCGGCCTCGCCCGCGCTTTTCCGTCACCCTCCGCATACCGCGGGCCCGACAGGAGGGCCCTGAAACCTGCCCAACCGTCTCACCATCATGCGCCGTGCTTGGGGCCATTTGATCTTAAGCCTCTGTGGCGTGGGCCTGCCCCATCGCCAGAAAAAAGTCCCTGACAAACATCTGATCATGAGTAAACAGAGGTTTGCGGAAGGGCATAGCATGAGAAAACCTGCCTGGATGTTACCAGAATAACATAAAATAATAATAATAAAACCGAGGGCCACTCGGATGCCAAAGCTTGAGTCCCTGTTTGAGCACATCAGGTGCTAAGAGGATCATCACCATATGGCTGTAGGAATATCTTTTGTTGTATTGATACTGTTCTGAGGAAGCATACAAGTTTTCCCCAAAATGATCAACAACTACGACTCACAGTGAAAACTGGGTGAGAGAAATAGTACCTAGGAAGTTATGGCATTCGTGTCTGTGTAGAGAAGCCTGATTTACACATACAAAATTCCTTCCAAAATGAGGATTATGTTAAGGCACCTGACATACATTAAGGTTACTGACATTTTGTGATAGGCTTAATAGAAAACAATAAGGTATTACATAATGAACTGCAGAGATTTGAAGAGTCTCTGAGGAAAAAATAAAGGTAAAATAAATTACTAATTCTGTAAGACAAATTAGTTATTAAAAAATAGATAGATCAAGGCAGTGGCTGACATAAGCAGTTGGCAGTGTGTTGGCATACAGCAAATAATTGACATGAATCTATATTCCCTAAGACCCTTAATTCCCCAAATAATCTGAATATAACAAATATGCTCTATGATTTACCATATCATCCTGTGGTAATAGGCTCAGTTTCAAGGATGCAACTACACAGACACAGTTAAATTTAATAATTAATGTAACTGGAGCTATTAAATATTCCCTAGTTTAACTATGAAAGCAGCCGCAAAATGCAGTGTATCTTCCTTCGGTCACGTGCAGTGGAAATTTCCTGGCACCACAATACCTCTGGCAGCAGAAGAGAGCGTGGAGCAGCCTTCACAGCCTTCTTTCAACCAAGAAGGTACGTTGCTGTGACAGCTGGCAGCAAGAAAAGTGAACCTGAATCTTCTCCTTGCTATCAGTCCTTTTTTGTCCCTGCATCCATCACACCTCAGGGGGAAGCTGAAAAAGTACCACTTTTTAAATGTATTAAATAATTCATTAAGGACAGAAACAGTTGTTTGGGTTTTTTTATTTAAGAGTCTTTTAGCTTAATTCAGCAGTCTGTAATTGAAGTTACAGTTCCGTGGTATAAAAAGCTGCTGGTTTTCTGTCTCTCTGAAAATTGCATTGACAGTATTACATCACAGCTAATAATAGATGCTCTAGTTTTTAATATTAATGCATCCCCACTTTGTAACATTATTGTTCCAACAAGGGAAGTCAGGGAGAATTTGAGAGCAGCTCAATAATGCTTACTATTATTGTATCAGGAAATGCTGTAGCAGCATCAGTGTGCTATCTTTGCAACAGAAATCACTCCTATGATGACTTTTGCGTATTTTTATTTTAAGCTTGAGTCAACTCACTGAATTAAGCAAGATTACCTGTATGTGCAAAATTAAGCCTGGTTTCGGGAAGGGAACTATTATTGATCTGAAACAAAGTAAATACGAAAATTGAAATATCAGACCTGGTAAATAGGACAAAGTCTTGGCAAGAAGTGATATTACTGAGGCTAATTTCCCTTTTCTTATATTGTACTTTCGAGGCAATTTTCATCTAGCCTATTGCATGTATAAATGTAAACACCATCCGCACCACACAGTCCTTGGCATGAGTTGGAAGATAAGCATTGTCATGTTCATTTTACAGGTGAGTAAACCTCATCTACGGAGCTCAGAGGATGAGAGGAAAAACATCCGTTACGAGGAGGATTATTGCGCATAGCGCAAAAAGAAGTGGTTTGCGTAAGTGTATATATATATATACACACACACACAGGTGCGGGTGCTTTTTCTGCATTTAAAAACTTAGCGGTGAAAGAGTACGGCCATCCCAGCTTCAGGTGGAGCGCTCTATCTATGCCACTGTTCTGCTTCTCCTGGTGTTTACCTTCACTCACGCAGAGATGAAATCATACTATAAATAGAGGGCAAAGTCCACCCTCAAGCATTACCCGGTGAAGTCTCCTGTTTGACATGACAATAAAGTGGGGAGCGATAGGGGGTTTTGGTTCTTTAAAGCTCTTCTGCAGTAAACTCTGCTCTCTAGTGATGAGTGATACTGACTGAATCAGTCACCACGCTGTTATCAACAGCACAAAAGAAAAACACTGGAAGTCTCATGACCTCACTAAACCTTTTGGGGAGAGGTCGGTAGGGTTTCAGTAGATATCTTCTCTCTTTAACCCCTCAGTCACTCTGCACTGGCTGTGCTGCCAGGCCCTCTCCTGCTTTCTGCCCCGCACCCTTCTTCTACAGGTACTCACAGGACAGCTGGGGATGCATGCCTACCTCAGTTGCTTCTGCTAAGCTGAACAAACTAAGAGGAAAACCTGCTCCTCCCTGTTCACAAGCGAACACCACCACAACATTTCCAACATTTTAAAGACCATCTTTAAATTACAAATGCATATTGAAGTCCAAAGGGATCTTGACCGGCACTGATCTCTGCCACCAAAAGCAAAACCACGCTGAAGCCCACAACCAGCGTGGGCTCCAGCACACTCAGGGTGCTGAAAAAACCAGACGGGCCCGCTTACAGACAAGTGGAGCCATTTGGAAGAGGGGTCCTTTGGCACAAGGGTACGCAGGGCCTGCTTGTGCCACTTGGCACCTCCACCGGTGCGAGCCCAAAGCTCATGCCGCGGTGGCCAGAGTCCCGTCACGTCCCAGCACCACGGCGGGGGCCATCCCACCATGGTGGCTGGTGCCCCACCGTGGGGTCGTCCACCCCCGGGGCCATCCCGGCCTCGCCGGCTCCACCTCGGCGCGGACGGCGCCTCCAACGCCGCCGCCGCAGCCGCGCCCGGCGGCGCCAGCCCGGCCTCGGGGGGCGGCACGGCCCCGCTCCCCCCGAGGCGCTTCTCCTCCCGCCGGCAGCGGCCGCCCGGGCCACCGAGCCCGACCCAGCGGGGGCGGCGGGTCTCCCCGGCGGGGCGGTGCGGGGCGCGGAGCGGGGCGGGGCGGCGGGCGGACAATAGGGGCAGTCTGCGAGTGACGCCGCGGTGAGTGGCCGGCGCGGTGGCGCGGTGGGGCCGGGGCGGGGCGGGGGGCGCGGGGATCCCCCTCTCCTGACGCCTGCTTGTGTGCCCGCAGGGCGGCGGTGGCTTCCAGCGCGGGGCGCCGAGCGGAGCCGAGCTGAGCCGAGCCGAGCCAAGCCGAGGTGAGCGGCAGGGTCCCGGCGGGAGAGGGGCGGTGCGGCGCGGCGGCGCCTTTCCTTCAGGCGGGCGGGGAGGAGCGGCGGGAAACCGGCCGGGCTCTCCCGGGCAGACCCAGACCGCGGCCGCGGGGCGGTGCGGGGGGCTGCGGGAGGCCGGCGGTGCCGGGACCCGCCGCCTCACCTGCGCGCCCGGCCCCGGGGGGGGGAGATACTCGGCCCTGGGGGGGGGTTCCGGCATGTTTCCACAGGCAGCCCGCCCCCATGCACCTCCGCCGGGTCTGGCGCCGCAGCATCTTTGGGCTCGGGAAGGGGGATCGATGTCCTTTAAAAAACACGCCGGGCGGGGGTGAACACCGAGAGAGGAGCGAGCCGGTTACAGGCAGCACCGTGCCCGGGGGCGCTGGGCACGGCCGGGGCGGGAGGCGCCGCGGCGCTGAGCAGCGGATCGGCAAGGAGCGACCTGTCCCGGCTGCTCAGCCTGCAGGCGGGACGTGTGTGCCCTTCCAAATGATGCTGTGGGGACCTGTGTGCTTTGTACTCAGCTGCTATCTTCTAAGCAAATGAGGAGCGGAGTACGTGTACTTTCACTCTTAGCAAAGCAGGAAATAAGTCCTCAAAATAAGTCTAAGTTTTATAGCAAAATGTGCCACCGATAAACATTTTCAAATGTTCCCGAAGAACTCGTTTTCTGTATCTGTATACGTTTACAACAATGCTACTGGTAACAGAAATGATGTGCGACAGCAGAGATGGATAAAGTAATCCGGATGGCAGTATATACTCAGTAACGTTTAAGTCATTTCACAAGGAGTGATTATAGGAGCATGGTGAGTTCTGTGATTAAGCAGATTTCTAGGTGTTTAAATTGCAAAGTGAGTATTAGCCCAAGTCTGCTTCTCTAGGTTGTAGCAGAAAGATGTATGTGTAACAAGAAGACAGAGTGGTCTCCATTATCAGTTTCTCTCACAGGTACATGGACAAAGTTATTTTGAGTTAACGTATTGTGGATATGTGATTTTTTTTTCTATTTTTTTTCCCATTTAATGCATGTCAGTTGAATTGGAGTTAGAATAGAGTATAATGAGGAAGAAAATCAATGTTTGTTCAAGGTGTTTGGTGCCTTCTGATCTCAAAACATTACCACTGTAGAGACCCTGTCTCGCTGAAAGGAGAAATTTAAGAAAATTGCCTGCCACACCTGCTCAGTAGGTGTCTGTGGCAGCTTCTTTTAAGGATTTTTGTAGCAATAGGCCATTGACCATAAGACCGTTTAGAGAGGGCTAAGAAAAATTGAATGCACTCAGCTCCTGCAGGGTAGCAGCCTGCTAGCCAAAGCAAGAGCTGGTGCGAGTAGGATGCTAACTGTAAGCTTGATCCTGCAGTTGGTTACAAAGGGAGTAGTAAAACCCCTCCTAATGCAGTATGGATCTGAAATGAAGCTGGGAAGCCAAGTAGTGACATAAAAATTTATATGAGTAAGGGGTATATGAGGGGGCTATTTGTATATCAGTATATACAAATCCACAAAAAGAAAATTAGTGAAGAACACATTGTGTTTGAAGAAATACAGTGCTGTATTGGGGCAAGATGACTCCTGTGCGTAAAACCTTCTTCGTTTGCTCTTCACAGTCGGTTTTATACATTTGATCTATTTAATAAGACACCCTATTTTTATTGTTAGTTACACTGTCTGCAAGATGTGTGGAATATACCTTACCAATGGTAACTCGGTAATTTTATTATGTAAAAGTACCACTAAAATATTGTAGGTGAACTAGGATTTTAAGTCATAGTCATTTTATTGCAGTGTTTGTAACACTGTTACTATCAGCATTTTACCAAGACAGGAAGCCTAAGTAAAACTGAGAACAGCGTGGCATTTTAATTCTTTATACTGACGTGCAGAACAAGAAAGACTGCATAAATAGTGAGTTAAATTTGAGTTCTTAGACTTACAGTTACACTGTACCTGCAAATCAACAGTTTCTCTCATCTTCCCAATCTGGCAGCAATAAGTGGGATCTCAGAGGTACCTCTAGGAGAAGACCACCGAAGGTCACAGAAGATGCTGAGTTTTCCAACCACAAGTCCAATAAAGTGTCCCTGTTAAACGGGACAGGATGCAGGTGCGAGGTGGCAATACACGACAGCATGTGTGCCATGCTGTGCAGCACTAAGGGGGACAAGGTGAGGGAAAACGGCACCCCATAGCTATCCCAAATGTGCCAGCTTTTTAAGAATATGAAGGATCATGTTTAAATTAACAATATTATTTGGTCTGTTGAAGCTAAGCATCCGCCTAAGTATTTTTATAGATTATGACCTTGGTGATCAGCATCCTTTAATCCTGAATTTAATATCAAGGCCTGAATTCTGTAATCTGCTTGCTGAGGGTGCCAGCAGGCTTGTTGCAGGTACTTCACCCTTCAAGTGGATGGGATGGTAGAACAAGGTCTCTTAAGTACATCAGATTTTTTTTTTAATTTGATTGAACAGATGTTAATGTTACATTGAAGTATTCCAGTTTTATTGTGTAACTGTATTAATAATTGTGAGCATTGTGTGAACTTTTCTGACTACCAATAACAACTTTTCTATCTGCATCACTTGTTTTAGGAGCTTTTAAAAATTAAAAAACCTAAGCTACAAAATTTTAGAATAAATGTGAACAAAGAAACATTTTCTATAGCTTTATGAGAATGAAGCTTTATAGCTTCATTCATGGATTATTGAACTATATGCACTGTCATACTTACCTCCTACAACTTGGCCATGCAATTCAAGTAACAATTTAAAATACATTCTTATTTATTATGAAAGAATCTTGACCTTTTGGTGAGCCTGAGAAGTGCAAAGGGCAGGAGATGTTTTGAAAAGGAAATGTAAATGTTAGAGCAGAAGCTTTCTGACTTAATCTAAACCTTAACTCTTTGTGAACAAGTAGAACAAAGATGGCATCCCTGAGATACGTGGTGCTGTCACAAAACAAAAAAATCTGTGTGTGGCAGAAAAAATGTTGAGTTTTTTTAAAATAGAAATTGTTATTTTCAGTTTGATATCAATATATCTTTCTCTTCAATGTTCTTAGTTCTTCCCATAAAACTTCTTGGGAATTTAATGTTTTCCTTTTAATAAAAGCAGACCCCCCTCGTTTCTCTGAGTATTTAGAAGCCATTGAAATAGGCTTGTGAGCACTGAAGGAATCAGTAAACTCTTCAAGGAAAATGATACTTTGTAGGCTTATCAAATCATGGCTTTTTAATGTGGACATAACTGTACTATCTACTTTTTAAGGTGGAAACCTCTTGTTCTCTACAGTCATATATTAAATGTCACAGTAAGGACTGGTGCTCTCTGAGTGCTCTAACAGACAACATGCAAATGCTGATGATGCATAAAAATCTTGAGAGATTCTCGAAGTCTTGACTCAGAATTTCAGTCAGGGCCCCTGAAACATTTTGAGTGGAGACTGAAATAGAAAATACCTGTGCAAGCTCTTTACTTCAAAAGGTTTCCTCTATTTAAAGTCTGCTGTATACATTTCTTTCACTACTGAGGTCACAGCACTTGCTTAAGGAATACATTTTTTATTTTTAAATATAATCAAACGCTTCAGTCCTATCCTATTTTGAGGTGAGAGAGCCTATGTTAAATTCCCAGTGAAGGCATGTTCTAATACTGACTTACTGAGCATAAAATGTAAATGAAATAAAATGTAAGAAGCAGAGCATGTATTTTTTAGATTTACAGAAGTGTGCCTTTAATAGCTGTTTGAGGCAATATTAAGAAGTGTTTATGCGTAAACAGTCTCCAAGGTCATTGACGTTAAGCTGACTGGGACACAGTATGAGACAAAGAATTAATTTATCTTTGCTCCTTGACCTGATACTGATTTAAGAGTTAATCCTGCAACCTGGGTTAACTAACTTGCACTATTCAAAAATGAATGATGATGACTTAACCTCTTATCTTTTTTAGAAAAACTGAGGTTGCTGATGGCTACCTTGTGATGTTTTGCCATGAGCTGTGGTGGTTCAGGAGGCAAGCCTATGGAAGCCCAGGTGTCTCTACAAGGGAAGGGGCAGAGATACCCTGTAGCCATGGCTGCGGTTCCCACCGCCTGTGTGCTGCCGGTGGCTTACAGCTTCTGACTTGCAAGGGAGGAGGGTCAACAGCCGAGGGCAACCACTGCTAATCTGACAGGGGTCATAGGAGAGCCTAGGACTTAAAACAAAACAAAACAAAAATCCACCTCGGGTTTTAAAGAGTATATTCTTCCTCGCTACAGCAGCCCAAGTGTCCAATATCCCAGTTTCTCTGTAACCTTAAGTAGCTCTCAATTTTCGGTCATTTTATCAAAGACTTGTCCTTGTAAAATGGCATAGAGATTTGTATTTGCAACAGCGAGGATGATGTCATGTTTCGAAAGAGTTGGCTATGGATTGGAGGTATATATGCAAACAACCAAGCCTCTATTTGTTTTTCATTTAAATTTAGTTTGCATGGGCAGCTGGTAGAATCTGAAACAGTTTGAGATATGCTTTGATACCTCAGGGGTAAAGGACAAGGGTCCTATCTGGCAATCCATATTTATGTAGGTAGGTGCTGGGAATTTTGAGCCTGAACATTGGAATTAGATTATCGGTAGTAGTTTTCTACTTTCATAACCAGCTTTAAAACGCACTAAATTGCATATTGGAATTATTAATAGCTTTACCTTGTCACGTCTGCACAAAATACGTAAGATTGTATGCATAAGACATAAAAGTGCACATAAATTATACTATAGGTAAGTCATAAAATACATAAAGATAATACATAAACTATAATTAATGCATTCAGTGCATTGTACTGAAGTATCATTGTGCCTATCTTCTTAAAAAAGTTACCACAGCAAAGCTAATCAAACTGACTATAAGTAAATTTCAGGACCTTTTGTTTTCCCCAACTTACCTGCTGGCATACTTGGTTTAGCAACATGTTCCTTTTTCAAGAAGATTTTCTGTTCCCTTTTGTTAAGTAAAAAAAGACACAAACAGAAAAAAACTGACTATGCAAAGTAAAGACAGCGCAACATACACTTTCTACCTATTCAATCATAACTGTGTTCATAAAAAGCCATCATTTCCATCATATAATTAGGCATTTAGAGGGCTGGTTTTTTAAATTTGGATCTAGGCCTCTATTCAGCAAAACATTAAGTATGTATTTAACTTGAAATACATTATTTGTTCTGCTGAAGGCATTTAACCATTGAAACGAAGCTTTTAGTTTGCTTGGTCAAAGCCTTACAGAGAAGCATGAGCTTTTTGATCTGGTCGCTAGTTTGGAAATTATCTCTGTCGCTGGCATGGGAACCTGCTGCTGCTTCCTCAGAGGCGTTGTGAGGACTCAGTTGTGGTCACTACTCTCTAAATGACAGGCCATTACCAATGCACACATACGACCTCTTGGTTTCTGTAAACCAAAATCAGTTTGCCTTTTCTTTCTGTATAAATGAGAGAGGGAAGGAGAGTGTGAGATGGGTGGTAGAAGATTAACACATCCTGCTTTGGAGAACCAGGAGGGCCTGTGGAGTGGGATTTACGCTCCTCTTGCCCAGCTCTGCCTAGATCCAAACTTGAGGAATGGAACAGGTCCATGTTCATGCAGCTTTCATGTGCATGTCTATATGTACCTGCATACCTAGATTTTAAAAAAAGATGACAGAAATCAGTAAGTAGCCTCAATTTGTTCCTTCCTTGCCAAGAAGGCAATTGCTAAGATTTGCTTTGAAACTAAATTAGACCCGTCTCATACATCTTCAAGACAGTAGCCCTACCAGACTGCCTGCGCCCCAACACTGTCCGTCCCATAAAATACATTATAAATCCCCTCTTTGTTGGATTGCCTTTGCTCGAACATTGAGACAAATTGGTGGGCAAAGCCAGCATACCAGGCTGCAGCTGAGTTGTGAAGAGCATGACCCAACAGCTACGACAGTTTCTTTTTTAGCCTGTGGGAGGAAGGTATTATCATAACAGGTGTGAGGTAGCATATGTTGTGCTTTGGGCTTTTGTCGTGGTATTGTATGGTTTGTTTACATGTCTGAGTTCTGTAGTGCATTGACTTATTATAGGTCTTTTTCAGAACACAGTTTTCATCTCTCACAGATATAGACATTTCCATTGTGTGGCCCTGTGAATATGAAACTAGCATCTAGTCTAGAAATAAAAAAAAAAACAAACCAAAACCCAAGACAAAAGAGAAAAAGAAAACACCTTTTTTTAGATTTTTTTTTTCACAATGCACGGTTGTAAAGGCTAAGAATAGTTAGAATACATGTACAATAGACAGCTGACTTTTTATGCTGGGTTTTAATACATTTTATCCACTATAGTACTTGTTTTACTAGAAACCTTTAATGACTTTATAAGCTGTGAAGAAATACAATTAACACATTTCCATTTGTTTGAATCTCCCTGTGGTATCCACAGGCTACAGGAATACATGACTACATATCTAGATGTTTACTTTGTACACGTGAGCATACAGTTGGGTTGTTTAACCTCAAGAAGTCCAACGCTGCGTGCTTTGACTGTTTCTCTATGCAGTCTGCTGAGACTAACTGCATCCTGAGAACTGACACTTTGGATGTCCAAGTGAGTACTTCAGCATCCCCAGGATCCTCCAAACCTTGCTCAGCCATTCCCAAGTTCTCATTCATGGACCTTCAGGACCCCTTGGAGCTCCTGCCTGAGCTCTGGTGGAGTTCTCAAACCAGGAGCTGCCCTGGGTCATCCAGTCCGTATTGCAATAGTATGCACGTTGCATCAGACTTTGCACAAAAAATGGACAGGGATACACTTGTGGGAATGTCATCAGCTGTTGACCACCACTACACCCAGTAACCCACTGGTCTAGATGTTGCCCTAGGAAATGGAAGAGTAGGTTCAAGTACCTGGTCCAGTGAATATGGATTTATTTAAAGTGGAACAGCTTCAGTATGGGGTATGTATAGAGCCTTGGCACCTGATTCAGAGCTACAGAGTCCTTGGGGTGACTGGGTATCTGGAAATCAGTTATGGTGCTGGAATGCCCAAAGTCCCTCTACAGACATTACCCTTTTTTTCATTATTTTTGTTTGGACTGGAGAGAGAGATATACAGCAATGCATAAGGGAAGCGTTTAAAACAGGACAGGGCATCTCTTGAAGCAAATATAGCACCTGAAACTACTATCTCTCTCTCTTTTTTAAAAGATAATCTTATTTAATTAAGCCTTTTAACTCATCTGTAAAATATGTTCAGATTCTGCTGCTCTTACATAGAAATCCATAGGTGCCCCCTTGGAAGAAGGGCCTGTGGTATTTCCCCTTAGGAACAGAGTCAGGTCACAGAACTCCCTCATAGCGGTCGCACTAAAATTCAGAAGGCCTGACTCCACCTCCTCTTTGTCACTGCTAAACTACACAGCTCTTCAGAAATCTGGATATATTTAAAATCCTAGATTATAAACATCTATACGAGTAAAGCAGAAATGCTACAAATAGAAGGAAAAAGCCAGAATATTAAACTACAAACTGTACGACATATGATAATATCTAACCAGCAGAAACTAGTCCATAGCATCCTTTTCCCCAGCGACATTAAACATTGGTAAGAGGAGCCTTCACTTCTGTAGAACCGCGTATATTTTCAATTATTTAGTATCACATTTCTGTGTCTTTGCTATGCAATAATGTATACACATTAATTATTAATAATTTTGCTTTGTGGAAAATGTAAATTTCATCTAAATAGTGAAAGAAGATCAAGGCTCCCTCAGGGCAGAAAGGCCCCAACCTCATCCCAAGTGTAAAACTTAAAGAACAAGAGTTTACAGGACTGCAGAAATGCGGCAAGAGAAATCTCTGCCAAGCAGCATTATGACAGATACTGTTTGCTTGGTTTAGCTCCATCTCTGAGAATATTTTACGTGAGTTTTATTCATTTGACCCGCAGAGACCATTCTTAAAAGGAGAAAGGAATCCAGCCGGGGGGAAAGCCCCTTTGTTTTTGTCCAAGATCACTTCATCAACAAAGGGGGTCAGTTCTGTCATGATGGAGCTGGGAAGCAAAGAGATCATAAAAGAGCTGGCCAAAACCATGCCAGATAAAAACGGAGCATCTCCAGAAGATTCTCATTAAGTTCATCATCAGGCACCCTTGAGACAACAGGCAGAGCCTTCCGCTGCAGCAAATGTCCAAGAGGCAGAAGGAATGTTACCTGCCCAAGGGCGTGCGTGTAGTTTGAAATAATCCCCATCCACAGCTCTGATGTAATTTCTCTTGATAAACCAAATACAACAATCGTAATGACTACAAAAACATCGGCGCCGCTCCAAGCTCTGCTGCTGATGAACTGAACATCTTTTAGTGCTTTCAGGGAAGTGTTATCCAAATACTGGCAATACTAGAGACGCGCCACTTATGCTGAAACCTGTTAAGTTTTGCCATTTACTTCACTGAGAAGAGGACCACCTCCTATGAGGTGCTTACGTGCTAGAGCCTGGCTACTGGTTGTGAATAACTTTCCTGTTGTACGAGCAGGCAGCTCCACTGATGCTAGCGGTTCCTACTGTCCACTCTTCCATTTGGAAAGCTATTCTTCTGTTTAAAACTTTGTTATATTCTATTTCTATGGTGAGCTGCTTGTAATTTCCATGGTGGTGGCCTCCAGCTGAAGAAGATCCATAAACTCAGACCTAAAGTAAACACTTAGGAAAACCTGTTCAAGCTGTCTGGTTTAGGTACTTTGCTGCCCAGGGATCTCCATTGGTTGGAGTGATTTAATGCCAGGCAGGTCGTTGCAAACAGCACAGGAAAGCATCTTGTACTAAGTGAAACTACTGAGAAACTATACTTATCTACACTAGCTATATTTATCTAGATTTTCCAATTTCTAGGCTGTTTTGAGCCAATATGAAGCAGCAGCCATCTAAATGCTGCATGTTTGAATTGCTGTACATCTGTTGGGTCACTGAAACTTTCCTTTGACTGTTCTCAAAATAGTTATCTTAGCAATGCTCGCATTCTGACTGGAGAAGTAAGAAGGGTAACCAAGAGCACTTTAAACAATTTCCATCTAAACTGAAAAGACCTTCTGTTACAAGAAGCTATGGGGTTGTCTTTCACGACTCGTTGCAGAATAAGATGTCTCAAACGAGGAGAATCCCCAGGCACTTTGTCCTCTCCAGCTACCCCAATGGAGCACCAGAAGAGGAAACCTACAGTAACCTCCAAACAATCCCAGACACCACAGAGCAAATGGAGTTTAATATCAGGTATCACATCGCATTAATACTCCTTCTGTCCTCCCCGTTCTCCCCCCTCAAATGCAAACCCCCAGACTTTCCAGAAGACTTTGCTAAGCCAAATAATCATAGTGGATGCTATTGGAAATGGAATAGATGCAAGTGTAGATAACCTGTAGTGCTTAACACTGACCATGCAAGATTATGCTGCGTTAAATGTCTGTAAGTTTTTATCCTGCACAGGGACACAGATGTGGCTCTTCATTAGAAACCCACCTGTTATAGCAAGCAGCTGAGGAAGCCATTTTTACATAATTCTCTAGGCGCCTCTCACAACAAACTGACAGTGATGCTTTGGGTTTTTCTTAATCCCATACATACATTTTTTCCAGTTCAAGAGTCAGGGGCTGCCTTTCCCCCCGTCTGTGAAAATTCCTTTCTGTGTTTTTTTCTTTTTTGTTGTTGGACTGACCAAACCAAGCTCAAGTTTTTTTAAGCAGATCTCTAGAATTAAGCTCTTAAGCCCACTTACTATTCAGCAGATCTTATAAACAGACCTCAGCAGAAATACAAGTTAAAATAAAAATGTATAATCATATTATTTTTCTACCAAAAAAAAAAAGGGACGAGTGTCTAAGAGAAGCTAAATCTAATTGGAAATTTTCATCAGGAAAGCATAACCAGTTTTTGGCATCAACATGGGCCACAGACATTGTAGTTCAAGGTTCTGCACGCCCCAGGTTCTGCACGACCTCCCTAAGAGCCTTTAGGTTTTGGTCAGTTCATACCCTGACACCACCCATTAGCTGGAGACCCACACTGCATTGTGGACATCATTGGAGTAAACCTGTTGGATGACAAAGCCAGCAGTTATGTAAGATGAAATGTTTTGAAAGGTCCAATGTGAAGGCTGTTTCAGTATTTTGACTTTGGGGAAAAAAAAACCCCAAACCCAAACCAGAATTCCATTGCCTTGTATAAGGAAATTAGACACCTAAAAAACCAACATGGTTTTTCAAAAGTGCCAAATATGCAGCTTTTTATTAAAACATCAAAGCACTTCTGTATGCATATAAATACAGGCGTAAGATGCCTAATCAATAAAACCATAAATAACAGTAAAAAAAAACCCCTTAACATTTGGCTTTTACATGCCCAGCTTAGTCCAACTGTTAGGGGAGTAACTGTGCCTGACATCTGCAGAGTGCCTTTTAGGGAATTGCTGTTGCAGTATTGTCCTCTAATATGCACATCCCATGCACATCCCGAACGCCTTACAGCTCAGCTACCCAGGTTGGCCGTCAGCTGGCCCTGATTGGGGATGAATTTAACAGGACATATCACAGGAAGTTTGAAGATACACTGCTTCACCTGGCACACAGGTAAGTTACCTTACTGGCACTGTTAGTCTTCAGATCCTTTTAAAAACCATGTTAGACAGATAAATGTTTTGTTAGATAAACAGTAACGTTTCTGTACACAAAGTAAAACATTTTATTGCTACTACTGCTGCTTCATACAGAACCTAAAAAAACAAAACAGATACTGCAGCTTGTTTTACAAGGAAGAGCTTTATAATGTAAATTGTTTCCACAGATTACAGCCATTTACAGTCAAAAGACTTAAATAGTTTCTTGGTATTTAAAATTTCACAGTACCACAGTAGTTTTCGAGGTTAGTGTGTTTAAGCACAATTGAGTGATGAGAGGTCTGCAGCCTAGTAAGTGTGATGCTTCAGGGATTAACATGTTACTGCATGTCAAACAACCCACCCATGCACATACAAGAAAACGTGGCTAGACTAGTATGAATTGCCTTTTATCTGCTGTGAGCTGACAGGGTCATCATGGATGGCTATTAACCGCAGATTAACTGATACGCAGTAATGTCCTAACCCGAGATACATAATCTGTGTCTGAACCCCCAAGTACTCACGTGCAGTTCTACCTCTTCTCTCCTTGCTTCAGGAAGAGGACGGTCACTTATTGCAGAATACAGAGAATGCAATTCAATTACAGCTGTGTTCCTGGACATAGCATATAGTCATATAACTTCTACCTCAGTAATGCTGGATTCATGCTGCAGAGAGACCCTGTGGGATTGCTATGTCAGTCCTGTATTGCTGCCCCGAACTCTGATTCATTAGAGATCAACAGCTCTCGTTGGGTTGTGCTTTTCTAAGTTTGAAACAAGAGGAAAGGCACAAGGTTGCCGTTCAGGTTCAGGAGCTCTGCTGCACGTTTCCTTGTGTGATGTTAGTGATCAATTAATTCTGAAACCAAATTATCTTTAGCTGTCAAAGCCCTACTAAGTTGCCAGGTCTTCTTCCTAAATATTTAGAGAAATATACATGTACACATTAGACTTTCAGGAAGGAACATACTGGAGTTTTGGGTTTCTTTTTGTAGTTTTCTAAACCTTGGTATTTTATTTGCCAATTTTTAGAATAAATTTTCTATGCCCATGCTTTTTTTTTTTCTTTTTTTTTTTTTGTTGTTGTTGTTTAAATCATCAGGGTTGCTATCAGTGTTTTCCAGACATGGAATATTATTAAAAGTGTTGTAAGAAGCTTTGGAAATATTTTGAACAATAACTGGACAAAGAGGATCATTGGTTATGGAAGCTGGGTATGCTCTCTCCCTTTTCTCCCACCTTTTTGTTGACAAGTAGGTAACAGCAACACCTAACTCCCATGTAAGTGTCAATGAGTAAAGTATATAAAGCGGCTCTAGGTTCGGGTTTATTCCTTAGTTTGTATGTTCCCCCATTGCCCCGTTTTTTCTTTTTAGGCTGAAATTTCTCATTTATAGACAGAGTATGCCAAATGCCTGCAAACAGCTGCCCAAGTCACACACAACTCACAGGGGCTCCATGCAGAGGGAAGGTGTTTCCCACCGTAAGAAGCTGTAAGGGTCTACTCTAGGGCACATAAGCAGGCCTCCTACCAGCAGTGGTTTACCCTGTGTTTAACCTGGAGAAGAGAGGAGGATTACGTAGAGGCTGGATATGACCCTGCCACTGCAGCACTCACAGTAGCCACCAGCAAAACTAGACCCCGATGTGCGTTTCTGCAGCAGAACTGGACCACATTCTCGATTTCACACTAACCTCACACACAGGCATTCTTGTTAGCTTTTCTGCACCATCTTTTTGCTGCTTGTTTTTTCTAATTACCTTCCCTTTTCTTACCGCAGATTTGCAAGCTTCCATTCAGGTGCGTCTGCCAGAAGCTGGTGCCTGCAGCCTTGCTTGTTGCTGCCTTTTGGTGGGCCATGAATTATGGACTGCAGAATTAACACAGAGAATTACAACAGAGGTCATTGCTGGACTCTGACCAATATCATTAACACCCAGGTGGTGGCAGTTGGTTTGTTTTTCAAATTTACACTGATAAAAATCTCTTTTATATTTAAAACCTAGGCTAGTGCTGGGTCACTGCTGTTTCGTACCTTTTTTAAAAAAGAAAAATGTTTAAAATAAGGAGGTTGTTGCTGGATAACTGCCTGACTTGTTAGTTTTGAAATGTGACTCCAGGCGATTAGAAAGTCTGTCTTTTTTGTGTTTGTTTTAATGCAATATAAAGTGTCTATTTCATATAAACGAGTTTCTTAAAGAGATTCTGGATGTGGGGAAGACTGAAGGCATGCTGGACATCCTTTAAATTTTAACACTGTAAAAGCAATAGAAAAGATTAAAACCATGATACTTTTTTAAAATTAAATTGTTGCTTCAAATGTTTCACAGTGTTACCTACTTTATTTTCCAAGATTGTGCTATCACGCATTGGGAACAATATCTTGTCTTGTACATTTTGTTATCCAAGACTACAGGACAGGCTTTATTTGATTCTTATGTAGTAAAATTAGCCTATGAAATGATAGTTTATTGGAAAAAGAGTTGTTCGGATGAGCTAGCAAGCAAATTGGTAGCAAGCAACTGGAGGGCCACTCAAGCCAAGCTATTACTTTTCCAGAATTTTTCAGAAATCTAATAGATTTTATATTCTTCTGCCTCTTTTCAAAGTAAAACTTTGAGTTGCCCAGAAGAAAAAAAGAATTCAATGGAATTTGGAAAAGGGGTTTTTTTGATGACACGTGTCTTTTTGGAAGGCATGTGCTTAAGAGGGAAATAGATGACTAAGGGAAACTTGAGCACAGTTTACAGGATGGAGATGGTGTAAGTGTCACCCTCGCATACCCCACAGGCAGCTCTTAGGACACAGTGCGGTTTCTTCTCTCTCAACAACATGCCCCAACCATACCAAGTTATTCTCTGTATCTGGGTGCATCTTCCCTACCCTTTGCTGTTGAAGCTGCTTTTCACTGTATACAGTTATAGACTCTCTCTCAGTGAGAGAAAACGAAAGTGCATCTCTGTGGTTTGGGTATTCCCCTCAGCAGAGGGGATACCTGCTTCCTGCCTAGTCAAGCAACTACTATGGTTAGCACACTTTTGAAATAGGAAAATACAATATTTAATGGCCTAGTGATTGAAGCACTCATCTGAGAGGTTGGAGTTTCAAGTTCGAGTCCCTGCTTTAAATCAGACAAGGAATTTGAATCACTCTTTTCTTCAGTGGAGACAAATGCCAAACCCAGTCAAGTTTAAGCGGGTTGAGGAATGTGTTTCCTTTCTTTTGTGAATGGTGCCCAAATCCCATTACGATCCTAACTGCCCATCTCAAAAAATTCTTCTGGGGCAAAAAAAAAAAAAAAAGGAAAAAAAGAGGTTCAACTAGAATATTCCATTCAACCATTTAATGTTAAAGGACTTTGACATATCTTTGACTGACTTGAAATGCAGAGCAAAAAGAAGGTACACAAAGAAGGTATGTAGGGGGTGATGGCTCCAGCATACCCCAAAAGTTCAAGCAGCAGCAGCAGCACATATGCTACTGTCACCTTTTTTCAAGACGCCCTTGAGCCGATTTGCCCTTCAGCAGCAGGTATGCAAGTTTTTCCTAGAAAAGCATAAGTAGTCTCACTCAGGCCAGAAGCTGGGCAGCTGAACTGCCCATATAACCAAAAAACTGACCAAAGCTTCATCAGTGAATCGACTGCTCTGTTTAACTCCGTAACAGCAGTGCGATAGAAAATATGTTAAAGTTAGTACTTAGTGAAGGGTAAAAATTCCCATCAAGAGTCTAATAATCAATCTGTGCACGCAATGTAATAAAAGTACCAACTGCGAAAAATTTGATTCTTCCTGGCTGAATCACTTTAACACCACAAAATAATTTCAGTTATTTCTAGATAAATAATCATTATGCACAGGGGAGCAATGATAAACGGGAGACTGCTGCACTGCCTATTCCGTCTAAGAGCTGCGTGGGATGACTCTGCTTTTTCACACTCTTGCAATCGATAGCGTCATGTTTTGAATCACAAGAGAGGGGAAATTCAGCATCCAGCATGTACGGAGCAAAACAAGACTCTCAAGGAATATAAAACGCAATCACACCAATGAAGCAAGTGAAACACAAAGTGAACAGAATCTGCAACAAGAATTAGCGCAAACTGGAGTACCACAGTGAGCAGTAATTACCAGGCTCCCCTCTCTCCTGCGGAGCTGAGCAAAGAGCCCCTTGGTGAAGGCTCTGCGTTGTGACTCAGGACACCCAAATTTCTTTTTTTTTTTAACTGCACACTTCCTCATGTGACAGAGTTTACAGCACTTGATTTTTTTTTTCTCCCACATCCTGTTTCTGCTTGTTCCTAGGTGAAGGAACTGCGCCAACTTTACATGTCTTAAATGTTCAGTTTCCAGAAGCAGAAGGGATAGATGAGTAAGCACGTAAAAGAAATGCAGATAACAGTACTAAGATCCAGGATTCTTAATTACTCCGCAGGCCGCTCTCCGCCTAGCCACTGATGAGTTTTACAACACAAGACACCCTTCCGCTCATTTACAGCCATACACCAACATGACATTGTGCTGCCAGGCACTACACGAAAGCAAGCCCTGAATGCTCTTGATACAGAGGTTATGAAGACCTCCATCACGCTTTTTTAGCCGATATAAACTGCAACATCAACACAAGAGTACAATACTGCTTGGCTTCTGGTTTTGAAGACATGAAGCTCACTGAGGAGCAGCCTCAGGAACACATGGCTTGCTACCTCAGCTTAGGCTCAAATGCTGTGCAGAAGAAAAACAAACACCCGTGCAGTGGCTATGGCTCCTTCTTGCCACTAATTAAACAGGGCCCGCAAGAGTGTGATGCTCTTAGGATACAGACATCCCTTCAGCATGCTGCATCTGATGAAGGTGCAAAGGTTATCTAATATTCTGCGTTTGCAGAGATTTTTAGCATGTTTCTCCCAAAGAGCTTTTATTCCAGGCAAAGTGTGCAACACAAAGTGAAATGAGGAAGAAAAAAAATGGTGGTAAGAACAACACAAATAGAAAAGAGGTCTCCAAAATTTCCACAAAGAAGTTAAATAATTAAAAAAGTCCAGAAACTATAAAGCACTATAGTAAAACCAAAATTAGTGCCACTAACATGCCATGCTCAGTTCCAGCTATCATAAAAGCTGGTTTCAAAGTCACTAACGTTGCCTTTGGTCTTACAAGATGTAGTCAGAAACTTCTAACACAGCACATAGTTCATTGTTTAATAATAAGAATGGGATTTAGTTGAGATATTCTAACCATCTAGTGATGACTTTGGTACACTTTATTAAATAATTAACACCTCAGCTGTAACACAGGAGCCTTTACTGAACTAATTTTCTTTACAGCAATCCCAACCCTTATAACTGGCAGCCTCTAATAGTCCAATGATTAACCTGACAAATTCTTCTCTATCTTACTAATCGTTAATGTTTACACATGCCAAAAGTGGAATTTGTACTGCAAAGGTAGGCTTGGCTGCTAATTTCAGTTCACAAAAGAACTGTTTAATAATACACTCCTCTAAGCAATCATAATTGAGCCAGAATTTTTAATTCACTTTCCCTTTCAGAAATATGAAATTACAAAATGATTAATACTGTAATTGGAAGTTATTCTGCATTTCATAATACATTATTGAAGACGTGCATGGTCATTTGATTTAAGCGATATAGCCTACATTTTCCCTATATATCTGTTAAATATACCATTAACATACCAAAAATAAAAAAGAAAAAAAGCTAAACTTCAGTTGAAGCTTCAGGTCACACTATAATATGCCCCGTGTAACCTTTCCCTGCCTGTTTGTACATGATCCCCTAGCAAATACTGTTCTCTCATATTTCCTAAAGCTTTCGGTACCCCTTACAGACAAAGCCAGCCAAACAAAGCAAGCATACATTTTCTGTGCACCCTGCAGGTATCTTGCACAGGCAGCACGATGTTGTGACACGACCAGACCTATTTTAATAAGCCAAAGGCTGGCGACAGAATCCAAACCCACGGATTTGGTGCTAAAGCCGTTTCGAGTGCCACCTTGAGCACTGCAGGCACTGAGGGAGGGTGCTGGAGGCAGCGGGTGCTCTCCCCGCAGCCAGCCAGCCCAGCGACCTGCCACCAGCCCTCACCCATCCGATGACAGTTGGTGCCCACAAGGGAACTGGGAAGCTCTTTGCAGGAGGGCTCGGGACAACCCGCTCCTCTCCAGCTCATCTCCTGCTGCCAGAAAACGTACAAGCTGGCAAAACACAGTCAAGAATACGGAGAGAACTGAAATACCAGCATTCAAATCCTCCTCCCCAGCACTCGGTTACCACGGGGCTCACCCTGTACAAAGGTGCCCCCCAAAAGATCTTTCCACAAAGTTTCCAGCGCTGCTGTTTTCTGCTCCGTCAAGAAAAGTCATCCAAAGGGCCAATTCAGCCTACGCAGCCTCACAGGCTCAGTCAGGGACGACAAAAGCCCTGCACCTCTGGGGAGGTGGGGAATTTTGTTAAGCTTTTTCTTTCAGTGACACATTTCTTGTGTAACTTAGCACAACCAGTGCAGCACTGGACAACTGGAGGGAAAATTACATCCATCCACATGCAGACTGTAAGCCAGTAATGATGCACCCCACAGCATTAAAAAAAAAACAAGAAAAGCTTTATAGTTTATTTATAGTTTGACCTTAAGAAAATAATGTTCCTAATAACATCTTTTGCCCTTCCCGGCTGCTACCTGGCAATACGGACACAAAATAAAAGAATTTTACACAGATGAACATCCCACAAGTCAGTCAAGTTAGAAAACAGGAACATCAACATACCGAAAGCCGTACCAACCGGATGGCTCCTCTAAATGCACCCTCAAGCCCAGCGCAGAGCCCTCCACAACGTGGAGCCAACAGCCCGGTTCTACCTCCGTATGCATGCAGAAGATCCCTGCACCACACAGCCAAAGCTACCGACTTTAACTTGACTCCACACCCCCAAAAAAATTTAAAAAAAAGGGGGGGGGAGAGAGGGGAAGTTGCTTGTAGGATTGAGGCCAAACAGAAGGCTATTTGGTGTGTTTATTGGCAGTTTTGCAGTCATGACGGAAGAGCCAGACTTTACTCTCCCCTTCCACACCTGAGGCACACGGGGAAGGAAAACGTTCATTGCGATTACGCGCATGGTGCTCTTTTCATCACGAGAAGCCATGAATGTTTAAGACTTCCTCTTTGGGGAGCACAAAGTTGTTTTTAAATTAGGCAGAAAAAACAAGTTGCGTGGATTTTTCTCAAAAGGCTACTTAGGTCTCTGCTGCTTCCTCATCTTCCAGAGCATCTACATAGTTATATTGTTTCCAGGCCTTTAAATTACATTTTTTGAGAATGGCTCCTAGTTGCTTCCCAGGCCCCACTTCGTACGTGTAAGGAAATTCTGTTCCTTTCTTTCTTTCGTATACAGAATGCATGGTCTGTTCCCACATAACAGGTGAAACCACCTGCTTCACTAACAGCTTCTGAATGTGCTTTGAGTGCATGTACTTTTTGCCATCAACATTGGAATAGACACAGACCAGTGGTTTCTGAATCTCAATCGATTTTAGGACTTCAGCCAATGGCTCTACCGCTGGCTCCATAAGTCTGGTATGAAAAGCCCCACTGACTGGAAGCATTTTTGTACGTGTAAAATAATATTTTCGGGCATTCTCCTGCAAAAACTCCAAAGCCTATAAAAGAGAGAGAGAAATGAGAGTCTTGCACGACAAAGGTTTACTCAGTCACCCCACAAGAACCACCTCATCAGACTTATCGTGATAAAGTGTCTCCTTTCCCTACCCAACAACTGAGCGCACGCTGGAAAAAACCCCCACAGACCAAATACTTTTGTTTGGACAAACTAAGGCTGTACATAACTTCCACAGAGAAGTGCAAAGTAAAAGTTTTAAAAAATGAAATGTTAAATTCAACTAAAGGGACAGTTTATTCCGAAGCAATACCTGTAAGTGTCCTGCAATGACTCTGCTCTCTGGAAACAAATAGTTTGAAATTTCACATATGGGGTTTTCTATACCCAGCGATTCACAGTGTTTACGGGCTTCCAAGCAGGCAAATTTGTAATTTGCCTCTCGCCGACCGATAACCGATAGCATTCCACTGGGGACGGCTTCCGACGCCTTTTGCATGGCTTCGGCACGCACTTTCACCGCGTACAGCGCTACGGAGAAAAACAGAGATCCTCGGTAAATATATGCCCCGGAAAACACCGTTTAAAGGCCGTTAAAAAACACCGTTCAAGACGCCTTGCATCTGCGCGCAAGAAAGGGTGGCTGTTTACTCTCATGAAACGTCAATGCTTTTAATGCTGTATTACACGTATTAAAGTGAACAGTGGAAGTAGAAAGTAAAACTTATCCTCTGATAAAAAAGAGCGGGAGGAAAACAGTGGTAACAGGCGATGCTTTGCAAAAAGCACGGGGCGGGGGTGGGCGATCCTACTAGGGGGTTCAGCACGTTTCCCGGGCACCTTCGGCAAAGCCCAGGGCTCCAGCGAAGACCAGCGCCGCGAACTCCCCCACGCTGTACCCCGCGGCCGCCACGCAGCTCTCCACCACCTGCACGGAGACAGACCCGAGGCCAAACATCAGCCGGCTCCCGCCGGGGACGCCCCACACGCCGCGGGGGACGCCCGTCCCGCCCCGTCCCCTCCCCTCCAGGCCCCCGCCGGCCGCCGAGGCCATGCGGGAGCCGCCTCACAGCCGCCCGGCGGGGCCGGGGCCGAGGCCCCAGGCCTCAGGCCCGAGGCCCCAGGCGGGGCCCGGCCTCCCCCCCCCCCGCTCCACGCCGCGGCGCGCCCCTCACTTCAGGCTGCCGGTGGTTGAGCTTCTCCACGGCGGCCAGGGAGGCGACGAACACGGCGGGCTGGCAGTGCCGGGTGCGGTCCAGCTCGTCCCGCGGCCCCTCCAGGCAGAGGGAGAGCAGGTCGTAGCCCAGCACCTTCTCGGCCAGGCGGTACATGTCCCGCACGCCGGGGTACTGCAGCAGCCCGCGGCCCATCCCCACGAACTGGCTGCCCTGCCCGGGGAAGAGCAGCACCGTGCCCTCCCGGGGGCACCGCCGCTCCCGCCTCGCCGCCGCCGCCGCGCCCGGCTCCTCGGCCTCCACCGAGCTCTGCAGCAGGTCGCTCAGGGTCGCCGCCCGGTCCCCACCGCCGGGGCGGGAGCTGCCCCGCCGCCGCGGTGCGCCGCGGAGGCCGCCGCGCCCGCTGCAGCCACCAAGCCGCCATGTCGCCGCGGCCCAGCTGCCCATGGCCGCCGCCCGGCCGCCTGCGCCGCCGCTGCCGCGCCCCGCGTTGCCACGGGAACCGGGCGGCCCCCGCCGGCAACCACCCCCCCGCCGGGCGCCGGGAGGGGGGACAAGGGAGGGAGATCGGCCGGCCGGCCCCGGCGCTCGCCGCCTTCAGCCGCGCCCGCCGCCCTGGGCCCAGCCCGCGCCGCGCCGCTCCGCTCCTCCCGCCCGGCGCCGGAGGTCCCTCCCCGGGGCGGGCCCGGCCGGCGGGAGGGGCGCGGGCGGCCCCAGGCGCGGGCGCCGCCGCCTCACAGCAGAGGAGGCGCGACGGGCGGCAGCAGCGCGGGAGCGGAGGTAACCGCGGGGCTGCTCTGCGCCCCCCGCGCGGCCCTGCCTGCGGGACGGGACGGGACGGGACGAGACGAGACGAGACGAGGCGGGGGAGCCCGCGGGGGCGGCGAAGGCCCGCAGCGGGGCCCGGCAGAGCCGCCGGAGGGAGAGGCCGCTGCGGCCGGGTCCAGGGCCCGCCGGTCCTGCCGCGGCCGCCCGTCCCCGCCTCACCCCGGGCAGCCCCTGCGTGGGTGCCGGCGGCGGCACCGCTCCAGGAGCCACCGGGACCCCGCCGCGCCCCCGGGCGGCCCTCGCCTCCCCCGCTGGCGGAAGAGTTTGAGGAGGGCGTCCTGTGGCGAGCGCGAAGCAGCTGGCGACAGCCCTGCGTGCCCTGGCCAGCAGGTCCCTCACGGGCGGGAGCGGGACAGGCCGCGGGCCTGGAGGGAGACACCGCCGGGGGCACCGGCCCCCGCTGCTGCCGTTCGCGTTTCTGCTGGCGGGGCCGGGACGGTACCGCAGCTCACGGGCAGAGGGGATTTAGTCAGGCAAACACCGACTGCTTTTCCATGCCGGTATTTGGCATGGAGAGTGCTTTTTTTTAAAAAAAAGAAGGGAACTAAACAAGGAAGCTTGTTATTAATTTTGGTTTTGCATATGAGTTTTCCAGTGGTTCACAGCTGTCCGGCTGTGCAAGCACAGGGCTTCGCAGCTCTCAGCCAGACACGGTGACTGAGCAGCAGATCCCACCCTTCTTAGTCCTCCGGTCTCACGGGGACCTGCAGTTCTGCCTTCTCACACAATCCACATTTACCCTGTGCACTCGAGTGAAGACTGTTTCAGGCTGCTATTTAAGTAAAGGTATTTTCTTTCAGTGTCACTGTAATTTGCTTTAAATTGGGCGTTTCTTTTAAGGGCGAAAGAAAGGGCTTGGTTATTTTTGTCTTCTGAATTTCCAAGTAATTCTTATAAATCAGCACAAAATGCACTTTACTAATTTGAGCATTCAATAGCAGGATTATTAAAGAAAAAAAGTGAAAGTTGCCATGCCAAAGTTGCAGTTGTGCAATGACTTTGCATCACTTCAGGTTATGAAACAGTATCGGCAGTAAGTCAGACTTCTTCACAGAGCAGTTCAATAAAACAGATTGTGTTTAACTCGGCAGAAGGCATATGGGTCAGAATAGCAAGAAATTCTGTTGACTTTTATTCGGGCCAATTCAAAGGATCACAGTGAGCAGATTTTGCTCACTTTTCTAATCTCTACCCTATGCTGCTCCGTAAGATAGTTTCCTCCATTTTTGTCAGCCTCCAGGTGAAATACCTGGAAAAGCCAATGAGCTTCTCAACTTAGCTGAAATACATGGGCAGTAATATAGGATATATATGACATATATGTGACTACATCCCACTCCGTGGCTGCCTCTACCTGTAATATAAGCAGCAATACCTCTTGTGCTAAGCTGAGAGGAGACGCTGGGTGGCAAGTTATGAGCTGGGCCAACTAAGGTGGTACCTCAGTGAAAACTCTGAGAGCAACTGCTGCTGTCATTGCATTTAGCTTGAGCTAGAGCACCCAGCTGCCCCATGAGCCCCAACAGCAAGGGGGGTGCCTTTTGCATTAAGCCAACAGATTACAGTTCACCCAACTGGACGCCTGTAAAGCCCTGTGACAGTTCACGGTTGTGACCTTCACGTTTGATGCTTTCAGAGGCAAAGGCCAGGGCAGAGTCCAGTTCCTGCAAACCACCGCAGCAGCCCAGGTCATAACGCAGCGGCTGCAAGTGCACCTCAGCACTACCATTTTATCTTTCGTTTGCTGTAAAGGGCGCAGACCACTTGTAAAGCACTTGAGACCTACCAGTGGTGACACCTCATGAACATCCCGCTGCTATTAAAGCATCCCTTGGAGGATGTGGCGCTTGTTAACACTTTACCCTGTTAAAAGAATACCTGGCAAGCTGAAAAGAGTCAGGCCTAGGCAGCACTTAAATTAGAAATATCCAAGAGAAACTTAACTTTTTTTAAGAATAGATGTGGATGATGCTTTCCAAGTGGGTGGATGAAGAAGAAGAAGAAAAACCTACAGCAGAGGTTGGGTAGCTGCTTGGAAGGCAGGTAGTCAAAGGGATGTTTTGTCTTTAAAGTGCACTGCGTGCAGAGGATTTTATACAAACATACATAGGGAAAATTAGAAGAGATTGAGCAGTAAATGGCAGATTATCACCTGGGAAGATTTTGTTCTAGTGTACGTTTCAGTTCCCAGTATGTGAACCTTCAATAAATCATAGATTTACTTGCACAGCTTGTGCTCTGCCATTTTAAAAGAAGTGTAACCTGGGCAGTGAGATTTGTTGTCTCCAAACCTGATGAGTACACCTCATGTTATATCCTTAAATACCATATTTTTTATTTTTAGTTATAAATATGTATTATAAGCACATACTCTACACTTACTTGTTAGATATTTATATTGTATTTATATTATATAATATATAGTGTTTTAAATTTATCTATTACTTGACATTAGATAACAAAGATAAGACTGCTTTTTTGTGGTAGCCGTATTCTGTGTCACAGACTGTGATATAACTTTGGTTTTAGTGTTGTGGTTTCCCAGGAGTTAAAGCCACAACAGACATAAGTAGGTTATCAACGTAAATTAAGTATGCACCCCTTAATTCTTCAGACAGCTATCTCAGGAAGAAGCCTTTTCCCCAGGGAAAATTTGCATGCTGCCTCTCAGACCTGGGTAGAACCTTATCTACCCTCAAAAAAATACACTGTAGAGGATGAGAGGGAGAGTATATATCTTGGGGACCTCCCTTTGATAGTATGTTCACAGCTTTGTCAGTCTACCTCAGAACAGCGGGGACTAGAAACCCCAGAACCACGTGGGTGATTTAGCCCTGCTGAGAGATTTTCCTTCATGTTTTTAATGCAATAGCTATAATTTAAGCCCCATGTGATTGTGTAGCCAGCACTAAGTTGCACAAGAAAGGCATTAGTCAGAGGTTTATCAGAACAGGGATATAAGAAAATGCAATTAAAGTAGTTGTCCTTTCTTTCCTTCTTTTTCCCACTGACTGAGCTCTCCGTGGGAGTGCTCAGAGAAGGGGAAGGGACCCACCTGCCTTTCAGAGACCTACTCGAAGCAAAGAAGCGTTTTAGTTCATTTTTCGTCAGGCTGAAGCAAGCCAGCTCCTCTGTCATGATACATCTAGTCCCCCTCATAGCACACCCCATCCCTTTTTTTGGGTGTGCAATGTTTTTTTCCAGAAAGAGGAGGACACGGAAAGCTTCTGTTTGATTTTCTGCACGTTACACCACCACAGAGAAGCAACCTGCAAAAAGGTAGAAGTCCAGCAGGCAGCAAGTTGCAGTATTGTTCTCCCCCCTGCCTTTGTTTTTCCTGTTACTTTATGTAGCTAGAACCATCTTTGGGCAAGTGGGATGTTTTGAATACCTAGAAAAATAATTTTAACATGTCTGTAAAACAATCTGGCCTGCTGCAGCCCTCACTGCACTGCTGAAACTGCCTGAAGTCAGACTAGGGCTAACCAGAAAATGGGCAGGATGATGAAGAAAACGTTGCAGGGCAGAGATAAGAGGTGGAAACAGAAATAAACAAGTTAAGTGTGTGTGGGGAGAAAAGATCTCCAACTGTGGTGGTTCTTAGAGGCAGATACCTGCTGGGCAGGCTGCAGATATCATCCACAGACATCCTGGTTTCTTCAGTATGACAATCAGGGTGCAAGGATGTTGTGCAACTAGATCTCACCCAAAGTGGAGCTGGGATATGATTGGGAAAGTAGTAATTATTTCTAGGTTGTGTAACATAGATGCAGCCAGAGGGGCTGTGTTGGCAAGCCTGTGCCGTGTAAGTTATCCCCAAGTAAATTCAGGACTATCTGCTATACACTAGAAGGAAGTCAGGGCTGATAATCCTTTATATACTCTGTGATTACATTACTTTGAAAAACTGTACTGGGCATTCTATAAACGCTGCACAGATCTTGTGCTGCACAGCTGACCAAACAAACGCTACAGCACTGACCAAATGCACTGACTCTCCAGTGCATCCCTGCCTTCTACTTACTCTCTGACTAAAGACCTACACCAAGTAACCAGAGAAAGATGGACATGGCTTCTTCCAAAATCTGCTAGCGCTGCTCCCTGAGTTAGCTACTGCTTTTTATGGGAAATTGATACAAGTATTTCATTTCTTGGGAATTCTAATACAGGAACTCCCACTGCTGATGAACAGCTGTGGTCTACTAGGCTGAGCCTACCAGCACATTCGGATCTTGCTGCATGGCTTCGTTCCTCTTTCTCCTTGGTACTATGCAAGAGAGAGTATTTTGCCATGCTTGGGAAGTCCTCAGAAATACTACTGGAAAACATAGTATATAATTAGTAGTAATAGTAGTCAAAAGAGTGGGATACCAACATTCAATTCAAGCCAGTATGTTCAATCTCTTCACTTCTATTTCTTCCCCTTTCCTTGTTCATGCACGCTTTGCTTTGTGCCTTCCCCATTTGTTTGCCTGCCTGATTTTCTTTCTCTTGTCACTTAAGAATTATTTTGGCGTTCTTCCTCCAACGTGCAGAAGGACAGATGCGTGGCTACATCATTTATTCACTAATGACTGCAGCAGAGCAGTATTTTTCCAATTTGATAGCATTTAGCTCTTTCAGCTTGCAGAACACTTTCAGACTTTCTTCCCTGGGGAGAAGCTGACAGAACCCCTGACAAAGTCCAGTTGCTTAATACCTGCAGGAAAGCATCCTGATATTGTTACGTCCAAATAAAGAATAAACTCCTTTGGGTCTTTGCTTATCACTTAAAAAAAAATAGCATTTGACAGCCACACTGGAGCTGCACAGATGACCAGCACTTTATAGCATATGTAGAGAACTAAGCCTTGTGTTCTCTCTGTAGGCAAAGCAAGAGTGACTGGGTTAAGAATTAGTGCGATCTTAGCAACTTTAAATTTCTAACTTAACCTTTGGGAATTACTTATCTGAAGGCAACCAAAGAGGATCATTGTGCTTGGAGCTCTTGTTCCCATTACACCTTGTTGCTCCTGCACATAGCAGTTCCTTCACATCCCTGTAAAAGCAGAGCCTTTCATGCTGTCAATACGGGTGACAAGTGGCATATACTCCAGCTGACAGCCTGCTCCCTCAGGAAAGTAACAATACAGATCTAGGCATAGGAGAACACGGAACTTTGCTCCATTTAAGGCACTCCCTGGTAAGTAGCAAGTAGGATCCATTAGGCAGGAAGTACGGCAGCAATAACTATAGCAATGACCTATGCAGATTTTTTCCTTCCTTCCTTGTTGTCCATCCTCCACTCAAGACCTAATTGATACTATTCCAGCAGACTAGCGCATCGTTCTCCCACTTCTTCTCCCCAGCCTTAGTTCTGAATTCTTCCCTGCTTAGTTTTTCTTTCACTCATTCATTCTTTTGTTCTGTTTTTGACTTTGACTGTTGTACCGCTATGTCTGCTGCCTTTTTTGTGTGCATTCCTACTCATTGCCCTCCCATGACTTTCTCCTGAGGCATGCCTGCAGCCCAGCAGCCTACATGCCCTTTCTTGTTTACTCCTTAAGAATTTGCTAATCCAGCATGCTTTACCAGTCCCTCCATGCTCTCTATTTTGCCTTCAAAATTCTGCTCTGCTTCTATCACCAGGATTTTTCTTGATCTCATGCAATCTGGCTTGTGGTCCCAGCCACTGAAATCTCTTCATTAAATCCGCATAACTGTATGGGCAGACCCCTGAGAACAGGGACAAAAACCATAATGCAAGAGAGCTCCCTTGCTGGCCAAGCTTATACCTGTTCTCCAGACAGAAATCCACTGTACCAGCAGAACTGCAACAATGCAACGTCATCTGTGCGCCATTTCCTATTAGTGTAAGCACATCTGTTACAAGTGGGATTTCCTCTTCCCCACTCCCTGCCACCTCATCCCAGCAGTCATAACTACAGCAATAAAAACTTTTAAACATAGGCCAAGACAACAGCCAAGTCAATAAGGCACTTTTCTTTGACAAGCCGCTGAAACGCTGGTTGCTCTAAAACTTTCTTTTCTCTCCCAGGGCTTCCACAGTTGCTCTTTCCCCACTGCTGCAATCTCTCTTAGGATTCCTTCCTGCTGTCTCCCGCTCCTGCATAACAGATGAACAGGAATTGGGTGTATTTGCCTACTGCATATTTGAAAAAATAACGTGCTTCAGTTCTGCCCTTTTTTATCATACCTCTAATCTGTTTACATTTAACAAGCTAAACACAGCTCTTCTGTAGCATTTGGCTTTTGGCCAGAAAATCTGCAATGAAGCTTTTTTCCTGCTTACTTGCTTACTTTTTTCACTGCTGCCTGTACTCTTAACTAAAGCAGCATGGCCTACCAGAACAAGGCATTACTTAGTCTTACTTCTGTAGGCAAATTTAATCTAGTACGTTTATGGGCTTGGCAGCTAAGACTGCTGCAACTGATTAAATGCTTCATGAAGAAGCCACAGGTGTACGCCCCATTTATCCACTGAGATCTCCTTCCTTGTTTAGCAAAACATCATGTAAGTACTCATCTTCTCATCGTCCTCTCTGGTCTTTATTTTCCAAGGCAGCTTCCTCAAGTGTCTGCTACTAATTCACATCACTCTTACTAGCCATTGAGCATCCTTAGCACCCTTCTGAGGCTAAAAATGCAACACAAGGTATAAAATTATTTTGCTTGAGCACAGGAAAGCACACACTGTTTTCTTACTCTTGAATATGCTATTCCATTGAGTGAATGGACCTTTTGGTGAATGCAGAAATACACACAATGCTTTTTTCTTCTTCTTTTCCAAGTGGAGTTCATATAATATCAAACTGCTTTATTCCTCTGGCATGCTTACGGGTGAGGATAATTATGTAGGTAAAATTCAGTAATCTTAGTGCACAAAGCTGAGAGGGAAGTAAAGGCCTCACTTCCCTCCTCCCCCACTGTAAATGATAGGTTCCTTTCACTGGACAATACTCACCCCCCTAATCTGGTACAAGATCCATTAATTTCAGCTGCAGTCTTTCTCCGTGACAAGACGAGGCTGTGGATCAGATCCTACACCTGTATATTTTTAAAATCTGCTAAAAGTGGAGAATTTTGTAGTTGCATTTTAAAATTGCTCTGCCAATCAACATGTTTGGGTTTGTTTCAGATTCACTGTCTCGATGGAAGCGGTACCAGCCTGGGCCCCAGCAGTGGGTTTCACACTCCTGCCCCATGCAGGAGGATTTTTAGGAAGCAAGATAACCAAAAAGGAAATCCCAGTGTGGTATGAATCTCTACAGAAGCCATCCTGGTGTCCACCTAACTGGGTGTTTGCTCCTGTTTGGGGAACTCTCTATACATCTATGGGGTATGTTTTTCATATTGTATTAAGGCACTTATCTGATCTCAGAGTTGCTTATTGTATAATGCTGGACCAGAGAACTATAATTGTATTCCTGTGGCTGTATGTTTGTAAGAAACTGTGTCAAGCTGCCTGTTTAACAGGTGAAAACATGTTTTGAGAGTTGTGTGTGGGTTTGATAGGACATTTTGTATGCACAAGTATCCACATCAAAGGAGTTTGAAAAGCTGCCATTAATTGGCTTTCCTCATTCATTCTGAGGGGAAGACCTGCCAAGCTGGCAGCGATGGAGCAAGGCAGCATTGGGATTTCTTCTATGTATGTCCTTCAGTAGTTTTAGGAAAATTTCAAAAATTAAAAAAAAAAAGAAAAAAGAAAAAAAAAAGAGGGAGAGAATTTGGACAGAACTGTTCTAACAGAGCTCAAAAGAAACCAAAATCAAAACATACCTGGCCTTTCAAATAAGACTGCCAGGCTGTTAAACTGTAAATGTTTGAAACCATCTACTGTCTCCTTACTTAACTAGTTTAAAATACTTGACAGCACAGCAATTACTGTCAAATGAACAAGGAATCACAAGGCCAAATACCATTCCCACAGGAACCTTATAAGTTTAATAATACTGTATTTTGGCAGCTGTTACTTTTAATAAGATGTAGCAAAAATATTTATAGAGGTAGGTTGTCTCAGGAGACTGTTTGGGCAGTTTTGATACTCCTCACAGACTGCTCCACCCTCACAGCTGTCCACCCAACATTAGGTGCTTTTATGTTAACTCTGGTGAGCTGTGCCACAGAGGAGAGGTAGCTGCTCCTAGAGCCTCAACAGAGGTCTGTGCAGCCCCCAAGCACAAAGCGATGCTTTGTGTCTCTTCTGCACTTGTCATTAAGAACTAGCTACATACCAGGATTCAGCATGTTTTTTCCTAGCTATCAAATACACATGGTTGCTAATGCAGTAGTTTTTAGGCTGCAATCTGCCTTCTATGGCTTACCCCTCCCATTTCTTCCATCATGACAGTACATTTTAAGTGATTTGTAGTTTGTATATAGCACTGGCTTAACTATATGAAGTTTCAAAGAGACAAATCTTTTCCAAGTTAACATTACATAGTCATCCTGCAGGTTATCTTAAATACCGCACCACCTGTTGCAAAATACAGCAATGATGCAATGTCTGAAACTGTATCTGAATGCTAAATTGGCTCTCGCACATTCTCTCATTTTGGTTTCATTTTCTTTCCAGAAAAGCTTTGTAATTTTTTATAGCCTCATGTACTGTTCCTCCTTTCCTGTCAGTATTCTCTTTTCGTTGTTCTCTTACAGAGTGTACTTTTAAAAATTGCTCTCTACTCTTGTATATTCCAGGATTTAGCATTTGAATCAGATCATTACTGTCCTGTGAATAAAAAAATGCCTTTTATCAAAGAGACAAGAGCTGAATGGCTTTCCCATGAAGGGCTTCCTTCAAGTTGACTGCATAATTTGTAACCCTTTTTCTGGATTCCTCATCATAAACCTGGATGTCAAGTTAAATATTTTAAAAATCCAAATTGTGACAGTTTATCACTTACTTTGATAATATCAGAATCAGTATATTCTGAGGTGGATGGTCCCAGTTACGTACTATCCATCTAGCTCAGTCCCAGTTACGTACTATCCATCTAGCTCAGTGAAAAGATCATATTTATTACCAGGCCTTTTCTTCTGTAATCCATCATGTGCACACATTCCTTGAATGATCAAGACACCTCATTCCTTTAGAATCTCTTGAATATGTTAAAAGCAAGAAATAACTAAAAGCAAGATTTAATAAGCTCACATGCCTTTCTTGACATTTAGCTTCCTAGCAGATTTGTACATCATGATCTTGGTCTGAAGTCAGTTAGATGTACGAAGAACTGTAAGTCCACACTGTGGCTCTGTAAGTCACTTAGGAACAGATTTGGGTCCTTATGCCTTTTATGAAGATAAACTGTTAAGTTTCTACTGCTTACCTCGTTCCCCCTTTCTTTTTTTTAATACTCTCTGCAATCAAACTGCCAAGATATCGAAGCTGCATTTTTCAGTCCTTACGAAAGTAACGGCCAAGAAGCAAGCTTGGGTCACTAACTGGGTTAAACAGAAAAAGAAGAAAAATCCTTCTTGTATGACCTACAAACGGAAGACAAACTCCTTGCAAGTACTCCTATGGATGTTTGTCTCCTCCTAAGAAAATAATGCATACAAATTGGTCTCCGCCTTTGCTCCCTTGCCAGCAGAAACACGTATGAGCCCCCTGCTGTCCAGCATAGCATGTAGCCCAGCTGACATTCCTACCAGGACGGAATCAGTATTCCCTTACTAATGCTGAAGTGCGGGTATAATTCCAGATGCTGGCATTTTATCCAGGGGATTCTACTGTAGTCACTTGGAATGGCTGTGCAGTCATCGGGATTGAAATCTAGCTAATGTCTAAAGGGGAAGTCAAATGAGCAAAATAAATAGTCTTAGGTGATGAATACTCCCTGTTCTAATCAGGCTCCTTCAGTGCAAAAATAAACCTTACGTTAGTTAATCTGCCAAATCCTGAGAATTCCTGTCTTTAGCAGCTTACATTCTGGGATCCCTCCAGTGGACTGTTCTTCTGAGGCATTAAGAAGGTCCGTTCAAAAAATCTTCAAAATATTTTTGGAAGATCTTTCAGTAGCCAGGAGCCTGCAGGCAGGAAGGGTGCTGGATGCTCCGTGTGGTTAATGCTTTCCGGGAACTCCTAAAATCTTTGTTCTCCTCATCTTCATCCCCTTCCTTCTGAAAAGTGACTATAGGGTTCCTCCTGCTCTAACACCATCCATCCCCATACTCACCTGTGCTTTAGGATGCCACTCAATTCCTACTTCTCCTATATTCATTTCATCCACTTAAAAAGTTAGTGGGTTGTGTTGTTTTTTTTTTTTAATTTATTTTTAAAGACCCATCTCCCAGTAGAAAATTAACAGTTTCTTCACTATTTAGAGACTTACGTTTTACCCCTGCATCTTAGACTTGCTTCCATTTCAACATGGCTTTCCCTTTTAAGAGTGAAATGCAGTATGTCATCTGCTCCTCTGCACCTAGAAGTGAGAATACTGGCAGATAGGAATTTTTCTCTCTCCATATTGCTACCTGCACTAGGTGATCGACCCTGTGCAGTCAGTTACTCTGCCAGGTAGTACCTGGATATCTACTTTTCCAGATGAATTTAGACCCTAGCACTGATTCATTTGATCAAGAATGTGTGGTTGCTTTCTGACCAGGGTACTGAATTACACCTTATATCTGCTTTCTCCAGATATGGCTCCTACCTGGTGTGGAAGGAATTGGGGGGCTTCAGTGAAAAGTCGGTGGTTCCTCTGGGTCTGTATGCAGGGCAGCTGGCATTAAACTGGGCATGGACTCCAATATTTTTTGGAGCTCACAAAATGGGATGGGTAAGTGGAAAAGTAATCATAGGCTTCTGCTATCATTTGCAAGGCAGTAAGATGAAAGTTTTGTGTCATCATCTTTTCTCCCTGAAAATAAGCCTGAGTACAGAATATAGCCTGCAGAAGTTTTCTAAAATTCTCTTTAATGCATCCCGGCAGCCACCTGAAAGAATTAACATATCTACAACATCCTTAAATGTTTAGATTTCCAGAAGCTCTTTCTGCCACCTTTTGATAAGAGCTTTGTGTGACTAGAAAATGTAAGCATTTATGCCTCGCTAAAATTCCTAGCCATCTCTGGCAAACAGCGGTGATAAGAAGCTTATAATAACGTTACTCAGGTAATCAGCCCCCATTTTAGACTAATTTTCTGCAGTCTGAAGAGAAACAGCTTGTCTCAAAAATAAAAATCAGTAATAAAAATAAAAAATATTTGCCTGGTTCTCTAAATATATATGCAGTGCTGTAATAGTGGAAGACTTTGCAATTGACTCATTCACACTGCACCTCTTCAGGCAGGATCTCTGACATGAAAAGACTGGTTAAGTTTGCTTAGCTAAGTGACTTGCTCAAAGTCACACTGGGTTTGTAGTCAATGTAGCACTTCCCACTGCCAACAAAAGAGGGTACGGGTGAGGAGGATTTTATTCTCCCTCTCCTGCTCCCAGCTGCAGTGCCCTTTCTTGTGACTGTCGTATTGTTTTATGAGTCAATTCAACGCATAACTCAGCAGAAATCTGTCCTTTTTTGCTGGCTGGTTTTCTGAGAAGGAATTAACTCAGAGAGGGATCCAACAAGTGCTAGAGCTAAGGGCAAAGAGCCACACAAAGACTTACCTAGTCAAGAAAATGCAACAAGTAAAAACAACACTAACCACCTTCCTGTGTTTCAGGGGTTGGTGACTCTCCTGCTCACCACCGGTATGGCAACAGCTACAACTGCTTCCTGGTATAACATCAAGAAAACAGCAGCTTATTTGATGGTTCCTTATTTAGCTTGGCTAACCATGGCTTCTGCACTCAATTACCGTATCTGGAATGACAATTGCAATAAGAAACAATCTGAATAAACATTTTTCAGCCAAAAAAGTTATTTTTTTCCACAAGAATTTTCTAAATAAAGTTATGACCTTATTTTTTAGCTGAACTACTTATATCATTAGTTTTCTAATTACAAGATGACAAAGTACTCATTTAAAACAAGTATGTCTTTACTAGGCAAGTCACAAAGGGGTGTATACCTGAGTTTTATAGCAAACTAAAAGATAGTGCTGATTGAAAAGTACTAGTTTTCTATGTTATAGCATTACGTTTTAGATGACAACAACATTTTAACTATTACCAGAAGTAAGCATGAACTGCAACTTCATTATGTTCAGAGGAAGAAATCCAGCCATACGTTAACACAGTTTCCAGAAAGCTGCTCCTAACAGTGACAGGCACGATTGTGGCCTGAATCTTTCACGTTTACCACTAGATGCGGTGCTTTAGTGCTATGGTGTGTCCCACTACAGCTGCCAGATACTTATCTTCTGGTCACTGTACTCTGGAAATGTTTAAGACAAGATCCCCTCCCCCCCCCCCAATTTGTGCCTTCCCACTTTGAAGCATTGTACAATCTAGTGTCAGCTAAAAGCATTAAACAACATGTAAACTTACTAACCTTGTTCTTCTGGTTTTATTGGTTTTAAATGGTTTTGAGCACAAAAGCGTTGAAGGCAACAGGATGCTTTAGCTTCAAAGATAGACCGTTGTGGTGGGTTGACCCTGGCTGGACGCCAGGTGCCTGCCAAGCCGCTCTATCACTGCGCTCCTCAGCTGGAGAGAAAAATATAAGAAAAGGCTTGTGGGTTGAGATAAGGACAGGGAGATCCCTCAGCATTTACTGTCACAGGCAAAACAGACTCAGCTCAGGGAAATTAGTTTAAAATTTATTGCCAATCAAATTAGAGCAGGAGAATGAGAAATAAAAACTAAATCTTAAAACACCTTCCCCCCACTCCTCCCTTCTTCCCAGGCTTAACTTTACTCCCTATTTTCTCTACCTCCTCCCCCCCAGCAGCATAGCGGGATGGGAGTGGGGGTTGCCGTCAGTTCATTACTCGTTGTCTCTGTCGCTCCTTCCTTCTCAGGGGGAGGACTCCCCGGACTCTTCCCCTGCTCCAGCGTGGGGTCCCTCCCACGGGAGACAGTCCTCCACGAACTTCTCCAACATGAGTCCTTCCCCCTGGCTGCAGTTCTTCACAAACTGCTCCAGTGTGGGTCCCTTCCATGGGGTCACAAGTCCTGCCAGCAAACCTGCTCCAGTGTGGGCTGCTCTCTCCATGGGTCCACAGGTCCAGCCAGGAGCCTGCTCCAGTGTGGGCTTCCCACAGGGTCACAGCCTCCTTTGGGCATCCACCTGCTCCAGCGTGGAGTCCTCTGCAGGCTTCAGGTGGGTATCTGCTCCACTGTGGACCTCCATGGGCTGCATGGGGACAGCCTGCCTCACCATGGTCTGCACCAGGGGCCGCAGGGGAATCTCTGCTCTGGCACCTGGAGCACCTCCTCCCTCTCCTTCTTCACTGACCTTGGTGTCTGCAGAGCTGTTCCTCTCACATGTTCTCACTCCTCTCTCCGGCTGCAATTGCACAGGGTTTCCCCCTGTGCCACTCCCGCTATCTTAGATATGTTATCCCAGAGACACTACCACCGTTGCTGATGGGCTTGGCCTTGGCCAGCAGCGGGTCCATATTGGAGCCGGCTGGCATTGGCTCTATTGGACACAGGGGAAGCTTCTAGCAGCTTCTCACAGAAGCCACCCCTGTAGGCCCCCACCCCAACCTTGCCACACAAACCCAATACACCCCTTCATCTCTTCTCACCATTGCAATGGGCAAGACAAAACAGGAAATTCAGAGCAACTGGACAGAAATTGAGAGGGCCCAAATATTCCACAGCCCCCTGCACACACCTCGAGGCATCGCCAGCAGCACTGGCCAAACAGCGCTAACATACCCCACCTAGACCCTCACTGCGATGCCAGTTCACCACCAGACCTTGACAGTGGAGCCGGCAGCCAGGCCACGAGTGGGTCTGTTGCCCAGCAGGGCAGTACATGCACTGTAGCTACCAGTGTCTCCTACCTGCACCTTCTCACTTTAGCTGCTTAGAAATAGAAACAAGGAGTTTCTCCTCTTCAGGGTTACAGTAGCTGAAATAATATCTGGGTTGCTTAGTTCTACCAGTTGCTTCCTATAAGATAAAAACATCTCTCTTGTCTAAGAGCACAACAGACTATTTCTGCCCACAGCTTGTGGTCCCACTGCACAAATCTCACTACATTTTTTACAGTCATTCTTCTGGGTTGCGAAGTGCAACATCACTTTTCCCTTTGCGATGAGGGAAACCTTCCCCTTTACTCCAGATCCACAGGCACTTTGTTACGTGTTTTCAGGTACTTTTAAGGCACAAAGTGCCTTTTGCTCTCCTACAAGTGACAAATACACCTGCTGAGCAGCACTGCATGTCCCCTTATGTCCAGTCTCAAGCACCGTTACTATATTCTACATCACAGACAAAATTTTTCCCTGCATTGGAAGTAGTCATGCCATCTGTGTTAAGCACTTCACCATGTTTCTTTAATCATGTTTAGGCAAGGAGTACAAAAAAGTTCTGACTTGTGAACAGGAGACTGATAGGGCTGTCAGCACCACTTCTGGCTGTGCAACCCAGCTCTCCCTTCTGCCCCACCTGTGCAGTGACTGAATTTTCTTAAGACATACGTTGTTTATTTCTCCAGCCTATGTTCCAGTCAGTGGAAAGAAGTAGGTTTCTGCAAACCAGCCTGAAATAGCCTAAAATATCCCTCTCCCTTCCTGATCAGGAAGGATAACATGCTGCATATTTGCAAAGCTTGAAGCAAGGTTTAAAACATTTATACAATTTTATAACTACTTTGCTCTCAAGCAGATCCTGATTGCCACAACTAGCTTTAAAAAAAGATACTACCTACATAATATATAATTCATGACAGACAGCAGAATTTTTGCAACTTGTATGTACATACAAAGCAATGTAAATACAGCTGAAGACTGCTAAACTTCAGCCGGTTACCCTGATTTGAAGAGGGAGGAGAGATTAGGAATGATTAATTTCAAACTGACACCCCATTCCCAAATACCTCTTAGGCCCTGAACTCTGAAGCCCAAAGACTGCCTGGGCTTCTAGCAGAGTTTCCCAGATCCCTTTCATCCCTGTGGGCTTCTTCTGCATTTCTGTGCATTCCTGCAATGTCCTGCAATCCTCTAGACACTGCATCCTTCTCACTTCCCACCTGACCACTTCTCACAAATCTAGTTTCTTTCAGGGGCAGGCTAAGGACAACAGCCAGCAGTACAGGCTTCCTAAACATTGTGGGTTTTGTTTGCCTGTTTTTAAATAAGAAAAATGGGAAGAGCCATCAAATCTTTCATCTCATTACCCTAGTAGTTCATTGTACTGAAATACCATATTATTTTCCCATCAGAACATTTTACATCTTTGTGTAACAGGGGAATAGATAAGCAAGAGATACGAACTCCAACATGATTCAGTAAATTATAGTTTTAATGTTGACATGAGGAACTTGTGCAACATTTCCCAGCAAGCAAGCAATCAGGGTACCTGAGAAACAAGTCAATTGCTCCAGTTACTGCCCTATTTTGAGGTCTCCCATATTCAACAAACAAGATACCTGGTCAACACAAAGCGATGATTTATAGAACTAAGCAAGACAAGGAAAATTTCAGACAAAATGATTATCAATACAGATATGGTATATGCATATTCTTCTGATATGACACTTTTTCCTGGGTTACCAGTATAGGAAAATAGTTGCATCAGCAGCTCATAGAACTGAAATATAAATCTTGCTGTTAAGCATATCTGGGAAGGAAATTAATAGTCAAGCCTCCTGTGGCTAGACAATGCATGTCACATGGCAGCCGTCTGTTTCATCCAGAAATAGGGTGCTGAAGACATCATTAAAAAAGGTAGGGTGGTATTTGCAGGCTCTATCACAGTCAGGATTAAAGTTCACCTCCAGGATCTGAGGCTGCATAATTCTTTTCCCTGTAAACGGGAACACAAACATTGCCTCTTAATACAAGCTCTACAGAGATCCTGAATCACTACCTGTCTTTAAGCCAGACATTATAGAAAATGATTGGAAAAAGTAATCTTTTATGACCCAAGCTGGCAAGCCAGTAAGGTGTTTTTATTTCTGTGGGTTTGGGTTTTTTTGGAGGGATGGAGGTCTGTTCTACCATCATTATCCAGAGGAAAATTATCCAACAGATTCTGCAATCACTGTGCTAATCCAATGCCTCATTTAGAATGAGAATTTGCAGCAATTTAATAGGATCTCCCCGATACACCTGTCTTGCCTGACAGTCTGAAACATATTCCACAAAACTCTGCTTCTCCTTTCACATTTCAGTACAAACCTTCCTTTTTTAAAGCTCTTAGATATCTACCTTTCTAGTTCTAGCAGTCCTGTTCCTTTACACTCCAGCCACTCCCACCTGCCACTTCATCTCACTCCTAGAAGGAGTCAGAAAGTTTAATTTTCTCTTAAAAACTTCATCAGTACAGTTCAGAACCAAATGCATTCTGTGCAAAAAGAAACAAAGGATTTTATTTCCTGTCTGGTGTTGAGATCGTAAGTGAGGGTGCAAGCTTCTGATGCATAGGTAAACCATACTCTGCTCTGCACAGAAGCAACTAACCTATTTGTCCATAAGCTGCCTACAGCATCACAGCGGTGACTTTGGCATCCACACCCCCATCTTCAAAAGGCTAGGGACCTACGCGGTTCAGCCAGGGCTGTAATCTGAGGTTGGTCCTTTTACTACAATAGTTTTCCTTGAACTAGTAATAATAGTGAGTTGGTTTGCTTCTTCCATTCAAGACAGCTCTGGGACAGCTGAAAGAGCATTCAACATGGACATAGCAGACCAAAATTCAACCCCTTGCTCCACTTGATCTGAACAGGAAAGGTTCAATTGTACATCTCCTGTTTCTCAATCATTTCGGTCCATGGAAGTGATTCAATATTTACAGAATCAGCCACTGTGGGACTGGGCTAGGGACACCCACCCAACATCCAACATCTAATCACTCCTCCAGCAAACCTGGGCACAAGCAGTGAATTTTTCCTGTGTCCCAGGGACTACAATGTCACAAGAAAAGAGTACGCTCAGTTCTGTTTAATACTCTCCCGGCAGTCCTTTTTGCATTGGTGCCTCTGCTACTTTTCTACCTACAAGAAACATGTCTGGGTTGGGCACACTTACAGAACATTTTTGAGCCTCCTGGTAAGAATTCACCCTGTTTGGCAAATTTTGCTACCAGTCCTCCACAACTAACTGGAAGAAAGGCTCCAGGTAGTTAGCCATGCTGTGGCACTAACATGAAGCAGCTTCACATACATGTTCTTGTAGAGACTTGGCAAAAACTGAGTGACGGTCCTGAGGACATCAGTAGCACTGAAATGGTCAATGTGGTCCCTTCCCTGCTTTAGTAAGTAACTGTGCATTGAAGACGCTGGGCCAAGCCTGGAAGCCACCGACAGTAAGATGTCTCTTTAAGGTTTTCATAAAGAGACACTATTTCAGACATTCCTCTCACCATAAAGGGGAAAGAAAACTTGCCGCTGTCAGAGTGGCTAGACTGCTGTACAGTTGAGGTTTTTTTGTGTGTGTGGTTTTTGTTTGGGTGCTGGTGTTTTTTGGTTTTTTTTTGTAAAAAACAGAGAATGGCAGTAGCAGGGGCACAAGGGAAGCAAGGACTCAGCCAAGCACAGTTAACAGCTCCCCCATCATTACTGTTAACCCGCGTGGCAGATGCTAACCCCAAAGATCTGCAACTCCAGATATGCTTTGATGTCAGTGGGAGGCACAGAGCACGCAGCTCACGCTGCTTGAAAAACAGTAAGAGTTCAGACAGAAGAAATAAATTTCTGAAAAAGTCCACAAATATAAAGAATCCAACATTCAAAGAAACAAGCTTCTCACCATCTCTGCTGGTGTCCCATTTAAGCATCAAGTCAATGGCATATATTGCTCTTGATGACGGATAATCACAGATGCCAAGAGGCGCAGGTTTAGCTGAAGCAACTTGGAACAATTCAGCAAATGCCTTAAAAATATTTGCCTAATAACAGAAAAAGGTCTCTAAATGAGAAATGAGGTTCCATAAAAGCAATAAACACGTTTTAAATCACTTCATTCATACAGCTTTTTAAAGAGTTTGTATAAATTACACTAGCCAACAGATGAAAGTCTGCAGAGTATTAGCCTCAAAATGTGTATTTAGACCTAAAGACAACACAGTGAAAGCACCGAGCACCCAGCAATATCCATGGACTTTTCTGGGGAACAAGTCAGTACTACGGAAATCCTTAAAATAGAGCATTTAATATTAGAATTAACCCCCTTCTCAGACATTATGTACAGTATTGCACTTATGTGTAGAGGAGGGGAAAAAGAAAACCCAGGAGAGTTCTGTGAACAGCAGCAATACAACTGTGAAGTTCTGACTTTTTCCTGCCTGTTAAGTTGTATTCTAGCTTCGCTTTGTTTTGTTCTGCAATGAAAAATCTTCTACCCACTTACACCCCTCTAAAAAGGGTGGTGGGGACACAGAGATTTTAAGAGCATACTATACTGGTATTTTGAAAAACAATCAGATATCCAACATGAAAGTGAAATAAAAAGAAAACATACAGGTGTGGATTTTAGCATTGAGTTTATACTGCAGTGAACCATTCCTTCTGCAAATGAAAAGATGGTGTAATACTTCCTATTCTGCACACAGTACTACTTTGGGTAACCTACAGTACATATTTTGACATCTCTCTTTTCACCCCTTGTAGTCTCTTCCAGACTATTTTAAACCTAATGCTGCAAAACCTATCATACTCTTGAGTCTTGATTGGATATGAGATTCTAGTTAAAACTGATGTAAGTTAATTTATGGAAATCAACCCACAGTTGAGTAGTTTATTCACTTTTGAAAGCATACGTGCATATAAATGCTTAGCTACCATTCGTTCTGCATCTTCTAGCTCCTGATAAATATGGAAGAATGCAACAATTCAGTTCTGTGCATGCTTCTGAACCATCTCTTCACATTCAGCTTTTTCTTTCAAGCATGAATCACAGGCAAAAATCAATGAGAAGGCCCCCATCCGCCTTCTTGCATGTTTTATGGAACTTGCATGTTTTACTTGGAGCTTCCTCTTCGCAGATGAAAGATGCCCTAGTATTAGGGAACTATCTGTTCTCTTGTGAAAAGTCATTAATGCAATGACCAGGGACAGGGCTCTCGCCAGCTCGCTAACACAGAGAAGCTGGGGCAGCAGCTGGAAATTCTGCATTGCAGTCTCAAAGGCAAGATTTAATTTAACAAACAGGGGTTCTAACTTACTAGCTCAAAGATACTACGTTGGTGGAGGAAGGGTCTTTAAGAAAAGAGAGAACACCAGCCTAACTTGTTTTCTTTTAAATATGCCACAGTATACAAGCGCAGCCTCTGCACTATCCAATCCGGCAATGTAACCCTCCAAGCACAGTACCCCTAGAGCAGGGGCAGTGCTTATTTCTGTCAGCCACCTGGGCACATCCTTATGTTGCGAGCGACCTCCAGTGCACTACGCAGCAAGCTAACCTGAAAGTGTACATGGAGATCTTTAGACTGACAGCTCTGCTTAAAATAGATAAATCAACACCTGTGATGCTGTTTCACTAAGATTACTATATACTGTAATTTCCTATTTGCTTTAGTCTCCTACTTGTTCTGACAGCTCATTATCTTGTGAAGCTGTTTGGAACAAAGGAAGCAAGAGCTAGAATACTTCAGTGGTTCAACTTTTCAGAATCAGAGTTAATATTCTACTGAAGAGGAGGGAAGGCTTTGAAAACAATTTTTCTACAGTCCTATGAGGAACATCTGTAGCAATTAGCACAGTTATATTCTGGACTTCCCTGCCTTTTTGAATGAAAAAGTAAGTCTTCACAGCCATGGGCTTAGATTATTGGCCACCTTCTGCAAAAAAAGATGGAATCTGCAAGAAAAAAGATCCTTCTCCCAGGATCCTGAGGGTAGTCAGGACTGGCTTTATTACTAAGTCCAATATAAAGAATTCTCACAGTGTAACCATGAAATAAAATTCTCAAATGTCGACAACAAAATGTTTGAGGGGAAATAAGAAGCATTTATTAACTTACTGTAAAGGTTAACATTTGCTGTCTTTTGTGGATCTGATACACATGAAGTACGTCTTATGAATAAAAAAATACCTAACACCACTTTTGGAAAAACTAGTTGGCTAAGTAAAAAAAGATTCATGAACATTTACACGAGAAAGATCAATTGCTGACTTACTTGTACCATTGTCCAAGGATATTCAGGATATTGCTTTTCAAACAGTGGAATAAATTCTTCACAGTGTACCTAAAACAGTTTACCAACATCAAAGACTGAGCAATCAGACGACAAGAGAATGGAACATCAAATATTTTTTTCCATTCATACAAAGCCAGGTAGAGAACTAGGGAATTAGACAGTTCCTCAATACCTTCCTCATTGTAAAAGATCACACTGAAGTCTTCGACAATGATTAACTGCCATTTTAATAATTCTTTTACTGATCTCTAGCACATTGATTATATTATATATATATATGATAATACAAAACTACATCCTGAATATAACCTGCGTATTTATTTTTTTATTATATGCGGCGTATTTATTTTTTTATTATATGCGGCGTATTTATTTTTTTATTATATGCGGCGTATTTATTTTTTTATTATATGCGGCGTATTTATTTTTTTATTATATGCGGCGTATTTATTTTTTTATTATATGCGGCGTATTTATTTTTTTATTATATGCGGCGTATTTATTTTTTTATTATATGCGGCGTATTTATTTTTTTATTATATGCGGCGTATTTATTTTTTTATTATATGCGGCGTATTTATTTTTTTATTATATGCGGCGTATTTATTTTTTTATTATATAATATCGTATATAACAAACTATATATCATATTACATATATCACCTATTATATAATATATAACATAGAGTATAGTTTATGAAATATGATATACAATATGCAATATATTAGATACACTATATTATATACGATTATATTATATAATGCATGCTGTATTATATATTATAAAGTACATGATATAGTATATACAAGATATAGTATTATAGTGTATATATATAGAGTATACACAATATACTATATATATAGTATATATATAGTATACAATATACTATATATATATACACAATATATATAATACTATATATATTGTATATACTATATTTAATATGTAGGTTATATTCAGGATGTAGTTTTGTATTATCTTATATAATCACAGATGATTCCCAGTCCAGAGGGGGACAAACCTAGGAAAATATTTGCTTAGGGCACTTTCAACACAATGACTGCTTGTTTAAGTGGATGTGAAATATGTTATCTGGCAACAGTCATAAAGGAGGCACTGGAAGATTTTCTAACAACAGAAACGCGAGTGACTGTTTTGGACTGTTTGTTTGCTTACCTGTTTTAACGTTACACCGGGAGCATAATTCATGACTGTGAAATGCTTCTCATAGTCATCCAAGTCATCAAGTGAAAATGCCCTACGGAATAAAACAATTCCTTAAGTTTCCAAGGTATCAGATTTAATTCTAAGCCCCTCCACACTAATGAGGAGAATGTAATTACCGATTTGAAAAGCGCAGCCAGAATACATCATAGACATACAGCTTGAGTGGTTTTATGGACCGCAGCAATACAACGTAACGGATGTCAAACTTAACCATCCCCACATCTTCTCGGTGAAACAAGACTGGATTCTCAATATATTTGCACGCTACCTACAACACAGCAAAAACACAGTAAATATAATTCAACTGAAATGAAAACAAAGTGTCATTGGATCTTGATGATTTAAGGTATCCTTGTATGCATTTCAGCTTTTCTTTAGAAATGTGCATGAATACACAATGTTGTTATGCGAATAGGTACCTTTTATCAAACTCTAGGTACCTTTTATCAAACTCCTTGACATGAGGGTGGGGAAAGTGGGAGGCTAGAACGTACTCATTTAAAAAAAATCACAAAATTAATTGTTTATAACTGCGGTGACCTTGTTGTTTCAGATTAGAAATGTGAAGCAATTCTTTCTGCACTTTTGCATTCCAGAAAATACATGCAGTCCCCACACCAACAGAAATAAAGCTGAAGCAACATGCTGACATATGACCACATATTGCAGACTCCCTATAAAAAGCTCCATGATTCCTCTATTGTTGGCAAAGACGGTACTTTGTGCCACTAAGCAGAGCTATGGATCAGCAATAATGATCAACCAGCGGACAGAAGCAATAATGTTCCAAGATTTATGACCAACGCTAACTATAGCTAACAAGTGTTCATCTGCCAGTCTAAGGATTAGTGTTAAAGCAGCACCACACTGGAGTATTCATTACTGTCAGAGCAAGTTTTATTTTTTAAATAAGAAAACACCAGGCTCTGAATTCATCACTGCAACAAATGGAGTGACCAATTGGAATCAATTCTGAATTGATTGAAACTGTATGCTTATGGCCAGCATATGAATTTTGAAGAAAATAAAATTTCCTTCTTTGTATTTTTAGACCTCCTTCTATGAAGGAGTTTTTTCAGCTCTCCCTTTAGATCACATTCAAAACCATGCTCTCTAACCTTTGGGCTGCTTTCCCTGTGCCTGATGATATTGTTAAGGCTGTTGGTGATGTGGGTATCCAGGCTTCTGGCCAAGTTCCATGGTTTGCATATCCAGTGATTGTCTTCTCCTCTGAGAAAGAGAAAGAGAGAGAGAGAGAGAGAGAGAAAAGCCAACACCTGTAAGTATCCACCTCATTCATCTGTCCGAACATCCACTTAACTGATCTGTGTACTCCCCTGAATAAATAAGTTAAAGCTGTGGGCTACGGTGCAAGAACTAAGGACTTTTGACTGACAGCTGGGAGCGGTAAGCCTTAGGCGTAAAGGGGAGAAAAGGCAGCGATAGCTTTCACTGATCTTTTCACCAGTTAGGGCCTAGCATGCTCTTACTGTTTACTTCCTTCTTCTGCATCTGACTCCTTCAAAAGGGGAAAACAACCCATCAACAGGGCAGCAGCATCATGAATGCACACAGGTCATGGTGCAGAAGTTCTGCCAGGAGTCCAAGAACATTCTGGAAGGGTATTGTGCAATTCTCCAAGTTGATTCCCTAATAACACCTCCAGATCACTCACATTAAATAACACCATAACTTGTCTCTTTGGGAAGAAGTCACGCAATATCTCAACAGTTCATATTGCAAGAAAATGAAAGCACACCACCATCTTCTCACTTTCTAGTAACTAGTCACCTCAAGGGGCAAAATTCTTTGAAATATCTTTGCGGAAAATAGGCAACATGCTGGTCTTTCAATGCATCTTTCTGAGTAAGGGCAGGGTGACACTTGGTGGCTTCCGTTCCTCAATCTATTAAAGCATCCTGAGAAACTTCTTGGGCTTCATGATAAACAGCATAAACTGAGCTGAAGTTAGTGGTGTTAACTTAAGAGGGTCTGTTTTGTTTGTTTATTTGAAACTTCCTTGAATCCCCTCCTTCCCATTCCCTACATACGCATTGCATTTATGGTCAATCCTTGGCATTAAAAAGGAATTAAACCACCAAACACTAGGGATACATGGAAGGAGCATTCTCTTCTGGTCATGACAGTCAATAACAGACTATGTAGAGCAAAGAATGGCCAAATGAAACACCTGGCAGGTGGCACCATAAGCAAGCGTCACCAAAGCAGCAACGTTTCAACCCGAATACTCCACGCCAGGCATAAGAGGTTATTCTACTAGCAGTACCTAATGCGCTCTTTCTTTCTTACCAAAAGAAACAGTTTCCATCCACTCCAAGGCAGCTGCACCAGCAGAAAGAGTGTGGATTTAAAACCCTAAAGCTCCACAGCTGCTTTAGGCTAACACTAAAACTCGATTTTACTTTCACAACCTTACAGAACCCAAGTACTTTAACTCTAAACATTTTCCACTCTGGCCTTAAGTGCAAGAACAACTGCTACTGGTCCCCTGGAAAAAACCCCAACATTTGTTGCAAACACATTTTGATCATTTGTATATCTGTCAAATACAAGAGGTAAGACCTTGACTAGACAAAAAGAAACAGCTTCAAATCTGTATTCAAATCATGGTGAAGTTTCTCTGTTTCAAAATGCATTGCTTAACTATTGTTACATTAAAGAAAATATCTAAAAAGCTCACACTTTCCAGGTAAAATTCACTTGAACATAAACGCAGCAAGAGCAAACTCATGGTGGCTTAACAGCTGCCAACCCTAAAATGCAGGCTACTGGTCTTTGAGGAAAGCGGGATCAAGAAAGCACAAAATGTAAGGAAGCAGAAACACGAGTCACCTTCTGTCGCGTTGCTGAAAGTAGCTGATAAACTGAGGCAATTCTGTTTGGAGGTTAAAAGTACGAGGCAACCATCTCGGCCCGTCTGGTCCTCCAGCTCGTCTAGAGATGGATGCCAGGCAGTCTTTGACAGTCAGGAGGTTCTCACATGGGAACTGATTCAGCATTACCTCAGGCCTTTCCTCACTTAGCTTCCTACAAAACAGAGGAGTTGTTGGGTGAAGGAGGAAGGTTGGGGAGGCCTTTGGGAGCATGGTTTTTATAGCAACAAAAGAATTTGTAGTATCAGGGAAACAATTGCAACCTATAATCTTTGAAGTGTGAGAAGTTGTAAAGGATGTCTGCTTCTCCCTCGTTGTCTGTGAATACAAAACGGGGATGTGTCAGGTTGTTGAGGACTTGCTGAATGTCTGTGAAAACCCTAGAAGAAAAAGGCATATGAAGAAAAATGTGAGTTTGGTTTCTGAAACTGATCAACTCTTGCTTGAACAGAAAAAAAAGTTTTAAGCTTGGCTTCCTACAAGAATTATGCTTTACCAATACACGCTGTGACAATCTCTTCTTCACCCACAGAAATGTTTTAAATTGCAGTGGGACAGATTTAAAAAAATTGTATTTTGAGACAGAAATCTCAACGATAGTTTAGCTCCTACAACTTTCACAAAAATAACAATTCAGAAGACAGTGACTAAGTCCCCAACAGAGAAGCACTAACATGAATTCACTATTCTACATGAAAAGTCCCTGAGAGAGACCTTGTAAATGCCTTTGTTGCTGGAAGACCCCTAAAAATCAACCTGCTGTCATTCACAAGACAGACATTCATCGGAAATCTTGTCAGTTTAACTCAGTAGCTTCAGAAGACTATTTTCAGAACTTCACACAAAGAGATATTTCCAAACAATCAAAACATATGAAAGCATGTACATTACGTATGTGCAGGAAGTACACACAACTTCGAGGTTTAATACAAATTCCCTCCCAGCCCCTTTAAAAATACCACACCAAAACCTAACCCAAATCTGACACACATTACAGAACATAACCAAGAATGAGGCAAGATGTTGCGTATCTTAGGAAATTCTCCTCTCAAATAAAACCAGTGACTTGGCTGACATGCTAAAACAAGCAGATGGCAATATAGGTTATTTTGATGATTTTACAGCTTAAAGTGAGGTCACTTAATTCAGAATTCAGCATGATGACTCAAAAAGCAAGACTGACATAGAAAACCATTCTCGTGGTAAGGGAACATTTAAACAGACTATGCAACCACTAATTTTTTCCATGAGAAACCACTATATTCTTCTTCCTCTCCAGACCTATTCTTATCAGTTGTGTAACTTTCCTCTCCTTCTCTGCTACTAACGAATTGGAAGATATATTCCCCTGAGAGAGACTTCTCTGCAATAACAAACTGTAAAAATAGCCCAGTCACAGGGGGAAATAGATTCTTTAAAAAGAAAAGTATGTAAGATGTTTTGCATAGCTCCATGTGTAACATACTACAATGGTTATACTATTTATGCTGGAGCCTAAGACTAAGAGAGCTGACTTCACTGTAGATGGAGAGTCAGCCTGGCATCCCTGTTGAAAGTAGTCACCATCTTTCCCCACTGTCGCAACAGAGCGAAGTTAGTATCTCCATACAGCCCCACAGCACTTCGTTCTGCAATATGTGGCTTGGCTTAACCTTGTAAGTCTGCACACTAGGGGAAAGTACGATACCAAATTTGATACAGGACCCAGTACGAGTTCCACCAAATCCATTTCATATACAAGCTATTCAAATGTTCACTGGTTTGGAGCATCTTTTAGTCCTTGCAGAAACAAAAGGGAATCAAAGTGGTGACCTGAAGATAAAAAGGCCTTATAATGCTGTAAAAGTCTTGAAGCATCCAACACCCCCACACAGATACACACGCAAGAGCACATGCAATACAAGAAATACTAGAATTGAAGTTGCTCATACAACTTGCTCAGTCCCTTCCAAACACATCCTACAAGTTATCATCCCACAGACACCAGTCTGGATCCAAGCCTAGCTGGATCCAAACCTAGCTAACAGATCTTAGTAGCAAGAGGACCATCAGATCTACACAATGGATCTATTCTGCTTGTTAAATCCACTCAAATAGGAGCAGCAATAGGTTCCCCCCCACTTCTTGTGATTAAGCCCCTTTAGCATGGTGTGGAAATATTTTGCCAACACATTGCACAATTTTTTGTGGTAGAGTGCTGGAATGCTGGCCTCCAGGATTCCCAGCTTCCACTCCAGGCTATGTAAGCAGTGCCTGGTTTCCAGCTCAGGAAAAAGGGTAAAAGTAACACAGCCAAGTATAGAGTTTGGTACACTCATTCTGAAAAGCAATGTGGTTGGATAAAACTTGTATAAAGTTATGCATTTGAAGTACAGCCACAGTTAGAGTTGGGCTAAGGCTGTACAATCATTTGGTTAGTTATCTGCAAAAACGGTCCAGTTACAGTTGCTTTCTCCAGGACCGAAGTGAAACCTTGGTTCAAAGTTAGCGTTATGCTCGAGATATCAAGCGTCACAGATTGGACTCCTTTGCATATGAACTACCAGAGACCTTGAATGCACTTACAGGTAAAGTTCAAAAAAAGGATTTACTGAAATTAGTGAAAGTAACTCAGTAGGGCATCTTTGGGAGTCGAAAGAGTAAGGCTTCCTTCCCCTCCAGTTGCAGCTACAGCAAATACCTTTGAAACATCTGTTTCATCAACTGATGGTTCTCACAACAATTCTTCTAACTAGGTTATAGTTCAGCCTCGTTACCCTAAGGTGTTAAAACGGATTAATTGGTGCTTAAGGCCAAACAAAAACATAAACCCCTGTGGCAAACTCCCTTACTCTAGTTAGAAAGATGCAATGGTATGAAAAACGCTGCTGTAACAAAGGCCTGAGGCCAAGGCATTTGGCCTTACACAGCATGGAAGGACACCTGGAGAGCCAGGCAGCATCTGATAACTCCAATAAATCTTATTCCACATAATTCCCTAGACATCCTTTAATGAGTCAGAAGTTCCCTCCCCCCCTCCCCCTTTTTATTCCATGCTTCCAAATACATCCTTTAGTAATAAACTCCCACTGCTGGCTGGGCACGAGCTACTTTTCTCAACTGAAGAGCAGCACGTTCTTTACACAAATCGGGGATTCAGCTGAGAGGTGGGTCACCTCCTCTTGCACATCCAAAAATCCATTTCCCCCAGTGTCAATTCAGTTAAATGCTCTACGTAAGCTCTATACCACACAAATACAAGTAGTGACCTGCATTCAGTCACTCTGAGCAGCAGGCTTAAAGAAAGATTCTGGTACTCTTTTTCCCCCCAGTTAAGTATTGAAAACAAAGAACTCCCTGCCTAAAAAACTAATACTTCTCTTTCAAAAATTTCCCATTACAACACTGAGCTGCCTTTATAGATACACAGAAGATAGTGGCACCTTCTGTAACATAGTTATCAAAGACTATTAAAAAGACTTTTTTTTTCCCCAGTAGCTTACAGCTACACACAAGATTTCACAGAGGTGCTACACACATTAACAATAAAAAGCCTGCTTTCTTAATCTTGAAGACTTGCTAAGAAATTCATGTGCCAGAGCATTCTGGATTATGTATCTTAAGGCCTGCTTATAGAACACAAAAATGCAGCGCAAAACAAACAGGGGAGCTCTATCTTTGCTAAGTGCAGTAAGACCACTGAAATAAGCTGATGGAGGTTAAGATTGGAGGGAAAATAAAGCCATTCCACTCATTCCAAGTTTTAAGTTACTCCATCCATTCTATATGCAATCCTCTTAACATAAAAGTCCTGGGACAGTCAACGGCTCTGGAAGGCAGATGATCCAATTTCAAGAATTAAGATTTCATAGAAACACTATATAAAGTTAATGTATTTTCACTGCCAACACCTATCACTGAGTTTAGTGGTCAGATTCCTTTAGGTACTTTCATATATCCAGTATTAATGCCTACGTTGAAAAAAATCAGATCTCTGCACTGAAGAACACAGACTATAAGGGCAGGCACCTGACAACTACTGGGCGATTTCTTTGTTATCATCTAAGGAGCACGTAGGATCTTCTATGGTATTCCCTTGTTTTTAGTTAAATAAGTTGGTACACATTCCAATGTCTACTCTGATAACACGCATCCACACATATACATAAAAATACAGACAGTTAAGAAATGCACCAAGTCCCATTCTGGGTTTAACAGATGACAGAACTTCTACACTGCAATACTGTGGTATTAGCCAACCTATTTTGGACCTTTCATTCCAATATCAATGACACACTGAACTAATGAAGGCAGCTAACCATACTTCCTGAATTCCCCCCCCCCCTTGTCATACAGAAGTCCTAGTAGGGATGCGATAAAGTCTGGGATCAAAGACGACATTATTCAGTGGAATCGTGCAAATAAGATAAAACATGTTAGATGTTACTTAATTTACTCAAAGCATTTAAAGCTAAGAAGCAGTTATGAGAATCAACTCCCAAAGCACAGAGCTGACAAGACCAATCAAAACAAAGAGTTATCATCTCACAACAGCTCTTTGGGCACCTTTAAAAAAAATGACTGATGTAGCTGAAGAGAAACATGAAAGAGAAGATCAAGAGAAAAAGAGACGATCAAGCCCAACACAAACTGGAAGGACTTTTCATATGAATTTTGTCTTTGAAACATTTAGTTCTTTTATCCACCTTTTGTTTCAGGCCAGCAATCAGCACAGCTGGATAGAACAATCTCCCTAGGGCAGCAGTTACTATTAATGCTACAAGACCTACTTGAACCTATGATTTTGCTATATCAAACTACATGTACTTGCTCCCCTGCTTTTCAGGATTCAGGTTAAACAGTTATTTTATCTTCCCATTCTCCGTTTTAGCTGTACTTGGAAACAAGTTGACTAAGAATTTGTCCCAGGTCCTAAACTTTGCAACCTCATGCATTTAACTTCTTCTGAATCCCCGGAACAGTGGCAATACGCAAGGCAGAGCATACACAACAACAGGCTACACACATCTACCCAGTTTCACACCTTCCTATCTGCCTGTCCATGGTGGCTGCCTTAAAACCTTTAAAGCTTTGAAAGAGGCCAAGAGCACTGGAAGACTGCAGCTCCCACTAGGTCATCTGGACTCTGAGGTACTACCCTGCTCCTGATGGAACTTTAGTAGATGAAATTCAGAACACAAGAACAACCTTCTGGACTCCTGTGGAGGCCAAGCTGCTCTCCTTTCTCCTCTCCAGACAGGAACTGGATAAAGAAGAGAGGAAAACCCTTAGGAGTACCTGGACAGGGTGTTGATGACATTCCTTAGAAGCACAGCAGGAAGGATTTGGCATGTGTTTCCCCCCTCCTTCCCCTCCCTGCCTCCCTGATGTGAATGCCATTCACCTGAAGTATGAGATGCAAAATAAAGAGGTAGCAGAGAAAAATAAGTCAACATTTCCGAACATCCTCACTGTTTCTTTCCACCTCTATTAGAATGCATCTACCTTTGACTCCCTTATCTGAAATAGAGGCAAGTATACTGGATGAAAAAATAGCTTTTGCTTATCCCCACAGTCTTGTAACCAGAGACTTCAACTGCATAATGAAATCTAGACTATAAAATTGAGCAAGTTAACAAATGCCTCTCAACTTGAAGCAACTTTGATTTTCAGTAGTTCTTCTCAGTTGATCTAGTGAGTGACAGTTGATCTGGTGAGTGACAAATCCCCTCAACACAAGAAGCTGGGGTGTGAGTATACCTACCAAATACGTTTTAGCCTAACCTCATCCCTTACGCAAAATGTGGCAAGCAAGAACTCGGATCCCAGTGTCAGACTACAAACACCCTGGAGTGCAACTCGCATTACATGCTATGTAATAGTATGTTTTTCTGGAATAAAACTAGTAATAAGGCAGTCTAGCCATGCAGTGCTACTGCTTTTGCTCACAGAAATCCCTTATCTTTGCAATGTTCTTCCAGCTTTCTTCTGAAATAGTTTCACACCATAGACTCCATTTTTGTAGTAAGGCACATATCCAAATTAAAACATCCCAGGTTTTGACAACATTCCTGTTTGGCAAGCTCATCTGAAGAAGGGGAATATTCACACAGCACGGAGAAGCACATGTACCCCTAATGGATGTACATGCTACAACGCAGAAGAGAAGTCTTTAGGCTTTCTTATACACTTTAGTTGTACTCCTTAGTGAAAACAGTGTTACAACATTATGCAACTTTTCTTTCACCCAGAAGGTGGCACTTACTTAAAAAAAAAAAAATCTAAATTTATTTTTAGGAATTCTGTAAGTGACAATCCTTTTACTCTGAAGAATCAAACAAGAACAACTAGTAAGTCAGAATCTTTAGCAAGAATCCTAAGCATATAAACACATCTTCAGCTTGCCTCTATTGTTCAAGGCTGGAAAAGGCTGTTCAGCCTTAGCACACTGCAATTATTATACTTAATCTTGGTAAGAAAGCATTTTGTTTGCAGATACGTACTTGAAAATTTTGTCTTTGTCATAAACTGGTGGGTTTATCGCCATAGGCAGTTTTTCCTTGTTTTCTGCTAAAATAGCCTAAAAAACAAAAAAACCCCACACAAAATTAATACTAGGCAGAATAAAAGAGCAGCTTTAGGTCAAATTCCACAATATTCAGCGGATATGAACAGCAACTTAGACAAAACTGAATTTTAAAGTGTGCATAATCTGGTTTATAAAAGAAGTGATTGAAAAACAATATAATCTTTAAGGAGAAACTACAGGTAAAATATTCTCTATGACTCAATGTTCATCCACATGTTTTATTAGCAATAGCTGTTGAAGTTTACCCTGTTGAAATTTGCTCAAATTGTAAACCTTTACAGATCACTTTCTGCAATTCCTTATCTCCATGTACGTAAATACATGTATACAGGTGCATTTGTAGTCACAGTAAAAATGACAGTCCATCTGCATGTCTCATTGGTCCCTTGTCTTCGGTGCAAGTGAATTCCACCAAAGCTGCATTTTGAGAAATATATTCTGTTGTGTAATATGCTGCTCAGAAAAAAAAAATCAGCACAAGAGCAGAGGCAGAAGGGAGGAAGAGGCTATTAGTAAAAAAGGAACAAGAAATATGGCTTCAAAGACCAGGGCTTATCAACACTGTCAAAGCACCCTGAGAAATTCCTGTTTCTCCTAAGCATTAAACAAAATACCAAATCACAGATGATCATACGCAGTAAAAGACAAAGTTACTGTGTTTCCGACAAAATGGAAGATTGACCATTTAGCCATGATGTTTTATTACAGATAACTAAAAAAAAAAAAAATTATAGGAGGCTGGAACCTAATTCTGCTCCTATAAAAATGAGTAAAAGGCTTTTTGCAGTCTTCAGCAGTAAACATGCTTGAAAAATCTCACTCCACCTTTTACAACACCTCTGACTGATAAAAGGAAATACATATTTGGATCATTGCTGATACCCTGCCAAAGGAAGTAGCTTACAGAAACGCTGGGATGGGAGAAGTGCATCTTGAGAAACCAAAGTAGCTGCTGTTCCACAACAGCTCCCTGAGTTCCAGCTGCTGCAGGTTGTCCTCATAAGTTGTAGTGGTGAAATGTCTGCCCAGCCATAGACATACCCCTTTACCTTTAAGGCTATTATAGGTAATACAATCATACATAACTGGAAAGCATAAACAAAACCACAATCGTAATCAAAGATCTTAGACATCACCTTCTAAAATAGGTTGGACAGTACAAATACAAAATAATTCCTTGAGTCACCTAAGAACAGGAAGGGAGCCTGTACTTTTAAGAGGAGAAGACTAGAATTCTCAGAACAGTACCAGAGGATCATTACTGTCTTTTCTGCAACTCGAACGCAGGGAGCTGTTGCAGAACAGCAACTACTCTAGTCCCCCCAAGAGATACTTCTTCCATCCCAGACACTTCATTAGAAGCTGCCTCCCCTGACACTGGTTTCTGCAATCATTGCCCAATCATTACCCATAGTACCATTTAAGTTACAGCCTTTGTGGTCTGTGTTGGAGACCAGAATTAGGTAACAGAACAAAAAACAGGTAAAAGTTAAGCCACAGTGTTGCTGTAACAACTCTGTGATTCTTTCAAATAGAACACTGGAGCCTTCAGATTTATTTAAAGGTTTTCCTTTAATAAGAAATAAATAGAATAAGAAATACAACATCCTTAGCTATAGTAAAAACAACAACACAGCCCGTTTAACAACAAATTATTATTTGCACATAGTAGTAAAGCAGTTGCAGAAACTGCACAGTGATAGCACCAAATGATTTTAAAACAGTATGACTTGCATAAACATTTAGAAACATTTTCACACAATTGTATTTCCCTGCAGAACTGCTGGCTCACATATTAATGCTGTAAACAGATCTCTGAAGTTGTCTGTACTTTTTTGTGCATGCAGCTCTGCTTAAGTGAATACAGGGGAATTAGAAGTGTCAGCAACATGGTATTTCTTTCTAGCCATCTCACTTTTGGTGTTTAAGGCTGTGCTATGCCCTAAGCTATTCTTCACTGGTCTGTCACCAGTTAAGACCTTAGTCTACAGCTAAACATTACAGAGTAAAAGAAAGCTCTGGTGGTGATCAGTATTTTGCTGTCATCTCTTCTCAATAACCAAGTGAGAGACACTAAAGACAAGACAGGATGCTTAGACAAGATGTTTTTAAGGTGGGGTGTTAAAGGAGGCTACTGTTTGCCCATTTGCCATATATAGTTCTTTAACCTGGATTGATTATCCCAGAACAGAACTAAAACACATGCAAAAGTTTGCCGTATCTGAGATCCAGGCACTTTTGCCAAGAGAACACCTGTAAGAACACGAACTATGGGTGCCTTGTTGTTCCTCATCTGTAAATGCAAAGTATATCTATCCCTCTTCCAAAAATGCAAAATCCCAACCAACCAATCTGACTTAGGTTACAAGACAGCCTAGCTATTTTGCATGTATACCTTTATTTAGCAGAAGCAGGTTAACTTCATTTCTGACTAGATATTGTTAATAACAAGCTGGATCCAGCATTTTCTGCCTATCCGCTATCATAAGAAATAGACAGTTGGGGTAGAGTATAGATTCATCTTTAGAAGCTGCACTTTGAATGCTGTTAGTGGCTAGTACAGCATCCTCACAGGCATCAGGTTTCTTCATTTTTCTTAAAAAGAGAACCTCATGTAGACTTGGCTCATGAAAAGGTGATTCCAAACAATATTAATTTCACATCCTTAAAATATCACAAACCTTTATCAGAAAGGAGAGCTCAAAACAAAACAGACAAGTACTTTATAACAGTGCCATCAAATTAAAGACATGTCTGCTTCAATATTTAATGGTTCTAAACCACAATATTTAACAAGTAGCCAGGCTGAAAAATATAACCATTCCTAAAATATTAAAATAAATCTTTCTGTAATTCAAGACTGACTAGAAGTGCTACAATAATAAATCAAATTGGTAAGCCTATTAGACAATGTATCAAATATCTAACTGGAAGATGAGTACCTCCTATGAAGTACCTTGTAGCATGCTTATAAAAAAGTTATACAATACCACAGTAACACATTAGAACTCATTTGTGTTGCTTTAGTTTTTAAACAGTTAAATATTACTGTAAGACATTTCTTGTCACACCATGCTTTCTTTGAAGTGATTTACGTTTTTTATTTAATAGCTATGCCCTGAATCAATCTTTAAGCCTGAACAGAAGCAAAATCAGAACTCTTGCAACGTTTTTTAGACACTGCCTCTTCTTAAAAGAGATAAAATATGAGATTTGTTAAAGTGATACCTGGTAATGCTCATCTGATGGCTCTGGTGTAAAACAGTTGACATTCAACATTTCGTTAGGCACCCATGGTAACAAAACACACTTCCTGATCAAGCGATCTGTTTCCCCATAAGCATAATCACGAGTCACTTCATCTGCAGCAAAACAAGAGAACCTTCTAGGAACTGCCATTCATTCTCCACTGAAAATCTTCCTCACAGCACATCACACTAATGAGCTGAACAGTTAATAATACCACAACCTGCTATTCAAATGTAAAATTAAGAGATAACTAAAGAACTACATTAAAAAGGGTATTATTTAGGATGCAAAAATTAGCCCAAAACCATCTGACTTAGGTCAGTTTAGTCAGACAGGCAGACACTTACCTCCTTCACATGATGGGGGCATAAGGTGGCCCCAAACCAAGATTACAGGAGCAAATGGTTGGCCTGGCATTTCCCGAATTCCAGTACTTGACTTTCTGACTCAAACTACAAACATAGACTTTTAAGGAAATTTTTTAAAACTCTCAGATGACTGAATCAGTAGTTTCACTAAGACAGTGATGCAAGATTTAAGTTCTCTGTCAATAAAACACTAGCAACATCTTTGGACTGATAAAAGCCCCTCTCACATAAATTATGGAAGTATCAGGCAGAGAACTTCTAGATTTGATAGTATTACAAATATGCAGTCATTTTGGTCTTGAAGTATTTGTTCTACTGTGAGGTGCTCAATGATTTGTAAGAATATGGCCCATCTTCTATTGTGGGCATAAAAAAAAAAAAAAAAAACTCAGACACACACTTACCACCAGTTTCAAGGTCTCTCAAAGGCCAGAGAACAGTGTAAGCAATTTGTTGAGGCATATAAAACAGAGGTGCTGTTGCAAAGCTAGGCTGATCTGAATGCTGAATGCGTGATCCAAATTCATCCATAATGTACCAGACAGGAACCTTCTCCTCAGCAGTCTGTACGATTAAAGAGGGTGAGACATCCTGCACATATCAATTGCTAGAAAAGCACCGCAAGACAGAAGGCACTGACAGCACCCCCTACACCTTTTCTCCACTTTCTACTCTAGCCAAGATTGTGAACAGGTGCAAAATACAGAGTAACACTCTCACCCCTGCAACTCTGAGGCTAAGCCAGCTTAGCATCCAGCCACTGCTGGGAACAGCCTGTTCCCATCCCAAATGCACAGTCCCATCCTCTTTCTTATGTTAGTGCTATTGCTTACCAGACACGCTTCCCCTCTACCAAACTAGCCAGTTCAGGGAGCTAAACCAGCAGAAGGCTGTTTGGGTTTTTTTGGTAGGGTTAGTTTTCCTGCAGTTTCTAGCAGAACCAGCTCACTACAAGGACGAGTTGCAAGTTTACAAAGTAAGAGTGAATGAGAACAGAACTGCCCCTGCAACAACAGCTGCCTGTAAGAGAGTTGAGGCTGCATCATCAAGCCATCCCTTCCTGCAACGCTTGTCATGACAAAATCCTGAACGAATGAATAAACTTTAAATTGCCTGGTGGCACTACTGTTGCCCTTTTACAGATGCGGAAGTGGAGTCACAGAGATTAGGCTTAGATATTCAAGCAACCCAGTACCAGAAAGAGGTACAGAAGACAAATTCAGCTACAAGTTGAATTAACTGTCTTCCAGGAAAGCACTTTTTAAGTGGTAACATAGATAGTTCCACCTGACTCACAAGCCATTCATGACAACAAGATGGGAAAGACAGACATAGGGTAGAAAGACTGACAGATACTGTTCAGATCTCCCTTTTATTTAAAGAAAAAAAAAAAGAAAAAGAAAGCAGTCACAACTAATCCCTTTCTCAGGGATTTTTCAGGCCTGACACTACTGTGAGCTAAGCTGATACTGTGATTGATAAAGGTGTCCACTCCAGGGAACAACCTCAAGCCCCTGAATTAAGAGGTGCAGGTTGGTCATGCTCACACTGCTCAGGGTTAGCCCTGCCCATTCTGCATAGGGTTTGGCCCGAAGAATTTGCCTTTCTCCTCTTTAATCCAAAGTACTCATGATAGCCTAGGAGGTACATTGCAGCCCCTACAAAAGAGTTTTTAACTGAACCCTGAGGGTTGTATTCCCTCAGAAATGGCATGTATGCACTTAAGGGTGTTTGAAGGATCAAGACCTGCTGGTACAGTGCTGAAGGACTATGCAAGGCTGAGGGACCAAACCTGGTGTGGTCTTACCCACACTACCTAAAAGTAGCAGCCCTTGGACTAAGCTATGCCTAGAAACACTTAGGCTCCATCTTGAAGCTAGTTGGTTCTCACCTGAGGGTGAGCTAACATTGACACAGTACAGACAATCAGTTGCCAAATACAAACCAGGAAGTGAAGTTATTTGACAGTGTAACTATATCCCTGCTACGTAAAGCACCCTATACAGGTGAAGAAAACCACAAGCATAGCTGAGACACACTTTTACGTGAGACAGTTGATTTGTGACAGATTCTTCCCCTCACTCTGTGAAAGTTTGAGTAGAAAAAACCCACATAACATACAAGCAGATCTCCCCCTTCTAGCCTCCTTCTTTTGCAGCAGACTCCTCCCCTCTATAAAAACCCCCTCAAAGTTCTCATCAGAAAGCTGGCAGCAAGCCACTGTGCATTTTAGCCCTACATGGCATTTGTTCTCCTTCCAAGTAGAAGTTTCTTCTGAAATGCCTGTAAAGGACCTTTTTGTGTAGAAAATGTATCTTTGTTAATAGCTGTACGTTGGAATGTCTTCACTCAGGATTTCTCAGAACTTTTTAGCATCCTAATTAGGCTTTACAGACTTACCCCTTGAGAAAGCTGGTAGGTCTGATTGTATTTCCACATTTCCTGCAACACTTGCTCAATACTGCCCTCATCTGGGATCTCCCCGTGAAAGTCGATTCCCATCAGATTTGTCATTCTGTGCAGTAAACCAGGTACGTGAAGCAGCTGCTGGCGGGCATGTTCAACACGGTATGTCCAGGCGTGGTCGATGAGGAAAATGCTTAAAGAGAATTTTAGTAACATTACAACGGTATGTTTTTGCATGTACACAGCCAAATGTTCTGTGAATAAGAGCTGCATCTCCCTGTAGATGGTTTGATAACTAAGTCTTCTCTTACTCCCAAGGTCACTCCCAGAGTACACATTGTGACATTACAGGTTAGGAACAGCATCCCAGCAGTAACTTACACTGTTTTTGTTCTAGAAAGCTTATTGTGCATTAGTTAGTATTTCCATGAAAATGAGGAGCAAACACAGAACAGGGCACTCAGTTTGTTAGCCCAGTTCCCTTTAAAGGCCAGGAACACAAGAGTTTCTTCCCTTTCGATCATTATTAACTGCACTGCATCAACCTGATATTCTTGCCTGAAGAAGGAAAATGATACATTATTTTGCAAAAGTATTTGAGGATCTTGTTAGCCATGAGTTCTGCGACACCTATCGTCATCTGTAAAACTAGGTGGAGAGATCTGATCATCAAAAGCCTGTATCATTTGCTACTAAAAAAAGGATTAAGTTTTAAGGTTTTTTTGATTGTTTCTCTTCAGGTTTTTTTTGGGGGGTTCCCTCCTCCCCCCCCCGACCTTTTTAGAAAAAAGGCATTGTTTTAAAAGAATTACCAATCTAACCCAAAACAAAATCATACACAACTGGCACAGCTAAACTTGTCCCTTGACAAGTTTAATCCTTGTTTAGGCTGCATGATTTTTACAAACAACGCAGTTATTCAAACAAAAAAAGGTTCTCCACATTTTGGTTATAACCTTCTACTGAACCAAGTCAGAGAAGAATCTGAATTCAACTTGCTAAAAAAAACCTACCACACAAACAACAAAGCAAACAAACAAGAAAACCAACACTCCCCCCAAACATCCATATTTCAGAAAGTTAAAAACATGTCAACTGTCACGTACACTGAGTATCCTTGAACAATGATTGTACCTCAGATTCCACACACAGAAGAAACCTCATTTAATTTTAAAATCAAAGGCTCCAGAGAATGCTAAGGTCAAGCTCTTTGGAAATCTGTTAGCAAAAAGGCATGCTGGTGTTCTGCTCCTACATTCCCACATATCTGAATGCTGCAAAGAAGCCCAAGATTATCACAGGAGCTGTTTTGAACTTTAAGCTTGTTCTCCTATTTAGAAAAGCAATGACTTAGGTTAAAGCAGGCTTGTAAAGGCAGATACCTATGCTCTATGTTGTTTTTACTCATCAAGGCTAAATTTAGATTTTAGACTTTGTATGTTTACCTAAGACCTAAAAAGTATTAAAGTTCTGGCAAAATAATTTTTACAGAACTGAGCAGAATTGTGTTTAGATCTCCAGCAGAGTTGACTTCATCTCACTGCCATTTATTAATATTGACAAATAGCCTGTTCTATGCTTGAACACAGTAAGAACACAAAAAGCTGCATTGTAACATTTTGTTTCTTCCGCAGCTTTTTCCTAGTTTTATAGCTGCATACTAGTCTCATAGTCATGACAGAGAAGCTGATTCTGAAGAAAGCCAACGGTAACTTGATGTATTCAATTATATATGCATGTATAGCATGCAATCACACGATCACACTCTTGAATTATATTTTAGCCAACTGGAGAAAGTTTAACAGTCCATGGATCATTACTTTGAAGCTGCCTAGCACCTCCTTAGCCTGAGATTTTTGAAGGTCACAATTATTTCTTTGTTGTTTTTTTTTTTTTTTTCCCCTCAAGGGCACACAGTCTTGCAGATACAAAGTTTTTGTTTTCTTTCTGCAGAATTCATTTCAAGGTTGCCTTTTCCCTGTTTTCTCCCTCAGTTTACTAAAATCGATTTCTACGAATCTTCCTGCATGATTTAAAAAAGAACAACGTTAAGATACTTGCACCCCTAGTACCCTTTGCAAGATGTGCCTCATAGCATTCACCTTTCCTCCAACAGGCAGCTATGTCTTATAATAAGAAAAAAGGATTTCTGAACAGGATCAAAAGTTTTAAAGCAAACTGCCCATATCATTTTATGGTTTAAGACTACTCAAAGACCAAACGCTAGTTCTGAAATCACTACTCACCTATTGGGATTCGAGGCTTGAAGCCCATTCTCATTTGTTACAATAACTTTGAAACAAGGTTCATTTCCAGGATTTGGTTTCTTTTTTAATTCTTCTTCCATTTCTTCATCACCTTCCTCCTCCTCATCCACCTCTTCTACTTGCATTATACCAAAGTAGTCACCAGCGTCAAATACCTGAGATTGAAAGTGCACAAAATATCAAGCAGTTGGTTGAGGCAGTAGCCCAATATGCATAATGCAACACTGAAAGGCACTTGTAGACAATTTCGGCCTGCAATCCAATAAAAATCGGCATTTTAAACTTAACAGATAAATGAACAATAATATTTATTCTTTCACACTTTAATAGACCTGTTTGTTTGGGAAGTTTCTTTAGTTAATATTGGCAGGAAGCATTGTTGGTTTCTTTGGTACCAATAGGTCTACTGATTATCATCTGTTACTTTAACTTCTCATAAAGAATTATAGAAGCTGAAGACATAATATCTTTGCTCAACTTTGCTAAAATCCACAATTTAAGACCTGCAAAACCAGGCTCCACAAACCAGGCTCCACAACCACACTAAAAGAACATTAAGGCCCCTGAAGAAGAGCTTTTACCACTCACGTTCTGAAACAATTAAGAAATTTCAGCATGTTTCCCCCCTCTTCTTTCCCTACAAAAGGAGCCACCCCTGTTCACTCACCTCTGGATGAGTTGGGAGATTCCTTATACCGCTGCAAGTTAAGGTCTATACACTTACCTCTACTGATGTGCTAAAAGGGGTTTGTTTGTGTTCTTGCCTACTCTGGACATAACATCTTGATCTAGAACCTACATAAATTAAGTAGGTCACTGCACGAGTTTCCCTTCTGCCAAAATCTTGCTGAATGATGGGCTTGCATATCTTTTGCAGAACCACAACTCTGCTGACAACTTTCATGATTTCAAAGTGAACAAGTGCTTTTACAATGAAAAAAATGTGTAAAGTCTCAGAAGACTTTTCAAATCCTTTCAGAGGGAATTATTTTGTTAAGTCATTCACAATGAACCAGGCAGGAGCAGACAAATAATTTGTCTCAATCTAATCTTGCTAGAAAGCAGCAGGGAGGGGGAAAGACCTAGAAGTGTGACCTCTAGAGTTACTGGTTTAACATGTCAAGCCCAGGTACACCTAGCCTCTGACATCACATTATTAGAAGTCGCTACTTCTAGACATTGACAATTTATTAGCTGTAAAATTCCAGAGGCAGTGACAAGCTTTTATTTGTTCAAGTGAGCATTCCTTCAGTATAATTATTTCTGCTAAGCCCCAACAAGGAGGGGAAGAAATCAACTCCCACACCTGTAAAGCAAGGTGGCTTTGTGTAGCTCCCACCTACACAAAGCAGATAGCTGCCCAAAGACGGCTAGCAAGGGAGGAAGGCGGTGGGGAAACAATACCTACTTCAGATCTTAAGCCACAGCAATGATATCATAAACCAGATCCAAGTGGAGAAGTACCTGAAATTCCTTTCTGAGGATCAGGGGATAGCATTTTCCTTTGGGCTGGGGGAAAGACACAGAAGATGCCAACAATGCATTGGCTAACTCCACGTATACATTTTTCTTAAGGTAAAGAAAATCACTTTGTCAACAACCTCACTGGAGATTAAAAATACACCTGGTTTCTAAAAAAATTAGAAACTGACAATATCATCTGCTTCAGCAGGCATCAAAATAGCCAGCAATTCTAATTTATTCCTAGTTTTCCAGTTTTGCTGGAAGAGGACAACATTACTCAATAGTAAGCAATACCATGACCTCTTGCTGTTACAATAGTAGCCATCAACGTTTCTTTAAGTCTCTGCTCAGTTGCCTGTACAATTCGTAGTCATTCTAAGCTGAGGTAACCATAGACAGGTCCCAGCAAAAGGAAGAGTCCTTCCTTTTGCAGCCATTGATGGTGCTCACAATTTATTTTTGTCAGGTTAGCTCCCAGCTGGATCACCTCCCTGGTCTGGCTCACCACACAAGTGTTAATCCTGGCCCACGACAGGCAGCAAAAAAAGTGCATTAGGGCACACACATTCCACTCCTCCTTCAAGTGACACTTTGCTGCTCCTGCTGCTGGATCAAGAGATGTCCTCATCAACGTAATTAGCTAGCAGAAGAAACAGCAGCTAAGTGACTGGCAGTCATTACAAAATTAAAAGCACAAGTGTGATTGACTGGAGTCCACTTGACACCTGCTACCGTATGGCACTATGTATGCTTTCTACACTTGACATTTTGTCTTAAGGAGTCTTCAAGAGCAGGGATATGAGGTGAGCCAGCTGCTGACTCTGAGATTAGCCTTCACTCACCACAGGCTCCACCCATTCGCCAAACACCCATGATGAATGTTGATATCAAGTCCTTCTGCAACTAAGGGAGGCTGTTGGCTTTATATTTTATTAAATATCAACTCAAGACTTAAAAATTAAGGGACTCCAAATCCTCTAAGCCAAAGTTTTGACCTCTCCCTCCAACACAGCATCAGTTGCATGAGATTGTAGCAGTTACAGTTAGCAAAAACTCTCCACTTTTAATATCTTTTCAGCAGAGTTATGCTAAAACAATTTTCTCCTCGAGAATTTATGACCTTGAAAAAGTGAATTAGGTGTATTCCTCATATGAAGCAATTCACGCTTCCTGGAGCAGCAGCTCAAGACCACCTTAATCAGTGGCTTTTTGTGAGGGTGTTTGTTTTTTTTTTTTTTTTTTAATTCACAATCAATAATGCAAACAGTTCAGTAGTGAACTGACTGGTTTGGCAGAAATGCCTGGTTGGCAGTGTGGACACACAGCCTGTTGAGTGAGTGGATATGACACTGCTGTCCTCCTCTCTTCCTCCTTCCCTTTGAGAGAGACTCTGTTACACTGTGAACCTACTAATGCAGCAGCTCCATTAAAGGAATCTTAAACTACTTAAGCAAAAAAACAGCCGGGTTAGATCACGCCACCAATTTGGAAAGTATAACCTTTTGCTTGAAGCAGAATAGGGAGAACTCCCATGAAGTACTCCACCAGAGTAAGTAATAATCTCTACAAGACAGCAAAGGGGTAGCAACACATTTCGGTGGCACAACTATTTGCAAGCAAAACATGCTTGGGCAAAATCACTCCCTCTTCATATTCAGGTGCAGTTCCAACCTAACAAACCTATGAACCAGAGAATGCAATAACAAAGCAGGCACATGTCATGACAATTACCACGCACAGGCATCTTCAGCAAATTCCTTTTAGGCACAATGCAAACTGCTTTGAAGGCCACAGGTAGCCTCTGAACAACATCCTGCCCTCCCCTGCTCTGGAAAATAAAGTCTAGTAGTATCGATCATGCTGCATTCCTCCTAGTAATTCAAAGCCTCCATTTCTAACTGGGATGAAACTCCAAGCAGTCCTTTGCCAGCGACATCTCAGGGCCACAAAAATCTTGCTGCAGTACACAGAAGCCTGCCACATAACTTAGCATATGGCTGGAACAGAAAAAAAAAAAATTATGAATAACATTAGATGAAGGCATTGTACTTCCCAGGCTTATAACCAGACTATACATGGTTTCAAGAAACAATCACTATATTGGAAATAGAATTTTAGGGTTTATAGTAAATTATTACCCATGCATATGTTTTGTTTTTCAAGTTTCTGCCAGAAAAGCGTGTTTCCCAACAGACATTGAATGCTAAATGCAAAATAAATAAATAAAAGCAGCTTTCTTGTTCCAGCAGATATACTATGTTTTGAATGAGCAATCCAGTTCAATTCATGGTTACATAATGCTCTCAGAAGAAAACCTGCTCAAGCAGATCTCAAGGTAAATGAAAAAAAGAAACCCCTCCACTTCTCTCTCAGGCTTTAACATAAACATAGGAGGGAGGGTGCATTCACTCTATATGTTGCAGCATGTGCATGTGTTGGAAAACAGCTGCCTGGGCTGGGTTCTAGAGGTACTGATGTAAGAGAGATTTTTATCTTTATTATGGATGCAAATTTTCCAAGTTCAGTGCTAGAAAGTTTTAATCTTTGCAACTGGTTAGGACAAATGAAAAATTCCTCCCACCTTCGCACATGAAACAAGGAAACTCATCCTATTCTCCATGTTGCACTGATTTCTCCCTGCCCCCCCCCCCCCCCCCAGTTATTCTTTATTACCTAGACTCCCAAAACATTTTCACCCTTTCCCTTCACCTCCTTTGCTTTCTTTACTGCTGCTCCTCCAGCCACTCCACATCATCTAGTTCTAAGTAAGGTACTGTAGCTCTGTCTCTACCTCCTCAAGAGCTCATCCCAGTCCATGGCACTCCTCACGGTAATTTTCCCTGTACACCCCAGTCTTCTCCATATCCTTTTACCCTTCTTCTGGATAAAACCCAGAAGCTGCAACAGTAGACACAAGCACCACCAGCAGCCTAATTTATGTTCCTAAGCACACCGAAATCATTAAATCTCTCTCTCCACACACACTGGAACACTTAGTACAAAAGAACATGCTCAGCCACCACTGCAAGCAAAATGAAACAGAAGCAGCAGCCTGCCACCTTAGGGCATATGCTTTCTTCATCCTGCCTTTCTCCATCCCAGTCTCTGTAAAAGGATCAGGACTATGGGTCTCCTCACTCTATTCTCGTACATTCTAAATTTCATCACTCCCCGCCCCTCAGGTTGGTAACATGCAAGGACTTCAGCCACAGGACACAAATCTTAAGCCTGCGTTACGTCACAGCACAATTCCAAAGTCTGCCAACTACCTCCAGCTTCATAATACTGGCATATGGCAATGCAACAGCTTGCAACTTTGGACTTCCTTACCAGCTTTATACTGTCTTCTATTTCATCCTGTTCCAGTAGATCCCTTCTCATACCTTCCTATTTAAGCAGAGCAGTAGGTATTCCCTGCTCCAAGTCACTTGCACATATGCCTGTTGAGAAAGGTTTAATACAACAGGAAGTCTGTGACTGGGCATATGCTTGAGATAATGTAGATTTCTCTGTAATACACATATATTCCTGTTATTAGCAGTACCAGACAGACAACAGTCAGAAAGCAGCAGGAACATATTCAGACCCTTCCTGACTGTATGTGCTATAAACACTGAGATTATATCATGACTTGCTATGCTTCCCTCCTGTCCCAACTTTAACATTGAGATGGGGAAAAGAAGCATTCAAGTAATTAGAATTTAGTTTACTTGTACACGCATGTTAAACTACAGTCCCCCCCTCCTTCCCCACTGTCCTATACTTCCTGTTCAAACTTCTCATCCCATCTCGCTTGTTTCTCCACTGCTCATCATGCCCTCCTGCACCCCACCGCTAGTTCCCTTTTCTCTCCATACCCTGAGGTTCCCATCAGATCTCTTTCTCTCCCCAGGACTAAAAGTTCACCCCATTCTTATTTCCTGCTCCAGGTAGGCTCCTCCAAACTCCCTGTAGCACTCTCTAGTCTCCAGACAACTAGTTTCGGGTTGTGTCTCTTTCCTGCCTCAGTTCCTTGTTCCTTTACTCCAACAAATCCCAGACAGCTTTCCTCACCACTAAGGCTGGCTATATATGTGCAAGACAAAAACAAATTTCTAAATTCAACTTGTGTCTTTACAAGCTCTTTGTCCAAAGTGACTCCTTTTCTCAACTTTGTTTCTCTTCCCTTTCTCATCACAAAGCTCCAGGGACCAAGCAGAAGGTTGCTAAAAACACGGGTGAAAACGGATTCTCCATCCTGGAGTGTGCCTGTGCCCCCGCACTCCCTTTAGTTCAGCGCCAGGTCCAGAGACTCCTGGTGTCAGCTTCAGCTGAAACATACCCAGCCCCTGCAAAGGGATGGTCTGTATGCTGCCTGGGCAGGGCTACAACAGGGGAACTCAAAAAGGCTCACAAAAGGCAATGTCTCCCAATTTATGTCACTGCATCTATGACTGGTGATTTTACAGAGGCTTACAACTTGCCCAAAATTTGGCCTGATAAAGAGTCACACAGCACCACTGCTCTGAGATGCTCTACAAAGCAGTCCTTGCATTGTTATTGTTTTAACCATTGCCAGAACATTCTTCTACCACCATCCTCATTCTCTGTGAGAGCTGAACAGCTTTCACTCAGATCAGGAATAAATGAACAAACCAACCGGCCAAAAACACTCCAGAAAACAGCCTGAGACAGGCAACTTACACATACAAAAGACGAGCTCACCGAGTTAGCTCTGCACAGTTATACATGATTGAGAACACGGCAGACCAGCACGAAAGTGAAAAGAGCCGGGGGGAAAAAAAAATCCAATAAAAGCCAACCCAAACCATAATACATTAACATATAACAACGTCCTGACTTTATTACTACCACTGTTGCTTTTCCAAATTTCTCTTTGGCAAAAAGGTTTGAAGGCTTTAGGACATACTCATCACCTCTCTCCAGTATTGGATCTCCAGTTACCAGGATTCCCCAAACTCTTTCAAGCTTTACGCTGACAACAATAAGGCGAAATCAGATATGCACAACACACCTAATCTCTTTCAAAGTCCCAAGCTGCAGCTTCAGTAACACAACCAGCACAAAGCTTCCCCTGCAGAGCAACCTCTTGGCTCTCTTCTTTACCCCGGCTGGAAAAGGGGGACCTGCTCCCTGCCACGGCTCGCGTGAGGGAAGCCGGCCCCCAACGCTCCCCTCACTATCGCTGGGGTGTGTGTGAGTGTGAGTGTGTGTGTGCTTCATACCCAGCTGGGGAAAGGAGGAGAGGGGACTCCACACCTCACCACTGTCTCCTCACTGAGGGTAGCCGCTTCGGCGAGAAACACCGCGCAGGGCCAGGGGTGCCGGCGCTTCCCGCCGAAGGGGCTTCCCTCAGCGCCGCTCCCCCCGGCAACGGCCCACGGCCACCCACCTCGCCACGCAGCTTGCGGCACAGGCTCTCCCAGTAGCGCGCCGGGACCCTCGACGCGCGGAGGGCGGCCCCGTGCAGGGCCACGAAGGCCGGCAGATCCTCCTCGCCGTCTCCCGACATGGCCGGACACCGCCACTACCCCCCACCGCAGACCGGAGCATGCCGGGTGGGGGCGGCCCCTCAGAGGGAGGTAGCTGCGCGCGCGTGGCGGGGCGTTGCCGGGGGCGGGGCTTTGCCGCGCGGAGGGGTGGTTGCAGCCGTTGGGCGCGGCCGTTGGGCGGTGGCTCGCCTTAGGAGGGGAACGGCCGGTTCCCAGTCGCCCTTGAGGAAAAGAGGTGTTGAGGGGCCTTTAGGCTGCTGCGTAGGTGTGGGTTCTGCTTGTGCTTTGTTCTTCTCCTGCCCTTAACCTTAATAAAATCACAGCATTCGTGGCGCGGTGCTGGTCACAAGATTTTTGAGTTTCCCAGTGTTTTGCGATGAAGGGGCTTTTCGGGAAGGTCCCAGCCATAGCTTCTGAAGTGGGTTACAGGTGGGGTGAGAGGCATGAGAGGGGCCAATTGCCAGCCACAGCCGCGGGAAATGCTCTCTTTGAGTTATGTGTGCAGAGGAAAAACTGGCACTATGTGCGGTGCCAAACAATCATTTGTTAAATTAAAGCTTTTTTTTTTCAAACTGTGACAAGTAAATTTTAATGCTAGGCCTGTCTTCAATATCCGTCAGTGTAAAAGGGAGGTGTGTTCTTTGCAAGCACCTGTAGGAGGGAGGTGGCTTCCCAGTTTTTTTCTTGTTTAGAAGGCATTCCTAAGAAAATCCATTCCTTCTCAGATTTTCTAGGGAATAGCCTAAACCAGTTTAAGCTGTGGCTCCCCTAACATTACTGGTAGCTTTGGTCTCAATTCAGGTATGGTTATAAAGCTACAAGAGCAAAGCAAGATGTCTAACACCGGTGGCTGCTCAGAGCGCAGGCTGGGGCTTTGCTGTGCCTGCTGTTGCGGCTAGCCAAGAGCTGCTGCTGCTGCTGGGAGTGCCTACATTGCTCCTTCTGCAGATTGGCTGCTCCAGGGACTGGAAACTGCTTTTCCTGCCAGCCTATCCTCAAATCAAGCCAGGATCTGACTTCTGCGCTGCTCCTGCTGGCAGCATGGCACTGCGCTGGGAGGGGTGTCCTACAGCCCTGGAAATAAAAGGCAGGGTCTAGAAATAGGAATTTAGGGTCAGTAGATGGTCAAGAAAGCCTCAAATTCGAGGAGCGCAGTCAGTGGAGAATGTGCATGAATGCCATGTTGAAGAAATACCTCTTTGCTCACTGCCCTGTCTCGTGTTGCTGGACTGGCACCAGTCCTATATAACTACCTAGAGCAGCAATCCCTCTCTCCACATAACCACAGAGTTACCAGGTGGAGGGTCTGTAGATTAAAGGGCTGCAATAGCTTGGCCAGGCACAGAGAGAGCAGAAGGAGATTAAAAACGGTGCCTACGTGCTGTAACTATACATCACGGTTCTGCAGTTGAGGATCTAGCACAATCCTCAGGTTGGATATCTGAATAGTAAATGCAGGCAAACCTTCCTCTTTGCCTGAGGCTGTGTCTGCCTCACCACGTGCTGTGTTCCCACACTTCCCCAGCATAAAGGCTTTACTAGGATATCGCTAAGGAGACCTACCTGATTAAATAGCAGAAGATCAAAATATAGTTGTATTTCAAGTGTTGCTTGACTAGGTTCCCGCCGTGCTACTCTGAGTTCGAGGATGTTTTTGCTAATATTGTGGTTTGGAAAAAGAGGATGGCTGTGGTGGTGATCTTGCACTAGCGGAGACTAGATCACTTACCAGTCCTCATGGGGATCCTGCTTACGGAAGAGGTTCCTAGTGCCACCCTTCCCTCATTTCTGTCTTTGCCATAGACTCAATACCTGATGGCGTATTATATATGCATACAACGTGATACAGTTCTACACAGTCTATGTCGAGTATATCAAGTTACGTGGCTTGTTTTTTTGCATAGATTTTGCTTACTACACCAAATGTTGTCTCAAGTTGGGAGTGTTTACTGCTGCTAATTTGAACTGGTTGGTTGTTTACTTCTTTTTTTCCCGATGACTTTATGAGAAAGTTCCCAGAAAATATATAATAATAATTTTATAGTTAAGTCAAACTTTTTAATTACCTATTAAAAAAGTCAATCTTTTTTCCCTAGACAGACCAAGTAAGAAAAGTGGGATGTATTTTCATTTCTTTGTTCAGTAGAGCCGCACTGATCATGCCCTGTCCAGAGGCAAGAGGAACGTGATCCTGCTCCAACATGAGATTTACATAATTCGTGTTCTCGCCAAGTGCAGGCAGGTGCGCTCTCAGTGTTTGTTTGCACTACTTCCACCTCACTTTGGGTAGGAGTTCTGGCCGCTGGCCAGCTGTCTGTGGTTCCAGGCTGTTTGGGAGAGTTTGCAGGTCTGGGGGCAGGCTACACTGCTGCTGATAAACTCCGAGTGGTAATAAAACACAGTGAGAATCACTGGGGTGAAGAGTAGGTAAGACCCTGAGACACAGAAGCCACTCTAAGTGGGCTGTTCCCTGGCTTTGTCCAACAGTTACCTAATGTGGTCTTACTCAACTGCTGTCCTTGGCAGCCTACCCCACTTTTGTGCTGGTTTTCTACAACAGGAGTAATTCCTGGAGCAGGGAGCGGGGTCCAGCACTCACCACTCTCCCGTCACCGCTTCAGCCGCCAGGCTGCACAGTGAGGCTGTCGGGAGCAGTCGTTCCTACTCCGAGGCGTAGATAACCTGTGATGCCAGAGCCGTAGCCCAGAGACACCACTGTCAGCCTCTCATTATGAAAGCAGGTGTTTGTGGATAATCCTTGTAAAGAAAAAGTTACCACAGAGTATTATTCTGATTGTTTTCTTAGGAAGAGTGAGTAATTTACAGTGCCTGAACAATGCAGTCCTTACTCAGGCAAAGTGCTCGTTAAATGTAATGTGTTACTTTACATAGGTATTTGCAGAGAATGCAAAAAATTCTCAGCAAGGCTGAGCTTACTAGCACTGCCCCAGTCTAAACGAAGAGGTTTTAGCCTTCTGGCACTACCTGTAGGGGGCCAAGCCATGCAGCCATTGTGCCTCTCTGTCACAGCAGTCCTGATGACTTACCCACCACTACCTCATTTAGTTCCTGCCCTGTAGCAGCCTGTAGCAGGAATTTATCATGAGTTAGCATACGTGAAGCAGCATTTGCCCCCAACAAATACAACTCGAGTTTTACAAAGTTTTGTGAGTCTGGCAGTTTCTGGGTTTATTCCAAATGTTTACGGCTCTCTGATACTGGTAGGTCTGATGTGCATTCATTTCCTGTTTCACATCAGAACCTTCCTCTCCGGCAGCATGTCATGGAAGAGGGGTAGGGATATAAGGGACAGAAGAGACCCTTAACATAATTATAAAAAGGAGATGAGGGGACATATTTTTGGTGCATTTTACAACAAATGCTGTAATATGTTATCAAAGAAACCATTTGCTTTCAAATAAATAACTTTCTCAACAGTAAAACTAGAACTTCTAAGCATGGAAAGCTGAGATGAGAGGAACATCATTTGCTGTAAATGCTTTATCATAGCTGTATCTGTGAGCCTAAAACCTCATAGATGCTGTTATAAGAATGCAAAATGTATCCTCCTGCATCAAAACAGCAGTGATTGTGTGTAGCTTTTGCTTACCTGCTTTCCTGGACAGGTGTATTTTGGACAGGGAGGTATCCTGGACAGGTGTATCCTGGACAGGGAAGGTACTGCATCCCTCTGCAAGAATCCCCAAAGCAGCATTGACTGTGTTTTGCACTCACCTGGCAAGAAACCTGTGCAGAGGCAGTGACAGCAACTGGCTGTGAGGCTGTGAGCATGACTCTGTGATGAGCCATGTAAGGCTCAGACAGCCGTGGGGTCATCAGCTCAGAGCTTTGAACTGCAGTGACGTCTGGGCATGTAGCTGCACACAAATGCTCCATGTACAGCTGTAGAACAGACTTCCACACATGCCATGGCTAGCAGCTGAACCACTGACAGGAGGAGGAGAGAAAAATAAAGCACCAAATTTAGTTAGATTTGCAACACCCACCTGTCAGCTGGTGTCCACCAAGGGCCTTATACGAAGCCTCTTTCCTATACCCTGACTGCCACGTGGCAGTGGGGCTGCACTGTCCTGTTGTGTGGCTGGATGGGCACCCGAGTGAGGAGGGAAGCCGTGTTGTGGTCTTGGGGCAGGTGTCCATGTGAGCGTGGAGTTTTGAAAGAGCCCTGGAGAAAAAGAGGGCAGCTTGCAGGCGGATGAATGATCTTAGCAGGTGGGGCCCAGTCCCTGGCCTAAAGGTCTGACAAGAGATCAGTGTCTTAAGGATAATAAGCTAAACAAATTGTCTGGCACAAACAATACTTTTACTCATTGTATCCCCCAAGAAGCATATTTACTGCATTTACACTGACAAGTGCAGGTGTTTTAACTTCAAAGACGCTCTCACTGCTCAAGCAGTACTGGGGTGGAGGGAGGCTGCCCTCATACCGGGGGCGCGATATGAAAAGCCAGCTTGCCAGGCAGCTCCAAGGATCTTCACCTCCTGTCACGTCCACGTAGGCGATCCAACGTGCTGCCCTTAGTCCCAAGGCATCCTGCTGCCCCTCCACAGCCGTGCTGCGGTTTGTCACAAGCTGCTTGGGTGCCTTCAGAAAGGCAGATCCCTGTTCCTCCTTTTCCTGTGTCTTTAGGCATACATAGCATGTCATCTAATATATTACTTTTATAAAAGTATGACCGTTACTTAGGAATGCTGTTGTACACACAATACAAGTGAGCTGGATACACAATACAAGTGATGTTGTTCTGCACGTTATTCTATGTGTTGAGAAGTGCTGTTGGAGTGTAGCGTATCTCACACCATGCATCAGGAGGCACACAGCAGAGGTGACAACTGGTATGTGTGTCACCTTTGTGCTGGAGTGGCTCAGGATGGTGACGGGCCATGTGCCCAGCACCCACCTCCTCGGGCAGTGCTGGGGCTCTCCAGAGCTAGTCAGTGAGGGATCTCCTCAAATGATCATAAAAAAGCCGCACCTGGCAATAGTGCTGACTCCTAAATAAATACCACATTGGATAAAATGCAGAGATGCGCACTTACCGTACTTCTCTTGATTTGTTTTAAACATAGAAACATTTTGTAGCAAAACTAGTCTGTGGCTACCTAGAGCAAGCACATCTATGTGTATGTTGCCTGCCTAGCAACATGATAGAAGGGAATTTGTTGGGGCACTAGGCAGCAACAGCAGCAGCAAGATGCCCACAGGGGCAGGAGAAAGCAGACTGCAGCCGTGTTAGCTTCATGTGCTATAGGAGTTCAAGCACGGCTACGTAAAACAGAGGGAGAAAGAAAATGCACCTGGGGCAGGGCAGAGTCTCCTCTGGGAATGATGCCTGGTTTGCAACTCACATAAAGATTTGGAGAAGTGTTGCCAGCAGTTCACAGCTGACCACACATTTAGATGTTGCTTGTAAGAGACAAAAATAGCCATGTTATGATTGTACAGGACGGACCCTGCTGTGACACCAGGAGCCAGTCAATGTTGAGGGCTGAATAAAGAGAAGAATATGCCCAGTCTGCCTTCGCTTACCTGCTGGGCCGCGCCGGAGTGCTGTTCATCAGGCCATTGTGTTTTGTGAGCTTGTTGGGAAGTCATGGAAGCCCCTCCATGACTCTCACCAGGCAGTGCCTATTTCAGTAAATTAGAATCTTGTTCTCAAATGCACATTGTCGCGACTGCTGAACTTTCAGTGGCTTTTGCCCTTGTACGCAGATACTTCATTACCAGTAATTAATTTGACTTCCAATGAGCTTTAGGAACTTTTGAGTTCTGCTTTTCTCTGTCTTTGATAGGAGCTGACTTTTCCTATTACTCCTTTAAAGCTCTGAAGCTATAAAGACAGCTGAGCACCATCTCACATGGCACCATCTGTAGTCTGATAAAAGTGATGCTGTATCTGCTTGGACTGTAATGAGGAGAACTGCCCCTGTTACCTAAGTGGGTCGCTACTAGCTGAAAATGGCAGAGACCGATTTTTTGCAGCCACTTAGAATGTAGCTGTCTTTCTCTCTTTATGCCTTTCCAACCTGTCAGCGACACCAATAGTCACCAGTCATACTGATAGCATTTATATCATTTACAACACCTATAGAATCAGCGGAGTGTACTGTCATATGATAAATGCTTTCTCTTGACAAGATAAACTGCTTACATGAGAGTATCAGCAGAATACCACGCGCCGTGCTGGTACGTATATGAAGTCTCCTGCCTGTTCTACAGTAGGTGGCTGCGGTAGCGTTAACAATGCTCTGCAGGCTGTGCTCATCTCCTAACAAGCACTGCTGAGAGGCAAACCTGTTACCAGGTGTTATCAATTGAATGAATAACATCCATGCTTTTTGTCTGGTCTAGCATGTGTGTACCCTTAATGGCAGCTTGTACTTCTTCTTAAACTGCAAAAGATGATTTAAATCAGATCTAACTGAGCTATTGATGTGATGTCGCTACAGAGAGTCTATTTTCTGTCAGTTTGTCATCATCCATTTTCATCATTACCAGCATCAGGAGTTTCGCTTGGGCCACTGATTGTACAAATGCTACTTGCTTTGTCATCTTGGACTGCAAAAGTGTAACTATCATCATAAAATTCAGCAGCAAGGAGGGCCTGGGCAAACATACTCTTCCTACAGCAGGGCTAGAGGGGGAAAGGACACTTTTGATCTCTCTTTAAATCATCATTTTGGGTGCAAGTGTAGTTTCCTCTCAACCTAGTCCTCAGTGGGACAAGAAGCAGGTGAGTTTGGAAGTCACCAGTCTTCTTGGCAGCTTGTGGTGGGAATAGCCCATCAGGCCAGCAGTGGCAGAGAGCTTCCTTCCTCTTTCTTTCTTTCTTTGGGGCAGTTTCTCAACAGAGGGAAAAGGCGCCTGCATGAGATACGCATAGTAACGTCAGAGTTCTTTTAAGAAATGGTTAAAGGTCCTGGAGGGATGTTGGTGATGTGGTGCTTTGCTGTAGGCAGGACTTCTTCTTGCTCTGAAAAACTCTCCTTGAAGTCTGTTTGGAAGGAACCTAACTCAGTGTCCCAGCACTCACAAACTCCAGTTGTTTGATGAGAAGGAAAAAGCTCTCTGTTGCCTAAAGATGAAAATTAGACCGAAATACGTAAATGTTATCAAAAAAGAGAAGTTCTCTTCTGATTCCTGTCTACATTACACTGGTGCATGGAGTCTTTTCCTTATACACAAATAAATGGCAGGCAGGGGTATCCATTCCATTTTACGTTTATTATGAAAGTGATCTTAACAAAAGTTTTATTACATGCTTCATTTTGAGCTTTGACATAGAAATCAAAGCTATTAATATACAGAGGCAAAAGGAAATGTATTTTCTTATAAGGTACATTTACAACAACATTTTCTACTACAAATCTGACAGTATTGTTAAAATATTGGTAAAGCTTAGACCACTGTATTTTATTTTCTAAGTATCAAATTTTGTACAGTTATTCACTATCTTTGCTCTAAACTATCATGGTACATTTCATATGGAAATAGCTGTTTGTACATAATTTACATTGGTAATAAAGCTTAGAAGTCCCAGCAGCATCTACAAGGGTTTAGTTCAAAATGTCACTCTTGCCCAGTGATTTACACAGAGCAAATTGGTGCAGAAACCAATATTACACCCCAGGTATTTTCCCCCGAAATCTAGTCTACCAGAAATTCCTGCTTAACAGATGATGGACGTGATCACAGTGAACTTTATGCAGGTGAAAATACCACTGACCTCAGTGGCACTTTTGCCTAAAAAAGGCTCTATGATCCGATCCGATACAAGGTTGTATCACTTCCACTGCTACCTAGGAGCACAGAGATACCATACCTTTCCTGTCTTTATACTATAGTTGGGTGTAATCTTTTGAATTCCCTTTTATTTCTGAGTTTTGTGTTGTTTCTTATCCTAACAATGGAAGAAGAACTAGCACTAACTTTAAAATACATCTTCTTTCTATGTTATGAAAACGGTAAGCACTTCAGAATGACACTTGAGGGTCAATTCTATGAAAGTTAGCAGGTTAAATTGCCCCAGAAAACTCCTCCTATGATGCCAGTGAGACTGCAGAAATAACGGGAGCAGTAATCTGGAAGGATGAATCTGACTACTGACCACACGCACCCCAGTCTCCTAAAGTACCTTTTTGATCATCGTGTTGAGTATCTGCTGCTGTCAATGCAAATTAACGGCCTTTCTAAGGTATAGAAAATAATATTTACAAAATAATTTTAATTAAAAAAGTAACAAAAACAAACTCTAAAAAAGATATTTTCACAATCATTAAAATAAAGTTTAATTAAGCAAAGCCACTTCTTTTTCTAGATATTGAGAAATTCAGCTAAAATTGAATTGCAGTTGTTTGTATATCTTTAAACTTGTTATCTCTGCTTTCTGAATACAGATGGTTTAAATTATTACATCTAAAGGTACTTCTGTACATTTTACTCTTGTATATTACATATTAATTTTATAGATTAAAAGCTTAGTGATGAAACAGAATAAATAAATGAAATAAGAAACTGGAATCGTATATATGCAGATACTTAGATAACAGTTTTTTGACATTAAGAGTTTATTTCCCAGTCTGTTTCTATTCAGATGAAAAATGTTACAATAAAACATGAGAATTCTCTCTGAACCCAAGTCCCACACTGAGGAATAAGTTCATATTACCACACAGAAATTTCCCTTCTTCCATAAATTCTCATGGGAGACAAAAGTATTTTTTTTTCCCCAAGTGCTTACAACAGTCTCTCATCCTAGAAAACTATTTCATTAAAGTCTCAAAGCATTGAGAGTCTACAGAGCTTCTCCAGTTACTACCATTCCTGTCAATCAGTGGTTTTAAACTATGAAAAAAATGCAACTACTTGAACTCATGACACAGGTACAAGTAACTGCGTGTGTTGCTCATTCCCATCATCGGAAAAGGGAAAATCGAGACCCCTGCGGTGGCTGAGAAATTTGCCACTGGCTTCGGTTGTTGAAGATTTCACTCCAGCTTCTTTTTTAAGAGCACTCAAAGGTGTTTAAAGTCCAGACATGGGAACTGTCACAGAGCAGTTAGGTTTTGCTGGCAAAGACCCGTCAGCAGTTCCTGTGTAAGAATCATACCGCTACTTTTCCTCCTGATGTTTGTAACTTGTTATCCGCAAGATTAAACCTGGGTTGTTTAGAGATAAGAGTGGCCTGAGAAATTTGAATCTGTTGGGCACGCTTACAAAGGGGCGTGAGGTGGGGGTTGACTTTCCTCTTTGAACGTTTAATGCATGTAAGCATGTTTCTTGTTCATGTGGCATCACCCTTGCCTTCTGCTTACAGGCAGAGGACTACAGGTGAGCTGTGCTCTTTCAAAACCAGCTGACAACTCAGAACGCGGACTCTCTGAAAACTCTGCGACCAAGCCTGTATTTATTTAAGCTAGTCTAAAACTAAACTAAATTAAACCTAGCTTACTAGGTAAGCTAGTTTTAAGTAAGCTTACTTACTTTTAAGTAAGCTTACCCTAGTATCAAGCTGATGTGTAGGAAAGATCAATCTAAATCTTTAGTAGTTATAACACACTGTGATTTAACTTTATTCTATGGGGGAGGCACAAAGAGGAAATAAATTTCTTTTCAAAAGTGGTCTTTAGGTAGAAACCTAATGTTTGATGGAGGAAGGAAGGCAGGGCAAGAAAATGGGCTGAAAGAAGACTTCAGCGGCTTTAAATCCAGTTTTGGTGAGCTAAATCTTCAGGCAGAATAAATCTTGCTATTGCAGGCAAGATGCAGGTGGCAATCTATTGAACACCAAATCCTGATGCTTCCTGTACTCAAGCGACACACAGAGGCACCTTGCCCTCGGTGATGACTCACGAGTGCTTTCACGCGCTTTCACACACAACTTAGGGCTTGATTAGCAACTTCTGATTGTTGCAGTTGCCTGGACTGCAGCAGGTATGCAGGCGGTGATTTGGTGGCACATGAGAATGTTTAGGGATGATTCACCATGACCTCACTAAAGATAAGTGCAGTACTTAAAGCAGGAGGAGAGGCTTAAAATGGTAAGTGCTACAGGTGCAGCTTTTAAGCATACAGGCATTTGCAAATTGAAAATATAAAGCTCAGTTTGTGATGTGAAATTGGGCAATCATAAATGGACACTTCTTCAGCCTTCCTGTTCCAACACGTAAACATGTTGTTGCACCTATCCTGCATACAACATGTAATTCTATGAGAACAGATACAGGGCTGTATTTATTGAATATGTTTAAATGCAGTATTTCATGTTTAGGCTAAAAGCCCAAATTTTATATTCTGTGATGTATTGATTCATTTCATGAAGCTGGTTTTCTTAAAGGCAGACATATTGTATGGTTGTATGGTTCTTGTATGGTTTTGATTCCCAAATGTATCTAGGTCTTCTCCGTAGAAGACATTCCTTGTTGTTGTACTGTTATGTATGGTAACAATATGTTCTCTGACTTCTGACAATGAAGACATCCTACACCTACATTAACAAATGAAGAGCTGAGCTCACCTTCTATTTGGTGACTGCCCGCCAGTTTCTGTAACTATAAATCTAGTATGAAAGTCAAAGCATTTTTAACTTTTAGAGCCGATGTAAAAACTCTGTGCTGTTGTACAAATCAGCTGAAATCGGTTCAGACAATCCTATATACCACTTGTCATTACTTACTTCATTAGAAATTTGCACATCCAAGGGCATTTCTATGCAGAGCTGCAAACATTCAAACCTGACTAATTTTCTAAATGTATCACATATGAAACCCCTATATATTCAGAAGCATTTCGCTGTATACTTTTGAAGGCCAAATTATTCTTCTTTCACTGCTTTCAGCAACAAAAAGTCTGCATTTGCTACAGAAGTCCCTGAGCGCCCTGTCCTGACTGTGGAGTCCATGCCCTGACACGGCTCCGGGGAATACGAGCTAACACACACTCTCAGGTTGTCTGTCAGGACGAACTAGACAAAACCCTGGTTTTGCCTAATGTGGTTGTAAGTCAGGGCGAGCTGTACCAGAACTAAATGCAGCTAGTCCCTCCTGTATTCATTCACCTCTCACAGCTCTACCAAGGTCCCGCTAACAGTGGCCACAACGGGGACACGTTCCTCTCGTAGTCGCTCTCTGGTGCTGGATTCCCCATGTAGCTAAGAACCTGGAAAATGTTACGGTGCTGCCAGTGGTTTCTGGACTCGTAAGGCAATCACTTTCAGCCCTGTTCCAGAGAGGAAGTTTGTCCTGCTTGGCACCAGTGTCGGACAGTGGTATTACGTCCAAACGTGTGGGTTGTTAAGCAAAAATTTTAGCAAGGATTTTACTAAACTCACTGCACCGCATCAGGTTCCAAAGTTCGCTTACTGATGTTTGAAATACTAAAGATTGCTGTAAAGAGTTCAGGAAATGAGGAAGTTATTTTTCTCCATATCTTTCATATCTTTTCCTTCATGTCTTTCAGTAGGATGGCTGCAGTCCTGACCCATTCTAATCATTCTGAATAACCTGTCAGACTTTGAAATACTGTTTGCCTGAAGTAGTTTTTTAGCTATAGACTTACACATAACTGAGTACCTAAAAGATTTTTGATTTTTTAAGATTTAATTTTTTTCTACAAATAACTCCCGTTAAGGAAAAAAATACATGTAACTTATTTTTTGTTCCAGGCATGCACTGAATCTAGGACTGATGAGATGTTCTCCTTCAAATGTCCACCTTTAGTAACCCATAATGAAAATTTAATAAAAGTAGTTTCAACATCCTCGCAAAATTTAGGTTTAACAGCCTTTAAAAAAGGACTTTTATGGAGATGTTACCTTTTGAAATGAGGGTTAATATATAAATATATATATATATATTAAAGAGAAAGCTCATCAGAGAAAGACCTAAGATCCATGAGTGAAAAAACTGAGTTGTTAGATCCTAAGTTAAAACTGTTCAGGCATAGAAAGAAAAAAATTATGCTCTTCAACACAAAAGGAAAGAAGGCAAGCAAAATTACAAGATGGCCAAGTAGAAAAACTCAACAGAATACTTAAGGTGTCTCTTAGAAACGGAATATTCAACTGCTTGTAGCCAACAGAAAACAACTTTGTAAATTTAAACAATACTTGCTCAAAGACAACAAAAAGTGTAAGAAGTTAACCACAACCACCCTTAATGTATGTCTTTGAGAGCATACAAGGGTACACTAAACTACAGGGTGGATATGCAAAAAAAAAAAAAGCAGTGAAGCAAAACTTCATGTTAGTCTTTTTCTGAAAGGGTGTTGGCACGATAGTTGATTTCTCCATGTAATAAACTTGTAGGATCAAAAGGGAAAATGATATACAAGAGGAAGGGACTTAAAAGTAAAGAGGCCAAAATACTAATAAAAATAGCTACTCTCTCATCGAAATTAGCTCCTGTGCCAGGAAACAGCAGGAAACACAGGGTTTATCATCATCTTAACCCACCAGTACCTGTCACTCTGTGAGGAAGGCCTGACCACGAGGCTAATGCTTTCTTGCAGACCGTACAATCCCTGCGGTTGATAGGCACCGCAGTTGCAAATTCGTGATAAAAGGGAGCGCTGGGTCTCTGAAGACTACAGGGCCTGCCCTCCAACTCATCTGCAAAACTGTGTCCTGTTCACCCCCTCAGCCCCCTTAGAGTCTGGGTCTGTGACACAGGTATGGTCCTGGCGTCTTAGAGATGGCAGATCCAACAAAAATTCCTCCCTAGTGAGCTCCTCTCACGTATGTTGTCCTCAGGGGTAACTCTGTTGGTCTGCATGTGAGGGGTGCCCAAGGAAGAGGCAATAGGTGACTCTTCACTGGACAGCAGTTGCTTCTTAACTGATGTTCATTTTTCCTGGAATAATGGACAGAAAGAGACTGTCCCAGAGTAAACCATTATCCAGTATTATAAAACTCCAAAAGGCTTCAGTTTGGTGTTAACGGAAGTGACAAGCACTTGGAGAAGTCATTTAATCATCTAAGCAAAGTTACAAATAGATATGAGTAAATAGAGTGTGTGGGAGTAAAGATTTAAGCATGAATAATATTTACAGTAACTAAAGATAACATTACTAATGTACCCACAAATAGAAGTATATATTTATATATTTATATATTGTACTTAATTAGATGCTCTATTAACGGAAAGCAAAACAAGACTACTACCGTTGTTCATTTCTCACCTATCCTATTGTAAATGCCTTCAAAGGGACCAACTGGTGTACGGAAATCCAGAGCTAAATCTGTTTCAGTGAAGTAATTGACAGTGGCAAACCTCTGAAGAAGTTTAGAAGAGGACAGATAGAAACATTAGGGCATGGGACTCAGTCTTGTGTAATTCATAAAACAAAATTATACATCTGTTTCTTTTTTTTTTCTTTCTTCTTTTTCTCCCTTTTGATTTCTAGTTGGACAGAGGTTCTGCTAAGCCACAAATGAGAAATAACAAAATTTAGATTGTTTTGTTTTCTTCTAAAGATTCAAATATAAACTTCAAGTGCAATTCAAAATCCAAGTATTATTTATACTACATACTTCTTTCTACAACAGAACTTATCTGCAGGTAGTTTAATCAGATTTGAATAGATTCTTTCTTTGCTTTGACTAAAGTTATTGTTGATGAAAAATAAAAAGCTAGAAAGAATATTTTCTACATAATGTAATTTCAAACGGAAAGTGAAGATACACTAGTGCAGACACAAATTTGGATCTTCAACTAGATGCACTCAGGGATGGACAATTTTTTTGTAGTAGAAATCCCATTCAGAACATTGGCTTTTAACGATTATAAAACATTATAGGTATTCTTCAATATACAATTGAAAACAAAGACTGCAAAAAAGAGCCTTCAAATTAGCAAATGTTTCTACTGTGGAGGAAAGACAATATTTGACAGGAATGCAAAGTAACCAAAAATTGAATACCACTAGACTATTTGTATGGTCGTAGAAATCTGGAAACTTTTGATCGCAGTAGCTTTATAAATGATCTTGGAAACATCTCTTTGGACTCTTGTGCTGTGTACTTGAAATAGTTTTGTGGGTGTGCCAGTACATCAAAGAGAGCTTTAATCAGTTTCTTGTCCTATGGGAGACAACATATATATTAGATAAAAATAGGGTTTGGATTTAGTGTCTGCACAGCTTTCAAAATTAATGAACAACAGTTGGGGTTTTTTTGCAAAACTTGTTTCTGGGTAAAGCAGTGTAAGGAAACTACTCCATGTTGCTGTGGAGTTTTATACTGATGAATCTTTCTACTGTGCCGGACATTTTTTTGCAATTAGCGTTCCTGGAAGGTCCTGAACTGAGAGGGTAGCAGCTGGGTTAACCACAAACCAGCTGCAGAAGTTAGGCATTAGAATTACAAACTGCCTCTGACTGTCCTTCCAGCCTGTTTCACGCTGTTGTCCAGGGCCTTCCCTCCACGAACAAAAGAGAAGGCTGGTCTTCAGTGATGCTGAGCTCTTTAAGGACCTTCTCCTGTACCTTGGTAAAGCCTCGATTCAGAGCCTCAACTGAGTCTGTGCCTGACCGTACACACTGGAGTTGGGAACTGAGTGACCTTAAAGCTCTAGTGAGAGAATACTGGCAGGGCTGGGGCAGGGATGGCCAGGGGAGCTGGATGTTAAACAGTTCCTGTCCTTCCAAGCTGTACATTTACACGGTTGAATTTTGCTTCCTGAACAGCCTTTTTTCAGTTTTAATTAGTTAGTTATTATAGGTAGCAGCCCAGCAGCCTTCCTCCACAATTCTCTCCAATGTGTTGCTTGTGCCTTTGCAAAACCATTTCAGGGACAGCTTACAATGCTACATTATGATTATGTCTTGTTGAAACAGGACAGTGATTTAGGTAAATACATTTTTTAATGCACAGGAAATTCTAACTTAATGACTCATTTAAATACATGCCAGACTGAGGCTGAAGAAGGCTCTTCAAACAATAGGTTCTTCATTCTTGGCTGACTCATTTTTCTAACATACAATCATGTTAGCATACGCTTCATTTAGTTCCTGATTCAGCAAAGGACGTATGCACCTGCTCAGCCCAGCTGAGCTACTGATTTTGTGCTGCTCCAAATACCAGCATAAACCTCAGAAGACAGAGAATTTAATTTGGGGTCACACTTGAGGTTTAAATATTATGACCCTACCAGGGTAATGAGAACTATCTTGGAAAAATATTTAGTAAAAGGAATTCTTGGTTAGCCTGAGATAAAGCAGAATTTTCTTACCTTTAGAATTTCTTGATGATTTTCTGATGCATATAATCGTCCATCTCGAACAATGTCTTCTATTAGTTGTTGGTAATCCTCTGCAAAATAAAGATCAGTTGAGTGACTGTTTGTGACATCCTTTGGGAGGATAATAGCCAGACATTAGCTAGACCTCCTCTTCAAGACAGAGCTGAGAAATTTCGTATCCAGTTAGTGATTCAGTGTCTCTCAAGCTGCGGTAGTCTAATCTAGTCACATTAATATTCTGTACTGCTTTAGGACAGTAATTTTGAATTATCCATAAAAATACTAACTTAGCCCCAGAAAACTACTCCCTCCAGATAATAATGCTTTGTTATCTGCATTCTAGGGATGAAGAAACAGGGCCAGGGATATGAAATAACTGTCAAAGGTTATACGTGAAGTCAGCAGTCAGGAACAGATCCTTGTTTTCTGCCCTGAGAATAGCTCTCATTTTGATTCCTGAATGACCAGCTTAATACAGATTTTCTCATCATTGACAAAATTGCACTGGTGTTTGGAAAAGAGCTGGACTAACAGCTGCCAAAGGTATCACAGAAAAGTCTTTTTCCGTTAAAACAGAAATAATCCCAAAGTCCAAAACATACAGTTTAATGCATAACTTATATGACAAGCCAGGCTGTTTTAAAATGTGGATTTATGACACTGGTTACTGAAAGGATATTTCTTTTTGCATCACTGTTCCTCTCTGTTGGACTTGTAATTTTATTAATTTATAATTTTCAAAATTGTATGGGTTACCAGCAGGACTTGATGAAGGGGCTTCCTAAAATGCACAGCACTTAATAGCATTCTCATTATGCACATGATAAATGCCAATTAAAAGGAGTCTTGTTGAATTCAGTGGGTTAAGGATTAAGTTTAAAGAATTCTGTGTAACTTGCTGTCCATCCTTAAAGTAGTAGAAAAAGTAATAAAAATAAAATTAGGTATTATTTCAAAGTCTTTGCAACTGGTTTTAAAGTAATTCACTGGATTAAAAATGAGTTGCATCAAGTTTTTCCTCATTCTTCTCTCCCTGTAATCAGTGTAAAAGAGATTTTCTAAAGGACAATTTTCTGTAATTCAGATATAACACAAAGATGGAAAACAATCCCATTCTCACCATCGTAAGTCACATAGGGGACCTGAAATCCTTTGCCACTGTTTCCTTCATTTGACTTGAACTGAATCCAGAGCTTCCTCGATCTTGAGGTAAATGCGATAGGTCTCTCGTAAGTCTGACATGTTTCATATGTAGTAATTGAAGTAGGAGAAGCTGGAAAGAAGGTTAAATAAAGAAATGTTCTTTATAAAATAACTTTTTGCACCCTTCCTGATCCAGAGGTCAGAAATGTCAAATTGATAAGACACTTCTCAGCTGACGTATTCCTGAGAGCAGAAGTTTTTTGTGATAGAAGGGATGTAGTCTTTATCTGTCTATAAGGAGAAGTAAGTTTTTCCACAAAGGTAATGGGAACGCCTCTGTCCCACAGCAAGAAGCTTACATAGACAGTGAGGTGCCAGAGGCAGTTTTTCACATTTATAAAATTACTATGGATATTACTTATTTTGTGTACAACTCTAGCATTGAATTCCAGGGTTCCCATATGCTGGGCCCAGATATGCAAGAACAAGTCAGCTGCACCCCAGGCAGATGTCGTAACCAGCTCCTTACGTGCCCAGTTAGGGGAGTTAGCAATAAACCACTTATCAGAATGTGTGTAGTGATTCTGATCAAAAGACCATTGCACACGAGGAGCTAGCGATCCACAGAACAGTTAACCTGGGTATGACCAGGCCTGTGCTGCGCGTCCAGCATGGCCTTCAGGCGCGGGTTGTGCTGCCCAGATCCCATGGCTGCAGGATAACCTCAGCCAGCTCGTTGTGACGAGAGGAACTTGCAGGCAGCTCCCACTTGGTACTGGTGATTATCCTACTGCGTGGCCTTGCCTTTATCTAAAAGTGCAGCAAGAAGTGCTCATGAGAACATTGTTTCTGTTTGACAGTAGAAATGATAGAGTTGTTTCCTTGTAAGAAAATCCTGTAATAGCTCGAATGACTGAAAGGGCAAAAACTCTTCTATGGACAGGATCTGCCCAGCATGCTGCGTGTGGATCAGAGGCTTGATTGATGCTACACCGCTTATCATTCCCACCATCTAAAGGGATGTAAGATTATCTATACTATTCTCTCCTTATAATGATAGCGTGAATAAATAGCATTTTAAGTGATACCTTACAGAGTCTCAGTGCCTTTCTTACTGGGATCATTATGGACCAGCACCTCCCAGTGCAAAACACCTGGTTGTAGGTTTGAAAAGAAAATGTCATTTCTCTATACTGAAACAGAGCTAATAGCTGGGAACCAGAAAGACCCCCATTTGCCCCTAACATAAGTAACAGACAGACGGTGCAGGATGTCTTCAAATCATTAGGAATGTATCATGAGGCTCCTCTAAGTTGAAATGAATTTCAAACAGAAGGAAAAAATAGCTTCTTACCTAGTTCAAAAAAACACTCCATACCCACAGGATAATTAGGGAAAATAACAAGTGTAACCTAAAACCTGAACTTACTAGGGCTGATTGAACTTTCACCAATGTTGGCAAAAAGAGGCCTTTTGAACTGAATGGGATTTGGATTCTTGAAGTGCAAAAAAGCGGATCTAACTGTATCTCTGGAACTGCCATTGGTTTTTCCACAGTAACATTAGCAGCTGACCGTACATGAACTATGATAAATATTTGTAAGATCTAGTCTTATGATGCCAAACATGCAGTGATCACAAAGCATGACTCTGAAAAACTGCCCTCATTTTCCAGCGTTGTTGTTGTTTTGATACTGTTACTGGTACTTAAGTGGAAGTCAAACTTTTCCCTGATGTTCCTGGCTTTACTCACTGTTGGAACCACAGTTGGGGATTAGAAGGACAACTGATTTGTTTTGCTACAGTAAGTGCTTTGCTTTTAAAAACCTGATCTAGACAGATATAATTTCCTTCCATCTATAGTGAGCAGGTTTCTTCTGATATATTGAGATGTTAACACAAGCCCTCAAGGATAAAAAGTTGTGAAAATCGTTTTAGTAAATAAAATACACTGTTTTAGCAAGTAAAATATGCTGTTTTAAACAAAGCTCCATATAAACAATTGCCTTTCAGGTTTGGTGCTTCTTGGAGATTTAGCAACAGATCACCAGAAGCTGGATGCCTACATAGGATTGAAGAAGGAGTGCATCTCATTGGTGTCTTAACTTCAGAAGTTGTTGAATTAACTTCATCATGAAAGACACAACACAGCCCCCACTCCACATAAAATTGGGAAAACTTTGGATTTCTTGAGGGTGTCAGGTGTACCAACCTGTGTCACTGCCTAGCGTATATAACTGCAGCGTATATTTACTTGCAAAGGCTAAATGAGAACGCAGTTTGTACAGATGACAGGAGATAGGTCGCCCAATATAACTTAGCATTGTTTTGTTGACTTCTAGAGTGGCAGTGATTTAGCCCACATGATAAATGGGCCAGACTGAAGCCCATTAACTGCTTTGTGATTCAGCTAAGTCACTTGAATAATTAATATCACTCTGTTAATTGTTATTGGTACAGTGTTCTGTTTTAACTTGCTGTGCCAGGTCATTCAACAATCCTTTCAGAAACACCAGATAGATGAAGACAGTCGTCCCTTCAATAAGAACTTTCCACTCAGTCAGTTTGCAATAAATATTTATATAACCCATGTCTGGCAACTTACCACTTTTTCTCATTACTAAAACATCACCGCATTCATCTTCAATTGGGAGAAATATCTCAGGTACTACGATGAGTATTCTCCTCTTTGGGGGTGGATTTATATTCCAAATGCATTCAACATTAGCTGGGTAGTCTCCAGGATAGTTGGGCGATTCAATGTAGCCAGTATAATCCCCAAGTTCTCCTCCACAGTGCTGGTCTGTGGAGAAACATAGATTAGCATTTGTGTTTGCTGATTAGCTAATTTGAGGTGTTTTTCTAGATCTGTCAAGAGCAAGTCTAAACTCTTCCTTGTGGCTTTAGAAATGCATACATTCTCCAGCTGCCTCTTTGTTTAGCATGGAAAGCCTTTAAAGGAATACTTGATCTGCAGGGCTGCTCCGACTGATTTGCAAAACCTTAATCTCTGGTGTATAAACTGATTCAACGCTTCATTCCGGCTGCTTTAACATTTGATTAAGAAGCGAACACAGCTAAGTAAACATGATCCCATTGTGGAGGTACCCACACAGTGGTTACCACTGAGACCATGCTGACATGCAGAAGGTATTCTGGTTTAACTTCACTTGGTTTTTAACCTGATTTAGCTGAATGAGTGTGATGATCCTAATAGCCAACCTTATCTTGATTACAGATCTGCCTTGCTTTATCTTAGATTAAACCAGTTAATAAAGAATCTCCATTGATGGATCGGTGTTACTTTCTGAGTTTTCAAAACTCCTATTGAATTTGCCACAGAAGCCTGATTCAGTAGGTTACTTGGGCTTGATCTCTCCAGCCTTACTCACCCACATAAAACTAGATATATGTTTAAATATGTTGCTTAATGCAGGCCTCAAAAATTATGCAAGGTCAGAAATTGGCTTGAAAACAGGGAGTATCTAAGACAGTGAAGAGACAAGGATGGATTTATTTTATAGGAAAATCATCAAACTTCTTCAAGTTCCTTACAAATACCTAATTTACTCAAATTACATTAGAAATGATGAAGGGCTTCAAAGGCACATGGCACATAGTCAGAATAAAAACTTATGACAGACTTGCAGATGAATAGTTAGTTTAGATGACATTACCTAATTATTATAGAGATGTTCTCTTAAATTAGCATGGTAGAGATGAAAATAATTGCTTGCCTAAAAGAACCAGTCATTCACAAAAGATCAAATAAAATTGCACTGGAATTCTTGGGGATATTTAAAATGGTAATTGAAGATAGGAGGCTGAGTACTGCAAAAAAGCCTATGAGAAGATTTCACTGTCATGAATTCACTTGCATACCTGGCAATTGCGGTATGCATGACCACATCTCCTAGTATTTTATAAATTATTATAAAATGGCAGTTACTCTGATAGAAGATATTGTGCTCTACAGAGACATGAGGAGTATGCATCACTGCAAGACAACTTACAGGATCTGGGAAACCAAAATCTCTGTAATTTTAACTTGTATCTGGCACTCTGCCAAATTACACTAAAGCTAAAACAATCATATGCATCAAGTGCATATGCATCTTCCATTTTTTTTTCTCATTGTTTTCCCAATTTTTACCATTCCCTCTGGCAGTAGATATATGCTAACTAGGAAATACAGAATTGAAGTCCAGCCTGACAGATGGGACCTTCAAGTTGCAGTTCAGATCTGAAGATATGCTTCATCTCACAACTAATACAAATCCAACTTACTTTTGCAGTGCGTAACATTAGTGGAGCCATCAAAATCTGTACTTGTGTTCCCAGGGCAGGTGATGCAGTAGTTTTGACCAAACTCAGGCTGGTATGTTCCCACAGGGCATCGGATACATCTGTGTGTTGTGGAGTTGTAGTAGTGTCCAGGAGAACAATGAACTGTAAGGTATGAGGTATATTATTTTCAGAAAGTAGCAATCTTCAGTGCAGAGAGAACTTTCCTCTACCCTGGACATACCTTGTGATCCCTGTTCTGCAATATGCTTATTAGACCATAAAAGGCAAAAAAGATACTAGCTCCCTGTACTTCCCACTACAAAGGACCTTCTAACTAGAATTACGTTCCAAAGACTAGAGCTAAACCCTTACAAACTAGTAACACATGCTACATATGTGTCTCAGTGTATTTTATCCAGTGGTTTCCAATGAGTTTGTAATAAATGGAAGCTGATACATATCTACCTCAACAATAAAAATGCTTTTCACAATAGCAGGAGAGAGGTTTCCATTAGTGTCTGTTTGACAGGGCCAGCATGTTATTCCGGTAACTAAACCAAAATGCATTTGGGCAGATTCCTTCTTCAGCATTTGCACTGGAAGTTGACATTATGGACCACGCAACATGTTGCACACTTACAGTTTCTGCCTAGCCCATTAATAATCAATGCTTAACTTCATATAATTTCTGTAGTGTTTAGTTTTTTTAATTTGCTAAATAAAAACATACAGGACTTGAAGGCTAAAGCATTGTCTGATGCAAGTTTATCTTATTTCTTGCCAGCAGTGGGGCTGATTCACTTATCAGTTGCAGCGCTGACTCTGTACCTGCCTGTGGTAACTTCCAAAGATGACCATAAAGCCTGTTCAGTCTCCGCAACCTTGGGAGATCATTCCTAGTTTACAGATTTCCTGACCATTTAATTTAATCACACACCGTGTTTCTACGTGCAGTGACTAGGTTTGTTTTAGAGCCTTTCAAAGCCCCTTGGCATTGAAGATTACAAACAAAAAGGCAAGTAGCAGGAATAGGAATCGTGGAAAGATTTTAAATTCACCTTTGGTTTCGCAGTCTTGAAAGGAAACAGCACCTTCATACTTGGTCACAAGCCCACCGCCACATGGAAAGCAGAGGGTCCTTCCTGGTTCAGGCTGGTATGTACCAAGAGGACAGACTCTACAAGGTTTAAAACCATCTGAAGAATAGTGCCCAGGAGAACACTGCCCTAGAAATTGAAAATTATCATCTATAGTAGTGAGCTGACTTTTCTGGAAAAAGTATAAAACCCACTAGTAGTTAGCAATGCTTCCTTCAACTTAAACATGTGACATCAAGACAGCTGTAGATCAAATTCTAATCTTACCTGCTGATTTTATATTGTTCCTGTAACTGCTTCCTAAAAACAACACCTGTAAATACAACTAGTTTCTTAATAAGCTCTTTGCTACCTATGTATCTGTTTGGTTTTTTTAGCAAGGGCTCTATTAAGATGTTGTTAGAATACTTTGTACTTTCATGAAGTCTTTCATCTGAGAATTTCAAAGCACTTTGTAGGAAAAAATGAAACTTTGCACCATATCTATGAAGCAAGTAATTGGTTTTTTTATATCTCCAATTTATAGATGTGGAAACAGTAGATCTTGGGATTTACCAGACTGGATGGGACCAGTCCAGCACCCTGTCTATGAGAATAACTGACACCAGCAGCTTTCCAGGTTGCTGTGAAAACTAGTGCTTGTCAGAAGCTCTTCTGCCAGAAAACGGTGATTTGTGTAAAGCAAAGCACTTTGTGAATGAGTCTACTGACAGATACAAGGTAGTTTCAAAACTTGCTCTCCAGGCAATTTCCAATAGGCGTTTGTTTGGTTTGGTTCTTGCTAGCTTGAGTACTTTACTCCTTGGCAACCTACCTGAGAATCAGGATGTCAAGTTTTTCAAGATTATGGCATTAATGTGTATCTTCACACCAGCCCAGCCTGGGAGACCAGCACTTTGAGATGTTAGGTGTTCCCTGAGGTTGCCTAATCCCAATACTTTGTAATTTATCTTCCCTGAGAACTGAACAGCAGGCAGAAACAACTGGCTTGAAAACCTGAAAGTTTTGAGAGCTCTAGGTGGGGTTGGGGTCTCTTAAGAACCCTGATACTTGCTGGAAAATGTTGGGGGCATCCAGCATCTTGGGTACTTGGCACTTTGGATGAACTAGAGCTCCTGAGCAAAGGCAAAGTTCAAGTTCTGCCCCCACAAAAGGCAAACCTCCTATGGACAGCTGGCTGGAATATGACTGTACAAGCTGGCTGTTGTGACACAGACCTCTGAGAAATATTATGATATTATTAATTTGAAGACAATTCTGCTATCGTTTTTGTAGCAAAACTGATCCATCTGGTCTGGTCCAACTGGTCACTGGACTTTAACATGAAGGCAGTTAATGAAGAGTGGATTTGCATCTGGATTTTAGTGTGAAAATTAAGTACTTGTGAAGTGTGGCTTACAGACATTCTTTTAAAGAAGCGGTGCAGTTGGGTTTTAATACTGCTAAGTACCCAATGCTTTCAGCACTAATCTGTCTCAGTCTTTACCTGTATATAAGAATGAGCTAACTTGCTCTCTTCTTGCCTTCTGTATTGAAATTGCCAACAAAATCAATCTGAGGTGACTTCCCTGAGAAATGCCCCAAATGACTAGGTTTCCTAATTGTGTTTTGGCCTTGTACCTACATGGATCGCATGTAACTTAAGTATCACAGCATCTTACTCACTTGCAGCTACAATATAGAGTTCTAACGCAACAGGCACTTAAAATCTCTTACATACTTGTTGTATGTGCCTGACCTGTAGGGGTGAGGATTTCAGTCATAGCTTATTTGTTACTGCACAGGCATTACTGCTCCAGAAGATATGATGCAAAAATACTATTGGTTACAGGTGGTGAGTACATTTCTGACAAAAGCTGTGTTCATCAAAATACACTGTTTCATGACACATGCTGACACATTTTGTGGAGACATACTGATTTTGATAAGATCTTTGATAGGGAGATTTACGAAGTCCAAAGCATATTCTCTCTTGCCACTTTCAGAGAAAGAGAAAAGGGGAGAGTTGAGCAGAAAAACAGACTGTTGTGATCTGACAGCAAACATTTTGAGACAGATCCACTCTGCAAAAATAATCAGAAGGGTTTCTTCTTGTTGTTGTGCAGAACAATAATTCAAATGCAAGCCTTGAAACAAAACAGTCTTTTTCATCTAGTAGTTGTGCTGCTTTGGTCAGTATACTATATTCAACCTTTATAAACTCAGATTTTATTTTGATTATCTATTCTTGTTGGATTTTGGCTAAATACAAGTCAACATAACAAAGATGCACAAGAATTTCAAGAATCTTTCTGTGATAGTTGCTTCATACAGTAAATCAGCAAAATCTACCATATGTTTGGACTGGAGACATCAGTTATTTTTTTATTCAGTGGATGGGGAAAAAGCAGCAGTTTCCCAAGTGTCATTCATTGTGGGTTCACTCTAGATATCCTTGAAGAAAGCATTAATGTAAATTACATGGATGAGTTTTAAAGTTAGAACTTGTATAGCAGATAGGACAGATTTCTTTCAAAGTCAAATAATGTATCTGCTATAAACTAGATTTTGCTCATCTGTAATGAAATAAGGTAAAGAAAATAATTACAGTTGTGTCTTAAAACCTTATCTTGATCAAGTTACAGTAGAAGCATTAACAAACTGAACTTCGCAGCTTTCTTCTGAAACTAGGTATTATCATCATTATAATCTAATTTATATATCATGAAACTGAGTCAGAGATGCTACATCACTTGCCAAAAGCTACAGTGAATTCAAGCAGCATTGAAACTTGCAGTCATTAGCTCTGAGTCCAGGTTACAGACTCCTGCAGCATAACTATCTCAAAATTATGATTGCTGCCGATTAGATCAGATAAACTGCAACTCATGCAAAACATTAAATCAGCAGGTTCATTAGACTCACTAATACCAGTCCAAAGTAATCCATCCCTTTGGCTCACAATATACCTGACGAGTCCTTACAAGCTGAGGTATGTCCAGATTCCATACCTGACTTGAAGCAAAGTGCTTTGCTCGGCTTTCTCATTTCCATACCGTAACTCACATTGCTGCAGCAGGTCCCATCTTCTTGTCAGCAATGTCAGCGGATGGAACAAGCCAAAACATTTTGTGTATTGCTTGTAAGTGCACAGAGGTTTCTTCTGTTACCTTTACAAGACAGAAGTATGGAAGGCTCTCCCCTCTTTTAGCCTCCATGCCTCACAGGCTGTGTGGCAACACCTAATCCTTTTATAATCAAATTAAACTTGCCTCCACATTCTGACACGTTCCGGGCGCCTGCTACTCCCTGTCCATCGTTACTTGGGCAAGGCTCACAGGTAAGTTGACCTTCTGTGTCTTGGTATGTTCCTGGTGAGCAAGGAACGCACTGATTATGTTCTCCGCTATAAAAGGTGCCCGTGCTGCAGGTAACTGAGAAAAGAAAAGGGGAATCTACATAAGGACTTTCATTTTGATCACATCATTTGCCTTTATATCAAACCTTTAGAGAAGATGGATCTCTTTGGCCCCAGTATTATAGTGGCATATGTTTTGCAGGTGTTAGTCCAGGATCCTCACCTGATGTAAACAGGCCCATCTCCACTGCGGTCTAGGTCAATTTACATCAGGAAGAGGTCCTTCTTCTATTGTTTAAGCATTAAATGGCATTGTACTGCACTGAAGCATTTATCAGACATATGTTGTTAACAAAGCTGATGCAGTCTTAAAACAGTATATTGCAGTTTAATTAAGGCAGTGGTGCATAACGTATGGGAAGTAATGTGAATTTTTAGTTTACACTAGGTGCATTTATGTGTTGGTTTTATGGAAGACGACTACAAAAAGTCTGTCGCCTGAGATCAGTTCTAGAGATTTCTCTAAGGGCAATCTATCCCATGTAATATTTTATGTCTCTTGACACTCAAATACCCCAACTGGAAAGCGTTTTAAATATAGATATGAATCCACATGCTTTTCTTGCTGCAACAAAGCACATAACTGCATTAAACATTTTTCTCTGCTAGATATAGGTAGTTAAAATGTATGAGTTTCTAGACACTAATAGCATCAGTTTCTAAACCACTGTTCCCATATGATGAAAACAGCCTCTGAACCAACTCATTAGAGGCAGCTACCAGATCTGCACTTAACTATTTCTTTTTGCTTGTAAATCACTTGGTGTCTAAAAGAAGCTAGAAAAAGAGATATGCTGATTTTGAAAAGATGACTCTCAGTGATTAGAAAGCTTGCAGTGCTGAGAACTGCCATTAATAGGTTTGTGCTAGCACCCTGCCCCCAGTAAAGCACTAGAGCCTGATAACCTCAGAAAAGTCTTAAAGAAATTAGGTATTTTACATAACGTTAAAATAGATTTCTATAGATTTTTTTTTTTAATTGGACCTCTTGAGTGTTAAATATAAATAGATCCATGGGTCGTAGATTATTTGGTGGTGAGGAGAGTGAGAGAGGCGATATAAAACTAAATACGCAGCATCTAGGCAAACACCATTTTATTGTTTTACAGAATTGTAATTATGTTTTCATAAGATGCTGGGAGCAACTGGGAACTAATTGCCAACATTGCCTTGTGGCAGGCCTTGATACATACCAGCTGACAGCATGGGAACGTATGCATATATATGCTTCTTTTGTTTTCCTGCAATCATTTAATGAACTCCTTTCAAAGTCTGATGAACCATCAGTGGTCCATGCACATATGCTGAGTAATATTGATCTAAATCATCTGTTCTCTCATAGATTTCCTGCCTGGCTCACTAGGGACAAGTTAATTTTGGATTGCTTGTTTAGGGGGATATGGCTGAATAGAGTTGTTGGGACTTACCACATTTTCCATCCTGCAGCACTTGCCCTGTACTGCAAGCTTCAGGCCCTTCAGTAGCTTTAGCTGGCTTCTGAGCCACTTCATATTCTGTCCCAGAAAACTGAATGTAAAATTGCTGTTTATTAATAGATTTCCTCAATGTTTTGATTGCAGTTTGCAGCTTCTGCTCCATCCTTTTCCGAACACAGTCAATGTTACAGGTGTCTAGATGGGAAATGATAAGAAAACTAGAAGCAATTGAGATTCATGTTTAAAAAGAGGTGCTTAACAAAAAGCTTAGCCTGCATTGTACTATGACACCTCTGTTTGCTTCACTGTCTTCTCCATATAAATTGTAGAACCGGCTCACTGTATTCAAAATCAGGCCTTTTAAAGGGAGAGGATAGTACACTGAGGTCCATCAAATTGAGTTTCACAGCCTGTAAGTGCACGCTGAGTGCTGATATCTCTAACATTAAGAAATCTGGTTATACTAAATGCAGAGGGAGAGGGCTGCAGAAAGCATCAATCTAGCCAGCAAAATCAAGCTGGCACTGTGCAAGAATGCTGTACTCCGTTGTACAGAGCAGCAGTGACTGGTGCTTTGTGCACTGCTAGAGGAATGGTGAATTTCCCACTGTGTTGTATTTCCAGATATGCATTCAGTCTGCCACCACTAATGTTTCTGAATTTTCTCTGCTCATGCTTTACTCCGTTGATTAGGAATTCTCCCCACATTCCTGACCAAAATAAGAGTGACACAAAGAAAGGTGCTTTCTGGCACAATTACTGTTTGAATCACTTGGCTAGTGAGGTACCCCTCATGGGTTAAGAAACCTGCCTTTGAGGACTGACATGTTTATAGAATTCAGCCCACATTTTCTTTTGCTGGATTCTATAGCATAATATTCCATCTCATAACTTGAAGCAATTCTTCTTCTTCCTGAAGTTTGTTATGAAAACATGAATTTACCAAATGTGTGATAAAAGCGTTTGATTCTCAGACTGAAGTTTCAGCAACTTACATTTTGGAGGGTATTTTTATCGTCATTGTTGCACAACTTCTATCTAACCCTTACGTTCTCTGTGCATCAATTAGCATTTCTGCTGTTTAAAGAAATCGGACTAAATTAAAGTACGTGACTTAACTTGAGGCTTTGAAGGAATTTTGCTGCAGGTTCAATCTTTGTTCCTTTGGCTTAATTTCATACCTGATTCCTTTCAATTAAATCTCTGAAACTTTGCATTTGGAAAGGCTGTCGAATGAGGCTTGTGCTAAAAGGTTTGCATGGCAGCTTCATGAAATAGCATCAAAGAGATTCTAACAACACACCAAGGAACTGAATTCTGATTTCTCTCCGCAGACAGATCTTTCACAAACCTGAGACTTCTTCTGACTTCATCTCCACTTCAAACTCTGTGGTGATATGGGACACTTCTTTTGATGGTGACTTGCGGCCTCGGCGTTTTTTCTTGGAGGAATCGCACTTGAGATTCACAAATGTCACCTGGCAGTTGTCTGTACAAGGGAATTGACCTCCTTTGCATAAGAGAAGCAACATAGAAAAGAAATCAAGTAGCAAAGTAGCAAGTGACAGGCTAATAAGTGATATCTCAGCTGGGTTATCGTGAATGCAGGCTTCATAACATTTCACATGCGTTGTTAGACACCTTCTTTGTGCAATTTTGGGTTTGTTCATTTTGCTAGTGAATGCAGGAGGCAAAAATACAGGGTGGTGATGCTAAGCTGCACAGTGGTACCTCTAATGCCTTTAATTTCCTGCCTCTCTTCTGCACAAGGATTAGAAAGCTCTTTACAGAAATTAGTTAAGATCAGCAATACTAAATACATTCATTTGATGGTTAAACAAAGGAAGAGAGTCAACTTTCATAAATTCATGACAGTGGCAGGCCTGGGACTAAAGCATAGCAGTATGGGCCTCTAAAAACTACCAGCTGGTATTCCATCTCTTTCAGCAATGACAATCACCAGATATGAAAGGTTTTAAAAGCCTTTGGTTGGGAGGTTATGAAAATATATTGGAAGGCTTTATCTGAGAGGAAATCATAGAATCATTTAGGTTGGAAAAGACCCTTAAGATCATCCCTTGAAGATCATCAAGTCCAACCGTTAACCTAACACAACCAATTCCACCACTAAACCATGTCCCTAAGCACCATGTCTACGTGTCCTTCAAATACCTCCAGAGATGGTGACTTAACCACTTCTCTGGGCAGCCTGTTGCAATGCTTGGTAACGCTTTCAGTGAAGAAATTTTTCCTAATACCCCATCTCAACCTCCCCTCGTGCAACTTGAGGCCATTTCCTCTTGTCCTATCACAAGCCAGAGGAACTGAATGCCCTCATCAATTATGTGTAACCACTGAGGAGAAAGGCCACAATCTGTTGGGCCACAATCACATACGCATCCTCTCCCTACATAAAGAAATCTATGTGAAAAACATCCTTTTTGTGATAGGCGATGGACCTTTCAGGGCAGGGGGAAATTTCTAGCACTCAAGCCACCAGATGGATTTCATTCCAAGTGTGTGGTTGTATGACAAAATCTTACTGTTAGACCCAGAAGTTCAGATGACATAACAAACACAAAGCAAAGCAAGCAAAGGACAAGGAAATGCATCCAAGAAATACATTCCCATGCTGACTGTATGGACCAAAAAACCCAACTTCTATGACTTTAAAAATGAGTCTGATAATCACATCTTATTAAAAGAAGACAATACATAATGACAAGGTAAGCATCTTGACAACTGAGACTTGTTTTAAGCCAATAATTGGAAAAGTAGAGAGATAAATATCTAGATTGCAGGGTAAAGATGAAATATGAGGCTAAATTCTAAAAATAAAATCTTTAAACCATTAGCATTTTTTTAGGATAGCTATTTTCACACTTCTCTGTTCAGGGCTCATATATGACTCCTCACTCACCAGCAAAAGTGGTGGTAAGACAGATGCACAACAGCTCTGTATACCACCAGTAAATGTTTGCTGTAAGCTGCTAAGTTGCTTTAAGCAACAATATGAACTGTTGCAATTACACCAATACTGTGTATTAAAATCTGGAAAATTTTGAGTTAATATTAAATCTAAATGAACTGCAAATATTTTAAGCTGTGTAAATGCACAGCAGTAACACCCAAACACTCTTTAATTGTCCCTGTCATGATATCAAGGGGATGGAGGACAAGAAATAAATGTCGTGAAGATCTGTTAAATAGATATCACTTTTAAAATCTCTTTTTTGTTCAACTTTAAAAGTGATGTTCAAAACTAATAATAATAAAATCCCATACCTAGTCATACCGAGTTTTAAAAACATTTGATTACTTTGATTCAGCCTGACACAAACTTTTTTTTAATTTCAGATTTTTGGTAATTATGTCTAAATCTTCTAAATATTTTTTCTAACATCATAACTACTTGCTTCAACATAACAAAGATCTAAGGCTGTGTAACATCAGATTTTGATTATAACTTTCCCGCTTAGGGGTTGTCTTTGCCACTGCAATGGGATACTAATCCAGCATAAAGCAAATAAATAATAGCTTTTGTTTTCTTTTATAAACATCATTTGGGAAAACTAAACCAAACCAAACCAAACCAAACCGACATTGTTTCATGTAACTTTGCATTGGTCATAGCTTTTTGTCTCAGGATATTTCTGCCGTTACCAATGCCAGAAAAAGGATCAGCTTAATTTCGTACTTATGTACTTTTGAACAAAGATTTTTCAAAGCAACTGGTGACATTTCAGCACTGTCAGATCCAAACCCAAGGCACTGTTCAGCTAGAGTGTGACCCTTGGCCTGAACTTAAATTCAGATCCAAACATGAAAACCATTACTTTTTTTTCCATCTGCAGTGTGAAAACAAAATATGCAAACAAGCAAGCAAACAAACAAAAAAAATTAGAATGTTGTTTACATGTTAGAAGAAACCACATACCTAAAACAGCTTGCTTCCCAGAATCTTTTGTTTTTTCTTTGCTGCGAGGCCGTAAATGGCACTTTGCATCTTTAATTTTAAAACGAGCTTTCTGCTTGATTGGAGGGGCAAATGAATCTGTTGATGTAACGTAAAAAAGCTATCATTTGGGATGCAGATGAAGTGAAGTCTGAAACTTATTTTTAAAAATAGACTCAACAGTCTTCTTGCAACAAAGAAAAGAGACAGCCCAAGAGTTATACACCTTGTACAAGAGGATCCATTTCCGTAAGTTCATTTTTTCGCATAAGCACTTACTCCTGAGCCCATAAAGATCAATGAATTTGCTAGTATCGCACGTGCTCTGCACATACGCTTCCCCTCCAGCACGCCTGCACATCTTGGTGGAATTTGGGTGAATTTGTTTCTTACTATGAAGAAGGTTAATTCCTACCTTTTTTTTCTGACTCTCTGTCTGTGACTTCCCATGTTACTTGGCTGTAGTTCGGCTCTTGCTAATGCCAACCAGGAATAAGATTAATTTAGTGGAGCTACGCTGTTGGCAGTTGAAAACCATCCAAAGGAAACATCTTTATTTGACTGCGGTCTATGGCTTGCAAGTTTTATTCTTCAGCTTTAAATCCAAGCCAGTTATGTCTTATGACTTTAAAGGCTGTTATACAGCCAATGCACTGCTTAGAAAATGTAGCTGCTGGCTGACTTCCTCACAAAGTCCATGGTGGAAAAGGCTGGGCCTGGGCCATCACCTGCCAGCCACTGTGGGCTGCCCATGGGACCCGGAGCAGGTGGAGGGTGGTCACAGGTAAATGCCACAATGTGGGTCCCTCTTTCCTTAGGAGGGCTTTGCCAAACCAGGACTCTAGAGGTAGCCTGCCCCTGTGCCACAGGCAGCCACATCTGCTGCCGTGTTACCTCTCTCCACAGCATCGTACCTCCTAATGCATTCCAGATATATAAGAAATCCGTGGTTAGAGAACTGGCAAATTGGAGAGAAGTACAGCAGGTAATGATACGTAAAGTGGGCCGACACTTCCCACTGCTGTGGATGCTGTTTCAGCTGCTTCTAATTTTGCTTCTAAAATTCAACCATTTCAAGCTGAACTTTTTTTTTATGCTGAGTATCAGGTTTGGGACACATTTTGAAATGTCTCTGCCAAAATAATCCAGCCATTTCTGAGAACAAGATGAATGAAACACAGTATGTGCTCATAAAAGTCTCATAACCTTTTTATTGGGAATCCCCAGTAGGAGGATCCATGCTCCTAAGGAAGGACTTCGCAGGTGAGGGCTGGGACCCACCATAGCCTTCTGCTCTTGTGCTTCTGATGGGCCCCTCTGGCTCACTTCCAAGTCTGGGAAGAAATGCCATTTTTATATGCTCACTATTGCCTCGCTGGATGATGGAAAGTAAAGTATTCTAAATATTTGTCCTTACTGAATATATCTCAAACCTCCAACACTCCTATACTGACCTACCAATACAATGCCACACTGGAAGGCAAGTAAGCACACTCCAGCCCTCAAGGAGAGGCTGCAGAAAAGCGAGTGTGCACCTGATGAAACACAGGCTACCTTAATTCTGGCCTTGTGTAACTCGAGAGCTGTATGTCTTGCAATTCCCAAGTGGTCTGGGGGACCTCATCACCTACCTCCTAGACGCCAAGGCCCGGGCAAGCCGGAGAGCACCTACCTGCGCAGCTGGGCAGGGTTGCGTTGCGTTTCTGCTGAGCCTTGCCTTGCTGGACGGGAATGCCACAGCTCAGCGTGTAGCTGTTCTCCGAATCTGCGGGGCAGAACACAGAGTCAGCACATGTGGCAACAGCCTCACAAAGCATCTGCTCCCCTTCTCACCCCCAGCATTAATGTTCGGTGCTTGAACAAACTTATTAATACTGCTAGATAAGGAGACATTTTAAGTGCTGAACTTGGATTTAAATGGCTGAAATAGTTTGCCAAAGGCTACTGCTTCACAGTGTTGACTACAAGTTTTGTTTCTTCCAGCACTGAAATGTTACATTTTATAAACAAACTGGCATGAAGTTAGCTGTAAATAATTCCATGGTGCACAAGTATAAAATCTTTTGTGCTTGTCCATGGCAGAGTCCTTGTGTTTTGATCATCTCTGTAATTTAAAAAATAAGCCACGTACTTTAGTAATAGTTTTAGCTTCAGACTCTGGCAGAATTTATTGGCAGAAGCAAAAAAATAACATACTTAGAACCGTAACAGGGTTTACATACTGCACAGATAAAACTGTGTATTGGTGCATACAAATTAGATAAATGCATGGTTCCAGTAATCTCTGCTAAACTGAAAATAAAGTGTGAACAGCTCTACCGCATATAATGCCAGGACTAACATGAAAAGTAGACACCCTTGTGAAAAATAATCCTGTGTCAGAACCAGAACATATATGAAAAAGTAATAGCAACCCCCTGCCCCACCTGCCCTGTAAAACCGTGTAGATGAAGATTACCGGTAGCGAATGATAAAAAAAAGGGGGGGGGGGGAAGATGAGATGCCCGAGTTTCTATAAATAACACTCAGCTGAACTATTACCAACAAAATTTATTAAAACCCAACAACTGCCAGCAACTAATTCAGAGAGATGTTTTTTTCCACACAGCCTCCTGAGACAGATTTAGTTGTATCCATTTTGTATGAGACAGTAGGACAGGTTTAAAGCCATTGCTATGTCATCCTTTGCTCCACTGGCTGAGCTGATGGAAGTTTTACGCTACCCTGACTGGTGTGGGAGCTCGATCCTGTGCTGTGGCAGCCACAGCGTTGAATCGCCCAGCACGTCCCACTCCTCTCCTGCCCCTGCCTCACATTGTGCTCACTAAGCTGAGCTCCTCTCAGAGGAACCCTCCGCTTTGGGAGTCCTTTCTGCTCCTGCTCAATCACACAATTGCAGGGTATTTCAGGCCATGATGCAGAGTCCGTCATTTTAAGCAGATGCCTGGATGGGCACAGGGGACTCTACTCATATTGAAAATCATGTTACTAAAAATTAGCAGGAGTTCACTGAAATCAACTGTTCAATTTTCCCCCCACTTTTGACATAGCAATTTAATATATTAAAATCTTTCTTTTGCATCATCTGGTTAAGGTAGTTGTCTGTCTCAGATTTTTGTTAAAATTTTTCCCCCAAAATGACATCTCAAATTAAACAACTCAGGGCCAAACCTCTAATGTAACTGACAGTCAGCTCTTCTTGTATTTAATGATGTGCATGTTGCCCCAATTTAATTTATAATGATGGTTTTGCTCATTTACAGTTGTCCATAACAAAAACTGAATGCAAGAGTCATGAGTACATTAGCAGAGAAAAAAATCATCAAGTCAGATTCTAGACTTAGGAGGACAAATATTTTGTACAAACCTGGAACAAAAAGAGTATTGGATGGGCATGACAGGAAGCAGCTCTCTATGCCTCCTGTCTTACTACACACTAGCTGAGCCTTGGGAGTTGGTTTGGCATTCGCGAGACATTTCACCATCTCTGAGGAGGGAAAAAAAAAAAGAAAAATGAAAAAAATCAGGCACTGCCCAACCCAGAACCTTGTGCATCCACTTGCTTACAGCGGTGAGGAAAGGTAGTGGCAACAAAGCAAAAATCACAGGCCCAGGCATTTCTGAAATAAGCACATAATAGGGAGAGAGTATCTGGATCTTGATCTTGGAAAGGAAACTCCTTCACATTTTTAGACCTAAACTCTAGATCAGTCTTTCCCTCCTATTCTCCACTTCGGGACTGTTCAGGTCCAGATCTGCACTCTGAAAGGCAGGTGTCTGAGCTCTACTTATGAGCACAAGTCTGTGTGCACAACTTGATCACGGAAGCAACAGGTAATACTAATGACCTGAGATGTCCTCTCCCCCCTTTTGGAGGCACAGCTCTCTGGTTTAACAGGCCAAGTACCACACCACGCCCCAGAGTCATCCTCACAAAGATCTGTTTATTTAGATGACCACTAAAATGGTATTTTCCACTTCTCGCTCCAACTTTTGCAGACTTTTTCATTTCAGCTCCATGCTCAAGCTTCTGGAAGTAGAAAGCTTCCCAGCCAGGTAGAGGTGAGGCAGGATATGCTGGGGTAGAGACGGATAGTCCCACCGGTCCTTTCAGCCACTGCTGAAATGCCCCAAGCAATGCTAGAAGGGACACTGTGACACACAGAGACATCAGCCATTTCTCATCAGCGCCCACCGCACGAGGCACATTGCAGCTTGTGCAATGGAAATATCCAGCTTCTCCTCTTGGCTTCATGGCAGGATGAAGACAGCGTATCCTGCAGGTCTCACAAGCTGCTCTTTGTACTTGGGTAAAGGATGGTTTGTGTTTTAGCTGAAACTACAAAAAGTTGTTACGAATTGTTGGACCAGTCTCTGCTTCACCCTGAGATTACGGTATGCCACTGATAATTATAATCCTGCATTTATTTTAATTGGACATCTTTTGGGACTGAAGTGTTTCTTAAGTACATCTTTCTCCACACAAACAACGAGGTTCATTCTCAGCTGCAGCCGGCAGGTGCCATCACTACCTGCACTGAGGCAGCCTCACTGCTTCCCTCCTTTCCCCGACATTTAACCTCTGCACTGACTGCTGGCCAAGTGCAGCTGGGCACCTCTTCAAGCAGATATTTCACACTGCATCAGCTGGTTAAATCTCAGCCAGGCGTCTGTAGAGCAGTTCTTGCTTCAGCCCCGTAAAAACACCTGTTCAGGTACATATGCTTTTTTCTCTGACTGTTCCTTGCTCTTTCTTCCAAACATGCTCACCTTACAAGATGGACTTGGCTGACTCTTGTTTTGCTCACGGCTGACCGTGCTACTGCAAATGTCATTTTTCCTACCCCTCAGCAACCACACCGAGGTAGGGGGGAGATCAGAGCTGCAGCATCCAAGTCCAGTAGGAAGCAGCCAGACTGGTTTGGGTCCGCCAGGGTTTGGGAAGAGCCCAGTAAAGCTGGGATAAAACAGACCAATTCAAATGTGGTAGCTGGAATGAGCCTTGCCTAGCTTGGCTTGAGTGCAGAGGAAGGGTCCCAGCAGCTGCCAGCTGGGTTGTATTCCTGGCCATGCTAGTGGTCAAATATAAATTATACAAGTCCCTTGAAGATGCCTGATGTTCGCATCTCAAGTATGGGAATAATCATCCTCTACTTACCTCCCCCTCCTAAGGCCTTTTATGTTACTTTGGTGATGTTTATAAAGAAATTATTTCTTTGTACTGAGGAGACAACACAAGCGCAAAGTGTCATTGCTGAGCAAAAGAGGATTTTGTTGCTGCAAGTGTCTCCAAATCATGTGGCATTCAGGATCATTAGATATCACTCTCCTCCTTTTTATTGTGCTTTTATAACAATGTAGAACGCAGTTTCCTCTAAACAATGTTGGTAATAAAGGCAGGCGATCAGCAGGGAGATGACACTCATTTTAAGCCTCATTAAATAAAACAGTGTATATCAATAGAGAAGGGTGTTTTATTTTCCAACTTCCAACTGAGTATTACAAATAATGAAGAGAAATTTACAACTAGGAAAATATTCTCAATACAGTCCCTTACCATGGGAACAGCATTCTTAGTAGGTTGAGAGGGAATATAGTTAGACCACAGAAGTTTTGTGCTATGTACCACACCTCAAAAAATTTTAGTCCCTGCTGTTAATTTACAAATTCCTGTCCAGAGGACTAACTGGTACATTGCAAGGGAGACCTAGTGGATAACTGAAAAAACAGAGTTAACCATTTCTTACTCCTATAGTACTTGTTCTCTATATAGCAGTGAAGGTAATTTATATAAAGCTAAGTGGGAAAAGTGAGGTACTTAGTTGTGGTTAAGAGGACAGTAAGTGGCAAAGCTGAAACCCAACTTGACACCCCTCTTCCCCCATCTCAACTATAAAGTGCTTTCCATACTGCCATATCCATGTAAGTGGAAAAATGCCATAATTGTGTGATCATGCCAGAGGCCGGTGCAGTGCTCTCTACTCCATGTGCTTTCCCGCAATATGTGCAGAGATTCCCTTAAGTAATGTCCCCCTTTATTGTTCTGTTTTGCTCCCAGTTAGGTATGAGGCATCAGCCCCAGATGTATCTATGAGAATCAAACAAACAAAACCCCCCAACCTAAATCTGACTATGCAAGACCTGAGGTATGCAATTCCCATTAAAAAGCACGAAAACAGAATTAAAATCTCACAGAAAATACCTTGAATGGCTGTAGCTATGGCCAAGATTTGCTGTGCTTCAAATTAGACCCCAGGAAAAAAAAAGTCATCTACTTAAAGGATACACAAGAATGATGACTGGAACAGATATTCAGATTTGCCACAAAGTAAGTGGCACTAGCAGCAAGTGCCATCATTTTAGTGGTCGCAGGATTTGTGCTCATTGCAATTAATACTTTTGACACAGCTACTGTCAGTGCTTTATATTAAACAGGATACCTTTGGTGATAACTTGAAAAATTGGGGTATGGTGCTGTGAATGTAGATAATAACCTGAATACCATGTGCTATTTGTAAACAGTTAAATATTTTGAATATTCTAAATGACTCTTAGAGGGAAACAGAGTTATACCTGAGGTCATAGAGATGGATGTCAAAGGACAAAAAAAGAAAAGGAGAAAACTATAAAACACATAAAATAATAATGTGGGAAGACTTAAATTTGTGTGAACAAACTCATACAATTAAAAAAAAAAATCAACACAAATAAAATCCAACATATTGCCCATTCTCTAATCCACTTGTAGTTATATCCTAGTCCAAGGATTGCCAGGCATTAAAGGCTAAAATTATTTGGGGATATGTATTGTGAAAATGCAGCATCCCTCAGACAAAACCACGGGCTTTTCCACCCTCCTGGAGAACAGGAGCATCACCCCAGTCACCTCTGAGTCAGTCTCCCACACTTACCAACGCAGTCCTTTTTATTCCAGTGCAGTTTCTTTCCAGGTGGACAGACACACTCATAGCTCCCCATTGTATTAAGACACCCATAGTCACAGCTACCGTTGCTGATGCTGCATTCATCAATATCTGAAATGTAATTAAAATTGAGAAGAGTATTAACCATATGCGGACATGCATACTGTGCATTGAGATATTATGTGCATAAGGATATCTGTTTTCTACTATATCATTTATTTTGCAGTCTATATAAAAATGTATAAATGCAGACAATACTCATGTCAAACAATTTTATGTACATTGAATGTATTTGTCCTTAGACACATACTTAGCTCCTACTCTTGCAGAGATTTATGCATATGATACAATTTACTTGCCAGGACTAGTTACATGGAAATTCTTGGAAGTACTCACAAGATACAAAACATGCTCAAAAGTCTCTGCAGCATCTGGACAATAAAGTATATTGCATTATACAGAAAAATGTCAAAGGCATAAACATCTGTGAGATTTCATCACTTTTGCAGAACAGGGAGATAAATTCTCCATAGCGATTCACAGAGTTTGCTTTTAGAAATTATTCAGATGGAGGAAACTATATACTTGATAGGAACCTAGCAGCTGAAATGTAGTTTATTTAGTCTTCTGCTCCTCAAGTAAAAATGAAAAGTAAGAGCTTGCAAGAAGGTAAAGCAATTACCAGATATTTATCACTGATATTCCACATAAAATCTTTCAACTTTAGATACATTAGAAAAGTATTTAGTCAATATGAGGTATAACCTTTTTAATCTATGCAAACAGCATTTATATACTTGTGCTGACATGGCCGATCTGTCAGCTCCTCTCCTCCCACCGCCAGAAAGGATGTTTATCCACCATGCTCAACAGGAGTTGTGCTGCCATGTACTCACCTCTGGATCACGCTCAGGCACATTTGGGACACTAGATGGCACGGGCCAAAATTGTGATATGGCATCAGTGAACCATCAGTTGCGCATTGCTGCTCCGGACTCTTTGATTTACTAGTATAGCCATAACTAAAAGCCCTTGATACGGACCACAGCCCCGTTATTTTAGGTACTGCACTAACCTCAACAAGAAGTGGTTTCTGCCCTTTGAACGCAGCTACCTATCAGCTTGCTAAAACGGTAGCGTTACTGGAGTAGACTTTCACAAGGCAGGTAGGTTGCACCACTTGACATATGTTCAAATGAGTTAGAATGACACCAAATCAATACGAGATATACTGAATTGCTAATACTCTGGCTTAACGATAGGCCTCAAAATGTAACGGTAAAAGGAAAATTGTCACTTAATGTGTTTCTAAGGGAGGTCTGGCCTTTTATAAAGGCTCACAGGCTGAGTGTCTAACTGCCTTTCCAAACCACGCCTGAGCCCAGGCTTGAACTCCGATTGGCGAGTGCTTGGCACTGCGTGAATCCATACAGTTTGCAGGAACACAGTCTGAGTTGAAGCCAGTTCTCCCCAGGCGCCGGTTTCGGAGCCCAGCGACCCCACCTGAAGCCAGAGGGTGAGGTACAGGTAGGAGGTGGGGCTGATGAGGGATTGGGCTCAAGCACACACCTAGGCCCTGCACTGATTAAGAAATGCCAGCCTGTCCATATTAGCCAAGTCTTCCTCTGGCATCTTGGGGCACTTGGTGGGAACATGAGAGTATTTACTGGGGCAGCTGCTGGAATCCAGAAACAGGTTTCTTTTTCTGATGCCCGTGTGGTTAAGCAAAAAATCTAGAAAACATGGAGTACATGCATAAAAGAAACTGAGAAAGACACCCTAATACAACAGGCATGTTTCTAGAAAACATTACGATTTTTGAGTCAGAGTCAGGACTTCTGGAGGTCCTGGGTCAGCAGTTCCAAAAAATGACGAGGGAGATAGTCCTAGAAAAAACTTTTTCTGGGAAATTTTGTACATAGTTGCCAGGCTGCTGCTGAGTGCGACAGGGGGATCTCCTTGCTAACCCATGCTTCAAAACACACATTTAGTCCACAGTGCTCCTGCCACTGAGCTCTGGCCAAACTGTTCAAACATGAGCTCTTACTGCCAAGTACCTCAGCCCAGAACCAAGCTCCTGAAGAAGCAGCCAAATTTCCAAAGGCGTTGAACAGTCCTGCAGATTCTACTGACTCTCCTAAGGTCACTTAATGAGCCAACCTATACTGCAAGTAGGGCTTAACCGTAAACAAGTGGCATAAGCACTAGCACTGTCCTTCTAAAAGATTCCCTTATGATACATGACTTCTATTACAAGAGAAGTCATGAAAAGGATCCCAGAGAGAGCAACAAGGATTGCCCCTTAGCATGGTAGGCCCCGAACAAGGACATTGCCACGTAGTTTATTAATTACTAGTAGAGGTGAAGCCAAGATGGAGAGAAAACTTATTAAGAGGCAAGCTTGCACCAAGTCTTTTTGAAGGTTCTCATTATTTCTCCCTAGTTTTGACTTCTGCTCAGTGCCACGTGGATGGCAGCCAGGGTGAGTTATTTGTTCCACTGTAAACATCACTCTCCAGGGGCTGACTAAAACTAATGATAGGCCTGAGCGGCAAAGCTCAGGGCCTGGACAAGTCTGGATTCAGAGCTGGGATTTTGGATCTGCCCATTATGGAAAAAAGTAGGAGGTTTGGATCTGGTTATGTTTCTGCCCAAAGCTCAGCACTGAGTATTTCCAGTTAGAGTTTTGGTTTGGTCCTACGTCAGTCTTATTTAAAAGACTGAAGCTGAACTGAGGCTGAAAATTATTTAAAGACTGAGGCTGAACCCCAAACTTTCAGGCTTTCCCTAAATTAATACATACAGTCATTAAGGAATTAACAGTGAAACTGAAGATCAGTCTCTCCACACCCCACATAGGTCCCCAAAACTTTCAGACTCTGATTTTGCTTTCAGAACTGCCCTCAAGTGGGGTCTTTTTCCAAACTCTTTCCTTAGATAGACTCCTATTTCTCCTCTGGCCCGCCTCTACTATACAGTGAATTCGTTGCTTATCGTGCTCTATACCAGAGATACTAACATACACCTCCTACACCCTTCTCCCAGAGAGAAGCCAGGCAGAGATATCATTAGTAGTGTCTCATGTTAACCCTACAAAATCAGGCAAACTCAATACTTGGACAAATGAGAGGCTAGCATCTGTTTCTGCTACATCAGTTTGCACGGCACAAACCAAATCACATAGGAATGGAAACAACGTGAGCCTTTAACTGTATCTTTTTGACTCAGACCGTAGCACGATTTATTCAGAATACATAGAGGAGAACTCTTGCATATAATAAGTACCACAATGCCTGCTCCACAAATTAAGAGCCATTAGGACCCAACGCTGTTCTCAGCAATTCCTCTAGGATACTTTCCCTGGGCTAAGTCTGATTCAGATCGGAACCTGACCTGAATACATGGATTTTGTGGGTTTAAAGTCGGGGGTTTGTTTATAGTTTGATGCAAGCGTTACTTAGTTTATCTTGAATAATTAAATAACTAACTATTAACCATCTTTTAACTAAACAAACCAATTTAGTTTTCCATTTAAAAATAGCATGGAAAGTTTCTTTTGTATCAATATTTTCTAACAAGTAATTTAGATTCAGGGCTTTCAGCTTTTATTATAATTTTCTCTTGTCACTTTTGTTTGCATAATGCTGACCTGATTGGTTAAAAGCATAATTTGGACTCAATACATTTAACAAATCCCTCAAAAAACCCCTCTGCTCTCCTTTGACCAGTGTTCTGAATGCAATCAAAACCTACGCCACTTATTAAACATTCAGGCAGGAGACCACAGCAATACCTGGGGGTGTTAGCCAGACTGGTGGCAGGCAGTCTCGTACCGTGACACCCCTGGCAAATGCTGGACTTAAATTGAGTGCTCTGAAATTCTCCTGCCTTGATCAAGTAGAAGTTGAACCTCTAATTTGGTCATTGTGGTAATACTGCCCTATGATGCACTTAAAAAATATCCCTCTCCTGGATAACCAAATGTTACAACACCAATTCTTTCCAGTTATGCCAAAAAGCTTGAAGAACTGAAGTAGCTCCACTGAAGATGGGAACGAGGTACCCCACAGCCTTCCATTATGAGTTTCACAGGCAGTTTATGTCGCAGTCTGGTAAGTACAAACACCAAAAGAGCCAAAATTTGTAAACTTTGTAAAACTGACATCCTTCTCCTATTCTCTTTGTTGCCCATCATTTGAAGCCTTCCTTCTGTAAATACAATTGTTACTAACCTCACTCCTGTGGAGGTACCGATTGGTACTCCGCGCTTGTAAACTCTGTAAGGAAGCTTACCCTGTACAGTGCGACAAACCCCAGCCATGAGGCTGCTTTGCGATGGTTGTGGAAGAACGGCTGCATCCATGCAGCAGTGGATGCAAGTGTCACAGCTGCAGGTTTATGGTCTATACTGAGGTTGGTATGTACCACCATCACGAAAATGCGTGGCCACTGTTTTTTATTTATGGTCTTCTCCTGGGAATGCTTCAACAAATTTGAGATGCTGAAATTTTAGTCACACCCAGCTTGTGCTATTTTAGCTTTATTTTAACTTTATTGGTTCATCGTCTTCAGTTCTAAAATCTTCAGCTAAAAAATGTGTGGCTCAGTAAACAGTTCACAAAGCAAACAAGCAAACAGATAAGCAAAACTCAGTTTCCAAACCTCCACAGTGCGTCAGTCCGTACAAGGTGTAGCCTTTATGGCAGAGACATTCAAAGCTTCCAGGGTAGTTGATGCAGGTGTGATCACAGGTCCTTTCGAAGGAACATTCATCTATATCTGAATTCATAGAAAAAGCATTGAGAAATTAGAATTCAGTTAAACTGAATGGCTGGAATTTCACATTCAGTTGCAACATCTTGTTACTGATAAACTAGCAGATATCACCCCAGGTAAAATCTGAATAAAACGTCAGTCTCATTCCTCCTCTGTCTTATAAAGAAAGGACTTGCAGGTACATGGAGAAAGGTAAGAAAAGACAATTTAAGAAAAACCATGAAGACCGTATTATATATGTTCACCATTAGATGGCAACCTTTAACTTCTGATCATATTTTCCCAGCAGGGCTGTGGGGGTATTAAGGTTTTGGGGGGTTAGCGGCACAAGGGAAAAAAGTTTTCGGTTGAATCAAATCATTCCTTCTTTCACCGCCCACTCCTCTGACATCCTCTGACATCCTGCCCACCAGGACAGGGAGTCGCTCCCAGACTCCTGCTCTGCCTACGCAAGACCGTACAGACAGTTGCACAGCTACAAGGGGCGCAAGCAAAATGGTGCCTGAGAATAAGCCACTCTCAGGAATGGACGGGCTGCACCTAAGACACAGGAAATCTTAGTCCGAAGTCCACATTCTACCTAATTCGAGCAAACGTGACCTCTTCCCCTTAAAAAGTCAGGCATCTCTGGCTACCACTGCTCACTAATGTGAAACCCTTATTTACGTAGTCTCTTCCATCCAGCGGCCTATGAAGAAAGCAATTAACAGCACATTGCTTCAAACATAGTACAAAGGTTTTGCTGAACAGGGCGACATAAAGGTTTATTTGACAGCAGTCATCACAGAGTGGATGTGCTGAAAACCATTACATTAAAGGTACTTTAAATAGCAATGTTTGCAAAATACCAGCACTTTTCAGTGAATTTTATCCTCAGACAATTGGTTTTCCTAGAATCCTCTTCAGCGATTAATTTTTTCTGTTAAAAGGTCAGAGAAATTAATACAATGGCATTATTTAGGAGTGGTAATTTCAACAAAAATCGCATTCCTCTAATATTTCTGAGGTATAAATGAATGGAATAGTATTCCTTTAATAGCTTGCACACTTTCTAGGGTTGCTTATTAAGAACATAGCCTGAGCAGCACCATTGCTGTATATAACTTGGACTTTCATATTGTACATGCTTAGAAAGATGTGGGCGCTTGAAAAAACATGGAAATTCACAAATACTTAAGGGTGTACTACCCAATTCCTATATTCAAGTATTATTTATATAGTTTTGAAGTTTAATGAAACATCCTAGGTCTCATCATGCTATCATAAATGCAAATACTTAACTTCAAGAAATATAAAATTAACATTTTGTGTATGTGTACACAAACACAAAATCTGTGTAAGAGTTTATGCACAAATTTAGAATGTTGTAAACAGCTATATTTTATATGATCTCCATTTTTAAGTGTTTCAAAACATTCACACAAAAGACAATGTACACTGTGGAAAGCAACTGTTTGGGCAAATGCATAACATAAAATGAAATACACATGATGACCAAAAATCTATGCTATCTGGTTTTATGTGTGCATAACAATCACTTGTTATGATCAAGTAGCAAAAAAAGGGCAACTGAGATTTTATCTTTTTTACATCCGTTTCATTTTTAATGCATTTTCCTATGCATTTTAAAATACCATTATTTGAGTTCTGAAAGTAATTTCTTTATAAGGTTTCCTTTATAGTCTTGGAAATATGCAGCTTTTGAATACACATAAATCGCAAACTGTTTCAGTTTTCTCTAAATAAATACATAAAGTTAAATCATTTGGGAATGAACACTGCAGTTATAGTTTTAAAGGATTTTTAATGCATAAGAAGCCAAATCATACATCATGGTTTCATTCATGTGTAACCTTGTTCGCTATATGGTATTGCAGGAAATTTACAAAAGCAGTTCATTTTCTGGCCTCTGACTTACCTTGGAATGCTCTTTTTCAAAAATAATTTCATATTTCTCAATAGTCATCTTATCCTGTACTAGTTTAGTCAATGGGGTTCATGCATTGCTTTCTAACAACACATACTGCTTTGTGTTGTTACATATTATGGCTTAGGCCTTTACAGGTTTTTCTTCACATTAAGAAGGATGCATATCCCTCTTTGCCCATGGAAACAACAGTCTGCCTAATAATATAACCAGTCATCTGCTTGCCAAGTAACAGGCACTCATGATGGACAAATGCATTTCTATTCCACAAAATATCAGCTACTCATAAACTTATACTGCTTACACTGGCTGGCAGAGACACTGAAACAAACACTTTTATTATAATACAAAGCTTGCTATTAAAAGCTTTTAAACCCCTCATCCCACCTCCTGCTGCTGCTCTCATAAATTCAACCTCTGCTGAATTCAGCATCTTGCTTTGGCTGATCGAACGTGGAAAGCCTCTGCGCAGATTTTTCCTTGCTTAACAAGCAGCCCCTCGGCCCCCTCTCCTCCTTGCCTGTGGAGGGTAGGGCTAGGCGCTGCCCGAGGGACCCAGCTTGCTGCAGCGCCCTGGCTGCACAATCACCAGTCCCCTGAGGAATTCAGCACTGGTCATAGAAAAGGGAAAAATATGCACCACATACTCTTCGCTAAAAGAAGCCGGTGGTGTGATACAGGATGCTGAAAACCTCTCGCGCCTTTTTTTTTTTTTAACTCTGAAATCTGTGTTCTGGGCGCTGTTATCCCCTGGCTCCCAGAAACTTTGAAGTTGGCCCTCACACTTTGTGGTGCTCCACAATACTTCTATGATTTTACCCTGAAAAGATGTGCTTATTTCCCACCACCCTCATGCTACAAGTATATCTCGTAAGAGACTGAGGAGCAGGGAGTTACACCGTGGTTTTCACCTTCGCAGCCCTAGGTTTCAAATCCTGCTTACCGCACAACTGGGAATGAACGTAGGTATCTAAATCTTGTCTCCCCTGTACAAACACCACTACACAATCTGGTATATCTACTGAAGAGAAGCCCAAAAATACAAAAGCAGAGATGTGGCAGGTTACAGATAGAGAACTGAGAGCAAATAATTTCTCTTTCAGTTTTGTGGTCAACTCCCCCCCCAAAACACTTGTACACACTCAAACACACGTACATTTTTCTATTGGGTTGCTCTGAATTTCCCTGCTCCCACACAATGAAATAAAATACTGAGAAATGAACTTTCTGGGTCTGAGGCACTCTTAAAACAATTTAAAGTTATTTAAATTAAGTTTTTGAACTGTTTTAACATGAAAAGTCAAAATGTTTTGTTCTTGAGGAACTGCAGTGGAAAACGTCAACTTTTGAGGTTGAAGTTTCTATTCTATTTTCAGTTGAATTTGGCATGAATTCACAAATAGTCCAAGCTGTCTCAGAACATTTCAGATTTGCTAATGCACTTATTTGACATCAAACACATTCTTTTTACTTTCACTTAGTCAAAAATTCATATCACATCCACCACTGTAATCAGCATATGCGATTGTGTCATTTCAGCATATTAAGAGACATCTTCACAGCTTAACTGTTTGAAGCTTACAGGAACTATGGGGCTAAATTCATCTCTGGTAGTACACGATTAGTTTCCTGCCAGAGGCAGGTTTTTTAGGATTACTAATGGTAGCATATAAATTCTAAGATGAGGACCTCCCTACTTCTCAGCAGGCGACCCTGTGGAAGTGCCCAGTTCAGAGGCTGGAGCAGATGACCTCCAGAGGTCCCTTCCAACCTCCACCACTGACTGACATGCACACTGGCAGTCCCAGCCCTCTCTAAAGGCACCCTCTTTATGGCGTCCTGTGCTACTGAGAGCTCTCCTTCCAGTCGCTGTTTCCATGACATCAAGGCATCATCTCAGGCTGAATAAAGTCTAACATCTCTTCTATCAGTCCACATTCTCATCTCCAAAGAGGATGTTCGAACACTGGAAGCACTCCTTTATTTTTGCCTAGAAGGGATTCAACTCGAAGATATTGTTCGATGGTTTAATAAAAGAGCAGGACTTCCCTGTGTTTTTGAGGGAAGCAATTGTTGCCAACAGTGGTTATGCTTGATAACATTTGTTTGGCTCTGTTCCTATTATTTCAAGTCAACATTTGGATTTTATTGTTGATTTTTCAATCATACTTAGCATTTCTTTTTTTTTTAGTTCATGCTTTCACACATTAAATGATCCCATAACAATCTTTATTTTTCTTGAATATAGTGTTTGTTAGTGGGTGTCAGATTGTCAGTACTGGAAAGTAAAGTCTTCCATGTATCTCCAGAAGGGAGCTACCACAGATCGAATTTCTTCTTAGTTTCCTCACACAGATGTGTCTCAAAGGTGACCTGAGGGAGCAGGGAGAAAGCAGCTCATTTTCCACGCTCATTCACGTCCCTGCCCTTTCCACTGATGCTGCCAGTAGACTCCCAATTACAGTAGCACCAATTGTTCTGGTGGTTTGTGTGATGTGGACACTGACTCATTTGTGGACGTGGAGTGCAGGGCACCAAGAAGCCATCACACAGTAATGATTTCTGCTAAGTCTGAAACTGAGCTGGATTCCTACCAGCAGCTCCGAAGTGAAAGGCTCCTTTCTGTACTGTTTCCAGTCCTCAAATGCAGTCCCCTGTATTCTTGATTGTCATTGCTTTCTTTGCTAAAATAGACTTCAGAGTAATTAAAAGAAACCAATGGTCAGGAAATGGAAGTGTAATGCAAGACATTTCCAAAAAGCATTAGCATTGCAAGCAAGCAGCTCAACACTAAACATATACAGGTGAGGCTGGTAAATAGCACCGGATTTAGAGATGTTTTGGAAGGAGGCTCCCAGTTTCATAAATTAACCTAGACTGCAAACTGATGTAGAAACTGCTATGACTCCCTGACAGAATGTACACATGCGAAATTCACTCGTGCAAAGGTACATGTGTGATTTGGGGGTTGTGGTTATAGAACTGAACAATTCAATGCCCAGTTTGCCCAATCTCACATCAAAAATTGACTGCAAAAATAAGGATTTCCCCCTCTCTTTCTTCCTTAATATAATTTTGTTCGTTAATATTAATAACAAGTGAATAAATTGGTTAGAGAAAACTAATGGTCATCATGACAGCTTTTCTCCGAGACATACATTAAGCAACTAGGTTAATTTATGAAGCTGGCACCCTCCTGCCAAAACACAGGCCACATATGATGCTTGAGTAAGAGTCTGGTCTTGCTGCTCGCAGTATTTTTCATACAGTCTGAAAATAAACATGGCAAGGGGAGATCATTGTTATTTGATGGTGCTATTTGTGCTACAGAGAACAAGACAGGAGGGGCTCAAAGGCGATCAATAAAAGCTATAACAGGGATTTGGGACAGGTGCAGACTGTAATGATTCTGGACACTGTAAGCAAAGAACCCATCTTATATTTGATTTGGCTGTGTTTGATGAGGCAAGACATGAAGTATACACTAGATCACTGCATATATGCAAAATATATACATTAAATTTAAATATACTATTTCAAATAGAAAATAAATACTTTTTGCTTAGAAATAGAAAGTAAAATAAAAAGAAAAGGAAGTATCTATCTCTGCTATCCATTCCTTCCATCAGTAGAAGCAACTCATGATACCCTGAATGCTGGTAGATCACTTCAGCCAAAATGGTCACAATATTACAGTAATACTTTGAGGTGCTGTCACAGTCATGACTCCATACACTCCCAATCCTCCCAGTTAGTGTAAGTATACCTTCATTATGGCAGCAAAGGTTATATATATCTCATAACTGCTGCCCAGGATGCTGTGAAGAACATACACAGCAAGGAATCTGTGGTTTTCAGATTCATGCATTGGTAGTGTTTGACCCCCAGGCTGGAAGCGATGGCCCAGGTGTCCCACTACATTGCGCACAGCAAAGCCACTGCTCAGTACAGTGGGGTTATCTCCTAATGTGGCCACATTCTCCTAATGCAAAAGTCTACAATACATTTATTTTGTCCATCTCACACACCCTTGGTTTATTTTTAACCCCCAAGCCAAACGCAGACTCAGTGTGGAGTACCTCACTCAACTGATCATGCACACAAGCCAAACTCAAGGCTAGTCAGAATGTTTTGTGTTCGCATTTCTCAGCTTCCAAGTCATTGGCTCCTCTGAGAAACAGAGCCTTTCCTTTTTCTCATTCATTAAGCACACATACATAGAAACTCTAAAGAAGTGTTACATGATGTTTTTAAAATAAACACTAATGCTTTTTTATATGTATTTTGGCTGAAAGTTATTTTCTGTCTTTCCCCCTCCCCTCTGATTTCTGCAGGGAACTGATACCACCCATGTAATGTTCACCTTACAGCCTAGCCAGCGTGGTTTCCAACAATATTTGACAGACATTAGGGAAACCACATATCTTAATCTGAGTGGCTGCTGGACCATAGGGAGTCATGATTCAAGCTATGTTCTCCAACAAATGCTGGTTTAAATTCAGTATTGGGAAAGGTATTATTTTGCTACAGCAGCCATATGATGGGGTTTCCACCACATCTCATGTTTTCTGATCCACAGTGACTTACCACTGTTCACAGTTAGTAAAAATGCATCCTCCATCTGAGAATGTAACTCTCTAATACATGTCCAACACTGACCAGAAGGAATGGCTTATAGCTAACTTCTCCTTATGTTTCAAAGTCTACAATAATAAAACCAATGAAGAGGAAGCACAGAAAGGTGTAGTAATGTATAAACCTTCTACTTCATTACCTTCCCACTGAGTGCTTCTGGAGCAGCTAACACAAAGGAAAAAAAAACCCAACCCCTAACCCCAAGCCTTTAAAAGCACTTGAAAAACCACACCCATTTAGACTTCCCACTGCATTGCTGACTTCCAATCAAGTCAACTTGTTGCTGAGACTTAATTGTTAAGAACATACTAATGACCTGCAGAAAAAACAGATCTGGCATTAATTGCTATACTTTTAATGTGAATGTAAGTGCTTAAGCAGCACAGTCATATCTTGTATTTCAGAAATGTAAGTGGGAAACTATCCATTATGGCTACCATTGACTTGGACCAGAGCATTTATTTATTTAAGAACTTTATTGCTCACAGTTAACTATGTGATTAGTGAAGACCAAATGTAACACAGTAATCAGAGAATGAAAGACTTCTGAAGGAAATTGATTCTGCTTGCAAGGAAATGTGCTTTTTATTAGAGATTATTTGTTCTTAGAATGCAAAGTGGCAGTAAAACAAATAAATGTATATAAACTGCAAAAGAAACCTGCAAAATATACTTGAGACAGAAGCAATAAATGATTAGAAACCTGTGACTTATTATGCAAGCATCCCAACAGAGAAGGTATTTCAAGGATCTAGCACTACAAAATGAAATGACTATTACGCAGCTTCAGGGATAGGCACACAGCAGCAGATAGTGACAAATTCTGCAGAAACTTTGGTTCCTACTCATTCTAATACAGGTAAGACCCCTGTTCCATGCATTATTTAAACATGCTGCCATGGTTCAGTTCAGGAATAGAAATTTGCTTGTAGCAAATTAGAGCTAATCTAGTTTCCCCAGACCAGACAAAGCACTTAATTGTACCCTTGATTCACTCGTACCAAACAGTATGTCTCTGATCTCTAGCAATAGATTTAGGCAGTAATGCTACAAGCAGGTCCATGTCTCAGTCCACATGGGAACCACGGAAATCAATGAGGACCTGCAGTGGCACCAGGTTCATGCAGCTGTGCCTCTACTCACATTCCCACTGGAGGAATTTGGGCTCAGTTTCGCTTCTGCTCACAGAAAGTACTTGCTGCCCCAGAGGGCAACACTTTCTAGCATGGCAATGGCTTAACACCGACTTCAGTAATTACGACACATTCCTTCCTCTGGGTTCAACACACTGAAGTGGCTGCTTTCTTGCAAGCTACTTAGCAGCCTGAGCTTCTGCCACAGCAGTAGGGTCTCCGCAGACCTTAAGCCTGCCAGCTCTTCCAGGCTGGCTAAGCAAGAAGTGCTCTGCCAAACAGCCAAATGCCCTGGAAGATGCAACGAGGCCACAGTTTCCACTTGTTTAATCCAGCATGGTATGCAACACCTGCAGTGGGAATTCTATCCCTTCCAGTCCATAGCTGTACTAAGGACCACTAGTGTTATCATCTTCCTAGTTCTGTCTCATGGCCTCAGTATCCTTTTATGTCTGTATGTTTTTATTCAGTATATTGAGATCCTGGAAACAGCTTCTCTTTGTCTTCTTCCCAGCCTATCTGTACCCATAGTAAGTTCAATTACGCGGTATCTCTGTTCTTGAGGCTGTCAAACTGCTGATCACTCTTAAGAGAGGCCATGTCTTTCTCTATCTTCATACAGTACTAAATGCAGTATTAACACTCTATACCTCTAGTGCAAGTGCAGTTTAGGGAGCCGCAGTTGTCTCTGTTGTTTATCATTATGGTCTGATGATTTCAGATACTCTTATTTTGCTCTAAGGAATATCTGGGCATGACTGATTTCTCCTTTCTCTGTGTGTTCTCACACTGCTGCTACATGTCTGAAGTTGGATGATGTCTTCCAAGTCCTAGCAGTGTGGATAGAAACTGGATGTTTATTTTGATAGAATGAGTATATTTAATGCCAGCAAGATGACCATATCCATTTAGTCTGACCTCCTGCACTTAAGCAGCCTCTAGCATTTTGCTTGGTAACCTCCAAAAGCATCTCTGTTCCAGAAAGGATTGTCTAGGTGTTTTCCTGGACTGATCTCTTAGTCTTCTCCATCAGTTTAATTTTTAGAGTTCAAATTGGTATGAACCTTTTTAATTGCTAAATTTGGTAAAGGCTGAGTAATTTCTCTTAAAAGAGTGTAATGCATACCTGATTCTTCCAGGAATCAGCAGGTACCTCTTGATATATTTCTCGTATTATTTCGTTGGGTCTGAGGTTACACTCAAGAAAGCAGGATTCCAACTAAGTAGTTCCCTTGGGCTGGCTGGCTGCCTCTATTAATTCATATCACCAGAGCAGCTCAGTTCAGAAGACAGTAATATTTCATTGGCCCCTTCAGTGGTTAGAGGAACTGCAGGAGTCAGATCCTTCTTTGACACTATGCACCAAGGGGACAACTCTTAACCCAGCAAATTCATCACCCTCATTAACATCACAGCAACTGGTTTCCTACTGTTTACCTAGAAGTTACAGCAAAGGGAACTGCCCTTGGAAAGAACAAGACAGTACATTTGGGAGACTCTTTAAAGGCAAATAGCAGCTCGCTTTCTTTATCTCTGCTATCAGACCTTATCAAAAGAGACCCGTTGCACTTTCTGGGAACCACTGTGCTATCTCTGGGATTTGAAAACAGAAGGAAAGCAGGTTAAAAACCGAGACTTGGCAATAAAATTGTAGGCCTAAAATGTTTGCTCCCTCTCCAGAGTGAATGAAATTCTTTCTTTAGGAACTCTTCCAAGGGAGTTTTATGTGATCTCATGTACCAACAAATTAATTTTCCCTTCTCTTTTCAGTTTCTTTCAAAAATTCCCTATTTAATTTTCTTCCACACAGAGTCCGCAAGCTCATTCTCTTCCACAGGCTTCCCTCAGGGCTTCCTCAGAGTCTGCAGAAATGGGGCGGCAGAACAACATCTTAATGCAGTAAATAGCTATCCCCTATGTGTTCCCCTTAACGCATGTGCCAAGTCAACTGACCACCATGCATTCCTCTTTCTGTCAGCACTGCAGAGCCAATTCTGCTCCCAGTCAGTGAGTATGGTTTTGTTCTGCCTCATTCATCAGCCATGGAACTATTTGCTTGCTTTTTGGATCACCAAAAGCTTTGCCTGAGGGGCTGGGAAGATTTATGGTTTTGGATGGAAACTGCAGAATTTGGCAATTCCAGCCAGGCAGAAATTGGCAGCTAACTTTGGGGTCTTTGGGGGTATCTTTGACTCTAGTTGGTGGGATTTGGCCCAAGGTTTTTTACATTTCTATAATGAAATACATCATCAGCAGCAGCACCGTTATTATTACATTATTATTTCTCTGCTGTCGGGCAAAGAAAAAGGTTTCCAACGTTTTTCCCTGCAGCATTATGAAGGACCCCACCACCTTCTTTTTTTGTAAGCAGCACCAAACTAAAAAACAGAATAATGGTAGAGGATTACCTGATACATTCCCTTTCTGGCAGATAATAATTTCTTCTAATATTTTAAACATGGTTGTGCAAAACTACTTGCTAAATCTTGGTACTGCAAGGAGAGCTGGAGAACAGTCGTGGCAGCTTTTGCCCGTGGGACTGCTGAGGAGGTAAAGGTGCCTGGCCTTGGAAGTGCCAAGCCAAGCTTCTCTCTTCCTCCGTTTCTTCAGCTGAGGTGAACTGCTCAGCAATTCTGAATTTGGTCAGCTGTCCTAGCAGAGAGAGGAATGAGAAAACCGATGCTGGGTCCTGAGGCTTTCTGAGTGGCAGGCAGCAGTACGTTTCATATCTAATGAGATAAGCTTGTTTCTTCTGTGCAGACACTTCACCCCGTCACTCACATCAGGAAACACATCCAGAACTCTCCCTAGCCTAATGCTCTCTGATGCCTCTGACCATATTTCAACCAACCCTGCCATGGCTTCTCCCTGTTTGTGAAACCGCTTGGCAGATTGTCCTGGTTTCGGCTGGGATAGAGTTAATTTTCTTCCTAATAGCTGGTATAGTGCTGTGTTTTGGATTTAGGATGAGAATAATGTTGATAACACACTGATGTTTTTAGTTGTTGCTGAACAGTGTTTACACTAAGTCAAGGACTTTTCAGCTTCTCACAGTGCCCTGCCAGCGAGTAGGCTGGGGGTGCACAAGAAGCTGGGAGGGGGCACAGCCAGGCCAGCTGGCCCCAACTGGCCCAAGGGCTAGTCCATACCATGTGACGTCATGCTGAACAAAAAACTGGGCGGTTGGCCGGGGCGGGTGGGGGCGCGGCTGCTGCTCGGGAACTGGCTGGGCGTCGGTCAGCGGGTGGTGAGCAATTGCATTGTGCATCACTTGTTTTCTATATTCTTTTATCACTATTATTATTTTCCCTTCCTTTTCTGTCCTATTAAATTGCCTTTATCTCAACCCACGAGTTTGACCTTTTTTCCGATTCTCTCCCGCACCCCACTGTGGGGGGGAGTGAGTGAATGGCTGTGTAGTGTTTAGCTGCCTGCCGGGTTAAACCACGACACAGATAACCTTAGTCAAGCTGGTGTTCAATTTAATGACCAGCTACACCAGATGTGTGAGCTTCTGGAGCTGGGGAGAGGCCACAGATCTGCGCTGAGGCTGAGGATGGATCACCTCCTGTGAGCCTGCACTCAAAGGTGCCTATACATCTGGCCATGTGGCACCCTCTGTACATCCTCTCTGTACAGACACCCCTAGACCCCCTCAGATTGAGCATTCATGTACTCCAAGAGAAGAAACTTGAGGGATTCACATCTGCCCTCAGATAGAGGAAGGGGGCAGAGAGGGCAGAGGCCTCAGCTAGGGGCGTCTCCCCAGAGGGTTTGCAGAGACGTGCCAATCACCAGAGACAGCTCTGTAGATACTTTCAAATAGAGAATTTAAAAAAATAAAGGAATTATTTTTGCAGGTGAGAAAGTTTGCTGGGTCTCTTACAGAACATGAAAAAAACCTACTAATAACTAGACACAATGGTATAAAATTAGTAAGTCTGCCCAAGGTCACAGACAGGAAGGGAGCCAAGGGAGGCATTCTATAAAGGCATTTGGAAAGGAATATTTCAAATAATTACTAGTTTTCGCTATCAAGCTCATCACACTTAGCCTCACCATAAGCTCATGGCAGTTGCTCTCATATTACTTTTTCTCCTTACTGTTATCCTTGTGAATAACAATTTTTAAAAGGACTTCTAAAGTATTTTTAAAAGATTTTAAAATGCACTATAGGGATCTGAATCTGTGTAAAGCACCGCTATCTTCTAAATACAACCAAAGCTAATACTATAAAAAATGCATACGTACATTTAAAAGTATTGTTCACTTTTAGAACCTATTACTTTTAAAATCAATAGAAAATGAGTTGAGCTAAGCACTTTGTCAGATCACAGTTTTTTTCCTAAGAGCTACAAAATCTACCCACGATAGGATCAGAAGGGCTGGAACTGCTTGGTGAAAGACCACGTGCCAAAGAAAGTCTAAGTACATTTGCAACCTTTCAGTGATGGCAAATCAGAGAAAGGTCAACATAGCTGTGATAAATGAGCCTGACTTAAAACTGCACCTCCGAATGCTTAGCCTGCAGACTTAAAGTGCAACTACAGTTGATGGTACTTGTGATAAGTCAAATCTGTTATGTATGCTAGCACCAACAAAGTTGTAGCACCGTGGGCATCAGGATGTATAGCTCTTGGATGACAGCTCTTCTCAGTGCCACGTACAAGCACTTTGGTGATCAGTCAGTGCAACCACATCTTCATTGTTACGTGCAAGGAGCACACGTGTGCTAACAAATGCATTGCTCTGCATATGTGGGGGACCACCATCCCTGATGCATCTCTGACGTTCCCTTTATTTGCTTCCCACATTATGTACAGATTGTGTTTGACATAAGATTTTGAAACAGAATCATTTATGGTATGAAAATAAAGATCCTCTTGAGCCAACTTGCTTGTATGGGTATTTCTACATGTGACAATTGGACACAATCACTTAGTGGCAACACAAGGGCCTCCAAGGTTTGATGGCTGAATCTGCTGGGATACGAGGTGAAAGAGAAAGATACAGAGGCAAGAAAGGCAAAAGGCTAAGCTTCTGTGTGACAAAGATCTTGACATTGGAGACTGAAGTTGTGTCAATGCTTAGACTGTCTGTAGACTTCCCAGACATTACCCTTGCTCTTGGGTCTATGCTTACCTGTCCTAGCTCTTTCTCACCCCTCCCACCCCTCTCCATTACATGAGGGCTTTGTTGTGCTCAGGCTCCTCTATTAATCTGAGGAACCCAGTAGGAGGCAATTGGCTTTGGCTCCTATTACGTTTATCCTCTTACCATTGTTTTGCTAGGACAATCTAAAATGCAATTAAAGTCAATACTTTCCCAACACTTTTTAAGAAAACAAAGTACTTCCATCAAAACATTGCCAAGATTTTATATGCAAACGTATCCTTTTCCAAAATCAATCATTTTCCAAGGCAAAGGCAAGTTGAGTTATCTACTGCTATTATGGCTATAAACTGTGCTACTACTTCAAGTGCTTGTGGTAGGAGAAGCCATATATCAAGAGTAGAAGTGCATTAAAAGAAACTTCAGGCAGGTTTATTTGTTTCCTACAAACATAAACATGTTTAGTAGTCTGCACTCTGCTCAAGCCACTATTTACACAGCAACTCTGTAAGAGCAGCTTAACAGCCTGATGAGAAAACATAAAAAAGGCTTTACCCTCTCTGTATCAAGCAAGGAATATTCCCTCTATCCTGCAATACATTTGATTTTTAGACGTATTTCTGAAAAGAGGAAACTGTTCTCTTTGCTAAGCGTGTTTGTCTCCATCACCCTTTAGTAGGAGCTGCTAGTGAGACTTCTTGAAGGAACAAGGGACTAGCCTGGGTGAAAATGTGCCTAGTGTTATTTGATGGTGCTGAAAGAGCAAGTACAACAACACAGTTTCAGTTTTGAACTGAAAACTCAAATGCAGCACTGCCCTTCACCTCCTGTGGACCTGACTGTGCATTCCCAGCTTACTTCAAGCTCTTGCTGAAGCCAGTGGCCACTGAATATACACAAGAATTGCTGTTCTCTGGCTCTGCTTCAAATGCTTGTTTAAAAACTCTGCCCAGAGAGGCTGGCCTCTGTGGAGTCGAGAAACGGCAGGTATCCCTCCAAAAACACTAACAGAAATGTTTTGCAAATATGCATCAAAAAAACTCCACCCAGCAAACCCCCAGAAAATACTCCTCCATTCCACTGCCTCTTAGTATTTGAGCTTAGATTTTTGTTTTCATCTCACCTGTTCTAACTAAGGCCTCATCTCCAAGTTATCAAAACAAGTAGTAGCAGTTCATAACATGGCTACTGGAAGAAAATCACACCCCTTTGCTTCAATAGGTTAGGCTTTTATTCTCACTAGAATAAAATAAACAAAACAGGGCATTTTTAAAAGGCCCAGAAGGGTAGATGCAAGCACAGGAAAATGAAACTCTTCTGAACATTTGGGATAGGGCTGTAATTTTATTGCAATTCTGTATAGCACTTGTGTAAAGGATATCTGACCTTAATCAAGATGATTAAATGATTGAGTGCAGTAATATGGCATTATCTCAATGTGCACTACTGCAATAGTGGAGAATATATATACATATAGTCTTTCTCTGGTTCTCTTTAAAAACAATTCCTATTGAATTACAGCTTTCAGCACTATTTATCAACAGATTATTGTTTGTGGAAGAATGCTACCTTCCTGCTCAAATTATTCCAAGGCTGACTCATATCCTGGTCATTCATTAATACATAACATGATTCTAGTGCAGTAAAATCATTTCTGCACTATACACATCATAAATCCTACAGCATCAACTGAAAAATATATCTCAAATTCTCTTTCTAAACACTAATGAAACGTTTTGCTTGGCTTCCCACACACATCATCAAGGGGAGGGGGCCAGACAGAGCTGTAAAAAGCAATTTGATAGCAGTATACTTTACAGAGTTTAACATAGGAATATAAGAGCCACCATACTGAATGAGACCTGAGGTCAAACTAATCTAGTATCTTACTTCCAACAGTAGCCCGTGTCAGAAGCTTCATGGGAAAATAGAGGTGGAATAATCTGTCCCATCTGCCCTCCCCACATAAGGTCTCATCCCATTAGAAATTGATTTAAAGCCTAGATTGTGAGGTTTAATATTCCTTCCAAGGAGCAGCAACCAAAGAAAATTTGCCTTTAACTTATAACACTGTGCTGCAGAGAGGAGAACTGGAGGTGAGTGGGACGTATTTGTTTTCATGTTTCAGCAGACTTAATTGCTACAACCAACGTGGGAGATAATATCACTTGGCAAACAAACTTGTACTGGCTAGAGCTGTTTTTACTTCATGCCTGGGGCATTTATTGTTTCTGGGTATGATCTTGCAACCCTTTTTTTCTCACAGATGCAGACTGTACCACTATTCACAATCTCACTGACACTAAGAGTAAGCACCATGTATAACAGAAAGGGTTTGAGAAGTATTCCTTTTATTGACAATGTAACATGTTGCTTCCCAGCGGAGTAGCTCTTTAATCTGATGCTGGAAGCAATATGGTGCTTGTCATAAGCAAGATATTTTTGTAAGGCTCAGTGACACAGAATGCCTTAGAGAAAATCTGCATAGGGAATGAACATCATCAGTGACAGGGAAATCATATTGAATTTTCTTCCTGTGAGCTAGTCTGATTTCCACAAGCAGCTCCCAATATGTCCTCCAGTGCACTACCGATTCTCTCTGGTTCTTGAGCTACACTGGCAGCGGAACCAGCACTGTTGTTTACATACCAAGTGTCCACACAATTAAACATACTGGGCCACACTCAGCTGGACTGGCTGAAAATCAGCCTGTATCAGGTCAACGTATTTTATATCTTACAGCACGCCTAGCTGATGCGGATGAGTGTCTGAGTGCATCAAGGCAAAATCACTCTCTTTCATGTGTATCACCTAAATGAGTTGATAGGGGAATGGCTTGAGTCCCTTCATCCCTCTCTCTCTCATTAATCACGCCCGCACTGGCACTGACTCACTCTGTTCAAGTGGTGTAAGATAATAAGGTTCCCGTAGTGTGACAGCACTGTAACTCTGCTGAGTACAGTAGCCTTCTCCCTTATATAAGTGAGAGCAAAATGAAGCCCTGGCCATTTTCTCTGACTGCTGAAGACCTCAAAATTACAGCGAAGGCACATGCAAACTCAGGCAAAGTCAGCAAGGGGACTTGTAAGCCTGCTTGCTCCTCACCCCAGACAGCAAATGCTCTCTAGGATCCCTGCTGCTACCTCCCTCACAAGGACACAGGCAGCAGCACCCTCATGGCTTGCTAATGCTCTCTACCTGCTATAGTTCAGTCCTACCCATGAGGGTAACAACCTCAGTGAGAGGTTGTGTGGGTTCAGCTAAAAATGTATTTTAAATATTAAGAAAATACCCTACACCAAGCAGTAAAATTTCTGCTGGTGTCCTCTTTATACCGTCTCACCTGGCTGTGAAGCTGTATGTTACTGCCACTCCAGAAAGAAGGGGAAGGCAAAATAATGTTATTTTTATTGAACATTTGCTTCTTTTATTTATTTAATGAGGGAGAAAAGGAAAGAGAGAGGGTGGACAAACAACAAAGCTTTCCAACATGTTTCACTGGAAAGTTGGCCAAACCATAATGTTGATGCATTGAATCTGAGGGGTCTGGGCCTCACCCATTGTCTTTTAAACAAACTCACATGAAACATTAGTTCTAGCACTGATAGGGATTAGCTGAAGGGTTTAATCAGTCTCTTTACTGCTGTATGGTGCAGCTGTACCCATTCAACATTTCTCACAGCTCACTGCCTCTGGGACTGCACTAGGGTACACTCAGCTATAACTCAGAGCAAGAAGAGTTGGGGGAGTAGCACTAAGGTAAAAAGATAGCTTGGCTTGGCTGGGAGAATCATGACGTAAAATTCCCTGTCGTGCTATTCCAAGGAATTTCCTCAGGATTTTAAAAGTGGGACATAGGACATGGGATTCTCCCTATCCTCTGTTTTCACGTTGCAATGAGAGAGAGAGACACGGATGCAGCCCTCACCTCTACCCATGCATTTAGTTAAGTAATCTAAGATGGGTGACTGTGTCCTATATAAATCAATGCAAGGGGTGTATACTCATCCTGAGACCTTCAGCAGGTTATGTGACTGGGACAAGGCCAGTTCCTTTACTGGGTTACGTGATCAAATGTGGGTGGCAGGTCACTGTCATGTAACCCAAAGGTGCAAACCTCTTTGGCCCCTTCTTTATTTTTTAATTCATTCACTCTATGTCAAAGATGTCCGATGATTCAGTGCTGCCTGTGTGGATGCACTATTTTATTTGGGATTAAACTGGTCCTGTACAGCCATATTTATCATCAATGGTTCCATACAGGAGAGTATAGTGAGATCTTTGTAGCTAATCTTTGTGGGCTTCTTTAGGCCAAAAATAATTCCCACAAACACTTTCTATCTGTCCTTCCCTGGATGATTAATCCCTCATTTCATACCCATTTTCAAAATGGAGATACCATGCTGGGAGATTCAAATTTTGCCCTTGGAAGGCTAATAGTGCATATTTTGTACAAGTAAGTGAAAAGGTGGATGTTATGAGAGGGGATTACATATCCAGTTAATATGTTTCAAGACCAGGCCTATAGGATCCTTGGATCATAGACAGTTACTGTATTTTTCAAGGTGCTATTTTTCTTTCTCTCACTCTGGAATGAAAGAAGGCTTCTCTTGACAATTATGCATTGGGAGCCCTGGGTAAAGCATCCCTCTACCAACAGATTGATCGTAGAGTCAGCTAGGTCTAATCACATCAGATTCTCTGGAATGAAGACTTATTTGGCACTAAAGAAAGGTCAGTCTCTCATTTCACAGTATTATTTTTGGATTGCATGGATTACGGTTCTGTGGTGCAGTGGGTTAACATAGAAGGCCTGAGGCTGGGTTCAAATCTTATTTCGTAAGTAAAAACCAGTTGTGGATGACAAGAGTTGGGAGGTATATCCTGTAACACATCAGAAAGCTATCACAAAACTTGCTACACTCATCAAGTCTGCTCAGAGACAACCCAAGAAACAAAAAACCAGAGCTGGACAAGGTTTGAAGTGTTTTGCATGTCAGCACTGCAATATGCTGGCAGAATTACTAAGAAAACTGCCTCAATATCTGCTCACAGTATCCTTGGCTCTACTCTAGCCATTACTTCCAGTTGCTTCACTCCATGAGCATCAAGCTTTTGAGGAACACTTGTCTGGAAGTGAAGCTGAGCGGAGAGGAAGGGAGGATACAGTGGGGTATATAATAAACACATTTGTTTTAGAAGAGAGAAGGAAAAGTCCAAATACACAAATAGGATAGTGGATATGCTCATGGCTTTCTCTTGTAATGAGAGGAAAAAACACCTCCTATCAGCTATACTTGGACTTCTATTGGATAGCTTTGTAGTGTTAAAAGACCCCAAACCTCTAGCAAAATGTGCCCACAGAAAATCCCTACAGGGAAAATTCAATATATCATGAAGCTGGAGGGGCAAATTCTGTTTGGGATTTCCTGTTGTATAAACTTGCATCACTGAATTTCCTTTGGACAGACACCAGCACTACCAACAGCAGACTATGAGGCCCTGTATTCCAGTGCCTAGTTACAAAAGAGTCAATCGCATTCGTTTAAAATCTGGTAGGAAGGTAGTAAAGAATAACCAATAGTCAAACAGGCAATACATCGAAGCAAATAAATGCTGTTACCTACTCTGTGTGAACACATGGCCATAAAGAAGCCCCAAAAATGCCAGACGGCCCATGCAGGTATTCCACATGCCCCAGGGGTACTTTTGCCTGGTGGACAATGATATCCTTTTACAGTGGCTGTACCAATTCAAATGGTTGGTGAAAAGGCTACTTGGGCAGACTTCATTATGGCTGAACATCATGCCTGTGAGCAATCATCAAGCCCCACTTAAGCCCGTTTTGGAGGCCGTAAGTGGACTAGAATGATGCAAATGCCTTGAACTGCCCCCTGCAAAAGTTTAAATTCCTCAGTGTAGGAGGATTTGGCTCTATTTTGGACAGAGGTGGAGAGGGGCAGAGGGCGAGAGTGTACATTTAGCAGGCCGAAGTATTACATGTTGATCACTGGATGTTCCCACTAAAAGCAGTTTTTTTCTGAATGTAACTCATCTTTCCACTCTACCACACCTTGGAGAGAGTTATGACAAATGTGTGTGCTATCTCTCCTTGTCTTGCTTTGCAAAAGGCAATTCCTACAGCAGGAAGAGAAAATTATTTATGATAGAATTTCACACATTTTTCTGGGTGCTTAATGAAGCTTGAACTTGAGTAGAGCAGAGAGAGTGCTTATTGTTGAATTTTTTTCGAGATCACTGCACAACAAACAGAAACTGAGTAAGCAATTAAGTTAACTGGCTTTAAAACTCATATTGGCTGAGGATTAAGGTAATTATGTCTGTGCTTACACACACTCATTGCAGCTTTAAACAGTCTTGCTTGCTGTTTTGTGGCTGATGTGGTTCTAAAACTAATCTGAGTTGTTGTCCTGCTGTTAATTACTACAAAGGTTACAAACACAAGCTCTCCTTGCTATAAATATAGCTGTTATTTGTATTATATGCTCAAAGGAGATGCAGGCCTCTTTTGCTAGGTTTATCCAAACAGATCCAACCGTTTCTTCCTGTATCAAAGAATCTACAATACCTTAGACTTAAGGGATCTGTTAAAATCATACACAATAGATGGGTTTGGTATTGTCATACCGTCAAGGGAGAAAAAAATCTATTTTTAAGTTTGTGTGAAAAGAGAGGCTCTGGGAAAGCAGTATCAGTCTCCACAATATTACTGGGAGGGCAGTGTGGATTCTTCACCTTCTGGGTTACAAATAAGTTTCCTTTTAAATGGCTGGAATGCAGGGGAGGGGAAAGGAAGGGAAACCCCCACATTCTCCTTGTCTAACCAGGAGCCACAGCGTGAGAACCACTCCCTAGCAGAAGTAATCTGTGATTGACAATGGTTTTCTTTGCAGCCAGGGCTAAAAATGGTTTAGCTGTAAACAGACAAATGCAGAACATTTTAATGCCCTCTACAAATGCAAGGGCTGCTTACACAAGCACTCTACATGCAGGGTGGCGAGCTAGTGGCACCAAGCGAGCAGCAAGCAAGTTCCTGAAAACTGATGAATTTTCATACCAGGGTATAAGCACAAACTCAGGAGAAAAACATTTTCTTGTAATGGGCAGATTCACAGAGGGCAGATTCACAAAAACTGGAGGTTTATTCTCCAGGCTGTCCAGGCATTCATATGTGTGATCTTAGGCAAGCTGCTATATTTGGCTTCACCCTTCCTGCCTGAAAAACTGAACGAGAAATACTTTCCTCTTCACAGAGAGAATGAATGTGTGTAAGGCACTTGGTACGATGGGGTGGGAGCTCTGCAAACAACCAGAACAAAGTCTGAGACTTTGATACATTTTCCCTGCAATCGTAAAGTCACCTCTGAGGTCTACAATGAAAGAATATGAAGGAAATTAGGTGGGACAACCTCAGAATTTCACAGGGAATATGAAGGAACCTTTTTATTGAAATATGTAAAATTGCCTTGTGCTGAAGTTAATGATCATGTGAAGAAAGCTATGCGGCAACAGCTTACTTGTATTTTTCAACAGTTTGAAAAATGTTGCTAACATGAACTGTATCTCCATGGCTTTGTTCTTCTTCACTGATTCTTTCCTGTGAATCAGATACAGTCACAGACTTATCCAGGGATTCTGCAGGTTGTAAACAGGCAAGCTTACCAGCTGTTTCCATGGGCATTTTGCCTAAGGTTAGCAGAATCTGTTCCTTGATATTGGTGATGAACTCACTTGGAGATGAACTCCCTATACACTAGGGAGGCCATCTGAACTAAACAGGACTTAGCCTCAAACAATGTAAACGTCTAAGGTCCTAAATGAGTATTTTGTAAACATGTTGATTCATAACTGAAATAAATCTTTATTTTAAAAATGAAAACCAGAGGAGAAAGGCAATGTTGACAGCAAGATCGTAAGTCATAGAAACTCTATTATGAATCAAAACAACAGATGTAACATGAACAACAGCATCTTTTATAAATACAAATTAGACTTTTCTATTTCACACATTGGAAAGGCTAATATGCCCCAAATAAATCTCCTCGAATGTTCTATGGTCAGTGTTGACTGGCTGTTACCAAAAAAAACCCGTGGATGATTTATATTCCAGCAGAGTCACCAACCCCAAACCACATTTTTCTGTCAGATCTGACATTAATAACTATAACCACTTCCACTGACTATATTCTCTTTGCAGAGGAAGAAGCAAAATACAGGTGATTCATACATCAGTGATTTCTTGATCTATATTCACTTGCCTTCTTTCTTTATTAGCAGGCCTACTGACTGCATGAGTCACCAATTATCACCTTAAGCACCAGACAGGAACTAAATTATCACAGTTCTCCCTCCACAAAGCAGGCTTCATATCATGTTTGCTGTGATCAGTCTCTGAGGCCCACATACCTCTGACTTCAAACAGGAAATTGTACTTGTATAGTAAAGTACAGTAATATACTTTACTTGTATAGTAATATACTTTACTTGTATAGTAAAGTAAGTAAATAAAGCACTTGTCCTCCCTATTTCAGAGTATGAAGAACCAGCGTTTCTGGGACCGGAGGAACTTCTCCAGCCCAAAAATTCTCTGGGCTTGCACTAATCTATCTGTTACAGCAACAGATACACTAAAGTTGATGAATCAAAGTACCATGTAGAGGCAGACAGTGTGCCTGCCCTTGCTCACTGACAATGGAAAAAGTAGGATGGCCAGATCATGTTTATATTTCCATGTCCAGTCACATGAGGGAGAGGAAAATATCAGCTACTGCTTCATTCCTTACATGGAATGTACTGTTACCGTCGACTCACTCATTCAGTAGCCCAGGTACACGAAGAAACAAAACTCAGCTGAACAACATTTACAGAGCTGCTTCTAGTTTCCCATTATCACGATAGAGATCTGGTTATTTATAGGTAGCTTTCAAAGCCTATTACTAGGACTTTGCATAATGAACAAATAAATTTTGCACCAGATCTTGCCTAACAAGAATGCAGGGCTTGACTTTTCTCTTGAGTTTTTCACTGGTGTAATTACAATGACTTCAGTGGTGAAACCTCTGACTGATACCACACTGAGAGCATGTCACAACACATGAAATTCATGAACCAGAAAGCATTCCTATCTCTAAATACATCATGAAAGGAACGTTTCTTTTTAGCATTTTGTCCCTATTTTTAGCAGGTACATCAAAACCTGACAACTTACCCTTGTCTGACATGGTCCTACAATGTTATTTCTGCCTAGTCATGTGGCACTAACTGTGCCACTCTCAGCTCTTCCCATCCTGTCCCAGCTTGAAACCAACCTTGCACTGACTCCTTTATGTCTAATCACCCAGTCAGGGTGGAGTAGGCTTCTCAGATGATGGAAGTACCGATGAGATGCAATGGAAAATTTTTTGAATGACATATGTGTCTTCAGACCTTGGTTTCTCTTTTGTTGATGAACAAAGAAGCTCTAAAATACTAATGCTGTTTTGGACTTCCTAACTTTTACGTATTCAAAACCCATGCAAATAGTTATGTAGTAATAAAAAGGCAATTCCTGCACAACATTTGAATTGAGTAAGTCCTCCTTTCCCTTCACTCTCTACTGATGCACGCTCATCTTTCTAGCCTTTTCTAGGAGGCTTTTAAAGAGTAAAGTTACAGAGCTCAAATGCTTAAAGTATCATTTCTCCAAAGGTACATGGTTAGTACTTAAGTTGAAAATGGTTATGCACTTAATTAGTCATAGAATATATAACATCATATGACTTAGATAACAAATCATGACACGCACAGCAAACGATATAAAACACACTGCATTTGAATTCTCACAAAACACCTCCATTATCCCTCCATAAACATTCTGTCAGGCAAAGGTGAGCTCACAAATTAGACTCTTTTTTCAGTTAAATGTTGCAAATGCTCTATTCCAATAAATTACTCTAAATGACTCCAGTGTAAATAAGATAAGCCTCTGCCCCATTAAAATCATAGCAAATTAGAGGATTTGAACATAAGGCTCTTTACCTGAGTCTATTTCACTACACCACATGGATTTTCCCACTTCAGCAGGACGCTGGCATTCCTACTACTAAAAACACTGAAACAAGACATTTCCAAAAATCTTCTAACCCCACCTCAGAAAATGGAAATTTGGTAGGTCTTTTCTAACTTTACTTCCTATGACAGTACAATTAAAACCTGTAGTACAAATGACTTAGTTACAAAAAAAAATCCACTGAAAATAACATCCTCGTTATACAAGAGTAAAATAAATGAAGTATTACCTTGGCAGGTCCGTTCATCTGTGAGCAGTTTATAGCCTTTCTGGCAGCTGCACTCAAAGCTGCCAACCGTGTTTCGGCAGAAATGGTCACAGCCACCGTTGTTTACCAAGCACTCATCAATGTCTGCAAAGAATGAACGGGCAAAAATTTAGTTCATGACAGCAATTCCGTAGTTCAGGGCAGGAATATAGGAGTTTACTCAGATCCCCAAGGAGGCTGCTCTCCCTATTAGGAATCAGGCTGGTCAGACGTATCCCTTCCCAAACCTTTCTCACAAGGCTTACAAAAGACCTATGGGCTGAGTTGTTCTGGAGATAGAGGTATTTCTCTCCAAACTGGAACCGCCAGATGACCCAAGCTGAGGCACTTTGATGCTAAAGAACATTCAGGGAAGCTTCTTTGTAGATGTAGTGGTCTGCCTGACAGCAGACTTCAGCCTGTGTAAGACATGAATCCCTACCTTACATAGGAACTATCAAAACCCAAGAACACATGAAAAATTGAAATAACAACAAACATGAAGTAAAACATACTTGAATTCTGCAAAAATACTTCCATTATCCCTACATAAACAAAGGGAGGGATACATTTGTTCGGAATTAGCATTCTATGCTAATCTGCCCATTATGAACACAGTGCCACTGAATACCCATTTTCATGTGTCTAACTTTTTTGATTTGGTATAATAGAAGAGCAACTGTGAGTGCATGTGAAATGTTGCTTCTTCAGTTGCTCCGAAGGCAGGGCACCTATTGCCTTTATTTGAAAGCCATATGTATATATGAAGGACGGATCAATGGCTCTTACTTTAAATAATGATTACAAAGTGCATTGAAGTACTTGATAAGACCTCTGTTCTGAGTTTCAGGCTGGTGATTCTACTTCCTCCGCTGGTGCTGAAGAACTGGAATGACCAGTCCCTTTTCCATCCCATAAAAGCTTGTGCAATAAGTATATAATAGGTCACAGAACCTCATTTGAAATACAGGGCATCTTTCCATCCTTCCCCACTTACAAAACCATGGATCCACATTTACTTGAAAAAGAAAAAAACTACTTTTTTCAGGAGAAGAACAGTGCCAAAAAATGGCTCTTTTTAGGGATGCATACAGTGAAGAAGTAATATGTCGTAGAGCCTTGGCTGCCCACTTCTGGAAGTGAAAACAAGATCTTTCAGAATACCGAGTGGAGAGTGATGTGTCCTGTTGAAAAGCCTCTTGCTATAACACCTTTGAAACTGTGAGGTAACAGCTGGCAATTTAAAAAGCAAATCTTGCAAAATGCAAATATAGGTGCCAAAAGAGCTAATATGTGGAGATGGAAATTTATCGAAGACAGCATGATGCTGGTGAATGAAGGGCGCATTTAAAAATGATTTGAATTTAGGATGACTTTTAGTGGATGTCATTCATTAATTTTTGAAAACATATGATTACTGACATGGGAGAGTAGCATGGCTCTTACCTCATTTCTGCATGTAAAATATAAACAGTAGCAAGAGGAATGAGGAGGTAAATCTAGAAATTCTACTAGCTGAGAGGCAAATTCAGCCCTCTTTTCTAAACGGCACTTTGCTGCACTGACATTGACAGAAATATGCTCAGGAGGATGCACTACTCAAATAAGCAAGAATAACATATTGTTACAAAGGTTTGCTTACGAATTGCATTTGTGGCAAAGAGAAAGCAAATTTGCTCTGAGAACCTCTGAACTAATACTACTGCTTATTACTTTTGTGTCTGGTTCTGCAGAGGAGTGGCTTTTGCATTCAGTCCTATTAAAAGCATGAGGGTAAAAAGGTAGGTAGCAGCTGTGGTGGTATTATGCCCTGAGTGCTTTGCACAAAGCCAGCTCAAATCTTTATGTCTCAGATAACAAAGTTCTCAAAGTGATCTGAAACCAGGAGTTGTCTGTGGTCCTCCAGTTTTGGTGATTAGGCTAGCCAAGAACAGATAACCTTAGGCTCTCAACCTGATAAATCTGGTAAGGAACACATTGACGGTTGCTCTACATAATACCATGAGACTGGAGGCAGCAACCCATTTGGTTTCAGCTGTTATCACCAGCACAGGTCAAGATCAGCAGTGAAAACACAAGACTTGTTGGCCCAGTTCCTGCAGGCTGGCATTTCCATTTGTAGAACTGATTCCTCCCAGCTCCAGTATGTACAACTGGGACTCTGTGTTGCAGGTCTTACGATGGATTACCACAACGGTCCCATCCTTTTGCACAGCACAGGTGTACCTAACCATAGTTTAGCTTGCCCTCACAAAACTGTTGGGCAAATGCAGTTGTGAATTAAAATTTCTAATATATTATGCATCATAAACACACAGAGTAGTCATCCATCATGAAGAAGATCTCTTTTACCCAGGATAAGAACAACATGACCTTTGGGCCACTCCGTTGCCTGAGACTGCTTGAAGCAGAAATTACTTGCAGCCTGTCAAACACCATTCTGAAGTAAGGATTGATGTTTTAAACGATGGCCCCTGGATGTCACATGTTAAATTCCAAATTCCAGCCTCACTAACTTTCTTTTCAGGGTCTCTGAAAACCGTAAGGGACAAAAATGAAACCCTCCTGGCCTCAGAGGGTAAATTTGAAGCTGTTAATCATTGTAATTCCACTGACAATGCAGCATATCAGTTTTACACCAGCAATTCTTTGGAATAATCCTGAACCAGGATCTGGGTAAAACCTGGGAGAGTCCACAGGAAAAGAAAGTATTTATTCATTTCTTCTAGCTGGAAAACATAACGTGGCCTTTTGAAACCAGGACCATCAAAACAGAACAGAGGTCAAAACTGTTAGCTGCAAAAACATTCTAAATAACACAAACAGCGCCAATGTCTCTGCTTTCACTGTATTTCTTTCCACGGCCATAGCGAGACTGACAAGGCATGTAAAAATTATTTCACTCTATGGAGAGCAGTGCATTGCTGCATTTCACTTGAAAGAGAGCAGTATCCAACCGTATCATGTCTAACTGGTTCATAGAAATTGCACCAAGTCTATATCCACACTATTTTTCTTTCCATAGCTATAAATAATTCATGTTATGAGCCATGTGAAAATAAATGATTCCACTGTGTGAGAAGGTGAGGCCCCATTTATCTTTAAACTGACTGGTACCCAACTTTGTCAAGTGCCTGTTGTGAACTTCACAGAGAGTATGCATGTCTGCCTATCATGTAGGGAAAGAAAACACAGTGGAAACCCATGATGGTATCTCTACCAGCTTTGAAATTGCTTAGTCAAAACTCCCCATACTATTACTGAGACTGTCTGTAGAGGAGTCATAAACCTGGTGTCTTCAAATATATTTCTCAAGTGGCTCCTTTTCAACTGATGACGCAGGTTGCAGAAGAATGGCTTAAACTTTCCACAGTGCTCTGCTTCCCTGTATCCCCAGGAATGCAAAAGTATATAAAGAACTGTATTTCTCCATGGGGGCTTGTATGTAAAATGCCCTGATGATCACTGTTCAGACAATGTGCTGGTCATTTAAGACTAGGAGGTCTGATGGGCTTTCAGTGCATTAGCAATGAAATACCAAAGGATTTCTCTTAATGCAGTAAGTCAATATTGTTAGATGATACCTTGCTCATACAAGTTGCTGATCTGCTACAAATACCAACTGATGTGCCCAGCACAAATGGGACACATGCAGAAATGGAAAATACAGGCCAATGAAAAACCACAGAAGCATGAAAATTTACTAGTCAAAAATGTCAGATGAAGGTATGGCATAACAGGCAATTAAGCACACAAGCCTCCCATTAGCCCTGAAAATGGTTCATTTCTCCCCCCCCCAATTAAAAACAAACAAAAGCAAACACATGATTTGCACAAAGGTAGCTAAAACCTTCTTTAAGGTTGTAATAGTTAGGGAAAAAAAACAATTGTAAATATTAGTCTGGAGATGGAACTCAGCAACACCCTCACAAAAGCTGTGGGTCTTCCTGAACCCAGAGAGAAACCCTGGGTCATCTTGCTATTCACAAATAGTGGAGAAGTTCCACTCCCAGCATCTATGACTCGCTGTCATCTCTATGTGCATTGTTAAATGTAAGTCCAGGCTTGCAGCAAATCCCCTAAGCAAAGGCCTGGCATCAAGACGGACACTGTGGTGAAGTCAAGCACGGCTACTCTCTGGATCTGCTTATGTGACCCTAGAGCCCTGTGGCATTTGCTAGTAAGTCACAGTTTTGGTACACAAATCCAAGTACTCTTTTAAAATGCCCTTTCTTTGTAGTTATTTCGCAAAGCTCTCCATATTCTTTTGGACACTCAAAAGCTAATTTCAGAAGAATGGAAGGGGTAATAATTTTAGAAGAATGAGGCAGGAATAAATAAAATATTTCTGAAATAAGTGATTATCCTGTTTTCTGAGGATCTCAAAATATGAGGGAGGTAGTGGAGCCAGCTTTAAATAAAACTTTTCAGCTTTAATAAAGGAACAGAAACTCAGATGCTTTCTGATAAGTTGCATAGCCACAATTTGAGTAGACGAAACAAGCAGTCCGTTATTTTTCTTTTCATGTCCTTATGAACATTAATGGGAATGACTGCTCCTATTCCACTTGTACCTTTTAAGCTCTGCTCAGTGTAATTCATATTTGGAAGGACCTGGTTCTGATCAGGGTGCGTCTGTGTGCATGTGTGCATATAAACTCACAAAGATTTGCCTTGCTGCATACAAGTCAGAGAACAAATTAAAAAGTAGGGATTTTAGGCATCTTAGAATTTAACATTTCACATAAGCTGCTTAAAGGCAACTGAAAGGGTAATCAATGTGCAATCTTCACTTAGCTGTTGAACAATGATGGATATGGAGATTTCCAAAGCCTCATCACAGGCGGAAGTGAGGCTTCTCCTTTCAGTGGCTGGACAAATATTTGAACTGATTGTGTCTGTCTAATCCTTTGCAGTTTTAAAATCTACCTAGCTCCAGGAAAATAATATACTCCCAGATCAACCTAAAATGATTACGGGAACATCATACCCTTCTTGGTTTTATTAATGACAGCATGTTAGGATTAATAGTGCTATTACCAGCATACAGTGGACATCAATATAGACATATTTTCTACAAAGTGGGCCGGTCTGCTAGTTCTTCTTATTCCCTGCTTTCATAATTTGCCTTTTTTTTTTCTTTCCTTCTCTTTTCTCATGCTTCTACAAATCACCACTGTCCCCTAAACCTTATAACTAGTGTTGCCTTGTTGACACAGGTATTAGTTCCCTGATGCATGCAGACCACAAAGTACTTTATAAAGCAGCCACAAAACTTTTTAACCCCATGTCAGAGGTGGGGAAATAGAGGCACAGACAAACAAACAAACTCATCCACACTTGAACCCAAGCCCAGTGCACAAACCAACAGACTCCCTTGCTTAGACGCCGTGTCAATCAGCACAGGGTTGCACAAAACACATGTTGTTCTACATGTTGCTCTACATTACAAATATTACCAAAGCCGCCAATGCTCAGATTACAATTATTTTAATATTTGCCTGTCACTTTGCAATGCAACTTGAAATACATTGAGTAACTCAGGATTAACGTAAACATAACCGATCAGGCTACACTTGCAATGCTCTAAATAACATTTTCCACAGTGTCTTAAATAATGCATGCCAGGGATATTTTGTTAAGGTATAAAGATAATTTCATATCCTCAGACTCACTGGATTCAGTGCCACTGTGAGAAAATCTAAATCAAAGGAGAACTTAAGTTTTGCTGTTCCCTCCAGAAAACATCGAGCCAGCTGTTGTCTGATAGTTTACAGGCAGTTAGAAGTCCTAGTTCCAGTTTTACAATGGGTTTATCTAGCAGTTCGGGCAAGTTCTAACACTCCTCTTCTTTACTTCATCTGTGTAATGCGGTATTGTTAATTATCACTTGATATTTTCAGGACCAATACTCTAAAATGGATTATTATAATTGAACAAAGCATTATGAATCAAAGTAATTTACTGTCAAATTCTTTTAGTCAAATTACAATTGTTTTTAATTTGTGGTCTGGGCTTCTGAATGGTTTGATACAGCAGCATGTTCCATGCTGGTAGTGTTTTGCCCTGGAAGATTCTGTGAATATGTGCAGAACTGTATGGCCGTCTTTACTTTATGAAGTACATGTACTGTTTCACCACTCTACCTGTGACTGCATAGTTCATTGCCTCTAACATGCTTTACATGTTTCAGGGAGGAATAATTCTATTTATGCAGTGTCTTCTATTTGAGGATTTCAAAGGCCAGCATCTTATCAGCTTCATTACATTAAACCTACACAACACTTCTGCAGGAGAGATAAGTTTAATTAATTCTCCTTTAACAAATGTGAAACTGAGGCAGGTAGGGTAGTGTGTGACTTCCCTGCATCAGATAGCTACAAAATGAAATAAGGCATATATTACAGTACCTCTAATTTGAGTTTTGCACTTCAGTGATATCCTCCTTTTCCCTCCCACAGTGCTAATTAACTGTAATGTATGATAATCATTACCGAACTGAAGTTCCACTAAGTAGCAAATGAAGGTTCTCTGTTTAATTAACTTTATGGCTAGGTTGTGGGGCAAGGCATTTTCCTAATGAACAAAATTAAAACTCGACTGGGCAGACAGGAATGAGTGTAATTAAAATTTAATCTCCCTCATCCTGAAAACAGGCTGCCCACAAAATAGAGAGCTTTGTGTAAATGCTCTTAGAGCATGGAAAGGTTGAAGCAGGTTTCAACACATTTCCCTCATGTCACTTTCTCCATTTTCACCTGTTATCTTTGCAATTTCACGAAGAAACCTGTCTTCCAACCCAGATGGTAATCTGTCACGTATGGATTTAGGTGTCAGCTATTCTCCTCCAGGACATATCCACTCTGACATTATCCACCAACCAATCAATAAAAGAGTCTGCCAGGCTGCCAAGAGATCAATCACCTTGTAAAACAAACATTATGTCCTATTATTTTCTTATTACAGTTAATTAGATTTATAAAGCACAAAAAGCATCGAAAGTGAAAAACTTAGAAATGCTGTCAGAATAGTTTAGGCCCTGATTTCTCATTTGTGAAAGGGAAGGGATTTACTAAATCTAATGTGAAAAGAAAGGATTTTCATTTAAAATTTTTGCTGAACACTGAATTCTTTTTTTAAACTTAAAAACATGTTAGTGCAATGCTACGAACCTAAACAGTGCAAGCTGTCTTAGGCTGTGACACCAGAATGGTGTGGACTGGAGACATAAAAAAATAGACTGATAGAGTCTTTTACTGTCTAGGCTGAGCTAAATGCAAAAACTACCCCCCCCAAAAGCCATAGGAATCCCAGAAAATAAAGTTAGTTTTCCTCCCACTGTAACATTTTATCAATCAAAATGCTTTTTATGAAACACTGGAGAAGGAGAAATAAGTGTGCAGTTAAGACTCCCATCTGTATTTGAGGACAACAAATAACATCTCTGTTTTACAAAGCATGTGGAAAGTACAGTACATCAGACTCTGGGAAACTCAGATGGTAACCATGACCATGTAAGTACATGCAGACCTGGAGGCTGTGGTTAAAATGGTGGTACAGAATTGTGCAAATACATTGGGCTGATTACTTATCTACCTTAATTATTCACATAGCCACTATGACCATAATAATTCTACGTTTAATGTTTCTGCATTTTATGCAGGAGGAGCTGAGACGCACAAGGTTACGCACAAGGTTACGCACAATGGCAACAGTAAAGGAGTTCATTCGGTGTCTCTTAAGGTATAAATCAGACAAAACTGGGGAGCTGACTTCCCTGGGCATCTTCTCTGCACTAGGTCTCGCTAAAAACCAAGGCCTTACTCTTACAGTATTCAATTTTTCTGTGTAATCTCAATGAAGAGCACAGGGGCAAGCGAGCAAGCTGTGCACTACTGGACCGAGAAACAAGAATCCTTAGACTTAGCATATTAACTCAATTTACCTTTACTCACAAATTACTGTTTTAATTTTCCCCCTTGGAATTGCTATCTGCTCAGGAAAGTTGTGTGCTTATTTCCAAGAATGTCAGTTTGCTTCTAAAAATTGTGTTTGATTTAATGAAATACAATTTAAAAATAAAACTGGTATTAAGGACAGCTGAAGATACTGATGCTCTCTCTAAAGTCCCATTGAAACTATGCTAGCTTTCCTATGATAAAGCTACTCCTGCTGAAAAGGACAGCTGAATGCAATTAGCCCATGATAATTCAAATGCCTTGTAGCTGATAATGAATCAAAGAAAGTTGGCTGGTGACCAAAAATTAACCCTCCAAAACTTTTTGAAGACATTACTTCAACCAACCAGGGATCAATTCTGTACCAAGGAAGACAAATACTTCGCTGAGAGCAGGATCTAGCCATATAAAAAACAAGCTTCATTTTATGATGAAAAAAGCAATAATAAAAGAATGAAAAAAAAATACTGTAAGTTTTGAATGTTGGTAGCTATGATTATGTGAGTAGTCAACCCCCAAACTACAGAAAGCACAGCACACTTTTACATAATAAACTGTGGTTGCTGATCCTCAGGGAGCTTTATATTGTTGAATAAATGCAAGGTCTTTTCAACAACTGAAATGCAAAATATGACCCTCCCAAGCATTAATTTAAAGGATTTGGCATTTTCAAAGGGGAGGTTCACAAAGACAAATAACAACTGCAAGTTTCCAGGGAACAGGGATATTGCCTAGTCATGAAAAAACCCTAACTTAGTACACATGAATTTATTTTGTGGGGATAGATAGAACCCTTGGGAAGGAACGAAACTGAATGAGTTACATGGCAGCTGACCCAAGTCTGCAATTTTTTAATGGAAGATAATCTGTTATATTATATTTGTCTGTTGTGAACAGGTCTACAGCAGACAAATGAATTGTATGTCTTTAACATGAAAAAAAAAAAGGCAATCCCCCCAAAAATAGGGAAGGGGCAGTGAAAGTTTCACACGCATTCTAGAGTAGATAAATTTGCAGCAACAGTTAGAAGGCAGATGTTATCCACAGTTTTATTTCTTGGATTCTGCTCTCCACCCTCTCTTCTTTTTTTGTCTTCCATTCTGTTTTCTTCTTTCTGACAAATTTCACCTGCGTTGGTATCTAAAATTTGCATTTCCTCTCATTTTTTTAAATCCCATGGATTTATAATTTCATTTTTCCTCACTGTGGCCTGGAACTTCAATTCTCTCTTACAAAGTCTGGATAAAATTATGTCTATATATCTAAAATTCACTGTTCTGATGTCCAGTCAACATACATACTCATCAGTCAGCGTCCAATTGCTCACTTTTCTGATCCCCTCCCTAGACTTCTGACCACTTGCAGCCAGCTACTACCAAGAGTTTTCTATCTTTTGCTCCCCCAAATCCCACACATTTTCTGCTGGTGACGAGCATCTTTCTGTCTCTGCAACATCTCCTCCACCACCTATGGTTTTACCATCAAATTTGCTGACCCTTCTCTCTCTGTGCCTCCCTCTGCTCCTCTGTCAGACACTCTGTCATCTTATCACATGCCAGATTTGCCTCTGCACCGACAACAGTCAACTCCCTCTTTAAAAAAGTGGGGAAAAAATTAGCATCCTAATTCTGAGTCGGCTCCCAGTCTTACCAAGCCTTGAAACAGTTATTTCCAGGGCAGCAGTGCTGGGCCAGATGACTATGGCCCACTCACTGGACATGACACAGAGCTTTCTACTGAGCTGCTGCAGCTGCCTGCCAGATGCTGCTACCATTTTCCTCACATTGGGTTGATCTTATTTGTTCTTTGTCTTGAGACTGGATAACATCGATGTAATCACATAAAATGACTGTGGCCTCAGCAATAAGGCTTTTACAGACATGCCTTGATGTTTGCTTCTTTAATCCGCAGTCAGGTAGCTACTTTGAAAATGTTTTTTTAGCTACCTGGGAGCTTGTGCTCTGGTCTGATTTCCTAGTCTTACCCATCTCTTCTAACACAAGCGGCTCTTTTGATAAACTGAACTTGACCATTGCTCTTCCATCAGTTACTCAGTCTTCCCTCTCTCAATCCTGATCTGTATGAGTTTTTTTTTGGACACAGATGGTCTTGCATCTTGCTCAAGTCCTACCAAAACAAAAATAACCTCAAAACTGCCTCTGTTATTTAATATTCCCTTTTGGCTGTAGTATTCCATTTGTCACTCCTATCAAATAAATTTGGAAAATTTCCTTTGCATCTTCTTCTTTCACCAACTACAAGTCTACCTGTTATCTCTGCAGTGCAGTCCATGCATATGGTTGATTCATATGCCAAAGAATTCCCTGTAGAAGTATTTACTGGGTCGCACTATAACACAATCTTCTCGGTGCTTTCCAAAAGAGGTTACAAAGTGTGTGTTCTCAGAAACTCTTGCCAGTACTCAAGCACTGAACAGGACCACTGTTTTCATGACAAAAGTCCTCATTTTCCTCTCATTTAATGTTGGTTTTGTTACTTTTTTCTTTGGTTGGGCAGCTGCATCTATTGTTTCATAGTCCTAAATCACCCACTGTCTGCCTTTGGTCACCTCTTTGGCACAAATGCCTCTATTCTTAATCGTATGCATTTTGTCAGAAGAAGAGTAGTATTAGGAAGGGGAAGAGACAGGGAGATCCTTTGCTACTGCTGCAACATCTACCCAGAAAAGCTGTTGGTTTCCATAAATCACTTGAGCAGTTTGAGATTAACACAAATCTGCCTTTACCAAGAAGCTATCTGCTTGCTTAGTGAAAATGGCATGTGATCTCATGATACTTTAACTATGCAGAAGCACTGGAAAATGGTCAGAACTTGTTTGTTGGAAGGAATTTTAAAGAAAATTCAGCTATTTTAATTGAGCATTTAATTGCACATTTAATCTGTGCATCACATATATAGAAAATGACTATTTTCATTCCTCCTAAAAGCACTAGTCTAGTTACTGGAGGACCCACATTTTCATTACCATTATTCTTCACATCGGTCTCATGTTCATGAATTTATTTAGGTGCTGACTTCTCATGCAAGGCAAAGAGGTTCCTCTGTCCATTCTCCATTCTGTGTCATACAATTCATGCATGCAAATATATAAGAGGTTTTTGAATTCATTTTTTTTCTTGTTTGTAGGATAAAAGATGGACCTCAGCCACAAGATTTGTATTTGCCTTGTGTTCAGCATGGAGAGGGCAAAAGTATTTTTTGTTTTGATTTATGGCTGTTGTGGCTTGTGATCATATCTGATCTCTTCTATTTTCTGATGGCTCTTTGCTGACATGTACAGAGAAGCAAACTCAAATGGTGTTTATATTTGAACATGCACTTATTTCTAGTTCCAAAAACTGCTAAGTTGTTATAGCTTGAAAGCAGAGTCATGTAAGGGGTCTGATGGAAGTAGAATTGCTGTATAATGAATTATGAAAACTAGATTTGATTTGACTATTGGGAAGTTTACTTTTGGTTTAAGTTGATGAGAAGCAGGGAGAAAGTCATCAGGGAGAAAGAATGGCTCAAAATAAACCACTTCAGTAAACACTTAAGGGTTGTTAAAAGACAACACATACTTTAATAACTAGCTTCTAAAATTCTACCCCCTGACTCCAGACAGCTTGTGAACTGGCTTTGACAAACAGGCTACTGACTGCTGTTGATAAAAATCAAGGAAGTCTGGTTCCTCTGGAGTAGGATGTTTTTCTGAGGGAGTGACACAGAAGGTAGAAGGAAACCATAGAGGAACTGGAATTTTGTGCTGCATTGACTTTCACATGTGAGTGGAGAACACAGGCCTCTTTGCACCAGTGTATTAACATCCACTTTTTTCTTATATTTTGTTTCTGTTGTTGAGATCAATAAGAGTCACTTTATTCCTCACTGATCAGACTCTGAAGGGAAGTGGAATGGGTAACCCAGTTCAGATACGTTTTCAAGGCAAGTAAAGTGGATACCCTATAGGCTGGGATTAGACTATTTGCATGTGCTTATGCGCATGTTACTGTGATAAGATATCAGTTCAGAGGGTGCCAGCTGTTCCATGTTACTTCCCAATGCACATACCTTTAAGCTTGTGCAAATAGGAAGTAGTTTAGCCATATGATGTAAAACCTCTAATCCCATTGGGAATTACCAAGGCTGATGTGCTTATTTTTCCTTGGGGTCACCCATTCTTCTGACCATATTCTAAAAAATGAGACACTCTGGGATTCCTAAGAGAAGTAAAAGGCACAAGGTCCAAAATCAAAGTTGATGACCACTGAGAGCTAATGCATGGAAGAGAGGACAGCCATTCTAGTTCGGTATCCATGGCAGGGGCAATATGGGCCTTGGGGATCAAAGGAAGAGTCACAGAAGGTGCAGTCTATACAAAGGCCTGAGGATGACAACCTCTATTTTAAAAATGAAATAGTAATTTTCAATGCCTTTTTTTCTGAGGTTCTTGACTTGAAATCCTGCAAGGATTCAATTTTCTGAAATGTCTGAGAAATCTTCCCCTAAAAAGCCTGAAGTGTATCTGGCCGATCACCTAAAAACCTTGTATTACTTGCTACTCCCAGGAATCATGGATAAAATGTCCTATCTGCTTGGGTCAGCTTCCTCATAGAGGGTCTAAGCACTTATTGTATCTCAATCTGTTTCCATTTGCAAAGTTTTGCGCTTTTTTTCCAGTGGAGATACCAAAATAGTAAATTAAAGCCTACTGAGAGTAATCCTGTCTTTCCCTTAGTTCCTTTCGACAGACGCTAAGTCCCATGCATACTATTGCTCTGGGATATCCCAGAGCAATCCAACCCAGATAGCTTTATTTATGTGCAGCAAGCAAAGAGAAGCTACTTATTAGCTTAAATGAAAAGCGGCTGTCAGTATTCATCACTGTACCTTTAACTGAGAGTAAGGCTAAGGGACCATTTTCCATATGCTACTTTCCAAACCGAACTATGAATATAAGGCACTGTATCAGCAAAATGTTAACAAAATTTAATGTGCTGTACACCACATTACTCTAGCATCAAGCAGCAATGGTATGAACCAGTATTAAAAGTAAGAGTACAACCGCTCTATTAACTACATAAATTAACTTAAAGATTAGTTTTACTTCTTAACACAGAAGTAAATGGCCATTTCAGGTGCTGCAGTTATCAAGGGATATGTAATTAGAAGAAAAGGGAGTAAGACAAGCAGGCCTCTGCCCTTTCTGACTTTGCCAGAGATCCTATTCAAAAAACCCACCGCTGCTTGTAATGTTATGACTGACATTTATGCTGACATTTGCTGGCAGCACAGCACTTCGACTGCAGTGGAAGCGATGGTTGCCAGCAACTTACTTCATCTGAGTTTATTCTTTCACACCATTTGCATGTATGTTTTTTCCCTTTTTTGAGAAAGCACTGGACAATGCTAATGGCTCATTATGGCTAATGGCTCATAATGCTTATGTTCCTCAAAAACCGTATGTGTCTAATGTGGAGGAAGCTAAACTGACCTCTTCACATGTCTTAAAAAAACCCTTCATGTTGCTAGAGAAAAGCAAGCTGGAAAAAGCTCTTTTTATATGTCCCAGGACCTGCTCTGGGTGCCAATACAATACCTGTTGACACTAATGCCATGTAATGCAGAGCCAGCATCAATATTCCTTTCACTGTGTGGAGTACCACAGATATCACACTAAAGGATACTGCTAATGGGAGATGCACAGAAAGTAGCTTGTGGATCTCAAGTAGGAGTAGTCAGGCAGCTATGAACAGATTTGCCTCTATAAGCAAACTCTAGAAGTTTAAACTCTTGGGGAGATCATTTAAATTCCTTTTAATTTAAAATGCTGATGTATGTGAATGAATTCAACATAATTCCAGCTTTATAGCACACTATCTTAGTGATTCTAATGCAATACATTCCTTGAAGTTATGCAGAAGCTAAATATCTAAATTCTGTGGCTGTGCACCTTCAAATGGAAGTTCTACACTTCAGCAGGGAACTTGGGTTACCTTTCAGCATGCTATTTTAGTGATATCTTCTCTAATGCTTCTTATGCATTTATGAAAAAGTCCGGTATACCTTTGGTAAAATGATGGTCTCACTTAAACAGAAACCTAAGAATTTTCTGTGGCAATCTAACCAAAGAAAACTTTTTGTATTTGGGTGACTACTTTCAAGGAGGTCTCTTTATAGCTAAGGAAGAAAACTAGAACAGTGCCCAAACAAAAAAATTTAAAAAGTTCATTCACATGAATTCATTTGTGCCTGTCTTGCATTTGCCTCTTAGGTGAGACAAATCCTAGTTCAGAAGACCTGCTCCAAACCTATAGACTTGATTCTAACGTCATTGAGACACTTACATGATGTGAAAAGTGTGGTTGTATGTGCCACTTAAGTTCTATCTGCCTTGGTGTAAACTTGACTGATGCATATATTTTACAGAGGTTATCTTGCACAGGGATATATTTTACCGTCAAACTTTTACTGGCATGTAAAAAAATGTCAAATTGAGTCAGGGATATTAACTAAACAAAACCTGAGTTCATCATAGGTAATTACCCCTACAGCAAAATCTTCCCCATTTAGGCAATCAGTGAAAAAAATATACTACTCTGAAACTTATCCAATCAATCACAGTCAAACAAAGGTAGTATCATAACTCAAGCAAGCTAATAGTTGACGTACCAGATTAACAACTGCATCTTACTACTAATAAACAATAAAAATAACCCGCAACTCCTTCTGGTGTTCCTTTCTAAAAAAAGGGGAAACATTTTCCGTTTCATATGAATTGATCGGGACTGACAAAATGCAATTCTAAAAGCTTTAGTCAATTTAATCCAATTTAGAGAAAAAACCTAAAACAAATTTTAAGTAATTTTGACTAATGGAATGATGGAGGAAATCATAACTGTTCACAGATATTCTGTAGCCAGGAAATGAAGCCAAATTGGCCAGCTAAACTGTTCATTGTGAGCTTTTCACTTAGTGTTAGTGTGTTCTGAATGAAAAGAGAGGAAAGCCTTCAACATCTGAGTCATATTCTTGTACCAAACTGATGTCAAGCATTAATTTTAAACATTTAATTTAATGAAACCTTTAGTTCATATTTAACAAAACATGACATATTTTGCTTCACTGAAGCTCATTCTGTAACAAACTCTTTCCTCACAGAAACAATTCCATTTTCAAAATTTAATTCACTTTCAGGGTTTCCCTTTTTTGTATCCAAAACCAATTTAAAATGCATTTTCCTGCTGTAATAGGCTGCAATTAAGAAAGATAAAAAGAGCAATTACTATGTCACCCTAATAAAGCCAATGCAAAAATTCCCTTTTATTTCAATAAACTTTGATTCGGTCCTTTGACTGAAATTGGTCATTAGTTTCTACGCTCCTGCTCTTCTTTTCGAGATTGCTTAATGAGAAGGAAGGTTACAGAGTTGAGTTAGTGGACAAACCATTCAACGCTAAGGCATTTCTGATGCTCCCACTGCAGCACAGTCAAGTATTTAAGCATGTAAGTGCCACATTTCTTTGCTGCATCTGAATGCAAAAGGATGGGGGCCTGTTTCAAGGAAGTAGAGAGCACACCACATTGCTGGGTAACCATGACAATGAGACAGCAGGAAGAAGAAATGTTTGCCTAAACAGCATCCAGTCACATAACCCCAGCGTAACACCGCTCTAGTTAAACAATATGCCAGAGGGCTAAGAAGGGCTTACTTAGTGTTGCACAGTAAATAAAATGCCCCATCTCTAGGTGGAGTTGTGCAGGGACTTTTCCATCTCCCAAATACATGTCCATGAGATCACCTAGGCTTGGCAAAGATCTATTCGTGCACATGAATTAATACTGCTGTATTTAGCCACAGCTGGTGGCAGATTATCAATGTAACATCATAATGCTACTAAAACCACTGACATTCTAGCCCAGCTGAGTATCTACCTCCCCAAAATCCCACTGTCATGCTTACCTATTGAAAATGATGCAAAATAGAAAGTTAGCCAAACAAAATAATACACATCTTGCTATTACAAAACATCTATGGGGCACTGCAAAGTTAGGTGACGCTTTACAGATGTTTATGGAAAAGCCACATTTGACATACGGTTTTTGCTCCGTAACCCTTAGAAATCCAGTTATGCTTCTCTTCTCCTGCTTAAAAATTATATTTTCTCTGCCATTTGACTCTAGGAGTTCAGCAAGTGCTGCACCCTGCACAGTTCCTCTATGTCTATGTGTACAGTGCTGGGAAGCTGCATTATTCTGGGGCACAAGAGCGCCTCGAGGGCACAGTTTCTTTGTTAAATCCCTGAGGCAGAGATGGAACACCTCAGACACCCAGTCCTACATTTTACACCATGTCAGAAGCCTGTGGCCCTTCCTCTTGCTCTAATTCACTTCTTAGAGAACCATGAAGAAAGCTCCTGTCTCCCTTTTGCAGTCATTCCCAGTCCTTTTCTACTGTAAGTCCTGGAAGAAGAGTGCTCCCTTGCTCAGCTTGTCTCCCATCCTTCTGTAGCTGCCTTTGGGCAGACGAGCCCTTTATTGTTTGATCCAGTTTGGCAGCTGGATTTAAAAAATCTTCAGAAATCTGTGCTAAGTCTAATCTAGTCTGACTTCACTCCTCTTGAACCCCACAAATTTTTTGCAAGTAAGTCTCATGCTTTATCAGCTACATAAGTTGTATTTAATATAATTAAAATGCTAAACTGATGAATCTTCTCACTGAAGGCAGATTACAGCTGGATGCATGAATAGGGTACTCAGCAGGAAGGATGCACAGAAACCAACAAACAAGGGAGCTAGGGACCACAGAACCCCTGACATGCACAATACAGGGGATATTAAAAAGTGGGTAGGAGGCAATGAGCAATAAGCATCCTGGGCCACTATGTCTTTCAATCCTCTGGCTTCCTTTCTGTCTGCATTAGCTGACTTCTGTGGGATGACTTGGTAGGTGTTTAAGGAAATGAACTACACTGTTTTTTTCATGTGTAGCACAATAATCGGCAGCATCAAATGAACTCAGCATCAAGCAGGGATCGCCCAGTTACTATGGTAGGAGAAATTAAATAGCATTAATTAGAGGGAGAATATGGAACTCTTTCTGCCTGGGATGTGCCTCTTCTCTTAGCTGACAAAAGCCTCCATGGTTTGGCTTATTAAGAGCCAAGTTGATAGGAAAGCTGAAGGGAAAAAAGGAGCATTCTCCATTGTGTGCCAACCCAGCTGAGGGAAGATTTGAGTTTGAGACTGACTTTTAAAGAACAGCAAAAGGTTAATGAATTTTTATCCCAGCCACCATTAATACATCTGAAGGTCCCTCTAACTAGACCACAGACAGCACTTTTGCTCTTACTTCACTACAAGATCAGGTAAGTAATATATGTAAAGGAGAAAGAATCAGAGATAAAAAAGATTTTTTCAGCTTCCAGAAACCAAAACAATCTTCTGCTACAGTAGTCTTCCTATGGGCTATGCAGCTACCTGGACATATTCCATGTTAAAACTTTCTCCACAACATTTTTTTTTCATATTTTATTGACATTTGATATAAACCAGACTGCACTTTGCATTTGCAAAAGGAACTTGATTCTTTGAGGTACAATGAACTCTCATTTCCCACTGAGCCTCTGAAGGAGGTCGACATGCAAAACTGCTGAAGGTAGGTCCCTTGTATTACTTGGAAATTGCTTTCCTGCACCCTCCATTCTCTGATACATTGGGAAAGGGCCAGGAGAAATACCAGAGTTTCAGGCCTGACTCAGTTGTGTACTGTGTGATTTGAATCCATCCCAGCTTTTATGATAGAACTATAGAATATGATATATGATATTGTAAAAAAAGGGTAGAAGAATTAGTTACATTTCATAGGGTTTATTTGCCATCTTTTGGCAAATAAAGCATGTTTGCATATACTCTTTCTTAAAAAATTGCCTTTCCTTTTGTATGTATACTTGCCTTTTTTCTATCCTAAACAGTTAATGAAATTCCAAACTACTAAACAAAAACCTGTGAACATTTTGGACAGTAAACTCTTTTTCACATTATATGTCTACACAATGCCTAAACCAGACTAGTCCTGATTTTTGAACAGAACCATCTAGGAATTTTTGTTATTTAGAAAAACTATATTTTTATTTATTTCACTGATTTAAAAATAAAAATGTTTTTTCATTTACCTGATTCCCTTGTAAAAAATACGGAAGAAAAGTGGCAATAGATTTCCATAAGATACCAATAAGGTAAAAGCACACTATTGAGGAAATCACCTACAAGTGAGCTAGAATTACAGATTAATAAATTACACAATGTCCACCTTGGAGTGCTCAAAAGTTCAGATGTTTCTTTGAGTCTTATTTAAGCCTCTTGAATCTAAGCAACTACATAATTTCAGATAGTAGCTGCACTATGTAAAATGTCTTAGAGAGGAAGATGCCAAAATGGACTGAAAAATCGTAGACTTTCCAATAAAAACATTCTTTTTGGTCAACATTATTTGCTAAATTAAACCTAAACATATTAATCATTTTGCTCAACCCACAATTGCATTTTTTGGTTAATATATTAATTAACCCTCCAACTTCTCTCAGCTTTTCTTACATGCCCTGTCTCTCTACTTTCCTTTAATAGATAATGGCATATCTTTCTCCCATATTTAGAAATATAACCTCTCTTAAAATGATGCTTCTATGAAAAACCTTACTTGGACATGCTGTGACACCTGATGGACTTGAAAACTCTGCCCAAGAAAGACAGGATGTGACAGCTGCATGATCCCTAGAAGATGCTTTAAAGGGCATCCAATAGATAATCCATTGCTCTTACCACACGGATGTAATGTTACAGCTAGAGGGAACAATGAACTGTATATATGAGAAACTGTGAGCCAGTCAAATCAAGGAGATTAAAGAGAAAAAAAAATCAAAGGAGAAAACTTGAGCTGATCACTCTTTGCTCTTGTTTCCTGTAGAACTCAGAGGAAGGAATAAGTGCACACTGAATTTCCCCACCCCAGCCTTTTCCAGGCTTTACCTATAAGCAAAAGAAGCCAAGAAGGCATCAATGTCACTCCACCAAAATGCTCACCTTTGCACTCAGAAGATGTAAATCTTAGAAAGCAGTCTTGACTAAGGGCTGCCTGCGAAAGCTACGGAAGAAGCTTCACTGGTCAGTTTAAGTGCAGGACCCTTTGTGCACAGATTTAAAATGGGAAGTTACTTTAGCTTCAGGGAAGCAGAATCTAGCCCAGAAATCTCACAGTGCAATACATGCGATAAATATTATTAATTACAGTTAAATTAAATGCAAAACTTATGTTTTACCATTTTATGATGAAGAGTATTTCCTAAAATGTCAATAAAGGTTAAAAAGAAATGGCCTGGTTGGTTTGTTAAACCATGTGAATTTCCAGTTGCTGCTTATTTTAAGAAAGTAAGAAAGAATCTACAGCATCATAAAAATACAGATTCTGTTTCTTATATTTTCTTCTCATAAAAAAGGGGAAAAGAAAAAAAACGTGAAAGAGCTTAGAGCTAGGGTATTTGGTTTGAGGATCAGTTGAATATTTCATTTTGTCTGTAGCACTAATTGTAGACTTGATTATTATATAAATATTGTTTCATATTAGTTCTATGGCCAAACTTCTAAATTTAGAATTAATCTTTTTTTTCGTGATGCAGTTTCAATAATAAACATTATGATCAAGTCTAGGTGTATGTTACAGTATTAAAATGCCTCCTTTTTAAGCACTTGCTGGAATCACTGTTACTGCTCTGCTATGGCTTAGCTAGTCTGCCTGTAAAAATGAAGATTTATTTTTATGTGGCTTGAACTAAAACGACTAATTTTTGATGTGTGCTCACCCTTAACTATTAACATTGTGTGCAATGGCAGTTTAAATGTTTTATTTTCAAATAAACAGGCAAATGGACTGTTATTTCTATAAATACTAACAGGATCATGCCCGAGCACTGGGATTTTTCAGCCTGGAGCAAGAGGAAACCACACATTTTCTGTTTATTTTTGTGGGTTTTACTATTTTAAGTAACATCAAGCCCTGAAGATATTCTGACATTTCTGGTTACTTTGAAGGAAAAAAGTCCCAATAGTTTCTTAGTAAGCTGGGTCAACGTATGATAAGTCACTGAGTGATAAAAAAAGTATTCTCTGTGACAACAATATATGCAATGTCCTCCTGGATGTCTATCACCAAGTCTCTTGCAGTGGAGCTCAAAAGAAATACATAGGAAGCTGGGAAAATGGTTGGTGGAGGGCCTGGTCCTAACAACATGTATCCAAATCTACTCACGTGCATAGTGCCATTAAGTGTGATTCTGCAGGGATATTTGAGAACTGTCCCTGTCTCCTTAACTGACAACAGATGTTGACAGTGATATCAGATGCTCTTTTCTGTTCTCCCTTCCCCTGACCTCAGTTTTAACACACTCATGAAGGACAAAATGCCAAGGTTCTCGTGCTGCCTTTGGAACAGTAAAATCTGAGCACCAGCTGTACAGTTTAGACCTGGGCACTAGTAAGGGTTGTTTTGGTTTTCCTTTGTAGCTGGCTACTTATGTTTTGAAGGGGCAGAAATGGACAATTGTCTGGGTTTTTCTGAGCAATACCTCTGCATCTTTTGCTTGGCTTCACTTAGTAATAACCAGTTGATTATCTGCAGGTAAGAAAGTACTGGTTGAGAATTTTAACTCGCTTTTTGAATAGACAAATTCAGACACCGTTAGATGTGAATAGATTGAAGTTTTACAAGGGTATCAGACTGTCCTTTGAAACTGAAGGCTTTTTGCAGCTCAGAGTTGTTCCTCTAAATCTCTGGTCAGTTTGAAACAGTTTGACCTCTGTATCTCATTTCTTTGCAGTAATAAAACCCTCTAATAAATAGAAAGAAAAATGATTGAAATAGGTAAATACAGAAAAATTAAGGAAGGAGAAAGCTAATGAACTCAATCACTGTGCCAGTATTGCCTTAACTTAAAAGTATTGATTAAATAACTGAATATTTACATCTTGTACTGGAACCGCTGAAGGCAAATGATGCATTGCAAAGCAAACAGAAGCTGACCTTTGCACGTTTTCCCATCAGGCTGCAGGGTAAATCCAACTGGGCAACTGCATCGTACCCCTGTCGCGGTATCCTTGCAAGTCCGATCACAGCCTCCGTTATTGACAGCACATGTTTCTGCAGAATGAAAGAGAAAGAGAGAGAGGGAGAAAGGGAGTGTAATGAAATGTTCTGGGGGAGGGGAGAGGCACCGACTCTTTGGGGCAATATTACAACATTATGAAAGCAATCTAAGTTTAGGCAAGCCAACTGAAGCAAGCTCTCAAGGTCATCAGGGCCCATGTACTGGTTTTGACTGGTAAATCATTTCCACAAGTCATGATTTCTTTCTCCCCCCAAACTGGTGCTTTTATTTATTATATTTAGGTAGTGCTTTTGAACTGTCTTAGGCAACAGGATGGGTTATTACATATCAAACTAGTTTAAAAAGAAAAAAAAGTGATTGCCTTTAAAAGCAGAACCAAACATTCGGTCTGTTTCGTATCAGTCAATGTCTAGCCAAGGCTTTTTAAGGTTCATTTTTTTAAATGATGTTGTAGGCCTAATGAACTTTAAAAAGCAGTAGAAAGCAAAGCAGAGTGCTAGACTTGGAACTGAGAATTTAAAATCCTTAGTTAAGAAAGAGTTAATGGAAAATGAACTACATATATCACTTTGACAAGAATCTACATGCCCAATCTGTTCTTACTGAACTACAAGCAAAAGGCATCTGGGTTTTGTCCACTTAAAGCTTTTTGCAAATTGAAAGGAGTTTGGAGTGGGTGGGAGGGCATAATTGAGGTCACTGAACCCATTCCAAGCTGTGTCATTGAAATTTCCCAGTGCTTGTAGTATGTAGAAGGGTGGCTGGGCAAACACAGGCAAGAGAAAGCTGCAATACTTCTGAGCTTTTACAACAGTGGCCAATGACTATTAGGTACCACTACATTATAAAAAAAGCTTCAACTTCATTACAGAAAAAGCAAAAACCCCTCCCTCATTGCCATTATTTTCTGTTACTTGCGTGTGCACATGCGCACACCATACACATACATACGCACACATAGCCACACACACATCCATAAAATAGATAAAAGGCAAGTGAAATGATTAACTTTGCTTTGATCCAGAGAATAGAGTGGATGTAAGGATGCCAGTTTAGCATGTCAGTTTGAACTGTGCATTTATCTGAAAACTATTTACTTCTGAGAGCAAGTCCTTTTAATAGTATCTTTTTCAGTTGCTCTGGCTTTGCTTAAATCAAAATACCCCCCTGCCCCCCAAGACTGCCATTATTCTACTCAGCTCACCTCATTCTGGCTTTCCCTAAAGAGGCTTTGTCATTACCTACTCAGATTTACAGACTCCTATTGCTGAATATTCACAGTCTGTGTCACAATTGTACCCTGTGGACAGGGTCCGACAATAAGCTATAGGATATGCTAATCGGGAATTGCCTTAGAACAGTACACTGATCAAAAATTATTTACACAGAACAGAAAAGGCTTTATCTTTCAACTGACTAGTACTAAAAGATTTTTATTTTAAAGTAGCCTCTGCTAATGCCCTCAAGGTGAACTTAGACCGGCCCTTTGGAGGGACTTCACTGCTTCAAAATAAGAGAAAAAAAGTGTAACTGTTTTTTTTTTTTTCTTGTGCACTGGCACAGACCTCTACATCAGTCGTGGAATAAGCTGCTGGCACTTACAAACAAACTGAAAGCAAGGGATTGGGGCACACACGCATTAACAGCATGGGGCAGAACTCTGCCGACCATATACATTCACACATGCTCTACTAGATAGACTTTACATTTTTTATGCCATGTGTGCTATGTAATAACATCATGTAGAGAAAGCAATCAGTATACAAATGGATTTGCATATAACTGCCAGCAAGCACAGCTAACAAATGGATTGACGTGTTTTTTAGAACAGCTTTTTGAAAATGGAGCTAAGTCCACAACTCCTTATTTTCAGGTGGGGTTCTCACCTTAGGTACAACTTGCAGGACCTGAACCTAACCATTTAAGTAATATAGTTCTGATTTTCATTTACTCCCCTGGGAGGGACTATTGTATAGACTTAGAGGCTGACACTGCTGCTTGAAGAATTCTTCTGTAAATGACAATGCTGGCATTTCCATTTGTATGTGAATGTGTTTGTGTGTGTCCTCAGAGGCCAAAATCAAATGATTTTATGTTTCAGAGAAGGGAAAAAGTTTCAGGTCATTTAAAACTTTTTTACTTGGGTACAGTTTAATGGTAGCATGAGTTGCCAGGAGCAAAGAGTTAAGGTTAAAAAACAGGAAAAAGTGTTCAAGATGTACGTTTGGCATGGCACTGCAAAGAGCAGTAAATCTTATGTTAGCAGATTAACTTTGGCATATGAAGAGTCCTTTATTGCAGTTCATCCACACGAGATGAACATAAGCAGTAATATTTCTGCTTTCTGGATGACATCCAGTGAAAATGAATAGACACAACAATTTTTTTTTCCCATGGCATGGATGACTGGATCTATAGGGTAAGGGTCATTCAGTGAACAAGAGTTATTTCTATGTATAAATAGAGGGGAATCAAGCCAGCTTTTCTTATTTTCACAGAGATTTAGTAAAACAAACCAAAAAGGATAAATACCCTTCAACTTTCCTGGTGACTCTGACTTTAATACATGACAAACTCTAACAGGATGAAGATCCAAGTGAGCAAGAGGACACCTGACAGTACCTCTAACATTTTGCATAATCGGAAAGATGTATTGATGAAATTCCTTAAACTCAAGGTCGTGAGAAAACATTGGTAAAAGAAAGCGAATGTGAATAGCAGAATGTGGGAAATAGGTATTACGAGCTACATCAAATAGAATAGCTGAGGCCTACCTATGTACAACGTAAACCAAAGCGCATCACCACCTGTGTTTCTGTCAGAAATGACTTCAACTCATTCTTCACCTCACCACTACCAAACTTTAGTATATATTTGAAATGCAAATACAAGGTTTAGGTCTCAAATAAAGAGCAGAAGCAAATTACTTATTTCCAAGCTATCGCGTTGGAGAAGCTATGCTTATATGGAAGGGAAAGAACGGATGTTCAAAATTTGGATCAGATCTTCACAGTGATATTGATCATTTCCCACTGTTTTTTTGTCTGTGAAAGGCAACCTCAGCATATTTATTACTCTTTTTGTTTGTTTGTTTCAGACTTCTTGGCACATTTCTGATGTTTTTTGTTCTGATGAGGGAGCAGAAAAAGAACTGGAAGACACAAATGAAGCAGTGTCATGTAATTGGCATTTAGATTCTTTCTGAATGATGATAAAGCTCATCATTTGAAACTATTAGACTTTACTGTGAATTTAAAGTGATGTTTGAAGCCTCACTTACATCCTTATTGAATTCCCACCAGAAAACTCAGACAGAAACAGGGATCTAAAGAAAAGGACATCTATTTACATAAGGCAGTCTGGGACAGCTTACATTTTGTTTTTCCACTCTAAGCTCCTAATTCTGGAAAAATCTCTCATGTATCTGCTCCCTGGATCTATAGACAAGAAGTAACCAAAATCATTACCAACATGCTATACCTATGCTTTACTCAATTAGGATATTTATTGTTTTAACAATAGTCCATTGCACTATGGCATATGCAGTGCTTCTGGATATTAAAATATCCTATTAAAAAGCACAAGCTTGAGCTGTTGGTCCTTCAGCACTGGATCAGGAATGTTGACTAAGTTACCAGGTGAAGTTACATGGGTATTCAGTCCTTTAATATGTCACTTCAGTGTCTGAAAGGGTTTAGCAGTGAAAGATCAGTTTTCCAGGTTCTAGTTCTGAAGTTTTTGAACTAAAGCAGAATCTCTACCAGGTGGCAATAGAGCTTGGTCACTTCTTAAAAAGAAGACTGACACCAGGCAGGATTTTTTTCGCTTTGAATACTATTAAATACCTGAAACTCTCAACACATGTCATGGTTTGGGAACATTTCTGAAAACCTACATTTCAGCTTCTTTTATGAACCAGGTAACCATAACCATGCAAAATGTAAGCTTCTATTCAAATCTGTTTTTTGGAAGTGGCCAATTATTTCATAAAGCCACTAAAAAACTGCCTCGAAGACAGGTGTCTCCAAAATCTGCCTCCAATTTTTGTGACTTCATTTTATCTCTATGATCAAAAGAACATGATGTGATTTTAAGGGTATTGCTCAAAATCAGGCAAATCTTGGAATCTTTATTATTCACTTTGGCAGCCTGGGTCAATCTGAGCTAAGATCCAAACCAATGTTTTAGGAACTGAGATATAGTGCAAAGCAGAACAAACTTATATAGGTCTATGGGACTAGAAGGGATAGATATGAAGATCATGCAGTAATATATGTCTTAGTGAGGTTGCTCTCTATAATCTTTGATAAGTCATGAGGACAGGGTAGGGTTCCTGATGACTGGACAAGGTAAACATCAAGAAAGGCAAGAGGCGGGATCTGGGGAACTACAGGCCAGCCAGCCTTGCATCAGACCTCCATAAGTTTATGGAGCAAATCTTCCTGGAAGCCATTTGCAAGAACATGAAAGACAGGAAGATGATTGGGAACAGCCAGCATCGACTTACTGAGGGCAACCCATGCCTGATTAACCCGATTGCCTTTTACAATGGCATGACTTACACTGTGGATAAGGGGAGAACTGTGGATGTTTTTCACCTTAAGTTTAGCAAGTGCTTTGACAGGGTCTTCCATAGTACCCTTATGGCCCCACTGGATAAGTGGATAATACAAGGAGTGGAAAATTGGCTGGACTCAAAGGATTGAATCAGTGGTACAAAGTCCAGCTGGCAGTCACTAGAGCTACCTCTCAGCTTCAGCTAGTGATATTAGGGCCAATACTGCCTACTGTCTCTACTAAGAACCTGGACTATGGGATGGATGGCACTTTCTGCAAATTTGTGGATGATACCAAATTGGGGGAGTGGTCAATACACCACAGAGCTGGGCTGCTATTCAGAGGGGCCTTAGCAGGCTGGAAAAAATGGCCTGAGGGGAACATTATGAGCTTCACTGAAGGCAAACCCAAGTCCTGCGTATGGGATGAAATAATGCCATACAACAAAACAGGCTTAGAATTGACTGGGTAGAAAGCAATTTTGGAGAAAAACCTGGGGTCCCTGATGGACAAGTTGAATGGAAGTCAGCAGTATTTCCTTAAGGCAAAGAAGGCCAACAATATCCTGGCTTGTATTAGTAAGAGTACAAGTAGAAGATCAAGAGAAGTGACCCTATGCCTCTATTTGGTGCTTGGAGAAACAACATCTGGAATGCCATGTCCAGTTCTGGGCATTCCAGTGCAAGAAAGACATGGACATACTACAGCAAATTCAGTGGAGGTCTACCAAGATCATGTTTAGGGGGCTGGAGCATATGATGAGGCTGAGAAGCTGAGAGCTGTTCAGCCTTAACAAGAGAATGCTCAGAGGAGATCTTATTTCTGTCTACAGCTAACTAATGGGACAGTACAAAGAAGACGGAACAAGACTTTTCTTGGAGGTGCACAGTGGAAGGACAAGAGGCAACAAACAGAAGTTAGAATATGGGAAATTCCAGTTTGATACAAGGTAAAAATTTTTCACCATGAGAGTGGTCAAAAACAGGAACCAGGTTCCCAGGTAAGCTGTGAAATCTACGTCCTTGGAGTTACTCAAAACTCAACTGGACATGGCCCTGAGCAACCTGGTATAGTTGCCCTTTCTTTGAGCAAGAAGTTGGATTAGATGACCTCCAGAAGTCCCTTCCAACTTACATGAGTCTATGATTCAATGAAACTGATTCACATATCCTACAGAGACTAAAGAATCTGAGTTTCACTTTTACTTTATTTCTGATAAAGAATACTGGAGAGGAGGAGGGAGAAGGGAAGTACCATGAACACAGCAAGCAGCATGTCAAATTCAAGGGCACAGTTCATGTCTACTCAGTATCCTATTCAAGCTCAAGATCTCTTTGGAATCTGATACATTCATATCGCCAATACATATCTGATACATCTAGTATCACCAATGATACTAAACTAGGAGGAGCTGTGGACTCCCTCGAGGGTAGAGAGGCCTTACAGAGAGATCTTGACAGACTAGAGAGCTGGGCAATCACCAACCAATGAAATTTAACAAGAGCAAGTCCTGGATTGTGCACCTGGGATGGGGTAATCCTGGTTATACGTACAAGCTGGGGGACAAGAGGCTGGAGAGCAGCCCCACAGAAAGAGATCTGGGGGCTTGGGTTGATGGCAAGTTGAGTATGAGACAACAGTGTGCCCTGGCAGCCAAAAGGGCCAACCATGTCCTGGGGTGCATCAAACACAGCATGGCTAGCCGGTCGAAGGAGATGATTGTCCCGCTCTACACTGCACACAGTACTGGGGGTGTGGCCCCACCTTGAGTACTGTGTGCAGTTTTGGGTGCCTCAATACAAGAAAGACATCAAACTATTAGAGTGTGTCCAGACGAGGGTGACCAAGATGGTGAAATGCCTTGAAGGCAAGATTTATGAGAAGCGGCTGAGGTCACTTGGCTTGTTCAGCTTGGAGAAGAGAAGGCTGAAGGGTGACCTCATCGCAGTCTACAACTTCCTCAAGGGGGGCAGCGGAGGGGGGTTGCTGATCTCCTCTCTCTGGTGACCAGCGAAGGGACATGAGGAAATGGAATGAGCTGCATCAGGGGAAGTTCAGATTGGACATTAGAAAAAGGTTCTTCACTGAGAGGGGGGTCGGTCACTGGAACAGGTTCCCCAGGGAAGTGGTCACAGCACCAAGCCTGTCAGAATTCAAGGAGCATCTGGATCATGCTCTTGGTCATATGGTTTAGTTTTAGGTAGTTCTGCGAGGAGCAGGGAGTTGGGTCCCTTCCAACTTGAGATATTCTATGATTCTATGATATTTCCAATAGGAAATGCTCATGTTTGGAAAGTTGGAGCATGGAAGTAGAGACCTAAATTTCTTCCCTAGCTTCCCATAAGCTGCTATGTCACCCTTGGCAAATTACTTGCACTGAAGCTCACAAGAAATTTTGTGATATACTCGTCTCCTCATATAAAATAGATGCAGTATTTCCTATACTCGTAAGATCTGAAATTCATTAGCACACATGCTCTATAAATATAAAATACTGTTGTTTTTATTGCTACCAATAGTACAGAAATTACTATGAATAGTACCAAAATTAAAAGCAAGACTTGACACTCCCTACTCTTAATTTACTTTTTGCCCTGATATTTCTTCCTCCGTAAATGTAACTTTTTACAGGGATAAGAGAATTTCATCTTTTCTATCCACTCTTAAATTCCTTTAGATTAGCATAATATGCAACAGGATTAATATGAAAAAGCATTATATAACAGACAGGTTGGTGTCTCTGTTTTGTCTTAACCAAGGTCAGTCATTTTGGATTGGCTCTAATTATGTTCTACTTAAAAAATCCCATTGATATACTATTCTGTGGGATAAAAATTTGCTTAAGGTAACATAAATATTCAAATTATTCTTCTAAAAGATAAAAAGATTTTAAAAACGTAAAGATGCTGTACACAGGTATAAGGAATGAAATGGACAAGTAACAAAGTGATCAATCATATTTTTTCAGAAGACCTAAACCAAAATAAGGTTCTTTGGGTGGTAGGCAAGAAGGTAATCTCAGGTAAGCACCCTCTTTGCACTGTAAAGGTGTAATCCTGCCCGTCACACAAGAAGGCTGAGCCAGGTGGCAGTCACAAAGAGCCCTCAGGAAAAGATGTTGAATATAACTTGGGCTTTTACTATTACTGTCTAAAAGCAGAAATGCCATTTTGCAGTCACTGTGCCATTGTGCAGGCCACTGAGATACTAGTCAATGTAGTGTATTTCTACTGTGTTGGCCCGTGCTGCTGTATCCTGAGCAACATACAAGACAGAGGAGTGCTGTGTGGATCTCTGCATGAAGGAGGATGATCTTAATTTCATGTTATGCCCAGAATGTATAAAAAGTATAGAAATATTGCACTAGTGATCAATGTCACTTCCCTTTGTCTGATCAATATGCAGCTCTATCATGAAGAGCCTTTCAGCCACAAGGCATGAAAGCAAAACCAAGCCATCTAGCATCAAGGTTTTTCCTTTGGAGATATGGAGAAGTGATTCTCTGATCTTTCCTGTTACTCAGCATGGCAGTCTGCAGTCAACAGGATCCAGAAGCCCTATTTGTTATCCAACTCTTGATCACGACTGGAAAGAGCAGAGAACAACTGTAAATGAAAGAGCTGTTTTCAACAATGTGTGTATAAACATGCAAAGAAGCCTTAACAGAAGACCAAAAGTGGTCAGCTGTAGTGAAAACAAAAGAAATCATATATAGCCTCAAGTGAAAATGGAGAGGGAAGCAACTTAAGTCATCACCTACATTCAAGGAAGTCTTGCAGCAGCTGCTGTCTTGATCATCTATCTCTTAGGAAAAGCATGAGAGGGACAGTCAACGGCAACTTCTTATATACAAAAAGTTGTTGGAAGAAATGAAATGAAAAAATTCTGTATAGCTAATGATTGCCATCTCCTCTGAATCAGAGAGGAAGGTTAGACGGACCTCCTGTCTTAAGGCCTTGTGCAGAGGAAAAGGATGTTTTGCAGCAACAGGTAGGCAATAAAAGATTAGGTTTGGTCACATCTGTAGGTTTATGCCATCAAACTCCAGAGACAGTGAAATCCATACACTGAAAAATGTGCAGTGTGTGCCCTCTTTTCTTACTAATTAACACAAATTAGTAATTAGTAACTGGTTTGATGGTAATTGCTGTTGGAAACATGGAGAGGCAGGTTTGTGCTGATTCTCAAATTTAAAAGACTATTGAGGTGTTTAATGCTGTCCAAAGACACAAATCTGGGCAATGTCTGAGTTTAAGACAAAAGGGAGAAGACGAGATAGCAGTCCTCCAAAACAAAGAATGTTTTCTAAGTTTGCCAGATTTCTGTAAACCATTTAGGATGACATGGTAAGAGGTCAGTACAGCTGAAACAAAGCCATGAAAGGGGAAAAATGCTTGTTTTCTCTACCTAGTTCCTATGATTGGTCAAATGATAACACTGACAAGTTAAAGCAAACTAGCAATTCAACTGCCTTTCATTTGGAATTCATTTGCAGTAGCCTAAAGCTCACTGGGGTCAGCAGAAATAGGGTGGTTGGGCTTTGCTCCCAAAATCTGCGCCACATTAGAGAAGCTTATTTTGACCCAACTTTTATGCCAGCCAAAGAGCAATTCATGATGTAGCAATCTGGAGCTGTGAATTTAGAGTAGCTATCAGGTCCTATCAAGTAGGTCATAGCCCAAGCAAAGTTATGAGTAATAATACTCAGAGTGCAATCATATCTACTTCTACACTTGGTCTGAATTTTGCACAAGATCTGAACACAGTATCTTATGCTCAGAATAACTGTCTTAAATTCAGGGCTCAGACACATGAACAAGTCAATCTTGATGTAACTGAAAGCTAAAGGTGGCAAGCAGAATAGCAGCTTTAGAGCACCCAGTGTTTTAGCCAGTGCAACTATGAGGTATATTAGACCAAAAAAGGGTCTAATACCTTAGACCATTTTTTCCTAATGAGGTGCCTGTGAAGTAATATTGCCTTGCAACTGGAGTGACAAAAAGGGTTAAACTACTAGCAATCTGTGTTCCTCAGCAGATGTGCTGTAACTAAAGCTGTTGTAAACTGCTACTGAGTCTGAACCAAGAGATAACCTGTTTACCTATCCTAAACACATAAAAATGAGTTGATTTGTCTGTATTTAATTCACAGTGAAACACAAACTGACTCTCCAGGCTGTGTGTACAAGACAGGAAAACTTATATACTTGAACAAGTGAGGAAAGATTAAGGATATCTGTGAAAGCCAAATATCTGGCAATCTGTAAGTATGAATACTGAAAAACTGAAAAATGCCCTGTTAATGTTCATCACCCTGATAGCTATCACAAGAATTGCCATTCTCGCCTCATTTGCTTTATGTCCTGCACTGACTCCCGACAGATTTTACAGTACATCTCAGCAGAAATGAAATTGCAGAAGCAGGCCTAGATAGTGCACACAGGATATCAGTCCTATCTTAAATTTAAACTGGATTTATTTTTTAAAGTAGGATTTCAAAGGAAACTGCCAGGAATTGGGTGATTCTTTTAAGAGGGAAAAAAGTACATACTAATGATTGGTTTTATTTTGAGAAGGCCTAATCTTAAACCATTAATTGCCATAATCTGTAATGATTCTTTGCATCACTGTAGCATTTTGGAGCCCTCATAAGGACCAACACCAGGACTCCGTTTTGCCAGCTACTATTAAATTACACTTATGAAACAGTGATGATGCTAAGGTATTAGAACAGTTCTATGGGAGGGCCAGATCCTGCTCAGCTGAGTGGTACTGGCTCCCTCACCTTAAAGAACATTGAACTCATTCAGTTTACTATAAAAAGTATCTGGAATCAAATTAGCCCGTAACTTGTATCTCATCTCCTCTCACATCTGAAAATGCTCTTTGCTCACTCTGGCTCAAAGGTAGCCTGTGCTGACATCTCATCTGTTTCCTTCATGTTGGTATCACAGCACAATCTCCACCAAACACAGCTCTTTCTGAATTCCAGGTATATTGGGTTTTTGCATAGTACACTCCTCCTCTTAACATTTATGTTATATCAGAGATTCTTACAGCAATAATTTTAACCACTAGTGGCATCACTGCTGTATGCAGGTGAACTGCATGACCATGCCTAACTAACAACAAAGACTATTTAATTGCATAAAAAACCACTCAAAATCCCACTCAAATTCTGACCAAAATCACACAAATTCTGAAAGCCTGAAACTTGGAAGAGATTAAAACTTAACTCAGGAAGGGCAATTTAAAAAAAAATATTCTGTTGATTATACAAATGAGCTTGACTTTAAGTAAGAGGGAATATGCAGTATGAGTAAGAAAGCAACGAGACAGAGAACATGCTAAGACTGCTGCTGCCATCCATAAAAAGAATTTTACTGCAAGCAGCAGTACATGTGGTATATGGCATGAGATCAGGGTACAAGGAGGGACCCAAAGGACAACAAGCACAAGGAGAAACTAAACACACAACCAAAATATTTGAATTTTCAGTTAAGTGAGAACTATGTTATTCTCATGCAAATTATGCTCTGTGATGCTGAAAGGATAGAGAAAGAGCATTCAAAAGAGTATAATGAAAGAAACAAATAGCTGTGAACAGATGAAGGAGAAACTGAAAGAGCTTCATATTCAGGGAATGAAAAAGGTGAGACAGAAAGGGTAACTTGCAGGATGTGGAATTCTTCACTCCGTTATGCTTGTCTCTTCATTTCCTTGCAATTTCATGATTAGTAGAATTTTATTTGCATGAAAATAGGATGAGAATTCTGCACTGCCACATACGGAATGTGTGAAGAAACAACTAGGTGAATCTTGCACTGAATCATGAATCCCGCAGCTCTCATTTCAGAAAAGTTCGATTCCTCTTCTGGGAACACTACATATTTAGGGAATGTCACTTGATAGATTGGATCAAGTGTTTTATAAGCACTGGATGAGTCCAGTCCGGTCCCTTAAAAATAGTACTATTAGTTGTGCTTGTGGTGCGTTTTCTAAATAGAGAAGCTGCATTTAAGAAAACCTGAAATACTCTGAACATTGAGAAGGAGTATTATCTCCTGACCTTGGACAAATCCTTTCATTTAAAATGGAAAAGCAAAACAATGGAAGGTATTGGTAGGAATTCTGGATAAGGTCAGAGTCTTTATCATCAGCAAAGAAATGAAGAAAGGCAATTTCTACAGGAAATAGCACACCATTCACAAACTCAATGAATAAAAGTGACGATAACTCAAGATGAAAGGATCTGCCCTTGGGAGAGAGAATGCATGAATGACCTCAGGGATTCCTTCCCCCTGTTTTCTATGATTTCATATAGGAAAGCAGAACTGACAGAAAGAGTTAAAGTGACGTCTTGGTTTCACAGTTAGTAACTGAGTTAGGGATCCTCCTGGCAATATGCCTGTTAATAATATGTTTTAAATGCTTTATTGATTAAAGCACAAAAAGATTGTGATGCATACAGAGCAGCACACTTGGCTTTCTGACAGTGAGCATTTCTAAGTCGGATAAAAGCCATTCAGAGAAATAAAGACGTATTTTAAATAATTTGAAAGAGTCCTAGGAGGCAGTACAACAAAGCTAGGAACTGAAGCACATACTGAAAAGGTGCTCTTGGCTTAAAGTGACCCTTGGTAGGCTGTAACTACGACAGAAGTTAATTGCTTTGGAACAACACTTGAAAACAAACATTAGCTTGTCCACCTCCCTGCTCTTCGAGACCAAAAACTGGGAGTAGGATCACCTGGAAACTCTCATTCCATTTTGAAAGAGAACCAAAAATGAAGCCTGCAGAATCCACTTTTTAATTCACATTGGAATAAAACAACCTAAGACTTTTGGAAATTTTCTAATGGAAAACCAGAGCTCATAACAGTCCTTATTCCAATGGCTTGGTAGTTAGGGCATTACATGCCATGTTAGAAACCCAGGTCCCATTTTCTATTCTTTTATGTTTATTGAAACTGAAGAATCCCAAGCCCTCATCAGGCTATCGGTTATCAATACTGGCCCCAAGGGTAGAGCACCTTCATGAGGCAATGATGAGTTAGTCTGACTTTACAGCCCAACATTCTCCTTGAACATGGGTGGCAAATCACCATGAAAAGGTCTGCAGTATAAATTCTTCACATTTCAAATGAATGTTCTAATGAGACTACTGTGTACATTCTATCTCTCTGTTTCTGAAGATCATTCCAAGCAAAAGCACTGTGAAAACCACAAAACTTACTTTCAAGAAAAAAGAAAGGCTTTTGCCAGAAAACTCTCATCAGATTAAAGGATTTTTTAGGTAAAGAATGCATGGCTTCAGTAAGTTCTAGAGTTCTACAGCTCCTTCCTGAGCTGCAAAGGAGCACTCCCTTGCTGTTCTACCAAGCTTATGATCTTCAGTAGAAAAGACTAATCCTCAAATTTGCAATGTGTCATAGGGAGAGGTGGAAGTAAAAAGAAGGCTGCATACTAGAGAAATTAGAAGGTTTTTATCTGTTATTCATATGCACGTTCATACAGGGCATAGATCCTTGGAAGTTAAGACCTGAATTTTTTTAGCCTTAAGACCACACAGTCCCATAGTATCAGTTCTTCTCAGCTCTGGAATCCCAAGAATTTCCAGGTGGACTAGGTGAAAGAAGGGGAGAAGGGTGGCTGACCATATGAATGTGCATATGGACAATGCATCTCAAGTAAGTGACCTTGCTTTCTCCTCCCATGATTATCAATATGAAGTTCACACACTGGGTGTGTGCCCTCTGTAGTCCCTATTTTATGCAAACTATGTGAAGGAGGATCTTGATTCATCAGAAACAGAGAATGTAGAGGACTGCTCTGCTAAGAGCTGCATAATGCCCAGAAGCCTCTGTGAGGGGCAACTGCAGAAGCAAGGATGGTGCTTCAGATGGCCCTTCTGCCTTGAACTCCTGGGGAGTATGTTCAGCTCACATCTGATGGTTCTGACCTGACCAATCAGGCCTGACACAATCTGTTACCTGCAGTGATAATCTGGGGTGGAAATAGCTATAACTAGGTACCTTCCTGCCACTGAGGCTATCAGGTGAGGGGTGCTCCTAAAGGATCTGCTCCCAGACAAATAAAAGCCAAAGCGTGCTTGATGTCCACGGTGAATAGGGTAGCCTAATAGATAATTGTGGTTTAGGAAAAAACACCATATGGCTGATTATTAAGCTCAGATGACTCAAGATATCTGAAGTTCGGTACTACTTTAGGTTCAAATGGGTAAACCTAACGTAAGGAGGATCAGCTCTAAAGTTGTAAATATCTCTATTTGATGTAACAGATGCTAAAATGTTTGCCTTTGCTGCAAATGCAGTAAGTCATGACCATAAGCTCAAATTGTGGGTTTTTTTGATATGATGTGAGCAGCTCATTAAAATCCATTGTAGGTACTGGATAAAAATCTCCTGAAATCAAAACGGCTTTGGCCAGGACAGGATAAACACAGTTACCTTGGCTGATGTTTCTAGGTACATCTAGGAGGCACAAGACTGGATGAAAGAGCTGACCAGCACATAGAGAAAGGAGTACTGGCATGTCATGAGAGTGGCCAAAGCAGAACCCGCACTTGTGATCTACTAGTCTGAACTGGCTCTGGCTATCTGCTGCAACGTTTGAGATCGTTGGAGTTGAACTGATAGTGGAAGTACACTTTTCAAAGCAAGCTCACCTTAAGGCAAAAAAAGAGATGATTCTGTCCCATATAACATGCAGTGATGTTCTCTGTCATAAGCTAATCCATGTGAGAAATATGCAAAGTGCAATTTTCACAGCTCACATCTCTACTGATTGTTGTGGAGAGGAAATGGTCTTAGTGGACTGCACACTTGGCTCTCCAGGCAGGTAGCTGGGTGCTCATTATTAATGGCTAGAAGGCTACTAAAAATGAAAGAGAAGCCATCTGCAGAACTCAAATGATTCTTGCCACAACAAGGGAAAATACAAAACTAGTGAAAATACTACTTTAATTGCTGGTTAAGTGCCATGAATATAGACAGACCAAAGCCCTGCCTGTAAGCCACTCTTAGGAAATCAGGGATGGAATGTAATATAGGTATACATATAACATATCCCAGCCTGGGAAAGCTGGTCCTTGTTGGTGTGATTTTCCAAATGACTTGAAGTGCTTCCTACACTACAGAACAATCTAGGCAGAGGTAAACTTTAGCAGTAACAAAGTCCAGGGCAGTTCCAATGCACTTAACAGTTTATACAAGCACTTAAATTGACAGTAAAATAACTTGTAGGGATCTTGGGAGCCAGCTTCAAGGGAAGGGAAGAGAATTACATCCCTGTATCTGAGGTGGGCTGCAAATAGCTGTACTGGTGACCCAAGAAGTCAGTGTCTAATGGCAAAACCTTAAGCTCTCCTGACACACAATGAGTTGAACACATCTTGTGAAGGAGTGAATTTCAGTGTAGAGTTTGGGTTTCTGAAGACACTTGTAGTGATGGTATTACTGCCATTTGCACCATTATCGTGGCCTTAAACACGCAAGGGAAATTACTGCACTTCCTTAACTTCCAGATGGGCTCAATGTTTTGTTGCTCTTTGCTATACTGAAAAGAACTTTGTAAAATTCTCTTCTTGAGACAAGAAGGAACCAACCTTCTATCTTCTAGGGCCAGAGGAAATACATTTTATTGCCAAAGTGAGTTCTTACAACAGTGATCTCTGGAAAGAATGGAAAAGGTGGATTCAAGGTGAGGGAGAGAAACATAGCCTTTGCAGTTGTTCTGAAGTCACTTGGGTTCAAGCCCAAATGAACCTGATCCATTTGACTACTAAAGAGTACAGGGAGGGAAATGAAACATGGTGAGAAATGGGTCAGGCCCACCACTTCAAAAAGTGCTGATCAGAGGATAAGATCTAAGAAACATGGACAGAACATCATGGTTGTGTCGCTAAAGCACCTTAAGGATTCATGCAGTCTATTAAAGCCTGTGATGATGACAACGTAGCAAGTGACTGCATTTTTAAAGACAATATAAAAAATGTATCATAAAATTTCTTGGTTCTAAGAGTTGATGTGAAAAGTAGCCAAAGAGCAAAGCATAACCTTTGATTAGGAGATGAGGACTTCTTGAGTCTTAAGACCAGACAGTTCTGCAGTTCTGGTTCCTCAAAGAGGAATTTCTCAGCTGCCTGTCACATCTTTGTAAGCAGTTGACTTATTTGTAATGAGGCAGCCTAATGGCATAACTGATGCTATAAAATCTATTTTTGTGTCCACAGTATCAAGTTCTATGTAAAAGAAAGCTTCAGGATGTCAACAGACAATTGTTCTATAAAAACTCTGTAGCCTTTTCAAGTGAAAGACAGCGCCCAAGAAGAGACTAATGCTAAGCCAGTGAGACTTGACAATTTACAATATATATAAGGATAAAGCACTAGATTACTGGATGACTCATCTTTACAGTTGTAGACTGCGGGGCCACTAGACTTATGAATTCTATCCAGGGCTGCAATAGCAAAAAGAGATTTGGAAACTGGATACATGAATAAAAGCAACTTCCATTGCTGAAGATGTGACACTGGACAAAATATTTTGAGGATATGTGTATTAGTAGGATTGAGTGGAAATTTGGTACTTCTGAAGTTGTATGCCCACACTAGAATGGCTTTCATCCAGGTAGGCAGGGCATGATATACTTGTGTTTCAAACTGATGCTGGATTTAGACTGAAGAATATGTGAAATGCATTAGCACACTCCTCTAATAAGGTAGGGCAGTCTCATGCTATGATGCTATGACAGGAAAAACAGTCCTGGCAAATAGGTTCTCAAGGAAAAGAAGGTAAAGGAAAGTGGGGAGGTCTCTATGACTGCTCCTAAGAAATACACTGAAAATATTTTCAGAAAAAAATGTGTTGTATCATACAAAACAGATATTTGAGCACAATTTTAAGAGCTGAAGGCAGTGCTCAACTAACTGCAAAGTAAACTATACCAGATGTTTAAGAAGACCTGATGACATTGGTTGTGCCCTACTGATTTATAGTAAGTGCAAGGTGTTCTGCAACAAGGTGGATGTAAACATATCTTACAGACAATGGTAAGGCTCTTGTTTTCAGTGCTTGGATGCGTGCACTTCTGCAGGATGAATGTGCACTTTCCTTCCTAATCTACAGAATGTACATGGCTCAACATCCAGTTTATAGCACCCGCCACAGAACTCTGGCAGACGGCAGAACCTCACCAGAAGCCCACCTGGAGTACAATTAAGGCTGCACTCCTTTCCACTCTACAATGGCAATGGCCCAGGGGGAAGTGAAGAAAATGTAAATGAGCTGTATGAACAGCAATATGGTGCAACATTCACTGATCAGAGAAAAGTCATTCAGTGCCATTTCTTTAATGAGAGCACTCTTTACTCTGAATCCAAGTATTTTTCTCTGAATAGGAGAAACAAAGGACAGGTGGAAGCCCTCGGGGTCTTTCCAAACATTATGAAAAAAGTTGGATGAAAATTGCTAGGAATCATTGGATGGCTCTAAAGGAAAGTTTCTTGTAGATCATCAGAGAAGACCAGTCTCTTGTCTGCCCCACAAGATCTAGATAAAAATGCATCTAACAGGAAGGAAGTAAGTGTATTTATGTACTTTTCTCTATTTAAGATTTAGCCACAAGTCACAGGACCACACCATGACTAGGGGACAGGCCCCTGTAAGAGTCAGTCTGAGCTACAGAGGTGGCCAGTCTTGCTGTAGCAAAATGAGTGGCATAGGCAGTCAGGTCTGACAGCAGTCCTGTTCTCCTGAAGCAATCCCATGCAAGCTTATTCTTAGCCTTGGCTGATATTAAGGGTTATAAAGATCATAGTCATTTTAACAGCATGCAGCAAATGAGAGGGGACCAGAAATTATAATCTCAGGGCTTGCAACTGAAAGCATCTTTCATCAGACTACTAAAATTACATAAAGTCATCTCCTTTTCCTACTCTCCCAAGACTGCCTGCAGGAGGGTCAAAAATCACAGTCCGTTTACAAAAGCTGGTAACAAAGTTTCCGGAGAAGCCTTCCAGTGCTTTCTAAAATAGCTGTTTAGAAAACATCTGAAGACACACAGAATTTCAAGGACATGCCACTACACTTTTGAAATGTAGTAAGACTCCATTAAAAATGGAGAAATGGAGAAAATTGTGGATTTTCTGAGCATCAGAAAGCAGTAGAAATAAACAAGTAGAAAAGTCCCTAAGTAATAAGCCACCCACTCAGATTTCACTAACTAATTAAATTTCTTTTCAGCTCTCGTTAATATTTTTCTAAGGAATCAGTTGTGCAAACACAGCATGTCCATAAACTCTCAACTCTTGGTTGATACCTGTTAATACAGGAGGTACTGAAGAGTTAAACAATGTATTTTGCAAACTGGATTTTTAACTATCTCCTTAAACCTATTTCTAGAGTCTATGTTCAGCTTGGAACTTGCAGACCTGGTGTAACTAAGAAGCTTGTTGCTAATCATAACTTTTTAATTCTATTTGCCTGGACTCTTGTAAGCAGTGTGACCTTATTTTCAGGTCGGACAATTACTTTTATCAGAGCGTGAGGCAGCAACGCAGTGCACTGTGTTGCTCAGTCTCTCTAAACCATATTGTACATACTGTTAGTGGCTGGGCAAACTAACCATTTAGACCTGAGGACTGGATCTTCCAGTGGTCTAGAGGCTCTTTGCACATTTTTTTCCTGACTTCCTGTGAGACTATAGGTCTTATTGAAATTACAGCTAAAAGTGTTAATAACACCTTTAGAAAGCAAGATGGGCCGCCTCATAGCTTTTCTTAGCTTAAATTAATTTAAACAGTGCATATTAAACAATAAATTGATATGGGTCACTTGCTAGGTCTGCAAACTAATTGCAAATTAACAATCATAGATAATCTGAAAATAAAGGAACGTATGCCCAGGTTTTCACACGAGGGGAAATATTTTACCTCAATATTATAATCTAATGCCATTTCAGAGTTGTAACACCGTGCCATTTCCTACACAGTGGTTGTATGCTGGCCTGTGGTTAAGCGAATGGTTTGTCATGGGTGACAAGGTGCAAGTGATACAGAAACTTGATAAATATTTTCACCTACTGAAACTATTATCCCAGCAATCAACTAAATATTCAAAGTGAGGCTTCTAGGCTCCTAGAAGCGGTCCTTCCAGATAAGTGTGGATGCTTACAGCCAGAGCTGAGCTTGCCAAGGGCTGTAAGGACAGAGTCTGCAACGGACTCAATGGTCTTAAGAAATGAAAAAGCGACCAGGAGGGAAGAGAGCAGAGTCCTGCCAGAATCTCTTCTGTGGGTGAAGAATCCCTGTCTTGTAAACGGTTCATTGGTTACATCACACCAATGCTCACTATGTTTAAAACCTAGTGGAAATAATTATATGTGGTGAGATGGGCATCAGAATGGAAAATACAGAGTAATAAACTACCTGAAAACCTCCAAACTGCTGGCATCATTCAGCAGTCTGTGCTACCCTGTGCTCTTTGTCACATGAAAAGAGTCTGGCAGAGGTCCAGCCACTCTACCCTTTCTATTCCCAAAAGGTCATTCTCACTAATGGCCATTCTCACTAATGGCCACAAATGTAACATGAAGAAGAGAAGCACAAGGGTGCGCAATGGGTTAACTGAGAGCAGAAGCTAAAGAATTATCTTCATTGTTCAATGCACTTCCTCATCCCTTCCACTCTCAGGCTCCAACAACACAGAGAAACAAGCCATGCTTCAGCCTTGCAAGAAGAACATACGGAAGCTCGCTAGTCACTAGGGAAAGATCTTTCAGTGGTTACTAACATAGCTGCACAAAAGAAATAAATGAATTTCCAGTCATAATATTTACATTTCAATCAAAAGTACTGCAAATTTTAAGTAGGCAAATACAGTTGTTCATTTAACACCACATATGTAATAGAATATTGCTTTATATCATCATCATCATTATCCACTTTTAAGTCAATAGGCAGGTCTGCAACATGAGCTTTTTCAGGAATCCTACAGCAACACATACACACAAACACACACAAATCACATGTAAGAAGTAGCTTGCATAAGGTAAGTAAGGTTAATGGCAAAAGCTTCTTTCTATGCAGAAGAAATTGAACATTAAAGCTGCAGCATTAGGAAAAAAAGTTTAAAAACAAGAAATGAAGTTGTACAACAGATGAGAACTTAACAAAATTGGTGACCTTTCCACACAGACGAAGTCAGGTTAAAAAAAAAAACAAACCAAACCAAAACCAAAGGGACCAAATGAGACCAAAAGAGAACCTCCCCCCCACACGCATACAGACAAAAGTGAGAGCACAACAAAGGAAGTGGAAGAAAAGTGTTACCCATAAGTAGCCGCCGTTTCACCCGCTTGTCCACATCAGCTACTGACGTGGCATTGTACTCAGAACTCTCAATTGCAGCCTCATCCTTCTCTAAAACACAAGTAAGGGACAAACATGGAGCAGTTGGTTAATCACAAGCCCAATTTCCCACTGCCTAAGACAGTTTCTTGGCATGGCACAGCCAAAGCCAAGAAGCAAGGCATGAAAGCACTAAATCCCCGTTAGAGAGTTAATTCCCTTTGAGACCCCAGGAAAAAATTAAAGGGTGTTTAGAGAAAGGAGGAAGAAAGAGGGGGAGGAGGAAGAATGGTCAACTATGAAGTAATTCACCACGTACAGGAAGCTGGACTCCTACTGGAGAACAAGACAGCTAACATGAGTGCCCCAGAGAGGTGTTAATGATGAAAATTAAAATTCTGGGATGCTAGTTAAACAAACTACCAATGACAAACTGTAAAGTGATACAGGCTAATGGTGGCACCAGGATCTGAAGGTGGCAGGCAGAAGACCAAGACAGACAGAGAGAGCTAGAAGAGTCCGGTGATGGATGGGCACGGATGCACCCATAGTCTTGTACACATTGACACATTGTGAGGAGAAACCAAACAACAGCATGCAACTTAAACAAAAACAACAACAAAAATAAACAAACAACAAACCAAACAAACACAAAAAAAGATCAATTTGGGCAGTGCTGGTTGCCTGCTTGTCTATGAAACACTACTAGCTAAACATTCAACGCTAGGAAAGATGTTGCAAGAACAGGGTTTAGTAATTTTATAAGCATGCAGTAATGCAAGATGATGTCAGCAAAGGTCATTTTACAAGGTAGTCTCTGATATCCTACATGTAAGAGTTTCATACAGCATAATGAGGACTTTAGTTTGGTTATGCTTCATTAGAAATACACAGAAACAGTCACAAGTGTGGGAAGAGATGATCAGTAAGTGAAATAAAAATAAAGATTTCTGATACAGGAGAGCAATGGAGAAGCAGCAGCTGTGTAAATAAAATGATATATTATACAGAGAGGGAAATGCTTATTAGGAAAACAAAAAACAAAATGCAAGTGGGGACCTTCACATGCAGCAAACATAAAAAAATAAAATAGAAGGATAAGTCAAGCAAACAAAGACAAAATATGTTAGACAAAGGGTCAACAAGTATTTATCTGGCATTGCAGAAGTTTGCATTCTTGCAGTGATGCCTGGAATATATACACCACTGAAGACAGCAAACACTGGAATCACTGAAGTGAGGAGGAGGAGGAGGCTGGCAGGTTTTGTTTGTGGCAACACTACATGGTTGAGTGGTAACAAGAAGTTGTTTTGTTTTGTTTTTAACAAGTTCTAGATGGGATCAGGCTGCAATAGAGGCTTTTGTTTGAGTATTTTTATTTTGCTCTGTAAATAATTAATGAACGTCAGTTATCAGACAAGACAGGCAATCAGGAACCATCACCAGAAAGCAGGAATAAAAATGTAAAAAATAAATAAAAAATTTTAAAAGTATTCTAAGAGAAAGAACTACTTAGAGGGAAGAAAATCAGCACAGGCAGTAATATGTGACTTACATCACAAGACCAAGGAATGTAACATGGAGTTGTATGTATTACATTACAAAAATAGAAAAAAAGTAAAAAACAGGTGCAGTGTACACAGCTTTTAAAATCATTTTTACATGCTGGACAAAATAAAACATCAATCCAAGGATATTAGTGAATGCTAATAAATAGAAGATCAATTATCCATTCAATAAAACCTGCTCTCAAGGCCCTTGCTCTTGCAAATTCTCTGCATCTGGAACTGCCACAGGCTTCAGGGAGGGTTATTTAAACAGAGGGACTGTACGACGGAGCCCTCTGTGTTAATCAGAAGTACTAGCTGAGAGATCCCGTAAGCTGAGACATAGCTTGTGTGTACAGCGAGGCAGAGTCCAGCGCTGAACCTTGTTCAGCTCTGCTTCTGCCAACATAACCCTCACCCTACCACACAATTTGTGCAATCAAACCCATCAGAAGTGAGTGAGGCTCCGGGCAGCCACTGAGTTTTATGCCATGGATCTGACCAAGGGATCACTAAAGATAACTGACAGATTTCCATGGGTTTCAAGTGCTCTGTCTTGCAGTATTGATAAAGGAAAGAAAAGATGATAAATATGCGTCCATGCTTTTTTAACCTCAGGAAATTACCAGGAATACGTAAGAATTTGAAATTAAACAAACAAAAAAAGTCAACATGACCACAATGCTAATGAAAACCATTATGGACTTTAGGTTCTGATCTGTGAATAAGAATTTCCAAATTTTAACTTGCAGTATGCAAAAATATCCTTTTTTATTTAAAAAAAAGCAGAGTGGAAAGAAATGGTGTTAAGCAAATAATATGTTTTATAATCATAAACGTTTGCATAGCATTTCCCAAGATGCTCCATCTCTTGAATGGCTTTTTCCTACTGATAATCTGAGGGAAAGCTTATTCACTACAAGTTCTGTAATTTTTAGAATCATAAAACATACAACAGGGAAGAAAACACATCATGATGATTAATTTCCCCGATAACAGCTTACAAAAGAGGATCATTTTCCTCACCTTGCTTACGCAAGGAAGTCTTGACTCATGAAAGTGAATGGAAGAGCTGAACTTTCATTCATAATTATGAATGTTCTACACCTTTTAACTTCAAAAATTATTAGAGTTATGAAAAGAAATAAAAGTTACACAGGAGTAACAAAGGGATACTTCATTAACAAACATTTCGACAAAACACGTACAAATGCTTCTCTCTCTGTATAGTGTGACCTTAGCTACAACGGCCAGGAACTGCTGTTATACACTTCTCTCAGCAATGGTGCTAAAGGCCTGTGAGATACAAACACACACGCGCACACACACACACATACATATGTGCACATATATATTCTACGAGGAATACAAAATAAAATGTGCTGCAGAGAAGTACTTACCAATGCAGGTTCGGCCATCTGAATGTAGGGCATACTTCTGATGACAACCACACACAGGACCAGTATCTGTGTCATCACAGGTGTGTTGGCAGCCTCCATTCCCATAGTTACAGGTTACTAGTTAAGCCCCAAATGAATGTGTATATATGTATATATAAATAAAATGACAATGAAACCAATTAGTCTTGAGGGCCTTTCAGAACACAGAAGAGCAGTAACAAACCAAGACGTAAGGCAACATAACATTTGTATTTGCAGTTATTTGCATTTCTTATTCTTTCTGACCCCCCTTATCTTAGCCACGCTCCTGTCTTACACCCTACTCTCAATCCGTGCAGTGAAGGAAAAGAGAGAAAGAAAAAAAGAAACGTGCTACTTTTTCCCCAGTCTATTTGGATTCATAATTTTAGTATGAGTGGTTAGCCAATTCCATCTCTTCCTAAAAGCAACATGCTTCATGTCCATAATGTATACGGCATGAAGAAGTGAGCAGAAGAAATGTCTCTACTAATACAGACATATATTTTCAAGTCTATAGACAGCATTTCTCTTTTCCTTCCCCTTCACTTTCTAAGTGGAGGAAGCAGAGACCAAACAGCAAGGACAGAACCATATTAAGTCTTGAAATGTATTATTTCAAGTACTAGTCCTCCTAGAGTAGAAGAATGTTTAAAAAAACCCCAGGAAACATGTTTGGGTTTTTTTCTTTTCTTCTCTGAAACAAAAAATACATGGTTGTTATGGCCCTGCAGTACTCTGGCCTCAACTAGGAAGGAAACGTTGGAGATGTCACTTTCACTTCCAAGCATACAGTACAAAATGGCTTTTAGCAATCAAAATGTCCTCTGGTGAAAAAATACTAAACATATGTTAAAGCAAACATTGTTCAAGACAGAGTTTTGAAGTTTACATTAATTAATAGATCAGATTAAATTTCCTTTGTCACATGATGGATTTAATTTCTGACTATTAAGACAAACCAGTTTTTAAATATTAAACTGGCTAGTGCCATTAACAATGCCTCTCATTTGCCCCTGTTCTGTTTAATCCTTTGCAGTCACATAGCTTGATGCTGAATAACACAATTCTGATCTGACTGAATTTCATTTACTGTCTTTACATACGAGTAATTTGGACTAGGTTCTTTATCAGTATATACATACCGGCAGATACAGGGGAAATCGAATATACCATTATTCAGTTATATCATACTCATCATTTCAGAGGACTTCAATGTTTTGAAATTTTACAGTAATTTAAATACTGACTGCAGTAATTTAAATACTGACTCCTACTATCAGAAGGAATTTCCTTACATTGGTCTTAGCAGAATTTTCCTTCTAGATAGGAGAGTTTATAAAAAAGCCAGGGTAGCAAATTGCAATATACAATAAAACTAAGATAATGGTTAACAGGATTTTAAAATCATGTATCTAAATCTAAACTGAGGTTCCATCTAATGCAATAGGGCTAAGCTCATATAATTTCCTTCTGACCTCAGTGACTCTGCTTTAACGCTAGCTTCTTAAAATGGACTAGACTGGAATTTTCAGTCACAGTAACTAGAACTGAAATATCCCACCTCTGGTGTGCGTGTCCCAGTGCTGAATAGTCATGCCACTCTCAGTAATCACTTAGGTATTTCGCTTAAAATGGAACAATTCTAAGAAAAGCAACTGAGGGAGACCCACCACAGCATACCCAACAGAATTTGCATTAAAAACCTCCTGCCAGCATGGGAACCGCAAGTTTACACCCATGATCCCTGAAGTCTGGCAAAGATCACAACAGGAATTGTCCATCTCCCAGGTGAGTACAGACCAGAGGCCACTACAGGTGCAAGCATCCTTGGTCCTTCCCATTGTACACTTTGAATAAAATCCTTGTGTTGTTCAGAGATAGAGAGAGAATGTGGACTAGTGGTAAGAACAATCCCTGAGAAGAGCGCCTGCCTGAATTCCCACCTCTCCTCTCAGGAATATCACTGTTCTATCCAACTGGAAAGAATGCCAATGAGAAAGATGGAGAGCAGCCTGATCCACACTCCCCCACTGGAGCTTGACAGTTTGGGCACTAGGCTGGAAAATGGGAATTGTGGGTTCAGTCCCACCAGACACAGGGCAGAATTCAACTCGCATACCCCAAGTCATAAGAGTTCTAAACTTCCAAGGAATTACATTAAAAAAGCCCCCTAAGCAACAACTACAATCAGGCATTCTTTCTCCTTCTCCAGTTTTATAACTTAACTATTCATTTATTTTTGTGAAAAAATACATGAAATAAAACCATTCTGCTTTGCATCAAATGGAAGCAACATTTCATTTCCTTCAATACACAATACATTTTAGCTTTTCTTTTTGATGCAAAACAAACAAATTAAAAATTTACATCAATTCTCCATTCTTAAACCTCCCACCTTTTCGAAGCAGTCATGCTGAAAAATCATTTCCTTGCTGAACACTATGCCTGTCCTTATTCACCTCTCTTCTTTTTACCCATTCTTTGATTTGCATTTTTTTTGGGTTAATCTTTTTCTTGTGGCGCTCTCTCTATGCCACATTATGTGTGCAACAGTACTTCTTGGTTAATCTGGAGGTACAGAAATACTGGCTTGCAGCTTAGCTGAGAGCTAGAGGAACAGACAGGGGTTGTTTGAATCGGCTGACTGCAGCCTGATGGCAAACATGAGCTCTCTTCTGGTTGGCTGTGTCTGGGATGTGATCAAGCAGGGGCAGTAGGTAGTACAGAAGGCAGCTGCTTGCAATATCCACAGTATTGGGTGCACGCTGGCAGAGCTAATCCAGGACAAGGTAATTTCCATCTACCTATCCGCCCCCCTTCTTGACCTCGTATGCCTCTTGGACTACGTAGAAGTTCATTCAATGTTTCTATCCCTGCTGGACTGCTGTGCCATCATAAATTAACCTAAAGTTGTTGTTTATGCCAGATGTTTAAATACATTTCTAGCCAACAGTATTTTTATTGAGGATTGCAATCAGCAACAAAGTGTATATTTTAAACAACTTGACTGCAGTGGTTATTTTTGGCATTCCTTGTTGAAAGCCTCTGCTGGCAGAGATGAAAATATCTTAAGACCATTTCTCTGATCCATGTAATACGAGGGACTTTTCCTTACTATATTTATCTATGAAAATTTGCACTAGACTGATGGGTTTTATAGTAAATCCTGCAGAATCACACACTTGTTTTATAGTTTCCCTGTATACTAAAGTTACTGGTTCCTGTTCTACCCAGTCAATGAACATAGATGTAGGTCAGTTCTTTTTCCTGTCTCTTACAAATATTAGTAAATCACGTTTTTGAAGGATTTGAATTTCTGTCTAGACTATAATTGATTTATTTATTTATTTTAAGCACCTTGAGACAAAATTCTGGAGCTTGACAGCTCTTCAGGTGAAACTAGTACAAAATCCAGTTGTAAAATAGGTAATTTCAATTTCCTTCCAGCCTTAATTCTGTGGCAGTGACACAGTGAGAAGTTTCACTTGCTTAGAGAAAGAAAACCAAATTTATTTAAAAGCAAAGGGACATCCAGATCTAATCCATTTTTGTCAGAAAGCATTAAAGCAAAATTAATGAGAAATCTCAAAGTGTTATTTTAAAAATTATTTCTCGTAACTTTGGACTCTACAGCTATGCAAAAGACAGTGTGCTCATTCAGAGTCTGTGACATTAAAAAGGCAAACAAAAAGAGGCAAAATGGTAACTTCTGCCAGACACAGATCACCTTCAAATATTATAAATCATATTACAATAAAAGGGATGGAAAACAGTAAACAATTTTTCTTTTTTTTTACCAAAGGAGAATATACACATATCTGTTAGAACTCAGATATACTTAACCCCACATAGCAGACTTAAAACCAGAGTAACACCATTGCCTATGATGCTGCTTCAGCATTTGTGTATGTCTTAAGTGCAATAAAAATGCTGGGCTCTTTCCCTTAGTGGGAGAAATACCCTGTACAACTGGCTAAAACCAGCATCTCACAGAGAAGGCTTTGCTCGTGTTGGCTACAAACATGAGTAGAAACAGCACACAAGCCCTACAGAGACGCACACCATCTGTGTGAGGTGTCTAATGCCGGTGGCCAAGTTACCAGTCTGTTCTCCCAACATTGCTTCTACTGTGAATGAAGAGCTATCATAGAATCATAAAATGGTTTGGGTTGGAAGGGATTTTAAAGATCATCTAGTTTCAACACCCCTGCCATGGGCAGGGACACCTTCCACTAGACCAGGTTGCTCAAAGCCCCATCTAGCCTGGCCTTGAACACTTCCAGGGATGGAGCATCCACAACTTCTCTGGGCAACCTGCTCCAGTGCCTCACCACCCTCATAGTGAAGAATTGCTTCCTTATATCTAATCTAAATCTACCCTCTTTCAGTCTAAAGCCATTACCCCTTGTCCTATCACTACATGCCCTTGTAAAAAGTCCCTCTCCAGCTTTCTAGTAAGCCCCCTTCAGCTACTGGAAGGCTACTGTAATGTCTCCCCGCAGCCTTCTCTTCTCCAGGCTGAACAACCCCAGCTCTCTCAGCCTGTCTTCATAGGAGAGGTGCTCCAGCCCTCTGATCATCTTCATTGCCCTCCTCTGGACTTGCTCCAACAGGTCCATGTCCTTCTTATGTTAGGGGCCCCAGAGCTGAACACAATACTCCAGGTGGGGTCTCATGAGAGTGGAGCAGAGGGGCAGAATCACCTCCCTTGACCTGCTGGTCACGCTTCTTTTGATGCAGCCCAGGATATGGTTGGCTTTCTGGGCTGCAAGCGCACATTGCTGGCTCACGTTGAGCTTCTCATCAACCAACACCCTCAAGTCCTTCTCCTCAGGGCTGCTCTCAATCCATTCTCTGCCCAGCCTGTATTTGTGCCTGGGGTTGCCCCGACCCATGTGCAGGACCTTGCACTTGGCCTTGTTGAACTTCATGAGGTTCGCATAGGGCCACCTCTGAAGCCTGTCAAGGTCCCTCTGGAGGGCATCCCTTCCCTCCAGCGTGTTGACCGCACCACACAGCTTGGTGTCATCGGCAAACTTGCTGAGGGTGCACTCAATCCCTCTGTCTATGTCACTGACAAAGATGTTAAACAGCGCTGGTCCCAATACCGACCCCTGAGGAATGCCACTTGTCACTGGTCTCCACGTGGACATTGAGCCATTGACCACAACTCTTTGAGTGCAACCATCCAGCCAATTCCTTATCCACCGAGTGGTCCATCTGTCAAAGCCATGTCTCTCCAATTTAGAGACAAGGATGTCATGTGGGACAGTGTCAAATGCTTTGCACAAGCTACGGGGCATCCTGAGCTGAAGCCCTGACACTGGTGCTTTAAATAGCCTTCAAACAAGATTAATTCTTTTCTCTGGCTATAATGCTCAGGCTCTTGAACTGGCCAGTCAACTTTCATGGCCTGCAGGCTGGCAGCGTGGCATAATCTCCCTAACTGTCCACCTGCGTATGCTGTAAGCAGCAGCATCTATTCAGTTTGGCTGGGCTGAGCTAAGCATTCCTGAGACACAGCTTTGCATGTGAGCCAGTGCTTACATCCATAGAAATGTATGGACTAGTCTTGAAATGACATTTTGATGATGAAAGACAAGAAACAACTGTCTGGAAGAGGAATGACATCTTAAAGAACAAAAGGGATTTTAATGTAGCTATTCCACTGAATAATGATGTTGATGTTCCATGCTAAAACCCCCACAAGATAGAAAATACCAAAATTCAGCCTCACTCTACCGGCTAAATCCTGCTTTCAGTGCTTTTCTGAACTTTCATATAATCCTTTTTCTGGTCTCTTCCATCTGACATGCCCATGACAGGAGTATTTGAAAACATATGGCCAAATATTAAATCTAGCATTTAGTACCCACTAACTCAAAAAATCCCCTAAGACAACAATGTCCTGATCTTGTCCACATGTAGATTGAAAAATATACTATGGCTCAGATGCCACAGAATTTGCAACAAGCCAGATCTTTTGTTTTTGTAGCATGGCTTTCTGCGACAGTTTGAACCAGCACATTGTAATTCCAGATAAATTAAAAATTGCACTGTTTTTTAACTAAATTGGCCATTAAATATATAATTTATATAAATATATGGGCATCTCTTTCTATGTGATAAAGCTGTGCATGCAACATTGCTTGCATTATTTATTCTAGTATGGCCTTACATTTTTAACATTCTGGAGATCTTTGTACTGACAGCAAGTAGCTGCATTAGAACATTGTCAGCAGGAGCTGAAAAGCTGCCACTTGGCACAGGTGGGATGGCATTTTATTATAAACATACTAGACAGGATTTTTATAATTACTTAGCACTAGCCCTCCTACTTACTTAAATCATTATTATCGGAGTGGGCACATAGAAAGAGCTGTAGTTAAGGTTATCCAGCATTTTTCATTAAAAGATTCAGCTTTCACTTGTTTATAACTGTCAGAATTATTTCTTTTAGGCTTGAACTTGCGGGTATGTGTATCTGCTTTAGGTTTCCTCTTACTTTTTCAAGTTCCAGCTAAACTGATCCAGCTAATAATGAGATTAACAAAAAATGGCTTGGATTGTTCATGTTTGGGGAAAAAATCTTCAGTTTATCAAAAATGTCTAATGCAATCATGCTCAGGAGCAGGATCTTAAAATCTATCATGTATACAGATATAGAAAGAGGAGGTAATTTCCCCTGTTTTTCCACTGTAATCTGGAACCAAATTCACTATTCCTAAGTCTCTGCTGCCAGCAAGCATCTATGAAAATCACTGAGAAAGCATATTCCTCTTCTAATGGCTTGTGTACACAGAAGATGGTAGTTTACTGCTGCTTTGGATCTAAAGGATGCAGCTCTTCTGAGGAATTATGCATGGATCTGTATGATTCTGCTTGGTGTATTTCTAGGTGACCTCCTGAGGTCCCTTCCAGCCTCAATGCTTCTGCGTTTTCCTAGTGTGGTGGGCAAGACTTTTTTTTTGTAACTGAGAAATTGCATGTTTAAAATTTACACTAAGAAACCATTAAGGTTGCAATATTAAGCACTCAAAAGCTACAAAATACCAGACTTCTGGTACATAGGCTTATTGTATTGTGATAACCATCCTTAATGACAAATGCAGAAAACACTCCTGTCTTATTCAGTGCACAGTGGAGCTGGGGAAAGTCAGGTCTGTGGAAACAGCTGGAGAATCTTGTCTTATTTGCTACAGAATGAGTAGTAAATCAGAAAGGGACTGTCAAGAAAGGATGGTCTTGTTCAGACAGTGAATAGAGCCCTAAAAAACTCTCATCTATTTCTGCCCCTGCCATAGAATTCCTACTTAGGGCTTGGCAAGTCACTTGAATCACATCTATTTCAGGTTACTAATATTATATTCCTTTCTCCATGGCATTTGCAACTACAGCTGGAGCCATTGGGAGCTTGGCTTTGATCATGCTAGAGTGCTATAAATGCTGAGCTGGGTTCTGGGTGTTTCTTGTTAATCACCTATATCTACTAAAAGACTTTGACATTAACATCTTCATATTCATTTCCCATTTGTAAGATAGTCAAACGAGTACTTTTTAACTTGACAAGAATGTTCTGAAAATACATTACCAATGCCTACAAAGCACTTCGATATTACAGTAATGAGTATCATAGGAAAATCCATGAGGAAATTAAAAATTTTATGTTCACAATAGGGTTTAAATACTGTGCAGCAGGCAAGGCATGACACTGAGTTATGGAGAGGAAGCTATTGAACAAAAGCCTGTTTAATGAGCACTGACCATCATGTACACTGAAGGAAGCAAGACACCAATAGCGACTGCCTTATTAACATGCGATGATATGATCAGGTGATATGTAATCATGTAATTCGGATGTAATGACAATCTTGTAATGCATGCATAAAAAGCAGGGAGCCTCCCTCCAATTTTTTATGCTTTTTAACTCATTTTAACATCTTTTCTTCCTTTGAGGAACATATGTCTCATTACTAGTGGCCTTGGGCCACGTCTGAAAACCTCTCCCAGTATTCTGATTCAATTGCAAACTGGCTGATAAAAATTAACCTAGTGAGGTACTGGTTCTCTGCCACTTGTTCACATAAAAAACCAGAGAAGCAAGCTCTGACAAACCCTGAAAGGCACAGTCTGGAGGGATCATGATAAATCAGAATAATTGAGAGGGATACAGGGATATACTAGAGGTATAGCAGCCCCTACCAGTCCCTGGTATACAGGGCTACAGACCCAGTCCAGGCTGACTAGGGGCAAGTGTCTCTTTTTCAACTCTTCAACATAGCGGTACTCAGTACTTGCAAAGCTGCAGCTCAAGATTTAAGCCAATTCCACTGAAATGGTTAGCTGTGAAAAAGTTTTTTTAAAAGTCAAGATTTGGTTTCAGAACTAGAACTTTATAAATAGCCTGCTGTAATCTCACAATTTTTGTCCCAGGCTATCTGGCTACAGCTTTACACTTTTTTGTGTTTGGAAGGGCTAGAAGTACAGTTATTTTAAATAAGACTCTGGAACATATTTGCAGAATGTGCTGTGGGTTTAGGGGTCAGTGTACTCTGCAGCAAGCTCTGCGGCCTTGAAAAACTCATCGTCCCTACTTAGAGATCTGCCAGCAAAATTTTATTATAATTCCAACTACAATTTGAACGCCACAAGGCACAGAATAAATTCAAGTTTTTCACTCTATTAAACCTTTAGGCATTTAGAAATATTGTTCCAGAAAAGGCCCTAATTATCCTGTCATCATCTCACTATGAAAAAGGATAATGTAATACCTAAGGAATGTACAAATTTGTGGAAACAAATAATAAACAACATAAATAAACATCCTCTCCCACTTTACCAATGTAGCTGATGTTGCACTGCAATTAACAGCATGCAATGTTCACTTCTAATAAACACTGAGAATGAAAATTACCATAAAGGCAATTTTTCTCTGAGCTTTTGCCTTTGGCTCTGTGTAGCCTCTTAATACTGAGGAGCAATCAGGCTGTTCAATATCCTGTGGCATTTCTTGATATTCAAAGGTGATTCTTTTGACTTTGTACTTGGGAACTAATATCATCTAAGTGTGTTTATACAGTGGAGATCTCAGGAAGAAAAAAGCTGAAGTGGAAGAAAGGCTATCACAAAAATACTGGCCCTATGCAAAGCACAAAACATATTTTATGTTGTTTTATTGCACTTCCTTTTTTTTGCCTCTCACAAAGCTACCAAGTAGGAAAGCAAGCTATTGGAGTCAGATCTAACACTCACTGAAGCCATCAGAAAGACTCCCATGCAATTTGGAAGCTTCCACATGATGATGCTAAATTACAGAGGGTCAGTTATTTTAACCTATACAGAACAATTTCCAATTTTGTGGGCTAATGAATATCTATATCTTCAGCACCCCAGTTTCAAGAATACATCACTCAGGGTTTTTCTTTGAAGAACAATATATATATGATACAGCTGCATGTTTTCCAAGTAATAACAAGAAAAGTAGCCTGTGTGCAGTCAATTCAGGACTAGAGCAAACATTTCTATCCTTTAAAAAAGAGGAATTAGCACTCTTAATTTGATAGCTCTAGTGGATTTATCATTAAACCCATTAGTAGATTTATCAATGCATCTATCATTGTGGACCTTCAAAATATTGCAAGCCAGAATCCTCTATGCTTTATTTGTTTTACATTACAAGGAAAGCCTGGATTAAACTGATCCCTCACTTTTCTGCATTCATAGGAGTAGAAAAGTTGATACCATTTTGCTAACAGAGTCACTGCCAACATTCTGTTATTCAATCCCTCTTATCCATTCCCAAGTACACCTTCTACAGAAAAACCATATTACTAAAATTACAAATCACCTTTGGCCAAAACAAAGTTGATTTCTTGGCTTCTGGAAAATAACAACAATGAAAAAAATAAGACATTTGGGGGCATTTGAAATTTAATCTTCATCTACCTACATTTGCAGTCCTTCTGGTTTTTGGCAAGCTCAAAGCCAGGCCTACATTCACAGGCAACCCCACCTTTGGGCGTCTCCCGGCAGATGTGTGCACACCCATGATCTTTGTTCATACAGTTCATACCCTCTGTAAAAAAAAGAAAGAAAAATGGAAAATATTAGTACTAAAATAAAATTACAAAATGATTATACACATTCAATCCTCCAGTAATGTTAATTGTAATTTTTATTTTGCATCTGGACTGTGTTCCACTCGGCAAAAGAATGCAGTATACAATCAACAAAACAGTGTAATAAAGGACAAACCTCCTCTGGGGCAAATACAGTGAGTACTACTGTGGAATATAGGGTGTCTCTGCTGCATGTAGAAACCCAGGTCTTGTGATTTCCCTATTCCATATCCATATTCTAATCTTTCAGGTACATAGGCTTATCCATATCCTATGCATCTATCCATATCCTATGTATCTAATCCATATCCAATTTCTAACTCCAGGAAGTTGTCTGTCCCACAGGTGATTATCGGAGTTGAATAACTGAGCTCACTGGTTTTTTTTTCCATATATGAATTTAACGGTTGTTACTGTCTGGTGCATTTTTATTTGCCTGTTAATGTGCTTTATATTCTCTAACACACAAAATCTACCAAATATTACATCTGAGCATTTTTGCTTGGATCTGTTTCTTCGCTCTTTGTTATACATCTCAATTATCTGTGTCATCCACCATAAACACAGCCAACCTCCAACAAACCTACTACCACTTTTCTCTTTGACTATATTAAACAAAACATACCAGCTGTTCAACAAATGCCCATGTGCCACGGGTGGATTCCTATTAATGTTTATGCCAAGGAGCAGTATCAACCAGCTTTCTCTTAATCATCATAGGGCCAATTTTAGCTTTCTAAACCATGTAAGTGATTTAGATACTGAATGCACCTTATGCTCTTAGAGGCTTTCATTACTGAGTTAATTCAAATCCCACATATTCACAGAAATCTTGAACTCAGTCCTTATGGGTCAGCATCTAGCATTCCTTGTGTGAACGAAGGCTAGCTAGATTTGCATTACAAAGCCTTCTCAGACTTCCCCTTGGATATCTGACCTGGAAAGGAGAAACAAATTCTCTCAGAGTACACCGACAGAGAATTCACAGTGTAACTCAGCTTACTACTGTGAAAACAGCATGTATTCCCCAAAACACTGGTGCATGCAACATCAGTGTGGACTCAGCAGCTCATTTGTCACTTCGTAACATGGCTACTCCTACCTATTCTAGGCTAATTTCTCAAAACAACTCCCGTGTAAAATGTTCAAGTTAAACCTACAGTGACGACATACTGTAAATAAATGTTTTTTCAGGGCTGTTGCAAAGTTTTTGCTTCCAAAGGTGAAAACGATCACTGCCCTTCCTTTCTATTCTTCCAGAAGCTACATGAACCTACCTGCCACTTCCAGCATCTACACACACTGACTTTAGGCTGAGCCTGGTCTCAGACTATCAGATACGTGAAACCAAGTGTAAAGGCTTTATGATGGATTTGAGCAAAAGTTTCTCTGCATACAGAATAGTTTTTAATTGAACACAAATAAAAGGATTAGCGTGTAAGACAGCTACTAAGAAACTGTGTGCAAAATTCTGAGGAGGAAATGCTACAGAAAGTCAATCAGAGATTCCCTCAGGCTGACAGAAGCTAACAGCTTCAGAAGTTATTTGCACTGCTCGACTTTACCTCAGAAAGGTTTATATTAGCAGAATAATGAAAAACACACACCACCAGCCCAAGTGGGTATTTTTGTTCATCTCTCCTACAAAAAAATATCAGGATCTTAAATCTCACTGCCTATGAAAACCAACTTTACAGACAACAGATATATTTCTCTCTTCTAAATTCCCCTCTGCGTTAGCCTTGATGAGTCTAAAAATTTGCCAAAGCACAAAATAAGTTATTCTCTGTAAACTGCAGCCTGGACAACAGATGCTTTTGGAAGATATAATACATACTATACTATACCATCCTATACATCGAAGTGAGGTATGAATGTTTTGTTTGGCTGAACAGATATAAAAAACCTGGGAACGGCCTTATTGAAAGTTTTGAGGCATTTTATAATCTCTTTCTCTCCACTTCTCCCAACAAAGGATTTCAGACACAATGTGTTTGACAAACTGCATTCCTGCGCACTACGCTATGTTCAGAAAAGGATCTGGGAAAGATAACACATGCCTGATTGAGTCACACTGCTGAGGCAATGAGAAGAGAGGAATTAGATAGATGAAAGAAGATATTTAATGGCCCAGAAGTGTAATGAAGCAAGTGATTTTCAGTGTTTACTTACAGATACTGAATATCTGCCATTGTTAAAATCACTAGGGAAGACAGAAATTGTGCACTGCTAAAAATATCGGGAGAAATCAAAGATCAGAATTATTACATTCTGAAACAAAAGTGAAAGACAAAGCAGATTTTATGCTGGTATTTGTGTGTAAGACTACAGTATTTCAGTTACTGTATTAATCATTTCAGTTATTGTATTCATCAGGTAGTTGGAGCTGTGGAAAAACTATTTCAGTTCCATGTTTAGCTGGAGAAGAATACCACAGAAATCTCCTAAGCCTGAAAACCATTATTTCACAAAATCTAAGTTTTTCTGGTGAAATGAAAGACCATTATTTTTCAGTCAAGAGCAGGAAATAATCCACAATGAAACTTCTCATTTACATTTTAGTATTTTTCAAAATCCCTAAGAATTAAATTACAAAAAAATTCCTCAACAAAATTTTGCTTAGGCCTGAAAAAAGTATTTGAATAAAAATGCAGCAAATAAGTATTTTGGCTTGTTTAAAAATGTAACCTAAACCAAATTTGTGTTAATTTGTAAATAGTTTTAATTATTCCAAATTTTAATTTTTCAGCAAATGCAGTATTGGGGCAGATGTCTTCTGTATCAATCTACATACACAAGTGATTTATGAATCATTGTTGATACATAAGATTTACTTTTTTTGCAAGCTGACTCTTCAAACAATACTGAATCTGTTATGATATAGCATATAAATCACACTAAAAAATACAAAAATATGCTAAATACCTTCCAAATACTAGTTTAGTTGCTATACAAATGCATATAAATGGAAGAGAAAAATACTCCTAAAATGACTTTGTTCAGCATTCTCTTTAGCAGGATGTGGTCCAAACTCTAAAGCGAACTAGAAATACATAAACCACCTCACAGATATTTTCTCATCCTGGAACTGGATGGAGTGCACTGCTGGTAGTAAAATAACTGGTCTGCTGACTGCAGACCACTCTGCTATTGTAGAAGTAGTAAAACGCCTGAGTTATCATCTCCCCTCACTATCACCTCCTGAGAACCAAACTTTTTCCTTATTTTAGTTAACGTTTAGTAGCCACCTAATGTGCACAAGCTTTTTACATAAGGAGCCAAGAGTGTGAATAACAGCATGGAAAAAATTCCCCTGATGTTATAGGGGGATGTTTTTTAAGCATCTCAGTGCCTGCCTTGGAGCTCAGCCTCTCTCAGCCCCAGCACAAAGGGTGACCCAAAGGGGAGGTGGGCAGCGTGCTTCCAGACCCACTGGCACTGCCATGTGCAGGCAGCCAGGAGGCTCCTCTCCCCGGCGATGGGCAGCACACCACTCCAGCAAAAATGCTGCGTTCCCTCTGGGGGTAACTGGCACAATCAAGGCCAAACAGCTTGATTTGTAGAGATGTGTGGAAAACCAGTCATTCAGGTAAAAAACACAATCATGGAAAAATGGGGCGGGATTCTGCTGCTCATTTAAATGTGTTTGAAGATTTTCTCTTAATGACCATAAGCCCCAACTCAGCAGACGGGCCCCAGCGCCAAGAGCAGTGCCCTGTGCTTCACGTGTTGCTCCTTCCTAGAGCTGACCAATGTAATGCAGAACAAGGGAACAAAGGAGAAACACCTATGGAATTATTCTAGGCCTTTACCAAGACAGTACTGAATTATGCCCACAGCAGTTTTACTTCAGTTATGTTGCACAGCCTGGGCAAAATATCAGGCAATGGATCTTCTGCTCAAGCCTTAACCAGAAAGTATTTGCAGAACTACATCATTTACTACACAGCCTTGTGCCCCCCCCCATGCGCAACTGCATCACTCCAGTTTTGAACTCAAGGAGTTGTTCCTAGCTGCTTCTCTTGATTTTTGCAGTGATCTGTGGGTCCCAGCTTCTAGAACTGATGTGACTATGGGTCAAGTGAAAAACCATAGTTCCCAAATCAAGGGAAAGACTAAATGTTGAGAAAAGAGACATCTGTACACCAAAAAATCCTTACTTTATCGTCATGATAGTAAAATGTCCAAAGTTGAAAGGTTCTAGGTTTTTCATGTTAACTGTTCATAAAAGCAGTATCTTAATTTAATATGCTGCCACCCAAGGTAGTCTCTAAAGCCTAGCACAAAAATGGGTGCACGTTCTCTTTGGCAGTGCTGGCAGATAGTAAAAAAACCTTTTCAAACACAGACACATTCTCAGCAAATTCATCTTACAAAAAGACAGCAAAACAGAATGCAATGGAAAATATATTATAAACAGGAAGAGAAATGCCACTTAAGAAATGAAAACACTAATCTCATTAAACTAAATCCTCTCTCAGCATTTTAGATATGACTTGAGAAACTCTCTCCTATTACATTCCTGGATTTTTTCTGACTTTCAGTTACAAAAGATTGTTCATGGGAGAGTGGCAGACATTGTTATATGACCTACAATCCACATTCATTTTTGTTCCTGGCCTAGGAGAGATTTGGGTGTGAGTCTACCACATTAATCCAGTCTGCCATCTAGTTATCACAAATCTCTTAATAGTGCTGTTCTGCAAAATGTTCAGTCTGATACAATGACCTCTCCATTGTATTATGCTCTAAAAATGTTTTCAGCTCAATGGCTCTGAAAGTGCTTAAATCAGGCTGACTGTGACAGCCTTTATTTTTCATTACCACTGCCCGTTCTCATCTTAATTAAGACTTCTTGCAATTATTTTACTCTGTGGTTCATCATATATGCTTACATTATCCTCTATGTTGTCATAAGTTCACTTACTCTGTATTTATATTGCTGCTATTTTTAATAACTGCCAAATAAACATGCTGATTCCAAACACAATCTGAAAAAGACGACTATAAATTGCACCAAAGATATAATTCAGTAATAACTTTTAGAATATTGTCAGAGTATATGTGGTTGAATGTGGTAAGAAAATACAAGAAAACTTGAACTTAAGCCATATAGACACACTGACATGCACAGTAGCATGTGCATCACTTATACTCAATCCCCAAAACTACGTAATTGGATTCTCTTTCTTGTTAATTTTAGCATTAGGTACACAGTGAAATCTCTTATTACAGTTGCACCCTTATTTAACAAAAAAATGAATCTTATAAAAAAGTCACTAAAAAAGTTGTAGACATGATTTACGAAATTCATACATAACACATAATTTGTATGATTCTGTTCTAGTAACTTCTAAAAGACTTAAAAGACATTAAATATAAGTTATATGCAAGTCATTGAATTGCTGGACTCAGATAAGCCACAGTGTTTAATTATTTATGAACTGTTTTACACACTTTTTATGAACATACCCTGTATGTAAAGTAAAGCATAAATCTTTATAACACAAACAACAAGCAATTGTTGTGGTTAATTTCTCTCCATCAATCTTAGTTATAGGGGATAATTACTTCTGCTTGAGTAGGGGATCCATGTCGTGGTACAAAACTGCTACTGGTGATATTCAGGACTTTCAGGACTTTTCTCTTTTACAGAACTGCTAATTTAAGGAATGGTAGAGTTCAACTGTATCAGGATCAGTTGATACAGTTCAACTGTATCAGTATGTATTATATATCATAGCAAAATATAATAATACCAAATATATTGTAATTATAATAACTATAAAGTAAGAAATAGGATGTAGCATGAAATATAACGTCTTTAGATCACCCGATTGTCACTTACAGTCATTCTCTCAATGCCTGCTGCTAGAAAGAAGGGAATGTATCTTCAGCAGCAGAGAGAGGAAAGAATACAAGAGTAAACAAGCATTCTCATTTTAGTTGTTTGCGAAACTATTAACATAGTGGGATTTTTGTTTGTTTGTTTTCTTTCTAAAAGTTCATGTGAGAAGCTACAGCGCTACAATAAAACACACCGGTCAATGACCAAGCAATTTAGAAGACGGACAGAGACAACTCCTCTCCCAGAGTTTTTGTTTTACTCTGTTAGGAACAGAGGCCAAACAAAACACGCTGAGTTTCTGACAGAGACAGGAACATGATGTTAGTGAAAGTGCAAGATGGTTGTTTCAAGCCAAATGTTACATTATGCATGTAAATTTTGGTCATATAAATGTAGTTAGATGGTTGACTATCCAAAAAAAGCATACCGTTAACTTTTCGGCTGGCTTGTGGAGAGCACTCCACATCTACACCTGTGGGTGTCCCTGCTTTGGCCTTCTAACTCCAGCATCTTGTGTCCTTCACAAGAGCGATGAAAATCAACATTCGACTAAAAAACCCAATTATAGTCAACAAATACATATGGTCAGATCTTAGCTCCATTGGTGTGGAAGGATTGTTTTCCAACAGCCTGGATCTGACCTTCACCTTTATGCTGCACAGTTGCATCAGATCCTCTGGACATTTCTGGCTCACTAATAAGGAGCCAGATTCTGGGTTGTGATTCTGGCTCACTGATTCTGGGACGTGAAGAATGCCTGGGTGAGCTCGGCTCCCCAGTGAGAGCCTAAGATGCTCTCATCTCAAAACAGAATATGTCCTTACATGAGGATAAAGAAACTCCACCAAGACTTGCTCTCTTCGGCAAGAAATCTAACTAATAAAACTAATAAAACTAATTGGTTGAGGCAGCTACCCTTCCTCAGCCGATCACAACGTCATGGGTACAAAGCACCCATCTAGGAATAGACCACCAGAGCTAAGTGAGAAACCTCGCATTGGGTATGCTGGAAATGTAATAATCTATGTCATGGTCTAATGTTTTTCATATTCTTAACTGAATGAACACAAGACTTTCTTTCCATCTTCATTCCTGAAATAAGTTGCTTGGTTCTGCCTAAAGCTTTAGGAAAATACAGTTGTTTCAGTGACCACAACTCAAGCCAACAGAGGTTGAAAAGAAAAGAAAACAAATAAAGCAGGCAAACTGACCCAAGGAAACAAAACTCTACACTATTAAGTAGGTTGGCTGGAGAAATCCTGGACATCATACAAGAAAACAGCTGCTGGTATATTACAAAATAAACAAATTCAAGTTTGTTTTAGCAATTACATGTGTTTTCAGTTTGGATATAAAACGTGCTTAGGGACAGCATCTTCAGCAGGCAGGCTTGCAGTCTGATCTCTGACAAGATGTTCCTCCTCTGAGTGGCAGCCAGAAAACCACGTGTCATCCAGCCCTGAACAGGGGTTTTGTCTTAAGATGTAGAAATAGGCATGTGTCAGAAATATAACTTCATTCTGTCAGCAGTAAAAGCAAAGATTTGCAATTCTGCAAAGGTACTGTAATTTCAGAAAAGAGGATAGAAAGATTAAATGAATGATGGGAGTGAACTGACCAAGTTTAATTTAGCAGAAAAACTATGCAGGTAGGGAAAGGAAATAGATTCAAAAATTTCCAGAAAATGTCAGCAATTCCTGTCGGACCAAGAACAGAGAATAAGAAAGACTGGCTGAAATCCAGCCCAGGTTGGTTGTGACCGACTTGTGATTGTGCGATGACATTTTGGTGGATCACATGAAAGAAGTTTGGCTATCTCAGTCTGTTTCCCACATTGCAGAGCTACCAATAGAAGCTGGTGCTCACTGAAACCCGTTTCAATAGTCTCTGTTACCTTCTCACACATAGATACAGTTTATCTCAAAGAAAATTCAGCAAGATAGCCCACGGAATGCGTATTGCTGCTGCTCTGGCAGAAGCAAGGCTATCAGTCTCTGCCAGTATCTACTTGGCACCTGACATTACCACTGATTTCACACAAAGGGAAATAAATGGCAGGGGAAGAGAAAGATGAGGACAAGAAAGGAGAGCAAAACAAAACACCATCAACACTACTACAACCTACTTTTAATTTTGCTTCATCTTTAAATCGCAATTCCTTAAACAGTAAAGCAAAGCAAAAGAAAAGGTTGGTTTTCGGGGAGTCACTGCCATACAAAGTCCATTGGCAGCCAGAGGTGACTCTGAGGGCAGACAAGGCCACACAGGAGGCATAGCTGAGAAATGAGCTTTCTCCATTTGGGTCTTCACCACTGCTGTCATATTTCTTGGTGCCTTGGTGGGAGCTAATAAACCTTGAGTAGCTCTGATATCCTGGTCCCCAGAGATGTGGTGCTACAGCAGAGCTAGCAAATGACAACATCATCAAGGCATGCTCAAGTACCCTCAGATGGGTAGGAGTTCAGTAACTACAAAAAAGTCCCAAGTTGTGGCAAAAATGAGAAAGTCCCATGTTATTTTTGAAAATACTAGGCCTTTGGGCCTCATAGCATACCAGAGATATGAAAACCTCGCTCACTCTTTTCTGAAAGGGTCTCTCTAGGGATAAAAAGTACCTACTTATAACATGGGAAAATTGTAAAGCATTAGACCAGACAATGGCAAGAAAATGTTTCTTCCCTCCCTGGTCACAGGAAAACTCAGTCTTTAAACAAAATTTCTCCACCCCACCAAGTGAAACTTCTCAAAAAGATGTTGCAAAGTTTTTAGTCCTCCAATAAAAAGACTTAAAATAATCTCAGAAAGAGACACTTTCCACAAATATAAATACATCATTTAATTGAAAATACAGCTTTTCATTAGTGTTTCATGAGAAGGTTTTGAGCCAGGTCTAACCAAAGTTTAAATCATTATAGTATCATTTGTGAAAAGATAAGGCAAGAGATGGGATGATGGGATTAGAAAAAGAATCCTAAAATCTTGTATTTTGTTTCCTTCTGAAATCTGCACAACTGACAAGAGACAGCCGTGGTTTCCAGAAAGAAATATTTCTAATGAAATACTTCAAAAATAACTATTTCTAGGGCACTTTTTCAAACACATAGCGTGTATTCAAATAGACAGAATAACAGTAAATATTTCAACAACACTTTGCTTTGCAGGAACTCCTTCACATCCCAAACTCTTCCCAGGAAAATTTTGTAAGTTTTTGCAACATCATGTAATTAAACATAAAATTAATTATGTACTTGATCAGCACCTTTGCAAGCAAGAAGACATATTTAGCAGGTTTACTTTCCAACTGTATTGAAGCAAGCTGTGTAGTAAATAAACCTTGCAAAGCAGCAGGATGAAACAGATTCTTCTTTTGGGTTCCTATTAAGCTTTAACTAAGATGCTTCATTCCCCATGGAACCAACTGATGATGAAGGGCCCTGGATGTGTGTGAAGGTTTATTTTTGAACTCCAAGTGGAAGAATGACCTCAGCAATGCCTATTCTGCACTGGGAATATTCTCAGAACTCTCAAATTCTTTTTCAGGGAAGTAACAGTCTCCTGTGGCCTTGACTTATAGGCACTACCTTTCTCAGGCATAATAAATTCCAAATCAGACGACGTTGTCTGAAGAAATCTGATACTAATTTTGCTATTTTAGTAAGATTATTTTATTACCATGAACACAACATGTAAAGGCATTTCTAAATGTTGATGGCTGGAAAAAGTTTCATATATACAATAGATTTTGTCCTATTTTCTTTTTACATAAACAGAAAATAGACTGTAGGACTAATTAGCAAAATGATACATGATATTAAATTTAACTGTATATATTATATACTATTATAGAGCTATGTATCATTATATATGCACTAATTAATATATATATTATGAATATTCATAATTATATATATAATGCTATATGTACTAATGCATATATAACCTATTTAAACCCAAAAATATGTTGTGCAATAAATTAAGACGGTTCACTGCTCTACAGGTAAATATGGAGCACAGATCAAATAATTATCTTACATCAGGCCTATCATTTTTGTAGGGCTAAACATGACCAAGATTCAAAGCTCATTCTGTTATTTTGTTCCTTACAAAATAAAACACCGACCATGATGTTAAGGAATCCATAGACTTGCCCCCGTGCAGAAAGGACCAATGTAGCACAAAGGTGGTCATGTCTCTCAAAGGTAAGGGATAAAGCAATACAGTTTCTAGCCTCCTGTTCAGTTTTTTGGGGGTCACTTCAGCTCTAGAAAGCTGAATGTGAAGCAACATCCATATGTAGCTGTGCTATAGTCCCCACAGCTTCACATTTCCATCAACATTTTGACAGTAGAAAAATCCAATGGTCTAAGTTATTGTCCAACAACCAAACAGCTGATTGCCGCCAGCTGTGGCGACTTTCAGAAAAATCATATACAACCTGGAACCAAAATTTTAACAGTGTTTTTGGAGCCATTGAGTCAACTGCAGTTTCTTTCAAAAACAAAATTGCGGATATACTTAAGTGGTATGTTTGTACACAACACAAGTTCTTTTTGGTGCAAAGCTTTCTTGTGTTCAAACCTCGAGGTCTGTACAGCCCACTTCCATGCACCACTGGTGTACAGGAAGTAGGCTGTCCCTTGGGGAAGTCAAACTGGAAGGTGTACACTAGGGTGTGAGAAACAGCACCACAGAGTGCAGAACGGATTTCAAACTTGTTCCCAATTTCAATACATTCCTTTCTTTTTTTTATAAAAACACATATACATTTCACTGATGAGTATCAGAGAAATAAAGTAATCCAACTCAGAACTGCACTGGAGTGAAGAAAGAATATGCCTTAGAAAATGCTATAACTTCTAAAATGTTATTCTAGCAACTCTGTCAATACCTGAGGACAATGGAAGACTGAATATGAAAGGCAAAATATATGTTTGCAAACTGCCTTGTGAATGGGCAATTCTATTTCCTGTCAAAATGCTTTAAGATGTGTGTAGTGGCTGGGGTAAAAGCGAAGTTATCCGGAGTATTGTCATAACTAAATAACTACTTTAATAAGCTCAGAGTGTTCGGCTCCTTCATTCTCCTCTGTCTCTTGATTGATTATTTAGTGGGTCTGGTGCTAAAGCTCATAAATTTCAAAATTCTTTCACCTTTTTTTTTGTCTTTCTGATCAAAGAAATGTTTATGTATCCTTCCCATACTGTGTCTCTTTAAACCATTGGCTTTTTCAAAGTGGGTTTTTTTTAACGCCATAATGTGATGTACAGAGAGAGGTAAATGATGTCAGAATCCTTTCTGCCCCAAACCAGTCTGTAAATCTTCAGAAAAGCAAAGTTCATGGGTGCATTTAAAAGGGGCACAATCTGTTTGTGCTTAAAAGAAAGTCCCCCTTTTTTTGTGTGTGCAGAATAACAATGCCAGAATGTGTTATTCCAAAGAACTGTTGCCATGGTGATGCCATCAATAACATCATTTTCTGCATCCTTGTCCTTTAAACACATAAGGAACGCAACAAGCATTGGTAAATGTGAAAAAAGAACAATTACCTTTTCTCTCTCAACAGCAGAGGAAGCCTTTTTTTTCACCTCATCAATAGAAAATTATGTAGAAAGGAATAATAAAGACTGTTACAAGAAGCACCAAGAAGCCTATTAGTGACAAAGGCTTTTTTTTTTCTTTCCATGAATAATTACAGCTCTTCAAGAAGAAATCAGCCCAAGCTAAGGACCCTTTGCAAGCTTTAGATGGTAAAACAAACATTTGACTATACAAGGATTTCCCTTTCATGTACCTTTCCAAGGAAAAACAACTAAAATCCAGAGTGAAATGGGAGAGAGAAAACCCAAAGAAACATCTGCTGCAATTAAATTTAAAGAACCCTGCACACCCACCTAAAAGACTCATATCAAAAGCAACTAGATTAGTGACAGAATAAATATAAATTTCAAGCCAGCAGGTTAAAGTTGTCTGTGGTGGGAAAGTCTGGCTTTTTAAGTAGTATAATAACAGGAAGCTATTCTGATTCTGTACGAATGGGGGAAAACAGGATTTCAACACTAGATGTGTTACCAAACAGTTGTAAAACATTGTGAAGTTTAAAACCTCAAAGGCCAAAGCAAAATGGTAGGTACACATACTACACAAAGTCAGTTCATAAATAATGGAACCTTTACCAAAGCAAGATTGACTGCAGGGACTTTTAAGAGTCATGTAACATATAATTAGGGAACCCTTCTGAAACATTACACTTTTGTCCTGACTCTGATGGGCAACGTGCAAATGGGAGCTCTGAATGTGCTGCTTGGTGTTTTCTACACAAAGTGAAGGTCAACGCATTGTGCAATGGTTGTTTATATCTTTTCGGTCTTTCCCTACATACCTATGCTAAGGTCAGAGACTGAAGATGATGATGGGAAAATCTCCTGCTTCCTTCTCCTTGTCTCTAGGTAGTGAAAGCAACGTAAGTAAGAGAAAAGTGTGGAGGAAAGGAAGAAAGGAGTGACAAATTTTAAAGGTAGCTGGTGCACATGAGTTGGAGATGAGAACAGGAGTTGGTAAGCTCAGACACATATGTCCTACAGAGTTAGACAAAAGGGCTGTTAGGGTTAATGACAGCAAAGACACGTAGCAGACAGCTTTAATCAGGTTTAAAGCAGTAAAATGAATTTATTAAGATGATGCAATTCCAAACTCTTCAGCTGAACGAGAATGGTCTGTGAGTAAAAGATAACAACCATATGGCCGCATTTACAATGGAAAGTCTGAGCTAGTTAGGAAAGTGAATTCAAGATGTTTGAATTCTTTTCCTGAACACATTATTGTCTTGCATTGTCCTTTGATTTCTCACTGCTTCTGCCTCTCCACCTCTAAAATGAGAGATAACGCTTGCTCATTTTGGATAGCTCCTTCAGCTCTCCACTTGTTACTGTGGAAATCCTAAAGGAATTGTAAGCCAGTACAGATGAACAACATATGGAAATGGCGGGAACCAACTCTCTTCCTTTCTGTTTTAGAGCCTCTGCAACGTTTCAAAGTACTCTACTATTCAATTCTGTTTAAATGCTAACACTGACTGGATTCTGTTTCATGGGAAAAAAGCTTCCACGTTCTGTCTAGATTTCAACACATTTAAGAATTGTTTAGAAAGCTCTGTTGAAAGGCTTTAATAGGGCAGCTAATGGGCTAACTCAGCTTATCTGAGGGGCTATTCACCAAATTCCCCAGAAAACAAAAATTAGTGAAATCTGTTTCTCAGTATCCAAACATTACCCTTTAACTCTGAAGCCAAAGGAATAAAAGACAAATTCTTGGAAGGAAATGTTATGATTCCCTTCCCTTCTGGTTTGCCTGAGACTTGGAAAGAAAACGTCTACTTTTGTAATTTCCTAGTGGGATGCAAGAGGCTGAAAGCTGAATGACAATTCCCAGTTTACCGGTCCCTCAGATCAACACTCCTGCATGGTTGTCAACAAAACAAACCAATGGTTTTGATGAATTGGTGAGAGTCTCTTGAACTCCTCTGAGATACTTTAAAGTCCATTGGAAGTTTATATGCTTAATTTATGGAGTAAGTATTAAAAGTGTACATGCGTTTTGTTAAGCAACAGTTTCTTAACTCTGACTCTGTGACTGGAAGGACACTTAGTAATTTTAATTGCTTATAGGTTACCTCAGAATGCAATACATATGGGTCACTTCAATGTAAACACATTCTTGCACAGATTTTTGAGAAAATCTTCTTTAATTTTTATTCCGAAGAGAGAAGAAAGCTTCTGAGATGAAACATTTTAAAAAGATATGCCACTGCTCACAATATTATTCTCTTTCATCAGTAATTAAAAAAAAAAAATTCCTTACAATAATCAGGCATCCACTAAATAATTTTCTTTTTCTGTCCCCTGAATCCTCAGATGGAATTTCCTCCACTTGATCATGTAAAATTGTACCATTTTTCAATGGAAAAGCAGAAGGAATCGTCAAATTTAAACTCCCCTATGCTAACATATTCTGAATACTAACAGTGCTTCTCAAAAGAGAATGATCTGTCCATTTTAGGGATGCTTGCAGAATGGAAACCTGAAGATGAACCCAGAAGCATGCCTTTGTGGCTATTTAGAATTAAGACTTCCACTGTGGCAAAGGCAGCCTATTACAAGAAAGCAAACTACGTCATGCCATATCACGATTAAAACTTCAGTTGTTTTCATGGCCTCTGCAAGAATGCATCCACCTCTGCATCACCACCATTTTTACTTGAATGGGTACATTTCCCCTACACTTAAGACACAAAAGTATTTTTTAAATGTTCTCGAAGATAGCATTGAAAAGCTTTAGTGACATATTTCTGGCCACAACCTGCACAACAAAAGCTAGCAATTATGTCTTACAGCTGTGCTTTTATCACCACGTAGGTAACAGGGTAGACTTTTTGTGACATATCTTTGCTAAGGAACTTGTCAGATCCTTGGCTGAGAGAAAAATGAAAGCTGTGAGTGCGTGGGCATTGCTCAGATGGAGAAAGCAGATGAGAGATGGGTCCTGGGGAAGGGGCAAAATAAGGAGATAAAGGAGGCTAGACAGGAGTGAAGGGTCAGTCAGTCATTGCTACTGAGTTGGAGGATTTGGACAGAGGCCTGTAGAGGACATGAGCAATAACACTGGCACACAGCATATAAGCAATCAGGAGAGAAGGTCTCGGGTCACAGTCCCATGCTGGGAAGGTAAGGGAAGTCCAATAAAGGGAAGGAAAGCAAAGCTGTTTTTGATGAAGTCCCAGAAGTGATATAGTATGGATATGGAACAGAGAATGCAGTGTGCTGAATAGACCAGTACGCTAAATTCCTTGGACCTAGAATAACAGGAGAAAAATAACACGGAAAAAATGGAATAATGGCAAATGAATGGAAAAGATGGCAGACAGAGGGAGTCAACGAATACAGCCTTCAGGCGTACCAGAAAAAGGTGTGCCGCTCAGTTTTATTCCATGTTCCTCAATGACATTATATGACAATTGCTTGCATGCCACTGAAGTTCTTGGCTTGAGAATACGTATGTTTTTCAGCATCTCTAATAGAGTTTTGTGGGAAGGCTTGACTTGATCTATTACAATCTTTCTCACCACAGGTCTGTATAACCAGGCTGCTTGTGGGGTGACATCAGACCAAAGAAACATTATGAGCATTTCTCTGTGCCATTGGCATAAGGACCATCATTATCAATATCCAGCAAAGCATAACAGTGGAAACTCTGTATGTTCAGAAGCAAAGTCCTGGGCAAACTCTTAACCTGTGACACAAACAAGAGTTTCAGTCTCCAGGTGCTATACTGGATGAGCTTAGCATTCTTGAGTGCTTATGAAGTTAAGTTCTTTGTGTGTTCAACAACACATTTCTTATTTTACAAAAAAAAAAAAAAAAAAAAGAAGCTATAATTAGCTGGGTTATTACTATAATTTAGAATAATTTGTGGACCTGGAAAGGTGCCACAGGGTGTGGGTTTTATGCCATTTTAATAGATGTTGTATGTTGTTTTTGGGTATCACTGATGCGCTTTTTTCTACACTCATTGAAACAATAAAGGAGACAAAGAACATGCACTTAGGCCTGACTTCAAATTTAAAAATCTAGTTTGATGGTAATCCACATCCTTAAAAATTACAGGGTACCATAATCTGAATCAAACCCAACACATGCACAACAAACTCCAGCTACCTCACTTGGCCAGCCAAGGAAGAGAACACAATGCTACTTTAGGATGTGTGTGTTTACCGGATTGGAAGCGCTACCCTCCCTTTTTGTGTAGAACTTGTTCTGCCAAAAGGAATGAAGAAGATAGGCCAAGTGGTGGGTGCCAGAAAGCAAAACTGGGACAGCACCCCCTAAGCCCCTCAGAGATGCTACAGAAAGCCTTTCTCCTTTCCCTATGCCTGCAATTCTTCTGTGAAGCTGCTTTTATGACCTCGCCTTCACAACTCAGACACACAAATTTATAGGTCTGGCACATCTGCTAACTAGGATTTGTACTACCCCAGTCTAACAACAGTGAGCTTCCCAGCACTAGGAAGCTATTTTACATTATTTACAACATTGCTGCTCGACACTGATGCCACTGAGCTTCCATCTTCAACTTCATGGAATGAGGAAAAGGACAGATATTTTCCTTCCATCTACTGTTGTGAAACCCTATTGGCAGCCACTCTACTTTTTTTCTCCATGATGGTAACTGCCAGATTTCATAAGTACTGAGAGGGTTGCTATGTTACTTTTGACCCTGACTCTTGTCTTCCGGATCTTCTCTCTTGCATGCATGTTTTATTAACGTCAGCGGCTTAAGAAATAATAAGGAATCAGACTAATGTTAGGTAAAACCACATAATCTTACAAATAAATAGTACTCCGTAAGAGGCTTTGCACTAATGTGTTTTTCTAAGATGACATTTGCACTTGCGGTCCTACAAAATAGGGTTTTTAAATGAAACGTTGAGTAATCGAAGATTGATAATTTAGAAGAGTCATTGCTCTTTACATGGAATTTATGATGTTGCAAGAGCTTTCAGATCCAAAAGCTGCAGTACAATGCAATAATCACTGGCAGTCTTTTTACTCAGCAGAGAACCACCACCTTATTTCCTTATTAAAGGAGTAGCTAGGAAGGGGTATCCATTTGAACAGAAAATAAAACTATCATTGACTTGGTTGCACTAAGGGTCCCAAGCCGCTAATGTCAGAACAAAAATCAAACTGTTTGGAAAACGATTTTGTGGTCACTGATCACAAGCCATCCTAGAAGAAGTCCCTAAGGAAAGTGTATGAAAGGACTTCTAAATGAAACTGCCTGTTTGGACAGAAAATTATACAGGTTCTTTCTTCTAAGATGCTGCAAACTAAACATGCTATCTACTTGCTGAATGTTTACTGCAGCTATTGCTTCTACGTGAATGATACAATGGATTAATTTATTGTCACAATGTATAAGTTACCATTATTGCTGTCACTGAAAACTATGCGACAGGGATTATGATAAACTGGCATGGCTTATTTAGCACAAATTGTGAAAGCTTACTTTTTAATGATGACCTCTGCATAGGTACCTTTTAAAGAGAAACAAGTTGTGGGTAGATCTGTTATCAACAAGAAAGTATTATGTTTAGTTTAATATTGACAACTTCTTTGGTTCTATAACAAATTTTCAGAGTTTAAAACTGAAGAAGTTAAGTAATTTCTCACTCTCTCAGACAAGGTCAAAGGCCTCAAGTGCTAAACTTCATTTTCTAGGAGTAAGGATAAATTAATGTGCATTCCTATGCCATGCGGTGACATGAAGAATCAGTGTTATAGGAACAGTGTCAAAGAGAAAACCCAAAATAGGAAACATACCTAATTTAGCCAGAGTTTTCTAGCATTATTGAGATTGCTTCTTGATAATTATGCCTGTTTTCAATATCTTCAAAGGCCTTCCAAAGATAATAAAGAAGTTTAAGCAAATTAAATAGCATTGTTCTCATAGCATTGTTCTCATAGCAAGGCCAGTTAAGTCAGCGATTTTAAATGCTACTTCTCACAGCAAAAATACTACTTCCCAGAAATCTCTAAACCAACTGCATCTTACATGAACAAACAGTAAACCCACATTTGAGACTGCTTAGATTATAGCAGTAACTCTGAAGAAACTAAGGGATGTGAAAGTGGGAAGTCTGTATTTTTACAATCCATCTCAAATAGTTTTTGTCTAGAGTAGGAGTCCAGTCTCTGTATTCTCCCTGTATGGTTAAGGGAGAGAAATAAACTCCCCTAGAAGTCAGAATCTCTCTTGGACATGTGACATTAAATGCACAGAGACAATGTGACTATCCTTCCATCACCTCAACCTCTTAAAGAGTTTGTTGGTGAACTACATTTTTTCCAACATAATGTCAGATGAATGTTTTTTGAAAGATGATTAAATACATTCAGTATGCTGGATAACAGCCAGCTATCATGTCAGTTTTATGTCTCATACACAAAAACTGCTTCAGCACCACAGACCTCTTTAATTCCGACTCCATGGACAGATAAGAGACAAAATAGAAACAGTATAGCCATTTTGGATAAAATAAAGCAAGCCACTCCTATAGGCTGTCATGAGCGAGAAGGAAGGCAGTTTGTCTCCTGGTTAGACTCAGACGGTCTGTGGCAAAAAGCGCAAATGACTTGATCAACTCTTCATAGAATCATAGAATGGTTTGGGTTGGAAGGGACCTTTAAAGGTCATCGAGCTCAACCCCCCTGCCATGGGCAGGGACATCTTCAACTCGATCAGGTTACTCAGAGACCCATCCAACGTGACCTTGAATCTCTCCAGGGATGGGGCATCTACCACCTCTCTGGGCAACCTGTTCCAGTGTTTCACCACCCTCACTGTAAAATATTTCTTTCTTATACCTAGTCTGAATCTACCCTCTTTTAGTTTAAAATCATTAAACCTTGTCCTATCACTACAGGCCCTACTAAAAAGTCTGTCCCCATCTTTCTTATAAGCTCCCCTTAAGTACTGAAAGGCTGCAATAAGGTCTCCCTGGAGCCTTCTCTTCTCCAGGCTGAACAACCCTGACTCTCAGCCTTTCTTCATAGGAGAGATGTGCCATCCCTCTGATCATTTTTGTGGCCCTCCTCTGGACCTGTTCCAACAGGTCCATGTCTTCTAATACTCTTCTAATACTGCAAATAGAAAACCAGACTTGGATGTCATGAACAAATTGTGAGAAAATATTACTGAACAGTCATATGACTAAGAGACTAGAAAAAGAGTGCATGTGGATCTGTGCACTTGGCTGTCTAAGACAACAGTCTAGCACATGACAACCAAAGAGAACATTATTTGTTTCAAAGGAATATAGTTTTTTAAAAAAATACTGTCCAGCATCTAGATTACTGTGTTCAACTTCAGTTAAACTATGATATTGCTGTCCTGTGCAAAGTCTAACACTGACAAAACCTGCTGGTTCTGAGAAGGTCTAAAACGCAGTAAAGGGAACAAAGATGTCAACACTACTTCTGATGAAAATGAAAAATTTCTAACTGTAATACACTGGCACAGTGGAACAAAAAGCAGATTAGAAAAAGACTTAGCACCTAGACCTACAAATTACAAAATACAGGAGAAAAGCTGACAAATCTATTTCATTCAGAAAGTGCAACAACTACATCTAGAGAATCTACCAATGTTTCCTCCCAAGCTTTAAAGTACTTTCATCCTACTATCCTCTGCCTTCCCTGCCACCAGTATCATTGGTGACCATTTATGCCGTGGTTGTGCCTTGCCTTTATATGTTCACGTCAGTCTATGCAAGTACCAAGAAACATAGGTATCAATCATCTCTTGATACCTATGAAACAACTTCAACAACTTGAAAGTTGTTGCCTTTCATTTTGGAGGTATGTAGAACATTTCTTCAGCTTTTAGCCACCGTACTTTGTTACAACAAGCAGACGGTCTTTCTGAGCTGCCATCTGCAAACTTAATAATGAAAGCTGGAAGTGTAGTACTGAGGGTGTCAGGTTTGTTGGCTCAACTGGCTGTGTTGTCCATAGGGACTACAGTCTAGAAGCATATGATACTAGAGAAAACAATGTGATTAAAACTACCTGCATGTTGAAGGAAGTGGAGGACAGGGAAGATGGATGGCATAGAAGGTTTTTGACCCTTCCCTCAGGACCCTCCTGTGTGAGAAGTGGGCTGAGCCCTTCCTTTGGGCAGCCACAATAGGGATGCAATGGGAAACATGAGCTGAAAACTCAACAAATAGAAGAATTTCAGGAGAAAAACCACGTCAAAAACTAATGGTAATACTTGACACTGAGAGAATGACAACAGTCCTGAAGTATATTTGACTTATGGGGTAACTACACCAGTAAATGTCATAGGTAGGGCTTCACAATGTTGCTTCACGTGTCCTTGCAGCTCACCTGTTAATTACTCTCAATTTGATCTCCGAGTATTTACCATGTATCTGCTCTGTGGTTTAGAAGATGAGATAGTTATATAATTTGATGGTATTTTTCAGGGCTAAACCCTACTATTACATGGTGCGGTACTTACCATGAATCATCACCAGTATGGTCTACACAAACGTTGGTACTGAGCAATAAAATTCCATATGATTGGATACCTGAGTTAGAATCAATAGATACTTTTTTTTTTTAATGCCCAATGCATGTCTGAATTTTAAAATAAATGCCCGTAAATGTTGCATTCCTTTTTAGGCATGCTTTCAATGAATTTCACACAGATAATTTGCTGGCAAAAGCATTTGCTGAAACAGCAAATTTTAAGCTGGAATTACACATCATTTATGAAAGGAAATATTCTGAGTGTATGTGCGTAAGAATTCACACCTAAGCTCTGATTTTCAGAAATGCATTTGCCCACTCTTGGAAAAGTTATTTCTTGCCTGATCTGTGCTTTTAATCAGAAATCCATTTTAAATATAAAGAAATTGTGAACAGCTGCCAACAAAAAAAGCTGCAGATGAAGAAGTATTCAGATAAAGTTATGCCGTCAAAGGCTGTTCTACTGGACTGAGTACAGGAATACAACTCAGGAAGCCTGATCTCTTGCAATCCCTGAAGGAAATTCACTTAAACTCCCATGCCTCTGTTTCCCTCTTTGGTCTCTTCTGCCTATTTAGATGGAAAGATCTTTGCTTCAGATCTGTACTTGCTCACTGCCTGAATGAATGGGCCTAGCAACACAGATCCAGGAACAGACCCACCACTGCTAGTCTTCATGGTAATATAAATCATGAAGATATGACTTCTAATGGAGCATGTACATGTGGACAGAAAAATTGGATTTAATCAAATAGCCTATTTTTTATGAATGGAGGCTTTGAGCTGTAACTACTGGAGAGACTAGGCCTCCTCTTCTGTGCTACTGCAGCACTTCAGGTCCAATAAAGTACTTCTACTAATCATTACTACTACTGGATTACAGCTGGGCCACTTGATCCAACTAAGACCAACTTCCCTTCGGTACCCATCATCTATAACCAGAGAAAGAATCCCTGCCAATGAGCTTAGTAAAGATGATCAAAACCATCCGTCTAAACTGTTTTCAAAGAATAACAGCATAGTTTGGTCTAAAAATAATGTAAGCTTTTCTATTAACCATTTAAAAAGATCCGACTACCAGAAATGAAAACCAACGGTTTTCAGCAACAAAATTAAAGTGTAGAGAAAAAAGGCCATGGAAACAGTTCTACTTTGCAGGCTTAACTTGAAATACTGGAATATTACACAGTTGTTCACAAAATGTTAGTAAGCACAAAGCACGTTATAATTTTGTAAGCAGCCAGTTCTAGCTCTGGAAGTCCAAATGGCTTTTCTGCTAATTTGGTACAATTTCTGGGGGTGTGAGACAAGTCCTTCCAAACGTTGACCCCTCCAAGCCCATGTGAATTTGATTTCAGGACACGGCAGTGATTCTTTTAGCCTGGAGATAGTATTTTGAAGCAAAAATCTTGTAAATTTGAAAGCTGTTTATTCTTTGTTTATGCTTCTAGTGCTCAACATGGACATACCAGAGTGAGTCCAGTAAAAAGCTATGAATATGATTAAGGGGTTGGAGCATTTGACATATGAGGAGAAGCTAAGACAGCTGGGATCATTTAGCCTCAAGAACAGAAGGCTCAGGGGGATCTTATCAATGTGTATAAATACCTGATAGGGGGAAGTAAAGAAGATGGAGCCAGACTCTTCTCAGTGGTGCCCAGTGACAGGACAAGAGGCAATAGGCACAAACTGAAATACAGGAAATTCCACTGAAACATAAGAAATGCCATTTTCACTGTGGGGATGATAGAACACTGGCACAGGTTGCCCAGAGAGGATGTGGAGCCTTCATCCTTGGAGATATTCAGAACCTGACTGGACACAGCCCTGAATAACCTACTCTAGCTGATCCTGAGCTAGTCCAACCCCTAAAGGGGTTGGACTAGATGATCTCCAGAGCTGCCTTCCAACCTCAACTATTCTGTGATTCTGTGAAAATTAAGAGATTCTATTGCCATCTGGAGCTCATGGGACTTGTGCTATGCTTTACTGACATGTACAAGTCTTACTGAAACAGATATTCAAATAATAAAATAAAATGGTTTTGATTGCAGATCTTTAAAAAAAAAGATTCCTGAAAGTGGACCTGAAATGAACACATTTCATGTAATGTTGATTACGTGAACAAAACACTGTGCATAAAGCTGCACTATAGACTGAATATAACTATATATCTCTATGCATTCTTATGTAAGATGTACAATGTATTTTCTTCTTTCTCCTAATAAACCCTTGTCATAGTATGACATGGTTGTAACATCCCAATCTTTCAGCTAAGACTGGAAAGGCTGGAAAAGGGTTATGGCTAACTCACTGCCTCTGAATTTAACGGAAATAGGAATAGCTCTCTGGGATGCAGTATCTAAGGCACAGGCTGTGCAGTCTTCAAAAAGAAAAGCCAAATGTGGAGAGTTTCAAAATAATTTGTATGCTATTTTAGAATTTGCTTTGTAAATAAAATAAAACTACTGAAAGGGAATAGAAAAGAACTTCACATAGTACCCTTTAGTCTGGGAATGTAAAAAGAAGGGGAATGCATACTCAGAAAACTTACCTTCTCTCCTTATATCCCCTCATGAACTAAGAACTGATCATTGTATGTGGTGACTCCACTGTAAGAGTTTGTAAAGAAATTTACCCTAAATCCTGGACAAGAGATTTGAGCTTCAAGGTCACTGGGGAACAGTTTCAGTGTTCAAGTTTTGACATGTTTTTTCTCCTCCCAGCTCAGTGCTGGACTTCTCCAAAAAGAGACAAATATGGACAGAGAAGCACAGCACATTATTCTCACTTGGTTATATACATTCATTTTGAGGTACTCCTAGGGTTACAATTGCAACACAGATCCAGAGAACACTCTTTTACCTCAACCATTTTACACACCTCCCCACCTCCCTACCTACATATTTATCATCATACCATCAGAACACCAATTACAGTAAGTCTTGCTGTCGTAAAATTATTGAATAATTTTGGCTGGAAGATGCCTTTAAAGATCATTTGCTCAAAGCTTCAAAGTTAGATTGCGTCTTGCATTGTTGGATTTTGCTTTGTTAAAGGTAACTATTTCTCAGCACAGCAATTATGAACCATGTTATGCTTGGTGAAATGGCTCTTTTAAACATTTGAAAATTAATTCTGAGGATTTTTATAATAAAATTGTCAGCCAATTGTTATGCAATTACTGCTGAGTTCATGCTGGTGATATTTGTCACTTTTACTTTTGCCATCTTAGCAATGTGCTTTTATTAAAAAAATCTAATTAACAAACCCCAAGTTATCTGCATGGAGGAGATACTGAAACGGTATCACCTGAAGAACAATTACCAACCTCTCTCTCTCTTTTCTCCCACTGGAGATAACCACCTTATCACCGTTTCTTCCCCTGCTCCCTACAGCCAATGTTTCCCTCAGTGCATCTAGTGGAACATGAACAGTGCATCATGGAACAATTGTACTCAGTTTGTATTTACTTTTGAACATTCTTGTTCCTATTCCAGACCTGAAGATTTTACATGCTCAAAGCTTGCCAGGTTTTCCATGTCTATCAAGTAAGTCTGAAAAAATACTGTCTCTTCCAAAAATCCCTACCTTTCTTATGCCATTAGATGATCCCAGCTATGACTACATTAGTGTTCTAACAAGACATCTGCAACACATTGTGAAGTCCTCCATAGTTTGGGTAAATCCTTGGCTTTAAGACAACGTCAAAATTTGTTGAAATTTCAATATAACTAAGTTTTCACTGTTCATGCTATTTTAAATCCTCCCTGTATTTTGCTTCGAAAAAGGATGGAGAGAGTTTTGACATCTGACTCCAGTCAGCTCCCGTTTCTGTGAGCTAGGGCATGGCCCTCAGATGCCTGGAAATCTGCCAAAGCAGCTGTCATTGGGGTAGAGCTCAAGTGCCCCTTGCCTATGGTTAAGCTCTGCTTGTAGGGCGATGAAAGTCAGAGTTCGAAGAGATCCCTAGGCGTGAAAAGAAAAGATAGTTGCAACTGATCATCCTAACTTAAGTATTAGATCCACACTTCCCTACCCCTGATGCTGCACTGGATTCATGACCAGGAAATATGAAGAGCTATTACCAAAAAATGAAGTGCTGTTTTGGGGGAGAGGGGTTCTTTTCTATGTCTTATCTATTTGTGGGATATTCACTTCCAATTTTTTTCTTTAATCTGTTCCAAATACTAGGTCAAATCTATGTGCATTTGATAAGAAACTTCCGGCAAGTGAACATATGCTGTGGAAAGAGCTTTATCCAAAGTCATCTCTATTGTTTATGTGGTGGAAGAATATATAAAAAAAGACACTATTTCTCTGTGCATATGTGGCTAGGTATTTAGCCATGTACAGAACTGGCTCACTGGGAAACTTTTCCTTTATGACCACATAAATCTTTTTCATTAAAATCAGAGTTATTTATGCCTAGGACTACCTGTGCTTGCACCAGACCTGGTGGGCTAGAAGAAAACCCTGCCAAGACCACAGACTAACCCAGCTCTCCAGGGATTCCTAGTTTGCCATAAGGAGTGGCTTAAGAAAGCAGTTTTTTGAAGTCAGGTTATGAGTCCCTGTGGGCCTCCTGTTTAGTTTATAAAAGAAAAATTCATACTACCTCTTTACCATATAACCCAACACCCATAGACAAAAGGAAATGTTCTGAGAAATATAAAGAATTATCTTTGAAAATTGCAGAATCCTGTACACCTTGCTCATGCTGCTGCATGTCAATTAAAGAAAGACAACTCCCTAAGATTTCGTCCTGAAGAGTATCATTCTAGGAATTAAATACAACAGTAGACATTGAAAATACAACATTCATAAAATCCTGAGCAAATATTTGTGCTAATGAAGGTTAAGGAGTTGTCAGTCCTGAAAACTGTAGTCCTCTATTTATCGACAGTCTAATTTCAATGTAGGCAGCTGGAGTGGAAGCTTCCCTACGCTGGCCTGCCAATGCTTTCAACCCTGACCTAAAGAGACCCTCTCTAGAAGCAAGAAATAATTCATTCTTTATGCTTGTTTGGCCCTGGATTTATTTCAAGCAAAGGCTGCCAATTCCACTGAATCTGTACACAGTGGTTTTATAACATGGTCTACAGTCAACTGGGATCTGAACTGAGACCACCTAAGTCATTCCATTAAAACAACACACTGTAGTAGGAATAGAGTGCTGGGAGCAAAAGGCCAGAGCTGTTATCCACTTCAGCTTATTTTTGTGATTGGAAGGTGGTTGCAAAGGAAGGGAAAGCAAGCTGAGTCACACCTAATAGCCTTGAAAACTGCATAATAAAAATTAGGAGGAAAGGTCAGAGAGCACTAGAAAATAGTTTGGACCTTTATACACTTGCATGACCTATTCTTTTAAACACAAATATTCCCTATTCCTTTTATGAAATGAAGTGCATTCTTCTTGATGTCAGAATTCACTTGCTGTAGGCTTGCTGAGTCTGTTGCAGCATCCATTAGTAATAAGTAGAAATATCTCCACTGACTGAGACAGTGACTTATCAGCTCCTTTTTTATTTAGGCCAGCTTTCCGAAATGGATGTGTCAGTATTTCAGGATCTAACTTTTGGTTTCTGCTTAAGGAGTATGATTTTTTAGAAATTACTAAGTACTCTCCTTCTGAAAATTAGCCCATTTAATGCCAAGCTGTAGCCAACCAGACTTACAGGCACACCTGTCACTTCTGAAAAGCAGAAATTCAAATGGCTCCAATCTGAAGCCCCGTCCTGCTTTTTTTGAAGTTGTTGGCAAAACTGTTCAGTAAGAGATTGTATCAAAGGCCTGCATCAGACAGAGTATTTGTGTCAGTCTCCAATATAGCCTTTAATTTATTCTTCCTTAGGTGTGCACAGAAACAGAAGTTTTCCACTGTTCAGAAGGGTGAAGAGTTTACTTGCATTATGCCCATGCCTTCTGCTTTAGGAACACACCTGCTACTCCAAAACGTCAGCTGAGAACATAGTTCTGTTTTATGAGACTCATTCCTCCTGTAGTTAGAAGCTAATTTCACTGCTGACATTTGTGAAGCACAGGCTCATTTCATGATATGACTAGAAGGGGAAAGAATCAGGCGGTACAAAAAAATGAGTTATTTGCAAAAAATGGTTTATCTATATGATTTGTGACAACATCTATTGCTTTTGGACGCATGGTCATCGTAACCTATTACACCTAACCAAATCATATGACAGGAATTTGTAAAGCAAGCAAAGTAACAACACCCTCCAGTAGAAGAGCATGAATAGAAAAACTCTTAGAAACGAAACAAAAAACTCAGTGGTTATGTGTTTAATCCTGCTAAATTCAACATAAAGATGCACTGATATCAGTAGTGTTGGATTAATCCCATAACTGTTTTTATTTGCTCAGAAATATAAAGTTCAGATAGGATTCTTTAAAAAAAAAAAAGAAAAGGACAAATTTTCTTTTTTTATTTTTCAGATGACTTCTATAGTTCCTTTCTTCAGAACTGATTAGGTGCATGACAGAGCCCTTAAGACTATCTAGAACACAAGCTACTACTACAGTCAGAACATGGCTCCTTTGTCATGTCAGAACAGTCAGAACATCATTTTCCTTTGATTTTATTTCATAGAAAGACAACTGTGCTAACTTGGGCCAAAGCAGCATATTGATATCACATTGAATTATCTTTATGGAGTAAAAGTAAGTACACTTCTACAAGTTTGCAAGATTGGACCTAAACCAATGACTTAGTAAAAGGATAACTGAAATTTATTTCTGTAATTCAAACAAAGGACTGAACAACACTCCAATGTGGCATTTTTAACAACATATTTCCATTCCTTTTCCCTGTTATTCAGACATCCTGACACAGTTAACAAGTTCTGCTACTTGTATTTTCCACCTCATATCAGTACAGAGCTGGAGCTTTGATACTTAGTCTAATTGCTTCCTCCTGCCTCACCCCACACCTGTATCCACTTAATGTCTCAGGAAAGCAACAGAACTGTAGAGTACATTGCAGAAAATGGTGTACTTACATTGAAAGAAAGACCATAATATCAGATATGGAATTGTTAGGCAGCACTGTATGAAGAAGCTGGAAGGAAGAATTATCAGCCGCAAAGACAGTAGAAAGGACCAAAGGGGTATGCCTGCCTGGTTAGCCATAACTGGGCAGAAACCATCACTGTATCTTTTAAGAAAGGGAGAAAAAGTGACCTTTTTGTATTACCAACTGCAAAAAAAAAAAAAATCCTTCTTAATAGTAAGCACTCATATGAAACAGAACTTTATGTCAATTAGCCTATTTGGAGAGAGGGAAATACAGTCACAGATTTTTTTCAGCTACACTCAATATTTACTTGGAAACATATTTGATGTTTTTGCTAAAAAAGTCCTGGCTTTTAATTATTCAGAAATCTCTCTAATGCTTCATATTTTGTGTGTGCTTCCCTTACTACTTTTTCAAACACAAAATACCATGTAATCTTCAAGCAAGCAAAATCCCACTATTTCTCATGGCCCTCTGACAGACATCAACATGAATCTACATTGTTTTGGATTCACCCTTAAAAAAGGTGGAATCAAAATAAGGAATAAACATTCCCTTTTAATCATTATAATAAATCTGGGCTGGCTTATACATGCTGGAAAGTTTAAACTATAGATTTCACATCCTGAAGAAAAAAATAAATTCAACTACTGAAAGAAAACCCCAACCAAAAAAGTGCCCAATGGGCCTCACCTTCCCTTACTTACATGGACCTCCTACTCCAAACCCACAGCTAGTAGCAAAACCTCACTGCATTCTGATAGCCGGTAAACCACTGGTTAGATATGGGTAGCAAATGGTGTCACATGCAGGTAAAATAACTGGCTCTATTTCATTGTTGGCTATATTTCCAGGTTGAAGATTAACTAAGCTGCTGATCAGTTCAGGTCAGACCGGGCTAACTGCAAAATCATGTAGTATTGTATGCTCACAAGGTTGTCTTCCATCAGAAGCAATCTGCCCATTTTTGCATGCTGGGTTGTTAATAAGATTGACTGTACCTGAGCTAACTTCTGCAGAGGTACTCGCAAGTCTTTGTACTGAACTTGTGATTGCTCTGGAAGGGTTTATGGGCTTGTGCACAACATGGCGTGAATGCACAGGGCAGCCCAAGCAGCTCACCTGAGCCTAGAGAACCTGGTGAAGCAAATTCCTCGGCCCTCAGTACAACTGTTGAAGGGGGGGGGTGCACCTCTGCATGGCTCTGCAGCTGCTGCTGGGCTCCAGGTTGGTTTACCTGTTCCAGACAAGAGCTGTCCATGCCAAGGCTGGACCAGATGTATGCAGCAACATTAAGAGTGAGGGGGTACCGTACAGGTCTACAGTATCATGAATGAATGTGCGAGAGTACATACAAGCCAACAGTTCTCTTTCTCTCGCACCCTGGGATGAAGAGGCCACCAAATGGAGGGAGCAGGAGCCAGGATGAGACAAACAGGAGGTGGCAGTTCTTCAGACAAGAGGAAGTAGGCTTATATGGATTCAAGGGTAGACAGGAAGAGTATGTGTAGGAGAGATCTACTGATGGCTACAAAGCAGACAAACCACACCATGCTTACGAAATCCCCCTGAGCTGGAAACAGTGCCAGGAAGTATCACATGTGCCTGCCCTGCTTTTTCTCTTCCCTAGATACTTATGGCTATTACTGGAGACAGGATGCCAGGCAAGATGGACCCATACTCTGAACAAGTACCGCTGTCCTTACTGTCTAAGAAGAGTCCCTCTAGCATGTTCCCTATGGCCTACATACTCTGATTTTTTCCATTATTAACAGATTATTCCATTCCACACTTTTCCTGGATAACAAAGAAATGATTGTACTCCTAAGGCAGATGAGACATTTCTTAAGCACTCTCCTTCTTAGCCTTTCTGCTCCTAATTCCACATAAATAAACTGGCAAGTAAGCACCAACTCACACACTTGCATATTTGACTCCCCTTTACTTTTACCCAACAGCTTTCTGACTGAAAACAAGACCACTTTTCTAGATCATTAAGGGTAGACTAGACTCATAATACAGAACACAGTTAGGTATGTATATTGGAAAATACTGGCAAATTTTTTTTTTAAGTTTCTACCATATAAAATAAAATTTGGGGTGCAATGGAGTTTTATTTCAGAATTTAAAAGAAAATTTCTTTTCAATTTACTTAGTGTATGTCTAATTGCCACCGAGACAAATATTACATGCATGCTATACACTTTACACGTCTATGCATTCTGCTTATACCTGTAATACCAGCAGAATAAATCCTGCTCCTTGCTGCATGTAATACTAAGTGATCCTGGTGGCCTTCAGGAAGTGCTTTCTGCTGTCCACAGAGAGCTTCAGCTCCTAAACTCAGGTGCTCTGAATCACTTCTTGGTTAGTCATTCCTATTACTAACTTGGTTAGTCATTCCTATTACTAACTTGAGCCTGAACGTTGAAGCTTTGGAGAACCTCTTTCCCTCATACCCATAAGGAGGTGGCTTTGTGCATCAAGTCTAAAATACTTCTGGTTTTTGTTTCATTTAGGTTCAGCAGACTTTTTTTGCAGTTTTCTTGGCAAAATGAAGCATCAACAGTTTCTCTTCAAGACAGTCAAAATAATTTTTAATCTGCAACTATTTCAGGCATTTTACCCCTTTTTTCCCTAAAATCAAAATGAAATGTATGTGTTTTTAATTTCAAAATATTGTTTCTCTGTCTGAACAAGTTTTCTGATTTCTCTGTGAATTTGCTCATCATTCCAGATTACGTAAACATAATTTTTCAACTAATGAACAGTTTGTCTGTGAAATCTTGTCCAACACCAGTAGTGAAGGCTAGAAATCTAGTGGGCTAGACATCAGGAGGCAGCATTCTCTCCCTAGGGAGGCCAGCTGAATACCATGCTTCCCTGCCTGTAAAGTAGGGATACACATCTTTTGTCTATGTGAATGGCAAGGGGGAGTCTCAACCTCTCAGTCTCTCTCTCTCTGCATAGAGTGTAGAGCAGTTAACACAATAGACCCTGACCTAAAAGCTACTGTAATACAAATTAATACCAGTTTTCCACAAGCACTTCAGTAATGCTGCCTAAATGTATTTTTTGGCCACAGTACCATCCACAAAACAAATGCATCGCCTTCGAGATTTTCACCACTTGTATTGCAATTACCACAGTGAAGTAAGTCTTTTAAGAATCGTAGTGGTATAAAAAGAAAATAGCATCATCTTGTTCAATGCCAGCTCCTCTGCTGAAATATTCATCACCTAAGTGATAGTTACGTGCTTTTTCAAAGTGTAAAATGCACAAGCTTTGCCACTGGCAGACTATGTTCTCACTACGTTTAAACCTGTGTAGAGCAGCCATAATTATTAAGCGTGGATGGCCAAAAATTACGATAAATTTTAAGAGAGTTTATATTTTTATTCATGTTATGTATAGAACTTTTTAAAAAGAAAATTAAGAAAATCTCAGAACTGAAAAATGCAAGCCTAGACATCTGAACTTTTCAAGTAGCCATTACTTTAAATAAAATGCAGTTATATTTACCAAACAAATGAACTGATATTTACTTTTATTACTTGTTACTATTGGTACAATTTGTTATTATTATTTAATGAATATTTGTTACTATTGTTGTTTACAAGGAAACAATGCTCGTGCATCTGTGCTGTCTGTCCCTCTGTCAGTCCTTCCACTTAGTGACTTTTGAATCCACTGGGCAATCCCAACTCACTTAGCTAGAGAGTAGAGGTATCAAAGATAATTATATTCCCACAAGCTTTGTGAAAATTGGCAACTAAATAGAGAGGAGAGAACCAGACTGGTATTGCCAGCTGGGAAAGGCTGCAACATTAGCGCAAGAGCTACCTGCTTTACCTGGCATACCACCCGCTCAGTCAGCATGCAGGAAAAAAATAGGGCTTACTGACAAAAGCACAGCTGAGAACCCACCACAGCATACACGGCTTCTGTCTTCATAGGAGATTGGGGACTTCATAGGAGATGAGGAGGGGCATGGTTGGGGTCAAGGTCATAAAGGAGACAGATGTAGCAGGGGTTATTGTGGTAGCGTATGGGCATGGGTAGGGAGAAAGTGTTCCACTGGCCATGAGACAACAGGTCCCAAAACACAGTTATTTTCTGACTCCTGAATCATTCTTCTTGATAACAGAACCATAACGAAGTTTCTTTATTGACACAACCTGAGCAGTTCTACATAAGAAATCTGCAGCAATAAAATCAGCAGAGTACTTCACTAGATAAGCTCCTGGATCAAGTGATAAGTTAAGGCAACTTCTGAAAAAAAAAGGAATTGATGAGCAGAACCTGGGGGCTGTGTGGTATTAAATAAAAGGATTAATTTCAAATAAACCATTGTTACATCCTTCTTGGTAATTCTGTACCCATAAAGGAGCTAGAATTTATCTTATCAGAGTGACCAGTCTTTTGGTATTTGTCTTTCCTGTAAAGCCAGTTAATCACTCTGCTGCTTCCAATGATGCAGCAGTTAAGGGTTCAAGTGTCATCATAGATGCCCCCCACAAACCTAGATAAAGTGAAGAAGATTAAATTAATGACCAGTTTTCCCTTGAAAGGACGCTGACCTAATATGCTGCCATTTGTGCTCCTGCCAAGAAATCCTGTTCATTTCAGGCCGATTCTCTAGAGATTCATAGCGTCAAAACCTTGTGGCTTCAAGATACAGTTTCAAGTGTTGCATGAGATCTAATGAGATCCAAATGACTGCACCTCTCTGCAAAATTGCCTTAGCTCCACTCTGCTTGGGTACTTTGCCCTGAATCCCACTATTTGCACTGACTTGGTTCTAGGAATTCTCCACGGCATGCTACAGAACTCCTGGCTTTGCTTGGGTATGTAGGACTGAGACAGAGCTCATAATTTGGTAAGAAGATGAAGAATAGTGCTTAGACTAGATAGGTTTTATTGCTGTTACAATAGCTATTCAAAGCTCCTGCCAGCATTTGTTTATTGGTACACTCTCTTCATATTCTGACCATGAGCTTGAGGACAAGACCATGGTCATATTCATGACCATGAGGACAAGAGGAATTTTTACTGTAGGTCAGTTCAACAGCAATCATTCTGGTTCTGCTGTCTTTTATAACCGGGCACAGAACACTAGGGTTATCTGGGAATTTCATTTAAGTTCCCCATGACTTCAAGGATCTAGGGAGCTGGCAATGGCCTGGATTTTTTTCTTTTCTTACTGTGGTAAATTATAGTTGTGGCTTTTGGGGTTCTACTACAAGTTTTGAGTTTGTTTTGCTGAAAAGCATTTTGTGGCTCGTGGTATTTAGTTGCATCTGGAATAGATGTTCTCTGAACCCTTTTGAACTATGCATCTCTTGCAACTGACTTCAGGTGATGGCCCTGGTGGTCTTTTCTAGCCATATATTGCTATATTCCTGTTATTTGTTGACTGAGCTTGCTCAGACAACAATTCAATGAGGTGTCATGCCACAGAAGTTCCTGGAATTAAAAAAAAAAAAAAAAAAAAAATCTAAAAGCTTTGTAAGAATAAAAGGGTCACTGTGTACATTAAAAACCTGTAAATAGCAACTACAACTGTAGCTAAACACAAATAAATATATTAGTTATTAAGCAACTGTATTTCTTTTTGCAAGTATATTTTTCCTTTCAAATTTTCTAATCAGTCAATCAATGTAGAAATTACTTAAGGATGCATTTGTGCTAAAAAAAACCCCAAACCCAGAGCCTTGATCTGAATAAAATTTTAGATCTATGGGATTTTTATTTTATTTCAAACATCTTGCTCTGAGACCTATTAAAACACTCATGGCTTCAAGGCACAAGTTTGATGTTTGTAAAGCATATTAGATGGATACTTACATGCTTTATATTAAAAAGGCAATGATTGGCTTCACAAAGAACCATACAAATACCTTTTTAATTGAAATCTTTCCATCTCCCCTACTTTCAAGTCCCCAAAGGTACCAAGCTATGAATTTCAATGAGGGCTTTGCAAAACGGTATTTAATTAGTGCTTTTCTGTCAGCCTTTCTCCCATCACTCACCTAACCATTCTTGTTTCTACAGTGACACGTAACAGCAATTTAATATCATACAAAAGGAGCAACACTCTTTAACAGATAACAAGAGTCTGAAACATATCAGTTCAACCTAATTTTGGTGTGGCTCTTTTTCAAACCTATATGGAATAGTGTCTGGTTTTATTATGGAAGTAACAGACCTTTATTCATTAAAAAAAAAAAAAAAAAGGAAAAAAAAAGAAAAAAAAAAAGAGTAATTCTGTACCTGAAGGAACCAAAGGCTTCAACACAGAGCTACAAAGCATAATCTGAAAATTAATCCCTTGTTTTAGAAATGTATTGCTGAGTAGTTCCTTATAACGGAAGCAGTCTGTTCTATCACTATTGCATTTCAGCTGTCAATCTAAAAGTATCACCATGAAAAAGTGTGACTAAAGCTGAACCACAGCAAATGATGCAGTTGGACACAGGATGGTATTTTGACCAGCTTGCAGACACTCTGCTGTCTCTTTTGGTTGAATGTTAATTGGTAAGCTCTCTCCCTAGCTGAAGAAGCCTCTTGCATTCCTTGCCAAGTAAACCCTAACGCAGCAAAGTTCACAATTAGCACCTTCTATACCTTCTAGCTAAAAAGGAGACCAGCTGCTAAGCCTGGTTTCGTTAGTTCATGATATCCTCATTCAGTGGGACCACAGCAAAGTGATACAGCCAGGCTCAAAACCTTTAGTGCTTAGGAAATGCTAGTGCGACACTACAAAAAACTTCAGTGCATTACCTAGATTAGCCACATCAGACATGCCCTCCATTTTCTACACTGGCTTGCCACCAAAGTGTCATCAAATTCTTGTTTCTTATCTTAAATTACTTCTACACCCAGACTCTCACCATATTCAAAAGAATTTAAAAATCCCTACTGTGAATGCCCCAGCTAAAAACTCACTTCTTCATCAAGGTATAATTCTCCCTGAGAAAGGTAAAGTTGGTTTATGACAGAGATACATCATTCCTGGAGGTGAATGGAAGAAGGGGAAATGAATTATGAGGTCCTGTACACACTTCTTGTGGAAAAGATGAGAATACAAACAAGCAATATGCAACAGAAATAACTGCTATTGATGATGCAGATTAATATTGCAGTGTTTTTATATTAAGATGATTAGGATACAGTAGCATATATGGAATGGAATAGCATCACAGCAGGCTAATGCTGCTTGACCTACACCCTGGAAATGTAAGTTCAACTCTTGAAGTAAACTGTAGAAAGAGATCGTGCAGATGAACGTTCCCATACGAAGTCTTTAAACTAATTTCAGCATGACTGACAATTTCTTGCTCAAGCAAGGGGTCAGAAATGGAGTAAAAGGGATGGTTCCAGCAAATAAGAATGAGGAATTTTGAGAGGTGTGATGAAGGGTACTTATTCGCGCTACAAGTACCTTTTCATAATATTTCTCCTTCTTTCAAATACCTTCTTAACATTACACTAAATACATTCAGAAACCAGAAGATTAAACGAACAAAATATTTTCAACATCTGATTGCAGGCAGAATTGGGAAAAGATGTGGTAGTATCCAGAAATAAGAATAAGACCCATGAGGAAAGCTGACAGTATCACATGAATTGCTCATTATGGTACACCTTTTTGTCCTCAGTCTTGGCTATAATTTGTGAGTCTGTATCAAGACACTAATTTTGGTAAAGAGGAAGCAGAGAAGAAAATGAAGCTAGCAGTAAAAGCCACAAGGCACCACAGGAGGGTGCTACACACAGTCACTGTATTCATCTAGCAGGAAGAGTTGAAGGATTCATGACTTTATGCTTTCCATAGACTTTGAAAGCAGGAATAAGTCCTTTTTCCTCATAGCGTCTCAGAGTGAATCCATTTACTTGTAGTTAGAGACTCAAAACAAAAGGACAACAGTAGTGCTAGCCTGAGATCTGTGTTGGTCATAACGATACTGTCAACTGAGGCCTGTTGCTATCATTGTAAGGAGTGAGAATTAGCTTAGCAAATGACTGATCCAATGCAGAGAGTTTAATGATTGTATAAATATTTCATTGTGCTTACACTGTGTTAGAGAATACTCCTCTCTACCCCAAAACATCAACAGTTATTCTTTACATGCTTAATATCAATACATCTTCGGAAGACTCCAGGATTCTTAGAATGAAATCACTGTGTGAAGGGATATAGGATATACACTTTTATGAATCAGCATGTAACAATACACTGACTGTCTACAAGTACAGATATATTTTACTGTGCCCAGATACGTTTTCTTTCACACTTCCCACTTACTTTTCAGTGCATAAACAAACCCACAGCACTGTACTGTATACAATACAAGTTGCCACTAACTACTTTTTACTAAGGCTGTTTACAGCAATTTAAAAGAATAATTTTGAACTACTCACCCCCTTCCCCTCTCAACAAATGAAAGTCAGGTTGTATTGCTATATAGAAGCTGATGAACGTTAACAGGGGCAGAAAGGATCCCAAGAGATTTCTCCTAACTTTCTAGGGTGTAACTCACTCCCTTCTATATCCCAGTGAGGGTAAGAGAGCTCACCACAGTAATCTGATGCATCTTGCAGGTCCCTGGAAATAAAAAAACTGCATGTACTTTCTTTAAAGTATCTTCTAGCACAATGGAGGGCCTGTTGTCCAACTGCCCAAATAAGTATGACATATCCTCCCCAGCATCTGTCTCTTCATTGCCCCATCTCAGTGGGGCTTCTGTTCAGAGTCCCTGGGTATAGAAAAAAGGGTATGCTAACCCACAGAGGTGGCTGAACTACTTGCCTCCTCTTATGTAGGGAAAGGGAAGATCATGCAAGGGAGACTTCCAAGCAAGGATCTGGAATTCTTCCTCTTCCCCCCTATCTCTTTAACATCACTTATCCTGTTTTCTTCTGTCATTCTATGACCCCAATCTAGTTAGATCTTCCTGAGGTGTCCTCCCTCTTTGTGTTGGTTTTCTTGCTAACTCCCTTAATCATAGAATCGTAGAACATCTTGAGTTGGAAGGGACCCATAAGGATCATCGAGACCAACTCCGAACTTAATGTAATGTTGGCCAACAGCTACTCCATCGCCAGCTTTCTTCTGTCATAATATCCCTTGCAAGTTACCACTCTGGTTTTCCTCTACCTACAGAGTAGCTACCACTTGCAACTTTGCTTTCTCTATAAACCCCTCTTTCCTTATTTCTCTCTATGACAGAGCTTGCACTCTTCAAGGAATGAGTCCATCTGCTGTTCACTCTTTGACCCTGGTTGCTTGTTAGCATAGCCACTCTATATAACATCAAGCTTTTGCCTCTACCTGTCTCTATCCCCTCTTACTTGATGAGTTCCAGTTGTTCTTCAGGGAGATGGTGAAGGGAGAATGATCCCTAGCTCCTCCTTCTGTTCACTTGATTCTAGTGTTCATCACTACTGGGAGTATTACAGTTTGCTTGCAGTAAAACCCAGAGCATGCTGTACATGCATCCCATACTGTCCATGTCTTCAAGCACCTCTGTCCAGAGGTAATGGCATTTCCTAGGGTCACATCTGTAAAGCACTCTGGGATATTTCAGGATGAAAGGTGCTCTATTGAAAAACAGGTAACTACCTCAGAAGCAGCACTGTGAGAAAACAATACATACTAGTGCCTTAAAATTACTGCTGGCCTAACTAGTCCACACAGGAATTCCAAGTTAATGCAACCAAGCATTGGAGACAGCATCATGATGCAGGACAGAAAAAGGCCTAGCAAGCTAGGAAATAATGTCAACATGCAAAATAAGAAGCAGTCAGCAGCACTGCTTCCTGCAAGGTGGAACTCTGGTGCTATTGGCTCTATTAGGACATGACCTTGCTTTGAGAAAGCCACCAAAAGTGGAAACCAGGACCTGACATAGCTGTGACACGACAGCACATGCCACACAAAGCAGTGCCAGTGGAAGAGTGGAGATACTCAGCTCGCCTGGTCAATTTGCTACTAAAGAAAAAGCATCAATATAGAAGATCACAAATAATTTAGCAAAATGAGAACTCATCTGCTGCCAATAAGTTTGTACAAACATGTGTTTTCCCAATTCAAACACCACTGTTGAAATTTCATTCTAAATGAGAAATTTGCCAAAGAGATGCACAACTACTCTCCCATACGCCAAGCTGGAAGCACAGAATTAGGCAAATACTTTCAGAGAAGCTTCTGTCAGCCTGCATTGAATACCTGTTGCCACTATCACTCTAATTATTTGGCAGCTAAATTCTGTTTCTAACACTGTCTGGGACATACCATGAGGAAAATACATTCATACATTGCCTCTTTCACAGAAGAGAAGAAAGTATGGCAACAATGGCCACCACATACACTTTTTCTTTAGGGAATGGAGTTTGGATGGGAAGAAAAGGGGAAGATAATTCATCTATCAGAAGGCTATGCAGGAATACTAACTACTGAGAAGACATTTTTACATACAATTTCATAAGGAAAACAGGCTGCTGGTCACCCTATATCCTGTACAAATACTGGAAACGCAAACTGTCTGGAAAGAAGAAATAGAATGCTATACCCTGGTATGTGCACTGATTCATTAACTGCTCTGTGGCTCCAATCCAGCAAAACACTTAAGCACATGAATAGTCCCAACAACAAAGGCCTGAAAGCCTGACCATACATTAAAGTAAAATGCAATGTAGGCACAAGCCTCTCCCTTGCTTTCAGAAAAACCTACAAAACCCAGAGAACAAAATCAATGCTGCCTCCCTTGGGTATAGCAGGCAAGGAGTGGGGTCACAGCAGCCACATTCAAGGATAACTAAGAAAATGTATTTATGAAATGCATATGTATTTGCATATACTAATTTTAAATGCACATAAATTGGTGGTATTACATATTGTTTTCTAAGCATTGAAAGAGTCCAGCATATCTGCAATACAAAAGGGCCATTTAGCTATGAAAAGAACTTCCAAACTTTTTACTGGGTTTGCTTTTATGGGAAGACAGTTTGCCATTCTGTGGAAATGGAATACGTTGCTCTGTTTTCCCTGAGTTTTCCTCAGAGTAGGAATCTGAATAAAATGTCAGCCTGAGACACGCAGCAATCCTAGCTTACACAAATCAAATGTCAGGGTTCAAGCGAGCGTGATGATAACATTTGGTGGGGGCATGAGGGAGAGAGATGAGTGATTCACAGTCTGGAAGGCGACATTGCAGGGTCTAGGTCAGGGGAAAAGTGAGAGGTGCTAGGGAAAGATGGGTGTGGAATGGAGATGATGAATACATTGCCATTTGATAAAAGTTACCTGCTATCAAGATTTGCTCAGACGGCGCCATTAAGGCATTCAAAAAACATTTTCCAGTAACCTCAGGCAACAAAATCCTTTATTAACTGAGCAAGAATATTACCAAGAGGACCATTTCAAAGCACAGTTATAATTTCTCCTTTTACTATCATTAGTGTTTATATTCACCAAAATAATCCTCTTGCTTCTCTGTTCAAATGCTACAACCAGCACCAGACACAGACACACAGTGGGCATGTAGGCAAACACATTTTCCACACACCAGCAAATTCAATCCCATTCCTGTCACAAACAGTTAATTTTTTTCTAGGGCACTCAGCATCAGATTTCATGTGGAGGCACCTGAAATAGCAGTCCTATGTTTTTAGCCATTTAAGACCAAATGCTATCACCAACACAATGAGTGGAAGCCTAATCTGCAGGTTGTACTTCAAGAAATGAATGAGATGTTTATAGGGCAGTAGTGGTGTGAAAGTGGAAGAACCTGCTTCTCTCAGAAGTCTATATGCTCTGCTGGCACATTCAGGGTGAGAAACATCCAGTGTGTACACAAACCACTCTGTTGCTCTCATATCATTGCTCTTTTTCTGTGCATTGAGGCTCATTTGTCATTGCAGAATAGTTTCTTCATCTTAAAACTAGCAGGCTCTCTTCTGTGCCAAAGTGACTATATCAGCACCTGTTTATTGCTCTGCTACAGTGCATACCAATTTCTTACTACAATAAGAATCATTAGTAGCGTTTGGGATTAGCAGACTATGTAATTGCCCTGCAAGCATACTCTTCTGTACTGAACTGCCTTTAATCTACTTATCACCTATTGGTTTCTTTCTGGCACTTTTTACCCTCTTTCGCAAAGTTCTGCGTAGGTCCTAGAGACGCTTCTGTCCTATAGATTAGTGAAATGGTTTGCTAAGGTCTTCCACAGAAAGTGAAAAGTTTACGATAGTAGTAGAGTTATTCACAACTTTCTTCACCTGTGCAATGGTGTAATCCAAAGAAATAATCATAATTTGCATCACCTTCCAATTCAGTCTCTGTTGTTGGCAGATATTCACGGTCTCGTGATGCCGGTTCAAATCCTACTGAAACTGCTGGGATTTTGTGGACTTCTGAACCAGTTTGATCAGACTTGCATCTCATCTCCACTTCAGAGAGAACACTACAGCTGTGACTGGAGCAGTCTTCAGCCTCTACAGATTTCATGGTCTAACAAAGCTATATTATTTCATCCTGGTCTCCATGTATACACCTAACTGGTATTCCATTTTTTAAAAAGAGCAAGGAGGTGAAAGTATAGGATGAATGAAGATGAAGATACATTGGCAGAGCTGCACATGGAAATAAGCATGACATCTGCTAGCAGCAGATCTGGTTTATAGTCGTCCCTGTCTTTAATGACCTAAGAAAAGAAAGGTGAAGAAAATCCTTTGGAAGCTATGAGCTGTTTGCAAGAGGTCAACAAGACTTTGAGGCAGTAAATAGAGTGCAGTCAGTATTGGTGTGCAAGGGTGAACACGGAAAAGTAGAATTCTTCTTGATAAGCAGCTCTATTTGATTTCTATACTTTGATGAAAAGCATCAGCTAAACACTGAATATGGATTTTAATTTGGGCAGTATTTGTTGGTGGTCAAGGTAAGCAGAAAAAAATGGCAGATTTTTTCCTGATATTAGGTCATATTGGAAAGCAAGAAAATCCTGTTTCTGTCTGTAAATAGATGGTGGAAGTCCAAGAAGAGAGTAAATATGGAATAGGAAAAATGGGATGTCATTCAACACAGCCACACTTCTGACCACAATGTTGCTTTTGAGATAGCTCAACTTAGCTCAGCACAGAAGTATCTCCATGAAGTGAGTCATAATAAACACTAAGAGAAAATGAGGCCTTTACAGGTGTTTTTAGAGGAAAGGAAGAAACAAAACAACCCCATAAAATATTTAACCAAATGACACATAAATAAACTGTGAGTGCTTGGAGATATCTTTACATTCTGGGTTTGGGCACTTGATAGCTAATAGCAAGAAGTGAATTTTGATGGACACTCAGAAGTGCCACCATTTACACTAGGTCTAGAAAGCCTCAGATCTGGGTTAAAAACCATATCCACAGTCTGGACAACAGGAAAATTCCTTCAGCCACCTAATGCCCCTCTTGCATGAAACTAATGAGAACAACATAAAAAAAACACAAAGGGGGCTTTCCTGCTCCCACCAAGGCTCAACTTTTAATGGATCTAACTACTGAGAATTACCACCGGTGTTCTTTGATTTTATTGTTTTTCTGGCATTTTATTCTACCATGGGGCTATTTCATGGAGCATTTCAGTAAGCTCCTGACAGGTAATCCTCCAGATTAATTCAGAGTTCATTTGGCCGATAAGTGGTCAGCTTCTCTGAGAGATAGCACAGGAATGACAGCTCACTATCTCTTTCTGTGAATTCTCGGAAGATTGAACAGCACAAGCTATTTTCAACTAATGCCAGCTGAAGACAAATGGTAACTTAGCCAAATGCTAAAAAGTCACGTTGAGATCTACATAGAAAGCCTTTTCAAAATAAATCTCCAGGTAAACATACTATTCAGGATTCAAGAGAGAGACACAGATTAGGCTAGGAAAGTATTGCTCACCAAATCCTGGTTTAAAATAGCTTATTACAGGCTTTTTTTAATTATATGTTTTTCAGACTCCAATTAGAGCAGAGTAATTAAATGTCCATTAAGGAAGCACTTAGGCCAAACGATAGCTTTTCCTGGGAAGCTTAGAGGGAGTTCTGAAAGCATTTTGTCTGGAGAGGTGAGGAACAGAAACACAGTACTGGGGAAGAGCTTGCAGACATGCAGCTGTCCATAAGGGCAGGGTAGGCCAGCCTCACCTCAAGCACAGCTTGAATGCTGCCCTTCGGCAGAGCTGGCAGGACCTTTTTTTTGGTTTTGTTTGGCCTTCTTCTGGAAAGCTCCCCCAACACTGAAATATTACACCTGTGAAAGGAAACAGGCGATTCAGAAACGCTACCTGGAATATGTTCCTTCACCCAGCAAGTCAGCTGTTTCTTGTTCTAAGTGCCCAGTCTCTCCTCTCAATAAGGGTGCTTCATGGACGTTCATGCTATGGCGCAATACAACAGCCGCCTATGGAGGCAGACAAGGCTGCCTAACCACCACTACCATATAGTGCCAAGGACAATATCTCCAGGTCTAAATGTTTCAAAGTTCTGATGTTTGTTTTTTTCTATGATTTTTAATATATATAATTATTATTATTATTCCAGGAAAAGCAGCTACTTCAGAGAACAAAATTTCGTTTAGTGGAAAAATACACTTCTTTCAAAAATAATGTTGATAACATTTGGTTGACCTGTTCAGGTAGTTGTATTCCACCTTGCTTTTCAGAACCTACGCATTCCCAGTGTCAGTTTGGCTGCCTTCCCAGTACAAGGGCACAGTGCAGAGAGTCATCAGGCATCCTGAATTTCAGTAAGAAGTCAAGCTGCCTGGCACCATCAGAAATTGTTCAACTTACAACAGTGAGGCAAAAGAGAACAAACAGAACAAAAACTGTAGGGAGGAAAGGCGGGAGAGGACAGGATTTGCAAAATGCACTGTTATCCACCCGGCTCCCTGCACTACACTTTGATCTCTAAACATGTACATGTAATACATCAATCACTGATGTTAAAGTGCACCAGGGATGAAAGAAGGGAATTAAATAACACACCAAAAGAACGGGGCTCAGGGTATCTGCATTCTGTTCCTAGAAGGAGCATACATAAAAACAGATACCTAGTTTTACAAAACAGATTTGGTGAAATCAACATAGTATCAATTAAACTGCGTGCTCTGTCAAATGATTCCTTCACAGCTTTTCTGGAAAGCTCTTGAGATTTCTACAGCCTTCCTGCATAACTCTAGCTGAATTATTTAACTTTTCTGCCTCCCATATCTGTAACTTACAGCACATGGCATAATAGCTCCTATTTCAGAGGGGGTTTAGAGTCCTGAGGTAGTTTTTTTAAACTCCTGCGACATCCTCTAGTGAATTAGTGATTAGAAAAGCAAATAACTAGGAGTTCACTTCTGAAGCAGGCAGAATGAGAAATGCACAGCGTAAGAACAATTCACATTGCTGCTTCCCCGTCTTGGCATTTGTAGCATTCCAAACAAATGTCAGTTTAAATAACCAGTTCTCATTACACTAAATACTGAAATGCCAACACCGATCATATGAACTTCTGTCAAAAATTAATGTTTGAGTAAGGAGGCTCTTAGTTTTGGCCTGTCTAGTACTTTGCAGTTTGATATGGATTGAAGATAGCAGCTATTATATTATCCTCAGCCCATGTTAACTGTAGGGAGAAAACCTGCCAACTCTGGTAAATCACCAAAGTAACACAATGCTTGCAGCACACCGTACTGGATACTACTGGCTTACGTTGCATGTGCAGTGATTTAGTCAGCTACAAACACAGCGAAGAACTTTTAAAGGAAGTGCTCCATATCAAAGAAGGACAAAAGTGCTCTTGCTTTTACTCAAAGGTGAAAGCTTTATGTTGGAAAAAGAGAAGAAAGAGTATTTGCAGCTTCTCAGCACTGGTAAGTCAGGCAGAGCCTTTTGAAAGTGCTCAATCACACTGCGCATCATGCACAAAAAGCAGGTAAACTGATTCACTGCACAAGCTCAATACTCTTATCAATGGTGAATATAGTTTGGAGAGTAACTCCAACAGCACACGATGCTTGTCTCCCTGTTATACTTAAAGGCTCTGTTTCTGCATTTCTTGACTCCTGGAAGAAGCAAAGGAGCTGAACCCTTGCAAGGGTCTCATACTGATCACTTGCGCATGATTGCAGGTTGGCTTTGCAATCTCAGCACATGACCCATTCTGCTGAGAAAAACATTAGTTTTCAAAGACATTGCTGCAGTTTGACTATACTATGACTATACTGTGGTTTATACAGGAGAGGAGTTGGCTAAATGGAAAGAAAACTATGACGGAGAGGATACTGAAAAGAAATGGCATTAGTGAGCCAGGGAATTAAGGAGACAAGAGAAGTAGTATAGATTTTGCCTTGTTCTAACTGTTTCACACCCTTCTTTTCTTCTTCAGTCTATTCCCCTCCACTTCACCTGATTCCCACCTGGCTGGCTGTCTCTCTCCCTTCTTCTCTTACTTTCTGTTTACCTGACATACCCTTGTCTTGCTTCCTTCTTCCTTTGCGTCCCCTCTTAAAAACATCTCATGGTGCTACTACAATGTTTCTGCCATGAAAGCATTCACAGTGACTTATGTGTTTTGTGCTGTCCTCTGCCCTATGTTTGCCTTGTTTACTTAGGCTGTAAATTTTCCCAGTTTGTAACGAGGTCTCGCACAATCTGGCCACATTCTTGACTGGTACTCAAGTACAAAATAATCAAAATACCATCAAGAACAGTAACAAACTCAACAATTTTATGACCCAGATACTTGTAAGATATAAAGCTTAACAGAGCATGCAAGTATTCTTAGGCTTGAAAATATACACAGCTATTAAATACAAGTATCTTCCTTCTTATTTCCGTTAACTCCTAAATTATTTCAGAATTGCTCAGAGCAATCTCAAACATAATTACATGGAATTGAATAATTAATAGAACTCATTAAATGCATAGTATGCATACCATATACAGGAAGGTAACAGTGTTTATGAACAGGTATTTGGCATTCATATCTTGAATTCCTAGTGGTTTATAGCCAAAACCACATTGTGATATCGGCCTCTAGAGAGCTCCTGATGGATCGCATCTCTGAGATTTGTCATGAATAGCAGAAAAGAGGAACAGTGCCTGCAACATGGCTGTGGCTGATTTCTCCGCATAGTGAAAAATACGAGACGTACACAGAGAGACCCATAGTGACTACAGTAGGAATGAAAAATGCTGAGCATCTTTACACAGTATTCAGAGCAGGCCCTGAATTCATCACTGTATCCCTGATGGCACAAGAGAGACACATCATGACAAACAGGACGTATGGTATATTTAAAACAGAGTTCATTTGTTTTGTGCATGTGTGAATGCAAGCTTTTTTCCAGTACACTCTGGCTTAATATTCTTCCCAGATCTTTCTCACCTGATGTTTCAGTCAGCTGGATGCTAGAAGAGGCCCTTAAAAAACATGTCAGTTCTTTTATTTAGTATAATCCTGCTATATCCAGAGCAGACAGTATGAACAGAACATTGGTTCACTTCCAATGCTATTGAATGATTGAGTGTGAAAGCCCCCTTTGCATATTTTCTCTCTTTAATTTTTTTTTTAAATGTAGTACTTTCCATGTGTGTTTTCCCATTCGTGCGTATAGCTTTCCCGTCTTGTCAGCACTGCCAGTCAGTCAGTTGCTGAGGTACAGACTGTTCGCTGCACTTTCTGTCACACAGGTGTGGAGAGATTTTTGATCTGACTTACAAATTCCCTGCTCCCCCTGGCAAGCTGGCTGGCTGTCATACTGCTGCAGGGTGTTTCAAACAGCTGCTCTTTCCAAGACACACTTCTTTGCATCTCCAGCTTCATTATTTCTCACACACTTCTTTTCCCCTTTTAGTTTCATCCTTTCCATACCAAAAGGCATTGGCAACGGAACCATGCAGAAACAACTACTGTACCATTAAACTATTTCAGATTTTGGCTCATTGAGAAATTATCTGCATGTCCTAGTTTATCACTTAGTCACGTTCAACTGTGCATCTACTTTTACTATTGTTCAAGCACTATATGCAAGCTACATGTGACTTCTAGATTACTTACCAGTTGATGTTTTCTAGTACATCTAGGCTTTAATTTTCTTAGTATTATTTCTTTCCTTTTTATTTTTAAAATATTTATGTGTGTTCTGATCAGTACAGTTAAATCTGGGACCTGTTACAGGACAGCTTCTGCACAACACTCTTAGAATTCAATCCCAGATTTTGGCAAATCTGGCAATCTGCTATTGTTCCTGAGTGTTGGAAGATTTTTCCTTTGGGTTTCAATGAACTCACCACCATTGCATCCTGCTAACCAGTTGGTTTACTAGTGCATTCAATCTCAGCTGAAGCAAAGCAGCAGAGGGTATTAATTACTCAACAAAATTTGGTTTTCTTTCTGAGTTAAACCTAATTCAAAGTCAAAGAAAATTTTGAAGCATAGTATTTTTCCTTCAGAAGGCAAATCAGCTATAAAACTAAGGTAGAATATGTAGAGATTTCATCATATTTTGTTGAGTGTAAGTATGATATGGGTCTGAATTGGTCCCTAGGAACTCAACGAGGGCCTGCAACCAACTCTACTTGGCTGTATTTAACTCTGCAACTTGGGATATACCAAAACTCTATCTTGATTTCATATCCTGTATCATTTCCTCACATCCTGGTTTCCATCTGGACTGCTCTGAGGAACAGGACTGCAGCTGCTCTAATGGAGTGCATCTATCCTGCAGTTCAGACACAGTCATGAGAGCTTTACACAATCCTGTAATATTTACACCTCAGTTTTCTTACCTATAAAAGGAAGATTGCAGCCTCAGGTTTCAGATGCATTTAAAATTTTTTGTAAGCCAAAAGTGACAAGCCTTTGCCTCCAATTCTATGACATCCTAAGCAGTCACCATTTAAGCTGACATTTATTGAAGGCCTTAATGTGAAAAGCTGAGGGAAAAAAAAAAACAACAAAAAACTACTGACAATTTTGATACTTAAAACCCTGCTTTTGCAGTTTTATTTGGATAGTACTTAAAGGGCAGCTACAAAGAGGACAGCGGCTCTCTTTTCACAAGGAGCCACAAGAAGAAGACAAAGGGCAATGGGTACAAGTTATACTGGGAGAGATTTTATCTTGACATAAGAAAGAAATTTTTTTACAATGAGAACAATCATTCACTGGAACAACCTCCCTAGGGACATGGCAGAGTCCCCATTGCTGGCGGTTTTCAAGATGCGACTAGACAGGGCACTCAATCTCATCTAGGCTCCCTTTCCCACAAAAGGTTGGACCAGATGATCTGTCAAGGTCCCTTCCAACCTAGGCTGTTCTATGAGACTACTTACGCTCACACCTAGTCCTAAACTTTCACCTAATATTGTTTTTATGATTATATAATTACTGCTTCCCCTCACAGCTGAGCTTAGGTCAGATTTTACTTAAACTGGTTTTACACCAGTGTAACTTTACTAGTCCTAATCATGATAAATCACTGATATATGAGAGGAGGGAGATCAGGCCTAACAGAAATTATTTTTGACTTATACCACGTGTTTTCACCTGTTGCATTTTCCCTCCAGACAAATTACAAACTCCTTCCATTCCAGAGGAATGGAGAAAGCAAATGTGAGGTGCCCTTCACAGAGGCTGCTGGGGCAAAGAAGAATCCCTGAAACCGAAGTACAACAATTTTCATGGGTTATACACAGTTTTAAAAGGTTACACACTTCTAACAGGTCACAATGAGATTTAAAATGATTTATTAAGCCTTTTTTCCTGGACACATTCTCTATCCTATATTCTCTGAAAGATAATAATTTGTACTATTTATTCAAAATGTATCATGGGAATGTATAAACAGACAAGTTTCTATTACGCTTAGGTCATACTGCGTGCAGTTTTAGGAAGAAGCTTCCAAGATCGCAGTATGTTTGTCCCAATAAAACTTAGGCTGCCTGAAAGGTCGTCTTATTATGTTATCTAAAAGCACATGAATTGATTTCCTTAAAATTTACTTTACATATATTCCTCTACTTTACAATTATATTAGGATTCCAATTGAAAAAGACAAATAGGACTGTTCTGCTCCAGTGAATGCAATGCCTGTATTTGGGGTAGCTATGGCAAAGTATATTCGAATAATGAAGTAATTTAACCAGTTACAACACCATGAAAGAGCTTTCATATTTGAGATGAGAAACCTTGTACTTCATAAAGTCTGGAAAGGTGCTGGCAACACTTAATTATTTAAAGTCACCCTTCCACATTAATCTAAATATGAATAGATTACTGTGCTTTCTGTAGAAAAAGTACCTCTGTCCTCTAAAGTGCTTTGCAGAAATTCTGAGTCACAATAACCTTCTTGCCCAGAGTCCCACAAGGCATCAGCACCAGAGATGGGAATAAAGTCCAGAATCCCAACCTGTAACCTTTCCTGCACTGACTGGGGATCATGCTTCCTCCCAGGGAGTCCTAACACATTATTCTACTGCTATAAAATTACACCGAGTGCAAAAACACAAAGGTGGTTTTACAACCCTCAGAACAAGAAGAAACTTGGTAGTTTGATGTCAGTTGACCAAAGGACTCCTATGCTACTACTGCAAAATTAACACGGGTTTAAACATATAACCAAGTTTCACAACTTGCTAGGTATCAGCACAAGCACGGTAAGCCATGTCATAAACCCGCTTAGCCAATGACAAATGCAAGACAACTTGGCTTAGCATGTTTCTCTTTCCTCTGGGACTAAACTGTTACACTTTCAGTGCAGAAAGAGACAAGCTGGTTTTGAGACGCTGTAGCACAGTAATTTGCTAAGTCGTGGTAGTTTGACTTTATGTCAAACTCCCTAACTCTGCTAAGAACATAAGGCTAATGGGATAAGGGGAAGTGAAAAAGCATTTTCTTGCCAAATGGTTTTTTAACGGGCTTGAAAATGATGGTGACAGCCGTGTAAAAAGCTTTTCCACTGTTTGACCAGACCATCATAACTTCCAGCCTTCTGTAGCCTGGTACTTCTCCACTTCTTCTTGTCTCCACTTATAATTACCACTCCTAATTGCACCTGCCTTTTTAGTTTCCTTGACACTAGCTGTATAAAAACACTAGCAGTGAATGATTAGCAGATGTAAGACCATTAATATAACTATGCTTTAGGTAGACATTCAGGGGATGGAATCTAAAACAACAGAAGTCTTCATAGCCACAGAACTCCTGAAGTATTTGGCTTGTAAGCAAACACCCTTTGTCCTTTAGGAGACTTGCCGTCTGGAGGTGGGACAGCAATGGCTTTCTATACCGCTTCAGCTGAGAATTTTAGTTGGTGAGGCAGTTTGTAGCCAGGGTTCCTGACCACAATACCTTTTATAGTTGTAATGCAAATCGGACATACCGAACCCTTCATTCTGATCATTCTGAACTTCAGCGGAGATACAGGCATATAGCTAAACTCTGTCTATTTTGATGCTTTTTAGGCCCAATTCAGATTTTTAACCGACTTTGATATCACTAGGACTTTAAGGATGTGCCCAGAGGCTTTGCTGAATTGGGGCTTTTGGCTTATCATCAAATTAAGGGAAAACATGGTGTAACCCACTTACCTGACTCAGTCATAGCTGTACTGTACGATACTAATCTCTACATTTATTAAACACATGCTCCCTCTGGAGCTGGAGATGATACAGTAACAGCTGTTTTATTCTGGTTTCTTTTTAAGTCATGAGGAAACAAACACAAATGTGTCTCTGGTATAATTCAGTGTTCACACCTACTATTGCAATTAAGATGTACTAAGATAAAAAACTGTTAAGTTCTCCGTATCTTTTACAGTCCATTCTCCCTCCAATTCTCTCTCCCTGTTGTTGCCATCATTACTGTGAGTAAACTAGTACTGAAATCTGACTCAGCAAAGGGAAATTAAGTTCTATGCAAAAATAAATTAGGTAAGTTGTACTGGGCATAGTACCCTCCCCAAAGATACTGAGACTAAACAGAAGAAATCAGTAGGCCTATAATGAAGACAGTGAAATAAAGCAAATACTGGGAAACCAGGGTTTGCCCTGACTTCAGTGTCAGCTTGGCCTCCCGTTGGTATAAAATTCGTATTTCTCTGTGGGTCATTAATCCTTTTTGTCCACAGGAAATAATAACAACACTTCTAGATGGCAAGCAAACATGTCATTTGGGACACAAGGATGATATTAAAAGCCCCTACCTGAATTCCAGTGTGGCTTTTAACCACAGCTTGTGGGTAGGAGCACGGTGGTACAATATACCCCCGAACCACTGTGACAGGCACAGCGCATCTCTGGAAGCTGAGGAAATTCACACAGCAGCTGACAATTTTAAGGAGGGTGCCTCGTACCAGAAGACACCTTTCCCTTGGCTGGTTAGTGCAAAAAGGGAGATATTCCTTCCTCTGCTCAACCCCCAAGAGAATATCCACTGCCGTTTGTCAAGTCTGAAACTATGACATCACTTGAACGTGCTGATGAGCTCAAAGCATGTGATCAGCACCAGCCTTGCTGATGACCGAGGCAGGTGAGCTGGGCCTGCAGACAGGGCATTGCTTAGGCTTGATACTGCTCCCTCCATTCCGTGCTCATCCCAACCCTAAGTACATCCTAAGCACCTTACAATGCTTCTCCCTTTTCCCCCAAGGCATTTGAAAACAGAAGGGAAAAGGTGGTAGTGAACTGCATGAAGAACCTTGTGGTTGATTGTTTCAGACTAGCTGAGTCCTTGAAGAGACTTTAGGTAATGTCAAGGACACCGAGATTGTGTGACTGCACATGCATTTTTCAGAGACAGAAAAGTAATCCCACTGCAATTAATGGATCTTACTATGCTCAAAGTCAACAAGCTTGCTAAAGGCCCTTGGCAAGTCAGCGCCTTTGTGTTTGGATTGCAATGCTAGCTGTGTGGTGTGCCTTTGTCCACTTCAGCCTTGTTTACCAACAGAGGTATAGACACAATCTAGCCCTAGGCACAATTCTGTCTAAATATGTTGATGCGTATTTTTGCGTTCCAACAGCTTCTGTAGCGGCGCTTACAAGTGAGACAGATGAAACTGAGTAAACACAGATATTAAAAGAGCCATTTACTTTCTCACCATGCATGTTTACTATTTGCAGTTCAATCGCCTCTGACAACTGAAACAGATCATTTCATTTCCTTCCTCCAGCATACCCACCCGATGTATTTGTGTGGGGGATCATGGCACTACAGGGTGATGTTTGCTGTTATTGTAAATTGGCACTTTATTTTTGAAAAGCTACAAACCATTTGTTCATAAAACACTTTGCAATCACCATCAGTCTATTTGGTGGGTTGCTTGTTTTTTTCAGATCTAAAATAATTTGAAGATGTTGCTTCAAATTAAATGTCCATGACTTATATGACATTTTTGTTGCAAACAAGTTAACACAAATATATTAATCCCATGTATATTTATTATGTGCATACAGCAGTCAACCTTCAAATCCACTCCCCCACTCCTTCCAGCAAACTAGGAATCCTCTTTGCCATAAAAACTTACCCTTTTCCCTCAATAAATCTATTCCTTAAAAGAAACTTTTGCCTTCAGAGTCTCATTTTTCATTTATTTCATTAGTTTCCATCTCAGATAACTAAATTCTCTTTTATTACAGCTAGGAATTTTTATAATGTGCAAATTGAAATAATGATTGTATCGCAGTACTCTGCAAGTGGTTTTCATTAAGCCTCCAGCTACTATTCCTTGCTCTATTGGATACCTTTGTGTCAGGGTTACTTTACACTGGACAGAAATTTGAACAACTTATGTTGAAAAGAATGACTAAAAACCTATTAGATAACAACCTTTAAAATGCACTGGTTGATGGAGCTTAATTGTATGTTGTTGTCATAATCAAAATACCTCAATTGCTTAAAAGTTAACGATCATGCTAAAAAGTGGACCTGTGAATATATTCTGGAGATTCACATTTCTGAAAATCAAAATTACTACTTGTCTTTACAACTCTATGTAAGCAGACACACAGTGCCAGAAATAAATTTATATTTCTGAGATGCTACACTACAACATTTTGCTTTCTTGTTAATAGAGTGACTAAATTCATACTCTATATTCAAGTAGGATTTTCTGGTTAATTTTAGTGAGTTAAAATAGTTCAGAACTATTTGTGTGGCTTGTTAAAATTTACAGCATGCTTACATTGTTGATCACCAGACTCATCTTGCTACTTTGTCATTCTGTATTGCCTATTGGTAAATGAGTTTGCTAGCATATATTCCCATTGCTGCCAGGGTCACCAGAAGTCTGAATGAACACATAAAGAGTCCACTTAATTGCAAAGATTTATAGCTATGCTGTTTTCTTTTCTCCCTTTCTACCCAAACTTGTCTTCCATGTCTGACATGTATAGAAAAGGGAGAGCTGCTTATTCTAGTCAAAATCAGCAGCAGACAAGGATCACAGTTTTGCAGGGATTCCTTATTTCTACTGCTAGTGCATAGGCAACAGAGAAGAAGTTTTCTAATCCACCCTAGACAGGGTACTGAACCAAAGAAAAATGCTGTGTCAATATAAGATCAGCCATCATCCATCTGCAATGAAGCAACGAGTTACATGACTGACAAAAAAACATAACCTGTATAACTTCCAGAAGCAACAAGTTGTTCATTTTGATTTAAGATACCATGCTTTCTAAGGTGGAAGAGAGGTGAGCTATTATATAATAAACAGATGAGAAATTGTTGTGTCCTGGAAACTCAGAAGCAGAAAGCTGCCATTTGAAAATCTGCCTCTGCCTGCCCAAAGAGCCTGCTGTTTGAACCAAGTATCATTTCTATGTCGAACTAAAGCCTTTTCCCCTGTCTTATTTATGGCTCTGCTACAAGTTTGGGTAGCAGAGGAATCAATCAATTCCAACCAACCAGTGAAATGATTTTGGGAGCTCTGGGGGTAAAAAAAATCCCCCCAAACAGTTTCTGCATTTCTGATTGAACACAGTTATTCTAAAGAGCACAATTTACACACTGAAAACTTACCAATGGAGCGATGAATGCAGGTATGCTGGTTATCACTCAGAAAAAAGCCCTCTTTGCACTGACATTCATAGCTGCCCATAGTATTTACACAAATCTGCTGGCACCCTCCATTGTTATCCTGACACTCATCAACATCTAGAAGAGAGAAGGAAAAAGAAATGCAAGATAATGTACAGATTCAGAATATACATCTAGAAGAGCAAGGAATCCATGAAAAGGCACACTGTAAATTAAGCTAATGAAAACTACCTGAACCCTATCAGAGTTAATCCAAATTAATCCATCTAATTCTTTTTCCTGCATCCTAGGTTTAAAGTTAACATAAAAAAAACAGTGGGGAGGGGAGTCCAGCTAAGTCTCCATGCATTCTGAGCTGCAAATTGATTTCCAATGCACAATGAATGTTAATGTCCTAAAAAGGCTGTGACCCCATCTGCCAAGTGTGGTGTTGCACTCTGTCATTCCCACTCCACTTGGAAAGACATACTTCAGGCCTACAGTAATTTCTAGCAGGGGTAGCAGGCAAACACAAAGGGCATTACTGGGTGAAAAGAGTCTTTATAGAGTTCTGGTCTTGAACAGAACAGCATGTTTCAATTACTGGAGTCATAACCCCCTACTTTGTCAGTTTGTTTAATGTTGTTTAATGAAAAGAAGGCTTCTTAAATCTAAATGTTCCATGTCTGTATTGTCATTTTAATAGGCAAATATATAAAACCACAAAGGCAGCATTAGCTACTGGCTGTTCTGAGAGTCCCTGCCTACCCCCATCACCTCTCTTTGGCATAAAAGTTTTTATGCTGTTGTGTTTAACAGAGACATATGTTTCAGCATTGGGAAACCACTGCCACTAAAAGATATCTGACCCACATTCAACCTTGCAACTCTCCTTTTTTGCTCATAAAAGGTATATCATATCCACTTTCTGGTTTTTCTTTGGATAAAAGCAACTTGCCACCTGAAAAATCCATGTTTTCCTTTTTAATGGAGACTCTGCAACCAGTTAGTTGTTTCACAGTATGTGCCAACATGTCAGCAAATGAGTTGGTGTGTGTTTTGCTTTCATTTTATTTGGGGGGGGGGAACACAACTAAGCTAAATGACCCACAACATTCAAAACCTCAGCAGAGCTGGCACAGCTCCTGCAGAAATTAATTCCTCCAGGACTGGCTGCAATACATTAAGGTAAAACCAAGCTGCCTTTGCCAGTGCTCTTGCAGGCAAGGCCAGGAAGCTCTGAAATGCTAGAGAAGCTCAGCCGGTAACTAATGCAGGAACGCCAGCTCGTTCCGGCAGCTTGCTCGGCTAAGCCTGCTATTGCTCTTTGTGCTGGTGTGCTGCCTGCGCTTCATGGGACAGAAATTGTAGCTCTTTCTCACAGAGAAGAAAAGCTCTAGGGTAATTACAGCAGTACCCAGGGAAACCAGGCAGTATCCTCCTGTCTTGAACTACAATGCAAGTGTAGACAGTCCTCCTTTTTTTATTTACCAGGAAACGTTAAGCACTATTTCATCAAATTTTCTGTATCAAAATCCTCCCCACCCTCAGCTCTTACTCTCTTCCACATTTGAACCTTTTCCTAACCCCATCAGAGCAGTTTGCGAGGGCATAGGAAAAGGAGAAGTGAAGACTCTCCTTGCCTATGGCAGTATAAGATGGAAAGATAAATAAGACAACTTCGTGAGACCCATCCTCTGTGAGTCAGCAGGCCTTGCTGCCCTATTAGTGCCAACTCAAACTTGTTCCTTCAAAACAGCACACTGGAATCTAGATCCTCCTCTCTGGAAGATTAGTTGAACACTTACTGAAGGAAAAAGTCTCAGTTGGTACATGTACAAACCCCAAAATTTTGCTACAAAGTATGCGGCCTTCCCAGCGTTCTGTTTATAGTATCACAAAGCAACTTGAACAATTGCCTTCCAGCTCTGATGAATAATCTGAAACAAATGCAACAATTTATAAACATTTTTTTCTGCTCTTGATAGCAAATGCTGGTGATTTACCACTTCCGTAAAGAGACAGCTCAATTTACCATGAAGCCCCAAATCCATATGCTGGAATAAAAGTTATTACAATTTAAACTCTTTAAAAAGTTTTACTATGAGGAAGTTCTAATTGTTTTCAATTACTTGCCTGAAAATTATTTTAATATGCATTTATAAAGAGAAGGAGTTGAAGAAAGGGAGCAGCTGGGATCTAGGACTACTATATCTCCATACTACATGCCTTCCAATAAATCTTGGCCTGGTGGTGTAGGATTAACATTTTCTCTTCTCAGGCCTCAATCCTACTAGGGTCAGGCTTTTTGGAGCACTTTGTATTACTGCAGTCTTAGAAGGCAGTATTGCTTATTATCCACCATACCAAGCAATCTATTGGACGTGGCTGCCCGGAAAATATTTACTGAATTATTTACTTGGTAAACTTTCTTTCCAATAAAGTCGCTTTATGATCAGCCTATTACTCTAAACTCAGTTTAAAGAAAGGGGTAAAAAAGTATTCTGAAGTTAAGAGAGAGAACTCCATCGACTCCAATGAGTTCAAGCTTTGGTAGATCTGGCAGAATAATTGCTTCATGTATCTGAATTTTTTCAAAGCTCACAAATGAAATAGCTGCCAAAGAGGCCTTTTCTTTCTTTCATTGTTTGTGCAACCCTTGTTCAACACAGCTCAAGTTACCCAGCTGCACGTGTAAACATCAGTAATGCAGCATATGTGAGACTGCATTTTGGACCAGATTTTCTAGAGATTAAGTTCCACATAAACACCAAAATAAGTAGCTAGGTTTTCAATAAAGCTCTTCTGGCTCCAGTTTTGGAGGCTCTACATGTCAAACTGGGCTGTTGACTGTTTCGGAAAACTGAGGGTGGATCCTCAGGAGCTTTAGTTGTTGCCACTCTGTGTGACAGTTTACACCTGCTGGAGGCCTGCACCCCAGGGCCTAACTCTAGATACAGGGAAAAAGTCACTTATGATGTAAAATCCCTTCACTCAAACACCTACTCTAAGCCCCAACTAAACCCATTGTAAAAATTTGTAAATTTATTGAGCACAAATACAAAGCTCACTTTCTTTATTACTCTACTCTTTATAAAATTTTGGTTTGTTTTTTTTTTTCTTTAGAGCAGACAGACACGTTGTCTTTGGCAACCTTTTGCACAAAATCAACTACCACTGGTCATCTTATCCAGGACCAGGGTTGTCTCCCTGAGGACAGCAGCCCCAAGGCAGCAGGTGCAGGTCTCCCTTCCTTTAAACTGCTGTATGGAAGCTCAAATCCACTCCATAGGCTCCTTATCTGGCAAAAGTTCTTTCACCCGGCTTGGCCTCACCACCTGGCAGTGTGCTGATTCCTGGAGTACATTATCCACTGCTTACGGGAGAGCTGAGCCTCAAAATCCTACTGATGATCCCAGGGTGGAAGCTGGAGCAACGTTTCAGTAAACCTACACAATCCAAACTCACAAAAAGATGGAAAAATGTTCTCACCTGAGCTGAGCTCAGATGGTTATCCCACATGGCTGCTCCAACCCTCATCCTCAAAAAGAGGAGGAAAAACTAGGAGAAAGTGAATATATGTCTTAAGCCATTCTCCGTAACCCTCATCGCAAAGAACTGTCCTGTGATTATGTCTACCAAAGACAATCCCTGATGGAAGCATCTAGAAATAACTCAGTTTCCACAACCCTTAACTACTCCTTACCAAATAAGCAGAAATAAATAGCCAAGATTACAATCAGCACAAGAGCTAGAATTGCTTATACAGAGTTTAGACCAGAATGGCAAACCTATGTTTCCAGGGAGATGAGGGCCTGGACTTCAAATTGGCCAGTCATCATCAAGGACAACGAAGAATAAGGAAAGAGCCAGCTCAGGGAGAGGCTGGGAAAGGAGAATTATCTTTCAAAAGAGCAGGAGAGATAATGGATGCATATATATATACACATACATATACAGATATATCTATACAGCAGAAGCATTATGCAAATTAATGCATATCTGAATTTGCATAAGACCTCTAGCTTTTTGGCTCACTGCCTTCACATAATCAAACTTGTGTTCTGTATCTTGGTAAGATGAGATCCTCTAGAGAGCAATAGTGTGGAACAGTATCAAAGGGTAGGAAACATTACAGTTGATAAAGATGGATGTTTTATTTATTAAATAAACAAATGTTTTCAGTTTCTCATTTAATTTATCTGATGAACTTTTCAAACTAGCTCCACTGGTATTTCACCCTGATCTGGCTCAGAGCTTCCCCCAGTATTTGGCCTAAAGAAGCTATTCTGATCAAGTGTCCTGTTTGGATACCATCAAGGGAGAAAAGTTTGTTAAGGGTACCTGAAACCAAAACCACAAGCAGGAAGATAAAAAAGAGGAAACGCTACACAGAGTCAATGACAAGAACAGTATGTCCACTGTCCACTTCCTCCCATGATCTTCTCTTCCTTCCTTCTGACATTCTTCTTTCACGTCAGCATTTTCATAAGCACTTAGGCTCCTCAGAAATCTGAGTCGTCTCATTTTCAAAGTCTCCAAAGCACTTGGGAGCCACAGTACCATTCACTTACTATAGCATTAAGATTCTTTGGAGACTTCCAAAAACAGGACTTTGACTCATGATCCAGGGAGCTGATCCTGCCAGTTTTTCTCTAAGCTACTCTTTGAAACTTTTGGAAGATTTCTCTAAGATGCCTATTTTACCAGTGCAGAACATCATGATAGAACTATTGATAGCAATAGTGCAGACTTTCCTCAAATGTTAGCAACAAAACACCACTGAGGATATCCTGTATTTGTAAGAGAAATGAGCAGCAACCGCAAACTCAGAAAATATGAGTGCCTGATTCTGGAATGTTAAAATAATTATATTCTGAGTATTTCTAGTCAGACAGCCGGTTGAAAGTCTCATTAAAAAAAATCACATTCCTGGATTTACTATAGTCGTAGTTATTCTCATACCAAAAGAACATCTAGCCCAGCATCCTCTCTTTGACACTGCCCTGTAGTTGATACTCAGGAGAAGACTGTAGAGATGGGACAGAACCATTGCTGGCATACTCTCCCAGCTTTCAGCAATCACGTACTTACTAACCTTCCTAAATCACTTGCTACACCATTGTCACTGCTGGATCTTTCCTGTATGAATTTGTCTAATCTCTTCTGAACCCAACATGATGGGGCAATTACTTCTGCGATTTAATTACGAGTTACATAAAAAAGACATCCTTTTGTTTATTTCAAACATGCTGCTTCAGAGTCTGAATGAATGCCCCCTAATCCCATTATTGTGAGAAACAGTAAATATTCATTCCCTACTTGCCTTTTCTGCATCTTTCTTGATGTTACAGATCCCCCTCAGCCTCATACTGTCTACCTCATCTATTTTGAGCCCTGAAGCACTGCAATACACAAATATGATAATTACAGAGACAATCTGAATCACTTCAGTATATCATGTTTAAAACAAAAAGTGCTCATTTCTAGAAGTTAACCTTAATGACAGCAACGTTTGGCACATATTCTTCTCACTTCTCTATTTCATTCCCTCCAAGTACCATGATGCTCTTTTGGAGTGGGTGTCTTGGAAGATCTGATTTCAAGATAGCTATGGAAGCCCAAAGAGTAAATCTGGCATGTAGGAGTGACACAAATGGTATCAGATTAGAGGTTGTAGGCAGGTGCTCCTGCTGGAATGGTCATACAAGTAGCGACATGCTGTCAAGGTAGGGAGGGTGATTCATTGCATCAGCTGATGGGGCTTGGAAACAGGAATCATTGCTAATTGAAATAACTGCTAAACCACCTTTCTTAGACCAACTTTATCTGAGCATACAAAGGGAAATATTAGAAGAAAGAGACACTACTACCTACGTACACAGCATTCATATCTCCAGGAGATCTGAAATCAGACTTCACCAAGAATTTAAAAGCAGGGCCCAAATTTTCTACTATTTGCACATAAGGCTAGAATTCTGCTTTTTGTTCCCTTCTTTCAGAAACCGAAAAATGTGGTGAAGAAAAGGAAAAAGAACACCACACCCTTGAATCCAGTACTTAATTCACTACCACAGTTGCAGAAGTCTTCACTAGAGCCCTTGCTGAGAAAAGATCCACTTGCAAGAAAACGGATCCTACAGCAGTAAATGGTTACTGGGGTAAATATTAAAAGAATCAAAAAGTGTGAAAAATTACCTTTCCCTGAAAAATAAAGCACATTTTACAGAAGAGAAACATGAAGTACTAATCACAAGGATGCTCTTGGGTGATGAATACAAAATCATTCTAAAATGATCAATGAATTGATCCCTAGAACCACTCTTCTTACATACAAGGATACAACACCTAAAATGATGCCCATGATCTGTCCCAGAGAATCCCATCGCTTAATGGGCTACAATCACCTGTCACCTCAACACCCACTGACTAGGCTTCGTCTTTGCCTGCACAGTTATAGATGTGCGCAACTTGAAAAGGAATGCTTAAAATAATTTTTCTGTAGCTATTTTGTGACATACGGTGTAATTCCTTAAATTTCATACTACACAAACACAGTGTAAATGCAGCTGCAACAGACATTTTTGCTATGTATAGCATACAAAATATTCATTTAACACAAGAGCTTAACTCTGCTGCATGCGATGCCTGCCCATTTGCTGAGCGGAAGTAAACAGCCCCACAGACATTGAGTGAATATTGCATCAAGTTCAAGTCTCTTGACATCACTTGTTTATTCCTTTCTTAAACAACTGGGCACCACTGTCTGTCCTTTTAAGACACCAAAACCCTTTTCACAGCTTTTAGCATTTCCAAAATAAACATCCAAGCTCCTAATGTGACATCTTAGTTGTAGCTTCTATCCTCTCACTTGGTAATCACGTCTAATTTTTAGACAGACACGTACACATGGTGGCCTCCTGACAACAGTGCCTAAACACAACAAAGTTCCCAATCAATTATTTTTTAGTAAGTTTTCCATTTTTCTGATACAGGGCTTTAAAACAAATCTGTATGAATTTGATCCTGCTTCTTTTCATGTACAGTGTCACTATCTAGGGAATGCCAGCAGCCTCCAGCTTGGCATGAGGCTCTTACTGTGAGGCTTGGACAGCCCCGGCCCCATTAGCAATAAGCTTGCAGTTCCCACTGACATCTAGCTGCATGTAGGGCACTCCAAATTGCAATGCTGGATTAAGAATCCTCCATAAACTAGATGGAGGGAAGTTAATTACAGATGCAAAAAAGCAGCAGTCCTGATCAACTGAAGGAAAAATTTGGGACAAGATGAATAAATTATCCAGTCTACTATCGTAACGTCCCTTACTTTATCTTACCCCTGGGCTTTCTCTAGAGCATCATTAACTGCTGCAGGCTCAACTGAAGCAGTATTCTATACCCTTCTTCCAAGATAACTATCACTTATACCTGCTTCCTTTTACATCTACTTACAGACCCTGCCAGGATCAGAAAAATCTGGTTTGGGTTAACTCAAAACTGCCTTTTTTTGTTTGTTTTTATTTTTTTCTTACAAAAAAGAAAAATATTTTGCTGTGGGTCAAACAAAGCATATAACTTAACATGAAAAATGAAACAATATTTTCCTTTCAAGTTGGTAACGTTTTCCAGGTCTATACAACATGAAGCATTTTGTTCCTGAGCTCTGTTAATAAACGCCAAGGAAGTGGCTAGATTCATGTTTTTCTTTGTTATCTATCAGTAACACAGTTAGTGGAATCTCTAGATTCAGATGAGGGATTTTAAACTAAGCATTGCAGCACCCAGTAGGCTATGAAATCATTCTCACTCTCTACATCAATACTTGAAGTCCAAGAAAAGTGGAAGAAACAAGAGAGTCTGAAGCACAACCTTCAACACACTGAAAAGAGAACTATATCAGGAGCTGAGAAACACTGGCTTAGTCAGGCACATATCTACACATTAAACTTTTGGGGAACAGGAAAATGCTGAAAATGTTTTGGAAGTGCTGAAATTGCTCCTGTAGGTCATAGCAAAACAATTAAATTTTCCTGAAAGTATCTCCATCAGTGAAAAGTGTTTTGTAAATGCAACCTCAGTTTCTGAATAGTTTCAGTAGGTACATCTTCAGTGAATGAATGCTTCACCTGGCACAAAATGTTTGGGCAAATGGGCATTTATGCCACCAGGAAAACTAGTTCAGCATTTCCACTCTCCTAAACATGAGTAACACAAAAAGCAGTATTTAGAACAAATATTTTCTCTGATTTCTCTTGACAGAAATACCTGAAAGATATTCAAGATCTTACAGTAAACATTAACTTCTTTTTTATATGGAATGGCAATACTAGCTTACCACTCAACTTAGTTCTGCTGTGTTACACAGTACAAGCTGGACTGGTTGGTTGGTTTGTTTTGACTACCTGGTTTTAAGAAAACAGCCTTAGAAAACAGTTGGACACCTGTGCACCAGCTAAGCAGCAGCCACCCACTAGCACATGTAAGCTGCAGTAAATTGTGTTAGTGCTATGCAACTCAACAGATGAACACCATCAGCCACTTGCATGTCTTATAAAGAGACATCAGCATTGCCTTGATCCGTAAGAGTGCTGGGAATTATCAATAAAAAGCAATAGCGGTCAAGAAATCTGTCTTCAGGAACGTCATAACTATGTAAAGAAGGGATGAATTTAGTAAGTTTGGAGCTGGCATGGTAGTGTAAAGCCAAAACACACAAAGAAAGAACCCAAAATAAATCAAAACAAACAACCACTTCATCCCCACCTTCCCCATGAAATTCACCAGAGCTGTATATTCTTTTCACCAGCACCTGGGAACACATAAATGGAATTCTGTAACAGCTATATAACAGTGTGCATTTTTTTCTTCAAAGTACTTAGGAGTCATGGTCTTCTGTTATCAGTGTCCAAAATAGGAAGTTAATCCATCTACTCACTTTGCAGTTGCATCAGGTAAGTTAAATACATATACAAGAGAGAAAACCTTGTGTTTCATGCACAAGTTAATCTGTAAATGACAGGAATCATGCAGAGGTTTCTATGGGCAACTTATTCCACTAAAAGCCTTCTTACCTTTTACTCTAAGATATCTGATGTTGGTAAGTAAGTACCAACATCAGTTGTACAGTAAGTACAACCTGTAAGTCAGAGGGAGAAGTATTTACATGTTAAGGCAAATGGACTGACTGTCCACTGACAAATTCTGCAACTTGGAGTCCCTGAAGTTCCTCTCAGACATGTAGCCTGTGTGAAACTAAAAAGTTGACGCTTGTTGGAACCTTTTTATTTGGAGCTCATTTTCCCAGAGTTCTTCTTCGAGTTCTGATTTCAAATTCAAACACTCAAAGCAAAACTCAGTCCATACCCAGGATATTCATGTCATTTCAGAGCACAAGAATGAGTTTTCACATTCTTTCGATGTGCAGTCACTAACAGGCTGAGCCTGTGGTCCCTTCAGAGCCTAATCAATACTGACATTTATAGTTAGGAGGAGTTCTTCCAGTTATTTTTAAAGTGAGTAAAATCAAGTCTCTTAGACTTCCCTAAGATGTTTCAGAGGTTTTTGTAAGTACTGAATAACATTCGGTGGCATATAGACAGTCTCAGGCCTATTAAAGAAAATGCTGCACTTGCCCAGGCAGCGGATATCATGACTCATACCTGGTGTGCACGTAAAAGTTTGGATGCACTGGGATCGGGGTGCTTGGCATGGCATCTTATATAACCAAGCTCTAAATGATTCGTAAGTCACATGACAAAGTCTGGCTCCCTGTCCTGTAAGTGCAGCTCCAAGCCTGTCACTATAAATCACTAGTGGGATCCAGAACCCATTCTTTGCTGCCATATTAGTAATTTTTATTGTGTCTCTTGACTAATTTCAGAAGAGTTTCTTAGTTATGCCTTCAAAATAAATGACAGAAATAATTAAACTAATGAAGTTTCTCAACTTTTTCAAAGGAAATCATTCAAGCTCCCCAGTTAAGTCTAAATATACCAACACATATACTCATGATATTAAATTGAAAAAACTTTTTCAGAAGGTAACACTGAAATATTGCTAGTCTTTATTTCTAATATGTATCTGAAAAATATGACTCTGGTACTTTAATAAAACAGTAGAAGTTCTCAGTAGTGGAAAACTTTTCAGCCTGTATTGGTCACAATAGTAAAACACTAGGGATACTTGCAAAAAATCACTTTAGGGATTTTTTTGTTGATTCAGATACACAAAAATAGATCACCTCACTTTCAGGTTGCTTGTATACTTATAAACACACTACATTGGAGAAACTCTGTAGGAGAAAAAAAATCTTGTAGAAAAATGTAGTTCTTTCCCATTCAAGCTTATTTAATCAAAAAGAATTATAAAAAATTTCACCTACAAGTTTTCCCTATTTAGTATGTTGTCTGATAAAATAGCTAATACAAGAAAAAGATTAGCATGAAAAACGGTGTACCCTACAATAAAAACCCCCCACATTTTTCCCCGTGAAGAACTATACAATTTTATATTCAAAATTTTCAAAGTAAAGTCAATTTTCAAGGTCTTGCAATGAAATCTTGCCTCTCTGCACAGCTCTTCTCCTGAGAGGAATAAAACCCATGAAAGTATGCTCACTAACATATGACCAACAGTATACAAAGCTAGAGGCTCCCAGAACCCTGGATGCCCGAGTCTTGTTGAGGAGTGTTTGTAACACTGCTGTCTGAATAAATTCAGCAAATACATCTTTCCATTCTTTTGAACTCTTCCATTCTACTTCCATTCTGTTTTAACTAAGATATGACCACTCTGCTGAAGAGGCTGTACTATAGCCTAATACTCATTGCTGTAGCAACTTTCTCTTCAGTTAGAATTTTCTTATGTTAAGATGGAGTGGAAAAGCTTTGCCCTGACTCTCATTTCTGCTCCTGTCTTACAGCACAATATCATATGTCCACTCCAGTCTTATTTATTTAACAAAGTATATTTCAATTGTTTCCAAACATTTCCTTCCATATCCCATAAGGCCTCATAATCATAAATTTTGCTTTAATCCTAAACCTTCCAAATTCTCTAAACAATCATTCGTGTAAAGTATGTCCAGTGACTTTTTAATTAATGTTTTAATTAATGAGTAATTATTATTATTATTTAGATGTTAGCTACAGTCATCACAAAGTCATATTAAAAAATGCTACCATCAACTAGTCCACGTTCCTTCCTGCCCCTCTTTTATGCAAAACTACATCTTGTGCTCTGATACAATTCCAGTAAGGAACGTGTATGCAGGGAATATTTTGAGATACTTGAGAAGGATCTGTTTGAAGTCTGCAGAAGGTAATGGAAGCAGTAAAAATAATCTTCTATATTGGTCCTGTAGTCTGATTCAAACTTTCATGTTTGCACATTGTACACTGAAGCCAAAAGGGTAACATCAAGACACAGAAATTCATGGAAAGTATTAGACAGCAAAAGCAGGGCACTACAGAAAGCTGAGACCCTGGAATCTACTTAACAAGGAAATTCACTACCAACCTTTCATCTGGTACTCATCCATACTGGAAAAGAGTATTGTTTCATTGCCTAATACAGAAAGCAATTATGCAGCAGCTATTCTTTTTGATGGTTATTTCTTGACTGTATAAATCATACTGTTTATCATAAATCAACACTGCCAAGAATTGATTACATTCTAAGCATAGTATAATGACAGTGACTATATTTGAAATCAGAGATCAGATGACTTCACTGCTCTCCACTTTGTCTGATGTCTTTTTGTAATCCATATGAATTTGGTGTTTTAACTGGATCTACGTAATTTCTAGGATTGACAAAGACTCCTTTCCATGAGGGAAGGCTTGAATGTCATACACATCTGATAGGTAAACACACCCATTATGTGTAAACACACCCTGCATCCTCAGGTGAATACATGTTCTCCCTTGCCTTAAGTAAGAGCTAAACACAATGTGGCTCCCAAAGCTTTGGTTAATTTTAATATATTTTATAGTTTTTCTCTTAAGGTATACACCAATATAGGCCACAGTGGCTTAGAAATTTGCTATTCTGAGAAAGTTAAGATGAATTAACAAAAGATACGAAACTAATACAAACAAGATAAAGCAGTAAGGACGCAGAATAAATAATGTAGAATAAAACTCTGTCTTTGTTGAACTAAGACACAGCCACCTACAGCCATATCAGACCAAATAAGAGCATCCATATGGGATTTAACTGATTTAACTTATACATTTTAACTTCACACTCTAAGCTGATTATTCTTTACTTTCCTGAGCGTTTGATGTAGAGAAATCTTTACTGTGATTGATTACCTCCTCCAGGGAGTAAGTATTTAAAAAAAAAAAAAAAAAAAAAAAAAAAAAAAAAAGACTCAGACAACAAGAAGACTTGCAGAAACAAGAGACTGAGATTGATGCTGCTGTCACATAGCTACCAGTTTCTTAATTTATTATGACAGTCTGAGAATCTAACTTCATAGTTGACAGCGACCAAGATTTATTCCACACTTTTGATTATTTCCCCATACCTAACAAAAAACCTTGGGTCTACACTGATTTATACTCTCACTTGTTTTGCTACTTCTCAGATCACATGGGCTTAAGAAAGCAAACATATGGCAAATTAACATGTAAAGAAAGTTATATCTCATTTGAACTCAAAAGATTAATGTGGGGTGACTAAACATTAGAGTACTTTTGAACGGGGAAAGTTTCAGATACAGAAATAGAAAAAGCAGGATAAGAAAAGTGGTGGGTTCAGATCCTAGCTTCAGAGAGGGCTGGATATCAGGAGGCCTTTCCATCAATCACAATGAGAACCCCACATTTTAATTGGATTTCCAGAGTGAACATAGACATGTTTTCAAAATTAGTCTCCAGTTTTGGGCTCCAAACATCTGATGGCAACAATCCTGTTTTCAAAGATGTTGATTAACTGAAGTCCATGGGACTGCACCCATGAAAAAACAGGGAGCAGTTCACCTGAATTACAGTAAATATATACTTTAGGATGAGGGCAGTCATGCACACAAAATACCTATTTCTCTCTAGTGACTCCAAGGTGAGTACAGATAGATGGCTTGTATGCAGACATCCACACTCCATCAGCTGAAGCATAGCCTAGGACATTTAAAGTAAGTGATTCTTAATTTGAGGGCTTCATAAGATTTATAAAAATGTAGGGCTTGACTTCTTGGTTGTTAAATGTTTTTCAAACTTGAATGCAAACACCATGATAACAATTTTCATCTGTCCATCATGGAACCTGCCATGAAGAGAGGAGGCTGCAATGGCTCAGAGTCTGGAAATTTCTGCAGTTACCAGGTGCCATAAAACTAAATCTGAGGTTTAGAAGAGGAAGATCCTCAGAACTAACATATTATAATCCCATCTTGAAAGAGAGATTTAACTTATTTCTACGATTGTCTGCTACCACTTGCACCATGAAGACTCTCACAAGATGCAGGCAATCGAGTAACAAAAGTAAACACATATATACAAAAGTTGTATGTAAACATCTAATACAGAATTGTCGATAGAACATTTACTTATCATCCTAGCTATTCATATTTGCTTAGCACCTAGTCATCAGTTAGCGGAAGGCATTGAGGAATAGTAGTACATGTTACAAAATGTTGATGCATGCCACTGTACTACAAAGACTGGATACTTTAAATTACTGTGATGAATCACAGCTGTTATCATTCATCTAATGTACAGACCAAGCAAGACTGATAAAAGATCTGAAAACAGTAATATGGTAAAAATTAGTTCACTGAAGAAACATATCAGAAAGTAACTTTCTTTGTCATTTAGGCTTGCATCTGAAAAACAAAGAACTTAAAAAATGCACTCAAGTTTTTAATCCTGAAAGAATGCATTTGTCACTAAAATTCAGTCAGTTGTGCAATTTGTAGTGTGGGTTTTTGTGTATGCACCCACTGCAGCTTGTCTGGGGGAGGATCAGTAGCTTAATACCTCTGGGTCGCCATTTGCAGGGGTCCTCTAATCCCAAGGTTCTTACTATGCTCCAAGGACCCAATCACTGCCAGTCATCGTTTGCAGAAATACAGAACACATAAAGGTTTCAAACATACAGATACATCTATTGTTAAAACTTGCATTTCAACACTTTTCATCCTGTCTGCAAATATATATTATACAGGGCCCCATTCCCATCTTGTGACCGGACCCCTCGCATTTAGAACAGATCCCCGCTACTCAACCACTGAGCCCTGATTTGGGAGTCTGGCCTCCTTCTCTTAACAACTGCCAAGTCCTGAAGTTCTGCTCAAGCAAAACTCTCACTGGAATCACTGGAAACAAGTAAGAGCTTCAAGATTTACATTAATAACTTTCTCTACAAAAATACCATAATTTTACATGTGTGTTAATAAAAATGAAGAGTTATGAAAAGAAGGCTATTTGGTTTATTCAACCCTCCTCCATCTGCCAAGGAGCTTAAGATTAGCAACCATGAAAATCTGGAAGAAAGCTTATGACTGATAATATTATTAGAGGCCCTGCTGATGTGCTAGAGGAGGACAATACTTAACTGTCGGTTCACCTAATGGTCTCCTGGAATCAGGAAAGAAGGGCAAGGAAAACTGGAAGACAGCCAAGAAAATGGACTATTTTTCAGCTTCTCTTTAAAATATTTGTTTTTATGAAACTAAAAACAACTTTCCAAAAGCTGTTTAGTTTTGTATTAAAAATATTCACATAAAAAAAAAAATCTATTTGAACGGTTGGGAAACATAAAGAAAAATAAACATCAGTAATAGAAGCATTCATTTGGAGTTCAAGCAAGCAACACATTGTGCACAGCTGTCTGGAGAAGAAGAAAAATAAAGCTAAATTAAAAGGAAGACATTGGTCTCTTTAATCATACCAGTGATTATGCAATCCTAAATGAGTTATGTACCACTTCTTGATATTTTACATCTGGGAGCTTTAGAAATGATTTCTCATACACTTGCAACTCTCCTCCCTCTTCATGTTGATAGGCAGATTAAGCCATAATCCCCCACCCCAGTGCATATATTCAGACAAACAGAAGGGTAGGAATAGGTAGATTTGGGGTTCTAACTGGTTTGGGTTTGTTTTGAAAGAAAAACATAGAGCACTGGAACATTCACTGAAAGCAGATGAACGCTATGATGTGTTATACATACACGTGCGTATATATTAATGTTCTTTTTGTCATCTGAGTCAGATTGTGGATTACTACTACACAGTCAGGAATTAAGCCTACATGCCAGGGTTGAAACCTCTCCTCTCTTAAAATAAGACAAGAGATTTTAAAGGAGCACTGCAAGACAGTAACTTGGGTTTAGATCCTAACCTCAGACCTTAGAAGAAAAGAAATTGTGCGATTTCAAACATGAACCTAATTTTTATACCGATTTGGGATCCCAAGGCCCATTTTATAACACGCAGATGTTACTTCAAGGCCTGTGACCATCTGCTCCTGGTTTCTCTCAGAAGTTTCTCCTTTAGCTGCAGGCTCCTAAATGCCTTGCTGCGATTGTTGCTCTGCTGCACCTACCAGAGCTGGCAAACTGGTACCACTCCTGGAGCAGGTTCAGTTGCTCCAGGGAAAAATGCCACCTCTCCTTTCCCACAGGGGCTTCCACATGACTTAGTCACTTTGTCAAGAAATGCAAAATAGCATCTGAGAACAGACAAATAAAACAGTAATGTCAATTTTTCAGGCTGGAAAATCAGGCCTTCTGCCCAAAGCACACCTTCAAGATTATGGACATAACCAGGACATTGCTATTCAACTCTTTGCTACTGAATTCACAGTTGACATTGTGCTTGTGTTTTTGTCTACCATACTGAACATTCAGCTCTTGCAGAGAGCTCCATGGAATCTATAATGCACACTAGTAATTGCATTTCTGGCTTGATTTATAATCAGAAGTTCACTCTGCTTCCCAGGACTCTTTTCAATCAGACACAGGATTAACTGCTGAAGAACCATAAACTATATTGGATCATCAAAACCTATTTTTGTAGTTATTTTCAGGAGGTCTGACATACAAGAGAATCAACTGAGATATCATATTATAGATGTCCAAATTTAGTAATTGTTATTTTTCTGTAAGAGAAATGAAAGTTACACAGAATATTCGAAATAAGAGTGTGTAAGCAGGGATTCAGAAAGGTAAGGATTGTGTTCTTGGCTATGCTGCAGACATCCAGACATCCTGTGTGAAGACCGAGAAGTAACTTAATCTGTTTGCCCTAGATCCTAATCTAAAAAATAATGAAAATTATACTTCTTTTCCTTACAGGATTTTCCGAGGACAAATCTATTAGTATTTACAAGGTGTTCACATATGTTCCTATATCACAGTAATTAATACCACAGAAAAACCTATAAATAAAATAAATAAATCTCTGAATACATTATGATAATTTTTTTGACCATGCTCCTTTGTATCTTTATTGATGGTTTCTAAGAAGAGTTTACAACCTTCTTGAGCACACTTATTAATTAGAGAAATTATAAAGAGCAGAGGACTTAATGAAACCTATGCTAATCTTTAGAAGAAAGCAGAGTTAAGATTAGTGCAACCGGGAAGCAAGAACTTTTTTTGTAAAAAAGCAATGCTTACTCCCTATTAAAAATAGACTATCACAAATAAGAGGTAAGGAGAAAATAGAAAAAAAACCAAAAAACAACCCCCACACAAAACAGAAAGAGATGAGTAGCACTTCATAGCTATTCATATCTGAATAGATAAACAAAAAATCATCACTCCGTGCAATTCCATTCTTTAATCTGAAATATTTTTCACACCCAGATTTGGTTAGACAAACAGAAAACAATGAGTTGTGTTGATTTTTTAGGAAGAACTCCCTAACTGTATGTACACAAAACTCTACCTCCAGGAAAAAAGGACAAAAGAGCAGAATGTGGAGGAGGTATTACGTGGTTTTCTCAAAGAAGAACCAATGACAGTCAGCTCTTGTTGCTACATATTTTTCTTGCACACTCTTCTTTGCTCATTTTTTCTGATCAGAGGTAGATGAATTCCAGAAGGCTTGGAACAGTGGGAGTATCAGCTGATATGAGCCCTTTGGCAAGGAAATTTTGCAAAGCAAGGCTCTCCGCTTTCTGATCCAAATGGTTATGGCACTCTCTTCCACTTTCTATTTGCAGATGCTGAATAAATTTGTAAGACTTCGTCAGGAATACCAGCAACAATTGCTTTCAGCAAGGTTTCTAGCAAGCTTTTCCTGGATAAATCCCAAGGTTTAGTAATCCATTATAAGCTTCAGAACTCTCTTCTTTGGTGATGCTTCAGACCAACACAGCACATAACACTCTCCCAGGAGCTTACATTTTTATACAGTAGGAGAGAGATTAATGTAAGATAATGATATTCCACACGAGAGATCCTCAGGAGAAAGGAAAAATAACTCAATGCTCTTTCTGAATTTCCTAAGTGGAGTAACCAAATACTATTGCACTACCTATTTCACTTCAGTGGGGATACAAAAACAAAACAGTAAAGATCTAATCTCTGCAGCAGCCTTTTTTTGATTTGATGACTATTGCGTCTTCTTTTTCATCTTCTCTTCCCTAGAAGAAAACCTTTTCTTTCTTTCTTCTGACATTAGCCATGTTAGACTTCATGATCCTTATGGGTCCCTTCCAACTCAAGATATTCTATGATTCTATGTTTTCTAGATCACCCATTATTTTCACTGCTCTCTTTTGGCTTCATCCAAGTGCAATGCCTTAAACTGAACAGTCCTCCACCAGCTGAAACCTTACCGCTGCTGAAGGAGCAGAGGGTTTCTTTAGATATGACAATTCCTATCCCAATAGCTTGAAAGCAAACTAAAAAACCCAGGAAATTCTCTTTACTCCCCTGGGTACATTCTGGAGTCACCATAGTGGCAGCTATGCCAAGCTCCCCTGAAATTCTCACTGAAAAGAAAGACAAATTCTCAAGCCTTCTCTATGGCATCCCCATCCATCATGTATCTCACTTTGTACAACACCCAGGCTTACAACACCAGGCTGAATCTACCTCCTCTGCTATCTGTCTTACCGAAAGCCTCCAAGAGGATGCGAAGACAGAGTACAAGTATGCCCAACTGCCAAAGAGGCCTCCAACAATGCACTTACACGTATACAAAAGTCCAGTCTTCTTAATATTAAACCAAGAAAGTAAAAACAAAATAGGCAAATTAGGAACACTTTTAAGTGTCATGCTGAATCAGAGCAGGGAGTATATTTTGAATAACCAGTTTTAAAGGTGTGAGTCTTATCCATTGCTACTCTGTAGTAAAGATTCACAGATTTTACCAGATATCTGAGAACAGATTCTAATTTACTACAGAAGAGATGGGTAAAGTGTTTGGCACTAATAGGAAGGATGATCACTTATGCCATAATCTCTCCTAAAGGCAAAAAAGAACAAAAATTGATAGCATGCCTCAACATGTGAAAGACACAAAGAAGGAAAAATCAATTTATCAGTAAGACCATGGAGAAAAAATGATCAAACAGGAAAAAACATCTGGACCAGTGAGCTAATTGCTTGTTAAAAAAAACAGACTGGTATTTCATATATGAGAGGGGAAAACATATTTCATGACTGGTCTCCAATGAAGGAAAAAGAAAACCTATTGCATGAGACCAAATATTAGTCTTGCATCCACTGAGCAGAATTTAGAGCAATTTTGAGAAAGAACTACTGCTATTTCAAGTGATTACAGTGCTAAAATAAATTATTTTTAGCCAGACAAGGATCTCATCATAGTTTGAATTCCCTGTGGTGTCATTTCATGTTATATTTGAGAAATTCCTCAATAAAAACGTCAAATAGAAAGCCAGTTGAGTTCCCCTGAGGACAGTTTTGGACATTTTCCAGTACAAATTTTAGCCGTGAATTCTTAACCAAACACCTCCTCCCAACAAATAAATAAATAAGAAATTTCACTTGATTAGAAAGAGAGAAATGTTGAAACAAAAACTCAGGAAAAAACACTTAACCTGTCAACCGCATCTGATCTCATTAGTTGTGAATACTCCAAGTTTGTTATTTATAAAGAAGATGTAATCATCTTTCTATACTGACATTACTAGAAAGACATCCAGTGAAGGTTTAAAAAGGAATGTAAATCCTGTCAAGAAGAGATGGCTTAAGATTTTGCATAGACTTCAGTCAAACAAGAGATGCAGAAATCCTCCTATAATGGTCTTCTCCATTACAGCCTGCTTCCTAGAGGTTCCTAGATGGCCTACAGGACTATCAGTGAACTATCATGGGGTTCCATCCCTAGGCCTTCTATCTAAAATCACTAGACAAACATTTCTGTTGATGTGTGTATGATAAAAATACAGCCCAAGTCACTGAGAGAGCAATTCAGCTGTCTAAACATCAAGTCAGGTGCCATTTTAAGATTCCTTATATTATCCCATCTAGCCTCCATCTCACACTCCAGATCTTCTACTCCTGTAGATCTCACATCACATCTGCCAGCTCCAGGGTGTCCTCACTGGCATGAGGCTCCTAATGTTTAGGCAGTCAAATTGCCCCCTAAGAGTTCTTGCTGCCTGGCTCCCCACGTGCTGACGAAATGGACCCCAGCATTAATGCCTGGAAGGCCAAAGGTTGGGGAGAAGTAGGAATAGTGTAGTCTGATGCTGGGTCACTCCTAGCAAATCTTCTGTCCAAGCACATACACATCCATGGTGCTGTATGAGAAGACTGTTCAGGCAGGGTTTTCAAAATCAACCTACCGCAACTTTTATAGGCTCATCTACAAATTCTATGGCAATGACATAATTCTATACAAGATCCACTACAGCCCTACTTAATGTGTATACAGACTTATATGCTGATCAAATATTACATGCCTTTTCTAAGAGGAACATAAACTTGATACATAGAATATATGAAATGGTACCTAACTAGCAATCTTCCTTTTGACACTTCTGTAAAGTCCTGGGGAGAGGGGGAAGAAATCAGTGAAAGAATGCATTGAAAGGTGAAAAACATTGTCACTAATCTTATGAAGAGTTCTTTGCCTCTTTATAATCCATGAAAAATAAGTGGTTTCTCAAAAAGCGAGAACAGGTGGAAACCACTGGACTCATCAAAACTTTGATTCTTTTCAATGCCTAATTTCCTCATGGAGGGGAAAAAAAAAATATATATATCTTTGGAATAAATTAACCAAGTTTTACATGCTGGGAAAATTTTCCAAAAGGTTACAGAAATACTAATTTAATCATATGCAAATACAAGGTTTGTTTTTTATTTGAGACCTCACTGCATCCTCTTAAAAACAGCCAACTGCATTACATTTCTGGTAGCATAAGTGAAGGGAAATACAACTACTCCAGAAGTCAAAAGACTAGAATGTCCCCCTTTCCAAAACTCATACCATGCTAATGGGCACAAACAGGCTATCCCAGCAGTCAGTATAACTGATAACACCAGCAGCCAGCTAGGGACCAAATGATGACAGAAAAATGAAGCAATGGTGTCCCAAATTTGAGTTAGCACACAACAGGCAGTCATAGCAAGATTCGCATGGCCACTGTCAGGATTAAAGACTTTAGTCTGAGACCTTAAAACCAGACACTTTCATCCTCAGCAAACTCACTCAGATTTTAAAGAAGGGAGAAAGAGCAATGTGCTTTGATTCCCTTCTCAGTGCCTCTAAGTAAAAGCAGTTATTTTACTGAGACATATTAAAGACCATTCATTAGTTGTAAATATTCAATCTGCATTTGAGGAACAGAAACTTCCCCAGTCCGTGGTCTCAAAATTAGAAAAGCAACTGTGACCTCTTTTAATGTCATAAAGTTGCACACTGGGAGAAAGGGAGCCTTTTGCCATTATTCCCACTCATCTGTTCACTGAACCTTTTCTAGAAGCAACATGGCTCCTAACATTTTTGGGGTAACATGAAAAGTCAGCTCGGAGTAGATCATGAGTATGGGCAGACAATGATTCTAAAAAACCTGAAAGATCTCTTGGCTAGCTTTGGATCAATACTTTCAACCGTAGCCACCTGTTAAGCACAATGCTTTATATTATTGTAGGCCTTTTTTTTCCCCAAAAACCCCGAAGTGGATGAATAGATATCAATGAAAAGAAATTTGGACCTCTGTAGGTCCAGCCTGTATGTATCATGACTAGAAAACAACAACACAGACAGCAGGGGTCCAAATAAATTCCACAGATCTTCCGAAGGGTTCATCCTTTATCAGGTCACTCCTTTTGCTGTTCACACTTGCTAACCTACTTTTCCCTACAAAGTTGGAAATGGCAAGCTGTTTGAAACAATGTACGTGCACAGTTGTTTGAATTCCAAATAGTCAAACTATTTGATTATGTTTGTGTCCTGTTTTATTAAGAGATATTTATGAACATTCGTATAAATAGAGTTTTTCTTTCTTTTTTAAATGAATGTCTGGCTACTCTTTGTATAAGAAATACCTCTTGCACAATTAAGCATTTGACCACCTCAGGTTGAGGCAAATAAATCTACTTAGTCTGTTCTATAACAAATTAAATTTGGAAGTTTGAGTCAAAAGCCTGTCAATGGTCAGGATATATAATCCATCTGAACAAATATTACTCAGTTTGAAAATGAACCCAGTAGGAAATACATCTACTGAAAGGCTAACCAAATCCTTGCTCAGAAATTCTAGTTGTCCATAGCTTCAGTGAGCGCAGACTGGTGTTACTGGACTTTATTATTTCTGGTTCACTACTTGATTTCTTGACTTCTGTTGCAAAGAATCTCACTTTTTACCAAAGTAAAGGGGCTGCGTGACACAGAAAAAATACCCCTTTTCCGCACTGCTTTATAAACATAGCCTTGAAATGAATTTGGGACCGTACCAAACACTGGTCATTGCATTTATATTGGGAATATTGTGAAAGAGAGTCCCTAGGCACTAGGATTTAGCTAAAATGACTACCAAGTAAGCAGGTATGGGAAACTGGATATAGCAGTCAAAGTTCATTTCCAGGTAATTGGTGTGAAGAAATTTCAAAACAAAACATATACTTTTTTAGCTTATAGGATAAACCCAACCTATTTAAACCAGAGCAATGGACATGAATCAAAAAAACAGATCCCAAAATCCTCAGACTGCTGAAGCAATTAAGATCCTGCTCTGTACGTGGCTGTGTCCCTCCCCTTTGTAAACAGCTATTACTCATAACTGTTTCTTTACCCTGTTTTATTGTCCAAGTATTCCTTCATCACACTTTCGCTTTTAACATTCTGTAATTTATGTTCATACAGCATAGCCTGGAACTATGTTACCCTAAAAGGGAAAAAAGGGGAGGGGGAGCTTTAAAGATATGACTGGAATTACAAAAGTTGGAAGAAACAGACAAAATATATTTAAGTGCATGGGACACATTATTTTTCTTAAAAAAAGAAGCCCAAACATCCCGCACAGGCTTTGGAAGTCAGGGGGCAGTGTTTATCAATGTTAAAGACGGGCAAAATGATTTGAGTGTGTTAGGATTAAGAGTGCCAACTTTAAGGGTCTGATCTAAACCACACTGGAGTCAATGGACAGGTTTGAACTTATTCATTGTGATCTGGATCAAGTCTTTAGTGAAAACATACCAGATGACAAAATGCAGCAAGCATATCAGGCCTTTTTACCACAGCCATGAAACGAAACTTTCTTTCCAGCATTCACTACTTACCAAGACAGTTGTGGCCATCATGGGCTAACATGAACCCATCATAGCATGTACACCTGTAGTTGCCTGGAATGTTGATACACTCATGGACACAACCCCCGTTGTAGAAGTCATTCTCACACTCGTCAATATCTAAAACACAAGAGGAGGAAAAAGAAGCTTTTGTCAGAAGAGAACACTAAGAATACAGAAAAATTTCTCCAACCGAGCATGATCTTTGAATATATGCATGTTCCTAATCTTTCTATATACTCATATTGCATATTTCATCCAACAGATGGCTCAGGCAATTACTGACTGAATATATCAGGGTCATATATGACTGAAAAGCAGCAAGCCAATGTATAGAACACTCCTTCCCAAAATAATTGTAGTATCATGACAGTAAACAATGATATGTTCTCAAAAATTAAAAAGAAACACCTGATTTCGGTACATTTTTTATATTTAAAATGTAGGGTTTGGATTTTGTCTTTAAAATAATCAAGCAAACAATGAGTTAAACCTTTGACTTTGTAGTAACAAACTATCTGAAACATGCTATTAATATGGCATAAGACAAAAGTATGCCTTGTTTAACAAAAAATTGTCTTCTTGGAACAAGGAAGATCTGGTATATTCCTGATAATACATAAGGCTGTAGTTCTGCACAATAAACCTTGAAAAACACCATTTCTGAAATAGCTGTCACAGTCCACTGAGCTCTATGAAGTTACTATTGATAACTTGGTACAGTTTTGTCCGTCTGTTCCCCTTCCCCCACAAAATAAGCCCTATTACCTTTTTCTCTATTAATTCACGTACGGCAACAACAACAAGTAGTCCAATGTTTTATTCTTAGAAGGTATGCTAGAATTATTTTTAATTACTTTTTGTACACTGGCCTGTAGCTGAAAATGTACCATGAATGATAAAAGAAATGCACTCTGCTTCAACTACAAACAATCCTGTTATGATCTTCCTTCCCTCATATAAAAATCACTTCTTCACTCACTCTAGAAAGTGCAAACTTTCTTGTTTTTACAGATTGTACCTCAGCTTATACGTGGAACGTCAGCATCACAGTCACTACTGTGAATCATTCAGTGGTGCACATCAACCAACTGAAAATACACAAATAATTATAGATAGCATCATAGCTTGATAACTATCCGCTCTAAATCTGTGGTGCGCTAGACCAAAAACTTCAGCTACTGTCCCTAAGTTAGTGATAAACAGATAAAGTCATCTTTTTAGAAAATCACCTGTTAGTAGATCGAGCTATGCTGGCTGTTCAAACGCGCCTTCCATTGCAGAGGTGGTTGAAATATTTCTGTATTAGGTTCACGTTCACACAGCTTTTTTTTTTTTCCTTTTTGTCTTTTGGCTTTTTTTTTTTTTTCTTTCTTTTAAAAGTACTCCAGGAAAACCTTTGCTACCTGGTATCATACCCAGCCGCAATTCCAAGACGGCAAGGTAGTTGGGTAAAACCAGATTCTTCCGAAAACCCAGCTCAGACTCAGTCACTCAATGCTTTCAGCACTCCTGGCCCTTGGATTGAGTTTGGCTAGCTTTGTCCCTCCTTGCACAACCCTCTGAGAAGTTTGATCTGTCAGAGCAGGGACAGGCTACTCCCAAGGGTTTTTTGCAAGCCTTCCCACTCAGGTCTGCCCCTCCCAGAAACATACCTTAAACTCAGAATAGCCCAGGTCTCCATCCACTTCCCTTGAACAGCTCTGAAGCCCTCCTTCTACAACCTCCTCAGCAGTTTGCAACAGGAATTACGAATTTGACTATCTGCAAAAACGGTTAGCTTTTTTGTAACTCGGCATTCAGCACCACAAAAGTGCTGGAAATAAGAAGCTGGAGAAAGGATCTTCCTAACAAAAATACAACCTGCTGCTTAAAGGTAAACTTCCTGGTCTTTCAACCACTGCTCTGTTTCAGAAAGTTCCCATCCTTTACTAACAATTTCCATCCATTAGTTGTACAAGCGCCGAGTCAGCACAGCCTGTGGATGTGCTCTGCCTTTTGGAGTCCAGTATGACAACAAAAAGATATGTCTGTGATTTTTCCTGAAAACAATAACCAGCAAGTCAATTACTGCGTATTGGGCTTATTCCGAACACACCTGCAACACGGCAGTGCAAAGTCCCTGAGAAGCCGCTCTCCTTTATTTACAGCCCAGTGTGCCTGGGTGCATACTGCCAAAGTGTTCCAGTGAGGTTTCCACTTAGCAGATATTTGCAGCTTCCACAACCATTCATGAATATTTCCAGAAACTTCCTATCAGTCTCAGGCTACAGGGACAAAAATAGAGCTCTACAGTAATGCCATGTTTTAACAGGCCAAGTCAATAATCAGAAAGCACATAACATGATTTTGATGTCAGGCATGTTGGGCATTCCTTCAGGACACTCAAGAAAAATCGTAACTTCATTTTAAGAGTTGTTCTTAACTTTTATCCAGCACCGAGTTTCTTCAGAGGAGGGAATTCAGAAGAAAGTGTTATCAGTTGTTATGTCACTCAGCATCAGACTGCCAAGGCTGATCAATTCATTCCCTTTTTTCAAACAATGAATCAAATAGGACTATTTGTTTAAATAAGTGATGGGAAAGCCTTCAAAAGGGACAAAAATCAAAGAAATGTGAAGCTTTTTGAATGCCTAGCCTTTATATAATACTTATTTCTAAAAAGGTGTACTGTATTTAGTAGCACAAAGGTGCTGATGTAATACAAATACTTAAGTTCCAGAAAGGGTAATCTAACAGATACATAAACCAGAAAAAAAACAAATGGAACAGATTCTTTTCATCTGTCTCTCAAGGAGTTCCAGTTACTTTAAATATTGCAAAAGGATTAGAAGATTACTTCTCCCTTTTGTACCCCAAGAGCTGTACAAAACTAGGAGTAGAGCCAAACATTCTACCTATTTTTAAGAGCCATGTTGTGGGTTTTTTGGTGTTTCTCCCCCCCCCCAAACCATATTGCTATTTAAGAGACCTCACCTGGCAGGCTGACTGGAATTGCTATCTCCAGTATTGCTAGTAAAACACCAAGGGCATAAGACTGGTGAATTTAACACTTTCTTTTTTAAAACACAAACAAACAAACAAACAAACCACGAAAAGCATGCACAAAGCCTGCAAAATCCAAATGTTGAACTTTTTCAAGCTCCAGCTGCATTAAGAGAAAAGCAGAAAACATGCCTGCAAACAATGTGAACACCACCCCGTTTTCTCTTCTCATATACCTGGAGGAGGACATACTTTAAAGAATGCCTCAGTGAAAGTGCTGAACAACTACAGTTTACGGGCAGAATGTTACATCTGACTTGGCAGGATATGGCTTCCTTAGTAAGCTTAATATAGCGATAAAAGCAATAGGAGTACATTCAAACACATAAAATCTGCAGACTTGCTCTTAATTTTATCTATTGTAAAACTCAAAATTTGCAGGGGCCAGCTATATTAATTTCCTTTTGGTTAGGTCATATCCTATTATTCTTTTTTTCCTGTAATTGATAGAATTAGGTGTTAATCAAACTCTTGGCTCCAAAGACCTCTAACTCAGAAAGTTAACTCTTCCCACTAATTTTGTAGCTTCAACTATCCTTAACATTTTTAGTGTTTGAACACTTAATATTGTCTTTCACCATGAAGTAATTACCATAACACAAAAACGAAACAAGAGAAACAGAGAAACGTTGCCATCTGACCATGAAATTGCTGTGTTGGATGCAGGTGCATAAATTGTTGAATTAGCAAGGTTTACTGCAATCTAGCTCTCAATGGGAAACCTAAAGTTTTATCTACCCTGGCAAAATACTTTAAAAGTTTTCACTCCAGTAAATTCTGCCTGTGCAGACAGGCAACTCAGTCTTGTCTAGTGAAGAAAACACCTTAAAAAAGTATTGCAATTTCCTCTCTAAGAGGAATTCATTTCATATGGTATTACAATGGCAGCAATTACAGGAGCCCTGGAAAAAAATGAAATGCACCAAAATGATTAAGAAGGCGTAGGGCCATTTATAATAATGACATGGTCTGCCAAGAACCTATTTGGGCTTACTGCGTTCAAATGAGACAGCAACTCCTAATGCCAGAGCTGGATGTATGCAACTACATCCTCAGCTGTTGGTGAGCTAGTTTTGACCATCTCTTTCTGGAACTGGTTTGGGAAATCTCCAAAATCCACAGCTTGTTTCAAAAGTTTTAAAGGACAAAATCATCAGGAAAGAAGAGATAAAAAGAAGCTTGCTTACTTGGGTGTACTAGTAACTGTACTGGTTCAGCTATTTGCCAAGAAGCTTGGAAACTACATCATAATTCCCTCTGGAAAGCAGAGGTGAATCTTTTTGTTACAGCCTGGAAATAACTCTTTCAGTAACCCTAGGGAACACAGCACTGCCATGCTCTGCTGTTGTCCTCTTCAGTGAGCGGTGGTGTTACTTAAAGAGTACATACTGTATGAACCTGCAATTGTTATATAAGCATCCAATAATTTTTTTTAAAAACCTAGACAAGTATCTGTGAAATTCCAAGCATTTGTTACTGTGAGGAGTGCTGTACTTTACAATCAATGTATTTCAGTTATAGAAAAAGAATTTGAAGTTGTCTTCTTTAAGTGACCTAATTCTTTTTAGTCTGAGGGGACCCATATCTACCTTATACAGATTGGGGTTGATTCTTCTTTCATTAATGCAGGTGAAACTGACACTTCCCCAGAAATTTGTTTCATTTGTGTATTCTCCAACAAAGGGATAGCACACTCAGAAGTCTCACAAGGCCACCCCACAGAGAAGAAGCTCTTCCAGGGGCACATACAACTTGACTAAGAAATGTTAAAAATAAAACAAGAACCGATCTCTTCTGCTTCCAGTATCACAGTATTTCAGCTTTCTGTTTCAGCAGAGAATAGAAGACACATCAGCATGCAATAACTAATGTCCAAAAGACAAACCAAACTGTAAAACAGAGTGAGGAAAATGCTAGTTCCCATTTTGTCTAAACATTTTCAGCAGTGTCATGAAATTTGCTGTGTGCTAACCATCTTTTCCAAGCACTAACAATCTTTGCTAGAAGGTGGCATAGACTTTATGCCAGCAAAGTACAAAATCTACCTACAGCAAAATCCATTCCCACTCTTCATTATATCAGTTGCCATTCATTAAGTTCCTGAATGTCCAAAAATCATTACAACACATATAACAAAATTTATTTGTCAGCACAGCTACAGATCATTATGGGCAAAGCTACTGAAATCAAAGCAAATGTCTGCATGCAGTTGATGAATTTTGGATCAGTGTCATGGCTCAACTGTCACAGAAGCCTTATGACTATTAACATGCAAAAGGAAGAATGGCTGAGGTCTCAAAGTCAACGAGCCAAATTCAGCTTTTAGTGTTGAATTCCACAGACTTCTATAGCAAATGGGGAAGTGTGCATTGGCACAACCTTTATCTTGGCATCTGTCAAGGCCACAGATCCCAACACTCACAATGCAACAGAAGACGTTCAAACAGGAGTAGGATTGGGTGAAATCTGCATTCATTTTAAAGTATTTCTTGACTACTAATGTAAGGGAAAGATCTGGAGTTAATTTAGTAAACACAAATTTCAATTGACTTTGAAAGGAATAATTTATGTGCTTGGACATTTTAAAACAAATAGCCAAAGGAAGCTGTCTGCCCACATCAATTTCTTCTAATTTAGAGAACCACAAACAAAACTTAGCACACAGGAATATTATGCAGATGTGGAATATTTCCTAAAGGAGCTAGATCCATAAAATAGCTAGAAGAGTAAATATTAAATTCTTTGTAAGTGTATCCTGATGGATAAATCCATATATTTATTCAGTATCTGAAGAGGAAAATATTTTGGTGTTCATCTTCATCTATTTATCTAGCTGCTTTAAACAAAATACTGCAAAAGGGGCATTATGGAGACAGTAAATAACATTGTCCTTACAAACTTGCCAGCAAAGAAACTGTGTTTTTACCTTCCTGCTCCATGAGAGGTTGCTGCTAGCCCCCTACAGAGGACAAAGCATACCACTTGCAGAATTCTCTATTATCAGTTGTCTTCTGCTAAAAAAAGTCATACTACAGTTCTGCAGTTGCAGCATGTTGCCCACTTATCCAGAACTGCTATGCAGCAAAGGACATTGCAAAATGCTGGAACACATATTTCCATGTGGTAATATTTTGCACTTTTATGGCTTCTCTCTTAAAAGCTTTCAAAAATTTTTACTGATTCTTTACTGAGTTTTGGTCACTGTTCCTCCTAGGACTAATGCACTATCCTCATTTCCACAGAAAATTACAGGAGAAAAGCCCCACCCTAGGTTCCAAATCCTACACAATTAAGAATAGAGCTACAGTACAGAGCTGTCTTCATCACTGCATAGTTTTATGCAACCTTGATCTTGGATGCTTGGAAAAGAAGTGACCTTGTAGTATCCAAAAGTGAAATGCCCTGAGGTGAAACCGCAATCCTACAAAAGTCAAGGCATTTTTGCCACTGGCTTCATGGAGCCAGGAAGATATATTTTCTGGGACTCACAGTAAAGAGATCTGCAAGACAGGATCAGCACTTAAATTTCTTGTTCCCACTTCCAATTCAGAACAAGCAGCAGCGTAGCATCAATGCCATTACTTCACTTTTAAGGAAACAGGCAGAAATGAAATAACATGCACATTGACAATAATACAAACAAATTCAACTCCTGGATCATAATCAGATCAGCATCTTATTCTTTTTAATGACTGGATTTGGGGACTTTAAAAGCCATTAAAATAAATAAAAACAACATGGGAATATTTATATACTCTGTTTCTTTGGCAGATTCTACATTTAATATACTTTCAGCAGTTATACACACATGCTGGATACCCTGAACCCAAGGCATTTGTATTTCTCATATCAAGTTGCACTTTCCTTAAGAAGGGAACCAGCTCCAGATCTAAAGGCCAGAAAAAAACCCTCACACATAGGTTAAAGACCATTTTGGTTAAGTGCAGGCCAAATTTGCCAAAAGTTCAGCGCTCTGGAAAGCATTCAACCCGAGCAAGAATACTAAAATGATTAGATTCTCAAGAGGAGTTTAGCATCAGCACATTTCTACATGTTCAAAATTATTTGAAGTCTGCTCAGCTCTGCTCTTAAAATTTGCAAGAGCTGACCCAGCTAGATGTATGAAGAATCAGCTGGGAAAATGTTATCAATTCCACTCAACCTGACCTGCTGGAATTCGGCACCTACTCCAAGTCCAAACTTTATGAAGAAAATATTAACATATCAAGATTCATTCATTTTTTTCTACCCCAAATGAAACCTTGACCTTCATCTCAGAAGGAAGTCCATTTCTGAAAATCCCTTCCCATGAAAAGCTTTGTAAGTCACTTTTTATATAAGAGAAAAAAAAAAAAAATTTACCATGTGTTACATCTGGTTCTTCCTGAGATAACATTTGCAAGTTAAAAATAAAGTAACATCTTTATTCTTTAGATGCTGTGACCTTGAAAATGTTATGATCTAATGAATCAAAGAGGAACACACTGCAGTTTTTACGGCTTTCAAGTTGTGATGATGTTTTCAAGACGCTTGTGCCCAAGAAAACTGTAAAATTTGATAGCCATTAGGACTGCTCTGAGAGCCAAGGTCAAGGGTGAGCAGGCTGGAAATAGGATAAAATCAGAAAAAGCAGCCTGATCTTTCTCAGTGGAGAAAGGAAAAAGAACAGGTACAATAGGTTGTTTAGCATGAGGTTTTTTCAGTGTATATTCCTCAAGAGCCTTTCCACTATGGGTACCACCCCTCCAATGTTTTTCCCATTAGTGCACTCACAAAGAAAAAAAAAATTCAATTTTACAACTTCCTTCAAAAATGTCACAAACCCCTATTTTCCAGTAGAAAAACAGCAATAAAATGAAAATGCCACGCCAACTTAGCAGAGATTATTTGGATGCAATCTGTGGTATTGTTGGGGTGTTCTTCTGGAAGCCATTTCATACAGTTTTCAGAAAACATCGAATACTTTGTAGCAGTTTTATTTGTTTCCTTTTCTTCTGTGATGGCTGAGCACAAAGTTCATCATGCTTTATATCTTGCTAAAGTACTTGTCCGAAAAAAAGGGGGAAAAAAATGGAACACAAACCAAACTATGTAGAGGTATGTCCCACTGGTTAAACAGCACATATATTTTTGAAGTGTGAACAGCTTCATACTTAGAACTATCTTGTCTAAAAACATTTAGGATGCATTTGGAAGGCAGATGAGACATCGTCCCATTTATCACTGGCTGTAGGATGGGACTTCTTTACTTTCTATTTGTTTAATATTTTTTTTCTCTGACCACAATTATTATGTCCTAATTTTAGAGAAAGCACAGACACACATATTGCAGATCCTTATTTTGTCCTGTGTCTGAATTTGCTTCCTATTATTACACTGATCACAGCAAGCATGAATCAAATTGTCAAGTAGCACAGCGTAAAGATTGCCTTATAAGAGTCATCTTCACTGCTCAGGAAAAAACAGACAAGCTTTCAGACACACAAGTCCTTCTCTAAGAAGGCAATGAGGTACACGAACTTCTGAGTTTATCAGCTGTAGAAAAAGCAGGTGTGTTTAGCACTTGTTATTTTGCAAGTTTTAGTTAACGATCTTCAAATATTGTTTATCATACAAAGGGAGAATTAAAGAGTCACATTTAAAGGCTCTAGTGGCTACACAGTGTCAAGCACCCAGTGCTGTAAGCTGAATTCAGCTGACTCAGCTTACATATTGTTAAATGAAACAAGGCAATAGACTGTGAAAATCCAAACTTTCTGCAGTAGCTGAATTATTATATTTTCCATTTTTGGTGAATGACCATCACATTCTTCATTCATTGACAAGAAATATGGAGACTCCCTTCCTTATATTTTTCTTAAATTCACCTTCTTTTCCTCAGTTTCCTGTCTCTGTTCTCTTTCCTGTACATTTCCCTCCTTGCTTAAACTCCTAGTTCAAAGAGTTAGAAGAAGATTTTAAATGGCTGGACATTGATATGCCACCAATCAAACTGACAACAGACAAATGAATCTACCCCTTTGATTCACTCTTTCAGGACGCCTGCACCTCAAGGCAGGTGTTACTGCTTCAGTGTACATGTGCTTTGCCAATGGAAAGTTATCACTGAAGTACAGGGGAATAAAAATTACTTAAAAAAAAAAGAACACAGAAACTGAAGGGTGAGATTCTGCATGCACTTAGTGCAATTTGCCAGCCACTTAAATATTCTTTATGGAGCAGGAATGGAGAGGAGATCAAGTAAATGACATGGAACACTCTTCATTTAGGACCTTACAGAGTTTTTGACTGCTTAATTGACAAGTCTTTCTACTGCATTAACATTAGGTTTATATAGCATTTTTTACCTAGAGTACCTTTTGGGGGCCTAAAACCTTTGGACAGCTACAGTCATTTACGGAAAAAATAATTAAGCAGAGTTCTTTCCCTGGAGAAAAATATATTTTCTATTCATATACCTGAGTATTATCCCTATGTGACATTTGCCATCTCAACCTGCACAATGGAAACTTATCTGGGACCATTCCAGCTCCATTCATAGCTAATACAGTATTTTTCTAGATAAAACCAAAATTATTGTTATCCTGCATTACACATCTTGAACCCTTGATTAGTTTGTTGTGGTTTGACATTTTTCTTAATTGATATTTAAACAGATTGGCTACAAGTTCTTTGAACTGCAAGTGAGATACCCAAATAAAGATGGATACCTGCAGAGCACATAACAGTTTTAGAATCTGTCTTTATTTAGTAGCTGCCATGCCCGACAAGCTCAAGCAGAGAGATTTCCTGTTCACAAGCTGTTATGAATGTGAAACATGACATCTGACAGCATTTTTCCCACCACTTCTAAATCACAGCCATTTCCACCACAATTCCCTCTTTTAATATAATGGGAAACGTTTGATTCCACATCTAATCTTGCAAGTTCTTGGAGATCTAATGGGAGAATACTTTTGTGTGCCTTACTGCCACAACTGGTGTGCATGCATCCTAATGATTATCGTTTCAGTAAGTCATGGCAGGAGGTTATTCCTAGATCTTTAATTTGAAATATGCATCTAAAAACTTTGAGGGAGAGGTTTAAAACAGTGAAACTAGCTGATTAATACAGACATCATTCATCTACTTTTTTTCCAACCCCTGGAAAAAAATTTTATCGCCCTCATTCTCAGATTGCATATCTGCAACCTTCCTTTGCATTTAATTTTTAAATTTCTGTCCATTGACAAAAGGAAATGGACAGAAATTCTGAAATAAATTCTGAAATAAATTTCCTTATTACCTGTCAGTGGATGAACATTAACTTATTTTCTGTGTCCCTTCATGTGGGAGAACGGAAGGTGGTTATTCCTTCTTGCTCAATTTAGAACAAATCAGTGGCAGATCATGTACTGTAAAATGGAAGATTTCTTGATATCATATAGCACATGCTTCATTAGTCCCTAGCAGATTAACACTACTTCAGTTTCAGGCTGAGACAGCTAAGGCCACAAGCAGTATGAGAGGCTATATAGCACTGGGTTTCAACCTTCTTGGATATGAGGAACTGTTATGTTTTCCAGCAGAGGTGCAAATACTTGTATAGCAAATTTGTGTCTTTCGACAGCAGACTTACCTTTTCAAACTATTTTTTCCACATGTGCTTTAACAGTAGCCCTTGGGCTACTGCAGACTCCTGGCTGAGAACTGTTCTGCTGTGCTAGTTCACCACTTGGGAAATATAATGTAATTTATATCACGTAGGATTTGTAAAATGTAGGGCTTCCTGTCATCCTGTTTCACTTGGTCAAACTCCCTGCTTTGTACAGGACACATACCAGACATTAATTTTACCAGACTACAAAAACTCCCATGAGAGTACCATACAGCTAATCTATCTATGAGCAGAGCAACTCTGCATTACATACAGTGTTGTGCACTGCCATGAGAGCATCATTGCACATACTCAAATGACCTGTTCAGGGCTGCCTTTCATTTCAACATTAACTGAAGTCCTGTGGCTGCTTCTAAACATGATACACAGGGGATCCATGGATTTGTGTCCCCTGACAAGGCTGGACCTAATAGTTATGAAGCCCAAGAAACCAACTCTGCCTATTATTTTGTCACCAGTTCCCCAAATGCAGACAAATTCATACAGTTCCTCAACAGCATCCTTTATGAATTGAAGGCCTCCCAGCATTTTGGTTTTCAGAGGACAGCAAAGAGCAGCCTGTAAGGACTGCCACTCTAAGTCCTTCACAAATATGAAGACTCTAACTCCTCACCTATTAAACAGTTGCTGACTGGAGGCTAACTTTGATGATCAAAGCACAGATCCTTCTTTGTTTCAGAATCATTATGTTTATTTTTGCTGTAAACAGTTCTTCCAACTACAGAAGTGTTTATCTGGACTAGGAAGGTCCACATGATAGTAAAACAGCTATAACACACATAGAACGTACTGAAAAATGAGAGTATGGGTCATTCATTAAAACTCAATGAAATAAAAGTCCCTCACACCTCATGGTAATTAAGACTGCAGAGTAACTTTGGCAAGAGTAATATATTAATAGCAGCATGTTGCCTAACTTCCAATATCAATCATTTTACATCCCACTTTTCTTATCCAGGAGATAGTACTGGGGATTTCATATTTTCCTTCTCTTTTCTATGGTGCTGTGCACTGATACTAAGTCTGCTTAAAAATTATTTCAGTGCTCCAGCCTAGATACAGATACATTATCTATATATAATTTATGTTTTCAGAAGAGTGGTAAGTATTCATTTTTCTTATGAGTCCATTGCAGGGCTGTGGCTACTCAGCATCTTTAGGAAACAAACTGAATAAAATTAATTGAGATGACCCTACATTTAAAAGAAATGTCTCCTTTATGAGCTTGATACATTTGCTTCAAAAATATCTGAGAAGTCCAAACTGAATAGAAATTAGATCAAAGAGTTACAAGAATTTTTTTTTAAATCTGAGACAGGCTTAGAAAATGCTCAAACTCATTTTTGTCCATCACTCTTCAGCTTTGTGCACCATATAGAAGGTAAAAAAGTTACTAGGCTACAGATTTTATTAGGTGAGAGCTGAAGATGATCAAGTCACATTTTGTTTCTGTAATGACAAATTCAACTTGTCACAGAATTGGGTTTCAGAATCTCAACTTTCAGTCAGTTAAATGTTATTAAACCTGTGATAATAAAGATAATACCCTAAATGTGAGTGCACACAAAGCGCTATCTGAAACAGTTCACAGCTCTAAGAGCCGTCTCAATCAGAATTCAGTGGATTTTGGAACTGTACAATCATGGAACGTGGAATTATTTTCAAGATGCCAAAACATTTGGTAATTTTGCTGCACAACTCAGAATTCTGGCACAGCCTCTCAGCTTCTTAACAATAATTCTATCTCCACAATGTGTAAAGTACCTGCCATGTAGTTTTGTTTGGGTGTACAGACCAAACATTCTCCATTTTTTGAAAGTGTGGCAAGAAGCCCTAGATGCTGTTGTAGTAAATCAATGCAAAAGGGTTTTATTTTCAAACAAATATTACATTAATGTAATTTTTGGATTCAAGCTTTTTATTCCTGAAACAGAGAACCCCGTCCTACTGATACATGCTGACAATTCCAAAATTTTATTCACAAAGAGAGTTCATTAGTTATGATGTAGGCTCTCCTTAGTTTTCTAAAAAGCCACGCAGAAATTGGTCCTGTGAACCAGAGCTCTGTTTATCACCAGAGACAAATAACAGTACAGAAAATCTGAAAAACAGTGGTAACCAGTCTTTGGTTTTTGACCTGTGGATGTGTAACAATTGTCCAGCAAGACACATATCTACAGATAGTGAACATCAGCATGGAACCCATCAGCTTTTCCATCATTACCCTTTATAGACTCTTCAAAACATTGCCTGGACTCTTTGGCTAATAGAGAAGTAAGCAAGAGCAGGGGCTCTCTGAACAGGAACTAATTACGTTACACACTCTCCTTTGTCTGGCATGCAGGGGTGAGGATTAGATGAGGCCAGGCTGTACATACACCTATTTCATAGCGAGGAAAACCCAGGAAAAGCAGGAAGGATTAAATTTAAAATTCAGACATGAAAAACACCATTGCTGACCTGCGAATCATCAAATATTTTCAATTATAAGCTGCACTCACATCTGATGTTTGGACAAGAAACAAAGACAGAGCAAACAGATGCAATCAACTAGCTTTGCCAAGAAATTAGACATTTCTGCTCCAATGTTCATATATCCTGTACTAGAAAGCACACACAGCTTCCAGCACAGTTAATGCTATTCAGTGAAAAAAGAATGAAACTGCAGATATGGAAATAGTAACATGGGCATTTGCTGAAAAATGAAGAGAGCTTATATTCATAGCCTTGAAATTTTCCTTTTGTAATTTTATGTAATTATATTTGTTTGTTACGCTGGGGAGGATATTAGGTAGAAAGAACCAAAGAAGGCCTACAACTTCTGTGCAGTATTCAAATAATAATATGCATTTGACAGAACACACCATAGAAAGCCAGGCAGTGTAATTGTACTGCAATCCTCCCCAGTAGTAGAGGGATAAAAGTGGATAAGTTTATATAAATATTCATTTAGTCCTGTAGAGTTATTCCCAATACTCTCATTTACATGATTTATCATGAGATGTTTTTTACAGCAATGCTATTTTATTATGCACAGATAAGCAAAATGCAGCGATCTCTTGACTAAAAACTTGATTAACAACCCAATAAACAGTTTGGGGTTGTTTTTTAAATTGGACAGTACAACCAATATAAAACTAGAGATTAGAGAAGTCACCTTTTGAAATGTTCTTGATGAATTCCCCATGCTTCTCCTTCCTCCTTCCCATCTTTCTACACAATCCCTCTTTTAAGGCTATATCTGGTGTATATGCGTAGTATTTCTAAGATATATAAACAGAAGTCCAGGAGAGAACACATTACAACATCCTTGGTTATCCATTGAAAATAGGGCACCAAGGCCTGACTCACCCACGATTAATACAGGACTTCACCCTGAGTAAAAGGCTCAAAATTAAATAATAGGGTTATAGCTGTTCATCCATGGCACCTGGTTTAACAATGTAACCATGTAAAGTTAGGTTAAACATCCAGATCAAGCTTTTCAACATACCTATTCATTTTTCACAACTGACTTGAGACTCTCCTTAATGAAGTCTCATTTTCAGAAAAGTGCGAAGGCCAGTCATTCTGAAGATGTTGTCAGTTGCCAAGCCAAAAATTACTATCTGGTTTGGTAGAGTTTGGCCACATAGAGAAACATGATGTGACACTTATGGTAAACAATAGTAGATGGGAGGCTGAAAAGAGACAGGTGTATATGACTACCTGTTCCTATACAGTCCTTTTGCAGTATACTGAGCATGGCTAATCACCCACCTAGCAGCTGTGAGTTTTGCAAAACACGTGTAGAAGCAAACATACACATTTTCCATTTCTACTCTGAAGATACCATTAAACACAGCGATTTGAATGAAACTTCTGGCTCGAGAAGTCTCTAAATCTCTAGCTGCATTCTTCCATGTCCCGTTTTTTATAATCTACCCTAAGCATCCACTATTGGCCACTGTCAGAGACTGCACATCAAGCTAGACAGATCTTTAGTCAAACTCAGTCTGGCCATCTTACACACTTTTGGTGTTAAAAGATAAATACACATAGGTATGTGGCATGGGTAGGGACCAGAATTCTTTGAACCCACTGCAGAGAGCCCTGATTTTACCTTCCTGTAATGGGTATAATTTAACAATCTTTGTATACTCCATCAGCACAGAATGTACAGCAAACTGGACAATAAGGAGAAATTCTAAAAAATGCTCAAGGGGTATTCCAAAGATCTGATAACTAAGCAAACAAGACTGACATCTCCATAACCGGCACAAGTGACTTTTCTTAGAAGTTACTTCTAAGTGCACATAAAGGTCTAGCAGGCTTAGTGTAAAGGACTCTTAATTTGCATTATGCAAGCAGACAACTCAGCTACTGGAATTAAAAGCAATGCAATTTAAACAAAGGTATGATCACATGGTCTAGCAGTGCTTCCTGAGTAGGATGCACCAAGAAAAATCTTATGGCTGAGCTCTAAGAAAACACAATTTAAAAAATCAGCTTTTTCCTAAAATAAAGTTGTGGAGGATTTGTTTTGTATTTTTTTAACTATATGCCTGTGCTGGAGAGGTGGAGGCCTATTTTAAATTAAAGAATAAAAAAATGTAAAACTGAGACTAGGAGGATGAATTTCGTAATGATCAAACAATAATACTGCAGCTTAAAAATACCCTGTCCTGGGTAAATTCAAAGCACAATTAAGTACAGAATATTTTCCCTTCATTTCAATGGACTTTGAATCTCTCAGCTGCAGGCTCTTTGGCCCAGATACCTCATCCAACTTCACATGCCTACATTGCAGATGTCCACATCTGTGTTAGAAAGAGAATGTTATTCCCAGGGCATGATTTACCTGACCTGTTTTTGTCTCCATTAACACAAGGCAAACTGCATTAAGGAAATTCCTGTTTCTCTCCATCAACTACAAAGGCAAAGCAAGGCGAACCGCTTAAGTGTACTGTTCTGTACTACTGAGATCCATATTTGGACAGATGAAATCCACCCTTCACCCTCTTCAGGTACCCCTGAAATGAACAGAAACTCTACCAGTATACCAAATGCTCAATAGATAGATAGAGCCAGGGCCTCCCTCCCAGTATAACAGACTTTATTTTTACCGGAAGTTAGGTCTCAAGGAGGAGTGCAATGTGAAGCCCATAATCAACTGCCTGAGCACAATTTAAATGTTAAACTAAATGAATTATAGGATGTCTTATTAACAATTGTAATTCTATGCCTAGTACACCAATTAATTGAAGTGACTGACAAGCGTTCACTCGAGGATAGAGAAATGCAGGAAGCTAATATTTGTATTAATTCATATGTTAATTTTGTAACTTGTGACCCCAGAAAACTTTTAAAACAAAGGGCAGCAACATGTTTTCAAATTACCACAGGAAAAGTAAAGTAATCCCCACCACCACCAGTCAAACAATTTTACAGCCAGCAGAAGGCACAAAACCACATGGAGGAGATATTTTTAATTAAGTGCAATGTAAGGAGAATAATGGTTACCCGTATTCAGTCTAAACAATTATTATCAAAAGGGCCTTAGCATTTTAAAATAAGCCATTTAAGAAAGGCTTACTGTTTTAAACATAGGCTGTTTCCGATTATAAAGTAGAGCTTTTAATTAAGATTAGTAAGGCCTAATTCAAGCTATAATTTGGTTCCTTTAGTTAGCAAATGTCTATTAAAACCGAGCAATTAAGGTTAAATGGGTTGAAGCATTTAAAGCACTCCCCCCTGCTTCAAATACTATAATAGAAAAGACCATGTCAGTGACTAATTCAGACCAGAAGACATGTATTTCCCTTAAGTTTTATACTTCCTTGTTGATCATAAAGTTTACTAAAGAAGAATCCACTGGTAAACTAGATTTTCAGTGGAACATAACATTGTTGTATATTTGTATGTTACAGCTTACCATGCATAATTTAAAAAACAAAATATAAAATACAAATTCTGTAATTTTATAAATACAGTATAAAGTTTGCTCCTATTATGGCTTTTCTCCCTTAATTTTATATAGTTCAGTAATAAAAATATGTAGTAAACTTCCCAGTAGCATATTTCCCCCTTTTGATAGTTGTGTTCATACTTGGCATAATGGTCTTAAGCGCATATGTTGTGTGTGTACTTGTGACAGGTAAAGGTAGAAGTATACTATGATTTGTATTACTTAACATAAACCGCCTTTCAAAGCATTCCCACCTCGCCTTCCACTTCCCATTTTCACAGCTTCTTCAAAGACTGAAATTCTTCATGCTTGGTCTCATCTTTGAGATCAAGTTATTTTAGCAAGTTCAAGCAAAATCAGCTGAGCAAGCTTGAGACCTGTATTTCTGAGGGCATGACACACATCCACACATGCCCCTGCCCAGCTGTGGCAGAGCCCTCACCCAGCAGGACCTTCTGTAACACTCACACCCGAACGGCAAACCTCTCATACGTTTGCTGGACTCTTCAGGACTCCTCATGAGCGCACAGATCTTGCCTATATAAATCAGATAATGTGATCAAGAAACCAGGCTGTCCTTTTCATTACACACGAGACCTACAGAATATGCTGTGTGCAAACAGGATCATTCAGGTGGCTTCACAATTACAAACGCTGGGACTTTCCTCAATGAATGGCAACATTAACAGAAACAGGCTAGTCCTTCCAGAAAGCATCCTTTTCAAGCCTCCATCCCTTGAGTCCAGCCTCTTGCTGACTCAGGCAATTATATCATGTAATCCTACTCAGGATAAGGATTGACGTTGTCTTCCCATTCCGGACAAGGCTACAGCAACTGCCTGTTACCTTCCCTACAAATCACCAAAATACTTGTCTTGAAAACATGTAAAAATTACCACCAGTGCCTAATCATAACATGGCAATGATTAAAAGCCTTTCAGGATAAGCAGTACAGGAATGTATTCTAGTAACTCTGTTCTACTCAGATACAGGCTAGCACGCAAATTTACAAGTTGGAATTCCTCAGGTTACTTAAATATAATGATATACATAATAAAGGTTTTCTGCAGGAATGAGGACATACACAGGCATTCATATATGCATATGCACTCAGTTTGTGCAACAGTGTCCAGTGAAAGCACTCAGAAATGTGCATTGGAAACTTTTGTATTACCTCAAAGTAAATTATGACAATAAGCTATTCTAGAAAATGAATGCAATTGCTGCTGCTACCCTGACTAGATTTGCGTGTATTCCCTATTCAGAATAAACGCTAAAGCTTTTGGGGTTTGCTTCATAGGACCACATGTGATGCAGTCAACTGATTTTTTTTAATATATATAATGCAGTTCTCACACTTCCCTCAAGAAAAAGAATTTTTAAGAGATTTCAAAACAGAAACAGTGAAAGGATGTAAAATGCCAGAAGCATAAAGAAGAGAAATCATTTTTATATAGGTTTAGAAGTGACCATTAACGTAAAACTTAAGTGACAACACCTTGGATTTTATCCATATCACAAAAAAAAAGTTGTTTCCTAGTCAACTGGAATGGTTAATCATACTATAAACAACAATTTGAGGGTGTTGTTTTCATTGTCAAAGCTTTGAGAAACTGTAATAGAAAAGTTATTCCATTCTGAAGCCATAATCTCCTTAGATGTAAAATTGTTTGTACACAGAATAAGCTGCTTCCATTTTCACATAATGAAACAGTCTATACCTAATGAAACAAACTATACCCAACCAAACCATTTTAGTCTTCAGGTTTTTATTTCAGGAAAACAGGCTGAGGTTGTCTATTCCTGCCTTATACTCATTCCCTGGCTCACTCTTACAAGTCAAAACAGTCACAGGTCAGAGTAATTCTGGCAGCGCTCCTTCCCTCATTTATTCCTTACACTCTGAATACATCTACACACTCCAATCTGAACAAAGGTAAATTTGCTTTCCTAGGAATTCATGCCAAGCAAAAGCCACAGGGCTCCACTTGTGTCTGCCCTCTAGTAGCCAAATAGTTCACAGTCAGCCTGCCTAGTGAAGCAGGCTCATGCCTTTGGGTCAGTCTGCAACACAGGCCAAGCAAGACTGCCTTTACCCAGTGTGCCCATGCTGACAAAGCCACTATGAGGGTCCTCGGGAAAATCCTATAGCAGTTAGAAGCAGGAGCAATCAGTTCAGAGCACCTGCCTTTCTGGTGTGTGGTATACCGAGACCAGTATTAAGGATCAGATGAACTGTACCATTGCACAAGCAATAATTGGGCTGGTTTAAGAGAAAAAGTGGCGTGTGGGGGGAAAGACATAGAAAGAGGAACTTTAATCATACTCATCTTTAGACAGGTTGGGATGCATGAGAAAAATGGAAATTTCTAAATAAAGTCAGACTTCGGTGCTTTGTAGTTAGATAAAAATATAGGCATGTCTCCAAATCACAGTTTTTATGGAATCCTTTTCAAGAAAGTTTAGCAAGCGGAAAAGTGCAAAAAAGAATAAAGGCACAACTCTACTCAGTAAAGATGCTCCCATCTCTAGAGGTATGAAGTCAGATATCAAATTCCTCCTACATACGTGCTGCCAAAAAAATTAGATATGCATTACTTACGCTCCCCATTCAGCAAAGTAGCTACCCACTTACTTCAAGCACTTTTTCACTATAACAGGGAGACAACTTGCCTGAAAGTTTTGAATGTAGCCTCCGCTTCCAGATAATGAAATCAGAACAAGGGCACTTCAGTGCAATTTCCCTCTGACAATAGCAAGAACTAGGATGCACAACAGTTACATCCTGTACTATTTTCAGCAATGGTATGTTCAAGAAAGAACTAACTGCTCCTGCAGAGGTTCCCATTCTCTGGTCTCTGAAGCACATTCTGCAGCAACACCCCCTCCCCCAGAACATTAATAATCACCAAATCAGTATTATGCATCACTTTTTTTTTTCCCCCCCAGTTAAATTTTTCATGTTCTGTGAGCACAATGCCTTGCTAAACATAAGGACCAACAGTGGTTCATGCAGACTAAGGTATGGGAACAACAGTATGCAGAGTTCAACAATCTCAAGCTGAGAGAGTAAATGAAAATTGGCTTTTATATTCTCTGAGATAACAGCTCACCTGCTTAACAAATTTATTACAGGAATCGGAACGATCTGAAGGTAATTTCCTCTATTTAATAATTCTGATTCTGTCTTTGGTGGCTGTACTGTAAAACATCATCAATAGTGGTGAAAGCATGGTCTTGAATTTGATATGTTATCTATGGGGCCTACAGCACCAAACAAACTATTCATGTGTTAAGCGCTTAAGTTCAGGCCTAAAGCCCCTGCAAGATGAAGGTCTTACATCAGCTTATTAGATGATCCAGAGCATTTTTTTTCCTATTCCTTGGTCACTGAAGGAAAAACTGTGAATTTCTACAGCTTCAGAGAAGGAGCACTGCAAAGTAGAATAAGACGATATCTTCAATTTAATAAAGCACTTAAACAGAATTACTTTAAAGGGTAATAGCTTCTTGAGATTAAGCACATGCTCAAGTACTCTGATGAATCAAGGCATTTGAACAAAACAACTCTTCAAACTGTAATGTAAGTGTATTCCTTTTGCTGAGTATCTTAAATGTGTAGAAAAGTCTTGAAATTTCAAGGGGGTCTGTCAGACCCTATCTTCAGTTTCTTGTAACTCTGCCAAACATATATGTATGGGCTAGAATTTTTCATGCAAGGTATCTGCTTTAAAGCAGGTCTCCTTTTCAGCTGAAATGTAAAACAAATATAAACATACTAAACAAATATATACATACATGTTCTTTATCAATGATCTGGATGAGGGGATTGAGTGTGCCCTCAGTAAGTTTGCAGATGACACCAAATTGGGCGGGAGTGTCAATCTGCTTGAGGAGAGGAATGACCTGCAGAGGGATCTGGACAGGCTGGATCAATGGGCTGGGGCCAGTTGTGTGAGGTTCAACAAGGCTAAGTGCAAGGTCCTGCACTTGGGTCACAGCAACCCCATGCAACGCTACAGGCTTGGGGAAGAGTGGCTGGAAAGCTGCCTGGCGGGAAAAGAACCTGGGGGTGCTGGTTGACAGCTGGCTGAACATGAGTCGGCACTGTGCCCAGGTGGCCAAGAAAGCCAATAGCATCCTGGCTTGTATTAGGAATAGTGTGGCCAGCAGGACTAGGGAAGTGATCGTGCCCCTGTACTCGGCACTGCTGAGGCCGCACCTCCAATGCTGTGTTCAGTTTTGGGCCCCCCACTACAAGAGAGACATTGAGGTGCTGGAGCGTGTCCAGAGAAGGGCAACGAAGCTGGTGAAGGGTCTGGAGCAGAAGTCTTATGAGGAGCAGCTGAGGGAACTGGGGTTGTTTAGCCTGGAGAAAAGGAGGCTGAGGGGAGACCTTATCGCTCTCTACAACTACCTGAAAGGAGGCTGTAGAGAGGTGGGTGTCAGTCTCTTCTCCCAAGTAACGAGCGATAGGACAAGAGGAAATGGCCTCAAGTTGTGCCAGGGGAGGTTTAGGTTTGATATTAGGAAAAATTTCTTCACCGAAAGGGTGGTCAAGCATTGCAACAGGCTGCCCAGAGAGGTGGTGGAGTCACCATCCCTGGAGGAGTTCAAAAAACATGTAGACGTGGCACTTCAGGACATGGTTTAGTAGGCATGGAGGTCTTGGGTGGACAGTTGGACTAGATGATCTTAGAGGTCTCTTCCAGCCTTTATGATTCTATTATTCTATGATTCTAAAACAAACAAAGAAAAAAAACCCAGAAAGTTGGCTTTTTTTCTAAAGTTATTATATGGAAAATATACTGCTTTACTATGTTTAAAAAAAATCTCCCCCAATTACTTGAGCAGATTTAATGCTCTCAGATTTTGTTTCTTGTAAGGAGGTGGGGAGTTACCTTTCAGTATATTTCTTGGGACAGAAAAAGTTGGTCAAATTACAGCTGACAATTCACCAAACAAAAAAATAGCCATTTAAAAAAATAATTTAAAAAAATCACAATCAAATAAATTCACAAGTTCAGCAGGCATCTGCTGAAATTTAGGTAGCTAAAGTTTCCAAAATGTCCTTCTTGGTTGGTGTTTTTTCAGCCTTAGGCTGTAGTTTCACAACACAATGGCTCCAGAAACTAAGCCAGGTTAGGAAATCTATTCACCTTGTCCACAACCACCTTCTCCTGCCAATGTACTGAGGGACAGGGAAACTCTGAGCTGGTGGTGGGGGCCAGGAAAGAGATGGAGAAAAAGGAAGAAAAAGGGAAAACTCTGAGACCTGGAGGGAGCTGTTTTGACTTGAAGACAGAACTCAAGAGAACGGACTGGTAAGGGGTCCTCAGAGCTTGCTGCTACCAGGTCTCCAGTCCCAGAGGTCTTGCTGTGGGACACTGGCTCTCAGAATAGTACTGCTGTAACTGCAATAAGCCACTGAGAGAGATGACAAGGGAAGGAAAACTGAACAAAATAAAAAAGAAGCAGGTGAAAATACACTAGAGGAGAACAAAAAAAAAAGATAAGTAGGATTTGCAGTAGGGAAATGACAAGGCTAAAAGAGAGCTGAGTAACAGGATGTACAAGACAACATAACGAAGAGTACAAGACAACATAACGAAGAGTACAAGGAAAGGGGACTGCACCAGAAGTAAAGGTGACAGGTTGGAAAACATGGAAAACCAGGCAGTGTCTGGCAGATGTATAAAGAATGAAGACAAAAGAAGGACAGACTCTTACATATTGAGCTTAGTACATTCTATTTATACTCCTTCATTTTATTATAATTTTCCTGGCAGATAATTTACACTGTGTATTTGGGACAAAGCTGAAGTTCCTTCTAAACACCAAGTTTACATCACCACAGGAGGCCACCTTGGGTTCTGCAGCTTAACAACTGTTGAGGCTGATGAAATTTTATATATAAGTTCCCAGAGTACCCATAGACCATCCAGCAGACAGGGAGCTTATCAACTATTTAGAGAAGTGTCCTTGGAAAAAAACATATTTTTTCCAAATTGAGAATTACATGTGATGCTGCTGAAGAATAAAGCCATATTTCTAGCGGTATGGTATTTGTTTATGCAAAATATAGTGATATCTGTATCCAAGAAGCATTTCGGGAGGGGGGTGGGGGGGGAGGAGGATTGGAGCAAATGTTCTTTTTCTAACTAAAAATGGAAGATTTCCAAACTGGACCACCGGGGGAGCTGTTCACTGAAGCAGTATTATGGGCTGTCAGAAGGTATCTCTGAGAGGTAGGACAGGGTAGGGATGAAAAGGGGGAGGAGAAAACAATAGGGTGTGTGACAGATGGGGACTGATGGCCCTGTGAACAGTTAAACGGCTCGTGTCATCCCAACTAAGGGATATTCTGGTTTTATTGGATAAACTGCTGAACAAAGTGAGAAAAATAAAGCTATCTGAAATAAATAAATAAATAAAACCAAGGCTCAACCCTGGCCAAAACAAAAGCCCTATTCAAGGAACAGAAAAAGCATGAAGGAGAAAAGAAAAAGTTATCATAAGCTGTTAATTCACTTAGGCTGTAATAAAACAGAGTTTTGTTACAGAATGTTCTCAGGAGTATTTTCTTGCTTGCTACTTCTTCTCCATCCCCTAAGAAACTCCATTCGAAGTAATTCAGAAAACTGGCAAGATGAGAATTGAGTATTAAATGGTACCAGACAATTTAAAAAAAAAAAAAAAAAAAGGCACAGATATAGAAGACCTCAGAATTGGATTCTGGGAAACACTTCTATCACCCTAAACCAAAAAAGATGCATCAAGTTACCCAATCAAATGAGTAGGATTTACAGAGAGGAAAAAAAAAATGTAGTTACTAGCTCAAACCAAACAAGCTAGTTTATATTCTCCCTCCCCCATTTTTTTTTACAACATGTACTGCTTCAATCTGGAAGCTGCTTTCAGTGAAATCAGCACAATGGCCCACCCAGAGTAAAGCTACGATCCATGTGAATAAAACTGGGAAGGAAGATTTGACCCTGAAATAAAAATCACCACAAGGCTAGGGAGGTGGCAGAGTATCTCTTCTTCTGTGTTCAGATGACCTGCTGCAAGCCAACAGGACAAAGCCAGCATCACAGACTTGTAGCAACAGATCTCATCCAGAACACAGCCACTATGGGAGGGTGACATAAAGTTCAACACATGACATTAATGTCATCTGTTAAGGTATTGTAACTGTAAAACTAGAAAGCACAGCAGCTTCAGTACCTACTATTCACTGCAGACCTCAAGATTACTGGACAACCCATTCCAAAGTAATTAGATCAGTGTCAAAGCCTCAAGCACTAAACTGAGGTCGTCATGAAATGGTTATACAGAAAATAACAAAATTAGAATAAGGATAGGAACAAAGGATGAAACAATATTTAGAAAAATGTTCACATTCCATCTTCCTGCAGCTTTTCAGAACAGGCAGACAAAGGGCATAGATACTTGTGGTGTTTGCATGGGGAAAAAACCTCAACACCCCAACACAGAGCTATTCAGAAAATCCTCTGTTCCCCTGACAGATATGTAGTAGGATATTATTAGTACATATTATTAGTGGATTTGACCAAACCAACTTCCCAGAGCACCTTCTTGCAAGCAATAACAGCAAGACTATGGATGTAGTGATAATATTCAGCCTGAAATCAGTCAATATGTGCAAGATCCCAGAGGATGACCCTTCCTTGAGAGAATGAATTCACCTTCTATTGCAATTAGAAAAATCATCAATCAGGAAGAAGTTACTTAAGCTGCCTTGTTCAGTGGCATCACTGTTATTCAGCAGTGAGACAGACAGCCAGCACAAGCCTGAGCCCACTAGAGTTGTGCAAGCATCAAGATGCCCAAGTTTCAGAAACCAAAGGACACCCAACTGTGTTCATTTACTCTCACATGACAACATTGATAAAGATGGTCCACTTAAGAAAGAATTGCTGAGAGTGGATTGACAGGACACCATAGAGCTCCTAAAAGAAATGGGATCATTGTTCCATTTAAAAGACATCCAGAAGACTCATACTTACTTATCCCTGCAGACAAGAGAAGGCTTCAGTGCAAGATACTGGACCAGGAGCTGGGAAATGAGAACTCTGAAATGTCCTGTGCCGTTTCCAGGTTGACTGATTCAGAGCAACCCTGTCACAATATTCGGATTCATTTTTGAAGAGCATGAGAAGAACCCAGCAGATATTTGAAAGACTACAGTAAAATTAAAATCCAATGAGCGAGACCAGCTTCTTAAGAAAAAGAAAGATAAAACAGGTGAACAAGATTAAAATTGTAAGAAGAATATTAAGTCAAGCCTAGAGAAACAATCATTATTATTCAACTGGGAGTGATGAGGAGATAAATTTTCTGTGTTTTTCCAATTGCTAAGATTTGTTTAAAATCCTTTAAAAACAGATCTAACAAAGAGGTATAAGAAGAAACTTAACCTCACACCCACAAAATTACTGAAGATGACAATGAGTGGTTTATCTATACCATTTCTGATTCATTGTAAATGCAATGAGCTATCATTGTATACTTTAGTGTATTGGTGCAAACACTGTGAGTAGTTTAAATTTTGGCTTAGGGACATTATTGCACCTACAGCATGAAGACAGAATTGCATGTGCTATCACAAGAGTCTCAAACATTTGCCAAAGTAAGGAATTCACTATCCTGTTGTTTCTACAAAATTTGAATTCCTAGTTCAGAATAGGGCTTTTAGTTAACAGTTCAGAGATGATCTGTATGATACCCTCTGCTTTTCTGTCTGCAGCAACAGATCGTGTCAGAAACAAAGCCAGATGTCACAGAACATCAATGGAAATAATAAAATCCAGGTATATCAGGGCAAGTATTTTTCCAGATACTGTATTGAGTATTTCCATCCACTGTACACAGACAAATATTAGGAACTACAGCAGAAATTGCAATGAGCAGCATATCAGCCCCAGATTAGGAGATGCCTTGCTAGATGGTTTGGCTGTACATTTTCCAGCTAAGTAGCCCTTAGATGAGCACTGAGGTTCAGAAAGGCCAACTAGTCTGTGTTTCCAAATGGACATATGCAGAATATAACCTGCTGTGGGGCTGAATATACCTGTGATTGAGGCAGGAATGGTTTATCTTATTTTGAGATTGTATCATGCTTAAACCCAGTGAGGTTCTGTCACCGGGGTAATCAAGAATAACAGCCCTCATTGCAGATTACCATGACTACCTGCCTGTTTACCTAGAATGATTCCTTACATTAGGAAAAGGACTGCAAGTACATCAGCATATGACAAACTTACATCTCTAGAACTGCACAGGCCTACTCAACTAACCATCAAGCAGAACTGCTGCTGATAGAGCACAAATTTCCAACACGAGCAGAAACCTGAAAATCACTCTCTCAAGGCAGACTCTGCCAAGATACTTTGCCATGGTACATGTATGTTGCCCTCAGTGAGAAGTCCATCAACAACATTATGAAGCTTCACAGTAGGAATAATAAAAAAAGCACAGCTCAAAGTTGTGAGCATTTCTTTTCTGTACAAAGAGTTCAAGAAACATGACAACAACTGTATGAGACCAATTATTAAAAGAACTGAAGAACAGTTATGCAAATACTATGAAAGACAGTAGGAAAAAATGCACCAAGAGGGAAATCTTATTCAGTGTGGGAAAGCTCAGAGCAGAGTTTTACAACCCAGAAGCAACAGGTCCCAGTGAACATGTCTTAAGGAAAATCACATCCACCCAATCACATCCTCTACATACTGTAGAGAAAGAGTCCTACACATAAGGTAGGTATCATCCAAAAGAAAAAGAAACTACAGCTAGAGCAACTTACTGTGAAATCACAGTCACACTGGGGAAAAACAGTAGGCTGAGGGAAAAAAAAAAGTTTAAATTAGAGAATAAAGTTAACACACTAACTGGACATAAAATGGGTACAGATAAACATCAGCCAGAAATTATAGAGTATTTTAACCATTAATGGAGTGAGGGTTTGGAATAGCCTGAGAAGTAGCATGGGCAAAAAAAATTAACTAAGTTTGAGAGCTAAACCCCTCCATAAGCTGTTCAATGACAGAGCCTACCCTACAACAGCAAACGCGCAACATTGGCATCAGGGACAAAGGAGGCCCTGTCAAGGCCTAGGGAACCTCAGGACTTGGAATCCTTTTGAACCCCCTGGAATTTCCATTGCTTTGACACAATTTTCCAGGTAACAATTTTATTGAGATACCAACCTGTGGGGAGACCAAAAGTCAGTGTAGAGAAGGTGAGGACAAAGATGTAAGGAGCATGAAAGAGCGTGCTTGCAGCTGAATGCAGACCACTGCATTTGAGATACAGACTAAAATCTCAACAGTGAAGACTTCCTAGGTTAACAGTAGGTCTGCCAGGGCAACTGAATCCGTTATCAATTAATAGATTTTGTATCTTGAGTAGAAATGGAGAATTGAAAAAATATTTTTTTTTAAAGATTACCTGCATTGGACACATTATTCTGTCCTATGAAAACACCAGCTAGAGAATTCGAGGTCAACGGATATTGATATATTATGTGATATGGGGAAATACAATCACGGCAATGCTGACCATAAGGCTTGACAAAGCACAGCAGATAGCTGGTTGAAAAAAAAAAACGTAAACTGAAATCTACAGAGGGAAGCAGGAGACAGGACACAGGAAAAATGAGCAACTCTTCTGTCTGGAGAAACAACTGTGCTCTGTGGAAAGAAATAGGTCAGCTGGTTCAGGCAAGAAGGCTACCCAGAAAAAAAGAAAGAAAAAAGGTAGGGTAGATCTGCAAACTGAGAAGTCATCCCCAATCCTCAGAAACTCTGGAGAAATCCAGTCCAAAAGACATTTTGGGAGAAAAGCAAAAGTTCAGAAACAAATTACCTGCTACAGGAATTTAACAAACTGTCAAGAAAATGTTTTATTTCAGTATAATTACTGCTAGATCTCTCTGCATGTCCTTAAAGGAATGTTTCTGTCTTACGTATTTCTCCCCACCCTTTAGGTCAGAGCAGCAAAATACACACAAAATCCTGCACAAGTGGCTGGGCTCCACATTTACTGCATTAGCTTAAAGATCCCATTTTTTAAACTATTCATTTGCTTTGAATACAAAACTATAAATACACAAGAGTACCCAAATACATATTCACATACTGGACATATTCATACAAATATGTGCTCCCTTGCTTTTATAAAACTTAGGAATCATCCAAACCATGTTAGTTCCCATAGTCTATCCCTTTATCTAAAAATGGATTTTAAGTTAATGAAAACAACATTTAAGACTGATGTTTAAAGTAAATTAACATGCACACCTTTCTAAATGAATTGTAATGCCTCAGTATAACCTAAACTGGCAGCTCACTAAAATTTATTAGAATAAATTTGATCATATAGTATCATTTCTTTAAGCTCACTGCACTATATAAATTGCAATTCTGTTCGTTTAGTAAAATCTGGCTGTATATGAGAGCATGCACTATAAGGGAGTTAGTTATGCTATATTCTTTAGACACGAAGCAATACAGGTAGATTGCTACAAACTTAGTTAGAGGCACATTAGCTGTACAAAAGACATCCTTTTCTCACAGGTAACTACTTTCAGTAATCAAAAAGTCAGCTATAAAGACCCAGAATCACTTAATGACCCAGCTTTGGTTTTGGCACAACAAAACCCATTTCATCTTTGTTATTACAAGCACAACCACTTTTATCTTAAAAGATAATTTTTAATGGCTGATTACTGGTGTTGTCTTGTGACAGAATATTAAATACCAATCAATACTGCTAGTCTGTTTATTTCTGCAGGTTTTGAATACTTGACCTCAAGATGCAAAATAAACCCACTCTATGTGAACAGCAGACCTGAGGCAGATCTGAAGTCTGCCACTGACTTGTATGACCCTTCCTTCACCTCTACAGTTTTGAGTTTACTCACTTATAAAAAGGAGATAATTATATCTGCCTGCCACTGAAGGTACATAACTTCAGTAACAAAGTTTCAAAGTACTTTGGGATCAAATTAAGAGGTACTACATACCTAACCTAAAATAAGCTCCAGAAAGGAAGCATCCAAAAGTATTTCAAGCTGATTATCCCAAAATTTGATATTAATTACAAACTTAAGATATAGAGCTGATGCAAAATCTATAGAACTGTTACTGTATCGTTGTAAAAAAATTATATCACACATAGTTATACCTGGTTTAGACACCTTACATTCATTTACCTGACTAACGCTGCACAATTAACATCCATGCAGAATGTGTTGCAGTCTGCCCCAGCTTACTTATCAAGCTCGTCAGACACTAAATTCCATTAGATGTGAGTTTGACATCAGCCACAGAAATTCCATGATTCTGCACATCATTCCACAGAGAAATCTGATTTTTTACTACTTATTGAACTCTTTTACTGAGCCAAGGTAAGTCAGGCAAAGAGAAATATGTGCATTAAATAAGCATGAGTATCAGCCAGGTCTACCATTAAACAGAGCTCAACAGCTGAAATATGAGTAGTTAAAGCTTAAGGAAACTTTTGATGTGGCAAACCAATACAATAAGTACCACCAATTCTGAGAATGCTGTAACCTCCACAGCTGTGGCCTTGAGTACATTTTCCCTGCACAGAGTTCTTTCCCTGGAAGGGATGAATAGAGGAAGAAGTGGTGCTGAATGATTATTCTGTTTGCAAGAAAGAAAATCTGGCTTCCAAATGAACAGCAGCTCAGAGACGCTAGAGCACCAAGAGGTGGACAGTAGGAATTTGTCTCTGTCAATTTAAGCCCAAGACAGAAAAATATGACAACCACAAAAATGCTTTATGAGGGCACTTGAACAAACACTTTGGAAGTCCATGGAGAATAATATGTGGTTTCGAATTTTTGTAGACTTCAGCAAAGTCATTTCTAGGTCTTTAATCTTTTTAATGGACTGGACGTATACATTTTGAAAAAGTTTCGTCTGCCATAGAAAGAGAGAGACTTGGAAAGAGAATTTTTATAGCTGCTAAGCATCTACAAGTAGAAAAAAAATAATAATCTTGCATCTTTTATTTGTAAGGCATTCTGCTATGATTACAATATTTGTTCTTTTCACCAGAGAACAATCTCTCTGCTGAGGTTCAATAGACAAGATGGAGTTCATAAAATCTGAAATATGAGTGTACACAGTGCCTAATAAAACATGCTAGGTCTTTTTCAATTGCAAGGATTGATGTAAGGACACACAGAAGTAAAACAACTTTTTTAAAGTCTGTGTAAGTAGAATAATCTTCTAGGTTTAGAAGGTTTAAATAGGTCCCTTTAAAATAGTGTTCCACAGACTAAAAACATATGATCCTGACACATGCATAGTGTCAAAAAGAAGCAAGCTCCTGTGTCCTGTTCGAGTTGATACAGGAAAACACCTACTGTAACCGGCCCGGGGGGAATGCGGCTCTCGCTGGCTGAGAAGAGTGACGGTGAATCTCACGTTAGCCAGGCGGAAGGTGCAAGCTTCCCTGTGCCTCAGCGGGACCCGAGGAGAGCGACCGGGACAGCCCGCAACACCGCGCCGGGCCAGGGTGGGGAGGCCGGAGGCCGGGCGGGGGCGGGCGCGGCCCCGCGGCTGCGGCGGAGGGAGGCAGCCCCGGCTCTCCGCGGCCCCGCTGGCTGGCCCAGCGGCGGGAGAAGGCATGAGGCCTCCCCGGACGCCTGCAGCCGGGAGGGACGGCCACCCGCAGGCACGGCGGCCCCGGCTACTCACGGCGGCCAGCCCTCCCCGCCCGCTCGCTGCCGGGCAGCCAGCCGGGGCCCCAGCCTGGCCCCGCGGCCGCGCCCCGGCGGGGCGGCCCACGTGCTCGGCGCGGCGCTTCGAGCCTGCGGCGGCAGCGGGGCCAGCACTGCCCAGGACGGGCTGGTGCTAACCCGGGAGTCGCACGGGTGGGGAACGCGCCCCCCCCCCCCCCCCCTTTTTTTTTAATTTTTGGGGTTTTTTTGAAAGTAGGCTGGCGGACACGACGTTTGCGATGCCGGACAATTAGCAAAAGCAGCAGGGGGATGCTTTCCAATAAACACCGAGATTTAAGGTTAAGCAGCTGTAAATCTGCATTAATCGTTTCAGGAATTCAGCTATTTACAAAAGCTCTTGAAGAGCAAACAAATAAGAGAAGGGAGGGGAGGAGAGATAGGAGAGGAGCCGAGCTGTCCTTACCTTCACATTGTTTCCCTTCGCCTTTATAGCCTGGCTTGCAGATGCATTTGTAGGATTTTGGTGTGTTTTGGCAAATTGCATCGATGTGACAGTCATCCGTAGCTTCTGCGCACTCGTCAACATCTGGAAGCACAGAACGAACCCCAAGGGGACAGATAAGAAGGGAGACCTGAGACACAGAAAGCCGTCAAGGATAGATACTCCCCTTGAAGGAGCTGTTCGCTGGCCTGCCTTCCGAGTGTCATCCTGGAAATGGGAACATCTAAGGTCAAATAACTGAACAAACCAACGTGTTGCTCTCCTTAAGTCATTTAAAAGCACTGCTCCACCGAGCTAGAGGGACTCGGTCCCACGTTTCTGTATTAGGAAATCATTAGACAGACTAGAAATGGGCGTCTGCTGTATAGGTCTGGTACTGGAGACCCACATCTTAGTAAAACAAGACAGCGTTTAAATGACCTATAAGAGGAGAAAAAAAAGCCCATTTGCATGTTCTAGCAAATAGATCGTCTTAATTTGGAAAGATAGAGCCTAGTTTAAATAAACTATGCTGGCGGGGGAATGGGAACAAGAAATATTTGCACAGCAAAACCACATTAATCCTTTTTATTAAGAGGCAAAAAAATAAATACGGAAGACCGTATGAAACTCGGTAACTTAGCGCGAAGAAAAGCAACCTGCAATAGCATCATCTACATGGACTAAAAGTCATTTAGAAGGAAAAGGTCCCAGCAGTCTTCCCGGCCCCTGCTCGGGAGGGTGCCTTACGGGTGAGCCGGGCTCTGAAAGGGGGGACCCGGACCGCTTGTCTTGTTTTCAGGGTAGGAAGCCTTTACAAGCATTTCAGTGACGGGCATTCGTTTTCTCCCCCGGATTTAAAGAGGATGGGGGAGGGAGGAGGATGAGAAGGAGTCGAGATTTGCTAGTCGTGGGAATGTTAATGAAGTGAACATGGGGGGGGGGGCTCCGACCTATTCAGGGATGGGGTGTGCTGTTAACATGGGACCATTTAAAGCCCGGCCTAACCTGCCCTGCCCTGCCCCCCCCCGCGGTCCCTGGCCACCCCAGCGCCCTACGCGAGGGGCTGCGGCGGGGGGCCGGGGCGGCGGGGCCGCCGCGGGGGAGGCGATGCCGCCGCCGTCAGAGACCGGCGCTGCCTCGGGGAGACCGGCCGGGCCGCCCGCCGCTGTCAGCCGCGGCCGCCGTGTCAATAACGCACCTCGCAAGGATTTCCTCACCGTTTCAGCCGAGAGCCACGTCTGGGGCTCCCGGGAAGAGAAAGGCAGGCAGGGGAGCGCTCTGCCCAGGAGGGGCGGGTTAGCAGCCGGGTAACAACTAGCAGGGCTGCACGGAGCACAGCCTCCCCCTCGGTTTTAGGAAGTATCGAGGAGAGAGGGGTGCTGCGGAGGGAGGGAGGGGGGCATCCAGCGAGAGACATGTGCAGCTGGTTTCATGCCAATTAGATTAACGGATCCTCAAAAAGGTGCACTAAAGTGAAAACAGTTTTATTGTTAGCTTGAAATCCTAACGCGAATTGTTTCAGAAGTGCTCACTCAGCCATCTCTAGTGATAAAACACGGATCCTTCAAAGTCACCGGGGACACGAGGGGGCTATTTAGAGAGGGGAGAATAATCAGATATTGTGGCATGGCACACAGCGGAGAACTTCTCTGAGAGGTGCAGACCAGGACGGCCCCGCGGGGCACCTCAGGGCTCCTAGCAAGAGAATTGCCTGCACTCGGTATTGCTGTTATTAGTTTTTTAAAGAAAGAAGGGAGCAGTTTCCCCTTCCCAAACGCAGAGCGTCGTATTTTCTGGAGAAGCGCAGGGCTGCTGTAATCTGTTTCCTTCTTTCTTGTCCATTCGTTTATTTTAACCGGTGAGCCGGTTCAGATCTAGCTATGATTTACGTGAATTAGCTTAGGGGGTCCGAGGGTGTTGCCCAGATCAGACACAGATCCGGTCAAGCACAAAAAGAAAAGAAGGTGGTGGGGTTTTTTTGGGGTTTGTTTTTGTTTTGGTTTTTTTTTTAAATGCTTTGGTTCATACTTTTGACTCATTAAACCGGCACCCATCTCCCATCAAGATCAGCAAAAGTGACAGCTGGACTCTTTATAATGCCGTCAAAAATTCAAACTGCATTGAGCCAAGGGGGACATTTCACAGCAACCAGAGGATGCCTGGGAGTCAGGCGTGAATGCCAATGAGTCAAATGAAAGGGCAAAACCAAATATGAGCCCCTGCTCTGCTCCACATCTCACATTGCATTTCTTAGGCTTCAAGGACTTCTACGCCGACTTCATTCATTTTGTTGCATTTAAACTCTTCTATCTAAGAAAAAGGGATTTTTCCGCCCCCCGACTCTCCTACTTCACCTTAAAGGATTTCTTCTAGCACAACTTCAGAGACTTGCATACACATCTTTAAGAAATTACTTTGGGCTTACAACATTCCTAGGCAGATGGGGGGTTTTTTGTTGGTTTTTGGTTTTTTTTAAACACCGGAGCAAAGACTTAATACCATTACTGCTATTAAACAGATACAAGCGCGGCTGTTAAGAAACAGCAGGTCTTTGGGTTAATGCGCAGGCAGGGAAAACCTGTGAAGATGTAACAGCCAACGCTTCCCCTGCGGAGTCTCTAGGGTTCTGCACAGATTTATCTCGTAGGCACTTAAGGAAAGTAACTTCTTCTTCCCAGTCTCTCCCTCCAGACGTCCCTTGGCTCCGGCAGTGTCAAACACGCGAGAAAATGCCTCCCCACCACAACTTCCAACAACCCCGGCACTACTAGCAGCAAGAAGTGACCCCCCCCCCCCCCAACACCTTACAGCAGGGAGAGGAGAACGGACAAACACGGTCCCCCCCAGGGCCACGGCTCCGCGCCGCCCGAGCCTGGGGAAGGCGGCACGGTGGCGGAGCCCCCTCTTACCTGCGCCCCCGCTGCCTCCCGCCAACCTGCCGGCCCAGGCGAGAGCGAAAAGCAAACAGCAGCGCCGCGAAAAGCAAACAGTGCCCATGATAATGATGCGATCCCCGGCCCCCGGTGCCTGTCTGCGATAAGGGACGCGCTCGGGGCCGGCCGCGCGGAGCCGCCGGCGCTGACGCCCTGACAGCGCCCCGCTGATTCGCCGGGGCTCCCGCGGCGGGGGCGGTGCCGGCCGCCGGGGCGGGCCGGGGCGGACCGGGCCGCCCCCACCGCCCCCGGGACTGCCCCTGAGCCCCGCCGCCGCCGCCGCCGGGGGGTGGTCGGCGAGGCGGTTGAACTCTTCCCCGCCCCGAGAGATGTCTGTTTAGTCAGGCGCGTGGTGCTTATCGGCGTGATGCCCGCGCCCCTGCTAGCTACCGCTCACGTCGCCCAACAGGTAGGAAGCCCGCAGAGAGCCGTTGGGGCCGTTACCGGGCTTCGTCCTCGGGCGTCCTCAGCTGCGCGAGCTCTGAGCTTTGCTCCCCTCAGGGGCCGGGGCGCGCGGGCGGACCGTTAGCGCCCCCCCCGGAGGGCGCCCCCCCGCGGCTGGAGGCGGCTCTGGAGGACGCAGCCCCCTGCCCCTCGCAGGGAGCCGCGAGGAAATGGCTCCGCCCGAGCTGCGGGCTTTGAAGGCAGACAGTCCGGCGAACCCGGCCGCCCATCTCCTTGACAACCGCTGAGGGGGATTTTTTCCCCCTTCCTGGGGTCAGACTAAAAGAAAACTTTTTTTTTTTTTTTTGGTCCTCCCTGCCTCCCTCTGAGCCTCGCCTTACTCCTAGCGCTGCCTTTCCCACTTGCCTCAGGTCATTACCAGCCGCTGGATTGCTCCCGCGTTTTGAGGGCTTTGCTGCAGAGGCGCTTGCCCCTCTCCAGCCGGCCACCCCGGCCAGCCTTCCTCTGGTCCTGCTCCTCCGAGCCCCGCTGTACTCGAAGAGGCAGCCGCGGCTCCGCAGGTGACCCCTGCGGCCGCGGCCCGGCCCGGGTGAGACGCTCTCCCCAAAATCATCAGGGAAGCTGTACCTGCCCCTGCTGCAGACGTGTTTATGAGCGTCACTGTCAGCACAACCCTGAAGGAGAAAATCCTTCGGTTTTAAACCCAAACGTGAGAAATTTGTCCCCTCAGAGGCAAATTTCGTGACCCTGAAGTCTTCCAGAGTGATTGCTTTTAAAGGACTGAAATAGCTTGCAGACATCCCTTGTTACGACTTTGCACCCCTATTCGCTTTACGCCTTGTTTCTTTCACAGACACCCCCCCCCCCACTGAAATGCTTTGCTACTTTAGGTTCTAAGTCCTCTTAATTCCCCAGCGAGGCTGTCCGTTGTGTGCGACATCCACTTGTCATCCGGATAATAAATACACCCCGCCCTAGCCTTAGATGCCTCTTTTTGTCAAGTTCCTCCCAAATGTATGCATGTTTCAGTACAATATGCTTGCCCAGAGAGTAGCACTATTAAATACCGTTAAGCCTGAAGAGATGGGAAGGAAATGCAAGAAAAATTGCTCAGCCCAGCTGCTGGGTTAGTAAAAGTACACGCCACTATCTTTTTCCTTCATAAAACTAAATAATTAGGGCAGAGTGCAAAAGCTGTTTGCTTTCTGAATGTTTACACCTCTGCTTTGGGCATTCCCGTCCTTAATCCTCTAGGAGTGGGGCAGGGGTATTATTATTTTAATTCCAGTCCCTTATTTTTGTGTGAATACGCTGAGGTGCAGTTGTGAATTCCATGCTCGAGTCTTCCCATGGATACCATGAGCGTTTCTTCCCTGGAGGTCCCCAGAGGGATTACCTGGTACCTTAGAGCTCCACCTAGTGAGTTTTATGGCATGCTGTAGCAGAGCGACCAGCGTCTCAATAATTAGATCTGCTGGAAGGGTGATCTTTACCTTGTTAACACCACACGTCGATCTTTCTGGAAAAGCTCTTGCTTTCAAAGACTTTGTAAGTATAAGTTTTGTCCTAGGTGCAAAATAAGGCTAAGCCTTCTTACTAATTTTTTTTAAAAATATTTCATAATTGGCCTTGTCGTTCCATTTCATGAAATCATACTACAATTTATCATGGGATAAATTGTCCAAAAAGTTTATTTTCCATGAAGGAATTCACTAGAAATGTCTAAAAATGAACTACCTCAACTTTTAAAAAGTCACAGTGTAATAAAAAGGTTTGCTAAAGCAACAAAATACTCCAACTGCCTTGGTGTCTTGCTCTCTAGCATGTATTGTAAGTGTCCCGTTAACTGCACCTGTTAACTCTTACAGAAATCATTACACTTCTGCTTTTTCTCTTCCCCGACTCTATGCATTTATAATCTGCATTTATAATCTGTACAAACACTACCTGTATGGCACTCAGGAAAGGGAGTCTCCTTGATCCAAGTATCATACTATCTACATATGTCCTTGTATACTCCAAGGATCCTGACTGACAGAAAGTATGAGGAAATACAATGGTACAGTGTTTATCAAAGAGGCCCTGAACCTTAAGTCAGGATCATCACATACAGTACGGAATATGATCTACAGTGCCAGGCTGAGTATTTTCAGAAGGGTCTTTTCAGCAGTTTTCCTTGTTAAGGGCCACATCTTAGAAAAGGGATCCTTGTGGACTTTCACTTTTTCCACTTGTAATTATACTTCTGTGCTTGTTTATCATCATCTAACATCATCCCTATGTCAATTGCACATATGCTTCCATGAAAATTTTAATATTAGAAGTAAGGACCAAGCAGCTTCTTCCAATGTGGAAACCAAGAGCCAGATTCATGACCATAAATCTGGTCTGTGTAACCGGGGTAAGCAAGAGCTACCTGAACTGAGGGTGGAGGGGGCCTAGCCTGGGAACCACCACTGTTGTTTAAGCTCCCTACCAATGTACTTGAGCTCTGCCTGAAAACCTTTGGGCATCCTGCAGCAAAAGCTTGCATGTCAATGGACTGCATGGGTTCTTCCATACCAATGTCTTTCAAGCTTTCAGGGAATATTGCAATAAAATTATAAAAAGAGAGATGTTTTATTAGGACCTATCTCTTTACAGAGTAGAAGGTCCATGAACACCTGCATATCGGGAAGGCCAAGGGCATAAATACACACCATTCCAAAAATACTTTGAGAACACAGAACAGCATCTGCAGAATTATTTGGTTTCCCGGTTTGCTATTTATGAACACCTGTATATTGGGGCCAACGCTGCCTCAGGAGGCAACACAAGCTATAGACAGGGCTAGGAATCACAGCGGTCACTGGACGGGCTGTGCAAACTCGAGTAAATTGCTGTACTTCTGTGTTTGTGTTTCTCTTTCTTCCTTCTGTCCATCTTGCCCATTTACAGGGCAAGCCCATTGTAGCAGGGCCTGTATATCACTGTATTAATACAGTACCTTACAAAACAACATGCTAAACTTATTTTCTCTGTCTCCCCAACTAGAGCTTTCATGAGGCCAGTGAGACATATAAACCCTGATAGGAGAATCCTTTTATTTAACTTAAGTTCTTCGCTTTCCCTGAAGGACTGAGTGAAACCTGGCTCCCTTGGATAGGGGACAAGGAGGCTATGTAGCAGAATTTGTGCAGGGCACATATATACTTTGAACCCTGGACCGTGTATCTTCAAACTTTATTTAAGTCTTTTCTATTAGGAAGAAAGGAACAATGTAAAACCAGCTCTTCAAAGCAATATAGACTATCTTGCATTTCTACACGTACTTAAGGGAAGCTTTTGAAACTAGAGGTAATGGATATGCATAGGTCCACATGCTCAATGCTATGTTACTTCTTTTCAGGAAAATACAGCATCTAAGTTTCCCAGAAGTTAAGTAGCAGCATGCAGCTGAAGTATTTCAATGATTTGTCCTTGCACTTGGGAGAAAAGAAAAAAAAAAAAAAAGTCCACCATAATCCATAATGAAAGTTTTGTACAAGAAAATTCAGTGTCTGAGAGGAGGAGGGTATTTTTTCTTTTTTCCTTGGAGGGGATGGGGAATTACATAGCAGCTGCTGTAACTGTTAAAAAGGAATATTTATTCAATAGCTTTGGTGAGATTACAATCAATTTTATCTCACTCTCTCATCAGCGAGACAATGGTTGAAACCTTGTGGAAGTAGTGGTAAATTTGGATATTCTAGCAAAAAAAAAAAAGTGTCAGTCCATGCCAAACTTTGAAGAGATACATCAATGCATGCTTGAGAACAGCTACTCTCCTACTGTGACGTTACCTTCCTCTAAAACATGTCACCTGCTTCATCCAACTGACCCTCCTCTTTCGCTGCCAGGGTGCTGAAAGAGATTAAAACTCATACAAAAACATTTCCTTAAACTTGTAAATCTTTTAACACAGTGGATCATGATATGCCTTATTGAGCATTGTGTATCTACAAATTCATAAGCTGCTTTCCCCTTAACTGTCTTATGAACAGTCTTCCATTCAGAAAAATGCTTTAGCAGCTAGAGAGCAGCAGAAAAAAGTTACTAGAAGAAGTAATGGAGTTGTTTTTTTTCTGTTCCTGCTTGGATTGTAACCACTGAGAGGGAAAGATGATAATATTAATGCAGAGCTGGAACATACCACCATCACCACAAAGAGTAAAGCAGAGTAGATCCTCCATTACTGGTACTCACTCCATCCTGGTAAAAGGCATGTTTTGCCAACATGAAGGTTACATCTCAAACAGGTGAATGAGGACTTGATGCATAAAGAGCTGGGTAAAACTTCATGACCTGCATTATTCAGGAGACTGGTTACAGCATTCTCCTTTAAAATGAATAAGGGACACCTATGAAAGCTGCAAGAGAAATTGCACAGAACAAGGTTGTATGTACTACCTGTTATGTGATTACACCACAGCAGGTGGAAGAAGAGGGCAAGGACCTGTGGAAACATGCAGCTGAGAAGTATACCTTTCTTAAAGTCTTGTTTGTTAACTCTGTTGCCAAAATACTTTTAGAGGTGGTGATGTGTCCTTGTGTTCACAAAGAGATGGGCAGCAGCATTCTGAAATGGTTTGGTTTTAGGAAGTGAAGGCATAAGGGAGCCAGAAGGGAAATATCAAGGGGAAAAAAAACAAACAAAGAAACAAACCCCACCAAATCCAAAACAAAAAAAGGAAGACTAGGGAAATAGTAGCTGAGCGTTCAGATTTCTGCGCCAGTAAATTTTATAAAGACCAAGAATGGATAGTGAGAACACCCTCCCTTTTAAACAAAAAATATACCAGCTGACGGAAGCCAAGCCACAGCATGTTTACCTGGACTTCACAGAAAGATGTAGGAGGTGCTAAAATGCCAGCATCGAATCCTATTCTGACTACAAAGGGGATAAAGTGAGCAGGATCCCATTACTCTCTGTTCATCCACTAACTTTAGACCAGAGTAGGATCAGAATTTTAATTCAATGACTCCTTCATAGAAGCCTTCAAAACAGTGACTTTATGCTAGCACCAGTTCTGGCTCCTGATCTGGTGCAGATTACTTACCATTGTATTCTTATCATTGGCAGCTCAGTTACTCTCAAAATGAATTTTACTGATTATTGTGATTGCAAAGAAATAGGTTGTATTGCTGCTGTTTTAACATTCTATCCTCTTGAACACCCAGGTTTGCACAGTCTAAAAAGGTCAAGCAACTCAGAAGAAAGTGGTGCCTTGGGTATTTTAGGCCTATGCCAGTCATTTTTAATCTTAAATCCTGGATAGTCGTTAACTGCTTTTACTGCACAGGACAGCAACAAGAATTCTAGTAACCCAACAGATGAGAAAGCTTTTGGGTTGTTTTAGGAGACATTTTGTGATCAGTTTCTTTAAAGTGAACTTGTCTTTCAGAAATGGCTACAGCTGGCTCTGATTTCTTCTTCAAAACCATGATTAGGGCACTCAAGCAGAGGTACTTTCTGTTGTTCCCTTTCTTACTGTTATCCAAGATCTCCAGTCAGTTATCTGCGTGCTTTCCCAGTCTAATCAAGGCCCTGAACATGCAAGGAACACTGAAGCATGTACATATTCATCAGCAGAACTACTCTTGCATATAGACTTCTGCAAAGACTGTCTCAGCAGGCTCAGAATTATATATTGCAAGATAAAGAGAACAGGCCATGGCCTCTACTCACAGTCCCTTTATCCTTCAGCTTAGCTCAAAACCAGATGTGGGGAGTAACATAGCTCTAATCCACATGGGCAGTCCTCTCTGCTCTGTAGAACATACCATGACAGCAGTTCAGAGGAAAAAGCTGATTCCACTTCACAGAGGACTTAATATTGTGAAACTTTATTTTGTTCCAATTCAGAGCCCTGCCTACCCCCCCAAAAAAACACCACTCCCAGAAGCCCCAAGACGTCCAGAGGCTGCAAATTTCAACTGCAGCCTGACAGAGCAGCTGCAGAGGTAGGTAAGCTGGCAGGACATCTTGTCAAGTCATGGTAGGATCCTATAAGACCCCTGCATCAGTTCTTTTGGACCTTGCCTGAACCCAAAATGTTTCAGTTTAAACATTAACAGCAGCAACAAGACTCTAGGAAAATTCCAACAGAAGTTCTTTAATCAATATTTTTCCTGACTCCACGATTCCACAAACAATGTAAGGTTGTTTCTCAGGACACCTTCACACAGACAGGAAAGAAAAATATCTGTAATGCAGCCTGCTCCTGCAATTTTCCTCCTCCCCCACCCACCCATCCTGCCATTGAGGGCTAGAGTGAGATTTGTGTAGCGATTCAAAATTCTGCATTCTTCAGGGAGGCCCACAGTCCCAAAGCTACTCTCAAGACTTTCCCTTTAATTTGCCATAATGTGAAAAGGGTCCAATGCTGTTGAAAATGAGATAATTTTGTATAGCAACATCTGTTCAATTTACTGCAGGGAGAAAAACTCTGCCACCAAAAACAGCTGGAGGACCACGGACCAGGTCAGGGCATCAATCCCATTACCAACACAAGTCCTAGCTAGCTATGTAGTGGGCAGCTATGTAGTGGTGGAGATTTGCATACAGATTTCCTAACACCAATATGCTTATTTTAGTGCAAGTGTATATATGTACTTACCCCCTTATTTAGCTGCAATCTTTACTGCACATGATCACCAGTGTAAGAGACCATTGCCGTATAATCTTAAGCAAGAAGTATGTTGCTAAAGAGGTGCTTTAGATCAAGCCCTGACTTTATCCAGTAAGTCTCATCTATTACCAATAATAACTTTTATTCTAGACAAGACCTGTGTTGACCAAGTAGAGTTTTATTCCAATATAGGCGCCTATATTGAAATATAAACACATGTAGTTCTTCATACTGTAACTACATAAATTTTAATTGAGTTACTCTGTTCATCCAACACAGCTGAACTGAGATTGGCTTTGATCAGGGAGCCTGCATCTCCCCTGCTTTGAGTGTAGCCTAGGCCTCTTCAGCTGTGACAGATGAATATAAGACTCCAGCTGTCACCTGGAAAGACGAGTATCAGGTAGATGGCAGCAGAAAGTTAGGCCTATAGTCTTGTAGCATGACTGTGGTGTTCACCTGATGAGAAATGACTAGCAGAGCAGCATCACAAACAGTCAAAGGTTCAAAATGAGAATGAGCAAGGTCCTGTCTCCTATAGTCCCGTAGTAAGCAACTCTGTTGCCATCTCTAGCTATGCTCAGATTAGCTAAGTATTGCAACAGATAAGAAGTTTCAACCACTTCCCAGTAAACCGAATAGTGCTTCTGAACAGAGAAGTGTTCAAAGCAGGGAGAAGATGCTTTTCCTCAGTGTCTTTTAAGAGAGAGGGAAAAAAAGAGACTGTCTTATCTCACAACAGGATCTTTAAAATACTTGGATGAAGCTTCTTTAACTACCAGAATATTAAGAAGAATGAGCAGATTCATTGATGGAAGGATAAGTTGTGTTCCTCACATTTTCAGATATTCAAACACTTAAAATGGTGATGCTGAGCACTATTGTGAGCATTACCCAGGGAAGATGAGCATGTTTTAGTCCGAAAGACTAGCCAAAGTAAATGAAAAATAAAAGTTAGACCTAAGAATACAGTTGTGTGCTTAGGGTTTTAATGGGCACAATGTAATTCAGTTCCCATAGAACTATGCAGCAGCAGGCAAAGAGCACATTTTGAGTAGAATCACGCTGCACTTCTCAACACACCAGACAAATCTGATGGAATGAAACTAGCATTATCACTGTGGTTTAAGAGAAACTTCCAACAGAGAAGATATCACAGAAAATACCCAAGCTCAAATCTTTGCCTCAGACTTTTCTACAACATCAACCAATGCCTCCCCCTTCTTAAAAAAAAAAGTCTAAAACGCCCATAGGTGTTGATATTTGCAGTTCTTCTAACCTCAGTTTGCAGAGAGTTTATCAAAACAAAAGGTCAGCAAATCTTCATTCCTTCTACCACATTTTCTCCAAGTCCCAGGATTATATTTCAGAGTCCTGTTCTGACTGCAGGTAGAATTCCAGTTGCTGTCAGGGAGCCCATGGCTCACGGGCCACGCTCGTACATATGCCAGCCCCCTTTCCCAATGCTTCTGTGAAGGACTCAGCAGTGATCCCTCTCCAGCACAGAAAATAAACATCCCTCCCCAAACCCCTCATACTGAAAGCTTGCTGCTTCTCTCTGGTAGAATGTTTATATCACACTCATGTTTTCCCAGTAATCATCTTTAAAGGAACCAGGAATAAGGGTAGCCTAGTAGCCTACTTCATCCTTAAAAGCACAGCCTGCTCAGTTACACACTTGCAGAGGATTTTAAAATACATCATCCTATCCAAATATACAGCAACAATTCCAGAACCATTTGGAAAACCCAATTATAATTTTCTGCTAAATGAGTTCTTCTCCCTAAGGGCTCCCTGGAGGAGCCAACGCTTTAGTGCACTAAGCTACCTATGAGATAGCTGAAGCTCAGACTAACTCAATTCCTGACAGGCAGCTGCAGTTTCAGGTGGTGTGAAATGGAAAATAAAAGGGAAGATTATCAAATAGAATTAAATGCAGCATCCTCAGGAGGCCTTGATAGAGAAAGGGTAAAATTCCACTCACCTTAATCCTGCATATTATCTTGTTCAACTGAATGGACATAGCTGTATGAATAAAGACAGCAGGATTTGGTCTCATATGCTTATTGCTTCTCTTTTCAAATTATGAAATGCACAGTGTAGACCTATTAATAATGTTGCAGTTTGTTAGTATTATTATGTCATTAGCAACGGATTGGATTAACACAGGTATACTAAATTACAGTGAAAGTAGCTTACAGAAGAGAACAGGATGGTAAGACTGGTTCACAAAGGTACTCAGAAAGCAGGGAAAATGCATACTATCACTAAGTGAAAATACAGGAAGCAGAAGCTACTGACTGTTTGAGAGCTCCCAGATAAATTCTCATTGTACTTCAACTGATCATGCTTTAATTACACATCTAAAATAATTCTGAATTAATTTCAATCAAATACCTACAGTGGAATTATGGAAAAACAAAATAAATACTTGTGTCACCAATTTCCAAGTGAAGGTAAAGAATCCTTGGATACCAAAAAGGCCAAATTAGGTGTATGTAGATATCTACATGGGTCAAGACCAAGACTACAAATAGCACATTTAAGATCTTGTTGATATTCAGAACCTGCTTTAAACACAGCATCTCAGGTTTCTCTCTTTATACCTAGAAACAGACAACTTAATCTACATATAAGTGTTTATTGAACTGACACTGAACATGGTGATACCTACCGTCTACAGCTTTCCCTGTAAATTTTGTCTTCAGCTAGCATGTGATTATATGTTCAAACAGGGTCTCCATTCTCATCTACTTTCTACCTCTGCACATCCAACCTAACAACTCAGAATAACGTAGAGCTTTCTACTGGCTTTATTCAGCCTTCAGTTACACATTCAGTTTTGCGCCAAGGGTGTGCAAACCCTGCCAGATCCAAACGGCAAGATGAATAACTCCACAGAGTGCAAAACTGTGGGAAGCTTGCACTGCTTGTCCTAGTTCAAATTGAACGCAAAGGAGGTGTAGTAGAGCCCACAACTGTATCTGTAGCGGAAGGGTACCACGAGCAGACAACTGGGCAACAACTGCAAGCACTGCCAGCTGTGCCAGCCAGTCATCTGTCCATTACTTTGTGCTCCCATTGCTTGCCAGCCACAGCTTGTCAGCCTGGGACTCCATACACTGTTTCAGGAAGAAAGCACAATAGGAACTTTCTCTCTAGGTACCAAAGTTACATAAATGTTACTCCACACAAGGAACTGACAGGATACAACTCGAGAATGACTCCTATACCAAGTTATAGAAACTCCAGCAGGTTTCCAATTTGCAATTTCAAAAATTATTTATGATGAAGCCAGTATTGTAAAACTCTCTTCTGCACAAAGACATCAATAAATATTCATTAATTAGGTCTCATAACACAGAAAAGGGCAGTATTATTTTCCCCTAGTAAAGATAAGGGAAAGAACATACAGAGAGGTTAAATGACTTTCTCAGGTTCACATGGGAAGTTTAGAAACCCAGAAATAGTCAAGACTTTCAAAGGGATTTCAGGTATCTCCATTATACAACTCAGAGTGCCTTAATGCAGTGACTGCGAGCTCCATGCATGTTTGAAATTAGGCCACTCAAGAGGGTCCACAATTAGGTGACCATTGCTACTGGTGACCTTGGCAAAACTTAGTCCATATTCTTGACTCCTGACCCATAGTTTTTGGAACTGCAAAGCACAGTGTGCTGTCCTACCAAGATACAGTGGGAGCTAATTAAAGACTGTAACTTATCCTTAGCCACCCAAAAACTAAAGCTCCACATTCATTAAGCACTGTTTTGTTTTCTAATCTGTTCAACGAAGCTTAAATACGTTATTTTTAGACTAGAAATTTGGGATAAGTCCTTGGTTTTGTAGAATAGTTATGCTCCAAGAAATCCTTTCACTCAAAAATAGATGATTACAACAGTTTCTATAAATATAAATTGTTTTACAAAGACAGACATTACAGTTTGTTCTAGTTTTCACTGAAATTAAGCCAGCAAATCTCTCATGCCAGTACTATAACAATAATCATGCTGATAGTGTTATTTCAGTTTACCAAAGCCAAAATCCAATATGTTACAAATTAGATCAAGCACCAAATAAAATTAAGCAAAAGATAAGCAATGCTAAAGGAAATGAATACTAATAAAAAATGAAATGTTTACATTTCTTTGCTGGGTTCAGATACAGGCTCAACATATAAAAGCAATCTTATGTTGAACTATAGCTTTATTTCCCCCTGTCGTCTGCTCCCCCCCCCTTTTTTTTTCTTTTTAATTTAAAAGCAGATTTTGCAGACAAAGATATTATGAGAGAGCACATTTCGGTTGTAAGGATACTGGTTTTAGGACAGGGGAAAGAAAACAGGGCTCAGACCAATTAAAAGCTTTAGAGAAGAAAGGCAAATCAATTAAAAATGCCAGAGGGCAGACATTGCTTAGAAAGAGAAGAGACTTTGACAAATTTGAAATAGCTGTGTTCTACAAGGTCCATAATGGCAAATGAAAATTAGTTGCATTCATACCCACAAATATTCACGGGAGAATAAGGCATCTGATACATCATGGATAATACAGATCTATGCTGTCGCAGGCTGAATAAACAAGCCATATGACTGAGTTAGTGTTTGGTGAGTACTTTGAAGATGAAAGGCAATGTATAAAATGTGAGGTGTTATTCTTAAGACACCCAAGGCAGCCAGCCTTCAAACTCAGCTGCTGAATTATTAGTCTTATTGATCTGGCATTGCATTTTTTTTTACACCACAAAACTCAGTAGTTACTCAATAGAACACAGGCACTGAAAAGACAATAGTCATAAAAATAGTTGTAATTTGGGACTTAAAAAAATTATATTCCAATTTTGGCAACTTACTAGGAATAAGAACCAAAACTGCCATTGCTGAATGTATCCTTTGACTGTAACTATAATTTAAAAGCATTGTCCAATGTAATTTCTTTTTTTTTCACACAGTGATTCCAGGCCAATTATTTATCCCCCTCCCTCCCCCCCATAAGAATAGTGTTTTGAAGTCAGCCAATGAAACATGTTTTATTTAAGGACTATATTCCTAGAGCAATGGATTCTTTGGAGACCTAAAGGTTGCAGAGCACTTCATTAGTTCCACATAATGAAAGAATGGTGCAATTGAAGGAGGTCTCTAAGGGAGAATGGTGTGAAAATTAGAGACCCGTCTGCTCACTTGCAAAAAAAAAAAAAAAAAAAAGAAAAAGAAGAAAAAAAGAAAGAAAAAAATTTGAGAAAAGGAAAAAAGGGAAAAGGGGGAAAAAAAGGAAAAAAGGAGAAAAATGAGAACAGGAAAAAAAATTGTGGATTTTCTAAATAAAGCACACCATCTCCATTCAGCCCCTGGAGAAAGGGTGCCTACTCAATCCTCTTACCGTTGACAATATAATAAAACCAGAGGAACTTTTTTGAAGTAGATCTGCACATTCCACATTTGGATTGAGGGGCAATGGACTGTTTAAATTGCTATTTACATTTCCAGCTGTTTTACCAGTGATTTGCCCAACTTAATAGCTCTTTAAGCTTTTAAACAAGAAAATAGCTATTCTCACGATTCAAAGAAGAAACCATGGTTATTTCAGACTGCCTCTATTGTAAAAGGCTTAGACCCCTCTGTCTTTATAGATGCCCTTCCCTTTATAGTACTTCCCTTTTCCATCTCCTCCTACTTTCTAAATCTTCTTCCATTTTTTAGTTCACTTTATACATTATATACTTTTAGCAACATAATGCATCTTTGCTGGTACTGCTGATTCAAGGAGAATGTTTGCAGGCAGCCACTGAGGTTCCCAAGAGAGACTTAAGTTAGCAAGAAAATTAGATTTGCGAGTATAATCTTCTGCTAGTTATTGGGGAGTTAGCCAATGTTAAACAAATGCTCTACAACTATTGAAAAATGTATATTTATTTATCCACTCTCCTCTGAGGATGTATTAAAAAAACTAGAAGTGTGTACAGGCATAATATAAACTGTATTTTCTGCTTATTTTTCAGGCAAAGTGGAAGAGGAGGGCAAAGGGGCAGTCCACAGATAAGAATGAGACTAAGATGAAAGGTTAAAAAGGGGAGGGGGGGATTATTTCATAGTGGCTCTATAAACCACTGCAATTATTTTGTTATAATTTGAACCCATTAGCTTGTTTAACCTGGCGCTAATAAACTGTAAAATCACGAAGAAGAAATTCAAAAACAAAACCCAGCCCCTCCTGCTTTTCCCCTGATCAAAGCTTCAACTTTTTCCTTTTATTAACTCTAAATGTCCCCTGTGTTTACAGATGATTGCAACACTAGTCAGATAGTGGGGCAAACAATCAAATCTGAACCTTGCAGAAAGTGGTAGCAGCAAATCTGATTAAAGTTTTTTAAATTAATACAGTTCACTAACTAAAATTATAGTAATGCTTGGAAAAAAGTAAATTCTTTTCTTTTTAGATTGTACCCTAACTTAAATATTTTGAGAGAAAGGAATTGCAACTGGTATAACGCTAAACATCTGTGATTGTTTTAAAGGTAGCACTTCACATTTAACAGCCAATATATCCTAAACTAAAAATCCCATTTTTTGTAAGGCTTGTAAAAGGTAGGTTATGATCCCCAGACTGGCATATCGGCTGCTGATGAGCAAATGTTTGTCCTGGCGTCATGCACTGGCACATCACTGACAACATAACAGTTTCACTAGGCAAGACAGGACCAAGAACCAACGTGTATCTGAATTACTGTGGTTATAAGAAAATTGGCTTGTAACTGGAATATCTGTTCCCTTCAAAAAGGAAGGGAAAAAAAATCTGCACACCTGAGTCACTGAAAGGTGACAAAGTTCTAGAGAAAGCAGGTTTAAGGGTAAATCAGGTGCTATCTTTCCCTGCAAAGAAAAAAGAGATTATCAAACAGCACAAAAATCAAAGTCCAGCAGGGGCTAGAAAAAGCTGGAAAAACATCCAACGTTCTAAGTACAATTAGACTTTATGAACTCTGTTAGTGAAAAGAAATTCCATTGACTTCTAGTACTCTGCAGGAGGGTTGCAAACAAGCAGTATTTGGCAGAATTTTTTATGAAAAACTGTTTACTTAGATTTTGAAAATTCTGAGGCAGCTCTGCTACTAATGTCAAAAAGAAAACAAATATACACAGGGTGGGGGAGATTTTATAAACTTGGACAAATCCAGCCCTGCTTAGAAGTACTGGTAAAAAACCAGCACTCTGCCTAAATATATAGCATAAGAACACATGAAAATACTGAAAGAATGGCTTGAAAGGAAGTTCCTTAGAGCAGGCATTCATCTCATGGCACTCAGTTCTAAGAAACTTGATGCTTTCCCACCCTACACAAGACAGATTTTTGGTTATACATAAAATAACTCCTGTTTCTACCATGTTTCTGTTACCACTGTGTAGCAGTAAGAAAGGAAGACTGCAAATCAGATCTTGTTCTGTGCCAAGGAGTTGCTCTATGAATTTATCTACACTAGGTATATTCCCCTAGCCTTGGTTTCAACAACTAAAAATAGCATTCAGATCCATCTTTGTGGAAGTTCCTAACAAAACAAGAGAAGAAAAACTACTGTGTACAAAGAATTAGCTTATGATCCAAAGTCTATTAATAGCCAACAAACCTGTGCAGTAGAGTAGCCACAGGAAGCCATGCTTTGAGTAAAAAAAAGTTTGAAAGTAAAACTTTCCAGCACTGTGCAAGATTAACAGCAGATGCACTCCTGTGAGCAGCTCCACTAAAAACAATTGTTTACAATAATGAAAATGGGTACAATCACAGCTGCAGGATCAGGGCCCATTCCTGAGCTGCAACAGCCCTGTATTAGAAAATGCATTTGTAGTAAATCACTGTGACTACTTTGTCACAAAGATGGAAGTTTTACTGCCAAAGGAACCATAGTAAAAGGCCAGTGACTCAACCCAAGCACTCTGCAGCACATGAACAGTTGCACATTTTATGCAGCATTCAGCTGCCACAGCCACCAGATCTCAGTAATACCTCCTGGCAAATCTCGTTAGGCTTGTTCCGGCTCCATTAAAATCACTGGAGGTTAGGAAAGAAGGATCAAATCTATTTTGTGTTGCCTGAGGATCTGTTGCTGCAGATCCTCAGGTATAGGTCTTTATACTTAACTATTTACTCACACTGGTAAGATTTAGCCCAGAGATTATTATTTCTCTAAGAATCTGCATAATACAGATAGTTCTTAGGGCCCACAAGGCAGGAATTAATCTGACACAAGCATGTTGTAAATGTGGATTAAACACACAGTTTAGATGCCTGAAAGATACAGCAAGCACAAGACTGGCAGGTTACCTTCACCTCTGATCTCCTCTTCCAATTTCACAGTCTGCCCTCACTACTCCAAAAAAACTGTCCATACTCCCAAGGACAACAAGGGCACAGTAGGCTCTACATCCTTCTCCCAGCAAGGCTGCTTCGCAACCTCCTGCAGACAGCCTGCCTAAGCTTTTCCAGCTGGGTGTTCATATACAGGGTGTGGCTAGAGCCACTCACCTCCCCAGGCTCCTGCAGACTCTCCCTGGTGTGCCTGGGCTCACACACCTGCAGTCCCTCTATCAGAGGGCCTGAAGGTGACTGGGGTGGGGGCATGGAGGCTGCTACGCCTACACAGGCTATACAAATGCAGCAGCAGAGGTGAAGGCTATAAGAAACTACTGATTATTTAATGTAGATATTCCCATCTTCTAACTTCTTGATATTGTCTTCCACAAATGACGTTATGAGCACAGAAAGGGATTTACAACTCCAGAAATGGTGTTGCAAGCAGAAAAGTTTAGAAACAAAGAAGTTACTCTAATCTTTATTGCAGGTTGTTACATTTCCAAAGCCTTTCAGGTACTGGGAGACTGGAGATGAGGGATTCTTTGGTGAGGTACACCCAGCTAGCCGTGCTCTCACGCTGCAGGAGATGCCCTGAGGTCTGAGCAAATGAGCAAACCGCTTCCCCTGCGTACTGGAGAGAGGAGTCTCAGTATAACCCTGGGCCACTGCAAAGTTCACCAGGGAGGAGTTGGTCTCTAGGCATGGCCAATTTCCAGTGCTTCAGAGGAACTAAGCAAATACTAACCCAGAGTACATCTGGCTAATTGTATAGTGGGAGAAAAAAAATCTTTCTTGACCTCAGTGGTTACCCAGATAAACCCCTGAAGCATAGGCTTTTATTACAACCATTATCTTTATGCAAATGATGATCATGCTGAGGACTTATTCTGCCTGTTACATATGAAGGAAAGAGCTGAATGAATGATACATTCTGGACAGATTCCTTGGCCAGAAGGGACCATTCATGCCAAAGCCAGTTTGAAAGAATATCTTTTAGAAAGATATCCAAACTGCCTCTTAAAGACTCCAAGTGATGTCAATCATGCTGCCCCCTTCGTCTATTGTTGTAACGTTCAGTTACCCTCACTACTAGGACACTATCTGAAATCAATGTAAAATTTATCTAGCATGAGCTCTTCCCTGTCAGACCAGTTTCTGCAAGCCTGAAAAGTAGTGATAAACTGCTTGGTTGCATTGCTCTGTTAACATGCCTACTGATGGCAGTTTTATAAAGAGCTCTGCTAGCCCTGAACTGCTCTATTTCAGGCTTCCGTGGGATTCATAAGGTGTCAGAGAAATTCTCTCTCAGATGCCAAAAGTTCTGCAAGGGAACTAGGCAAAAACATGAGTTTTTTTCTTGAATGGAAAAAACAGACAGACATACCAGAAGCAAAGCAGCAAAATGAAAATTACTCCAGTTTGAAAGCTATGGCACAGAGCATTGGCTGCAAGGCAAACTCTTTTATCCTTACTTACGCCTCTGTCCATTCCATTAATATATACTGGCCACACACAAAAAGGCTGCTTGATCTCAACCTACCAAAACGGACCCTAGGAGAAAGCACAAGCACGGAGAGAAAAAACAATTAGTGCAACAGTAAGTAGGATCTGAGACAGCAGGATGTTTCATGCAGCTATTGCCACAAACTCAGTGTGATGGCTCAGAGCTCTGAGCGCTAGAAGGACACAAACCATTAATCTAATTGTAATGGATAAAACGTGGGTTCTTGCCAGCTGGAGATATTGCAACCAAGCATAGCAGAGGCCATCTTAGTCTATCTCTTCTTGTTCCAGAAATGTCAAAGACAACAGAGAAGAGCAGCCACACACATCATCTGGCATTATGGAAAAACAGCTCCTCAGCAGCTCTGGGATGTGATTGATCAATAGTTGGAAAACACTATTTGGTTGAACATTGAGTAGTAGCAGGTGCACCTACTATGCAGCTATTAAAATGCCTGTTCCCCCAATCGATTCCTTACATGGATACTCCTTGGCGTACAGACATACCAGTTTTCAAAAGCCCTATCACTCAAGGCTTCACTTGTCTGGCTCTGTTGCCGCCACCACAGCAGTCACCTGAGCACATCTGTACCTGTGTTAGGTTAATCACTGTGCTTCCTGCAGAACACGCTTCATTTTTGCTGGGTGACAGATGCATGAATGCAGCCTCCTGTCTGTGTCGTGCCCTTCTGCACTCATTTGCCTCTGTCCTTTACCCACTTCAGATCAAACAGGTATAATTTTTGCTGTTCGCACAGTCACCCCACACCTGCTGCCCTGCTAGGTACACTTCCTTTCAACTGTAAATAACAGCCCCGTAGCTAACAGAATTGCCTGAAAACTATTTCTATGCCTGCTTCCTTGCTGGTGTCTGACTCGTGTTGAAGTCAGTCTAAGTACAGTACATATAAGCTGAAAAATCTTTTAGTCCCTAAGGTCAGAAGTGCAGCAAAATTTATTTGTGTTTCTTGACATTAGCCCACCCAACATTACTGCTGAAAGTCGTATGCTGAGAGTCCAAAATATGAGTGTATGTAGAAATTGCTTCCCCTAATTCTTTTTAGGAGGCTCAGAGATACGAAGCGTTAGCTGAATAAAGATGCCAGGCAAAGCGAAGACTTCAGACTCTTATTGTGGATCACACCAAATAGTATCATTCTGTGTGGTTTTGCTGAGTTTCTTTTTTAGTGCATGAACTTCAGTCACTGAAGATACACAATGTGTGTCTGCATGAACAGCCTAACTTGCCTTCAAATGCTCTATGCCTTAATATGCCTTGTGCCTGCATGTGAAAGTCTTTCAAATCTGGTTCCCAGGCTGTAAGTTCTGACCATTTGTAAATATGTAAAAATGCTCAAAAAATATGTAAACATGTAAAAATGCTCAAGATTAGATCCCTGGCATGCTGTGTTATGTGAATGCAAACATAGCCAGGACTCTGGTTGTCTGCAAGGCCAAATCCTAAATTTGCTGCATTCAAAGAACCTCAGCCTCAGAAGCCAAATTTACATAAACAAACTATTCCACTAGCTGCACAGAGAGGAAGAAGCACGACAAGCTGTGAGGTGTAGGTGCAGCCCTGTGAGGCTGAGAACCAGACAGGACGTCAGAGCTTGCACAGCACATCTGTGTAGATGTTGCCTGCATCCTGATACATGTGCTGTGGTTCTTCAGAGCAATTGGCAGGAAAGTTTGCTCTTTGCCAGAATCACTCTTAGCAGAGTCACTACAGCACATTTCCAAGGCAGAACAGCTTCTCTGGGGCCTGGTATTAACATTTTGGCAGACAGTCCTTTATGCTGTTTGTGAGCACTTCTGTTCTGAGACTGGTATATATATGTCGTATATATGGCACCAAGACTAAATTTCTCATCACTACTTTGCCTTCTGGTTGGAAGATAACATATGCTATTGCTCAGCAAAGGACAACATTACATTGTAGTTCCCTTATTTAAAACAATAACAACTGTCTCTTGCATAGAAAACTAATAGGCCCTGTCCCCAGATGGCGTAAATTAGCATGGCACCACTAACGTCTGATTTATAACAACTGAAGATCCAGCCTTCCCAATATACCACATGATTAAGCATGCACTTTACTAGCCTGGAAATGTCTTGAGGGCTATGTAATTGTGTGGTAATGAACTAAACTTTTAATTAAGTTCTCATTTTGAATTAGAATCAATAAGTCAATAAATAGCCTTCACTTGATTTAGATGATAAATATGCACAGCTGAGGCTGCACTCTATGTCCTCCCTAGTTTTCAGGCTCTCCTTTCCCCTCCATATGTCAGAATCTAATGAAGGAGCTCTGAAGTATGGTCCTAATATATTATTGTCACACATGGTGATAATACTGGTAGAGTTAGGAGACTGCCAGGTTTCTATTATAAATCCTGTTCCCAAGGTTTTATAGCGTGTGTGTTTCAAACTGCAGTCAGCAAAGTTGTTTTTACAAGGAGCTGTCAGCCCCAGTGTGAATTTTTGTCAAAATAAAATTAAAAATGGATTTGATTGATTCAACCTGTCAATTTTTCAGGATTTCTGAAGCTATTTTTGCTAACCTCTGGCGTAACATGCCTTAGACTTGAAAAATGCAGTTTCATAGCAAGCTTTTAAACAAGACTAATTGCTGATTTTTGTTGGAAGGAGAGAAAGGGCAAATAGGTTTGTATGGTGGTAATGACTCTTATATTTTAAGGCTAGACAAGACCTTTCTGACCATCTAGTCTGACCCTTTGAATAGCTAGGTCACAGAATTTCACCCAGTAATTAACACATCTGTCCCAGTAACTTCCAGGTTGAATTATAGCAGATCTTTAGAAAGCTATTACCTCTCACTGGAGGGAATGTCACAGACAAACTATATACTTGGAATTGCAGAGCAGAAGTTATCACTTCAGACTTCTACTCTTCACTCTGATTCTGACTCACTGTGTGGTCTTAAGAAAGTAACTTAATTTTTCCGATTTCTCCATTTTTCCATCTTCTGCAATGAGGAAAATAGTATTTAAAAGCCTCAGAGAGGGGGTGGTGAGATGTAATAAATTATTTGAGGAATGCTTTGAACTATTCAGATAAAAGATGCTATTCTGTAAACGTAAAGAAAGCCACTACCATGTATTCAAATTTGAAAACTGATTACTTTTCAGAATGCGTTCTTTCTCTGCATTTGTGTCATGTTAACAGCTACTGCGGAACAAATCTGGTTACGTGAAGAACTGAATCTCACAGTCCATTGTTTCAAATATTTTAGAAAGAAATAGTGTAAAAGTTGGTTTGGGTATTTCCACTCAACTTGTAATATTTTTCTCTAATAGAAAGGGTGGTTTTCATTATGACCAGATTTTGTCTTAGTTTCCACTGGATAAAGCACCTTTCAGTAGGACTCTCTCAGGGTCACAAAAACTGTCCCTTTCTTGGCTGTCCAAGTATCTGGTGGAAAATTGAGTTCTGGAGAGCAATTGCTACCTCTTTGAAATTAATGGGGCAGTTTGCACTCTGGACTCTCACTGTGGCTGGACACTCAAAAAATAGATGGTTTCATCTTCAAGACCATGATAATAATGCTTGGCACTGGCATGAAGAATAATTCAGACCATTATGCCTTAAAAAATATCCAGCATAATTCAACTGGAATATCCAGGACCTTGAAAAAGGTGAATTATACAATTAAGTTCCAATAATAATCCTTATCATTTAGTGGCTATATCTACCCTGCTAAACACATCTGCTTCAAAAAGTGATCCTTGGCACTTAGGCTAGTTGACGCAGAGTGACACACACTGGACATCCTGCTGGTCCAAACTGGCACCTCTGTGTCCCTAAGAGATTATTATTATTATTTTCCTGCATCTTTCTAATTCAAAGTGTCCAAAAAGCAAGGGAGAAGTAGGACAGTGAGGAGGGTAAGGTCCACAGTCTATGGGACTGCAAGTTCAGGGAGGTGCTTAGCCAAGTAATAGTTAGTTGGCCCACTGAAGGACCATCACAATAAAAACCTCAGAGATATGTGCTGGGGACATCAGCTCTGCACATCTCAGCTCCTGGCCCTTCAGTATTCACCAGGACATTTTCTGTGCAAGAGACCACCACAGCTGGGGCATAATGACTCCAGGAGCAGCATCTCAGTGGAGAACATGGAAGAGAGATAAGGAATACACCGAAGCAATCATTGCTGCAGTGTGGTCAACCACTGCTGCATACAGTGGTTTTCTTACAAGACAGAAAGTGTAGGGGGAATTCTCCCAAAATAATGATAAAACTTTAGACTTATAGGAGTTGTAAGTTTGGATCAATGGAGCTATGTAGATGGTTTTAACTTGTTTTCCAAGATCCGTACAGCCAAGTGCTTTAGAAATAAAATTTCTATGGTAAGCACCTGTGTTCTTTGCCTCTGTGTTTTTCCAGCCCAGTTGAATTAGAAGTTCAACACCAGTTTAGAGTTCTCAAAGCCTTTGTAAGACTCAAGAGAAATTTGTGTAATGGTTTGGGAGGTCTCAGGTTCTGAATCCTGGTCACGGAGAAGAACAGTAGACTGAAATCTAAGTCTAGGAACATGCCCGAAGCTCCCAAAGTCAAAAGTAGTGACCAGTCTCTGCCCTGTCTGGGTGGGCTGAGCTAACACTACAGAGGAATAGTGGACCAGCCTGCAGAAGTAGCACTGACAGCCTGATACAGCTCTACTAAAGTCAGCCTTCATCAGCAGAAACTCTGATCCTTTGTCTACAAACAGAAGAGAAATATTTATACTTCAACTGGAAATTCTTTAGCAAGCACAAGAAACAGCTTTCTAAATTGCATTCACTAGTGCTTCAACACTGTGCTGGCTTTGGCTGGGGTAGCGTTAGTTTTCTTCATAGTAGCTAGTATGGGGCTCTGTTTTGGATTTGTGCTGGAAGCAGTGTTGATAACACAGGGATGTTTTAGTTACTGCTGAGCAGTGCTTACACAGAGTCAAGGCCTCTTCTGCTTCTCACCCCACCCCACCAGCGAGTAGGCTGGGGGTGCACAAGAAGCTGGGAGGGGACATGGCTGGCACAGCTGACCCCAGCTTACCAAAGGCATATTCCATACCATATGGCATCATGCTCAGCATATAAAGCTGGGGAAAGAAGAAGGAAGGGGGGGATATTCGGAGTGATGGCGTTTTTCTTCCGTTACGTTTGGTGGAGCCCTGCTTTCCTGGAGATGGCTGAACACCTGCCTGCCCATGGGAAGGAGTGAATGAATTCCTTGTTTTGCTTTGCTTGCATGCGCGGCTTTTGCTTTACCTATTAAACGGTCTTTATCTCAACCCATGAGTTTTCTCACTTGTACTCTTCTGATTCTCTCCCCCACCCCACCAGGGGGGAGTGAGCGAGTGGTTGTGTGGTGTTCAGTTGCTGGCTGGGGTTAAACCACAACAAACACCTACAGCAGTTCCTCCTGACTCCATACAGCAGCTTTAGGGGGATGGAAGGGCAGGCTCAAAGCCATTAGCAACAATTCTGATCATTTAAATAAGCACAAGTAGCAGTAAAGAGCTACTATGATCATATTCAAAGAATGTCTCCATGAAGGAGATATTGATGCATCCTGGTTCTGTCTGGAACGCACTACAGAAAACTTCTGGGTAGCAGGAGCTGGATGAAAAATGTAATTTTTCATACAATTGAAGGTCAGGTTTTCAGCAAAATGAAAATTCTTCTGGGAATGATCTGTGTGCTGTGATCATCTCCTATTTCTAACTGAAAAACCCAAACCTGAAATCTTTTAAGTCAATGCCTAAAGAAGTGGGGTTTCAATAGTATTCAGCCATTTGCTGGGTACTGACATTCTCCATAGAAGAAAAAAAAAATAATCAGAAAAAGTATCAGACACTCAACATCCAGGCTGAGTGTATGTTTGCTTTTCCCCCCACATCCCTCCTGCTCTCTGTTCAGCTGCTGTCAAGGGCAGAATCACAACTTCAGCCATAGTTTATAAGGTGCTTTTGTAAAACCCTTTGTCTGCAAAAATACCTGGAGGACAATAGATTCTCTTCTTATTAGGAAAGAGAAAAGATCTGCCATCAAAAAATGCAGAAAACTGCAGTGTGGAAACTTCTCTGTGCAGGTTCTGACCTGGCTGGAGAGGAGCATCCCTGGTTTAGAAGCTGGGTTGGCACGGTTTTGCATTCTGAGAAGTTTACATTGCCTCATGGCAAAATCTTCAGGGTAGTGATTATTTCACACGTTTGTATGAAACTCAGCAGGACTGTTTTTGGTTGGCCTTGCTAGCTTCAACTACACAAAAATAACAGATAATGTGTTTTTCTTCACACACAGTTACAATGACTTTTAGCAGTTTAAATGTGGTTGTTATTAGCAGGGACCAAAAAAAGAGTCAGGAGGGCTTCTGAAGAGTGCACATTAGCAACTAAAACTTCTTGAGCTGGGGAAAGTTTAGATTCAGGACAAAGTTAAACACAGGATTAAACACCCTACATACTATGATTTCAGCAACCACTTAGATACAATATACCAAATTCATTCCTGATTCATAGTATGACAGTGGGGTTGTACCAAGAGGTGAATTTAACATGCTGACACTGTTCAGTGAGAAATGCATAGACATACAAGTAAGCTTCCTGAAAGCACTTACAATTTAATTTCTCAGAATGTTTTCCTGTCCCTTTGGGCATCAATGGTGACCAGAAGTACATTGGAACAGAGCTGGTCAGCAAAGGCTACAAGTATAAAAATACAGAGGAAGAAGAACCAAAAGCCATTCCTTTAAGAGAACAGCACTGTTTTGCCATGACTACGTTCAAATATCTACAGTCCAGATTAGTTCTGAGTGTAAAAAAATTACCAGAATCGCCTTTCTCTGTGAGGTGAAGCTCACCTTTGTCACAGATAATTTAAAAGTATAAATTGCCACATAATACTTATTCATCCCTGGCTCACTATTGAGCCAACATCATTCCCCCTTTGTCTCTAGAGTTGAACAGCTTGTGAACAGGGTGATACAGACTGTGGTGTTGGGATAGGACACTGAAAAAAAAGAATGAGAACAGCATTATACCAAAGGGTTGGACAGTTTTCCTGATCTACCTCCTGACTCCACAGCTGGCAGCTGCCAGATGTATGCCTCATACTTCAGAGTATGCGAAGAATAAGCCTTATACAAGTTCTGATACAGAGGATGACAGTGGCTTTCCTGGAGCCCCCTCTTTCACTGTATGGTAGACAGGGGGTTCCTGTAAACACCAGCTTAAGCAGCTTTTGCTCTGACTGTCAGGAACTGAGGTTAGAGTCAATAGCTCCTGTGCAGGCACAACCATGCTATTAATCACATGACATTTGCCTAGGCAGGGAAGCACACTACTTACAGGTCACAGCTTGGCCAGCACTGATGCAGAACAGAAAACTGCATTTTACTCTCTTCTGGGTTACAAATATGGGGTTTATTGTTGCTATCCTCATTTCACTAGCCTTCGTACTGAAACTAGTGTGAAAAGAGAAGATCATTCCATGTGTTATACACGAATGTGAAAGTTACCGTGCAAGGAGATTCACATTACAGTAAGATTCTTTGCTGTAATGTGTCAGATTAACCAACACGCAGAAACCATATCCGAACAAACTGCTGGCTACCAGCTATTACTGATGGGATTTTTTTTTTTTTCCTAATGCATTCAGGCTTGTCGGTAGTTCCACAGAAAAGCGTGTGTTCCACACACTTTTGCACTAATGCTAGTTCGCTTACTATGTGGAATAGCTCCTTTTTCTCATTTACAAATATGCGGCAGCAGATGGCCAGAAGTAAGCGGGAATCTTGAGGGCAGCCATAGGGGACTAGGTACAAAGAAATACAGGAAGGTAACTGGACAAGGTAACTGGACAGCTAACAAAACATGGTAGCGCAGACGAAATTAACTTGATACGCAACAGTATAGTAGCACTGTCTCAGTGGAATAAAATCTCAACAGAATTAAAAGCTCCAGAGCATTTTGTCAGTGATGTAGGGCACAGATCCCTCTATACCGATACAGTCAGCTTTCCACCAGCATAAACCACCCATGTAGACAAGCCTGCCATGAACACGTAGGATGTTTACAGTGGTTGGCCTGTCATGCAGATTAAGTTTGAGCTGGAGCAGCCAATCGTTTTGATCTCCTGGCAGCGTGCAGGGCAGATGGAATATTAATCTTCTGAAATATCACACCATGCAATTTATAATAATCAGGGGACTGATGAGAAAAATCCAGACTGGTATTATGGAAAATGGGCCATTTAATAATCTAGTTTCGGCAGGCTTAGAGAAATGGGTAAGAGATTCCAGACATATTTGAAGACTTCGAAGGCACCAAGGAAATAATCCATTTAATTCAATAAAAATCCAGTCTGGAATTGCCTCATTTGCAGCTTGCTTGACATTTGCTGAAATTTTTGGTGCCAGTACAATAAAATTGCTCTCTGAGTCTAATTAAAGTACTCAGTAACATATTATTGAATGAGACATTCAGTGTCTGACTAAACTTTTTGACTCAAAACCATGGACATAAAACATTTTAACATAAATGGGACACGAGAATTGAGTAGCAACATTTGAATGCAGAGACTGGTCAGGACTCCTTTACCTCTTAAGAGGCTCTACAATTCCAGGCTGGGTTCTCCTTGCATTATAGGATGTGATTCCTGCTGTGCTCTGCACTATTTCAAAATCACACTTTAAAAACTTCAATTCACAGTGTATTTTTTTTCAGATGGACCACTATTGACACACTGTGACACCTCTGTCCAGAACGGAAGCTTGTTAGCTACATTATAAGTCACATCACCGCAGAAGCAGATGGCCTGTGGGTGCATGTCACTTTGCACATGCTGCAGCAGCCTATGCAGTGGCTGGCTGCAGGTCTGAACCATAACACAATGGTAAACCATCAAACTAATATTTATGACTTGGTCTTTCTAGACCAATGGGTATAATCCAACCTCAAGTTTCCACTGATGGAATGCACCCTCTGACTAGACATCGAAAGGCAATGACACAGGTCTCATTCAACAGCCACTGTCTGTAAAAAACTCACTAACAGCAAGAAAGGAGTCACGGTCCACAGCTGATAAAGGTCAAGAGCTTAACATCTAACGCAAGCACAAAGACAAATGGGATACTCCTCTCTCACCTGTTCAAGGCAATGGAGAAAAACATCTTGTCAACACAGGTTGTCAGTGCGCTGCAGCTTGCCCATGAACTGATGTCCTAATACAACTAGCTGGTATTGTACAAAACAGTGACTGCACAGAATCATTTGCCTGGTTTTGTGTAATGCTGTGCTTTCACATTCATTTCCCAGGCCATTTGTTTGCAAATTGGCCTCTTAACTTACACCAGTGAAATTGAAAGACAAACCAATATTAAGAAAGAAAGTACAGAACCTGTGAAGTGTATTATCAGGGCTATTTGGCATTTCAGGTAAAAGGAATACATTGAATAAAGATTAAAGAATAACTGATTGAAGAACAAAGATGACAAGGAATGATACAGACTATTTTATTTGCCCAAAAGTGAAGTGCTCCTGTCAGAGGATGGATGGATGGATTTGCTTTTACTCAGAAACACTGTCCAATTCTTGAAATGCCAACAGGAAAAAAAAATCAGGAAGTCAAATGTGGTCTAATGTCAAACAAAAGATGTAATTTCAAGTCATGAAACAACAGATTTCAGTGGAATGGCACATCCTTCATTTGGTCTGCAGATTGCACCACACAGCTACAAACAAAGCAGTCCCTAAAACTTTGTGGGTGGCAACACAAAGGAGGCATAGAGACCCTCTGGATATATTACAACATTATGGTACAACTCTGTTTATTAAGTCAATCTTTCATTCTCTGCTTTAAAATGTCCACAGTTATTTTCCCTCTTCCATTCTCCTCCACTTCAGTTGTACAAATGGATTATTTGAACAAGTCTAACACAGGCCACCATGGCAGCACCAAGGCTGAACCTCAGCTCTTTCCTGTGGAGGTGAAGCAGGACACTGCATGGCTACAGCACTCATCCCCTTCCTACCAAGGGGCTACAGGGCTCCTGTGAAGTACCATTAACAGATAAGGGTTACCCACCAGTATATTCCACTCCCGCTGGCTTCTAGCTGCTTCCATGCAAAGAAAATAGAGGGTTTACGGGGTGCCTTACCAAGGTCTCATGGTTTCTGTCGCTGGGATTACTTCTGTCAATGGAAGGAGGCTGGCAAAGAGCTCCAACGCTACTGCCTTGTTAACAAGAAGCCAGCTGAGTAAAAGACTACCCTACAGGAGCAATTGCCCCTCACTATAGGGGTAACAGTGATGAGAGGGGCTGAGCAACTGTACAGAGTGATTCAAACTGTTTGCCCTACAGGAATTCCAGCCCCTTATACATAATCTTCCATATACAAGAGCAGTGACACTTTTCTCTGTTTGTCCTGTCTTTTTCCTTCTTGCATACTCCCAGGTACTATTTGTAATTTAAATTCATATCCTAAAGCATTCCACAGAGGCATCATTCACCACCTTTCAGGATACAGTGATTAAAGTCACCAACAATGAGATTTTTCTCTCTCTTGGAATGTTTTTGCTGTCACGCATAGCTCACATAAGGTTTGTGCAGAGTTTTTTTGTCATAATTCTCACAGGAAAATGAAACAATTTAAAAGCAGAATAACAGAATGATGGTGATTACAGTTTGTTGCTGACCTGCTGTGGGATAAGTTATTGCTCAGTAATTAGACCTCCAAAGACCATTCTGTACTTTTCTGTGTTTCACTAGCACCAGTACAGCATTGCTTCCGGCTCCAACACTGACGCAGAGGTGATAACTATTTGCAAGACTGCTTTCTAGCTATCCGGACAAGATATGCTGGTTAAAAAAAGTACATCTCAAACATCATCCTTGTCTTAGAAAGTGACTAAAGGAATCTTTAAAATGCATATCACCATCTGGATCAAGTCAGGATTATTTTTGGTTTGTATAACTTGCCAGAGAATTGCTGGGTTATAAACACAATTGAACATAAATTGGCTATCATAAGGAAAGGCAAGGAAAAAAGCAAACACTTTAGACAGATGTGCTCCTATAGTCCTGATCTTTATGCTGCCAATACAAATAAAAATGATTAAAGCAGAGATGGCTGTAATTGGCAGTCCCAGGTATTTGAGATCAATAGAGCAATAAAGACTGTGTAATGCAACTTTGGGTTAATTGCTCTACTTGTTCTACTTTTGTAAGTACAATAATTCTCTTGGTAGTTGCACAGGCCCAGGATACCTTGGCTTGATCCTTTTATAAAATTTATATATATCTGATAGAATTACAGAATAATACTCAAAAACCTACCTGGTGGTTTCTCATTCTGCCAACATTTGACAGCTCTGCATCAGCCTGAGGAGACCATTGAGTCCATTTGGAGTAAGGCACCATACACTGCAGTGGATTATTGGGGTCTCAGCTGTGGTGTCTTCCTGGTTTCAGAAAGGATACAATAGGTCCATGTGAGTTGTGGATATGACACTTTCAGGATGACCAAGGCAATCACATTTTGTATCTGTCTTTCTTTAATTTTTAAACCAATGATAGGAAAAAGTATTTTGATGTTGTTTTTGGAACAAGTGAACAAGTAAATGATGTGGAACACTCCAAAAGGCAAAGGCCAAAATTTATAAGTACTTGACCAAGCTGCAGATTTTTGCCGCTGAATTTAAGGCCATGCATTCACTGCCATCTCTTTCTCTTCCATCCACCCAAAGAAGGATGTTGTTATACCAAATTAGCAGGAGAGACATTGACAGAGTGGAACAGAGGGTAGGGAGTTAAAAAAAAAAAAATCCTTTGTACTCCAGTAAGATAGTCTCGTCATGATCTTTTATTAGGACTGGTGATCTCATTGAAACACTCTGGGCAGTCTTAAAGCAGTCTCAAGGGGGTAACATACAAAACCACATTCAGATAACAGCAGAAATTGAGAAAGAGCCTTCAGATAAGAACTGCACAAATATTTTGAATTGTTACTTCAGCCAGCTTCTTCTTAAGGCTATTTGTAGAGGTGCCAGTGCATGCAACCTTGGCCCTGCAGCCAGAATCTGGTTTACTGTCCTAGTGATGTTGAAGTCAGAAAGGATTTCACTTCTTTACCGTGTTGTCTCATCGAAACTGCATGGAGTTAAGATGGTATGTTTTCCACAGCTGCTTGAAAACCACCATTCTTGTGAATAATGTGGTGCACTTTGTATTAATTTGACACAGTTTAAGTTACAGGTATTAAAATGCAAGGAAATTGCCTTGAACAGTTAATTAAGAGGTATCATTCAGCTGAATACAAATTTAGGATTGGTCTTAATCTCTGAAAGTTACCACCAGTATCAAACTTACAAAAAATGCAGGCTAGCAGAAAGCAGCAGAGCACAGCGGTAAATCTGCAAAGCTATTAGTTTTCTAGATGGCTGTTACAAATACAGCAGAAGCTGATGGATCTACATAATCTCAAATGTAAAAAGTCATACCTTTCATTCAGAGGAGTGCTTTACAACCGTTAATTAAACCTCATGACACTGTAGGGAGTTAGTAAAATGCTAATGCCAGTTTTGCAGATGTGTAAATTAGCCCATTTATCACTTGATATTTGAATGTACTTGATCACATCCAGGGGAAACTGAACTGGAACCTTTGTATCTATTGATTTACCTATGCTAGAAGATACTGTATCTCCAGAGACTTAGAGAAGGAACGTTCCATTTAAAAAATGAAATTACTTGCAATAGTAAAGACTGTTTAATCTTTTACCTTTCCCCAACAAAATTTAAAATAAATATTCTCCCTCTACTGTGCCTAACACTTCAGAAAAAAGATATACAAGTTTAGGAAGGTATGAAATAAGTTACTGTTTCTCTATATTTTTTGCCTACTAAACATTTTCAAGAGTCTTTTTCCTGTAGAGATAATTAGAGATCAGTGTGGTTAAATTACCAAACTACTTTCGAGTCAACCCATTCCTAGATGCAAGGAAGTAACACTAGTGCATGGTAACATATGACTATGATTTCCAATGAGGAGGGAAAGGCAGATGAGAAGTAAGTGAATTCTTCATTTTCGGAGAATTTAGAAAACCTCAAGTCCATTTGCTCTGGATGACAAATTTAGTTAACACTGGAAGCTTTCAAAGGATGAGACACATTGAAAGAATACATGGAATATTTGGTGTTGTGCAGCCTCAGTGCCACACTCAGTAAAGGGCAATAGAAGATGTCTGGCCTCTGAAGTCAATAGACACTTGAATGAATGGCAAAAGGACTGGTGATCTCTCTAGCATATGGCACTTTTCAGAAATGTTAAGGAAGGCCCGATCTTGTAATTTAGTGGGCAGGAAAGCAGCTGAAGCCGAGTGGTCCTAAGGCTTTCAGCTCTCTGCCCACTTCCCATCTGTTTCAAAATCAGGACCCAGCAGAGAATATGTTGCAGAATAATCACGTAACTGATCACACAAAATTACATGGTGCCTCCCCATTGAGCTGTATCCCATTTTGATTGCAAAACCTTTGGGAAAACATAGCAGATGCTGAACAGGTAACTGAAAGGGACAATGAAAAGAGCTGGCAAAGCTGTAGAAGCCTGAATATGATCGCTACTAACATTACAGCTGTACAACTTACTAAGCCAGGGGTAATCAGATCTCATGTTCCGGGCAGAAAGCTGAGTCCTGCACCACCTAAAGTGATGCTTACCTCAGTTCTCTTCAGCCTTAGTTAGTCATGCTTTGGCTGGGTAAACTTATCCAACTTCCTTTGAAGCATCATGTCCTGACAGCTGCTAGGAACAGGATATCTGACCGGATAGGTATAGCAAATCCTGAATTCCTGGAAAGGCCTCCTTTGAGCCTACTCTTTGGTATTTCCTTTCCTATGGAAATGGGCAGAACTGTCAGCCTCCTTGGAAACTGCAATTAATCCAGGATGAGGAGCTCATTGCCATAACAAAGATGCAGACAAAATTGTTTTTTCTTCTCAGCACGTCTGCTACTCAAACATTCTGGTCAAGCCACACACAGTAGGTTCAGCTTTGAGCTTGAAGCCAGGAAGTGCTCCAAGGCTGTGCTCTTGACCGTGATGCCTACTACAGAGTGCTACACTAAATAAATATCTGACATGTATCTGGGATTTATTCACTGGAAGGATCCCAAAGTGTTTTGCATGCTATATATAGGAATCACTTCATCTGCCACCAAAATGTGGTTACATCTGAAATGAAAGGGAGGGCAGAAAACAGAAACACTGCAGCAATAATGTGAAAAACAGATCAGCTAATTTTAAAGGCAGATGAATTGTCATTTCTTGAGCTCAAATCAGAGCCTTTAAATCCCACTTATTTAACAGAAGACATCACAAAAATCTTCAGTGATGCCCTATTGTCAGGTTCTTGGCTCCCCATTACTGCTGAAACACAGTGGTCCTGCACAGCAGCTTTCACGTGCATTTGTCCTTTAATCATAATACCATTATTTTAAATAAAATTTGGAACACCAGGAGGACTTGGCATGATGATACCATCTCCAAACACTGGAGATAAGGCAGCACAGAAGGAAAGACTGGTAAGAAATTACCTGACAACAGACATCCCTGTAGTTCCAGTGCTTCACAGTCACTAATGCATTCATCCTCATGGCAACCCTGGAAAGACAATCAGTTACACAGAGGAGGAACCAAAGGCTCAGGAAGACTCACATTGTCCATACCCAGCAGCTCTTCTTCAGGCTACACCACAGTGTCATAGCCTCATCAAAGCCTCTAGGCAGCTGCTGAGGATTGGCCCCTCTCTCCTTGGGGACTGGACAAGCCCCACCAGGGTTTAGGGCCTCAATTGCTCATACCTAAAGCACTCTCACAGTCATGGAATAGGACTGACAAGGTGCAGTTTGGTGGCTTCGCTTCTGGCTGGAGGAATGAAGTGTGTTCTAGGACGTCTTCCTAACTGCTGCTAGGCTGTACCCAATCTTTGACATCCTATTTATCATCGACCACGGAGCTGGAGCTCTCCTTTGGCTCTGCCCTAATGCCACACACTCCATCTCACCCTGGGGCATCTAACTCCTCCCTTCAGCATAACAGCTCACATTGGGAATGAAGCATCTCCAAAGCAGAAAAAACAATGCTAGTGTTGGAGAAGGAAGCCAGTGGCTCACCAGAGCTTTACCCCATCAATGGCTTCAAATTGCTGTCATTCATCTTCTACCTATAAGCATGTTTCAAAGGGACTACGCAGCTCACAAGTCTGGTAATCAGTTCTGGGGCTTTTCACCCTGAGGTTACAAGTTCACTCTCTCCCTCAGTTAAGACTGAAAGCCACCTTTTGGTACTTTCACTGACTTAGGTCTGTTGGTTGTAGGACAGTTCTCTCTATCTATCTGTTTCACCAGAAAAAGTGTTTTTTTAATAGAACAGCATTGTTTGGGTGCAGGAAGAGTGGGACTACTAACCAGGGGAAAACCAGGAGACAACACAAGGTGGACAGTGACCTCACCAACCAGGCACAGTCCCCCAGCACCAGACACAGACAAGCAGAGCAGAATGGTGACAGTAACAGGTCCTCCCCAGGGAGCATCAAGCAAGGTAACAAGGCAGGTCCAAGGTCAAACTAGGAAATCCAAATACCACAGGAACAGCACTGCAGGCAGGCAACCCATCAGCACAGCTCAGGCTGGGACCCAAGGCCCAGCCCAAATGAGCAGAGGGTGTGGTGGGGGCTCCAGGTGAGGCCAGTCAGGGCCACTAAGGCCCAGAGTGTTACCCTGGAGTGGCCATGCTTACTAGTGTTCTCAGCGCCCTGGCAAGCATTTTGGTTGAATGCTTCCCAAAGAAGTGTGTTTTTATAAAAAAATGTGAAAGCTTTTCATGCAGATCAAATTTGGAATTGTGGTGTTGAAAAGCATATAAAGAAAATCTCTGCATGTGATAAAAATGCACTATAATTTTTAAGGCTTTTACTTTCAACAGAATTTTATGAGGGACAGAAAAATATAAAATATTCCTCCTTGTTTTTCCCAAGTAGATGGGAGTTGCACAAAGCAAATCTAGCACTGTGTTGGACAGAAATGACCATGAAGAGAGCAAGATCTTTCTTTCCTATCTCCAGAAGACTAGATGATAAGTCAGTGAACCTGTGCGAACAGTCTAAACTCCCATCTTACCAGGAATGTAGATTACCAGATTGCCCATTGCCACACTGGATCAATTAATTGACTCCTCAAGTGAGAGGAGTATTTTTGCAAATACAGGTGCTGCAAAGGAGCTGAGAAAGCTTACTTGGAATTTATCCTGTCAAGTGAACTTCAGAGGCAGACTGATTCCTATTTCAGAATACTATGAAAGAAATATATGGTGCTCCTAGCAATGCAATACCTCTTCTGTAGATAAAGCTAACAGTTATAAATCATGAATTTGCTTGCATTAAAAAAAAACAATGAAAGTGAAAATCTGTCTTTTCTCTGAAGGATACATTTAAATTCAACCGCTTCTGACTGAAGAAAATACATAGTTTAAATCTTCCTGGCTTGTCCATTCTGCTTTATTTAAAGCATTTCTGACTGTTTCCTAGCAAGCTACTCTAAGAATATAGGCAGTCCAGAAAAGTTACTAGGAGTTGAATTTAGTGAAGATGTGGGTTTTCACATGTCCTTCAATATTTGCAATTTTTTTTTCAAGACTCAGCTTTCGGGGTCATGTGAGCATGCAAAAAATCTCAACTTCCATTTAGAAAAAGGGAAAAAGCAAAAAGAAGTAAGTTTTTAGCCCCTGTGGTTGCAAAAAAACATTTTGAAAATACGGATCGTAAATTCTTACAAGTCAGAAGACAAACAAAAAGAACCTCATGTTTATTATTTTAAAAATGTCACGATTTTTAAGCCAATCACATAATTTGGGGGGTGGAGTGGGTGTCTGCTCCATGATATTTGAATGCCTGGTTTGGAAATGCTGGACTTTATGGTATTATTATTTCCTACCTATTTTATATTTATAGTATTGAGGCCTAAAATTCCAAGTTTCAGCAGAGTAGAACGCTTTCTTCTCCTGAGGTGATAAATCCCTGAAAATAATGGAAATACTGACAAAACTTTAACTATACTGTCTCAAATGAGACACTGTGATTTTTAGTTTCTAATTAAATGCATATTTCTTTCAAAATTGGCTCTTATATAACTTGTAAATCATGTCGGTGGCAGCTCAGAGGGAAATAAAAGGAACGTTGATCTTGGCAAGCTTTATCTTGGCAAGAAAAAAAGTATTTTCATCTGAACTTAAAATTCTTAAAACCTCTTATCCAAACAATATATCTACTGGGTAAAAGAGTTCTGTAAAAGTAAAAAAAAAAAAAGCATCAGCCAGTTTAAGCTTGCAAACAAATTGACAGGTATTCTGCTGCCTCCCTGTGGAGACTTCATGATGCCATCATCTAGAATTTCTCTTGAAACCAGAATCAAGTGCAAGAGCATTTTCAGTTCAAGCCAATTTGCAAGAGTATTTCTAATTACTTGTCCGGTTAATAAGTGCAAACAATGCACTGGAGCAATACAGATGAATGCTGAGGGATGTCAAAGTACTCACTGGTCAGTCCACAGGAAGAAATGCCATTAAGGTACGCTCGGGTGCGTGTGGCTGCACAGTCCCCGAGCTCTGTATCTGTTGCTGGACTAGGGGCTAGGGCTGCACTTTGAGTGACCAAGGAACTGCTGTGGCACCCTGCTACACATTCCCACTACTCCTAAACTAAGCTTAAGAAGAAAAAAGAAAAAAAAAGTTTTCTACTGGTTTAGCCCCAAACCTGTCTAGAGAGTTAGTGCAGGTAGGAAAGCAGTAAGCTGGCAGCAGTGCTGAGTTAGATGGGCTCAAACTGCTATGAAAACACAACTTCTACTGTGGGTCTCCCTCATCCCTGTGGGGCACAGCAGTGTGTGTTTCTATTCTGTGCCATTCCTGAGGAAAAACTATAGAGACAAATAGCTGTGACCCTTCATTGAAGAAGGAAAACAACACTCATTTTACAGAAGACAGTAGCACAGCCAAGAGGTTCCGGAGAAGCCTTTTGTAGGGAGAGAAGCATGGTGTTGCCCTGGAGTGACCAGGCACAGAGCATCCGCAGAAGGGGAAGATGGGGCACCAGCTGCACTTCTTGGCTAGCACTACAGAGATACGAGCTGCTGTTGACTCAGCAAGCACTACCTGCCAGAATAAGGTCACGTCGGCAGGTCAGCATTGCCCTGCCTGCCCTTCTTTAGCACTGGAAGGACTGATCAGACCTTTGTTATTCCTTGTCTCATATTTCTACTTCCAAATTTCTTCAGCAACTGGCACTCTCACTGCTGTGTGACCCAGATGCAATGGAGCCTTTACTGGCATTTCTACTGGGGAAGAAAGAAGAGATGGTGATCAGAGTCCACCTCATCTGAGCCACCTGAGTGAGCCAAACCATCCTCTGGATATGCACTACTCCTTACTTAAGAATTGAATTACCATCAGGGGGATCTTCCTCTACTGATTATAAAAGAAGCTCAGAGGAGCTTTTTGATTTATGTGCCTGGAATTATAGGGGAATAATAGCAACCAGATAAGCAAAAACCAGGAGGACAGCCCAGTGACTCACTAAACATACCCAGGACAACATACCACACTATATTCACTTCTCTGTGGCACTTTCCCAGGAATCATGATAAGGTGAGTCCACAGGAGTGCAGGTCCAATGGGGAGTTACGCCTTTTGTCCTCTGCGAAGTGGACAGTCTGCTGCCCAGGCCCAGGCCAGCACAGACTATGAGATCATTGCCTCACACTCAAGTCTTCCAACAGATCTCGATAAGTCACCAAAACTGCAGGCGGCCATAATGCATGTTCTGCCAACAGTTAATGAAATATCATTAAGAATAGGTATTCCCAGCAATAATTTCCCATAGAAATTTTCTGTCACATCTTCCTCATATGGCTTTAAACACATGAGGGCATGCCTAGTCCATAGAGTAATAATGCAGAGCAGGACATCACCCAGCTTGGAAACTGCTTAAGGAGATATCAGAGCAATCCACCTGCAGAAGTAGCTTAATCTTCAAATATTCACCATCTGTTGTATTATTAGCATTAAATGTTGCACCAGGCTGAAAAATCATCAACTCCTAAAAATATAAAATTGTCTTTTTGGCACAAAGAGCCTTAATCTGTACTTAACTCTTTGTCATATCTCTGACCGTGCTGATGTGCAAACATTAATTCCTGTTTTGCTTCTCCCTTTCCCTGATCGTCTTTTATTCCTGTGAAGGTGGCACATTCTCACAGGGAGCTACTTGTTCTGTCTAGGATGGCCACATGTCCAGGGCTGGACCTGGACAGTCCTGGAACAGAGGCTTTACCTAGTGACCACAGCCCCGTTGAGTTTCTAATTACAGAAAGAGCAAGAAGGACATGGGATCTCACCTGATTTACACCCTACATGCTGATTATGTGAATTTACTCATCCAGACCAGATGTCAGTCGAGCAAGAGACAGCAGGACCAGCAATGTCTCCATTTTCCACTGCATGTAACTATGGAAGCCGGTTGGCAGGATTTTTTTTTCCTGCCAAATTTCTCACAGTTTTTTTTGCTTCTGTTGAAACCCTGAAAGAAAATTTCAGTTTGCAGATTTTGACTAAAAAAGTGAAACAACTTCCACAAAATAGCAGACACTTCAGGGAAGGGGGAATTTATTTGAAAACCTAAGAAAAACACTACTATAATTTCTACTACCACTTTTAAAACCGAACACTTTCAATGTTATTTGCTATCTTACATCTATCTTTCTCACAGGAAGAAATATTTTTGGGGAAAAAAAAAGGATTTTTGGAGGGGATTTATTCCAGTTCTGTGCTCTCTAAACCCCTTCTTCTCAAAGAAAAGGGCACAGAACTCGAAATAGAGTGTGTGGGAAGAAATGTTCTGTCACCATTTTTCTTCTTCCATGGAATAAAGAGGAAAACGTAACAAAAAGCCCTCTCATTTACTTTCTTCTCACCCATTCTCCATCAAAAAAAATTTGGAACATAAGCCTTCTCTCACCTTTCAAGTAAAACAAGGAAGGCAAATCCCTTTTCCAAGAGAAAAGATAAATTATGAAGTAAAATGTTTTTTGGTGCTTTCTGTTGTTTATGCACTTTTTCACCTGTGGGCAAGGAAAAAGAATGGGAAAGTTTTAAAAAGCAGGAATTCTGCCCCTTTTGCCAAATAAAAGAATATGACTATTTTTAAGGAGTCAAATGTTCCTGATTTTTCAAAAGCCTCAAATACTGTCTCACAAGCCTAAAAAACAATCCATAAAATATTTACTTTTTAATGCATCACTTCTGAGGCTGCATTAGTGATTAATGAATGACCTAGAAGAACATGCCATCTAATGACTGAACTATAGATCAAGTGAGCAATCTATCTATGTTTTTATCTGTCTACTTACCTACTTATCACACATCTGAGTATTGCCTGGATACAGATGTTTCTTCAGCCTGTGGCTGTCAGATCAGACTCTGTGCTTCGCATTTTCACCCAAATATTAAAAATAATGGGCATAAGGATTGAGAGCTTGGTAGAGTGGTAGAGACGAACTGCTATGACTGTGTGTGGTGTGGTCTTGAGCAGAAATACTTGAGTGCGTGTTTAAGGCTTCCAGGACTGAGGATCTCCTGAGTACTATATACAGTTACCTGAAGAGTGGAAACAGGCAGAGGATGCACGTACTTCCTTTCTTTGGAAGGAGGGCATTAAACTACAGGGCTTCTTTTCACAAGGCCCCATTCCCACATAGGACAATTTGCTGGATCCCAGTGCTAACAGCTGAACACAGGGCCCTAGTTTAGGCAAACAACTGGCCACACTTCGATGGGAAACTGTCTGAGGCAGGCAGTTTTTCCAGTTAGCCTGAAAGGAAAAAGAAGAACCATGTTTGGGCTGCAGCCTGCATGTAGTACAGTTCATTTATCCCCTTTTCTGCCTCTTGGGAGGGGAAGAAAACAGCTCAGTTTCTTTCTTCACCTACATATATGCTCTACTTGGGGAACTTCTTGGCTAACTGGTGCTCAGGCAATGAGGTGCTTTGGAGCAGGTTACCGTGAGCAGATGAGGACAACTGCCCCAGGGAGAAAACTTCCAAGAAAGCACCTCGCAGGGGACGCTCACCCCGCGGTGGCTCAGCAATGCTCCTCCCTGCAGGGCTGCGAACCTCTCAAGTGAAGCCGGGAGGAGATTTACAGCGGAGCTGTGAGAAACGCGGCAGTTGTGCCCGACTTGTGGTGACTGATGCTGGGGTCCGCGTGAACCCGAGACTCACGGCCAGCCCACGGAGGGAAAACGCAGGCGCAAGGCGCCAACGGGCCCCGAAACTAAAGAAAACGTGTGCACAGATGAGCGAAACCCATCGGGCTCTGCCCTAACTAAAAACGTCGTTTTCCACCCGCGCCGCTGCCCCGCGGCTCCCTGAAGCAGCGCGTACCCGCGGGCCGCGGCTTGCCCCCGACTCGGGGATCTCCGACACGGCACGGCCGTCGCTGCCGCAGGGCTCACCCCTCCTGTTCATGTTGGTTGCAACGAGCCAGGAGGCGCCCGCCTGGCCGACCTCCCTCGCTGCCGCTGGCAAAACACGCGAAACCGCCTTCGCGAGAAGCGCGGGGGCCGCCTACGCCGCGGACGGGCCAGGGCGCCCGGCGCCTCACGGCCTCGGCCGCTCCCGCCGCCGGGCTGAGGACAGCGCGGCTGATCCCGCAGCGCGCCACGAGGGGGCGCCGCCGCCCGCCTCAGCCCCGCGGCGAGGCCGGGCCGGGGAGGCAGCGGGGCTGCGGCCGCGCTGTAAAAGCCTGCGGCGTTACCCCGGGTTTTGGGGTGAGGTTGGGTTTTTTCCTACGTAAATCCTTGCTGCGAGGCGGGGGCGGACGGGAGGGGGCCTCTCCCGCCCCGGAGCTCCTCCCGCCTCTGTCCCCGCAGGGCGGGCGGCAGGTGAGGAGACAGCGGCCCGTTGAGGTCTTCCCGTCGGGAGAGGAAGCGTGAGCCGCCTGTCTCCGTAGAGCACCGTTAGCTGTCACAAGAGAGGAGAGTTTGTATTTGCCGGAGTTTTTGACTTTTTTTTGCCCCCTGTTATGGGTCAGAGTAAAACCAAATATTTTCAGGAAATGCCTTCCAGTGCCCCCCTCCCGACTAAATATCTTGAAGATCCTCTTAAAAAAAAAAAACCCAACCCCCCCCCCCCCACACACACCAGTTTGGAGAGGAGATGTCTTAATTAAACACACTTTATTTACATATTTTTCCTATTTTTACCTTGGTCCCGGGTATTAGGAAGAATGCGTGATGCGAACACTCACTGAGTCGTCACCATGGTACAGGAGACGAACGTCTCTTACTTCAAAAATAATTAAGAGTAGCTATTTCTGAATTCTGGTTGAAACAGCTTTTTGTTTATATTTTAATGAAAAAAACCCTGACATTTTGACACTTTGGTCTAAAAAAAGAGGATTTCTATGAGTACTACGAGCTTGTTTTGAAATAATAAAAGAATAATGCATAGAAAAATGGAAAGGCTGATAAACGAAGCCTGCGAAGCAGATCCTTGATTTTTTTTTCTCAAAGTGAAAAAGATCATTTCACTCATTAAGTATTGATTTAAATGAAATTGATTTGAATTTAATGAACAACATTAGATTTTTTTGAAGTAGTTCTTAAATGGCAAATTTCTGGCCAGTTCTGTCAGTTTTGCTGTATTTGTGATAGTCTGCAAATTTCTCAGTTTCAGGGAACGTTCCTTTATTTCTTAACACTTTTGGAAGTCTGTTTCTCTCTACCTAAATAAGAATGCATTAGTTATGGTTATGCTGAAGAGAGTGGTGGAATACGGGCTTCCATGCTTTCTCTGTTTTAGCTCTATACGTTTCCATCCATATCCATAGGTTTACACATCTACATGTACAGATGTATTCGGAGCAGTTCCGACTACATGGAGTTTTGTTGAGACGGTCGGATTAAAAAGTCAGGGCTCCCACTTCACCTCTCTGCTGGAATAAGTCTATGCTTCCATCTCTGCGTAGCGAAGCATGCCTGTACCCGTGCTTGCTCTCAGCAACGCTACTTTTAATGATCTCAAGCCACTCTACAGAGAGTAATCACTAAATTCTACATAAAACTGTTTGGAATTTTTGTTCCAAACCTTCCCTGAAATGAAAAATGATGTTTCAGAGAGAAAAATGTTGCCAGAAAAATCATTCAAGACACAGATTTTTCAGCACAATCCTAAAGAATGCTCCAAGAGGTTAAAACCACTGAGTTGAATGAGTCTCTTATCTTCCCTTATTCCTTTTAAATAAACACATACCTAAAACAAAAGAGTATCTGCCTAAAGGAAGATATTAAAGAAAAAAGCCTGTTTTTTAACTTGCCTTTGATTTTCAAACCTTTAGAACGTCTATACTGAAACTGTTCTCTGCAATCACAAAAGCTGAAAACCAGCCATTTTTGAGGGGGGTATAATCATGATTCCAGCAACTGAGGCGCCAAGGAAAATGCTAGATGTTGTGATGAATTTCAAGAGATAGCAGCCCTTCTGAAGAGATGCTCAGATGGTGGGGAACGGCAGCAAGAGCTGTGGCAGTAATGTGCTTCACTGACAGTGGCTGAAGAGGCAAAAATCAAGGAAGAGACGACGGACACGGTCTGGTGTCCGCAGAGTGAGTCCTCACACAGGGTGCCCTGGGCTGGCAGCAGGACAAAGCCCACGCAGGGGTACGATGGGCAACTTTGTTCATCACCAGCTGTTTCGCACAGAGCACTGTACTGAAGGAGGTGGCCCTAATGCCTTTTGCTTCTTGGCTAGCGTTTGCTAAACTGCCCTCAAGCTTTGCAGGTATTTATAAGCACTGTTGTTTTCAAGTGGGGCTGGGGACCTCTGTTCAGAAGAAATTAATACATTATTTAATTTGGAAAGCGTACTAAATTCCTTTTTTAGTTCATTACACTTCACTCCCCAGTGAAAGCAGCTCTGTCATTACAAGTAAAACTGCTTTAATATTTACCTGAGCTCAAAGAATGCCATTTCTCAATCTTACTAAAGAAGACAAGTAATAATTAGGAGGGGGAACACTGTCTGAGGAATAAAGGATAATAACAAAGGCAGCATTGCATCTGTTGTTAAAATACTGAAATAAAATAAGACTAGGCTTGTACCATCCCATTTTCTTTTACAAACGGTATGGATTTAAGGCTGATTAATTTCTTGTATGGCGTTATCACCAGCTTCTTTAAATGAATGTTCTTGCCAGGTCAGGTTTGGGAGATGAAAGGAATATGTTTATTTTTAAATTTCTGTCACAACAAAGTTAAAATAACACAGGTACCTGTGTGTGCACCTTCTAGTGAATCATATAGCACACTCATCCACTGCCTCTGCTGAAATCTGTGGACAGAAAAGATGATACTTTTACTGGGATCGTGGGCTGTTGGGAGAGTAATTCCAGAGGAAGGCAGCATGTTTCAAGAGAATAAGGAACAGGGGAGGCAGCAGACCAGAACCCAAGCACTGGCTTTATTATGCTCCAGGTAAGAGGTAAACACAGAGGTACTCCTCTGTGACTCTGTTCACTCCTCATCATTTGCCATAACTATTTTATCATAAACTCTTTGGATGCAGAGACTGTTCCTCCCCATGAGTACACAGAGTGCCTAGGACGGTGGAGTTTTAATATCAGCCTAGGCTTCTATGCTCTACTCTGATGCAAATAATAAATGAAAGGCTTATTGTGCTTTCACACTGAAGACAGTGCCTCAAACACAATCATGATAAATACAAAACAATCCTTCTCATTTTATCCAGGTCTCTTTTTGTTCTGCCAAAGCCACAAACAAAGCAGGAAAGAAAAAGAAGGTAAAAATAGCACTTTCAGTCTTGCATTCCTGGTAGGGCTTTGATGACAACCACACACAGTGGATTATATATACTTCACTTCCCAGCTAATAACACGAACCATTCATTCCTTTCCAACGGACTATACACTCCAAAAATATTTAATGTATGTTTAATGTACTGATTATTTCCTCCATCATGTTACTAAAGGCAAATTAAATATACCTAATAATCCCTTCCAGTTCTATAGTCCCTTTCATCCAAAGGTCCCAAAGCATACTACAGTTGTTAATTTGCCATGAAAAACACCCTGCCATGAAGCTGTACGAATAAATGATTTTGGTAGCTGAATCTAATATACTTCTTGGTTTCAGTATGACCCACAGTAACACTTTTGGCTTTAGGGAAGGCGAATTCCTTTTCAAGTGAAAGGAAATGTTCTGTTTGACCTGAAGTGTTTTATTTCTGAGCATTTCTGAAAAATGAAAATTTGGAAAGAAGCGGCCAGATTCATCAGGAAAGTTGTTCAAATAAAATGGAGGTTATTATTTGCCTTTGTGTAGTTTAGTGGCTAGGACAGTTTTGGAGAAAAAGGAAAAATAAGACCCATCTTCAAATCCCCTTTCTATTTCAGAAGATTATCTTCTCTTTAGTTAGGGCTTTTCTGGGAAAGCAGAGAATCCATTAACTTCCCCAGAGCCAGGCATCAGAGGTATGAACACAGGTTTGCCCATTAAGTACTTTAGGTACAAGACAAAGTTTAAGGGAGCATCTGAACATTGCTTAGAAGTCCTTTGTGTTGCAACCCAAATCACTCAATTTCTCTCCTATTTAGATATAATTTTGCCTGTTCCAGTAGTTTGTGTATTCCCCTTTTTCCTCCTCCCCCTAGAAAATTTTTTTCAGGGGGAAAAAAGTTCACTGCGTTTTATTCTTTATTCAGTTCCTTTTTGGTCAAAGTAAATCAAGGCATAAGAAGATTGTGTGACTTGAAACAAGTCACTAAACTCAGTGCGAGTTTTAACATCAACATCAGTGAAAGTTGGATGCCATCCAGAATCACTTCTTGGCGGACCTGAGACTAGACCCAGGAGTCCTCCCTTGCAGCCTTCTGCTGTGACCTTGCTACAGCACAGATGCCTTAGCACAGTTGCAGAATGAATAGGTTTAGGTTTTGTTATACTTTCATTTGGATAGTGATAAGACCTATTCACTTTGTAGATGTTCTTTTATGTGGTTTAACATTGTGGGACGTAATGAAACAAAAGTAAGGATAGTAATTAGGAAAAATGTAAACAAATAACAAATTAAGGAAGCTAGAAATTATTGCCTAATATACATGCAGAATGTAATATGAATTTTGTATACAATGCCCCCAACTTTGTAAGATCTTCTGACTAAGCATCCCTTTAGTGGATTTAATTTTAGTACGTATGCAGCATGTTTAATGACATTTTCTCTGAGATGCTACTGCTTTGTGATTTGGGTGTCTTGAAGATTCATTTATCTTCTAATTCTAGTTGCTCTAGATCCATAATCAAGGTCCTTCTATTAATCTGGACATGGTGCAAATGCTGAGAAAAATGCTGAGAAAGAATCAGACCCTGCCCCATAGAGCTTACATGGACACTGTAACTCCGTCTTCTTGTTTTCTTCTTTAACCCTGAATTTTAAATACTTCTCTCGTTATTGTCCATATTTAGACAAAGCTAGTTCTGTAATTCTTTACATTCACAGTAAAATCCAAATATGAAGGTTACAATGTGTGCACAGACCTCTTATATTTTGCAGTGTCCCATTATGAGTCATGCTTTCTTAGTGTAATTACACTTTAGCTAAAGCCCTAACACAATCAGATATTGGAAAGATGTTTTTATGCCACTGTCATTTCATCCACTTTAGAGAAATCACTCAAATCTTTTTACTTGCTACAGCTTTGGGAAGTTGCAGTGCACTGAGTTCTTGCCTTTGAAAGGATTTGCACCACTGAAACTAAGTGGAGATTCTTCCAACTTCCAGATCTATTTCAACAGCTACCAGTTGTACTGCCCTGCACCCGTTTTGCTTTGTGGTTTGAATAATGTCCAAATTTCCATGTCTCAAGTGAGTCTTTTTTTAAAAAAAATTTCTTTTTGTTTAGTCTTGCTTTTATAAAGTGCCCAACATTATTGCCAAATTGATTCAAACTGTGTCAGCCCTGGAGGACCTTTATAGAGTGCCCAAGTTCTGTGTTTAGACATGTTATTAAAGCACGCCTATTTGCAAATTGGCCTGCTCATGTATCAATGACTATGTGTTGAGTGCTTGCCACTGTACAAAATGCAGACACAGATGTGACCTCTGCCACCAGAGCTCTTTGTTCTTTCAACAAAAACAATAAAACTCAGAAAAGTATCCAAGTTCCCCCGCTATACACACTGGTACAGAACTATTTTTTCAATTGCCTTGTGCTAAGTTACAAAATCCTCAAATCTACAAACTAGTAGAACTTCTTGAAAGCAGTTTACATACATAATTTTGTATGTTTAAAGGATACATACACTAATTTCTTTACAGACCTATTTTGGCAGGTGATGGTCTGAACAACAATAGAAAAGAGAGGGAAACACCTGATGCCACCTATAATCTTCTACCCATGTAAACTTAATCAAGAGAGTGCTTATATAAGAATGCATTACACCTAATAAAAGGTGTAGTAAGTGAGGCAACATTACCAGGAATGACCATGTAAGACAGTGAGAGAAGATAAAGAACAAGGTCTGCAATAAAACCGCTTGAGATTAATACTGTGCCTACAAACATTAGAAGCTTCTTTCCAAGCTTTTTACTTGTGTAATCATGTTATTGGTGTGCACATACACATCTGTCCCTCCCAGAGTACCTCTGCAAGTCATTAACAGCTTTTAACCAAATTTGTCAGACAGCAAGGGTTCCAAACGGAGTAACTGAATTCTTACATTAGTGAATTCAAGTGACCAGAAACCCTACAATTGCATCTGCTGAAAAGAGTGTCATTTAGATTAAGATATTTTTAGACATCAATTATCCATGTGTGGGAGAGTGACCATACAAACATCTCAACCATGAAAAAAGTTTCAGTCAGAGATTGCTCTTCCTTAGACACCATAGTTGGTGAATGATGAGATGTACATCTCCATAAAGCAGCAGCCTAGTTTTGATATTTAAGGAATGGATTGTTTCTTTTGGACATTTAATATCATTAATGGCAAAGTTCAGAAGAATGGCGAGGTTACTGCAGTGCAACTGAGGGGGGGAGCTGAGGATAAGTGAGGCTGCAGGGCACAACATCCAGCACAATGTTCTAGGCACATGGGTTTGGTTAAAGGAAAGATAGCAGGGAAGGAAGATGGTCCATACCAGTTTGTACAAGTAGGGTGTTTGCTGGGTTCAAGCTGATGGATATGGCAGCAGACAGGTACTGAGTCTGAAAGGTAACAGTAATGAGTTTCTGCTTGGTGTGAAAAGCCAATGCAGTGATTGAAAGGGGGGAGGGAAGAAGACTGGACTATGAGACTAGTATGCAAGGACTGTGGCTTCTAATGGCTTATCTTGGATAAATGAGATTATTGTTACAAAGCCAAAGGAGAGCAGATTGTAGTATCTATGACAAGAGATACAGCATGGCGAAGACCATTATTTTAGCAAGAGAAGAAACCAATGTCATGTTTTCAAGAAATATCTGGCAGAGTGGTGAGGAGAAGGAATGAGGCGTCAGACCATGCTTCTCAAGTTGTGAACCCTTTGGACTAGTTTGGCTCCAGTTTGCTTGTTATCCTATCTCTGCATATAATATCACCTTTCGCATGATTAGCAAAAGCAGCTACATCACCTCTGCTTGAAGTGGAGAAAGTCAAGCATATGGCACCCCTCTCAGAAAAAGGAAGGCACTTAAAGATCCATTAAATGTCTAGAAATACTAACTACCAAGCCTAATTTTTCGGGGGGGGGGGGGGGGGGGGGGAGAGGTCTGTTACGAGATTTTAGTTGCATGGGATGACTACTTTGCTGAAATGTATGTATTGGGTTTTGACCAACAGCCATTTAAAGAGTAGAAAAAGCTACTTTAAAAGCTACTTTAAAAGCTACAAAGCTACTTAAAAAGCATATAAAAAGTGAGTGAAAAAGATGAGACTGGAGGAATTATCTCCTTTGAGAAGAAAGGGAAATTTGTATGGAAAAAAATGAAAGGGCAAAAGTTAAAAAGGTAAAGAGCATATATTTAAATTAGATATTCAGGGTGAGATTTCAAATAAACAACTGCTGATCAGATTGCAGGAAAATGTCAGGGAACATAGGTACAGGAATACACACAGTCACAATGCCAGTTGTAGGTATGTACAGGGAATGGGTATATAGGAAAAGTAACAGGGACAGGGAAAACACCAAACGTGGCAGGCAGCCACCAAGTGGAGAAGAGGACATGAAAAGAACAGCCACTTAAGTTTAGTAGTATGAAGACCACCTCAGTCAGAAGCAACTCTTAGGGAGCTAGAGTCTCTTAGAGATTGCAATAAGCTGTGGAATTAACACAAAGCAGCCCAACTTCCACTTGGACTTGAGCGTCTGCAGTGGTGGAGAGGGATGTCGTATTGTGCAGGTTATACCAGACAGTGACAAAAAAAGCAACTCAGTCAGAAGGAGCAGGCTGGAGAACTGAGACCCTTGGGAGCACAGAGTAGATTTAAAGTGGCCAGGGTTAAGGATAAGAAAAATGCAAAGGGCTGAGTATTCATTTGTTCTGTCAATACCTGGGGAGGGGGATGGAGGGGATGACAAAAATAAATTCACATAAAGGCAGAGAAAGATGAGAAATTCTCCCTGTAAATCAAGAAAAGCAACAAAAAAAGTAAAATGGTGGAGCTGAGAAGATTAGAGTAATGCATGAAGCAGAAAGGGGACAGATATTTCAGGGTCAGCAAGGAAAAATATCCTGGGGCCTTGTTTTGAGAGATAATTTTTGTAGGAAAGATGGACCAATATCTGGTGTGAGAGCAGTTTAAGCAAAGTAACAAGAGCCAAACAAACTTCTCAGTGTAACTTCAACACACAGGTAGGATTACCCCCCTGTCTCCTCTTTGTTGAAGCTATTCTTTTAAGACACAGTATTCTCACACCTGCCTGAGTGTTGTAACTCTGAAAAATGGATGTGTGGTATTTTCTGTTAGAAGAAATACAGTTTTCAAGAGTGCAAAAGTGAGTGTAGTTAGCATTCTCCCTTGTAATACTATATAAATAAGGTTAGCTTACCCACCTACACATAGTACATTCAACATGTTGAAGACAAATTGACTCAATAAATTATCTTGTCATAGAAAATAGTGAGAACAACATGTTGATGACACTGAAACAGTAAAAGATTGTATTCTAAATGTTCCAACATCTTTGCCACATTATTTCTGAGGTCTAACATCACTGGCGTGAGATTCCCATTTTCCAAGCTTAATAGTATAATCTTTCATGCTTTTTCTTGGCACCGTGAACAAAAATGTTCCTACTGTGGACTTTCCTCTGTGCTTGTCCCAATTCCTTAACTTTAGTGTGCAGGATCCTCTTCTCTCTGTGCCAGTACTTTTTTTTCCCCTACTGTCCATTTGCAAACAACATGACAGACTGGATCCATACGCTGAATAGAGGAGCGAATCTATTTTCTAAACCTTCATAACTATTCTAGCAAGTAATACATATGTGTTTTAACCCCTCTTACCTGCTGGGTCACAACTTTGGGCATTGCAGGTTGTTCCAGTTCGGAGGAGAAACTGGCTGGTGAAGGAGTCAGCTATTTCTCTGATGCCACCTGTTTGCCTGAACAGAAGAGGACTCAAGTAGTAGGATACTGTCTCTGTTTATAACACCAGTCATCTGACACAGTTCAGCCCCAAAACCTGTCCTTCGGCTTTTTGTTAGGACGGTACTTCCAATACTTGCTCATTTTTGCGTATTTAGCTTTCTCATCTATATTTTTGATACACACATACTGCATTCTCTTCAAAGGGATTCCCACTGAAGACTCTGTGGCCACATACTGGAAACTCCTGAACAGCTTTTTGTGTCTTTGTTCTGGACAAAGACACAAAATCCACTGTTTGGATTGAATTCAATCCACTGTTTGGATTGAAATCTCCATCACTTCTGCTGCAGTTTCATGAGGGAGCTTTACAGCTTCTTATCACTTACTAGAAGTATAAGGCAGCAATTAGGATCAGATTCAAGGTAGTTCCTAGCCACATCTCGATTAACCTCGCTTACCACTGCAACTCAGGACAGAAGGTTGACACCTCTAAGTCACTTCCAAAAGGAAATAAAAATAAAAGTTTTTCTAGAAGATTCATTACAAATTATATAACTTTAAGCAGCTGTATCCTATCTTTCTATCAGGATGGTTTCATGTGCTACTCCAAACCAATTGTACCTCATTGCATCTGTCTTTGGGAGTTTTCCATTCCCCACCCAGATTTCTTTCAGGCTACTTGGAGGGACCCCTTTCAACAGGCTCCTGAACAGTATCTGTTGTATGAATGGAAATTGCTGGCTGAGGCACCCCACATGCGTCCTAATGGAGGGGGCTTGTTACTGAAACAGCTTTTGCAATTTCAAGGTTGACAGGTACTCTCTCTCTACTTTAGGATGAGAAAGGGAGGAGAATAATCTTAACCCTGGAAATGCTCTCAGTTGGACATGACAGTTTATTTCCAAGACTGAACCCCAAATTATCTTCAGTGACACTGCTTATATTCACATCAGTTCTATGTAGGGTCCTATCCAAGCTTTACCAGTTTAAGGTTTCCAATCAGATCTTAAGGTTTCCAATCAGATCTGGCTCAAAAGCAAGATTTGTGGTTCAATGGAAATTTGAGGGGGCTTCTTGGATTTGATTTCAGTCCAAATCAAATCTAAGTGAGATATTTTCAGGAATTCTTCTGAACTGGAAGTTCCCCAAACCATTCAGCTGCTCAGTGATTATCACAGCTAAAATGAGCATTGACTTCACAAAGCAGTGATAGGGACTCAAACTCCCAGTTCCAAGTAGTTCCATCTGTGATTTGCTCTCTTGGGAGGACACGATAGTCTCCAAAGTTTGCCAGAAACTCAGGAGCTGTCTTAGATCCAGTGAAACTCAACAGGGCTTGAGATGTTTCTAACAAATCATCTCTGTTTCAGGAATGGCACTGTTGCTACTGAAAAAGTGTCATCTGCAGCACACCCTGCAGTCCTGATCTCTCCAGCTGAGAAACTCCAAGCTGGAGTTGAATCTCCCAATGAAAATGGGTATGTGAAGTGCTGGTGTACTCTGGGTCTTGCCACAGCACCCACACTCAAGAGCAGGGAAGTACTCCTGGCTCACACACTAGAAGCATCAATAGCAGATAGTCCCGTTTATCAGAGGTTGTCTTTAAACATATTCCAGCAAGCACAGGACACTTCAGTTCCTTCTTTTGGAATTAAAAACTTCTGAATGACCTAAATAATTGTTACTCTACAGGAACTCCAGGTAGATTTGCAGAAGTCTCCAGCCCCCAACCAAGAATGAAGAGCACTAGCCTGCACTCCTACAAGTTTAAAAGGAATACAAAATGCTGATTCCTGCCTCTTGGTGATAAGAAAGCCAGCTGAACTGCCAGCATCCACTCTGAATTCTTCTACTATCTCATCAGAAGTTGGTGGACTGAGATGGTAGTTATTTAATAGATTTCCTATAGTCTCACAAATCTACAGAAACACTTTTGATTCAAAATTTCTTCCCTGACCTGTGTATGACCCACCCACAAAATTCCAAATCTAATTCATCCTCTCTGCTACAGCTGCTCTACTTCATGTCTGTAAGGGAGCAGGCAGGGCTGTTCCTAAAGGAAGGTGAGCCAAGAGGAATGCTCGGGCCACCAAGGCAGGTGCCTCACTAGCCAGGGCCCATCCCACAGAACTCAAGGCATGTAGTAGGACAAACCCAGATATCATGGCCAGGTCGAACTAAGAATCCAGATCTTAAGGCAATACCGTGGTGATGAGGCAGGTCTCAGGTCAAGCTAGAAAGTCAGTCCATAGGTCAGGGTTAAGATCAGGTCCAGTGATCACCAGACAGGTGCACAGCAACAAGGCAGGTCCCAGGTCAAGCCAGGAAGTCAGCCCACAGGTTGAGATCCAGATCAAGAGGCTGCACAGCATGACTGTAACCCATGACTTCTCCAGCAAAGCTCAGGGAAAAGCTGAACGGCCAGAGCTGAGCTCCTGGGCCCATGAGGGTGGGTGGAAGCCTCAGGTAAGGCTGGTCAGAGTCATTAAGACTTATTAGTGCACTCAGGGCCCTGACAACGCCTTCCCAAGTAATCTTTATGCCATTTTGTGAACTAGTTCAAAACCCCCAAGCAAATAATAATTACTAGTCCTTATTCAAAATCATTAGAAAGATCTGCTTAGCAAAATACTGCCCCACAGAAGTTTACTCTGTCTCTTAACATTTCCTGGCCACTTTTTCTACATCTATTTTGTAACTCATGCAAAGGAAACCATACCATTTTGCAACCCCTCAAATATCCAGCAGTTTTTAAATGTTGACATTACACTACAGTCTTCTTTTTTCAATGGATCTAGAGCCAGCTAATAAAGCTTATAATCTACTGCTTTCTTCCCATCTTTTATACAGAACTTGATCATAAACCTCGAGCCATTCCACTGTGAACACAAAGTTTTCACTGAGGTAAGGTAAGGGAGAGACTATATTCCAGGATAGCTGTTGCCAATAGCACAGTACTCTGGTATGAGGTTCTCTCTGTGGGAATTAATTGGTTTCTTGGGAATCCCTGTAGCTACTGTTCCACTGGATTTGCACTTCTGCAAGATACAGGAAGGGAGGAAACAATCGTCTCTTCCCAAACATGCTCATTCCCCTGAACAATCAATTCTTTCCTCCTTGCTTGTTTAGACTGGCATTTGCAATCAATCCCACAATGAAGCTATCTGGACAAAACATCAATAGCAGTCAATGTTAAGCCTGAACCCATGCTTTTGGATTACTACAAAACCATAGCACCACAGTTATTCCAGCCCACTGCTGGTCGGTTCCCATCACAAGCTTCTTTCCATACAAGTAGTTGTGAACATGTTCTTTAGTTTTAATCACTGGCAGAGCATAGGATAATTTTTCCCGGGAGAGTTTAGCCATTGACTCTTAATAAACTGTCATCCTCTCAAGTCATTTACATTCCTGTATCAATATGCAGTCCATAAACACTAGCATCTGTGTCTAATTGAAAATGAGGTTTGAAGCCCTGGTCAGTTAACAGAGAAAAATAAGAACCTTTTCATCTCTGAATACTAACTCACACACTGACCACTGAAATAACATTATTTTCCTACCCCTTTTATGCAAATGTTATGTAATACTGTGAAACACAGAAATCAACCTCCTCTGGTAGGACTGAAGTCCCACAAAACGGCACATCTGGGAGTCTCTGGGGAGCTGGCTGGTGTTCAAAGATCTTAAGAGTAGAATTTCCCTCCTCACTATTCTGTGTGCCAGACCTAAATTCATTCTTTTTAACACAATTCCTATTGCTTTGGGTACAGTTTCAGACCAGCAGCCTTGAGCTGATCCCAGCCTATTTGTAAATATATCTAATTTTGTTCAAAGATACTAGCATGTGCCCAGGGCATTATCTAGGTGTAGCGAACAGGCCAGGAGTAGTTCTGGACCAAAGACTCCTCTGGTGGTCCCTCAGATGTGGCTGCCCACTATGAAAATCAAAGGCCATCACACTGAAATGCTGCAAACCTTGCTGGCAATAAAAGCATTTTTTCTTATTTTTAGGGCCAATTTCTATTGCCAATCTTCGCTTAATATTCAGTCTGAAAAATCAGATTAAATTTTTACAGGGTCTGGGGAATCATCTATTCATGGTCACTCAGAGAAAGCCTTTTAAAGTGTTCAAGGTAGTTTCTACATAGGAACCAAATCTGCCATAATTTTCTTTTCCTAACAAGAATTATGGTTGACACACAAGAACAGCTGAAGGCTCAGTTATGCTCTTCTGATATGTTTTTTCCATGTCCTTTGTGGCTTCTTCTTTCTTTGCTTGATGGCAAAAACAGATGAGGTGGGCGTTTGATGTGCTGTTTCTCCCTCTGATGGCCTGGAGCTAGCTTGGAACACTGCAGCCTCGATCTTTGCTGAATCAAGGAGAAAATCATGACACTTAACCAAAAGGTCTTTTGGGCCATTTTACAACTGCCTATTTAAAGCAACAGTACTATATCAGAACAAATCTAACAGAAACCTTCAACTCCGTCTCTTTAGTGTTCCTCCTATAGACTATTCATTTACTCCAGTGGGTTTACATTTTTCTGTTTTATATGCATCCCTTTTTTCCTTTTTGCTGTTCACTACGTTAGCCACATTATCAAACATATAAAAATTCACCCCTGCTCCAGATCTACTAAAAATGTAACACATAAGATTCTGCTGTAAACTTTGTCTAAAATATGGTTTCAGCCAAAGGTTTCTTCCTCTGGAAGACTATCATCATACTGAACTGCATTTAGTGTTGCAGGACAGTTTGTTCACAGGGGTAAATTACTTACTCCACCCTAACAGATCTTCAAAGAATTTGGCACAGGCTGGATTTATAAGGTACCACCTGTCAGCTAACAGTCAGTCACCAAAATTGCACAAGCAGACAGACTCATTTAGAGTCTGTTTAGCAAGGCTGGCCTAGTAATTGTCATGTTTGAAGCTGTGTCTACTTTGGTCAGTAACCAAGCTCCCTTTCTTGTTGCTCAAGTATATGCCGGGCAGGGTCCTGGCTCTTCCATGCTTTCCCTATTGAGTATGGTGCCCCTTGTTTCTGGCTAGCTGTACAGTAGACTTTATTTTCTTCTGTCTGCATTTAGTCAAACTATTTCTTTGCATTACTGTAAATTTACTTTGTCTTATAAGCCAACTGTATTATTTTTATTGATAGCTTGAAAAATGAGACAGGCTACCATGCCAGCATATATGCTAGCCTCAGAGCTGTGCTTAGAGAGCTCATGGCAGTCAGTTCTCAGTCTCCTTATGAGTGCTTGTTTCCCATCCTAGAGCACTGCTGCAAGGAATGACAGGTTTATAGATAAACTCCATTGCCTTTCTGAGGGTCAGCAGCTTCTTCACTCACCTTGGTCCAGAGAAACACATATAAATTCATCTACTGACAATTTATCTACCTCAGAAATGTTCAGTGTTATCTGTGCATTCTACAAACCTCCATAGTCCTTTGCAAGTGAGGTGAGGACTCTGGTTTCTCCCTCTTCCTGACTCTTGGCTGTCCTCTAACCCCTACAGACTTCAAACCAAAGGCCCAGAACTTCCTCAAAGATCAGGATAATACCATCTGTTTCCAGCGGGTAAGGTGTACAATGCTGTTCGAACAGTATGTTATGACACACATCCTTTCTGTTCCTTATCCAGCTGTCCCCTACCAGGGGATAACAGATCATTTGAAGGAGAAGCTAATTATTCCTTTTATGCTTAAATGAAAGGTGCAACAGAAGAGGAAACACTTGAGGCCTTTCACCAGGCTGCAACAGAGTGGTTACTCAGATGTTGGCCATATCGCCTTGCTGAAGGTCAAACAGTGCAGTCGCTGTACTGCTAGGAAAGGAAAGGAAGACTCTTTACTCATGGTTTTCTCTAAATGGTAGCTACACGCTTCCCTTACCTCTGAATTTCCTTGTCATGATGGGTTTATTTGACTGTATTGTGTTCTTCTGTGATTTAATTGTTATGTTATTAGGGCGAGTAAAATAAAGCTGCAGCTTTTCTTTTGCTGTATTAGTGCAGTTTAATTACATTTGGGAAAGGCGAAAAGGAGAGTGGGAGCTTGCCAACATTAATGCTGTCTGTCATTCACAGCCCATTGATGACAAGGAGTTGAAAGCTTGGCAGTTACTCTGGTAATCAGCAACCTGGCTGATGACGAATGGAAAAGATTATGTGAAATTTCCTGAAAGGGGGAAAAAAAAAGTTCTCCAAAGAAATAAAATACAAAACAAGAACAAAGGGCAAAAAAGCCCAAATCCCAACTTCTAAATCCAACACTAAATCCTTTTTATAATGTTTATATGAAAGACACTACATGAAGCAGTTATAATAAATGAAAATTTTCCACTAGTAAACTGTGTTTAATGTCTATAAAAGGGATCTGTGTTCCTAGAATAGGAGCACAAATATGTCCACTTGATTGTTGAAATGGACTTTTTCCCCTGAGCTGAAAGATACGTATCACTGGTAAAAAAAAGAACACCTTTCATCACTATAGATGGCATCTCAGTTATATTTTTAAATTTATAGCACTGAAAAGAAGCTCATCTTTAGAGCTGTTCCACATATATAACTCCAGACCTTCCCAAACACAAATACTTTCTGTTTTCTTCTTTATTCACTCTACTTTTCTCTTTTTAATACAGGAGAATACAGACATTTCATCTTACTATTAGTAACATAAGCAACAGCTATTCAGGCTTTAGAGTTGTTTGTAGTATTCCAGCCTCTGACACAGTAGTAAACTTCAAGAAAAACTCCAGTTAAATGAAACTGGGAACTACACCAGTGTTTAAGAAGGAGAAATTCTACAGTAGTTATGTGGTTTTGCTGTGACCTGTACAATGGATGATTTGTGACATTTCTCATTTGTCTTAATTAAAAGCTGAATATAATTCCAAAGCCATTTTTGGCATCTTTGGGATGAAACAATACTGGCTTGTCTGCGGTTTTGTCCTGTCATTTTTCTGTAGCTGTTGGATATACCTGCTCAGTTTCACAATTCACATAATTGTGCTTTGGGACTCCAGACTTTGGCTTTTCATTTTGCTTGTGATGGGCAAATTAAAAGGCCCTATGGTATCTACAGTATTACTAGACCATAGTTTTAAGAATAACAAAAAACTGTACAATTGGAAAATGTACAATTGTTTGTCTGGCATGCAAGCAATTGTGAGACTTTTGTCTCTTCTATTTTGTGAAACACAATACAAGAAAGAAACAAACAGCTTTTAATCATGATGTTAAGCAACTCAGGCAATTTAAAGTTTACCAGCAGGTAATGTTGACTATGCAGGACTGTGAATAGGGAATTTCTCTTTCACACTGTTGAATAGATACATCACTATGTGGCTTCAGTCTTTTTTCCCACAGGCAGAGTACCGCAGTTCCGTATTTTATGAGGAGTTGAAAGGAACACCTCACCACAGTTGAAAGAAGATCACTGAGGTTTACTGGAAAATTACATGAGACTGATTTGATTGATATGTTTAGTGTTAAGAACTAGCTATGTATTTATTAGATTAAAAATATAACGCATGTTAAGAGACCTCCCCACTAAAGAAATTACAATGGGATATTAGTCGTGCGTCAGACCCAGTTTTAAATTTCTGTGGAAAAGGTGTAACATTTAGGGTAAAAACCATGTAATGCATTTTTTGTGTTAGCAGTGAAGTTCCATGGTGCAAGTAACAGGTCTCTCCATTCTGGACAATGAAGAGGTAAGGCTACTTTATAGATAAGGCTTCCTACATACGTCATTCTCTCCATGTGGTAATTATGCCCAGGCACAACCTGATGTTTTCCTGTATTTGTCCAAGTTTTATGGACGTACAGCAATGCATCAGAGCTCACGTACACTAACTCTGACTTGCATGCTATCTATTCAGGTGTCCTGGCTAAGACCACACTGAATGTATATATCAGCTGTTACTTGCACACGTGCATCGTGCATTAAATCTGATCCTTCAGAAAAGCATCACAGGAGCGTAAGTCAGACAAGTTTAGGAAGTATTGACTTTAGTGCATACGCATAGTCTAGCTCTGCACTGCATGTGCAGGAAGTCTGACATGTCAAAGAAGCACAGAGGATGGGAAATGGATAACATAAGAGAGGACGGATTGCAGATTTCAGAGCTATAGGCTGTCACTCAGCAGTGGTCTACTGTTCCTCTTCTGCAGTGACACTGTGCTGACAGAAGTCTGCACGAACTCTTATCTGTAAAAATCAAACTGCTCAAGAATCATAAAAAAATGCTAAAGTAGACTAGATCTGTTCACTTAATGGGTGGTTTTGAAGTACAGATTTAAATTAAACTACACATAAATAGTTGTCAACCAAGGAAAAGCCAAATTAAGTACAGAAATTCAGCAGAAATAAAGTGATGCACTGTTATACAGGATTATATTTATTATCCATTTCTGCCTTCCCCAGTGATCTCCTGAACTTCATTTGCCCAACTACCTTTCACTTTAGATAAGGGGATCATTTCCTCCCCTATCACTTGAAATTAATTTTTGTCCATTGCTATGTAAGTGAAGGTTCAGATGGAGCACTTCTTGTCATCAAAATTAATCATTCAAAAAATAAGATATAGAAGCTCTTCCACCTTAAAGTAACAATCTCTTTGTACAACCAAGGGTAACTATTTATAGAGGTTCCTTGCTTCATTATCCCATGAATTTGATCAAAATCCCATTACAAGTACTGTCCTAACTGGACAACATTATTCCATAGTATTTTCCCCCAAAATTCATTATTTAGAAAAAATCAAATAACATTTTGTTGATATTTTATCTGCATCTCTTCGATTTATACTTGATATTGCAGCTAACTTAGGTTTTATACTTGCTGTCATGTACTGATGTGAGTTAAGACAGTCAGTCAAAAAAGATGTTTGCTGCTGAAGTTTTGAAGGTGATGCCACCGAACTGACTGAAGTCACTGGCTAAGCAGATGGAACAGGACGTAACTGATGCAGGAAAGCAATTTTTGAGACCTGCAGTTTCTTCTGCAGGCAGAGTCAATATCTTCTTTGTTTCAATCCATTCAAGTAGTTCAGTTAAGAACTATTTAACTCAAAGCTGAAAAATCAACGTAAGAGTAGAAAAAGTAAGATTGCCTATTTTCCTCTGTCAATCTACAGCTAAACCTCACTATGAGAGGATAAGATCTACTTTCTCTAAGATTGGGAAGGACATGGCTACTGGAACCTTTCAATTTAATTCCCATTCTACAGGTCATTATGTCAGTTGTTTCATAAAATATTTTAAAATGCAAACATGCTTTTGAAATGCATCAAGCATATTTAAGGTAGTCTTAATGAACGACTTAAAATGACCTCATGTAAATTTTAATTGAATGTCAGTTTTCATACAAACCGAACTTGACGCAAATCATAAATAAATAACTAAAAATGTAAAGTACCATTCACTATTTTGTAACAAGAAAGGGTGAGAAATTAATATTCTGAGTAAAAGATTTTAAAGCTAAAATAGATTAATTCAATGTGTATAGATATAATGTCATGTCTTAGATGAAGAACCAAAATAGCCAGATTTGGTAATACTGATCAGTTGCAAATTTATGTTTACGTGTTCACCAAAAAAGGAAAATCAATTTATCTTAAGAAAGACAACTGAAATTTAAAAAGTAAAAAGAAGGTCTAAATTACCAAGATCAATTTTTCCTGCTTGTTCTTTTAAACAATAGTTTAAATGAAGGATTTACATCCAACCACCCTTACCCCACCTGGAACATTCAATCAACAATTTTTGATATTAAAGACAAAAATAAATAAGAACAATGCTTAAGCACATTTGCTTCTTTTTTTTTGGTAGCAATTTATTACTCATATTTCCCATGGGGAAACTACACAGCCTCAAGATTTCCAAAAAAAGGTGCCTGTAATTACTTTTCTAAGCTTGTATTCATGCATCTGAATAAGTGAATTGATTGTGAATATGTTCTGCAGTTTCTAATAGGTCCTAACCATTAGGCTGATCAAAAATTTTTCAAGCACATTTATATTGTTGTAAAAATGCTGACATGTCAAAATGCAAACTTTCAAGATAAATATATGTTTTGCCAGTAAGAGAAACTGTGCGGGAGGGTTCTCGGGTCCAATTTTCCGTTTTTGATACACAGTCCGGCCTCATCTCCATCTGCGCGCAGAACAGATAATAGCTCAGTGGGTAGCTGAGGTATTCCCCTGCCCCATGCGGAGGCCTGTGTTCAAGTTTGGCCTCTGCCTCAGTAATACACCGACTATGGGGCTAGGCTGAGATGCAATTCTTTATTTCCTCCAGAAAATTTCCTAGCATCGTCTACTTCATTCTGACATAGAACAAATGTCCAAATTGCAATTTTCTTTTATAGAATGGATATTTTCCAGCTCAGGATTTTTTAAAATACTGTTTGATCACTGATAAAGTCACCATGTGCACTAAAAGCAGATGTAACTCCACTAATTGTTGCTAGATATCCAGCATGCTTCCTTGCCTAGTAGGCGATACGGGAACAAGTGTGCAGGAATTAAATTTATTCTTGGAAGGATTTTAAAATATTTCATTTTAGAATCGCTTGACAATTGTGCAGTAAAGCCCTTTATATGTAATTTGCCTCTCCTCGATGTATGCATTTAACTCTCCTGCTGTCTACTCATAATATCATAGGAGTGTAATATTATATATTTATGATTCTATCATGGCCTGATTTTGAAGCGAAAGGAAGCTGTGCATGCTCAGGGCCTCTGAGAAATACACCAGGCGCTGGCAGGGAAGGGGCCTTCCCTCATGACACCCCGAAGTTCCCCGGTGCCGTACCAGTACCTCACATTGGACCGGACCTCCGCAGCCCCCCCGAAGCCCCCGACTCCTTCTCGCCCACCACCACCACCTGCACTGCTGAAGCGACGGCCAGCGGCTCTCCTGGCGCCAAGGCGCTGGCCGGAGAGCAACATTTCGGCCGCGGCGGGGACGCGGGCTCCGGGCGTGGGGACAGCTGGCCCTGACCCCAACAGGCCGCCCGCCCGCCTAACGGTCGCCAACCCGCCTAACGGCCGGCGCGGCGCGGCCTGGCTGCAGGCAGGCACCCCCGGGAGCCCCGCAGCCAAACTTCCCCCTGAGGGGAGAAGGGGGGCGACCGGGCACGGGAGGTCGGGACCCCCCCTCCGCCCCCCGACAGGTCGGCGCGGAGTTCTTGCCTCCCCCCCTGCGCACATACGCTCCTCAGGGTGCTGCCTCAACTCTGCTCCGGGGCGGGCAGCCCCGCCGGCGGGCTCCGGCGGGCCCCTCAGGCGGAGGGCCGGGGGGCGCAGCCTCCTCCTCCCGCCGGAGGCGGCCCCGCGCCGCCCCCCGCTGACCCCCACCCGAGGCAGGAGGGCGCCAACCCGCGCCTCCGCCGCAGCGCGGGCCGGCAGCGCGTCCCGGCCCCAGCCGGGGGCCATGGAGCACAGCGGGCCCCGTACCCGGCCGGGCCGCCCCGGCCGCGGCCCGGCCGCAGCCCCGGCAGCTCACGGCTCCGGCGGCGCGGGGCACGGCTGGCCGGCGGGGCTCCCCGGCCGGGCGGGGAGGAGGGGAGGGCCGGCAGTGGGGGATTCTTGGCCCCCCAAAGGAGGTGGGGGAGGCGGGGGAGGGGAGGCGGGGGGGGAGGGGAGGCTGGGCTCCCGGAGAAGGAGACGATCGCTCGCACAAAATCCTGCGTCTTCAAAGCAGCCCCAGCGGGCAGGGTAAGTATTTTGGGGGAGCCCCCTCCCCGGCCTCCCCCGCCCCTGCAGGGATGGGGAGCGGGGGAGGGATGCGTGCGGCCGCCCCGGGCGGGGTCTCCCCGCCGGCTCGGGGCGGGGGGATTGTGCGCAGGGCCCGTTCCCTGGTGCGGGATCGGTTCAAGGCAGCGAGGTTCAAGCCTCAGCGCTGCCTTCCCCGGCTGGGGACTGAGGAGACGGGGGGGATGGGTCTGCCTGTGTTGCCGTGCGAGGGTCTGGAACCCCCCCAGCCGTCCCCCCACCTACCCACCCCCAAGCGCGTCAGGGCTCTGCTTCTCCCAACCAAGCTTCCCCGTGGCTTCTCTTTGCTCCTTAAAAAAAAAAAAAATATATATATATATATATATGCCCCAAAGCTAGAGAGAGTGAGGCGGTCGGGGGGTGGGGGGGGGGAAGGGCTTCTCTGAGGAGCGGGAGAGAGGCGGAGGGAGAGCCGCCAAGAGCCTGGCAGCTCCTCTTGCTCTGCCTCAGTGCTGCTCTGCCGGCGCTTGCCTGCCGCCGGGCGTGAGGACGGGGGTGTGTGAAGGTAAGGGCTGTCACCATGCTTTCGGGGAAGGGCAGCGCTGCCCTGCCCGCGCCTGCCTCTCCGGCCGTGCGAGTGCCTGCTCGCCAAGGGGGAGAGCAGCCCCCTGCCCCACGCGTGTCCAGCTGCCGCCCGCGAGCCAGCCGGCAAGTTACTTTGTTCGCAGAGTTCCGGCAGAGGCTGGGCTGCCGCGGGCGGGCAGCGGCGGCGACCCCCGGGCGCCCGGCACCGCCGCCAGCCCGCCCGCTCGCGGGGCGCCCCGGCGTGCCGCTGTCGTCCCCCCGTGTTCAGGTGTCACCAGCCACCACCGGAGACTTCCCGGGAGGGAAGCCCCCGAGGAAAATCCGTGTGCGCCTTCCCCATAGCTTCTTCTCGCGTAGCCGGGGGACGGGGTGGTGGAAGTGGAAGAACTTTCCTTTGTCGTAGGAGAGGATTTAGTGACCTCCGAAGTTTTGTTCCGGGAGGAAACCGTTGGATAACTTTTTCAGGATTCATGCTGATTTTCCTGTAATTTATTGCGCTCTTATTTGGTATCCAGCACGCTCAAAGCAGTGGAGCAGAAAAAAATATTAGGGACGTTTAGGTAGGGATTTCATTGCTTTTAATACGCTGCTTTTTTAATACCTGCATTTTATATTTTGCATCTTCAGATGGGTAGTGTGGAATACATTTATAAATGCATATACTTGCCTGTGGATAACTCAGAGGATAAAGATGGGAAACATGCAGAAACTAGACAGATTTTGAACATTCCATTCTCTTTGGCGGAAGATCAATAGTTGAAGATTTCTGCTTACACAATCTATACCTTGACAATATCATAATTAAGAGATCTGCTGATAATGCTGATATTGATAGCCATTTCAACTTCAGTTAAGGCTTAATAAATTTAGTAGGTAATTTAAACTACTATAAAGGAGCTTTGGATATTCTGGATAAACTGATAAGTAGGCAAGAATATTAAACTTTGTGATTGGCTCCTGATGAAGTGAACTCTTCAGTTTTTCAAAATAATATCGGTAGATATTTAAAATACAAGACTGCATTTTAAATGTGCATGTCTGAAATTTTACGGCCAAAAAAAGAGTGTATCTTTTGAGAAGACCAATTAAGGAGTCATTACATGATGGTAATCTGTGTTGCACCCATTTGTAATAAACAGGTTCATGATGCCAGGCACTGTAAATTTTCTGGTAGTGTACTACACCAATAGGGGGGGTTAATTTCTATTTTACATACGGATTTTTTGGAAATTATTAAATGTAATGGCTATCCCATGTATGATACATACATGAATTGATTGATATTAATTATTACCCATGAAACGTTAATGGTATGTTTAAACAGTTTTAGCTTGGCTCTTCTGGTTTATTTCATTGTCTCAAGCTATCTGAGACAGAAGACTCTTAAAATTTCTTGCTTGTACATTATTCCCTCTATCTCTTCTCTCCCTGCTCTCCTTCGGTCTAATTTAAAGCAGAGTAGCCGCTGAGAATACCTGTACATGTTTGTGTGAAGAAAAATGCCCATTTTAAAGATACACAAATCTTCTTGGTAGATGAGAGCAAACCCTTCATCCCTTGTACAAAAACATATTGAGCTGGTATTAATAAGATACTTGTTTTGGTATTAGTTTGTGATGCCAAACAAGAAACATGAGAGAATGTAAAGATAAAGCTGGTGCTCTGATCTTTGTTTAAACAGGTCATGGTTTTTATTTAATGCTGTGTGCTCATTACAGGAACTGTCAGCAGGAATGTAAAGCGGACTGGAGTTCTGATTTGGCATACATAGCCAATTCTGACATTGATGTTTCTGCTTCTTGAGTTAATGGTTCATAGAATATGGTGTTGTTTGTGATTGTATTTATTTAATCAAATTTATTGTATGGAATTAGAAAAAAGTCTGGATTATGTCCTTTTAAGAACCAAATATGGTCAGATCTGCTGCCTCAGGTGCAGTCCTCCTCACCTGAAGAGTTACACAGGAGTGGGCTCTTCTGTACAGCAGGACATGTAGAGGTGTATAAAAAGGTTACTGTTTTTTAAGGCAGCTAGAGTTCTGCCATTGAATTACAAGGAAGGAGACGCAAATCGCCTGAAACCAGGTAACTGCTTAGTCGCTTATCCAGGCAGTTTCTTTTTTCAGACATATGGAAACAATATCAAACATTAAGTAAAAAAATGCATTTATAATTGATAATTTTAATATTTTTGTCCCTGAAAACAGTTTTCATCTCAAATGATTAATAAACACAGTAAAAATAAATCAATGCAGTCCATTTGATTCTTGCTGAGCCTTATTTTGAAGAATTTAGAGAGGACGTGTAAGGTAATCTGAGGGAAAAGCCTTTTCACATGTTCCTGTTACATTGAGATACATTAGAATATTACAATGTACAGTTTGAGCTCTTGGAGTAAGACTAAGTGTAGTGCTGGAAACTTTAATTTGGGTGTTCTGGATCGTACACCAGTTTGGATTCTGTGATCATTGTCCATAGGTAAATTGGGTCTGTGTGAGAGTGTCTGAGAGTAAGGTGGTCTCTATTTGTTATTTCTAACTTAGATACATGCTTCTGTTTCAGTTCTGGATGTTCTAGGTTGTGTTTCAAAATATAAGCAAGGTTAGTAATTTAAGAGGGTCCTTTAAGGTCACTGGACTGTTATCCTTTGACTTCCTATTAGAAAATCATCTTTTCAGGCTGATGTTATTACAGATAAAATAACATGCGAATGTAATGCTTGGGCAAGGTTGCAGAATGACAGTCCAGTATAAGATCTATTGCAAAAAGGAGCAGAGCTGTCATGGTAAGGGCTATTCACCTGCTTCTGCTGTGGCCACCTCTGGAGGGTAAAGCAGTTCATTCTTTGTGAATGCTCACTGCTTGACCTCATTGTTGAAACTGTCAACAAGTGTGACAGTTTTGCTGTGATTTGATACGACAGTGGAAATTGTATTAGAATTAACAAATAACCGTCACGGCATATATGTAGTAACTTGCAGTCATAAATGATTTGGGATTCATTACACTAACCTAAATACAAAATGCTTAGCGTTTTCCATTCAGTCACTTATTTAAAATGCCATTATTTACCATGGGAGTAAGATTGAGTTCATAATGTCATTTAAATATGCTGTATTGTGTGTGACTATGGAGAGCCATACTAATATTAGTGTAATAAGGACTCGTCTTCTTTTTCACACAGATTCAGAGGTGTAATACATATGTATAATACATTTCAATTGCAAGTATTTGCCCTTACTTGTTATATATTTTTAATTTCTACATTTCTGCTAAAACCAAGATTACTATATTTAGCTTATATCACTTTTTTGAAAGCTATTTTTTATGCGGCATGCCTTCTCGACCTTTTAAATTCAGTTCCTCTGCCATATAGCCAGTCCAGCTTCCCTTATGGCAGGTGAGGGTCTTGCCATTCAACCAAAGACTGAAGCCAGCAGAGCAGCTGTAGAAGCAGCATATGAAGGAGACCGATGGTTACTGATATTTTTGACTGTTTTTTCTCTGCCTTTTCCTAATTGGTTGTTTTGCTCAAGCTCCCTCTTTGCCAGCTCTCGCAGTCGCATCACTTAGCTTAACATGCTGTATAGCTCAAACATCCTGCATGCCACTTTATTTCTTATCACCTTTTTTCTCCTCTCACTGACTCTATCATATCCCATCTTCTCTCTGCTTTTGTCTTTTGTGACGCTAATCCCACTTAATTTTTCCTTCTCCATAAAGGAAAATGGAAGGAACATAGTGCTCTGCCATTGCACTGATCATTTCTCAGCATTGCTGTATTATTTTTCTCCCCTATCCTTTGTTGAGCTTCTGGACACCATAAGCTGTTTGGGGCAGAGACTCTGTTACTGCATGGTTGTACAGTGCCTAGCATAGTTTGCTGTTGGAGTTCACTTGGTCTGTGGACACTCATATAATAATAAATAGTAATATTAGGGTTATTTCAACTTTCTTCTGGTCCCTTGGTAGTAAACAAAAAAATTTCTTACTCAGAGCTTATCTTCACTGTACTGCTGTTCTGAGGTATATATCAGTTTTGCCCCTCAACATTTTGTCCCTAGTGTGAGTAGTTTTTGGTAAAGTTCAAGATACCTTGCCTATTGCAGCAGGGGTGGGATGGATTAAAACTCAGCTACTACCAGTAGTTAATAATCTAGTACCTTGAACAAGAACCAAACAAAAAAAATGTCAGCTTCAACACGTTTCAGTGGAAACTTCAGATTTCGCAACACCAAAAAAATGTTCTGGTTTCACCAGGTTGATTAAGTAAGACAGAAGGGAAAAGAAAACCCAAAAATGTATAGTGGGTTCATTTCACTTCTTCGATACTTTCCTCCTAAGTATTTTTTAATTTTTATTTCCCTCTACTTTTCACCCCTGAACTGTTTGGCTTTGTTTTAGCATCTTGTGCATCACGTGAAAATCTGTAGTCGGTCCAAATAAAATTTTCAACAGATTATTTTCAAGCAGCCAGCGAATCAGCTGATGTACAGTGCATACAGCTCGGAGTCACAGTTTGGAGGCAGCCAGCCCGGTCACTGACCAGCTATTCCTGTCACTGGCACAGCCTGCACCGTGTTTTGCAGTGTGATAGCTTCAACCTGAGCTAGCCTAGCTGCCATGGAGTACCGTGAGTGCACTCTCAGTGTGGCTCTTCTGAATCTTGCTTCTTTTATGAGTAGCCTCTTCAGCTTCACGGAGAGCAGTGATTTGAAGCATCCCTGTGTGAGAAAGGCACTGCAGGACTGGATGCTTTGCTAATCAGTAGGATCCATTTTAGGTCTCAAGAATATCCAGAGGTGTTTGACCTGAAACACAGGACTGTGTGTCTGGGTCTTCCCCCATACTATCTTTCCTCTCTCTTTTTCTTTGAAGGAAAGGGTTTAAGTTGCCTTTGTCTCCATTTCCTGTGGACTGTGTAGGGGGGCTCTTTGTGGACATGACTTTACAGGTAGGAAGAGTGAGTGGCCCAAACAACTGTTGAGTAATTTTTCCTTGTATCAGTCCTGGGGAGGATACCTGGAAAAATAAACAGAAAAAACCCAGTGGCTCCCTCCCTGAACATTAATCAGATGACATGAAGGATTTCAATGGGATGGATGCAGCTAAATGAGTAAAACGTGGAAACAACAAAATGAATAGGACAGTATACTTCATTTTCAAAGTTTTGTGTCTTAAGGGAAAAAAATGTAGCTGTTAAGGATTTGCTTGATTAATTTTATAATTTAACTCCAGGCCTTAATAGAAAAAGATACACTGATCTCAGAAGTAGTATCACTATAAATGTATCTACGTGTAAGCTGCGTTCTACATTCTACCTTATATATTTGTGTGCTGGTACTTTGGCATTTCATTCATCTTGAACTGCAAGAATAGATTGGCCACTTTTATTTTCTGTTCTTGTGTACTGACGCAGAGATCAGCAACCTTTCAAGAGTTGTTACTGTTAGATTTCTTTCTGAAATCGGACGAGAATATTGGCAATAGAAATTCATCCACAGCCGAGAGGTGCTGCTGCACAAAAAGGGAAGACCCTGTGAACTGTCTTACTAGTATTAACTTGCCTGCGTATGAAACAGCAGCTTGTGGCTTCTGCTAAACTGAGAGCAGGGGAGTTGCTGCCTCTGCTGCTGGCTGTTCCAGGGGTGCTGTGTGCCATTCACCTCTGCCCTGAGCCACCCCGGCATCTCTGCTGTACTTTGCTGACCCACAGACTAACACTGCTGGTGACCAACACTGATTTTGAATGCTTACATGAAAACTGCTTGAACTGTCTACTAAAATAATCCTCTGCTCAGTATTAGGCTTTGACATACTCTGATGTAATTTTGGTATCGGAGCAAACACGCTAAACCAGATGGGATGTATTCTGCCCTCAGATATGCATGAATGATCAAATCGGTCAAATTCTGTGCATTTATACACAATTTCTGTTGAAATCGATTTGAATAAAGTATGTGTCGCAGGCAAGTGGGACTTGACCCAGCAGGGCTTGTACAGATGAAGGCTAGGAAATGAGTGTGAGGCCACTTGTCACAAAAGGGTGAAGAAAAAGAACATTCTTCAGTTAAAAATTAAACCAAACTGTTTCTTTATATATATATAATGTTTCAGTACTTACATAGTCGTCTCCTCAGTAAATAACATTTTAAGAGATTCAAGAGCTTAATGAGATGACATGCCCAAATTCCAGACCGAAATGTAGAATCAAATCCCCGCAACCCTAATTTACTCCTGTTGGAATGTCCATTTTTGATCATTTCCCCACATAACCTGTATTTTTAGCTATTTTCCCTTAGAATGAGTATTATCATTTTGGGACTTGTAATTTGTCTTTTATGAATGTATACTCATGATTTTCAGTAATGTAGATTTTGAAATACTGCCAGAAACGAAGGCAAATTTTTTAGAGTGAGGAACCAGTTTTGTGGCTTTTAGATATTTATTTAAAATTTCCTTCCCTAGAGGTAATTACTTAAATAGATTAGCTACCTCTGCAGGTATTTGAGGATAAATACAGGTAATATTGAGCCAAACCAGTATATTTTTCAGGGAAAATATTTGGTTTTACTTAAGAAAAATGTATCCATTTAAATATTTTATCTAAATATGATAATGTTTTATACATTCAGGCAAGATCGTATGTAGGATTACAATAATGCATTTAGCCTTGACAAATGTTCAGTCTATTTGAAAATCTTAGAGTATTGCAGTGTTTAAATGTAAAATATATTGGATATATTGTAAAGTGGAAGTTTAAGGTGAAAACAAAGCAATATTATTAGGTTGTGTTTCTTTTTTAAATTGAATAAATTAACAGTTATTTTTATGGATGAGAATTTGATTCAGAAAATGATACTGCTGATGAGCCAAAATAAAATTAAATCTTCATAAACAGAATATTCAGCTACTGTAGTTTTGGGAACCTAGGTAGGGAAATGAGAAAAAGTAATTTAAAATCTTACAATCATCATTCAAAATAAGACTATCTAAGAAGGTATCTAAGTGGTAACTGCTTTAAATAAATACAGAATTAGATTTCATAGGTAAATGTGCAATTTTTGTGTTTTCTGAATGCATTCATCTATCCCTTTTTCTTGATGCCAGGTCAGAACTTGGGCATATAGTAGGTACAGTATATTTTTGGGGGGAACTCCACAGAAGTGGATGTTAGGGCATTGTTCCAAAAGACAACTAATTTATCTCATTTCCTACTTGCTCTGTCTATATAATCTTTTTATGACAGTTAAAGCTAGCAAGTACATTAGTATCCTTTATAAAAAAAGTAATGAGAGAAACGTATAATATTTGTGTTTGAGAGCAATGTAAGAAAGCTAATTTGAAGAAAAAAAATTAATTTCAGTGAAGAATTTTGTCATATCGTATTTGATAGGTCATTATAATCAGCAAAGGAGAACAAGGATGTGTGTTTTAGCATGGTGAGGAATATCTTGGGGGATTTTGTTCTTTCTTTTCCAATACAGGTTAAGGTAATTTCAATCACAGAGAAATAAGAGATCTTATTTAAGTCACTGAATTTTTTTCACATTACAAAACAGATTGCTCCGTGCCCTGTAGATCTGCAGTTAACAAATACGTGATATATATGATGAGGCACTGAAGTATTCATTGATAGGTGAAATAGGAGATTCTAAACAGAAGAGGATAGATCTTGCATTTCTTCTCATTGAAGTCAGTAGGATTTTGAGGCATACAAGTAACTCAGAATTATGCCCCCTGGTTTTGGTTACATGAGTGGGAATAGCTCTGACTTCCAGGGAAGAGATAAGGTTGCAGAACTGAGTATTATTTGACTTCTAACAGGTAGCAAATTTAGATTTGCTGGCACAGAAAAGCATCTCAGACATGTTTTAAAAAAACCACCCAAAGAGTCCCCTTAGTAAATCATGAGGATGGTGTAACTTCTTTCAGCAGAAGCCACTGAAGAGAGCAGAGACTGAACAATGGGATGCTTAAGATCTCTTTCAATGAAGATACACCATAGGCAAAGGTTTTTGAAAATACCATAGTGGAGCATATGTGCTCTAGTTACCAGATGAGGATTGTGAAATCCATGGTAAGAGCCATGGTAAAGAGGCATTTGTAAAGGTTTTATTCCAATTTTTGACCTTAAGACAACTTTACAAACTTGCATAGCAATGTACCTACATGTTATGCCCTGAGGAGCAGATGGAGCAGTGTACGTTGCCATCTCATGGTACCCACAGAATGGATTGGTGAGCGCGTTGCATTTTTTTTTTTTGTGGAGATAAATCTGCATTACAAAACTTACCCTCATTTGTACATTTATTTGCTGCTTAAAACCGGGGATTTCTTAGCCTGTGTGGGTATGAAGTTAGAGCTGCCCTTCAGTGGTGGTCTCTGCAGCGGAGGCCTGAGGCACGCAGGCGGGCCAGGGAAGCGTGCCAGGCCTGGCGCGGGTGCAGCCCCTCTCTCTGTGCTGGGGATGGAGGGCTGCAGGCTTGAAGGCTGTCACCCTGGCACGTTTCACCACCGTTAAACTGGCATTTAGAAAAACTAATGCTCTCAAATGCTGTACTGCTTCTGTAGCTAAGTAGGGTTAGGTTTCCCGGCAGGATTTCTAGGTCACTGCAGTCATCATGAAGAACTCTGGGAGGTTTGTAAGAGTGGTAAACACCTTAAATGGCACCACAGGTTATGAGATTGTAATTCAGTTATCCTTGAGGAGTCTGTTGGTTTTTTAATGCTGTTTAGTTCTCATTGACACAAATTGCAGGTACATAAAGTGTTTGCTTTGGGAAAAGGGGGCTTATAAGTGCATATTGCACTTCAATACATTGCAGTTTTATTTGTTTATTTTTTAAATGCAATGGGAAATGTTTCTATCTATGACAAATCGTATTTGTTTTGAAAGCCTAATGATTCCATCAGTAGAAATGTGCATGATCAACCTTAAGATCTACAAGTGTCTCGATGACATTTGATTATGCTGCCTTCACTTGTCCTCACTTGTCCTTGTCATTTGTCAAGTGAGTCCAAACCAGTCTGCTAAGGGTAGACTTGGTGGTTTTGGTTTGCCAGGACTTGCATTCTGTTTCAGAAAATGAGGAGGAGGAAGAGGAGAGTGTATCCCTTCGGAAGAGGAGAGTGTATCCCTTTGGAAAAGCTTTAATCTGCAGAGTGATTTGACTGGCTCATCCTTTCTCACAGAATAATGCCTTTTTAGGATCATTTCAGTATTCATTTCCTGATGGCAGAACTGAAGATAGCAGACTAATTCCATTGATTGGCTTCTATCTGGAGTATCTGAAATGGGTATTTTACACAGCAAAAAACCTTTAGCATTTTCAGCCTGTTTCTCATTGTAAGTGATTGCTTTATTGATTCCAGTATGTTCACTTACTGCTGGTCAGTCTATAACGAGCTTTTTGGGGGGGGGGTTAAACCAAAACCAGTAATTTGTGATAACGAAGCCAATCACTAGTGGTTATAGGTATGTTACTATGACAATTGGGACCATTGCTGCAGAATATTCTGTAGCGCTTTTTTTGGGGTTTAAATAAAGGGTCTACTTCCCTGTGTAAAGGATGACCTAACAGTTTATGAAGAGCACTGTAGTGCAGTATAGGAGAAGACCTGAACCCTTTATGAAGCTCTTGGAAGGGTTTCTGGTTAACAGTATCCAAAATGTCCACAAGAAGCAAGTGTGTCACTATGGGGTCTATGACAAACTCTCATGTGCTTCTTTAAGGTATTTTACTGCTGTTGTCTTACTGGCTTTCCCTGAAAAAATATGGCTTTGATGTTTTATAGCTGAATGAAAACGCCTTTTTTTTTTTGATACCACATTTCATTTCTTCATTGCCTCCCCGTATCCCAGCTTGTCAGACTCTGAACAAAACTAACATGTTTTCTGTAGCTACCTCTTTGCCACTGATCTTGGTACTGCTGAGAGTCCCAGCATCCTCTTCTTTCTTTATGTTATTTCACTGTTATTAGTGCAAAATCTGGCAACTGCCTCTCTTGAACTCTTCCTGGGGTACACTATAGTCATGTTGTGCTTCTTGACCTCCAGATTTTTTGTAACCTAGAGAAGCTCATTGCTCAACAGATAACTCCTTCACAGCTTTCTCTCTTAATTTATAACTTATTTTTTATTACGTAATCATCACCAGTATTTTATCTTGGTTTCTAATTATTATTTCAGTGACATCTGCTTGAGCCATGTTGTTTTCAAGTCTAGATTCCTATTTTGTGTTGCTGGAATAATTTTCAAGTAGTCTCAGTGTTGTTTTTAGGCTCGAGACAAAGGGTAGATGATGGAGGGAACAGCGTGGATGATGGAATGAGATATAGCAAGAGACAGTGGACACGAGAAGGATGAACGTAGAATAAAGCAGAATCTGTGAGTGAAGAAGTGAGATTAAAATAAAATGTTGGCTTGAAATGGAAAAAAGAGAAATGGGATGCGTAAATAGGCTGGAAAATTCATGTAAAACAGGGAAATAATTATGCCAGCTATACAAGAAGGCTGTGAGATGAAAATACCAGAAATTTCAGGCTGAAAAAGTAAGAAAATCTTAGTACAAAGATTTATTTGAGGACCTCATCAAAGGACTTAAATATATGTCTGGGTTCAAGCACCTGCCTAGTCCAGTAATTCCTTACGAGAGATGTTGCAATCCACATAGTTTGTGGCCTGATGAAGCCTTCTGAAGATGGTGGAGCAGTGTCCATTGTACACAGTGGGCTTTGGGTCAGAGCTCTGTGAACATTTGAACACATGCTGGAGAAAGCAGCAGAAAAATAATGTATGGAGAACATTCCTGCCATCAGTTAGAAGATGGCTTAGCTGATTTAATAGCTTTTTCTCAGTCTGTGATTCTAACAGCCAGGTTTGTGATATTTATTTTAGTATTCATGTTCTTGCAGTCCTTTTTACATTTCTCTGTTTTTCCCTGGCAGACATCCCGCAGCTCCGTAAGTCTGGGGGAAGAGGATGGTTAGCATGTTGTTGCTGTGGGGATTTGAGTCTTAATGCTCTGTGTTGGTAATGCTGGGCATATAATTTTAAAACTTGCATGCTATAGAAGCAGATAATTATTTCCTTGCTTCATTTTATACTCTGGTTTGGGAAAGGAAGAAATTTCAGCATATTAAAAGAAAGAAAAAGTTACGATTTGGGGGACGATTGGAAATGGAAACAGAAAGAGGGGAGTAATGGGTGTCAGTCTGGTTATCAGTCAAGCTGGAAAGAGACAGCTTGTTCTGTCGAACACCAAGAATGTTAGTAGTCAGCCAACCACTTATGCAGGAAGAAAACCCTAGACTGAAAGGTAAGGTTCAAAGACATCTGTGTATGTTTCTGAAATGAGCTTGAATTAAGCTTGCTATTGAATTATGCTTACTGATTATGTGTGTTACATATCTGATTTTTGTTTAGCACAGGCTATTCATATGATTGCAGTTATTTTATTTTTATTGCAGGATCTGGCGCTTTCTTTTCTTCTCCAGTCTTGGATGCTTTTTATGTGTCCAGGGTTGATGTTGGGTGACTGTCATTTGGCAGAAGGTTTAGCAGTGCTGTGGCATATCTTTTTTTTTTTTCCTTTTTTTTTTTCTTACCTCAAGTGAAATACGTTGTCTTCCCATTTTCTACATGTTTATATGGTGAACTTCTTGCTGAATGTCTGTGGCTAGCATCCTCTCAAGCTGGCCTAATGGTGTGATTCACACGCTCTCCCATGTGCAAGGATTGATTCCCTGCTTAAAAGAACTCTTCAGCACTAAAGGGTGTATCAGCGGTGTGCTGGCTGTGGTTTGTTTCTGTTCGCAAACAAATTTGTTCTTTTGAGTTAGTTTGTGTTGGTAAGTGCTATTTTCCACTTACCCAGAAAGAGGAAGCAGAGTTTGAGTGGATATTGGGGTACCTGCATACATCTGCTGTTTCTGCAGCAGATTTGGTGTATAACTTGGGAGAAGTCATAAAAGACAGGACCTAAAGAGGAGGCTGACAGAGGCCGTTTTCTCTGCTGCTGTGAGCTCCTGAGAACTTACTAAGGCCAAAGGGAGATTCTAGGTTCTTAAGGCGGTGCCTTAACTCCTTTGTAACTGAAGTTCAGTTGTGTGTAAAGTGGGCATAATCCCTGAATTATAAAACAAAGGCTGTGTTTTTCAGGTAGTTTGAAATCCTTATGTAGAGCTGTGGAATCATAAATTATTAATCTTACTGGAGAATATTTCTAGAGGTCACCAGTTCTAATAGTTTCTTTCAAACAGAAGTAGGTTCACTTAGAACAGTTTGCCCCCTATAAAATCTCTGACCTTGCCTATTCAAACTTCTTTACAAATGCATCATTTAATACAGGAAGCTCCTCAGGGAGGGTTCTTCACATCTGCCATCATAATTTCTTATTTCCTAAATGCAGCAATTTGTACTTCATTATTCTTACAAGGATCATGCCTCCCTTCCCTCCCCCTGCTCTGGCACATTCCTTTGTGCCGCTGCTTGTTCCGTAGCCCGAAGAAGGCATCTGAGAGTGTTTAAAATCCAAAATTTTCTTTGTTGTTATTCTGCCATTTCCTTACCACGCAATTCTAGGGGAGGACATGAAGGAATCTGCTCTTTTATCCTCACACTGTTTTCCTGCAGGTTGTTAGTGACAGCAAGTTGTTATCATTTTACAGCTATTCAGCAAGTAACAAAACTGAGCTGAATCTCTCCTTTCAGTTTCCTAAGGACAAGATTTCCCAAAACAAAAATACACCAGCCACTTCTTGGAGCACTTAACATCTGTAGTAGTTAAGCAAAGGACTGAAGCCCAGATTTTTAAAGATGCTTAGGTGCTTGACTGCCACTAGAACTGAATTGGACCTAAGTACCTGTAAAGAGCTTTAAAAATTTGAGTGACTATGAAGACCTCCCTCATCCATCACTCTTGGCAGTGGTCCCTTCAGAATGGAAGTAAGGCACATCAGCAAGGTCACATAAAATACTTGTAGTCCTGCTTTCCAGAAACTGCACATATTAAGTGAATTGCTGCATTCTAGCATGGCTTTTCATGAAATACATCTTCTGAAGCAGATTACTTATATTCCCTAGAAGAAAAGAGCCCTTGCTTGCATGAAAGTAAATATTTAAGACAGACAACTTTTAAAAAGGATACAAAATTATACTGTAAAAATACCCACTTTTATACCATATAATCCATTTTTTATTAAAACTGGGAAATAAAGTAGAATTCACATTTAAATTACTTTCTGCTGTTTCATTCCAGTTGGTTTCACTTTGCTGTTCGTCTACCCATTTTCAGTGCTGCTGTTCTAGACTTGCATAATGTTCAGGGAAAAATTTATTCCCAAACATAAAACCTGTATGGATTTTACTTTTTTTAATGTTTAATAACATTTAACTGTGTGTTAGCCTTTGAATCACTTTCTTTTCCAGTGAATCCAGAATGTTGGGCTAGTGCTGACTGAGAAGAGAATGTGTTGGAAGGGGGGAGCCCTTCGCATCTGTGTCAGGAGTTCCTTCAGTGATGCTATAAACCAGGAGCATGTGCCCAGAAGGCCGTTTGCTCTGTTCCTTAGGATGTAAAGAACAACCACTTGCAATGCTTCCCCGTAATAAGTGGCACGGACTTTCTGAAGAATTGGTTAAACTGATGCTTGTTTAATTAACTCGCATTTTAGTTGTGCACAGCCATGTATTCAGTTTCAGGTTTGGTGATTTTTTTGTGAAGGAGGATGGGGAATAAACATTCAGTAATGCAATAAAAAAAGAAAGGAGAGTAAAAGTTTGTGTTGAAGAAACATTATTATTTGACGCACCATTCTGAAGAATGACTGCCTTGTCTTTTAGATTTTTATTAAATGTCTGAAATATTTGAGCAAGTTGCCCCTGTGTTCTTTAGCAAGTTTACTTCCACTCCCTGCTACCCACCTCCAACTAAAGTACGTTCATCAAATTGCTGGGTTGGAAAGGTTTGTGATGAGTTCTTTGAGCTGTGTGTCTTCATCGCTCCATATCCCCCCTTCATCTTCATCTCATATCAAATTCCAAACAGATTAACTGTCAAACAGTTATGCTCCATCTCTTCAATCTGCTTTTAGGTTTTTCAAAGGGGAGTGTGCTGATTAGGTAAGGAGATGACATGGTCTTCTTCCGTCGATGTAGGAAGATAGCAGATATGATCGCCTGAAAAAGCTGAACTACACAGTGCAAGCATGGCTTTCGCCCAGTCGCACATTATGGCAGCTAGAAGGCATCAGCACAGTAGACTCATAATTGAAGTGGATGAGTACAGCTCCAACCCCACACAGGCTTTCACGTTCTACAACATTAACCAGGGACGTTTTCAGCCCCCACATGTGCAAATGTAAGTATTATAGTTTTGTTATTGCTCTAGCACAGCCTTCTGAATTGTTATTGCCTTGTCGATGTGGTATTTGATGGACCAGTCAAAAATAATTCAAAGAACACTGTTTTCCTGCATTTCTAATAATAATTACTATAATGATACAAAATCAGTCCGTTTGGAAAGTATAAGTACTTTGTTAAAGGATGGGAGAAAGATCACTCCACTAGCATAACTTTAATACATAATACTTACATATTAAAAAGAGAAATAAACAACAAGCGGTGGTAATAAAATAAGACATGCTACAAGGGTGATACTTTCTGCAATCTTAATAATGTTTGTTTGCATCGTGCACTTGCTTATTGATGTAAATAGTTGTTGAAAATACCAAGCCTGTATCTGTACAACACATACTGTTTGGTTAGTTATATTACAGCTACATACAAGGGAAAAATCACATCAATAAATAAAATAGTGTGGGCATCCATCCGACAACTTACTTTCATACTGATGTGGTGAAGATGCCAAGTGCTTAAAGAGTAATTAAAATAATGTGTTTGTTTCTGACTTCTTATATAATGACAACATCAGTAAAATTAACTGCTCTAAATGATTTACTTGTAATGTAAAGTGGAGAATTATAATTACAAAATGAAACCTGCCATAAAGTTTAAAGCCAGAAGGAAGAGCAAAACAGTAAAGCTATTACAAATAAATTAAGTATAAAATTCTACTGTAAAATATTTTTATAGGGAATAAAAATGTCTGCACCATTTTATTGTGTTTATTAAAGAGAGAAGCAGCCTTATCTTTAGATCAGAAGGCTAGTTTTCATTTTTTTAGAGGAAACTTTAATTCCTTTAGGAAGACTGAATAAATAATCACCTCATTCACATTTTTGGTGTTTAATGCGATTTGGTAATTTGCAAACATAGGCCATGATTTCTGCAGTTAAAAAACTCAGCAATTATGACTGGTTGAATGCTATGTGTATATTTAGTGAATACTTATGTACATTCTTTGGCATAAATTAGATATTATATTAAAAAAATCTGAAGACTAACAGATATACCAGGGTGGTGAGCAAACACTCAGTTTTTGGGGGCAGTGCATTAGCTTGTGGTCTATGTTGGGGGTTTTTAGGTCCTATTGAAATGCAAACAGTAAAATGAGTTGAGTGTTAGCACTGGGAAACATGTTTTGTTTATAGAGCTGGCAAATGGTAGCAAAAGTACAAACAAACAAACAAATGTGGGTTCAGAAATACTTTTACAAATAAAAATGCTGAATGCAGGTTGCTTTATTTGTCGAGGCTTAGCCATTCTTTGCGAATATTCAGACAGTTCCTGGGCACTCATGAATTTGTTCACTGGTCTTAAAAGCTGAATGCTTTTTACTGGGCTGAAAATAAGTTTTTTATTAGTATCCACTTGGTACTCAACAATATGCAGTTTAAACTTCTAACCAGTCACAAATCATATTACTGGAGGGCTCAGACAATCAACTGCATGATAGAAGTTCAGCACCTAAGCAAGTAGTTGGAAATAAGCTGTCCTTAGAAAATGGTTCCTCAGAAGAGTTTAGCAGTCTGTCATGAATGATTAATACTATTGAAGAAGGTTGTGCAAATAGAAAAACAGGCTAAATCAATTGAAACATTTACCACAGTCTGACCTAGTCTTTCTCTTGGTACAGAAATTGTAAATAATGTTTCTGAATACCAGCAGGATTGCTTTTACCTCCTACCAATGAATAGAATAGTAACAAAGAAGGGAAAAGTAGACATAAAAAGTGTAACAAAAGCACCTTTTATTCATGTGATTGTTATGGGTGAAATCTTAGCCCTGCTTTAGTCCATGCAAGTTTTATCGTTAACTTCAGGGAGGTGAGGGCTTTGCCTTGTCTTCGTGTGTAGTTCAAAATACCTAGATTAGTGACATTGCAGGCAATCATAAACAGATTTCACATAGACCTGTTGACATTTGAACTTGTAGTAAACTACTTAACCACAGGGGGTTTTTTGTGCTCCTTTCCTGAATTCAATCTTGCAGCTCTTCCTTGGCCCTCCGTGCAGTTTTATATTTCTTGTTTCACTTCTTAGCACCTATGACATGCTGACAGCCCTTTCCTAGCCCCATCTTAGTCTAGCATCCCTATGCCTGTGAGATGACTGGGTTGCTACTGACAAGAAGGGTGGTAAATTCTGACAGTGTTTTCAAGTCCATCAGTAGTTTCTGGGAAGTTCCTGTCTTGCTCCTTTGTGAAACCACTGAAATCTAGTGTATAAACTAACCTCTGGCAGGGTTTTGCTCTGAGATTTTTTAACTTTGCTTTTCAATTTCTCTGCAAGTTTTCATACTGGTTTAAAGAAAAACAAAAGCATTTGCACAAAAATAATCAGCAGATCTTTATTCCTCTGCTCACGCTGTAAGCAGTGCATTGGGTGTTGGTGTGACAGCTGCTGTGGGAATGCGTTACACAAGAATATGGGGATTGAGCCTTCAGAAATTATTTCCAGTAATACAACTTAAATGTGTTTGTGAAACCTGACATATGTTTTTACCTATATCCAGCGCCAGTGTGTGCATATCACTTCAGTGAAAATCTGCATCTCATTTATTTGTTTTTCTGTATTGATGCCTTTTTCCCATGAAAATTCTCTGGCCCGTTGCACAGGATTTAAAAGTTATACATACCTCAGCAACCAGGAAAATGCTGTCCACATCTTCCCCATCCCCATCCAAACTGTAAGAAAAAGCGTATGTATTACGTGCTGCATGGGTTGCCATGGTAAGTCTGTTGTTTTTCCCATTCAGCTTCAGAGGAGCAACATGTGAAATGCATGCTACTCCCAAACACCCAGCTTACTGCTGTGCTGAGCTTTAAAAGATCTCTGAAGGAGAAGAAGCACCTGCTTTAAAGGCTACTCTACCATGAAAAGTCAAAAAGTGGTGTTTTAGACCAGTCCATATCCTTATGTTGTGCCAGGGTAGTATGCGTAATTTAAACCTGGCTTTCTAATACGGCCTGTAACTCACTTTGAGAAGTGCTGGGCAGGGAGAGCAATAATCAGAAATTTGTTTACTGACTGATGTTTAATCTTTTTAGCTTAAGTGGCTGCAACGATAGCCAGGGTCAGCTCTGCCACATTTTTATCCAGCCATCCCAGTTCATTTTGAGGAGGAACTCCATGAACTGAATGCATTACCCTTCACACAGCTCGCACCTTATGACAAGCCTCACTCACTAGTCTAAACCCCACCATTCACCATCCATATTCCTTTGGCCCCGTGCTACCTCCACTCACCACCCATGAAGCTTGCTCTGTGGTAGCTCTCTTCCCTCCAAAACAGAGGCATTTTTAACATGGGATGGCAGCCATGCAGCTGCACTGTTGGAGGTTGTGACCTCCTATGCCTAACTCCCCCTGCATCTCTCTTGTTTTCATCTGCCCTTCTACATGTGCCTGTGGTCCTCTCACAACATACACACTCCCTCAGCCCTACACGCAGGGTTTGCAGCTGGTCTCTCTCAGGGTCCAAATGTTCCACTCTTTGTCAGCCAAGTTTTACAGTTTCCAGTATGTGCTTGCTTACATATCCCGCTAGCATGTACATACTGCTGGGTATTCATTAGGTATGATTTGATCAGAGCTGGTTTTACTCCTTACCTCACATTTGGTTACTTACTGTTCAAAAACTGGAACTTCAGAAAGATGACTACAGGGTACTTGTACTAAAAGGCTGTTTTTCCAGTACTGCTGTAAAAAACCCAACGTTTCTTCTTCCTAAAAAAGTATAGGAAAGTCAGGTACAAACTAATTTGTTCATACTCTAGTTTTGTAGATACAGTGTAGAAAATGCTAAGAACTTTTTCTATATTTAACAAGATTTAAATGTTTTAGATTTATTCCTGACTCTCTCACTAGTCTTGTGAAGTTGTCAAAAACACCTCAGTTTACCCGCCTATAAATTTCGTAGAATTCTTCTTTGACTTAGAGAAAAGATTGCATGATTAAAGATTATTATCATATGTCTTTCAAGCAGTAGAACGACTTCTGAAAATTTACCCAGTAAACAGGGGTAGTATTATTAATAGCAAAGATCTCTAACTTTTTTCCTGAGTTTATTTATATAAAAGTAAGCTCCTGAATTGAAGCACAACCCGCAAGGGATAGGAATATGTATTACATACTGCAACAGTGAACAAAACTAATTTTATTTGTCCTTTCAAAATAAATGTTGTAAAAGTAAAATAATTCGTAACAATTCTGTATATCTCTCTGGTTTCTAGTGACATAAATATAACTCCTGCATCTCTAGCTTTTTGATTTTATTCCACCAGAATTCCCCAACTGGAATAGTAGATATGGTATAGCTGCATATAGATACATTTGCTTCTATATATTCTAACAAAATATGGATTGAGGGTAAAAAGATTGAGTTGAAAATTAGTATTCCTCATATAGCAGAGAGGTGTTCTCTGCTTTCCCCTTCTAAATCATAAGCAAGTCTCATCAAACTGGGTCAGATCTTTTCGTTTCCTCAGTTTTGAATATCGAGATTGGGCTCTGAACAATGCAGCCTCACCCCTCACAGCATCTGATTTCATTTAGTATAATTAAGCCCAGAAAGTTGCCACATTTGTCCTGACAATAGTCAGGCTTGAACGTACATTTACAGCAGTTGTCAGGAGAGTTCTTATCTTGCATTGCATTAACACACTGAAACGTATCTCCAAAATGTGTTAATTAAATTTGCTGGACTTATATAACTCGCAGAAAAAAGTTATGATTAGAAAAAATGCTTTTAAATGTTTTTATGTATCTAAAATAAATCTTTTCCCTGCGTACTGTGTAATCATATTTAAACAATTAAATGGGATAGTACTGTTCCTTTGAAACTGGCAATGCCTTTGATTTATTTGTAAGTATTTGTTTCAGAGTTACTGCCATAGTTCAATCTCTTTTCCTTAATCTCTTTAAATTAATCCATCTACCCAACAAATACTGAAAATGTTGTGATGTGAACATCAAGAATTTTTACACCTCCCATTAGTGTTAGGTTTGTTTTAATAAATCCCTTCCATCAGGCAGATCTAGAAGTCTGTGTAATCTTTTGTAAAGGTAAAAAATAGTATTAGAATTGCAAAGTAGACACTAAGAAGTACATAAGTACTTTATAACCTTGTTATGATGCGTTTCCTGCAGGGTTGATCCGGTGCCCCATGATGCTCCCAAACCTCCAGGATATACACGATTTGTCTGTATTTCTGATACTCACTCAAGAACTGATCCCATCCAAATGCCATATGGAGATGTGTTAATACATGCTGGTGATTTCACTGAGCTGGGACTTCCTAGTGAAGTAAAAAAATTCAACGAGTGGCTAGGTAGGTATTGAATTCTGTGTGGATTTGAAAGTAAATTTGTTTACTGATTGTATCTGCCCCTTCTGCCTCCCAGTAAAAACCATCATGTACTCAGAAATGATGAATATTAATTTGGCTTTTAAATTTGAATGGCAATGAGCAGGAATCAGATTTTTTTTTTTTTTAACAAATATTTTTGCATTTTTCCAACTGAGCAAATAAGATTTGTGAGACTATTCATCTGTTCTGCCTTCACACTCTCAAGTGTACATTAAGCAACTTCTTGGTGTTAGTAACAATTTAAGTCAGTAGGCCTTTAATGATTTACATAAAACCTCTTACATACATTGTTATGGCTTTGCTTCCCCGCAAAAAAAGTTGTTGTGACTGAAAACATTTGTCTGTTTAACCCCGGAGGCTCATAGTTTTTTTTATCTGAGGCTCAGCTGCACCACAGTGATGAATTCCAAACAAAGCAAAACGTGTGCCTGTGGTTGCTGTCTTGGATGTAGCAGACCAGATGTAGATGCCTTCTGTAGGCAACTGTTGGCATTGGTAACTGAAATTCTGTTCCACTGGGCAAGAGAGTGGTGATTTACATGTGCTTCTGCAATGTTTTGTATATGCTAAAAAAAATGACAGTGAAAATTGGAAAGCATACACTGTATCCAGACAAAAACCCTGATCGGTATTGTTCCTGCAGCAGTGTGGATACCTTAATTTAGAATAAAAATGGGTTCTGGATCCTGATACTTCATTATCAAAAAAAGGGTGAGAGGAAATGAAGGAGTTGGAGAAAGAAAGGACACAGTTTAAGGGTAATGGATTTCAGTTTTTAGGTTGATTTTCTTTCCTGTAGTTGATATTTTTGCATTTCTCCTGTCTTTTTTGCTACATATTACAGCATTCCACACTGGGAAGGCACAAAGCAGGCAGGTGCGTATAGGCTGAAATGGAATGTAAAAAAAAGTCAGGACTTCACAATTTAAACAAATATTTACTAGCAAATAATTATCAGCAAAGCTGATAAATATTTATTTGAGCTTGGGGACCTAATAATACATCCCACATGGAACAATTGCATTTTTCTATGAGTTTTAAGGTAGGGACAGCATGTGGAAGTAACATACTCTGTTCCAGTTCCCTCACCTCTGTCTCTGTACCCAAATGGAACAGGTTGGCTGCAAAAGAGAAAACAAATTTTAATCCTATTTTGTAGGTCTCTACCATGTATTATAATAATGTACTGAAAATAGCATATGAAGATTATACAAACCATATGGTTATCCCTTCTAAATAATACCCATTTTATTTATCTGCTAGTGTGGGAAGAAAAGTGCTTTGGGATACTGCTAGTGAGCAAGGATGGGGGCTACACATTACTTGCTGCACAGTTTTTGTCTCCCTAGTTCTCCATCTGCCTCCCTGCTGGTCACAGCTGTACAGTGTTCTGAAGAAGTCCTTAAGCTGAAATCCTCTCAGTATGGTAGGGAGATTTCCCAAGGCATTTCTGTGATGGTCTTTTCATCATTTTTATTCCAAAAGAAAGCTTAATTTTCTGACTTTTCAGGCATGCTTCCAATTTCATGGTAGTGTGCAGTTTGGGAAAAGGTGATCTTTGTGGTTTGAGTTATATTTTTGCAAGAGCATCTTTGAGATATGCAAATTTAGCAAGTTCAAGATTTTTTTTAGTTTCTTGGCAATTTGAAAAAATGCAAAATTTAACTTAATTTTTAAATTCATTCCAGAAAATGTAATAGAAAAATGTTATGTGGTCACTACATAGGTTTCATTCAGCTAGCATTTAAAGTTTTGTTCCAGTTCAAAATTGTAAACTTTTTAAAAAAAATTATTTAATTAATATTAATTAAATGAGATTTCAAAATTGAAACTTTAGCTTTTTTGAAAGTTTTTTTTTGTTTTAAATGAACAATTTATCAACTCTTGAATACCTTGATTGTTTGCAAAATCTATAGTAAATGGTAGAATGGTTAAAAGTGTTCTCTTTGAGAAGAAGAAATTTCAAAAGTTTTTGCTGGTTGTCCATTTTGTTGTGAAAGGCAGTAGACTCCAGCAGTTCTGATTTTTCTAGATAGCTGCTTCCAGTACCTGTCACAATTTTGCAACTCCCACAGCCTACCCAACCTTCTCCTTCTTCCTTGTCTTAACATTTTACTAGTTCTTGAGAAAGTAATTGAGAGACTGGCACAGACTTTTACCTCCACCGTCATTCTTACCTGCTGCCACCACATTTCTCTGTCTGTGCCTTCATCCCATAGCACAGGGCTCACCTTCCCACTTAGTTATTTTGTTCTGTTTCAAATCTATGTCTTCTGCCATTATTAGACTATAACTTTGTTTACACCTTGGAGTAAACCCTAGAATATTTGTTTGTTACACCTTCCCTTGATCTCAGCTTCCTCTTAGGCACTAGATACATATCCTACTACTGCTTTTGCACTGTATCTTTATGTGTAGCATTGATTCCTACCTTGTAGCTTTCTGTTCTGTCATGCCCTCTTGGGTCTTGCAACTCAACTCTATCGGCCTATTTAATCTTTTCAAGAGGCGCTTCAGCAAGTTCGGATTTTGTCTTTCTGTTCTACATAAAATTTCTGTGCCTGTCTGATGCAAAGTATATTTTACATTAACATCATTAACTTACATGGACCTTATGGTTATATTGAGCACATGCTCAAGTGTTGTGCTAATAGAGGCACGTTGGCTTGCTGAGTCATACCCTAAAATATGTTCTCTCTTTTTTAGGCTAACTGTATGTGGGTACACAGGAGGGTCTGTACCAGCTCAGATAATACGTCTCTCTAGCCCGGTATTGTCTTTGACTCTGGCTAGCAGCCAAGGTGCTCTGCTTTGTCTGGCCCTTAGTCACCTAGTTTTATACTTTTTATCCTCTGACCCCTAAAGCCCTCCACTTAATTTCACTTCACGTCATTCTTTTTGTTAATTAGTTGTTTTCTTTCACTTTTCTTTTTCTTAAAGCCCCCTCCCCAGGGAGGGATTTGAGGTTTTACTAGGGCTAGGTTGATGCCTAACTCTCTGGAGGAGATTAAATGCTGGTGATAACTGGATGTGCATATTTTCTCAGCTTTCTCTGGTAGGCAGTCCAAGGACTTCTTGAGCCACAGCATTACTTTGTATTTAATATATAGATTTTTCTTCTCTGAGTTTTTTAATTGCCTTTTGGATCTATGCAAATTTTGAGTGCTGACACAATCCTGCATCAGAGTTCCACAATGTGATATGGATTGTGTGAAGAACTTTGCTTATTTTGAACCTGTCACCTACTAGTTTCATTTGGTATTTCCTAATACTGGAAGAGGCAAGTGAACAACTTCATTCTGCATTCTGCATAAGGATTTATAGGCTCTTCCCATATCTGCCCTTAAGATATTTTTCAGGCTGAAGACTGTTTGGAAGTCCTGAAATGCCTTTGATCATCTATGTTACTCTTTGTACCTCTTTGTTCTATATCCCTTTAAAAATGGTGAGACCAGAACTGCACATGATCTGAGAATACCACAGATTTATCTCCTGGCATAATGAAATTTCCTAGTTTGTTCTCTTTTCCTTTCTAGTGTTGTGGATTATTCTGTTTTTATTTTTGACTGTGACTGAACAATGAGATGGCATTTTCATAAAATTGCCTATTATAACTCTATGAACTCTTTCCTGAATGGTAATATCTAGTTCAGAACCCATCAGTGTGTATCTATAGTTGGTATATTTTTTCCAGCACTTGAATTATTCTGCATAAATTTCTATTCAGTTTCATCTGTCCTCTTATTGCCCAGTCATGCGGTATCATGATGTACTTTTGCAAGTCAGATTTCTATGTTGCTACCCTTATTCAGGGTAGCTTAGAAAAAGAAGGGCAAAAGGGATGAATAGTCAGTTTACAAAGCTTGCCAATGGTGCCAACCCTCCCTTCTTTTCCCGAATTGACCTTTCTGCTGTTTTTATTTTTCATTTTTTCCTTTTTTTACCTAGTTTCTTCTCTGACTGTATTTTTCTTCCAAATTTGAAAATCCAATTTTGAAGAATCTGAAAAAAGGAAGTACAAAATATGTATTATGGTAGGGCGAAGCAGAAGGCCATGAGGCCAGTGAAACTTTCTAATGACATTATAAGGATGCATGGTATGACAGCTTTGAACATATGCTAATTTTCCACTGCGTCCAGGAGATTTTAATGACATCACTTTAAACAGCCAAAAATAATTCGGGGGAATTGTTTCTAAATATATGGACCTGTTAGGGCAGGCCCAGAGGAGGGCCACGAAAATGATCAAGAGGGTTGGAACACCTCTCCTGTGAAGAAAGGCTGAGAGAGTTGGGGTTGTTCAGCCTGGAGAAGAGGAGGCTCTGGGGAGACCTTACTGCAACCTTTCAATATATAAAGAGGGCTTGTAAGAAAGCTGGAGAGGGACTTTTTACCAGGGCCTGTAGTGACAGGACAAGGAGCAGTGGTTTTAAACTGAAAGAGGGTAGATTTAGATTGGATATAAGGAAAGAATTTTTTACAATGAGGGTGGTGAGACACAGAACAGGTTGCCTGGAGAGGTTGTGGATGTCCCATCATTGAAAATGTTCAAAGTCAGGTTGGATGGGGCTTTGAGCAACCTTATCTAGTGAAAAATGTCCCTGCTTATGTCAGGGGGTTGGACTAGATGATCTTTAAAGGTGCCTTCCAGCCCAAACCATTCAATGATTCTATGTGATCAAGGCTAGGTAAGGTAGATTATATCGTAAGGTATATCAAGCTCACTATGCACTGTAGCTATCCTTGTCCTCAGCTTTTTCATTATTTTTTTGTTATTTATTCCCTACCTGCATATAAATCAACTGTGTTGTAGGACAAATACAAAGACACGTGTCCTACTTTAGTGCAGTCATCAAATAATGGCTCCAAAACCATTATTGTTGGCACTGGAAATTGCCTGCTTGGCTCAGTTGCTCTTGTAATTCCCCTTGCTCAAGTCTGTAATACCATTTCCAAATTGTGTACGCTCCAGGACCCACTGTCACTTTGAGCTTGTGGGTTACTTTCCTGGAAATTTAACTAAATAGCTGATCTATGATATAAGCTGCGACACATACTTCCATATTCTCTCTGAGAATTCTCTTCTGTGCATGGATTGGAAAGATTACTTAAACTAACACATTTTATAATATCCATTGTTTCAGTATGTTTGCTTGAGATTTTCCAATGTCAACGACAGTCTTCCTATTTGAAATTCAAGTTCAAGCTAAATTTGAAATAAAAAAATAGAAGGTGGCTTTGCATTGTAGTGGAAAACAATAATTAGCTCTTCAGAGTATTTTCCTGAAAATGTTAATCTTACTTGCATATCGTACACACAGAAAAAAAATGGATTAAATTATTTGACATGCACTTCAGGAATTGACCTGGGCAGATTCAGCTCAAAGGATAATATTTTTATTTCATCCTAAAAAGTATTTTAGAGTGAAGATGCCTTCTCAGCTATGGTAACTAGCACTACTAGAATTACCTGTTTCTAATATTAGATTGTAGAACAAAATTAGCTAATTTTGGTCAATAAACATCATCCCTACTTTTAAGTTCTTGATAAAAAATAAAAGATCTTTAGAAAAGCCTGAAACACTAGGCTTAGCTTTACTTTTGCTTTACTGTTCAATCTTGCAAAATAATGGTATTTATTTTTCTTCCTCTCTTAACAGGTATTTTATATTTTTAGGTTCAATAATACTCACATTTAAAACAGATTAAAATTGTGTTGAAGAAGAAAGGAAATCAGCTTCAGAGCAGCAAAAGAAATTAGAATTTATAAATTGTAGTCATGCCATTTTGACCATCGGTAATTACACTATTTTTATGTTAATGTAGAAACCCCTTGAAAGAAGTATTTAAGCACTAATTATCTATTTACAAAAGAATGGCTTTGGAAATGCAGTGAAAAACATTGAGCTGTGTAGGGATTTAGAACAGATGTCATTTTTAAAAGACTGGGCATACTAAAAAAAGTGCTGGTTTTTACTGCATTTCTTAAATGTGTGATGGCTCAGATCCGTTTGTACATTTAAGGCTCAGACAGTACAGCACAGAAAAGTGCACTGCAAGACACTCTTCCAGTATTTCTCGAGTTCTGGGGAGTTAATATGTCCTGAAGACTTCTGAACATTAAACTGGCTGCTGGGAGTCTCAGGGAATATTTAAGCTACATCCCTGTATTGGGAAGATGACCCAGAACAACTGTTTTCCAGGTATTCCTCCCATGCTAGTGGTGAGAAGCTGTAGAAGCTATAGGAGCGGTAGGTGCTAAAGGATTTTTCCTTCATTCCCTCCTTCCAAACACATGTATGCTTTTGGGTACTTTGTACTAATACTGAGGTTGCTTCTTTCCGCTGATGGAGTGGAAAGTAGCCAAACTTCAAGATTCTGAGTCTCTGGGATGACTCACCTAAAAACATCCTGTGATTTTCATAAATATTGAGATCCCTGACCCCAAAATAAGCAAGTGAGTAAAAATACCCAGTCTTATTCCAGACTAGCAGACATGTGTAGCCTTAGGAAGGCAGTATGGCCCAGAAGTGCAGGGAGCAACCAGGGAACTGAAGGATCTGGAATATGATTCTGTGAACTGCCATTGCTTCTGGCGGAGATATTTGAAAGAGCCTGAGGAAGACAGGCAACCAAATTCTAGTTAGTCCTCTTCAGTTTCGACAGCCTCTTTATTGTTCCCCCTTGTAAAATTGTGAAAATGATGCTTGATCTACCTACCACATGAATGTGTTGGAGGATTAATTATTCTCAGTACAGCACTTTGAACACCTATTGCAAAGCACTATACACAAACATTAAGCATTGTTATTAGTGCTGTGCACCTTTTACGGTGACATGACACACAGCTCTTTGTAGTCTTCCCTTCCAGAAGGTGACAACTGGGAGATACTGAAAACACCTTTGTGGGATCTGAAGATCTGAATAGGAATCTGTATCAGTGTGCAGAGAGATCCATGTAGGAAATCTAAAATACTTTTTAATTGTTACTTTTTAACAGAGTTCTCTTATCTCCTTTGCTTTCATTGTCCCCAGATACGTGTTGTAAACCAAAACTAGAATATTCTAAACGGCAGAAAAGCTGTTGTAGAAATCTGTCTCCTCAGGAAGGTATATTATTTAAGACTATATTCCAGGAAGTGAAAAAGAACAAATATTTATGAAAATGGACCCTGTGGCTTACGTAGTTGGGGGTTCTGAAACCATCAATTGCCATAATCTAAGGGGACATATAAAAGGAAGGTTCAATCTGGGGAAACCTTGCAGTCGTACAATTTTCTAGGCGTCTGTTACTGACCACTAGTGGACAGAAGGTACAGAGCTACATAATCTCTTGGTCTGACTCACTACAGCTACTCTAATGGCCTAGTTTGCTGCATGCATTGGGTTGGTTCTGCATAATTATAGGGTGATTAAATAAACCAGGGTAAAAGGAAGCCACTTTTCCTTTAGAAGTAATTTTTGCCAATTATTATACGTATGTGTGGGTGCGTATAAAACACAGTATATCAAGAGCCTAAGTTGGCCTATTGTCAGATATTTTTTAGTTTGATTTGCCTTTATCTATTTGTTTTAAGAAATCCTGTTTTGCAAATGTGAGTAGTATTGTATGTGTTTGCTGTTTTAGTGTTTGATATAATTACTGGCTTTTACAATGCAAGAATGTCTAGAGCTAGCAGGTTACAGATGACTTAGGAGGGAGTGTTCATTTACAATGTTATTCCAGATTACACACCATACAAAAAATATGTTAATGTGAATTTCCCAGACATCAGCCGCAGTGTTTAAACACAGAACTGTCAAAGAGATGCTAAAAAGCAATCTGAGGCAGTTATGCGGTCTTTTTACTATATCACTCACTGCTGCATTCTAAAAGGTTGAAATGAGAGGGGAAAAGCATTAAGTGGGCACTTATATGATTGTCACTGCTTTTAATGAATACTAAAAATCCTGCTCAGTACAATACCAGGAGAGAAGCAAAGCAATCTGCTTGTACAAGTTTGCATTTATCTTGGTGAAGTTGCAAGTTGATAACAATTGTAAGCTGCAAAGGAGGTCACTGGTTGATAAAGATGCCTAACCTCTTAGTACAAGAGGAGCCTGGAGTATAAACATCATGCATTTGCTTTTGAATTATTTGTAGCGTTGATCTAATTTACAGAGAAGAACACTTGCTGATGGAACAGGATGAACCTTTAAGTACACAGAATTCTACTTTGAACAAACTCAGATGCAGAGAAATAGCAAACAAAGGCATATTGTTCAGTGCTTTGCATTATGCAGTTTGTCATTCAAGTAATGCTTCCCCAGCATTTCAAGTTATTTTGTAAAAATTATGTTCACCATAAAAAGGACTTACTGTAGTTTAGAAGTTAAGAATTGCTGTAATAATTTTGTAATTGGTGCATAAACATGCAAAAAATTAGATGTTCAGTTGATTTTCTTAATTAGTAATCTACAGTAATGAAAGAATAAACAAAGATGTTACTAGCTAAACAATATATATATTCTCATATGTTATATTACCAGAACTACTATCAGATTCTTCTTATACTAAGCAAACAAAGGCTAAGAAACTTTCTGAGGAGTGCTTGCCATAACTGACAAAAACTCCATGTATGTAGTTAAGAAGTTAGTAAGATGATAATATCATCTGGTTATATATAAGCTAAATATGATATCCCAGGCTTTTTGATTGTAAAATAATCTCAAAGAATAATAAATTACATTGATTTAGGATATTCAGGGCAGAATGTTTTGTGTGATGAGTTGTTCTGGGAGCAGAACCACTCCTACCTGACTTCTTGGATTTTGTGTCATAGACCTTCTGTGGGTTCTTAGGTGTCTCATAGGTGTCTCATATCAAGGAGACATTCCTTTGAAGCCTCTCCTTCAGTCTGGGCATTAATCTTCTTAGACACTTACTTTCAGGAAACTCAAGGGAACATAATTATCTTTAAGGCCTTTACTCCTCTACTGAATATAGTAAATGAATTTTGAGTCTGTTGGGCATTTTCAGAGGGTTATTGGGAGACAAGCATACAGATGTGTAAAGCATCGTACTTCTACAGGTTTTGTTTCTGTAAGAAAAAGATACCCTTTGCTAAAACTGCTGAATTAAGTACAAGATAATTTGTCTCCAGCATTTTTCTGCATACAGGGGGAGATTACAAAAAGGAAAGGAGAGGGAAAAATGAGGCAGAAAAGATGAAGAACCATGTAGCAGAGAAGAAGGAAAAGGAAGGGAAAAATCTCTCATCCCATGTTAAGACAGAGGCTGAAAGAGTGGATGATGGCTTGGAGCCCCATTCCAAATCGGCAGAAGGCAAAAGTTGGATGTGGCCTGAAAGAGAAAGCCTTGAAGCCCAGGACTGAATTGGAGCCAGTGTGTTTCTGACAGAATTTTGATATATAAACATTTCTGTTGATTCCAAATCCAAATAGGATGAAGTGGCTAGAGGTTGATTATGGAGGAAAATAATTTTAATTTCTTGTGAGTTAGACATTATGGGAGGAAAAACCCCTGTATTTTAGAAAAAAATGTGAAATTTTGCTTAGAAATGAAACTTTTATTCACCCCAAAATATTTTAAACTGACATTTTGCTTCATTTTGTTTCCTTGGTAATGTCAGAATCACTACATGAATTTCCAAATATATCCCATTCCATCCAAGTGGTATTTTAATAATTTTAATACAGAAAACTATATAGGTAAAATTTTTGAACCAATTCTATTTGTAGTTCGTCTCCAGGTTACAGGGATACTTTAGCAGAAGCTTCTCAGGTGCCAAGAACAGGGGGATTCCCGGTCTTTGGGCAAAACCACTTGCCTTGTTTTGGCTAGTCAAAATAAGAGATCAGAAAAAAAATGTAGCTTTCCCCCAAATTCATAACTTTTCCTTTTTTTTTTTGGTTTGAAAATACATCTTTGACTCCCATAGCATATGTTCTTGCATGTGTTTCTTGGCACTCCTGAAGGGCAGATCTATTTCTTACATGCTTGCTGCCTTAATTTTACTGGGGAATGAATTTTGTCCTGGATATGTGTGCAGAATTCCTGTGACAGCCATAAATTTTCTTTAATATCTTTGTATACATAGAGCTTCTGTATTAATACCAAATTTGCTACCTGCCCACCAGCAAAGCCATATGTTAGCATCAAATGTTAATTGGCTATCAGTTGGGTATTTAGTCTTACTCATCTGCTAAATGGATAGTACGAGAAACTTACACCAAAGTTAATGGAACATACTCTCTAGTCCTGTTAAATTGCTTGTCTACCATAGATTTGTTCCATTAGACTCACAACACGAAATTAGTTTTTATTTTCTTTCAGCATTGCAGATCCTTTAAAATTCTTGTTTGTTTTCCAGTGTATTGTCTTGTATTGTTTTCCAGAAACCTAGCACTGCACAGGATGGAAGGGACCTCTGGAGGTCATTGAGTCCAGCCTCCTGTTCACAGCAGGCCTAGTTAGAGCAGACTGCTCAGAACCTTGTCCAGTTGAATTTTGAAAATCTCTAAGGGTGGAGATTTCACAGCTGCTCTGGGCACCTATTCCACTTTTTGACCATCCTCATGGTAAAATTCTTTCCTTATACCATGTTCCCACTAGTGTCTCTTGCCTCTTGTTGTATCTGTGTGCACCTCTGAGAAGAACCTAGCTCTGCCTTCTCTTTATCCTGAGATCAGGTAGTTGCAGACAGCAGTAAGGTCTTCCCTTCATCTTCTCTAGGCTGAACAGACTCAGATCTCAGCCTCTCCCCATATGCCACATTCCCCAACTATCTTGGTGGCCCTCTGCTGGACTTGCTTCAGTTTATCAATAGTTTTTCTTCTACTGAGGAACCCAGAACTGGACGCCACACTCCAGATGTGGTCTCACAAGTGCTGGATAGAGGAGAAAGATCACTCCTTTTGTTCAGCTGGTTTTGCTGTTACTAATACAGGCCAGGATATGGTTGGCTGTCTTTGCCACAAAGACACACTGCTGAGTCTTGTTGAAGGAAGTTACTCCATTCTAGGTGCAGGACTTCGTATTTGCTTTTCATGAAGTTTTATGAGGTTCCTGTCAGCCCATTTTGCCAGCCTTTGGAGGTTCCTCCAAATAGCAGACATGCCCTCCAGAGTGGGTTGGCAGATCCCCACCCCTAATTTGGTGTTGTCTGCAAACTTGCGGAAAGTGCACTCCATCAGATCATCCAGGCTGTCAGTAAAGAAGGGAAGCAGTATTGGCCCCAGCATCACTAGCTGAGGGATACCTCTAGTGACTGACTGCTAGGTGGACTTTGTACCACTGATTCTAGCCCTTTGAGCCCAGGTGATACTTGCAGGTGATACTTGACTCACCTTATCATCCATCCTTATCTCACCAATTTGGCTATAATGATGCCGTGGGATCACGACAAAGGCTAAAATCAAGGCGAAAAACATCCAGTGCTCTCCCTTATCCACAGTGCCAGTCATCTCATAGAAGGCAATTGCGTTAGTCAGGTATGATTTACCCATGTTAAATCAATGATGGCTGTTCCCAATCACTTTCCTGACCTGTACATGCTTGGAAAATTACTCTGTGGGAGATTTGTTCCATAATTTTCCCAGGCCTGATGTGAGGCTTGTGGGCTGTAGTTCCCCAGATTCCCCTTCTTGCCTTTCTTGAGGACGGGTGGGACATTTGCCTTTTCCCACCCATTGGGAACTTCTCCAATCCCCCTGACTTTTCAAAGGTGATGGACCTGTGATAGACAGGTGATAGGTCTGTGTCCATCCATTGCAGCACTCAGTCAGGTGAGCTATCCCACCATGTCTTCATAATCTCAGAGGTGTCACAGCTCTCCACTGTGCATGGAATTCTTCCTCCTGGTTGTACCCCATGCTGTGTGTGTGTGTGTGTGCATACAGGTACCTGAGAGGAGCCCCAGTGAGGCTGCTTTTGCAAGGGTAGTGCAAGAGCCTTTGCCATCCTGTTGTCGCCCAGCTGCTTCCTTGCTGCCTCCACGCCTTCACTTCTCTTCACAGCATGACAACCCTTCCCCAACACACCTGATTTAAAACTCTTCCCACTGTATTAGTGAACCTGTTGGCAAAGACGCTCTTGCCCCAGTTTGCATGGGGAATGCCATCGCTGTGCATCAGTCCTTGTTCTTCAAAAAGGGTCCTGTGGTCATAGAAGCTGGAGCCATGCTTGCAGCACAAGCCACGCAGTGTCGTGCTGACTGTGGGATGCATCCACTCCCACCTGTGCAGTGAGCCCCCTCCCTGGGAGGATTGAGGAGGTACCATCAGGGCTGCATCCCCCTCACTGTTATCTCAGGGCTGTCAGTCACCCTTGATACACTCAAGGTCGCTCTAGTGCTACCATTGGTGCCTACATGGATGAGCGGTCAGGGCACTTAACGTTTAGCATATGGCTATTTTGGAAAAGGAGAAGAAGAAAAAGGAAAACAGCTTAGCAAATGAAAATGTTAGCCAGTGCCTTTACTAAGGCTTATTTTCATGGAGTTTGTAAATGGAAGACAAAAGGAACCCACTGCAATGGGTATGTTGCAAAGAAAGGAATCTTTCTTGGCAAAATGCAGTTGTTATAAGAAGCCATGAAAACCTGCATGAGTAGCAATTCAACATTCTCAGCTCATTTTGTTTAACAAGGGACAGGAGATGTGCCTGATGTCTTTTCTACCCAGCTTGTCATTAGCGCTCACTAGCAGGTGTGGGAATAAACTGGTCAACCTGGAAGTGTTTGAATTATCTCTTATCAAGAGCTGGTGGCACAAAAAATAATAGATGGAAGAGTGGTTGTTCTAAACCTGTGGACAGATGTAGAAACACAGCCATACAACAGCTATTAGGCTATGTGCTCTTGGTGAGATCTTGGTCCTAGCCAAGGACTGAGCCAAGGCTACAAATTGTGCAGTAGTCTGTGCCTAGGGATGGAAAACCATGTATTTGTGTTGGAAGGACATAATGGAATAAGAAAATACACAATAATTTGAATAATAACATATAAAAAGGAAAAGTAAGAAGTTGTAGGTCAGACGTAGGACAGAATTCCTGCTTTAAGGTAGCTTTTAGGTAAATATTGATCAGATATTTCTAATGTTTGGTGGATCTTCATGCTATAAAAGGCACTTGGAACATTCAACATTTCTCAGGATTGTGCTGACACATCATGTTGGACTGTTGTCCTGCTGCAGTAAGGTGGTGTTGGTCCCTCTGAGGTCAGTGGTAGGAGGACCATGCCTTTAGTGCAAAGAGATGTTTAGCATTCAGTGTTGACTTCTGCACATGGACTAGAGTGAGCATTGGTAAATATGGATCACACTGGAAGCAGGGAAGATGGGAAATGTGTAATCAATATTGTGGTCTGATAGCTGAGGGTCTTCATCTGCAGCCGCTCCATGGATGTCTTACACATACAGTTCATGACAGTGGTGCCCAGCCAAGAACAAGGTTTCGAAGATTCATACCTAAGGTTGACTTTGCACTTTGAGAGCACTTGGAGTAAAAAGTGAAGCATGTTCATAAGTCTTCTAAGGAACAAAGTTTAAACAAAATATTGTTAAATTCACGTGCAAGCAGCAAACAAATACCTGTGTTAGACAAAAAATTAAGATTTAAAGGTAGACAGAAAATTAAGATTTAAAGGGTAAAGAGGGCTTGTGGAGACAAAGAGAGGGAAATAGGTTTAGCAAGTTGCCGCCTGGTATGGAATGAAAGGAAAAAGAACTGAGCTGCAAACTCATCAAAAACACAGTTGTTAATTGAAAAGCTGACAGACCTCTAACTACAGCAGCGCTTCTGGCCGCCACTATAATAAATGTAACTGTACATTTAGAGTAATTTGCTAATTTGCCTAAGTAACACCCACAGACAGCAACATGACATAAATACATTAGTGGAAGCAACAACTATAACCAGCTCATACAGGTTCTTGGCTGCTAGATGGATGGATCAGATGAGCTGGAAAAGATTTACAAAACAGAACAGAAATGGAATTGTTAACAATATTGCGGCATACAGGATTTCTTTATTCTCTTATTTCCCAAGAATGCTTTAAGGCCTGGAGATGCCCATACATATTGTAGCGTGTAAGTAATATTTTTAACTTGTGTGTGTATGTGTGTACACACCTGGAAAACTTGGAGAGATGCAGTACACATCTGCAAAATGCTAAGCATTTCAGAAGCAAAAATGTCAAAATTTACATCTCAAGTAGTCTTTCAGGTAAATAATTGAATCTCCAACATTCAACATGTAATTATAAATATCTGAAAAGAGTTTCTGTTAATAAATATTCTAAAGGCACATATGTATTGGGTCCACAGGAAAGACTGGAACCTGTACAATCAATTTTCCTAACACAGGTGTTACAAGTGTCTGGAACTTAAACTTTGGAGTTGCCCAGATCTTTTCATTTGGCAAATAATGAGTTCAGCCATGTGGCATCTCCTCTGGGCTAGCACTATTCTCTGTCTTCTGTTTCCGTAACTCCAAATCACGCTGTCGCATTTTGTTCTGAAGTCCTACTCATGCCAACTTTTGCCACTGCATATTGACCGGTGTTTCACATCTTCTAAATATCCTACCTCTAGGTTAGGCTTGGGGTCATCACTCAAGGTTTCTATGTTATCAGCAATACATTTTTAAAATAAAAAATGACAAGATTGCTGCTGTGCAAGGTGGGTCTCATTTTCAGTAAAATATTTATTTCTGCTCCCAATCTCCTGTTCTGACTGTCTTCAGCCTGATGCAAATTAATAGTGCAGAAGCAAAGCTAATGAATGCAGCTTTACACAGTTTCTGTCTTTGTTTCCTCTCAGATACACTTAGAAGGTTTCTGTTGAGCTTTTTGAGACAGGTGATGCCTGCTCTCAAGGGCAGAATACAGTTGATAACCAAATGTGGAGTCGGGTGGAAAGTTTCTGTTGCAGTGCTCCTCTCCGGAAGAACCCACGTGTGTGGGCATATATATTCTTGCCTTCAGCAGGAGGTTGTTGTAAGGTTTTTCACTAAATACGGGTTGTAAAATATTCCTGAACATGAGTCACTTTAAATTATAGTCCATGGATCTAAGGAAGTCACTGAGAAAATGGAGCAGGAAAAAACATGGGATAGAGGCAAACTGCGAGACTTCTCTGTGGGATGTGGAGTTTTGACAGCTAAACCCGATCCCTGTCTTGCTTGAAGGCTTGATCTTAATGTCAGGGCAAACAGGGCAGCAGACCCCTCTGGCTGACGCAAGCTCTGACTCTGTAAGACCTCCTCAGTACAAGCTGATAAAGACCACAGCTCTGGGAGAAGAGAGCTGACATTATTTTATGAAGCGTTACGGCCGGTCTTCTTTGAACCCTAATTTCTGTCAAAGAGTTATCATCACTGTCACAGTAAGTGATACGTGCAGCACAAATGGCAATTAACTAGAAGTAAATAGTAGAGCAGAAGTCTGCAGACTGGTTTTTAAGGTTGATGAGTCGAAAGTAGTTTCAACACATTAATGCTAAGCATGCTAAATCATAGTGTGCCCTGAAAAAGACAGTAATGTCATTTACCCGAAATCACTAGGAATTACAGTAACGCGCAGTAGGGATATGCTCGATTGTTCCAAATATGTGAGCATATTATAGGAATCGATAATAGTTTGTGCGTCTGTCTGTTTTCTTTTACCAGATTTTCCATAAAACAAGTAATTTGTTTGTTTTTCACTGTTTTAGGTAGCCTGCCCTATGAATACAAGATTGTGATAGCAGGAAATCATGAATTGACCTTTGACCAGGAATTCATGGCTGACTTAATCAAGCAGGACTTTTACTATTTCCCCTCTGTCTCTAAGCTGAAGCCAGAGAGCTATGAAAATGTACAGTCTCTTCTAACAAACTGCATCTATCTTCAAGACTCTGAAGTGACGGTGAGGGGATTCAGAATATATGGCTCCCCTTGGTAAGCAGGTTTTTAAGCATACATAAAAAAAATACTGTTGATTGCTATCACATCAGCCATTTCATATGCATCAGCTATATTTGGATTGCTGTGTTAGGAAGAAAAGTAATACTCAGTTTGATAAAGTTTTTATATTTTCTTGTAATGAATCACTCCTGTGACAAAATAATGTACTCGTACTATGGGTATTGTTAACCAAATAGTGGTGGGGAAAAAGATAGTATGCTCTTTAAACTCTCAGCCAGGAGGAGTTCTCTGACATAGTCCATGTAGGGGGTTTTTGTGTCATAAAATACATTTTCTATACTTAGTGAGTTTATATAATTACAGGTTAATTTTATTGCAAGGGTACATTCTTTTGACAATTTCCATCCTACAGATAATATTTAAGGTTCATTAGTGTATGCAGCAGTCATTTAACGCAGCAAGCTTGTTTCCGTATTTGTTTAGGCTTTTTTTTAATATCCCTCAGAATCTTACTTTCTTTTATACAGTAATAGCTTTCCTTAAGGTATAGTTGAGCTTCTAAACTAAAGTCAACAAATCAGTGGCAACCTTGTATTTCATGGATTTTGCTCTCTTGCGTAGAGTGAACACTTAGAATTCCTTGACAGTATCGGAGACAGATGGGCTTTGGCTTCCTGACCTCCGCCTTGGACCTCGTATGCTGCTTCTGTGTTTCTTACTTATGTTACATTACTGCTATGTTATTTCCGCTAACAGGACTGTAAATTGGGTCTTTTATGAGCTTTCAGTATACATTTAAAATCAGTAAAAATTTATTTTAAAAGGCAGGTTTTTAAGGGAATCTGTTATTCTTCCTTTTAAAATCACATCAGGCTGGAATGTAGCAAACAAGTTGTCAAACCTGATGCATATACCCCAATGTGAGTTTTCCGTGTGAATAAACTGTGAAATCTCTTGGATTTTTTTTTTTTTTTAATGAAAATTGGCATTTTCCCATTTGGTTACTTGAGATGGGTGTTAATTTTCTCTGAGCTTATTATTCTACATTTGTCTACATTAAATAGCTTCCCTCTTAAATGCACCCTTCTCTCTCTCCCTCGTAGATCTCCAGATCTTTCTGGGTTTTTTTCAACCTACCCACCTGCTGTGTTGTAGTCCATCTTCCTCTTGTGTCTACTGTGTATTCAAGCAATGTACAATTTACTTCATTTTCCAAATTATTAGGGAAGATATTAGATGGTATCAGTCCCAATATTAACTTCTGAGAAATGCTACTTGGCATCTCTTCCCATTTTGATGTTCAACTGTAAATACTGTAATTATGCTCTGTTTACAATATGTCTGGCAACTTCATATCTTCATTGCAATATTCGTAACCAGGCACCATATTTCCAGTGTCAGTAATAATTTTCCAGGCAGTAAAGTACCAAAAGTCTCATTAAAGTCTAGATAAATTAAATTAAAGCAAAACACTATCTATAAAGCAGCACTAAGTAGAGGCTAAAGGAAACCATTTGAACTTTCTGTGTATGATTAGATCTGTAAAAATCTGTTGAGAAAACTTTTGTCCACCCACTAACCCATAAATAATGTTTCTGTAAAATCAGATCTGCCGCATTCCCTTTGTGCGCTAATCCTGTCATTTTGCACAAGTTGTCTAAGATATCTGGCATGACCTATTCTTCATGAAAAAAGATTGCTTTCCATCTTGTATGCATCTTCAGGTTACATCTAACTGCCACACTACATGTTTCACAGTGTTGCTAACTCATCTCCCACCCCCTTATGGTCCTGGAAGATGAGTGTTGCAAGGTCCTTTGAAGATCTTTGCTTACTCCATATGGGAGAAAGTCTTGATGAAAGTCTTCCAGCCAAACTGGTTTTTTTGCTTCTTGTTATGCAATGCTGAAGTTTCCATGCTAATGGATGTCATGTCCAGCGGAAACAGCAACAACAACAATAATAGCAATAATAAGTCGCTCTTTATTAGTCTATCAGAACAGCAGATGCAGAAGTAACAAAGTCACATCAGCCAGCCCACCAGTCAGAAAACCTAGGAGGAGAAACAGCTATTTTGTGTGGGTTACACTAGCTGCCTGCTGGATTGAAGGCTGTAGTACAAGTTTGTGCCTACTGATCAGTACTGTTCTTTAGCATTTCTTTTTGCTTCTATACTTCATTCAGCCTGAAAAGAGAGGTTTGTCATAGCCTCTCTGGGAAATCAATCTCAGTTTCTTTCTACGTCATAGAAGTGTAATCTTTAAAAAAACTACAGAACTTCGGTGAACTTTACATGGTGAATCTTTTTTTGCCTTTGCATCATGAAGCCAGTCCTTTAGAAAATGCTTATGAACCTAGTCAAGACTTCAAAATTTAGAGTTCTTTAAGATCTCAGAACTCAATAAGAAAGCAAAATTTCATGCAGTTGCTTGTTTAGTATCCTAAAATAATCTTCTTTTCCAGCCTTGAAAATAATGCATCTAGCTTTTTGAATGGATGTGTTTAATTGAAGAACTCCCAATTACAGTTTATGTTTGTTGTCCATACATGACTCTATTTAATGAGAAGATGAGCTATCTGGAAATTAGAAGACTGGGGCCCCAGATCCTGCTTTCCCATTTCTGGTTACAGCCCTGACCTTCTGTCTTACTTCACCCTTTGTAAAAATAAGTACAAGCTAGAGATATCCTTCCTTTATAAAACAGGTTAATCAATAGTTGCCAAGTACTTTGAGAATGCTGGAGTAAGGTCTGAGCGAATGCCAACCAGCATTAATGTAGCGTGTTTGCCTGTAGCCATCTGCCATTTTATATATGACCTGTACGCAATTGGATTGTACTTCTGCTTAAGATGTTTTAGTTGCAAAGTAAACCACAAGAGCTTGGTTGGTTTGCGTAACGTGCCAGTCTCTAAGGCCTTTTAAATATGTACCATTTGTGTGTGGTTAAATATTTTCAACAACACTTGGGTATTTTGACCTCTATTATTATCTAAAACTCAGTGGTTATTTTTAATTGCATAGAAGAAATGGGACACTGTTTTGTCTCAGAAATCAATGCTTTAACTCTCCTGGGCTCCAAGGGCAAGATTTCAAGTGCCAGATTGAGCCTCTACTCACTAACGAAAATTTAACTGTCTTAAATGTTAATTATGCTAGTAGTACCATCAAGCAGGGAGCAGCCATTTTGAAATGCAAGCTGCAAAGCACAAAAGCTGCTATTTAGGAATTAGTATTTGCAACACTGGTATCTTGGACCATGGCTTATCAGTACAGATGATGAGGGAGAGGACTATAAAAACATTAGATGCTTCATGAGAAACTTGGGAATACCAAGATGTTGAATGTGTCCAAAGCAATCTTGAATTTTAAAGGTGGCTATGTTTGGCCTAGGGGGCTCATGCTTTTGACAGTGCGCCATACAGCGTTGGTTGCCAGATGTGGATGAGCAGGGCATCAGTAAGAATGCAGCATGCTTCCTTCTAGTGTAGCCCAGACACTGGGAACCATTGGGTTTTTTCCCCTATAAAGCCTGGACACTATGATTTTTTTAATAAAAAGCTAGGCACAGGAAGATATACTCTAATTTCATCTGGTTTCATCCCAGCAAAACCCAAGACATGGCCAGAACATATTCATAGACCTGGAAGCAATCTTGTGTAGAGAATAGCCATAGTTGCTATAAATGTAAAACAAAGACTTTGGTTCCCCAATAGCATTTATTGTAAATTGGAAAGCTTCTGTTTGGAAAGTATTTTTAAACACTGTAATTTATTCTGGACTACTATGAGAAAAGTCAAACTGGCAGATAGAATAACCCAAATAATTCTATCTAATAATTCTATATAATGTACTTTTGACTGCTAAGCCTTCCGCAAGATTAAGCCATTTTCCAGAGGGTTTTAATTTGTTTTTCAGTAACATACAAAATCATAACATCGAAGTAAAAATACAGCAAGCAGGAACACCAGAGAGATGGCAGAGAATCCATCCATAGGTGTTTTCAAGACTTGGCTAGGCAGTCGTGGCTGACCAGATCTAGTGATGGTGAGCGGTAGGGAGTGGTAGGTTGGACTAAAGATCTCCAAAGGTCCCTTTTGAGCAATGTTTCTGTGATTCTGTCAGTCCCACTATGGAGCTAGAGCTAGGTGTCAGTGTTGATACCTGAAATGAACAGGTATCAACAAAGTCCTTACAATAGGGAGCTTTGCTGTTGATATCAAACTCCCTACAAGCAGTAGATGGTCCCAACAGGTGGTCTGGAAGTCAGGAAGCTGAGATAATAGTGGAAATTTGGATTTGGATTTGAAGCAGAAGGTCTTTTCTGTGTCATCAGACTGGGCATTATCTCTATGACGACGTCATTCATGGAACCATATTAATAAATGATTAGTGAGTATTTCAGTTATAGATTTTCAGCCTTCTATTATAGTTCATTATGCCCATAATGTGTTATTATTTTGCAGGTAAGTTTTAGTGTTAGCTACAGCTGGAATGAAGATAGGCTATACAATCCACTTGTGCCTCTGCACTGCTAAAGATTTTAATTGCACAATTACACACTGTGTTCGCACAAAAAACCCTGATGCATTCAGTGCACAAGATCTGCTGTGCTTGCTGAATGAGTCAACCATATATTATTCCTTTTATAGTCATTATTCAGAATTGCCATGCAAAAATAAATGCCTATAAAGGTGCACATACATTTTTGTATCAATGTGAGAACACCTGAGGTTCATACTTGCATCTGTGATCCTGAGTGTTGCTGCATCTGCTTCTCTGCTGCACAAGGTTCCAATAATGGACTCTGCCCTACTATGTGTTTTTTCCATTGAGTTTTTTACAACTCAGTGAGTAAGTAACATGGCTCTCTGTTCTCCTGTTGCATGCAATAACTAATGATAAGACCTGAGGACTAATGAATTGACCCCTGATCAATAATCAGAAGCTGTTTGTGTCTGGCAAAGGTTATACTGGCTGTTTCCCCAATGTCTAATATTGCACCCCTGCCTCAGATTTATAGAAAAGATGTGCATCTGCAGAAGAACAGGTATTCTGTGTGTGTGCTCTGATCTTGTGGAAAATGGCAGGAATTCCCGTGGCATTTTCTATTAAAAGGTGGATTATTGTGCATTAATGGCAGGGTAAGAGTACACATTTTACTTGACGTAGCGAGAGAAATGCAAGTGGCAGAACGAAAACATCTTCTTCCTGCCCACTGAATTTCCATAATGCTTCTAAGCAGCTGTATACAACTGCAGGAGAAACTTTGGTCCTCCTGCTTTCAAACAGGCATACAAGGTGGCAGGAGAGCATTTTACCTCTTTCAGCGCTTTTTTTTTCATTTTCCACAACATGGGAAAGGAAGGGACAATCAAAGCCCTCTTGCCAAACATATGACAATTTCATTATTCTAAATGACATATTGGGCTGGATAGCTTAAAGAAGCCCTTTAGGATGAGATTGCCTCCAGACTCATTATCCAGAGAGTGGATTTTTGCTTGGCTTTGATTATCTGGAGGGATCTATTCCTGTGAAACAGAACCTCATTTTTCTTTTTGCAGAATTACAGTTTTTTCTACTGTCTATGTATTCTCATTTCCTCCTTCATTCTTTTGTTATAGGCCATCTGGAACTTCAGAAACTTTCATTTCCCAGTCAGGGAAAATGGGAGAGCAAAGATTAATATCAGCCTAGAAAGACGATTGTGACCATTTGTCCTGAAGTGACAGAGGCCTGGGCTGGACTCCTGGGTTTTTGTAGCTTCTCTCCAATGGAACTCTGATTAGATGTGGCCCTCACATGTTTACACACAGACCAACAGCTCTCGTACCGCATTGTTGTTCAGATAATGGGAACTGAGTGAAGAAAGTTAGGGGTGTGTATGTGGGGAGTGTTTTTTTTCTGTTCAAGTATTGTTTTTACTGAGCTTAGCATTCTGGGTCAGGGCCGTTCAGTGAGCTCTGGCTGTGTCGGAGAAGATGGCTGAATTCCTTCCAGTGTAAAAGACGTCAGCCTGTAGGTTGCATTAGTCAGTGTCAGCCACTAGCTCAGCCCAAAGCAACCTTGACCAGGGGGCTTATTCTGCAAATCATCATCCCACTTTAGTGTGAGGGCTGGAAATTTGTTCCAACCTGTTGGCCCTTTTCGTGGTGCACTGCAGCTATCTGTACTATTCCAGTATGCAGCCGAGTGTCTTTACTCAAGCTATATAGTCCAGTGTGATCAGTAGTGCTTAGCTGTAGGTGTGTAACTCTCATCTGATTTGTTATTTTCTTGTCTGATTTGTTTTTTCATCACAAAGTAGGTGACTGTTATACGCCTTCTCAAATGTTCTCTCTCTTCTTTGTGTGTGTGTATGTGCGCGCGCACGCGTGCACGCGTGCACTTCAGATAGAAAGACTGGTAACTTCGATGTGTAATTGGGGTAGTTTCAAAGATCATGCAAAGGGCAAAATGAGGCAGAGTTATTTTTGTTCCACACAGACTCCAGGCCACCCATACCCTAGGTCTCTGTTTCAGTGCCTTCCTCCTCCATCTTTTCAAGAACAGCTGTAATAGTCTTTCATTCCTCACTGAACTCAGTTTCCATCAGTAAAATAATGTAGCAAAGATTTATAGATTCATTTCATGAGAGGGACACGCTTTCATTTTGCCAGTGATGAATCATCTAATGTTTACTTTCCCAGACCTTGTACAAATCTTTACAGTCATTGAGGTGAACATCAATTAAAATGAAACTGTATTAAAATAAAATATTGACTTCATTTAACATAATATACCTCCCAAGTAGGGAGTGTGGCTTCCAGATAGAGCAGGAGCAGCAGTGCAAGATGTTATGTTGCAGGCTTCATTCCCTTTAAAATTCACAGAAAATAATAAATTCTACCTCAAAGTGGCCACTTTGATTCTTAGTTCTTACGCCCCCTTTCAAATCTGCAAAAAAACCTATTCAGTACCTTGCACATGACTATAATATATAGGGACTCAAAAATTTGTGTTACTGGACAAAACCATACTAGAAGTTTTTCTAAGTAAAATAGCTGATCCTCCTATGTTCTCTTCTTTCTGGACCTTCACTTGGTCAAAAGATAAAATACAAATAACTAAAGTGCAGTTGCTTCTGTACTGTTTTCTAAAGCAGTAAAATACCACTCTAAAATCCTTGCAAACCTCAGATTAAGTAGATTTTTGAGCCGGTGGCTTGTTTTCATGCCTAGCTCTGTCAGTGCTACAGTTTTGTATGGATGGATGTGGAAATGCTGGATGTGGACATATTACAGAGTGCTGGGTTTTGATTGCTCAGAAATATGTTTTAAAAATTGTAGATGTTCCCTTTGCAGCTTTGGAACTGTTTGGAGCTTTTTTAATTTAGTAACTTTGAGGCAGGCAATATAAGTGAGTAATTTAGGTAGACTGACGTGGTTCTTGAAGAAAATGAAAATCATGAGTAGGAATAATAGACTCCACTCATTATTTAGAATTGAGGCATCTCAAGTTTCAGAAATTTTGGGGAGAAGGTTGGCATCTAAGCCTACCTGATGTGGCTGCATTACTATGGTTAGAATGCTGAAGATGTTTCATTTCAGGCATTCAGTAAAAGGTAGGTAAGATGTGACAGATGTGTAAGAAATAGCAATGTGTTTAGAAGAGAGAAAGCAAAATTCATCATCCTGTTAAAATATATTAATTAACAGTCTGAGGCACATAGATGCAGGTTTAATTGTATTTTAATAGAATGCTGGAGTGATATTTTTATTTCCTCTTCCATACTTAACCAGAAACCATTTTCCATTTTGGAAAGTGCTGCTTCTAAAAACTCTTGAAACCACAATACGCTGTAGTTTAGTTTGCAGCATATGGAAGAGCATAAGAATGGTTTTTCCTGCAAAATGATTTTGATCTATTAAATTCAGCTGTTCAGGGAAGGTGGTGGGGAGAAATGTAAGATATATTGAACTCCTGAAGTGTGAAAGGTTTTCCAGTGGCAGAAAGTGAGACTGAACAGTGCATTCTGGCTGTTTTAACATCAGAAACAGATCACTGGATCGTTTTTCTCCTCATTTTTTCTTTTTTTTTACTAATGGCACTTTGCTAAAATTGGTGCATTTCATGTGATAAACATGTTTTGGAAAGCATTGTTTTTTACTTGACTTGGAAACACAGGAAATGTGAGTCTTATTCAGTAGACACTAGGTATACAGGTGTTATTGCTCATGTGAGCAATCATACTGAATTCAGGAGAGGTCTTTGTAATGAACACTGCAGTACAAATTAAGTGACTGAAATGAATTAACAAGAATCATTAACATTGCTGAAAAAAAATGTGTATGGAACAAAATAAAAATTTCTCAGACTCTAAGTGAATTTTCTATAGCATGTTAAAGGAACGTAGTTGTTATTAACTAATTAAACTCAGCAATAGGTATGTGAGCGAATGAAAATGTAAACTGCACTACACCTGTTGTAGCCCATAAATACCATCGAAGTCAGACCAATGTGATAAGTTCTAGTTATTATGTGCTCCTGAGAAATTTTATTTTTCCATTTCCCAAGAGATTTTTTTAAAGTCACAGCAGTTAAGAATATCCCTTTGTTCTTTCCTTGTTAATGAACATTCCAGAAAATGTTTTCTCTCAAATAAAATTTCTTCCCAACATTGCCCAGGGCTGAGGAGTCTGGAACAGTTCAATCCTAGAATAGTCACAGTAGAGGAAAACCTGTAAGTCAAACACCTTTGCATGCTGCTTACTTGTACGTGTTTGCATATTATGGATATGGATCAATTCTCTAACACGTTTCACGGTGACCTCTTGCAGAGTGGGCTTAATCAGTTACTGAAGCCAAAGATACCTTGCATCCACTTTGCAGTTGTGTTCCTTCACTGTGTCTGTACAAGCGTGCAGGACGTTACACTGCCTATGTGTGCATGCATGCTGAATATAGTCCAGAAGTTATGTTGATTTCACAAAACATTTTTGGGCAAGTCCTGTTTCTTGTGGTGTCTGAACACATTGTGTGGCTTTATATTTCTGTATGTGAGTGGGGATTTGCATTTGCTTGTTTTGTTGCAAATGTTTCTAGCTTTAGTTAAATTTGAGAGCAGTCGAAAAATATATTGCTTTAGTTTAATTAGTTTGGTAGAAAAAAAGTCCTTTCTTGGGCAGTAATTATTAGTTGTATATTATTAAAAGGAAGTAGTTCACATTCAGTTACTTAGCAGAAATAATTGAATCTTCTGATCCAGTAAACTAGCTCACTTTGGATTCAGCTGGTTTTTAATTTAAGACCTATAGAAGAGGAGACCTGTAATCTCACTACAGGGAATTGGCTTCACTTTCCTGCAGTTCATAAACCACAAGAGTGAAATTGCAATCCCCCTCAGCAGTTTTCTCTTTATTTTTCACATTTGCTTGAAAGTTTAATTTTATGAGACAGAGCTGATTTTAAAGTTTAAAGTGCTTTTTTTGTTGTTTTGGTGCTTTTTTCCCCATTTTTTCTTGAACAAAAGGACTACCAGCTCTATCTGTAGTCTGCGCTGTAGTCTCAGACAGCAGCAATTTCAGGATGTTTCAAAGATGTAAACACAGTTGGGTACTGCGATGAGCCCTTTGGCAATATTCCAAGAGAAACACAAATAGCTAACTAGTTTGGAGCGGATCTACATGGAGCTGATTCTCAGCTGGAGTAAATTGGCAGAGCTCCACCGGCTTTTGAGCCATTTACACCTGGTGAGAATCAGCCTTCGTACTTCATGGTAGCTTGTATATATGCATTTTCCCTAGGTTTTCACACAGTAGATGCGTTACTACATCCAGAAGTAGATGATGACTTTACATTGTGCTCTACGTGAAGAACTGTAAACAGAGCCACCATCACAGGAACTAATTGTAACACAGTTATCTGAGTTCTTTCTCTTTTCCCTGACCAGATTTTAAGGGGAAGAGTAATTTACCACTTGTTGTGAAGCTGTTTAACATCAGAACGCTTCCTTTGGATTTGTTGTTCATAAATTAATTTTGTTTAATAAATTAGGATTGTTTAATATGAATTAATATGAGGATTTTCTTCCCCAGTAAGAAATTAGAATAAATTGGAACCAATATTAAAAGAAGAGGGCTGCACCTGTGTGTGTCAAATGTTTCTGATTACATAATTTACACCAGATAAGTATATGATTTTTTTAAGATTATCTCAGAATTCCTAGCTTGCTGAATGAGCATCCAGGTGTTAAAGCTGTACCTTTTTGGTATAGAAAGTTATATTGCAGCAGTTAGTTTCCACCACTGTACTGTGGGGTGAATTTTGGACTACAGGAAAACATTAGTTTGGAATTTAGGGTTGCTTGGACATTGCTCTCTTCAGGTAGAAACATGGCATATGAAGTATCAGTATGTGCTTTTTTAAACAAGAAGTATGTTCATCTGTTGCTAAATTGAAAATGTTAAAAATAATACACTTTATGCATATATGCACATGTGCTGTATTAATTTATTAGTTTTGGAAGCATTTTCATGCTTATTTAACTCAAAATGACTTTGAATTTTCTAAGGAAAAGAAGGTAAAAAAACAAAAAAAGAAGGAAAAAAAGAACAGACAGTTAGTCCATATGGCCTAATTACTCCTGGTATTTTGAGAAAAGAACGTAAACCTGGTGAGTTACTAAACTGAGAAGTGGCTACAGTGAGGGCCTTTTTTATCGATTCTCAATGCACCTATTACACGTCCTATATATTTTAGTCATGTTTCATCTAGGAGAGTCCCTCTAGGAGCTGCATCGTAAAAAAACCCACAAGTATAGCGTCTCCGTTTGAGGGGATATTCCATCTCCTCAGTTAGCAAACTTCTGCAAAGTTTTAGAGGACTACAGTCAACACTAACTAGCTGGATGTGTGGAAGAACAATTTTTCTTTAGCTGTCTGGTCATTTGATAGTGAAAAACTGGAAAGATGCCATGCCATGCATAGATGGGCCTCAAATTATTTTTCCTTACTGATTGTCCTATTCATGGCAAGTTTTGCATTTAAAATGAGATGATGACTGCACTGTGGACAGAGGAGCTTTTAACTCCTCCTCTCTTTTGACCCTTCTCTCTGTGACTATCAGCTATCAGTATCCGAAGTACAGTCTGCATAACCTGGCTGTACCTATATTTTTACATATTGAAAATCAGAGAGACTGAGGGAACAGACTCTGAGACATCAGGAGCTCAACACCTTAGCCCTGCATTAAACCTGTAAGACCGTACTGAAAGTCTGTACAGTTCTACACCTGTACCCTCAGCACTGAATCTCTTGGCTAATTATTCCAAATTAGCTTTTAAGTTTGTTTGTTGGGTTTATTTTATTATTTTAAAAAAATATCAGATGGGATATTATCATTTGGCTCCCAGCAGAATGAAATAAACTATTTGCATTTGGTGTTGGCACGTTTTAAATTCAGTCTTTCATTAATTTTTCTCCTTACCTGTTATCTTCTGTTTTCTTATTATGAAGATAAAGTAGATTTCATTTTATTTTTTCATTGTTTTAAAACAGATTAATGTTTAGAAATGATCAGTTCCTATTAGTCGCAGCTCATTCTTTCTTCTTTCCAGTCAGAGATGTATAAATCCTTTACTAAACAAAAGATGAATGATTTCATGTGTAACTCAAATGGCAAAAGAAATAATTACTGACAAAGGGCCATATTCAGATTTTTACACTCCTTTCCTTTTGTGAAAACAATAATTTGATTCAGAGTTTCAAGAATGACAACCTTGGGTGCAAAGCAAGTAAGGCAAAAAAACAAGAACACAGCAAACTTCCCCATGGAAGAAACGTTGTCTGTTGTGGCCAGCAGACTGATAGAGGATCTGAGTTCAATTTGCTGCTCACTACAGCCTCCCGAAGTAAAGCTGTGCAAGCCATCTAGAGACTTAGCACCTACATTCCCCTCCCTTCTGCTTTCTCCTTTCCACCTGCTGAGCTGTACGTCGTGGCCATGTGTTGCAGGGAATAATCTTATATGAGATTAACCATCATTTGCATTTATTAGTTTTAAGTATAACGCCTTAGCTTTCATTAAAAAAGCCCTGGTTCCAATATTATGAATGAGTGAATCTTAAGTTTCTTTTTTGCGTAATTTAATTCTTTTTGTACACTATTTTCATACCTCTTCTCTAAAGTCATACCGCCCTTGTCTCTCTCACATGGAAGTTAGTCATAATATAAGTCTCCTCATACTCCTCAAAACTTCTGAAACCTGCTTTTCTTTAAATCTCAGTTATGCTGTTAAAATGCTCAGATGCCAAGATGTTGAACGGTATCTCAAAGCCGACAAACAAACAGTGTCTTGCCAGTCCTTGGCACTAATGGCCTAATAGCTAGTTTCCTGCCTGCTTTGGATGGTCCTCTTGAATGAAAGGAGGAAAAGACAGAAGGATGAGTGTTATTTCACAACTACTTTAGTTTTAGAAACAACCAATACGCCACAAAATAAAAAGGTGAATTTTTATGAATCCTTACTTGGAGAGAAAATTGAGTAAAAAGCAGTAGAAGTACTCAGTGAACTGGGTAGCTACTTACTGAGGAAAGGCTAAAAAGGCAATTACAGAGATGGGGTAAATTCAACTAACACAGTGATGGGGAACGTAAAAATGTGAACACCTGAAGGATGTGAACGCCAGGCGGACAAGAAAGGTATACAGTGTATATAGTACTGTATACCCATGTTCACAGGTCTGTAGCTAGTTATAATAGTAAGATTAAATCACAACCAGGAAAAATTACGCTCACATGTCCAACAATGAAATTTCTTGGGCTGGGAATCAGGATGTGTTGGAGTTTCGCCTGTGATTGCCACTGCTGAAGCTAACTGCTTTTCGGTGCTCCGGGGCCCTTGACTGGTCACTGTTACCGGTATGACTTTCAGCATGCATAGTCCAGTCTTCTAAATATTTAATAAGTGCAGCTCTGCAATTATCAGGAAGTGGAGTAGGAATGAGAAGAGTGATTTGGTCCACCCACTGAGCTTCTTTTACAGTCACCGGTCAATATCTGTTTATTTTCCAATAGGAGAAAAATGGCAACTGTTGTGGAGGAAAGACTGGAGCAAGTTACATGTGTTTGTGAACCTTTGAAATTTATTTTGTAAGCAAAGAAATTCTAGTGAGAGAACTTGCCTTTCAGTTGAAAAAATGATTTCTGTAGGAAACTTTATCGAAATGAGGAGGTACAATGATCTGCGCATTGTGTTTTCGTTCGGTATTTTTTGCTACTGAAGTGTTTGCAAGATGCTGCCCACCAATCCCTTTGATACGCTAATGGCTATTCAGTCAGTTACCACCCATAGCTCTCCGCGGGTATTGGACTATGCAAGGGAGTTTTCCCTGGAAGTCAAAGAGAGTAATTGCGTGCCTACTGGTGGCAGGATTTGTCTTATTCAACTGGACGACCTAGATGCAGCTGATGCGGTAAATCTTGCAGTCCTGAAGTTCTTGTGGTAGCTGACACCCTGCAAGCACTATGGGCAATGCTGTGGTGGGAATACTTCTTTGACTGCTTGCTGGCTGCCTGCCATGTTCATCTGTAGCTGATGACCAAGTACTGTGGAGGGTCCCGTTGAGCTGGTAAGTGTACAGAGAGGAAGGAATCCATTGTTTAAGTTAAAACGTTTAAATTGAATCAAGGTGATGGAGAATCAGATTTCTCTCTCTCATTGCTTGTAATAGAAGAATCTATGCACATTGATAGTTTTCCCCAGTCAAATATCCTTTTTTGTGTCCCCTTTTGTACGTCTGCTGGGCAGATTGAGATGGGTACCAAGTGGTTTGAAAATTGAAAACCTTCAATTTTCACGTAAATTACAGGTCAAATCTGTGTAGTGCATCACCGCCCTTTCCAGTAAATCACATGTAAAACTAAGTTATGCCCTATTTAAATGACAAAAGAATTATTGGACTACATGGTAGCTCTTTCCAGTAGTAGCTGAATAAAAGAAGAAAAACTAATAAATAATTAAAGCGGTAATATGTTTGACCACTTTTTTTTTAGTATGACTTTTTTCTGTTATTATTGTAACAGAAATGCTCCTTTCAAAGACAACTAAAGCGCTAATGATAGCTAAGAAGGTCATTCCTAGGAGGTTAAACTGGTTTAATTAGAATTTATGAGAAGGTTACTATAAGAGTGCAGAAAGATGTTAAGGGGTTAACCTATAAGAGATTACATTGTAGTCAGTGTTCTGTTAAAGTTTGAATTAATTTTTCCCATGGGTTTTTCACATTCTAATTTTCAACTAAATGAGACATCTGTTTCAGAAAAGGAAAATTTGCTATGGTTGTCATAGCAACTATCATTCTGTAAGAAAATTATTCCAATGGTTACTTTAGAACAGAAAGATAGAAATTCAGTACATAAAGCAACATCCGATTGCTAGCACAAATTCTGATAATTCAGCCCTTTTTGTATGGTAGATTATTTGACCTGCAAAACTTGTTCATATGTTTTTAACATAAGGTTAATTGTGCTGTAAACAAATTCACTTCCAATATATTTTCCCCATAGAGTCTTATATGTAGACAATCATTATTCTTATCGTTAATAATAATACCATTGAATTTTGGTAGTATGTGGAGAGACGCAAACTGTTTGCTTTAAGAAGATAAGACCTAAATCAAAGTACATTTCTACACAGGAGCGCTTCACTTCAGAGGTGAAATACATTCATGGTGTATGTCTTTAATTGCCAAATACGTTTTTCTTGGGGGTTTTTTGAGAACAGCAGATTTTTCTCTTCTAGAACATACATGACACTATTTTCTTTGTAAAATGTAAAGTATTATTGAAAAGTAATTTATAAAAAAAATTTACACTTTTCCTGAGCAAGCACTAACTGGGGATCCAGAAATTTGCTGCTTGATATGAAGACTTCAACTTTGCTTTCAGGTTCCATCGTAAATGGAAATTTTAGACAAAGTTGTCTTTGCATGATATCCAGGTCACAGACTTGTTAGTGGGTATTAGAGAAGATTTTTTTCCCTACTCAGAAACTTTGATGCCTGTTTTGCAATAAATTTTCAGAAGGGACTTGGGGATTTATAAAATCCCTGTGTGCGTATAAAGATGGTTTTGCTTTGGGGGTGGGGGCACTGAAGTGTATGATTTGTCTTTCTTCTCTCAAATGTAAAGCACACTAACATCCTCTGCTGAATCCTTTCTTGGACTTCAGATTTTTTTTGCCAGAAATATTCCAGACATTTCTTTCGATCTTGGGATTGTCACAAAAGACAGCATAATGGCAAATCACACAAGTTGTAACATCTCCCCTTCACAAAAGAACAGCTCCAGCATGCATAACTTACCAGCCCTGCGCTCAGGCTGCTACGCGCTGCAGTCACCACAAAGAGAGGGAGGGACGGGGGAAAGTGCTTCTTGTCTTAATAAGCAGATCATGCCTATTCATAAGGGGAAACGGGCTTTTTAAAAAGTGGCCATGTGCAGGCTAGCCCTAGTAGAGGCGGGCAGAGGCTCTCACAGCTGCCTATGCCATTCGTGGGCATTCGGATTTCAGCAGGATTAAGCTGACTTCTGGCGGGACCTGTGACAGTCACGATTATTTCTCTTTATAAATGCTTCATTGTATCCTTAAAATAATGATTCCATAGGTTTTTGACCTTTTCTTCTTGGGCAAATATTGATCTTTCCCCTCGGTTTCTTTCTTGGGGCGCGGAATGGCCATGGCCCGTTCTGCTGTGTCTGGCACACCTGCAGGGTGCGGGATGGCGCCTTGCCTCGCTTCCCACCGGGGACGTGGGGAGGGTCCTGTGCATGCCCAGCAGCACCGGGGCGAGCGACGGGTGGCAGCAGGGGCCTGTATTCAACTGAATCTGTCAGTGGCTTTAAAAGCATGATTTACTATGCCTACGCTTCGTTTGCCTCCTGTTTGCCCTTGGAAATATTTTCTGTCGGTGAGATTTTGCTCCTGGAAAACTTGCTCTGGTCCTAAAGGCAATTTGCCAAACAGTTGAATATTTTCATCTTGGTGAGGAGAGATACTTGGCATGTAAGGTGTGGAACGCAGTCCCAAGGCAGGGACGGATGGATAGTTTAGAAAAAGCCTAACCTCTGTATATTTTTATGAAGCCTCCCACTTCTGTAAGATCCGAGCACCTCGCAGACTTCAGTTTATTTATTTTCAGGGCATTCCTGGGAGATAAAAATACTCCCGTTCTGTCAATGGTGAGCTGAACATAAAGACAGGCTGATCAAACTCCACAGACTGTGGTTTGGTTCTGCGTGACAGTGTTATACAGGAACGTCACTGGTAGCTTACCACAAAGTAAGCCAGTAACTAGACCATGAGTTACCACCCCAGCAGTAGGAAGGTGAGAAGTCATGTACCTGTGAGCCAGGTGCTGCTCTTCCTATGAAGAAAGGCTGCTAGGAGATGAACAGGTAACCAGAAAAGCGTGATTTCATATCCCTGATATAGGGATATGTCTTTTTCTCAGCCAGCTGCCCTGGTCTGAGCAACCTGACTCAGAACAAGGTTTCTGCTTCATTGCTGCTGCTATTAGCATCTCGTCTTCACACACCTTCTTCACCTCCCTCGTCACAGCTTCTGGAGGCTGGGATGTATTTCTGGTCCCAGTGGCAGATGTACAAAGTTTCACCTTTTTTTTTTTTTCCCTGGGACACCTGTTTATCCAGACCTTGGTTATCCAGGGCGCTGTGTGATGAAGAGCTAGGAGATGAGCTCTTAGCCGTGGACACAGAAAGCCCTTCAGTCATCTTATCTAGAAGAGCTGAGGCTTTTTTTAATCTGTGGAAGAAAGGCAGGGAACATTCTGCAAAGCCCCCTTCTTCCTTTCCTTGTACCAAAATTTTCTTTTCTTCCCTCGGGTAAGCCACATCCCTTTACATTTTAGCAAGCTCTATTTTTTAAGTTGTTTTCAATAGACATGTGCTTCACAGCATTCCGAAAGGAAAAGTGGGAAATATATCATCGTGAAGATTGCAGACGTGCTAATTTTTGAAATGTTAGTCAAACATCAGTAATGGAAGAGGATGAATAATAGCTTTATGGGCATTTTCTTTTGTCTTTGCCATACATGATGTAAAGTGGAGTTCAGAGAATTTGTTTGAAAGAATTCTTTCTGTCTTTTGATGCGTGAGGGAGTGTAAAGCTTTCCTCAACAAAGTAACATCTCAAAGGGAACTCTGGTTGATGTGTATGTATTTATAAACACTAAGGCTGCAATTATCATAAACCTTATTAAATCACAGCAGCCTATTTGTTGTTCTCTAAATATGGATATGGCCAGAACACGTCAGTCAAAAAATTACAAAAAAATTCCAACCTAAAACTAACCCCTCAATTTTATGACCTAAAATTAGAGCATAGTCAGCAAGACATAATTTACCACTGTGATATAATTGCTGTGAAATATAGTTTTTTAATCAGTGGGATAGCAAGATACGGATAAATTGTGTTCTGACTGGCAGTGTTATAGTTCCACTGCTCCATGACGAGCTGCTCCATAAATATGTTTTAAAAAATGTAAATGCCCGTCTGATAAGAAATGTTGAATATGGAAAGTCTTACTTAAAAGCAAGTCAACACAGCAGAGGACAGAAGAAAATTATGTGTAAGAAAAGAAGCAGTATTCTTGTTCTGATGGGATGCTTCCAATTAGGGAAACAAAACAGCACAGATGATGTCTCCAGCTTTGGAGTGGGATCTGTCGTTGTGCCAGGGTCTGTCCTTGCCCAGCTGGTCATAGGCTAAGGGCCGAACGTAATGGGAGCCAATGTGAAACATATATCCACACCTAGGTATCTGAGACGGGTGTTCTTCTAGATGCTGTGGGAGTCCAGCATGCTAAGCCACACATGGAGATCTTGGTATCCAGGTCTTCTAAGTGTTACTTTTCACCTAGTTAGAGGAATACTGTGAATATTTTACTGTATGCTGCCTACTGAAAGTGGTAAGGACTGCACTGATTTGCCACACAAGTTAAATAACATTGGTTGTATGGAAAGAGGGTTGTACTGTGCACACAAAGAAGAAAATGAATGCTATTTGTGTCTCCAAATTCCATGCTAGTAGAGAGTCAATCTCCGTATTTTAATTAGATAACCAGTACATGGAAGTAGCACTGAAGACATTCTCCTCCTCTCTTGGCAGGCAACCTTGGTTTTATGGCTGGGGCTTTAATCTTCCACGAGGCCAAGCACTATTAGAGAAATGGAACCTTATTCCAGATGGAATAGATATTCTTATAACACATGGACCACCTCTCGGTAAGAAAATACTAGTGCTCTTAGCTGTGTATTTCAGATGATTATGCAGTAACTGATGGCTCTCTTTAGACAACGAGTGCAATCCTAACTTACGGAAGTCAAAAATAACATCCGTACTGATTTCAGCAGCACCAGGACTTTAGCTCAGGTTTATGTTTCATGATTACCTATGCTCAATGGTAGGAATTAAATAATGGCTTAAAAAATAAAGCCTTAACACATAAAGACTTAATGAGCTTTATAAATAAGCAAGGTCTAGTTTTCCTATGCATCTGTCCGCTCTGCCACTGGTGAAATTAGTAGATTTAAAGCATGGAGCCTGCTTGAAGAGAAATGCAGGATTGGAATCGTATTTTTTTTAGCACTTTCTCCCTCACTTGCAGTAGCATTCCCCCACCAACGAGGACCCAGAGTCTGTATTTTTCCTCATCGTGCTGACTTGGTGCATCTTCTGCCTCACAAACCCAAATGCTGCCATTGTTTGCCTGTTCTTTGGACAGCATGGGTGAATTGCCTATCTTTAATACAATCTGGCAACACTAACGGACCAACAAGAAATAGTTTTGCATTTGTGTTTTACAAATATTAATATAGGTGATATAAAAGCCAGGAGATTTCTTGTATTCCTAGATAATAGAGAAGTTATCTGTGTTACAGAAATAATATAATCACAGAAACTTGTCCAGATTCAGTAAAGGCTTAAGGCTTTTAAAATGTTTTTCAATGTATTCAACATATAGGAAGCTATATTTAATGCAACTATGTGTCTCACTCTCACTAATTTAATAAATGGACACAAAAGTGAAGCATGTACTTAAGTGTTCTGCTGAGTCTTACTGCGGAGGAGTGCTTTGTGTGAAATGAAGGCAGTTGGTTTCTTTAAACCTTTAGATCCCCCAATTTCCTGAAGCTAAAACGCTTGTCTTCCACCCTTTCTCCTCCTCTTTCAGAGCTTGGAGGAGAAAGTATCTAAAGGGTTTGTGTTTTGTTGTTTTCTTTAGAAAGACATGTTTGCATTCCACTGCTCACTAATCCTGGGGGAAAGGGCTTCTTTGTAAGGACGGTTTCTCACAGTAAGGGGGTGTGTTTTGATACTTCACCGAAGTGGAGTCTCATGCCATGCCATAGACTGATTTTAATATGGACCTGTATTGTAGAAGTGGATGGCAGAAATTAATTGTTTAGACCTTGAGATATCACCTCCAAATGGTTAGTACTGGGGATAATTGCTGTTAGGATCCAAGGCATGACGCTGGGACTTTGATATAGTTTTATTTATGAGTCATATTTAAAATGTTTTCAGAAGCTTTTTCAGCACTTCTAAAGCCTTTTTTAAATCCAGCTGATGAGCTGTAAAGAAATCCAACCTTCAGCTGATTCAAAGAATATCCCTGTATCTAGCACTTGAAATCCAATGTTGGAAGGTGGAGAGATGGGCGTTGCACCACCCAGCTTCAGCCACCTTGCTAATTTAGCCACCAGGCCTCTCCAGGCAGCCTCGGGGATCAGCAGAGGGAGGAGAACCTCTAGAGAGCACTGCAGAGCTGGCACTCAACAGATATGCTTTAATAATAAATTTAATAGTAAATTTAATAATTGAAAAGTAACTTAGTAATTGTAGTAATTCTGAGGAAGAGCCGCCCATCTCCACTGACTGTAATGGGTAATGCGAATTCCCCCCATCTCCATGTCTCCGTATTTGTTCTCTTTTTTTTGAGTTCTTAAGCTTCTACCATCCTCCAAGGGTTTTATTTTTCAGAAGTTCCCGTTTCTTTGTCTTTTTCTTATTGATGCATTAGTAGATGGCTCAGGCACAGAACTTTCTGCCTGAGGGCATCAGCTGTTGGTCTCCCTGACACCCCTGGCAACAAATATATGACGCTTCAAAAGAAATGAGCACTCTGCCTAACTTACAGAACCTCCTTATTGTGTAGCTCTGTCCACAGACATTTTGGGAGACAGGATCCTCCTTGACCCTCCCAGGCAATTATTTTAACCAGAAAGCTGATTACTGTTGTTCTGATCTTGGACAGCATCACTAGAGCTGTTCCTAATGATCATAAATAGCAATCAGTGCTCTTGCAAATTCCTCTTTTTTTCTCCAGCATGGCTGCCTAAATTCTGTCCATCATCCATTTTCTGTGCTGCTTTCTCATTCTCTCACTTCAAAAGAGCGCACATCCTCCTAAACTAATTAATAGTACATTATTAGATAGATTTGAAATTGCCTGCATGATTTAGATGCAGAAGCACCATTAAGAGTTAATGGACTTTGTGTTTATAAGTCAGTTAGGCACGTAACAAAAATCTGAATAATTTTTTTTTTTCTGTTTTAGAGTAGTGCTTTGGGATGAAACCAGGGGAGGGATACACAGGAGGTTCACATAGGATGAGAAAACAAAGGTTAAAATAGCTATTGTTGACCATTTTATTAGTAACCTGTTTATTATTAATAAAGATATGCCATACATTTCATAGCTTATGAAATACAGTATTCATTATTATGGGTTCAGTGCTAATGCTCATTTCTATATCAGCATATTTTTGTTACTTTTATGTATAGCATAACTTTTTAAGTCTTCTCCCTGATTCCTAAAGATCTGCATTTATGATTCTTTTATTTCTCTTCAAAAAGTTCACTGTTCTTTTCTTTGTTTGTTTTTAATTTAATTTCACCTTTAAGTCTTCATTTGTAGCTGTCTGCTTGATTGTCTGTGACAAAGATTTATACTTTCCTGACAGCTGCAGAAACCTGTTTCAAGTAACCAAACATTAAAAAAACCCTAAGATGAACTCTAATTGTTAGCTAGGTATAATCAATTATTCTTAGTTTGTGTAGTCAGGTGTACAAAATAAGCTGCAAACATATGGGAAAGCTTCAGAAGGGTGATAATGCATGTAAACAAAAACATGTTCAACATAAATAATGCTTAATTTAATGGAGAAGTTAATTTTATGGATTTTTGTTTGTGAAGTTTTTGAAGTGGAAATACTTTTGGCTTTATGTTCACCACAGACATTTTGACAATTAACTGTTTCAAATCACTGAAGTAACAAAACCTATGGTTACAACACGTTTGCTCTGAAAAAAGCATGACTGGATTCTAGAGGAGTTGCTGGCCACGCTTTGGCATCTTAAATACTTGGTATTTCCTACAGTGAATTTTGACCTGTGTTGGATACCAAGAGTGACTAGTAAAATCAGTTACCAGAACTGAACATGGCTCTGCTCTGTCTGTAGTTCAGCGGGGCTTTCTCTTTGTACATCCTCCTGACAGGAGCCAAGCAGCATTTTCAGAGGCATCTGAATGAATTAGGAGTCTATGGCCATTATCAGAACTTCCTCTTTTTGACGCTTAGGATGCAGCATTCCCAATTTGTTTCTGAAAATTGGACTTAGATCTCTGAGTAACCATGATACCAGGGCAAATTTTTACCATCTTCGTAAAACCCCACAGTATACTGAGCCCAGTTTTCAAGCACTGGCATCTAAAGAGGTATTTCTCAATGTGTGAACCTACCCTGAAGCTCTAGCAAATCTGAGAGCTTTTCCAAGAGCTTGAATACCACAGTTCTGGTCTCTTAAGTCAGTTGGCTAGCTGCTATTTAGCCGTACTTGAGCGGACCTCAGAAGCCAAACATATGAAAACTAGGTCCAGACTATACATCTCTGGCTGACTACTGTTTTCTCAAAGGCACAATATATTCACGCTATTGCAGCAATCTAAGTCAGAGATACAAAGCTATGACAGGCACACAGGGAAAGTACCAGAACAACTAAAGAAAAACAGAATGATTATATCTTTTAGCTTTCCAAATTTGAGCCTGATGAAAATGACAGAACAGTAGAAGGAAACAAGATTGGTTATTACAAACCTGCTAATACACAAACATCTTTCTTATACTACTACTTTGAAGGAAACACGAGACTTCAGTTGGCAGTAAGCATCCCCCTGCAGTATGTTTTTAGACATATAAGCAAGTCTGGGTACATTTTTGTGTGTATTCATAAAAAATGCATTTTTATACAAACTTCAGGCAAGTAAATGTAGCACTTAAAAACATCTACTGCAGAAGGGCCGAGTTACTTTTCCTGTCTGAGGTCCATAGATATAGGCTAGTGGGGCTTGCTGTGTCATGAAGCGCTTAAACCAGTTTTACTTGAGGATGTTGTTTTAAGGCATGCTGTGGGTTCCTCATGTGAGTTCCACTACCATAAGCTTCAATGTGATAACAATATCGTTTTATTAGTAGCAACACAGATTCCATTACATCAGTTAAAGTGTTCAATTTAAAAAACTAGACCCCAGGACTAGATTTAAATAGCTAAATGTTGATTTAGATTCTTTAGAGACTCACTTTGGACATACTGCTCTTTACACCTCACTCTCTTAAAGGAAGAAGAATGGATAAAGCATTGAGTTTTCCCATTAACAGCAGTGCAAAAATGCTTTAATTGCAGTGATTTTTTTTCCCTTGAAAAACAACTGGCAAGAGTTATCATAGTCCTTTTTCTTTGGATGAGCTTTTATGGTTTTCCTCAAGTATTTTTCCTTCCTTTCTTTTCTACTTACCAAGGCAAACACTGGTTTTTTCCATGTCAATTCTTCTATGGCTGCTTATGAAAAGCCACAAGACATGAAATCTCAGAAATACTGTATAGCAGTGCAGCTTTGCAGATAACCTGTCTTCTTTTAAAGCTTTCCTTTCTTTTCCAAAGGTTTTCTAGACTGGGTTCCTAAGAAAATGCAACGGGTAGGATGTGTTGAGCTGCTGAACACAGTCCAGAGACGAATACAGCCGAGGCTTCATGTTTTTGGACATATCCATGAAGGTCAGAACACATTTCTTTCTGTATATATTTAAAACCCACAAACACAGAAGTTGTCTGGTTTAACTAGCATTTTCAAACTTGAATGTCTGAACTGAAGCACTTCTGGAATTCAGATACTTACTTAGCTGCATATATAGAGATAAAATTGGCTGATACCCACATTTCAATATTTGTACTTCAGCTTCTCTTTCAGCTTCTGCATCTATAAAACAGGGTGATGTCTCCTTCACAGAGAGGATTACTGTGAATTTTAAAATGAGAACCCGAGTCCAGTAGTTACAGAAAGTGACTAAATATTAGGATTGATGGATTGCATTTTCCCCTGCTGAATCTCTGTTACTTAAGATAATTCATGTAAGCTCTCTGTGTCTCAGTTTCTGTGTTTGTAAAATGAGTAAGAATGCTTTGGGGGTTGCTTCTAAGGCTTAATCTTCAAGATTGTACAATAAAGGTTGTCTCTCCCCATCAGTGCATATATGAAGTTAAAATCAAAAGGGATGTCACCACTGACTTGTGTAGAAGTTCAAGATATTTATTAATGTATTTATTTGCTTTGGCAGGGGAAACATTTTGTACCAAGACAAAACAAAGCAGTTCTCTTGACTATTTGATTTTTAACTGGAAAAAAATCAGTTCCCTTCACATAAATCAGTAAATGGTGACAAATATGCTCCACTGAAGTCAGTGACAGTAGGAGTTCATCTCCAGGCAAAGGGGAAGGTAGATTGCTGTCTGCTATAGAGAAGTCTGTCCTGTTCACATATCATGGCAGCAAGACTTCAAGCAGTGCCCCTACCAAAAGAAACCAGTGGGCTGTGCAAAAGTGTACCCTTGGCATGTTAGCGTGTATTATCATCTGCTTAGTTCTTGGCAATGTTAACTTACTGGCAAAAAAAGGTGCTCCATAACTGCCAGTTTTCTGCTTCTGGGACTGCTCCAGCCTTCAAAGGATACCTGTGGGTATTACCTGCGTAGAAATGAACAAACGGAAAAAATGGAGTAACTGGCACTCAGATACTTCTCTTCTTGTGAAGAACTATTACCCTTCCCAAGAAATCCCAGTCTGACTTGCTGCTGGGCGCTTTCACCATGCTAGATTAGGAGTGACATTGGTGAGAGGTGTGCTGGTGTAAAATTGATGGAGAAGGCATTCAGATCATTAGTTTACAGCTCAGGGATTAAGTCCATTCTCCTCATGTGTCTTATCTGCATTGACCTGTTAATGCCTGGTTAATGTCCAAGGTGCTGTTACATCACAGAGTAAACAAACAACGCATAGGCAGTATTTTTTCCTAACCCTTTGCTATTATAGCAGTCTTTGAGATTCCGTACAAGAGAGCTGGTGAATACAGTTCAAACTCATTGTCTTTTCAGAAATCGTAAGCCAAGTGGGTTGCAGGGGATATGAGCAAACACTTAGCAAGCCATGAAGCTTCAGGCAGGTAAACAAAATCACATCTGCTAAGACCAAGCCCAACTTTGGCTCCCAAGGGAAAAGAATGGCACTGCCACAGAATGGTAAATCTTGTGAATTAATACAGTTGGCACAGTAGGTATCAGAACACAGAAACAAGGTACTCTTCTTGTTAACGATCATAATTTAGAGAAAACAAATGGGGAACTGCATAGCCTGTTTTGCAGTGGGATGCTAAATCTCTGCAGAGGAGAATTCCCATTGCAGACAGCCTGTGCAAACGAAGCTGCTCTTTGTAGAGAGAATGCATGATTTGAACAGATGAGTTCCTCCCCTGACTGAACATAGCTACATCTGCAGCAGTCATTTACTGAACATCCGGGAGGAAGAGATGCTTAGAAGAGATGTTTCCCCCTCCGCACTGTTGTTGCTACCAAAAAATACCTCTACACATGGGCTTGCTGCTGATGGACCCATGGAAGTGACAAGCAGCATGGCAGGGACTCCGGCTAAAATCCTGGTTTGCCCATTACAGCCAGTACTTGGCTGAGGTCGTGGCTGAGGAAACTCTGTTGGCAGTAGGGTAGGAGTGAAAACTGCAGCATTAGGAATCTTCCAGCAAAAGGCAGGTATTAGCAAGCTGATTCTGCTCTCTCCAAACATGTAGCCGAGGAGACAGACAGTCCCAGCAGCAATGCTGACTGTCCTCTGTGCAGTTTGTGTTTTACACAGAACAATTGTTCTGTGGCAAACAGCAAATGATTTAAAGAAATGTCTGTGACAGGAACCTGACAGAGTTTTCTTCTCTCCCTAGTCCCTAATTATAGTGTGGTTTTTCCATGGGGAGTCCAGGAGGCCCTGCATTATTCAGGGTATTTTAAGGAACAAAAAAGAAAGGAATTTGGCTACTGTTTCTTTGTTTGTAAATTCTGCAACTAACAATGCTTCTACAAGACACGAAATTGCAGTCAGAAAAACTGTAGGATCCTAGGTACCTAGGATTTGAATAGCCGGAACTCGGTGTATGTAGCAATGAATATGTTTCACTATTAACTTCTTTAATGGTAGAATTGAATCTTAGTACAAATGCTTTCTACCAGGTGATGTCCCCAACATCATATATTTCTGATTGTGAATGCATTTCTTCATATTGATCTTAATATTTCAACGCCAGTTTCCAACATTAAGCTTTTAATTTTAGTGTAATCAAGCTTGCACAAGGCTGTGCAAGCTTGTTTTTTCCTAGTCATTCATGAAAAGATTTTTGACAATGGAGAGTGTTTCTACTTTTTCATAACACTAGGGTAGTTAAAGGGCTGCTTCTTCACTTTCTGAAATAGCATTTCACTTTATTTCTACAGGCATTAGAGCTGGAAGTTTGATTTTCTGCAGATTTAGCTCTGGAATTGTTTGGCTTGGGTGTGTAGTCAGACGTGAGATGTAGTTAAAGGTTTTTTGCCACTGGTGAGACATACAGAAGGGTGTTTTCTCCCGTGGAAATGTTGTGGTGTCTTAGGGTGTGAATTCACCTTGTCTGTCCGAGAATGCATTAATAAAGCCATTTTTTTCTCTGCCCGGGCAGGCATTTTAGTGTCTTTCCATCAAATTTGGTTGAAATTGGTCAACAAATTCAAACACATAGGAAGAAGAGGTTCCTACTAGACAAATCCCGCACAGGTGCACATGCACACATACTCCCCTTAGTCAGGCAATGCTTTTTCTTCATTGGTTGCTTAACCAATGTACAACACAGGACAGAAAAAAAGGTGGAAAGATTAAAATTGCCCAAAGTTTGCTGCACTGATGACTGCAAACCTAAATGATCAGAAGTATGTTTTTTTTCAATGCTCTAATTGCCTAAGCTCTATCTTCTCATCCTTTCCAAAACTGAGAAGGTTTTAAGAAAAAAGCTTTGTAGAGAAAAATATCTGTCGTTCTAAGGAGGTTTGGCTAGCTGGCTGCCAGAGATTATAGCTGCTAGCTACTGAGGGTCCATTTTGCTTTTCTTACACAATTTAAAAGATGGCAAAAAGTTCTGTTGTAGGACAAAGATGGTATTAATTCAGGAGACCTTTACGTTTCGCATGAAGAGAATTTTTAAATTCCTTCTGAGTAATAAATGTGGCACTTATTGTTGTGTGATAAAGGTGAATAATTAAAAAAAAAAGAAGATAATAATGAATAATGAGAGTAACCAGAGTTTTTCTTTCTTTGTAGGTTATGGTGTCATGGCTGATGGAACTACTACCTATGTGAATGCATCTGTGTGCACTGTGAATTACCAGCCACTTAATCCACCTATAGTAATTGACTTGCCTACTCCAAGGAACACATGATTATAATGAGGATTTAAAGTTGTGCCCAACACATTAGCAACTTTATATTGCTGGCTGAGAATCCCAATAGGGAACCATTCAACAAAAAAAGCAAAAACCACCTTCTTTTTTCCCTGCTCGCTCTTCACAGACAAATTTTGAGTGACAAAAGTGGATGAGGAACAAAGACATGTTGGTGCCAGAAACAGATTAAAGACTTTAACATTTCACCATTAAAATATTTGTGAACACAGAAAAGTGAATGCATTCCACATATATATATACATATACCTATATATATATCTCTCTCAAGTAGGGACTTTTGTATATACCGTACATTATATTGGACTTACTAAAAGAATGTCTTTCAAAGGAGTGTTTCTTTAAGAAAGTTTGCAGTTTAAACTTAAGTGTTTAGACTAGGATTTCCTCATTTCAGATGTTTCCCAGTGAGCTCTTGGTAAAAGAAAAATGATGGTAAAGATGTTTTCCCTTAATTAACATGGCAAACATAAAAGATGGTGCACGAATGACCAGTCACAGGGGGAAAGCTATTACTTCAAGTCCTCCAGGTCTAAGTCTTTGCATCTATTCAAAATCAATGCAATAGAGGCCCTAATTCACTGTACTGAAATGAAGTTTTACTACATCTGGCATTACAGATGGTAAGGGAAATGGTGCATATTGCCAGCATGCTGTAAACAGCTCAACATTCAAGAAGGGAGACTGTGTTAAGTGCAGTATAAACTCAGGAATTTGTAACCTGGACTTGCCTGTGAAAAAAGAGATGACATTTCCCTTAAAAAAAAAAAAAAAGAAAAAAATATAACTGTGTTTTCATATGGTAAGGCGATATGTGATTGTATGTAAAAAGCAAAAAAAAAAAACCACAAAAAACCCACCCAATGTTCAGTAGTAGTATTTTAAATAAAACCCACTGGGACTATTTGTTTAAAACCTGTTAATGGGACATGCAGCCAATGATGAGATTACTGGTTTGAATTTGGCCCCAGTCAGAAGTGATTAAATGTCATTCTGATTCTTTTGTCTTGGGGACCGCGAGGGATGTCAAGGGGAAGGGGTCGTTGTCCCAAGGTGGAGTTTGGGCGTTCACTTTTGGGTAGCTGTGTAGTAGCGTAAGTGCAATGAGTGATGAGTACACGCCAATGGGTACAGAGCAGGGTCGCCTCACAAAACCTGCCATTGCTGTTCGCCTGCTCATGGACACTGCTGAGAGAGGCCCAAGACAAAATCATCAACCGAGATGAAATCCATCTGTCGTGTCACATGTGACGCCAGGCAAAGCAGGGGACACGTCAGGAGCTGGTTGGGATGCCCAACGCTAGTACTGCCCACGCAGCTTTCCTGCAGGTTAACAGAGGTGTTGGAGCTGCAGGATTTCAGTCCCATCCTAGGCAGAAGCTTGAGAACTGATTGCAAACCCACCAAAAAAAAAAGTGCTTCAAACGTGCCCTACAAGAAATGGGTTTCTACCTTGAACTAACAGACTTCTCCAGGCTCAAGTGGGAGCCTTTTTGCCTTGATGGACGTAATTTAACTGCTGTATTCTGAATGTGGACATCCTGAATTTGGGGCTGACAGCATCTAGACATTAATCTTGTTCACACACATTGGGCAGATCATCGCACTACCAGTACAGGGTTGTTAGCAGGTTTGTGCATAGCCCACTTCTGCACACATGCATTGGATAATTGTGTATGTTATTTTTTGCCTGATACATGGATGTAAATGTGAGCTTCACGTAGCAGCTGCATGTACATTATACGCATACACAATTTAAGATACCTGTGTCGCAAAACCAGGCTATGTCAGCCTCAACTCTAAGTGAGGTAGGCAGAAACATTGCATTTTGCTGGCTTCCCATGGGCAGCAGCTCTTCCAGCTGTTGCTGGGAGCAGTGACATTCGAGCCCAGTAACTAACTCGTGCTGGGGACCCACCAGAGACCACTAGACTACCAGAAAATATGGCAAGTCACGGGTCTGTCATTACTTGTAAGCTGTTGGGTGACTTGGGGTCAAAACTAATTTGCTGCTTTTTCCTGAAACGAAACCCAAAATGATCGGTGGCGCCTGCAACTGGGTTTTGGGTGAATAGTTCACCAGCGCATGAGCAGTCTGCCATGAATTCAGATGGGGCCACTTTTGTCAAAACTATTGGTGTAGAAATTGCAGGATCAGCTCCTAAATCAGCAAGGACTGAAATTCATAGTTGAATATGAACTCCCGCCATCATTGGGAAGATGAGCAATAGCGTGTAGTTAGAATAAAAGTGTCATAGCTAGTCACAATTCAAGCGGTTTGAAACAAATGTGGCAGGAAATTGGCTGTATGTTAAAGAAGTCTGAAATGTTTACATTCGCTCACGGCACTTAAGAGACTAAAATGTTAAAGTGGGGGGAAGAGGTCCTTTTATTAGCCTCAACAAAATTTCTATGTCGACCATAAACTATTCTCTTAAAAATAATTTTTCCTAAGGTATCTTCAAAATACTGTGTATTTTTATGTGGAAAGGATACGAAAGCAGCTGTTACTTCAAAATATCATTTAAAGTACTTGAGGTATGAAAGCTTAAAGGTTATTTAATCATTTTGGCATAACTTGATTGTTGTTGTAATTTTTGGTCAAGCATGTTAGACAAATAAAGTCTTAAAAAAAACCCAGCAAAAAATAAGGCGTCTTTATATCCACCTCATGCATTGAGCTCCATGTGGGAAAGGCTGCCTGTCTTCTCCAGGTGTAGGAGCCAGCATGGGGGACGTTAAGGCTGTTATCGCGACGGGCTGCAGATAGCTGGGGGGCAGCTGGCAGAGGGGCTGGGGGCGATGGGCAGAAGGTGCCCTGCTCCATCTGCCAGCTTCAGGCCTCCACATCTCCTGCAGAAGGTAGCAAGTTGGAAGTTGGGGTTGCAGAGAGAGGGGAGAACAGCACCCGCCACCTCTAACTGATGTATTTTGGTGGGGGGAATGTGCCAGATCTGCCTGTGACGCCGGGAGAAGCTGATGTGAGGGAGTGCTGCAACGGAGCTGCGAAGCAGTCGGGAACCGGGATGCTGTCCTTTGGGAACGGGTGGCAGTCGGGGGAAGAACAGTTCATGCTCTGGGTTGAGTGTAAGGACACAGCCATCAGAGAGAGGAAGATTAAGGCGAGGTGACTATTATTTTTATTTTAACTTCGTGGGCCCAGTCAAGGCCTGGGCTTCTTGCCTCAAATTGATCTACCTCAGATTAGCGAGGCCATGAAAAGGAAGGTTTCCACAAACAGTTTTGCAATTGTCGGCTCTATTTAAATTCAGGGATGCTCTCTCAAAGTCATTTCCCACCCCACCTCCCCACTGCTGACCTTCACTGATGTCTATCTAGGTACCATCACTCCCGAAGGTGTGCTGATGTGCATCAATAATATTTGCGTTCCCATCACCAGGCAGAATTGGTACTGAGATTCGTTTCGGTTCATTCTGACGACAAATAGGGGAGATATCACCGCATGTCAATGAAAAAAAAGGCAAGATTATTTTTACCTCTCTCAGCCACATATGGCTGAGGATGTGAAATGTTCCTTGGCTACGAGGAACGAGCAAGCTGGGACTCGGCACCCGCCTGAGCAGCTGCCTTTTCCCAGGCAGCCGCCACCCACCGCAGCTGCACCCCAGCCCGGGGAACTGCGTTTAGGCTTTCAGATGATGCTGTTTGGTAGCTCCTGAAGACAGAGACCCCAAAACTACAACGGTCTTCAAGGAAGTCGCTGCAGGGAGCGAGGCTGGTGGCAGCAGCACGCCGGGCTGGCCCTGCCGGCTGCTCCACTGGCGAGGTGGCTGCGGGGAGGGAAGGTGACAGTCCCCATCTCTGGGCGATGCACGGGGACAGAGCAGGTGGGAAGGTGCTCTGGCCTTGCTGCAGGAGGGAGCCAGAGGGGATCAGGAGAAGTAGTTCCTCTTCTCCGGATTGCTCCAATTGCTGACTGCTGCCAATAGCCAACCTAAATGCTTCAGAGGAAGGAGGAACAAGACATTCCATAGAAGGCAATTTTTGGACTAATCTGCCCATGGGGATCTTTGCCCCCCCCCCCATTTATTCTTATTTGTATGAGAATTTCTCTCTTAAAACCCCATATTGTTGCTCACTGCTAATGTAACTCACATATAGCAAATACAAATGCAAATGTTCTTTTCTTTCAGGTACGTTCCTGTCCCTTTCTTGAAAGTCTCTCTGCATCTGTGATTTTAGCAATATTTTGGAACAGTGAGCTCCCCGGGTGATTGTGCACAGTGCATTAGAACAACAGTATTTCGCTTATCCTTGTACGTGTGCTGCCGTTCGGGTTTATTGGCTGTCCCTTTGTTCTCTTTTTATGTGAAAAGTGTAAAAAGGAGTACTTATATGTACCTTCTTTGTGCCATTCGTTATTTTGTATACTGCCATTATGTTGCTTTTTACTCACTTTGTCTAGAAATTAAAATAATTTCAATACTAGCTAGGCTCTATTTCTAACCCTCTTACTTTCCCATCTCAGAAACACTCCCCTCCTCTCTTTTTGATGTGTCCTTTAGGAGTTGGTGAGCGGCAGTGATGCCAGAAGAGGACCTCCTGTTCCTTCCTATCCAAGCATTTTGACATAGTTCCCTGTGACTTTCTCTCCTGATCTTTATCCAATTCCATTCTTCATTTGTTTAGGAATTTGGGGGTAATAATGTATATTTGCAACCCCCAGTGGAGGACTGTGGTGAGCTGCCCATGGCTCTAGCTGGGTTTTCTCTTCGAGAAGTGACAGCTGATCTGGACTTCCCTGGTTTTCACAAGCATCACCCCCTTCCTCCCAGGGAGCCCTGCCCAGGCGGTGTCCATGGGGGCATCCTTTTCCCCCACTCTGGCCCGTTCCCCTGGCTTCAGCGGTGCCCTTGGCAATCCTCGTCACCCCCGGTCAGGCTTTGCTGTCGGGGCACCTTGTCTGCTGTGTGCAGTGAGCAGCCCCGGGGCTGGGGGTGCTGCTGGGTGGGGTATGGAGCCGTGTGATGTTTGCCCGGTCCTCATCCTACTTTCGGGGTTTTTGTTTCTTGGCTAGTGCCTAACCCGTGACCCTTCTTTGCCTCTCCAGAATAACTCTTTCATAAAGGTCTTTATCAAAATCTTTGCAAGTGTCCACACCAATTATATCAGAGATATCTCTTCTTGCCAGGACTTTGATGTACCAAAAGCTTTCAAATAGATTAAAGGAACAGGCTTTTCTCTTCCACAAACCGGTCGGCTTTGTTTCCCCCCGCCCAGTGAAGTGTGTTCCCCCTCCGAAGCACAATGGGCTAAAACCGAGCAGAGTAATTAACCTTGCTACCTGCCACTGAGCCAGCACACAACATGCCCTCGCACTCGTGCCGTTTGCTCTGATTCGGTGCAATCCGGGCCCGGTTAGTGGACAAACCTCTTCCCGCCACTGGAGAAGAGGCCGTTTGCTCGCCCAGAGCGAACCCGGTAGCGCGGCTGCTTCTTTCCTGGTTTTGCCCGGGGAGCAGTGCTGCACCGTGAGGTTCTGCTGCCTGCTTGCAGCGAGCCGCAGAAGGGGGGGGACAGCCGTAGGAAACGACAACCCAGACAGGTTTGCCATTTCGCTTACTCTCATTACATTTTTCTTTTAATGCTTTCTGCTTTCTGGATGGGATGAGCAGCTTGGGCAGGGCCAGATGGGAAAATGCTGGATGCTATAAACACGCTGCAATGGCTTATGGTAGCGTTAAACTGCAAAATCAGGGTAAAGAAAATGCTATACCCCACCAGCTGAGCCATGCAATACCCAGCTAAGGCTGGGGAGCGGCGAAGGTGACATTGAGGCACTCTCCCACCAGCCCAGCCCTGGCTCCCAACTCCCCACGGCAATTTGAGCCCGCCTGTGGTCTCCCTGTGGATCTGGGCTGGGCACTGGGGCTGGCCCCACTCCCTGATGAGTGCCCCATGGGAATATTAGAGGCTCTTGGGGTTGGTGGTACAAACCTTTCCATGGAGGCCACTGGAGCGGTGGAAAGGGGTCTCAGAGGGCCCTAGGGCGCCTTCCCCCAACAAGTGGCCCCTGCTCATGGAGGAATGGCTGGGGACACCTCAGCGTGTGCCCCGGCGGGGACCCTGCCCACGGGTGCATGAGGCCGAAGCCGATGGCATGCGGTAGGTGACTCTGCACCTCTGCGCAGTGCAGAGCCAGTTGACCCTGGTGTCATTTGCTGTAGGTTTCAGAGAGAGGCTTGTCCCCATCCTTTTGGGCTTCCATTTCAGACTGGTAGTGCTGCCCCTCCACCGAGAGACACAATGGACACGAAGAAGCGATGGTTGGGTTCCAGCTGCCTCCCAGCGCGCTGCGCCTTGCCTCCAACATGCTGACAGAGGGCTTTGTGCAAACAGAAATACTCTCATCTGCGCTGTGTAATAACCTGCCCCGGCAGGCTGCTGCTGCTGCAGTGGGAAATTTCATAGGCTCCTGCAAACTTTACTTCCCACCGTAATGGCTTGGGCCAAATTTTCTAGAAATAATGAAGTTACGCAGGATAAAGCAATTTAAGTGGAGTGGGCAATTAAACGCATATTTATACTTCTTCTACTGTTTTATAAGGCTGTTGCACGGCGCAGCCATTCTGATTGCATCTGTTACCTGGTATTTTAAAACGAATGGAGAGCTGCTTCACAGAGACGTGTGTCGGCTGCCGATTACCTTTCTTTTGTCACCAACTCCTCTGCTTCCCACAGTCGGTCTGTCCCTGCCACTTCATGCCACTTGTGATGGGGCTCCCCGAGCAGCCCCTCACCATGGGCACCCTCACTCTGGATACCTCTGTGGTCTCCCCCGGGACGATGTGCGAGCCTTACCCCATCCTGGTCTTGTTTTTGAGCCCACAGACAGACCCCGCCACCTTTCCCGCCAGCACCAGCTCCAAGGACCTGCAACAAGCCGAGAGCAGTGTAGGACAAGGAGGACAGGTCCTCCTGCTTGGGGTGAGCCTAGGGACATCTCCCAGTATCACCCTGAGTGTTTCCAGGTGAGTGGGTACCCCCGTTCGGGGTGGGTTTGCACCACGGGGAGGGAAGAGCCCTGCTCCATCGGGAACAAATGCCAATGCCAGCCAGAGCAAAGGCGGCTCCTCACCAGGGCAGCCAAGGCGAAGCACGGCAGAGCAGGGCAAGCCTCCAGAGATGTGTGCCCAGCAGGGTCCCCCAGCCTCTCCACATTGGGGTCCCGTCTGTTTGTGAAACAGTGCAAAGCTTTGGCGCCTGGATAATCTCGTGGCCTGCCCGCGGTGCTCTAGCCAGGATTTCCACCCCTCATTCACGCGCCAGGTGATGCAGCACCTCTGCCCTTGTTTGCAGTCCTCTGTAGCCACGTACACAGGAAAGGAAAAGCTGCTGTGAAGCCACCAAGAAGTCAAGAGAAGTAACTGCTTCGAACATGCTGCCCCATCATTTCAGCCGGTGCCCTCTGGGTTTTGTGCTGGGCAAGCTGGGGAGCGATGGTTTACCCACACACCTTCAAAAGCAGCTTCTTTCCCCACCTGTTATGCTTGTAACACAGTGTGTACATAATTATGTTTATTGCTTGTTCAGAAAGAAATAGTAGCTCTGAAGTGTCACCTATCGGGTTCGTTTCTGCGGATGCCCATAACAATAATTAATCATACATATTAACATGCGGTCAAGAGACTTGTCAAAACTGGAGCTCTCGAGCGGTAAAGAGAGCTCACGCAATTAGCAGTCCCTGCTCTGAAAATGCTTGGATTGATTCATTGTTCCTCCCAACACCTAAGAAAGTCAGGGAAGTAATAAATCACGAAAATATAGACAAGGCACTCAACAAACTATGATGAAGACGCTTCATCAGCTGCCTTCAGCTCTGCGTCAGTGTGTTGCACTAGAGTCGACGCTGGCTGGGCTGGCTGCATGACAGCTGTAACCAGCGAGCGCTCGCTAACACTGCACTAAACTTGAAAATACTGTGCTCTCTTCTAAGTTAAAAGTAGAGGATTTCTTAATTGCTTTTAATTCACCTGCTACTGAGCATATGCTGTCCCTTAAAATAAAAGTATATAAACTTCTAGTGCACAGATTTTAATCTAAAGCATAGGACCTTTTCCGCTGAGCCCCCAAAATTGGGTAGACCAGAGGGGCAAAGGATGCAGCTGCCTTTGCTGGTCAGGAAAGGGTCCTGCACCCCTCCACAAGCTCAGGATGCCGCGCAAGACACCTGGCTCTCCTGGATCCTGGGCGTGCTTTGTTAAAGCAGCTCCTTTTAACTTGCAAAAAAATCAACATTTGCTAAAGGAATAAAAGAAAAAAGGACAACAGCGGCAGAAGAGGAACGGTTCCTCCAAACTTTGAAGTTGGTGTTATCTATTAGAAACAACAAAAGGAACTCAAAGCTGGGAGATGGAAAGCAACAAAATGTATGAAAGCAAATGTCTTGAATGGGACTCTCAGAAGTGACGGTGACGTTTTGTGCTCCCTATCGGCTTCATTTCTGTTTCTGAGCAAAAAAAGGAGAGTGTCCTTTAAAGAGCAGTGTTGTCTCGGTAGTCTCAGCACTGGTGTTATTAACAGCGGTTGTGTTCTGCTATTGTGCTGTTGGTCTAAAAATCATCAGGAAATCACAGCCCACATGTAGAGTTGAAATAGGAAGGTGGTATTGGGCTTTTTTAGTTTTTTATTTTTAAATAGAGAAAAAAAAGACTGGTTTTATTCTTTAAAAGTTCCTTATAATACATGTACAAGGCAGTTACTTCTCTTGACTCCTCGGTGGCTTCACAGCGGCTTTTCCTTCCGTGTATGTGGCTACAGAGGACTGCAAAGCTGTTCCCACAAGAAGAGGGTGCTGATACCAGTGGGAGTGCAAAGCTGAGCTGAATCCATGCAAGGCTGTGTCAGAAGCCCAAGGTCCACTGAATCCGGAAACCAACCTGCTCTGTGAGGAGCAAAAGGACCTGAGTCTGGTTTCCAGGTTGCTCAGGTTGGAGCACCTCTGGCGGTACCCAGCCCAACCTCCCACTCGAAGCCCGTGCAGCTGGGTGGGCTGCTCAGGGCTCCTCTGGCTGGGTTTTGAGTATCTCCAAAGATGGAGAGCTCATCACCCCCTGGGCATCTTGCCGTTGTTTGACCACCCTCATGGTGTAAAAAGCTTCTCCTTGTAGAAGGGAAAGCTCATGTCCTGCGTTCCCAAGGCAAGCCACCTGCACTGCTCCCCGTCCCTAGTGCCCCCCGGCACACATGGCTAAGCAGTGACATCCTGCGTGGTGATGTCCTGCGCGGTGGCTGGCTCAGAGCTGGCACGTGGCCTCCAGGCAGCCCACACGTCCGTCTGGCTGCCCCAGCCACTCCAAAACATAATGTATGTGGGGAGCCACAGCAAAACCCTGGAGCCTGCTGTTTTTCTTTCTTCTGCTCTGATGTCTTCAGTGCAACAAGTTGATTTGCTTCGGTTATTTTGGGAGAGCAGAAAGAAAACCTACTCTAAAGAAATGTGTGCTGGAAAATGTCTTGGTCTTATTGAAGTCAGGACAAGTATGAGCACTGACCTCAGCAAAATGAGCATCTAAGTAAGTTTGTGCTAAGACCATCCTAATACGACTGTACCCTAAGGCTTATGCAATTTTTCAGGATGTTTTCAAGAGTAGCCATGTTTATCTCTGCACTGTGCCCTTTTCTAGCTGAGCGGGAGTCGTCGGGAAAGACAGCCTCTGTGCTGGACCTTTGCTTCACCTGGCCACATGAGAGTAGCCTCCTTTCCAGGGGAAAGACTCCGATCATGTTTTAATGAAAGATTGTGCTCATTATGCCTGAATTTACAACCCACTTACACTTTATTTTTGTGACTGTTTTCCAAGGGACATTTCAGCTTTTCAAGGGAATACATCTTCAAAGCAGAACAACTCATCAGCGGGGCACAGGTACATGCCCCTGCGTCACTGCCATTTTATCCCTGTAAGAGTCAGACACTCGGCGTGCTGGGCTATGTAGTTATTTGCAAACTGTGACAGTTTGGTTTAGGTTTAGCTGGGATATGAGACTTCAAATGCAGGAACTTGAGCTATAGCAAGCAAAAAAGTTTGTTCTTTGGGGAAGGATTTTGCTTTAGAAGTCGTTCAATTGATGATTGCCTTTGATAAGTAAATATGGTGCACAGCCTTTACTATTTCCACGAGACAAGTCTAAGAAATTTTGTGTACTGGGACACTGAAATGCAGAGAGCATCCCCACACTGGGTACTGGGAAGAAGCAGAAGGACAAAATCAGGGAGGCATATCGACTCCCGTTGCATGGAGAAGAGGAGGAAGAAACATTCTCCAAGGGACAGGCTGGTACCAGAGTGATGAACTGACACAAAGAGTCACAGCACAAAGGACGACACTTCATGAAATCAGAAGACACTGCTGCACTGATTTGTGATCCAGCTTAGTAAAAATTACACTCCAAAAGGAGCTGAAGGAGAGGGATGTTGGAGGTATCCTCTTGGAGGAAAATGAAGGAAATCAGAAGATGCAAGGACATGACAGTGAAAATGCTGCTTAACCAGGAGGTATAAGTTAAAGAATTTGGGCTTTTAGGACACCAGAAAAACGGCACAGTTTGGAAGAGCTCCTCTTCTGCAGAAGACCGGGCTGGCTGGAGCTGCAAGGAGGGGTTTCAGTTCACAGAAGCGTGTGAAAAGAAGGGACCACCAAACCCTCAGACACTACAAAATCTTTGTGTTGGCAGCATATAACAGAGACAAAGACTATGCTGTGCAGAAATTCATAAATTGATTATGTATCAAGACTAGAAGCCCAGGTAATAAATGCAAGGAATAGAAATTGCTTGTTTAGAAACATGCATCTGAACTAGCTGATATTAATGAACCCTAATAGGATGACACATGACAGGAATGTTGATTAAGTTGTTTATAATCTCTTTAGAAAAGACCAACTCAGAAAAAGGGAAATAAAACTGGCTCACAGTATAAAATGGTGATGCTGACAACTATGAAGTCACTCAACTGGAATATTTATTCATCCACTGGACCTAAGAAGTAAAGCTTGTGGTGTCCCTCCAGGTGATAATCACTTGACACTATTAAATTCAATTGAGCTTTATGAGTCATCCCCCACAGAGGATGACTACTACTTAAACATGTATTAATGTTTGCAACATACCCCACACTCATAGTTGCGAGGCAGTTTGTTCTGAATGGCATAAATTGGAGATTTTCAGTCTTCCAGAATTTCCGAAATCCCCAGATGACAATTTTCTGACAAAAGGGCTACCTCCAGCAGGAGCAACATCTACGTCACATCTCATCTTGATGGACGAGGAGAACCAGTTCATGGAACAAGGACGCTGAAGCAGCCTGAGGTATCAGCAGCCTTGACTTCGATCACATCCACTGTGTGAATGTAAGATAAGGAGATAGAACAAGTCAGATAATCTCTTTGTCTTTCAAAAACGGGAATTTCACAAAGCCAAAAAGTAACAAATCAGTTGGGAGAAAAAACATTTAGACCGGAAAACATAGATGGTATTTGCAAACCGAATAAGAAAGTTTGCCAAAGAACAGTCCCAGAATCCAGGAAGACGCAAACTGGTATATAAAAAAAACCAAACAACATCCTGTTTTTCAGGGTAAATAAAAGCAGACTGAAAAAAAAAAATATGTATACCAAGCTGATGAAGGAAGAAATTTGTTTTAAAAAATGACAAGGAAAGCAAATGTGCACAGGGAGTATCAATGGCTTGAAATGGTAATGATAAGAATACAAAAGCAAATGGGAATGGGAGATTCATCAACAGTATTATTAAGAAGGTGGAATTTTTAAATAAATATATTTGCTGTGTGCAGACAAAAAGGCCAGGTGGTAGCGGGACATTACACAGTGCTGGTGACCAAGTACTTTTCAGCCCAGCAGTCCTTAAACAGCGTGTTAAACAGCAATTACCGATTTTTTTGAATGGGGAATTTTGTATCTGAGAAGTCGGCTGAGGAGCTTTTTAAACCGCTAATAATGAATTTTCAGACACGTTAGGACATGAGAGAAGTCTCAGCAGTCCAGAGAAAGCTGCAATTGTGCCAATATTTTAAAAAGGGAAAGAGGATGGCCAAAGCGAGAGAGCGTTAGCCTGACTTTGATCCCCAGAAAAAAGCAGTGATGGGATTGATTGTGCAAGGCTTGAGTAATAAAGAATTAAAAGGGGCTAATAAAATTAAATGCTAATCAAGGTGGGTTTAAGTAAAATGGATCTTCTCAAACTAATTTGATATCTTTTTATGAGATTACAAGTTTGGATGACAAATGAAATAGTGTTAAGGTAATAGACTTCTGTAAGGCACATGACTTGGCACCATTGCCTAGTATTTTGAGGAGGAAACGGGAATGATATAATTTCGACACGGCACACGTTAAATGAATTAAAAACCACCTAACCAATGTAATTAAATGAGGAATCATCTTTAAGAGGCTATATTTTTGTAGGGTCCTCCAGGTAGTGGTTCCTGTCCTGACATGATTTAACTGCTAGATCTTGACCGGGAAACCTGCTTCCCCCACAAAAAAAGGTGTTGTCAAAACTTTTTATAGCTGAACCAAGTGTTGGACTGCAGAAAATACTGAATAGGATGGCTCACAGGTACACTCTGATCTAGGTTTTTGTTTTTTTTTTTTTTAGAAAACGAGGTACAGCAAATTGGTGTACATTTCAGTATGGCCACGTGTGAAGTCGTATCCCTAAACACAAGGACATGGGCCAGAGTGACTGCCTCAGAAGAGCTCTAAAAAAAAAGGACTTGGATATGGGTCTGGCTGGCAGAAAGTGCCTGGTGTGCCCAGCCAGTGCCGCGGCCAGAAGAGCAAATGCAGCAGCTGAGTGGGCAAAGCTGGCAGAAGGAGGTTACATGTCCTCTGCATTTGGCACCCCTACGGCTGAGATTTGAAACATCCCAGCTCGGACGTCTCCGACTCTAGCATGATTTTGAGAAGTTGGAATCGACACCAGGAGGACCTGTGGAAATGGGAAAAGGACTGGAAAATTTGCCGTAAGAGGTGAAAATCTGGGGAGCTCACTGCCTTGCTGAAAAAAGTAGTTCAGGATGATTTCACCGTGACCTTCATGTAACTGCAGGGTGCACAAGCTGGAAGCCGCACAGAGGCAAATTCATATCTGAAATAACATCATCTTAAAAATACATATATATGTATTCTTTACAAAGAGAGTAATTAGCCACTAAAACAACCTTCGAATGATTGCGCTGATTCTTTGTAACTGGCAATTTTAAAATCAAGATCTGATGTGTATCTTCAGAAAAAAATTAATTATGGGAGTCCCATTCATTAAAAATAAACAAACAAACACCCATGTGAACCCTTTCAGCTTAACTTACTGGGCTTTGGATCAGGCCCTGCCTTAATTGTGGGGAATGCTGCAAAATGACCAGTGGCCAGGGTGCTTCCGTGCCCGTCGCCTCGCTGGGACTGTGCAAACCACTGGCACTAAGAAAAACGCTCCTTTACCCAGACATGTCATTTCACACCCTGGCAGGCAATTAAAATGCAAATTAAAAATGTTAATTAGAACTGTTTCAACATCTATTCTAACGCACAAGATGGGAATTCTGTACAGCGTATGGAGAAGGATGCATTGTTCCTCGGGCAAAACCCTCCCGCCACTCTTGCTCTGCAGTGAGCAGAAATAGCTGCTACTTTTTTGAAAACCTGATTGCAGAAAAAAAAAACCAAAAAGAAAAGAAAGTGCCGAGATCTGATCCTGATCTCAAATGCTGGGATAAATCCACTGAAGCCAGGGGAGTCACAGCACGTTGTTTAATGAGATCAGAATCAAGCCCTGTAAAAATACACTGCAAGAAGGTGCGAAAGGGTATCCACCCCACAATGAAACGCCTGTGTTATACTATTTTTACTCTTTCCCCCCGCTTTTTTTTAAATCACAGCCAATTTACATGTAGTGATAAAGACACACGCTAGGTAACGTAAGGCTCAAACGCACTGGATAGCAGCCTGGGGATAACCTTGTTTCAATGGGGATTTGGGAGGGAAGGAGGAGGCTGTGCCGTGGCGCTCAGGCCCTGTAGCTCTGCCCGCACAGTACCAGAACTGGGTTTTTATAACGACAACAGCTCTGTAAATGCATGCCGGCAGCTCTCCTTTCCACGTTAAATATGCAGTTGCTCCACTAAGGCTCATCCCGATACACCCTGATGTTTAAGACAACTTTCTTCCCTTTCTTACTTAAAATCTACCTACATCAAAGATGAAATCTGGATGCTCCCAGAGCTGTGATGAGGTTGTTTTTACAGCTATTTGAGCAGTGTGTTATACCTGCTTATTTGAAGATGATGATATTTGTATTGTTGCTAAGAATTCATGCCAAGCATAATTTTGGGGCGTTGTGAAGATATCATATTTGCATATTTTAAGTATTGATATAATACAAAATTCTTTTTATGACTCTTTTCACAGCATAATAATGCTCTTTCCATTGCATGACAGCCTTTAGCATAGAAAATTTCAAAAACAGAAGAAAGTTATTTTTTAGAAAATGGGTTTTTTTTTTAATCTGATTTTCATTTTCCCATGTTTGGAGCATCCCTTACTGCTCATGACCTGCTGCTTATCATCCAGATAAAAACAGTAATTGCACAGCGATATAGGCACTTCACACAGTAATGCCTTAATCAAACAAATGAAATGACTGCATTCTGAAGACGTTTGATTTTCCTTCTTCTGAAGAGCACTGTATTTGTAGCCTTGCAGGCTTTATGCCAGCTGCTGATGTAGAAGACTGCCCATATGAAGCTCTTCCTTCCTTCCTTTCTCTTCTGTCCCCTTGCCTGCCTCAGCCTTCCCTCTGCCCTTCCCTGCTTCTTCATCCTTTGAGCACAGAGAGGCTCTATTTCTGCTCTCGCAGGCTCCACGCCAAGCCCTAGGATAGAAATAGCTGGTACAGAGTCTACAAACCTTTTCTTCCTTCCCTCCTCTGATTCCCATCTTTCATTTCCCTTATCCCGCTTCCTCGTGCCTCTAGCAGACAGCTTTTGTGCCATAGCCCTTCTGCCCTGCTCCAAAAGGGCTCTCCTGGAGCTGCCCCCTCCCCTAAACCAGCCCCTGCCTGCTGGCAATAGCAGCAAGCTGGCCTCAGGGCAGGCGATTTGGGGAGGCCAAGTAGCTCAGGTGGGCTTGAGGATGTGCTAATGAGCAGCACATGTTACTGCTGAGCGTCCATATTTACAGGGCCTTCGAAGTGAGAAAAACCTGAGAGGAAAGATGGGGGAGGAAGAAAATCCAGTGAAAGAGACCGGCTCCTCTTCCATAGTCTGCTTATACGTGAAATTCACTTTCTGCATGGTGAGAGATATTTATATTGTATTTTAATTACCTGGAAGCCCTATGGTGCTTGGCCGGTGTGAGCTTTCTTGCTGTGCAGGCTTGTGCTGGTGGTGACCTGGCCCCTCTGGGCAGGCTGCTGCTTTGAGAGGCTTCTCCCCATGCCGGTGACCAGATTTCTTTGTGGTGTTTTCTTTCTGTAAATGCCTTTCTGAACAGTCAGGGTATGTAATTTGGCAGCGGCGAGCTGGAGATGCCTGCTCGCCAGCCCCCTGTCAGAGGTGCTGTGCGTGGGCGGCTCTTTTGCTGAGGGACCTAGCAATGAGCAAAACTTGGAGGTGCAGGTGGGGAAACAAGAGGGGTCTGGCGGGCGGGTGGGTGGGTGGGTGGGTGACCTGGCAGTGACATGAGGCTCCTGTGCAGCAGCAGATTTGTCAGTGACTTCAGTCTCCTTCAGTTAGCTTATTCTGCTCTGGAGTGAAGGAAAGGAAACTTGCAACAAACCAGTGTTAAAACACTGCTGAAGGACCCATTTTCCTTTTGCCTTGGCAAACCTTTTATCTCCAGCTCGGAAGAGGCACGTAAGCAGTCACAGGGACTGCTGGTTTTGGGGTCAGAGCAGCAGGGAAATACTGAGGGTGGGGCGGAGGGGCCTGGTGCTGCCCTGGAAGGGAGCAGGTTGTTGTCCACAGCTGAGTTAATCCCCGGGGATCCTTGTCTGCTGTTCTCCAGGCTTTGCTGGAGAGGCTGCTGAAGGCGGACATCTCCCCTGGTTACGGGGTGCGCTTGGCCTCCCTTCATGCCCTGCGGGATGCCTGACAGCATTAAGCTTGATTAGCCCAGTCAGATGCCTGACGGTAGCCCACCGCCAAGCCAAGTGCAAAGGCTGGGCTGCAGCCAGGAGGCCGTGCCCCAGCTCCTGCGTGTGAGGGCCAACATCTCCCTTCCCAGTGCCTGTGGCAGGACCCTCAGGGAGGGAGGTGAGAGACCTTGCTTAAGAGCTTTTCTCTGCTGAGCCCAGAAGAGGCACGTCTGGAGGGAACAGCCAGTGATGGCTCCCTGCGGCTTGATGGCCAGTGAGGGGCAGGGAGGAGGCCATCACCTGCTGCATTTTGGTGGCAGCAGATGCCACCTCGCAGGGAACGCTGGCAGGGACCCGTGCTGCCAAAATCCCTCCGAGGTGTTGCGCTCCTTGCCTCCTGCCCAAAGCGGCGGCCCTGCGGGTCGAGGGCAGCACGGCGGCAGCCAGGCCGGTGTCCTTGTGCCCATGCTGCTGCTCCAGGGACCACAGAGAAAATGGTGATCCCGAGCAGGCACAGGATCAACGTCCTCTGCTTGGAAATGAAATGTCTTGGCTCTGCACTGATGTTTTTATTTTCATAACCGCTTCAGCTTTGCCGCAGCGTTTACATACAGCAGCGGGAGACCATTACCCTGGGATAATGTTCAATCCCACTGACATTACCTCCCTTGCAGTGGAAACACAGGGGATCTCTGCCAGCCCCTCCCGGCTGGGTGGCTGACCCTTGGTTAGGGGGAATGGCTGCAAAAAAATAAAGCCCTCTTGTATTACAAAGTTTATCCATCCAGCAGTTTGTGATTTTAATATGAAAAATTACCTCAGTTATTTCAAAACGCTGGCAATTGAAATTCAGTTTGTTTGGGGTTTTTTTTTTGAGGTTGGATAAACAGTTGGTAAGTGCCATCCCCGCCTTTAAGAACTCACTAAAAAAACCAGCGTGATTTGATTTGTTTGTACAGCGAAAAGATTGTTCTTTAATCCCTTCGGAGTTGTTGGATTTGATACTCCTGCCAGTCGAACTAATGAAAAATCCTCTGGCAGGATGCGTCGGGAAACCCAGCGACACCCCCTCGCCTCTCCTGAAGACAGTGGGTATCTCAAAAATGGCGGAGCAAAGGACACAACTCCTGCATCCCTTCATGAAACACAGTAGCCATGCTCCATGCCAGAAAGCAGTGTGGGGATGGAAGTCTTATTGTGTTTGATATAAAATTGGACCCAACTATCAAACAGGAGGTATAGAAGGTTTGGGGGTTTTGGGGGGCAGGGGGGCAAACCAAAAAAAAACCCAAACAAACCAACCCCATAAAGTACTACACAATAATCACTTTGGTAGTTTATTTTTTTTCTCCTGGGTTAGATCAGTACAGTGAAATCCACTATTTTAAAAATAATTAATGTAGTATTTGTGTTATAATCTTAGGTATTCCAAATAGCAATTAATTCTTTAATGAATATGAATGATTAATTCAGTACATAAACTGTATGAAATAATAACAGAAATTAAATCAGGCGTGTTGTACCTGACTGGGGAGGAGGAAAGAAGAGAGCAGTTTGAGGTTTCACACCAGTTACAAGGATAAAATTAAACAAAACCAGGCTACTTGGATCTTAAGTGGGGCTAAACTAAACCCCTCTTGGGCTCAGCTCAGTTGCTGAAGCACAGTTACCTACTGCAGTTTGAGATGCCCTCCGACACTGGAGACATCCCCATGGGGCTGGGCAGTCTTAACACAGGACCTACAGGTGGGAATAGCTAACTTGCACCTGTGTTCAGGCAACTGAACCAGGATCAGCCCTTTTTAGTCACTCACTGACATATGTATGTGTGTTCTTAAAACCCACAGTTTTCTATTAATGGAACTAGGAATTTTTGTATTTATTTAGTATGGGAGAACATCCTTAAATAACGGTAGTTTCAGTCTCCTCTGTTAATCAAATATCTAAGCAGCAATTTCAGGGACTTACAGATACCCATCGGTTTTGGCAAAAAGTCTAGCAAGCATTTTTTATGTTGCTCTTTCAAACATATCCAATTCCAAATGTATTTATTTTGTGTAATTTGTACTCTACTGTAAATCTTAGAAGCTAAAAGGGAAACAATACAGAACATCCAACTTGAAACCTTCCCAATGCTTTTTACTCAATCTTCAACATATCTCCTGAAAAGCTCCAAATGCAAAGAAACACTTTCTCAAAACCCCCATGTATTAAAGTGTTCTGCACTGGGAATCTTTCAGATTCATCGCAATGGTTCACACATTCGCTAGAAATAATAAGAAAAATAAGATTATGTTCCTCTGCCCTTTCCTATTCCCAATACTTCCTTTGATATATATATGTGTGTGTGCATGTGTTTGTACACCCATAACTTGCTCTCTTTTTTTTGTTTTATTAGTTTTTGTTGACTTATCTTTATATGTTACTTGAGAGAAAGAAAGATACCGAATCAGCTCAGGTGATGAGGACAGGGCTTTTCAGTGTACTCATGAAAACTAATTTAGGAATGAGACAGTGAAATATTTATCTAATGATTCTTCAGAGCAGGTAAGTGTTTAGTTGCTGATATAATCCCAGAAAGCAGGCTCTGATGATCATATGATCCTCTAATTATCACAAGAGTTCAACAGTCAAACAATTATCTTTTAATTTCCTCACCATGATCCAAGTACCTCACAAAATGTTGAAACAGAATTTTTGTAGAACTGGGATATCTAACCAGAGGTTTTACTTGCAATTTACTGTTTATTGTATAAATAGATATATATATATAATGTCCTTAAAAATATAAACCTCACGGCTAACACTGGGAATATTTCTCTGCAGTTAAGAAGCCAAAGCTTATTGGTAAAGTAGCTTCTCTTCTAAACTGTGTTGAAGGATGCAGAAGAACAGTTTTAACAGAGAAAGGTGCAGTGTCCAGACACAGTTGGCATCTGCTTAGATTTCAGTGGCCAGTGCACATTAGCCTCTCTTTGACAATACATATATGGCACTGCAAGTAGTGGAAAAAGATGCACTGAGAAATGGAATGAGTTTTTTGAATAATGAAGGCTAACGTATTAAAAGTAATACATTTGGAAAATGACAATTGAGGAAATTCAATAGCACATCTTGTAAACCTTTTTACTGAAGTTAAGAGTCTGTCATTAATAAAATGCATAAAATTAAAAAAATAATTTCCTTAAATGAATTGCTTTTGGAGACATCTTAGGAAGCATTATTTTGACAATGTTAATTGTTGTCTTTTTCTTTTTTGATAAATGGATTATGCAAAATTAATTCCCTCACTATGTAGATTTAATCCACAACACAGGACCACTGTCAGAATTTTAAAGTATTTTGAGTTTTCTAATGAATAGATACAAAAAAGCCATACTCAATTAATTTATTAGTTTGAAATCTGAAATTATAAATCATTCACTGTCTTTATCTACAGTTTCCTGCATTTGACCAAATCCTACTGTATGAATGCCTGGAGAAAATCATTATAGGATATTTTTGAAGACAAAGTTTTATCATAATATTCCAAAATGTTGAATAACTCCTCTTCAGTTAGGTCTATGCCGTACTCATGAAGAACCTACAAAAGACAGACACAACTCTAACATTTATTCCAGTGCTTTGGGTGAGCAAGAAATAAAAACATTAGTTTATCTTGCTAAAATTTCTTCACAAAATAACTTGATGATTTAGCTCCACTCTGTCTTAGGTTTCTCAGAACATTAGAAAATCAAACCTTCCTTTATTATCTCTTACTCTTCCCATGCCAATACTGGCTCCCTGGGATGCATATCTGAAAACCTGTGTATGCAGGGGTTTTGTCCACTAGCCCAACTAGCATTTGCCTGAGGGAGCATTGGGAAATGGGTAGCATCTGTGTGCGTAGAAGCTAATTTACTACTATCTGGAGATGAGATGAAGAGGTGGAATATCTTCCTTTCTATCCTCCTTGGATGATCTGCAGCCTTTGCATCCTGGGAAACAGAAAGAATAATCCAGTCGCTCAAACTGTGCAAACCCCTATGTATATAATAATAACGCCCATGATGCATTCAGTGCTCTTAATTTCCATGGGACAAATGCTCAGCCTGTAAGCATGCCTTCCTAACACTTCAGTGAGAACCCAGCTTGAACAGGATGCATCTGGTTCACCTGATGCTAAAAGCCAGGTTAGATACCTGCATCTTTCAGATATTTCACCCGGTGCATTTTTTCAGCACTTCAACAGTTTTGAACGTTCTCAATGCCCTAACATGAAAGAAAATAATGCATTAATTTCTGAGGATTACTTCTGGTTTTAGATGCACTTGGGAATTTAAACCCTGAAAGTGGCCAGCAACACAGTGTGTCCTTGTGGGCTATGCCAGTTGTCATTAGTCTTCTGACAAACTCAGATTATTCTGCCCCTTTCCCTCGTAACAGCTCAGCATCAGAAATCGCTAATGACCCCTTGCAGATAGTACAACCATAAATAGCAGTGTTACTGAAGTTAGTAGAGAGCTAATTTCCCTGTTTCAGTAAATTAAGTTACCTAGGAGATAAAGGGATCTGTACCTCCACAAATCACTTGATATCTTGTCAAACAGCAGATTAACACCTTTGTAGTAGGATTTGGAATCGGGGATTGCTTCTTGATCTAGATCCAAGAGGAGTAGTTTTTTGGTTGTGGGTTTGTTGTTGGTTTGTTGGGGGGTTTTTTTTGGTTGTTTTTTTTTCTTAGCTTATATCATGTTAGGAAGCTTGATTTGAAAGTTGTTGACATTGCTTTAACTATAACTGGTAATCATCACGTGTCCTAGAGGAACACGACAAATTAAAATCAAATGCAAGGAGCCTGATCTTTACTCCTTCTCCCCTGAGCCTGGTCTGCTGAGGCAGTGCCCAAGCAGTCAGAAAGCTGCAGTGATAGACAGGGAGCCTCAGGCACGAAGCTGATACAGCCACATTGATACATCTTGCTCCTCAGCCTTCGTAGAGGAGCAGGCAGGGACTTAGGTTTCAGCTATGTGGCAGTGCCAGAACATATCACATTCCCACCAGTCCTAAATAAGTAAAGATTTAAAAGAGCACTTCTGTGACTGGTATAATCAACCAAATTTATAGTCTACCAGGCAACAAGCTGGCTTCCTGAAGCTTCAGGGGGAGGGGAGTGTCAGAAGCACACCTTATTGTTGCTTATTGCAGCCAAGCATTTGCTTACTGCGATTGAGCATCCCATCCACTAGTTGATCAGTTCTTTGAAGCAGTAGCGATACCAAGGGGTGTCCTAATGCAGGCAGCATTAAATGGGTTTAGGGTCCCACGCTATTTTTTTTTCTTGCAGTTGATTAGCAAATATTCAGAATTACTCCAGAACAGATAGTGATTATTATTGCTAGTTAAAACAATATCAGAGATTTTGAAACCAGTAAAGCTAAGTAAAAATCAGACTCCTCATGGATCTAGATGAATAATCACTGATATCTGGAATACACAGGTGTGTATTTGAGGAGATACAAGGTACTAAAATATTTGCAGAGGATACGGATCCCTTGCCTAGTATAAAACTATGCTGCACACAGAAGAGCAGAGAGAGAAACCAGAAACAGAGACTCTCAAGTGGGGACTGCTTGGGCCCCTTCCATATTTAGAAGGGACCACACCAGTTGGAGGGTCACGGGATCCTGCAGCTGTAGCAGTGCCTGGAGGGATACCTACCAGAAGGTACGCTTCTATTCCCTTCCCACATGTTTGTGAAAGATACGCATTTAAACTTTGTATAGGGACTAAGGTTTTTCTGTTTTATCTATTCAGGACCCCACTAAGACCTCAGACCTCAAGGAAGTGTAATGACATGTGGAGAAAAAGATTACTGTGAGTAATGGTCAGAGCTGAAGTCATAAAGAGGGGCCAGGATGAGTTTATGTGTTCTGGTTCAGTACCATTTTTCAGAAAATTTTCAGTCAGGAAGCTCAGATTAGACTACTGTAATTTTCTGACTCTTAATTGCTAAATGCAACTTACTTGTCTGTAATCTGCAATATGTAACAGTCCAGTATGACTTTCATCATAGGATTTAAAAGTTCGCTTCATTGGTCTCCAGCAGCGCGAGATCTGGGGCTGAATTCTCAGCATTGCGCTGAAGAACGATGTGGTTTGTGGTCCAGGACTCATCTAACAAAGTTGGATGAGAGAGACTCGTATTTACTAACATCATCACGAGCACAACGGGGCACAACTATAATGCAGAATGAAGAGGTGTTGGACTGTAATGCTGCCTTAATCTGCGACCGGCTGCTGAATACTTGTTTACAAATTATTGCAAGATACCGTTTACACAAGATTATTTTAACCTATAACATTTTTATATTCTTGGGAAGTGTAGATAGTGTATTTACTTAATCACTGTCAAAGCCCTAACTTTTATTATTTGAAACTGATTCTGAAGTCAATCTAACTTCTGCTCAGATCTCAGTGTTTTCACATGTATTATGCTTGTCCTTGTTTCAACTCCCTCTTTCAGTCATTTTTAATTCTCTGCAGTGTTCACTTTTCAGAGTGAAATTTTTGCTTAAAAGTGACTGAATGCATAAGCCAACTGTGGGAGTGGTACAATATTTAAGAAAAAACAAACCCCTACTGTACACTTTTCCCATATGAAATACCCTATAACCAGCTGTTGAACCTTTCTGCAGTTCCACAGCTGAACCATAGGGCTAATTTTCCTTGGGGCATGTTGTGGCCTGTTTTAGCCTGGCTAAACTTGTTACATTGGTGTACCCTGAACACATGTGAACTGCAGAACTATTCATTAAGGCAAAATTAATTCCACTTGTACACAGCTTTAACACTGGAGTGATGAGTAAGGGACTTCAGGGGGGGAAAAGTCGGCAAGCTCCAATCCACCTGCAGGGTCTGGATCTGCTCTACTGTTTTCTTAAAATACAGCTCCATCTCTGCTTCACCCTACACTTTCCCGGTATTTATTATTGTAATTGGGTACAACAGTGCCCCATTTGTGCAAGTTGCACATGCCACTGGAGTCTCTACAAGCATCTCCTTGTGAAGGAAATGCACAGTTGGCTTTATACATCCACTATGTGGACACAGAGGCTGTGCTGCACCTACACGGGTTGTAAGAGGCCTGGGGGACAGCTGCACCTTCTTTCTCTGCTCTTGGGGTATTCTTCCTTCAGACTATGTAGCTGAGGAATGAGTGGGTACATGAATAATGCAGTTTCCAACCCAAAGTACTGAGTATCCTTGTGAGCTGAAGGGAGGGAAAGGGCACTTTATGATGACTTCAACTTGGGTTATTTTCATAGCTCAGAGCCTGGATGCTTCCATGAAGCTGTAGGCCATTGATTCTCTCAGGCTTTTGAGAAAGAGAAGGAATTGTGCCTACCATAAAAAAAAAGGTTTTATTTGTTTTTTTTAATTATTATTCCTTTTGATGTATATCTGTACACTTACTAGGTGGAATGGGCTGAGCAATCTATGAGGAAATTTCACTTTGAATATTACATTATATAAAGGTGCTTAGGTCTCATGGACTGAGACCTTCATTATTTTTTCTGAATAGAATAAATAAAATAAAAATTGAGACAGCTACATAGGCACTTAAAAATTACTGCTTTATCCACTCCAGAATACTGGGATGGAATTTTACAGCACCAAATTTGTGTATAAAAGAAACCTTATGTAAGATAATGAAGTTCTTTGATGCAAAACTTAATAGTTTTACCTTACTCTCCCTACTGGTAGTGAATACTTGATAATTCCTAATGATACTCTCTTCATACCTTGGTAGCAATCTGTTTGTTCCACATCTGAAAACAGTTCGGTAATGTAATTTCTCTATAAAATGCTGCTACTAACCATATCTAAACTAATTAGGCACAGTCAGAAACAGCCTAAAAATGTAGCAGGCTCGCTGAATGAGCAGATTTGGAATTTGGCACTGTTCCTACTACATAACTTGATTGGGATGCTATTACCGATGCCTTCCTTTCTGGGCCATGAGAGCCAGATTTCTGTGTCTCTTCTGATCTTTTCTGCCCTAGAGTGCTACTGTGGGCAGAGGGGAACAGCCCGTGTGTACTTGCTTGGGACTCTTTTGCCTCTTCATCACAGCTTGGGAAGCAGATATGTGTGGCAGAGAGAGCTGCAAGGGTGCAATGTGTGCTGACCAGTCCTGGCTACTAGATGTTTTTAGTGACCACTAACAGCAGCGCAAGTGAGAGCTTCCTCTGGGCTTTTCTTAGTGCTGGGTGTGGAGCAGAGGCACAGCTTGCTGACAAGGTCACTAGTGGGGGCCATCCTAAGACACATCCCATGCACTTTAAATTTCTAGCTTGATTTTTATTTAGTTCAACAAAAGCTCTTAAACTGTCAGCTCCCCTGCTTTCTATTTGGAATTATTATCCAAATTTTAGCAAATGTAGCCAATTTATCATATAACCTGGATACACAGAGCATGATCCCAATGAGTTAAATCCTCCAACTGAAGGAGTTACCAAATGAATGCTAGGCAATTAATATCATGGGATTAAATAAGAGAATGCTGGAAAGTCCCTGCACAAAGTGACTATAGAAATAGGCCATGAAATATCCTGTCAGTACAGCAGAAACTGGAAAAAAAAATTGTCATTTTGATTTTTATAAGCTTTGTACCTACCGGCTTTTGTGGCTTCTGTATAATTACCCTCTGTAGTGGTGAGCTTTCCTGTGGTTTTAACAACAAGATACAACTCTGAAGGAAGTCATAGTATGCAAATCTTCCATTTTTCTTTAAATCATATTTTGTTGTTATTTGGTTAATTTCCCCTTCACTTAAATCCAAATTGAACTTCTCTGCTATATCTGAAATGCAAAGAAAGAATATTAATTTTGTCATTCTTAAAAATAGCCAATTGCTGTCCTGTGTTCACAGGTTTTAGCAGAGATATGTTGACAGGTCATCAGTTGCAGTGACTGCTGCATAAGTGTGTTATGCAGTTCTTGCTATATGTAGGTATATGCAATTGCCTATACTTACAGGGTGGCAGCTCACATTTTACAGGGTTTCGGGGGACTGATAACATGTCATTTTGATTTTAAGTGCACAAGAAGTACCCCTTGACATTAACTGAGATAAAAGATCTGATAAGCTAACATGTTCTTATAGCCAGGACTTTACATTCGATTATACGGGTGCACACTGTCTTATCACACATGCAAATTTCCTAACAAAGGCACAGAAAATTCTCTCTCTAGAAGAGAACACAACAGAAGAGCAGCATAGCCCAGCTCTCCTAAAAGTAAAATCCAGGGTCCTGGTCAAATCAGCAGGCTGCCGTCAAGACCAGTGCAACCAGAAGCACACACAAGGAAAAGACTGGTGAATCTATTTATTCAAATATCCCCAGGTACAGAAAGGGTAGCGTATTGGGAAAGTGAGGAGAAACTTGTGTATGTGCCATAAGCAAGCACAAGCAAAGCCACACGCTCCTTTTCCAAGGAGCAGCTAATTCTGAACAGGGATGTGAAAGTTGTGCACCCAAAGCTACTGTAAGCTATTCTGCTCTGCAATAGCAGGGTGGTAGCTGGAGCAATCATGCAGTGGATGCCACTTACTAAAGGCCAGATATTCCTGTGGCTGGGACACCAGAAAGAGAAGAGAACGCATCTGAGAATGAATAAAGCACTCTTCAGATGGTAACAAACCTAGGAAGTGTGACACTGGGATTTCTCCTAGCTTGCTGACATCCTTCTCTTGGCACACGTTCAGTATGCCTCTCCAGGAATGCTGGATATTCTTTCTTATCTTATTTTCTATTGTTTCGCAGTTAAGGATAGGTGCAGAACAAGTTGTTGTTGTCTGAGGACGACTGGATGCTGGTATCTAAAAGCAAGAGATAATGGTAATTTTTTTCCTATTGAGTTTTACTGGTTGTGTAGACAAACCACCAGATGACAAATCCAGTTTCTGGTCTTCCAAACTTGATGTTGATGTATCATTTGCGCCACTTCTACATGTGTTTTGAATTGTGTCTGCAAAACTGTAGGTAAAAAATGTGAGAAAACGCTTAGTGTCAAAATGACACTATTCGTTTAATGGGCCTTGACCACTTTTTCTTTATTTGGCTTAATTTGTAAATAATTTATAGTTTTTCCAAACTGTTTCTTATTAAAAGACAGATACCGTGTTCAAAAAAAAAGCCATGTAGTGCCATCTTAGAACAAACAAACCAACCAGTGCAAAGTCACTGAATTATGAAATAACATTGCTTTGATTTGTTACTGGGAGAACTCCTGGTCCTATGCAGAGCCACAGAAGGAAAATGTGAGAGGATCCCAATGCTCAGTGTCTTTTTGATTGCTGCCTCAGCAGTACTGTGGGTGAGCTGGAAGCAAAGCCTCAGCCTACCACTCTACGATATGTGCACAAATGGTATTTATGCTTCTAGATCCAATGTATCATCTCATATTTAGTGAGACTTCCCAGTGCTCACTTGAGGGTCTCACGGGTGCAGGAACTTTCATCCTGATCGGTGTTCAGGCTCGCTGGGGTCTTTCCAACAGCCATAAATTTGGGGAGACTTAAGTTCCCTTCCTATTGTCTTATAATGGCCAATCTAGAATTCACAGACAGTAAAGAGGAATTTTCCATAACTTTCTCTGGGAACTGGATCAAAGCATGAAGGATGCATGCAGCTAATTGTCTGGGCTTTTCAAGAAAGAACCTATAGTTAATGCAATAATTGAGCTAGCAATGGGCCAATGTTTAGATATACCAGCCCTGACAAGTTGTTTGCATCTTTAATTTGCTCAATCTGTTATTTCTTTTTCAGTAGCTAAACATCTCCATGTAGAAGTAGTCGAAAATCCAAGCATGTTCCAGGCACTGAATAATTCTAAATATTTCATTTTTCTGATGTGGGTTTGGTTGTAGCCAAAGAATGTGGAATAGGTAGGTGCAGCTCCACAAGGGGAATATTTAATTTTTCTGCCTGTAATGATTTTCCCACCTTTCTGTGAATTCTAGCACTAGGATAAGAGGCCAGCATGGTGGTGGAGAGGACCAAAGTGCATTACTGACATGAAGTATAGGTATGGATGCAAAAATGAAGCAAAACTACTGCATTCCTAGTCCACTTCTCTTACCTCTCTCGGATCACAGGCCTTCATGGCAAGTCTATCAGCCAGACTATCAGGCATTAGCTGCTGTAATTTGGCATCCCCCAGAAAGCAGGCAAGACCACCAGAATGTTTTTGGACAGGCCAGCAAACACCTATTAGAAAACTGCAACTGCCAATCCTGCCTAGCTTTGTCAGATGACCACAAATAAGCTGACTATATTTTTTTATGCTGCTTTTGCAGCTATTGGGACTTTGTAAGTTGGTATGTTTAATTTGTCCTCAGAAATCTGATTGTGCTTAAACACAGGAATTTTATTTGCTGTACAGCTCTGATGGATATCCATACGGTAACAGCAGGGAATGCTATTGGTATAAATCAACATATATCCTTTGACTTTAGTGGAGTTACTATCTGGCCAAATTTTTGTCATTGTAACACAGTTTTGCAGATTACCTCATTGCTTATTCACAAGTGGTTGTGCCTGATTTCATGGGCAATCAATAGGAATACCTTCACTGAGTTACACAGGTGTTATTTTCAGCCTATGCACAGAAACAAAAATCCAGAAAATTCATAAAACATTCACACTTATGCTCTTTTGCCCTACTAGAGAAGGTGATGTCTTGGGACGTTCAGGCTGAGAAGACAGATGTGGCTCCTGCACGGCACGGGTAGCTGGCTTGGTAGAAGTTGAAGAACTAGTTGCACTGGGAGTGCTTGATGGCATCGTTACAAGTTCTGAGCTGAACTTCTTCAAAAAGTCCTGATACTTCAACCGACCACCAGCGCTGACATCTGCTGTGTTCCAAAGATTTTAAAACTAATGAAGAAGCAAAAGATTACTTTTGTAAATGCTAGTTTTACAACAACAGAATCCCCTTATGTACTAAGGATATGACAAAACATATCAAAAAGAAAGGGAGATGATGCCTTGGAATAGAAGGAATCCTAGGGCCCATCTTATTAAAACAAAAAATCACAGCTTCTCTGCAGAAGCCTGCGCAAGGCTGGGAAAACAAAAAAGGATTTCTGCAGGACATTTTTTAATTGAATTGGGCCCTTAGTGTGCTGTTTAAACTACTAAACCCCGTGATTAGACACAGTGATTGAGCTGCAGTCTAGAAGAATAACGCTTTAACATGAGATGTAAATCAAATACATGGTGCACTTGTATCCTGGCTAAGTACCATTGAGGCGAATTTCTCATGCTATCAGGTGCACCTAAGTTATACCACCATCTCAGGAGGCCATTAAGGTTCCTCAGTTATTGTATTTGCATCAACAAATTATTTCACCCTGAGGGCAAAAATGAACCGGCACAAAAGAACATAGCAGGAAATCTCTACAGCTTTTAGAACCACATATAGTTATGACGCATGACCAGGAACTGTACCTCTACAATACAGCCAGCCTACAGAAGACATGGATGCAGCTGCTGATACTCTTGCTTCTGCTGCGCGTGGAGGTCTGTGTGGCTGCTTGGCCACCCCAAAACAGGGCAGGTAGCCCACTCTCTGGGCTATGTATGGAATCATAAGGATGAGGCTGGGCTGATTTCCCGCTGAACAGCACTTTATTCAGTAAGTAGCTGCACTGAATTAAATGGGACTACTCATGATATAAGCTACTAATCAAAGCAAGGATTATCACAGTCTGCCCTTAAATGAGCCGCACTCATTTTGCAAGTGTTTCAAGAGTCATCAGTATGCCTTTTTAAGGTCTTCATTATTGATTTTTAATATAAATCTAATTGGGAACCTCAGATTGCTTTTGATTTGATCTCTTTCGGCAGAGACTTAAACCCTAAAGGAAACTAGTCACCTCTTTGATGCATGTGCCAAGTTGCAGTCAAACTTCAAAGGGCAAAGGATACATTTTGAATTTCCTTTCAACTTTCCCCCATTGGCCTGGCTGCTACCACATTATGAATTATAAACAATTCTATTTTGCGCTTATGATTATACTTCACACTTCATACGAGGATCTCAAAGTGTATTACAAACTTCAATTAAATAGAACAATACCCTGATGAGCTGGGTTAGCTATAGTTAGAAACTATTTCAACACCCAACAAAGTTTAGCCATTTGGGGGATTGCAGATTGTTCAAGCAAGTCAAGGGAGTTCAAGCAGAGAGGAGAAAAGCGCCTGTGATAAAAAGGGGGATGTCAGTCGGCAAGATATTAATCAACACCTTGCTTGCAGCGTGTTTACCATCCTTAGCCTCTTATGGAAAAGGTCACAGCATCAGAAATTCAGAAGACCAAGAACCCAAACTTCAGGAAGAAATTCTTCATCCACTACTCGATACAGATTCCAGCTGAGCTTTACTAATAGCAAACAGTAAGTGGCCATCATCCAGAAAAGGATAAAAGACATTTTCTGTGAAGTCATCCAGACTATGACTATTAGTAACACTTCTGCAACAACTCTGAGCAGTGACAACAGCCTGAACAACAGGGGTTTGGATTAGCAGCGGCAAACCCTGTATCCAGATTGGAAGGCTCTCCTGGGGCATCTTCATATAGATATACGTAGGCATATCTTTGAGAGGCCTGTCAAAATCAAAATATCTCTGGAGATGCAGGGCTTGAGTCTCACTCGCACAGAGGCTGCTGCTTATATAAATGAGGCTCCTCAGGCCTGCTTCTCATTGCTATTATGGATGACAGTTTCTATCAAGATTTTTTTTTTTCTTCACTTGTCTGAGGTTCTTTTAAGTATAAAATAGCTCCTGTGTCCCTTCACTTCTTCTTGAGTGTAAAGTAGACAGGATCTAGTCTGGAAGACTCTTCAGCTGGAGATGCTTGCCTTACTGCTTCCAAAAAAAGAAAAAACCAAGAGATTTTTCACAGCTCAGGAAGGTGTGTGTTCTCCTGCCTCGGCCAGGGCTCAGCCGTGAGCTCACCTGGCGCTTCTGCTCAGCGGCTCACAGGGATGAGGAAAGAGTATCACCACATTTTCACTTTTGCTTTCACCTGGTGTTGAGGCTCCAGGTTCAGATCTGGCACTTACACTTGGTACCTCACCAGAAGTGTGGCTACTAGGAATAGAGCACACAGGCCATTTGGGTTTTTTCTGCTGTTTTCAAGGGGGAAGTGGAAAGTATTTTGATTTTTTTTTTTTCAGTGCTTTCATCTGCAACTCTACACATGCATAGCAGCACCTGATAACATGGCAGACAGTGCAATATCTTTGCTGTAATTACAAGCAGGCCCCACTCCTGTCTGCAATTTATAGTAAAAAATGTTGGTGGGAAGTACAGGGCCAAGAAATCAGAGGATATGTCTGAATGAGCAAAGTACCAATATAATTTTCTGTAGTGCAGACATGCATATGAGTTTGGAGGCTCTGTGTCTTGTCTTTCAGTTTGCTGCCAAATGGCATTGATGCAATTGTGAGCATGAAGGTTAGAATGCTGTTAAGTAAAATCTGAAATCTTTTAGTCAAGATTGCCTCTGTTTTATTATTCACCTAGTATTTGGACTAGGAAAAATCACATTGAACCAGCATTAGCAAAGATAAAAGATGGCTCTTTTCATTTTGAGTTCAGCAGAAGCAGAATCTTATGAAAGACTGGCCTCTCTGGTTCCCCCGAGATTAGCACTGGGCTAATCAGATGGTTTGTACTGCCAGATTCATGCCATGACTTCAGTCACTCAAGCTAAATTCAAGGTTACATAAACTCTGCTGACACTAATCTGGGGGAATCTTTAACCCAGAAAAGTAGCTGAGAGGTGGCCGGGAAATGTCAATGCTTGCCCCTTTCTTTGTCCGAGGAAGGCAGGACAAAATAGCTGCTGAGAAAAAAGAATTTGCATTAGCTCCCCATGGAAGTACTTTTTATTCCATGCTGAGAAGGCTTTTTCCCCCATCAACTGAAAGTGGATTAACTTAAAACTGAAAAAAGAAACTTTTAAAATAGCAAATATATAGATAAAGAGCTAGTGAAAGAGAACTACTGTGCTTTAAATTCACACCTTCGCTATTAGCAATAGCATCTCCGTGACTTTGCTTTAGAAAGCCTGCGATTATTATAGTTCATAACCATCCTCAGAGATAAGGAAAAAAATAATCTCCTACAAATGCAGCAACAAATGTTCATGGAATGATAGTCTTAAAACATTTTCATTTCATCCAAATTTTTAAACTGCTTGCCTATACACAACAGTATGCAAATGCATGTCTCTAGCCAAAGCCCATTTACCCAGTTGTACACTTAAATTAACAAGACAAAACAATATAGTTTTCTTACTTGTTCTTCAGTCAGACGCTGAAAATGTCAGTTACATATATCCCAGAATGCCTCTTTTGATACTGTATTATCTTTTGAAGAGTCAATATCTTTAAACTCTTCTGCAATTGTGTTAAAACCAGCAGTCACTACTCCTTGTATCTCTGAGAGGATGCCTCTCTCTGACAGCTCCCAAGAAGACTTAGGCGGAATGACTTTTTGCCCTTCCTCAGTCTAGACAAAAAACATACACAGAGAATCAGTAATGGATCCACTGAATAAATTATAAATCGCAGTGTGGCATTCAGCCAGTCAAAGAGGGAAACGTCCATGGAGAAGGCAGCCTTCGAGATCCCGCAGGCAGTAAAACCTGCTTCCAGGAATTCTGGCTTGCACCACAAAAGAGAAAAGGGGCTATGCAAGTAGTTAAGGGAAAAATAGACTCTCTATAAACGGGATCCAACTGGTGACAGGCCAACAAAAGCACAGGACTCCTAGACTGACCTAAACTTTTACAAAGGGCTAAAAAATTGGGGGATCTTACAAAGAGGGCTATTCTGTTAATGCAGAGAAAAGGGAAGTGAGTGCTAACTAGCCCAAATATCCCAAACGTATTCTTCTCATCTGAATAGTCTTTAGCATGCAGTGGAAATCCCTTTGATTGAAAAGGCACTTCAGTCCGGAGATGAAAGAGAGGGCAATTATTTCCCTTTCCTTTCTAAGTTCCAGGTATATTTACGGCGGTACTTTTTAATCTGGTCATCCACAGTAGGGATACTGCAGCTAAACGAGGCAGTTGAAGGCTGCAAAGGTACAGAATGTGTGAGGGGAAAGCAGAGAAGGCGTCGGGTACGAGTGTGTTAATGCTCGTACAAGGTGTGCGCAACCCCTTTTTGTCAGCGTGTTGCTTTCAAATCCAACACCGGTGTACAGCTTTTAAAATCTACCACTGGAGCTTATTGCTAACTAAACCCCCATTATGCATTCTGCAGGGTGGAAATCCACACTTTGGGTAAATACAGTAGAAGGTCATATGGCAAGCAGAAATAAAAAGGACAAAATACAATTGGTTGGAACAAACTGCAGAGTTAAGCACTGCTAGGCTTTGGTATGGACATACCTGAGAATACCAAAAGTCTAACTGTGCATGCAAAAGGCTACATTTCAGAAAGTTAAATATCAATGAAATCTATTCAACATTTAGATTCTACCTCCAGAATTAGCCGTTAACATCAGTTTTTAGAATGAAACCAAGTTTTACTTATAAAAGTAGTCTCAGGAATGGCACAATGTAGAATAATAATAATATTAAAAAAGCGGTATCAGAATTTTGAAGAAGAAACTACTTATTTTCAGGAATGGAAGCCGACTTCCCACCCACTGCACTGTCTAAACTAAATATGTAAAATATCTTATAAGCAAAGTTTTCACAAACACAAGTGGCAGCCAGTTTTACTATAGCTGTGGTGACAGGTCCTGGTAAACGCAACAAAAAAAAAAAGCTGGTTTTGGTTCAAAGACACTTCTTTACAGCATGTTAAATGTTACTATTGTATTTTATACTCCTATGTTTAAGCATATAAGCTTTGCCACCTTCTTGCTCCATGCAATATGAAATACCAAAAAAGAAACAGATGGCTTTTGGTCCTGCACTCCTGTTTCCTTGTCACGTCTCACATGATCATTATAACTGGATGGAAAAGAAAATATGTTTCTTACAGAACTGCAAGAAACCTGCCTCCTAATCAGAAAAGACTCCACTATCTTCAGATGCAAAATACACTTTTCAATATTAATCATGCTTTACATAAAACATACGTGTGGGACAGACGTTAAGGCTGCATTATTACTAAGAGAAGAAATACGAGAAGCGTAATCGTGCATGCAGACGCGGAAGCCGGTTCGTGCCGTAGTCAGGAAATGAAGATTACCGGGCATGGTCCAGCACAGGGCACACCTTCTGCCTGCCTGAGATTAGTGCAACTAAAAAACACTGCACTGCTGCTTTTAATTATTCTAATGAATCCAAAGACTTAGAAAAAGTATTACTGCCCTGCAACCTTTTAAAGAAACATATTTTGTCAGTATAAGCTTTCCTAATATATTTAATTTCAAGAGCTTTTTCTTTATTTCATAAGACCTAATGCACTTCGATCTTAAAATGGTTAGAGAGCCAGTTAAAAAAAGAAATCACTTGCTCTTCTTGCAAACTACAGATTGAAAACTAGAAAACCTTTTCTGTTCAGTTATTGCGTTACATTTGTCTACCACATGCAGTTAGTACATTCAGTGTGTATCTATGACTCTATCATCCACTGCTAAAATAATCTCCATTAGCTGAAATAACGGAGCTGGAGCCTAAAATGTCAGACTCTGGCCTGGGCATCTGGACGTTTAAGTGCCATTTCTCCATTTGGAACTAACCTTATACACAGTGTGGATACATTTCTTAGGTTTGCTGTGTCTCACTTCAACCTCGAAAGGGAGCAACAGGACTGCAGCTGTCGCTCTCAGAGCTGTGCAGTGTATGTCCTAGCAGTGCTTACAGACCATTTATAGAAGAGTTTTTGCTGGATGAAAAAGGGGTTACTTCTCTTTTAGCGATTTCCTGATGTTCACTGCCATGTGCTCCACTCATCCCACCAAGCTCTGTATGTATATCATTTCAGAAGTCAGGGGCTGGGACTCTGCAGCCCGCTCCTGCTTCGTAGCTTCTCAGACTACTGCACGGCCTCTGAGCAGTACCTGCCCCGCACCGTGGCCAAATGCCAGCTGCCACCATAAGCTGTGAAGTCCAGGTTACCTGACTGTCCTGCTCAGCTCGTCACAGGCTTTCTCACCATTCCTAACAGAATTTGAGAGCACCTTGGGAGGACCATGTAAATCCTCTTTCACCTGCTGCTTTCACCAAGACAGGGGAGGCATTATTACAAGGCTTTTCTTATGGGTCACCGTATGTAGCTCGCTTGCTGTTCAAAGCAGGGCTGTATTTTTCTTCTTTAGAAAGTTCCTTGCACAGCCTCATGTCCTTTTCTATAAATGGCATAACTATGCTGATTAGTAATAAAAGAAGGCTCTGCCACCCACACCTGCTCAGTGAAGCTCCATTCCTGCAGCTCCTTCCTGTTTCTGGAAGATTTTTCTATTAAGAGGAATTCTCAATTAGAAAGTAAATTGGTACATCAAGTTAAATTACAATTTCTCTAGTGCTGTTCCTTGTCCTGTCACAAGTCTGACCTCCCTCCCTTTCTGGGGAGGCTCAGAAAGCAAAGGTCTTGGGAAACAGCTTACACAAGAAAGCCCTTCTATCTTTCCCTGAAAAAGGATGCATTTTCCCCTTTGGACATGAGAATGACCTTTGCCAGAAGTAATCATACTTTTGACAGTTTACACAGTTTTAGAGGCCTCTGCGCTTAGCTCATGGGCCCTCCTTTGCCCCAACAACACATATCTTCAAGTTGTTTTCCATAAATGCTCTTCCCTAAAGATGTGTGGAAGCAGCAGAGTTGCCTGAGCATGGATTGGGGTGGAAATGCATTTTCATCTCATGTTCAGATAACCAGTAATTCACCAGCCAGCCTGTTCTAGCTCTCAGAGCCTCAGCGCTATAGGGAAGCCTGTATTATATCCCTGGGCTACAAGTAGAGCTGTATCCTCATCTGGCAGTGATCAGTCTAGCTCCATTAACCTGAGTGCTGATTTACGCCTGCTGAGGATTTGGTAGCTGGTGTGCAACAGGAGCTTGCAATAATAAACCCAATTATAAATAAAAGATGAAAACTCCATTGAGGGTCATTCTGTAATGTACCATTTTCCTTTTGCCCAACAGTTTGCAACAGACAGATTCAAGTTTTGAGGTCACGTTTGCAGGATAAAATACTCTTGGTAGTGTTTAGAATATGTAATTGTATACGATGGTTTGATAAAATTGACACAATGAGTCAAAGGTGGCCCGCATGTCAATCTCTGCCTTGTCTAGAAAAAAGCCACATTCCTCTAAATGTAATTAAAATAACTATTGTGTTAAACAACTGTGAAATATTAAGCCTAGGTAGAACTGGGTAAAGAAGCAGAAGCCACAATGAGGCTTCCCTGCTCCTCTGTCTCCCCAGCAGGGTCTAGCCCATCAGCAGTACACCTGATGGTCTAATACTATGTTCCCTACTTTCCATTATCCCTACTTTCTCCTTTTCCTCTACTCTTAGTAAATATAGAGGGAAAGGCTTCCATCCCAAGGAACAATTTGCCATTTTAAAATTCCATTAGACCCTTTTCTTCATTACTCAGAACAGAGAAGGAAAGGGAGGTATGGCTTTGGCAGGCTTGTCAATGGGGAAAGATGCCAAAACAGATATCCCGGCGCAATGAGAGCCAGCACATTGTAGTCACGGGGAGGGCACTGCACAGGAGAGCAGGGGCAAGGAAGAGGGATTTTCAAACCAGTTTTTCTATGGATAAAGAGAAACGTGGAGTTAGATCATGGCGTAAGGAAAGCTTTAATGTTTCTCAGCCTGAAGCAGATGTAATACTGGAAAATAGATGCAAACGTGCAGGTATCCCAGAAGGGGTATTTCCCTGGAACACAGCTGTTCTACATGAGGACAGACAAAGTTTGTGGTGCTGCTGACTGAGGCTAGGGACATAATCAGCAGACCTGCTAATCTCTGCTGCTGGTGCAATGGGTCATGACTGATGACTGTCAGTTGTCTGACCAAATCAGTGGCCCACAACAGGAGCACCCAGAGGTTCAACAGATGAGGACAGTGAGTAACGAATAAACCTGTTAAACTCCCACCCCCAAGACAGGGAAAAGTACCACCTCTGTAGAGCAGGTCCTTACATATTCCTGCTACAATTTCACAGGTAGATCATGGCAGCAAAATGAACTTCAGCTCCCCATGCTTGAACACAGTGCACAAGGGCTGGGTTAGTAATACTGCTGAATTTAGGAAGCAAGGTTGTGGAAAGACTGAGGACGTCACTTCTCTGTTGCGTGGATTTTTTGAGCTCTGAAACTATATGGTTACAACAGAGTTGTACTCTGTGCGTTTCATCACTTGCGGGCAAATCAGTGTTTGGGGAGTCACAGCACAGCCGCCCTCTATTCGTGGAGCTGGTAAACTGTGTCAGTGTTGCCCCCTCTGTTGAGTTCGGAATAGTTTCCAAGATCACAAGGAAGCTGTTTTGTTTGCATTTGACAGGAAGGAGTTGCAGCAGCCAGTGCTGAGAGCAATGTGATGTGAGAGCAAGTGGCTTTAGCCCTGTAGACTCTCCACCAGCAACATGCCCAACAAAGGTGGAGACAGTGATGATGTGCCCATGCTTTTCACTAGCGAATAGCAGAAACTAGTCCTGGACCTCGGTCCTGGGACCTGGAGGTACAGTTCTCACAGTGCCAGGCTTCAAGAAGAGATGTGAACTTGCTGTACTGGGGGAATCCTCTCATGGGTACTGGTCCAAGGAGAAGCAGGATGCTCTCTCTGTCAGGAAGAGCATCAAGGATGAACAAACAAGCCTGCAGTTTTTCAGGCAGGTTGATTAGATGGAACTGGCTGAAAACAAAATGCACTCAGCTGGTGAAGAAGGCACTCTGCAGCATGCGACAGACTGCAGAGAAACTCAGAACTGGAAGCTAAATACAAACAAAAATGGAGAAATTAGTGTGGAAACAGAAAGTTCAGGACAAAGCTAAATCAAATGCCTGATTTGGTATTGAAATGTTCTGCAAGTTTTTCCGCAAAGAAGTTCTGGAAGTCAATCTGACTTCCCATTTTCATCATTTTAGATTAAATCACATTTTTTAAAAAAAAGCTTGGCTGAATATGTTTCTACTCACTCCAGTAATTCCCTTTGTCAGCTGAAAGACACACGTGTCAGCAAACCCCTTCTTATCTCAGATCCTGCCCTTGAATGGGCACAAGCGATGATCTGTCCCTTCTCTCTGTCATCTCCTCAACCTGACCTGTTCTCTTTCTAATCACTGCTGGACTTGACAGGTGAAGGTTTACTAAGCTTGCAGCAAATCACTCAGCACTCTCAGCTCCAGAAAGGCTAAACAACAAATTGTTTGGCCCTGATCACGATCCCTCCTTTCCACATATACACCCCACTATAGTGCAGCTGTGCTGATCCTGTTTGGACACCTTGCTGTTCTAGACCTGACCAGCATGCCCTGAACTATCACTTTTAACACATTCTTTACTTTTTTCCCCTTCCACATCTGAAATAGCTCACAGTGGGGAAGAGCATGCGAGTACATTTTCTTTTGCGGGGGTCTGATTCCCAAGTGCAGTTTTCATTAGGCTGGACTGCATTAGCCACTTATTTTAACTCAGGCCTTATTAATCATAAGACTGGCAGGTCAGTCAAGAGAAGTTCATGATGCATATTCCCAGCTCCAGGGTCTGGACTTTTACAAACATTCTCCGAGAGTCCACTGGTGGTTAATAGCATCCCACCTAAGACAATGTCCTCTCTGTCTCCTTCCTCAGCACTTCTGCAGTTGGTTAGCAACATCTAAGCAAGTGCCATAACCTTGTGTTCTTTCTTATCTGAATATTAAGATGCAATCATATTGCTTAAAATACCGTACATTTCTTTAATTCTATTTTTGTATAGTATAGTCCTACGGCTCTAGAGAGCTGTATTTCAGTGGGCATCCAGCTGCTGTAGTGTGTATTATAGAGAGTTAATCAGAATGTAAAGCTCATCAACATATGTCAAAGCCATCAAAAGATCCATGTGACACATAAAACATTTCGAAATAATTTCCGCAAGGTTTTTTTCATCTCCCCTTATTCAGCTGTTTTCTAAGGAAAAAATACAACTTAAACCTGTATGGCTTTTGGGTTTGTGAATGTTTGCCTTTGTGGTTGTGGGTTTTATTTATGAGGTGCCATTTGAGACAAAAGTCATCCCAGGCTCATACTTTACTAGTTCAGTAAATTTTCCATACTTTAATGATCAAGCTGCATACTTTACTTGTTACTTTTTAATATACTTCAGTGATCAAATTGTATAGCATAATGATCAGTTTTCCTAACGTGCCTGAATGAGTTGCATACCTCATTAATTTAGATACGTACTTTACAAGCCAAAATTGTAGCGTGTTTGGATGAAGTGAATAGTTTAACAACCAGCCTTCTCTCAGAACCTGCACAGGAGCCCAGGAATACGTGTGAACCCAGGGTGGGATGAAATTGCAAAGGCGTGGGAAATTTTGGGTTGAACCCAAAATGAAAACATGAGATTCGAGAGCATCTGGAAGCTGAACCAGCACTGTGAACCTGGTTTGTATTTGTTTTGTCTTTTCAGAAATGTTCCCTTGTGGATTAATTTGAGATTTTAATGATGGATTTATCCCTTCTACCCCTAACACAGCACAGAAAACTGTTCAAGGTGAACGCTCAATATTGAAAAAAGCAGTACAGGCTCCAGTCCTGTCATGGACAGAGTACCTCCTGAAAGATGCGGACGTAGCTTACTTTTTTGCTAAGTTGAGGTGGAAAATATTCAGGGTCTTGGAGGACGAACTATTAAAGAGACTTCACCTTAAAACGCACACTCTTGCAGAGTTTGGTCCCAGGAATTGTGCAGCTTGTCAAGTTGTTAAGGAGGCTTAGCACCTACTTTGAGGATGAGAAGACATTACAGCAAAACTTTCCCTAACAAAAGCAGCTACCTATTCTAAAGTTAACACGAAAGCTTGCTGGTGGGTCAGTATTACAGCACACAAAATAATTATACAGATATGTTATATTTCATACAATCGGTCTTTGTGCTGGTATGACTCAGTTGAAACTTACTGAATTTATATCAGCATAAAAGCAGGAAAGGGGGAAATGCGGCATTTTCTAACCTATACAAAGTATTCCACTGTTTTAGACTTGAGAACCACGTAATCTATTATATCTGTTAAGATTGCATTTTAATTTTAATAAGCTGAAAATATAAATATTTAAAAACCCACAACTATTTTTTAAACAACTATAATTAAATGTAGTCCTGCCACTAAGGACAAAGTAACAGTTGCACTACTATAAATATTAATGCTAAATTTACAGAGAATAAAATACACTTAAGCAACCTTATAAAATTTTGAATAAAGCTACACTTATAATAAGCACTTTGGTAAAGCTATGCCTATTGGTAGCTGATGTGCATAGATAAAGTCTCTAACCTGCTACAAAAGCCTGTAACACGTTACAAGTGTTTGGAGCTGCTTATGGGTCCTCCTTCATTCGAAACCTGTGGTCCCTCCTCCTCCTCCTCTCTTGAATCACTCAAGCCCTACGATTATTTGCAGCCTGACAGACTTTGACTCGGGACATGAAGCAGCTGAGACAGATCTCACTGGTTTTCTGGCTTCTACTTTATGACACAAGATTTAATCACCGTACAGCTCTATACAGATTTGTTTAGCACAACATTCTATTATCGCCATGGCGATAAAGTGGTAGGCTTTTTATATGGTTTTCCATTTGGTGATGATCATTATTTTTCTCATTTTATTTGTGCTTCAAACATATATTCTGAAAATGAAACGTAGTTACTTCTTAGAACATAAGATGCAAGTTAATACTTACCTTTGGTTTTTTTTTTTAGAACTGCTTTCTATCCAGCTAGTAACCAACTTTCACATCCTTAGCTAAGTTCAGAAACGAGCTGTAAGATAATTTCATTTGGACTCCTGCACCCTCAGATCTACTTATACCGCTTCCCGCTGGGTAAGGCAGACTAAGAGGGGAGAAGCCAGAGGAAAGGGAAGGACTATGAAATTAAAATAGGACAGAGACTTCTTTTACTTACACCTTTTGGTAGTGTTCCTGTTATTTACAAAAACGGCAAGGATTGCTGCACTAATAAAAGGATGTGATTATGAATTGAACGATCTGTTCCTGTACAAGTGAATGACTCCAAGTGAGGCACTGTGGACACAAACAGCTGCCACAGAGAAACAGCAACCCTAGTTTTATTTGAGTTGTTGCGACATGCATATTCAGAGCATCAGAAGACTCTGTCCATGACTGCAGTCAAGATTTTCTCTGTTCTTGACTAATCTCTGTGTTTGACCTTCCTGCTACATCTACACTGCTATTACTGTTTGGCACCAAGAACCTGGTTGGCTTCCCACTCCACTCACTTTTCTGTCCAGCCCCGGCCAGGCCATCTAGACAGGTCAGGGATCATTGGGCATATTTGGATATCCCACATCCCACATCACCCCATTGGGGCAATCTGGCTGTATCCGTGGTCATGCTTTCAGCTTGCCACATGTACAGACCTAAATCTACATGAGTGCAAGACTTAACTTCTGAGAGCGGTTTGTAAGGAGACAAGAGCTTCAATGGAGTTCAACTGAGATCAACAGAAAGATACGTGAATTTTGCATGCTTAGTTAGTCAGTCAGTCACTTCTAACACATCAGACCGTATCTTTCAAAGAAATATATTATGGCTTAGTAGCTCTTCTTATCGCTATGAGGTGGTTTATGTTGTTCAGGAAAACTTTCCAGTCTACTGTGAAGTCCTTACAAAGGTTAAGGTTCTTAAGAAGGTGCCTGAACTGCTTCTCTGATAATTTAAAGCAGAAGTGGTCAAGTACTTGCCAAAATTCCAGTGCTTTAATTACTCCAGTGTCTTCTTTAGCAAACAGAGAAAATGCCTGAGAACCAAGAATTCAAATTATTTAAGCAAACCTAGACATTCCAAAAGATAAGTCTTTTTTAGCAACCATTTAGCAGTTCACATGGAAATACCTGAGACCCACATGCCTTTTACTTGCAGGTATTTTATACATGAAGAAACAAAACCCATTTCTCAGAACCTTACTTAGTTTGAAGCTTTCCTTTCCTTTAAAAATGAGATGCAATTGTTGAAATAAGCCAAAAATAGCCTGTATTTCTGTACCACATTTAAATATAAATATAGAAATAAACAACAACCTACGGTAAAAGCAAAAAGGCATTATATCAAGTATCTAAACATTCCCAAAAAGATAGTCGTTAAGACAAGAGAGGAAACAAACAAAAATATTTAAGGGCTGCCTTAAATAATTTTAATTAAAATATTTTAAATTAAACTCACCTGAGTATATTTCATTTGCCTTTTGTCCCCCAGTGATTTTCCCTTTGTCCCTGGCGGGACAAGTTTGTTTTCTACTCCCTAAAGGACTCGATAGTCCTTCATCCTCATTAGCTCCAGCTCATCCTGAAGGCTTACTTGCTCTCTTCTCATCCTCCCCTGTACAAAATGCCCAGCCTGTTCTTCGTGGGAGCTTTCCAAAGGTTTCCTGGGGGAAACAGATTAAGTTTACACAGTTGCAGCAGCAGGCATGCAAGAGAGTAGTCCAAATGAGTGGCAGAAATACCAAGGTCTAGAAAAGTAGTGGGTCATACCCACTCTCATTGTGCCTGGCTGATACTAACTTACCATGCCCCCTTGTTTTATTCTGCCCCTTATTTATGATGCTGCACATATAAACCACTAATTCCATAAATGTAAATGAATATTACACCTTTCAAAACTTCAGGTTAAAATCCTATTAGTCTGCTAACACTATAGCATATTGGCTTAATACAGCAACTTTTATGTTTTAGCATTAGAACTGTTCTAAATAATGGGTTTAAAAATGTATATTTTAATGTACATGAACCATGTCTACCGGCAAAACAAATGCTACCATATCCAAAGGACGTTGGAAAGGAATCCTTTGATCACTAAAGAGGATTTTGTAACTTCTTAATATGAAAGTTTCATCTTTGCTTACGTACTGAAAGTCTTATGGGAAAAACAAAGCATTGAGTATATAGTATGCATTGTACCGAACACGGTGAAACTGAATGGGAAATGATTACACTGACAGAGAGGACCCACCTGAACTCTTAAACTATTTGTTATGAAAATTCAAAGGTCTGTATTCAGTTGTAGAAATGTCATGGATGGGATGTGATTTTTTTTTTTTTCCCAACTAGCTGGACTCTAGGAACTGTGCTTTCTGATCTGCCTCTTTCTGACAAAGTGTTTTGTTATAAGCTTATGTCGTTAGAGTCCCCCATCACATAGGTGGCAGCAACTATTACTCAAAAATGGCTCAGAAGAAAACTGAACTTCCTTATTTTCTCATGTAAGGGAAATGAGAAAAAGTTTTGCTTTTCCGTAGCGTGGTGGACAAAGTCTGGCTCTCCATGAAGAAAATCCCTTGGTCCCTGAAGTTATATTAACCACCAAATGTTATCCTAAAAGACTAGCTGGATGATTTCTTCATGCCAAAAGTCATTTTCAAATCATATCCTCAGCAGACAAAACTGTGACCTTCTCCCTTCCCAAGACATGCAGGGATGAGAGGACAGATATTGTCTTCTGCTAAAATTTAATGAACACTAACCTGTGCTATTGAATTTATCTATTTCTTACTTCAATAATGCAGAGCACAGGAAGGATTTTTTCCCCCCTTACTATGAAAAATGTAAAGTGATTATATAAATATTTCAGTATCCTGTTCAATAGTTAGTCTATCTGGCCAAAAATGGCAATGTGGCCCCAATAAGTTTACAAACGTCACAGGAGTCTCCGAGTAGTGTGAAAAGAGATTTCTGTGAAGAAACAGCATCTCCCATGGTACTACTTTTTTTTGAGTGCTTGTACCAGTGACATCACTAGTGACGTCTTTGCTGGAAGCCTGTCTTATTTTTAACTGCAGGACAGAGTCCACAGATTGAGATTTCAGAAATGCAGCCATTGTTGACAGGGAATTTCTCCCCGCATCGTCTTCCCAGTCACTGTTCCCTTTCCCTCCCACGTGCGGGCAGCAGCTCTCCCCTGGCCACGCACAACCCATCAGGCTTTTGTCAGGTTGCAGTTCCCTGACCCGGGTCATTGGGCAGGAAGACCAGTACCGGTTTTGACACAAGGCAGGCGGGAGGACCACGTTGCTGGGGATACGGGGGTAGTGAAACCATCTTTGCAGGTGTAAGCCTGCCTCTAAAGCCATGAGCTTGAACTGGACCTGAAACTGCAGGTACAGATAAGACGGCTCCACAGTTCTTTGTGATAGAAATGTTTCCTTCAAGGTCTTTTAGATTATTCTTTCCCATGCTTGAAAGCAATCTTACTGTGGCATCAAGAATTATTTGGTCTAGAGGCTGCTGCATTTCAGTAGGCTCCAACACAACAGTCTAAGACTGCTTAATATACAGTATTTTTTCATTCAGGGCTTTCAAAATTCTGGCGAGAAGTGGATTTTTTTATTGTTCTCATTTTACAGGCGGGAAAACCAGGAAACTTGCTGCTCAACAGCTAATGCACCTTATCTGTGTCAGAGTCAGAAGTGGCCAAGAGCATGAATGCAGATAGTTGCAGAGCCCCAGCTGACAGGTGCTAACTTCTGCCGCCACTATAATGTGCTCACATCTGATCATATGTCTGTATCCTCAGTTGCTACATGATCCTTTCATCTCACGCTGACAAAACCATAATGCCTGCCTGCAGTAGCGCATTATATCTACGTATAATAAGTCTCAGCTTAGGAAACTCAACAGAGCTATTTGAAAGACATGATATTTACATGCTTGGGACACAATTTACAGACAACTGGAGGAGGAAAAGGGGTTTGGGGAAGAGAGGAAGGGTCCTGATAATTTGCTGTTCGCTTTTTCCTTTCCAATCCTTGTCTTCACAAAACCTCTAGGCTTGATTTGATATGCTTGTTTTGTGGAGTTACCAGAGTACAATCAATTTAAAAGTCTGCAGTTGTCAGAAGATGTTATTTCTACATAGGCCAAGGTTGTTGGTAGCACTCAATTAATAGCAGAAAAGTTTTGAAGCCTTTGGGTTAGTACCCAGCCAGGCAGAAAAAAATAGAGATTAAATAAGGTGCAGTGACCACATGAAACTTACCTTGTACAACAAATGATAAGATGATGCAACTATTTCTTTTATCTTAATTAGGGTCTGTTCTAAGCTGAGCGCTGCAAAGCTTGCAGGTGGTGCAGCCTGCTTTTGTCTCTGTTGGTATTTAGATGCTCTGCCATCATCAGTTGCTCTCAGGAAATCAAAATAAGAGAGCTTGCTGTCATGAATGCTGATTCCTAAGCTAAGGGAAAAACACAGAATGAGATATCAATGATTTTCAATAATTATCTCACTGTTGTCTGTACTGATTAATTATTATGATATATTATTTTTACTGCAGCAGCACTTCAGGGTATGCTTGTGCTGTCAGTGTATAAATCCTGTTAGTTCCAGCCCAAGCTCCTTCTCAGGTCTAAGCCACCAATCCAATCAATTAGATGCAACCACACTCTCAGATGCAGATCCAGGCCAATCTTGAGATGCTCAGGAGGAAGCCTGCTTTAGCCCGGGCCCAAGTGCACAACCTTCCAGTCCATCAGCATTAACTTTGTGCTTTTTAAGTGCGGCACAGTATTTTGATCACAACCTGCGGCTGAGCTTACCATCCCCAGTGTGGCCAGAGCACGTGTAGGCTCCCAACGTTGTCCTTGAATCTCCTTTTCATGTCGCGGTGTAAAGAGTCTAATAGAGTCTGTCGAGGAGTAGATGTTCCTTGTGCTAAGTGCTGGTACTTTCCCTTGACTTTCTGCTTTACAAAAATACCTTTGACTCACAGATGCTGAAGTGCAGCTTAAGCCTCCCGATATGTTGTGATCATTACAATTCTGAGAGAAAGAAGCAGAACCACATATAGCTTGGTAAGCTGTTACCAGACAGAAGCTAGGACATCCAGTACTGCTCCACGATATGTTTCATGGATGTACCGGCACAGGTCTATACTCACTCATGATTTCTCTACCACATGGGAGGAAACCAAACCAGGTTCCATACGGTGCTTCTCCTTATGTCTGTGACAGAAGGGCTTACCTTCCCTCTCAACCTGTACTTCGCTCTGCATGGTTTGGCAGGCCACTAGAGGACTATTTTACAGGTTCTTGGCAGGACTCAGCCTCACTGTGTCTCAGGCACTGGCCCTCCATCCTTTGGTGACTCCACTGAGCTGCACAGGGGGCTGGCATATTTGGCCCAGCAGCTGCTGCCGTTGACTCGTGGCGTGCTGTGTCCGGTGAGGGTTTCTCTTCTGATCACTTGTGGTCAGGCTGTACCTGGGAGCCCAGCCCACGGGCTCTGCAGGCTGCGCTCACAACTTGCTGAATTTCTGTCTATCAGCTGAAACATCTGCTGGATCACAGACACTGGGGAATTTCATGTTCTGTCACATCGGAAATTCTGTGGGTTACAGAGCTGACTACAGATAGCTCCAGGTAACAACAGTGAATATATTTTTGCATCAAATATCAGCGTAGGGAAAGATGAGCTCCTGCATATGATTTGAGGAATTTTTTTTTGCAGAGGACTTTGTTACCACACTAAGTTAATTTTTATTCAAAGATGTTTTACCATAACAAGACTGGAACTAAGGCAAGCTTCACATATGCAGAAAATAAGTGAAAATAGAAGTTATTTAGCATGAAAGACTAAGACGAGATGAATAGCACTAACCATTACATTAAGAGCTACTTTCCTCCCTCGTCCTGTGACTTGTGACCACTTAATGAAAAGACACCTGGTATATTTTAAACAACGACTTCAAACCTGTCTAATGAGCCTGTAGAGTTCATCACCACAAGGGATACAACAGCAGGGGCTTGCTCGGCTCTTGCTTACCCAGTATAAACCCAGCACAGTCAGTTTATGGAATTTCCTATCATTGAAAGACAATCAGAGAATCTCCACAATACAGTATACGTTGGGTGTTTTTGATACGGATCCATTGGCTTCCATGGAATTATTCCAGATTGACCTTACGGTTACCATCTATGGAGAGCTTTTTAATAGACTTTAATAATTTTATAGCCAATTATCAGAACTGTAGATTCTTTACACACATATATTAGGTAGACAATTCCTATGCTGCACGGGAAAGGCTGAGCTTGTTTTAGTCTTGCATTCAGCTTTTTTGTTAGAATTATGGTCAAGGCAAGTCCTAGAGAGCCAAGACTTGACAGAGGAGATGGCCCTACTACACAACCCTGATTTTCTTGTTTAAAACTGAAGTACTGTAACGTACTTTTATCATCTGTTTCCACAGTGAATCACTGGGGACCAATGCCTCAGCTACCAATCACCAGAATATCCAGTTACAAGAATGTCTAATTAATGAGGAGAGCCAGTAAAACAAAGAGGAAGCTTTATAAAACAGGCTGGAAAAGAAATTAACTATAGACCCCATATCTGCTAGTAAGAAAAAAAAATATTCAAGAGCCCTGATTTTGCATCTTGCAGCTGCACAGCACTCCCACATACTACCCGTGTCAAGCTGGCTCCAATATTGGAGACAGTGTGTGGAAAAGGAAATAATCAACACCATTTCAGCAGAGAAATAAATTGCCAAGTGGGCATTAAAATTTTAGTAATAAAACTAAATGCATATGCTAATCTACTCTGTATTATTTAGAAAAGACTATTTTGGATCAAGAAAGGAATAATCTGCACAAAATTACAATGAATGGAGGTGTTTATCATCAAGAGGTCTTTGAGAAAGAAACAAGCAGCAGATTCCTATTAAGGTTTCAATTCATAAAAAGTTGATCACCCAATTAAAGGTGAACTGTGAAAAGACTTTGTTAATTTTATTTCAAAAAAGAGTCTGGTCTGGCAGGCTCTGGAGAACAAAAGCCAGTGCTGCCAGGCATATGACCTTTGGGGGACTGTTTGGTGCAGAGAACCCCAGCTACCTAATGTTGGAGTAGGTCCTTTGTGTTCTTCAACCCCTACAAAAGAGATTTTTGCTCTTACTCATGCTAACAGAGAGAATTAAAAGCATAGTTTTGCATGGCAGCAGCATTGGATCATTTGAAAATTATTGCTGTTTTATAACCTGATTTGTTTCTGTTTCTGTTTTGAACAGGATCTCTTTCACACACTTGCTCTATTAAATTGAAATTAAATAAATGAAACAAACTAGCAAACAAATAGACATACTCAAAGCATACTTTTTATGTAAGAAGTCATTTCACTCTCATTACCTGCAGAATCAATACATTACCTAAAAAGATTTTTCACTTATATGCAGTTTTAAGCATGTGGGTATCTCCATTAGTTTTAACAGAGCTTCTTATATGCTTAACACTAAGTAGAAGCTTATAGGCTTTGCTGGGTATGACCAAGGAGGTGCTTAGGAGATAATCATACATACCTGTTTAAAAGACTACTGAACTGATCATAATCAAGGTAATAGTTGAATTCTTGTAGTATCCTGTGCAGGTCACATACTGTTACATAGCCATCTCTATTTTTACCCACTTTATGAAAGGCCTTATTGAAATCTTGGAAGTAATCCCTAAATTTATCCCTGAAAGAGAGCAGATGTTTATTTTACATCCTTTGTTAAATCAGATAAAAAGGATACAAACAAATATACAAAATAGGGGTGCAGGGACAGAGGAAGATTTTGAGCTTATTTGTGTGTGGTAAGTTCATATAATTTATTCAAAGACTGCCAAATTGTTCACAAATAAACCTCAAACCCAACCCTCCCCCCCCATTTAATTTGCACATGGAATTGTATGGCCCAAGCCTCCCATTGTAAACAAATGCTCCTTGGGTGATTAACTGGTTACTCTCCCCGTTCAGAACTGCAGCTACAAAACATAGTGCTCTCTTTTAAAGCCTGTACAGATCGGAGTTACAAAATATTTAGTACAGCTGTTAAAATGATAGGGGTTTGGCAGCACACTTCCTGCAATTTGAAGCTCCTGAAACTTTGACTAGTAAGAACTATTGCAGCAAAAACACCTAAGCAAAAATCTGGAGTAGCGCAGGGCCTGATCCATGCCCCAGGGAAGAAGTGCAGAGCTTCTGCTTACTCACGTGGACTTCAGATCAGCTCCTTAAAATCTCTCTGAGATATTTATCATTTCTTACACATGATCAAATTCAGGCCTCGAAATCTTGACTCTTCCTCCCACTTTATTTTGCCACTTGTACTTCACTGGCATCAGAGACCTTTTAATCAAACTTTGGAAACCCAAGCAATATCCCTCTCTGCCTCTTGATTCAAAAAAAGCCTCTCCACATTTTGGCTCGAGAGGACAAGGCAGGCACAAACATCTCTCCTTACTGCATGTCTTCAACTAGCAAAGTCACTTAAGATTAATATGAGTTAAAATAGTTGTGAATTACATCTTGGTGCAGATTACCAAGTATACATAAATTATCTATATATGTTCGGCACTTACAAGATGATACCCTTATAGCAAAAACGACAAGTTTGGATCTGGATTAATACCTACAGCTGTACTCCATTTGCTCTGGGATTGCTCTTGCTGACAGCCCTAGAGTACAGAGCCTGGAGGCTGGGTTCGTTAGAGAGTCAGGATTTGTAGTATAAAAGGCTTATTACAGTGATAACACAGTTCAACAGTGTAACTGACATATTCAAGTATGATTCATTGCCTCAGCCTCTCACCAAGTCTGTCTGTGGAGCAGCTCAAACCAGTTCACTCTGCTCCTTGTTAAGCCACCATCAATCAGCCAGCACCCAAGCCTTACATTTTATCCCCTGTAGGAATAGAATCATAGAATCACAGAATATTTTGGGTTGGAAGGGACCTTTAAAGGTCATCTAGTCCAACCCCCCTGCAATAAGCAGGGACACCTTCAACTAGATCAGGTTGCTCAGAGCCCCGTCCAACCTGACCTTGAATGTTTGCAGGGATGGGGCATCTACCACCTCTCTGGGCAACCTGTTCCAGTGTTTCACCACCCTCATTGTAAAAATTGTCTTCCTTACATCTAGCCTGAATCTACCCTCTTTTAGTTTAAAACCGCTTGTCCTATCACAACAGGCCCTACTAAAAGGTTTGTCCCCATCTTTCTTATAAGCCCCCTTTAAGTCCTGAAAGGCCGCAATAAGGTCTCCCCGCAGCCTTCTCTTCTCCTGGCTGAACAACCCCAACTGTCTCAGCCTTTCTCCATAGGAGAGGTGTTCCAACCCCCTGATCATTTTTGTGGCCCTTCTCTGGACCCGCTCCAACAGGTCCATGTCTTTCCTGTGCTGAGGGCTCCAGAGCTGGAGGCAGTACTGCAGGTGGGGGCTCACCAGAGCAGAGCAGAGGGGCAGAATCACCTCCCTTGACCTGCTGGCCACACTTCTTTTGATGCAGCCCAGGATACGGTTGGCCTTCTGGGTTTCGAGCACACATTGCTGGCTCATGTCCAGCTTTTCATCCACCAGTACCCCCAAGTCCTTCTCAGAAGAGCTGCTCTCAATCCCTTCGTTCCCCAGCCTGTATGGATACCAAGGGTTGCCTTAACCCAGGTGCAGAACCTTGCACTTGGCCTTGTTGAACTTCATGAGGTTCACATGGGCCCACTTCTCGAGCTTATCCAGGTCCCTCTGGATGGCATCCTGTCCCTCAGGTGTGTAACCAGTTGTTATAAGGCTAACACGGGACATGCTAAATCTCATATGCTTTTTAGCAATACTTGGTAAGTCTTTTCAGAGTTCTACAGACTCTCATGGATCTCCTCAGAGGCATCTGGTCTCAGCTGCAGTTACTGGTGCCATCTTTCCTCTCACAGCATAGCAGACTCCTTGGTTTTCCATTTGTTTTCAAGAAGCTGTAAGCTCAGTACAGCCTTTACAAGAACAATACATTTTCCTTGTCAGTTCCTTCCATTGCCAGTTGTTTCTCCTAAGAATCTGTCCTTTTGGACTTCGCACTTCGTATGAACAAAGAGCAATTTCCCCACAGCCCTCAGCATCCAGGAAACACCATTGTGTATGCAAACAGCATCACCTACCTTAAAAAATCCGAATTATGATATGACTTCGGTGGGTTGTTAGCAATTTATTATATGCTTCACACCCATTCTACCTTTCACTCTTACATGGACTAAATTGGGAGTACTGGGACTCTGCTTAACCAAGTTTCATCTGGCAAGAAACCATTTTTTGATGATATTCCTCTCAAGTTTAGTGGAAGTATGGATCACTTCTCAGCTTCACAGCTTGCTTGAACTGTCTTTTAACAGTTTTAACTCAGCTCACCATTGTATTCAGGCTATCTGGATATCCTTCATTCCTTACAAATAATTTCAGGTCTGAGCTGCTGAACAGGGCACCATTGCTAGACAAAATTTCTGGGACTCCATACCCAAACAAATAGAGCATTAGTGTATGCCATAACATGTTCTGATGTTAAATTCAATCCAAATGCAATATCAGGTTAATGCCCAAGTCAGATACTTACAACAGGTTCAGATGAATCAACATATGGTCTTATCTTTCACATTTTCCAACGGCCTTCTGAGTGTCCTGTACTCTGTGAGGCACGTCAGATCATAACACATTGACATCATTATGCTGTTGCCTCTGAAGCGTATGCTGCTAAACACAGAAAACTCTGATCTGAATTGGTCGTGTGGGCTTGGTACGCAATGCCCTCGCTACTCAACAGGTGGTAACCTTCGTGACTTTCTGCATTGTGTCATCTTCTGTACAGCCTCACCAAACCTAGCCCACTTTCTTCTGAAATAGGTTAATATTTTTTTAATTGTATTTCCAGGTGTTATGTTACTCTCTGTGTTGTTTTCAAGAGCAGACTCCTTGAATGCTCTAGAAAGTATGTCTTTGACCAGTAATTATTTCTCCAACTTAAACTTTATTGTCCAATTGAATGGTTTTACCTAAAAAAAAAATAAAACAAAAACCCACTAAAAAGTCACACTGGTTTTATATTCTGGAAGCTAGTCTTTCTTTTGCCTACAAAGTGGTTTGTCTCAGCTCTGACCATAACAGATCGATAAACAAATATGTGACATTTCTTACAATCTGAGAGCAGCGCCAGAGCTCTGCGCTCTCAGTCTGTGCCTCAAATCATGGTGCTGTCAAGCACCCTAGAAACACAGGCCACACATTTCCATTGATTATTTTTTCAATAATACTGCCTGTAAGCCATCTTTTGAAGACTTTGCCTGTCTTCTAGTGCCAATATTCGTAAGGCCAGGAGTTGTCTTTATTAATGCCTTTAATTTGGGAATTATTTTCCCAGATTTACAGCCCAGTATGTCCATTTTGTGTAGTAACTCAAAAGCTACTTGCACAGATTGCCTGTCTGCTATGAACCCTCATGTAACATTCACATGCTAACAGGCCTCTGGATACCCTTGTTATCTTTGTGGATGGCACATCTGTAATGACTGTTTTATCTTGTTGGCGGTTAATCTTTTATGTTATTTCTCTGCCCTTACATTTGCATTTCTGTCTAATGCTACTTCTCAGGCCCTCTTGGATACTTTTTTCAGATTCCCTACTGGTTTTCTCTCTGCTTGACACCTTCAGTATCTCTTTAAGCAGCCACAGTTGCTTCAAGTGAATGGCTTTTCCTACACTTTCCTGTAAAAACTCAAGAATGGACTTTAAGCCTAAAGGAAGTCTTTGAAAGCAGAGTCTCCTGTACAGTGGTCTAAAAATGCATAGTATTAAACTCCTGTCATGCAAGGAAGTTTGCTTGGACCCAGCAGAAGAATCTGAATTTGTAATTTTTGTAAAAAGTGATTAATGTTTGTAAAAACATATGCAGTCCTTTTACCTGAAAATATCCTTTATAGGACAGTGTCCTGAAACGTATACTTAGCCCCATTGGATGTAAGAACAATCTCAGTGACTTGTCTTTTGATCTTCCTGTTGCTAATTGGCTCTTCCATTTTAAAACTTCCCACCATTACTCCTACATAATCTAGCTCCTTTACAAGCTTCTCTTTCACAACCAGAGGAATGTTCCTAGCAGCACACATTGCTGTGAAAATACAGCTCTATGTGTCTACTTTATCTCTGACACTAAATATTTCTGGGTACAGATCTCCTGTGTTTATGGTTCCTTCATCAGACTCACTGCTTTAACCAAGCCCAGGGCTAGGCATATTTTAGGCCAAATATTAGCTCTTTCTGCCTGTAAACTTAAACTACTGTGTTTATCTTCACTTTTCAATTTATACAATCCTTTAGTAGGAAATAGATTCTCAGTAGACACCCTCAGTTTCAATAGTCTTTCTTCATATGTAGAGATTCCTGAGCCAGATTTTTTACAGTGTGTTTGGAGGTAACGTTGACTGAGCACCAGTTTTTAATTTAGAGGTGTTTATTCTTAGCCTGCAGCCCCCTTGTGCAGCTTTTGCACAGAATCTCTATGTGGTATTTTGTTGTATGCTTGGTTTGTGCACCATCACGTAGATCTGGGGATATGGATGGTATCGTCTTTTCCAGTTGCAAGGTGTTGCAAAATAGCTGTATTTCTTATAGCTGCTGCAGAATTTCTAAACTCCTGGACATAATGTGAATCTGTGAATTCTCATATATTCCACTTTGGCTACTTCTTTCTGAAGAGTCTCTTCAAAACTCTCCTAGTTTCCTTTCCTGACAGAGAGCATGTCCTGCTCCCTTTCTGACATTTCCATACTGTCCCTTATGACTGTCCTAGCTTGACTAAACAGATTTTTCTATCCTTTTTTTTTTTTTTAGATCCTACCTTCCTGGGGTAGGATCTAAATATCTTTTCTATATCTTTGGATCTTTAATGCCAATCACTATCTGATCCCTTAAAATGGAATCTCTGAAAATGTCATAGCTACTTGACTGATCCGTTATTTTAAGATCAGCTAAAAATTCTTCAAAGGATTCCTCCTTCTGCATTCTCATATGAAACCTGTGACTTTCAAAAGTTCAAGTTTCCTTGGGAGTGCAATATTCCTTCAACTTACTTTCTGTAGCTGCATGGATTGCCCTCTCACCCTGGCTTGGTTTCATGCCATTAAAAACTTTGATAGCTCTTACTCCTGTAATATTCCAGAAAATAGTTGTGAGCTTCCTTATGATTAATCTAGCCGCTGTAGATAGGTTTCAAAGCATGATGTGAATCTTTTCAAGGAAACTGCAATATTGCCAGTGTGTTTTAGAGTCTCTAAAAGCCCCTAAAGAGCTATCACCTTTTCTCTCACTTTCAGATCTCTTTTTTCAAGTTAATTCCTTCTTCTTTTTCACATTCTGCTCCTGTTACCATGTGGTATTTGGTTTACACTCAAAGCAAGACTTGTATTGGAAAGAGCATGGAAGTATGCTGCAGAGGGTGCACATCAGTCAGAGTGCACTTGCACTGCACTCAAGCTGGCTTTACTGTCTTGAATCTCCATGTATCTAATTACTGACTAACCAGCTCAGACTCCTTCAACCTCCTCTTAGATACGAGACCCTAGAGATCCATCATCTGCTAATTACATCTCTGAGTTTTAACTTTTATTATGTTCAGAAGCCTGCAGACTTTCCAGCAGAGACACAAATCTAAAATCTCCTGACAGAGAGTTTGCTTTTTTGGAGTTACTGTAACGTGCCACAGCTTAAAACCCACAGCTTTACAGCGATTGCAAAGGGGCAATGGTGGAGGAGGATGGGTGCTGAGGCCCAGCAAGAGAGAGAGTCACACCTAGGAAGCAGGACACAGCAGCCTAAAAGCCAAAAACAGCTGATGACCCTAGGGGCAGTTTGTGATTTCAGTGAGAGGTTGATCTCCGCCAGCCCCAGAAGTCTATTTAGCACTGCTCTTTCCATCTTGCAAGGGTGTGCTTTGAAGGTGTGATATGGTCCACATGGTACCCTCACTGCGGAACATTTCTGGAACTCTTTTCAACTGTATGCTACTTTCAGTGCCACTCTTCATCACCACTATCATCTTCCACTAAAATCTTCCCAGTGAAAGTAAAGGCTGAAGTAAAATCAAAACAGTTTTTGAGATTTGTATTTTTGGAAAATTGAGGCATTCAGCATTTTTGGACTGATAAAAGATTTCTAAGCAGTAATTATTCCACTCACAGCAGTAAATATGTGCGTGGAGAAAATGAGGATTAAAACCATAGCTCAAGCTACATTGCCAAAAAATAGTATTTTCTTGCAAATGTTTTGTATTTTTCTTGAAGAGCTGGAGAGCCACTGTTCAATGTCTGTTTCTAATTTGGGCGATTTGTTCCTGTGAGTTACAACAAAAGCAAAAGGAAAAAAAAAGTGCCCAGCAGTATGTTTTGAATTGTAAGATGTCCAGAGCTTTTGTTTGCCTCACAGTGTGTAATCACAGGGCACTGAAACTGCTCCAGAGCTGTTAGGGTGAGCTCCACAGCCCTTGCAGAAAGCCAGAAGAAAGGGCACAGGCTGGATGCAGCCACTGTGCACATAGACGTGAGAGGGCTTAAGCAAGATCACGGAAGGGGGAGCGGGTGCTGCTCCCAGTACTGCTGAAGTGGGTCCTATACCCAGCAAATTCACACCTCGGCCAAATCCCTCCTCCCAGTCCGAATTTGACAGGTGAAAGGAATCAGTTTTCCAACTCACTGAGAATGAAGTGGGGGCTGAGACCCACGTGGATCACCAGGGTTAGGTTTTGCAGCCGCTGCATCCGTTTTCCTGACCCAGAGCAGATCTCCTTACACCGACCTTTACGGCAGAAGGGCACGGTGCCCACCTGTGCTTCCCATATCTCAGGTGTCCTATGTGGTCCTGGAGCGGAAGGCTGACACTGGGCTGGGTCGCTGCCTTCACAGCCGCCACGCGGGTGGATTTCATCCGTCAGACAATGACTCCGGCTCAAGAGTCTTTTATGGCTTTCCGGGGCCTTATGTGCCATCTGAGTTCAGAGGCCCGGATTCGACTCCTCTTGCACTTTCAGCTTTCTGAGAGAGAAAACCAGACAGGAACTGCTACCACAGGACTGCTCCCGCCGGCCAGGAGGAGGGTGAGGAAGTGTGAGAGATGAGAAGAGAACATTCAGAGGAACTGAAAGGCAGCAATAATCAATAACAAGACATACTTCTGCAGACCACGAGCGATTAAGCCGTGAACTCATTCCCAAAGGAAGCTGCAGATGCCAGAAATTTCAAAAGATTAAGAACAGAACTGGATGTCTTACATATATAAATCAAGAAAAGCCAGAATCTAACAAACAACTAGAACATAATTTTTGAAAGAGATATAAAAGTCCCATCTGCAGGCTTAAGCCAAACTCTGCCTTTGCCCAGGATGAGACAGCCCCAGTGCAGGGGGCAGGATAATCCATGTCCACCTATTAGAAGGCTGCTCCACCTCAACCAAAAACATCTGGCTCTGGTTGCTAGCAGGTAACTGAATCCAGTTATACGTGACCCAGTCTGCCCATTTCTGTTTTCTTCCAAATTACAGTTAAGCAGTCGCTATGCACTCGTATGTACGTATTTGTGTGTCTAGTTGCCATATACATAGTTCTATACATAGTTGTTGTTATGGTGGGTTCTCAAAAGTAAATAATTCTAAAAGATGTGGACCTGCCAGCATGTCACATCATGACTATTTTATTTTTACCCAGCATGTCTTCCCCATTGATTTAATTACTCTCCAGCTGCTTCAGGATGAGTATTTGCATCTTTGAGCCACGCTGCATAATTTCTGCTTGCAGCGCAGCATCTTCCCTCCTTGCAGAGCTGCTTCTCATTGGAGGCAGGGCCGCCTTGCACTTGGCATTGCACTAACAGGAAAGAAATAGAAGGTTCCTGACCAAAAGAGCTCTTCATCCAAGTGTAAGACTAGAGACAACTGTTTGGTACAACAAATGGAGTGGAAGAGCCTGGTATGAGACAGTTAGGGCCTAAGTTTCACATCAGGCAGTTACAAATACAGTAATAAGCAATGCCTACAACACAGCAACTGCCTAACCATCTCTGTTGCATATTATGCAATTTTTTACAAGTAGAATGCTCGTTGATACCTGTGGGTGTCATAAGTGCAGTTTATGCCAGAGAGCTGCAATGCAGGTGGGAGAGTTGTGATGCTGGAAAGAAAGGAGAGTTTTGCCCTTGATTCCTTCAGCCTATTTGGGATACTGAAAAACAGAACTTAAAAAAGCACGGTAAAAAGTCAAAAGCCTTACCTTACAGGCTTCTCTCTGTGTTTTGTGGGGGTTTTTTTGTCTAATGATTTCCCAAGCTGCCTCTTTATCTGCAAGACAAGGCTGCTCTTCTTTGTTTATGAGTGTATCACCTTTACCAACAATGTCATGGGGAATTATCGTTCTTATCAATAATAATTTATTAGTTCCTACAACTTCCAGACACTTTCTGAGCACAAAAGAAAGCAAATCTGTGCTCTTGGGGGTATATTTTTACATGGTTTTTTTCTCCTGAGGGTTTATACTACTAAATAAAAAAAAAACCCAAAATGAAAAACAACCGTCAGGAGAAGAGTGAAAGCACAAGCAGAAAACACGATAAGCATCCAGGTGGTGTCTATCCACAACCTGGAAATACAAAGTTTTACAGCACTGTACTGGGGCAGAGGATTCTCCTGCTGCCTCAATCTGCTGGCAGGTGCAAGAATCCTATAGCAGCAGCAGGCTAATCACTGCTGACTCACTAGGGCAAGCATGGATCATTAGGCTCCACTCTGACTAGGGTATCATTTTGTCATTTGTTTGTCAAATGCTCTTCTCAGGAGCAATGACCTATTAACTCTGTCAGCGTTGATTTTGTGTGAGGCAGAGACTCCTCTTTCTTGGAGACAAGATGCTTATTTCTGTCATATGGAGCCAGCGTCCATCCTTGTCAAGGCTGTTTTTTGCTGCATCTACAAAGCCATTTACTAACAATTTAACTAGCTGCTAGAGGGATGTGAAACCAACTGTGATTGCTACTTGGCCCTCATCCAAGGGACAGGGTAGGATATGGGACCAGTGTCCTACACGCCCAGCCATTCCAGCTGCAAGAAAAGCCCCTGTTGAGTGTAATCAGGTAGGTCTAAGTCTACGTTGCCCAAAGCAGTCTGAGAAGAAGAGACCTGCAGGGTGACAAAAACTGCACTTGCTCTTCTCCCTCAATCTGAGCTGACAGCAGCATTAGGACTGGAACCACAAGCTGAGACGATACCAATAAACAGGCCAGGGAGTGCTCTGGGCACAGAGGCCAGCTGGCACATCTCTGCTAGTGAACCTTCTTAGCCACCGAAAGGGAGCAGCTGCCTGCAAACTGCCTATTAGGAACGGTCCTTGAAGCATTCTTGCTCCCAAACCGTGCTGGGAGCGATCAGGGAAAACGTTAGCTGACGCAGGCCAAAGCACGACGAGGACTGTTTTGGCAGTCTAGCAGCATAGATGACTGAGTCTGGGAATGTCTCTGGACGTTCTTATTTGTCAGTATAGATGCTTCCATAAAGTCTGTGAAATAAGTAATATAAGCCATGAAGAATATCTATAAAAAAAGTCTCACAGTGCACACTGAGCTAGGCGTATCTCCAACAAATCAAGGGAATAACACAATGGATAAGCTTGGTCCAGTACCTTCTGAGACTCCTTTTCAGAGTCTTTTTTTTGTAAAATTACATTTGTGTTGTACACAGTGTCATCTTAACAAACTAAACACAAACATAGGAAGTTATATGGTAAGCTCATAAATAACTTACTTGATCTGCTTTTTAATTTCTCTCACATGCAGAGCTTTAGTTTGCTGTTTCTGCTGTTCTTCCAGCTTTGAATGCTTCTTTTGTTGATTATTATAATGTGCTTGTAACTGTGCATATCTGTCTTCCATGATGTGTCTGCTGAGCCCTGTGTCAGCGGGTGCAAACTCTATCCCCAGTTTCTGTAAAAACTCTTGGTGAGTAAGATATCCTTTTGCATCTGTATCATACCTTGAAAAAGAAATGCTCATTTTAAATATTCATGTGTTCTTCATAGAAAGGCATTACAGATGTCCTTAAGTGACTTAACAGCTTAAATCTCACTGACTTCCCTTCGTTATAGAGGTGCCACACCACACTGAGAATGAGTGACTTCATGAGAAACTCAAAAGATGGGGCTTATGCATTGTAATCACAGAGTCGATTCTGAAAATACTACCCTGAGGACCAAACTGTCAGGAGTATTCTCCAGCTCTCAGTACTGCTGCCTTTCAGTGTCTGGCTTGAGACGCAGAGAACTGGGCTCCTAAAAATTCAGTCCCAAGTGTCGCAAACTGGTCACACAAGTCTCAGATGCTCAGAATTGTAATCATCCTTCAGAAACACAGGTTTAGCTTCATAAACACTTTTCATATTTTCTTAGGTATAAACCATTCCATAGGGTTTTTCCCCTGCAGTTTCTCCCCCCTGCTAGTGCTCTGATGCATGGTAATGCCTAATTTAGCCTCAGCTTCACTCTAATTCCTTTATTCAAGTTACAGACATATCAGGCACGTAAGAGATTTTAGCTATTCTATAAAAGGGGTGGCTGATGGGAGTGAAGTTGTGCAGCAGATAACTGCATGAAAAGGATACTCTTCAATGTGCCGTGGCATCCATGAGGAATAAGAATGGAAAGTAAAATCTAATGGAGTAGAAAATAATTCAGAGATGAATCAGTGCTAAGAAAAAACTATATAGTTAATGCAGTTTGAAACCAAAATGCAATACACTCAGGTTCTGTACGTTCGAGAGAGTGATTTTTTTTTTAAATAGACCTGTAACGAAGGTAGCTTTTTATGTAATGTCACATACAGCTGACACCTATGCCATTTCAAACACAGTTTATAGCACAGCTCCTCTTTGTTGAAGGCAGACAAGTATTTTCACCCACTTCACAACAAATTACTTGTCTATAAAAACATTTCATGATATTACTTGCCTTCTTTACACAGCATGAAATTACCTTACTTTCTTTTGTTATGTATTTGGTATGTAGCATTTTTCTTTTGACTGAATCACTTTTATTTAGGTTGAAAATACTGTAAGTAAATTTAGTGCTCCGGAAAGGAGAGGCTGGTAGCACTGCCTTCAGACAGGCATGCAATGTAGCCCCTCCACGGAGCTCCTCGATGGAAGCTTTGTCTGCAGTTCCCAGCTGACCCGAGACACTTGGAACTGACTTTCACCCATCACAAACTAAGGTAGGTGTTTGTGTGTATAAACAAAACTGATGAAAACCAAGTTAATTCAACCAGTGACCTCCGGTGCCATCCAAGAAGAAAATGCGTGTTACATTAAAGGGATCGGTAATACTGAAGGGAAGAGAAAGCCCTATTGGAAACTGATGGATGTAATTGTATTCTTGAGCTTCGTATGATAATACATAGCCTCCTGTAACACCGTGTCATCATCTGAGGTCACAATCATAACAAAATAAAAGATTTCTTGTGCAGTGTAATCTATTGTCATTCGCTGCACTTCCAAAGGCTCTGTAATCCTATAAAAGATACATTATTGCAAGAGCTAATCATTTAGAGTTGTCATACCTTGCCCAAAGCTGCTTAAGTTCTTCCAGGGTGATTGGAATGCCAAACCTGAACAAGACTTTCTTCAAGTTCCTTGGCTGTATAATGCCATTTCCTTCACTGTCAAATTCCTGAAAATTCTGGAATGTAAAAGAAATCATCACTAACAAGAACCAACTAGTTTGACAAAATGTTTGATCTCTCTATAAGCTTAATGAATAATGGGGATTGAGAAAGAAATGGAAAATCATGCACGTCTGAATTTCATCTTTTAATGATTTTTCATTTGATTTTTACTCTTTCCTACTTTCCTACTTTTGAGATGTGCAACTCTCAAAAGCTAGAATCGGGATTGACATCCCAGGTGTTTAGGTGATGTCCTCTGTGTGGAAAGTTTCTTACTGATGGCGAACACAGTGGACGTGAGCATGAGCAGCATGCATGCAGCTGTGGGTACGCTCACTGCTGAAGCATGCCAGTGGAAGATGAAGGCACTGGAAAATGGCAGACCTGCAGATTTTCTCCCCAACTTGTTCTATACCTAATATGAAATAGATTTTGCTTTGGGTTCTGGTTGGTTGGTTGGGTTTGTTGTGTTTTTTACCATTCATCTTGCAGACTGAGACTACCGGTACTGTTGGCTGATTTACACAAACATTTAATGAAAAAATTATGTTCATTTTTCCTTGTGCTACTCTGTTGTCCAAATCTTGCAACTATTCAACAAGTAAAAAAAAGATGAAAAGGTGGAAATAATTTTTATAGGACAGTTTTGTGAGAGTCTCTTTGGATGGTGTAAGCATCGCAGCCAGTGCTTCACTGTGCTGGGCAAGGCTGCGTGTCAGCATACGAGTAGGTGTGTGTTTGGGTACAACACGTAGTCAAACAGGCTTCAGATGAAGCCCATTACTACTCTTACAACAGGAGCATTAGATAAAACCAACAGTAGTAAAATATGAAGAAAGTTTTAGAAATAACTGTAATAGCATCTACTACATAATCAACGTTACAAAAATTGAATATTATTCAAACTGTTGATTTTTTTTTTAATCACATGTAAGTTTTTATCATTAATGAGCTATTTTGCAAGGGTCTCTTTGAATATTTATAGAATCTGAAGATCAACATTGCATAATTTTCTGAAATCTATTAGTGCTGCTTATTTATTTAAAGAAAACATTCTTCTTACCCTTGCTAGGTCATGCCATCTGGTTCTTGCTTTGATAACAAGGTAGTAATGAGCGTGATCACAAGCTAGCTCTGCATCCGTTATCATCTGTTTTTTTCTCAGAAAAGAAAAAAAAATAAAATAACAACTAACTATGTTTTACGTTAGTGGGATCTTTAATCTCCACAAGTTTCCTTCTCTTTTGTTGTTCTTCACAGTACTGGTGGTTTTGTTTCCTAGTTTCTAAGATACCCATTAAAGACTGTTACTTCACATCTGTGTAAACTTAATTCTTTAAATACTGCCTTATTTCCCTAGCTGCAGGTTAGCGAAGATGTTTTAAATTTTGTAATTCCCTATTTATTTTCAAATCAATGTTGTTCAATTCTCCCTCAAACTCAAGAGCCAGCATGGATCATTTATACGCATAGAAGGAAATGTTAATTATCTCAGAAACAATTATATCCTGGAGTGACTCCAGGAAGATTATCCTTGATTTACATCAATACCGTAGATCAAAACTATCTTTGTGAGTCACCAAGGCATGGCTAGTAAGTCTGGGGAATAAGACCCACATTTGCAAATTCAGCCACCATTACAAGTGCCTAACTTTTGGCGGCCTGTTTTTTCTGGTTGAATCAAAGCACGCAGAGGAATATGGGTGCCTCAGATTAGGATCCAGCATAGCCGTTGCACTACACAGAAAGCTGACTAAATCCGTGTGCTATGCAAGGACACACCGAGGGGACCTTACAACTCTCCATTCTTTGAAATAGCGCACCTTCCTTCACCTGAGAAGAGCAGCCCTTCTTTTAGTGCTCAATTCTCTTTAGCTTTTCTAGCACTTCCAGTTAGAAAACTGAGGAAAGGCTGGTCATTTCTCTTAACACACAGCTGCCCACCTCATGCTATGTCCTAGCACTTGTTTCTCCTCCAGCTATTGCTTTGTAAGGAAATGCTGCAGACGTACGGCTTCAGAGCCTGGTTCAGCTGCGCTCCAGGAATACGGTCCCTGGACCAAGATTCTCAAACGAGAGGCAGAGGAGTATTGGGTCTGCAGACCAGGCGAGATGTGGTAACTACATCTGTCCTATCCACTGAGTTCCCTGTACCACCCATGGCACGCACAGACCTGAACTTAAGTCCTGGAGAACTGCAACACTGCGAACTCAGCCGCTTCTCAGCTCCTGGGGCTCTGGGCCTTGACAGCCTTTGCTGAGGGCTCCGTTTGGATTTAGAAACACGAATGCCACATTATTCTGTTTTAGGTGCCTGGGAACCTTCTGAGTTTCCCCCACTCCCACTGCTTGAGAGAAGATTCCATAAGCCTAAACAATCGACCAACAAAAATAGTCTAAAAACTTAGCTGGGAATATGCAAGTGCTCTTAAGGCTTTCAACCACTATATTTACTTTGCTGGATGTCTGAAACAGTAATAGTATTTGAAACGAAGAAACTCTGGTTCAAATGTTTCGATTTCTAGCTAAGTCCAAACTGAAACAGAAATGCGAGCGCAAGAGTAATTGGTCTCAGACTCCAACTGTTAGCAAGACTCCATCATCATCAGTTTCCTTTCTTGTTTTAGACTGATGTCCTTGATTCACTCAGTTGTCCAATTCAGGAAGAAAGAAAACCAAACCAAGCAGATAAATATTACGAACATCAGAGCCAACAGTAATGCTGTAAGAGACAAATAAAAACTGGGAAATAAGCCTATGTGTATATATCACATCTTCACTGCCACAGCGGAGATGAGTTGCTGATCAGGAGCTTTTTCAGTCCTGCTGTATCTTGTCATTATTTTTATGAATTTATCTCTGTTTGCATAGTTAAACAGAGTTTCACACTGAGTTTTTAGAATGAATTTTTTAGTGCCTAAATGCTATTTATCATTAAAGTTAAGCTCAAACTTTGAAATTCCAGACGTTTCAGGCAGCATCGCTTCTCGCAGGAAGGGGACGGCAGCACTACTCTCCCTATCCTCCCACGGTGCCTCAGTGCTTCTGTGCACCTCACCTGATCTTGACTGCTCTCGGTGGCCTGGCAGCATAAAGGTCTGGAGCGTGAGGCTTCGGGCTACTGTAACGTACACTGACAATAATATTAGTTTCAGAACTGGCAGACACTGTGCCAGACAGGTAATGCCCTGGCTGCTCCTCAATCCAACGTGACATCTGATTCCCAAACCATGTCCCCAGTTCTGCATGCTTGGAAGGTGCAGCAAAGGTGTCCAGTTTGGAGGCTAGCTCAGCTCTAAGGCTCCGACTCAGACACCAGTGCATATGTTTGACCTTACAGATTTAAGCAGTCCCCAGGGGTAGTTCTGGCATTTTAACCTAGCGGCGGACTCAATATCTGATTTAATGGAGTCATAAATCACTGAGAACTTGGTAAAGCTACCCAACTTCAGCTTGATAAAGAAATATTTTAATACTATCTTTTTTCAATTATACCCAATACAAATTTTCACACAGCGTATTCATGTCTGTAAACACATCAGATTACTGTGTGATCTGGTACTACACAACTTTTTCTTTCTTACTTGTGAGATGGCACGAGCCGAGGACGTACTGTACCTCCTTAGTTTCTTGGGTGTGGAACAGTTGACAGAATTCTTGCTAATTTAATGTGGAGGTCAGGTTCATTCCCAACAAACCAAGTAGGTGCAGGAATTCCTCATCTCTAAGACGAAGCAGAAAGCTGTCCAAGAATTGCTAGAAGTCAAGCATGTTGATGATACCGTCATGGTTACTGTCTGTTTCATGGAAGGCAGAATAGGTGTCCTAACAAGGAATATTTAACTAAATATATTTAACACGTCAACTACATATTTTTAAACATAAATAACAAATGTTTGCTCTAGACTTGTTTTGACAACAGGCAAATATTTTAACGCAGTTTGAGAATACAAAGCATTTATAGTACTGCCTTACTAAACACTTGGGATAGTCTGGAGTAAACTGCAGTCTTATTGCTTTCATCTCAAGCATGTACAGAACTGAGCCAAAGCAGGGAGCATCAAAAAGCTACCCCCATACCAATTTACAAATTAATCTCCACTGTCCATCAGTACTATACTGGGAGGTACCTCATTTCTACCCTTGCACACTCTTAGAAAACCTGTAATGAAGAGAGTTTTTACAGCAATTGATCTACCAGCTGAACAGCTTCTCCCTTTAAAATAGACGCAAAATGTTCAAACACCTTTAAAATGGTGCAATTCTTCAGAAATCTGAAGTAATGCTGATCAATATGATCAGCTTTGCTAGGGGTGTCCAAGATGGTTTGAACTGAGGATCCCTTTCCTGAATGCTGATCTTTCCACTTCTCCCACAGAAAAGGGATGGGATGGGGTGAACTGAGCAAAAGGGTAACAACTGCGGCTCCTCTCCTTTGTAAAATGTGCTCTCTCTTACTCTGTGCATATCCACGGTGGGAATTCAAGGAGTACACTCTAATGGTAATCACAGAAAATAATAAGCAAACGCAGAAAAGCTGGAAAAAACCTCTTGATTAAGATCACTGTGTAGCAAACTTTAGGCACTGAGAACATCTTCGTGAAAGATCATTCTCATGAATAGATGGACTGTTCCATGAATGAGTAGTACAGAGTTATTCTTTTCTAATTGCAGAATCTTTAATATCTATGCTCACAAAAGGATGGGAAAAAATAACTCAGATCTTATTTTCCTGGCAGAGGCTGCAGAGAAGACAATTAGGAAAAAAAAAAAGGTTTTGCCTTGAAAACTGAATGTATTTGAACTGGAAGTTTCTGAGAACACAGAAGACATGAAATCCAATATAATTTTGAGAGTCACTTTCCTGACAGCTCCTCCAAACCAACTTTTAAAACAAATATTTGTGTCAAAATAACAACCAGCTTCACTGCCAAAATCAAACCATGGCTCGATGTATTTACCCCATGGACTTCCATCAGCTTATCATTAAGTTGATTGAGACATTCTTCAGCAGTCTTGTAGTGATATTTACCATCACTTACCCTGTGGTTTGGGCCGTTACATAATGTAGCTCCTGGCCCATTCAATCCGGCATCTGCAATAATGAAATCAAAGTATAGCAAACATTGAAAAGACGTTATTAAACATATCTGATAAACAGCACAGTAGTACAACATAAACAAAACAAGAAATCCTGCAATCGTATTCTTTACAGCCCAAATATGACAAAGTCCAATAGCTGTATGCAGCATTAGTGGTGTCCACCCAGTTTGCAGTAATGGCCTCAGCTGCTGTAGTTTTCCCAGCACAAGGTGATGAAAATAATCTCAACCGAAGAAAGCACAGCTGAGACAAGGTCTTTTTCTTTTGCTTTAGCCTTCTCTGGTGCCTGGTTGCTTTGAGGAAGGGCGGTATCAGACTGGAGGAGGAGAAACGGAGCACCGTGAAAGCCGTGACTTGCTGTCATACCACCTGTCTGTCTCAGTGAGGAAACACAGGAGTTGCAGGCAGTGTCAGAGAAAGTAATTTGTTATGTCTTTGACTGTGTAGCACAACTGCTGCATGCTAGACCATCTCCCCTGGAGCAATTCTATCTTGGCTAAGCCCTCCTCCAGTTTGAACTGCTGTGAGCTATTTCAGGAGATCTGCCATCAAAACACTCCTGACTTAGAGCATCGCCCCTGAAACTATTTTGCCTGATGTTCTGTTCTGGCAAGACTCAGTCCTGCATAAACAGCAGCTTCTTATTGTCACAAGTTTATTATCCCACAGCCCAGCAGGACGAGGAAAGGGTGACAGCCAGCTTCCCAGCAGGGGACCCATGTACTTCCAGTCCTGAAGGGATAAGGTGCTTTGAGGCCATAGAAAAGTTATTTTGGTCACCGTTCCAGATCTGATTCCTTCTGCTCATTGTGCAGTGATACTCTAGGAACATATTTGGCCTTGCTTCTCAGGAAAAAGAGACTAGGCATCTTTTGTAGCCTCTTGAGGATTTTAGAATTTTTCTGCAACATATGAGCCATATAGAGGAGTAAAGTAATTCACATCAGATTTTAAAATGGGAAAAACTTGCAAAGAAAAACGTACAGACTGACATTTCACTACACCCTACTCCTGATGGATAAGAAAAATGCTAAGCTAATGGTCTGTTCTAAAGGAACGTTTCTTTTCTTTTTAAAAATTTACATACACCAACACACAAGAGCCTGTACAACTACTCTGAAGAATCACTAAATAGTATTCACTGCATCATTTTAACTTCTCCTGATTTTACCCTTTAAATCCTACTCCCCCATACAGACATGCACTATCCTTCCCTTTTTTCAATTCCAGTTTCTATTGAAGTCTAGTCAAGAAAATTTGTGCTCGTGTTATCTTCCCACTAAAGCTTATAAGAAGAAAATCAGGTCTCTTTTTCTGTAACTACAGACCACCCTCCACCCCAGTGAATCACAAATCATTGAAAAATAAAAGTTAGGAGGGTTTTTTCTTTGCCTTCTGGCTTCTGAGACTTTATATTAAATGTGGGTCACACTTCCTTTTAAAACTATGAGATATAGTAACGTATGGAAAGAAAAGCTGTGGTTCTCATAATTGGCAAAAGCAAAAGCTTTAAATACAGACAAAACACTGTTGATTCTTGATTTAAATCAAAGAGCTGGCACACTCATTTTCCCCGAGGTTAACCTGTTTCAAACATCTTTTATTAGGCTACTGGATGAAGGTGCACATATTTTGGTGGACGGATAATTAGCTGGCTATATTAACAAACTTCTGAACTTCTAGGCTTGAATGAAGAAAAACCTGAATATTATGTCAGCCAGCCACAAGTCAGCTCTCCCTCTTGTCTTAGTTCTAAAAGAGAACTAATGACAGCAGAAAATAATAGTAACAGTGTGAAAAAAGTAAATGCACACCTCTGAGAAAAATAACAGAGGCATAACATGGAAGTTAAAACAGACCTTGAAGCCAATGGCAAAACTGCCGTTGACTTCAGTGGCATCAGAATTTTACCCACAAAATCTAGACTTAAAGCATAAGTATAAAAAAAAAAGAGAAATGAATGATTACTTACTAGCTTTAGTTTGCACTCAGGGTTCCACCGTAAGAAATCAGCTCAGATTCCATCAACTTAATTTTTAAGAGTTGAAAATCAACCCCCTTACTTACAGTGCCTTGAAATCAGTGAAATTACTGATGGGGTAAGGCAGATAGCTGAGATGAAAAAATGTGCTCCCAAATTACAAATATATTCTTCTGGTATTCATTCCTCAGCAACAGTAAATCAAGGAAGACCACATCCTCATTATATGGGTGGACAATACATCTATATCTACATGAACAGTAAACCTTGCTCTCTCACTGGCATTCTTGATAGCCTAATAAAACTATCAATTACACTATAGATAACCACATTTCAGCATTCTCTAGTAGCAATGTCCCTTAAGAGCTTTAACATTCAAAAGCAGTATTTTAAATTAAAATCATAAACCAATAAGTAACCAGGTCACACCACAGAGCTCCAGTTGTATATACTGCCACTAAAAGTCATCACTAATGGCTTACTAACAGATCTTTCTTTCCTGAAAGGACTAGTCACTGTCTTCTGGCTTTTTACACAGAATAGAAAAAGTTGCTGGACATCACTACTATAAAATCATCCACTGTAATTTAGGATACAACATAATTCCAAGACGGTGAATTAGAGTTAGAAATGCTGAGGACAAGGATCTACTCAAGGCAGAGCAGTCAGTCAGTTACTTTTTGCAATCTGCTAGTGCGAGCTCCATGGCACCTATCTGTGGACCTTTAGTTAGTTCACATCCCGCATGTTCCAGTGTCCCTCTTGTCCTGAGTTAGGTACTCAGCAGCTTAGCTGGATCAGGAGTCAAAGAACTACAGACAGGAAGGGCATCCGTGTGCTAAAAGTCATATTACTGTTCTCTTCCTAATTTCACCAATAGCCTTTCCTCGAAAGGGAAAAGTTCTGGATTTTCTAAGAAAGGTTTGGTTCATGCTTTTTGCTGTTAAAATTCCTTTACCTTCCAGTATTGCCACAAAATCCAGATAACTCAAGCCTCCATCTGGTAACCCTAGCTTTTCTGTTAGTAGATTAAATTGTCTGCCATCCATTGGCATGCCATGATCTTCGAACACCTGCTAGAAGAGAAATAAAACAAGTTATATAATGGCCTATTTTCTTGCTTAATATGCCATTTTGAATACTAAATATCTGGGTGTTTTATCCTATGGCTCAACTTGAAATTACTCTGAAAATTGATCTCTCTTCCTTACATTTACAGTAAGCCATTTAAATATAGATCTATTCTGTACAACTTCAGTTCTACACAGAAGGAGACAGAGAGCAAAATTTGACTGTATTTTTGAGACTGGCATTTTAAGCAAAAGCACCAAGTGACAGGCTAAGATTAAACTTCACCTGGAAAGTAAAAAGTGCCAGGAGAAATGACGTTAGCTCATTTAGCAGACTGGAGGAAAACTGTCATTTGTAGAATTTGCTGCTAGCACTTTTCCCCACAAGCCTGCCACAACTACCTCCTGGGCAAGAAATGCTGCAGAATGGACTCGGGCCCCTGAACCACATACAGCTGCAGCAGGGTGGAAGGCATGATTCCTTCTGCATTGCTGCTCTTCAAAGCACATCTGGGGATCCATTTTAGGTAATCTATTTTGGCAGGGAACTTTCTGATCTTCCTACATTCCTCCTGTGTCCCCTTCTCTTTTTTTTGCAGACCCTCTACCTCTCTGCATCTAAGAGGTGCGGCAGTCCAGAGCAGCGTCTGTCTCCCATTGCGCCCCTCTTAATGTTACCTGGCAGTCGACTGTGGAGGGGTGTCTGGTTTTCTTCTACTTTTCTGACCTCCTGTTTCCCTGAAAAGTTGTAGTTGCAGTCCCTGCTGCTGCTGAGGGCTTTCTCCAAAACCTTTCGTTTCCTTCAGCTGCTTTGTAACTCCTGATTTGGGTGTATTTCTTTATAACTATCCTGCACAGCTCTGTCCTGACTTTCCAAGTGTTCCTACAGCGATTACTCTTGCCATTATATTTTAGTTAATTGTACAGATTAAAAGAAAAAAATCATTAAATAGCTGAACAGCATAAGGAGTGTTAAAAAAGTGAGAATAATTAGCAAATTATCATTCCTTTCTATGGATGTAAAGCTTCTGGATAAGCAAGCTCATTTTATGTTCTGTTGAACAAGTATTTACCATCAGATCAAATGCTTAATATTGCGATAAGGAAATCTGGCCGCACAAATCCAATCAAAGCTGGCAAGAATCAGTCACAATAGTAATGCTGGTGACAACAGTCTCAACTATTAGCACTTTCATCTGGAGAAAAAAAAGTTATAAAACTCTGCCAAAACTGCATACAAGATTAAGTCATATTAACTTGTACGACTAGGTCATTGTCCTGTGCTGAATGGCTCACAAAAGGCATAGTTTCTAAGTCTTATTTAAAGGAAGAGGATTGATGACAACCTCACAGGAAGGAGATATTGTAATGCTTCACAAAAGTGAAGGCACACATACAAATTGTGGATGTTACCCCAGGACCCCTGACAGAGTTTCAGTTACCATCTTCCTGATTTTAAACTATATTAAAAATTAGGCAAGTCCAAAGGTGCAAAAGCAGGGTCTGTGCCTACTTGCCCAGTTCCCAGGAGAACCAGGCCAGTGAAGCCAGAGGTACTATGTTACTCTTTGGTAAAGGAGGTGCAGTTTGGCATCCCCCCTTCACTAACCCACCTCACGCCTTTGGTACTCCGCAAGCAAGCAGCTAAAAGGTGTCCTTATGCTGTAGGCTGGAGAGAAAACCACAGAGAACCAAGAGTGTTGGTATAACCCTGCAAAGGTTAACTGGTGATTTTATGTCTGCATTTTTGGGTTATTCAGCATACCAAGATCAATTACCCTTCAGAGGAATATAAGGGTGCATTCTGCCCACTCCCTTAGCGCCGCTGTAACGTAATGTTATACAAATAAACAGAGCTTATCCGCTTCCAAGTTGGGCAGACGTCTTTTGCCCACTCCTATGGCTTGGCCTGGAATAACAGATTAGAAAACAAGTATGCTTTTATGTTTACCACTACCACACTATGTTTGAGTAACCTATTCCGCCTCTGAGGACGAGCAACTCTGCCCAGCTGTAGGCTAGCTGCCTGGCTGCTCTAAATGAAGCTGTAGGTCAGCGTAGCAGTTTCAGACGTGCCAATAAGGTGGGCGATGGCGTTGGCACATCTGCCCAGCTACAGAGTCAAGAGCCAGTCGAAGAACAGCATACCACTGTAGATCACTTTAACCTCAGTGGCACCCCAAAATGCTTCACAACCTACCCACCTAAATGCACTTGGGACACGTATATTGCCTACACCATTTGCGACAACCTAATGTATCCAAACCATCTATATGCAGCTGGCAGATGTGACACAGAGAGTCCTACATCCTTCCGAAGCAGCAATTGGAGGCCAGGGGAGATTACCCACATTGCCTACAATGGTGCTAGATGTTGTCTACCACTGAAACTCCACGAGCTCTGGGATGAAAAGCAGCTGTGCTCCCAGGGCAGGGATTGATGAACATCTTGGTAGAAATGTCAGGGAAATTAAAGCAGGAAGAATGTGAAAACTCCCAGTTGGAATTCTACCTAGACGATGAGGTGGAAAAACCCTTTCTTTTGCAAAAGGTGCAGAGTTCTCTGAAGACCACAAGTGATGGAGAATCAGTTTCAGTCTGCATTTCACCTGAAAACACACATGCCCAGGCTGTTCCCAGAGACATAAGGTAGTCTGTCACTTCAGTTCTGACGAGGAATCCCTTTTAATCATCCTTGTTCACGCAGAGCTCTCGTCCTCATCCATTCCAGGGCAGGCTTATTTCACTCAGCACAAGGCAGGGTAGAACAGGACTACTGCAGGGAAGCATGCCCCTTTTGAATGATCATAATCAGCAGCAGCAGGGCAGAGTTCCTGGGCAGTATTCTACCCAGGTGGACTCTGCTGAGCTTGCAGGGTCCAAGAACATCACAGTGCAGTGATGCATATACCTGGCTACAGGTACATGATGATTTTTTATCCTTTGTGCATTGCCAAAACTTGAGAAATACATCATCCATAGTGTAATAAAAGAACAATGAAATCACAAAGACTAACTGTTCAATAGCTTCTGGTGCTATACAAATATCTTAAATGTGAGTTGTACACAGACAGCCAACGCAGAAGAAAAAGCAGCAGGTAGAATGAGTTTGTTCTACCTAATAGTGACAAAACGCATTAGCTGCAGGCAACATATAAGCCTCTTAGGTATCACATTGTAGTGTAAATCACAGTAACCAAAGCCAATGTCCCAAAGGTATGTGCCACAGATGTCAGATCTGTATGGGAAGAAGGGTTGCAGCTTAACACATTCTTAATTAATAACAAGAAAATTTTAAGAAAAATGGAAAATATTTTATGTGTTTTCTCCTCCCCCTTTCCCTCCCCTTCATGTCAAAGCAATTTCACTTCCTGCACACGATTGCAGGAAGATATCCACCTGAGGGTAAGAAGATGTGTGGCTGAATGCAGCTACAGTGTTCATGGGGGAAGGCTCTACAGTAACAGCCTTCGTCCTGTCATATGATGTGGAGCACATACCTCATGGGTCTATGTCGAGAAGGAGAGAAAGGAAGGCAACAGCTTGTCACCCCCCTTAGAGTCAGCACATTTGGCCCTGCAACAGTAGCTGGCGAAAACTTGTACCGTCCATGGTACGCAGATGGGAAGATGATGTTTATTAAAGAACCAGAGTAAAAACAGATTGGGACAAAGTTTCTCAAGGGACTATGCAGGCCATTTTCAAAGGTACAGTTCTGGTTTAACCCTTGCTGACTCTTACCTTACTTCAGTGCCTGGACAAAGGGTCCAGCATGCATTACTGTCATAACACTATTCAGCAGCAGCTCTTGCTTAAACCTAGGTAGACTATGGAAATATTACTGCCATCATGTCTCTTCTCCTGCCCAGTCTCAACTTTCAGCAAAGCATTTTGCTCTGAAATGTGAAAAGAAAGAAATGTACAGCTGGGTACCATCAGCATCACAGCTACAGTCCCAAATCCACGACCTCACAAGTCTGTCCAAAGCACAACATGCAGTCGGATAAGCCATCAAGGCTGTGATGGGCCCTGGGAACACCGCAGAAAACCCTACCTCAAAAAAGACACCTACAAAATTCAATTGGAAGTCTTGGCAAGTAAAAACTATACAATTTCAATACATTCGTATTATTGTGGATCCTCTCAGCACTAAGATGCTAGATCAGCTAGCCCAGTATCAAAAGCCACCCAACATCGAATAATTACATTGGAAATTTACAACATGATCAAATCCACTGAATTCAAATAAGAGCTACAGGAAGGTTCTCCTCTCCTGTTGGGGACAAGTCTATGCCCTGAAATGCTACTAGACGTCTGGACGAGATTTCTCTGACACAGTCACTGCAGGCTCCTTTGAAAGTAGAGCAAGAATGAGCAAGGAAGAGAGCCGGGGAGCCCAGAGGGTGCTCCCTGGTCCCAGCGTGATCACGAGCCACACTGCAGTCCAAGAGTGGTTCAGAGGAAGCTGAGGCTCAGAAATCTGAAAGATGGTATAAAATTAGCTAGGTCATTCTCCCTGAAGTGTCATGCTGTATCTGTTAAGAATCTTATTCTTCACCTACCTATATCCAGTTCCTACCAGCTACCACTGTGGAGTTGCAAAGAGGGCTTAAGGACTCTGAGTTAAGGCTTAGGTCATTCTTTAAGGTATGCCCACTCACTTCACGTAAGAGGTGTGTTGGTGGTTGACATTAGACCTCCAAATCCCAACTGTGTCTTGCCAGTCCCAATTCATACATGATCTTTTTGACAACTGGGAGCAGTTGGAGCTTTCAAGGTGTAGTGCCGCTACACGATGACGACTTTATGTCTTTAAAGACAGGTTGAGGTTCTTTCTCATATAATAACCTGCATGAGACCTGTTTAGCTCATCAGTAACTGAAACAGTCATGGAGAATTTAACGCTAGCTGTGTAAGCATGCACGTCGCTCAGACAATAAGTATCTTTCTGGGAAGAGTACAGGAGAGAGAAAAATAGCTAACATTTTTCCTGCCTTCCACAAGCCAGCTTTATTAATTTTCCCATGTGATTGCTTGTTGTAGGCAAATAAGCTGTCTTTAGTAGTTTCTGCCTGTTGTATCACTGTGTCCTTCAGCCTTTTAATTACTTCATCAACAGTTCTATTCTGGGCGTATTTGTTAGCTTGATCTTCAATCTGCTTGATTCTAAAATTGAAAGATTGTGAAGACAAGTCGCTTATTTTTGTAGTTTCAAACATTTGATTCAGCAATAATGAACAAGGCTGCTTTAATGACAAAGAAGACATAGACATGGAAGAATCTTCTTTGATGCAAAACAAAATGATAGGTTGATCAAGTTAGAGCACACATTGATTCCAAGGCCTATATTGTGCAAATATTTCTTATGTATAGCTTGCTTTACAGAAAAGAAACAACAACAACAAAATTGACTGATACTGCTCCGAAGTATTTCTTCTGCAAATGGAGATCCTAGACCTCCAAATCACAGGCTTAGTTTCTAATGAGCCCAAGTTTCTACATCAGCTAAGGAGCCACCTTTATCCTTTAATACCTCCTCAGTTAACATGAGATGGCTAAGCTAATACGAAAGAAGTTAATGAAAGTCTTTCCATTGATTTTAGAAGGAAAAAATATCTTATGATGTTTTCCCTCTTCCTGGATCCCAAGTAAATCACTTCCATGCTTGTTCCCTTTGGAGGAATGGCCAGAATACCTTCCTTTCTCAGGCCTTATAAGGAAGTCTATAGATATGGACTATATAATCTCCCTGCTGAAATGCCACAACCTTCATCAATAAGCCATTAAAATAAATAACAATTAAATATTTAATAACTTTTAAAGACAGAAAAGAAATTAAATTAAAGGGTATGTAATGTGTCCTACTTGTACCTATTTTACATCCATTATAGATTTACTATAACCCATGAAAAGGAAAGTCAGAACAATTATTTTTGTTAAATTTTAGAGCATGTATTTCCATATAAGCAAAATGCAGAAATATTCACCAGCCTTATTTTATAGATTTATTAAGTGTGTTTTATAGCATTCCCTAAACTTGAAGATAATCTCAACACTTTAACTCTTATTCTAAGAATATGCTAATGAAAAGAGTTTTACTTTGATCTGAGCAGCACACGCAAAATTAACTCTAAGCCTCCCAAAAGGGATCAAAAGATGACAGTGACTGGTGACTCCCTCCTGAGGATCTCAGATGGACTCATCTGCTGAAGGCACCTGATCTTCTGAGATATCTGCTGTCTTGCCTGAATGCAAGAGGTTGCCAAAACATTACCAGCTTTACCTGCCCCATCCCACTGATTTTTGTGTTCTCCTGCCTATCAGCATAGGCCTTGCCATGAAGGACCCTGAGAAAATGAAAAAGTAATTACAGGACAAGCGATGAAGGTAAACTCAAATGTTCTTTACACCCTTCCTCCTTATTGAAGTTCAAGACTGAGGCAAAGGCTGGATGTGTCCTGGAAATAAATGAATGATTACTTGCAGGATGTCATCTAAAAGACCATCTTCCCTGTCAGGGGCTTATTCACAAAAAGGTCTCTTTATCTGCTAGCTTTATAACCCAGTAGGGAAGCCTTAGACTAGATTGAAGAAAGGAGCTGACATAAAAGCTCACAGGAAGGTATTAACCACAGCCACTTAGCTGAGGACCTAAAACTACTTGGAACAGGGTTATACATTACAGGGTCATAGGAAGAGACAAAACCAGACAGAATGGATCAAGCATGCTGGCTGTCAGTACGTGAATATAAGAAATGTGGTGTAAAGGAGGCGACCTGGAAGTCCTCATGGTTCTTGGAAGATCCTGGAATCTTACAGTTCAGTAAATTAAACCTTATTTAGAGTTCTACTGATAAAAACCTATGAGAACATGAGTGCTACAATGGTAGGATGCTCACTATACATCACCAACAGGGAAAACAGGATATGGATTTGAGGCTCTTGGAGATTTGGAGATTTTTTCTGAGAAAAAAAAAAAAAAAAAGAGGCAAAATCATCCAGGGTAAAAGAGCTGGTTGTAATTGGTTGGGTAATGATTACAGCAGAACACAGGTTGTCCAGCAGATTATCAGAATGTGTCAGTGACATGCTGCTGATGCTGCAAAACCTAGTGAAGGGAAAGTCTTTCTAAATTTTATCCTAATTAACACAGAGAAACTGCTTGAAAAGGTGAAATGCAGCTTAGGTAGGAATGATGATGGAATGACAGAGTTTATGACACTTGTAAAAGGAAGGCAAGAGAATAGTGAAAAAAAGTAGATTTCTACCTTCTCAAGGAACTAAAGTCTCATGGGAAATGGGTCTAAAGGGAAAATAACTTGAGGAGAGCTGGCAGTGCATCAGTGAAACATGCCATCACAGTATAAGAGAGAAGCATGAGTATATACGACCAAAATCTGAAAGGGCACAACACAACGTGAGATTCAATACCAAAAATATCAAGAGTAATGAGAACTCACTCTATAAATGCTTCAGTAATATAAAAGGGATCAAGAAAAAATTTGGCTTTCTATTCAACAGAGAAAGAAAACTACCAACAGATTGCATTAAGGGGATGAAGCACTTAAAGCTTCTTTTTGTATCTGTCTTTGATAAAGAGTCAAATATTAGCAGGCTGCTTGAACAATGAATGCTAATAACAAATAAGGAAAAAACAAATTACAGAATATTGCTATGTATTCATATTGGTTCTTAAATAAATGGCTCAAATTGTCTCCCCAATTTATGCAGAAAAGCAAACACACTACCTAGCTTTAAAAAGAGAGAAGGCGAAGAACTGGAGAGTTACTGACATATTTCTAAGAAATCTATTCCTGCTTTCAGGCGGTAATTACAGAGTCACAAAGAGTTCAAAGCCTGTTAAGAGACACAAGAGCCACTAGGGATCCTTGAGATCTACCCTGATTTCAGGCAAGCTTATATTTTAAATTATACTCCCGTCCAACCAGCACCACTTTTACCTTGGTTCCCTAGGGAAATAAGAATAATGCAATCAGCCTTTTCCTCCACATCTGTCAGCCTTTCCCCTAAATTTGGAGTCCATCTACCAATTTCAGTCAAACTTGAGAGGGGTAGGGGTCTTCAGATACAGTGGTTACAAGTTTTGTGAAATCGACAGTCATGAAAAGGAGAGAGACTCTTCACTCTCCTGGTTGGGAAGGCAGGGACATTATCTTTTCCATTGGTTAGCAGCTAGCCAAGCAATCAGCATATGTGCATCTCTGGGCTAGCCACATACTGTCTCTTGCCCAGCTGCCAGCTTGAAGTACTCAATGAGAAGTATGTTCTTTTTCTACCTTCAAGTAATAAGCCACAAGTACATTTACCAACTGTGCGAGACACTAAACCCTACTCCCTGCACATTTCCATCTCACTGGAGCTGGGTCTCAAAGTTCTTCATTCAGGCCTGACAAACCTAACCTAACTGTCTACTCTAACACATCAGTTCTGGGTGCCAGAATGCTTGCTGAAGGTATGGATAAAGCTCCAGATGGTGGCTCAGCAGAAGTTAGGGACAGAGATATTTATTAGTGAGGCCACTGATTTATCTTGAGTTTAGCGTACTGTGTCCTATTGACAGAACTGTATTCCATGTTGGTGAGTCATCTGCATTTTTTTTATCTTGCCAGCTCTCTGCTTTGACAGTCTTTCAGTAGAAGTGGCATTGGACCTCAGTAAAAATAGCTTTGGGGAATTTCTGAAAGATCTTTTGACCTCAAGAACAGGAGGGACAAACTCAGCTTGCAGAAAACAAAACCAGGTTGATTTCTTGATTGAAGTACAGCTCATATTCTGCTTTGGGAACAATCTAGGAATGCATCTGCAGGAACACTCTGTTCCCAAAAAATATTACGTAGAAGGAGCCAGCCATAACGTCTTAGATATTTCCTGGTGTCTTGCAAAAGCAAATTAGGAAAGAATTTCAGAGACAGAGGCAGTCTGCTAAAAATCCTGAGGATTAAGATGAAGGCCATTGTAGAACAGGATCTTTCACAGGTAGGGACACCTTAACCGCCCCAACCTGCTAAAGAACTTACAGGTGGAAAGATGTGGAAGTATCAAGATTCCACCTGTTGCAGACCGTTGGTCCAAAATCACCACTTTGGTAAAAAAGAGGCCAGGCTTGCTTTCCTAGAGACTTCATGTAATATTTCTTTTCCATTACTGGTCACGAATTCTCGCTAGAGAGAGGAGCAGACATGATGTGGCAAATAAGAGCCCCACAGCACCCGTTATATAACAAGGAAAGAGGTAAAATTAAGATTCATAAGGATACTGAAGTTTCATTTTAGCAATTTCAGGAGGAGGGACAGAAGCCTTGAACTCCAGGCTAGAAGGCTTAGAAGGTGTTGGTACCAGAACTGACTTGGCCACCACAGAACATCACTGGGACAAGAGGAACTGAAGGGAAGATGTAAACCACTGCTTAAACTTACAGAAGGAGCAACTCATCTGACATAGCTCCAAGACACTGGCCAAGTCAGGAACCGAACATCCAAAGGTTCTGTTTTAAACTTGTCAGAATGCCTAAACCAACAGTTCTTGTCAACATCATAAATAAAAGGTCAGACTTGGTATGTTTCCAGCATGGTCCCAGCTTTCCGCACACGGGATTTACTCACTCCTGTGTGGGCCTGACGTAGTAAAATGACTCAAGCCACGTGCCCGAGAACTTGTCTCACATGAACTGCTGGCAGGTAGCCAGGTAACACTTGCAAACAGTTGACATCCTCCCAATAGCTAGCGACTGACAGCACTGTATAAGGCAGTCCAAAGGCTGCATAGCCAACAAGCACCTTGGCAAGAAGGTGAAGGAGATTGTGGTCTTTTAAAAAATATCCCAGAAGGCTTGTATCATCCCAAGACCTCTCTAGGAGAGACAGAAGGATGTCCCAGTGCCTGAGAGGCCTTCAGAAGATGGATAGCATGCTCCTCCTTTGCTTTGCCTTTCTACAGCAGAGCTTGGCAAAGAGTGATAAGTTAATTCTGGTGAGTGCAGAATGTCCTTCGGCAGGGTCCTTTGGCAGGCATTTGAATCCTCATGTTGCCGATTCAAATGCCAAATATCCACTGGCAATTCCTCTATGTTCATGACAGAAACATGAAGGTCCTGGTGGGCCTACAAACCATTTTGTGAGAGCTTTGCTGCAGGTTGCATTAAGAGTGGCACTGAAATTGGTATTCATGGTCAGAGCTTAGAGGCCATTGTTTATACCTATGTATGTTTGGTGTCCCTGCAACATTTAGCCTCCTTTGAAAAGTGCATGGAGATCCTGTGGCAAGACAACAGAACAGAGACAACAGAAATGGGCTTTTTGAGCCATAGGAATAAGCTGCCAGTTCTGACGTGTGAATGCACAGGCAAGGCAATCCCTAGAGCGGCTCTGAAGGAGATTCAGATGGGGACTGAAGAAACACAAAAAGGTCGGATCGTTGAAGAGGAAACAAAGAAGTCTGAGGAGAATCTGGGGCAAGACAGGGCATACTCCTGTCTTGAGACCTGTTGACAGAAAGGTGAGCTTTGCATAGGGCATTCTGTTTCATGGAATACCAGCCTAAAAATGAGGGAAGATAGGCAGTGAGCATGCCTCCATGGACATATTAGAGTAAAGCATTATCTGGGTTCAAGTGAAAGGAAATACCTGTGTCCCGGGTCTGACCATACATGTAGATTATCATGCCAATATAAGAAAAAAAAAGTTTTTAAGAGAAGCTCATCCCGTTACAAGGGAAAGTTTGTTGTTTCCCCCCTAGATTATGCAGGCGTTTACATATATTCAAAAGTAAAAAGTGAGGAGAATCAATAGATCATACATCTTTGTAACCTGGATGCCAATATCAATGATGCTGGTTCAGCTGGAGGTTGTAGCTATGGCCTGCAGTAGTCACAGCCATTAGATGTGCCAGAGTTCCTGATCCTCTGAATGTTCAAATCCAGTTCCTGAATAATGAGCCGCACTGATTCTACAGAGGATCACAAGCTTACTCTTCAGACATTATCTAGAGGGCAAACCCCCAACTTTTGAATGATGCAGTGAGATATAATCCTTGTGGACCCTGTAAAGTGTGCTCAACCATTTTTACCTGAATCCTAGAGTCTTTGATGAATGATCCATGTATGTTTGCTCTCCTGATGCAATGCTTTGAGTGTTATACAATTTTGAATATCTCTCTGCAAAATGAGAGATCAGCCCAGGATAGTACTTACCATTAGAAAAATAGCATGTATCCTCAGTCTATCTGAAAGTCTCCTTTCTATACATATTTTTTCTTTACATTAAATAGAAAATTGTCTGTAATAACAGTACCTTTTTGAAAGTTTGCCTTTTTTCTTCTCTGTGTTGTTTTTCCTTTGATATATGTGAGCTGATACTATTTAAGTCACCAGAAAGAACAGCAACTTTTAAGTTATCCAAAAGCATCTTGTAAAAGATTCTATCAGAATAGTTATACTTGTATTTATAGCATAACCTGGATAAAATAAGAATTTAAAATAATTTGGGAGGTTGAGAACAACGCATAATACAAATGCCTTAAGGCAAAGACAATCAAAGTAACACATTTCCTTTCCACATACAGTTAAGAGCATTATTCAGAAGGCTATCCTTGGGCACTGGAAACTAGCCTTCCCAGGCTCCTTCTGTAGCCTATAGAGAAAGCAGGAACCTAACTTAAACACTGTATAATTACCTGGAAGAACTCCATTGACTCTAGAAGGAGTCTAAGGACACAAGCCTCCCCTACCTACAGTTACCCTTTGTGAATACCCTCCGTAATTAGCACTTGAATTATACGGTGGACACTTGAAAGAAACTTGGCTCACCCGACACTGACCTGTCAAATTCAGCTGCATTGGTGGAAGAGGGAGCTAAGATCACAGCCACTCCACAATTAAATCTGTCAGAAATCATGAATGAAAGCCCTTGTTTACCTTAACTTACTGCCTGGCATACGAATAGAAAATGAAATCACTAGCGGCCTAAGTTAATACTCCTGGATGTGAACCTTAGCAGCCCAGGAGCGGACACACTGTTTGTTCAGCCCCTTCTGTTATTCTGAGGGTAACTTCCAGCAAAGAGGTCGAGTTGGTAGTTCCCTGGGCCTGTCAAATTATCCTCTTAAATCACTGCCGTATAAATTAGCAGAGCTCATGAATCAGAGCCCTTGTCACCACTGTGTCGCTGCTTCACTGAGCTGTTCAGCCTTCCAGGATTTCATTCATGTTCATAAAGCTTTGGGGCATTCCTGGATGAAAGCAGAAGGCTCCTGTCCTTGTGCTGGGGACACAGGGCATTCTCTGCATTCCACTTATCCCAAGTGCCTGTTCTGTTTACAATGACACTAAAAAAATACCTGTGGTAAAAACCACTTGTAACTTAACATATCAAGTGCCTCAATGCCTTCCTTCCAGGGAAAAAAAAAAAGAAACCAAAGCTTTCATTTCTTTTGAGAAATCTAATCCATACCATATACACTGCAGGGTAGAAAGTGTTAGAGGGGTGAGAAGGAGGGGAAAGAGTCTCCATTTTCTGGTATTTGTGAAGCCATGCTCAGCTAAAACAAGTGTAGCCTTCACAGAGAAAATGGCTGTGAACACTACAGAGCAACATCTGCTTTGTGAGTGTAATCCATAAAAGGCTTCCAAATGCCATTAAAAATTGTTCCCTCTTTTCCCCAGTCTGAATGTCATCTCACAGGAAGCCATCTGGGACAAGCATGCCAGCTATTCTGCTGCAGCGATAGCAGTATTGTCCTCAAGTGCCTCAGGATGAGTCACATTGATGCAAAAGTCCAATTATAGTAGAAGCCCCCCAAAGCAGAAGTATCATTTCAAATAAATAAGACTGATGTAGCTGAACCACTGGAATTCAGAATGTAATTCAGTCACTTCATCACCTTTTACTCAAAAACCCTGCATCCCTTAAAGCAGCCGTGCTAAATCCCCAATCTGGTTATGACATTCCCAGCACAGATGTGAGAGTCTTAAGCCCAGTGTGTATGCATTTAGAGGAGTCAATTACTTTTTTTTTTGCTTATTATTTTAAAATACAGCCTTTTTAAACCTGGCATTTCTTACCACTTTAGAGCAGCGAATGAACAGTGCCATCCACTGTTTCTCTGCACAATCCACAACATTTTCCTAGGATAGTCTTAAATAAGATTTAACATAAAAATTAATGCCACATTTGAAACAAAGAAATATAGATTGGTAAAAAGAGGCGAGTCAAAACATATTTTTAAGGAGTCAGGCTATATCGTAGAATGACAACTCTAAAAGTAAATGACAACAAAATATCTTCTCACCTGTGGATGAGCCATTCTAACTTAATTAGCTATATTGTTAATCATTTATTCTAAAACCAAATACTTCTCCAATCAAGTAGGCCATCTATTGAATCATTGAGTATAAATTCTCTCTTCATCTTATTATAAGAATTACATTTCTTCTCCAGTGTGGTCATCAACTCTCTAGAACATGACCCTGATGAATAATACTGCTAAGAACAGGTGCCTTTAGAAATGTTTACTACAGAAGCGTTAATAATATGGTGTGAATGAGACCCTGTTTTCATGGACTGAAGATGGCCTATGCAAGACTATATGTCCCTGAATGTCTTTGACAATGGAATCCAAACCTTGTCTTTTAGAAGTATATTTCAAATGCTATTCCTATAAAAAGATTCCAAACTCATCCCATCTATGGTGTTGCACACCTTGCTTTGCTAAACACAGATACTTGCACTTTTCAACAATGCCACAGTTCAACAATGCAAATACGCAAATGTGTTCAATGTTCACCATAACAGAAGTCCTAAAAGGATTACACCCACTTCTTCCTGTGCTTGGCTAGAACACAGCCTCAGCGTTCAGCATTTCACTAAACTGATCTCACAAGGCTTATCTTGCAGACTTTTAAAACAAAAGCAAAACAGCCATTGACCACAATGATGAATGAATTAAACCGTAACAGTTTGCCTCTCATTGCTTTACTCTATATTATTTTCTTCTAAGGAATGTTTAGAATTTCAAGTAAAGACCACTTTCCAATTCAAAGTGGCTGTAATTCCTGACTTTTCTTATAGTACAGATCTCTCATTGACACAAATAATGGTAGAAACATTATTTAGAAAATTGTATAACTGCTGAGTCCCAGGTAATTCAAAGGATAATTACTTGTTCATGATCAATGACCACTGATTATATACTACAAAACACAGAGCTATAAAACTGACAGATGATGAAAGCATATAGTTATAACACACTGTGCTGGGAACATGACTTTTATGAACCCAATGCATAGCACCCAAAGTTTTCTCTAAGACATTTATAGAAAGGAAAATGCATACAGTAGAATTGGTTTTACTGATCACGCTCATGCTCATTCATATTTCAGGATCAAAGATTATTTTCCAAAAGCCATTTCCTATTGATGCTGTTGTGTTTGCTCCTCACACACAATGATCAGCAGGACATTGGGTTGTAAGGGTCAGACTGGAACTGATTTCTTTGATTTTCCTATTATGTTTTCAAAGGTAGGAAAGAATTCCACATCTTTCTGAAAGTCACTGGCTGTAAGCAGAGAAAACTAGAGCTCCTGAGAGAGTAGATTAGACCCGATTATAACCTGACTGAAATGTTATTGCAATAAAATGCCTAATAAAATTCCCTCTTCTTTGGACATAGATATTTTGACCCCATGCTCCCCATGCTTGTAGCTCTTTTGACTCCCCACTTTGGCGAGCCTGCTCATATTGAAAATGAGATTTCATGTTGACAATATTAAATTTCAATTCCTTGTTCTTTACAACAACAATCTACTGAGGAAAGACATAACATTAATTTAATTAATTCTGTATAACATTGTGTTTGGAAATACTAAATAATGTTTGGTAATGTCTTCGATCTCCAGCACATCAGTTGTTCCTTTGTAGGAAAGGCTTGGCTCACCTTTGAAATGCTGAAATAATGTCAAACTCACAAGAGTTTCCAACATGGAATTGTTATGAAAATAAATAAGGGATTTACAAGCTGACCACATGAGGAGTGGGGCATCTCTTCCACCGACCTTTTCTTTTCTACGTGCTTAAGGCAAACCAAAATACTTAATGCCTCCGGCTATAGCTGTCACATTAAAAGACAGGAAGAAAAATATGGTAAGAAAAGAAATTACATTAGATCTGTTACAACTCACACATCATCAACTTACTTCATAAATTGTTGATCTGACAAAGAGGGACAACACAGCTGTAGGACTTTTCTTAGATGACTTCTGTTAATAGTGCCGGTACACTTAGGATCATAGCACTGCAAAGCCTTATGAAAATCTTTCCAATTTTCTGTGATTTTATCTGAAAGGATCTCCTCCACCTGACAATTGAATGAATTAGTAATGCAGGAAAGAAAAAAAAAAAGTGTTCCCGAGGTTAAACTATGATAGAGTTACCACATGAAAAAATGTACTAAAATGACAAATCTAATGCTGGAAGACCAACACTTACTGAAAATGAACCATGTTATCGCTTACAGTATTACAAGCTAGAACAAGAAGAGCAGGCTTCTTTATTTGGTTTGTTCCATTAAGCTATTCATGAACCATCTAATTTGAAACAAAGTTATGTTCAACTAAAACAATTTTAGCGTACTAATTTGAAAGCATGATGCAACATCAGGCCCAAAATCTACCCTTGAAAACGTTTGTTCTGAAAAGTGACTGCAAGAAAGCGTATACCTCACTTCACAGATCTGCTTCTTTAAGTGACTGAAGAGGCATGTCTACTGACTGATAACAACACAGAGCTTTTACTGTTGTTTCTCCCTTCAGTCCTGTAAAACAAAATCCACCAGGACTGAATGAATTGCAAGTGGCACTCAACTTACTCAGGGCATAATCTGAAGCCAATGGCTTGCACAGGGGAAAATGACAAAATCTGGTTTACTGAACCTGCTTTAGGATCTGTCTGTAGCACTGGCAGTTAGAATAAAAGTGGTCTTCACTTGTAAATTGAGTACATTAAAACCAGAAGATTCCGAGAAGAAACAAACACAGGATCACATTTTGACAGAAAATCTCAGCATAATTGCAGATCTGACCAAGCACTGTACTATGCAAAATTTCATGTGAAAGGAAGGAGGTGGAGATGCCCCTTGGGTTGTCTTAGCTGGCTGGGGGGGCTAGACTGGTTCCAGGTCCTGGTTCTGCCCATTGCTGTTTTTAAGATTCCTCTGACCAAATAATTTCTGAGAAATTATAAAAATGAAGAAATTCCTTGAAAAAGTTGTCATTTGTACAACTGTAATCCTCTTTCATTTGTACAGCCTGTAATCTGCCTTTTCTACAGGATGAGCCACATTGATGGAGCTGGCATCACCACTCAGGACACAAAACAAAAGGATTCCCAGACACTCAGGCTTCCTTGCAGCTGCTTTTCATCAAGATCTGTGTACAAACCCAGGCACAGAGTCCAGAACAGACCTACTCCCCAGGGCAGAATCACTCTCAAAGTGTGAAACCACGGCCACCAGCGTCATGTGTGGCTACTGTGTCATCCCTGGTGGTATTTCATCCCAAGGTGACAATGGTCTGTGATGTTTAACATTTCCTTTACCTGCCTTCTCTCATGCTAGCATTTACTTCATTTGGGACACTTATTTAAAATGACAAAAATGGGTAGTTATCTGTCTCCATCTCTAATATGAGCCTAACCAGCTTAATTTGTAAATCCCACTTAGTGTGCACATCAGTTGTGCATGTAGACACTGTCAGCATTTGCATTTTCCCCAGCATGCTAATTTTACAACTACTAAAGTTTGCCCCAGAATTTCAGCCAGACCCTTATTCTACTCCAAACCAGCTGGAAGGGACTTGAGCTGCTGCATCAAATGTTGCTATTGTTGGAGCCATCAGAGTGGAAAGCAGCCTGTTTCAGCTCCTAACATCAAAGCGTTTCAAAGCAATGCACACCATTCAAGGCTGTTCAATGGGACCTTCTTTTTGTGCGTCTAGTATCTCTCTTGACATTACTGCTCTCCTTCGATATCTCTCAAAAACACTATCCAGACTACCTAAGACAAAGCTAAATATGGAGTTAGTCAGCTGACATACTAATGCAAACCTAAAAGAGATTTGATATTGAAAATTATGAAAAATTATGAACAGCTTCTTAGTATTAGGAAGTAGATTTGCAAACTGTGGCTTAGGTTGTTTCTTAGAATAATTTGGTAAGCAAAAAAATATTGACTTATTTCTGTCAAAGGAAATGGACATATTGCACAGAAATATGGACTGTGGGTTTCAGGATATAACCTCTCTGTACCTTCAGTGAATGGTTCTAAAGGAAAACATTACAAGATGACTGGAAATTCAGAAGGTGTCAAAGCTGTACCCAGGAAAATATGGAATGTCTGTGTAGTATTAGCATATATTTTGAACCAATATATATTATAAAGAATAATAGATAAAACAAGAAACAGCAAAATATCAGCAAAACAGATCTGACAACCGAAAGCTAAGAAGTACTACTGCTGTTCCTCCTCTGCTGTACACACATGCGTGAGCTAGTGGTTCTGCTGGAGTTTTCAAAAACCTCCAGTAGTTACAAGATTGCTTTCCAATTGGTGCTTCAGAAAGAAGAGTCTAGAAGTGCTGATTATGATTATTCCATTGCTGGAAAGAATATGAACATACTAACTTAGATAAAAACTGTATGCAGACATTTTACCAAAACACAATCCAGCATTTTGCCCCAGCCATTATAAAAGAGGTTATGATTAGATAGTTAAAAGTAAACACTTACTAATGATTCTTTTCCTTTAAACAAGTCTAAAAATTCTGGTAGTCAAGGTATTCAGCCCGTCCTGGATCAATTATCTCAATTAACTCCTGGAAGTCTTTATCTTTCATTTGAAATACCAAGTTATGTAAAACATGACGAAAGTAATTTCTTGTGACCTTTCGATCTCATTTCTAAGACAAAAAAAGAAAGCATGCATAAAAAAGAGTGAACATTTACTAAAGCAATGCTGATTCCAACATGCCATTCTACACTGCTAGATCATCCTGGCCTACAATAACAGAGCTCTGTAGCTGTTTCAATAGCCTGTGTATACAGAATCTAGTACTTTTACTCCAGTTCCCAGTGAACATACAACTGCAATATTTACTGGATGGAAGACTAAAACTACGGGAGTGAAGCTACAATGACCTTTCCATTACCTTGGGATAGATCATTTAGTTTGCTGGTAAACTGCGCCACAAGTGAATGGATATGTGAACTTGCTTTGCACAGACCAGCTCACATTCAGGTCAGTTTATCAGCTGCATTTCATTCCTCACCTGGTGTGGAATCAATGTTCACACAAAGTTGTGTCTGACTGAACAGTTGCTGGATCTGAGTGAACTTGGCTCAGTTGAGTCTAAGTTGCTGTTATCATGTACCCCAACCATTGCCTTAAGTCCATGCAAAAGTCCATCAAGTGATGTCTATTATTAGATCCTAATACAGCTCTCAATATATTCACAGACAGCACATGAGGCTACATTTATCAGTGCTCACTGATCTGTGGCAGGATTTTCTTCATGATTAGCTTCAGACCCACAAACAAAAACTCAACTAAACATTTTATGTTTGAGCACAGCTTTTTCTAGGACTGCAGTTTTCAAATGTGGTCCATGGCCATGACTGTCCATAAGGCCAGAGTAAATGCTGTGTAAAAGCTTGGGTCATTACGGAGATTTCAGTTAAAGAGGCAATTGTAAGTACATGGTGAGTCTTGAGAAATTCTGACTGTTGACAGTGGTGAGTTAATCCGAAACATTTGAGACCTACTGTCCTTGGACTTCCTCTTCCTTTTCTCATGCTTCCTTTGCATGTTAGCATGCATCCTTTAAATCAGCTATACTGCTAGGCTGGGTCTATTGGCATTCTTGACCTGGCTAATGAGGGTGAATCAACTCTCAGGGAGAAACTTTATCCGGGGCCTGATGTCCTGTCACATTGTCATGCCAATGGATACTCATTTGGACTGTAAGGTAATAGGCAATGGATGTGTTCATGCAACAGAATCAGGATATTTTTATTTTGCTACACTTAAGGCATAGTTTTTCCCTCAGTTCCCATGGCAAGTAATATCCATAATTTATGTAGGAGAGTTTTAAATATGGGTTTATACCAACTCTTTTCTATGAGTGTCTCTTGCATTTTATAATTTTAAATTTGTTCCTGAACTTTTACTTTTTTTTTTATTGTTTCTTTATTTTCTCTAAAGAAACCTGAGGAAAGATAATGGAGGGAAAGAAGAAGAAAGAGTAGAATAAAGGCTTTGGAACAATAACAGAAAAATTAGGAGTAAACAGTTCCTTCAGTGATTCAGTTTTCCTGGCTAAGCACTAGACAAATATCTTTCTGTTCATAAAATTCACCCTAAGAAAATTCTGTTTCCCTTTAGTCCCCCACAGAGATCCAGGGTGGCAGTAATAATATAGAGGATGAGCAATTATTTACTTCATCAGTTGGTCTGGGAAATACTTTAAAGTTTTGCAATCAAAAGATAATGGCCTTGTGAAACTACTATCTGGTATTTGAATTTTCTTTAGAGACTGTTGTCACTGCATTAAATCATATGGAAGCAAAACCTGATAATATACCTACCTCCCCCAGTAAATAAGTTAGAGAATCTGGTACTGAAGCTACAAAGATAGCTTGTACTTCACAAGAAACAATTGTGCAGAATGACTAGGTCTTACCCATGAAGATGAAATATCTGTTACAATAAAAATAAATTACATTTTGTTCAAACCTTAGATAATATGGGAGAGTTAAGATATACTACATTGGGATTTATTTAGCAGATTGCATTTGCTTATTTGGCCACCTTGCAAGTTTAGTTTTATTTGTTCAAAAGGATTTAATTTTATTGCCCAGATCATTATCTAAGTCTGTCCAGCATCAGTGATGTGACTGGGGATGTACTGGTCTATTCCAACAAAAAAATCATGATGTTATGTATAAATAGAAACCATTCTTATATGTATTTCTTTCACTGTGGGAGCCTCTAGATGCTGGGGATTAAATGGTTCTTTCTTCAACCTGTCTTTCCACCATCTCAAATACCTCTGCCTTTGTTAACAATTTCATTCGGTAGTGCTCCAGTTCAGCAAATGAATTAAAATCATGTAGTAAAATGCCTTACTGAATCATGGCCTGAATGCTGTAGGCGTTATTATTATCTACTGCAATGTATGAAACTGATTTCTTTTCCTATAAAATGTTAGGTGAATTCTTTCTTTTTGTGGTCATATATATATGTATATTGATGAAATACTGCAGAGCTAAAAAGAACAGTTTTTATGTAATTATATTAGAAAGGCATTGTGATATATCATCTATATAAAACCATCTAATAAAAAATGCCAATACTACTTCTGAAGATATGCCCAGTGCTCCTTTTGCTTGTGTCAACCAGACTGAGAGCTTTAATTTTTTCAGTCTATTATTTGCTCTTTCAATTCAGAAATAGAGTCTACAATTTAAGAAGTGCAATATGTAGCAAATCAAAGTAATAAAAAAATCCAGCCTGTCCACTAAAGGGTTGATCACACAATCCGCTGCATGGGACATACATATCATGACATTCCATCAAAACTGACATAGTTCTGTATATCACGAGGGCCATAGAGCTGGTAAGGATAGACAGTTCTTTATCAAAAGCTCATATTCCAGAACTAAACATGAAAAGGTAATCCAAAGTCTAGAAAAAGTCGGATGAAGTTACTTTTGAAACTGGAGTGAACTATGCAACAGTAGGCTCAACATTGTCAGTGTCACACATAAGTTACAGCCTACCTGTCAGCTGACAAACCGCAAACGTAAACCTTTTACAAACACATGATAGCACTCTCTGTTTATATTATATAATGTGAGCTTATAATAATTACTGCACAGTTCTGATTCTTATTACCTTTACCTATCCTACTGATTTTATCCCTTCATCAAAAGAGATTTGCCTTGCCTGTAATTTCTCCTGTGTGCACAGGGACGGTGGGGATGTATATTCATGGCTAGGTGGTATATTTGGATGTACACACTTATGACGCCTCTCTTCTTTTCCAAAATGCTGTATCTCAGATTAAGCTGTAGCCTTATCCTGCACATATTAATGCCTATCTTTAATTTAAATCTCAGTCACAACCAATTGGTGTCCTTTAGCCTGTAATGTTAAATAGCTATTCATGTTCTGTAGTATTTTATAGTATTTTATATCTTCTGTATAATAAAACCATTAACTATGTTCCTTTAAACCTTTTACAACACTGGGAACACTCTGAAGTTTACCTGATGCCAGGTTTCAGCACAGGACAGAAAACATTGTATTTTCTCTCATGAATCTGATGCATTTAAGCAAGAACTTGAGTTAGGAGACTTTCCAATACTACTTGAATTCCTTGCCCTCAGATGAACAATCTCTTTTTAAAAAAGACTAAAATAAAAACAATGAAATAATGCAGGTAAAAAATTACGACTGGATACTGCAAATCTAAATTTCTAACTTTGCAGGAGATGCAACAATATGACTGTGGAAGAACTATGATGTCACATCTTCAGGTGACACAAATGCCAATGCTTTAGGTGACTGGGACACCACACGTGATCAAGAACAACAATTATCAAACAATGCATTCCATATAATGGAACGTATAAAAATAAGGATCTATAGTAATAATAACATTTAATTTAAAAAAGCTCAACTAATTTATACTGAATAAAATTATTTTTAATACCTTTTTGTTTCTGTGTTTCAAAATATATGGAGAAACGTTTCTGAAAACATTCTACGAGGCTAGAGAAGTTGTTTTATTATTAATTCCTTGCTGTTGAAACACTTGTATAACTATTTTTTTCTAGGATCCGAGTTTTAAAGTAAAGCACAAAATATTGCAAGACTCACAAAAGAACATCAAAGGGTGCTTCACTCATCCTTTTATAAAACATCAACCAACATTTTAAAGTCAAATTTGTAGTATCGTTACAGGGAACATTATATTTCTAGCTTGCACATTAGAAAGCACTGCTAGTAGGTTGGGATTTTGTTTTCAGTATATGGATTAACAGGTAGGGACCAGTAGCATTTTAGACTCCAACATGTCAAGAACAATTCAGGAAAAAAGTCAGCTGGAAGGAAAAGGGAGCAGGCAGTTGCTTGTGTGCTGGGCAGTGATGTGATGAAGAATCAGAAGCATGCTGCATGAGCCTATTAAAAACTTTTAGATAAGAACATTAATGTATTTTAGTCCTGGAACAGAAGACATTCAAGTTCAAATCTATTTCTATCTCCTGAAAACAAAGAGCAAGAAACTTACTTTTGTTAACTCTAAGACATGAGGAAATGTCTTTACTTGGTTTACATGGGTTTTTCATAACAGCAAAAAACCCACTCACACAGTTACATAAATATTTAGGACTGTTACAAATTCACATGTTTAGACATTAATAATGAGTTCACTGGTGCGATCACTGCTCTGTTGAACTATCTCAGACAGCAGCTGAGCAGGAGAACAGTATTTGCTAAATGTTACTATGCAGACCCTAGTGTGAAAAGAAAATACGACATCCAAGAAGACATTTCTTGTGTTGATCACATGCGACTGAACAATTCTCATAGTATTCCTTCTACATTAAGTGTCAAAGCCAGTAGGTGCTGCATTTCATTTTGCCAATAAGGAAAGCTTTTCTGGGAGCTACCACACTTGACGACAGACTGTGGTAGGCAACGAGAGGAGGGGATCCACTTGGGCCCAGAGGCCGCCCCGAGCAGACGGAAGAGTGGGGAGCGGGAATGCGGAGCCAGGTTTGGAGGTGAACCCTGCACAATCAGGATATAATGCCCAACAGTGAGAGAACCAATGGTACCAGTCAACATAGGGGTGTCAACAGCTGCAAATTAACGCATCTGGATCCCTCTCTTGGAAGCAGCAACTAACAGGGCTGTCCAGGACTCTGGCAGAGGCAAAATGGCACCGGGGCCCTGCCTGCTGTCCTGGGGCAGTCTGCTGCCCGAAGCAACAGTATACCTTCGTTATGCCCAGTGGCATCCCGTTTTGACTAAGAAATGAGAACAGCACAGATGCAAATGGCAGATATCAAACAAGCGTGACAGATAACAGAACCAGATAACAGAAACCTTCAAATGGAATTGTAGATAATAACCCATTCTCAAGGAGGTCTGTTTCTAATGAGGTCTTGCAGGGGCTGATTTTTAGCCCTGCGCTAATCATCCTTTTTATGCACACACGTACATTTACGTGTGTCTGTGTGTGCGTGTGTGTATAAACAGAGTAAACACAGCTCTCTCTCTGTATATATATTTATATACATATGTACATCCACATGTGTACAAATAACCTGAAAAAAAAACCCAAACTTTAAAATATCAGATGACCATAGATAACTGAAAGACAAATGCAATGGTAAAATGACGAAGACAACAAACCACTGACACAGCACGACTGGGGAGAATAAGCACAAGCAAAGAATAAGCTTTCTAGTAAAGTCCTACATTGAGAAATGGAGAAAATATGCCAGAATAGAAGCGGAATCTTAATTATAAGCAGCAGTTACTCTTAAAGATTTGCAGGTCATAGTATATAATCAAAGCATAAATAAATAGCCAGTATGATGTTAGGCATAAGGGACTCAGGCAATCCTTGGATATAGAAACAGGGGAACACTTAGCAGCATCTGGAAAGTTATATTATTTATTTTTCTGGCACCAGTGCAACTTCTATGAAAGCACCAATTCTCATTTCTGTCATAACATTTCATGAAACATACAGAAAAACTAGCAAGAGTTCAAAGGCAGCCACAGGGATGATTAAAGAACTGGCCAACATGACTTCCGTGAAATTGTAGGAGGTCAATAATTTTTGTTTATCAGAGAGGTTGTTACACATTATTTAGTCCCCGGTTGCACATATCTATGTTAAAGAAACTTGAAAAACAGACTCTGCATGCTGCTGTAACAGAAAACAAAGACTAGCAACCGCTAGATTACTTTGAAGCAGATACGAGACACAAATGTTTAGCTCTAAGAGTAATTAACCAAGGCAACACCTAAAAATAATTGCTCTTACTTTATCAAGCATGAGGAATGCCTGCTTTAAAGAGGGATAAGCATCTTGTATGTATCTGCGCAGCTTCTGAAGAACAGTGTCACTGGAGAAAGCTTCATCTCCTCTAGCTGGATTTACTCTGCAAGAGGCAAAAAGACAGTGTTTGCAATGTTTTCGTGTCTCACCCTCTTTTGCTCACTATGTTCTTCTCAGAATAAATCACATCATTAAGACTTGGGGTTTGATAGGATTCAAAATAAGAGTGCACTTAGAGAAAGTATTGCAAAAAGATTTTTTTAACTTAATTTAATCAAGGGTGACCATCGAGTGGATACACTTCTCATTTTCAATAACTATGTATACCACAGGTTACTCACATAAAGAAGGAACTTCCTACTTACTTATGTTTTTTTCTCATAGGAATTGTCTGTCTGTTTTCAAAGGTGCTCCCAGGATCCTGGAATTTTTCTAAAAATTGTTGCCAAGCAATTTTACCTCTGGCTTTCAGTCCAAAACTGTTTTTTTAAAAATAAAACAGTTTTAAAAGATTTTCTTATAAAAACACTCTACGTTCCAAGAAAAATTTTGAATTAAAACATCACATCATCATTATAATAGCAATGTGTGCAACATTCCTAATTAAAGTAAGCTTGCATAGCTTTTCTTTGTTATTAAATATGTAAACTGAGCCAACTTATTTTCTCAATTCCAAATGTCTAGCTGTGGAAGAACTAGACCCCAAGAGAGAATTCATCTAACCAAATGTACATGCCTGCACCTGAGTGAGTCACTCTAACTTCCCTTTATAGTCATTGGGGAGAAGCAGGCACTTTCAGGACAGGATTCATCTCATCCTAAAGCAGACATCTAAAACTGGTTAGGTGAATCCTGCCTGTTGTTTCTCTCCAGTGGCTATAAAATGGAGTCTAGGAGGAGCAGTTCAGGCGTAGACGTTCACATTACAGATGTCTAGAATGAGAAGTATTTAATGCATCCCTTCTCATTATTTACACATAACTGTAGAGAAACTAACGAAGGGAAATAGTATGTTGGTTTTTTTAAATGTTATGATGTTCATTGTATCCAAATTTGAAAACTTTGAAAGTACTGGAAGTGTTAAATTGTGTTAAAAATCCTGGGAAGTTAACTAGTATCATATTCCATGAATAATGACTTTAAAATCAATAAGGACCTGACCCCCCCAAACCATTGGCATATCTCCTATTCAGTTTCAATGGTATGCAGAAAGCTCCAATGAGCATGGCTAAACGCACTCCTACTTCAGATGGTGCTTTGTAGGCAATTACATCCCTCACATATTTTCAGAAATGTGCTGACTCGCTACTCCAGTCATCTCAGAAAAGCTTTTAAAACTCCTAATGCTCCTTAAAATAGTGGCAGATGGTGTTTAGAGCATTTGCTAATCCAGGATGCATAGGACAAAGCTAAAAAATTACCAAATGCAGTCGGAGGTATGCAAGACTTCCTGGATCTTTTACAAAAAACCTCCACTTTTTGGACTACCCAGCAGTTTCTCAAGCTCAGCCAACAAAGTTAAAAACCAGAAGTTACAAGAATCACAGCATTCAGGCTTTAGTCGACCACAAGCTGACAGCATGGGGTATTTAACAGGCAGAGAGGGAACCTGACTTTTTACGGTGGTCCTGCCTGTGAGTAGCACGCACGCACCACGGCTCAGTGGCTCAAGGGCTGAGCATCTCCCACCACACGAGCAGCACACTTGCACCAGAGCCCAGAAGAGGGGCTGGGAAGCGCCAAGCACCGACGACTCCAGGTAAATGAAGACAGAGGCAGTGCCGGCATTCAAATTTCACCAGGGGAGCCATTGCATTCCCTGCAGAGAAGGGCTTTGCCACCAATACTATTGAGGGACGGGTTATTAAAAAAAGCTGTGGGAAGGGTAGATATTTCATATCTGATTATTGTCTTGGATAAATGAATATGAAACGAACAGTATGAAATAACAGATGATCTTTAAAATTAAGGCCAAGATAACAACTGTTATTTTGAGCCCCCAACTGAGATCCCTTCACACTCAAATGTCTACGGTCTACTAAATCGCTCAAATCGCACTGTAGAGAGCAATTCTGCACTGAAAATGAGCAACCAGCCAAAGCTGCGTCAATCAGAGCAACAGACCACTCCACTTCCACCTCCTTGCTCAGAAGCCCTACAGTCGCCTCTCAGACTTTGGCAGTGACAACTGCCAAAATCCTGGGAGCTGAAGGGAACTCAGGAAGAAATACTAATGCGGATGTGTGAAGGTCTGGCATTACTAGCTATGATTTGTGGTGCCATTGATCAGTCCACAAGGTGCAGTGGTTTTCCCCCGTTCTGCAGATGGAGCTCTTCCAGTTCTGCCTGTGGCTGGCCAACACAGCACTTTCCTCTTGAAGGTTTTATCACGGAAAGGGATGAATCAGGCCCTCAAGGGAGCCGCAGCAGTGGGGGAGGAACTCCCCAGCATTAAGTTCGTGGATCAAATTGAAGAAAGCCCTATTTAGACAAAGCTAAGTCAGTGGGAATAAAAACTGAGGAAGGACTTCGGAGTATTTTTTTAATTTCAAAACAATCCCTCTTTATGGTTATAATACTGGCCCTCAGATTTCAAGCTGTGCTAGAAGGGCAATAAGTACAATATTTAGATTGGTAGAATAGGTAGAATAGGTAGAATAGGTAGAATAGGTAGAATAACTAAGGCATAGAAAGATTGTTCCACTGTTGGGCCAGAAAAAATGTGCATCTTTTGTGGGTGGTAATCCAGCATTTTATCTACTATAGTAGGCCAGCTAACTTATTAAAGTAATAAAAATAAATTCTGCATGGCTTTTTGGAAGTATGCTTATGGTTATGTCCAAGTAGAAAAAAGTATACTTCCAAAAGAATTGACTGATTAGAGTTGTAACAACATGGATACCTGGTAAAACCATGTGATATATCATCTCATAGTAATCCTTTACAAAATACTACCCACTGAGAAATTTGTAACCATCAGTGCCTTAGCATCTGTATGATTTGCTCCCAACCATCAACAAGAATACCCTTCACTCACACCCCTCAACCTGTGAAGGGACACAATCCATAGGAAAGCTCCAGAACATAACCAAAATATTTCTCACGTGGGAATGCTGAAATACAGTGACATTAATTCCTTCAGTTTATGCGACTCTTTATATAACCTCAAGTTCAGAATGTTTTACTTCTAAGTGAAAGAATTTTCAAGAGTAGAAGTGATGGAATTCAGGGAATTTGGGACTCAGATGAGTGATGTCCTTTGAATGAAGTACACCTCAGTGGTCTGCCTCTGATGCATTTGATCTTGCTGCAGTAGGGACATATACTGAGAGATAAGTGCGTGGGTAATCTGGTCCTAAACCAGTCAAGGATGAAATCCTAGCTGAAGTCTAAGGCAAAATTGCATCAACTTCAATAGGCCCTGAATTTTATATCAGGAGCCCATGAGATGTAAATACCTCAAACAACCATAAAATGCTGTCATGTATTATTTCTTATAAACAGCTCCCTGGCACATCTCATGTCATATTATTTAAATAGAATCTTAAAAACCTTGAAATCACGTCCCTTGCCCATCAATTACTACTACATTTATTATCAGCTACAATGACGTTACTTCATTATTAGAATTAGATGACTATGAGGAACTTTTGCTGTTGTTCCATTCACCTGGTGGAGCTTTTGTATTACATTATCTGAGAAATATCACCTAAGAGATATGGCATACATAGGCTTGAACATTTCTGTTTACAGCATCATTAAAATGTCACTATATTTTTCAAATGCTAGAGAAAGCTCCAGTGGAAGAATACATGCAGAAATCTTTCCATTATGCCACTGCTCTTAAGAGCAAGATTTACTTTAAGATTTAAACTAGCAAGTGACATGAATTGAAAAAAAACTATAATAGCAATTTTTTGACAAAGTAATAGTTGATCATTGTTATATCACACTGTGAATGACTGGAAGCAAATCAGATTTATCTGCTGAATGCACAAAGCAATATGGTTACTGCAGATGACACTCTCATACAGCACCTGCTGCTGTAAAACATATATCTGCACTGAGCTCTTTACAGCTAACCAGTGCATATAAAGAAAGGAATAACTCAAGTGATTATTTACGTGGATGACTCTGTTCTTCCAACAATTTAAATAGCTAAACTATAAATTGTGGAATCATTAAGCAATAGTGCATGATCTGGTTACTGACCTCCTCACTCTGTATGATTTGGGTGCCTTGTCCTGTTGTTGTAAGCTTAAGCAATATTTTGGAGTAAAAATGCTGTGTAAGAGTTAAGTTGTTCTTCCTTTCTCTTTGACTGGCCATATGCCCTTGGCACTGTTGCCAACAAGTATAAAGTATATTATGGCAGTTTTCTCCTCAGTTTTTGGTTTCTGAGTACAAAAGATTAATCATGAGAGATCCTAGTCTAGATTTAACCAAAAGCCACAAAACCATCCATTCCTATAATATTTTGGCTTTAAAAAGAAAATATGGGTTTAGGAAGCTAGTCAGCATATGCTGAAGTGATCATGTCCAGGAAATCATATTTTGGAAAACGTCCTGTGGCCTAAACTCTATCTGCTGAGATCCTTGAGGCTGGGCTGGAAAATGTTTTCTATCTATTTATCTTCTGTACACTATAGTGCCCACAAGATGATTTGAGTTTTGGTCATAATACTACAAAGATGCCTGGTTAAAGTAAAATAGTACATTGACTTGAATCCAGTAGTTGGCATGATTTCTCAACCTTCACAGCAGTTTTAATAAAAATATTTGCAATGTCAAAACCTAAGCTCAAAAGATTTTTGCCTCATTTTAGTTTAAATTCAAACTTCCAGGTATGAAATTGTTTTATTATGCAGCACAGAAGTGTCCCTTCAGTAATCTTTTTCAGTGACTGACAATGAGCAGTGCAGAGTGAAAGCTTTCAGCATTAGTTCATTCATTCACTTTAGTTTCACTTCTTCCTTTCTTTTCCTTGCCACACCAGCATATTTAAAAAGGAGAGGCTTGCAGAGTCACGCTGTCACCATGCGAATATGGTGCTAACAGTCGTGAAGCTGCTCTTCCAGCAAATTCACACCATCCCACATCACTAGTCATTTGAATGCAAGAGAGTAATGCTCCCTTTAGGAAATTAAATACAAATTTGTGAGCAAATAGAAGTAAGAAAGCAGTACCTTAAAGCTTCTACTCCATTAAACCTATATACCTTACTGCAAAAAACTTGGTTTTATACCCAGCTGTATTAGCTTTTACATACTGTGCCATGCATACTGCAACACAGGCACAAGTAAGATGAATTAATGATGGTAGTCACAAAAAGCAATAATAAAGTTATAAGGCAGCAGCGCTAAAAAATGTCCCCTAAGAAAATAATATGATTCTTACCTATTCATTAGCTCTTGAAAAGTTTCATTTGGCAAAGGAAATATAAAGCCATTTATGACTGACTTCAAGTAATCCAAAGACACAAATCCACTCCGACTGACATCAATTGCTCTGAAGGCTTTTTCAATGTCCTGATAGGCTGAACACAGCTGTAATGAATACAATTTATAGTGTTTTGTTCAGAAAAACCAAGTTCATGAAGCTTTTAAAACAGTAATGCATTTTTTACAAGAACTTTTCAAATGTTCCTCTCTGTGAACTGATCAAATAGGTTACCCTAGCATGCTCTGACCGTCAGATGTTTAATTAATAAGCTCACTACAAAACAGTATTCCCAATCACACACTCTCAAATGACAAGTCAGACAAGTTTCTCAAATAATAACTCTGCCTCAAAATTGAGAACTAAAAATACTTGGTGGATCAGCCTGCTTGATAACACCTGTCTTAACGTAACTTTAAAACCATCCATGGCATAACCTGTCATCAAAGTTCCATTAATTAAAATGGGTCATTAGCACAATGAATACTGGAAAATGGTAGAAGACATGGAATAGTTAACATAGCTGTTGTATAAACATATCACACATATCTTTGGTTATTTTTTTAATTCATGGGCTATTGCAAAGGAGCTATGTGGATGTGGTTTTGCTTATGGGACTTGTAAAATGCCTGAAAGTTGACTTACTGCAGATTTTGGTAAGGCTCATGAAACAATAAGACGACTGGTTTGTTTTTCTGAAATGTTAGCTCCCACTGGGTTGTTGAATACTGCAAGCATCCCTGAGGCTTTTCTCCCCCTGCCATTTTTTGACAAGTACCCCATCTGCTTCTAAGCTGATTATTGTTCATTCAAAACTGCCGAAATCACAGTGTAAAGATAATGTATAGAAAGACTTTAGAAAGCCCAAAATAAACATCAAGGACTGTGAGGGCTTGCAAGGTGAGATGTACTGTGCTTCCAATCCAGGCCTTGACCTCCGTATCAAAGATATACGAGATGAAAAAGGGTCAAGATGTTGAAGGTCCCTGTAGACCTTGTTTGTCCCTCCTCTCCTGTCTTTTCAAGGCTGAGAAAGCACAATTACAGGTCTGTGTAATTGAGTTTGTAGTAGAATATGCAGTCTTGATGCACATTATCAGCTTATCTTTTCTTAGAAAGTCAGGATTTTGATGACATGAAGGCACAAGAGTGAGTGTTGGAAAATGTTGTTTCTTTTCACCTTCCCATAAAGCCGGTGGAACACAGTTACGTTCCACCATCACACTCCCCAGCCATCTTCGGTTAAGATCACTTCTAAAGGCATGTGGAGAGGTCATTTGCTGTGTCTATTCCAGCTCCACTCTCTATTCTAAGCTTGCGAGCACATATAAAAAAATGTGTTTCTGCAGTAGCACCTATCCACTACTAATTTATTTCATGCAGGTCAGAAAATAATTGTCAGACAATGATAACTAGTCATTACGCAGTGTAAGTCATTAGTTACTTTGATCTGACAGAGTGATCTAGCAATTCACATTATGAAACACCTTAGCCATCAAGCTTCAATGCACTGTCATTTTGTGTCAGCCTAAGGAATGTGGAGTTCTAATACCTACGTTTTTAATGCTGTGAATCTAATAAGCAAGACTGGAATTCACAAAATAAAACAGAACTGCTGCTTCTGCTAACTGGCTTTAAAAGCAAACAAGAAACCCTGTGCACAGAATTTGTTCATAAAAGAAGTTGGTATAATTAATTGGCCTCAAAGCTTGGTAATTTTCTTTTCCTGTGATGTCTGGCTCAGCTTCTCCACCTGTCGAAGTATTCCAAAGTATTAATGGTACTCCCTTACCTTTTCTCTGAATGTCCTCTCAGCGCTATCCAGACTGCACTCTGTCATGGCATGCTTAGCTGGTGAAGACTGTAGAAAAAGTTTTTTCTGCTTCTGTTCCTTCTCTTTTATTTTCTGGCGGATTAGTGCTGTTAAGAAAACTGATTTAGCAAAGTCCGCAGCTGTGTCAACTTCAAAGAAGTAAAGCCATCTAAAACTCTTGAAGACCGTTTTGTTAACTGGATAAATCTTTATGTACAAGCAGACGAAACCAAACCTGAAATACAACTTTCTTGTATTTTCTTGTACTTCAAACTTGATCGGTAGTTCAAAATTATGCTGTGCATTTGTTGTAATAGTTTTTCATTTCGTATTTCTTTTAAATCATGATACACATAACTTACAATCTTAACAGGTAACTTTATTACATTTAATATCAGAAGGTACTACTAGAAACTCCCTCTCTTTGCCAGTATGTTTCCAGAATGATCCACTACCAAAAATATATGTTCAGGAAATGAAAGACAGTGTCCTTATAGGCCTTTGATAATACACATGCCTATTGACCTTGAAAAGGCTGTTTTCTTTTCCATTTCCTTCTCATACTCCTGTCTCACTGTCTCATCTTAGCTCCCACAGTCCTTGGAAGAGCTTCCAGTTACCATAAGTCAAACAGTCCACCTCAACGATTCCCCATCAAAAAAACCCACACCAAAACCAAACCAATTCTGTGGAATATTTATTTCAGCTGGGCTGAGCAGCTCATTTTGTGATGGTGGTTTGTTGTATACTGCTCTACTTAATGTGCTGTTGGCATGTACATTCTTTGGGATAACGATTCTGCTATGGATGTGTTATATTTGATTAAGAGCATAGCCACAACCCCTGTGACAGACAAGACACAGGCATTTTGAGAACCTTATGCACAAAGAATACATGCACCAAACTCTTTCAAAGGTTATTACAGTAGGGCTGCATAGGAAAAAAAATGCTGTTCTGTATGGAAAAGGATACCAAAGTGTGACTACGTTGTGCTTAGGGCATGCCCTCCACTGTTCCCTCTGCCCGCTCAGTGGCCTGCTGAACACAGATTTTCCTTCCTGTTTAAATAAAGCTATACTTTTTGTTATTTAAACTTTTGAAAATTATTTGTGTGAATGCTCAATTCCATTTAGAACTGCCTTGCTTCAATTTAGTTTTGGTTGGGTGCTAATATTTATTAAACAAATATCACTCAGTTTTGCACCTCAGAGATGAACCAGAGAGGTTACCACTAATTTATCTCGATGATTTTAAAACCTATTTTTAGACCAATGTTGACTGGTAATTTTTTTATAACTACTTTACATGGACAAGGCTCCACTTCTCAAAGCAGGTGGGTGAAAAGGATGAAACCGGGAATCAGAGGGCAAGAGGTGAATTCAAGACACTGTGAGTACGGTAGGGCTGCAGGAACACCCCACAAGCAAGGTTTCTGAATGTCTGAGGCATCCTATGGTGGAATGAGTGGGGAGGTTGTGTCCCAGGCCCCATTAACTAGACAGGTTAGTTAAGAGGGTTAATCATGCACAATGCTAGGTACAGCATGTACTAGGAAAGAGGAGGAGCCTTAAGTCATAAGATTATTTCTCCACAATTTCAGTACCCCACACAGGAAAAAAACCCACCATTTTTGGTAGTTATATTTACTTCTAGTAATTGTTTCAAAGCAATCTTTGATAGCCCCGCACAAACTTACAAACCTCTATATAGACACACCATGGTCGTGTAAAATGGTGAGAAGAAAAAGTATTATTAAAATACTAGATGTCCTCACTTCGTGATTTCAAAAGAGTTTGGCTTCTTCTGATCCTACTGAAGCCAATGTGAACTGTTGGTATTCAGGGCCTTTGAACATCAGACCATCTATATAAAATTGGTTCAAAAATAATTCCTACCACCCAAGGGAAGACTTTTTGTCAGGAAGAGGATAATCATAATTCAGACTTCTGGACTGCTGACTTCTCTTTTCTAGACTAGGATAGATTTTTTTATTCTTCTATAATTCTCTTCATGAAGTGCTAAATTTTGAGTAGTAGAAATGAAAGAGACGATGTTTGAAGATAATGCAAAGTACAGGTAAGTCTTTATCAGCTTTCTTCAGCAAAGGTAAGTTTAAATGCTTCTTTTTTACACAAAAATAAATGAAAAATAATTAGCAGTTAGCCTCACACTCATGAAAAATCCTACTGCCAAAATATCATATGTGTACATGTGTGATGGAGAAAATACCTTGTTAAATACACTAAATTAAATTTCAATATATGCAAACACATTTACATTATTTTAAAATGTACTGGAAGGGCCTTTCTCACTATCTTAACTTGCGCACCTTCTTAAACTCACATCTCCATAGATCCTCACATTCACGTTACAGGTAAATCTGTCAGATTTTTGCTGTATAACCTCTCAAACACAACCTTTTTCATCCATGTACAGGGTTAAACCTCTTCACTGCCTCCGTTCATCCAACAACTGAATTACTGAAACACACTTTTTCTGTCTTTGAGGAAAACAACCGTATCCTGCTCTTACCAATGACTCTTCCTTCCCTAGACAGCAAACATAAGCTAATGCCTTCATTTTAAGGTTCTCCACGGCCCTCGTCCTCCACGCCAATCACTTTTCACTCGGGAACGACCCATCATGCCACCTTGGACTGTCTGGTTCTTGCAATTTCAAACAAATACATTTTGTATCTACTCTTATGCTGACCCTCGTATTTGAGAGGACCTGCCCATACACGTACACAAACTGACCGTCAATCCTTCTTAAACATCCTTCTTTGAGTCGATGCCTACAAAGACATTCCCAACACTCCAATAAGTTAGGTTGCTGCTATGCTTGAAACTACTGCCATGCTGACAAAAAATGTCTTACTGTCACCTTGACTTCCCCAACCTGTCCAAGTTCACCATTTTGTCACTGCCTTAGAGTTGAAGTTCTTTGTTACAAAGATTACCTGCAGAGTTCAGTATGATTGAATACTGGGTGAAAACTGAGGTTCCCAAGTGCTGCAAGATTCCAAGTTGCAGTAACAAATTCTTTATCTGGGGTTTATGAGTTTGTGGTGGTGATTTTATTTTTTGGCCCATGTAACGTGTCACCTTTTGATTTTAAAGGCAGTTTTCACACACAGTTGGTAGAATTTCCCAGGCCAAAGGAAACTGGCTTTCTTTTCTTCCCTGTCCTAGTTGTATCTACTGAGAATCAGAGGCTATCAATGTCCTACAAAACTGCAAACCAGATGTGTCAAGGCCAACAGAAATACTTCCATTGACATAATTGGAAAAAGGAAAAGTACCCAAATTTCCACTCCTTTTCTGAGCACATACCTGGAACTTCATTTTTTTATGCTTTTTTCTTTAACTGTGTCTGTACTTATGCCAAAATTCTTCAGAAATTCTTTATAATCCATCACATTAGAGTCTCTAACACAGTAACAGTTCCACAGCCTAGAGAAAAAGAGCCCTTTTTTAGAGAACACAGCTATTCTAGATCATACTTGTAGTGAATTGAAGAAATAGGAAATTAATGAAATCTTTAGAAACACAATATGTAAAAGATTGTGAAAAACAAATAAGCAGTGAATTACTTTTTTCTACCTTCCCACTACATTTTTCTCTGGTCTCTTTCCTCTGCCCAAGATTGTCTATAGTATATAAGTTGTCTGCATAATATCATTCAAATCTTACATACAGTGCCATTTTCTTGGCCAGCTACATGAACATGAATTTTAATATATCGCACAAGGACATTTTTCTTCTAATAATACAAGAATATTATGTTATTCTTAAACAAATTCCAGTGTAACTTATGGTAAGTCATACCTAAACTCTGTAGCAAGTTGTCTGGATTTTATAGCAGGCTGGAAAATTTGCAGCAGCTTCATCTGGATTAAATGGGAACCTCACTTTGCAATTAGAACTCATTTCCACATGGTATTGACTTCCACAGCTTGGAAATTAATCTTTGATTGCAAGTGTTTATTTTCTAGATATTTCTCTTGATCAGCAGTGAAGTTGCTAATACTGTATGCACTTGCCATCTTCAGACTGTGTATCCAAATGCTTGGAAAAAATGAGCAGTTTTCACCTTTTAGAACGACAGTTTGTTAGAGTGTCCAGACCAGTTTTATCACAAGTTACTGTAGGATTTATCTCCAATCCCCTTCAGAAAACACTGCTGTGACTCATGCTCATGTTTTATCTTCCTAATCATGAAACCTAGAAAGATGTATTTTTTAAAATTAAAATTAAAGTTCTGTTGCATAAAGAGGATCCATCAAGTCTAAAGCTAAAACAGTACCATTAGAACAACTTGTGCTTCACAGGCAGCTAAGTTTCTCTCAACTTCCTTCGCATTTAGCCCCATAATTAGTCTCTAAATACAATAAAACTTGTGTTTGATTAAAGCATGTCTGACAAAAATGCATCTAGTTAGTCCTGATGAATTGTTCCAAAGACTAATAACAGAAGAATTGATTGCCTTATTTTTTCATTTGAATTTGTGTATCTAGTGAAGATACTACACCATATGATGTAGTCACCTCTTAAACTCCTTTGTCAAAGGCTAAACAGATTGACTGCTAACATTAAGCTCTAAAGCATCCACTCCATCCCTTGAATCATGATTGTGGCTTTTTTTTTTGCACAACTTTCCAACATTCTGGGAATGAGAGCACCTGATGTGAAGCTGTGTTCTGGTTTTGACCTTGACAATATATGAAAATAAAACTCCTATTTCTGCTCAGTACTTTTTCCAGACATCTTTGGGACAGTAACCCTTTCGGAGATCCTCACAGTAGAAGCCAAGATCTTATGAAAAAAAGACAAATATCACCCATTTATAACCCACTACTTGCATCAACATGGGGGGTAAAGGGAAGAAATTCCACTTGCAATTTATGGGGCCATTTAGGTGATAAAGAGAAGAGAACCTGGTTAGCCATTTGGCAAATTCCATTTGGGACAAGAAAAGACAGCTGCACTGTAACATACCCTGTTTTCCTCCCTGTTCTTTGGGTTGTACAGCAAAGTGTGAAGGTATGATTAGCTGCTAAGATCATCATAATTCCATCACTTTTGTGGCGTTCTGAAAGACAGGAATTCCCAATCACAGTATTAAATTTACTTAATAAACTTGGGAAGTCATTGACTTGCCTCTTGCCTCAGTTTCCCATTTGTAACAATTGAATTATAATCCTGCCCAGCCCATGGGCTCTCCTGGTTATAACAATAAACCACACACCTGTTTTTGATGCATGCAAGCCACGGGTATATGCATAATTCATGGAGGACTTCACTTCTTTTCCCCAGCAATTCCCCCACACCCTATTTCCCCTCGAGCTTTCTCTTTGTGTCTTACTAGAGGGTGAGGATTATCTGTGAATTTATTTTCAAGGAAATTTTAAAGGGATTAAGATTATGTTAGCTGTGAGTTGTACATATGGAAATACAGAATGAATATACAGACAGTACTATGACATATGTGAAGTGCAGTAGAAACATATGTAATAAAATGGATAGATTTGGTTCCACTTTGAACAAACTTTTCATGCATACATTCAAAATAAAAGGAATACTTCAGACACATTTGTGTGATTGGATTATTTGGGGATTGACAGCTGTATTTTATGAAAATGCCATGAGAAAATCAGGTTAGTAGTAAATCTCAGCATCAGGAATAACACTTTGGTACATTTTAGGAGTGTCTGAAATTCTCCCTTGTTTACAGTTCAGTTTTTGATCTACCAAAAAACCCCAACCTACAACAAAAACCAGATACATACACAAATTACCATGGCCTTACTACAGAACAGGAACACTCTTCAGTCATTATCCTACATTAGTGAGGGTTTTCAGCAACCCATGGGGTATTCTCTTTCCTGTCGCATGAAAACAGTTGCATCCCTCCCCCTAGGAACTTTCTACCGTTACTTTCAGGCAATTTCTGCTGTTTTGAACAAAATGGCTTATTATGGATCTGCATATATCAAGGCTGGAAAGTCAATCCCATTTGATAAACAAATAGAAATACAGAACTAATTACTGGTTCAAAATTGCACTTTCGCGCGCTGTTCTTTATGCTCCAGCTTCTCATACAGGATCCCCATGAATAGGCAAGGATCACCATCATGCTTTGCACACCGTTAACCACATCGTTACAGAAGGGGCAGGATACAATCTGGACATGTAACGAATGGAAATTGAGTTGGTCTTTGCAGCAGCTATCAAAACTGGGCCAGATAAATGATAAAAATCAATAGGAGACTTGCTATTGCCCTCATCTGGGCGTATGAAGAGAACACAAATTATGTAGCATCATTCTTGATTGATCTATGTTAATATGCCTTAAAAACCAAATTGTCGGTCCTAATCATCACAATGATTAGTTTGCTTTCATAAATTTATTGACCAAGGAACGTATTCCCAAAGACAAGCTCTAAACGCTGACAGCAGTCTCTTCCGTCCTTCTCTATAGAGGAAAGAAGGAGAACAAGCACTACCACAGGGTGATTCAGAAATCCTGAATTGTGGTCCTCATCTGCTTGCTCTCTGCATACGCTAGCATCTTTTCACTTACTAGAAAGGGCAACAAGCCTCAGCTATTTTAAGTTAGCCTTTGGATTGCCTTGCCCTTCCTGTCATTAAATGATTTCCCTATTTATTTCTATGACTTCCCTGTTTATCTCCCTATTTATATAACCTAAGCCAGTTCATAGGTTATCATCTGAAAAAAATATTTCAGTACCTGCTTATGTTCAATACCTGCTTAAATTTGAGCACTGTTTCCTCTATACACCCAAGATGGAAGGACTGGATTGAAACCAGTTGAAAATAATGAAAATATGTTCATTACATTCAAGGGGCACTGGATCAGACCCTCTCTAAAGCCCTGTTCTTGCAAACACAAAGTCTTTCAGAGCACACGGATCCCAACTACGTTAACTTTATTGCTAGTTTTGGCTCTGATAGGCTGAAGCATCCAGTCCTGTGTAGCCATAATATTCTTGAATCAGTGCCATGAATACAGCTGGACTACCCAGATCCACAATGGGAGATCTTTGCACAAGTTTTGCTTAAAAGCTAGAAGGCTAGCGCATATCTCAGTGCTGATAAGACTATTACACAAACAAGCACAACAAATCTAAGAATTGTACTATGCATTTTAAAGTCTGGGTTTGCTTTTAGTTTCAGTACATATTCCTTAAGCAACACTTCATCTGAAAGTATTTTTTTACTTAGTAATTTTCAAAAAATTGAAGCTGACAATGCACATTTAATAAGCGTAGAAATGGCTTCTGGTTTCCTAAGTATCAAAATATGCTAATTATAAGTACAACTATTCATTATTTTCCAACTTTCCATTTTTACACACATATGAATATCTCCTAATTGTTAAAATTGAAAAACAAACAAATGTACCCATTATACTTTTTATGAATCCAGCCCATTGTTCAAGGAAAAGAAATCATTCTTTACACAAAGATTTGCTCTGAAATTGCTGCCAAAGAAAATAACCTTGAGTTATTTGCTGCATAACTGCCACATGAGTACATTAATGGTGCCTAGGGACAGCTTCGTCTGGAGCATGTGACTTTTAAGAAAAAGCTTTTAAGTTCAATATTTTAAAATTGCTGCCATATCCCTTTTCTTTCTCTGATTTTTAAATTAAATCCAGTTATCGCATATAGGAAGAAGTCAGATGGGTTTTGTTCCTATGTTTTCAATCATTTATCTAACAATGAAGGTTTGTATTGCCTGGCTGCAGTGAATTCAGGATATCATTGGGATGTTAAGGAAATAGGTGCATATATATATTTCATGGGTGGTTTTTCCCACAAAACTGGAGAACGTAGCCCCGGTATGAAACGTGAATAACTTTCCTGACCATTAGGACTAGATGATCAAGACTGCCCAACTGTGAAAGCATGAAAGCTAAGACCTGGGATCTGGTCTTAAGGAGAGTTATATTTTTCACGTAATCAAGTAAATCTTTAGATGGTAGGTCCATCCAAAAAGGGTTTACTTCTTCCTAGCAATGACTGGGTTTCAGAAATGTTAGACTACTGGGTTTTTTTCAGAAAATCTTTAATATCCTTTTGGTGAGGTAATACAATTGCTCTGTCTCTCTGGAGTTGGGCTGGCCTATCTGAAAGAAGTGCTATGAGCACAAACAGGGCTCTCTGACAGAATTTGTGGATCCAAAACACGTCTCTGAAAATGAATATTTTCCCCTGACTATACAGTAAGTGTCCCCAGCCCAAAAGATATGTATGGACAGTGCCTTAAGTCAGGATCTTGACAGAAAAAGCCCTCCTAATAATTACAGGACTGGTCCAAAGTCCATTAAAGTTAATTGAGAGACTCGACACTGTGTCCCAGAACAACCATAACGGGATTACAGGATAAAATATTTGTTAATCAATCCAAGGCAAATATTCAGCAGGCTTTGGCTTGAATCAGAAACAGCTGCAGAGTCCAAAACCAGAAATCAATTCAGGAGACCACACTGTGAAGAGACAGCAGGAAGAAAAGTGGTGGCAGAACTTGGTCTAAAGAACAATATTGTTTTCTTTTTTTTTCAAGACCAATGCAGAAAGAAGCATTTTAAGTGGATTATATTATACTGTAATTCAAAACTAGAAACCTAAAGGACAGCACAGGCCCAGGCCCTATCACATGAGATGCATTTTGTCTAAAAGTCACAGCCACAGGTCCATGCTATGAAAGCTATGTTGTCCAGTGAAATATGACAGACAAAGATATCAAAGAAATATGGCATAGCAGCTAGTAGAGCATCCAATACCCTAGAACATCCCTGGACCCACAGCTTTGAAGCAGACGGTCTTTACATATACAGAAACCTCACTGGGAACCTCACAAATAGAAGAAAATGTCTTTCTGATGAACATGACTTTTTAGGCTGCTGGGTTTGGAATATGACACTCCAAGCTTTTGCCTGAGGAGGAGAGCTGAGTGGGAAGAAAGGGGGACAGATCAGAATCATAGAATGGTTAGGGTTGGAGGGACCTTAAAGATCACCTAGTTCCAGCCCCTCTGCCATGGGCAGAGATACCTTCCACTAGAACAGGTTGCTCAAAGCCTCATCCAACCTGGCCTAAACAGTCTAAAAAGACAGTTAGGATTTACTTCACCTGCCTGCTTATCTGCCCCTGATATGCTAAAAAACACCTTCGAAACCCAAGGATTTTTGTTAGACTGCGGGCATAGATTTTTGTCAAGGAATTTCCTGGATGGTGATTTCGAGAATCTAAATATTCCATGGGAGGCCCAGAAATCTGCCACGTTTCATTTAGATTTTTTGCTATTCACTTTGAATTTTTCCTGTTTCTCAGCCATTATCGCTACTGTCAGCAGTCAGATTTTTGGAGTGGTCAAGTGAATCAATAAGGCTCCCAGCATGCAAAAAAGAAAGTATTGTGCTTGCCCAATTTATGAGGAATTCAGTGGGAGACACAAATATACTTAAAAGATAGCGGAGGACATTTAGATTCAAATTTCTTGGGTTGCCCATGCCTCCCCAGCCAACTATGGTACAGACAAAATAAACCCAGTCAATATGACCTAAGTTGCTCACTTGGACAATGTTCTTTTAGGGCATGATGATTTCAAGAGGTATAGCTTTTGTACATTAATAAATCTGCAGATGGAGGAGTGGAGTATATTCATCTGTTTTATGTTGTCCTGGAGGTTTAACTGGATCAGTGCAAAATTATGAGCAGATAAGTGAATTTGACCCATGATTTTAACCATACTTTCAAAAGAAAAGCATTTTATGCCTTTGACTAGGGAATTAATATCCTTCCTTAAATGTATTATTAACATTAATTGTCTTGCACTTGTACTTTGAGAAGCGAACACACTTTCAGGTTGCCTTAAGGTTCATCCATAATAAGACATTCAGGTATAGTTTGGGTATATTTAAACATTCTCAGTTTTACTAGGCTTCTTCAAAAGAGTATCTCAGTTGTTTGTGTGGTATTCCATCAGTAAGCAAATAAAATAAATGTTACATTTTATCTCCCTATTATTTCTGATATTCTTTCATACAGAGGTGACTCAGTACCATTATTTTCACTTGTTAAGCTTCAGAAGTTTTTCTTGATAAAAATTCATCATTTTAGAGCTTTAAACCCCCAAAATAAAAATTTGTGTTCTTTTTTATTATTCAGCACTTATGAGATGTCGTAGCATTTTTATAGATTTATTACCTTTCAGATTGCAATGCCAAACACAAGGTTTATTGTCAAATAAAGCATCATTTTGGGGTTTTGATTGCCTGCTTTAGAAGAGTATTGCTTCTGTTCTATAATTGCCTGTACCAAATTATTTAATTGGTTTTGTTGATATCTAATTCTGGAAAGTATCCCAACCAGAAAAAACACACAAAATGAAATGGTGTAGCCAGGCAATATGAACTGACAAAAATTATTTTGGAAGTTGCTCAAAATGAAAAAAATATCCCAATAAAAAAACCACAACAAAAATCCTAAAGCAATAAAGTACCATCCTAATTTGCTTCATTTTCTTTTAGGTCCCTATCCAGCAAATAGTATCTGTAGCCGTATTTCCTGATGGATTTCATAGACTCCAAAATCCACAGAAAGTCATTCAAAATCATAAGACACTAAACATTATTCGGAAACAGAGTATGTAACATGAGATTCGTGTTGGTTTAAGGCAGTTTGTAGCTGATCTCCCTGCGTGCCATTGGCATCAATTCACAGGCATTGTCATCACTTGATCTCTTTCAACATTTCCATCACAGTGCCTTATAAGCACAACTTCACAGCAACCCATCGGCAAAGATACTAAGGAAATATTCCACATGCTCTTTGGATATTACTCTCCTACCCCATCATCCTTGGGCCATCCTTCTTCCTGCAGCCCCTACTGCAGTCAAAGCTCCAGCTACTTCCCATCCCCACGTCCCTGCTCTGAGAGAGCAGGCTCTGCTGCAGCTTCTGTCAGTACAAACTAGTAGCGGCACTGGATCCATCATATCTGAAGCACGTATGGACTCCCAATATTAATACGTAGCCATTGCTCTGCCATTGAAGAGCAGAAAAATCTAGTTTCCAGTCGCTATATAAACATTAATCAAGGGTTACATTGTACCTCTGGGGTAAGCAAGTATTACTCCCTTATGCAGCTGTGCAAACTAGAGCCCCCAAAGGTTAAGTGTTTCTTCTGAGGCTCCTGGTGACCCAGCTGCCAAGCCAAGATGACTGGGTCACTGAATCAAGCCTCTCCATGCTTTCTGGCTTCACCCTACTCGGAGGCAGTCTCTGAGTTTCACAATTTCACCGTATCACTTCAACATGAAAATCAAGCTAAGGGGAGAGTAAGCAGATCATAGTACACGATACAACATTTCCCTCTTCACTGCCTCAAGTTGAACAGGATGTGAAGATGTGCCATGGTACTATTTTATTTCAAACAACAGCGTTCTTCTACCCCGTGGGCAAAAACCCACTCATATTCAAACTACCTGCAGGAATTCAGCAAAAGGACGAAGCAGCCGATCAGAGCTGTTGCCTTTTTCAAAGGCAAGATTTCACCTGGTTATCAGGATCTTTTTTCCAGTGAGAGGCAATGGCTCTGCTTTCTCCACTCACTGATCTCAGCAGGAGTGGGAAGACGCTTTCTCATTCAGAAGCCAACAATTTCAAATCAGCTGTGAAAGGGGCGGGTTCCTCATTCCTGTAGGTATGTCCTGCACACATGCTTTGTCCTCTTGATACATTAGTTCTGCTGAATAATATTTCAAAAATGTCTTATGTATATCCTATGTCAGCCAAAGAAACTGAAGGGGTCAAGCAGCAGGCTGTCCGAACACCTTTTATAAGCAGAGTAAGGAAATCCTTTCCTCTCTTCACTACTTCTTCCTCTGGAAGAGCCTCTGGGGTTCTCACTCCCTCTTCTGTTCAGCTTTCAGAGTGGAGTAGGCACCAGCATCTCCATGCAGACTCCTCAACCCTGTCCTGGGTCTGAGGCCAAGAACGTCCATCCCCAATGTCACTCTGCAAGACTGCAGGCAAGTGGAGTCCCACATTGTCCCTCCAGTATCTTAACCCTCATCCTGAAAATCTGATTGGGATGAATTCTGATGCAGGACTCATCCCTTTGGAATGGATTACGAACATATTTATCCTTGCACACTACTGCATCCATTTAGTCAGAGAAAGGCTGAAGGCTGCAACTTGCAGACAGAAGATAAACTGGCAAATTAGCCTGCTGCAACAGCCCCCAGACACTGTCATTCAGAAGATCACAAAGGCCCCGTCATTTATTGTTATTATTGCTCTCACAGAAAAATCATGGCTGTTTCTTTACTTTTCAAATTCTGAGTCCTTCATCCTAAAACAGGTGATCTCAAGAATTTGCCTTAGTGTGTGCCTCTGTATCCATCCTGCACAGCTGTAGTCAAAAAGTCTGCAGCACCTGATAATGTTTTTCACATTCTTTGCAATCTACAAATTACAGGTGATTTCAAGGAACAAGAAACCAATACTGACACAACTGACACAAATGCAAGCACCGGAAAGCTTTGCTAACATGTAATACAAAATGCCATTTTATACCTATTTTGATAATACAGGCCAACCTTCCCCAGCACAGTAGGAAATGTTACAATAACACTCTGTGAGAAATGACTATTTTGCATTTACTCAATGTCTAAGGCAATTTCCTCTTCAAATGGCACTAGTACACTTCAAAACTCTTCTAGGCAAAGCAATGAATTTCAGATACAATTCATATATTTTAAACAGTAGGCAGAGGATGAACTTCCTTCAGTAACTGAAACCTAGAGATTTGCTGGAAACCAAATATCAAAGATCAAGGCAGGTATACACTTCATAAGTATCAGTGAACTTCAGAATATCAGTGAATTATTTGTTCTACATATAGCAAAGCATTCTTTTTCTCACTTCACTTCAAAAATTACCAAAATCAAGAAGATTTAGAGGTTGAAAGAAAAAGTATAGATGGGACAAACTGATGAATATATTCGAATTCTAGCAATTGCAACTCTCTTCTCCAAGTCTGTTAAAAATTTCAGCAACCTGGACCTTAAAGTATGCTTACAAACTGAAAACTGACAATAAAAGTAGTATTGAAGGCTTCCATGCTTACTCTGTTCTGTGTTGAATTTACTCAGCTTACAAGAATAAAGCCTTGTTTAAAAATACCACTCTTTTTAACTGCTGTTTCTGCAAATGCAACCGGGGAATTGAAAGTCAGGCTGTGTTCTTTCTGGCTCACATAATAGCAGCAATAATAAAGATTCTGCCGCTGCTCCTTACTCACTCATTCGCATGCGGCTGCCTGAAACAGAATTAAATCCAGCTCAGTTGCATATGCTCTGCGGTGCTACTAGGAGTAAGGAGGAGGAAAGTCCTTGGAGGAAATCCTGATCACAGTGAAGCTGGTACTCCGATGCAGCCAAAATTTCATATTTTATTTGTTTTAACCCAAAGAGTCAAGATTCCAAGCCCTGTACTCTCACTACAGAGCATTATGCAGAGCGAATAGGCCTATTTGTGGCTATAACCATCCACTGATGTAAGCAAAGGTTGCCCAAAGTAAGTAGCTATGAATCAGGCAGATTTGACTACCCCTTGGCAACTCTGCTTGGCGAAAAAGGGTAGAAGAGGATAAAGCTTTTTATCTGGCTGAAGACATGAAGAAGGAAAGACAGTTTTTATTCATTAAAAAAAGTCTTTTCCTATAGTGACAGATATAAAACAACAAAGGAAATTCAAATTCAAAGAAAGGATTAGACTTCACCAGAGTAGGCCAGGATTTCTCTTTCTTGCCACAACTGGCAAAACATTTCCACCACAACTCCAAGCTTTTCATGGAGAAAGACATGCAGCAATCTTGATTAATTTCTCCCTGTAATCAGATTTAACTGAAATGTATTATTTAATGAGGGAGGCGAAGGTTTTGGATATTGTGGTGTCTGGCACCGGTGGTACATTTTTCTGCCAGCTTGATACAACCATTTGTCCTTCCAGGTTAGATAAGCTACGTACCAACCAGTTTATGCTATCAGAATCCTTCAGCAGAGACACTAGAAGCAATGTTCCTGTTTGTTCTCCGGAGTATGAGTGGTATCACAGCACTTTTAGCAACAACAGGGCCTTGTCATAGTGTCTTTGGCATAACGCTCTCTGTTGTCACTGACACATGCCAGCTGGCTGCTTCTCCCCACCCCAGCAGTGACTGCATTTCGGCAGCATTTATGCATGTGAAGCACTTGGGGATCCCTGGGGAAGAAGGAGGACAATGAATATTTTAAATATTTTCTTATACTTCAGAAGCACAAAGGATATCCATGGAAAGCACATCCTCTACAGGCATCGCAACAGGAGGAACTTCCAGACACTCCCTTTTGCAGACTGCAGCTTCCTGTGAGACAATTTCCTGCCACAAATCACTGGAGTTCATTTTGCTATCCCCACAAGTATTGCCAGTCACTGTATATCAAGGTATTTTCCTCAGCAACTGTGTCTCCCATGGGTCTGGGCTTGCAAGGTGCCACCCGCGTCATGTGTTCCTTCCCTCTCCCTAGCCTTTTTGGAACTTGCTTGGTGGCTCAGGGTATTTGGCAAGGGTGGGAAAGAGATCTGGAAAGGGGTTTTCATGCATTCCCATTACCCCAAACTCCTGAATTCTGCCTACAATAACATATACCACCTTCCTGGTGTTGAATGAGTCTGAGAGAGGTTTTAGGGAATCCCTGAGACAAACAGGCCCCCAGCATTATAGCCAGGAGAAGAATTGTGCTTTGCAGGGAAGGCAGCAGGCTGGATGGGGAGGCAGAGAAGTTCTGCACAGATGCGCTACAACGACTTGCCTGTCTAGGGGGATATGCATGGAGGAGACTGGGACAGACCCAGTGTTTCTTCTGCAGGAAACAAAAGCTGCTTGCCCTTGACACGAGGATCAGAAGCAAAATCTGTGTTCAAACTTGTGGTTGCTGCCCCTCATTAGAGCTGTACAGTCACCCTAATAAACAACATATGGGAAATCTGGGGTAATTATTTGCCAAGAAAGCAAAAATAGCAAAATTTTTATGGCAGCATTAATAAATATGCTGTAAGGAATAAGTTGGGGACAGAGTGGTAAAACATGCTGCCTTCTTCCATTTTTGTGAAAACGTGTCGAAAATGCATAAATTAGTAAAGCAAAACCCGTGCTATAACACCTGGCACTCTCTCTGGTGAAAGGACTAGAGCTCAGATGTGCTTTCAAGGCAAACCCTGCAACACAGGACAGCCTGGAAGCTTACCACCCCACTAACCGTCCCTGAAGGGGCCGCGCATCAGATCCACGGTCTCCAAAACACCCTTCTCGAGAGGGAAGGAGGTGCACGTGAGGCAAGCTGGCCAGGGCAGGAAAAGGAAGACCCCCAGTAACTCTGCTTCCAGCCTGTCTCAGGGCAGTCTGACAGCAGTCTGTAGCAGTCTCCCTGTCTGGCTGTCCCCTTCCCTTCGGTCGGCACAGCCATGCAGAGATGTACGCTTAGATTTCCTGCCCGTCGTGGCACCCTGCTGTAACAGGCACTGGGGGAAGAAGGGGGATGACGGAGAAGCTTTTAGAGTTATGGTTATATGCCTTATCACCAAATGGAAGATTTCAATCTGCAAAGATCTATCAATCTAGCATATTACACGCAGAGAGAGACACACATCAGATTTTGTTTGTTTTGTTAAAAAATAAAGAAAGAAAATAAATGCCTGAAAAATATTCTTCTCGTGCTATAAACACATCAATGCTCATTTTCCCTATATTCTACTTTGGGCCATTTTGTGTAAAATCTTTAATTAAAGTTTTTCTTTGAAATTGTCATCATCAAACCAGAAGAAAGTAAAAAACGGAAGGACACAGCTGTGCATATATGAAGTGCTATTCAGTACCAAATGAATTGGAACAAAATAAGTATCGTGACTGTTATGCTCTTAGTTTTGGCTCTGTATTCTCAGTAGCACAGTCTAACTTGTCACTTTATATTGATTCCATCTGTTTACACTCTGCAGAGTATTGGCTTCCTACAGTGAACATTTCCTATTTACCAGCTGGTAAAGATAGGCCCAAACCAGATAGAAAAGAATTAGACTATTTTCAGATCCTCATAAACATAAAATCAAAAATTAATGGGGGAGGGGAGATGAGGGTAGGGGGGAGTGAGGAAAATATATGGGCCTGATGCTTGTTCATATTGACAGCCCTTTACAACCCATTAGCAATTTTTAGGGACCTTGAAATTTGTGCAATGAGTACACAAAATAAATCAATTTTCAGTCCTCTTTACATTGTGCTTTACATGAATGGCCTTATTGTAAATGCGAATCAATCCCAGTACTTCAGTAATCTTTAAAGAGAAACAGTTGGGGTCCAAACTTAGCTAATATAATACTCCCACTCCCACCAGCCAACTATGAGTGAAAGACCTCCATATAAAACGGATGTGCACATGCAGTACAGAACCATCTCTGTACTCTGACAAATTGAGTTTTAGTTATTTCTTTTTCATACTTGCTGGATTCCTTTAAGGAGACTATTATTTGGAGGAGCTGACTCACTTCAGGAGAGTCCTTCTACTGTTGTTAAAAAAAATGTTTCAGGTTGCAAGCTCTTCTTGAACAATTCAAGAACACTGTGTCATTGAAGTTGAGGCTTCTTTCTATGGTGCCGTGTCCTTTTGCAAGTATTACTGGGGAACAAATCCTGTCCCTATTTTTGGAGTCCTAGCAGCCAAGTCAGTGAAATTGCACTCTACAAAGAAAAAGAGGGCAGATTTGGGTGCTTAGAAGACGAGCTGCCCTTTATTGAACAGGTCTCTGCTGCACCAGGGCAGTAGCATGCAGCCAGGGCATTGGCTGGCCAGGAACATGGAAAAGAAGGGTCTGGACTTCTGGTACGGTCTGAAAGTTCTGGTTCTTGTTACCTGCAGCACATAAAGAAGTGCATAACTATCCCAACTACATTGCTGCCTTACTTTCCTGAACACTCACTAGGTCAGTAGAAAAGAGCTCTTCCATGCACCATCACTTATATTCCCAGGCACACATCTGTTCAGCGTTTGGCCCTCCTTCCCAGGCCAAGTTCTTTGCTTAGGAGGCAGCACTGGGGATCCTACACATCGTGGCCAATTTCCTACAGTTTGCTGTTACTTTTCTTTCTTGATCAGGTTCCCCCCCCCCCGCTCCTTTTCTTTAAAGTTCCTTTTCCCAAGACAGTGACCTTCAGGAGTAACATTTTATTACATTTGACTAGGAATGATGGAAGGACTCCTATAGTCAAAACTAAACTTAGAGTTTTGCCCTGGCATTTGAAATACTCAAAATCTTTTCCTAGCTTATCTATGCTTTACTGAGCAAGTAAGACTGACTACAAAGGCAGTAAGACTTACGTCCAACGGATACAACAAACAACTTTGGCGTCATAAAAACAGGCAAGGTCAGCCCTGGGTCATTTGGTTAAGTGAACTGTCAGCGTGCTAGAGTTTCTAAGTGCAGGACAGTGATGAGAAATCCAAGGCCGCCTGTCAGGTCTTGGTTTGCCTATGTCTTTTCACTGACTAGAAGATGCTCTGAACCACCTGCTGCTTTTCTTGATCTTGGTCATTACACCAGTTGTGAAGTCTAAATACGGGTACATGTGGTAAGTGGTCCAAATGTGGCTTCCTGCCTATACAAAGAGAAAATTACTGTTCCTATTCCTTATTTTACTGAGGACATGAGGGACTTTTTCTTTTGTGGTTTTTTTTTTTTTTTTTTTAACATACACATACAAATTCAAAACCTAGTCAGAGTTACCAATATACAAGTATCCTTGACTGATGACGTGCATGCAAACAGAAGCAGAATAAGGTTTAGCTTGGGAATAAGCACCGTGATACGTTACAGATACGTATTTAAAAGAGTATATGAACTCTTAAATGTATCTGAATAATTATCTGTGTACATCATGCATTTACATATCCTGCAGTACTTATTTAACTGAATTGTTCCTGGGATATATACATAGCAGTAACCTTGCCTTAAGTTAATGATGTTTTTTGTTAATGTACTAAAATATACGTAACAGCTCTATTTCACAATGCTGTTAAAAAAATAACATAGAACCTTGTAAATTAAATATACCAGATCTCTAATTAGGACTTTGGAGGGTATTTTCAATTCAGAAATTCTATAATAAGAAGATATTTCAGCAGTTTCTTTTGTGGTAGGAAATGCTTAACATGAAAATGTAAACGTTACTCTTCAGTTAGCTGCATATAGCCAAATGAATAAAAGCTATGACATTAATAACAACTATACCAAGTTATGATTGATAGGCTTTTCTACAGCGAGAAAAGATTGTCTTGGATACAATCTGTCCTAACAGCCTTGCGATATGTTAATATTTTATTCAGACTAGAGTGAGGATATATTCAGATGTCCTACTCAGTGGAAGAGAAGCAAATGGGTTGCAAATACTACTGCAGCCCTGAGGTGCAATAGCAGCTGTGAAATCAGAAAGATTTTATTTCCCCCTCCCAAATTACAGGCCAAGCCCATGCCAAGCACAGCAGGAGGTTGGATTTTCCTTGGAATTTACATCAGGTTATGTTTAATGTATTTCCTCTTCTATGAACAGTCTTAGGGTAGAGCCAACAGACTGTCACACAGTGCTCTAGAAGGCATGGAACACTCTTCTGTGTCCTTGTAAATAGTAACTATTGTTAGGTGTGATATGTGACATTAGGTTAACTTGCAAATGCCCGAATATAATAAAATATCATGATGTTGATAAACAGATTTTCATGGCTCAGTTTGTGCAAAAATAAAATAGTAAAAATCTAGCTTTCCCCTAGTCACACCATCACTTCCTCCTTGTTTTAAAAAAGTGGTTTTGTGCTGTTCAAATTTGTGTTGAGATTTAAGTAGACTGAGCTCTCAGGTGGCTGGATACTTCTAAGTAAAAAGAGTACAAAATGCCTAAAATGCTGTTCTTCTGATGTGACAGAATGTTTTACACTAGTCTTGCAAAGGCCTAACCAATTACAGAAATTGCACTGCCATGGAGAATCTGGTTTCTTAAATAAGTTAAGTGTTGTTACTCAAGCCACAAGCATCTAGTAACTAAGAAATAAAATCACAGTGGGACCGTGCCAGTCCTACACTACAGATTTGTTGCAAGACTGCTTGAAAGAGAAAAGTGCTTAGGTTTTTGATGCTTAAAAGGGATTCACAGTGTGGATGAGGGAGGCTTTTAAAATACTACTTAGTACTTTAGCATGATAAAAAAACCCAAAATAACAACAACAAAACCCTAAGCAAACAAGTATGACCAGATCTTCATGATACAACAACAGGGCAACAGCCTTTTAAACATATTACTAAATTGATATCAGTACATCAAGAGCAACATCTACTTATCTGAAATGAATTACTACCCCAGCATGTGGTTTCTGTTACTACCCTGGTCAACATACTTTCTCCTTGAGCAGGGATTCCAGCTCACTTAATGTCATTGTTTGGCTACTGTGGCTGTTCAACCTGAAAATATAATGAAAAAGACTAGATGAACATAAAACACAAGTGCATCAATGAATATAAACCACAAGTGCATAACAGTACCGTTAAAGACCACTGTAGGGACATCAATGGGAGAGTTTTGTTTTAGCATGTGAAGAACTACAAATGCAGGAAAATAGCTTGATCCTGCCTTTTTTGTGGCTGTCCTTCAGAGCTCTGCACTGCTCTCGGAGAAAATCACTGCAAATCTGGATCCCTGAGCAGAACAGAGATGTGGCAGCTGCTCCTCTACCACAAGTGTGATGACCGTTAGTGTAAAACATCTTTTCTTGAAGGTTTTTTTTGGCTGCCATAAGGGACACAAAGGGATATTAGCAGCTTGGTCTGGCCCTTGGAATGACAGAATATTTGGGAGTCCCAAGGTCAAGAAAGTTATTGTGCCAGTTCCCCCTCTCCTCTGCTCCCACCAAGTGCTCTTCAGAGAACAACTAGCATATCTCCTCCTCCCCTTCTCCCCAGCACAAATCTGAGACCCATTTGTCAGCAGTAACTTTTAAAATTCTTTTCAAAATTAAAAATACAACGCTTTGCTTTTGCTTTTGTTTCCTCATCCTATTGACTTGCATCAAGCACCAGAGCAGGTCATTTTCAGAGTCAGCTACCAGCCAAGTTTACTTTCCCTAGTGGGTTCTGCAGGTGCCAAATTCCACTCTCTGCACATCCTTCTCTGGTTTCAGCCTGAACTAACTGCTTCTGAAAAGCCTCGTGCGATTTTATTCACGTCTGTATTTGTGGGATGACGTCCTAGAAGCCAAGCTCTGCCATCATGTCAGCCTCTGAATTTGGGGGAATTGCTTGAGTTTTAAATAGGGAGAGTAAGTAGCTCTGATCATGCCTCCGAGCAAAACTCCTGGAAAACAGCACCTGCACTGCCCTCCAGTGGTGAAATTACAGCGGGCGATGCCCAATCGCTCTAACAAACCTCTTATTTTTGCTTCCGTACATTGCAGACAGCCTGAGAGCAGTTCTCCAGCAAACTGGCTGGCCAAAAGACCAGATCGTCTAAGCGTGATCCTTACTTTCCACATTTTAGTGAGTTTAAAAGGAAATCAAGAGTAACATCTTATATATTCTCCTGGAACACGGGAAGAAAATCCAACCCCAAGCGTACAAAAAGCTTTACCGTTTTATTATATTGCATGTAATAAAGAAAAGATTAACCTTTTATTCCAGGAAAGATCCCTCATTTGTTATTTAATTAGTTTTCACTAATTAATTAGAATTTTTTAAGCTCCCCTGCCTCTCTGGGAGAAAGTGGCTTAGGTCCCTCCCTTTTTCTTCTTTTCTTTTGCTGCTCCTCTTCTTCCTCCTGCTTCCTTTCAAAGTCCTAATCCCATTTTTGTATCCTCAGTATTACACTCCCTCATTCTCTCTTTGTCTGAGAGTTTTCTTAGCTTTGCACTGGCTGGGAACAAAGTTGGACTGGAATTTACAGAATATTTTTTCAGGCACCTCTTTATTGAAGGCTAGATCATACAAACCCACAAGACAAACTGAAGAAAAAGGAATTTCCCTGCAGATCCCCTTGCAGAATTTCACCCTTTATATTTCACTGGGGTGGGGGAGGGGTGTGCTGTGAAAAACATTTAGTGCTCCACTAAGAAAGCTACTGTGAGAGAACAGATGGGGGGGTATTTTTATTTTTACGTAGAGTATGGCTCTACTTTCCATTTTACTTCATCGAAGGTAAGAATCCAAACTTAATCCCGGTTCACACACAGCTGGTGTCTTCTCAACTTTATTATTGAAAAATTACTTGCACTGGAAACGAAGATGAATGTGAGTTATTTACTCCTAAAGGATTGAATCCCGAAACATTATAACTTTCCCGTTACTGGGTCCCTTGGCTTAGCTTCTGTGTTTCACTTAAAGACACGTGAAGCTGCGTGGCATGTTTTCAAATCCCTATTAAACAGAATCAGTTATAATTTCTTTCGTACACAACAACTTTCATTGTTAATTTAGAGAACAGATTTATTAGTCTTAAAGGTTCATATTTTTCCAGTAGCAGATCAGTGGCTTGGCAGACCATTCCCTTCCCTTTGGCAATCAGGTAACATTCCTATGGCAATTACGCCAATTACACGTACAGAAAAAGTGATTTTAGAAAAAAGTGTATTGTGTCTCTATGTCACTAGGAGCTCACATGAGCAGCTAGATTCTGCCTTGAGAGCTAGACAACTCGCGAGTGATTCATGATTACAGTTTAGGAGCAATTTGACTTCATAATGTGGAACACTTACCATTTGAGCATGCTGGTGCTTCTGGCACTTTCAGTGAACTTTGACAGGAAGTCAAGATATGGCACAGTAACTTTGCGAATATTTGCGATCTGTATTTCAATATACATGGATGAGTCCTACAGTTACATCAGATTTTTTAAGTACTACATTTGATTACTCATTCTTTTCTTAAACAGCAAAAACAAATTTATCTTATAATTTTGTTTTTGTTTTGTGTATTATGCTTTACTACTTCTCAGTAACTTGTCTAGAATTAAGCAGAGCATTAATTTAGTATCTGGTAAACCCCTCCCAAAAAAAGTTACAACCTACTAGTCTTTCCATCATGTAAGATAAAGATTTCTCAACTCTCTAGCTCTATGGTCTTTCACATGTATATATGAAAGTATATTCATTCTCATCAGCCTCACTGATGCATCCTTCTCTTGTTCCAAAAGACTATTTAATGTGTTTCAGGTATATATGTGTCACCCTAATAACAATTTAGTATTAGCAAAGAATTTGACATCAGTCTTAGCTGAAATGGGTTTAACCCGTTACAGACTGATTAGTTTAAAATGCAAATGTAATAGATCAGTTCACCCAAATTAAACAAACAAACAAGAGTCAAGTACATTAGAAAAATATATATATAAAAAAACTTAGTCACCTAAACTTTCAGGACAGAAATTTAAGTGTACGATAATGCTGGTGCAGATTGTGCATCAGAATCCTCCCCTATTTTTGATAAGCGTCAGTCATGATATCATATAAACACCCAATGTTCCTTCAAGTCCAATCTGACGATGATTTATAAGGTAGCAAATACCAAAAGTGAGCCGAAAACCTCCCCGCGCAGACAAAAACCAGCTGGTCTCTGACTCAGAGTTCACAACCTAATCTATGCATATTCATAACACCGCATGTATATGAATTTAAGCTGTGAGATCTTTTTTTTTAATCAAAAAATCTGCTAGTAAATTGCAACTCTTTCAAATAGTAAGACACACTACACAGACAAAATCCTCATATAAACATACCAATCATCAAATTTAGCTCACATTACTTTTGCAAGTTTGCTATGACTTTCACTTGAACAGAAGGTTTTGACCATGTCTAGCATCTTTTTGATAATATTGGTCTGGAACCTGCTCCCATTGAAATTTTGCTCTTGACATAAATAGGAACAGCCTCTAAATGATTATAAACAGCGATGACGTAGCATACCTCTGCCAGCACAGCATCAAATTCAGCTTCTGTTAGATGGAAGAGAAAGGTTTCAATCACTCTCCTGAATTCACCCTTTGTGACTGTCAGGGTCTGACCAACATCAAGCATCTGAAATGCTTTTTTCAGTTCATCTTCTTTTTCAGCTGTCTTTTGAAGTAAGATCTGCCCAATGTCCCAGGAGAATAATGTGGGATCTGGGACAGACCTCACAGGCGTAGCTGTAAAATATATTAGGCAGTCATCAGATACTCCTAAGTCTGGCAAAATCACACATTTTTCTGAGAAATCAATAAAAATCTGTTCATTTCTAGAAATATATAAGTAAATTGGTTATTGTTTTTCCACTGATTTGAAAGCAATAAATAATCAAACACAATGGTAAGTATTTAAATAAAAGATTCCGGGGTTTCTCTTTCTGCTACTACAGCCAAAACAGTAAGTTGGAATATACATTTAAGTTTTAAAAGTTAAAAAACAATAAATAAAGTTACAGTGCATAGATGCGTTCCACGACAGCAGCCCTCCCACTTCAAACTACAGAGAGGATCTCTTTGCCCTGTAAAATTTAGAGACTATTCATTTATTGAGCTTTGGGCAGAGATACAATGTAGTAGTGGGGTCAACATTCATTGTCTGTATATGGAGTCTACGCGTGCCAGCCCCTTTCCCACTAAAAACATAACCCGCAATGGAGAGTGGAAGTACCTGACAGTGCAATGTAGTGTACAGGGATGCCTTCTATGACTTAAGACACCTCTGGCTCTCATTACACTTGAACAAGAACTAAACAAGGACCAAAAGATTTGGCCTGATATTTCTTTTGGATTCATAATGAGCCAAATTCAGCCACAGCTATGAGCATTTAATTACCTTCTACTTGAATCAAAGGAGGTTTTGTATACAAAGCTGAACACTGGGGCTACTTCATAGGCATTTATGGGTTTTTTCCAAACTTTAATCTAGGATCTGCTCTTAAACAAAATGTAACTGCCTTCAGAAGAAGCTCTGTTTACAAAAAGCAAGATGGCAAAATACAGCTTTTTGTTATTTACAGCTTTGCTGCAGTTTTATGAGAGCCAAATTTTTTCTTATGCTCATTCCCTCCTTACAATGACAGTATACAATCATGGACGCCTGGCACATTTCGTTTCAACTTCAAGCCATTCCGACAAAAGAACGCATTCAAATTCACAGCTGGATACAGCTTCGGTGAAATCAATAGAGCTGTCACAGCTTACTCCTACAATGAATCTGACCCTAAATCTAAAACTACATGGCAAGGAGGGGAGGAAACATGACACGAACCATGATGGAGGAAGCCTCGCATGATAATAATTATAAATTACTTGCAAGAGGAATGTCCACATTGGGATTAACAGCAAATTCATACTTGATTGGAACAAACTATAAATCTTACTGCTCCAGAAAATGAGCTTTCTGTGGTAAGTGTATAGTCATTTCAAATGAGTTCCCAGAGGATAAGATGTATATCAAATCTGTTAATGTGTTATAATTGGAAACAGTGATCTTGTAGTGACTTCAGAACAGAAGTGCGACAGTGGTCCAAAGAACGCATCTCTCTCAAGTTCCAATGGACTTCAGAGAAGGGAAGAAAATAAAGACCCTGTTTCCTCACATACAAGCAGGAAGAACAAGAACTGGGTGAGAAGGGCCATGGCTCCCTCTTCCACCCTCTCTCCATCAGTAGAACTAGATGGATTTTGTTCATGTTCCCAGGATCCAGCAAACATGGTATATCTGTGACAGACGACTTCCCTCAAAGCAGTGAGGGAAATGTGCCCCAAACCCTAAGCAGGACGAGGACTCCTTGGCCGCTGCAACTTGCTACACTGAAATGCACCACTGAACCCCAAGCAAACAATAGGACAGAAAGGACTGAGAAGATGATACCACCTGCAAGTTACACAGTGCTTGTCCTCTGAGCAATAGAAGGATTTAAAGTCCGAAGACTGTGAACACTTACACTTCAGGCCAGGTTGTCACTTAGGTTGACACTTAGGCCAGGCTGTCACTCTGGCCATCATCTCCCCTGGGTTTAAAACAAGATTATGAGGATACACCAGAATATAGGACATGAAAAGAAACAGTGTGGCTGGCAACAGCAACAAGAGAGACAAAACCTGATTTCTTGACATGAGATCTAATTTGCTGACAAAAATATTGACTGAGATAGTTCTTGCTGACCAGCAATGACCAGATGAGAGGAGTTCACAATTTCTGTGGTATGCTGGATACTATCTCCTATGTCAGCACTTTCAGATATGCAGTTTAGAGTAAGAGACTAGAGTGGCAGACTAACTCCCTTATCAAATAACACAGAATTATATCTGGAAATGTTTCTGGCCATTATCTTGAAGGCTATGCGCATTGAAGTACTCTAAAAATCTTTAAAAACACAACCTTTTAGTTAAGAAAGCCTGCTATTTTATTAAGCAGTACAGTTGCTTAGATGTTTATTTAGAGTTTTAGGCTTTTGCAGGAGAAAAATGCATATACCAGACACCAGCTCATTACACTAAGTACTCCGTTTTCTGAAGAGCTATTATTAATTTTCCACACCAGGAAATCAGAGGCAAACTATACTGTAAGTATAAACAGAAGAGCTAACTGGGAAAATAACAATCAGACAGAGATAGTATTGTACGGCATATGCAATGGTTTCGTAAGTGTGGCTCACTGGTGACCCGCTAGGCAACGCTATACGGTCTGCATCTGCTCTGTGCAACCATACAGCTTGAACAGCACCTGCAATCACAAACACCATTACATGAGCTCCCAATAGGAATGCTGAGGGCCGACAATGCTCTACCGCTCAAAACTTTGGGAGGTGACGCTCTGGGGCTTATTCAGGTATAATGAGGCTTTGCCCATTGTGCTGGTTTGGGCAGGGATACAGTTAATTTTCTTCATAGTAGCTAGCATGGGGTCATGTTTTGGATTTGTGCTGGAAACAGTGTTGGTAACACAGGGATGTTTTAGTTATTGCTGAGCAGGGCTTACACAGAGTCAAGGCCTCTTCTGCTTCTCACCCCACCCCACCAGCGAGTAGGCTGGGGGTGCACAAGAAGCTGGGAGGGGACACGGCTGGGACAGCTGACCCCAGCTGACCAAAGGGCTATCCCATACCATATGGCGCCATGCTCAGCATATAAAGCTGGGGAAGAAGAAGGAAGGGGGGGATGTTCAGAGTGATGGCGTTTGTCTTCCCAAGTAACCGTTACATGTGGTGGAGCCCTGCTTTCCTGGAGATGGCTGCACACCTGCCTGCGGATGGGAAGGAGTGAATGCATTCCTTGTTTTGCTTTGCTTGCACGCACGGCTTTTGCTTTACCTATTAAACTGTCTTTATCTCAGCCCACAAGTTTTCTCACTTTTACCCTTCTGATTCTCTCCCCCATCCCACCAGGGTGGAGTGAGCAAGCGGCTGTGTGGGGCTTAGTTGCCAGCTGGGGTTAAACCACAACACCCATGTGGAACATGATGAGGCTTTGCCTACATGGAACGTGTTTAGAGTGCTAATAAAATAAGTGTGAACCAGGTGACGGTGCTATCACCCAATCTTTTCCATGCTGTTTTACAGTCATCAGTCAAAAAAATACTTTCAAATATTGGCAGTCTTATGCACTGGATCACAGGGTAATTCTATTGATACTTATGTAGTTAACCCAATCAGACACTTCAAAGGAAATATTTTAAAAGGCCCTGTTTCCTCTATTACAAACGTAATTCAAAATTAGAAATTCAGTTTATTCCCAAACTGAGTGGCAGAGAGTATAATATAATTCCTCCTCTCTCTGATATGTGCTAATCAACTGCACCTCGCTCCTGCCATTCAATTACCACAGTACAGAAAGCAAATGTTAGCACAGGGAATTCTACGAGTTCTGTAGCCTTCTGAAAATCCAACATGCTATGTACAAATGACAAAAGCCATATAAGGAGGCTCAGTCAAGTCTCTGTAAAGGGAGATGAGAAGTAAAAATAAAGCAGACGTTGCACAGCCAAGTGAAAAACAGCAAGACAAGAGCAAGACTTACTAGTCCTCTAGCAAAAATGCAGCGCTGTGCAGCATTTTACACAGGTAGAAAAGCCCTTCTGCTCCCCCCCCCCCCCCCCCCCAAGAAAACCCCATCCAAAATGAATAAACAAGCAGAACCATCACAGTTCAAACACTTCAAGTTTTCATTACCTAGCTCAGTGCTTTGGACTACCAGGGAGAAGCGGGGGGGGGGGGGGGGGTCAGAAAACAACACCCCTCTAACAATTTAAGCAATCTTATCTTTGTGTTATTAAACAGCAATGAAGTAGATCTGAGGAGACCATCCCCACTGCTAAACATGCCGCAAATCAAGCAGTTGCTGGGTACTGTCGCTGGGCGCTGCATCTTCATCCTCTGTACACTCAAATTGTTAGAATAATCTCTGATTGGGTTTTGACCCAAGCTTGGGTCAAGCAGTTTCTTGGGTACATTTTGGGAGTTAGCTTGGTCAGGAACCATTCCCAATGGGCAGCTTGCATGCAGCCGTCCTGTTTAGAAGGGTGAGAAGTGTTTAACAGTCTGGACATGGGCTATTCCACGCCAGTTTGCCTCAGTGCCAAGAAACAGTCACAAGCACACTTAATTTACTAGCATAGCCCATCTACAGCAGTAACCCCTGGCAGATGTCCTAGCTCTGTAGTCATCCATTAAAAGAAATTAGCCTCCAAGCATTCTTTCTCCGCCATTCAGGTGGAAAACAACCTTTTATTCTTCATCTGATACATGCCGAAGTGTCATCATTACTACAGTCACTTGGCTGATACACTTGCAGTGGCACCCGTGCAAGTTTGGCTCCCTAGAAACCATAAACAGGAAGGGTCCATTTCTCAAAGGCCAAGAGCTCAAATGAACGGATTCTGGCTGCAAGATCTACCCCGTCATAAATATGAGCAGACAATAAGTAGATTTGAAACAAACGCAAGCTGATTCTGCCATTGCCTCCTCAGGCACTACCAAGCTTGCTCTCAGGTACGGGGGGTTTGATACCGGCTGTGCCAGCTATTTGTACCGTGCCCAAGCCAGAGGGAAATTCACAGACTCTTCAACATTGCTCTGCCCTTTTTACAGGTTCAGCAGACATATTTAAATCAATTTGTTAGCAAAAGGACCATTCAAAAGGCTAAGGCAGCAACAGCTATATGGCTCAGTAACTAGGCTACAACAAAAATAAGGTAAGTAGAAGCACATCCTGCTGCTGCTGGATATCATTAGCAAAGCTTTCTTTGACTTCAGAAAATCAGGATGGAGCCCTAAACTAGTCTTGTAAAAACCAAATGCAACTGGTATTTTTCTGGACCACTAGACATTTTCTGGTGGAAGTATATGGCCTTTCACAGACCCTTCAGAAATAGTCCATGGTCCCTAAGAAGTCCATATACTGAAAGTCAAAGATTACTGATATAGAGCAGTCAAATTTAAAGTTTCATCAGATACTGAGCCTATATTCTCGTCTCACTTACACTACCTTTACACCTGCAAAACATCAGTGCATGAATCAAGAATAACTTACCTGCACAGAATAGCTCCTGATTTATATGTTACTTGGAATTCACGCTGGTGCATAAAAGGTCATAAATCAGATCCTTTGCTTATATTTTTAAGTACGATTCTACTAGTACCAGGGCAAGATCCTCAGTTACCATAAATCAGAATAGCTCTGCTTGCTTCCCTATCTTCAGAAGAATTACAGCATTTATAACCTCTAGGGGATTTGGCCCTTGTTTCTTCTCATTTCGATAATTTAATTGATAAGAGTTTCCCAAGTGTCTACATACCAAGTTCCTGCATCTGAGGCATGTTTCACTATAGTTACAAGATAGATGGATCTTGCAAATGGTATAAACATATTTCTGGCCAGTTTAGACAGAAATGTAGAAGGTGGTTTCTAACTAACAGAATAACGAGGATCTGTTACAGTGTTTCACTCAGAACCATGGGGCCACGTCCTTTTCTTTTCTTAGAGGGATAAATGAAGCTTTAGAACAGAATGCTTTTTCTATTTGTTTCTGAAGGCTTCACTATTTTGTATTGTGTTTGGCAAGACAGGTAGCAAGTCTCACCTTCATTTTCTCTTAGCGCTTTTTTTTTTAAGCCTAGCACATTTTGGTTTATGTAACCTAAAGTAAAAGAATCGCTGTAAGCTTGTCCTTTATTTCTTTTTATTCCCCTTGAAAGAGTGCCAGTCTCTGTAATTGTCAGAGAACAATTAAGGCTACAAAATTCCCCATGCAGATCAAGGGTGAACAGTTTGCAGCTCTAGCACAATTTGTTGTTCTCATGATGGGGTTGTAGCAAACAACCGGCAGCAGAGCCACATCAGACTATAAGCTCCTGTGTGATCCGAAATGAGCTACCAGAGGCTTCCACGGTGTGGTGGGTTGACCTAGGCTGGCTGCCAAATGCTCACGCAGCTGCTCTCTCACTCCTTCTCCTCAACAGGACAGGGGGAGAAAATAAGATGGGTTGAGATAAAGACAGGGAAATCACTCATCAGTTACCATCACAGACAAAACAGACTCAATCTGCAGAAAATTAATTTAATTTACTGCCAATCAAAAATATAATAGGATGGTGTGAAACAAAGACAAAGAACCTAAAACACCTTCCCCCCACCCTCTCCTTCTTCCCAGGCTCAACTTCTCTCCTTCATTCCCAACTCTTCTACTTTCTCCCCTCAAGCACTGCAGGGGGAGGGGGAACAGGGGTTGCAGCCACTCCATAAGAGTTCCTCTCTGCCATTCCTTCCTCCCCATGCTGTTCTCCTGCTTCAGTGTGGGTCCTTCCCACAGGCTACCGTCCTTCATGAACTGCTCCAGCATGGGCTCTCCACAGGCTGCAGCTTCCTTCAGGGCATGCCCACCTGCTCTGATGTGGGGTCCTCTGTGGGCTGCAGTATGGATATCTGCTCCACTGTGGTCTGCTCCATGCACTGCAGGGGAATACCTGCTTCAACGTGGTCTCCTCCAGGGGCTGCAGGGAAAACTCTGCTCCAGCGCCTCAAGCACCACCTCCTCCTCCTCCTCCCCCCCTCCTTTTTCTCAGACACTGGTATCTGCAGGACAATGTCTCACACTTCCTTCTTTCCACTCACCCCTCTCTCTCTCACACAGCTGTGCTGTATTTTTACCCTTTCACAGATGCACCACAGCTGATGGGCTCACCTGTGCCCTGCAGTGGGTCTGTTGGAGCTGGCTGGAAACAGCTGTGTCTGGCACAGGGCAGCCCCTGCCCTCTTCTCACAGAGGCTGCCCCTGCAGCCCCCCACTACCAACACCTTGACACCTGCACCCAATACACAGGGCAAGTCACCCTGAGATCCAAATGGTGGGTGAAGCAGAAGCTTCCTGGAAAGTCACTGTTACCTCCCACCTCACAACTCTTCCTGGAGCTCCCTATCTCTGACGCATGTAGCATCTTCACCAGTGTTTGTTAGCCATAGGAAAAATTCTGGTGTGAAAATCACAGACTATCCACTGTAAAGATGGTGTCTTCTCATTGCCTTCCTTTTCTTATCTCCCTAACTCCAATTATGAAATCCTTAATTAATATATTCTCAGTCTGCAATTGCTACTTTTCCCTATTCTCTTTCCACAGCTTGAGGGGGAAAGGCTGATTCTAGAAATATCAACTACGTAGAGCCAGATTTTGCCCTATTCAGAGGATGACCAAAGTAGTTTTCTCCTCACTTCATACAGTCCAGGGAAAACAGTAGTAGCACTTGCTTTATGGGAAATGCAAAACAGAAGCAAATAAACATGAAAGCTCTCTCTAGAAATACGAACAATCACTTAGTTACCATATCCTCTCCTGCATGTAAGCTGTCTCTGCGTGATACACTAAGGCAGAGCTTTCTGGATTCCAGCATGTGTGTTTTTCACACGGACAAACCACCTCCAAGGGCCCTGCCCCTTAAAAGGTCTAAAGTTATTCAAGTGGCTGAGCATGTTCACTTCTTCCTGTGTTTATCCTGGAGGTATGTTTCCAGCTGTACCTTGGAAGGTGGTACAGCTGGAAACGTACCTCCAACTGGATCAGGCAGGGACCTGGCACCACTCTAATCTGTGGTGATAGCCTTCTTGCTACAGCAGATGATGGCTTTTCAGCAAATATAGAAAATTCCACTCCAAGATTCGATTCTGATGAGTAATGCAAAACACTGAGATAACCTACAGGATGCGCATGTTATTTTGCAAAGAGAATTTTTTCTATTCTGAGCTCCGGGACTGTGTAATGTTGTGTCCCAAAGCTTGAAATTCCCCAAAGTTAAAGCAAACCTGTAACGCATCAATAACGAAGTTCAATAGCACACGGGCTGCCTCCTATACTGCCTTGCACTTCCTCAGTGTGGAGCAGGTCATTCTGATTATCAGGACATGCTCTAAGTTGGGCTACAGTGACAGACTACTGGCCCATAAAGGTCCTGAACTATAACGCCTCTCTGTTTCAGGTACTTCAGAGAAAAGGTGAAAGAACTCCTGGTAAACAGAACTGTGGAATAAACCACACATAAACCAGATTCTTCTTTATCAGGAGCAGTTAGGGATGGATTCCCTCCTAAGATCATTTCTTTTCTCCCCCTGAAAGTAACAGCGGAGGATTTCGACAGCCACACTAACTTTTCTTCAGTCCAAACCTGCAGCCCTCACCCTGACAGAGCACAGACGCAACCTTCCCTCCGCCCTTGCGGCGAGCCCCTGTGTCAGCAGGGTCCCTGACGCCAACCTCCAGAGCAGTCCGGAGCAAGCAAGCCACACAGCGCTTCTGCCTTGGTTCAGGCTGCACTTATTATTAGACGACAGAAAATTAAAGTGATTAATTAAAGTGATTAAAGCCCTCACGTAGGAAGGCAGGTGATCCGCTGGCCGGCCCCTGGTGGAGAGGGGGGGGCCGGGGGCCGGTCGCCCTGACGAACAGAGCCCGGACACAGGGCCTTCCTGCCACCGTTCCAGGCCCCGCTCGGCGTTGCGGCGGTGCAACGCAGCCGTTGCGCCCCGGCCGGACTCCGTTACTCCCGGCCACGTCCCTGCACTGAGCTGCGGTAGGCTCCGGGTCTACCCCAGCCCCGCGTCGTTACCTGCGGCCCGGGGCGGGGACGCGGGGCCCGCCGGTGCCGGCACCGTTCCGCGCCGCTTCGAGGTCTCCCCGTTGCCGGGACGCTGTTGCCGTAGTAACAACGGCTTTCGCGTCTGATTGGGTAGAGGCGCCGCCGTTCGCATGGCAACAGTGAGGCCGTTTCCTATTGGGTGCGGGGTTGGGGCCGTGGTGAGGCTCGCCCTGCACTGCTCAGGCCTTCTCCTGAGGGGACCGGGCCGGCGCGGGCCGGTACTGCGGGTTGGAGGCGGGCCAGACGCCGTCCATAAGCGGGTAATGGGAGTCGCCGAGCCGCGTTGTGGCATCCCCCAGAGCCCCAGCAGCCGTTACACTTAGGGGCGGCGGGCCAGTGATGGTCCGGGGCTCACCGCAGCCCTCGGGAGGAGTCTGGGCCCAGGGCCTGGGCCTAGAAACGCCCTGGAGAGCCCCACGTAGGGAACCGGGCATCACCCCCAGGCGCGGCTCTGGTGGCCGTGGTGTGCCCGCTGGCCGGGCGCAGAACTGAGGAGCAGCCGAGGGGGTGTTAGTTCCTGCTTGCCCCAGTTGGTGTATGAGTGCCTTTGGTTTAAGATTTCATTGGGTATTTCAGTGAGAAATTTGGCTCCTTAAGGTTTGATTCAGTATAAAATATATACTTTTTCATGGTGTGGTGACCCATGTAAAGTATTGGTAGGGTGTTTTCTGTCTTGATTTAAGCCCTTTCAATTCCAAAAGGACTGCATAAATTATTGCAGTCTGACATGAGAAAAGAGACCTTATTCTATGGCCTTCCCTAAGCTTTGGTGTATTTTCTTTAATGAATGAGATTTGTTGAACACTGTATTGTAGCTGTTGTCTGGAAAAAATACAGTCTCTTGCAGAGTCCAGACACTCTGGCCACCCAGCACCAATTAACTGATAACGCTTTCTATTTTCAAAAGTCCATGAACAAGTTCAGTGTTTCAGTAGTTCTTGACGTAGACTAATGCCCTGCAGGGCACATCGAAGCTTTGATTCCCACAAATATTTGTGCATGTAACTTAACTTTAATGCGGTCTTTCTGAATTCAGTGGTAGTGCTCATTTAGAAGCAATAACTTGAGCAGAAGTGTGTAAGATTGCAGGAATGTAATGGCTGTACATAGCATCATAGTTATTGATAGCAAAATAGAATAGTTTTGACATTTTTTCTTCGTTTCAAAGACTTCATGTAAACTGCTCCAGATTACTGAGTAAAAAAGTGACCAAATGATCCATACTTGCATGGTTAAAACCAAATGTTTACAGCTTGAATTGGCCCATATAATATTTTTGTTCATATTCCTTTTTCATCCTGTTTAGAATACACAGGCTTACATAGATCTTTAATAGTAAAAACAAAGTCAGAACTAGTTTTAGTCTCTAATCTCACTGGGATTTACTGAGGGAAGAATGAACATTTCCAAAATGGTCTGGCTATGAAGACAGACCGATCTCTAAGCATGTGTGGCTGAAGCAGGGTGGTTAAAGAACTGAACTGGAAACCCACTGTGGGTCTTCCTCTCTGGGTTTAAATCCTACCAACTGTGGAGTGGTGGCAGTCCCAGGAACTGAAAGCCTCCTGCAGCGTTTCCAGGATTATCTGTTTCAGTTGGTTAGAACTGCCTTTTTGGGAGGGTTTGCGGCACCAGAAACAATTGAGGTGCAGAAGCAAACAAGAGTGGTACACGAATAACCTGGGAAAAGTTAAAATCTGAAGTGGTGCAAGTGTTGAGTAGGGAATATTCATCATCACCTTTGTTTCCTCTGGTAAATTTTTATATATTTATTAAGCCCCAACCATTTGATTATGTGATGTATGGGCAAAAATAAAATACTGTCTTTCCACTGGAGCTTGAAATCTAAACATTTTCTTTGGTTCTTGTTTTGTTCTAATTGGTTCGCGTCTGCTCAGTTCTTAGAGCTGTCACATATTTTATGGGTGACTCTTTTCCAAAGCCATAAGAAAGCAGATGTAAGGCCTGCGAGGGCTGAAGTCTTAGCACACTGTTACACCAGCTGTGTTACTGTTATCTGCGTGTGAGGATTAAATTGTCATCTTATGTTCAGTGCTGGCAAAAGCTGAGTATGTGACAGAGATGGTGACAGTGGATTTAACGTCTGGGTGGCAGTTACTTTGAATATCACTCGTACCACACATATCAGGCGAGTCGGCATATTAGTGGTTGTGATTGGGATTGGTCTGAGCAGTCAGCTGCCATTACGTTACTGTTCTTTCTGCATCTTGCATGCTGTCACACACCATGTCTTACTGCAGCACTCCCTCCTACAAAACAATATTCCTTCCAAAAGTGGGTTTTAGTTAATTCACTCCATGTGGCAGTGTGGATCTGTCTCCCCTTCTTGCTGGAGGACACGATTCCATCTTCATAGACCATCTTTCACAGGTGACACCCAGTCCGTATGTGAAACAGACTGTTCCCAAGTAGAGACTGCATTTGGCCGACTGCAGAGCTCTTTCAGAAGAGCTCTGACAAGGACTTGGGAGATCACCTCCAAGCCAGGGCAGCACCCGAGGACATGCTTTGGCTCCTTGCAGCTGCAGTTCACAAATCAGCCTATTATCTGAAACACCATCCATATCAGTTTAAGTTAATATGTCAGCCTGTAAATTACAGCAGCTGAGGAGCCAGCACACATTTGCTTCTGCTGTCTCTCCTCCATGGTGGCCATTTCTGGCAGAGAGGCAGAGTGGACAGCTGGAGGTGGTAGCTTCTAAAACTACTCTAGCGTGCATTGCCAGGGCTTGTCATCTGTACACAGTGAGAACTCCAGCAAAAGTTGTTGCGTGGCTTTACAATTTTAATCATTGACGAGGTGGCAAAACCCAGAAAAATTATACTGGCACAGCACAGCTTACCAAAGAAACCTCATTTAGGTTCTTGCATTAGGAGGGAGTACAAAGCCTTCTCCTTTATTTGATTGGTGTAAACAGCTTCACTGTTTCTAAAACCAGTCTATGATAAGGAGTCCTACACTGCTAATAGTAATTCCCACACATTGGGGTTCCTAAAGTACAGAAAATTGCCCTGCATTCTCTGTACTGGTCCGTACTGGAACCAGTGCTGTTCAATATTTTCATCAATAACATTGACAGCGAGATCGAGTGCACCCTCAGCAAGTTTGCAGACGACACCAAGCTGAGTGGTGCAGTTGACACACCAGAAGGATGGGATATCATCCAGAGGGACCTGGACAAGCTGGAGAAGGGGGCCTGTGTGAACCTCATGAGGTTCAACAAGGCCAAGTGCAGGGTCCTACACCTGGGTCGGGGCAATCCTCAGTTTCAATACAGGCTGGGGGATGATGTGATCGAGAGCAGCCCTGCGGAAAAGGACTTGGGGGTACTGATGGACAAAAAGCTGGACATGAGCCAACAATGTGCGCTCGCAGCCCAGAAGGCCAACCGTAACCTGGGCTGCATCAAAAGAAGCGTGGCCAGCAGGTCGAGGGAGGTGATTCTGCCCCTCTGCTCTGCTCTGGTGAGACCCCACCTGGAGTACTGTGTCCAGCTGTGGAGCCCTCAGCACAGGAAAGACATGGACCTGTTGGAGCGGGTCCAGAGGAGGGCCATGAAAATGATCTGAGAGCTGGAGCACGTCTCCTACAAGGACAGGCTGAGAGAGGTGGGGTTGTTCAGCCTGGAGAAGAGAAGGCTGCGGGGAGACCTTATAGCAGCCTTCCAGTACTTAAAGCGGGCCTATAGGAAAGACAGGAACAGACTTTTTAGCAGGGCCTGTAGTGACAGGACAAGGAGCAATGGTTTTAAACTAAGGGAGGGCAGATTTAGACTGGATTTAAGAAAGAAATTTTTTACAATGAGGGTGGTGAAGCACTGGAACAGGTTGCCCAGAGAGGCAGTGGAGGCCCCATCCCTGCAAACATTCAAGGTCAGGTTGGATGGGGTTCTGGGCAACCTGATCTAGTTGAAGATGACCCTGCTCTTGCAGGGGGGTTGGACTAGATGACCTTTAAAGGTCCCTTCCAATCCAGAGCATTCTATGATTCTATGATTCTATGATTTTACAGTTTTTGTAAACTTTTCTGGCATTCATTTTTAAAGACCACACACCTCAGACGTTTTCAGGATACTGGATGTTACATGCACCCATGTATGATTCAAGCCTGAGATCTGGAAAAAGGCGTTGTTCCAGTCTGCCTGCAGAATTTGCCACCGCTCTCCCATCTTTTAGAGGGGTGATTTATATGCAGATAGACCAAGACAGAGTGGCATTAGTGTTGTTGACTTCCTTGCCACTCCCTGAAGATAGAACAGCAGTTTTTACTGGAGCATGACTCCGCACTTGAGGTCTAAACCTTATTATGCTGAAATCTGGGTAAGTTTTATTTTTAAATGGTGTTCCTTTTTGCAGACTCCCTTTCCATTGCCAGAGTGAAGCTGATTATTGGTTGCAATTATTTCTGTTCTATCTGTGTGATATACACCATGACAGGTAGCAGAAACTTATCTGCATACGTTTTATAGTTCAAACACTAGAGGACACCAGTCTGCAGATCCTGTAGTAAAGAAATCAAATAGATTATGTAGTGAGCACACCGGCAGCTGAGAAGGATGCAGTGAGATTAGATATCACCATGTCTGTACTGTGGTCTTCCCATGAGTGTGGTCACTAGATCTGGGATTTTTTTGTTAATATTATTTGATTCAGCTGAACCTCTGTTTAGCCTTTTTCTTTTGACTGGAGAGTCAAATGCTGTTCCTTAATCCTCCCTCTAAACCTTTGTTGGTAGCTACTGAGTGGCGTTATTTATAGCCCAGGCAAGACTGAATGGCTTATAATAATGGTGAGTCAAGCCTATAAATCTTTATAATTATTGCCAGAACTATTGGTGCCATGTTGTGTTGTGATGCTTATACAAAAGTGCTGAGAATCTTTAATGGTTACTCATTAGCTTTCTTGTCTTTCCTCTTTACTGCCCAACTTCACTGCAATGAACACTTAAACCTTTTATATACAAAACCTTGCAAAAATTTCGTATCTAGATTAGTTCCTCCTCAGTTCCTTCACGTTAACGCTTTGGAGGGCCCTTACTGAGGCAAGCCACTTCATGTTGCTGGCACGTGAGGCACCCCGCCGACTGAAGCTGCAGGGGCGGATAGCCAGGAGCTGCAGCGCTGCTCAGCACAGCTCTGGGGCTTTCTGGGGGCCTTATGGCTAAGGCCTTTCAAGTACTGCTTGATGTGCACCTGCTTCGTGATGGACTGATCCAGTGAGGTGGTGTATTTGGTATATCCATGAAGGTATACGGCCAATGGTTTGAACTAACATTGAGGGTACTCAGTGCTTTACAGGAAACGGGGTTGCCTGTTGGTGATCTGAAATACCATTGCAATGAAGCCATCCAAATCCTCCCCGTGTCTTGCATATTTGTATCGCTAAATGGGCTACCAGCTGCATAACTATGATAAATCTTGCTAGCATGCTAACTTTGCAGCAGTTACCTCAGCAGAAGCAGCTTACCGAATTTGAATGCTGAGGGAAGAAAAAGATCATTCTCTTGGTTTTTTGGTGTTTTTGTTCTTCATTTGCAGTGCATTTGTATCAACGAGGCATTCTCTCCAGGGACAATTTGGGGCACTTGGCCAAGGGGTGTCTGTGTTTTGAGAGAGTCATGGTGACATTTGGCTGAGTCCTGAAAGTTCAAGTTGTCAAAATAGGAAGGAGCTTATTACCTACAGATTTTAACAGAAAGACTTAAATGCTTTCAAGGACCAGAGATCCAAAGGTAGAATTTCAGCATGGCTTATATGGGAATGAGCTTTGACCAGACTTTTGACTCCTGGATGAATTTCACCTAATAGCACAGAAGGCAACGGAGTCAAGGGGTAGGAAAGAATAGCTCTGAGGACAGTCTTTCTGATCCTAGAAAAGATTCCTGCCACACAGCAGCTTTGTTTAAAACAAGGAGCACCAGCATAGTGCTAGGTGCACAACAGATTGTCACAGAGGCTATTACTCTCTACAGTAAGGAAATGATTTTTTGGCCAAACTAGCTGTTCCTCCTCCAGCCTGGTAGCTGGTGGCCCTCTGCACAGACTGTTTGGCAATGGCACGTGTATACACCTGGTTGTTAAAAATGCGTCCTTAGAACATTTTTGGCTTTGGGGGGTGGTTATCTTGTGTAGCAAAGGAGACAGGCTTGCCTGGGAATGGGAGTAGGATTCCCTGGTGTCTTCAGAAATGCGAGAAGCCTTGTAGGCAGCCGGTAAGGATGTATTGCTCATACGTCCTCGGGATTAAGTGACTTAAGTAGATTTTTGGTGCCAATTAAATTTTCTTCTGACTCTAATCTCCAGGAACTGTGGGGAGATTTTGTCTTCCTCTGTAGCAAGAAGGAATTCTCCTACTCCTGTCTTCTTGCAGCTTGTTGTAGTTTGTGGGTTTTGGTCTCCTGTATGACAGAGACTAGTAGGACTCCTCAGCATGGAGTTGCCCAAGAGGTGTAAGATAAAAGCGTGTAAAATCTTGTGTGGATTAAACAGTGACTGTGTATCACCTGTCATAGCGCAAGAACAAAGGAACACCAAATTACACTATCTGGTAGCAGTCTCTAAGCCAACGAGTCCTTTTTCATACAGTGTGCATTTAGATGAAGAACCGATTGCCATGGGATGCTGTCAATACCAGCATGAGGGGAAGAAAACGCTGTGGAGGGCTATTAAATACAACGATGCTCAGAGAGTCCTGTGCTCTCTATTGTACTCTTGCACAGGCATTCCTTATGGGCTGCTGTCAGAGAGCGGATTGGGTCAGATGGTGGTTTGAGTTGATGCCATCTTTCTCTGGTTCTTCTGTCTTAAAGTTAGGAGGTGTGGTAGGGGAGAGGCTCTCTGGCTTGTACTAAGACTACCTGGCCGGAGTAGGTCGTCTAGAAAATGAGCAAACCACAATGCATGGAACACATCTTTTATTCAATAAGCAAGCAAGCACAGAAGTATAATGTGTAGTGCTTAATATTCATACAGTACTAAAAATATAAAAATAGAAATAAAATTTCACTGAAAGCATTTTCACTCACAAATATACAAGGAAAAGTGCTGTCAAGCCACATCATGCTACACCACTTGCCAGTTGCTGAACTGACAGTTAGTTTCCCAACAGAACTGAAACACTAAAAATCTGCTAGTCCTTTCTCACGGCTTTTGGTGAGCTGAATATTTGACTAGCAAAAATGGGCCTCCTGCAGCTGCGAACCTAAAAAGCATAGATGTCATTACCTAACGGAACAATAAAATAATCCTGGAGTTTTATAGTGATAGTAGCCTGCTTCAGGCTGATTGTGTACCTGTCGTAGAGAATAAAAAAAAGATACAGAAATAAACTTGAATCCTGATTATAATCCAGACCAGTCATAGCTAACAGTTACTGAAACTGTATTCTGCATGAATATTTGTGCAATACTCCCACCTGGTGGCGTATTTTTAAACTCTCTTCCTTCAGTGCTGCTGCTTCCTCTGCCTGTATATTCATCTTCCACTTAGGTCTGGAGTCCAGTAGCACAAACCGTAAACAGTGCTGAGTGCCCTTAACTTTTAGTGGAACTAGAGGATATCCAGCACCTTATCTTCTCTTACTGCATCTAATGGGTGGAATTGACATCTACTCAGGAAAGTGATATGGGTCAGAGACTGATTCCTCAAGAAAGACCCTGCACCAGATGCCTTGCTTTTAAGCCTCATTTTGAGGGACTGAATTAGAGTTGGGGGCTTAAGACGCTTCTGTTTGCTGACCTCCAGCATGGAGCTGAACTTCATCCATCAGGAAGACAGCTGTGTGCTGTCATCGATGAAAGCATGAGTGGGTTTTGGGATTAGGGTGACAATCACAGCTGTATTTCATAACAAGGCCTGTCTTGCAGAGTATGCCAGTGCACAGAACCTACTCAAGTTATACAGATAAGGGTGTGCAGAACCTAATGTGAACCCCACTTTGATCAGTTACTATTTTGGAATGGGATTTATTTATACTTGATATACCTGCTATAAAAATAAATGTGACAATTAACCCCTGAGATCATTCTAGCATACAGTTTTGGCCTGTTACTTGTTTCCCTCTGAAATAATTTTTTATTTGGTTTACGGACATTTATTTAGGTTCTAGTGAAAAGCTTTTATAAAACACATTAAATAATCAATGTGGGGCTGAAAAGGTGTACATTCTAGTTGCATATATGATACATACCTTATACGTATATAATACATTCCATAACAGCTGAATATTCTAGTATTGTCTAGGAAGTTCTTGCATGTAGACAAAGGATTAAAATACTAGAAGATAAACAGCTGTTTAGGATCAAAGATAACTGTATCTGATATGGTTTACTTAGATTGTTTTTCTTTCTTTAAATCTTGTTACACATAATAGCTACAGTAGTTTGTCCAGCAGGTAATAAATGAATGCATAAAGCACTTCTAGCTATATTTGGATATCATATGCATGCATTTTTTATAAATAAAAATCAAATGTGAGGTCACATTTTCCCATCTTCTGTTTATAAACTAAATCAAATTTCTCATTCATTGAAACAGTGAAGATGTCTTTCCATAGCCCAACTCGTCCTGAAACACAGAGAAGGAACACAAGTCAGAGAGCAGACATAACAGGACACCAAATATCTACAGTCTAATTGTGCAGGGCACGAAGTATCATCTGTGAGATGCTAATCAGTCTTAGCTTTCATTGAAAGCTCAACAAGACCTAAGGCTGTTCACTGTCTTACCCAATTCCCCTGCTACAACCCTTGCAAAGCCTTAAAATAAGTACCATACACCTTGTCATCTGCACCAGGCAAGTATTATACAGGAATAATTCAGGTTTTTGTGAGATTTTGCCCTAGCCTTAATCAGAAATTAATACAGATTTTGGTTTGGGTGTTCATTTAAAAGTGGATTTCTGGTTTCAGTACAAACTATGGCTGTTTAATAATTCCAACAGCTAACAACAATACACTTCAAAATTACTTCAGCATACACTGGCTAGAGAACGAGCCAGAAGGTACATGGAATGCAGAGTATTGAACTGATTACAGAATTCCGATTATTGAGATGTAATATTATCATTACTAATTTATATTATTTTTGTTTGAAGATAAGTTCAACAGATGAATTTATGTTTCTCAATATGGAGAGAATTATTTGTTAACTGTGAGTGCCTAGATTATATCTATAGAAGAGAACAAGTGCCATGTACCCAGTTTGTGCCATTTAAATAGTAATCTTGTACACAAGGAATAGGAAGCTTTTGGTGGATGCAATATGACACCGAACACTTTTTCCTTGTATGGAGTATTCTTCTGCCCTACTGAACCCAACTAGTAACATAACCTGATGACACTGCTGAACCCACCAGTCAAAGGCTGCAGCCCCCCTTAACTACTGTTTCACTGCAGTCCCAACATTAATTAACTCAAAAGTCAGCCAGGGTTACTTGTTGGCGAATAAGCCCCATGCAGTAACCAGACTAAGAGGCCCAATTCTCTTCTCATTTATATTGGATATAAATAAAGACAAAATCCAGGCTTGTTCAACTGGAATAAATGAAAGGAGAATTGGGACTGTGCTACTAGAGAGTTTAATCATAACAGCAAGAACAAAACTACATGCAGGGAGCTTAATTATGCATTTGATGCGTAAGAAGAATACCCATTTAATTTAATTACCATTGCTTTTATGCAGCAACTATAATTGAGTCCAAAGACAAAACTGTCTGAAACATCTACAAATTACATATGAACATGATGGTGTAGTATGTGTGGCAAGGGCCGTTTTATGAAACCAGGATTTTCCTATAACTCCTGAAAGTATGATAATGTTCTGGTTTGTTTTCAGGATCCAAAGATCAAAAGAACCTGAAACTGACTGAAAATGCATCATTTATTGTTTTCACCAAATTTCTCCTGTATCAAAAAAAAAAACCATTAAGAAAACATCTGATACTGATTTCAATTTTGCTCTGGCAACTATAATTCCATAAAGTACAGCATGAAACATAAAAGCCTGAATTTCCCTTTCAATAACAATAATAAAACATTTTCTTCCTCTGCATGGGAAAGATAAGCCTCTTATTTCTGAATCTCCCTAACAACATGTATGGACAAATGACAAGTTTTATAAAGGACATATGCAGTGGATTATCTGTAACTTTTTTTTTTACCACATGAATTGAGAGCTTGTCAAAAAGTCACCCACCTGGTTTATGATTTGAATCATGCAACTGTGTAAATTATGATGTGATAAGAGTCAAATATAAGTAACATATCTAATCATTGTTCTGCTTTCACAGCAGCTCAGGGTTATCTTCAGAGTAAAGATCAATGTGCTAAAAGAAAAAAAAATGAAGAACCAAAATAAAGCAAAATAATAAAGTAAATGTAACTAATGACAAATTAAAAAATATTTGAAACAAATTACAGTAAGCCGTCATGTTATTGCCACCATTCTTTGTCACAGAAACAAACAGAGAAGGAACAAAGCACTGTTAATGAAGCTGCATTCTGAAGTAACAAAATATTGTAAAAGCCAGAGACAGCAAACAAAAGAAATTCAAAATAAGGATATTTTTAATAAAAAGCACACAGTGAACAAATGACAAAATATTACATTAACTGCTGTAGCTCCCTTCCTTCTTTATTACAAAATGGAGGCTTCTTTTTGAAAGATTTGTAGACAGTATAAATAAGAGGCTCTGACCCTTGACTGGGGGTTTGCAGGCTCCACTACAGAACAATGAACACTAACACCATGTACAGAACGGTGCATGCAGCACAAGTGGGTATCACCCTGTTTATCTGGATGGAGGTGAACTGGCCAGCAGAGACAGTAGTTGACCTTTCTGCCTGTGGAAGGTCTCACCAGCAGCTCTGTTCTCTTCTCTTGTATTACAACCTCACCTTTCTTTCACAACCGCCTTTCTGGCTTTCACTGGACAAGGAGGGGAGATTTGGGCTGTGCAAAGCCATGTAGCAGTGCTGCTGCTCCACAGATCTCCAGATCGTGGAGGTTAGGAACAAACCTAGGGTTTTGTGTTACTTCATGCAAGTCAATGGAGGAGAACACAGCTCTGTTGTTTGTGAAACCTTGCACTGACACAGAACACTTTAATCAAGGCCCTCAGGATGTCTTACCAAACTCATTATTTTGTGATCTTGTCTTCATAGCAGAGAAGTGGGTTGGTAATCAGTTAGGCAACATGCCATAAAATCCTACTGCAAATGAGATGGTCTGTTGTTTTCACACAAGATACAAGTTGTATTACATGCTGAATTTTCAGTTTGAAGTAGTAAGGGGAGGTAGGATGGGACCTTGAAAGCAAGATAACTAAGAGCAGGAAAACACACCATTCAGCGGAGACTCTACCAGAAACTACAAACTCCTTTGTCTTCACCAGAATTTTACCTCAAGCCAGCAAACTTGAGATATTTATTTCAAGAAGTCATCATTTACCATAAGTGAACTGGGGCAAAAAGAGGTGCCGTATCACAGTTATGATGGAGAACTGCCCATAGGAATCTGGTTTCCAGGTCCTACTGTAATAACTGGAGTCTATAGCCCCTCCATAACATACTAAGAGCCCTTCCATACCAGGTGTGCAAAGTCACAGATAAAAGCAAGGAGGTGTGAGCAATGGCTTTTTTCCAAGTATGACATTCTGAAATGTTTGTGCCAACATACAAACAGGACAAGTTATCCTGGGTCAGTTACTCTGACGATAGTCTGAGCTGAGTAATGGAAAACTTGCATAAGGCTCTGCCAAGAAAGACACAAAGGTAGTATAGAATACCAGTGAACCTGCTTTCATGGGAAAGCAAACTTGCTCTCAAACAAACCTGACTGAGTGTTGGTAAGATTACGGTTTGACTGATTAAAGGTGAATGCAAAGATACAATAGACTTGTGCAAGGCATGTGATTTTAGTGTTTTTTATTAGAACTATAAAATGTCAACAAAATGCATGATAAATGAATAAACAACTGGCTAACTCAAAATTAGTAGTCAAGGACTGACTATATTCGGTATTTTTATCAGAGATTTGAAAATAATTATAAAAGTTACAGCTGATAAAATCTGCAGATAACAAGAAGGTTGGCTGAGAGAGGTAGTATGGAAAGAGCTCCTACACAGAAATGTAAGAACAAAGTATTCAGGTCATGCTCCCTGAGAAAGGGACAAGAACCTGCAAATTAGTTCCTCTGAAAAGACTTTGTGGTCATGATAAATGACACATGCTTCATGTATGATGCTGTAGCAAAAAGTGCTAATGTGGCCACAGATGGACAAACAAGGGAGATGGGGAGAGAAAGTTCCAGTTAAAACTGGATTAAATCAGTGGATCAAGTGATTTTATGTCTGGATAAGGCATTTGTGAGGCTGACACAGGAATTCTCCATCTTGATCTTATGCCCTCATTTTTAAAAAGAATTGTTAAGTGCTGTAAAGCAGCCTACAGAAAATAATTTGAGGGAGACTTACTGAGGTCACTCTTTTATGCTTATCAGAAGGAAGACTGAGAAAGGACTTCATTTCTTGACATTATCAAAGGGCAGATATATCAGCAGTTTAAAGGGCACTTCAGGTTCCAAGAGAAAGACCTCACCAGAATAAACATCTAGAAGCTAAACACATTTTAAACAGCTGAGGTAGACAATGACAAGAAAACGCTCAAAGGAAAACTACAGCTCCTTGTCATTTGGTGCCTTCAAATTAGAATTATCTGCTATTGTAGAAAATCTGGTATATTTAAACACAAGGGCTTAGGCCAGGATAAACTGCATTAAGTTGTGTGGGCTTTGACATGCCAAAGGTCAGAAGTGATGCAGTCTTCTCAGCATTCATAGCTCAATCCATTGAAGTAAGCCAAAGACTCTCTGTACAGAGTGGTTTGCATGGTGTTGAATATACACTGTTGATTATGGATGTTTCCATCCTTTTTAGTCACTTCTACCTAACTTTATTTCAAAACAAACCAACCCCAAAATTGCACCAACAGTCAGTTTCCTCCCATCATTTACACAGCAATATTTTGCCAACTTCTTAACACATCCTGGAGGTTACCAAGTTGTCAGTTGCTTCTTGCAACTTCCACAATAAGAGTTTTACTGTGGGTTTTAAACATACCCCTGCCAACAGGAAGTGCTTCTGCATTACAGCACTGATCAATGAGTTGATGGCAGTGTTCCATCATGGATTCCAACTGTGCTTTGTCATAAGAAACTCCTAAGAACCTCACCAGTTGCTCAACCATTGTTGCTAGGTCCTGTAAGAGAATATTTTAAAATAGTTTATTTCACAATATTTTAAATGACCTTTTTAATGAGTTTAAATATTTCAAAATAGTTATATTCTGATGAGTGGGAAAAATACAAATGCAGAAGTTGTAGAAACACCCTTGTCTTAAAATTTTGCCACCTTCCAATTTGCTGAAAATAAACACACTCCAAGCAATTAGGGTAAGACAGGTCAGCAGAGAACACGGTCATGTAAGCTCGCCTCTTCAAGTATTAGAATGGGGAACTGCAAAGTAATTGTGATGCTTCCCACCTGAGACAACACCACATCCTTAACTGATCACTTTGGAATACGAGTGTATTTTGGAGGAATTAAAACTTACTTTGATTTTGATCTTGGTGAAATAAATGACTACAAATGTTAGAACAGCCCTTCCTTCATTGTTAGCTTCTGAGACTGCATTCATGTAGATGGAAAGAATCTAGTGACATGGCCTCTGAGAATAAGCAGTCATTTATTTATATATCCAGAACTCCAGGGTTCCTCAGGATGAGTAAGACTTCTGGAGTTGCAAGGACAAAACAGCAATGTTTATCAGGAAGCAGAAAGATACTGTGAGGCCACCAGCTTTCAGCAACATCCATCAGTGAGCACAGCTAGGAATATACCATTATTCAAAACCATGGGTCTGAAATAATTTCTACTAAACTTTTAAAACTATTCTGATAGTATTACATCTTCTTTTAGCACCCCACTCCATCGGACAGCTCAGTAAAGCTGAAATAATTTACTCAGCTTTATTGAGTTCTACCCTGATTTTGCCTTTTTGTAGGTTTAGAGATAGGAGCTGGGTTTTTCTTATGTTTGCTATGTTTCCTATGTTTCCTCTGTTTCCTTTTCCAGTCAGATAAACATTTTGAAGTATTTTCATTAATTCTCAAAAATATGTTATTGCAAGAGGAAATGGAAACCAATGTTCTATGTAGTATTTCCAATAAATATCTGATTACAAATAGGTTTTTTAGGATTTATTAGCCAGCATACTGTAAGGACCCAATAATTATGTTCACCTTATGCTACATGATCATCACTAATTGTTTTCAACATTGTTTCACAGAAGACAGTAAGAACAACCAAATGATTAGAATAAATGCCAAATATATAGGACAAAACACTGATGATATACTTTTTTTCCTCATTGATACAGCACACATGGCAAGACATTTCTTTTAAATGAATGCCCAGGGCTGAGTGTAGAAAGCACTGAACCGTTACACATCTCTGCCTTCTCTGCAAGTAGTTTAGTGCCTATGGAGGCAGGCAGATTTCCGAGTAAATTACTAGGTTTATGAAAGTGCTGAAAGTCCATAGAAACTATTGAATGTCAGTGCTTTAAAAACGGTATCAGACATTAGGGAGCCCAATATGGATATAAGAAGCAAATTTTGTACTTTATGTATTTTAAACACTATGATGCTAAACATAATTAAAATACCTTTTTGCTACATCTAACCTACCTTATGCATATCTTCATACTTGAGAAAAAGTACATTGGCATCCATGTGATGTTCCCAAAACTCTTGCACATGTTCAAACCACGAACCATATCCTACTACAAAGACATTATGATTGGCATGAGGAAAATGAACACTTTTGTTATTAAGCTGTTTCCAAAAGGAAAAAAAGGAGAAAAATAAATTAACTGGAGTGGTTCATAGCCCCAGGAGAACAATGTCTGGTTTTGACCCATTGCCACGCACAGCAAGGAACTTAATTAAAAAAGGGGGTTTTTAATCAGTTTGGAATATTCAAAAGAACTAACTTACCATAAAGATAAAATGTTCAACTGAAAATGCCACCATATTTCATGGTGGACCTCTTGGAGCTCAGTATTAATAACACCTGACTATTCAAAGCCGTTTATAAACAGTCTTGAATGAGCCAAATGAGCCAAAATAAAAATTACATGGATAGCTTTGCAGAAGGTAAATTTCCAGTGGCTCCAACCTGTGTGAATTCCTGCAATTAACATATCACACTGCAGCTTCCTTCACTTAGAAGCTAGATACAGCATTCGTGGGAAGTTCCACAGAGCAACCTCTATTACGGACAAATAATTGCTAACAACCATTGTCCTTTCTTAATTAAACGAGTATTGAGGAAACAGACCTATAAAGATGCTTCATGGTCATTTCCAAAAACGTAAAATGTACTAAAAGAATATTCTATTTATCATTACATCTTTTGCCCCTGCGCTAAAATCTAAGACCTATTCTCTTCTATTGTTATTTTCTGAACACCTCCACACAACTTCTGTAGATATGCCAGAACACAGTTTCAGTTATACTGTTATCAGTTATCTCAATTACACAATAAATCCAGACTACAAAGAGATGCTCATGAGGTGTTGAGTGCTCCCGAAAGCTTACAGTGAAGTGATGGGGTACTTCCCATATATCACAAGTTCTGAGCAGGCCCAGCGTGCAGGGTTACCAGTGATGAAAAGCTTATGCCTCCTACCTCCTGCGTGCCACCAGCAGCTTGTCTTCAGTTCCCCATATCTGCTGCGTGGGGTTTAGGACTTGAAGAGAAGCTGGGGTGCTACACTGGTAGGGCCTGTGCTCCCAACACTGCTGAGGCAGTGGTTACTGGAAGTCTTAACCCTCCACCCCAAACTTTCCTCCTTCGTTTTTCACTTCTCCAAAGTCCACATTTTCACTGATTTCAGTGCACTGATTTCAGTCAATTTATGTGTGTCTAGCAGAGGTTCAGACACCACTATTTATTATCTAGAGAATGTCTTTTGCTGCCAATATTACCAGAAAGACAATCCAAACAGAAATGCATTCTGCATATTTCTTTGTTACCAGTGATAAGTTCCCCCATAAGTACTTTAGATAATCAAGGCAGGAGTTAAGCAAATATGGTCAGCCGTTTTCACATTCTTTCCCAATTTTTTTTTTTGGTCAATTTTATCTTTTCAGCAAAGCAGCTATAGAAAAATATGAAACTTCTTAGTTTTGTATTTTGAAGCCACCTTTTCCCTTTGAAAAATAATTGTTTAATTTTGGTAACTGGAACATTTTCAGTGGACAAAGAGGTCAGTTTCATAGGAAAATTATCTTAATCAGCTGACTCATTTTCAATTTTTATAAAAGTATTGGAAAAATTCCATTTTTGTAATTCCCATTCCATACAGCCCTAAAGAAATTCATGCATGAAACTAACACAGCAGTCAAGCAAAAAGCATTCCTAGCTGCTCTTAATGGTACAGGGCAAGAATCTATTAAGATTATGTTAGCAGAGTTTACCTATGCTTTATGTAAGAAACTCCCTTAAGCTTTAGAGGATAATGCCAAAGAACTAGCACATTCAAGACTAATCCCTATTCAAGTGTATGCTTTCAAATAATATAGCTAACATGCACTGAATTTGTTTCAAGATGGTCAGGTATAAGGAGGGGTAAAAAGAGTGGGATTGTGTCATTTGGGTTCAGTGCTTCTCTCTCTAGCAGTACTTTGACTTCTCACAAAGGGTTTTTTTGCCGCTGCATTGCTTCCATGAGATGCAAACATTTAGCTAAATGCTAAATTTCCTGTATTACAAAACACTCCATTCGCACAATTACGGACACAGAACATGCTGTGATGTTTTACTGACTCTGGGAGGTTGTGATAAACCAGCTAGCTGCTACAAGATGAAGATATAAATAACCTTTGGGATACTTATATGAAGAATACAGAACCTTCCTCCTATCTTAGAAGACTGTCTGAGGTGTCTTTCATATGTCTCCAGTCTAGAAGTTCCTGATCATGGGCTACAGACAAACATCCCATTCTCAGGGAATGCAAAAGAAAAAGCTGAAGGTGGGCTGGAGTGGAAGGAGAGCATTTACCCTCCCTGCACAAACTTGCAGGAGAAAGTAGGAAAGGTTTTTAAGGCTTGTTAAATAACCTCCACTGGTAGGCTTTTACTTTTTTCTTCCCTTTAGTATTATATAGCTCCTCTACCATCAACTCCTCCAAATACTAGTTTGAAGGAAAGTTTGCTGGAAAGTTCGCTGGATCTAGAGGAGATCGTGCTCTCAGAGCACAAGGTACCTGGTGAATTCTTAGTCTCACATTAAGGTATCATAGAGAAGATTTTGTAGAGAAATAGAAGGTGGTAAAAAATTTTTCTCTTCCTAGCTAGAAAGTGTGGCAATCCATTGGCAAAAAGCCCAGTGGCAGCCAGTTATGCGAGAACATCGGGCTCGTCCTCCCTGTAAGTTTACTGAGCTAGTGCAATGGAGCTACTTAAGGCAGTGCAGTCTGAGTAGGAACACAGTGGGTGGGTGTGTCATGAAACAGCCCTCGCTCAAAGGAGTTACTGGGTGAGCAGCTGATGAGTTGTTGTAAAGCAGGTTATTATATTCTCATTATAAAGGTGTATTTTTCAGACAGTAGCAGCCTGCAACTGCCTTCTTACAAGGGATCACTTCGACTTACTGATGTACTCCAATCTCACGCAAACCAGCGATTTTTGTGCGTTAACTGGTATTTCACAAGGGACAAACCTTAAGTTTTTAGATGAAATAAAAATATTAAAGGAATTACCAGGGAAAAAAAACCTTGAGGAACAAAAAGACTCTTGAGAAGTAGCTAACAGTGAGGTACAACTGAAATCAAATGATGCTGGGAGTATTTACCACTTTTCACAAGGTACCTGATACCTTGCAAACTGAGTTTTAGAAGAGTAGACCAGAGTTTTGCCTGAGCTAAGTGGAACACTGCTGAGCCCATGGGGTCAAAGATTGTAAGGCAATTATTTACAAGGCATGGCCATAGTTTGCATGGACAAATCTAAGTCCACGCAGCACTATCTGTAGCAACCTCCTCGCTGTATATGCAAAACAAATGCACCTTTATCCAGTTCATTTCTGTACTTGCAGAAGGAATGCAGAGATGAAAATAAATGTGTAACAGCGTGTGCAGAGAGAACAGCTCCTTACACTTGTCATTCATAAACCTTCTGCAGAACTCCTGAAATGTTCCTCTGTAGCTCATGGTCCTTAGGGAGCGGTGAAACTGGTAATAAGACACCACCAGGTCTTTGGGGTTGCGAGCCATGTATATTACCTATGACGAGGGGGGGGAAAAAAAAATCATCTTAATGAAAGCTTTTGCCCACCCCGTTTCCCAAAGCACTTAAACAACTGCTGCCAATATACTTAAACAAACATGATTTCATTTCATTTTTACCTTTGAATTGCCATTATGGAGGTCCGAAGGCAAAAACCGATATGGTAGATGGCTTTTTATGAGGCGAGGAGATGTCAGTTCCTAAAATAAAGCAGACAAACATTTCTTATTGTGCATTAGTTTTTGGCACATCCTGAGCTGTCCTGAACTGTCATACTTGAAGCCCTTTACTATACTGAGTCACATTCACAAATTCACTTCTTAAATTAATAGGGGTCTGGGTCTAGAAATTAGGTCAGGGAGTTACATCTGTTTTTTAAATATCGAAAGGCTGGATAACGTGTTGGGGATTTTTGTTGGGTTTTTCCACCCTTTGTTTTCAAAGTACTTCCATTTGTAGGACCTTCTCAGGAAGAGAGTGTAACAGTTGAAGATTCTTAGTATCAAACTAACTTTTTTTCGAGTGATGCTTCCACTAAGATTCCTTGAAAAAGTATTAGAAGCTCTGAAAACCCTACCCCTAACTTCTTCACTCTTTTTACTCTTGCAATGTATTTTATCCTCAGAATTAGGCCCAGACAATCCAAAGGTTTATCTGAGTGTGTGAACATCTTTCAAACAGATTATTTTTCTATAATTTGAGACAAAATTGTCTTATGACACAAATCATCTTCCAGTAGTTAAAAACTGCATAAATCCATATTGGATCAAGTTCCTAGCACATAGTATAGGTAACAACGTGCAATCTCAAACTAAACCTCTCACTATTGCCACCACTTATTTGAATCAAGGTAGCACTGATGTCTCATCGGACTAGGCGTCACACAGATGAAAGAAAAGCAACCTCTGACCCCTAAATACTCTCAGCCTAAGGTAGGCTGATGCTGCACTTGTCATTGACCAGAAGCAGCTTAAATCTATCCGTGCCAGCCTTAGGTAGCTCAATTCAACAAGCACTGTAGCTGTTATAGGATGGAGCCCAGTATTTTGCCTAATCATTCCAAGATATGCCTATATCAGAAGTAGTTACAGCAATGACAAGATCACACTTATATGCCATGCCACTAGTTTCTGAGTGATTCTTAATAGTGTGGAAGTAATTTCATGCAGAATATTCCAAACTCCTCAAAATACACCAACAGAGTCTATAGATCCACAGATCCTGGGTATCTAAGGATTTAGATGTGTAAATACAGAGCCGTGGGTCTACAGATCCATAGATCTCTGTATTTGTAGTTCCTCTTTTGCAAATTCAGGGAAGGGATCAAAGCAAATTTGCCTCATTTGGGCAGCTTCTGTTTACATAGGCAAGGGAGGCCTGGAACTTTTATTCAGAAAACCCACTGCCAAGATATTTAGGACATGGAGAAACATCTAAAGCATTAAATAGAGTATAATAAAAGCAATTTAAAATAACCTAATAATACTCTGAATCATTCCAACAAACTGAGCAAGTCCAGTGATGAAAAGGACAAGGACACAGGATGAAATAAAGTGATAAATATGGAACCGAGGAAAAAGATATCTAAATGCTGAAAGACTTTCTTTGCAATAAATTGTACCTTGATGATGTCCAGACCAGGCTGAGGGTACTCTAGGACTGGAAGTTGTTCATCTATATTCATTAGTCCAATCTCATCTGGATCAGCTCCCTGACTCACTAGATATACCACTTCCTGTAGCAAGCCTGTGCCTGCATAAACCAAACAATGAAAGAGAACAGATTGTATTACAGTTCTTATCTAAACAGAAGCATATGAAGGGAGACTTAGACATAGAAATAATGGTAACTTTTGTCCTTAACAGTCTGCTGTGAACTAAGTCTGTAACTGCTGCTTTAACGTAGGATGTCTGCTCCCTTAGTGTTATTTTAAGCACGTGAAGATCTCCTGTCATGTAAAAGACCTGAGATTTTTCTTCAGTAATAATTTAAATACATTTCTGTCTCCCAATCATTTTACCTGTGAATTGGAAAGCATTTAAAAAAGTTTTTCTACTGTGAACATTACCTAGGCAAATACTACTATTTCCATTTTAGCAATGAAAAAAGTGAGGCAGACAGAGATCATCCAAGTTTGCAAAATGCATTAGCGGCTGTACTGGGAGACTGCCAGTGTCCTCTGTTCTAAATTGTAGGCAATTCTACTGTTATGCAATGATTTGAGAGTCTATTTATACCTCCACGTTATGGACTGGATAAACCACTGAATGCATCAATGCATAGCGAGTTAGTCATATGCTTTAGAGGCCCCAATTACGTATCTCTCTTCAGTCCGAGGACATTTACAAAACAACCATTAGATATTATAGCCTTAATGACTGTGCTTTGGAAAATTAATAGGTATTCTAAATAGAAGTTTGAACAGGGAAACTATTTCAAATGACTTTACCTTCAGGCAGGTAGGAAACCCTCAAAACAGGCAAACAAAGGTTCAGAGATATTTGACAGAGGCTTATGAAGAGAAAGGCACAGGCTTTGGTGAGATGGAGGAACAGAATGAGGAGGGATCAAAGTAAGCTAGCACGGAAGGGACCCCACAGTTTAGATGACAAGTCACACAGGCATGGGACATCCTGGATACTGTGACAGATTGACCAATTATTTAAGAGTTGTGAGGGGTAAGGAAGATGAGACTGGGATTTATTCTCTCTTGTGTTGCCTAAAGGAACAAGCAATTGTTCCAGAACTCTTTACAAAGCCCAAGCCTGCCTCAACATCCCATGTCCTTGGAAAGATGAGCTGCAAACTGAGATCATGCCTTTTGTTCCCTTTTTAACCTGAAAATAACTTGTAAGTTGCAAGTAACTTGTAACAATCACCAGTTAATTCATGTTAACTAGCATGACTGTACACGCTAACAGACACATTTTGTACAAATTCTGTATGTTGTTCCAACACTAAGAAAACCAGTATATCATTAATCAGTTTTTTTTTTATCTGAGCTAGGAAGAGTTAAAAAAGCTGATGTACTTTAGAGGCTCATTAGAGTGAACACAGTCAGGATGCAACATGAAAGAACACACATCTCCAAGAATTGCTTTGGAGAGTAAGTACTTTAAGATTCCTCTGTTTCCTGACTGATTGGTGGGTAAATTAAAATGGCTTGGAAAAACAGAAACTTTTACATTATCATCACCCACAGAGACAGCTGTCACAGACTTAATACACACTTGCCCTTAAGGCTGTTCGCTCTGCATTTTTAAGTCCAAGCATATATTTTATACATTAAAATTAACATACATATGGTACTTCAGTATCAGTCCTTGTGACTCTGAATGAGCACAACCCTTGTTTCTCATTAAATATTTATTCTGACAGGAGACACCCTGGTTCTCCATAATTTATTTCTGTATTTCCAATTCTGCCTGCAAACAAAAATGCTATTAAAGCAACCTTGTTCCATGAAAGGAAAAGGAATAACTGCATGGGGATAAACAACACCACCAGGACTTTCTAATTTTTTGTTACTCAGCTGCTCTCTAGGCAAAAAGAAGCCATCTCCATTGTGCCTCTGAATACAGAAGGGCCGCAGAGTTGAAGCAGAACTATGCTGAAACTTCAGGAGAGCAGCACATTCCCTACCAGCTCTCCACAGAGTCCACCAGATAAGTAGGAGGTGAGGGCCAGGGAGCACAGCCCCCATGGCCTTACCTAGTTCTCCTCAGACCCGTGGCCATGCGCTAGACTTGGCTTGATTGCTAGCAGATCCATGGAGCACTGCAGAGATAGGAAATGACATATTAATGTAGGAGGCATGGAGAAGAAGGGTTCCGATTCAGAAGGAAGTGGGCCTTTGGAAGCTCAGAAGTCTTCATCTAAATGTGCTTCCATCAAAAACAGTGATTCATTGAAAGAGTAATGGTGGGCACATGGCAGGTACTCAAGGCAGAAAATTAAGTGTCTCCAAGTACAGGTTCTTTAAAACAGTGCTTTAAATCTCTGAACCTCAGTGCTAATTATTAGCATGCACATACACAAATTACTGTAGTTATGTATGCAGTGCTGCACATATTCCAGCATCCTATTCCAATTCACACAGCAAACAGTATTTCTGCAATATCTTCTACAAAGGGGAGGACTGCAAGCTGATAGTTTAGACGTCTGGCTTCTGGCCATCCAGCAGGTTAAAATTTCTCCTACCGACACCTGCAGTAGGACCACTGATCCTGAATTCTCCCACCCACGATCTCTGTGCTAGTTTTCACTTTTGTCATCCACTATATTGGCCTGATTTTCTTCCACATTAGCACTCAAGTTACTTTTCTTAGGATTTTCAGGGTCTTAATGCAAATGAAAACTAGAGATTTAACTTTTGAGGGAACTGTGATTTTTTAACTTGTCACCCTTAATCAATTATCATTTCTCACACACACATTCTTAAGAGCCCCATATAAAAAATTATCAGACCTGATCTCCCATTTTAAAAAAAATCTAAACCACCACATGCTTATTTGTTTAAAAAGAAAAAAAAATAGCTAAAAGCCTTTATATATATAATTAGATATACATAATCTCCTCACATCTCTACTAGGATTAAAAACAACTCAAATTAAATTACAGATATCAACAGAGTTGAATGTTCTTTTAGTTTAGAAATGATGGCTTAACCTAGCAACAGACAAATGGCAGCCCAGATTCCAGACCTAGCTGCTAAGGTAAGATTCTCTAGCCCCTGGGAACACCAGCTGGCTGGAAAGCCAAACAAACTGGGGTACTGTACCTATGCATGTGATGAGACGCCCAGGCATAAACTGGGGCTAGCAGAATTTATTAAATTTGCCACTGTGGGAGGTGAACGTGAGTCTTCTGCTGTAGCCCCTGATTCCCCATCTGCATATAAAGTATACAGAAATTGGCCATTTGAACCAACTAACTTAAACTGATGTCTGTGGAGATGTGTGAGAACCATCATTTTACAGGTGAAAGCTACAGTAAATTGCTGAAACTGAGATTTTCAAAGGAGATTATAGGAATAATCTCTGATAATCCCAGTCTATCACAAAATTTGGCCAGATCTAAATGCCACAGAAACTTTCTTAGTAAAAGGGACAATGATGATACTTATTGGAGAGAAGAAAAATATGAAGGAAGCTAAAGAAAAAAAAAAAAAAAGAAGGTGCAGAGCTTAACCTTTATACTCCCTAGATTTCTGTCCTGGCTGCCAACAATGATTTATTGTCACTTGAGGGTTACTCACTTTTTAAGTGAAATTAAAGGATTAGGTCACCAAGTGGAAAAGCTAGCATGTATGCATATGAAGCCAAGGTTTTTCTTGGAGACAATCAGTAGATCTTGTGTATCTCTAGTATTGTCCATAATTTTTTCCTTGCGTTGCTGAATGCATGCACATGTATGTGCATGCCTTACTTGGGATGGTACAGAAAGAGTAAATAGTCACTGACAAACAAGATTAATCTGTCAGCCTTTGGGCATGAGGCACCAGATGCAACATTAAGTACCCAGCAATTCCACGCTTCCTTCTTCCAGCTGCAGCAGATCCATATTTTATCCTGGAGGAAGCCTGCCTGGCCCTGCTACCTCCAAGGTCATATTGCCAAACAGATGTGGAATTCATTTATATTTATCCAATTCCAACTAAAATGGAGCCAGTCAACATCTGAGGAACTTCAGTGCACTGTACCTGAGAAATGCTCTTCTGTTACATCAATACAACGCCTCAGGAGAAAACAGTGTGTTCCAGTTTATCACACAATATCTGGAAAGAGATGGGACGGGAAACAGCATTGATAAGCTACTGCCAGAACTTGCAGGTTTTTAGGAGAGCCTTTTAAAGTATCTGTGAACCTGCATTTCTACGCTGCATAAGGGCATGCGCAAAAGCAGCCCAAATCACAGCAGTCTGAAAGTGTGCTAGCTGGACTGCACTGTCCTTTTCTGTGGTGCCTAACAATGCACAGAAATCAGGACTAGTTAAGAATCCTATCACCCCTACAGCAGCCCCTATGATGAACGGCAATGCTTCATTTGTACCCTTTTTCATGGCCAATGCCTCAGCAACAATAACAAAGTCAGTTCATGGCCATACTGCCTCTGCTTATCAGGTAAGTGTAACTGCTACAGCAGCAACCAGACGGCATAGCAAGACAGCCAAAACTTTGAAACACCACAGATACTCCTTTCTGTTTCTATGCATTAGATGCCTTTTGACATCAAATTTAAGTCTCTGTAGGAGGGAGAAATATTCTTTAGTGCAGCTGTTCTCTGGCTCCTCTCACTACTTTCTGGCCACTGGACCTCACAGATTTGTTCAAAGTGAAGTGGCAGATACAAAAACATAAAATTTCCTGTGAAATTTTGCTTCCCTACATGGAATCTAATGTAGTTTATTTCAACTTTCTCCCCTCCATATCAGCTAACATGGGGAAAACCTGCAGCTCAAGGATGCAAAGGTCTTTGCTATACTCCTTTTATTCACCCCTTGTTTGGAAACAATAAAATAAAGAAATACTAATATTAGTATTAACAGTCTTCTAGCACTCCCAGTTAGTTGCACTTTGTTTGATCTACCAATGCTTGATCAAGTTTCAGCTAATACAATGCAACAGACCCATTATGATTCATAACTTTTTTATAGCATTGGTAGATGTAAGTGCTCATTAAAAATGAGGGCTGCTAAAGCTGTCAGATTGGCCTAGCAAGTGCTGTAAAGCATTTTCCACATAGTTTGTCTAATTGCTGCAAGCTTATTCCCCTTTCACCAATTTCAGTGTATATCTGCAGGTAAGTATGACAGATTCATCTTCACCCTGCAATAGTGGAAGGAAAATTAGATTTTTCCATTAGAAGAAAACAATTTCCAAACCATAAAAATATCTCCTCTTGAGGTCTGTATGTTCTAGGTCTCCTACATCTTGGAATTCCAACTGGCTTAAGAATAGGGATTTTCATTATCAATTAGGGTTTTAATAATAAAAATAAAGTATACAGCTTGATACTATATTTTGCAATTCTTCTGTTGCTAGGATTCAGAATAAAGGCTGAAACTGTGATATATTGCCAATATTTTTGACTGTCCAATTAAATATGTATTAGAGGGCCCGATTTTCAGAAAGGACTGAATACTCATCCTCTAAGATTAATGCCCCTTTTACATGGCCTGAATGCCCCTAAATTCAATAGTGACCAGCCAAGGGAGTCTGTGGAACATGAGGAAACCGAATCCAGATCTTCTGAAACTGATGGCAAGGCTTAAATAAGATCAGACTTAAAAGAAGTGTTAACTGCATGATTTCCAGTAACATTCAGTAAGCAGGGTCTTGGCTTTTTAGACTGATCAATCAGTTTATTTTTCTCTTGCAGCTACTGGCTTTTAAAACATAGGCTATATTCTGCTTGTCTTTCACTAGACTTACATAACAGAACACAGAAACCGGTCCATTAGGTCTGACCTGTGTTTCAAATGTGTTTCACCAGAGGCTATAAGCAGCAAACTATGAAAACCGTATTCTATTTAGGACTAAAGTGTACCTTCTATTTGGTAAAAAAGCTGTCACTGAAGTGTTTACACACATGTATTACCCATAGCATTATTGCTACTATGTATAATACAGTACCCTAAAGGACTGCTTTAATAAACTGGTTATAAAACAGTGTTATTTTCAGCTAATGCATTAGTACTATTTTAAAAAAATGGCCTGAGTCCTAATTCTCCTTTATATTAGCACACTAACTACTTAATAGAGGACAGGATAAAAAGTGCAGAATCGACCACAGTGCATCTCAGACCAGGCACCAACTGTTGAGGCATCTCCACTTCCATACAGCACGGCAGGCGATGCAGTATGTTTCACACCTAACACCAACAGAAGCAGCTTGGAGAAGAAGGCCTACTGACACTTTGGAGCATGCTGGATCCTAACACTGGAGCAACACTAATAAATAAAACACACCAGAGCCTGTTCTCTGGGAGGACACGTGGGACAGCAGAACCCACATCCACAGAGATCAATTTCCCAAAGCAAGGCAGCTTCATCCATAGCTTCTCGGGAACAGTCCCTGGCTCCAGCTATCTCCCACACCATGCTGGGGAGCACACTGTCTGGGGCACAGCAAAACTGTCAGGGAACTGCTGGCAAGGAAATAGCATGGATGACAGCCTGTCGGAGCCTCTGTCACAGTTATGTTTACTGGTGAAGCAGATAACTGGATTGTCTATGTTGCCTACTTTAGACTTTATAAAATCAGAAGAAAAATAGCTCAAGAGTCACATACTCCCCAACCATTGCATCTAACGCACAGCTACCCCAACCTGTCCCAGCAGGCAAGGGTCCACAAGGCAAAGGCCTCTTGTTGAGGACAGCTGGGGCAAAAAGTGTTTCTTTTCTATCCCTCTTAATAAGCCTCACATGCACTGCAGCAAGGACTGGGTAAGTAGTATACTAACGGTCCTAAGCACCAAGTCAGGTCCACAGATTGCTCAAAATCTAGGGATTAAAAACAACAAACCACCAGTTTGTCTTTATTTGCCTTCCGATTGATAAGTCATGATTTGTGTCTTCATGCTTGTCTCCACATCCATATTTTCATTATATCTAGGTGTCCCGGATTTTGTTACAAGTCCTTCTCTGACAGCTGATAGTGGCTGGTAGCTGATACTTCTTGGTATCCGATATTCAAAGGGAAAAGTATTTTACTCTCCTCTTTAAGCTTTAGCTGGGCTGGTAAAATACATCCATGTCTATGGATGCTCATCATGTCTGCACCAGATGTCATCACCAATGGAGCAGTTTGCATGAAGTTACTCCAATTCACTTAAAATTAAATCAGCCAAAATAGCTTAAGGAGTTTCTATTTTTGGCATCAACACACCTAGCAAATTTTGCCTGGGACAAACTAGAATGCATTCACACAAAATACTCTGCAGGTGGTTCTTTAAGAGTGTCACAGTCAAACCCCAGCCAGTAACTAAGCCCCACACAGATGCTCCCTCACTCCCTCCTGGGGGGAGAGAATCAGAAGGGTAAAAGTGAGAGAACTCATGGGTTGAGATAAAGACAGTTTAATAGGTAAAGCAAAAGCCGCGTGCTCAAGCAAAGCAAAACAAGGAATTCATTCACTGCTTCCCATGGGCAGGCAGGTGTTCAGCCATCTCCAGAAAAGCAGGGCTCTCACACGTAATGCTTACAGGAAAATTGTTAGGCAAAACCTGCCTACACATTAACGTGCATTTGCATATATTAGGTGGTTAAATTGCAAGAAGGCAGCACATCAATAGTATAGTGCAAAACCATTGCAGGTAAGAGTTATACATTAAAAAAAAAGCAGCACATTTTTATTTCAGAATTTCAGGATGCATGAAACTACACAGCCTGTTTAGTCAGCTATTGGTTATCTAAGGTCTGGGAGTAAAGCATTTTGTCTCAAACAGAATCCCCCTCAAATTACAGCTGCCCTAAGCAAAACCATTCTTTGCAAGGTACCTATGCCCCCACTCATATTTAGCACACAGTCATTCCCTCTGTCTAGTGAATTGCAGTTTTAGGCAAACTACAGCCATTTCTACTCTATTTCTATTGCTGCTCTTCAGAATTAGAAATGGAAATAGATCTAATTGGGAGTACAAAAGGGGATCAGCCAATTTATATCATCATGGGTTTTCTCAGTATTACAGCAAAATCCTTGAAGAGAACACACTATTTCACATTATGAATGTGCGCTTCAGCTATACATTCATAGAGCAATCCAATTGTAGCAATGCCTGTAGCTGTTCTGTGCTACTTTGGCAACGCTGATCAGCAGTAAACAGGCATTTAACTGGATGGTTAACCGGGGTTTCTGGTTGCCTCGCATCAACAAGACACTGCAAAGCAGCCAACGTACTGCCAAATCTGGACTGCTGCATGTATAGTCAGTGTGTCTTCTGAACATGATTCTCATCTCACCTGCTTCATGCTTGTCTTATTTTGTTGGCTTAGATGAATTTATACTCATGCAGTGAACACAGTGAAGGGCTAATTCAGCACCATTGTCTATATCCCATACGGTGATCTAATACATCATCTAGAACTTGCAGCCTTATAAGGGATGATGGCCTTCACATCCTGCACAAAAGCAGGTGGGTAAAAGCATAGGAAATCAGCTTGCATTTTTTAAATTATAGATGGATTTTGGCATTTAATGACAAAAATCCCTCCTCAGTTGTTTCTCCAGTGCTCTTCCTTTTACCTTTTATCCTTTACTATCTCAGCCACTGCCTCAGACTTAACTAGCTAAACCTCCCCTACACACTTTCAGCCCCGTGACATGCTTGCTTCCTGACGTTCCTCACTACCCCTTCACTCCCTTCACAGTGGCTTTAAGACTACAGCCCAATTTGGCTGAGATGCTATAATGATGGACCGCTTCCTCTCCCATGTTGTCTTGTCTGCGCGCACACACACAGCAAAACACGTCTCTTGCTTCTGAATCTGCAATGTAATATAGGATTAACACATGACATAAATAGTTTATCTCTTTTGTAAGAGTCTGTAAAAGACTTTGGTATACAGAACCATAATTATTTCAGCTCTTGTGCCCCACCTTCCTGGATTCTCCAAGGTGGTAGAGAAAACTCTGAATAGAGTCACAGCGATGAGACGCTGGGTGCTTCACATTATTAATCCTCTGTTCATTGCTCCCTCCCACTGAGGGGAAAAACACATTCCTACATACTAGCATTATTATGTGCTCAGCTTTAATACCTAGATGCTTAATTCAATTTAAGCCATAATTTGCTAGTTTCTCTATAAAAATATAGATGGTAGGTGACACCCTTTGTCCAGGAGAATTTCTTGTCATTATACATGAAAAATTCTGGTAGAGAAGAAATAGATCCACATGCCTCCAGTGGAAAATGTAGACAAAAAGATTATATGACTTATCCAAAGTCACAGAATCTCTAGCCAAAAAGTCATATCACATGCCCAGTGTACCAAACCTAGCATCACTTCTAAAGCAGCACTGATGGGACAATACAGCAGGTAGTTCCTTCCCCTCAGCATAGGGTGTATGAATCCCTACTGTACCCAAGAGAAAAGTCTTCATTTAATAAAAGACTGCATAATGAGAATGAAAAATGATGTGCGCTTAATCTAATTCAGTCCAATGTTCAAGCATTTTTCTTCCTTTCATTAATATCTTCACTATGAAGGATGAACATTAACGTGAAATGAGAATGACTGCCTGTTGGGTTTGGCTGATTTACATCATTTTCTAATTCTTTAGTCTTTGAGGTCATTATCATCTAATCCAGTCAATAGTGATTTCACACATCCAGAATACACTTTACACAGAAACCCTTTTTTCTTTTTTTTTCCTGAGCCTGCTTTCAAAAAGCAAGTTGCTTGAGTTTTGCATTACTTCACAGCAGGGAAGCAATTATGCTACATTTGCAAAAGACCCAGCAAAACCTATTAGATAGCTGGAGAATTCTTCCTCTTCCGAACCATTTGTTCTGTCTCTAGTAACATCTCTTCACTGGTTTGATAAAAGGCTCATGAGAGAAACACTGCTAGCTAGATAACAAAAACGAGTTTTCCTTAACAGATTTTTCTTCTCCACCTTTATTTCCTGTTTGAGGCACATAAGGACCTATTCAGTTCTACTCCTACTGAAATCAAGTCAAATGCATCAGTGACAACCTTAACATTGTCTTCAATTACTTATTATTTGATGTTTTTATTTATCATTTCTTTGCCTAGCAGTATTTAAGACTGAGTCAATACCAGAAGGTATTTTGAGCTATACATAAATAAAACAAAAGATAGACCCATTTCAGAAGGACTTTCAGAGCACAGGAACCCAGTGGCCCTAACCCCCTCAAACATCTGTCTACAGGTGTTACTTTCTGCACCTGGGTGGTCCTCACTGGAGTGAGTTTAAGCAGAGTATTTACTCTTCTAACTGGTGGAAGGAACATGACTTCAGTCACCAAGAGCATGAAATCAGATTCAAATATGGATCGTGTACATCAGTCCCTAAAAGGACACCTCACAAAACATTTCTCCATCACTCAATGCAGTTTGCTGTTCTGTCTCTGTTTGCATAAGAAGCCCATTCTTTCTGACCAGTTGGTGTAAGAAGTGATGCACATTCATATTGCATTAAAATGGAATGATATCTGAGCTTTATAAATTACTTAAGATAGAGAAACCAAGTAACTGTGATGTTATTGTAAAAGAGAAAAAGTTAAATACCATATTCTGATTTTTAAGACATTAACTAACTTGTTCATCCACATTCATGAAACTAACAGAGGTTTCCTATTGTTCCATGTCACAGGGAAGAGCTGGGAAGTGTGCATAATACTGCCTCAAAAAACAGAGGTCAAAGGAAAAGAATCCCAAATGTATTTTGTGTAAAAATCTCTCGATTTTTATGCCAACCTCATGATTTCTTGAGGCATGCCTCTGGGCCAATAACATACGCATTCATTCTTTAAACAAAAATGGATTAAGCTCAAGGGACCAAAATCCTGCAAAGAGAAAAGGACTATAAATCCAAAATACCAGAACCTAGCTCTTTTGTAACAACAGTTTTGCAGTTGCAAAATAATATCAACAAAACCCTTGGGAGGAGTTCCATATGAGAACACTGGAAGTTAGGGCAAGTCAACTAATTTAACACACAAACATCCACGTGGATGCTCGTGTTCCCTGAGGAGCCTTAGCTACAATGGCATGAGGCCATCTCAGACTTGCCATTACCAGGGTAAACCTCTGCAATCCACGACAGCTGCCTCACGTCACTGTGTCTGACAGCTCCCAGCCTAGAAACTCCCACAGCTTGGGCACATCCTAGGGCAACCTTTCAGCCTGATTCTCCTCTCATTTATGACTGCGCAAATCAGGACTGACCGTCAGCAATGGACCTACGTATATCTGTGTAGGTGGGAAGAATCGGATTCCTTGTGCTTAGGCTTATCAGCCTGTCACATCATGCAGAGGCTACTAGTACATGTTAGTCAGTTAGGCAGCAAGCCAGGGCACCAAAAAAGTACAGCTTACCAAGCCATAACTGGGGTATGCTTACAGGCAGGTAACAGAGGACACAGGCACAGTGATTCCCTGACATAATACTCAATCAACATAGCTCTGTGCAGACGTGTCACCTACTCACTGACTGCTTCGGCAGGTAACTGCAGATATGTTAGCTGCTGGGTTAGATGTCCACAGACTGCAGGACGCCCCTGCAAGGGTCATGTGTAGCCACATAGTCTTAGTCATGCAATAATACTCTTTATATTGAATAGTAAGGGTATTATTGTGCAGTACAATAATGCATAAAGAACCAGAAACTAACCTTGCCAGTAAATATAACATCCCTGCCAAGAGATTTTTATAGTCTGAGGAAAACATAAAGGGTAGGATTGCACAAGACAAAAAAAGCAAGATTTCACACAAGGCATAGTCATTTGGTACATTTTCTTTATGGCGTATTTCTTAAATCAAGACATTTTGCCAGTATGTTTTTATAACACGGTCCCATAGACAGCTAAGACTGATTGGAAGGTGAAGGGGAAGAAACAAGTGGCCAGAGATAAGAAATCCTTAAACCAATTTCACAGCCAAAGAAAAGCTACATATGTCTACATCCTCAATGGTTCAAGCCTCCCTTTGCCTTAAGTGCAATAACTTTTGAGTGCTGAGTCTGATCAAAGAATATTCTAGCTGTCGATGAGCAGAAGTCTATTAATTTTAGTGGAGAATCAGACAAACAAGGAAAGTGGGGTTTACGTTGTACCCTCTGTATCTCATTCACAGCCCAGCAGCTGTGATTGTCACTGCTATAATGGTCAATGGATCAAACAGCTGTTTCCCCATAACAGAATAAAACCTGGGGGCATATAGTGTCCCTGGCATGGAAAGATTAACAGGGAGAGAGTCCTGCAGGGTGCATGTTTTGGGAAAGAAGAGTGATATGGACTTGGCAGTGTTAGGTTTACAGTTGGATTCAATGATCTTAAAGGTCTTTTCTAACCTAAATGATTCTATGATTATAGTACAAGGGAAATGGGCCATGGAAGAATGCAGAGCCCCTGACATGTAGCAGAGAAAGGGGAAGGACAGAATAGGGATGAACAGAGCTCCTCCCATCAGCCAGGGAAGGGACTGGGGCATGCTGGTGTCCCAGCAAGAGGAGGTACTGGATTCAGGAGTGCTGGAAACAGAAGATGATAAAAGAGTGGTATGCATGCAATGGGAGAGGCACACAGAACAGGAAGAAACAGAAAACCCACAATGTGTGCAATGCACTTTACCAACAGATGCAATGAGAAGCATGACCTTCTTCTGTACATACAGAATGTCTTAAGCCAATAAAATAATGGACAAGTCAATTTACCTTTCTCTGGTTGATTTCATATAACACTGGAGGTAAGTGTTAAAGAATTTGAAAGAGGAGAACTCAATGAATGTACACACAGGAAAGCTGTCCTTGAAATGATCTGCAAATTCACTGTTGGCACTTGATTAAGCCAAAGGCCTAGAGTCAGCCATAATATTCCCTACGAGCTAGTGGGTAGTTATAAAAATCCAGTGCTGCAAGGAAAAATCAAAATGCTATCTATAAAAAAACCACCTCCAGACAGGTAAAGGCCATATCCAGCATTTGCTCTTCTGACCTGTTGTCTGGTGCTAAATGCAGGAGTTCTCATGAACTAGCTGGACTTGAAGCTGATGTTTGCCCAACAACTGACATTTTCCCACACAGAACTCCAGAAAATTATTTGGCAAAATAATCAACATGGGAGAGACAGCTTCATTATTAATGTAAATAGCTCACTTTCTCAAATTACCAGTTTTGCAAAAGGCATTAATTTGTGGGCTTTGACCCAAGAATGCAAAATGCACATGCATTCAGAACAGATACAAGATGGTATTAAGAGAACTATTGTACACCACTTACGAGTAAAGCAAATGGACAGATCATGTACAGTCAGGGGTTACCATCGTAAGACACAGCAAAATACTAAGTGAACCCAGACTCAATACTATACTTTAGGGACTGATTTAATTCCACAAAAATCATTGACCTTAACAGACAGCTAATCTAGCTCTTGGCATGGTAAAGAATTTGCTTATTCATTAATTTTGTAGTTTAAGTTCATAGAGGAGAATTTTAATTTTCAAGTAGGGTACAAAAAGCCCACAGTACGAGAAGGTTCAAGGAGAGCTGTGACAGAGGCACAGTGTTTCCTATGAACATCGCATCTGTATCCTATCTGTGAAGCAATCTGTTGTGAGCTCCAATTATTTAATGCTACAGAGAATGGTATTCCATTTTACATTTGCAGCTACTGTAAATCTCAGTGCATCCCATTCAGCCTGCCCATTCTACGCTACAAAGTTACATGAAAAATGAAACTTGTGACTTCATTTCTTCAAGAGCAGTAGCACACCTGATTTTAAATTATGCATCATGATAAAAAGGTTTTCTGTAATTACAGTTCTACCGTACGCATGTATATAAGCATATATGCACATTCACATATTTACATGTCTAAATGAGTCTCTGGGCTTTAGGCATAAGCTTCTCCTAGTCCAGCAGCTCGCAAAAGCTGTTACCATTGGACACAGGTGTTAAGAATAATTAAAGATACACGGAGTATCATTATTTAGCCATCCATCAGTGGAAATCACATTAAAGCAGAGTCATTTTCCATTAGGCTTATTACATTATTCCCAGTAAGGCCACTGGTACATTCAATTTTCTACCTTTATTGGACCAGCTTTTTCCTGGGTCACTCCCAATTTACCAATATCTGTAACTATTTCCAAGCTCCAGCTCCATCTCACACATTTAGAGCTGTATCATCTAGTCTTGCAGAATATGTCTTCAAAATGGCATACATACTGTTTCATCAGTCCCTAGGACTACTGAAGCTGTCCTGACCCTATAAGCCACTTGTGTATTTTCTTTGCCAGATAAACCAACATATGGTCAACAGCTACTGATGGAGCCTTCTGCTATTAGACTGTAGCATAGGGCTCAGTAAGAGCTAGAAGCTCTGGCCCCTCACACATCTAGCAGACAGACTTGTTTGTCTCTTTTCCACAGTTTGAGCAGATGGAGAGAGCTGGTGAAACACTGAACAAAACTGATTTCCTTAAGAACAACAAAAAAGTTTTCCATTGAACCTGACATGGTGCATTTTTCTTTCCCTAAAATTCTGTTGTCAAAAATATTCTTGAAATTTTGTTCAAATGTAATTTATTAACAGAAATTAGGTAAGTGGTCCCAACCATGTTTTACCTTTAAAGATTACCAAAAAAAGCCAAAGTATTTCACCCCTAGTAATTATATTTTGTGCATGAAACCTGTTTTGTAAACCTACTTTTTTGATTACAGCAACATTATGAAAATTCTGATTAGCTCCAGTAAACAGAAAAATCTTTGTCAATGCTACTGACAGACAGGAAGATGAAGTTGTAGTTAAGGTAATGCAGAGGAGCTTGGGGTTCTGGATTTCATTTCTGGCTTTGCTGTAGACTTCCTGCATGACCTTGGCTAAATCAATAGGAACTATATTAGGGCAGCCTAATTTCTACTGACATGCCTGTCCCTAGTCAGCAGACCCTTTGATAATTGATTCAGAAGCCCTAAATAAGGCACTGAGCTGTAAGCCACATAGGATCAGCTGACACAACAAGTTCCAAGGGTCTCAGCAGGCTTCAGGCTACCTAAAGGTGAAGCTTGCAGACATTGCTATTGTCTGGAGCCTATTCCCATCACAAGGGCATCAGATTCCTCAAGACCTATGTATTCTCTTTCCTGGCAAGTAAAATACTATAGCACCTATTTTGATCCCAAGGCTGTTCCCCCAGCTCCTCCACACAACACTGTACCTTCAGTTTTGGTGCCCCAGTTCTCAATCTTCCTCTTCCTTCTTCCACAGCGACTGTTAGTAAATCCTCTTGTGGGAAGCACTGCCACTAACTTTGTAAGTGGACAGTTCCCTGTCACTGGCCTCTGCTGGGGACCCCCAAGAGACCTACTATAATGTCGCTATATTCACAAAATAGCAAATTAAATACGATTATGCAAGCTGGCTTTCCGTGGCCAACTGTATAGCCATCAAAACTAAGCTACTGCCAGCTGATGTTTTAGCTATATTGTGCCTGGCTGCTGGAAACCGAGGTTAGCTGAGGATATTTAACGATCCGCCAGCATGAAGTTGGGCTGTAATACTAACACAGGAACATTGTAAACCCAGATTCACAAAACTGAAATCTTAAAACTGAAAGAATTAAATAGTGTTCTTGCTGCATGCTATAAATCTTTAAGACGACAGTTTAAAAGAACAATAAAGATGTAGCTGTGTGCTCCTAATCCTAGCATTTTGGGGGCCATCCGTCTACATACTATCCCTTATCCAATCTATGCACCTATTAAGCTCTAGCCAGTCTTTAACAGCATCATTAGTAATGAAATATCAAAAAATGTTAAGACAAATATTTGAAACTGCTTGAGAAATGATAACATAATAGATGCTGCATTGTAGAAAATGTGTATATGTTTGAAGCAGCACACCAAGAAACTGAAAAGCATTAGCCATTCATACAACAAACAATGAAATAAATCAGAAACCTACAATACTGAAACATCATTTTACATGGGTATTTGCAGAACTAACATCTGTTATCTCCAGTGGACTTTGAATTTTCTAGAAAGAAATCATCTTATTGTCAAGAAAAAAAGTCACTCAAGAATGCGCTTAATAAGAAAGAGTCTATCTGGTTTTATCAGGTGGGTTACAAAGCTACCATATTGTCTGTCTCTTTGCAGGCAGCACTATATCCATGTTAATTCTGGTTAAACATTTTTTCTTGGAAATGGAGAGGGTAAGAAATCAAGAAATACGATATTAAAAGCAGACACCTGAACGGTATAAAGCAGCTAAAGGATGCGTTTACTGGAGAAATGCACACTTATACTGCTAACAGGAGATATTTCTGGTAATTCAGACCGTGCAGCAAGAACGTACTTTGAGCACATGTTCTCCCAGAACGATCCGGCCGGCCGCCTCGGGAGCGCAATACGTAAGGCTGTAGAGCAGACAGCAAACCTATATGCCACATCAGAAATCTGTATGCACGCTATATACGTTCCCGCTTTGCTACATCTATGCTGCGCGAGATTTCCCTTGCCTGGGGCAGCATCTTTATCCCCGAGCAGTTCAGCTGCCAGGCACCGGGACCACCGAGGCGAGGACCACCAGCGGTGGCACCTGGCGCTGGCGCGTATCCAAACGCGGTGGGTACGCCCGCGGGCGGGGACGCCCCACCCGTGCCCGGGACCCGGGGCGGGCAGTGCCCTCAACTCTGAGGGGCTTCAGGGGCCGCCGGCCTGAAGGGCAGCCCCTCTCCGCACACGCGTCTGGCGGCAGGGCACAGGCCTCGCCCCGGCCTCCCGCGGGGGCACGACGCCGCCGCTGCGCACCGCCCGCCGGGCGGGGACGGCCGCCGCGGGCCCGGGGCCGAGGCGGCGCCTCCCGCCCCTCCCAGGGCCGGCCACCCTGCGAGCGGGGGCGGAGGAGCAGCCGCCCCCACCACCCAGCCCACCACCCCCTCAGGCGCAGCCCCGGCCCGGGCGGGGGAGGGAGGGCCCGCCCGCCTACCTGATTTGGGGTAGGTGACAATCCAGACGTCGCTGTCCCTCACCGGGAAATTGGCGATCTCCTCCATCTTCCCCCGGCAGAAGGGCGGCAGCCGCACCCCATTGTACTCGAAGTACTTGCTCTCGAACTCCCCGGGCGTGCTGGGGGTCTCGGCCTCGCTCTCCGCCATCCTCTTCCCTGCCGGCCGCGGGGGACGAGGTGCGGGGGCCGCGGGCGCTCCGGCGGGCGAACGGCGGCGGGCGCGGCACGGCGCGGCGCGGCAGCCCCGGCCCCCGGCACGCCCCCACGCACGCACGGGGAGGGGGCGCAGGGCTGGCGGGGCCGCGCCGCCCGGCGGCGCATGGGCTCCGCGCGCGGTGATGTCATGTGCGGCAGCCGCAGCGCGCGGCGCTAACGGGCGGCCCTGCCCGTCAGGCCTGCCGCCCCTCAGCCCCTCTCCTCTCCCGGCGGGCCGCCTCACGCACTCGCCCCGGGGGCCGCAGAGGCAGGGCACGGAGGGAGGACCTGCCTCCCTCGCTGTCACCTCAGAGCTCAGCCCTCAGCACGGGGCTCCGCGGTGCTGCGGCAGCGCCAAGGCCCGGCCTCAAAGAGGGCAGATAGCAGCGGGGGAAGGGCGCGGAAGAGGGGCAGCAGCAGTCAGGTGCGCCGGGCACTCGTGGCTGTCCTTGCGCTGAACCCAAGCACAATGCATAGGGAGGGTGAGAGAGTGAGGAAGGGGGCACACGCTCACCTTCTTCAGCGACACGGATCAGTTGCTCCTTGCACTGCTCAGATTTAAACCCATACCTGGTTTTTTTACACAATATGTCCTTCATCCTGGTTCCCTCTTCCCAATCTCTTGGATGCCACCCCTGTATCTGGTAGGGTAACAGCTTTCACTACAGCATGGGGCATCTTGCAGGTGGGCTCAGGCAGCAGATCCCCTGCCAATTCTGACTTGCTCCCTGGACTTCCCAGGCTGGCATCAGAACTGACTCATTAACTTACCTTGTTTGGTGGTCATTGGGCAGCAGAAACCAACCCTATCCCAACAGCACTGAGGACTAGTTAGTGAGAACACAGCCCTGTCTGCACCATAGCTACTGTCTGCTCATCCTTCATCCTTCCTATTACAGCAGCTCACTGCTCCTAGCAGGGCAAATGAAGCCTAGGGCAGATCTCAAATAACACTCCTAGTTGGGCTTATGGGCAAAATAGGCCAGGTGCTGCTGCTCAGGGTATTTAAGGCCTATTGGTGCCTGACGGGAAGGTATAAAAACTCTAACCTCCATTAAGATCTGTTTGTACTACAGGAATGAACACTGTTGTGGCTGTTTGAGTCTGGTATGAATGAAAAGCTAGCAGTAGTTCAACAAAATTAAGACTCTTGTTAGTCCCAGAAAGGTCAGTGAAGAGTTTTGGTTTAGTTTACTCTTATTATCCTTGTAACAGCTGCTTTATTTTGTGTTTAATTATGTATGCTTTTGTAATGGTGCTGAAATATAATAGAAGTTCTTTGAAAGCTTTAGATACAGAGTGTCTGTAGCAGACATGCATTTGAAAGAAATGAAATGAGCAAGTAAAGAAGCAGTAAATCAAGGGAAGAGGGTATAAAGAGGGTCTCTAAGCACTGGAGAGTAAATTATAGCTACTTTGAATTGAGTTTACTGCATTGTGAACAGCAACTAGCTGGTTGTGTGTCCTGTCAAACTGTCCCTTCTACAGGAGCAACCTGAGGAAAAGCAACAGTGTGAACACAGCTGAGGGCAGTAACTGCTTTTGGCCTTTATAGTTCCATCTACCAGCATGCATAAATCAATGTTTTTGCTGTAGTTTACTTACATTTGTTCATATTAATAATAAAGTGCAGACATTAAAACTATAGTTAGAGCAGATAGGAAAAGTCCACCAAAAACTAACATCAAAAGTATTGTTTCATTGAATAAAAATGGTTTGCAGGAATGTGTTAGGTAAAAAAAAACCCACCTTAGAGAGAAAAAATTCATCCCAGAGTCAGTGGCTGACTAGTAAGACTTGCCTTAGAAGTTGATAATGCAGGTTTAAGTCCCTGTGATACTAAGTTTAGTTTTGAGCCTGTTTCTTCAAGACACCGAAATCAGAATTATCTGTTGAGGTCTAAAATAACTTTTCCACTTTAAAAAAAATTTTTTTTGATAAAAAGTGGGTTGACAAGAATCACAGGCAGCTGGATAGTTGGTATTCTGTATTTTAAGATAATATTGTAAACTTGGAAGCAACTGGTATTCTGGCACTGGTGCCTGTTCTTTTCTTTCTTACCGTGTTTTAGATGGTCTGAGTTCTTCTTTTCCTTGCTTAACAAAATAATTCAAAACTGCAATTTTCTGTGGAAAGTAGAGTTGTGGGGTTTTCTAGCCAACCTCTGAGGCAAAATTTATTAGGCTTTTCTGATGATTGAAAGTATTAAGCTATACTAGTAATAAATAACTTTAAAGTGCAACAAAACAGACAGACTTGAATTCTAGTCTCTGTTACTATTTTTTTAATTTTAATTTACTTTTTTTAAATTCCTGACTTAGTCCTCAGGCACAGATATGGCCTTTGCTCAATACAGCAAGTGGAGGGAGCCATATTGACAATAGAAAAACTCTGTTTTCTCTTTAAGTTAATAGGAGTTGTACAAATGTATCTCAGGGTGGAATATCAGCTTCTGTAGAGCAAAAAGCCAGGCAGGCATTACGACAAGGGACACAACAATAATTGGAGCTATCTCTTTAGCAATGGATGCTTTCACTTACCTTATAATGTTTCAAATGAAAGAGCAATTGGAGCCCAATGTGGCTGAGAAACCAGGTGCCCTGGATTAATTGCACTTGGAAAGATCATCCCTGTGTTACAGGTGCAGTAAATCCTAATGTAGGGATGTTGGACCTATAGTGCATAAATTGCACAGCTGATGTATGCATGTGGATATTAAACAGACAGGATTTACTGCATGTGTGGAGATCACCAGCCTAGTGCTTACTCGGATCTAACATATCTGAGGCACATCAGATTTGCTGGGAATTCAAACACAGCTGAACTACAAAATGCATGAAAGCCATTTGTTTAGGAATTACCTGTAAAAAAAGACTACAGTCAGTACATTGTGCTCAGAGGCAGTGCATCATTCACAAACAGGGTAGTCTAGAACAAAAATGGTGAAGCTGGTAGAAAAATATTCAGTTACCAAAGGGTATATGCTGCTGAGGATGATCCAGTATTAGAGCTAAATAAAAATCAAATATGCTGTAACAGAGGAACCATGCTGGGGTGTTTCACTTACCCTCAAGCTAGAGAGGAGTTGTGGAGGGAATCAGAATATGTAGCTTGCAAAGTAATTTTTGGGAGATTGCTTTTTTTCTGTTTAAAAGAAAAAAATTAACAGTATCTCAGACTATTTGAATGTGTTCCCAACCTTTTCTATAACACTTAGACCATACTATAATGTAACTGATCCCAGAATGTATAGCTATTCAGTAGCAGGAGGAAATGTAGGTGAAAAAGGTTGGATTCTCTCACAATGATGTAAACTGGGACCAACTTCACAGAAGTCACTAGACTCCTCTCCGTATAAAACTTGGGAAAAGAGGAAGATTTTAGAAAAAAGAATGAAATGCTGACCTTAGGAAAATGTTGTCATTTTAAGATGACAGCCTCTAGTACATGGGGGAGGGAACACAGTGACCAAGGATGAGGAAAGGCTGAGGTACTTAATGCCTTCTTTGCCTCAGTCTTTAATAGCAGGGCCAATTGTTCTCTGGGTACGCAGCCCCTGGAGTTGGAGATAGGGACGGGGACCAGAATGGAGCCCCCATAATCCAGGGGGAATGGCTAGTGACCTGCTGCACCACTTAGACACTCACAAGTCTATGGGGCCTGATGAGATCCACCCGAGAGTACTGAAGGAACTGGCAGATGTGCTCACCAAGCCCCTTTCCATCATTTACCAGTAGTCCTGGCTAACTGGGGAGGTCCCTGCTGACTGGAGATTAGCTAATGTGACACCCATCTTCAAGAAGGGCTGGAAGGAGGACCCGGGGAACTACAGGCCTGTCAGCCTGACCTCGGTGCCGGGGAAGCTGATGGAGCACATCATCCTGAGTGCTATCACACGCATGTAGAGAATAACCAAGGGATCAAGCCCAGCCAGCATGGGTTCAGGAAAGGAAGGTCCTGCTTGACCAACCTGATCTCCTTCTACAACAAGGTGACCTGCCTAGTAGATGAGAGAAAGGCTGTGGATGTTGTCTATCTAGATGTCAGTAAAGCCTTTGACATGGTTTCCCACAGCATTCTCCTGGAGAAACTGGCTGCTCATGGCTTGGACGGGTGTACTCTTTGCTGGGTAAAGAACTGGCTGGATGGCCGGGCCCAAAGAGTGGTGGTGAATGGAGTTTACTCCAGTTGGCGGCCGGTCACAAGCGGTGTTCCCCAGGGCTCTGTGTTGGGGCCAGTTCTGTTTAATATCTTTATCAATGATCTGGACGAAGGGATCGAGTGCACCCTCAGTAAGTTTGCAGATGACACCAAGTTGGGCAGGAGTGTTGATCTGCTTGAGGGGAGGAAGGCTCTGCAGAGGGACCTGGACAGGCTGGATCGATGGGCCGAGGCCAATTGTATGAGGTTTAACAAGGCCAAGTGCAAGGTCCTGCACCTGGGTCACAGCAACCCCATGCAACGTTACAGGCTTGGGGAAGAGTGGCTGGAAAGCTGCCTGGCAGAGAAGGACCTGGGGGTGTTGGTTGACAGCCACCTGAATATGAGCCAGCAGTGTGCCCAGGCGGCCAAGAAAGCCAATGGCATCCTGGCTTGTATCAAAAATAGCGTGGCCAGCAGGACTAGGGAAGTGATCGTGCCCCTGTACTCGGGACTGGTGAGGCCGCACCTCGAATACTGTGTTCAGTTTTGGGCCCCCCACTACAAGAGGGACATTGAGGTGCTGGAGCGTGTCCAGAGAAGGGCAACGAAGCTGGTGAAGGGTCTGGAGCAGAAGTCTTGTGAGGAGCGGCTGAGGGAACTGGGGTTGTTTAGCCTGGAGAAAAGGAGGCTGAGGGGAGACCTTATCGCTCTCTACAACTACCTGAAAGGAGGTTGTAGAGAGGTGGGGGTCGGTCTCTTCTCCCAGGTAACAAGCGATAGGACGAGAGGAAATGGCCTCAAGTTGCACCAGGGGAGGTTTAGACTGGATATTAGGAAATTTTACTTCACTGAAAGGGTTATCAAGCATTGGAACAGGCTGCCCAGGGAAGTGGTTGAGTCGCCATCCCTGGAGGTATTTAAAAGATGTTTGGATGAGGTGCTTAGGGACATGGTATTGTGGTAGTCTTGGCAGTGTTAGGTTTATGGTTGGACTCGATGATCTTAAAGGTCTTTTCCAACCTATACAATTCTGTGATTCTGTAAGATCTGCAAAAGTAGGATTTAACCCTGGAAACAGACTGTCTGTTCCTATGCTGTTCTGGTATGTCTGTATTTCTGTTGTCCGTCACTGCAAAAAGCACTCCTATACCTTTGAGTCAGAAGGTGTCTCCTTGTCTTTGCTGTCAGATGTGCCTACTTATTAGCTGAAGATACTGTAAGGAATGTCCCTGTCTTGATATGTGTGCATACTGTTCCACACACAAAAATGGAATTTCAGCTTTCAAAATCTATCTGATGAAAAAAGATAAATCTGGCAATGTTTTGTCTTACCATTTATTAAATCATTGTAACAGCAACCTGTGTCAAGTTTGGAGGGGCATGTTCAGAGGAAGATAGACTGTTTGCACATGTTGGGGTGCCAAATGCAGTCTAGTTTTAGACATGAAATCTGTAAATGCTACCACAAGTATTACATGAAGCCGATGTAGTGATACCCCAATAACAGCATGTGATATTGCATTAATGCAGTAAACAGCTGTGTGTAAATTGGTGTTTATAAAACACTGCTGTCTGCTAGTTGTTTACATTTGTTCAGTGAGTACACATGAACTTTCAGGAATGTTTCTTACTGACTCAGCCCAAATATGAGCCATAGCTGAGAGGTTTGAGCACATGATCCTAACACAGCATTTAATTCTAATGAACGTGGCTGAGGATCAAGCTGTTATTTGGCACACACCATCGGTTTTTTGTTTCTGGTACTTGTAACCGCGAATGAGTGCCCTGGCCTCATAGCCAGGATGTTAAGGAATCTGATTGCTTTTCTGCTAGGATTTCTATGTAACCTTAACTAACTCAGTCTCCCTGTGCTTTAATTTCCACCTGTCAAAACAGTGCAAGTACTATAATCCACCTCACAAGGCTATCTGAAGATAAATCTCTTGCTTCTCATTACCCAAGCACAAGATTCAAGGTCTTTCTAGGAGGCAAGATTGATGCAAATCATGATTTCTTTGATGTGATCCTGATCAATACAGTCAGAATGCAAGGGTTTGTATTCTCTCTAACGCGTTCATAACTGGTACTTAAAAGAGCCAGTTGCTCAGTGTCACAGGCTGCAGAAGACCACTCAACCTTAAATTCAGTACCAATGCAATTCACTCAGTATGTCAACTCTGAGGCAGGTCCTTACCATATAATATTTTTCACAAATTTACAGTGCTTCTAAAATTACACCCTACAGCATTTCAAATTCAGCAGACAGGGATCATGAGTACATGTAGATGTCATGTATCACCTTTATCCTTAGCACTACATTTCCCAGCAGGCCATGTAGGGAGAGGCTTTCAGGCAAGATGAGCTTGCCTTACCACCAGCCTAAGCAGCATAAGGAAACGTGCGGTCACTTTGCTGATGCATCATATACATTACGCGTGAAGTGAGGGCAGGAACATAAAAAGGCAAGTAACCAAAAATAATCAGCAAGCTGTGGTATCACTTCAAGGGAAAAACTCAAGAGGTGCACCAATATTTTCAGTGAGCCAAAGCGAAGATCACGTGAAAGGAAGATAAGCAGCAAATTAGTGAGCACTGTGGATTAATGGCTTTGCTTTCCTGAAAGGTCAGAACTGCAATTTTGTAAACCTCCACCACAAATTGTTCAATGATAATTCCACCAGACAAGACGGTATGGGATACCTTGCATAACTCAGCTAGCTACGCTGTAAATATTTTCCCAGTGGGTTGTAGATGGCTTTACCTATCTGTACATTTCTGTCTCCATTCCATCCTCCCTTTTGAATTTGTGGCTATTTTTAACAGCAACTTTTATTCAAAAAAAGGGCTAATTTTTAACTGGGGATAATTTTTGTAGCGTAACTGTTTATGGCTGGGACTGAGCTATAAGGAAAGAAAATTTCTAAATTAATCTGCCCTAGGTTTTGTTGGAAATGTTCACAATGTGGCCTTGTAGGTACAGTGCTGGCCCAAGACATAGGGTATGCGGATTCCATTGCAAGGTCTTGCCGCTTCCATAGGTGAAGCTGGGTGAGTTACTTTGCCACCCTTCGCTTCAGTCACCCTTCATTTTAAAGGGGGACAGAGACAGTTGATCATATTTATGTGTTCATGGGAGAAAGTACAATTCAATGTTGATATATAACAATGCTATCAATTAATTATGCTTATTAATTATTAGTCTTATGTTCATTATTTGTGTCGTTAAAGTTGAAGACAAATGGTTTGGGGATAACTTAAATAGTCACTTGAGTAAGATCAGGGCACTGAAGGCAAATGATCATTTCAAGGCAGTAACTAGTGTGGCTTTCACTGTATTCTTACAGTAACTATTTGTTAATTTTCAGTGTGTTAGGAGAGGCAGACAACTGAGTGGCTTTTGGATATGCTAGTTTCATTATCTCTGCGTAATAAAGGTTGTGCAGCTATCTCATATAAAACTGGTTTATTTTTGAGGGACCTGATTTGAACATCTCGATGATTTGGTATAACAAAACTGAATCAGTTCTACAGGAGTTTTTGTGATATGGTTGCAACACCATAGAAACTGAAGCCTAATAGGAGGTGAATTGGATGTGGCTGCTTTAGCGCTATGGGCTGAGAGTTATTTTCCCTTCTAAATGCCTCTGAATTTATCTATCTCGCAGCAAGTTGCTGTAGAAATGGCACAGATACAGTTGTCCCTGATGAGAAGCAGTGAGAAAATTTTCATTTATATTATGCTTCTAAAAGCATATTAGATTTTTTTTATCTAAACATGGGCATAGAGGTATGAGGATGGATAAATCTTCAAGTCATGGGCCTTAAAACCACACAAGACGCTGTGAGTTCCTGAATGGACTTTAAAGTACATGCTTTTGTATCAGTTTTCTGTTTTTCAAACAGCTGCAGAAGGTCATGTCCAGTTAACTGGGAGTATGTATACATGAAAAGACAACTCTCAGCTGACTCTGCACAAGTCAGGCTGTGGTGTGGCCAGGTTTGTGTAGTGATGTAGGGAGGCTTCACTGCTTCCAGACAGCAGCTCAGCCTTCTGTGTGAGGCTGAGCAACTGTGTGTGGATTTAAAGGTTTGTGATGGTATTGGATTAGGGACTCTGCGCTGTGCTTTGCAATGCCAGCCCTTCAGGCACTTTTGTAAAACCACTCAGATACCTGATCAGCATCTCCTGGCAATTACAGCTCTATAAATCTGGCCTCTAGGCTTGAAATCTGAAAAAAAAAAAAAAAGTGTTAAAGGAAATTAGCTACTATAGCTGTGCCGTCATTTTCACAATGAGGACGTAGACAGCAATAAAAGGTCATAGCAAAGAAAGGAGCTGCTCAGCTGGGCTTCTGAGGAGTGTCTAGAGTTGCTTTAATCATCAATGGGTGTTGATTATGGTTCTAGACTACTTACCTCAGAAGGTAGTAAATATACCATCCTAGACAATCTCTTAAATGATTTCAGAAAGGTACAGAACAACAGTCTCTGCTACATATTCACTACAAAAATTGCCTTGCATCAACACAGAAAACTGAATGGATACACACAGCTGTGAGGCAGCTTTCTGCCTCATTTACTAATGAATTTCTGGGAGTGGAAAGGCCAGAAGGAAGGGATTAGACAGATTGAGGGGAAACCATTAAAAAAAGGAGAAACATATCCCTGCTACTGAGGTGAGCAAGCTAGAATGTCAGGAAAGAGGCAGGATGATCACAGAAAGGCAGTGTAAAGGTAGTCAAGTCTAGGAAGAGTAGAAGCGCTTACCAGACAGTGGTGGAAGGATCTGGATGCTGAAATGAATGTGCCAGGTTGCTTGCAAGAGTGGGTGATGCCTTGGCACTGAGCCTGCTTCAGTCAGGAGCATTAAAGGTCTCAGAAACATAAGACACAGAAATTGAGGGGGGTGGGAAATGGAAGACCACACAAGGGGCCTGAAAGAAGGTAAGAGCAGATTTATATAGTAATGTGATCCATACTAAACTACTCTAAGTGTTGACCAGGACTTAAGATGCAGACATTGAAGAATGTGTGGCTTGAATTACATGAGCCCCATCAGCATGAATGTGGCTATTCACAAACTTAAAATGACCATGTGCATTAATACTTTATTGCATTCATGTGTCAATAATAAAGGTGTTAAATTGTGCAAACTTTGAGTGGGAACTGAGAGTAGTAATGTCATTAGTGACACAACTGACATAATGTTCTGTATGTTCACACATGTATCACATGCATATGCACTTAACTAGTCATCTACTACTTCAGAACAGATTTGAGTCAAGCTATGATGATCAAGAAAATAGTTGCTGTTGATCTTAGTGCTGACAGTTCCTCTGTCAAGTTGTTCTACTTTATATTCTGACTGCATGTGAGCACATACCCCATGACGGTTGTCAAGGTTAGACTCATTCTCAAAGGCGTTCCCAGAGAGTCCAGTATTGTGAGTTACATCACCTGAGCCTCAAAACATACCCCTCAGGAGTGCGATGAGAAAACCTTTATCTAGGACACTAAGCAACTGGCTCACGTGGTTCTCACAAATATGCCTGCTTCTTATTTTTAACTCCTGGGGTAAGGACTACCTTCATTCTATGTGAGACACTAAATAGCAACAAAATGTCTATCATGTAGACAGCCCATTTATAAGAACATAATTCTTACAGACTAGAATCAATGCAAAATCCTCCTTCCTTCTCTTTGGTCAGCATGTTTAGAACAGGTGGTGCCTGATACATGTTACGTGTGAACTTGAGCTACAACAGTACTGCCATCCAACACTGTCTTCAGCTGAACATCTCTCACATTCTCAAGACAAAGTAGGTAGTAGCATATATGATTTATCATGCAACTAGAGTGCTTCTTTTCAATCTTCAGAGGAAGCTTTGTGTTTTTTGTTGTCTGAATCAGAAATTTGTCTTCTGAGCTGTTTCCTAGTCACTCATTTGATTCCTAGGTGTGTGGTAGAGCAAGAGGAATTTTAAGTTACTTTCCTCTTCTGTAATTATAGGCAGTCCAGGATGACAGCCTCTGTGGGATAAATATCCTGGACACCTACCAATTGCTGCTGCTGCAGCTACTCTGAGGAAAAGGGGCTGCTAGATTCTAGCAGAATATTCAGCAGTGGGAAAGCATAGTGGTTGGAAAGAACTTGAAAAGGTGGAAGGAAGTGTGGTGACAGATGCCTTGAGGAGGATAATTACTCAAAGCATCAAAATGTCATTCCTACAGCTCACAGCGTAGAGAGTACAAGTTGCAGGTGTGGACCATGATCTTGCTGCTTGGTGAACACAGGGCAAAGTAAATCCCCCTCACAATTATTCCAGACACTGGTGTAGTAGCAGGCATATATTGCTGAAAGGGAGGGAAATACTTTCTCATACAAGTGTTTGAATAACATTTCTTATTATGTAAATGGAGCGCAGACAGAATAGCTGTTAGCACTTGAGAAATTGCAGCCTAGACTTTCCCCATGTTTTGCTAAGGCTTCTTGTGTGAGTGGTGGCAGCCGCTGTAGTAATCTTGAGAACATTTCTTTCTGATCCTGGCTGTTGCTCATCATGCAAAGTGTGCTCCCTGAAGGCTTGTGTGGCGCAGGAAGGGAGGAGCCAGGCTCTTCCTCTATTCTTACCACAAAAAGTCTGTTCAGCAGAGAGCAGGAAGAGATGTGAGCAACGCCTACAGCATCGCCTGCATGGATTGCATAAGGCACAGGGAGAACAACCCTCAGGTACACAAGAGTGACTACACAAAACTGACTGAACCTTCCCTGTGTGTAAGACACTGTGACTGGTTCTGTGAGAACAGCAGTATTAATTCATAGTGGTCTGATTGTGCCCAGGTGTCTGTAATGGAGATTAACAAACCACACTACTACTGTGCATTACTACATGCCAGGCTTCAAGGCCGCTCTGCCCTGCAAGTTCTGAAGTGATATACAAATGGAAGAGCAGGCTCTTTTAGTGGCACTTGCAGTATTTGGAAATGAAGCAGTTCATCTTTCAGCTGCCAAATCCACATGTTGACTACTGCAAAATTCAGAGATTTTTTGGTTCCAGACCACCTCCAGCTCCATGCTGATCCTAATACTTATAGCTAGCAATAAGGTTCTTCAGACAAACAGTCACAAGGACTATGGTACAGTATCTGCTGGCATATGGTGGTATCATGATGATTCTGGATCTATCATCAGCTGCATCGTGAAAGCACCCATGAACAGTTCAGATGTAACGTGTCTTCTGCAAATGGCTGCAGTCATCTCCTGTGGGTGGACCTGTAATGAGACTAGAGATCACAGTCTTTCAAGAGTATGTCATGTTCAGGTGTAATATGACTTATGTTAACCAGACTCGTTAATTAGGCTGGCAAATAGCTCTGTATGTTTTTCTTACACTGTATGTTAGACCTGCAGTAGCAAGCCTACCTGTTTGCTAAATATAATTTGGAGCCTTTGGAATACGGTAACCTGATATTATTCCTAATTACCTTTATTATCATAGTTTAGGTACTGAGTGCTAAGAAAGTATAGGTGCTGGGTTAAAAAAGCCAACAAAACTGTAAGACTGCAATTTAATACTTGATCCTGACTCTTTCTCACTAGTTGCTATGGGACTGATCATATGAATTTAGGGAAGTAGGCTTAGCCTCTAAAATGAGAAACAATAGAAATGAGATGTACTCTAGGAGAGATAGTATTGTTCTGAAGTTTAAGCATGTAGATGGGAAACAAGTCAATTTTGCTCTAATTTACTTGATGTCCCCACTCAAGTTCTTAAACCTCCTTTTTCCATACTTATGAAATGTAGAGAATGTCTTAGTGCCTTGGAGTCTTTATGATGGATTTACTAAAGCCTCCTCTCTTATAGCAGCCTCTTCTGAACTAAATGTGAGAGTGTTTACCGCATGTCCACTGCTTTCCACCACAAACTCCAACTCACAATACTTTATAGTTGTTCAACCCTAAGTTACGCAGCAGAGCAACAATGACTTTGCAGGACTGTTATAACTTATTCCTCTTATTTGTCTTCTGCTGCAAGTTTAGTAACTCTGCCACCAGGACACATATGTGTGACCACCTAGTGAGATGAACAGTACAAATCCTCTCAGGGAACACCTGATGCCCACACATTCAATATCTTCTGTATAAGACAGGAAGGGGCCATCAGAATAATAGGAGAAATTATGGCACAGGGGAGCTACCTTTATGACTTAGGAAAACTGAGCAGAAACTTACTTTTAGTTGAGAGGCAGCTGCAATGAGCCTGTAATTAAAATCTTCTGTGGGAATGGTTTAATGAAATTTGTTTGTATCAAGCACTGACACAGAGAAGACAATTGCTAGGGAAAGAGGCGGTTAAAAAGGAGCTATTGCCCAAGAAGTTCTGCACTGACAGGCTTGGGAGTTTCTGACCTAGTACTGCAAGCTATTCTGGTTATGTCCAGTACCTTGTGTGGCTTGTGCAGGAAGCCATTCCAGGAGCAGAAGGCAAGGTGTCTGAGTCTGCCTGTGTTCAGATGCCATCTGAACTGACTACATTAAGCCTCAGAAATAAGTCTCATTTTCTCACAGATGAGCCTTTCTTGTGTTTACATTGAAGGACTGTGAATGAGGGCCTGGGCAAACACTGAAAACACACCTGTGAGAAAGCTTCAAATCCCCATCATCCATCTCCTTGGACTGTGGCCTAGCCATCAAGTTATACACTGGGTGAGAATGAAGGGTCCTCCTCCCTCCTGTGCTTCCTGTGGATGCTTCAGACTAGAAAAGTCTTGGGGCCAGGAGGAGGGAAAACTTCAGAAGTGCATCCCAGGAGTCTTTGGCTTCTTTCCCCTGGTACTGGGCAAACAGAGTGCTGGGGGCATTGGCTGGCTTAGTGATGCAGTTGTGAGCAGGCTGCGATTTAGTATGCAGCTCTAGGGCCCTACAGGTAATGCTTTTTTTTATTAAATTTGTATTATTTTTTTCATTCTCCTATTTGTTCTTAAAAATCACTGTAGAGAGTTCCTCAAACGAACTGTCTTGAATTGCACTGAATAGTCATAATAAATACAGCTCAGGTCATGTCTGAAGATGTTCTACACATAACTGAAGATGCTGTAATCAGCAAAGTATTAAATAACAGATAGAAATCAGGATAAATTCAGCTGTCACTGAATTGCTTTGCCACTACTTTAAGATGGGTAGTCAAGGAGATTTCTTTGGATGTGTATGAGAAATCAACATGAAGGCAGAAACCAGTCCTTAAAGGAGCTATGTGCAGATGAACGTGAAAGGCTTTCAACTGTTATTAGTACAGATAAAAGCCTCCTAGACAATTTAACTCCAAGCCAGTAGTTACTAAATCAGTGATGGGTGTTCTGAAAGGCTGTGGCAGGAGGAGTACTTTCATCATGGAGGTGATTTGTAGGGAGGTTTAGTCCAATTGCAAAAGCAGCTCCAAGGGTCTTGTGGTCTTAGGAATCTGTCAGAGAAACAGGAGAATATAAAATGAGCTTCTCAATCCCAGCTATTCAAGCTGGCATGCTATGGAGAAATGTGTTCTATAAGTCTCTAAATACCAAGCCAGAGTGCCTTAATTTTTCATATTGCAGCTGTGAACTTCACTTTGCTATTAGGTAATGAGGTGGAACTGGCACTGATGTACCAAGCATCTTATGCTTTGCAACAGTTTGTTTGATTTTTGAAACAGTCACTAGGAAAATGAAAATGCACAGGGGTACTCTGTAAACTTTAACAACAGTGAAATTGTTCAAGTCCTTACTATTCTCTTGCTCAGTTATAGTCTTCCAAAGTACAGCTTTATTTTTTTTTTTTTCTCGCAGAAGCTCAAGCTGAGAGTGATATTCTGGATTGCTGCTGAAGGTAAGGCTTTCCTTGGTAACAAGGGATGTAAAGTCTTCAGCTATGGTGGTATATTTGGGCAGGAAATGCTCTTTGGGTAGGTCTGCTCTGCCTTTCACACATAGGCCCAAATCCATTATTGAGCTTCAACTTCTTATTCATACGGAGGGCCATATGTTCAAAAAACATTAGTGTTTCCTAAACTACTTGGGTATTTACGCTGTGAATTGCACTGAAACTATAGATAGCCTGTAGAGGTTCTCCAAAGCACCACTCTACTTTCACTGCAGGCTGTGCTGAACAAGTAGCCTGCATTATTCTTGTCAAATTTAGTTTTCAAATGGAGTACTATCTTTGACCAGAATTGCTGTTTACTCATTCCTGATGTGACCATCACCTGAAGAAAGAGCATTCGTTTTCAAGCGATGGGAAGTTGCCATGTTTTGGATGGGTGTCCCTGCTTCCTCAGCCAGAGTCCTGCGGTAGCAATGTATGCTCATTGTGTGAGCACTCCTCTGACCTGCTTTACTACTAGGTCATTCAGGCTAGCTCAGTCACCCTTGCATTTCTATAGCAAATTAAACTAAAATGTGTGACTCCACATTGAAGCGAATAATGTATGCCCCCATTGCTTTTACCAACTTTGCTGTGGGAGCAGTGATCACCAGAAAGGGGTAGCAGGGAGATGAACAAGACACAACTGCTCCATAGATTTACAGCATGAACTTGTGGCCAGGCTCATGTTTTACAAATTAAATAGTGTGTTCTTGGTCTTCAGTGATTCCATTGCTTTTGGTTTGCACTGCAATAGTCATTACCAGGGTCAGAATTGCTGTGTTTCAAAATGAATACTTTTTTATTGTAAAAATTAATAAGGTGCTAGAGAATACACTTAATAGCAGTGTAACTCCAGGAAATTTTAAAAAAGTGTACAATTTCCTACACTGCAATTTCAGACAGTGCAATTTGCATTCACAGACTGAAACTGCAGTGACTGATGCACCTTCAGGTGCTTCCTTCTCTTTCAAGGGGGTGGTTTCCAATTGAGGGCTACAGCTGTGACTACCAGATGTCATCCCTCAACACTAGGGACACATTGAGCATAAACTGCATTGCTTTTCACCTCTCCTCTGTCACAGGTATGAAGCAGTGTTGGATTTAAATATGGATTTCAATGGATTTTGGCTAAAAAAGGACACCTCATAGCCTAAGTAAATAATATATGCAAAGAGAAAGCAAATAAACAGAAGAATGGCACTTTAGCTCTAATAGGGAGTCTGTTTTCCTCCCCAGTTCTATGTACTGCATGACCTAATGTTTGTAACTCTTGTTTAAACTATCCTTTAATTACAGTATTGCATTTGCAAAAGCCAGGCACGTGTCGAATGGGGCTGTGAGAATTTAGCAAGAAATTAATCCTGCCAGATTACGAAAATCTGACCTGAAAGGGAGTGTTCCTTCTTGCACAACAGACTAAATCCATTTCTATTTGTCTTGCACCTGTCTTTTCTTTCACTTCATTTATATCAGCATTACAGAATCACAGAATTGTATAGGTTGGAAAAGACCCTTAAGATCATAGAGTCCAACCGTAAACCTAACACTACCAAGACCACCACTACACCATGTCCCTAAGCACCTCATCCAAACATCTTTCAAATACCTCCAGGGATGGCGACTCAACCACTTCCCTGGGCAGCCTGTTCCAATGCTTGATAACCCTTTCGGTGAAGTAAAATTTCCTAATATCCAATCTAAACCTCCCCTGGCTCAACTTGAGGCCATTTCCTCTCGTCCTATCACTTGTTACCTGGGAGAAGAGACCAACCCCCACCTCTCTACACCCTCCTTTCAGGTAGTTGTAGAGAGCGATAAGGTCTCCCCTCAGCCTCCTTTTCTCCAGGCTAAACAACCCCAGTTCCCTCAGCTGCTCCTCACAAGACTTCTGCTCCAGACCCTTCACCAGCTTCGTTGCCCTTCTGTGGACATGCTCCAGCACCTCAATGTCTCTCTTGTAGTGGGGGGCCCAAAACTGAACACAGTATTCGAGGTGCGGCCTCAGCAGTGCCGAGTACAGGGGCACGATCACTTCCCTAGTCCTGCTGGCCACACTATTTTTAATACAAGCCAGGATGCCATTGGCTTTCTTGGCCACCTGGGCACACTGCTGGCTCATATTCAGGTGGCTGTCAACCAACACCCCCAGGTCCTTCTCTGCCAGGCAGCTTTCCAGCCACTCTTCCCCAAGCCTGTAGCATTGCATGGGGTTGCTGTGGCCCAAGTGCAGGACCTTGCACTTGGCCTTGTTAAACCTCATACAATTGACCTCATCCCATCGATCCAGCCTGTCCAGGTCCCTCTGCAGAGCCTTCCTCCCCTCAAGCGGATCAACACTCCTGCCCAACTTGGTGTCATCTGCAAACTTACTGAGGGTGCACTCGATCCCTTCGTCCAGATCATTGATAAAGATATTAAACAGAACTGGCCCCAACACAGAGCCCTGGGGAACACCGCTTGTGACCGGCCACCAACTGGAGTAAACTCCATTCACCACCACTCTTTGGGCCCGGCCATCCAGCCAGTTCTTTACCCAGCAAAGAGTACACCCGTCCAAGCCATGAGCAGCCAGTTTCTCCAGGAGAATGCTGTGGGAAACCGTGTCAAAGGCTTTACTGACGTCTAGATAAACAACATCCACAGCCTTTCCCTCATCCACTAGGTGGGTCACCTTGTCGTAGAAGGAGATCAGGTTGGTCAAGCAGGACCTTCCTTTCCTGAACCCATGCTGGTTGGGCTTGATCCCTTGGTTATTTTCTACATGCCATGTGATGGCACTCAGGATGATCTGCTCCATCAGCTTCCCCGGCACCGAGGTCAGGCTGACAGGCCTGTAGTTCCCCAGGTCCTCCTTCCAGCCCTTCTTGAAGATGGGTGTCACATTAGCTAATCTCCAGTCAGCAGGGACCTCCCCAGTTAGCCAGGACTACTGGTAAATGATGGAAAGGGGCTTGGTGAGCACATCTGCCAGTTCCTTCAGTACTCTCGGGTGGATCTCATCAGGCCCCATAGACTTGTGAGTGTCTAAGTGGTGCAGCAGGTCACTAACCAAATTACGTTCCATGCTGTTACATACAAATAAAATGGGGAAAAAATAAGAAAGGAAAATTTGGCTTAACAGGTCTGGCTTTGTAACTGAAAAAGCAGGATGTCTGTTGCCTGTGTTATGTGCCTTCCAGCTACTGAGACTGTAAAATCTGTGTTGGGACTAGGACTGCACTAATCTGTGCTAGACCTGCTTTCTAGACTACTGCTGTTGGCATTACAAAGGAAAAGCTGTAGGATTATGTAAAACAATTGTTACTGGACTACTTGTCAGATATTTACTTGTAAATACTGTGACACCATTCACTTTTTGCTCTATGTCAATTTATATCAGCTAAATACTTGAGCACTATGTTTTTACTCCTTTAAATGTCTAGTGATACATTGCCCATTAGATCATAACAAGTCTTAGTTTTAAGTGCAAAGCCTCAACCAAAAAAGGTCTATTTGTATGTATGATTCCTTGTGGTTTGCAAGAACTGGGTGAGCAGTTAGGTCTTAGATCTGCTTTTTGTTCTTTCTCTGTAAAGGGAGGCAAAAGAGTTAGAATGAGAAAAATGAGTTATATTTTCTACACATGATGTTGCACTAATAATAATGAATATGGAGGTAACATTCTGTGATCCTTTGAGTCTGCTTTTACATAGAAAAAAATCAAACTACTGAAATACAGAAAAATGGACTAAAAGTCAAACAACATTCAGAGATTTTAACTGGATCTTATGAGCTGCAGCAAGGATTTTTTTTCACTATGTAGATCGTACTTGCAGATTGATATATGCTTGAGATATATGCCTCAAAGAACTTATGAAAATGACATTACTGCAATGCAATGTTCTCCTCTGCTCTATAATCTCTTTTCTGATATTTTTGTTTTAAGAGTTGTTTCAAGATTTAAAGGTTGTTTTATACAGTCTTTCTCTATCTTGTAGTCTTTTCTAATTGTGAAATGAACATTTGACAAGCTTGGTTGCGTTGTCACGCTTTGCAGCATTGCTCTGAGGATCTAACTTATTTTGTCAGTCCAGGAAACTACAAATTAATCAAGCTTACTTGACATCAGGAATGTTTTTAAACAAAAGATAAAATCTTTAAATAGAATTAGGACTGTCTCTTAAACTCAAAGCAGCTATTTTCTGTGCATTAAATTTAACCATTCCTGTTGTGAAGCAATGACAGCACATATCCTTGATCCCACAAAAAGCTTAGTGTATTAAAGAACAGTTTCAGACTGCTCTTCCACCATACTTTTTCTTGATCAGTTACTTCCCCATCTCCTTCTTTTCCCCAACCTCAGCTGTTCATTCTTGCTGATTTGCTTCTGTGCCAGCTTATCAGTTGTGTTATTTTGACTGCTTCTGTGGCTGCTTGCTCACCTTGCAAAATAGACCATGATGAGAGAGAGGATAAGCTGCAGTCTTCTGTAAGTTCAGAGTTTTTATTGGGAGGAGAAAATAAAAGGTGTGAGGGTGTTGACAGTAAGCGCTTAACTGAGAATGATTTTCTATTAGGGAGTTTGGCTTCTGGTTGGCAGAATATCAGTGAATGAGTCATACAGAATAAGATTTTTCTTTACAAGAAAAACAGAAATATATATGTATTAGGAACAATACAACATAGAACTATTCCCTATTGGTACTGCAGGGCACCGTTTCTTTGACCTAGGGTCTATGCATTACTGATGAGCCACAGTACATGAAAGAGAACAGAGAAATCTTGGCAGAAATGGAAACAGTCTCATGTCCATTCCATTCTGGGAAAACAAAAAGATTTTATAATCTAGTATTTAATTGGTAGTACATGGTGACCAGGATGGCAATAGTGAACGCATTTCTTTAGGTTTATTTGGAAAACAGTTAAGTGGTCATTCAGTTATCTCTTGCTCTTTTTAAAGGTGATGTAGGGATCTGAAGAATTAGTTGCTTAACTGCAGCTGGAAGATCACAATGAGATGTGGGGACAACTTTTTTTTCCACATTTTCTGTGGATGTTTCTTAGGCAGCTGAACTGGAAGTACGCACACTTTCTTCAAAGCTAGAAAGCAGTATATTATGGCTTCAGTCAGGAGACTTGGTAAATTTTGAGGACAGCTTTGGTCTGGTTTGATTTCTCAGGAAGGGAAAATGAATAATGGTGGTGGTGGTGTAAGCAGAAGACTGGGACAGAAGTTTTGGATTCACTAAAGCTAGCAATAGATAACAAGGAAGGGAATGGATGCATCCCCTAAGTAGGGGACATCACAGCCAACTCACAAGATCAAGAGTTGTAGGAATGTGTTTTATCAGTGTTGGTTGCATTTTGAAAGGCTTTTTGAGGTCTCGGGCTGAGAGCTGACTGAGGTCTCTACCTCTCAGGATGAATAAAGTGCTTGTGAGCAGTTTGGGATATGTACTGGGCAAGCTGTGTACAATAACCCTCCATCTGACATTGGACCTTTTGTCCTTCTAGGATTCATCAGTGAGCGATTAACAGCTGGACAGCCAAGAGCTTCTAGCTGGACCTTCCCATCAAGCCATGGGGGGGGAAAAATTCCCACATGCTCTTTCTGTTGGGCATTGGATTTGAATGTAGATTATATGAAATTGTGTTTTACAAAGTGACTGGTAACTTTAGACTTGTCTAAAGGCCCCACCCCACCAACTTAGAAACTGACCCAGGAAGAGTGGTTTGTCTCTACATGCTCCTTGAAAGAATTACAGAATTATAACTAATCTCAGTTGACCTATCAGTGGTGACCTGCATGAAAATATTTTTAGCTGTAGACTCAATAAACCTCTTAAGGCCTCTTTAAGAAGGCATCCATTAAAAGCTTTTTTTCCTGGGTTTTTAATTTTCCATGGGGCAGACAGCCCTTGGAGTATTGATGTCAACGGCTGCCTTTCACTGCTTACCCGTTGCTAGTAGATATTTTCTATGAAGAGAATAGATTGCTTGCACCTGACAACAGGAGGAATTCCGATGTTTATCAGTGTTTCACTTTGAAAAGCCTTTTGGCCAGATTAATGGGGACAGAGCTGCAGCACCTGCTAGAGGAAGGCTGGAGTGCTGCCTGGTGTTACGGCAACAGAGCGAGGAGTCTGCTGCCAGCAAAGGAAAAGGGCAAGGAAGAGGGGCATTCAAGGCCAGGCAGAAGCACAAGTGGGTAGCAGTCCTAATTCCAGGAAGATGGTAGTCCTGGTAATGTAAACCCAGCTGGCATCACCTTCTCTTCTAGCAGTTATTGTAATGAGTCACCGAAAAGAGCAGCTGATGACTCCTGAGCAGGTGCTAAAGCTTGTACAGCTACCTGGCCTCACCCTGCTTTGTTGCAACAGGCTTCCTAAGCCTAGAGGGCAGAGCCAAGTGTCTACAAAACAGTGCTCCCAAGACTGGTGTTTTTGTCTTTCTCTCTGACCTTTCCCCTGTCCCTTGTCTAGCTTTGTCTAGCTAGACATGCCCCTAGGCCAGCTTCCTTGCTCCCTACACGCACCAGTATGTCTTAACTCTCTGACTTCAGAGCACGCAGCTGTCAAGTACCTCTTTAAGAAACAACCTCTCATCATGTCTGGATAGCAAATAGAAAGGGGAACCTTTACGTCAGTTGTTCCCTATTATAATCTTAATTATGTTACTAAACATACCTCAACCTCAGTAACTATTAGTTGTGAAATGCAGCCATTACATGGATGCCTATAGAGCTTTGGATATGGAAACACTTGCTGTAGGCTGCAGTGTGGTCTCCTATATGCTTGTCTACAGCAAAAGTTGTGGTCTGAGATTTGCCAAAATTGAATGAACAGCCCAGTAACAGCCAATGGGCATGGACTGAGACAAATTATATTCACCTTTGTGGCAGCTAATCATGACAGGAATCTTGGTATTTCCAGAGACTGCATCCTGCATTTAGGGGCCAGGATTTCCATGGCCCCACGCAGAACAGCATTCTCTTGGTACTCATAAAAAGGCTGAAAAATGTAAGCCGACACCAAGGTTCGAAAGTGTGTCTATAACCATATATGCATCTATGTAGTTAAACCATTTATGCTAATAGTTTATCACAGAGTAACACCTCAGTTTATAAACCTATGATGCAGAGAAAGACCTAAAATTGTATTTCAGTGCTTATGCTGTTAGTTGTTCTGTAGATATATATATTGTTTTTCGTGGTACAATGGAGGTAGGCAAAGCCACATGGAAGTCTTCTCTGAGTAGAGAGATATCAAAATATTATCCCAGAAAAACAGCTTACCCTGATGATACACTGAAAGTTCCTGTGCATAAGGCATAATTATCTAGCTGAACTTTGAAATGCCCCCATGAAATCATGCTAAGCTTCTAGTTCTGCTTGGCAAGTTTTATGCAAGATAAAGATTAAAGCTACCAAGTGCGTTGTCTTTGTTTTCTGAATATGCAGAACTTGTGCTTATGTTGATCTTGGCAACAAATGAGATTAAAAGAGGTCATCTAAAGATAAAATTGCTTATCCCAACTACCTGTACTCTTTCTTCCTCCTAGTCTTCCAGTTAATCTTCACTTATTATACTACTGCATGCCTGGGATGGGGGAAAAAAAGCAGTGGTGTTTCTTCTGAGCTAGCCTAGAATTATCTCCCCCCCTTCCATGGAGCATCCAGAAATGATGGAACACTTTTGCTGTGGTAGGAAAAAAACTGTTGTTGTGTTCAGAGAAGAAATGTAAGAGCTTGCTATAGGAGAGTGAATCCTTTGCTTGGCACGTGTTGCAGTCCTTAAGTCCTTCCTGTGACCTTGCTGTATTTCCTGAGAATAATCTCATCTCTTGTGCACTAAGATACATATTATCCCCTTTTAGAGGTGGCAAAGAAGGGGTTGATCGGCTAGCTATCAGGACTGCAATGTCTTACTCCGAACATCATCTTTTGCTGAAATGAGGAGCACAGTTCAGCTAGATGTAAGGGGTTTGGGACTGTGCTTTGCCCAGCTGTGTGTGCACACCGAGGAGGGCTGAGTGGGAAATCAGTGGGCAGCAGGCTGGCAGACAGCAACAGCATTCCCTGGAAGAGGGGTGGGTAGAAATAGGGAATTTTCTTATTCAGAACTTGACTCTAGTGAGATTAAACTTTATTCTTTGCTTTTGAAATTGACTGAAGCAAACAAACCTTGTTTCTTGGGTTGACCAAAGTCAATATTTAGTTAGGGAAAGGACAATCATTGTATTTACTCCTGTTTTGGGAGTAATATAATTCATTTCACGTGACAAGTCAGGGCCAGATGTATCACTGTGGCTAAAGTTGAAGTTAAGAGTTTCTCTGAATGTACCAGCTGGGAATTAATATCAGTCTGGTTGTCTCATAACATAACTGACATACCACTCCACAGCCAAATTCCCTACAGCAAGCCAACACTGGGCAGCTGGGAAAGAAGGGGAGGAGTGGTGAGTATGGGGTGGTGGTGTGACACAGTGGCCTAGATTAGTAAATGAGAATGGATTAGGGGAGGGAGGGGGAGGAAGGGATTTCGTGCTTTCCCAGTACATGGACAAGAACTTAAGGCATGAGAAGGTGACAATTACTGTTTTGTACACAACTTAAGATGGTTTAAAATGTAAACAGTGTGGTCTCAGAAGGCATGCATACAGATGTTGGAAGTACATCAGGGGGCATCTATATGTGCGTGGGGTATACAGAGAGCAGATTTGGGGGCGGAGGGGGGAGAGGATGGGATGGAGCAAAAAAAACCCCACCCTGTCGTCATTCTTTTGTCACAGCAGAGACAGAAACTGCAAAAGACTGGACTTCTGAAAGAAATGAAGGCAGATACAGCAGCAGTCTGGTTTCCATGGCATGTTTTTTTGGGGAATGGCAGAGGGCAGAAGAGGTGAAGGTCAGTCTCGTCCCATGCCAGAGGCAGCTGACTGACCCACTAACCAGCTTTGGCTGGCACTGTGCTGTGCCCTCTCCCTCGCACGCCCAAGGGAGGGAAGCAGGGGCTGCCCAAAGTCACAAGATGAGATGATTACAAATGTGCCTCAGCACCCACAGCCTCGCCCCATCTTACGGTGAAGTTATGCTACAGACAGAGCCAATCCACCAGCTGGCTCCTGCCAAGAAGGGGAAGACTGCCTCTGGTACTTGCTTAGCTGCTCCTTGCTAAGCCCATTCAGCTTTCTAACCCAGCACGCTATTCACTTTTGTCTTTCTGAATTTAGCTAATTGAATTGGCTAAGCCTAGGATCAGAGAAGTGGCAGGAGAAGGAAAGGGAAGCAGAAGAGGAAGGAACAGAGAAATCAGAAGCAGGACAAGGGGAAAAGGGAAGAAATATGGAAGTATCAGGAAGTGAAGAGTCCTTGGTCTTGCAGTAGAGCAGAGCTGGGAAAGATGTCAGTACTCCTGGTCCAAAGAAACACCTACCATAAAATGCATAATTACTTTCAGAATAAGAAATCTTACAAATAAGGATGAAATAGTGAGGGAGGTCCCAGAGCACAGGGTGTCCCTCTACATGAGGGGTTTGAGCAAATCTGACTGAGAAAATGGACAAAGTAACTATTACAAAAAAGGGACCAAGAAGTGATAAGCAACCCACCCATATATCCTAGGAATACATTCACATATTTCTATTGTGAAAACAACAGGCGTCTGTAGATGCCAATGGCTGTTATTAGAGTGAGGAAAGGACAGTTGGTTTAAGGTGAATAAAGGCTGTGAAGTCCTATATGTGGCGCTCAGCTTAATTGTCACTGGCCTTGTCTATAAGCACAAGTGAAGATCAAAGAGAAGGATTATTCAAACTTCTGTGATTTAAAGTTTGGCCAAAGGACGAATAGATAAAAATAAAGTTTTATATCAGTTCCAACTAAATGACAGATAAACAACAGAGAACAGTTTCTTCCTTCAGAAAACTCAATCTCATGGAAATAATAAATCGCAGGAATGTGACAGTTTCAGCAATTTTCAATGATAAAAGGACAAAAGAATTGCTTCAACTTTTATATATAACTTTAATAACCAATTTACTTCCAGTAAGGTAAAATATTTAAACTCATTTGGTTTTAGCTCTATATTAATATTAATTTGGTTCATATATTTTAACGTTACCAAAACCACTTATTCAAAGGAAATATTTGAATTTTCACAGTGAAATACTTCCAGATAACCATTTATTTTCTTCTTCATAGCAAAAGAAAAGTAATCTGGGTTTAAAATCTAGATCAGAATGCAATCATAGTTGAAAATATTAGACTTTCTCAGAGGAAGGAAGCTGTAAATTCATAAAAAATGGAGCACAAAACAGCTACAAGAGGATGTATTGATTCTGTTCTCATTTTTCACCTTCTCTTTTGCTGATACAAGAGTAGGATTTATCAGATATGAATACCCAGGTCAAGAGGAAAAATATGCTAGGGAAAGGTTCATATCAAACTGTAGCAAGTATTTAAATGAAGATCAGATGCTGCAGTGAAACAAAAATTTAGCAGAGCATCAGCACAGTGTATGAACAGTATGACAGTGCTTGTTTGGGAAATCCGCTTCAGACTTCAAGAATTTAGTCAAAACTCTTTGAATTTATTTCTCTAATGACAAATTCTGAACATATATGCTTATCAAAGTAAAATCTGTATTATAAAATATGTATTGCTATGGGCTATTCATTTAATACTAGACAATGAGCCCTGTAGTATGAATTTGACTGAACTGATTGACTCAGAAGTAGAAAAACAGCACATGTACAATGAGAATGTGCATGCAATTTTTTTCTTGAGAAACAACAACAACAAATTCTGTAGCAGTCAGCACTGACCTATAAAAATAACTCTAAAATGAACTCACTCTACATACAACGTCAAATTCCTGGATGAGCTACACGAGTTAGTTTCAGAATGGTTCAGTTATAACAGGGAAATGAGATGTTTGCATTTTAGCAGACGAATCTTGGGATGGGCTGCAATTTAGACAACGTTGGTCACCACAGCGTTTTAAGTGAGGCCTTAAGTCTCTTTCTGTGGAGGCCAACAGAAGTTTCTTGAATGATGCAGACCATGATGCTAACGTTGCTTATGCAAATTGTCTCTAGCTGAAGAAGTAACCCTAGTTACATTTTAATTATAAACATTAATGGCTGGAGGGAGGGGGAATCTATCTTTCAATTGTCATCTTATGTGCTCTCAAATCCCTCATCAATTTGTTCTGCTGAGTCGCTCATAAGATTGTTGCACAATAGTGAGAGAAGTGGTAAGTCCTGACAAATGCTTACTTTGTAGAGAGATGGTTGTTTAACCATTCCTTCACTGTCACATCCTACACTGTTGTTGTGTGAAACCCAGGCCTTAATTCTCCGAAGACTTATGCCCATGCTTAAAGGATGTACTCCAGGATCTCTAGTCGAAGGAAAGACTTTCACTGACCTCACTTACACTGTAAGATTGGAGTGTGAGTTTGAGTGTACTATGAGAAATTCCTTTGCATACAACTGTTTCAAAACTGATAAGGAGTTGCATTGGTCTGAGCATACTAATCATTGACTGGGGACACTGGGCAACTTCTCAGCATTGTACATGTAGAAGACAACTAATGTGACTACATAGATGTGCTTAATTTCTGCTCTCACTGTCTGCCCCTACCTTTATTCCTCCTCTTTGCTGTTTTCTCCAAAGATGGAGCTAGAGCCCCCTTCTCTGGACATGTTTTAGCGGGAGAAGAGAATGACAGCAGTCCCCGTCCTGTCATTCACCACCCAGGGTACCATGTCTGCTCAGGATCACAGCTCCCTCCTCACCTCAAACCATACCACAACTACATGCAGCCTCTCTTCTAGTTATCCCTGCTCCTCAACTGAAATTCAGGTAGCCATACCACATAGGTGGCATGTCTCCTTTCAGTTAATCACTGCTGTCCTATTTTATGGGTATAGAACAACACTTTGTCTTTCTGGTACCAATTTTATACTATTTTTCTCACTGAAAAGCATCACTGAAGTAAGGGGGACCACTCAAAGTAAAAGTGTTATTCAAGCAGAGCAGTTTACTGATTTCTAAAACTAAATGCAAATTCCTCAGCAGATTTGAAATGTGAATACAATGATTTGCAGCAATTGAAGATCTGGACCTGGCATGTATTTTTAAATCCTAATACCAGTGGATAGGGAGTTGTTGATTTATAATGGCATTTAAACAACTGGTGACACTGGAAGTCTAAGGTAATATTCTTGCTGATTGTGAACTTCTGTAGGATTCCTGGTTAAGTTGGGAGCTTAACAGGTTCTTGTTTTCTGCTGTATAGATTATTTGCCTACTAAACAATTAGATCGTATCTAGTGCCATCTAGATGAAAATGAAATGGTAATTAGACCAACAAAAGGAATTAGGTACTGTTATATTCGCCACTTCAACAGCTCTCTTGAAACACTTGATCCCCTGGGATAAAATTTACAGCCTAGAGTTAAGGCTGTGCCTAAATTTCCTGTGCAACACTTGGGAAGAATGGTGAATTCTTCAAAATGGGATTCACAACAGCCAGAGCCTTGCACAGTTAGCTGCCTAAAATAACCAACAGGAGGATGATGAGGACAGATGTTTACTTTAAGCCAATGGGAGATGCATGGATTAGGTGCCTTCCTCACTGCCCTTAAGTAACATCCTTCCTCTATAAACAAAAAGAAAAAGCTCTCTATTCCTATTAAAGCAGAGCTATAGGATGAAGAGCCTTCCCCAAGTCATCCTCCTTGCACTATAATTCAATGATTAAAACAGAGGTCCAGGCTGAGGAATGTCACTTATGACAACTCCTGTAACACAGCTGGTTGGCCTGTAGATGAAGCTGTAGCCAGCTCTGATGGTTTCAGCCACTCTTCTCTGGCTGTGTTCTGGAATAGCTGCTCCAAACTTCCAGCTCCACAAACAGGGTCCTCAGAGACCTTTTGGGAAAAGGCAGGCTCCCTAAATTGTCTCTTCTTTCTTTCCTCTCCATTTTTAGGAAGCCTAGAGGCTACAGAATTAATTTAATGTGACTGGCCACAATGGGCACCGGCTGGTTGTCCAACATCTTCACAACACAGGGATAACTTTAAGTCCCTCAAATCTCCAATATAGCTGATTTGAACAGAAAGGTCCCTAAACACTGTGCAGCATACAGTGTACATCACCCCCATCTAGGCTGCCTCCCCTCCCACCCCTGGTCTCTCAGCTCCCCTTGCCCTCTGTTACGTGCCAGTGAATGCCTTTCCCCAGGTCACCTGGCTTACATAAGCAGCAAGGAAGCTTGTCCACGGTGAGGCCGTGGGTGGTTAGCTGTTCTAGCAGCACAATGGTTTAAGTTGAGATAACACCCCAGAGGAAAAAAAAGTTATTTCCTGGCAGTGTAGTTCCTCCAGCTGGTCCACTGTGCATGGATGCTTGTATAAGCACAGCTAAGGGTGGCAGAGGGCTGGCAGTGACTGCTCAGGATGGTATTGTTGCCCAAAAGCTCGCCAGAAATTTTTGTTTTGCAAGACGAACTGCGTTAACTCCTTTGGGCAACCTTCTGTGACACTTGTGAATTCCCTGCTCCTTTTGTGCTTGCATTATGTCGTTCTGTCATCCAGCTTGTGGCTTGGTTTAGCCATTTGCAAGGTGCAACTGTTAGGTATAATTTTCTTCCCTTCTTTAACTGGAAGGAAAAAATCCAAGAATTTCAAATCCCTGGTATTTAAAGAATCAGGGGAGCCCGGACTACTATAACAAAGGCCTATATTTATGCACAGTGTATATGTTTATATCCCACCCACGCACTCTGCTGACAGCATCTTCACCTATGTTCAGCTCCATGATCTCCTCTCTGGAATTTCTTACCACATTTTCAAATGTTAAGAAGGGGCTAATGTATGCTAAGCAGCTTACTGGTTTCTATTTACACAAGCAATAATTTCCTTTTAGTACAAATGTAACTTGCACGCTCTTCTTGTGAGTTTCCACCTCTCGGGGGTGCTGAATGAAGGACCAGCTGTTTCTGTGTCCACAGTTTCTCTGCAGAATGGGAACCTCTATAAGTAGGTGAATATAAAATAATCTTCATGTGTATTTCCTGGCTGATGGATCATCGTGCTGCAAGACAAGATTCAAAATGCATCATAACTCTTGGGAAATATTCTGCCAGAGAAATTGTTCCTTATGTACATATCTATCTCTAGAATAATTCCCTAAATATTATTGGTCTTAGAGTTGGGAAGACAAATATCTAGTCTTCAGAGCAATAACAGGTTTGAAGTCTTTTCTTGGTCAAGACCAAGGAGGAGGCTTTGCTGAGAATCTCAGTAGCTGTTGTAAGGTGCTAATTATTAGGCTTTTTTAGACAAGATTTGAAAAATCGAACTCCGATGGCTATCTGAATTTCCCCCACAGTTTGTTAGCCATACTCTTTTTTTCTTAGTTTTCTGCCTTAAAGAATGACAAATCCTTCAAAAGTAACTAATAAAAAGCAGCTACGGTTGCAAGTTAGCAATGGGTATGGTCGCTGCTGTATCTCATTTGTAGGATATATAAAGCTGTATGGGATCTTTTGCAATAAAATGTTGCCACATAAATATCAGGACACAAAGTTATGAAACAAAAATAATGTGAAAATATATTTAAAAAGTACCATGTTCATGTGAAATAGTATTAGGCTATTTGTTCTATGCAATAGTTTTGACATTATGAAGAGTAAAGGCAAGGATTGTCATATCAGACCTGAGAAGCAAACTGTAACTCTCAGGATTTATCTGTTTAACTTTGAAAATGAAAAACACAGATGTCCTGGTTTTGGCTGGGATAGAGTTAATTTTCTGCCTAGTAGCTGGTATAGTGCTGTGTTTCGGATTTTAGTATGAGAATAATATTGATAACACACTGATGTTTTAGCTGTTGCTAAGTAATGTTCACACTAGTCAAGGACTTTTCAGCTTCCCATGTTCTGCCGGGCACACAAGAAGCTGGGAGGGGGCACAGCCAAGAGAGTTGACCCAAACTGGCCCAAGGGCTATTCCATACCATGTGACGTCATGCTCAGTATATAAACTGGGGGGAGTTGGCTGGGGGGCAGCAATTGCTGCTTGGGGACTGGCTGGGCATTAGGTGGTAGGTGGTTGCATCACTTGTTTTTTCCTGAGTTTTGTTTCTCTCTTGCTCTTTTGCTTTCCTTCTCATTACAATATTTTTTTGTTTTATTTCAATTATTAAACTGTTCTTATCTCAACCCACGAGTTTTCTTACTTTTGCTCTTCAGATTCTCTTCCCATCCCGCTGCGGGGGGAGAGTGAGCAAGCAGCTGTGTGGTACTTAATTGCCGACTGGGGCTAAACCACAACAGTCCTTTTTTGTGCCCAACGTGTGGCAGCCCAGAGGCAAGCCCATCTGGGCTGCCACATTGTGGCAAGATAGTGCTGCCCAGGTAGAGAACCTGGTTGTAAAAGTACGTCATGCAGATGCTCGTGTACCCAAGAGCTGGGCCACTGAAGAACATCAAAACAACCAGCAGGTGGATCAGGCTGCCAAGACTGAAATGGCTCAGGTAGCCCTGGACTGGCAACATAAGGGTGAATTATTTATAGCTCAGTGGGCCCATGACACCTCAGGCCACCAAGGAAGAGATGCAACATATAGATGGGCTCGTGATCGAGGGGTGGACTTGACTATGGGCACTATTGCATGGGTTATCCATGAATGTGACACATGCGCTGCAATCAAACAAGCCAAGCGGTTAAAGCCTCTGTGGTATGGAGGATGATGGCTGAAATATAAATATGGGGAAGCCTGGCAGCTTGATTATATCACACTCACACAAACCCGCCAAAGCAAACGCCATGTGCTTACAATGGTGGAAGCACCCACTGGATGGCTGGAAACATATCCTGTACACCATGCCACCGCCCAGAACACTATCCTGGGCCTTGAAAAGCAAGTCCTATGGTGACATGGCACCCCAGAAAGAATGGAGTCAGACAATGGGACTCATTTCCGAAAGAACCTCATAGACACTTGGGCCAAAGAGCATGGCATTGAGTGGGTACATCACAAACCCTATCATGCACCAGCCTCCGGGAAAATGGAATGATACAATGGGCTGTTAAAGACTACACTGAGAGCAATGGGTGGTGGGACATTCAAACACTGGGACACACATTTAGCAAAGGCCACCTGGTTAGTCAGCTCTAGGGGATCTGCCAGTCGAGCTGGCCCTGCCCAATCAAAACTTTTACATACTGTAGAAGGGGATAAAGTCCCTGTAGTGCACATAAAAAAATATGCTGGGGAAGACAGTCTGGGTTACTCCTGCCTTGGGCAAAGCAAAACCCATTTGTGGGATTGCTTTTGCTCAAGGACCCGGGTGCACTTGTTGGGTAATGCGAAAGGATGGGGAAGTTTGATGCGTACCTCAAGGGGATTTGATTTGGGGTAAAAATAGACAATGAACTGAATGGTATTATGTTAATTGCTATATAATACTGTATGTCATCACTTTTATGGTTGCTACATGCCATATCAACAGTATTACAGTAAGAATCACCCAGATGAATGAAGAATGAACTTTGATGAAACCAAGCACAGTGCAGGGGTGATGGAACCAGAACTGGCTCCAGCATGGAACAATCCCACACCACACACCATCTCTCCTGCTCTGAAGGACTGTTATGACAGATGGAACCCAAAGTCATGGACTAAATGAACCCAATGGACATTTTAGAGGGATGGCCCATAGACCAAGGGAATGATATCTGTGTGTATATATTAAAAGACAGGAAAAGTGGTGGTGATTAATTGGAATGTATTAGAAAGGGTAGAACCTGGGCATGACATAGATGGTATAGAATAAGGGGTGGATACTGTCCTGGTTTTGGCTGGGATAGAGTTAATTTTCTTCCTAGTAGCTGGTATAGTGCTGTGTTTCGGATTTTAGTATGAGAATAACGTTGACAACACACTGATGTTTTAGTTGTTGCTAAGTAATGTTCACACTAGTCAAGGACTTTTCAGCTTCCCATGCTCTGCCGGGCGCACAAGAAGCTGGGAGGGGGCACAGCCAAGATAGTTGATCCAAACTGGCCCAAGGGCTATTCCATACCATGTGACGTCATGCTCAGTATATAAATGGGGGGGAGTTGGCTGGGGGGCAGCAATTGCTGCTCAGGGACTGGCTGGGCATTGGTCGGCGGGTGGTGAGTTGTTCCATCACGTGTTTTTTCCTGGGTTTTGTTCCCCTCAAGAGAGTGACTCTTGTTGTTTTCCTTCTCATTACAATTTATTATTATTGTTGTTGTTGTTGTTCCAATTATTAAACTGTTCTTATCTCAACCCACGAGTTTTCTCACTTTTGCTCTTCAGATTCTCTTTCCCATCCCGCTGCGGGGGGAGAGTGAGCGAGCGGCTGTGTGGTACTTAATTGCCGACTGGGGCTAAACCACAACAGATCACACCAAGGAATTCAAGATACGAAAATTCATTGCTTCTCCTACCAGAACCAGTAAGACTGGTTTCCAGCCACCTTCCAATATGAAAATATGCTAAGTGCTGAAGGATTTTTCCTGCTTTCAGAAATAAATCGACAAAGACAGACTCTGGTCACAGAACTCAGTCACTGTTATCATTCCTTTAGCATGAGGTGGATAGCTCTTGATTATTGGTGAGTGGATTACATGCACCGTGGATTAACTAGACCCTTGCTGGCAGCACAGTGATGCAGAGTGCACGCTGCATAGCATGTGCCCCTTGCACCACACTCTTCTCTACCTGCTGTCATTTAAAATGCATTATGCTCTTGAGAGAGAGCTGTTTACAAACAAGTTGGTCAAAGGCAAATGTGCTCAATATGTTTTGTTAGTTAACACATGTTTTGTATTATCTTTTCTAAATTTGGATTGCCGCATTTCTCCCTCCCACATCACTTGGAGTAAGTAAGGGTTGGCAGCAGAATTAGCATTTCAACAGACAGATTTTTTTAGGACATGGGATGCATCTAGATCTGAGGACCTCCCATATATTTTGAGATTCAGCAATAGTTACAAAATAGTTTACACAATACCGGCCAAAGTAACCAGAGACAGTACTTCTGATATAGCTTCCAAAATGAAGTTCCCAGTTTTCCAACAGCATACAGCTTGAAACAGGGCCTGTAAAGAGATTTTTCAAAAGCTGGCCCTACTACCCCCATGCTTCAGCCATATTACAGAGAAAATAGGAGTATTCCTCTACAGTATGACTTAGTGTTGGATCCCGGCAAAAGGTATGTGAAATGGATGCTTGATTTTTTTTTTTCCTTTAAAAAATGATGGCAGAAGCCTACAGAAAACTCCAGAGGTTTCTTTACCTATCCGCTTTTAGATTTTGTATTGCTCCCGTGTGGGAAAATAATGGAAGATTGGCAAGGAGGACTGTAAACACGCTCAAGTGACTTGCAGCTGGGGTGTCGAAAAACACATGTATCATACTAATTGTTGTTTGGCCTTGTGTGTTGGACAAGTAGAGCATCTGTGTTTAGATAACATAGGCCTGTGATAAACTTAGAGGCACCCTATCAAACATGCTTGAGATTCCTGCCCTGCCGTGGGAAAGATCAAAGCACAGTGGTAAACTATGCCTGCGTGAATCCTTGATAAACAGGCAAAACCAGCAGGTTCATTGATCCTCTAGCATGCACCAAGCTCTGCGGTACCTGCGTTCCCGCTTGTATGCCTCTGCCCGGGTGCTGCTTTGGGGATCCCCCAGTTGGCGAGGTAACAAAAATAAGTTTACTCTTTGCATTTCATTTGTGGTTTTGTGGTTGTTCCTGCGTTCTGCCTGTGCCGGCTCATACAGATCCTGTCACACATCCTGTCATACAGACAGCTGATTTCCTTTGCCCAAACCAGAGCCTGTTAGTCCAGAGCCAGTCCAGAGCCAGTCCACAACTAAAACTCAGAGAACAGACCTCTTAGTTTAATTCAAAAGAATCATTAGGATTATGCTGTGAAGCTTAGAAGCTGCACTAAAATTGCTCAGAAACTATCAGCATCTACTATATTAGCTGTGTACAAACCAATTTTAATTTCTACAGCTTTATTATGCAATACCATAATCACTTAGGAACATAATCACCAGACTATTGACCCAACCCCCAAAATCTTACTCAAAGGCTAGAAGATAAGGCCCAAGGGAAAAGCCAGTCAGTGGTTTTCACTAAAATGACCTACTTTCCATCTCTTGCCAAAGAACCTGAGAGTAGTTAACTTGAGACCTTTGCAAGCTTAATGGGCTATAATATGACATGCAAAGAGAAAAAGAATTCCCCACAAACTGCCTGTGTCTTTGCTGGTGGATATCACTGTTTCAAACAGAACTGGAAGCCGATGGTGGAACAAGAATGATGCTGGTGCCAGGTGTAGTTTCTCTGTGAAGGTTAGTATAGAGTGCAGTGAGGGTATTTCAGTTGGTCTGCAAACAGATGAAAAACTGTGAAAACTTACTTTGACCAGGAAAGTTTAAATATCCTTTCTCTGCCCCTGCTCCCCAGCGTACAGCCCTGCGGCAGAAGTCGGTGAAGAGAGCGGCACAGTGTGCATGTGGGGCCTTGGCACAAGGGATGTAATGGGATTCTTTGTCCAGGTTATGATCAGTATTTGTCCTCAGCTTACCTCCCTCTGTAACTCAACACTTCCCCGTCCTGTGGTTCCTCATGAATTTTAAACACTAAAGGCTGTTTAACAGTCTTTTGGCCGCCAATCTAGTAGGAATTCCCTTATGGTGTGCCCAAGTAACACAGGATAATCATACAAAAGGAGTAAAATTATTGGTTATAATTCCTCTGATAAATTGGCATCTCCAGGGGAACGTAAACAGGAGTTACCTGAATAACAAAACCAGCATAGCTCATATTCTTTCTCCTCTGCATGCCTAGAAACAAGAGGGGTAAATTTGCAGCATCACACATAAGATATCTCAAAGGTAGTGTAACCTATTTCTTGGTCCTCCTCTTCAGATCTTTTTAGGGAGAGGAGAATGAGGCTTTCTATCATGAGACAAGGTTGCATTGTTCACCAAAGACGCCTAAACTGTGCTTTGTGTTTCTTCAGAAAATTTTCACAGTAGAGCATTCCCAGAAAGGTGTTAGGCAGAGATGAGGCCTTGATGTTTTTAGTTTAGACAGATTATCCCTTGATAAGGCCAGAATAATGTCACGTACACATGACAGACTGTCCTAGCAAGTTAAGGCAATTTTCCTGGGCTCCAGAAATTCTAGTAGGTACTTTGTCATCCTTCTGGAGAAGTGCTAGGCTATTGATCTGGCTTAGCACTCAGTAAATCAGGCTTCTCCTCTGACTCTGAAACTGGCCTGGCTGAGAGATATTGGGCCAACTTCACTACTGTATCCCTTTCCACCTCCCCCATGAAAATGGTTATCGTGATCAATCTCTTCTAAAATGCTTTATGAAAAGTGCCATGTGAGAGATCAATGATTACTAATGAATCCCTGAAAGTCAAAAAGATCATAGAAAACATTTGCTGTTTCCAAGCAGGGAGTACCAATCATCTCTTTGAGCTCATATCCTTCTCTTTCTGACAGAAATTCTCATCAGATCTTCAAGGCTGGCCAAGGTCTCGGACCTGATGACTTGCCACCTGTCCAGTAGTGCTCCTGTTACCTCCTGCTGGTGCTCTATCCTATGTGGTTCCTTTTCCTATAAATTATACGCCTTCAGCAAACCTAGGACTTAAACGGTACCTTTCTTCTAAGGAGTTAAAGGCACTTTACAAGTGCACTAGCAGTTTCTCTCTTCTTTTACGATAGATTTGATTTAACCTGTATCTTAGGAAAATGGCATGCCTATATCATAATTAACATGGTAGCTAAATGGAAAGGATTAAGGCAGAAGCTTTTGGTGGTTAAATGATGGACAGATGGCACACCTGTTGAATATACGTGCCAGACATTGGGTTGGGTTGATATCTGTTTACAGAAGTTTGTAAGCTGCATGCAAGTTTCCTGGTAGATTGTATCCCCATCAAACTATATTCAATTTCCATCACGTGGCCTTTCAGGCCTTACTTCATATTCCTGGAGCTATGGGGAAACGATTATGGACTGGATTGATGTCGTGGTTTAGCCCCAGCTGGCAACTAAGCACCACGCAGCCGCTCGCTTGCTCCCCCTCGGTGGGATGGAGGAGAGAATCGGAAGAGCAAAAGCAAGAAAACTCGAGGGTTGAGGTAAAAACAGTTTAATAGGGAAAGCAAAAGCCACGCACGCAAGCGAAGCAAAGCAAGGAATTCATTCACTGCTTCCCATGGGCAGGCAGGTGTGCAGCCATCTCCAGGAAAGCAGGGCTCCATCACGCGTAATGGTTACTTGGGAAGACAAACGCCATCACTCCAAATGTCCCCCCCTTCCTTCTTCTTCCCCAGCTTTATATACTGAGCATGACGCCATATGGTATGGAATAGCCCTTTGGCCAGTTTGGATCAGCTGTCCCAGCTGTGTCCCCTCCCAGCTTCTTCTGCACCTGGCAGAGCACGGGAAGCTGAAAAGTCCTTGACTAGTGCAGCAACAACTAAAACATCTCTGTGTTATCAACACTGTCTTCAGCACAAATCCAAAACATAGCCCCATACCAGCCACTATAAAGAAAATTAATTCTGTCTCAGCTGAAACCAGAACAATTCAGTAAAGGATTTAGGCTATGTCTGCAACACAGATTGCAGCATACTATCTGTCATGATACTTGAGATAAATGGGACAATCTTGAAACTGCATATTGTACAACTGCAGTACGGTTAGTTAGTAGTGCTTGAGATGAGGTTGCATCAGCTTTCTCAGATGTCCCTGATTTTAGAGCTAGCTCCAGGATCTTTATCCTAAACAGCTATGTGCAGGGAAGATAAAACTGTAACTGGAATTAAATGAATAAACTGAAAAATGTGAAGGAAAAAAAAAAAAGGAAAGAAAAAGAAGGGATTAGAATAGGTTCTGGGAGGAAGGACAATTATCTTTACAGGCCTGGAGATAAAAGGGAGATGAAATAGGCAGTGATTAGCCAAAGGTTCAGTGTGTCAAACTAATCTACCTTTTTGATGAGACAGCTGCTTTTCCAGGGAAGGGAAATGGGATCCATCCTGTCCATATGTACCTCAGCTGATGTTTCGGTTTGGTTTGGTTTGGTTTGGTTTTTGCATGAGAAGCTGTTTGCTAAGCTGGAGATGACGTAGTGAAGAAATTACAAGATCTGTTAGGGAGCAGCCCAAAGAGATAAAAACGGGTACTGAAAAAGAGCAGACATACACAGGAAGGGGAGTGCAGTGTTGGTGAGCAAACTTAGTATTGTGTACTGGGGAATCACAGTACATTTTAAAAAAATTGATCTAAGCTGACATGGGGAAGGACCTGGATTTATCAGCTGATCATAGTATGAATAATCAGAATCAGTGATTCAGTTTCCCTAGCAAAGCCTGTGTAAGGCTCTAGTGAAACCCCGTTTGAAGGACTGGTTGCAGCACTGGTCGGGGAGTGTTTGTAGCACCCTTCTCATGAGAGGAAGCTAGAGGAGCTCAGCTCCCCGAGTATCACAGAATGAGGGCTGCCAGGAAATAAGGCTTATCGCTCCAAACATTGTCAGCGGCATAAAGGAGATACTAATGTAAAAGGATAAAGTACAAGAGCAGATGGTTATGAACGGGCCACGTATCATTTTATGGTAGAAATCAGACTCCTTCTAACTATTAAAGCAATGAGGCTCAGGAACAGCCTTCTAGTGAAAGTTTAGGGATAAAAATTATTTTTTAAATGGAGTTGATCTCTACCAGCAAAATTGAGATTAGCCCTGAAAAACCTATTGATGGGATAATGCTCTGAAAATCCCCTGCTCCCATGCCATTTAACCAGCTCTCCCTGTCAAATTTCTGCAGATGTTCAGAAATGTCCCTCTCTGAACACCTCAGTGTCTCTTTTCCAAAAGCATGGATTAAGAAATGGTACTCTCCTGCACTTAAGCTCTGAGTAAATAGCATGAGAGCACACATGGAGAGAATACGAGATACAGCAGAGCTGGCCCTTTCCTTTAGAAGAAGATGGAAAAAGGTAGGGGTCACAGTTACCTTTTTAGTGAAATAGGACTCTTCTAGGAAGCGTGGGATGTGGTTTCATCTCCATTTTCAGCTCCCTCCTTCCCTGTGAACTGAAATGGGTTCAGTCTCACACCTTCTTCTTCCCTAAATGAAGGGCAGTGCCTAAATGACAGGCAGGATTAGGATTAGGACACTCTCTGCTCTGCTCATTGAAATGGTGAGATGATGAATGGATGAAGATGCACGGCCCCACAAGACAGAGGTGCCTAGAGAGCCAAGTTAGAGGTGGGAAAACTGGAAGTATGGCCCAGTGCTTGTGGTGCTCACTTAGGGGCAGAATCCTGAGTTGCTCATCATAGTGTTTTGAAGCTTGTTCAAAATCTCCCTGGTAAAACTATCTAATGATTGCTCAGGATGGCTTCAAGCCCACTCAGATTGAAGAAGAGCTTGAATCCTGCTCTCTCTTCCTGGCAGTGCACTTTCTATAAATAAAAAATTGCACAACACAACCTCTCCTACATGTATTTGGAAAGTATGAGCTCCTCTTGGACTCTTTTGAGATGTTTTTAAATCCCATTGTTAGGATGTGATAGAGCATGCAGGTAGCTAAAGAGGTTTTCTGCAGCCCTGAGTGAGGCAATTGAATCCTAGAGGATTTCAGACATGCTGTTCTCTGTTTTTTTTTCATAGCCCAGCTCTGGGGAGCTCCCTGCCAGGCAAGGTAGTTGTTGTGAGTTCCCTTCCGAGCCACTCAATCTCCACCAGAATTACAGCAGGAGCCTAATGGAAACTGGGATTTGTCATGATGGGGAGGAGTCACACACAAATATCAGTTCCTCTTACAACTTTGAGAGGAAACCGGCACCTTTTACAGGGAGCTAAACCCTGCCTGGACGTGCTCAGATGCATTTAAGGCTTCCAGAGGACTTGAGCAGAGAAACATTTAGGGCACGTCTCTGGCCTGCGATGCAGCACTCCACAGAAATACCTGAACTAGCGGTGAGGAAAATAGTCTGCAGAGCTGAAAGCATGATGATATTGCTACACTGATGCAGACGAGAGTCAGGGCTGGTTGACACCAACACAGCACCTTCTTCATACAGGCATATTATGTAGCAAATAGCCAGGTCTCGCACAGTGCTGTGCTAGTAAACGTACGGGTCTGCATGCAGCTAGGTTAGACATCGTGATTAAGCAGTTCTGTAAAGACAATTGCAAGTGATCGTATCAATCAGTTGGTGCCAATCACTTTATCAGTGTGCTACAGATTTTCTGGAGGTCTTCAGGTGCTTAAAGGTGCCATTACGAGACCTCCAAAAGTCCACCAGTACCTGGCGCCTGGTTTTGATGGATCAGTCAGCTGGGTACTATTGGAACTCTGCTAGATGACACGGTTTTAGAATTCAAATGGCATTCAGCTGCTTTGCTTCTACTTCTGTCTGTAAAATGTTGGTAGAACACGAACACAGGTTGTGTAAGTTAATGGTTTGAGATACTCAGAAAAAAGCAGATTATTCTATAATCTTCCCTTTATAAGCCTAGTATTATCATCATGAATTTTCCTCTCTTAATTACAGGATTATTGAACAGTGCCTGCTCTTACAGCAGGTTATGAAATACAAGCGATGGTACACGCTCGCGTGACATATTCCTTTGAGCCTCGGACAACCAGGGTAACCGCTAAACCGCGCTTTCCGCTCCCCGCAGGGGCTGCCCGAGCTGCGCCGTGCCCCGCTACCCCGCCACGGCGGGAAGCAGCGGCAGATGCCAGCGCTGCCTTCGTTTCTTGTCTGAAGACTAACGGGCGCGTTTCAGCCTTACCACAACCCGGCGGCCAGAGCCCTGCCCAGCCCAGCCTGGGCCCTATTTCGCGGCCTACGGCTGTGTCTGGGGGGTGCGCGGCACGAGCCACGCGCCCCACGGGACCGATTGGCTCGGGGGCAGGGAGAAGCCAGCCGCCCCGCAGGGCGGAGAGCCGGGGACAGGAGGGGCTGGGGAACCCGCGGAGGCCGCCCTCGGCGAGGGGGCCGAGGGACGCGGGGCCGCTGCCGTTGCCCTGCCACGCGGGGCGCGGGTCACGCAGCGCCGCGGCCGCCCGGCGCGCGCCCTCCCTCGGACGGGGAGGAGCCGACGAGAGGAGGCGGGGCCTCATTTGCATCTGCGCTTGGGTTGGCTGGGGCGCCTAGAGCCGCCGGGGCGGGGCGGGGCGGGGCGAGCGGAAGCGCGGGATTGGCCGCCGCGCGGGCCGGCGGCGCTGGGCGCGGCCGCCATGTAAGGCGCAGGGCGGTGCCGCCGCTCGCGCCCCAGTCGCCTGGCAGCGGCTCCCGCGGCCGGAGCTGCGCGCTGCCTGCCTGAGGGCCCGCGCGCGGGCGGCGCCCTTCGCGCCGCTCCTCGCCCGCCGGTGACGATGCTGGACCGCGAGCGCGGCTGGAGCGTCTCGTTCGCCGGCTGCGGCTTCCTGGGCGTCTACCACATCGGCGCCGCCACCTGCCTGCAGGAGCGCGCCCCGCACATCATCCGCGACGCCCGGCACATCTACGGCGCCTCCGCCGGGGCGCTCGCCGGCGCCGTGCTCGTCGGAGGCGGCTCTCTGGGTCAGCGGCTCCGCCTTTCTGCCCCGGCGGCGGCGGGGGGTCCGGCGGGCTGAGGGGAGCGGGCTGAGGTGGCTGAGGCGAGGCGAGCCGCGGAGCGGGCCTGCGGGAAGGGGCAGGTGTGGCGGGCCGGGCCGGCTGCCGTGGCGGCCGCGGCGCGGCTCCGGACCCGGGGAGCGCCTCGGCCCGCCTCCGCCGGCGCTGCGGGCTGGCGGGGGCAGCCGCGGGGTGGGCTGGGCTGGGCTGGGCTGCCCTTCCCTTCCGGGCCGGCTCTTCTTCTCTCTCTTTCTCGTTTTCTGCCCCCGAAGAGGAACGTGACCCCTCTTATGAAATCAAATCCGCACGGGTTATGCGGCCCTGTAGGTGCCGGGCTGTCTTTTCTTCTATTCCGTTACGTATCATCCTGTGCAGATCTTACCTCCGAGTAAAATACACAAAAATCGTGTGTTTCCTTGAGGGTGGGGGAATGAGGGAAGAGGCAGGTGGTAAAGTTAGCGTGTCTTCACCTTGGATGGATATTTAGCAACCTCCCGGGCTCAGGAAATGATCTTGACGATGCCTCATCTGATTTCACCACCTGTGTAGTAAAATGGTCGGAGTTTACTACCCCAGGTACAGGGACAGATATGCGTGTCCGCCTAAGGAGTTCCTGTACCTCCTGGCCTCGGAGTTGCAAATACCGGATTGATGACAACCGCTCTTACATTTGTGCAAAGTAGAGGAATTAAAAACTGTTGGGAGAGCGGGAGGTAGCTGAATCCTAACGCCCTTCAAAGCAAGCAGACTAACCCTGTCATCAGTTTGAAACAAAATACTTACGCTTTTGGGAAGTAATGCATCTCTTCTGTTGTTACCTTTGCACCTGAAGTTCCAGTTAGCTTTAACTTGCTTCCTCTAAAGCTTCTCCTTTCTTGGGGTAAGGCTAAGAGAGTTAAGGTCAGGGCTTAGGTTAGCTTTAACGTGCTTTTCCTCTTTAATCTGTGCACAGTGTATATTGCATAAGTCACTTAGGTATATGATTAAAAACAGTGGATTGATTAAAATCAGATTTTAATTGTGATTTAAGTAATAGGAGTTAATCTTGTTTTGTATTTATACTAGATAAAAGATGTTAGTTTAAACCAAATAGAGTCTCTCTTGTGAAATAAGCACTTATTTTCTAGCAGTAGGAAAAGTATACCTTACTTTTACCTATTTAGGGCTCATGAGAACCCAAATATACATTTATGTAGTGAATTAGACATGCTAGACATTAAAGCAAGCTTGATACAAGTAAAGTACCGAGGTGTTTAGGATAGTGACTGGAATGCAGTTAAAAAAGTATGAGATACCTGGAAATCTGAAAATGGTTTTCCTTTTCAACCAAAGAAATCCACTGAATAAAAGCTTGTCTAGTTCATGGCTCCACACTGATTGGTTTTGTTAATGGTACCCTTAACAGGTTTAGAACTAGAAGGTTTTGTAAATTCACATTTCTTCTTTCTAGATGGAGAAGGGAAGCAATGAGTGCTTATTTTGAGCACTCAAAATAAGCAGAGGAGAGGGTTTGGGTTTTGCTTTTAAATTTCTGAGGGAACAGTTCACTGACTAAAATGAACAGAAGTTCTCTGTATGTGCAAGAGAGTAATGCTCTGAAATGCTTGTCCCTGCTGCTTAATCACTGACCTCTATCACATACGATTTATTTCTTCAACGTTTTAGCAATAAAATTGTGCTACTTAAACTTTTAAATTTAATTTTGCTGTAATGTCCTAACATAATACACTTGAGTTATTATCAGGTTAGTATCAGCTTTTAAAACAAATCATATTTATCCATAAGTATTTATTTTTAGAATGTATCAACTTTAAGTCTTAAGTCATTGTAAATGATTTAAGAAGGAAGCTGCTTTAAATATTTGAAGTGCTCTTAAGCACAAAAAAAATATATTGTTTACCTGAAAGTATGTGTTATTAACAACTTCTAAAATTTTTTAGCATTTAAATAAATGAGACTTGCAGACTTCAAATTATTCCCTTGTCTTTCCCTTCTCATATGCCAACTGAGATTTTTGCTTTTCTCTAACTAATATAATAGCTAGAATGTGTGTGATCACTGCCCAAGGTATTGTATTTCATGGGCAACTGTATTTCTTCTGGAAACTTCTTTTTAAAAAAAAAAAAAAGTCACTTGGGAATGTTGGAATATAATGCAAAACCAGCTACATCCTAAAATCTGTGAATCATTGTAAATTCATCAAAGGAAGAAGGTATTCCCATGTTAATTCTGTATCTTTTTAGCTGTTAATTTTTTGTGAGTTTGTGTGAAAGCAGAGGATTGTAAATAAGCTCTAAAGAAACACTGTGGTATAATAATTTGATATATTTCATTAGTTTGTATTGTATGGCTCCCTTACATTGATATACTTTAATATGCAGCATTTGTTATTTCTGCAGTTGTGCTTATAAGTCCCATGTGTTTTCACAGTTGCATTTCACTGTGGGAAGACAGAGCCAGACTCTTCTTAGAGATGGGTAGTGGAAGGATGAGAGGCAGCAGACACAAGCTGGAACATGGCAAATTCTGATTAGGTATAAGGAAAAGAAAATTACCATGAGAGTGCTAAAATACAGGAGCAGGTGCCCAGAGAGGTTGTGGCATCTCCATCCTTGGAGGTGTTCAAGACTTGACTGGACCCAGACCTGAATTAGTATGCTTGTTGGTGCACGTAAGACTCTTGAGTGTGTATGTACAGGGTTTTTGACTAAAACTGATGTGCATATTTCATCTCTTACAAGTTTGTAGCTGGATGTTTTAAATGAAGGGTTTTCTTTGTGCTTCATTTTACCTGTTGGACAGGCAAACTGAGAGTCTGTAGAATTTCAAGTTTGAATAAATATAAACATTAGCCATTGAATGGGGGGAAAAAAAAGTGTACTTTTCCAGGCTGAGGAAGAAGTTTCCTTCATTGAATATGGGGGAAGGTAGAGGGAGAAGCTTAGAGGTGACTGTTCTTTTGAGGATAAACTGCATTCCAGGCTATTCCAATGGAACTGTTAAAGTGCACTCCTTAAAGTGTTAGATCTTCCCCATGGATGTCTTGGAGATCTGGTATTTCGGTGGCGATGTGGTCATTCATTCTAGTGGGGCACTAAAGAGAACAGGTTTGGTGGGGGCTGTAAATATGATGTCAGGTTTTACTCTGTGGGAAATGAATTAATAGTTATTTAACCATTGTCCTGGTTTTGGCTGGGATAGAGTTAATTTTCTTCCTAGTAGCTGGTATAGTGCTGTGTTTCGGATTTAGGATGAGAATAATGTTGATAACACACTGATGTTCTAGTTGTTGTTAAGTAGTGCGTACACTAGGTCAAGGACTTTTCAGCTTCTCACACTGCCCTGCCAGCAAGGAGGCTGGAAGTGCACAAGAAGCTGGGAGGGAGGGGGCACAGCCAGGACAGCTGACCCAAACTGGCCAAAGGGATATTGCGTACCATATGACATCATGCTGAACAAAAAATGGGGGAGTTGGCTGGGGGTGTGTGGTGGCTGCTCAGGAACTGGCTGGGCATCGGTCAGTGGGTGGTAGGCAATTACATTGTGCTTCACTTGTTTTGTATATTCTTTTATCACTATTATTATTTTCCCTTCCTTTTCTGCCCTATTAAATTGCCTTTATCTCAACCCACGAGTTTGACCTTTTTTCCGATTCTCTCCCCCATCCTGCTGGGGGGGAGTGAGTGAATGGCTGCGTGGTGTTTAGCTGCCTGCTGGGTTAAACCACAACAGCCATTAAAAATAGGAATATAGAAATATAACTAGGAATTTAGAGATATAACTAGAAACAGTTCACATTTAATAGGAACATTAATTTCTTTAGCTCTCTTGCATTTCAAAAAATAAAACAGATGTACCAAGGTCTGCCGAAAATCCCAGTCTGTCTTGAGCTCTAGCCCTCTGTCCCTTTCTGAGAAGATCCCATTTTAGAATACACCAGCCTAAGAGGTAACTATTTTATTCCTGTTGAGGAAGGAAGAGAAGTTAGAATACTTTGAAGTCTATTGAATTAATAATGAACAACTTTTTAAATTTTCAGTGTTTTAATATCACATACTCTTGGGTAGACACAACATATTTTTTTTTTTTTTTTTTTGCTTAGGAGCCCTTCTCATATTTAAAATAGGTTACAATAAATGAAGTATGTAAACTTGATCCCCCCCCGACTACCTCAGATGTAGAAGTTCTTGTATGTGGAAGAGATGGGTAAACTGTGAAATTTCATTTTGATGGGTAGTTATTTTCTGAAAGGAAGTTGAAATGAGAGGAGTTGAAATCTAAACTGTTAGAGGTCATCAGTTTTGCAGCCCTTTAATGGGGTATGTAAAGTGAGCTGGTACTTGCCTGACATTTTTTATGGTGAGAGGTAAATAGTCACAACACAAGGTTAGTAGAGGGCACTGGTTTACTATTTTTTTTTTTCCTGCAGCAGCAGGCCTGCAATGCAAATGAGTGAAGGTGTTACCATGCTTCAAACTTAAGTAATAGCTTGAGCTTCAATTTGACAGGATGCTAGCTAGAAAAACAGGGTCAAGACCTGGCAGAGAAGTGGGAGCATATGTATTTGTTTGCTCGTGTGTCCTTGTATCCAGTGCTCTTGGTCTGTTTTTTAGAACAAGCAATTTAGTTGCTTGGTGCATAAGTTTTCAAAAATGTACTTATTTTGCAAAACAAAATTAATGCATGCACTAAGACTGCAGTTCCTGGACAGAGTTCTGGTAGTTCAGTATCTCAGACTCCTGCAGTGTGCCTGATTTCTCTCTGTAGAAAGTTTAGAAGATTGAACATTGCTAAATTAGTTTATTAAAACAAAAAAGAGGTGGTAATTTGTATCTGTTGTGGTTTAACCCCAGCTGGCAACTAAGCACCACACAGCTGCTTGCTCACTCCACCCTGGTGGGATGGGGGAGAGAATCAGAAGGGTAAAAGTGAGAAAACTCATGGGTTGAGATAAAGACAGTTTAATAGGTAAAGCAAAAGCCACGCATGCAAGCAAAGCAAAGCAAGGAATTCATTCCCTGCTTCCCATGGGCAGGCAGGCAGGTGTTCAGCCATCTCCAGGAAAGCAGGGCTCTATCATGTGTCATGGTTACTGGGGAAGACAAACACCATCACTCTGAACATCCCCCCTTCCTTCCTTCTTCCCCCAGCTTTATATGCTGAGCATGATGCCATATGGTATGGGATATCCCTTTGGTCAGTTGGGGTCAGCTGTGCCAGCCGTGTCCCCTCCCAGCTTCTTGTGCACCCCCAGCCTACTTGCTGGTGGGGTGGGGTGAGAAGCAGAAGAGGCCTTGACTCTGTGTAAGCCCTGCTCAGCAATAACTAAAACATCCCTGTGTTATCAACACTGCTTCCAGCAAAAATCCAAGACATGGCCCCATAGTAGCTACTATGAAGAAAATTAACTCTATCCCAGCCAAAACCAGCACAATATCTGAGTGCATGAAAAACAGAGCTGCTAAAACTGTCTACATAACTGCTTTTGGAAATAACTTCTTCACTTTCCAGAATGACTTGTGCCATTTTTTTGATTGCATGTAAAATGGGTTTTACTAATATAAGCATGTATTTGACCATGAACAGTGAGCTGTCTCTAAATCGTTTGCTGTCTTCTGGGGTGGGACATGGGATCAGGCTACTGGTATCAGTGGATTCATGGTTCAAGGCTTCACTCTGCAATAGTGGAATGAAAAAAATTGTAGTGGTAAAAATTGAGTATGTCTGATACCTCAGATTTTTTTTAAAGATACTCTTTTGAACATAGACTCTTGGTTTACTGTGTTAAGAATGAGAAAATGTTTAGGTATTGCAATTTGAGGGGGAATAAAATAACACTGTAGAAAGATATTATTTTTGGAAATTAATCTGAACTTAAAGGCTTAAACAGAGTTGTTTCCAGGGTGGTGCTCACATTTAACTTGATAAGTTGAATCCTATCTATTCTAGAAAGAGTCTGTGTAAGTTAAAATATGCAAGTTCTGAAAATATTTTTAGATGACCTTGTAGCATATCACTCAGGTTAATAACCTGTTACTTTGACCTTCCTCCCCACCCCCTTTCCTCTACCAAGTTGACGAGCTTATCAGACAATTTCCTCAAAGTATGCCCTGGAGAAACACGACGTTAAAAATTCAAACAAAACATTGCAGGTGGATGAGCTGCTGTTCTTACTATGACTAGCTGTGTGGTCGGTAAAATGATTTTAGTGTTCTTTAGGAACAGTCGTGTCTTCTGTGGTGGTTTGATCTAGTTCCCAAATGCTGATTTAATTGGAGAAAAAATTATATGTCTGTTACATATTGGTAAAAATGCACTTATTTAGGTGGAGACCTGTGTGAGAGGTGTTACAGATCTCCTCCACATTCCTTACTCACTGCTTTAAAAACTTCCCTCCTGATGTTCCTTAGCATAAGTTCACATTTAATGTTCCCTTTATCGTGTTTATGTGTAAATTAAGATAAATGGTGCCCTAAAACCTTAAGTTTGGTTAAAGTCCAACAAGTGTTACTAGCTGTGATGAAGCCAGGTGCTCTGCTTCTTCAGCAGACATACTGTGGACCTTAAATCTGTGCATCATACACTGTAGTTTTTTACGGATGCTGCGTATGGAATATGTCCATGCATATATGCTTACAGAAGGTCATTCATCTTTGTTTTTTCTTACGGAATGTGTTTCTGGAATGAATAATTCCTAACAGAAGCATCTTATATGGGTATTTTACACCTACAGTCTACATATAAATAACATATAAGTAACTTAGTGGCTGGGTCTTCACCAGGAGTTCTATTTGAAAGTCTAAAGTGACTTTTTGTTTTCCTCAGAAAACTCCTAAACTTTGTTACTAGTGAACAGTTATTTTATCTGTTAAAAAGCTCTTGAATTTTCATGCTAGTGATCAGAGAGAAAAGTTGGAGCCCTAGACATGCTTTGTTACTGGAGGTGTGTGTTTTGGTTTTTGACATATCTTCTGTTCTTAAATTAAATGCATTTTATTTTCAGCTCAAGCTTGTGCAGATGTTCTGGCATTAGCCAAAGAAGCTAGAAAGCGAAATCTTGGTCCTCTTCATCCTTCCTTTAATGTGATAAAGATAATAAGAGATGGACTGATGAGAAATCTCCCAGAAAACACTCACCAGTTGTCATCGGGCAGACTGTGTATTTCACTAACCAGAGTATCAGACGGTAAAAATGCATTGATATCTAATTTTAACTCCAAAGAAGAAGTTGTCCAGGTATGTTTATTTTTGGCAACTTTTAAAAGTTTCTGTAATCTTAAGTCTATTTAATGTCATCCATTGGATTTTCATTGTAAACATTTTAGGATATTGTGACTTTGACAGTATTTTAAAGATGAATTCAAGCTTCATTACACTAAATTCACTTAGTAGTTTTCCCAGTCAATGTATCTGCGAACTGTTTTAGTGAGTAGGTGTGAGGGATCCATCTTAAAAAGGATAAATGCCTTTCAAGTGCAGTGTATCTAGTGAAACTATATCCTTCATGAATAAAAATTTTTTAAGGTCATTCTTATAAAAGCAGTGATCAAGAAACAGTCAAAAATAGCTTTTTAAAATTCTTAGCATCAGCTAGTTTAATATGATCCCAGAATGTTGATATTTGTGTCCCCAGTTAGTTACTTTGGTTACTCAGAAAATGTGTAGCTTGAATGAATGATCATGAACTTTTCCTTGCCGATTAGCATTTCTAGAAATGGTCTTTTAGTGAGTCTTACCATTTTTTTTGATGGAGTGTGGTTACATTCTAAAGAAATGTGGAATACCCTCATCCTGCTTAAAATAATGCTTGGTAATACCCTCCCCCCTTCTTTTTATTGAAGTGTACTTGCTGGGGATTTTTTTGGTTGCTTGCTTGGTTGTTTTTGCTAACATCTAAAGAGATAAAGATAAATTATAATTTCAATAATAGGACAGTTACCATTTAATTTATATGGTCTTATTTTCCTACAGGCTTTAATCTGTAGTTCATTTGTCCCTATTTATTGTGGCCTAATTCCACCGTCATTTAGAGGTGTGGTAAGTCTCTATTGTTAAGATCTAAAAATAGTTCTAGCTATTCTGAAAATATTGAGAGACAATGTATATGTTTTTTTGGTTATCCTACTGTAAAATAAATAGCTTCATCAGAGATTATGGTACTGTAGCTGTATGTTCCAACTTTTCAAAAAAGCAAGGAAACACTAAATGTGTGGAAGATCTGTTACATATATTTCTTCACCCTGCAAAACACACACATGCTCTCTCTCTTAAATCTCTTGCTTGCTGATGCAGTAATTAGAAGAGGGTATTCTAAGCTAGCAAGTATTTAACTTGAGGATAAATATTTATTGAAGAAAGTGATGCTCATTCACCTGCACAAATTTATAGGAAGGGTCACTTGTTTGTTTAAAAAAAAAAAATCTTGTAAGATAGTTTATTGTATATCTTTGTGTTCTTGCTGTAGGTTGATCGGCCTTTAAACTGGATTCAGGTTCCATGTTAAGTTAGATATAAACAAAGCTTTTTAATGTCTTCTGTCATTTGTATTCAGTGTAGGAAAGGTTGCTTTTTAAAGGTAAAGTGTCAGTGTATTAGTCTGTTCTATTACTTCACAGGAACTGTTGGTTACAAAACCTCTTAATACTTCATGGCTATACTGAGTTTTCTAAAATCCCCCATTAAAGGGGCAACAACTGCAGAAAAGTTAGTATAGTGTGTTGTAGGTGTTTTGATTAACACGTTTGGAAGCAGACGTGCATTTCAAATAAAGGCAGTGAGGTTCATGGCTTTTTGTTATAGTGTTGTATTAACTTGCATTTGCTTTCCTTCCAACTTTGGTGCTCCTTGCACAAGAAGAGGGGAAGAATATTGAAAGAAAACTCACAACATCTTTAACAGTGGTTGATTACAGACTGTTCTCAAGGCAATTTGGAAGTGCTAAAAGGTCAAGGATAGACATGAAATGTATTTTCTTCTTCATGCTGAGATTTAAGCAAAAGTGATTAGAACTGTATAGGAATTTTTCTTTATCTGTGCTTCTAAACCTTGTATGTCTCCTTAAACTCTTCCAGATTAAAGGTGTTATGAAAACAGGACGTTGGACTGAATCCAAGGTTTAGGTGGATCCAGGCTAATCTGGCTATTCAGTTCTTGTCACCAGACAACAATGTTATTTTAAAAGGCTTAGTTCAGAGTACAAAAACATACAAGTGATGCTTTATTTGGTCCTATTTTGAGGGAAGGGGAAGGAAGGAATCATATCCTTTTGATCTTTGCAATTATTTTGATAAGATTTTAATGCTTAGGAGGCATTTTTGATGTAACTTGGTAAGAATACCACAGTTGGATATGCTTGGCATGACTCCTGTAGGGCTTAAACACAGTAGAATGTCAAGTACGTAAACGTTGTAGCATCTTGTTGTTTACTGGCTTGGTGCTTCAGGCATGTATACTTTAGAACAAAGACTTAAGGATAACTTTCAATAGGTATATCTAACAGCCAGTTGTGAAGCTTTTGGGTGTGGTGGGTTTTGTTTGGGTTTTTTTTACCCCTTTCAAACACAGCAATGATTTTAGATTAAAAAATTACTAGGGGGAACAGACAGGCAGAAACTCCAAATAATTAAAACCATTTACCTGTGTAGAACAGTGACTCAGATGTGTACTTCCACCTTTTAATAATTTCATGAGAAGGCTGCATGCTATGGCTCCTCCTTTGACAAACCTGTTGTATTGTACTTGATACTTCCACAAAGGACTTGGTGATCGCACATGTACTTTAGTGATTGCATTATACACCTGTAGGAAGTTTATCAGTAGCTGCATGCTGCTGAGTCTAAAGAGTGTCCAAGAAAGCTGACAGGTAGGAACAGGCTGCTCTAGAAGAGTACGTTGGATAAATTGCTCTGAGCTTTCCTCTTCCTAATTCCTAATTTGTTTCTCGGAATGGTCAGGGAGTGAGTATCAAGGCAGATGAAATTGATAATCCAGGTTGCTCCTGCTCAAATCACCTGCTCTGTTACATTTACATTTTACAAGGACCTACAGGTTATATCTGTTGCCTAGATTAGGAAGAAGGAAAATGCAGCCACTAAACCAGCAAAGCTGGTGGTCTTTTGCCACTGTCAGAACAAACTAGCTACAATTGGCCCCACTGGAAAGATGGCTGTTGTGAGCGAGTGGAGGAGTTGTCTTAAGCCATAGCAGCTGCTGCACTGTAGATTAGTTACCCTGATACAGAACTCTTCAGTTCTTGGATCTTAAAATCTCTGAGATGGTGATGCGCTAAAACTACAGAAATGAGCAATTCAACATGAAGGAGACAAAAGCATAACCTGGAACAGCTTCTAAACTTGCACTCAAAGCAGAATAGATATCCATGACTGGCAAGGTTTCTGAAGCATTGTCCATTTTTACTTGCAGTTTCTTTATGTCCAAATATTTGTGATGCTTTTATATCAAATTCTAATTACTAAGAGTAATTTTAAGTTACTCTTATTCTAACTGAATGGTTTAGTATCACAGAACTTGAGTTTTGAAGTGTAGAGCTATTCTTTTACTTGTATTCATTCTGGTAGCTCTCCTTCGAGGAAGAGGAGACAGCTGCACTACTTTTTCTCTGCATGTTGTGTAGCATTATGATCTTTAAAATGGACTTGTTCTTTGTTAAACATACAGAAAAATCCCAAATAGAATACTCTTAGGCTATCTATGGGACTACAGGTAGGAATGTTTTTTAACTGGCATTAGAGGACAAAACATGCCACTCAAACTGGGAGCGTAGGCAGAGACTGTTCTGTTACAGTCTTAAATGCTGTTTAATTCTTGCAGCGGACACCTGCTAGTTAGAAATTTTCAGCCTTGAAGACTTCTTATTTCTGTCAATTTTTGTAGCGCTATGTGGATGGAGGAATCAGTGACAACTTACCTCACTATGAATCTAAGAATACCATTACAGTTTCGCCTTTTGCTGGGGAATGTGATATCTGTCCAAAGGGGAATTCTGCCAACTTCCATGAAATGAATGTGACCAACACCAGCATTCAGCTCAGTTTGGGGAACCTTTATCGTTTAACACAAGCACTCTTTCCGCCAGAACCTAAGGTAAGTCACTGCCTTCATGTAGTTACTAAACATCTTTCCATAAAAAGCCTTGCTTTTGCAGAAAGCTACAGTAATGTTAGCATTTCATCTAGTCACATAAACTTTTCTGGTGACATTTCTCTTCTTGTTTCTATTTTTTTCATAGTTTGTCTTCATTCTCCTTATTTTTAGTCTCTCTCAGACTAAAAATGCATGTTCTGCTATTGGCTTTCAGTATTTATTTGGGAATTAGCACAGCATTCTATCATAAAATCAACATTGGTAATTTAATAACTGTCAGTTTGTAGTCCTTTCATGTTTACCTGCTAACCAGGTGCTTCAGAACTTAGAAGAAGTTCTAAAGCTTCATGGTTTTGTAAAGTTCTCAATTAATACTTCATGCAGGCAAGTTGCCTTTAAACTTTGCTAAGTGCTCTTAATTACAGATCTGATAGGGAAATGCTCTTGAATTGCCATTGTGGAAGCTGAAAAAATGAAAACAGACTTTGCCAATTGGCTTGGGATATACTACAGAGGAGAAGTAATGTTCCTGACTGCTATAGATACATTTTTTTAATTGAGGGCTTTTTGACCACTTAAGAAAAATGTTAAATTCTACTTATGTAGGCTTTAATTTTTTTGTATTTTTTTTTTTTGTCTAGGACTACTGTGTAGGTGAGCTGGTGTTGCATCTGGTGAAAGATGTTTTCATATGGAAGACTAAGTCTGAGTTTGAGCATGAGAATTGCACAGCTGACTTTTCATAGTTTTGGGAATTGGGAAGCACTGGGAGGGAAGGAGGGGAATTGGCATACTCCAAGCCACCCTGTCTCATTGTTGCTTGCATCTGCTGAAAGGCTAGTCAAAGAAACAAAAGGGGAGGAAATTCTTGCACACTGTTAGAATACTGTCCTTTTAGGTGAATAATTCGATGCACCTGCAATAGCTGAAAGATAAGTTAATGTACACATGATCACGTATGCATCATCAGAGTAAGCATATTAACCTGAATCTGTTGAATTATAGCAATTGTTAATGAAAATTTTTCTTACAAGAACGGAGGGTGGATGGCAGTGGCTTTTCATTCTGCAAACTCTTGATCTTAAGTTGAATCTTCTTGTATTTCTCTGACTCATTTACCCTATGCTTACAGGTACTAGGAGAGATCTGTGAGCAAGGATATTCAGATGCTCTTAAATTCTTGAAAGAGAATGGTACGTTACACTTGTGGATAATTACTGATGATGTGGTCTTAACTTGAGTTTAAAAAAAAAAAAGAGGGTGAGGGGATTGTACGTAGCTAAGAAGGGGCTAGATCTTTGAGGTTTTTGAAGGGATCATGATAAGTTTAGTTCTTGTAGAAATCACATAGTTGTAGTAATTGTTCACCTGAGGTAAGTTGTGCTGCCACGCAGAAATTGAACTTTTGGGGTTTTGTCAAATCTGTGTGAAGTGAATGTTAAGGTATTGTGAAGTGAAATTACCAAAGAATTCCAATTCTAGGGAAATCGTATTATTAGTTTCTTTCGTGTATAGGAATAGGCTATTGTTTCCCACTCCTGTGAAACCTGTATCTTCTTATCACTTCCTCTGGGCTATCATCCAAGTGAATTTCTAGGTAAAGCCTTATAGTCCAGAACTGGGAGCTAGCTGACAACAATATAAACTCAGTCACAGACAAATCCTTAGTCTGTATCATGAAAGAGTTTAGAAGAAGACTTGTAATGTAGCAGTTGTTGGGACCCAGATAAGTTTAGGAAGAAGAATTGAAAGTTTCTCTGCTCTCCTAGAAATCTAGTAACGTATTTTATATTAATAAATGTTATTGCTCTGCACACTTTGAGACAAACAAGTTAAAGACAGTAACTTGATATTAGCATGAAGTTAACCATGTGTTAAATATGCCTAGCCCCTGTAGTCTTTGGATGCAGAAGCAAATTGATACTGGCTCAGATTAGAGGAATGGAAACTGAAATGTGATGTTTGCACTATTACAGATAGTACCAGCTGCAGTATGTAATGCAGCCATAGATTGATGTGCTCACTGCTTATACTCTGTTATAACTAAACATTAAATATTCAAGTTTTCTTGGAACAATTTTCTTCACTGTTAAAGAATGTCATGGTTCTGCTTAAAAGTTTGATTTTCTAGTAATATTGTTAAATATTTAATGAGAGTCCTGCTTTATACCTTTTACCAGGTGATTAAAAGCACAAGCTATACAAAGAACCTATAATTTGTGGTTATCTTGCTAAGATGGGTTCCAATGCTGTACTGCACCCACAAGTTTCCTGTGTGCATGTTTCCATCTGACACTAACATCTGAGATTCCTTGCAGCTCTTCCTTGGTGTCTTTCCCCCACATCCTCTGTTGTCCTGTTGTCCTGCTTTTCACACTGTTGTCCTGCTTTTCACACTACTGATCCTGTGATCACCTTTGTTATTCTGTCACAAGTTTGTCTTGCTTCAAGCTTAATCAGTGACAATTATAACCTTTCCGAACTCATTCATTATGCATCTCCTTTCTTGTTATTTCAACTGTAGGAGTTAATTTTTCCCCTGATCTGTAACACTTCAGCTAACTTTTTTTTTGCTAAATTCACTGTATAGTCTTTTGACATTTGTCTTTTAGGAGTAATTGTAAGTACCATACAGATTCTGTTGTATGTAGGTATGGATCCTAGACAAATTTGGTAGTCTTTATATATATATACCTTTATAATAATTTTCTGGAAACGAAGTGTAAATACCCTTCTCATATTTTTCACTTTGTGCTTATTATCTAGTGCTTGTTTCTAAGGTAATTATCAGTTCTATTTCTTAATTGGCACCAGTTTTGCAAGGCAACCAATGTTGGTTTAGATTTGTACTTTGGATATATCTTAAAACAATATTGTACCCTACTCACTTTCCTTCTCCACCCTGTTGTAGCAATGCCTCAAAGTACTCATGTGATACCTGCCATATCAAGTTTCCCAAATGTCTGATGTGTTTTACATGTTTTCTTTCAAATAAATATTAAATCAGTTTTCCTCCTCTCCTTTAAATCATTTGCTTTCTTGCTGGAAAACAACTTTGGTAAATGACTGAATGTTTCCTTTGCAGTTTCAGTTAATTGTTCACTTTTTCCTTTTCTTTAGAACTTGTTTTAAAGTAAGACCTAAACCTACAAAAGAGTATTCGTCAGTGTGATTAAACATTTGTGGGATTATAAGAGCAAGTGTATTTGACATTGGGTAGATAATGTTCCCTCAGGATAGGCCTTTGTACAGATACACAGACTACAGGCACTGTACAGGTACTCTGAAGACCCCGGGGTCAAGCCTAAGTGGAAGCTCTTGACTCTTTCAGGTATTCTGAATGACTCAATTTATATCCACTTGTCCTTGACAAAAAGAAGTCCTCATGAGGCTGCACAACACATTGACCATATGAAGAAAAAAAAATTGACAGAAAATAACAGAGTAGAAACTTTGAAAATGGAAGTACTTAATGACCAGCTGAAGCAAAATCCATGGCCTTTAGAGAAGAGCATATTTGAGAGTCTACCTCCTAGACTTCGTAAAGGTACATGCTTCAGATTGTTTCCTGTAACTTTGAATGGCAAACTTTTAACTTATTTTTTTCCCCTGCTTAGTCTTATAATTTGCATAAGATGCTTTTTATTTAATCTTATAACTGCCTGTGATATTAGAGACTGGCTCAACCCAAAAAAAGTTCTTTAAATACTTATTAAATGTGAACATGCACATTTTGATTTAGCTACAGAAGTAAGATTGGAGCAGGAGGAAGGAGCTACTTTCAACACTGCAGAGTCATGAATTGAATTCTCATTTGGTTTTGGATAAACTTTGTATGTGCACAGTATTTTTGTAAGCGTATATTTCACACCAAAGTTGAACCTCAAATCCAAACACTGGTTATCCCCATCTTATTTTTAAAACAAACTTCTGTAGATTTCTAATTCTCTGGCTTTCCTGTCTTTTTAATAAGCTGTTAATAGACCAAACCCACTTCTGATATTTCTTTAATCTATAACTTAGGTTTTTTTGTGGACGCTGATTGGTATTTTCAAGATCTGAAACATGTGATCCCAGTGACCTAGGAGAACAAAATTTGAAGGGTGATTTTTCTTACAACTATATGTAACAACTGGAATATGCAGAACTCTAGAACTTAAACAAACTCCTTAGAGTTACAGAGTCTCTAACAAGACAGGAGTGCTATCTAAAATACATAAGTATTTTTGGAGAGGTGAACTTTACATCGTCTTATTATAAATTAATTCTTAGACTTATTGCTTAAAAGTTCTGGGTAATGCCTTTTGTCCCTGTGGTATGAGTCTGTGTTTCCTGCATTTTAAAATAGCATAGAGAAGGTTTATGGTAAGAGTTCCTTGAGATTAATTCTTTCATTTTCTGTCTGAGCCTTATTCAGTAACACTTGATAATGTTGACTGAAGATTAGCAAACTTTGAGCAAATTATTTAAACTGTTTTCAAATGGTCTAACATCTTTTTCAAAAATAATTATTCTTAAGCACTGCAGGAAGCTTGTAAAGAACAGAATGGATTCTATGCTCAGTTCTCTAAACTCTTCCCAATGCGGGTGATATCCTATCTGATGCTACCGTACACACTACCAGTGGAGTCTGCTTTCTCTGTTGCTTTACGGTAAGGAACTTTTAATGAACCATTTTAGAATTATTATACTTTTGGAAATTTACTAATTGAGAGCTTATTCAGTGTTGTAGGCATTCTGGTACTCTAGAATTCAAGTGATAACTGTCCAAAGACCATTATTTCTACCTACATAATGCATGCTCCTAAAGCCTCTATAGTCTAAGACTAGATAAACAAACATATTAAGAAGATTCCGAAGCAATTTACTCTTATTACTAGCAGCTGTCTTGTAATTGCTCGAAAGAAGCACCCTTAATTGTGTTTTCCAGGAGCACGTTCTTTATTACTATTACTATATTCTGCAGTGGTATTTGAACTCTATCTAGATAGTTCTTGTGCTTCAGCTTCTTTCTGAAGTCAGGAGTGAAATCCAGTGTTTACTCACCATATAAATTTTCTTACCAGGTTTGTTTAGGTTTACTGAAAGTTGTGCTCTTGAAACAGGGCTTAATTCTACAAGTTTTTCAATTCTCGTAAAGGAGAAATGGTGCTAAATGAATGCACCGTGAACCCAAAGCTTTGTGCTTGCTTGAGAGAATTCCAGTCCTTGAGCAGCAGATGTCATTACTATCTTTAGAAAATACTTGAAAAATCACATGTTCTGTAAATGGAACCACATAGAACTCCAGTAAAATATTTTGTTTCTGTGCCACTTCATGTAGCACTTCTGTGCCATTTTTTGGTGGATGGGGAGGCAGAAAGTTTCAACAGAATTTTTATGTGAGTTTTTCCCCCTCGTTCCCCTTCAGTGTAACTGACTTCTGTTAAGAGTGTCATAAGGAAAAAAAAATACATTTGTGACATTGTTCTGTTTTGGCCTTCTATTTGTTCTTCCATTGTGCTTTTATTTTGTTCTTCCTTCCTCTTCCACGTAATTTTAAACTGACCAGAAAGTTCCTACCACACATTAAGAGGTCTTGGAGACAGGAGTATTTTGCAGGCTTCCTAAATGTTGGTCACAGGGTGTGGAATGTATATACTGGTCAGCCACTCAGCATAGAACAGATATGCAGTAGTCTGTGCTGCCCTTTTTCTTAGCTTGTAGAAAAGAGATAAGTGGGCAAGATGGGAATTCAGGGAGGTTGGGAAGAACTGGAGACCTTGGTGAGGGAGTTAACTTGGGGAGAATGAAAGTTGTGTTATTTTGGTGGATGTTGGACATGGTATGTAAAAATATAACATGGATTAGATCTACTGCTTACAAAACAACTGTATTTTGGTTTTGATTGTAGGTTAGTAAACTGGTTTCCTGACATGCCTGCTGATGTTCGATGGATGCAAGAACAGCTTTGTCGGGTTGCTGGTACAGTATATTCCCAGGCTAAAAGCAAGCTGTTCTGTACATCCAGGTAAAGTGAAGTGGTGCTGCATGCCAATGATGCATTTTTAGAAATTCTCTCTTTTGTCAGAGCTTCAAGTAATAAGTTTCTCTCTTAAAACAGAATTGAATAATTTTCTCAAAGGTAACACGAAACAGTTCTCACTGCTTCTAAGCCTTAGCATTGTTTCTTAAGTGTATTTTCTGGTGCTTCTTGTTTATAACTCATCAATGACTGCTACATATTGTGTTGAAGAGGTGTTGCCTGTTGGTAGGCTTCTGCTTTTTGGGGAGAGGGGTGGGTTATGGAGCAGGCATTGGACTGAGAACAGAGACCTTGTTTCTTCTGTACTCCACAGTAGCTGGAGCGATCAGGAAGAAAAGAGGAGGAAAAGGTTGCTCAGGATGTTCTATATCAGATGTAGCAGGCAGGAACTAGAAAACATTGGGAGAAAGACTAGATTCTTAGAAGTCTGGACAGGAAAGGTTGTAAGACTTAAAAAGAAGATGAATATGAAGGGCAGTCTTGTAAGATAGTTGGGAAGAATTAAAATAAGACACATACTGAAAATTTTTAGGAACCTCTATTTCTGTGGAAGAGAAACCTCTACTCTAACCTGGTTGTAACTAGGTTCTTTCTACTTCTCTTACCAAGCTGGTGTGAGATTTAGCCTTTCAGACTTTTTACTTCTGTTAAACTTTGTAGCACTATGTGTATGGAGGAATCGGTGACAACTCACCTCAGTATGAATCTAAGAATACCATTACTGTTTCACTTTTTGCTGGGGAGTGTAGTATTTGCCCAAGGAGCTCTGCAAACTTTCACAAAATGAATATGACCAATATTCAGCTTAGATTTTCCTGCTGAAAAATGGACTTGTTGCTGGAACAGAGTGTCGCACAGCCGTGTCAGAGTAGTGCTATAAGTAGAGAAACATAGGCTCTCTCTGAGGTCCAAATTCTTATAAACATGAAGTCTCCTAAGATTTGGTCTGAAAAAGCATAAGTCCAGACTTCAGCAGAGTAGGTCATACCTATTTTACTGTAATTTTTCTGATGATTGTCTCAACTCCTGGAGTTGCTGGGTAGGAGGTAGAAGAAAGTGGAGAGAAATTAGCCCAAAAAGCTATTAGGAGTGAACAGAATTCTTAAATGCTTCATAAAAGCTTCCAAGAGATAGCCGTAGCACTGGAGACTCCTAACTGCTGCAGTTATTTCAATTAAAGCATTGCCATGTTCTATATACAGCACATTTTTAAATTAAAACAAAAAATATCCTTTTATTCAAGCCAAGAGTTCTTGAGCTTTTGTCTTCCTGGTTTTAGTAATAAAGTTAGAGAGGGAAGAAGATCAAAGATGCTTTTTTTTGCCCTGGCAATGCTATACACTGAGCCATCAGAAATGCAGGTTTGATATGTCCAAGAAGAACTGCTTGATCCTACTTCCTTACAAGAAGCTTTGCCAGGTTCTGGATTGGCATCGTGAAAGATCCGGTTCATACGCTCCAACCCTTAGAAGTACAGAGTAGTCAAACTTACTGTTAAAGGTTCTGGCTTAATGGAAGACTTAATGAGGTCGAAGCTTGGGTTTCCTTCCCCCTTTGGAAGTATTAAATGGTGGCTTTAATATTAGGTTGTAAAAAGAAAATATCTTTAAAATACTCAGTTTTACCCAGAATTTGGAGGCATTTAATTCCTGTGTACAAATAGCCTCTCTTCTCCCTTTCTGAAATCAGTTAAAGCCTTTTCTTGTATAACGCTAGTTGGCTTTTGAGGCCATCTTTCTGAGCAGAAATGTAGTTCTTGGTATATATTTGCTATCATCTTACTGTCATCTCCTCAGTTATTTGATACCACATGTAATCCAGTGTTGTTTTTTCCTTCTTTTCTTAATGATCTTTCTGACTCCTTTCCACAATAAATTTGGGTATAGTCATCTTCCTGCTTTTACCCTTATTTAGCAGCTTCTTGACGTTGCTCATACTCCAGCCTTACCCGTCGTGAGGCTCTTCATCTGAAATGGGCATTTGGAAGGCACAGTATCACAAGACTGTCTCACATCTAACTTCAGAGAGGTTATTTGGTCATTGAATCATGATTAACCAGAAACACTGTTTCTCTTCTTGTGGAAAGAGAAGCTCTTGGCCATAAAACAGAACATGGTGGTCATGTGGCTTTTGCTGTATGCTTTTATGGTATCTTCAGGGTGATCAGCTCCCACTGAACTGCTTACACTGTCAAACTTTTAAGTTTTCTGAAGCCTTCCTTTAAGTGGATTCCCTCTTCAGGTAGCTAGGTCTCAAGGCTCTGTGTGTAGAATCCTGCATTGTATTCTACAGGTGACTCTTTGTGGGCTTGTACTTTGTTTCAGTATCCACCAAGAACTTTCTGCTGCTTTTGCAGAAAGTAATCCCCCCCACCTGTTTTTAAGCTCTTCCCCTTATGTCATCAGATCTAGCTTCTGTTTTGGAATCAACTTAAATCTCATGAAAATTTACGCTGTTTACGGTTTGAAAATCCTTTTAGGAAACTTAACCTGGTGGATGGTATCTTCTAGTGCACCTAAACTTCAGGTATAGAAACCGGTGTTGGAAGCGTGTGTACGGCGAATTGGGTTTTTTTGTGTGTGAGAGGCGGTGTCGTGGGTTGTTTTGTTTTTTGTTTTTTTTTTTTTTCCCAAAAGCACTGCAAGAGCAGAGAGAGAACTTTAAAGAAAAAAATGGGTATTCTTGGTGACAACTTCAGTTTCCTGTTTCTCAAATTGGAAAAGACTAACGTGGTAATTCAGATGCTGTTTTAGAGTATAGGAAGGTTCTGTTCGAGCTGTTCAGGTTGGTGATAATTAGCTGGTTGTAAAGTGGAATGCAGAAATGGCATTTGGGAAGTTGAACAACTATATTTGCTACTCAACTTGTAAATTTGAGACTATTCTTGTTAATGTTCAGTTAGTGCTGTGATTGGTAAATCAGAAAATATTCCATGTGGATAGCTGGGGGGAGATCAGGACTATTTAAGAGGTAATGTACAAACTGGGTCTACCCTTCTTGAGCTCATCAAAACGGTGTGACTTTTACTGTAACTATTTTATACCTATTTCTGAGCACAACACATAATGGCAGAGTGCCCCTCTTTTAGGTATGATCGTTTCAAGATCCTTTTCCTGTTGTCCCATATCCTAACTCACTAAATGCATTTAGAATTAACTATTTTCCTCTAGTGTTTTTCCTTATATGAAGATTCCCTGTCAGGCATCTGAACAGTAGTAGAAACATCATTGAAACACTAATAATCTTTTTCTTTTTCATTTTTTTTAAACAGGAAAGACAATTATGCATCACTAAGAAAATGTCAAACTGTCCCATCTACTATGGAATTCCATTCTTCATACTGCCACCTTAAAATGCCTCACTCTTCTGCGGACCTTGAAACCTGGCTCTGGGAATCTTCATGCTTCATGCACTCAGCTATGAAAAATGCTTCTGCTAACATGCAGGAGCATTCAGACTTAAACTCCTATCCTAATTTTCTCCCAAATTTTGATGAGTCTGGGTTGGAAATAGATTTTGACTCTTCCTCAGAGACAAGTTTCCAAACTGCTCCAGAGTGTTAATTTGGAAGTAGACTTAACCGTTTCGAAAATTCCTATTTGGCAGAGAAATTTAAATCCTAAAGGACTAAAGATCACTTTGTTTATTGCCAATAAGTCTTGGAAAATCATTTGTTTACAGCTTCCTGACAAATCTGCCTTGGGAATTCTACTGTTTAAGGATTATAAAAACAGTGGCTGCTATACTAAGTGACAGACTACAATTCTGCCGAAGCACCAGCTCAGTCAACTGTAGTAAGACTTGTAGTAAACAGCGTCTCTCTAGAAATAAATTTTTTTTTTAAAAATCTACTTTCAGCATAAAAATGTAAATTCTGTAAACAGATTGTTAGACAAACAAGCATTGATAACAAAAGGTTTTTAAAAATATAATTCTTAACATGTGTTAGGATTACTTTTATAGCACTTAAATGAAATTGGGCTTTTACTTCATAAAGGGAAATACATGAATGAACTTTGTAGTGGCCTCCAGTGTCCGTTTGCCTTATGTTTAAATGTACTGTTGTGTTTATGGAAAAGTTGTCTGCACGAGATACTGTAGGAACAGTATTATTCTAGGTTGTTGTACATATTCCACAGTTCATATTAGTTCTCCTCTATGGCTCTTTCCCTCTTCAAATACTTTGAGGGAAAAAGACATAAGAAATGGGACACATTCCCCTGAAGTGTAAACAGGTACAGTTTCAGTGATTTCAGAAGACTTTTTCTGTATTTAATAAGGGCTTAATACTTGCCTAAGTATTGAAAAGTAGGTAAAATAGTGACTGTGATTAGTAGCAAACAGTAATTTGAGGAGGTGTTAAACTTTACAGAAGATGTTAACAAAAATCAACATATAGCAAGTGGTGAGTGATGTTTAGGTCCTCTCTCAAATTGCTGCCCATTCATTCTCGATTTTTTTTTTTTCCCCCTCCAACTTGAGAGATTTTTCTTCACTTCTCTCTTGCTAAAGGAGGGAAGAAAAAAGGGGTCCCTCCTGTCTCAGTGAGGTATGATAACCCAAAGGAAGATTTCCAAGACCGATTGTTAGAAGAAGCGAATGTGTAAGACTTAGTGGAAGTACCAATATCCAGGGAGCTGGGCAAAGGTCTCAAATAATGGGCTGAAAGTCAGCCAAATCATATCTGTATTGAGTGATGAGCATTTTAAACACTTTCCACTACAGAGGTTCTGCATAATTTTAATAGAGACAATGCATTAGTGTATGAATAGAATACATCAGAAGTAAATAACTGTTAAGATTAACTGCTCTTCTGATGTTTTGTTATCTTGTCTTGTACAACTTTTTTAAAGCAGAAGGAAACAGTGATGGCTTTAAATTGAGTTTGCGCACGTGTTTGGGGGCAGGTGTGTGACATTTGAAAGCTTCTCATTCAAGAATGTGAATTCTGTGCAACTCGGGTGCAGCCCAGGAAAGAGACTATAGGTGCTTACTGAGAGTATCTTGTACCAGGAGAAGCAGTGATGAGATTGCGATGCTCAGGAGAGGGAACTTCAGAGTGTGAACTTTGGTACCCAGGAGTCTGTCAAATAGCAAAATGTAGCATTTCTGAATTGGACCAGCCTTCAGGCAGTTTCTCAGTTGTGATTTCCCTAAGCTTGAAGTGCTAAATTTTACAACATTGAAATTGATTTTTAGAATGGTGGGGGACAGGGGAGAAGGTGTCAAGCTATCCATTTCCATACTACAGCAGACTGGTGCTATTTTACTTCAACTCTTTTGTTCATTTCTTCTGTGTATATATCTTCAGATTTGCAAGAAAAGTTGGAAATGTTACTCTTAACTACAGTTAAAAGATACAAGATCTGTTTTATATTGTCTTTATTTAAAACTTTAAACTTTCTATAATTTAGTTTTATAATGTTCTGCAAAATGTTGGTTTTACCAGTATGTGTTAGAATTTCAGCAGGAATGCCAAGTTTTGCTTCCTTTCTGTGTACTGGAATAGTTTTATTAACTACATTTAAATCAACCTTAACCGCTTCTTCTGTTGTGCACAGCTCCACTTTTGTCTCCTTTTTCTAAAATAAAAAGACAGCCTCTTCTGTTACCATGTTTTCTAAGCTTTCTTGAGTATAATTCACCCAGTCCAAGTTAATCAGAACGTGTTAATTTCATTAAACATTTAAGAGATTTAATGGTTGCGAGGTGTCTTTTTTAAGAGTAGTAACTTAGGTTACCTCTCTGAAGTTTGGGAGATGCTTGTTCATTCTCCAGCTGGACCTGAATTTAGTCACCTTAATTTAGAACCTACTGTTTTTGCAATCCATTACCTTACAAATAACTTTTTGTATTTAAACAGGAACAACTCAAAACCAGAGAAAGTTGTTACTCGGGTCTGGAGGAAGAAAACAAACGTTGTCTCCTTTCTTAGCTAAAACTCGATTAATTTAGCACAGTACAGGTACCAGTGCTAAATAACTGTTTTAAGCAACTTAAAACATTAAGTTTCAATGTCAGTTTAAGACGACCGGTCTGATGTCGTGGGGTCCGGGGAGCTGACGCCGCTCTACGTGCTGCAACGTCAATTCGTTTCTTGCTGCCTGTCGAGCTTAGATGGGAGGCGTTTCGTTTCGATCACCCACCGCCACCAGGCAGCAGTGTCTAGCCTTCAGCGCGCTGCTCTAAGGGGATACACGTGAAAACTGATTATTTTTTTAGGCAGTAACTTCTTCCCCAAAAAACTCCCCTTCCCTGCTCCCTGGCTGCGCACGCGCGCCTCCCGGGAGGAAGCGCCCGGGGAGCGCAAGCTTCGCCCCGCCTCTTCCTGCTCCTCCGGCCAATGGGAGCCGGGGCGGGGCCACCTGTCATGGCCGCCCCCGTGCTGCGGCCTTGAGCACCGGCGGCCCCCAGCCCGCACGGCCCCGCTGCCCCCGGCCGCCGCCCCTTGCCGCCATGGGCACCGTACACGCACGGGTAAGCGCCGCGACGTGGGGCAGTGGGGACGGGCCCGCCGGTTGGTGGTCCAGCGGCCACAGCCGGCGCTCGCCCCGGCCCGGGCCCGAAGGTCGCCGAGGGGAGAACACGGCCGTACTCTCCCCTCGGCGACCTTCGGGCCCGGGCCGGGGCGAGCGCCGGCTGCACTCCTCCGTCGGGTACAGCGCGGCTCGCCGGGGCTAGGATCGGGATCGGGCCGCTCTGCCGTGCCCTGCCCTGCCCTGCCCTGCCTTGCCTGAGGGGCTCCGCGCAGGCCCGGGCGGCGGCACCCCGGGGCTCCGTGCCCGGCGCCGCCGGGGACAGCCGGGCCGGTAACCGGCGTCCTGCCCGGGGCGTGCGCGGGGCCCACCCTACCAGGGCAGGCGGGGGGTAGAGGTAGGGGAAGGGGCCCGGCCGGGCTCCGCTGCCGCCGTTCCGGTGCTCTGAGGCGCCTTGCTTTCCCTTCCCGGGTCTTTCTTTCCTCCCTGGGGGCGGTCGGGGTTGACCTTGCCGCTGGCAAGAGCCAGACTGTGTAAATGAAAACAGGAAAAAACAAACGGGAAAAACAAACAAACAAACAAACCAACCAGCCAAACCGCGAAGCAAAGAGAAGCTGCCCCACAACTACAGCTCTCACGGTGAGAAGTGGAGGTGGCAGGTTTGCACTTCCTCGGTAAACAGCAGTATTGCTTAAAGAGGCCTGTTGCGTCTCACACGCCTGAAGCACTTGGAGATCCTCCTGAACGGAAGCATATTATCTCCAAATCCGTACACCATTGCTTAAAGAAGGAAGGTAAAGATTTAAGGGTTTGTTGTGGTAGGACAAGAAGTAGCGGTTATAACGGCAACAGAAAAAGCGTGTCTTAAACATCAAAAAAGAATTTCGAAGAATAAGGATCTGTAGGCTCTGCAGTACTTTAGGAAGGCACTGAATTCTCCATGCCTGAAGGCTTTATTAGAGAAGCATTTCTTGGGATAGACACCGCTTCATAGGTGTATTTAAAGCTGCTGTAGGTAATTCAGGTATGATTAATGAGTGAATTTGGGGGCTAAGAATGGTCTTGATGATTCGTCAAGATCCTAGGTAGAATACCTCTTTCCTGTGAGCCTGTTGAAAACCAGCAGGCTTTTACATAGTGTTTAATTAGACTGAGGAATATATTGCTGCAGGGGGCTGTTAAGGCTCCAGAGTATCTAATTACCATGACTAATTTAATTTCTGTTTCAGTGGGGTTTTTTTCCTCATATTCTTGGTTTTTTATATCCATCTGTAGTATAAACTGATACACAGTATTGTGCAGATGCAGAGTGTTTCATGTTTGCCTGAAAAATACTGTTAGTGAGAGAGGATTCTGTGTTCATTTGACTTGATTCTGATATGTAATGGCAATTTACTATTCCAGCAAAACAGCTATCCTTAAATAATGCAGCAAGTACTATATTAGTGACTTAAGACTAAAAGTAGATTTACTGAGTTATCCAATCCTGACCTCTGCTTTTGCAGGTAAACCTCTATTCACTGTTGCTTGAATCTGTTATCTTCTGATATGTCTTATTTTAAGACTCTTTCAGGTATAGTAAATAAAGTCACACTGTGCTGGAAACCATTTTGATTAAAATATTCACCTCTGATAGATAGGGCCTGAGCTTCTTGAGCATTACTTGGAAGGATACTTTAAAAAGAAAAATTAAAATATAAAAGCATATAAATATATGCAAAGCAAAGTAACATACTCAAAACACCTTTTTTTTTTCATTGTTCAACATTCACACTCCTCTCCCTCCCAAAAACCCAAACTAAGCAGTGACACCCTGATTTTTTATGAGAAGGTAGAATTCATCTTTAACACAGGAAGCATGCCATAAAAATAAGGTTATTTTTGGAAGAGTATGGAGTATTTCTGAGAAATCATTCAACATGGAAGCTATTCAGCTTTCATTAAAAATTTCAGCAAGTAGGTAGGTAACAAGCGTGCTGGTAATTCCCCTCATTTTAGTTGTTCTCTTTTGCTTTTTTCTCTTTAGAATCTGATGAACACAGTGTCAAGAACTGTAGTTTTTTTCCTTTGCAAAAGGCATAAATCACAAATCTGTGTACCATATTAAATGCAGTTTTCTTTTATGCTTTCAGAGTTTGGAGCCTCTTCCAATGGGTGGGCCAGACTTTGGTGCCTTGGGAGAGGAAGCTGAACTGGTTGAAGCTGAACCTGAGGCCAAGCAGGAAATTCTTGAAAACAAAGATGTAAGTACCTGAACAACATCCTGATCTTTTTCTTAAGAGAAATGTCTTGGCACCCTTGCTCGCTTGTTTTTTCTAAGGGAACTTTCTAAACTATGGTTTGAGATGTGAAGAAATTAAATTTAGTACTGTGAATTTAATCTGATGTTGTCTAGTTCCTGTTCTTTTTTTCCCTACCCCAGGAGTTGTTATTAATATTCAGCTTTGAGCTAAGACCTGTTTCCAGGTGCTACTGTCCCCTCTGCCTCATAAAAGATTACTGCTTCTGCAACACTGCTTTGGAGCAAACCAAGCAACTGTTCTTAATCTGCTAGAGTGCAGTATTAGCCAAGTTAGGGTAAAGTGCCACCATGTGAATTATGTTACGAAGGGAAATGCTAATTTTAGCAGAGGATGGTAACTTTTTTTTAAATATTTCACATGTAAGAGCGTGTCTGTCTTGGCCTGTAATACGTTTAGGCATGCTAGAGGGGTGACATATCATGCGTTATCTTTGGTTTTATTAAATTTTTCCTTTCTCTTACGCTATTCAGAGTCTTCTTCACTAGAAGCTTGGTAATAACATTTGGGTTTTTAGTTCATTATGTATATATTCTGATAGGGGTTTTTTAAGCAGTTTGCAGTAATGCTAGGTTGCTCTTATTCTGCTATTTTATTATATGTGAATAAATGAAGCATTTTCAGGTTTGGTTTTTTTTGGACACCCCTGAAATTATAATACACTGAAAAGGTTGGAAAAATAAGGGAAATGCAATCACTGTAGTCCATTTGTACCAGCTAACTGGGACTGTGTTGTGATTTTTAAGATAAAATTATCTCAGATGATTATATAATAAGATGAATGATTTTAAGAAAATATAAAACCTCATAATGCTAGTGATTTTAATATGCATTTTGAATTACAATGCTCCAGTAGTAGTAATAATTTTAATAGTTAGAGTTTAAATATTTATGGCTTGTAGGTTTGTTTATTTTTTCTTTTAACTCTCTGCTTGTGTGTAGCTGATACAAGACCTAGCTACCTACGACTAACTATGTGTTTTGTCTTACGTGTCTTAATATCTCAGTGTGATTTCTGCAATGACTTATTTGTCCATACAACACTTACGACTAAAATCCCCGCAGCTACAGTCTGTTACTGTCTCTTCTGCTACAACCAGTATTAGCTTTGGTATTAGAATTCTTTTTTCTTTATTTTTTGTGTTAAGGGAACAACTTTCCAGAATTGTAGATAGCTCTGATTTCTCATAATGTAGGTTAGCAGTAATTAGCCTGGGAATCTTCAGGGTTTTTCACTTGGACAACAGTATTTTTTTCTGCATGGGTGATTTTGATACTCATTATTAGATGCAAATTCAGTATTTCTGTTTAAACATCTGTTCTGTTTAGGTGGTGGTTCAGCATGTGCACTTTGAAGGACTTGGAAGGACCAAAGATGACATTATCATGTATGAAATCTCCGATGTTTTCAAGGCTAAAAATCTCATTGATGTAAGTACTGTAGTGAATATCAGACCTACTGTTTAAAAATTCAGGTTACGATTTTCTCTCTCTTTCCTGCTTTGAGCTACTCCCTTCAGACATGGGGAACTTTGTCAAGTTTTGTGATATTCTGATCTTGTGATATGGAAGCCAAACTTAAATATGAAATACTGGCAGATACTGTATTTTCTGATGTATTCAGCTCAAAGATGTTGTGAGATGGCAAACAGTACTGTCAGATATTTTTTTTCAGCTTTGCTCTTCCCATTTGAGAATTGCTAACTGTGTAGGTGACACTTTCAGTTAATTTGCTTAAGGCAAATTATTAGATCTTAGCACAGATAACTGATGCCAGTCTCCACAATGGATCAAAGCGTGAGTTAGGCTGTATGTCCTTGCACTTTTAGGTGGTGATTCCTTCTGGAGTACGGCTGGCAATTAGACTTGTAAATTGGTCTAAATTTAAACAGATTAGGGCGTTTGGGTTTTTTGCAAAAAGCATGGGCCCTCTAAATAGGTGTATATGTTTTAAGTACTGAAGTCTATTTGAATAATAAGTTTAAGTCTTATAACAATTAGGATGCAAACTAACAGAAGGTAGGAATTGAGGCGGATGCTCTGGGTTTAATTTATTTCTTTACAGATTCAAGTGTTAAAGTGGTTGTGATCTGTTTTGAAGGCGCATATATCTGTCTTTGTATACAAAATCTGTGAATATTGTATGACTTAGATGCATTTTAACTATTTTCCCTAGTTATTTTTTGATAATCTGAAAGACTGAGCTACTTATCCTGTAGGTGATGAGAAAGTCGCATGAAGCTCGTGAAAAGTTGCTTCGTCTAGGAATCTTTAGACAGGTAGAGGTTCTGATTGATACCTGTCAAGGTATGTATTACTTCATTAATCCTCACCTTTTTCCTCATACACGTGTAGACACATGCATACCTATAATGTGTGTTTCCCTGTGTAACAGCTTGGACATTACTCTCTCATGTACCTTTATATATTTTAGATGTGCATGTAGGTGTGCTATATATATGAATGTAGGTGTCTACATCCATTATCCTTATGAAAAAGATGTGTTTGCATGTGTCTGTATATATGTGTATATGTATATAAATATTATGCGTTGTATATGTATATAAATATTATGTGTATACATGCAAAAATGAGTGAATTTCCAGCACTAAAATAATTACAGTACACAACCCTTAATCCAGAGTTTCAGAGGAACACTTGAGGAAAAGCTTGAAAATGTGTCCTGTATTTCCATGTATTACAACATCACATAACTGACATTATATCAGCACATCTTTGGTGCTTAAGGAAATACTTGTAATTGTATCAGTGCTTGTGATTAAAAATTGGCTTATAGTATATATGGGGCAGCTGAATGTATGCAGGTTTCACAGTAAAGCTCAGTTGGCATTCCTGGGCTTGTGGTTGCTTTTCAAACCTGTTGCTGCTCTCTTCAGCAGAGGAAAGTTGTGTTACTGAGAAGGAAACACAGTGCAGTCCCACAGGTTGCTGGCAATGGGGTGTTGTCCCATTTGGTCAAGTGGAATTAGGTACCCTTGACAGCTGTGTTTTGGAACAGCTGCCGTAGCCAGAGCCCTAAGGGAACTGGGCCGTTTCTGTTGTTCAGCACTTACCTGCAGAGTGCTGGGAGCTCTGCCCTAGTGACGGTGTTGTTCTTGCCATGTCTGGACCACTTTAATTTCTGTTTATTCTAACGTAAGAATTTGTGTACATCTTTGTTTTTAGTGGGTAGGTAACAAACAAATATTACTACTTCATAATTAACTACCGTGTTGATGATTAAAGCCAGTCATGCTGTGATTGAACCAAATTCTGCACTCATATCCAAATGACATCTTTTTCTCAAGCCATTTTTTGTTGTAATGGAGACTTTTATTATCATTTAATTCAACCAGTTTTCAAACAATTCAAGTCATCTTCTGTCTGCATTTTTTTAAATAGCTCCTTAGAGAGAACATACTTTTTTTTGTTTGATTGTTTATGTAGGAGATGATGCCCTTCCAAACGGTTTAGATGTAACCTTTGAGGTAACAGAATTGAGAAGACTAACTGGAAGCTACAATACTATGGTTGGCAACAATGAAGGCAGTATGGTATGGATTATTTCAAATAATTATTAATTCCTTTTGATATTCCTCTTACTTTCATGTTTCAAACCTAGCAAGGAATTTGGTGATTAAGTAAGTGAGGACTTGATCCAAGCCAAATTATTTTCTTGATCCAGCTTTACTAAGGCTTTGCCAGACCTTTGTCTCTAAAGAGTCTTTGTATTAGTCAGGCTTTCATTCAGCACAAGCCTATTTTGAGCTAGGGAAGAATGCTGTAGCTTCCAACTCAGTATGTTAATTTTTTAATTCTTAAAATTACTTAAATTATTTCTTGATAATATTTAAGACGCTTTATCTACTGGAGAGATTAGTAAGGCGTCTGGCATTTAGTTTCTGTGAGATCTGTTTAAAGTGTTTTTCTTCTCAGTCAAAATGCTTTATGTTTGACTTAGAAATTGTTCTTGATTTTCACTATTTTGCCCAGTAGCAGTTATTCTGGGCTGCAAAATGCAAGGTTTTCCAGAACCATACAAACTGTGGAACTTGTTTCCATTTGATCCAATTAAGGATGCATCGGATTAAAAAGTTGTGTGAAAAATACTTACCAATTGACAGGAAAAGTAACAGCTGTACTGTTGTTCTGTTAATGTCCTTTTAACAGAAGTGCTGGTGTAAGTAGATCATGCTTTCAGGTGGTCCTTCCTGCACCCATTCTGCCTTCTCATGTGCACGGTGCAGCTGTGCCTGGGGCTGGAAGATAAGCCAGATCAAGGGACTCATCCTTTTCTTCTTAGGGGTATTTTTAACCTGGATAAGATACTGCATGACTCAGGTGATGGTGTTTTGCAAGTGCAGGGAGAACAGGAACTCAGTGAGTTTGAGAGCTGCTTATGCAGCTCCGCTGCTGAGAGCAGTGTCCAGGGTGTCGTGGCCTGAATGAAACCAATGGGGAATCCTACCTGTTGGTTCTAGTGCATTTGAAAACAGTCTGAAAGCTACTGTGGTTTCTCTTTTTGTACTTGGCTTCCCCCTCTATTGGGTTTTAATTTGTTACAGAGAAATAAAACATTGGAATGATATAAAAACATGACCTGTATACACTGGTATTGGCAGCAGAACTACGTTTCCTTAAGAGTTAAATAGATTTGACATTTATTCTAATCCCTTAAATTCATCTGAAGTGTATAGATCTAATATTTCATACTAATAGCTCTTTGGATTAGTGGTTTCTGGTTAGTTGGATAATTGCATAGTACCCATCATCACAAAGTTCAGGTGACTGATTTGTTTCCAATAGCTGTTAGACAAAGGCAATCAGGATTTGGTAGCTTTTTTACATTATTTTAAAATGGAACACACAACAATAGAACAGTCCTGGTAGTGTCTGCGCTTGGAGGAAACCTGCGCCATCCTTTCTGCCAAAGGGCCAAGAGCTGCTAAAAAGGATACAAGGAATTTGTGTCAGAACAGGCAGAAGTGTTTAACTTGTTTCTGTAGCATTGTAATGGTATGTTGTACTGCCATCAGGACTGATTGCAAAAGCATCCTGTTACTCAAAAATACAGGGGAGTGACTCTGTATTGATAATTTTCCATTGGCTTATTGCTGTGGTTCTGATGAACCCTACCTGACAAGTAGCTTTCCTGATGATCAGCTGGAAAGTCTGCAGTTGCAGAGCAGCTGCTTATTATGCCAAAGACTTACTCTCCTGGGCTTTGAGACTGGCTGGGAGATTTTGCTTGATATAATAGCAGTACTGATGATACAGTGAGAATGCAGATTAAGTCAGCAGCTACTGGACAGCAATAAAAATTGGATGATTAACTGTAACTTGTGCTATTGTGATGGCTTTTGCTGCCAGTGCCAAAGAGAACCCTAACGTAAAAGAAAAAACACATTCAGTTACAACTATTTTTAATGTCTTCATTTCTCATTCTCATGGTAGATATGCTGGTCTTCAGCATACGATTGAGATGCAAGACAGCAAACTGCATGAAATGTTGTGGGTTTTTTTTATTTTCCCTAGGTACTTGGGCTCAAGTTCCCAAATCTCTTTGGACGTGCAGAAAAGGTAACCTTCCAGTTCTCCTATGGAACAAAGGAAACTTCATATGGCCTGTCATTCTTCAAACCACAGCCTGGAAACTTTGAAAGAAAGTAGGGGATGCATTTCTGAGTACTTCTTTTTTTAGTGAAGGAATATAAAACAGTTAATAAGATCTTTCATTGAGTAATAATTAAATTTATTCCTTTGCTGAGGGTCTGTTAATAATGTAGCAGAGTTGGTTTCTTAAGTTTTTGTGATAATTTAAAACTCCACCTACTTTAATAGTTTCACTTTCAAACTACCAATAATGTTGTGTTTCAGTTTTTCAGTTAACCTGTATAAAGTAACTGGACAGTTCCCTTGGAGTTCTCTTCGTGAAACTGATAGAGGAATATCAACAGAATTTAATGTAAGTGTAGCACACACCTTTGTGGAACACATGCTTCATTTACATTTAATTCGGGTCACATCTGGCTTTCGCAAATATTTGGTTTACTTTTTTAATGATTGAAACACTTGTACACAGGGCTAACTTGTCATTATTTGAAAGAGATCAACAATTTTAAAATGACAGAGGTAATACAGCTTCATCTTTTTGTTAGAATTCAATCTTATTTTGGCCATATAAAAATACCAATGTGTTTTTCTCCAAATTTTTAATGTTTAAAGTATCATTTCAGAGAGGCAGCTGGTTGCCTAGCTCATTGTATCAGCCCAACTTAAGATATTTTTCATTTGGGATGCACCTCCTTGGGAGAAACGGTCTTGGCTGGAGCAGAAGTAGCATTACTCTGAAATGAAAAAGGGTTTCTCTCTGATCCAAGAGGTTTGGAAAGAAAAAGCGTAGACTCATGTATAAACAAACTTTAGAGAGAAAGATTTTTTTCAGGGAATTGTTTATTTTAATTTTGTAGCAAACATTTTTTCATGTCTTACTCAATTCTTTATTTGTAGTTTCCAATCTGGAAGACCAATCACACACTGAAGTGGGAGGGTGTGTGGAGAGAGCTTGGCTGCCTTGCTAGAACAGCATCCTTTTCTGTTCGAGAAGAAAGTGGACACTCTCTTAAATCTTCTCTCTCCGTAAGGCTTTTTCCTGATCATTTTTTAAAACACATTATTTTGAGTCATTTAATACTTACGAATGATACCAAAGGAGCTTTTTGTCTTAGTAGCTAGTGTGTTTCACTTCAAACATCTTTTGCTGTGTTTGGTCATTCACGCAGAGTCATCCAGGAGGTCCAAATAGAAAGCATACTTTCATAGTTGACTGTTGCATTTTGACTGTTGCTTAGGCTGGCTTGTTCTTTCTGCACGGCCTCCCTCCGTGTCATCTGCTGTCTCTCTTTGCAGAATTGTCTTGTTTTGTAGAAGACAGGATCAGTACGTTTCCTCATCCTGCAGTCGCTATGCCTTTTCTAAATATACTTTCCTATACCAGTTTTTGGCCACTTGTCATCTTTAACTTGTAGCGTACAAATTGTAGGAGATAAACTATTTGCAGTTGTCACAAAATTGGTGATTTACACAGGGGCATTGTTGCTGGTATATTTTTGGTGTGTACCATGGCCAAAAGGTATAAATATATATATATATGGTGTGGTGTGTATATATATGTGTGTGTGTGTGTGTGTGTATATATAGATAGATAGATAGATAGATAGATAGATGTGGCTTCTACAGTCAGAACTAAGTTAGTCTGTAGGTACATTGTTCCCAAATCCATGGAGCTACACTAGCCTTAGCTGGAGCTGTGGCTGTCTTCTGCTGTGTGCACAGTTTTTGAAGGAAAAGACTAGTGTCACTCTGTGGTATTCAACAGATACGAGGACCTAAAAATAATTGTTTGATTCTTTTCAGCATGCTATGGTAATTGATTCCCGGAACTCTTCAATCTTGCCAAGACGAGGTGCTTTGCTAAAAATTAATCAGGTAGTATTAAATCACTTATACTATTATTGGATTTTATCTAAGTGTGTTTGATTAAGTCTTAATTTATCTAATTGATGTTCATGTTAAAATGTCTAAAGTTAGAAATTAATCATAAATTGACTAGGAGGCAGTGATGGTCAGTATTTACTCTTTATCTTTACAGTGCGTGCCTTTTAAAATCATGAAGCCTTTTTTATGGTGGCAAATTTTCATTTGTGTACCATTGGTCAAACAGCACAGCCATTTTATCGCGCCATTAGCATTAAATTATTTATTAGCTGAGATACATTATCCCTGACAGTATTTACTCTACGCTTTACAGTAGGTATTAGTCATTGTTTTCTAACACTGTAATGTAAGACTACGAGACTGTGGTCCTGTTGCTACTTACAAAGTTTATAAGTCTTAGAATTAAAAACGAAAGACTGGGTAAAAACTCTCAAAGGCATACACATGTATCATTTTGGCACAGAAAATGGTTTTCACTCTTGTTACTTTGAGAGCTTTTAGAAAAGCTGGTTTTTCTGCTGTAGGGGTTAATACTTCAGAAGCATTAACTTCTGCAATGCTTTAGAAGCAGATTGCTTTGAAATGTCATTGGAACTAGAAGTGCTAGTGTTCCTGTAAGCAGCAGTGAACTCTTCTGTTTCTGAGCGAGAAAGGTGGTTATAATTCAGGGTTTAGTTAACATATCATTTGTTAGATGCTGCCTCTAACTAACACTGATTCAGTCACTTCACTTGTTATTTTCAACTAGCAGTGGTGTAATACAACTGGCTATCTGGTTTTTCAGCCCTGCTTTAGTACATACAGAATCTTCTCAGGTCTAGGTAAATACAGTAAGAGTTTTGATTTCGGGTCCTGAATTTTTCAGCTCCATTCTATTTTGCCATCATTTACAAAATGGCTTAGAAAGCAATACCTTGGTTTAATATTTGGAGGAGGAAATTGCAGCTCATTGTTCTGAGGGTCATGTGTAGTTTTTCATTGGTCCAAAATTCAGTTGTCTCTCCATACCAGTGTATCTGTCTGTCTTGTACAGAAAACACTGCGTATGCTGATGCAGACATGATGAACTTTTAGGGGGAAGAAACATGTAAAATTTGTTACAACTTTTGTAAACTTATGTCTTTGCAGGAGTTGGCTGGCTATACAGGTGGAGACGTGAGCTTTCTGAAAGAGGATTTTGAATTTCAGTTGAATAAGCAACTTATCTGGGATTCGGTAATTTTTTTAAAGATAATTTAGTAATTGATCTGAGTTAACAAATGAGGTTATTGAATCTATGTTTTATGATGATTTCTCACCATGGATTAGAAAAAGATGATGGAAGTGAAAGATGGATGGTGAAGGTATCTTGATTCGGTTTTTTGGAAGTGAAATACTCTTTATTTTAACCTGATGTTCCTGCCGTGCACAGTCACTTGAGAAGTGGGCATTTTGGAAAGAATGACTTGTTTGGCAGTTAACCATATGAACTATTTTCCTTTCAGAAGTAATGTTGGGTATGTCTGTTCTTTGTTATCTTTCTTAGAAGTGATTTTTCAGAAACTTATTACAGCCTTTGTTCTGACTCTTTCACCTGGTTATGAATATTCTGACTAATCTTGGTTTAGTTTTCTTTTGTCATTGTAAATTATGAATATATGACTACTAATTTTGGTATCATAGCATGTAATTATTTCTTCTATATAAAATTATTGAGCAAGAATAGGAAGGCTCATTTCACTACAACACTAAGCTTTTGCAGTACATTTTAAACTTCATATTTGTGCACAATGAATGATTTAAGTTCCAGTAAGAAAGACACACGGTAGCATCAGAAGTTCATATGAGACCCCAGTCTGCCACCCTGTAGGCAGAGCACATCACAGATTTTATGGTGTGGTGCCTACATTAGTACTTTGGTTTGGAGTCATTGTGGTTTTGAAGCAAATTCCTGTGTCATCATCACTTAGAAGTCTTGGTTTGGTTGGCAGAGCAGTTCTTGTGTATACCAACTACATTGCCTTCAGAGGAAATGACACTGGATAACTCCACTCCAAGTTCATGTTTAATGTACTCCAGCTTCTTACGAGAACATAGAGGTCTTAAGCTTCAGGCATCTTTAACAGCACAGAGCTAGTATTAGGTGGAAATAGGTGTTTTTATGCTTAGTGAAATAAGAATTTAACTATACCAGAAATATTTCTGTCTGTATTTAGAAAGAAGCTCTTTATGATATGGAGATAGTGCAGTAAGCTCTTGTCTCATAGCTGAACAGGGAATTAAACAGCAACTTCCATTATGAAGATTTAAAAATCAGAGGTTACGATAATTTGCATCCCAACATACTAAAAAACCAAGCCTAAATCAAAACAAAAATGCGTTGAGAAGATCTCTGCATCTTGAAAGCTTTTTAAGAAGTATTGGAATAATGAAGAAATTCTAGGAGACTGGAAGAATGTTAGCATTATGCCAGTGGTACAACTGAAAAACTCCAAGCTACTTCCATAGTGCAGATACTAATGAACTGATGTTGTAAGGATCTGTCGTCTGCTGTTTCATGCTTTTGTTCTGAGGCGACTTGGTGCAATGCAGTTCTTGAGTTAGACCAATGAGGCCAACACAGAAGGGCATTTTAAGGCTATTTGCTATACCCCTTTCTTATTACATCATTATATTTGCACCTTCCATGCGGTGAATGAAAAGGCATTGCCTGGTGAGTACACTTCTAGTCATCTGACATTTATTTGCTGACCTTCAGTTGAGAAAGACAGCGTATTCTCCTATGAAGTAATTTAATGGCTTCATGGCTATGCAAAGAGGACTTTGCTCTTTCCCATGACAGCTAATATGCCAACCTTGCAAAAGTGAAGCATACCTCATCACGTGGTGTACATAATTTTATGTCATCCATTGTTCATGAGTATAGACTTGCATGCAAATGGCTTTTGCATATGCCATGTGCTGTGTAGCCAGATATGCATATACCGCCTGATGAGTTCACATCTGATAATGGCAGGGAAGGCATCTGGGAACTCTCAGGGCAGAAGGCAGCAGGAGTGTGCTGTAAAATTAGAGAAATTATCCAATGCCTTTAGCCTAGGTATTGACAATAGGGCTCACCATCTGGCAGTAGTACTTCTACTTGGTACACAGGCAGCAGGCATATGATTAAATGTATTTATTATAGTGGTTTAGCTCCCAAGAATTACTGTATAGATAAGCAGTAATGATGTATGTGGATTTGATGTCAATATAGTGAGTTGCAGAAGATGGTTTCATTGAATTATAAGGCTAATTCACAGGCAGATAATAATTGTACATTTTTGGTAGTTATTTGCTGGACTTAGCCTCCTATGGGTTTAAAGTTGCCAGGAGTAATTTATGTCAGCAGTGTTGTCTTATTTCAAGACATGAAAATTCATAAGAAAATAGGAGTTGGATGAGTGTTCCCTTTAGCTATTGTGAAAGTAGCACTTGGTTCAAATATGCTGTATTGACTTTTTCAAGATGTAGCACTGCATAAAAGAAAGAGGGCAGCAATGATCAAGAGTTTCCTGAAAATACAATTACTGATGGTGTGATATCCATGCATACGCTGTGATCATCTGTAACTTTCTGTCAGACCAATGGGAGCTCTGCCTGTTAATAAGCAATGAAACTTTATTAATACTATTTTTAGGGAAATTAAGTAATACATGTTAATAAACAACTTCTTTTTCTCTCCAAAGGTTCTTTCAGCATCACTTTGGGGTGGAATGCTAGTACCTATTGGAGACAAGCCATCCAGTATAGCTGACAGGCAAGTTTTTTAAATGTTTCTTAATTTTTTTTCAGTCAACCCAGGTAATGTATAAAGAAAACTCTGTAGTAGAAGAGAGAAGCAGTAGTAGTTCTGGTTCTGAGGAGAATAAAGTAAGTTTCTAGTGAGCTTTAATTGCATGTTAGTACTCAAGCCATGCCTTCTGTGTTTGATTTTCATATTGGGGTAGTGTAAACTCATAATTTGCTATGTAGTAGCTCTGCCTGCCAATATTTAGAGTTGCAAAAATGGTATTTACCATCTGCAAAATCTTGTATCAGGCATTAGGTAACACTGCTGGTATTTTTAGATTTAAAGCCATATTGTAACTATGTTGGGCTTTTTAGGCAATTTTGCCCTCTAACACCTGTGTTTAAAGACCACGAGCAGAAACCATTTAGGCTTAAATTTATTTACAAGAAATACTAAGTGTCAACTGCACATGCAATAGATCTTAACTACAGTATTTCTATCAAAATGATTACAACAGACAGAATCAGACATTATTCTGATTCTTCTTCAGTGCTGCGGAACCTTTGGTTTTGATCTTTGTAAGTGATAGAAGACTGACTTTTATTTTTAGTACTTCCATTTATTTTGAATTTTTTGCCAAATGCATCAGGACTTAGATTTAGATATAATTTCTTGTATTTCTTTACATACACTTTACTAAACCTGTTACAAAGTTACCTGTAGCTCTGAAAAGCAATGTTAGAAGTATGGCTAGGTATTTTCAAATATGTCCTTCAAGTGAAGCATTAAATTAAATTTGACTGTATTCACTAGGTTTTACCTTGGTGGACCAACAAGTGTGCGTGGATTCAGTATGTACAGCATTGGACCCCAGAGTGAAGGTCTGAAACTTTTAAATCCCACTCCTCTGATGATACTATAAATTTCAGTGCGTGACAAAGAATCAGATTCTGTCCTTAAGCTTTGTAGAGCTTAAAAATAATTGCACTTATTCTGCACTCTGAATCTGAGAAGCATTATGTCTTTGATCTGTTGTTATATATTAGTTCACAATGGAATAAAGCTCAGTAGTTCTCAGTTAAGCCATAAGCTAATTTTGTAAACCAAGTGTGTGTTCAGACTTGCATACTCCAGTATGTCACTTTAATTAGTAAGCTACCTTCAACCTGAAAAAGTTCCCAGAAGATGGTTATAGCTACAGTCACATTAAATCTCTATTTGATACAGCATATGTTCAGGTAGCTTAGGGGAAAGGTAATCTGATCAACGAAGGTGTTTTGAGAGCCAAGAGCTTCCTCAGTTCTATTCCTTACTCTGCTGCTGACTTGCTGTTATCAGTGGATCCAGTATTCAGTATATTTTAAAGCTAATTGTTTAATTGTATCAATTTCCCATTTTTAAAACTAAGGCAAGTATTTCAGAGGTGTTCAGGAGGTAGTCTCTGATGAACCACAAGTAGGTGCGTGCCTCAGGCTGTTCCAGAGAGGGAATGGAGAAAAATGGCAATTCACTTGGAAGGTTTAAAGAATTGCATAAGTGCTAACTCCTTTGCTTGATAGTGGTGAGGTCGGAGGGAGCTAGAAGCAAGTGGCAAGACTTGTAAAGGGTAGAAGTGCAATGTAAAACAACTTAAGGATGTGTTCTGGTTCTTTTAATATATTCCACAGTAAATGCTTTTATTCCAACATTTTACCTAAATAGGTGATTACTTGGGAGGAGAAGCCTACTGGGCTGGAGGCTTACATCTATACACCCCTCTCCCTTTCCGGCCAGGCCGGGGAGGGTTTGGAGACCTTTTCCGAACACATTTCTTCCTTAATGCTGGAAATCTCTGCAATCTTAACTATGGTAAGACTCAATAGAATTGTATATAACAAAACCTGCTTCTCTCTATATATAAAAGCAAAAAGAAGAGGGCAGCTGTTCTGTGTCTGTTTAGTCAGAAGCAGTTTGTTTACTGCATATATTTTGGTGCCTGTCAAAAAGCTGCTGCTACTAACTTTTATATTTGACAGATTGCCAGTAATTTTTTTAGCTCTCTACATAAATTCTAGCACAACTTGTAGGAAAGAGAGCTAGTATGGTAACAGTAGTATCTGGGAATTGGTGATGTTCGCAGTCCAGTGTGGTAATTGATTAACACCCTGCTATCTTACACTGTTCGAAAGGGAGATTGGAAGATGAAGTTTTAGTGGGATTCTAATGTTTTCTGGGATGAACTAAATAAAAAGTGGTGGCATTAGAGTGTAGATGAGGGTGTGGTAGCTGATGTGATTTCCCCCCCCCCCCCCCCCCCCCCCCCTCCATACCCAAATTTTTTCAAGATATATTTCAGTGTATTAGTGTACAATTTTTCATTATCAATTTGCTCAGTTTGGGGATATAGTGATATTTGATGTCTGCCTCACTTGATGGAAGAGAGGTGACATCCATATGGGAGGGAGACACTTTATGCACAATTGAAAAGCAGATGAATCAGCTTTAAAACTAAGAGACCCACTAAAGACTTTTAGTGAAGTCTTTAGTACTCATTTCCAGATTCATGCAAGTAGGTACCAATGGAGGGAAATGAAGATCAACCAGCAATCCAACTAGAATCGTAGAAGTTTGGAGTTTGAATCCAAGGTACTTGCTTGGCATTTATGGGAGTTGTGGGTAGTAAATAAATTTTGAATCTGCAGGGGATGCTCCGAAGTAGTCTATCTTCTAGCTCTGAAAATCCTGTTAGGCTTTGACTGCCTTGACAGTCTACTTTGATTCTTGTTCTCCTGCTCTTTTGCTTTCAGGTGATGGTCCCAGAGCTCACCTGCAGAAGTTGGCAGAGTATATCCGATGGTCTTATGGTGCCGGAATAGTGCTCCGACTTGGAAACATTGCTAGATTAGAACTTAACTACTGTTTCCCTATGGGAGTACAGTCTGGTGACAGGTTTGTTTTTTACACCAATTTCTTTAATAGTAGCTGGTTTTAAAGGTTACTGCACTGCTATCTGGTTTCCACACCGAGAATTGCTGCCTTTAAATTTTGTTTTTTCTATGCCAGTTTAGAGATTTTTCAGCACTTGATGCTCTTCTTTCAGTTTGCTGTATTCATGTTGGTTTCACAGTTGGTTTAAGACTTTGTATCTTAGGTTTCAAAGTTCATTGAACTTGAGATTAGCTGTTGAAATGTATGAGTAGCTGCATAGCAGGTTTTATTTCTTTAGGGGAAATGATCACTCAAACAGTTCATGGGATTTTCTTAAGCCTTCCAAAAACAAGTGGTTGGATAAATACAGAGTTTGATGTCTTTGCTTGAAAAATGAAAACAATTTTAAATATAGATAAGGAGAAAGGGAGAACAAATTAATTTGTTAGCAACCAATTATCCTACACCAAGCAAATATTATAGTACGGAATAGAAAAGCTTCAGGGGGCCTGTTCTTGCCTGTAAATACTGTGTGAGATACTGTGTATTTTGTACAGGAGTTGGCTTATGTTTCTACTTGTCATTCATGTGAAATGTGAATTAATAATAGCAATTTGAAAATTATGGGCTTTATTTTGCAAATGTAAATACTCCATATGGATGACAGATTGGCAAAGCATTTATTTTAAAAAGCCTTTGTCAGCTAAAATTTGAATTGTAACTTTCCAAAGATTGAAAACCTTGGGCATTTGAGGGTAGGGAGAATTGCTTTTAATTTCATCAGTACTTTCTATATCACTTATGTTGTTTATTATTTGTTTCTTTTCAGGATATGTGATGGCGTTCAGTTTGGAGCAGGAATCAGATTTCTATAATACAGAAACATTTTACATCAGTATATGAAATTGTGCTCTGTAATTGAAATCAAGACTATAATAGCTCGATACGGTCTAACTTTTTTCTTGAAATACAGATACACTTCTGAGTGATTTACCTCAGACTCCACAAGAAACTACATTAAAGAATTATGCTCTAAAGGTTCATTGTACCTCTGATTCTTATCAAAGATGGGAGACTGTTTGTAGGGTTCTAGCTATTTAAACTTACAGCTTTTAGTTATTAGTTGTTACTTAAAATATTAGAGAGTTGTGTCAGAAATTGGCGCTTGGATACAGTTCACATGATTACAGTTGTCACTGGCCTGCACAGCCTTCACTCTTGCAACCACAAGTCTCACAAGTATTGGGATGACCAAGTGTGAGTCTGGCTGGAGTGGAAGTTAAGGGGGACAGTTTTTCTCCATCATCAACTTCTGTGAGCAAATGACCCTGAAAAAATTCTGTTACGCATCAAAAATTATTTTATACAAATAATGGTTGTAAGTGAACCAAAATGTTCTGATTCAAATATATTTCACTATTGTAAAATCATTTATATTTAAATGCCTCCTACAGTCTGAATTGAATACTGTAAAAGTTCAAGTCAGCTGTTTAGCACAGTAAATACTAAAATTCAAGAATAACTTCAAACAGTTCAGGGTTCTCAACTCCGAGGCAGTTTTGAGTGTTTTAATGCTCGTAGTGAAGCCATTGATTTGGGTCTTGCAAACAGGTCTTTTTGCAGCAGTTGCAAAAGGGATGTCTAGACATGTGATCATGTGATACTATCTCATTTGCTTTTGTGTGAGCGGCATGCCTCTCTACTGACTTCTGTAGATGCTAATTTCACTTAAAAGTGACCTTCTGCTTTATCATTTGGCATATATTCCAGTTTTTATAAGGTTGGACTGATTCAGTAGGTTAGTTCTAACAACTCATCTTTGAAGATAGATAGTTACATATTCTTTTATATGTATTAATCCTGAGTTGTCATTATCCTAAGAGAATCTGAACCTAGAATCCACTTTCCCTGCATCTAAATTTACATTTTTTTGTTATTAGCTGTTGGCAAAATTTAAATCATAATACAAAGAAGATTCTGGGAAAGTAGAACAGAAATACACAAGCTATTATACTCCTGATTTCTTCTACTCAGCTAAAGACACGGGTTTGGACATACTGGCAAGCTACTTGACTTTGCCGAATGCTGTCAGGACTGCCATGAAATCTGGTTCCCAGTCAAGTTAGCGCTGAGACTCCACTCTCTTCAAAGAGACCGCAGTTTTATACATTGCTTTAGCATTGGTATATATTGCTGCTGCTGTAATATGGTAACTAAATCTGTTCATGTTGATAACTCACTTTCCAAAATATGAAGGCTAGAAACTGATCTGCTTGGTTTTGCAGAGCTCCACTAAACATCTTTTCCTTCTTATAAAGTTGCAGCAACAGGCTCACAGATGTTCAAAACAGAAAATTGTGTGAATGACAGAAGTCAGGTCTATTTCAAATACCAAAATTTAACATTAAGAACCTTTTTTTAGTCTGTGTATCTGACAGCTACTGTAGCAAATACATATTTAACAAAACATTTTGATTATTTTTTTTTGTTATGAGATAAAATATGACAGTATGTTAAGAATGTCAACAAATGTCACTGGTTTTTCACCAGCACTGTCTACATTTTGACATATAAAAATATTTTTAGTGGGAAGAATGGGAATGTTTAGATACCAAAATACTGTTAGGATTTTCTCCCAGGAGTTCAAAGTTTATTTGAGTCCTGTTGATAAAATTTTATGTATTCTGTTGTCTTTAAGAACTCCTTTTTGTGCACAGTGTTATTAAAGACTGGTCATGTGTAGTACTTTATTAAATGAGAGAGTCCTAAGCTAGCATCAGTTGGCCATTTTAGAGGGGAACGCAGCCTTCCTGAGGAAGCCTTCTTCCTACAGAAATAGCCTCAGCCTGCACACTAAGAAGCAGCTAGCCCACAACTAAGTTTTGAGAGAACTGTTATCTATATGAGAAATAAGGGATGAATGGGGGAAACTTTGCTGAAGGCTGAAGAGGCCTTTCAAGCACATCTGCTGACAGACCACGCTATACCACGCACCATAGAATCGTCCAGTACGAATAAAGGGAGAAAAATCATGTTACATGAGCCTTTCCCTGGGTCACTGTTTCCCTACCTGTGTTGCACAACATCAAAATATAACATTTTCTTATGGCATATAACAAGTGCACAAAAGCTATCACAGTACATAAAGTATTCCTGTATTCCTCTGGAAGCAACATCTGGATTACACTGTTATTCTATAGAATATTGATTTGATTAATATATTCCCATATGAATTTTGTTGCAGAGGCTCTAATAATTAGGATGGATAAGACAGAAATCAGAATCCCACTAGAAGCTGCTGCAATGCTAAGCGGACTCGGTCCTGGACAGATCTGCAGAACGGCTCTGGACAGATCTGAAGCAATTCTCTTGGTTGACTGCCTTTCTGGCCACAGAGTTTGTCTGTGAAAGGATAAAAGGCATAAGAAAGGCCTGCAGTTGTAACTGTGATTCAAAAGCATAGCGTTTGCTTAAATGGGTAGTTTTGGATATCGCTTTACCTATTGAGTAGTTGAGATGCTCTTGCTTTTAACGCCACGCCCAGTGTTTGGGACAGTAAGATGGTGACAAATGCCTCCAGATGGTACACCTGAAACGACTGCCCACATGCTCGTGGACTCTAATCTTACATGAACAGTGCTGAGGTTGCAAATACCATCTGAAGCAGAGTTTCTTCAGCTGTGTTGTTACTTTACTGCTTACAGTCCTTTCTAGGGCTGAAAGAGGCCTGGGGAGGAAAGGAGGGCTTTTTGGGACAACGGCTGTACAGCCTTGCTGCTGTACTGGGGGCACCTCTGCGCCAGTGAGAAGAAGGCAGTAATGTGTCAGAAGCAGGGCTAATATTTGTATCGCCAGTTCTAAGGCAGCGAGTGATTTCTTGGAGCTGTTCCACTTACATAAAAAAGTTGAAAACGCTCTTTATGTTGGGAAGATCTGGTGGTATTAGGTACTGTTAACGAGTAAGCTGCTAGGGAGCTGTGGGGAATGTGGAAGAGGAAATTGGGAGGTTGTTAGAACGCAAGGGGCAGGTTTGCTGCTGTATTGTTAAGAGCATAACTGTATTTGATTTAAAAATACAAGCTTTAAAAATAAAATACAACGCTGACCTCAATAATATGGAAGCGTGCTTCAACATAAGTACGTTTGCTGTTGCTCCGTGCCTTTTTTAATACAGGTCTGTACTTGCTGCCAATGGAAATTTCTGCAGAGATGTAGCAACTAATGTTTGATACTTACTACCTTTCCAGAATACCTGTTGGTTTTGTCGGGCATCTGTGTAGACATTGCTGTCTGTGTTGTGCCCTTTGAGGGAAGCACTCAGAGTCTTCCTCCTGTGTGCGATAAAACGTACAAGCCCACAGAAAAGTGAGTGGGGGTCAGGCTGGCTCTCCCTTCTCTGGGGCATGTGAGCAGTTACTCAAATGAAAAAGTATAAATTTTTACTGTGATGTTACAGGAGAAAAAAAACCCTTACTCCTTCGTGGGAACATTAAGGAGTTGGTCAGATGTCTGGGAGATTATCCTGAACTTTGCACAGGATAACATAAGAAAATCATCCTAAAATTACACAATTTGAGTGTATAGGATTGTAGGCTTGTTCTACCATTCTTGCCTTGTTTTTAAAAGGGCTGGAGCCTGGGAGCCACAGCAGTAGCAGTCCTTTTAAGGAGGATTTTTACACAGCTTCTCTACCATGGAGAGGTTTTTGAAATAGTGTAATAGAATGTATGTTTTATGACAGCAGTGCTAAATCGCTGTTAGCAACTGCAGTGCTCTTGGATGTTCTTAACTTAATTGGGATGAGACTTTATGCTGAGTGTATTCTGTGCAAGTCAGAGCATTCAGCTTTCTTCCGTTGTTAAGCAAAAAATGCAACCCGGTCTGCAGCTGGTAGAGATGATGTCTGCATGGAATAAAAGGTCTTTGTAAAAATTTTTCAGTTAAATAGAGTACATAATAGAAATTATTCTGAAGCAAATCAGTAGCATCAGTTAAGTGGTACATTTCTACCTCAGTATTGAATAAATAATGTTATTAAAAATAAAAAAAAAAACAAAAACAAAAACCTGAAACCCCCCCAAAAACACATTTTCACTCATCTGGCAGACCAGGAAGAAAAATTAACTGTAACAGTGTCTTGTGTCTATAAGGTATCTATCATCTTAGAAAATCAGTACAGTTATTATTATAATAGAACGAGACTGTATGTAATGATTTTATAGTTTAAAAAGCGGGTGGTTTTGCTTTGCTTCAATATGTGAAGAATTATGGGAGACCATATATTCAATGTCACCGTTATTTTGTGATACATCTAATTACAGTAATCTCAGGTAGTCTAACATTTTAAAAACAGTATAAAATGCTATAAGGCTAAAGTAGAGGAAACCGCACACCTCTATAAAAAAGAAGGTGAGCAATGTTAAAATGAGTAAATGTGAATCCAGACTTTTAAATGTTCAGCTAAATATTAAAGCTAACAGGTCAGGGCTGAAATTAAAAACATATTTTGAATTAGGTTTAGTCTTTCCAATGTAATTCTCTATTTCTGAAAAGACATGTTATGATCTGGCAGTTTTCTTAATGAATATACGCTCTGAGGAATGTCGTCCCTGATGAGAGGTAGGGTACCAGAGAGAATTTTCTGGGATGTAGAGTGCTGGTATCTCATTCAGTATGGAAGGTTTAAACAAATAACACAGCTGGCCTTCTTCATGCTTCTCTCTAGACAGAGTGTGCGCCTCAAGCTGAAGGCCATTCAACTCATGCAGCAGCAGCCGTGTCACTTTTAATGGCCATTAGCCAGTGAAATTACTCAAGACTAACACACACTTGATGAAAGTACTGATATAAGCTCTTGATTTCCTGTTTAGAAGAGCACTGTTTGTTTGAACCACCGTGATGTGACTCAAAAAGACTCCAGGTTTTGTTTTGGGGTTTTTTTTGAAGTGTAATTTTACTTTCTGTTGCCATAGGCGCTCTCTTCTCGTCTCAAACCACCCGGCCTCCTTTTACTTTGCAGTAGGCTGACATACTTTTTCTACTTATGCTACAAATTTAAGCATTTCTTTATAAATACATAGGACATGGAAGTCGGAGATGAATGGATCTATCTGTGTGGTTTTATTTCAATTATTAAAAGATACTTGCTTATAAGTCATTACATCTTGAGTGCTGTACTTGAGTCGGTGAAGTTTTATATGCTGTTTGGACTGTGTGTATCGCTTGTGAACCAATTTGTGTGCTTTCTTGCTTGAAGTTTGTACTCACAGATTTTCGATTACAATTTCATAAAAAAATCAGGTATGAGAACTGATTGATTTTTATTTTTTTTCCCCCAGAGGTTGGATAAAATGCTTTTTCCGCACTGCCTTAAAGCTAAATGTAATCTAAGACTTCAGTATGAATTTTATGAAATTAAAACATCCGCTCTGCTAGTCCTGTTGCAGATCAACATTTATGTGTGCTTTGGTGTTAGTACTGTTTTTCGTATGGATTCAGGTTATTTTTTATGCATTGAAAATGGAGCTTGCGTTTGTAAAGTGTCTCATTTGGCTTGTGCCAGCAGAATGCAGTTGACGTCCTTGCTAATTATTTAATTTTGCAAAGATGTATAATAACCTGAAACGAAACGGGCAATTTAATCAATGAATGTCTTTCTACGTACCTCCTCAGCATAATTAAGGCTACTCATCTTTTTTAATCTTTTTTTTTTTTCTCTTTTCCTGACGTATCGATTGTAATGTTAACTTACAACGTAGAAAGAACTGCAAGGACTGTTGTTCTCTGTGGCTGCGATGTGTGCCTGGTCTTTGCCTGGGTGCATTTGCTACATGGGAGTTGATTTTACCATCAGTGTTTGCATTGTACACACAAGTCTCATAGGTCGTAAGTTCCACTCTATGAAGATTTGAGGATTCCTCCAAAAAGCTGGAGGAGCTGTATTTGAATTAAATTATTTGAGAAACGATGCGGCTTTTCAACACTCACAGTACTGGCGCTACTGCTGTTAAACGCTGCAACAACACACTTGACTGGCAAACCTGGTACTGAAGGAGCGCGGCAGCTGTGGTTTTGGGTATGTAGACACAGAACTGCGTGAAAGATGCGTGTGTTCATACCGTATGTGGAGCTGGATGCCAAACTGGGTGTGCATCTCATTAGCAACTCCAAGGGTTGAAACAGTCACTAGAAAAATGTGTAATAGTTGAAGTGGAGGTATTTGAACAAAGTAGAATAGCTAAAGTTTTTGGTATGCTAATCCCCTTTTTCCACTAGCAAGAGCCCAGGGAAGAACTCCCTCCTGCACAGGAAATCAACGTAAAAGATTCATTAGGGGCAGCCTGAAACCTCAAAGTCATTTAAGTGAGAGGTGGATTTGTAACTGGTATTGATCCCAGCCTTGGTAAGTTCTCCCTTACAGTCTAAAAGCCTTTGCTATGGGCAACACACTGTTGTTTCAGGAAATAGAATTTATTTGTTCTTCCAAAGCAGTATCAATAAAAAATAATCATCCTCATTGCCTTTATGGGCAAACACAAGACAGGCTTATCTTGCTGTGAGGTATAAAGATCAAGTATTTGCAGGGAGGAGGTTATTTCACTAAAGCTGGGGCAGTGGGCTGTCTAATTAAGAACGAACTGCTCCATTTTAAGTTCTAGGTTTTCTATGCATTCCAAAACCAGCATAGCATAAAGTTCACAGCTTTTTAAAGGCAGTGTTATCTATGAGCTCAGGCAAACGTTTCTGTAACAAAGCAAGACACAAGTGTCCTGGTGCAGCAGTAACCTTTAAAGAAAATCTGAGCTGGTTAGGGAAGAGGTGAGCATGTGAGAAGAGTATCATGGTGCTCCGCACACAGGAACGTGGCGCTGGGACGATGTGGAACGAGACTGTGTGGTCACTGCAACTTGCATCAGCTATGCATTAAACATTTAGTGCAGACAGACCCTTATAAAATCCCTTCTGTATGCTCCATGCAATGTTGCTCGCAGGATGCTTCCTCATATCCTGCAAAAAATCCAGATCAGAACTGAAAGCCATTGGCAGGTTTGGGACTTGCCAAGGAAACGGGAAGAGAAGTTGAGGTTATAACCAATGTCTTAAGCAGGATTTCCACTTATTGAAATTGATTTCTGAAATCAGGAGAAAGAAACTTTGGGAAGGAATGAGAAAACAGATTTTGTGTACGTTTCAGGATACCTTATTGATGAGTGCTTAAAGCAAGAAACTACGCTTAAAAGAAAAACTAGACTGCAAATATAGGGCATATTTATCTGGACACCAATTTATCACATGAGCCCTTAAAGATCTCTAGCATCATCTTCTGCTTGTGCAGCTCCTAAACTTGACAAAGTGGTTCTTTTCATTCCGGTCAGTGCCACTTACATACTAGGGCTGCACATGGGTCACCATAATTATTAAACTGTTTTGCACCCCTCCAAGACAGTACATGGGCTGAATGAGTGGTTTGGTCAGCAAAGGTCATTTCCTCAGGTGCCTGGAACCTTTGTTGTAGTCTACAGTACCCTGGCAAGAAGAGGTGGGCACCACCAGTCTGGTCTGGTCTGGTCTGGTCTGGTCTGGTCTGGGGGCTAGACCTACTGGAAGCTGCAAAATGTGCAGAACGCACTGTTGATGCAACGGTGCCAGGGTATGCCTCGTTTGTATGTTCTTTGTAATAATTCTCACTGCTCTTTATGCAAACAGAATAGTGAAGTTTTAGAATTGTTTCCATGATGGATTCTATGACCAATTAGAGTGAATCCATATGCTGCACTGAGGATTGGGCCAGGGAAGAGGGACTGCCCTGATTTACACCGGGGCGTGCTGTGTTCCCTGAAGTTCTCAAGCGTAGTGTGGTTACAATTTTGGTTTTGCCTTGCTTGTTTTTAGAGAAGCCATACTTTCTTCAGAGAGGCTTTGTCCAGGATTTCCTGAGATTTTTGTTTGTCACCAATCCATTTGTAAGCTCAGCGTTCCGGAGGCTCCTGAATGGAGAAGCTCAGCTGGGCAGGATCACGACTCAGCAGCCTGGCTGGCGGAGCAGACCACGAGACACACGGCTTGCAGGAACAGCTAATGCTGCTTGCACAGCCACTGAGAGTGACCATTATGTTAAAACCCACAGTATATATTATTTTGTGAGATATTTAAACGATGTGGTAACACATGACGTAATGGTAGTATGGGGCTGGAGGAAATTGCGGATGTGGAGATACTGCTCATTAATCTGATGAGGAACCCCTGGTCCAAGCTCCCTGCAATGCAGGACTTCTGAGACGTAGAAACAGCACTCCTGGTTCTTGGTTGCTTTTGCCAGTGATGCACAGCGGTGCTGCGGGCAACTTCAGTCCTCGCTGTGCTGGAGAAGTAGGTGGCTTGAGCAGAGGAACGTTATAAACTTGAAATCTAATCCATTAAAGGCACACACTAAAAGTAGCTGCAGGTCCTACTCCAAACCTGTCACTACCTCTCAGTTCTGTGCTTTGAAACAGTATTTGTCTATTTGCCACTCTCCTGTTGTGGCAAAACACAACAGAAACAGAGCCTGTAAGGCAAACCTATGGTTCAAATGCAGAAAGAAAACCAGTTACAGAAACAGGTGAGCAAGCACTGTTTTCTTGAATCTTTCATTAGCTACTGTGTTAAATATTACTTTCAAAAGGGAAAAGCGAAATATTTTTATACAAGATTTTACAGATCTTATACAAAAATATACAGATTTAAAATGCAACATAGGTAAGTTAACAGTATCTTTATATTTAGAAACTGCTCCATGTTCTGCTAAGAGCAGTTATGACAGAAACGCAAAATGCTCAGTCTCTCACAAACACTTTCAGGCAAAATCAAACTGCATCCTGCGCTGTGTTCCTCTTTGGACAAAAAGCCCCATGCCAGTTCAAACACCCTCCCGTTTTGGGGTTGTATTCTGAAAGATCCTCCATGGCTGCCGTCTCATTTAATGAAAAGGCATTTTCATGAAATGCTGAGTGTTGTGCAGCCTTGCTTTTCTCGCAGTTTAGGGCAGCCCTGCCCTGTTTTGACTGGTGTCATATTCTCAACAGACACGGTGGGATAGTTGCTGGGTGCAGTGGGTCCCTTCGGCCTGTGACTGCAGGGTGAGTTACAGGCTCTTGATTGAAGTTCCCTGCCGTGCCTCAGCTGGTGGACTGCACTGCCTGCTCCTGAAATGCGTAGTTCTTAAAGAGCATCTGAACTTCCCGTATCCACTGTTCTGACGCTGACAGCAGCAATACCCTTCCTGTTCTTTGGCAATGTCTTTATAATTGCAAAGCTCGATTAAAATGTGCCAGTCTGGCATGTTCCCCTGAAAGCATCATCTTAAAAAAATAAAATATAATTTAAAAAAAAGTTAGTGTTCACACTTGAATGTATTTAGAGTTGGATCCCCAAAGAATTAATGTCTACTTGAAATAAGTCATCATTCCATCATACATCAGGCTGCAAATTCATGATAACCTCCAGTTCATGGAAGTCTGCGTTGCCATTCCAAAGGGTCTTCCCAGCCCTAGTCATGTGTTCCCTCCACTTCCCTTCTTCTGGCACTTGCCCTTGGGTGACTTTACGCTCAGTCACACGGGAAAGCTGGGCAGGGTGATTTTGCTTTTGGTATGTTGGGGTTTTTTTTGGATTAGTTGCCTAAGTGCCTGTAGAAAAGCAACAAGCAGCTGGGGCTGAGGGACAAGAGTAGGTCTTCATGACAGAGGGGATTAGCTTGGGTTAAATCTCTTGTGAAACTACACACTCAGAAAACTATCTCTGCTATCCTATGCTCTGGATGTGTCGTGTAGCGTTACTTCTGTGTCAAGTCAAGCACAAAAATCAGTCCTGTAAGCTGGGTGTGTGGATCCTGTGTCAAGCAGCGTTGGTTTGAATGTGGTTCTTTGTTGGGGCAAGGGCTGCTGATGGGGAACTGCTTGCAGGAGCACAGCCAAAGGCACATGCAGGGTTTTAGGTACCCAGTAGTCTCATTAAAATCAATGGGACCACTTCAGGGGCTTAAAGTTAAGTATGTGCCTTAAGACTTTGCAGGATCAGAGCCTAATGCTATAAACTCTTCAGGATCTGTTTTTAACGTGTGTTTCACAAAGCCCTTATCATGCTCCCAGGTGCTATAAAATGATAAATAATAAGAAATTCTCTCCGGGAGATCAAAACCAAGTGTCTGGTTTTGGCCATTCTTGTGTGCATACACTAGGCTTACGGTGGCAGCAGCGCTCGGAGGCCTAGGAGGCGGTGGCTTCCTTCTCAGAGGTGCCTGTGGGTCTCCAAACACGGAGCCTACAGCCCCCTCCTCCTCAACCTTCCGCAAGGGAGATGCCAAACCTAACAGGCAATATGCCAGGAGGAGAAGGCAGGCTAGTCTGACAGAAGAGGTGCTTGGCTGCAAAATTAGGAGCTCAATCTAAATGTAGCCAGCAAGAAACTGTTAAGTGAAGCCCAGACAAATGGCACACACTGAGTTTGCCCTCAATTTTGTCCCGGCTGTGACGGGACCCGGGCTTTGCTTTTCTGCAATGGTTTTTACCCGCTTTTTCCCCACCCTCGTGGGTCTGGCCCACCCGGTCCCTGTGCGCCCGCCCGTGCCTCGCCGTGGGGCGCGGGGTGCGCAGCCCCCTGCCAGGCCGCCACACGCAGCTGCGGCCCCTCCGCCCCCCGGCCCTTTCTCGGCCGCCGCAGCACAGCCGAAAAGGGAATGGCACGGCTCTCTACGGTGAAACATCGGGGTTTGCCTGAGGCCGGCTGGGTGCCCCAGGGCTCGGGGTTTGCCTCGGGCAACTCGCCCGGGCGGCCACCGCCCCGCGGCCCCTCAGCGGGCGCGGGACGACGCCGGCGGGCGCGGGGGGCGTCCGAGGCGGCGGGGCCGGGTCGCTGTGGCGGCCCGCCCCCGCCTCCCGCGGACTTCCAGGCCGTGGCAGGGCGCTGTGGCCGCCGGCAGCGGCTCCCAGCCCGCCCTCTGCCCTCCGTGCGGCTCCGGCTCGCACACCCCCCGCCTCCCGCTGCCGGCTCTCCCCGCTCGGTCGCGACTGGCCGGGTGATTCACCCGCTCCCGGGCTTTGTTCGGCTCCGCGGGCCGCCTCAGCAACCCGGCAGGGCAGGGATCGGGCAGGACTCGGGCAGGCTCCCCCGGTGACCCCCTGGCAAAGCCGATGTCCGCCGCGCCCGTCCGATCCCCGACGCTGCGGCCCCACAGGATGAAGAAAGACGAGTCGTTCCTGGGCAAGCTAGGCGGGACCCTGGCGAGGAAGAAGAAAGCCAAGGAGGGTGAGTTCGCCCGCGCGGAGGGGGGAAGGAAAGCGTACCCGACCGCCGTGACTGGCAGCAGCTTCCCTTCCCTTCCCTGCCCCGTCCCGTCCCGTCCCTCCGCGGGAAGCTGCGGTGGGAGCGGGCGGCGGCTGCGGGGCAGAAGCCCCCTTTGTTCGCCAGCCCCGCGGCGGGGGCAGCGCCCTGGGGAGGGGGCCGCGGGCGGGGCGGTGTGCCTGCTCCCTGCCCCCGCGGCGGCTGCAGCCCCGGCGGGGAACGGGGCCTCGCCCACCTCAGCCCGGCTGGGGGGCGGCGGGAGGGCGCTTCGTGCGCCCCGCGGGACCCGGGCGCCGCGGGCGGGCGGTGGGGGCGGTTGCAGCGGGGGGCTGCCGGGAGGTGCCTGCGCTTCCCGCCGCACGCCGGCGTGGGGTGGCCGTTCGTCGGGCGCGCCTCACGGCCGGCTGCGGGCTTGGCCGCTCGCACCTCCGCTTCCCGGCTCCCCTTTTCGTACATCCGCCCGCAGCTGGGAAGGGAACCCCAGAACGCGCTTTCTGCTGTAAAATAAACTTCTGGTGACCAAGGAGACTGTGGGCATCGTTGTTTCTCGTCGGAGAGTTGAGGAAGCCGCGAGGGAACGATTAAATCCACCCGTGTTTCATTCCAGGCCGGCTTCATCCATAGGCTTTAAGTTGGCATAGAGGCTTTGCCCAGAGTGTTTTTCATAACCAAATATATTCAGCAAAACCACCTGTCCCTTGAGCACCAGGATTTTGCATGGGTACGTTTACACTGGGGTACACCAAATGTGTTCGTTTGGGATGTTACCTAACCCTAACCCAGCCAGGTAGGGAAGTGTTAGCGTCTGCCTTCGGTGCAGGGAGCCTGGAGAAGCTCCCTCAGCCTGAGCCCAGCGGACCGGCACCCACGTCGGGGTGGCTCAGCCCCCGCTGCTCACCCACCCCTGCCGCTGCATGGGGCAGACGCCTCTGCCCAGACCCGCCTTGGCACAGCACCCCTGGCACGGCCTTCTCGCGTGGGCACGCGTGCGAGGCGTTCTCACAGCGGTCTGCTTACACCAGAGGCTGTGCGGAGATAGCACTGTTTACTCTCAAGCAACACGACTCTTTTTGTTGTTGTTGTAGATAGGGAGGCGGTGTCTTGCCGCTAGACTTGATAAAGATGGTCCAGCCCTGTACACACAAAGTGTACCTTTCTCTTGAGCGGTGGCTCCTCTGAGGATGGTGTACTCTGTCCTCCTCTGCTTCCCCGACTGACCAAATACTGGCTTCCACGGAGAAACTCTTCCTCTGCGGAATCCCCAGACTGCTGCCATCTGCTAGCAGGAAATCTGGGTGTCCTTGCCTTGCGGTTTAATGCAATTTTCACTTTCTGGCTGGTTAAAACTGGCCTTGGTTTTGTTCTAGTGTCTGATGGGTGTAGGGTAGGGACATAATTCGAGTTTCAGCCTCCTTTCAGCTGGCTTTTGAGCGAGCACATGTTTTACCCATATTGAGTCTATTAATTGCCAGCGACATTTAAAAGGCAGCTTTTTAATATTTAAAATTAAAATATTTGGCCTCAAAACCTGGATCAAGGAAATTGCTTCCTTTTCCTTCTCCTGGCTGTTTTGGTGTGGCTTGCTGGTATTTCCTTTATTATCTATTTTTAATCAAGTTTCTCCAGCGCGGTTCTGCTGAGGAGCAGCAGAAGTGGTCATGCCTTCCTGATGATCTCATTTGCTTCCGAAGGAAGATGGTAGAGAAAACTCATCTCCAGCGGGGGATGCCGACGGAACGCTCCAGTAGACTGTATTTCGTTCAAAGGTGACTTCTAAGCTTAAACAGGTTGGCAGTGTCCCTTCTTAAATGAGGAATTTCAGCATCGCTAGGCGGTGTTTTTGAGGTGACTGCTTTCAGCAGGGGCCACCCGCTCGTTTTGTCCATTCTTTTGCCTGCTCTTGTGGCCGCAGCTCCTCTTGGCGGTGGAAGGGCCCGTTTTGGTTACCGCCCTCGGTACTTAGTGGGGAGCCACAGCTGCAGTAATGTAAAGGACAGCGGTCACGCTCCTGTCAGTGCGATGGGGAGGAAACTGAAACGTGACGCAGCTTTTAGTTTGAGTATTCTTTCCAGCCTGAAAATGTGAAGGGAGGAAAGACTGTCTGCAAGCCCGTGGAGCCACCCGTTGGGTGTGAGACGCTGTGGTGCTGCAGGCGGCTTTGGCCCTTCGCTGTAAGGGAAAACGGCTTATTACCCTTTTACGTTTTGCACTTTCTTTGTGGGGTATCTCTCAAATGCAGGCTGTCCAGACCATGGCTGTGAAACTGGAGGGGGCCAAGGGCTAAGCAGTGATGAGGTGGTGGGGTGGGGTCCACACCAGAGAGGCTGCTCCATGGCTTGTGGTAGGACCTGGGCAGCCACAGGAGCAAATTTCAGGGCTAGAAACTAAATCTTTGTGAGTGTGAAGCAGAAGTAAATTGGAAGCTCATCTGAGTGGCGTTCCTTGAATGAGTTGATAGACCATACAGGAGCCATGTGGTCAACTTTCCCTGTGTGCTTGGGAACTGCTCTGCCATGGCGGTTTTCCTCCCTTCCGGCGGTTTCTGCTGGTTTTCTCTGAGGGAACCAGCAGAGGTCAGAGTGATATTCCCAGAGTAAATATTGCCCTCTCCACCAACTACTCTCCACAACAGCAAATTGAAATGTTGGCTGCTGATTTGCCACAACCAAAAATCATTCTTGCCTCCTCTCCCTCTAACAGCATGACAAGCAAGCAAGCCAGAGAGCTCTTTATATGTACTTCTTGCTTTCACTGCCTGTCTTTTGTATCGTAGCGTAAATACGGGCCTGCTGTCACCACCTCAGCTGCATTCATACAATGACCTTTAGCCTGGTCTGTGCAAGAGTTGTAATCCAGTTGTATTAATCCTTTTCGTCTTCGTGCACAATTTCTGAGCCATGCAGCTCAGAGATCCGTACAATGACACTGGAAAAGTTTTTGTTGCTTACTTAGGCAGTTTTCTTTTTTTTAATCGTGGGTGGCAGCCATGTCATAAATAACCATAATGTGTGGCTACCAACCCATCAGCAACTAAATTTAAATATTTTTTTGGCTAACTACTTTATAACATGCTGCAAGCTATTTTTAGAGAGGTTATATTGGGAGAGGAGTGTTCATTAGGCTTATCAAAGCGGCCAGTGTAAGCTCATACCATTGTTTTCTGACAGGAGGGTAAATAAGGTTCCTAGGTACGCTGGTGATAGTCACTGTGGCAGTATTCAAACTATTTACCATAGCATGTAAACAGCTTTGCTGCTGCTCTTGCTTTAGCAGTATGGCGTGACATAGTGCTTTGTAAATGGGTGCCGCTAAGTGAGGTAGGGTTAAGATTTCAGGTCAAATTTTTCAACATTTTAAGTCAAATTCTGTAGGTTGCTTAACTGTTTGAGGAAGCCCTTGGATTTCTACCTCAAACCTCTGCTTTACACTATTACACCTTATATTTACATTTCTGAATTTTTATGGCTGAACTGATGTCTTAGGCAGCCGTGACTTAAAAGAGACAGCAGCCACTGTTGCTCATGGGGAAGCCGTTTTTACCCTGGTTTCCTATGGAAGGACGGGGTGGGTGATCTCACTGTCTCTTTGGCTCCTCCCTTCCTCTTCCTTCCCAGGAATATTTTTAACCCATAGTTTGTCTAAAAATGCCCCTGAGAGAAAACTGCCGCACTTAAGGATTATTAAATGACTGCAGGTTGTGTTAAAAAGGGTGACCATTGAGTATAGAAAGACCTCAGTGGAGCCCCACTGCAGGAGAACCTGCAAATGTGCTCAACCCTTACATGCTACTAGAGAGCGCAGGTGGGAGGGAAACAGCTGGAGGAAGGACACGTCTATGGGAAGAGCACTGCGTTCTTAAATGTTACAATCAGTCATGACACACATCCTTAGAAAAGCGGGATGTGTTTGTTCCAGTGCTCGTGCGACCCCTTGGTTTATACCCGCCCCCCTCCCCTCCCATTAGGCTATGTGGAAATCTGCAAAAATCTAAGTTTGCCTGATGTTTCTGCGACATGATTCTGTCTTGGTGTATCTTGGGCTTTCAAGATGTGCCACATCTGTAATGTGGTTACTAAATTTTAGCACATCTGTTCAGGAGCTCCAAAATCTGCTTTAAATACCTTGGGAAACTATTGGGGTGCTGGCAGGGCCCATAGCAGGATACAGTTTGTAAGCTGGATGATCCCTTAGCTTCTTTTCAGACCCTGTAAAAGATAGTGTTTCAGATAGTGCTGTGTTTCATCTCCATCTGTAAAAGGAACTTAAAAAAAAAAATCTCCCCTTTCCTGTCGGTCAGTGATGTCTTTGTACTGAAATAAAGGAGGGGGTTTGCTGCAAGCTTCGCTCCTTGCCTACTTGCAAAGCTTTGTTTTCTTTTCCTCATAATACACTGTATGAAAGATCTGGGCAGCAGGTGTTTGGCTAAATAAACCATCTATTATTGTATCTGTGTATGTGTGTATATATATAGCCTATATGGAGGAGTCAGTGAGAGAAATACAACAGACATAATTGCTTAGTGTTGTTTCCCAGTGACACGATGGAGGGTGGGCATAGCGGTGAGGAGACTGCTCCAGAAAAGAGCAATTTATTGTGTCTGATGAAATCAATAGGAAGGAGGGAAAGAAGGGGAGAGATGACAGTGCTACAGAGGGCAGAATTATTGCAACAGCAGCTGAATAATATGAAGGTTTTATGCATATCAAGGGAGCTTAAAATATTGTTCTTGGGGTCTGTGGCTCAGCGTAACAGTGAGATGGTGTGGCTGTGAAAAGCGTGCTGTTGCATTTGCCTGCGGGCACACTAATTTGGTAAATAGCTTGGTAGACGCGTGTTTCGCTAGATGGCAAGGTTCTTCTCCCAGAGAAAGGTGGCAGTTGTTGCCTCTATTTTGCAGGGAGAAAAGCTGGAGGGTGAGGAAGTGATTTGTTCAAGGTCATCTGGCAAGGCAGTGACAAAGCCAGGGACAGAAACTGTATTTCCTGAGTCCTCTCTGGTGCCGTGATCCTTAGGCAAAGGCACTGCATAATCTGCCCGTTTCCCACAGCTCTACATATGCTAAAACCCATCTCCAAATTGTTCAGGTGGGACTGCTTGTACTGCCCGATCCACTTTGGCTTTCTGGAGGGAAGAACGTGAGGAAATAAGCTCAACAGCAGAATTACATTGGAGAAAACAGTTTCTTTATCATTCCTTTGAAACTGATGGGCCTGCTTGTGCGGGCCTGCTTGCTCTCTGTAGGGAAAAGAGGTTCAAAACCAGATCTACTTCATTGCCTTTGTATTGATGAGCACATCTCAAGTCTGTAAGGCATTGCCTTCAACACAACAGGACAGGAGAATTGGACTTGCTTAGAAAATGGATCTCATCCTTCATTTGAATATGGTATACTGAAAATAGTTAAAATCTCTTTTTCATGCCATCTGTTATGCAGTGTCCAGAGGTGTATCTGTGTAAACAGACTGCAAAAAATTTAACTTCTCTGTCTCAGTGTGCTCCACCTTTGCTTTAGCCACTGCCTAGTGGCTGCTTGAGACTTCTAACGTGTATTTAGCTTTAAAACGATGCTGAAAGATGCCTGTTCAAGAGATCCTAAAAAGATATAAAGCTGTAAGGCACGCTTAACTCTACCTTCATTCACCTTGCAGGTGGCACTCATGTTGGTGGTATTATTCATGCCCGGGATTTGTCCCGCTCACAACCATTCCTGGCCATTGCAGATTGTGTTTCATGCTGGCTGTGCCCGTGTGTCCTACTTTATGAATTGGCACTGGTGGAGTAATTGCTCTAACCCCTCTGATGTGGAAGAACTGGGACTTGGGCATTCACCTGGTGCCTAGAAAGGTCAGGATGGAGGTGTGCTACTGATGTGGTGCCTGCATTCTAGCTTTTGTCCTGAGGTATGTCTGCATTTCTAAGTAGCAGTGAAGTGCCAGGTAACTGGCAGGGTGCTGGCTAGTCTTGCGGTATTTCTCACCCAACAGGAGAATTCATGAGCAAATCTGCTTCTCACAGATCCTTGAGGTGCAATGTGAGATAAGCTTCAACTGGTTGCTTCTTACTGTCTCCTGATCTCATACTCAATGTATTTTTAAGGCTCTTCCTTTCAATAGACTGGTGTGGGAGCTTGCCCCCATCTTAACTTACTTTCCATGCTCATAGTATGTGGCAGTGAATTCTTAGATGGAGAGACAAACACAAAGTTTGTAGGGTCTAATTCTGTGATCCTGGTTCACACAAGTACATTTGCTGCAGTCTGAGAGGATACTTGGCTGGGGAAGCATGTTTGTGCATTGTAATGGGCTACTGCTGCTGAAATATTCAAACAGAAGATGAGTTGGGTGCTGGTTAAGCAGAATTACTTGCTTTTTAAGAGAGGAATTTGCATATAATTATATTGAAGCTACATACTGTTCCAGATTTGTGTATATATCCATAGAAAGACTGTGCAGACATATGCAAATTCAGGTTGAATTTATTATCCTTTCTACTACTAATTTAAACAGAGACCTAAATTTCCAGTTGGAACCTGTGTAGCCTAATTGCTGAGTTTCTTCTGTAGGGCTCGGCATACCTCTGACCAGGTCTGGTTTCAGTCTTGCTAGAGCAGTGCCAGTTTGGGTTCTGACACTGTGTTCTATTCTGGCAAAAGCTGTACTGTGGATACAGCTTGTGTCAATGTCTCAACTGAAATTAACTTTACATGCACAGGAATCGTCCTTTTAATAGTGTCATAAACCCCATATTTTTCTCCTGTAACTGCAGCTAGGCTAGGATGGTTCGCCCAACGCAGCTTTAGGCACAGTGTCTTGGTGAGACAATAGAGTTTTGAATCACAGCTGAAAGTTTTCTTCCAGACAGGATGCAGCAAGATACACGAAATAGCTCTGTAGCTCTTCAGTAGTGGATTGAAGAAAGTGACTTGCTTTTGTTCAAGAAAAACAGACATTTTAAAGTTGTTTTATTTTCAGAGTTGCAATCATTAAAATAAGATTCATTGTAAGAACACTGTTATGTTTCATCATAAAACCTTAGCAAGGTGGTTATCAACACTTCTAATTTTCCAAAACCAGATTTCAAATTTCTTAAGAATACTAATGCATTTTTGGAAATAATACACTAATAATTTGGAAAGGGACTCCTTTTCTCCTTAAAGTCTACTTTTACTTAAAAGCGATTGTTCAATGATACCTGTTTTAATTTCTTCTAAAGGATTTGTTAATGCTAACATCTTGGGAGAGACTTCTAGAAGCTGGCATCTGGCTGTTTCTGTTTCGAGGAGCATATGGGTGAGCCCTGTTGTGAGACTTCGATGTGTGGAGGGCTGCACGTGGACTTGATATGAAAGGGGGGAGCTGCAAAGTCACGACTTCATGCAAAGTCTGTGCAGATACTCTCTGCTGGATGGTGTGAAGCGGGGATTCTTGGTCCCACTGGTGTGCAGGGAGATTAGGATGTGTTCTGCAATGCATTATCACAAATGCATTAATCATATTGACTTAAATGCTTGTGTTTTCAAGAGTTGTGATACTTAGATCTCTTTATTAATATAAATGCATCCGACTGATTTGCACGTCGGCAATGCAGGAGTCCAGAAGATTTAGTATAGTTACATGTAACAGTGCTAAATGTCTTTTTATGTACTTCAAGAACTGTTACAGGCCAGCTGATCCGAAAACAGATGAAGCTGGTGGAGTTTTCCAGTGCACTGCTTTGAGCTTTGGATCATACTTTGATGTTAGGAGATTTGGGAGATTAGCTGGCAAGTTCTTTCCATTGTGAAAGCATGTCAGAACAACTTGTTGCTAAGGGATCCAGGGTTATGTGGTCTGTGGCAAGACCAGCGCAAGGCAGGGTCTGCTAAGTTGCAGGAATTGGTGTTTCAGCAGTTACAGCTTTGCTGTTCAACTGGGAAGGAAATTTAGTGTGTGTACCCTATGCATACATGTGTCATGGACACAGCTGAGGAGATTCAAGTTTGTAGCTGTGGAAGTGCCAGTGTAGCTGGTACTTCAGAGCTGCTCAAGAGGGATTTGGATGCCAAATTGCTGTTAGTTTTCAAAGGGAGTCGAGTGTACAAATCTCTTGGGCACCACTAGAAATCTTGGCCTGCAAATACGCACCTGAGAGGTTGTCTGTGTCAGGGTTCCTGGGACATGATGTCATGACAGGAACATCGTACAGAGACACTGACATATGCGATAAGGAGGAGTTTTCTGCCTCACCTCTAACATCATCTGTTTGTGATCCTTGTCACCCTTGCTGCTGCTGGTAATGCAGGAGGCTCTGTGGGTGCATTCTTCACCCTGAAGTCTTGTTCCCTTTTCAGCATTTTCAGTCTGTCCATGTTCTTATGCCGGTGGGGCAAGGTCTTCACTGCAGCAGCAGGCTAAGGACCAGCCCTCAAACTCCTCACAGTTGTTTCAGGAGACCTGGAGGCCAGCAAGAAAGAAGGAAGGGAAGCCTTGTTTCCCGAAGGCTTCTCCTTGTGCTGACCTTTGCTCATTATAGCAATCATGACTTCAGCAAACATCCAGGTGCTTTGAACTAACGGGATCTGGGTATTTTGTTGCAGAAGCCAGCTACTTGAAAGTCAACCAGGTGGCTACAGAGAAAGATCTGACCTGTGCCAGTGCCTGGACCTGACTGATGGCACGGGCTCTGTCCTGGTTAGCTCTCATGATGTCCACATGCCTTACTCTGCACAGGCCTCTAATTGAGCTCTTCTGCATGGTGACTTTGGTAGTTGCTTATCTCCTCCCTCGTACGTCCTCTGCCTGCTCTGTGAAACGTGTTATATATGTGCATTGTCACTGATGAAGCTTAGTTTTTTCCTCAGGGCACAGCAAAATCAACTGATGCTGCTGTCAGAGTTGTTTACTCTAACTTGCAAAGTATGCGCGTCTGCGGCAGGTTTTTCCTGGGGTCTGTATGGCATATGTGGACTGGCCCTTTCCTTTACGTGCCGTCCTGGCGGCTGCGGTGTACCTGCCTCTGGTTGTTGCCATAGGCTGCATCGGCAGTTCTCGCTCTGGGCTGAGGGGTGGGCGGTGGAGGGAAGTGTGGCATGTGTTGTGAGGAGGAGGAGGGTGGTGGAAGGGAAGGAGGGGCAGGGTGAGCAGTGGGAGAGCCCTGCTTTTCAGGGGGCTCTTCCAGGCTGTCCTCAGGAGGAGCGCTGGATCGTGGGACCTCTGCTGCAGGACAGGCAGCTCGGTGGTGGTGTGTGCTGTCCCCACCATCGCAGGAGGGGCTGTGTGCGGGGGATCTAAACCAGCAGTTCTTGCGTGGGTGACAGTGACCCCCGTTTATCTTTGGGGGTGGGCTGAGCATGGAGGGGAAGTGGGAACAGGAACCTTTGTGTTGCACAACTAATAGGTCAGTGGCCAAGTGATCTCTCCAGGGTGAAGCATGTTCTGCTCAGGTATAGATTTCCTAATTTGTACTCTTCTGTTGGCCAAGTAAAACGCTGCAATCCAGAATTCGTGACTTCTGTTGTGTATGTGTAGTTTAGCTGGAAAAGTGTTATGGCTAACATATGTGGTTTCAGGGTTTTGTAATTTGAATCCGGTTAAGTCTTGCTCTGAAAACCAGATGTGGGGAGAACATGCACACCTGGCAGCGTGTACTGGCTGAGAGCAGTGGCTCCGTACTCTTCGGGCCCTTAAATCACTGTCACTTCCTCACGGAGCAACATATATCCGCACGATGAAGCTTCTAATTATAAATCCTGTACACACAATTTGTTTCCATGCACCCGCTGCAGACCCCTCTCTGGAGCCCTTAGGCTGAGAGGGGAGGCCATGGGACGGGATTCTGGTTTTGGCTTTGCTAGTGGCGAGCAACAGGGTCTTTGGGAATTCAGTTTTGCCTCTCAGTGATTGTTTCTCCAAGTTAAAGAAGGCTTCTTTATAAGCCCCGAGACCTGTCTGGTGATCAGATATAAACTCTTATAAAATCTCTTTTCAATGTATGCTGCATTTTGGTTATAAAACAAGCAAGCTGTTCTGGCTCCTGGAATTCCGGTTCCTTCTTTAGTACTTCTTTCATTGCGTGGTTGAACCATAATGAAATCCACTGAAAAAAGAAATAGTATATTTTCCATTATAGCTGCCATATGGCCTTATTGCTAATTTTTAATTAGCTGAGATGGTTGCATACACAATTTATTTGGAGTAAGGAAGGAGACTGAGAGAGCTGGATGAGGAGTGCTATTCTGATGTCGGTATAGAGGCACGGTGTCTTTTTTACTGTCTTTAAATAGAAAAATGTGTAATCCTCAGAAAGTGTCTTTCCACTAGGTCTGTTTAGCAGATGTATGCATGTGTGTTATTAAACAGATGCAGACACTTCTGTCATTTTAAAATAGCATGGTGGTGTTTGCTCTCTGGCTTGCCTAGTCCAGCAGATGGATTTAGAGGCTTTGTAAAATTGACAGGATTTTCTTCAGAAATGGTAGAATAGGAGAAAGTACCAAGGCGTCCAGGCTTGCATTTTCTGCTTAATATTTCTCCTCGGGAACAGGGTTATAAAATTGTTCCTCGGGATTACTGTTTGCCTTCTTCCCTGTGTATGGCTCCCAGTATTGTTACAGTGAATTGGTTCCATTGGAAAATTAGGCAGGCTGCAAGAATGCTAATGCTATAGATATATCTTGGATCTGTACTGAATTTGGTCTGACAGGGATCTTGACTCTCTAATTAGGTAATTAAATAAGCGTGTATAATGGAGCCCTATCATTGGGAAACTGGATTTTAATGGGGTGCAGGATGTCACGCTCCAAATGGTCCTGCTGTGCCAGGAGCAAACCAGATCTGCTGCCTGTATAGCAGATCTGATGCTGTCTGCCACACAAACGGATAGGGTTTTTTTTACATGTGAAAGGGGAGAAGCAGTCATGACTGACCTCATCTAATGTGGCAATAGCCCAGCTTCAAGCTGGACCTTGGCAGGTCCTTCCAAGCAACATTTCTCTGATTCTGTGGAGCTGGGTTTTTTGAGGGTCCCTCATCAGGGAGAGAGACAGATGGTAATGGGAAGGGAAGAGTGACTGGCCTTAGTATCCACGCTCTGCTGTATGGTTGAAGGAGAAAGGTATATATTTGTTTCCATGACGTATCTGGGATAACTGGCTACTTGTGAGTTTTTCTTCTGACTGCTCATACAGATTCAGACTCATAGTTTCCCTCTTGACCACTTATGATGTGCTTAATTAGACTGCTGTCTTGAAAATGCCTGCTTTTACTGCAGCACTGCAGCTGTAGCTGCATTAACACAGTGAGGGGCCACAGTTTAAATCATCACCTTGGTTCCTCAGTATCATTTAGCTTCATATCATTTAGTTTAAAAAACTAAACTGTGGTGGCTGTTGCTCTGCTGACATCAGTAGTAAGAGCAGTAAGAAAGCTAGGGAGCTATGCTTGACCAAGCCATGACTCTGACATTTAAGGTGTTTGTTTGTTGTATACTGTCTTTCCAACTGTATGTTTCCGATCCCTTAATTCCTGTCATTTACATGTTAACAAACAGATGACAGGTACCAACATTTGCCAGACTAGTTCAGCACCTGGTGAAAAGCCTTTCTCCGTCAGCTCTTTAACCAAGGGGGAACACGTGTGGATTTTCTTTTCTGTGGACAAACTCGTAAAACAAATTGTAATTTTTAGTGAGTGACTTTCTTCCCATGAATGGCACTACGTGCAGATGCCGTACCGCCCAGAATCTTGGCAGAAGGCATCCTCGCTGGCTTCCTTCACTTGCTAAACAAATGTGCTGTTGATCCAGTGGTTGGTAAGAGGTTTCTCCAAGAATGCAAGCACAATTACTTTGAAACTGTCTGAGCTGGGGAATTCCACTTTTGTAGTGAATGCACAGGAGAGGGGCACTGTTGTTCCAGGGAGGCTGAGTAATTTGGCGTGTCGCGGCGAAGCTGGCCAGATGATTCTGTGGAGCCCTATTGCGAGTGTGAAGGATTTCATATGTGTTACGTTGGAAGACTAAAAACAAAGTAACTACTCCTTGTGCAAGGAAAGGGGGAAAAAGGTCCTCATGGCTGCCTGTGGCACTGCCCCTGTGTCGTGTGATCTGTTTGTCTTGTGGTCTGTCCTGGGATGTGTCCTCTTTAACATTTTCATCAATTACCTGGAGGAGGTGATGGAGTGCAAGCTTGTACAGTTTGCAAACTCGGTGACCAGCTGATACACTTGAGGGCAGGGCTGCCATTCAGGGAGACGTCGACAGGCAGGAGAAATGGGCTGAGGGGAACCTTCTGAAATCCAACAAGAACAAGTGAAAGGCCCTGCACTGGGGAAAGAAGAGCCCGCTGCAATGATACGGGCTGGAGGCTGCCGGCCTGGGCGCAGCTCTGCTGGAAAGGCCCTGGGGGCCCTGGTGGGCAGCGAGCTGACCACGGGCCAGCAGTGTGCCATTGCTGTGAAGAAGGCCAACAATATCCTGGGCTGTATTAACAGAAGTACAGCCAGTAGATTGAGCAAAGTGATTATCCCCTCTACTCAGCACTCCTTAGATCCCAGCTGATACACAATGTCCAGTTTTGGCCTCCTCAATATAGAAAAGACATGGCTAAACTGGAGCACCTTCAGCGGTGGGCCACCAGGATGGCGGCTGGAGCACTTGTCCTGTGAGGAGAGCTGGGCTTGTTCAGCCTATGGAAGAGACGGCTTCAGGGCTGTCTTTAATAAAGCAGTCTGCTGATACCTATGAGGAGATTATTGAGAAGGTGGAGCCAGGTTCTTCACTGTTGTGCGTAGCAGAGGAGAGAGACAACAGGTATAAACTGAAACGAATGAGGTTCAGTCTGGACAAAGGGAGAAACTTTTTCATGCTCTGAAGCAGTGGGACAGGATGCCTAGAGAGTTTGTGCAGCCTCTGCTCTTGGAGGTTTTAAGACATGACACGATAAAGCCCTGAGCAACCTGGTCTCATCTCAGAGCTGACTCTGCTTTGAGGAAGAGGTTCAGCTAGAGACCTCCAGAGGTCCTTTCCACCCTGAATTATCCAATGATCTTATGTGGCTCCCTGACAGCTTACACCCTTCAAAGGCTGGAGTAAGGACATTTCTTAAACAGCATGAAGTCTGTGGATTAATGATTTATGAGCATGTGAATACAAGGGTATGCAGTGGAACTGTGCTTCTCATTGGGGCCCTTTTATCGGTTTTGCACTGAGGTACTAGTAGGAGTACAGTTTTTTTCTGTCTTTTTTGCCTGTCTAACCTTTTAGTGAGGAGGAAGGCACAGATTCCACTGGGCTGCTGCTCTGGCTGCTTCTTCGGTGAGGGTGAGTTGGAGGGGCTGTGTAGTTAGAAAGCTGTTTTGGGACTCACCAGTAGCTGAGCTTGAAAGTCTCTAAGATGTCTAGCCCCACTGAAACACCACCTTGTCTAGCTCATAGGACCTGGTATCATCAGCTCAGAGGTTTTAAAAGAGACCACAGAAAGCTAGAACTGCAAATCGTGTAAAACTTTGGTGTGCTGACTAAGTAAACAGATAATAACAGCTGCAGGTCTTTTTGATGCTTGGTGAAATGTGACGTTTTCTTGTGTTTTGGACTTGTTTTGATTTGATTCTTGGGCTGGCTGTTGTTTCATGATTGCATTTTGTTATCCCTTGAGGGCTGTGTTTGGGAGACTGGACTGGCATGGCAGTCGGAGGCCTGGGCTCCGCTCTTTCTACATGGTCTTCAGCAGCTCCGTTAGGACATACATGGTAGTGTCTATTTCTTACTTAAACCTGGCAGAGTTAAACATCTGAATGATTTTATGGCAGCTGCTATCTTCACTGTACCTTTCCCTTGTGGACTGGTTTTTATCTGACCGTGAGCTCTGAGTTCCAGACTTTTTTTTACTGTGAGGTCTGTAGTGCTTATCACTGAAGTGCTTGTCTTGGCAGGCTCTTCTGGTGCTCAAAGCAACAAGTAAAATAATTTTCCACATATGACTTGTCTGGAAACCATTGAGAAAACTTCTTTGTATTTTGCAGCGTCTGCTTGTATGGTGAGATATTTCAGTTCATTTTCAATACACTGCTTTACTGCCCTGGATGCAGGTGGGACATAGGAAAGGTAGAGCTGAGTATATGGTACTCTGAAAATTGTGTGTTGAGTGTTTAGGTTAAAGCTTCTAGTCTGAAGCACTGCCTATCCCTCCATTGGTCCTGCGCTCTGTTAAACTGAAAACTAGTATTTACTAGAAAACCCTCAACATGTGTGTTGCAAATATAGTTGCTATATATGAGTGTTTCTCAGCATTTTCCTTGTCTTCTGGGTGACATTTGGGCAACTCCAGCGATTAGGCACGTGCACTTTTTGTGGCTTGCAGAATCGTTTATCTCGGCTTACTCTTCCTGTAGAATAATGTTACACAAGCAAAAAAGTTTCTTTTTTTGAATTGCAAGTCATAGCTGTAGCCTCCTTTCCATTTGCGTGAAGTTGGTTTGTTGAGCTCTGTACTATCAGCTGGAGAAGACGGTGCCTTTCTGTTACTTCTTGTGCTCACCTGCCATCACTGCCTTCAGAAGTGAGTCTGTTACTCTGTACTTCTCTTGACATGTTCAGAAGAATGAGCAACATCAAATGTTTTCATATTTGCACAGTAGACTGCTTTTGGTGGTGGTTGTTAACCTTTTCGTGCCTTTGCAAAGGGGGACGAAAGATATGGGGAAAGCAGTAAGATGAAGCAGGTAGAACTGCTTGGGCTGTTAATTAGCTGAGGGGTTTCGTTTGAGTACCTACAAATGAAGCGTCAAACCATGAGAAGGAAGTGGAAAGAAGTTGGTGGAGGGATGGAAACCAGCTCAGCTGTAAAGCGCATTACCACGAGCCGCAGTAGTGACTGTTTTGATGCCGAGTGTTCTGCTTGATAAAGTTTGCACAGTTAGATTTGTATGTGGGATCAGAGATAGAGCTTGTAGGATACAAGCTTGTGGGCTTGTAAACTGAAGTGCTGTTTTCTCCCTGATTTCTTCATGATGGAGAAGGCAAGAATTGAATGAATGCACTAGGCATCTCTATTCCAGAGTAATGCTATTAGCTCTGCTTCTGACAGCTTCTGCTGTCTCTCCCTTGGTGGTTTGCTTTGGCCAGACCCATCAAAAATGGATTCCTTAAGTAGTGAGCTGATTCTAGTTTCTGGAGTTGCTTTTGGTTAAAGGAGTCTTGGTGCTTGTGGAAATCAACCTGCTTCATTGGGTTCTCAGACTGAGTTCCTAGACTGTGAACGTGCTGTTCCCTACCTGCTTGTGCCCATCATCTTTGGTTGTAGGAGTACACAGAGGCCTTGAAGAGTACTAAGCACTATATAGTAGAATACAGTAGTTCATGGAGAATTGGTGGCAGGAAATTTAAAATGCCTTGCAGGTTTTCTACTGGGGGTGGATACAGGCCAGAAATCTCCTTCAGTCCTTTCCTCTTCTTATCAGACTTTTTCTTTCCTTCTGTTCTCATCAGGCAGATTTGACTCCACATCCTTCTTTCAGGTGGAAGTTGTCCTGGTGCTCACGCGGTATGCTTGGGAGAACATAATCCTCCACCATTGCTTCATGGGAAGAAATGACCTTTTGTATGTTGTGATGGAATTGTAACTGGGGGAGGCTGAGGAAGTAAGTTTTCCCTGTTTTCAAGTAGAATTTGTGTGCACAGGGAGGAGTGTAGCTTTCTCTAGTTGCTTTTAGGGTCCTTTCAAGCTGCAGTTATTGCCTGTGATGTTTGAGGCAGCAGCCTGGCTTTTCCTTGTCAAAAAACTCTGGGATTGAAGCCATCTGTTTACAAGTTCAGGACAACACAAGTGCCAGAGGTATGCCCACTTCATGTCCTGGAGCATAGAAGCTGTATAGTTTTGGTGTGTATTATGTTAGTGCTTAGGAGAGCTGGGTAAGGGCAGATGCTTTAGAGATTGCTTTATTTTTGCCTTAGAAATAAAATACACACGAGGGCCTGGGACCCTCTTTACCTGAAACATTTTCCCACTTATTAACAAGTGTGCAAAAGCTAGTGCAAAGGGCAGGAAATGGAGGAGAAAAATCTCACGTCTGTGAAATGAATGGATACACGATGTTTAGTTGCAGGGTCCTGCTCCCAGCCAGGTGCTGGTTCCAGACCTCAGCGCACAGGGTCTGAGCGACACTGAGCTGTGACAGCCAGCGTGCGTCCTGAGAATACTGCAGCACATTACGAGTAACGAATGCAGCTTGTTCACCTCTCCTTGCTCATCTGCGTGAAGAGGAGTGTTGTTCCGTTTTGGGCAGGGAGGACAAAATGTCAGAACTGTTTGCTGGGAGCTGCTTAAAAATACACTTACGCCTCTCAGGCATGAGGAAATGTGATTAAAAAAATATGCCATTTTCAAAGCCGTGGGATTGCTGCTGTAAGGTCAATGTAGGGAGGCTGAAGCAGAGCTGACAAGGTCAGTGTGTCAGCTCAGTATCCTACTGGGTGGCTTTTTCCATACTTGAAAACCTTGCTTTTGTAGGTCTAAGTTTGTAAATACTTTAAAACACCATTCTTGTCCACATTCTTATTTCTGCTGATTTCTTTTTTTTTTTTTTTGGCCAGCATTAGTGTTTGTGTGTCTACACAGTGAAAATTAACTTTATATTTTCTTCCTTTCTTATCTGGTTACTTTTCAGGCATGCTGTGTCCATGGTCTGTGCCATAATGTGGCTTCTGCCACCACTAGTGCCAGCAAAAGGGAAGTGGTGAGTGGCAGCTAGGGACGGAGGTGAAGTCTGGAGTGCCCCTTTGCTGACAGCAAATGGATGCCTGCCTGATAAAGACAGCTACATAACTTAAGATAATAATTAAAGAAACAAGAAACAGGGACTTAGAGCAAAATGATGAATCCCAAGTTTGACTTTTAGTTTTAGCTCCGTAGCTCTCTGTCAGCTTCTGTCAAAGTCGGCATCTTGCTTTTCTGCCTTGCAGAACATATTTTGAAGGATTCCTGTTTAAGTATTTACTAAGTGGGTGTTAGACCTGTTGCATGAGCTGAGCAGAAAGGGACTGAAACAGCCGAGGAACCAAATGCTGAGATGAATTCTGGCTTGGTGCTTTGCTAGCTGTGAGGCTTGAATGGGATCAGCATAACTGCTGGAAAGAAGACCCGCATGTTAAATACAGTGGCTCTGTGTTGGTACTGTGGGCTCATCTTGGCTTTTATCACTGCCTGTTTATGCCCAGGCAGCTGCGGGTCAGCTCCGGCTTTGTCAGTTGTTATCAGAGTCAGATAATACCGGAGCGGGGATCTCTCTGTTCAGTTATGTCAGCAGCGTAACAGCGCTGGTAGCCAGTCCTGCTTCGCTGGCTGGTGTGTTGTCCACGGCTGCCCAGCACAGGCAGCGGCTGGGTGAGGGCAGGATCCTCCTTCCTCCTCGGCAGCACCGGCGCTGCATTGGCAGGGCCTTGCAGGGAGCTGGAGCAGAAAACTGGTTCAGCACACAGCAACTTAATTTTGCAGGGTTCGGCTTTCTTGCTGAACTGAAGTGGGCCACGTAACTGGCTAAAGATCTGTCTGCTTAGTAATTACAGAGTCTCATTTTGTTTGATTGGTGTTCGGTTGCCAGCGCTGGTCATGTTGAAAGCCGCTTGCGGCTGCCACGGTCTGTTTAGTGCTCCTCTCTCCCCAGCTGCTGCTTCTCTGCCTGTTCCCGTTCTGCCTCAAGGCACCCTTCCTCTTTTCAGGAGGGCTGGTACCTGTGCGGGGCTTGGCCAGGATAGCTGCTGTAGCATCGTTAATATTGGCTGTCTCAACACAGGTGTCATCCACCAAAAAATGCAAATTCTTTTTTCACCAAAATTTAAAACAAATGCAAGCAACTTGATAGAAAGATAAGAACTTTCGTGGGAGAAAAACTGAAAGCAGTATTTCACCCTCATAAACAAAACAAAACAAACCCCCAGCTTCTCATAAACGTTTCTCACTGGCTCAAGTATTGGATATGCTCCTACCATGCTAGATATATATTTTACCCCTGGCAAACGTAAAGGGGAGATCTTTGTTCTGGCAGTCACAGAATAGACCACTCGTCTGTGTAAGTTTAACACGTCCATCATATAAGCAGGTGGGGCCTGCTCCTTGCAACTAAACAAGAGGATTATTACAGCCCTTTCCTAAAAGCTGCCTTTAGCTTTACTCTTCCCTTTTTTTAGGTCTTTTCATTTCTTTAAGTGACAGAGCCTGGCCGTTGTGAGTGCCTTGTCTGCCTACTGAGACATAAATAATTTCCTTTATTACCACAGTTCTGCTTTGAATGCAGTCCCTTGATACAGTGCCTTTATGTGGATTTGATCAAGTCTTTGCCTTTGATCTGCCTGTGATTATTAATTCTCTATTATAATTAAAGGAAGCTTTGTCTTTCTCCTGCAGTCTCTATCAAAAGATCTCAGAGCCTTTTGTAAATGTTAAGTGATTAGTAATGCAGTAGCAGACTGGTGAGTTGTGTGTGGTTTTTCTCCAGAAAAGAGACAAAGAGTCTCAGTGTATCAGCATGCACTACGTTTGGGGCTGGTTTGAAATATTTCAGTGCAACAGTTTTTCTTGGAGAATACCAGTTTTTGTAAAACTTTTTATTTTAATGTTCCTAGAAGGCTTACAGTTTTGAAGATGACTTTTCGTGAAAGAGTTTTAGGTGTCAGGCAGAAATTCCGCGTGTGTTGGTCTGTGATAGGCAAACAGAGGAGCAGGTTAAGAGCTAGACTGCAGGGTCTTCACCCACCAGGGACCTGTTGCCTTCTGGTCTGATGCCTCACGTGGGAAGTGGGAGCTCCAGCAGATACCTGACCTTTTTATGCAAGGGTTGGCTGCTTCATCAGGGGGATTTGTCCCATGGCCTCACTCACCTGAGGTGTGAGTGAATGAGGGTCGTGTCACTGGTCTGAATGGGTTAGAAATGGTCTTGAATGTGGACTTTCCATTTTGCATGTGATTATCTGAACTTTTAGGATATGAGTTGCAGGCAGGTGAGTCACTGTCTGAAAAAGTGCAGCTGGTTGCGGTTTTGTCTCTGGGAAGAGCAAGGAAACTTGGGAAGCAGTAAGATGTTGGGGGCAGGAAAAGAGCTTCCTGTGCAGTTCGTGTTACATGGTCATTGCACGTTTCCCTTCTCTGTGCTGCTCTGACCAAAGAAGATGACAAAGTTACGTGAACAAATCAGCTGTAATGGAGCCAAGGGTAACAAACCAGTCCTATAGCTTCCAAAGTTAGGGTTTAATCACGAGATGAAAGTACACTGTGTAAAAGTTGTGGTCAGGCAGTGCTGCGGAGCCCGCTCAGCACTGGTTGAATGTGAAGGAAAGCACCGTGTCCAGAAACCCGTGATTAGCATCACGACAGCTGCTGCTTTCTGTGGGGTGGGATTCAGCTTTGCAGTCAGAAATAACTAGAGCTAAAATTAAGTAGCATTTACCATCTGCTTTTGTAAGAGGCAGAGGCTTCCGGTCAATTTTTTAATAACAAGGCAGTGAATGGTAAAGACTTAAGAGGTAAACTGTGCTGTTGTTGATCTTTTAAAATGACACTAAAATTATTAAGAGTGAGGGTAGAAAGGATCAAATTGTTGACATCAGCTTGCTCTTCCTTATAAAAAGGAGAAAGTGGGGACTTTTCTTATTTTTATAGCGTTCCTGCTGACTTTAAAGGCCATTTTCTGACTTGTGAGAAGTCCTTGACAGCTCTGGTGGTGCTTCCAACTTTCTGCAGCTAATTGCTCCTGTTCTGTGCAGTTTGCATGTCATCCCATGCACCGAGACAGCCTGCCTGGCTTACAGATGTAGTGCTGTATAGCATGTGTGCATGCAATCCGCTTATTATATTAATTTGTTTGAAACGCCAGCACAGCTTCTAATGTGACTAAATCACGTTGACTGCTGACACTGCCAGGAGATTGTTAAAACATCGGAGGGCTGCCAGGAACCCTTGCTGCTTTCCTGGGGACTGGTAGAGAAGTGACCTTTTACTCATGAATTTAAATTTCTGGTTTAGGGAAATACTCAGGGTTTTTGCTGAATGCCTTGGCCACTCGCCTGTCCCTTGTTACATTTAGATTTTGCAAGTGCTGGCTGGAGCGGTTCGGAGGACTAGTGCTGCCTGTTAATTGAGGATCTGCTCAGAGAGGAGATCTCCAGCCAGAAGGGAGGGAGGCTATAGCAGACATCTGGGAGAAATTGTGGCTAATTCTGCCAGATACCTTTCCAAAGCATCATCTTTCTGTGCCTGTAGTTACACCTGACTTGTCCTGTGTAAGTTCACAGCTGACTCAGACCATCGGCAAGTTTTATGTTAAGGCTGTAACCATTTAGTGGAGTATGTGTGGTGGGTCAAGGTGGGGACAAACTCTCGTCGTGGGCGGGAGAACGTTCCCTGGATGCTGGGGCTGCTCTTACGGGTTCTGCTGGCACATCTGAAGGAGACCTCTGCCCTGGTGTGGCGTGGTGTGGCGTGCCAGTGGGAGCCAACAAACCGGCCCGGGGCAACAGATACAGAAAAGGTTCTGCTGGGGACCAGCCTGGACTAAGTGATGCTACTCCAGCCTGTACTCAGTTTCCTACCCCTTCCTGTCTTCCCCTACTGCAGGTTTCCTCCGACCGATCTATGAAATTAAATGATCAGACTTTAGAGAGAGATGCTTTACACAGATCTCGTTTAGAGAGCAAAGAACTATGCCAACACAGCAGGGGAAGATGTTTCCTGTGGAGAAGGGGAAAAGAAGGGGACCTGTGGATGGGCAGGTGGAGAGCAGGCAAGGAGCAGTAATATCTCATGTGGGACCTACCATGACTAGAACCTGTTGTGCAAGTACAGCTCTGCTCTACCAGTAAAATGCCCTCTTGCACGGATGGCTCGCTCGATGTAAGGATCTGGTATAAATTTTACAGCAAAGCCACTGTTGCTGATACAAAGCCGAGGAGGTTGACGTTTGCCAATTGATTAATATCCATAATCTTTTACAGTACCTTTGGGTTTGTGAAAGCATGGGCTGAAAGCCGTTCTTTGTTGTAAATTTACACTAAAACACCTATCGGATTCTTCTCAGAGATGTACCTGTTGCTCCATCCTGACTACTATTTTAACTGTCTCCACTTGCTCATTTGTGGGTTCTCTGTTTTTTTCCAGTGTTGTGGCTCGGTTTCCTTTTCCTGCTTCTGGTTCTTTGCTCAACGGTGATAAGTGGATACTGGGGGCAGCGAGCAGGGAAAAAAAGTCCTCAGCATCTGTTCAAGCGCAGCATGAAAAGGTTCTGGAGTGCAGCAGGTGTTGGGAATACCCTGGCAAATTTATGTTCCTGAGTGCAATTGCTTCTCTGCATGCTGGCTGTTGCTCTGTGAACCTGTGTGTTCCTGGGGCAAGCTGTCACGGTGGGGAACCCGACTGTGCTTTGGCCAGAGGGTGGAGATGACTTTCTCAGGAAGCTCCTTGCAGAGAAAACGCCATCTTTGAGGTGTCTGCTCTTAGGTGGCCAGCAACAGGCCAAGGGAGGCACTTGGCTATCTGCAGAAGCAGCAAGGATAGGGAGGGATTCCTGGCTGGGAGTCCATGGCCAAGTGCTGTGTCCTCCCTCCCAGCTCCCCCCCCCCCCCGCCCCCCCAGCAGCTGGGAGGCTATCTTAGTGCCTCCTCCTGTGTCACCATGCCCGAATTAACGTAGGTTTGGCAGTCCCGAGGTGGCAGCCCCTTATCCAGTTGCTGCTGCTCCTTCAGCATTCAGACGGCCCATGCAGTTCATCTGCGACCTTTTGTGCTGCTGGGGCTGGGATGGCAGGGCTCCTGTGTAAGAGGCGCAAAAAAGGAGGTAGGAAACATTACGTTTGTAGCAACAATCTCTTCCTAAGCTGTCTGCCTAGGACCTGGTGTATGGGCTCTCTGTAAACAGGGCTCTCCCTGGGCAGCAGGCTTTGGGAGGCTTTCTGCTGACATAGCCATGCTTTGCCGCTAGCGGTAGAAGAGGATGTTTTGGTCCTGTGGGATCTGGCCCAGCTGAACTGGATCTGAAGGCAAGCTTAAGGGTTTTATGTGGCTCTTCGTGTTGTGAGGGATGGGGGCTTAATACACAAATTCGTATTAATGCTTTCTTTCAGTTTAGTAAATTGCTCAGAAACAAGGTATTTTTGTTATGAAGACTGGAGATAATTTTTAAAATATTAAAAAAAAAAAGAACAAATGTATCATCTTAATTAAACTTTTGGGACTAAAACTAGTTTACCTGCATTTAAAAGTATTCTGGCTTGAAATGTATGCAGCATTTTGTTTATATAGCATACACTGCAGACAGTACCATGTATTCACTGCCCAGAGGAACTTAGCAGCTCTTTGCTGCATTTGCAGAGCATTAGGAATAGAGATGCCCTGACCTTATTGAATGCTTGGCATTCCCAAAATGACAGCAGTGCTATAATAATGAAAAGATAGTTACATCTAGAAACAAGGCTGGTACTTCCAAAAGGAGTCTGATTCAAGTGGAATTTGGGTATTTATAGTCGTAGCTAGCAGGGTTTTAAAAATCTTACTTGTAATGCCCAGTTTCCACACGATTTTTCTTGTGCCTCCTGGTGGCTGTATTCCTATTGGCATCACAATGTAGGAGGTGCTCGGGTGAGAAAGCTCTAGTTGGGCGTGATGCAAACAGGGCTGGGTAAGGCACGCTGTTAGAACTGTTGTGGTCTGTTGTGTGAGGCCTCTTAGCTCCCTGGCTTTTGTTTGGAGAGTTTTCCAAGAAAATGAGAATGAGTGCAGAAAAGGGGTAATTAAGAGTTTCTTTAATAACGACATTTTTTCAGGAGGTTAAATCTCAGCCTGCAGACATTGTATTCTGTTTGCAGTCGAGAATGCTGTTCTCTTCCCTTTGCAGAAGGTACACAACACAGAAAGCAAGCCATGCTTACTGCTGGCAGCCCCTCTTCCCCCAGACTTTGTGCCGTCTTAGCTCTAACCAGCTGCTCTAACATGGTTCATAAGCCATAAGGTCTCAAAATATGAGACTGGTGTTTGTTGCTTGCAGAACATAAGAACAGCATTTCATAACTGAGGATTTTAGTCATGTTCAATATCATGCTGTGAACCAGAATTAACTAACATCTTGGAACTGCAATTAAGAAATGTGGTAACTTGTTTTAAGCACTTATTTCAAGTATCCGTGAGAGAAGTAGTGGGGACTGTAGTGTATTCTTCTTCCCTGTCCTCCTTTGGGGCAGTAGGATCTCTGTGTTTTCCCTTTCTGTCAACCAGGAAAAAAAGCAAGTACTGATGCAGGATTTTGTAACCTTTGCAGACTGCATGGAAATGATTAGCCTGTGGTTTGATTTTCCAGTGGGAAAGGGAAATAGTGACTGTTCTTGAAGGAAGTGCTTGTTGGGATACTGTGACTATTAGTTAACTGTTCCTCCTTTCCCCAGAAAAGTTTGGCTAGCAGGCCTTATTTATTTGGAAGTCCTTGCTTTTCCCTGAAAAGAGTATGGGACTTGGACCTCTCCCAAAGGAGACTGCAATACCACAAATGCTGCCACAAATGAGCTTAGCCCATGCTAACACAGAACTGTCACTGAATAGATGGGGCTGTTATGGTATCTTTGTATCTCTTACTTCAAATGCATGTATTTCAATAGCTTGGTTTATAATACATAATCATTATCTGAGTTTAGGGGGAGATGTGCCTTGGAGACTGTAGAAGTGTTATAGCATTGCTAGTGCTTTTCTTACTGTCAAGCTCTGTGAAGATACTAAAGACTATTCAGTACTTGTTCTCAAGTTCAGTTCCTCCCATGTGGCAGGACGTAGGGAAGTATTTTAATATCCATTTTATTGGTGAAGGGTACTTTACTGACTTTCCCAAATGAGAGTTACAGGTTTAGGACAAGAGCTTGAAATCACAAATTCCAGATTTCTGTTCACCGGATCATGCTGCATCTATTTTTAGCCAATGGCAATGCTAGAATTAAATACATTTTCATCTTTATTTGGTAGGTCTCCCTGGGATTCTCTGAGGCTTTTAATAAGCCAGTAGCAAGTTGCAGTTCCTGGTGTTCTGCAGCTGGAAAAGGTGGTGATGAGTGATGGTCATGCTATCAGAAAAGAAGTTTGTTTTTACAGTATGCTGTCTGCTCTAGATCTGGACCATCCTGCAGACAAACCTCACACCCCTTCCTTCTGGAGAAACAAGCCCTCTGAGGTTGCTCTTACCACAGAATTGGGTTTCTTGCAAAATATTTTCAGCCAGTTGTGTGGTGGCTCAGTTTAATAAGAAGTTATAAAAGGATGTTACTTTGATTTTATTTTCCACTGCGGCTGCAGTTCTTAATTCCATAAACTATGGACCCATTTTGAAATGGCTCTACCAGATGTTTTCTCTTATTATGAATACGCTCTTCAACCCCTACATTTCTGCAAACTTTGCATTTATTACAGTCTTTCTTTCTGTTTTTTCTCTCTATTCAGTGAGTGACCTCCAGGAAGAAGGTAAAAATGCTATCAATGCACCAATGAACCCAAGCACCGTGGACATCCATCCAGAAGACACACTATTAGGTAAAGTATTTGTGCTACAGAACTCGACTAAGCGATTATTAATGAAGGTGGCCACTGTGACCGCCATATCCATTGCTTTACTGTTGAATGTACATTGCTCAGTTGAAACTGAGAGAACTGGGCATGAGAATTGAGAACTGTTGCATGTCACATGTAGACTAGAAATTAGAAGGGCTAAAATGGAATTTAAAGAGCAGTGCCAGCTATGCAGATACACTTAAACTACGTAGTTTATGGGAAAATTGACTTGTTCAATGAATTGTCAGAGAACTCGAGTTTGTCTGTGATCATCCTGAAAGTAGATAGTAAGTTGAGGTTTGCAAAGAATTAGATGGAAAATACTGCTGAATTTGCCTGCTTAAGATTTACTTCAGTTCCATTAACCCATTGGCCAAGTGCATCTCAGACATCCTTCTTTGGTAAGGGAGTGGTATCTTTCTCTCTATATATAGATGGGGAACTGAAATGCAAAAGGACCAATCCACAGAAAGCCTGTAGCAGAAGTGTGTGTCGTGGTTCCTGTGGAACCCTTAGACTGCCTTACCTCAACGTACATACCACACTGTTGCTAACTAGTGGATGCCATGTTCCTCCTTGGGTTACTACTGCCACTTTGCAAGTGACAGTACAGCAAAATGGGACCTGATACTGAATGAACAGATGAGCATTTAGGCTGCTGAAAATAGTAATTAAATGTGATTAGGATAGAAGTATGTAAAACAAGCAATGCTTTAGAGAAAGAAGGTAAATATTCAAAGTCCTGTTCTCTCCGTTCCCCCCTTCCCCGAGTCCCTACAAGAGCAACAGCATAGTTTAATAGCAAAAAGTGTTTAAGACTTGTTGGAATAAAACACTTTGTTCTTTCCTGACCATATGTCTCTTAATCTACGGAATTAGCTGAAGCAAGCTGTCGTGGAGACAAATAATAAAACAGTAAATTAAAAAAAAAAAAGTGTTAGTCATTTAGATTTTCTGATTAGAAGAGTAGTAGGAAATGCAAAATACTGTTCTTCTGAGACATGGGCAAAGTGTTGGTTGCTCTGTGTATATGTATGGATCAGGAGTGTCTCCAATGATTTCTTCTGGGTACCGCTAAAGGTGTGTATGACTTTACAAGATGCGGGACCGCTCCTGAAGGCCTGTCATGCAAAGACATGACCACTGGTGAACCTTAAGCAAATATACCATTATGGGTCAAATCTTGTTCAGGGTTCCAGTTAGCAAGTATTTTGGGTGTGTAGTGGGTGTCACTTCCTTACGACTAGACTGCCTGACTCATCCTACGCTGTAATGAGGAAGTAAAGGAACAAGGGGGGGAAAAGCAGCAAAAGAGTTCATGTTTTTTCATAGGCTTGTGGAAATTTGTCAAGTATGTTCAGATAGCAGGGTCTTATTTTTTAAATAGAGATAAGGGGCCCTGGAAAATACTGAACCCAAATGTCTGGGTGAAGTCTAAGGTAACCAGTTAGATGGTATAGTCTCTCTTGTGTCTAGGATGTGCGAGTGTCACGTTTGCCGTCTGACAGCAGTGAAGTCTAGCACTGCAATAGGAGGTCACTGTAGGTTGGTCATTGTCAGGTGTTAAAGGGTTCCTCTATGCAGTGTGGCAATGGCCTGACCAATGGTCATACCGAAACCCCTCCTTTGTTGTCATGCTGGAAGGAATTGAGAAATCAATAGAAAAATAGGATTCCATGTGGCCTGTCTAGACTCAGCTTAAGATAAATCCATGGGGTTTATAAATAATTATTGTAGCCGATGAGATGTAGATCTCCTCCCATAGCTGTGACACTGTCACCCATCCTTGTGTTCCTGTTGTGTAGTAGCCAGGGTTAGCTCCCCACTGAAAGGAACAGATCTAACCTAGATCACAGCTACCACTGGGCTACTAAAGGAGCTAAAATGAAGGGGAGGGAGAGGTCTGCTACTTGAAAGCAAGCACCAGAATTTAAAATACGAGAATTGCTCCAGCTGCTTCCTAAATACTGGTATCCGTATCTACAGTAGCATATAAACATGCACATGATGCATGTGTCTGTATGTGCTGTTGTGAAGATAATTCTGCCAAAGGTTGTTTGATTGTTAGCCTTACTGAGCTCAAGTTGATTTTGCTACCAACATTTCTGTATCAAATCATCCCTTCTAAAAATTAATCTTTATATTCATGCCTCTTGTGGTTGTCCTGCTGGCCATTGGAGAGCAATTTCTCACATTTCTCCATCTCCCAGCCACAGAAGAAATAGAAGACTTTACACCTGAGAAATCTATTTTATGTTCTTCCCCCATGCACAAGGACAACTGATATAAGTTGGGGTAATTTTCATTCTCCAGTTTAACCAGAGGTTAAGGAGTTCATGCACTCAGGGCTGCAGGTGTGACCAAGTTTCGGGGAACCAGGGAGCAGAGGCCCAAACTGTCAGCCCAAGTCTCAGCAGTTGCACTGAGTGTAGTGCCATAAGCTTGCTCTGCTCTTCAAGATGGTGTGATTTGGGACAGGTGTTTTCAAATAGAAATTAAATACAAATTGAGGAGAGGGAGAAAAGTAGTTGACTGCACTTTTTGGCATGTTAATATTAACATGCCCCACAGGGTATAGAGTATAGTGATTTTCCTGAAGTAGTCTGCATACAGCAGGGTCTGAGCTGGGGAAGGCCAGTGGAAACAATCTTATTTTAGGGAAGTTAGGGCTGTGTTATCTTTCTGTGTGTCTCTAAAAATGCCTAACGCTTTGGTCATTGGATATTCCCTTCCTAAGATGACGGCTAGGCACTGTCATTTCTTGATCACCTGACAGGCCACTTCATGATTAGGAGTTGTTGCAGTGTTTCAGCAGTGTGCATTTGAAGTGGATCTCACTAAAGTCTCCCATTTTACTTGGACAGAGGAGAATGAGGAACGCACTATGATTGATCCTAACTCAAAAGAAGACCCCAAGTTCAAAGAACTGATCAAGGTAGGAAATCACTACTTTGTCCTTCTTCAAATCTTTACTAGTGAGCTGGAGTAATTTACAAGCTGGTTACCAAGAACGCAGTTGAATAACAACTTGTTACTGAAGTATATCTGTGAAAACTGAGGTCACCAACAAGGTAAGGCTAAAAGCAACAATGAGAGAAACAAGAAAAGGCTGAATGTCAGAGTGCTCATGGTAGTTACGGAGTAAAGCTCCGTTGTCCATTTATATCCTTGTGATTATCGCAGCGAGGATCAGTGATTAGCTTGAATCTACCTGCAGTCACTGCATATAAACCTAGGTTCTGTTTATGAAAACAGGGAAGGAGCTTTGGAAAGCATTAGTGAGATTTCAGGAGAAGAAAGAGTAGGACTGAAATGAGCAAGGGCATGGTAGGGGACAATGAGGAAGCCACTGGTGTTATAGGAAGGTTGGAAGTGAGATTCTTCTTGCCCTATATTCTGTTGTTTTTTTAAAAGAAAAGTCCTCAGTTTACCCGCGTGCTGGGGCAGGGGCCAGATTGTCCTGAATCTGTATTGTCACTGGAGACACCTGCCCAAGGTATTGATAATGGTGCTTCCAGCTGTGCTGGTGTGAAGTGTGGCTTTCTGCCTCAGCAGTGCTCATAGTTTCTGCCAGGTATGATGGAGGATTTGATCTTGAGGGACTAGTGTTTAGGAGAACCTTTTCTATGCAGTAAGTCATTAAGGTTAACATAGTGAAAGCTTGAGCAGGAAGAGAAGGGATGGCAGTTCTGAACAAATGTGACCTCTTTCCAAAAAGCGTTTGTGCTTGTATTATACTTCCCACCACACTTCCTCTTTATTATTTTAAAATTATTTAAAAAATTTATTTTTGTTAGAAACAACAATGCAGCTGTAGCTGGGTGGGTCTGAAAACTTTAGATAGTGTATACTGTCTCCAGATAGGGGGTTGAGCTGTGGCACATTCCTTTCAGGAAACCTTATGCACCCTGGCTGCACACATAGGTTTCACAGAATGCCTCAGGAAACTGCTCACCTGGTACATGTTTAAAACAAGCCCAGTAATCTGTTATTAACACTGCAATAACATGTTTAGGATTACAAAACCACATCAAACTGAGTTTAGCAAGGACCTATGCTCAGATTTCTTTGTTATTCTAATTCACCTGGAGTACATTGTGGTTTTAAATTAAGTGAATTAGCACATTCTTTCTTTGCTAGTACCTGAATCCATTAATACTCTCAAAAGGTATAGTGGTCTTGCACCACTCTTTCAAAATGTACTGTGGTTTCTTTGCTAGTGGAGCAGCAATATTATCATGAGTAATTCGGCTGAACCAGAGTCGTTGCAGTGAAGCAACCAGCTGCACTCTGTGATGCAGGAGGAGGCTTGATACTGAGATCAGAATTGCTTTTAAATTTGGAATTTTGCTGTTGAATTTAATATGAGTTGGTGAGTCTTCCCTGGATGTCATAGTCTAGCAAGGTTATATTTGCCAGTTTAAAAACCTGAAAACCTTCAGGAGGAATGAAAATCAGGGCTAGAGCAGTGCTTGAGAATGTGTCTGAGTGCTTACACTGCATCGCAGAATCAGGCTCTGGTTCAGTACGGCAGTTTACACTTGCATGAAGAGAGAGTAACCTATTACCAATTGAACTGGAGCAGCTGGTGCAGGGAACAGCATGTAACTGGAGATTGTTTCCTTGGGATCATCCTCAAAGGGGAGATGTGTCCTGTAGAGTGCCTGCTTGAAAATTATGTAATTTAGGTAATTGCTAATCATTTGCAAACCTCTCAGCAGTTGAGACTTTTTACAGAGATTCAGCTAGAGAAATATTTAACACTAGGTTGGTGTGAATCTGTAAGGCAGAGAGAGGTTTGAATTACGTTGGCAAAACCTATTTTATGCCACAGAGTTTGGGTAATGCAAAAAAATGAGCAATTTATTCCTTGTTTTCTGTTCTTCAGTGGTTAATGACATTTTCCAAGAGCCCCAGTGCTGGATGAGAATTAGCCATGCTAAGTGCTATACAGCAGCAGCCAGCAGAAGAGACTGCCTGCCCCACAGGGCTTGAAACGAAAGATCTCCACGGACTAGCAAGGAGTGAGGAGTTGAATAGATGGAGGTTTTTATAGTTCAAAGTGTTTCTCTCTCTTTTCCCCTCAGAGAAGAATGTGTCAATAGCAGCAACAGAGCCTCATGCCTTTTGAAATTTGGCAGTATGACTTAGTTTCATTGATGCCAGCCCAAATCTCTTTCAACACCAGAGTTAGACATGCCAATGGTTTGCCATCATTGATTTTGAGTGTTTCTGTTCTGTCAGTCACATGCAGTTCGGTAAATAGATCTCGGTGCAAAGAAGCAGCAGAGATGTCTGTTGCTGACACTGCTTTAATATCTCTTTGTCTCCACAGAATGTTGTTTTAATTTCTGCTAGCCTCATGCCATAGGAATTATATGCATAGTGAATTGATCAGCGCAAGCTTGTGTGAGCGTTTGGAAGTGATTTTGACAGAGCTGTTGTAACTCTGGAGAGACAGATTGTATAGCATTGTGGTAACACGGAGAGACCAACAGAAAAAAAAACCCCAACAAAAAGCCTTATTCCTCACTCTTATTAAAGCAAATATACAGTGAATCCCCTTGTTGAAGGCTGCTTAGTTGGGGATGCTAAAATACCTGCTTTAAGTCCTCTTGCACATATGAAAATCATCAGGAACTAGAATTACGCCACCAAGTGTTGTTTGTTATCATCGTTGATGGTATTCTAAAAATAGTTGGCCACAATGTGTCAATATGAAGTATTCAACTAAGTTCTCTCTGTGGCCAGCAGCCTTTTTTCCCTCACTTCATTTGCTCTGTGTGTAATCAAACACAGTTTGGTACATGACTGAACAGACCTAAAGCTGAAAATTCAGATCAGGGAAAGAGAGATGAGTTATCGTTTTATTTATATATATGTATAAATAATTTATTCACAAAATACTCTATTTCTGGTGTCTGAAATGTGTGAGCTTCTTTTAACTCATTGCCCAATCTTTACCAAGTGCACCAATATGATGACTGCACAACTAACTTAAAGTAAGTGTTATAATTACAAGTTTGGGCTGTTTTGTGATCAGATACAGAGGTGTCCTGTGATACATTGTTTCTTCTTGTGTACTTCAGAGTCCGGTTTCTAGTCTATATGTTATCGTGAATCTGTTTAAAATTCAGTTTCCATTAATATATAAAATTCCTTTAGTTGGTCCATGTGACTAATTGTAAAGAGTGTTTGGGGGTTCTTCTAGCTCTCTTTTGAATACTTAAAAAAAAAAAGGAGGCTGATCTCTGTGTATTTTCCTTGTTGTTCATGTGTGCTTCTTTGTGTAGTGGGTGTAAAGGTGGAAGGAATCTTTTTTCCCCTTCTGGTTCAGATATGGCTGAAGGGTAAAAGTTTCAAAAGTTTCATTGCTGGTTGTCATCCTAAACACAATTAGAGTTAATAGGCTGTAGGAATTGAGTCAGAGACTTTGAAAAGATATTTTAACGTTTCACATAAGTGACAGATTTCCTAGGGTTTTCTCATGTATTTTGGTAGGAAAAGTATGAAGAAGAGCTTCTACTAATTGAATCCAAAATTTTAGAACAGCAGCTTGCAAGAATTGGGTCCTGTCTGAAAGCGCCTTGCCTTAACAAAAGACAGCAAGCCACAGTTGCAAGCTACTTTCCCTCCCTGCAAAGACTTCTGTAAGATTGGCTGATACGGCAACAACTTTTGGCCTTTAAAGCCTCATCTAAACTTAATACAGATCCAAACACTGCTGCTCTAGATACTGCCTGAAATGAGTAAACATCCTCATTTGTAGTAAGTCGTTCACTGTCCTAGAAATTATCACCTTTTCCCATGTCTAATTTTATGGCTTTTTCAAATTCACTGTGGTGAAGAGAAAACCAAAATGAAGCCACTGCTCTTTTGGTAAGGTTTCACGTGTGACCAGATGAAACCGTGCTTCCTAAATGCTCCGTGGTCTGCTTTTGAAAACAAAAAGCCTTCTGTTTGTTTACAGGCTGCCAGTGCTTTGTGCTTAAGCAATAGTTTCCAGGCCTGAATATGAATTTTTAATATTAATTTCCATGCGCAACCCTGAAGCCAGTTAAGCTTTCATACCTTTGATCTCTGCTTCCTAATTCTCCCAGAAGTTGGGGAGGAAAGAGTCACTGAAATCAGGGTTTTCTTTCTTTGCTGTTTTTGGTGACTGGGTTTCCGGTTTTCCCATTGTGCCAGATGTGTTCAAGTATTTTGTCTTGTTTTTCATTTTGTTCATTACTGTATAGCAGTGACTGTGGGGTCCTTATGCCATTGAACTCTGCAGATTAACTCTGAATGTGCCTCACCACCATGGGAGCAGCCAGCCTGCAGAACAAAAATACTTCACTGAGTTGGTGAAGTTTGATATAAAAACCCATCTTGCATAACTAAAAAAACAAATCAGCTAGGCAGACTCATTTTTCCTTCTAGATTTCTAGCACTCTTTTGTTTCAGCTGTCTGCCTCATGGCGAATTTCAGTTTTCAGCCCAGTGTTTAGTAATGCAACATGGCTCATTTAACCAGACATATGCATTTGTCCTAAAAATGATATGATAAATGGATGTGTCAGAATTTAAAGCACCGCTGGAAATTTTACAACTACAAACGCATGTGTCTGAGCATTTGATGCAGTTCAGAGACGTTTTATATGAGTATGGATATCCGTGAAGCGGCAGGCATGGTTTTGAGGACATGGGGATATAGTATTAAAGTTTTAAAATCATTCTGCTAATCCCAAATACTATAGAAGACTATAGAAAAGCAGCTTTTTATGAAGGTATGACAAGTTAAGTGACCTAACAAACATTTCCATGTACCTGCATGCTGTTCTGTACTCCAAGTACTGAACAAGAAGATGAGTCTTAGGTGCATTGAAGATCATTAGCTACCTGTGGGGTCTTCACCAGCTGTTGCATGTAAGGAGAGGCATGGTGTTAGGGCTGACACTGGGAGAACAGGCTTTGCAATAAAGTACTTTCTCAGTCCTGCAGTGTTTCTCTTACACCCGTTACTTAATGCAGCAAATGTAGCCCGAGCTTAAAAGGCAATATTGAACTGCAGATGTATGAAGTGCAGGCACAGAAATGAAGGAATGGGTAGAGGAGTGTGAGACCAGAGAGATCGAAGTTAAGCATATTTTCATGCACAGGAAAAGCTCTCTGTCTGCACCTTCTGTCTGCTTCCCACCAAGTACTCTGTGCCTGTATCAAGGTATTTAAATTTTTAGACATTCAAGTTATTGAATATTTTCTGCTTCTGTCTTTGCATGAAGGAGCAACTGGAGAGCTGACTTTCCGTGAGCAGAGTGTCAGAGAGTATTTCTGCATGTTTATTGTTTCAGTAAGCAATATGGTGCTTTATTTGCCTTGTAAAAGTTAAAAAAATTCCGAGCAGAAAGATTTTTCCAGTCTTCTAATTAAGACACGGTCAGGAAATCAAGAGGTGGCACAGCAGATTTTTGGGGTTTGTTTGTTTGTTTTTTAATTACAGCACTTGCCAGTCTTCAAGGGCTGTTAAAAAAAACCACTTGGATTTTTTTTTTCTCAAATATACATTGCAAATTCATTTCTTACTATCAGAGGTGAAGTTGTAGTCTGAATACTAAAGAAGTTAGAATGTTCTTTGGGATATTTTTCTTTCATTCAGGTGCTGAACTATTAAAATAATAAAATAACTGTGGCTAGACTTTGTTTAATTTGTATCTCTTTTATGTACTTTTTTGCCAAAAGTTTTTCAGTGCTAAATTTCTCTGAAACGTTTAAGTAGCACATAGTGTAAGTATTTCCCTTTTTTAACACCCTGTACCCAAAGCCACTTTGTGATTCCTGAGTACCTACACTCTTGAAAATGGGATGTTGGCTCCTACATAAGAAGGTACTTCCAGACTTTTATTTTTAATTCTTTGGCATTTTCTAGATTCTGACTTCAATACCATTCAGCACAGGACAGACAAAATAAAATGTTTATTAATGGTTTCAAATAGTTTAGCATCCCGAGTCTTCCTTTAAGAAAGCTTCTTAGGACTTTTGGAAATCTGGCCTCTTCCTATAGGGACTGTAATGGGATCTGATTATCAAATGATAATTTCGGCTGAACTTCAGATGCTTTTTGAAAGTCTGCTCTATAAATCTCATGGAATACCTAAATCTTCTATGACTTTGATTTCTTCAGTTGTTTTTCTGTTGATGTCTATGTGTGTCAAACTTGTATCGTTTTGGAATCGGGCAGTCACCTTATTGACAGGCTTTGAAAATCTCTTTCTAGATGATCTGGGACAAGAATGTATCTTGTTATTTAGGACTCACTTTTCTGTATCACTGGTGAATGGTTTTCGAGGTGAAAGATGGTATCCCTCTTCTCATTGTCTTCCAGCTGTGGTAATCCTTTGCTAACTTGTCTAATGTCTCTCTCCGGCCCTTTACGATAAATGTCCTTCTATCCCCTGAAAAAGATTGAAGGAGGCAAGAATAGCTGGTTGGAGTTTTCTCTCCAAATGTGGTCATGGTTCCCCACCTGCGGAGCAGAGCTCTGCTAACTGTTTTATTTAGGCTGCATCTTCTTGCATTTAACTTTTGCTAGCTATAATCGCTGATGAGCTAATTTTGGTTGGGGTTTTCAAAGGAAATCCAAAGGTTTGATGCCCTATGCCAGATGATAGCCGACATGTTACGATTTTTTGAAAACCCTAGCTTTAAGTCTAAAGGAGAAGCTTTAAATCTCAGGCATCCTGAGAACTGCTAGAGGGTGAAACTCAGGAAGAGGAATTGTCTTAACATTTTTCTCTGCCCATATGTGATATATATATCAGGCTGTGTGACATAGAAGCAAGATGGTTCCAGGGCATGTTGGAGCATGTGTCAGGAGACAGGCTTCCCAGCATTGCTCCTGTGACCACAGCCAAAGTGATAGGATGACTGTACCTGCCAGGGCGCAGTGCTGCAGTACCCCTTTCAATCCAGGACCCCGAGCGCCAGGGGTAGCTGGTGTGCCAGCAGGCTGGGCTGCTCAAGCAGAAGTGTGGTTGTCAATTCATTGGCAGTGTGAGCCATGAAGGGGTTGCAGGAGGGGAGCATGAGGCAGGGAAAGGAGAGGGAGAAACTGTATGATCCTCTTCTGCCCAACAAATGGCATTAGGTGGATGTGAGAGTGTGGAACAACTTGGCGGCATGTGTTGGAACAGTGGTGGTAGCTGTAACCGCACAGCAGAGGCTGTCTGATAGAGGGAATGGCCCGAGTGATAGATAAGGTTCCTGCAAGGTCACAGGGGAGCAGTGGGGCAATAACACTGGTGCAGAGCACATCCTTGTATATCCACATCTGTCTTCAAACGTCACCTCCACTTTTCCTTTACCTGCTCTAGAGAAGACCACTTTTGATACAGGTTGCTGATATTGACTAGTGAATAACTTATCAGAAAAGCTGTATTTTGAAAGAAAGAGGAGTCATTTTTATTATTGAGATTTTTCATCCCTCTAGGCAGCTTAGAGGGCAAAAGTGATTTACATACGTGAGCATTGATGCTGATCTTTGCTTTCCATGAATTGACTGGTTGCCATATCACTCAGCTAAAATTTGCCACTTACACTATTTTTAGAGCTGAGTTTCAGCCCTGCACGTTTTCAGCATGCTTTGGAAGTACTAAAGATAAAGATTAGAGGTACATCAAGCGTTAGTATTTCATGTTTGGATTGTAAACTTCTTAGGGAACACTAATCCTAGCAAAACTTACTTGAGGTTGGTAGATCCAATGAACCTCAGTAGCCATGCTGAATTATTTAAATGTCGTTGTGACCAACATATTCAAATGCTCGTGTTTCCTAGGATTGCCAAGGTGGGTGTTTTCCAGTGCAAGCCTGTCTATATTTTTTTAATTTGCTTTTGTTTTACAATCTCTTGTATATTAAACCCCCAAAACTTTCTTAGCCATCATGGCGGCCGAGAAGAGGCAGAAGCGTGGGATCTAATAAGAAAGTGAATTTAAAGAATCCACAATTTTATATGAAGCAAATTAAAAACTGCAGAATATTTAAATGAGGCTCATTGCTTTAGGTGGCTCTAGTTAATGGATTTTGCATGTCTGTGATTGGCAATACTCTTCTCCTCTTATAGAATCAAGGATTTAGCAGGATTTAACATTGCATCTCTTCCCACAGAACGATATTATTTTTGCAAAAGTAATTTAATTTTCCAAATAATAAATTGGAGGAAAGCACTACTGCCAACTTCAAACAGTCAAGGCTGTTTTTCCTGTAACTGTTTGGAAATTATTATCTTTGGCACCTGGAAAACTTAGTTAACTCAGTTCCTTTTCTGTTTAAAGGTTCTTTATGTTCATTCCTGTTTTGCAGGTGATTGAATGATTTTTATAGTTACAGTAGTCAGCATATGGGGACTATTATATATGTTGTAGAATGGTTATCAGGCCCATTTGACCAAAATTTTAATTCCAGACTTCTGTATTCTGCAATAGCTTAAGATAAAATGCCTTGTCCTGTTGCTGATGACAGGGATCTAGCTAGTGGGTCTGTTTAGCTCCTGTTAGTAGGAGCATTTACTCTTTCTGCTCTGAAGCTCTTCTTTCTGGCACACCACTCACATCTATTAAGTCTAGAGATTGTGGTGAGAGCGTGGGACTATTGCCATCCGTGGGCAGGTCTGCTGTTCACATAAAATAGGTAAGACGTGAGTTTTGGGACCTGGAGAACATAGATACTAGCAAAGGTTATTGTTGCAGAGCTGCTAGTTGCTACTTGCTTTAGAATTGGTGCAATAAGGAGACATTTTAATGAGGAAAAATAGAGGGCACTAAAATTGCCATACTGCAAGACCTGAATTAAAAACAATAGAGCAAAAGCATCTCTTTATCTGTTATTTCTCTGTAACTTGGAAATACATAAATATGGTTACTCTTACTCTGTTTTATATTCCTGATTACTGCCTTGAATGGAAGGAACATATTTCAGTGGTTTTTAGCCATTTGCCTCCTTTTTCTGTACTTCCAGGTTCTAATTGACTGGATTAATGATGTGCTGGTCGAGGAGAGAATCATTGTCAAACAGCTTGAAGAGGACCTTTATGACGGGCAGGTGCTGCAAAAGCTGCTGGGTGAGTTAACACAAGAGAAGGCGGCCCCAAAGACTGGAAGGGGCCCAAAGTTAATCTCTTCCAAAGCTGCAGACAGCAGGTCTGTGCAGTAACTTGCCATCTCACCAAGGATACAGTTTGTTTCACTGATAAGCTACAGTGTCAGCTTCTCCATCTGTTCTTCTCAGGCTGTCTGCTGAAAGGTGAGGAAATCCAGATGATTCCTACATATCTGTTTCATGGACTAAGTATAGTCCAGACAGCTGAAATACGTGCAGAAAAAAGGTGAAGAGATTCGTGATTACAGTGGGGGACCAAGCAGAAGCCATGTGGTCCAAAATTTTGTCTGTATAGTTTACTTCTGAAAGCTTTTGGGCAGAGAGCTTTTTTGAGGTCCTGGTAGAATTACTTTTAGGGAAAAAAAACTGAGAAAAAGAGAATGCATGGCAGCAGGCACATACTCATAATGTGCACTTACGTGTGAATGATTCATGAAAGGATATAGTCAGTTAGGCAATTGTGATTTTGCAACCCCCTTACATCTTTGCAATGTGTGTGTTCATGCAAGAAGCACACTGGAGAAAACTTTATGATGATGCAGTGATTTATGGGGGTGCTTTTAGCAAACAAAGAGATTTGAGGCTTCAAGTGCCATTGTAAATCCACACTTTCTTGGAGACAGGTGGTCAGACTGCTCTCAGTTTACTTATGACATGTTTTCAAGAGTGGGCTGGGCTGTGGGGCGTATGTGTCAGAGTGGGGCAAGAGGACCTAGTGGTGCTAATTCCATTGGTGCTAATGGATGCTGCTTACTGAATTTTCTGCATATGTCTCTTAAATAACAGGTCTGCAGCGTTTTGGTGAACATTCACAAGATTTTAAAATTCGTTAACAACAATTAACTTTGTGTGCAATTAAAACTCCTCAAAAATAACCTGAGGAATAAAACAAGAGTACTTTTAACACTGCTTGGTTAGACTGCAGCTGGGACCCTCCAGACATGGTGGGGAGCAGGAGTGTGGAGTTAATTTTAGCTGGGGATTATTTGTGTGAATACAGTTGTACTTCTTAACATATAGACACTGCTGTTTCACCAGGTGGTAGTGCATTTCACTGTAGCCATTTATCAGAGGTATCACTGCTTTCTTACGCTCCCTGTGGAGGCCATGGTTCCACCCTCAGGCCTGCAGACATTTAGGAAGTGCTTAGTTGTACATACATACATACATACGTACATATGTAGCTCAGTCGGACTTAGCGTATCTTACAGGAGGAAGGGTGGGCATGTACATCTTGCAGCCTGAGAGACTTTTAACTGGACTGTTTTTTCCTCATTTTCTTCCTGTTGGGCTTCTGACTGGAGAGCAAATGCTTCTCCCCTGACCTGAAGCTATCGCAGCTCAGCCCCAATCTTGTGTTGTTCTTCAGTGGTGTTTTGGGTTCTTCAGCAAGACTTATATTACTGAATCTATCCATCTTCGTGCTGCCTCATTGATGCAAGAGGCAAAGCACATCATGCTTGTGGTGGTGCTCCTGGTGCTTGAGGCCTCAGAATTAAGTCAGCCCTCTGTTGTGCAAGTCTTCTCTTCTGGTGCCTGCAGGAGAGACTAGCAAAGTAGGGTCATTAAACTTCAAGTAGTAGTTGTCATTCCTTGTGTGTGAGAGATGTTTCAAGAAGATCTGTCTTGATAGGCAGACACAAAAAAAAGGTGAAAGACAACAGCTTGTCAGTGGGCTTATTTTGAAGCAGTTTGGAGGAAGAGATTAGCAAATGGCTGTCTGACTGATGGAGGTGGAGCTCCTTGTTTAGTTAATTTTATCAAGGTACAACTAGTGCCACTCAGAGAGGCTGGAGTGGCTTGGTACACATGGTGTCAGGGTGAAAGGAAATAAATTTCTGCTTGCTGACTGGCACCTAACCTGGGCTGAGAATAGATAGGAGCCATAACACATGACCAAAAAATGAATCTTGTAGTATAATTTTTAAAAAAAGTCTAAAATAATTTAAAATAATATTTGCATGTTTTGGTAGTCACTTTAAAGAAGACTTAGGGACATCTTGGCTAAAGAACATTTTTCCCATTAATATTATTCAGATATTGATAAAAATTTCCTACTGTAGATTGATAGAAACAGTCAAAATGTTCAAAGTATTTGTGAGCTGATAACCTGCAAGTCTCTTATGTTTGGGTTATTAAAGTACTTCTGTATTTCTGTCACTTTTTAAAAAATAGATATATATATCTTCAGCTAGGTAAAATGTCCAGAGGAAACATACTCTTGAACTTGAGAGCAGAAATATTTCCATTATTGGAATAATAGGTTTTGACAACGCTGAAATGTTTCCAAAAGAATCGTTCAGAGTTGAAGCCCATCCCATTTTGTGAAAACAGTTTTGGTGAAGTATGTTTTTTTGTTTTAAAGACTGGAATAATAATATATAATTGGAATATGTTCAACCAGTCCTGACCTCCTAGTCCCAGCAGCAGAGTGACTTTGACCATTTTTTTCCCCAGGGTAGAAGGAGAAAAGAGATCAGCTGTTCCCACTGCTCTGGTGGCTGGAGGACTCTACCCTACCTTTCTCAGCTCTCTTTCTTCTTTTTTTTCTTTTTTAGAGAAATTCAGCTCCTGTGTCTTTGGCAAGGGCCACAATGCAGAGGAGGAGAAGAATGACTTGTCTTAGACTTTGGCAACAAATAATTATGTTAGAGAAACAGAATTCAAATTTTAGTAATGGCATTTTACAAAATTTCCTGCGTTAGTTCATTTTTGGAAGTAATCAGCCATGATGTGACAATGTCATAACAACATGACAAGACTGTACCAACTTAGTTCTTTCTTTAAATTAGTTCCACTAAGCCAGTACAAATCTCTGGGTCATATGAATCTATGACTCTTGATGGTTTGAGGAGGCAAAGTTTGCTTTAGCTTAAATTTATACCTTCAGCTAACCTGAAATAAAGCTTATCAAGCTGAAGTAAATGTTCACACAATATTTCCCCCTTTTTGTCCTAAATTAACTTGTTATTAGAAGAGTCCATTAAACCTGTGCAGATTCCTTGGGTAGTGAAGGCTGCGCTGTGCCAAATGCTTTTCATCAGTGAAAGAAAACAGGAGGTACAATAAATATTGTTATTAATTTGGTGCCTATCTGAAAGTTGTTATATATTTTGACACCTGATTGATGACCATGTTCTGCCAGACCTTACCAGTTTTCTATCACAGGTTTTACTGGAATTGACACACTTTGATGAAAGGTTTGCTTTCAGCTGATTTGCTTTCTGAGGAAAATCATTCTCTTGGAAAATTTCTAGCAGAGGCCAGCTCTGCCCAGTGCTCTGTGCTCGTTATTCCCACCCAGGCTCTTGTTTAATCTGATTTGGGCTATTCTTTTTGTTGTTCTTTTTTTCAAATACAGAAAAATTGGCTGACCGTAAACTGAACGTGGCAGAAGTGACGCAGTCTGAAATTGGTCAGAAACAAAAGTTGCAGACGGTCCTGGAAGCTGTCCATGATTTACTCCGACCCCATGGCTGGACAATCAAGTGGAACGTTGACTGTAAGGGCTCTGTTATGCTTTTCTGTCTCAGCTTCACAGGCAAGGAGGGTATGATAATCAATAGGTTGATCATATTCTCTGTGATGCAGTGTGTTTTTAAAAATTATTTATTTATTTGCATAGAGGGTGTTACCACATCCATGTATGGATTGTAACTGGTACCTTCTTCTGTGGTCTTTGTTTAAGGACAGATGTACATGGCTAGGGGATAATTTAAGTAATTTGTTCCTTTAAAGGTATGCTTTCATTAGTAAGTTTTTTGTTTGCTTCCTGAATTTGAATCCTTACAGGTATGAGAAATGTGTTAGTCATTCAAGTACTAGAGGGTGGTTTAATCCTTCAGGCCACCACAGTGAGAGTAAAAGGATCCTGCATCCTGCTGGAGGATGCAGCTTCTGACAGGCTAAGCAGAAGGTGCCCTCTGTTCAAGCATGGCCTGTTACAATCCGAAAGTGAGAATGGAATTTGAGAAGTCCCTTCACCTAGGTAGTGGGTGGGGTTCATCTCTTACAGCCAGGAAGGCTTGTGTTAACACTTTGGAAGTCTGCTAAAAGCAGAATTCTCCAGTATTCTCCAGTACAGTGGAAGGCAAGTGATTGAGTCTGCCTGTCTTCATTGACTAGAGAGGGAGCTGAAGTGTTTGGACTCCTAAGTTAGGCATGTAACTTAAAGGGAAAGTTGAATCTAGGCTTTTCTACCTGTAAAATTATATTGTAGGCCTTGTTAATTTAGGCAAAAGAGGAAGAAGGATAAAAAGAAAAAAGACTGTGTCCACCAAAGGCATTTTTCACTGCCTTTTTCCTGCCTTTTTCCCAGAGTTGTTTGTTTAAAATAAGGCCTCAGTATTGTTTTATTTGCTTCATTTTCCTTGTTCCCTGCAGCGATCCATGGCAAGAATCTGATTTCCATTCTTCACCTTCTGGTAGCTTTGGCAATGCATTTCCGGGCTCCCATTCGACTGCCTGAACACGTGTCTGTACAAGTCGTAGTTGTACGGGTGAGTATGAACTCATAAGAGAAATTGATCAGAACAATCATTGTTTATCACTCTGATTTTGCAGTACTAGGCTGCTCCCATCCATTGCCCTCTGATCTCTTGTAATTTAGAAAATTCTTGTCCCAGTTGTTTAGTGAGTCCCAGTCTTGGGAATGCGTTTTTTGTGTGCTTAAATGTGATCCTGAGAACATAATCTCTTTAATGTGTTTGGGACCACCATTTGCTACTGCAATATCAAGCTAAAAACATGTGACGGGATTTTGTATAAGAGAGAGCTGTGTCTGTAATTTCTGGCACTTTAGTAAATGGTTTTTGCCATGCATTTTTTGTAGAGAAGCCATTGAAACACAGACAGCACAGAAAGGAGTTTCAGCACGTAGAATCTCCCTAGTCTGGGAAGCCTGTTACTGATGTTGTTTTTCCCTAATGACTTGCTATGCAGACTTAGACATGTTGTTTTCCTTGGCATGCAAATAGACTTTCATAATTTCTTTCACAGCCTTGTGTTTTTGTTAGCTTTCCTTAGATATGGAGAAGAGATCTGACCTGAGGAACCTTGACGTCTTCCCTCCTGCCCTAGATCTTGCTCTAGTTATTCCCTTCTCTGCTTGGCGTTGACCATTTCCTTTCACTCTACAAAGACTCTACTATCGGAGCATATACATATGCTTTTTATCTCACCTTCTATCCCAGCTGAAGCTCCCGTGGCAGTACAGTCTGTAGCATGCGAACCCAGCTTTTCTCAATAGCTGTGGAAACACCAGGCAGAGCTGTTCCAGCTGGCACTCTGATCATGCCGTGACTGTTTGCTGTGGTGCTCAGCGCTGTTGTTGCAAGGCAGGCTCAGCTGCTGGCAGCAGGCTGTGGAAGTACGTGCCATTTACTGTTAGAGGTGTCAGGCTGTAGTAGATTTCCTTTCAAGAATAAAGAAGATAAAGTGATCTCAGACTCTATTTTGCAAATGTGGATCCCCTTACAAGATGCGATTGCATGGTGGTTGATTAGGCAAGCCTCATTTTGCTTTACATTTAAGTAATGGCATTTTCCAGGCTGCCTGCCTGAATGCTCTAGAGGTACAGGGTGTGATGTACATGAGTAATTGATGGATACTCCCTGGCTCACAATAAATGTATGTATTATCTTTAAGAGGTGATTTTGAACTGCTTTCAGGCTGCTGTAGTTCTTTCATTTTAAGAACAGTGGGTTAGGTATAAAGTAATGAATGTAAACAGGAGACTAATTTCTTTTTAAATTTCTTTTGACTGTCTTGGAAGGGTAAGGAGGAAAATGGAAATATAAGGTGGTCAACAGTCCTCTGACACCCTGATGCTAGAAATCTCTTTCTGCCCAGTACAGTGAAGTGTCTTCTGTAACTGATAAGTCAGAAAAAAACCTTAGGTAAAGAGGTAAAGCCTCCCTTTCCTTTCCCTTAGTTCAAGCTTCAGGACCCTCCACCTCTGTAGCAAAGGGAAGGCTGTGGAGGAGGTGTTTTCATGTCTTTTCCTGTTGGAGGGACATAGAGAAGACACCTACTGAGAGCATCTGGTTCACCAGAGTCCCTGCATCTTGAGACTAGACAAGGCTGAGGTGAAGACAGGATTAGATAAAGTATCGTGGTTTAACCCCAGCCGGCAACTAAGCACCACACAGCTGCTTGCTCACTTACCCCACTGGGGTCGGGGGGGAGAATCAGAAGAATAAAAGTGAGAAAACTCATGGGTTGAGATAAAGACAGTTTAATAGGTAAAACAAAAGCTGCGTGCTCAAGCAAAGCAAAACAAGGAATTCATTCACTGCTTCCCATGGGCAGGCAGGTGTTCAGCCATCTCCAGGAAAGCAGGGCTCCATCATGCGTAGTGGTTACTTGGAAAGACAAAATGCCATAACTCCAAACATCCCCCCTCCCTTCTTCTTCCCCCCAGCTTTATATGCTGAGCATGACATCATATGGTATGGAATAGCGCTTTGGTCAGTTGGGGTCAGCTGTCCCAGCTGTGTCCCCTCCCAGCTTCTTGTGCACCTGGCAGAACATGGGAAGCTGAAAAGTCCTTGATTTAGTATAGGCACTACTTAGCAAAAACTAAAACATCTCTGTATTATCAACACTGTTTTCAGCACAAATCCAAAACATAGCCCCATACTAGCTACTATAAAGAAAATCGACTCTATTGCAGCCAGAACCAGCACAAATGGCTGACATAAACTAGGGAAAGAAAGAAAGAGAGAAAGAGCAACTCCTGTGTCCCCAAGGGAGTGCCTGAAGGTGTCAGAGCAATGGTACAACGAGAGTTAATTTAAGCTCGAGAGGCTGTAAGCTCCTGCTCTTGGACCTAGAGCCTGGAGTCCTGGAGATGGTTATGGCAACTGCTGGCTGTGAGCCTACCTCAGCTGGCCCTGTGCAAGAGGAGGCTTGTTTCAGCCCCTCTATCCCACTGCTAGGAAAAGCTTGCAACTTTTCAGCTTTGTTTATTTAAATGGAAAGCAAGGCACAGTATAAACTGAAGCATGTTTCTTCTGGAACAATAGCTTTTGCCTTATAGTTTGGTAAATTGAATTTTTGTAGTTTGGCATCCATAATCTAGTCTAAAAATACATGCTGGTTCAGCAACACAGATCTCTTTAAATGGATTTTATTTAGCCTTTGTTATACTAATGAAAAACAGAAGAATGGTAATGAGGTTAATATTGTTCCTAATCCAAGTAAGAAAACTGTTAAGAAGATTATTATTATTATTATTATAATTATCAGTTTATTGTTAAATAATCTCTTATTACAGATCCCAATAATGATTAGGGTTCTGTCAAACTAGATCACAATTAACGTAAGATGTCTGCTCTGAGAGGTTTTAATTCAAATGTCTCTTCTTGCTTGAATATGCATTTAAGGGGATTAATCAACAGTTTGTTAAGTGAATTCTTTGTAAGCTTTGTGGAATTGACCCCACAGCAAGAAAACCTTGCAAGATGTTGTGGGAGTTTGGTGCAAGAACACACCCACACTGACATTTTCAAAACTGGTTAAGTCTCACTTTCATGGGTGACTTTGACACTTAGGATTATCATTATCAACTTTGTTGTACCGTCCTCACACTGTGCAGATGCATGAGGTGCTTCTTGCCCAGAAGGGCTGTGCTTACACTATGAAAATGAGAGTCATACTGGTTTAACAAGTTACTGCTTAGCCAAGTTGTGTGCATTTCCATAGCCCATCCCAGAGCAATGCAGATTACCTTATTAGCTTGTGTAAGTGTTGTGGGCTTTTTCTTCTCTAATTTTTAGTGTCCTGCTCCATAAAATGAGATAATATTATGATAGCACTGTGCTACACAGAAAGTATTTATCAAGATCTCCAGAGACTGGTGGAGATTCTGCCTTTCCCTTAAATTCTTCCCTTCCTTTAGCATCTTGAGGTGACAGACTGAGACTTTCCTAAGGTGCTGCATTTTTTAAAATTAAAAATAGTTAATTTATAGTCTGAGAAAGATCCGTAGCTGGATCTGTATCTGTCAAACAATACATGATCCTTTTTTGGTTCTGCACTGTATAGTTTGCTCAGAAACCCACAAGCGTTTTGGAGGGGACTTTCTGCTTTACCTTCCTTGGCAGGAAGAACCTTTACCTATCTATCTGTCTGTTGATATTACCTAGAACAACTACAAGACTAACCCAGCAGAAAAACACTTTTGTTTATATTATTTTATAATAGGCACCATGAGGTAGCCCCTCTCAAGAGCAGAGTTCCTGAAACCTAGTTACTTTCAAACCTTTTTGAAATCAACCTCCAGAATTGGTTTTCGTGGTGTTTTTTGTGTGAAACAGAAAATTTTGTAACAATGGCAATATATGTCCAAGTTACACATGTCCTAGCAGAGCAAGGGTTTAGGTGGGTCTTCTAGTTAAGATCCTGTTGATAGCTACTCTAAGTGCTGAGTTAAGAGGCTAAGATGATACATGTTTTTAATACTGGTGTCACTCAGCATGTGCCTGTCATTCCAGCCCTCCTCAGTGAGGGAAGGGAGGAGAGAAACTTTGTGGTTTCAGTGCGTGCTTCCAGTGAGAACTGAAAATCCTGAGATTTTTCTTCCAGCTGACTCTACTGCCTGATATTCGAAACGTAAGCTTGCATGATGAAGAAATACCCTAATTCAGGAAAACAAAAACGTTCTGAGAAATAAGTGTAAAAATTGTTCTTAAGGCTCACTGTGTTGGTTATTTTTACAAGGCTCAGGAATTGCCGCTTTTGCACTTAGCTTTCCTTATCCTCATTTTTAAAATTGCAGCATGTCCCACCTTGGTGCTGCTGGGAGTTCTGAGGTATTTTTACAGTAATTCCCTTGTAGTCTGAGTTGCAGACTGAAAGGTCAGAGGCAAGGCAGGATGAAGAATAAATGGGTCTGATGGCAGTGGTGCAAGCAATCAAAGTTTTATCAAAGAATGACATTTGCTTTTGGATTGCAAGGCCAAGGGACCTAGGCTTGCTGTGCGAGCAGCATGCTCAGCTGCCTTGGAGGGGGCTATGCAGAAATGCTGTCATTTCCACATATTGGGGAGTCAATGTTGGCATCCATTCCTCTTTCTTACCAGGTGTTTGGAGGCATTATTCACTAGTCACCACTTACTGCATTTTTGTTCACAGTTTATAGCATCTTCTCCCTGGGGTACATGGTGCCTGGAAGGTCCAGAAACCTGTGTTAATAAAGCAGAGATGTGGTGGGATGGAATAAAGACAACATTGTTTTGTATGCAAGAAAACATTGCCCTGTCAGATGCTTCCTCATTTTTCCATCCATGCTGTCATCCTGGCTTGTTTCACCAAACCTTCTGGCGCTGTTCCTGTGGCTCCCTCGGGAGAGCAGGATGAGATGTATGCATGATAGGGAGGTGAGAGGCTGTGAAGACATGGCCAGCTGGCGGCATCCAGCACAGGGCTCAGCTCAGGCACGGAGCTGTGACAGCACAGCGATGGGAGACCACGGCTCCCACCGTGCTTTCAGCCAGGCTCCCTGGGTGGTGGCTTGAGAAAGCGATGCTGCCTTCGTTCGTTAAGTAGGGGCTGGAAGGGCAGGAGTTCTTACTGGTTTTTAGATTTCAATTTTTATTTCTTAGATTGCTTCTGGGGAAGCATGTGTTTCTCTTCAAAGCTGTTCTCCCTATTAAGTTCTTGTTCGGGGTTCAGCTGGTGAAAATGATTGAGATGGCATATGTCTACGGAGCTTGTCTCTGGGGGGGTGGTTTCCCTGTTTACCTGAGCTAGCAGCTTTATTAACCCTGCCATAAGTCATTCTGACAGACGCGGTTCCTAGATGGCTGCTGAGATTTGAGCTGTTTGTGTCCGCTTTTTAAGCATAGAGAAGGGAGGAAAGAAATTCCTCCATTCAGACATAGGGCTATATCCAGTAGTTTTGGAAGGGACCCATAGAGATGTTAAAGTTTTTGACTCAGGTAAAAGCACTTCCAGCCTCTGAGAGGCACGTGCCATGTCTCCAAAACCCTGGAGAGGCACAGAAATATTTGACCCCACCTGTGTCAGGGGGGGCTGTGTCTTAACAGAGCCAAGGAAGGTGTTATAAAGCTATTTTGAAACTGAGTCTCACCGCATGCTAACTCTCTGTTGGGTAGGAGACTCCTTATTCATGTAGAAAATTATCCCAAGGAGAGAAAACCCAGTAACAGGGAAATACTATTCATTGTGAAATCTCCAGTTGGGCTTTTTATGCTCCCTACGTTTCCTTGGTGGATGTGTTCCTGACAGGCATGTGGCTGGTGGCCTCAGTAACGTGCCTGCTCTAGGAGAGCCGCCCTCATGCCCGGAGAGCTTTGCCGGCACACCAGAGCCCTGGCCTGGGGACAGCCGTCCGTGTTATTTCAGCCCCAGACCGCTCTGGAGAGCCAGGCTGCCTGTTGTGTCAAATTGTTGGTTGACACCATGACATGCACGACTGCCCTTGGGGAATTTAAGACGGGGCTGACAGACTCTCTCTAATTTGTGTTCCAGGCACGATGTTGACTCTGGTCTCAGGAGGAGAATTGTTAGCAAGTTTGTTGGCTGGAAATATATACATATACATTTCCCAAACATCCATTTGGCTGTCAGCCTCATAAATGCCACTGTTCTGGGAGTGAGCCCTCCTGTGTCAGCTGTTTGACCTCTACCTCTACAAAACTTAGTGAGCACGCTTTATCCAGTTTTCTCCTCTGGGATTCTGAAAGATGCTGAATGCTGCAGAGCCCCTAATGAGCTTCTCCTTTACTAATGCAGTCTCACTTTCTAACTCCATCTTCCTTTCCAGAAACGCGAAGGCCTCCTTCAGACCACTCACGTTACAGAGGAGCTGACAACTACAACAGAGTAAGCACAAAACCCTTTAGCGTGTCTGTCTTTAGTGTGTCTGTGGTGCATGATGCGAGACCATTTACAAAGACGAAAGAGAGACTTAATCTTCCCCCCACCTCTGCTAAATTAACAAAATCCTTTAATGTGGTGCTTTTTTAAATACAGAGAAATAACTTGGTCTCTGGAAATATGTTACAAAGGAGAAAAGTGTCTTCTTGACATTCTTATGTTACAGAAGCTTTTAAATGAATAGTTCATTGAAAGTGACCTTTGTGGGCCTTCCCCCCCGCCCCCTGCTTCTGGAGGTAGCCATATCTAACTAATTTGTGCCCAGTGCTGTTGCCTCTCTCAAGTGAAGGGCCAATGGAGATATTTTGGGGAAGAATTAGTTTGACAAAAGGCAATTCTTTGAAATACCTCTCAAAACGGAAGTGATACCCTGTTAAAATTGTAAGGAGAGATGATCTCTGTTTTCAATAGTACCTCAGGACTAGAGCTCAGCAAAAATAAATTAAATAAACAAACCTCTTCCCTCTCCAGTTTTTGCAACAGATTACTTTGCTTTATGTTTTTACAGTCCTTTTTATAAGGAGAAGGCTAGACATGCACTTTGGCTGCAAATAAAAGCTGAGATTTTCCTTTGCATGGCCTGAAGGCAACTCTTCTAAGAGGGGCTTACATGAGCCCTCCTTCAGTTTATCAGTGTATTGGCTCCCTGTAGAGTTGGCTCAGCTTTCCATGACTTTGAAGATAAATGAAGGACCATGTGGCTAGCTCAGTGGGGAAGATCTTTCAGATGGAAATGCTCAAAAATGAGATCATAACATCTCTGTGTGGACATTAAAGATCTCATAGTGTTTTTTGTAGGATCAGAGCTCTGCCTCAGGTTTGTGGGCCAAAATTCCTCCCCTCACTCCTATACTCTTGAACAATGTAGTTAGCTTGTCCTCTCCTTCAGATGTGGTTTGTAAGACGTAATTTGCGGAGTGGGGTTTAGACATTTTTTAGCAAGAAAGATGTTTACAGATTTGCATGTGTGTTTATACATGTATTTTATTAAGTTATTTAATATTATGTTATATTAAGAGGTTTAGTGTTTAATGTGTTGCATACCCAGATATAAGTGTAGCTACGGAAAATGCAATGATCAGCAGAATCCAACATTCATTGAATACTTTCAAATTCCTCCGTGCAAATCAGGGCCTGATTCTCAGCTGATAAACATCTGCATATGTCTGGTGATGTCACTGGCTGTGTCTATAATTCATATGTGGCAGTTTTATTTACATAATATCCAGATATGATGTATGTTTTCTTTCTTCAGAGAAAACAGATTAAAGTGAGATAGATAGCCTTGCTCCTTCTGAGCTGTGTGGTGGAGAGTCTGATGACTGTATTTGTGGAAACTGTACACAGAAGTACATTTGTTCATTCACTCTTCATCATAAAAATAGTTATGCATAAGAAATCATAATTATGTGTAAAACATAATTACGCATTTCCATTCATTTCAAATGTATCCCCCTGACATCACTGGTGGTCTGCTGGGGACATTCCTGCAGCACGTTGGGTCTGGTCTGCGACATGCTCAGCCTCCTGACTTGGTAGGAGTGGTTAGCCCTCGGCATCTTGCAGGAAAAGGCCCGTTAAGCCCGTGGTCTTGTCTTTTCAAAGTGATTATTCATGAACTAACCCAATATTTTTGAATGCTCTGACTTGCAGGATGATGATGGGAAGATTTGGTAAGTTGACTCTGAAATTTTTTTTTTTTTTTTTATGTCAGGCACAGAAATCTTGTCTGTTTTCCTTCAGCAGATCAAGACAATGGATTGAGGAATTCTGCAGGGTTGGAATGTATTGCGGGGGCAGGTTTTGTTACTCCACACAGAAGTGGAGCATAATGAGTAGAACCAGATCATCTAGTATACTGCTTGTGCTCTTTAGACTGGTCTCTGTTGATTTGTTTTCATTTGTAAGTAACGAATAGCGAAAATGATGCACAGGGCAATATTTCCTAGTACTGTTGTTAGTGGTTTGAAGTAAAAATCTTTGCAACCCCCAGCAATAAGAGTTACACCTTCTTCATAATGTGACCATTTAATTTATATATAAATGAATATGTGAAAATTACTGAAGCAAAGGTGTATGGTACAAGGTGTAAGAAAGCTCTGTTTATCTGTCCGCTTTCATCGACCAGTCAGCCCTCTCTAATTCCTTTGCATGGAGTATCTTACCTCCTCCATGTTCACTAGATTTTAGAGTTTAGACCTTACCAACCATAGATCTGGTCTTCTAAACAAAAACCAATTTTTTTGGTGTTGCTGCCGAGAGAATTCTCTTTTTGCATTTTGTTTTGTTAGTGGCATTAAGTCACTTGTTCTCACTGAAGAGATGTGGGCTCCTGTAAAGGACTGTGTGTGATGAAGAACAAGTCATTTGGTTTCTCTGTTCCCCATTTATAATGTGTGAACACTACCATTTCCCCTCTTGCAGAGTATCTACCTTAAAAATTAATAAGGTACTTGGAAAATAGGTAATGTCAGGGGGTTATATGGGCTAAATAACATATCTTCAGATACTAAAGGAATTTGGATAATAAATATGTTTGTGTATTTAACAAGAGAAAACTATTAAAATGTGTTCTGTAAATAAAAAGAATTTGAACTTGGGAAAACTGTTAAAAACTATCTTGAAAATTTTAACAGCTTAAAAACCACACACTTTTCCGGCATTTTTTATTCTTTTTTTTTTAATGCAACTGCAAATGGTTAGATTTCTAATTTTTTCTTGTTTTACCTGATGATGACAGTTGTCATCCAAAACACTCAGTGTTTGGAAAATTTCAGTCAGCCCAAAGCTGCCACAATGTGAAATGTTGCACTAATATAGTCAATTTAGTAGATTTTAGATTGGATTAGACATTGGTATACAATGCTTTGAAGGTCTAAACATAATTTAAATCTTCATACTGTACGTAAGCTTTGCTCTTCATACACTGCTGAATCAAGTTTCACTCGTGTTCAGTTTTAGGCTTTAATGAAGTCAGGGGTAATACCAGTAATTTTAAATTAACCAAATGAATATCTGATTTTGACGCTGAGCGGTGGATGCAACCATAGCTATCACTGTAGCTGTAGTGCACCAAAACCAGGTGATGTTTCAGTGGCTCATGGTTTAAGTTAGGATTGGAGCATAGTCAAATTTATGTTTCATTTTAATTTTTCTTCCACCTGCATATTTTGTGTACCAATTATGAATGGCAGAAAAGGGAAATCAGTGAATGATATGTTTATTTTCAGTTACCTCTCAAATTCCCAGGGGAGTTCGCTCTGGCATTTAGTTAGACACCAAAATAGGGTGATAACTTTTAGCTTGGGTCTCTGTTACATGGCTTTCTGAGAAAGATCTTTAACCTTGGGACGCATAACCTGCTTCCCATACTTGGCTGTTGGAGGTGTATTGATGTTTTTTTTTTCCCCCCCCTAAAACCAGAGCGTGATGCCTTTGACACACTTTTTGATCATGCACCAGACAAACTCAGCGTAGTCAAAAAGGTAAAAAATAAAATTCAAGTTTTATTTTCTACATTGCTTTTTTTCTTATGCTTTTGGAAAGATATCCAGAAAGATCTGGAAAACAGCAGAAGAGGATTCTGAAATTGTGAAAAGAGTGTTTATCCCCAAAGATTACTGTTGCAAAGCCAGATGATACCTGGATTCATTGGCTTTGGTCAGGCTTGTCTCATTACTCTGGTTTATTGGCCAAGGCTTTTCTAGGTAGTGCTGCTAGATTCAATCAAAATGATACAGGTTAGAAAAAGCTACTCTGCAAAGTATTCGCAGTGGTACAGATCATTGTGACTGGACAGTCGTACATGCTTTTATATCGCAGGCGCTGTCCTCCAGCGAGGAGGGGCTGGGCTGTTGGCTAATGAGGTGGTGGTGACCCCTTCGCTAAAGCTCAACAGCAGCCAGAGTCATGCAGTGTCTTCAGCCTCAGTCTCCCCAAGAAGCACTCGCTGTTTGGTTTTCAGCTCATTCTTGTACTAAAGATGATCTTCCACAACTGGAAGATATTTTCCACCATACCCTGAAATGTGATTCACTCATAAATAAGTTTGCTAAAGATAAAGCTTTTGCAGAAGAGTTGCTTTTGTCCTAGGGCTCTTCTGCTTAACACTAATTCATATGGTCCTCTGGTCTCTCCTCCAAGGCTGAGTATCATTGCAAAGCACACCTATTCAGACATATTCTTGACGTGGCTCTTGTGCTAGGCAGAACAGAGGGGTAAAGTGGCAGTTGATCTCTGCCAGCTCTTGTTAGTTTTAGAGAACACATAAGGAAGAGACTTGACGTTCCATCCGCTAGTTCCAACATGGCTGTTAAGCTATTTATTAGAACAGTAGTATGCAAAGATCAGTGTTGTAATTTGTCCCTTCGCTTCATATGAAACAGAGGATGTATGCATTTAAAATAATGCTTTGAAGTCTCTGGAAGATTTTATCTTTCCAGTCTGAAACGTCTTCTAGAAGAGTGTTTTTAAAGTTGATAGAGAATTAAGTTAACTCTATCCACTCAGTAAAAGTGTTAACACCCAACTCTGTGTCCGTTTTGGAAGTGGTGTAAGCAGGCTGGCAGATCTCTGTGCTTCAATACATTAGCATGTATCTGGCTTATAGTAGCAGGATCTTGCATGTCTGCTTCCTGCGGGAATAGAAATGCCAGACTTGGGTTACATCCTGACTGTAATTTGCTAATTGATATGCACACATCACTCCAGGAACAGAGATATGTGCAGAGCAGTGTACTGTTAGCATCTTCTCTTGGGAGTCTTAGCTCAGTGCTGCTGATGCCTTGCTCCCAGGCAGTGGATCTTCTCCAAGAACTGAAGAGACTAGTGTGGACAGTAAATGCACCTACTGCTTGCTTCATCTTCACAAAGAACCTACAAAAGAACCAATGTCATCACAGCTTTTTCCCACAACACTGAAGTATGCTTTATGCGCTAGGAAAAATAACTAGTAAGCTGTATGTAATAGCACCATCTGGTGACTTCTGGCATATGGTGCAACAAAAATGACTATATGACTGAGTTGTTTTCAGTTTTATGTACTTATTTATGCAAAAGCAAATAGCACACATGCATATTTATTAAGCTTAAAAAAATGTCTTAAAAGATTATGTTAACCCTTTCACATAGGCACTGACTGTAGCGTCTAACGTCACTGGTTCTGGTGTTTTCTTTTATAGTCTCTGATCACCTTTGTGAACAAACACTTGAATAAACTGAATTTGGAAGTAACGGAGTTAGAAACCCAGGTAGGGGACTTTGTCTTTTTGTATGTAATCTAACTGTGTAAGTTCCAACTCTAGGCCCTTGCTCCATAAAACCTTGTTATGGAACTGTTTATCTTTGGGCATGTTAATTTATGGGATCAAGGCTTTGCCTTTTAAGTAGCAATGACATTCACTGATGCTTGCTTCCTTTACTCCTGTTTACACATACTTCATGTTGATGTTGATTTGTATTATAAGGCGAAATTCTTGGAAATTAATAGGGTCATATTAATGACTGTAGAATATGGCTGGATTTCAGGGCGACTTGTCTCTCGGATCAAAGTGGAGTGCTGCAAAGCAGTTGCTATAGTTATGGGTGGATGGTGGGTTGTGTCTTTTCTAGCTGTGAGGGTTCATGATGAACTGGTATAAGCTCTTAATAGCTGGCTGCCTGGGGCTCTCAGGAGGACTGTGGACTGCAGTGTGCAGTTCATCATAGAGATATCAGTGTTAGCTTTGACCACATCAAAGTGGGACTGGAAACAATTTTGCTGGTGCAGCAAAGGCCTTCATATCTTCCTCTTTACCCTGCTGTCTTGTGAGCACATGCACTGTGCTTGCTTCTCAGCAGTGTGGATTAACGACTCGGAGCTCCTGTACGGCAGTGGCTTGACTGCCAGTGGTATCCAGGTTAGTTTGTTTAAAGCTAGCGGAGGTGACTGTCAACCACCACTATCTGCTCTGAGGAGTTCTCTGTCTCTAGCGAGGAACTGGGTACCGAATATGCTTGGAAACCTTAAGTAAGTGTGAATTTCAGTGTCAGTGGGGTAGTTCTCACTTTACAGATAAAATTAAGCAATTTTCAGTCATGGGCTTAGCTAAGCAGAAGCAGATATTCTTTCCAGAGTTCACTGAACTGTGGAGACATGGTTATCTTATTGTCGCGGCAAAAGAATAAGCACAGCATCTAGATAATTATACCAGGAGTGTGGGTAATTGGTTTGAGCCTGGCTTAGTTTAATACCAGTCATTCACTCCTATTTTATAGCTTTGCTGAAATAAATGGGTGACTGGCTCTGATCTGTCACAAGAAATTGTTGCTAAATGCCTTAGAAGTACCCAACAATTTATTTTTAAAAAGGTTAGAGGATGTCACATATACCATCTCAGGATCACAAGTGAGAAGTCTGTTAGAAACACATAACATTACCCCCCTTAGCCAGTAAGTAGTCATCCTATCTGGTAGGAATACTGAACAGTATTGCTGAAAGTAGTATATTGTTTAGTATTTACTGAAACTGTAAACAATCTCTTTTGACTTGGAAAAAAAAATTCTTTTGTGAAGTTAAACTTCCTACCTGTGACAGGGGAGACTTAATTTCAAGTTCTGATTAAGGGCACAGGTTTGAATGTCCAGCACACACGACTTAAGAGGGATTGTAGTTGAAATGACCAGGTACTGTAGTAGTAGTAGGACTGGGAGTATATAATGTGGAAACATGTTTCACAGGAAGTCTTGTGTTTTTTAAAATAGAAAAGCTTTGTTAAATACTGTAGTGAAGTAGGCAAGATTCCTCAAGCGAATAAAATGAATGTGAGGAAAATCAAGAACAGACTCTAACCTCACCCCAAAGTATTCAGTAGCCTAGTAAATAGGTAATTGGCTAGACATAAAGAAGATCTTGTTTTCAATCCATGCCTTTTCAGACCAAATACTCTGCATAACTAAGGAGTGCAAATTGTAGATAACTCCCAGGTGAATTGCTTTTAATTTCTCTGCTTAGAGCTATTTACTGTATGTAAGTAATTTAAATAATTGTTGGCACATGATCTTGCATGGGTTAATGCTATAGTGATAGCTGATGGGCTTCCTTGTTTTGCTCAGGAAATGAGAGTAGGGGAAATAATGCTACCAGATGTAGGGAGAAAGCCTTGTATCCTGTGATTTTTTTTCTTTTCTTTAGAGAACTGACAAGAAAGCAGCTATATCAACAGGCTCTTAAGAAGGGACTGATTTAGCTTGCTCAGCTGCACTGGTCTTTGCAAGGGTATAGGTGAATCCAGGGAGCAGATGAAACAAAGCCCTAAATGCTTGTTACACTTGCTGTCAATTCCTTGCTATGCCTGAAAGGAGCAGTCTGTGACTCCTGAACCATCTTACACTTCTGTGCTAGCAAACAACAGTGGTAGAAATCGAAGTACATAATTTGGGCCAAGCATTCTTTGTTCTGCTTGTTTATGAATGCTTCTTTGACAACAGATGCTTTCACCTAGGAATGTCATCAGTATTTCTATTTAGTTTGCAGATGGTGTTTACTTGGTTTTGCTCATGGGTCTCCTTGAAGACTACTTTGTTCCACTTCACAACTTCTACTTAACACCTGAAAGTTTTGATCAAAAGGTAGGTAGAAACTCCAGGTTATACTCTTTTTGCTTTGTTACCACATGATATTTTCCAGTCATTGTGCCCAGTAAATCAGAACCTGGTATATTCTTCTCTTCAGGAGCTGTAGCAAGGATGTACTGGCTGTGACACTTGATAATTAATACCACTAAAAGTTGCTTGTGAAATGAATGGGTAAATTCCCCATAGTTAAGGAAGAAAGGTATTCTGTTGCTAGCATCAAACGACACATAAAGCTCATGAATATCTGGAATTAATAAATCAGTAATAAGTGCTTTGTACTGTATAGTACTTTGCATAATCAAAGTGATTTATTAAATTGTAGTACTGCCTGAAGTGTTTTTGTGCGCAGGGATGCCTTATTGTGCTAGACAGCAGAGCTGATGCCTGGTCTTGTCTAGTATGTACTATATAAATAGGCAAGAAAGACAAAAGGTGAGAGATGGGAAGCTCTGCTTTAGCTGCATCCTATACACTGGGATTGACATGGATAGAGCTTGTTCCCAAGGTCACAGAATGTCATCCCTAAAAACTGCCCCCTCATCTCATTAGTGTCAGTTGCCTAATAACCATTAGTTCTTTTTCTGTAGTTTATTTAATGTTCCTACAAACCAAGCGAATAAATATCATTACTTGATACATAAATGAGATACTGTAGTAGAAGAGGTGGTACCTGGGCCATGATCTTTGGTTGATCTGGGGTTAGAAACTATATGTTGAGTGCTCACAGGTAACATGTTTTGGAGTTGATCTAAAGCCAAGATGGATGCCCTGATCCTGCCAGGGAGGGAGCATGAAAAAAATTGCTTGTCTGAAGTCAATTTGTGAGCACAGACATCTGGTTCTGTGTCCAGTTCCCGGCAGGATCATTGCCAATGTTGCTGACTTTAACTTTTGAGAGAATGTGCTAGCTTGTTGTCTTTGGATATTTCTTTCTGTTTGGTAAGGAGTGAATGACTTACTGCCTAACAGTGTCTCAGACTAAACAAGCTTTGAGGAAGAAGAGTGGATTCTTTGCAGTCTTAGATTGTCTTACTCATAATCAGGGTATTAGAAATGGAAGGAGACGAAGTAAGTGTCTTGCTCTTAGCCCCACACTTGCTCCATTGTCCTGTGTCCTTCCTAGTGTTAACAATGAGTAGAGTGCTTAACACATATTTTATTGTCATAACCAAATGTTTGCCTCTTTCTGCAGTTGTTCCTGGACATGCACACACATCTGTGTATATTCGGTGCCTGGTATCAGAATACTCTGAGCCTGATTGTGCTGGAGTATTGCATCTGCCCCCTGCTTTTTACTCTTCCATGTTCTGCAGTGGAGAGGATGCAAGTATTGTGTTGGCTGAGCTGGAGCAGGAGATGGCTAGGTCAGGAGTGAAAACACTGGCAAAAGTTAAAAGATTGAATGCTTTGTAAGGCGAGGACTGTTTAAAATAGTGGGTTTTTCATAATGACTTCAGCACAGATTTTTGCTGTCAAGCACCCCTCAGCAAAGGTACATGCTTCCTGAGGGATGAGACTTCATCATCAGTACAATAACCCAGCTTTGCCTGGGTGGATCATAGCAGCATTGCAAGAGGAAATTGAGGTGCACCAAATGAGCGCCTTTGCAGACTCAGGCTAAGGTGCTGAGCCTGCTGGTTCTATAGGTTATATAGGGTTTGTTGACTTCCTCAGGAGGTGGCTAGTTGCTATTTGGGAGCTTAAAGGGGCTCCCTGAAGGCAGGAAATCAGGCTCCGGTAAGAGGGGCTTCTTTAGATGTTAAGTGTGTGGATAGGATGGGGATTAGTTCATTTTGAGTGTTGTATACTGCACAGGAACTTGACAGAGCAGTGGGAAAATGGTCATCTGCTATGTCTTATACAAGCTCTCCTTTATGGCTTTCTCTTGCTTTTTTATCCTAGTATCTTGAATTTTTGCCCTTGTAGAAATGCAGGATGCTGAGTTGTAGCCAGCACCTGTTCAATTATGATTTTGTTGTTAATGGTTTAAATTCATAAAGATTATCCAGTATTCCTGAAGTAATGTGGTTTTGTGTGGAGACTCTGCCTTGAGGAAAGGGGATTTGTAAATCAAAGAAGGAGAGGTAGACTCTGTGTTTTTGGGAAAGGAAAAAATATTTTCATTTTGAAAGTGATTGGTTTTGTCACAGTGAATGAGGAGGAACTGTAGCAGGTAAAAAGAGATTAATAAAGTCCTGAGCAATAAGCGCCAGTAAAAGGGGCTTTTCTTCCTTGCTGTAGGGGAGCTTTGTATGTGTAACTCCCTGATTTTCAAGATGAGTAGCTTTAATTAAATCTCTTCCCCTTGCTATGTATCTCCAGAACTGTCATTTGCAGTAACAAAAATGCACAGAATTCATAATCCAAATTACCTTGCTTAAATTTCAGTAAGCGTGGACAAGAAAGCTGCTATGCAGATCTCTTTAGACCATAATGTTTGCTCCTCAAAGGAGATATTAAAAGAAGGCACCCACTTTATTGCATTTTTCCTTTTTGTCCATTTTGTTTCCTCTGACTTTATGTTCATGTATGATCCTTGGTGGCTTGTTCAGGAAGCTCTTTCTGTACAGTTGTGCCTTGCTTGTTTTGCAAGTTCACTGAACAGTCTGTCTAGGAACTGCCACCACCAAGCATTTTTTGAAGCATTTGCTTCATTAGAGAAACTTAATTTGACTTGTATCTCTGTTTTCAAGTAGAGGAAGCCAAAGCACCAAGAGACTAAGGGATTAGCACAAGGTCACGCAACAAGCAGCCTGGCTCCTTGATGATGTGATGTTGATGTTGCTTCATATGCAGCTGATAATAATGCAGAAAAGACTAATGTTGTTTGCAAATAATTCCATTTAGTGTCCTTATTTCTTCTTTCTTACACACCCATATGTATTTTCTCATCTCTGTTCAGTTATGTCACTTCTGTTACATTCCTTGTTGCCTGGATGGCAAGTGATCTCTTGCCTTGGAGTCGGAAATGTTGATCTTGGGTACAGGCAGGAAGAACTCAACAAAGTGCAGCTCTGTTGTACTTGTTACTGGGAGCTCTCTGGCCTCTGCCATAGAGACTGAGATCAGGGCTTAATGGGGTTTCCTGGTTCATGTGGTACCCAGTCACATTTTTACACTTGAAATTTGGAAATCTTAAATTACTTCCTTTGTATCAAAAAGTGAATATTTTCCCTATAATGGTACAAGCTTTCATTTCTTAGTCTCTCATGTATACTTTCTGCCATGTTTAAACATGTAAATGTTTAATATTGATTTAAATAGAATTATTCTCTATATCAAGTATAGAGAGAACAAAGCATTTTTTAAATTTGATTAAAGTTTTTAATGCCTATATAACTTTGAGAGTCTAAACACTTTACCTCTTTCAGGTCCATAACGTTTCCTTTGCTTTTGAGCTGATGCAAGATGGAGGACTGAAGAAACCAAAAGCTCGCCCCGAAGGTATGGACACGCCGCGTGGCTTTAAACTGTATATAAAGACATAATAACAAGTGCATTTCAAGTGCAACTCCATTTGAAGACAGTAGCGGTAGTACCACAAAGTGGAGCTGTAAATGCGCCCCTTGACAGTTTTCCAAAGCATTCATTGTCTGTGTCTGGGGTATATCCTTACCTGTGTTTCTTGTCTGGAATAGATTCACTGAGGTGTACAAGTCTAGCTTTAGTGAATGATCCAAGAGCTGTTCAGTGCTATATTATAAATTCAGCTGGTATTCTCAGTAACAATCCAAGCAGGAAGCTTTTCATGGTCTAATTCTCATAATTCTTACAGTTAGTGCTAGTTTGGACTCTTGTGATCAGATTTCAGTGACAGATAACTGAAAGGCTTTTGGTTTTTTAAGTGAACCAGTAGCAAACTCTCTTCTTGATTTATGTGGACTTGGGAGTCAGAACTGAAAAGTGTAAAAACTGAGTTTTTCTTTTAAAGTCTCTGAACCTTGAAATTAATGTTGAGGTCTGTGTTGTTGCTTGCACTAGGGATAAAAAGAGGAATTAAAACTTTATGACTGCTAAATGAGCAATTTTTATTCCTGGTATTACAAACTACATATGTGTTAGAGGCTTCCGGAGAACAAAGAAAAATGAGGAGCCCCCAAGAAATGTTCAGTCTGACTTAAAATGAGACAAAGTGGTGATAGTAAATAGATTAACAAATACTGGAGCTGGTTTTAGTGGGGAAAAATGGCAAAAGATGATATTAAATGCATGTGTATTGTGTCAGTGCTGTTCTTTTAAATTTGGGGATGAAAAGTGCTCCTGAAAAATTCAGTGAAACAAGACACTGACTTGGGAAAGTAAAGGAGTGTTCTGAGTATTGGAGCTGAGTCAGTGGGTATATGAGGAGGACAAGGAAACTGGAGAAATATGAATGCACAATCAGGAATGGCAGTTTTTTGAGTAGAAGGGTTAAAGAGATTGCAGGAGGAGACCAGGTAAGCTAGATAAGCCTGTTTTGAGAGAGAGAAAATGTTAAAAACCTAGGAGAAGACTTCTCTAGTTGAAAGCTTGTCCTTTTTCTTTGTTTTGTTTCAATCAGTTGATCTAACAGAGGAGATTACCTTCCCATAAGGCTATCTTAGACCCTTACACTATCATGAGTGGTAGAACACTATAGCAGATCTTTTGTTCGCTCCGGACAAGGTGTGTAGATTCAGTAAGCAGCAGAATATGTTTCAGTGTTTTACTGATTGAAAATTTAATTATTAATAGAAGTTAGAGAGCCAAATTAGCTCATAGAACATTGCTTTTTGCTTTTCGCTGCTGCAGGATGTACAGTCTCTTGTGTGCATTCCTTCCTCTTCTGTGTGCGTACCCATTCCCGGCAGCAATAGTTCACAGCTGTTGGAGTGAGTGTGCTTGTGTGGTGTCTGTGTGGCTGGAATTACCTGCAAAACTGACTGTTGCTTTTGAAAAGCTGCTTCTGTGGAGAGGACAGTAACATCTTGGGCTTTGCTTGTCACTGTATTTTCATCGAATCCTCTGTAGGATCTTGAGAGTCAGTACAGTCATGTAATATGTGTTTCTTAGAACAAGAATTCATTTTGTCATAGACCTCCATGCTCTGCAAAAAGTTTTGTGTATGGTATACTCTGTTAATGCCGTACTGATCTATTGTTCATTCCTAAATAGGCTGGAAAACCTGTTAGGTGAATCCATGGCTGTAGGATTTTCATGTAAAACGTTGTCTAGAGTAGAACATCACAATTTTTATTTCTATAGCCCATGCTTTCTGCAGTGCTTGGAAGAAAGAGGTCTTGTTTAATATTTTAGTGTGTCTTTGTACAGGTGATAAACAAAAATAAGAGCATACAGGACAGCTCCTCTTCTCTGTTCTTCCAGCCCAATTCAGTAGATTGAGCCAGCAGCAGTACCTGATGCTGAGTTATTGCAGCAAAAGTATGTTGTAGTGGATTAATTTATTAGCCTCTAACGGGGTTGTTATGGAGTGTTAAGGTTCTTAATTAATGGAATATTTAAACTATTTTGATGATTTATGGCCACTTTCAGTTAACATTTTATTAGTTGTTGTTGGTAATGTAATGACTGTGCATGCTTCATCTTACAATAAGAAATGGGAGGCTGAGAATATGCTTATTCCTGGGAATGCCTGTTCAAAGCTGATCAACAAGGAACACTATAATCGCCCACACAGGGAGGATGCATCTCACACTACTGTACTCTTTAATGCAGGAAACAAAGGCATAACGAGGTCTGAAAGTTAGGAAAATGTCAGGCTAGAATTACAGTATAACTTTTGCAACAGTGAAGGTAATTAACAATCAGTGTGAATTGTCAAGGGATGGAGGTGGAATTTCTACCACTGGAAGATTTAAAAAGAAAAAAGAAAACAAAAAACCATGCAATGTTAAGCTTATTTTTTTAATTCAACTACAGCTTGGTTAGTAAGCTCAACACAGGATTTCTAAGGTAAAGTTCTCCAAGGACTGGGTTGTACATGAGATCAGACTACATGACCACAATAGTTTCTTCTGACCCTAAATTTACATGCCATTACACTGCCAAATAAAAGAGCTGGATCCATTCCTTCTTTTAGTGATGGGCCCTCCCATACCTCTCATTCCTCAGGGTAGTCACCAGGGGTGATCAGCAGCCGGTATTTAGCTCAAATTGCTGTTGGAGATTAGTAGGAGTCAGCCTTAAATACCTCCATGAGGGCAGATAGACAGGGTGCCTGCCCAGCCCAGTGCTGCAGATCTGGGCCCCCTTCCAGCTCCTGCTTGTGCTCTTTCTGGTGCCCTTAGCTCTTGCTCTGGCACTTCGCTGCCTCTTAGTCCTTGGGACGTGACCTGGTTTCCTAACTGTTCTTCTGGCTTCCAGAGATGTTTCTGCTCTGCCCTCTAGATTTCTGTTTCTCTCCACTGGCACCTTGATCTTGGTTTATAGCATAGGCAGTTCCTGCCTCTGAACTGATGTCAGCCAGAGGCAGGAACTGAACCCTGCAAGACTTGATCACACCGCTTCATGCCATGGCAGCTGAGATGGAGGTTATGGTGGCTCAGGGAAGAGACCCATCCTGCTTTCAGTGGAAGGCTGAAGATGGATGACATGGGGAGAAGAAAACCGTCTGGGAGGAATAGGGCAAATACACTGAAAATCTCTGACCACTGCAGAGCTAACTGTTTGGACCAGTTTTTTGGCATTTTCATAGTGCCAGCACTATTTTGTTTATTTGTTTAGCAAGCAAAAGTGGCTGCCAGCATCAGTGGGTCAAATTTGCTGGTAGTTGCCTCTTCTGCAGTTATTTGCCTTAATTTCCCATCTTTAGAAATGCATGGCTGTTGCAAAGTGTTGTGTCTCATGGCTAAATTTACATTTTAAATCCATTTCTGAGGGAACTGGGTCTTGGTGCAGAGGAACCAATGCTGATTCTGGCTGTTATCTTACTGAGAATTTTATGGTAGTAAGCAACTTCCTTGTTTGAACTTTCAACTAACTTGAAATATTTAATATTTCAGTTATCCAGGTAAGACTTCTCTTTTTTCAGGGTGTATTACTTCACAGCAGTTAGGACCTTTCCTTTCTTTGGGTCAGCAGAAGATTCTTTTGCAAATGCAAAATACAAAACCATAATTGAAATATGTAAAATAATACAGGAAAGAGGTAGAAAGAAAAGTTTGAGAGGTTACTGAAAATACCAGATGAAGTGTGGGGGTTAGGGTGTTATCCAGTATGGGATGGGAGGGAAGGGTGGAGAGGTCCTGGCAATGATTCTTCAAAACAGGCAGTAGGTGTTTTCCCTGGACCTCACATTAATTGTACTTAGTCTGGTAACTGTTTGCTGTCTTCCTAGTTCTTTGAATGATTTTTTAATTATCTGTTCTTCCTTACTTCTGCTTCCATATATAGTTTACTGTGTATTTTTGGGTTCCTCCTCGTCCTTTCTTATATGTTATATCCAACCTTTCTTTCCACCTCTCAGCCTTCTCTGTGCTATGCCTCCCCTCGTAGTCCCTGGATTACATGTCTGTGGTATTTCCTGGCATTTTATTATAGTAATAGGTTGGGAGGTGCTAGCAGAAAAGCTTTTTGTTGAGGACTGTTCCAGACCTGTTCCCTGGCCTAGCATGCTAAGAAGGGATATTGGATTATAGAAAGCTTTGAGTCTGCTAAGAGAATTCAGGCTTCGTTTATTCGTGGACTGTATCATTGCAGATTTGTGGATGTGTGAGATTCAGTATCTCATATGATGTATATGCTACTTGTTTGCTGCTTCTGTGGCCTATTAAAGTCACTGGTAGTATTTCCCAAAGCCTTTATCCCAGGTCTCAGACAGGAGTAGACTTTTGCTGTAACCAGTTTTAGATGAGGAAGGGAATTATCTTTCTTCCATTTCCCAGAGAAGTTAGCTGTGACTGTATTATTGTGAAGGTGTTTTGAAGTGCATCATATGGGACGTTTAAAAAGCTTGACTTGAGGAGATCAAAACTCTGTGGGGTTTTTTGTTGCTGATGCCACTGGCTCAGAGATGTGGGAGCTTTTGTTCCTTTGAGGACAAACAAGGGAGAACAAAAAGCAAATTAAGAATTTCTCCTTTTCTTCCACAGATGTTGTCAACTTGGACCTGAAGTCTACCCTCAGGGTTCTGTACAACCTGTTCACAAAGTACAAGAATGTTGAATGAACCTGGAAGCTGCTGAGGTCCTCATCCTTCCAACCTCCATAGGCAGAAATTACAATAAACACACCCTCTGCACGCTCCCTTTGTGCCTTATGCTATACTTCATGCATTCTTTCTACAGTTGATGTGGTCTGTCTGTAGCTGTTTGTATTACAATCCCACTGAAAATAATGCATGTGTATTCTCTAGTCACTTGAAAATGTGTAGATATTTCACACTTTTACCAAAAGATACTGTTGAGTCTGTTGTTTGTTATCATCAACAAATGTTCTTTTGATAAAGGAAATATACCACTAACTAATAAGCAGGGAAAACATGAGACCTTCCTCATGGCTGGAGACTCTTTGCTTCTATAATAGACTTTCTTTTGCATACTCCTTGTTTGCCACTGGCATTTGATAATTTACCAGGCTTAAGTGTTAGCAGTAGGAAATCAGCATTGGAATTTATTTAGAAGCTGAGCCTTTTCTGTTAAATAAGGTTTTTTATGTTCTTTTGGGTGGGTGGGACTGGGGGGAATTACAGGCACTATCTGAAGCTAATGGCAAAAGCTTCAGTTTTTGTGTTAACCTCATACTACTCAGTGTTATTTCCATTCAGTGTTTACACAAAATAAGTCTTGCAATGGGATGACCAGCTAACCTTTTGATGCCTATTTTTTATTTCATCTCCTTTCTGGGGTAAATTTGGTTGCTAGAGCCACTGTCATCCGTTAAGCATGCAGCGTCGATCAGGTCGGTCAGGAGCTGGTCAAATAGGTGCAGGATGGATTAATGTGTTTTGCCCCCAGTCCTTTCTGAAACGTACATGCGGTATAATGAGCTTGGCAGTTTAAAGGCTGACTCTTCATTTCATGTAGCTGAGTTAAAGGGTCAGATTCATTCCTGTTGGAGTTATTAGCAGCTGTACAGTTCTGAGGGTCAGGCTTTTATAAACAGAGTTTTATGTATTTTCTTTCCTAAAGAGTAGAACTGAATTACTCTATAAATAAGAGCTTGTCTTTACTTGTGGATTGCGCTGGGCTATGCAAGACGTCGTATACATAGTGCAAGCCGATGGTTAGCACTAAATGTGAAGCTCTTCAGTGATCAGTTATGCTTTAAACTAATTTCATTGAATTGTCCTGTGCCATCACAAGAAATACTCTGCTAGGCTCTGGCCTAGTCCTGTAATTTTTTAAGCTGTTATGGATTTTAGCGGGAATCTGTTTTAAAAAAAGATTGCTAGATTTATCTGATAGAGTCTAGTTACCTCATAGTACTTAACAGGTTTCATCTGTGGAGCTGTTCCTGGCTGGGGATGTGCAGGTGTAGTGGTGTCTACAGGGAGGTTGTGCTGAAACATGAGCCATAGATTTTTGAGGTGAGCTGTGCAAAGGAAATGGGAATGTAATTTCCAGAGTAAATTATTTGTGGAATATGCATATAATAGTGCTCCTTTCCTTGGGGTGCATAGGGGAGAGATTTGACTGCTGCTTTTATGTATCACAGCAGCAACTTTTCTTTTATGGGCAGCTGTGATTTTGTGCAAAACTTAGGCTGAGTGCCCCAAAGAGGAAGCGGGTAGCATTGCTCTGCTCCATGGGCTCACTTGAGTCCTGTTGTAAGTAGGCATCTTTTTTCCCTAAAAGTGGATTTCTTATGCCAACCTTTATTTACCTTTCTGAGTTCAAGAGGAAACTTGCTATTTGAATGGCATAATTTTACAAGTGGGATTTTCTCCTTCCCTCCTTAAACATTTTTTTTAATCTCAGAGGGAGAGAAACGGGCTTGTGCTTCTTTGTTTCACATTTTTGGGTTCTGAGTTCTAGTATTTGATTTATTTGGGTCACCTCCTCTCATACCTCCAGAACAAAGATGGAAGGAAATTGCCCTTTCTTTCCATTAAAAATTCAGATCTCCTCTACCCTATAAGGTTCTGTGGGGAATCATTGATTGTCTGTACTTTAGGAGGAGCTGACCTCCCGCTGTTTATACAGAGCCTAGTACAATTGGACTTGAATTTCAGATGGGGCCACTAGACTCTACAGTGATGCTAGCAATTATTACAGAGGAGACTTGCAGAGGCACCAAGGCCTGGTGGGTTAGCTCTCCTGGCAAGTTAATGAAATTGATCTAACTTTCATGCTGTGAAATAGGGGTATCATGAAGCTGGAAGGCGATTGAACTGAAAGGTCTCTCAAACTTTTAATTTAATGCAGTGTTATATGTGGGAAACAAGTCTGCTAAAGAGCTGTCATTCCACCCATCTCCCTTCAGCTGATGTGGAAGTGCCAATGCTGTTTACATTCTCTGAGACGCTGGGAAAGACCTCCAGAGAAATCTGGTTTTTGAAATTGCAGGCAATATTAATATCAAAAGCAAACAGAAAGTAACAAAAGGAGATTGATAAGAGCAGTTTGGCTGTGGCGGGGTGGCTGTTTCTGAGATGGGGATTTACAGCTGGCATCCTCATTGCATGTGAGCAGATGTGAACATACCACCAAGTTTTAAGACAGTCTCTGTTTTGTTCAATTAGGTGTTTCTGGTCACTCTGCAGAAACCCGGGTCCCTCCTCTACAACCTGAGGCATGGGTCCCTTTTAGCATTCTTTCGATTAATATCCGTGTCAGTCAAGACTGCAGGCTTGATGCCCTGGACAGATTGGGGGCAGGTGTCATACCCCGTTTTGTTATGTTTTCAGGTCTGTTGGTAAATGTTGCATAAGGAAAATACATTTTTCGTTCCTTAGCTCCTTGCTGTCTAGCCAGGTCACTCTTCCTGTAGATGCTGTATTTAATGTTAACCAAATTGGGAGCAGGATGGATTTAACTGAACTTGAGCTTCAAGCAGTCCAGTTTACAGGAAGAGCAGTGTAGGTAAAGCTTCTCTAAACGCCTGTTTTTGTCATGCCTTTCTCTTACATATGCATGATGCTTACTTCTTTTCCTCTCAAAAAGATAAGACAATGTTAAAAATGTTATTGCTATTCATGAACTCTTTGTGTTACTGGAGTTTTAGATATGTTCCCTGGGTGCCAGTGGGGTAGATCTGAATCCTGTTGAGTTCATCTGGAATGCTGAATGCTCTGCAGCATTTAAGCTTCCACATTTGTAAGTACTTAATGAATGTCTGTCTTTTCCAGTCCATACAACTTGCCTTTTAGGTGCATCTGCTTGACATACTCAGTTCCAGTGAGCTATATTACCACAGAAGAAGCCCAGATACTCGTCAGCTGCATCCTGTTTCTCAAGATGAAAAACCAACAGTGGCAGATTTTTTTAAATCAGTTTAAATCTTATAGGGCTTCTTACCCCTCTTCCCCACACCCCAGTGCTTTCAGTATTAATGTATTTTTTAAGACTCTTTTCTACTGTTTTTAACAGTGTTTACTCTGGACTTCTAACTACTAAAAACCAGCCTTGCAGATAAAATTCTGGAATTGTCATGTGCTGGAGACATCCAGCTTTGTGACAGGAGTTGTGTACTGTAAGCAAGTTACAATGCAATGCTATATTTGCTAAAAATCACAGCAGGAGTGTTGTGCATGGTTTGTGACAGTTGTACTATTTATTCAAATAAATAAATGATGATCGCTTGGTTTTCTACATCTTTTTTTTTGGCTAAATGGACAAATCTGTGGCAAGAACTTTTGAAAGCTGGGCTTCAGCTGTCTTCTTCATCAAGGGTCATTGATATATGATGACCTATGCAGACCTAGCAAAGCAGTGATCTCAGGTTTCTGGCCCTGGTACAGCTGATGAGATTGTATGGGCAGACACAAATAAGCTCTTTGGTAGGTTTCATCAGCTGCTTTTTTTTTTTTTTTTTTTTTTAATATTGTTCAGCTCCTGGACCTGATCAAGCTGTTTACCTTTTTCCTTCCACAAGAGAAAAATAACTGAATTACACTCTCTGATACTGTTAGAAGACTTAGGGCCCAGTTCTTCCGCAGCAGCACAGGAGGGAAGCCTGGCATGCTGAAGCCAGTCCCATATGTGTCTACAGAGCACTTGGGAAGCCAGAAGCCCAAGTCTGGAGTGACATTGAAAATACCTGTGTGCTTCCCTTTGCTCTGGTATGGAGAGTATAGCGTGGCTCTCCAATAAAGCAAGGCCGTGTGGAGAAGCAGGAAAATGCATTATTAGAACTTGTTATTGGTGGGAGTCTGTTGATTCCTTGAATTGTTCTTCAGTGGCTATTTTTATGTGAGGGCCAGGTGTGTGGGGGTGTGTGTGTGCAATGAGGTATGCTTTGGGAATGTACAGAAAGACTGCGGGGGGGAGATGGGCATCGAATCAAATGCAACTCTGATACAGAATTTACTAGTGCTGTTCTACAGAAGACAGGATACTTCGTGCACTTGTGGCAACGTCAGCTTTTGGTGGAAAAAAGATGCTTGTCAATTATGTGTGTTTCAGACTTGTTCTTTTAGCACTGACATGCTGTGTTGTGAACGAGGCTTTCAAGAAAGAAGTCCTTTGAGTTGCCAGTTGAAGTAGGGAGAGACCTAGTAATTACAGATGGATTTCCCAACGTTTAATTCTTCCTGCTCCCTCTGCCTGCTGATAGGAAACTGGATTTGTCCAAAGTTCCCAATAGCATCTCCAACTATACCTTCCTTTTGTTTTTTACTTACTACATTTCTAGGCTGTGGCATGCACTTCTGCATAGGTAAGAAGGTACCCTGGGTCTTTGCTAATTTGAGGTATTCTTGTGCTTGTGATCTGCTTAGAAAATACAGTTAAGTCTGCCCTTTGATTAACGATTTTGGGTTAAGTTCTCAGTTACTAAGAATTCACAGCAGCTGGAAATCTGTTTTCAACCCACTTTCCTTTATCCCATTTAGCTCATGCCGAACTATCCGTTCTTGTCAATGGCATGGAGCTAAGCACAGGAGTGAGTCCCTTAACAGCATTAAACCAGACCAGCTTAATTAGTGTGGCTGTCTGCAGTCTCATTTGGGGGTTTCATGGAGGACTGCAGAGTTGCTTGTGCTTTCTGGAAGAGTTTACGAATGTAACTGGTACCTGGTGGAAATGTCCAGGGAAAGTGGTTGCTGTAGGGAGCTTTCCCTCTTCAATCAGTGGTGGAAAAGGGAAGGAAGAGCAGCAGCACTGCCTAGTGGAGAAAACTCTTGTCTCAGGTGAGCATTTTGGGCCCTGGTGTGGCTAACTAGCTCTCTAAGGACAAATGAGTTAATCTCCTTCTGCCTAGGTTTCTCCTTCTACCAGGTAGGTAGAGTAGTGCTGATATAGTGCTGAGCTTTATAAAATGGTCAAGGGACCACAAGTAAAAGGTGTGATGCAGCATGATGATTCTGTCTGTTGTTGGCTGTTCTATTATTATATTCAAAGAAAAAGTGCGCTGTGAGTCGCCCCGAAGACGCAGACTAGCAAACAGCCATGCCGTGCAGTACCACGGAAGAATGATCATATCTTTCTAATACTTTCTGGTATTTCAGGAGTTGTGGAGCTGCATGTTTCCTGCATTTGTATTTCTGTTTATTTTAGTCTCCAGCAGGGACCAAGCACATAGACAATTAAGTTCCGGGTACGACTGTGGTTTCGTTTTTAAGAGTAGTCAGTACCGTGCGGCGCAACTTCCCTCTTGCATGCTCTGCGTGCATCGTGCTGCCCCGCATGGGAGGCTGCAGCTTCGGCGTAGGACGCTCCGAGCTTGGGGGTCAGTCCCCTCTCCCCATAAATTTCATCGTGCCTGCTGTGAGAAGATCTTGGAAGAGCTGGAGAGTTACTAAAGGAAAGAATAGTAAGTTTGGGAAAAGGGACTCTTTTGGGTGCTTTTAAAAATTTTTTTTTTTTTTTTTTTTAACTGTAAGGCTTTCTGTGTCCATGTGGATTGTTCTTGCTAAGATGACCTCACTTCTGATGCTAATGAGCAAAAATGGCTCTTGAAAGGTCTGGTACTAAACAAGGAAGTAAAACTAAGTTTTAAACTGGGCACACAATGCATATTCTCTTTTTTTTCCTTATTTGTTTTTTAATTCTGGTTTTCTGAAGGCAGAAATATTACTATTAACATTAACATTCCCACTTGGTTTTTGTTCCCTCCTTTGTGTGATCTATTTAGACAACTGTTCCTAGGAAATGTGTTTGAGCTAATGCGGAGTAGGGCTTTTGTCTTTTCAAACAGGAAATAAAACAGTTGAAACAATTCGGTAACATTGGTAAGTGCCTTGTGTATATTCTACAGCTAGTTTTTTATGCTAGAAACCGCTGGTAGCAGATGAATGCTTTATATCGTATATCAGGGGTATCTGGGAGCCAGACTGTGTGAAGACTCATGGAGGAAAAGTGAGCTGATCTGACCCAACTAGAGAATTAGTTGTTTTATCGGTAGTTGTGGCATTGCAATGTTGTGCAATAGTCTAGCTCTTGGCCGAAGAAAAATTCACTTGTTGGCTGCCTCAGCAGGTGGCACAGGAGAAATAAAACACCTCTTGACTTTAAAACAGACAAGCCTGTACATCTATGATGCCCTCAGAGAATGAAAGACCAAATTATGCCATTTCATTTGAATAGTCAATAATTAAACCTCAATTTTATTTAAAAATGTCACGATGAAATGCCTCTACAATCAGTATTCAAGCAGTTGTCTCCTACAATGATCTATTCTCCAAGTACTAGTAAGTAATGTGTGCAGGAGGATGGAGGCCGGAAAAAAAGAGCACGTCAGTCACAGCGCTGAATAGCAGATCTGAACGGTGAGCTGCAGAGGCTGGTTGCAGCAAACATGGAAGCTTGCGTGTGAGAACCAAGTCTTCCATCCCTTCCTATTTCTCATTAAACAGCTAACCCCAAGAAGGTGTCCAAACCCAGTGATGTTCCATTTTATGTTGTTTCTGCAATATGTTATTCTTTGAAAGGCTGCTGTCTGGGACCAAGCCTCACAGAAATGCAGCTTGCCACGTGAAGGACTGCTCGCAAATGCTAATGATTGGTAATAAGCAATGAGTCTGTTAAATGCTAAGGAACTGCAGTTCTCAGGCTCTGAAATGGCTGTGGGAAATCAATGTCGATAAATGTGAGGTGAAACACATGGAGGAAAAAACAATACTGGCTCTCCAGATAAATGATGGGCTCTGAGCGAAGCGTTGCTATTTAGGAATAAGATCTTAGGGATATAGTAGATAGTTCCATTAAGATGTCAGTTCAGCAGTGATCAAAAAACCAAACAGTATTTGGAATTAGGAGAAGAGGAATGCAGAACAATGCAGCAAACGCTGTGGTGCACCTCCCTAAATCTGTGGAGGTCTGGTTCCCAGTGCTTCAAAAGGATGTGATAGTGCTGGAGAGAGTTCAGGAAAGGGCGACCGGGATGATCAAAGGTACTACGGAGTGGTTTCCCTGTGAAGGACGACTAAGATGTAGGCTGAGCTTCCTCGGTTTCCGAAAGAGTTGACTGTTGAGGGTGTAGGATAGTAATACAGTAATAACACGGAGTAGTAACACAGTGACATGAAGAACGTGAACCAGTTGGTCTCCTTTGCCCTGCGCGTAGTGGGGAGCTTCAGGGGAAGCTGGCAGGTGGCAGGCCAAAGCAAGCAACAGGAGGTGGTGCTTCATCCAAGGTAAAGCCACGCTGTTCAGCTCCTCACTGCCGAACGGTGGGAGATGCACGTATTCAAGGGGTGAACGGGACGTTCATGGCAAGTAAATGTGTTGACAGCTTCTAATTACCAGGACCCCAGTTTTGATTTAGGAAGGCTGAGCTGTGGGCCGTTGAAGTGTTTTAGGGAAGTATCTGTATATGCTTGCTCTGTTTATGTTCTTTTCCCCCCTAAGCTTCTGCTTTTGGGTACTGTAAGGACTGGATACTAGGCAAGCCGGTCTTACCCAGTATAGCAATTTTAGCACTCTGACTGAGTAGGACACACAGAACCGAGGCCTTGGAGGATGTTAACTTACCCTATTGCAAATTCTTAATTTGAGGCCCAAGAGTGGCTTCTGGTGTTTGGGTTCCTTGGCCAAACAGAGACCAAGGATGTGGCAGGCAGCACACATCCTTTGACTACTAACACAAAGTGAAGTGAGAGATACAGGGGTTGAGTATTGCAGCAAAGCTGAGTTAGCGTAGGTTGCGGTTTACACAGATGATTACAGAATCCTTATGAGCAGGACCTCCCAATGCATAACAGCTGTCAGAAACCTAATTTAAAAGTAAGTTGTCCTTAGGTTGCTCTGTATTAATTCACTCTTCTCTCTCAGTTAATTTCATCTGGGCAGTCTTATCTCAGATAGTTCAGTTGTTCCTCAGGCACTGAATGACTCAATTTCTCCTATCTTATTTTACCAAGCACCTTTTTAGAGACAGCGTTCAGTTTTGCAGGCACCATAATGAAACTAATTCTCTCGTGACCCTTTCCCCTAGTGGCTTGCTGGGAATTTTGTACCTAATTTGTTTTACCAGACTGACGTGCAAAAGCATCCGATGGCTATTTTCTATTCTTGGCTTGGCAAAATCTGTGTTAAAATACATGTTCGTAATGCACTTTGACTGGAGCCTTTAATAAATACGTGAGAGAGAGCCTGCAGAGCAGCACCATGGTGTTTGGGGTATAAAGCTAGCAAAGAGAGAAATGTCACTTTGGAGATCTTCGATGGGCAGCGTGCAACAGCACTCACGGCAACTCTTTTGCTCTATTGTGCTTGTAGGGCTGGGTCATCGCAGCACCTCACTTCAGGCACCTGTAGTAGCAGCTGAGACTGTCTTTTTGGTAATAGAATGAAGGAGGTAACTGAGAAATGCAAGCTGGGGCAGGACCCTTGTTTAAATGCTCTGGATTGCTCTTTAAAGGTGCCTGTCCGTGTCCGCTGATTACAGAGTGAGCCTTGAGAGACAGGGCTCCTAATACAGACATCTCGGGTAGACAGTAGGAGTCCTCTCCTGTATGAACCTCTAACATGGGGCATCTCGCTTTCTGTTAAAAAAGATCAAAAAGAGTCAGCCTCCCCTCTCCTACAGTGGCCCTGCAGCACTAAACTTCAGAGAGAAGGGAGAGCATTTCCCATCCACGAGCAGGTAGCACTCCAATTAGAGCAGAGCAGCAGTCCCTCCCACCGGGTACCCTGCATCCAGCAGCAGCTGGGATTTGATGATTCAGAGGAGTGTAAAAAGTCTTCCTGGTCATCATATGATTCTCTTCTCTGCTCTGGCTTTCATAGATTTTTAGGACTGTCGGGAAAGATGAGATCTCTTACTCAGGCTAGTACAGATGCTGCCGTGACACAATCCATACGCTGCCATGATTGTCCAGGGCTCAGAGCTGTGATCCTTCTGTAGTTCCCTCCACCTCGGCAAACAACCATTTATTTGTACAGTTGCAGTATATAACTCTGATTTCTTGCACTTAAATCAACATACGTTTGGTTTGATAAAGAGCCATCCTACTTCTTGCATCATAATACCATTTGTAAAAGAGTCTATTTAGATTCTACTATCTGTAACTTTTTATTGACTTTTAGTCTTTGCCAAGCTAAAGCATTCTCATTCTCTTAGTCTTGTGGACTTGACTGGACCTATTGTTTGCGAACAGAGAAGGACTTGTGGGTGATGTGACGGTTGGAAGCTGTCTTGGGCATAGTGATCATAAAATGATAGAGTTTTTGATTCTTGCAGAAGTAAGGAGGGGCGTCAGCAGAACTGCTACCCTGGACTTTTGGAGGGCAGACTTTGGCCTGTTTAGGAGACGGAGTTCCTTGGGAGGCAGTCCTGAAGGGCAGAGGAGTCCAGGAAGGCTGGACATTCTTCAAGAAGGAAACTTAAAAGCGCAGGAGCAGCCTGTCCCCATGTGCCAAAAGATGAGCTGGCGGGGAAGACGACCGGCCTGGCTGAACAGAGAGCTTTGGCTGGAACTCAGGAAAAAAAGGAGAGTTTGTGACCTTTGGAAGAAGGGGCAGGCAACTCAGGAGGACTACAAGGATGTCGTGAGGTTATGCAGGGAGAAAATCAGAAGGGCCAAAGCCCAACTAGAACTTAATCTGGCTACTGCCATAAAAGACAATAAAAATGTTTCTATAAATACTTGAGCAACAAAAGGAGGGCTAAGGAGAATCTCCATCCTTTATGGGATACAGGGGGAAACACAGTGACAAAGGATGAGGAAAAGGCTGAGGTACTCAATGCCTTCTTTGCCTCAGTCTTTAACAGTCAGACCAGTTGTTCTCTGGGTACCCAGCCCCCTGAGCTGGAAGACTGGGACAGGGAGCAGAATGAAGCCCCCATAGTCCAAGGGGAAATGGTTAGCGACCTGCTACACCACTTAGACACACACAAGTCTATGGAGCCGGATGGGATCCACCCAAGGGCACTGAGGGAGCTGGCAGAAGTGCTCACCAAGCCACTTTCCGTCATTTACCAGCAGTCCTGGCTAACCGGGGAGGTCCCAGTTGATGGGGGGTTAGCAAATGTGACACCCATCTACAAGAAGGGCCAGAAGGAGGATCTGGGGAACTACAGGCCTGTCAGCCTGACCTCGGTGCTGGGGAAGGTTATGGAGCAGATCACCTTGAGTGCCATCACGCGGCACGTACAGGACAACCAGGTGATCAGGCCCAGCCAGCATGGGCTTATGAAAGGCAGGTCCTGCTTGACCAACCTGATCTCCTTCTATGACAAGGTGACCCGCTTAGTGGATGAGGGAAAGGCTGTGGATGTTGCCTGCCTGGACTTTAGTAAAGCCTTTGACACTGTTTCCCACAGCATTCTCCTGGAGAAACTGGCTGCTCATGGCTTGGACGGGTGTACGCTTCGCTGGGTAAAAAGCCAGCTGGCTGGCTGGGCCCAAAGAGTGGTGGTGAATGGAGTTAAATCCAGTTGGCAGCTGGTCACAAGCGGTGTTCCCCAGGGATCAGTACTGGGGCCCATTCTGTTTAATGTCTTTATCAATGATCGGGATGAGAGGATGGAGTGCACCCTCAGTAAGTTTGCAGAGGACACCAAGTTGTGCGGGAGTGTTGATCTGCTTGAGGGTCGGAAGGCTCGACAGGGATCTGATCCGAGGGGGGTTTTATGAGTTTCAACAAGGCTAAGTGCTGGGTCCTGCACTTGGGTCACAACAACCCCATGCAACGCTACAGGCTTGGGGAAGAGTGGCTGGAAAGCTGCCCAGCAGAAAAGGACCAGGGGGTGTTGGTCAACAGCTGGCTGAATATGGGCCGGCAGTGTGCCCAGGTGGCTAAGAAGGCATCATGGCTTGTATCAGGAATAGCATGGCCAGCAGGACTAGGGAAGTGATCGTGCCCCTGTACTCGGCACTGCTGAGGCCGCACCTCCAATGCTGTGTTCAGTTTTGGGCCCCCCACTACAAGAGAGACATTGAGGTGCTGGAGCGTGTCCAGAGAAGGGCAACGAAGCTGGTGAAGGGTCTGGAGCAGAAGTCTTGTGAGGAGCGGCTGAGGGAACTGGGGTTGTTTAGCCTGGAGAAAAGGAGGCTGAGGGGAGACCTTATCGCTCTCTACAACTACCTGAAAGGAGGTTGTAGAGAGCTGGGGGTCGGTCTCTTCTCCCAGGTAACAAGTGATAGGACAAGAGGAAATGGCCTCAAGTTGCGCCAGGGGAGGTTTAGACTGGATATTAGGAAATTTTTCTTCACTGAAAGGGTTGTCAAGCATTGGAACAGGCTGCCCAGGGAAGTGGTTGAGTCGCCATCCCTGGAGGTATTTAAAAGATGTTTGGATGAGGTGCTTAGGGACATGGTGTAGTGGTGGTCTTGGCAGTGTTAGGTTAATGGTTGCACTTGATGATTTTACAGGTCTTTCCCAACCTACACGATTCTATGATTCTATGAAAAACCTTTACACGAACATTAAGATTGCAAAAGCAAGCACTTAAAACTGAACATTTCCTACCATGTAAGCTGCTTATAGAGCCTGGCTCTATCTTTTGTGTTGCCTGTGTAGGCAGCATGGCACAGCCTTACATACCTATGGTTAAAAAATCAGACTCATCTCCGCTTGCGCTGTGGTTTGAGTCACGGCTTCTAGAAGAGTGGGAGATGCATTGCCAGCCTCTTATTCGTAGATAGTTGCTGGTAATAGAGATGAACTTCAGCTGGGTATTTGGTAGGACAGTGCATATGGATGGCTATGCAGCCTCTCCACCCAGCTCCAATAATCCAATTCCTTTCTCTGACTTCCGCTGTCCTCCAACACAACTCCTAGATGTTTTGGAAAACCTCACCCGTATTTTTGTATTTGTTAACAAGGTATTTTCACATCTGTGTTGTGTATTGTCATTCTGCTTTCATTTGAGGACATCTGGGTTGGGAAGGAAAGTTGTTCTCTAATCTGTGTTTAAAATAAAAAAATCTTTGAGAAGCCATGCAACTGAATCTAATATGAAGGTGGGATTGTCTATCCAGAAACATGTCATTGTTTCCCCACAGCTATACCAGCTGGTCTAATAAAGGAAACTGCTTATAAATATAAGCTTGTCCCAGTAATTTAACTACTGTATTCTTGATTTAATACTTCTTAAGTATTGGTCATTTTTATAGCAGATATCCATTGATACCTAGGAAATGAAAGTTTTTTCATGTCAGTTGAAATAGGATTCTACAAATGTATTTCAGATTAAACAGAATTAGATGGAATTAAGGCGAGTTTTAGTACTTCAGGGCTTTTTTCCTACATATTGATGATTAACAGAAAAAAGGAAAGTTCTTTTTAACTTCTTTTTCTTTACCCACATTTAAATACATTTTCAGATTTTTTTAAAAAGCAATCCACCAGTCATGAAATAGTAACTGAAAAAAGCCCTTCAGTTTGTTTGTTTTCTTCTTAGCACAAATTTTCATCTTTACATGCCTTTAATCATGTTCCTTTTCCCCCTATATTTTTTACCAGTTTACCAGGAGTGAGAAAAGACAATGGATCCAGACTTTTTAAATGTGTTTACACAGCCTGCTGCACTTAATCAAGTCCTAGCTGAGACTGTCATCGCTCAAGGTATGTACTTTATGAACCAGGACAGAAAGAGGTCCAAGGGATGACCTGAAGAACTAAGTAGAAAATGTGCAGTACGAACAAATTGTATATTTTTCAGCAGTAGTCCCATGGTTCTATCAGCAGTAAGTAAGCTCTGTGTGTGTAATTTGGCTGCTGACTGTCTAGAGGCAGATCATGAAGAAGCAACACAAATTCTAGCTGATTCTTTAACCGAAACTTAAATTTCACACATAAGGATCTGACCAAGTTTGTTTTCCTCTTTCCAAAATTGTTTGTCTAGATCTTACTGATTTGAATTACATTGAAACATAATTTCCAACCGAAGTCTTAATAGTCTCATATACCATTTTCTTGCTCATAAGGAATCTGTTAAAATAAAAAATGACAGTGTTTCTACATATGGCAATTAGTGATATTGGGTAATATTAAACTGATAGCAGATTTTACAGCAAACTTGCATTAGTCATGTCTGATAATGGTAATGGATCTCGTTTGCTTCCTTTCATAGGTGAGAAGAAGAAACTCATAAAACCGACCTCAAGCAACAATCCCAAATTGGAAGAATTAAAACTGGTACCATTTCTTTTACAACCTCAAGTTGTTTTAACATGTTGTGTTAGTGCTCAGCCCTGTAAATTACCCAGCTGTTTGGCCCTAGTCCCCCACTCTCTACAGATGGGGATGAGCTCTGCTTTTGGCACTTGGGCTCCACACAAGTAAACCAGAGCTTTTGCTTAAGCACAGTGCCAGAGTGGCTGGGGTTGCACAGGACCAAGCTTCAAATGCCTGCAACACCCAAGAGTGGTCACTGTGTAAAGTGGAGCATAGATTTAAAAACTGAGCTGCTTCTTGTACGATACCTCTCCTAACTTGGGACACATGGATGAGTCGCATCAGAAGTACCCAGTTGCTACTTCATTTGTAATAGCAAAGAGAATCCATCTGGAACAGTGAACGATGATTGAAAGCAAACCCGCATCAGCATTTGCTGTGGCTAAAGAGAAATGTTCGGATACATGCAAGTTTGCTGTCCTGATCCCATGATAAGAAGCTTTAGGATTGCTGTGCTGATTTGCAACAGTCTTCTGTCTTGTCTTCTGCCTCCTGTCTGCCAGTCACCAGTGGCAGCTGGCTCGGCTGCAATGCAGCCTGCCGAGGATAGCATAGCGCAGAGGGAGAAGGGATGAAGGGTATGCTAGTCACCACTGGAAGTCAGGAGAAGAGCTTTCGAGTTTTTGCATGGTACGTTGTCTGCTTGAGGTAACTGTGAAGGATGAATCCTATTTCACGGGAAAGTACTTTATTTCCAAGTAATTTTGAAAATCTCCCCTGTGCATTCAATCACCATGTTTCTCTAATGGCACAGCCCAAGGGAAGGTTAGCATACTGAAAATTCGTGGAAGAAAAGTGGCATGTCTCTTTTGAGACCAGCACTTCTCGCGTTACAGAGATACTAAAATTGTTATAAATATTCTGAAAACCAGCTTAGGCTATGTGCTGATGTGCGTATTATATGGCATTCATAAATCCATAAATAGGTGTGTTTCTATATTACGTTTTCTTAAACCTGCGTGCACATTTGATCAAAAAGATTTAATATTTGTGTCAGGCTTTCATAATGTTTTTATACAAAAGAGAAAATCTGAAAGGTGGTGCTGCAAAATGCAATTATGTTGTCTACAGAGACACTGAATTTGTTCTTTCCAGACTGCCAAAAATGAAGAGCTTTCCTCAGTTTATGAAGATTTCTGTGAGCTTCAGTGCTTAATCTATTTCCTGTCAGAGACTCCTGAAACAGTGTTCTTCACTGTCTAATTTCTTTGGATGATGAGGAGGTGGAAATTGGGTCCCAAAGGAGGCAATCCTCTGGGTGCCCATTGGTGCCAGTGTGGCCTTCCTGGTCAAAAGAGCTCGTGGCTCCTCTAGAGAAGAGATGGGGGTGGAGAGGGGGAGAGGGAGGTATCTTCAAGGGAAGAATAAGGGAAGCAAAGAAACTTCTGTGGGAGAAAGACTCTGTTCCAGTCCGTTGTTGTTCTGAGGTGGCTTTGGGGAACTAGGGAACGTGAAATGGCTCACTGTAGTTACTATAAATATCGAACTGCATGTAAAATAGAAGATGGTTGCGTTTGGGAGCCAGGAGCGAACTTCTTTAAGTATTCCTTTTCTCCTTTCCCTGTTTATTAATTTTTAGGCACAAGGCTCTGCTCTGCAGCTGAGAGGGGCCCCCACACCTGGACGGAAAGCAGAGTTGTGTGAGGTGCAGGCTGTGGAGGTAGCTGTTTAGAGCCGAGATAGCAAGCGAGGGATCTCGTAGATCTGTACTCAGCAGTGCTTTCTGCTTTTCTGACCTCCAGCTGGTTGCACTGTTACGTTTGAGGTACCACCCTGTCCCTTGCACATCTAAAGCGTCGCCAGGTCTTAATCTGCAAGCATTAGCTGAGGAGCACAGCTTTCTGCTCTAGAAATTGTTGTTAATTCTTAGCTGAGGAAGTAAGTATATTACAAACACTTTGACAACTTCTCAGTTCAGGCAATTGCCGGAGCCAGGCATTTCTCTTTCTTGTGCAGTTTCAAGCATCTCAGAGATTTTTCTTTTTTTTTTTTTTTTCCGAACTGCTTTTCACATTTTTGTTAATGTTGGCTAACATACAGGGATCTTCTATGAATTTTCTCCTCTGTTTACAGCGAGTGAGAAGGATATTATCCACACAGCAAACTCCAGACACTCACTTGTAGCAATAACAGCAATACGAGCAATACCCATCCCTCTTTCGAGAGGTTCTCGTTAACAGCCAGCTGGGGCTACTGCTTTTCAGTTCTGCTTCAGCAGGTCATCTTCCCTTTTTGTTAAGGTATGTGGATAAAACACATGCTTGGGGAAATGCTGCAGAGCTCCTTTGAAAGGTCTGGTCTGTAGGAGCTTGGTGCTCAAGGAAGGGGCTGCAGGGCCCAAGGGATGTAACTGGGAACGTGGCTCCTTTCCAGTTGTAGCCAGCCCTTTGGCTTCCTGGTCAGCGTCCCCTTGCAAAGGCAGGAAGGTTATTGGAAAGGGAGATGGAAGGACTGCCACGTAAGAAAGTGAAATAAACAAAATGCTTCCCCCCCCCAAAAAAATGGTATTTGGAGACAGATTAGTATAAAATTGCAGAAAGAAAAAGAAAACGAAAATAGGAGAGGAAAGGGAGGAGTGCTAGTAACATGGATGGCTACAAGAAACAGCCAAAGGAATGAGGGAAGCCTCTTTTCTTACAAACTTTTGTCTGACAGTTGCATTTGTGTGTGAATTCTCTGATGTCTAATAAAGGCAGGACTTGGGAAGTGTGCTCTGCAGCCTTTTCCCTGATGGAAGAGGGAATAGGGTCTTTCTCTCCACCTGTATAACTATTTCTACAAAATTAGTAGGAATATGACTTGAGAGTTGTCTGTCTCACTTGAAAATTTGCCCCAAATTGGCCAATGAGCCCTGTATTATTAGGGAGAACTAACTGATACTTAACTTCCCTTTAAAAAAACAACAAAGCACAAAGGAAGTGGAGGTTGAAAGCAAGCCAAGATATCAGATAACGGACTAAAGAGAAAGATGAAACACAATATAGCACTGAGTGCTATACTGTCTAAACAACAAGAATATAACTGCCAGCTGCTTTGTTTTCCTCTGCAGTTATTGATTGACTGGATTAACACAACTCTGAAAGAGGAACACATAGTAGTAAAAAGTCTGGAAGAAGATCTGTATGATGGGCTGGTACTTCATCATCTTTTGGGTAAGCTGCTGCTTTGAGTTTAACTCGCAAACACATCATGGAGGAACTTCCAGATCAAAGAATAAACCTCACAAATCGCAATAGCAGTGATCTGCTGGAGTCTCGCTTCTCGCTAATGGAGAAAGCAGGGCACTGTGGACCATCTGTGATAACTGCAATTCTGAGCAAATGCCTGATGATCCAGTATTGTTTTTATACAGTTATTATTCTTTTAAGAAGGTCTTTTTAGCTGCTAGTTAACATAATAAAAAGGTTAACTTTGAAGTGTGAAATTACGGTGCCTCTGAAGGGAGGGAGGGCTTCATAAGCCAGGAGCACAAAGGTGGCTTGTGTTCCTACCAGAAACATTGGATGGAATTAGCACTATAATTAATATGTTTTCCTCCTTAAAAAAAAAAAAAAGAAAAAGTTCTAGGTCTAAAGCACTGGGCTGAAACAGATGAAAATCTGAGAGGCTCTCTACATTACAAGGTGCTTGTATAGAGATGTGACCTCTTGGAACAGCCTGTTGGTCCATTTCTATTTCTCCATCTCTCCTGTCCCTACTTCATTTTTCTTTCCCCTTTCACTCTCGTTGGGGACGTCTTTCAAATCGTATCTCCTTTTCACCAAGGCTGAGGACAGCAGCGTGAATAGGATTGGCTTATTTTCATAGTTTAGTTGCCTGAGTAATGAGCTGGGATTTCTTCTATACATGTGAGTTGATATCACCTTTGTGCACTGTCTACAGGAAAGATTCACTCGTTGGATTCCTGTAGCTTCCAGTAGGAAAAGGAGGAACATGGAGTGCTAGGGTTGGGGGATGAAGCTGCAAGGAATGATTTGAGTCCTCTCCCTTTTGCAGAACTTCACTGATTTTACTGAGGCTTTCAGAGAGCGCAGGAGTTTAACAAGGCATACAGCTGTGGGATGTGGGTCTGTGGAAGCTATTAAGTGGTATCAAACATTTAAAACAAGACTTTGTGTGCTTTGCTGTCATTTTATGTTTCTGATTTATTTTTTTTTTTTTTCCCTATGGTGGTGTTAAAATACCTCCTTCTCCTTCGTATGGACTGTGTGTCAAAGAGAACCTAGGATCTTTCAAGCTGGATGTTGACAAGATCGCATTAACGGAAAAAAAACAGCGACAGAAACTCTCTGTGATTCTGGAAGCTGTGGCTAAGTGTTTGCAACTGGAAGAAAGTCAGCTGAAATGGAGTGTGGAATGTAGGTGCAGAAGTGAAATTGGAGAAAATTATCCATCATGGGGCTTCCTCTGCTATAAGGCTGCTGTGAGGCAAAGGGGTGCCAGAACAGTAATTAAACAACCTGTTTTCAATTACTAGTTGAATCACAAGTGAGACAGGAATATCTGACCCTGACTGGGTCATGCAAGCTGCATCCTCTAAGTGTGTGGCTTATGGACCACTTAACAGCCCTCAGCATCTGTGTGTATGTCTCACAAAATGGACTTTTAAGGTGTGGTATTGCTGAATTATGATATTATATAAACCCCAATCTGATGTCCCATTGTCGCGGATGGAGTGAGCGTGCACTTCACTCGTTAGAGAGAAGTAAAAATATAGTTTATTGATACAGAATAGGGAGTTAACAAAGTTCAATGCGACAGTGTTTTAACAAGATTCGATGGCGAGGTGCACTCGATTATTTACTGCATAGAGGACAGGGTCAGACAAAACTGTCAGGGAGACCCTCCCGTTGAGTCATGAGGTTTGGAAAAGGATCCCCTTGCTTTCTAAACTCCTTCTCAGAGAGGAGTCTAGGTGCGGCTAGATCCAGTCCTAGTCCCAGACTTGGTCAATGGTTTATATCTAAAGGATTATATATGTGCGCAATCAATCCTTTATATCACTTAGCTAAGATTTCAAAGTTTAGCATGCTATTAGTCACTTGCCGAGGATCTGTTGCGGCAAGGAATCTCTCAACCTCGAGGAGTAACCTTGAGAGGCGTCCCTGCTCAAGGGGAGATCCTGCCGTGCAGCCCGCTGCCATGCAGGAGAGCTCCAAGGGCTCTTGGGCTGCTCACTATTTATGGGGGATAAGGTGATTGACCCATAGTCATATTTGCATGCCGACCACAGGTTTTAGTTTCTTGGGTGGGTGCACAACACAATAGCCCAACACAGGCTATTGTTGGGCTAATAGCCCAACCCTTAAGCTATTGTGTTGTTATCTGTCTCCTGAATCCACTTTGAGCCGATGGTGACCAGATGCATCCATTATAATCACCACTGGTGGTTATCACCTAAGCAGGGTTGCAGGAGATAAAGGTCAGGGGCGGGGAAAGCACACCGTCACACCTATATGTGTTATGGCCCTCCATGACTTTGGGATCCTCTGCACAGGGAGAATTTAGGATCTTAGAGTGAGATTTACCTGTTTTGCACACTAAACATTGTTTTCTTTCTTTACACGAAATAGCTATCTTGGCAAAGGACTTACTGAGCACACTGCATCTTCTGGTTGCAATAGCAAAGCACTTCCAACCCAACCTGGCCATGCCTCCAAATGTTCAAGTGGAAACAATCACCGTTGAGGTAATTATAGTTTTAATATTTCTTACAGTAGATCCTAGAGACCTTTCACAAGACTTAGTTTGGTTAGAATTAAGGAGAAATGTGCGTGCAGCTGTGAAAGAGATAGTTATATTTTCTGTGAACCGTGCCTTTTAATTTCTGAGTTTGCTGGACTAGACTATCATTTTGGGCTCAGTTCAGATGCTGTATCTTTAAAAGGGTAGAAACACTATGCTGGTTTTTTCTCCTTGATCAAAAAAAGGAATGGTCCAAACTGAAAACAGCTGTTGATCTCTGTAAAAAAAGAAAAAGAAGAAATTCTGCTGTTACTGTCTCCAAATGTTTTAAGAAGTGTTTAGAAGCCTGCACTCGTAAATCGTGACACCGGTTTAACGCTGAGGATTTATTTCTTTAAGGGAAGGGAGTTTTTTCTCCCCCTCCACTGGGGTCACATTTTGGTATTTTTCTCTACAAGCTGAGATCTACATGCTTTCTTCATCTATTTTGTTTCTTAAAGTCAGCTCTGGGACTTTAGGAGAACATCAAATATCCAACAATTTGGGATATAATTGCAAAAATTAGCACCGCTGTGTTACAGTTGTAACGGAGGGGCTGCGATTCAGTGGTGTTGGGAGCCCAGCACACGGTCTGCATGGCAAGACCTAGCGCTCTTCCCTCTTTGAAGGATCATAACTGGAACTGAAATGAAGCATGCCCTTGAGATACGTATGTCACTTTAGGAGGTTTAAAAGTGTCCTGGAGGGACAGCTTCTTCTGGGGCTTGGTTCTGCAAAGGTAGCCGTTGTGGCCCCGTCCCAGTCGAGCACTTTGGCAGAGGAGTGGTCCCTATGGTATCTAATGGGAGTCCAAATTGCACGTTGCTGCCCGCAGCCAGACGCTCCCGTCGTGTGGGTCTCGTGTGACAACCCAGACTCCGAGTAAAGCAGCCCTCCGTCTAGTGCCTTATGGGGCTGCGAGTGCCTCAGCTGTGGCAGAAATCGGGAGGGATTATTTGGGAAACCGCAGCATCGGGAAGGGCTGTTAACCCAGAGAGAGAAAGGAGCCGCAATGGAGATAATGGGGTTGTGGTTGTGAGCTGATTCCCTGTAGGAGAAATTAATGCCCCTGATGGGAACGGCAGTCATTAGGTCAGAAGTGAGGAAAGCCCGTGAAGGCAGAGGCTCAGAAGAGGGGCCGAGAGCAGGCAGGGGGAAACGTTGAGGAAGCCCAAAGGAGACCAGAGAAGGCCTGGCCTTTCTGCGACACATGCCTGCGGGAAGGACCTGCTCTTGCCCGGTGGGGCTGGGTGTGCTGCTCTTCAGCAACGAGTTGACCCAAAGGAGTTGACTCGGTACGTAAACAGAGGGTGTTTTTCACTGCCTAAAAGGGGAGAGCAGCAAACACCAAAGACTCCTCTGTGATAAGAGATGTTTGCCAGGCGCCTGACTAAAGCAGCAGGCGTGCCCATCCTCTCCTGTCTCTTCAGACTGGGTCGAAGTTGGGTTGAAGCACTGTTTTTGATGCTATGTGGCATACTAAGATCTATGTAGAGGAAAAAAAGGCACAAGGACATTAGCAAAAATCCCAAGTGGCTTCAGAAATAGTAAGAATTGCCAACCTAAATCTAAGCAACCGAAGACAAGTCCTCTGTAGGGAGGATTCATCGATGGGTGGCAGGCCATGCTGTGAGGTTGTTATAGGGCAGAAGTGACCACCTCCAGTGCTGTAGAACCGAAGAGTCCTTAATGCAGTGAGGTGCGCAAGGAAACCGCTGCCTGCCCAAAGCAGCTTCGCTGCTGCCAGGCAGCATCGAGGCTCCAGACAAACATGCCAGCCTCTGAACTTCACCAGCCGAGGGACCATGTGCTTCTCCTTTGGCTTCCTCCGATGGGGAAGTAGGTAATTTCTGGTTGAAGAGTGAAGAGAGCAGAAGGGAGCAGCAACCTCTCAAAGTGCCTGTACTAATTGTACTGGACTTCTGGAATAAATGCCCTCTGGTAATCTTTTAAGGCAGCAAAGAGTTAATGAAAGCCTCATTAATGCTTTCAGATTTTTTTTTGGTGTAACAAAACCGAAAATATTTATTGTCTTTTTAACAGAACACCTCCAGAGGATTAAAGACAGCAAGTGCGGTGGAATATATCACAGAAAACAAGTAAGAGGGGATATATCTGGTTTTTACACTGTCAATCAGAAAGGAAATATTGTGGGTGTTTTCCCCCTTAGAAAAAATAGCTGGGATCATGATGATGACAAAAAGCGTAAACCCAGGCATGCATATGCATGTGAACTATTTCTCTGATTCCCCCCCCCCCCGCCCCTTCTTCACATTGGGTATTATGGTATAATACCCTTCTGCTTTATTCTTTATATAAACTTCTCTAAAATAATGTCTATGACTGTTTCTGAGGCTTAGTGTTTGTCATTGCCATGAAATATAATAACAAATATAATAATAAAAATCCAGTACTGTAAATTCACCTGTCCCAGACTAAACTGGAAATTTGGTAAAGCCATAGAGGTTTAAATCTACAATTAATTTATTGCTCTTGTGTCGTTAAATAAAGAGAAAGGAGACAGTTCTTCAGTTTGAGCTTGCTGAATTTGTGAGGTGCTGTCGTTATATACGGAGTTAAGTAGCAGGATACCATTTATAAACTGAGAAAATATGGACATCATCCCAAGCATAGAAACAGATTTTCCTACTATCATCTTTTATATGCTAGAACATCTTCACATTCTAATATAATGAGCAGCTTATTGGAAGAGGATATTATGGATTGTGCTTATAAAATCAATGTTCATCGGTCTGTGGGCCAGTTAAAATCTCATATACTTCCAAGAGCCTATACAGATACACAGTGTACTTAAAAATGTCTGTTGGAAGGTTACCCTGACATAAAGTTAATGGCACTTTGTACTGTATCTCCTGCTTTACAAGACAGCTGATGGCCCAGATAAGCTTTGCTTATGAACAAGATTAGTTCTGCTGAATGCTTTTTCTAATTCCTTTTTTTATTGCACTTTTAGAGAGAATTTAGAAGCACAGTCAAGTAAGTACTGGCATTGCCAAGTTCAGTGTTTCGCTATTATGTGCTGTTATACACCACATTCTGATCCCTCTTTACCTCATGATAAAATCAGTATGCTCCCACTAGAGTTAATGGAGATTCAATGATTTCCCCTAGTGTTTTTCTCCACAAGTCTTCCGTTAATGTGTGTTCATATGAACACAATATAGTTTGGAAATTGGGTGGTCGCTTTGCCTGTGGACTACAGGCAACAAATGGGAGGTGAGACAAGAAATGATACAGTGGGTTGATAACCCAACAGAGAAGACCTGGCTGGGGGACAAAGTATGTCGCGGATTTACACATTGACCTCATTCACGGTTGGAACTATTTACGAGCGTAATGGCTTGAGAATTGGCCTTCTTGTTGCTACCAGTTTCAATGTAGTTTCCTTTCTGCAGCTTGCAAACGAGATTTTGAAATCTCCTGGTGCTCGATTATGGATGGCAGCTCAGTAAAACCAATGTCCCCCGAGATTTTACCCTTAGGGCTTTTGAGGGCTGCGAAACACTTGAGGTGAAAAATGTGCACATGCGCAGAGCCTGCAGAAGGTCTGGGTACTGCTCAGGCTTCAGTGTGAGCTGCTCTTCCTTGCTGCAAAGGAGCACGTTGCGTCCCCAGTGAATCAAGGCAGCCGTTTTAATTCTCTGCTGTGCCCTTTATGTTACCGTTTTCATCCTTTGCAGAGGTGCAAACTATATCATTTGATACATATTTATCACTTATTCCACTGAGTGGCCTCTAGTGTGGGCTGAAATTGTGAAACAAACCCTGTAATTAGGTGTTTCTTTGAGTGGGCCGATTCTGCTGGAAAGAGAAATCTGCAATTCACTCTTCAAAATGTTGCCTCTGTCTATTTTTAACACAGCTTGCTTAACAAAGGAGAAATCCCAAAGCGTGGCTCCAGAAGAGGGCTCTCTAGTTTGCGAGACCATTGCAGGTTTCAGGCTGTTGCTCAGTGATTTGTTTGATGGATTCACCTATTCCCTGACATTGCTCCTGCAGCAACCCCCTAACAGGGAGAACAGAGAAACCAGAGGAAACCCATTCGCAGCGGAGGCTTCTCTGTCGCTGGCTTTTGGGAGGAATCTTCCTTAAGCAAAGCTACCTTTGCTCGCCTGCACCGTAGAAACTGGTTCTCCATTTAGTTGTGCTGCCAGAGTGCCCTTGATTTTTAAGGGTGTTTCAGATGCTTTGTTCATGCTTGAACCAGAGCGGTCTTGTGGCGGGGTTACCGTGAGGAGACGTATCCTGCTCTTGCTAAACCTGGGAGGAAAATGGAGGAGAGGGTGGGCGTTCACAGGGACTTCGATGAATCTCACTTCCTTGGAAATCTTTAAGCTTGTGCTAGTTCCCTGGCACAGCGCTGCTGGCGCTGGCTCGGTGCCTGCCTTTAAACTGGACGGCAGCGCTGGTCATTTTTGAGGTCCATGAATTTTCAGAGGAAGGGCAGTGTCTCCAAACTCAATATCTAGTTTGTGGTTTTTTGAAGGAAGGGGGCTGTTTTTCTGCAAATTTGATGTAACTGATGCTTCTGTTGGGAGAGAACAGTAAAATGTATAGCTCTTCTTCCCTGCTTACAATATTTTATCCCAGGGGTTCAGGGTTAAAAAAACGTAACTGAAAAGAGATAAACTGTAGAGATGCGAAACTTAGCCGTTGCTCAGACTGGTGGCAGCACAAATCTTGAGAACCTCTGCAGGCGAAAATTACAGAGCTGAATGAAGTAAATTGTTTCCTCTGATGTAGTCGGGCTGAAGGGAAGCCTGTCACCCTGTCCTCTGATAAATACAAAAGCAGGATTTTTCCCCATCTCCCTACAACTCTTTTCCTCCTTGGCTTATAATATGTGAACACCTTTCTCTTCCTGGAGCCACTTTAAACCTCTGATCTGACAGTTATTCCAAATAATACCAATTAATGTTCTTTTGATACAGAAGATGATGCCTTTGATGAATTATTTAGCCGTGCTCCAGATAAACTGGATGCTGTAAAAAAGGTAATTTACTTTTTTAATAGACATCACAATATGTAAGGTAAAACATAATTCATGACTTCACTGAAAAAAGTAATCTTTTTTCCACCCTCTCCTCCCCTTCTGTTTTCTTCAGGTGTTTTTGCAGTTTGTCAACCAGCATGTTGGAAAATTAGGATTAAATGTAAAAGACATCGAATCTCAGGTAGCCTGCTCTAAGCTGCATGTTAACCATGTTTTGTCAGCCATTTGAGTGTTTCCCCTCACTGTTAGCATTCCTCCTTTTTGTGGCAGTGATTTGAAGCTTGGCAACATAACAATTATTTCTAGCTTCAGGTTAAGATATTAGGCTTCAGTCTCTGAAGTTTCTGAGCTAGTAAGTAATGAAAAAATATAGCTTTGTATTGAATGCTGCCCTTGTAATGCTACAGGGAGTAATTTTTGGAGTCTGCCCAACTCCTGTGGATGCTCTTTCTGTCGGGATGGAAATAAAGGTGTCTGACAATTAAACTGAAAGCCAAGTTGATTGCTGGTGCTTAGTGATTTTTAATGCTGGATTTGCTTCACGGTGGGAAGGCCTGATTTTCATTACATTTCCAAGTCCCATCCTCTGAATGTCAAGCTTCTTTAGAGTCCATGAAATTGCAAGAGAAGTGCTTGTTAGGCACCTCGGGATTACTTCCCTGGGCGTTGATGAAGAGCGGCACAACTGCACCTCCGCTGTCCTCCTCCACTGCCGCTGCCTCTGGGGAGGGTGGATGGCAGCTCGTGCAGAGCCGGGGAGCCGCAGCATCCTCCCCGTGCCTCTCCGGGGACCGAGCGAGCAATGGGAAATGAGCTCAGGGACGTCCCTCGTGGCTTTTTCTTTCCCTGCTTCTGCAGAGCGTATGCAATAACTGCGGGAGAAATCAGCCCACAGCTCTTGCTTTGCTCCGGGCATTCAAAACCTCGGTGCAGTGGCGGTCCCTGCGATTTATGCCATGCGGAGAAAAGCAAAGCCGTGCTCCAGTGCTCTTTCGGGTTTTCCTGGTAGGCGACTGTGAGAAAGGAAGTTTTGCGAGTGTTTTGTCATAAATCTCAGGCACTAGGCACAATTGTCTTTTATTTACAGTTATGCATTTGTCGCTTGTGGTCATCTGAAGTCTCTTCACAACTGGAATAGTTTGTTTTAATAGCTGTCCTTTTACAAGGTTGTATTTTTACTAATATGAGCTTGGGAGCCTTATGTAACAAAACACGAAGTTCACTGTAGCAGGGGTTGAGGGAGCTGAGTCATTAGGCTGTCTGTTTGCCAGAGTATCAATTAAATTCCTTTATTGCTAGAATGGCATTTATCGGAGTAATTTACTAAAAGCCAATGTAATAAATAATATTCAGATCATTCTTCATCCAGTTTGCAGATGGAGTTATTTTACTTCTGTTAATTGGACAACTGGAGGGTTACTTTCTGAATTTAAAAGATTTCTTCCTGACTCCAGCCAGCACCACAGAGATGGTAGGTTGTTATTTCATTACTTAGAGCTTGAGGCTTCAAACATCTTGTGTATTTAATGCTTCCGTATGTCAGTGAAGAGCTTTGCCTCTTGCTTTAACTGCTGCATTGTGAAGTCCTATGCATGCACAGTGTTTGCAGGATGGTGGTTTGGGACAGTACAAATGCATGCACTTGGTGCTGTAAAATACCTTGGAACAGGTTGGTGTCTTCTTCAAAATTAATTATTATCTCATGGGAGGCAAACTACCGTTGTTTGCATTTGTTAGGCAGATACATACTTCTGAAGCCTTCCAGTGAAATACAGAGGCTCTGTGCAGCGGGGAATTGATATGCTATCTCCTGCAAGTCTGTCCTGCAAACAACATCTTTAAGTGGATGACACCTCTTGCACAGCAGAACTGGATCCCTATAGGCTTCCTTACGCTGTCCTAAAAATATACCTTAATCAGGACATGACCAGAACATTTTGAAGGCCACCTCTGTGCTGAGGAAGCTCTTGAGAATTTACATCTTTTCCTCCCCCGAGGCAGGGAGCTGTAACCTACCCGGCCAGACTTGCTCGACTCCTTTTTCAACCTCTACCAGGCAGATTTCATCAGTGTTTTAAAAGAAAAAGGTGGCATCAGCCAGAAGGTAGCGCGTGCTGGGCTGCCAGCGTAAATGCCTCCTACACAGATCTAGGATGTTGAGATATTTTGAGGTATTTGAGATATTTTCAAATTGTCTGTGGTGTGGGTAGAGATTTTTCATTTGGGTCACTGAATAGCTCTGAAAATCTTGAAAGCGTAGCTATTTTCCTGGGTTACATTCACTGAGATCTCTGAAGGTGAAATGTGTCAGATCCTTTTTGCTTGAGAGCTGCCTGAGAAGGGAATCTCTCCTCTGGCGTGGTTTGCATTCCAGCTTCCCCGCACAGGCGAGGCTTTAGTCCGATTCCTGATCTCACCGCAATTAATCTCTTTGGGCAGTATTTATTTGCAATGAAAATCTCAGAGGTCCTGTATTAATTAATAAATACTCCTCTGGAGCTTTTCATCAAAACATTTAAAAGCACAATTGTTGGAGACCTAGGTTCAAATTTTGTCAAAAATTCATTGCTATCAGTTGATGACTGTTAAAAGTATTAGGAAAATTCAGATTTTTTTCTCTAAGATGATGCTGAACTGGAAAAATATGTTTTGAAGGATTGAATCAAACAAAATCAAAGCATTTCCTTGCAGTTGTTTTTCTTCCCTTTCTCCTCCTCCACTCATTTTTCAAAATGGTTTGCTCTGGTCCATTGGCTTGGAAATAAATTTTTAATATTTCCAGTAACTTTATTCTGAGAAAGTCAATGAATATTTTTTTAAATTTAAAATTTCAGAGATAACCTTTTTCTTTTTGCATCATCCCTATTCAAGCCTCACAGATCTCTTTCAAGAAACGAGATACCCTGACATTTTAGGTACAAATCAGAGCTCCGACTTTCTAGTTCTTACCCTGCATGTGCTGGACACTGGCCTCAGAGAAGAATATAATGGGGTTGGGTACTGGTTCAGTACAATTCTCGACATCCTAGTAATTTGGTTTTAGCAAAGTTACTTCCAAGTACTGGACTTATTGTTGAACAGTTTGCCAAAGTGGTATTTACCATTTGTTTCTCCTCTGATGTTCATTACAAGATGAAAAGCAGGATGACAATATAACTAAAAATATTGAGCCACCATAGTTCAACTGTCATTTGTACATAAAATATGTCTTTCAATTCCCCTGTGCTTTCTAACTCCCTGTCATTTTAGACGTTAATTGGTACAGTAAAGTATGAAAATGTAACCTTTGCTGAGATTTAAAACATGTCATTTGTGTTATAAAAGTGGTGACAACCATACACACCATTATGATTGATGCAGCACATTGACTTTCATTCAAGCTGAAAGCTTGAGGTTTGAAGCTGGTATGTACACCTCGTGAATCACAAGGAGAGAAAATTGGGATGGAAGCAGTGATAGTGAGGAGGAAATAGAAACAAAATATAAGAGGCAGGGAGGGCAGGAGCCCATGTTAGAGGGACAGCAGGGGTGAGGAAAGTGGGAGTGGAAATTTGGGAGGTGACCTGCCTGCAGGTGCAAGAAGACAACACTGCATGTGGGTAGGTTTGTGGCAGGTTTTTTTGGTGTTTATTACCAAAACCTGAGGTTTACAGATAACTGTAAAGAAAGTCTAGCTCTGGGCACTCATGTGTATAGAAAAGTGTGTGTTCTGAGACAAAGAATATAATCGCAAAATAGGCTGAAATTAAGGTTGAACTTTGTGCGGTCAGGAGATGAAGAAGAAGATGGAGGAGGCCCATGTGCTTATCAAAACTATGTGAACTCAGTACTTTTGCCAAAACAGGCCCAGAGATGAAATACCCTAGATGTCCTGACCTCTGTCCACTTGTAAATCCTAGAGACTCTGTTGAGTCTGGAAGCACAGCTGGATGAAACGACTTATTTTTCTAGGTTGCCTTTCTTTGGTAATTATCAGTATTTCTGTCTGAAGATTTATTTTGAAATCCGCATATTATCGTTCCTTGCAAATCTCATACACAGTACAGAGAGGAAAATGTGCCCCTTTTACCTATGCTGGTTCATTAAGAAAACATTTGATTTATTCATTCGATCACAAAATGGTGTAGATCTCTATGAGCTTAAGCTCTCCTGGCTTCTGACTATCAGAGGAAGAAAACAAGCCCGAATCCAAACTGTCAGTCTCAGTTACTTGTAAATCAGAGAACCAGGTAAAACATAAATCTGTTGCTTCACTTCAGAGCGCACGGGTTTTGCTTGGCTTGTGCGTGGGGGACCCCTGTGCTTATTGTCAGCATGGCAGCGTCTATGGTGTGCCTCCTGAAGGATAAATTGCTCAGTAGCCTAAGGAATGTATGAAGAGACAACTGAAGTTCGTTCAGGTCTTGTTACTTCATTAGAGGAAGGGAGCTTGCTAATTACCAGCCAAGTAAACAACTGCCCTTAAGCTGTAAGAAGCTAGTAATGGGATGTTATATTACTTTAAAAAATAATTCATGACTACTGCATATGCATGTGATGCTGCTTTTATGTGGGGAAGGGAGAGAAAAACAAGTGAGGAAAAATCAGAAAAAAACCCCCAGCCTTCATTCATAGAGGTGTGCTTAATTTCTCATGAGTTACATTAAGGGTATCATCACTACAGTTATTGTGTGCAGACATCTTTATATGTTAAAGCATAAACTTCTCATAAATATAGCTGATCAGATTTCCAATCTTCATAATTCTGAGGGAAAAATAGAGAACTTTTTCCTTATGTATTTTTCGTTTGTTCCAAATGTGGTAAGAGTATGGGCATTGCTAAAAAAATAGAAATGAATTGCATGCATCTATTAGATCCAGTCATGAATCTAGCCCGTTTTCCCTGTGGAAGCATCCATTAACACAAGACTTTCACATGTAAAGGTCTATTTTTAAATAAACGGATTCTTCTGCCCACCTCATGGGATACGTTTTGTTGGAGATGGATTTTACATCCAATTTTATATGATAATTGGTAGAAATTCTGAAGAGCACTCCATGAAAACTAAGGAGATGAATATGAGTACATATTTATGAATCAGTATCTTACTTCAGCTACTAGAGAGAGACTTTTTAAAACCTCCTGGCCACTGCACCATTGGGTGGAAAATATTTTCTGTTATATTGATATCTCTCTCTCTCATCCACAGCTTCACAATGTTAACCTTGCATTGGACTTGCTGACAGATGGAGGTCTTCTGGATTTTTCTGTGAACCCTGAAGGTGAGTCATGGCATGCAAACTTGTCTGGAATAGAATTGCTACTATCCTGGCTTAGCAAAAGTTAGGGTAATTGAAGAAAGTAGGTTCTGCAGTGTGACACAGATTTCATTATATGGCTGCCCCATAGCTCCTCATTCAGAATGAATGATAATAAAGCTGAGAATTCTTTTGAACAATCTTTACTTCTATACAAAAAATGTTGGATAGTTATAAGTTTAGTAACCTTACACTAAACTTAAACTGTTTAATAAGTCAGTATTTGTTAAAGATTTAAACCAGTGGCAGCTCCTAGGGAAATTACAGCAGCTGAGCTAGAGGAAAAGCTGTTTTCCTATCTCATAAAAAGTTTTAGTGTGTTAAAAACGAGCTTGTTTCATATGGGAGGACACCTTGCAGAATATGTCCTGAAAATCAGAAACACTGACCGCTCTATTCAAACCCAGAAGAGCTGGTGGGTCAGTCTTCTGAAAGTGAAATTCATAGGTTTTAAGTTGCTATTCTGCCTAGTTCAGACGTGGGAGATGAATCTTGACCTCCTACAACCAAGTGAATGCTTTCATTGCTGAGTCAATGTACATGCATGTTCCTCTCTCTTGCCCCACCACAAAAAAAAAAAAAAAGTTTCCTTTGGATGAGTCCAATTTTCCAATTAAAAAAATGCTCCACAGAAAAATTTTTTACTAGCTCCTGGTGGTATGAGGGATGTGGCTACATTAATGGGTGGTGGTGTGACTGCTTAGCCTGACCTCTTGCAGGGCACGTAACTTCACCCCATCATTCCTCCATCAAGCTAAGACCTTGTTGTTGAATAAGGAAATCGAATCTTTATTAAAAATAGAAAGTGTTCTCTCTTCCCCTGTTGGTTATTCATAAGCAAGTGGGCACATGTGTTTGGTATGTAACCCATGGCATCATGGAGAGGGAAGGATAGAATTTAGGACTTCCTTTGGTTTTTCTTTTGTTTTCTTTTTCCACTGATGCTTTGGTGATGTTAGCCGTTTGCATGATGGGCATGCACGAACTGTGGGGTTTTTGCTGTATTGCATAGAGCTAGGAGTTTGGAAAGCTAGTTATGTTAACTTTGGAAAGAGTAATCTGCATGAGCTTGGGTCTCCATGTGGACATCCACCTTTTGTATGAAGGAGTTAAACCCATGCTTTCTTTCCTTCCCTCTCGCTATTCTGCACTGCCTCAAATACACAGTTGATCAGTATAAGAAATACTGGTCTCAACATCTGCAGGTCCTTTAGCTTCACTGGGAAAATCCTCAGCTAGTGATTGAATTTAATATGATTTAGGGGTACTTATTACAGCTACACTATTTAGACTGTTCAAGGATCTCATTTACTAGTGTTTCATTGTTAGTCTTTCTCCTGGTGATTTACAGCACTGTAAGAAGAACAGTAAACTCTCTAAATCAGTTAGCCTCTTCCACTGCAATTATTAAATACAAGAGCACTTTGTTTAGCCAAGAACACGGAAGCTGAAAACTAAATGAAAAAAAGAAAACAGCCAACAGCAACAAAACATGATGGAAACATTACAACCAAAAAATAAAGTGTCAGGTAATTCCCAACATGATTCCTGCCATAGAAGAATCATAAAAAAACTAAAGCTGTAAAGTCCTATTACATTATCTACTCTGTTCTCTGCTAGCGAAGAATTATTTCTTACTATGCATTATTTATCCTGTCTTCCAGCAAGATAGTGCAGTGAAGGTCCCTTTTCCTTAAGTTTATTTAATAAATAAATGATTTGCTAGCTGTGTAGTTCCTGTGTTGCTTCTTGTTACAATTAGATTGCCTAAGTTCACATTATAATTGGGGAAAGGTGGAAGATTGTTTTTAGCAGTTGCAGTCTCTTTCTATTCCAGGGTTTTCTAATACTTCCCATCTGGTTTTGTTGTTTCTTGTGTATCTACAGATATTGTGAATGGAGATATGAAGACTACAATGCGGATTCTGTATTGCTTGTATTCCAAATACAAGACCAAAGAAACATGAAGAGCAAGCCTAAGAGCTTGGGTGGTTTTTTTTTCTTCTTTTTTTTCCCTAGCATGTCATGGTCTGATTTTAGGATTCCCAGCTCTGTTTGCCACTGTTTATGTGCATGCACTTGTGTTTGACACTTGCTGGATTAACATTGTATATGCAAGTATGTATCCATGCAAGGTTTCACATAAACTGCCTGAATAACTGAAATATGTGTGTGTCCAGAGCCGGCGTACTGTGTAATTCTGTGGCTGTAGCTCTTGCTCCAGCCCTATCTCTTGCTCTCTCTGAGCTCCCCTAATGCTTCAAAGAAGTGCAATGTGTGTTTATTCTGGACTGTGGATTCTTTGCTTCTGGAGATGAATTTGGAAGCTGTTATTGCAACCTCCCCGCTTCCCTGCTTCTGATTCACTCTGGAAACTAGAGAGGTGAAAGACCCACCATGACATCTCTGGGAAGATTGCAGACACGCTTGAAGCTCACGTTCAAAACCCTTTTTACACAGATGGCCAGCTGTTGTCACACAAGAGGATGTGGATTGGGCACCAAATGAATAGGTAGCTGAAATGAAATCTGAACTTACCAAGTGTTTGATAAACATTTCACCATTTGCCTGCTCGAATATGGAAAAAGCACCCAGAATAACATGCTGGGGTGAGACTGTGCAGTAACAGAGGGGTCTCCTGCACAACTACGGAAAGTTGCCCTTATTTCCTTGTGTTGTGGTTTAGCCCCAGCCGGCAGCTAAGCACCACGCAGCCGCTCGCTCACTCCCCCTCGGTCGGATGGGGGAGAGAATCGGAAGAGCAAAAGCAAGAAAACTTGAGGGTTGAGATAAAAACAGTTTAATAGGTAAAGCAAAAGCCGCGCACACAAGCAAAGCAAAGCAAGGAATTCATTCACTCCTTCGCATGGGCAGGCAGGTGTGCAGCCATCTCCAGGAAAGCAGGGCTCCATCACGTGTAATGGTTACTTGGGAAGACAAACGCCATCACTCCGAATGTCCCCCCCTTCCTTCTTCTTCCCCAGCTTTATATACTGAGCATGACGCCATATGGTATGGAATAGCCCTTTGGCCAGTTTGGATCAGCTGTCCTGGCTGTGTCCCCTCCCAGCTTCTTCTGCACCTGGCAGAGCATGGGAAGGTGAAAAGTCCTTGACTAGTGCAGCAACAACTAAAACATCTCTGTATTATCAACACTGTCTTCAGCACAAATCCAAAACATAGCCCCATACCAGCCACTATAAAGAAAATTAACTCTATCTCAGCTGAAACCAGGACACCTTGCTAAGCTAATGCCAAACTGTGGCCAGCTCCAGCCTGTTCCAGCCCTAACGTAATGTCTGACCAGTGGGAATGCCGATTCCTCTGTCAAGCAGGTTATAGGAGTGACTAACACGACCGCACTTTCTCTCCAGTAAGAGGTTCATAGGTGCTGGCTTCCTCTGCAGCTGGCAGAAGTAGAGGCCATCATGGACAGGATTAGTGAAACTCTCAGCTTCTGCCACTTCTGACAGCATACTTGCGCTGCGGGGACTCTCAAACCCCTCTGAGACTCTCTTAGCTGAATTTGTCCAGCGACCGTCCCCAAGCATCCCAGCAGCCGCTGGATGCAGTGAGGCTAGCCACAACTTATGTTAGCTGTCACCCTCAGTCTTTCTCAGGGGTCTTAAATCAGAATTCCTTCAAAACCTCCATCTACTCCCTTGACCTTAAAATTATGTCATGTTTATGTTGCATAAAGCTGGAGATCTAATTAAAAAAAAAAAAGAAAGATGTTTCGATATTATTTTGGCTTCCATCTAAACCGATTTAATTTCCTGTTGTCAGTGACTCTGACATTTGATCTCTGATCTGATCCTCCATCTGTGTGTTAACGGGAAACCAAAGCTTGCCTAGCGCGAGTACTGACATTTACAGATGAGAATTTGTTGTGTCTAGTTCTGGATCACACAGCCTAAGAAAGATCCTTAGATAGCAATGCTGATAAGTCTTCAAGTCCTGCCTTTGAAAATGGTAATACTGCACAGCTGCTGGAGGAGAGAGTTCTGCAAACTGCCCTAAGCCTAATCCTTTTTGCACCAATAATTACCTTGTTATGTTTTTACAGAGACAAATCCAATGCGTGGTGCCAATGAGCTACAAGAAGATCAACTTGCTTCCCTAGCGAATTAGTTGTGTGTGCTGTTTTGAACGATTTAAGTCAAAAATACTTGTTTTTTCATGTGCAAGTCTCCGTAGGTATCTTGCTTTATTCCTTAATGGGCTTCAAACAATCGACGGGGAGACCTCAGAAGTTTGTTCTTGCTTCACAGATCCCTGCCGCCGTAGCTGTAGCATGGCCAGCGGATGGTAGCGTAAATCATTATTGAGCAGATAAAACTGGGATGTGGCTTGTGGAGAACAGGGGCGAGGGGGCAGGAGGGCGTTTGGTGGTGATACGGTGGCAGCATGGCCCTTTCCACTGAGGAAGCCAACCTCAATCTCTTCCCTGGTGCTGGTGACCAGAAGTCATTTCCAGTGCATGACTTTAGGCATAACCTAGAGGCTATGAAAAAGTCAGTGGTGTGGGGAGATTAGCTGGTGCTGCCCTGGCCAGATCGTTATTGCTGCTCAAGGAAACAGTTGGATTTTTCTCTGCGTGTTCTCAGTTTTGTGGTCCACTCCTCTGGCACAAGTAAATCCGGTGCTTGTACTTCTGCAGACTCCTGGCAGGGGAAGTCTAGTTCTTCGTATTTAATAAATGAAAGGATCATATTCCCTTCCCAACACCAGCTTGCCTAAACCTGTTATGAACAAGTCATTCTTTTGAAAACATACAGGGGAAAAAATGACAGCTAATGTGCTTGAATCAAAAATATAGTGAGACCAAAAATGAATGTTTTAATCTGTTTTTTATGCTGCAAGCCAATTTATAACACGCTTGATGTCTCTGAACACTTTGATAAAGAGCCTGTGTTTGATTCCTAAAACACGCTACAGAATTTTACTAATCCATCATACAGGCACCCACTCCATAAATTGGTGTAGAATATACAAGTGCACTATTTACATTTGAGATGTAGTCACAGACTTGGCATAGTTTTAATAGTAAATATAAAGTGACAGAGCTAAAAAGAATATTCCTACAGTATGAAACTGGGAAAAAAAGAAAGATATATTATTGTTCTCAGATGCTATTTTTGCCTTACATCAAGATAACCTGTTTCCCTTTTCTCTTACAAGTTAATAAAAACAAAGCTGCTTACTGTTTAAGCTGGCAAAGTAACTGTGATATTTTGAAGAAACTAAGCTCTCTCTATGTGAGCCTGTTCATTGACACATAATTAAGTTTACAATTTTAATGTTTAAATCCTAGATAGGAAGCTGTTTGTGATGGAAAAGTGTGGTGGACGTTTAAGGTGTTGGGTTTTTTTGATCGTGCTGTGTAGCTAGGTATGCAAGCTTAACTGCGATGACTGTTCAGTTTTCCAACAGAGTCACTGACTGACTGTGTCTTACTCTGTTTCCAAGGAAGAACATGCAGTCTGTTTATCTTTTAAATAACCGGTAAATGGTCCAAGAATTTCTGAGCCAGAGAAGAGCCCTACAGGAACTTCTGTTGTTATCCTTGTCTCAAAGACAAGTGGCACGGTGGCTTTGTGGCAAGGCAACGGCTGGGACGTGGAACAGATCTGAAGTGTTTCTGACTCCTGCTTGCTGTCATCTTTCTGTTGTCTTGTCTTTCCAAAATACACGGCCTCATAACTATAAAGATGTCTTTCCAGAGGCAGAGTGGCAAGGGTCTGTGGAGAGAAGCAGAGGTGGAAGGGGCAGAGTTACCACGAAGACTTTAAGGGAAGCAGCAGAGGCACAGAAGCTTTTGTTAATGGGATCAAGGGACCGAGACAGGTACTGACTGTAAAGCCTGGGAAAGCAAACTGGGGATCTGTCCCTGCTGTCAAAACCCCTTCTCCTCCTCGGGAGGAGGATTACATTGCCATTTTTTCATGCCCTCATTCGGCTACAGTCTAGTCAAGGTCCCCTCTAACCAGGACCTTGCTGGTGTGCCTGTCTGGGAACTGGCCAGTTAAACTCCAGAGGGAAAACGCTGGCAGCCCCCAAATGTGCTTCACGGGTGGGAGCAGCACCTATACTCCTCTGAAGTGGAGCCTATTCTTAATGCCTATCCTTTTCTTTCTTTCTTCTTTTTTCCCTTCTCTTTTTCTTGTCCTATGGTTTCTATTGTGTTACTTCTTGCAGGGAGACATCCCCACAGTCACTTCCAAAAGCCTCTTGGCAATTAGGCTTTCAAACCATGAAAGCAGCTAATTCAAATTCTTCCTCTCCATGAGCTCGAAGGGCATGTGTGTGTTTGTGTCTGTGAAGGGCTCTTGCTGTTCTTTCTCTTTCAGGCTTCTAAAATTTCCCCAAAGAATAAAAGCCATTGTCAGTTTTTACACAAGTGATTTTTTTTCCTAGTCAATTAATATTGTAATAAAGAATAGATGAAAGTGTTACTTTGGAGGAAAGAAAATAATGTATATGAGCCCTTCTGCTTGCTGTGGGGATGGATGGGTTTCCTGTGCTACGTGAAATTTTCTAGGATGGTGACAAGGTGAGCAGAACGCAAAGAGTAATATATGGAGAGGTGAGTTTTGAGACTAGAGATAGTGAAATCAAGAGGGCAGTACTGTAGACTGGAACGTCCCTGTCCCCCCTGTCCTCTCCATCAGCCAGTTGTACTTTCTGGAATATTAAAATGAAAAAACCCACAACAAACCACCTCTATTTCTTTGGCATTTTGATTTGAACAAAGTGCATCAGGGCACCTTTGCCATTGACTTTTCCCCGTAGCACCTCCAGATTTCTAAGCCTTTCCCCCCCATGACGTTCCATTACAACAGCAGTCCCCTAAACCATTCTGCTCCAGCCACTGGCTAGAACTAAAGTTTTTAAGGACTTTATCCACTGATGTCCTTTCTCAGGCTGTACTTAGCAAATTTCACACACCTTGGCACAAAGCTAATAAAATAATATGAAATAACAGAGAAATGTTAGAGGAGAAAGGAGGAGCTTGGTCAAAATCTGATGAATTTTATCTGTAGAACACTGCCTGGCTGCTTGGATGAGAACTATCTCGATTTAGGTCCTAAAACCTTGCTGTCATGAAATGCTGGGGAATTGCAGTTCAGGTGCTTCGTGCTGTCCCCTTCACCTGTATTCCAGGTGACCATCAGGCTTTATCTCCTGTAGAGAGCTGCAGTCTGTGCTGAGCTCTTCCTCATGCTGTAGGGAGCACGTGCTCCACGGCAGTTGGGTGGTATAGTTTCTTTTGGGAAATGGAGCCCGACTCTGGACTTGTGCCCGTGACGGTAAATGGAGAGTTGAAATACGTGGACTGAAATGCCTATGGTGTAAAGCGCATATGTTCTTTTTCCATCTTTTTTTCATCTTTTCCACACTTAACTCCCCATCCACCCCCCCTTTTTTCCATCTAAAGCCCAATGTTCCCATTGGGGAAGCGTTTTATTTTAATGAAAAATGTCAACCATCACATTCAATCATCACTTTCATACCAGGGCAGTCTGTGTCTCAGGATCCTAAACTGCAGAGTGTACTTTCAGTGAAATGTCCAGGGGGGTGATGGGGGCCAGTTTGTCCCTGGGCTTGGATATCTTTCAGGGCCACCTGTCACATAATCCAGTTGCCAGCTCCGGGCCAGAGAACATAATAAATATTTTAAAGTCTGTAAGCACAATGCTAGTCAGGCTTTTAGGGACAAAAATCCAGGAAAAATAAAATGTACAGAGTAAAAAAGCCACAAGTTTCAAAGGAGTTCTTGTCGTGGATGTTCTTCCTAGAAATACTATTGCCAGCATATAATATGACCCTAAATGCATCTAAAGAATGCCATTCTGTTATGAAATAGAAAAGAGTTTAGATAGTTTGGACCACATTAAGTTATGATACTGTCATAGTAATATAAAGAAGTCTTAGTGGAATCAGATCTACGTATTTCATCAGGTTATTCTACAGACGCACCAACTAAAATTATGCAAAAAATGAATCAACCTCAATTTACAGCCTCCTTCTAGCATCTGACTTTTCTACATGTTCTTCCCCCTGCATATTTCGGTACTTTGGCATTCTGACTCCTTGCCCCCCCCAATTTTCCTCCTTCTTGTGCCGCCCTCGTGCTGCTGGCCCAGGTGGTCAAACAGCTGCCTTTCCGCAGCGCCTGCTCCTTCCCCTCTCTGTGCTCAGAGCTGCCAGGGTGTCACTGGGAAGGTATCTTCTAGAGAAGTCACATTTGCAATGCAAAAAAGCTGTGAAAAAAATCTGGAAACACCAGCTGGCTGCTGTGTACAAGAACTTAAAATGTTTCTCAGTGGTATGCAAGAAGAATTCCTTTGTCCTTCCTCCAACATAAAAAAAAAATCAAAGATAGAAGATCTTTTCACTGACCCAGTATATTAGGGATGCAGAAGTACATTCAGATCACAGTAACGAGGCAATTTTCCATCCCCATTTTACCTTTTGATGCAAGGCAGCTAGGATATATGTGTGTCTGTGTGTAGTTTTCCTGGATGTGTTCCCTTTTTGGTAGGAAATGTTGAATAGGGAGATTTTGAAAATTTCTGAATCTTTGAGAACTCCAGCAGATCAGAATCCTCTGACGCAGTCGTTGTATGCTGGGATTTTTTGTGGTCGTGTGTGGGATTTCTGGATACCGGTCTCCCAGTTGGCACTGGTAGGAACGTACCCTCTGCTGTATTGTCGTGTGTAGCAGTGCAACTTCTCCTAGAAGTGCCAGGTTTGCAGTGTGCAGGTAGAATTAAGTATGTGTAGGACCTACCTCATAGTTGTGACACCTCAGGTTTGCTCTCTTGTGCACTCTGCAGGTTTTGTGCACATACTTCTGTATAAGAAATCTTGTCATGATGATGGCCTTCATCAATAGCAAACAGTGACAGAAGGCTGGACATCTCCTAAGGTGAAGCTCGGAGGTTGTTTTGGGGACAATTACAGCACAAGAGGAATGCAGCTCTCACACCAAGACTCTTCCAAATTAGTGTATCTTAGGTAAGAGACATTTAAGCATCTAATTTCTAGAAGCAAATACCTGTAAAGCTTCCATCCTAGTAGCATTACAGAACTTGAAGAGCCACAGGTTTGATCTCAGTGCTTTCTTAGTCCTTAAAGTTACTCATGAGATCACCAGCACGATATGGTTTGAAAAGACTTTTGGTTCTCCTGACAGTGTACTCTGTCTGGAAGGGCAATGAAGTCTATAGGGAAAGCGATTTTCTAGGCTCTTGGATAATGAAGCAGAAAGGGCAAGAGCTGTTGATAGAACTTCTTATAGGGGATCCCCACTGTAGAAATGTTGACTCTGGCTCACTGCTAAGTTTAGAAACCATGTAAAACATGAACCATGCACTTTATACAGAGCAGATGGTGCAACAGGCTTTACTGGTTGCAGTGTGTCAAACAACAGATTGTCTAGAAAAGTTTGCTTGCTTTTGGCAGACAATTTAATTCAGCTCATAGTATGTTACTGAAGTTCACTGCGCATCTCTGCAAAAGTAGGCAGCTAACACATTTTATGTCATCTGCTATACCAAAAGTTTCTTAAATAATAAAAAAAAAATGTTAGAAGTTGTGTCCCTACTTGTTCTCTTGAGCGGAGGTGGGGAAAGAAGTCTCGACTGTGTGAGTAGAAAAAACAATCTGAAATCCATGAAATCGATTAATGTTCCAAAGCCACAATCTCCTTCCAGTTGGTACAACATTGTATTTTCATTCTCTTTTTATGAAATAATTTTTGAAATAATTCCTCCCTTTATTTTGGAATAGGAGAAACACAAACATCTCAGAAGTTATTGCAAAAAATACAGTGCCTACAAACTTTCAGCAGCTACACAGAATAGTCTATCAGATTCAGCACCAGCTATGATCAGACAGATACAATAAATCAAAGAATTGTTGAATCTTAACAATAAGAACATGAACATAGACATTAAAATAATAATAAGGAAATCTGTGTACAGCTTGATCATATTGAGCATGATCATATTGTGAAGGGATCCTGGGAAGGACTGTCTTCTTCATGTCTCTCTCTGTGTGCCATTGCATGTTTTTCTCCTCTCTGAAACAGTTTCTCGAAAACACCGTAGTGTAATCCAGGCAGAAGTACTTTGTTGAGCTGCCTGTCACCTGGACTGGTCTGGTATGCTCAGCAAACAGCTCAAGGCTTTACATCAAAAGTGGCTTACTTTTGCAATGCTCTTCTAGTTTTGTCGGATGGGTGACAATCTGAAACTACTGTCAAGTTACCCGCTTGCTATTAAGCTGAGCTAATATATTGAGTATCCCAAAGACCAAGTCACAGTATAGTGAATACAGATGATATCTGAGGACCTTAGTCCTGCAGACTGTGGTTGTACATGACTCCAAGTGGTGGTAATGTCTTTAAAATGGACTTTTTCTTTAAAAAATGTCATATCTGTAGCTGTGAATCACTATGCATGTTTCACATTCAATTCCCTTGTTGCACATCTTGCATGTGAAATCCATTTGCCAAGGTGTGTCTTCTGTGAACCCATCTGTGCCAAATTCAGAGGATAAGAGTCAGTAATGTTACTGAGTTCTTCCCGTGTGAGCCCTAAAAAACTTGTATTTTTAGTTCTGCAGACCACTAGTCCAGTCACTACCTTGGCCAAAGTGGTGGCCAGCATGTGTCAGATGCTGTGATTTGTCTGTAGGTGCAAGGTAAGACTTGTGTTGGCAAGGACGGGGGTGGGGGAAGGAGGAGGTGCGCTGGCACCCTCACTATACGCAATTCCTACAGGACTCTTGAGTTTTTCAAGACACAGACGACAGCAGGTTCCCTCCCCACAAATCCAGCCCGCTGACAGACGATGCTGTTGCCAGCTGGCATGGTTTTATTATGACTTTTTTATTAATCATGATTTGCCAGTTTTCTCTTGCTCAGCCTGACTGCCATTTCTCGTTATCACCAGTAGAGCTGCCAGTGCCCACAGTGGGGCGTGGGGACTACCGTTTTATGTACCTCTTTGCCACGGTCATTGCCATCTCTTAGGGTTTCCAGGAAAAGTGAAACCTGCCCGGAGTCTACAGCTTTGTGGGTGAGGGGAGGTGATCAGCATCTCTGTGAGGATACAACCTGTGAGGAGCAGCAAAGACCCCGTGACAGACGTGAGTCGTGGCAGGGCAATGGGGGAAGTGGACTTAAGGGCTGCAAGACATTGCAGGGGAACGTGTTACCAGGAGGAGGAGAGTAAGGGGGCACAGGTAGCCTGGAGGAGGAAGAGACTTGGCTGGGACTGAAGGGGGAAGGTGGAAGGTGCACAGGGAAGATTCGTATTTTCTCAGCAGTGTCACAGTTCTTCATGTCTTACCTTCCAATGAGATGGTGACTGCAGGAGGACATTGTAGTACAGTCAAGAAACCCGCCCAAACCTCCACACAGCAGAAGCAAGCTGGGTGCTTGGGAACCTTCAAGTTTGGGTCCCTTAAAGCTGGTTTAGTGACTAGCAGGCTACTGGCAATTTATGCCGGCTACTAAGGTCCTAATCTTGTACTGCTTCTATTGCTGCAGAGCCTGAGAATGGTGGTCTCAGACCTGAGTCTTTGCCGGGGTCCTACCATATATAAGCTGGCACGGACATAATGTCTTCACGACAACATCATTTGGGGAAATCATGGTGGGCAACCAGTACTTCCAAAGAAATTTTTTAATGGATTGGTAATCAAGCATGTCAAAAGCCATCAGCAAATAACCTTACTGAGCGCACTGGAAAACTATCTATTCTCTGACTTCTCACTGCCTGGCTCCTTGTGAGTTTACTCCTACAGAAAGTGGGTATGAGGTGCTGCCAGCACCTAATGGTGGTACTACACAGCCAGCTTTGCACAGGAGTAAGTGACCACACAGTATTGAGGGCAGAAGAGAAGGTCCCTCAGAGGCGAACGTGTGCGAGGAGAGGTGGAGCGGGTGCTGGAGTAGACAATGCCTTCCCTCCTCCCCCCTCTGCCCAGAGGAAGCATTGACACTGTCCAAAATTTGTACTTTCTGGGTCCCGTGGATGTTTTTTTTTTCAAGACGCCCACCGTTGACTTAACTGTGAATTCAGTGGGAGTTAAGCCAAATTTTAGAGCATTTCGGAAAATCCTTTTCAAAATATGTAGTCTGCCGTTCGCGGGGATGTTGCCTGGACGCCTTCCAGAGCAGCTCCCAGGCCTAGCAGGATCGTCGCCGAGTGCTTGTGAGAGTGACGGTCTCCACCCATGAGACGCAAGTGGCAGCAAGGCTGGGATGAGTGTGGGCACCTGCGTGCTGACCTGCTGCGGGCAGAGCTACGGACACGCGCGTTGGAGGTGATCCCACCTCCTGCTCACAACTTTTCCCTGGAACAAAAGCTATTATAAACCTGGTGGCTCTAGAAAATCCATTTGTTGCTAGCCTGGAGCCAGTCCAATCAAGAAACCCTCATTTGGAATCCTAGTAGCAGCATGAAATGTTCACTTCAATTTGCTCATAAGCTATTTTTGATTAAATGCAGACATTTGTGCTGACTTTTCAGCGGCAGCTTCTTCACATACTTAGCCATATTTGCATGTAGCAAAGGGTATTTGGGCATGAACAAGGATATTTCCTTATTACTTTCCGATATCTCGGATTTCCTCTCATCCAAGCGCAGAAGCAAATCCAGTATTAGCGGTTTAAGAATTAATTGTCTATCGAGGAGCTGAAGCAAACAGTTTATGGAAATCCTGCTTGCATTATCTTTGGAGAAATGACTGTGGACAACCATTACTTCTCAAGGAAGGGGAGTGGTTTTTAACCGACGGATAATCAAACATGGCAAAATCCATTAGCAAATAGCCTGACTTAGTGTACTGGAAAATTAACTAATAGCTGGAAGTATGCTCCTCTCTGAAATTATTCTTTCTGTGATTTGACAGCTCTACTAAGCCAATGGCTGTGAGTTTAATTTCATATTTATCTTTCTGTGACGATGTGTTTTAACGGTTGCTTTGGCTTGCTGCCCTCTAATGAGGATTTTTATTTTTAATTTTTTTTTTTTTTAAATATAAGGTGCTTTGCAAACTAGATTGATGACATAGCAAGGAAACCCGCTGTTTCTGGACGAGGTGATCCTCGTGCCCTGCCGGGTGGTGGTGGCAGGCAGCTGCCACGTGCTGCAAGCGGGTACGGCCGGCAGCGGTCTCTGCAGGAAAGCGTGCCCTCGCAGCCCCGCAGCGGGGGCCAGGCACTGCTCCTGAGGGCAGGAAGGTGGCTCCGGGGAGATGCCGCTGCTGCTATGGGGGTCCCCGTGGGCCTGGCTGTGCAAGGGGACGGGGCAAGGGGAGGGGCGCTGGGGCAAGAGCAGCTGGAGAGGTGTGAGCATGGTTGGCATGTCTCTTGGGCACTGTGCTGCCCAAATCCTTACTCGGTTTTGGCCAGGACGACCCGGTGTGGCTTCCTGGCTCAGGAACTAATTAATGGTGGTGTTCGTGGGGGACAGGTGGAGGCAGCCCCAGGGAGCAGCCCTCCCACCCCCCTGCCCCGACCGGCTGCCTCCCCGAGCGGCCTTCGACGTCTTCCTCGCGTAAGCAGGCTTGTTTCTAACCGGCAGTGCGTGTTCACGGAGGCGTGCGATTAATGTTGTTGGGTCTGCTCGTGGGGAAGACGCCAGGCTCAGCCCGCCGCTCCACGACACCCGCCTACGCCGGGGTAGCAGCTCTGCTGCTTCAGAGACCTGGAATAAAACCCCTGCAACTCCTTCCCCCTCCAGCTCTGCTGAAACAGTTCCTAAAGTTATTGCTTCTTGTTTTGTCCTTGGTTCTTTTTGTGTTTTTTTTTGTTTTGTTTTGTTTTAATTCTGGCTTTTCCAAAAGTCTCTACCTTCAGCACACGAGCCAGTGTGCTTTGTTCTGCTCTGCAGCAAGCGGCTGCCGAGGCAGGGATGTTTCCCGAGGCTCAGCCGGGGTAAAGGCATCTATTATAAAGCCACCGGCGCGGCCCTGGAGATCACTGGATGTGAAGCAGTTTCCAAACCTAGGTAGCTCTCCTAGACAGAGCCGCCATGGGTCTGCACGTAGAGCACGCTCCTGGGGAGCTGGCCCGGGGGGCTTGCCCGGGCGGGACGTGAGTTTTCCTGACACACAGGGTGGGGGACATCCACCAGCTCAGGAATCTTGATGGGTGCACACAGAAAGAGGTCAAATAACTTCCTTTTCAGAATTTTTTAGGCTCTGTTATTTTTCATTTTAAAGTGTTCTTTCATTGGGTATCTGAGTGTCTGACGCTGTGTATGGAGGGGGTGTGCGCGCACTCATCTGGCTTTCTGCAGGCTAAATTCTGTACGAAATGGCATTTCAAAGTGCCGAAATGAAAATAATGACTAAATTGTGAATAATCCAGTAAGTAAGAAATTTCAGTAATCATTTTCTGATACGTGAAGTAAGACTCTGAACAAATGCATGCTGAATTAAGGAATATTTCTAAAAGGTGGAGGAGAGATACCAAGTTTACCATAAAGATTATATTTAGTTCCAAATCCACATCTCTCCATGATTACAAGTCAAGGCAGAGATACTCTTTTTAACGGCAAAGAAAAAGAAAAAAGCACTAATGTAAAACAATATGTCTAACAGAGTTGCTTTAAAGTGATTCTGTGTTAGACACTTGGAGGACAGCTATATTTGGGTAAAATCTCCTCCTGCCTTTCAGTGATGTGATGGCTTGTGCACTGGCACATGAAAGATCATGAATCTTTCAAAACACACAGTGGTCGCCTATGAAAACAACCCCCTGCAAACAAGAAATGAAGACAGTCCAACTACGCGTAATAAAGACAGACGCGGAAAGCTCTGCAACCTGCTGAGATAAATGTTTTCAAGCCTGGGAAACCCGTAAGGCTGGAAATACTGTGAAGTCTAAGCAAGCCGATTGAGACAGTTACTATATAAAAATTATTTTTTTTAAGGCACAGTGGTCACACTTCCAGCCTTTCTTCTGTTTTCCAGATTCCAGTGTCTGAGGTATATTCCTGATAATTACCGTGGGAAAAGCCATTGTGATAATGGAACCTTTGTATTCTCTTAAAAAAGAAAAGCCAAGAAAAAGCCTTTGAAGTGGTGATTGAATTTTCTTTTTTTCAATAAAATTCTTCAACGACAGCCTCAAGTAGGTGAGGGGGCAAGTGAGAGCAAATCTCAGATAATGGGTCTAGAAAAATAATAGCATTAGCAACTTGCTCCCAGTAATTCCTAATAGAAATATCCAGGCTTATCTGCTTTCAAAGGATACTCCACTGCCTTGCTATTTAAAAAGGTGTGGAGGGGACAAGAGCTGCTAACCTTTCTTTCCCACTCAGCATCTAATGCCATTATAAAGTTATTTGTGTGTGGTGTTTTTTCCCTTCTTTCTGTTTTTCCCCTCCCTTTAAGCTTTGCACCTAATCCTAGACCATGTCAATAAATGCACTAAGATGCAGATTTTGGCTACAGACTTTTTAATTTTGCCTGGTTTTGCCTTGTCCTTCCCTCTCTGGTGCTATGGGGGGCTGGGGGCAGGGGAAGACAGAGAAGCGAGGATGTGGAAAGAGGGATCTCTGACATTGCCGCTGTCGTCCTGAACTTCTCACAGAGCTTTTGTGGGGCCAAAGAGAGGCACCTCACCTCCTTTGTGCCTCTGTCTGTATTTTAGGGGGAGAATTGTCCCTGCCTCAGAGCTGTTTCAGCTCCAGGTGCTGTGGAGCCGCTAGAATAAGGGTTTCTGTTCCTCTGCTTTCACCCTGGCTCTCTTAACATTTCTTTGCTTGGGGGAAATGGACTTGGTAAATGAAACGGCCTTATAAATAATCTGAAGATAGTTAATCATCAAAAAATCATGCAAGAGAATGGTTAAGATGGACAATGGTAGCTTTGTAGTGTGCAGCATTGCTAAGGAAGTCTTTACAGATGAAAGGCTGAAGTTTTGTGTCTTGTCGGTACTGAGCAGCTAAGATTTAAAACACTGAAACAAAACACCATGTTTTAGCACTCACGCTGGGGAGTGAAGTAACATAGAAATATTCCATAAATCAAGAAGAGCACCAGTTCTCTTAGGCTTAGTTCGTTTTTTGTAGTGCAACAAGCCAACTTGATATGCTCTGTGCAAGTTAGGGATGCTAGGTTTAGTCTCAGTATGATAATTCAAACTTCCCAGTATTGGAAACTGCTATAGGTGCTGTAAGTGCTCGAACATGATGAGAAGATGTGAAAGGACTTCCTGAACATTTTTGCCTTTATTTTTTAAGTGACAATCCTCTGGTAATGGTAAATAAAATAACTTGGTGGAAGGATGTAGTTGTATTGGTCTCCATGTTGGGCATGGGTCCAGTCTCAGGTGCTTGAGTTTAGCCCTGGAACTGTGCGTACACCGGTCTTTGCAAGGGCACGGCACCCAAAGTTGTACCTGTCTGGTGTACACCCTCCAAGTGAATTCACCCTGGCCTCTGGCACTGCTCACATGGCGTGAGGAACAGGACAGCCTACAGCTTCAGCTGAGCGTCTCATCACAAGTACACTACGTGGCTGTTCTCTGCTGGCTGGGTGTGTGTTGGTACCAACTCCCTAAAAGGCCCAAGATTTTGCTACCTATCAATTTGTGCCTTGGGTCAGCGACAGGTCGTTTGACTAGAATTAGCCTTTTTCAGACTCATCCCTAGTTTTAGGGTAGGGATGTGTGTTGTTATTATTTTTCCACAAATATTTTCCTTCTTCAGACTGCTGGAAGATGCTCTGCAACTTTTCTTCCCTAGATCTGAGGGAGAGAGAGGATTCAGCTGGAAGAGATTTGCACTTTATTACCCAGGAAGGACAGAAGCACTTGTAACTTAACAGAGTTACTGCCTTATTTAAAGACTCCTACGGGTACTCACTGCCTTGAGGTGGACCCCGTTTTCAGTAGTTCTTTCCAGTAACCAACTATTTAGTTAAAAAAGAATTTAACCATGTTAGCCAGGTGTTGCCAAAGCACAGCATTTTTTTCTGGTGCGGTTCACATCCTACAGGAATATTTCCCCTGCCTTAAATACGTGGGATGCCTGACTCTGCTTCCTGACCTCTTTACCATGAGGTCAAAATGACATCAGCGTTGATATCCCTTTCTTCTGCAAAACTGTTATCAATTAAAATAGGCAAAGTCATCTTCTGATGAAGCAGTCTTTTCAAGAAGGAAATGCATATTAAGGTTATTTCCTTTGCCCCAGTCCTGACCACACACAGACAGGAGGGCAGTACCCGGCACTTCATAGACCGCACCCGAGGCCTTGCTTATTGCTACTGATTTATTTCTGGGAAGCACGTGAATCGCAGCATTGTCCCGCAGAATAAAAACCCTACAAGAGGTAGATCAACACAGGATTAACGTTTCACGACAGGAAAGTGCCAGAGTCTCTCTGCAAAGGAAAGAAGTAGATATAGAAATTTCAACCGCAACAGAGGCAGCCTAGCATGCATTCGTCTTGCAGCCCTCTTCCCATGTGCCTTTGGTTTTCTTCAAGCTGGCCAAAGCCTAAAACATCTGCCCGTGTCTCTTTAGAAAGCAGTGGTGAGTGATGCTTTGTGCAGCAAGCTTCAGAGGATGGCTGGCCACAAGGTGACTTATCATTGGAATTTGTATAGCCGTGCTTGTTTACACATAGAAAGAAAAGCCAATATATCTGGAACTGGTCATACACATATATCTTTCTAACGGAGAACACCTTGTAATTATGCTGGTAAATTGTTTCTGAGTCAGAAAAATGAGTGCTCTGCCAGAGGTCTGGTACACAAGTGGATGTGGTAAAGCAAAAGGATGCTGTCATGTGTATGCTTAAGAAAAGCGGGAAGCTTTTCTGAATCCAAAGTGCACCTTTTATGGTCAATAGCTGGTAGTAAGGAATATTTCCATTTTATAGGAGGGGTGTGGAAAAGAAGGATATTCTCCTATTTATGGGTGGCTATTAAATGGTTTATTTGGCTTCTTTTGAGGCTGTAACTTGCTGCTTTTGCCCTCCCGTTGCAAATTGCTTTCTAGATCAGTTGATGCTAGAGCTATATAAACCAAACGAACGAAGCCATAAGCCGGTTTAATTGAGCATAGCAAACTAAACTACTATATCACAAATAAACAAGCTAGCTATAAATCATTGGAAAAGAAAAAAACTGTTTACAGGTAGTGTCACAGAAATATGGCTGTTCTTAATGAAAGGCTTCTGAAGGAAAACTTACTTTGAAATGCTCTGTTTGCCTATTAAAAGGAAATTAATGTAAAATCATGCAAAACAGCTTTATTTTTACCTTTGCTCACTTGTCTCCTTCCTCCTGCTCCTCCACTTTCTATCCCTGGAGGCAAATAAGAAACCATTCTCTCACTGCCTGTTCCTTTCATGACCCAGATGTTCAATAAAGGGAACTGAAGTTTTTCATTTGCAACCTCCTCTCCTCCATGAAAGGTGGAGGTCTAAAGAAAAGAAAATATGTCTTTTTAAGGTGCTCTTAACTCTTGGTCAAAAATTTTTCTAATTTTTGCAGGGAAAATGAAGATTTCTGGGTCAGTTCCAGTAGCGAAGGGCAATGTGGAGGGGGCACATTTGATTTCTCAGCATCCCTGAAGGAACTTGGCAGCTGACAAGTATTGAGGGGGAGCAGAAACCTCCGTGATGGCTGGCCATGCCTGAGCAAGGGGCTGGGGGGCTGCTGCTCCTGGAAGAAATGATGCAGACAGCCAGTAAACACATAGTTGTTCTTTGCTGATGAAGCAAAAAAATAGGAGAGGGAAAGAGGGCTGTAGCTCCGAGGAGACAAGAGCAAGGGTCTTGTCTGGATGCACATACCTGAACTGAGCGGCCCAGGATGGCGGAGCGTGGCATTGCAGAACGAGGCTTCAAAGCAGGGAAAGGAGGCAGAGGCTTAGGTGTGTGGGGTTCTTGTTTCTACTAGACTTTCAGGCTTTTGCAGCTTGGCAATATAAAAACCTAGTAGTCCAGAAGAGAAGGGTGTTAGGAGAAGGGCAGGCAGGAAGAACGGGGCTCAATCATGACTGTTCTTCATTAAAAAACCAGAAGCTTCTGGTGAAAAATAGCTGTGTGGTGGAGACGCCAACTTCCTTCACACCGCACACCTCTGAAGGGCAGGCCCTGCAGTCCCCCAGGGAGAGCAGAAGAGCCAGGTAAGTACACGAGGTCCTGATTTTCCCTTGTGTGTCCACAGTCCCCAGACTGACCGTTCGGTGTTGAAGCTTGGGCAGTGCTGGGGCACTTTTTCTGAGCCTCCCCAGCAGCCTGGAAGGTGAACTGCTTTCTGGATGGAGTAATACTCCCGAAAGACGATGGTTTGGACAAGGGACTATAGCTAGTGCCTGTTAGTGTTCCTCTTTATTTCCTTATTCTTATATAGGACTGAGGCGTAAGAGCGAATTGCACCACGCAGCAAACTAGGGCCACCTCAGCTGCACCAGCGTCACTCTCCGTGACCATGGGTAAGCCGACTGCTGATACAGTTGTGTGGCACGGAGTGGGAACAAGCGGGCAGAAATATGGGAAATGACCTTCTGCTGTCTGGTGAGTGGTGTGCTGGCGGCCCAAGGTCTCCTGGGCTGGAAAGCAAATGGCTATATGCTGCAAACTGCCGTTTTTACTCACAGCTTGCCGAAGCCATACTTTAGGGGCTTTTCTGAGTGAATGTGGTTTTTATCAACAAGTGAATCATCAGAACGGTCTGCAACGTGTCCTGGGAAAGGTGGTGCTTCCACAGCTGCTGGAGCATCCCCGCTGGAGCGAGGGTGGTCAGCGAGGACAGCCTGCCCAGGCGAGTCGCGATAAAGCCGTGGGCCCGCTGTTTGTCGGTGGGGCTGAGGGACAGCTGATGCTGAGGAGTGGCCGCGTCAGGTGAACATGGTGATAATGAAGTGCAGGGGAGGGGCAGTCTGGTTGCTCTGTTTGTTTGTGTTAGACTTTCTTATGTTTGCTTGGCTTACTTTATTAAAGAGCGAGAGAAAAGGCGATTTCACTCTGCATACCTATTTCAGAGTCAGGTTCCCAAGCCCATGTGGACAAAGGACATGGAATATGGCCTACTACCTTGCTGGACAGAGGAAAAATCCCAGAGAACGAGTTACCTCCAGCAAGGGATTGCAGAAACTCTTCTTTTGGCACATTTTACTGCCAGAGGACTGCTGGGGACTCAAAGAGCTTCCCCCACCAGTCCAAATCCTCCACGTGGAATGAGAGCTACCTCTACTAATTACTCAGCGATACTCTCCTTTTTCTAGGGCCCATGGCAGCTCTGGAGGGTTGGTTCCTCCTGGCATAGTATGAGGCCACTTTTTCCAGCGAGTCCCTGCTGGGGTCATGCAGTGGCAGTCACCGAGCCACACATCTCTGCTCCCCTTGGCTTTGCCGAGGCTTTGCTGGCTCATTACCATATGCATTTTCCTCTGCTATTACAAGTGTGTTCATTTGCTCCCATTTACAGTCCTTGTTTTCAGTATCCAAATGGCAAGGATGGAGGACTCCCTGGAGTGACTAACCGCTGCCAAGCTCCCTATTATCGTTTAGCTTTGTTTAGTAATTCCCAAACACAAGCATTTTATGTAATAAATCCCATTTTTCTGAGGCCCCTAAAGTGTTTCAGAAATGCCGGTTAACTGATCTGCACAGTTTTTCCATAAGGTAGGTCATGAATGTTATGTCCATGGTATTTATTAGCCACCTGTTGTGGATGGAGTATTACTGTACCTACTTCTCCCTCTACCTTTTATTCAAGTTACACTGATTTTGTACCCTACTCAATTGTTTTTAAGTAGAGATGCTTAGAACACCTACCTTCTACTCACTGAGCTTATTCCAGGACTTTTCACCTCTGAATGTGGCCTGCTTAGAGGACTTCATCACAGATTAAATTTATACACAACCCTCCCCTGATATGTATATACACATACGTATATCTGTTTTACCCTACCATAACAGAATTGTTCCCTGACAGAGTCTGTTGAGCTGCTCTGTGCTAGATGTTTGAGGCAAGGGGGCAGAGCCATTCCATGGGGAAAATTGCACCATTGTTCTGTTTTTAATTTGATATTTTATCAAAATTTTCTTTTGTTCAGTTCCATTTCACTTCCTCTAGTGATATTCCTCTTTGCAGTTCTCTACTCTTTATCTTTAATGTTACTTTACATGCTTTTTAGCTTTTCTTGGGCCAAGCCCAACACATTTAGCTACCTTAATTTTTCTTAAGAAACCAGTCCCATCAGGACTTTAACTTGCTATTGTCCCTTTCTCCAAAACTTCCTTGCTGTGATTTCATTGATACTTCACAGGAGTCTTCATACTTCAGGCGAGATGTCTAAGAGGTGAGGAGCTATAAAACGTGTATTCTCAGAATAGTGAAGGGTAACTGGAAATATTAAATTAAATCACGGGACAAGAATTGCTCTGAACACCTGACAGAAAGGTCATCGGTGGCATGTTGCAATACAGATCCGAGGGAGCTGCAAGCACCATGTTGAATATTCGTGTCGCACCCACTGATACCCATGAGAGGGCTTTGGGTTGTCTAATTGAAGACAAACAGCGCCTTGTGGTACACAAGCTGGTTGGGTGGGTCAAATTTGCACGTGGCTGTGGTGCTAAAGACTTTGCACAGCAGGAAAGAAATTTGAATTCTGCATGTGTTACTGTCACCTGCCAACTGATGGAGAAGAACCCATAAATGAAAGAGAAAAGACTGGGAGTGTTAAAGAAAAAAAAAGGTTTAGGGGAATGTTTCTTTTTAATGAAATTCCGTGATTGACTATTTAATTATGAAATTACAGCTAATTTAGCTGGAAATGGGACTTTGAAGTGGATTGCTATAAGACACCTTAAGGCCTTACAGTGGCTTAATCCTTTACGCATTTCTATTCTGTTTTTTTGTTAGTGCAACAGAAGAATAAATCTGTTCTATGGAGAGAAATCACCCTGGCAGTGAGGCTGAAATGTGCCTGGAATCGCAATCACTTGTTACAGCTGAGCTAATCATGATACTTCATCAAATTTCTCATGCAAATATTTTTCATGCAAATATTTCTCATGCAAGATATTTTCTCCAATATCTGTTTAAAACAGACTTCTATGCTTATTGGCTACAGTGTTAGCAGAGGCGAAAGTAAAAAAGATCCAAACATAATCAAAGCCGATTACCTGAGGATTCTGCCTGTCTGGTCGTGTTTTCTCTGGTGCTCAGCCTCTACAGTGAGAAAGATATAATAAAAGGCTTTTCTCAAAGCCTCTTCACTCTCAAGGGCTTAGGGACTGAGTTCTGTCCAGTTCCTTTGCTAAATTGCAGTAAATTAGTGGAAAAAAAACCCAGGTACTTCAGTTTGCTTATCTTGTAAAATGGATGAACTGATAGACCTTCAGGTCGGTGTTAGCAATTCGAGTTGCTACTTCTGACTTTTTTTTTGAGATTTTTCAGGTAACATCAGAAACTATTTACATTCAACTCACTTTTTCTCTGTAGTTTTCCAATTTTCATATAACCTGGGTAAGAGTGAAAGGTATTGTTGGTATTCAACACATGATGAATACTTACTATTACTGCAGTACTATCAATAACGCTCGCTCTCCATCTCCAAAAGGACTCCCTTTAGAGTATATTTAAGCAGAAACATGTGCTAAAGCATAACTTTGCATGCCTCAAACACTTCACTCCCATGCTATGGGAACCCTTCCAACTCGTTGGCGTACGCTCAGTTGTAATCCAGGGAAATCACTTCAACAGCAAAAGGCATATTTCCATGATGATGTCTTATGTCTTAATGAGGACAATCCTTTGGAGTGCTTTCTGAATCTGCTGTCTTATGGAATTGGGTATTTATAAACGTGCCGCAGAAATAATATCTTGGTTTAGCTCTCTATTCTGACTCAGTTTTGTGTAGAAATGGCTTGGAAGGAGGAATGAAATTTTTGAATACTGACAAATGTCATTACAATCTCACAAACTCTAAACTGGGAGCCCCAGGCATCAGAAGATGGCTCTGGGGTCTTTTGTCCCCCTGAATTCTCAGGGTCTCCTCACCACTGTAATGATCGGTAGAAATCTCAGGCACTCACGGTCAGGGTGACAGTCTGTTTGGTGAATCCTGACAGTCATTCAGATGACCACGTTCCTAGTCTAGAGGTTAGGGGTGAACATGACACTTAAGCCACGGCATGCCCTTTATCCAATTTGTGTGTGACCAAACATGGATTTGTATTTATGCATGCATGCATGCATGCTTGTATTTTATACATATGTGTGTATAAATACATAGAATCAGTATTTTATATACAAAATCAATGTGATTTTTTCTGGAAAAAAAAAAAATCTGTGAAAGTAGTGAAATTTTGGAGCAGGTGTGGTATGTTAGGTTATAGAGGTTCAAAAAGAGGCAGCGATATTCAGCTTGGTAGGAATATAAGAGTCTCTTGACTTCTGTTTTTATAGTTGCACCTACTTGTTCTTGTCCCTGGCTGCCTTCACGCTGAGTCTGTGGTCAGCCGAGGCAGAGAAGAGAGTCTGAGTATCAGAAACCTGTGCTGAAGGTTGTGGAGCATCCTCTGATGGAGACATCAAGATATACTGCCTTCTCGTGCTGTGGCTTTGTTGGGAACTGTGATGATAATCTTTTTTTTCTTCCATTCTGAGAGTTTAATATTTAAATGCTACCCATAAAATCAAAAATTGCTTCAAGACAGAACTAGTCAAGACTCTTTACAAGAAATAGCAGAGTTCAACCAGAAAGCTGCAACTTACTGGGGAGAGCAACATATGCACGAAACTGGGTTTAAGAACAAAAGCTCTTAAAGCTTCAAAGTCAGGGAGTGCCGTTGTTTAGAAAGTTTGCGCGATTAACATGCTGGCTTTTTGCACACAAACTACAGAAAGTCTATCACCATCACATAAGCATTTTTTCCCCCTGCCATAGAACTTCAGCAGCAGAAGTTACTGTGCACATGTCCCTGGTGCATTTTTTGGGTAGTGAATGAACAGATGATTGCCTAATCACGACTGTATTTCTGCCCTGGAGATATGGATTCTGGCCTTTCCCATGGCAAAACTCTGTAAAAGCTTGGTTTCCATGATTTTTGAAATGAAACTTGCTGACTTCTTAGTATGAAATAGTAGTTTCATTGAAAATTGACATATACTAAATGACATTAAAAAGGTCTGTAAAATTATTATCCTGATAGAAAATTAAATAGGTTGTTTCTATTGGAAAGAAATAGTGCAGGTTGACCAGAAATTCAGTTTTTCTTGCTGAAAAAATTTGTATATCTTTTTTGGATAAACCAAATAATATTGATTTATATACAGAAAACCTAGCTCTGGACACTAAGGCATAATAATAATAATAGTGGTAGTAATAATAATGATGATTATGATGATGATGGTGATAATAACAACAACAACAACAACAACAATAATAATAATACATCTGCTCCTTGCCCAGGTCTGTTCCTATCTGATACTTGGTCATGTAAGGCCAGCTTTTCAGGGGTGATCACTACTTGTGTCCTCATTTGAGACCCTGGTATCTGGATTTGTGGGTACGCTGAGCACAGCTGGAGTCAAGCTACTCTGTGTATATTAATTGTCGTATTCGTTCACCAGGTAGAGGCTGTTTATCTAAAAAGAGATACAGTACTGTTGGCAATAATGTCACGGAGACCCCATAAGAAAGCTAATTGCTCTGGTTTCAGAAGCAACTGTGAGCAGCAGGTAGTGAACAGAGCTGGGGGCAGCGGCAGAGGAGGCAGGAGGGCTGCCCGTGCGGGGTTTCCTGCGTGCAGACGCCTTCAGAGGCACCCTGTGGAAAACCTGCCTGTGATCACATACTTAAAGACTGCATCTTCGTGGATACGTGTAAGGGAGATGAATTCGGATCCCCCTCTATGCCTTCAGTTTTACACATCCCAACTGCTGGCTGCCACCTTCTTTGACTTTTATAACATTCTTTTTAGTATGTTTGTGTGTATTATCTGAAGTTGTGGAAAAGAAAATGAAGCTGTTTCCTTCGTGCAGCCTCAGTGTGATGCTGATGCAGACCACCAGCAGGGCTGCAGGTCCACCACAGAGAGCTCTAGGGCTAACGATGCAGTGGTAACGAACAGTAGCAGCAGTGGGTGGTTACGCTTTATGTGAAGCAAAACCAGTGGGGGATGAGATACGCTTACTGGAAAACAGCTTGGGACTTATGCTTCCGCCCCTCGTGCTGGAGGCGATCACGGTCTAACGTGCACCCACGCTTCGGTCTTCCCCAGTGGTTGACTCCTCTCTGCTGTTGCCTCCCACTCGTCCCTGTTTGGGTCCATCTCTGCCTTCCCACTGATGATCTCATTCTTACCTAGCCCACCCTATGCTCCAGATCTCAAACTTCACATTCCTCTGCCAACAGGCGTAAAGCCTTCCCGAGGTGGGAACGCGCTTAGTGGCACCAAGCAGACGGTGCACGTGTTGGCTGCTCAGCCCCGGAACCTCCGCGAGACGTGATGAGGCAGAGCCTTTGGTAATTTTTTAGCTCTCGCATCATAGCTGTTCTGCTGATGGCAAGAACAATATGGGATCATGAAGAAGCACCTACTGCCCTGTTCAAGCTGCCACCCTCACGCGGAAAGTAGCAGTTTTCCAAAAAGGTCAGCAGAGAAAAACACATCTCCCATTCACGAGCCCACGTTTTCAGAAGCAAGTAAATTATCTTGTCTCAAGCTTTTAATCTGAAAAAAAAACCCCAACAAAACTCCTTAAGGAAGACACCCAAGATCCATCTAGATGGCTAACGCGAGGCACAGTTCTATAAGCAACCGCAAGCGTGGCTCTATGCAGGCAATACCAAGCAATTTCAATAATAGTTGGTATTATCAGCTCTGCCTCCAAGAGAATTGAATGCATAATGTGAGATTACAGTACAGTACTGTTATTCAGCTGTTGCTGAGACATGGGGAGAGAATACTGTTATTATGCATTTGAATTACAGGGCATGAAGATTAATGATGTGCAAATTAGCAGCATTCTGCTACAAGTAATTTTTGCTTTCATTCGCCACTATCATCCCTGAATGCCAACATTCGCTTACATTTATAATGTTCAAATGGTATATTAAATACCAAATTAGATATTGACTTGTCTAATTTTCCATGCTGAAATGCATCTAACACAGAGAAAGTTTTTGCTTCTATGAATCTCTGCTGCCCCTTTGTCAACAATTGGTATGAGATAACATTCACAACGTGCACCTTTATTTAAATTGCAGAGCTTCGTGATTATCTAGTATTCTTTAGCTTTTCAATTAGAGACAAAGTATTAACTTTCTCTGCAGGTTGGTCTGCCTTCTCAGTAATTCTTACCTTATCATTATCATATCATCATTTTCTATGTTTGCTGCATTCCTTAGGGCAAATGGATTTTTTCCTGGGAGATAGATAAAGAGAATTACTGCTTCAACTGTCACAATGCAGTATTCTGCTGCCAGGCATTTTTTATCCTGTAATGCAGCTAAGAAGTGTCAGCAATTGCCTTCTTCCCTCCCCTCTGATTATGTTGTCCATGGCAAACAAACACATTTTCTCATTAATCTCACTGTTAATCCATTTTTTTTTCTTTTAATGCCAGGGCAGATAGTGTGTGTTGATGTACAGTGTTTGAAAATTACCGAGGTATTGATTCTGGCTTTCCTATGTAAAGAAACATCTTGCCCTCTGAAAAGAATAATTAATTTCACTGGGACTGCATAGGCATAAGGACTACTCAACAGAGTTGAGGGTAGCAGAATCTGCTTCCTTATGCTACTAGTTTTAAGACAAATAATATTAGTTACCTGCTGCTCGTAGTGCATCTTGTAAGAAAAAAATATGCTTTAGATGTTAGTGCGTTTTCCTCAGCTCTGATATTTTCCTTTGAACATTTTACTACCCTGTTCTGCTATCTGTGGCCAGGTTTACCTGGGGCGCTGGCGGTGGACAAGCCCCTGTTAGCACTGCCTTGCTTCGGATGCTGTGAGCCTGCTGCACAGCAGCTCTCCCCCATCGCTGCAGCCTTTGGGTCTGGCAGCTTTAGAGGATTACGTGCTGGCACAAATGCTCAGCCGCTTTCCCAGCGGAACTGGTTTGCTCATTACCCCTCGGAGAGTTGCGTGACGGCTCTTTCGTTTCTTTTGCCTCTGCTCTTTCTGATCCTAATGCTGATACCTCTCATGTAAAACCTGCGCCTGGCTGCTCGGACCCTGGCTGGGTTCGTGCCGGCTGCTCCCCAGTCCCTGCCTGGCCGTTCCTTTGGTGCCAGGAGCTGGTGAGCTCAGGGATGGGGCTGCACCCCCCTGAGCCGCCCCTAATAAACGGGAGCCCCAGAGAGCACCGTGCCAGGGAGCAAAGCGAGCACTCTGCCCATCAGCCCGCCCCAGGTCTGGGACAGGGCACTGGTTTGGTGGGATTTAAAATATCAGAGTTAAAGTAAGGTTTTCATGAATTCTGGCAGGAGTCAAAGCATTAGGTTGCTGACCTGAAGCGTGCCTCAGCCAGCTCTTCCGTGATTTGAGATAATGACTTTTAGAAGGCTCAGTCAAGTTTAAAAGCCTCCTTCACGCCAGCTATCTGTAGGTAGCGCAGCTTTTAACATGGGTTGGAGTCACTTAGAAGTCACACTACCCAGCCACAACGAAGGAGAAGGAGCGTATCTCCTGATATGTCCTTTATGCACTAGACATAAGGCTATCATTAAGGTAGGAAGGTGTTAGCTCAAGGAAATAGGGAAAATATTTAAAGCAATTTTTAATGGAAATGAACTTAGACTGTGTGCAATCAGGGAGAATCTACCTGAGACATCAAATCAGAGGTGATAGTGAACTTAAAGGACATTTTTTAAAGGAGTGACCTGAATTTAATACTTGCTTTTAACTTTATGGGATGCAAAAAATTATAATTTACTGTCCTGGGTATAGTTAGTTCTGTGCTAGGATGGTGCTAAATGATCTGCTAAAGAATGAAATATTTGCCATTGACAAGAAATACTCTTGCCAGAACTTCTAGAAAGAGGAAACCTTGACATGCACCTATCAATGTTCATGCCCTCAGGTGGTATTTTGGTAATTTTAAAAAAAGGGTTGTGCCTAAATTAGAAAAAATAGAGCATATTTGAAATTACATGAGATAAAACATTGCAGTTAGCACGCTTCCAGGTCCTTATGGATCATTTAGGTCGAGCAGATTGTATATTAACATGTGTTATAAGAATGGTTAATTGCCAGTTGCCAGTTGAGAATCTTATTTGCAATGTGCTGTGATGATCTGAACTATCCTTTGTTTCTCAGTGTATGTTTAACTTAAAGAGTAGTTATAACATGCTGCAGCTGTTCATACGGTTTGAAAGGGCGTGGGATGATGGCTGAAAATGTATGCGTTGTCTAAATTCATGAGCGAAGAGTATAATATTTCTAAGTCACTTGCAAAAAAATGAATTAAAACTCACAACATGCACATTTCCTGCAGTCACCTGCTGGACAAACTTTGTTTCCTTCGGTTTTAGCACGCGACTGGATGCCTTGAGCATTGCCATACTGCCTATTAATCTGAAAATAAGCAGCAGCTGGCCGGTAGTCAGGAGACGTAATTCAATACTTGCAGAATTTAATTTCTGCTTCTTCTTTTGGTTTAGTCTGGCATCTGCATAGTATTTAAAAGGTCTACAGACTGCATGGTAGAATATGACATTCCCTTCATCAACAGATGTTGTGTTGTCGAAGGTGTGTCTTCTAGCGTCAACGATGGAAACTCATTTTTGTTACTGCTGCTATTTCTTTGGGCCTTGTGGGACCAAGCCAATTGAAGAAAGTGAGTTACATGAGATATGTATGAGTTTTAATCTCAACCTAATTATTAGTGGATATAGGGTAGCATTAGTTTTACAGGTGGTTTAATCTTTAAAAGCAAACTGAGTGGGCATCAGATTATGACCTTTATCCAGTAGTGCTAATACACAAAATCTTGGCTATTGGGTAAGACTAGATAGAAAACAGCCTATGATGGTCAGGGGTAAGACTGCTATTTTGGCAGATGTTGGGATGGGCCTCAGTTATGTATGTTTCTTTTTAAAATAACTTTATAAATGTGTCCAATAAAGAAAAAATCCAAAGCGAACCTGGGCAGCCAGGCCTGAAAGTTTCCTAAGAAAAGGTGATAATCTCTTGAAGATGATGTACAGGTTTCTGTGTGGGAGACAACAGGTAGCGCCTTGTGCCAGTCGGATTTGTGGGATGCAAAGTCAAAAGCGTGCCACTTCAGTTATGCCACTTCAGCAGCCCTCTGGAGAAGCCAAGCAGCTTCTCTCGAATTGGGGTACATGATTGAGATACTGTTGTTCTGGAATGTTTGAACTAGCTTTGAGTGTACACGTCAGCATTTCTGTAGGCTCCAGAAGGAACAGAATCAGTGCTTATGGAGGTATTTTTGGCAGTTGTGTTGTCCTGTTAGGATTTTTCTGTTCTAATCTGTGATCTTATTTTTAATTAAACCACTGGAATCACACGTTATTTGCATGAGTAAAGATGACAGAGTATATTCTTAGCAGAGATGACACCTGCTGAATCAATAAATCAAGGAGGAAAAAATAGCTGGAGCAATAGTTTGAAACAATGCTCTAGGAAAGACCGGCGTTAGCACCAGCCTGAACCCTGGCCTGGAGCCACTGCACCATTCCACTTGGGTCAAAGCTGGAGATTTAGACTGGTGGTTGTACGCAGGCATAAAATAGCCTCTAATTTACCACACAGGCTACTGTATAAATAAACTTGAAAAGGAAGGAGTACCGTTTGATTTTCACGCCCAAGTCTCCATGCGCAGGGCTGGTAATTAGAAGAAAATATGCTTCCTTTGATGAAATGATGTCGATATTGCTGCACAAGGGGGAGAAATGGCCACGTCTTCGGAGCAGAGCCTCCTTTTAAGTGTTAGCTCCCTTTATTGAGCTCTAGATGCTGTCTAGATGCTGTGGGTCCGTGTTGCCTCATCAGATGCGTGTTTGTGTGCATCAACACCAAAGTGAGTTCCAGTAAGTCTGGGCGCAGATGGAGTTGTTATACTTTCAGTCAGTGTCTTAGTGACACGCACAACTATTAGTTAATCTGGATGAATTAAAAATCAGGCTGGTAAGGAGATTCGAAGCTGTATCTCATGGCTTCTACGCAACGGATGCTTTAATCTCATGCAAATTAGCACTAATTAACATACACACACTCCCCCCGCCAGTATACATTCAGGCATCATGCAGGATAAACAAGCCAAAGACAGTTATTATCATTTTAATTTGACCATATTGTAGAAATGTCAAAATATTAGCTGGGAAAATTAATTCCTACAATTTAGCATATGTTTTTTCTGAAACGAAATCAAGGGTAGCAGTCATCTTCCTTCAAGTCCTCCCACAATATTGCAGGAATTCTTTTCCAAAAATTTATTTGAAACATCCTCATGCGTTTAACTGGCAGGAAGTCAGAAAATATTTATATTTCTATACCCCTTTCCTAACTTCCTTTCTAATGGAAGTGCAAATAGGAAGGAGGTTGCCTGGGGTGGTGGTGGTACCTCCACCTTAGACATAATCCAACATTGGCTGGATGATGCCCTCAGACACCTAAAAGCACTTTGTGACAGTAATGTTCCATTTTATGCTGTCGTAACCTTAGGAACCGTCTGCTTCTTTCATGGCTTTGCTCTGGGACTTCGGAGAGCTGAAGGTGAGGGGAGTCCCAAGAGGGACTCTGCCCCCCACATGCTTCGGTTTGCGTCTGGGGGGTATTTGTGGTGGTAGAGGGGAGATGGATGCTTTTTCCTTCCAGCTAGCAGCATGAACGGGGGTTTTAAGTGTGAGTGGTTTCTCTAAAATCCCGACTCAGCCGTCTGTTTGCACAAGCCACTGCACACACACTGCCTGGGACTATGGCATGAAAGCAGCTCCCGTCGCTATGCTGCTGTACGGCTTGACAGGGTATTTGAAGAAACAATTGGGGTCTCATTATTTTTTCATACAGAAGCCCTTAGAGCTGGGAGCTCTTATCATGTGTTTTTCTCAGAGTGCATAATTTCTTTCTGGGTCAAATGACAGACCCTTTTAAAACCATATATGCTTTTTTTCCTTTCTTTCCCATGCAAATATCACAGCTATTTCAAGGTCCAGCGTACTTTGGTCCTAAAGGTGTCATAAATGTGGACTTTTTTTGCGTGTGTTCAATATTTACTGGGAGAAGTCAGTGCTTGGAGATAATGTATTTTGCATAATGCATCAATGTATTTTAAAAATCAAGAACATCGTGCCAGAATATCATTTAAAATTATTACAGGGTTTACACATTAATTAGGACCATTTTTTTTGCAGAGGACAGGTAGTGCATAACCCTTATTACACATGGCACGATTGAACATGTTCTATGGTAGGGGCATCGTCACATCTCCGATCGGGAGCAGGCAGGGAAGAGTCAATATGATGGGAATAACAGGGGGTCAGCTCCACAAAGGTGCTCGGGCATGCATTGCCTGAGCAGCGAGCACAGGCAGGGCTCCCACTGATGCTGAAAGGCTTTTTTTGTCCCTGAGCTAGCAGGAACAAGTCCTCTGTTTTCAGATGTATATATTATCAAGGGTCTGTTAACAGCACGCAGCCGGTGGTCTTCACGTGTAGCTGGTGTTTTGGCGTATACATGTATTTATGACTAAGGCGCTTACGTTGTGTGGTAAACTTGTATGTTGATGCATTAAAAAAAAAAAAAAGTTTTAGTGGGATCTCTTTAAGGAAACATTTCCTCACTCTGCCCTCCTGAATTATCTTTATCTGCATCTGTATGTACATGCAGATGAAAACAGGATTCTCCATGGAGGTATGCTGTGAACATCAGAATACTCCTAATTGTTTCAGGTAAAAAAGAAAAAGATTGAGGGCTGTTTTGGGAACGTAGCAAAAGACATGAAGCGAGGTGCAGCCAGGCAGGAAACTGGTGATATCTCACAGCAATGAGAGATGGTGGCTTCCAGATTCCAGCCTCTGCCAAACTCTGAATTTACCATGACCTGAAGCAAAATCATATAAATGAATAATTTTTATATAGATACCTAAACATTTATATTCTATGTGGGTACGGTCTTCATACCTTTAGATTCCCTTAATACCCATGCCTTCTACAGGGCATCACGTACCCCCTCTTCTGCCACTCTGAGAATGAAATAAGTGTCCATCCATTTTCCCTTATAACTTTTAAAAAGAACTTTTGTTGACTGCAAGTAGCAGGAGCTTTGAGTGCTGTCTCCTCACAAAGCAGGGGCAATGTTGACAGTAATATGTCTAATTTTTCCTACTCCTCTTTTTGTTTTTCTTCTCGTGGGGTCTGCAGCCACCTTTTGACTTCTCTGACAGCAAGTGGAAAGTTGAAGAGTCTCGGTGCTTCCACGCTGGGTGACAAACTGGAAGGCAGTGGATCGTGTGATGTGGAAAGCTTAGGTGTTAGCACAGGGTGGCTGTTACAAAGACAGCAAGCCGGACGCATTAACGACTGAGTGAGGCACAATCCTGAGAAAAATGACCTGGATGCTTAATGTACCTTAGAAACTTTCACCATCGGGGCTCTGTTGGCAAAGCCTACTTCCCAGTGCATTCCCTTTATTATAACCGGTTTCAATTAACCATTAGGTACGTGCGTTAGCTAGAGCAGGTAGTGCCACCTGTACGCAGAGCTGTCAGCGTGCCTCTGTGTGGGCTCTGCTTTAGGCTGGGCACAGCCTTGTGAGGCTGCAGCTGCTGGCGGGCACGTTTCCCAAGGCTGGTGTCAGCCCCTCTCTCAGTCCTGTGGGAAAGCTTCAGCAAAAAGGCTTTTGCTGTTCTCACGAACGAGGAAAGAGGAGAATGCCTAGCTTTTGCCCATGGTAAAACCCTTACATCCGTTTGCTTGAGACATTCAGCCTCTCCCAGCGTGAAGTGATGGTTTAACATTTAGCGCTGAGACAAGTGCTGTACCAAGGCTGTGCTCCGAGCTTGTCCTGGCTCTCCTGCAGTTTGCATGTTATCATCAGAGGCTGGTTAGGGTTTGCCAGATGAATTCTCCGAGTCCTGAGTGAATTCAGTGCAATGAAACATCCCTCCTTCCTCACTCAGGTGTCTCGCTGCCGAAAGGCAACACTGAGCTCAATGGGAGTCTGTGCAAGTGGTTCTTCACCACCACGAGCTGAGGAACCACCATCCAGACCTCGTAGATAAGCAATCGTATCCCAGCTAATTGTGTATTTCCAGGTTCCACCTTATATTCCCCATACCAGGTTGCATTTGAGAGCATTCCTCTCTAATGACCTATGAATCATTGCTGCTTTCTCTATGAATTAGTGTTTAAAACTTGCTGGATCTTTAAAAGGAATATACATTGTGGTTTTGTGGTTTTTTTTCCCCCAGAAGAATGAGCAGCGCTGGCTGAATTGGTATATAGCATCGGTATATACGCCTGAAACATCTTCATTGCTTTTAGTGTAATGTTTTTAAGAAACCTGTATAGATGTGAGCCAAAACTCCAAAACTGAACCTCTCCTATATGATCTCCTTTTATTGTAGGACCTTAACATATTAGAGAGGGAATCATGCAAAATTTGGAATCGTAATTGTGGGAGTTTGTGACCATTTGATTGTTGGCAATTTATTGGGCCATACAGAGTTTGAATTGATTACGCTTATTTTGAAGTGTTTGAAGAAGAGGACAAAGAATGTCAAGAATGTGTAATGCTTCTCTGGCTTCTTTGCATGTTTTTACTTTTCTGCTGTAGCTTTGAAGCTTGGCCTGCAGAAATCATGTATCGTTTCCACTAGAAAGACGGGCGAGGATAAGGAAAGTTCCAACAAAACTAAACCAGAGTTTGTTTCCGAATGCAAAGCATGGCAAAACAGCTTTTGGGCAAATTCATAAATACAGCGCTTTGTTTTTTCTAGCTGGTCAAGTCCAGAGGATGAAAAATTACTGATTAAAAATACGTACCGTTGAACATTTTCTACCCAGTGTGCACAGAAACTTCATGTGCTGCTGCAGCAGTCACCATGTTGCAATTCCTTCAAGAGGGTTTCCTGTGTCCACGGACTCTTGCACATGGATTTTCTTATTTTTTTTCTTCCTCCTGTATATGTAACAAGCAGTACAGATCTTAATTCCTGAGAGGAAGAGTTCTATGCAAAATTCAGTGGTATTAGCTGAGCTAGTTCTTGTTGAGGAACACGAGGAGTGTTGAAATCTCCCTGAGAACAGGTGGCTGAAAAATTAAGAAATCAAACTCTAAATTAATTGGAGCTAATCAACTGATTGGGTGTCTGATCAGCACAAATTATCTGACCCTGTGATTTTCATGGTTGCTAGGTAGCTAGTTGATGACATTCCTGAAACTATAGGTATAATATGATGAATAAATCTCTGACCGATGGATGTAATCAGTGACACTTGGAAGAGACTTTGATTTCTTGGCCTGTGGAAGGAATGTATGCAGGCACACACAACTATTTATCACTAAGGAATGGTTTGGACTTAAGAAAAGATGTCTTGTAATGCCAAAGGTACGTTCCTTTCCAAAGCCATTACAGTTTATCAGCAAAATTGTGCAATGGAGTCAGTGGTTGCTCAAAATACTTGTATAACACTGAGCAATGTTGTGTAATTTCACTGTTGGGGAGGAACCCCCAGGGTGCAAATGGGCCTTAAAGATTGGTGCACAAGGGGAAAGGCAATCTGGGTATGTTCTTGTGGTGTTGTCTTGGAGAGAACAGGAGTGGGGAGGTAACAGGGTTGAAAGAAAATGTGCTAGTCAGACTTCATTTGTTGCTTTTGTAATTATTTTTGTTTAACATTTTATTTAGTGGTATAGGCAGAAAAAGTAAGAATGCATTAATGGAATTTGCTGCTGGCACAAAGTTGGGAGCATTTATCTGTCTGGGATGGAGGAGTAGCAGGCCACAGGATGGAAAAGAAAAGTTGGTGCTAATAGAGGAATAATGCAAAAAGTAATAGGTGTTTGTTAGTTATACATGTACTCTGGCTGAAAATTAGAAGGCATCCAGCTGCCAGAAAAATAAGATTTTGAAGTAAAGGTAGTGGAGGAAAAACTATTCTTGAGATAGAGGTTGGTCAGCTACAAAATTATTTATACCATTGCCTGGCAGTAACAGCCTTGATGATGCTGGAGACCCATCCTTACGTGCTTGCATTCCTAGTCACGCTGTCTCAGCTCCCTGTATCTTCGTGCTTTGGAGAAGAAATGCAGGTAGGAAAGCTGGATTTTCCTTTGCTAATCTGTAACAGAGTAAGCCAAGAATAAATAACATACTTAGGGAATGTAGCTGCCAAACTCTCTATACAACAAACCCAAGTTATTGTATTCAGAGATGTGTTATTAACCAAGTTAATACAATGTTTTGCCAGAGTGGAAAAGGGGTGGCCAAATACTGGAATGACCTCTGAAACGTCATAATATCATCCTTCAAACTATGTGTGATATCATGGAATCTCAGCGATTTCTCAGTAAAACAGTTTTTCAAAACTTTAAATGGCAAAGCAATGTTCCCGCACCCCCGACTTATGCTAAAGAACATAATTATTCTTGTCGCATTCAGAAAGCAGTCCAGAAGCTTACTCTCTGGTTCTTTACATTCGATGAATTTGTCTGTCAGGGAAAGCCTTTTAATAAGGAGAGTCAGGCATCATCACCTCTACTATAGATAAAAAGAGGAGGAATTTTTTGTCATGTATTTATTTACTAGTCATCATCTTTTATCAATTATCAGTCATTAGTAAGTAAAAAAGTTAAGCTCTTATTGCTTGTCTAACACATTCTGAAGATACTGAGACCTACAGGATTTAAGCAAAACATTAATGTGAAATGCATATCTCTCTGCTTGTTTGAATAGAGATAGATACAGAGACAAACTTGGACGTTTTGCTGATTTGAAGATCGAAGGACTGATAGATGAACCTGGAGAAGTTAACAGACCTGTTGAAAATGAGAAAGGAAAAGCAGAAGGAAAAAGATTAAAGGTAGAGGTTTTCTAAAATTTTATTATTTCTTCTAGTAGTTTCTCATGGCACGCTGGAGGCCATTGTAGGTTATGGGATCTACTCTTTGCGTGATCCCAATGATGTCAGCTATGCTAAATATTGGGGAAACCACTTTGAAGTTAATATACTGGATAGGGTTGAGGGAGGAAAAAGGTGTATAGTGTGGTGCTCAGCTCAGGGACTCTGTGAGTGGCTTTGGTTTAGGTGGGGCAGAAATGTCTAAAAATTTAATTGCAGTTTTTGGATATTTTGTCACATAAGACTGAGTCTTGTTTGAAGACTGTTAAAAATGTTAACTGGCTCCAGGGGGCTGTTTCTGAATGTCCTGGAGCTTTGGTTCCTTGGCTACAAAATGAGATGATTTATTTCTCCTTTTTCCTTCTTTCCTATACTGAGACTGTAACAGGGAATATTTTTAACTTTGCGAATACGCTGGGATTGTTGCAGTGGGGCCCTGGCTGAAGCTGTGATTTCTGCATGCCGTTGTACTACAATATTGTCATAATTTCAGAGATTTATGGGAGTGATGAGGGGGAATTCCCACATGGTCAGTGTAGAAAGGAAACCGTTTTTGGGGGGGAAAAAAAAAATACTGAAATGTGCGAGACGCTGAAGGCCGTGTGGTAATTTCTTAAACAAAAACATCTTGTTCCACAGTCAGGCAGAGTTAATAACCAAAACTGCAGTCCATCAAGCCTCTTAAATATTGACTCCTCAGATTGATTCTCTGTGCTCATTCATTTGAGCATTAGACTAGCTTGTTTAATACAGAAGCCTCCCCCTAAAGGACTTAACATCTGATCATGGTATTAAAACAGGTTGCAGCTAGGAAGAAATAAAAATTTTTTAAAAAGGAAGGAAAAAAAAAAAAAGAAAAAAGGAGAGAGATGTCCCTTGGCTTCTGTGAGCTAGAGGCATGAGATCTAAAATTGTACTAACTAGAAAAGGTAGAAAACATCTGAACACTAGGTAAGACTTGTGTGTAAGATGAAGACTGGTCTTCATCTTGGCACTAGTGCACCCACTTCAGCCTTGCTCACCAAAATTACCTATCAGCCTTTCCAAATTTACTAGCACAGGAGATTAGCTGGTCTCCACAAAAGGATATTTTACTGAACTTCCTTGACGACTTGACCCTTTCATACTTTGTCTCTGGTCCATGACATAAATTCTTGTCTGTAAGGACTTTTTTACTCTTTTCAGAACACTGCATGTCACTACAAGGTCAACTTTTTGCTCCTTCATGAGGGGATGATATAGGGGCTAGAGCTGTTAGGACTTTCTGTACAGCTAAGCTTTCTAAATCAGCAGCTTTCACTAGATTTTTCTCCGACTTCTTAATTTCTCATCCTTAATAGGACAGCCAGGGATGAGCAAACACTTCAAAATGCGACAACACCATTTTGTAGCATTAGCCAACATGCTATCCTGTAACGATGGTTTCACCACTATTCTTATTTTTTCTGAGCTGTATCTGCAGGTTATGGCCATTTTTTTATTTTAAATAGGATGTTATTCTAATGTGGATATACTGGTTAAAGTATGACAGGGATGGCACTTCGAGCCCTCCTAAGGAACACAGAGCTTTTAAAGCTACTGGGAAAACAATTCCACAAATTTTCTGTAAGAAAAAAAGAAAACTTCAGTAGTTCGGCCCGGAACAGAGATTTTGCGTGGGTGTGATAGGGGAAGCAGGGTCTGACCTGCGCACACTCCCTCGCGCGTGGGCTGAGTGCCTGCTTCGGTCTGTGCCACCGGGGCTGTGAAAGGGCGAACCCTGGTGAGCACCCAGCCCACCGGAGACGAGAGGGAGCACGAGGTCACCACTCCCACGAGGCCTTAGCATGGCCCTGAAAAGAAAAACTCAGGTTTAGGTGAAAGGCTCTATTTTAACTAAGGTTAATGCTCAAGAAATATTGCAAGCTGCCTCTTGCTTTTGGGTGTACGTACGGTTTTGCACAACGGAGAGTTGGAGCATGTCTATCGTGTCCTGTGCCATGTAACCCAGAGATGACAGGCTTTCATTGAGAGCAGGGTCAGGAGGGCTCCAGCTGATGCTGAGCTGGGAGAAAACTTTTCCCACTGCTTGTAAACAGCAAGGAAACTCCTCCTCAACACCAGTGGGGATTACCAACCTCTTGCTTCCACCAGCTCAGTGGATTATCTCATCACTCGCTCAACTGCTCGCATATCATTGTTCAAACTAAAAGCAAAAAAAAAAAATCATGCGACCACTGAGTTTAACCCGGTTTCAACTTGGACCACTGGCAGCTAAAGCAGTTTACGGGCTCGCAGCATGAATGAAGTAACGGGGATCTCAAAGCAGACTGGTTCCACTTCTGCTGCTGGCAAGGGAATTACCCCACGCTGTGCACCAGGCTGGTGGAGGGCTTGCAAGACCTAAGGTAAATTCTTTAAAGTGAGCTTCGATTGCTCTATACAGTGCTGCAGCTTACAGCATAAATACATAAAATATGTCATCTACCTGCCTTTTTCCCCCTACCTAACTGAAAATGATTTTATTAATACTCACATATTTTTAAAGTGCGTTTGTTCTGCTTCGTTTGCTCATGACATGTTCATGTTCTTTTCTAAGAAGATTACTAGAAGGAAAAAAATTGAAAGTGCATAATTTAAAAAAAAGATTGGGGGATACCTGTCGACAGAGGAAACCTGGTTAAGGGCTATGTTTATCTGGCCAGAAAAGAAAAAACACTGCATAAGAACTTTGCACCCACTGGTACAAGAGTGTGGAAATTTTGCATGAAATGCTTACCCAGGACAAGAAGGATTCAGAGAATTTCTTCTGAAAGCAAATGGATAGCCTAAAACACGTCTGGCATTTCCCCCAGCAGGGACCTGTGAATATTCATGTGCATCAGGCTGTACTTTACGCAGCCGGAATCTGCCAGTGTTGCTAGTCTTCCTACGCTCTTCTGAATTTGATTTCTCTCTTCTGTCTTCTACACTGCCCCAGTCATTTACTACAGCTCACTGTCGAGACACTAGGTGCTGTGGTAACACCTACAGCCTTTGTTACTTTCTCCCATGGTTCTCCTTCTGCAGCGCTTACTCTTGTTCTTGCTCTTCAATAAAAGATGTTTCTAGGATTTTCCTCTAGTCGCTAAGTCATCTGCTGCTTTATTTTATGCCCTATTGTCTTTGGATTTCATTGCTTTTATGTGACACAACTGAGTGAGTTATGTTCTGGATATGTAATGGAGACGAGCTGTCTGTGGTGTGTGGGGAACAGCACTGGTCCCAAAGAGTTTGCTGGCGAATAAATGAAATAAGACAAAGAGCAGAGGTTTGACATGTGTGATCCCTCAAGGGTCAAAGATTGAGCTGGGATCAGAACCTGTTTTCTGACCTCTAGCCCAGGGTACCAAGTCAAGTCCCAGACAGGCTCTGCTATGTCCAAATTAACATTTGCCTCTTAAGCATTACCAGATTTAGTTTTGACATGTCTTCTTTCATAAATTCATTTAGAATATGTTTTTTTTTCCAGACTAAGTTGTGTGTTAGAGTCCATCTTATTGCTCTGATTAATGTTCTCTCCACAACTACAGATCAAATTTTACCCTTTTAACGGTCTCTAGGTCCTCACTCAACATCATGTAATAGGAATTTTTGTCACACACTCAGATTATTCCCTGGCTGTAAAAGCATTTCCACTGGAGCCTCTGCCAGAATCCGTGGTGAAGTTTGTAGGGACCCAGTATTTTCCTTAATTTTTTTTTGTTACTAGCCTGGCTTGCCCTAGTTCCCACTATCTCTTCCTAAAAAACAAAATTCAGTTTCCTTGACATCAGTTCCTTGTCTCCCCATGTGATTAGCACAGTAAACAATTAATTTACGTATTCTGTTATCACTGCCCCTGCTATCACCAACTTGCCCCAAGTAATTAAAACAAAAAAGAACAAGATGTAATGAAAGTGGCTTCTGACTGTGAGGTCCTTCTGTGGAAAAACAGGCTCTGGTGGAAGGACCAGAAGCATTTGAAAACTTGTGCGGACACTGAAGCAATGTGGCTGTACAGGCTGTTTGCAGGAGCTATAGTAGGTGGTTACACGTGGGAAGGTCTCTGTGTTACACAGCGGTTTCGATGCAAATGGAGTCAGACTGCAGCTTGGTTTATTCCAGACTCTTGATTAGTTGCGTAAAAATTGGCAGATTTTGTTATGGTGTTAAAAATTGTTATAGTGAGACCATAACATTACTGATTTTGCAATTCTGCTGGAATGTAACAGGAATTAAGGGCTTTTGTTGTCATGAGGCTAGGCTCCTTGCTGTTGTAAGATGTTGTAAGATGCTCTCTCTAATCTCATGAAAAATCAGATTGCCTTAAACTGATTGTGGACATCCTTTCCATGTGTTTTTTTTAATATAAACTTGTTTTTTCATCAAAGCTTTTTTTTATCTTTTCTGTGAAGATTAGCGTGGCTTTTGAAGCCCAGCTTCATCAGTTATTACTGAAACTGAATCGTTTCCTGCCACCCATGCTCAAACACCCCTTCCCAGCTCCCTTACGGATTTATTTCATCCAATTACCACAACAGCTGGGCAAAGCTAGCCTTTAAGACAGACTCACGGACTGGGGAGCAAATGCCTTCCCTTGAGTCCTTGAAGAGCTCTTGGAGCATCAAGACTGATAGCCCTGCCAGACGTTGTCTTGGTCCTGATTAGATCCTGCCTCACTTTATCATCTTGTTTACAGTGAGATTTTCCTTAGGAGGAAGAAGAAATCAAACAGCTGCTTTTCTATCAGTTCTCATTTGGGAAAGGTAGTGCTGGATACAGATATTTGCAAAATTAAGGCCAGAAGATCTGCTTTCTGCTTTCAATTCCCAGCTCTGCTATTCATTCCTTCTGAACTGAGGCAAATTACACATTCTGCTTGCTTTTTTTTTTTTTTTGCAACACTTTTGGTTGGGTTTCTGATATTATCTTTCTTCTGCTTTCTTTTTTATCTGTTTCGATGCTGTTTTGAACAGTGTGCAGTCAGTCCCATTTTGCAGCGAAAGAGCTGAAGCACTGATACCCCCAAAGTCATAGCTTTTAAAGCGATTTCATTCCCAGTACGTATGAGAGGTGTTTCATAAAGTGTCAAGGCACCCGGTTCCTCTTGTAATCAGGGGAACGTGTTGAAGATCACACACGCCGGTTTGTGTCGAAGCAAGGAAGGTGGCTCTCGAGCTGTTCCCTGGTACCTGAGATGATGGGCTCCCTCCCACTAGAAGCAGAACAGGTTTTGGGTGACTTCTAAATGGGAACTGGGAAATGACACTGTGTGAATTGGACAGAAAGATGTATTCCCAATGTCTAATACCTCAATTCAAAACTACCTTGAAGGCAGCATGATGGATTGCTAGCAGAATTTAATCTTCAATAAGTTCCTTCTCTGACTTCATAAAGCCCAATGTGGCTTAATACTTTTTATCATCTTTGATTAAAACACAGCATGCCTTTGGATGAAATTAATGTCCAAACTAAGGAAATAATTTTTGGACTCTCGGGGAAAAGAAAAGCAAAGAAGAATGGAGATTGTTGTTTTTTTTTTTTTAGTTTTGCGTTATAGATGTACAATAATGTATTAAAATCTTTTTAGAATTTAATACATATTAATATTAAATTTTATTTAATATATTTATTAATTTATTTTACTAGAATATATTAATTTAATATATAATTAATATAGAATAATATACAACAAGCATATTAATATATACTATATAATAAACTAATATATAATTAATTTAATATATAATATTAAATTCTTCTTAGAATTTAATTATGATTAAATAATTTATAATATAACTTATAATTTTTTGCATTGCACCCTCTCTCAAGTTTTGGTTCACATCATCCCACAACTACCACGTTAATTTTTATGATTCTTACATTTGCTGTTCATGCTGTTGTTATTAATAGATTATCATTATTACTTGTAATCAAATGAAGACGACATACCCACCTGCTAGATTTGAAACTATTTTCTTATCTTTTTCATTATTTTAATTTCTAGAGTTTGTAGAAAGGACTTGTGTTTGTGCAAAAAAAAAAAAAAATTTACCAGCAAATATCCAGGCAATGGAGTGGTTCCCCAAATATTACTTCTGTAAGTGCTAATCAGCCATTTTGAAAGCTCTGTCTATGAGGAGAAGTAATACCCAGTGACTTCAGTGATCAGACGTACGCAGGAATTGCGAACAGCTGACAGAGAATGTGCTACACCATCGTCGTGGCTGGTAATACTCGCCGAGTGGTCCGTATGTGGAAATATCTGACCTCAGGCTCCTTTGTGTAACAAAGATATTTCCAAAGGTTTGATGTCCATGTCTAGGATAGCGCAGGAACTGGAGAATGACTAAATCTGTCAATTATTTAATTATTTCCCTAAACTTGCTGGCATCCCCAAGCAATAGCTGGGCAACATGCTGTTGTGGGCCTGCACACGCTTAACTGGCAGCGCACCTGTAGTTCTACAGAAATGAATGGGACGTGTCCGTGGGCATCTTCCTGAGACTGAGAGTTTGGGAGCTGCTAGTGTCATTCCTGTTCAGATGCCCCAGTGGCATTTCGATCAAACTTTGAAAGGTCTGGGAGCCTCGGTGCTTCTGATAATCTCAGTAGGTTGATAACTTTGGCTTACTGCGCAAAATGTGGTCGGTTTTGGAGGGGCTTATTTTTTAGAACCAGTTTACTATTTAATTTTGATGCAAGGATATAAGATGAAATGCGACCTTGAAAAATTTCCTTTGAAATCAGTGATGTTACATCCTCTTAAACCAGACCCAAAGATAAGCCACAATGCTCTACCTGCCACGTATTATGCTTAGCAGCGTGGTACTTAGTGTGTCAGTGCAATCGTGGGTAGAAATAATTTGTCATGGAGACAAAGGGAGATTTTTTTAAAAAGGTTTGCTGCTTGCAGTATGTTCAGGAGCTTATATTATATTTGTAAGTTGCCACTTTCATTAGAGTACCTGGTCTGCAAGCTTTTTTGTTACGCTTAATGGAGAAATATGACAGGAGGGAGAACAGTAAAGCTAACGTTTTCAGTAAGTTTTGTAATTAAATTCTCCTCTATCCCTGTCTTTGTGATGAGGAAATTTTGCTGAAATGCTTTTGCCCCCAATTAAATATTAGAATGTACACTACTTTTTTCATTATAAATTTCTTATAAAGATGAAGAATATGTGTTTTTTTGATGGAAAAGGAAACCCACTTCTGAAGTCCAGTCCTTTCCTATCTTAATTCTATTAAACTTTGACTCCTAGGGCGTGGATGGCATCCTGACTGTTGCTGATGTGCCACAAGGTGCAGTGGCAATCCGCGTGATGTCAAATTAAGACCTTTTAGCCATTCATGCTTTGCAGGGTCAGCAATTCCAGACTAACTCGTATTTATGAGTCTGATGCTAATTTGGATGCTAGCAAGGGTAATTTTGGCTGATTAGTAGTTCTTTTGATAACTTTTGATGGATGTTAGTCTAATGTTTTATAGCTACAAGTTCTTGGGGAAAGTAATGTTTTAGACGGGAAGGAAGAACGAGAGCGTGTACGCCCATAAGAAAAAGGGAGACGGTGCTTGTCTATGTGAACATGTTTTGTAAGCAAGTAAGGAAAAAAGGATTAATTATTCTGCACATCATTTCTCACTCTAAGACAATCTTTTTTCAGGCTAGTTCCCAAGCCACCTTTAACAAAAGCAGCTGGTAGAAGCAGACCGGATAGGTAGATCTCATTTGTATAAATACATTGGTGTGTGAATGACTTGGTCTCAGTTTTCCACTCTAATTCTCATTAGTTCCGTAAGAATAATGGCTGTTTCAAGTGTTTCATTAGTCGCTGTGTCACTCCGCTACCGGCCACCCGGCTGCTGGTATTGTGAGCTCTTACCTCATTACTAGGCATCCGCAGAAAAGCAAAGCGCACGTGTGCAGTGGAGCCCATGAAAAGGGAAATCACGGAGCTCGTGTGTTTGTGCCTCGCTCGGCACCTTCTGCACCAGCTCCATGGAGCAGCCCATCCGCCCAGGCAGGTAGAGAACCCCCCCAGCATCTTCTCAAACGTAGCTTGCAGAGAAAGCGGCAGTAGTGGTGTGCAGATTTTTTGCAAGGCGACAAACTCAGTCCACCATAACCACAATTTTTAAAGGCATGTCATGAAATGTAATAGTATTTCCTATTTGGAAGCCTAAGTGAGCAAATGACTCTTTGTTATCCACTGACAGATAGAGTAAATGGTGAATTAATTCACCAACAATGGTGAATTAATTTACAGGGATTACTAATAGCTTTTAGATATGCTGCTCTGATGTCAAAGATCTCAAAAAACCCCGTTGACACCACCCCTTGAATCAAACTCGCTGTAGTCCTGCAGTTGATCAAATGACAGCATATACTTTAAAATGTTCAGCATTGCACCACAAAGGAGCTCAGATTTTATAAGTATTCTGTTAAGTGCCTGCAAAGCGTGTGATGAAGATGGATAGGACAGTTTGGTATAGAAGAAGCCGCTTTTAGGAGCCATCTGTGTTTTTACTGATGAGAATGAATTTTAACTAATGAAAACTTCAGTGATGAATGTTGTGCATATTGCAGCAACTACACAGTGTGATTAGATTTTATGTAGTAACTTAGAGAGGTGGAAAATCCTGCAGGGAACATCTGCCTTATTTTGAGCTGCAGTTGAGTGTTGGGTTTTTTTTATCCTCAGTCCTGAATCGATATATTCTGTTAGAAATTTTCAGAGAAATTTTGCAGACTTTATTTAAAGAGCAAATGTGCTCGAAGATGTGGAGTGGTCATATCCTTGCCAGAAGTGAAGTGATCTCTGTCAATTAAGGTCAGAGTTGGTAATCATGTCCCTGGACTTCTTTTTACAGTCCAGCTTACCAGAGCTTTTTTTAAAAAAAATAAAAATAAAAAAAACTGTGGACGAAGGAAATCCTGATGGTGATTAGTGATCCCTCTGTATATCAATAACTCTTCTGGGGGGCTTGGAGGACAAAATCTTATCAGAAACAATCTGGGCTCCATGCTCTTTATTTTCTGTGAAGGGCATGATGTTGTGATGGAATAGCCCATGTGTTGGCGATTCTAGTATTTCAAATAGATTTGGTTTCCCTTTCCTGAAAACACATAGTTTGCAGAAATATTTTCCAGGTGCTGGACAACTAGTGTCCAGACCCTGGCAACCTCCGCAGGTGGGATCTCAGCTAGGTTAGGTACCCCAAGTATCTACCCTCATGAACTACTCAGATTCCCATTACAACCAAGGACAGAAAGGAGGCTTCTGCAGTAAATGCATCTCTGCCTGATGGGGGCATCCAAAATGACACCGGTACACCCCAGCCTGCAACCACTGATTTCTCTGCATTAACTGTCAAAAGAGTGTTGGTACAGATGTTGATGTTAGACAAGAATCCCACCTTGCCTCTTTGCCCCCAGCATGGGGGTCCTCTGGCTGCCTTTATCTCCCTGGAAATGAAAAAGGACATTCTTGAATTTCTTTTTTAACCTGGATGTTATTTTACAGGAGAGATTACCTCGAAGCTATTTCCTCTCCCTGTTCCCACCACCACCACATTTTTTTAATCTCATCCATGATGGCACAACACTGTAGAAATAGTAGCAAAAGTCCCTGTAACTCATTTCCACTTGTACATGCCATGTTATTTTGGTTCCTGGTGATGCAACCCCGATACACCATTTCCATGCTCTATGTAACCTTCTGTAAGCTATTACTTTACATTAAAAAAAAAAAAAAAACAACAAAAAACCCTCCCAAAATAAACCTGGTCTGCAGCATGTTTCTAGATAACTGCTGCTTATCTGAACATGAAGCAGAAAAGGGCAAAATAAATGCAACTTTCAACCTTGAGCACCTAGAAAATGCTGGATGTTTAAAACTTGTGAGATTAAAAATAAATATTAAGGACTCTTGATTCTTCCTCTGAGCTTTTGAGCATTTGCATTATCCTAAGTTTTCTTTGGGGAAATATTAGATGCTTTTTCTTTTTCAAGTGAATGTCAAGATTCCCTTGAAATAATGCAAGTCTAAGGGATGGCATTTAGAAAAGGCATCAGACGTTACTGAGAGAGCTACGTGAGGGTGCAGGTTTACTCCATCTCTCTCCAGCTCTCTGGGACCCGTCCCCTTTTCTCATAGCTCTGTTGCATTTAGTTTCTTCCGAGGTGCTGACCACCATCATAGCAGCCAGGAGTTACATCCATTTTCGTGGCAACTGGGTATCCTGAGTGTCTTAATTATCAGTACGCAAGGACTGATAATCGGTATGGCAAATTCTCAGTAATGATATGACCCTTTTAATGCATTGACGTTATCATAGTCTTTCTGCTATTTGAGTTGTCCTGCAGCTGCTGTTTTCTGCCACACTGAGTTGATGTGATCCTTCACAGGAGACCTTTTCTGAAAGAAGAAAGAGAGAAATAAGGCTAGCAGAGGGAGGAAGGCTGGCAGAAGTTCCTTTTATTTTCCTTCTTTCCTTGGCTCTAAATGACAGAGGAAGATGTGTGGAGAGAAAAAAATCAATAAGTTAAATGAAAATGAATGTGCTTGCACAGGGACTTTGTCACCAATATCTAAAATCCAGCACTTCAATACTTCAGACTTACTGGGTAAACACAATTATCTCAACAAGGCTTACAAATTATTAGTATTTTGCAGGGAGATTACAACACATCATTAAAGACGAAAGGTTATTTTTCAGAGCTCAGTTAAGTTTTAAACTGCATCCTTGGAGTCCAAGAATGACCTTTTAGTGAGCTTGGGACAGACAGCAGCATCTGGAATCCGGATCAGCGCAAGATTGCTGAGCCATGATGCTTCTCCTGGAGGGGCAGCGGATCGTTAGAGGGGGCACCTACAGTTTCATGTTGTTCAACTTTGAAATGGTTTTCAATACGCTTATTATCTGGCTTATTCTTCAAAAAGAAAGAAATTCAAAAAGGCTTTTGTTATAAAATAGTATGAAATTGTTCTTCAGAGACTGAATATATACACAAGCTCACTCCTGTTAAGCGAGATGTTTGGTCTGAAGGAACCTGTACAGCTAATTCTAGATGGTGCACAGAACTCTTTCCAAACTTTGTTTTAATTAAATAGCGTTTACATTTCTCGCATCCATTTTATTGCTTTTTCTCCTCCTCATCAATTAACAGTGATATTTCCCCCTAGTAAATCTGTCAGCAGATATGCTTTTTAATTGGCAAACTCCCTTTGCACAGCTATTAGAAATAAATAAAATCTTTAGATATGTTGTTTTTGTATAAGTAACACTTCACAGCTCCCATACTTACTTAAATGCTCAAACCCTTACTCTACACCCTTCTACATTACTGCTGGCACTTCTCATGTGTGAGAAAACTGGAGCTGCCTCAGACGCCAGAGGCAGCTTGCAACGGCAGCCCATGTTGCAGCGTAGGCTGGAGTGTGTACGGCTGACTGGTCCCACTTTAACTGGTGAATAATTAAGATTATAGATCCTAGCCATATGAGGGAGGCATAGAGCATTCTCGATTTCTGATTTGTTATTGGCACTCAAGATGTTAAACCTCTCATAGCATCAAGCTCCTTCTAGGGAAAGCTGGGGTAGCGGCATCTGTCCATGCTGTCCTGATGAGCCATATTTTCATACACCTAAATAATATCAGTGTTTTGTGGCTGACTGAGTTCCATCTAATTTCCATCCTTATAGTTGTTGGCTTGCTCACCACAGTAATTCTGTTGTACAATTATTTTACAGGGTGACAGGGAAATTTATGAGATGGCAAGGGAAGAGAATTGCCTTCTAGCATTTTGTTATACAAATATGATTCACTAGGATTTGGACTTAAAGGGATTTTCGATAATTCTTTTTCTAATTCTGCCTTTATGAATGGCTGTTTTCTGCTGTTATAAGGTGGCAGGTCTTTGGGGAAGACAATGAAATACCATCAGATCTGATAGAAGAAACTATCCCTACCAATTCAGGAAGGAAGAACAAGAATAGGGAAAATTATGCTCTATAGAGTAAGGCCAGAGCAGGGATACCACTTCTTCTTAAAAGAACTTCTTAAAAGTTCTTCAAGCTTTTGAAGTTTTTATACTGAATTTTAAGAAAAAGGGCGTGGCTGGGAAGAGAGACCTCCTTACCCATGTATTTGATGGATGTTTTGAACTGAAAGCATTGCATTGTAAAACCTTGTCTTTATTTTGTGACTGGGGTTTTATGTTGGACGTAATTGATGTGGATCCTAAGTTGTGAAAATAAAAAGTCCTCACGGCCTCATTTTTAGAGCTGACACTATACACTGGCTGAGGCTTTGTCTCTAGAGCTTTAGGGCAGAACCTTGACATTTTCAAAGAGGTATCAGTACTGTGAATACATTTTCCCTACGTGAACTCTGCATCTATAAGCAACTCTGTGTGCAGGCCATTTAGCTAGCTGTTGAACTATATCTTGTTTGTACCAAGTAATTGTGCTTATAATTAGGAGGCATAAATTTAGATGCCCTTTGAAAAATGCGTTCTTCAATATCAAAGCAATGCAATAAATTGATCCTTTTTTATTGTTGCCGAAATGAGCCTGGATCTGCTGTTTAACTTGCTTGTATAATGACATTTTTCAGTATGTTTCTTCCACACAATCCGAAGATCCTAAAGTCTGTATGTATTGCACTTGAATATCTTGCATCGAACAGATGTGATATAAGCTGATTTGCTGTAATGCCACATGAAAACAGGGACAGGAAGCAAAGGTACCTTTCCAAACTGAAATCATATGAAGTGATTCCCAATGGGCAGCAGAGGGAGGAAACAGTCAAATTAGAGGCAAAGCAGAAAGCTGGATGGTCCTGTTTTACAAAGATTGCCAAGGCATCTTTAACAACCACAAGAGTACAGGACCTTGATTTTTCTCTCATCCGAAAAACAATACCCCTATCACCAGTGCCTGCACCAGAGGGATTTTTGGTTTTTTGTTTAGTGATTGCTGGTCTAAGGCCAGGATTTAGAAATGTTGACTGTTTCTGAAAGCCTTCATATGGATCTGTTGAATATAAGCTGTTTTGCATCACTTATACTTGCATCCACCTGATTTCAGCATCTGGTTTCTCATGGGCTGCTGGAGTTAGAGATTAATCCTGTGTGTTTTTCTGAGGGCTGGCACTCCTTGTATTTTTGTAAGGAACAAAGCCTTAATTTTCTAGACTTGGGAAATCCTAAATCCTAAAAGTTTCATAGCAGAGTGATTAGAAAGGCCTAATATTTTTTAGGAGCGAGAGCTAGAATATAATTGGCTTTTTTTTTTTTTTAAAGTGGTGATTCAGTTTAACTTTACATTTTAATAGATATGAGGTTTCCTCAGATATTAGGCCTTTAAAGTGGCCTAGTTTTTAAGCTGAAGGTGTTAATTTTGACTTTGAGCTGGACCAAATACAGCAAGTCCCAGAATCTGGACCAATGAAGATTACAATCCCATTTTCCTGGTAACTTTGGTTTATGTCCTGCTTGGGGGAAGGATGCCACATACTTATTTGTAACCATCTCTGTTTTTGCGGTATCTTGGGATGTGCTGCAGGTATCTCATCCAAGTGATTCTGTTCCACCTCTGCCTACCTTCTATGAGTTGACAAGGTCAAAGCATCTGATGGCTTGTATTGTTGGAAAAAACCGCTGTGTGAGATAGTTTAGGAATTGAGGGGAGTAATTTGTTCAAATATAGAACATATAAGGAAAAAAAATTTGGGGGAGCATAAACAGATTTTCAAGGTCACTTATATGTATGCAAAGATATATTCAAAAGAGAAAACTGTTCATCATCCAATATCATGGGCCGAATTTTCAGCTGGTGCCTTTGCAGTAAGCTTTGCATAAGTTATCGGGGAAAGGTTCTATAACACAACTTCAAAGTATGCTTCTCTTCCTCTGGTTGGTGTTGGGAAGGTCTGGTCCCTGCTCTCAAGGCTTGTCGATCAGATTCAAAGGAATTCTGGAAAAATGGTAATATATAAACAACAACATTAAGACAGAAAACTATGGGGGTCATATTTTCCCTAACATTAGTGCTCTTTCTTAGGTAAGTGGTGGCACCACTTGTCTTCCTGGTCATAGCCAGTGCCTCTTCACTGTGACAGCTGCTATTTTCTGCCTGCGCCTGACTGAATCCCGGTGCTTGACAGCACCTCTACCTGCACGGCCTTACCCCCCTGCTTTCTGATTTCATCCCCTGCGTACAAAGTAATTTCATCCAAGTGATCTTCTATCACGTTCAGTTGACTGGGTTGTCCACTCCTAAATGCTTTTGCCACTTCAGATTGACACTGACTTTAAGTCAGCTAACTTCAAAGCCAACTTAAATTTGCTTTTCAGTGTTAGCCGTGCATCTCACACTTGTGACTGGACTACTTATAGCCAGAGCTTCTGCCTGTACGAGGGATTTATCCCTTAGGCATGGTCATGGTGAGCCGTTTCCTTACTCCTCTCCAAATTAATGCTAATTGCATTACACTGCTTTCTCACAAGAAAAATTAGTTGTATGATGCTGATGTACTCTAGTTGGTCAAAAAGCCTTATTTGGGAAGCAGAACTCCTGGGATTTTTCCTCCTGAGCTCTATGGTTATGTTTCAGGTCTCCTCGGAGCATATTTTAATGTGTCTTGTTTTCCCAGCAACCAGGGCTGGAAACTACTTTCCTTTTTTTTTCTTTTTTCTTTCTTCTAAGATATTAAAATTTCAATGTACTCCTATGATTCCAGGAGCTGAGGCTTTGAGCAATGTGCCTGACCTCTTGCATCCTGAGATACAATGTTCCCTAATTTCGGTGCATGTTTTAGGAATGCTGGTAGACCAATGAATACTGAGTGCACAAATAACCTCGTGGCCTCCTCAGTACCATTTCCTCTTCATCCCTTTGACTCTGGAAAATACGCCTTTATGGTTTATTTATTTTATTTACTGATCTCTTTCCCTCTCTTCCACAAAGGCTACACTAAAGCATGTATCTTTAAAAAGAAATGAAGTACATCCAGCCCACTTGGGTAAGAGTACTTGTTTTCACTAGAAAAGAAAAATTCCTGCATGAAAAGTTTACTCATTTGTCTAGTGGCCATAATAAGCTGCAGGAACTGCCACCACCTGAAGAGCCAAGACAGGGGAAAGGAAAGGGAATTGAGTAGCTGAGCCCTCCAGTAAGGAGCACTAACACGAAGGCTGAGTTTGCCGAGAAGAGCCCTGTGAAGAAAGAAAAGCAATCTTCTATTGAGAAACCTAGAGAAAGGATAAAAGGCTATTGCAAACCCACAGTGTTTGGAAAGGGTTGAAGGAGTGACAGACCGAATTAGGCTTATCTGTGGTCTGTGGCCCTCAGGAGAGACTGTTCCATTTGTTTGGTTTTGGATTGGGTGACAGCCCCAGTGCTGCCTCACTTCACAGAATTGCTGTGTAATCTAGAAAGAAAAAGGTTTTCTCCAGCTTCAGCAGATAGATGCTGGAAAAATGCTGCTCCTCAGCACAGAGGAGCACTGAGAGGGCCACCCAGGCCAGACAGGCATGAAGTGCTCGCTCCAGGTGGGAGATCTGAAGGTCTGGCCACTTTTGTAGGAGCCAAGGTGGCAATGCGGAGCGCTGTGATAAAATCTGGACCCTACCACAGGGAAGCTCTAATTTTGAAAGCAAGCCAAAAATCTTTTGTTGCTGTTCACAAGGCATGGCTGTCCCTGAAGGCGTAAGAAACGAAGCTGGGGAAGATAATGCTTGGACCCCCATTGACCATTTGGTGTTGCTTGCCCACCAGACAATACCTGCAGGTTGTTCTCATTTTGAGGCTGTAAAGGTACTGTCCCCAGTTTCTGGCCTGTTCTGGGACACGTGTTGCCATGCTTTGCTCCCTGCAGTCCCTCTGCCAAGGGTTCTGCAGGGACACATGTTTTAGTGCTGTTTAGCTACTTGGCCTCAGCCTCCTATGCTGGGGCTGATGTTGTTGAATGGGGTTATGGGGAACAGAAGAGCTTATGAAGTGGTGCTTAGCTGTGTAATAATTTCCTGAGTGTCAGTGCTCAAACCTCCAGCAGATTAATTTGGTACTAAACAATGTACTACTTGTTTGTGAATAAAGTCCCCTATCTAACTGCTGTTGCTAGAGCTGCATTGAACTTGTACGTAGGTGACCTTTTCTGTTTGAGGATGGGGAACAATAGGACAAAATATGTCTGGAAAATATGTTACGTGATAAAACTGGCCTGAGAAAGCTGTGGTTGAACGGAACCGTCATTGACTCAGACATCCTGGAGGTTATTTTCCTTACGAGATAATATAATTATAGGAATTATAAATGGAGAGAAACTATTGAAGTAATTTTGTTCCTTCCATGACAACACAGTGCTCCTACATCACTCTTTCCTGCTTCACTCCACATCTACTAGCACTTAGCCATCTGATACTACTTTGCTAAAATTAATCCTCAACTTTATCTAACCCTTCTGAATAACTATGAGATAAACAACATTTAGCTCTCCAATAGTTTTGGAAAGTTAACTAAATTAATTACGTGAAACCACCTAAGAGTTTTTGGTGGTTTTTTTTGGGGGGTGGGGGTGAGGGGTGGTCGGTAAAGGTCTTTGGATCATATGTAATCTCTTATATTTAAGTTCTGTCATTGCAGTGGTGTTTGAAAGTACACAAACTCTGCAAGAGCATTTTAAGGAATCGATCCCAGGATAGGATAGGGAACACCCTTTCTAACTTCTGAGACCGTAAACCTCCTTGAAAGGATCTCATATTTCTCCTTCTCGTGCTGTGGAAACCCCTGAACTGCTGTTTTCCCAGGTACCCCTGAACTGCTGTTTTCCCAGGTGAGAAGTGTTGGTTTTTCCCAGGTGTTTTTCCAGGTGAGAAGTGTTGGTGCACTCTTTGTGCCACCTTTTTTCTGTGATCTGATGTGACCAGTTCTGGGCAACCAGAATCACTTTGCCATTTTATGAAGCCTGGAAGGCTTAAAAGAAACTTTTTGAGATCAATTCATCAAGGTAATGAAACCTCAAATTTCTTTTAGTCTGTGGAAGAAGAGGATGCTCAAAACCTGGCAAGAATAAGACATCCAGACATTACTGCATATATCGGTGTCATTGAATTGGGGGAATTCAATCTGGTTATGATCATTGCAAGACCAGAAGACAAGCAAAGCATGCTAAATAACAATAACTGAGCTCTGATATACATCGTCAGCTTTGAAAGCTTTGGCCTTGAAAAGCTTACTGTCAGTTTTCCCAACCATCTCCCGTTAAAACCACTTGTGTTGTTTCATCTATTTGCATTCATGTCAATTACTCTTTATTTGTGAGATAATACCCTCTAGATTTCAGAATTTATTCACTGAATATTTATATAAACTTATCTGGAGAAGAGCAATATCTTACTGGCCTTTATTCTTCCTGAACTTGAAAGTGGCTCTTGCTGCCTGTTCCAGAAAGAACATCCTGAAGTGCATCCATGGGTCCAGTGAACCCTGAATGGTAGCAAGACAATTAGGTAAAAGTGGAGGAAAAAATATTGTGGTCAAAGTATTAGTTCTGCCAGAAACTACCCAAGTGATTATGTGGGTAGGACACTTAAGGTGGGATTTGGTTGCCTAGACCTAGGGTCCTGGTGCCACTTGTGATGTCTTTATTCTAATGTGAGCCATTTGGACCCTGATGGCAAATACAACAAAGATGATGGGATTTAAGAGAGACATTTCTTTCTGGAAGGATGGCAACTGGAGACTAGATGGGGCAACCCATGGTACCTAAAATGATGCAGGATGTTTCAGTAACTGAATGCCACCCTTTATGGGAAAAAAGGGGGAATTAGCAATGCTCAGAGAACTGGTACCTCAGTGTAGCTCTTGGGCACTTAGCTTCCACAGGGCATTCAAATCCCTGGGCGGGCACCTGGCAGTGCAGGAGGACATGCAAGTTGTCTCAAAATTCACCAAATCCATTGCACTTAGCTGGTGAAACAGTGCTAAGCACAGGGCTATCCTTTAAATCCTATTGCCTTCTCAAAGTTAAATTCCCGGGACGCTGTTGGCTGAGCCTCACAAAGATTTGGAGCCTGGAGCCCTTTCCTGGCAGCACCTGCCTGGGACCTTGCTATTTAAAGTGCGATAGTCTTCTCCTTACCGCCGTTCACATGACTCCTTTTTCCCAGAGGGATGGTCCAGGCCCCATGTCCAGAGATATGAATGCAGAATATGTTTCCGACGTCTTCCCTGCCCTGCATGTGAATCCTTAAATGCCGCAAGAGCACCGGCAGAAACAACCGCTCTTGAATTCTCTGCCTGGGTGTGTTTGAACACTTGTGTGATTAGACTAGCTGAAATACGACGTGTCTGTAAAACTGAAAATGGGTTTTCACAGCCTGCTGGCCTTCAGAGGAGGTGTGTGGGCTGAATGGATCACTATCAAGCAGGGGACACAAATGTTTGCAATTTTTTTCTCCTTGGGAGAAGACGGTGTAACAGTGATTAAAGTAAAATTCAACTTTTCCCTCTGCAGAAGCTTCATTCCACCAGCCTGTAGGCTGCTTCTCAGTGCTTTCAGCTGTAGCCTGTAATCTAGCTTTATGCTTTCTGCCACAGCAGTGCAGCCTTTCAGATTCCTCTCTCCCAGTATCTTTTGCAGGAGATCATGGATCCCTTTTTAATAAGGCAAGAGGAACCTTTGTATAATTTAGACTATTTGTGTCTTACCAGCAAGGTCTCAGTTTTCTTCCATAACTTCTTCCACACTGAAATCAAAGGCATGTCTTCTTTAAAGATATGATTCCCCTTGCCTGCCTTCTGCTCTGCTTCTCTGGCTTTAGCAATCTCCCTCTGAACATCTAATATTAAAGGGTACACTTATTTTATCTCAGTTGCAAATGTTTTCCATTAAGTTCTTGGAACCCTGCTCCTCTAAGTCTGTGCTTTCCAACCCCTGGCACAGCATTTTGAGTTCCTCTGGGAGAAAACGAGAGAACAAGGTGGATGTGAGTGGCACCAGGCACCTGTGATGATGTCTGCTGCTATTTGATAGTAACAATAGTTTGATAGTAACAATAATCTCTGGGTTTTTTTTTTTTTTCAATAAATGACCGATATTTGGCACATGCAGTCAGGCAGATTGTGCAAGCAAATACCTAAGGCTGCCTCTTTAAAGGCCAGGTTTCCAGCCCAAGCCCTGCCAAGCAGGACTTTTTTCAGCTTCAAAGCCAGCATATTTTGTAAAAGAGGAGATCTCTGCTTGCTCGCTTTTCTGGGATAGGCATGCAAGAGTAACATCTCGGAAAGATACAGCTGAATAGAGGTCAGATAATATCCTAGGTTGGTGATCTGAGGGTGGTTTATTTTCTGTTCAACCTTCTTGTGCACAGCACGGCCCTGGTTTGTTTGGCACAGCAGGCATTTGTGTCTTACTGCAGGCTGGGCATCTGCAAAGAAGAAGGGGCAAGAAAGTGCTAGGTTGTCATGAGCTGCTTCCTAAAGATTAACAATTTGGGTGGAATTTCAGCTATTTCTGGGGCTCCCCACAGACACTTGTGCTCCAGTTCTGTCACTGAGAGACTGAAACACCAAGAGAAATGCTCACTTTAATTAAAAAAAAAATAGATGGACTGTTCTTTCCTGCTGCCACCCACCCAAGACTTAATTTGAAAAATGTTTACTTCAAAAAGGTAGTGAAAGTGTTTGTAGTTCGTAAAAACTGATTATGTGACTTAAGGTGAAAGGTCCGTGGGGTAAATTCTGCAAAAAGATGGTCTGACCAGGTTGCTTTGCCTAAGTTTTAATGCATTTCCATGCTTTCATGGAATTTTTTAATGGTGTTTTTGTGTTAACGGTGGTGTAACTTCTGCCTATTTTTATAGAAAACAACATATATTACCCATTCTCATTACAATAACATGCCCTTCCCATTTTAAATTTAAAACATGTCCAAGTTAAGAAAAACAAATGCCAAAACTAGTTTTCCTCACTTCTACATTCTCCAGTTACTCCTGTGACAGATTTGGGATCTGCCTGTGCCAAGCTGAATTCCATTTTGATGGCTGAGCCCCTCTGCCTTACAGAATTATTCATACTATCCGATGACTGTTCTTCGGTATTTCAGCCTTTTTGTTGATTTAAAACATCTTTCTGCAGCAGGGATTTGATGCTGGTTGGGGTGCAAGAAACGTTTGCACCTGCACAGCCCAAGGTGCGGTGGATATTCCCAATGTAGCGGCCAAGAAGGCAGTAGCACCACTTCTTGTAAACCTGAAGGGAGGCAAGAGGGAAGCACCGAGTCCTCTAGCTCTGTCCCCAAAGCACCGCTTCTGCTTGATGAGTTACCAGCTAGAAAAGGCAGTTCAGGCAGTCACAGTGCTGCACTCCTTTGCAAGGTGCGTTTGGGCCAGGAAGAGCCATCTGCAGAAGACGAGTGTTTTCTGCTAGGGGGGTGTTGGTTTTCTTGGGCTTACTTCCAGGTAGAGGGATGGGGATGGGGTCTGAAAGCCTCTCAGCTGCAAAGGATGGACAGAAAAGAGCTGTTTTTCAAAATCAGGTGCTTTCCTGACCAAAGAGGTAGCAGATTGTCATGTTGTCAGTAGAAGAAAGTTGTAAAGAGAGAAATCAGAGAGGGCTTTTTGTTCTGTGCACGTGCTCAAGGGAGGCAGAAGACTAAGATTGCTTTGTGGGAAACTGAATCTATAATTTGTTTTTTTAAAAAAAAAAAGACCTGCAGCACTCTCCTGTTTGCAGGAGTAAAAGTGGTGGTGGTTATCAAATTATTTTTTAAAGACTCTCTTTCTAAAAGGGATTGACTGGCAATCCATAGGGCTCTGGTGTGAATCCGCCTGCCCCAACGCGAGGGGGATAGAGGGCGAAGAAGAGGGTTGGCAGAAAGCCCAGGGCTCTTGTCTGGGTGCCTACGATGATGATCTGCAGCCCCGCAACCTGGGAAGGGTGATGGGCCTGGAGACTATTTGGATCCATGCAGTCAGACATAAAGACAGTGACTCGACATGTGTTCATGTCCCATCATTACCTAGTTAATGTCCTGTGGGAGTCAGGGGTCTCTCTGCAGTAAACAAGTGGTTTTGGATAGAAGGGAGGGGCTGTTAACAGCCATTTAAAAGTGGTGGTGGTGGAAATATCTTTTTTTTCTCTCTCTCGCTGACCTGCCTTTCCTATTTCTTCTCTTCATTAATTCCTTGTATTTCCTTCTCCTTACACAGTGAAACAAAATCATCGACTGTTTTCCTTTTGTTTCTAGCTGGTTTATCTGTCTGCTTCTCATGAATTAGCGCAATACTGCAAACTCTGGACTGCAAATCAAGCAGAGATTGGGCTCTGTGAATGGGAAATTAGATCGATTTTGCTAAAAAAAAAAAAAAAAAAAGAGCAGTAACTCAGACCTAAAGAAAATGCTTATAGAAAACTCCCTGAGAGCATTGCTTTTAGATAGTAATTTCAATTTACAAGAGTGCTCTTCATCCCAGGTATGGGCTAAGTGGAAAACACGTATGAAAAAAATGTTATAAGTATTTCTTAAATCAGAATTTCGTTTCCCAATTTTTAATTGGTATTTAAATAAAATTTTGCCAACTGCCTTAGCACCAGATTTTCAAATTACTTATCAAGTAACACCTTTACCATGGAGTATTATTTAGCACAAACTGCCATTATAGAGCCACATGAATTTCATTCTTCCACCATTTGTTTTTAATACCCACTGCTGCTAACACAGATGGTACCCATGTGACACAGTAATTTTATACACAGTTTCATAAACAGAAGATTTCCCATTTGTGCTTTCTTCTGCCTATCCAGCTCGAGTTCAGACAAAAGAAGGCAATGGCTGTACAGCAAAGGCTCAGTGAACATGAAGCTCCACCAGCTTTCAGTCTGTCTCGACTGAAGGATGGTACCTGTGGAGTTAACACAAAATCTAGCTCATCTCCACACCGGAATGCAAAGCCTTGCACGGAGTCATCGTCTCCAAGCTGTCAACGCTCCAGTGCCAGGCTCGCCTGGCTGCTGAGCTTCGTGGTTTGCTGCTTCTGATCAGTTTGTCCCCGAGGACTCTGTCTTGCAATGGAGAGGATAGGAGGAAAAGATGTTTGGGAGAAGTGAGCCCTGATGAGGCGATGGTGACAGCTTAGGAGCAGTGCGCTTCCTCTCCACTTACCTTCATGGCAGCTGATGGTTAATTAGCAAATCCTGTTGCTGGTTCATCTGCTGACACTTGTTGCTTTCTTACTCACTCTCATAATTTTCTTTTAATATATGCCATTCTTCATCTTTTGTGCGCATACGCCCGTCCTAAAATGAGCTAGAATAGCTGAACTTGTCTCCTTGTCTCCCCTTGTAAAGCTGCTCCGCAGGGGTAGGAGCAGTGTACAACTAGCAATAACTCGCTATGGAACCCTGCGTGTATAGCATTTTCCGTAGGGAGGAAGGTCACAACCTAAAAAAGCTTGCTTTCTAAGCTAGCCAGAAGAGGATGCTTATAAAATATTAAGCCTCTCTGATACTTATTCAGCACAGAAGAGGTTGGTTTCTCATTTGCTTTATGAAGCTCTTGTTTCATTTTAAAAGATTATTGTTAGGATGGTGAATGGCTAGTTCCAGCTCAACATACTTCTTAGCAAATATGGGTGACCCATATGTTTTCAAATGAGATAAGTCTGATGGTAGTCCTGAAGAACTGAGTGATGTCTTACTGAAGTGGGAGTGGTGGGATGAATAACACTTAGGAATCGGTAACAAGATTTTTTGTTCTAAAGCAGGGGACAACACATCAATGGGAGACGAGAGGTGGATCTGAATATATCGGTTAACCAGAGGTTGACGTAGCTGATTGTACTAAAAAAAGATCCAGGGAACAGGATCTCGTGTATTCTCCTTCAGAGCTGTACTGGTTTTGGCTGGGACAGAGTTAATTTTCTTCACAGTAGCTTGTACGGTGCTGTGTTTTGGATATGTGATGAAAACAGTGTTGATAACACAGGGATGTTTTAGCTGTTGCTGAGCAGTGCTTGCACAGGGTCAAGGCCTTTTCTGCTTCTCACACCGCCCTGCCACAAGAAGTTGGGAGGGGACACAGCCAGGACAGCTGTCCCCAGCTACCCAGAGGGACATCCCACACCATATGATGTCATGCTCAGCAATAAAAACTAGCGGGGGTGTTGCCAGGGCTGCCATTGCTCGGCGTCTGTCTGGGCATCGGTCGGCTGGCAGTGAGCAATTGGGGGATTTTTGTATCACTTGTTTTTCTTGGTTTTGTTCTTCACTGTTTGTTTATCTATTTATTTAAACTTATTAAACTGTCTTTATCAGCCCATGACTTTTCTCACTTTTACCCTTCCAGTTCTCTCCCCAATCCTGCTGCGGGGGGGAGCGAGCGAGCGACCGTGTGGTGCTGAGCTGCCTACCGGGGTTAACCCACAACGACGGCCTTGAAGCCTCATTTGGCATCATGTGTTTAGTCCCGGGTATTCACATTCCAGAAAGGTGCACCTGAACTCAGACAAGTGCAAAAAAAAAAAATACTACGGTGAACGGGGAACAAGGTTTCTGTCTTAAGCTATCAAAAGCCATTGTTTATTTGGCTTGGCCAAAGTTGTACTGCAAAAGGTTGTAACGTATACTACTGAGACATGCAAAGACACCGTGAGCATCAAAAGTGGTGAAGAGCTGTTTAAGTCATCAGAGATGAGCAGCAAACTTATAGAGCTAATGTAAATTTTCAGGTAAGGCAACTGAACGGTTTTATTGAGTACACGTTAGGTCAGAGTTCATAAACAAGGAGGTGGTTTAATCATGTACGTAGGACTGCAGCCTGATGTCCAGCAGACTGAGCAGGCTCTCTAGGAAGCGGGACACAAGTGGTCTGACAGAGAAATCCCCTCCAGTCTCGGGATGGTGATGCTGCCCTCAGAGGCTCTGACTTGTGCTTCTTCTGTTTAAATTTGTCTAGTGTGCACGAAGCTTAGGTCAGACACAGTGGATGGTTTCGGCGCTTGTTACAAGTCAAGTATTTCTCCAGCATGTTATATGAATTTCATTGAGTTTTTTAACATTTGCAGCTGACTATTAATGCTTTTGACTATCAGTGGGTTATTAGTTAAATTTCTGCTATTTGCAGTGGTCAGTCAACAAGTCATACACAAGTTGATAGTTGTGTTTGCCTCTTGTTGGACTTGTACCACTTTGTTTTGATCCCCCTGACTGAGCGGTTTCGGATGCGCCTTGGTTCAGGGAATGGCTGTACTTGGGATTCTGCTGCTTGTTCCAGTTTTCTTTGCTGTCCACATCTATGGTAAGAGGTGAAAGAGGCTGGCCACCACCCTTCCGTAATTTTAAGATTACTACATGCTGCATGTGGAGGAGCTTTGAATTAAAGGAGTAGCTTGAAACAACTGAAGGAGTACTACTGGCACCAAATGAACTGCTTAAATTCATAGACAACCAATTTGCAGAGTAGAAGAAGGTTTCCAGCCATCCGAGAGATGAAGTTCTGGTGGGAAAAATAACCCCTGCAAATCTTTGAGAACAAGGACCTGAAATCTAAGCTAGAGCTTCATAAATTGATGGAAGGGATAACACAACAGAGAAATTCATGTAAATAGAAAATACAGCTTGTGATTCATGTATAGGTATTTCTAAGGGGCTTTAGAAGGAGAGTGGTTTGCTGTTTGCATCATATTGATATTGTACTAATCTCATGCTTTAGGGCTTCAACTGGCTGCTTGCTGAGACTAAAAAGGAATTTATTTCTCCTTGGGCTATAATTAAACCCAGGAGATAGTGGTGCTTGTATGTCTTGCTCAGTGACTCAGAGTGAAATACATTACCACATTTGGAGACCAAAAAGATTGTTTCCTCAGGTGAGACTGGCAAGGACTACACAAATTCCTTTCTGGCTTTCCGTACTAAAATGGAGCATGGTTAGCCTAGGTTGTTCTGGGAGTTAAATCTTACACATTCCTGCTATTACAGAGACTTAGGACACTGGTAACATTCTTGAGATCCCCTAATCTCCTTCACATCCCTTCCGTATAAATGGGTGTTTTTAATCCTTTACTAAAGATGTAAATTTATTGCCAGGCACTGGTGGTTGTTTTGTGGCTTTTGGAGTAGACACTTACCCCAAATAGTTCTTCCCAGCCTCACGTTTGGATGTCCTCAGGCTGTGTTTTCCTCTGTTCCCTATACTCCCATAGTTGAGCTTACAGTGCTCTTTACTATTCTTTCCACAGACACCTGCCTCTGTATTTCCCTTCACAGAACCTTTATGAATTACCTACATCAGGTTGTGTGTGCAGGAGAACAGAGAGTCTTTGGATTGGAGGACTTTCAAGGTAGCAGAGGAATACTGTCAGTGTTACTGTACTACTGTGTGAGCTGTTGACTGTGGAGCCATCATCGTGCTTCGTTTCATATCGCACATCAATGACGTGCTTCAAACATAAGGTCATTAAAACTTCAAAATGTGGATGAGTTTCATTAACTTACTTTTTCAGTTTCCAAGTTCTGATCTCTTCCAACTGAGTCAAACAACCTGCCATGTTCCTTGCAGTACATCTGCTGGGCTCCGAGTAAGCTCATCAGTTGATCTCAGGTACAAGTTTCTCCTTGCAACTGAAACAAACTCCTCCTGGAAAAGGGCTGAGCCCCAAACCCAGGATGCCAGTGCAGCTGTGACTGCAGGGAAGCAGATGCCCCTTCTCTGTCATGAGTATGTCAAAGCCCTGGTCCACAGACCTCTTGAAAATTCAGATTGAGATCTGTAGGTTAAGGCTTAGGCTCTCCTTAATTCATCTCCCAGATTTAAAACCAACAAACTATGTTCCTGACATTTCCATCAGCTAGCACAGTGACTGCTTTTTTTTTTTGTAGCGGTTGTGGAACTGTTGCATCCAGCTGTGAACGGGTTTCTAATAAAGATCCTTCTAAATAATGGCCAGAAGAGGATACTTTAACCCATGCTCTGCAATAGTTAGCACTGCAGACCAAGGCTTAGACTGATGCAAGGAGCAAAAAGGTAACCGTGAAGTTCCAGATTCCCTCTGCTCTCAAAACGATGACAGTCTTTTTTATACTCTGCAAATTTTATGATTTCCAGAAGGAAAACTGTATTGGTCAACACAGAGGCTTTCTGAAAGGCTTTGAGGCAGACACAGGTGCAGAGCGAGGGTCTGAGGAAGGATAAAGATGCCAATGCATAAGGCTTGTCAAGCTGTTGCCAGTACCCAGAACAGAAGTAATTAACTGTTCATGAATAGTTAAATTTGGGGAGTGAAGAGGTGACTGTGTTCTGCAGCCAGCTTAGCGAAATAACTGCATCCTGTGGGCTTTGCCATGAAGTTAGCTGAATTTGGAAAGCTGGTCTCATAGTTCTAGTCAAGCTGTGCAAATACTCTTAGCACATTTAATATATGTAAATTAAATTAATGTTAAATCACCGTGTCTCTGTGGTAGTGAATAATACAGAAAAAGCAAATGGGATGCACAGCAAATGGAGGTGATTCAGCTGTCAGACTCTATGCATGAATATTTCCCAAAACTCTTCTCTAAACGGAGAGATTACAAAAGTACAATTTTACTTGAAAGAGCAAATATTTAATAAATTCAAAAATGGTGACATTATTATGTTTCTTTCTGCTTAGTCCTGCAGTGCTCTAGCTTTAGCTTTAATGTTCAAACTTGATAATTTAGTTTTCTAAAAATAGCCTGCCAGACTATGCCTTACATTTCATTATTTTATGAATACTCCTTTGGACATTCCAGGCCATAAAAATCAGCCCCCAAACTTGCACTGTAAAGCAAACATTGTTCCTTCCTTGGCGGATGAATTATTAATCGAGGTTGGGCTTTTTTGGTGGAGGAAGTTCTGATGAGTTCAGTTTTGCAACAAGGATTTTAATCTTGTATCTTGGAGCTCTTAGTGCAGGCAAGTGGATATAAAACTGATGAATTATAAATGTTATAATGCTGCCAAACTCCGAGCTAAAGGAAAAGGTGGCAGTTCAGAAGGACACACATCTCGAGTGCCTCAGAGTTTGGTGCACAGGTCAAAGGTGCTGCTGGATGGGCTGCAGCTCGGCCCGGGTTGTTGTCACCCACAGAAAGTGGCTTAGTTTTTGTCAGGGTTGGCTGTGAGGCTGTTGCTGACTTTTTTTTTTCCCTCTTCTTTCTTAAAACCAGTGGCTACTCTAATATTGACACTCATGGGCTTTTAATGGGAGTGGGTAAAGAGACAAGACCATGAATACAAATTATTCTCTTTTGCTGCTTCTTAGAGAAAGCACATTAAACTTGTGTTGAATAGAAAGAAAAATAAAGCTGTCTCTGGGACAATTTTGTAAAATAATGTGTAGTATTGGTGTTTTACACATTTAGTTGGGAGGGAATTACTGAAGTGTGCAAATGCCATTGTAGCTGAAGGGCCGCAGTAATCAAGCACTGAAGGACTTTTTCCCCTAGAGATTTATTTTTGGTGGTACTTCTCTGTTTTAAAGAAAAACTGATTGACAACAAAAAGCCTAGATAAGAACAAACACCTTTTGAATAAATCAGGATGTTTAGTTTAAAAATTTTCATTTGTAGAAGGACATGTTATGTCAAGTATGGACCTTTAATAAAAGGAAGAAAGAGGAGTTTCTACCCCTAAATATCCTGTTTTGTAACCCTGAGCCAGGTCATCAGGCACAATCCTTCAGTCAATAGGGAGAGATTTGGGTCTGTGCTTCCCTTATTTTGTTCTGCCTTGGGACGGAGTGAGGACGCTACTCTATCTTCCTGGGATATTGTGCTATTTCCCCAATGATGTCTAGTCGCAAAGCCCCGCTGGAGGTGCGAAGGTGAAAGAAGGTACCTCACGAGCTTGAAACGGTCTTCGGGAAAACTTCCCAGAGTGTGGTGATCCCTTGTCTAAGCAGCGTGAGGATGACTGCTGCCCTCATTCAGCTGCGATGCGGCGCTAGCCTGCGGGGAAGAGACTTGCTGGAAAGCAGCATGGTTGGGTTGGATCTGGACACTCGGTGTTGGAAGGTGCTGTCGTACGAGCAGCCCCAGCCCTCGCCCTGGGGCTGGCCTTTCTCTCCTAGAGATGATGTGTGAGAAAGCGCTTGCTTAGGAATAATTTGTTTGGCATCTCATGTTAACTTTCTGTACCTTTCTGGGTCTGCTAATGCGCAATATGGCTGTCTAGGGAAGGTGTGGTATTTTTGGAGAGACAGGGAGTCCTATGAACTTGTGTGTGCCTTGGGACAAGATGTAGCCAGGGGCTACGTGGTCTCTTTGAACCTGCCTCGTGGCAGCGGGGAGCCCCTGGCCCTGAGCTTCCTTTCAGCACAGCCTGCAGCTTCAGGAGGCAGGAGTTGTTAAATGATCTTTTCGTGAAGCCATTCAGATAGAAGTTGTACTCTGTGTGGCCCAGGGTCTTCTGCTGTCCTATCCCTATCAGGCATGGCCCTAGCAGGCTTCCGTGATCACATCCTTCAGCAGGTCTGGGGACACCTCTGTCTCCCAAAGCTGGAGTCTTCCTCTTCTTAGCCAGGATCCTTGTATTTTGGCATGCAGACATGGGAAAAACATTTGGGGTTTCTATTTTTTCTTCTTTTTTTTTTCTTTTAATACGATTTCCCTCCCTCTGCCTCCATAGTCCTTCTTTCCCTAGCATAAACCCAGCCCCATCTCACAAATGTCCTCTCCTTGCCTGAGTTTGAACCCTATTTTCCCCTCAATCCTATCAAGTATCAAATGATTTTTCCTAAATGTTACCCCACAGTTGTAGTCAGACTGTCTACCTTAGGAAACAAACCCCAAACCCAAGCAGAACAACCGCCCTAGGTACAGATGTGATGGGAAGAGTGGTGAGGAGGGTAAAGTGGGGGGAAGAGGGATGAAGCCAAACAGGAGTTACCGACCCAGTCTGCATGCCTGAAGGACATGACAAAATTCAAGGCGAGCTGAGTGGCATGGAGATGTGGGAGCACGTGATGTTGGTTTGTCTTTGCCCAGAAAGGCTCTCCTCTTCTCCCCATGGCAGAGCTTGTGTGCTTCGGTGTCTTGGGAAGCGAATTAAGTCCAGATTGTCAAGTGATGGGATGACAACATGGTTCTTGGTCACACAGCCAACGGAACAGCCTGGGGAGGCAGCCCCACATCACCGCTTGAATCAGATACCCTTGAAATACTTTGCAGCCAAGTCAGCTGAAAGCGTAAGGCTGAGAGCAGCTCTGGTTTACATCCAAAGCCAAACAAAACTCCTGATTTCTGCAGCTGCCATCCAGCTTCCCTGCTTTTGGCTGTCATCACTTTCTGTATTGCACTGCCGTAAATCCATGCCTCTATTGTTCTCCGTGAAACACTGTGTGTTGATGGATAATGCTTTCATTAGTCCTAGCAGCATCGTGCCCGTTCGCAGAGCCAGGAGTCACTTATTGTTTGCCAATTATTTATTAGGTGACTAATGTACATAAATGAAGCACTTACGAAAATGCGTCCAGTCAAAATTTATGCTGAAACGATTGGTGTTACAATAGTTGCCAAGGGGCTTGTACCGAGGTGAGAGCTCCCCTGAAGTCAAGAGCAACCCCAAAAAATAATAGGGAAAGGAAGATGCCTCAGAATGGTTAATTTAAATAGACAAGAGACGAGGGAAGGTGAAGAGTATTTGACCTGGTGGCACAGCAGAGATTGTTAGAGGAGCTGTTTTCTCTCAGAAGGTGCAGCTTTGTGAAGTTCAGATTTCCATGGGGACGTGTCAGCTGTTGTCAGCAGGAATGGAGGAATTAATTCCAATGATGCTGTCATGTTTCCTTTTAATGTATTTACTAACGTTCACCTTCTGTTCAGGAACGATCGCACTGAAAAATCTTGGCATGCAAACATCAAATTACTTGGAAATTTCTGTTCTACAAGGACATTTTGTGTATTTCAAAGCTGACGCTGAAAAACAAAATAGAATCCAAAGCCTGCAGCCTTTTCTGTTGGGTGAACCAAGTTTTCTGCATGTCGGGTTGTTGGTAAAATGAAGAAGTATGAGCCCAGGTCTTGCGAAACTCAGCCCTTCCCGTGGGAACACAAAGCCTTTTCATAGTCAGTTTTGCAGTGTGCCCATTGGTTATTGCTGATGTCAGGCTGATGCACTTCTCAGTGTGAGACCATCTATTTTGGTAGGAAACCCTGTAATGTTTTTCTGACTCAGATGCAAAAAAGTCAGAGCACAAGAAATCTGCACGCTGAGGAAGGCAGTGCCGGTGCTGCTGCTGGCACTAACCTCTCCTAAAGAGGGGAGATGGGTCTGGACACATTTCTGGTGTAGGATAGCGGAAAGGGGGGAAAATAACAACTCATCCAGATCTGGGATGTGTCACAGAAACTGCTGCTTCCTGGTCTTCAACATGTCAGGGGTCCCTCTGAGCTCGTCACAGCCTAGATTTCACCTCAATGCCATCACGTTCCCCAGTGTCCTATGGCCAAAGGGGTTTGCTGTATCACCCTTAATAAATAAGATGGAAGGCGAATGGTGTTTGAGACTTTTAAAGCCAAAGTGAGGATTTCACCACAGAATTCCTCTTGAAATTTCTAGACTTTTGGTTTGATTTGCTTTTGTCTGAATTGTAAAATATCAGTCTTTTTTTTGCTCTGGTAGTGAAAACGTAGATATTTTTTTTTTTTTCCTTCTCTTTTTTCTGGGGCCCCAAAGTCCATTCTGCAGGATGGACCTGCATGATGGGTGCTGTGGGGTACTTCTCCTTTTTCAGGCTTTGAGGTCCTGATGGGTGGAAAGCCATGTCTCTTCATGTGCTCCCACCACCTGGTCATCAAGTCCGCTCTGAGCCTCTTGCCTACAGCTTAATGCAGATGATCAAGAAGCCCCATGGGGTAGGTGGCATCAAGATGCTGCCTTCCCTGGCTGGGGAGATGGAGATGGGAATTTTGCTGCCTCGCAGGTCAGCGTGCCCATAGCAGACCTGGTACAGGAGGGAGGGCAGAAGTGGCCAGGCAGTGCTGTGTTTCATTTAGGGAAACGAAGTTCTGGAGTAGGGTCAACTCACAGCTGCTGGCACTGCTGGGCATGGCATGCCTGTGGAGGGGGCAGATGTGTGGGGCATGCAATGTAAGCTGGGGACAGCCAGTGCTGCTCTGGCTGCTGAGAACCCCTTGCTTTGAGCTGGTAATGGTCATGAGACCTCATTTTGACACTCTGCTGGTTCAGCTGGAATGGAAGCTGCTCTGGGGTTTGATTATTTTGGTTTTGTGGATTATACGCAACATGGGTGGGAAAGCAGTGACATCCCAGGAGAGCCCTCTTTTGTGATGATTAAAGCAAATGATTAAAAATTGAGCAAATAAATAAAATTAAAATAAAAAAATCTGTCACTTTTTTTCTTTCAGCTACCTAAGGATTCTTTCAGCACTCAAAAGGATTGCTTGACATGAGGGCAAACAGCAAATTCTTCCTTTCAGAAATGGGGGAAGGTAGGTCTTTATTTATAAAGTTGGCGCCTGTCCTGGTTTCAGCTGGGATAGAGTTAATTTTCTTCCTAGTAGCTGGTATAGTGCTGTGTTTTGGATTTAGGATGAGAAAAATGTTGATAACTCACTGATGTTTTAGTTGTCGTTAATAGTCAAGGACTTTTCAGCTTCTCATACTGGCCTGCCAGCGAGTAGGCTGGGGGTGCACAAGAAGCTGGGAGGGGACACGGCTGGCACAGCTGACCCCAGCTGACCAAAGGGCTATTCCATACCATATGGCGTCATGCTCAGCATATAAAGCTGGGGGAAGAGGAAGGAAAGGGGGGATGTTTGGAGTGGTGGCGTTTGTCTTCCCCAGTAACCATTACACGTCATGGAGCCCTGCTTTCCTGGAGATGGCTGCACACCTGCCTGCCCATGGGAAGGAGTGAAGGAATTCCTTGCTTTGCTTTGCTTGCGTGCGCGGCTTTTGCTTTACCTATTAAACTGTCTTTATCTCAACCCACGAGTTTTCTCACTTTTACCCTTCCGATTCTCTCCCCCATCCCACTGGCTGTGTGGTGCTTAGTTGCTGGCTGGGGTTAAACCACGACAGGGCCTGATTCATTCCTTTGATCATGAATTGCAGCTTGTCTGTTACCAGTATTATTTCATACTTCAGCTTTTCTCCTCTAGTTTATTTTCCTTTTGATCTTGCTCTGTTACGTCTGCCAGTTGTGCTACGTGAGGAGAATAAGTAAACTTGAGACCTGAATTGGCGCTGGAAAGACATATCCCTCTAGCTAGTAAGTTACTCGTGTCGGATGCCTTGGGAGTCTGACTGGGATGCAAAAGCTTAGCAGTTGTGCTGGACAGTAAAATGAAGAGTTTGTCTGGCATCCATCTGGCACCACCTGCAGAGCATTCCTCTTGCACTTGGCTTATTATGGTCTGGTGTGCTCTACTGCAAAGCAGGCACACAAATGTGCAAACTCTAAGCTCTCCGGAGCAAACCCCAGGGAAGACTGGGGAATTTGGTGACCTTTTTTTTCCCTCAGGAGCTCTGGAAGGCTGGAGGCTGCAGCGTGTAGTTTCTTTTAACTTAGAGCTTAGGGCAAAAAGCTTAAATGTGGTTTCTGTGAAACTGAGAGGTCAAAAAGAGTAAAGCTATGGAGGCTCCAGTTCCTCCACACGGATTCGGCAGATAGACCAATTTTGCCCCTCTAGGAGAGGGAAGAGCTTGCAGCTGCATGGAGAGAACAAAAAAGAGTTGGGAGGCCCATCAACCCTGCTTGGCTCAGTGATTTTCTTGATGGCCATCTCTTAGAAGCCTTTCCAAGCCTCTCCCTTCACTAGCTGGTGGGTTTCTGGAAGAGCTCCCTTTCTGGGTGAGCCCTAGCCCATTTCTCCAGACCAGCGCTCCCACTGGTAGTGACTGTCCTGTCCTCTAGTACTTTGGCAGAGAGCGGCGTGAGGAGAGCACAGTCCCACACGCCTGTGGCTCAGCAACCATCCAAACCTCAAAACCCCTGTGCATACCATGGCATTGGACATGTGGCCACCCTGACTTTGAAGAGGCTAAAGGACCATTCCTGCCTGGGCTTGCTGGTCCATTGTTGTTGTTGTTGTTTTGTTTTTCCATTTTTTAAAAAAAATTAATTTCTCATCTCTATTCGTGCTCCTTTTCCTCCCCTTCAGATCACAGAGTGGGAAGGACAGGAGGACACTTCTCTGCATTTCAAAGCCACCACAGTGCTTAGGTGTATTTATGTGCATTCAGAGGAATTTCCAAACTTCTCTTTGTAACACATTGTAGGAAGTAATGATATATTTTTGCAAATCTCTTGAAAGACACGAAGGCACAAATCTATCATGAACTGAAATTCTGATCATGAAATTTACTCAACTGATTTAGTAGTAGGTTTTTCTCCCCCACCCCTTCTTTCCAAGTCCCTTCCTCTAGAGGCAAATGACTACTTGAGAAACTCAGCTTTCATTTATTAAAAAGAAGTTTTCAGCTCTCATAATCATAGGTGGATGTTTAAAAACAAACAAACCAACCAACCTAAAAACCCCAAGTGTTAACTAAAGCACCCAGGAAAATAAGGAGATTAAGAAGAACCGAGCATTGTTAGGTTACAAATAATTATTTTTAAGCTGAATCTCCTGGCCAGCTGGATTTAGCTTTTTTTGGTTTTAGAGTGCCCCACAGGCTGTCAGTACTTGTCTCCACTAAAAAACTTTTCCCATAAAAGCAATTTTTACTGGTGTGATTTCAAGCCTGATCAATCCTATGCTAACCTCATTTTGAATTCATCTTGCCCTTGTTTATGCAAGGAGATAAGCTGTGCTCCACATTATACTACTATTACAATTGTAGTTACTGCATTTTTTCTTTTTATGTGATAGATTTACCCAGTGTAAACAGGAGGGTCTAGATACATACGTACCATACATTTGCAATGCTTGGGGAGTCCATAACTGTGTTATCCTTAAATCCCTGGTTGAGATCTGGCCTTCAGTCCATGGTGACTGACGCATCCCACTGATTTCTTCCCAGCTTGCAAGCCAGTGTGATGAGAGCTGGGGATACACAGACGCTGTATTTTTTTACCTATTTTTTATGTCTGTGACTACGTAAAGATTAGCTCTTGCATTGCTGATTCCCATGCCCTCTTTTAGCTGTAAGAGCTCCTTCTCCTCAAATTTTTTTCAATAAAGTCTAATTCCATGGCACGAAGCTACAAATCCTCCCCAGCTGAATATGTGAGTCTACTGAACACGTTGATTTTTACAGTTTTAGACAGACCTTTATTTTTTTTTTCTTTTCCATTTCTTTTAACCCCAAGCCCACCAAAAATCCTGGCTGGAGAGGATTTCTTTCCTCCCCGCCCCATGGCGTTTGACCTCGGCCGGAGGGGTTTGTGGGGAGACCTTGCCGCGCTGCTCGCTTAGGGAGGCAGACGGGAGGGATGGGCAGAGCGGGCGGCGAGAGCTTCGTGCTCGCCGGCGGCCCCGCGGGCAGCTCCCACGGAGCGAGTTCCTCGGCGTGAGGCTGCGAGCGACGGCCGCACGTCAGCCTGCTGAGATGGGTGCCTGAAAGGGGTGGCAGGGGCCAGGGAGAAGGTTTAACGGAGGGATGCCGGCACCTTTTTGTGCCACGTTTTAAGGAGCGGGGTTTTTTTAACAGGCAGTGGCTTAACATCTGTAAATAGACTATTTTTTTTTTTTCCTGTTTGGCCGTGTGGCATGGTCCTCTCCGTTTGGATCTGTTGGTGATAACAGTTAATTTGCATTGTACCAAAGGGACTTTGTCTCCCTAGCTCATTTAAATGCAGAAATCATCCTTTGAAGTGCCTGATGTGAGCTTCTCCGTCCTGCATGTGGCCCTTCATCTCTGCGGCTGTGTGATACCCCTGTGGCCGTGGTGGAAGTCTCGTGTAATGTTAGTTGTAGGAAATGTTAGGAAAATGTTAGGAAAATACCGACGGTCTTCGCAGCTGCAGGCGACGCCGAGGAAGCAGCAGTGTGTGACCAGGTGTTTGCTGCCCGAGGTGGTCCAAGAACCCTTGTGGGAAGCCTTGGAGAAGCTTTTCTCACTGGCATTTGGCCCTTGGTGACTTTTTTTTTTTGTCTTCAAAGTCCATGTTAGGCTTAGCTTCCAAGTAACTTATTCCCGATATCCTATTTTTGTGCTGTTGAGAAAGGTGATGCATAACCTGCCCTTTCTCATAGGTATTTCGGCTTTGCGGCTGTCTCTTTTCCTTGTGATAACGATTTGCAAAAGGCGTCTCTTGCCCCGTAACGGGGATTGATAGGCAGCGCGCCGGGTCTGCGCAGAGCAATAGGGACGTGGGGAAGGGAGAGCTGGCGGGAGGAGCAGGCGCCGGTGCCGAGCGGGTTAGCACGAACGCCACCAGCCGTCTGCAAAGACAAATTAGGTTTCTGAAAATACGAAGTTGAATTGAGGCTCCTCTCTAATGTGAATTTATACTTCTGGAAAAAACCAACCCGGGATTACCTTTGCCAGCCGTTCGATTGATTTAGCTGAACCGGCGCAAGTGTTACCGCTCGGTGTCTGCTAGGGAGATCTTATGTCCCCAACGCTGAACGCTTCATTTACGTTTGGTGACGGGCTGATAAACATTGCCAGGCGGTTTCGTTCTCTGCGCCCAGGCAGAGGGATTAAAGTGCGCAAGTGGCTCAGGAAGATGGGACGTGACAGGATTTCACTTTTTGAAAGGGCAGTCCTGGCTGATGGCTGCTCAGTGATGTTTAAAAAGCCTTTAGTGAGAATATGTAAAGAGCCAAAGTTAATGTATGAAGACCGTTCCTCTCTTGTTTCTGTACGAGCCCTGTTACCATCCTCAGTGAAAACACGGCCAGTTGCTCGGTGGTAAAGCATCGGGCAGTGGGACCGTAGTATCCCCAGGAAGGCAGCAAAGTTTTTCTGCTTGGTGATGATGTATAAAAGAAGGAATAGCTAACAGTCCTTTCTAAACCCAGGTGGAGCTCTGGGGGGTGGTAAATGACTTTCTGAACAACCCCACAGGCTGGAAAGCAAGCCCCTGGGCTGCCTGTGCCGAGCTGGGCGTGCAGGAACGGCCGGCCTGGGGGGACGGAGGCTTCTCCCTGGCCGGGAATTTGTCAGCGCGGGTCGGGCCAGCTCGGCAGCTGTTGGGGTAGGCTTGGTCCTGCCTCGTGCCCTGGGCATCCATGAGGTGACCTGCCGAGGTTCCTGCCAGCACTGTTTTCTGTGGGTCTGGGACTGGCTGTATTTAGACTTAAACTCTGCTTATCTGCTGCGTGAGACATATTTCATTCCAGGGAATTGGCTTTATTTACCTCTGTTTTGCTTTCAATAAGCTGGCAGAAAACTGGCAGTAAGAAAGGGATTTTTCTCTTTGTTTTTTTGTTCTTTTTTTTTTCCCTTTAGAAGTGAAATGCTATTTAAAGGTGACATGCTGCTTTCCAAGTGCACTGTAGCTGCATTAAAATTTTTGTAAATACGGGCAGAAGTGTGTGCAACTGTCCTGGTTTCAGTTGAGATAGATAGAGTTAATTTTCTTTATAGTGGCTGGTATGGGGCTATGTTTTGGATTTGTGCTGAAGACAGTGTTGATAACACAGAGATGTTTTAGTTGTTGCTGCACTAGTCAAGGACTTTTCAGCTTCCCGTGCTCTGCCAGGTGCAGAAGAAGCTGGGAGGGGACACAGCCAGGACAGCTGATCCAAACTGACCAAAGGGCTATTCCATACCATATGGCGTCATGCTCAGTATATAAAGCTGGGGAAGAAGAAGGAAGGGGGGGGACATTCGGAGTGATGGCGTTTGTCTTCCCAAGTAACCCTTACACATGATGGAGCCCTGCTTTCCTGGAGATGGCTGAACACCTGCCTGCCCATGGGAAGCAGTGAATGAATTCCTTGCTTTGCTTCGCTTGCGTGCGCGGCTTTTGCTTTACCTATTAAACTGTTTTTATCTCAACCCTCGAGTTTTCTTGCTTTTGCTCTCCCGATTCTCTCCCCCATCCCACCGGGGGGGAGTGAGGGAGCGGCTGCGTGGTGCTTAGTTGCCGGCTGGGGCTAAACCACAACATCGACTTTGAGTTGTATTTAATTAATCACCCAGTAGCTATCATTAAGATATACTATTACAGCAATCCATCATCTGAGGGTTTATTAATGCTCCAGGTAATCTGGGCACGCACAGTGGATGGGACGGAGGGGCAGAAGTGGGGTTTCTCTGGCTGCGGCTCTTCCTGCGCAGAAGCTTGCTGGAGTCTGACCGTGTTACGGTGGAAACAGAAGAAAGCAAATAGGCCACAACGGGGGCACGTAACTCTCCTTTAATACTGGTAGAGGAAAAATCCGTTCTTTTTTGGGTAAGTGTTTCAGAAGCTGCAGCTGATCTGTGTTGTGTTGCTTCTTGTTATTCTGGAGCCATAGTAATTGATGTATCTTTAGCCTGATGCCTTACTTTTCTTTATACATGTAATGTAATCCTTAAAAAGCTTTGAATGTTGATGCAGTTATGCAATTGAGAAAAGAAGCCAATAAAGGGGAAAATAAAAAAAAGACTGTAAATAAAAAAAAGAAAGTAAAGGAAAAATAAAGTGGATAGGAAAGAGAAAGACGTGACCCTTTCCCAATACCGTCAGCAATCTGGCATGGAAAGTCACAGGTGATGGTTATGACTCCACGGCAAATGGAAGCCCTGGGGCCACGAGGAGGGTGCTGGGCAGCAGCAGGGTGCAGGGCCCTGTTGGCATCTCTGCACCTCTTGCAGGTTTTGAAAATCCCAATGACCTGGGGTGCTGCTTCCCACCCAAACGATTTCAGTGTGCTTCCGCGCCACTGGTAAACCCTCAGAGGACATGGGTGATGGGAGGCAGAGGACGGCTGCTGCTGCGGCAGCCGAGACCCCAGCATTGGGCCCGGCAGAACTTGTTTATCGCTGAAGGCACCGCATGGGTTCTGCTCTTCCCCTGCGGTCCCTGGTGCGGCTGAGCCTCGCGCAGCCTGCTCGGGGCCGGCTGGGTCCCCGCCGGCGCTGGGACTCGATTGCCGCACCGGTGCAGCGTGGCACGGCCGATGCCGCAGCCGAGCGACGCGTGCACGAGGGGGAGGCGGCTGCACCGCACGCTGCCAGCTTTGCGTACGTGCACAGGCTCAACCGGTTGCTTGTTCGCCAGCATCTTATTTTCATGATGTGTTGGTTTTGCTGTGCAAGGGAGCATCAAATCAGAGTTAAAAGCGAGCGCTGCAGAAGGCTCTGCATGTTGCTGGAAAACAGCCCTATAAAATAAACAGATGCTGTCATAAAAAATAAAGCAGAACGTCTGTTAAATAGAGCTTCCCTTGAAGAAAAGGAAAGTATTTGATGCAGCGTACGTTGAATTTTCTGGGGTTTATTTTGGTTATTTCGACTTGTGAAGTTGCTGAAGCCTCAGCCAGGTGTTCGTGCTGCTGTGAGGATGCCTGTGCTTGGAAGGGGTCCGCACCCAACGCTGAGAAACTGCAGTGGCTGAATTTTTCAGCGATTCCTTGACGTTGGCACATTGTGCACTCTGGCTTTTCAGAGCAGCTAGCTATTGAGTTTTACATGCAAAGAAAAATAGTTGAGTGTATAGTTTGAACTCAGAGGACCCTGACTATTTTTCAAATTTTTTTTTTATATTTTAGGAGAAAAAGACTGCTTCTTGCAGTCTGCTTTCTTGCAGAAAACCTGCCAAGATAAAATTAGTAGAAGATGTTGTGAGGAGTAGGCCAGTTGCAGGGGGGGATGCTGAAATGGAAACCCCACTGCTTCGGGGTAGCCTCAGCTCCCTGGAAGTAGGAAAAGACGAAGACAGCATCAGCCTGTGATACTTCCTGAGGATAAATTTTACAGCACTTCAGAGGAGGCTGCAGAAGAGCCTTGACAGATTTGGGAGCAGTGTCTCGAGGAAGGCTAGAAGATTGGGAATCCTCCTTTTCTCAGTGGTCTACTGATACAGCCCAGACGCTGGCGTTATTGAGAAGACGTATGATGATTTAACCCATGCTAAATCTTCCACTTTTATGGATACGTGTCTCTGATATGGGGCTGAATTACTGCACTCTCAGGCAAAAGCAGCAGCAAACTATTAATAAGCAGAAAAGGAGGAGGCAGAAGTGGTATTGTAGCAGTAATCCAGGAATAGCACCAATATCTGAGCCTCTTTTCAACCACCTCATACCATGTCATTAGTAGTTTTAGCTTTGTTGACATGTTATTGTGTCCAAGACGTTCCCATTTTAAGGTCTTGCACTCTGTGATTGCCTTTTTTTTTTTTTTTTTAATTGGATTTTTTGGTACAGTCTAAAACATGTCTGTTATAACTTAGCTGTAGGACAGTTAGCAGTCCATTTGCCAATAGGTGCTTGGATATTGCAGTGCCCTGGCACATTTGGGAATGGGTTTCCCTCTTTGTGGAGCATTTTTGAATAGTTCCTTAGGGGAGGCTGGTTTGGATGCGGTTAGGCTTGTGCTCTCACAGTTACCCTCCAGGGAAACTCCATCAGGGCCAAACCCCAAGTAAACAAAGTCACGTTTTAAGGTTTCTCTGATAATTGTTTTTACACACGTTAGGGGAATTAATTCCAAAACTTCGGTGATGTTTGAATTTCCCACTCCTTGTCAGCACTTCAACCTCTTCAGAAGTTTTTGATCATCCTGAAGAATTTTCCTAGTAAGTTGATGTTGGAAAATCTTTCCCTCATTATTAAAAAAAAAAAAAAAAAGAATTAATAAACAAAAGTATTGTATTTTATGACATTTAAAGGCTGATCTTTTTACAATCCCACAAAAGCAAGGCAATGGAAAATGTCAGTCCATCCTGGTTCATGTGCTAATTACTGACAGGGGGAACTCCCAACCTGAAAGCATGAACTTCTTCAGCTGCAATTAAACTTCCCGTTAGCTGTAACAGATATGTATTTTCTGTGGGTCAGCACAGAGAAGGACTTGAGTAGTATCTGAAGGTATATATCTGCTAGTAGTGCTGATCAGACAACACTACTCTGGAAAAAAGTTGAGATTTGGGAGGAGCACCCCCTCCTCACTCCAAGTTAAACATTTGCAGGGACTATGCACAAGAATTCATTTTATTTCCATTTTAAACTTTAGAAGAAACTGTAATATAGTACCTACGCTTGAAAGATTGTTTTTTGAAAAAAATCCATTTTGGAATACATCTTTCTGAAACATTTGTGATAGAATAATGTCCAACTTCCTTTTCATGAGATTGTTTCACTCTATTTTCTTCCAATTTTGGTAGAATTGAAGCAGCATTTTTCACTGAAAAAACTGTCAGTGAAAAAATGCCTGGATTCTGGCCACTCCTGTGTGTACCCACGTACTCATGGACCTCATGATGTGGTAGCGGTGTTCTCTGGTCAATGGACTTCTCTTTGGTCCATGGACTTAACCGTATCCATACTACTTGGGCAGGCCAGCGTTTCTGCACAGCCTTCATTTAACCTCCCACCACACCGCAGACTTTCTCTGCTCTTCTGTGGTGCTCTTCTGGAAAGTTATCCTTGCCTCGGTTTACATTTTTTCCGTAGAGTTGGAAACAGGTTCTTCATAATCTCAAAAAGAAAAATAGCTTTTATCACAGGGCCTATGCAGAGGTTGTGACTATTGTAAATCAAAAAGTTGTTGGTGGTTAATTAAACGTGGAGGGACAGTAACTCTGCTTTAAAAAGTATATTTTTTCTTTTTGGTAAGGAAGGGTGATACTTACAGTTACCAGTGTCTAGCTGTGTACTATGAAATGACAGCAACTTTGCACTGAAAAAAATTCCATATGGTGAGTACGTAAATGAAAGGTTAGAAATAAAAAATAGGAAGTTAAATACACCCAGGTTATATTTGGCAGCGTATCAAGGAATCCAGTAAGGCCTAGAAAGACGCCTTCAAAACTGTCATGTCACGACCAGATCAAAGTATGCTTGCTGGTACCATCTTGATTGGTTTTTTCTCTCTGTTCTGGTTAAGGATGTTTGTCCTTAACTTTTCAGCTTTGATATGTGCATTTGCATGTTTATTTGTTTTTTGCTTCGTGGTGTTTTGGTGAAGAATTTTTTTTGCCAAACTAGTTAGGCTTTTTTTTCCCCCCCCCTAGATTTTTGTCTTTATTTAAGCTTTTACAAGGGCCCCTTCCTCCAGCACAGCTCAAGGGATAGAAACCAGCTGTGTCGTGTTCCCTGGGGCTCACGGCAGGCTCCTGGCTATGACACCCACAGACAGAAGAGCGTGCCTCCGCAATCTCACTTTTCATCTGGGTCTGTTATCGGGATATAAACCGTGTCTACTGTTACTGCCTTATATGCTTAGCAGATGGCCTTGCCGAAGCATGCCATGGGGATCAAGTTAATTAATTTTTTTTTCTTTAAGTTGCTGTGGGATTTTGGCAAGTTGTTTTGATCGTCTAGTCCCCTGATTCAAGCGCGCCTTGTCCTTATCTGCTGGGCCCCCTGGCCAGCACCCCGGTGATGGCACGTCTCCTCTGTGCCCCGGAGCTGGGTGGCTTGTTTTGGTGGTGGGCAGCATGTCAGGATCCCCAGATCCGACGTGTTTCCCGCAGCCGCCTGGCAGGTCTGGCGAGTGAAACTTTGATGCCAGAGCCAGCTGCGGTGGAGCCGTGCTTCGCCTGTTTCCATTTTCTGTTTGAGAGTAGAAGGCCTGGCACGATGATGCTGGGGAGATGCCCTGCAACCAACACGCCGAACCCACGCCGAGCAGTTTGAGACGGGGCAGCCCAGCCCGAGGTCCCACCCCACATCTCTGGGGCTGTGAGCAACGCCTGTTTGACAGCTTGACCTCCCCGCCCCAGTTGCCTGAAGGGTAAAATACGTCTAAACAAAGGCTTGGCTTGCTTTGGCAAACCGAGGAGTTAATTCAGAGATGCTGACGCATCCTCTCTGCCAGCTCCTGCGAGGCGGCACGGACACCGGGGCAGGGCGAGCTGCCAAGCCGGGCACTGGGCAGGGGTGCCTGCGCTACGTGGGGGGCAAGCACTTGCCGGGGGGCACAGGGATCGGCTGGGGCAAGGAGGGCACAGGCTGAATCGAGTGGGTTTGCTCCGCCACACCACGCCACGTCCCGCTATCACAGTCCCTCGGGAGGAAGCCAGGGGTGAGGATGTCCTCAGAGGGACGAGGTGCACGGGGTGGCCGGGCCGAAGGAAAGCACGTGGTGTGGTGTTTCTGTTGTGTGGGGGCTTAAAAGAACTGGCGAGATGGAAAGAAATTTTAGGACTCGCTAAGCACAAACACAAGCCCGGTGATTCAATAGACTCAAGTGAAGGGCGTATTTTTCTGCAGAAGGTTTTAAGGGCTTTGCTGGTATGAGGTGAAACCCTTGATGTCATCAGCAGCATCACTTACCACGCTGATGTTATCTCTACCTGTACCACGCAGGCGATTGACAGCTGTAAGCTTCCAGCTATTAATCCCTTTAATCTCCTTGTATTCTAAGCAATGCTATAAATTAGCCGAGTACCTTTTTTCACCACTCCCCCTTTTTTTTTCCTTTGGAAAACAAAGTCAATTCACTTTATTCTTCCAGAATTAAAGGCAATGTTGTGGGAACTGTGTCTGAATTGAAATGTTCCTTTTTTTGCTAATATGTTATTGCCAATAGTTGTTTGTTTGGTGCGCGTTAATTTTTGGATAAAAAAGAAAAGTCCAGAGACAGCTGGATATACAATATATCTTAGCTAAAAGCTTTTCAGCAGATTAACCCTGGAAGGCAAAAAGGATGTGAACACAGCTGGAATGAATGATTGTTTTCTATTTCAAAGGAATGTCCATAAAACTCGTTATTTTGGGGATTCACACTGAGTATTACAAAATTATCTCTTCTGCCTTCCTTCAGACTTCCCTTTACAAGTATCCCAAGAGTGACGTACTATATAAGTTTATTTCTGTTGAGCTGCTGTAGTACGTTGCCTGAATCCTTCCCACCCCTCTTCTGGAGTGTCGGTGGTAGCTCTGATTTCTTAGGGATTTTATCTATTTATGGTAAATTTGCAGCTCCGCCGAGACTGCCACACGCTCCAAATCCCCTCTGGCACTTGGGGACTTTCAGTGCTTTGCCCACTCTTTTGCTTTCGATTAACAGCGCCAGACAGATCCCGCTATCGCTGTGCTGCTAAAAAAGAAAAACAAAGCAAAAACCGAAGGAAACCCCCAACCCTAAACTAGAAAGCAAACAAAACCCCCTATTGCTGTGACACTGAATGTTTCTACCTCCTCTTTACATGTCGGTGACTTCTACATTTCAGTTGGCTTCCAAAAAACCTCATTGCAAAGGAGGCTGCTACAGCAATTCCAGTCGTCTAGAAAAAGCAGTCGTCACGTGTCAGCTGATGACGACGGACGCTAGCTGCTGCGATGCAAGCAAAGAGCGCCCGGTGCTGCTGTGACGACGCGACACCCGCGGGGTACGTCTGCAGTGACCGACGGATGCCGCGCTGAAACCTGAATGTGGCAGCTGGGCTTGGGGAATTTGCACGTGGAAAGGAAGCAGACACTCGAAAAGGGCACGGCATTTACAGAGACAGCCTAACGGCTCCTTTCACAACTCCATCGTGTGGTGCAACGAGCGGATACGGTATCCCTAGACTGTGGAAGGGAGGTCTGGACAAACGCACTTTAACTTAAATTACTGTGATTTTTTTTTTTTTTTTTTTTAAACCAATGTCTGCCTGCAAAGTCCATATGGACTGTTTGCCTTTCTCTGTCTTCATCACAGCGTCCGAAAACTTCGTAAAGATTTCCCTTGCAACGCTGGACTCAGACATGCGCGTTTTGTTAGGGACCTGAGACGGTGAGAGAGAGGTGAATTGCGCAGCCCAAGGGCTTACAGAGAGCTTCTGACAGCCAAAAACCCACCCGGCCTCTAGTCGTGGTCTGGCGTGGGGGCCAGAAAACCTGTCTGCAACATTCGTGATGACAGATTGTGTCCTGAGAAAACGTTGCCAGGCAGATTTGGAGAGAGGGTATTTTAGATAAAAGCCATATTAAGAACTACTCTGAGGCAAACAGGCAGGGATGACTGGATCTGTAGTTTGTTTTCCTACAGTTTATTGGAAAAACAAAGGATAATAAAAAAAAAAAAAGAAAATTTTTACTGCCCATATGACATCATATTTCCTGTTGAGCTAAGTGTTTTGATGAGAAATATTGCAATGAGGTTTTAGTTGATTCTTGAGCGTTGTTTTGGTAGGGATTAACCATTGCTGCTGACTGAGGGTGCCTGTGCCCGAGCTCCCACTGCTTTCTGCTGGAGCTGCGGCTGCTGGGGCTGGCAGGGGAGGAAAAGTTCCCCTGCTTGACAGACAGTCTATAAAAATCAGAGCTCCAGTAGCTCCAGTAGTAGAATAGCTTCACTAATTCTAGAGCTGAAAAATGCTAAGAAAACGGCCATGACACCTGCCTAACCTACAGCTCCTTTTGGTCACCTCTGAGGAAGCTGGAGACCTTTCCTCTTACGCTTTTCTCTCCCTCCTCTGCAGAGCACACGGGCTGTTGCACGCCCGCTCCCTGGCACCCGGCCACACCATCACGGGTGTCCAGGCGCTGGGGCCCATGTGCTGCTTCAGAGGGCCAGGTCTCTGACCCACCCTCCTGCTGCACCGGCCAGAGAGCGCTGGGACCTTCAACTCGCTGCCTCGACCCGAAAGCACAGGGGGTGCAAACTCCTTACTGAATTTCCAGTGAAGAAAGGAGCCTTCCCTATTGTTCATTTGTCAACACTGTCAGAAATAATTTGAGCTCTCCGGGGAGGGGGACCTCAATATGTTCCTATAATAGGGTAAGCCCGAAACAAAATTTTGGCTTCAGTTTCACCATAGGCATTTATCTCCTTTGTGCATTTCAGTTTGGGGGAATCAGGGAAGAAAAAACTTAGACCATCTGTTTTATTCTTTCCTGGGATTTATTAATCACCAGAAAGCAAGCAATACTTCCCGGAGAGTGTGGTGGTTATTGCTTTGTTCTTGCTTCTAATATAAATGTTTTTGAGATGTCCTGCTCTTCTAACTGAAGATGTTTGTGTTAAATCAGTAGTTCCGTTTTGTTTATTAAAATCAAACCTTCCTTTATTGAGCATTGTTGTAGAATTAATTACCACCCTTTTACTGAGTTCCTTTCTTTTTCAACAAGGCAGAATTAAAGCAGCAGACGCTGGGAATACATTAGCCCCAGCAGTTTTCATAGAGCTCTGACTGAGGCCTTGAATTTGCTGTTTTGTTACGCACATGTCTTGACCTAGAGGTTTTCTTCATCAAGGCATTGGAAGAAACCCCTCATATTCACATCCCAGAAGAGCCTCCTAGGAGGGCCTGAAAAGAAGACCGTGCAATATTCTGCAGGGAGGGCATTTTCTCGGTTTCCTCCCTCTGATACAGTCTATGGCAAGAAGTAGCTCAAGCTTTTGCTTTAGACTCTCTTCTGTGAATGCCCTATAAGCTTCAGGGCCCATGCTGACCTGTTAACATCTGGTTGCGGCCACATGTAGTCCACCCAAGCTCTGTGCATGTTTGTCACACCCTGCTTTCGTGCCTTGGAGCCGGACAGCACGTGGAAACCCATGGGTAGTTCTGCTAAAGCCAATGGTCTCGGGTATGCCAGGGTAAGTTTTTTGGCTGAGAAACCTGGCTACTTGCCTGAAATGGCAAATTCTGCAGTTGCTTTGGCAAAATCTTTGTGTTTTTGCAAAGCCCCACCCGTGCCATCCAATTTTATATTTTCCCATGAGTTCTGACATTTTCTATGTGTATTTCAGTGAGCAGCCCTTTGTAACGCTCATTTTCCTATAGCGGTTCTGCAGGAATTAGAGATATAACTTACGCAGGCTTGAACGAGATGGCCGAGCCAGTGGCTTGAGCCGGGAGATGGCACAGCGAAGGCGAGCCAAAGTCCAGCAGACCTCAGCCAAGCAGGCTGAAACTTTCTGGGTTTGGGTCAGATCACTCTTAATGCTTTCAGACACATCCTTGGCATGTGCTCGCATGTACGGGGTGAGTGGCTACTTCTTTTGATCTGAGGCGGTCTCTGGATGTTTGATTTTGTGGTGGGAAAGGAGCCCGGCCGAGGTATGCAGCTGCTGCTTGGAGACGTGCAAACAGCTGTGCTGACAACAAGGGGAGTTTGGGTTCCCTCTGGCTTAGAGGGGTCTCGGCTCACAGTTGGCAGGCATGCAGCTTGGCCTTCTTTCAGACTCCGCTATTTTTACCCTACTCTGCTCCAAAGTTTATTTGCCGGTTGCCAGCTCACCGAGGTTTGTCTCCTCAATTCCTCTCAGTGGAGCCTGGGCAGCAGCAAAGCCAAAGCCCAACCCTGTGGTACGAACTGGATAGCATCTGGACAGCAGAGCGTGGTTTTAAATCGCAAACGCAAAGCACACACTTAAAAATGTTTTTAGTTTTAACAACCGCTTCCTTCCTCAGTACGCATGGATGTTTCTGGCTCACGGGACGAAGGAGGGAAACGCCTGGCGATGGAGCGAGGCATGGGAGCTGTGGTGGGGCTGGAGAAACACACCTGCGACAAGGCGAGACCTGGCAAAGGCAATGGCAGTGTTTCAGGAGTTGGGCCCTGGAGGAGAGGACAGCACAAGGGACCCCGGATCAAACCCTGGGAGGTGGCCACAAGCAGTGCAGAAATCTGCCCGCAGCACCAGGCTGCAGGAGTTTATCACAGCTCCGGCAGAGTCTCTTTGGGGAACAAGGCTCGGTCCGGAGCACGCTGGACCTGCAGATGGGCCCTGCGATGGGATCTCGTCTAGGAGGTCTGAACCTCTCGTGACTACGAATGTGGGGCTGCAAGGATTGCAGGGGAGAACGGGCATTTTGCACCAACTAGAGAGTGATGGTGAGTAAGGACCGTGGTCCAGCCAAAATATCCTTCATTTAACTGTCAGGGAGGAGAAGTGAAATGGAAAACTGGGTTTGCCCAGTTTGTGCATTCCTGCCAACAAGGAATGTGTGTCTTTGCAAAAGGATGCTGGAAGCTTTATTGCAGAGAGGTGATAAGTAAGGACATTTCTGAATATTGGTGATTCTCCCCTGTAACAGCACGGCCTGATTTCCTGTTGTCTGAGCATTGGGAAACGGGAGGAGGAGTTAAAAGAGGAAGGTGCTGTGTTCAAGTAGCCCAAGTATTCCTGCGTTATTTCAGTCCTGAATCAGTTCCAGTTTCGGGCACTTCGAATGCCTGTGGTTCCCCTTCTCTCACTGTGAGGTTGAGGTACCTGAGAAAAAGGAGCAGGCCCCCAGCCGAAGCCATCAGCTGATGGTGTCTTGGCTGAAAAGACAAGCATTCATGTGCAGACGAGGAGGGACAGCGTTTTAGAAGGTGAAGCGGCTGGTGCTTGCAGCTAGGCGTTTGCTCGCTCCGTGCCGGGAGGCATGGCTGGGTCGTGGGGAGGCTGGGAGCACCTGCAGGAGCGTGAAAAAGCACTGCCGCTACGGTTAAACCGGTAGCTCCTTGTGTACGGGCAGTGCTGGAAAAAGGGTACGAAATGGAGGAATGATGACTACACGGCACAAACAACAGAAGTCACCTCCTGTGCCGCTCGCCTGCAGCCCGGGAACTCAATGCAAATTTGACTGTGGGCTTAAGTGGTGCTTTTTATTCATGTGGCATTTGTATGGGTAGTATAAAACATATAATATATATACAGAAAGTAAAATCTATGAGACTCACAGTATTCCATGAGTCTCTTTTCCTAGGGTGTGGGGCTATTTACTTGTTTTATTAGCTAGAGATAAGTTGCTTTAACAAACATCCATGCAGTTAGCGAAGAGAAAAGGGAAAGGTTGTGAAATGTCTTCGAGCTCCTATATCGGCATAATAATAGCAGATATAGCACGGGGATGCCGTGGCTCCTTGCTAGATAAATTCCCAGCTGGCTTTTCCTGGTGGCTGCTTAGAGCGTGTTCATTCAGGGAAAGAGAAGGTGTACTGTGTGGTTAAAATGATAATGGAGTTTACACAGCAGATGCCAGCTATCACTTACTCACCGGAGGTGGCACTTCCTACTGCGCTACCACCTACCCCAGCCGCATTTTGCAACGTAAAATCTTCTAACAAAACCCAGGCACGCTAGCGAAAGGTGGCTTTGCAGTCAACAGTTTGATATTGCACAATACTAGTTATTAATGATATAATATACTCGATTCCCAGGCCAGCAAATACCGGAGAAAGGAGCTGGTAGATCCTATGCTGGGCAGCAAAAAACTCGAGGTTAAATGCAACATAGCTTTGTAGATGCTTCTAAGATTTGAATTGTTTTCAGGAGTCGTACATGGAAAAAAGGCATTTTTCAGCAGTAACTCTACGGCAGTGAAACCCAGAATTACTTAAAAAAAAGTAATTGGGGAGAATGCCTTAAATGAAAACTGGAGCTTAGCTGGCCAACAGGACAGTATTTGCAAATATTACCTAAATCAAGCTTTTTTGTTTGTTTGTTGTCAAAGCTAAGGATTTAAACCCGATTGTCACTGGTAGTTCTCAGGGTGACAAAGCAGCTGTTGGTATTGAAGTGCCGTCACCTCTCATGGCCCAGCAGCTGTTATCAAAAACTTTCCTGAGGCACACGGCCTCTTCATTTTAAGTAAGTCTGCCCTGCCTTATGTGCTGGTTGTTTTGGATTGTGAAAGACTCAACAGTGAGACGAATAGCTCATTCCAGCGGGACAGCACTGCAAGCGATAAGCAGGCAGAGAGACGACTGAGAAATGTTACGTTAATATTCCCTAGCTTCAGAAAAAAAAAACCCAAACAAGCTAGAAAAATAAAGCAGGCTTGCACGATAGCAGAGGTAAGTATGCAGGCACACACCTCGTATTAGAGAGAGCGTGTTGCTATAGTTTTCGTGATGAGCGCAAGCCACTGGGGAAGCGAGGACTGGGCTCCCACTGGGAAGCTGGGAGAGAGCATGCTTCAGGAAGGGTTCGTCCTCGAGAGTGCCGTCCTCTGCGGTGGGGGGGGCAACAGGGAAGCACAGGTGTCTCTAACGGGATGCTTTATTTCCACTTTGTATTTTGTTCGAAAAGTATAAAAAAGAAAGGTGCAAGGGCTAGCTGATGAAAGTGTAATGAAGAGAGGCAGATGAGTTTCCCTCTCTTTAGATGACTTTTCAGTTCTCTGTAAAACCCTACTGATTCCTCATTATCCTTACAAATAAACACCAGTGTTGGAATTGCGCTTAAGGATGAAATGATGAATTCAAATTTGAGAAGAGCTTGAGGCTCCGTACAGTTCAGCTGTTCGAAGAAGAGAGTTAAAATTCTGATTGGGAAATTCAAGCCATTATACGCTTACACATGAATGCCCACACGTACCTCATATACTACTATGGTTTTTCCCCCCCAGTCTCCATTTTCTGCACAAACTAAATTAACTGTTGAGAATAACTCGGGTGAGAGGGACGGGGTTTTGTTTTCTTGGAAGTAAATATCAAAACCGAGATACCTTTTCTCTACTTGTCCTTCTGTACGTGTGACTGACAAGCAGATCAGCGGGCTCTCTGCTTTCCAGTAAGAACAAACGCTTTAGAGGAACTGGCTGTGATGCTCCTGTTTGTTTATGATTTGGTGATAATGGCTTGGTAATGGCAGTCTGTAAGTCACTATCAGCATTTTAACATCTTCTATGGAAATTCCAGAGATATGTAATTTGCTCACTTGGTCTATAAAAGCTGTTCCTGCTGAGCGTAATGTGTTGAATATAATTCTTACTCAATTACTAGAAGTGCGCTGTAAAAATTGTTGAAACTTGGTAAGGGAGCCGTAACACACCCAATACGTCAATTTACTGTTTCTTTTCTCATTTGTCTTGTAAATTTAGCTGTTCTCATAATTGCAAGTGCAGTTTGAGAAGGGGAGTGGGTTGTGATTATTTGTATTTTTACGTATTTATGTGTTTTTAAAACTCTTTTGTCCTCTCTTTCTTTCTGCAATATGTCTCCATAAGTCTTAGCACAGTGGGATGTAATTGTAGTCTCTTACAGCTGCAAAACCCCTAAGAATTATTGAAGTGTTGCTTAATGAAAATGATCCTTTTTCATTTTTGAGCTGATGTGCGTAGTTATAGAAGCTGCAGGAATGAACTATGTTACATAAAATAACTGACGTTACAAAGGATTTATCATCTTTTTTTTAAACGTGGCTTTAAAATTTCTGGATTTTTGACTGTTTAGGTGTATTCCTGCAGCGCAGTCTCTAGTCTGGGGTTAGTGATCTGATATCGAAAGCATAATTTCTAACGTGAAAAGGTACATCCTGTGTTTGTAAATGCCAGCGTTTCACTCGGCCATCAAAGATTTGGGATGAGCCAAGGAGGACAACAAGTACTGGGCAGGACAAGAGCTGAGGAAAGCTTGTGCTTGGGAGCCGCGGGACAGAGGAGAGCAAGAGCCGTTTCTGTCCAGGGAAGCAGCCCGGGCTGAGAGGCGAGAAGCCCCCCAGGACTCTCCCTCCTGCCCGGGCACTGTGTTAGGACCTAGACTCCCTGTTTATATTACTGAAATTTTCTCGACGAGTGGGTGGATGGAGGAGAAGCTTTAAGTATAAGCAAAGCTACCAACAGAAAACAGCAATTGGGGTTTTTTTGGTTGTTTTTTTGTGTGTGTGTGTGTATGTTTAATCCAGTTGTCATAAATGTTCCCTTTTACTAGTCCAAAAGCCAAAATTTCAGCTCAGCATGCTTAATATTTTTGGAACATTGGCAATGACGCCTCCTAAATGATAGGTGACAAAGGGACCTGAGAGAGCACAGAGCACTTAGAAAGTCTAAACCTTTCTGGAAAAACTGTCCAAATCCTTCAGCCTGGCAGGAAAAAAAAATCTCTTGCCTTTGTGAATTGTTGGTCCTGTCTTTTTGTACACAGCAAGTTAAACTGTATTCGCCCCTGCCTCAGCTGGGTAGGTGGACCTACCATAACATCCGTGTGGGACAGAGTACTTTGTGTATGGAAATCAAAATGTTGCTTTCTTTCTGCTCAGTTGCACGTTTGGCCTTCTCAGCTAGCCTTGGATAGTGGAAAGATTATGTTTATTTCTTAGCAGTCTCTGTTCAGCATTCCACACTTCCCTCTTAAGTATCTGGTATTAGCAACTGCTGGAAATGTGATGCAAACAAAATGGACCATGCATTTATTTACGCAATGGCCTTAGCCTTTTTTTTTGTAGCGTGGTTTGCTGTTTTGGGGGGCTTTTTTTTTTTCCCTCCAAATCCAAGCATCATTCTTTGCATGAAATACATTCTCTTAATTTCCCCTTGTATAAACCGGTGGTATAAACTATGGAGTGTTGGTACCTGGGGATTTCCCTGCAGATGGAAAGGAAGCCATGAAGTTGGAAGCTACTGGAAAAAGTGGAAACTCAAATCTCTCCAGCTATTCCAGACAGTCTTTGAAACATTAAAGCAAGTTTTATTATAGAGATTAGTTTACGTTACACTCATTTATTAAAACCTAAGGACATCTTTATAAAAACTACTGTATATAAAGACAAGAGCAGTGCAATAGCAGTGTAAAACACATTTTTGGTTTACTTGGCAATCACTTTAGAAAGACAACATGATCCATAATATGAAGTTAGAGAATGCTGCAAAAAAGAGGACAGGATTAGATCAAAAACTAGATTAGCAAATCACTGGACACGGGCACGTATTGATTTCAAACATCGAGTGTTATGTAAACAGTATTATTGTCAACATATTAATAAAGAGTGAGAAATCACTGTAACCCTAGAATTTCTAGTTAGCTTAATTAGCCTAAAATTTGACTGCAGACTATTAAAATAGACTATTGTACTGTATATATTATCTTCTTAGTGATTTACTATTTATTTAAAAGGAGGACTAGAAGAAATGCCTGTCTTTTATATGAGAGAATCCTCAAGGCTGAGAAAAGATGTTTCTTCCTGGCGAGTGGGTGAAGTTTTGTTTTTGTTGCTTTACTTTTCATACACCATCACTGGTGGAAAAATAGAACTGACTTTAAAAATCACTTTGACATATTACTTCATTGCTTCTTCAAGTGGACAGTCCTCATATACAAATTACAGCCATAATAAAACTATTAAAACCAGTTATCTAAAATAGCTGCTACAATATGCTGAAGTATACATTAAGAGGCCAGATTGTTTTCACTCTGTGTTTTTGTAAGATCAATAACCAGGCACGAAAGATGGTTAATTACAACACCAAGTCCTGCACAAGCTTTATAACTTATCTTTTTATGTCCTACGTTATACACAGCAATTATTAAGAAGTTGGACACTCAGTTCTCAGTAAAACTGAAGAAAGAAAATGAGTTGGACAAGGAAGGAGGCTTCTGGAGCATGAAGGTCGTTATAGCCACTGAGACAGACAGCTGCCATTGTTAAATAGGGTGTACAAGGGAATGATACACTTCTGTAAATATTAATTTTATATCCTTTATTTTTCCAACTATATCAGGATGAACGTAGAGGAAAATATATTTATTTTAGTCCAGGTCTTTTCTTTAGAGACGTATTGTGTTTGAACCAGTCTTTTTCTGCAGAAATAATTGAAGAATTCATTGCAGTTTATCTGGTTCACCATAATTTTGGTCAGTTAAATGAAGAGGGATATCAGAGCACTGCTACATAGATGGCTGAGATGTTCGGGTGACTGTTTGTCTAGCCAGTGCTCTTCTACAACGTCCCAAACACTAAGGGAGAAGGGCCAATAGCAATGGTGGTAGGGAAACACGTGTGGTGCACTATTTCCCTTTCGTTTAAGGCCCAACGAGCATTAGTCTTATTCAGGATCTTATATTCTGCTAAACTAGAGAGGCTATCAGATGATTGTAACAACACAATTGATGAACAATTGTTCATCAGCTACGACATGGATTTATCCATAAATTAATTGGTAGGCAAAATCAGAATTTCAGCCAGAGAGTATCTACCTTACATTAACTGGCTCTGTATAGAGAATAAAAGAAAACAAACAAACAAACAAAAAGCACATCAATTACAACGTATACATGTACTAGAAGTAAAGCATAAAACTGCTCATTAATAACGCACAATTCCCAAAGGGAAAAAAACCCTTACAAAATACAGTAAGTCACACAAACCAGTATCTAATACAAATTCCTTCATGAACATAAGCTTTTTACAAAGCTCTCTGTGGCGGTCATCACCTCACAATGAAAGTAGGTGCTGGTAGAAGGTAAAAGGTTCTGTTAACCTTTTACCTTCAAACAGTTACTGCAAAGCGCCAAGGTAAGACTGCTTACTGTAGATACGTACTTTGTTGGATGTCTGCAGGGGTTACGGATCTTGGAGCCGGTGTGGGAGTGTGGAGAAGACGTGATGCCGGCAGAGGCATGGATGGCATTGCTTCCAGCTACTTGGTTTCCTTTGCTTTTCTTGCAAGTTGGCACTAATAGCACCGCCTTACATCTCTTAGGGTTAGCTCTCCCACCACCACGAGCACTGATCCTTTCCCTGCCGAAGCTCTCATCGTCAAGGAGAGCAGTTTGGACTGTCTGCCAGTATCTGCAAGCTACTTATGGCATGTCTTTGCTGGAGGTCTTTTCTGTTCCCAGCTGAAGTGCTTTGAATGGTTCTGCAATGCTCTGATGAAATATTCTTTTTAGAAAACTAGAATTTCTTGGGTTTAGTGAGAATCAAAGTTTAAAAAATACTGACTCCATTGTATTTGAAGTGCTACGTTTCCCACAATGTAAAACAGCCCAGTTGCACTGTGGCAGCTCTGTTAACAGCTCTACAAGCTGAGTTGCATGCAGAGGTGCACACGCAGGAGCTTCTGTGAAGAGTAAGAATGGGCCGGGCCTTAAGCTTACCTAGGACAGGATGGATTCTAATGCCTGCAGGGTGGCACTCCCACCTGTGGCATTTGAATTCTTTCTTATTAGCTGTTGCCTGCCCTTACCCAGTGAAACTCAGCATTTTTTACTAGTTGGTTTGCAAAGAAAAGGGGCATGTGCATATTGGTATCCTACTCAGATTGGGCCTTCTTTGAAGGCTGGGCACTCCTGCGGTCTCCAGCCTTGTTGGGTCCCCCAGCACTGTTTGTTCCTGTGTGGCTTTAGTCACGTACCATCATGCGCTCCAGTAGCCATGAATTAGCTCAAATCACTCAGTAGTCTATTCCTTTTGCATTCAACAGAAGACCAAAATTCATTCAGATCAAAGAGGTACAAAAGGAAAACTTGATTGTTCATTGACAAGGTGTTCCTCGTGTTGGTTATACAGTAAAATATATGGTTATTTTAAAGTTATTCAGATTTGCAGGACAAAATATTAGGCATGAAGGATTAATTTGGCATTATCATGGCTTTGTGTTACAATTTCTAGATGAACTCCTCTGTTTGGTTGTCATTTCCAGGTTCTCCATGTGTATATCTTAAATAATTGAATTTCACAGGATTTGCTCATGTAATTGATACTGTATGATTTTAAAATAAACCTGGCCTGTGGAAAGTTAAGTGAAGCTATTGCAACCTAGTGACCAAGTACTCCACATACTTCTGTGGTAGCATCATTGCCCTTCTGGCTTACAAATGAATACTTAGATTTGTGAGGGGTAAACTCTGAAGCCAGTTGGTGGCTGAGGGAATTGGATTATTGCCTTGTAAAGCAGAGGGACAATGGTATTATTGCTTTTGAAATATATAGTTTGTTGATTTTCTTCTGTTTCTCTTTCAGCTTCAAGGAGTATGGGGGTGGAATGGGGTGTCTGTGTTGCTTCTTAGTAAAGCTCCCCTCTTCAGAAGGGTGTGTGAAGCTGAAGCCAAGATGTGCTCAGATGTTTGATGTCTTAGCAGAATCATTGCTGATGGTCTTAAAATGTGTATTAAGGTCGAAACGATTGCTACCCTGCAGTTTGACTCAATGAAAGGGCTTCACTTACCTTGTCATGCATGTGACAGTATGGTTAACAGTGATGGGGATTGCCAGCATCTACCCTATTGTGACAAAATATTCACCAGAGAACTTTGGAAAAACTCACATTCAGTATTCTGACACTTATATTAGGCTCAAATGGCAATAGATGGATGGGGAGGCAAAGAAAAGTTATCTACCAAAGGTTTGTCTTGTGATCTTTTTCCACCTTTGTGTGGATTTGCCAGAGCAACTTAATTTTCTTCTTATTGAGCATTTCCTCAAATATGATGCTTCCTTTCAGAGATAATACTGTCGGTCTAGAATTAAAATATTGCTTACAGACTACTTTCTTCTGGAGACTCTTTCTATATCATTTGCCTATAGAAGTTGTCTGAATGGTGTTTCTCTTCAGGTGACTTGCTCAATCTCCTTCTTGTAGTCTTTCTCTCTCCTTATCCATCTTTTTTTCAGCTCTTGTCATTTAGTTGATTTTCTTGAAAGCTGCTCCTCGAAGTCTGATCTTACCTCTCCCATCTTGAGGCACATCAATATAATTTTCTGGAAGACATAAACCACAAATGTTCCATAATGTTCATGAGCATACAACATCAAAGTATTTCCTGTAAAGAAAAACTTGTAGTTTTCTCAGTTGTGGATTTAATTTGGGGAGGCAAGCAAGAGGAAGGAAAAGCATGAGAAAGAAAGAAGAGGTGTTAGGAGGCCTCTGCCTTCCTTATTAGTTCTGTTTGGCTCACTGTGAGCTTGTGTGATATGGATGGTTGCATTCTCCTTCTCTTTTTTCTATATAGTCAGAGAGGAAGGCTAACCTTGTTTCTCCCTGTTCGTATTAAACTGGTCCTGGTTCTGCAAGGTATTAATCACACAGTAGGTGTGCAAGTTGCTTATTCTTACCTGTAACCTGGGGGACATGGAGTGCTGCCTAGCTCCTGGGTCTGGGTGCATACCTGAGGTGCTGGTGACATGCCGGGCCAACCCCTGGGTGGGCATCATCAAGAGGGAAATCTGGGAACTTAGCAGGGAAGGAGATGGGATGCTTTCCTGCAGGTCATGGAGCCTTGGCTGCTGGAGACAGCAAGGCTGTATGCTACATGATAAAAATCAGATTTCAGCCAAATCCCTCTTTCTGTATGTATGCCAGTCTACCCATTCCACATTGTTGTGTTGTCTACTACCTGTGAGATGAAAAGATCAAATACTTGCCTGAAAAGGTGAAAGATGAAACGCAAAGAACTGCTAAACTCGTTGTTTCTACTGCTTGTAGTCTACTCTGAAATTACAAAGTGCAGAGGGCTTCCCTCTGCAACCATGAATTTACTTTGAAGTAAACCTTATTTCCATGGACAATCTCACTGGAGCTGTTTACATGAGTAAAGTGTGCCTGTGACCATACGGTAAATGCCTTTATCAAATGGCATGGCGTCTTCCTGCTGCACTCATTACCAAGGTATGCATCAGACCAAGCATAGGCTGCTTACTCTAACCCCTAGTCCTTTCATATGATGAGAAAACGCACTTCTATTTCCCCGCATGTAAATGAGTAAATATTATATTCATGTGCTTTCCTCACAGAAATGTTGTGAGGATTCGTCATTTTTTGCTTGCAGTGCCTCCTGGACATAACAAATGCTTTAAATCTGCCCATCTTCACCTTGTGCAGAGTGTGTGCGTGTAACTGGCTACGCGGTCCGTCCATATATGAACTATGGCAGTGTGTAGGTAAATTGGCTGAAAGCCCAGCTAGGGGAAGTTTTGAGGTAGACCAAGATTACTAATCGTAATAATAAATTAAAGCAATGCATCTGTTTGCTCAAGAAGACAAGCATAATGGTACGAATACAAGCTGTTGGAGGCACAATTTGGTGTCTTAGTAGCAACAATACTTAATTAACTTCTCCCACCAGACAGAGTTCATCGCATATTGGGTATTCCCAAGTCTACGTGCTACATTATACATATTGCATTCCATTAATGTATAAAATATAAAGAAACATCTGTTTCAGACAGCAGAATATCTGTAGGAATCAGCATGTTTGAGGTTATCTAGTGTTTTACCCATCAAATCTATTCAGTGTAAGAGGCCTGAGTCTCAACTTTCCTGTCAGCATAACTCCATTGAAATTGCAGCAGTGAATCTGCTCAGAAGTGCAGGGTGGGGTAGGCAGCCACCTGAGCGGTAGCTCAACTGTATTGTCTTACTTCAGATTTAGGCATTTCTCGCAGTACTGCTAGCCAGGGAGGACCTCTGAGCAGAAACATGCAATTCTCTCATCACTAAGTCTGAGTATTTAAGCCTTCACCCAAAACTCAATCAAATGAAACCTATGTCCAGGTTTGACAGTTAATTGCTTTCCAATAATCAAATAGCCTAGACAGCCTTATTCATGTTAGAAATTAAAAAAAAAAATGCGTTTTTTTGTTCTGTCACTGTCCTTTTTTGATGTTGGTAGAAATGGATACTAACAAAACATGCAAACCTGCCTCTTGTGAGGTCTGCAGGCAGAAGAAGTTTAAAACAAGCTGTTTGTATCTAGAAGAGAGTCTCCTGAGACTTAGTTATAACTAGTTTAAAAAATACCGTGGAGAGAGAAACTGAAGAGTATAAGCACATATCACGGCTTGGAGCCACCTACATCCTTCACGGCACCTTCAGTTGTTTCTTCTCACTCTTCTGTAGAGTGCCATGTGTCCTTTAGCTCAGATGAAATGCTTTACTAATCTACAATCTGCATAATTTAAATCACTAGATTGTTTGACAAGATGCAGTTTCTTTTAGTTATTTATTTATTTTTAAAGAAATGTTTAGAGATGGAGCAGGTAGAGCAGGCATTTGCGTGCTCCAGGACAGAATGCAATTTTAAATGTGTCAGACCCATCAGCCAGTTACTCTTTTCCTGTGCCTGAGAGTCCCAAAGTTGCTCCTGGCACGCTTGGCAACAGAAACCCCATATTTGTCGCTTCTGGTCACTTCTACAGGATTTTAATGTATTTAGAGCTGAAGTGTGTGCTCTGGAGGTGGCTCAGGTTGCCTCCTACTCACTAGCAAAGGTTACCGTCGTTGTGTAGCACCCCAGTTGCCCTTGCTGCTCTACCTAACTGCTCAGTGAACAGCACGTAGTCAAGCTGCACTGATTTCATTGCCCAGCAAGGAAGTAGATTGCCTTCTCTTCCACAGCAATGACTTTGCATGGCGGCTTAGTTCCGCTGGAAAAAATGGCATCCATTAATAATGAAGGAATGATTCAGAGCCTCTGGAGGCAAGTTTTTTTCAGGGACTTTTGTCATTTTCTGACAAATGAAGTAAACAGTTGCCGCATTCACCATTCCATGGCCTATTGCTAAGTCAGTGGTCACATAAAAGTGCCATCAATCACCACAGCCCCTTCAGACCTCAGAAAAAATAACAAATGGTCTCTGCAAATATCCAGATCTTGCTCTGGCATAAAATTGTATTACACTGATCTAAGCAGACCTGCGCCTGTTGAGGTTCTGCTGCAATGCCTTCAAATCTGGTCATGCTGGGAATGAAAGAAAAGCTTTCACTCTCTCTATTCACAGGAAGAGCTTGGATACCAGGCTAACAAACAGCTTTCTGCAATAACAAGCCCTTGGCGGATACACTGATTATTATAGGCAATAGGAATGTCCTCCTTCCCCATAAATGGAAGGACAAGGGAGAACAAAGCACAATGCACTACATTTTTAAAAAAGCCTCACAAGATTGAAAGGAAGGACATGAGAAATGAATTGCAGGACAAGCACCAAATGAAAAGCCATTCAGTTGTCTAAATATATTACAAACCAGAAGGAAATAGAACATAATCTAATCCCTCTGCCTGTGGAGTCTGCCAAAGAGCAGGGAAATAATTTTCATAGCTTGGCATCTGTACACTCCTATGGTTATATTATACATAGCATATAACATTATATCCAAAATGTATGCTGAAAGGCTGCTTGGGTTACCAAGTCTAATTCTTAAAAGTTATGAAATGCCAGAATGAACGCTGCTGCTGCAATCTCAATTTGGCCCTCTTGTTTGCATGAAAGAAAGCAGAAAGCCTCAGACTTTTTAGGTGGGGCTCATCATCTTTTTTTTCTTTGGGAGAACATCAAAATAGCTGAATGATTCAGGTTTTTCCAATGTAGGGGAAACTTCAACAGCAACTAAAATTTGCTTCAGGTTGGCTCATTCCTGAAGAGGTCGAATGTTTTGGGTTTTTTTAATTGACTAGGAATGCTTCAACATTAAGCAGTGGCACTGGATGTTGCCATCTTGCCATAAAGGAGCGGCGGTTTGGTCCCTATTTTCATCCTCAGGCTGAGTGATCTATTAATGGGTTACATCATCTTTAATGCAGCACAAATTCTTCTCTGGTCTAGCTGTGAAATGCATCACGCACTTGCATGAGGTCAGATGAGAGGACTGCCTTAAACAGTGGCAAATCAATTTTGTTGCAGCCATTGTGTAAAATGACCACCATCACTGGTAGCCATCACTAATGTTTCTAAAATAATAGCTGGCTCAGGGAAGATAGACATCTGGCACTTAAGAGTTTAAACAAAACCCAGGCACTGGAAATTTTCAACTTGAAAAACAGACTCTGAATTTTCAACTCAAGTGTTATTTCTACCGTAGCTGACAATTCTGCAAAGGTGGAGAGAAATGTCAAAATATGTTTGAAAGTGAATACCTCAGGAAGGTGTTAGGGCTTAAACAGAATAAATGTGCAACACATGCCAGATTCATCAAAGTTAAGCAATCCCTTACCTGCAGATCTAAGAGAAGACTACAGAAATATCTAGGATGTGTTAAGAACGAAACCAGAAGCTTCTGCCCTGGTAGGTATGCTCTTTGTGGTTGGGGGATGCATAAATGGGGCCAACTGAGAGAATCCCTTTGCTAAGTAGTCAGAAATGTCTGGGACTCTTCTATCCATCAGTTGTTAAGAAACACTGTGGGACTTCAGAACAGGCCCGTAAGCCCCAGGGAGGCACGGGACAGACGGGCTTGTTAAAACTTGATCACATTCAGTGGGGACATTTTGGAGGGGTTCCTATTTGAGGGCAGGTACCAACTGTATTAAGCTGGTGGCCTGTAACTTACCTAGTGCAGGTGTGAATGGCAACTAGAAAGGTTATTACACGCTCTGGATTAAGCATAGATGGAGAACTGTGAACCACAACTTGGATGAGTCATGGGTCTGGGGTGTAGCACCAGAGTGCTCAGGAGATTAAGCAGTTCCCTGTCAGCTAAAGAGAAGACTTTCTCAGCAGGATTTCTCTGCCCTGCTGCTCTTTTGGAGGACATAACTTACCCTTTTGCTATCATAGCTTGTGAATTGCTATCCTTATTTAAGAGCATCAGGCAAAAGATAGATAGGTTGGTTGCAACAATGAGTGGAAGAACATGCATTTAGCTGGTGTCTTCTGGAAAGATGAGGCCTACTTACAAGTCTTCTGTGACGTGCCCTGAACGGTGCTGGGATGTGCTATATACGTCAACATACACAAGGCTATCAGGAGAGAGAGCTTTTGCTGGGGTGGGTTAAAGATTATACTACGTTCATAGTAGTCCTACCGAAGCACCAGAAAGCCTGACTTCCGTAACTGATGCTGGGAGAGCCACGATCACGTGAGAGATGCTGTCTGCTCATCTTGTCGCTTTGCAGGTGGGAAGAAACCATTTGGATTATATGAGTTTCCTTTGGATTGTGCTTACAGCAACGTATTTGCTCATGCTGCAATGCATTAGCATCAGTACAATGCGTACTTGATGCGGAACAAGTCAGACATAAGGCATGAATGGGACCAACTCAAAAGCGCAGGTGGAATAGGTCCTACCTACCAGTCACTGGAAATGGGGCTGCATGTCACCTGTCAGATTGCTCTCCTGCCTTCCACCTGAGAAATATAGGTGGGAAATAGGCATGCGCCTACTTCCATTGTGCTTTCAGAGCAGAATAGCCTGTCCGTGTTATGGAAGCTAATTATCACCTAAAGGCTTAATATGTTGCAAAAAAGAATGCTGTCAGCTGTCTTAGATATTGGAGCATTGTAGCAATATATTCAAGAGTAGCAATGTCTGTTTACAATGCTTGAGAAAGGGTTACTAGAAAAAGTTCAAGTGCATCAATTATGAAGCAGCGCAATTTTAAAGAAATTTCCATTTTAATAATTTGTTATGAGTGTTGGTAAACCTGCCTTTTAAATTGCTCGCTCCATTTCTCAAGAATCTCACCTCTTTTAGCCTGGATTAAGCTTGTATAACTCCGCTAAGGACTGAGGGATATAAAACAAACTGCACTTCATATCGCTGCTGAGAGCTGCTCACTGGCTTTAAAGGAGCTTTAGAAACTTTGGGAAGATCTTGCGTTCCTAGGGGGTAGGCTGGCTTGGGCACTTGTATGGGAGAAGGAGCTGCTGGTGGATGGCAGGTACCTGCTGGCCAGGTCCTTGGTTGTACTGCTGTCCTGCAGAGGAAAGGCTGGTGGGTCAGGGGAGGTGCAGGGGTACTCTCCATACCAGAGGGACATAGAGCAACTTGAAGGATTCACACCCTAGTGCTATTTATTTCCTAGCTAAATCTGAACCCAGTGCTAAGACCTGCTAATTAATGACAGCCAAGCCCCACAGTGGTGTGCAGTTACACATGAGGTAAGGTTACTTACACCAGTAGAGGGTCTTTGTTTGCCTCTTTAAATTACTTTTTAATTTGATTCCATGACTTCTTGTTGCTAATATAGGGTTCAAAGATGGTTTTCAGAGGAACACTTTGTCTATAGCACATGTTTGGGCTTCATACTGGTGGGCCCACTGGTTCGGACTTGTGTCTAGGGCAGTGCTCTGAGCTGGTAGCCAGAGAGCTGGGAAACAAATTGCGAGCAGTTAGAAATTGCCTCCCAGCTCTCCCCTGCAACGAAGGGAGGGCCCTGCACCGGCGCTGCTTTTGGCACAGCGTATGGTCTCGTTACCGATGATCTGGCTGCTTTTTTGGTAAGTGAAGCTTGGGATCTGCTTGGATCCCAGGTCTGTCTCACAGACGGATGCAGGAGGAGACTTGGCACTTGGAGAGAGCCTGGAGAGCTGCTGCAGGCGAGGACTTGCCTTCCCCACCTCCTCCACCAGAACTGCGGGTGTTAAAACAGCAGCTGGCTTAACTTTTGTTATTAATATGCCTGCCTGGCTAACAGACCAAAGCTAAGAGAGAAAACAGGTTTCCTGTAGAGTTTCTGGAATATCTATAATTGTACAAATTAAATATGTCTTTTGTCCCATCAGTTGGGTTGGGTGGGAGGGGAATGAAACCACACAGGATACAATTTTCTCTATTTTTTCCTAAAGGCCATGTTTTACAATTCTCACTTACAAAGAGAAGTGATGTGAAACCAATAGGGTTGCTAACATAAATAAATATTACTTACTGTGAATAATGGTTTCTGAAGTAACCCTATGCTTCTGAAAGTCAAATATTTTTCAATTAGTAGCAATGTTTTTCATTTGATAGTTCCTGAAATGGTTGATACTCCTGAACACAGTTCTGGAAAGTAAAAACACCCAGTTCTCTTGGAGAATTTGAGGGTTTTTTTTAAAAGGAAATATGAAGCATTCAAAGTTCTGATTTATGAGTGTTGAATAGAGGAACAGATGAAGGTTTGAGGACATAAATTGAAAGATGATCACTGAAAAGCTGCGTGTGTCTTCCCTCACTGAAGCGTTGCAGTCTGATTTTTAATGACCTGAAATGTTTTCTTCCTCCTCTTAAGGTTATTCCAAAAAAATACTCAAAACACCCTGGGCCTTCCAAAGCATCTTAAAAGTGTTGATGGCCAATGACAAGTAAAACTGAAAGTGAGCTGACTTAGTAATTTGCCAGACATCTCTGAAACCCCTGAGTCACTAGCAGGGTGCCCGAATCAGACGTATCGCTTGAGGCTGAAATTCATCTGGCTGATTGTTGCCAAATTTTCCTGTAGGCTAATGTGTGGCAACCATTACATAACTGATACACCTGAAGGCAAATTAATTTGCATGGTTCACAAAAAAACCCCCTGGTTTTGTTATGTATACAGTTTGAACTGCCTTCAATTTTTTTCAAGACCTCAGTGAATCACTATGCCAAACTGAATAGGGCTATCATGTAACGAACTCAGACTTCTTGTTCCACTTGAGACTGTGCTCATTTTCACATATTTTCAGCTAACTGGAGTGACCAAATAGCTTTAATTACATTCCTGTCATAGAGGAAGATGACTTGAGATATTTAGATGTGGAGAGGCCAAGAGGAACTATTGCTAGAGGCAAGACAGTATTTTTTGCCTGCTTCTTTAAGGTCTGGGGCAGGCACGTTGCTTTGGAAAGGAGATTATTGCTATGTGTAATTTAACGGCACAGATACTGTAAGTGGGTTTCATCTCACCTAACTTTAGACATCAAATTGGTTAGATGTCTTCATTTCCAGAGAGTCACCCCAGGCTCCTTTATCGTCAACAGAAAGCAACAGGCACCTCTGCAGACCTACTCTCCTTCTCCTGGGACAGCTGTCAAGTTGGGTGAGTGATGCTGCGGGGACTCCTCTTTGTCCTTACTGGCTCCAAAAGAAACCGACGGGTAATCGGTTAAGATGCAGGTGCCTAAAAGTGCCATGCCTAACTTCAGGAATGAGTAGTCCCACTCCCTCCCAAAAACTGAATAATAAAAATGTGTAAAGCTAGGATGGATTTCTGTTACCATCATGTTCAGTCTCATACTGCCACATGCAAATATATAACCCTCTATGTAAATATATCCAACTCTGTGCTATTTACTATCCAGTACCACAAAGTGGAAGTTGTTCTGTAGCCTCCATGTTCTGGTTAGAAACCTTCTTCCCTCATGTTTATTCATAAGCAGATTTGATTCATGTGTCTGAGACCTATAACATACTAAAAGCTTTTGGTGGAAAAACCAAGGCCTGTAGGTATTCCCTCACATGCAGCTACCTCTGGAAAGAAAAGCAGCTTCTTACCCTACTTGTGCATGTGCAGTCCCAAAGATATATTTTTCCCCTCTCTCACGAACTTCCATTGGCTGAGTGGCAGGAAAGGTGCATCCCTGAGGCTCGTGACTGTGGCACCCCAAGAGACGCTGCTTGCTCCTGTGGATGGGGTAATGGGTGGGCACTCTTTGGAGCAGGGCTTGATACTCAGGTTTTTTTGCACAGTGAAATCTCTTGGTACTGCTGTAAAAGCTTTTAAAAAAATCCGTTAACCTTTGAATATTTCTACATCAGTGGTAAGGACTGAATTATCTGAATGTCTCTGATTTCAGCTCATCCCAATTTCCCAAAAGCTGACGTTACCAGCTTTCAAAATCTGTTCCCACAAAGGGGCTATGACATACCTAAGATACTCAAGTAGTCACGTTTACTCAGCTCTTTTACAGCAGTGTCAACCCAGACATCTAAGATCCAAGACAGCACAATGAAAAGTACAAGAGGCTTTACAAGAGCGTGCCCTTCTATGTAAAATTCAGGTACATGATAGGAGAAAAAGGCCTCCTTTCATGCTGGCTGACAATTTGAATTTAACAGATCCGCTACAAATTGAAAGCCGGGTTTAAAAAGCAAGCAGTAAAACTTGCCATGTGATTTATGACGCGTGCTAGGACACTGCCATTCCCTGCTTATGCAATCTCCTAACGCACCCAAAAACTTCACTAGGGATATTTTAAAAACAAAACCACCAAAACTTTGGTATAACAGTACTGCCTGATTCAGAAAGAATAACACTTCTAGAGTGTATTCTTTTATTAAGTCTAGTAACTTTTAATTTTTTGGAATTCCTTTGCCATACAATGACCAATAATTTATTTATAAATGAAGGACATAATTTAAAAGTACGTTTATGCAAGCTATACTCAGTGTAGAGTATGTTTACTCATGTGGATGATCAGTTCTAAGTGTTGTAACAGGTCTTTGCAACTTGCAGCTGAGGTTAAATGCAGCTTTATTATACAGGATGATGTATGTGGTTTGTACCTTGACGTTAATTGAGCTGTACAGAAAAGTTAGTAAGTGAAGGAGAAATGTGGCCATATGTAATGAATTATGTGGGTATAAGTATAGTGATGTGAGTGCACATGCACGTGGATATGTATATATGTGTATATGTGTACATAGCATCTATTATTTATTTATCTGGCCCACAGTTTCTGTATATAATCTTCCACGTTTTATACATAACTGTAGCTTAGTTTCTTTGCAAGATTCAGGAATGAACTACTCAGCTAAACAGAAGTAGACTAACCTGCGTCAGGTGAATATCCTGCCCCTTTTATTATCTCTTTTTGCCCTAGCACTCTCTGCCACCTTGGCATCAGCAAAATTCAATCTATTAAAATTGCTGCCCAGCATGTCCTGAAGTCCAACAGAGGATAAAAACAAACACATTCATGGAAATTGAACTGTTGAAACATGCTGAAAGAGGGGAAACGGGTTAGCCAAACATTACATTTGAGTGTTTTGGTACCATTTGCACAGCTTCAAGGTGCTGACTTCTTTCAAGGCCCATGGAAGTCAATAAAACCAAAAGCGACTGAGATTTCAGGGGATTTATGTTAGAAGCAGGAGAATAATTTTTTCTAGATTCCATTTGAAAGCAGGTGGCAAAGCTGGTTTCCAAAGCAGATCAGATTAATATATTGCTTGAACCAGATCCCAGCTGGATCACCTACAATTCCTAATAACACTGTGAAATACTCCAGGGTCTTCATTCCCCTGGTAGCAAGGTGGGTGCTGCAGGGGCAGAGGGGGCAGAACAGTGGCCCCGAAGAGGAAGGTGGCCGGTTTGCGTGCCCGTATCCAACAACCACCCAGCAGCAAGGTAGGTGGTGAGCCCGTCTGGATGCTGGAACTGCTCCTCAGCCCCCCTCTAGCCTGTGCATTTCATTTGACTTACTAAATTACTGCCCTTTCTTTCTCCCGTTTCCATTCTTCTCTCCTGCGCATTAAAAACCTTCTATAATCACTGCTGCTTCCTCCAGGAGAGCTGAAACAAGATGCGTGTGCTGCTTCCCTTAGCCTCGCCAGAGGCTGAACTTGCTCCAACTGCAGAACAGGCTATTTAGGAGGGAGGAATCTGTTTCAGCACTTGAATTTTGATCCCCAAACCTGTGGTTTAGCCCAGAGTTGTATATTCACTCCCAGTTAAATCAGCTTTTTTATTTACCTCCACACAATACAGGAAATTCTTTCATTTCTGGAAATAAAATGCATATTAATGGCATGTGGAAAAAATAGTATTTCTTGAAATAGTTATTTCTTTTACGGAAAAGCCTTATTTTCTACTTTCACTTTTCAGTATTAAGAGGGCTAGTCTTCTGAGTCAGAGCTCAAGAAAAAATATGTAGTAATTACTGTGTTGAGAGCTAGATTTCATTGTAGGATGAAACAGTGATTGTGTTTCCTGTAACTGTTCTTTCTGTGTATGATTTTTTTTTTCCTCAACTGAATTTGTGTGGCTTTTCTAGCAGTATGAAATCTAAAACTATTTCTTTTAAAATAAATTTCTGAAGATCCTTCAAAAAAGAGCACGGAACAGCTTTTTAACATTAACAAAGTTATCAACAATAGTAAAAAAAAACAGGAGTAAAGCTGTTGCAATTTAATCTGGTTACTGTTTGACTTCCTGTTGTAGATCCAGTGTATGTTTCTTTGCACATAACCATCCAAGCAATAAATAATTTTTCACTTTGATTACCTGTAGTCAGGGGCAGAATGGTAGCACCCGCACTGGAAACAGCACTACATGCTGGAAGAGATGTTAGAAGACAATTTTATGCAGAACTGCCTCTTCCCTCTTTCCTCCCTGCCTTTCCCATGTAAAAAGCCATAGGAAAAGTTGAGGTGTGTTGAGATGTGGAAAGAGAAGAGGCCAAGGACCCTGGCCAATTTTAGCAGAGTGCAAGAGGCAAGAAAACAATTTCTCTTTTGTGGTTATCTGAGCTGTATTGCCAGCTTTACAAAGAAAGATGCTTTGACGCCAGTGGTGGAACTGTGACTGGTTTTTTATTTTTAAATTGTCTCACAGCTGCATCTAGATATTGGTCTGCTGGGGTGTAAAATGTCCTTTGGCTGCAGTAGGATCTTTGTGCATGGATCAATGACAGTGTATGACCCCTGCTGAGTAGCATTTCTGGCGTTGCAGAGAAAGAAAAACAGTGCTTGCTTGGCGTCATCGGGCTGAGGTATTCCACTTGGCATGGCTTGGTTTGAATGATAATTTATGAAGCATGGAAATTTTTGTTTTGAACAATTATGACTGCCAGCTGGTGGGTTATTCTCTGTTTGTTCTACGTTATTCTTCATTATTTACTCATTTGTTTGCACGTGTGTGCACGTTTTGTATTGCGGATCTATTGTATGCTCATTTTTTCATGACTGACATTTAGGCTTCTTGCAGTTGGCCAGTGATGACTGCAGTTTTCAGGTGTGCACCTTAATATTAGATGAGAGGCAGAAAGACTGTAATAATTCAGAATGCATAATTCAACAACAGCTATCACATGCACGCACTGTAACAGAGAATCCTGCTGTGCTGTGTCAATGTTCTTGTGTCCACTATAATCTTACAGCACTTCCAAATAAAAACTTGGAAGCCAGTTACTTACACACAAAAATAATCTTCACCTCTTCAGCTCTGCTACCACCACTGGCTTTCTGTGCCTGCAGAACGTGAGAGACGAAGATTTAGCAGGTGGTCCCGAGATGAGACTTTGCCCAGAGATTTCCATTCTTTGGTGTGATTATGCAATCACCGTGCAGTCCCACTGGCATCAGCAGCCATTATGCACCAGCTGCATAATCAAGCGTTTATTGGAAGAGGTGGGGAGGAAGAAGGCCACATGTTTGTCCCCTGTGTTCCCTAATGGTAGAGGATGAAACAATTGGAAAAAGCATTGTGTGATTTTTGATGTGCAGCTGTTGGCTCGTGTTTTCTGACTGCTCTGTAAGTCCAACAAGAATGCAATGCTAGGAAAATGCGATGCTTGGGTCGTAATAACCCCATGCAATGCTACAGGCTTGGGGAAGAGTGGCTGGAAAGCTGCCCAGTGGAAAAGGACCTGGGGGTGTTGATCGACAGCCGGCTGAATATGAGCCAGCAGTAGCCACAAAGACCAATAGCATCCTGGCTTGTATCAGAAATAGTGCAGCCAGCAGGACTAGGGAAGTGGTCGTCCCCCTCGGCACTGGTGAGGCTGCACCTTGAATACTGTGTTCAGTTTTGGGCCCCTCACTACAAGAGGGACATTGAGGTGCTGGAGTGCATCCAAAGAAGGGCAACGAAGCTGGTGAAGTGTCTAGAGCAGAAGTCTTATGAGGAGCGGCTGAGGGAACTGGGGTTGTTTAGCCTGGAGAAAAGGAGGCTGAGGGGAGACCTTATTGCTCTCTACAACTACCTGAAAGGAGGTTGTAGAGAGGTGGGGGTCGGTCTCTTCTCCCAAGTAACAAGTGATAAGACGAGAGGAAATGGCCTCAAGTTGCACCAGGGAAGGTTTAGGTGGGATATTAGGAAAAATGTTTTCACTGAAAGGGTTGTCAAGCATTGGAACAGGCTGCCTAGGAAAGTGGTTGAGTCACCATCCCTGGAGGTATTTAACAGATGAGTATACGTGGTGCTTAGGGACATGGTTTAGTGGTGGACTTGGCAGTGTTAGGTTTGCGGTTGGACATGATGATCTTAAGGGCCTTTTCCAACCTAAATGATTCTATGATTCTATGTTTTTAAAATGTCAAAATATCTTTCTGGCTTGCATCTATAATATGTCTTCTCAGCCCTTTTTCTTCTCACAGCACTTCCGTTTTGATCAATGTTCTGCTAAAATACAGTTCCCTCAAAGTTTCTCTGAATGTCTGTGAAAGAGAAACATGGTTGAGTGTGTGTTCAGTTTCATTCATGTAAGTTCAGGTTCCCATAGATGTGGGTTGCCCACCTATTACTTTGATATAATTTTTCTCCAAGACTGCCTTCCTAATGACAGACTTTCCAAAAGTCAGGTAAGCTCTGCAGCTCTTTCTGAATGCTTTCCCATCTGACATTACATTTTTTTCTGCTACAGGCCCTAGTGAAGGTGACATTTCCCTATAGCATGCACCACTGCTAGTGAGATAACAGCTCCCCACTTCTAATTGGCATCTCCTCTTTATATACTCAAGAATTTTGTTAGCTTTCTTAGCCATCATACTTTATAGGAAACTGATGGTGGGTAGCTACCTACTGTATTACTGGATATTTCAAATGGTTCCAGGATACTCTGTATCAGCAATGCCTACAACAGAACAGTAGAGAGTGAGTTGTGCTGTTACCTGAACCTTATGTCCCTGTTTCTACTACATAATGTAAAATGTGCAATCTTAGTGTTGCGAGGCAGGAACTTTGTTGCCCAGGTAGGTGTGCTAAGTTTCAGATACCAAAGCAGAGTGTGGTAAAATCAGTCTTTAAGAGCTAGATTACAGCCTGTTGTATATTTGTTCTTTGTAATGCATTTGCAAATTTTTATAGAGCTATGGGAGAGACATACGTAGAAACTGCATGCAGTACCAAAAGGTTGTGAATCCTTTAATGACCCCTTCATCTTCTCTTAGACAGTCTACCAGAACCTTGCCAAAGCACTAGATTACACGCTGCACTGTGTGAGCACATGTACTCATGTGCTTCCATGTGGTCTCCTCATAGTATGTCAGGTAACGTGCAAAACCCAACTAGAAGAATCAGTGTTCATGTATGTTTGTGCATAGAGCAGGCTGAACCTGGGACTGTCGGAGCCCAAACCTACAGACTTCTACATGCCTCCACAGTCCCAGGATTACTGCCTCCTAGATATGAAGGTACGATCCTCTGGAAACTGCAATACGAGACTGGGGGTGGGGGGCAATTTCTTGCTCTTACAGTATTACAAAATTTACTAAATTTTACACAAATTACAATAATAGAAGTATTGTCAAATACTTTCAGTCTGGCCCTCAGTAATCAGATGAGCTTTTCTGTCTCATCTGTCAAACGGAAGTAACAAAACTTGACTAGCTCACATAAGCGCTGTGTGGATAAATACACCAGAGCCTATTAAGTACTCATTTACTTCTATAGTATATCAGAGCAGCACTAACTCCAGCTATAGCCAGTGGTCATGAGAGCCACCCTTAAGAAAGATAGGGAAATGCTAGCCAACCCCCTAGCTAATTTTTAACAATTCTGGGTTTTAAACATTCTAGACCATGTTTGCACTAATCTAAATAGAGTAAAGGAAAAAAGCAAATGAGGCAGAGAGTGCCCTCACAGGTGAAATTTATTTGTGCAACAAACACTGGAAGATTAGGACCTAAAATGGGAAGATGTGGATTACTCTTGTCACTATCCTAATGCTTAACAAGCTCTTTTTTCTGTTATCTCACTTGTCTCTAAATCCTCCAAAACCTGCCTCTTACAGCCAGCATCATCTTGCTTAAGTTAAGTATGGTTGTTGGACTGCTTCAGGTATTTTTATTTTTGCTTTATGTATTCCCAGGGAAAAGACAGGAAGAGTCAACCTGAGCAAGAGTTGGCAAATGCCAAACCAAGTTCACTTTTTTTCAATAGCAACATGATTAGGTTGTATTTTTAACACATCCACAAAAATGCATCCACATTTTTCTCTTCTTTTAGTTGTTCATGCAAACAGTGGGTCTCTTTTTAATTGGGATGCCATTTTTTGTTGTGAGCTCTGAGAGGCTTCAGTGAATAGTAAAAAAATAAAAAGTCAACTCCTAGCCCCTCCTGTAATTTTCTTTAAAATGTCTTAAAATGCAAATTCAGCAGGCATGTTTCTAGTTGATTTCAGTCGTTAACTTCAGCAGCATAAGAGAAGTTTGGTATGTTTTTGGTAATCCAAAAGGGTGAACTCTGGCTGCTTTCCAATCACAATTTCTTTAGAACTTTTTAGGTGAAACTGTGCTGGAGATGAGCTGTTAGCCTAAGAATGATAAAAGGTGCTGGGTTCAGCAGCTCCCTATGACTCATCGCTTTTCAGAGATGAGAAGTTGGGAATGCAATAGAAAATAACTTGCCTCCCTCGTCTGCGTGACTGATTAAAATCTGTACCACTAATCAACGTAGAATATAGTTAATGACTGTTTAATTAATTTACTGTAATTTTTGATGAAGCTCACTGCAATTACTTTTCCACATGCTAGTAATGATTTTCAACAGAAAGAAGGCAGCCTGTGTAGCGTGTCAGCTCTCAGAGCAGCATCACTTTAATGACTGCAAGGAATCGGTCTAATACGGAATTCAGCTCAGAGATATGATTAGCTAGTAAATACACACAATTCCCATAACTACGAAGGCTTCTTTGTGCATAAACTACTCAACTATGTAGTAGAGCACCAGTCCTTCAGAAAGAAAAATTGTAGCTGGGCCTTGCCCCCTTTTGGATTTGAGCCCAACAGTCATTGTTCTGCCAGGTGATGGCATGAACTGCTGTGCAAACACCTTTTCACCGCTGCTTTTAACACCTATGGTAAACGGTTATGTCTCCACAATTGTTCCACCTTTGAGATTCTTTGGAGCCTAAGTAAAGGTTACCAATACGTACGAGCACCAGGAAACAGATTACCCTGTTGGAAAGTAAAGTGAGGTAGCTTATTTATTTCACACATAACCACTTTTTACAGTCATTTTTACCCTCCAGTATTTTATGATGGGTGCCCAGTTTCCACCATTTATTCCTGTGATGCTGCTCTGTGGAGGCTACATAGTGTTGTGCTGATTAAACTAATTTCTCTGATGTTTAAAGTAATGTGTCTCACTTGTTCTGTTTTGGGATCACGTTATCACCTGACATGGGACTAACAGTAGCAGCATTTCTAATTGTCTTCCAGTGACATTTGTCATATTCCTGCCGTTTAATGTCTTAAACTGGTTTTCTCTCTAGCATTTCTGATTTCCAAGAAACTTTTTATAGTGGATTTCAAAGCCTTTTCAGAGGCATGTTTTTTCTGCAGTGAATAGATTTTCGTCACAATTATGGTTGTAGATATCTGTGTATATGTATTTATGACAGTGTTGATCATGTAACTTCTCCAAAACCTTTTAAGTTCTTGGAAATTGTTTGCTGATTGACATGAGCTTTCTCTCATGACTTAATGAACAGTAAAATGATTCTAATGTTTCTGAAATTTCAATGCTTTTTGATCTATTTTCCTTTTGAGACTTATATATCAGCCATATATCTGATACATTCCTAATGATGAACAAACTGACTGTCTAATTGCTGGCCTTTTCTTGAACTGTGCAGTGAAACATCATTATATACAAACATGTTTTATCACTTTTCTGATGAAATGCCTAATTGCTTGCTGCGGTTGTCTTCGTCATGATCTAATCAGGGAACAGTGACAATAAAAGTAATGATGTGGTAGATCCTTGACCTCAGCTCTCACTGCAAATAATTGCCTGACATTGTTACCATTTACGGTCATGCATTCAGCATTATCACATAAGCTTTTGATGATTTCATTATTGTCTGGTATTGCATAGTATGCCATCATTTCACATAGAAATTTTAGCATACTTTAAAAGATCTTCTGTAACCCCATAAAAGGATTATTTATTACATATGGCTTTTTGTTTAATAATAACTCTGAGAATAATAAATTGGTCTGTACACAATCTTTAGCTCTACTACCTGCTTGTTCCTCCTTGAGTTAGGGAGTTATCCGTTTCTTGACATCCAAAATATACGTTTGGAGTTTATTTTCCAAGACACTGAAAGCAATGGGATTTTACTTCAGAGATTTTTTTCTTCTTCTTCAATTCTCACTTCTGTTAAAAGCACCGAGTGTACACAGATAGTTGTTTTGCAGGTGTTTTTAGTAGTTCTCGGGGCCATAGCCTACTTAAGATGGACCGTATTCTGTGCATAATTTTCTTTCTTTTTTTTTTTCCTTTTTTTGAAAAGTGCTTTCTTTCAGTTCAGAACTCTGAGTTACGCTAAGTCTCCTACTTAGAAATCATGTTGCAACTTTGCATAAACAAAGGAAGGCTTGCCTGTTTAGATCATTAACTCCAGCTCCTTAACACCTCCCCTTTTATTTCTTCCACCCCTTGCAATATCTTTGGCTGATGCTGTTTATTCTCCCTGTCGTTTGCTTGTCCATCTGCCTTATTTAGTCTCTAGAAAACTAAAAGCAATTAGTTGAATTTTATCAATGTAATAAAAGTTTTGCTTCCTGCCAGTTAAAGCTTAATAACAGCTGAGACTGCATAAATTCAATACAAGGTATGGGAGCTACTCACTGCTTCATACCTTTGCCTTTGCTACTCTAGATCCAGCTACTCTTAAAAGCATGTCAGAGACAACTAGGCTGATTTTCAGTTACATTTGTATTCACAGATCTAAATCAGGAGTGATTGTGAGTGCCTGACTTTTAAATGCATCTTTTTAAATGCAGACGTTAAAGTGAAATCAGCCAGCCTGGACACCTTTGATGTGCTATTGAGAGAAATGGCCAGATTGCTTGAATGTAGGTAGGTATGAAGCTCAGCTGTTGCGCTCAGCTGTACTTGCAGAGTGGCTGGGGCTGTTTTAAAGTTTCTCTGTGATACTTCAGAATCTAAGTGAGGAGCTTTAGAATAACCTTGCTGTTTCATTTTTCAGTGCATATACAAAATGTGTAAAACATGCATGTGTTCTTACAATTACTATTGAGCATCTGGCACCTAAGAAGATGTAAAGGGTAGGAGTTTTGTAACTACTAAATTAACTACAGAGTCTTTTAAAATTAAGTGGTTTCTATTGTGACAGAGAAGATGGAATTGGTTGATAAAACTTGGGATCTCACATTCATTCCTGTGTGTGACACTGTAGTGTTGTGACATTACGCAGTGCAATTGTGGGCTTAATTGGAGTCTTCTGATTTCACACAATTTTTACGCTGCTATCTGCTACTTCAGTAGTGTTATTCCACATTTGTTATAATGTAGATGAGGTAATGATCTTGCTGCAAAAAATTCTACTCAAAATAGATGAGAAAAATTAAATATGGAAGATGTTCAGAACTGGTTTCCAGTATTTTTACTAGCTTTCATTTCTCAGTGTGCAGAGTTCTTTTTGCAATAGTTTTCAGATTAGCTTTTAACTACTCACTCTTGTTCTAATTGCTATTTTCTGACAATTCATTACCACATTTAAGTTAAATCACTTCAACTGTACAGTCCATTTAAAAGAAAGACTTTCCTGAAGCTGATGAATGTGACAGTCCCAATTTGATGGAAAGGCTGAGAAACAGCTAAAATAGGGAATATCAGTCAGTCCATATCCAATGAATCTGCAGTTAACAAGAATGTAGAGAAATAAATGTTGCAATATGGGGTCTATAATTTACAGAGCAAAAGAAAAGGAGAATAAGGTATGAAATGAACAATATGTATTACATCTATATCTCAACAAAAGATGCATTGTCTATCAATATACACAAAGATTGCCTATATTCAGATTCAGGTGGACAGAAACCTTGCATATTGGCTTAACTTCACATGCTAATAGTGAATTTCTGAATACAAGGAAGAAAGAAAGCACTCAGTAACTTATGTATCTTGAATTATTTAAATGCAAATGATAAAAATCAAAACTAAATCTTCCCATTTATTTGCATGATTATAGTACTGAGGCAAGTAAACAACACTGGGAGCATTGCAGATTTTGAGGTGTTTAGTTCCAAGCCCACTGTCTGTTTGTGCTGTTCTTCTCCTGCCCTGACATCAAATAGGAGGCCAGGCAATGCAAAATGGGTTTTAGCATCTGGCTCTTCTAGGAGCAGAAAGTGATTTCCTTAGCTGTGCTTTTGTTTTTAAGCAATTTCTGTTTTTACAGTTATGCAGTTCCTAGCAAACAGACAAGAATATTTAGAAGAAAATATATTCAACAATATCTGTTATTCTAACCCAATATATTTTGAAGGGAATGGAGGCACACATATAATGGTAGATTGTTGCCCGACACACTTAACATCTGTTACCAGACAGATTCTCCAGATGATGTTAATTCCCAGACAGTTTTTTCATAAAAGCGCTATATGAGTATTCAATTTTATTTCTTTCCATCTTTATAAAAAAACTGTTGGTGCTCTGGTTTGTCATATTTAGTCTGAGTATAATATAAAAATCTAGGTAGGGGCTGTAAATAAAAACTATGCTTTGCCTATGATGCAAAATTTTGCATCTTTAAAATAGTATAATTGTTTGTTTAATACAGAATAATTTCTGTTTAATGTAGTGATTTTGCAAATGTAAATTTGAGATCTTTCTTATTTTCAAAACACTTAAAATGGAAGGAGCTAGATTTTGTTCACTTTGTTACTGTAAATATCTTGTATCAAGAGCAGCGTCTGCACAAAACCCTCCTGCCACCCCAGCGCCTAATGGTTTTGGTGGACTATGCCCACGTTCACGCTGCACAGCTGACCCACTTCCATGCCAATGTCCCAAGCTAGGTAACACCGGCAAGACTGCATGCGCAGTGCTTAGAAATTATTGAGGCAGAGGACCAACTGAATGTGGATATTTCTCTCCAGTGATAGTCTGTATCCTGTTTCAAAATTTGGTATCAAAGGGAATTCTTTCACATAGCCTCTTTAGCCGTCAGCAAAGTATTTATTACCTGTGTTTTTTGCACAGTTGCTGTGGACATGCTCAGTTACCTGCTGGCTTCTAAACTCTGCCAATATTTTTTAATGCTTTTTTCTCTCATTGTTTATAAGTGCTTTGGTAGTCATTTGAAGAGGTTCCAAGTAGCAGGTGAATAGCAGCAGGCTAAAAACTATTCTATTTGTTGTCTGAAAGACAACGTGACTCAGAGGAATTCACAGCAAAAGCAGATTGCAACATGTAATAAGGGGAAGTAAAATAGACTTGCCTTTGTCTAACCCATTCCAACTGCATGAAGGAAATAAGCACAGGCTTACCCTGCTGGGCTGATACTTTCCTGATTCTGGACAACCAGCAGATTTCCGAAACCGTGAGTCATGTAGCATAACATATATGATCACATACAGAGCAGACATTGCCTCTGCCTGCTGTTGTGCAGAAAGGCAGGGAACAGCGAGGCAAAAGTTAGACTTCAAGACAGTATTCCCTGTGATTTGCATCCTTGATGGAGGTGGGGAGGAGTTTAACATCACCAGAGCAAGGCAGAGAGATCACATTCATCTGTTCCCCTCTCACATCTGGAACACAGCACAGCCACGGAGAATCTGGAGAAACTCTGCCAGGCTGCCCTGGCCCACACTTCCTCTTATGTGATCTTCCTTGCTAGTCTGACCTTTTTTAGTCATTATTAATTAACAATATTCCCATGGTTGTGAGAATAAGTTTTTTCAGTAGTCAGGATTTTGATTCCTCAACGTACAATATTTCATCTTATCAACTCCCTGGCTTGTACTTTGTTGAGCAGTAGTAACAATTTGCCTGCTGCTTGTTGCTGTTTGATCTCCATCTGTTAAAAGCTTGCTCAGTCTAACCAGATTGCAGATTCTTACATGGACCAGTGAGCGTGGAAGGGCCCAGCTCATGCACCTCAGCCATGACCTGGAGGAACCACTGTGAGGCAAGCCACAACTGTTTAAGCTCATTCACTTGCAGTCTGTGACGGCGTTTGGGTTGCAGAAGGTATATCCACCAGGACCTTCAGACCACACAGGCATTTGGACAGCCCTCAGATGGTTTCCATACTAAAGAAGAAATCAACATTAGTTGGGCCACAAAATCCATACACTACATGATGAAGCAACATTATTCCAAATTGGGCTCGATGTTTCTGAGATTAATGATTTTCCTCTCTGTCCTTGCACAACACTGCAAGCCCTCTGCAGAGCAGCCAGCAGAATGTATAATAGATTCCAGACTTCTTTAGTTATAATAATATTATGGCTATACATGGTCCTCTTTGTCTCAAGTAAATAATAAAGTGATCTGCTACGACAAAATGTTTAAACATCTTGGGCATGGTTCTACCCACCATATACTATGACTTGCTTGATTTTTCTCTCTGACATATCTGTTTCAGTCATTGGTTTCATTGCCAATTCATAGCATTTAAACTAGAACAAGAAAAGAAATGAGAAAATAAAAAGCATTTACATAATTTTTTTAATCCAGGAAGATCCCAAACTGCTTTACGAACTATAGGTTAATCCTGCCATCTTTTTTGGGATAGTTTCTTAAACTGTCGGTTCTCTGCAATAAGGATACCTGAAGTCTTCGGTGTTGCTGAGATTCTTGATGTGCAAGAATCACCTTCCTATTATCACCATGCAGTGTCTTCTAGAATAGGCGTGGTTTTTAACTGTATTAGGATAAATGTAGTACAGGAAGCTAACACCTTCAACAACATCTGTCATCATGAAAACTTGCAAACTGTTTTGGAAAATGTTTTTAACAGTATTTAAGTTTTTATGCCCTGCGATATATGCATATCTCACAGGATTAAAAAAATCTATTTTGTATTTTCAAAGCTCATCTGTAAATAGGAACTGTTCTTATGGTATGATACCACCTATATATATATATATACACACATAAGTGTGTTTGTGAGGTGCTTAAGAAAAATGCTTATTTTCTCTATGAGGGAAAAGCCGGGATAAGTTTAGGATGCATTAAAAATGCCAACACAAACTGAAAAGTTGATTTCATGGACTGGAAACCTGCTGTTACCAAAGCATCTAAGAGGTTGGTGTCATCATCTAGAATAATGGAAATTCAGGTATAAAATACAAAAAGATATTAATAGATTAGGCAATTTTAAAACCAGTGATGGAAATTATAAATCCAGTAACTCCACTGCACTTCTTCACTGACAGTACAATTACATTTTGAGAAGACAGTACTGAGGTTATTCATCAAATATAGACTGCAGCAGAACTGGACTCTGAAACTAAGCTTAATTTCTATATGGCAAAATTACCATATTTTCGTATATAACCTGCACATTATCTAAAGGAGAAATAAATAGCCAGGCAACCACCTCTTACTCTCCACTGTCTTAGCAATTGCTGTAGTACACAAGTCTGTCATTTTCCAAGGGAGCTGTTTACTCAAAAACATCTTCCACACGCTAAACACCTTGCCTGTGATCACCAGTGCCTACTACCTTTTTCTTGGTATTTTTATGTATCCAACTCGGACTGAGTCATCCATGCACTTAGTTAAGGGGTTGTGAGTTTCAAAAGTTGCAGGTTATAAGTTTGAAAATATGGCATCTCTTGTAGTGTTTTAAATGCTGAAATACAAGGGATAAATATGGTTTTGCTAAGGAAACATCTACTTATTTCTTCCATTGAGCAATGAAAGGATTAGAAAAAAAAGAAACAATTTTATGGGAACTGAGGGGAGCACAGACAGATGGTTCACTGAGGAAGGGGTGAGGGTTACTGGAGTGACTTATCAGTGCCCATCTCCTGCAAACACAGGAAAAGGACTGTATGGGATATGCTCACCTGATCCTAACATACATTCCCCGCTTAATGCTTCAAAAAAAAGCAAAGAAACAGAACAACAAAAGTCAGTAATGGAAAGTGACCAAGAATCCTTCAAGAATTATTGAATAGTTTCCTTTAATTTGAAATGGTACGGTGGAATTACCAAGTGGTACAACCAGGCTAATATTTTTTATCTATGTATACATATTCATGCAGTCATTACATTTTTATATATACACACACATGTATTAAGCTAGAATACAATTATTGTACTACAGATGTTGGTCTTAACCTGTATGGCAATTCTGACTGAAGACTGGGAAATCAATGTGCAAAAAAGCTGAAGGAATTAGAAGAAATAAAAAGGAGAGAAGAGGAAGAAGAAGTGAAAAGAAGAGTGCTTACAACCAAGCACAAGCGAGTCTCTATCTTACGTAGCACTGTTACACTCTTCTGTTTGAACAAGGCCTGCTAGAATGGTTCTTAAGTCTGATCTGCACTGGATACATCTAGTACCGGCTACTATGCCAAACGACCTCCTCTTTCACTGATCCTTGTCCTTGGGTCAAACTATCACTACCTTTTCTATTACAAAGAATCTTCAACCCTATTTGCTCTAGATTTATACTTAAAATTAAAGGGCAAGTTATGAAATAAAAGGACTACTGCTATCATCATCCCATCTGCAATGCAGTGCTACCCAAAGGTTTCAGACCAAGCTCCATGTTGTGGCTTTACATACTCTACAGCTTCAGGAACTGCTGTCATCTTTTTCACCCTACTCATTCTTAGATCACTTTATTTTGCCAAAACTCAGCACTCAGTCTTCTGGCACACTTCTAAAATACACTGGTGACTCTCTACCCAGTCTGCCCCTTCCAAATCTTTATGCTCTCTTGCCAAGAAAAAAGTACCCACCTTTCTTGACTCCTTATTCAGAGCATCGTTTTATTCAGCTCTCTTCCTTTGCTTCTGTTTTCTTTGGTAAAAACAGTCCAAAAATCATTCAATGTCATTTTGTCCCATAGCTATCAGTATTTACTTTCTTCTACTTATATTGTATGTTCTGCCTGTTCCCGAAGTATCTGTCTCCCATTTGGTCTGGGTTTTTTTGGGGGTTTTGTTTTTGTAGCATTTAACTTTACAGTAGCCTACTTGTGTCACTCTGTCAAATGAGATCAAGCTATGCTTTTTTGGCTATGCATATAAAAAAACTAACCTGGTTTTTATGTTGTTTCTGTGTCTCATGCCACAAATAGTGTGGATTTGTGACATCTTGCATTGAAGCTATTTCAGTGTTGCTATTTATACAATCTCTTAAAACTGGACCAACAGATACATAGATACACACAGCAATTAGTCTTTGACACCAGATTAAAATTAATTTTATGATGGTCGATGTAGAACAAAGATTTGTAGTTTATTTGTACCACAGAGTAGTAAAACTATTTAGCACTGAAAAATGGCAGCAGCTATTTCTCTGAGAACAGTATTAAAAGATGACTTAATATATTCCGGAGTAAGAAATCACTCCTAAGCAATAATTCTGTAAGACAGTTCATGATATAAAGAGTTATGTGCTAGAAATGGTGTCGTTCAGCCTGAATTTACAGGCACTTCCAAATACAGGTGATTGTTCACACTACAAAACAACAGAGTCAAAAAATATATCACAATATGGCTTAACTTACTTACCAGGCAGATGTACTCTGAAAAGACATCAGGGGTGGGCTTAAAGCATCTCCTTTTAAAGTGTGTACTGTCTGTGATGTTTGAGGCTGTGGCTGAGTTTGAGGCTGTGTCTCTGGCTGAGGCTGTGTCTGTACTTGGCTTGGATCCTGAGCAGGGTTAATCCATCGGCTCTGTCCCTGTGTCATCCACTTTCCCTGGATTCCCCACCGTGCCAGGTAAAATTTGCAAATATCATAGTTCATTGAAGAGTAATATAAAAGGTCCAGTACCAGCAAGATCACCACAAAAAAGCCATAGATCCACACTCCTAACAGTGCGCTGTAGTTGCTGTGAAAGGAAAAAAGGGAAAACAAAAACCTTATCTCCTGTATCAGTAATGGTCATCATGTTAGTTTATCAAGGTTGTTTGTTTCATTAATTATATAAATGTAATATTTAGATGGATGAAACAATTTTTTTTTTTCTAAAGCATGTGTGCTTAAAAATTATTTATTATTTCAAACTAAATACTGCCATATGCATGACATGGGAGGTGTTTAAAAACTAAGGCTTACAAACATTTCTATTTCTCCCTCTCGTCTGTGTATTTATATCAGCACAAAAATTTGGTGTACACTTAGCTTCAATGCTTTAAGCGAGACCACCGATATGTACATGGTTGATGGGTTGTATGTCTTATTCTGCAAATTCTCACTCCCAGAGAGTCACCCTACTGAAAGTGACAGGGCATTTATGAGTGAGGGTTAACCATGCGAAAATACGCTGTAATAATTAGGACCAAGGAGTGTCTATACTATTGAAAACATTCACTGCTGACATACATTATAGACGACTTGTCTTAAAAGGTGTTTATAATGTGCTTGGATTTGCTCTGAATTTAATAAGTAATTATTGCTGGATACAGAAGATACTAATAAAAGTATAGGCTTTCAAGAGCAACTGTTAAAGATCCGTTAGTTTGCTGGTAATAAATTTAGGAAGGAAGAACACCGACAAGATCATATTATACAATGCATTCCACAGGAAGGAAAACATGTACTACATTTACATGTATATGTTGATGTAGTTATAATGTGTATATAGAGGTAAAGGCCATGAAAATTATCAGCTGCTGACATAGTGCATGGAGTTGTAAAGCTATGACAGGTGACTAAAGATATTAAAAGAAAGGGGGAAGAAAACAAGGAGGAAAAGGTATAAGGGGTCAAGAATTTGGAGATCAAAAAGGGGAAGAAGTGCTAAAGCTCTGCTGGAGATGCAATATTATTAAAAGAAAAATGACTGTCAGGTGTAAATGCAGTTTGGATTGGAAACTGTGAGTAGGGAGGATGAGGTCAGAACAGAGAAGGAAAGAAATGGGTAAGAATGAGATTGTTAGGTATACAGCGAAGAAGGCTAATCTAGACCTATGAGCTAATGGGGAAGTATGTCTACCAGAGACTGTAAAAACAAGAGCAAGCAGAAGGATACTAGTAAAAAATGTCATTAGGAAGGCAGTCTTGGAGAAAAATTATATCAAAGTAATAGGTGGGCAACCCACATCTATGTGAACCTGAACTTACATGAATGAAACTGAACACACACTCAACCATGTTTCTCTTTCACAGACATTCAGAGAAACTTTGAGGGAACTGTATTTTAGCAGAACATTGATCAAAACGGAAGTGCTGTGAGAAGAAAAAAGGCTGAGAAGACATATTATAGATGCAAGCCAGAAAGATATTTTGACATTTTAAAAACATAGAATCATAGAATCATTTAGGTTGGAAAAGGCCCTTAAGATCATCATGTCCAACCGCAAACCTAACACTGCCAAGTCCACCACTAAACCATGTCCCTAAGCACCACGTATACTCATCTTTTAAATACCTCCAGGGATGGTGACTCAACCACTTTCCTGGGCAGCCTGTTCGAATGCTTGATAACCCTTTCAGTGAAAACATTTTTCCTAATATCCAACCTAAACCTTCCCTGGTGCAACTTGAGGCCATTTCCTCTTGTCCTATCACTTGTTACCTGGGAGAAGAGACCGACCCCCACCTCTCTACAACCTCCTTTCAGGGAGTTGTAGAGAGCGATAAGGTCTCCCCTCAGCCTCCTTTTTCTCCAGGCTAAACAACCCCAGTTCCCTCAGCCGCTCCTCATGGAACTTGTGCTCCAGACCCTTCACCAGCTTCGTTGCCCTTCTCTGGACATGCTCCAGCACCTCAATGTCTCTCTTGTAGTGAGGGGCCCAAAACTGAACACAGTATTCAAGGTGCAGCCTCAGCAGTGCCAAGGACAAGGCGACAATCACTTCCCTGGTCCTGCTGGCCACACTATTTCTCATACAAGCCAGGATGCCTTCTTAGCCACCTGGGCACACTGCCAGCCCATATTCAGCCAGCTGTTGACTAACACCCCCAGGTCCTTTTCTGCTGGGCAGCTTTCCAGCCACTCTTCACCAAGCCTGTGGCGTTGCATGGGGTTGTTGTGACCAAAGTGCAGGACCTGGCACTTGTCCCAGACCTTTTTGGATCTAAAACATTTCAACTCTCTGCTTTGAACTTTCACTTCCATTTAAGCTTTTGTATGACTCTTTCATTTTATACTTTAAAAAAATCAGGATTTGAAACAAGAAATCAGATAAGAAATCAGATAAGAAATCAGAATTTTAATTTCTGTGTTGCTGCCTGTCAGCAGTTAAGAAGACTGATTCTCCTCTCCAGGGAATGATTTTTCCACTACACAGATATAATGTGCTTAGATTAAATGAGGTTCCATAGCAAATAACTGTAAGTAACAAGAGGAAGGTCAGAGCTATTAATGGGTCCTTTCCTGTGTATCTTCAGGATTACACAAGCCTAGGATTTTAAAAAATATTCAGTAAATTTCCAGGAGGATTGGACGCAGACAAAATATAGTGCTTCTGAAAACCCTTGACTCAAGAGTCTTTGCCTCCGTTAAAGACTTACACATGTATGCCTAACTTCACACAACAGTGGATAGACCTTTGTAATGCATTAAAATCTTTGCAGACCAGACACTTGAAAGTATAACAGGATCTGGTTAATCCAGGCTTGTCAGCAGTGCTACTCTTGACTTTCAGTGAATTTATTCCTATTGGGGTAAACTTTTCTATTTTCTGCTAATATAAATAAAAGGGAAGTGAAAGCTGGAGAAGTCAGGAAGAAATCCACTGTAACAAATCCTGTTCTTTGTCATCACTAATGCCAACAGGATCCATTTTACAAATAGGTAAGCTGTATTTGATCCATAGTAAAAATGGAAATGTTAGAACACGTGTTATTTTTGTTTTGGCAACAATGTGAGAGGCAGGAACATTTCTTATAGTCTATAACTCAAAAGAATTTGTTTGTATTTTAGGTGTTTAGTTTCCCCCATCAAAATTTTGATTAGCAAAAATTAGAGCTATTTTGAGTGTTCCAATTTAAAGCAACAATTTATTAATCATGCCATATGCGAGTTATCCATCTGCTCCTTCTAAATAACATCTGTTTCTCAAGTACAAAAATGAAAGACTGCTTTATTTTAATTAACAGACAGTGGGACAATAGCACTATCAAAAGGGCCTTGTGAAAAATCACAAGCAAAATTAATAGGTAGTATGTTTTGTACACAGAGGGAAATTCCATACTTTGATGTGTTCTATTTCTCAAACTATTAAGATGGTAGAAAATACTAATTCTGCTGATGGCTACTAAATATAGTAAAAATTAAAACTTCCCTACAAATTAAGAAGATGTCTTAATTAGAAAATAAACAATCTTACACTGAATAACAGTAAGGCCAGAGACACAGAAAAGAACTGGGAATCAAAAAACTCCTAGGACTTGCTCTCATTTCATTGAACCGAATGATTTAATTGTAAAAGTTTCATCTTGCAATCTTGATTTTCCTGTACTTTTGTGCAGAAGTTTCATTTCAATTAAAAATAAAGTGTGAACAAATTCCAAATTTACTGAGATTCAAATCACAGGGGTTTGTTCCTTCACAGGGACAATCAAATATATTAAGTTTTTTTGGTGTGGTTGTTGTATCTCCTCTCCCCTTCCCCAGCTGGAAAGCTTGCCCTGCCCCGCTAGTGCTCCTGCCCCTCCCAGTCAGTCATTTTGGAGGTTTCTGTTTAGGTTCAACACAGGTATAGCAATATAACACTGAAAATGACTTCTAAAGGTATGTTGCCCAGTCCTCTGCTGCTGCTGGCACACAAATACAAAAGCCATATCTGGAGTAAAATTTATAAGACAATTTCCTTTTAGCTTCTCTGTGAAACAGGGTAATTCATGGACCTATCAGAAAAGCTTAGTAGCTCATTATTTTAAGATACTTAATCTTTTATAGAAATACGATGTATATATGGTATAGCCTTAATACAGAGCCCACTTGTGGAAATGGAAAGATTTGTTCTGACTTCAGGGAGCCTTGAATTGCGCTCTCTAAGAACAATAAATACTTTTACCATCCATCTCCTCCTATTCCATCTACAGAATCCTGCTTCGATTTCTCCAACATCCCTACACACAAATGAAAAGACAGGTTCTTTTATTATTATTATTATTATTATTATTATCATTATTATTATTATTCTTACCCATGTGATTCCTTCCATCCAATTCATTAACTTTTTGAGACAGATGACAAGCAGGTTAGGACCAAGCTATATTTTTTTAGATGAGTTTGTTGTTTTTTGTGTGCAGCACATGAACAGAAAAGAATTCATTTGGGAATTCAGGCTTAAAAAAACAACAAATCAAAACAATTGTGAGCAGAATTCTACAGCTGCAGAGTTTAAATGTGGGCAGATGGCCATGGAAACTGTTTCTTTCCCTATTCTCCTTAAATGGGGCTGTTGCTTGCAGTAGTAACACTTTTTAAGTGTTGCCCCAAGGAAATGCAAGCTTACATCCTAGCAAATGCCTTGGTACTTGTAACACAGAGGAAATCTGTAAAATTTTTGCATGTACACTTTAAATGTGATTTTTTTTTTCCTGTTTTGTTTTTACTATTATGTCAAGGCCTTTGCCCAATCCTGTGTTTTCCTGTAGAATCTGTTACTGTAGTACCTAAGAGGTCTTCCCAGCTAGATTACATCTTTTTGCAACAGTTGGTAGTGGAATTGATAATTTTTTCTTTCTTTCTTTCTTGTAAAGATGACTTTCTGGGAGATATTTAAGCAAATGGCAGCTCTGCAGGGGACATGCTGTACACGAAGAAAGATAGTGCTATTCTATCCTCACATTGCTTTTGGTGCAATGTTGTAGCATGGTGTGCAAAAGTCATTCAACCCTGAAAAACTGGAATAAGAGATAAGGAAAAACATGGATGCATTACAGACTGCCGTAACACTGTTCCAGTATCAGATTAAGGACCCCTAGCGTAGTAGTACTGCTGATAATCCACCAAAACATGCATAATAGAAAATCTGAGAGAGTATGAATACTAGATTCAAGTGAATACTATTTTTAAGAATAGTCAAACAACTTATTAGACAAAGTTTTATGGAAAATACTTTGGATGGCAGAACTTTTCTTGTCTGTTAGTCATCATTGGTATTTCTATATTTAATACTAAATGAATAGTTCACATTCAAAAATATTATGGACTGATTAATCTGCATGATCGCAAAGATAAAATAGCCCAGTATTCTGCACTTATAAAAACATAGAAATCTTTTGTTATAGTAAGGGAAGAAATGTAAATAAACTTGGCTAGAGTTATATTGTGTGACTGTAGAAGACAAATGTGTTTTTTCAGCTGTACCATGACAAAGAAGTTACAAGTCACTTCATTAATTTTTTCCCTCAACTGTATTATAAAACAAGAAATTTGTTCTGATGATCACAAGAATGGCTAAGGGGAAAAATAAACCTAATAATAATATTGAAATAATAATATTGAATCACTCTTCCCTGAAAACTATAATCCTTTTTTTCAGTTCATTGCTATTCCCATATTCTAAATCATTCTCCCCAGCCACAGTACAGTAGGTTTCATCAGAATTTTTTTCAGTGGTGTGTGAAATTAGATCTAAACAAAGAGCTAACTTTGTTACTGTAAAGTGAACCCTGAATGTATTAGAATCCAAATAAAGTTAATTATTGTATATGTGTAAATAAAGTCAGAGTGTATTAAGTAAGATGCTTTTTACAATGTTTTTAATGTAGGCATCTAGGCTTCACTTCTTTCTGCCCCTCCAGAGCATACTAAAATTATCAGGAAGTTTTCTACCGATCTCAGTGAGCTCAGGGTGAAGAGATCTCTCTCCTTCTGCCTCACTACATTGGTGGAGTTTTACATAGAAAGCTAGCGTCTCTTCATTTTCCTGGCCCTGACTGATTTATCGGAAGTGATGTTTCAGGAAATTACAAAAAGGCAATACGGGTTCCACTCTTGCACTTCTCTAAGCTACATCTCCAGAAGGTTTTTATTGTATTTAGCATGATTTCACATACCTTTGCAAAAGATCAGCACATAGTTAATGTCCACAGGAAATTTTGGACTGAAGACATAAACAGCAAATAGTCTGCAGGTGATTCTCAGCCATGAATCTTACCAACAAATACTACAGAGGTAGCTCTTTCTCCGTCACAACTGAATGAGGTGACTTTTTTTAAAAAAAAAAACAGATTGCTAAATGAAAACTAATATAATACTTACACTATGCTCTAAATATTTTCATTAAAATAAATACTGTAGTTCATAGAATACCAAATTACCTTTTTCCCGTTGAGGAACTGCTCACACACAACAGCCCTATAATATGAACAGCCCTATATTTATTTCTGTGGGTGTGTGTACATGTACAGACGTGAGCAGGCACGCAAACAGAGAATGCAGGAGGCAGAGAAATGTTCTACATCCCAGGGCATATTTTGCCATCAGACTGTACCTGTTCCTCTGTGCATGTCTGCTTTGGAAAGTGGCTGATTGCCCCGTCCATTTCAGGTTGTTGGTGAAAGGAAGAACAGAAGGGCCTTACCTTAGTAAGCTCTGGCCATGACTACATGGAGTAGCTGCTGAGATACTGGAAAAAGCCTGAAGCATTGGCTTTCTACTTGGCTGAACTACAATTGGCCAGTAACATCCCAGACTCTGTGATGAAGCTGCCTGTTAAGCAGACTTGGTTGCTCAGCAGTGTTGGTGCAGGGTTTACAGAACAGTAAGAGAAGAAATAAAGCAAATTTGCTGTGTGTAAGACAAAGAACTGGGAAAGTGTGGGGGCAATAGCCACACTACTCCATTCTTGAGACTCTCTTTTTATCACTCTGAGTGCGAAGCCGTTTCTGGCTCTGTCTGTGACTACGCACACAGCCCTTCTGTACTGAGAGTCCTGTGAGGACCTCTCTTCAGGCAGGCATCCGATTGCTGCTGTGGTAGCACGGTCATCCCAGTAAGGGGGAGCACATCCTACTTTTACCACAGAGCATATGTAGAGTATGCATTGCACGGGGGCACTGGGGCATATTGTGGTATGAACTCCACCAGGCTGCCTGGAGGCATATATGTTGGCAGAGCTGGGTAGCCCCAGGTGAGGGTGCTACCGGTTTCTAGATTGTCTGGCCTGCACAAAGGGTAGAGAAAATGGATGGCCTTTAATGGGCCTGTTGGACTTGAATTGTCTCCCCAGCATTCTGTGTGACACGTTCTCATGATGTTCCCAGATGCACTACAAGGCCAAGACAAGGAAATTTCACTTCAAGGACATAGCTGCACATACAGTAACAAGACAGTATAGATCCACATTGATTTAAAGGTATCTTATATGGGTAGAGTCTATTTTTGTCTCTCTTTTACACTACACAGTACATAGACTTCTTTATAGTAGGTGGTTGTCACTTTAACATCTGTAAAGTTAGAGCATGCAACTTCTACATCTATGCAAGATTCAAACTTCTTTAGGCAGAGCTGTATGAGGAGCGGTTGTTAAAGAAGATGACAGTTTGCTGACGCCATGAGCTGGCTGATGCTGGACGCAGCTGCACACAGTGAGTTAAAAGAGCTGACATCAGCATTCCAGCACCATAGTCTCCCAGCAGCCTCGCACCTGCTTCCATAGGAATGAATGACAACACACCGGCTGACTTTTCCACTGCAGAAGAAAACACTAAAATCCCTGTTGTAAACAAAAATCAACAGACTGGAATTCCAGTTGTCTTTAATCTGCCCCTTCCTTGCCCTGGAGGGGCTGGATACCAGAACAAAATGGCAGGGGAAAGCAGATAGATCAGGATTCGACCTTGGGGGTTTACATCAGCTGAAAGTTGCTCACTGCACCAAGAGAAATTGCAGCAGATTAGTGTGGCCAAAATGTCAAATACTAAATAGGAGACAGACCACAAGTGAAGATTTTGTCATCGTAAATAGGTAATCAGTAATAAAGATCTACTTGCTACTTATTGGTTCTTCAGAAAAAAAGTTACTGACATTTATCTTAGAGGATAGGCCCCAGCAGTACAGGGAAGTATCCCAGGTAACAGGCAAGGAGACCACACAATGTTGGTATATAAGCAAATACGTTCTGTTCCCCAAGGTCAGTGATTACGAGAGATTTATATTCAAAACATCAGAGATTCAAAATAGTGCATTTGGGTTGATATGGAAAATGTCAACTCACTCCCCCTCTCCCCTAGGGACAGCTTTGGGGTTTATTTTTACTGATATACATTTAAACATAGTTTGGATCAGATTGGGGTCAGGGGAGAGACTTTTGTAACTTTTATGTGTAACTTTGTATTTGTTTCATTTATATGCAACTTTTACGTACATGCTCTCCTAGGAATGTTTATAGCCCATGTCAAAGCAAAGAAAGCAAAGCTAAAATATCCTTTCTTTTAGGAGTTCTGTAGCAGCAAAAACCTTTTAGTAATGTTTTTCTGTATGCGCAATTATTCTAATTGCTCCCATCATTAAGTACACCTCAGACTATGTTATTAGACCAGGAACAGTTTGGTGAAGAGTACTTTAAAACTCATTTACTTACTTATGCATATATCCATCTGCGTTCCCTGTTAAGTTCATCTGCATAACAGTCTGAAATTCTGTCTCATTGCAGCAGTATTTAAATACTGTGTTGTTATGGTGACAGCAAAAGATGTAAGATTTATTGTCAGAAAGACGGGGGCAGTGAAAACCAAAGTGGTAGCGACCTTTGTAGTCCGTATATGGCTCACAGACCCGAAAATGTGCGGACAACACTGTAAAACAAAGAATAATATTGTGAATCACTTGTGTTATCTGTATGTTATCAACTATAATTTTTCATTGGTTAGGCTTAAAATATTGTTGCTTGATTTCTGAAAAACATTAATATTCCAGAACTTTCAACATCATAACATTTAGTACTAAAAGATTACAATATTTAGCCTCTTATTGTATTTTGACTTTTATTGTTACTATGTTTCTTTTTTTCTTTTAAGGGAAGAGAAGAAAGGCCCTCCATGCCAAGAAGCACAAAAATATTTAGGGAAATTTTTTCATACTGCTGTTCTAAACACATGGATATCCATAAACACTCAACAATGTTCATGCTTGATTCTCCTGGGATGACTTCATAAAAACAAAAGGTCTGTGTAAAAACAGCAGTAAAAGTTTGATGGCACTTGATTTACAGTCACTATTCTTGACAGAAAATATCTTCTCTACTTAAAAGGTCATTCTTTGATAGGGATTAGTCTCCCAGAAATAGTAATTACAAAACAGTATAACAGATCTGAGCAACTTTGAATTTGCAAATAGATAGAACTAACAGAAATACAGCTATTCCTGGGAGTTCTTACGTTTCTCCTTTATTAAATTCTCATGTAAAGTGTTTATTACATCTCTGAGAACATTTTTTATGGAAATATGTCATACTGATTTCACCATCAGTTTTCCTGGAAAAAAAAGAAAATGAAATGCTCTCCACATATATCCTTTGAATGCAGACTTGAGGCTGATTGTTGTGTGGCAACAGGCACACTGTGGTTACATCTACATGCTAAGACTGTGGGCAGATGCAAGCTCTCTGACCATGCTCTAAGCCTACTGGTTGCAAACAGCTCTGAACTGGAAGCTATGTGATCATTTTCATTTCCCTGAGCTAATCAACCATGCACAGGGGCAGGATATAGATCCCTTCCAGTATGGTCATAAGCAACCACACGCAACTTCCTGGTTGATCTGAAAAGTCTTGTAAGAGACAGTATTTGTTTCCACATACTGCCAACATTTCAACTGATTTATAGCTTGTGTTATAGTAGGCCTTATGGCATCATTTAAGATTACATGTACTGTACAGACCCCCCAAAGGCCTTACGCTCTAAGGCAAGTGAAATGTAGAAGTCAAGAGTCTGAATACTCTTAGCAGAGAAATGTTTTTACTCTGATTAGAGAACAGAGGCACAGCGATGCTGTGGGTAGCTGCACTTCATAAGGTTACACCAATAAATAAAGGATATTCACTTTAGACTGACAGAATTAACCATTGTAACTTGGTGTATGATTTTTGTATCAGTTTACCAGTACAAGAGGTTACCGATAATGACTTGCATGGATTTAGCTTAACTGTGGTCACATAGTCCCTGTTCATCTGTAATTGCATCTGTGAACCTTATCCGTCTAATCCTCATTTCTTTCTATGTTGCTTAAAAAAGCCTATTCCTAACACTTTTGTTTCTCAGTTTTACAAAATATATTAATTTCAAGAATATCTCGCTCTCTCTGTAGGTCTAGTCACATTTTAAGGATTGTGACAGTGGAGATTACTTCTTTATTTGTGTGTACAGAGGGAGCCTAGAACAAAAAACAGAGTACTAAACTGAAGAGAAAACAAGGTAATTTATACTGCCCTCTGAGTGAAGGAAAACCACTCTAAACATTTTACATTTTTATATATATATATATACACACACACACACTGGCATGCGCACACATGCATACCTGTCACCATTACTTCCACAAAAAAGAAAATCCTTTTGTAGATTAATTTAGTCAGGAACTGAAAGTGCTAGAAGAATGCTATTTCCAAAGGAACGTAGATCTTGAGAAAACTAATTACATATCGGTTCTTGCCCTGCCTGGGAAAAATGTGTGTTCCAAATCTGAGCATGCTATAATCAGTAAAGAAGTTGTCTTTCTTTAGACTTAGGTTTTCAAAACCCTCTGGAAATCTTGCAACAAATCTGCATGTTCAAATTCTGTTGTAAAATCCACAAGGCATGAATTGCATGAACATATATTTGTTTGAACAAGTACTTAATTCCCTCCACCCCCCCTTAATTAACATAGCAATAATGAAAGTGTTCCAGGATTTATTAAGTTTTGAAAAAACTCAGTGGTTGCGGTTGGCAGGGACCTCTGGAGGTCATCTGGTCCAACCCCTCTGCTCAAGCAGGGCCACCTTGAGCCAGTTGCCCACAACTGTGCCCAGACAGCTTTTGAGTATCTCCAAGGATGGAGACTCTACAACCTTCCCGGGCCACCAGTGGCAGTGCTCAGTCACCCTCACAATGAAAAAGTGTTTCTTGACGTTCAGAGGGAACCTTCTCTGTTTCGGTTTGTGCCCATTGCCTCTGGTTCTGTCACTGGGCACCACCCAAAAGAGCCTGGCTCAGTCTTCTTTACCCGCCCCCCCCCGCTCAGGTCCCTGAGCCATCTCTTCCTTAGACTGAACAGTCCCAGCTCTCTCAGCCTTTCCTCATGTGAGAGATGCTCCAGGCACATTCATCATTCAGTGGCCCTTTGCTGAACTCTCTCCAGTAGCTGCACCTCTCTCTTGTACTGGGAAGCCCAGAAATGGACACAGCACCCCAGGTGTGGCCTCACCAGTGCTGAGTAGAGGTGAAGAATCACCTCCCTCGACCTGCTGGCAGCACTCCTACTAACGGAGTCACACAGACAAAGAGCTTTCCAAGCCAGCTGGCCCCCAGCATATACTGGTGCCTGAGGTTGTTCCTCCCCAAGAAAGTGCAGGACTTAGCTCTTCCCCTTGTTGAACTTGTTGAAGGTTTCTGTCAGGCCATTTCTCCAGCCTGTCCAGGTCCCTCTGGATAGCAGCACAACCCTATGGCATATCAGCCACTCTTCCCAATTCTGTATCAACAGGAAACTTGCTGAGGTTGCACTCTGTCCCATCATCATTTTAGTTTTAACTATGTACCATTTGTTTTTGGAAAAGTTAAATCTAGAAAATAAGGGAAGAGACAAAGAGACATGTGGCATGGGAGAAATTCACCAACTAAATAGAACCTTTAACTAAGTATTTGATTTCTAACAAGAACAGCAGCTTGATTCAGTTACTTAAATGCAGGTCTCCAGTGCCAGCTAAGATTTCCCTAGGCTGTCCTGGCTGGTCTCCAGCTTTCAGTGGAGGAGATGCGGGTCTCTTGTAGGTGTGGTGCACACATGGATGATCTGGGGCAAGTCAAATGGCATTAGATGCACATGGTTAGGCACCTATAAAGGTCTCTAAGTGTTTTGTAAATGTTTGATATCAGCTTGTAAGGGTGCATTACATGCATTACAATGCGTGTAGTTCCACTAGTCATCATTATGAGGAAAAAAGGTGAGTCCATGCCTGATGTCAACAAACAGAAAGTAAGTCTTATTATTGGACCTAATAAATGCAAGTGAAGGGGTAGCCTTCACAGTGTAGCACTGCACTTCCAACAGTGATGTTTATCCACGGTATTTATATTTACAGTATCCAGCAGAAGAGCACCCATCTAATCCTTCTCTGATAAATGGCCAGCTTTGGATGCTTCAAATTTACATAAGTGTTATATTGAAAAAGCTGTGCAATAAGCTCTCTAGTAAGAAAAATATCTTTCCATTCTTCTGCTTTAGGGGTTGCTTATGTCCTGAACATTTGTGTTTGGTTTTTTTCTCCCCACCTTGTCCAATGTTCTCCCTACCCAGCTGAAGGATAACTTTCACTGAACCTATAGATTTCTTATCAGAATTAGATGACTTAATGTATGTACTACTTCAGTTGCAGCCATAGAGAAAATAAATAAAAGTCATCTGAACTGATCAGTTTGACAGTTCTCACTTTTTAGCCATCTTGATTTATTCCTTCTTAGTTGGAATATCTGCATTTTGATTATATCAGCTGCTCTTCGGAAACAAAATTTTCTTCTTTGACACCTGCAAAGCCTCGGAGTGCAACAAAAATTTTGTTTATCATGCATTATCAACAGAATCATCATTTTTTTCAAAATGCAGGTATAATGCCTTTTATGGTTAAAGATATATTAACTTATTTTTCCTTTTAAAAGTTACATTATTACAACTACTTACATGTAAGTAATTTTTGAAGCCTCCAGTATAGATGGTGGTTTCAAATTTGGGACATTTTAATGGAAGATATTTATTGCTAGAACTAGCTTTGCAAATAACAGGATAGCAAAAATGTCATTTTTCGTATGTTATTACTACAACTTAGCTTAGGTAAATTACACCTGTGTTAAGCTACCACAAGTGAACAGCAGCCCAGCAAGGTTATACCTGACTTGTATATACATCTAATGCATGTTATAAAAATTAAAACTAGTTCTTTATGTTTCATAAGCAATCGAATACTTCTATGCTTCTGAAATTATTCAGTGCTCTGAGAGAGACACTGCATTGTGAAGATGCATTAGAGGGCTATAGGACTCTAAGAAGTTTAGCTTGCTCGTCACTGCAAAGTGGTTTACTTAACAGCACATGTGAAAGTGTTCCCTGATCCCTAGATGGGTCCTTTGCCCATTTTAAAAGGAAAACAAACCCCAAACTTCTTTGGGGATGAAAATTGGGGGAAGGATAACTACAGAATGAAGGGAGAATGAAGATAACATCAGGTCAGAGGAGGAGTGATATCTGTAATGAAATGTAGTCCTAAGCAAATCCTTAAATAGTAAAATGCACAAATAACAGCATAACATGATGATTGAATTAAATCTGAATTTGGTAGTCAGTGTGTGGTGGGTTAACCCTGGTAGGCAGCTAAGCACCACATAGTTGCTTGCTCACTCCCCCTCCCAGTGGGATGGGCGAGAGAATCAGAAGGGCAAAGCAAGAAAATTCGTGGGGTGAGATAAAGACCGTTTAATAAATAAATAAGAACCTCCCCCCAACAACAACGACAAAAAACCCCCCAACCCACAAGTGATGCTAAAGTAATCACTCACTACCAGCAGACTGATGCCCAGCCAGTCCCCGAGCAATTTTTGGATAAATTCCCACCCCAGTTTTATTGCTGAGCATGCCGTTACATGGTACGGAATATCATTTTGGCCAGTTCGGGTCAGCTGTGCCAGCTGTGTCCCCTGCCAGGCTTTTGCCCATGCTGGCCTCCTCACTGGGGTGCACAATGAGAAAGAGAAGTGGCCCTGACCCTGTGTAACAGCTGTTTAGCAATAGCTAAAATACTGGTGTGTTACCAACACTGTTTTGGTCACCAGTCTAAAAGACAGCACCATACGGGCTGCTGTGAAGAAAATGAACCCTATCCCCGCCAGAGTTAGTACACAGTGAAAAAACTTTATCAGTTTATTGTAATCTGTGTAATTTTACTTGCTGTCTTTGCTTCTCTGAGAATCAGAGATCCAATAAACAAAGTGTGATTTTTTAAAAGTATTTTTCCTGAAAATGACTGCTTAAATCCTGAGGATTAAGGAGCCTTATTTCTACAAAAATACTTCAGAAAAAAGTATTACACCTGAAAGGCTCTTAAGTTGTCTGTTGCAAACACGGCAGCTGTTTCTGAAGTGGAGTTGCATGTGCAAATTCTCATATTATTTTTGAAAAGTATTACTGAACAGGTGATATAGATGCTTCTATCTCTGTTCCTACTAATTTTGAGAGGAGAATAGTCTGTCATGCTTCAAATGACTGATTTAAGCCATCTTAAGATTTATCTACTCTACCTTAAAAAGTAAACAGCCAGTGTACATCAAACTGTTACTTCCCTATCTGTTCACAGTTAGAGATCTGTGTAATGCTAATTAAATTTTTAAAGCCCCAAGGCTTTCAGAATGGCTGGTCTTTATAAGCTTTCCATATGGATCCACAGAAATATTCACATGTATGCATTTTACTTAGCACAATGACAATCATTTGAGATCCTCTGATAATTTTGCTATATGGACGTTCATTTCCTACTTCAAAGGAAAAATACTGTAATGTGCAAATAATCTGTCAATTTTTGCTTGTTAATATAAGCCTTGCTATCATCCCTGATTTTATAAATGTGTTTCAATCCATTAAATGAATATAAGTATCAACATTACTGCAAAGCAAATCTAAGAGTTAGTGGTCAGAAAGGGTATTCTTCTCGCATGACTGCATGCTGCTCCTCCCTTCATCATGCATTCCTTGTGCAGCTAGTACAACTAGTAAGTGTTCACAAATCCTAAAATTGCATGCCATTGTGATCGTGACAGCACGGAAATAACATCAGTCTGAAGTTTCAGTATTCTCAATCCAATTTCATCCTTTTTTTAAATGGAGCCATAGACTACCTACTCTGAACTGAAGCCTTTGTTTTCAGTCCCTGCCCTGAGAACATTTTGCCCACATTAGGCAACTGCATCTCCTTCCTAACCACACAGCTAAAGCTGCCAAACTTCATCCTCGTTCTGAGCCACGACCTTGGTATCTGACCACACCTCTGCTCCACTGCCACTGTCACTGCTTCTCTCCTTTTCTGACACAACAAAGACCGGGCCCTGAGAACAGCTGCTCTGGGAACTTTTCTGTAACTCATGCCCTTACTTTAAATCCGCCTGTGGAGCCAGTGAAAGTTACGCTTCCAACTGTTAAGTGCAGTTTTCAACCATGCATACAGATTTTAGAAATTTAATACTAAGATTCACAATCTTAGTACATCAAAGACTTGGAAATAAAGCATGATCTTACAGACAGAAGTCTGTAAATCTAGGGAACTCAGAAGGATTCTTGCCATAAGATTTTCATTTCAGCTCAGTTTAAAAATGATGTTCATATCATTCATGTGAGAGTAGCATCCTTTTTTTCCCCTGTCATTCTCACTGCATAAAGCCAGTAGTTTTCCTTTATGGAAAAGGAACCTGTCTTGAACAAAAAAAATTACATTCATGCTGGCTGCAAAATAATAAATAATAAACTTCATGCTGTAAAATGTGAGTTAGCAATGACCTAAACCCACTCCTACAGATGTCAGTAGTAAAACTCCCCAAGGAGCAGAGTTAGACTGGCATGAAACGCTTGTGATGATTTAAAATAAAGCCTGTACTCTACACGCTAATAATGGATGTCAGATAATAAAATACTAATAGCCAAGAAGCAACAAGAAGATAAGGTACACATTTACAAAGACAATAGTTTGTGATGTTAATAGACAAATTATGTAAGAAGTAAAAGCTATATGTCATTAGTTTCAAATAAAAACATTGTACTTCAGAGGCGGTACTTTTCTTCTAAGAGAAAAAAATACCAGAACGCTGGCTTTATGTCTGAATTTGAGGGAATAAGTGTGTATATATACCAGTGGCTGACTACTTCTATTTGCACACATGGTGTAATCACAGTGTCCCATTCAACTGGAACATAGGTATTTATATCATCTTGATGAAAATGGCTGGAGAAGCGGAATCTCTGGAGCTATCTAGTAGGAGTCCCCTATAAAGAGTGGTAAAGGTATGAAAACTTAACAAAAATCAACAGAAGAGACTGGAGCAGCTGGAAAAGTTTTGTGACGTTTAATCACTGGGATACATTCACTGAAGTCTTCTTGAATAATTGGCTTCATTCATGCACCAGGGAAATAGCTTTCTGAAATGACTTTAACCTGGAAAACCACAAAGAAGCTGCTACAACCTCTGTGCCTGATTCTAGCACATAGGAGGAGGGTAGTTACATAACTAGGGATGCAGCGCCATACACAGGGATATCAGTGGAAGGACTCTAAAGGAAAAGAGTGTTTTAAGATTAGGCAGAGCAAACAAGCAATGAGACTGTGGGCAACAAAATGCACACTTGAACTAACTGATGAGGATCTAACACTGAATATTATAGGCATTACGCAGACAGAGCAGTAACAACTCTTACTAGAGCACAAGGATACTTTAAGATATATAATGCCTGGTAAAGTTTTAAGGTGGTTCGGGATGTGATGTAGTACAAGGCAGTAAGGAGCAGTGATGGAAAAAAAATTTTTTTTGGATTAAAAAGTGCTTCAAGAATGGAGGATAAAAGAGGTTGTACTGAGAGCTAAAAACTCATAGGATCAAATCTATTTGGATTAAGAACCTTTTAAATTATTTTTTTAAAAATATTCATTCATAATTACAGAAAACCTTAATGCCATAAATAACTCCTGAAGAACAAATGCAACTAATAATCATAGCATTCGACCAATTCTCAATCTAACAACTGACAGATTTCTGCACAAATCCTTTCTGTGTGCTAGTAGCAAACATCTAAGGCAGATCTACCAAACATCGGGAGAAAAATCTCTGGAACCACTCGCTGGTCCAGTCAATTCTTTAGATTCAAGAAAATAACATAATATTTGTGTACCATGATGTCATGCATTTTTCTTTTAAATATATATGACAGGTTACATTGTATCTAACATGTATTCATCTCAAGAATAGCTGATGTTCCAAGTTCAATCCTTCACATGCTTACATACTCTTGTGTGCACTTATAAAAACACACAATTGGAACCTGACTTGCTCTGCTTCCAATAGATGGTTATTTAGCAAATTGATTGGATTGTATAGTGGTGTGGAGCGTGCTTTTTTCTTTTAGATTCACATGCTGTTTTGAAAAACTAGCATATCAAAACAGTAGCTTTGTTTCTTTTAAATTTTCAGCCTGCTTTACCATGTCAGTGTCCCACCACCTTTTCCTTCTTAAACTGAATTTTCAATTTCATTTCAAATTCCAGCTTCCAGTTCTTAAATACAAAGAGGCTTTCTTTATTTATTACTCAATTAAAAATCCTTTTCATCTTGTTTGTTTTGTAGGAACCCAGTATTACATTGCAACTACTTTTGCCCTGTGGCACACATCAGTGAAAGATAAATTCAAAGTATAAAAGTTACCTGCTGACAAGAGTAACGAAAGCAGAACCATCAGCACATTGAAGGACTGTTGACCACAACTTGTCATCGTTGGCTTTCATTGGTCCATTCGAGAATTACCTGTTTGACAAGATGCAACATCATGGTTAAATGTCTCTTTCATCTCACTTTCACTGTTCAAACCTTTGCTTTCCCACAAAGCTTTGGTAAAATGAGATGGCTTCACACAATAAGAAAAAAAACCCATACTTTTTTCTGGACTTAGAAGTGAAATAAATTCTCCTTTCTATGATTTCGTTACAATTCCTTTCTCATTTCACGATGAATGTATACAGCTATTTACATACTTTTCATTAACCCAGAGTAGAGATGAATCATATAAAGTCTTCATTGGATATTCATACCTCCCCTGTAATCTGCATTGAGCAAAACTGTGCTTGTTTTACTGTCACAAGAATGGGCTGTTGTATTATGCCTATAAGGACTAGAAGGATATAAACAATATAAAAATAAATTGGCTGCTTTGAAAGTCAATCTGTTTTACCCCATTAGAGGGTGCAGTCCTTCAGAAAGTGGGTCGAGCAACTGAGATGGTTGGAAACATTTCAAAAAATGTCTTTTCATTAGAATCAGAGCATTTCATGGGATTATTATTTCTTGTTTTCCTAGAAATGAGGGTGAGATGTGATGCAGTTTGGCTGGCAGTCATCATAAAAAGGCTATCCTAGTTTTTTGCAGAACAGCCCCACAATGCATTTTGTATCCACATTGATTCAACGTCACCAGCTGCACATTCTACAGCTCTAGCAGAGGCTCTGTCCCAATGCAAGTGTTGTCATCAACACCAGTAGGAACATCTGGTACCCTATCCTGTTGTCACTGCAAATGCAGACTAACGCTGGACGTATAAGGTCATCAGCGTCCTGAACTCACATTGACATTAGAGAATAATAAAGAGGTAATTCATTGGTTTGTACAACAACACTGGGAGCTTGGGCTATAAACCAGAAAGCCTACGTGGTGCTACTGAAAGCTGGTGGGGTGAGACTAATTCTTGGGTTGTTAAAAAAATTGTTCTAAGGTGTTTATAAAGGAGCAACTTGGAAAAAAGAAAGGAAAATGGCAGTTTATGTCAAAAATTACACTGTTTGTTTCTGACAGCTCAAGAGCAATATGATGCCAAATGCTTATGAAATCAGCACCGTATCATATAAATACTAGGTAGTTTACTAACAGGTGTCTACTACAACCTACTGAATCAAATTAAAATCCCAAGACAATTGCACCTGCATGTAACAAAAGCGGAGGGGGTGAAAATCAACATTATCATGAATAACTAAATTCTGAGTAACATATGTGGGCACAGGAGGAGAGACACAGTGTTATCTATGAAGTGTTTAGAGACAAAAGATTTCTCACTAACAAAAAATGCTGTGTCTGGCACAAGCAGATTCTCCAAGAAGTCATCTTAGCATATGAAAAAAACCAGATCACAAACCTAAAAATCAGTGTAACTTTTGTACAAGAAATCATGATAGTTTATACTGTTATCTGCAAGCATGATTACCATCCAAACCACTGTATTTGTAGCTTTAAAATAAGTCAGTTCTTCCAAGGGGAAAACAATTAGAAACCATAACACCATGAAAAAAAAAGAGTGCAGCAAACTATGAATGCTAATTAAGAATATTTCTCTAAGCATTAATCCTGTTTGAAAATGCCGCCACCTTTTTTCAGAAGGAGTATCATATTAATTAAAACACCAAGCAGACTTAAAGTTAGAATTGCATAAAAAAGCATAATACTGAATATAAGCCAGAGGTTAAGAATGTAGGAGTTTAATCAAGAAAAACAGATATAAAGAACAAGCTATTGCCAATATCGTTAGCAATAAAAGGAATAAGATTTTTTCCTGAGTAAACCAAACCTGCAGGAATTCTGATAGTGATTCATTACTAGAGGGAAATCTTGGCTTCAGTAACAGTTAATTAAAAAGAGATCAATACGCACTTCTGTTGTGTATCTGGGAAGAGACAGATGTTTGGTATAGCTGAGACTATTAAATATTTCCATATCAAGAATAATTTAGGATGACATTAATGAGTTGATACTAAGGTTCATAATTTGATATTTGCAATTCTGTGTAATTTGTACCCAGTTATTTTAGAAGAGCTGGCTGGGGCACATTTATATCCTTTTTTCAGTTTGTTGGGAAACTATGGCAGCTTTCAGAGGACCTGAAGAAACCTAAGGACATTTTTAGAAGTAAATGAGATAATCCAGGTAATTACAAGCTTGTGAGCATGATGTGGATCTAGAGAAAGTTAATGGACTGGTTAATATAGAATCCAATTAATACATAATTAAGGAGAGTAATAAAATGAATGCATATCACTGTGGGCTTATGGTAAAGTAAATTTTATTTCCCTCAGTGTTGTTATTGATGAAGGTAGCTTAAAGATAGTAATAATATGGCAGATTTCTGTAAAATATCTCAGTAGCATGCAATTTGACCAGACCAGAATGATGGGGGGGGGGAAGCGTATCAGTTATGGAAGACTAGCTCAGACTGGAAATAAGATGCGTGTTTTCTGAAAAGTACAGTCTTGCTAGTAATTGAGTATATACAGCCTTACTGGTAATTTTTTAATCAGTACTGTATGTAGAAATCTAGAAGCTTTTCAGGGAGGGGAAGATTTATTCAATTATGTCCAACAGAACTGGCAACAATGAAATTGGCATTTTAATCCAAGTCTTGTGATGCTTGTATTTTATTAAGTGCCAGCTGGGAAGATCAGAGCAAGAGACTAGAACACTAGAGCCACACATCAAAGGCCAGGAGAGTGACATAATCCGTGTATATCTATACATAAACACACGTTTGTGATGACAGGGAAATGCTCCAACTTTGTAACTACTGCTTCAGTGATCATTAAACTGAACATGACCATTTCTAGGAGGACAGAGATACAACTAACCATTCACTACTTGACCATTTCGAAAATTTTTTTTTACATGCTGTTGTCTGACTAAAGCAGTCACATCTAGTGCAGTATCATGAGGATGTCTCTGCGCTATTAGAGCTGTCAGCCAGGTGGAAGAGATGGGCAGGAGAACAGGTGGCACACTAAAAGAAAGTGCCTAGATCGTACAAAGTATTTCCTAATGCTAGGCCACTGAATAGAGATGATAAAAACATGGTAATTAGCAGTGATCTAGCTGAATAATTTTTTATGATTATTATTAGCGAAGACTGACAGGGCTCTTTAACATTAGAGAATTACATTTGAAGGAAAGAGGAAAGGTAGATTTGGTTGTAGTTTCTTTTTCTTTTTTTTTTTTTTTTAATAAAATTTGAGGGCCCAGATGCTAAGAGATTAGGTTTCCTTTCTAGTTCTGTAAATCAGTGATTAGAAAGGTGGTCTAATGCACCAGTTTTCATTTTTAATGCACCATTTTAAGCTTATTTGTGGTCACTGTGGAGGGAAGGAGAATGCCCATCCTTTGCCATATCCTTTGAGATTCCTAGCCTCACACCACCTCCTCCCTTCTGCTAGCAATCACAAGTATCTCTGCAAGTAGACTAAAGAAATGGCTGAGGAATCACAGTTTTAGAGGCTTTTTTTCACTCTGTGTTTCAACATGTCTACTATGAAATAGAAGAAATGGTCCTTACTCATCTTTTTTAAGTGCTTTGCTATCTTTTCACAGAATAAGGATTATGTTAGGAACATTGCTTTCCCTTGCAGAAGATGCAACAATGAATAATTGAGAGAGAGCAACATTCAAAGGAAAGGTGCTGTAATGTTATAATCAAAGAGAACAGACATTAATATGAGACACAGCAGGTGGGTAGGTTTTTGTTTCTGCCAACGAAGAGCCTGCAATTGCACTGTAACTTCTAATCTCACCACCACTACAGAAACTGAACTTGTTTGTCTTTAACCTCCCTCCTCACCATGTACTTTAGGTGCAGGGACCAGATATATCTATCAGATCATTACACCAGATTTTACTTTTTACTTACACACCGTGACATTTTAGCTCTTACTCTGCTGCTACATACATTGCTTTGGTTATCCTTATAGTTTTATCTAGCTGTCTTTTCTTGAAGCGAATCAGTGAATCATTGGAAAGAAAAGCTGCCAAGAGAAATAACCATTTCATGTGGTGAGATTTTTATGTAGAAATAATTTTCCCCTCACTTTGAAGGAAAAGAAAAGCTATGTTTAGAAGAGATGTTTCAAAAACATTGCACATTTTGCATTTTTTGGTTATTAGAAAGAACAAAAGGAGCTAGGAAGAGAATTTATTAAATACATCAGCACTGCCTCACAAGTTAGCTCTCTGTATGGAATAACAGAAAACAAGGCAATTCAAGACATCATTTAGTCCATCTTTCTGTCACAGGATTAAGTACATCTAAACCATTCTTAGCAGAAGTTCACAGAATCTCCACCACCAGAGTGGTTTTCCAGCCTTCTCAGGCAATTCCCTTCCAGTGTTTCTCTAACCTCATGGCTAGAAAGGTTTTCCTATGTCTAACTTGCAGCTCCTTTGCTTTAATTCAAGCCCATCCTATCCCCGGTGGAGCTGGAGAATGATTTACCTACAGATACATTGGTTACACCTCTCCTTGCATCAGTCTTTAATTAATACATCCAAAACCTGCCATCATATCTTCACCCATCCTTTTCTTAGGCTAAGAACTTCCACTTCTTACAATCTTTCCTTAAAAAACATATTTGCTATACCTCCTATACCTCCTCTTAAATCTGGCTCTACACTTTACAGCAAGGTTGTGCGTGTAACTTTAGTGTCCTTTCGGTTTCAGTTGTTTATATCTTCTTAGTGCTCAGAAGGTGCTAATAAATACCCCAATAGCTGCCAACTCTTCCAAAGTAAATAAAATTACAGCATTACAAGAGCGCAGAGAGCCACAGAGCTTCTGCTAAGTTTCATAGTTAATCAAATGATACATAGGTATATCACTGTTATACCAAGATAGGTACATCTACATACAGACGTAACTATATAGGTAAAAACATACCACCACGAGTGACATAACTGAGGATGACTCCCTCTTTTCACACTAATGTCCAGCAGGTCTTCCAAGCTTAGTGAGTACCAGTGACCTGGCCTTGGGAAATCATGCCACAGCAGCAGTTGCAGTGATGGGCTTCCCTCCACTTCTTCCTCCATTCTCTTGGGGCCTGGTCATCTTTCACAGTTATGATTAAATAATACCCAGAAAAGCTCCGATTTCCATACTCTCTTATTCCCCAGTCTCCTCCTGGAAAACACCCTCGCTAACCTCAGACACCTATTAGCTTTGCTGCACTTCCTACATTGTTGGGACAAAGAGGATCACCAGCAGGGAAATGGCCTCCTCTCAACCCATTTGCTCATCTGAAGACAACAGACAGCACTGGTTGCATTGTGGCAGCAGTAAGGGGATGAATAATGTGGCCGAGACAATCACAGAGGTTGAGAAAGCTGTTTAAAACTAGATGGAAAAGAAAAGGCTGTGATCCAAACCAGACTTCTAGTCCAGTTCTGCTCACTTCTCATGTTAAAATAGGCTTAAAAAATGCATCTAGGATGAGTTCATGAATGCTATTTACAGTGAAATTACAGTCTTATTACAAGGGCAGCAATGTAACCAGCATGAAAGAAAATCTGATTATTAAGAAAACATGTGGTTTCACACTGCAATAACCTCAAGAAAATGTTTATGAAAAACAGATACTAGTTTTCAAGTTTTCAATTGACAGTTGTCTTACCTGAAACAATTGAAACAACCTATGAAAGGAACAACTGGCAGAAAACCTTTTGGATTATAGTGCAGCTTTAACATTACTCAGTGTCTCTTCCCTAAAAACATCTTACTACACATATGGTTGAAGTTGCACATGTGTGAGTCTCTACACAACTGCAGATAAAGCATTGCAGTTAGAGTTTTAGTATTGCTAAAAATGAGCAAATTTATATTAGACTAACTTGGTCATGAAATTCTTCCCTCTTATTTTATAAATTTTAAAATTGAAAATATGAACTACTTTGTTTTATTTCAGCCCCCCATGTTTATTATTTACCTCAGCTATTCTCCAAACAGTTATGAAGAGGCAACATGCATGAGTCCTAAAAAATAAAGCTATTAAGTATAGCCTGAAGAACATCTTGTGAACTTCAAGCAGTCCATAGCTGTTATTAATAGGACAAGGCCAAGAAACCTGTACATGCTACAACTGCCAACTGTCAAAGCCGCTCATTCATCTCCTGCCTCTTTTACCCCTTTCCCTTTTCACCAATGCATTTAGTCAACCATTGTGACCTGTCCTACACCTACATCCTGAGAGACACATCATACACATGCAAGTTGGAATTTGATTTCAGCAGTTCCTACCCTGACTATGCAGTACATTGCACAGTAGAATCTGACACAGAAGTTAAAGGATTCCTTTGTTACAAGATAATTAGTTTTAGAGAATCAGCGGTACATTCAGACCTTTTAATCACAAAATTTAACTGATGAGAAACTTCCTTAAGATAGCACAAAATCTTTATTGACAGCCAAATTCCTCACTGTCTCCATAGCAAAACTAAAGATATTAAAGATGTTACTATAATGTAGCTGTAGTGCAAATAAACTTTAGCAATCAATTTCTTGGTGCAATTCATTACGTATTTGCATTTGGTAGGATAAATATTTGATTTCCTGGATTTATTGCAGATGAAGGTCAGAAAATTTTAGATTGTTGTCTGTCCTACAACTGGCCCTTCCCTGATACATTAGATCTCATTTTGGGGAAAAATACCTAAATTACTTTGGGGAGACAGTCGGCTATGTAAAAATAACAGCTGCAGTTGTGATGATTTACTGACACTGATAACTAACTTCAGCTACCAGTTAGTGGCAACTTTCTCACTTCTCAAAAGCAAAATTCCTTCTGCAGCCAAGAGCTGCAACCTTTCCTAATGCTCTGAACACCACTTAGTTTTGTTAAGAGACTGAAATATTCATATATTCTCATTGCATGTACTGTATCAGCATGAGTGTAGGCAGCTGACAAAGATTAGTTGTAGTCATCCAGAATCCTTATTTTTAATGAACTAAACAGTTCAGATGTATACCTGGATTACTGAGTCAAACAAGGCAGCTGAGTGATTTTGTGCAACCAGCTTCTAAGATTAGCCAGCTGTGTGAGCTGAAACGAGTGCTTCATTAATGAATTAATAAATAAATCTAGTAAAACTAAACTATCAAGTCTGGTCTATTCATGGAACAAAGTAATCTGAAACAACTGAATTTTGACTCCGAAATTATGAAGGCTCTTGGTCTCCCATGAGGCAGGAATGATAAGGAAACATTTTGTAATAATTTTCTGAGAGCTTGAGAGCAGGACAGGATGCATTTTAAAGTGATTACAGATGTCTATTATTAATCAAGTTATCATTTCAGCTTTTAAGAAATACAAAGCTCTTCTCTAGGGAAACTTAAGCTTGTGTTTTTGAGGTACTTTCAGTACAGAACCAGAGCAAGTGTACTTTAATTTAAAATATTACAATTACCAAGTCTTAAATTAATAATGTAAATTCTCCTAGTTGATTGGAAACACTTTGTCCATGTGATTTAAAAGATGTTATTGAGAAATAAAAGAAGTTATGAAGGAAAGATTAGCAGTTTTATAACAGGCATGTTTTAAAAATCTCCCCAAATCTAATAAACAAATATTGCTCACCTCTATATTACAGCGTAGCTCTAAAACCTGAGAATATGTGTATCTATAAACATGGCAGTAAACCTGGCTAGTGTATTTTTATTATCCATTTGAGAAAAAAGTAATATATGAACAATTTATCTAGTGAAAAATTTGTGTGAATAAATTTTTGGTTTCACCAATATGTTGTCAGCTGTATATATACAGAAATTAAGAACTACCTATAGTCTCTATGGGAACAATTTTGATACATTTTCCTTTCAAAATGGCCTCTTCTGAAAAATAAACCTTCCTGTGAAAAGTCTGTTGACATCTAAATTTTATTTCATTCTCACGTTCTTGAACATTGTTAATCAGTATCTGTATCTAAACAGATTGGTTTCTAACCTTCCATCACTCTGGGTTTGTAAAACAGTTTCAAAAATTATTTCGCTCAAAAGTGAAAAAATATGAAGAGTAAGTTAAACAAAAGTTAAATTGAACTCAGAAAAAAGGATTAATTAAAACATGTCGAATACAAAGGAATTCAGAATTCTCATGAATACTTTTTCCCTCTTTCCATCAACTTTAGAAAGGATGTTTCCTTTTACAAATATGAATTATTACTCCATTCCTTTACAATCTAATTAAATTCCATTCCAACCCCCTGTATGGGTACCGACTTGTACTTTAACTCTGGCTAACCATGAGGCATCAATCCTTGCAAAGTTATTACCTTAAGCATGCCCTGTCTTACAGCACTAGAGCTAGTGCTTTCTAAAAGGCTCTAAAATGGTTTTCTGGCCAGCAAGTATTGAAATGATAACTTGTGTTCCTGCTCAAAAATGTCACTATGCTGTTTAACACATTTTAAAACCACGACACATTGCAATGGGAAAGCCAGCTAATTTTGCTGGCACAGTTAGCTAAGTCAGGAAAGGGTGCAACCCCTGATTAATATAACAGTGCTACAAGAAGCTGCCAGTTGTGGTTAAACTAGCAAAAATACTTTTTTTTTCCTCATAAGGATCATTTTACTATGCCAACACAATGTCTAGCTTATCTGACATAGGTGGATCTGCACTACAAGTATTTTGGCAGTATTATTCCAACTTTCCTACGGAAAACATCTCAACGTGCACTGTAAGCCAGTTCTAAATGTGAACTGAAAGCACACTAGCTGTCCTAGTGCAGACCTACGAGTAGGTTTGTCTACCCTGTGAAGAAATATAGGTTGTTTCCACTATTTAAGTTGGTTCTAGAACCAGCTCAGCTGTCTTTATATTACAGAGTAGCGTTGATATACCCTTAGTGCTGGCAGCAACAAGACTTATGAGAAATAAAATAGCCCAGGTAGTCACCTGGGGTGAACTGGCAAAATTCTGCACTTAATCTACTGTGTCCATATGTGTGGTAATGGTGTTGTTTCTGGGATGGGTTGGCTCTTGTACAAATTTGTTCAAAGGGCAAGACTTTTTCACTTTTGAAATCTGAAACTAGCCATCAGTGTTCTCTTAAGAGCAAATAACTCTTTGAGTGTGTGGCAGATAACTTCCTGACACAGCTGGTGAGTGAGCCAACTAGGGAAGGCGCCCCACTGGACCTCTTGTTCACGAACACAGGAGGACTTGTGGGTGATGTGATGGTTGGAAGCTGTCTTGGGCATAGTGATCACAAAATGATAGGTTTTGATTCTTGCAGAAGTAAGGAGGGGCGTCAGCAGAACTGCTACCTTGGACCTCTGGAGGGCAGACTTTGGCCTGTTTAGGAGACAGAGTCCCTTGGGAAGCAGTCCTGAAGGGCAGAGGAGTCCAGGAAGGCTGGACATTCTTCAAGAAGGAAATCTTAAAGGCGCAGGAGCAGCCTGTCCCCATGTGCCAAAAGACAAGCTGGTGGGGAAGACGACCGGCCTGGCTGAACAGAGAGCTTTGGCTGGAACTCAGGAAAAAAAGGGGAGTTTGTGACCTTTGGAAGAAGGGGCAGGCAACTCAGGAGGACTACAAGGATGTCGTGAAGTTATGCAGGGAGAAAATTAGCAGAGCCAAAGCCCAACTAGAACTTAATCTGGCTACTGCTGTAAAAGACAATAAAAAATGTTTCTATAAATACTTGAGCAACAAAAGGAGGGCTAAGGAGAATCTCCATCCTTTATGGGATACAGGGGGAAACATAGTGACAAAGGATGAGGAAGAGGCTGAGGTACTCAATGCCTTCTTTGCCTCAGTCTTTAATAGTAAGACCAGTTGTTCTCTGGGTACCCAGCCCCCTGAGCTGGAAGACTGGGACAGGGAGCAGAATGAAGCCCCCACAGTCCAAGGGGAAATGGTTAGCGACCTGCTACACCACTTAGACACACACAAGTCTATGGGGCCAGATGGGACCCACCCAAGGGCACTGAGGGAGCTGGCCGAAGTGCTCACCAAGCCACTTTCAATCCTTTATCAGCAGTCCTGGATAACTGGGAAGGTCCCAGATGACTGGAGGTTAGCAAATGTGACACCCATCTACAAGAAGGGCCAGAAGGAGGATCTGGGGAACTACAGGCCTGTCAGTCCAACCTCGGTGCCAGGGAAGGTTATGGAGCAGATCATCCTGAGTGCCATCACGCGGCACATACAGGACAACTAGGTGATCAGGCCCAGCCAGCATGGGCTTATGAAAGGCAGGTCCTGCTTGACTAACCTGATCTCCTTCTATGACAAGGTGACCCACTTAGTGGATGAGGGAAAGACTGCAGATGTTGTCTGCCTGGACTTTAGTAAAGTCTTTGACATCGTTTCCCACAGCATTCTCCTGGAGAAACTGGCTGCTCATGGCTTGGACGGGTGTATGCTTCGCTGGGTGAAAAACTGGCTGGATGGCCGGGCCCAAAGAGCTGTGGTGAATGGATTTTACTCCGGTTGGCAGTTGGTCACAAGTGGTGTTCCCCAGGGATCAGTATTGGGGCCAGTTCTGATTAATATCTTTATCAATGATCTGGATGAGGGGGATCAAGTACACCCTCAGTAACTTTGCAGATGACACCAAGTTGGGTGGGAGTGTTGATCTGCTTGAGGGTAGGAAGGCTCTGCAGAGGCACCTGGACAGGCTGGATCGATGGGCTGGGGCCAGCTGTATGAGATTCAACAAGGCTAAGTGCCGGGTCCTGCACTTGGGTCACAACAACCCCATGAAATGCTATAGGCTTGGGGAAAAGTGGCTGGAAAGCTGCCCGGTGGAAAAGGACCTGGGGGTGTTGGTCAACAGCCAGCTGAATATGAGCCAGCAGCGTGCCCAGGTGGCCAAGAAGGCCAATAGCATCCTGGCTTGTATCAGGAATAGTGTGGCCAGCAAGACTAGGGAAGTGATTGTGCCCCTGTCCTTGGCACTGCTGAGGCCGCACTTCCAATGCTGTGTTCAGTTTTGGGCCCCTCACTACAAGAAAGACATTGAGGTGCTGGAGTGTGTCCAAAGAAGGGCAACGAAGCTGGTGAAGGGTCTAGAGCACAAGTCCTATGAGGAGCAGCTGAGGGAACTGGGGTTGTTTAGCCTGGAGAAAAAGGAGGCTGAGGGGAGACCTTAGCGGTCTCTACAACTACCTGAAAGGAGGTTGTAGCGAGGTGGGGGTTGGTCTCTTCTCCCAAGTAACAAGCGACAGGACAAGAGGAAATGGCCTCAAGTTGCGCCAGGGGAGGTTTAGACTGGATATTAGGGAAAATTTCTTCACTGAAAGGGTTATCAAGCATTGGAACAGGCTGCCCAGGGAAGTGGTTGAGTCACCATCCCTGGAGGTATTTAAAAGATATGTAGATGTGGTGCCTAGGAACAGGCTTAGTGGCGGACTTGGCAGTGTTAGGGTACGGTTGGACTTCATGATCTTAAAGGTCTTTTCCAACCTAAATGATTCTATTATTTGGATTCCAGGAAACATTTTGGTCTTGCTCACCCTCTCATTAAAGAGAATGATAAAAAACACCCATCGGAGTAAACTGAGAAAGAACCAGCCTTCCTTCATAAAACATCTGTGATGGTGTATTGAAATGTTTCACACACTGAAATGTTTCTCAGTAACATCATAAATGAAGGCTGTTCTTAAAGCAGACTAGAACAGGATAACCGTCACTGCACCAGCTAAGGAAAAAGGAAACTGTGTGCGAGCCTTGAACCAACAAATGTCGGAGAGGAAAACTGCATGGTAGAAGATGGGAGTAACCTCCTTTCACCTGTTCTTTTGCCTCATTCCTGCTAAACACACCAGCCTCAGCCTGTAGCAGAAACTGCCGGTTTTCACTGCTATACACTTCAAGAATACATAAAAAAGCTGGATTTAAGAGCAGTACATGGCTGTGATACTGCAACCATCCTAGCTCATAGCCATTCTAATTAAAAACCCCTAAATTTTGGAGCCCCAACAACACTGAATTGTTAACAGGAACTTCATTTTGAAAGTTAGAAGGCAGGAGAACCAAGAAAAATGCTAGTGAATCCTTTGTCCTCTCCTCTTAGGCAGAAATACATGCAGGACAAAAGAGAGGAGAATTTTTAGTAGTCAGAACAGCAGGTGTGGAGGTTGCCAAGCAGAAGGAAAAAAGGCATGCAGAGCAACAGAAAAGTGGCTTTCAACAATTTATCTTTTTTTTTTTTTTTGAGCATGCATTTTTGAAACTGAAAAACCAGGTAAAACAAAGCTGTGCTGCTAGCGGTGACATCACAGGCCCCAACCTTTGCTTCACGTCGTTTGTTTTACAGGATGTAAGAAGTGCTTATTTTTTGTCTAGCTTGGGGTTTCTGCAGATTTTTTGCTGTGCACAGAGGTAGGTGTGAGAGAAGCTACTTGCAAAGACTTGTATAGAATTCCACAGAAATCCTGTTTCTTGACCTCACATGGATCAAGCATTGAACACCCCTGCCCCATTGAACTCAGTGGAGTTGACCAAAAATACAGGAATGTGTCAGAAGCACTAGCTGCAGATTGAAACCACAATTCATTTAGAAGTGACTTCCTTTGTTTAATATTTATTGGTAGGCAGGCATACATCATACACACAGAGCGTACTCCTTAATGTTCCAAGTACAATTGTACCTGTGAAACCTAGTCATGAGCCACTGACATCAACACTGTACTTTGCTCCATACAGCCACGCATCTAAGAAATGGCTTCCAGCTGAAACACTTGCCATTTATATGTCTCTAATTACAGTAGTACACAGAGAACAATCGGTATGGGAGAGATGCTGGAAAGAGGCTCTGAAAGCCTCGGGTATAGGCAGGGAGGGAGTGAAGCTCAGCTCACACCTGAAACAGGTTCTGGCATGGTATTCTGGGTCATTCCAGCGCAAAGCTGGCATTGATTGCACGTGACCTATATGTACACTTCTCTCTGCATAGTTAACTAGAATAGTTTCCTTTGTTGAAAAATTCCAATATTGATAGTTTTACATTTTTAAACAGTGATGCTTAAAGGCAAAAATTAAATGCCTCAAGAATATAACTGCACTAAGTGCCATTATGAGACTGATGAATATACTTGGTTTCAATCATGGGGCTAAGTCCCATTGGATTTAGCTGGGTGCAAAATTATGTCACTACTGAAATAAGGTTTTGCTGTCAACTACACTTGAAACACAATTTCACCTTTGCTTGGTACATGTGCAAGTCTGGTAGGAAGTCAATAGGCTCACACTATATACTGGAGACTGTAGACCAATCACCCCACATCCCAATCAACTGTAAGTGACCCTGAACACAGGCCCATGACTACAAAGCAACTGACTGAGGAATTACCACTCTGGTGGATGTGTCAGCCCCTGAGCTGACAATTGTGCTTTAGGGTGGGAAACAAAGCATTTCTAAAAAAAAACCATATACCCATCTTTCTGTAAACCAGTATTATGTTTCTAGTTTCAGCATCCTCCTAAATCCAACTTACCTCAGCATGCACTAACAGTAAGCACCTTATAACTTGCAGATGGAAAGTACACCGAGTCATGCATAAAATAAGCATGACCTAGCCATGTATTTTTATTCGGCTCAATTGGTTTCTGGTATGTAAGTTTCCTCTACATAGAGGAGGGCATTTATTTCTGCATCTTGTGCAAAGTAACTTTACCATAGTGTTTTGATTAGTTCCTTAGCTAACATAATTAAGTTTCAGGGTAAAATACCAGCTTTACTGAGGTCAGTGGGAGTTTTGCCTTGAAGTCAACAGGATCAGCTTTTTACATCAGATGCTCACATCCGTAGTAACAAACCACTACTTGTCTTCTGGTTGCAGTACCCAATAGTTCCATTGGACAGAACTTTCTGAAATGGTTCCTCTGACAATGACATTCATTTCCTATTTACCTTATAGACCAGTATATAGAACATCATCAACAGAACATATCAAGTCCAAATAATTCATATGTAAGGAAGAAAGTATGGCATTCATCATATATGTCACACAGCAAAGATATTACTAGCAAGCAATATTGCAGTCATGCAGTCCATTTCTTCTCCCAGATATTTTAGAGTCTAAACAAATGAAAAAAGACAAGTGGGGAGGTGGTACTATTTCTATTTTACAGAAAAGAAGCTGATGCACAGAGCAGTTACAGTCATAAAGGAAGAATGCATCAGATTTGAGAACTGTACATCAAGTTTCTAGGTCTAATGCCTTAAACGGGAAACACTGATTAAAAATGCCATGCTCCTGTGAAAACTGACCAGGTTAGGAAAAAAAAAAAGAAAAAAAAAAAAAACCTATTACCTATGAGAATATAAACTCACTTGATGTTTAAATGATTTTCATAGGGTTTACATACAAAAGAGAGCATGGCTAGGTAATTCTGCTGTACCCTATTTAGTAATGGTCAACTTTGAAGTCATTATAAGCCATAGTGATGCCTTCTGTACTAGTAAAGTTAGAAAGTGGCAGTAACGACTTTCTGATGGGAACTGGATGCCAGCCACTGTATCTTTGAGATACTCCTACAAAGTCTCTGACCCAAAGAACTTAGAAGAGAATTATTTAACATGTGTATAATTAAATACACTCCTCAATTAATTGAGAGATTGTGATAAAAGGATACAGGGATACCAATATCACTTTAAACCATCCTTGCAGAAAACAAGCTTAGTTATCTTTGAAGGGTCATACGTAACCTCTACTTTCAGAGATAGCGAGGAATAGGACACAACTTGAACATGTTAAAGAAGTGAAATCAGAATGTAGAGTTCTAAATCACAAGAATGATTTTTAAAATGAGATGCTTTGTTTCTGGAAATTCTGGCTGAATAACTGCATTTCCTCTCTGCAATAATACCACATCATATGCATTACCTAATCAAAGTCTATGTAAAGAATCCCTTATTGGCACAGGGAACAGTTTCTCACAGTCTGGTCCCAATGGCCCATTCTTTTGGGCATTTTAGCAATGTGAAATTAGTTACATTTGTTAAATGACAATTTTTTATCCTGTAATACAGATAGTTTTAGCTATTTTGCTTGAATTGGGAACACAGAAAATATCATAAGCCCTGATCATAAAACATATGAGAAAAAAAAGCTGGTGCTACAGCATCTAAGGCGGGGGGGGGGGGGGGGCCTGACACAAAATATGCATGCACATTTTATGAGCAGAGTATTATTTTAATCCTAGTACCTCAATGCATTTTCAAGGTCTGTTCCCAAACATTGTATCTATTTTGACAAAATTTTTTGACCCTCTTGTCTAATAAAAATATAATCCTTTTGGCAGCTGTCACAGATGCTCATTCTACAGTGATTTTCTTTTCACTAACCATAAGGCCTTTGATGCCCACTATGTAATATATTTATCAGTATGAATGAAGTCACATACCCCAGACAATCAGTTGTGTCTTGGGAGAGTACATTACATCCAAAATATACCAAATTATGAAATCCTCAGAACTCAAATGTAGCTGAACTGAATCTAATGGAGTCTGTGAAGAGCACAGGGCGTTTTTATATTTAGGATTAACCCACTTCAGCTACAGGTTCCAAACCTGAATTCCAGCCTTCCCCCAAATAAAGAGGTCTGATATGGAGAAAGGATTGAAATCTGCCTTCCTTATTTTACCTGGAATGACAACTCACAGAGACATCTCTGGAAAACTCTGGGGGAAAGACGGTTAATATTTCAAGAGGCAAAGGAGGGGATGAGACAGAAACTAAGCAACAGTGTAATGGAAAATGGGGTTGTCCAAGTAAGGAAATAGGAGCCAGATGCAGAAGTGATTTCTCCCCTCCTGTATAACCTTATTCTATTCCTTCCCATCTTCTACCTCCTTCAGAGATTGTCCTCCTGGAGATTTAGTCCATCCAGCCAAAATGGTGGGAACAGAAATGACCAGGTGACTTCTGAAGAACTCTTCCTGTTCTTGAATGTTATTCTGCTTTCTAGTTGCCTCTAAAATCCTCCTCTACCTCCCCATCATCTCTAAGTTCATTGACATATGATCTTTTCTAGCCAAAAATCAAAGTCAGCAGTCCATTCCTCAGCTTCCTTGGTAATCAACTGTCTTCTACACTATTAAACATATTGCTTTGGTTTGTGGTATTTGAGCAAAGGTCATATATTAGTCTGTATTCTCCTTGTTGTCCTATTTTCCCTCTCAAAAAAAATCCTTATCTTGGTTAACCCCTTTGCCCCTGAATCCTCATGTTTTAATACCTAGACTTCAGTTAAAAGGGTAAGCATAGACTGCAGCATGTTTTGGTGTAATTTGTGTCATGTAATCACCATCTAGGATTACTGTCCTATTCAGATGACACACTACAGGCACCACAACAATGGTAAAGGAGGCTTTTCAGCCCTTTCCAAGGGCTTTTGAATAGTCAGTGCATCAGCTGTTTCAGCTACTGTAGGTCTTAAATGTAACCATAAGTCAAACAAACTTTTAAATATGTTGTAAAGAAGTTTTGCTTTAAGAAAACAATTTAGATTTGTAGTTATAGCAAAATGTAGCAAATAAACACAGCCCTCCTAAGAAGGGTTAGGCCATCCAAGGTCTTTCATGCAAAGATATAAGTTATTCTTATTTAGCATCTTATCCATCCTACACTAATACAATGGAAAAATTTTAATTGTCCTGGCCACAATACTGAAAATTTTCTAAGCATGGAAATCTTACTGATTACAGGAAATCATCTGCCCAAAGAATGGTTTACATCATTTTCAAACACCAGAATAATACCTTATTCCATGTGCATGAATTTTGAGGGTTTCTTCTGCCTCTTCTTTGCATTGAGACACTGTTAATCGTGCTGCCTCATCCTAAAATGTGTATTCATGACAGATTTAAATATAGCAGAAGTAAAACATTAGACTAATCACTGCAATGGCAACAGGGTTTGTTTTTTGTTTGTTTTGTTTGGTTTTTTTTCCTTGCAGGTAGCATTACACCTTGCTATAACTGCTAGAACTTTAGTTTAATCATCCTAGTTTTCTGCTTACTGGCCAGGCTAGTAGCACTATCAGATGGCTATATTCTAGACAGTTAAGTTCAGCTCTGTTCTTTTAAGCCAGTTGTCTAAATTTCTTTCACATGTAGTTTAACTTGTAAGAATTTACACAAGTTCTTGTTCTTACGAAGTCTTCTTTGAGGAAAAGAGCTGATTTCCTACTTGTTCATGGTGTAAATCAAAATAGGACATTTTTATTATACTGCATGCACCAAAAATTAAGTTTTATTACAAGAATAATCATTTATAAGTCACCTAAAAATGACTATTTTTTAAAATGATAAATGTTTCATTTTCTAGATGTAGACATTTAAGAACAACAACAGAAAACCCCCCAAAATTTTATTCTAGAAACATCCAAAAGCTTATTTTATTTCTCTCTAATTTATATTGCAAGAGACATACACACTGTCCTGGGTCAAATGAAACATTCTGGGTTGATTTAACAGTTGTGGGGTTTTTTCTTCCTTGAAAAGGCAAAAACATTTCTGTTTAACCCTATTTAATGTCACTCCATTCCTCATACAATATGCTTTAATTTTGCCATATGGCCACTAACTCAGAAATCTAATTCTAATGCCAACTTCATTACACTTAAGTCAATGACAAAAGCTTCAATATAAGAACACAAAATGGAAGTTTTGATTTTTAACAATAGATTTTAAGAGGTATTTCAGTAGGTTAGAAGAGCTTACAGTGAAATTCCTAAAGAAAATTTGACTGTCATATCAGTCATAGGTCAAATCCAGTTTTCTTTCTGCAGAACAGACTGCTAGATATTTGAAAGTGGATATGAGCATAAGTTTGCTTTCATTAGAGGCTTATAATGTTTTGAAGAAAAAATTTACTCCTGAAACTCTTTACGTAATTATCGTAACAGTGAACTATTACACAGTTATTTCATTGTTTCTATAAGTGTCTGTTCTTCTCTGGAGCTTTTATCAGCATGGCTATCTCCTATTGATTAGTTGTAAATAAATAGTAAATGCTATTGGACCAGTTTAACATTCGTTTATGCTTGCATTACAAAAGGGATGATCTTCCCTTGCTGTATCACTTCTAACTTTGTATGTCCTTTTGCATCCCACCTTCCAATAAACAGTTTCAATCTTTTCAGTATTCTCTCTGCAGCAAGTCTTGTATCACTTGTCATGTGAGAAATATGGGAGAAACTCAAGAGTCCTTGAGTAGGAAGCTAGAATTATCTTTTAATAAGGCTTGGGTCATAATGCTTATTTCAAAGACGCACTTAGAAAATGAAAGAGTAATTTGAAGAAGTAAGGAAATGGTTTCAAAATGTTTTAGATTAGACTGATGTTTACATAGCTTAAAAATTGTGTTTACTTTGAGAAGGCACAGCATAGTAGTTCAGAAACCCTATCAATTAGAAACACTACCGAGTGAATAACAAAAAGTCAGTTTAAAGGAGGCTTAAACTGATATACTTCCAGCTAAGAGCTATTTATTCTCACAGGATGCTTTTGGGTCATATCTTTTTTTTCCCCCACTAATTGTCTTTACCTCAATTGTATACTGAAACTGCCAAACAAAAAAGGGTAAAACTGCAATTTCATCTTGCCCGTAAGCTCAAAGCGTAGCAGCTTCTGAAGGTGATTTTGAACAGATGAATTTCCAAAGCCAAGTCATGCAATTCATCATCTTCCTCATATTGTAAGGTAATTAACAATAATTGGGAAGGCCACTCTAACTTACACAAATCTCTCTCTCTCAGACTAAACAGAAAACTCACCTTGAAGTACAACACTGACTAAGAAAGAATTTAAGAAAAAAAATCACACTTAGGAAAACACTTCTCACTTAATCAGGCTTGCAGCTTGAAACTGCAAGACTGTGGGCACCAAGTTCCACTTAATCCTTCACAGAAAGGTTCATAACCAGGCTAGGCATCTGCACTGTAACTGCCTTCCAATGTCATAAACCTTGTCACAAAGGGGCTCTTCAAATGAAGACTATTGCAAAATATGCTCAGAGATGAGACGAAAGTTCATCTGAAGAAGTGATAATCTTCTTCAAGGAAGTCAAAAGGTAGCAACCAGAACTTAAACATCATAGTTTGCTTCCTTGCAGGGCACAGTCATTTGATAATTAATAAAGGTAAAAGTTGCAAAAAGCGCACATCTAAGAATCGCTTATGCATATAACAGAGTAAGCCTATTTGTTTATCTAGTAGAAAAATACCTGGGATCTTCAAGTAGATAACACAAGCCATAAAGAAATCCAGAAGGCATTCTTTGTTAAAGTAAGCAGAAAGGAAAACTGGTTACGAATGAAGACAAATATGACAATTAATGTTTACAACCCAACAAGCAATGAGAAAAGCCAAAGCAGCAATGTATGTGATAGCAATACATAGACTTCTAAACTAAAGATCTCTGACTGACTGCTAAATGCATGCACTACAAGACAAATAGATGCACTTAAGAGGAGACCTGTGGGGATATCAGCTCAATGAACTTGAAACAAGCTGTTAATAAAACACTGTCTCAATTGCAACTGTATAATACAGCCAGTTCAGAAGAATGCCCACATGAAGGGCTAACAAAGCATTTGCAATTAAAATCATTCATTTAAAAATCCAGACAGTCATATTTGTGTGACTGCCCACAGACATTTTCAAACTTTCTGTGGGAACAGAGTGATCATCATGTTTTTTTGAAAGCCAATATTACTATTAAAAAGGCAGATCTCCTACAGAAGTACATATACAAGGTTTCAGAGCAAATCAGCGCTTGAAAGTGCTGCCAGTTAACCTGAGGCAAGTGTTTGGGTTCTGTTGTTTGTCTTACACGTGGAGGAGAACAAGAGCTAACTGAATTCAGCCTTACTCAGCATACGAGCATGTCAGTGGGTCTCTGAAACTACTCACATAGAGCAAACATCAGTACCACCAGGAACATTAGTGAAAACTTCCATCTTGGTCTTGTAACAAGGGAAAAGCATCCCAATTATCCATCTTTTCTCCAGTCGGGCTTCCCATTGCACTAATAAGCTATTCGCTAGCAGGAAAGCAGTACTTCCAAGAAGACGACAGAAAAACAGAATAGGGAGCCAGCTGAGACATGCATGGTACATAAAAACACAAAACCCTTGAACATCGGGGCCTCCTACAGCACGTCTCCTGGCTATAAAGGTAGGTTTTCCAGCATGCAAGGAAGTTTCTGGCAAAGCATGAGCAGAGGTAGACAAAGGAAAACGTGTGTGTGTGTGTATTTAAGAGAGAGAATGCAATGCAAGAAGTCTAAAAGTAATTTGGTTTTACTACAAGCAGTTACATAGTGGGCACTACAACAAAAGCATTTCCACTATAATGGATCTATTAACCTGCCAACACTATACCACGGCACCTAATTAGCCTGCTACTTTTTTATCCACCTTGCATCATATTTCAATTTGCCTTTGTAGCTGGAGCATGAAAAACATTATGGAAAGGTTTGTTGTACCCTAAGAAAAAAAAAAATCATGAGCCTTAAGTATTTATATTATACCACATATATTTATGTCACCTATTTTTACTACTAAAAGCTAGACTAAAGATCCTTTGCTTTTAATAAAATTTATTATTAAAAATAAAAACTCTTTGTATATTCTGTATAATTCATTTCATTCTCATGCAAATGCATCACTCAGATTGTTCATTTGTATGAAGATAAATATGTTTATTCTTCCATTGGCTCAACGCTATGAGAAAATTAATGCACTCTAAAGCTACCCATAATATAAATAAAAAAAAAAAGAATACTTCAATCCTTCAGAACTTTCTTACTGGAAAAAGGTAGTCAGCTAATTAAAGAAAGCTGTTTTTCATCAGGAAAATCAGCAGTTTTAGAACATAAAGTAACTACTGGTGCAACATTAATATTTTCTCCACTGTTACAAACCTGATTCAATTTGAAAGTGTGCATACAGATAATTTCCATATATTTAAGTACGGTCTGCAGACAGCGCCTAACAGCCTCGAGTGGTACTCTATATTTTTCAGCTATGCACAGGCTAAAATCTGTCCAGTTGCTTCAGCACTCCATGACCAACTGACAGGTTAGGTCTCAAGTGTGATAATCAAGTATAACAGAAATATATAATAACCACTACAGTGTTGACATGTCATTGTAAGCACACATTCTCTCCCCTATACAAGTATAGTTCTGTCATAGTATTGCAATACATGAGTGTCAATGCAATCTGCTTTGTTCAGGGTTTGCAGAGTGAGAGCCAGATTGAAAAAATCAAAGATCCTACTTCTCTTAACGGACTTGGACCTTTTTGATGTCTCGCTCTTTTAAGAATAAGCTTTTTAAAGATAAAAATGATTCTGTCATTAATTACAAGCAGCATGACTTCTGTTCAAACACTAGGAAGTTTTACTTCTAGAGAACAAGTGATGTGAAAGTGCTTTCCACCCTGTTATTTAAAAGATTTCTGTAGCATTTTCGGACAATGTATTTTCAGGCATTCGTCTTAAGTGACAAGGAATATTCTTGGATATTAATATTCTTTTTCTTCTGAAGTATTTCTGAAGGGTTTTAAAATCTGACAGGTATATTCATACTGCCTTAACAAAAAGACTCCCCATTTGTGCGTAGCAGCTTGACTTTCACCCTTCGGATTTTGCGAAGGCATCACTATGCTAATCCTTTTGGTCACCAAGAAGGATTCTATATTGGAGAAAGTCAGAATACTTCATGTAAGTAACACGCGGGAGCAGAAATGGATGCCAAAGATTTGGAAACATTCTTGGTTCTAATTTAATAACAGAAAACTTGCCTCTAAAAGTTTATTGTTACATGTACTGTTTATTGTTCCATGTTTTGTTTATTGTTACATGTTACATTACAATGCAATGGAAATGCCATTTCAGGCTTTGTCCGCAGTTTTTTGGGCTAAAAATGATTGAAAATCAGAGTTACCTGGTTTTCTTAAATGATTACCACTTTGAGCAAGCCATAATGCTGGGAACTCGTATCTTCTTTTGAGCAGTGCCACACCTGCACCAATAATGCTGCTCAGGTGCCCAGAAGTCATACTGCAGCTGTTCCCTGTAATTTGCCAAAGCAGCAGACATACTGCCCTGCATGATATGTGGTGATATATGTGGTGATATGCGATATATGATATATACGATACGTGATATAGACATGATATGTGATATATACACAGATGCGATATATACAATATGTGATATATACACAATATATACTATATGAGATATATATGATATGTGATAGCTATTATATGAGATATGATATTATATGAGATATGATATCTAATGGGACCTTGTTTTTTTATAGATACTCATGAGGTTAGTCACGTTCCACCAGCGTAACCTCTCTGGAGTTTTTGTGTGTTCAAAGAAGGGCACAGAACAGGTTTAGAAAAACAGGAGTGAGTCAGAACCTTGTGCAGTCCTGAACCTTGAATGACGATCAAAGCAATGATTTTCACTGCCACAATGCACACTGCATGTTCAGTGTAATAAAAACTTTAAATATTGGTGAATTCATGAACGTGTTTCCACTTAATAGCTTGATCTTTTGGAATCTGCCTGAATTAAGCTATAAATCATAGTACATTGTTTCAAGCTGCTAAATGTGACAAGCCAGGTTTTCAAACCCACTAAAATATGTTCTAAAACCTATTCCAAAAGCCTTTTTACTGTCTTTCAGTAAAAATCACCTATTAAGTATGCTGAAACATAGTGTGTTACATAAATGGAAACAAGAAGCTAATATGAAATAGGATATTAATAAAAATGAAGAGTGAGAAGATGGACCAATGACTGAGAAAGCCTCTTAGCAACAAGGTTCAGGAATGAAAAGGATGCTGCACATATGAAGCAAGTTTATGCAAAACACAGGCTAGAGTCCAACTGAACAAGTAGCTACCTTCGGGTAATAAAAGCACATTTCTTTCAGGTGTTTAGGAAAATGTACTTAGTTAAAAACATTAGCACTCAGTCACTACTGGTAACTGGACTACCAGGTACGGGGAAAGTATTTTTGAACACTGTAATGGTTAAAAGAGTCTTCTGCCCTAAATACACTTTGAAACTAAAACCAGTTGTGCAGAATGAAAAGTCAAAGCCTGTTCCAATTCTTTTAAGAATCAATGCAGCTAAGGCCTTAAGTGAAAACAACAGGAAGAGTAGTATTTTTTATTTCCATAGCAATTGTCATATAATACTTCATCATTGAGCAATGTTTTAAGTTAAGTCACTTTACAAACTACCTGAAAAGAACAATTCCTTCAGCACTTGAAACACCGTCAGCTTTGTTACCCAGCATATCAGACCCAAATGACTCTGCTAACGTCTGCTTCATTTTAGCCCACATCTATTTAATTAGTACCATGCAACAGGCTCCCCAATCTCCCATCTCCAAAGAATTTAAATGTTAACAACTATGACCAACCAATGAGAACAAGCTACAGAATTTAAGACACTTAAAATCAATAAACAAAATACTAATTTATTTATTAGATTAACTAGCTAAACAATGCTGCACATACCTGTGAAGGGCCTTATTTGAAATTTCAGCCTTGCTATTGTCAGGCAGTAGTGAATACACAAGGCTTGGGTTTTCTGTGCGCTAGAGCTCTGTTGTCTCAGCTTGCTTTGCTTGTCCAAGATTAACTTCATCAAAAGGACGGCCTGAGTATTTATCCAATAATAGTTACTAAGAATAGAGGGATATTGGGAACAAGCCTTCTGCGTAAGCTTACATTATCTGAAGTAGGGACTCTACTGGCCCATGATGATGGATTGACTAGCTGTGATCATTGCTCTTGCTTCCCATCTCTAGACACAACCTTGTAAAGGGCCCAGCTCTTGTGGAAAAGACTGCTGTGTCCCATGCTTCATTTCTGAAATCAGGTGCAGAATGGTATTCCGGGAAGAAAAACAAAACAAAACAAACCACACCAAAATGCCACTAGAACAAGAAATCTGTTGTCTATTCAGTGCCTCTAGTAGAAGAGGGGTAAGTTAAAGGTCCCTAAGCAGAAATTCCCCTGGCAGATATTTAGACATTCCTGGGATACATCTCACCTATCTTTAAAAACTTTCTGCAGCATACAGATCTATACCTATACTCAGTTCAATGGAGAAGGAAGCACTTTCTGCATGCAAATCAATACAATCATCTCCATTTGGAAGATAAGGAATGTGCTGTTGACTCCACTGAATGACGAAAGGTGGAGAGAACTCCACCGTGCATGAATACAACCAGTTTAATGAATCACGTCCTATCTACTAGCACTGGGCACCAGCTAAGTGTGAGACAGTTTTAAGAAACCTTATTTCTGACAGCAGTTGATTGTCTTTTACTAAAATCCAGCAGAGAGGGCCAACTATGAAACATCATTAGAGATAAATGAGGAATACTGCACTGATGAGAGACCAGGCTGTAACTACAATATACAACAGGAACAGAGAAAGAGCACTGGAAGACGCAGACTTGAACTGTCTTAAGGAAATGAGGATGGGCGAAGCAAAGCAAATTCAAGTATACAGTGGACAACCACTATGCAAACTGCAAAGAACCCAAACTATTAGAAGCAAAAGAAATCTGTTACAGAAAGTTGCCCATGGACCTATAGTGAACTGATAGCAAGATAACTTCTTGCCATATGAAGAAGAGATGCAGTGACTACAAGGGGATTATGTCACTTAACCAAGAGCATGTAAGACCCAGAGCTTGCATAACATGAATGAGAACCATGTCAATAACACAATTCATTCAAAAGCATTCTATTTAACAGTTATGTACAGGGTTTTAAAAGAAGATAAGCAAGACTATCAGCCTGAAGGGGTTGTTTATGACTTTTGTATTTGGTCTAGAAAAGTTGGCATGGTTAGCCAAATCATGGTATCAAAACTTTAAAAAAAACCAAAACAAAACAAAACAACTTTATGGAAAGAAGTTAAACTGAGGTTCAAGAGTACTTTGTTTTCACAATGGGAGAATATAGAATAAAATGCTTAGGTAAATGAACTAAGAAAGGTACAACGCATAGCGATATAGTGGAGGAGGAATTACCCATGACTGAGTTTAACCACGTTACTCACTAGGCAAGCCATTCCCGTGCATGTAAAACTGCTAATGCAGGGTCCGAGGACAATGTTAACATGATACAGGAAGGGACAGAACAGAGCTCAAAAAGTTCAAGCACTCTGCAGTCAGTGCCTTAAGACACAGATTACAAGAGCAGTCTTTTGTCATATAGCTATGGGAATAACATGTAAAAGCAAAGAGTGAATGCACCTGCAGTATAAAAGAACGTAGAAGTTAGACATTGCCTGAGAAGAACCAATTAAATACATAAAAAGAGAATGAGGAGAAAAATCTGGAGAGACAAATTATTCCAGATATTTCCTATACCTTAAGCAGCCCAAGGTTATACCTAAAGCTGTTAGAAAAATAGAACACCTCTATGGTACCCCTTAAGGGAATGTATTCTGTAGATTACCTAGCAAGGAAGGTAACAAAAGGAAAATCATAGATATTTTGATGATATAAAAGGTTAATGCTGACAATGCTGATGCCTTAATCTAAATGAAATAGCAAAAGATCATGACTAGAGGGTCTAAACAGCTCTGGAAAGCTGGAAAGAACTAGAATTCACAGAGCAAATCAAAACAAAAAGGTAAATCCCCTCAAAATAAAAATAACGTTAATACCACATTTGGAAATAGAGGCACCTCAAACTGTTCAGGTGACCACAAGGATGCCACGATAAAGGGCTATTGCAAAAATAACTCAGTTTTCTTCAATATCTGATCTGAGCTGCTATTGTTTGCTGTTGATGTTCAACACTTGTTCTGTCTCCTTGAGATAAATTCATGTGAAGACGAGCTAGATAGTAGTCCCCTAAGTATTTTGTCTATGCACACTCTGCGTGACTCCACAATGAACCAAATTATTTTGCAACACCAATAACTGAAATTTGCTTTCCAAAAGAGGTAGTGATTACCATGCCCTAGCCAAGGTAAAGACACAGGGAGGGAAAAACCCTAAACATCTGGTGACTCACTGAAGACATTGCTAGTTTCCACATGGGCAAAACTTATGATTTATAGGGGAAGAAAGATTTGACGACCTTAAAGATTTTTCTTCTTGTTTTGTATTTTGTGAGGAGACACATCTTAAGACTGCCTTACAGAAGAAGCCCAAGTACTGCATCCCCGAGAACACATACTCTAGTTTTAAAGCAGTCTGAATAAGCATGGGGAATTCAGATCACTTTGAAGGTCCCTTCTCTCAGCACCAAGGAGTGTAGTTCCTACTGCTGACCAAATCACTGTATAGTGAGCAAAAACCAAGTACCAGTTCTGTCTCAGAAACTTCAAATCTGTTCAAGAAACATAGCATAAAGTCATAGTGGAGAACTGCTTCAGTGTTGCCAGTTGAGAAAAAACAAAAATCTACAAAACCACGATGACGACAGTGCACATATTCCATGAATGTTTCTGCTGTCCACTGACCTGAGTTGGTCAAGTACCTGACCACAGTGTCATCCTGCTATCAAGATGCTGTGTTTCTAAGTTAACAGATTTCTGGTGGAGACCAACCTTTATCTCTTTTTTGTTATTCCAGGTCTCTTTTCCTCCCCTTGTCAACTTATCTTCTGGAACCATGTGTTCTGTTCCTCCCGCTGCTGCCCTTGATCCTGAAAACTAGTAAGGCAGACCTTCCACATTCCTGCTGTCACTACTCCTCCATAACCTCACTTGTCTCTCAGGTTTTGCCCATTAAGTCCTTCAAAGACTCTGTGGCAAAAGGCAAAGAAATGCATAGGCTTAATAGGAGAATTTCTTGACCAAATTTATTTTAGAGAACTTGGGAGTTCCAATTCTACAAAACTATCACAAGCCCCGAGACATACATTCCCTTACATTGAACTGACTCCCTCTTCAAAGCATCCACAGCTTGGCAGAACACTTCCTTGCCTTCACCCAGGAATCATTCCAGTAGAATCCATCACTCATGATACTGAGTAATGATGGGGGGATAAAATAGCAAATGAAATTCACGTTGATAAATGCAAAGTAATGCAGGAAGGAAACTCCCTTCTCTCACTAGCTTTGCACAGTGGTGGGCTCCAACACTGGGTGGGCTACTGCATCTTAGAGAGATATGAAAGCTATAATAAAAAAATTTATGCATGTCAATTCTATGCAGATGGTGATTTAGTACTCAGTAGCAGTCAGAAAGCAGATAGGATTTCAGAAACTGCTGAGAAAAAAAAGGAACAAAAGAAAAACTCATTATATCATGGTACTAGTTCATGGTTTATCTACATCTCTAGAGCTGGAAAGGGCACAGGAGGGAATGAGAAGGATAGTTAAGAGGTGTAGAATGTTTTCTGTATGCAAGCATTTAAACAGACCAGGAAGATTCAGCTGGGAAGGAATCTCATAAAACTCTATAAAGATCTACAAGTGGCATTGACAAACTGAATAGGCAACAATCATGCATCACTTCTCATAATACAAGAATTACAGTATTATCAGATAGCCATCCTGAAACAAACAAAAGGAGGTGGTTTTTTCCACACAGCATGCAGTTTAAGTGGATTTTTTTAATGATAAAGGCCTACTTACATTTTTAAGAACAATTAAACAGATTTTATGGATAAAAACATCCACCAACAGCTATTAAACACAAAACTATGACCCCTAACACAGCAAGTACCTGTGATACAGGTACAGGTACAGAAAGTACCTGTGATGCAGATATGAGAGGGTATATCTGGGGAAATATGTTTGCCCCATACTTACATGATAAGATATCGAGCCCCGCCAGTATCAGAGACATGGCAGCAAGCTAGATGGATGCTTAACCTGACACAAAACATCCACTCTTACATCTTTTTTCTGTGTCATCTGCCCAATCCAAAAGAGCCACACCAAAGCCCAGTCTACTTGTCCTGTCCCCCATCTCTGCAGAATGCCTATACAAAAAACCAAAGCATTACTCTACAAGAACAGATGGCTTCCAAGTCACCTTTTGATGGCCTCAAAGACCACAGTTGTCTGAAACCTCTTGATACTAGAAGACATTCTCCAAGCTGTCTGAAAGCCTGCTGCTCGGCAAATACAAACTACCATAGCCTCAAGTTCTAATGTTCAGCTACAGGAACAAAAACTTGACAATTTGATACTTGTAACCCACCCTTCTCTGTGTCTTACTGAAGAGCTGACCCAGCTTTGGATCCTCTAAAACCACAGAATATAATGACATCACAACTAAGGGTCAGAGCATGCAACAGACCTCTTCAGACAGACTTTTACATCTTGAAAGCAGATTCCTGTTAAAGGACAAAGCCACCATACTGATGTGCAGTTATTATTGTGTATAGACAACTACTGTCTAGATATTCAACTTAAAATTGCTCTGGACCCTACAACAGGGTATACAGCAGGCAAAAGCTTCAGCAGACTCTTGTGAAGTGGTCAGTCTGCACGCTGCTTAGTTTTTGGCCTCTGTAGAATAAGGTCTTCAGAAAAAACAGACTTGTGCAGTCCTTAAGTTGTTTCTAGGAAAGCAGCTGATCCCTTTTGTTGTCATAATGAGACAAGAATAAGAATCTTCCCAGGGTTTTTTTTGGTAGGAATCTAATATTGTATAGATATTTATGCCTTACTTGTGTCCTGTTGGTCACCTGTGTTTTGAGTGTTTTACTTTCTATTGTGTTGTTCTTTATATGGTGAAAAATGATGAAGGGTTTGTGTCCTGGTGAACTTTGGTTTTGACCAAAAACTGATACAGCACACCACTAAGAAAACAGACCATGCAGAAGGAATTCTTTATTTTTTTGATTTTAAGTAGTACTTTACTACTTCTGTCTTAAAGCAGCATGTTCTTCAGACACTATTTCAACCTTCTAATGTGGGATGATCTACTGCTAACTACTCATATCATTACATTTTCAGAGATCCTTCACTCCCGTGACAGAACAAACTTCAGTATTGCTTAGGTGCTTGTTTATGTATTTTAAATCATTGACATTTCTGCTTAGTCTTGCTGGAAAGTCTGCATCCCTTTTACAGGGGAAGGAAGGCCAGAGAATCTGCCATCCTGATGAATTTCAGTTGCATCCATCATCACTTGAGCTTCGAAATTCAGGCTCTGTATTTGTTACATCATTATGTTTGGTTTTGTTATATCATTACATTTTTGTTAGCAGTAGCAAGCCATATAACACATAGTTTGCTTTATTGGGTCTGCTTTGCTACTAATATCTAGACAATTTAATTTAGGTGTCATCCTTCTAGAAATAAAATGTGAGATAATTCCACCCTATGACCCAACAGATATCTATCAAAAAAATATTTTTACATTTCGCATTAACAGCACTTTTTGAAACTGGCTAAAAAAAAGTTTGTGATTCTATGATAAGTACAGCCAGTATGGGCTTAAGAATTGAAGATACCAAGTTCATTGAGGATCATGTCTTAGCTTTGTTTTCAAGAAACGGACGTAGGTAATTTACTCCCTTAAAACAAGCTTTGGGGTTTTTTTTATTGGTTTCCTAAACTCTTCAAACTCTGTGAATCTCTGGCTTTTCAACCATGGAAAATGCTCTTGTGCAAGAAGACAGGACTTCTCTTCCAGGAAAGAGGACTTGCAATGACGATGACTCTGGAAACAAACTGATCATATCATGTGCTTAGCATCTCAATTTACAGGAAAACCCATGTTCTTTTGGGGAGCCGCTCTGTGCCAGATATAAATTCTCCAATAAGGCTATGCAACTGACTGATATTTTTTGTTGTTTTGGCAGCTGAATTGGAAAAAATTAGAAAATGCGTTCATGTTTAAATGGGATAAACATTTGTTTCATTTTAATGTTTGAAAGTAAAACACCAGAACATTTACTTCATACCAGACAGAAAGGAAAAGGAAAGGAAAAAGCAAAGGAAATAGGGATTAGGCTCATGAAACAGGAAAAGGATTTTCCTGGTTCTGATCAGTATTGCACGAAACAAAACCACTGCCACTGTTCCTAGTACCATTTCCTATGCAAGATATGAAGAGGAAGAAGGCACAACAAATATTTTTTGAGATAGAAGTCTGACAAATTTTGAAAGTTTGTAGGCAGCTGCTGAACACCCAAGCTTTATTAGCCCAGGCCACGCCATCAATATACTGCAAAACACAGTCGGTCCTGTCTTTGGTAATTAAAATAAGAGTTCCATTACTCTCCACTATGTGCCTGCCTAAGCCCACCTAAAGAGGGATACATGACTGATAAGGCAGACAGAACAGAAAAGGAAGACCAAGTTCAAAAACTAAAGGAAGAGAAATCTCAGCTTTGATCGTGCAAAATGACAGTTTCATTTACATTGTTTATTTTATACAGGGCTTTTAATTGTTTGTTGTAATATATTATGCAGAAGGTTGCAAAAACAATGCTTGCTTTTAAAGCCTAATTATCAAAACAGACACCAATATAAACACATCCTGCTTAAGAAACATGCTGACTTCCTTGAGAATATTGCTCCTCTTATCTTTCCTTACAAAGCAGCTAGCACCAAGAGTCTTGACTAGGGCTTACTGTGAGACAGACACAGTACAAGGTGCTTCTGAAAAGCATGCCTATGTTGTTGGAGCTCTTGCTTGATGTTTTAAGGTTGGACTGTAATTACCATTGATTTAAGACTATTGGCTTAAATTTCATACTTCAGAGAGGAATAAAAGAAAAGAGAAAAATAATCTCTTAAATGTTTAAAACTCTGAAGCCTTGTGAACATGTTTATTCCATATTTCATTTCCAACACTGCAGTAAGTTTAGAAAGATATTACTGATGTTCAATAGGTAAAGTATTAAATTTCATTCTTATCAGTTCTCAATCATTTGGACTCATGTTCATGCTACTGCAGATCTTCCACTGCAGTCCAAACTCAGAAGATTTAGGGAGAAGCTAGGTGGAGTTGCAAAATAGTTAGAAGGGTTACAAAATCTGGACCAAAATTTGCTATAAGCATTAACCTTGTTGCACCCCTCATAGTATCGCTGAGAGATTAGACCAATTACAAAAGCATAAAATGAACACACATTATGCAAATTAATTTTAATGAGAGCTATGCATGTATGCCTATGTGTGTGCATGTGGATGCATATTGATTTCTCTTAAGTATAATAGATTCTAGGAAAAAAAATGGAAGCAGTCTTTGGACTATGGCCTCAGGGTTTAAGTGACTAATGATGGACGAACTTTCCCTGCTATGAATATGTTACTATGAGAAAGAAGATAGAGACTGTCTAACAAAGACAATTAATGGACTGAACAGCTCTCTGCTAAGAATGACCCAAAAGTGTGGGAAGCTAACGATAAAGAGTAGAAAGGCAAAGAAGTATTATTACTGCCAATTCCCTTCCTCATAAATTTCACATTGTTATATTTAGATTACTGGCCAGGAGTGCATCCTGATTCCTGCAGAGGGGACTCAGCAAGGGCTTGCTTTCACAATAGCATCCCTCAGACGCATGGGGCTTGACCCTGCTTCCATTCAAATAAACAGGAATTTGCCCATGGACTTATAAAAGTAGGTTGCATGTCTTGAAAACAGTTATTTCATATTAAAGAAATATTTGAGCCCTGTTCAGTAACTCTTCACCTGTGCTCTTCTACTCTGAAATAAAGGTGAATTGTTTCTTTGTTGCAAGACAGGCTTTAATTTTTAAATACAGTTCTATGCATGAGGCTCCTAAAAAGTAATTATCAGCAATGTATGATGTGAGCTGGTTGCTTATGTAAAATTATTTCAAGGGAGCTGCTTTTGACTGACACTAGTCAAGAGATGAACAGTGAAGCTCACCCTGAGTGAAAAGGAAGGGAACAGAAATGGGAGGAAGTTAAGAGCAACTGAGCCTGATCTTTGCAGCAAAGATGCTGACCGCATAGTAATTCGTACACTCTGCTGCTCTTCTAGCAATAGAACAACTTTAAGACTGTCACAAATCACAGGTGAGAAGCAGAAGAGCACCAAGCCCACAGGACCCTTTCCATGTGCTGCCAGTCCTTGAGGGGCTATGGGACAGGATGTGGCTCAGTAACCATTGCGCTGGCCAATGCCCCTAAACTAGAGCGATCCCTCTGCGGACGGTTACTCGGCTACTGAGTTACTTCACATAGGAATTCACAGATTTGCCCAAACACAGACGAGAGAGGCTGCAACACAAAGTAATAATTAACAGTCTCCAACTTGTGTGTATAGAGTCTCCTTGCATAGTTGGCTTCAGTGATTGTTTATTTTCTGGCTAGAGTTCAGGTTTCTAAATCCCTGCCAATAGTATTTCTAAAAATGAAAATTCAGCAATATCTTAATCAAGGAAATGCTGCCATGTCACAGCGCTTTACAACAGGATCACAATAAATTACTCTTAAAACTCTACACAATCAAAAAAGATAACAAGCATGATCATATTGAACTTGCTTCATAAAAATGGTTTCAGTATTGAGAACAGCCACTCACTGATTTCTCTCATGACTTTTCAATTCTAGCCCAATCTGTCAGTGAGCAACTCTTCCAAGAAGCCAGATATGCAGCCAGTGTTTTATTCAGGTCAGGGCTCCTGCACCACATATCTATAAGGGGAATTTAACTGCTGGTATAACTGACAATATGACATTTAGAAGAATGAAAGTCTTAATTTTTTTTTCCCCCCACAAAATAGCAATGAAGACCATCCTGTGAAGATGTTGTTCAGTTTCCATTCACACATGCTTGACATTTCCCTCGTTTTGGATAGAGTCAAGTCCTTCATGACTATAAAAGTTTGGGCTGACACTGTTTCTGGCTATAGTCTTATGTTGTCTTTTACAGCTTTCAAGTAAATCAGTCAAACAGCTTTGTATTCAAGTTCTGCATTTTGGGATATTTTGTACCTTTAGAAATAGAAATATTTTGTATCTTTAGAATAGAAAGTTTGGTCTATTATCTTGGCAAAACAAAACATTTGGTCTATTATCTTGGCAGCTTTCTATTCAAATGACATGCCATGGTTATACTGAAAAAAACAAGACAGGAACAAAGAACCCAACCTTAACTGTGTAAGACAATGCCAGTGCTCTGGATCTTAATACATATTGAACATTCATATTTCGCATTCAAGATAAAGTGTCTGAAGCGGACACAATTTCCTTGGAAAAATTTACCTCTGTAGAATTTTGCCTATGTTTCTGAATGTTAAAATATGAATTACCTGGGAAGTGACATAATGGGAAAACATTGCAGCCACATGCTTTGCAAGACAGCGGGGTTTGGTTTTTGGTTTTTTTTGGTTTTTTTTTTTTGGTTTTTTTTTTACAAGCATAAGAATCATTGGGCAGGGGAATAGGTGATGAAGAATTTAATAAATGTTGATGCTGTTAGGACACTACAGGGGAAACAATGCAGTCTCCCAAATGTTCACCATGAAAACAAACCAGTCCAAGATGGGAGATGACCATGCTTCACCTGGTAATCAGAGAAAATGGTATTCTGACTACCACAAGCTGAAAATTGTGTGAAAAAGCAGCCCTGGAGCTCTCATGTTTAAGAATGCAATGCAAATGGCAAATGCACAATCTGTATGACTCAAGTGACTACCTTCCCACCACTTCCTTGCACCTTGACAGCTTTATTTGGACAGAACAGTGGCTTTCTAGTGGCAAAATTAATGGAATACAGGGATTTTGGAAAGCAAGCAAGGAACTGCAGATATCTATGAGCTACATTTTGGAACCCCCTACCTCCAACAGGCTCTAGGTACTTCATTTCAACCCCTCTTAAAGAAAAAGCCTGTAACTGAAAAGGTTCCTCTGTTAAGTAAAACATAGGAATGTCAGTAAGGGTAAGATGAGGGGTGGAGAGGGGGGAGAAAAAATTAAAACCCAAAAGAAAGAGGAAAAAAAAAAGTTTTAGTTAGGAACCGGTCTGACTAAAGTATAACAACTCAAAGCAGCAGAATTGCAGTCCAAACCTTTCCTTGGTAACTTCCAACAGTCTCCACATCAGTGTGGGAAAGGGCCTTTTGCTTCTTCAGGTAAATTGAAATCCCACTGCCTTTTTTGCTTGACATAGTAAATCCTTTGTGTAACAGCTATTATGTCACACTTCACTGCTTCTAGAATTCCATTCCTGATATAATCTAAGGGGCCTGAATAGTGTCCATTAGAATAAGTACATTTTATCAGTAATATGATCAAGCCTCAATTGTTTCTCTGGACAGAATGAGAGCTGGTAATCCTCCACAGTCCTGCCAGGAATGCCCTGAGATTTGTTGTTTGCAGTGCTTGGTCTGCAAGCATGTTACTGTTAAGAGCTTTGAAGCCTAGAACAATGCTTGATGTTTTGTGTAATGTTATAGTCTGGTTCTTTATTAGGAAGTTTCTTTCTAGCTACTGAAGTATGTTTAGGAACACATCTTGTTCCTATGGAAAGCAGGGAGAATTCTGCCCTTCACTCCAAATAGAGCAGGAACAGGCTCCCTGCCTGCAACATCAGACATCCCAGCATAAAGGGACAAAATTGGGTGGGCCTGCTAAGCTTCACTAGTGTGAAAAGGTCAGCCTACAAATCAAGAGACTCAAAAGGAGAAGCATGCAGGCTGTTGCTGGGACTGCTACACATGCAGAGGCGAGGTCTCTCCCTGCTTATCCGCAGGGAATATCAGAAATCTGCACCTTGGCTTCCACTCTGCATAAGACAGCCAGGCAGACCTGTCAACTGCTGTGCTCAGAGTGTATCTCCTGCAAGTGAAACAGCCTAGGCAAGCCAGTCCTACCACAAAAGCAATGCTATATTATGCCAGCTGAAGAGAAAAGGCCGTTCAGAAGCAGCATCTAACAGTTGAGATGCCACCTGAACTCACGTAAGTACTCCGTGGGTCCTCTCTGGAAGCATTATATATTGACAGAGGGTACCGAGCTGTAAGTAGGGAACATGCTATCTGTTCTTCCTGCTGTGCATTGGTTTCTTGGGGGTGGGGGTGTTCCTTCTTTACATTTTGGTGAGCGGTATATGTGCATCTGGGGTATCAATCAAAGCAGAAATCTATCATCTGTCCTACAAACTGCTAGCAGATAAATTTGCCTACATTTTTCCAGTTATCAGAAAGAACAGGAAACAAGAAATATTTTTTTCCTCCAGTGCTTTAAATCTGAACTGTTCCAAAGGCTGCACTATGCTGTTCTTAGATTTGCAAGGATTGTCCTCAGAGCAGAGGCTTCTGAAGACTACTAGATATTATCCAGATGCCAGAACAAAGATACAATATGGCAAAGACAAACAGTTTGCCACGTGTTTTTCGCCTCTATCTCTAGACACTAGTCAGCTTCTTTGAATCAGAATTACACCACTGATATTTCCCATCACCAGTGGATGAACTCTTTACAATCGAGGCAAAGGCACAGAGATAATGAAGACTTCATACTGCAGAATCTATAGAGGCCAGCAAACAGCTCTGTCTTTGTTTTCATGGCCTTTGAAACTAATCCTTTTGTTTAGTGTTTCTGAAGCAGTAAGGCAGTCTGGTCTGTTCGCTCTCAGATTTGATCTACTCTAACATCTGTGATTTGGCTTCTGCTCTTACTGGACTTCCGGTGACAATTAACACCACTAACTATTACTACCCAATTCACCAGTATCTGGATAACTCTTTTGTAATGCCTGTCTTCACCGAGTGCCATATTTTGTCCTGAATTTTTAAGTCCTTATAAAAACTTTCATGCATTCTATTCCTTCATGCAGGAGGCCACACCATGTTCAGTGGGACTCTGCGAGAAGGAAGATTTACTTTGCTCTTCAGACTTCCTATATTCTATATTGCAGTGATGCACAAATCACTGCAACAATATGCAGAGCTCTACAACTACTGAAGTTCATTATTGGTTTGAGCAATAAAAAGATTTGGAAGTAACTTGAATTTGGAAGTAACTTGAGCTGATGTCTCTTTTCATCTATTTTGTAAATAGAAAACACACCCAGGTCCAAAACTTCCAAAGTGACTAGAGGGTTTCTGCATGTCAACTTGCAGGTGTGCAACATTAGGCATTTTAGAGACTTGGGAGAGGTTCTGTTCCAGAATACATTTTTTAAAAAACAGATTTATTTGGGTTGTTTCAAATTTGGCCATTAAAGGTCTAAGTCATTTTGAAATCATTGTACACAGTTCATTAAAAACATGGCAAGTAAATGAAAGGTCAGAAAGGAGCTTTTCTTCATCTTCATATTTAAGAGATTTCATCTTTAAGAAGAATAAAATGACCGAAACAGAAGAGTTTTACTTTACCTTCCACTGGTATGCGAAAATATATTCTTTGTTTTATCTTAATTTTGCCAGCTAAATTCTGATGAAAGACAGAAGTAAATCTACCATATATAGCAGAAAAGCGATCACTTTAGAAGTCAGTTTTTCATCTGTAAACGTTTCGTAGGAAATAACTCTGCCTCAATCTAAAAGCCTTGTTTATCAGAAAGCATCAGTATCTATTAGCATAGCGATTTTGAAAAATAAGACCAAACAAAAAACCATAGCTGAACCAAGTACATCATATTTTGAAATGTAAACATTTTATAGTAGTTTATGAAGAACATAATTAAGCTCCCAACTTGAATAATACAGAAACAGCTCTCATACCTTCCTAACGTCATTACACACTCCTGTCAAATGAAGCCGTGTGTTTTATAAGCTCAAAAAGCATACTTGGAAACTCATCTGCCTTCCTGCCTCCCAGAAACACTGGAAAAGGAAAAAAAAAAAAAAAAGAAAAATTAAGATTCTACTTTGGATCTTTAGTGCTGGTTTCTGCCCTTGATAAGCCCCTTGCTGCCAATATGCGTATTTTAAATTCATGATTGCCTTATTTTTACATCCAGTCAACTAGTACATTCAAACTGAGAGCAAACATAGGTGTTCAGGAAAAGCAGGAATGAGCCATTATTTACTGTCTAATCCTTGGAGGATAGATCTGTGAACTTTTTCTCTGAAAGCTGTTTTCTTCAAAAGGCATTTTAAGGAACTAGCACTAGAAGCAATTCCTCCACTACATCTTCACACTGATCTGCAACAATCTTACTGCCTCTCAGACAGTAACTAGTGATCATGCAAAGACCATGGTGACCGATACAAGAAAAATATTGGCTATGATTACTTGTTATTGTACTGCAGTAACATTTTGCTACTCCAACAGAGAACTGTCTGGGCACAATATATGCCCATAACAAAACTACACTGAAGATCCTATGCTCCAAATAAGCAAGACTGAATGATAAATAGGGGGAGGATGACTAGGGAAAAGATGAAATAGAGGGGTAAAATGACTTGATCAGAGTAGATCAGTTAGAGAGAAAGGAGCTCAACCACCTCCACTAAATACTGCTCCAGTACCTTATTCACCAGACCAGTTGAGGGACTTCTAACACCAGAGAAACAAAAAATACTAAGTTTATTTCCACATACCAGCAAAGTTTAAGCAATATGCAGATTGAGCAATATATAGCTTGAATATGAACACCGCTAGAAGCATTTTTGTTTATGAAAACCAGTGTACATTATATCCAACTTACTTTGGTACAAATACTGAGTAAAATACAATATAAACATCATTATCCATACCTACGGATTTAGCTTTCACATGTATGTACTTTTTTTTCCACTCCCTCAAACAGAACACCTTTATTAGTGACAGGTCATATACTCAGATGTCTTCTTACAATCTTAAGTGAGTATTGTTCTGAAAAATAACTATAGAAGTAATACAGGCTTCTTACGAATTATCTTTCTTGCTGCCCTGTTATCAGTCTTAAAAAATAAAATGAACATTTTTTTTTTCCTCTCACGGCAACTAGGGTCTGAGAATTGAACTGGAATATCTGTTGTTCTTACTCTCACCAGTAACAAGACTGAGCTTTGCAGAGGGTGTAAAGCACAGAGTAAAACCTAGATCACTTTCTGTCTACCTGTATTGGCTGTGCAGCACTAAGTAGTAAAAATTTAACAGTTCAGTATGGAAATTTAAGTCAGTGCCATCCAAAGGAGACGAGATGCTAACTAAGATGTCATTTATTTTTCTTTCTTTGTCTTCATGGGATTGTCATAAAATTACTTCACTGGTAACTAAGGGCTAGTAACGGTCAGACGGTCCTCAACTCCCAAGAAATATTTTCAGATAGATGTCTCACTACTAAGCTGCTAAAAAACAATACAAAAGCCAAGGTCACAGGCCTTGATTCTTTGGAATATTTAAGTAAAAGCTTGACGCGTGATTTGCCTACTGATATTAGAGAACACTAATGCATTTGGAATGAGGCATATGGAATGAGCACTTTGCTGAACTGAGCTGAGCTGGGGATAGACTCTTCCTCACAGTACGAAAGAGATACTTATTTTGAATAGATATGGTTTATTCACTTAAAAGGAGCATTTCAAGAAAGAAGAAAAATATACGCTTCTTACTGAAGTTCCTGTACTATTATAACTTACTACTCCTGTCACCTAAAATGGTCACAACTGAACATCTCCCAGGCAGTTTTTTGGTTTAGAACTGTATATTCTAAAATATTTCTTACACACTCCCAATGATTCTCAGCAGAACACTACATATTAAAATGTTTATTGGAAAACGATGAAAAATGGTAGAACAGGTTCAGATGTTTAACTTGACATATAGTTAAGTTAAAAGTGCATGCTTGCTTGCTCTCTCTCTTTCTCAAAAAAAGCATTTAAGTCCCTCTCAGGTTGCGATGCTAAGGAAAGTGATCAAGACTGGCATTCAATTTTACAGTCTTTTCTTTCTTTACTATTGCATCTTCTTGCTCGATGTATACTCTTTGAGATAGTAGATATTCCTACAAATTTAAGACTGCTAAAGACTCTCCTTTTTACCTGACTGTGATGAAGTTAACCTAGGAAAGCAGTGACTGGTATTTAGCATAAATGGGATTAGAGTCACTGATTTCAGCTGGATGATAGCAGTACACATCTTTTGAAGAGCTAACAAGACTGTGCTATGTTAAATAAAGACTGAAGTTAAAAAGGGGGATTTTCACCAACATCATTAGGGAAAAGGGATGTATAAGGTACCTTTACTGCTCATAACAGAAAACAATATATTTAGTTTTAACAGTACTCCATCTTAGAATAAATATTTTGCTTGATTAGAGCACTTCACAGGTACAAGCGGGCAACATTTCCTTTTGTTGAGACACGGTGGGATATAAAGAAGTTAAGAGACCTGTCAAGGTCACACCACCAGAAGGTGACAAAGTTACACAATAAGTCACTCCTGATTCCCAGCTCTGCTGTAGCAATAAAACTACAGAGACTGCAATACAATGCCTCTCAAAGGGTTCTGTGCTACTAAATGATACACAAACAAAAAGATAACAAGCATCACACTCTTCAGCACTAACACGTCTAAGGAGTAGTCTGAACAACCGACAAGTCAAACCATATCTTAGTCTGAGCTTTACAGCTAAAGGAGATGAGGCAGTAAAACAAGTACCAAGAAATCTTGTATAACTCACACACTTGCTTAGTCCCATCCATATATCATTAACCAAGGCTGGGGAAATAACTGAGCGTTAGAGGAAGGCTGAATAGTGGCCACAGCATCACGCAGGTTTTATTTGCTTGTTTTTCTCCTCAGTGACAAAACACGATACTAGTACGAATAAGCTTCATGAAAAGAAAAAAAAATTAAATCGGGCAAACAGATAACCCCGAAGACTCAGAGGGGTCCTGTTGTCATGGAAACAAGTCACCACTAATGAGCTTTCTAAGACATGAGTGATTAATACCCGAGTCCTGTAAATAAATATTGATTCAAAACCCAAACACACACATAATAAACCTACTGCCAGCAGCCTAGATAATGGGCAAACAAACAAGATAGCCATCCCGCAGCTTGCGCTCTCCACCGGGTCCCTGAGCCGGGCTGTTTACATACCGCCTCGGCTCCCTTTCACACCGGGAGGCACACAAAGTTTCCGAAACGCGAGCTGCCGGCGTGCTGCGCAGGGGAAAGGCGGCGGCCGCCCAGCCCAACGCGGGCCGGGCCGGGCCGGGCCGGGCCGGGCCAGCGCCGCTGCTCCGCTCCCGGCCGGCGAGGCCGCAGCAGCGCTGCCAGGAACCGGGGCACGGCGCCCGCAGGTCTCCTCTTAGGTAGCGCCCGGGAGCGAAGAGAGAAGCGCGATCCGCGACCCCCCCCCGCCCTCCACAAGCCCCGCACGAACCAACCCCTAACCTTGCGCTAAGTCGCTCTCGGGGCACAGCCACTTTTCCCAATAGTTGCGCGGCGAAGCCCCGAAGGAAAACTCGCCGCTGACGCGGGGCCGGGGGCAGCAGCGGGGGCCGGGCGGCGGCACCGCCGACCTCAGGGAGCAGAGCGCGGTGCTTCAGCCCACGAGCCGGGGGACGAGGCGCCGGTGCTCAGGAGCCGCCACCTCCTTCCCCATCTCCCGGCTCTGCGGCTGCCCCGTCCTCTCCTGTCCCCGCCTGCTTCCCCACCTTCTCTTTTCCTCCCCCCGCCTCCGCTCCAACCAGCTGCTCTCCCTCCACCTGGGGCCGGCTCTCCAGGTGCCTCCCTCCTCCCACGCGCGTCCCCTCCACAACAGATAAAGCACAGGAGCGGGCGCGCCACCTCTCCCCACGCCAGGTGCCGGCTCCGCTGTCCCGCACGCAAACTTCCCCGCCCAGGCACCCGGCGCTCCTTTCCTGCCGCGGGCGGCGGCGGGGCACGGAGCGGGCTGCTCGGCTCGGCTGGGGATATCGCTGCACGGAGCCTTGCCCCGGCTCGGGGAAGGGCAGAGCCGCCCGGAGGTAGCCACTCACCTCAGGAAAGCCCGGCAGCGTCCTCCGGGGGTGGGGGCTAAGAGGCAGCGCCGGCGGCCGCCGCGGCATCCCCGATGGAGGTGAAGCCTAGCGGGTGCGCAGGGCGCAGCCCATGCCCTCCTCCTCCTCCTGAGGAGAGACGCGCCGCTCGGCCGCTGCCGGCACTGGCCGCCCCGCCGAGGAGCCGGGCCGCCGCGGCGCCTGTGCGGTTCGCCGCGGCCGCCCCCCTGCGGGAGGGAGCGCGTTGAGGGGGAAGAGAGGGAGGGGGGGAACTCGCGGGTCAGGTGCGGCCGGAGCGGGGGGCGTGTGGTGCCGCTCTCCGGTGCCCGCGGCGCGGCGTTCCCTAGTGAAGTTGGTCTCTGTCGCTAGCGAGCGGGCGGCTCGGCCCCTCTCACGGGGACCAGGCGGCGAGGTGCGGCCGCTCCCCTGCGCCGAGCTCGCCCCGCCCGGGGCCCTGCCCGGCTCCTAACGGCCAGCGCGCGGGGGTAACGGCCGGAGCCCGCTCCACACACCCCGCCACCCCCACCCCCGCTCGTTACGAGGGCGCCGGGGATTAAGTGTACTTTGAATTTTAAGAGCATTACATTAATGAATAGTGATTCGGTGATTTTAAATTGCTCTGGGAGCATTCGGCAGCCTGTTAAGAAGCAATCCTCCCCGGGGACGTTTTAATCGGAGGGATCAAGGCCCGGGCGCCGCGTCCTCCAGCGGCTCTGGCGCGGCTTGCCCGCTCGGGGGCCGGGAGAGCCTCAGCAAAAAGTCCGCCTGCTTCGGATTCCTTAAGGAAATGCATTATAAGAGAGTTGCCGGGCCAGGGCTGGCATGCTTCCGAGGCGGTTGCCTTGCCCTCCGCACCTGTGCGTCCGTCCGTCTGTCTGTCCCGGCCGGAGCGAGGACGCGGCGGCTGTGGTGAAGGCCGTGTGCGTTTGCACGGGTGCCAGCGAGCAGCCGTGGGCGCCGGTACACGGCACGGCAAGCGCAAGGGGAGCGTGCTACGAGGATGTGTGAAGGCACTGGCACGGCATCTCCTAGGAGCAGCGTGACGCAAGCACCAGCCTGGTACCGCTGCTGGCAAGCCCCAGCCCTGCTTAGTAACAGCGTAAGAGTTTTGAGTCCTACGTCTCACTACGAATTAAAATAGCCGAGGCTAGACAGGGTCTGTCTGTTCAGCAAGAGGTTAGGCACGGGAGTAAGTGCGCATTTTAGAGCAGTCGAAGCCGGATTTTTTTTTACGGTGTGACTCCAGCAGATGCAGACATGCACAGGCAGAGCGATGTCAGCCCTCCCGGCTCTGCGCTGAGGGGCGATTCAAAAGCACGTCTGCACACCCAGTACACCCTTGCTGCTGCAACAGCAGAACCTGCCCCTCTAAGACAAAGACTAAAGCAGCTCTGGGAGAGGAAGAGGAAGGTGTACACTGATTTACAGGCTCACTTTTCTAGAAATGGCTAAAGATTCCTCTTTTCTCCCTCCCTCGTCTTGCACCACAGCTCCATAGTCCAACAGGTGGTTGTGACCTCAGAGGAGGAGACTCATCTAAACCATTGTCTATAAATTCTCTCTCCTATGAATTCAAATTATAATAAAAAATATTTTTCATTTACATTTTAATGTGTAAATCATGCAAAGCAGGGAGCTCCACAGATGCTGTTGCAAGCGTGATGACTCATGCCCACCACATGTACATTATTTACTGTTTGGGGTTGGAGCTATGTCTGAATTAGGCTGCTTGATAACATAATCTGGATGTTCTAAACTGCTTCCCTATAATTACGATCTGGAGGAAGTAAAGCATCATTTCTTAAACCTAGTCTCTCTCCCTGACATGTTTTAATTCATAGTCTTGTGTGAAACTACATGTTTTGAATATTCAAGTGGGTGAAGTGCACTTTCTGCACAGGTGTTGCACATGGAAAGGAGCTATTGCAGATGTACTTCTCAGATCAGGCAAGAATATAAACTATGGCTTTCTTCACATTAGCAAATTTAGTCAGTTGTTTAAAAACTGTAGAGGTGAATGATTTCAAACAGAAATCAAGGTCTCCTGTCAGCTTGTGTCAATTTCTTATAGTAGGATGTGTCATTACACGGCCTTGTAAAACTAGGCTACACTGCCCCATTGGGACTAATTCTGTTACAGGCACCAAATAAAACTCCTTATGACTAGGTGGGCTACTGTTATTTTTTCATAAAATAATTACAGAGCACAGGAATGGTGGACAACCAGTTCATCCGTTTGTTTTTTTCTTACAATTCTGTAGTATTGCTGATTCCTCAACTTCACTAAACCCTGAAAGGACAAGGGCAATAAGCTGTTCTACTCCCCATTTTTCCTTTTTTTTCTTTTTAAGCAGATGGTATCAAGGAAGCTCTTTTGTCCTGGTTTCAGCTGGGATAGAGTTAATTTTCTGCCTAGTAGCTGGTATAGTGCTGTGTTTGGGATTTTGTATGAGAATAATATTGTTAACAAACTGATGTTTTAGTTGTTGCTAAGTAGTGCTTACATTAAATCATGGACTTTTCAGCTTCTCGTGCTTTACCAACTAAGAAGGCTGGAGGTGCACAAGAAGCTGAGAGGTGGCACAGCCAGGACAGCTGACCCAAGGTGGCCAAAGGGATATTCCGTACCGTATGACATCACGCTCAGTGTATAAACTAGGGGAAAGCTGGCTGGGGGGCCGCTGCTAGGGGACAGGCTGGGCATCGGTTGGCAGGTGGTGAGCAACTGCATCGTGCATCACTTGCTTTGTATTATTATTATTATTATTATTATTATTATTATTATTATTATTACTACAATTATTTCAATTATTAAACTTCTTATCTCAACCCATGAATTTTCTCACTTCTACTCTTCTGATTCTCCCCCCCATCCCACTGGGCAGGGGGAGGAGTGAGCGAGTGGCAGTGTGGTGCTTAGTTGCCGGCTGGGGTTAAACCATGACATCTTCCTACATCGCCACAAAGATTCAAAGGCATACTTGTGAGGTACTCAGGCTTCAGACACTCCTTTTTTTCTGGGCTTCTCTTTCTATTAGTGACACGCTCTCACCCTCATCCATTTCATTGTTGTGAGTGACCAAAGGAAAAGCTGTGGCCAGAGTCTCCTTTAAATAAGACACAAATGATTCTGTATTACTTACGCCTATTTCCTGAAGAGCAAACATTTTCGAGTGTGTATATGTGTGACGGGAAAGAGCAGGAGGGAGAGTGTTTACTTTTGTTTGACTCTTTTTGGAGGAGAGAAAGAAATGTTGGGCTTTTACTGGTTTGAGCTTTCAATTGGCTTTTGGTCAGATCCCAAACCTACAGGACTGAAATGCAACAAACAGTAACAGAATATGCAAATTAGGACACTGTGCTGGTTTTGGCTGGGGTAGCGTTAGTTTTCTTCACAGTAGCTAGTATGGGGCTATGTTTTGGATTTGTGCTGGAAGCAGTGTTGATAACACAGGGGTGTTTTAGTTATTGCTGAGCAGTGCTTACACAGAGTCAAGGCCTCTTCTGCTTCTCACCCCACCCCACCAGCGAGTAGGCTGGGGGTGCACAAGAAGCTGGGAGGGGACACGGCTGGCACAGCTGACCCCAACTGACCAAAGGGGTATTCCATACCATATGGCGTCATGCTCAGCATATAAAGCTGGGGGAAGAAGAAGGAATCGGGGGGGACATTTGTCCTTTGTTTGATGGCGTTTGTCTTCCCAAGTAACCGTTACATGTGATGGAGCCCTGCTTTCCTGGAGATGGCTGAACACCTGCCTGCCCATGGGAAGCAGTGAATGAATTCCTTGTTTTGATTTGCTTGCATGCACGACTTTTGCTTTACTTATTAAACTGTCTTTATCTCAACCCACGAGTTTTCTTACTACTACCCTTCTGATTCTCTCCCCCATCCCACCTGGGGGGAGCGAGCAAGCAGCTGTGTGGTGCTTAGTTGCCAGCTGGGGTTAAACCATGACAGTCAAGAAATGAAAATTAAATCCTGATCAGTGATTCTGCCATCCCATGCTAACGCCAGATGCAGCAACCAAATGCTTGTGTCCCAACAGCCTCATCATCATCTGCTTGATGTTGTATGGCTCTTTTGGAGTAAATATAAAATAAAACTAATCTTATATTTTACGTAGTTAGTAGACACTTCTTATTTTTTTAATAGCTACAAGCCTTCCTGCTCTAGCACTCCTGTCTCATATAATAAAAGCTGTTTAAAATCATGACTTCTATCACTGTGCAAACTTCAAGTATGTATCTTGGTATGGAGAGTGACATTGAACAGAAGACGAGTGATTTATCTATCACTCCTGCCTAAACCAGTGGTGGAACTGGTATTAGGACCAGGTTTGCCAAGTATGGCAGTGTTCCTGATTAATCCTATGCTACTTTAAAGTTTCAAATTTAAAGTTCTATATAAAAATACAAAAGATTGTTAGAATCCAGGCAGTGATTGCTTGCGTAATTGTGGTATAAAGAAGCCTTGAATGGGAACCTCATTTGGGCCTTGGGACGACACCACAGTAAATAATATAATAATGAAAAATAGCATAGAGCCACTATTCAAAGATTCCTTTTTTCCCTCTGAAGTTAGAAGAAAGAACTATTTTAAAGTTCACAACATCTGAGTAGCTAATTTACTATTTTCGCCACTTACGGGCCAGCTCTGCTGGCTCACATAAATAACTTCGCTCGCATGGAAAGTCCCGCTGACTTCAGTAAGGACAAGATCACACCCTAGGCTTTACAATACAGAACTCCGTGCTGAAGCAGCCATGTCAGAGGCCAAATGCTGTAACGATTTGCACGCATGAGTTATGCATAAAGATAAGCATATGTGTAAGCCTTTGTGGGACTGACCCCAAATTTCTCAGGTTTTCATCGCTAAGGATTGTACCTTGCCAAAGCCAACAAGGCTGTATTGTTCCTTCCTTGGAATTCTACACACTTTCACCCTCTGTCTGTTAACATACATACAGCTTTTTTTCCTAGGCCATGTCAAGGAATTTTAGTAATGCATTATAAGCGCAGAAGTACAGCACATGTCAGTATCAGATTCATTTTCAAAACGGCTAATTCACCTTTCTTAATATTTTACATAATTTTCATTGGACTGTTATGACATGAAACACACAGTTTCCACATAGTATTTGGAAAGTAGAGTGTTTTCAAGTATTGTTGCAGCCATCTTTCATAACTCATCTTCAAATATTATCTCAGGGGAACTTGCATGGATTTTTTTTGCGAGGGATTTGCATGCTAACAAGGTACACCCAAGACATTAGATCCTTCCAGATGAGAAGCGTTGACATCTGTAGTGAATTAACAATCAAAGTGCTGACTGCAAACAAGGAAGTCCAAACTCAGGTGGTTTGGACATGGCCCTGGCTACCACATGGTCCTGAAAGATTGCCAAAGATGGTTTTCAGAACTAAATGTCAAGGAAATGACTCAGGGACAGGCCTTACTGTTGCTGTCCAGGCTGTATATGTGTATATATATATATATGTATCATTTGCAAGAAGAAACTGATATTTAAAAAGTGGATGAGAACCAGGAACACTGACATATACTTCTGTAGACATTACTGGAGCCATGACTTCGGAAAGGACTAGCTAGAGCATAAACATTTTGTTATTGTTTTAATTAGCTGGGGTTTCCAAAAAGAAAAAAAGAAAATAACAGAGGTGAAACAAGTTAATGATAGTAGCGCAAGGACATCTAGCTGTGTGATTTACACACACACATAGGCACACGTACACAAATATACATGTTCACTTTCAAGCCCACATCTAGGGAAGCAGAATGGGTCACAACATTACACAGTGCAGATGCCTCTGCCGTGCTAGCTCATGGTAAGGGCTTGTACAGATAAATCTACCTCAGAACACACACAAATGTGTGGGATTGGCATTAATCCTGTTATCAAGGAGGGAAGGACATTCACTCCTCCTCCCACAGAGCAGCCTACTGTGAATTCAGGATGCTCTCTCCTCCATTTGATTGCTAAGCAAGTCAGGCTGCAGCACCTCTCTCCCACTCATACGCGCCCCAGCCCAGCTGCTGTTCAGAAGGGAAAGACAGGAGGGTAACTATTTTTGTGTAAACAAATAAAAAATATTGGTTACTTCTTTGTGTAGACAGTGGGTTATGCTACAACACCTGACATTTAAAACCCATTAACACTTGTCATAGAAATATTATGCAATGGGTGGATTATCCCTCAATAGCTCGGTGAGGCTATCCCCAGCCTCTCTCTCTCTTCTGTCTGTTAGATACTTTTTGCTCTTTCACTTTCTACTGATTGCCTAGGAGAAAACGTGTGGTTTACATTGTTCCCAAAAGGTTAATAGATCTGTGCTTTTAGATTGTGTTACAATGGACTTGTAAAGCAGAGGGTGGAGAATTGGAGCAGTGTTCCTGTCTGACATTAAAAGCAAAGGTATCTTTATAGTTTTCTGTAAGGGCGACATTTTCTCAAAGACAACCCACCCTTCTGAATCATTCGGCACACGGCAGAGAAGTTACCAGTTCCAAAGGAGTCAGAGTTGGATGGGACTGTATAACTTTCTGTTGATGGAGAGAGGAGGGAGGAAGTGGAAAGAAAGAAAGAGGATTTGGCTCTACAAAATCCGAGTAGGTCTTTGTGGCCACAGTGTCCAGCCAAACCCTCCAGTTATGAAGAAAGAGATGCAGCTAGATGCAGTATTTGGACTTGGATGTGGAATCCTTAAAAAGAGAAAAAAAGTGATGGAAGAACAATTGCAATGTAAGTAGAGTTATGCAAAACAAATGGGAAGTGTGAAGAGAAAAGAGAGCAAATGCTAGGACAAGTTTTATGTTCTCCACAATTTACGGTTTAAATTATTGTACAATGCATATCAGCTAATAGTTTTTCCACAAGTTTCATTCTGTCACTGTTCACTTTCTGTCAGAGATTATTAGACAGGGTTGGACTGTTGAACAGTGGCTATATTTCATTCCAAATATGGCTACACTTAAGGGGTGGGATTGTTATTGCTGAATTGCATCTTTCACAATTTTTAAAGGAGTCCGAGATCCTTGACATGGAAAGCGCTACACAGATGCGTGATGACTATATTTTATTGGGAAATACTAAAGCAAAGCAGGGAGGATAGCAAATAGGGTGGGTTTTCTTGTAGTTACAGCACGAGATTCTTGGGAATAGGGTTTTTTTTTCCAGGCCTTTGATTCTCTGGGTACCCTTGACAAGTGGAACATATTTTAGTTTAGCTATCCATAACATAAACACAAAATTATCTGGTCTCCCAGATGTGCTGTGGGACATATTGTTTGTAAAGTATTTTAAGGTTCTCCAAATGAGAAGGAATTTGTATTGTTGTATTTTGCTTACTATAAACCAGCAGGAGCTCTTCTACAGCTAACTCCCTCACTGCATGCTCGCTTTATGGGGTTTGGAGGGTGGTACACGTGAGAGACACATGGGACTGACTCATGTTCATATTTCTTAGCTGGCATAAGTGACCTTTGCAGGATGGATTGTTTAGAATTTTGCTGGGAATATAGGTTAGCTTCGGGTTCACTGGTTCCTTTCAGTCCTCTTATAGCTGTAGGACATTTAAGGATCTGGTCCAATGAGGGAGAAAAGGAAGGCTGATTTTCTTTGAGTCAGAAAAGGTTTCATTTTGATGGGTGCACAAAATGAGATTTTCCCCTAATCTCCCGTGTAATTCATTCACATAATCTCTTTGTAGGCACATCATATTAATCCTTGTTATTACAGAGAGAACCTAAAACATTGAAAGTGTCAAAACATACCGCTCAACAGAAGAGGCCGAGATGTTGGATCTCCCTACTCTTTATACTATAATAAAGATTTACATTGTTTATGTCTTAGCACTTCACTGGAAATATTCCCTGAAGATAGTATTCACAGAAAAAAAAGGAAAAAAAAAAAGAGAGAAAGTATTTGAATGAGAAACATGCAGTGTAACATTGAGCCATGCCAGCAAAGGGATTTTTCTACTGTATGGTACTGAACTGCAAAAGCTGGGTGAAAGGGTTTTTAATGTGAGCTGAACCCAGAGACTGAAGGATACTTTGCAGAGTTGCTTATGTTTTCCTTTATATTCAATCTCCATGGAATCTGTCGGTGCAGAGCAGACACACAGAGAAAATAAACTATAAAACCATCATGTAAATAGGTTTCTCTTGCACAATATTCCATGCTCACAGGTTTTAGATTGCCATCCTTGGGCTAGGATTTGCATACAGTAAATGTGCTTTTACTACAAATGGGTATGGCTCATAATCAAAATCCCCTATGTAGTAATAAGTGATTACATCCAGAACAGTATTCCATCCTCCTGTTTAGGATTTCTTACTGATGGACTGGAAAAAGAAATTTTTAACTCCACTGTAAAATTCATCTCCTGCCTGAAATGGAAACTGGGATGGTCACCTTCCCTGTGATGGCATGCTTCTCCCTCACTGTACTGCTGTATCCTCCCTTCTACACTTAACTTACTGCAACCATTCACAGAAATATGTGTGAAGAGCCAGTGTACCAAACTGGATCACTGCTTTCACCAGGGTCCGGGTATTTTCTAGAAATTCTCATGAGCTCATACAACATTTTAATTCCTCTGCTCTGCACTGTATTATACTCTCTTCAGTATTTTCTCCTTTGCAAACCTTTGCAAAAATGGACACACCAACCACAGGCAGTTTGGAGGACAGATATTTAGGCGTCCTTCTAAATTATCTGTGCCCGTATCCTTAAAAGTATTTAAGCATCAGAATAAAACAGCTCCATATCCTTGAGGATCTGGGTCACAGATGTATTAGAAAATGTTATCTTCACTTTGAAGTGCAACTTCAATACAAATTTGCTTGCTTCATGCTGTTCCTTTCCTTCTTGCTTATTTATACCAGACACCTTTTTGTTAGTGAAAGAAGCAGAAATAGGTTACTTTGTATTTCGGTCCCTTAACCATGCATTCTTGGGCCACTGTTTATTTTGAGGAAAAATTTTTTTTTTTTGGGTGGCACACCTACATTAAGACCCCACATATCACTGACAGAAAATGGAAGAAACCATTTTGACTGATGAGCTGGTAGCCAAACCCAGGGAGAAAGCAAGTAGAGGTGACCTGCATACATTAGAAATTCCTGCTCTTTCTGGAAGCATAGGTTGAAACTCGTCCACTTCTGTCTGAGCTAGATAAATACTGCTCTGTGTGTCTTCCTACAGGAAGGGATTATAAGTGAGACTTCTAAAACGAAGGTCCTTTTGTGCTCAACACAAACCTAGTAAGGTGTTGCAGTTTTGCTGTCCTTTGCTAAATGATGGCTGCGTATCTCTGGTGTTCTGTGAGCAATGACCGGTGAAATTTTTTTTCAGGATGAAATACGTTAAACAATATCACTCTCTGTAAGTAGTAATTACTAGCCATTTGATGTCATAATATTAAACTTGTATTTCTGTAATTTTCATAAAAATAGAAGACTGTTTTGCATACTGCTTTTTGGTGAGATTCTGATTTATCTTGGCTAAAGTATTTCTTTTTCCTTCTCACAGCATAAACTATATTTTGCCAGAAAGAGTATCCATCAGTATTGAGTCATACTCAGGTTGCCTAACTCACCAAGTAATGGCCGTTGTCCTGAGTTGCTCACTGTGCATAAACAGGGAGAGCAATCTGGACTTCGGGGCAGTACATGGTAGGGGAGAGGCTCAGGGAAAGAGAAAAATGTCAGGTTTTGGGGTTAGTGGAGAACAGAGGTTGGAAAGATAAGGTGTTTCAGAGTGTCAAAAGAGAAGCAGGTAAGAAGGGGTTGCAGAAGAAAAGGGAGGAAATATAGAAATATAGGGAGAATCAAAGAAGGAGGAAGAGAAGCAGCTCAACAAAGAACACAGGGAACTGTAAGGGATGAAACAGTAACCAGTTCACTATAAGGATCTCAGGGCTCTTGTATAAAGTTTGTGCAGAATTAGAGGGCTGGAGGTCTTTAATGCCAACCATGGTGTGACAGTGATTGTGGTTGCTCCTTACCCAAAGGCATGGTGGCATTTACATGTCAGGGTTTCTGAATCCTGTTGTGTTGACTCTCATACTAAAGCCCTTTCAAGCCAGGGAATGCTACCAGTGTGACTGGTCATGCCCATTGGAATCTGGACACTCTCTTGGGGCAAAAACACTTGCAAACAAAAACGTACACATGAGTAAATAAAAAGAAATCACAAATATTTTCAGAGCTATTTCTCAGTTTTGCAGGTAAATGTTCACAAATACATCCTCCTCACCCCTCTCACATGTCAAGAGCTTGTCCCAGCCTCCTGAGGACCATAAATGAATGTGAGATGAATTGCAGAGAATCCAGGTGGAAAATAATAATAATAATAATAACAATAATAACAATAATAACAATAATAACAATAACAATAATAATAATAATAATTGTCTTTATTTTACACAGGTCCAGTATTTTTTCTGACTCTTCTTATATTTTTATAGTACTCCTGCATTTAAAAGGATATTGTTTAATCAGTAGCTGTCACTGCTTTAACTACAATAGCAATATTTGCTCTACAAAGCTATGTAAATCAGGTACACTCACATTCTAATCTACTATTTCCATATTCCATTTATTTGCAATATTCTTAAGAATCTTGTAAGAATTATTTAAACTGTCTCTGGTCTCCTCTACTGAAGAATCACGTTTGGCTGGATTTCTCCTGCAATTGAAGCCAGCCTGGCCGCCTTCTCTTGGGCTGTTCACAGCCCAGTTAGAGATGGGAACAAGAACATAAGATTTTCTGGGAAACTGTATCTACCTGCTCATTTTTGCTGCACAATGGTAGGAAAAAAATCACACATTATTTTGTGCTTTTTCCTTCATGGCCAAGACTTGCCCAGAGTTTGAATGGACTAGGCAGAGCTGCTAAAAGAAATACAGGCTCGCTTGACAATGCCTGCTGTGATTGGAATCAGCAAGTAAAAGACTGAGGAAGGGCCTTTTTGAATTTGTTCAAGTGGAAAACACGAAGATAAGTATTAATAGCAGATTCTAATAAACCTTGACTTGACCAGAAACTATATCCAACTGTTGCAGCTTTTTAAGCACATGGAGTTGTGGCAAATCTTGCAGTCTTGATACAGAGAAAATTCCCACTAGAATTAATAGGAATTTGCATGAACAAGGATTGAATGTCTGCAGACTTGCAGCCCAGCCCTACAAGCCTTTTCTCATGACAGCATCCAATTAAAATTAATGAAGTAACTTGTTCAGGATCACCCAGGGAAATGATGGGAAAGGCAGGGGGGAACTCAGATTACATGAGTCACTGCCAAAGTTCCTTGATGTTACAAAGTCAAAAATACTTAGAAAACAGAAATGCTGAAGAATAGTGAGAAACGCTAGCCATTAGTTAAAGTGGCTCCCAGGCAATCTGTCTGGGGTGATCAATTTGCACATATATCACTACTGAGGTATAAAGTCCTGCTTTCTGGCAATATTTCTAGCCTATCTCACATGTAACTGGGTATTATGATTAAAATGTGAGAGTAGCTTATATTTTGTAAAGGAAAAGAATTATGTCTTAACATGCCAGGTGGACTTGATCTCTGTTCTCTTCACCTACACCATATTTCAGCTCCCCCTTGACATTTCAGAGCAGCCCAGAGATGATGCTCTTTCACATGCAGCCGGCTGTGCCTGATTTTGCTCCTTGCCCAGCTCAAACCAGTAAATTACGTTCTGTCCGTGACCAACCCTCCTCCTCCCTCTAGCTCACCCTCTACACTGGATGCAGCTGAAGGGAGATGACGTCCCTTTGCAGGCTGGCTGAGAAAGCAGCTGTTAAATCAACTTATCACCTATGCTGCTAGAGTGGCATGAGGGGAATGGGGAGGATGTAAGGATTTGGCCTGCTATTTATAAAATAAACAAGTTTGCTTGCTTGTGTTGCAAATGCCACATGGGAGTCACTAAAACCAGGAAGAGTTTCAGAAATCTAATTTGCTTTTCATTGTGTATGCTGTTTGATTACCTTGTACATTTCTTTCTGTTTGCAATAAAAATAGTTACTTTCCAGTCATTTTCATTTTAGGTCTCTCTCTAGCACTCACACACCAATATAACATTTGAATTGCAAATACTGTAAGAAATATTTATTAAAGATAGTAACTTCCTCTGGATTTTATGTATATATGCATCTATATCTTCCTAATGTTTTCAGTTACTATGAGGGTTTATTCTGTCTCTTCTAGCAGGCGGCTTTCAACTAGCTCTGTGTCTCGGAGGAAGAAGGGAGGAGCAGTACATTTAATGTACTTTCTCAGAAAACTGTTCAATCACAGTTTTTGAAAGAAACATCTGAGTATTGGGTGAGAACTTTAATGTGCAGAGAAAGCTCCCCTTGACTAGACACTCAGTACCACCTTGTCTGACACCCATGCAATTTAAATGATTAAATGAATTCAAGAAGAATATCCTATAATGAAATTACATCCTCTCCTATTTTTCCAGCTGCTTCCCCTCTCCCAGCTTACCTACCTCCAAATGAGGAGCTTGTTTGCTGTGGTCCATTATACTGCAAAAGGAACAAGAAAAAGTGTCTTTTTCCAAACCAAAACCAAAAATATAAAACATGTCAACACACGTCTACAAACACAACGATGGTGCCATCCAAATCCCTGAACCCCAGAATGCAATATATTTTCTCCAGTATGCTAGCTGCTCATGGAAACAGTACAAGAGGAATTAAAAAAAAAACCCCTCCCTAACATGCAGCAGAACAAATTCACACAGGCCATTGATAAAGGCAAAATGGGTAAGTCCCCCATGGGACAAACACTTCTCCCAGGCTTCTTCCAGGGAGAACGTGAAGCATTTTCCCATTAGTGCGGACACTGTTAACCTTTTCTGAAAAGGAACAAAGGCCACATTGGGTTTTCACTCCCTTGAGCTGAAGTTGCAGAAGTCTGTGTGGCTGTGCAGGTGCCAAAAAAAAAAACCCAAACCAAATGGTCCCCTGATCATAATGAAACACCATGCTACAGACATTAGCCCTAACAGTCTTAGCTTTCTGTTCAGCTTTACGACCAGTATTTCAAAACAACTTATATTTGCTGCTCAGTAGATATTATTTCTTTTGGAAGCCTGTATATACTTATTAGACTTTTGTAGCAGAAACAGTTGTTTAGGTAATACAGCAGTAGGCTAGTGATTTGTGTCTGTCCATAGGGTCTGGCTTACCTTTCATGGAAGTCAGTTGTAGATGCATAAAGTTGGCATAAACTTAAGACCTTTCTCACTTTCATAAGATCAGCGATTATGGTGACATTGCCTGCGACATGGCCAGGCAGTGAAACCATCTGAAGCCATGTAAGTCACAGGCCAATTTCATACAGAATTATTCCATTAAACTGAGGGTGTGCGAAGATCCCCAACTAGCTAGCTAGCCTTCTGCGCTGTGACCCTCCTTCACCTTTTGTTACTATCAGTTTGTCTCTCTGGTTTCAGCAAAGTTATTCATGACATACATCAACATAAATAAGATTAGGAGAAGGCCCCTTGATTTCTCTCCATCTCTGTATTTTCCCTCTACTTGTTTGACAAAGAGGTTCCACCTTTTTTTTTCCTTAAGTTGGTAGAATGTTGTCAATTTAGGTACTTCATGCTTCATGAGCTGTAAACAATCATCTAAGAGGGAAGAGGTCAACAGTCCAGATTTTTTTAATCTTAATGTGCCTAGATCCATGTGCCCACGTGGTATAACACAACATAGAACCATTACTCTCAGCCAGTGCCTTGAGAAAGGATTTTCTAATTTCAAATCCAAAGGACTGTGCTCCTTCCACTGAAATCCATGAGAATACTGGTTTGAACAGGTGCACAATACAGGGCTTGAAGAGTCTGATTTTCAGAAATTCTGGGCTCCAGCTTTTCTCATTGGCCTCAGTTGAAATGGAGGAAGATAAGAAAGGCTGGACCTAAGATATCAGGTCACCAATGCTTTGCATGGGTCATTTGCAGTGATGGAAAGGGGGTTTCCACTCATTCACAGCTATTGCACACTGGCTACAGAGAACACGAGCACTAGGCTTATATTCTACGGCAATACTCATGTTGCTGTCAACTCAGCTCATGTATACTGGCTTTCAAAGTGCACAACATTTTACATTGCATCATAGGCTGCCCTATATATTAAATAGCTTTGTACCACAGTGTAAAACAGCAGAAAACTAAATAGTAAGTTACGTTAAATGTTCTTTGAAACTAAATTGTTCACAGTGATGCACAAAATAAGACCTACAGATTACAGTGAACAGAATATGCTACTGTCATCAAGTCAATGCAAGTAGCACATGCCACATTGCAACTTATAATTAACTCTGGCCATATTTAGGGAATATCGCATGACAGTGCATGGATCATGAAGGCAAACAAGATTCCAAGTGTCTTCAATTTCCTGACAAGTGTTATTTTAGCAGTAGGATACCCCATTCTCCTACTGTCTTACTGCATTCATAAATGGAAATTAATATTTTCAGTGTTATTTACAGTCTAAATGATGACAGAAGTTTTAATTTTGAGGTTGCTCTATTAAATTGTGTCATTAATGGGATTTTGCCCCTCTCTCTCCCCTAAATGATGTCCCTATTTTCCCTTCAAGATAAGTCTTCTGACTACATTTTCAACAATGCCAGACAGAAGGAAGCTTCTATCATTTATTACAAAATGTATTTTTAAGGTTAATTTATTTCCTTTTTATAGTAGACAGACATATAAAGCTGTTTCAGAGCAGCACCAACTGAAATCCTATTTGCGTTTGGAAAGATACAATTACTAATGTAGAACCAGCAGGGAGACCTACAGGCTACACTAAATCATTATTTTTGATAAGTCATACTTATAGTTCAGTGAATCCAGTGGTTTATCTCTAGGAGGAACCTACGCCATGTACTTCATCTACAGGCAAATCTCGTTGCTGTTCTCATTCCTTTTGCTCTTGCGGTAGCTTAAATTGGCATCACAATGAAAACTGAGATGTGAATTCAAGAAACAGCCATGGCTGGTGTTGGGCCTTTCTTCCTCTGAAGAATGAATACATTGTTCATGATAAATTCAAGTTTGTAGCTCACCTTGACTATCTATGACAAAAAGCTGTTACAGTGTCCAATTCTTTCCTTCATAAGAAAAAAAATGCTAACCCAAAATGTCAGTTTACTACAGTCTGGAAGACCAAATACTCTGTGCATTGGCAGGCAAACATAAACCTCAGTGGCAGTCAGTGAAGAGAGAAGGGAGAGACGCGGTTTTTGTTAAGACTACAAGGTGAGTATGCAGTATTTAACTTTCCATTTTCATTCTTCCATGTAAGACTGGCTAGAGAGAAGAAAGAAGTCAGGCTAGGCTGGTGATGCTTCAGTCTGAATGAATTGAACTTTCCTTTCACCTACAGAGACAAAATATGATTGACTTCATTCACTTTCATGTATGTGCACAGTACCTCAGCCTCTGGCAGAAAGTGGATGATTTACGCTGAGAGAGTATCTTTGGTGTATCATTGTCAGAGCACAGAGGAGGACATGACTTCAAGACATAGCCAACGAAGCCTTTGTGCTTGCCCAGGAAATAAGACACCAAAAAGATGTATTGGGAGAATTGCCTCTCTGGCCATGCTGTCTTCTCCTACATAACATTTCTGTAATTTCTGCTGACTAGCGTTCAGTAATGTCTTCAGCCCTTACGATCAATATGAGCTCATTAAAATGTATGGAGCTATGTTTGGGAATAGAAGGATCTTGTTATTTGGTCAAAGTGAACCAAGCCTTTCAATTCTGATTGAATGGCAGTATTACGTGATACACTAGGCATTGTCAAACATATTTAGTGACTCAGAAAGAGAAATACTAAATAATACAGGAATATGAAAATAAAATGTAATATCATGTTATTACCACATTGTCTTTTATAAGGAACATGATACTATTTTAAATGAGAATCCGATTCATCCTTGATATTAAAAAAAATGTTGAAAAAACCCTAGTGAATTGTAAATGTGGACAATAGCACAGCTCCTTATACATTTCGAGACATTCTGTTGTTTATTTGAGAAAGTTGACTCTGTTCTTGACATTTGCTCTTATATTCATGGCAATAAAGCTCTGGAAATCTGTAGAGGCAGTTTCTTAGTAGTTTGGCTTATAAAAAAATCCAAGAACATCTAGCCAGCTAAATAGTCCAACCAACAACATATGCCAACTTCACTGCTAATTGCCTGTTTTAAGCCAGACCAGCTGAGTGTCTGCTACCTTACATTTTAACTGGGCTAAACTCAAGATTTTTTTTTTTTTTCAGTAACACAGATTGCAAAAGAAATAATTCAGAATTACTGAATATTTTTGCTGACCAGAAGAGAAGCGTTATCTTTCATTTTTTAATCCTTTTTTTTTTAAATTAAATGTTGGCAACTTTAAAATAATTTTGAAGGTAAAAACTGAAAAATCTTGTTTGAAAACAATGAATTGCAGCATATTTATATTTCCAATATTTTTTCCATTTTTAAACTATCAGCCAAACCAGTGAAGAATTGTGACTGTTGAACAAATGCATTTTTGGTAAATAAATCATTAGTAAAATTTATGAGTCTGAGTCACTCCACTAGATACTGTATGTCATAATTTTCTAAGATCATTCCTTGGTTAGAAATATGTCTCACTTTCATCTATTTGTAAAGCACTGAGTGTATATCTAACCTTAAATTATGTAATTGATTGAATAATCACTAATGTTTCCACAATTTCTACTGCAGTACAGCCTAACATCCCCACTGATACTGGACTCCCATTGGGTTAGACTCTGGGCAAACAAAGCTAGTCTCCCCATTTAGAATCACTCATAATATGAGTGCTTAAAAAAGATCAGAGAAGAAGAAGAAAATGCCAAAATCTGCTTTTTAGAAGTTTAGTGCTGAGACAAAGGCAGAGTGATTGATTTCTCTCAAGTTTTGCAAGAAATCTGTAGAAGAGATGAGGCAACTGAACCAACATCTCCCAAGGCCCACTGTGGTGGCTTACTACAAGACAATCCCTCCTGGAAAGAAAAGACAAGCCACGCTCATTATTTCATCATTTGCCGAGCTCCAAATGTGGTGAAGCTGCTAGGCCGAGGACCACCCCTGTCTCCATGAGCATGATGCTAACTGCTCGGATGCTGGTGCAGAATAGGGCGAGAGTCTTCGGTCTCAACTGACCTGAGTGGTTTTCTCATGGTAATTTGCCATGTGTATTGGTATATTGGCTTTGAGTCTAAGCCACAGATCCAGATCAGGTTGTGGTAGGCACTGTACAATCACAGACGAAATAAAATAGCACTTTTCTCAAAGAGCGCATAGTTTAAGCACTGCTGGTACCTCCAGTACCTGAAGTGCTTATGATTGCAAATGAAATCAGGAGTGTATAGCTGTGACATATGTAAGGCTTCATTATTTTGATAAATAATGACAGGCTCAGAGGCATATGAGGATCTGAGTTTTAATATGCTGATGAAAGGTTCTGTGTTTATATTCTCATAAAAAGAAATCTCTTTGGAAGACATTTATCATAACAAGTTCTTCTTTTTTCTTATTCGGCATGTTATGTTCTTTGGGAGATTTCAAGTATTGATTTGCAATAAAATTTCCAGGAAGAAAGGCACAAAGGGAGAAAAAAATATTTTTGAAAAGAGAAATTACATGGAAATCTGAGAAGAAGGAAAGCTACTTTTCTTCTAACTGGCATGCAAATGAAATCTATATAGTTGTCTTTAAGAATATTTATTTGCTAAAAGTAATCCAGCTATTTATTAGAAAAGGAAAAATAAGAGAAGATCATGAGGAAAAAATGAAGGAAAGGAGATTTAGCTAAAGTCTTACCTTTCATTTTAATTAACAAGAAAATAATCTGGTAAGATAATGAATGCTCTTTGGATTCTGAATCCAAGGACAGCCCCCCCCATCCCCCCCAAAATCTGAAATTGTTGCTGGCAGCACAGATTGTGTATAAATAAAATTAAATTAGAACATATTTAGCTCTTTCTTAAGCAAACTAACTTTTATTCTCTTTATTTATTATCATTATTTAGTGATAATGAGCTGAGCCATATCACATATAGAGTCACACAGAGACTGTGTTGAAAGCTGTTTCAAGAAAGCAGATACTGTTCTGTTAGGTAGCATCTCACACTTTATGCAACAACTTACTTATGCAACAACCGCACCTCACTAGCAAAACACGATCTGCAGCAGGAGACACATTTCAGTACAGCAAGAACCTTTTTCCAGCAAGAAGCAGGAGACCGGTCCATTTAATTAATATTTGACAACACAGATCAACTTTGTTTCCATTTTTTTTAAATGCTTGCTGGAAAGTTTCTTACTCCTTGAGTATTAAAAGGGCAGTATCATCTTACGCAAATGGACAGGAAAACCCCTTCACTTTCCATTACTCTAGCAAAGACTGGTTACTTTCCCGTGGGAAGTTTCTCTATGTGATTCCAACAGAGGACTTCGGTTTCTAAAGAAGAGAAGAAAGTGGGTGAGATAGGAGCTTCAGAATAGCCGGGGTCTGAAAGAGTTTTCAACATCCTGTTCAGCTTCTGTTAAAACCCCTGATTTTGATCGTTCTAAACCATAAAAGTTACTTAACAATAAAATTGCCATTTTCATCTCACTGACCTGAATACACATTTGTCTGCCATTATAGAACAAGTGTTTTAAGGAAAATGCTCAGAGCCAGAAGCTCATTGGTGCTCAATTCACCACACTGCAATAATCACTGGATTTCAATCTGTATTCACAATGGTAAGAGATTTCGAAGGAAGTTTCCAGAATGTAGGAAGGCAGGCTGTATGCTTGAAACCATCACTGAAGGTATTTCCCAACAGGCTGTACCATCATTTGTTTTGAATGAGGTAGATACCGTTGATTCTTCCTTGGGCAAAGTGATAAACTAAATGACATCTTGAGGTCTTTTGCAGCTCTATTTTTGTGATTTATGATTAGTCTTTGCTGGTGAGTCTTCCTTCCGGGAGCTGTACAAGAACATGTGTTTCTCTTGGTGTTCACACACAATTCCAAGGCATGCTAAGAGGAGCTGGCATTACTCCCGGGCCATGGCTGAGCTGCCATCAGGCCTTCCAACTAAAGCTGGGTAAAGTTGAGTCGGCACTGGAATAGAAGACCTTTGGAGAATACCAAGTTGCTGAGAAACAGTAGAAAAGCTGGAAAATGACAGAACTGCTGTCTTCAGCATGAGACAGAACACCATGGTTCCAGTCATTTCCGATTATTGTTCAGGATATCATCATCCTGGCCATACTCACAGTTGGCCAAGTATTTCTTGCTCCCTAAGCTCCCTTTGTGATTTAATGGATAAAAAGACTGTTCACTCTTTCTGTCTCAGCTTTATGCTCAGTACGTGACTGAGAACTAACTGCTAGTAAGGAAGGTCCACAAACAGCTCTGGGGCAATCAGAACTGCTCCTATTTTTTCTGGCTTTCTAGGAAAGGATTTTTCTGTTGACAGGTTGGAGCTGTAACACACAACATGCCTCAGCTATCTCCAAACGAACAGATAAAGTGCCCAAGTGAAGTACTAGGCCAGGGAAACTACATTGCTTGTAGCACAGAGACAGGTATCTGGTTCAGGTATCTCTTTGTAGTACTACACTGATATATATCAACTTAAGCAATGAACAGTCAAGGTTGAGATCTATTGATCTTGTGTTGGGGTCCATGGTTAAACTGAGGCCGTGCCCCATTTCATGACAGGTTACTTCTGGGATGAAAAGTCACTACTACACATTAAAAAAGTTTATTTTGGAGGAACCGGAGTGGACTCTAACGTGGTCTTCCCAGATAATTGTTATAGCCTGACCACTAGTATTTATATGAAGACTCGTGGCAGTTGGTACTTTGTGACAATCTCAAGAGAAATGGCCAATGTCAATGAAGAAACTGAGATGAGCCTCAGTGTATAAATGTGAGGATACTGGAACAGGAGTCTTCTCATCTGCAAAATGAGAATACTTCAACATTCCAGACAATAGAAACATGAAAGCATCACTGAGAAAAATCCCTTTTAGATAAACCACCTATGAAAACACTGCACAAAGTATATATGAGTCATCCCTTCATAAAATGAAAACTGAATTGGTAAAATCTTGAGAAACAGCATTTAACTCTCATACTCTTTGTGTGGATATTGCCAAAACTGAGAACTCAAAACCGCTCTTGCTCATATAATGAAATTCTTGATAAGAAAAGTAAAATTCATAATAACGGTTTCTAGAGTTCTGCTGCTTGTGGTAGAAGCAATATTGTAAATTCTTGCATGCTTCCAAAAGGAAAGCTACAGTAACTGTATTGTTACTCTGTATGTATTACAAGTAAGAATTGTTAGGTGCTCATTTTTAAGAATCACATTCCATTAGATTGCTTACAGGAAACCTCATTTATGCATCTGCTTTTTCTTTCCTAGGAAAATGCAAAATTAAGTTATCATGACAACATTTTATTGTGTACAAAATTAGCTTGATTACTAAATCAGAAAAGAATTCCAATACAAACAGATATAACAATAGTATGGCAAATAAAATCCTTATGGCTCCTTCTTCCTGTACTTAGAAAATGAAGAATGATTAGCCACATATTATAGCAGGCTGTATAGTGCAAAAATGTTGATTTTAAGTGGTATTATGTCTGCTCTATTCTGCCTATTAAACTTGTTCTGTTTTATCCTGATAACATTCTTTGTGTATGAAAACTATTTTGAAATGGAGGATCCCAAGCATCTGTTTTATTTTTGTTTAGTGTAGATTTTGATTTTATATTCATGTCACAACAGCTGTGACACGGTTTCTGTGGATTAGAAGTTTGAAAGAGCTGATGACTTTTCATGACACATGCACATAATAAATCTCTAAAAGGATATAAGGTACAAGGATAGTAAGTTCTGTTCCTACCTAGCTTGAGGCCTTGACAAGTTCAACACTTAGCTGATGTGCTTAAATTAGAAACAAGGTCATGTTAGGCTTCCTACATAGTTAATTATTGCTTCCTGAGGGAGATGAAGCCCACCTATGTTATGAATCACCCACTGGAGGTGCCTAGCATTCTTCATTGACTGCAAAGGGACCCTACAGTGACCTTGATCCAAATATAGATTCTTTAGCTAGGTAATTGAAGTTAGTTTAAAGGAATATGGGACTCTCTAAATAGTTAGGTAAGTCTAGATTAGAGAGGGAAAAAAGGCAAGACGAAATGGGAAGACATGCTGTGTTTAAAGAACCCAAGCACATTTGGTATTTGAAGTTTTGATAAGAAGAAAAACCCAACACCTTACAGAAGAACTTCTGTCCCTCATTCTTTATGTCTCATTTTGGCCTCTGACCTTCCATTCCAGAAAAGAACCCAAGCCAAAAATAAACAGCCTACCCTCCTGCTCTGGTTAAGGTGGTTACTTGCTCAGGAACGTAAGACCACCTGTCCTAGATCAGACCAAAGGTCCATCTCTGCCAGTACCCTGTCTCCAACAACAGCCAGGAATACCTGTCTATGGGGGAGCACAAGTATTGGAACAAACATGATGTGACAATTTTCTGCAATATTTTTCCAATTTCTAACAGTCTGTGGCTTAGGGGCTCAATCCTTTGTAGTTAACAACCTTCAATTGTATTTCTCTTATAGTAACCTGTCAAATATCCTCTTTAAGCTGTGTAAACTGTTGTCACCCACAATTTCCTGGGGCAAGGAATTCCACTGCTGAACTGCATATTGTTTTAAGACTTCCCTTTGTTTATTCTGATTTCGTGGTGTTTTCTGTACCACATCCTTTTGCACTCAGCACCAGGAATCCTTGACGGTCCTTCCCTCCTTCAAAACCTCTGAAGGGTGAGTAGGTAACTATCTGGTGCAAGCTCACAAGTGACTGAAAGACTTGGGGGAACAGTGCCTCGTTTTTCTCTCTTTCCAGGCTCAAGAGGACACAATTGCCCAGCTAGAAGAAGTGGCCAAAACACAAAAGGCCTCATAAACACCAATACTATGGAAGAATGACATCAAAGGGAGAATACCTATGATGGACCAAGTGCAAGAGCTTTGTAGCCAGCTGAAGAGAAACATGCAGAGATATGTTAAATCCAACATATCGGAGAACTTCAAAAGAGGTCATTCCGCAATTGTGAGAGTTCCTGAGAAGACAGAGAAAAGCAGCCTCTGAAACTATGCCCCTCCCTAGTCCTTGAAGAAGTTTTTACCCTGTTGGATAAAAATAAAATGAATTTTGATAGGTTACTGTCTTCTAAACCAACACTGAATGCTAAACCTCAGGAACTGATTGGAACATTTTTCAAATTCCCCTTAAAAAAAAAGAATGCAGTTAGCCTGTGATAAAAAAAGAAACTATGTTAGGGAACACAGTGTATTAAGACCGTATTAAGACAATTGTTTTTAAAGATTTAGGCAAAAGACAAACAAGAAGAGAGATCAGACTTTTCAAAGAAATATGCTAAGCAGGGGACACCATGTTTCTCCATGAACTTTTCAGCTCAGCTTTAATTCAAAGTTGGTTACAAAGTGCATCGTTTGCAGAAACCAGAAAAAAGTTTTAATATTTGTACTATATTTTTTTTTTGTTTGTTTCACACCAAGTTCCTTCTAGTTGTTACAGTTGTCTACCCTACTTGTATATAAAAACTTAACCAGTGGCTGTGACTAACACATCTAGTCACCTTTTCCACTCCAAGCGCATGCTTTATTATCTCTTGAAATAGGTATAGCAAGTTTACTACACGGTTGAATGTGAAATGGTCCAGGAAGAGAGTAAAAGGAGTATCAAATTCCACAGGGTTCTTAGAGGGATGAAATATTGGTATGAAGGATGCATTTAAATCGTGTTATCAGTTACACGAGGCATCTTTGGTTCCTCTAGCTGTAGCAGGGAGTTAATGACATGTTGGCAGGCACACCTAACTGGGCAGATCAATACAGATAATTTGTCTGCAGATAGTGCAATGTTATCTCAGCACTGAAGTACACGAAAGAGATGGTTTCCCTGCAGGAAAGCACTAACTTTGCTTTTGAAAAGGGGTGCCGGCAGAAACCCTCTCTGTGCCATCCTGTCTCGTTTCTCAGAGTCCACAGAGGCTTGTGAGTCCACTTGTTGGAAGCATAGAAGAAAGCTGCTCTTGCAAAATGGCACCATGTGATGTGTGAATAACCTGAATGATGCACTGATGGGGCGGCTGAAAGGAAATAAAGATAATACAGGTTGCTGAGCTATGGAGTACTGTGATTTCTACCCACCTAGAGCTTTTCTTTGTCTTTCTTTCATTACCTTTGATTTTTTTTTAGCCTCAAATGCTCCCCCTTTGCTCCTACCTGTCGCCTCTCTTCCACAGGCCCAGTCCCTTCCCCTGTTTTCCCACCCCCTCTCACTCGGGATCTGAGATTCCCTGTCCCTATTTTCTAGTCAGAGCTCCTCAAAAATGCTCAGACCTTGAGTATCATGAAATGTATTAACAGGAGCCTTAATACAAAAGTTTATGATTTGTGGCAATAGGCTTATTTTTCTTCAGTTATGTCTATCTGCCTTTTATATGGGAAAGGAAATAATTGCATGTAAAGTCTCTTCGTGAGGATATACAGTTCCCACAGTGTCAAATGTCTCAGTTCAAGCCTAAGTCTCTGTTACAAGTACTTATGTGCTGCATTTGGCAAACACATTAAGAGGAAGCAATAATAGGCAGGAATATTTTGACATCAGTTAAAAACCACCACATTTTCTAAGTTTCCCTTTTCCATGTCCTACAAAGTACTTGCTATCCTGCCATGAGAGAAATACCAAATGACTGGAAAAGGTGCTTAGTGTTGGAAAAACTCCTGACCAGGATGTCACATCTTCTCACCGTATTCCACCCCTGCCTCCACCTCAAATACAGGTTATTTAGCTTGTTTGAGATGATAAGTGCTGCTTTTTCATTGCAATTTGATATTTAGCAGATGAATGAAGAGATATTACCAAATGTCAAGGAGCAGCAAGGTCAGGCTGCAGGGAGCTGAGGGCAACCACAAGACAGGCTGGGGCAGTGTCTTCACCATCAAGGGGTCAGAGCCATGGTACCAGTGCAAGGGGAGCTGAGAGGGCCTGCTTATGTTAACTGGCGTCAGCCAAGAGTCCCATGATTTCCAGACACTTCCACAATGATGGGGCAACTCCGTGGCACCAAGCCAGGAAGTCAAGTCATGCCGACAAAGTCAGGATCAGCAAGGTGCATGGCCAGACACGGCATTCCTGCAGTATAGCTCAAACAAGGACCAAGGCTGAGACTTGAGCTAAACTTGGCTCCCAAGCTAGAGGGGGAAGCCCCCAGCAAGGCTTCTCACAGCTCTTTCTCCCAGGCTAGCTGCTTTCCCAGCAGCCTGACCCAACATCACCTGCCTGTGTTACATCAGCCAAAGCCCTGGGGTGGGAGAAGAGGTTGCAGAGCTTGATGGTGCCCTCAGGGCCCTGACATCAAGGTGAAAATGGATCTAATGGATCATTGCTGATCTGTATGTATATTATATGTATATTATGTATAAGCCTTTCCAGCTTTATATATATATATATATATATAAATACACACATGGCTGTTGTGGTTGCTTTGGTACTTTGATTCCCTTTATGGGCACATCTGGCCCCAAACTCATAAACCAGCCAAAACTACAATGGTGCTGGAATTACATTTCGAAGATGTACAGGTAATACCTGGAAGTTCATATATCCAATAGATGGAGATTATTTGTACTTTTACCATTATCTGGGTTCTGTACTTGTGCAGATTTCTTTCTGCTTTGCAAGGGCTTGTTACTTTCCTAGCTGCCTCCTGTATTGCTACAATTGTTTTCTCCGATTGAGCATCTGTAACAACGCTCCGAATGGAAACACATCCAAGGAATAGACACTCTGGGGATTATACACTTCTGTTAGATATATATTTCAAAAATTTTACAGAGGAAAAGAAACTTGGTAGTGAAAACTAAAGAAGCAACCCCCCTTCAACCTACAACACATAGGCTACCAGATACGTCCTACTGAAAAATTAAATTAGCATTATAGAGAAATTTTAAGAGACCTTGAGAAAAAAACACAAATTACTGTGTTCTAACTGACATTGCAGGCTCTGTTTCCAGATATGTAGCAAGCTCTGGCAAACAGCAATATGATTTCCAAAAAGTACATTCATGTCGGGCTGAATTCCTCCCTTACGGACAGGCATTATTTCTGGGAATTAGTTGAAAAAGGAGCCATTTCTCAGCTGATTAAGGTTGAAACCCCTGATTAAACAGCCCTTTTGGGTAGAACAGAAGCCCTCTATAATAAGAAATGGTAAATTATTAACATCATCCAAAGATTTCTGATTAAATGAAAGAATCTTTTCAATTCTCAGAACACGAAGACCCGCTGGGTGTGAGCACACCGGTGCGGTGGGGCTACTTATTCAAACATTGCCAGGAGCTATGGTAGCGCAGCACAGAAGCTTTCATCATCGTATGAGAGGGCAATTTGTTAAGAATTTGAAAGTAGGGAAAACCTGGAGGACGTTGTTACAGGGATCCACACACCATTCCTTAAACTTTTTCTCTTAAAAGGTATTTGGACAGTTTAAGAGTTATTTCTGGAGAGTGACATTGAGGAAAGCCCTAATATTGTGCTCCCCGACTAAAGCAGGGACACCATGCTATGTTGTAACTTCAAATTGGTATCTCTTTTCAACGGTGCCGGCAGATGACTGGTTAGAAATGGATACAGACAGAATGAATCCTAGCAATGAGCCTGAAAATGCTTTTGGGCTCCGTTTTGCATCCAAATCAGGTTGGGCTTGTTAAAAACTTTGACAGCCATTGACAACTTATTCGTACCACTGCATGCAATCCAGTGATCATGATGTGATATTTTAGGCTTACATGGAGAAAAGGAGGTTTATCTTCCACCATCTACAAACTTTTAGGTTTCAGCCTGTGTGTAATTCCAGCATTCAGACCTTGTATTCTCACCAGCTTCTCACATCATGAGCTAAAGAGTCTCTGACACTTTCATTATCTTCAGAGGCATTAAGCCATCATCACATTATTCCTTTCGATTTGCTTTTGAAGCAAAAACTTTGAGAGTTCATCTAGACAGCAGACATTACAGAGTCATCCAATGGGGCATAAATTAATAGTATATACTGATTAATACCCCATGGTACATATATCCAACTCTCCAAACCAGAAATTCAGTCCTATTATCACTTCATTCCCAAAATGACTCAAAATTTGAGTCTGAAATTAATTGGGAAAAATGCAAATTGTTGGAAATCTCCCAGCAGCCAGGTAATGGAGAACCTCTCTCAAAGGAAACTCCACAGGGAAATGAATGCAATTAAGGACCAAAGTAATAGACTGTCAAGAAATTTTAACCAGCTAGAGAAGCCTTATTTAAACTCTGAGTTCCCCCAGTGAGGTGAATAGGGAGTGTCATCTGTCCCTGAGCTGCTGCAGAAAGATTTTTAAGTACAAAAATGAATATTCTACATAAATATCTCTGTATTTTCTGTTGCCCCTCTGCATATACCCTCCTAACTTTTAGAAAGGAATTAATAGCATTTGTAGAGGTCTCCTGTGCGATTCTGGTTAGCAGCCTGTCTATCGTTTGAAGAAATCCAGATTATTATAGGCAAAGTGGTGAATGTGTTCTCCCTTTCCCAATGCTAAACAGTGTTCCGAATTGCTGCCTTTACTACTGTAGCGATAATTAAAATTAAGAAACTAGACCAGATACTCCTGGGCTGTCACAGGTCCCAGAATGCCCTACAACACTTTGCTAATGAACAACTGCCCCAGCCTGAAGCTCTTTCTGAAAGCAGGTCACCCCTTGAAAGGGTCCCAGTGGCAGAGCGTATGTTGTAATAAGGGAGTTTTTTATGGCTTGCAGACAGCTTCATACAAAACCATAAATATCAACTTTATCAGACACACTATGGAGTCTGCGCCGGCAAAGTCCTTTTTCTTTAATGCCTGAGAGTGCCATAATAAAGAAAATAGGGCACTGGTAAGCATTGCCCGGGACTGTCCAGCAGTCAGGCAGCTGAAGGAACAGAGAGAGGCTTAAGAATTAAAGTGGTCTTTAGTAGACAAACTTCTGCCGAAAAATCACATCCGCTATGTTTATTTGCTGAAATGGACTGCAGCAGGCCACAATGACTTTGCGTTTTAACGGCTGCAGAGATCGTGCCTGCATTGAGTGTTTGAATTTACAGAAAACAGAGAAATAAGCCTGAGCCCAGAACAGAAAAAAGGGTGTTTGGCTGTTCTGAAGGAACAGCACAGAAAGAGCAGCTTTCCACCCTAGAGAGCAATGAGACAAATTCAAAAATACTTGGAGCATGCGGCTAGATACAATTGTTTAAGAATCACTGAGAACAGCCGAAGGAATTTCAGCCCTCCATGTCCCCCCTGCCCTCGATTCACTCCTTTCCCTATTATGCACATCTCCTCTTATTTTATAACTGTAACACTCACTCTAATGTGTTATGTCTATGCTGTATTGTCTGGCCTTGTATTGTCTGCAGCTTTGACAAGCTTTAAAATTGCCTAATTGCATAGTTCTATCCGAGATCCTGGGAAGCATGCAGCGTTTGGGAACATGCAAAAAAAAAAAAAAAAAGGTACTTTTGTTTTTCTGGTTTTGTAGAAAAAATAATTTAAAAGGCTTCCACAAACAGGCTAGAATCCAATTTCTCCAGAGAATGTGATAAACCTTGTTTGTCATTTTAAAAAATTAGTGTATGCTTTTACACTGCTGTCGCCGGGAGATACTTTGCTTCTGCTGAACGTGATGGTGAACAGTGAGTAGCAGCATAAACAAGCAGCATGGCAAAGGCTGGTGCTGGAACAGAGAGGCAAGCACAGCTCTGATTCTGCAGGAGAACCTACACAAGGAAGGAGCTATATTTGACAGTGGTAAGAGAAAGAATACTTTAAAAAGCAAAAGAAAAAGGCAAGGACAAGATGTATGTGCCTGGAAGCAGTGGGATAAGTGCCAGGTAGAGACTAAAGACAATAGCACTGGAGTAAGTAAGAACTGAGAAGAGAAGCTGCTAGCTCGCAAGCAGGGTCACGGGAGACAGAAGTTTTTGGGAAGACAATGCTCTGGAAACTGCATGACTGAATGAAGGGAAGATTGAGAGTGCGATGGCCAGCACAGCGCAGAACAGAACACACGAAGTCCTCGTGTAAAAATAGATGGGTTAGGGGAACAGAAATAGAATTGATGGTTTGGATGAAAGATGAAGTCAGGCCAAAGTGCCCAGTTAAGGAATGCATAGAAGATTTTGCCAACCCAACGGATTATAAATCTGAAATTGAAAAAATCTACATATTTAAAAGTCACATATGTGGCAAGAAAAAGTTTATTGTCAAATTAAGCATGGAAATGTATTCTAGAGCAGGAGTTCCTAAATCTTCTCAGTAAAGCCTCTTAACCATCTGAATTCCTTGTGGGTCACCATCTGAACTGAAAACATGCTTTATCTGAAAATGAAATTATTTCCTAGACTACTTACCATTGCCTCATGGACCAGTGGTTTGAGAATTAAACCATTTTTAGAGACTCCAGAGTGCACGAGACTGAAGGAAGAGGTGGCAGCAGGAGCTGGGCAGTAAGTCTGGGAGAAAGAGAGGCGACTGCGTCCTGTCAGGGGGAAAGGAGTATGATCTGGGACTAGAAACATGGGGAAGAGGAGATGAAGGCAGGATAGCGGGCTATTTTGATTTGAGAGACTGAGCTGGTAGGCCTAAAATGCATACAAAGGACAAGGAACAGTGAATGGGGAAAGCTGGGTCTAGATCAGAGACAGGTAGGAACAGCTCAAAATAAGGAGGGGTTGTCTCCAGAGACTATAGTGGTCTGAATCTCAATATTGAGATTCAACAAACAAGACATTGGATTGAAAACTTCCATATTTGGTAATGAAACATGCTGAGTCAGTAACTCTGTATCTTTGAGCATTCTCTTGGACACATTCCTTCAGTATTTTCATTTGGATATTTTAACTGAAGCCAACTGTACCAAAGCAGGTCTTAAGAAAGTACTCGCAGCAAATCCAAGATGGTTTTCCAAATTTTCTCCTTAAAAATCTCAAAGCATTTGGATGCTTGTGTTAGTGTTATACTGAGAATGGTATGCTCACACTATGCTGGGAATGGCAGCCCTGAGAGGGCACTGGCTGGCAGACAGATTTGCACTTGGTATATCTCTAGTGTGAGCTGAGGGTCTGGCTTGTGCTCTGCATCTGTTTTCTGCTTTCCAGATCTGTGTTTTTATTGAAGTTCCCTTTAGAGTGCTTACAGAAAACTACAAGTCGGGACAACAAAGAAGAGACCACCGCAGACAAATAATACATTATATACTACAGAAAAGATTCATTAGGATCTGGCACTGTGAAATAAGAAATCTAGTATTGCCCTGCAGTACAGTTATGAAATAATGAGTATGTACAAAATTAACTGCTATTGATGTATAAATTACTCCAGATCAAATGGGTGTGAAAGGCCACACCACTACTAATTTTTCTTTAGCTTAGCGTCCCCGTACTCCTACTGAATTTCTGAGTGGTGTGCAGGACGTGCGACGCTGATGAGCACAACACTAGCAGCAGCGTTACTGTAGCTGCAATTGTCTACGGCTACCAGCCAGGTAAAGTCTGCAGGGAGCAGTGATAGCTTTTATTAGAATAACTGGCATATTTGTGAAGAAAAAAAAAAGTCTAGACAAAATCATAGGTACTCATTGGGGTTTTTTATATGTGTCTTTCATGGATGTAAATTTGTCATTTTCAGATAAGACATAAGGAATTGGGGATACACAAGTCTGAACTTTTCCTTTCCTGCTGCCTTTTGAAGGTATTCACCAAAATTAATCACATGTATAAGAAACACAAATTCTGGATAGGAAAACAAAACTCAGTTCACTAAAGGATAAACATACGCACGAGGATGAATTAATCTTTACTCAATTTCCAGAAGTACAAATGGTTGGAGCTACAATCCTAGAACTAATGTTGTTATTTAATCAGAACCAATCTGAAGACTGCTGTCATCTGAAGCCATAAATTCATGGAAGCATTAATTTCCTAGATACGATGGAAACCCTACCAGAACATCCTGGCTAGACAGTACATGGCCATTTGTTCTGATTGAATTTAAAATTTTCCTTTTTTGTGTGTTCATAAATCAAACTGAAAAGCTAGACTATTATGTTAAGAACATAACTGCTGATTAGGAGCCTATGCTACTTCTGGCAGGACAAAAACATAGGGTGAAGTCCTGTTTGGATTAAATTAATCAGATTACTCTAAAAAAAACAAAATCCCAACCCATTTGGGAAGACAAATGCATGGGTTAAATCTCACTGAGGGAGAAACATGGCTTCATGTAAGAAAATTTATTAGCCAAATCCATAACAAGACCAAGAATTCAGGTTGATGTTCAACAGTGCAGCTGCAGAGCTATGCTGGCTATTCAATATGTATGCCAGAGGAGTTCTAGTTCCAAATAAATTAACATAATATAGGCTTTGCCTGCAAAAGAAAGTGGCCGTGGTTTCACTAGGATTGTTTCTTTAAATCAATTTCATTAAACATGAAGTAAATCCACATGTGGACACAGTTAAATTGATTTACAACTGGCTTATGTTGATTTAGCTTAATTCAAAGGGTGGAATTTTATATGGCAGCTATACATTGATTTAAGTGCATCTACACAAGACTGCAATGGTTCAATTTAAATAGACTTAAAACAAGACTTCAGTTAAGCTACTTTTGCAACATTTTAAATAGCAGGTTTGGTCTTATTAAGTAAACACACACAGAGGTAGATGACAGCCACTTTTCAAAGAACAGGATATTCAAATCAGTCTGAGTTAAATTTTATGGAACAGACCTGAGGTTGTATATTTGTACAAAACTACCCAGGAAGATGCTGACTTGAAAATTTTCTTTTTTGAACTATGATCATTGTATTATAAAACTGACCTTACTTTTAAAGGGATTTAATGTCTTCCATCGATCCTTTTTTTGTCTTGATTTACTTATTTTTTACGTATATGTTCAACATCCTCCCATTGCCACAATGACTTTTTGTTCATACTAATGGAAAACTCATATTCAGTATTCCAGCAGCACTGATTATCTTAGCCTGTGAAGGACACTCAAAACCCACCGGTTTTGATAATCAGAATGCTTTCCTACAGTGCACAGAAGAAAAAAAAAGAGAGAGTTTGATACAAGACTGAATACCTTTTCTCATCAGTTTGTTCAAGTCATGCTCCAGAGTCAGGTTTTTTTGTTGCATTCCCAGTGGAGAACCGAGGCCATTGCAGCAGCGAACAGATCGCTGATTCTCATCTGCTTGTCATTCTGCAGTCAAGTCGCGAATCCTCATTTTATCTCATACCTGAACACAAGGGGAAGAAAACACCAAAGAGAAAAGGTGAGTTCTACAATATCCTTTTTGATAAGGTGGGGTTTTGTTACTTTTTTTACTCAAAGTCTTTTTGCAATGTCTTTGACAGATCCGAAAAGAAAAAAGTGCACAATGCTTACTTGGGATAAATATTCACTGGTCTGTGTACGTTAGAATGAGCTACGGTCACTGTTCATTGGAATGGTCTCATCAGCACCAGCTGGTCAGTATTCAATGCTTTTGAAAGTTAGGCCATTTATTTCAGGGCCTAAACGGGCACTTGGGAACCTAACTTCAAGTATAAATTTCTCAGTGCCATGCCTGCTAGCTGCTAAGATGCACAATCCCTGAGCCGAGACCCAAACTAAATCTCAATGTTTTACCCTTCTGAAGTCAGTGGAATTTTTAACGGTTGCAATGGTTCCAGTGGGACCAGGATTTCACCCCGTATCTTCTCTTTGCTTAGTTTAATGTTCAGCATGCCATCAGTGGTTAATCTGTACAAATGGGATTCATTCATTTGGTGGAAGCAGAACTGTGGTGATAGTGATTACCCCGTTTATTAGCTTTAATAATAGAAATTTTTTGTCATCTCCCTGACACAACCAATGAAGAAAACACCACCACTCTGCAATCATTTTATGGGTGAAAATACTCTTTGTTTTGATGGTGTTCTTCACAGACCAATTTGTGACATTAAACATGAGGGATGGGGGACTTTACCTGGGGAATCAGGAACGTTAATGTTCTTGGAAAATACTCAATTGGATTCCTTTCGTTGGGAATTTTTATGTGTCATGTCACCTTCTTTCTGTCTTTTTTTTTTTTTTTTTGTTAAATACAACATAATGTATGTCAGAAGGCAAAATATTTTTATTAGCCTCAGAGATAAGTCATCTTTCATAGTCATGATTAAATGATACGTGGAAAAGGACTGGTCTCTGAGGCAAAGAAATTTCCACTTATAAAAGTGGAATTTTAACAAGATGTTCTCATGAGCCCCCTTCCAGCCCGTTTCTGGAAAAGGTTCCTTATGTCATTACCAGTCCCCCAAGCTAACCACTTCTGCACTAAAAGAGGCTGATGCAGAACAGTTTTTAGCTGCCAGCCAAGGCACAGTGCTATTGCTGCTCCTTCATGGATCTCGGGTGACCCCAGGGCTACTCCAGACTCCACATCCAAACACAAAAAGAACAATATATTTACTGTCTGCTCAGAAGAAAAGAAGTCTGTAATTACTATGTGAACAGTAACAGGATGCATGGAGAGTCTGTCTATAAAGATAAGAAATTAAATAAAGGCTAGCTGAGAAGCATTATACTGAACTTTAAAATCACTCAGAGAAAAAGGGAGGAAGAACAGCAATACTAACAAGAGCAGAGTATGTTGGATTTCTGTCATCTATGTTGTCTAGTGATGTAAATATGAAAAAAAAATTTAAAAATATCAAACATAAATCCTGATTCGACTGAATTCAATGGTAAAACTCCCACTAACCTGAACGAGACCAGAATTACTTCCACAGCAGTCTTGTGTACTTGTCACACTACACAAGGTGCTAGTCAGTGTTATACTCTGCTGTAATCATCATTAAAATGTGACTGTTCCTGGAAATATTTTGCTGTTACCCTTCTTACTTTCACTCTGATTTCCAGAGATGTGGTTCCACTTCCCACAGCAGCACACATACTTAACTTGATTCAGACCAAGGGCGTATAGATTTGCTTGAAAATCAAGACGCAAAAAAAATCTACCCAAATATTATAGAATGTTGTTCAGACTTCAGCTGAGAATAGTTTCAAGATGTGGCTGAATATAAACGCAATATAATCAAATGAAAAAAAAGGGCGAGTTTAGAGTAGCCGTTTCTACCTGTGGCCTGCAAACTGCTATAGCGCCATCAACTATTCCTAAAATCCTAGAAAAGGCAATGAGGAAAAGCATTTATATTGCCAGTAAACATAATTCACTCTGCAGATGCCTGCACTGCCATGGAAGTTTTTGAGAATCCAAAAATTCAACGAAGTTGAAAAATCAAAGATGTTAAAACAGTGATATTGCTAACTTGCTAACGAGGTGTCGTAAGCAGACTTAGAAAATGAAGATTGTCAATATTTATGCAAAATACTTATGACAAAAAACTGAGTAGCAAACCACTTTAACGAGGGGTTAGAATTTGGATGCAAACCTATTCATTCAAGTTCCTTCCTCAGGCTGAAATCCACGTACATTTGATAGACAGGGAACCTATACGAGAATGGATTCTTTGTGGTTACTAAGATTTTAGGCTGGTTCCCTAAGGAAAAGAACCTTATTTTCTCATAGTTTTTGTGTGCTTTTTTATCTTATCTTTCCACCAGTAGCTTCTGGGCAGTCCAAGTTCAGCCAGACTTGACCAATAATTAAGTTCCTACAAGTTTTGTAAGCGCAGTCAGGTAAAAAGAGCAAGACAGTATGAGCACCTTGGCAAGGGGGAGAAGCTGCAGTGGGAGTTTTACTTTGCTTGACACCAAAGAATCCACGCAGAAAGCAAACCCACTAAGTGCCATTGTCTTCAGTCAGAGCTCAAAATCACTGCAGGACAAACCCATAAAAATGCAGTTTTTATTACCTCTGGCAGTCCCAGAATTATTTGTTCTGAGAATAGATATAACAATAGATGTCTTACTGATTAGGAGTTTTGCTACTGTCTCGAGGGTATTCAGGACTTTAACTTTCCACACAGAGGGCAAAATCCACAGTGCACATGCACTAGTGTTATGCCTCCATTAAGAGCAGATGATGTAGCCCGGAATTCTTGATCTCTAATCAGGCTGGGGTGACAGAGTACACAGTCCTGCATTTGTAATGATTTTGGCGCTTGCTGATTTACCCAAAGGTTGCAAGTTCCCCGATAGCCTTGGTTTTGATTAGGATGCCAGGCTGAAAAATATGTGGTCATTTATTGGAAAATCTCAGGCTCAATTCTGTAAAGCATTCTTACTGCAGTGCCTGGATAGATGTTTATCCTGTTTCAGACTTATGTGATGTCAATACTTACGTTCACTTATCACAATAATACTTTAAAACCATAAAAGCCAATCAGCTCGTCTCAAGTAAGAATGACAGATTTAAACATCTAAAACGAATGGATAGTAACTGAATAAATTGGTTTTAGCGTACAGACGAACTTTACACTCGGAATAAATTTTAAGCAACGGGAGCTAAATTACAAAATAGTTATTTTCATTAGGTGAGCTTAATTAGACTACAGGATCTGAGGAGGCGAGCTAAGTTTTCAGAGCACTTCCCTGCTGCACTGTGCAGGGAGGGTGCTGGACCCAAGGCATGGTGCGGCAGCCCAAGAGGCATGGTGTGGCAGCAGAAGAGGCATGGTGTGCAGCAGAAGAGGCATGGTGCGGCAGCCCAAGAGGCATGGTGCGGCAGCCCAAGAGGCATGGTGCGGCAGCAGAAGAGGCATGGTGCGGCAGCCCAAGAGGCATGGTGCGGCAGCCCAAGAGGCATGGTGCGGCAGCAGAAGAGGCATGGTGCGGCAGCCCAAGAGGCATGGTGCGCAGCAGAAGAGGCATGGTGTGGCAGCCCAAGAGGCATGGTGCGGCAGCCCAAGAGGCATGGTGCGGCAGCAGAAGAGGCATGGTGTGGCAGCCCAAGAGGCATGGTGCGGCAGCCCAAGAGGCATGGTGCGCAGCAGAAGAGGCATGGTGTGGCAGCCCAAGAGGCATGGTGCGGCAGCAGAAGAGGCATGGTGCGCAGCCCAAGAGGCATGGTGCGGCAGCCCAAGTGGCATGGTGCGGCAGCCCAAGAGGCATGGTGCGGCAGCCCAAGAGGCATGGTGCGGCAGCAGAAGAGGCATGGTGCGGCAGCCCAAGAGGCATGGTGCGCAGCAGAAGAGGCATGGTGTGGCAGCCCAAGAGGCATGGTGCGGCAGCAGAAGAGGCATGGTGCGGCAGCCCAAGAGGCATGGTGCGGCAGCAGAAGTGGCATGGTGCGGCAGCCCAAGAGGCATGGTGCGGCAGCCCAAGAGGCATGGTGCGGCAGCAGAAGAGGCATGGTGCGGCAGCCCAAGAGGCATGGTGCGCAGCAGAAGAGGCATGGTGTGGCAGCCCAAGAGGCATGGTGCGGCAGCCCAAGAGGCATGGTGCGGCAGCAGAAGAGGCATGGTGTGGCAGCCCAAGAGGCATGGTGCGGCAGCCCAAGAGGCATGGTGCGACAGCAGAAGAGGCATGGTGCGGCAGCCCAAGAGGCATGGTGCGGCAGCAGAAGAGGCATGGTGCGCAGCAGAAGAGGCATGGTGCGCAGCAGAAGAGGCATGGTGTGGCAGCCCAAGAGGCATGGTGCGGCAGCAGAAGAGGCATGGTGCGGCAGCAGAAGAGGCATGGTGCGGCAGCCCAAGAGGCATGGTGCGCAGCAGAAGAGGCATGGTGTGGCAGCCCAAGAGGCATGGTGCGGCAGCCCAAGAGGCATGGTGCGGCAGCCCAAGAGGCATGGTGCGGCAGCCCAAGAGGCATGGTGCGGCAGCAGAAGAGGCATGGTGCGGCAGCCCAAGAGGCATGGTGCGGCAGCCCAAGAGGCATGGTGCGGCAGCAGAAGAGGCATGGTGCGGCAGCCCAAGAGGCATGGTGCGCAGCAGAAGAGGCATGGTGTGGCAGCCCAAGAGGCATGGTGCGGCAGCCCAAGAGGCATGGTGCGGCAGCAGAAGAGGCATGGTGTGGCAGCCCAAGAGGCATGGTGCGGCAGCCCAAGAGGCATGGTGCGGCAGCAGAAGAGGCATGGTGTGGCAGCCCAAGAGGCATGGTGCGGCAGCCCAAGAGGCATGGTGCGCAGCAGAAGAGGCATGGTGTGGCAGCCCAAGAGGCATGGTGCGGCAGCAGAAGAGGCATGGTGCGCAGCCCAAGAGGCATGGTGCGGCAGCCCAAGTGGCATGGTGCGGCAGCCCAAGAGGCATGGTGCGGCAGCCCAAGAGGCATGGTGCGGCAGCAGAAGAGGCATGGTGCGGCAGCCCAAGAGGCATGGTGCGCAGCAGAAGAGGCATGGTGTGGCAGCCCAAGAGGCATGGTGCGGCAGCAGAAGAGGCATGGTGCGGCAGCCCAAGAGGCATGGTGCGGCAGCAGAAGTGGCATGGTGCGGCAGCCCAAGAGGCATGGTGCGGCAGCCCAAGAGGCATGGTGCGGCAGCAGAAGAGGCATGGTGCGGCAGCCCAAGAGGCATGGTGCGGCAGCAGAAGAGGCATGGTGCGGCAGCCCAAGAGGCATGGTGCGGCAGCCCAAGAGGCATGGTGCGCAGCAGAAGAGGCATGGTGCGGCAGCCCAAGAGGCATGGTGCGGCAGCAGAAGAGGCATGGTGTGGCAGCCCAAGAGGCATGGTGCGGCAGCCCAAGAGGCATGGTGCGACAGCAGAAGAGGCATGGTGCGGCAGCCCAAGAGGCATGGTGCGGCAGCAGAAGAGGCATGGTGCGCAGCAGAAGAGGCATGGTGCGCAGCAGAAGAGGCATGGTGTGGCAGCCCAAGAGGCATGGTGCGGCAGCAGAAGAGGCATGGTGCGGCAGCAGAAGAGGCATGGTGCGGCAGCCCAAGAGGCATGGTGCGCAGCAGAAGAGGCATGGTGTGGCAGCCCAAGAGGCATGGTGCGGCAGCCCAAGAGGCATGGTGCGGCAGCAGAAGAGGCATGGTGTGCAGCAGAAGAGGCATGGTGTGGCAGCCCAAGAGGCATGGTGCGCAGCAGAAGAGGCATGGTGTGGCAGCCCAAGAGGCATGGTGCGGCAGCAGAAGAGGCATGGTGCGGCAGCCCAAGAGGCATGGTGCGGCAGCAGAAGAGGCATGGTGTGGCAGCCCAAGAGGCATGGTGCGGCAGCCCAAGAGGCATGGTGCGCAGCAGAAGAGGCATGGTGCGCAGCAGAAGAGGCATGGTGCGCAGCAGAAGAGGCATGGTGTTGGAGCTGATGCCAGGGCCCAGCAATGTTGCTTAGCAACTTCCAGGGCTGACTCTGGCAATTAACTCTTTGGTGTGTCGGGTGTGCACCGCCGCTTCGTTCAGAACGGGAAAGGACAGAGCAAATAGCCCTCCAGAAGAAAGACCAGTAAAGCTGCATGTGCCCATCTGCCGCGGGACGTCGGCCAAAGAGCTGCTGTGAAAGAAGCCCTTGTGCAGTAGCTGTTTCTTAACTAGCTCCTTTTCTGGATGGCCTTGTTCTTTCCACACAAATATAATACACTTCTGACAAGGATTAATCAATATCGAAATGTGCACACCTGTTACAGAACAAGAGCATCTGCATAGGGCATTGCTTCAAAAATGGCCTTTTCATTTTACATTCACACTTCAATCTGAAATGACTTTCAAGTGCAAAAAGCCCTCATTTAACCTCGTGAACTATAGACCCATCCACAAAACCATTTTGTTGTGCAGACTACATATTATTTTTGCTCTGCACTTGAAAGCACACTTAAGTTGTGCCTTAGTCTTGAATGAAGGTGTCCCAAGATACTGGGAATGAATGAAGAAAATGACGAGTCAATGTTCTCATCTTCTAGATGGTACCGGCTTGCTCCAGAGCTGGGCCATAATTACAGTCCTGTCCCTGGCTTCTCCTCTCTCCGTTCTCGGGAAAACGACCCGAGTCCCAGTCTGTGCCCAGCTTACTCTTCATGGTCTCCTCAGCTCTGCAGTGAGCTCAGGCCCTGCTCTTCTATGACGGGGAGGGCAGCTGCCCTCCAGAGAGGGAATAAAGAAGCCCAAAGTAGCTTTTTGCTTCCTTAGGTGGTGGTGAGAGGTCGCAGGCGAGCCCTGCCCTGGAAGCGCTGAACAGCAATGTTCCCTGCCTGGCGGGTCTGACAGCAGCCGGCACATTTGCATCCTTCTTACCAAGCGCCCACAGAGCTTGACCCACACATTTATTTTGCCCTGGAACATGGAGGTGGAAGCAATGCTGGAAGTGTTTGGGTACATCTGATTAATTTCTCTTAAGCTTTTGTGTAAACACATACAACTGAATTATTTATGAAGTGCTACTTTTTCCCCTACCATGACAAAACAACTTGTTAAAACAGGCCCCAAAACAGTGGCAGATCTTTTATAAGGAAGAAAAAAGCATCTCCTCTGCGCTTGCAAGAGTTTCTTAAGAACGCCGAAAGCCAAAATTTTGCATGATAGTGCAGTGAAGGAAAACTTGGAAGTAAATTTACATTTTTTGCAGTTTAAAAAAAATCTCTGAAGGACAACTTTCCTTCCTTCAGTAATTAAGGGACGCTACAGTTCTCTTTCAATCAGGATGCAACGGTTTTAATATACTTTACATATGAACTGTGGAAAGAATTTGATAATACACCTCAAAAAAACAACCAGCTTGTTTTGTAACGGTCAAAAATAGCTACAGTCTTTTCTGCAATTCAAAATTCAATCATTTAAAACATTACAGAGCTTTTGTCTTTAGACTTTCCAATCAGCTCTTGCAACATGAACGATGCCTTATTACTGCAACTGCTTCTTTTGCCTATTGAGTCAAATCATTTGAAAAATTATTTCATGGTGGAAAAACTGCCCTAATGACAATGAATATAATTTTGAAAATTATTTCATTGCATGAAGGATTTTACATGATCTACATTAACTGATTTTTAACATGCAGTGATTTATGATCTACCAAGCAAAAAGAATACTCAGCAAATGAAACTGCCCTTTGAAGAGTGGGCATTTACACAGCGAGTTTACATTTAATCAGTAGTTGAATATGCATGACCACAGCCTTTTTCACAGGCTGAGCTCTGCCCAGGTATGTCAGCTATCAGTCGTAGTGACCACTGCATGCCATATACATGCCAGCTATCTAGGGGTTACATGGCTCTCAGTCCACCGCCACTGCCCTGCAACAGCACAAAGCAACACTACTCAGCTGTTCAGGGCACGGACCCTATGGTTTGAACCCACCTGGGGACCAGAAGTCCTTTTACTTTGGGGTTTGGCAAGTACAGCAGCACCACTGCTCTCCTTATCATGAAGAATAGGCAGAGAGAGAGAGAGAGGAGAAAATATACAGCCCTAAACTGCGGTTGATCTGATTATTAAACACCAGGAAAGAGCAATTTGACAGAGCAGCTATGAGAGGTAAGGTCTAAGCTGGAAACACCCTGCCTGCCTGGAGCTTTCCACTACCAGTACCAGGCTGACAGGATTCTCACAGCCTTCACTGCCTTACTTCTGTACTTTTTATTTGCTTGGTAAACATCTTGGGGTTTTTTCACCATCTTTGACAGTGAGATTTTATCATCAGAAATAAATTGACCAAAACTGTGTAATCTCTCCTTGTGGAAGTGTCAGCTATTGAGGAAGAGTGAGTGGGTATGGGGGAGTGCCTGGAAGCGGGTCCCTCTGTGGATGCACTCTGAATATTCACTTCTCGTTTCCAGGCAGTGGCATCAAAGACAGAAATTCCCATAAGCTTTGGGCTGCAGATATTTGACCCAAGCTATGTTGAACAAAATTGATTCTGAAGTTAGTTTTTCAGCTATTATTAATGTTCTTGTTTTCTAAAATATTAATTCAAACAGATATGAAAACCCATGTCATCGCCACATATCCATCTTCCCACCCACACACTGTCTATCTAGGTATTATGTTATCTGCCTGAAAATTGAGTTAGTTCCCAGGTTGAATGAAGTTCATAAAACTTTCAGCAAAACTGGGCTGAATTTTATGAGCATGAAGCCACATTACAGCTTGGGAAAGAGATCAGGGTAAGCTCCCTGGAATTGCATAGTTTCACTGGAAATCATGCAAAATTTTGGAGGTTCAGCTGTGTCTTGCTTTGAATTTATGAATTTCCTCAACTTCTAAATTAAATCTAGGGTGGGAACTTGCCTGAATTCAGTAGGAGAGCAACATATCCACGAGCTGCTCCTCAGTCCCTCATAGCCCAATGAACACTGCTTTACACTTGAGATCCGACTATGTTTACAAGTAACAGAGAACACTGTATTAGCAACCATTGTAATTTTAAACAGTCTTGTCCCATTTACAGAGAGCTCCTAGTTGCTATCTGCCATCCTTCAAAGCACAAGCATTGCCTTTTACTGTACTGTTACTTGTGGAACTACCTAGAGCGCAGCATTGCGTTTTTGTATGATCCAAGCAGCTACACCGTACTGACCACAAGCTACTGTAAACTGGGGTTCTCCCTCAGCTCAGGTTGAAAGGTGTCTGTTAGGAAAGGGCAGCATGCAACTGCTTTGAGGACATGGCGAGAGAGCTGAACAGAGGCCTCGTCCCCCCAGACTTGTGACCAAGGGTGCACATGGAATCAAGTGGTCCTCAGGGAGGAAGGAAAGGTGCTGCAATGTTCTTTGGCCCCTCAGTTTATAACCAAGCTCCACAATAGCTGTCACCACTGGCACTGTGACAGGCATTTTAATGACCTTGTGGAACCAAAGGAAGATCCAACAACAAGCCAGTCAGCCTCACCTCAATCCCTGGGAAGGTGATAGAGCAAATCCTCCTGGAAGTCATTTCATGACAAGGACAGGAAAAGAAGATGATTAGGAGTAGTCAGCATGGGTTTATGAAGGGAAAATCAAGAGACAGTGGGCATAAATTGAACCAGAAGAAATCCTGTTTGAACCTAAGAAAAAAAATTTTTACTGTCAGGGTGACTGAGCACTGCCACAGGTTTTCCAGAAAGGTTGTAGAGTCTCCATCCTTGGATTTATTAAAAACCCAACAGGACTTGGTGCTGAGGAACCTGCTGTAGCCGTCCCTACTTGAGCAGGGGGGCTGGACCAGATGATCTCCAGGGTTGCCTTCCAACCTCAGCCATTCTGTGAATTGCTATAAGGTGGTTTGTTTTGGGATCAAATAACTGAAGCCTACTGCTGCCATCACTGAGCTATACCAGATGTAACTTCAACACATTTGTTACAAACATAGTACAAAACGAGTCAACTGCAGAGCATCAAGACTGACTATCTCTTTAAAAGAAAGGTTGGTGCTTGTGAGAAGTAAGTTTTCTAGAAGCACTTCTGGAGGAGGACAAGACGTGTATCTGTTACTGAGTTTATCTCCAGGTAAGCGACTGACAGGTGGAACACAGGACCCCTTTTGTACGTCAGCACCGACAGCACTGGAAATGCGCCATAGCTGTCAACTGCACCTTGTACAGCTTTTTGTCACAACACAGCTTGCAGTCTCAGATGGTTGATTTCAATAAAAATACTCCAAACATCTTTAAGAGTCCTCTTCACCTCTGCTAATCAGATTAGGAGGCGTGTAATTAAGTATCAGCTCTTACTAAGACAGAAGATTGAAGACCCCTTCTCAAGTACTGATAGGATAAGGAGCTGGAAAACTTTTTTTTAAATGTATTTGGTGGAAGGGAGTAAAAGGATGAGGTTGAGGGATTATATAATATCACACTGAATTATAGGAAAGAAACTCAGCACATGCCATTAAAATCGAACAAAGGATCATGCTAAGGGAAAGAGCAAACTCTTTTTCTAGGCCTCTCAAAGAGCAAAAATACTCGGGACTGCATTTAGGATGCACGCAAAATACTTACTCTCCTTGGAAATGATGCTCTTTGGGTGAGAACCGCAGCATATCGGCAAGGCAAGGAAAAGCTCATACTGTCTGTACTGGTGTATGATGTTACTCTCCCATGAATGAGAGGGTTTGGTCTGCCCAGCTATCAATTTGGCAGACTCCTCACCCAGCAAGCCCTGCTGTACGGTCTGCAGAAGAGGATCTTTTCTATTGCTTTCAATAGCTACCAGGCCCAATTCTTGCAAAATAAACCCAGGAATCAATAGTCTCTGAAGTAGCTTTCACCTCTGACTTCATCTTGCTCTGTGTCAGGGGCTCTCAAGCTATGGTATACAAACCATTTCAAAGTGCTATGCCTGTACTGTGCTGCAGCTGTGGTAGCTGGAATTGAATCCTGATTCATTTAACAGCACAGACAAAGTGAAAAGCATTAAGTGCTCAGGCAGCTTGGTGAGGCTGAGCATCCCTGCAAGGGATGTCCTCGAAAGAGCAAGATGTACTGCTAAGCAGGGTTGGGATAGGTCCCAACTCTGCGCTATGCCCAAGCACAGAGCTTAGGATGAAGAAGTTCAGACAGAGCTTCCCTTTCCTCTGCTCACCTGTACAGCTGCTGCCACTGCTGACAATGGTACCTGTCGCTGATGGGAATGACAAAATCTGGTCAAAGAAAGTTTGGTTGGTAGTACTTATGACCAGTGATACAAAATGGAGGCAGCAGGGAAAAGTAGAAAATGAATGGCGAGTCTTAATTAATTTCCTCTGAGCAGCTTTCATCTCATACATCACACATTAATGCAGCATTTAAAATTTTATTTCTTTAAGTCAGTAATAGAAAAATTAAATTATGCATTATTAATAAAGTAACTTACAGAGAGGCTAAAGCCTTTCAAGAAGGTGAACAGAGTTTTCAGAGGCTCTATTGCAGAAGTTGGGATGGTGGTGCTACCCACGGAGGAAAGTATTTGGGACCCTTTCTAAAACGTGTCAAAACTGTTTCTGGACACTATCAGCTGCAAAGGATTTACTACTGGGATGGCAACTGTCAAAGCTGGTGAGAGAATAAACCGGGGATAAAGTTGGCTTTGCTGTTCAGGTCTGGTTAGTGATCGCTCTTCAGTCACAGCGCCTGTTGCGCGTAGATGTGGCACATACGGTACCATTTAGGTGAAAGCGAGTTCTGTGGGATTCACCAGTCTAAAGACAATTAGACCTCATAAAAACCAATTGCCACTCAAAGCACCTTGCTCCACAGCAAAGACATGGAAAACAGAAAATCAAGCCCCAGCTGTCAGGGTGACTGTTAGTAGATAGAAAAAGCTCCACAAGTTGTTTTGTCAATGTTACAGATAGGCGTGAGCTTCACCATGTATGTGTGATAGCCAACACGTGTGAGGTTAAACATCAAACTGGATACTAATCAGTCTCCATTTTTAGAGGCCTCAAGCCCACAAAAACAGTAAAAAGAAAAATCCAAACCAGGTTTCACAAAGCTCTATAGTGAGAAATTGCGTGGAGCGTCAGAGTGGGACTCGGGAGACTTGGTCTGCTGCCCAGGCTTGCCGCTAGCTCGTAGATGCCTTCAGCACCCACCCCACTCATCCCCACCCCAGCTTCCCCCTCTGGAGCACGGGCAGAGCCACGCTCCTCTGCTTTGCAAAGACCTGCAGGGTCTTCCCACCAAGGGGCTAGTGCTGCTCTAACAGTCAACGCTTCTGCTTTAAAAAGCATTACTTCTGTTCCCATTTAAGTAGCTTGTCCACGTGTTCGCACACATTGCACCTGCTTTCACTACAAAGTAGTACATGAAGCAGATTCCTTCCTATAAGCGTGGCTACCCGGACACGTAAATGTTTTTTCAATTATTACTATTATCTATAGGGTAAAGGAAGAAGTATTGACAAATACTGAAAGGATCCATACTAAGGTTTGTATCAGTATAACCCTGCACATTGAACTATTATAGCCACGGAGGGCTGTAATAGTTACACCAGCACAAAAACTGTGCTAAGACAAGTGTAAGCCTGTGGTCATATAATCCAAAGCCAATGAAGTACTGCAATTTATGTTACTGCACATCAGCTGGGTACCAGGATAATGCATAGCCTTTTACATATGCGAACTGAGTGCTTAGTTTCTTTAAGCTAATTTTACTTCTCGGTTCAGATGGATTAAAAAGAGCACGAACACAGTTGCAAGGAGAAATTTGCAAAGCTGTGGTAATTTAATAATTGCAAGTAATAAAGCAATATCCCACTTTTCTTATCCTGTCAGAGCTGGGGTGAAGTGACATTAGTGCAAAAGAAAGAAGATTGCATTTGCAGACTTCCTGGGGTAGGGACAGGGCCTTTCAGTGGGGTATACCAAGTCGAATAAAATCAAGCCTCCTCCTTTACTGCAGTAATAAATAATTACTGAACCAAAACAGATAAGGGCAATTACCAATGATCTTGAAAAGATTATTTTAATATGGAACAGAGCACTATTAAAGCAATTAAATTGCTTGTAAAAAACCCCAAAACTCAGCAGGATTTTAACGTGTGCAGGTGGGCAAATCTATGAACGCCACTGCTGTGTTTTCAGTCAGGCACAGCTTATACCGTGGTCCTAATCTGTTCCATGGTGCTGCTTTTCCTGCCGTGCTTTGCTACTCCGTCTTTCCATAGAACTATATGTGCTTTCGCAGTGGGAGGAAGCGATCCCTGCCTACCGTAGTGATAGTTTATGCAGCCCTTTTGTTTGCTGTTATGAAAGTCCCTTCGCACCCTGCCACACACACGCAGGGGAATTCTGCCTCAAATTCAGAAACGTTTCCTTTCAAACAGGAATGGAGGCGAAGAATGGAAGTGTGTGACAGAGGTCTAGGAGGGAGGGAAGCTTCTCTGCAAATCACGACATGAGAAATTTTAAAATAATTTTGAAGTGGCAAACCCAGAATCCAATTCACAACACTTACCCTGGTATCAACATTCTAAAAAAAAGGCATTACATCATCTGAATGCAACAAAGTAACAAAACCAGCTTCTTTTTGTGCTAGCAAGGTCTTAACTCACTTACTCAGATTAGAAGCATCTGGTATTGAACTGAATTTCCTTTACTATGTGAGATATGTTTCCTCTCATATCAGCTACATCGTGAAAAACATTTGTGAACATTTTTCAGTATATATTGTGTGAAGCTTCCATTCTTTTTCTTTCAAAATATTGCATATTTGGGTGGGATAACAAGAGATAATACCCAGACCTGCATGTAGAATATTCATTCTAGTTCAGTCCTCACAGCATTCAGGGCTTCCTGAACGCAGGGACCAGAGAGGATGCTCTGTTTCTTCTCTTCTCTTTGCACCTATTTCTGGAGGGGGCATCTTGCTGAGGCTTAATTGATACTCAAACATGGGTAAATTGATATGCAAAGGAGCACGCAAAGTGTCCAGACATTTCCAAAGAGGTGGCAACGGAAGTGATTTCCTCTCAGGTGGATCTGCTACCCATGTTCAGCTCATACAGAGAGACACAGGTTCTATAGGTGGTTTTACATTATCAGCATCTTTCTAATTAAACTTCAATAGCTTTAAAAGGCTATTACTGCTTATAAGATTCACTTCCAAGCCCTGGAACTTTCCTCTTCTTAATTGTCTTCTCTCATACTTTTTTAGAGAATTACACTACTAATGATGGGATTAATATTAAGCCATTTCATTATAAATGGGTTGGATGTACTGTTAATACCTTGAATTAATCTGCATTTGGCAAGCACATCTCTGCCCTTGTCCTTCTTTCCAGAAGAAATTTAGAATGACAGATTTGTTAGATGTCATAAATAAAACATCTGCAAGGTTAACCTGTGAGATAGGACTGGTTACCTTTTATAAGAAGAGAAACCAAGCATACCTTTCCAAGAATCACAGAAATCAGGCAAAGCTACGGGGTTTTTTGTTTGCTCGTTTTTTTCCCCACTTTCTAATAACTATAACAGCTGCTTTAATCCTGAGGGCTCAGCTCTGGTTTTTTTTGCCAGGTGCTGTATGGACCGTAAAAGTGCAAATGCCCACGTATTTCCCTTTGAGCTTGTCAAATCTCCTGAGTTTGCTTTTGAGAAGGCCTTAGTCTCCTGGCTCGTCTCTTCTTGACTCAGACTCAGGCTCAGGCTCAGGCTCAGACTCCCCTGACCCTGGCGACGTTGCTGAGCGTGCAGGCAGTCGGTCACCTCCATCTTTCCCGGAGTCAGCCGCCTTCCAGACTTGCACTGCACATGGAAGAGCTCAGAGCTCAGCCTGAACCAAACCACGTTTTGCTTTCTGTAAAGGGGTTAGGGAATTGGGCAGCACTAAAAGGAGGGAAAAAAAAAAGACTTCCTGAATCATCTTCCCCTTTGCAACACAGCCAGCTAAATGCAGTCTCCAGCCTTCCACTTGGCATGGAGGCATCTGCGGTTGGATCCTGCTTTATGTGAGAGAGAGCAGATGGAGATGTCGAAGGGATAAGAAGCGCTCCTTCCAAGGAAGAAACTCACCCTCTGAGGGGAGGTCGGGGACAGTATGATTTCCATGACTCACCTTTTGCTAATGGTACAAAAGTAGTGTTTGGTGAGTCATTATTATTGACTATGTTATTGGCCACATAAATCAACAAGACTTCCTAGAACAGTTAAGGGCCTGACCTATTGCAGCAGGTATTGTGCTGTCTGAGCAGGGGCACAGGAAATAAGGGACATTACTTCAGGCTTCTGCTTAGCTTTGAAGTGAACTATTGCAGACAAAGGAAAAAAAAGAGAAGAAAAGAAAAAAAGATTGATTTTCCTTTTGGCAAATATTTGGCTACGAGGATCTGCTCATCTGTCATTTGTCTTGCTTTGAGAATTGGCCTTTGCAGAATGAAACAAACAAACACTGCTACACTGTATGGCATTTTGTATTGACATAAAAGCCTCGCTGAGGATAACAGACATTTATAGAGCAATTCATATGACTTTAAAATTATCCTCCTTTGCCTTTGCTTAGCATTGTTTAATCTAAGTTTGCATTTGTTATTTGAAATGTACGCAGAGTAGCTTGCGTCGCTGATAGCTACATGAAAAGCCTGCTATCTGTTAAGAAGACTTATCATTTGTGTGTGTACTAATGTCCCCTCCTGAGAGCAGGATTTAACGTGGACAGTTAGAGGCAGACTATGTTCCCCACCTATTCCTTAGAGGGGGCAGAGACTGGCTGCACCAGCACAGATTCCCCAGCAGACCCATATACATGGTAGTACGGTCTTCCACTGTATGGGGTGGACTGGAAATAGAAAATATAAACTGCTATACTTGCTCTGATTATGCTCAGCTTGCTCCTGTTCCCTTGAGGGTCATTGCCAATTGCCAAAGGTTGGCATAATGCTGCGGCTTCTATAAAGCTGCTGTGCGGACAGGCAAAACTCAGGGACACGAAGGCAGCTCACTCATACCGAACTCCCGGACAGCTCATCCCTCACTTTTCCTACCACCCACTCACGCACAACACTCCCTGCTTTGCGAGCACAGGCATGGTGAAACAGGGAATTGGGCTTTAATTGCCAGAAGTCTTATCCTGTGGGTACTTTCTGGGAGATAACAACTTCACAGCCAACTCCTGTGATGCACAGCTAGGACTTGGTCACCACAAAGAGAGAGAATTTCCTGTATCTGTTGGAATAATTTAATTCTTGGTGAATCTTCAGCTAAAGTCCATTATCGTTTGGGAAGAGTGAATTTGGACCATTAATGTCCACATTCTGATCTTCACCATCCCTGGTCTTGCTTTGCTTTAATATCACTAAACAAATACAAGGATAATTTAATTGTCCGGCTGACAACGCACAGAAGAAAACTCGAGGGACAGACAGTTATTTATGCCTGAATGTAGGGCTCACATTCGTATTTATGCAGCTGGATAAGCATTCTGACTATCAGGGTTGTTATCACATCAAGATTTTTAAAGGCAGCTGATCCAAATAGCTTCTACAGAGATGCCACACAACCCCAGCTTTTCTCTTCTTCTGGGGTCCAGGAAGCCTTCAGTAAGTAGATGATATACAATGTATACCTTTGTGTAAGCTAAATCTTAGAAGTTTTGTTTAATACTGAAGCCACATGTTTTACTGACAACCAGTGAAAAGCGTAAGATTCACAAAGCATATTACTATTTTCACACAAGTTCTAGGCTTTTTTTCCCAAGCAGCATTAACTTTTGAAGTACATTAAAAACCAGTGCAAAGCTAGGAATACCCTGACAATCAAAGCTCTCATGACCATACCCAATAATTCTATTAAAGCTACGTCTGAGAGTTATCTGAAACGGTATCTTCAGTGATATTAGAGGAGACAAACAGGGACTTTGACTGAATACCAGTGAAGCACAGTAAAATCTGCTTTTCAGTTGCCTTGTCACCACCCAACACCATGGGAACAGGCCAATTCTTCAGGGATCCTCGCTAGAACTGTGGCACAACACTGTTGTTATTAGAATCAAAACTGTATTTTGACCCGGGCCCCCTGCAGATGGGGTCACGGTAACACATCAACCACGTCTCGAGCTTAAAGCACACGTACAGAGCTCACTCTGTCCTCAGAGGAGGCAGCTGGCAGCACAGACATCCCTGACCCCCAGGATCACAGCCCAACAACAGCTCCAATCCAAGTCCCACCCGGGACTGGCTGCCGCGCGTGTTTACGGGCAGCACGCCACGTGTGTCCCTGTTCCGCAACGTGGGTCATCATTCTGTTTGACCCAGAATGATGACCCCCCATGACCCCCCATCATTCTGGGGACCCCTTTAAAGGCGAAGTGGGTACGTAACCAGCCCACCCTCGGCAAATGGCTGCCTGCCCCACAAGACAGCGCATCAGGGGCTAGGTGTAGGGTCACGCTTGTCTAATGTCCTTCAAGGTTTCAAAAGAGAAGACCTTGTATTGTGGTGTGAGAACAAGCTCAGGCTTATGGTTAGGTTTTGGTGAACACTGTACGTGTGCTTGCTGGCAGATAAATTTACTGTATGACTTAGTGGTGATGCCTGCCCTCAATGGGGAGGTGAAAACATGACTCAGCAATGGTACACTGAAAATGGAAACAATTTTTTGGCTTCAGATAGCCCTTCTCCGTACAGACAGAACAGTTGTTTCAGTAAATAATGACAGATATTCTGAAAAGAGCTTTTTTCTAGATTTTAGGTAGTAAAAATAGCGCTAACGCTACTTGAAGAGAGATTTAGTTTTTTTCCTGAGGGTGTGGGGGAAAAGCAATACGCAATACCACAGAGCCAAAGAAAAGTTTGTTTCAGGTGATGTTAAATGGACTCCACTCTATGAAAACACTAGCACTAACAGAGGTACAGAAACCAGACAAGCTTTTGGGCACAAAAGCTCTTCCTAAATTCTGAGGTGGAAGTAACAGCCTTTAAAGCTAAATGCAACTGAATACAAATGCAAGTTAGTTCTGTGTGCTAGACTGCGTAAGCTAATTGATTAGACAATCTGAAAGAAAAGTTATTTGGTTCCTGTGAAATGCCATTAAGAAGGACTGAAGCGTTAAGCTGGGTAAGGCTGCTGGGGCAGGGAAGCATCGCAGCTCCACCAGCAATGAGACTGCTAATGGCAATTCATCGCTCACCTGAGCCAGGCTTCAAGCAGTGGTGCTTCCTTTTCTGTGCTGCGATGCTGTGGATGCCGGAGATTCAAGGATTAGGATATGTGACATTTTCACAGCATGAGCCTCAAGCCAGCAGGCTCTTAAATCACCGAGTGTCCAAACAGTTTTCATTGTGCTTTCATCCATTCCCCGCTAAGTAAGATCAGCAGGGGAAAAAACTGCCTCCATATATGAAACGAGAATAGCACAACACCTGCTGGGTCGGAAACTGTATTCATGAGGTACGTAAATGAGTTGACAACAGGAGGATGTTGTAAGTGGTCCTGCAGCATAAACTCTGCCGCAGCTAACACAGCTTTCCTGAGATATACGGGGTTCCTGAACTAAAACCTGGCTATTACAGAAAAAAGCAGTGTGCGTTGTTCAGAAAGCCTACAAAACGCAGGAAAATTAGCCTCATCTCAGGGAAAACAAATAAAAAAGATCAAAACAACAATTCCAGAGTATCAAGAAGGCCTAAGAAGCTTGCAGATGTCCATCCACAGAAGCTATAAAAAGTGTCCAAACCTATGAAGATCAGCCAGTACCAGCCTTTCCCAGCAAAATGCACATTGCTTCATAGGTCCAGTAACATATTTTTACCCATAGTGTTAAGTATGGTATTTGTTGCTGGGAGGAGACCCTGCAGAGCCAGGTGTGCTGAGCAGTGTCTCCACCAGCACCTCCTGGGAGTTCCTCTTCATGGGTAAGGAGAGCACGGCTGCGCTGGGCTGAGGTGCCTAAGCTAGCTCTCAGTCAGAGCAACAGAACCACATTAGCGTAATACTTCTCTTCAGCCGGGCTAATGAACTTGGGCAAGGCACCACGTTAATTCGGCTTCCAGCACACAGGTTAGATTTGTCTCTGCCTGACACTTTATGCTGTGAAGACATGCCCCAAAACCTCAGAGCTGACCCTGAGCAGGGGGTTGGACAGAGACCTCCTGAAGTCTTTTCCAACTTGAATTATCCTATGATACTGTGAAACAACCCATCTGGAAATCAGGAAATGAAAATGCAAAACTACTTCCTACCAGTAAAAAAAAGTTCCTGATTTCTGCTATTTTTTTCCTCTGAAGAGAACGCTTTTTCTCACAGGTGCGGGGCCTTTTTATCTAGAAGTCAGATTTTGTAATATGCTGTAAACGAGTTGCCTCCATGGGGAATGAATGTCATTTTGGTGGGATTACTGAAGTAAATAAATGCTTATCCAATGGAAGTGAGCATGTTTATGACCATTAGTTTCAAAATGACTGGGAGAAAAAGATCTAGTCATGGATCATATCAGCCAGTGACTAGATACAAGCTACATATCAACAAAATGCTAAAGGATTTTCACTGCCAGAAGTAATTTCTGGTTCCAATTAACTTTTTTCCTCCCTTCTTTTTAAAATTTTGTCCGTATGTGAATTGGTATATTGGTAATGAAACTTGTCATTAGTCCTTTTCTAGGACATTCTTCAATTAAACTAAATATAGCCATAAAATTCTCTGGTAGATAAGATAATAGAGTACCGCAGCAATAGTCTGCCAGCTGTTAACAAGAGCTGTTAACTCCCAAAGAGAGTCAGAGGGGCTGGGACTGCTGCTATTGATGAACTGGTAAATCCTTCAATGACAGCAATATATACGTAGACCCAGTTGAGAATGGGGCTAGAGCAATATGAAAGTATACGGTGTAACACCTGCACAAACTTCTAGAGGCCAACATTGCTCCGATGTGGTTTTAGAAAACACGCAGGGTTTAACTGGAATAAAACCAGATCACAGCTCGTATCCCATCATGCAGATGAACAAAGTAGTCTCATTACTGTTCGAACAGCGCTGAAATTATTTTTGTTTATACTGTTAAATTCCTGAATTAAGTTAAATGTCTGATTTAGCTAATAGGAGATGCTAATTGTTTGTCTTTGGGAAAGGGTGAACATGACTGATAAGACACAAGTTTTTCTCTCAAGAAAAGGCCCAGACACGGTGGTGGAGGAGAGCGAGTGGGTTAACTCACAGCACGCAGGCTACTATTACGGCCTTGTCTATACAGCCAATGTTTTCTGTTGTAGCATTATAATTATACTGCTGTCATTATATGTAATGATGTGGTACGTACACATAATAGACCGAACGCAGCCTATTCACACAGTCACAAGCATGAACACAGTCTGAAGGTGACAAAAAGAGAAAGAAAAAAGAAAAAAAGAGGAAGAGAAAGAGAAAGAAAAAAGAAAATAAAAAAGAAAAGGAAAAGAAAAAAATGGAAAGGGAAGAGGAAGGGGAAAAGAATCTTCCAGCAGAATGAGGATGCCCATGTAGGGGATTACAAAGGTATACATCGTCTGAGTATGTGTTTCTGAACAGGCAAAGACCTAGGCAGCTCTGGTTCAGGAGGGGCAGGGGTCAGTTCTGTCAGCAGGCTGGACAGGGAGATGTCCTGCCTCCCTTGTATCACAGTCTATTCCAGCCATACTAAGCCACTGTAATTACGTCAGTGTAATGACAGCATTTTAATTTCCCATTCTAATTTGTAACAGTAGAGCTTTATACAGATCAGTATTGAACTGATAAATTTGGTCATGTCGGATGTCTTTGGGTATGAAGCAACTAAACACCTCAGCAGAGTTTTAGCCTGGACTCAGTAAGTACAAAAAATTCAACACTGAGAAAACAAAATTCTCTCGGGTGCTTCTTCTGAAAAGATGTCAACTGACTATGAAGCACTTCTTTCTCCAACACTGAGGAATTTGACTTGGTGGCTACCATTGCCTTACATTGCATGGACTTTTGAGTGAGAATGATCTGAACCTCACACTGTAGCTATACAGGATCATGGGAGAAGCTGGGGATGCTGCAGAGCTGAGCAGAGAAGTCCACGGAGAGGATTACACAACCTGAGCACATAGGACGTTTGCCAGGCAGATATAATGGATCTATGTGGATGGGTGTAAGAACAGAGAAGGGATTGTGGGGTGCTTAGCTTGAAAAAGAGCCGATAAACCCATAATTGTGCCAACTTTTCTTTTTTTAACTCAGATTGTTTCACTTATCTGGGCTACCAAACAGTTAAATCCACATATAAACAGAAAGAATGGCAGTAGGAATTGTCTACTGAAGAAGCAAGGAAAAGGTGGTGAGTGTTGTACCTGCTTATAAATTGGATGAGTCACCAGTACAACAGTTTGTGTAACCATGCTCTGTTATGCTGATACATAAAAGGAAGGTTTAAGCCTGCTCATGGTTAATGCAGTTACTGTTAAGGAAGATGCAACTTGCTGCAAGGTGGCCTTTCATTTAGTGAAGGATGGAAATTCAACTGTGACCCTTCCTTTTATTTAGAAAGGGGGAAGAAGTGAAGTGGGAGAGTTGGGTATGCAATTAGTGATTTATTTCCTAGGACTTCACTGTTTGGTGCTATAAACTTATTCTAAGATGGGACTACAAGTTTAACAAGCTGGAATACCTATCTGAAGTACATGGATGTATCACGCTTGATTTATAATCCCATTGGGCCAGTACTTGCATTGATGCTGTATGCCAGTATGACTACAGGCATATCTGCACAGTGTAGTTCAAGCACCTGGGCACAAATCACCTCAGTCCTATAGATGTGTCACTGCATTAGTCTGGGACTGTGTCCAGATAAGAGGCAAGAGCGCTCTCAAAAGATCACATTTCTAAACTGCTTTAAACCTGCAGAGAGCTCAGGCAATCTGTAGTGACCTTGTTTCTAATAAGGCCAATGTGTAAGAATGAAATATGGGCATGTTAGAGAGATGCGAGTAACCAATTTAAGGAAGAAGAGCTAGGGCAGAATGAGAATGAGAGGAAGGAAGAATAGGATGGCCATGGGCTGCCATGGCTTGCCAGTTCAAAACTGGAAAGCTTGAAGCACTCTGGCAATTTCCTTCAGGTAACTTTAACTTCCTTCTGTCTACATGGTCGGGGAAAGCTCCCCACATTGTCTCCTTGAAGGAGCCTTCCAAGGAGGGCTGCAATGGCATGCACGGACACCCTTGCCACAACCACTGTGAATGAAAAAAGAGACTCTCCAGGTCTCATCACCTGTATTTGGTTTAGAAGTACATTGCCTGCAGGATTGTGACTTCAAGAGCTGCTGCCAAAATGCCGGGTGATGACTCATACCCTCTAGGTGCACCCTGCTGCTTTAATGGTGCAGCAAAAGGCAGTAGAAGTGCTTTGCACTGTGTTGCATCCAAGGTTCGGCAGCCATGGGAACAGATGGGAGGGAGGCATGAGCATGGCTGGGAGCATTTGCAGTTTGCAAGGCTGCTGTGTCAAGGATGTCTCTGAACCGAGCGCCAGGTGCCCGAGGAGTCGATGCCTAGAGCACCCCCACTTCCAAGAGAGCTGAGCGCCTCGCTCTGCACTTCCAGGTGCCCCAGCCATTAGCGTGGGCAGCCTACTGCCCTCTCACATCTCATTGCAGTACGGCTCTGGAGGGTGGAAAAGGCAGCTTTGGCCGAGTGAGATGCTCATTCCTGCTCTCCCATGCCCAATTTCATACAGTTACAAAGACATTATGAAGATGATGCAGGAAGAGGGTTTAATACTTGAACTGACTGATGCTTTCCTACTCAAAAGATTTCTTTATATTTCTTGAAGCAAAAAGAATGGGGTAAACAGAATACAAGACCTCAAGGCAGCCAGAACCCTTTTAGGGATAATTTTCTCACACTAATTGCTCTTCCCAGGCTTTGGACAGGATGTGACTCCTGCAGACATCTTACAGATGAGCCGGAGAATATTTCACACAATATACATGCCAGATTTAAATTGCCTCCTCAAAAGAATAAAACTACTTTTGTACAGTAGGGTTCAATAATCTAGGCCAAATGTCTCTTCATTTATTTGAATTTTGAGAAATCACGCTTAGACACTTTCCATTCCTGACTTTAGAGAGTCTTTGGAACATTTTGGATAGAAATTGCAGTGAAACAATCCTCACTCTTTATGTCATTGTTAAAAATAACACTGCCAACTTGTGAATGCACTAAACGGCTATGATGAGAGATGACTACTATTTACATACAGTTTCGTAGTTATCTGGTAGTTCAAGATTCTGAAATCACTTCAGAATCTCTGGGAAGTAAAGTTTAATTTGGCCTCTTGGCATGTGCAATTAGTTGGTTGCCTTAGCTACTCCTCAGATGAATCTGTTACATACAAATTAAGCTTGAGCCAACACATCTGTGTTGGGTTGTTGGTTAAAAATGAGATTGAGAGGCCTGCACATATAGGGTTTAAGCAATATAAAAAAATTCTAATAATTTTACTTATTTACTCTGTTCATGATAGTGGGAGCTTTATAATTGTGTTTAATACGTTCAACGGTATGAAGATTGTACTCTCTAGCTTTATTTGCATTCAGGGATATCAGCTTTTTTTTTAAAATTATGTAGTAGAAGTTGATATTTAAATTCAAGACGTATTGAGGTACATCTGCTTGGACAGATTCAGCAATGCCAGTTCACTCTGTCCGAAGCAGTCTGAGGCTTAGTATGGAGAGTCTGTTTTGAAGATGATGTTACGAGAATGGGAGATTGGTCCTTCTCATTCAGTCTAACATTGAAATTATTCAGATACAGCAGGTTCAATCCAATTGCACACATGTAAGTCTTCAGAGCCCTTGAAATGCCCTCAGGCATCCTGCCTGGCCACCAGCTGCCACAGGTCTCCTGCAGGTCCCGTGTCACATCTACCATGCGGATATCCCAGACACCCTACAGCATCACAAATGTACTAAAGGCTTGGGATGACACATTTGATATTTTTCTTTGGTGCCACAAGGGGCAGCATCTAGTATATTATGAGATAAATAAGTCAAATAGCTCGCGCATTAACAAAGCCCAGCAGAAGGCATTGCTGACCTGCATAAGCTGAACATCTGGAGCCAGTCTTACGTGCACAAGTAAAAGTGAATACTGAAAACGTTCCAGGGTGGTCCTTGCTCACTAAGAGAGCTATAAAGTCTACAAAATACTTTAATTTTGATTTTGTTTTTTAGGTAACTAAAAAGTGTATAATAACAAAGCAGTTGATGGTGTTGAGCATCAGAGTTTGAGCACTTTATGAGGATCAAATACGTTGGAATGTCTGCAGTTAATTACTTTTAGATACCTTCCAAAGCGAGTGTGCTCAGAACGACTGTCCACCTGCCTCTCCTCTACCCATACACACATATGCACCCCCCTCCACTCACCCATACTATGAATTTACTTCGCTGAAACTCAGATTCCACTTCTAGCAGATATGCCTAGCCACAGAAGTGTGAGTAATTCTACCCAGTTCAGTGGAAGTACCACGTACCCAGTTCTGACATACGTATGACTTAGCTCCTCTGCTTGAGGACAAGTGTGAGCTGGATATTCCTCTGCTGATTCACAGTGTATGAAATCTGCAGGTTCTTGACCACACTGCTTGCAGTGCCTTCGCTCTCGTCTCAATTGTCTTCAACTATGCATAAAGACCTGTCTGTAACTGAGAGAAGAAGGGGTTGTGAGACTCAGTATTTCTGCTGATACTATGATAAAAGCTATACCTCTCTCTCATAGACATATTATTTACATTAGATTTGATCAGGGCTTTTTTGTCACTTCAGTTATACTAATTTATAAGATATATATAACATATATTTGCATATGTTTATGCATGCAAAGGTAGATATAACAGCAGGAAAATATTATGGATTCAACTGACACTGCTTAGTTAGTTATACTCTTATCAATTTTTATCTGTGTAAATGCATTCATATTAAAACAGGGAGTATATTTCTTGATTTACATGTTAGAGAAAAAAGATATATTTAAAGTGATGCAAAAATTATGCATAGCTTCAGTCTAAATCAGGACAGGACTCTGAATGAGTCTGAATAGCAGAACTCTTCAGTCAGATCATGACATTTCCCAAAGTCACTTCTCAGAGTATAATTGTACTTTAAGTACTATTCAATCCACTTACGTTTCACAGTTATAAATTGTCTCTTTTTTTTTTCCTTATTGCGTAACATTTTGTGGCTTCCAGCTTACATTTCTCCTTGACAGACTGAACTTAAATCAAAAGGACCAGATACTTATTTTTTTTCTATGGGAAGCTTAGCAATGAAGTGTGCTTGCGTCTTAAGCTCTGTCACTGACAATTACTGGAAAAAAAAGTCAGGAGAATGTTAACTAGTCCAAAGTTCCTTTTCAAAACTACCGTCTGCAGTCAAGAGGTAATTAACTCACTATATTGATTCAGAGTTCCTGGGGGGGGAATCAGAGTAAGTTATCAGCAAAGCTGTTAATGTAAATTTCTTATTTACCAACACTGCTTGCTAAGACGTACCGCATACTATTTGTGAAATGAAAAATGTGTTGCTTATAACTTTGAAATGTTTTCATTTAGAGTCGGCTTTAATGGCTCCTTATTTCTCAGCATCATTATTAATATGCAAAGAGGAAAGCAATCCTGTATAAGCAGTGACCGTGATTTATGCTACCTGAGCACATATTCTGGGAGGAACAATGGAATTTGTTATAATGAAAAAATAACGTATATGGAGGTAGGGAAGAGAAACTAGCAGAAAGGGGGTATATTGTGTTTCAGATTGCAGGGTTGAAGTTTCTGTAATGACAGTGAACAGTATAGAAGTTTTTCAAGAAGATCTCACAGACTCAGTAGCTATTACTGTATCCTGGATATCTAACTTGGTTTGTGAGATGGTCCAACTCAGGGGTCTGCAGGGAGGCATACTCATAAATATCTTGCTGAGATAGGTGGTCTTGCTTGCATGCTGCTGTGTGCGGGACTCCCCCTGAAGAGCAGGGCGCTCCGGTCTGTGGCGCGTGCCAGAGCACCTCCCTGGAAGCTTCTGTGGCAGCTTAGGTTTCTTTTAATGAATCTTTTTGCTGCCTGAGTGGATAGAGGCCAGTTCAAAAACAGAGATCCAAATTTACATTTTCCTAGTGATTGAGTGGTTCATGCCATCTTTATTGGTTATGAGTTTCTAGAACACCGTTTTGGTGAATGCCTGACTGACTATTTAGGAAAGGCAAGGCCTGTAAGACCCTTATCTTATAAAAACATATAGGACATACTTAAATTTACTCACTGCAATTGGTTTCACTCATTTTAGTGAGACTATTTCCTTTCATATTAGACTTGAGGACTTTATACAGCAAAGGAAAATTGGCATAACACATATCAGATAGCAGAGACTAAATGAAGCATTTCCTCTACTTCCCTAAACCCTTTTCGACACACACAACTGCTTGATAAAAATAAAAAGCCTTGAGAATTACATATATAGTGTGTGTGTGAGCACTAGACTGAAACAAAACCTAGCACTTTGAGGGACAAAATACCTCCCATATCTGGGATAACTGTTAAAGAGTTAATTTGAGAAAGCTGGTACTGAAACCATTATTCCTTTTTGGTATTAAGACCCTTATTGCTGTCCTGGGATCTTGCAGGTGGCTCGCTGCATATTTGAGTGTCTCCATTTAATTAAGCACTGCACAATGTTGGTACAACTGAGATGGAGTCTCAGGGCCCGCGATCCTGTCTCAGAGCACATTAACGTCGGAGCAAAGACTCCCATCCATTCCAATGGTTTTAGGTCAGGGTTTTTAGGTCAGGTCAACTCATAAATGAGTTGAAAATCTTAAAAAAACCTTCCTGAACTTGTCAGGGAATTTCTAAGGCATGAGACAGACGTATTTTTGCTTTTTACAACACAAAAGTGGCTTTTCACTGAAATTAAATCCATCATTCTGCTTATAATGTATGTCTCAAGACTCTCCACTTTATTTTGAATAGCTACTGAAACAACTGAAATATGGAAGTATATCTACAAGGAAAAGAAAGCAGTTATAAACTGTCGTGTGTCATAACAGAATGCAACACATCTGCATTGCTTAGAAAAGCTTTTTCACTAAAATACCATGTAAAAAAAAAAGTGGCAAAGGAAATAAACTAAATGAAAAGACGAACTTAGCCTCTCACATTTGCCCTTCTGCCTTCCTCCTATCATCTTATTTCGTCCCTTTCCCATATGTGAGGCATCCTAGACTTTATCTTCTGTTTTGGTTTCCCAAAGCATTGTTTTTCCTTTTCATGGTGTTTGAGAAATGTCAGATGGGAGATTCTTTCCACGGGGATCCTTGAGGGTGGCAACGTGGAGTTTGCTGCGGCCTAACAAGCCACAGAAAGCTGGTGGACAGTCAGCCGGACTGGAGGAAAGGACCTGGCTTGCAGGGCGTAGTAGGCAAAGGAGGATACTTAGTTACAAAGTCCTTTTTTTCATCTACTTCAGTTTGAGTTTTCTCTCTTTTTTTGTTTTTTTAAGTTCTTTCGTTCATGGTCTCAGAGCTTTAGCTAGTTTGGGGTTTCATAATTTCTTCTATGAATTTTGTTTTTTAAAGTCATATACAGAAAATGAATACTGGATTACATGCTCTTGCCAAGAATAACCAACAAAAGTAAGATTTTACATTTGTTCCTTTCTTCCTCCTTTCCCTTAACCTTCTATCTTTCGTAAGTGTAGAAAATAGGGGAGGCAGGGAGAAAAACAAATTGAAACCCAGATAGGGAAAATTATTTTTGTCACTTGTGTAGGAAAATGAAAAATGGTTAAAAAGGTTTCCATCAAACGACATTGAACACTTCAGCTAAAATGCAGTCATCATTTGTCGTGAGCTCTAGTTTGGGAGCGTCTTTTTGATTTATGAACTGCAAAGTTATTCATTGAAATAATATGCAAATTTCTGTGCTCTGAGAACAGAAAAGTGAGCAAAAATTTAAAATTCATCTTATCGGTTTGTTGAGTGGTATTTACTCAGTTACAACGCTGGTAGCTCCCTTTTGATTCTGGGCAGTGACCCCTAGTGTCTGGCTTTTACGGATTCTCTGGTGATAACAGACTCGAGCTGCTGAGCTAGAAGAAGAAAACATGATCCAGAGGGTCTGGTGACACTGCAGTTATTGCTTCCAGTTATCACACTGGACTGGTCCAACACAGCGTGTGGAAAACTGCTCACTGTGCTGAACTGGCCAGAGAGGGGACTGGTACGAACTGCTATTCCCCTGTAAAGGTAACAGTGATTTATTGGGTTAAGTAACAAGGCTTATTCTGCTGACACCAACCATCTCAGGGACTGCACACAGAGAGAGAAAGCATTAATCATCAGGACAACAAGGTGAAGCCATTTGTAGCTCTTGTGTACACCAAGCCAGAGGTATTTTTCCAGGTAGTGATTGGAGCAAAACAACTCAGTTGTAGTTCTTGGCTTCTTGTCTTTTGTTTTAACTGGGGTTCATGACAAAATAAAGAAATGCCAAGTCTGGCCACCATGTCAGGAAGTTACGTGCCGTACACGTGCCATACAGTCTTTTCAGGTCACTGATGCAGTGAATATAAATGAAGTACAAATCCATCAAGAAAAAGCTCGTAAGCAGTACTGCCTTGCTAGTGGCCATTTCACATTTTTTGAGCTCTCCAACTTTGTTCAGTTCTGCAGAGCATAAGCAGAAGACTTGTTTGTCTTTCCCAAAGGGCTCCTTAATTAAGTAAGGTAGATAGACAGTGCGATATAGACACAGAAGAGGCTTTCTGAAGGCTATTAGTCAAAGATAATTGTGCTGGTTTTGGCTGGAATAGAGTTAATTTTCTTCATAGTAGCTAGTATGGTGCTACGTTTTGGATTTCTGCTGGCAACAGCATTGATAACACAGGGGTGTTTTAGTTATTGCTGAGCAGGGCTTACACAGAGTCAAGGCCTCTTCTGCTGCTCACCCCACCCCACCAGCAAGTAGGCTGGGGGTGCACAAGAAGCTGGGAGGGGACACGGCTGGGACAGCTGACCCCAACTGACCAAAGGGATATTCCATACCATATGGCGCCATGCTCAGCATATAAAGCTGGGGGAAGAGGAAGGAAGGGGGGGACATACGGAGTGGTGGTGTTTGTCTTCCCAAGTAACCATTATGTGTGATGGAGCCCTGCTTTCCTGGAGATGGCTGAACACCTGCCTGCCCATGGGAAGCAGTGAATGAATTCCTTGTTTTGATTTGCTTGTGTGTGCGGCTTTTGCTTTACCTGTTAAACTGTCTTTATCCCAACCCACGAGTTTTCTCACTTTTACCCTTCTGATTCTCTCCCCCATCCCACCCGGAGGGAGTAAGTGGGTGGCTGTGTGGGGCTTAATTGCCAGCTAGGGTTAATCCATGACAATAATGCAAAGTTTTCAACGTGCAAGTGAACAGTTGCTATTGGGGAATCACCTCCCACCCCCTCAACAAAATCACTGTGATTGCAGATACAAAGTACTGAGAGAGAAAAAAAAAGGTGGGAAGATTTGGGAGTAATGAATATGATTAATGTAAACATTGTTATTATTTAACCATACTGATATACAACATTGAGTAGATAACAAGGTCTGGTGCATGTAAGCAAAGCGTACTGTCCCTATAGCGTTATCTCTGAACACTCTGCAGAAAAGGAACATATAAATGTCTCCATTTTACAGACAGGGGAATGGGCGCCTGGTGAGATGAAGTTGTTTATCAAGCTGTTCAGCAGACAACCCCAGCACTAGGAATTAGAGCTCATGCTTCTTAAGGCAAATCTGACTTTCTATCCACTAGGTATTTTACTCTCCATTTAAGTATATTCCTCTGTAAAACATCCATTGTACAGAAAAATCTGTATTAGGTCAGAAGAATGAATTCAGGGAAAACACTATTAAGAGGGATATTGCTTATTCTGTCACTTAGTATATTGGAACTGCAGAAAGCTTGCGAGGCATAGCCTTCTCTTGGTACATATAAATGCTAATGGCATTCATTAAACACACGCAGTGAGAGGGAGAGTCACAGCCCATTGAAATGAGCAGAAAAGGCAACCCTTGATTTTCATAAGCTTTGTATTGAGTTCTGAGAGAGATGGGCTGGGCAGAATCTCCTTTCTCTTCTGACTGATGCACAAAGCTAGCCGAGGGGAACCACTAACGTAGTAAAATCGTATCAAGCAAAACATCATAAGGAACCAGGCCGAGCTGTAATGCCTAAAAGGTCTCTTTTACAAATACAAACCTCGTTTCACTTGTGAAACTCACCATTTGCCTACAAAACAAGATTTTTCAAAAGGGAAGAAGTAGCAAAAATCAGGTATGGCTTATGATAAATCAGACCCGAAGTTCACCTATCTGATCTGATGAACTTTGCTTTAGGGATTTGAAAATGCCCAGATCTCATTGTTGTTTTGGTTAAAAGCTACTGTCTAAGCTGTGTCCTTTTGTGTTAGGTCATTGTGCTGCAAGGTAAATGATTCAATACGAAGACATTCTGCAAAAGGCTCCCTTACCTCAGCACCGAGCATACTATGTCTTCAGCAGTTTACTATTCATAGCTCCTGACCGCATCAGGAAAAGTCAAGGGCAGAGGAAAAACTGAGATGCTCCATCAGGTTCCCTTAGCACAAGTCCTCAGGTGCGGATTCACAGATGAACATTTATCACTCGGGTTTGATGAACCAGTTTCTGTTTCATAAGAAAGTGGGATTTTTTTTTCCCTTTTGAGGGTTAACAGGTGTTTATATATCCAAAGCCTAGTTACTGCTGAATGTCTTCAGAATAAGTCAGCCAGCCATCCTAGCTGTAGCAACATGTTGACGTTGTAAAAGGCTGTAGGTATTTATGAACAAAAGAAAAAAGGGCGGCACTTGCTGCGTTGCAGACAGGTAACAATTAAATCATTTTAAATACTAGCTTGGTATGCTATGGGTAGGCTAGGTGGCATTTAACATGCTATGCCTATCATGCTAAATACTAATTAAATACTTGTATTTCATATGGTTCTCTCATCCTGCGGTACTTTACCAACCCTTTTCAGCCTTTCAATAACAATTTAACACCCTCATGCCAAGCTGTGGAAAATTATCTTGCAGCTGCAGCATCTGCTCCCAAGCTAACTTTGTAGCTAGCTGTGTTTATGGTATTAAAGCCGTGCCTTCGTACACTGCTTTGTTAGGCAGCTAAAGAACTATGGGATTTCTCCTGTCCTCACCAGTTTTCAAATGAGAGGTGTTTGGTTAGGATAAATGTGTGTTTGTATTATTTTAATGAAAAAAAAAAAAACCAACCCAGTGACGTTCCTAACTTGTCCTCTTACAGGAAATACTATCCTTTGCTGCATGGAGGAGAATGAAAGCATGCGCTCATTTTGGGAGAGAAAAACTTTGGGAAAAGAGCAGCAATGTCATCTTTTTGCTGGTGGTTACAATTCATTACACATGATATTCTGCTCTTCACTCATACTGATGTAAACATTTTGCTTGGTGGGTACTTTTCAATTAGAAAGAGCCCAGAAAACAAGGCTGTATGCTACTCTTTATATTGGTTTTAAGCCCAGAATATCATTTCTCCAAAGCAACTAATAAAGTTTGATGCCCATCTACTAGTACCTTGAAATAACGTATTTTTCCAAGACTAAAAAGTTAGACTAGTTTAGGTAATGTCTTAGCTTGGCAGAGTTCCTAATCACCTATTTTTTCAAAACAAGCAAACAAACTAGAGTAGCCTGCACATGTGGCTCCCAAGAAGCAAAACACACACGTGTGCCGTGCAGAACATCTACTTATCCTCAGCTAAGTCACACACTGACAAAATGCCGAGATGCAGCTTCCAGGTGATGAGATCACAGGCCTTTTGCGTCCCTGCTGTGCCCTCCACACCACTTTCATTTTCAGATGCTATCTTTAATAATTCATTACTTCTGTTGCTTCTAATCATGGAGATCTCTTCCTGAAAGAAAACCTACCGTGGTATTTTTTGATGGTAATTTCTTAAAAGCTTAGCATTTATGGCCTCCTAAAAGAAAACCGTTATTTGTTAGGGAGGTGATCAATTAGGAATGCATTAACTATTCTTATTCTAACCAACAGTTGTCCTAACCAAGAACAAGGGTAATAAGCAAAGCCTGAATCTTTTGCAAAATTTGTACAAAGAATGATGCAACTTAGCAGGAAAAAAATGAGAATAATATTTTGCTTTTATGTCAGATTGGATTTGGATTTTGTGAGTAAGAGGTAGGATGGCCTTTACAACAACTGCAGTGTTTTTTTTCAACATTCCACAGATTTTATTTTTCTGGCCTTTCTTAAATAGGGGTGAAAAAAAAAAAGTAGATTAAGAACTACTCTTCACAGCTTGCTTTCTCTTAAATTCATATACAATCATTCACAGAAGCCCTGATCCTTCAAAAGAATTCCATGTGTAGATAACCTTGTAATTAAATTATATCCCATTATGATGTTATTGTCTGTATCTATAGTCATTAGTAAACCAGCTGTAAATAGGTATAGCAAATCAGAGCTGGTTAGAAATCATCCATCTTTTCCTCTCCTCCTACAAATGCTGTTTGTGCAAGCCTGAATGCTTCAATGAAAGAATTTTAATTTTGCAAAAACAGAACAAAAAATCCTTAAATATTTTAAAACAAATGCCCTGGTGAATGGTGAGCAGCCGATGAACTGAAATCAACATTTCTGGGAATTCTGTCACTTAAAGAAAAAACATCTATTTTTGGCTTTTCTTTCATCAGTCCAGGAAGTTGATTACCTGGTTTTTTTTTCAAAGGCTTGCATTTTTTGCAAGATATAATCCCAGAATTTTTTGATCACCTTTACTTGCAACAGAACTCATTGCCTGATTTTCTTTATTCAGGACTATTATTATGGTACTTTTCATGTTATTAAAAAAGAAAATTAATACTGAAAGAGGCTCCCAAAGAAAGCTGATTATAGTCAGCTTCATCCTTCCTAAGATATAGGGATGGTTAAAATATTCTTTACTTATATTATCCGCTCACAAGCTCATATAACTGTTCAAATATACTAATTTCATTTACATAATAGTATTGTTCCTATTTTATGATCACATACTGAAAACCTATTATTATATTTCATGATCTCATTTTAAGACTCTTACATTTATCTTTGCTGTTCTGCATTACTACCATGAATACACTGCACCTACAGCCTATGATTAGTTCTTTTATATTTCTCGTCATATTAAGAAGGCAATGTAGAAGTTAATATCACAAAAATAAGTTGCTGCCACTAACATATGTAGACGTTTTCAACATATACATTTTTGAGTAATTGCTAAACTACGAAGTCAGGTAGAGTGAGATGTTGGGATGTTATGTTTTAGTTGCCTTTCTCCAAAATTGCTGCTATCCCAAATATATTCCCATTAGAATGGGAATAGGATTCTGGTGTATGAGACCTTGACAATGAAAGGCAGATATACTGGAGCTGGCTATAGAACTGAATAGCATCTTAGCATAGGTTAGACATTGATTTCACTGCAGATCTCAGCTCTCTGTTAGACTCTGGCTTTGTCCCTTATTTTCAGTCTGATCATGCATCCATAGTGGAGTTTTGGGGTGTGCAGTGTGTGCAGACTCAGGCATTAGCATATGAGATTTAGTAAATTGGTTGTATCAGATTTTCAAAAATGCTTCCTGGTGAAAAAAATGCACTTGTTCTCAGGAAGCCCACAAAGTTACAGAAGGTATTCTGAATCTTTGAGTCTGGTTTCAAAACATACGTCAGCGCTAACATTTCAGTACTAACATACAATTACATCTAGAGTAGTGTCCTGGTTTTGGCTGGGATAGAGTTAATTTTCTTCCTAGTAGCTGGTATAGTGCTGTGTTTTGGATTTAGTATGAGAATAATGTTATTAACACACTGATGTTTCAGTTGTTGCTAAGTAATGCTTACACTAGGCAAGGACTTTTCAGCTTCCCATGCTCTGCCAGCGAGGAGGTGCACAAGAAGCTGGGAGGGGGCATGGCCAGGACAGCTGACCCAAACTGGCCCAAGGGCTATTCCATACCATGTGACGTCATGCTCAGTATATAAACTGGGGAGAGTTGGCCAGGGGGGAAGCGATCGCTGCTCGGGGACTGGCTGGGATCGGTTGGCAGGTGGTGAGTGGTTGCATCACTTGGTTTTCCTGGGTTTTGTTCCCCTCTCTCGTTGCTTTCCTTTTCATTACAATGTATTACTATTATTATTATTATATTTTATTTCATTTATTAAACTGTTCTTATTTCAACCCACGAGTTTTCTTACTTTAGCTCTTCAGATACTCTCCCCCATCCCACTGGGCGGGGAGGGCGAGTGAGTGGCTGTGCGGTGCTTGGTTGCCAAACGGGGTTAAACCGTGGCTGAGGGTGAATGAGGACCCTCGATGATCAGAAGACATGGCATTTATAGGAGAGCTGCGTTTCTCTCTGTAGTCTATTCAGATGACTTTTCAACAGCTGTTGAGAACACCAGGGGCAGCTACGGGTACCACAGCCCTGTGCAGGTGCAGTTTGTGTTCAGGGGTGGAGGAAGGTTGCCGTCTGTGACCTGGTCATGGAGAGTGGTGGAGCTACTGGACACGGTAGGGACATAATGCCACAGCGAAGAGAGAATGGAGTCAGATGATGTAAAGTGAAATATATCCCTTGTCCTCCTTTCTTTGCCACTGACTATACATTTTCCTTGACAACGGTGTATCTCATTGCTTATTCAACAGCCTGTGTTCCCCCCACCCCCTTTTTATTGAAATCTTCCTCTCCCCACGATTGCCCCAAGCAGTAAGTTTTTAAAGGACTCAGCCTGGCATCAGCATGATTTTATTTTTAAAACTAGTGGTTTAGGATTTTCAAGACAATGTGCTCGAGGGAGGCTGGCTGAGCTGGGCACTTCCATTTTTCTCTCATGCAATATTGCCGTAAGAATGATTTTGCCTCATCTGATCTTGCTTCTCAAAGTCAGGGTTTTTAAGACAGCCACTCAGCTGGTGTAAGTTGAAAACATGTTACTGGTGACCAGCTCAACTTGCGCCTGGGGAAAATGTGCCCCTTGATTCATGAATCAGCAAACTTTCCAGCTAGTCTGTGAAGGAACTTTTTCTACTGTAAAGCAGCTATGCTTTGCCTGGTCTGTAGCAACAGACGTATGTTGTAACAGTAGTTACTAAAAAGACTACAGCACCTATAACCCTGTTTATTTGATACTGAAGTGTAAGGATAACAGGAATCAATCCAGCACACGTAGCAAATTCAATTAAGGAATTTATAGCAATAGTCAGAGCAATTAACTATTGAAATGCAGCTAGGATTTTTTCTTGGAATTGAAATTGATACAGATACTGGAAATGCTAAAGGTGCCAATAGCAGTGCAATGTTAACAAGACTTGTATTTGCCTTTCATCATGTCAGTAAATTGAATAATAGGACCATTTGCTCAGCGGGGCAATTCCGATGCCGCATGAGGGTGGTAAGAAGAAAAGATACGTTAAGGCTATGGAAGGAAAAGGCTTGACAATGTCTTTAGCATTGGATATGGTTACATGTTAACCAACTGTCTGATCACAGCACCATGACAAAATGTTTTTATTCTTTAAATAGCGGTAGGAGGCCCTGGCTGGCTGCAGAGCCCCCTGAGCTCAGTCCTGCTGGGAACGCGCCGCACGGGAGAGCTCCTGCCCCAAAGGGTTTGAACATACAGAAGCAGATGGAGGGTCTGTCCTAGGATCATCTTCAGTGTCATGAGGAGTGAGGCACACAGACAGGAGATACCGAATTTCTGTTCCGCTAGGAGCTGATTTCAGGGCAGCCCAATGCCCAAATAGGTGTTATCTTCAAAGGCTTGGGCCAAAGCGGGTGATCATGCAGAAATGTGCAGCAGAGGCCAGGACTGAGTGAAACCGGCTCGGTCCCAGTCTAGCGCACTAAACGTAACATCGCAGTCATTTAGCCGTTCTTGTGTGTTTTATCTTTGCTCCCTAGAGTGAAATTATTTTCCCCCTGTATTTTTCCCTTCTCAGATATTTGTATCATATTATATCCCCTTCACATTGTTTTCCCATTTACAGTAAATAAATGTAAATCTGAGAGATTCATCTCATAGATCACATTTTAAGATCTCATAAATTTGAGTTGGACCTTTCCACTATAAAGCATTAATGTAAGTTCCCTCTCACAGACACAATTCCCCAGGGTATAAGCATAAAGAGAGACGGTGGATGTTTGTCCTTTTGGTACACTATCATTATTCTGACAATTTAATTTAGTTTCTTATAATTTGTCCCTTTCTTTACTGCCAGTTTCTAAATGCACAGTTCATTTTTCTCCAGTAGACATCACTGCGGGGACCATCGCTTCCTTTATCCCACGCTCAGGGGCACCTTTCTACACCACGCCGTTGTGCAGCCTTAGGCTCTGTTCCCATCAGCTATCAACTAGCTCCAGCTAGGAAAGCACAGCACTTGGCCACAGCACTCGCCCATTAAATCAATAAACCTTTTTTAATGGGTCCTTCAATTGCCCTGCTCAGGATGAATGAAGGAACAAGCAGCCAGGCATATTTGTCTGACATCCCAAAATCCCTGCAGAAAGGACACTGGGCTCCGAGAGGCTCCCAGGCACAGCGAGGTCCTATGCAGTGGATCAGTGGCTGCCACTGTCCCCACCCACCATCCCACCCTGCTTGAAGATGCTGTCCATCCTCAGGCTGGACTAACTTGATCTGCTCCTCAACCAGCACCTGAGCTGAGGCTGCTTTTAGCTTCTGTTACGATAAACTGAAATGAAAATGCCCTGTGCAGGTTTGCAAGCTGGTGGTTCTTCCTCCCACAGAGAGAACTGTGGCTGCTGGGAGCCTGGGCGCTGGTGCTCGCTGCTTCCTACAGTTGCCCAGTTTCCCTGCAAGGCAGGCAGAAACCCAGCAAGGTCACAAGCTAGAGCTAGTTTCACCTTGTGAGGGCTGACAGACCAACTCTACTTTTTAAAGATGCTGTTTCAAATATGTAGGAGGCAAATAGAAAACCACTGTCAAAGCTTCCCTCACCTGAGGTCATCCCGTAACAACCACAGGAGACCTAAACTGCATTTAGTTATTTAACATTTAAGCACGCTCCCTTGTCCATCCCTCTTTAACCAACTACACAAATATGCGTTTTGTCAGTTTAAAAGTAGCCAGATGTGTAAATATGTGATCCACTGGCACTGTTGACTGACTTGATTACTACAAATTGAGCTTTTAAAATACCAAGGTGGTGTGGGGGGAAGGCACTGCAAAAAGTAACAAGCCAGACCGCGTTTATTTCGTCCATACACTGTTTCCTAGCTGTTTGCGGCCACCAGAAGAGTTATCCCTGCAACGTTTTGCAAGCAGACAACGCAGATGCTCTTTGCCCTGCTCCTCTGAAGCAGACCTTCCCGACGCAGCAGCACTCAGCTCCCCATCCTCCTCCCACCTCCGTTACCAGTTTTTTCCTCATTTATAGATGGTCTCAGCAAGTCCACAATCCTTTTTCAATTTATCAGATTCTTTAACGGGTTTTGCATGTTGCCACGGAATTCTGCAACTTTGTGATACAGGGCCAGTTTCCAAAAGCCACAGTCCCAGGAGAGGTTTGTTAGTGCTCTGCACCACTCACTATTTGGGTCAAAGCTGCTCGACTGTTATAATCCTGTTTCTACAAAGCACAACGTTCCCAGCTCTTACTTAAATGGGCATTCCTTTGCCGGGCCAATGTGCTTTAATATCTTCTCTCCTTGCACAGCAGCTTTAGGGACACGCCATAAATGAAAAGCAGATACAAGATATCAAAATACAAAGAGTTATTTTAAAAATAGAGGACTCCATAAACAGGACTGAGGCACTGAATTCAATATATATGCTGCAATATTAGCTCCATGCTTAAAGGTCCTTCCAGAATTAGGGTCATTTTTGCAAGCATTTGGCAGGATGCTTTAGAGCTATTTAAAAACACTCTTTGTATCCTCAGTTACAAACATTTAGTAGTTCCTGTCAGCTACATGTTTAACACTTCTTTTAGGACGGAAAAAGGGGAACTCCTGGCACTTAGGCCAGACAGAGCCTGCACGCATTTCATAACCGCTTGCAGATGCTGAATGGTGGAGGGAAGGTGCGGTACACAAAAGATTAGCCATAATTATTTTATACGCTGCTGCACGGTGGCACGTATAGTGTGCCACCTACCTAAGATATTTCAAAGTCCCAAATGACCTGGAAGTATTACCTGAAGTAAGATGAGTAGCTGAGCACGCCTGAGAAATAACAACCTGAACGAGCGTGTAGAAATGATACTGCACAAGAATTTTGCAATAGGTTCCCTTCAGCATTGAGACTAAACTTGCATACAAAAGCACGGCTTCTGTAAGGGTCTTAGGAGCTGCTTAATAATAACTCTTGCTTCTGCTATATATCCTTTTACAATGCTTTTAAAGAAAGCTTCTAGTTTATTATTCCCAGGCATGCTATTTATATAAACAGTGGGCAGATACAGCCAGTACTGTACGCATCTTGTTAAAAGCTTTTAATAATACATGATGAACCAGACGGAAAAAAGGTCAAGTAAATGGTTATAACAAGACTATATAAAATCTGTTGCATTAAACATTAAAACTAGTTGTTTTCCTAGTACTTAAAACTGTTTCTTTATTTTGTGTTGTTCCTTTGCAGTATTTTAGAAACAAATTTGCTTTGTATTCTTCTAGATAACACATTGCAGATGTGCTAAGAGTAGCCATGCAGACTAGAAACAGTGGAAACCCTGGTGTTTTGTCAGCTCGCATTACACAGTTACCTAGTATTTGTCATCTTCTAGTAAGAGAGAGATGCATTACAGCAATGCCATATACAGAGGCTGATACTTTACCTGTTCAACATTAAGTAACACCATCAAAAGGAACACAAGTGCTTTGCAACCAGAAAGGGAATTTTCAGAGGCCAAGGGTGAAAGAGAGTTTAATTTCTCTTCATTTCTGGCTTTACTTTATTGTTGAAAGCAGTGGGGAGTCCCAGCCATTTGGTCCCAGCCTTTAAAACATTTAAAACAAGTAAGAAAATACTGAGTAAAGAGGTCTCTGAATTCAATTATTGCTTTTTATTTTTGTTTTCTCTTGTCACTACATAACATCACCAAGTGATGGCAACCATCTTGCCAGTTATTCAACAAAACCCCTAATATTTCTCAGGCAACAACCTTTCCCCCCCACTCAAATTCTGGGAAAAAAAAAAACATTAACAATTGTAATCTGAAGATTTTCACTATCTTAGTTGTTATATCACCTCACTATCTGAATATCACCAGTTTCTGTTGTTTTTTGTATGTATCAAAGTTGGGCTCATGGTACCCAGCACGGACAGAAAACTCACTCTGCACCAGGAAAATATAGGGTTAAAAAAGGAAGATGTTGCCTCAAAGAGGATATAAACTTGTGGCTACTTGTTTAACCTTATTTATGGCAGTATGCATTTGGTCCTGGCCTAATTGGGGGTTAGTTATTAAATTTAAACAGATTGTTAAACAAATGGGTTGGAAGAGGAGGGAAATTGCACAGAAGTTATATAACCATGTTTCTGAAAAGTCTGTCACATAATCTCCCTTGCCATTAGTCTGTCATCATCATTAACATCAGGTGAGTTATTTTGCTTTATTGTATCTGTGTTTTTCCCATATAGGAACTCTGACATCTAATTTTAATTACCTCAGCCTAAGAACTGTGTAGGTAGATAAACAGGTACCGCTGTATTCAATCTAACTTACTACCAGGTTGTTCTATATGTCTTACAACAAATTTAGATTTTTAAGTTACAAATATTAATGTCACAAAAAGGGAAAACTTGTACGAAATTTATCATACAGGCCTCAAATATTCAATATCCATCAGTTTTCCAAAATGACATTGCTTGCAACTAGCAGAACCAGACAATATTATTCGGTTGAGTCCTGACCCAACCCTCCAAAAATGACTGAAATGTCACTCAGTCTTGGATCAGGCTCTTGAAGTTTATTCAGCTATGCTTTTTCCACACTTTAAAGATGTATTCAAATAATATTATGTACACTTACATCAGGATTACAGATACTTCAGCAGATATTGAATAATTACAGTGCCAAAGAATGAAGTGTTTCAGGTTAAACACTTCCATAAGCAGCTAAGGAAGCAGGGCCCCAAATCCTATTTCATAATTGACTTGGACATTCAAGTGACTGAGTCTCACTGAGAATCAGTGGGACCCAGATTCCTAACTGCATGTCAAATACGTAGCAGTTGCTTCTGGGACGGGTGAAGGAGGAAAGTGATTGTATACATTTTTGAAGAAGTTACAAACCCAAAGAATAGTTTACCGCAAACTGTTTTCATTCAGAGAAACTACAGTAACACCAACAAAAGCAAATGACTTGAAACGGTTCCAGGTTACATCTCATGATCCGATAACGGGTAACACGGCACGTCCATCCTTACTGTGTGTGATGGCTGCGTAAGTGCTGCGTCCAGCTTCCAGCTGTGCTAACATCACCTGTTCACCATAACAGAATTGTTCTGCTTTGCTCTCTGTAATGACAAACTGTCCTTATTTTTTTTTTTTTTCCAATTTGAATGGTTAGCAGCTAGGGATACATGAACTTTCTTAGCTCAAACAGGTTTCCTGAATTTTTGTCAAGCCTGTAAATAGAACTTAAACTTTTGCTAAGTGCTTGACCTTTGTTTTTCATTTCTATCCTTTTTTCTCTTCTATTTCTTCACGGTGACAAAGGCTATGGGTGTGCACAAGAAAGACAAAAAGAAGCCATGTGACACACACAGCTTGGACAGATGAGCTCAGTCAAATCTTCCTGTGAGTTGTTCAAGGTAACGCTAGTCCTAGCTGCCTGCCTAGCCCTCTTGGTGGAGGTTGCTGCAAAGTAAAGTCAGCAGAAATGAACCAGTTGCTCCTGTTAAGAGCCTAATATCTTAGTAAATACTCACTGGTTTAAGACAAAATATTGAAATCCCCCCAGCAACTGCATGGCTGAAGGTGCAGGTTCCCTTGCAGGCTGTATTGGAGGGCTGGTAACCTCTGGCAGTGAAACTGGAGAGAAAGCTGGATAACATCTTAAACCTCAACGCTGAGATTTGCCAGGGTTCACCAGTCAAAACCTGCATTGTCCTCTTTTTTCTGCACTGAATTGGAGACCGGAAAGAGGGGAATGCTAGTTTTATGCCAACAAATCTCATTCTTGTCTAACACAGCTGGATTAAATGCTCTTTGAGGCTTTATGATCCAGAATTACTGTCCCCTAGCTATGGAATGTATGTCTTGATAATAATTCCACAAATTTTATAAGCCTATATCTAGCTGGGCCTCCAACCAGAATGAGAATTATAACCTCATCTGAAAAAAGGATTATGACTACACCCCCCCCCCCCCCCCCCCCCCCCCCCATCACAGAGAAGTTGTTCCCTGAGGACTCACAAGACAGGGCTCATAGATGCTTAATTTCATGAAAGTAGTAAGTCATAGACACAGGTGCCAAAAAGAAGAATTACACCAGCTTTTCAGCTGCATGCAGAACATATTTGAAAACAGCTTCTTCCTAATTACCAAAAAGGATCCACAGAACAATACCAGACGGCAAAGTCTGCCTTCGTTTTCATATGGCTCACACCCCTCTACTTACCACTGCTGGCAATGACCAGCTCAGATACCAACTTGTGGAGGCTCATTAACTCGTTCCTAGATGATGCACACCTGAACTATTTAAAAAAAAAGTAGAAATAAAGCCCTCTCTGTGACTATGTTACCCATAAGATGGTTACCCATAAATCTCTTGAAAGGCATGAAAACACTCCTCAGGGACAAAATAATTGCTGATGATTCAGTCAGAAAAGTGATAGTAAAGGTTAACCGTCTAGATAAGAATATTTCTCTGATAGAGATGCAGCATGAGGAAACTAAAGTCAGAATTCTGTAATTTCTAGAGCATGTCAGAATTGCATCAGGCAACTTTCTACAAAGTTCAATATAAACCAAACCCATATCTATTAAAAATGTTGGAAATAGAAGAACACAAACACAAATATCCCTTTTTTTAACAGGTAAAACAAAAGATACTGATGTACGGGGTTGGAAAAGGACTTCAGTAAGGACCTTAGGACCTTCATTAATAAATTCACAACCATTTAAAAGAAGCTCTGCACAAATTCTAGTCACAGGTTAAGACCCTTTAACCATTAAGTAACAAGGAAAAAGAATCACAATTCTGTTCAGACCAAAACACTAATGTGACCAATACAGGTCCAGAGTAATTTGTAAAATCTACCTCTGGCTTATACATTTCTGAGAAACCATTAGATGAGAGTCAAGAGCTGACAAGCCACCAGCTTCTGAAATTCTCTAAGTGAGATGAGTTGACAAAGGAGAGATTGGAAAGGACTGTGAGAGAAAAGATGCACTGGAAACACTGGAGAGACAAGAGGATGGACAGAAACGTTTCAGAGCTGAGAGAACAGATAGCTTTACGGTGAGGTGACCCGAGAAGGTCACCTGGGCTGAGAGGGACTGAGCAGTTTAGAGGCCATACTGGCTACGCAGAAAACCTGTGGATTGCTCTTGACTACTTGACCCATCCCAAAGAAAGTTTCAGAAGACAGAGGAAATTAAAACAGCAATATACAAAGAAAACTGCACACAAATCAAGGCATTTTGTATGCTTTTGAGAAAGCAGCAGTAGTACTCTAGGAGAAATGCCTGCATGCTCGAGGCCATTTGCTTCTCTTTAAAGTTTGCCTTTGTGCAATCTTTGTGTTTGTTTTGAGCCTACAGCTACTGTACAGAAGCTGTACTGTACTGCTGATCATCGCCCCCCATTCCCTACATCTTTTCTAGGAATACCACTACATCCTAGTTAAAATAGAGAGGTGGGAAATCAGAACTACACTTAGCATTAAAGATGTGAGCACATCATGAATGTATTCAGACCAGTTCAGTTTTGCTTTCTATTGGTTTCCTAATAATGTAAAATATTCAATTTACTTTTTGATTGTCTCTGAGCAGTCATGTTCCTAGGAGTTCTGTAACATCTCTATGATCTCTTTCCTGCATGGAAATAGTTACTTTAGAGTCCACCACTGTCTGTGTAAAATTAGGATTGCAGCCCTTTGCTGGCAGCAAAATAGATCTTATTGGATTAGGATCTCTCAAAGAGAACTGATAATTCTCCAAAGAGAGATACCAACCAGAACTGTAACTCTGTGTATCCCATATTTAGATTAAACCATAAATTAAACCAGAAAGTGTTTAAAAAAAAGTAATGTCATGCTGATATTGACATCTGTAACCTACTCATAATGCAAAATCAACAAATACAAGACTGAAAAAAATTGTATTTTATTTACTGAACTAAGTGACTGTTTCCTTAAAGCCTTAGACTCTGTAGCCATCCCTTATCCTGGTGTTGGATGGAGGAAAAGCAAGGAAAACAGATCCATAAGCTTAGGATTACCACAGAGAAACCCAAGAATTAAACATATAGTGACACAAATCATCATCATCAGGTCAGGATCACTCCTCAGCACTTGAGATAAAAGACTTCCTTCAGAACTGTGCTGGACAGAGGTGGATTGGAAGAGACCACTTCACTGCTTAGCCAGCAATGACATGGCTTCAGTAACCAACATCTACCAAGTAGTCCCAAGGTTAGAGTAGTGGTTTTAAGTGGCTGTGGAGTTTGTGTGGGGAAATTGCATTCCCACCAAAAGTGTTAAAAACTCATCTTAAAAGCCCTTCTTCTTCAATTGCTTGTGAGTTCGACCACCTTGGTCAAAATCCTGCCCTCCTAGCCTTTCTTCAGGCACCAGCAAATGCAGAGAAAGTAAGGTTTGGACTTCCCTTTGTGTATTTAAAACATACATTTGTCTGAAAAGACTTCTGAAGCCCTAAATTACTTCAAAACATCGATCTTTTAGTAAATACAGCTATGTTTACCATATTTGAGTATGGACATGTCTCGTGAACATCTCAGGTCATTAGAAATCAAGCATGGCCAATCTGAGTGCAAGACTTAATTCCAAACACCGAGACACTGAATCTCTTCACTGTCCTTCCCTACACATACATTTGAATTTTGAATACTACTTTTTCCTGCCCAGTATACAAAATGCTGAAGAATGAGGGTAGATGCTGAAGAATGATGTTAGACATAGCTAGAAGGCAGCAGACAGAAAGCAATAAAGTGTGGTGACTGGAAGACTGAAAAAGGTATTAGAATATGAAATTGTAGACTTAAGTAAGATGGATGAGGTGAAAGGTTTGGGTTAATTATGACCTAACAAAACTTAGTATTGATATTCACTACTAGATTTTCAGAACTGTGACCCAGTCAAATTTCCAGAACCAAAGACATGGGCTCTTGTGCGAGTCCTAGCAAAAAAATCTCAATTTTTGAACTAGTCCCTTATGTTTACATGTTTAAACACTGCTACTGGTTACCGTTTAAAATATTTATTACAGTTATTGACTTTAAATGCCTATATACACTCCCAACTACCTTAACTAAAATGAAATAATATTAATCTGTGTCTTTAGGCACAGTTGCTAGGCATAACCTCTACTAAATATAGTGAAAACTTTCAACACTGAAGTAATATTTGCTGCTTAATAAAAGTGAAATTGGAAAGTGCTAATTTATGTTATTTGTAAGCAGGGAATCCCATAAAAAGAGGTGCTTTGATGTGGCTCAAATGAGAAAAAAGGAAATGACTTCAAGTCAAATATATCAGCAGTTTCATAAAGGCACTAGAAAATTCATGGAGATTATTAATTTAGTCCATTTATACCTCCTCCCTCTCTTCTTCCCCCTCCTGCCACCTTCATGCCCAGCACACTCCCACATACACACCAATATTCTGCGTAGAATTAAAAAATCATTCTTCATCCCTGGACAAAAAGGAAAAGTAATTTTCCTGCTATTCTTTGCTATCATTGTTTTGCTGTTACGGCTTTGCAGTAATGTGCTGTGATGCTGTCAGCTCAGCCAGCGGAGCTTTCCAATTTTCCTAGTAAAAGTGGAAAACGTTAGTAGCAAGTAGAGGCGGGTCCAATTTGTGCAAGAGATTAGCATTCTGCTCTATTTCTGGGCTTCCCATATTGGGACCCAAAGTTTTAATTTGGGCCCATCTCTGTTTCTAGATCTCAAGGTGCTTTCCACCTGCGACCGTGTGCTCCCTCCACCCTCTTCTCTCCCCCACAGGATAGCTGGCGTAGGACAGAGGGCAGCCACTCTCCAGGTGTTCACTGTGCAGGAGCTGATCGCCATCCTCCTTTGGGTCAAGTTCTAACACAACTTGGAAGGCTGTAGTACACCACCAACATGCTCCAGACCACCTCCATCCCCAGCCTCGCCACAGCTGCAAGAAAGTTATCAGATGCTTGGAGACACATGACATGCTTTGTTTCTTTGAATTAACTGTGTTGGAGACTGTCTTACAGTTGAGGATCAGATCCTCTGTACACAGGGAGAACCCAGCAGATGAATCACTGATGGAAAAGAGGGGACACACATTCAGGAACACACCACCCCCACATAAGTTTTTCTGGAAAAAGTGTGGAGGTCCGACATTTTGTCATGATGCACAAATAGCATCATAATTTTCCAAGGCTGTGAGAGGACCTTCTCTCTGTGCTAGCCAAAGTAGCTGATGCTACGCTCAGGGAGAGGCCTCGCTTCAGATCTATTTTAGACCAGACAGTGTTTTTAAGCCCACGCTGCTCAGCCACTCTACCACAAATGCTGTCCTTCACTGATAGCGCTGCCCTGTGCTTTGTCTAGTACATGCCCTCTGTGTTTCATTAGAATGACCAAATGACTCCAAATTATACTTCTAATTAAAAAAACCTGTTGATAAACATCTTCCCTGCTTTTGGAGCATGCACCCAGGTGCTGAAGCCACCTGTGCCACTTGCATTGTCCCTTGCAGCAGACCCATTTGAGGGAAGCAGCACCATAATTAAACTAATGCACGCCCTGAATCTCAGCCCACGCAGAAGCAAGCTAATAGGTCTTCGGAAAAGCAAATTCGCTTTTGTTCAGGAACAATTTCCAAAGGGCCCAGCGTTAAGTGCCCAGTGCTGTCTGTGTGAGCCTGCGGGCCTGTTTCCAAAGAAACAGGGAAGCTTTCGTAGCTGCCGTCCGTGCTCCTTGAGCATCTCACACAACGCACGCTCATCGATACGTTTAAATCCTACTGCGTACACCTGCCATTAACAGGCATCCAACACAACACGTACTCTGAGACAGCAAAGATACATCCCAACATTAAGCGAATACAGACTTCAGGACTGAAACAGGGAGGTTAAAAAATTGCCTTGCTGTGGCATGCCATTGAACCACCTGCCTTTTCATTTCACTCGGCAGTATAAAAAACTACTGCTAATAAAGCATGCGGCATCACCCACAAGGGTCACTTTGTGCTACAGGGATTATGTCAGGCAGTAGTTCCTGAGGCTGAGACTGCACTGTTTAATTGCTAAGTTGATATTTTCAAGAGTTTCAACAAGTAGCCCTGCCTGGTCGGTGCTGGCATGGGAGTCACCGACTTCACTAGGAGCAGGGATGGGTTAATGGTGCATTTAAAAAAACTCACCATATTTATATTTCCTTTCTCTTCTAAAACCCTCTCTATGCAATCAAAATATTTTAAAGCTGGTGCAGCACATGTTTTTTATTTTAGGTATTTTTACACAGAGCCTACCACAATGGGAAACTGTGAGAAAGCTCCACCAGAGTCTTTGTTAATCCACGGAAGGATAAACTCTGTGCAGGATAAACTCTTCAGACATTAAGTATTAAAATATTGACACACATACTAGCCTGAGAGAGTAAAGAAGTATTCATGCTTCTTTTCCTATGGCAATAAACATACCAAGTCAGTCACTGATCAAAAGCCTACATACTATTTCTGTGAAAGATGTTGCATATATTAGGATATGAGCACCGTTTATTTAGGCTAGATAGTTCTTGATAATATCTCATTACAGATTTTATGTCCTGATCTTTATATATATAAATTTCAGATTGATCGAGTAGAAAAAGCCATAGGAAGTCTTACAATAAGGACGACTATAACGATTTCTGCTGTTTCCTATCCCTATTATTTGCACCCAGATGGTTGGTTTTGATCTTTCCGCCCATACTTCTGTACTCACTCCTGCCAAAGCAGTACAAGTAAATCTGCAAAAAAGTCCCTGTGGTGAAGGCAGTGGTCTGGGGGCCACTGAAACCAATGGCAGATTTTTTGTTTGTCCAGAAGTGGATCCAATTTTCATTGCAATTTTACTTGCTCAGTAAGCTTAGGGTGAAACTGGACACAGCTTAACTTCATTCAGATGTTTCACTTACATTCTTGGGTCAGTTCATACAGTCATTTCAGTCCTCAGAGCAGGAGAGAATCCCATAGATAAACTGCAATTATAATGTGTAATGTGCTCTGATGGCTTTTTTTTTTCCCAGTCAGTTAAATTGGTTTATTTTTTAGTTCATGTATAATGAGTGGGTATGTAAAAAAAACCTACCATATTTTTCCAAGCAAATTACTACCTCAGGCTAATACTAGACATTTATATGATTTGAATTAAATGTTCAATATTGATGAGAGGTGATCATTTTGCATTGCATATTATCCTATTTCATAGAAAAATAAATTAACTCCCTTAATACAAGCAAATCTGATATGAAATATTCTATAAGAAATGTTTTTCAGCAGAAAGTATCCAATCATCAAGGCCAAGGCTTTTTAGAAAGGAGCAGATCTGAACAAAACCATCTGGAAAACACATCTTTTTACCAAAATTGTTAAAATGTCTCATTTTAACACTTTTCTAAATTAAACTTTTAAAATTTTGTTTCAAAATTGTAGTGTCTGGGACTGGTATATGGATTACAAACATGAAAATAACGTATATGCCTTTTAAAAGACTTATATGTGGAAAAAAATCTTCAGATAACCATAACAAAATCAGAGCATAAGCAGGCAACTTTTGGGATTTGAGAAAAAAGGCTGCTGAGGATCAGAGAGCTGGGAATCTGGTACAAATTTACCCTCATGTTACCTGTGCACAAACAGCCATCATGACTGCAGAATCACAGCAGGGGAGGTTGTTCGTTTATACACATTAAACAGGTTCTTTTTGTGAAAATATGCTATCTGATACAAGGATATCAAGCTTTTGCTCAAAAGACCAAAGGTCAAACCAAAACCTTCTAATGGATCTAATTGCATATGATTTTTAAAGCATTTTTTACAGTTCTCTTTCCTTTTCAAGACAGAAAGATTGTCTCTCAGTTCTAACTATTAGATCTCGCTATGTGTTCATTCGTCGTCATTTGCCTGTGAAACGTCTCATGAAGTCCATATTTTGAATAAAGACTGCCTACTCTTTTCATTCCTGCTAGCTTAAGAAAGAAGAAAAAAGATAGGAAGAGGAGAGGGGAAAAAAATGGCAACCCCTTTCTACACTACATATCCCACCAGCATTCTCATGTGGAAATTCCCAGGAGATCAGAAGTTCGGCCTCGCCAGGAACAAGATAAAAATGGCAACGACAGTGTCTTTCACATGTGCTGGAACTTTTGTGCTACCAACATAAAAACTCCATAGCACAGCATGTAATATTTCCTATTTTTGCACTGTATTTTCATCCTGAAGAATACCGTGCCTTCGGAAACTAGGTTGGAGGGTGGCAACCACTGAGCGCATAACATGCTGAATAATAGGAGGAGGAGGTGAACGCCAACCCTTCCTCTCCTCTTCTGACACAGAGCAGAAGGAAACCCAACTCTGAATGCTAAATGACTATGCAGTATAATTAGGACTTCAGATTTTAATTCCAGATCGCGCAATTAACTCCTTAGCAGTCTTAAGGGGTGATTCAGGTGCATAGAGATGCCCTGTGCCATTTTAGAAGCCCCAGGGTATCTGAGAAGTCTGTAAAGGGCTGGCAGATACCTGGCAGGAACTATAGGAGATATGAGTCTTTCCAGAGCCACAGCTGGAGGCCAGGCAGCTAGCCTACTGCACCTAAAATAGCATTAGGTATCTATGGGTGGGCATCTAAATCCCTCTTCTCTTCTCTATTTAGAAAAGCGGACTAATGAATCCATTGAAATAAATCAATCTTTCTAGGTAGTCTAGCAGTTTTCTGCTACCTGATGCTGGCTATGCATTAGCAACTAAGCTTTCATCCAGACTTCCCATGGTACTTTTAGGAATTACTGCATAGATGGGGTACTGGGGCAAAGAAAGAAGCTGCAGCTTTTTGGACATCACACAACTGTGACTATAACGACAGTATAACAACTATAGTTATTAATTATAACATCATTTTAGTATTAACTATGATATTATAGTTAAACTATTACCATACAATTGAATGAAATTTCAATATTTTCCATAACCTTCAGATGTCCCCCTAAAAGAAACTACATATCTGCACCTCCAGTCCTTTGGATATACGTGCCCGTACAGTCACAGTACTGATGCTGGTGTCCTCATCTCTGCAATACCTGCCATTCCTTACTTCACACATTCCCTAGAATAATGAGGCCCATCATCATTTGATGAGACTGTGGGAGTTGATATTCCCAAAATACAACATTACACTATCAGATAATCACTACTACTTAATACTGCTCTAGGAAGACTATTTTGGTGAAAGCTACTGGGAATACAATAGCAACATGGGAAAGTCAATACAAGAAAGTATCTCTCTGTTTCTGCAGGGAATAGAAATGTAATTAGGGACAAACTCAGACAGCTAGAAACATTAAATACTTTAAAGTCTGCTTTTATAAGACTTTATAAATCTACAGAGCTGGACTAGGGACAGAAGCCAAGACAAAGAATATCTTACTCTACTACATGTACAACAAAACCACTTACCGAGAAAGGCCCAGCCTTTTTGGCAAGGATCAGTATCTTTGGACAAACTGGACATTCCAGCAGTGTTAGAAAATATGGTTGAGTATCTTATAGCAGCACAGAAATGAGGGCAATGTTATTTCTGGCAATGCTTTAAGAAAGGATGTAGCTAGCAGCATATTTGGAGAAGATAAAGAGAATCAAGAAGTATTTCTCCTTTCTTGAATTATCATAATTATTTTTCCAACAACAGAAAAATATAATTGATAAGCAGTTTTAGAGAACATTGGAAGAAGTAAAAAAAAAAGTGCTTCAAGTTCTCCTGGCAACATTTTATCATTTTTATTCAGCTTGTCACATACCATTACTGACCTAGGCTGACCTGCAGACAAACAGTGACATAAGAAGATGTAAATGTAGAATCCTCAAAGCTTCCACTGAGAGGAGGAGGTCTTGGAGTTCACTGTGTTAATGCATTGTAGAAGACAACTAAACATGTTTAATTAAATCTTTATGAACTGCCAAGATATTATGTTCTGGCTCAATCTTCTGATAAGAAATTTAGTGAGTGTATATTCTTACTGTTTTTAGTTAGAGAGCAATTCAACAGCCAAAACAGACCCTCCAACTGCTGTAAGGTGCCAGTGGTTGCTAGCCCAATTCACCTTGGTAAAAGGTTGGTATTTGTTTGGCAGGTTCTGTGGCTTTGCTGAGACCTAACCTGATATTACATCTGTATATGAAGGGGGTGGAAATGGTTGCATGGAAGCAGAGTTGTAAGCTGATTTTAGGCTGAGCAACCCTGAAGGAGGAACCTGTTGAGCCCAGAGGAGAGAAAAAGGAACAAAGAGCTTTGGGTTGATTTTTATTATCTCATCATTTTGCTTGGTTGCTACAACTGAGCTCAGTGAAAGCAGACTTTTACAAAGCACATAGGTTGCACTTACAGTGGAAAGTGGTATTGGTAGGGCTTGGAGAGTAACAAGAGCAGCAGTGGTCTTACTGCAGCTTCCAGCATTGCCATCAGCACTGATCTCAGCTGCAGAACTAGCAAGGGCCTATTCATTTTTAACACAGCTGCTTTACAAGCTTGTCAGCAGTCACAAGTATGACTGGCAGTTATCACCACAGCTAGCCTGTCCAAAATGGGATCTTCCAAGTCAGTATAAGATTTCCAGGACCTCATTTGGATAGGCAGAGAAGGGAGACTCATCCTTTTCAACAGGATAATTACTTACTACGTGGTGTACATGGTCAAGCCTAGCCTTCTCAGTCGCTCAGACACACTCATTTGGGTTGAAAATAGGTGAAGGGAGGTCCATCTATCCCAGTTATTACTAAACTATCTGTGTACCATTGCCCAGCAATTGCTTGACTAGATTGCCTGACAGCCTCAGCTACAGTCAGGAGCTGCAGTAAAACCAGCTTTTGGCTCCAGGCACCTGGCTTGAAGCACTCCTCCTGGAGAACGTTCACCTGGGAGACCCACCTGCAGGACAAGGTGGTAGCTGGTGTCCGACTCCTCCTCTCCAACCCTGCCATTAACCACTAGAGTTCCCATTACCTGAAGGACCCCTCTTAAACTGGGAGCCACAACAACTAGCTGAAGGATGGGACTGCTCTTCTACTTGTGGCTTACCACTGAGGAGGTTGGGCATGCATAACACCATCACCATTATTCTAAATGGGTCCTACACTTCTGAACTCATTTACAACCTTTCGACAACAAAGGATAGAGCAGCAGATTCCCCCCCCACTTCTCTCCCAGGGTCTGTGGCCTAATTTTGGGTAGTTATATGGGGAAGCTTAAAACCAAGGAACCTTCCTTCAAGTCTCCCAGATTCAGATAGCTTGCAACTATGAATATACTAGAAATCAGCAATAAAATGGACCTCACTTCAGGACTCATGTCTGTGAAGTCAAGCATCTCCCTCCGATTTCTTTCACAGGGTAAAAAGGATCAGAAACAGAAATCATTAGCAGCCCTTGAGCCTATTAACGCTACAGCAGCAGGACTATTGACTATCAACTGGGAGGAAAATGGTATACGCTTGCCTGTTCTCTCAAGCATATGTGTAAGATGGAGTTGATTGATTTGCTGAGGTTTTGTAGAAATTCAGTTTAAATGTAACAGAATGGGATGTTTCCTTTCTGCAGTGTAATACAAAACAACCTACTGCAAGTTCCAGTGCATTTCAGAAACCTACTAAATGTTAACTAATAGTGTATTGAGGACTAAGTCTAATACACAAAAACTGAACTACACAAGCACAGCTAAATCCTACCAGAATTTAAGATCAGCCTTGATAAGCTCTTAGTCTCATCTATTTGCATATTTCTACAAATCCAGAAAGTGTCTGTTAAAATTTAAGCCATTGATAAAATTGTAAATTTCTTCTTGGTTTTTATTTTTTTGCGTAAAGGAGATGCATTAAATTCCTGTAGTACTTACATGTGTAAAAGACAGAACTCTGAACACCTTGGATTTTCTAAAGTCTCTAAATCAAACATATCTGATAAAGAAATCACCTTATTCTCACAGTAAAACCTTGAATTACTTTAACTAAGTCTCTGCACTTGAGTTCCTTCATATATCAGACAATTCGGGAATTCTGAACTTGTCATAAACCCCTAGAACCCTGGACTATTCTTTAATATTTTGGCTGACATTTGCTTGTTTATAAAGAAAGAAATCTACCATCTGCTTTCCAATTTAAAGCTTGGATTATAATACCCTTTTCTCAAACAACAAAAAAATTCAATAATCCTTAGCTTTCTTCAGTCTTTGTCTAGCAGAATTATAATGATTTGCTATTCCTACTTATATATAAACTCAACACTTGACTTGGCCAAGGACTTTAGACAGAAACATTTGAAGAAGTCTGAAATTTTAAGATGTTCAACTCCCTAATGGCTAGCTTTTTGTCTCTATCTGAAGAAATAAGTTAGTGCAAGGTGTTTTGCTTTCTTTAAGATACGTTTATATTTTACTGCTTGTAAGCATAGCTCATGGTTTGCCTCTGAAGTAGAGGAAACATTGCTTTCCAGGTAATTTCATTTCTTATACTGACTATAAAAGGGACATTGCAAAAAGTGCTAGAAAAAAATATGTTCTGTTAAAAGCCAAATATCATTTACAAAAGATTAAGTGCTGCAGGTGACAGGTAAAGAAAATGGGACTTAAGAGACAGGCTAGCTCATACAGAGCATTATTTTAAAAATTATCTGCACAGCAACTCTAATGAAATGGGGATAGAGAAGCTGCAGAGATTGCCAATTTCATCATGTTGAACTATTTAGGAGACAACTCTCCTAAACAAAGCTCACACCTTAGTTTAAGGCCACTTTTTTCCTAAGGAAGGTTGGGCACGTTCTCATCCAGGCTACAGGCTCTCTTGCTTGCAGGGAGGCAAGGAACAAGTCTCAGTAATACCTCAAGGAATCAGAAGGTGCAGGATGTTCTCCAAACCCATCAGTATGGTGGGAGCTGAGGATCAAGCTCGTCTTTCGAGTAAGTTAATGCTTGTGATACTGCGCTTACTGTCTCAGAGATGTAGCTCCTCTTATCCATATATAAGCTATGTTATCTTAGATAAGCTAACCAGCTGAAGCCTGAGCATCCCAATGATGTCCCACAATGACCACTGGAAACTGCATCTGGAGGGAAGGGGAGGAGATTTCAGCTCTCCTTTGAAGCAATCTCTCAGCAAGTCCTTTGAATGCCTGACTATTCTGCTGAAACTACTATTAAGTGCAGTGCTGTTTGTACAGCACTCGATTATGCTTCTGCTAAGAAACAGGCTGAACCAGGAGCGCTCATTTGTTTTGGGGGGAGGAAGATAACAATGACTTATGGTTAGTACTTACAAAAAAGATAAAAAGACAATGAACTGTGAACCAGCTAGATGAGGAAATGCAGGAGGGAGGAACTGCTCTTTCCAAATAATTAATTGCTGTAATTGCTGTCTCCCTACACAAATCCTCTCAGGTCAGTTTTATTAAAAACCAAGTGCAATTTTAGGCCTTCAGAACAAAACTTTTCTTCAGGAAAGACAATTCTCTAGTGCAGGCTTATAAATGAAGGAAGATCAACTAATTATAAATTATTTTAACCGATATTTGTCAGTGCACTTAGGAGAACTATCAACAGTTCAGAACATAAAATGGTGGGATGTATTCACTGATGCACTCCAGCTGCTTTGCCCTTCTCTAGCAATACTCAGAGGCTATAAAACTGCCTTAGCCTGGCTGGTGTAAGTTTACAGCTCTCCTGCATCACCAAGGCTGCACAAAACAAGAGTATGCTGGCAAATTCAGCCCAGTATATTAGCTTTAAAGCTAAATAAACAGAATGTAGAGACGAAAAAGCTGCGAGGTTGATGCAAAGATTTAAAGAGGAGGAGACACGGACAATAATCATGCTGTGCTTCAAGGTCAACCTGTTAAGCAATACAGAGACTGGAGAAGAGTTTTATACACCCTATCATAACAGTGATTTAAAAGCACTGGGAAAGTATAGGAACCATATGCATGGCTGTAGCCAAACCAAGGTGCAGGAGATGCTTTTTCCTCCTACTTCTGTCCAATTTTGTCAGAAAATCTAGTTTGAGGACCAATTTGCCTTGTGCCTTATTGACACTTATTTCAAAACATGCCTATAGACATCACATAAACAGGACAACTTCACAGGTCTGTATCCATCTTTCAAGAATCCTTTTAGAAACATTACATTTAATTCCTCTGTAATAGATTACTGGTAAATACATGCTATCTCTGACACCACTCTAAGTCAGGGCCAGAACTCATTAAACCTTCATTTTGAAACCTGTGCTCTCAGCTGTGCATCACTCATGAAGGGTATCAGAGATTACTTCCTCCTCTCCTTTATTTTTATAGCTTGCTAATAAATTTCAAAAGTAAAAGAGCAGATGTTTGAGAATTCTAGCTCTAAAAAGCAACATTAAAAAAATCAAAACTGCATCTGCAGCAACAGAAAACATTGGTATCCTTTTAATACAAAATTACTGAGAAAACTCTCCCTTTGTTTTTACCACAGATCACACAAAAAGAGAGGAGAATTTAGACTGAGTAACACTGCTCAAAGGGAGGGTGAGGGAGAGACACTGGCTGGTGTCCAACACCAGGTTAAGAGCGAGCCAGGCTCCACCTGGCTTCTGGAGCAGGAGGACGCAGGTTTACATCGCTGGCTTCGGGTCATCAGAAGAAAAACATAGTTTTGACTTGATTCTGCACAGTGAAAACAACAGAGGTTGATTTTGTGTGTCCTGTGACACGTGGACATCTGCTACTATGGTTTGTCACTGAAGTCAAGGTGTATTTACTCAGCAGCGAATCTCCGTGGCAGCAAGGTCAATAGGCAAGGCCAATGTACATCACTTCTACTTTGCTTTAGCCTAAAAGCATAGATCTTCAGGGCTAGGAGGGACCCTGTAAAGGGTCCTTTAATGTACCTTTCTATCCCTAGGGTAAGATCAACTTTCTTGTGTAATTTCCGACAGAAATTTGTTAGGCTGCTTTCAAAGGCTCACAGTAGCAGAGACTCCATAACCTTCGCACCTCGTGTTTCAGCATATCGCTGTCTTGACTATTAAACTGAATCTTCCTTGCATACCTGTTAATGCAAGCCTGTTAATTTGCAGCTGTCCAGTGCCAGTGATATTACATTCCATTTATATGGTACAAGAAAATCTGGTCACTGACTCTTCCCTACCAGCAGGTATATGTTAAATCCTATCAAGTGTCCCATGGGCAATAGCATATTCCTGACAAAACTGAAGTAAGAAAGGAGTGTTGGAAGCATCAGCAACCAAACATTCTATATATTTTTTTTTTCCAAAGCTACTACTGCTAATTTGATCTGGCTTAAGCTGTAGGATTGTATTAACTGTTAGCAATAAGCATTGATGAACTGCAGCTCTTTAAAAATCTCTCTGCCATTCCAAAGTTATAGGCACGGGAATTAAAATGTGTTTGATTACTTGCTCAAAAGTTCAGTATTTAATAAAGAGAGGAACGAAAGATAGGGCAGTCAGTTGCTTGAGGGTTCTCACCTTGAGATTTGACGTTGAAAGATGCTTAGTTCCCCCCAGTGCCCCAGCTTCAGTAAAGGCCTAATAAAGAGCCTTTACTGATTCCACTGCTTATGCTAAAATATCCTGGCTTCCTGCAGATTTAGAGAGAGGGGGGTTATTTTACAAACATGAGTTTATGTCAGACAACATTTGAGCTAGCACAGGTTTGTAGGATTAGGCAGATGGAAAGATTTATCTTTGCAGGCAACAAGGAATATAGCTTGTTCCTTTTAATTGGCAAAGTATGCAATAAATAGCAACATGGATTTGTGAAGAGTAAATCTTGCGACAACACTGTTTTTATATGGAAAAGGCCTGAGGATTGGTTTTAATGCACAGCTTTAAAAGTCAGCCTTTTGTTTTCTATCTAGTACTGCTTTACCCATATCAATAGCCTACTACCTGCTTTAATAACATGAAGATATGCACAAAGGAAGAAGTGTTTCTGAGAAACACTGATTCAAATCTAAATTTCAAAAAATCTTTCACTGGGGATTTTCTGTGGTCCAAGGTAGAACCCGTGCTGAAACCAAGAGTAGGAGAGGACTAGCCCTCCTAGCTCAAGAACATAACATCTGAAGACAGTTGTGTTTCCATTCGGGTGCAGAACAGACAAAACTTCCTGCTTTTTGAGCTAGTGCTCTGAATAATCAGTTGTAGCTACAAAGGTATATATACTTTTACCTCTTGGGGAGAGGAAGCTGAAAAATTCTTTTCTTTGGACTGTGGAGTTTTTGGTACCATACATCCACATAGGATCAATGTGGGAGACTTCTATAGCTCTTGACTGTCTGGCTACACCTGAAACCATGCTTGGTAAACTAGAAAAACCAAGGTAATGTGCTCCTTTCTGAGATCAGAAGCCCAGTCTCAGGAAAAAGCTCAAATCAACTGAGCTGTCAGACAGTGTCCAGTATAATTTCCAAATTATTTTCATCAGCTACCTCTAGATTACACCACTGGACGTTTCAAGCAGTCTTAAAATTAAATTCCAAGTCTTCAGCTTACGTCTAGATCTCTGCTCTCAGATTGATTTTCATTTGTAGCTCCTTGAATTATTGTTGCTGTTATTGCAAGAGTGTGTCTGAAATAGTTGCTTTGCCACTCCAGAACGTTTTTGCTATAAATTTTCATGCAGGACTCCAAACGTTTGAAGGTAATTTTACTTTCCTTGAATCCAGCAGACACTGCAAAGCTTGTTTGAAATTCCAAATCCTATCAAGTATTTGCTTTTCTGACTCTTAAAAAAATAGCTAATTTCCATTTCACTGATACTGCATCCTTTTTCACAGGTTCAAGTCTTCATCTGTCTGGCAAGTCTCACAGAATTGTTGCAGATCAAAGGACACATGGTCCAGACTTACACTGCACTTGTAATTTTAGCTCTCAAGTTCTCTGAATTTGTAAAAGCCTCACAGATTTTATCCAAGGCCTTTTAATGAAGCAACAAGGAAACCTGTACTTGGTACTCCCGATCACTTGAAAAAGAGTATATGTGCTCTTGGCATGTTACCTTCCAGGATAACTTTACAGAGCAGCGCATAACAAGCCAGTCCTCTGCCCTCTATCTGTTTTTAACTGGCTTGTCCTTAATCATCATGAATCCATGTATTGTGGTTTAGCCCCAGATGGCAACTAAGCACCACGCAGCCACTTGCTCACTCCCCGCACGGTGGGATGGGGGAGAGAATCAGAAGAGTAAAAGTGAGAACACTCGTGGGTTGAGATAAGGACAGTTTAACAGGGAACGCAAAAGCCACGTGCGTGAGCAAAGCGAAGCAAGGAATTCATTCACTCCTTCCCATGGGCAGGCAGGTGTGCAGCCATCTCCAGGAAAGCAGGGCTCCATCACACGTAATGGTTACTGGGGAAGACAAACGCCACCACTCCAAATGTCCCCCCCCTTCCTTCTGCTTCCCCAGCTTTATATACTGAGCATGACATCATATGGTATGGAATAGCCCTTTGGTCAGTTTGGATCAACTATCCTGGCTGTGTCCCCTCCCAGCTTCTTGGGCACCTGGCAGAGCATGGGAAGCTGAAAAAAAAGTCCTTGACCAGTGTAAATACCGCTTAGCAACAGCCAAAATATGAGCGTGTTATCAATATTATTCTCATACTAAAACCCAAAACACAGCACTACACCAGCCACTAGGAAGGAAATCAACTCTATCCCAGCTGAAACCAGGCTCTACTAAGCATCAAGACTAGAGCCAGATATTGTAGCATTGTCAACATAAGGAAGTCACTCTGCCCCTTGTAGAAGTTCTTGGCACAGGCTTAATGCTGAGAAGTCTGGCTGATTTCAGGGCAATTGCAAGATACACTTTTTCAAAGCAGAGATTTTCTTCCTTTTCACAGGATGGGCATATTCACCACTCCATGGAGGAAAGCAGTGGTAGAGCAATTCTCCAGCTGCCAAGGCAGTTCTCAGTTCCCAGCTGCCTTACCGCTTTGAGCTCGCTCCGTTATTTACCCTGGCTCTCTGTGGGCAAATGCCTGACAGGTTTATCTTCAGTAGCTATAACTCCTGTGGTAACGTTAGCTTCACTCTTCTCTTCTCTCATCATTAACCCTTGGACAAATGAGGCTTTGCAAGTTTGTAATTTATTTCACACTTGCATTAGGTCTGCTTCAGCTTTTGCCAGCTCTGGTTCCTTGTTCTCACCAACTGTCATATCAAGTCAGACCAGCAGTCCCTTCTCATCTCCAGCAGGGACCTACAGTGATACTTTCCAGAGCAAGGCACTTAAAAGAGCAGTTATTCTGGAACATACTCCAAGGTGGAGTTTCCCTCTTGCCTCCCTGCAATTCATGGCTGAGCCGAGTTCTGACAGCACAGATAGTGCTCCATGGATAGATGATTCAATGTAGAGGTATTTTTCTCATAAAAAATAGTTTACTCTTATTTCTGCTAATTGCTTCAGTACTCATTTTGATCTGCTTTTAGGACCTTTCATAATTATTTCAGATGGGGCATGGCTGATCTGCTTTATATTTGTTAGACTATGCTAGAGTCATGTTCCAATACCAGCGTCACTAAAGGTTTCATCCAAAGGCCACTGGTCTTTTGCACACACCTCTGAGTAGACATGTATGTTCATATACATAATTAAACTAGTATGCAAATATACTCTTTTCCTATAAAATGGTGCTTCTTTAATATCAGTATCTGAAAAATGATTGCTATTCAGCTATTTAATCCCTAACCTTAGGTTTCAATTCACAGAAATAAAACATGACCATTTACTAATTTGTTTTCAACTACTTATTTGTTTATTCAGTAGGGTCAATATTTCTAAGACCTTAAAGCTGGAATCAATAATATCCTGTGAGCTTATATTTGCACTCAGGCAAAGCCTAACTGATTTTGTACTCATTCCTCTTGGAAGAAATTTTGCATTTCCTCAGCACTGTGAGAGGTGGTTTTGCTTTTTTGGGGTATTTTTGTGTTGGTTTTTTTTTTTGTTTGTTTGTTTGGGGTTTTTTTTTTTTTTTTTTTTTTTTTTTTTTTTTTTTACTATTTGCCCCCTAAGTTTGCATCTAACTTGGACATGTAGAAATGAAGCGCTATTTTTCACTCATATAAAAACATACTGAACAAGTGCAGGTTTTAAACTATGGCCCAGGATCAAATACAAATGGATTCCTTCTCACTCTCCCCTAGCTGAATTATTGTTACAGTACTAGCTAACAATAACAAACTGATGATTTGTTCTGTTGAGAAATCAAAAGCTGCAGATAAACTTGGAGTCCATATAGGAAAGAGGTTTTTGTTTTATATCTAATATTCTGTACTATGAAGAGTACAGGCTGAGACCGGTTGTCCGGTACACTCAGTATCTTTGGAACTGTGCAAAGTTGCTCAAACTGATTTTACTGGTTTGTTTCCAGCCAATTTACATAACTGGGCTGGTAGAACATTGTCAGCACGCACTGGTGGGTCTGGCCCTAAATCTCAATAAAGAACTTATTCTTGATGAAGTCAAAGTTTTTGCAAACCATAGATTTGCCTTGGATAGAAAGCAAAACATGCCAAAACTGAATTGTGGGTGACTAAGATTCAAAAAAACCAATTCAAGATGCAATAATTAGAGCAATCAATGCATTTTGATTAACTGATTACCACCTTTCAACTGCCAGTGGCAGAAATAACTTCCTTCTATAAAATCACAAACTCATTCAGATTAAATTGGGAGCAGATGGAAAGTTGTTTGTGTTATTGACATTTCAGTTCCTGAATACCTTTCAAAAGCGTGCGGTACTGCTACATTGTAGTGTAATTAGAATAAAGCAACAAAATCAATCTCTTTTCACTCCACAAATACAAAGATTATCATCCAAAAGGTCAGCCTGGCATACGACAAATATTGACAACAAGGACTGCATAGCTTTCTAAATGTCCTTTTGCAATGTTCTCAGCATGTACAATTGAGACTGGATACAATTTCTTTCAGAAAATAATTCTTAGCAGGAAGAGACTTACTAGGATTTCTATATGGGGAGATCAAATGGAATCAGATGGTGTAAGCTCCTGCATCTCAAACTAGTTTCAGCAGGCTTTTACCTATACTTTACAACAGAATTTGTACCATAAACAAATTTTGAAACAAGGTAAGGCAGCTATCATGCATTTATGTTTAAGTTGCTCTGAATAGATTCTTCAGCCTTCAAGAAGTTGAATTTGGATTTTGCACATTTAATTTATATTGACCTATCCTGTTTTCACTGAAATGGCAACTAACATCCTTTTGTTTTGGGAAATACATTAACATGAATGTAACATCTATTGTTTTTAAATGTTTTGTTTTCCCCACACAGAAGAAGAAAATTAACTCTTCTTCTAGAACTATTTATGTTACTTAGAAGACAGTTATTTGTCTACATATAGATGCAGTGCCCACAAAGAAATTGCAGTACTTTGAGTTTGCAACAGAACTACCTGCCCACCAGTTTCACAAACTTCTCAAAATCAAGCTGAGTTTCAAGTGGCATTAAGCACATATATGGATTTTGACCCGAAGCTCATCTGTTTTAACTGGCCCCCATTTAAAGTCACTTCAAGCTTTTCCTTTAGATCTAGAGTTCTAACTCTGGAAAGAATGTATGTCAGTTCAGACATATCTGCTATATGGATAGTTCTACAAAATTCACACAAAGAAGCATCCTGAACCCTGTGTTTCCATATTCATGTATGTATAACAGCACTATTAAAATGACGATTATGTACATGATTTTGCATCCTAGTAAAACTGGAGAAGCATTTTGCATTAAGTGGGCAGACACTTTATACAAAGGTTTAAAGTTCAAGGCTTTAAAATCACAGGGTTGTTTGTTATAGAGCCATGCTGTGTGAAAATTCCGTTCAGTGGCAGTATAATCTTGTTGAAGTCCATGCAGTGTCATTTGGACTCAGCAGGGCCCGTAGTTCTAAGTGGGGAACATAAAGACATTAAGATTTGAAAAAAATGGCACTGAAGAATTGAGGTGCGGTGTAACCTTAAAAACATTGCAGTGCAAAACAGTTTAACTATGTTTTAGAAACATAAGTAAACAAGAGTACAAATCCATGTTCAAAATATCATTTGAATTCATCCTGTTTCTTAGGACAAAACCATTTTTAAAATGCACTCCATTATAAAAAGCTTATGAACTCCAAAACGTTTATTTATTTATTTACTGATTAATCCAAGAGGATTGTTACTAGCTTCTGGGTTTTGAGAGTGCTTTCTGAGCCCATTCATCATGTGTTGCTTTAGGATGCTACATCTTTAGGAGATGAAGCATTAGGATGCTTTATCTCTGTTGCTACAACAGAGATAACACCACGTCTCCAAAGGTAAATATTTAATCAAGGGATTGCTCCTCTTATCAACTCTGATAACATTGATTAAATATATTACTTTGTTTGAGCAGCAATGCAGAGAATTTTCTCTAAGTTGTCTTGCATCTATAACCTTGCTTTAAAGTAATACAAACTCCTGTAGTATTTACCTTATAAGAAACAGGTACATTAATCAAACTATGACAAACAAACCATTTTCAGCATTATTGTTCAGCACAGTACAATACCAAATTGATATGAAAGATTTACATTTATCTTGCTCCTGTACCCTAGCATCAGTACAGGACTGGAATATATTTACCCAAGTACTGCGTTTTTACTTACTTTTACAGGCTTCATTGTCTGAGAGGCAAGAAAACCTGACTTGAGGTCACTTTGATCTTGCCTGGGAGAGAGCGAGCGAGCATGTTCCTGCACACAGACTTTAAGTTTCTCTTTGTTGTCTGGGTCTCAACTACCCATTAGGTGTTTGTGTGGAGGAACAGAGCACTGTTTCCCTCTGGACAAAGTGGAGCTTGTTTAGAGGGACAGCCGAGAGAGCCAGGACATATGCAGGGCTGCACAGAAGGGAAGGCTGCATGACCAGAGACCCTCAAAGAACCATGGCACTGATTTTGCCACTCTCTCCAGCATTTTTAGAAAGGTCTCCAGAATTAAAGCTTACATTGGCTCAACATCAGGAGATGCTGTTTTGCTGACCTAGTCACCAGGTGTTCAGAAGAGCACAGGACCCGACTTGATACTTGTTTTATACACAGAAACTTTCTGCAGACTTTAATAGGCTGAAACGAGATCTAAAGGACCTCTCCAGTCTTCACGTCCTGGTCTATTAAAGGAGGCTTTCCCAGCTAGGACAACAAATACCAAACTGAAACTACCATGGAGGTCTTATACTTGTCCTAGCAGACAAGGATAAAAGATTGCTTAATTACAAGGAATCCAAATATTTACTGTTAATAGCAGTTTCTAGGGAAAGTCTATGTATCTCAATTAAGACATGCAGTTTGAAGAAAGAGAGATTGGCTCCATTCTTACAACACTTCCCTTCTCCTCTGCAGGCTGCAGAAGTGAGCTGCTCCATTGAGGGCTGGCCTTGCCTGGACCTGCAGACACCTACACGTGCCAGGGAGATTTTGCCTCAGCAGATCCTATTGCCAGACATTCCACAGGACATGGTGGGGAGGGAAAATTATGAACGAGATTCCTCTGACCCTTCCCAAAAGTTTGTTCTCTCAGGCAGGGGAGTAAGGGATCACAACAGGATAGGGCTTTGCTCTCTCTGTTCCTCCACAGGGACAAATACGACACTCTCATCCTCACCCTCTGCCCAGCACCTGTGCACAAGAGTCTGAAAGAGCTCACCACAGGTCTTCACTGTGAAGTTTCATTTTTAGCTCACGTACCTCCAGACTCTTGAGTGAAACTAGATCACTAGATCACACATCAAATTGCACATCCCCTCATAGCACGGGTAAGGGCAGACGAGGTTACAGAAAACTCAGTTACGCAGCTTCCAGGTGAACCTGAGCCTGGTCCAAAACCCAGTGCCTTATCCTGGCAAGGTTTGCATGGAACCGCTGGGGAAATACACACACTGATGTTAGCTCTTCTGTACTTCAGAAAGGCAGGGGATGCAATCACTCTGGAAACCTCGTGCAAGCTTCAGGTAGATTTATGTATGAAGATACAGTAAATGTCTACTCCATTTATTAGTAAACAGGTGGCACTCTGTAGCCACAAAGTCAGGGGCTGCAAATAATAAGAGAGCTCTTTTGAAATGGGCTGTCATATCATCTCTTACTGATTTCTGGAAAGGACTGCTCTGAAATTAATGAAGAGTCTGGCCAAGACTGTAACAAGAAGAATTTTTAGGAATGTCACAGGCCTTTTAAGCTGAGGTGCTGCAAGCATGAAATGCAGGTAGGAATGAAGAAATCATGAAAGTGCTGGATCACTGTATGACCGGTGCTCAGGAACAGCACACAGCTGAACTGTAGGATCCATACAGTTTATTAGCTTTATTATTTTGCAACACTTCTCTTCATACAATGCAAGCTTATGTCAGTTAAACCAATGCAGCTTCTACTACTATAGAATACACTTCTACAAAAGCCACTTTAACTACAGTTTTGTCCTCAGGCATATTTTGTGGCCCTTGCGAAACAAGTCCTTGCAGTCAGTAAGAAGAATTCTGGTTCCTGTCTCCATGGACTGCATGGGGTACACAGGGAGTAACATACAGAATGTGGGATTTACCAGTTTGGAAGGAACAGGGTTATCTTTTTCTATACTCTCTCTATATATTGCAGGCATTATCCCTATTTTAATGAGTTTTCCACTATTTGATTGTCTCTGGATATTTCTACCACCTTAAGATACAGAAGCCCGCAGAGGTACTGAAACAGGCCACAGTAGGCAAAGGTTTCTTGTGTCCCTGAATGTAGCTTTCTGAGCACAGAGATGATCTCTTAGCTCTCTAGAAGATCTGAACAGAGTGAGCCTGCTCCAACACTTTCTTCTGCCACCCATGCCAGCCCAGCAAATGCCAGGGAGTCTTCAGCTAGCAGCCAAGCCAAGGAGCCTCTCCTCTTTGTGGGCTCAGCCATCCATTGAGACAGTTGACTAAACGAAGATAAAAATGTTTAAGTGTAAAGCAAAGGCCCTAGAACGCATAGATGAATTTATGTGCGAGCTGAACAGCTTTGCTGAACCAAGACTTTCTATAGGATGTGCATTTAGGTACACGATAAGGTACACCAACAAAGAGGACGGAAGTCTAGCCTCAGGCAATAAGGCTAACATCTAAAGTTCAGTGAAGCTTATAAGAGTTTCACTAGTTTGCAGACTAACTAGAACTGTTGGATTGGATCCTAGCATAAAATAGTTTAACAATTTTATTAAAGCTGAAGACTATTGTTCATTCTACAAAAGCTTGATAATAGGCAGCACTGAAATGTCAATAACAAATGCTAGGGAATTCTTTCCCACATTGATATGCACTGGTAACACCCATTAATTTCAGTAAGTAATCATTTGAGACCAAAGAGTAGTTACACTTCTAGTTTTAGATTGGGCGATTTGAAATTTTCTTCACTAGGTATCAGAATAATTTGTTTTACATAAAAGCCTGAGAGGCAGGAGTGGAGATAGACTTGTTCACTACCTAAATGTTTTTTTACTTTTTTAATTTCTAAACCAATCTGCTTTTGCAAAAGTCATTTACAATTGACTATTAATCTGCATACTCAAAAAAACTATTAATGAAAGCAATGTAATTTCTTCTCCAGTGCCCTAGCTGAGTGCCTAATTCAGTGTTTTGAATAAATTGAACATTGGGGTGATTTATGAGTACAGAGAATACATTTTATTTTTTTACTCAACTACCATTAAACTGAGTTTCCTATCAGTGAATTTAAATTAAAATGACAACAGCCATATTTAAATTTTATCCACACATAACTATGTTGAATAAAATGAATATTGCATTTTATAGGATGTGTTAGTTAAAATGTCTCTGTTCATAGACAAATAGTGAAGACTGAGTATCTCTTCTTTACTTGCGTGGTCTTGTTTATAAATTCTAAAGTAATTTCACAGAAAAATGATCAACATAGTTTCAGCTAAGGTAATTTCACTGGAAAAGCAAGATTTCCTCTTTCAGTTAAGACCCCAAAGATGTTTCATGAATAGTTATGCAGGGTTTTTTTTCATACCATCTTGTTTTTCCCCACTGCTTTAAATAAGACTGTTTTTACATGCAACATAAGGTTGCATGTAAAAGAGTAGGAATGTGAAAACATACCTAATATTAATGCAAGTTCTTTCTTCAGAAAGGAAATCAATTTCACTATAAATGTCTGTATTGATGGAGCAGGAAGAGTTAAAATTCAAGCTTCACACTAATACATATGAAAACAAACTTCATTACTTACACTTGACTTACACCAGCATAACTGAGACCACAATCTCATTCTCCATTTGAAAGCGTAGATGAAAGGCTGACTCCCAAGTCGTACTGTATTTTCTCATTTTTGCAAACACTGCTAAAGTACTTACACAGAAAACGTGCTTTCAGGAAGGCTGGACAAATGACTATTCATTATTTACAAGCTCAAGCCATTTTGCTAAGAGTTTAGTGGGGAAGGGGAAGATTCCTCAGATACTGTTACTTACCAAAACAGGCCCATCTTTGGGATTTGAGAGAGTAAGATGCTGCTAGTAAGTATGCATGCAGGTGTTCAAAACATGCTCATATACGTCCTTTGATTTCCTCCTAGAAAAAACCTGGATATAGCTGTAAACTGTTTTCCTTGCCTCTTTCTTGCTGAAGAGCAAAAAGAAAGAATTCTCACAGATGCCAGAAAGATGGGATACCAAAATGACTGTAAATTGCCATCTTCCCTATGTCTTTTTTTTGCCTAGAGTTTTAAATGATACTAAAGGTATAGTTAGAGACTTACAGACCACTTTTAATAGCAGATTACATTTTGGATATGTGTATTCTGCTATAGATGCCTATATTACCTTTAAATGAAAAATAAGGTGAGCCCATTGACCCCCATCCCCTGCTTCATACCTGTTTTTTATTGTAAAGAGTGTGTTCATGTAATACGGATACAATTATTTTGGAATTGGCTTATAAGCTTAAAGCTGAAATACATTCCATGCAGATGAATTCTAGAACAATTAGTGTTTATTTTTGGCAGTTTTGTCAGTTTTAGCTGCAGTTTTCATAGATGAATAAGAAGTTCACATTCCCTAGGAGATACTCTTAGCATCCTCCGTTAACTACCTGAACTGGTTACATTTGATTGACATTTTTCAGCCTTTCTGTAAAACCTTAATAGCCAGAGATCTACATAAACCAAAAATGGAAGGACAAAGATCATGGGAAACAAAGTAGCTTCAATTTGATGTATGAGCACATAGCATCTATTTCTGAGACTTGCTGATAAACGAAGGTTACAACAATGACTTGGCACAAAAATTATTAGGTAGTTCTCTTTAAAGCTATAAAGGCTCCTTAAAACCGGGACATCTTTCTCTATGGCATTTGTACAGTACTTTACAAAACACTGTACAAAAATAGTACTGCTTTAAACCTAGCGAGCGAAATGCAGACAGCTCTTCCAAACAAAGAAAAAACATGAAAGCAACACAGTGCACAATTAAACACTCATACTAAAGACTGAACATTAGGATGCAAATGCACAAACCACCTAGAGAAGAACAAGCCACATCCCTCATTTCCTTCAAGTTACATTAAAATATCAGTTTTCTACTGTTGCAAGTGAAGGTGTTTCCAATAATTAGCACAGTATTTCTTAGGAAGTCTTACAGGAGTTCTTTTCTGTACTTTCTGCTGCTCTGAAGACAGTGAAGCATCCAGCTCAGGATTAAAAGGTAGACAAGGACTAGCCCCAGCCTGGATGCACAAGGCTGTTTCTTTCCAACAGCTCTGTAAAATGGCTCATCCACCTGAGAGGTATTTGGAGCACAATGGGCAGCTGGCATGCCAGGGACATCCAAGGAGACACATGAGAAAAACAGGCAGGGAGCAAACAATATATGAGTGGTACTAGGTCCTCCTTCCCCCACAGTTAACTTGTGGCAGAGGTGAGCTGCTGGACAGTGGAGAGAAGTCCTTCATTTATTCTCTCCCCTGAGATGAGATCACAAAATACTCTGTCCTCACACAGCGGAGAACAGGTCTCCGCAGGATGATGCCTCCCAGCCCCATGCCAAAATGCACCCAAGGAGCACATAAACCAGCATGTTTTGACTGCTGGTCATAAGTCACATTGCCTGAAGCCTCACGTTATTTTAGAGTATCTCTGACTGCTTTTTACTGCTTTTCAGGGGACATTTGGTTTATGACTAACTAAACCATTCATTCTCCTTCATCTATCATCTGCCATCGCCCATACTATTTTATTGCAAACTCCAGTTGAACTTGTTTTCTGGTAGGTGGCCATAAATTGTCTTGTGATGATTTGTAATGGCTATCATACCAGGGTAAAATGTAGAAGCAAAGACGACACATTAAGTCACCTCTAATACACTGATGACACTATCCAAGTATTTAATAAAGCCAAGTAGTCTGGTAGAACCTAGTCTATTCCCCTATCATTTCCCTTCCCTCTGCCTCTATTCTCTACAGTGTACATGTATAGAATCATATCTGCCCATAAATTATGCATACATGGCCCTGAGTAAGGAACACTACCTTTGCCACATAACCTTTACAAAATACAGCAGAGCCCCTTCCTCATTTGGGAACCTCCTGCATCACTTCTGAAAAATGAGAGAAGCAACGTACCCTTGGGCAGGGAAAGGCATCTGCTGGAGGACACTCACTCAAGCCAAGCACATCGTCTTCCCCCAGAAATACCGCCTCAAGCTCAGTGCAGAGCACCTCAGATGAGAGGATTTAAAACAATTACATGGGCATCATTTGATAGCAGGCTAAGCCTTCACACACACAGCTACCCTGGCTCTCAGCTTTCCTACAGAACCGGCTAGACCTGGACCCAAGGTCTGGGTACCAGTGCCAATATTTCAACCCAACGCAGTCTCACACACAAAAACTGTATGGGCCAAATAGGCGACTACACGTAGAGAAATGTTCCAAAATTGCATGGGCACCTACAGCAGGTAGGAGGAAAGCATCTGTTGGTTTGTCTAGAGCAACAAACCCTGTTAGAGCCAGTCTGCATCAGAAACAAATCAGTTTTGGGCTCTAAACTCAGTCTCTGACTGAGAAATTTCATTACCTGTACCAGATCAAACCAGTAAACCACTAGCAAGCAGAATTCAATTCATCCTTACTCTCTCCAACATCAAAGAGGGAGAATATTAAACTAGATTAAATTAATCTGATTGGTTTCAACCATTCCTATATCTTGCTTGCTTTGAGAAAAATATTTAAGAACATGAAGAACAGTGGCTGGCATATGCAACCATAAATGATCACAACAGCCTTCAGTTGTGAACTGAGAGCAAGGATTTGTCACAAGGTGTTTGACAGCAAGAAGTTTAATTTTATCATTAGAAAATTCAAACTATAATAGCATTAACTATTAAAGAGAAATCTTCATCCTTTTAATATCATAGGGGTGTGTGAGGGACAAGAAATTATGAAATATAGCCCTGCAGAAGGTTAAATGATTCCGGAAACAATGTTTGCTTCTCATGGAAACCCACTTAAAGCAGAAATCAAATCAAACAAACCACCTCTGATAAGGTAAAGCTGAAGAACTGTGTGACAAAGTTTATATATAACCTTCTTTTTTCCTTGGTAAGCATGCTGCATTTACACTGTAAACCCTCAGTTAATAATATCACACATTTCAAAGAATGAGAGCAATGTCCTCTGCAAGCATGTGAACACTGGATAGTCCTGAGGGCACAGATTTAAGCTGTAGGTAAGTGGCAGCAAACTAGGTCCCAGGCACTAGGCTCATGGTTATAGTTGACTGTTCACTGAATAGGATGAACTTCTGTGTGAAGAGTGCAAGCATAGGTCAACTATTTAAGCATTATCCTGAATTAATTGATAGTATGAGTCCACCAGCAATGAGTCCATCTACTGCTACATCTGTGCACCTCTACCACTTATGTGCCTCTCTTCCTGCCCTCGAGCAGGCAGAGATCTCCTGAAGGCAAGTTACCTTTGCAAAATACTAGAGACCTAGCTCCGCTTCCCCTGCCTACTGCTGTTTATTTGCAGCCTGCCAAATACAATTCACATGTGCCTGAGATTCATTTTGCAGAACAGTGCTGAAATCTTATTTTATTTCTTCCTGGGCCACAATGGTGAAGTGTTTTCATGCAATATAGTGTTCCATTTAGACTGACACCTATGAGTACTTTTAAAAGCAGAGAAAATGGCAGCAGTTGTTTAAAAAATACCCTAAAAATGCTGGAGGATGCAGCCCTCCACCTGGCACTCCCTTGTTGTTTATGACTGCCTACTCATTTCAGGACCAGGATCTGTATTTACATCTGTCCTGCAGAGGAGTGCTCTAACTTACACCCTCTTTTCAGAACTATTTCACTTTATATGGTGAATGCCTGTAAGTATTATCCAGAGAGCATTAGGATAACTTTCTAGCCAAACAATTGCACTTACCTGTGGGTGAGTGACCCAACTTTCAGTCCCTGCCCAAGTGAATGTAATTATTCATACAAAATTTTGACTGTGTAGTCTCTGTTCTTGAGGACTTTCAAGATCTGACTGGATAAAGCCCCAGATAGTTGTGACCTCAGAGCTGACCTTATTTTGAGCAGGAGTTTGGACTAGACACCTCCTGAGGTCCCTTTCACCCTCCGTTATTCTGTGACTATCAAGTTACAAGATGAGTAAGAGATTTAAGTTTAAAGATAAGATTTATTGGTTATTCGGGCACTCCATCCTGGGAAATCAATAATACAAGTTCTTTAAGTAGGAGTCTAATACAGCTTGGCAAAACACATAAGCTCTAGGCTATCAGGCAGAGATATGGATGAACACTTCTCTTTCTCCAGCATTTCTGTGACTACCACCCTGGACATCTCACCCTGATATTTTGGAAAGTAGTGTTACAAGCTTTTAACACATTTCAGGATGAATAAAAACCACAATTTTCAACAATTTTATTATTTGCTAAAACCCTCTGCCCAGTTCTATCTCACTGAAGCTTCATTGCTCCCATCACCTCTACTGAGGACGTAGAGGGACCACTTCCCTCCATCAGGAACTCCTGGGGTGTACAAATATAATTTTCCATTTATTCTCTACTCAGAGTTAGAAGCAGTACCAGGGAGGAGGGACCACTAATTTCCTTGAAGCCCTGGAGCTCTCTGTACTTGAGGGCCATATTGTACTCCTCATTCCTTTAGTACAGGAAGTCTCTAGTTGAACAAGAATTTTACTTAAATATAATAGGTGCTTATTTCTGATCTCTGCAGGAAAAAATCCTATATTTCCCAGAGTAGGACATTTATGCTCATACTGTTTTAGAAGAGCTTATTTAAGGAAAACAGCAAGAGCATGGGGAAGGCATTTAATATACTACTGCTTTTTCCAATTAAATATTGTGAATATCCTTCAGTTAAATGCCTTTTTTCAGTTATATAGCCATGTGGGATGGTGAAAGTAGTAGCAATTCTTAAAGAGCTAGTACTTTCTAAAATGTGTGAAAAGAGAATAAAGGATAAGAAAAAAATCATTTTGCAATAGGTGAAATTATTTTACAGATGAAACATGACTCCTTACTGAGCTTTTCCTACTTGTACTTTATATTGGACGCAAGTAACAGAGGTCTTGGGAATGAACTACTCATTGTTAACAGCTTAAACGGGAGTTTAAAGGGCTTATCTGCAATGAATTATTCAAGAGCTTCATGAATTAACTACTGAACTTTTCATGCTTTTTTTACCACAACATTGTTCCACATTGGACATCCCAGTCAGGTAAAACGAGGTAAATATTACTAGTAAAGAGTTAGTTACAATGGCAAAATTGTTTTTGATGAGAATTATGAGGGGCCAGCTTTCTGAAAGCATGAGGTTAGGCCAAATAAATAAGGGGTAGAGAAGCAAAACTCCTAAGACTTAAAACGTGAATAGTGTTACTCCATGCAAATGCACTAAAGCAATGGGGGAAAAGAGCTGTTGTTGCACTAGAAGTGAGGAAAAAAAAAAGAAAATCTTAAATGCATTATGCTGAGGGGTTTCTTCCCAGCTAAAAACCCCCTTCAACTTCCTCTCAAAAGCATGTATGAAACAGCTATCAGAGACAGCCAAATGGCAAGAAACTTGTGATTTATTTTTTTCAGGAAACAATTAGACTGTAAATAATCACCGAGGTATTAGAATATGTTTATCAACTTTAAGTAGTCATAAATTAAAATGGAGCAACAATTCACTCTAGCAAGAGCAATATTATACCTGGATATTCACTGGTGTTTTCCTACCTACTTTTTCTGTGAAAGTTCATTACTGGCAAATATCAGTTAGAGAACAGCTACTGTAATTTTTACAGGCTGTAATCCACTTGGGGATAGGCATTTCTAACATGCTGCGAAGTTGGAGAATGCAACAATTTGAAGGTACCTGTATTACCTTGCCTTGCTGGTAACAGGCTTCCCTGTGTAATGTTGAAGTTGGGTTCCTCCACTAACGCCTGGCCACTACCTCTAGTAGAAAGAAGTTGTTTTTCATTCTTCTTGGCCCATTCAGCATTTGGTCTGAGGTTGGAAAGTATTTCTTTCAATATGTAAATTCTTACTTTAAGTAAAAATTATAGGGATTGTTCCTAGATCTACTGTGTAAGTCCACTGTGCCTCAGTCCCCATGTACTTTTAAGACCTCTGTGCAAATTTAGAGTGAAAACCCAGGCCCAAGTAGAAGGCAATTATAATGCGATCCAAGTAGGTAGCCTCCTTATACACAGTGCTTTTTTCCTTATGTATATAGTCAAAGAGATGCCACACTGTAATAAAAGAGCAAAAGAAAAAGTCAAAGAATATTTACCTCCTCTATTTACTGGTGTAGCAGGGCTTCACATCTCTTATCGACATGCTGGCCACCATTTAAATACTTTCATTCAATTTTTCCTCCAAGTTAATAGAGAAGGGATTATAGAATACTGACATATAGCAATTACACACTGAAGCAATGACCTGACAATAGAAAATGAGATATTTCCTTAAGTATAACAAACAACTGGCAAACTTGTAGGTTATGAATCCTTTACATCACTTTTCAGCAAGCTATTGATGATACAGAATGCACGTGGACACAAATACTGCTGTTTGCAATGTAAGCCTCTCATACAACACAACTGTTTGAACAAACTGCGTAGAATATATTCAACTCCTGCTTGCCAAAGCATTTTATTAGCAGTGATTTACAGTCCTAACTCTTCCCTCCATTAAATGCAACATACTCCATTCCTTAAGCCTCAGTTACTGCAAGGCAAGTAATTCAGCCACTTTATCAAGAGACAGTAAGTCACAGAAAGGAAAGGAGAGATGTTTCAGGCAGAGACAAATATGCCAAATATTGTGTCCAAAAACGTTCACGGCTGGGTATTTCATATGGGAAAGATGCTCCTGCAAATAGATGATGCAAGATGAATTCTGAGCTAAGCACTAAAGGAACACACTTGTTCTTGTGATCCTTGCGTGTCCAACATCATAATATGAAAAGGAGTAACTCCCTTGGGTGGGGCACTACGCTACTGACACTGCAATACAGTCTTTAGACTGTATTTCAAAAGGTAGTTTTTCTACTGATTATGGTTTTACTTTTTGAAAAATATGTATTTAATTAAAAATTGAGTTTGCTAAGTTTCAGTAGAGCTATGTACACTAAGAGCTTGTAAAAAAATGAGGTAGGGTGCTATACAATATTTAATGAACTGGTGAAAAACTTTGCATTAGTGGGCAGGGAGAGGGTTTTTTTTTTTATGGTATCAATTCACTTTCTTGAACTCTGGAATTAAATGGCTTTGAAATGAAATAGTCCAAATGCTTTGATTTTTAACATATGGACTAAAATGGCTTTCATTATAAAGGTGATTGGTGTATAATAGTCAAGTAGCAATGGAGAAGAGGTGAAAGATTATTCATTTAAACAAAATTAGATTGAAAAAGTCACCTTTTAGCAAAGATCATTGTTCTAGACTGTCTATCGGTATTTGAATAGCTTTGATCCATATTCTGCAATATGAGAAAATGTAATTCAGAGAAACACCCAGCATCACTACACTTAACAGTTGTTTCATTTCTGAAGAATGGTCCTGCTTAAGTGAGCCAGGCTATACTGTTGAAGTAATTTATATGTAGCATGCAACACTAGGACCAAAATGATCTGTTACCATACGTGTAGATAAAGGAGGACACAGTATATTTAGGTAATAAAATCATATAAGTATCTTATTCAATACACAAATCAAGTGACTGTACATGGCTTATAACAGATGCACATCTCCTGCTAATATCCATAAAAGCCTCATTTGTTTGATGAAAGATTAATTCTAATAGGCACAGCTAAAAGATAAACAGCAAAAAGCCGTATCGCATATCTTCAGATACAGCCTGCCTATTATAACTTATCTGTTATGTAACATAAAAGGATTCACTTTCTATATTAATGGCTAAGATTCTTTCTTCCCTAAACTGATAACATGACATTTGAGATCTGATTTAATATTTTAGAGCTAGTGCATGCACATACACACAGGAAGCAAAGGGAAAAAAATTATGAGTATATGAAAAAGGTCACAGATGAGAGCAACATATACTAAGGACCACATCAAGGCTCTTAGTGGTTTTTCCCTCCCCACCCCTAGCAGAATTAGAGTGAAAGCGCACATTCTATTTATCCTCAGTAAACATAATAAATTGCAAAATAACTCAGTGCCAAGACCAAGTTTCAGAGCTAAATGAACGCAGTGATCCAAAGGTTATGTTCTTTTGGAAGACATGGAGACATCTCTGTAGATGGAAAACATCTCTGTAGAAGAGAAGACATAGAAGGGAAGTCTCAGCTTCACAAAGGGTTTACCATGAAAGCAGATGTGATTTTGCTTTAGAAATGTCCTATTTAGAGCAGAGAGAACAGGATGTTGAATGTCTCCTCAGAGCTGAGCTTGTTAACGTGTTATAAACAGAATTGGCTTCAGTGACTCAATAGTCACGGAAGAGGAGATTCTCATGACTTGCAAAATTCCCCAAACTAAATTTTCTGTAGAAAGTGAGAATACTAGAAGTTACAAGGTTAAAAGGAGTAGCGTTATTAGACACCTGAGCAATAGTACCATTTCCCATAGCAGTGGGTTTGTGGAACATTGCACAGGCTAAATGCAAACAAGTGAGTCCAAGTAACAGGAAAAACAGTTTCAACAGCAGCAGAACTAACTGAATTACTCTGAGAGATACAGCTGCCTGCATGATTTCTATTCTCATGCTGTTAAGAGATATCAAAAGTGTTTGGTACCTGATCATACCTCTGCAGGCCAGGTCTGAACTACTGTCACTTGAAATTAGTGGAAGGAGCTCTATCTGCCTCAAAGCCTGAATGCTCAAGTAGACTAGTCCTTTTGCTTTAAAAGGAATTTGCATGCTGAAATTACGGTGAGTTTATGATTTAGTCTAATTGACAAAAAATCTTAAGAAAAGCAGTATCAGAAAGGCTCTAAACTAGCAACACTATATTAAAATGAGAAGCAGCAATTTGAAACACAAATCACTTTAGAATTCTTGCTCAAACCACCTTGTAAAAAATATACAGAAAACTGAAAATCTAAGTATCTAGTAAGATTAAGGAATCTTAGAAGACTTAGCACTAGGTCTAGAAAGATAGACAGTTCTCCTTTCAACAATAAGGTGTTATTACATTAGCATTAAAATAAAAATATTTTAGCAGCAGCTGCCTCATAATCCACCCTAGTGTTTGGATATCTGAACTTGCTTTAAGTATTTTAAGAAGGTCACATCCTTCTATGTGTGTTTGCTTTGGGTTTGGGGGGGGAGGGGGGGTGTTTTAGGTTTGGCGGGGGGTGGGTTTTTTTTTTTACAGCTTCTCTGTAGACACAAAAAAAAGAAATTCTTTATCCCTCCCTCACTTGAGGGAACCAGTAAAATTAAATATAGTTATAATACCTTCCTCTAACAAGTGGAGAGATTTAAGGCTGTTCCTGACTTTTAGACCTAGTAACTAAACAAAAGCACAGGGGAGATCAGAGAAGTTGGAAGAGAAATCTTCTCTTTGAGGTACTCTAGCAAATTCATGTAGCTGCCATTCCAGCTTAATTGAGGCCACTTTTAAGGCAAGGGAAAGAAAAAAAAGGAGTTTTACACATACCAGCCCCCCTCCCCCCCATTCCTCACCTCATTTCTAACTCAATGTTAGCAGTCACAGGTTTGGTGCACAGACTTCAACCCCACCTTGGAGCATATGGAACCCATGCAGCCCATCACACCCCTGGCTGCTTCCTTCCCATCCAGGAAGGAGGAACAAGGAGAAGCAGAACCTGCCAGTGCTAGCAACCCAGGAAATCCCTCGTGCGAGCAGCAAGAGGGACAAGGGTACAAAGCAATTTGAACTAAGGGCTCTGTGCCTAAATCTAATGTTTGTTTTTATTACTGTCACTTGGTCTCTGATAAAAGGCAGCAATATATTAGAAATGACAGTATTGGCACCATCATATTGCTGCTATTTTCCTTATAAGTGATTGCAATATGGGACAACATCAAGAAAGATTTTCAATTCAATTTCAATTGAAAGAATTAAGAATTGTACATCATGCTATCTGGGAAAGGAGAAACTGGTAAACATACAACTTGACGCTTCCAAGCAGAAAGGGAAGCAAGACTAGGAAGAGAGCGTCTTTATATTATAAAGGTCACAAGCTTCAGACAGCTTCATTTGCAGTCACTGTGCTTTCACACAGTCTAAAAGCCAAAGAGAAACACAATACAATAACTTTCTTAAAAGGGAAGAGTTTCTCCATGCAGTCCCATTCAGTTACTTTGATGTTGCATTTGTTTTGAATGGAAACCAGGTATACAAGGCCAGCTATAGATATCTGTTAAAAATAGTTTAAGAAAATGTTAGTGATTCACTTCATTTTTTGACCTTGTCTCCAACTTTTTGTAAAAGACAATCTTTTGCTTTATCAGAATAAACTCTTAGTATAGTCACCTTGTCCAGGTTAAAAACAAGTATGGGCAAGGTTAATAAAAATCACAGTTAACAGAATTGCTCTGGATTTAATGGATTTATCACTGGCATCCCCCATCTTCTGCCCCAATGAGAGCATCAAAATGCCAATAAAGCTGAGAGAATAAATCACCATGAGATCTGATACAGCCATGGGCCAAGTGCTGTAGAGAAATCTTTTCTGACAGGAACTCCAGCTGTGCAGCTTCCTTTCCAGTAAGAGGTAATATCATTTGGACTTCTGAAAAATTACTTGCCTGGACCATGTTTTATGAAGGCCCATTTACAGTCTTATAACACAATAGAAAGGATCTAAAGCATGCTGTAAAACAACTTGCATTTCAAGTTGTTCTTCAGTGCTTTGCTAGTATAAATCAGGCCCAGTACATAGGAATGAGGTCCACTAAATGCCAAGTACAGCAAAGACTGCTTATCTCCTTTTAAGTGTTGGGATCGTAACTATTCCATTGTACTTTTCCACTGGACACATTTAATCATTAATAGCACTAATTAATACCAACTTTAAAGTTTTTATTAGCGAACCTCTTAAGAGGCATAACCAGCACTTAACTTGTGTGCTGCAAATAGCAAAGTACTTTACATAAATAGTTCTCATGGCACATCTTCAAGTAACTCTTACCAAGCTCTCCTGAGGCTTTGAGTTTATGCAAATGTAGTCATTCAGCAAGTGGTCAGATAGTATCAACTTTCAGATTACAAAGTAATTTGGAATTTAAATGAGCTCAAGTTGTGTGAAAGTCCTTAGTTATTTACAGCTAGTAGGTTCCCTTCCTTGCTGAACACACCTAAAATTTTCATTATAATGGTTATGGGATCATTAGAACTGTTGCTGTTTTAGCTTAAAGCTAACCAAAATGGTTTTGATTGTTACTTCCAAGGAAAGTAGAGCTTAAGACAACGATGTAGGATTTGTAGACTGACACGGAAAGAATAGGTTTGATTGGATTGTAACGACCACTTAGTCACAAAGCTACTGACCATGAAATCATATGTACATAACATTTGGAGTTGGTGTGTGAGCTCTGCAATAATATACTGGACGAAAGTGTAAAGTTTTATTCCCATTACTCCATTATACAATATGTTGAGAGGAGCTGTATTGTGGCTGCATGTCATGAATTCGTGTTTCACTTAGAATAATTTTACTTCACTGTTTGCAACTCACAGCAAAGTTAAGGTTAAAGAAATAGGTTATTCTTGAAACATACAGAAAGCTACCCTGGAAACAAAGCAAGCCGATTCCCAACCAGCAATTTTTTTGAGCCCCACAGTGGAGTAAGTGTAAGTGAAATCAATGGCATTATGCTGTCCTAACCAATTTAACCAGCCTCTTCATCATCTTAGGTATCAGGAACATCAAAAATAAATCACAGACTAGAATTACTGCAGTTAGGCATTTTTGTTGTTGTAAAAATGTATTAAATTTATCTGCAGCTCTACAATTAAAAGCTAGGCTTTAGAGGATGTCTGAATGTTAGTATATCTTCAAAGCACTTTACAGATCAATCCTTTTCAGCATCACTCCAAGAGTAGAAAGAATTACCTTTATTTAATGGAGAAACAAGCTGCAGCACAAAGACACAGTGACTCATCTGCCAGTTAAGTGCCTAGATACCACGGGGATGATACAAGAGCAGAGAACAGAGTGTCCAGAGCAGATCACATCATCCATAGCTAGTTTCCAGTACATTAGTCTCATCTCCTTTCTATATTTAATTTTTCATATATTTGTTCTGTTAACCATTTTCCATGCTTATGCTACACTGCTATTCAGTCACTTCCCATAAATGTGCATCTTCCATCTGCTTCCCTCCCTTGTATATGACACTTAGTTCCCCTGCTATCCATTATTTGTCTTATACTGGTGGTACCTGACAGCTGCAAACATTTTCAGCTCCCTGTATCCCCCCTGAGTTTCCTTTCTCAGTGGATCCAGGCAGCCAGGCTTGTTTTCATCTCCATAGCTCTTAGGAAGTCACAGTGGAAGAGGGCTAAACATTGAAAATGGGATCTGCAGTTTCTTTGCTCTTGAAGGATGTCTACTTCCCACTAAGCCTATAAGGACACAAATCTGAAGCAGAGCTCTCTTCATCAGCTTGTATTGATTTCTCAAAGCTTTCACATATATTAGCAATCCTCATAATACTTTGTGTAGTCAAGAATTCAACATTTTCTAAGTTCTCCTGCTAAACCTACTGCTCATTTCACATAACATTTTTCCTTAGCCACTAAAAATTTAGACCAATTATATGCATAGCTCAAATTCTGTACTTAAATACCTAGAAGATGGCCTCTGTCTAATGGTACAGAGTGACACTGAATACCATCAAAATCAATGAGACCTTCAGATGCAAATACTGTGAAAAGCAACCATTAATATTTATTTGTTTTCAAGTATGTATTTCAGAGTCTAAATTTAGGCACTCAGGGAGATGGGATGAAGACAGAAGTCAGCTTGGAGAATGTACAGCAAATCTCCTGTGTTTCATAGCACCTTACCAAGGCCAATCTTGTTGAGCAACTCCAGTTGCCACCTATTCTACTTAAATCTAGTTGAGATTACTACATTTAGGTTAAGGACAGTTTGGAAGAGACTCAGGCAGATTCCCCTGCCTTTTTCAGTTCATGAACAGAAAAAGCCCTTTTGTTCTGATGGATAATCAGATCTGAAGTTCCACATACTATGTGCTTCCTACATGAAATACACATACACATGAAATGACATTGAACTGCCTTCCACTACCCAGTTCCATATCTACTGAAATTTTATAAAAGCACCCTGACACCCAGAGAATGCAGGGGTAAATATATACTCAAAATATGTTAGTTCCCCCTCCTCAGATGCCTTAGTTTCTTGTCTGCAAAGTACTGTGGTATCAGTAAGACCATAACAAACCTGTTTAGACTTACTGGCTCCTTGTATCTTTTCTGAAGGGCTCTTCCTTCTGGATATTATGTTCTTTAAAGCTCTGCAAGACACCTTTTTCTCTGTGAGGATAATGGGACCCTAAGGTTTAACTAGCTGAGATGTTACCATAACACATGGTTGTATCTAACAAGTATTATCTAGACCAACTTGTTTTCCTTTGATAGAAGTCTACAACTCTTTCAGCATATGTTTTTAGTCCTGTTTAACTTCAGAAAAACAGTAGGTGTATGAAATGTTTATTAGCATTCTACAGGTGCTGGTTTTGTACACTTTTTCCTAAGCATCTGGTCCAACATTGTTCAGAACAAGCCCACACAAATCTTTGCTATGTCCTTGCTCATAGGACCTTGCTCATAGTTCCTAGGATCTCGGTCAGATTATAATCCAGACAAAGCAACAGATCAAACACCAGACTGAAAAGACTAGTCCCCTGTGCTGTATGGATACCTCAGCAAGTTAGCAAAACAACAGAAATACAGAACAGCTCATGATCTAGATGACTACTGAGGAAGACCCATGCAACCAGAAATATATTATGGCAGCAACACTATTAACTTGCTCTTAAGCTTTTATTTAAACTTAAAGTGGTAGCAACATCCAGCATGATAGCAAGAAAAAATATCACTATGTGGAACAACTATAAATTCACGCAAAAAACATCTACTGTATCACCATAAAAATGTCACACATCTTCTAATTTTAAAATACTTTCCTGTAGGTTTACATTTCATTACATTGCAGTGAAGAAATCCCCTCCTGCAGTAACTGTAATGGTTATTAGTATGTTATTTGGGCAGCTAATATAATGGCGTCATGGTTCTTAAATCAGGCTTCTGAAACGATGAACAATGCATAGCAATAACTCTTAGATCCTCTCTCAGCACAGTATCAGGTAGTTATACAAAAATTCATGGAGACACATGGCAATGAATTGGCACTTATGTATACTACAGTCACATACACAACTGTGATTTTAAGAGATTTCTGTAGCCGCGTGTTGTTACAGAGAACACGGACAAAATGCTTTCCTTGGGAAACCTTACAACCAGTGGCCATCAAGCAGATTTCACTAAAACTAGGTGAATACTCCAGTCTTTTTCCTGTGGTTAGGAAGATTTGTCCTCTCACCCTGAAGCACCTATCCCAGTCTGACCCCTGGTTAAGGGGAGTCCTTATACAGTTGGCTGATGAACTGCTCATTTGCAAGGCCTGCAGTGACATGTCTGGCTTCCAGCCCTACAGCTAGCTAGAAAACACTGGATATTCTTCTATTCCCCACCTCAAGTTTGCACATGCATTCTTGGATCAGCACTTTTTAACCTGGTTGCCTGCACTCTGCACTCTTTTGGTCAGTTGTGACTTCAATGTTTACGTGTGTGTTTGTACAACCTGCAAAAGGAGAGCATGGGATTATCAGCCGTTGATAAGAAAACAACAGACCATCATTAAGCACAAGAAAGGATTCAATCCCAATAGCATCCTGATTCAAGAATAATATTTTCTACATGGCTAGAGTTTTGCAAGACAAAATTATTTCAGGATAAATTACCAGATTATTTCATCCACATGCAAAAGAGATAGGGATCACACAGAAAAGGAAAGTATCTTCTAAATCATCATAAATAATTTTTCATATGGAGCTAACTTACATGTCATCAACTAAACACTCATTGCAGCATTAAATAGATGACTTACTAACCTGCTTTCTCAGACTCCCCAGTAAGACCTGGGGGAGCTTGTTCCTCCCCACTGCAGCCGCACACGCCAGTCCTAGTCAGACCTGTCTGCCACTGACTCAGAGGACAAGCAGGAGGAAATAACGCTCAAAGCTGGCACAATTCGACCTGCTCAGCTGATATGGCAAACAGCCATGAAGGGAATTTGGTTTTGCTGGTGTTACTGCAATATTTTAAACATACTTTACATTGTTAAGGGCAGTTAAGGGCAAATCTAGTACCGAGGGCAAGTGCTAGATATACAGACACAGAAAGTAAAGTCTTTTTAAGACGAAGGAGAGCCCCACAGTCAAGGTGTTGAACTTGTGACTGCAACTCGGAAGCTGTTGAATTTGGCTTTACTGATTGGGTTCATCATCATTCTTGCAGACCTCTGAGATGTTTAGGACAAGCTGGAGTTTTTCAGTACTCTGCTTTTCTCCTACTCTCTTCCTTCTGAAAAACCTACCTCCTACCAGTAACATAGTTCAGCCTTGGCTCATGCCCTACCATAATATACCTACTAACAGTAGGAATACACAAGTTCACAGGAAGCAGTATGGTATGAAGATTTCATGTTTAGCTGATCCTTTACAGCCTCACAGGGGCCACATGATTAATGCACCCCACATTCTGAATTAGCTGGAGCCCAAAGCCTGAAGACACTTTTCACAGTGGCCATGCCTTAACTTTATACTCTGTAAAGTACAGAAAACATAATGAATCTGTACTGTGAGCTGGCTTGCTAATGCAGCTGTCAGAATAATGATTTTTCACTTATCTTCAGAGCCAAGTTAGAAAAGCCCACTTGCAATTGATTCTGGCCATCATCAATTTAGGGGGAAGTTCAGCAGAGAAAAAGCATATCACATTTGCATCCTAAGCACAAAAATAATCCTGGATGCCCCAAGTACTTCAATAAAGTTATCTGCTCTTTCGCAAGGAAATTTGGATCAAAAATAATGCTTTTGCCTTAAATATCCTTTATACAGATTAGGCCAAGAATCCATTTAGACAATAATTAATATTTGGGTATGTCTACACACCATAGTACGAGCAAGCTCCCAAAGCATTAAGTGAATCTTTTCCATCAACCAAGACAAAAGGTTTATTAGAATAATTGTGCCTGTTTACACAGTTCATGCAGAATATTGTCATCCTCAAAGACAACTTCCTTCAAAAACTGGGAACACATTGATGTGCTTACAATGAAACACTATACGGTGACATGGCAGAGGTACACACTTCCCCTTGCCCACAGCTTGCCCATTCTCCTTTTCAGCATGCTGTGGGAGAGCAAGAAGTCACGTTCCTAGCTGACACCGTGGTATAGGTCTGTGGAGACTGGAAGTATAAATTGCATTTGTCTATGCATTCATTTTGTTGTCAACCTAAATAATACTGGTCTTCTAGGAGTTAAAGCTCTTTAGGAGCCCACATTTGGTACACTGAATATTCTTCTTTCATAAACTCTAACCTTCCAGCAGCTTATTTTTTTTCAGCTTGCAAATTTCTCACCTCCTGTATCATAATTTCAGTTGCTTTCTGAAAAGTACATCTTAAACTAGCAGTAGTTCCTTAAATATATATAGTATAATTATGTGGAGTAGAAATATATTACAGTAGAAATCCTAGGGAAATGGCACTTGCTGTCTTTTCAGAAAAAAAGTCTGTCATTTGAGACCGTGCAGATGGCTTCCTGACAAAGAAATCTAGATTAATTTCCTAGTCAGATTAAAAAATTAAATCTAATTTAACACCAGCAACTTTCCTGTCCATGTCTTACAAGTCTGATTTTTTGGCATGTATTAAAGCTTTCAAGAAAAGCCACTAGAAAAACAACTCAAAACCTACTTTGTTTCAATGCAAATTCCAAAATCCCGTCAAAAAGGCTTCTCTTTGGCAATGACCATTAGCTAGAGTATTACACATTAAAGAATTTCTGATGAACTGAAAGGGAAAATGTTGTTGCCAAGTATTTAAGAATGAGCAATATTAGTACCTTAACTAAAACACTAATAAGCAATTTCTTAAACCTACAAGAAGGACTATAAATAACGTTACCTGTTAGCAAGTCAGCTGTCACCACTGATGTGTCTGAGAAACAAAGTGGCTGCCTACTGATCAACTTATTCCCAGCTCCACATACATTCAGATGAACTGCAGATCTGAATGAGCATCACTTCATCTGAGAGCAGATTCTTTTGGATGCCAGTTCCATAACACAGTCCAAAATAAAGCCTTTCTCCATCCTCACCCTGCCAAAAGTGAAGTGTCAGATGTCCTCTAAATCCTCCTGCCTCCAGGTCACCTAAAGCACCACTCCAACTCAAAACCAGATTAAGTCTTAAACGCAGGTTGAACTGATAGAAAAGCATTTAGTAATCTACAATCACAATATCAGTTCATAGGGTTTTTCTTTTCCTAACCATGAGCTCCCTGACTGTTTATCTTCTTAGGTTGTCTGAAAAGGTTTATATTTAGCACACAACCCCTTTCTACACAGGAATTACAGGAGAGGTTTATGAAGATTGTAAAATTCAGAATTGCAGCCTGTCAGTTTTTCTTCACACAGCTCTGAGCCCAGCTGTGAATTTCTGGAAGTGGAGGTGGATACGTGGGGGAGTTGCAGGCTTCTTTCTCCTTCTTGCTGATGGGAAAAGATAGGCAGCAGCAAAGGATATCAGGTTTACAACATTAAGACAGATAGAAAAGGCAACTCTAACATGCATATCACCAGGGAGCACAACAAGCAGAAGGTGATGTCTAAGGGAGAGCTTGTACATCACTCAACAACCCAAGGGTTGTCTAAAACTACATGCCATTTTAAACACCAGTGTTGATGAGTATGAGGTGTGCTTATTTTTTTTTTAAAAAGAAATGGGTCAGAGCTCATCAGCTCATGGATATTTTTGATAATCCATCCAATTAGGAATTCTGAAAACAGAAGAGCTTCTCCTGAGCATACAAAACAAAGGAGCAGTAAGCATAGACTCTAAGTATGCTTCATGAAAGGCTGCAACATAATGAACATAAACACTAAGAAGCAGTTAAAAAGATGCCTGCTTTTAAAAGCCTAAACAGGTAGTTCTGGACCATGACAGATCTATATCCTACCTTCACATTGTAACTCCTAGTTCACTCTGGTATTTTCAGGATGACTAGACCCAACATTTCATTGCATCAGAAGGTCTGATCCGAGCTTTTAACTACAGAATCTCTCCTGTATTTAATTTAGCAGATAAAGTTCTCATGAAATCCAGTGGAAGAAGCTGAAGCTAGATATATTCAGAGTATAAATGTGGTGTAGTTCTTTAATTTTAGTTCAGTAAGAAAACTAGATACTGAACTACCTGAAGGGACACAGTGCATTCTTCACTGCCCAACATGAAGGCCAGAATGTCTTTTTACAGCACTCTCTAGCTCTGAGGGCAAGAGGGAAGGACATGGGGGCCAGGTGCTGCTCTCCTTGAACACCAGCAGGATTTTGGCTTCTTAAAGTCAAGAGATGCTCTTTGGGTAGCAAGGCTGGCTAGGAAGAGATGAGATTTACTTAATGAAGTGGGACAAGAGCATCTTCCACACATTTGCTAACCTAGTGAGGAAGGCTAAATTTACTGGTGGATGAAGACCAGAAATCAAAGAGAGGGAATAAGAAACTGAGGAAACGGAGGTGGTACCCACCCAACAACATAACAAGGGAAGCTCTTACTCTTCCTGCGAGTGATGCAACCAGAGAGCCATCTGAAGTCCCTGACAGAGGATGAGTCAGATCTGCATGAACCTGCAGAGCTAAGATGTAACTAGAATGACAGGAAACAGATGGGATAACTGCGACCCATAATGGGTGGATACAGGCTCTTTAGGAAGAACAGGCTGAGAAGATAAGGGGTTGTAGACAAGAGGTTGCACTCAGCATAAAAGCTCAATGATTAGAGCTTTGCTACAGGATGGTAGCAGTGGGCTGGGAGCTTATGGATCAAAATCCTTCTCTTATGGAAGCCAAAAGGCATAGCCATGGTGGACATCTCTTACAGACGCCTAGTCAAAATCTCCTTTGAACAAAAGGAGGACGACTCATAACATAGGCCTTGGTTCTCGTGAGAAATTTCAACAACAGAATGCTCATGGAAAGGTCAATATAGTGAGATACAAGCAAGCCAGGAGATTTATAGAACATGTCTAGGAATGTTTATGCTGCAAATGCTAGACAGGCAGCTAACGGTGGTGCTCTGCTGGAACTTCTGCTCATGACTAAAGAACTTGCTGGGGATGTTCAGGCAGTGGAAGCCTTTACTACAGTAAGTTAAAGACCCTAAGGGAGTGAGGAAAGAAAAGAGTGAGGCAAGCAGGAGCAAGGATCCTGGCTTTCAGGAGAATGGACTTCTGTTTATACAGGTTGGTGGGATTCTATGAAGCATAGCCCAGGGAGGCAAAACAATACAAGAGAGCTGCCTGATCTTCAAGGACAGCCTCATCAAATTACCAGAGCAGTCTATTCGAGTATGCTAAAGAGTAAGCAAACAAGCCAAGAGACCGGCTTGACTTAATAGGGAACTCCTGACTAACTCAAGTACAAAAGAATATATGGAAGTTGGAAAACAAAATAGGCTACCTGGAAGACATGCAAAACATTGCCTGGGCAGGCAAAGTTGTAGCCAGAGATGAAAAAGCAGGACTGAAGCTGAAACCAATAAGGAATGCGAAGGACAAAGGCTAGTGGCAGAATTTCCTGGTGAAGAGCTACACACAGTAGAGAAGGGCCAAATTAGGAGCCACTTCATCAGCTAGATGTATCCACATCAATGGGAACAGAAGGGATGCATCTAAAATTGGCTAACATGATTGTAATGCCACTCTATTATCACCTTTGAAAAGCCATGGCATTTGGGGGATCTTGCCAGTGACTGGAGACAGACAAATAGCATGTCTGTCTTTAAATAGGGCAAGGAGGCTCCAAGGTACTACAGGCCAGTCAGTCTCACTTCACTCCCTGGGAAGATTTTGGAACAAATCCTCCTAGAAGCCATTTTCAGGCACTTGAAGAATAAGCCACTGATTTGGAACAGCCAGCAAGGGTTTAAGAATGCAAAATCATACCAGACCAACCTGTGATGAGATGACAAGCTCTGAACCGAGAAAGAGCAGGAAGATATAAGTGGTCTGGAGTTTAGCAACTCTCCAGTGTGGTCTCCCATGGCAACCTTGTAGCCAAACCCATCCAGTTTGGCTGCAAGGTTGCCAAGCAGTTGAATAACTGATCCCACATACCAAAATATGATACATCTAGACCAAACATCATTCTCCATTGCCATTTACCTCAGAACACTTTTCAGTATGAAGAGGCCAGCCCTGCTCACCCATGAAGCCAGTGCTGTCTGCCAAAGAATGTATCTCCTGAAATTATTTCCATCTAACAGATTTGTCAAAAATATTTTTTTCCTGTGAAGGGAATATTTTTTCCACCATGTTTCAAAGCTTTAAGTCACCTATACTAGATTGTTTAAGTTTAAGGCCATTGCCCTACATATGTAAGTACTCTATTCTTCCAACTCTCTACTTTTTTCCCTTATAATTCTAGAGCCTCAACAGTAATTCTTATAATCATGTCACTTTTTCATAGTCTTTCATTTTCTACATGCTACCATGCATATAAATCCTGTGCCCTGTCATTTTCTAGCCATTAAATGCAACTACAGTGATTTGAGGTATTGCTTTAAAATCCTGTTGAAGGATTATGCAAAAGCCTTTTTGCAATGCTGTAAAGACAATACATTAGGCTGCGATATGAATGTGTACACATGTGTAGGGGAAAAGGGGGGAGCATAGCAGGGGGAAGCTTTTATCAAATTGCCTGATCTTAAACATTAAAGAGGAAAAGCTGTCACTCAAAGCCTAAGCAAAGGGTCAGCATAAATTAACACACACGTGAATGAAACTGCTCCCAGCTGAAAGTGGAGGATCCTCAATTTTACAGTGGGTGGTCCCATTAGTTTCAATGGTTCCTCCCTTCTGCAAGCTGCATCACAGAACTGGTAGCCTCATTTTATCCTAGCACTGCTAGAATTGTTTAAGGGCAAGACTGAAAATCATGATAAAGGTGATGAAAAGAATGTGTAGTATATTTTCAGCCTAACCACTCTGCAGCTTACATGTGGCCAAGGCATTTCAAGTAAGTGACACGAAAAGGAGGAAAGAAAAGGCTGTTGAGAAACACTTATGCTTATGTTGGGAACAGAGTTAAAGAAATAAATTCACTTCTAAGTGCAGATCTCTGAGAAGTATCAACATAGCTCAAATCTAGCGAGTGAAACTTTGCTTGGCAAGTGAACATTTGTATCATAAAAAACTATAATTGCCTTCCTTATCAGGAATATATTTTCATGTCTAGGTTAGCAGAAGTTGTGCTTTTTGGGTGTGGTTTTTAAAAGCCACAGCAAGAGTCTACCTCATCACCAAGGTCTTCCTCTAGTATTTGTAACTGTGAGGAATTAAATAAAAGCAATACTGAAGAAACATAGTTGTGAATTATACCTCCAGGCCAAGGTTTTCCCTATACAAGGGAAAACATACGAGGTCTATGTATCTTCCTGCACATATATAGCTTCACGTAACCTACACATAACATAGCAAGGGAAAAGATCTTCCATAAAAGGTTTATGAGCCAACTGCTGCTTTTAGCTAAGTTTCTCTATATTAGGTATTCAGGCTGCTGGTTCATAGGACTATAAATCCATTTTCAGCACCTGCCCCTGAATCTAAAATCCCAGGACCAGCTAAAGCAAACCAATAGAAACTGTTTGCCAAGGCCAATCTGATCATAAATTTTTGAATGGCTGTATCTTTGTCCCCCCAAACCTTTTGTTGTACCCACTGTTGCCTGCTCATTTGTAGCCAGCATATGGCTGGCCTAAGTGTTGCAAAAAGTGTGGATTCAGTTAACATTCAGGCTACTATAACACCCCAACCTAGACCAAATGCATACTTCCATATCACTTAGAGAACCCAGATGTGGTATTGTTGCCTGTTTTATAAAATAACTCCCAAAACACACGAAGTATGTTTAGAGAGGAGACGTTTTAATCTGCACTGTTGTTTTCATGGTTGTGCCGTCCCTTTATCTTTACAACTTTCCCTGTAAGAGGATGTTCCTGTTATTGGTCTTTGAAGTGCAACAGCTTCACATTCTTTGAGGAGAAACATGTGCTTGTTAGTAAGATATGCAGTTCCCGTACCCTCTTATCTAGCTTAGGCATTATCTATTACCTTGAAGATTCTACAATTCTCACTCATATGCTAGTTTCTACTCCTAACTGCAATCCTTTCTTAGCTACTAAGAACTCCTATACTATTTCTATTTTATTCCAAAATATATATATGATTTAAGATGACAGTATCAGTGAATATGTATCCCCAGACAATATTTTCAATTTAAGTGCAAACCTATCTTGGTGCATAAGGGATATTTTCCTGAAAGTATTGCTTCTATTTGCAAACATTTATAATAGCTACTATCTCTGACTATCAGCTATAGACACAAGCCACTAAAAGGTGTTCTCATAGGAGTGAGAAGTCCTGTCCCATCATACACACATACATGTAAGTACTCACTCTAGTTAGTAGACTTTTCCCTGTGGTTAAGCTTGAGCTAACATGAGCACATTCACAGCTCACCTCTGCATTGTTACCTGCAAGACACCAACTTACAATAGCAAGCCAGGTGGCAAACGGGCAGCATATGGCCCCTATTCTTTTTCCCTAATCCTTAGGGTATCATTTTGTTCCTGCCACTTATCACCATGAGCTACACTTCCACCCCTTCCAACACAGCAACAAGACTGTATCAGTCTCATCCCAGCTTCTCTGCTCTATGTGCATTTGCATACATGAACTGTCCTTGTATCCTCCAGACCAAACCTCCTTTGTTCTAATAAGAACCTGGCTAGATTTAGCCACTAACTAGCCAGGAGAACACCTAAACCAGGGAACTTACTCTATCACTCAAAACTCTTAAAGCTGGATTTGATTGTCTAAGCAATATTCTCTAGTATGGACACAATTTTACTAGGCTTCATTGAGTCAGGGATCCTTAGAAAAAGTTGTATCACCTGTGCTACATAGGAATTCAGACTAAAGAAGGGTCCTCCAAACAAAAACCCAATTAATGAATTCTTAACATTGCTATCAAAAGCTAGTTTTGGTCATTTTAGCCATATCATATAGCAAAATCAGAGCTTGTACTCAAGCTTTTCAGTACTAGGTAGAACAAGACGCAAATGCCATTGTTTGCCTTTGTCTTGGTCTAACACAACATAAGACTGTTATTATTCCTGCTTTTTCTTTTAAGAAGCCTATCAACTCTCCAACTGCTGGCACCAACATCGAAAAGGAACTAAGATGTTAAAGATGTTGCTTGACGACAACATTGAAAGAGCTAGTAGAAGAGGACCTGTTCTGTCAGACTTGTTAAATGCAGCTTACCTTTTAACTACAGCGGGGTTAATTCCTTCTTTACCAATAACCAAGAATTTTAATACTTTCTGGAAAAATTTGTGAACTGTTTTAGATAGTTTTCACTGAGAATACACCGATAAGTTGGATGCTCCATTTTTTTTCCCCCCATCTCAGACCCCATGATTCAAGGGAGTCATAAAGGACAAAAAAGGGGGAAAACCTAATTTTTATAGAGGACACCTGCAGACATCCATCTTTTTAAAAGATCTTTTCATTAAAAAGAATGAGTTTCAGAATGAAGTGTCTTCACAGCTTTTAACAAGGAACAACTGTTCTTACTTGAAATGCAGTTGTACACTATTCCTCTTCAGTGGAAAAGTAGAAGAAATCCACTATTTTAAGGTTCCCCTTTTATTTTGTCTTCCAAGGAATTAACTTCCATTCATGTCCAGAACTGAGTGAACCAGCCAAGAAATCACTTCCCTTCCTACTCAAACCAAGTTTTAAAACCTTACTCAGTCCGAATCCCTCAAGGGACCATTAAATCCACCCTTCCATATCCAAAGGGTCTAGGCATTTTATACTGACTTGAGAATACCTGTAAAGAATAGTGTAGGGCTTCATCTCCCCTGGAAACAAACTATATAAACTTGCAGGAAATATACCTTAAGTGATAGCTCATAATAATGGTCTGATAAAGGTACTGTACTGGGACTTGGGCAATCAAGGTTCATTTTCTAATTCTTTACAGGGTGCCAGCTAGACTTTGAGCAAATGGTTTTCTTTCTGTCACAGTTTTCTTATAGGAAGGCATACAAAATCCACTCTTCACCTGCCCTTTCTTCTTGTTCATGAGACCTTTCAGGACTGTTTAAACTTCTGTGGTGCTACCATAATAAAAGCAAATAGCAAAGTGTAGGACACCTGGCCTTTCTGGTCTAAAGCAAATGTAGCAATAGGAGATGAACTTCCATTAATTTTAAGTGGATACTTCCAAGTTTGGTTTTGGCTTTGTATGCTCAGAAAGGTGGCAGGGTCCATGTGCAGACAAGACGAGTACTCATTCCCTTGGAAAGATTTTCACACTTAGCAGAGCCATGCACAAAATGAAAATTCAGACCAAAATAATCTTTCAAATATACCTTCAGAGTTTTCTTTTATGGCATGCAATAGGAGGGGAAAAAAAACAATAGAGGTTTTTGTCCATGCAGTGTCATTTGTGATGCTTTCGTGAGAAGTTAAAACTATAAAACAAAGTCTCACTTTCTATATGTAAACAACCAGCATTTCTTCCAAGTCACTTTCAAATTAAATACACTGTCCCTGTTGTCATTTCTAGCTATTTAGTCAGAGGTTTCCTAGGAACATAAAGCAGGAGGTGATTAAGTTAAATTAGAGCTTATATTTACAAGCATCCCCTTAAGCAAGCAAGTTTTCTGCAGCATATATATTCCTAAGGGTCATTCAATTGTGGTATCTGAATAAATGAGACTGCTAATGGATGAAGTGCACAGTATTAATCCCACTTCAAGACACCTTGCTCCCTCTTTAGCAACACAAGTGTTACAGGTTGATCAGCAGTATAACTAAAGTGCCTAGGGGCAGCTGAGCTAGCACTTTGTTTTCTTTCCTCTTATCCCTTTCCATCCAATTCCAGCTACAAAACAAACATTTTTAAACACAGCTTGAGGCACCAGAGGTGACAGCTCCTTCCTGCATGCATCAGCCTCGTAGTTAGGACACTCACTCCAGACAGCCTCACTGCCTTCTCAGGAAAAGGGGAATCAAAGAATGTTTCCTCTGGAAGAAGAGGGGAGGGTTTCTCTTTTCCAAGTGAGGTAGTTCCACCACAGAAACTGCAGGAGAATTAACAGGAACAGGACCTACAGGTCCAAGTACTGAGCCCCATCATTGTTCCTTTACCTTCTCTCAACAAATCTGATTTCAAAATGCACTTGCTTTCCACATTGAATGAATCCACAACACTGAGAAGATTTAAAGACACTTTGAAAACTCCAAAGCAATTGGCTGCAGCAAAGGAAAATCTTAGAGATAAGTCAGATATTGAAATTATATTCCTAATTTTTCATGAAAGTCTTGCCAAAGAGGAGAACAAAACTCCAAGTTGTCTTATTTTCAGTTCTGCTCTTTATCACCAAAATTATCTTCTGCCTCATGAATCATCCTCACAATATTCTGGTCATACTGGATAAAACAATACAGAAAGATGTTTGGTTTAAAACTAGATACTTGCAGTAATTTCCTTTCAGTTTATAGTCTACATACAATTTCTATGTATTGAAAAATGTAAGTAGAAATATCTGTTTTTAAAAAAATACCTAGCATATTAAAATTCTCCTAAATAACCATGAAAATCTCATCAAAAATACAGACAGCTAAAATGCTCAGCTGGATGGTATGAAATCCTTAGCTGTCAGGGGCAGGTGAGAGAATAACACCATTCACAATCTGCAGGCTAAGGTAGTCCATCCACATTACATCATTTGGGGATCTCAGTATGTAGAAGGAAGTAGAGCAAGAAGAGCCTATGCACAGACCTAGTTCCCATTTCAGTGAAGCAGTAAAGACAAAACCCTACCTTGTGATGGGGAGGCACATATCACATTGGCTACTGTTGGTGAGCTGAGGGAAAAGGGGATGATGAAATGCTTTTCCTCCCAACCCACCCCTCTGCCTCCTGAACATGCCAGCTGACCCCATGCCAGACCTTGTTCTTCCAGAGGTCTCACAGGCTTCTCTTTCCTTCTGTTGCTTTAGGGTTTTACATAAGTCAAAATGTTCAAAACATTCATTTTCATGACATTAAATGACATATGGTATTGGGTCACTTGAGCATGCTGCCAGGAGAATAACTGTTTTCAGAGAAGAGGGTCTGTTGTCAAATTAGCAGGCAGATATTTAATTCCCAAAGTCCAACAGTTATTCAGTATTTGTATTTTTTGTAATACACAGCCTAGGAATAATTTCAGAGCCTGAATCCCCAGTTTGCCTGTTGCATCTGATAGCTGGAGGACAGATGCAAGGGAAGATGGCCAATTAGCAGCTGGGTCTGACACCCCCAAGATTCCTCACTCACATGGGAGTGCACATTGCCACAGATAAGACCTGTGCTGGCAACACAGTGGCATGAAAGCGTCAGCCCTGCTGAGAAGGAGCTAGCCTGCTGTCAGGCCCATGAGAAACAAGCCACATTTGACTGAACCAAGAGTCACGCTTTGTAGCAAACACGGAGATTAAGAGCTCAGTGGTTCCAGTGTTCTCATAATGCAAAACCTGTAGTATAACCTTTGCTTACGTTCACCAGCTGCCTAGTTAACACATCCATGAAGCCATACATCCAAAGTACAGGCCACAGCCCTGTTTCCCTTACCTTCTGGGTTATAACACCCCAAGCCTCTTGCATGCCTCTTCTATATTGTATCAATTGAATGCTCAGAAGTCAGTGGGGCCCAATGGGATTCATCCCAGAGTACTGAAGGAGCTAGCAGATGTTACAGCAGGACCTCCTCAATCATCTACCAAAGGTCTTGGGAATCTAGAGAGGTCCCCACTGACTGGAAGCTAGCCAATGTTATTCCAATTTACAAGAAGGGTGTGAGGGAAGACACAGGAAAATCCAAGCCTGTTAGTCAAACCTCAGTTCCTGGAAAATTATGGAGAAGATCATAGTGGGTGCTACCAAAAGGCATTTAAAGACAATGCAATCATCAGGCACAGCCAACAGGTTCACAAAGGGAAAGTCCTAACTAATTTGATATCTTTCTATAAGGTCACCCACCTAGTGGATGTAGGGAAGGCAGTGGATGTAGTTTTCTGGATTTTAGCAAGGCTTTTGATAACTGTCCCTCACAGTATCCTTCTGGACAAGTTGTCCAGCTGTGGGATGAGCAGGTACATGGTGCACTGGGTGGAAAACTGGCTGCATGGCAGGGCTCAAAGGGTTGTAGTGAATGGGGCTACATCTGGCTGGCAACCAGTCACTAGCAGCATTCCTCAGGCCTCAATTCTAGGGCCAGTTCTGTTCAATATGGGAATGGGACGGAAGCCCTTACAGATAAGCCCACATAGCCCATGGGCTGAGAAGAAACACTAGGTACATTCTTTCTTTGTTTCAATGAATATTCAGATTTTTTTAAATGTCAAGACTACTCCCTCAGTGGAGGCCAAGGGACCTGTGCTACAGCCCAGTGGATGCCACTGTTCAACCCCCTGCTCCCAGTCAGAGAACAGATGTGAACTTAACCCTCCCACAATGTGGGACATCCTCCTAACTATGGGAGCACTGTTTTACTTCCCTTAACACTCAAATATGAAACAAAACCATTCCTTATGCCCAAGCACCAAAGGTTAAACATTAGTTTCAACCCAAAAGGCATTTTTCAGCTTTTCACTTCCATAAGAAAACAAGCATACCTGCAAACAAGCTCAAAAGAAAAAATCAGTTTGATGTATAGTATTATTTCTCCAGGTATTTTCAACTAGTCTCACCCAAGACTCGCATCAAATATCCCAAGTTAAAGACTAGGACAAGGTGTTCAGATGAGAGACAGAAGCAAACAAGTTTTCTTGAATTGACTGCCTCCAAGCGTTTTACATTTACTACCTTTTTGATTGGCAGTTGTACAAGTTTCAGGCATAAGTGTGTGGGGAAACAAAATTAACCTCAGCATGGCAGAAACAGATGTAAAATTTGTTCCCGATTACTATTCCTAATATGTTCTAAGAAGTTCCTAATATGTACAGATGTAAAGAGTTTATTTCCCCCATCAATGGGTTATCTGTGTTATCTTTGTAGGTCTAACATTTATACATGAGCAGTGAAATCCCAGTGTAATTTCTCTTACTGGGCTATATTCTACACTTCTATCGACAAGAAGAGAGCTTGGCTTGCCTATATGCTGGTTTTAGTTTTTGACCAGCACCAATCCACTCATGGCTGTATTCTCACAGTATTCTTGCCTGTATCAAGACTGATGGTAGCTTTAATATCCAGGCTTAAGGTAAGGTAGAAATTTATTCAAGAATTTCAGAAAATCCAGATTAAGCAAGTGGTATACACTGCAATTGGCACTATCTCCTGTCAGTGCAAAGGACTGGTGAAGATGTTATTTCTATTCCTGTGTCCACAAGACAGTGTGCCATCTATGTTTACTGTATTCCTACTAATGGTACCTACCCACCTCAAATATATGCTTTATTTATAAAGGTTGCTTCACAAGTTGGTAGCAAGAATAAGATCTATTTAACTGGTTGGCACACTTATCTGTTAAGACAGGTTGGAAAAAGGTTTCACTATGCCTGCTGTAGGGCTGTGCCTGTACTTCCTGGCTTATGGAGGGAGTTAAAGAGATTAAGCAACAAAATGTGGCAACACTGCCAGTATTTAGAGATGATGGCAGGCTTTAGGGATGAACCAACTGAAGTTAATATTCAGTTCATGTTTTGAGATAACTCATGGGACAGCTGATACTTACTGTTGGGCTTTTTTTTTTTTTAAGTAGCAAGACAACATTGATGATACCTTTTCCAAGAGCATAGAAGATAACACACACTAACCCTCAAACAAGTTTCCTGAACAGTAGAGCTGGCAAAGGTCTTATGAAATTTTTCCCCAAAAGAACATATATTGCTATCCAAGTGTAGTTAAAAAGTCAAAACTGACAAGGAAGGGAAGAAATGTGACTTAGCCAGCTCTGAGGAGTGAGCAGCTGTTCCCTAAATACTGGGTTATGCCTACTCCAGAGGTGAAGCGTAGTAAATGCAAAGGTTTACTGTGTTCACTCTGATCCATTATTTGCCTTGCCTCTGTACAATGTTCCTTTTTTAGCATGTTCCATTTAGCAGTCTTGGGATAAGCATTCAGCAAATATATCATCAATTTTTCTTCCCTGACTTCTCCCTTCTAGCTGTTCTTTCAATAAGAACTTATTTTGCCACAGTATTTTGAATATGAACCTCTTACTCCTTTTCCCATCACTGATATATGCCTTTTTCTCTAGTTTTGTTCTTTAGTTATTTTGGGATCATGTAACAGCTTTTCTTGGGTGCTACAAAGCTCAAAGGTTTCCAATTCGTTCCTCAAGAGTTAGAGGGGCATCATTGGACCCTTCTTTCCACCTCGGACACCCCTTTCTTTCACATTTTACGTCAGACTAATTGAGTTGCCAGCATCTCAAGGGGATAAGGATGGCAGCAGCTGTGCAAAACCCACCTGATGTGGATCAGACTTTTCCTTGAACAGTTACACCTATTGTGGAAGCCATTTCACATTTACACTGTCAATTGCTCACTATCAGAGCTGGAATCCACTAATCCTCAGGGCACAGAACAGCTTTGCCTTTAGTGTGAGATCATTTTTGAAAACAATTCTAAACTAACCAGAAGTTTGGGAAGAATGTCCTTCATATTTTTTGATTTTCAAAATTGCAACAGCAATTCTTACACATTCTCACATAATTTCCACAAAAGCTCTATGTAAATCACTAGAATATCCACATCACACTCTTCCCTTTACATCACTGAATTCATTATTTCTCCTGATTTAGACAGAGCCAAGACCTTGCCATTGCTACTTGCCAAGTCCATTGACTATCCTTGTCTAAAAGGCTCTGAATCATTCTAGATAAATTAAGTCTTATATCCTCCTTCATAAAGGAAACTCTTTAGGCTTACTGAACTTTCATGGGCTTCACTTGCTGTACAGTAGATGGCATAGATATCTTGGAACATCATTTAATCACCATAAAGATAACTTCTCACAAATGAAAATATTTAGGCTTGAAATTTAACTTATATCTCAAGATCAAAAGAGGTTCTAAAGATGCCAATTAAGCTCACAGAACAATGAAACAAAGCTATAATTATATATCCAGCTATAGCTCTAGTCATCACTGAGTATTTTTTCATATGATCTCTTGGAAAACACCACACCATTCTCCACTTAAAAGGAAAAGAGCTTTATCTACTCTTCCAGGTAAAGATCTAAGGATGTCAGCATCCATGATGGACATTACTCACCCAGCAGGTTTCAAGGCTCATGGGACAAAGTTTCTTACCCCAGTGGTACACAAGTTGTTATTCTCCTGATATGTCAGGAGAAGCTTAGTTCAATCTAAAGGAGCTGAAATCCCTCCAAGCCACAGTTTTGTAGCAATGTAGGCTATTAGATTTGGCCAGCCTTGCCTTATCCTATATACTAAAAAGTAAATATGAAATCTCCACCTGACTTTCAGCAGGTCAATGCCAAAAAACTTAACCTTACACTTAATTTGCACTTCTGCTGCTGCATGTCCAAGTTTCTGGCCTGAAGACACCTCGATAGGAGAAGATATTGTTTACTTAGAGACTCAAACTCACATAATAAATCAAAGATCAAACTTCCAAATAGGAGTTCTTCACCACTGATCTGTAAAACTGTAAGAGCCTACAAACAGCTACAATATCTCACCAGTCCTCCTACCTTTCTGCTTTGGAAATAGTTTTCTCCTTGTCCGTTATACATATCATATTTAGCCAATATTTCCTTTCTGTCAGATCCCTGTGGCAATAGATCTTATGCATTTACTATCAAACCAAGTATAAAATATGAATATCTTATTAAAGATTTAGCTGAGTCAGACATGTTTCCTACTTCCTTTCATTTAAGGGATTAGTAGGAAGGATTTTTTTTTTTTCAATACCAACATCCACAGGGTATAAAGCAGTACAGACATCCTCTGCTTTCCACAGCTGACAATAATTACAGTTAGTCAATCTTACTTTCACTTAATGTTCAGAGATTGAGTACTTGTCTGGAAAGGGCCTTGAATTGTAAAGATTTAAGGAATTCTTTTTCTCTGCAGGACAGTGAAGTAATGGGGTCTTCCCAGCTTTCAAGGTTCTTTACTAGCTCAGGGAACTAATTGGTAAAATAAGCATAAAGCAGACCTTAAGCTGGACCATTTAGTGCTGTGGTAGGACAAGTATTCTTTGTTCTCACAGGTTTTCTTATGGGAAGAAAGGTGACAATGAGGAGGTAATTGTAGTATGATGGTACAGTATTCATAGACAGCAGGGATCCTTTGGACTAGGGCTGCCAAAGCCAGAAAGGAAAGACTTTCAGCTTTCCCTCCCCTGCAAGGCCCTTTGCTAGTTGTGCCATTCTTAGAGCATGTGGAGGGGAAGGTAAGCAGGTGAGTACAACACAAGCCAAACAAAATTCCTTTTCCTTCTCCTAGGGCTGCTGAGCATTGAGGCTTTTAGTTGCTGCATTCAGAGATAAAGACTTACTGATCCTCTTTCCCATTTTTACCCTGTTAGGCAAGCTTCAGAGGGGAAAAAAAAATCATGATTTTCCAGGTTTCTCTTTAGTCTGAGGTAGGAGTAGGAACTGCATTCCTTTCAGGGTAATTCAGAGCCTGCAACAGCAAAGAAAGCAGCCCCTCAATAAGAGCAGAGGTAAAACCAAATATAGGCTAATGAAAATAATAGATATGCAATCAATAGATCCCAGAAAGGTTGTATCACAAGATCTGTTTACCTAAAAACTTAATATTGCAATATCTGTCTACAAACCCTCCTTCTGTAACCCTAGCAAAAGAAATCAAATAGGCTGGCCTGAAGCACAGCATTAATAGGAAGCAAAATGCAAATGCTCTCAGTTGCTTCCATATCTGAAAGCTAGTTGAGTGCAAGGTGCTTCAGTTCTTTTTCTTTTTAGTAAAAATGGCCACACATGCAGGGGAATTGCTTACAGCCAATTCATCCAAGTCAGAGCAAGTCACTAGATAGAGTTACAGTTTTTCTGTAGAAGGGGAAAGGGCAGCTATTTGAAGTAAAGCCTTAAGGGTTCATGTGTTTGTTTTTACTTCTGACCCAAAGGGCAGTCACTTCTCAATAAGCCTCTAGCATGATATAACAAGATAACAAGTGTTAAGATGCCACGTAGCTTGTCTTGATGCATGTGAGACATAAAAACAATCAGTGTTTGGTGAATAGCTTCTGTGTGATGAAGGCAGACAACAGAAGTGAGCAATGTGTGTAAGTGATGTCTACCCCTTGTGATCTTACCATAGCACATACACACACAAAGCTGAAAAAGAAGCCTCCATCTGTGACAGTTCAGGCCTACATGAGTCTGTAGAAGACAGCCAACAAACCTTTATGCATGGAAATACACAACTCATCAGGAAGGCTCTCTTGCCTATAGCTGCAATTTTGCAAACACATCTGCAAGGAAGTAATCTTACTTGATTTCAAGGGTAATTCTGAAGGCAGGACAGATACATACCTAAGGTTGTTCAGGATGAGTGCACAGGTGTGCACATAGTCTGTATTTATTTCCCTATCTTAATACAGCCAAGGACACTATTCCTTCTCAGTAGGCTGTTTCCATTTTTGCTTTAGAGGATTCCCAGGAAATACATGAAAACTGAGCACAATATTCAGGCATCATAGCAGAGACATATGGAGAGAAGGAGTGTTAGTTTAGAAGCTGCTTTTTTAACCAGACAAATATGGCAGCTGCTCTAAAACCAGTTCACAGGTTTTAAGTGCTGCAAATAGTCTTGAGATACAACTCTTAAAGGGAGTGTGAGCAAGTGGTCAAGGTTCAGGAAAAACTGCATTTGATCCTTCAACAAGTATCACCTACTTATTTCCATGGATGTGAATACTAAAGCATGCACAGTATTACAATTCATTGAGAGTGCAACACATTTCTAGTTCTTCTGTATCTGGAGTCAGTTCCCAGGATTAGGTTTGAATTCAAAAAGAAAAAATTAACCATTTATACAATTCATGAGACTACCAATGTGTAGACAGTTTCTAGAAACAGAACAGAGTTCTGCAGGAAGAAAAAAGCTCTGCATGACAGATGGCAGCCATTATCACCTAATGTGCTTCTGCAGAGCACATTGTTGAGCATGGCACAGGGATATAAATAAAATGGGGACTAAGTGTAAGTAGATACAAAACCCACTAGTACAGACCATGTACTATTAAGGCCATGGACACTACTTTTGGCCACAAAATGCCCAGGGATTTAGTAACAGCAGGTACATGCAGTTTCTACAGGTACTACTGAGTGAGGATGAAAGCTCCATGTTGTCATTGCAGTAAACAAAGCCACTTGTTTGATGCGTGCTACTGTAAAACCCCCAAAACATCAGAAGTGACAGGAAACTAAACAGCTCAGCAGGACACACAAGATAAGAGCAGAAGCAAACAGACAACTAGTATTAAAATTAAAGTATAATCTAAAATAGGCCAGTGAGAATAGTCCAAAAGCAATAGTGATCAATAGCAAGAGTGAGGTGCTCTGCTCAGAAAAGGAATCCAGACAACAGCAAGTTACTCATTTCTTTGCTGCAATGAAAAAGGACATCTCAGAACTTGAAACGAAGAGCCCATTACTGCGTATTAAAGAGAATGACTATTTCTGCTAGCTGGGTAAACATAAGTGAAAAGTTTCAATGATGATTAAATACCAAAGTGCAGATGATGATGTTATCAGGGCAAGGGGTGTTTTCAGAAATGTATGTAGTAAGGTAACACTTGCAGAAACATTATGGCACACAGTGGCTGTCTGAGAAGACATGGCCATCTTTTGCCCCAATAACAGGCAGCCAAAGAGGGAGCGCACCTGTGCCTCAATTTTGGTCTAGGCATAGTTACAGTACTTGTTTAAATGTTCCAAACCATGCTATGAATGAGGTGGATGAAATGTGGCACTATCTGCTCTTATTCCTACTTTGGGACAGTTACCTTTAGACAGACAACTGCTGATGGTAAAACCTGCAGCCACTGCTCCTCACATCACTCAAACATGCCTGCCTGTCATGTCCTTCACATTAGCAGTGAGAGACAGATACGGATGTCTCCCTTCCTGTGAAGTTTTCCCTTACTGGTCATGAACATCCATCCCTGTTCCCCTCAGAGCATGTTAATCTGACTGTAGCTGCACACAGATTCAGACCTCATTACAATCCATCAGGGAACACAAAAATGACAACCCACATCTTCCAAGATAGGGTTCAATTTCGGAAATTAAGTAGCTGTGACCTTTGCATGAGAGGGCTCTCAGGTGGGGATTACTTCACCACTGTCCTTCTCATTTGACTCTTAGTTTGTTCCCACTGCTTCAGAGAGACCTCATCTTCTCATGAAATAGCTGCTGTAGTGTCAGAAGTTATCATGCTACGGGGAGAATGAAGTCATGGCAAATTCACCTGCATACCAGCTGTAAACCACAGCAGTTCAGCAGCTGTGACTGCAGAGGGGGCAGGAATTTTTTTTAAAGGATGGGAGAACAACAATTCATCTTAAAAGGGTACACCTGCTAATAGGCCAAGAGTCAGAAGAAACAGGATTAGACAGAAATTCCCTTTTGTCCCCTCTTAAAGTAAATTCTGTGAAGATAATGATGCAATTATGAAGCATTATTATTCAAATACATGGGACCCATAATCAATTGAGTACTGTACACATCCTGAAAATTGCACAGGAATTAAGTGCTATTTATAAGTCACTTTAAGTCTTATGTCTTATATCTTAAAATTGACAAAAATGGAGAAAATCCAATTGTTAGTGAGAGCTGGTAGTTATTCCACAAGGTGGAGATCCAAGCCCCAGATGGTACTCTAGATTCATGTAAAACTGAAGGCTGCTTTTACTTCAAGAAAGAGCTTTCAGTGGCAATTCTTACTGAAGTTCTCCCACTCCATGCATCTTGTACCCCTTGGCACACCACAGTACCTGCCTTAGCTTGAGCAGCCACATTGTGAACAGGGTCAAGGAACCGATCCAGAAAAACAAACAGACAAATGTCAAAACATTATTGCCGATACCAACTTTGTCAAGTGCAATCACTGAACACCCTCCAGTTTTGGAGAAACCAGGCTGTTACTGTGATAGTCAAGCCTATCAACACAACCAGACAACTCAAAATCACAATATTTTACAAGAGGATAGTCCTCAAATACCCTCTTTCACTTAGAAGTTAAATTCTAACCTGATCCAGACCAGTGGGAAGTATCCTCTGACTTCAGAGCCAAAAGTTCACCCTCACATTTACAGGAACCATTTGTGGTACATCAGAAGTAGATCCACATGTATTCCCTCTCCAGCTTTGAGGAAAACTCAGAAGCATCCAGAATCCTAGAGGGGAATAAAACAAAACAGGAAGTTCTGAAAGATTATTTCAACATTTTGAAATCATTGTTAATGAATCAGAAATTTCCTAAGGCAATTGATGTAGTTTTGTCTAGGTTCTTGCTTTCCAAAAAGGATATTTGGACACAATTGTCAATCACACAAAGTTTCAATTTAGACAGAACAGGAATAGTTTGCAAGAAAATTCTTTAACCTCTAATCAGAAGACAGTAACTTCAGAAAAATATTCAGATTACCACAGAAGATAACTTATTAAAAACTTCCTTGTCACTTTCCATAATAAAGCTTCCTTGGACACCATACTTTAAGGAACCTTAAGTAAGTTTCAACTACAGTAGCTTGCATGAACAATTTTCAAATTACATATTTTTCTATGAAAAATTAATATTGAGTTTCTGGGGTTTCTCTGGTTTGAATACACATTGTAAAGCTGTTGGTTAAACAGTGTTTTGAAAGGTTATGGCATGCTGTGTACTACCAGCTGGAACAAATGGACCTAGACATTAAGATCACTTTCCATCTAGCCAAGAGTGATATTAACATTCCTGCTTTTTACAATTTGGTTTAATTCATACTCCCCAGCAGCAGGTGCTTTAATAGGAAGTCAGCAACAGTTGACTTCCCTGAAATTTAAGCCACTGAAATATAGGCATACTAAAACAGCATATAGTCAAAGAAATCTCCCAAACAGAAAACCTGAAGCAAAAACCAGCAAAGGAGCTAGTTCACTGCTTCTAGCTAAGCCACCAGGGTGCCCATAGCTCTGCACCCAGCTCCCAGGAGGTGCTTCAGAGCACCCAGATTAGACCCAAAGATACCTCCTGTACACCCTAATCCACCCAGTACATTGTATGTTAATAGGAGACACAATAGGCTCCTCTATTCAGTATTTAGAGAACAGTTTTCTAAAATGCCTCAGTGATCAAAGGTTGAGTTGCCCCCCAAAACATAGCAGCAATCACCTACATATTGGCACCACTGCCAGGAAGAAGTTGTACAGGTTTGAGGCCCTTATCCTGAAAACCTTAACTCACCAGCCTCACTCTTTTCTCACAGAAGAGGTGTTCACACATTTTCTTGCCTCCACCCAAGCCTACATGGCAAGCAAGTGTGACACTGCAGAGCCACTTGAACAACAGCTGTCCCAAGCCAGTCCTACCCAGCACACATGCTGGTGAGGAGGTCTTCTCCTCAGAGATGCAGGCGTGACTTCACTCAGGCAGAGATTACAACTGCAATCGAGTTCATCTCTTCCACATCCTTACTGAGCATTGTATTCACCTAGCTACTGTTTTAAAAGCACATCTCTCTCCTTCCCACCCTGGGTTTAAGAAAGGACTGATACCTGCTCCATGTCTAAAGTAATGCCTACAAAAGAAAATGCAAATACCAGAGCATGGTGCCCCTATATTTCCCTAAAGCAACCAAGTGCTTGTCCTCAGAGGATAAAGATAATCAGTTTTCAGATTTTGTTTACTACACTAGTTAAAATCAATACTCAGGGTGCTTCTTATTGCCCTTAATTTTAAGACTTTGGTGCTGTGAATCTCTTTATTCACTATGAACAGCCCTGTTATAAGGAACTCCTACTTCCAAAAACCCAAAGCCACATAGCAGGTACAGCTGAGAAGATACTGTATAGGCAGTTGCAACTCATTGCTTTGAAAAATTTCTCTGGAATACCACACAAAGTAGATGCTTAGTAAAACTGAAGCTAAATTGCATATCCTAATGTAATGGTAAATTATTATGAGGACAGTAAAGAACTGAAATTTAAAGGCAACAGATCCAAATGACAGTTTGCCAGGCATCCCCACTATGTTTGCTTTTACAGAAGCTGAACTGCATGCAGTTGAAAATAACCAAGATGCTTGATCCACCATTCACAAGTACACAGCTGCTGCAAATAAAGGACACTAAATATAACAGGGGAGGATAAATGAATAGGAGCCAGAAGAGCCAACACTGTTCTTATTAAGATTTCCAGCTAAATGTTTATTTACATTATGTTAGACAGTGACCAGACTTCTGCAACTGCAATTGTTGCCTGTAAATGCTCTGCTTGTGCAAGTGCAGTGTGTATTGTTTCAGCTGTGAAACCCACTTAACTCTAGTACTTTCCCAGATGAAAAACATCTTACTAGGCTGCTCACAGTGTCTAAGGATATGGTACATTTACCAAATGCATCAGCTGAAGAGGGTATCAAGCAGCCACATGTTCTCCTAGCTTGCCCAATAGCCAGAAGAACCCATCCCAGATGTCCTTGATAGTTCAAATAAAAAAAATGAGGGGACAGACTTTGATGTTTCTCCTGGCCTACCTCCTTTAATTCTGAAAGGGACAGGTCCCAATTCTGGTAGTGTTTACAACCTGAAGGTGGAGCGCATGCCCAGAAACAGCCCCTCACATCTACCCCAGCAGATCTCAACCATAACCATTTCATGCCATAAGCCTCCATCCCTCCAATGCAGCTGACATCTTAGCAACAGGCTGGCAATACATAGCCAATCTTCAGCCAAGGAATCGCTTCAGAAAATCACAGGACTAAAAGAAGGTGCAGAGGCCTATTGCATGTCACTGAGGCAACAGACATCTCCCTTAGCATTTATTTCCCAGTTAGGTTAAGCAGCTTCCCCCTTTGCTATGGCGCAAGGATCCCATGGAGAAGCCTAAGCACCTACCTGGCACAGGTACTTCCACTAGGAAGCAGCATGGAAGATCTGGGTGCTGCAACATGTGGGTACTCTGAACAGCTGAATGTTCAAGTCTTCATTTCCCACTAATCTGCAGCAGGTTCAGTGAACCAGAAAATTAGGCCAGGCATTGATTGGATTTAGTGTGCCATCCAAATACTTCAGGGCTTAGATTTGCAGGGAATAGCAGCTGGGGAAATGCACATCAAAAGGAGCAGCTGAAGGTGGATTTATACTTGGTCATAATTTTGGGACATTCAGAATCTAGGAGCTTCATTCAGGCTCATACCCTTTTGAATTGGATACTTTGAAGAAGCACTCAGGTTAAGGAAAGCTCCAGAACAAGAGTTACATACATAAATTCAATGTGGTTCCTTGTGCCCAGTTATTTGTGACACAGCAGGTACTGTTTCTTTTAGGGGATCCCCAAGACTGAGCACAGTGGACAGCTGGTGCTTCACAGGTGAGCAACCATACAGAATTTTTTCCTCTCATTGAATTAACAGGCCAGGGTTTATTTATTGCACAGGATTTGGATGATTGAATAATTTCCTGACAAGTTCTTCCAAGGACTTGGCAGATATTAATATGTCTTCACAAAACCTCTGCAAAACTAATTTTAACCACAGACTTCAAATAGAGCTGAGGAACAGATAAATTTAGAAGTCCAACCTGAGATAAACAGTACTTTTTCAGTAGCAGCCACCTCAAAAAAAGAGCTTGCATGAACTCTTACAACAAGAAATCAAATCCTGGTCCTATCTGACTTCACATCCTATCCATCTTGCCAGTTAACCCCCTGCACCTCTCTTCCTTTCTCCTATAAACATACTTGCTCTTCTGCTCCCACCTCTTCTTGAGGCTTCTTTCTTGCCTAGTCCTAGTTTTGACTTTCCATGCTTTATTGAGCAATCCCTGATCTTGCCCACCACCTCTCAGACTGGTCTGGACTCCTTCCTACCTGCACAGGAGTTCCTCATTGCAGGATCCACAGTCAGCAAGTCCCAGCAGCCTGCTCCCTGGCTTTGATCTTGTGCCTGCCTCTTCCCATAGCAATCTCAGTTCTTGATGGCTCTCCAGTGTGTTTACTGCTGCAAACCACAGCTTCTGTCCTAGGCGCCAGCTGTGTTCTTCAGCACCCAGCTCATGGCTCTCTCCCCTGCACTGACAGCCAAGGTTAAGGGGTGAAGAAAGCCACTCAGCTACACTGACATGCCATGTGCTAGCCCAGATCCAAGCCCCCACCTAGACTTACAGCCTGTGCTGCTTCCTGCAGCCAGTAGCATGAGAATATGGCAGGAGAACTTTGTCCCTTTCTAATCAAGGGATTTGTCTAAAGGTAGCCTACTCCACATATCCTCATTTTCATATTACAGTCACAAACATAGTTGCACTGATAGAGAGAGAATTGACAACAAACGCCATGACACACATTCGTCTTTGTACTCATGAAGCCTCACAAACACTTCTCAGCCACTTTAAGTTTTCAAACAACTGCTGAAGCACTAAAACTACAGAGCATCTGTAGGGCTTCACACTGCTGACACATAGCTCAAGACTAGCAGTCACATGTTTAGGCTTACCTTTGCAGGCATCGGGACACCAAACTAGTGAGCTGCTCCCCAAGGGAAGGGAAGGCAAGCCAGCAGCCAAGGGCAGCCCCAGGACAGGCTGGGGCCTCACTCGTAGGCACAGTCCTACAGAGGCTGAAGACAGCAGCCAGAGCTGGGTGCTGGTAACAGGGTCCACCAACAGCCCCAGGCACCACAAAAGGATGAACCAGGTCTAGGGAGTCCAGCCAGGAGCAAAGGAGATGGGTCCAGAAATAAGACTGGAGACAAGTCCATGTAAAGGGCCCATTCAGGAGATACACCACCCACAGCAAAGGCACAAGGTCCATCCAGGAGGACAGTACCAGAGACAAGCAGACCTACAACAGGGCCCAAGCTAGGGCAGAGAGCCCGGAGTGGAGCTTAAACAGGGCTTCTGGGCCCATGGGTGTGGGTGGAGGTCCCAGGTGAAGCTGGTCAGGGCTATTAAGGTCATTAAAGACTTGTTAAAGCCCACAGGGTCCTGATACCAAAATGCACTGAAACATTTTAGCTCTCCAGGTGAGAGTTTGGGGTAGTTCTGCAGACTTCCCTGGGTGGCCCCTGCGGCGTACAGGGTGGCCATCGGCTCTGTTTGCATGCATTGGTTCCTGTGCTGGCTGAAGGACTTGTGTCCCAGTGTGTCCCCCCCGGCCCCGGGCAGTTCCTGCTGCAATGCTCAGCACAGTGTACGCAGATAAAATACTTGCACATAGTCAGGAGAAAAGATGTAGAAATGACTGTATGGGATAGGATTTTGTACCCACGTGAGGAAGTTAGGACATGTTTTGTATGTATTTTAAGAAGATGGGTAGCCATGGGCCATGCATGTGCTGGGGTGGTCACAGAGAACAGTGGGACAGCTGGATGTGAGTACTCAGCGGTTTAGGGGTCTCACCAAGCCCAACTGAAGATCTGCTGTGGGGACCCCTGCACCCGAGACCCCTGTTGCTGCCTGGAGAGTGACCCACCATCCTGCAACCCACCATCCTGCTCAAGAGGTTTAATTCCCCATGTGAGCACTGCTCTACTCAAAAGGTTACAGGTAGTTTGTTGCTTTTTTAAAGAACAAACTAGCTCTCTGCCCATGAATGTCAGTGCAACATCTCTCTCCCTCACCTCTGTCAGCTGTACGATCACTGAGTGTCTCTGCTCAGTCAGCTGTCTGTTAACAGACAGATGAGGAGAAGTGCAGACGCTACCCATGTTTACTTACAAACGATTAGCGTTTTCCCAAGCGATGTTGCTCCGTAACTGTAATCACACAAACAACGGATGCTAGGAAGGCAGCTTTGCATAAGTTTAACACAGGTTTTCGTGCATGGTGACCATACCTCAGGAGCGCTTAGCAGGTGCCAGGGTTCCTGCTTTTGTGTTTGGCTTCTCCTTGGTTTGGAGTCACCTGTCCGGATACCTGCCACTGGTCCCTTGCAGTTGGTCTGTGAGGATGGTACATGAGGAGCAGAGCTCACCCAGGTCTTGAACATGCTTGTAGGAGCCAGAAACTTTTGATTTTTAGAAGTGGAGCTCCTAAAATTAACAAAGTCCCTTACCAAGTATGCCCAAAGTATGATTGCTTAAGGATTTATTATTTGGCCGACTAGGACAATGCTTGCACAAAGAAAAAAGTCACATCCGTATCATTACTTGTTACCATCTGTCACAGAAAAATTGTACATGCTTAGTCCAAAACCTAGAAGGACTAGAAGGAATCTCTCAATTCCTTGACTGAAACAACATTTTCCTCAGAAAGAGATCAATAGTTTTGGCTGAAATGTTCTGTGTCCTCATCCTTTCCTTCCCCTGCACATAAATTTAGTTCAGGCTGACAATTTTGGCACAAATAGTCAAAATGTTTAAAGTTTTTAAGCAACTGGAAACAATATGTTAATGGAGGAGTCACCTTAATATCAGACTGTTAGCCCCACCTGTATCAAAAACATTTTACATGAACTCTGATATCAGAATGAGCTCTCGCACACAGTGGTTTCTTCTGTTACATCTTCTTTTTATAAATATACAAAATATGCACTGATCTATATTCTCTTTAAGTGCACCACAGATACGCAATTTCAGATTTAAAGAAGAGGAAAAGAGGCTGAGCGAGCTACTACATTATTTTCTCTTGACTTTTCGTTTTGTACCCTTCTGGTAACATGGACAGCTTTATTCTCACTGAAATTAGATGTGCACTGGGTTAATGAAAAGAGCGCGCTCTGGTTCCGCTGCAACCAGTTTCACTCCCACATTCTGACATGGAAGAATGAAATAGTTGTGGGACTTTGTGGGGTTTTATACCGCCAATAAAGGGAGATACAATCATTCTTTTCCCTAGATTCCCATGGTTTTGTGTATACAACCCAGTTACTATCTGTTGATCACCGTGTAATTGTCTCTCTTGACACTAACAGCACACTTATGACCACAATGTCAGAAAATCTTAGGCATTTTAAATGTAAGCAAAAATGTTTATCTTCTTTAATCTGTACCTTATGCTGGTGCATAAAGTCAGGAGTAGCTACTTGTTTCCTTGCATGTTGTCTCCTGCTGCACAAATAGCTAAATTCTTCTTAATTTTTCTGGTATGTTTTTTTACTTCATGTTCAGCTGTAAGGCTATTCTTTACGGGGTTTAGAATCCCTGAAATTAATACTGTTGCCTGGGACGCACACTGGCAGATAGTTCTGCCTTTTGATTTTAAAAGGCTGAGTTAAGGCATTCAGTCAAGAGATAAAAAATCCGGTTTTGTTCTTGAAAAGAGCAAAGAAAAGTATTGAAAGAGAAACCTATGGAGGATGGTATTTCCATGCACCATGAAACCTGAGATCTAGTTTTTTTAAAGGTGCGAGCACCAGAATTTGGAGGAGTCCTAATCCTTTACGTTTTCACAGAAGCTGACAAACTACATGAAAGGAAACACTTCATTTCACAGATGAACTCCAACAGGAGACACCATGTCTACTATGCATTATTAATTGCCTGCTAATGAAGTATTTCATATTAATTGCTTGCTAAAACAGTATTTACGGCACCACATCACTTATGACAAAACTGTGAGCAAAACCTCTGCCTCAGATCGCTTCTGTTATGACTTTTGTAATTTGGAAAGCGGTTTGACCAAAATTAATTTTTCAGCTGACCCAAATAATTTTCCAAGGATGTGGAGTGCCCTTACAAATAATATTAACATCAATAAAGAAATTAAGCTGGAAAGACAACATTACTCAAGTACAGAGCTACCTGGCTGATAGATCATTAGTCACTAAAAAAGGTAAAACAGATTCCACCTACATTGGCTCAGTTTTCTCTTAAGTGTAATTAAAAGTAATCAGGAAATAGATACTTCATGTCTGTTGTTCTACTCATCACTTCATTCCCTCAGTGTGTGGCGCACAGTCATCATTTGGAGTATGGTATTAATTTTTAACAGTGCAAAGCGTAAACATGCGTCAAAGCTTCCCAAACAGGGGAAACATACAAAGTGTACGTTCCCAAACAAAGTGCAAACATACGTCAAACCTGCCCAAAGAGGGCAGGTTTCATGGCAGCCTCTGAGCTAGTGGCTGCATTGATTTGTGGGAGAAATTTCTCCTGCAGGTGTTAGAAAATGTTGAAGACCTGAGCACCTAGACCTGCTGTGTTTCTTTCTCCATTCAGTCTGTTCTCATTCTGTGTATCTAGAGAGGCTCAGAAAGACAGAATAAACAGAAGAAAGTAGCTAGCGTATTTCCCCAACCTACTGAGCAGTAGCACATCAGCTCCCCCAAACCTTACAAGGGAAAGGAAGGTTAAAGCATACTCCTCTGGTGTAGGGCTAAGCTGGCGGCAGGACAGAGTCTCAGACCCGCACCCCGCTCACAGGGCGTCCATTGCTTGCTTCCTGCAGACCATCAGAAAACCTGTTGTGGTAAATCGAGCACTGTGCTAAACCATCAACAGCAAAGTACCTCGAGGTTCTCTGTCTACATGGACACTGTGGCAGCATTAAACTGTTGACAGCTTCCTTCCCAGAGGCAGGGGGAAGATATTTTCAGAATGTGACACAGTTTTATTACGCCCTTCTCGTAAATAATTTTGAAATGCTTTTGTCATTTTTGTAAGTTATTCATGCCTTGGGAGCATAATCCTGTTAAAGACAGAAGGGTGGCTCAGGCGCATGGGCTGCCGATATTGTAAAAGGCAGCTGAAGAACTGAGATTGCTCAGGAACTAAAAATGACAAACACAACTTCCTGAGCTACATGACAGCTCTTATTTCCTAACATTCCCAGAAAAAAACGATAATATCGTAAAATACGCAGCCATTCCTCCTTAAAAGTCATCTCTGGGACTATTTATTACCAGAAGAGATTTTAGAGACACCTACCAAATTTCCTGGAGTCATGGGGAACCTGACTGACAGACCCTTAAGAGTCACATGAGGAGAAAAAAAAACCCAAGCATATTCTTCCCAGGAGGGTTAGGGGGGTACATGGCAAATCCCAAGCATGCAATTGTGTACCTGGTCCTGATTCAGGCTCCTAAGGTTTACTGCACAACAAGTAATAAATAATGACTTTACTGTTTCTGACCTCCATTGCCGATTTCTTTTTTGAAAAGTGTACTCAGCAAGGAAAGGCCAAATCTCTATGGGTGAATTTCTTTGGTTTCTGTTTTCTGTATGCATGTTAGCATTAAAAAAAGACTGACGGCCCCCCACCTCCCAAACTTGCAAAACAAAATAGAACAGTTCTTTTTGGTGGGGAGAAACGCTTTTGATTTTATTCGTGAGAGTCAGCAAATAGCCTACAAGGCCTGAATTACAGTTAATGACCCATATGCTTCTCTAGCATTAGGCTAAAATCCAGTATTTATATTTTTACGAGCTTACAGAGTTGATCTAGATGGAATCAGAGTAGCTGGAAATGATCTGGAATGTAAATAGCTGATGTTCCTGGGAAATTGCATCAACATTTGTAGCCATTTTGGGAGAAATACTAATTAAATTGCCATACCTCTTGCTGGGGAGGGGATATAATTTTCCTGGTTTTCTCCTAATATACTTTAAAAGTTTACACTGTCCATTTTTCTTATTTGTTAGAAAATGTTACCCCACAATAAACAACTGCAAATTGGTGGTTTGGCTGCTACTCATACTTAAGTGCGTCCTAGATTTGTTACTGAGTTTACATTGGACGTTACAGAAGGAATTTTGATCAATTATTCTTAGCAGATGCACAGAAAGAGAAACCTGCTGAATTTCTTTCTAACTTTCCTCTTCTTCTTAGTTATGGCTGATCTAGTGAATCTGGAGCTAGCTAGCAGTAGTAATACCTTGCTTTCATGTAGTACCTTTGTCCTTCAAAGTCAAAGCATTAAAAATAAATATATAAAGCGAAATGAAACTATTTGACCAAGGCCACAGCACATATCACTGGCAGGCTAAGGAAAAGGATTTCTGAGTCCCAGAGCATCACACACTTTGGAGCAGAGATAGAAATCATCAGTTCAAAAGGAAATATCAATCACTCAGTGCTGAATTAACTTAAAGGGGAACTCCCACCTCTTTCTCACGTAGACCTGTTAAATCTCCTAGCCTTTACAACACTAGATATTTTCACCTACTTTGAACTTTGTCCAGTCTATTAATATATGTGTAGTCTCAAAGACAATAGTGACGGTGAAAAGTGGATGCCTGGGAAGTTCATAAAGGGTCACCAACCCCTTCAGAGCTTCTAGGCATAAGCACAGCGCTAAAGTAATATTTTGCAAACAAAGCAAGAAGTAGAATTCCTTTTGGATTTGCTTTCAGACATTACCTGGATTAACACTTCAACCTCTCTGCCACCGCCTTGGGAAATTTTCTCACATATTTCAGACTTAATTGAAAGCCTTTGTCTGGAACCATTTGGGGGCATAATCGAAGTAAATGAGAATCTTGACTCCAAAAAGTGGCTAATATAGTTTAGGAGCTACTAAAGTAATATAATAAAAGTAGGCTTTTCATCAGTTTGCAAGCCTGGTCTGGAAATTAAGACCAAAATTATGCTGTGGCTCTGTTACTGACTCCAGTGTGGGACTCTGGATTAATCACCCGATCTTGTTTCTTTCTTTCTTTCTCTCCTCTGTTTCTTTTTCTAGCTTGTTTCTCTAGCTTGAATGTTATTCAGGGCAGAGACCATCTCTTCTTTCCTGTAGAGCACCTAACTCAACAGCACCTTGGACTACATTTGGGATACTAGGTTTCACAAAAGAAAATGATGAGTTTGGTCATGTGTTTTTTGACATCATGGCCTTTGTTTGTCATGTAGACACTCTTCCTGAACCCAGCTTTAAAAATGCATTAGGAAGAACTATCAAAGTTAACCCGTTTGTTCTGCCTGTTAATTCAAGTCATGGTCATTAGCATTCAGCTAAGAGCTTTTAAACACGGCACTAGGCAAAGATACAGTACTGCGACTGACAGGTGGAGGCTAGCCATGCAGTTGGAAATTGTAACCAGTGCTAATTCCCAACAGAAAGACGTTCATGTTTCATTTTTCATCCATAGAAGTTGAATGATTTATTGTGTCAGAGTCCTGCAATGCTATTCACAACATCAATTCCACTGCAATTTCTTCTTACAAAGGGCTGCTTTTTCTCAAGCTTGCTTATTCTTGCAAAATGTCGCCGATGCCAATAAATGACAGGTTGCTGTAAGTAGATACAACTGCTCATGGGGGCCTCCTGCAAGTACACCAATGAATATTGAATTTCACACCTCTGACATGACTAATCCTTGGGAGTGCTTTACCATGCCTGACACATATTTACAGAAGAGGCACTTGTAGACAATTAACTTAAGCTGTGCAGTATTTCCAGATAACCCGACTACTTTAAAAGGTTCCAGATTAAGGTTGAGTATCGAAAGCAGGGACAGGCGGTACTTGTAGTAGTTCATTCTGTTAGCAATTGCTTTTTCTATTAGGTTTGTATCTCAATGTCGGGATTTGAGGACAAACAAATATATCAAGGTAATACACTTAAAGACAAGATGACACTTGAATACGTGTGTATACTTCATAGGCATACCTATCTTCATAAAGTTTGATTTTTCTCAGGTCCTCTCTTGGCAGCAGTCTAAACATCTGGTTTAGTAGAATACATGTTTTGCCTTTATTTTAGTAATACGTTTCATACCAGATTCAGCTAATACTTTAGCAAAACGAGGTCATATAATAAGAGAATTACTAGGGCTTATTCTCTTCTAGCATCAGTGCATACAGTAGCGTACACCAGCAAAATACTGTTCACAACAGGGGACTTAATCCTTATATGCACCTGTGCAAATGAAAGAAAAATCAAGTTCCCTATGTAGGAGTAGGAAGCTAGAATCCCAGTCCCTTGCTAATGTGGGAGGCAGCTTAGCCAGGCTGATAGTTTTTACGGCATGAAGTTCTCAGGCTGCAAGAACAAACTCTGTAGATTGAGCAGCTAGGTCTGAGTTACCCTAAAGTAATCCCAATTTGCATTTAAAACCAGCACCACCAGGAATAAAAGAAGTGGTTTAAACCCAACTTTTTGGTCCCCCTACCTGTCCAGTCCTACTCTCAACATCCTCATTCACCCCTTAAAAATGGTGATGGAGGTGACTGAAAAGATTAGGTACACAAGATGAAAAAAAATTTGAAATAAAGCAATACATGAATAAAAATAAGAAGCTAAAAGCGCACATAGAGAAGACAGCCGTATAGCGTCAGTCTGAAGAACTGCCAGGGACAATAGAAATAAGAGATTCTCAGTAGCTGAGGACGCAGACACGAAGGAATAACAAAATACTTATTTTTAGTCACGTCTGCTAGTTGCTTATGTAAGTGATCTTGTAACAAACAAGAAAGGTGCTTTGAAGTAGAATTCCACATAAAAGAGATTGCAAAGATTGGCAGAATAATGGCATACCTAGTTATTACTCCCCTTTTTGTCTTGCTAATTGGTGTACCGTACAGGGCTGAAGTTAATTTGGGTTACAGTAGTACTAGCATTGATGTAATAGCATTAGCTTCATAAATTTTTTATAAATTTGTGGGGGGAAATAAAAATTCTGCAAGACCTGTGTGTCTTGCTTTCTCTAATTTTGAAAAACAGTGCAAAACCAATATTGAAACCAGGGGCACCTGGGACCAAGCTGAAGATTCAAGACATTCAGGATAATGCAGCATCCCAGAAATGGGGGTAGTGAGGCATTCCTAAATGGGGTGCCATAATGGGGTGCTGATAGTTCTGAGATTAATTTATCCCTGATTTGTGCCAGTATAGTCAAGATTTTTCTTACACTATAAGTCTGAAGACCTGCAGTCAAAACATATGAATATCATGAAGAGAGATAGTGTTTTCATTCCTGATTGAAGCTTACCTGTGCTTCTTTCAGTTGTACATAGGTAAAATAGTCTCAGTTTTCTATGTTGATACTTAATCATCCATCAATTTCAATAGGTAACTGGAGATCTAAATGGGACACAAATGCCTGGACTTTATTTCGGACTTTGCCACAGGGAGACTGTCTACTTGTGAACGTGTTGAACATTTTGCAATCCAGACATCACGGTATGAGAGAGTCCCATAAACACAGCTGTTTCATTGGGAAAATCATTAGGAGCAGCTGAGAGTACTAGAAACTGAAGAAGCCAGGGGAAAAAGTGTACTCTGGCAATTTAGAAAATTATCTTTAACATTTTGTATAAGCGTATCTACTCACTATGTTCTTTTAAAATAGATGTACATGCACGTACACACACACACACACACACACACTCACACTTCCCATCTATATGAAGCCATCACAGAAGTCTTTTTGTGTAATTATGCCTTAATATGTTTTTCTTAACATGTATTCAATGATGTTTATTGCCTTATGCAATACAGTAGAGGAATATTATACAATAAAGTGACTCAGGTAGATCCAGTGGCAGCCATTAAACACATTCAACTCAGACTGTCCCACAACTGGAAAAATATACAAGGGGAAGGATCCCTTTGTACATATTGTACATATTACATTTTTTTTTTTTTAATTTGCGAGGGGGGATCAAAATTCTGCAAGACCTGTGTGTCTTGCTTTCTCTAATTTTGGAAAATGTTGCAAAAACAATATTGAAACCAGGGGGCACCTGGGACCAAGCATGAAGATTCAAGACATTCAGGATAATACAGCATCCTAGAAATGGGGGATAGTGGGGCATTCCTAAATCCCTTGTCCATGTTGAGATCAACTGCTGGCAAAGGTGCCCCAATGACTAACCACAGAAAGCAGCACCACTGGTCATGGGCATAGCTTTGACTCCAGCTGTTTTCTTTGACTTTCAGTAAATTGCTTCTCTGGACCATAGTCCTTGTATCTTTGAACGAGAGTTAAAACTCTTCTGTGAGGGAAGTTGTGAAGATTAGTTAAAGTTTGTGGAATACTTTGAAGATGAGCTTCCATATGAAATGGTAGGGATTATTTTAAAAGCCTTTAAAGCCTTTAGTCTGGGAGTTAGTCATGTGGCCTGGGTGATTTAACAACATATATAATGGGATAGCAGTAATTGGTTTTAATAACTTCCTGTCTCAAGATAAGAGTTAGAGAAATTTCACAAAGTTTCTTAGTCTTTGCTTTTGTAATGCTAATCTCCCTAAGCAGCAATGGTTTCTAACAGTAGAAAACCTAGAATAAAATACAGAGGCAAAGTCAAACACCACCAGGGAAGAAACTGGGAGGACAGGGAGATTGCTAAAGTAGTCTATATGGAGATCATACAATAACCTACTATAGATTTTCTTGCTTTTTATGGATCTCTCTGGGTAAAGAAGCAGCTTCATATTTTTTCAGAGATAAGATTTTCCTCATTATTAAGTCTCTTACCTTGCTTATATGGCTCTTTTCTCCTTCAAGGTAGAATCATTATTATTGTTCTTTAAGTACTAGCAATATACTTGGCATCAGACGAGACATGGTGTCCTATGCAGCTAGGAATTTGAATAGGTAGACTACATAAATCATGTACAAAGTGCAATGAAATACCTGCCCTGGGGGACGCCAGAAAGAGGTAAAGTGACCTTAGCCAGAATCAACACCAGAATTAAATTTACAGCTCTGCAAGCATTGTATGCCAAAAAGTATTTAAAATACTACCTATTTCTTTTTTTTTCCTTGAAACCAGTAACCCAGTGTAAAAATACAAGATTAAAACTGGACAGTCAAGCATTTTTAAAGAAATGTAGTACTTGATATCAGCTAGACTCCTGCATAATTCACAATCACTGATCTTCACAAAATGACTCTTGTATCAAGCTTATAACTTCTGCATGAAGCTCTAGTCTGTTATTACAGTTTAGGAATACAGGAAGGAACAGAGACAAAAGAGGCAAAAGAAGACATCTGAGTCAAGGATATGCCTCTATGGTGTCCCAGCACAGCAGTTTGTTTAGTAAATAAGCATAGAGGTAAGCTAAGAAACATCTCTAGCAGAAGATGTATAATGCTTTTCTGTGAGCACAGTTTGCAGCACAGTATGGTCCCTTCCCTGCCAGTATTGCTCAAGAAACGTGGGGGGTTTTGTGCAGGAGTCGCTGCGTACAAGCAAAGTGAAGCACTGCACAACCAACGTGCATGGGAGAGGAGAGCAGAAAAATCACCAAACTGTCTTACAAAGATTTCCTTTGAAAATAGACCCCATTCAAACTGAAAACAACCAATCTAAATTCAAAAATAAAGCTGTCAGACTTTATTGGACTAACTGATGAATAGAAGCAGACTTCTAGCAATAAGGGGACGTACGCATCTGCTCACACACCTGAGGTAAGAGCTCCTTTCGGTGACACTTCACCTGTGTATCATGTGCAGCTACGGGGTATTTGGTGATTACATTTTCCTCATACAAAACAGACCTGGCCACAGTTCTGTGAGTTTCCACCCCTGTGCACGGCCTGTTCCTTCCTCCACCTTGGCCTTGTGTAAGCCTCTCTGTTAGGTCCTCATAGTTTTCATTTCATCTTGAATGTTGTTGGTAGGTTTTATGGAATGTACCAAGTCTTATCACATGTCCTATCTCAAAGCAAGCACATTCATTTTGAATTAGGCATTATTTAAATAAAAACCACCCCAGCAGCTTTGCTCCAAAGTAATCAGAAGAAGGAAAACCAGCTGACAAAATGGAAACCGCAGTATGTTCCCTGAAATGAGTAGATGGGGAACAGATGTCACTGCTGAAAGTGAGAGGTTAACCTGACATAAATAACGAAAGGACAGCGGTAGGGAGTCCAATCAAGGCTGAATCAATGCTCTGATCTTGCACAGCCTGACAAATCTTTCTTGCTATTTATGGCTTCATCCCTCCTCCGCTCTCTGGGATTGCAGGTGGCAATTATGGGAGAAATTGTCAGGCTTTTTTTTTCCCTTTTTGTCACTGTCCAGCTTGTGAAATCTGTCAGAGATTGCCGCTGAATGAGGAAATGAAGTTTGTCAGCTGGGATTTGAACATCATGTCAACAACTGTACAGCTCAGGTTTTGCATTGCCTTTGACATGTATATTCCCTATTAGGTCCTATAAAGGGCAAAAGATGTTTATACCCTTTTTAGAGAAAAAGACTAGTATCATCCAGAAATTTTATTCTTGCTACTTAAGAAGTCACCTTTTGTGCCATAAGAACAAAGCTATAATTTCACTACCGTGTAAAAATATGAAAATTGAACATGTGCAAAGCTTTTCTCTATCTGTAGACAAGTACTTTTGCTGTAAAATCCTAAATATGGCATTCACAACAGAAACCAAATAGAGAAAAAAAAATCTTATGAGATCATCTAGTTCATCTCCCCACTAATGGGAGATCACACAAGGCCTTGCCTGACACTATAAATCAGAAAAGCAATCCAAAGCACAAAAGACAAATTTTACCCAGAGTTAAAAAGCCTTTTGGCATAAATGAATTTTTTTGCCATATCAGGCCAGAGAACAAACTGTTTCCTTGACCGTGTTTGGAGACACTGGATTCAAACATCATCCTCAAGGCACTTTTCTCTTCTCTTCCTAGAAGGCAGCTGCATGTCGTTTCTCAGTTCAGCCTCACTGACCTCAGGGAAAATTGCTGTGACCTTATTAATGATTTCTAAGCATGCCAACACTTTTCCCAAACACAAAGGCGTAGTCTCTGCACACACTTTTCAGGAAGGAGTATGTGGACAGGGTTGTCACTGTGTCATCTCCTGCTGGAAAAATACCTTTGCAGAGGGGGAAACCTATAAAAAATTACTAACAACTCAGCATTCTCCCTTGAATATGTCTGCATCCTTAGCAGAAATACACCTTTTAAAGGGTAAGCACTTGTGCACACTTCAGTGAACAGCAGCGAGCAGCAAAAGGTAACAACTGTAAGGCAACATACCAAACATGTTTGCAGGTGGCAGAATTGTTTTACTTTCAGTTCTGTGTGATGGCTGTGTCCATCACAGATAAGCACAGGCCTCCAGAGATCTGTAGGAGCCTGGAAGAGAGACACAAAGTGAATTATGTGTATGTGCGTGTGTATGTGTATGTGTGTGTGTATGTTCACGTGGGTGGAGGGGATAGAGAGCAGGGGAAAGCACTCAGACATCCCTGGCAGAAATAGAAGCTGAATTCAGCACGCAGGATCTGAATAAGGCTCCTGTTATACGTATATCACCATAGCTTCTATGCTTGTAACTGCTCAGAGCAAAAACTACACTCAGAGCAAAAACTACACTGATGCAGAACTACAGCATCCTTCAAGAGCACATACCCTCCCCCCTTAATTTTGTTTGTCTAAAAATACAACCATGATCATCTGGGATGTAGCTGCAAAGCATAAATTAATGTATTTCCATAGCATCAAAGAGCGAGACGCACACAACAGAAGGACGATCAGTGCGTACTAGTTAGAGGCAGCTGCTGCTCCAGCCTGTTCCGATGGCTGGGTTGGCACAGGCATCAGCGACTACTGTGGACATGTCTGGAAGTGATGGTTTTTACCAGGTGAAGGATGCACGGCTTAAAAGGCAGGTCAGACCAACACAGAAAATAAGAGCAAATGTTTTCTGGGAGCCAGAAGCCAAAGAAAGAAGGACTTTTGGGCTCTCTTCCTATAACAAATGCCACTTGTCTGGTTACAGAGCTTTAGCCTGCAGTATCACTCTGCACAGTGGTACAATCATATTCTGCACTGTGGATGCTATTACAGGTTCAGTACAGACTTTCCTTATTGATCACGTTCTTTCTCAATCCTTTTTTCCCCTCACACTTAGGTAGTGTGAATAGGCATACAAGGCTGCCACATTCTGAAGGTCAAGGCTTTTCACACAGCTCCTTAATCTCTAAAATATTTAAATTTTTGATCATAATTTCCAACCTCTATTCACCACATTTATTGTCAGTGAACCCCATATCATTACTTCCATAGTTTCTTTGAGTTTTACTCATGCCATCTCCCTTACTGAGCCCTACCTCCAATGCAACAGATATTCTCCAATATTTTAAATAGTTATTTCTGCCTAGTGCACGAATACTGACCCATTTCAATAACATGTTCCTTCCTCTTCCCCATCAGGAGTCTCTGAATAAACTCTAGCTAGTGGGTCTCCCCGTGTGCATACTGCAGTTGTGAAATCCTTTTTCTACAGAACTGCAAGCATGTAAGAATAAATTGTGCGAGGTATGCCTCCTTAGGTATATAAATCCCCATGGTGCTTCTCTTTTTCCCAGATTTCCTTTGAAGTAACCTGCCATTAAATACCTTCGTTCTACTGTTTTCAGGAATTCCCCATCCATTTACTTTCTGATTCTCCTTATGCTAGACTGCTTATGTAACGCGCTCTTTTTTCTGAAGGGAAAAAAGAAGCCTAAAAGCCTTGGAAGAAGCTTGTTTAATACCATTTATACTCCTTCTACAAATCCTTATTTAAAAACAAGCCTAAACTGAATTAGACTGAGAGAAAAATCAAAGAAGCATCTTTAAACTCCTCTGATTTTAATGATCAAACTAACTGTGGGATGTTGCTGGAGTGCGGAAAAAAGGAAGATCTAATTGCAGTATGAGGGGAGTGAGACAGGTCAAAAGGCAAATCAGGGGAAATTGAGGGAAAGAAATGACAGAACCAAAGAAAATAAAAATGAATGAGTTGGGCTGAAAGGGAAGTGGGGATGGATGGAAAGCTAAGACTGGCATGGTATCAGGGAGAAAACCTCAAAGTTCAGAGACATGTTTAGACATTTTTGGGCTTGCTGAAACCTAAACATCCAAACCCACTGAGTTAAGTATTCTAATAGAAGACATATTCCCTGTGTAACTGCAAGTGACACGTGGAGAAAACGTGACTTTTAAAGTCATAGCTCTTGTAAACCATTTAATCTTTTCTTTATTAAAGGCAAAAAGGGGAAAAAGTAAAATGACTGTCAGAGAAGGAGCACTGTTGTAGATGGCATTTAAACATCATGACCCTCACGGATGAGTAACGCGTATATTCAAGAACCGCTGCTGAATACAGTACAAAGGCTATTTCACACTTCCATGACCTTTTTGCTGAGGGAGCTTCTATTTAACTTCTCAATAATGAGATTTCTTTAGTGCTTAGAAATTCAGATTGAATTGGGAAAGCCACAGGAGCCCTGATGCAAGATGTTTTTGCTAAAAGAATTATCCTTGCATTTTATAAGTGAAAGATCAATATTAAATTAGATTTTGCATTGAAAGAATGGTGCTGTTTCTTTGCAGCAGGCTATCACTTCATGTCACACAAATCAATATCTTACCATCAAGAAAGCCCCTGATAGCTATAAAAGCAGCTTGAAAAAAAATTCCCAAATGATCCTTGGTTGTTTTATCTTTCCAGCAAATAAGTGAAAGAAATGTACTTTATCCAAGAAATAAACTACAGTCAGATGGGAACACTGACTTCATTTCTGGCTCTGCAACTTCAGCCTAAACACAAAGCAACAAAACCGCCTGGAAGTATGAAATGATGTCAGTGGATCCCATTGAACATGCACTGACATCAGAAAATACCAGAAGATATCCCCTGGTACTTTTTTGGCAACCTCAGTAGGAACAGTCTCTTCTCCTGACTGTCCGTTAGGATTTGAAGTACACACGCGAAGTTACATGCAGACATGTGTGTTGTGTCTGCATATGCATTATCTTATTTTCCTGGTACTTCTGTTGTACGCTGGGCTCAAAACCAAGCTGTAATAAAGGTATTGGTGAAAATAACACCTATACTGCATGATTTTGAGGTCATTTGCTGTAGGGAATTTACAATTAACCTACCATGTTTCCCATACGTACAAAAGGAATTACATTTCCTTAATTCCTGTAGGTTTTGTTAAGATTTAGTTCTGGAGGGACTGGGAAGTACTCAGGTATTCTGATGAGAAGACCCATGTAAATTCCAAAACAGGCTGCATTTGACACATTTGTGATTCTTGCTGTTCAGAAAAAGTATGTTTGTTCTGCCCATTTCTCTGAAAAATTTACTACTTAAATATATTTTTAAGCACGAATTTCTTTAAAACTACCTCCTACGAGTTTGTACGGTAGGCTTTAGGAACTGATGGGGGTGCCAACGCTTGCACTGTCCTGGGTGCCGCTTGCCCCTCTTTGCTCACCTCTCAGCATGCACTCGTGGGGACAAGGATATCACCAAAGCATGGGGAAGACGGGTGGCGCAGCAGCTGCGCTGGCGGAAGTGAGGAACGGGCAGCAATGCCGACCTGCTGCCTCCACTTCACAAGGCAATATTTCTCACAAATTCAAATCAGTGTAAGTTTTGAATAAGGGAGTCTGCATCCGCCTGAACCACACTGGAAACATGTTCAGAACAAGGTGCAGAAGCCAACTGCCAGAGAGCGGCCCCAGGGGATAACGTCCCCTGACACACCATTACATCAGTGACACAGTCAGTCAGGTCATAGGCGGTCACCACTAAAATTTTTGCCAATGTGTTTTAATTTAAATCTCCATTAGACTCTCCTGAATATTTTATGAAGGGAGCTAAAAAGTTTTAATTATCTCTCAAAAGCAACGTTCACTTTCTGACTTTTTCTCTAACATCTACTGTTACAGTGGACTCCTGAAACATGGCTGAATATGAGCCAGCAGTGTGTCCAGGTGGCCAAGAAGGCCAATAACATCCTGGCTTGTATCAGAAATAGTGTGGCCAGCAGGACTAGGGAAGTGATCATCCCCCTGTACTCGGCACTGGTGAGGCCGCACCTCCAATGCTGTGTTCAGTTTTGGGCCCCCCACTACAAGAGAGACATTGAGGTGCTGGAGCGTGTCCAGAGAAGGGCAACGAAGCTGGTGAAGGGTCTGGAGCAGAAGTCTTGTGAGGAGCAGCTGAGGGAACTGGGGTTGTTTAGCCTGGAGAAAAGGAGGCTGAGGGGAGACCTTATCGCTCTCTACAACTACCTGAAAGGAGGTTGTAGAGAGGTGGGGGTCGGTCTCTTCTCCCAGGTAACAAGTGATAGGACAAGAGGAAATGGCCTCAAGTTGCACCAGGGGAGGTTTAGACTGGATATTAGGGAAAATTTCTTCACTGAAAGGGTTGTCAAGCATTGGAACATGCTGCCCAGGGAAGTGGCTGAGTCACCATCCCTGGAGGTATTTAAAAGACGTGTAGACATGCCACTTAGGGACGTGGTTTAGTGGCGGACTTGGCAGTGTTAGGTTTACGGTTGGACTCGATGCTCTTGAAGTTCTTTTCCAACCTAAATGATTCTATGATGCTATGATTCTATGAGAGCTCCTGACAGCTTGAATTACCTGCCAGGTTTGTAAAATCATAAGCTTCAGCAGTTAACAAGTGCTACAGAAAGTTCTTGGATATGCATCTAAAGGTTATGTTTAATATGGGATTCGGCTTGGTGGGCCTAATCAGGAGTAGAGTTAAACCACAGCTTAATTCTTATGAAATTCAACCATCTTGGGTGACGTCTTGTGTGGTGAACTAATGACTGCATGCAGGTTTGGAATCTGATCTCATGGCTAACAAGCAGAGCTGACCCAGGAACACGAAATTAATGCCCAAAGTCAGAACATGAACCTGCAAGGTCTGGGCCACGATCCACATGAACGGAGTGTGTTGGTTCCCCTGACATAAGCAAGCAGCTTCCAAGGAACTGGTCTTGGGTACCTTAAGGATAACCTCTCTGTTGGAGACAAAGTGCAGATCACCTCATCCAGAGACACCTTACAGACATCCCTCAGGAGAGAAATTCCTCAATACACATGAACTGAGCTAACTCCACGCCTTTGTGTAGGATGTGGCGGCATGGTGCTGCCCTTAGGCTAATGAGCCCGGCTGAAGACAGCTATGTGGACCAAGGAAGGCAGAGGGACTCCCCCATAGCGTACCAACACCTCCACATGGCACAGTGCAGGGCCACACATCTGTATTATGAAGTATCACGATGTGCCACGAAGTCAGTCTGGGTACATTTAGGCTGTGCCATGTATCAGTTAAGAAGCCCTGAAGAAAGGCAAGATCTGGCTGCCTCCACCTAGGGAACTACAACAGTCATTGCTAGCTGAGGGGTTTTTGCACTACCTAGTATGTGCATACTCTTTGAGGCAAGGCTAATTAGTCTAAATGGAGTACCATGTTAATTCGGCTGTGCTGTTCTAGGACCTGAACTTGCACCTGCACCCAGCATGGGACCTGAGCATACATCCTAATTCAGGGCCTTGCAAGGTGAATAAAGGGACTGATTTAAAACTATTTCATATCTATGCATTCGCCATAGGTAGATATATCTATTTGCACTGAAAAAAACTTGAACTCTCACATTTCTGCTGATTGCTGATGTTATTCAAGAGTTTGTGTTTGCCTACATTCGATTTCAGCTCCCCAGTAACCAACTAAAAAAACCTGAAAAGACCTTCCATTTCTGAAGAAACAATCTCAGATCAAAGTGGTGGGAGTAAAAATTCAACAGAATTGTCATCCAGAAAATCTTGCCTAGCAAAAGGAAGTAACCCTGATTAGTAAGTTTAAACTACAAATCCTGTGCTTGGTTTACTGTCATATGACCTTTATTAGCTTCAAAATATCACTCAGGGAACACCTTCGAAGTTGACACCTTCACGAATCTCAGAGAAGGAGGAGACTTGAAAATGTCGTGAGTCTTGTGGCACTTGCTCCCTGGACGTTGCTCCAGCACAGCTCTTGAGTAATCTCACAAATCTTCTCTCATGTCATCCTTCCACTGGTGGAAGCCCTTGTCTTTAAGGTACTACTGGTTAAAGCAATGTAAATGAGCATTCAGCAAGACCCGAGAGCCTTTTCAAGGATGACATGCTATTAAAATAATATTCATTCAGTGTTGAAGAATTCCTTCCAAGAGGGGCTAGGTAGGAACTGGGCAGGAAGGGGAGGCTCAGTGATGATCCCTTATACTGCCTCTTCATTAATGCTGTATATGAATCAGCACATATGAATAAGCCGCTGCTCACAGTCTGCTTACCACACCTCCAGACACCTACTGAAGAAATGCTGCAACAAATCATATGCACATGCAGGACACCGTTAAAAATTGTCTGCTTCTGTGAAGGAGGCTCAGGGACAAAGCTACATGCAGAGAGATTGGTGCTGTGGATTCAAGCTTTCTAATTGAATCAAGGTTTCTAAGAAAAAAAATAACCCAAGCAAACACTGCAAGGATGCATTCAAAAGCCAGTGAAATCCAGCTCCCGCCTGGAAAAAACTAGCATTGCTGCCTTTACACCTCATGTCTAAACTTTGAAGCCTGTTTATATGCAAAGCTCCTGCCAATGTGAAACGCCACCAACACCAAAGGTGAAAAGGAATGAACTTTAATGCAATTTTGATTAGCAGAAAGCACTGCCTGTCAGCTTGAATAATTTTAAAAAGTATTTTCCACTTACGAACCTTATGAAAGACATAGAGGTGGACAAGCTGCTGATAGCAGAAACTAGCCTCAGCCTGGCTTACATGCTAAAATGACAAAGATGTATCAGAAATGAGTGCAGAAAATGAAAGAAAGGGCAGTTTAATGAAGCCAAGATCCCCCCAGAGTCAGCCATTCAGCTCATACGCATTGGTGTGACTCTAGTGCCTGGACTGGGTGACACTACTTCGTAACCAGACAAGAGATTTAGCTCCATGTTTATGTCTGTGCTTTTCCCAACTTTCAATATTAAAACAGAAAAGAAAAGCTTGCAAGCAAAATGCACAATTTCACATCATAAAGGTCAACATTTCAGTTGGGTATGAATGTGTGGAAGTGTTCAGTCTAGTAAACAATGTATTTTTCACCTATTCTACACTGTGACAGCAGAGAAGTTTGCTGTGTAAAATGACAAAATATTGTGCATTGAGGGTTCTCTTAAGACAGAACAACTGTTTACAGATGTATGTATGAAGGAGTATTCATGCCTTTACTAGAGTTCATTAATGTTTTTTTTCCTAGCACATATGTATTGAATACCCACAGCATGAGGCATTTAACCGAGACATCTAGGGCAAATGTGGAGACACACTATGGCCCTTGTCCAATGAGTTAAGAGGTAGAGAAATACCTGTCTCTGTGGATTCAGATACATGAACTTCAGAGAAAGCCCAAGCCAACTGGACTCCCCACATGAGCACCCTGACTAGGTGAAGAACCTCAGACCTACTCCCAGCCTCAGGTGAACCTCATCCAAGCAGCAGTGTGCACAGCACAAATGGAAATGATGCACAGTGGCAGCGGACCTTGAAACCACCTCCTGCTTTATGGGATACTGGCATAACTGAGTTCATATACAACATGGGAGAGAGGAGTGCACAGAGGATGCTGAGAACAGTGGTTGCCTAGCCAAAGCTACAGTTGGTATGGTCTCAGACGCTGCACAGAAGCTGCAGAGAGTGCTCTTTACTAGCTGGGATTCCCTCTTGGCCATGGAAACTTCCAAAGAGAGAACATGGGGAGAGCTGATGCCATACCAGAGTTAATGTTTGGAGGAGAGCTGGCTGGAACAGCTCTGGGACGTGCTATCCCCATTATTTCACGTGAGCACATGCTGCACGCCAGCAGTGCTAATGTGGCTATGGCACAGTTATCTCCACCCTAAGTATCAGATTATTCCAGCTTGGGCCAAATTCCAATAGTAAAATGATGGATTCATTGAGGGCATAATTGGTTATTCTGTGCTCCTGTAGATCTTGCAGAAACTCCCTGGGACTCCTGATCTGCAAATCTCTTTTAGCACAGTTCATTTGGATGCCACTATGACTGACTGTCAGTCAGTCTATGACTGACTTCAGCAATAATAATAAATAAATCAGATTTTTCATTTTTCTTCTATAAGGAAAAAAGAAATATTTGTATGCGTTAAGCACAAATTATCTGTAAATTCCTTCAGTTCCAAATGTTTAATGATCTTGGAATCCGGCAACACTGGAAAGGCATACCAGTAAAGGCAAACCTGGAATATTAGCTATCTGGCAGCAATGGTGGGGTTGGAAACTCTGCACAAAAAGCAAAACAACTAAACTGTAGAATATGAATCACATAACAGGGTTCATTTCAGAGACCTTCTGGATACCACATGAAGAGTTAGTGATTTTTAGCTCTGGCTGGTACAGCTCTGTCTAAATTTCTGCTTTAAAGTTCTAAACACCAGCTGAGGAAATAGATGAGACCAGAGGAGTAATCTGTAAGAAAAATACCCGACTACTAATAATTAAAACCCCCTCAAATAACTGTTTCAGAACACACATAAAAAGGCAATTATATAGAGAGGAAGGAAACCTAAGTTATATCAGTCAGGTGCAGGCTAGATGGAACAGCTGATGCCATGAAATTTTATGTTTCTTTCCAAAATCCTTATGTGTGAGTAGCTGTGAATTATCATTCCTTTCCATCTTAGCATTTTACAGCTTTTCAGAAATGCTGCTGCTACGGTGCTGTGACCAAAGCAAAGAAGGGCATGTCTGAAAGTGCCAAATGCTGTGTTCTTTCCCAAGTGAAATATTGAGTGTCAGCATCCCTTGCTCACATGCCTCTTCTTAGCCCCATAAAATATTTACCAAATGAAAACATTGGTTTTGCTTGACCAGTCCGCCTCCCTTCTTCACTTCATTATACTGATACAGTCCTTTTGAGAGAGAGGGCAACACCCTTTACACGTACCGTGGATAAGCCAAAGGAATGGGATTCAGGTTGTAAAGCCATTAATTTCTTTGGTGTTCATGCACTACAACACTGCTTTTAATCCCCTGACCAGATGATGTTTTAAAGGATGTGTTTGCTTTATTTGGTACAACAATGAGCAGTACTCAATGAGCAGGTGTTCGATTTTTAATTTTATTTTCATGATGCAATGTTTGGTGCAAGCCTTTTTCAATGAAAGGGAATTCAGACTTTGTTCTGAAGACAGAAATATTAATTTCTTCCTGGGCATATTGATGCCCTTTATTACCAGTATATTGGGGTTAACAAATGTTAATTGATCTTTGCAAAACACCTGTAACATAAGAAAGTATGATTGGTTTTGATTTCTAAATGAAGAAAAAACAAATGCAGATCATTAAGGTTAAAACACATCTACTTGGGCACCCAGAGCACAGCTGTGAGCTGAAAAATTCCCTTGTTATGATCTGCTCACAGTGGTACAAGTAAATAGCTGACCATGACGGTTTGTGGGTGCATCAAAACTCTTCAAGTAAAAAATCTCGCTGTCCTGGATTTGACACATTACACAGGGGGAGAATGCGCAAGTGCTGCGAAAGAGCCTTTATCATGATTACGATAGTGCAGAAAAGAAGCATTCTTGTAAAAGTCCCTCATCAATAATCTGAGGGCACATTTGACACAGTGTGACTCACTGCTCAATGCTGAAACAACAAGGCGAGGAAAGACAGTCTTTTTAAAAAACCACACAGAAAAACCATGCAAGGCAAAGGTAAAGGTGCCACAACGGTGTACACACTCAGATGTAAAATTTCGATGTATTCAGTGGGATAAAAGATACCTGTCACAAACAAGCTTGTGTGATCATCCAGGCATGACTCAGTCACTCCCACCTGAGCACTGGCATTGCCGGACACTGGGGATCCGCAGCAACCTCTAATAACATTTCCATTGGCCTTTAGTCATGCCCTACTTTACTTTTTTTTTTCCATTTTCAAAAATCTTAATATTTCTCATATCAACGTCAAACCTAGATCCAGATATGATTCTCCTGTAATATGAAGGTATTCAGAACAAAGAATGAAATCATGGTGCTGGTGAAGTCAGTGGAAATATTTAAATTTCATTTCAGCCAGGATTTTATGTCACTGTCTGGGGCTGGGCTTGGCAAACTCCACATGTGACCGGCTAATTAACGGAAGACCCCCCTCCTCCCTGAACAACACAGAAATTAAATGCAGATGGTAAAAGGAAGTTCTGTTAGGCCTGGGAGAATAAAAAGATTTTCATTAAGTAACCTCCTCATTGGAAAACAAAGGTAAATATAATGATGCCTATGGCCCTGTTGTATTAATTTTCCAGTTATTTTGATGGTTTTGCTTTAACTCCAAATACATTAAGTTCAAATGATCAGCTATTTTCCAGCTTTTATTCCACTGCCGTGATATTTTCAGTTCTAATAATTTAAATTCACCATGTTTTGTCTGGACTTGCAAATAATCTAATTAGGGAAACACAAACAATCCCAGTGACTTATATAACTTAGCAACCAACATCACTTCTGAAGTTCAACTATTCACAACGAATTACTCACAAGACATTCACATGGAAAACTTGTTTTGAAGAAATACACAAATCATTTCAGACATCCAATCTCAGCACTTCATAATCAGCTCATAACGGAAGCAGACACAATTAGACTAATTGTTCATTATAAATTATTCACTCAGCTCTACACTTGCTAATCTAATGTCAATTGATGTTTATGTGTGAGAGGAGGAAGAAATTGCACTTTGTAGACTGACTAGCTTCAGACATCGTATACTGTTTGTTGTGATTTATGACAGCTTCACATCAGCAGTTGCCTGAACTATAAATTGAGCTGAATCCCCATTCACAGTTCCTGACTCCTGGAGGTGATATAGCTATGACACGCCGACAGAAACTCAAGATCCCAAACACATTATAGCTAAATAAAATGTGCATTACTCTGTAACTTAAAGGATAAACTGGCTTCAAAGGATATTCTCTCTTCTTCTTGCCAGTGATTAATAGCTACTTTTCTTTTTTCCAGCAAGTTGCTACTATTTTTTGAAATCTGATTTGAATTAAGAACTACCTCCCAGAGGGGATGAGGAGCAAAGCTGTCTTCTCTAGGAAGACAGTTGTCAGAGTTCAAGTAACAAGTCCTGCAGGCATTCAAAACAGTAGAGAAAACAACAGATCAACTGGAAAGTACCATGCATAAATAGACTGGGTAGGCTATTTATTTTATTTATGCATATAAATAAATGCATATGCATATGCATATAGAAATGAAAACAGTAGTTGGGTCCCTCTGCAACACGATATTTAGCTTATCTTTCACAGAATTTTTTTACAAACAAACTAGGAAGAAGAGGTTTTGTGGATTTAGTTCCCAGTCACAGGACTTCTTCACTTTTCTTCGAGATGTTCAAGATCATTATTACACATTGAACTCCAAAGATTGACTGACACATTGAACTCGCAAGTTTTCTTGGAACACACAAAAAAACATTAAGAAAGAACGTCTTTATGAGTGGGCTTTATGAAACACCCAAGCCTACCTCGTACAGCTCATATTACCTATGGCTGGAACAGGGAGTGGTGGACAGCAGATAAGAGAATCCACCTCCAAGTTCAAAATAACCCCCATCTCCTCTGACCCGGGCAGCTAACAAAAGAAAATTTGAAACATCCTGGTGAAGTTTGGTTTATCAGCTTAATGGCTATTTCGCCACCTATGGAGTAATCCTGTCTTGCTCATTGCTCAGAAGGCTAACAACAGATAGATACCATGGTTTGTTAAATAGAAAATATTCTTTATAAAAATGTGCTCTATTTGTTATCTCCCCCGCACAGAGAGTGGAGAGAGCCTGGAGGGTGCTGATAAAAAGGATTGTGCTAGACAAATGAATGGAAAGGTGCTGTGCCCAACCTTTAAAAATTGTCACTCAGACTAAGCAATTCATTGTGCAGATAAGCTATTTCTATGGAAGCCATTTAAAGGAGGAATGCTTGAATACTCTTCTTTTTCAGGAAGGGCAGAGAAGAGAATTGAGGCACATTTGAGGAAGACGTGGACTGAATACAAACTGTGTGGCCAAAAATCAAGATATTGTTTGTATCATCACTACTCCCCTTTTTAGCATGGACCTCATCTCTCAAATGAATTAATCGTTTTTTAGTCACTTCATACCAAACTGAAATGCTCATTTCCTGAAAATACTATACATTTTTAGTGGCATGAGAAAGGGTTTTTTATAAAGTTCAACTGTACCTTTCATAAGAATATGCGTCATATATTCCGAAGAACTTGTAAGAGCTTCGCAGATGTGTTCTGACCATAGTATGTAATTTTCTTCACAGAAATGTATTAAAGGTGTAGATTGCAGACCCTTGCACTGCAGGATCAGATTGTGCCCTTTGCTGGGCTCATCCACTGTATTCAAAGCACTAAGCAGAATTTGACTTGCTGTCGAGTCTATAATATATGAAACTTGAACACTTATCTCCAACAATTGTAAAGTACCGATGCCAAGTCATTTCAGACTGTTGTTTGTTTTTCCATATGAGTATGTAGATCTTCAGCAGGGTAAGTGCAACAAAATTACTGAACACCAGTTATCACTAGAAAAGGATCTGACCTAAGATCTTAGCAAGAACACCTAGGAGTAAGTAATATTTACAGCATCTATAAGATCTCTTTTAAATGCAGCCTTCCAGCAGATCTTTAAAGACATTTTCACTGTTCCTCTGAAGCTACCTCAGGTCTTTTACAAAATAAGTGATTGTGCACATTCAAATGTATTAGATGTCTACTTGCTATAAATTTGATTATTTTCCTTACTGTTCTCAACACCATACTGCCTGTGCTGAATCTCCAAAGACCATGAGCACCTTCATTCAATCTTTGTTACTTACGGATATCCAAACTGCAGCCTCGCTCCATCCCCTTGAAGTCAACGGCAAAACATTGATTTACGGAGAGTGGGTTTAGCCAGCCTTGTACTGATGTGCTAACACCCACAGAAAAAGGATATTCCTTAGGCAAAGGCGGCCTTCATCTTGTGAAAACTCCATACCATGTGGGACTCCACTTACTATAAATAATGAGGCTATACGCAAGTTTTCAGGACTTTGAGGCTATACCCAGTTTTCAGGACTAGAAAAGAAGTAACAAGATGCAGGCTCTTTACTAGTAAAGTATTTTGAAGAGAGCAAATGGAGTGGCACATGATTAACCTCTAAAGAGCTATCCTTTGCCTGACTTTGTAGTTAAAGCCACATACTTACCTGACTTTGGATGTACTTGTTTGGCAATAGCCCTGTCTTGCACTTTCTTGTCTTCAACAGTCCAGTGAGCATAATCTGTTTCTTTCACATTTATTGTCAGTTCCGTTTTCTGGCTTATATGGATGAACTCCTTTATCCATTCTTGTAGTTCTCATCTGCTTTGCACAGAGAAAAAAATATGACCCAGGAACCTGAAATGACTCAGTTATGTTATTTCTTCTACATTTTTCTTTTGCTTCTAAAACCTCCAATTCTTAGCAAGAAAAAATATTTCTTCCTTCAGTATTTTTTTCTGTAGAAAGCAAAAAGTCTGAATTTAGCAGAACAGTTTCTAAAATCACAATATATTTTATGTCCAATAACAAAGGATTCATTTCAGATGCTGAAAAGCAAATATACATACTATGAGAGAGAGAAAGAGAGCTTATTAGGTGTATTTCAGTGGTCCTACCATAACTGTATACAGGCACCTCCCAATCTATTCTCACAATCACTCTGTGAGGAAAATGAGTATTATTCCTACTTCACAGTTAGGGATCCAAGATCCAGAGAAGATAGAAAGGTATTTGTATGACATACTTTGGTCTGTTTAGTCTTCCTGAATACTCAGTGGAGAGAGACAGCCTTCCTTCCATAGGGCAAGACAAACATCTAAATTAGGATCCTGTTTTGTATTGTCACTGGAAAAACTTCCATCTTCCCTCAATGATTATACAGGAAAATTTGTACTTCCTGAAGTCAGCATTTAAGTCAGGTGCCTAGAACAAGGTGTTGAGAATATAATAAGTACCGAAAATCACCATCCCAAAACTGAGAAGAAGTCAGAGATGAAACCGAGATTCCTTTGCATGTCTTCTGTACGTCTGGCTTGGCTTGCTAGCTCTTTTGGAGGGAACCGCTGGCTGATGCTGTCTGTCCCTAGTGCTTAATTAGGCCTGGTCCATGTCCTGTAATAATACAAATAATAAATAGTGGTACTATTTATTTGGTAATAATAGCTAACCAAAGCAGAAAATTGTAATTTTCAGAGATGCAAGACAGACAGATGTGTCTAAGGGACCTGGAGCAATCCCAGATAGATTAACCCTAAGGACTATTTTCAAATGGAGAGATTTCTGAAAAACAAAATATCTCTCCCTTCTAACTTTGTAGGGACTTATTTCTTGTTGTACTACTGTTCTTATTCCTACAGAATGATGCAGAAGTAGGGCAGCTTTCCTATGTATACTAATGCCTCCTAGCCCTTTGGGAATGCTGTAGGTACTGTCTGGCAGATGGTGGACGATGACCCTAGAAGTGTTGAAACAAGTATTTTCAAAGCTCTACACACAAAGATACAGATACAGAAATGTTGTATCTTGGAGGTTTGTAACATTGTGATCATTTAAGAATAGCCATCCACTTTCAGGCGATTATATCAATCATTCTATTATTTATCATACATTTCCCAGTGATTAATTCACATCACTGTTGGTAGGAAACTGTCTAAGTAACAAATAAACTGGCTCTGCAGGGAGTTTTGCATGAAAGTCTGTTCACAGACAGAACCTGCAGACAGCCTTCTAATCTCAGGAGCAACTTTGGTCTTTCAATTATTTCACTGCTAAACAGGAAATTAATTTTCAGAGCTTCAGTAATTTTATCTGTTCCTTGCAAGAAGTGTTGTTGGGTTGGGTTTTTAAACTTAAAATAACACATTAATTCCTTTGTGCATCATGGAATTGGTAGAACTTTGGTTTTGGGGATTTTTCTACTGGCATGAATCTATGAAGGAATTTTCACATGAATGTGTGTTGAGTGCCTTACAATGGATCAGTTAGAAATCACTGCAGCATCCAGGTCTGGGTGCCAAATGACTGCTTGAGGAAATGAAAGTTGGGGTGAAAAACTGAAGAAATACTGAGACTTTCTAATGTAGGTCTAAATAAGCTATGATAACCCACCCATATAGGACTAAATTAAGGTACTCTATGTATAAAACATAGCAAAATGACCCTATATTTAAAGTACTTTACAGGAAGAATTCCACTAGTGATTCTTCAGTGGATCACCTACAAGAAGGTACAAAGGCTTATGTGGCCATGTCCTGGTTTTGGCTGGGATACAGTTAATTTCCTTCCTAGTAGCTAATATAGTGCTGTGTTTTGGATTTAGTATGAGAATAATGTTGATAGCACCCTGATGTTTTAGCTGTTGCTAAGTAGTGCTTACACTAGTCAAGGACTTTTCAGCTTCCCATCCTCCACCACGTGCACAAGAAGCTGGGAGGGAGCACAGCCAGGATAGTTGATCCAAACTGGCCCAAGGGCTATTCCATACCATATGACGTCATGCTCAGTATATAAACTGGGGGGAGTTGGCCAGGGGGCAGCGATCGCTGCTCAGGGACTGGCTGGGCATCAGTTGGTGGTTGGTGAGTGGTTGCATCACTTGTTTTTTTCCTGGGTTTTGTTTCTCTCTCTCTCTCTCTTATTGTTTTCCTTTTCATTACAATTTTTTTTTAAATTATTGAACTGTTCTTATCTCAACCCATGAGTTTTCTTACTTTTGCCCTTCTGATTGTCTCCCCCATCCCACCGGGGGGGGAGGGTGAGCAAGTGGCTGTGTGGTGCTTAGTTGCCGACTGAAGCTAAACCACGACAGGCCATATGACACATAGTGTAACTTACATAGTTTTTTACAGCAGCAAAGTGTCTCGTCCTAAGGATACAGTGAATCCTCTCAAGACTGTTCTAGAAATTTCTTCCGCAGGCTCTAAATGTTGTTTCCACCTTCCCTTCCCACATAGAATAACACTACTTTTCCCAGAGAAGGAGTCATCCAAGCTACAGTCTTTCCAGATTGGTGGGAAGGGAATATTGAAATCATTTGGCTTGCTGGTGAAGCAAGGTGTCACTTTACATTGTGCTGCATGTGAGTGGAAGTGCCATACTGAAATACTGCTTGCTTGGATGCCAAAATGCAAAGCAGAACCATCCAAACCAAGATTTTCTGTGTGTTTTCTGAGGAATCATGAGCTGAGCTGAACTGACTCTAAACCAAGCTTAGTTTCTGTGAGCAGCCTGAGAAGGTTAAAGGTGAGAGAGCTTCCTCACATCTGGCTAGATGCAGGTGATTTAACAGAATAAGAAAACTAGGAGCCGTACTGTGCCTTTTGGAAACTCCCTACTTCTCCCACGCTTCAAAGAGCTCTTCCCTTCTGCTGGTCCCAGCCAGGACAGCTGATGTCCCTACCTCTGAACCAACAGCTCAGTTATGCCAGTGCTTCATTAGTTCCCATCCCTATAAGTACACTTGCAGGAAATAACAAACTAAGCTAAGTAGCCCTTTCACAACCATTCCAGATGCAAAACAGTGTCCAGAGTGCTTAATACATTTTCATTCCCCCCGTTGCCAGACTAGAGCCAGGCATCAGCCAGCTCTCTGATAATTTCTAAATATGTTCCGCTACACTAGATAAGATTTTTTTTTAGCATCGAAGTGTGTTGCTGATACTACTCTATGTATATTTGTTCCTGTTTCTGCTGGCCAAACTCCTGGTTGCCGCTTGCTAAGAAACACAAATGAAAGCTGGCAGGAAATGGTCTTTTGAATAAAGCAAACCTGATCTGAAATCACCCATGCTCTGTCCTTTTTGTCTGGTTGCATAAGAGAAGACTGACAGAAAACACCTGAGCTGAGGCTCTTCTTTGTCTTCCGTGCCAGTTAAATGAAACGAAGCCTGCAATGCTCATAGTTGGGCAGGGACTACATTAATGGATCTGGAAAAATAAAGTGCCTTGTGGGAAGTCCATGAGCTTTAGGCCCTGGCTGTGCTTAAAATGGACACATCATTATACGTCAGATACACAGTTGACTTTCAGATGAAAGTCAGTCAAGAGGGTGGGTGTCCAAACTTCTTCATTATCTGCTCAGCAGTCAGTGCTACTGCATAATTATTTTTACATTCAGAGCACTACGTGGAATGGAAAAGGCATATTTCATAACGCCCTTCAGTAGTTAATGGATGCGATTGAGAGATATTTCTTCACTGAGGCTTTCTGCCTTATCATACTTGCTCTACTTTTCCAGCATGTTCTGGGGAAATGCTTTTTGGCATTTGTCAGCGTAATTTCAAAATCTCTTTCCTACAGTTCAGTATCAGAGGATGTGACTCAATTTCTTTATTATAATACATCTCCATCTAACTGAAAAGCTTGGCAGGAATATATGGTACTTCCCTGCTCTAAACAAAGTGGGTGGTTTTGAGCTCACCTGTCCTCATGATTTTCTTATTATTATTCATCTATATTATCCAGAGGAGAAAGCTTTGAATAAAGCAATTTCAAGATCTTAAGATGCCTCGTGCATAAAAACAATTGGATCCAGCTGCAAACAGTCACTCGAGTTTCCTGGTATTTCAGGTTCCTGACTGATTAATTAGAAAGTCAATCGCTTGATATTTTTACCTGACTGTGCCCTCCTAGTCTATTAGTACAGAACATACACCAGGGGTTAAACAGTGCTGGTGTTTAAAACCATACCTGCTCCTTCCTCCTTCTCACTGACTCCACTGATATTTTACCAACAGATCCAGTGAGTGCTCAGTAAAACCCATTAGTTACTGAATTTATCCCAGAAATTTAGTAATTTTCCATCTTTTATGATCACCATTTTCATTAGGGTTTTAAATGCTAGTTTCTATACGCATGAACAGAATTAGAGAGAATGGCTCCTTTTTGCACGTCAACAGCATCAGACAGGAAAAAATACATGAAATGGAAGAATTCAGCAGAGTTTGATTCTGACAGTAAAAACGAAGATTTTTTACTGCTACAAAATTTATCAGTGATTGTGAGGTAATTTACTGTTGTCTAATTTATCTTTTTTAAATGTATCTGTCTTCGGTACTTCCACAGCTCCCACACCTATCTAGTGCCTTAGTTATCTGGCTACAGGCCAGTGCCTGGCTTGGATAGATATGAGATCTCTCTACCAGTGAGGGTTAAGAGTCCACTCTGGGCATAGCTGCTGCAGCGAGCAGATTGCTCTTTTAAAAGGCAACCAGTATGACAGCTAGCAGGTAGGACACAAACTCAGGCAGTGGCACTGGGAGACGTTCACCTTAAAGCAAAGAGAATATAAGCTCCTCTTTAAGTCTAACATAAGAATATGTGTAACTCTGAGTCTACAGAAGAGGCTGGGGAAGTAAAACCTTTGTGCTTGAACTACTTTCTCCTCCAGCATTATTTATATATTTTGTGCTAAGAAAGCAATTATTTTCCTGGAAAATAAATAGTGATTATTTTTCTTTTGAACAGGCAATTCCGTGTAATCAAATGAATGACACATATTCCGTAAGCTATTAATCTCTAGTGAAATAAACATATTTTTTTGCCTTGGTCAGAAGTTTCTTAGCTCCATTCTTCTGAGGTAAGGGTTCAAATTATTCATGTTGCTTTGCCATATGGCTTTTCCGTGGGTAAAGCTTCAGTTAATCCTCATTTCCTCATTAGCACATATGACCCTTCCTCTTCTCTCCTCCCTCTTCTTCTCCTGATTACATGCTTTTCAACCCAATAATGTTAGAATTTCACCTACTGGTGAACGGGCTTTTTTGGTATTCCTTTCTGGAAATCATTTATAACACAGGCTGCCAGGAGTCACCTAACAACAATGCAGGTGATCATCTGACTATTTATCTTGTCTATAACTTATACTAAATGCTTAGAGGAATGCCCACTCCATTATATTTAAACACTAGAAAAGGAGGAGCGGGGAAAAGTATGACTATGAAAGCAAATGATAAGCCACCAAGCCCTGTTTTATCTTTTCAAAGCCCCCATCCCAGATCCTTTCCTGATTGTGGTTTTGTTCAGCTCTGATTTTAGTTCCTAGGGCAGCAACAACACGTGTTTGAATTGTTGCCCTGAGACCAAAGCAAGGGAGCAACCTAATATTGATACTAGATTCAGCCATTCTGCTTGCAAGAATTAAGGCTTTATCAAATATTAGGATACAATGCTGGATTTTTGTCAGAATTATAAACAGCTTGTCATGAATGTATTAAGCTTATTAAAAGCCATTTCCTGATGTCTGTTAGTAATATGCTAAGACAATCTGTTGCTCATACCACACAGGTTACAGTAAAGGGTTCATCATCCTAAGGCAGGGATAAAATCTTTTAGGAAAAGAGGAATGGGCACTATTTAAGTTTTTATTTTATTCATTTTAAAAATGAATTTAATATAAGCCCCTTCTTTCTGTGTTTGCTACTTGGCCATAGGAATAATTTGATTTCATTTCTACAAAATATGCTGGCTGACATTGTTTAGAAAGATTTTATGTGATCATATTCTTACCCATAGCTTGCTCATTAACTGTCTCAGGCCAGCTTTGCTTTTGGCATTCTTTACTTATAATTTGCTGTTTATACAGTGCTGCTACCATCTTAAATCCCAGGGTATTCATTTGGTTGTCTCCACCATCCAATCACACTTATAAGAAAAAGGAAAAGGACTTGAGTAAATTTTATAGAAGTGAAAATTCATGCAAACGGAGTCATCTGAGAATTCACAACACTTTCAGGGCAAACACGTATTGGCATGATTAATTTTAAATTTTTTAATGAACGTTATTGGTAAAAAAATTGCAGCTTGTATGAATATTCATGGGAGCAAATAAACTTTCAAATACCAGACTGAACTAATTCCATTAGAATGTATTTTCATAATGGTATTTTGAAGTAGTCTCACAGCTCTCATGTAAATTATTTAATTTTTTTAAAGCATTATTAGTTCCCTTCCCATCAGCTAGTACAAGGATATATCACTGGTACTCTGAATAATACTGAATAAAGTTACCATAACAACTCTTAAAATACATGTAAATAAGAGACCTGCATATATTTTACAAGGCTAGGTATAGATTTGTATGTATTTTGGGGAATGTGATTATAAAAAGTTCCTTCTGCATGTTAGTAGCCAAATACATTGGTTACTCAAAAAGATGAGATGGTGGATCATCTAATCCCAAGATAAAACTTGAGTTACAGAAGAACTGTACCATCAGAGAACATCTCCCTTTACACCAAAGGTTTATTTGTGGGGTCTGAACTTGTTGACTTAGGCATGCCAGCTGACTGTGCCTTAAGCACTTTAGTGAGCAGCCACAGTCTGTTTTGCCAGGAGATTTGTGAGATGGCAGCCCCAAAGAGTGAGATGAATACTTGCATCTGGGAGCTCCCACTTCCACCAGGACATCTGAATCCAGAGGAGGATATTTGTTAAGAGGCTGAGATGCTGAGGGGAGTCTCCTTATACTGTCGTATAAGGCAGCAGAGTTAAGATGGCAAAGCTTTTCAGTGGAGATCGGCATTAAGATTGAAACTGATTTGACGTTTCTGTTAGAGCTTTGATAGTCTTAAGTCAGAAACGACTAAAAGGAGGCACACAGGACTGCATTTGCTGGCACTGTTCACAAGAATCCAAATGTCTATGCACACTCCTGTTTCCTAAAATTACAAATACAGGGTACAGGATTCCTCTAATATGACCATAATGATGCCTACGTGGTTTTGTAAGGCTGAAATCTCTCGCATGCACAACACAGCTCTGTTGCTGAAGCCAGCAGAGCAAGCAGTGCCAAAGCAGCCATTGCCCTATGTGCAGCCTGACCGCAGGAGAGGGATGGCTCCGACCCTTCCCATTGCCTTTGCAGCAGAGATCTGCAAGCAGCAGGAGGGCTGGGTGGTATGCCAGCCTCTGGAGGAAGGTTCTCACACCCTCACAGCCTGCTGCTATGGGCTGTCTCTTTTCAGCTGCTTTCCCTAGTCCATCTGCTCCACATTTTTTCCTGAAGAAAATTCTCTGTTATTACCTTCAGCTTGCTCTCCCCCTTCTTCTCACCTCTGGTTTCTGTATTCCAGGTCTCTTATCCCAATAAGGTGAGGGGGAGACAAAGCAGTGTTTTAAATTAAGAAGTATGAATTGGAGATGGTGGGACGCTCTTCACCAGCCCAGATCTATTTGTCACAAGTGATGAATACCTCCAAAAACAGGTATGTGTTATGAAATGACACAAGTCAGAACCCACTCTGAGCAGTACTAATAACCCAGTCAGTAATGCCTGTTAAATCTTATCAAATAACACCCCGTGATTCTGGGGATTTCTCTGTTGTTCAGAGTTAGAAGTACAGTCAGGTCTGTCATGGTGCTGCTTGTCCTGGTCTGATGATAAACTGCCACATGGTTATTCCTAGTTTGTGTATTTCTCCTGTGAGTCACATTTATTCCCTCTCTGAGCTCCTCTTACGCCTATCTTTTCCCTATCCATATATAAGTGAATGGGTCTATTTCATACCTATAATTATAGATTGTATTTTGATCAGCATTTCTCTTATTGATTTGGAAATAGATTTATCTCCTTCTCAGAAAGCTGCTTATAATGTGTTTGTTAAAGAGCATGTGCATTGCTTCAACAAACAGCTCACAACTTTCCCGCCCCTGTTTCTCCTTTCCTTACTACTGCATCAAGTTCTTCAGTGAAACCATCCTAGCTGCAAACAGCAAACAGAGGTCAGTAGCTTTACTGTTAAGATGGCTGTAAGCTTTTTGGGAAGGGCTTGAAGTGTGGAACAGTTTGCAATAATTTTGTGGAAAAGTCTCGCGATGTTTCTGGTGATGAAGGCCAGGCCAAGATAGTGTCCTCATAGACAGTAGCTGCTACTGTAGGATTTTAGGTCATGGATTAGGCCAAGAAGGTGAGCATCTACTTGCATGCTACCTAGCTCTCCATCCTCATCAGCTCCCCACTCCCAGCTGATACCACAGCTATTGCCATTCCAGCTACTTGGGCATTTATTTGTAGGCTGCCAACAAAGGATTGTTCAGCATTTTCAGATCTAGTTGTGAATGTTGGTCAGAAAGAGGAGCTTTAAGCCTGATGACTTGCTCAGATTCAGAGACAGGTAAAAAAATTGAGTAAATTATTCTTTTTAGATCTGTTTGATTGAATTGTACTGGGTTGACCAAATGATGCCAAGTAAACTTTTCTGATAATTGACCAGCTTTACTAAGACGCAAGCCAAGACTCTAACAGAAGGAATGAAATCAGAGAAGAGAATCAAAAGGCCAATGGGGAAAAAAAAAGATACAGTGAGTCAGAGAGAACACTGATAAAGTAACTAAATACATACAGAAATTTGTGTCACCACAGATAAGAACTGAGGACTTCAGTAAGATGATGCATATAAACATGGCATAAATTAGAGCATCTTGGTATTTAATAATTTGCTGCCTTTGATATGCTAAAAAAAATTGAAACTGCTCATCTAACAAGATTTATAAATCTTTATTATTGCAAAATTCTACCATCATCAGGATGATCTTGGATCCTTAGGATATAGCATCTGGCAAATTAGGATGCCAGATGTTTTTTCTTTTTTGTTTTGGTAATAGCAGTGAAGCTACCTTCTGAACAAAATTTCAGTGCAGAAATGTGCATATTTGTGTAGAAACTTGTAGATAACAAAGCTGAGAGAACTGACAGATCTGGAGGTGCTTTGTAGTATTTATCAATATCTGTTATAAGTTTTTTTGCAGTACAGTGTATTGTATTCAACATAATAATCGGAGATATGTTGGAAAAGAAACAGTAAGGGTGGCTCACAATGACCATTTTACTATCCTCCTTTACTCAGGATGATATGAAGGACTCTAGGACAAGAAAAAGTTAAAGAGGACAAGAAAATGGAAGGAGTCTGATTTGCCTAAAAAGTCATCCTCTCTCAGAAGGGGGAAGGCAGTTGTTTAGGTCAACCACACTGAAACTATGGCACATACACGCAGAGGTTTTTCTGAAGAAAACCTATGTATCTCTGGGGTGATAAATTATCAGGGAAGACAAAAAATTCGCTTAGGACTTGCTATCTGGAAATACACCTTTCTAACACAGTTGTTTCTACCTCTCAATAAGCAGTACTTTGGTTTAAGGAGGGTCTTTAGCCATGAAACTTCTCACTGGTCACAGGTTCCCAAACAAAAAATTACCAGGACCAGAATTCAGTTGCTGACCAGAGTAAGCCAGGTAGAGGCACAAATCACTGCAGATCTGGGGCTTTGCCCCAGCCCAGAGCTGGGAGGACTGTTGAATACCATGTAGGAAGAAGGCCTGACATTAAAAAAAGAAACTCAGGGAGCTCAGAAGAAGAGGTATGGCCAGATCTTCACTCATGAGGCACAGATCTTGAAATGTAATACACTAAGCTTATGTGTTTTTTGATGGCACAAGGTAAGCTTTTCAGAAATGGCTAATGATTTGAGGTGTTATTAGATGCCCAAATGCAATTCAGTGAAGGGATGTGATTTTTAGAAAGTGCTCAGAACCTAGCCACTGAAGAGAAAGCCTTATGCACTGTTTTGGTGCTGGACACTCAGAAATTTGAATATATTGGTCATATCTGAAAAGCTTTGCTAGTTTGGCTGTTTGGTAATGTTAAAAAAATGTTGTACTAGGTATTCCCATGAATCTTCCCTGGGAATCCCCCAGGGAAAGGCTTTCCAAGTCAGATGGGTCACTCTTTTCTATCCAGTCCTGATCAAGCTTAAAAATAAAAACCTTGGCTGATTTAATCAGAAGTTATTTTCGCTTAATTTCAAGATTTTTTGAGCTAGTATAAATGCATCTCGCTAGCCATCTGTATGAGACAGGAAGTATCAGACTTGCACCCTTTCTGTACTTTATCTGTAAGTAACTCCCTCTTGATTTCTCTCTTTAAATCCATGCTTGTTGGCTTGACAGCTCTTCTCAGCAATATCTGTGCTGTTCTCTGTTATTGACTCCAGCCTAACATTTTGTCTGAAATTTTGTTACGTTTTCATGTTTCTTTATTCCCTACCCACTGAAAAATATATTTCTGACTCTATTGAGCCCTGTTTTCGCTAAACCCTTATTGAAGTGAATGGAGACAAAGTAAAATAATGATAGAAATATGTATGAAATATACTATAGAAAATAAGATGAAATGGTTTCCCTCTTCAGTAGTCACTCAACACTTTTACAGTGACTAAGAACAAGTATCTGACTGACATTTGTCTTTGATGTTAATTCAGTGTGAAAAGCCATATTATTTAATCAGCCACAAATGCAGTTCTGTTCTGACAGTGGACTTGATAAAAATGGCATCCCAGGTTTCCATTTTTATTGTGGGTCCAGTTCATGTGTGCTATTTAGAAGAGAAATATCCTTTTACTGCCTACCACCTGCCTTGCAAAATCCAGCTTGAATCTGCAAGTCAAGCTGTCCTCTTTCCTCATTTATCTTAATCACTTAACAGTTTAAAGTTGTGCAAGCCACCTTTGCAATCTCTTTATTGTCTTCTCCTGGGTGATATCTCTATTGCTATCAAATGCATAGTCGTGTTCATCAGATTCGGCTTCCACTCATATCTGTGACTGACTGACTTTGCCAATTTACCCACCAACAGCATTCTGGCATTACTCTTCACAGTCTTACATTGCGCTACAGAGACAGATTCATAACTGTATTTTTTTGCACTGGTGATTCGTAAGAGAGAGGAGAAGCCAGCTCTGTCTCCCAGTGCTCCCTGACCCTGCTGCTCCGGCATGGGTAAAATGCTGGCTAGGTGAGCTTGCAGACACAGTTCTGAATTAGTATGGGGAACAACTGCTGGGTAGTCAGCAAGTCTGGTATAATGACTTAGCAGGGTACAACTCTACTGTTCAAAAAGGAATGAATTTGCACATAAACATGCTAGTCAAATGTGCCAGCAAGTATGAGAAGAGAGCTCTTCTGGAGGTGGAAGTGAAAATATTACAAATCTGAAAAAGAGTGGAAAAAACTTTACAGCAGGTTCCTCTCTGCAGACACATAGATGCAAATAACAAGTTGAGAGTGTCTGCTTATCATTTGCATGACGGCTTAAATATTTATGATGTAACAGTGACATTTCCACTCATGTCAGTTGGACAGTTTCATTCCAGTTTCTGCATATATTAGATTAATACACATCGCAGTCATTCCATGTTTTTTTCTCCTCTGTCATAAGTCTAATGCATTTTTATCTCTCTAAAAATGATATTCCAGTTAGCAGAAGAAGACTTCTTCCTGAATTGCTCATCACTTCCTGACATAGTTTAGACAAAATTGCCATAAGAGTTTCAAGGACCCATGGTCTAACTTTGTTTAACTGCAAAACAAGTGTAGAAAACATTGCTGCTCAAGAAACAATTCTAAGAAGATATTTGAAAAACTGTGAAAATCACTTCTTTGTGCAAGCTAGCACGTTAATAAAACCAAAACTTCAGCTGCTTCAAAGTTCAGTATTGTTAACTCTATGACCGAGAATTTAATTTTTGAAATATTCCCATTTATCTTGTAGTAGTTGCTCTGGGGACACACAGATAGCAGTAGAGGGAATTCTCTACCCAGTACATTCCATTGAAAATACACTCATGCAAAAATAACAGGCTACATCATACAATCCCCTCCTAACAAGGAGACTCATCCTAAATATGGCAAACAGCCTTTACTTTCTGTGACTACAATGAAAATTGAGAACGTGCTGCCCCCCACTAGCTATCTGGTGCTCTTTCTCTGGGTTAAAGGAAACATACACTCTGAAATGTACTTTAATTTACATAAAACATCAAATCAAACACCATCCTGGGCAGCCTGCTCCAGCTGACCCTGCTTGAACAGGGTGGATGGACTAGACGGTCTCAGAGGTGCCTTCCAATCCCAGCTACTCTATGAGCCTGTGAAACAAATTACTGGTTATTACCTGGGAAATGATCACAGAGAGTTTGGTGTTCCCTTAATGAAGACTCTAGTCCTGGTGGTTCGGACTGCCGGGTGGAAAGCACGAGGGAGTGCGTCTCCTTGATGAGCTAACTCTTGAATCAATTTGTTACTTTCTTTCCTGAGGCAGCTTTACAGCCCACCGTACTGTTTCCTTTATGGCTGCCCTGTAGTATATGCATGTGCAACGGCCTGGGCATTGCTGACTGATTGTAGTCTCAGGGCTCCACTTCCCTCGGGCTGATGCAGGCTGCAATAAGTGCTGTGGGGAAGTTAATGTGAGTTCAGACTCTGGGTAAGAAAATCCAATTTCTTTTCATTATATACCCTTGCTGGCTAAGTAAGGTGCTATACTTCAAAAGTATTTACTGACATTGAAGAAAAAGAAAAGGACATCAAGGAGAAGTTTCCAGCTGTCCTGATTATTCAGGTATTATACCCATTCAGAAGCTGAGAACAGTCAGCCTTCTTGCAGTGTCAATATGCTCCAATATCAAGTCCAAGTCATCCATTTTGCAATTGAAGCCAACTATTTCCTACCTATTCTACTCCAAATACTGAAAACTATTCTGTTTTCTTTACAACTGTTTCCTTTTACATATCTTAGACTCCATCATATCCTTCTTCAGTCCTTCGTTCTTCAGGCTACCTGATCTCATTCACACTTTCTCCTTAAGTCATCCTTTCCAACCTCTGATTGACCACATTCTCTATACTAGACTGTCCTCAGTCAAACTACATCTTTCTTGAAGTGTCATGTCCAAAACCAAGCACTTCTCCATATGAAACTTGCCTAGTGCTGAACGCAAGTAAATACTTCACCTATTTTGCAGGCCGCACTTCTCTTTGTGCAACACCAGATCATATTTGCCCTCTTCTGAATAACTTTTATCTCATGGATGTATCTCCTGCTTGTGATCTACTGTAATCCATCGATCCTCTTTTACACAACTGTTTCATACCAGAAGTTTCCCAACCTAAATTTCTGCGGGTCATTATTTCTGCCCAAGTATAACACTTTGTATTTGTCCCTGCTGAAGAGCATCTTCTATTTTTCTTATCACATTTGACTTGTTCTTGGTTTTACCATTGACTGGTATGCAGTCTCAGGCCTGCAGAGGCTGTAGCCAGAAAACAAACAAGAATTCCATAGGAAATTTGTGACTATTTAAGTTATGCTACTACTCTGTAAGGAATCAATACTTAAAATGAACCGAGCTATTTAATTCAAGCTGGGATGGCACTGAAAGCTTTAAAACAGTACATGTCTTGTGAAAAAAAACCACCTTTCAATCATGGCTTTACAGGGACCATGTTATCCTGGAGGTTATTGATAATATTTCTAGCTGTGAGAAATAGTTCTGAATTGTAGTCAAGTCACTATGAATCTGAAGGTCTCTGGATAGGGAGAAGCAAAACCATTTTCTATCAAGCGCTCTTGAAATCATCTACTTCGGGGAAGGTTTCTCACTTCATTGGCATTTCCCACTTCAAAATTATTAGTGTATGTATTTGTTACTCTGTTTCTACTACTATTTCCTTTACCAAACCCACCTTGCTGGCTTGCCTCTTCTCCCTACTTTGCCCTACTGATGGATCAAGGCACTACAGTTACTTTTCCTTGTACAGAACCTAACATAATAGGGCTCATTTGCTTGGCATTTAGGCCCTAGAGGACAAATATGTTAAATAAAGGTAAAGGACTGAGACCTTCCTCAGACTCATAAACAATTTAAATGAAAGACTATTTAAAAATGTGGCTGCTGTAAATATCTTTGCATCTCTAACACAGGCAAAATGAACAGATTTATCAGTAAAAGTTACCGCAAAGTAGCAGGAGACATACGAGACTGATGAACAAGCTATTTTTAAGAGGAAAATAAACTATGGCTTATAAAAATGCCAAGTGATAAAAACATGCCAAAAGCAAGGAGGAATCTGATGAAATACATTCAGGCCACAGGAGAAGTCTATCAAGGGGGAAGGAAGCCTGAATCAGGATTGTTTCTCAGCATCATCTGAGCATTTATTTGACATGACAATTACAAGTTATCATTTCAAAATAAAACAACTCATTTCAACGCATGTCTATAAATCATCATACAAGCAGATGTCTCACTTTCAGATATGCAAGAAGCCAAGAGATGAACTCAATTGTTTCTTAAACTAAGACTGTCTCCCTTGCTGTCATTCAGTATTTTTCATCCCAGGGCTCTAAGAAAGATCTGACTGATATTGCTGTCTTGTCTGGCAGAGATATTGAGGTACAGCAAAGACATCTCTGGGGCATTTTAAACTTCCTCAAAAATCTTCGGTGTCTTTATAAAAGCAGAATTGCTGATTCTGAGGATACTATCCTGTTGGTAGAAATACAGCCTGCCAAATCAGAGGACAAAGCTTCAGGAATAACCACCCCTTAGGATCAGTGGGACCCAAAAAAGATAAAGAGAAAAGAAAAGAAGTAAAAAGCTCATTTATTAGGTAGAGATGAGATCATAAAATATGGTTGCCTGGACTCGAGAGAACAGGAAGACACTTCCAGCCTTTTGTTTCAGTGATAGTATCTGTCCTTGAGCAGACACAAGGAGTAATGATATTTTTTAGCTAGCTGATTACGACTACACATAAATAACTGTACAGGATTATCTCTTAATTTTCTTGTTTCTTTGAACAATACAGGGTGAAATCCTGACCCTAAAGTCAATGGAAAATTTGTTCTGACTTTTACAAAGCATCTATCTGCACTGTGCATTTCAACCATGCAGCTTTGCCAGCTGTTGGGGGGACTCCCTAGCCACATTTCCTATATTCTCTCCCTGTCCCCATGCCCATTTATGTCTGCCTAAGCTTTGAGAAGGCTTTCTTTTAAATTATTAATTCCCACAATGAATAACAGAAAAACTAGGACATGAGTGCAATTTCTTCTGTCCATAATAAATTAAAATTGGAAGAGATGCTAATGATACAATATATTCTAATAAGGATTAGTTTAATTTATCGGGTGTGGCAGGACAAAATACTTTAAAGTGTACTTGGGAGTTTGCTCTCTATTGGCCATTAGGTCCCCAGTACAGTAAGTCTAAATAAAAGATAAAATGTATTTAAAGTAACTAATTGGCATACAAACAAGGTCACCTGTCAAGCTTATCCTCATGAACTATAGAGGAGCGGCAGGCCTCATGCCTCAAGAGAAATTTAAACTCTGTTATCTTAACTGCAAATGTATTTCCAATGAGACAAATTAGCTGTATATCTCAGAAATGCACATGCATGCATGTATTTTATACTCAGTGGCTGGCATAAATGTGTCTGCACCAACACATTTAAACAGCAAGGAAAAGAAAATAAAACTTTTGGGACACCCGTTCCAAATCCCTACTATTCCATTTGTGTAGCAGTTCTTCCTTTCTGAAGGTTGTTTGTTGCTATAAAGAAGCCAATATAAAGGAAGACAGTGAGGAACATTGATTGGACTGCTACTTCACAGCAATCATATTTGTTGTGAAATGATGTCCGAGGAATAAAACTTACGATTGAGTACAGCATACAGTTGGACTCTTTTCTAACTGGTACAATCTGGGAAAAGAGGATAGAAGGGACTACCGCTTCTGCCAATGTATTTAAACTGTGGCAAATAAAAGTTCATTATTTGCTGATTCTGAAGGAAAGTTAGAAAATACAACTACAGGTAGGTTCAGACTGTGGGGAGATCGAATGTTAATAAAGATACCTAGGGAACCTGTTCTCTGTAGAAATTGAATAGGCAAATGCTTGATAATACCTAACATAAAAAAGAGGCCTATGCTGCAATACCTGAAGAAAACTTTCGCAAAAATACCCTCCACCACCAGACAGAGACTGTGCCCTCCAGTGGGCTGTGCTGCTTCCCAGTCATCTCTGTGCTGAGGATTCTTGACAGTCTTAGTGAAGCACACATAGGAGTTATTACTAAGAGCTATGATGAGTAACTTTACAGCAGCCCCAGTCATATTATAGTACGAGTCTCTGCAAGGCTGATTTATGGTGATACAAGTCACATACAGGAGAGATTGGAGCCAAATTCCGTACACTGTAGGGCTGTACTGCCTCAGGACTTGGCCCTTGTGGTAGACAAAAAATACCTTAAATTGTGAATGCTGACAGGCAGCTGATAATTGTCCGTATGTGAGTGGGTGCGGCTGAATGTCTAAAACTGAACTTTTGCACTCTCAGGCACAAGCTTGCTCCTTGCTAGCTACAACCAGGAAGGGCTGGTTGTAAATTTTTATAACATCTGGACAAAACAAAGGTGACACATCCTGAATTCTCCAATTAATATAAAGAATAAAAGTACCAGGAGCAAGCATGGCTACACTCAGTCTGGGGACCCAAGGTGTATTGGGTTTGCATGGTAAGGTTTTGGTAGCAGGGGGGCTACAGAGATGGCTTCTGTGAGAAGCTGCTAGAAACTTCCCTTGTGTCCGACAGAGCCAATGCCAGCCGGCTCCAAGATGGACCCACCGCTGGCCAAGGCTGAGCCCATCAGCAAAGGTGGTAGCACCTCTGGGATAATGTATTTAAGAAGGGGGGGGGGGGGGGAACTGTGCAATTGCAGCCGGAGAGAGGAGTGAGAACATGTGAGAGGAACAGCTCTGCAGACACCAAGGTCAGTGAAGAAGGAGAGGGAGGAGGTGCTCCAGGCGCCAGAGCAGAGATTCCCCTGCGGCCCCTGGTGCAGACCATGGTGAGGCAGGCTGTCCCCATGCAGCCCATGGAGGTCCACAGTGGAGCAGATACCCACCTGCAGCCCGCAGAGGACCCCATGCTGGAGCAGGTGGATGCCCGAAGGAGGCTGTGACCCCATGGGAAGCCCATGCTAGAGCAGGCTCCTGGCTGGACCTCTGGACCCATGGAGAGAGCAGCCCATGCTGGAGCAGGTTTGCTGGCAGGACTTGTGACCCTGTGGGGGACCCACGCTGGAGCAGTCTGTTCCTGAAGGACTGCAGTCTGTGGAAGGCACCCACGCTGGAGAAGTTCATGGAGGACTGTCTCCTGTGGGAGGGACCCCACGCTGGAGAAGGGGAAGAGTGTAAAGAGTCCTTCCCCTGAGGAGGAAGGAGCGGCAGAGACAACGAGTGATGAACTGACCGCAACCCCCATTCTCCGTCCCACTGCGCTGCTCAGGGGGAGGAGGGAGAGAAAATCGCAGTAAAGTTAAGCCCAGGAGGAAGGGAGGGGTGGGGGGAAGGTGTTTTAAGGTTTAGTTTTTATTTCCCATTACCCTACTCTGATTTGATTGGCAATAAATTAAACTAATTTCCCCAAGTCGAGTCTGTTTTGCCTGTGACAGTAAATGCTGAGTGATCTCCCTGCCCTTATCTTGACCCACAAGCCTTTTCTTATATTTTCTCTCCCCTGTCCAGCTGAGGAGGGGAGTGACAGAGCGGCTTTGGTGGGCACCTGGTGTCCAGCCAGGGTCAACCCACCACACAAGGTGTCGTGATTTAACCCCAGCCAGCAACTGAGCACCACACAGCCACTCGCTCACTCCCCCCGGTGGGATGGGGGAGAGAATCAGAAAAGTAAAAGTGAGAAAACTTGTGGGCTGAGATAAAGACAGTTTAATAAGTAAAGCAAAAGCCACGCACACAAGCAAAGCAAAGCAAGGAATTCATTCACTGCTTCCCATGGGCAGGCAGGTGTTCAGCCATCTCCAGGAAAGCAGGGCTCCATGACGCGTAACAGTTACTTGGGAAGACAAACACCATCACTCTGAATGTCCCCCCCTTCCTTCTTCTTGCCCCAGCTTTATATGCTGAGCATGACGCCATATGGTATGGAATAGCCCTTTGGGCAGTTGGGGTCAGCTGTGCCAGCCGTGTCCCCTCCCAGCTTCTTGTGCACCCCCAGCCTACTCGCTGGTGGGGTGGGGTGAGAAGCAGAAGAGGCCTTGACTCTGTGTAAGCACTGCTCAGCAATAACTAAAACACCCCTGTGTTATCAACACTGCTTTCACCACAAATCCAAAACATAGCCCCATACTAGCTACTGTGAAGAAAATTGACTTTATCCCAGGCAAAAAGAGCACACAAGGTAACAAATACTCACATATATCCTTTCCAAGACTGCAAAATCATGAAAATTACTCATAATCTTTCACAGAAGGCTTTCTGAAATCAGAAAGTCTACCGCTGCCTAAAAAGGGAAGGCAAGATGCAGAGATCTCAGCCTAGCAGTCTGAATAGTTAATCCAGAAGGTTAAGCAAACACACTAATAAACTGACCTCAACTAACAAGTGTCCTGGTTTCAGCTGAGATAGAGTTAATTTTCTTTATAGTGGCTGGTATGGGGCTATGTTTTGGATTTGTGCTGAAGACAGTGTTGATAATACAGAGATGTTTTAGTTGTTGCTGCACTTGTCAAGGACTTTTCAGCTTCCCGTGCTCTGCCAGGTGCACAAGAAGCTGGGAGGGGACACAGCCAGGATAGTTGATCCAAACTGACCAAAGGGCTATTCCATACCATATGGCGTCATGCTCAGTATATAAAGCTGGGGAAGAAGAAGGAAGGGGGGGACATTTGGAGTGATGGCGTTTGTCTTCCCAAGTAACCGTTATGCGTGATGGAGCCCTGCTTTCCTGGAGATGGCTGAACACCTGCCTGCCCATGGGAAGCAGTGAAGGAATTCCTTGCTTTGCTTTGTTTGCGTGTGCGGCTTTTGCTTTACCTATTAAACTGTTTTTATCTCAACCCTCAAGTTTTCTTACTTTTGCTCTTCCGATTCTCTCCCCCACCCCACCGGGGGGGAGTGAGCGAGCGGCTGCGTGGTGCTTAGTTGCCGGCTGGGGCTAAACCACGACACAAGTCATGGAGCAATGACTTCTTAATATCATCTCATGATACTTAAAGGAACTAATTCACTAGCAATGAAATCTTGTTACTGGCTCTGAATTATTTTACCTTTTGTTACTCTTGGACACTTTCTTAAAGGTTGATCTGATCTGTTCTTCCAGATTAGAAATTCCTTTGATAAGTTGCTGCTTGTTTAAAAAGCAGATGCATATTTTTTACTCTCGCTGGGCTTTAGGCTGCCACGTTTTACCAAAGCTAACAGTTCAGTTGTACTGCATGGGAATGCAATTGTCAATATGCAACAAGATGTCTAACTGGTCTTTTAATCCACACAGATGACATAATCCGATAAGCAGTACAAAAGTCTGGCATCACCCCTCTGCAAAAATCTTTTCTGCCAATAGGTCTATTTAGTTTCAATTGATACACAAATAATTGATTTTAAGGATCCCAGCTTGGGTCATCTCATCATGATCACAGAATCACAGAATCACAAAATCGTATAGGTTGGAAAAGACCTTTAAGATCATCGAGTCCAACCGTAAACCTAACACTGCCAAGACCACCACTACACCATGTCCCTAAGCACCTCATCCAAATGTCTTTTAAATACCTCCAGGGATGGTGACTCAACCACTTCCCTGGGCAGCCTGTTCCAATGCTTGATAACCCTTTCAGTGAAGAAAAATTTCCTAATATCCAGTCTAAACCTCCCCTGGTGCAACTTGAGGCCATTTCCTCTTGTCCTATTGCTTGTTACCTGGGAGAAGAGACCGACCCCCACCTCTCTACAACCTCCTTTCAGGTAGTTGTAGAGAGCAATAAGGTCTCCCCTCAGCCTCCTTTTCTCCAGGCTAAACAACCCCAGTTCCCTCAGCTGCTCCTCACAAGACTTCTGCTCCAGACCCTTCACCAGCTTCGTTGCCCTTCTCTGGACACGCTCCAGCACCTCAATGTCCCTCTTGTAGTGGGGGGCCCAAAACTGAACACAGTATTCAAGGTGCGGCCTCACCAGTGCCGAGTACAGGGGCACGATCGCTTCCCTAGTCCTGCTGGCCACACTATTTTTGATACAAGCCAGGATGCCATTGGCTTTCTTGGCCACCTGGGCACACTGCTGGCTCATATTCAGGTGGCTGTCAACCAACACCCCCAGGTCCTTCTCTGCCAGGCAGCTTTCCAGCCACTCTTCCCCAAGCCTGTAACGTTGCATGGGGTTGCTGTGACCCAGGTGCAGGACCTTGCACTTGGCCTTGTTAAACCTCATACAATTGACCTTGGCCCATCGATCCAGCCTGTCCAGGTCCCTCTGCAGAGCCTTCCTACCCTCAAGCAGATCAACACTCCTGCCCAACTTGGTGTCATCTGCAAACTTACTGAGGGTGCACTCGATCCCTTCGTCCAGATCATTGATAAAGATGTTAAACAGAACTGGCCCCAACACAGAGCCCTGGGGAACACCACTTGTGACCGGCCGCCAACCGGAGTAAACTCCATTCACCACCACTCTTTGGGCCCGGCCGTCCAGCCAGTTCTTTACCCAGCGAAGAGTACACCCGTCCAAGCCATGAGCAGCCAGTTTCTCCAGGAGAATGCTGTGGGAAACCGTGTCAAAGGCTTTACTGAAGTCTAGATAGACAACATCCACAGCCTTTCCCTCATCCACTAGGCGGGTCACCTTGTTATAGAAGGAGATCAGGTTGGTCAAGCAGGACCTGCCTTTCCTGAACCCATGCTGGCTGGGCTTGATCCTTTGGTTATTCTCTACATGCCGTGTTATAGCACTCAGGATGATCTGCTCCATCAGCTTCCCCAGCACCGAGGTCAGGCTGACAGGCCTGTAGTTCCCCGGGTCCTCCTTCCGGCCCTTCTTGAAGATGGGCGTCACATTAGCTAATCTCCAGTCAGCAGGGACCTCCCCAGTTAGCCAGGACTGCTGGTAAATGATGGAAAGGGGCTTGGTGAGCACATCTGCCAGTTCCTTCAGCACTCTCGGGTGGATCTCATCAGGCCCCATAGACTTGTGAGTGTCTAAGTGGTGCAGCAGGTCACTCACCATTTCCCCCTGGATTATGGGGGCTCCATTCTGGTCCCCGTCCCTATCTTCCAACTCCAGGGGCTGGGTACCCAGAGAACAGTCGGCCCTGCTATTAAAGACTGAGGCAAAGAAGGCATTAAGTACCTCAGCCTTTTCCTCGTCCTTGGTCACTGTGTTCCCTCCCCCGTCTACTAGGGGCTGGAGATTCTCCTTAGCTCTCCTTTTGCTGCTAATGTATTTGAAGAAGTGTTTTTTGTTGTCTTTAACAGCAGCAGCCAGACTGAGCTCTAGCTCAGCTTTGGCCCTTCTAATTTTCTCCCTGCACAGCCTCGCTACACCTTTGTAGTCCTCCTGATTTGCCCGCCCCTTCTTCCAGAGGTCGTAGACCCTCCTCTTTTTCCTGAGTTCGAGCCAGAGCTCTCTAGCCAGCCAGGCCGGTCTTCTTCCCTGCCGGCTCGTCTTTCGGCACCTGGGGACAGCCCGCTCTTGTGCCTTTAGGACTTCCTCCTTAAAGAATGTCCAGCCTTCCTGGACCCCTTTGCCCATAAGGGCTGCCTCCCAGGGGACTCTCTCGACCAGTCTCCTAAACAGGCCGAAGTCCGCCCTCCGGAAGTCTAAGGTGGCAGTTCTGCTGACCCCCCTCGCCGCTTCTCCATGTACCAAAAACTCTGTCATTTCATATCGCTCTGCCCAAGACAGCCACCAACCATCACATGGCTCACAAGTCCTTCTCTGTTGGTGAACAAGAGGTCCAGCAGGGCACCTTCCCTCGTTGGCTCGCTCACCAGCTGCGTCAGGAAGTTATCTGCCACACGCTCCAGGAACCTCCTAGACTGTTTCCTCTCTGCTGTATTGTATTTCCAGCAGACATCCGGCAGGTTGAAGTCCCCCACAAGAACAAGGGCTAGCGATCGTGAGGCTTCTCCCAGCTGCTTATAGAATAGTTCATCTGTCTCCTCATCCTGGTTGGGGGGTCTGTAACAGACTCCCACCACAATATCTGCCTTGTTGGCCTTCCCCCTGATTCTTACCCATAAACACTCCACCCTATCATCACCGTCATCGAGCTCTGAACTATCCAGACACTCCCTGACGTACAGGGCTACCCCACCGCCTCTCCTGCCTCGCCTATCCCTCCTGAAGAGTTTATAGCCATCCATCGCCGCACTCCAGTTGTGCGAGTCATCCCACCACGTTTCTGTGATGGCCACCATATCATAGTTTTCCTGATGTACAATGGCTTCCAACTCTTCCTGCTTGTTACCCATGCTGCGTGCATTGGTGTAGAGGCACTTCAGCTGGGCTGTCACCCGTGCCTCCTTCATAGAAGAACACCCTTTGTGTGCTTTGAGGCGTTTCACTGGCGTTTCCCTCTTGGCTCCCGTTGCCTCAGTATCCCCTGGCTCAACTCCGTTCAACTTCGGCTGTGCCCCAGCGTACCCCGCACATCTCGGGGACACAGGCCAAGTGCCCTCGCTGGCACCCGCTCCATCTAACCGTGGGACGTTGTCCCTCAGCTTCCCTCGGGCAAGCCTGATATTATCCCCCTCCCTCTTTGAGTCTAGTTTAAAGCTCTGTCAATGAGCCCCGCAAGTTCCTGAGCGAAGATTCTCTTTCCCCTTTGAGAAAGATGAATCCCATGATGACTTAGAATGACTTAGAATCATAGAATCACAGAATCATTTAGGTTGGAAAAGAACTTCAAGAGCATCGAGTCCAACCATAAACCTAACACTGCCAAGTCCGCCACTAAACCATGTCCCTAAGCACCTCATCCAAACGTCTTTTAAATACCTCCAGGGATGGCGACTCAACCACTTCCCTGGGCAGCCTGTTCCAATGCTTGATAACCCTTTCAGTGAAGTAAAATTTCCTAATATCCAGTCTAAACCTCCCCTGGCTCAACTTGAGGCCATTCCTCTTGTCCTATCGCTTGTTACCTGGGAGAAGAGACCAACCCCCACCTCTCTACAACATCCTTTCAGGTAGTTGTAGAGAGCAATAAGGTCTCCCCTCAGCCTCCTTTACTCCAGGCTAAACAACCCCAGTTCCCTCAGCTGCTCCTCATAAGACTTCTGCTCCAGACCCTTCACCAGCTTCGTTGCCCTTCTCTGGACTCGCTCCAGCACCTCAATGTCTCTCTTGTAGTGGGGGCCCAAAACTGAACACAGCATTGGAGGTGCGGCCTCACCAGTGCCGAGTACAGGAGGACAATCACTTCCCTAGTCCTGCTGGCCACACTATTTCTGATACAAGCCAGGATGTTATTGGTCTTTTTGGCCACCTGTGCACACTGCCAGCCCATATTCAGGTGGCTGTCAACCAACACCCCCAGGTCCCTTTCCACCGGGCAGCTTTCCAGCCACTCTTCCCCAAGCCTGTAGCGTTGCATGGGGTTGCTGTGACCCAAGTGCAGGACCTTGCACTTAGCCATGTTGAAACTCATACAATTGGCCTTGACCCATCGATCCAGCCTGTCCAGATCCCTCTGCAGAGCCTTCCTACCCTCAAGCAGATCAACACTCCTGCACAACTTGGTGTCATCTGCAAACTTACTGAGGGTGCACTCGATGCCTTCGTCCAGATCATTGATAAAGATATTAAACAGCACTGGCCCCAATACTGATCCCCGGGGAACACCACTTGTGACCGGCCGCCAACCGGAGTAAACTCCATTCACCACAACTCTTTGGGTCCAGCCATCCAGCCAGTTTTTCACCCAGCGAAGCGTACACCTGTCCAAGCCATGAGCAGCCAGTTTCTCCAGGAGAATGCTGTGGGATACAGCGTCAAAGGCTTTACTAAAGTCTAGGTAGACAACATCCACAGCCTTTCCCTCATCCACTAAGCGGGTCACCTTGTCATAGAAGGAGATCAGGTTAGCCAAGCAGGACCTGCCTTTCATAAGCCCATGCTGACTGGGCCTGATCACCTGGTTGTCCTGTACGTGCCGCGTGGTGGCACTCAAGGTGATCTGCTCCATAACCTTCCCTGGCACCGAGGTCAGACTGACAGGCCTGTAGTTCCCCGGATCCTCCTTCTGGCCCTTCTTGTAGATGGGCAGCACATTTTCTAACCCCCAGTCATCTGGGATCTCCCCAGTTAGCCAGGACTGCTGGTAAATGACGGAAAGTGGCTTGGTGAGCACTTCTGCCAGCTCCCTCAGTGCCCTTGGGTGGATCCCATCTGGCCCCATAGATGTGTGTGTGTCTAAGTGGTGTAGCAGGTCGCTAACCATTTCCCCTTGGACTGTGGGGGCTTCATTCTGCTCCTCAGCCCTGTCTTCCAGCTCAGGGGGCTGGGTACCTGGATAACTGGTCTTCTTTGGAAAGAACAAGTTTTGCTAAAGATTTATTTTATAAATTTATTAAAGAATCCTTACATTTGTGTGGGTTAACAGGTAAAACAGATTACAGAATAAGAGTGTTTAAAAAACCTGACCTGAGGATGCTCTAGGGCAGGGCAGTGACAGCATAATATACTTACTGTCACTGAAAACATCTGACTAGGATGTTAATTACTTGAAACACTGTGTACTTAATTAGTCCCCTGGGTCTTCAGGCACTGGCTTTTGTCCCTAAGTCTGCAAGCTAGTACATGAACAAAGTGAACTGAACAGTTCATTACAGCTCTAATTAACAGATTCTATACATAAACCAAGATTATGGCCCTGACAGATGACAAATAAGCACAGACCCATCTTGTCATCTCCTAGGCTGTTTTCTTTTCCTTGGAGTTTTCCAACCAGCAGATTCTCACTTCTGCATATTTTCAGCCTCCACAACAGCTGTGCCAAGTTTCCTTGACATCTCAACAATGTCAAGCCAAATAATTTCCCAAAATATTTCTGTTATCTGTCTATTCTTTAAGATATCTGATGTAGAAACAGCTGTAGTCTGCTATGTAAACATAGGGCAAAAGAGCTGATGGGCAGGTAAGGAAACGTGTCAAACTACATTACTCAGCTGTCCTCTTGCTACGGACTTACTGGACACCTAGAGATTTTGGTTTTGTTCTGCCACCGACCCATATATGCTTTATTCATTAAAATAGGTAAAAGTAGGTCAAAATATGTATCCAGCTTTAGATGCAGACAGGTCAATAAAAATGCTGAAGATTATTATTATTAACCTTTAACCTATTTTCAGAGTTCTAACTATGGCACCACATTTGACTTCTTCCTGCTCATGCTTTTATAAGCCATGGGAGAATACAGCTTTTCTATTTGTTGATAAAATCAAAAGGTTTGCATAGCTCCCTGGACTCCCTATACAAACAGTGCTATTTCTGGTAACTTTTCTGCAAAAGGTATAAAAAGTATCTCTGTGAAAATGACATCAAAGTACTGACTTCATAAGGCTTCTCTGATTTCTGTTAAAGTCACATTGTGTTTACCAACAAAGAGAGGCACTTCGTAACAGCTGGGCCCACACACCACTTTCTCTAGAGACTTCTATAATCACACACACCATACAGAAGAGCAACAAAAGTCCTGTGGGGCTATGCAAGGCTTTAGCTGACCTGTCTGAGCTCAGTGAGCTTCCATGGGTGAAAATGACTATACAATATCAACCATTTTTTGTAGATGTATAACCCAAATTACATTACACATATAAATTAGGCCATATAAGTTAGGAACTGCACTCAGTATTAGCTGTATTAGCCCTAAGAGACCGACAGTATAAAACAAAGCCAATGCAAAAGTTGAATGATAAATCTGAAGAAAAAATGGGAATTGTTCTATGGAGGTAGAAGATACCAGTTTTGTAACGTCTTATCAGAACAACCACTGTGCTTCCAGGCTGAACAATTTATTGCTGTGGTCCCACTAGGGAGATCTTGATTTTGAATTATAGGAAGATGAAAGTACCATTCAGAGACTGTCTAATATAAAAAGCAATGGGACAAGTCATATCACAAAAGAGGAGAATTTCAAAATGTATTTAGTAAAAGAAAAATCAATTAAGCCAATGTTCTTTCTAAGCATTTGTCTAGTCTTCTAAAAGATTAAACCTTTCTTTGTTTTGAATTCATACTTGTGTCTGGAGGTGATTAATAGAGCTGAAGAAAAGAGAAGAAATTCACAATGTCCTGTAGTCTTGCATCAAATACTGAAATCTATTGTTTTAAGTCAAAATGTTACAGAATGTCAGCCCTGTTAGTTTTCGGGGTCCTAGGGGTTTCTTAAAACTATTTGCTTTTGGCATGCTAGTTGGTGGCTGGTAGTTAGGCCCCAAATCCTCTTTTCTCAAGCTGGCTAAAAGTAAAGTTTTAAAATATAAATTCATTTTCCTCTCAAAAACTCAAATGTTCATGAAGAATATTTCCAACAGGAAATTTAAAATAATTTGGTGGGTGCTAAATATGACTATTACTAGGTCATCCCATCTTCTCTGGGAATCCATTCAAACAGCCTGAATTCTGAATGAATTCTGCCACAGGGTTATGTACAAAGATAACTCAGATCCTAAAAAGGCTGATTACAAACCACTTGTGACCAAGCTTCTTGCTGCTCTGGGTTTTAAACACACCAAATATACCACCTCACTCTTCAGAGCATCATCAGGCAACAAGAGAGTTGTGTGTTATTGGTTCATTTTTCACATTTCTTGAGAGCATCCAAGTCCAGCTGTTTTGGAGGATGGCTCAGCCTTTCAAGGACTGTAGCAAAGTCAGCCTGAGGCATTGTTATATGGAAAAACTATCACACCCTCAGCTTTCCAGCGGGTTCCCCAAAGCCTCGAGATGCTTCAGATTCCAGCCCGGACCTTCTGCAATGCAGCAGCACGGGTACACCCTCCCAGCACCAGGCTCAGCAGAAAAGGGCTCCTTTGTCCTTTGGCACCTGTGCTGGGGGGAAAGCTTAACCACTTCTCAGTTAAAATATTTTTCAATATTTTGCTGCTTTCAAAAGGCCTTAATTTGGGGTTAGAGGGTTAGAAGGAAGAAAGAATGTTACCACCATCACTAAAGAGTAATTCATCTTTTATAATCTTAAAAAAGGATCAGGGAACGCGTATCCTTTTTTCTTTTTCTGGGGTGGAAGGATGGCAACAGGATTATTGTTGCCTGTATTATTATACTCCACCATCCACCGCAGAGAAGAACAAAGGCAATCCTGTTCATTGTTTTCCTTCCTAATTTTGCCCTTTCCCTTAAAGGAAAGTGCAAATTAAAGTATTCAAAGGTTGAGTATAACGAGGTCTTATTCTCTGCTACCTGAAGGACACAATCACGACTTCTTGGAAAGTCTTTCACTGACCAAGGTTTTGTTGCTATGGCAATTTCTGCTACCATTTGCTTTGGTGTTTACAGTGTGTCAAAAGCTTTTTTAAAAAAACACCAAAAAAATCTACCCATTCTCTCACCTTCCTAAAGGAGGTTTCTGCTCTCCTCTCCCCCTGCCTCCCCTGTTTTATGGGCAGGTTTTAAAGGAGGAAAACGGCATTCTTCATTCCATAATAACCTTTTTGCAGCAGAAAAAAGCTATTTCAGGTTGACAAAACCTGAGCATCTTCATCCCTACCCCAGCCATTTACCTCAGGTGTTTGCTATCTCAGACCCAGCCTTTCCCAGGGCACAGGTGCATATGGTGGCAGCCAGGCCCTGCAAACCCCAAGGGGCTGGTGCAGCAAAGAAAGGGCAGGCATTTATACTCTTAAAAAGGAAAATAAGAGAATGAAAAGATCTTCATTAGGGAGAGGATATTTGAATAACCCAGACACAGGCTCCGTGAATCCAGCTGTGTTGTGAATATAGCTGTGTACCAAGAGGGAGATGTGGGTCTGATGGCAGTTTTGACAGAAGTAGTGTGATGGGTCAGGATCGTCCTTTGGTTTCTCCTGGCATACAGCAAGCACTACGAGGCATGTCTCAGTGTAAGGATTTTGATAATAACAGTGGGTTTTTTCCCTGCAAAAAAGTAGTCATACTAATGCAATGTGCAGGGTAGAAGCAGTTATGTTGGTATTCTATAAACATCTACTAGAAAACTCTTTATTTTCTGATCTACATAACTGATACTCGTTGGGAGATATAGGAAGAGTAGTAAATATGTTTTATGGCAGAAAATAATCAGAAGAAAGGACATACCACCAAGCAGACAGGATGTTTTCTTAGATGTGCCTCAGCCCTGCACAAGACCAGGCTAAAGGCTTCCCCTTTCAGGCAGGTCCCTGGAGAGCCTGCCCGGGCTGCCCCGGCCGCAGCGTGGCATGGCCATGCTGGCCCCTCGGCTGCAGCAACTGCTGGCCCCAACACTGCCGTTGGCCTTGAGCCAGGGATGGCTCTCAAATTGCTCTTGCTTGGACACGGGCTCTGCTGATCCTGACCCAACCTGCGGGCCCATAGCCCAGTCCAGCTTCAGCCTGTCCCCAAGGAGGTCCCTCTGCCTCAGTCACTGTCCCACTTGTTCCCCCTTGAAATCACTTCTGATGGGGCAGTGTACAGTTCTGCTGTGCAAAGCCTATTCCTCCTCCAAATTGCTGTAGCTACTCTGACCAATTGCCCTAAAAGCAGCTTTTTGGCCCAGCAAATTTTCTGATAGGTTTTTTTTTTTCCAGGTTACCTTTCAAAAGTCAGTAGCCACCTTGGAGACGGGCTGAGAAAAAAAAGCTAGTACAAAATCCAAATCATCATGGGCAAGATTCAGACTGCCTCCAGACATATTGCTGAACTGATCAGTGTCGCTGCTGTGTCGCCTCTGGCTTATGGACTGCTGGTGGATGGGGCTCGTGGCTGCTTGTACAGACATGTGAGAGTGCCGGGTCACAGAAACTGCTATCACAAGCCTACCTCGATTCTTGGGCATAACAGCCAGCACACCTTGTACAGGCTGGTGATTTTTCTTCTTCTTTAAAGACACTGATCATGTTACTGGGAAGCTATTTCTCTACTTAAGGGAATTTTTAGGATGATCCTGCACCAAACCAGTGAGTACATCTAAGAGCAGGGGATCTTCTAAGCTACTCCTGCTGCAGACAGGAAAATCACCCATGCAGTGCCTGTTCGCACAGATTTTACCAGAGAAAGTCCAAACTGATCCTTATACTCTTAACAAGAAAAAAAACCCTCCATTTCTGTTCTAGAAAATCTGATGAAGGTTATTAGATGTTTTCATAGATTTAAAAATGACTGATGAAGTAATAGGAAACAATGGATTAGAGAACAGATTATTCTCAGAGTGGGGAGAGGTTAATGGAGAGTTCAGACACCAGGGCACCTAGTATTACAATATTTATTAATAACTTGATGGAGAAAATGGGGAGCAAGTTGGCAGAGTGAAGGGAAAAGTAAGGTTGTTTCACTTGAGAGGCCACAGAGGACAGTAAACAAAAAATTTTGCAGTAATTATACTGAAGGATTTAATATTGTTGAGGAATGTAATGGAAATGGATGAATCCCATCCTTTGAACTACCAAATCACATGGAGTTTTGAGGTTTTGTCCCTTTGGAAATTACTTCTGTTTTATTACATTACTGAAGCACTCTATAGATATGGCCATCTAACATCATTCAGGTTTAATAATGTAATATATTACTATCTCCTGCTGCTTCCCACTGTCCACTGACCTGGCAGCCAGGATTACCCAGGTCATCTTCATGGACTACTTCTGCTCCTACGGTGAATTCATCAGAAACAGATGTCTGGACACTTCTGGTAGCTATGCTATCTGTGCAGGGACAATAATTTCTGCCAGACAGTTGGTGACAAACAGCTGAGGAGAAGTAATATTTTTTTACCATATGTGAAATGGGATACCTGATCACACCCTAGCCAGCAAATGCTACTCAGCAGTTCCATGGCAGGGAGGATACTACATGGGGATCTCTGTTTAGGATCCACATATAGTGCTGGACTGACAGAAACAGGGGCCCCATCTGATCACATATCTGTTGTTCTCACCTTCACCGTTGCACTGTGACCACTCAGCTATTCTGAATTGCTAGTGTTTAAAACCCACCCATTTATTGGATGAAACAAATACAGGGTGCAAAACAGAAGAGGAAAAGTCCCCTTGTTTGTCAGGTATTAGTATATGCTAAAGACCTACATACAGGTCCCAAATATTGATCTGAAAGGCTGGAGGCGCAAGTGGGGTACTGAGTGTTGGTTGCAACTCCTAATTTACCTGGATTCTCATAGCAGATGAGGCAGATCTGATACAGAACAAAACCAAATTATCAACAAACAAATAATCACAAAGCAACATCTTCCAGAAGCTGCACTCCCCATCCAGCCTTACCAAGAAATAAAAGTTCTGAGTTGGTACTCTATGATACTTACACATCTTTCCTAAAACACTGGCTTTAGTCCATCCCAAAACAGTCTTACGTTTTGGCAAGAAGTCACTGAAATGGAGTTTGGACTAATGTATATTTATTTTTTATGATGAATTTTCATTTAAACCTTCTAAAACCCCTCTGTTTATATAAGGTTTGTCAGGGGAATACTCCTAAAAGTTGAAATTTATGAGTTCATGGTTTGAGTATTAGAGCTCTAGAGAGTAATCCAAGGTATTTTGTGGGTAATTTGTTATAAGTGATTATGCAACTGAGCTCAGATGTTGAAACGAAGATTAAATGCTTATAGGATTTCAACTAAGATCTTGGCTCCTAAAGTTAATACTCTACAAGACTATGCAGACACTAAGGAGGGCAGGAATCTGTCTTCTAAAGAAAGCACTGTATTTAAAATACTTGCTTTCAAAAGAGGCTATATTCTCTTTGCCATTGTGACTTTCAAATTATGATCCATAGATCAGTCTAAGAATCCACAGAGATTTTTAAGGGAGCTGCCAAGGGTAACTATAAAAGCGGTTTATTCCTAGCAGTAAATTTGCCCTACTAAGCCTGCTATTGCATTCCTTAGGATGAAATCCTAAAGATCAAGAAAGACTGAAAATCACTGGTTCAGCAAAAGAAATTAAATAAACAGAACATATAGAAAACCAGGAAAAAAATCAAAGTTTCACGCTTTACCTCTTCTCCAAAAAAATGTATTCATATGAGGCATTCAATTTGCCCTGCATTCTGGCAAAAGCATTTTTTAGGAGCAGGTTTAGTAAATAAAATAACTACTACAATAATTATTTGACCTTCGTTTCTCTTAAGGCAAATGCCATTGGAGAAGTGTTGCAGAATCACAGAATCGTATAGGTTGGAAAAGACCTTTAAGATCATCAAGTCCAACCATAAACCAAGACCACCACTATACCATGTCCCTAAGCACCTCATCCAAATGTCTTTTAAATACCTCCAGGGATGGTGACTCAACCACTTCCCTGGGCAGCCTGTTCCAATGCTTGACAACCCTTTCAGTGAAGAAAAATTTCCTAATATCCAGTCTAAACCTCCCCTGGCTCAACTTGAGGCCATTTCCTCTTGTCCTATCGCTTGTTACCTGGGAGAAGAGACCGACCCTCACCTCTCTACAACCTCCTTCCAGGTAGTTGTAGAGAGCAATAAGGTCTCCCCTCAGCCTCCCTTTCTCCAGGCTCAACAACCCCAGTTCCCTCAGCCGCTCCTCACAAGACTTCTGCTCCAGACCCTTCACCAGCTTCGTTGCCCTTCTCTGGACTCGCTCCAGCACCTCAATGTCTCTCTTGTGGTGGGGGGCCCAAAACTGAACACAGTATTCAATGTGTGGCCTCACCAGTGCCGAGTACAGGGGCACGATCACTTCCCTAGTCCTGCTGGCCACGCTATTTTTGATACAAGCCAGGATGCCATTGGCTTTCTTGGCCACCTGGGCACACTGCTGGCTCATATTCAGGCGGCTGTCAACCAACACCCCCAGGTCCTTCTCTGCCAGGCAGCTTTCCAGCCACTCTTCCCCAAGCCTGTAGCGTTGCATGGGGTTGCTGTGGCCCAAGTGCAGGACCTTGCACTTAGCCTTGTTGAACCTCATACAATTGGCCTCGGCCCATCGATCCAGCCTGTCCAGGTCCCTCTGTAGAGCTTTCCTCCCCTCAAGCAGATCAACACTCCCGCACAACTTGGTGTCATCTGCAAACTTACTGAGGGTGCACTCAATGCCTTCATCCAAATCATTGATAAAGATATTAAACAGAACTGGGTTATTAATGTTGAGGCAACAACACCCTCCTTAAAAATCAGGAGACAGTTTTCAGAGAAGTTGCTTCTGTTTGCATTTCCAGCTGCCTCAGCTTTATTTGTTCCTCCTCATTGTTTTTCCCAAAAAGACTTTAATGACAGTTCAAAAAAACGAAACATGTGAGAAAAGTTTGAGGAAAAAAGAAATTCACAATTTCAAGTGAAAATCATTAAACTACACACTATGGTAACAGTAATTTTAAGACTTATTAAAGCATGGGGCAGAAACAACAAAATCATTTATGCTTCTAATTACTACTAACCTATTCCTTTTACACTTTCAAATCAAAGGCAACTCACATTCAGCCCATGGTGTAGGTATTACTAGGACAAAACTGCGTGAGCTTTTTGAGGAATGCTACATCACAACAAAACCAGCCAAACTGGCTTAAGAAAGTCAGAAACAGAAAGACGGAATAGAAGTTTACCTGGCCCATGCAGTGGCACAATGTCTCAGCACACTCCCTCCTGGTTTCATTTAATAACAACATTAAAATGTGTAGTATTAAAATCAGTTATGCTTTCTGAGGCATTCAGTGCTTTTTTGAAAATTTCTTTGTACCATGCCCCATTTCAGATCACTCCAGTGCTTCCTTATTTGCTCCTTCTTTCCGGTTCTTTATTCCTTCCCTTGCTTTCCAGCATATTCCTGAACAAGTGTGCTGCCTGTGGCTGCATGATACTATTTGGCAACAGCAGACCCAGCTTAAGAAGTTACTGCCTCTTAAGTGTCCCCCACTGTCTTGCAGAGGTTGTCTCAGCTGGTGTCACGTCAGTCTGACAGTTCATGTGGTCATGCTCTTAACCAGATCTGTGAAATTATGCAGCTTAAATCCCTCTTCCCTCTCTACCATATATAGCAAGAATGCTCCTTTTCAGAAATCCACTTGAGAAGGAGGCAAAGAAAACAGTAGTGTGGCAATGGTGGTAGTGGCCTTTGACAGAAGGTGCAGGGATGAGTGGCTTGCATGGTGATGGGATCTGTCCAGTGACGGGATAAAAATGTGGAAATACAGCTCAAAACACACTCTTGGATGGCAAACCAGCCCAAAATGCTAGCTGTTGGTCTCAATTCCTTCTTGACAGGCTGAGCCTAGGAAAGAGAGACAGGCAAGACAGAGGGACCCACAAGAAGATTTTGCCAGCTGGGTTGGGGCAGTGGACCTGGAAGAGCAAGAGAAAATCAAACAACCAGGTGCTGCAAAGCGGTGTGACTGTGGAGCTGGGAGGCACACAGGGAGGGAGGATAGCGAACACACAGCTAGTGGCACAAATAAGAGTCATCAAGAATAGTGCTGCGTTTTGTGTCATTTCTGTCACCAGTATTATCAAACTTTAAATTTACCAGAAAAAGATTTGTTTGTTTGTTTGTTTTAAAGGAGGCATTTAGACATCTCCTGCTTCATCAAAATCTGTATGTCTTTTTTTTACTGGGGTGCCTAGCCCCTTTTCACAGTATTTCAGGCCCAGAGTTACATCCTTCTTCCAATGTGGTAAACTAACAACCTCTGCATCTCCTGAGAAGTCTTTGTCAACTGCCCACATAACAGTAATCATCAATCTCCTTGTTATTCCTCACCTCATAACCTATTGGCTTCACCCATATGACAAAAATAAACATTTTAAACTGTTGTGGCAATTGAGAGGGAAACTCATTGGAAATGTTGTGTAAAGTAATTAAAGGGAAGAAGAAATACAAACCAAGAGCTATCTTTTCACTCTACTGCATTAAATGACAGAAAGAAATAGAGAAATATTAAAAAAACCAAAGAAACATTTCAAAATTTGAGTTTTTAGGTTTTCAGAAATGAAAATAGAACATCCTTTCAATCAAATGCAGGCGCCCCATCTGTTCTGGAACATCCTTTAGAAAAAGGAAAGTATTTCAAACAACCACTTCTTTTTCAGGTAAAACAAGGTTTACTAGCACTTTTATTGGAATGCCTGTGATGTTCACCTCAGTGCCAGAATCACAATTTTACAAGTTACAAGGAAACGAGGTGGCAGCCCCAGTGCCAGGCAGCACCTAAGTGGCCGAGGCAGGAACAGAACAGTCCTACTAACAGAGTAAGTTTCCTTGCTGCCAGAGCAACTCTTACCTGGTTATCATGCCTCTCGCTATCTTTCTACCTACAACAAAAAAGAGTGAGAAAAGACTCCAACTCTAACACCGCCTATGGTTTCATCTTGGCATGTGCTTGTGATCTGCTAAGCAGGTGGGCTGAAGGGGTTACTGTCTTTAGAAGCAAGGGAGTGCTCTACAGCAGCCATTAATTAGCACAGCCCTTCTCTCTGAAATGCTGAAAAGCACAATGACATATTGGCAATAGCAACGCAGCAGATGTTTAGCACGAGTTGCTTTATTAACTAAACATCCAAAAGCAAACCTGAAGTCTGTACATCAAATAGCTACTAAATGTCCAATATGAAAATCTATAAACAAGTAGAATAAGGAAATACTATTCCAAGATGAATAAAATAATATTTGAAAATATCCATGTCCTGTAAAGGATAATTTTCTTCTGTAAGACAGATTTTAGAACTCAAGAAGCACAGTAAGTTTATGATCGGGTTGTTGTAGAAAAAGTATTTCTAGAAGACAACAAAAATATCACAAACAAAAAAATTCATCTGTTTGATCTAAAATGTCACTGAATGCTTCACTAATTTTCTTCTTGAGCATTTTCAGCATCTTTAATTATCCCAACAGTCAGGTGGTTGCTGTCTAATGGTGCATTGTCTTAACACATTATGTTTTGGAATTTAGTAAAAAGCATTTGACAAGTAGGTGTTACCAAGAACATTAAACTCTTGCCATGCAGTTTAATATGTGTTTCAGTGCCAGCTAAAGACATTCCAAATTCATAAATTGGATCTGGGAACTTCGAAATGAAAACTGTAATAAAGATTTGTCACTGGCAGACAGAGAGGAGACTCCAGTGCATTTCCTAGCTCCACTCACATGATGAGGATCACAGAACCACAGAATGGTTGAGGTTGGAGGAGATCAACTACTCCACCTCTCCGCTCAAACAGGGTCAGCTAGAGCAGGTTGCTCAGGACCATGTCCAGTTGGGTTTTGAGTATCTCCAAGAATGGAGACTGCACAATCTCTCTGGGCAACCTGTGCCAGTGTTTGAGCACCCTCACAGCAAAAGGGTTTTTTCTTATGTTCAGACAGAACCTCCTGTGTTTCAGTTCGTGCCCATTGCCTCTTTGTCCCATCACTGGCCTCCACTCAGAAAAGTCTGGCTCCGCCTTCTCTACTCCATCCCATCAGATACTTACACAGATGAATAAGATCTACCTGAGCCTTTTCTTCTCTGGGTTGAGTAGTTGCAGCTCTCTCAGTCTCTCCTTGTATGACAGTGGCTCTAGTCCCTTAACCATTTTTTTGGCCCTGTGGTGGACTTCATCCAGTATGTCTATGTTTCTCTTGTACTGGGGAACCCAGAACTGGATACGCCAGATGTGTTGCACCAGGGCTAAGTAGAGGGGAAAGACCACCTCCCTCAACCTGTTGGCAATGCTCTGCCTAAAGCAGCCCAAGAAGTGGTTGGGTTTCTTTGCCATGAGTGCACATTGCTAGCTCCTGGTCAACTTGTTGTCCATCAGGACTCCCAGGTCCTTCTCTGCAGAGCTGCTTTCCAGCTGGATGGCCCCTTGCATGCAGTGGTGCATGGGATTATTTCTCCCCAAATGCAGGACTGCATTTCCCTTTGTTGAACTTCTTGAGATTCCTGTCAGCACATTTCTCCAGCCTGTTGAGGTCCCTCTGTACAGCAGCACAACTGTCTGGTGTGCCAACAACTCCTCCCAGTTTTGTAACATTTGAGGGTGTATCTGTCAACATCAACTTCAAACTCGCTAAGGGTGCAGTCTCTCCCATCATGCACGTGATTAAGAAAGATATTAAACAGTATTGGCCCCAGTATCAAACCCTGGGGCACAGCACTAGCAACCTGCCTTCAATTGGACTTTGTGCCATTGACCATAAGCCTTTCAGCCTGGCAGTTCAGCCAGTTTTCCGTCCACCTCACTGTCCATTTATCTAGTCTATATTTCATCAGTTTGTCTGTGAGGGTCTTAAGGGACAGAGAGTTGAAAGCCTTACTAAAGTCAAGATAAACAACATCTGCAGCTCTCTCTTCATCCACCAAGCTGGTAATTTCATGGTAGGCTGTCAGGTCGATCAGGCATGATTTCTCCTTTGTAAACCCATGCTGACTGCTCCCCATCACTTTCTCATCCTTCATATGTTCTGAAATGGTTTCCAAGATTATTTGCTGTATCACCTTCCCAGCGATTGAGGTAAGTTTGTCCCCACCTTGATCTTCTGTCAAAAGTGAACATTATTAAACTCTGAACTAGAAAGCACTAATTCCAGTAGAGGTCCTGCATTTTATGATCATAGTAGCTATAAGAAAGAATAAAAGGGGTTTCCATAGATCCCTCTTCCTGTATTTACTAACCCAGATCTCCCACTACCCAAATCTTTCTATTTTGAAATTCCTCCCAGCTCTCTGGAGAACAGTCCCTGTTCCTCAGCAGCACACCAGGAACCTGTGGGCTTTGCACTCTCTCTTAATTCTTCCAAAATGCATTTCCTTCATCTAAGTTCAAAGTCCCCTCGCACTTCTTTCTATCATACTCCTCTGCTCCTTCCTTCTCCTACTCCTCTCCAATCCAAGACTACAGCCAAAAGATCCTCAGCATTGTTGCCCTAGATTACCCCAGTATTTCCAGTCCTTCAGCTACCAGAACGGGGCTCAGTTACGCCCCCATGATTTCTACTTAAAGATGCCTGAAATGTAACTAGAAAAAGCAATATTAACTCCAAAACGAAAATACGCCAAATCAATAAACCAAGTATCCAAGTCAACTTTCCATTGGGATAGAAGGCCCAAATGATGGCAGTTTAAAGCAATATATATGACATCAGGCTCTGCCCTGAACATCTGTAGCATCACAGCTGTTCTCAAAAAGCAGATAAGATGACAGGCTAGATGAGCATAGTCCCGGGGAATGAAAGATAATCATCAGTAGATTCAGTTCTAGCAATGGAGCCAATTACATTACATAGTGTGTTACAGATCAGAGTAGTTTCACATATTTGGGAATAAGTCTAAGACACTAGGATGGGATCTATTCCCAAACATGGCTTTAGGAATTTATTCCCATGGGGGATGGATATTCCCATGTCCCACTGAGAACTGCATGTCAAACTAGACTCTCAGAATGGCCTTCAGGTGGATCCTCATCTCCCCTAGAACACAACAGGACATCTTTATTACATGTGAGTAGATGGACACTACTGTGTAAGATATTGCAAACAATCTTGCAACACGTGCATGTGATCACAATGAAAGATTCAGGCTTTATATTTCTCCATAATCCTTTCAACAGCTATGAATTTCTCCACTGCTATTGCCAAGTTACACACAGCTCAGTATCAATTCTCTGGAAAACTGTTCGCAGTGACTGCCTGATCTTTGACCAGCCCATTTGCTGCACACTGCCACTGCCACAGCCTCATCCTGTTGTCTTAGTTCTGTGAAAACAAGCCCCTGGGTTTGTTTTCACTGATTATTAGTGTATTTATGAGAGTGCTGACCTGCGGATCCTAAATGAAGATGTTTTAGTAGTAAGTAGAGCAAGTAACATATACATTATCTAATGAATATTTTTAATGTCTTCCAAGGACAGAGTATCACATTTTCTCGATCCTAGGATTTATGATTTTCAGAGAACTACTGTTATGGTCTCAGCCTAACCAAGCCTTAACTTCCAAAGCAATAACACTAAGCAGATGGCGTGAAGCCCTGTTTGACATCCTAATCTGAATCAAAAGCTGTTAACTCATGCACACATAACAATAACTTTTTGTGTTATAGCTGTACTGAGAAATCCTGCTTTCCCCTCAAAGCATTTACAGCCATAGGCCAGCCGTACACATTTCATAAAGAGAATGCTACTTCTGAAAGTACTACTGGGGGAAAAGAAGTTTTAGTAGTCTGTCAAATGTATTTGTATTGGCTTTTTAAATTTAAAGGAAGTATGAGAATTTGGTCTTACAAAGTTTTAATTTCTTACTCCTGTAGAAACTAGGGTAGATGACTCTCCTTGTACTCAGCTGGGAGCCAGATTCAGATTCTCTCTCTTAAATGAAATGGAAGACATTGATCAACTTTAAATTTTGCATTGACATTCAACTCTTTCAGACCATCTTTAAGGAATGAGTGTCTACAGTAAAAGTAGATAAATTCATGTGGAAACTGAATATGCAGCCACTAACAGGCCTGTCTCACAGGCATCCACCTGACAGGAGCTTTATTTGGCATAAAATTACAGTAGAATTGAATGCTGGATTCCTGTTTTCCTGTTTTTCTGTTTCCTGTATGGGGAAATATTTCTGTTTCCCCATAAAATTTATAGCATACAATGATATGACTCTAGGGCATGAATCTACACTTTTCGGTGGAAAGAGATTGTGGGTAACCTGCTTTTAGTCTTGTCGTAGGATAATCAGTGTGTCAGCAACACTTCTGTACAAACTTGCAGAGTAGAAGCACTATGGATTTTACTGCAGACTTACTTTAGAACAGCTCTCAGCCTGTGCTCAATGTTCTTAGCTATTCTGCAGCAAACTTATAGTGCCTTTTCTCACTAAGCCTTTATAGTGACATAGATCCACCATGTTACTTTGTCTGCAATAAAATCACAGGGTTGGAGAGGATGTTGTTTTTTTGAAGCAGTAAAATCTGAGTAATTTAAAATTGTCATTTGGAGGCTTTCTTAGTGTCTTTCTATATTGTATCTAGAATATACTATTAATTGTATATAACCATATATAAAATAGAATAATACACATTATATCTACAGGGTTGCATGACATCCACAGTGATGTAGAATCCATCAATGTGCTAGATAGAGTTTATAGCTGTTACAGCCATTTAGCTATTAGCAGAAATCCAGAACATAGCCCCATACTAGCTACTATAAAGAAAAATAACTCTATCCCACCAAAACCAGCACAATATTAAATTAAAAAGTAAAATTACCAGAGAAGAGATAATTAAGATAATCTCAGTAATACTTCAATACTTTATGACCCAGTGAATAGTTTCAAATATTCTGATATTCAGTTCAGAATTCAGTAAAACACCTCAGTCATTCATCAAGTCATGGTACAAAAACTCGGACTTGAAATATTTTTCATAACAGATATTCATCAGATTTCTTTATGCTTTCTACAGAATGCTACGATAATAACTTCTGAGATGATAGTATTTTGACAGCGGTATATAAATAAATGTTAAATACTCCTATTAATAATAGTATCTAACAACACACAGATGGTAATAAAAGTCCGTAGAAGACCAGCTCTCACATGAATTTCAGCTTCAGCATCACAGCTCCAGCTTTCTTTTTTCTACTCTCTTGCAATTTCCCTGCTTAGGACAGCACTAGTTTCATTACTGAAATCCTCTCAATTACAAGGGGAAACAGCTTAGTTCAAAACTTCTTGATCTTGCTGATGTCAGAGCAGAATAGGTTTCCTTCACTCTTTTTTAAAACTTTCCTGAATTGTGTATGATAATTTTCCCCGAAATGGCTGCCTTTCACCTGTACTTGCCTCTATTGGTGTCAAAGCGCTTTGGAGTGTCTCAGGAGGCTATGAATCTTAATGATAACAGAGCTTTCAATAACTCCAGTAGATCCTCTTTTCCCTCTTTTTTTTCCTTCAATAGCACAAAAGTATAGTAGAGAAAAAAAAGGTAATTTAATTAGCTCTGAGTTATGTTTGTGGGAATTTAAAGAGCAGTTGCACTCTGAAGTGTATCTCTGTGAAAATGGTACTTCATAGTATCACGTTACAGTGTCTCAGCAATTTCAGCCCTGAAAAGCGATCGCAAGTCCCGTTCCCTCTTGCTTTCATGCCATTACTAGTAATGACCAGTAATACAGACTGTCATGAAAACTTGTTAACTCTTTTGTTGATGAAGCTGAACTCACATTGTTAGCTTGTACTGGGTCCCCCACACCAGTGGAAATAAGCAGGAGATGAATGGGTTGGTAGGACATGGAAACAGACATCGGTTTGAGTACCAATATTCTACCTCCAAATCAACACCCACATGAGCTGAACTCTTTGAGAAGTACAGTAGGAACCAATTTTCCCAGGTAAAAGCACTTTGCCCCTAGCTATGGTAGGTAAGTGCTGTCCCTGCCAGCACAAAGTTCCCTTCCATGCTGAATGGACTTACTAAGTGTAAAGTGCCAGTTCCGTTCAATTTGCTTTCACATCTAGAAAAAGGGCAAATAATTAACAACATTCCTGTTGCCTTTCTTACCCCTCCCTGCAGTGAAATACAAAGGCATTAAGGCAATAGCTCCCTTCGTACCTGCTTTGCTTAGTTTGAGATATGTCTGTGACATGAAAAGAGAGCTAGTAGGGACAAATAGTTTGAAAACAGAAGGTCTAGATCTTTTTAGACGGTAGGAGTTGCATTGCTTTCCCATCTTAACTTTTCTGATCACAAATCTCATTTTAAAATTCCTGCATACCAGCTGGTTTCTGCTCCATCTCATAAAATGATGGGTTTGTTTTAATATCTGGTTTCCTGTGGCACAAAAGAACTTTCTCATTTGGCTAGTAAAAAAAATTACTATTTCTATCTAGACAGATATTTAAGTCTTCATCTCTACCTATCTGTAATTATACAGAGAGAGAGAATAAACTCAGTTCCTTATAGCTTCACCAGGGTCTAAAACCTTTCCTATGGGATTCTGTTCTCAACTGAAGATGTTTTGCCCTCATTTTTCAACATACTCCTTAAATTGCTACCGCATAGCTGATAGTATTATTGGACTTTCTGTCTAGATCTTAGAAGGAATTTCAATGTAATATTTACAGCAATGGAAAAAGAAGTAATAGTCAAATGTATAAACTTGGCTGACGCTCACGGAAAGATCCTATGAAGTTACAGTAGCTTTGCTCTGCCCTATTAGAGACATGACTTCATTTCTAACTTTGCTTTTACAAAGACTTTTACAACTATATTGCTCTTCAAAATGCAATGAAAAATTGTTGCTAGCTCTTGAGATTGGAATCTTGTTTGATAAAAAAAGACTTTTAAAATTCACCTAGATGGCAATATAAATAAGAGAAGGTTGTATAGAAAGTCCCATTTTTCATTTTACTTTTTTATGTGTGTTTCATTGTGCAAAAGGTGATTTTTATTTTGCAGGACAAGTCAACTCAACTCAGTACACTATGGAGCTATCTTGCCATAGTGTCTGTGGTCTGCTCTGGAGATGGTTTGCAAATTGTCAAGTTGAGTCAGGAAAAGATCAGTGTAAAAAAAGTCCCTAGTGTTGGAAATCCTGAGATCTGTGTCTCTTCCTCCAGAAACATTTCTCCTCTCTGAAGTATCCACCTTACAGCCTTTCCTTTGAGCCCTTTTGCAGGAAGAGAGAGAACCTGAGCTAGACTTTTCTCTTATGCCCCAGAGACTCCTGGCTTATTGCAGGCATGTCGAAGTCAGAAGGCTATGCGTGTTTCTGCAGTATGTATATTAGAAGCATTCCCATAAGGACAGAAATAAAGATTCTGTAGCATTTATGGAACAGCTGTTGCCCAAGTTGCTCAGCATAAATGTTAAAGACGATCCACTCTGTGTGTTGAAAATCAGGTCCCCTTATGAAAGCAAGTGGTGAGAAATAATACAGGAGGAACCATGGCTGTCTCCTACACATGGCAGAATGAGCAGGCAGTATGAAGGAAGCAGAGAGAAATAAAAAGAAATATCCTATGAAGAGAAAAGATTCTTATTTCCTCAGATTCTTACTCTGCCACTCAGGCAAAAATAAGAAGGAAAACAATACTTCCTAGGTTTTTTACATATACCCTGACCATAGGTAGTGTTACTGAGAAAGACAGTATTTTCTTAGGACCAGAAGGTTACAAATTGATTCCTAGTAAGAATCTGAGTATACAGGAAAATATGAGGAAGTGCTCTTTGTGATTTAGGAGCCTTCTTTAATTTTGGTTTGCGGGACTGAAAATTTTAGCAATAAAACCTTGAGGTTGCTATCTGTTTTCTTACACTGAAATATACAATCAGCTGTTTTAAAGAAGTGGTTTTTTACATCCTTTGAGGCTTGTTACCATAATGTGTAACTGCAATGCACAATGAACACTCACTCAGCAAGCAACTGAACTGTTTTCTTTCCTCCCTTCTTTCAAAGAAAGATAAATACAGTGACAGGAGGGGAGTATTTAGAAAAAAGGGGTCATATGCTCCCAAAATGGAACTCACATCCACGTTTTTAACATATTCTAGGTGAAAAGGCAGCCATTTTAGCAACTCATTCGTATTCACTTCGTTTTGTAGGTCTTCAGTCTTTTTTATCCATTCTTTGCGTGGATAGTACAGCTTTCCCCACTCCTTGCCATTTACGTGGTTGTTCCTTGCAGTTCCAAAAAGCTTCTGTACATTAATCTACTCACACAGACCTCACTGCAAATGAGGTCAGAGGAAATAGCAGCACTGTGTCATTGTGAGTGCTGTCAAAAACACTGTGCAAAGCCTAAAATATTTATTTAAAATATTCCATCTTAAGTTATTAACACTGAAAGCATGTTAAATAGCTAGGACATTCATGCAGTAAATTAGCTCCTTTGTGTTTGATGGAACTATTCATGTGTGTACATGTTATTAAGATAATAGCCTTAATTGCTTTTCATCATTTGTACAATTTTACTATTTGCACTAAATTCAACTGTGAAAATGAAAGGCGATTATTTAGGTTCAAGTTCTGGCTATAATGCATTAGCACAATGCTGAAATGTTTACTTTGCAAGCACAGCAGAGAACTTTTACCCAGTGAAAATACTTTTAAGAGATTTATGAATATATTTCTATTAGAAATTCCAGTTTGGATTCTGAACTGGAACATAAACTTCCTTCCATCACAATCAAAGCAAAGGAACAAAAAACCACATATACACCACATATTTGCTGGTTTTTTTAAACAGGAGACCTGAGTAAAAGCAGAAATCTTTCCTTATCCTAACATTAGGAAATGTAGTAAGACCAGGTCCTGATTTTGAATGCATCGCTGCAAACAAAGGAAGGGAATTGCCGTCTATTTTCTGGTAGACTTTCTCTACATTACAAAAATCAGTGTGATGCTAATTTTGGTGTATTTTTGATGGAACTGACAATATGTCGGCAAACTTACACAGAGCTCTAGAATGAGAGGCTACTTACTTGTAGCTTTGCCTCACATACGCAGCTTGTGGTTCTCATACCTCACATTCGTATTTTCTCAATGCGCTGATAAAAACTTAGTTCCACTTTAACTCAGCATAAATAGTTCCTGTATTTAGAAGTATTTCATACTGCTTAGTGGCAGATATAAGAAGGTTTTTCCTCTCACTTATGATTTGTGAGCTGCTAACACAGTCCTGAAGGTCCACTGTGAAACAGTGGACTGTTTTACTTCTGTGCCTATCAGGAGTAAAAGGGGATCTTTGACAATGGGGCTTTTACATGGATTTCCTAAGAAAAACCGTGCCTGGGGAGGGAGCTTGGGCTGGTGGAAGGAATCCCAGATGGCATTACCCATCAAATGCATCAAAGCCCTCAAGAAAACATGACTGAAGGTTTGACTGAATATCGCAGTGTGTACATCAGTTCCCACTAGCTGCAGATCTCGTTAACTTATGCAGACTCAGGCAGTAGAGGAATCAAACCTTCCTACAAGCTGAGCTAACTAATACTTTTATAAGAAATGTTTAATAAACTAATGAGCACTTCTTACTAAAAGAACATTAAAATAGGGTCAGAAGCTTGTTGCTTAGATGCCTAGGCAGTTCTTGATGCAAATAAGGCAGAAATTTAAAGGAAACTTTGTTCAAAAGGATTAGATGAATCAGTTCAATCCAAGCAGATTTAGAAAACAATTTCACCATTGGCAAGTCAAAGGCAGAGAGTTAGATGGCTTTTGAATCCTGTTTTTATTCTTCCCAAGAAGAAACTTTTGTATGTTGAAAAGTCTTAGGGCTGTATTTAAGATGACAGTTGCTATACATCAGCCCAACATCATTTCATCACAGTTCACTTATTCATGAATTCCAGATTTGATTTCATCACTTTTCATATAATTGGATAGTTGATTAGAATTTCACTCCTGATATGAGTTGTTATGATTGACAGGTCTTATTTATATTGAAAATACTGCATCAAGAGTTGCAAAGTCCAAAAAAACCCACAAGAATTTATGATGAGTGTAGCTATATGGCATCTTTTTAACACAACATTTGAATTCTTTCATTAAAGAAATTGTAGGATAAGAAACTGGGTGCAAATCTGGTCAACAAAGAGCTGCATATACTTTTTTCTCTTTGATTAACAAGATGAGACTAGACCCAATGCTTCATATTACAGTTCATTTGTGCCTTTTTTTCTTTTTGTTTTTTTTGGGGGGGGGGTTGTAAGAAACAATAAAATGGCAAAAATAAAGATTGGGAAATGCACCTGAAAAACTGTGTATGCAGAGTAGTGCTGAAGAGCTTAGAAAAAAGTTTCCCTTCTGTTTCTCCCCTTCACCCAACATTCAGCAGTGTTTTGGTGAAAACTTGTCACAGCTCCCAGGTTAGGATTTCACTTTGATTTTGCCAGCTTCGCAGCTTCACTGATGTTTGCCTATACATCCGTCTCATGCTTGGGCAATGGTGCCATCACCATTGCTCTCACCCTTTCCTAGAGCACAGCACGAGGAAGGTTACAGGAACATACATGATACCCACATGGCAGCAGGTACAGTTGTAGGAAGTTACTTGTGATGCTCCTCACCTTTCACATAGATAGATAACAAACAAGGTAACATGAAGCAATCACTGAATCAGTGTAGCTGTGCAAAACCAGTTCCCAGAGGACTCTCTGCAATGCAAAAATGCCTTCACATGGTTGGCTGCTGCTCCATTTGCCGTACAGTGCTCAGTTACAATCTGTGTCCTTTCTCCCTTCTCTTTTTCCCTTTCAGTGGCCATAAAGATAGCGCAACAAATACTTGAAATACAGCTGACTTATATATTACAACTGAAGTATGTTGCAGACTTTTTTTGGTCTTTTCCACGGGAAATCTCAAGGAAAGCCCCTTGGCACTGTGGAAAATACAGTCTGTTTTAGCTGCATAAGTGTGGGGGTAGAAGACACAATTTAGGTATTTATTTTTCAGAGATTTTAAAGAATCAGTCACAGACAAATATTGTATTATCTTGTACTGGAGGAAGAAGTAATGTTTTGGCTGAAACATCTAAAATTATTTTGTATTTCATTAGTTGAAAGAAATGTTTATTTCCATTTTTGTTCAGTAAAGGTACTAATTTTTCATCTCTACCCACAAAAATACATAGATAGGCTAATTCTTCTTCTCTAGAAAATGGTTTAAAAATAATTTCTTCTTATTCTAAAGCACTTGGTGGTTTCCAGAAAACATTGCAATTTAAAAAAAATCTCAGAAAATACAGATGAGAAGTAATTTTTGTGGGTTTGTTTCTTTTTAAAAAGGATACATTTATCTTTTTGGTCATTTTTTTCTACTATCCAGCCTTATTTGTAAAATCTCCAGTGCAGGAACCTTGTCTTACTCTGTTTCTGTAAAGGACCATCTCATAATAAACACTCCAGACTTAAAATTGAGGAATACAAAAAAGGGAAAATTTGTGAAGAACTGTCTGCGATAGCAGTGATATTGCCACACATTTAGATTAGTTTGGCAATTATTTTGGGAAGAGCTCAGCTGGGATAATCATCTAATGTATTTTAGTTGTGTGCCAATTATTTCACAGATTTCTGCCAGCTCTTCTCACCCTATATGACAAAGTAATAAATCCTGCTTACTGGACACAGTTAAATATCGCTATCAGCCTCAAATCAGCTACTCCAGGAAGCCACGCAGGATTTGGTCTATATCATGGATTGTCAAAGTTGACAAACAACTAGTTCTCGATTGTCACTTTCTCAATTTTCAAAGATGTAAGTAAGATGACTGCAAAATCATCCTCCCTACCTCTCCTGTACCCAGAATGTCTCGGAGTATTGTTGTTTACTGTAAGGCATCCTCGCAGAAATTCTTTGTGGTGGTGTAACTCACCAAGAGATGTGCAAATAGACTTCTGTCCATTCAAAGGTTGAAACTGTACTATTGCCAAATGAGTTCAATAATTTACTTTGGTGTTTAAATGGGAAGCTAAATGCCGTTCCCCATCCGCTAGGGTAAACTGGCTGGAGGCATTTACAGCACAGATAACAAACACCACAGGACAGAGAAAATCTTGACTTCTAGGTTTGCCCCAGATCATAACAAGACCTGTCTGCTATCTGGGAACTGGGTACAAAGGCAGACACAAAGATCCACAGGCTGAAAAATAATTTGACAAGAGCAGAAAGACCATCTCAGTAATTGCTGCCGACACCAGTCCAAACCACTGTTCTGGATGCTTGTGCTAAAAGGGCTGTCCCTTGCTTCGCAGAGGTTGATTTGAAGGCAGTTCTCTAAGAACCACAGCACGTTATTTCATCAGCCAGCTTGTCAACTCGGTGATGAGAAAGCTGTAATCCTATTGCCTCTTATTTCGGTGAAAAACAGAGCTGAGTTTTCAGCATGTTGATGACACTGCAGCCTCATCACCCACCCCAGACCTCCTCTAATGACCTGACTGCAGAGGAGGAGTGGTGGCACAGCTGGGGTGGGGGAAAGGGTAGATGGAGTCCTCATCGTATGCTGCTTAGATTTTCATGAAAATCTGAACTAATCTTCTTGCAAATAATAATGGCACTTTTCCCCCAACCTAACTAGTGACAACAAGCAATTTCTGGAAATACATTCAAAAGAAACAAAAAGGACACTGTTAAAATGAAAGATGCCTAATATAGAGACCCTTAAAGAGGAAAAGCTACGAAATCTTTCCACCAATTATGCTGTTTGTAGAAGTGAGATAACAGAGTTACTGTTACTTGTTCCTCCAATAATCCAGGCATGGCTAATATAATTTCACATTTCTCATCTAATAATAACTTTTGGCTTATGCTACTTTAAAAGCAATGCCCTTATTTAAAGAATAGACAAATCATTAATTTAGGTGAAAAAAGAAATTTGACCTACTTTTTTCACAATTTTAACTTTTCAAAATTATTGGTTCAGAATTAATTGATGAAATGTCAATGATATTTTGTGCTACTAGGCACAGAAAAAAGCTTCAGAAATACAAAAATAACATTTATGATATAATAACACATTTGAGAATATTGCTAATATACTGTACAGTAGATCCATTCAGAATGAAAAAGTTGTCAAATGCAAAAACTGACAACAGAAGTTACCTATGAAATTCAACGATGAACCTCCTCACTGAATTCCAGTGTGTCTCATGGAGATGCACAATTTAGAGCGTGCATTTGGATTCTGTGCACAGAGATGGGGATGGGGATTGCTCTCCGCAGCAATCTTGGACTGGCACTGGCAGCCATAAATGCCTGTGCTAAACATTGAAGCAATTGTCGTGCAAGCATGAAAGCTAACTGCAGCCTTTGCAGTACAGTGCCAAGTTGAACGAGTGCACATTACCATGAACATCACACGCTGGTTAAGAGAAGGGTCTTGCAAGTCTGGTCCAGCCTGGGCAGACACAGAATATGTTCTACCACACTCCACTACACCGTGCTTGGGATACACCCGGTTCAGTGTTCATGATAGCTAGCCATAACTTGGAAAACAGCCTACAGAGCTTGTATTTGAGTACAACTTCCTCATATTATGTCTGTTGTACACAGAGAAAACAGGGAAATAAATTAGGTACGTACATTTTAAAATTCCCCATATTGCAAGCAGCAATTGTGAAAATTAATCTAGGGGATGAGATGTAGCATTCTGGCACAGGCTGCCAGAGATCTGATAATAAAAGAACATTAGCTGCTCTGCGTAGGTGGTTGGCTTTGCTCCCACAAGCTTTCCAATATGCTTCCCATTGCATTTTAATACTTCTGTACTGTGAAGATAGCCATTTACTAAGGGTTCTGATGTTTGATACAAGGGGAGCAGGGTTACAAGGCAGAAAATATCAGTATACTCAGTATATAGAGCAGGTCTGGACATACAGGATAGTGTTGAAGCTCCACTTGCTGAATTAAGATTTCATCAGAACTTAACAAAGGATAGTGTTTAAAAATAAAAATAAAAAACCACAAAAAACAAACAACACCCCCCCCCAAAAAAAAAAAAAAGGAAAAAAGCAGCAAGTGTTTTTTATTTTACTGTTCCCCTGAAAATACACTTTGTGAATGGCTCTAACTTGTAATGTAGATCATCATTACAAGCACCTTTTCTGTTGAGGCAACTTCTCTTGGAAGAGTTCAGGGCTGAGCTAAGAGGGCACCTGAGGAGCCTTGCAAAGTTTCGGGCCCCTGCTAGCTATGAAAGCTCCTCATGAGCAACGTGCTTCTCAGCCAGGCACAAATGCTACTGCTTAGACCTAGTTTCTCCTGTATCCTTACTCACAGGTCATGTTTTCCAGTCAAGTACAGTCTGAGTTAGCAGTTTGGAGGCACTTGCCTTTGACACTCCAGCACTGGTTTTATTAGATGGCTTTTCACAATCTTGCACCTTTCTTATTTATTGTTCTTAAGACAGACTTTGTGCTGCTTCCCCTCACAGGATCATCTTAAAAAGAGACAGAACAAAGGTGGGTTTTAAGTTACCTTAGTGTTGACAAAGGCCACAATCAAAGTAATTTTCCAGATCCCTCACCCAGGTATTAAAAAACTAAGAGCCTTTAAATAAAAATAATAAAAAATAAATTACAATAAATTCTGGATATTTTTGTTTTCCTTTTCATCTTTCAATTTTGAAGGTTTGGTATTGTCAGATTTCTTTCACCAGTATGAAAGTTTCAAAGTTACTCTTCTTACAAGTGAAAGCTTGGTGCTTTGCCTACTCACATGCTTCCAGAAAGGGTCTTTCAGAAAGGCCTGAGATGATAAGAATTAATAGCACTGCTGCCAAAGCTGTGAGAAGCTTTGAACTTAGTTTACTAAATTATGCTGTTGCCTTTCATCCTCACCAAATTCCCTTGTTCACCGTCTGAGTTTTGGGCGTTTATTGGATGTCTGCTCAGAGATGCTGCTCAAAAATACACAGACGGCTGGTAGGGACTAGATCTTGCTTAAAATCTGGATTTCTGTTTGGAATTACATTTTGAAATCTGTTTTTGTTCTAATTGGGAAAAAATGTTTGAAAAGTTCACAGAAATGTTATATTACTATGCCCTGTTGGATGATATATCTGTACACACTTATACCATAAGATTTCGTAAAAAAAAAATCTGCTTTTGTAACACTATCATTTTCTACTAGAAACAGCTTCAAGAATTTTATTAATATTGGGAAAAGACTTGTAATATCAAGCAGAAATCTGACTTTATACAAGTACGTACAGATCTACAGTCTTCACCCAAAAGAAGGGATTTAATACTAAAGTTAGAATAGGGATAAATGGCACAGCAACAAAATTGGAAACCAGGAATAACTAGAGTTATGACATTTCTGAATCCCAGCCAAGTACTGAAGAGTACTTCTGTGTAATTTCTGATTTTTAGGAGGACCACCATATGGCACTCACAGTCTCTTTCTGGCTGGTATATTTGTAATGAAAAGGTCAAAGCTCTGACTCTTTTGTAAAGTCGGTTTTGTGGTTTTTGTTTTGGTTTGTTTTTTTTTTTTCTTTTTTGAAATTTTATGTCCTGTGGGTGTTAAGGGAGGATATGGAGTCTGGAATCATCATCTCATTTTTGGATTTGGGTTTTGCTTAAGATTTTGTAAGTCATTGTAGCTAGATTAATTTTTAGAATCTGATAATCTGGATTATTATCTGCAGATACATATTTTTACTGTATAAGGATTTTTAAGATTTCAAACCAATAAACTTAAGGAGAAAAAAAAATGGGTGAAAATATTTTTCAGGGCAAGGTTCCATTGTTGTCCTTCGTTCAAGTTCTTCCCCCAAGTTCTGAGCGGTGCTGACTGACAGCAGTGCAGAAGGATACTGGATGGCCGGTGGAAGCATTTGCAAACGTTCCAGTAGTACAGAACAGAGATGCTTCTGCTTCCACATTGTGTCTCCTCTTCAGCAGAAGGATATTATCGAGTCAGTCCTGAAGAATTTTTATTATGTTAAATTTTCAGAACTAGCTTGAGTTTTGAATAGGGTTTTTGTATTTTTCAAGTTTTGTTTAAAGCAAATCCTTGTCCTTCCCATTCCTGTGTGAAGACTGTTGCAGGAAAATAAAAATCAAGGTTTCTTCTAAACATAAAAGTGGGAACATAATGTTATAGGCTATGATATTGTGCAATGTGACTGCTCAAAAATAATTTAAAAAAATGGCTAGGCACTCCCTGTTGCTTTTATTTCTAGTTTATCTGTTTCTTCTATACAGAGCAGCATGTCAGATTTCCTGTCATCTGTTTTCCAATAACTGAAAGCTTGGAAGTTTGTTTTACTCTATTAAATCTACTCATTAAGATATAGAGAGTTTGCACTCCACAGAGACATCTGTTCAGCTTTTGAGTGAATTATTTATAACCCATTTAAAGGCAGTATTGCTGTAAAATATTTAAATGTAGTTTAGCCTCTGAATCAAAGTCAATATAAAAGAGACTAGGTTTTCCAAAGGGAATTCCATAATACACAGATTCCCTTTCTATTCTAAAATTTTTCCTTTAAGATAATTTTTTAGCAGGACAATGCCTATCTCTGAAGATTTTCCCAGTATTAAATACACATGTATTTTATTAGGGAAAAAGCCCTACATCTGTATTAATAAAAATGCAAACAGAAATCCCAACAAAACCAGATAAGTTTACACCCACACAGCACTTCACCTTTACGGACAAATAAGTTTCACAAAGCGTTATAATTTGTGTAGATTACTTCAAATGGCATATCTTCCATAGCAAATTATATTTCATATTTTATGGGAGATATTTTTTTAAACATTAATTAACTTTTATGAGGCTTATTTGGGATGATGACTGTATATGTTATTATTGTGCTTAAGATAGAAAAAATGTCCTGAATCATGAATACCCAAAATGTTTAATGGAAAACATATGTTCCCACTCTCACCACTTTAACCACTTAACTCATCAAATTACTTATGCAAATAGTGACAACAAATTATTAGCAAAAGCAGTTTTTAGAAATGTTCACTTTCCTGAAGGTAGCTATGAATATTTGTGGGCTGAAAACCAAGACCTAAGCAATTGAGGGGGCAGCAAAATTAGATTCAGTTTATTTCAAGCATTTGGAAAGTTTAGTGTTCCTTTTCTTGATGAGTTTAGAAACTCCAATTAGATGGTAAGATTCTACATCTATTTTGTTTGTAGGTGATTTTTCTAAATGCATACCCATGTGTACATACAAACACAAAGAACTTCCCCAGTGCTCTTTACAGGTATATTAAAAAAAATAACAAAAAGAAGACCTGAGGAAAAAAATCCCTTTTCATTAAAAACAAACAACTTGTTTCTACCAAATAATTCCACCAGCTGTACCATCGGCACAGGCAAAGCAACAGAAGACGGTCAGTTTTCACTCTTTTATGTAATCCCTATCACCATTAAACAAAACAGCACAGTATGGATCTACTTGGGTTGCAGGAACTGAACAAAACCAAACTAGTTCTAAGGTGAGGACAGCAACTTGCAATAAAATAAATAGATTTTTATTCTGTCTGATTAAAACCAGCATTTTTTTAAATAATCCTAAATTTGACAATGTTTTTATTACTATTCTTACTATTACTTCAAATTCAGTCTTTGGCATATCGTAACAGGAATCTGTTTTTTCCTAAAACAGAATTCATTATTCCACTGACTTTCACATTGCGTTTAGACCCAAACAGGACAATATAATTTTACTCCTAAGGAGGTATTTTCCTTCATTGACAACCACATCAAAAGGATGCTACTTATATTACCTTAAAGTTAAGTATTAACATTTCACTGCGCATCTTCCTGTATCTGAGAGACAGAAACCAGTAGACAGAGAGGTTGGAGTAGTAAGTGAGGGTGAAGGACAGAGAGAAAGAGCAGGAGAGTATATGTGTGACTTTGCACATGCATGCCTGACTTAAAGAGCAAAAGGGAGATTAGCTGGATTGGAGCAACGACCACATATTCCGATATTCCCCTCTCTTGCCTACTGCTGAAAACACTTCTGCGTTTCTGCCATGCTTACCATAGAGCCAGGTTGCATAGCCTTTCCTCAGGAGAAAGGCAATTTTTATTGCTTCCCAGTTTAAAAGAAAGCGAGAGCTTGGAAAAGGTCACTGTGGGTGGACTGCAGTAGACATCTGGTCCCTCACTTACAAGCCTTTCCCCAGTGCTCAGTATGCACATATTAAGCTAAATTGTACAGTTGTATGCAAATTATTAGCAAATGTACAAAATAGCCTAGCTGATAATTTGCATAAATCTCATCCAGAGGTGCATAAGGCTTGGCAGCAATGTCACTGCTGATAAAAATATAAGGAAGAAGAAGGATAAGTGAAACCCTGCCAAGTCAAATGTGAATGGCATATCATTTTGGTATAACCAGAGGGGCTTTGGATGCAGGGAGCGGAGGTTGAGAAGGGACCATCAACTCCTCTTTGCCAGGCTGAAGCTAAATGGAAAGTAAGAGCTGAGCAAAAAAGAGCTGCTGGGTTGAGCTCAGTTTCAATTATACATGGAGCAAATCATGGTGTGAACAAATTCACTTTTAGCGCCTAACATATACAGTCTCTCCTTCCCAGTTTCCCACTGTCAACATACCTGACAGCTGTCTAAGGTTTACCAGCATTATCACAGTTCAAATCCTCTGCGCTTGGAGAAACACAGTGAGAAACTGCCAGAAATTGTCATCCTGCACTGTTAACCCACCAGATGAACTTCAGACTTGCATCATTTGTAGTCATAATGTTCCAATCCATTACCACTGCGAGTGCCTGTGACAGGCAATGAGGCAAGGAGTTACTGTTGGGAATGGATTTGGTTCAAGAATGATCTTCATCCTACCAAACTCCATTTGCTGAACATATTTACATTATTAAGGCTCACTGTGTATTTGGTTTTTTTGGTAGCTTATGGTCTAAACATATACAGTGTGAATATGCACTGCTGCAATGGGCACCCCTTATAAAAGTCTGGAATAATACCATCATGGCTGTGAGAAGAAAAATCGTGCCTTTCTAAAGCCCTTTATGATGAAAAACATCCTACTAAAACTGATGGGACAGTTCTATGTTAGCTAGGGATTACCCTGAGAAGGAAAGTCTTGCAGCAGGAGATCCCTAACACATGAAGGTTGAAGCCCATGGCACTAGTGTGGAAACACACTGCAGTGCATTGCAGCTGCAAGCTTTTTCACTGCTTAAAATTCCCAGTAAATGAGAGTCGTGCAAAACCTTACTGAAGATGTTATTTGCCCCTTCGCTTACTTTTACCTGTTCAGCCTTTAGGAGTGTTTTTACTTGTGACAGTGACAAGTGGAGCCTTGCAGACTCAGACAAATAATGTTATGAAAGCAAAGTTTATTCCCAAAAATGCCATGCAAAAACTCTATACTCTTGGTCCCAAGAAAGCCCAGCAATAGGATTTGTAACACATAGATACTTATTATTGCATAGGTCAACAGACTGCTGGAGATTACCCTATCTGTGCCAATGTTAGCTAGGGCCCAGTGAAAATGCTAGATGAGGATTTTGTGGGACAAAAGTTCATTAAATTTGTATTTTTTGAAAACTAAATCTGAAAAAATAAAACTAGATGAAGCACTTGCTAAAGTAGAGGGCTTTTGACTTCACTGTTCCATACAGGGTATAAGTGTGTTTATTAGTTCAGGCACAAATTTCACATTTCCTGGCATCTGAATGTTTAACTATGGAAACTTTATTTACCATTAACAGGGAGGGTCTTTGCACGTGTGTTGGCTTATTCTTTGAGTGCTCACAATATGTTTAGTGGAGTATGGACACAGAGAAGAGACAGCTCTGCCCCTAGGATCTCACAAAGTGGTTTAGTGCCAAACAAAGCAGTGGAAAGAATGGATTTGTATGTGAGATGTATGTATATATTCTAGGCGTACACAATATCTTACAATGCATCTTACAATGAGAGAGATCAAAGCATCATGCTGAATTTAAATTATAAGGGAGAGAGGTACGCAGGAAATAGGTGGAGATACCAGGTTTTGTAACGGTGAAAGAAAGGGAGGTATATCACACCCAATCCAAATTTTTCCAGCTGCAAGAGATTAGCTTTTGATTTTATAGAAAAACCCACATTTCTGCATTTGCAGAGAAAATTGTTTGAGAAGTTGAAATAAATGTAAATATCTGGCACAAATAGATAATATACTTACAGGATGCCTTTTTTGACATATATCTAATAAATATGCTTCTGATCAACCCAAACAGATAGAATAGCCAACACTGTTGTTTGCCAACAGTATTATACTGATGCAAAACATAACAAACATTTTCTATTTGGTGAGATTAAACCAAGCCAAGAAGTCATGTGAAATTGTATATGAATTTTAACTTAGCAAACTGCAGCATACATAGTAATGGCCAAAGCCAACTGCTTAAGGCTTCATTAAATAAAATTCATAACCCATAAGACTTGTGCAGTAGAAAACACTAATGTTACTGGAAACTCAAGAAAAAAGAAAGTAACAGAAAGAATTAAAACTATGCTCACATTAGATAGAATTATTCATTTGTACTTCAGCAAGTAGCAAGCTGTGTTCCTGAACAAGATGGAATCAATTTAAGGGCAGAGTAATTAGGACTAAACAGATACATGTGATGGAGTAGAATCTCTGCAACAGAAAAAATTACACAACTTGAGAGGCTGGTTTGCTGCCAGAAACAGAATTGTCATCAGTTGACATTTGTCTTTGTAGTGAATGTTGCAAGAATAATGAATTATGATTAAAAGCAGAATAAAGATTGCTGATACAGCCCTAGAGAGAGAGCAAGATGAAAAACACTCTATGTGAAGGTTAACAGCCTGTATACAGAGATCATCTTGTTCAATAACACAGTGTTACTGCCTTTTGAACTCTAAAAACTCTTCAGTATTATATACTGAAGTCCACTAAAAGTTCACAAATGCATATTATTCTCATTCTCCAAGAAATGCATTCGAAAGCTATCTATAATCCATATGCAAATCACTGTCCCAGGATGTTAAGGAAGGCAACTCTTCAGTAAGATTCAAGATAAAGTTACTTATGTGAAAATAACATTTGTATATAGAAGATCAAAGACGAATGTCACAAAGGTATCAGAGAAACAATCCAAAGAATCATTTCTTGCAGAGAAAAATTGCACGAATGGGCAACTGCATCATGGGAATGTTTAAACTATGATGACAGTAATACTATTTGTAAATTTTTTATTCCAGACACTTCTCCTTTGCTTCCTAATCTCACCTTCAAGTTAAAATAGAAGAAAAGGAACAGTTTGTGAAATGCATATTCCATGTTTTACAAACCATCTTTATTTAAAAATATCTAGCTTAGACTACTATCAAAGGAACTTATCAAAAAGCCTCCATATTCTAACCTTGCTGAGTCAGAAATATGTCAAAGATTTTAGTAAGCAAAACATCAGCTCAAAATACTTAGATGTTTAAGATACTTAGAGAAAAAAATTTGGAATCTTACAGGGTGCTGCTGGGTAAAGCCAAACTCTAGGCCTTGCCTAGAATATGAGAAGCCCTGGAAGACAAGACCTTCTGAAGACAAAGTAGAGCTTCCTTTCATCAAAGAAAGAAATTCAGCAAGGGACTGAAACCTTTGATTTATTGATTGATCTGATTTTCTTTAATCTCTTAAACAACTGACCTGATTGTTAAATAACTAATCTCGTTATTTATTATCCTAAACAAGATGGAGGTTAGGTGGAGCATAGGACATTTAGAAGAAATAAAGTGGTATTTAAATTGGATAACACAAATGAAGTACAAACAAAATAAATCATCTAATCCCCAAGGCAGGTGTTGGATTGATCATCCTGCTCAATCCAGATGCTGGCAACTCATCCTGCTCAAATCCCTCGTCCTGCATTTCACATAGTTGGAAGAAAGAAGAGAATAGGAATTGGCTGCTGTATGGGTCCACAGTGTTCCCCTAGCTCAGGAATCAGATGCAACAGAGATATACATGAGATAAACACCTTTTTCAAAAGTAGGTCTGATGCAGTCATATATTGTGAATATTTTTCATTTCTTCTCAAATAATAGTAACTGCTTCCAGATAGACAAACCTTTCCATCTGGAAAGCAGAGGATTTATAGGGCTCAATATCAGTGCTCCTGGCCTAGTCTATACTCTCTTTTCTTATTCAAACATTTTAAAGACAGATTTAGCAGAAAGGTTCAATCCTCTTATTATTGGCTGGTGTTCATCACTTCTGGAACAAGAGAATGTGTGGGATCAAATAATTTGTTAGACATGAGGTGATTCCAGCTACCTCAGGAGGAACTAGACCTTCATGGAAATACAGCTTGTCCTATGCCTCATAACTGAGGGAGTTCACACCTCTACAGCTGGTTGCCTCATTTCCATACACCAAATGATGGGTTACTGGTGCTGCAGGCCTGTGATACCATTACGAAACATATTTACCTGCCAGATGTGGTATATGAAATGTATGAAAACAGCTGCTGGCCTTGAGAGAATGAAGTCTCCAGACTGCTCTGAGCAACTGATGGCTTATGAATGCACAAAGCTTGTTCCCAGCAAAGCTGATAAGCACCAAGGACAAGCCTCTTTGACTGTGCTGGACCTGGGATATCCCAGAGGCAGGATCAATATACCAGTTTGGGAAGTACTGGGAAAGTTCGTAAAACTGGGGGTCTGGGGAGGTCACGGGGCAAGCATTTTTCTCCACCTACAGTTATGAACATGTTTTAGGGGAGTACTTCCCGTTCTTTCCAACGTTGCTTAAGGAGTGTGTAAGATATGGAGCCCTACAGCTAATTTAATTACATTCTTAGCAATTTCAGCATTTATTCTGGAGACAAGCTAGAGCTACCTTTGAGAGCTAATGTAATTATTACAAGCATCACATTTATGGAGATCTGCTGCTGTGCCTTGTGTGATATATATGAAGTCTGAGAAAAATACTGAACACAGACAAATGAGCTGAATTCTGGACTCCTGTGGATCTCCTTGGTAATTTGTGTAAATGATAAAAGCATCCATCTTAATGTCCTTCCTACCAGCAACACAATCCCAGGTTCAGTACTGGAAATGAAAATTCAAAATGTCTCCTGTGCTTGTATTCTGGACAATTGTGGTGATTTGATGGGTGATTTCTCTCAAATGCAAGTGCTTTTTTTCCTGTATAGGTTCTGCTTTATTGTGGAACACGTTGTGCTAATATGTTATAGTGTTTTAAATTGGTTGCGGTATTAAGTGGGGGTTTTAAGTTCCTCATCCTGTGATGAAGGAGCCACTGATCTTTATAAGGATTATTGTGCCTGAATAATTTTATGGATGGCATTGGTGGAGGCTGATTTCCTTACCATATAAAATCTCACTGGCAACCTCAGTGACTGCTAGTTTATGTTCTTGGAGTGCCATCTAACTGACTTACATAGACTGCTTACAGTTTTCTGATATTTTAATAAAACCTTTTGGCATAGTAGTGGTAATTTATTTCATTACAAGTAACAATATATGCTAAACATAGGCACAATGAGGAGAAGAGTAAATGCCAAACAAAACTTTGTTAAACTCATAGTTATGTTTAGGGAAGAAAAATGAATGTGTAGTGAGCTGAGCTGGCTGCTTATCCTTATTAAACAGCCAAAGAATTGTGCAGTGTCACAGAAAGTGCAATAAATAAAATTAAAATGCAAATTAGAAACAATCAAACAATTCCCAAGGTCTGCATGCAATTTCAAAGTACATGCAGATGAATATAGGATCTCTGCCCCTTCCAACTTCTTTTTGGGAGCCTAGGCATCATGAGAGTGCATGGGGGCCAGGAGCACAAGAGCCGTTTTCCCTCTTGCAAGCTTTTGAGCGATCTCTCTCCTGAGAAACACTCATAATTCCAGCTCCCAGACAGCCTGCATGTCCCAGAAGTGCTCTGTAGAGTGTGGTGGAGCAAGGGCTTGAGCAACTCCATATGTTTGGCCAAATATTAGCAGAGGAGCTTGTGTTGCCAGAAGGACTTTGTCTTCTTAGGTGACTCACTGCATGCAAGGGTCTGCATAGGTGCTGGACTCAACAGGGGGTCTATTACTGAGGTCCATGCAGAACCTGCACAGCATCCCAGGTTGCTCTCCTTTTCACCTCTTGTTGCAATAACCTGTCCTACATCCTCTTCTCCTGTTTCTCTTGCATCACTGGGAAGCACCTTGAGCTCAATACTTCTCTTTAGAATTTTCACAGCAGTGACATGCATTCTTGCTCTTTTCCTGCTCTTGGTGACTCAGATGTGCTTAAGCCCCAAGGGGGAATGGCCACCTGTCAGATCCCTAAATGCCTGCAAAGACATCCTGCTCATTATCTTTCTTCCTTGAAGGAAGGAAAAGTAAGAAATTATTTTCTCCCACTTCATTTCTGCATTGCAAGGCCACAGCTGGCATGCTGCATCATTTTTGTATTCTTCCTTTTTTGTTTGTGAACTCAGCTGTCTTAGAACTGCAGGTGTCAGCCCACAAGACAAACAGTGAAACATATCAGAGTAAGATCACTGCCGAAAGCTTTATTTTATTAAAAATTTCTTGAAAGTCTAAAGTAAATATGACATTTCTTCTCCCTGAAAAAGTGGTGGCAGGATAAGATTTATAAACAGAGCTTCCATTGCTGACCTCAGTTCTGTAATCTGCTTCAGTGTGGGCAACCCACGAAGGACACCGCAGGGGGAATGAAAGAAGAAAGACACAAACCAACACAGTCCTGGAGGGAAAATGGAAGGAGGAAAGGGAAACGCTGCATAAATCCTTGGGTAGCCCAGCACACCTCAGAGAATTATGAAATACCTGTGGAGTTCATTGGCCATCTTGCCTTTGGACATAGGCGTCTGTCAAAACAATAACCAATATGGTGCGGATGGCATGCTGTGTTGAAAATCCCAGTCCTCCTTTCCCACTCTTATGGGTGCCTGAGAACCCACCTGTGAAGGAGTCCTGGACGATTCTTCCCCGGATGCCTGGTGGGACAGCCTGCTGGTGAGCCACTTCTGTTCTCCCAGGGGAAATTTCACTCATTGGGGCCTCCTCTTCCCCATCCCCTCTCAGTTGTAGGAGAACAGTGTCATGGGGAGGGATCAGTGAGTTCAGCTCTTGGGACACTGGCATGTACTTTGTCAGCCTTCATGCAGCAGAAATATGAAAGCAGGGACTCCGCTATACTTGTGGTTAGTATCCTTTGCCTCCCAGTATAAGTGTTTCAGTCCTTGTTTTGCTTCTGGCATGGCATCCCAGGCATATGATGTATGTTTCTACTATGATATATGTTCCTATTAGTGATGCCAACCCTGTGCTTCCTTGAACGATATTCCGGGTATTACTGGGAATGCAAGTAACCCTCTGGCCAACAAGCCACATATTGGCAGTACACTCTTGGCCCGGTGGACCACACGATGGCTGGCAGCCTGGAGCCCCTAAATGTTACACTGGCAGTCTGAAGCAGTCTAAGAGGAAAAAGTGTAACTAAACACCAAAGAAGGTGATATAAAGTACCATCCATCTCCTGCAGAAGGAGTAGTTTGCAAAAAAAGACAGAAGACCAGTGAAGGGACAGTTAAAAGAATATCTATAAAGAAATACTTGTTTTTGTGCCCAGTTGCTTCCAGATGTGCTGTAACCACACTACAGGGAGGCAGGGTAGAAAGGATAAAAACAGCTCTGTTGGCTGCATACTTGAAACCTGAACACCACTTGCAAGCTCAGACTGTAGTCAGCCAGGAAAGGAGGATAAGGATTTTCAGTGTAGATGACAATAGTGGCATAAGCAACCACATAAAACCTATAAATGCATACAGGATCCAATTTCAGCTCCTGAACAAAACAGTTTCTGTCCTGGCATTTATCAATACAAACCACCCCTCTGTGCTTTACATCTCACATAAAGGAGAAATATAAGCTGATGTAATTACATAAGTGCTTAGAAATAGTTATTATTAATGTAGGTTATCTATGATCTGTTATGTTGTACAATCAAAGTAGGGGCATTAATGGTTTCATGTACAAGGCATGAGTCAGCAAAAATTTAACAGCTAAAAAAACCCACCATAATAATATTAATTATGTTTATAATAGTCCCAGACTGTACAAGACTGTTCACGTTTTTATCTACATGGAACCATTCTTTAGGTCATATGGGTAAAAAATATAGCATCTGTTCCTCTTACTCAAGCATTAGTGTTATATGACAAACAGAAAGGAAGGACCGTACCATGCACTGGTTAGAGTGTTTTCCCTTACTTAGAACAATGCTATGCCTTTTGAGTTCCAAAATACCTTAAAAATGCACCCTATGACCAGTCATTTCCAGGGAAGTCTTGTACAAGGTACCATTATAAAAGGCATTCAGAAAAACTCGCGTTGAATCCCGTGGATAGCCCTGATCATCCGGGGTGGTGAAAGACTAACTCAAACAGGAGAAGACTCTTAAGATGACCAGGGGCTGGGCAGCCCCACCACAGCAGAGCACGTTGTTTTGCACCCCAAATAGAGAAACCGAGGACAGGAATATCATCCCTGCCTACAGTTCATTATCCAGTGCCCTCATATAAGTGTTGTGCAGGGAGAAAACAATTTAAGCTCCTGGATAACGTTGGCACAGAATCAAGATATAAATAAATCTGGACAAGAGACTAGGAGAGATCTGTAACAGAAGAACAGTATGGCTCTGAAACACTGTCCCAATACATGCTAAGAAAAACTGTCCTGGGCTGAAGATCTAAGATGTGTTCTTATAGCAGAGAATGTATTGTTGTGTGTCATGCCTGTGAGAACAAGTAAACTGGACCTGGTATACCAGAAGGTCCATTCAATACTAAATGCCCCGAAACAGCTGGGCAGCAAATATGTCTTTCCAGTCCTTATCTGTATTTATTTGTAAAGTCGTAAGTCAGCTGTATCTAATAAGGAACAATGAGGCTATCACCAACACACTACTATAAATAACCTCAATGCAGGACCATTACTCACTATAACAGAGTCATCAAAACTAATCAGTACTTGCCCTATAGACAGAGAAGAATTTTATTTCATGGGCACCATCCTCCTAACACAATCTTTCAATGGCACATCCCCATGCTGCTGCAATACAAACAAAGGTAACGAAACTAATGTGAGAATACAACTGTTAAGATTATTAGCAGTTGTTCTGAGGTCTTCTCAGTACCCCAAGTTTTACACATCGTGAGATTTCTCACCTTATATTTGCAAAATAGAAGAGAGATTGTTCTATTTCAGAGGGTCACTTCAAAAGGCTTTTAGGTTGGAAGGGAGGCACACTAGAAACCCAGAGACGGGAGCAGAGCTACTTCAGACACATACCTTTTCCCTTTGTCTCCAAGCAGCTCCATGGAAATTGCATGGGTAATTACACAGAGTGGTGTTACAGTGCCTCTCCTTTGAAACTACTCCTTAGCAGACATCTCTTTGCAAGTGGGGGCTTCCCTATGTTAAAAGGTGAAAATGGAGTTGTAGAGAAGTGCGGTGGTGTAGGTATGAACACCTCATTTTCTGGTAATCCGGAAGGCTAGGAGAATGCCCCTGGCTTGTGCAAGGAGATGTTTTCCTTGCATCCAACGCCACCTGCTTGTATTGTATGAAAGGACTGCAATCAATTAAGCTGCATGACTGAGTAGCAGACAGTTTCAGGAGGGAAAAAAAAATCACAAACTTCTGTAACTGAAGGAAAATGACTAGCATGGAGGGATAGGCAAGTTTCAGCAAAGTTTATAGTTTGCCTGTGTTTCTAGTAATTTTCTTTTTCATCTGCTTTATCCAAACCACATCAGTCTGCAAACATGGGCTGCAAACTTCATGAGAACATTTATTTCTATGGAGAACCAGGCTAATAGTCCACAGTGAGTCATTTTTAAACAGTTTAAGCCTTTATCTGTTCATGAGGAACATAACATCTTCGTATTTATTTACTAGCCAGAACCATTCATTTTATGGCTGTTTATCTAGAAGATTGTTCTCAAGTGAGTTCATTACATGTGCCTAGTATTTCAAATGCCAGGTTTACTGGTTGTTGTCACTGGATACTAATTCCCTTAGCAATGCTCCTGGCTGAATGAATACTACTACCCTTAAAAATCTGTTTTATAGTGGGAATATTTACATACATGAAGCTCCCATCTTGCTTCTGGAAATGTCTCTTTTTCTCAACTTAAAGTTTGCCATTTTTGTGGACACTCTTAACAAATAGCTCACTGATGGGAATATTTAGAAGAAATAAGGTGGGTCAAAAAAATGCCAAGACCCATCTATGCCCTCTCACCTGATCAAATAGGACCAAAAAGTATTGCAGGCTATTTAATTGAGCAACTCTTCTGAGACTTTCAAACATATTGATTTTTGATCCTAACCAGAAAGCACAGGTCTCCCTGGTTTTTTTTTTTAGTCTTAGCTACAGTCCAGAAGTGAATAACCAGCTATTTCAGGATTTCAAAGAATGGACTTCCTTCCTTAACTCTCTGCAGCCTTCATAAGCCACAGAATTTTGAGAAAGCCACTAAACATAGCTCTCCAGTCCCTAAATTAATTTATTTTAGGTAGGGAAGGAGTTGTGTAAAATTAGCCACAGTTAATTTACTTAGTCTAGGTGTGGTGCTAATGACTTTCCTGAGAAAGACTGTCCAGGTGCACAGACCACTCTTGGAGGGGTAGGGAGACCCCTCTGCTCCTGCTGACATAAAGGCTTTGCTCTGTAACTAGAACTGAGGAGTTGCCAGCCAGGTCCTGGCACACAAATATCCATCTGGTAGTGCTCATTGTAGAAGTGTCTGCTAACAGAGCTGGAAGTTTCTCATTTTAGTAAGAAGTTTAAAATTGCATCAGAGGAGCCCATGTTTGCTTTTGCTTTCTAGAAGCTTAAGAAGTCACAGTTTAGTTACTAGTCCTGCTTACAGCCTTTTTCCTGCCATTAAAAATCCCTGTTAGAGGGATTTAGAGAGGGAACTGATGTAGAAAAGCATACTGTGGTAAACCCAGGCTAAATAAAATCAATAGCAAAGACGCAGTTGACACTAGCAGAGTAGGATCAATGGCACTATAAAATTAGACTTCTCTATATATCAAGATTGTTTAGCTTGGATTTGAACAAGACACACTCCTATGCACTATCAAAATCCCAGTTCAGGGAAGCACACATGCTTAATTTTAAGCTATAGAGCAGTGCCCTAATTTTTCTGAATGGAATTTGTAACAGCTAAGCTAAAATTACCTTCTCCTCCAATTTACATGGGAACCTTAGTTTTGGCATAGGAGTACCTCCCAGAGTATTTCAGTTTTTTGAAAAGCATTTTCAATGCAGAAAAAAAGTGTAATATTGGCTTTAGAATTTATATTGTCATTCCTAAACAGGTTTCCATTTTCAGGAAGACCATGTTTATAGTGCAACTACTATAATAGTAACTAGGCGTTGGTAAATGTTTTGGTTCGCTTACATTCAAAAGCCTGTTAGGATCAACAGGTTGAAATGCACCTCACAATATATTGCTACATGCCAGAAGGCTTTGCTGGTTGTTATCAGTTATTGGAAATCACTTCTTTCCATGACTCTGCTATGTGCCAACCTAGTCGTACAATCTCCAGTATTAAGACAGGCAGCAATAAGGTATTCTTCACCCTACAGGGCAATGAATCTGTATGTTGAGGAAATGGGGCCCTGAACTTTCTCAGCATGTTTTTCAGAGGAATTTAAAGGGTAACAGAATGTCTTCATATCAGCAGCTGAAGAGGCATACAGGAAAGCTACCCACAGCTTACCCATTTTCACAATTTTTAGTAGTTTATCAGGCTAAATGACATTCCAAAATAATTTTTCACTAAGTGTAGGCATGATGGCGTTTTCAACTTTACTTTAACCTCCTGAGGATAGAATACCTTATTTTTCCAGAACAGGTCAGAACCTCTTCTTCCTTAATAATGATCAAATATAAATTCTAGCATCCTTTAAAATTCAGCAGAACCATGGAAGAAAAGCGTGCCATTGAATCATGCTTTTATCAGTAAGTACTAAAAGAGCAACTCTGGAGCAGCTATGAGCTTAAACAAGGAGAATCACAGTTCATGTCCTCTGGTTTTTCTCTCCTTTCCCTGAAACTTTCTGTCTGCCCCTTAGGTAGAGTTTGCTCTTTATACAGAGCCCCAAGGGCCCACTCCTTCATTTTTGGAGGCAGAGGACAGCCCAAAAATCTCAAGTATGCAAATCCTGACAAGAAGCAAAGGTGAGAAGCATTTGAGTTCCATTAAAATGGAGCTGAGAAACATGTGGAACTGATTAAATTCATATATCCCTTATCTTAACCAACAGCCTAATATTTTTTTATTAACAGTAAGTCTGTGGATTCAAGTTTTATTTTATAGAATAGAAACTGTAGAAATCTAAGAGAAGAAAAATCATCACATTAACATCTGTGAAATAATGACTCATATGCCCAGAGAGTCATTGTCTTACACTAACAATATGCAAAGCCTAGAGAAGCTTTTGTTAATGATCTCTATTGAGGGATTGATGGTCACACAAATGGCTGGCATCTGCTGTTCCAGAAATGAACTAAACTAATTTCATTTCATCTCTTGAAAGAAAATAATATCCACAAAAGTATCAGACACAGAGTTTCTCTGTGTTTCTCTGTGTTTCTCTCTTATTTTGCAGACTTTCTTATTCATTCCAGTGACAAGCTGGGCATGCGAGTATCAGACCGTAAGGAAACTTGACAGCCTTTGAAATGGAGGCTTTGAAGAAACAGATGCACAACACAAACTGAAGAAGGACTGACACAGAAGTGACAATACATTGGCAAAGAAATTAAAAAGGGGAAGAGCAGGTAGAAATTGCAGAAAGAAGGGTGGATTGATTCCTTGGATTTCCACTATATGTACACTGGAGGACTGTTTTGAAAATTATCAGACAATTAGGAGGTGTTTTTTCTCTCTAGGTGATACTGGTTATGCAGCCAACTAATACATGAAAGTCTAAAGAATATAGCACACCAGGAAGAGAGTGAAAAGTTGTAATTGTTAATCAGTACACAGAGAGCTCAATTTCTCTTGTGACCGAAATCAGAGCTCTCTTGTCCCCTGTTCAGATACTCAGATATCAAATCCTCCACTTTCCTTTTGTACACTAGAATCATTAGATAACTACCACAGGTTATTAGAATAATATCATTTTCAGGGACACATGCACTTTTCTATATCCTACCTTCACACAGTACGTGATTAGAGAAGCACATTAGATTAAATGAATTGTACAATTAGACCTCAGCTCCTTGAAAACTGACTTTCTGTCCTGAAGAGTCTACTCATCTTACAGAAGGAAGCAGAGGACAGCAGTTAATTCTAATATACCACTTGAGCGAAATTCTTGGTTGAGATAAATGAGCAAAGTTTCACTGATATCAATGAAGCTGAAGTGATTCATACTGAGTAAGGGTATGATCCTTAATCATTGCTTATATTGTTATTTATCTACTCTTAATGATGTCTTCTTTTCCTTGAGATAGGAATTCTGTATAGATTTTTCTCATAAACCTCATATATGCTACCTTTAGGGCTTTCTGGGGAAAAAACCAAAACACAAGAGCTTCTTCAATTTTGCAAGTGTTATCAGGAATGCTAGAGCCAGATTCTAAATTTTAGCTTGATGGTGACTCAGTCTGATAACACACTGACTTCCAAAGCAGACAAACTTTTTTAGACAAGTGCTGACAGATGTTGTGGATCTGAGACAGGAAAACAGCCTTTAGTATTTAACGTGGTAATGAGAAATTAAACTGCCTGAGGCATGAAATATAATTGTTCATTTACACTGAAAACATGTTGATGCAAAAATAATCATTACAGTCATGGATAGGAAAAGCAGTAAAATAATAGACCCAAATCTTCTACAAACCACAGGGTCGAAACTTTAATATTTTCTCTAAGTAGCCTCTGGGGAAAATGCATACTTTAATGATAGCATTGGTATAGGTCTCTTCATGGTAGAAATGGTGGAAAAGTTGGTATATACACACAGTTGTTCATGACTGAGTCTTTCTCAGATCAAGTGAAAGAGCTGACTGAATGCTGCAGTGCTATACCTTGTAGGTCCAGGCTATCACTGCCACTACCAGTAATAGACAGGTTATAGCATAATGATTAGGGAGGATTTCCTCAAAAAGGTCTTAGAAATACACACTTTGGCAAAGGGACAGCCCACAGAAGTTGGGTCTTGCCAGTTTCTTTTGTGGTGTGAAAGGGCATGGCCCATCTGAGCTAAGCCATCCCAGCAGCACCAAAACTCCACAAGAGTTCAAATTTGAATGTACCAGCTATTGGACTGGACAGTGCATATCAGTAATCCTCTGCTGTTGCAAGAACGAAGAAGAAATAGAAGCCAAAAGAGTTTTCATGAGTAAGACATTCCCCTTGATGTCTCCTGGCTGGGGCAGTAGATACAAGGAGGAAAGAGGCTGGGCCATCAAACACACAAGCAAGGGAGAATTCCCCACATTCAGACTCATGAAAGGAAAATTTTTGTGAGTAGATAGAAAGCTTTGACCACCATGGCATGCTGCAGGAAGGTAGGATCTTCCAAAATTTTTCTGGAATTTGAGTTATATTTTATTTGCTGTTTTAAATATTCATCCAAAGTGAATAACTGAAGTTCTGAGATTTGCCAGTGGCTGAGTTACAGCATAGGTTTCATAAGTAATACAAGGGACACGGATGCAGCACTGAAAATATAAAACTAGCATACTTTCAGTAAAGCAAAACCAGCAGAGAAACATATCTTCCTAGTTTGTTAAACCAAAAGATGAGAAAGCTTGAAACACATATCGTCAAATTTTCACTAGGAGAAAAAATGAAAAGAGGTTCAGCTGCCACTGTAACCTGAGGCAGCTGCAGTGCTAGTTGCAAAGCAAAGGCAAAACCTGCTATTGAGGTGTTCTGTAATGTTTACTCTTTTTTAAAAAAAGATTCTTTACTGCAGCTTTTTATTCAATCAATAAAACAACAAACAAGACCCAAAGAAGCCACGCTCCTGTAAAGTCACACGCTCTGCTACTCTAGGGCAGGTGGGTAGACAGGAGAGTCCAGGTGAGCACCAGGAACACCAGACCACCATGATTTCACACTCTCCCACTGCAGCAGGAAAGCAGCACCTCTTTAATTATTGTGCAAACCACAGAGCAATGCCTCCACATTGCTTTTGAAAACACTCTGTATATAAAGGCCCTCAAATCACAACATGATTTATAAGACATATAAAAGGCAATTTGTATTAATTATTCTGTATGGAAAACATTAACCTCCCTCAGTAATGGGTTATCCCTATCTCCTTCTACCACCCCCTCAAGTATTTATGATTGGTTTCCATCACCTTTTCCCATCCTTATCCAGGACCTACATGATTGTAGCTGTTGTAAATCAGTAATGTACTTCTAACTTCAGTGAGGCTTTCGTATAATATCTTAACTTCTCTCTATATTTGACTTTATTGTTCATTACCGTATTCCTTTCTGCCAGGTGCCAGACACACCAGAATTTCCAAGTAGGTTTATCTTTCCTTTAGCATCATTAAAGAATAGATATAAGAACAGATTTTTGACAAACTGTAGCTCTAGTTTCAGACTGATTATTATTTTCTGTTCTCCATAATGCTTTCAAAATACTTAGGTGACTCAGGGAGTCTCCTTGACTTAAGCCTTATATCCATAATTGAGCTAAAACAGACTTGGACAAATAGACTTGGACTTATCTATGTCCAAGAACAGGACTGTCAAAAGTAATCCCCTTAGGCATTAAAGTGCAAGTTAAGCTATCTATGTACATAACACACTTTCCCTGGCCCTGCTGCCACTTTTACACAGCTGAGGCTCACCGTGTCTAGCACATGCCTTGGCTAGACCAGAGTCCTTATTGCCTCTTCTTACCAAAGGTTTCCACAAATAAGCTTAAAGGCTGTAAGGATGTCCAAAGTGTATCTAAAGCACATCTACTAAGCAGAGCTTTGTTCAAAACACAGTGTCAATTTCTTTAAAAAAGCAAATTAGTTTGGTGGTAATGGGTGCTGATCTTGATCTTTCTAGTCTTTCATTCCTCCTTCCACTCTTGCTCACCATACATGTTTATCCTGTAGCCCATTCTGTTGGCCAGTATAAAGGAGATATGACTTATGTGCCCTTTTCAGTTGGAGAAAGTTAAGAAACATACCTGTCACCTTTATATTTTTTATTCCACCTCCTCTTTTGAAGCTACTTTTCAGAAAAAAAGTCATAGTTCACTGGCTGAGAAAAAGTGAATGTAACTTTCTACCCCAAGGACAGTGGTGCTTACCAAGGAAGCATACCAGATTCTGGTCCCTGAACAAATGAGCAACTCTTGAACAACTGCCTGATCTACATTTTCAGGAACAAGTTTATGCATTAGCTTTAGGGGAAAGGTAGAAGCACATGCATCTTTCTATTCTTGCTGAATTGGGACCTAGAAATTAATTTATTTGAGAATAGCAGTTTAAAAATAGCTCTTCAGATACATCTTAGATTTATACTATCCCAAAAACTGATGGGTATTTAGCAAAGCTAGGTGAACTAGTCTGTGTTTACTTCTTTGTCACTCAAATAAATATTTTCCTCCTAGATTACTTAAGACATGAGTCTTACTTACCTTCAGAAATTTCTGTTTCTTGGGATTAGCATCAGGAAACAAACAGGAGCACTTGTCTGGAAGCTTTTCAATGGCTCTTAAACCAAAACAGGAGTCCTTTAATTTGTAGTGATGTCCTCATGGTCACTGTGTAAAAATGAACTGTGGTCATTTACTTTCTGACTAACATTTTTAATTGAAAAATATTGATACATGGAAATATTTTGCTGGATGCAGCAGGAGACGGTTATAGGTCTTAGATGAGATATCTGGTCAAAGTTAGAAATTGTCTTACAGAAGCAGCCATTAGGTCTCATGCCAGGCTCTTAGTGATCCTGTAGAAGACTCAGCTTCAAACCTGCATACCTTGCTCAGAGCAGGGACATATAATTGTTTTCATTACATCCAGTATGAATACACTAAAGATTTTGGTCTCTTAAAAAAAAAAAAACAAAACACCAAACACAAAGAGTCTCCAACTTCTCCCTGTGCAGCTTATGCACTCCCTTCAATCAAGAATTTTGAGATTGTTAAACTGCCATTTTCCTCCCTTGCTCTGCTGAAATGTCTTCAGGACCTGCTCCTACTGCATGCTGAAGTCAGCAATGTAGTTCTCGTAAGCTTGAATTTGCTGATAGTCGCCTGTATCACAAGCAAATAAATAAATTTTTAAAAGTGCAGAACTTTGGTGTGAAATAAGGCTACAGTCCCAAAGCAATCACAGAAATCATGTTCTCATTATTAATTTTATTCAGAACTTCCACTGCAGAATGAACCATTCTGATCCAATATATTGTGAGATTTTTGCATGTAATTTTTTCTTCTTTCAATTTGTGTAACAAATGTCACTGAGAAAGAACTGATGGAGTTTGGGGAGTTTAATTGCTTTGAGCTTTTATATTAAGCAGGGTTTATCTGCGATTATGTTTGACTTGGATCTGAACCTATTCATTAGATACAAAGGAAGTTGTTTGTTTGATTGTGGAGCAATAAAGCTTCCACTTTCTTACCAGGGAGTCAACAACATTATCATTTGTCACTATAATTTTCTTCCTCTCTCTAGTAGGCAACAATAGATCTTGCTTGCAAAATGATGGGCAACAGCTTTACACCCCTTCAGCATCACTGGCAGGGAGCTGTGGGTGGTAACACTGCACTGTTGACTATTTCCCCCCCATTTCTGGATGCTTTCCATAAATAACTAAACTACGTTTCTTCTCTAATCCTGGTTGGTACAGTAAACAATAAAATAACCCTGCCACCATACCTACCTGGCAGAAAGCCAGCATAGCTGAGGATTCAGAGAAAATGCCTTAAGGCTTGAAATAAGGACCTGTCACTCTCTAGGTCAGCAACTGCAAATGGACCCATGTCAGCAAAAATAAGAGTATTTAGCTGTTTATAGGTGAGTTTGGAATAGTTTACTCCTTCCCCAAATTCACCCCACTCCAGAGATCATCTTTAAAAAACAGCTATCCATGGATTTTTTTCCCCTCTTAGTTCTTTTCTTGCTAGGAAAAAAAGTCATCAAAAGCCTAACTTTTAAAGAAAACAGATCTTGTGCTGTTTATTTCGGTCTGCTTTGTCCACTTTTTACTTCTCCCTCCTTCTTTTCCACACTGTAATTAAAGGAAAAGAAAGTAAAACAGAAAGGACTCAAGATGAAGAAAATTCTCAGAAGCTTTCAAAAAACAGCAGATGCTTTGAATATTCATTCTGTGAAACATTCATTTTTCAAGAAGTGCTGCAACTGAAATGTGGCATCAAGATGCAAGAAGGGAAACCATCTTGGGGAATAATATATTGATTAGACAACCCAGGTTTAGTATCATCAGGTGGTCACAGTGAGCTACCAGATTCTCATGGTTGATGAGTCTAAGAAACAAAAAAGTATAATCTGTGAAGGTAGAAAATAACTACTCCATGTGCCGCAGAGAGATAAGATGACTAAAGCAATTGACAATTTTTTCTAAGCTTTTGGGAAAGAAAAGCTTAATAGCTTCGTAATAAAAGAATGAGAGAGAGGGGGCACAAAAGGCGGAGAGCTGATGTCTGAATGGGAAACACTGAGTAATGGGGAAAGAAATAAAAGGAAAATAGTGTAAAACTAAAACAGATATTAATAATATAAACAGATGGCCTGAACTAGATCTGTATTTCATTCACTGTCTGAATCACTCACTAAAAAATAATGAGTATTTTGGGCTTACACAAAAATTCTTTCTCCATTGAGGAAACCACAAAATCAGATCATACCACATAAACCAAATCAGTCAAAAAACACTCTCCCTTCTCTCCTGAAATGCTCTTTCAGTTCAGGTAAAACACATTGAGTAAAACATTGCAAATAAGAACAAATGTTTAAATTGACCCTGAAATAAAATGTTTTGCTCAATAAAGGGAAATAAAACATGGCCAAATCTGATACAAAAATTGAGTTAAATTTGAGAAGTTAAAACTGGAAGTGGAAGTTATTGCCTTCATTTTTCCACTAAGGAGAAAGAGTTGTATAAAAAATTCCATTTTCATAATTGACATAACTTATCGCATTCCTTATTTTTTTATCTTTCTATCTTTGTTTTAGTCACTTCTCTTCTCTTCAGTGATTCTGTAGTGCTTGTTAATTCGCTGAAGTTATACCTAGAGAAGAACTGCTTCTTTCTGCTATGTCACACCACCTCTCAAATAAAGAGCCCAAAACAACACAGAGCTTCCTCATCTGTGCTGTGTATAGTGAGTTACAAACTCATCTTTCTTTCACTGCTCACTATTGTCCCATAATAATCATTGAATGCAAGCCTTTTCCCATGTAGAGCACTGCTAATGCTTTATGGCATGGCCTACGATTTCACCAGAGATGCTCCTGGCCCACAGAGGTTTTGCCATACAACCCCCCTATCTTGGCAGTGGAAGGACAGGACAGGATGTGCAGCACTATGCCAACTGATAATATTAAAGTTTTAGGTGAGAATATTAAAGTTTTAGTAGACATAATCAACTGTTGCTTGCAAGGAATTTCTTTACTTGGTAAGGTGAATTACTAGGTTGTGACTTGACTTCCTTAGAGAACTATTCCCTCCACAGCAAACCAAAGAAATATTTTGGAGAGTTCAATAAAATCAGTACTTGGCCCTTGAGCAGAGGGATTTTCAGATGGAGTCTTCACTCCAGCAATGAAATAAATGGCGTAAAATGGAGACGCATTTATGCCTGCAGTCACTTTCTCATCTGTAAAGATGGTACTGGTTCAGAAAACAGTTTTATATGCTCACACAGGTCTGGCTAGCTTAGATTAGATTGGGTAGATTAGATGGGGATTTAATTGACTTCATGGTTCCTGTTCATCACATCAGCAGTTTTACTGCTATGCAAACCCTCCTCTCCTCCCCAGCTGCCATTCCATTTCTTTTCTTTCTGAGTGTCAAATAGCAAAACTTTCTGGTGAGGTGGAGAAAAGAAAATTAAACTACTTTAAAATATAATAAAAACTTTCAGGGGGCTTTGTTCATTTGACAGAATGAACACCTATCTTCTGCACTGCTTTCATTTTATGTACAGTTCTGACAAGGGCTATAAAATTACTTGACATTTTGTGATATGCATACTATCATTGACATAACACAACAGAAAAAGACAGACAAGCAGGCTATAGTACATACATAGCACTGAGACCTGTTTTAAGACAGCTTCTCTGTCCTAAAAGCATTTTCTGCATGGAGTCCTGACAGCAATAACTAAAAAACAAGCAACAGAATGGCTCTTTCAGCTACAATTATTCAGGTTCTACATCAGATAGACTGTGTTTTGCTTTAAACTTCACAGGAACGTATAAGATGAAACATCAGAGTATTTCATAAGCATTCCGTGATGTAAAAGTGTATATATTTAAACAGGTACATACTGAGATGATGAAGCCACAATTTCAAGGCAAGATTCTTAGTTTCCTGCATTGTCAGAGCCCCTCTATGGGAAACTACCTTTCCAATCAGTCATTAATTTTTTATGGAGAGATCCCTGAATGATAAAGTTTACATCAATAAAACTGAAAGGCAGTTGTATTAGAGTACATAAAGAACCAGGCAGGTCTTGCATTTCCACGTCATGATGATTTTCAGTGGAGAATGGGCATTTCAGTACAATATCTGCCTTAGAAAGTCTCATTCCTACTATACAGACTTGCATCTTTGTGGCTCAGAAAAAAAATAGGAGAAAAGTTCTTTTGAAAGTAGGATACATTGGCAGAAACTCTTATTTTTCATTGCAAACAACAGTCTGCAGGGATAGTTAAGGATTTATGAACTTGTTTGCCATCTAAGTAAAAGAAAAACTAACAAACATATGGCCTAAATACTTGTCCCTGTCTCCTAGTTTTGCTTTGGAGGTTTTGAGTGTGACTTTGCCATTAGTGTAGGGCAATGAAAAGAGACAAAAATACATACTTTCAGAAAGGTCTTATAACCTACATCAAAAGAAGGAAGGCTGTTCATTTCTTATTTATGAAAGGTAGCTAACAAGCAAAGGAAAACAGACAATGAAGAGGCATCTTCCTCCCACCACCAACTGCCAGAGTTGATGCCATGAGGGGAATGATACTCATAATTTTTTCCTGCATCAGCTACTTTTCAACCATACATATAATTCACAGGTAAATTAAACAGAAGACAACGATAACCATTTCTCTCTTTAAACATTCAATAAAACATTATGATTAGGATGAAAATTTTCCATCGAAGTCTCTTTTCCAACAAAATGAATGGTTAATTTTAAAGAAAATTCTGTTTGCATCTAAATGGTGCAAATGAGTTGCTGAAAACTACATTTTTCAGTGTTTAAAGTGGCAAACTCAAATTCAGACTATGCAAAACCATTATGTAATACAATTTCCCAGTCCTAGGATTTTATGAAATTATTTTCATTGCTTCAAATAATTTTGCTTCCAAAGATGATTTTTATAGAAACAGCTACATCAGTGCAAGCTGGTAACACGTACAGTTATACAAGCACAAAGGTATATTGGCTGTGGTATTTCCTTTCCCTTACTAAACGTAATGATACACTATTCCTGTAATGACTAGCTGTCTATCAACTGCCCACATACAGAAGACAGATGATGGAAAAAGTTCTACTGGGACAAGCTTTTAAGTGAATGAAAAAGTTCTCCATAAAATATTTTCAAGAACGTGTTTACAAAAGTATTCATCCTTTTTAGCTGATGGCAAAACATACTCCAAGGACTTTTGGGCTGTTATTTTGCTTAGGACTGAATTCAGGTGTGGCCAACCTGCCTGACCACACAAGCTTCACACCAAAATCCTTGTGTAACTATGAGACATAGGACACGAACACAAGACATAGGACACAAACACTGTCACCACAGCAAGGGAAGAGAATACTCTGAAAAGGTTCACTTTCTAGCTAACACTAGATCCCCAGGGGTCTCACTGCCTCGGTGTGGGGTTATCCTGAGGAAAGCAATGATGCTGGGCTCAGCATCCCCCAGTCAAGCATCTGGGTTATGCAGCAGCAGCCCTGCATCTGCACAGCTCTGAAACAGAGTGCTGGTAAGTGAGCTGTGCTTGAACCATACAAGGTACATCAGCCACAGTGTGGTCAGCCCTCCTTTAAATAGCAGGGCAGACTTTAAAAGATCAGGATCATCAAGCTGCTGTAGGAGCTGCAGATATAGACAAAAACCAGAGAAACAGAGCAGGGGGCAAGGATGACTGTCAGTGCCACAAGACAGCATTCATTGTCCATATGAAAACATTTCTGTCATTCTGCAAACGATTGGGTTTTCATTACAAATAGAAACATGCTTATTCATATTTATTATTACTGAACTTTTCAGGTCATATGGGCTAGAGATGCAAGATGAGTATACATAGATATAAAAAGGTAAAGAGCATGACTCAACGAGGGTAAAGAAATTTGTCAAAATTATTAAGTAGGAAAATAAGAATTGTTCCAGGAGAGAATTGGGAACCACAAACAGGAGGAAGTGTACCTGGAAGGAAAAAAACTGGCTAGTGCGTTGTACTGTTTTGTGTGTGTTTGTTTTTTTAAAATGCCTGACAATTCAGGTGATTTTACCTCAGCTTTTAGGCTTCCAATATTAGCTAATACGTTTGCTATGACTTCTTCTTGCAATGTTTAAAATTATTCCATTTTGAGTAGGCCACTATGCCCCATGCTGTACCTGAGCAGTCTTCAACAATTTGCCTCCTTCTATGACCCAGCTGTATCTCTCTCTTACGGGAAGCAAGTAAGCTTTCACGCTCCTCCTGGTGAATGTTGCCCTGACCATGTGCTTCATGAGCTATGAATTGCATTTCTTCTCATCTGTTGAGCACCTCTTAATCCTAAGCAGGAATCAAAAGGTGTTTGCTTGCAGTATGATGCCTTCTCTTGAACTGACTTTATTGAGGGCAAAATACTATCCCTGTCTGTGGATCCAAACATCCGAAACATCTTTTCACAGGTCCAAGCTATGATTCCTCAGTTAGCTGAGCGGAATTGGAGGTGATAGGTTTGGAGGAAAAGATCTGGGGGGGAGTCAACAACCCCAAAGCTTTTGAGAGAACTGTACGTGGAGGAAAAAAGGTTTTTAAAATAAATACTTAACATTGCTAGGGAATACAACAGAAAAATCAGAAGCAAAAAGTTTCAGAAGAAGTTTTAATATTCTGCAAGGATCAATAGACAGTAAAAGTCAATTTAGGAAAATATGTTGAATTTAATCAGATTTTCTGCCCAGTACATTTCCATATGTCATTTAGGTTAACTTCTCTTACAGCTGATAAATGAATGGTACAGTAGGATCTCTGACATACTGATAGAAAGACAATAATTGTCAGATTGGATCGGATTAGTGGTCCATCTCATCTAGCATCCTGTCTCCAAGTAAAGCTTAAGCATGTTGAAAAGCATCATAAAGAAGAGAGAGACTCTTGAGTTACACTACAAATAACACAGGCAGAACAATTGTGTGAGTACTGCTATTGTTTCATCAAAAAGAAGAGCAGGGAGCAGAACTGCTCAACCTTAAATCCACTGGTAAGCATACATGAGCTCATGGCAGGAAATTCATTACATTCAGACTGGGACCCAGGCAGGAGAATGCCCTTAGTTCTCACTTCTCCTGTGGTTAGTAAGCACTGCTACCAAGCACCAAACACAAATTTTTGTTTACTCAAGGACAGCTCAAGTGGTTGCTGCTCTTCCCCAGGCTTGTGAATATTCTTCATAAGAGGGAATAATAAATCATGTGTTTTCACTATGGATAGGATTTCCAGATCTCTGCTTCACGATAATGGAGGATTGCCCTACTGCCCCCAGCAGTGCTGGTGCTATTTAGGGAGAAGCTTTTTATACAGGGCAGGTGCGCGTGGGCATTTTCTGCAGTCCACTCCATCTTACTCCCCTGTATCCAGAAGGGTCATACTAGGGATGTTAGTAGGCACGTCTGTGCCTAGTCCATTTAGAAATATTTATGACCCTGTTACCCAGGAAATTATTTAATCTCTTTTTGATGCTGCAGATACATCCACTTCTCAAAATTCCAACAAGCTCCAGAAGCTCTCTCCCGGCAGTGGAAAGTACTTTCTTTCACCTGTTTTGAAGTCACCTTCTACTAGCTTCACGGAGCACCCTTCACGGAGCAATTGTATTGCAGGACCAGAGAGAGAACATTGCTCATGAAAATCAGACAATTAGACTGCACTCAAATGAAGTTAGGAAATGGTTTACCTAGCTCTTCCCTCTAGGGTTACTCTCTGCACAGCCCAGAGCTCAAGACTGTCTCACAGAATACAAACACAAGAAAACCAACCCAAATCTTGATGCCATACACAGATTCTCTAGATTGCTGATTGATCCAGCAAAATGAAAGTGGAGGCTGGGAATGAATCCTACCTGGAAAAAAATATTCACTGAACTCCTTGATTTTACAGTCCTGACTTCACATGAAGTTGCTCTTCTGCAGGGTCCTCTGCATAAAACTTTACTTGATTTAATCCTCATTGCAGAAGGAGATCAATTACACTCTCTAAGCAACACCATCAAGTTTCTCCTGCAATTATATGAGAAAAGGAAAAACTGGTGCTAGCAACCTAAAATGACGCCTGTTCTCTTCATGTGCCTGCTTCCAAAATACATATATATGGCACAGCCCACTGCAGACTACCTAACAACTTGTTTTAACATCAAGAAAAGGAACAAAGGTAGATCCAAAAGTTATAATCAACTCAATAGATGGATGCTCTGACGACTGTGTTACAGGCAGATCTCAGTTGCCACTAGCTTCTGCTGACTTGCTGCCATTCAGTGATAAATCTGCTGGAGATTTAGGATTCAGCTGTGGCATAAGGATTGCAGATGTTCCTGTCTGGGAGAACTGTATCTTTTAATTCAGATTTCTTTTCACAGCTCCAGTATCTCCTGGTGCAATTCCAAGAAGTATACACTAGAAACTGAAAGCAGCAGCTTCTAATGTCATAAAGTTGGATGAATAAATTTAGGAGGTGTGAATACTTCTCCATCAAGCTTAAAGATAAATGTTTGTGCCTCACCTTCCAACCAGAGCTGAGCAGTAAGTGGCTTTCTCATCTCATGAAACTGAGGTTTGTGTAAGAGTGTTATTGAATAACAAGCGAAAACAGGGAACTTCTACCACTGGAGAACGAAGGGAAAAAAGCCAGGAGAGTAAACAGTTACAGTTAGGTTACTAATGTGCTCACACAGGTCTAGGTCTTAATCCCTTCCAAATGTGGAATTTAGACCAGGGGTTTGGACTGGGATCCTTCATATCTCTGCTGAGTGCTCTAGACATCTAATTATTTGCTATGACAGGAGACTGATGTTCTCATTTTGGTCAGGAATAGAAATTTTCTTTGATGTTAATCAAAACTCTCTAACTTTCCATGAAAAGTCTCTGTTTTGACTTCTTACAAATAAGCTTTTAAAGTATCATCTACCTCTAAATATCAAATTAGTGCCAAAAATTATAAATTAAAGCTCTTAAATAAATAGAGAAAAACAAGTAGAAAAACAAATCATGCAAATCCGCATACAGCCACTTTTGAAGATAGGATTATGTACAAGAATTTTTTCTCAGACTAGCACAGCTGTTGCAATGGAATACTTCAAAAACTGCTGAAAAATGTATAGGGTCCAAGTTGTAGATGGTTTTTATTAAGATATGTTTATTTATTCAACAAATGTGCTAACAAATCAGGCATTTTGTTGTTGAGCACTAAATTGCTCTTACCAAATCGTTTCTAGTCCTTTGGACCAGATACAATAATACAGACACTTTCACTTAGGAAGATGTTTTATTGGGTAGCTATAAGCACATGCATTATACTGCACGCTTACAGTTAAACACGTGCTTAAGTATCTTGCTATATTAGGAATGTAATGTCAGATCACAAAGTATTTGTGAGGAGGCTCTTAACATTCACACATGAAATACTGTATATATGCCATTAAAATCCTCTACATGCTGTCTTGCATAGTTTCTCACCTCAGAAAGTAGCATTAGATTGTGCATGCTGGGTAAGTTTTTATCACTGGTATACTCATCTCCAAAGCAGGTTGTCCAGAGAGTATCCTTAATTGTTTTTTGGTAGGAAAAAGAAAAAAGCAAATCAAAGGTACAAACAGCTTTACAGTCTTGCCAGCAAAGCTTTTACCAGCTCAGGGACATCTGTCTGCTTGAGCCACAGCCACATTTTGGGGACTGTCAGAGACATCTATAAAAGCTAAGAAAGCCAAATAGCTGGAGAAGATGTTTAGGAAAAAAATATACAGAAATATCCAGTGTTTTTAGAAAGAAAACATGCATCTATAGAAACCCACTTGCAGCTCAATTTTGTGCTGTTGAACAAGGATGTGAGAGCCCTTCTCCTCCAGAGAAATCAATGTCACAAAACTATTGGTGCTGACCAGGATAGGTGAATTCTGGAGCACAATTGATTGAACAAAATCCACAACTCAACAGAATTAAGCTGTAGAGCTCTTTGAAGGATGCAAACAATTTCAAGAACTACAGGAGATGAAGCTGTGTCAGAGAAAATACAGAGAAACTCTTTATGTAAAGAAAATACAAGGAAAATTACGTAAGATTAAGGCTGAATAACATCACTATATATTATAATTAGTTTTCCACAGATGCAAACATAAATAAGTTTAACCATGCCCAGAACGACTGACTTTGTTTTGTTCACTATCTGAAACTGAGTACCTGAGTATTCTGCAATCCCTTATCTAAACTTTGAAAGAAATGGGGTTTACTTAAATGGACTTAGTACTTAAGCACTTGTATAGAACATTTGTGAACAGGCTGCCAGCCAACAATCCCAGCATGTGGGCTTGCAGTTAGACACTGTGTGTTTTTATCTATTCAAATACTACAACAGACTAAGCAGCTATTTTATGATTTCCATTTCAAAACTGAAAATAACCGATCAAAAGCCTCATGCCTCAATGTTTCCTGCACGGTTAAGAAGTCTTGCCTCGCTCTCCAAATTACAAAATGTAATGTTCAGCCTCTAATGAGAAAAAGATGCATTTTTAAGTTTAGAAATTAAGTTCATTTCTTCATTGATAATTTATTAAACAAGAAATTGACATAGAGGCTAAGAACTTTTTAGATGTGCAGCACCTGAACAGGTCATTACCACCTGCAAAAATAACAAGTTTGCAAAGGAAGAAGAACTTAACCTAGTGATATCTTCTAGCCCTCATGTACATCTGACAGGAATATTGAATCCTGTTTCAAAATAATCCATTATAGCTCTACAATGAAATTAAATAACAGCATGAAAATAGCATGATGTCTGTACATCAAACAAGAAGAATATTCATGAAAGAGAAAGGGAACATATCAATCTATCTGAGACAAACAAAGCAACATTATCTCTACACAAGTGGTAAACATTTTTCCACAGCTACTTCAGTGATAATCTATTAACAGAACTCCCTGTGCACCACTGGTTAAGATAGCTCTTTTGTGCCTTTCCCCAGCTTCAGGTGAAGGAGAGACCATCTTCAGAACAGAGAATACAGCAGATAGAAGAACTACAGAAAAGCAGAGCTCTGCTCTCTATGTTTGTTTGCAGGCAAAAGGTGCCTTATGCTGCCGTGAAGCTCTGATTTGCACTTGCCTTACTATAGCTACCCAGCCTACTCCTCTGGAGCTCAGTATAGGATCAGACCAGCGGTTTGCACAGGATCAGTCTGCATGCTGAGCTGACAAGCCAAGAAAATAACCACGATGGGAATTCTGGTAGGTCAGCAAAGGTATTGCAAAGCAAACAGTTGAGGACCCAGAAAAGAAAAAGCATTAGCAGCAAAAAACATCAGAAGGAAGCAAACATGCAAAGGAAAGAGGGAAAGAGAGAGGATAAAGAAAGAGTGGGAGAAAAAGAGGTGAGAAAGTGAGTGTGTCTTCAGCATAGAAAAGGCAAAAAACCAGAAAAAATTTATTAAAGCAAGGGAAAACAATGCAGAAGTGTGACATGCTGGGGAAAGATGAGGGGAAAAGCAAGGGAGCATTAATATATTTAAATATATTAATAAGGAAGAAAATCTATAAGACTTTCATGAAAACACATTCTCTATCTCTACTAATCCTATAAATAACACCTCATAAAAATTGTAAGGAGTCTTTGCAAAATTTTATGTCTTTGCAAGAGTTGGCAAGACATAAAATAAAGGAATGGAAAATGGATAAGATATGGAAAAAAAGAATTGTTTCAAGTATTTCGTCAGAACATATTATGAGGGTACTCTCCTTTCCCTATAGGCTAAAAGTGATGATTAACACCATTTAGGTGTCTGAATATCAGGACCCTGTAGCTACAACAGGAGCCAGTAGATGTAGACTACTGTCATGTTACGAACTGTACTATCTGTCATTAATCCATAGCATGTTGTATGCGGTTAGGGAAAGGAAAGAAATCTGAATTTTGAACCAGAACTTCAGTGCCCTACAATCTTATTACAGTAACTGCTAACGAAGCCACCCTATTTAGCAACACAGCCTTAGAAAACAGAGAGGTGGTCAAACTCCTCCTCTGCCGGGTGCCTCGGAGCAAGCCTCCTCAGACTGGCACCCTGTACAGAGATGCCAGAACACGCAATTACCTTGTCTCACAGTGACTCTTCTGAAAAGCCAACAGCTGGCTTTTTTTTTTTCCTTTTTTTAAATGAAAACGAGAGCAATGGTTTCATCAAAACGGATTAAGGGTAGAAATGAAAAAAAAAAAAAAAGAATTTAAACTGGCCTCAGTTTTTTCAATCTGTATAATGAGGACAATCCTGAAAAAGATGCTATGAAACTTCATTCAATTGAGTGAGTAATTGTGTGCTACATTAGGGTAATATTATCTTACATTTACATCTGTTCCAAACTGTGGCAGTTTAAGGTTTGCCATTATACAACTCTATGTTCCTAACCAACCTAAAACTAGTCTCGGGAGTGCTCATCTGCAATACCTTGGAATTAATTAATCTTGGACAGCCCTGGATGTGTTGAGTCAAAAAAGTCACTTAAAGCAGGAGAACAGCACTGCTGCTTCTACAATAACCATAATGTAGCCAATACAATAGGTTTTTATGGTGACAAATCTAGGCACAGAGAACACGATAGCAGGCAAAACTAATAACACTAGGATAAGACAGGCTCAAGTAATCTGTATGTATTCAGATAGGCAGGCTTTTAGTACACTCCTTTATCCAAGGATGATGCAAAGTTGCTGGACAAGATCCTGGCTCATTACTACAGGAGGAAAACCCACAGTTTCTCTGCATGGTAGAGAAAAATTATAAAAATCGGTAAGATTGGTAAGATGTAAGTAAGAAGAGAGCACGGAACTACCTGATTGCTGATACATGGGACCGACAAATGACTAGAGGCAGCCCATATTGGGTCAGACCATCCTTTCTAAGGTCTTACCTCTGACACAGACCAGGAGCAGATGCTAAGGAAAGAATACAAGCAAAGAGGATGCAGTGATATTTCTCTATATGAACTTAAATCAATGGTTTATGGCTCGATCTTTTTGCTTAATAGCACCAAAAGCATTTTGCTTCCTTTAATTTGTCTGAGGCTTGCTAAGCAAAAATATCCACATTTTCATATGCAGATAAGCTGTTAATCATGTGTAAAATATAACATGATTCTGCTCAATGGCAAGTTACACACGGTCCAAGTTTATCCCTGAGGCTCCTAGCATAGCCTCCACAGGTTGCACCTCTCTTCTCACAAGAAGTCACTCTGTGCTGATTTTGCATTTTATTTTTTTGTGGGATAATTTATACCCTCTCACAGCTAAGGTCTGTTTCCCAAAGGAGCAATTATTTTATCATCATATAGATTTTATTAACAGTTTATTTAGAAATAAAAATGACATTGTATATAAGTGTTCTTCTTACCCTTTGGAGGAAGAGGGTAAACAGAAATTGTTTGTGTTGGAATGGTCAAATCTTGTTCCACCCTTCATTCCCTTACAAGATCTGGTTTTGTGTTACATAGTGATTAATAATAAATTACACTTATATACATAAAAACACAGTAGAACAGACTGTTCTGTATTTTTTCCTGTGTTCAGACTAACTCTAAACTAGTTGCATATGTTCAGGCAGACACATGCCTCACACAGTAGTCATTCCCAAAGAAAGCCTGAACATGCTGCAAACTGGCAATGCGGATGAGATTCCTGGATAAGTAATCCTTGTTTACATACAATCATTGAAGCTAAGAGAGATAAACAGCTTTATTTTAATCAGGAAACATTAAAAGTATAGACACGGTGGACATATTTATTAGACAGATAAATCCCTCTGATGAATCCCAGAGACTGACAATCACATTACTGAAAGAACAAATGGTTCCTCATTAAATAGTGCAGCATGTAACCAAAAATTAGTCTCCATTTTCATGCTTACCAGAAGCCTACTACACAAACTTTTGGCACCAAAGAGATTGCAAGCACCATAAAAACATTATAATTATCTAGATTGCAGTTTTCTCAGACTACAGCTGGTCAGCATTGGGCTCAGAGTGGTATTAGTATACACATTTTTTCTGAATATGTTGATTCTGAAATAGCAACTCGCAGGAAACATTGTGTTTCATATATTTTCATATATTTCATGTATTTTGCTTTTTAAAGATTGGGAGACTGCAACGTTCTGCCATTTTTAGGTGGAAAGGTTCCTGGTTTTCATTTCAAGTGATGTGGGGTTTATTTTTATTTTTTGAGATATAACTCAATCTATAATAGAAGATATTAAAAAATCAAACTCTCTGAAGTTTTCTGCACCAGAGATTTCCACTGACATGGTACTTCCTTCCCCTTCTCCCTTACCTTTTACTTAATTTCAACGTTGGGGGGGGAGTGTCTTCCATGGAAGGGGGAAAGCATTTCCGTGCTGGCTTTAACAATCCCTCAGTAGGACAGGAAATTTCCACATCCAGCACTACAGAGTTAGTGTCCCTCATAACCCACAGCAGGGGTTAAACGGCTCCTACTGACTGAAATTCATACCTTTCCTCTCGAATCCCCCAGGCCCTGCGCCAAGGACGGCTTCCAGCGACCACAGGGTCTTGGCTCATCAACATCTATGAACAGAAGTGAAAAGCGGAGGCTGGCATTTGGGCAGCAGACACAAGAGTTATTTGGTACTGCTCTAAAGGCACAAGACCTTCAGAAATATTTCAGCTTCTTGCAATCGCTTTGTGAGTTAGAACTTCAAAAAAAACATTCAAACCAAAAAAACCCGGAAGCTACGCAAGTAAGAAACCTCATCTATTCGTACTCTTGTGCACATATTCCCATACCTCAAACATCTTACAGGCCATTGCCAGACAGGCTCACAGGCCTGCAAGACCTTTAGTCTGACCCATTCTTTCCTCAAACACTGCCATTTAAAAGGCACAAAAATATTTACAACAGAGCCTATGGATAAGGCAGCAGAAGGTAAGCGCTGTGTACCAAAACCACCATGGCTCACTGGCAGATTGAGCAGCCTCCTTCTGCACCCATGCAAGCCCTATTTGCCATGTCTGACTGGGTACAACGTAGCATCTTTGCCACGCCAAAAGAGACAATAAAAGCAGCCTTAGATGGGTAACTACAGTGTTTTGTAGAGATGAGCAAATTTAGGTAAACTCTTATGAAATAACCTAAAAGACTGAGGAGACATATACATATTTGCCAGGGATACTCGCTACAGACTACGTGCAGTGACTATGCAGACAGCAACCACGTCGTAGCACAGCTCACCTGAGATGGGATCGCTTCTCATTACAATGAGGACAGGGTATCCAAACACAGGATAAAAGAAGATGTTTGCCCTTTCCAAACATAAGATAGAAGATCTAAGTTCCCGAGTCTTGGAAAAACATCAGGTACAACTGCAGCGCTGCGGCACAGGGTCTGTGCACACACAGGGTGGGAGTCAGTGTGTTACACTAGGCAGGATCATCCCTTCATGCAGGCAACATTGCAAGGTGCATGCTCAGCCTGGAAACACCTCCCAGCTTCTGCAAGAGTGCAGGGAGATGATGAGTGCAGGCTCATCATCCTGGCAGGAGGATGAGCCCAGACTAAACAGCGCCCAAGCCATTCCCCACATTGGAAAGAGTGCTTGCTTCGGCTCCAAGCTGAAGTGCACGCACCTCTGGGGGTTTCAAGTCATGAGCTATCCCTGTGGACATTGCCATGTAATGACAAACTTTCTATTGGCTTGTCAAGCAAGTTTACTGAATTAGCAGATGAGCAGAAAATTCATGCCAGAGGACACTCATGTTTATTTAAAGATGGGGACAGGTCCCAAGTCTCTTCTCACTAAGAAACTGTTTTATATTAAAGACCTTTTCAGAGACGTGCTTTCCAGTGATCCAGAAAACATGCAACACAGGGAATCCCTGGGACCTGATGGTGCCAGAGCACTGCGACAAAAAATTTGCGATAAGAGACGAATATTGTTAACTTTATGCCATCACCAGGAAAAAAGTATACATTACAGCCACATAGCAGTGACTTCAATGAAAGAATAACAGTAAGTATTTGCCATGTTCAATGTCAATTTAACAATCCAGGCAGAGTCAATTGCACAGGACCCTTTACATTATCCTACCTAACCGGCAGAGGATACACATGTCCTATGAGCACTTTGTATTTTACAGCAGTAAGTGTATGAAGCATAGGATTTTTCTACAGTAACAACAACAAACTACAGGAGGCAAGTAAAAATCTACCTTTGTATCTCTCGGAAGATAAAGGCCAAGAGAGTAAGTGTGAATTCTGAAGCAGGAAAAAAACCCAACCCTCAAAATGAAGTCTCTGCTCAAAAGAATTGTATATGATAGAATATACAGTATATTACCACTGATAGAAATAGTGTCCCTCTCCTATGGGAACTATACAGTTATATCCTTTGTTTTCCTCAATATCATTAGTAGAATATTTACTAAGAATAACCATTCCTTGCAATATATTCCTGTGCCTTTCTATTCAAGACCTACACTAACATCGAGGGATGATAGGAAAACGCAAAATCAGCTATTAAAATGTTAAAGAATATCCATTAGGTAGCTAGAAGAATAACTGCATACAGTAGAGAGAAAGCAAGAATATATCCTTGATTTCCAAATCAGAGGGTTTTTCTTGCTGCACATCTGAGCTTGTCAGAAGACACTGAGGTTCCAGTCTGAGGGGAACACCATGAAGTCTTGGTTACAATCATGGTTTAACTTGCTGTCTTCGTTATTTGTACATGGGTTGCTGGATACCATTGTTGAAAATTTTGTCTTTAGACCAGATCATTTATCAAGTGAAATTAATGTGTCAGACTTCAGTTCAAAAACCTTGCACTGATAATACTAATTTCTCTATGCTAGTAGGATTATCCACATCAAGTCTAGCAAAAGAAATGTCAGTGATAACACTGAAAATACAACAGGATGGCTCTTCATTTTCTAGCTCAGTCTCCATATTTTACAGATAGTACAATGGCAGAAACAAAACAAAGGAAAAAGAAATAAACAGTCCCAGTACCATTTCACTTTGCATGAACCAAAAAGGACTACAGAATCAAGTAAAAATCGCACAGTGGTGGGATTTTAAAAGGCAGGCATTGACTATGATTCAGCTGCACCAGTTGTCTCAAAGGAATATTAATAGCTCACTGCAAAAGAAGTCCATACTTATTTCAGTTTTCGTTCTTATCCCTGAGGTCCTGAGTCACACAGACTTCTTTTCCTTTCAGAAGTCAGGTTTCCAATAACACTAATAAAAAATATCAACAGTTAACATTTTCCCTGTTGATCTGAGAAGAGAGAAGGTTATCATTCAAAGCTCTTTGTCATACTACTCTCAGCAGCTGCAGCCTGTTGTGTCTCCGGAAGCAATCAATACGTGGGAGAGCATCCTCACATGTATTTTGCTCCTTTATATAAGGAGCAAATATATATATATAGTATAAGCAGTGTGATCTCTGAATACCAAAGCAGAGCACAGCCAGACAACCAAGTCTCACAAAGAAGAAATTATTTCTACTGTACTCAGAGGGGCACCCTAGCCTCAAAAAAAGGGGGAGAATGAACCTAAGAAACCCAGCTCTATGGTCAAGATCATGCTTTGAAGATCAGAGACTGATGTCCCAAAGTTGGTAAATTGAAGTGAAGTGATTGGGAACCCTTTTCTTGACACGGTGAGCAGCATCACACAGACTCATCCTACAGCATTTTCTAGCACCAGTGCTCACATCTGGACAAAACCCACTCACCTCAAGAGAACTCAGAGTGGTCTGCTAATTCGAATTTACTGTAGAATCACAACCAGCTAATAACTAACTTCTATTACTTTTCTCATCTTGTCAAGCTGTTTTTCTTTTGAAAAGGAAAGAGGAGTTTTTAAACACCATTTATAATTTAACATTACATGAGGTATTTTAAAGAGAATAGGCTGTTTACACTATCTTCCATTGCAGAAAACGTTCACAGATATGGTTCACAGAAAAGCAAAATTTACTGTTACCTATCAGCAACTTAGGGCTAATGGGGAAATTTTCCTTCTCCAAATAATGTCCTTCATGTCATAATTTCATTAAGTACTGATTAATAAATTCCATTGTAGAAAAGTTGATATCCCTGTGTAAATTTACATTTAAACTCTGTTCTAGTTTATTTGTGGAACAAGTATTTTGCTACCATAACAAATAACAGAGCAATCGGATAAAAAAGAGTTTTATGAAACCATTAAACAGTACACTAAGAAAAAATATTACAATGATGGAGAAATACATTCTTTCCAACAGCACCATAATATAGCTTGCCATACTACACAAAGCAGCAATAAAAGACAAGCAGTCTTGGCCAAATACTTCCAGCTTGTAATCTTAGGTCTGCAAACAGAACAAAGGCTAACCCAAAATCAGCTTAAGTAAAGAGAAATCTTAATTTTAACAAATAAAGTTCATGTTCAAAACACATAGATCTGGGTAATATTTTATGGCATGTGAAACCACTACTTTTCTCAGTCACTGAAAGATTTTTCTGCATTTATATAATACAAACTGTGATGTGTTCAGGAAAAGTTTAAGTAGGTTTTCGCATAATTATAATAATTTATCTCATTTAAAATCTTAATTGGTTAGTGTCAAATTATATCTCCTGTTTCAGTTTGCAAAATTAATATTAACTACAGATTAAACATATTATCCAGGATTATATTTCTTGTGTAACAGTAATAAGACATATTCTCAATCCTGTTTTGGTAAAGTCATCTTGTAATTAAGCTTCTTCATAAGGTACAATAGCAGCAAAATATAGCCTAAAGACTCTCACTTTCTATCACCTCCATCATAAAAGAATGTTATTTATCCAGACTTTGAAGATAGAACTCTTAAATACCTGAGTTTGGATGATAATTGAGTCTCTCTCCCTTTATGTACACAAGACATCTTCCAAAAATTTGTCTCCCACCTCAGAAATCTAGAGGAGTGGCACTTTTTAAAAGGTGCTTAAAAAATGAGGGGTTTTATCCATAACTATTTTTCACTGATTATGACAGTAAGACATTATCCATCTCAGGGCATATGCTCCTGGTTTTGGTTATAGTTATCAGTCTCAAAAGAAGCTGTGTACTTTCCCTTAAAACCTGGATTGCCAAAGAATATGCAGCAGTTTGCATTTACAGCAGCATCTTATTGATAATGCAAAAAATGATAATGCAATTATGCTACTCATCCCTGCAATGTAGAGAGAAAATTTTATCATCCAAAGCACAATGTGTGCAAGTTGCAATCTATGGTATCACATGATGGCAATATCTAAAAAAATCCTCAAAGTGTGATCATGGGTTTGAGCACGTATTTCTAAATCAACAGGTCATTTCAAAAAAAAGCTATTATAGCTTTTGAGTAGGAAGTGAACAGGCCTATAGTTACAGAGCAGAACGAGGGATTTATTCTCCACATTTGTTTCCCCAGGACTAATGTGAGGGAAGGCTGAAACTGAATATGGAACTATGGGATAAGAAAATGGTTAAGATCAGCAGTAAAAGTAAAAATTAAAATATATTGATGTTTGCCTTGCTTTTCTTTCACACTTAGCACATACCTGCAATACTATCAAGAGTAAAGGAAATTATTAAGTGGTTTCAGAAAACTTAGTTCCTTAGGTCTGACAGGTACTAGTTAAGGGAACTGCAGCAGTATAGAAATGCAACATTTATTCCTTCTGATGCTTTGGCTACTTAGAGTATCATATACCTAAAACGACCATGGAAGTAAGCCTCTATTGTTGGGGAAGTTCAAAGAGTAAGCTTTTGTCCAGAAACAGAAATACATGTAAAGGGACTAAGGTAAACTGATCACCTCTGAAGAAAGGAAAATAAAGTGGAGTGGTGAGGAACAAGAAAAAAATGCGACAACTCTCAGGTTTCCAAGAAACACCAGCAGTCATCTCAACAGCATCACTAGATTCTGTGCTTTATGCAGAAACTCTCTAAACTTTCCGTTTCTATTGCAGTCAGCTGGAGGCTTGCCATTCACGTCCCGTGAGGATGCTATTTCAATCCCACACAGGTTTTTTTTCACTTCCTGTTAAAATTCACTCAAGACTCAAAAGATGGCACAGTATCACAGCTATAATAGAGGAGATGGGCACCTCGTGAGTGTTTACAGCTGTCAAAAAAGGTGGCATGAGATTGAGCTTTGAAAGTCATGTAACTTGAATTAATTCTTTTTTATCTCATTTCATAGATTTTTTCAAAGAAAAATGTGAACATCTGGGAATTAGCTATACCAGTAGCAGTATTTGCTGCATTCCTAAAACACTCAATGCTGTATGTCCAACAAAACTAGTTTATTTTAAATTAAAAAAGATTTGGAAATAATTTGATTTTTAAGACTGATACAGATTATTGCATTTCAGTGAATTCAGATAAATACTGGAGCATAACAGCTGAAATTATTTCTAACAGGTTAGGTTGCACTTCATTCCCTATGAGTAGCGACACAGGGAGAATAGTGGTTTGATGTGAGCTGTTTCCACTAAAGAAAGAAAAATTATATGGACTTAAAAATCTGTATGTTTCTGCTGAAAATGGATATCAGCTAATAGTCTGTATTTTAGAGTGTAAAGGAATGCCATCGACACAAGCCCCAATTTCTTCCTTGTTCTTCTTTAACAGACTTCAACCAAAGTCACCTTAAGATTCTTTTCTCCAAGTATGTGTTACAGACCACTTCTGATTCACCAATAAGACCTTCATTTTTACTGTGCTGGCTTAGCATAAATCTTACGTACTCAAATCACAGAAGAAACCAATTTATAATTAGTGCATAATTAGTGGAGGAAGAAATACCTGCCTTTAAAAAAAGGCAATAATACAACAGTCTGCACGAAGCGGTGCATTTATGTTTTATTTTCAGAAGTATACAGAGTTTGGCTCCATCACAACTCTTACCCTGAGCACCCATAAACTTCCTAACATTCAGAACTAGTTTTGAGTTCTGCAAACGAGCCAAAATATCGTCAGTAGACTGAATCCTTCAAAACACTCCCTGAATAATATGGCTTGATCTCATTAAGGTAGCTATCAGAAGAAAAAACAAGCATGCCAAACACAGTGACAATTTAACAATTGTCTGTGCAAAACCATTTGCATGTATCTATAAGAAACCCTGAGGAGTCTGTGCTGAGGCAGGTTTGAAAGACAGGCCACATTTATTCTGCTTGTTGAGCCTAATTTTTTTCTATATTAGGAAAGGAAGTGTCTTACATGGTTGCAGTGGATACACACTCCAGATTGATCTCTAAAAAAAAAGTACTTTCATGCAGTAGTTGGTTTATTAGTACTGGAGGTCTACACAGAATCCTAAAAAAGAAGTGACTGCCTTATTTTACCTTGTGGTTAGGGTTATAATCCTATTCTTGTCTCTCCTGTAAGCCATCACCTGAAAAAATCCTTCCCTTTATTTTGCTCAGCAAAGCATCCCACAACATTTTTGTTTCGATGAGAAACCCTATACACAGTCCTTTAAGATGTTTGATTTAGGATTTCAAGACAGTTTTTCCACCAAAATTTTTACTGGAAGCTATGTTAACTATAATTTTTAAAATTTAATTTCAAATCTATTCTACAGGCAAACTCTGAGGAAAATCATTAAATTATCTGTCTGACTTCTTCATTATACTCCTTTGCAAGCTGTTTCAGAAGACGAAAGCCTTAAATACTTCCACTGTCAAACATCACCATTGAATTTTATATGACTTGTGGTGGCAAAAATGTTCATTAGAGATTGTGGATTGCAAATATGAGCACTAGTTATAAATCACAATTTTCAAAAGATGCCAGAGGTATGACCAACTTTAAAGGATTTAATTTTCTAGAAAAAAACCCAGTCTGCAGGCAACCCTTTAAAAGCTGTGCTCTTTTCAGATGTGCCAACTTGAGCAATCAGAAACTGAGCGGCACCAAAACAAAGCGACACCAAAACAAAGCTAGTGGGATTTTCACACTGGGAAACTATCCCACCTTGGTAGCAGATCACTAAGGCTGTTAAGGGGGAGGTAGGATCATTTGGGTTTTGACATTGACTTTTTTTTTGAGAGAAACTAAAAAAGACATTTCATTCTTGTTTTCATTTCATGCCTTTCAAGTTATGAAAAGCAGAAACTACGCTTATTTACCATTACAAATAACCTTCCAATCTCCAACATGGAATATCATCCACAAATGTCTGCATATTGATCCATATTGCATATTGCATGCCCAGTGCTACCTCAGGCAACTCACAATCTGGCAATTTTCTGGAGATAGCTGTAGGAAAGAGATTCAGCCCACCAGTTGGAAGGATCTTTACCGTCTCTGTTCCTAGCGATCTCATGTAAGCTTAGAAATCTGCAGCCAGTCACTGTAGCAATCATTTTCCCATTTGACAAAGTGTAAATGTTCTTATCAAGAAAGATGTTCCCATTCAAGTCAAGCTGCTGTTCCTGTGCTGTTTGCACCATGACTGTTTTTACAGGCTACTGCTTGTCAGTGATAACCATAAAAACAACTTTCACTAGAAGAATGACGATTTTTGTTCCACTTTCTCAGTTAGTTTGCATAAATGCTTTATGGGTACACTAAAACGTGGTTTTGAGGCCAGAACTGCAAAATTATATAGGAGTCCATTACAGTTTTATGTTACAGAAGTAGCTCAAACATCTAATTTACACAGAGACAAAAAAGTCTAAGTGCCTAATCTGTTTAGTTATTTTCTAAATCTCTCCGAACACCTATTCTTTAGGCACCTAAGTACTACTTAGACGAACAAATGTTGTTACTTCTTTGCAAAACAGGTCCCAGTAGGCTGCTAGGCACTGCCAAGTTTAAGAAAAAAATCTTTATTTACTTCCTGACCCTCCAGCACACAGTTTCTTAATTTCATTTTTCAGGAAGTCAAATGACAAAGAGGCCAAAGAACTCTTCCAAGTCACATACTGAAGCAATATCAGGGCTGAATATGAACCTGACTACTCTCAAGTGCACATTATGCCTGAGGCAGCCATACAGAGTTTTCCTCAACACATTTTTTGATAAGGAGTGAATCCAATAGAAAAATCCTGTTAAAATCCAAAATCAGTCATGTGCAATATCCTACTGCATTACCAAGGTGATGTAATTACAAGTAGCATTCAGTTCACATGCTGGTTGAGCATTAATTACAGTTTTACTCTACTACAGTTCAGAAAAAACCATCAAGCTTCATTACAGTGAAAATGGATATCAAGAGTTTTGATTGCAACTCATTTTTATTTATTGCCTTTCCAGCTGCTTTTAAAAGGAGGCTATTTTACTAAAACTGGGACGTTTCTCTATTTTCACACTTGGTGTAGGTGTTGTTGGATATTTCATATATTATTTCTTTTAAGGTTTAAAACCAGTTTTCACTGAATGCAAGTTTCCAAAAATAAAAACCACCCTCTCCCCAGCATCTACATGAAATTTGTCAATAAAATTGTTTCACAGGAATGGCAAAACATGAACTTCATACCTCTTTTTTCCTGAGCAAGCTGGGCTTTGCTTTGGACAGCATCTCTGCTATCACAGATTTTCCAATAAGGTACTGTGGTAGGTGAAGATTTCATAGGCATTAATGAAACAATGTTTTTTTGAGGCACAAACTGGTCATGCATGAGGAAATTGCAGCTCTCCTCAACTATAGTTTGCCTTGTACTAGGCTAGAATTCCCTAAACATCACACAATTTTGCTTTCCAGTGTGAGACGTCCCATGAAAATGCAAGATACTGAAAAAGACAAGAGTGATTTTCTCTATAATGAAATTACGATGACATAATCTGTCATGTGGCTCCAAAATACAGACAACCCATAAAGGCCAAAGTGGCTGCACATGACACCATTTCTCTGTTTTTAGTTTTGGGTGTTTTAAAACTCTCAGTAAAGTATGTTAAAATAAAACAAAACCAAAGCCATCTATATTTTAACAATTGTATAAATGAAGTAAGCATTGAAAATTCAAAAACAAGGAAATATCCGTGCTTTGTTCTCTTAGTACTTTGGCACTTGGGGAGTCAATTTAATGCTATGCACTGTATGCACTGTAATGAACTGTAAATATTTTTTTCATTCATATATAATATGGAGCTGTAAAATCGTTTCTGGATCAAACTGCAGCATAGCAGCAAATACATTTAAAGCAGTATGTACTAGTACTAACAACAACAAGATGGATTCTAGTATAAATTTCTTTTACTATTTTTAATATAATAGCTTTCTGATACAACGGGTAGCACTGAAGAAATTATTCCTTTATAGTTAAATAGCAAAGAAACAAAATTAGATTTTCTGGCCTCGTTCCGTGCATAAAAGGCATTCAGCTTATACACTAACGTATAATGGCTTCATACAGAAATGATTTCTTGTCATTAATGATGATGCTTTAGCCTTGTTCTTAACACTCTGCTCAGCTGATTTGAGTTGCATTTTCTTTGTATTTATAAAAGCCATCACAATGTCCTCATCCCTTTCTTTTTGAAAAAAACCCTTCCATTTTAACATTTGTTGCCACTATCCCTGTCAAACATGGATTCAAACACTAAAAATGATAATTTCAGCACTGAACAGGCTTTTGCAATCTTATTTCATTTTTCAGTTTGAATGAATGTTTTAGAGTGGTTTGAGCTTTTTTAAACCTCTTCTTGCTTCTGCAATCAGATTTTTCCCTTGATCTTTGATGGAGAGACAACAGCCAGCTGTTATCATCTCTCATAACACACTAGTGGTTTATGCTTCTAAAGGAACCTACACTAGATTGCATTCAGACGCAACTCAAAACCACATGATGAGCTACCTGATGAAAGTACACTTGAACCACATTACTAGATGTTTAAAAGAGCCAGTCGTTGTGCAAGTCTGCAAAGATTTCCAAGCCTTACACAGTGAACAAAGACCTTCTTTAACAAGGTTGTGTGATAAGTTTCCATGGAAATAAAAGAACTGGTTTGAGGCAAAGTTCAGAGACTAAGCCAAGACCTTGAATGACCAGAGATTTTCTTCACCTTTTTTTCTTAAACTGCATGTTAAGAATGCTAAACAAGTTGAGATTTAAGCCTCTTAGCTTTTGTAGGTGACATTATACAACTGATGGCCATTTAAATTTACGAAGATACCTTTCACTAGTTCAAAAGACATGCAGAATAGATCTGGACTTAAAATAAATGTCAGGATGACAAAGTGGATGTCCCAGAAAACAGGACAGTAAGTAACAGTGGTGAAATCAGAGCGTGGTAGAGTTTTACCTATGTCTACGGAGCTTCATCCATGCTGATGGTTGCATTCACACTGATGTTAAAGAAGATACACCTTAACCATACATACTGTACAAAAAGGCAACAACTGACTATAGCACACTTGGTTCCTAAATGCAAACTTCCCACACCAGTACCATTCTATGGACTAGATGCATCAATACAAAATGAAACGTGTGGAAGGTAGTAGGTAGGAGAGGGCAGTTCTTTGAAAGATAGTGCATACAAAAATGGAAATATTTACAGAAAATGAAGATGTTTATAATAGGAAGTTAGGCTTTGAGATCCAGATGTGGGATGAGCTGAATTTGAAAGGATTACAATGGTGGAAAAACTGCAGAGTACAGCAGAGAAAGTGCCAAGCAAAAAAACATTCCAGTTTAACCTGGAAGCTGTTTACACTAAATTATTGAGTCTAGATCTGGGTGAGCATAATGGAAGATCAGTCCCTTGAGTAGAATGAGTGAGTGGCGGTTGTTTTCTGAAGCTTTTCATTACAGCAAAACCCTGGTATGCAGGAAGAAAAAAAAATAGCACCTTGTGGGTCCTTGGCCATAAAAAAGTTAACAGCATATCCACAAGGAGTATGGGAAGATGGTCCAAAGTATTTACCCCAATAGGAAAAGTGGGAGAGTTCAGCTAGTTGCTAAGCTATCCCTGTTTTGTTTTTTTCAGAGGTGCACACTACACCTTTAAAAATGATCCTTTACTACACAGAGGATGAACACTTCATTTTTAGAGATGCTTTCTACAGCTTTGATCTAATTAAAACATTTTTTCCTTCAAAAGCCAAGGAAAAGAAAGCCTCACTAAACTAAAAAATAAAGATCCATGTTTATTAAACATCATATTTCATATCTACATATACAAGTAGACTCCTTTATTTCCTGGCAGATCTCATCTAAATATGAGTCTTCCTGTAAGAAAAAGTAATTTATAAAGAAGGCATCTTAACCTTTCAAAATATTTCTTATGTTTCCATTTATTAAATTTCTCAAACTCCAGCTTTGTTTTGTTGGCCTTCAGTAGGACATATTTCCTAATTTTGAGAGATAATTAGTCTAAATATAGGTGTGTATGTAATAGGTTAGTAACAGAAACTCTACCTCTATGCTTCCCCCATATAAACCCACTGCTAAAGACAAAAATGGTTAAGAAATTACTAAAAGAGCTGCTGTGGTAAGTTTCTAAGCTTATTTGTAGACTGTGAGTAATCTTTCAGCCTTAGATGGACAAATTGAGGCTAGAAAGGATCTCAGTAGACAATGATTTCCTCCAAGAGACTTAAACTAAAGCAAAGCAGTTCCCACCTGTCAGAGGCAGGGACTTTGACCAAATCTGTGCAGCAAGGCTGGGGTCCATGTCCAGTCAAAACCAAGCCTTTGAGCCATGAGAGATTTTCCTCAGATCACTGTGAGGCAACCTTTGCACCCACATTTCTGTAGCTTAATATAACAAATCTCTCTTGAATTATAGAAAAGAGTTTCTCTCCAGTTCCAAACTCACAAGAGATTTGTATCCTGCAGATCACAAGTACCTCTCCTTCAACTCTAAAGCCAACTTTGCTGTCAGGCACAGTAGTCCTATGAAAAACCTCACTCCCTGTGTAAAACAGTTATTTCAAAGGGATGTTTTGCTTTGCTTGGTCTCTGAGCAGCTAAAAACAACAGCATTTTCTCTTTCACAAACTGCATGAAACTTGCACAAACTCCTAAGCACACTTCAACACTGGCAGACCTCAGGGAGTGAAGAGAAAAATTTTGATGGCCAAGTAATTAGTGCAGACTGTCAACTCTGAACCCAGGCAGTTGGCAGTGCAACAGAAATCTTCCAGTGTGCCACTACTTTTCCTGTCCTTTGTCAAAAGGTTATTGACTGTTGTGCAGATGCTCACGTAGATATTACCTACTGTAGAAAACAATATCCACAGGGAAATTTTCACTAAAATTGCAGTACTTTTTGTTTTCTCCCCCTGCAAGTTTTGAACAAGAAAGCACATGAAACTGAGAAGAACTTTACCAAGGCCCTCCCTCACTTGTGTACATTCATCTGTCTATATATACAGAATTCATCTGTTTATATACACAGTTGTCTGTAGTAAGCTCATTATTAGGATTTTACATATCTTTGTCACATAAGAAGATGGAATGGCATTTTAACAAAATGTAATTAGTTGAACAAGAGTACCTGAGACTTTTCAATGTTAGGTATATGTATCTACTAATTGAGCCTACTCCAAGTCCTTCCTTCATTTCCCAACGAATTACTGCCAGAACTACAGTATATTACATTAAAGCATTCACACTATCGGTTAGCACAATCCAGGTTAGATTCCAAGACTATTTACTTTAATCTGAGTTTAATTTTAGTCTGATCTTCTCTTCCCCTCCTGAAGGAAGAAAACATGGATCATTACAAGCATTAAATTCCAAGGAAAGGAAACAGAGTCAGCCTTTGAAAAAGCAGAGATGAGCTTTCTGTTGCCAACACAAGTGATGGAGTAGACTTGTCAAGCCTTCTTTCATTGCAGATGAATGCCATTTGGCTTGGGCTCTGTATCACCTGCAGTCATTGCTACTGTGTGCATATCAGCAAATAGCCCAACATCAGAATCCCATTAGCTGACAATTATTTGTGACAGGCAGCACCGACTGTTTGACTAGTCTATTTTCAGATGCCTCTATTTGCCTGAGCATTGATACAATGCAATAAAATGACCAAAAATAGAGCAAACCTCAATGTAAAGAGAAAGAGCATAGTACGTCCCAGCTAAGTCCAACATGCTAGCTATGTACTTTGCCCGCAGCTCATATTTTCTTCATGCAGCACCCAGAAATCAAGGTGGGACAGAATGCCACCTTCTTCACATATGGTCTTTGTTGCAGAAAAAATTGACAACCCTAGTGCTGTCATCGATGAAGGATATTTAAATAAATATAGAAGTGTTGATCTAAATAGTCTTGGCAGGCTGAGCACCACCCGGTTCCTATCGTCAAAATTGTTATGCAGCAAATAACCAGAGCATGTTAAGTGTTAACAGGTAGCTAAAATAGCAAAGCATAAATGTGTTCTTGAGAACTGGAATTAGTACATTGGTACTAATACATGTGCTGGGGTGACATGAAAAACCAACAAGGGGCAGACTCTTCTTTTTTGATGCCCTTTTCAATAAATTCCTGCAATGTCATCTAACAGGAACTAACAGCAAGGGTTGCATTCTTCTGCCACCAAACTTTGTTTTTGCCAGTGGAACAGATTGCAATTGACAGGTGAGAAAAGCGATCCTTGTAACTATTATACATCTGAGTAATTCAATTTTCTGCTGATTCTTAATTTAGTACTTCAGTGGTTACCAGGCCAACATAGCACCTGCTAATTATATACCTGAAATTCCCTTTACACTAATGCAGCAAGTCTTGCCCCTTGGGTTTATGAAGGCAGCTGACACAAAGGCACCAAGTGAGTCAGAAAAATGTCAAAGTGACATCTGATTCTGTAATGAGTGGAACATTATACCTGCCATTAACTACTGCATCCATCCCCCCTGCTCTGAGCAGCACCAAAAAAAAAAAAGAGTACACATGAACTACAGCAGCACGGGCATAGGGACCATGATCATTAAGCTATGGGAGACAGAAACAGAAATAAACCAGTGGAGTCATTATTTGTGCATTGCACATTCAGGGGACGATTGTTGTTGTCTGAGGTCTCTGTCGAGCCTGTTGCAGTTCCCATTTCAAATGTCTGTGGTGCAAGGTTTTCCTTTGGGAGTGCATTCCAGGGGCTCAAAGATTCTGTTCTTAAAAACAGTCAAGTTGCCAATCCAAACTGGAATCAAGATGGATGTAAACCCTGGAGATTGTTTGTTGTTTGGCCTCATATCTGATGCAAATAAATATCTAAAAATAGATATCAGTTTGGACTTCTAGATATCAAGAAACAAAGAGAGGATTTAACAGGTGATTAAGAAAAGCAGTGTCTGATCTCATGTAAGCTCCCTAAAGCTATTCTGGTATGTATTTAATAGACGTATTTCTCACTGTCTACTACCCTTTTCTAATGCAAGTCTTAATACACAGCTGTTGCAAAATCTCTGTATTTATCTTCCCAACATTCCTAGAGGGTCACATGGACACCAGCCTGTTAGAGCAAAATAGGAGCTCCAGCCCAGGGTCGCTGAGTCCGAGGTCTGAACTAGCGGACAACATTTTCAGAGGAACTGATGCACGTAGTGGTTTTCCTTGGTTCTTTAACAGATCAGTATTTTGAAAGGGTCTGCAGGGTCAGGTAAGCTCTAGAGGCAATTCACATTCAAAATATAGAATATCAGCCTGGCTTTTAAAGGGAAATGATCCTCTATCCCAATCTGTAAAAAACATGAAAGTTTAAACCTTCTTTCTTTAGGTGCTACTTTGACTTTTGGTTTTCCTGCTCCCTTACACATGTGGTAAAGCAGACACTGATGTATTTGGGATGAAGCTTGACAAATGTTTACAAGGTTGGTGAATAGTTCATTCCTCTGAACCGTCATCAAATGATTTTTGAATCTTTATCAAATTTGTGTTCAAGGGCTGAGTGTTCAGTGTTGGCTAGGACTCAGTGCATTAAAGGGGAAATTAATTAGAATATTTAGAAGCATTTTAACAGTCTAGTCATTTCCTCTTAATGTGAAATCACAACTGCATCCAAGTTGTGTGTCCTACTAATGAAAAGAAATGGGCACTGTCTTTAACTCAGTCACTTCTACATTTGTGCTGTCTCAGAGTACCTTACTTAGCAATTATTCAGTGCTGATAACACTATTTCAAAAAGTTTACGTATGCCTTTTATAGTCTCCCTTTGCAATAGTTTCTTGAAAAGCTTATTTCAAAACAGAACTGCTTGCATTATTGTATTTTATTTAATTAGAATATCTGCATTTGTGGAAAAAAAAAGTGGTTTAGAATCTAAAAAAACCCCAAATTATTTCAAAAATAAACACTGTACATGTAAGTACTGATAGCAAGAATTAACTCCCTACAGCTGACATGATTCAGGCATGACAACAGTGAAGCATCTGAAAGTAGGCCCTGTGCGTAACGTCAATTTGAGAAACATGAGGTATAATGCAACCTTGTTACCTACATGCATTTTCAAAGTAATTATTCCTAAAGCAGACTTGCATTGCTATTTAATCATGGGTGACAGGCTTCCCATGATAATAAGCTTCAGGCAATTTATGAAAGAAACTCAGCCTTTCTGCTTTAACATGTACGAAAGATAAGGCAGATTAGGAGCCAGAGGAGAATATTTCCCTCAATGGTGTTATATTGCACAGATAATTAAACTTGACAGATTTCTTTGTCTTTATCCACTGACATCAAGGCTTACAGCCAAACTTTCAGGCAAGGATGCTCAATGCAAGGCTGCTACATGCACATTTCAAATAAAAGTGTCCTGACTATCCAAGCCATTGAATGTTTTCAACTTTGGGGGGTTTCCTAGCTCAAAAGTTGCAACTGAGAGTTTTAAGTTGCAAGAGAGATTTCCCGAGAGAAGGCTCTATACAGTCCTTATCAGAAAGGAGAGAGTTGTGTATGTGTGTTTTGTATTATCCTAGCTTTCTTCCTACATAAGATCTGAGAAAAATTGGCATCTTCAACTGGAGGAAAGGCCAAGGCCATTGCAAATAACAGAAAAAAACCAAAGCAGAAAAAATATAAACATAGCTTTATGTTGGATGGCTGGTTTTAGGCAGATGGACACACATCTGTGCGTTCTCTGTGAGCATAAAACAAATCCAGGAAAAAAAAAAGCCCTGTATTTTACAGACCACACAAAAAGGCTTTCAACACAATTATCAAGCCTTGAGAGAAAGTTATCTGTGAAAGGTTCTTAATAGCAATCAAGAGATCCAGGGAACAGCTTAACAAGAGCAGTCAGCTAAATCAGCTGGTAGCTATAGTATCTGCAAAGCTAGGAAATAATTTTCTGTCTTAGTGTTGCAAGTGAAAAGGAGACAAGACCCAATCTTGTATAAAATCTTGCATAGAGAAGAACATTCACTACCAAGTAATCTTTTGCAGAAATTATTTACATGAAATAATGAGAAGTAATATGAGAAGTTTGTTGTTCCCTAACGTTCAGCAAATCTATTCAGATCCTCACTTAAAAGCATGTTGTACCTAAATGCAAGAGCTTACATAAAAAGTGATCCTACTCACATAGAAATAAACTGTACATAAGACCTTTTCAATAAAAATGATGGAAGAAGCCAAATTATTTTATGTTTAAAGTTAAAGCTCTATGCCTAGAGTATAAAACTATTCATATCATTTCAAAATCAGATACATGACAATGTTTTGGTAATTGCATTGTAGAGAAGACCTAACAGTCAGAGAAAAGACAGTGTCTTTCTGAATTACCCACTTAGCTTCTTAATAGCCTTCACAAAACTCTCTGACTGTGCTCACCTAATGCTATTTAGTAAATGCTAATAATGCATGCAAGAGAAACTAAGAGACATCTCCATAGAATTGTGCAGCTGCAACCTCCCAAAAAATCATTGCTTTCTTCCTAGGCACGGTGACATCATCAGCTCTTCTGCATCACTGGACAGATACTCAAGGCATCCATTTAAAAAAAAAAAATCTAAGAGTTTTTGGCTTCTTCAGACTATAAGACTTGACAGAAAACACTACTGAACATTAAACAGGTTCATATCACACAAGTGCAAGGACAATCTCAAATAAACCTGGTTATTTTGATATGCCTAATGTGAGATTAGGGGGTAGAAGACTTAAGAGATTCTGTATTTGATTGCTGCCTTCCTGTAGCTGGGTCTAATAAAATGTTGCTATAGTACAGAGCAGCTGATTACCCCATACAAAATGTTTCAGAATAAGCCTTTGTGACCCTGTCAGTGCCCATAAGAAAACTGAACTCATGAGCTTCACTCAAGAGTGCTAGAGAAGCAGCAGAATTTGTGGTGAAATTACTCAGTGCCTGCAGCTAGAAAACTTGGGTGATGGCGAAAAGACTTGATGAGTAAATATCATGTGTTTAATGTCTCCTAGTACAGTAGCAGCTGAACTGCTTTTAAACCTTTGACCAAGCACAGTGGGCAAGATATTTCCATGCCTGTAAACATACTCTGGGATCGTTTGGCACTTCCTATCTATGAGTCTGCTTCTGACAGTGTTACTGTTCCTTCCTTGATCCTATCTAAGGCCCTTCACTGAAGTGGCTTTCCACTGCCACTATCCTCTTCCAGAAAGCAGGATTAAAGATATCAGCCAAAAAGGCCCCATCTGCCAAGAAAAATCCCAGGAAAAAACACTGATACATCATTTCCTCTTTCCAAAATTAGTTAAGTAGTTAAAAGTTGCTTTTACCCTTTTACCTGGAAGAAGAGCTCCCTAAGCACAAGCCAGAGGCTGCCACCTCTCTTGGCTGCCCTTTGGGAGAATCCTGCCCAGCAGTTCCCTGATAATCCTGGACCTTGTCCCCAGAAGATCCAGCAGTTCTCTAGGCAGAGCCCAGGTCACACCTGAAGTATTATGTCTGCTTCTGGGCTACCCAGTACCAGAGGAATATGGAACTACTGGGGACAGTCCAGCAAAAGACCACTCATGATAAAGGGACTGGAGCATCTCTCCTGTGAGGAAAAGCTGAGAGAGCTGGGGCTGTTTAGCCTGGAGAAGAGAAGGCTCAGGGGGAATCTCATCAATGTATAGAAATACCTGAAGGGAGGATGTAAAGAAGATGGAGCCAGGCTGTTTTCACTGGTGCCCAGTGACAAGACAAGAGACAATGTGCTCAAACTAAAACAGAGGAGGGTCCATCTGAATGTCAGGAAACACGTTTTTACTGTGTGGGCGACTGAGCACTGGAGCAGGTTGCCCAGAGAGGTTGTGGAGTCTCCCTCCTTGAAAATATTCAAAAGCCATCTGGACATAGCCCTGGGCAACTGGCTCTAGGTGACCCTGCTTGATCAGGGGTTTGGATCAGATGACCTCCAGAGGTCCCTTCCAGCCTCAGTCATTCTGTGACTCCGTGATGCTATGAAAGTCAGTGGTGTGGTCCTGAATATCTTTTCTTCACTACACCATACAAGCTGGTGACATGACACTGAAAAGATTATTTGTTGGCAGGAACATCAGCTAATTACTGCAGCTAATCACTTTTGAATATAGAATTTTGTAGTATGGCCAAGTCTTGAACCTCACCTAACTCAAAATTTAAGAAGAGATGAACTACATGCAGACAAGTATCAGTGGTGAATTCCACTCACAGGTACAGAGTCTTAGGAATTCAGCACAGAATCACAGAATCATGGAATAGTTTGGGTTGCAAGGGACCTTCAGAGGTCATCTAGTCCAATCCCCCTGCAATGAGCAGGGACATCTGCAACTAGATCAGGTTGCTCAGAGCCCCGTCCAAACTGACCTTGAACGTTTCCAGGGATGGGGCATCTACCACCTCTCTGGGCAACCTGTTCCAGTGCTTCACCACTCTCATCGTAAAAAAAGTCTTCCTTATATCTAGTCTGCATCTACCCCCTTTTAGTTTAAAACCATTACCCCTTGTCCTATCACTGCAGGCCCTCCTAAAAAGTTTGTCCCCACCTTTCTTATAAGCCCCCTTTAAGTATTGAAAGACCACAATAAGATCTCCCCGGAGCCTTCTCTTCTCCAGGCTGAACAACCCCAACTCTCTCAGCCTTTCTTCACAGGAGAAGTGTTCCGTCCCTCTGATCATTTTTGTGGCCCTCCTCTGGACCTGCTCCAACAGGTCCATATGTTCCCTGTACCGAGGACTCACAGAATCACAGAATCGTATAGGTTGGAAAAGACCTTTAAGATCGTCGAGTCCAACCGTAAACCTAACAATACCAAGACCACCACTATACCATGGCCCTAAGCACCTCATCCAAATGTCTTTTAAATACCTCCAGGGATGACTCCATACTACCTGGGCACGAACACAAGACTTAACTACACTCCCTACTAGTAGACTTTGGCTATACTTTATGGGAGTCGTGAGATCTGGAATTAGTTCTAAGACTTTCAGTTATTCAGGAATAATGTAAAGAAAAAAAGCTGTATTAAATACTTGGCTACAGACTTGGTTGGTTAACAGAAATCTTATTGATGAACCAGTATAACATTAAATCTTGTTATAGTGCATCAGCAATAATATTTAGTATGCACTGGGCAACTGATTTACAAAATTCTCTCATGAATATTCTTCCACGGATGCATATTAATATGCCATCTATAATCGGTGACATGTATTACACAGAAATATGTCTTCTGTTGCATTATGTGGTTTCAAGAGGAGCCACATGCAGAGATCACATCTGCAATGGTACATAAATCAAACTGAAAAGGTCTGAGACAAAGCCCTCAAATCTTAGTGTAACTTCATATCATGATATAACTTTTCTCTAGTGTTGTACAGGCACAGTGTGTTTCTTAAAAACCCTAATTTACTGGGATCTTTTGCATACAGTAACACTCACTTGGAGAATCTCCTGAACAGAACAGCTGTCTGGATGGCAACAAGGGTCCCTGGTGTCTTCATCTGGGTTGGGCGAGTCTCCCTGAACTGCTGTTCTGCCAAATTCTTGTATACAGCTGTCCCCTGGTCCCCCCAGGGTTGGTAATCAACACATTGAGGCATGCAAATAGTACCTATGAACTGTCCTATACACTGCAGGGGCTGCCTGCAGGGAATCTCCTAGACTGTCTGAAACTCCCACATGGAGAGCTCCTGTAACAATTAGTCAAATGTTTTGCTATGAAGCCAGCTAGGCATTCCGTCAATTTCTGTAACTATAATTTCCACCTCATACTAGGTTGAAAATAGTGACTTTAATGTTAGGTCGTGATACAAATGCGAGGTCTCATTAGGAACCTGGACATCTCACTTTCACAGAAGTGATCTGCTCTGTCTCAACCTAATTCTGACAAGATAACAGATGTTAATAGCTTCATATACCAAGAATGTCCCACTGGACCATAACAGCTTTATCAGTCTTTGGACAGAGATGAGATTTCACATCTGAATTTCTTGTAATTAAAGATATGATTAGGTGAGAGCTGGTACCTTTATCAGCTGACAAGCATGAGCTTCTTATGCAAAAATCTGTATCTTTATCCCAGAAATATGAGATCAAAGATATGTTTTAAGGACTTGGTAGTTCCAATCATGGAAAAAATATTATTTCCACTATCAGATACAAGTTAAAATAAATCATCGAGAACTTTCCATACATACCTTCCCTTAAGCTAAATATGCTATCCATTTTCTGTTTCTGATTCCAACTGAAATTAAGTGGGTTATCTGAACAGTTCTACTTTTAAACTGAGGAAGGGCTCATCATCTGGATTGGATTCTCTCCCTGTAATATTCTGATAAGCTCCTTCTTGTCCTTGCTATGACAACCCGGTATAGATTTTTATAAATATACAACCCAGTATATATTGGGTGCATTCTGTTGGTGACTCTCAAGGTCATGGCATTCTGCACCAAATAACCTGAGAGTCTCCAGCAGCAACTTCCAGTATCCACATAGCTTTATGAGGCTGTCACCAGAACTAGTTGAACTGGAGTAAAATTGTTCGCTGCAATGGAAGAGAAAGCATTAATTTATTAGGGTGTTTATATTTATGACCCTGACTGGGAGAAGAGCTATATTTACAGCAACAAGAAACAGAGTAACTCTTTAAAACAAGGGTTACTTTATGCCTAGGTTACCTCTAGCTGTAGAGCTGTAGCTGTACTGCTTTAGAAAGAAAGTGGAAAGCATGCCATTTCATTACAATTATGATGTACAAGCATTGCTTTCTCAAATGCACAGAGGTTATTGTCACATAACAGACTCTCAATGAAAGGCACTTGACTTAAGTGAAACAGAAGCTGTTGGCAGTAGTCTATAGTGATTTTTTGAAAAAGATGTTTTAACAAAGCACTTCCCCTACCTCATAGCACATCTTATATTCTCTACATGAAGGCAGAGTTTTTTAGGATTCCTATGAGCCTTTGAGCAAATCTGTGTAAACATAATAAAAAGCCAGAAAGAAAAATCACTGAGTATAAAAGAAGGGCAACAAAAGAAAAATAAATCAACAGTGAAAAAGATGGAGAAAAAAAAAAGTATGAAAAAAAACCCAAAATTAAATTGTGCTTCAGGAAGTGCGACTGTACTGACAGAAAGGCAAGAAGAGCCCCACTGCGGTACAGGTCTGTTCGCTCATGATTACAATTCTGAAGCTTCTCAATCCTAGTGTGACAGCAGTGTTTAAAAACAGCTTAGCAATGAAACAGGTTTTATCACTACGACTACACACCACACTCAGGGAATTATCTCTTCGGGTATTCAAAGAAATTTTTATCTATTTCATTTGGCTTCAGACCCAGGCTGTAATGATTGATTTCCAGAGGAATGCTGCCAAATCCTATTCTTCTCCTGGAAACAATAGGAGAAGGCTTACAAATAAATAAGGGAGACTTGTCAAACATGTGTTTAGCTACAGGTAACCCCCCACCACTAGTAATCACCTCCTGGTCTGTCATACCTAGTTTTTTCTTACCATTTCTTTGATCTGAAGATAACAAAGAATCATCTCTTTAACAGCTCAGTCTTATCCCTCATCATCTGATTACTCCATAAAACTACATTATCCTAGGACTAAAACCTCATTATCTTGCTCATATACTAGTTACCAGTAACAATAAGGATACTACCACACTATTTTATACTACTAGTTAATGTAACATTAAGTGGATGCAAATAAGTTAGCTTATTTTGACAGTAATTCAGTATTGTAGTCAAAGATGAACAAACCTGTTGGATCAGCACAGCTCATACACCTGAAAGATAATGTAAGATGAAAGTGCTGGATACTTAACTGATTATGGCCAAAAGGCCAACAAGAAATGCCAGGATAAAAGCACAGGAATTACATGAACACGGGAAGGTATCTAGATTTAAATGCCTGTGTTACCAATATCTGTATCATGGAAAAAAATAATTTGTAGTGATAAAGCTGGAGGAAAAGACTCTGAGATGAATGCAAATGAATGCATTCCAATTATCTTATTAAAGTTTCTGGTTTAAATAGATCCATTGCTTCAATAAATATTTTGACTATCGTCAGGATTTAATTTTCTGGTCTTAAACTTTGGATTGGATTATCCATCAAAGTCAACTCAGGCTCTATGCTTTAAATGGAAAAAAAGGAGATATTAGCTCTGCCTTGTTGGTTGCCAACTAATGAATTAATTTAAGTAACCAAAATTGAAGCATACTTATTGTTAGAACCAACTCGGATGACAGAGAACAGAGCAAGTTACTATGTTACTATCTGTGTTAGCAGCCACTACTAAGCATATTATCAGATCCAAAGTGTGAAACACCACAGAAATGGATACTGCTACACAGAGAAAGAATAAAGCAAGTGGTCCTTCCCATCTCCCCACCCCTCCCTTTTTCCCTCCACCTAGACTATCAAGATGTATTTGCTCAGTTTGTTGTGATCACGCCAACAATTCATGAGACTAAGACAGAGCTACAGCCTGACACTAATGAAACTGTGTAGCTCAACTGGACAGAGAGGGCTGAGTTTATAACATGGTGTCACTAAAAAAGGAGCAAAGGAGCGCTCCACAGCCACCTCCTTCCCTTTGCTTGCTTCCAGTGTCAGCACCAGCATTCAGTGAATCCCTCTCAGAGGGGCTTCAACTCACTAAGGTAGTAGAGAATTAACTCAGCAAAAAGCAGATCATAACAGCAAGAAAGGGAGCTGAGCAGAATAAATTCACAGGTGTCTGTACAAGCCTGACCCCTTTGCTGGCTGTTGCAATCACAGCAACCCCCTCCATTTAAATTTTTTGTTATCCTGCTACTTAGCGAGCCAAGTCAAAGAATTGACAAGCTATCCAAGTTGTGATCCGACAAAGGAACTGAACCCAACTACCAGCTCTTTTGTGGTGGAAGGAGAAAACACTATTACTTCCTCCAGCTCCCTCCTTGCACCAATGCACTCAAACCCCTTTGTTAGCTGATTCAGCTTGCTACTGCAGCAAAAGTACATCCATTTTATTTTTCTGAGTTAGTTTTCTGTCTGCTTAGCTATCTGAATCAGCTCAAAGAGGACATGGTCTGAAGAAGGTAAGTAGTGGGAGCATACAGCCAAGAGGAAGGCAAGGGGCACTGAACATAGGTAAAAGAGTAGGTCAGAACCAGAGGAACTCCTCTTTTTGGAAACTGTTATCTGCTGCAGGTAACAGAAGATGAAAAAACTGCTTGCACCTATAATGTGTATTGTTCTCCTTCCAAATAAGGAACGGAAATAAGAGTCATAAAAATCAGATGATGATTCAGACTAATCGTAATTTTTAATAGGACAGAGCTGGCATAAACTTATTTTTTTCTAAGTCTAGAAGCACTGAATGTAAGCCATTTAAATGAGTAAACACTCAGGATTCCCATCAGTCAACAAGCCCTTTACCAAAACAAAGCTTCCAAAATACAAACCAAATACATCAAACATTAGCCTGTCCAATACGTGGTTATCTGCACAAAGTTCTGATCAGAGAAGAGGTTGAATGATACCTCAGTACTCTTAAATTTTAAAAATTTAATTCTCAACCGAGCCATACATTTAATCTTATTCATATATTTCCACTTAAATTAACTAGGTTTTAGCATATGTAATGGTATTTGTTCTACAGCAGTTTGTAGGAAGTAGGACCTTTGCTCTCTAAGGGAGCATGCAAACACACGACAGACTGTCCTGCCAGACAGCATTCTAGTCTAAAATCAAGTCTCAGCAGATGCATACAATGGTAACAGTACAAGAAAATAATGAATCAATACTACAGCAGTCACTGCGCTCAATTTGTCAGTGATGCCTGGTTTGCTACAAATGGGGTAAGAAAGGTCAAAGGAAAGACATGAATACTGAAGTGTTTGGGGCTTGCTTCTATCCACGGAAGAGGGATCTTCATCCTAACTTGAAAGAACAAGACTAAGATAAGCTGAAAGACAAAATATTGGATAGAAAATTAAGCCAAATAAGTTCTATTATACTTAAATCTGCTGTACAATTGCTGTAAAATTGCACTATATTAAATGGGGGGAAAACATCATAGATTTGACAAGTGAAGGCTCATACAGTTTTAAAACACTGAATTTACTATGTTCCTGGGGGTTGCTTCAGAGCAGAAAGCAGTTTAGATTTTCTTTTTTTATATTGAGTTTCATTATTTTTTCTGTCTTCAAAACAAAATTTTTCTTTAAATGCATATCACACATCAATAAAATAAATTCCTCATTAAATTTCCTTTTTTTTTTTTCCTTGAGAAAGTCATTCATTTCAATAAAGGATATGAAAATAGAGCTATCCATGCTGCACACAAACTCTTTCATGCAGAATTTAAACTTGGGTTTGTGGATTTTTCTTAGCCTCCAGGCAGTAATTTGCTGAGGTTCATTTAATCAACTGAGGTGCTATTATGTGAACAATCAGATGAAGGAAGTTTATTTCTAATACTCTTCAACAGATGCATCAGAGAATACTCCCTTACATATCCATATTACAAGTAGTATAACAGAGAGTAATCATTTTCTACTTATTTAAATTCCCATACTCATTCCTGGAATTCTAGGATTAAGAATTTAAGAAACTCAAAAGGGGATGCTGTTCTTTAAGCATTAGAGTGTGATCCACCTTCTAGTCTAGTAATTTAAAGTTTTGGTAAAAAAAAAAAATCTAACAAGAATCTTACTCTGTGCCTGAATCTGGTTTAATTTGTCATACAAATATAACGTTATTGACTGTATGAAACGGCAAGTGACTACACATATAACTTCACCTTGAACAGGTAGCTGCCCTCCATTTTATTGCAAGGTATACAGCATGACCTAAGGGACAAGACTTTCTAGGACAAATTTCTAAGCTCTTTTGCTGTTGTGGCTAGGTCCTAGGCACCTTGCTTATTTAGACTATGTTTGAGACTGTCACATCCAAGCCCTATCTGTTATGACAGGTGCCTTTAGATTATAGCTGAGTACAAATAAATATTATCAAGTTCCCTGTGGTACAATAGAGTGTAAGTTCTGTACAGAGGCACACCACACATACACCAGTCTTGTACAAAGATGTCTGTAAGCTACTTCTTTACATCTGTTATACATTTTTTGCCTTTCTTGTGTATCCATTCAGAACCAGATTCTCATTTAAAAATCAAAATGCTGCAGGGTCTAATTACCAAGGCTCAGATTAGTATTTATTATGCAGTTATTCATCTTTATAATTGCTAGTCCCAAGCTTCCAGTTTTTTCTCCCAGAAAGAAAAACAAAACAAAATTCAGATTTTAATTAGTCTATTTTGAATATTATTAAAATTGAAAATCATGATTTTCTCTTGCAGCAATCGCTGCCAGTTGCTCATTTATTCAACAACACCTTTTAAATAAACCTAAGTCTTTCTTTCCCCAACCAGGATCACCACTACTGACATCCCTCCCTCCTACTGTAACAAGGAGATGAGCCTCTCAAGGCAACAGGAGCAGAGGTTGAAACACTGTATTCTGATCCTGATTCTGCATGACAGGCTGGAAGCATTTCATAACTATGCTTAATTTTTCAGTTGCTTTTCATAAGACTGCTTCAAAAGGCCTCAGAAATGATCCCAATAGCTCTCCCTTGAGGTGAGCTGCAAGTGGAAATCCAAGTCATAGAGAAAATAAGCAATTAGACTACGACACAGTCCTTCAATCCGAGCCCACAAATTTCCAACTGATCTTGGTTTAAAAGAAAGTCCTGAAAGTGTGTCTATGCCATGCAGCCAAGTGTGCAGCAGACCCTTTAACATGCAACATGCTGAGCACCCAAATAGTCCTGCCATGTCAAGCAACACTACCACAGATTCTGTTTAAAATAAACTTATTACAACAACATTAAAAGGTATGTGAAACCAGACATATCTGTTAGCACTGGACTTGCAGTGCTAAAGAGAAAAAAGATAAAGAAAGAAGAGTCTTTAGTTGAAATTGTTGGATGACTGCAGAATTACAGAGATGAATTAGCTGTTCCTTCACATAAGCTTGTCAACTGATCTTTAGTATAAATATTTATCAAAAAGCTGAGCCCACAGATAGCACTTGACCAGCTATACTTTGGCATCTGTGTTCGTGCCCCGCACTGGAACATGCAAATTTCTGTAAAATCTTACGGTGATAGCCACTAGGTAAGCTTTTTCAAACCTTAAAAGCTTCCCTTCAGGTGAGTTAGTTTAGTTTGCAATTGCAGGGGAGGTTTGCCCTGCAAATCAGTGAGAGCAGTCGCTCCAGTGGTGCTTTAGGGCTCCCGACAGCAGAGCGGCCAGAGGAAGCCTGCAACCCCTGGGGCAGCTTGGCAACTAATTGGGCTCCTCCCTTATTTTGCTCTGGTTCAGCCTTGCTGAATCACCTTTTTGCTGACCGGCTGGGACAAGAGTAGTGGAGCAGAAGAAAACTGAAGTGTGGTACTGAAGAATTCACTTTTTTTAAAAGCATTCCCTTAATGCCTGCTCCCTCACTGCTACAGGACGCTTGTCCTGTGAGCTCGGCTGTCGCATTTCTACAGCATTTTTTCATACTGTAAGAAACAGAGGGAGAGGTCTGACCCCATGTGTCTCACCGCACCACGACTAGCACAGGCAGTAGGTGACCAGCATGACGGATGAGCCCACCGGGGTATGATGCCCGCCAGCCCGGCCCAGCTGAGCTCTGGCCCCTCCACACAAGACACCAGCGACCACGCAGCCCAAACAACGCACTGCCGCCTTCATGGTTAGTAACAAAAGTATTGTTAAAGAAATAACTTTACCTAATAGCACGGCTTTCCCGCACTGGGCTGCATCCAGCATCTCCTCACACAGGGTGCATCCCCTCCTCGTTGCCCCTGGCGGGCCCATGGCCACAGCTGCCATCACGGCTCTCGGGGACTGGACAAGCTCCTTGCAGTGCCGGGGGGCAGCAGGACCGGGTTCCCCCCAAGGGGGCCGGGAGGTCCCCACAGGGCACCAGGGCAGGGCCTGGCAGCCAGGGCCCATCCCACAGCCCTGGCCAGGGCAGGGCCTGGCAGCCAGGACCCGTCCCACCGGCCCCGGCCCTGGACATCTGGCACCTCCCAGGAGACAGGCCGAGGCCAGGCTGGGCTGCGGGCCCACAGGTGGGCCCAGCTTGGCTGGTCCCGTGGCTGGGCAGGGCAGGGCTGTGGGGAGGTGGAGACAGGCACCGCTGCAGCGTCACTGGGGCAGGGACCGATGGCCCCAGGCCTGTTGGCTGGGACTGGTCAGGGTTGTGTGGTCTAACAGTGCAGTCTAACAGGAGCTGGTGGAAGGCCAGGGCTTACGTAAAGTTGGTAAGGGGGATTCAGACTGGAACGCGGAATGTCCAAACAAGAATTACTGTCCTTGGGAGTAAAGCACATCCTAGAGAAATATGTAAGCTAATTAAGATGTTTTGGGAACCCTCTGACACAACTATTAGAAGCATGATAAGAAGCACCCTCACGCAAACTATCCTCATTATAATACTAAAAGTCACACCCCTCGAGCTGGAGACCTCGTCCCAAGCAGAGACCCCTCACCTTTGAGCGGAATATTAAAGTAGAATATTAAAGTAGCAGAATATTAAAGTAGCACTGTAGCTTTAAGTTGAAATAAGAGAAATATAGACCAATAGAAAACCGCTTTGTGTAATTAATTACTTATGCATATGCATAACTAGACTGTATAAATACTGTACCTGTATGACCGAACTGTGTGCTAGCCTTGAGGAGCTACCACCTACACCCATCTCTGCGCAGACGTGAAATAAAAATACCTCTGCCCTGTGTGTATATTGGCATCTCACACACCGGGTAAGCGACCTCACGCTTGTGGGATAACAGCCGGTCAGGGCTGTTGGTGCCTGCAGGCCCTGGCACACACCCTGGTGCACCGGGAGAGGCCTGCGGGGCTTCCACAGCCGAGGGATGGCTCCCATGTCACACCTCCGCAGCTCAGAATTCTCTTTTGCCTCGCTTATCTCTATCCCATTCCCCAGACGGTGCCTAGGGTCTGTTAGCAGTGCCCCTTTCCCTCCCTCCCAGCCCTCTCCCTGTGCTTCTCACACACTTGGGGGCTTTATCTACAGCCATGAGGTGAACCCCTCATCGCCTCTCCGGCATACCTGGAACCATTCTTTTGATTGTTACCTCTGTTGCATAATATGTCAAAATATTTTCTTTTCTTTTTTACCTCTGTTAGCATTTGGGTCTGTTATTTAACACTGCAGGAATGTTAGGTAATATTTTCTTGCATTTAACCTGCAATAAAACGAAGGAAAAATAAGGATTAAATGGAAAGGAACGTGACTGGTATCCATGCCACTTGAGAGGCCACATAGTCTGGTATGCACAACAATTAATCAATTCTCCTTAAATAATTAGTAATCTTCATTGCATAGCTCTTAAGAACATGCAGTGTTTTCCTATACTGTGAGTACTATGTGCACTGGACTAGCAATATCTAGCTGTCTGGGGCACATGCCCACTCTAGAAGGGTGACCTTGTTTGAAGAAGACATCATTTTCTATTATCACTCTCTCAGAATTAGAAATTCATAACCTTCTACTTCACTGACAGTTATAAAAAGTGTCATTAAAAATGGATATATTCATGTTGCATGTGCATATTCATTCTAATACACTGCAATTTTTTATTCATACTTCATTTCCTTTTTATAGACCTAGTTCCCAGCAGTGTCTTGCACTTCTCAGAAATATCCTTGCATGCTATACCCATCTTCTAAAAAAACAGTAAGTGGAGATGAAAAATAGCCTCTACTGAAGTTCCTGCTTAGCCGGTGCTGCTAGGGCAGAGTCTGTGTGTCCTCATGAAGTAGTTTTGACTATACCGATTCGGTAGATCGGTTTCATCCAGAAAAATGAACCTTGTCTTTTTTGTTTTAAATTATATGAGACACCAGAAATCTGGAGCGTGGGCTGTAGAAGAGGGCTTCTTTTGCCTGAGGACTAGCATGTTAATTAGAATGAGGCTAGCACAACATAAAGTTGATTCCCTTTACAACATGTTTTTGCCTCTCTGCTGTAGGATCTGTTTTCACAGAAGAAGCTATTTATGAACCAAGTTGTCATGTTCTGTCAGGCAATCTATGATACTATTCCTGTCCTCTGATGGCTGCTGCTTCTGATTACACCAATGACAGTTTGCCTCAGGATGGTCATATCAATCGTTTTCACTAAGAAATATTCTTGACTTTTATTCCCTTTTCATCTTGTTGCACAAAAACGCTCCCACCTTCAGGGGAAGTCCTAATTGTTAGCTGTGCTATTCACTTCGTTAAAAAATACCCTCTGCTTCCTGCTTACTTCCTATTTTGACAAAACGTGAGCAGGACTGTGGGAACAGTTCAGCAACTGTTCTTGCCCGCACTTCACAAAAGGAGAAATAACGGATCCAGTCACTATGTAAACCTCTTGTACAGCTTGCAGGGATTGGAAACATGGGTAAGGAACTCCTGCTTCGAGTTCTCCTTTTCAGTGGAGTTCAGACTGGCAGTGGCACAAAATTATTGTTTATAGCAGAGCTTTACATTCCTTCGTCCCTTGAAATTTTGAGCCCAGACTACAGCGGATGCATACAACTTTATACAAACAGGTAAAACATGATGATAGACAGCCCCTGCAGAAGACTCATTGCAAGATCCACAAACTGTGCCTGCCTTCTCTTGGCTTCATGATTATTCCTCACGCCACTTTCCTTTCTGTGAGTGACAGAGAACCCTTCATGAGTTGCATGTAGGAATCTAACAATGAAGCAGTCGTTTGACGTGTCTTTGATAAGTTGAGTGGCTAGAAAATGGGAAGTCAAAATCACTCAAGAAGAGCCCCTATTTTTTGTAAGGTGCGATGCTCAGAACAGGCAAAGGTAAACACCTTCCCCTGCAAATATGTCTTTCCTGTGTTACCTGAGTTCAAAGCTACTTTTTCTAACAGGGAGCAGGAAAAGATGGAGTGACCTTTGAGATTAGCTATAAAAAGCTGCATTTCTGCTCCAAGGCAAAGAATGTCATAAGGAAAGCCCAAGTGCTCACCTGCCTAAACTCTGTGCAAAGGGGGCAAGTCCGTGACCATTAGGCTGCTGTTCCCTTTCAGATCAAGCACTGGAAGCAGCTGGGAAAGCAATTTCAGGGCAGTTAAGGAAAGGAAGACATAAACATGTACTGGGGAGTGGGCTAATGCATCTCACTTCTTCCACAGAGGAAGGGAAAGGACTTAAGCCTGCAAAATACACTCAAGTTAGATCACAAAGTGTCAGTCTAGCATTTGGCTTGCTTTAATTCCATGTAAGGGAAATCTTACTCTTAAAATTGGACTTTCCCATATCCAACTCAAAGCATAACTGTTTAACTCAAGCATGCAAGTATATTTCTCCTACTTTTTCAATCTTTTTTTCTTTGCAGATCTACAGATGCTCTTTTATAGCTTGTCTATCAACAGAGTTGTTAATTAAGCTGTAGCAAGGCTGGATACAGCCCTCAATTATATCTTAAAGAGTAAGAAGATAATGGGAGTTATGAGTTAACAGAATTTGCATTGCTGCATATGCATTGCTGGTAAGGCAACAAGAGTTACTGGCAGAGAGGGATCCGGTTGGCTTTCAAATTTCAGTCTTATTTTATTGGAGATGCTGTTAGAGAAGGGTAAATATCTCTAGGCTTATAAATGGTCAGCAGAATAATGAAGTTAATGAGTGTCTTCAAATATCTCAGCAATGCATTAATTTTTCAGCCTTATGTCATTCAGTTGAAGTTTCCAATTATAAGCTTTACAGGCTGAAATCCTGGCTCCAGCACAATTAAAATGAGTTTTCTCATTGACTTTGATGGAATCTGGATTTCACTTTTTTATGTGTGTATTATTTCTGTAAACCTGTGTGTGCACACTTGTGTATTTTAAATGCCACCGAGATTCTGAAATCAACAGGTGATTCCCAAAGACTGAATCCACTCTAAAAGATATGTATCCCATTGTGGCTAGGACTTATTCAAGCCCCATATATGATGTTTCCTTTGATTTTCTTAATGAGTCCACGAGTAAGGCAGAGACACAGATGTCATTTTAGAGCCAGCACAGGGTAGGAGCAAGCAATCAAGCTGTATTGTTAAGGCAGATGCAGACCAGAAGGCTGAAAAAGTAATTTTGGTGATATTTGTCCCTGTGTCATTGAGTCTGAACCAAAAAAATCCCCAGAAGTACCCTGGTGAGTGAAGTATGCAAAAGCAATGAGGCCCTCATTCATACTGGTTATTTAATGCACACTGATAAATTCAGTTTTATAGGATCCCTGGCTTTCCTTCTGCTCCTGTTTGTTTAACATAGTTTCAAAATTTGTACAAGAAAGTGGGCGGAATAAAGGAAATTGATGGATGTTATGTAGTTCAGCAGCCCCTGCCCCATCTCACATACCAATTCTATACATGGACTGGAAGGTGCCAACTAATTGCAATTTCCTGGTATTTGTAGATACAGCTGGTTTAGAGTTCTAACAGCAACAAGGGGCCTGGGAATTATGGTCTTCATATAGCTATGAAATCAAACTGTATGAGGAACTGTAAATGCACTCTAACACAATCACTTAGGCAGGTCCCCATAGAGATCCACTCCAAAAGGAGATGGTTACTGCCAGACTGCATTTGTCTTCCTGAAGGTTGGTTTTCTTTAGTAGGGTTTGTGAAACTCAGATCCATTTAGCAGGTAGCTATAAAGTGGAAAAGACAGTATTCTACAAAATGTTTGGATTTACGGAGTTGCTAAGTCAATCATATGCTCATCTCACATTTTTATGGACTGGTCTGTTACAAATTTAATTTGGATTTGAGGCCAGCCAACCTGCATACCTCATGTAGCAGCCACCACATCCTACCGACTAGGTAGCATGGAGAGACACAAACCACCCTGGACAAGGAGCCTTCTGCAGACCCCTAGGCACAGACAATCATCCTGCTATGAACCTTCCACTGTGTAAAGTATAAGCTGCTCTGAAGAGCAGCAGGAATATTTTTCAGCAAGATCAAGATGCCTAGATTTTGCTTATTGCCCTTTTTGAAAATAACATTTAGAAACCTTGATCTCGAAGTTAATTTGTTTGGGCACGATTATCAGTAAAAGCTTTTTGATCCACTTGAGAGTATAAAACAGCAGCATAAAAACACCCTTCAGTTCTTTTCGGTAAGAATTCCCTTTTCAGACTTAGTTCAGCCAAGTGCTGAAATTTATTTCTTAGGAAAGAAGCTCCACAAAAGAAGGAAATATATGGTGAGGGTTGGCATATCTATTTGTTTCGTAAGGGTATGTGGCATTCAAGCAGAGTGGAAGGCTACCTTCTCAAAATGTTTTCTGATGTTCACAAGAGTAGAAAGGACACAGCTAATAGCTGCCAACATTTTTTTTCCATATGTTGCTGTCCCGGTTTTGGCTGGGATAAAGTTAATTTTCTTTATAGTAGCTAGTATGGAGCTGACCCCAACAGACCAAAGGGCTATTCCATACCATATGACATCATGCTCAGTATATAAAGCTGAGGAAGAAAAGGGAAGGAGGGGACGTTCAGAGTGATGGCATTTGTCTTCCCAAGTAACCGTTACGTGTGATGGAGCCCTACTTTCCTGGAGATGGCTGAACACCTGCCTGCCCATGGGAAGGAGTGAATGCATTCCTTCTTTTGCCTTGCTTGCATGCGTGGCTTCTGCTTTACCTATTAAACTGTCTTTATGTTAACCCACGAGTTCTCTTACTTTTACCCTTCTGATTCTCTCCACCATCCCACCTGGGGGGAGTGAGCAAGTGGCTGTGTGGTGCTTAGTTGCCGGCTGGGGTTAAACCACGACAGTTGCTATTGTAATGACTATTGTAAGTGCATACAGTAATTCCACGTTTGACCTGGCTCTATTACTCTTCATAATAACGACAAATTCACACAATTTACAGGAGGTCACATGGGAGAAAATTAGACTACTCAAAATGTAAGGTATTACTCACATGGTACGATACGTGCATCAGCCCAGCAATCTCTGTAAGTACTGTGTAGACATATCAGAGGTAACTTTAAATGAGATAGCTCAGGTACAGCGAGCATGATAGTTGCAGCAGAATGGAGCTCAGCATAGGCTAATTCACCAATTTTGGCAATTTTCAGTTAGTTATAAAGCAAAGGTCTCACTGCCTAGAAGGGTGGCACAGGTTTGTGGCACGTTGTGTGCCATGAGAAGTAGCTATAGGAGAAGGGTATAAATATGCATAAGAATATATTTTATTCAGGTATACATAGATATGCTTTATGCTTTTTTATTTATATAAAATCTATTTTCTTTAGGAGCTAAAAAATCCACAAGTATTAGATAAAATATAGGCAGGATTGTATGTTATCATGAAGCTGCATAATTAAGAGGTACACTCCATGAGATAATAGATGGGCTGGAGACTTACGCTTTAGTTTGCATTCCCCTTTTCTGCCCACTCCTATCCTCTGTCTTGTCAGATAAGTGACAGTATTTCCCTCAGCGATTCTGGTTGTATTCTGTTACGATCGTCAGTGCTACCCTCCCAGCATTTGTGTTGACCAATTTAGCAGCAAATGCTATATTGGAGGGGAAGGGGGGAGCTTTAAACCATCCATTTGTTTCTGTTGCTCAAAAATATTCATTCTGATGCTGATAGTAAGCAGCAGCCTTACTGTCCCTGTTTGATATATGTGCTCTGGAAAATCAAACACTCTAGGAGCTCCTTCAGAATATTTATAGGCAACAAGGAACTCAGGAGGTGAGCGAGTGAGACTAGGATGCATATCAATAACTTAGTAAATACACTGTAGGGAGAAACACCGTGCTGGTCTTATACTGGGGACAAAGATTACATAGCGTGATTTAAATATTAAATAAGGAAAGGTTATTGTTTGTAATATTAAACTGAAGAAAGGGATTAGTAGATGGCAATGATGCATTTCTTCTCATCTACTTTACTGGGAGTATTCAAAATTCACGAGGATTTTTTTAAGACACCAAAAAAAAGTTAGGCTCTTTGCTTTCTGGTTTGGGCAAATGTTTTCAAGAAATTACAAAATCTAAAAACTTTCCCAAACTCATAACACACGTGTGTATAAAACACATTGCTAAGCACCTGCACCCTCCTCCTTGAAATAAGGTGTCTCCATTTTTCCTTTTGAGTAGTGCTTAACACAGCAGGGGAATGCCCTCACCTGGCCCTTTGTGCTACCCTTGTAATAGCAGTGGTGCACAAAAGACTTAGCATAAGGTATCACCAGTCAGTCAGGCTCTTCCCTGATGGATTTACTACAAGACAGATTTGAGAGATGGAATTTGCTATAAATCTAAAAAAAATACATGTTTAATACAGATTAAAACGGCTCTTACTCGCAATAAAAGCAAGATACCTATTTGCTTTTCTTTTCGTTAACTTTTTCTGTGCCAGGTGACATAAATCTCCTTAGACTGTATTGGCACATTGTAGATACAGACACATGAACAAAGTGCTGTGTAATAGTGTGGTGTGATCCTGCAGCAGACGAGCTCCTCCAGTTACGAATGTAATCATGTCCTTTTGACCCAGGAACTTTATGCTGAGTTTACTGTGGTGTATGAGCCGGGCTGTATTGGCTCTCTCTGGATATCTAGTCACTTTAAAGCTAAAGATTAAACAAAGTATTCATTCCTTCTATCACATTTTAAAAGAAAACTAAGAAGAATAGGGAAAAAATATTTTTTCTTTAAATGAAAGGACATGAGCCTCTAAGAGGAGCAAAGAGATACGAAATGACAAAGGGTGAGTGATAGAAAGGAAGTGCTTGGGTTTTGTTTAAAGAGAAAGCCACTTTTCTTCTGTTATGCTCTAATTCCTGCTATTTTAGAGCTGAAAAGAGTATCCCCTGCTGAGCATCTCTGCAGAACTAATGAGGCACCTTGTTGACTGCTACACTGCATTGCCTTTTAAATAGAATTCATGATGGGGTACCATTTTAAAATCCTCGAGCAGACTTGTGCCAAACTCTCCAGCTACAAATGGAGCGTCGGGGACCAGAATTATGGTTTCCTGCATTAAATCAGTGTGAATTCAGCTACGGATCAGATTGCTCTGTGAAGTGAGCATCTGAGCCTGCAGGTTACTCTGTCTTTTATCGTTTATGCTACCCTGAACTTTCAACACAACAATTGTCCCACCAGTGGAGAAGCACTTCTCCGCAGCCTTCGGAGCCTGTCAGTGCTGTGCTTTACACCTGATAACATAGAAGGGTGCTGACAGAAGAATTGCCAGTGATGTTGTCTCTAGCCAATTTCCCTCATAGTACAATCTCCCCAGTGTGCGAGTGTGGTTCAGGTACACTTTTCCTGTCACAGTCATATGTTTTCAGCAGTTAGAAATGGAAAGCAAACGTAAAAGAATAGAAACAATGCTGTGTTTTTGGATCAGTAACCCATTTTGCATGGAGCGTTCTTTCCAGCAGATGGGGGAACATGACGATAAAATACAGTGACAATAAAATAATTTGGAGATCAGGAATGCTTCAAATTCTATTCCTCTTGCTTTTGTTTTAACAGGTCCTCTTTGCCACACTGTGATTTCCTTGGAAATGAGTTCATTTTTGTTCAGTAATAACAATGCAAAGCAAACTGCTTCAAACACTTTTCCGTTCATGAAATTCAATTGCAGAGATAGGCAGAAGAGAGAGTGTAACTACATTTAGGATTTCGTCAGCCCTTGCTTCCAACTCTATTGTTACGTATTGATCCTCTGGGGCACTTTATTCAAATCTCACACAATTTACCACTTTCAGGAAATGTGGTCAGTTTTGGAGATCTGCTGTTGGGCTGAGTCTGAACATTCAGCTGCTTTCTCCTGCATCCTCATACAATGGAGGGCTTGAGTCCCAGACTTGGCTGAATGAAATCCTCTCTTCTACTGTTGTGCCATACTGTGTTTTGTTTTCTGACATTTCTTCCATGAAGTGCTTGTTTCTATACATAGTTTCTTAAAACATTGTGTAAACATATGCATCCAATACTATCCTTTTCCTTTCAAAGAGCATGTACTGAAAAGGAATAGATACTGTCCCTCTGCCTTGAGAAGGATCATACTTGTGTCTCCACTAGATGTGGCAACATCAGCAACATCTGTGGAGCTAAGGCATTCCCAGACTGAAACAAACATGCCAGACTCTCACCTTGGTCCTATACCGAGTTCTTGTTACGACACATAACCAGCGTTATTGCTGATTTGTACTGACTCATAACCTAGTTACTATCATGAGCTAACAAATGCAGAACTGCAACTTTAATTCCACATATAAATAATTTTATGGACAGCTTTAATCAAGTTTTTTCCTTTAGCTTTTTGTGGAAGTTTAAATTTCAGGAAACAGTATCCATAGAACCAGCCTCTGCAGAGTAATTAAGGCTAATTTGCTGTATGTAATTAAATTACACCCATTTCTTCTCCCATTGGATTATTTAGGGGTAGGATCAGATGCAGGCAGAGCAAATAGTCAGATTTTACGATTTTAAACTGCCCGACCCTTCTGAAGATTTTGCATTGCCAGACTATCCCCGCCTCTCGCTGCGATTAACTAATCCCACACCATGAGGCATTGAACTGCCAGCTAGAAAGGTTGTTTGGGATTTAGTGGGAAATCTCTGCTGTATCTTGGAGAAAGCCTGTGGAGGTAGTATACAAGGTCAGGCAGATCAAGAGCTTAATGGGAGCACTAATGGGAAAAGCTCTTTTTTATGTATGTGAAACAAATAGAGGAGAAACTAATGAGGTTACACTGTCATCAAGCTGTGAGTTTTCTACCCTGTAAACTGGCCTCTTCAGCCTTACTTCTGCTTGCACTTAGGGAACTTTTTTCCTGAACATTTAAAGCGTTCTGCTTATGTGCATATTGAAATAAGTTGAAAATGGTATACACACTACATGGAAGAGGTATAACATCTAATTGCCAATATAACCAACTGCTGCTATTTCATTTGGTCTAATTTTAATGCCACAGGCATGAATACAGCAAGATAATATTGGAATGCAACTTTTCAAAAACAACATTTCTAGAGGGTTTATTTTTCCATTGGACTTTTTAAAGTGGTTTTAGAAGAGAAGGATAATTCAGCCACCATTTAGCTCCAGTTTCCCTTAAAAAACTAGCTCATTATGGTCTATTCTCTGTGTGGATTTTTCCCTTTTAAGAACCTTTCTGGAATCAATGTCTGTTTATTAGCCTTGTTATAAGCAGCAGTCACATACTTAAAAATATAGACTGCATTGTGAATGAAGAAGTCACGGAAGAGCAAGAAAAAAAATTAGCACAAAATAGATTGGCTTCTAAACTATTGCAGCAGAATAGCTGGGTTTTGCACAAATATGATATTAGAAGTTTACTATCTTGCTGCTTTCTAGACCAACAAGTAAAGTACTCATCACCGTATTTGAAGAGTCAGGAAATCAAAGCCTGTTACGCTGACAGTAATTTTCTGGGCCATCATGTCTAGTCCCCTGCTGCTGCTGCAGGAAGCCACATTGTATATTCTCATTCATAGGTGATCAATTTTCCCCATCTACAGTTTCTCTCTGGCAGGTGTTTCAGACCTTCACTCCTTGCAAAGACTGGAACCTTTTTTGATGCACTTTTAACTGAGTTAGAAGTATAATAGTCTTATTTATAATGATTGAAGTTCACAAAATATAATGAATAAAGAATAAGAAGCAGTGCTTTAAAGGAAGTAGGATTAGCAACTGTCTCAAAGCAGAATTGGAGTTCACATGCTCAGAAAAAGGTGAGATGGTACTATGACTTAATGTAAGAGATACAACTGATACTTTGCAAATATATTAAAGTAGAATTTGCAATGACTTTTAAGAACAGCAATTTTTTACCTATCTGTATGAGTGGACAATGGACATCAGCTTTTATGATAACTCTATGCAGATATCCAAAGGTTTAACCTGACAGTAAGTCTTTTGAGTATCATAAGTCTGGTATAACTAAGTAAGTGTTGCTTTATTGATTTTCACAAACATTATTTTTTTAATGCACCTGCAGAAAATTGCTTTTATCCATCCATTAATAAATGTCCACTGATAAAACCAAAGAATATCAGAAGCCTGTTGGTAAATGAAAATGCCTACCTCTTCAATAGTCACACAAGACACTGTTGCTTTTGAAGCTTTTGGCCATCTAGTGGGATGTCTTATTTTACATCTTACTAGTGCAATACTAATTTGACATTATTGGGTAATTTGTGTTTGATCTTTAAAGACATTTGTCCTTCTGCTTTTAGTCCCTGGGACTATTTTATTTACTATTTTATTTATTTACTATTATTTTACTATTATATTTACTATAATTTTACTATTATATTTATTTACTTTTATTTTATTTACTGTTTATTTATTTACTATTTTATTTACTACTCTCCTGGAAATGAAATACAAAAAAAGTCTCTGATACTATAAAAGACCTGTAAAACGTATTTTCCTTGTTTACGGTAAAGAAAGTAGTTTGCTGTGATTTCCAACATGACATTTAGACATCAGATATCTATAAACAACAATTAGTTTGGCTTGTCTTAGGCATTTATGTAGCTGTTGAGGTTGGCCTTGCTGAAAGCAACACTAATCACTGCATGAGTCTCCCTTGTGAATTCCCATAGGAGTGGAACCTATTTGTGCAATAATTGACGATGTCAGCTGTCAGTCCTGTAAAAATCCTAATATCTGAGTCTTTTACATAGCCTACTTTTTGTGCCTGCTGCACAAGCTTGTGAAAGATCACTTACAGGAGAAACAGCACTGCACATACTGTATGTGCACTTGGTGAGTAGGTAGGAACGCATGAGACTAAAGTGTGTATATGCAGATGAATGGAGTTAAAAGTATTTTTAACAGTAAGGACCAAAATCAGTGTTTTCTCAGAAAACACTAAACACTGGGCCTCTGAAATTCAGGGCATCTCCAACTTGAAAAAAGGACAAATGCAAGTTTCTTTACAGAAGTCCTGAGCTGAGTGGAAATGCCATTGTACCCATGTTGTCTCAGTGTTGTGCTCCAGTGAATGTATATATTCAATATGCAACCTATATATTATCCTGGATGTTACCATGGCTCCATAGTTCCCAGACTAGAGCTGATTCATGTCTAACCAACTCAGAGGTGAGGTTTATCTGCACCTGTGTTATAGGTGTTTCCTCAGGCACCTTCAACATGTGTCAGTCTAGCTATCCAACTTCATTAATCGTCTTTTAAATCTTGCCCATGCAGTCAAAATCTGTCAAACCACAGAGGAACCATTTGTCAGTGACTGAATAAATGTATAGTGCTCAATGTTCAATGTATTCTATAGGATAATACAGACTCTGAGAAGGAAATTCCCACAGTTAAAAAAAGAAAAAAAGCCCAACACCTGAAGCTGAGCTTCTAGTAAAACTAGTTGTTGTTAAAACTAAGATAGGCTGGGTATCTGAACCACAGCTCATCTCAAAAGATCATGCTAAAAAGGGTGGCCAGCCACAGAGAAACAATGAGCTACTTCTAAAGTACCAGAATTACCTGCCATTTCCCAGCAGGCAAAAGCAAGCCTCTGCAAGGACTGGAGGACACCGGTGCAATCTGTAATACAATGTACAGGGCAGGCATCACAACAACTTGGCTATTTTGGTTGCTAACACAAAAAGCAGAAGGATGTGAAAGACATGAGGAGATAATCCACCTGGCAATCTGAAAGGAACTTCTCAGATCCAGTATAGTTTTGTTTCTTGTCTTTTCCTAAGGCTACTAAGTTTCTGTGGTTTGGGTTTTTTTGCCCCTAGAACTATCATTTGAGCTGACTGCATCTGTCCTTTCTCATTCCATTTTCATCTCCTATGTTGCTAAGAGGTTTCCATGGCAATTCTAATATTGGATTAAGGAAGACATACCACTGAGGCTAACGCGTCATCGCTGGTGTTGCCTAAGCCAGCATGTGCAGCTCTGCTACGCGTGAATGGCCCAAACATGTTAAGAACTGTTATCAACTGATGTCAATAATGAAAGATAGCAGAGTAAAATGATATAATATCAGCAGGCTGCAGGGGAAAAAGCAAAACGCTACTGCTCTGATCCACTGCAAACACAGATTCATTGATTTTGATGGAACTACACTAATTCCTACCATTTGAGAACTCAGCCCCAACAAACTGCACTTGCCACACTAATTCCATGAAAAGCAATAAAATTAACGTTGCCTGCATTGAAAACACCACTGTTCACTGACGTCAGAACACGTTAATTCAGTTTCTCTTTACCGTAGTACTGGAGGCATTCTGAATGGCATGCTTTCTCTTTATAATACCCAATATTCATATTTTCCTGCACAGCCTCTAACTGTGACTTGTAAGCAATTTCAAACAGCTCAATAATTACAGTTCTGCTACAGAAGTATTATGCCTTGGGTGGGACTGATATTTTTCAAAAGGAATAAACAAATTATCGTAAGGCTATCAATTAAATCCAGAAAGGGTAGTAAAATGCAAATAATTGTCTCTCTGTGTTTAGAGGTTAATTTATTATCCCAAGATATTTTATTGATTCAGCCTCCAAAGGTGTTGCTCAGGCAGTGTGTGCCTGCATGCAGGTTTCTGGATACAGAAACCACCCCCCCTCACTCGTCTGGCACCACATCTCAGGGCTGGGCTGGAGAGACAATGTCTTGCGATTCAGTCTTCATGTTCCGTGTGAGCTCTCTCATGGGAAGGAGCGCTCGGGATGTTTCTCTTTCTGGTACAGACAGCTGTTCATCAGAAACTGAAATAAGACCAGAGATCTAATTCTCTCCAGCCAGTAAACATCTGTGTAATACTCACTGCAGGCCTGGTCCCGGTTCAGAAAAGGCTAGGTCAAGAAACTGTTAATATTTTTGGGTTATAAACTATCCATGATAATCCACACATGGGAATAGTACTATGGGTGTGGTGAGGCTTTATCTAAACCAGCCACTTCTGACTGACTTAGGAAATATAGGGGCAATCTAGGCGAAAAAAAAAAAAATTAAATACTGCTTAAACAAACTATGATTTAAAAAACTGAAAGTTTTCCACATTCTCTTTTGTTCTGTGTTTGGAGTCTTAATTAAAAAAAAAAATAAAATAAAATAAAATAAAATAAAATAAAATAAAATAAAATAAAATAAAAAATTAATCTACAGGTTTACCATCAATCTTGAAGAATTTCTTTTCTGTGCCTTCCTAGGGAAAAAAAAAACCAGTGTTTTTGTTTTTGCTGTTTCAGGAGTTCAAAGGAGTGGATGTTCCATCTCTCTGTTTATGACACAAAATCATATCACCTCATGTTGCCCCACAGTGCACCCTTTTCATTGAGATAGCTAGGCTTTTAGAATAGCTTTTCAGCCCATATAACTAACTATTTGTTTGTGGGCAGCCTTATAGTTGTCACAGTGAGATTAAGGCTTGTCCAGCTAATGGGATCCCAGTTTTAGCTTCCTACCAATTATGGAGGTGCAAGCAGAACGCTTGTGCTTTGGTTTGGATTTGTTTTTTTTAGAGCTCTAATCTAAAACACAAAGTCATGCAGTTGGGGAGACAAGTGCTCAACGCGAATGAATAAACCAGCTGCTTTTCTGGGAAATGTTTGAAGCCATAGCTCTACCTGCTGGAACAAAGGGAAATTACACTGCACCAAGAGGCGGAAAAAGGATGAGAAAAGTGCCTGCATGCACTTAAACAGCTAAAGCTCTTCTCTTGTATAATGTGTTTGCCTTCAGGATTCACAATTTAGCTTCTGTTTGCAATGACAGAGATTTTCACGAAGTCTTTGGGGTTATGTTACATAAGACTTGAGATCCTCAGAGGCCAGTCCCTTCCTTGCAACCCCTGCTGGAAACAGGCGTGCTGGGGCACAAACCAGCCTTTCTCTATCAGGGGAACTAAGTGAGGGGCACAGGTAGGTTAAGGACCTACTCTGGTATTAATCTCCTTTGAAGTTTTTAGTACTGGCTGTAACAGATGGGGTTAGTCACTGGCCTGTTTTCTAATTAATAGTAAACATAAAAAATGGCAAGGTGGCTCATGGATAACATTTTCAGGAGCATCCAAGTGACTTAGGCACTTCTAAACATTGCGTACGGTGCCACTAAGTTTCTATGAAGGCAGCAACAGCTAAGAGTCAGAGTGACCCCTTTTGGGTTTATATAGGACAGTGTTTTACAGTAGTTTTTTAATACTTGTTTACTTGCTTTGATTCTGTTTGTGTGATTCTGAAGCTTTTGGAAAAGCTTCACATTTCTTACCAGTCAGGATAAACTTTACCCTTATTACAGAACGAGTTTTCTGTAGGATTTATAATTATTTTTTTTTTAATCTATAGTGCTCCATCTAAGATTCTCAGTTCTGCTTTGCAAACATTCACAAGCTAAGCCTTACTGTCTAGGTGATCGTCTGTATTATTCTCTTTCTGATGCACAAATCAAATCACTATCACATCTTCCAAAGCAGGCCAAAACAGTCAGTTATTTCACAAATAATTGATGAAAAAATAGATTTTGAAAATATCCTCAAGTCATTTGTGTGGCTTTGTTAAAAATACATTTTGATTCTGCAAACTTATTTTCTATTTCAAATTTTGATATTTGCAATCAGTATTATTCATTGGAGTGCAAGGGATCTTTACTAAGAAGCTTTTTGGTTTATGTTTTCTGTGAGGAAAAGAAATTGATTTCTTGCTCTTCTTCCTATGATTTTTATTTTGTCCTTTAATTTTATTTATTTTGTCCTTTATTTTGTCCATTAAAACTAGAATGTTGGGGTTTGAAAAGATACGTGGGGGAGCAGCTACGAACAAAAACATTTCCAAATCCTCAGTTGTGTTGTGAAATCTATTTTGCAACTGTGAAAGCAGGGGGAGAAGGACCATCGTGTAGTTGATGCAGCACGGGGCAGAGAGGCCAGCTAGCTGTAAATGTGCTGGGATGCCTGCAGAGCTCAGCATCCTGAGAGGGAGCACCTTTGGGCTCCCAGAACACTCCAGCTGTGTTAATGCAGTGTTTTTTTAATAATGGATATTTAACAGGAATTCTGCAAGGACATAGTTGTGCTGGTCCTGGAGCTTACCTGGCAGGTCCAGGGTGAGCATCTCCACATGACTTGCATACACTGCCAGCAGACATTTATTGTAAGAGCCACCCCTCCTAGGTAGCTGGTTCAAGAACCCAACTATAGTAGCTCTTTTTCCCCACAATGTAACACAAAATTTTGCCGGTAAGATATCAGAAGACAAATATGTGCATATATGCATATGTCTATATCCACACACATAAAATGGAGCAGTTAGCAGGGTTTCTGACATCTCTCCAAGGCTGAACATGGAATGAGAACTCTCCAAGCCTACAGCTGTATTCAGTTTGCAAAAGCCCCAGCCCACGTTTATACAGTCTATATGTAAACAGGTGCTCTTCCTTATGAGATGACAGCAACCCAAAGAATGCTTCAGAGCTGCTGCTCCTGCATGTTTTGCTGCTTCAGCGTAAAACCAAAAACCATAAGTCTGATGTGAAACCAAAGTGGGGCTTGACAAGAGAATCAGAAACCCATTTTTAATCTCCTCTCCAGCTGGCTCGTGGTTAGTTTTATCACAAAGGGGAATTTGCTGCCTGTCAAAAAGCACAGTTACGGGAAGTTAGAGGGATACAATGACTATTTCTTTCACATGTTCATTATTATAATGTATGAAATAGCAACTTGGATTACCTCAGCAGAAGCTCTTTGAATAATGCAAAACAGCCAGCATCTGACAGTATAATTCTAGAATGTCTTCTTAGACCTGTACTATATGCAGCGGGCATGTATGCAAGGGGAAAGCATATTTTTTTCTATAGTGTTGTTCACAAGCTTGTACCATTCTGGGGATTTTATCTTTGTGTTGAGAAAAGGCAGTTCTTTAGAGACAAGGAATGCAGTCTCATGTCATGCTGAAGTAAATTCAAAGTGTGATTCTTTCTGTGACTTGGAGCTATCCTTAAACTGGGATGATGGGCATCCATCAAAGGAAAGCAATGCACAGGCATCTGGAGTGAGGCTGTGTGCTGTTTTACGTGGTGTCTCTGCTGGAGGGAATCATCCTCTGGACCAGAAACGGGGCTTTTAGCTTTTGTTTTACATGACTCCAGTCCTTTGATGCAGTGGCCAAAGTAAGGCTCTTTTCCAAGGTTTCCATCTGGAGTGAAATCCTGGCCCTTTGAAGTCTGTAACAAAACTCACATAGATAACTCTCCCAAGACCTGCAAGATTGGCTTCTCTTGCAGAGAGAGCGCCTCTGACAATACACTTTGAGGAAAAGCTCTCTGGCTTTTTGCTTATGCCACATTTGCTTCTCCTTGGGTGTACCTAAAAATAGAATTGGACCAATACTGCACATAGTATGTGACCAGCCTCTGCCAATTTCAACTGTAGCATGCTTGGAGGGGGATAAACAGTGGTCTTAAAAATGTCCAGAGGAAGATCAGGTAAAATAGTTATTATTTTAGATCACTCAAAAATTTAAAAAGAAAACGCAACAAAATGCCAGCCGGAGTAAACTATTAACTTCTCTTAATTTTATGCAAAAATATTGAAACTCTTGGCTCTCAATGCAAGTTTTGCACTAGAAGACTTTTCTTGTTTTGAAATTAGGAATACGAAAAATCACATTAAAGCAACATGAAGCAAAGGAGCAAAATACTGTCTGCCCATGGCTCTCCCCACCCCAACCTCAGTGGCAGCAATTTAAAAGAGCAATGTAATTTTGTTGGAAATAATCTATTAGACTGGAAACTAATTCTCTGTTTGTCATTGAAGCTAATATAGGAAAGGGCTGGTTTGTTTTACTTGGTTGTCTGAAACTCCAGATGTCTTTAGCTTTAGAGCAATAATGATAATTTGAGGGTGAGTGAATAATGTCATTTATGGCTGCAGATCTGCAAAGATCCCAGGATAAAGACACATAAATATACAAGCTGAAATGTGTGGGAAGATAAGATCTCGGTATGCAAGCTTAGAAAGTAGGGGAAAATTCTGATATACCCAGCTGAGCTACTGATAGGACATACCTCCATATATGTTGACAACTGCACACACATGATGGGATTACCAGATCTTTATGTTACCAAAACCACTGAATATTACAGGACTTAAATAACATCATGAGGCAGAATCCTTGAAACCTTTGGAAACAAACAAACAAAAAAATCTGCTTTTTGTGGTCAAAAGCTTTCCAACAAAAGTTAGGCACCTGATCGTGTTTGGGAGTCTGGGACTTGCTGCTGCCTTTCTTTTTTATTCTAAACTGGGAACATCTGAAGTGGAGTGGGAGCATAAGTGAAATCAGTACTGTCTGGTGGGCATTTTAACCAAAACAAAAGGTGAAGTATGTCTGTATTTTTGTAATGCCACTTCTCCGTGTCAGCTAGTACGCTCTCACAAATTGGTAAGGAGAAGACCCGAACAAATGCAGACAGGAGGCAGTTTGGGAAACACTCTTTAAGATGGGAACCATGTTCTCAGAAAGTTCCATCCTGACCTTAGACCAGTTCAAGTTCATTATGGAAGTCTTCCAAACCTCCTTTGCATCAGCTAAGAAAGACGGTAATTAACCTGTAGGCAGAAACCCCTGATCAACCAGGAAAGGCTGGTGGTAGGCATGGGAGCTGAATTGCGTTCCATGTCTTTGTTTGTGCGTAATAGCACAATTCTCTAAGAAAAAGGGCTTCCATTTCTTTTCAATGAATTTTGAGCAGGTTGTTTTGAAGCAGCTGTGAGACTGCCTGGGGTGTCTGTTTGTTTCAACATTGCTGAAATTTAAGCGCCTCGCGTTAGAATTGAAAGTGACCCTCTGCTATTGCGGAGTCAAGGACTGGAATAGGAAATCAAAGAGTTCCCCTCTCTGCTAGCAGGGAAACATGCTTTCTCATTTAGAGGAAACAGAAGGAGGGAATCGGGTTTCCACAGTGATCAATGAGGAAAGGACGTGGTTACCTGGAAACAGGACTGCTCCCATCCGCTGAAAAAGCCTTTCTTGTATTTATTTATTGATGAGAGATCAAAGCCAGCTCTTCACTCACACAAGAGTCGGGAGGTTGGACTCAGAGCAGCTGCTCTGCATCTGATTTGAGCACAAGCGAGTAGAGGGAGATACTGAAAACTTTTTGTTGGACCTCCACCATGTCTAGTTGTAGAAATTACTATTTCTGTTTGTAAATAAAGTCCTTATTGTCAAAGGCTAAAGAAAAGTGGCTACTAATTTGGAATACTTGCTGCAGTCGCTGCCATCTGAGGCCATGTGAGAGCCATTGACAGCACTTCATACAGCCGGTCAACTATATCTGTGGAGAAAAGTCTTTCTCTAGCATTTGCAGTTGTACTCTACGGACATTTACAGAGCTCACACTGCCAGCTATTCCCCTCCGTGGGACTGGAAGTCTAACTCTTCCTTCCTTGCACCAGAGGGTTGGTGGGTCCTTCATTTCTTAGAGCAGAAGAGTCAAAGCTGCGAGATTTTGGAAAAGACTCCAGTGAGGATCTAAGAGGATAACTGGAACTTCTGGTATCTCTACGTTGCAAATACTACCCATGCATGATTAATTTTGTGAAGGATCTCAATCAAAGTGCTAAAATATTTCTGGAGACCTTGGCAGGTCTTCTAGTCCTCAAAGAAAAACTGGGTTTATAGCTGGACTATACCTCACATTCCAACTTTTCCCTTAAGCTGCTACGTTACTTTAGACAGGCCATTTAAGTCTCTAAAGACCTTGCAAGATCTCAGTGTACTTGGGGAAGTTCCTTCCTCTGTTAGAACTAGAGACAATGAACTGCTGCTCAGAATAAGTCCATCCCCCTCCAAAAGAAAAGAAGAAGAAGGAGGATCAGGCAGATACCTATTTCCATAAACTTGTTCTATAAAGCTGCAGGTTATAACTGTAATTAAAGCTGCAGACTTAAACCTCTGGTCAGCCACACAAAGGGTCATTATAATGAGCACACTGGAGTGAAACCGGTGAAACACAGTTTGGCTACAGACAATAGTGAGGCTCAGAACCTGTTTCTCAAAAGCTTGTTTTAATATTTCTGGCTGTGAATTTTGAAAAAAAATATTTCAAGCTTTAAAAGAATGAGTTGTTATCCCTGTTCCAATGTTACTGCCTAAGCCATCCTTGGAAGGTTGGATGTTGTGGTACCATCAGCTCCAGCATGAGGGAGATCAGAGCTTGGCTGTAAGGGAACAGGCAGCAGCTCTGGTCCCCTCTGCTCACATGACAGGTGTTTTATCACCACAGGGTGCCACAGGAGGCCCTGCGAGTCCTTCTAGTCTAGTGTTTCCTTGCAATCATTCTAACATTTCTTTTTTAGCATGGCAGTGAAGGTATGGGAAATGGAAGAATAGTTTTCAAGCCTTTTGATCTCAGAAGGAGCAAGAATACAGGTCTCACGCTCCCTGGAGGAGTACTTTACCCATATTGTGATGGAGCTGCACCCAAACTGTATATGCTTTCAAAGAAAGGTCAAACCATTTATCAGCACTCAAAGAAAAAGAGTGAGAGACACTGTAGAAAATGATACTTTGTGAATCCTACCCTTATCCTGACACTTAACTGTGGATACTCGTATGTGCCCATATCCACGAGGAGATAAGGAGTTTTACAAATGTTCCTCCTGAAGGTGTTGCCCATTAGTTTTCTGTGGGGCTTCTCACAAAATGTGCTGCCTACCCTGAATCCTGGGCACTTACCTGCTTAATTCTCCTGAGCCCCTACACAGGGAACTTCATCCCTTAACACAGACTCAGTAATTCTCCCTCTGCAGCCAGGCACTAGAAGTCCCTGCTTACATCCAGCTTTAAGCCTACAGGCTGAGCAATCATGGTCGGTAACACAAGGAAGGTGGATGTCTCCAACTACTTTATCTCAAAACTACCAAACTACAATATTTTTCTTGACAACATTTCTGTCCTCCAGCACATATTCTGCCTTGCTTCTGGCAGCTGTTTCTTTCCCATCCTGCGAAGAACTCAACCTAATAAAAAAGCGGGGTGCAATGAAAGATCCTGGCTGAGCTCTGAGGAATACTAAAAGCCCTCAAACCTGAGAGTGGTATTGCCATTTTATGGACAAGACAAAGATGAAAGCCAAGATGAAGTGGCAGTTGGGCACCTACTTGCCCTCCGAAGGCCTAGTTCATCTTTTGGAACCCAGTAATAACCTCAAAATTTCTGCCTAAATACATATATTTCTTCTAGTTGAGTACATACAAAACCCTCCACAGAGCATAGAAGTTACCCCAAAATAAGGAGCTACATGACCTTTTCTCTTGTACTTTCTTTCTTGAGAGCAAGATCTTCAGAATAACTATTTTTTCTGAAGTATTCATTGAGCATGCTTTTGTATGTATACAGATATATATACACACTCAAACTATATTCAAAGAAAGGCCAAACCATTTACCCCATGAGTGGGTGGTGAGGGCACTCACCTCTAGTATGGAAACTCGGGTTTAGACTGATGCAACCGGTATCAGTAAACAGCTCAATGAGTGAATGAGAGAAACATTCCCTAGCAAGCACAAACCTGCTAGTCACACAAGAGGGAATCAGACCTCTGCATTGAATCAGTCTAGGCGGTGATTTCGGCTCACAACAACCCTACCCCAGGTATGTGTTTGTAAGTGTAAGCTACTGGGGATCTCTTTTTCTCTCTCTCTCTGTTCATTTAATAACAGAATAAATAGACAAAACTCCCCAGGGCCACATTAATGAGTTAGGATTCGGAGCACAGATAAAAGATGCCTTCTGCATTTCATTCCTAACTCTTGGGTTTTTGTCTGGCTATTGCCTAGGGATCAAGATATCAAGTCATCTTGACACCTCCTACAGAGAACCTAATTCAGGGCCAGGATCCAACAAAAGCACTGCGATACTGAAGGACCAAGTACCTTTGAGACCCAGGGACAAAGTGATTTACTCAAGGTTACACAGAAGCATAGCCAAAGCAAAGGCCTGTTGCACCTGTGAAATGAGAACCACACTACACAAATGTTAATATTATCCTGTTTTAAACCCAAACACACTAATACAGCATAACTACGTAAGCGTTTTTGTACCCAGTGGCCCAGTAAACATAGTATTGTCAGTGCAAGTAACAGGCCACCCATCTTATGGTAACTGTGCCTTATACTCACAGTGCGAATCCCTAGTCCTGACCTGCTAGGCTTGTTACCAACTTCTTTTAGAAACTTACTGTGTGAGCCAGAACTTGATCCCTAGTGTTTCTCTTTATGAAACATAGTGTAGGTATGGGATAACAGCAAAGGCCTTGAAAATATGGGCACAGGCTGAAAACAGAGGCCCCACAACTCACTGGTGGTCATTGAAAAAGCATAACCTTGAGATATGGGAGAAGACTGGTTTTGCTTTAAGAAAAGAAGCAGCATCTAAGAAAATGGGGAGGAAAAAAGAAGCAGCTGAGCAGCAGGATCAGGCACCTTCCCAGCCTGGGAAAGTAACCCCCCTACCACTGCCACCAAGCATCACACAGTGTGTAGTCAGAGACAGAAGCCAAGGACAGGGAATTGTCTTGTAAAAGGACAAGATCCCAAATTTGAGCAGGTAGGTGGTAGAAAGGGAGTGCCCACTTCCTTTCTACCTTTTAGAAAGGAAGTTCTAGCTTATCTCCTCACAAAGCTCCCAACCCTGATCACCTGGGTAGCTAAGACCATCAACAGCTGTAGCCACCAGTGCTGACTATATGGTATCAGCTCTTCGGTACTGTACATTCCCACCACAGCAATCTCTAATCTAATTGCCTGAAATATGCACACTTAAGTTCAGGTGCCAAAGTCACTGGCAGAACTGTCTGTCTGTTGTCGTCCTTACTACCTGTTTTGTCCGCTCCACCCAAACTGCAAAGTTGTTTGGAGCTGCTCTTCCTTATAGCCTCCTTGAGCCCCGGTGGGACAGCCCCATGTGCCAGCAGCCAGGTAGCACTGTTGGGCACAACCTCGTCTGTTTGCAGTTCACTGTGTGAAGAGCCAGAACTGGCAAACGAGGAAGGAGGGATTAAACGCACTGCGGGAATGGGGCTAATACAAACAAGTGACTGGGGATGTGGCTAGAGAAGGCAAACCAAGGAGGGACAGCTGCCGACCTGCAAGGCTCCCTCCTTGGCTGAGGCCGGTACTCCGCTGCCAACAGCTCTTCTCCCCCTTCTCTCATTCTACTACTCTGATGCGAGCAACTCCTGCAACATCTGGTACTTGACAGGATATGTTCACAGAGTATTATGAAGCCAAATCCCTCTAAGGAGATGCCTAGAGTAGGTGCAAGAGCTCTCAAAAAGCACTGAACAGGGATAGGATGGAGGCAGAGCATCAGACAGCAATGTGATACAACGTGATGCAAAAGCCAATGTTCTCTCTGGATGTGCGGCTGTGGATGCAATTTCAGCAAAGAGAGGGAGATGTTAACACCAATACACACAGCATGGCAAACCTCGTGTGGGATGCTGTCCACAGCTCTGGAGAACTCCTCTAGAGAGATAAACTGAGGCTAAGAGACAGTTCTTGAATGATGGGGGAAATAAAGAGCGTATGGTCACGGATACTAAGAATTGGTCCAGCTTTGCCCAGAGAGTCTTCCATTATATATCTATTGACTCTGGGGAACCACTGCCTGGGTAAGGAAGAGAGGGAAATGTTTAGGGTCATCTTGTGTTCTTAGGAGAGTGTTCTCCTCATTCTCTGGGAACAAGGCTGTGAAGATTGTGCTTAAGCATTAACTTTAACATCATCTCATGTCAGTTCAGTTAAATCAGGAAAGAAGGTAAGCCTGTGATTATGAGTTGTTTTCACTTGGAGACTGTTCATCTCAGGTTTTCATTTCAGAATTAGACTTAATTCAAAATCCTGTCTTTGATAAACTGACTTTGAAATCCTTCCGAAACAAACAGAAAAAACAGAAGCACCTATCTAACTGTATAATGAAGAAAACTAAACAGATTAAGCTCTGGAGCACTATTAAGTTATTGCTTTAACATAGTTTTCTGGTGGTTTACAAGAGCTCCTTTGTCCTGTAATTATTTAGTTCATTCTTTGTTTGTTTAAAGAAAAACTCCACTGCACAATATGTTTCAGATATGTTCTTATGGCAAGCACTTTTCTAGAATGACCTTATGCTCTGAAATGGAAGTATTTCCTTTTATCTGCTTCAAGACAGGCTTCAGCACAAGCCTTCCACAATTCTATTTCTTTTGGTAGAGATAAAAAAGATTGTAGGCTGAGTACCAACAATGCACTTGTTTATACTTATATATTTTTTACATTTTTATACTTATTTATAGATGTGTATGTGTGTCTTAGGAAATTGCTCTCCTAAATAGTTCCCATAGTATGCTAATACACTTAAAAACTTTGTTAACCTGACATCACTGTAAACAAAGGCCTTAAATCCTTTTGCTTCCCACATCACCCAAGAAGAGAATACTATAATGTGAGAACCATGTGCTACTCCTAGCATGTTTCTGCAGTCTTTCAGAGTCACTGCAATTCAGTGATAAGAATGCCATTTATTTTTAATTTATTCAGTCTGCTGTTGAGTCATAGCCGGGATCTGATTTTTCTTTCAATGAGGCAAATTGACAGGGATAAGAAAAACACAGTTTCTTAGAAAAATAAGTAACCCCAAGAACCTTGACAATTTCTACAGCCCCCCCTCCTCATTATTAGTGTTCAATATGTAACTCTCCAATTACTGTGTTTGCAAAGCAACTGTCAGGCTTTGGGAAGGTATAGCAACATAACTCATTACTGTCGCTCAGATCCTTTGGAGTTAGCACACGACAAATTTAATGTACCTCAGTTACAGAAGGCAGCTGGTGTTATCTGCTAATCGATTCACTCAGCACAATGTCAGGCTTTGAGTTTAATCCCTCGCCGCTTGCTGTTTTCAAAAGATCAGACAGTAGAATAGCATTGAGGGGGTGCAGAAAGGATGTGTGCGGAGCAAAGTACGTGGAGGACAAAAGGGCATTCCAGATGTCGGAGCACAGGAAAACTACATTTTTTTTCAGCTGGTAGCAAATGAAAAAACGAAAAGATATATTTCTCTCTGACTGGATGACAAGAACACACAGAAACTTCAGGTAAAATGTCCACAGCTCCATTTTAGTAGATGTTTTGCAAAGAAATAGCAAGCCATTTTGCAAGAGGTCTTACTATGAAGGTAATCTGAAATCTGGCTTGGAAAGCTAATTCCTGGAAGAGTGAGGATTCTCTCTGCAGTATCTTGTTTAGATACAGCCATCAGTTTTGCTGAGCACTAACTCCTCTTTCCTCAGCAACATTCCCACTATCTGCATTGACTCTGAGGGCTGTTATGATGCATGAAATCAGCAAGTGCTGCAGCAAACTGAATAACTAGAACAGCATAAACAATAGGTTCCTCCCTGTCTGATTCATATTTATGGAACAGTGAATTTTCAGACCTCCTAAAAGGCTTGTATTTCTAAGCAGGAACTAGGTATTGCAATACCTGCACCGTTCATCAGAGGTACATGGATTCTCTAACCATCCACTTCATATGCTCAACCTAGTCCTGATAAGGTCCGGACAAAATTCCTTACACTTTGAACACCAAATTGATCTTTTACTCCCTCTTTGTTCTGGACAACTTCTGCCTCAAGCTGATGGTTGCTTCTTAGTAAGGCACACCTCCAAGTATTTGGGAGGAAAAGATGTGGAGAAGATGTGCTGTACAGCTGACAGAGCAGCGGGAGCAAAGCCAGTATCCACATCTGTAATGAGGTAACCTGGGTACCACTAAGGATTCACTGGAAACTACATATATTTCAGATGTTTATACGCCACTGTCTGTTCTGAACCTGGCTTCCATGTTTCTCTGAAGCAGAAGTCCTTGTAATACCCCCTAAGCTGCAACCCCTCTTTACAGACAGGAACTGGAGGTGCAGATGAGCATAGTGTCCTGTCCAAAGTCACACAGGCAGTCTGAGAAATACAACCTGGCTTTTCTAAATCCTGAAGCTAATGCTCCAGCCTCTAGGACTTTTGTTCTAAACCCTAGCACCAAACTGAAGTAACTACACCACTTGAGGAACCTGAAGTGACATCCACCTAAACCCTAGGGAGATGCTACCTCTGTCAGAAGTAGAACCTGCCATTACACCGTGCCCAATGGTGACACCCAACACCACTGCCGGTAAAGATTACCGGCACAATACCAACAGAAAAGGGCTCATGAACCCCTGGCACAATGCTGCTGGTATTCCTATTAAGTTGACAGAAGAGTCAGTAAGACAGAAACATTTTAGTGTTCACCAGCCTACCATGGACTCCACATTGCTAAAGCCTACTGGAGCATTTCCTTTAACAGACCTAGCTGGGGCTTCTGCCTCCTTCCCAGTTTTGTCTCTGATCACAGTGCAAAGCTCCAGGGTGCCACAGTATGATCAAAAGGCAATCAAAATTTATTCAGTGGTCACAGATCTCTTATAACACAGCAACTTTATGGTCCTTTCTGTCCTGAAAATGCTGCACAAATATTAACTAAGGAAAGCTTCCTTTTTACAGTGCAATAAGCTAGAAGATAGCATCTGAAATAAGTCATGTGTTGATGATAAATTGTCCTCATGAGTACAATTTTCTGCTTTTGTTATTTACATAACTTCACAGGTCCCAGATGAGCAGACTATCACGAGCAATGAAAGAAAAGATGCTCAAGGATGCTGTGTAAGCGTCATACAAAAGAAGAGGAAAAACCCAGGGCAACCTGAAAAAATATCCAAATGTAATCAGAACAGATTAGTGGTTTTGACATGGTGTCAGTAACTTCTCTTATTATGAGAAGATATTCAGATATAATTAGGCTGCATGTCACAAGGAATCAGAACTAATAACTTTGATGCAAATGTTTGCAAGCTGGGGATATAGCATTCTCAGAGTCTCTGAAGGAAGTGCTTTACCTTTTATCTGTTATGTATGAGGACAGCCTTAAAGAGCTGGCAAATACTGTGAAGGGTCAGAGTTCTCTGGTGTTACTAATTACTCTGGTGATAATAATTACTTCCTTGCAACTGATTAACTTCTTTTCTTATTTGTTGCTGTAAGAGTTTACTTTCCATATGATCCATTTAGTCCCTTCTGCTTTCTGTAAAAAGACTGCAGATGTTAAATATCAACAGGGCATATGCATGAAAGGCTTGTGTTTATGTTAGGTTGATTTTAAGGGCTGGATTTGTAATTGCATTCAAATTCTGTCCCACTGAAACCACTGATGACTCCAGGTTATTAGAGTGATCCTCTGTTGTCTCACACCTGACACCTGTGAATCTCAATCAGGTCTATCTAGCAAAATGCTGTCATTAAACAGTTTGAAAGATTTTGATTTGAGAACATTTTTACAGCCATATTGTGCAGGTGTGAATATCTACAATACAAATAGCCATGGAGAAGCAAACTTCACATTTTGGGATTCTGTATGTCACATTACTTGGGACTTTATGGGTTCAGTTCTGCTCCATGTGATCATGATAGCAGCTGTTACTTAGGACTGCTCAAAATCTCACCAAATCAAGCCACATCAGTTCATTAGCATATCAATATACTGACAGGTCAACCAACAAACACAGATGCAACATATTCCATATTCTGTTGCTTATATGATGACCTTTTCCCATGTTTTTCTGACCATTCACACTAATGCTGTTATATCATCTTCATTCCTTCAAAGTCACATTAAATAGAGTGAATGAGATGAAAGAGAATACAACTGGATGAAAGAGAGAGAGAGAAAGAAGCCGAAATCAATTGAGTTAATTAATGGCAGACAAACAACAGTAAAAAAGAAGTTTCTCAGTAAGTTGCAAGTGACATCAAATTCAGAAAACAGCTTGGGGAGAAATAATGAAGTTACCAGACCTTTTTAAATACAATTAAATAATGTACATTGTTCTAATCTAAAGAAAGGAAACAACAGTGGTACTTGAAAAGGAAGTGTCAGATTGTCATTTTGGCGTTGTACCATAGGACCCTGCAGGAAAGGGGATGGAGCTAGGCAACAGAAGACTCCAGCAAAACCTCCCAGGGCTATTGTTTGCTTGCTGGGAGACATCAGGTAAGTCATTTACCTTCTCTTCAAGTGGGTTTCCTAAGAAAATGAAGCTTACGCAGCTATATTCACTTCATCTGACACCTCAGGAATTTCCTTGGCCAATTTCAAACACATCTGACACAGTGGGCTCCAAAGATATCACATTCCCTCAAGTTTCATGAAGGCAGTAGGGGCTTCAAGAAAAGTCTTATTACTGCTGCCTCTGACAGAATATGCAATTATGTTTTAGATGTCAGAGAAGATATTAGATGTTACAGAGAGATATTAAGGACTAGCCTTTGTTAGTTATACCATCCATGGAAGTCTCTTTCCTTCTTCTATCCTTAATTTTCCTCCATCTATCCTTCTCATTTAGATTTTAATTCCCTTGAGGCATACCTGTCTGCTGCTCTATCTTTAGACCATAGCACTGGTGGGAGCCCCGGTCAGCTTAGTTCTTGCATGTGATGCCTCTCATAACACAAAACTGATCACCTCATAAAAGAAGTAAAGGGATAATTTCGCTAACAAATGACATTTTTTATAGACAACCCACAGCACAAGAAACAAATGGTGCTGTGTATGTTTCCCTTCTGACATATATATATAAATGATCTCAAGGAAGAAAGTTATCCACGTTTCACAGCTTCATAAGACACACTGCTGCATTTTGATAATACACATCTTCCATCTGCTTTTCCACAAAGAAACACTACAGTTTGCAAAATCAAGGTGAAGAAGTAAGTCAAGGTTAAAAAAAAGAAAAGTGTAGTTCTACTGGAAGATGTTACAACCAGATGTATGCACTGTTCCAATAGGTCATGCCTCTCAGAAGTAACTCTTCTGGGAATACAGTGCAAGCCAGAAGACTGTCAGACTTTCAGAAAAGTCTACAGCAGCGCAGGAAGTGATGAGATTAAAGTCTTACGGTTGAACTTTATTCTAAGGGAGAGTCGAATATAATAGAATTTCTTCCACAACTTCGGCTTAGGACAGAAAAATTTGTCATAAGAACTACAGTGTAGCAATATTACAGTTAAGCCAGTTTTAAATATAGTGTTCTTACCTATAAGCTACTATTTTAACATTCTTTTATTAGCTGTGCTTCCTATTCACCTTTATTATATGGAAAGCATATCAGAATCTATTATCCAAAAGGTATGATATTCAGGTGACACAGTGTTTGAGGCTCAATGAATAAATAATAAACAGATAGCACCCTGTAGAATACACTTTTTTTTGTGAATGAATGATTTAATAGCTGTCTAACTGACAGGGAGTAAAGACATTTGTGGTACAATTCAGTAAAATCTTAGAATGAGAGCTGGAAAAGGATTCTTAATATTCACAAGTGAGGCTATCTCACAAGTTCATCTCGCAGATGGGGCAATTGTTTCAAAATAATTTAGCACACCTCAAAAGCCTTTTAACCTGCTTGTTCCATGACTTCATCCACAGTGGTCAGTGTCACACTGCTGTAAAACTTCATGAAAATCAAAATGATAAGTATGTACTTATTAAAATTAAACAGCCATCCCTGGAGGTAATTGAAGGGCTGGTACGCGCACTCCGCAATTCCTCCACAGATTTTGGGTTACTACTCAAACAGTGCTACGAGGAGAGTTTTGAAAAACAAAATAGATTAATTGAAAGGTAAGGAAATACTGGATTCAGAAGAGAATTCACCATTATAATAATTTTATGATTTTCCTGTTCATTAAGTACAAATCTGAACACTGCCTAACAATTCACACCAGTTAAGTCAGATGATTTTAGCAGGAGCAATAAGTAGTTCACTGCAAAGGTGTATTTACTTCAATTTAACTGGTATTCTACTTGGATTGAACTGAAGTCTTCTTACTGGAGTCTTCTCACAGCACTAGCGTGAGCAAGAAGTGAATGCAGCCTGGTTTTGTTTGTTTTTAAGAGGCAGTTCTTGAGATGTATTTAATACATAAAACATTATTTCTAAGTCCAGCTGAAGGAGAAGTTTTCAGTTAAGACTATAAGAAAAATAACTCATAATCCTAGAAGTCTTTCAACATAGGCATTACCTAAGACATCACTGAGTTTTAGCTGTGCAAAAATTCTGGTTACCTCATAGGAAGATAATTCTAGAGAAGATTTTTTTTATTTTGATGGAAGGAACATGTTAGACTTCATCCATAAATAACTTAGCAGTTCACTTTTCAATTCTCATAAAACTAACTTTTTACTGAAAGAGAAGAATCTGTAATTTTGAGAAGAATATGTTGTGTTGTTCGTCTGTAATAAAGAGGTTGAGCAGTTGCCTGAACTGCAAAGCTCATCTGCAGCTTAACTACAGAACTATAAACCATCCCTCTTAAATGCAGAGACAAATCAAGGATACCAAGGCACAGAAGAGGAAGGGTTTTAATAGTTTATCATTAAGTATTTGGAATACCTGTAAACAACAGTGCAATAAAGCATTATTATATTTGAAGCATGAATTTCCTACCACATGTTTTTTCCTCTAGTAAAAGTTTCTATTGATAATAGGAAAATCACTGCTGTTTGTATTCTCAAGGAAAGTAAACACTCATCAGGAGAATGTGGTCTTCCTCTACACTTATTTGATTTATAATACTTAGGTTATTAATCACCTATTATAATATGATTGTTGAAAACAATCCCCTTCTCTTTCTTTTTCCCTTGGGATCGTAGAAGCGAATAAAACAGCTTTGTGACCAAAGTATTTGCAGGATGAGATTGACAGCTAGTATATGACATCATTAAGCATAGAGTTCTTACAGGATTATTTAATTTAAAAGTTTCTCACTGCACACTTAAGCTTTGAGTAAAATAATTTATAAGATGGATTAAAGGGTAAAAACTACCCATATTGGTGCCATAAGGCATTGGGTCACCTTAGCAAATGCACTAGACAGTCAACCATAAATGTTTTGTCTTTGAACAGGACCAGTGAATAATGTCATGGGCTTTTAAATTATGTTTGCCATAAACTGAAATTCAGCAACTGAATGAGATCAAGGTTGTTTTGCTGCTGGCTTTACACATTTATTCCAAATCATGAAACTAATTGTTTCTAGCTAAGCTTCATCAGGCTGAAAGCAAAAAAACCTCTTGCATTTTTTTTCTATCCATCAAACTTCCTGTGCACAGTACATTATAACTGTTATGCTTCATGTTCTCAAAGTTTATCTGGCTTTAGTGGATGTCACAGTAAATAGTGAATGCACATGCAATCCATTTGTTTTAAAGCGGTTTAGCAGAAGAAAATCAAGTGTTTTACAAAGGAGCTTTTAATAGGCAGCTACTTGATTTGGGGCAATTCTAACAACTCTCAGAAAATGTTGAAACTAAAGAATCTGATAAAACTACGGCATCCTAAATGCAAGGCAACGGGCAAGTCATACTCAACATTTCTGGTCTTCCATGAGGCAGTACTTGTCTCTTGGCTTTGCCACTCACGGTGGGTGCTTCTCCTTCCTCTGTGGGCTTTCCAGGTGACCACCTCTCCCACTGGTTTGCCATTAGCTTCTGGCTGAAGATGCTCTTTCTTGCTCCCTTTTTCCTCCTATCACTTCAGGCGCGTGAGCACTATCAAGCGTTTCTTTATGCCTGTTGCGTGATAAACCTGGCGGTACAAGACTCAACACTTCTTGGCTCATCCCTTAAAAACATTTATTGCTCCTGTCCTGGCGACTGATGGTTGTTTCACCTCCTGCTTGTGCTGTCCTCAAAATTTGTGATACTGTAGGTAGTTACCTAGTGTACGAGGTGGTAATAAACCCTTCCCTGCCTTTCAATAAGCCTCCCCAACCCACGGGCCACGTGCTGACTGTCCTAATACACCATATGAATTCTCCCATCTGTAGCTATCAAGCCTTTTGCTGTCAACCTTTAAAATGACAAAAGTCATACTTTCCTCTTAATGCTATCACAAACTTGAATTACTGTTAACTTAAAGTTAACTTGGCATGTTCTGGGTCATTAGGCGATATGATTTTGCTACACTTTTAGCACTTTCACTGAATGCACTGAATTTTACTCAGCCTCATTGCTCTCAAGGATGTGGTATAGTTGTAGATGCTTTCCCCCAAGGTATAACTGAGGAAGGGGTTTTGTTGTCCAAAGGCTCCCTAGACTATAGTCAGCAGCAAAGATTTCGGTGTCTTCTACTGGATCAGACTTTAATTGGAAGGAAAGTCACAGATAAAAATTAATGTGGGAAGACTTTTTCTATCTTCTTATAATAGTTGTTATATAAACCCAATTCCCCGTCTCTTTAATTGCCTTAAGTTACAATATAAATACAAATATTTGATGGTGGAATGTTATTATCTTATCCCTTCCTGAAATAAGTAGATTGTGTGATTCATCACTGTCCACTGGAAGCACTGTTATTGTGGAGGAAATTAATTGCTTAATTCTACTCTCTGAGCTGCAAGCTAATTAGTGGAATAGCACTAAGCATTAGTTACCAGCTCTACAGTATTTCTTTGAAATGTTTCTTGCTTTATTCACTAGTGGGAGGTGTACTGTATGCTTCTATGAAGTTATAGCTACTCCCAAGAATAAACACTTGACATGAAATGGTATTTAAGAATTTAAGCATAACTGGAGGTATCATCTCCAGATTTCATATCAACCAAACAAATTGCTCATGCAAATGATCCTAATCCCAAGCATAATTGTACCTATCTTCTGGGAAATATTTCTGTGTATAGAAACAGTAATGCAGAAGGCAAATTATTCTGTTGTCTCAAAGGAAAATGTACAATTCCTTTGAATTACACATAGCATTTAATCAAATATCAAAAGTTCAACAAATTATATGATATGACTCATAAACTCACCTTTCTTTGCACAATACTGTTAATAGTACCTAAATAACACAGTTAATTCTCTGGAATGTAACCACTGTGTGCTGATTTTGGTTCTTCAGTAATCTTCCAGTTCACTGCTGTCTTTCCAACATTGCCATGAGACATTGAACGATATAAAGGCTTTATAGTCTTGGCAAATGTTGCCCAGCACATTCACTGGCAATAAAAATCATCAGATGTCAACCCATGTGCACACTTTTCCTGCTGTGGGTCAGACTGGCAAAAGTTATGCTGAAAGAAATTAGGAAAAATCATGTATCAGAAATAGATGAAAATCATGTATAGTTATTTCAGAACTAAAATTCACATTGCCTCCATATCAAATCCATGTTAAAGAAGAAGAGCTCAAATTCAAATTCCATCAGTTTACATTTAAAAAAAATTCAAATAATTTTGTCTCTATATGGGTAATTTCTTTCATGCCCTGTATTTCAGAAATATTGATATCCCTACTTTCTTCTTCTTGCATACTGGAAACCATTTTCTGTAGGACATTGAATTGTCCTAAGACATCTCCTATAAATTTTTGTCCGGAGAAGCTTTGTATGGTTTTGTTTACTACATCCAAAGTATGCACATTAAGAGGAACAGCCCCAAACTTGACTGTGGGCCAAATCTCACAACATCTTTGCCATTAGTAGTTAAATTTGTCATCATTACTGTCAGGATAGCTCATGGGAACTCCAGAACGTACCTGTGGTAAGACAACATACCCCTAAGACACAGGGGTTTTTTGCTTGGGCTCTCAACTGGACCTCAGTAGATCTAGTTTCATATTGATGTATGCCACAGAACATGATTATGGTACTGTGGACAGTTTTAAATGTCTGATTTCTAAAGTAAGGAAAGGCATGCCTCTTCCTTCTTCTGCCTGCTGCTGATCTACAGGCATTGCTGTAAATAGGGCTGCAGAATATGTGTACATCTGTTTCTATAAATGAGCTGAAAGCTGAGATAGCTGGATCCTGAAGAGCCAACAAGACACCTTAATTTCATAGTGATTACTTGCAGGGTGGCGGTTCCCACATTCCTTGCCTTGTTTTAGTGATTACTAACATTGCGTCCAAGTGCAAAGTTAGCAGAGTAAGGCATATGCCATATAGTTGTAGTACACGGGGGTGTTTACGCAGGACCAAATGCTCACAATTTAAAAAAGACATATTGAGACATGTTCCAACATACAGTATAAAAGGAGTCCTGGTTATTTGCATTACAGTAGCACCAGGGAGTATACCACAACCTGTGCCTCATTGTACCAAGTACCCTGTAAATGCAGATTGAGACGCTCCCTGTCAAGTGTTTACAGTTTAAATATACAGATTTTCTGGAAATAAACGATTGCTTTTCACCTCTGCTGAGAGGGTGGCTGAGTATTAGGTGGTGGTGGCTTCTAGGGACTGATTCAAATGGACATAGGAAGGAAACTTTACTACAAGACAACTATAGATCAAGGAAGAAGGCTGCACAGACTTATTGATGTGAACTTCCTTTATGCTGCTGGGATGAGTTTATAGAAAGCTCTCTTTGCTGCCATTTCTGCCTTTGTGACGATTAGAATATTAATTCCAACAGATAAGAGAATAAGATCAAAGCAATTGGAATAATTACTGGATAGCTAAAACTCTACTGCATGGCTGAGGCACTGTATGACTCATTGTCACCATGGTCTGCACTTTTGCAGCTGGGTATATGTTAGTTGATGAGAAATTACTACTGGTTTAATTATTTCCTTCTTTATAAGTAGTTCCACATCAGTGACAGTATCAATACCAATGCATTGTGACCAATTTTTCTGAAATTTGCATTTAGAAGGGATCTGCTGGTTTAGGGTTAAGGAGAGTTAGATTTTTTAAAAATTTTTATTATGAAGGACACTTGGGCATGGCTGCTTTTCCTCCATTAAACAAACTTAAATTGATCAGTAAAGGCAGGAGACAGAGTTTCAGAAATGCAAAGCGATCACTAAAAGGACAGGAATGTAAAGTGCAAAAAAACCCTAAAGAAAAACAATAATGTCACAGCCAGACACTTTTATTAGAAGAAAACAATGGTTCAGTCAAGTAACCCAAGGGGTTATTGTTATTTTCCCTAAGTAGTTGATTTAATTACCAACTTCTTATAATATTTTCAAGAGATAATTCATTCCAATGACAGGTCTTCCATTTGATCCTGAAATGAAAAGGATTGAACAGGATGTGCTTTATGTACATTTTAAAGCTCTTCCTTACCCTCAGTGAAACAAGGTCACTTTAGTGGGGACCCTTGCTAGTGGCAGAGCTATATAGGATTATAAAATAGTAGAAGTCTTCAACTACTTCTGAAGAAATTCATTGTAGTGGCAAAGTTCCTGATTTCAAAGTCCCTGGCTTCAGCCTTACTAGGGCCACGTAGAAATGCCAGCTCTGCTGAAAGGGAATTCTGCACACATATCTGCTAGCAAAGCCCGGTATTTTTAGTCTTTGTCCATCCTGAAATCATTCATGTGTTCAGATGGATAGTAAACAATTAACAATCTTGTCTAATTGTGCTGGGTTGACCCTGGCCAGCAACTAAGCACCCACCAGCCACTCGCTCAACCCCCCACCCCAGCAGTATGGGGGAGAGAATCAGAAAAGCAAAAGTGAGAAAAACTCCTGGGTTGAAATAAAGACAGTTTAATAACTGAAGGGAAAAAAAAGAAAAGAAAAAAAAAAAAAAGATTATGCAAAGGCAATCACTCACTACCTCCCATCAGCACACTGATGCCCAGCAAGTCTCCGAGCAATGGCTACTTTGGAAAAGACTACCCCAGTGTTACTGCTGAACGTGAAGTTATATGGTACGGAACAGCACTTTGGCCAGTCCGGGTCAGCTGTCCCAGCCGAGTCGCCTGCCAGACTCCTGCCCACCCCCAGCCTCCTTGATTTGGGGACAGAGTGAGAAACAGAGATGGCCTTGACCACCTTCCGCAACAGCTGAAACACTGGTGTGTTATCATCACTGGTTTTGTCACCAGTCTAAAACACAGCACCCTACGGGCTACTAGGAAGAAAACTAACCCCATCCCAGGCAGACCCAGTACACTAATGCATTTAGATTTTCACAAAGACAGCTCTGATTGAGAACAGGGCTACAGGAATTGAAACTAAACCCAGGGAAGTTGTATCTTACAGCACACTCCTTGTGAATCAAAAATAAGGGAGATTGATTTAACGTTAACTCTTATCTCTTGCATTTAATAAAGTTAGTGAAGTCAAATATCTCACTAATGTTTCCGTCTTAGGCACCAATAACCGTGAGGTAAGGTTCCAGATTTTCTGCTGCTATGCTTCTACTTGCCTTGTTTCTCAGCTGTACTCCTCACTGAGCTTTTAAAATTAAGTACTTTTTGTAAAATTAAAAATTCAGCTTTGTGCTTTTTTCTAGAATAGTAAAATTACTATTTTTAGCACAAAATTCTGTTGTGATCTTGGCCGAAATTAGACCAATGGTGCACTCAGAGTGTTTTTCAAATTCTGTCTATAATTGGTTTAAGTTCTCATCTCCTACAGGTGCTTTGCATTCGCCAGTATCTCATGACATTTAGAGAAAAGTTGCATAGCTAAAATTAACTCATTGTGAGACTGCAGTGAATTAAAGCAAATCAGAGTCTCCAGGGGCTTGGGCATTAAGGTGAGTCAATGTAATTTACTACTTTTTAGAAAATAGTTTTCCTTGTATGAACAATTTCCTACAGTGAAAAGACAGAAAAAAAAGGCAGCTCTGAGCAATTTAGGAATTAGGATTTCAGGAAAAGTTAGGGGAAATGCCTTATTATCACTTAACTAAAGCTGTATTAGAACACATGAACAAAAGGATCAAGTCAAGGTTGCCCAGGAAAGCTTAATTCTAATATTTCTTACAATATGAGTGCTTGATTTTGTAGCTTCAATGTTCTTTCAGAATAGTTCTTCTTTTGGGTAGTAAAAACTGCGCAGTTGTTAATATTAATATAGCCCCTAAAGTTTCACCGTTATGTTTGGGCTTCCGGCAGCAAAGCAGGTTCTGCTAAATAATAGATTGTTAACAATAAGGTGCTGGGATAATTTGCTCACAGAGGAAGGAAATGGCAAATAGCAATATGTTTGCATATAATTATGTTACTGTCTTTCAGAACATCCTTATGCGTGCAGTGGTAGGCACAGTTAATCAAATAAATCTGCATATCTAATTCCCTCTGTACTTCGAGGTCTGCATTAGTGTGTTAGTTTTAGAGGCAAGAGGGCAAGAGAAGAACAGAGGCTGGAATATGCCTTCGCCTGTGTGCATACACAGCACTATCAGCAGGTACTTTGGTGCGCGGTTAGATCAGCATTATTCTTCCCAGTAGAATTTCCTTACAAACAATTAGCAGGTGAAAAGGAGACGAGGCTTAGACAGAGCCAGATGAAAAAAAATCACATGCCTTTGTTCTTCAGCACATGATGCTTCTGAATTTACAGGTGGTAGAAAGGCTTAAGGACTTAATTTAGTTATTTCTGGTCTGGCTGTATGGTCCTTAAACATAAACAACCGGGACATTTTGTTGGTTTTTAATAAACAAGTCATGATTGCATTTTTAAGCTCCGTTCAACCACAGGATGCCATAACCAAAAGGCAGAGAAGGGCCTATTCCAAAACTGGGTGGCTGCTGGTGCGAGCGCATCACCGGTGCTGGCAAGGAGCACTGCAGTCCCTGCTTCCCTTCCCCTTCCCCTTCCCCTTCCCCTTCCCCTTCCCCTTCCCCTTCCCTCCATGAAGGCACTGCAGCAGGTCTGCCCACCCAGGGCCCTCCTCTCTGGACTCCAGGGGTCTCTGCTGTCAGCAGCCGGGTCGCAGAGCATGGGTTCCAGTAAATGGCAGAGATGTTCTGCGAGGGCGCTTTTTGATAAAGATAGGCACAAAGCCCTGGATTTGAGCACTCCAAATGATTTCAACTCTTTAATAACATGAGTAAAACCCCAGAGCTGAGGGAAACACATGTCTAAATGTAAGTCACATTTCTGAAATGACCTAGCATGGAAAAGCAGATCAATTTCTTTGGAAGAATCACTTAACCAGATCATTTCAGGGACTGGGTTTACTGCATGGCCCCACAGAGAGTGCCCAACTCACCAGAACTGTGAAATGGATGTAGCGTGAAAATGGTAAGCCACAAAAGGACATCCTCAGCAGCCAAGAAGACAGAATAAGGCTGGGCACCTACCTCTCCTGGTTCTCCATCTTATATTCCAATGCCCTGTTCCCAAATACCTCGTACAACCACAGTGTTTATAAGCATGGGGGGGTAAATCGGAGTGCTGATAACTAAATAAGCGTGTCAGCAAATCAGAGCACTGACCCCCCCCCCCCCCCCCCCAAATTAGACAGTAGAGGCATTTTAGGTCCAAAGATAAACCTGCAGCCCTTGTAGTCGACCACGGAGTACTGGATATGTAGTCAACGTATCCAAAGGCTGTCTGCGGTAGATCAGGCCACCCCAAGTGAGGCTTCTCCAGCTTTTCTGTAGAACTTATAGCTTAAGTAACTAAAAAAAAATCACCATTTTATTTCTCAGCGCCAGCGATTACCGAACTTTATTCCTTGTCTCTGTCGAGTCGCTGCTCCCGCGAAGAGCCGCCGCTCTGCTTTCCACCCCACCGGCACGCCAGGCCACAGCACAGGGTTACAACGCCGCTTCCCGGGGCTGAAAGTTTCGGGCACCGGAAAGTTTCGGGCGTCCCTTGCCCGCACGGGCGGCGGGGGGGCGGGAGACCCTCCCCTCCCCCGCCACCCCCGCGGCGCGCCGGGGGCGCGCGGCAGCTCTGCGCTGCCCCCTGGTGGCGGCGGCGCGGCACCGCCCGGCCGGCCCGGCACCCCCTGACACCTCCCCCCCCCACACCCCCCCTTATTTCGGTACAAAAGGGAGAAAAATGGACAGAAGCAGCAGACGGCGCAGACCCGCATGCGGAGAGGTCAGAGGTGTGCTTACGAGAGAGAGCAAGTAGGAGTGCCTACAGAGCAACCTCCAGATCTCACAATTTTTCGCCACGAAAGTGCAGAAAACTGTCTCAGAAACTTCAGCCCGTTTCTCGATCAACTGTCAAGTTTATGAAAAAGTGCTGCTTTTCCATGAAAAAGTGCTTTTTTCATGAACTTGTGAAAATGACTTTTCCATTTTTAAGGACTTTTTGAGGATGCGATAGTTTTGCTTGCTCTTCAATCAGCTTCTTCAAATATTTTTGAGGGCCTATTGCAATAGTCATTGTATGTACAATCCGTGTAGTTTTTTGACTGCAAAAACTCACTGGTGAGTAGGCAGGCATTATGCTGTCGTTATCTTTAGGTGCTGGCCAGTAGCATTTTATTGCTACCTGCTACCTGCTCTACCTCTGTTATTTAATCCTAAGTCTTGTATCTGACGTAAGTCTAGAATTTTCTGTAGGATAATATAAGAAATCCTTTATGTTAATTGTTGCAGTTAGAGTAGGATAAGATTATAAGTAGTAGTTTAACATATATGAGTACCTATCCTAGGCAATTTAGATCAACCTAGATGGAATTATGTTGAAATGAAGTCACAGGACATTTTATCCGAGGGTGATAGAAAGATGAGTTAGGACTTCCTACAGCTAAAAGTTAGAAGAAACATATTAGGTGCCAGTTACCCCAATAAGCAGAAGGTGGTATGATCATACTTGAGTAACTTATGTAGATTTAACTGTCTTAACTTGGTAATATAAGTGAACAGAAGAAGGGTCTAGGCCCTGGTTGCATTCCTCTGTCCTTGAACCTTTACCCAGGAGATGCCCAAACAGTTCTTGAAAGTCAGCTGCTTGGCTTAGGCAAGTTAAGGAAGGCGTCTGCCCTAACAAGTAATTACCCTGCTCCTACATCTTTACTCGTGATCCTGCATATCAGCCTTTCTTCTTCTACATTTTTTTTTTAATTTTCTTACCGTATCCATAAAACTATATTTCACATACAGCTCATGTCTGTCACTAGCATGTGAATGCCCTGTGTCATACCTGCTGCCTTGTTCCCCATTTACTTTTGTTGCATGGCTAAGTCATTCCATAAGATTGGGGGGTTTTTTTAGCAGTTGTTGTGGCAGCCAAGACTCTTTGGGCTGATTCCTTGAATTTTTCTCCCTAAAATGTTTGGGGATCAATATGACGTTTCAGGAGCAATACTAATCCTGTCATCTTTATACTTGTGGTGGGTTGACCCTGGCTGGATGCCAGGTGCCCACCAAAGCTGATCTATCACTCCCCTCCTCAGCTGGACAGGGGAGAGAAAATACAACGAAAGGCTCGTGGGTCAAGATAAGGGCAGGGAGATCACTCGGCAATTACTGTCACAGGCAAAACAGACTCGACTTGGGGAAAAATTAATTTAATTTATTACCAATCAAATCGGAGTAGGATAATGAGCAATAAAACCAAATCTTAAAAACACCTTCCCCCCACCCCTCCCTTCTTCCTGGGCTTAACTTCACTCCCAATTTTCTCTACCTCCTCCCCCGAGTAGCGCAGGGGGACGGGGAACGGGGGTTGCCGTCAGTTCATCACACGCTGTCTCTGCCGCTCCTTCCTCCTCACAGTCTTCCCTGGCTCCAGCGTGGGGTCCCTCCCACAGGAGACAGTCCTCCACAAACTTCTCCAACCTGAGTCCTTCCCACGGGCTGCAGTTCTTCACGAACTGCTCCAGCGTGGGTCCCTTCCACAGACTGCAGTCCTTCAGGAACAGACTGCTCCAGCGTGGGTCCCCCACAGGGTCACAAGTCCTGCCAGCAAACCTGCTCCAGCGTGGGCTCCTCTCTCCATGGGGTCACAGGTCCTGCCAGGAGCCTGCTCCAGCCTGGGCTTCCCATGGGGTCACAGCCTCCTTTGGGCATCCACCTGCTCCAGCATGGGTCCTCCATGGGCTGCAGGTGGGTATCTGCTCCACTGTGGACCTCCATGGGCTGCATGGGGACAGCCTGCCTCACCATGGTCTGCACCAGGGGCTGCAGGGGAATCTCTGCTCTGGCGCCTGGAGCACCTCCTCCCTCTCCTTCACTGACCTTGGTGTCTGCAGAGCTGTTCCTCTCACATGTTCTCACTCCTCTCTCCGGCTGCAATTGTGCAGGGTTTGGGGGTTTTTTTCCCCCTTCTTAAATATTTTATCCCAGAGGTGCTACCACCGTTGCTGATAGGCTCAGCCTTGGCCAGTGGAGCAGGTTTTCTTTGTTTTGTCTTCATACAGAGAACTCTGCAAACGGCAGCCTTCATCTTTCCAGTCTCCTTTAGAGCTGACATAAATACAAATAACAGAAATAATACTGGCTGTGATAAGGGCTGGGTCCTCAGCTGAAGATCTGAACTTGTCTATGGAAACTTCCACAGAAGGAAAGAAATAAACAGATACAAATGAAACTAAAATCTTGTTCAGAGAGATTGCATGACTTCCCCAAGATCAGAAAGTGAATGTCAAAAGACATGAAAGGAAACCTTGCCCAGAAATGACTGAGGGGCTGGGCGAAAAACAGCAAATGAAGATTGTGATGTTCCGCTACAGCCAGCGGATGGGTTTTATCAGAAGCTGCTGGCCCATGCAAGCCCATGGCATCAGCTTTCAAGTACTCACTCCAGAAAAATCAGACCCTGTGTTCTCAGGCTTTAATCAGTTTCTCCCATAGCCACTAGCTGACGCTGCATGTAAAGCTCTCCTCTAGCAATCAGCCAAAACGAACTGCAGACTGGCAGGAATGAAGACAATTTAATTTTTTTTTTTCCTCCCAGTCATTTCTTCCTCTCCTTTGAAGAGTTTATGATCTAGAGATGTGCACTGCTCCTGAAATCTGGATTTTTCTAAATTGTCACCCAACCCAACGGAATGCTGTTCTCGCCTTCTGTGGCACAGGGGTTAAATAGGACTTGTCTGGGTTTTCTATTTGAATATCTTTTCCTAGAGTATCCACCACTTAATATTGTACTTGCAGAGTTAACAAGTATTTTCCAAAATTCTTAAACAAAGCTACCTCCACCCATGAAAACATTTTGGCCATCATTCACCAGAGATCAATAATTTCCATCTCTGAACTACTGGGAAAGGTGGACAAATCTGCCATCATTTTTAGGATGATCTCTTTTTCTCCCTGATCAATAATGCTTCCTTTGTCACAAGAACTTAAGTATGAGATGTATCTGCCTCACCTTTCCAACTGTAGGATGAATCTTTTAAATTTTACCTTTCTTTCTAAAGCAGACCTGGAAAAATTTCAATTTTCTACATAAATTATTTCAGATAGGCCTAATTGTTCGTTGATTGCATGTTTTGTCTTCTGTGTTGCCTTGTTCTGTTAGTTCTGCTGGGGGGTTGATAGAAGAGTTATGCCTATTGACATCAGAAAGAAAAGTCATCTTTGTGGAAAAAAATTTCCTCAAGCGTGGATTTTTAAAAAGTTATGCAAAACTGCCAATTCTTTCCCTGGGAGATCTCATCTTCTTGTTACTGAGAGCTGAGAGACACACAAAAGTGTTTGCCACCTGGAACACACATGTAATATTGAAATAATGAGCATATAGTCATATTTGCATTTGGATACAAACTCCTTCATTTTCAGCTCTGCCTATCAGCAAGAGGACCGCCATCCTATAAAGACTAAATTTTTCACACTGTGGATGATTGCACTTTTCTAAGTCAGGCAATTTACAGTGCAGAATAGCAACTATAAGTGTAAATTTTTTTTCACTCTCAGCCTAAATATTGTAAAACGTTACACCTCTACTGCTGAATATTTTTTTCCACAGCTACCAGTTTCTAAACTGTCGAAACAATTTCAGTTATTTAGAAAATGTAAAATCTCTGATATGGACAAAAAATATATAAAAATCCTTATTTTCAATTCCTTACAGTATCCCAATAATAAATGCATATTAGCCCATTCCCATCTCTTCTAGTCTTCTTTACATTAACTTTCAGGTTCCACAGCTCCAACAGAAATGACAGTTTGTGCACGAAAACAGTTAATAATTTTTTTCCTGTATCGTTATAATCTGTAATTTGTGGCTCTAGAAATCCAAATAAAATATTGGCGTAAGTGTGGTACTAACCCTACGATATTGGCATGACTGTGGTGCAGATATTATTTCTACAAATATGAGTCTAGAATTGGGGATTAATCAAACCAAATGATGTGTATATAAATGTTCTCAAATTCACCTCAGCTGTGGTCCCATAACCCTGGATTGCTTTATCTGCAGTCAAAATATGGTTAAAACAAGGCTATTGCAAGTGACATGGTTTAGTGTTCGTGAGATTTGGGGAAGAGGATGGATGGATGAGTGGTACCAACCTAAGTAGAAAGGGAGGGACAGAGGGGAAGGAGAAGGAAGAAAGTAAGGAGACAACTGGGGGATGGGATAGAAAGTTTTCTTCTCAAATGAAAAGCTAGTCTGAGGAACTCTGCTATCTTGAAGATTTCACCTTCATCTGTCCTTCTCATCTCTCTGCCTTCCTATTGTTTGTCCTGACCTGCTGTTGCCGGTCTGCGCTTGGTCTTTGTGGCTGACATCCCAGGCAAGATTATTTTAGTTTTCTGAGGTATTTGTACCTCACCTAACATATAAGTGTTCAAATCAAAGAATTTTTCTGCTATGTATTAGTGTCTGTAAGCCCCGTCTCAGAGAAGATCTCAGTGCCCCAGTATGCTGGTCCTAAGCCCAAAGGCTGTCCTGCCATGCAGCGTGAAACAAGAGATGGGTAGGTGGAGACATGGGAGTCTGCGGAGACCATCGTGGGCCACCTTTGCAGTCCCTCAGTGGGCTGATCAGCAAAGGCCTTTCAGTTCTGTTGGAATGAAAAAGGAATGAACAAATGGCTGACTGTAGGCTGCCAAAATATTCCTGCCAGTGCCAGCTAATTCGTTCCTTTCCTCCTATTCCCTTCCACCACGGCATTTGGCCGTAAGAAAGAGATTAGGCACTATTGTTGCAGTATATCGTTAAAAGGGTGCAATGTAAAATGGTGAAAACCACACCAAATTGTGGCTGCCCCAAAGAAAGGAGAAAAAAGAAGAGTTATGCCTATTGACATTTTAGGGGGGAGTGGGGAGAAGCAACTGGTTTATCTAAGCTTTATTTATTAGAATTTTATGCTTCTCTGTCCCCTCATGGTAGAAAGCCATGGTCCATCTTTATGCTGGCTTTATTAATTGTAATTACCACACCCTAGGATATCTCTTCTTGCAAGAACCTAAACAAGACCTTTGGGGAAATAAGAAAGGTTCTCAAACTCTGGAGGAAGCTGGCATTTAGGAAATCCCTGCATTCACTTCTTAAGTTCACAAGAGTATGAAATTTGTTCAATGCTTTCTCAGACATTTGCTCTAGCTTTCAGTTAATTCTGGTTTCAAACAAACAGCATAAGGGAAACCAGAGCACAGCTGCCAAGGTGACTATCCCAAGGCAGCTAGGAAGACCTGTGTACAATTCTTGCAGCTTGTTTCATATAAAAGTTGCAGATACTTCACTCCTTGTGCTTCATATGTACGAGCTGTGGCAATGGCAAAAGTATATTTTTTTAGCTCCAGATTGGCTAATTTTTGACTGGAAAACATGAAAAAGCACCAAGCTTAGAATTTTTTTTCTCAATACCTAGCTCATTTTTAAAATGTTTACTTTCAGGTAGTTAATACTTTTCCTCATACATGTGTGGTGTACGTAACGCACATACTATCGAAGGGCAACAAACATTGTAGGGTAATACTAAAAGTATTTAATGAAGAAGTCAAATCACATCCCGAGTTAGAAAAGGCATGATATTAAAAACTGATTCAGTACAAAGTTTGATCAATTGAGGAAAAGATGATGAAATTATTATTAAAACTTAAACTGTTTTTTTGGTCTTTGATACTGCAAGGGTTCCAATGAAAACAAGGATGTTTTCAAAACACCACAGAACCTGTCACATCTCCATTCTGCAAAAAGCCCAAATGAAAGAGAATCAAAAGTGTCAATGACTTTTGGTAGAGTATTTGATCTCTGTGGGATCCTTTGACTCGATTTTCAGTCAAGGATCTCGTTATTTAAGTAAAAAATACACTTGTTTAGCTTTTTATGTAGGAGTAGCAATTATTTGCTCAACAATAAACTTCTTTCCCAGAAGATACAACCTCATTCTTCTCCATCGTTAGATTCCACCACTTGCTTTCTGCCGTCTGCATTATTTTTATTCTAATCTAAATAGTTAAAAAGTAATTTAAGAGCACAAGAACAATAAGCATCTACTAGCTGCTTACTGCATTGCTAATGCTTTTATGGAATGTAGCAGATTCTTAAATATTTAATATAACTTACTCTTCCCTTTAACCATTCCATTCTCTGTGAAGGATCTCATGAAATATGAATTATAGGCCTGTGTAATGTTTTGCATACCCTAGTGGCTGCCTCATTTTGGTCATATTACATATGCAGCTTCTATGCAAAAAGGAGAGAAAATGCTTAGTAGATGTTTTTCTGTTCCTAATTGAGGTTCTCAGGTTTCCACAGTCACTCCAAAATCCCTGCTAAGCATTAAGATCAAGAACTGGAATGGGTTATAGAAAGCAAACTCATCATGACAATCTCTGCAGTGAACCACAACACGATCAATTTAAACCTGTGAACATTCAACACTCACCTTTAGTTCAGCCTTTACAACTGTTTTGAAAACAAAATTTTGCAAAGGATTCATTTTCAAAAGGACTTTCTCATGCACCATCACGTACAAAACAACCAACTGCTCGCAGGTGCACCAGTTTCATTTGCTTATGTGAATGGTAGCCCTAGATTCAGATGGGTGCACGGAAAGAATTAATTCTAGAAGTTACATCTGGAAAAAGCACTCAAGACACCTCAGCAACACTTTTCAGTAGCTGAGTTCAGGAGCAGGAGCAGGGTTGTGAAGGGTGCCGCTGTCACTTCGAGGGGCCTTCAGCTGAACTATGACAGCCGTAGACCAGCTAAGGCTCTGCCTCATTAAAAGATTGCATCAGACCAAGTACACATACTGAACTGCTATACGTGTCCGTTGCATCTGTGTGATGAACTCCATTCGTCATGTGTCTTAAATGGTTCATCTCCTTCCTGCTTGGTCTTCCACCTACGCAAGGACTCTTCACACCTTTGAACAGCAGCCAAGATAAACATGTTTTTGAAAGGACACAATTACTGCCAATTCCTTCCCCATTTTCAGGTGCTAGTGTTGGAGGATTTTTTGTGAGTCATGAATATCAAATAATGTATTTTTCATTCATGGAAATGAATTTGGGAGCAATTCTTCCCAATTACGTAAAAGAGCTGTTTTCTTGCAAAGGTATGTGTGATATATAAGATTCTTCATGAGAGATTCTACATATATAGCAAGCCCTGTCCCTGTCTAGATAATACATAACATCTTACAAGTACAATATTTTTGTAGTGTTTCAGGTAATATAGCAACATGAATTTTTCTTTAAAAACAAAATTTTCTAATTTGCATGGTTATAGAGAAGAACTTGCTAATATGAATCTTGAAAATCTCAGAACTATGACCTGAAGTCGAAACCTGTCTGACTCCATTGTATGTTGTTGCTCATTACCTTTATGAGGCCTTCTATACTTTCAATCCTTTGAGTTGGCAATATGTAATAATTCCTACTAATTATTTTTCTTTCCTATTTGGGTGTGAACAGTTGAATTTGAGGTCTTATTACGGTCTATCTTCATTTATGAACTGATACCTAGTGCCAGCATTATTCTTGTTTGGGAATATCTTCATAACTTGGAAGAAATACCGTTTTCTCGGTTTTATGTCAGAGAAAGATTGATGTATGGAACAAGTGGTAACACTTCTATCAAAATATTAGTATATTTGCCCCCTCCCTGAAAGAGCCCACACAATCCCATCCCTTTTCCCCAAAGGTCTGTTTTCGGTTTATAGCAGAATGGTTGAATAGCACAGAAAAAGAAAAAATCATCAAGAAAAAAAATTATTTTCTATGGCAAAAGAATTCTGTATGAATGTATGTTTTCACATTCTTCCCTCTTTCTCTTTCTAAATGTACATGAAACAAGATATAAATCATTTAATCTTTCCTCACCATTTTCATGCCACCCAATTTTTAAGTCTTCCCAGTATCTTTTAGTATTGTAGATTAGCAGTGCTGTTTAATGTCCCCAAACAGGATAACATGCAAACTTCACAATGCCTTGGTGAAGACAAACAGCTTTTTCACCCTTAAATTCCTTAGCAATGTTTATTTAATCTACAAGCAGGAGTGGGATTAGTGAACTCACTGGTTGACTCCTTGGACCAGACTTCAGAAGGTTCCTTTCAGGAACATAAAAGGAATAGGAAACTTGCACTAGTGAATATTCCCAAGGCTATAGGGAATCATAAAGCAAACAGCTTGCTGTAGTTGAACAAGGAGAAAAAATTATAAAATGGTTGACTGGGTCATTACATAAATGATGGCTTAGAGTGAAACAATTTATTATTTTCTTTAAATAAAAACTACTAACCTCTAAGTGGCTATAAAATGTCTCATGAGACATCTTGTCTTACTTACGTGAAAATTTTGTGGTAGAAAATATGAAAACCAAATTTATAAGCTTGTATCACATTCAAGCTATAGATTTTTTTTTAAAAAAAGCAGTTTAACAAATTCTAGACAGCCATGTTTTATTAACAGACAGTGAAGGAAAAGTCTTGAAGAGAGGTGCAAATTTATCTGGCTATCATCTGAGATGTGAATAAAAATGAAGAATGAGAAGAAATACAGAAGTCCACTATAAAATTCGTCGTGCTTCCTATTTATACTGCTGTGGATCATGTACTGCCATTTATACTTCACATTTACTGTAAGTTTCATGTTAGCATTAAATACCTCAGTTTACTTCTGGAAAAGTAAGACTGATGAACTTAATTTTGTTCAGTAGGAAAATGTAATCACCATGAAGAAGTTCTAAAACAAGAGTTACTGCAATCAGAGAGCAGTGGTAATATCTCCACAAATTTTTTTAAGAATAAAGCACTGTGCGTCTTTTTTAATGAGAAAAGGATGGGTTTCACTATAACTTCCACAGAAAACATATCCTTTTTTAATCAATTATAAAAAGAAATACTTCATAGGGCCTTAAAAAACAGATTTCTTTGGTCTTGTAACACCCCAGACCTGGGTATACAGGTTAACTTCTACTCCCAAAACCTGCTACGTGCTACACTTTGGATCCATGTTAAACAACTTATTAGCATCCTGACGTGCTTTCTTATGGCTTGAATAAACTTCTTGCAGGTAACCCACCTCCAGTGCCTTTCTCTTCTGCCTTCTGCCACTGTGCAGGCGCCCGTGCTGCTTTTGCTTCCCTGTGCGTGCTGTGGGTGAGGGCTTGCAGGCAGGCAGGAACAGGTACTAGGGGAGTGGGAAGCCCCATAGTAGTTGTCCCTGTCTCCTATTAGCAAGGAAAAGAGAGTTACAAGACTGGTGTAAGCATTTTTTTCCTAATGTGGTAGTATCCCCCTGTTAGCCCCATCTAACAGCAGGGAGAAGATAGTTGTGTAATTTTGGCCTGATGAAGCTAGATGCTGCACAGGTTTTGGAAGTGGTGTCTTCAAAAATCTCTCCCAAGAACTTTCCTAAACATTATTTATTATGATCCAAATAATCTAATATGCATTTCATGATATATCTGGGATATCTTAGATCTCACATGAAGCATCAACTCATGAGAAATGAAAGCCCAAATCAAGCAAGGAAGAGAAAGAAAAGAGAACAACAAAAAGACAAAGACTTCAGTAGGCATTCAAATTATTTCACAGGACCTGCCATTTTAATTGAATCTTAGCACATATACATTTTCTTTCTCTGGTAGCTCATATTTCAATTGGATAAGATGGTACTTCTTCTTGCATTGCCTTATGTTATTTTCTCAGTTGCTTCTGGGTTGTTTTGTGTGAGGAAAATATAGAAAATGTAACAAGCAGTGCAGTGTTAAATACTGGGTGCCATTTGGAGGGTGCAGTATTTCATTCCTGATATTAAAACAAGTCAAAAAAACAGAATAAAACTGAGAATATTTCAGTTTTCTGATCAAAATAGTTTCTATTTTTAGGGAAGTAAATACCTTCTCAGTTTTCACTTTTACCAATTCTATCCAATGTTATTCTCTCCGTGTATTTCTTTTTCAGTTTTCTTTTTTTAGAAAGGCTGTTGTGATTACTTTCCATGTTCTATATATTCATGATGAAAATAACTTGTGTTTTCTTATCCTAAGTTTATACCAAGCTAAATTAAATAGGAATATATACACAAGAGAAAAGCAAACCAAGTTTTTATCAGTGCACAAAATTATTTCTAGAAGTTTGGCAGACTATATTTATGGGGTTCTGAAACCAGAAAGAAAAAAATATTCAGAAGATTCTAATTGGAAAAGTTTTGTTTATGTCTCTTGTTGCCCTGCGGAATTTATTTTTCCCAGAGAGTTTTCTTCTTGCCATCATTTCAAAATAAGACACATCTAACATATGTGCATTGATGTAAAAGGGAGATGGTTATTCCTCAGTTCTTCTGAGGTGTCTGGGGATCCCTTCTAGCTCCTTAATGCTAGGCATATGTCATTTTCTGTTGTCCTTAGTTCCACTTTGCTCAAAATACATCTGTCTTGTAAATTGGCTTGGGGTAAAATCTTCATCCTGCTGAAGTCAATGGAAGTTTTAATATGGGCTGCAATTGCATCCTGAGATCTCAGGACACAGCAGATCACATGCTGCAAGTTTCTTCTTCATTACAATGAAAGAAATTATGCTGCAGCACATATGGAGGCTCTCAGTACTTTCTTGGACCACCTGCCACCTTCCTGTGCCTTTTGTATCCTTCTGACTTACTCTTTCCTCCTACATCCTGCTCCTTTTCAGGGACATTTTAAATGGGTGCTGTCAGCATACTACCACATTTGCAATGGCAACTGCACATCAAAGATTTTTAGGACAGATTTCATTCTACCTCAATATAAAAATAACATGTGACTAAACAGAGTGAGCATGTGAAATGTATCTGTGCTTCACAGCATGGCTGCTTCAGTATCTACTTGGAGCTATGCTTCCTCTAGCCTGTAAACAGACGTCATCTTCTGCATTGTAGCGTCAGGAAGAGGGCAAGAAATACAATCCCATTTTTTTGTGGGCTGCAAAGTTCACAACAGTAATGAATAAGATGAGTGTTTTATCTGCATTCCCTGTGCACTGTGCTCTTAGTCATATGCGTTATATATCGTCCCAAGATGAGATGTGTTCCAGAAGAGGGTACGTGGATGAGGCTTTTGTCATGCCTCTGCACTTCTCACAGAATCACACAGAATCACAGAATCGTATAGGTTCGAAAAGACCTTTAAGATCATCGAGTCCAACCATAAACCTAACACTACCAAGACCACCACTAAACCATGTCCCTAAGCACCTCATCCAAACATCTTTTAAATACCTCCAGGGGTGGCGACTCAACCACTTCCCTGGGCAGCCTGTTCCAATGCTTGACAACCCTTTCAGTGAAGTAAAATTTCCTAATATCCAGTCTAAACCTCCCCTGGCGCAACTTGAGGCCATTTCCTCTTGTCCTATCACTTGTTACCTGGGAGCAGAGACCGACCCCCACCTCTCTACAACCTCCTTTCAGGTAGTTGTAGAGAGCGATGAGGTCTCCCCTCAGCCTCCTTTTCTCCAGGCTGAACAACCCCAGTTCCCTCAGCCGCTCCTCATCAGACTTCTTCTCCAGACCCTTCACCAGCTTCGTTGCCCTTCTCTGGACACGCTCCAGCCCCTCAATGTCTCTCTTGTAGTGGGGGGCCCAAAACTGAACACAGTATTCGAGGTGCGGCCTCACCAGTGCCGAGTACAGGGGCACGATCACTTCCCTAGTCCTGCTGGCCACGCTATTTTTGATACAAGCCAGGATGCCATTGGCTTTCTTGGCCGCCTGGGCACACTGCTGACTCATATTCAGCCAGCTATTGACCAACACCCCCAGGTCCTTTTCTGCTGGGCAGCTTTCCAGCCACTCTTCCCCAAGCCTGTAGCGTTGCATGGGGTTGCTGTGGCCCAAGTGCAGGACCTTGCACTTGGCCATGTTAAACCCCATACAATTGACCTCAGCCCATCGATCCAGCCTGTCCAGGTCCCTCTGCAGAGCCTTCCTACCCTCAAGCAGATCACCACTCCATCAACTTCTTGATGAAGTCAGGAAGCTTTCCAAAGCCAAAGTTTATTTTTCCATTGTTAGCAATGCTTGTGTGTGTGTGCATGTGTATTTCCCTCATAGCCCTTGTCTTCAAATGTGACTGGAGCAAAGCATCACCGTGCCTCATTACCTGTTTCTTGTCCCACTGAAGAAAGAATGCCCCCATGCTGTGAGCAATGAGGCATGGCTAGCTATTGTGATTTTACACCAAGCTTGGAGGTCTAACTTGGACATTTTCTCCTGAAGATGGAAAGGAGATCAACAGATTGTATCTGCCTAAGGAACCCACTTTTGTGTGCTTACGGTTGGAATGTTTAGCTGCAGTCCCTAAGGACAACTGACCTAGGTTTCTCCCAGCCTGATTAGTAGATTATATCTATGCTTCCTTGACCCGTTAATGGTGATCAAATGAAGGTAAGTCTGACTTTTGCAGTGGGGAGAAGTCAAAGCATGTGATGAAAGCAATGACAGGAGGGTTGGAGTAAAGATATGCTAGCCTAATTAGACCCAGGTTTCCTGATGGACCATCTGGCAAGCATATGTGATCTCACATCTTGAGCTATAGTCTAGAATATGCACAAGCAGGTTGGGATGGACAGGTGAGGTCCTGGGACAGTATCTGTGCTTGCAGGAGGTATTCACAGTGTCACAGATTCCACCAGAGTCTCTCCTGAATGATATTTTCATTCTGGTGCCAGGGGTTAGTCTTCCAGAGTGAAACTAGAACTGAGATTTTGTAGTCAGTACTAATAACAGGAATGTTAACATTAGCTACCTAAACACATAATAGTAGCAAGGGTCAATGTAATCTTTCTATATGCCTTCCCTTTTAAATTTCAATAGAACGTGGTATTCTGCCTTTTCACTAGGTGGACTGTAGTATTACGTGCTGAAAGCTGAAAGCATGCCATATTCCATCCAAGAAATGGCTGTATTTAGCTCTACTGAATGTGTAAAGATTTTTATCAGCTCCTTATGAATTTCATTAAGATGCTGAGACATCCTATTGTTTACTGTTTGTGAAAGCCTGTTGAGATCCTGTAAGGAAAGACAATACAGATAATGTTCATTTACAACATTTGAAAATATTTTGCTAAACTTAGAGAAGAAAAACTGCATCAAGTTTGTTTGTCAATTGCCTGTTTTCTTTATTATTTGTTCTTTCTACATTTCAGAAGAGTATGGTCATGAACTCACATTTTCTTTGGAAATCTCAAATTAAAAAAAAAAAAACAGGAGAAGGTATCTAGAATCTTCTCAGACTCAATTTTTTATTTGTTTTCTAACAGCTCTTATAAGAATATTAACAGACCGTTTGGCAAGACTGCTTGTGCCGACTATGTCACATCAGTTGTGCAGCTGTGACTCAAATCTCTGACCACTAACTTACACGTACAGTTCCTCTAGTATTCTTTTTTCTTCTCTGTGTTCCTAGATAATTTTGTTCATATGAAGCAAATTATTTAAAACATAAATAGTGAGATTTCTGAAGCAATGAATGGCTTTGCATTTATTACAACTGGGACAAATTTCTAGGAGAAAGGAGGGACTTGGCTAAGAAAGGGTGGGTTCATAGATTCCAGTGAAGGCTATTAATTGTTTTCTCAGGCTGTTGGTGCCGCCTTCTTCCTACCTCTTCCTTGCCCTCTGTAAAAACATTGTGGGTACAAGTGGCAAAAGCTGCTGGAGAGCCTGGGGAGATGCTGAGGCAGTGGCCTCATGTCGTGGTTTAGCCCCAGCCGGCAACCAAGCACCACGCAGCCGCTCGCTCACTCCCCCCCGGTGGGATGGGGGAGAGAATCGGAAGAGCAAAAGTAAGAAAACTCGAGGGTTGAGATAAGAACAGTTTAATAGGTAAAGCAAAAGCCGCGCACGCAAGCAAAGCAAAGCAAGGAATTCATTCACTGCTTCCCATGGTCAGGCAGGTGTGCAGCCATCTCCAGGAAAGCAGGGCTCCATCACGTGTAATGGTTACTTGGGAAGACAAACGCCATCACTCCAAATGTCCCCCCCTTCCTTCTTCTTCCCCAGCTTTATATACTGAGCATGACGCCATATGGTATGGAATAGCCCTTTGGCCAGTTTGGATCAGCTGTCCTGGCTGTGTCCCCTCCCAGCTTCCTCTGCACCTGGCAGAGCATGGGAAGGTGAAAAGTCCTTGACTAGTGCAGCAACAACTAAAACATCTCTGTATTATCAACACTGTCTTCAGCACAAATCCAAAACATAGCCCCATACCAGCCACTATAAAGAAAATTAACTCTATCTCAGCTGAAACCAGGACACCTCATCTGAATGCCGCGTTGCTGCGACTGGACTTCTCCCAGAGCCAGAGGTCGGTCGGTGCGAAGTTGTCTCCAGTATCTGCAAGGTACCGCACGCGCTGCGTAGCCATGTCCTTGAGGAGCAGCGTTGGACTGGCACTGGAGCAGAGAGAAAAATGGTCACGCTGGAAGGAAGCCATGGAGACAGAGAAGGGGCGTGGGGTAGTAGCTCTAAGGAGAAAGCAGAAATATTCAGCTGAAGTTTCTGCAAAAAGGAAAAACTGTCTGTGCTGCAGATCGTTACTGCCCCATCTGAGGGAGACAGATGTGTCCACTTTTTTTAACATTTCCTAAGAAATACCCGTCTCCACAGCACTGATCTGTGCCTCAAAGAGAAAACTGGCCTCTGAGCCGCAAACAGCGTGAGCATTCAGCAAAGATGAAGAGGTGTTTCCACACTAAAGAAATAACTAAAAGGAGGAGGAGAAAATAAGGGATGTGAGCATCAGAGCCAAGCTAGTGTCGCTGTTAAAATGTGAAGCATTGCAGTTTCTGACCTCCTCTTTTGTCTTGTGGAAACTGTTCCAGCTGGAGCCACAAGCTGGGGGAAAAAAAGTGTGCAGAGAGCTTACATAGGCAAGGATTAGCTGGGCTCTGGGAAAAATGAATTCTGTGTGGTTTTAAGATGAAAATCTGCATTGTAAATGATTCATTCCGGCTCCTGCTATGAAAATGGCATATAACTGGCTTATTTAAGGGCATCAGATAAAACTTACCTTACACCTGTGCAGCTGCCTTATTTCTGTGCTGCATGTAGGTACTGGGAAGGAAGTGGCAAGGCTCTTAAGTGGAGCATTGACATTTCAAGAGTATGCATCAAAGGCATTTGGTGGGAGATGGCTTTTATAAAATCCCTGTGGTAATTTACAATAGCTTTTCCTTTCCTCAAATCATATCTTTCGACATGCTAGTCAGTCCTTGGGTGTACAACTTTTTTCCAGATACCCCTTTGCTATTTTGACTGGCTCTTTTGACAGCAGCGATCTAGATGTATAAGCTGTTCTTTTATGTGAGATGTCCCATCTCACTGGAGTTTCCTTCTTTAGCTCCTGATGAAATAGTCTTGCCACCAGTTCGTTGTTATTACTAGGGGTTGCGTTTATTTAATTGTATCAGAGCACCTTCGTCTGGGGGTTGCTTCAGTCATCACACACATCTAAGAGACTGTGGAGGTAAGTTCTCAGATAATTTACCAACTCCAATGGTCCCTAACTGATTCAGTATCATTAGCTACAGAAAGTTGTTCTGCAGTTCTTATATTTTGAGGAGCTAAAATGTAACCTGTAAAAGCGAGCCAGAACAGCTTTGTTACACATTTGATCACAATTTTACCGCTTCTTTCTTCAGTTTTTGGTTAGTTCCCCAGGCTCTTCTGTGGAGAATTGGTCCTATGATTGTGACCTTCTGTAGCTTCTGCTCCTTTTTTTTCCCATGGTTTTATACAAGAATGTGATAAACGATGATGCTGATCCCTGTGAGACCTATTAACATATCTTCCTGGCAACTCTGATAGTCTTCTGCTGGCAATTTGATCTCGAAACAACATTCTCAACCATCTGTATCTACTGAGCGGTGTCCAAATTTGATGAGATAACTGTATTTTTTCTCTATTAACTCTCTTTGGCGCAAACTCTTGACAATATTCTGAGCTGGGCCAAGTTACATAATACTCCTTTGACTTTTAAGAAGGAGCTCTTTTTAGGGCACAGAGTTGCGTGATCTTTGCAAAGGTGAAGCTGCCTGACTCCTCAATACCTAATACGCTGTTAACGTGGGCCGTAGCACTTCAGGAAAGATTTCTAATTATTCCATCGGCTTTATTACTCCCATTACTTACTTCTTCGCATGTAATTGTTATTTTCAGCAGCAGCTGTTTTGCCCTCTGAATCATTTTATCCCAGCTGAAACGTATTTGGAAACTATCTTTATGCAAAAACAACCTGATAATCTTTTAGCAACTCTTGCAAGTATGTGACAGTGCACTGTCTGTTGTGGGCACGTGTTTTGGTTTCCCTTGTGCATCCGTTCTATGACTCATTTCTGCCAGTTTTAGTGTCACCAAGTTAAAAAAATCACTTATTTCAGCTGTCATCACTAACTTCCATGTTGTAAGCACTGAGTGAAATCTCAGCCTCTTTTCCAGGTAGTCTGCTTACAATTTAAACTGCTGTTTAAACAACAACTGGGAACATGTTGTCTCATCATTTTAGCTTGGTTTCACTTGGATACATTTAATTTTCTTCTTTTGCATTGTGCTGGGGAAGTTTGTAGCTTGTTGTGAGTACACTTGGGCTTTCAGCGTCCCGCTTGTTTGCGTGCTGCTTCGTTGTTTCAGCTGGTGCGTATCCCCCATGCATCATCAGAATTGCCTGAAGGAACAAACATCTTTGCCATCTCTGCCATTTTCAACTGTTTTCGGACAATTCCTTTCAAGTTTTTCTCTCTAAGCATTGTTCAGCTCTGTGCTTTGGTGGAGGGGTATGGGGTGGGAAAGTCCTTCTTCCTTTTTTCTCATGTGGTGCTAAGTGCTTTACAGCTAAGGCCAGCTGCAGAAACCATCTATTTTTAATGTTTAACACATCTAAGAGTTCATTCTCTCAGTCACTTGCTATCTTAGCATGGTTTGGCAAGCACGTAAAGTTTGGAAAATAGTATTGTTTAAAGTTGTAATTTACTAAAATATAGTTTCGAATATAAGTGATAAAATATTCCTTGAACTTAAGAAACTTTTGATGTGAAACTGATCCTTTGAAGACAATTTTAGGGAAGTGAAAACAGGAAGTTACAATTACGGATTATTTTACAATATTAACTATGATGTGTTAGCAAGAGTAATAGCTAGAGTAATAAATCATATTTGTTTATAAAAGCTTGGTGCCTTTCCAGATCTCATGAATTGTGGGGCCCTGTGATTTGCTTCAGTTTTTACTGTAGTTGTTTAGATTTGACTTTCGATTCTATTACAGTGGATACGTTCCTGTAAGCAGAGGAACAGAGAGCTTTCTTCTCAGCGTGTAGTGGGAAGACAATTTGACAGAAGTCAAAGTCTGCTTTACTTGGGCATCGTGGCATCGAGAAAACTACTCCGGGTGCCAGCTCCCATTTGCTGGGTTACACTGCTCATAACCTTCCAGCCTGTTGTGTTCAAACCCACTTGTCTTCAGAAGCGAGTTTGCATTTTCTGTTTCCATGCAATATAAGAATGAAGAGGGATTTTCTGGGGTGTACTATCCTGAGCTTGCTGAGGTGAATTAATCATTAAAATCATCCAGTAGTTCTGGATTTCAGTTCAACAAAAGTCGAGATAGCATGAAAAATTTTCAGAGCACTTCAAGTTTTCAGGTACATGTAAGTCCTAGGGCTGAAGGAACTGCTTCGTGGGGGGGATCCACACTCAAGGCATTGTAAAAGTTTGCAAATTCAGAGACAGATTTTCTAAGTGAGTTTAATCCTTAGAAAGCATTAGTAATCAGTTTGTCACTGATTTTAAAAAGGAACCATTTCAGGCTCTTATTTATGAATATGTAAGGTAATAAGGAGAAAATGTTATGTCAGCTCACCTGTAATACTAGATGTAACTAGATTTGGAGGTTTGCAAGTATGAGGTTTTTACCCTGCTTCAGTGCCTTCTCTTAGTTCTCGGATCCTGGATCCAAGCAGCAAAAGTTAATCAATCCACAGTAGGCCTGTAGGGAAATGCAGTTCTACCTCCATTCTTTCAGAATTACTATAGCAGAGGAATTAAAGAGCTGTACAAATGCCCAGTGCTGTCAGTGGAAAAACACCGCTTGACAAGACTTGGAATGTATTTCTTTTCTGAGCAGGGAGTTTTCTTCTTAGATTAAAAATATATTCCTTTTTTACAACTTGCAGTCCTGCATAAAGCAAGAAGTACAAGAAAATATTTTTCTAGTCAGACTTGGCAAAAGAGAGATTTTGTAGACGTCAGGAGGCTGAGGACTATAACGAACATTTTCAGGGCGGCATTTTTGTTTCTCCTAATTTGATTAATGGATGTTTTGGCTGCAAGTACTTGAAATGTGGAAAACAGTATGTAATGAGATACATCTGTCTAGCTTGAGAAAACATAACTTCCCAAAGAACAATCAGATTTTTTTGTGTGATTGTATTTGCTTCTGGGGAGGGGGGTCCTTATGTATCTAGTGGAGGGGGGAGTAGGAATAAGGATGAAAGGACAGACGTGGTGTGTTAAATGGAGCAATCAGCCTCCTTCATCCTATAAGCCACATGCTAAAACTCTCCATATGGCTAATAACCCCAAGACCTGTACGATGGACCCTAAAAATGTGCAACAGAAGAATGTCTAGGGTAATGCATAGGCAGGTGATAGCGATGGCTCACAGCATCCTCTGTGGAATGGGGACAGATGTGCTGCCCAAATCGTTTTTCAATTTTTTTTCTTTTTAATTAATTTTTGTTTGTTTTCCTATTTGTATTGTTTTCATCTAAATGCTGGTAACTAGTTTCCGTCTCAGACCAGATTTTTTTGCCCTGTGCAGGCTTTTCCCAGCCATCCTGACTACTCCAGAAAACTGTTGTGAAAGATTTTATTCCAGCAGTACTAGTCTGTCCCTAGTTTTTCCATCTGATCCCTATCTCCTCAACATGTAGCATGCAACATTTTTCTATGCACAACAATGGCCATTTCAGCTGGCTGGAGCTGGGACCAATAAATTGAAGCATCAAAGTCTGCTTGGCTTAGCAGCAACATTTTTTGAAAACCTGGACAAATCAGAATTTGAAATTTGAAGGCCAAAGTAAAAATTTGTTGTGATTCAATGTACAAACCTAAGTAAGTGCTTGCTTTTCAGTGTGCCGAGTACTATGTACACTGACTGAAATAATCTATGAAAATTATACCACTTATTTTGGAGCCTGTAGATAAACTTAGGAGCAAACCCTAGAAACTTTTTTTTATGTTTGTCAAACAAGTTTAGAAATATAAAGGCATAACTCAACCTCCTAAGCCAATCTATCGCTATGGAAAGATTTACCAGGAAAGTATGTTTTCCAGGGCTTAGTCAGTCCAGTCCATTTTAACTTTTGAGAATTTCCTTTGGCAGACCATAATGCTGTCTCATATATGTCGCTAGCAGGAAGTTTTGCCTGATACAGTCTCATCATTTTTAAGTGAATTCTCTTTTCCTTACCTTGTTAGTCCTCTTTGCCTAATGGGAAATTAATCTTCATGTTCAGGATTAAATTGTGGCTTCACTTTCATTAGTGGGAATGTTTCTGTTGACTTCAGGGAGCTGGGATTTTACTCTTGATGGTTACGTGCTTCAAATTCTTGTAGGTAATGATCGTATCTGTTAGCAAGTCCATCCTGTCCCTTACAAGACCCTAGGATTCCTTGACTGTTACTTCCTTAACTTTGGCACTTTTCCAGTTCTTCCCAATCTAGCATAATTTGCAAATTTTATTTATGTGCTACTCTGCCATTCTGCTGAATTGTAACTGGTGTGGCTGGACAGGGCCGAACCAAACCTTTTCTTACTCCTTGTTTGTTCCAGCTGCTATGCATGAACAAAAGTTATGAACCATTAACTTTGATACTGACAGTGTTCATGTCATTTTTAAAAACTCTGGTTTTCATAAATTTTGAACTGTGCAAACATCCAAGATCATTTCTGCTTCATGTGGGAGAGTGACATCCTTTGCATTTCCAACAACAGGAACTCCCCCAGGGACAACATGCCTTGTACAGAAACCAACAGAGACACCTTTCTGGTTCACTCGGTGGGACCCATTGCAATGGGAACCATTAAGCCAAGGAGTCACAGGTCTGCTAATATAGGTCTTGCCAGATGCTTTGGATTGACACTGCTTTTAAAGAACAGCAAAGAAAAATGTGTCCCATGTACAAGTTAGCACCTGTACTCAGCCAGTGTTGTATGATCTGCAAGTCAAGGAAGTTCTGGCTTCTTCTGGGTTTCAAGCAAACATTGTCAAAAATTTAAGCCACAAAAAAATCTTTTTTTATTATGTGGGTCTTATTTTAACATATATTTACAGCAAAGTAGTTTGGGTTTTTTTCCTTCTTCTCCTCCCCAGTTCATATTGAATTGCTGAAAGGCTACAAAGCTGCAGGCAATAGTGTTATTACTTTTTTGCATCCTCTGCAAGGTTAGCTTTATGATGGTAGTTTTGATGCTAACAGAAGTACAAAAAGGCCAGGGAATATCATTGCACTTTATTGACTAGAAGAAACCATGGATCAGTGGTACACCAGGCTCTCCAGTTACGTTTTTAGTTTAATAACTATTAAAGTAGAAGCAAAGGAAGGTCTCAGACTAGTGTACAGCCCTGCACGTGAAATGGTATTGCAGAGGGATAACTTGAGCTGGCATTTGGAAACCTTCAGTCCAATAGTCCGAGCTCACCACAAATAACTCATTTGGGAGTATTAAATATTGAGCAGTGCAAATATGAAATTTTAGTGGTAATGAACTGTAAATGGAAGGAAACACCCAAAGCTCTGCATGTGGTAGTGGGATAAAAAATGGTGAGGTGAGGCTGCATCACTGCCAAAGGTGTTCAGTAGTTTTGACCAAGTGTGATCCAAATCTCTACTGAGTTGCAGTCATAGTCCTGAAACAAGAGCATGGGACTTCTTCTTGGAGACATTACGTCTTTTTCTCTCTACAGTCTTGAGAGATTTCATGTCTAGTGAAGCTGTTTGCCACCATGCAACTCATTCACCTCTCCTGAACAATCTGGCATTTTTATTATTACTTCTTTCAAAGCACAGACTTTTTTATTCTGGATTTCCTTTCTCCCATCACTGGTGGGACTTCTGAGTACCAATGCAATGGTAAAGAGAATGAAATGGAAAATATCTGCTTTTGTCAGTATATCAGCCTCTTGAGGCAGAAAAATCCACTTTTTGGTGTGTTTATGGAAGCTCATTTCTGAAATAACACCAGCTAGTGATTTTACTTGGTAAATGTGCGTGCGCTTCTGAGTTGCTGAATTTTGTCCTTCTTCCACTCATTTCCAGGTAGAGTCAACAACAATTTCTTCAGGACTGTGTCTGATGGCTGTTTACTGAGCCCAGAACAACTGTGGTTTTCTCTCTTGGTTTTTGACTAGTAAATAGGAGGTATCTTAAAACTATCTCAGTTTTCTGATTTCAGTAGAACTGGTTTTAGACGCTCTGATTTAACTAGCTCTGCTACACTGTAATTATCCAACTGCATTGTTGACTTAGTTAAAAGAGCTATGATTAGGTAAATTCCTCTGAAAAGATGCTATCATCGATTGAAGTAGGAGTAGTGAAGCCAATATTTTGTATGAAATAAATGTCATTTTTATTGACCAGAAAAATACTTTTAAATTAAGCAGAAGCAAATACTACAATAGTGTGGTTTCTTCAGGTGTCTGATTTATACTAAGAACTTATACTAAGATATATACTAAGATATATACGCCCCTGAGGATGAGGCTAAAGGCACCAGGGCAACGGTGTATCACCCCCTGGCCCACTCCTTGCAGCTGGGCTGCAACATCCACCCATGGGAGACAGAGATGGTGCTGGCATGTCCCTGCCACGGCTCCCCTCCACCTCCAGATGGGGACAGAGACACCACCCAGGAACGTCTCTCAACACCCTCTGCTGCCTCAAGGCCATTTTAACAACTTACTGTATATATTATTATGGAGTAGTTACAGGATAGTCAGTTTATAGCTGGTCATATTTTTCTATGCATCTCACATGCATAGTAAGTTGTATTATTCTTAGCTTATATTTAGTTATTGTGTGCTAAGAGCGTGCTTGTTCAGGTACCTGCCAGCTAGACACTGTGTCCTGGAATTTGTTATGCACAACGTGCATCCGACTTCAATGCTAGGCAAGCACAGATCTTCCCCTGAGGAAGAGTTAACCGCATTAGAATTAAAGGAAAATTGACTTAAATTTAGGGAACAAATAAATGTGCAAATACTGTTTGATTCTTTTCAAAATCAGAATGACTGAACAGTGGTGTAAAATTGTTTGTCCAGATCACAAGACACGCGTGGGAGTGCATAGAAAAGAGTGGGACTGCATGCACTGTAAGCACTTCTTGCATTTTAAGAAGAGTTGTTCAGATGTTTGCAAACACAAGGATAGGTTTTATTGCGGATTGCTCTGTTACTAAAAGTGAATGTTCTTTACCATCAAAAAGAATGTTTTGTCTTTGTATTCGTAGTGATAGAGGCTCAAACTTTTCCCATCAGAGCTCTGATCATTTTTTTTTCATCTCTTTAGTATATGTTTCCAGTCTGAATAGCACAAATATACATTTACTTCCAATGTTCAGGAAATAAAGCTACCCTGAAATGAATGACACTGGGCCGATTTGTGCTGAGGTTGAGTCTCTTCATAATGTGTCACCTGGTCTGAACTAACACCATGTAAAAACTAGGCTTCAGGAATGAGAGGCCTTCCCCAGCCACAGTCCGTCATGCCGGGCCACGGCATTGCATCACTTCAGAATGAGGCAAATTTGGAAAAGGACTTAAGTAATGAGTTGTCTTTCACCTTGACTGGAAAAAGGTAGCCACACCTTGGTGAGAATGGCCCTTCCATGGTGACCCAGAGCGGCAGCCGTCCAACACCAAGCTGTTCCAGTGCCTGCCTCTTACTCCAGCAGTCGACGGGCTTGGAAAATGAGGGGGTCCTGCTAGCCTTCTGCTTCTCCTTTGGGCACAGATCCTCATGCACTTGCCTCCTGACCATTAGGAAAACAGCTGTATGTTTGTGTCGCTGCCAAAGGCAGCCCAAATGCAAAACACAGGCTGCCTTCAGCTCTGCGCACCTTGAAAGATAAACCTGGGGCAGTAGGAAGGAGAAGGAGGAAGATGGAAGATTCAAAAGCACAGGCATAAATGACAAAATGAAATGGCCCAGAGTAATACAACGCTTCACACTGGAACTGGGAATCAGGGGAGGGAAGAAACATTTCCCCTCAGCATTAGGTGCCTTGGTGTCCATGAGCTAGGATACACCACCGTTCTCGACCAAGCCACGTGGCCCATGGCTTCATCTGGAAGGAGAACCTTCTTGTACCACCTCAGTGGGACTGAGAAAGAGGGACTGGAGCTCCTGTGCCTTTCTGCAGGCTGGTCTATGTAAAGCAGAGGGCTGTGCTATATTAAAGGAAGCCATCAATACCTGCATCAGGCTAAGTGTTCAATGCCTACCACTTTGTCTACCCTAACCTTGACATAAGTAAACATATGTTTGGTGATGCTGGGTGAGGCGTTCTCAGCATTTCCTTTCCTGGTTTTCATATAATGCTGTCACGCTCTCTTCTCTTCCTCCAAACATTTGCACTGGTTCTATATGCAGCTGCAGCTCTGCTGAGGTTTGTGCTCTGGCAGATTCACAGTGCTTTCGCCCTGACTCTGCTGTAGGGCAAAGTCGCCTGTTCTTTGTTGGAGTTGTGGACGTGGCCCAGGAGGGACCTGAAAGTAACCCAGCTGGTGTGTTGGGCGCTTGTCGTGTGCTAAGGAGATGCATTCACCTCCCAGTGTAATCATCAGGACTCAAACCTGAGGTCTCAGGCTTGGTATGGCCAGGAGGCCAGGTGGCTGGCTACATGAGGATAGATGGGCTTGTTGGGGCCATGGCTGGGAAGCATTTCAAACACCAGAGCCTGGCAGTGCCGGAGGTCCCACAGGCAGTGTCAGCAGCGCGTGCTGGGCCAAGGGAAGGCGATCCTCAGCCAAGGGCAAGGGCTGACATTAGCAGGGCAGTAATAACTAAGAGTGGATCTGAGGAGAGCCTGGAGAACCACCATCACAAGTGTCCATGATGGCATTCACCTTGGGGTAGCAACCGATGTGAGATGCTGCCTTGGTTTCCTCCGTAGCATGGCAATTGCCTCACAGCATGGCAGTTTGTGCTACGTATTCCCTCAGAGGTGAAAAATCAAAGCTGGATAGGATGCTGGCATACTTTAGAGATAACAAAAGAGCCTGTTCACGGGCTTAAGAAAACAACATAGGCACTTGGCACAGATGAAGAAACTCATCTCAGTGACACCAGATTTTTGTAGAAAATTGATCAATTTAAGTTAATTTTGGTTTAAAGTCTGGTAGTGGTGCACAGAATGGGACAGATTACACCTCCATCTCTGGAGAAAATGTTATGGGATTGTTTTATTTTTTCTCTCTTTGGTGGTGTCTGATAGAAAACAGTTCGTTTTGGTTGCTTTCAGGTAGGCTTTCATTTGCTCAACTATGGCAGCCTGTGACTGTCATGCCTATTTCTCTTCCTCTGCAGCAAGCAGTGTGTCTTGTAGCTCTCTGGTACTACTCCGCAGTCCCTTATTTTCTGTCCAGCAGCATTAGTTATCACACCTAGCAGCTGTGGGTTTATTTCTGACACTGGAAGGGATTTCAAAATGTCCAAGACCTCATGCCAGAAAGCTGTAAGGCTTTTCCCTGCTGGCTATATTGTTTCAGTGTTACATCCTAGAGAGAGCTGTGACAGCCCTGTTGACAGAGGCAGGGCTTTCACAACCAGACAGGCTGGCACGAGCTTGAACCTTGCACATTATGAGATCAAAGATGGGTTTAGGCTATTGCAGAATGTAACTCTGTAAAATTGTAATGACAATAGCTCGTATTTTTGTCTTCAGCACTAACACTTGCTTTTCTTATGTTTACCTTGTAATAGTTTGTGCAGGTGAGTTATCCCAAGGCAAATACAGCTGTGACAATCCTGGTTTTATACAACACTGCTTCAGAAAAGGAGGATCCAGGCAGAGGCACAGACTGATGTCAAAGACTTGCCCTATGTCAGATGGAGGTGATGGTCTTCCTAGGACTGGAAGGAGACCCCCCCCCCCCGATGATTATCTGGGATCCTCGTTATTCCTGAACCCTCTAACCCATCATATAAAGGGATAAAAGAAGCCATGGCAAGAGCAAACTCTTCCACACATTTATGCTCAACTTTCTGTTCCTTTCAGTTTGGTATTAAGCGAGAACAGGATTAATAAGATTGACCACATTTAAAAGCACACACATGATCCAGACCCTTGCTTGGGACTTAAGGAAAATCCAGAAAGAATTTAACATTCCTGTGGGTCTTTTATAGTCTATAATGACTCTCACTTCCTAAGTTTTTCTTTTAAAATTTCTGCTTCTGGACAGAAAGCATTTCTGAACCCATGAACAGATTATTGATCTTTCCCTGGAAATCATCTTTATTCCCATTACAACCCTATTAGGCATTTCAGTGGAGTGGTGCCTTCAGCAATGTGTTTGCTGAGTTTGTTTAGTAACTGGTTTGAGCTCTGTGACCTGATCTTTCCAACATCCTTTTTCAAGTATGTTTAATGTTCCTAGGAGTAGAACCATACCTCCTCTTCACTGGCTTTCTCATTCATTTGCTTTTTCCCCGTTTGCTGAAACACTTCAGTCTGGACCAAAGACTGACTTTCTTACTTCAGTGCCCTATTTTTACATTTAAGGGTGGCTGTGCCTGTTTTGATCAAATATAGACAGTACAAAATCCGGGGAAAAACTCAGCATACTTCACCATTGAACCACGATGTCTTTTTCAGGTATATACCCTCCCTCCCTTTTCCCACTTTCAGTAATCCTTTCACTTTTCCTGAAAGGACAGGTTTCACTACCTGCCCCCAGAAGGAGAACCAGCTGAGGAGCCTAGATTTCAGCAACTAAGGTAAAGGAGATCATAGCTCCTCAAGGTACTAGACAGGAAAAATGTGTTGTTTGAGACAGAACCATGAAGTCGGGTCCATGGAACAAAATTAGGGATGTCAGACTTGAGTATACTGATTGAATGTACAATCACACCTGATAGCTGCAGACCTAGATCTTGAATGAGAGACCTTCCCTCAAAGTCTTTGGGACCCAGGGCAGTAGCTAAGAAGTTGCAGCCAAACTTGGCAAATGCCACACCACACAAGCCAAATCTGTTGAATCAGAACTGAGCTGCTTTGGGAAAAAGGAGAGGAGAGTCCTTGACTGCACACCTTCAGCTGACAAAAACAGATCTAATCCAGAGTTGTCTAATGATATGCACCCATTTTTGTCACAGCCAAGTATCTTTGGCTGCTTTGCATTTGAGCTGCTTTCATCACCAGTAGGAATTCATTTGGTACTTCTCATGGCTTTCGCCTACACAAACAATACACTCAACATTTCAATGACTGTTAAACTGTTGTCTGAAGTTTGGTTTAAAAATAGCAATTGGAATTAAACAAAAGTTTGAATTAGAACTCCAATGAGACAAAAAAATGGGCAATCCTTTTGGTAAGAAGTTGAATACTTTTGTTTACTAGCTCTGCTGCTCCCTTTAGCTTCAATTAGCTTTCATTCCAAAGCATTTTATGCAATTCCATATGAATGGCAATAATCCATATTAAAAGTTCTCAGGCTTCTCCTTCCACTCCCATAAAATTTCAGATGTTCAAACAGTTGCCCTTCCAGTAGCGATGCCAGTGTCAGGCAAACTTACTCTGCAGTTCCTCAGCAGATTAGCTTGGACTTGCCTACTCTTTAGATGGCTTCTTGTTCATTTGCAAAGCTCAGCAGAGTCTAGTTTTCATTCCTTTGTCTCTGGAAGACTCCCTGCTCAGGAACTCATAATAATTTAGGGGCAAATTTATGCTATATCTTAGACCATTTAACATCTTTCATTTTGAAAGATCCTGAAGCATGTAGAAGGCAGGATTGTCACAACTGACCGTAGTGCCCAGGCATGCAGGTAGTCCTATGGCAACTGGGATAAGTCAGTTGGGCTACAAATAAAGGCAAAAGTGTGTCTGTGCAGAGCCGTGGGTACAATCCCTTACCCTCTTCTGAAAAGCAGCAGGACTGTGACATATATTTAGCCATAATGTGACTTTAATTAATGTCATCAGATACATCTTTAACAACAAAATTTAGGTACAGGAGGAGATTCAGCGCAAAGTGATAGTGGCCAAAATGGTTTGGTTCACATCTGCCTTCTTAATAAATGTCCTGAGGAAACTTTAGGGAGTACAAACCACAGGAACTTTGTTTCGTATCTCTTCAGAAGGCTTGGATCTCCTGAACCACAATGTAGCTCTTGATCAGGCAGGAATGTGATAACATGATATTGCTGCAGACAGAAAATTTCAGCTTATTCAGTCAGGAGGGCCTCTGCCTGCTGCTGTTGCAAATGCGTATGCATCAAAGTTTAACAGGCTATTCAGTTTTCTTCCACTGCTATATAGCCCTTTCTGATTATTTTTGCATCGGACACGCAGGTACTTGATTGCCTTTCTTGACAACTGTGGCAATATTTTTGGAGTCTATAACACAAGTTTTCAGGGCATCAGAGGAAAGTCGCATGTGGTACAGGCTCTCCAGTATCCACGCAGGGAGGAGAAAAGACACAGAGACACCAGATTCCTGATGCCCTCTTCTCTCTGTTGGCAGCTGGAAAAAAAGCTGCAGTTTACCTTCACTTCCAGGCAGCTCCACTACTGCCAGGATCCCTGGAGAGACAGTGGGGATTCAGGCCATGAATTTCTTCACACTTCCAGTATCAAAACCAGAAGGAAACACTGTGGTTTAAAAAAAGAAATCCAATTTTATGAGCACATCTTAATACATCAAAACAAGAGACACAGGCATAGTTTTGTTTGTTGGGACTTATTCTCATTTTAAATGCCATTTCCTGTTTTACTAGCTCATAAAAAATCAAGGTCATATAGTCTGTGGTAAAATCTGACACAGCTCCATTAATTGCAAGGAGGCAACTCTACTTACGCTGCTTGAGGCTCTGGCTCTTTTAAACAAGCCTCATGTGTCAGAGACTCTTTGAGCATACCTTGATGCAAGGAGAAGAAATATATATTGGGGATTCATGGTTTAACTGTGCATGATAATGTAACTCATATTGCTTTCATGTACCCTAATACCAGTTTATTAAAAAATTATAACTGCCTTCATCTTATCCCTTCCCTGCTTGTCGCAATGCAATAGTTCCTGTGTATTGATCATATTCAAAAGTACCCAAATGATGGTTTCTCATCCTTTATTATTTCTGTATTTCACACCCTGTAAGACTTGATCTGAAACACTTTTATTAAAAGTGACAGCTGGGAACATAAGAACCCGAGCGCAATGAAGACGTTATCTACCTTGCTGGGTTGTGCTCCTGGAAGTCTTCTGCTTCAGGCTAGGCTGCCTCTTGCAAGATTTTGTCATCTGAAAAGTCTTTATTACACAAATGCGTCCCTGGAAACATTGATAGCAAAATTGGTAGAAAAATTCAAAATGAAAAAAATTGGCTCATTTTCTAAGTCATTTTCAGCCTACAGGTTTTGAAAGAAAATAATTTTGTGTGTCCAACACAGTTTGCAAACATTTTCATACAAAATGTTCTTTTGTCTTCCATCTAGTATTCCCTCTTTCATATCCTTTTTGTCTCTCCATATACCCTTTCCCAATCTTAGCACACTGCTAAGCAAAGGAAAGAAATAAGGGGAGAAAAACTTAAATGGTGCAGAAAACAGGTTTTTAAAGGAAGGAGATGATGACAAAAACTTGCACATTTTCTCCTCTCCTGCTACAGAAAAAGCAGAAAATTGAGATGAAGAAGAGATAAAACACTCTTCTCTTAAAAAGTCTTTAGCCAATAATTTGCACATTAATTGTAATTAATTAATGGCATTAGTTCCTCCCCCCACCACCACTGCCTTGCAGGCATAACTTCATTCTGTCCTCTGTAGAGGCACGACGGGGGTGAGGGAGCAGAATGAGGAGGCTACAGCCCATCTCTGGGGTACAGCCGCAGGGCATGGGTCTCGGGTTAAGTAGATGAGCGTGGGGAGAAACAAGCCCCCCTGGTGAATCTCAGCACTAGAGTTAAGCTCTTCTTCCCCTTTCATGGTGGTCGGGAAGGTAGATTAGGGGTTGGTGGCACGTTCAGCTGGGGGGAATGTAAATCCACGCTGTGGCACTGTGTGGTCCTTCACCTGCAGTCCTGTTTTCCCACTGGTCGCAGTAGCAGCAGTTTCGTGGTGAAAGGGGTTTCTGGCCAAAAGTGAGCTTTGTTGGGTACAAAGAGATTCAGAGGAGAGGGGAACTACTGCATCCAGGGCCAGCCTGGAGTTAGAGCAGATGAAGGGGATCGTCAAGGCGTTCCCCCAGGGATGTACCAAGGACATTAGGAAGGTAGCTGTGGCAGGGGACACAGCGATTCATGCTCTAAGTACAAATGCTTCATTCATGTTTTGAACGGTGCTGTACTCTGAGTAGTCCTGGTGACAGAGGTAGGTCTAGATCTGAAACAGAGCACCAGCCCACAAGGAAAGGGGACTGATGCTCCTCACCCAATGGAGAATTGTGCTAGAACTGTAGTATGTGTCCACTGGGCACCATGAGCGTGGTCCAGCTGTTCCTATACTCCATGTCCAGCAACAACCAGTCTGTAGCACTTCAGGGGAAAAGGAAAGGTACCTTAGAGATAGTTATTTTGGAATTACATGTCAGCACACAGGGAATGTTTTCAATTTCACCTTCTCCCTGTGATAGTTACTATTCCATTGCTAAGCAGTACCAATCATTTCTAAAACACATGAGCACAGCTGTGCACAGATCTATGGATGGTAGGATAGACAGAAGCACAAATACTCCTCAGCAGAAGCCTGAAAGAAAAGTGATGTTCTCTCCCTGTGCCTAAAAGAGAGCAGGGCTCTGGTTGGAGGAAAACAGGAAGATCTGAAAAGCTTTTATGGTTTTACTGCACTTGAGAGGATTTCTCTCAGGGCCCTGAGGGCAGTAGAAGGCCTTAATGACCCTGACCAACCTCACCTGCAGCCTCCACCCACACTCATGGGCTCTATTTAAGCTCAGCCCTGAGGCATTTGTTCCTACCTGAGCTCTGTTGGAGAAGTGCTAGTCCACAGCTATGGCTACAACAACCCTTGATCTGGACCTCAACCCATGGACTGACTTCCTGGCTTGGCGCTGGACCCGCCTTGTCTTTGTGGATCTGCAGTTGGTGGTACTCCTGGGAGAGGTGGGCTAGCAGAATCAGGAGTCAGTAGCACAGAGGAAACAGTTCACACCACCAGACCAGTGGTATCTTGGATCAGGTCTCAATACTAAGTGATTCTTGATAGTCCCAGACTGTAGAGCTGTTCCCACAGGTAGGGTTGCAAAGGAAATAACTTGATCATGGCAGCTGTCTTGCCAGAGGAGCGAGCTCTGGGATGCTTACAGCTGTACTGGAGAAATTAGGTGTTGTCTATCAGCCTGTTTGGTCTCCTTGGGGGCATGGGGACTAGGACTGGCTCTTGAATAAAACATGAAATCATTGCAACTAGAATGTTTAGTTTGATTTCTCCAGATCTCTGGATGAGACTTGAGCCAGTGTTGTATTAGTGATGCTTTAAAACTTGATCTAATGAAGCACTGGCAAAAAGCTTACAGAAGTGTACTAAGAGAACAGCTTAGAAAACTTACTTTACAACTGACTTTCCTTCAGGGGAGGTATTTCAACAGTGACCGTGGCAAGTTTTCAAACAATTTATCTAGAAAAGAATGGTCAAAGATGTTAAGGGTGGTTAGGTGCCAGGCACCTCATGGGCAATGAAGCAAATGCAAACTGAGTATACAGCTCCTAATTGTCTCCTTTAAACTCTGATAGTACTCCTTTAAAGCTGATAGTACTGTGGTCTAACCAGCCTGCATTCCTTTTCTGCAACTGATTCCTCCCTTTGTATAGGGAAAGGCTCTGGAAAATCAGTCCATGTGATACTCCTGATGTTTATGCAGAGTTGATATGTCATGGTGAGGCTTGAGTGTGAGCTCCAACAGCTTCTGTAAGCGTTAAGTCACAGCCAGATGAGGCTTCAGAGCATCCTACGTTTCCTATCATGTTAGAAAAAAGCAGGGATGAACACTTGAGTGATGGATTTGTCAGGTGTTTTAACTGTTATAGTTTCATCTTGCTCCCTTCCCACACCTATTTCTGCTCCAGCCAGCTCTGCTGAGTATTGCTGACTAACTCTTATATCGGTGCCTCAGAAGAACTGATTCTGGTTCAATATTTCACTGCGTAATTATAGGGTATGAAAGTTGTTATTAATGTTGGTGCGATGCAAAGATATTATCTTCGTTCTCCATATGTTCTGTCAGAACAAATGTTATTGCTACAAATGACATTTCTGTACCAAGTCATACAAATGTAGCTGTGTTCTCCTGCCACTGCTGTTCATTTTTACCTTCCAAATAACTGTTTACACTTTAGAAGATGAACTGAATCCATCTGTGTTTTGCATGTAACAGGACCATGTGTCTGGTAGAGGTCAGCTGTAGACATTATGTGAAACCATGGGAGTCAAGAAAAGCAGTTAAAACAGCAGCCACCGCACTGTCTTAATGATGACAGACATCAAATTTGACGTTTATCCAAATGCTTGTTCCAGACATTTTTGGAAGGAAGTGCCAACGACTGTCAGAGACATCCTCAGAAAGGCAGAATGCTCCATCCAGCCGAGTGCTGAGAACGTTTGATTACTTGCTCTATGTATATGAGTAAAGGGAATGTTAAAGGAGGTAAGTAAGTGTGATGCTGTGCTGAAATGAGCAAAAGGGTGAGGCAGAACCACACTGCTTTGATGACACTTGTACTGGGTTGCAGGACTCTAAATTTGGCACCAACAAAGTCGGTTGGACTCGATGATCTTAAAGGTCTTTTCCAACCTATACGATTCTGTGAAAGTCCAGATTTTCTTCTCCTCTCTTCTAGACAGAGGTCTCCTTTCACTTAGTAGGGCTATAACTGAAATCTTTTTTACCTCCTGAACTGCTCCATTCCTCACTTTCTCCGCTGAGTTGAGTCGAGCATCTTGCTCATCATTTACAGCCCATTCGTGATCCAAGTGTTGCATTTCATTTGGCTTTTGTCTTAGGGGGCTTACTGAGCCTACGGCCAAACTTTCAGTTCTAACATCTTTGGTTTTTGCTTGTGAACAGAGGTGGACTAAATGATTTTTAGCACACTGTTTCTTTACACAGTAGGAAGTAACATTCACAACTGCAGTAGAGGGCTACGTCCCACCAGCGAACTCTAAAGCCTTCACCCACAGCCTGATCATCTTCACAGAGCACCCAGAAACTGGAAAATTTTTGAGATAAAAATGAGATTTTGAGGTCTCTCAGGTACCTATCACTAGTCAAAATGCAATGCATCAGGTTTAACCTCAGAGCATTTTGTATATAGTCTACAGACTTTTCATATTGCCATGGTGGGTCTAGCAGTGCTGGTATTCACAGCCAACTCCTTTTCATGGGTAGAGACACAGGAAAGATCTGTCAGTGATAATCTGATGTAGTTGATGCAATCACAGCTATAGTGACATGCTATTCATACCTTACTGTGTCCTGTGAACACTTTCCTTATGATGTAGTATCATCATTCTGTGGGATGCAAGCAGACCACCCATTCAAAAATCAACTGAATTTCAGCCAAGGCAGTAAAATTTAATTGCTCACGAATGCTTGTCACCAGACTTGCTTTTTGCTCACTTTTTTTCAGAAGAAAAATGGATGAAGTCTCTCTGCCTTCCTCAACTCTCTAGCTCTGGGCAGCTGGAAATCTTCCAGAGCAAATCAACAATGACCAATGCAAAGTGAATTAATGCGAGTCACAGACTAGATAATCATGTGGAATTTATCAGGTACATATGGGTGTCTATTGTTCAGTGCCTCTGTGCTTACATAGGAATTTCCAGACTGTCCTGATATGGCAATAATGAACTGTTAGAAAAATCAGTCTGAAAAGAAAAAGGCATTTCTAGAAAGGTTTTTTAATAAAAGAAAAATATTTAACTGTATGTATTGCATGTAAGTCACTCATAAAAACAGATATAGCAATTCACTTTCAATGCATCTCTTCTGAAATGCACTGAATACATAAATTCTTTTATAATTCATCTATAAATTGAAATATAGAATTATCATCAATAATATGGATTTGTTATAACCATTATTTCTGTGACCAAAACCAGGGTATTAAATATTTTTTTATTATAAGTCACGGTCTTAATTAGTGTATTTGCTAGGTGTGCTGTAGCTCAGAGTGGCAGCCTGCTGAATACAGGTTTTGATCAGACTGCAGTTCAACAAAAAACTCCTTCAGAACACGTGTATCAGTGTGTATATGCATACAGGCATCCCTATGCACCATGGCTCCTGCTGCATCAAGGTCTCCAGTTCCTACCACTTTCGTGTCTTTGGCATGCTGCGTGATTGTTGCTGTTCCTCAGCAATTAAATATTACTGTGCAATAAAATAGGGAATTTAATTCATCTCTTTCATCATTTCAACTTCACGGAGTGTGTTATGGCTCCTCCCTTTTAAGACATGTTGGCATTTTACATGGCAGATCCATACCTGTCTCTGAGTTATGCCCTGACAATTTACCTGCAATTATTTCCTTTTTTTATTTCTTTGTGTTTACGACTGTTATTCCATCTAGTTTACACACTGCTTTAATTTCATGCTCATCACTTAGATATTGTTGAAAGCTAATAGCATGGTAACTTCTCTGTTGTAAATAGGACAAGACATATTAGATGTCTTAAGGAGTTTATAATTGAAAACAGATTGATGACCCTAGTTAATGCATTGCATTCCGAAGTAATCCTTCCTGGGTTTGTTTTTTCCGCTGCCTTCCAAATGTTTCACAAACTGATTTCAATTTAGAGCACTGGCTCTGTGGTTTGTAACTACTCGCCAAATAACCTCTGTAGCTTATGTTGCCAGCCTTCCGTTTACTGGCTCTTGATGTTAATATTTGTACCTGGGGTTTACGTTGCTACTTTCACAGGGATGAAAGAGATGTGGTACCCGGGCCACATAATTTCCGTTCCCTCCTTGGATATCCAAGGGTGTGACTTCACATCATACCCCCTCTGGCTTACGATGTGCTGATGAGAAGGGCAGCCTCGTCCTCATCAGCCTCTCTGCATTGAATATGGTGGTCTGCAGCCTCACTGCGAGGAGATCACCTCGCCCACCTCAAAGACAACAAGTTTCTTTTCTTGTTTCTGCAAACTGGCTGCAAAATCTGTATCTGATGCCATGAAAATAGTGAGAGGGTACAGCCCAGAGAGGAGAGACCAGCACCTGCACTTAGACAAGGTTAGGAATTAATATTAAACTACACTGTTAAGTCCCACTGATATTATTAACATTATTTGTAGGTTTAAAGGCAGTTGCTCTGAGTTGCTCCTAAATTCTTGAATTGGAGACTAAGAAATGGAAAAAGAGTTAATAACAAGTGACTAACATAACTCATTATTTACTTACTTGTAATGGTGGTTTCCAGAATGCAATCTAAAGGCCAAGCTACAAGTAGACAAAAAAGGAAAGGTTGTCTAAAGTGTATGTCCCTTCTTTTTGGAGAGCTCATGGTATGAAATATATGTTTTATACAGAATCTCATCCCAAACAGGGAACAGAAGACTTTCTTAATTTTGTAGAAAGCAATCCTTTCTTTTGCAATTCTTCAAAGTTTTTGTATCAGCAAGTGGTTTTGTTGCTGTTATAATCTAGACTCATATCTAGATGTCATTTATCTCAGAAACTTGCCTCTCTTCAGATAAGTAGGTATACCCTCAGGTCATCTAAGTATTCCCGAGGGATGAACAGTGCAACCTTGCAAGCAGATCAAAGTCAGCGTTCCCATTCACGATCATATTTCTTCTTTGCTTTTCTCATTTGTTTTTTGCCTAATCTAATGACAAACAGCTCAGATGAAGAATGCATTAACTCGGGAGAATTTGGAGGAGCCTTGCATGAAGTGATGTAGGTCTCCTAAAAATATACCATGTTCCTCTCATCTGCAAATCTTTCCAAAAGATGCATGTTGGAAAGAGGGCTGCCTCAGAGAGAATTCCTGTGAATACAGGAAAAAGCAAAAAGCTGGCATATGTGAAGAACTAGTAAGTGTAGCAAAGATTTAGGAATGTCACTTGCCATATGTGCATGCCAAGTAAAGAAATGCAGCAAAGTGTTTCTGCCTCGTTAGCTATGGGGTTTTTTTAGGACAAATACCTTTATTGGCTTCTCTTCTGGAGCATTTGTGTTTTCAACCATGTAGATTTTTTTCAGAAAATGATTTATGAAGCCCATTGCCCCCACTCATTACTTGCCTCCTTCCTTAGCAGAAACAAATGCAGGTAACTATGGAGCAAACAATTATTATTTCACTGGAATATCATTAGAATTTCCACTCTGGCCGCAGATGGTTTCAGGTCTTGTGGCCAAGCAAAATAGCCTGAGTTTTTGCAGTAAGAGAATGGATCAAAAGGCCTCACTTTTTTCAAGTTCACAGCTATTAAAGTAATCTACAGCTGCTTCTCCTATGTAATTTTTTTTCATTTTGTGAAAAGCATACTATCCTCAGACTAGCAGAAGGAAAAAACCTAGCAGACCTATCCTGTACATTCAATGTAATTCTTTCTGAGGCCAAAAAGATGTAAAGATTAGACTCATGCTATGAATCTCAGCCAGGAATCTGTCTTCATCCTGTGACCAAAATTCCCTGAAGAGCTAAAGATGTTGCTTCTTGGTAATGTTAGGCTCTCATTTGCCCTAAGAATATTTCTGAATGAGCCTGATCCTCCCCGTACTGTTCAACTAGGCATGGTTCCAGGCCTGCCCTGGTCACCCCCTTCCCTCCCAGTTCTTCCCATTCATTTTTCTGACATGCTTTCTGTGTTTTCTCTCCCCCCTCCCATTATTGTTCTATTTTTGCATGTGTGTTTTGCATGTGTGGTGCCTACATAGCTTTCTTCCACTGTAAGCCTAATTAAATCTAATTGCATTGCCTGGGTAGCCTTCTACAGAGCTTTGTCTGCAACATCCCATTTGGTTTAATTCAAATGTTAACTAAATGTGCACATGTCTTTCTGAAAGCATGTCAAATGAGACAGAGCCTAGGCTATATAAAGCAAGCGTGGTTCTAGCACATTCAGCTTAATAGTGGATAACGAGAAATAAAATGGAACACCATAGCTGCTCTCTGTTCTGCTCTCTGTTCAACCTCTCTTTTGCTTGGAGTTGTAAATGCAAGCAAATATTTTGCAATTTTGGTGTTCCTGTTGGGTTTTTTTAACATTCAGGGACTTGTGTAGGTTCCTGAAGGGAGAGGGGGAGGTAGGGGTTAAGGGACTGCGGGTGCTGGAGCAAGGTGAGAGTTCAGTTAATGTTACAGGACATGGAGCAAGCTCCAGAAGAGCTGCACCCCTCAGTGCATCATCTCACTCCCCAAAAGGGGAAAGGCTCATGCTTATCAAGTGACCAGTGTTCACCGTCCATTTGGGGCCTGGAGGAAGCCCTGTTGGACTCATGAGCTTATTAATACCTCAGTAGTTATGTTAATCTTTGGACTAAGTTTATTTTTACGCTAAGGTGTAGTGAATAGCATAAACTGGTACGATTTTCTTGCTTGTATGTTTTGCGAGGACAAGATACAAAGTTTGCACTAGATATTCTGGTTATGATAATGTTAATGCTCATGATCCAGCTGACAGGAGCAAGGGGTGGAGCGCGTAATTGATTTTATATTCAGATAGCTACAGTGCCCACCCCTAGGACTGGTTCATGGGGTAAGGGGTGGAATTTTAATGCGTACAAATTACAAATTGAGACTGGTATAATGTGAACACCAGTAATCTGGTCTGCAGGGGCAAGGGGAGGAGGAGTTTGGGATAGGTAGTAAATTCAGGCTGTGGCAATATTAGTCCCAGTAACTTGTTTCCCAGAGGGGAGGGTAAGTGCATGTGCGTCTTGCTGCTCTGTTGTGACCAGCCCTTACGATCTGATCCCCAGGGACAAAGGGTGGAGTTTATAATGAAAATATGTTAAGGTTGTGATGATGTTGATAGTAGAGTTTATAATGTATTGATAAGAACAGGGGTGCCCCTGAGGGGTATGGTGGTCCACACCAGGGCAGGGATGCCCCCAAAGGCACTGTGGATGGCCTGTGCTGGTGCAGAGGAAGAGAAGTAAAGTGTCGCAGGAAGAAAGTGTTAGGTATACAACCCCGACCTCCAGAGCTGCCCAACTTCTCACCAGAGTAATTGGGATGGACGGAGAGTGACCTGCTGCAAAAACTGGGGAAGCTGGAATAAGGAAGAAGGAGAGAGAAGTGTTTGGTTTAAGTTGAGCCTAGGGCAGGGGGAAGAAAAGGTCTTCAGTGTTTGCACTCCTTTTTCCCTCAAATTACCTGATTTCATGATCTGAAATTGGTGTTAATTGGCAATAAACTGAATGAAATACAGATTCTCTGAGTTGAGACTTTTGCCTGTGACCTTGCTGAAGGACCAGGAATACTCAAGTGAACAAAGAGTCACAAGAGAAGCTTTGAGTAGGAGGCCCTGGCTATCCAGAGGACGTGGGTCCAAACTAAAGAACACATGAGAGAGCGAGGAAGTTGAGGCAAGGATGTTTGCTAGGCTTATTACTTTGTCTAGACCATGTATCTCTCATTCCTTGGCTAAAGAGTCAAGAAAAGCAGCCTTGTGAGATTCATGTGACACTTCTGTCTATGTGCCTTTGTGACTGCGTGCATATGTTTGTTTACACCTATAACACATCCAGGAAGTTAATTGTAAGCCAAACAAATTGCATCTCAATCATGTGTTTGGGGTTGGAGTGCGTTTAGGTCACTACAGAGCAGGGACTTGGGAGGTGCAATGGTTCCCTAACTGGTCACCATTTTAATGGTGTGATATCTCAAAAAAAGATAGGTGTCTTTTGTCTGGCTCTGAGCTTTTTTAACTTCCAGTCAATGTATCTTATAGTACTATTTGCTACTAGCTTAATTATTAATCTAATATCACAAGTCTTTTCTGTATGGAGCTTGTTAAGAGATCATTATCAGGTGTCCTCAGATGTTTATCTTGTGTGAAGGAATGAAGGCAGGCTTTCCAGTCTTCAAGTCATCTATCTTATCCTTATACCTTCTTTTTTGACTCTTTTGAAATATGGACGCCAGCAGATAATCTGCTACCTTGCAATTGGGAAAGGGAAAAGTGAAGAGAGAATGATCTTTGAGCTTTTTCACTTTTGCCATTGAATTTCTTACTCAGACTCCTGAGTGAAAGGAAATTTGGGTAATATTAGACTTAGGCTAGAAACATCCATGGCTCTTAGATTTACTTGTGTCTCTGTGTGATATAATGCAGATATGTTTTCCTAAGAACATTTTTAAAAGTGGGTAGGTTCTTCCTCCAAGAGCTAGGAGATGTCTGTGTCTATTTAGTGTCTTAAAAGGTTCTGGTCCTTCACAGAACTTTAGTTGAATGTTTTTGGGAAGGGCTAATCAAATCAGCTGCTTTTGGCATTAAAACAACCCCATGCAACGCTACAGGCCTGGGGAAGAGTGGCTGGAAAGCTGCCTGGCAGAGAAGGACCTGGGGGTGTTGGCTGACAGCCACCTGAATATGAGCCAGCAGTGTGCCCAGGCGGCCAAGAAAGCCAATGGCATCCTGGCTTGTATCAAAAATAGCGTGGCCAGCAGGACTAGGGAAGTGATCGTGCCCCTGTACTCGGCACTGGTGAGGCCGCACCTTGAATACTGTGTTCAGTTTTGGGCCCCTCACTACAAGAGGGACATTGAGGTGCTGGAGCGTGTCCAGAGAAGGGCAATGAAGCTGGTGAAGGGTCTGGAGCAGAAGTCTTGTGAGGAGCGGCTGAGGGAGCTGGGACTGTTTAGCCTGGAGAAAAGGAGGCTGAGGGGAGACCTTCTTGCTCTCTACAACTACCTGGAAGGAGGGTGTAGAGAGGTGGGGGTCGGTCTCTTCTCCCAGGTAACAAGTGTTAGGACGAGAGGAAATGGCCTCAAGTTGCACCAGGGGAGGTTTAGACTGGATATTAGGAAATTTTACTTCACTGAAAGGGTTATCAAGCATTGGAACAGGCTGCCCAGGGAAGTGGTTGAGTCGCCATCCCTGGAGGTATTTAAAAGACATTTGGATGAGGTGCTTAGGGACATGGTATAGTGGTGGTCTTGGTAGTGTTAGGTTAACGGTTGGAATTCATGATCTTAAAGGTCTTTTCCGACCTATACGATTCTGTGAAACCTCAGTGCTTTGAATCATCCCTTCCCCCCACCAGGAAATGCAGCCTCTGTTATTCACTAGGCACACAGGCAGCATGAGCGTTACTCCAAATATGAAAGGAGCTCAAGCTAAATGCCTGAAGAAGCTGGTGTAAATTTTCCCTTCTGGACACATCTGCATGGCATGGTGCAGTGCTGTCTAAAGATATTCTTATTTCCATGCGGAGTCCTGCTGAAGTCAGTAGTGCTGTATTTACAGACTGTTTGGAGCATCAGGTCCTCATCTTTGGTTGTTAAAATGTATAGATACTTCACTGTAGCCTAGGCTGAAGCAAGATTGATATTTTTGATATGTGCATAATGATACAGCTAGACTTCCTTCTTCTGAATTCTTCTACGTTTACACTTTTCTCTGTTTGACCATATGACCTAAAACAAACACATTGAAGTGACTGCAGAGCATGAAAATATTACAGAAATATATCAAATAATACATTTCTATCATAAAGCTTTAACACGTTATGTGGTGTGTATTTGGAAAAAAAAGGTATTGTGATTTAAGGCCTATTCCATTGAAGTTAAGTTGCTGGGGGAAAGAAGAAAGGAATTGAGAATGCAGAATTAAAATTGGCTTTTCTGGAACTCTTCTGAGCTGGAATGCGTATCAGCAATATGATACTTGTAGCACAGAATTGCTATCGTCTTCCTTGTTGAAGGAGAGGACCTTCATCCAAAATCTCTCTCATGAATGTCACAAAAGTCGCATTTACTATTCTGGTATATTGTCATGAATGTGTCCTAGATGCAAAAATAATATTTGATCTCTCCACTTTCTCTGCAGATTCACTGTAGTGGGAGTAGGATCAGGCATTCGTTAGATATCTATTTTGTTCTGCACTCTATCTGTCTGCACCTCCCTCTCTCGCGCTCTCTTTACTCTTTCTGAGCAATTTTCTCTCTTCCTGCAGGGGTGATGGAAATGATCCTTTGAAGCAACCAGCTTTGACATTTGGAAAAAAAAAAAAAAATTAAAAAATGAAAGAATGCTCTAATTAAGCAAAACATCAGTTAAAGCTCAAGCAAAAATACAAGATTCTGATGGGTTCTTTCATGTACGCTTGAAAACCGCATTGCGTTAGCAGAGGGGCTCATTAGAGGGTGCTTACAGAAAGTCCAGATTATCGAGCAGTGACACCCATGAGTGATATCCCAGATTGTATGTAGGAAAATTAAATATTCACCACCCTTCACATAACACATGTTGTGACCTACTGCCCAAGCAGTTCAGGAAAAGAGAAAACTTTTGTTTACACTAGGGCTATTAAACACTGTTCCAGAAGTGAAAAGCGGCTCAAAAGGCTGTGTATATTCTCCACTGTTGGTTTCACTGCGAACTGAGCCCTCTGGGTCCAGGCACTCGCACACGTGTGTGCTTAATCATACCTGTGTGATGTATCAAATATATGGCAAATTTTTTTTAAGAAAAAGATGTTTTCAAGACCATGGTCTTCTGTTCTTCCATGGTGTTGTCCCCATCTTAGGTGTTTGGTAGGTTGGGGAAGTTCTGAAATTACAAGCTTCACCTTGAATCCCCACATCGTCTTATGGCCACCTGATATAAAAAGCTGAATTTGAATGTTGAGAGCTGAGGCTGGCATTTCTGCACACAAAATGCCCACAGCTCCCTGTTTCAGCTGTAATGCCATTGCTGGTAAGATGGCAATTATTTTTGCTGTGAAAATGACACACACAATGTAATGAGGAGATGTTCCGAGTCTAACCTCAGAGAGGCTCTCTGTGAGGCTGGGCTGGGGAGGATGCCACGGGCCAGCGGGTTCAGCCCCACGGTGCCTCAGCCAGTTCGCAGAATCCACTTCATAACAGTAGTAAGATACAGCTTAAAAATGAATAATTGTGGCATGCCCACACACCGCCTTTTGAAAAGCTGTTTAAGTGGAATGATGTAAATCGTTCGCATTGTTTTACTCACTTTCCTTTTCTTTTTTGCTGAGCGAGGAATATTTTTCTGCAGTAAGGTTGTGCACTGCTGAGTTTTTTCTGAAGCTTTCTCAACGCATTTAGTGTTGTTGGGCAAAAATGCGAGAGGACCAAGATGGGTGGAACTCTCAAAAGCCCCTGGTTTCAGCCTCCCTGAGTTTCAGGTGTGCCCGATTCCTGGCACGGATGCTTTTCATTTAGTCATAGGGATTTTTGCTCTGGGCCTGCAGACAGCTACATGCATCCTTAAAAGCACTCCCACCAGCCCTCCCATGGGAAAGCTGCACAACCACAGGAGGCAAAACGAATGAAACGGGCACAGAGGCAGGAGGAAGGTCACAGCACTTTGGCAGGGCTGGGCGTTGGTTGCCTGTGTTAATAATGTGCTAGTACAGGAGAAATAAATTTTTGAGAACCGATTGCACGTGGGGGTGGTACTGTGGTATGAAGACTTTTCCCTGCAAAAATCCACAGCCTTTATCTTGCAGCGGCCACTTGTTGCCAAACCCTGTCCTAGGGGACTGGGCACTTTCGTTTGGCTGCTTCAGGTGGTTCTCTCTAGGTTTTGCTGGCCTCGCCTGGCTTTACAGCATGGGCATAATGCTCTGTCCCAAAGGACTGCAGAAGGAGCCTACTGAGGTAGCTTAGAGGGACACGGAGGCGTTAGGGGGGCAGTCCACGCGTGCACACAAACAGGTTCTTGTGTCTTGTTGCTCTTTCAAGGGCACCTTGCAGAAGTCTCACTGCTGGGGCTGAGCAAGAACCTCTTCCCTCGGGCAACAAGAACTGTTTACAAACAAGGTTTACTGGTGGACAGGGGTGGCTTTCTGGGGACAACAGACTGGAGAATTCCTGATGACTCTGGTCAGTCTCAGTTTCAACGTGAGACAGCATGGCACGTGTGTATGTGGAACAGCTTCTACCCACTTTGCAGTTATCATGGTGGTGCTCCAGACATCTTCATAGTGTAGTTAAGAGTTGGGAAAGATGTGGCTGCCTGGGTGGGAATTATTTCCTCATGCATAAGTACATTATGGGTTAAAAAAATAAAGTGCTTTTTGGAAAAAATGGGCTCTGAAATACTAAAATCTTGAACTGTTGGCAGAACAAGGAAGAGCTTGTTCTTTACTCCTTCACTCATCAGGCTTTTGTTGACAATTATTTTGGCATGCATAACACACACACACACTATGATTGCCCATACATTTATGCAACCTCCTGAAAAAAATGAGGATTGTGCTGGTGTTTGATTCTGCAGCCTTCTCTGATGCCCAACGTGACAGAAAATAAGATCTAACAGAGTAAGTCTTGTGTTCCTTTACTTTTAAATGCATGTATCTTAGTTTTATATCACTCTCCTAGAACACTTACTGGCAGCAGATATGGCGATACCATTTTAAAGATGACTCCTTTGATAGCTTCAATCAGATCTGACAAGGAGTCTGTTCCCCACAGATATTTGTTGGGGCTTTTTGGCTAAAGCATCTTCCCAATCTTTTGACAAATTCAGTGTCTCAACACTGTGAATCTCACACCCACCACCCCCAAAATACTGTCAGAGCAAGTGGCTTTCTTTAGAAATGTCCTCTTTCCAAGTTTCGCACACTGAAAGTTCGTCTTCAGATTTACTAAAGTCTAGCTTGTGGGAGGATCTGATGACATCTCTTTTTATCTTCAGCTGCAGCATACCGGTTGTTCCTGCCCTGCAGACTTGATGGCTGGCCCCTCACCGCACGCACCCCTCTAGCCGGCCTGTGAGTACTAATGGGGCTGGAAAGCGCGCCACGCGGTGCCGGTCCTGTGAGCAGGACCTTGTACTGGGGCACCCGCGTCTCTACCACAAGCAAAGGCTGGAAGTCAAGTCATGTCACCGGATCACCTAGCACAGTTCAGAGAGTAACAAATATTAATTGCCATCTGCTGACTAACAGTTACGGCTACCCGTGACCCACGGCATCTATTTTGCTTGTTCTCGCTTCGTAGATTCCCTGTAAGAAGAGAGTAGCTGGGCGAAGAGGTCTCTGGAAGGGGAAGGGATGCTCCTTCCCTTAGGGAGCAATTGAATCTGCCCAAGGGAGAGAGGTATCCGGATTAGGGGGTGGATCAGAGGAAGCAGCAGCAAGGCTTTAGCAAGGCAGCAATTCGCAGCACAGCGAGGAAGCGAGAGATGACTAAGAGAAGCAGCGAGCATGCTTCAAGCTCTGTGCTGATGTAAGAGAAAACTTCTCAGAGTTGAGGGGACTCTGCAGACAGTTGCAACCCACCAAAAAAACCTCCAAAATATAGCTTGAGAGCAATGGCTTGCCTTTCTAGGATGCAATGGGCAGGGGGAGATTTGTTTATAAGCCTTTTAAACTACTCCTCTGTCTTACCTAGTCACTTGCCATCTTCTGAACTAAAAAGTCAACAAGTCAGGTTTTTGGTCTAATAAAGACTGGCTTTTTCTGAATTTGAAAACCTTCTAGGTTGTCTTTGAGGAGCTCCCTGTGAAAGAAAAGGTTTTGACAGATTCATTATCAACGCTTTGGCTAGTCTGGGATCCCATCACACAATCTAGTGGTTTTCATAAAATTAGTTAGCAATCTGACCTGATTTGAATTGAATCATCATAGTAGTAAATGACACTTTGTTCTCATGTTACCAGACTTAACAGAAAATCCTGAGACTGAATCATCAGATCACCATGAAGATAAGGTGCTTTTCCATCCTCTCTGCCTGGTCTCTGCAGATCTTCTCTGAGGTACGTGGTTGGGCTGCCTCTGCCTGGGTGGAGGGACTTCATCGTTGCAGAGCAGTGGACACTTCAATTCTCTCCTTCATCAGGGTATTGTACATCTCTAACACTGAGAAACTGCCTCCTCAAAATGCATCTTCAAGTTTTGCAATGTTTTGGGGTGGGTTATGCCTTCCTGTGCCCTGGGGAGTAGAGGGCACTGGCAGGGGCCTGGACTAGTGGTCAGATGAAGTGTGTGATGGAAAGAATAACGCTTCCTTGTGTGGCTTTTTTTTTCTGCCTGTCTCTGTTCAGCTGGCACCCCTTGGGGCAGAAACTGTCCTGCACTTTGTGACTGTACAATGCACATTGATGGTCTTGCTCTGGGTTGAGGCTGCTGGAAGACACTCTGAAGAGGAAAAAGGAGCATTTCTTGTCTCTGACCTTGGCAGACCAGGTGTCCTGCTATTCTGCTGCCCCAGGTAGGCCAGGTGGATGCATTAGCCATATTTCCCCTCTCAGATGCTTGCCAGCAAATCAAACCCCACGAGGCAGGAGTGCATGTGCAACCTCTCCAAAGGTTGGTTCAGTAGCCCTGTTCTCCCTTTCCTTCTCCACAGCTCCATAAGGACTGAACCTGCCCTGAGCCTAGGCAGAAGCACATCCTGCCCTGCTGCTTTGAGTCAGCAGAGCTACAAGATTTGCCTCTGGTGCTCCATACCCTCCACCCCCCTCTCTGGGCTTAGACTTATCACTGGCCTTAACCTTTGGCAAAGGCAGAGGAAAACTTCTTGGGGAGAAGGAGGAAGCTCTTTTCTGCCCAGTATTCACAAACATGCTGGTGTGTATTAAGTCCATACTGTCCATGTGAGAAAGAAGCACAGTAAAAGGAAAATAGGTACCTCCCACAGAAAAAAAAAAAAGCATCATCAGTGCGCAGCTGAACTTGAAAAATGTTATACAATATCGCTCTGAAACTCTTCAGTGGGTTTGTAGCTGGTCTAACCAGTCTTTTACATCATGGAATCTTCCCCTACATATTATTCATTAAACAAAGGTATTTATTAGAGCAGAAACTGCAGCATGTGGCATAGATAACATCTCTAGTGCAGGGGAAAAAAGCTCTAACCACTCTTTGGAACACACCTTGCTTTTGTGTGAATGGCAGGTAATGTTCCTTCAGTGGCAGGGACAACACATTCCTGAGGAGTACACAGAGGATTTCCACTGTCGGAGCAGTTAGGAGCCAGCAAACACCCAAATGCTGCTGCTTCCCCCCTTGTTCATCCATTGCTGTTGCTCTTAGTTGGCTTTTCTACCTTTTTTTTCTGCGTGTTCCATGCAGTGGCCTTCCAGCTGCTCCTGAGGGGCAGCCTTTTAAATCAGTGCCTTTCACTTTTTAATTTTTTTTGTGAGCTCCTAAATGTCTCTAATTTTAAGGGGTCCACCCAAAGGTACAAACAAAAAAGCCATCCTGCTGGCAAGTGGGCTTACATTTGGCACGTAGGAGGCTGTAAAGTCACTTGGAAGGCTTCACAATTGCACAGCTAAAAAGAGATCGAAAACCCCAGTTTAGATGAAAGCAGAAAGGATTATTATACTTGTACCCGTGTATGTTTTGTCTGCCTGACAATGGCCTTATCAGAGCAAAGGCATTCTCCAAAGGACGTGAGTTACATAGGCAGTGTTTGCCATTCTGGTGGCACACAAGCCTTTCTTCCAGTTATTTGCCCAGTTTGTTCATCTTTCGATATTGATAAGTGTTTTTCTCTTTTAAATTTCCTTTGAATTGTCTCTCTTCAAGGTATCAACAAGAAAAACTCCTTAATGACTGTACATTGCTCCATGAACAAGGATGTTTCTTGGTAGGGCTCTTTTCCACAGAGCTGTTCTTTGGAAACGTCGTGAGGTTTTGACCAGGGAGCTGAGTTTCTCATGATAGAAAAGATGCCCCTTAAGCAGGAATGCTACATACCTATGTATGTACCTATCCACGTGGATATACCACTTGACCTTTTGAAAATACAAAACGTGCAGACTTTGGATCTTGACCGAGTAGCAAACTACCTACTGACATTTTGTTTTGTACAACTCCCAAAGTCTTCAGCCATTCCCAACAAGAGAGAATGCTCAAGAACAGACTGAGAAAATTCCAGCTACCTCTATTGCTCCTCTCTCCCAAAGTGAGCTGTATAAAGGTGTCTGTAACGATGCCCCGCTTCCTTATGTAGCCAGTAGAGGCCAGCAGTCTAAACTCAAGAAACTCCTAACCCACAAATACATAAGATTTGAGTTAACTTGTATTTGCTGTTGGAGAACGGTCAGCTATGGGTGCTGCTGCAAACAAGTGTTAGCCAAAGTATAAATGAAATGGAGTGGATCTAAACAGTCCTGGGCAGCCAGTCATTATGCAAGCAAGGTATCTGGATACGTCAAAAGAGATCAAATGGGTTTTTTTTATTTGGAAACAGCAGTGGCTGTGCAAAGACAAATAGGATATGCTGTTGGAGTCTGACAGAAATTTCGGCTCTTTTTATGGTAATGGTAATGTTTTTGAAAGAACTGTTGCCACAGTGGGTATAAGGGAGCAAATATGCATGAATTATAATTTTATTACTTTTAGTCTAGCATCAGATTCATAATGTTATTTATTAAAGTCATTTTGGTATATGGATTTTAAAGAAGATATTATTACTCCCTACAGCATTACTAGTGCGCTGCTATTAATATTTAAAATCTGTTACATAGGACTACTGTGAGTTTGATCTTCGGGGTATTAAAAACAGTACTTAAAAAAGAAAACAGACTCTCTTAAGGAAGAGCCTCAGCAGTGTAATAATAAACAAATTGTTTAAAAAAAATCAGAAAATATAAAGTGAAAAATACTAAAATGAAAATATTTTTGTAAGAACCTGAAATCATTGTAAATAATATACGTGGGTTCTTTAGCCAAACATTTTTCCTTGAAGTCTCTGTGTCATTTCACCCTCGCTTCTGAGGGTCTCATTGTCCTGAGAAATTTAATTGTGATAGTTATGTACCATCTGTTCTTTGACAATAGACCCTTAGCACTTAAACTTGTAATGATATTATGAGGTATAGGAATCACTCTTGCAATCAGGGAAATGCAGCCAGCACCGGCACGGAGTGTGGCGACCGCTTAGTAGCAGGGCAAATGCACTACATGGCGTCATGGTCGTGGAAGGAATTGTTGAATTGGATCCACTGGTGAAATAAACAGTGGTCCCAATTTATTCATCACCTAAAATCTTTGTAAGGAGGGCCAGAGAAGTCCTATAACCTAGTTCCCTGGACCAGAGCGAGTTACTGATTCAGAAGGGCGAGGAACATGACATCAAGAAACCACCTGCATCGTTCCGTGCAGTACCTGCAGCAGAGCAGTGCAGAAAGAGTTTTTACTTCTGGCAATGCTTTTCAAGATTAAAAGTGGTTTTTTTTTTTCTTGTTAGAGCTGTTCTGCTTTGAGGAAGTCATCAGATACTCCACATGGCTGGGAGAGTCCCAGTACCTGCTGACCAGTGAGAGGCAGGGGCAATCTAGACCTATGTGGAGCACGAGGAAGGTTTGAGAAATGGAGGGACGGAGGGGACAGCAGTGCCTGCAGCCCTATTACACAGTAAGGGAGAGCGAGTCTCTCCACAGCCCTTGCCAATAGGGGTGGGAATAGGGTGAGAGGGCAGCAATAGCTTCTTTGATGGATTGCTTTTGCTGGTGGATCTCATGTGCTAGGGATGGAAGCACTGCCACGATTCATGTCATCACTATGCAGTTCCCTGATGTCCAACAGGAAGGTCTCTGGGCAAGAGCCTGTTTCTTTGCCCAGTTCACACTGAACAATTCACACCAAATTAAATAGTTCCAAAGACAAGACAGAGACAGGTCTTCCCTTGAGCAGCCAAAGTCTCAGTTGTAGTTTCGCTGCTACAGGAGCGGTGGGAGACCTGCCTGCAAATTCAATATTTGAATCCAAGTAGGAACTTGGGTCCCTGGCATCCTGGACAAGCCTTTTCAGTCCTCAGGTGCATCACATATTCTCCTGGCAGCCTCACTGATTTGAATCAAAAGTTTCAGCCTGGATTTGAGACTCTCTTCCTAATGAAAGCTTCATTTGAAAATTCCTCAATCTTGGTTAGTTTACAAGATGAGATAAAAACAGGAGGAAGGATAGTGGTTCTCTCACCTCTGTGGTTCATAACCATCTTGTCTCTGGGATGGTGGGTTTGGGACTATGGGCTCCTGACAGACTTCACCTGAGTGTGTTTAAGCAATGCTAAGTGCAAAAAGAGCAGAGATCCCAGCAGGCACCTCCGCAGAGTACTGCGGCACTGCTACCAGTAACTGTGCTCAGGGCTGACGTTGTACTGAACTGCGTCATCAAAGATGCTGGGTTTTGAAATGTCAGCTAAATGGCAATTCCTTTTCCTTCTCTGCTGACTGTCAACTTGAAACCTCTGGTTTATTTCATATATCCTCCAATGCTGGCTAAAACAACTCAGAAAAAAAAAAATCGTGTTCTGGTGTTCAGCCTGTCTGTGTATGCTGAATGCTTGGTGGCAGCCATCTGCTGCTGTACTTACATTTAACTTAGCAGAACACCTGGAGATACCTTGAGGTTGGAAAGTTCCTGGACCACCAGGAAGCAGTATGAGATGGGATATAGGATGTTTAAGACATATCAGTGGTACATTGCTGATTTGCTACATGCCCTTCAGCAACTCATACCTGCTTTTATATGTCTTTTGGTGTAAGTACTCTTACAGGTATTTTGGTGTTTTACCTATTGCAGCTATTTTGCAAAGTAACTGTCAGTGTCTCAACTGGATGCTTTGAGAGAGCTAATTAATTAATGCTAGTGAAGCATTTGGTATTCTTGGATAAAAGACACTACAGAAAAACAAATTATTATCCCTTATGTTGTAAATCAGATTCCACTCCATTCCTAAATACTCGCTTTATCTAAGGCTGATAGCAAAAACCAACAAGCTCATAAAAAAAAGTAAGATACAGTTGCCTGAGGGCATCCTTAATCAAAGATCTTTCCTTTTCAGATGAAAAAGACATCTACAGTGAACAATTTCACTAGCCAAGAAACAATAAAGAAAAGGCTTCCCATGCTAAGTTAAATAGGTGGTAATTACTTTGTGGCTAGAGAAGGGGTGTGGGAAGATGAAGGCTGAGACATGCATCCCACTTCTGAGCTACTTAAGCTACGAAGGAAGCCAAAGTCCTATGGCTCCATTAAGAATCAGAAGTTAGAGGTCTTTATCCCAGCTGTCCCATAGCTGAGAGTTTTTTAATCATCTACTTGCGCCTTGGTTGCCTAGGTAGGTTTCCTTTTCCACTGTCTGCAACTGTGTACCTTTGTACTACAAGCCCTATTTAAAATGTTGTGGGTATGGTTAATCTTCACTTCCCCTGAGCTTCCCCTCCTCAGCTCTTCTGACAACACTCCCTCGTGTAATTTGAGGAGATGCAACAGCAGGGACATGTAAAACAAGTGCGCACACAAACCCCATAACTGTGTGCAATAAAGTAAATCCGGCCTCGTATTAATTTTAACCAGCTGGTGAAAACTGAGCTTTCTCTGTGCTCTCACTTCATTGTTTAGAAAAATGACTGGTTGGCGAGGTATTGTTCTCACAGATGGAGGGAAATTTCTGCCTCCAGTAATATCTGTGGAATGAAGTTGCCTGGAGTGGGCATGCTACAGCTTAACTGAGGACACTCTCTGGCAGTCATGCTCTTCAACAGTGTGAGCTGGTAGTTTTCCACAGCCTTTAACCAGTATCAGGACATCAACCTTTTTCCATTAACTCATCCTTTCTGCAGCTCTGTGGTTTCCTGTGCTTGTTCTAGTGTGAATTTCCTTCCATCCACAACTTTGTTGTGCAGCTTTTACTTGAGGAGGCAAGAGGTTTGCCCTTGTTTTGATAATTGTGAACTGCTGAGGGCACTAAAAAAAAGTGCTAACAGGTAATGCCCTACATTTCCAAAAGCCCTACATATTCTTTCTGCTGCCATAGCTGAGACATCTAAAAAACGTGCCACCTCAGCGTATCTAGGCACCAGGAAATGCTGGCTTAAAATTAACTGTACCAATCTCCTGTCTCTTTGGCAGCCTGAGAATAGGAGCACCAGCGTCTCCAACAATGCACGGATGACTGCGTTTCTTGCAGAGCTGTCTCGGAGCCTGGCAGCCCAGCTCAGCGTGACTTATGCAGGCTGCTCTTGCTGCTCCTCTCAGCCTTTGCTGCTGCCTCTCAGCCTGCCCTGGTGATTAACATTGCTGGTGGGGGTCGCACTGCTCCTTGCAAATATTCCAGTTGATTTTTGCCATCTAAGCAAGTCTCCTCGGTGGCATCGCCTGTGGGAGGGAAACAGAGCTCATAAACCTGGTGATCTAACTTAAAAGCTGCTGCTCTCTAACCACATCTCGGTCTATCTGTGTGTGATGCTGCTGCTCCCTTCAGTCACCTACTACAGGAAAACAAAGCGAGACAGAAGTTAGATGAGGTCCTGTCAGTAAGATAGCCCCCAAGACCTGGCCCCTCCTGCGAGGCATACTTACCTTGCTGCTTAGCACAGACCCTCTGCTAGACAAGCTCCCTCAGGTAGAGACACCTCCTACTCCGGCCGGGCAGACTTCTGCCTCCCCCAAGAGCCGACCAAGAGCGTACCTGCATGTGCGAGGCAGCGCTTTGGGCTTTTGCAGTGCGAGGGTGCCCTGCCAGCTCTCGCACGTGGCCTGCTAGCAAAGCCGTCTTTGCGAGGAGGTGAAGAGCAGTGAGGGGAACCTCCTGCATCAGCACCCCAGCCAGCTGGCTCCACGCACCTCCTGTTTTGCTGGAAGCACATTTTCGGACAGGAATCTAAAACTGGCTCTGGGAAGGGAGGAACCGAAACACAGAGAATGGGGCTGAGCCACCTGTTGATTTGGCTGCCGCTGCCTTCCTGGGCATGCTTTGGTTGATCATGTCTAGTTTTATACAAATACTGAAGAGGGCTTGCTTTCTCTCCGCCTGTGTCCTTTAAGACAGGGAAAATAAATAACGATTGGTTCCTATGTACAGATAACTCTACACCAGACTGTTTTGCTGCCCTGAGCTGACTACAGTTATAACACTCCTAGTCTGCTTCTTGATGCACTTATATTGGTATTGAACTGATGGGGAGCAATAAAATCAGTTGACACTTTCTCTGAACTGTTGCTGTCTCCATGTTAGAACTGTTCCCAGTGTAGCTATGCTGTACTAGACTCTGCCCATCATCTCTTGTACTTATTACTAGTAAAAAGTGTAAGGACACAGAGTAGACCTTAGTAGGAAGTTGTTGCTAGTGATGTGGGGTTTTTTTCTGAAGCAACTGGATGCATTTGGCTGTTAGCAAAGGATTTGAGCATATTCTGACTGATGTTACTCCATCTGGCACTGAGATTAATTTGAATCCTTTGGTATTTTTTCCTGTTGTGAAAACCAAGCATAACTAAATGTTTCTCACACCAAGATACTACATCAGGGTGGTATTTCACCTACCCAGAGTAATCACAAATTAATACTGCAAAATGAAGATCTGATCTGGTAAATGGTTCCTAGCAGAAGGCATTTTGTGCCTATGCTAGTTTTGATGGAAGTCAGCTGGGCTGCGGAGGGGTGCAGAGAGGTTGCTCATTCGGCAGTAGCTACGACACTGGTAGTCATTATTAAAATCAATTGTAAGTACCAAATATCTCATTTTTATGCTTGCTAGGGAGTATGTAGTTTTTAAAGCAAAGCTATTGGAGAACTTCCAGAGAGAACGTAACCTGTACATTTTTGCTTTGTTAAATAAACAAATGAATGTATTTGAGGCTTCTGATGACAAATTCAGATACCAGTTGCTACCAAAAAAGCATCGTTTGATAGTGATTCTGCAACGCTTATGGATCAAAGACCCAACTCAGGTTCCTTTGCATGTTAATTAATTGTGTTTTAATCATTCGGTTTAGATTTTCTAAAACGGAGCCAACTTAAAAGAAAACACAGTGATGAAAATGTCTCTTCCAAGAGCTTTAATTTGTTCTAGAGACCTACTGTTTGAAAAAATGCTAGATCTGGAGAAGAAACTGCTCCCTGATCCTCAGATTAACTCTTCTTTGCATTCAGGGACAAGGGCAATCAGGGACATTCCTTTCATTCCTCCACCACAGGTTTAGAAGGGCAAAGTTGTCTTCCCTGGATTGCTGGGTCAGTTAAGCTGATGAGAAATCATGGCTTTCTTCTGTGCGAGTATAGTTTTATAGGTTACATGGCTCTTGGATTAGTTAGTCATGAACTTGATTGTTTCACTGTTTAATTGCAAAAGACACCATGAATTCTGCAGGTATAAATACCCCATGACAACTCATGCACTGCTGCTGTTGTCTTTGCAGTCAGAAAATAGGCAGCGGTGTACTTTGTTAATTGCTTTTAAAGTGTAATAATTTGCCCTGAACATTGCAAAGGAATTATGATGATAAGGAATCCATCCAAAGGAATTAGGATGATACAAACATTCCTTTGTATCATCCTTACTTCTTCTCTATTAGATTCCTTCATCTAGTGTTACCGTTCAAAGTAGTTGTAGTCTGAACACATACTGGATCAGATCAATATAAGTAAGTCAATAGTCAAATCAATCAACGGTAAGGCACTGATGTCCAGCTTCCACTGAAATGAGAAGAAAGTGAGGCATGAGCAGCCCCATCTGAGATCAGGAGCCCACGTATTTTGAAGCCGGCGGTACTGTGACATGATGTTGCGGCGTTAACACCCAAACGCAGCCATCACTCGAGTCTGCTTCTTGGCACTGTCATTCCCGCAGGCGGGACAGCTGAAGCAGGTAGGAAACCAGAGCAGCGTGCCTGCCAGATACCCCAAATGAGCTCCGATTTGATGTGGCTGAAACTTGTGGTGGAATCGATTTGTATAAAACTTCCTTTGGTTTAAATCCCTGCAGGGTGTACTTTAAATCCCATAACTCAGATCAAAACTACCGACTACAGACCAGGCAAAACCGCAAGTTTTGACTGATACACAGCCATAAAGCAAACTTCAGACAGCCGGCGTTACGCTGGCCCCGCGCAGGATTTCATGCTCCGGCGAAACCCTCGGCCGGGACCTCTGCACACGCGAGTTCTTGTGCCGATGCCGGGCACAAGGCGCGATGTGTCCCCGTGGGCTGCCAGCTCCTCCGGCACCGGGCGCCTGGAGCGGCATCGGCTCTCCTCGCGAAATGACACCTTCGCTTGACACCCGTGGACGGGCTCGCTTGCACTCCTGCCTCCATCTGCAGCTTTCTCGTAGGAATTAAGCGGCTGATTTGCTGCCTGCGTACTCTTCCCTTTCCTTCCCCTGCAGCAGCCGCAATCCGGCAGCTCGCTGGCGCAGAGAGGGGGCTCATCAGCCGGGCTTCGCCTCGGCGGGTGTTCCGCAAAGCAACTCGGGGGCTGCACGGAGCTCAGCGCTGAGCTACCCTGAGCCGCCCGCCGCTCAGCTATCCATCAGCCGGCACCCGCCGTTACCCGCCGCCAAGCCCCGCTCCCGGGCGGCGGGGACCGGGGGGACCCTGCCCACCGAGCAGCAGCGGGCGCGGAGGGAAGGGGTGCCGATAAACGCACTGGGGCCCCGCCGGCGTCCGGCGTGGCGAGACGCCGCGGGGGCCGAGCCCGACCCGGCGCCGAGGGACCCCGCCGCGGAAGGGGCTTCCGTCTGTCCGTCCGTCCGTCCGTCCGTCCGTCCATCCATCCATCCCCAGGCGGGGAGGGGGCTGCGGAGCCGGGCCGGGGGCAGAGACAGAGAGGCGGAGCCGCAGCGGGGACGAGGGCTCGGGGCTCCCCGCCGGTCCGCCGTCGGGGTGGGGCTTGAGGGATTTGGGGTTTTTGAGGTTTTGTTTTCCTCTCGGCTCCCCCCCCCCGGCGGCGAGGCGCGCGCCGCGCCGCGCCCCCCCCCACCCCCGCCCCGGCTCCCTCCGCCCCGCCCCGCCCCGCCCCGCCCCCGCCCTGCCGGCGCGGCTCCCGCGGCCGCGCATTGTGCATCGCGCCGCGGCCCGGGCGGCAGCGCCGGCACCGGCCGCTCTCCGCTGCGGGGCCGCCGGACCCCCCCGTTCCCACCCCCCCACCCCACGGGCCGGGCCGGGCCGGGCCGGGCCGGGCCTCGCCTCGCCTCCGGCTCATTCCCCCGGCGGCGCCGGTTGGGGTCGCGCACGGTGAGTGGGGGGCGGCGGAGCCGGCACCTCCGGCGACGTGGTCTGGGGGGGACCGGGCGCTGCTGCCGCCGCCGGGTCTGTGCCCAGCCCGGAAAATTGGGGAAGGGAAAGTGGGTCTGTCCTCGTCCCGCCGCCCCGCGGGGGACACGGCGCCTGCGGGGGGGTGCGGCGTGTCCCCTGGCAGCTGGGGGCTTGGGGAGCGGCTCCGGGGCCCCTCTTGCCACCCAGGGGCCGTGCGGCCGTGGGAGGTCGGGGGTCTCTAGTGAGATAGCCCAGCCTGCGGAGGAGCGGTCTCCGTGGTCTGAGGGGGACTCCCGGCTTTGTTTATTCCTGTGAAGTGCGATAAAATACAGCCCTCGTAGCCGTTCAGTTGATTTCTGCTAATTCTAGACCTCGGGCTCACAGTTTTTGCACACTACGTGAATGTTAAATTAGTATTTGTGCAGACACTCATCTCCTTTTTTTTTACAGTCTGAAATAGCTCTCTCAGGTAACTGGAGTTGACTCTAAATGTGATTCCTGTGGGTTGACTGCTGTAAGCCTTATTCACGCAAGTAAGATCTACATGCATGAGAGATTTTTTTTTTTTCAGAATGATTTTGCATGTTTCCACCCTGAAGTGTATAATCTCTGATAGCTTTTGCAGAAGATGGGCTTGTCCCTTTCAATTTTTGTGTGTGTGCAGTCTCTGTTAATTTTGGCAGCTGAAAAGTGATCGTTGGTAAAGGTCCGGTGTCTTCGTTTTCTTCAAGAATACATTAAGTTGGATGTATGCCGATGTTTTAATATTGTAGAAGCAACAAGAGAGACAGCCTTAGAAAAAGAATCGAGGAAATGATTTAGCTTTTCTAATGTTCATCATTTCCAGCCAGCATACTTTTAAGCATTTCATTTTAAATTACAGGAGACAATCGGTTTTTGCATTTACGAGCATGTTGATTAATAATGGAAAGATAGGTCTAAACCTAAATTTTGGTGCTTCATTTAAAATAAATGCTTTTCATTTCTTCCGTCTCACACACCTATTTGCTTTTAGGAAAGAGTAATAGTAGGTGATGAGTAGGCAGCTTTCTTATAGTTCGAATAAAAGGAATAGTTCAATATAGGCCGCCTATAGAATAATGGACACGCTTGGCATTTAGTGCGTAGCTGGATGTAAAGCTGTGATGCTGCCTAGCAAAACTCTTCTTTGTTCAAAACTTCTCCTGTAGCCAAAGAATAGCGTATCTAAAACTTAGTTCTGGGCGTCAGATGAATAAATAGTGCATGTAACTCTAGTGTTTCTATGGTAGTCTATTAATATGTGACTTACTATGAAGCATGTATTCGTATTTATAATATACACCATTGATTGAATAACTTAATGCTTCATCTTTCTTTTTCTTATTAGTAGTCTAATTAGGGGAAGACTCTGGAAGGAGTATGGAATTAAGACATTTTCCCAGTGGATATGCAGTAAAAAAGACACTGCAAAGCAGACGGTGTAAGAGGAATTTCCAAAAGTACTCATCATCTAAGACAGAGCCAGATTTTGAACACTTCTAGGCTTGTGTTTAGGCTCCAGAGTAAATTTCTAGATTTTCAGTTTGTTCTTTTAGTTCTCAGACTTTTGTATCCAAAGGTCTTTGGGGGACCGTGAGGGAAATGTATCTGTGTAAGCCAAGGTTTGAGTCGTTCAACACTTAAGAAAATCAAGCCCTGACCACTTCAAAAAATCTGATCCTTGGGTTACAGTCATACCTCCGCCCATTTCCATTCTAGAGGCGTTTCCTTTTAATTTTTATGGCACATAGAATTATAGTTGTAAAATGTAGCCACAATAAAGCAAGCCAGTAAAATTACTTCAATTTTTTTTTTTTTTTTTTAATGTACAAGCCGGGGGGATTAATGAACAGCTCCATAAATACACATGATAAAATGCAAGGTTGGTAATAGAGCTGTAAGTGACACTTAATCTTTGAACAAAAATAATAGGTAATGGCTAAAAATAGTATTTCCCGTCTCAACAATAGAGTTAAATATTGTAATGGATATTAACTGCAACAAGGTAGATTGGTCCAGAGCTGGAGGCTCTGGCCATTCGTACCAGCTGACCTTCTGGCCTACTTCTTCGTTTTCCTTTAAAGTATCGCTCTTGCGTGTGTGTTGTAAACCACAAAAGCAAACCAAAAAGCTGTTCTTTAAAGGGAAAATGGGAGCTTTTTTGCTGCACAATAGTGGCACTATAATTTCTGGAACGTATTCTGATCTGGCGTAGCTCATCGCAAACTGCTGAGCTGTGCTGAGGTTGTGCCTAGATTTACACGAGTGGTTGGTCCCACGCATGGGCAAGAGCGTCCTTGCGCCAGAAGGAAAGCGCTTAGGTCAGGTTCTGACCAGTGTTTGAAGTGTTTCAACATCACCGCTAGAAAAATGCCTTTGTATTAAGGTCAATGAAAAATTTGCCTTTCCGATAGCCCCGGCTGCAGCCTCTCAAGGAACTGTTGAATTATGATAGCTGGTAATTATCTGCCCACATCTGTGGCCTGGGACTCATTGACACTGAGCACAAAGAAAGAAGAGAAGAAAATGACAAATGCTTGTCCAGAAGCACGTCCTCTCAGTGGCGTTTGCTTTCCCCCTGGTTTCTTAGGATAAGACTGGCGAGTTTGGGGTGTGGAGAAAACAGTGATTAATTAGCTAGTGCATATCTCGCCCTTGGAAGATGGAAAATACTGTATGGGGATGATTTGAATTAAGTACTGTTATTCCCTGCTATTAAAGAAATTGCTTGCTTGCTCTACATCTTAAGTTGGAGCCGCAGGTAATTTTAAAGCATTGTTTAAACTGTGGTTTAGGTCTGTTGAAGCAGAAAGGCCAGGGGAAGTCTTTCAACAGGAAAAATAATAGGTAAAGATTTTCTTGTTTAAGCCTTTTTCTTAGTAGCTGCAACAGCTGCGTATATGGCAGGGAGGAAAAGGGAGTCAAATGGAGCCGAGCGTGGAGCTGTGGTGTGAGGTAAAATTCTGATATTGTTCTCTCATGCCAGCCCACAAATACATTTGCATTTAAAATTTCTAGGCAAGCCACACTGTAGGACCGGTGCAGAATGCTAAACAAAACCTGACAGCTGACTTGGAAAACGCCACATAACGATGTCGGGCATTCCCTCGCTCGGACAATTGAGTTGAAGATTGTTTCTTGTAACGATTATGGATCCGAAACAAAGACAGGTGCGGGAAAAAAAAGGGGACATCAGTTTTATTCTGAGCTATTTTCACTTGAAAGATACTTGCTTTCTGTCACGTTACCTGTGACTGCTGGAAGACTCGGAGGAACTGTAGACCCCAAATCCCTTCCTGCCCATCAGATAGCCACAATATACGCCTTTGTGTTGCTCAGGCTGAAATTCTTTCTGCTTGGGAGGCTGAGGAGTGGTTCAGGACGCAGTTGTGATCTGAAAGATATTGGGTATCACCAGGGGGGTACCCTTTATGCCACTTGTGCGAGTAGACAAAGCAGCAGCTCTTTCGGGGAACTTGGTGATGCATCTCCTGTCCGAGAATAAAACTTATTTATGCTCAGTGGTGTTGTGATGTAGATGCCAGGACGATGACAACCGAGGAAGGAACATGAAAGGCATCAGAGCTCGGTGGGTTTTACCTTTTTACGTGCAAAACGCGCGTGTCTGCAGTTATTGGCCGTGAACTGGCCCTCTGCAGACAGGCTGACGGCGCAGAACAATTTGAGGAGACTGAGGGATGGAAACAGGAATATAAAAGGAATGATAGCTTAACGTGTGTATTGGGTGTGAAAGAGCACACGCAAAGTCACAGGGCTGGAAGAAATCAAGGGCCTGTGGTCAGGGATGGCTCCTGCAGTGAAGCAGTAATACAAGGCAGCTCGGTTGTCTGTGATGTCCCGGTTATGAACGGAAGAATAACAGGCTTTACGTGTGCAGCGTGGATGCATCTGCCTCCCTGGCTTAAATATAGAACACCTGCCCTTTGAAAGTTTGAGAGGAAAGGGAAAGAGCTGATGAGGAGAGCAAAGGGACTGATTTCTGAGGAATGATTAAAAATGCTTACTATAGATAGATTATCTGAGAAGCAAAGATGCCAGCAATTTCAGGTGTGCGTACTCAAGAGATAATCACTTAGCCTTTGCAAGAGGGTGCAACTAGACTTAGCGGGCTGCAAAAGAAGTAACTTAAACATCAAGAAAAGCTTTGTGATGGAATGAAACTAAATAATCTTCCATGAAAAATGCTGGCAGCGTTGTTGGTCGGGGTTTTTTAAAGCTCATAGAGAGCCCTGGAAAATGTTCTGCAGGGCTGGCAGCTCAGGGTCACATCTCTCCTGGCTGAACTGTGCCTGGGGATTAGGATGGAGGTTTTAGAAATGAGGCTCTTTAGTTAGCAGGCCAACTCCTCTGCTTGGAGTCAACTTCTCAGCTCCCCTGTGTGGTCTGCTGGAAGGGACAGAGTCATTCTCTGCTAGCTTGGATTATATCCCTGTAGGGAGGGAGACGGACTGGATGAATTAATAGATCTTATTCTGTCCTTAGCTTATAGGAGCCCGTGATGCAGGAAATACATGAGCACTTATCTTGCTGGCAGCTGAAATGCATGCCGTTATTCTGTAAAAACAAATGCTATAGCATCTCATACGCCTTTCTGGTCACATGGCGAGGGAGGATGGGAGGAGGGATGTGATGGAAAACACTTTCATGTGGTGAGCACAGCAGGCCGGGCTAGAAATATTGCTCGGTTTACATTGACTCTGTTATTTTGTGTCCTTGGATCCATGTTGAATACTCCTCTTGAGGAAAAGCTAGAAAGCAACAGGCTCCAAAACTAGAAAGCAACAGGCTCGGGGTGTTTTCCTGCTTTAAGTTCCAACTGTTATCAGCAAAAAAAAATTGGTATTCTTGGACAGTAGTTACCTCTTCCTTTGCTGGGTCCTGTAATAGACACAACATTGCGTACTTGCCGAAATGTGAAGAGCAACTTCAAAGGGGTGTGCAGCTCTGCTGAAGTCGTAGGCAATGCACACAGAGATTAGAGGGGCTGAAGGAGGTGATCCAAAACGCAGTGATCCAAAACGCACTGCAGTCAGGGGAGAGACTGCTGCTTTGGATCAGCTCCAGCAGTTCTTCAGTCCAAGATCTCATGTTTGCTTATGTTTGGATTTAATCAGTTTCTTTGGGATTAAGGTATTTTTTAGAATGTGGTTCCAAGAATATAAAGAGGTTGCAATTTTGAACTTCATTAGTTTTATGGCATTACTGTATACTAGCGATTATTGTCCTGTTCCTCTCTTCAGATATGAGGTGGGTCAGTTCATGAAAAGTCTGATTAAAGAGACCACTGAATAGTATGATATATGATAGTACAATGATGGAACTCCCACGGGTGGTTTGATGTCTTAATACGTAATCTTTCCTCCACTGGATTTCTCATTGTATCTCGGAATAAACCAGCGTTTATATAAATTAGACATGCTCTTACTGCAGAACAGGTGGGGTTATAAGTGCTCCAAGATGGTATGTTGTTACTAGATAAGGAGGAATATTTTTATTCCGATTCATAGTGCCTGCTTTAAAGGCAGTTTGACTGTCATCAGCATGAATGGTTTATTGGAGGGCAGGCAGGGAAAACATTGACAACCATTTACAACACTGGCTTAAGGATGACCCTCCTTTAATTAACTGTAACTTGAGTCCCAAAATTTCCTCATCTGATAACGTGATACCAGGTTTTTACTTCCTGCATTGTCCATTTGGAGTGGAAAGTCGGGAGAAAAGAAACTATGAAATTTTGTTGCCTAGATTGCAGAGGAAATCAGAACGCTGAGAGAAGTTAAGCATTCTTCCAGAAAGTGCATTAACCCAGCTTGGATGTGCTCATCCAGCCCCTCTGTAAGCCAGTACCGCTGGTTTTCTTTTCACCACTATATTATTTTTTCTTTCTGTAAAATACCCTTCCAGGGCGCTCTCCAGGAAGAATGCAGGCCACTTCTCTTCCTTCGATTAACTACTTGTATCCTGATCTAGAGAAATACCAGCAAACTGGTTGAATGTGGTGATTTTCATTGATTCCAATGAGTAAATCAATTTCACATCCAGTTGTCCCTGTAAGAGGAACATCCGGTGCTGTCTGCATTAGTTCATAGGTATGACTTGAGTTTATAGTATCAATTACTTTTTTAAGTACAGGCACAGAGAGTCTTGATTCACCCCTGGCTGCTCCACTGGTGGTTACCACGACTTTGTGGTCACGGTTTTGCTTGTTTGCTTTGCTGTTTTTTTTGTGGTGGTTTTTGTTGTTGTTTGGTTTGGTGTTGTGTTTTTTTTTTTTTTTAATTTCTTTTAATTTTTGCTCTGGAGGACTAGGCAAAGGCCACTGTCAGCAGGTTATCGGACTAAACAGATGATTGGGTTGGCTTGGTGTAACAAAACCTCTACTCCTAAATAAAGCATCGTTCTTGGTATAAATTATCCTGTAGTGTATCCTATCAGTGAGGTCTGAATCAGTCCAATTTAAAATGCCAGGAAAAAGACATTCTTGTGGTAATTCTGGCATCCCTGAAGATAGAAAGTTTTGGAAAATTTGAGAGGGAGCTTGTTCCCATAAAATATCCAAGACAGTTTTGTATGACAGAGAAGCAGCTTGGAAAGTTCACATAAGAAGCCAGATGTTGGCCCAAACTTATGAGATTTGCTTGCATGGATCAAATTTGGCATTACGGCATGCTTCCCAAATTAATTCTGTAATGTTTAATTCCAGCATGAGTCGATTTTCCATTTTATTCTGCATGACTTCTGTTCATTTATCATTATTAAACAATTTCCTGGGGATGCTCAGGCTTAAGTATGTGTTTGTATGACTACCAGAATTGTCTGTGGTTATATAGACAGGACAGAAAACCTTAATGGAGGTTAGAAGATAAATTTTTCCCATCTACAGCACTGTTAATACCTTGCTACAGCGATCAAGGATTTCTTAAAGTTTACCAGAAGATTTAATTTGAAGAATGGTCCCAGCCAGGAAGAAGATGCAAGGTTTATGCTTAGCATACTCATGTACAGTAAATTCCTCTTTCTTTTGCTGTTTTTAGGGTCAAGTTTTTTACATTGATAATACACCACAGGCATCATCCCTTTTTACTCTCTTGCTGGGAAAAGAGTATCCAAAAGAATATTTATTAGCTGATTTAAATTCAATTAACTTCATTTCCCTTTTGTGGAGTTTTTAGCAATGTTTAATGAGAGATGCAGTTGAATTGCAGAACTGATACCTCCCCCTGAATACATCGAGGTCTTTCTTAAATTCTTGTGAAGGTTTCTCGATCATTCAGATTTTAATCCTGGCCCTCATAATTATTTTGTAGCATATGGGAAGTCCTGTAGATGCTAATTCTGGTGGCCTTAGTCATGCTTATTTAACAAATAGTTCCAGTCCCCCATTTATCTGCCTTAGTATCTATTGTTTATTGGTGATTTGATTTTTTTTTTCTGCCTTTAAATCCTTGGGTTGGGGAACTAAGACCACTCTGTGCTAGGCAGAAAGCAAACACAAAACAAAGTGCAGTCTCAGCCCTGTACATTAACACTTTATTTTTATGACTAAATGAGGGAGATTCCTCTTAACTGATCTGCACTCAGACCTCTCCAGACTCTCAGTTGCCACTTTGCAGCATTTAGATATCCTAGAAAGCAGATCTCCAGCTTAGGGAAAACAATTAAAAACTGAGCACCACTGTTGCAAAAACAAGCCTTGTGCTTGTTGGAAGCTGTAAAAATTTAAGTTTATAAAGCCTATCATCCGTGTGCTTAGGCAAAAATGTGATGCTCTTTCCTCTCTTCTTTGCCTTGCTTTTCCTCTCGTTCAAGCAAATGGGCTGATGAATGCTTAGGCAAAATGTGCCCCTCCTATTGTCTGTCTCGTTTGCTTGCGTTCTTTCAACAGCTTCTCTATTCAGTGCTAAACAACAGGAGAAGAAAACCATTACTAAAAATGAAGATACTCTATTATCACATTATCTTGTGAAGAAGGATGTTCTGCTTCCCCCACAAATGGCCAACTAGAGAGGTTCCTTGCAGGTCCTGAAATCTGTGATGGCAAGAAGAACGATAAAAGCACACTGGCATTAAAAATCATTGCATTGCTGAACACAAACTGCTGTATGTGGAGCACTCTGTAACCTTTGAAGACTACAGCCTGGAGCATGATTTTGTAGGCAGCAGAGGTTCAGGGGCAGAGCTTGGGGATGTCAGAGGGCAGTTAACTGAACTAGGCTCTTTTCTAAGCATTCCTTGTTTTTCCCTTTAGTTTTCCATACAGGCGCTTATACGTACACAGACATATATAGATACACATGCAGACGCATGGTGTTTAACAGACCGAGCATGAAGGCTGACCCGCTGCTCTTAAAACAGAAGCCACTGCTCTGCACGTTTTGCAATGTTTCGTGCGCAGTGCCCCGTGTAACCTTGTACGAGGCGTTACCTGGAATGCGACTCCTGGGAAGATACGCTGGGTAGCTATCTTCCCAGGATAGCTACCTTCCCAGGATCTTCCCAAGTGATGCCTTTCTTGTATTGGCGCAGCTGGTGGAAAAAGCGTATGGGGCTTGCCATTCTTCTGATCCAGGAGAAGGCATGTCCAGACAGACTCCAGACGGCTTCTCTGTGGTGATCCCATCACCAGCAGGTGCTAGGAAGGATGGACGTGGCTTTACGCTGCTAGGACGTACCCTTTTAAGGCTCCTTGCTTCATGCTTTCATAGGGAATGTGAGGAATGCTACGTAGCCATGAAGAACAGTGAAACAGCTGATACATCCACTGGGATTCCTACTCTTTCAACCTGAGCTTTCCAAAGCTTGGTGAGATATATCTGGCAGAGTCCTGAAGAGCTCAGAATGGCTTTTTATCCACGAGTCCTACTGAGCAGTATTTATTAACATGGAGCAGGATTCCCTGTGGTTTGATCTTTGGGTATGACCCAACTCTCTACCACTGTATGATCCCATACAAAGTCTAGAGGCATGTTGTGGTTTGGGATGGCCACAGTGATTAGGAGAACTCCTCCTGGAGGGGCATGGGGAGCTTAGGCAACCATTGCTACTGCTTTGGCTGGCCCCAGCACCTCTGTGCACACGTTCAGAGATCCCAGATATAAGCAAATAAAAGCCATTTGCTTAGGTTCCCCCCGACTGCCTTTTTTAAAAAAAAAAAACCACTCCTGCATCTGCTGTGTTGCACAGTCTCCTGCCTGCCTCTACAAATGAGACAGTAATGGAGCAGATTTATTAAACTGATAGATTAAAGAACAGGAAGTAACAGTGGATTTAGTGGAATTTGAAGGCAGTTTTGACCTCTGAGGAACACAGCACGGCGTGTTGGAATAAAGCTGAAAGATGGTGGTGCCCTTGGTCAGGGTGCCCAAAGTCACGGGGAATTTGAGAGAGACTCACTTTGCTTATGCTTTAAAAACACTTTGTTGTTTTGCTTACTCCGCAGCAAAACCCCTATCTTCCTACCTTGGAAACAAAGTACAAAACCTTTAGCGTGCTAGTGATGCCGGTCCCTCTCAGACCAGGGCTGAGTTTAGTTCTTAATTTAGTACATTTTTTGCTTACTGGGAGGAAGTCAAATGGGTTGTGGTGCTTTGGGTGGTGGCAGGAGGTATCTGGGAATGGTGAGTCCGGCGCTGTTGCAAACAAATCTCGGTGCTCATGGCTTGCTTTGTAGCTGTCAAGCAGAGTGTGATGAGCCAGGGCTTATGCCGTTGTGTTACAGAGCTGGGCTCTGGGAGAGCGCTCGAGTAAGAAATCCAAGTGCAGGGTTTATGTGAACAAATGCAGAGAAGTCGAGTAATGCCAATGCCTTTAGAGTAATTAAAGGTATCGATTCATTTTGCATTGAGTTTTTAGGTATGAATCCGGTCTATAAGCAGCCCATGTGCCCTCTTCCTTGCGGCTTTCCCATGCAAACAGTACGATCTCATGCTGTAGCTGATGCCTGCAGCACTGACAGCCAGGTCGTGTGCTGTCCTATTTCCCATCCCTCCCTCTTCCCCACCCCTTCTGATTACTTTTCAGTTTCTTCTATTTAAGAACTGTAAATTACTACAGTAAAACTATTACTTTCTGGGGTTATGTTTATCTGTTGCTGATTTTACTGAATGGAGCTGTGCAACAGCCTAAAAGATAAGACCGTGTGAGTTAGGATACGAGGTCATGCTGGGGGCTTTTAGTTTCTAGTAAGCGGAAGAGCAAATATTGCAAAGTTGAAGAAATACAGATTTACGGCAGCCTCTGTGCACGGAATAACCTCAAGGGAGGATGCAGATTTGCCAGTTCTGCTGTACCTCGGTACACCTAAGTGAAAGGCGGTGCAGCTCCCTGGTACCTAAGTGGAAGATGGATGTTTGGCACAGCACTGCTTGATGCAGCTACAACCTTGTGCCTTGTCCCAGCAAGGCTGTGCAGTGGGGGACAGTGGCAGCAGGGAACAAGGACAGAAGGGAAATGACCCTCCAGTTTTCTCTCCTCCCTCCCAGGAAAACCTGGGCCATGTGAAGTCACCCTGAAGCTAAAGCAGTTTAAAAACCTCACCAAGCCAAGCCACCACCCTTGCCGGAGAGCAGAAATCTGGTCTTCATTTCAGTTAATGCTGGTTCAGCCACCAAAACCCCTTTGTATTTGGCCCTTAGGGCGATATTCCAGCTGTTTATTTTAAAGAGCCAGTCTGGCTAACGCCTTCTTGGGGGAAGAGCCTTCCTCTCACGGGGGATACCAAACTTGGAGAGTCCTCTGGCTCCACAGAGGACATTTATGTTCAAATAGGAACAAGCAGAGCTTTTTCCTGAATCGAAAAATCCCCATTTCTGGTGCGTTCGCCGGCTGACTGCTGCAGCGTCTTCTTTGCTGTGCTCTCGTGGCTCCCTGGCAGTGCTCTCTGCTGTTGCGTTGCATTGTATGTTTTCTGTTAACACAAAGGCATCTGTGTTAATCTCTCATTTTCCAGGCAATTTGGCGTTCTCTTCCAGCCTCTGGCCGCCTCCTTTTTCTCAGCTTTTTCCCAAGGTGGACGGCAAATTTGGTAAAAATACGTGTAAGCGGGGATTGACCCAAGTTTTCAAGACATTAAAATTACTGCAAAAGGAAACCAAATGGGCTTATGACTGCTTTTATTTCGGTTTGATTTTTTTTTTTTATCAATAATAGAAAGTCAGATTCAGCCCAGCCTCCATGACCATTAAGTCAGGCAAGGCAAGAGGGGCTCTTGCATTTCTTTCTTTAGCAAAACCTGTAGCCTTCTGGCCAAATCACACAACCTTAGAAAGGCAGCAAAGTATTTCAGCTCTGGAAGGCCTGCCTGCAGACTCCTCCATCATTGAAGAAAATGTACTTGTGGGGCTGTGGGGGAGGGAGTGTTCCCTTGTCTTTGATTTTGGTTTTCACTTTTGAGGGTTATTTTTGTTCATGTATTTTTTTTTTCACTTCCTTGAGCGTCACTATCATATCAGAAACTAACTTTTTAGAGTATCTTTCTTCTCCTGCCCTTCAGTTAGCAGATGAGAGCTACCAAACATCGTCCCATGAATATTTCAGCAAAACCAAGACATTCCTGGTGTATACATAAGGTAAACAAACGGAAGGAAGAAGCAGGATTTTATAGCAATCATATAATATCAGTAGTAGGCTTTCAGCTTCTTCCGAGGCTTCGGAATTAATTTGAAGGCAGGGAAGTAATTTTTAAATTACCTTTAAATAGAGTGCTGAGGAGTAAAAAAAGCTGTGTTGACTCTGCACGGGGAACGGAGCAGCAACAACCTGGACCATCTTTCCTTGGGGACCGCTGTGTTAACAGTCGCCTCGGTGAACTCTTCAGTATTCAGAGTCAGATACCGGCTCAGTGTGAAACAAATGGAGTCCGCCAGCCTTTTGTGGCATCTTGTAAAGCCTTTTTCTCCCTCATCATTTGAAAATGAAGGGAAATAGGGAGGAATTTTCGGGTTTGTTTTTGAGTCATCTGGCTTGCTGCTATGAGATTATGTGGAAACGCTTTCGCTACTCTTTAGTTACCCATGAATGATTGTGACTAGAACATATCCCAAGAGAACATATGCTTCTGTTTTTGCTTATGCTTAATTATCTTTTTTTGTGCTGCCTTCCCACAGCACCTACCTCAGTCAGATTTTGGTCTGTGAGTCTATGACCGAGGCTCCACAGTTTGAGAAAAATGCAAAAAAACCCCAACAAATAATAATTCAAAACCCTTAAATACAACTACTTTATGCTATTTTGTAGATGCTTAGGAGCCTGGTCGATAAAGCTTGGAGGAAAAATCATCCAACTTGTAGTTAATTTTTATTGAGGTGCGATTGCCCTTGAAGCTCGGAGAGAGTTTTCCCGAATAAAAAGTCTGAGAAGCGATGCTTAGGCTTGTGCAGTCTCTCAGGCAGCTTTCAGGTTTGGGGTTTGCTTCTTGGGGGTTTCCCCATCTTCCTTCTCTTTGCATCCGAACCCTTGGCAGCTTTCCAGCATTGTTCTACGACCTGCTGTGAACGGGTGGAGGAGCAGTGCTCTCTCGCCGCTAATTCAGCGGAGATGGAGTGATAGCATTTGGTAAAGGTTAGAGACACCGGCTGAGGATAGGTTCAGAGTCACCCACCAGGCCACGTGCCTTAGCTTGTGGTTCCTCCGTGTTGTACGTGCCTGTTTCTTGCTCGGAGAAGGTAAGCGTTACCAAAGCTGGCCATCAGTCTTCAGGATCTCTCTTCTGATTCACTTTTTTTTTGGGCGTATTTTTCCTTTTTTTTTGTTGCATAAGTGGAGTAACTGATGCTCCAGTGTAAATAGTGTGGCCCTGGCAAAAGCCTCTCTCTCTCCCTGCATTATAAATGCTATACAGATGATTGTGTCTCTGTATAATGCAGAACAGGGACAAACAAGGCTCCAGGGAAATTCATCATCAAAGCACGCACCAACCAGTATTGTCCACCAGCACAGATTCAACAAGCTCCAGAGTATGCCTTGATATCCAGATCCTTCCTTCTCTTTGGTTATCACCTAACTTTTGCTATTGTAATTTCATAAGATTTCCCAAAGTTTGGTTTCACGTGTAGCAAGATCTTCTGGTTGGGTTGTGCTCCTGGATCTGAAATCTAAATCATGTTGCCCTTCAACTACTTGTGATACTGGATCTCCAGTGTTTCCTCTGTTTTCATGGAAGCTTGAAAATTCTCCAACTCTATCATCTTTTGTTGAAGAAGCAGTTTTGTTCAGGTTTTAAATGATTCCTCCTACTTGCATAGGGTTGTTACCTGCTTGTAAAAGGGTTGTGGAAATAGCATTAAAAAAGTTTGTGGGTTTGCGTTCTCCTTGCACCAGCAGAAAATGGCATTGAGGCTTTTGCTGGATGTCTCAGATGAAGCACAGCGAAGACACTGCGCTGCCATCCACTTTGCAAACGGCTGTTTCCAGTTAAAATACGGAGAGGCCCCTTTGCCCCCTCCGTTTGATGCCCCCTGCCCCTCTGCCAGCAGTTAGTCTTGCATGCATCTGCTTAGCAGAATAGGCTGTGTGAGCACTCCCTAACCCACTTCAGGCAAAATCCGAAACCTCAGGTTAAACTGCAAATGGGAGATGCTTAAATGAGGATGGCTGCCTTAGCGCTGGTGTGGCCGCTCCTCCTCTGCCCCAGGCAGGAGGGATCCCTGGACTGGTGGCTGCTTTAACGCTCCCACTTGCATCCGCAAAGGGATCTGTTTGCACAGTGTGACAGTATCTAAGCAGAAGCTTAGACTGATTTAAAAAAATCCATTTAATACTAGCGCAGCAATTGTGTTTTGGCAGAACTAGAGTGTTCCTGTGAGCCTGGATAACATGTTAGTTTGCAAAATGTTCACCTTTAAATTGCCCGGTATTGTTTTTTCTAGCAGCTCTTTTCCTCTCCTCTGCCCGGTGAGAGGCTAACACTCGGGGCTTTCATTTATGAGTGGGGTTTTTGTCCGCGTGTCTCGGTACATGCTCCCAAAGCTCGCAGAGTGCTGTGCAGGTAGCAGGCTGCTGTGGTCTCTCAGCAGGCGGTGACTCTTCCTTTGCTGGAAACAAACTCATCCGTCCGTTCACATGTGAAAATCTCAACAGTCGTGGAAATTTGAGTAGGAATGAAGACATGACAATGGAAGTCTCTCAGGTCAACCTGGGAAATTAAAATGGGGAAGAGAAAGACACCACCACCCAGACTGAAAAGGGTCTTATTTTAAAAAGTTTAAAGCTATGTAGAACTTTAGCCAAGTTGGGAACCAGTTACGTAGTCCAGGGTTACTCCTTGGTTTTACCAAGTGGAGGAGAATGGGGAAGAAGTTTTAGGTTTTTCTTTTTCTTGGTGAATCAGGGTTCCTTTTTTTTCTTTCTTGTTTTTGTAATAAGGATGTTTCTTTTCAGTTCAGGTGACACCAGTTTAGCACTCAAACGGTCTTGAGGCTTTCGTGTTTGTATGCTCACAACAGTGGCAGGCTGGGACAAAGCAGTGCCGTGATGGATGACAAAGTGACGTTGTACTCTGGCTATAGAATGACTGAAGGGAGACTCTTAGTGATACTGCTGCTGTTGCAGTTATTTGATCGTGATTGTAATTCAGCAACTTATTAGCAAAACCATTGTATTACACTTTACATAAGTACATGGAAATAGACACTTAAAATGCATATACACACACATGTATATGTACACACATTCTAAGTTAATAAAAAACAAGAGGTCCGGTAAGAACTCCTTGGAGTGAGAACATAGGTAGAGCTAGCGCCAGTGAGGATGCTACAGCCTCCTTCAGTCACCCGATAAATGCCCAGTGTCAACTGGCATGGTCTAAGTCTTAATGAACAAGTATATATTAGATTTTTCTCCGATTAAACCGCCAGTCATCCTCCAGGAATGCTTCCAAATCATGCTCCCCTCAGCTGATAGGCTGGGTTTTCTTCCTTGATTTCTTTGCAGCTGGTGAGCCAAACCAGCATCACACCTGCCTGCCGTTCATCCGCCGGCTTTGCTGGTGCCAGACCAGCTGTGCAGCAGCAGTTGCCATCTGTCTGGGGTGAGGACAGATTGCTAGTACAGAGGCTCAGGAAATAATTAGAAGGCGAATTTAATTTGTTCTTCAAGCACGTTGGGGTCCAAGTAGCTCTCCCTCCCCCCGCTGAAAGAATCGGGGGGAGGAGGGGAAGGAAAGAAAATTATAGGAGGGAAATACAGGGAGGGAAGAATCGAGCTGCGTCCTCGCCATCTGTCCACTGCGACTCGCGCAGCTGCTCTGCCATTGACAGGTTGCTGTCTCTCCATCCAGCGCAGACAGCCAAATGACTTGCATCGTGAACACAAACCACTGAAGATTAATACTAGTAAATAGCCTGGTCAGAATAAACTGTAACTGGAGGCAGAGCCTTCAACTGCTTGAAAAAGTGCAGTATCCTATTCCTCCTTCTCTCGTTTCTCCCTTCTCTCCACCCAAGAGTTTCGCAGAATTTGAGAGCCAAATATAATTTCAGTACGCGTGCTTTTTCTGGATCAAATGCTGTACCTCTGAATGCAGCATGATCAGTTTTGGAACATTAAAAGGTTATCTAGAAGCAAAGGGGAATGGCCAGTTAGAGCTACAGTGGGACTACTTCTGTCCTTAAAATTAATTAAGGATGTGCTTAAATGCTTTGTTAGCTCAGGGCCTCCGTCTGCTACCTGGGGTTGCACAGTTTCTGACAGTCCCAGCTCCAGGGGTATATGGAAGATGCCCTCCTTTCATTTGTGAAGAACGTGTATTTTGCATCTATTGCTGTGGAAACATGGCAAACATGGACTTCAAGGTAACAAATACTAGAAACTAAACAAAAATACCAAGGGTGTATTGTGCTTTTGTGAATGGCTTTAGATATCTTTCTTGATAGAGAAAGGTGTGTGTGAAGTCCACCTCCTCTCCTGGAGGCTGGGGGGGGGGGGGGGGGGGGGGAATGTCTCATAACACCCTGGGTCCTGATCCAGTATCTGTTGACATCAATAGAAAAATAACTTGTGTACCCAATATAAAAAAATCGAGCACAACACTATTTTGGGTTTTCCTCTCCTGGTATTACTAATTATCATAGAGATTTTCCAGAGATTAGTCACTGGCAAGTGTCCCTTCCTGAGCCTGAAGGACCATTCGGGCAGGTGTTAATCCCCAAGAATAGCTCTGCGCTTTAGTCATTACTGAAAAATTGAATATTGTTTAGAGTCTCAGTGTGTCCCTCAGCTGTTCAGAGAGGTGATGATGGGGTGACGTTACAGCTCCCGAATGTTTGCACTGTAGGACTTAAAATTTGTAGCGGCAGGAGCACAAAATGATAGCTGAGTATTCAATTCAGGTGCTTTTTGTGATAGCCCTGTAATTGCTGCTACTTCTATTTACCTCTTCTTTTTTGAAGTAAGTTTATTTCCCACAAAACCCTTCCCTCCGTACTGCCTCCAGCACACCAAGTCCTGACATTGCTGCACATCTAGCCTCTGGCTGGTTTCGGTGATGGAGGATTGATGGAGCCAAGAATCTGCTGATTTCTGTATGATAAATCCAAGCCCAACATTCACATCTCCCCAGACTGGCAACTGAGAGATTAGAGACCCGGTCTGTCTCCTCCCAACAGTACTTCACTCTCTGCTATCCAGGCATATCATCCTCACTAGAGAGGAGTCAAAAACGTCTTTTATATCCTTGTATTCTCAAGGGGTTCAGGCAGCAGTACCTGCTTTGAGAATGGCAGCAGATGCAGGCTGTGGAGCTCTAGTCTCATGTTACTAGGCTTCGTCGGGAAGCTTTTGACTAAGCAGCTGCCGTCTCATGCGTAGTCAGAAGCTGAGTCTGAGAGTGTAGTAGAAATGTCAGAGGAAATTTAAGAAGTCGCTGCCTCCAGCTATTTGCTACCTTCCTTCAAAATCTGCAAGGTGGTAGAGCAGAAAGTATCTCAGTCTTGCATCTGGCAGCTTCACCAGAACCTCACCTTCTTTGGCAGCGTAGCTGACGCCATTGAATTTTGCCCAGAAACAGTGTAACACATCCCCTCTGCCACCTTTGCTTTGGTAGAGCAGGGGAAGAGGCAGAAGGGGTAGCAGTGTCATCCTTTCTTAAATTTCTCTTTCCAGACTTGGAAAACTGCTGTAATGAGCTTAGCATGAACTACCTACTTATTGGGGTTTTTTTTCCTTTTTCTTTTCCCTTTTCACTCACATTATTAAATGCAAGTGGCAATTAACTTCTGCTTTCAGGATGCATGACTGTAGAGTACTACCCATGCAAGGATAAGACACTCTCTTTTCTTTTTTTTTTTTTTTTCCCCCTGCAGTCATAGTGATCCTGGAAATGGAGAATTACGATGTTTCACATTCCTTTTGCCCAATCCATGCCACCCAACCAAAATTTTCTTTTGCAGCCAGGGCCTTGTGAGCATCTCTTTTCTTGTAAAACTCTGCTACACGTCCTGCATACGTGTCTAATCTGGTGCCCATGTTGGCATTGTCGGGCTTGGTTATCGCGACCGTGGCCATCCGTAACCCCACCTCTGCTCAAAAAAATAGAGAAATGTGAGTGGCTTTTGCTCTGGCGTATGCCTGAAAGGTGCTGAGCCAGAAGCTTGATGATTTGAGTGGAGAAGTCTGCATTAATGTTGGTGGGGCTTAGAGCATGTTTGGGAAAGTTTACGGATTTGTGAAAAGACACAGATAAAGTTGTCAAGGGGGTTTGTGGGTTGTGACCTTGTCATTCCTTTTTGCCACGCAGACTTCAAATTCTTGCCGCGTTGGAAGTCACTTTTGGCTCCGCTCTGCTGTCAGATGCCTTTCTCTCCCCCTGCTTTGCTTCTTCCAAAGCTTGCTTATCGCTGGCAGTGCCAGGAGCGATGGATCAGCTGAGAAGGGTGTGACTTGTTTCTTTAAGCTGGGTATGAGTCTCAGTTGCCCAGGATCCATCAGTCTCTTAACCTCTCCCTAGAGGGTTGCTGTTGTTCTTAATAGGAAGCTGCTCTTCACAGTGGATGTTTTTCACGTAGGCTTCAGAAGCAGCTGCCTTAAATGTGGTCTGGTACCTCTGCAGACAGAGGCTGAGCACTGGGCTCGGAGATGGGCCGCGGTGAGGATGGCTGCGGGCAGGACCTCCCCGCAGTGCAGGAATTGCTTATAAATAGGAAGACAAATTGAAATGTTCCCTTTCTGTTTTTTCACCTCCTGCAGTTCTTGGGAAGAGGAAGGAGGCCAATAAGAAATGTTGGTATTTTAGTCAAAAGCAAAGGCAGCCCTCCTGCAGTTCTTGGGAAGAGGAAGGAGGCCAATAAGAAATGTTGGTATTTTAGTCAAAAGCAAAGGCAGCTGATGGGGAATGCCTCTTTTTTTTTTTTTTTTTTTTTTTCTTTTTTTCTTTTTTTTAAGAAATGTTGCTGCAGAGAGAGTGGCAGGCTGCTGTGCAAAAAATCCTGCCTGGATTTGCTCGGTTTTCCAATCCAGGGGTAGAGCAATTGACAGTCCCTGTCCATGAGATTGCCTAAAGTGACTGAGCCAGTAAAGGATACCCAGCAGGTGCTCAAGTGAAATTCTTCCAAAATGCCCTCCTTTACACTCACTGCATCCTTTCCCAGTAAAACCCTTCAAATGCTTCTTCAAAAATTCATGAGTTTGAGTACTTTAATGGAAGCAAAGGAGACACCTTTCCTTTTCGTCCTGAAAGAGCCCGTGGAAAGTTCAAAGGGAACTTTCAGTGTTTAGTTATGCTGCGTTCACTCATCGAAGAACTCTTCTCCCTGAGTTACGTGAAGCTTTAATGTTTTATTGAAATCGCTGTGGGATGTCGACTTTCATGTGAGACCTGTAAAACCAAGGCACTAATATATCCACTATGAATTTAGCTTAAAATTATGCGTGTTATGAATAGGATTTTCCAGTCTTTTCCTACTGAAATTGTTGAATATTTTGCTATAATTTTCATTAAAGCAGAGCCAGAGCAGTGCAGAAAGATTTAAAAATCTCAGTCTGTGAAGACATTTATGAATTTGAGGAGCACTGTCATCGGGATTTTTTTTTTTGTCTGGTTTGTTAAGTTGTAGTCACCCCTTGAAAAATGTGTTACTTTTCTGTCTCCACAATTAAACTGACAGCCTGCTTACAGCGTGAAAATGCTGGCAGTGATGCAGTTGCATTTGCAAGCTTTGCTTGTGAGATCTTTTCACTTAGCTGAATATGAATGAAACTTGGGGTGCTGTGAAATCCAGTTCACAAGGTGCTCTCTGCAAAATGGAGCATCACCACCTATGTCTGTGCAAGCACGCTCACAGTAATCTGTGCGCCACTTGTCCGTGCCATCACTTAGTCCTTACGTTTAAGATTCAGTCTATGGGAAATGAAGAATGAGAGAGGTTTTAAATATGAATTATTGGAGTTTTGAGTGTGGAGAGAGGTTTTAAGTAGGAGTTTTGAGTGTGGAGAAAGTCATAATCTGACATAAGAGGGAAGATCTTTTGGTGCTTTTAGACTATGTTAATCCTGTAATTAGCCCCTTAAAGTTTCTTTTTTGGTGTTGTTACGTTCTAGCTTTGTCTTTGTCTCCATGGAGTTAAATTTGACGCTCTTCATGCAGAGCTTTCTATAACTTTTTTCATCCGACATCTTTTAAGAGTAACACCAAGGATTTTCAGGAGAAATTACTGCCTTTAGGTTTCTACCTTCATAAGTTTACGTCCTCAGAGATATAAAGGCAGATTAAGTGTCACTATTGCAGCAGACAAGAAACTCAGCAATACATGCAACAGAAACAGACTGTCAGCAAAAAAAAATTCAGCTATGAGAAGTCAGCATTAAAAACCATCTTATTATTTGTCTGAGGTACAATGTTGCCCCTGGGAAAGTCAACACGGGCTTTCCTATCCATTTCTGTAGCCAGAATTCATCCTTTAGTTATAATTTGAATTTATAGTATGAGCTTTAATTCCATTAAAGTGAAATATTTTTTTTAAAGGAGGAAGATCAGGGAAGTAAAGCCCAGAAGACATATTGACATCTTTTTATTTCTAGAAAAAAAAAAAAAGAAAAAATATTTTATACCTGCAAATCTTTCACAGGTCTGAAAGAAGAGTGAACCAAGGTGCTCGGGAAGCCAGGTATAGCATAGGCTGAACCCCGTGGTCTTGCTTGTTGGGACCAGTTGTAGACAGGCTTGTTAAATGGCTGGGGAGGGGAAGGCCAAGAGCAGAAAAGGCCTTCTTGCTTCATAGACCGTAACTTGAGGAATAAAGCCAAGAGTACAGATGGTATGTTTTACATCAATGTCTTTTCACTTCATTCTTCCCATGCACTTTTTTCCACACTTCTGGTTGATTGAGCTGAGCTTGCAAAACTCTGAAAGTAGCGACCAAGCCTTTGCAGTTTCCAGCCTTCCTGGTCATTGCAGCCCCAAATTAAAATCTTCCAGTAGGAAAAGGTCTGTAATGGTGCTGCTGTGGGTTTTCATGCGACAGACCTTGATCACGTCAGCCTGCCAGGCTGATTGTAGTTTAATTGCAATCACCATTTCCAGCCAGTGTGGTGATTCTTGGCTGGCACCTTTGTCGACTGCAGTCACTGAAATGATAGAGCTTAATTGCTGGCCACTCACGGCTGAATTGAAAGACATATGCAGTAATACCCGAAATTAGAGTCCGTGTGACTTGATTTCTCTGGCCGTAGCTGGCTGAGCAGTAGGCGTAAGTGGGGCAACTGTGTCAGCTCCACTGAAATACTGATGTACAGCAGCTCTTGTTGTGGGTCCTGAGGAGGAACTGACAGTCCCTTCGCTGAGCAAGTTCATGCTGTATGAAAAATTAATTTCACCCACACTCACAACTAAGTTAAAATACAGTCACTTAGAAAAGGAGGGCAGTTATATTAATGTGTTATTTATAATGCGCCTGTGATGCATGATCCTGTGGTTTACCTTGTATTTTTGAATACTCACTAGTATTTGGACAACTAGCCTCTCTGCCCGAAGTAGCATTTTGGATTTGAGCAAATTCCACAATAGCTGTTCTTTCAAGCAGCATCACCAGCCATGCTACACCTTTTCCTCCTCTGCCTCACACCCGCAGAATATCCCTGGAAATTACACTGCCCTGTGGCTCAGAGCAGTTTGATCTGAATCTGGATTTGTGGCAGCTTTGGGGTCCAAAAACCTCTAGAGTCGTGTTTCTTTCCATGCTGGTCAGGAGGTCTCTAAAGCTACAACGTGACGGTTGTATCTGCAGAAGTATTTTGGGTCATTCAGCATGGTTCCCCTCAGAGACTTGTATTGCTGCTTTCCCTGTAGCAAGGTGGAGGGATGGGTAAGTAATATGGCCCTGAGAAAACTGTAAAGCACTTCTGAAATTCTGCCTCTGGGAAATGCCTGGTGTAAGGCATGGTATCAATACTTGATAACAAAAGGCTATATGAATGCTTAATTTGCTTTACCTGCCAAAATAACATACTGATTGCTCAGCTGGTGCGAGGAATATGCTTAATTACAGTCTCCTGGAACTTCTGTACAACAGCATCATGGGTTGTTTTTTTTCAGGCATTCTCTTTTTTCCCTTTCCCCTGAACCTATAAATAGTTTAAGGTATACAGGATATTAGATGAAAGCAAGACAAATGTAATTCACAAGTTTAAAAAAATAATAATTTATACTTCATGCATGCATTGACAGAATAGCTGAGCTTTGATCATCAAAGTTAGGTCGATTTAAATGAAAAAGGCAGTGGAGTTTTATTCTGAAATAACCCCCTCAAATCCTGAAGAATAGCACTGTGATGTTGGTTTATTATCCTGGCTAATCAAATTATCATAGGTTATAGGCAAAATGGAGGATTTTTTTTTTATCTGCTAGCATAGAAATGTCAAAGCAGGATCTCCAAGCAAAACACTATTTTCATACACGTAAGTATCTAATCTTTTGAGAACCAAATAGCTATTATGACTCTTTCTGTCCATAATATCTGTCTAAAATCAGTGGGATTTCTCATATTCTTTAAATTAGAAGATTAAGAATCTTCTTCAATTTGCCTTTTAAGCGAGGAGGGGAAAAAAGCCAAAATTCCTGACAAGGCCTATTATTTTAGATGCGTACTTTTGATAGTATCCACTTCCAGCTGAGATCTGTTGGCCATAGCTTTTGGAAGACCTCAATGTCCTGACCACTCCAGCAGTTTTGGCAGATGCTCTTAATATAAACCCAGCTGTATCAGGAAAGCTCTACTCTGATACAGCTTGCTTTGCCGAGAGCAGTTTTTTGTATACTAGTACAACATATAGCTGTGTCCACAGGAGTTTTTGTTGGTATAGCGTGTTCGTGGCCAGTGTACTATGCAGTGTATGATCTTGTGTTTTTGCTATACATCCCTCACTTCAAATTTGTTCACGTGCCATCTCCCAGATGCAGGCGTGTCGCTGAAAAGCTTGCTTCCCCTACCTTGCCCCCAGGTACTAAAAATACCAGTTCATGGCTCTGTAGCCTACAAGCTGCGGATAATTTCTGCCATTCTGCAGGCTGTCTGCTGAGCTGCTTATGTGTGCGCTCCTTAACGCATTGCAGTCAAAATGCACTGACTTCGCACAACACTGTTATTTAAACTAACACCTCTTGATTTTGACTAAAGTAAGTGGTAACAGAATGAAGCTCACACCCATGGAGCAGACAAAAGGTGGGAGTGTAAGGGGATTACTTAGTTTCTCAAATGCAGGAAAGATTAACCTGAAAATACATGTTTTTAAACACATGCAGTTATTTACATAATAAAAAAGTGGGTATGAAATGCCACAAAACAAAAGCAAGAGTGGTTTGTACCCCCGATAAACTGAGTCAAAAAGATGATCTGTGTATTCCTAGTTAGATTTAGCAGTGTGTTAGAGCTGGTACTAATGACTATACAAGTGCAAGGCATGAAAAACCCTACTCAGAATGTGGATGCAGACGTGTGTGAATACCGCTGAGTGTCTGTGTTTATGTTTTTTTTTTTTTTCCCTAATAGTGTTTTATACTTATTGATCAGGGATTTAAAAAAAAAAAAAAAAAATCTTTGAATTGTGAAGATGTTTGTATTGGGGTTAGAAGTCACATAATGATAAATGCTGTGCTGCACCGAGATACCCACTCTGGGGTTGTTTATTGTGTTAATAGTCATCTCGGAGAGGCACTTCAAGACCAGCTCAGGACAGAGAGTGATATTACGACCATCATTTGAAGCCCTAAAGAAAGAATTTTCAGTATTTCTAAATGATGCATTTAAGACTTTTCTGGGCCTTATAGGACAGCTGCTCTCCAAAGGTGATCACCACAGATCATGCAGCATATTTCAAACCTTTTTCTGTCACCTCTTTAGTGCTGGAACACAGAACTACTTGCACTGTGTGTGCTCATGGAAACTCTCTTATCCTCTTTAGTGATAGGTGTAGCTCCTAGCATTGGTGTCAATGAGTTGTTCCCTGCAAAGAAAACAAAACAGAAAAGGGAAAAGTGCAAGAGGAAATGTTTATTTCTGTCAGTGATGAGATGGAACAGCACTTGTTTCACTTCTGCGTGTGTCACGTATGAGCTTATTAGTGCACTCTTGAGAAACAATTCCTAGAATAGCAATATGTGCAATACTGCTTTTTGTTCATCTTTTGTTGCAGAGCTGCCTTTTTTGCAAGGGGCTGACTTTTTTCAACCAAATTGTATCGCCTGTCAAGAATTTCCATGTGACTCTTGGAAACCTGCTGCAGAGTCTTCCCTATTTGCTATTCAGTCCTGTTTTCTTCTCCCTTTAGCAGGTAAGCACGTGTTTCTGCAACACTATTTGCAACTGGAAAATGTTCCTGATTTCAGACACCTGGAGAGTTCATTTTGTTTGACTCACGAGGGTTAACAGCTCTCTCTGAAAATTTCCCACAGAACTGACTGTATTTTTTGCCATAGAAAAATATCTGAATAATAATGCAGTACTTTGGGATTTTTAACATCAGCTTATGTCAGTCTACATCCCTCTAGCTTTAGTGCAGCTTAAAAAATGGTATGCATGGACTTTCAGCTGTGAGTCTATTTACAGCTGAATCAGGGTTGTGAGTAAGCAATACAGAAAATTGCTTGAATTTCTGCTCTCTGAGAGGAGCCTCTAAATAACTTTATGTCCTTGGGGGAAAAAAAGCCCTGAAGTAGAGAGCCAGAATGGGGGATGCAAAATCTCGGGTGTTATCTACCACAGTGACCTCGAGCTGAATGAGAGGGTTCAGATACTGTTCACCAAGATCATAGTCAGACAACCGTTGCAGAAACAGATTAAGCTGCCCCGGCTGACTGTGCACTGAAGCGAATGAGGAATTCTCAAATGACCTATATATGATTGATGTATACGTGGGTGTGGCAAGAAGCGGCACCGAACAGCTGAGTGGTAGTAATGTCTTACACAGCTGCAGCTATTTCTGCAGAGGTGCTTGGCACAGCCCTCTAGAGTGCCTTAATATTCATTGCTAGAATTGGATCCACATTTGCGATTCAAGGTTTTTAGGAAGGAGGAAATTTTACAGATTCCTTGAAATCGCTTTCAGTAAACGCTAGTCATTAATGGAGAGTGTGTATGGGGGTGTGTGTGCATTTATGTGAAAGGAAAGTAAATGTGCTTAATCTGCCTTTGATGTTGTTCTGCTTTTCTTTTAACATTATCATCGCATGTAGTAGCTCTTATTTTTTTCAAAGCAATTTAGAAATTTTCTCAGAAAACAATTGACAGTTTCCTCCTCCAAAAGAATTTTCTTTCTGAACATATTGAGAGACTTATTTTCTCTTAAAGAATTATTTACTTTATCACTAAGCTGCAGAATCTAACCTCTGCCATGGCTTCAACTTTTTTTTTAATCAGAGGTCTTTTCTAAAGGGTTCGCTCTTGAAAAGTTCTGTTTTGATTTAGTTGGTGGTAATGCATACTTTCTCCCCAGTTTGTATCCAGTGGTAAATGATGGGAATGCCTATTCCATGCTACTTCATTGCAGTGGTAGCTGGATTTTGCTACAGCAGTTACTTGGTCTCATCTCAAGCTGCAGGTGTAAATGGTCCCTTATAATCTGCAGCTCCCACTGGGGCCTTGCACCATAATCCAGTGCAAGGCTGTGACCTACAGCAGAATTTAGCTTGGCCTTCAAACTGGGCACAGATGTTTAAAAGTGAGATAAATAATTTTCACTTGTGCTGCACTTTTTTCCCCAAGGATTTCCAGGCTGTTGTTACCTACTGCTAGTCTGGATTCCCTCAGAAGTGAGTTAGCAGCACCAGTAGCAGCGAAGGGGGTATTAGACAGCTATGCATTGTACAATGGGAACTTGATAGCCCCAGGTCATGAAGAGTATGGGTATGGGCATCACTCTTCTCCTTGTAAGTGATTCCTCTGGAAAAGTTGAGGGAAGAATCTGACTATAACTCAGTCAGGAAATCCCTGCTACCTCTGCCCATGTTATTTCAAGCACACCCAGAAAATTTCTGCTCCTGAACTTTACAACCTTCTCTAAAACAAATACCCACATCTGCTGTTAACTAAGTTAGCAGTCTACCAACTAATCTGTTACCAAACATGAGTTCTGTCAGCAGCAACTGCAAATACTGCTGTTCAGAGGATTCAGCCATTGCCAGCAGAACTAAAAGCTGCTCTAATGCTTCACTGAAATATTTTGAGAAGTTCACTGTGAACACTCCATCTTTGTTTTGTTCATTGTTAAACTTTTTATTCTTGGTATTGTAAATACCTACCCCTCAGAGTAAACAGACAGACATGTGCATGCCTTCTGTTTTCAGTGGAGCATTTGCAAACTATCCCAACGTAAACTGTTTATACATTACTATGTAATCTGTAACCTTACTACGATGGACAGTCAGATCAGAGTTCCCACCATGTGAGGAGGCATTATTAGACATTATGCCTTGAGCAACTTACCACCACCCTGACAGAGTGTTTGCTGACTGGAAGTTGCAATGCCTTGTGAAAAAACACTGCCTGCCTGCTGCAAACCCAGCATTTTATAACCGCTTGGGTTTTTTTCATAGCAAAAGCCGTAACTTCTCACTTGCTGGCGATATGATAGGCTTTAAGTGATGCTTATGGTTTTAAGTGCAGCATTGTATTCAAATTTTATTTTCCAACAGTGTGCATATTTTCACAGTTACACTTATTATTTGCTCTTCGTTGTTGTATGATGTAATTTAAAGGTCTTAGGAGTCTGGTCTACGGTAACAGGGACGATAGAAAACACGTACTGAAGGTTTCAGGCCCCCATTGCTTTACATCTGCAGGCCATGGCCTTTTAAAAGAGTTGTACATAGGTTTTACTTTCTGGATGCCGTGAGTCCCATATTATTCCATGGAAATGTCAAAGGTTTCAAATCCAGCACATACAGAAGCCTTGGCATGGCAGGAGCCTGATCAGAAACAGCAAAGTAATGTTTGCTGTGCTCACAAGGAGACAGAAGTCAGTAGAAGAGTGTTGAGATAATGAAGGAGGTTAGCAATGTTTGCTGTGTTACCGCTGATAAGCACTCAGTCTTTTTGTAATTAGTATTATGAAAAGCTCCTGGCAAAGTAGTAACTCTTTATTTGCTCCCTTTTTTCTCCTCCTCCAATACAAAGAGGAGAACCTAACAGTATCTTTATTTATTGCTTAATTCTCCTTGTCCACTGTTGGAGTGGGTGTTATTCTCAGCTCAACTCTTCCCTAAAATCTTGGCTGATTCTCTTGCCAGAAGATGCTCTTAACCAGCAAATCCTATTTGCTTTTCTGTTGAGGCTGTCCCACGAAGGCTGCAAACTTTGCCCTGTTCTCTCAATCCCGCAATGCCTTTGGTCAGCAGTAGACTCTCCTAGAAATACTCCTAACTTAGTATCTCCCTACTTGAAATACCAACTGAGCTTGTAAACCAAAGACATCTCCCAAAGGTCTCTTCATCTAGGGTCAGAGCATGTACTTGAGGAAGTGAAGCATTCATTAGTTGGATGCCAGATTATTTGCATTTGTATCATGATCAACCAGGCAGTAAGAGACTGGGGGTGACATTCATCTAATTTTAGGTATTTACAGTTTGGAATACCATATCCATATCTGAACTACTCACATTACATTCTCTTTATAGTTGGTGGAGAGAACCCGCCTGTCCTGAGCATGACCTACTTGACCAGTTTTAAATATCCTTTATAGGATGTGAAGTAGTGCACCCTGGCTGTGCTCCGTTTTCTCCAGCAACTACAGAATAAGGCCCAGATTTTTCCTGTACATCTCACACATACCACTCCCAATGTCCATTACCCCATTTCCTAGTAGCTAGTGCTGAAATGATCGTAAAAAATGGAAAGGCCAAGTTCGAGTGACTGAAGTTTATCACAAGAGTGTCTTAATTGCACCTTCCAGTTCTGACCTCCCAGGTTACTACGCTGCTGTCACTGCAGTCACAAGTGTCTCCCCTCTTTTCACAGCTCTCACAGAGAATTTAATCAAAAGGAAGGAATTATTTCAAATGTTATTCCCAGTTTTCTTCCTGTTACTTATCTACATTCTCAGTTAAATACAGACACTAGTAAAGTGTAGATAAAAGCATAAATGTTCTAGCTGTAGATCTACCTAACTGTATGTAAAATAACAATATCTTCCATAGAACAGCTGAAGTCTTATGTTGATTACATTGAATTCTGCTGTAAGTAAAGGAAGAATAAAATACTATCTTTCATTCCTCTTTCATTCCTCTTTTTTCCCCAACTCCACACAAATGCAACCCAAACAACTTTCATAGAGCTGAGCAAAGGAGGACAGGTCACCTCACGTGAGGTCTGAATAATCTTCCAAAAGTTAAATAATGAGGATTACCAAAATAAGGCCTTAAAAACTCATCTGCCTGGCACAAAAAATCATAACATGGGCTCAAAAATGGATTTTTTTAAAATTTATTTAGAACTTGTGTTCTGCGTTTGAACTGAAATGGGACTTCTAACTGTTTCAGCACCCAACATTGATGACTAGATAGAATTTCTTGATAAAGGTGTAAGAAAAGTATGAAATGCAAGTGGGTTCTGGTCATATTTTCATTAAACCTCTTAACTAGAACTCAACAAATTATATAGTAATTTTGGATGCCTTTGGTTTTGGCTGCAAAAGTTTAGTCCCTCTCATAGGGAAAGACAGTTATACAATATTAAGGATTCAGCCTTTACTGGGTACCAACAATAGATTTGGAAAGCCTTTTGCCTTTTTAAAAAAAAATGCTTCAAAACATTTGAACCAAGAAGATTTTCTGTTGAAAGCATTAGGTAGGAAGCAATACACTACAGTAAATAAACACTGAAACTTTCTATTTTATTCCAGCAGAGTAAGTTTAGATGCATTTATGTTTCATATGACACATTAAATTATTGTACTAAACAAACAAAGAAAACCCAAATGGAGTCAATGAACCAAAAACCTGGATTCAAAAAGCCATTTATCATTATGCCAGTCTGAGTCAAAAGTTCAATTCTGGATACTCTCCTTCCTCAGAGTGTTCAAATCTAGATCCAAAACTTCCTGTTGGAGCCAATCTCTAAAACAGATGACTAATAAAACTAACATCATGACACGCACATATATCCTTTTTAACATGCGGAGTATTAGCTGAGGGCCAGGATTGTTTTAGATTTATTTTATGTATGAAGTGATTCAATTCTCCCTTCCCTGTCCTCCTCCCTTCTCCTAGTCTGGCCAAATCTTTGTGCTGGCTCCCACTGCTGCATAGCCAAATATTGCAGAAAGGAAAACAGTGGTTGTTTTGTTTTGGTTTGTTTTTTTACCAAAAAGGTAAAAAGTTTTGGTTTACTTTTTTTCCTCTGTGTTCATCAATCAACTTAAACACATGGCTTAAAAAGTGATGCAAGCAAATGGCATCAAAAGTGTCCTTGCACATTTTATAATTGCACCCAGCTATGATTACAGTCCCACAGAATTTTTTTTTTTGCATTTTCTTTTGTTTTGGTACACTTCACTGGTGATTCACTTCCTAGAAGGGATTCACCCCTTTTAGGAGAGAGAGAATTCACTGGTTTCATGACCTTTTATTTCTGCAGTAGAAATGGGTGAACTCACTTGGAATAAATACGAACTAAGCCAAAACATTACACAGGACAAAATTAATTCCAAATCTGACCTTTCTGAATCTTGGGGGGGGGGGGGGCAAAAGGAAAAAAAAGTTTGCTTCCCTCTGTCTTTTGACCGCTGCCCTACAATTTGCAAGCACCAAAATATCACAGCAGGGATGAAAGCTTTATGGATGTGTGTCCTGGTGAAAAGCAGATGAACGGCAAAACTGGAAGACTCGCGGTGCTATGGCCACTTTCCAGGTACACGCCAGGAGTGTGGTGGGGGAGCCCCTGCAGCCGCCTGGAAATGCTCAGATGCCCTGGGTGGTTTGAAGCTGCCGGTATGCCTTGCCACACCAACCCACCTCACCACCACCGCTTGTGGTGGCTGTGGCTCAAAAGAGCGGGAATGAGAAAAGCAGCACTTAAAAACGTAATGCTGATTTGCCTCCTATTCAATGCCAGGCTGTGGAGAACAGAGCAAAAGCGTGAGACAAGGAGTTTTTATTTGCTTGCCCTGGGACACGAGAGTGTCCCGTGGGAAGCATCTCCCACCAGGGAGGGGTACAGGGACTCCTCAGAGGCTGGCCTCAGATTTTTGTCCCCCTCTAAACAGGGAGTGACACGCCGCTGCTCCTGGGAGCTGCCTTGAGGGAGCAGGGCATCAGGGACAGGCCCTGCCTGTCACGTTTGCTTTGCTGCCGCTGCCCCTTTCATACCATCTGGAAAACCAAAAGACGGGCCATCGTTTATAAAGAAGCCACACGTGACGGAACAGCAGTCCGTTTATAAATGTTTGCGGGGGTTAAGCTGTTTCAGTCACGGGGCCGCCGGCCTAGGCGGCAGGGCCTCGGCGGGCCGCCCTGGCTGCCATTTTGTGTCGCCTACCCCGAGGCCGGCGCGGCCGCCCGGCCGGCAGGGGGCGCGAGGACGGCCGGCATTCCCCGCCCTGCCCTGCCGCCGGTGTCGGGGCGAGCGGGGCAGGGCCCGCGGGGGGCGATCGATCGCCTCTGGCGAGCAGTAATAAAACCGCTTACTTGGCAGCGTCTCCTCAGGTCGCGCAGTGGTAACGTGCATCCTGTCCGAAGGAGGCCATAACAAGTCGTGAGGGGCTCTGTCAAAAAGTTAAAATCTGGTTAAAAGCAACGTGCCTTGGAGCACGCCTTCACAGACGTTATGCTGCCTTTTTAATGGTTTTTTTTTGTGTGTTTTATGTGGCTGTTTTCAGGGCTTTCTCCCCGCGCACCCGGTGGGTGGGGGTGCTCAGTGCCACCGCAGCAGCCCCTGCACCGCTGAGGGGGACACACAGGGCCGGCCTGGCTGCCCGCCCTTGCGTCCTCAGCACCTCAGGTCTTTGTCTCTTCAGGTATCATCAGGTTGAAACCTGGCATGTGGCTCAGATGGGCTTGAAATTAAAAAAAAAAAAAAAAAAAAGGCAGCCTGACACAAATGGGTTTCTGAGGTTTTAAGAGTCAGGGTGAGCGAAGGCTGCAGTTTCTCCATGAGGCCGAGCTTTGTCCGTCCTTCTGTGATCCTCCCTTCAGTGATCACTGTGTCTTACCGTGAAAATGTCAAGTTGGTGAAGTTTGGTACCAACCTATTTATAAAGACCAAAGTATCTTAAAAGGACTGGAGACAGAGCTTTGAGCATGGAGCTGACCGCAGTCCAGGCTTGCCTGCTCATGAGAGATTTTCCAGTGATGTTCCCAAAATGAAGTGTGCTCTGCAGGAAGTGATTCAAGCAAGTGCTGGCTGCAAGCCTGGGCCTACCTGGCCTTCTGTGTGAAGGAGCTGTGCATCCTAGAAACATGGCCCAGGGCTTTCAGTACCAGAATCACAGCAGTCCAGCAGAGCATCTGGGAGCCTTGCTCGAGATAAGTCCTTCAACCTTTCTGCTTCACAGTGGGGGAGCTCAGTCTACATGGGCTTTCAAACTGCTGGCCCTAGAGTAGCAAGCCTGAAAGACCCTGGATGGCTCACAGCTCCAGATGCCATGAAGCCTAAAACCTTTATGGTCCCAGCAGTTTTCTGAGGGGGGAAGAAGAAAAAAAAAAAAATTTTAGTTTTCCATACATTTAGAAAATTTGAACTATTTTGCAACGAAAAGTTGATACAGCCTGAGTTTGGATAACAGATCATTTGAAATGACTAAAGGAAGCCTGGTGAACAAGAAAGCTGGAGCAGCAGGACTCATCAGGAAAGAGAGACAGGAAAGATACCACAAAGCTGCTGAAGACACACAAACCTGAATGACACCTGTGTTCTTCCACTGCATCCTTCAGTAGCTTGAGGAGGCTTGTGTTTATGCTGACTTTAGGGAGGGAGGAGTAGCTTGACTAGTTATCTAGTTGTTGCTACCTTGTGGGGGAAAAAAATGTTTTCTGGAAGGAAATGTAATGGGATTTGCCTTACCTCCTCGACAACGAGGCATTCCTTCCAGGTGGTAACTCAAATGGCAATGTCGTGTTGATGTCTAATTGAAGACTGAGCCTGGCTAATGAGCTGGAGTGAGAGTGAAAGGAGTTTTTCCAAACCTTGCCTAAAAAATTCCAGCAGTCTGCCCTTTGAGATAAGTTATTTCCCAGAGCATCCTGAGAAAACGCTGATGTGATACATACTGGGAGATCATAGTGCTGGACCTGCTGACCTGGTGAAATGAAGATTTAAAGGTACAATTGTAAAATAATTTGTGTGATGAAGGCCTTTTTTACCCTTGTTGTTTCCACTGCCTGGTATCTCAGTCTGCAGGGACTGTCTCAGCATGTGTGTATGAAAAGATGGCAAAAGGTCCCCATTTTTAAGTTCCTAATGAATGCTCCACCGTGCTGAACGCTACAGAGTCCAATTACATAGCTAGATGTTGCAATTTTGGATTATCTAAAGATAATTCAGAAAAATTATTCAGAAAATATCTGAATATTTTTCTATTCAGAAAAATATTTCTGTTTCTATTCAGAAAAATATCCTTGTGATGCAAAGGGAGAATAATAAATTTTCTGGAAGAATCCATTTGTATTGAAGGCCAGGCTTTTGTGACTTTTACAGGACTACAAGATTTGTTCCAGAGAGCTATAGTACCATTTGAGTAACAGCGGCATAGTACCACCAGAGTCAAAGATCCCCCAAATTTGCAGAGGTGTCTCTTGCATTGCGCAGTACTGAAGTGACCTCCCTGACTTATGCACAGGAGGTGGCAGTAATCTCAAGGTATGGTTCATGTTTCCAGCCATGCTCCCATTCTCATAGAGAGAGAATATCACAGAAGTGTTATCCTGGCTTTGAGAGTAAAGCCAGGATATCACCTCTAACTAACAGCTGGCCACCAGTGCAGTTTATTAGAAACTCAGCTAGTTACTGAAGTGGGTTCTTTATCTTGGTGACCTTCCAAGGCAATCAGAGCCTTCTTGGAAGACCTTGAATCAGAAATGTTTGGATATAAGAAAAATAGCACTGCACAGCACACAATTCTGATCTCCCAGGGTTCGCAGATTTGGAAGGCGCTGTACCATATATAACTGTAGAAGACAGTACTGAGATACTGTTGCTGCTGCATCAAGGTCATGGTGTTCTGGGATCTAATTAAAATTATGCAAGATAGGCAATTTAGGAAAGAATTCACATAGAGCTCGGGGAGGAAAAAAAGTCATATGCGTTATGAGCTCAGTTACTTTATAAGATTAATTTTCCACTATCTCATGATCTTGTAATAAGAGCACAAAGTATTTTAAACGTTTGATTTGCTTATTGATCAGAACTCTGAGACCTTACTTTCTAAATCACAGTTATAGGTTTGACTTCCATTTAACAGCAAAGTTGTGGACTTGCCTTGGAGTATACACTGGTTGCAATGGGTTGTGAATTTGGTGAGTGGGCAACAGCAAAACCTGGAACGGGCATGTCTGATGCTCGGAAACCCACCTTCTTCCCTGGAGGTGATGTGAATAGGACAGGTGGTAATGCCTCAGGTCCTGTAATCCAGAGCACTGATCTTCACCTCCTGCAACATAACCGTCATGCTCATTCAGATCACTATGCTGTCTTTAATTCCCAGAACCTATAAAGAGAATGAGGAATGATACTGTGAGCTAGGGGAATTGCCATTTGATGGAAAGCTTGATATTTTGGCTGGGGGTGTAACAGGCCTATTCCTATCCTAATTCTCTCCTATTTCCTATCTCCTGAAGGACAAGGTTAAAAGATTTAGCTGTCTACTGTATTTTAAGAACTGCTTATATTGTTATGCTCTCTAAACCAAAAACTGCTGCTGGCAAAGGGGATGGGATTGCATGGACGCTCTGAGCAAAGGTTTCCTTACAGGTATTGCTAGATTCATGACCTGTGTTAGATTAGGCTGGGGCCCTATGCTGAGCTCAGGGCCCTGTTTTGCTAGCTGGAGTACAAACACCAAGTGAAAGGGTAAAAAAGAGCTAAAGAGCTCACAGTCTAAACAGGCAAGACAAAGACTCGATTCCCTTAGAGCCAGCTGAAGAGTGGTTTGCAAACACTGTGTTAGTACCAGCTTTTTGGTCTCCTTTTTCTTTTTCCTTTCCCTTTCCTTTATATTTAAAAATTTTGCCTGAGGAAGAATTAGCTAACCAAGAAAGACAAAAAACGAGGAGGGAGCAGAAGAGCAAAGGGTGATGGAAAAGCAGGAAGGGAGCAGGGTGGGGAGACTGAGAGGCTCAAACAGCCAGTGAACAGATAAGAAATGTCATCCAGCAGAAAACTGTGAAAAGAAACTAGACACGGATGGTTGCTGCAGTCCGGATGGTTGTTTGCTCAGAAGCAGGTCTCTTTCTGCTGAGAAAGTCTCCTAGGCACATTCATGCTGCTCTGCCTCACACCGAACAAAACTGGGAAGGTCCAAGAAATTAGCCCTGATCCTCTGCAAGTTGCAATGATTACAGGTGTCCATGTTTGGTGCAAGCCAGTGTATCTACAGGGCAGGCAGTGGAACTGCAGCAGCTGTGGCTGCCTGCGGGTTGGCTCTGAAGCTACGTAGGACAGACTGCGCTTGCAGGTGTTACTGCAAAAATGGCGAGAGGGGCAGAGCATCCCCTTCTAGCGGTAGTCAAAGGACTTTTCTTAGGTGTCACCTTCTCCTTGCTTAGGAACGAGATACTTCCTAAGTCTTGAGCATTTCTTCTTTTTCACAGCATAAAAGACAAAGAAACCCCATGTGTGAGTCCTACATACAGTTGAAGGAGCAGAAACCCCAGCTCTGTCTAAAGGGGGCAACTGTGGTTATGTGGGCACTATTGGTCACGGGATGAAGAAGTACAGGAATACACAGGAGGTGTTTCAGAGGTTGAGGAGATGGCCCAGTAAGCCCAGGTCCCCTCCTATAAATCAGAGCTTGGCTGTGATGAGGGCAGAAATAAAGCAAAGGACTAGCAAAACCAAGGCTGTCCTGTGACGAGGCTCAATAAATGACAGGCAGAAACTGTCCTTGAAAGTGCCTTTATCTCCAGAGGTTGCAGAGAGTCAGTGGGATGGAGGGGGAAGGCTGCAAATAGTGCCCATTTGATTTCATACTTTCTTTATTCTCTTTATTCTTTGTTTTCTGACAATAAAAGAGCTTTATGTGGATATTGTAGCAAAGGAATTGATGAGTCATAAGGTTTGCAACTTCATTTCCCCCTCCACTCCTTTTATTTTTTTTCCTGATACATCTCTCTCTTCCCTCCCGCCTTGCCCCTCCTCTGCTGGCGCAGCAGGACGTGCTGTGCCTTTAAGAAGTGTGGTTTTTCAGAAGACTAATTCCTGAGCTTTGGCATGTGTTGAGGCATGCCCTAAGTTTTGTGGTGTGGTTTATGAAAAACTAAAGTGCATTTGTCTAGGGAGGTTTTTAACTCCTTTCCGCCATAGATACACTTTACCTCTTTGTTCTTTGCTTGCAGACCATACACCATTCAGCATTTCCATAGGGATTTCTGCTCTCTTCTCCAAAAGAGGAGGGGAGATAAAGTGAAGTAGCGGGCTTTTTTTTTTTTTTTTTTCCGTTAAAATTTATATTTATTGAGTTGTTTTTTACATGGCAAAGCTCTGGTGAATAAAGCTGAGATAGCAAATTCTCTTGCTGATTATATCCTCCCACTGGCACCAATATTGCTGCAGTGTTAACCTGTCATTGCAGTAGCAGAACGGTGTAGCCGAAGACACGCTGACCCGTAGCAGTCACAGCATTGGCAGCTTTATTATGAATTTCATATATTGTGAATTTCTTAATGTTCCCGTTCATCAGCATTACTATTTGCATCCTTTCCCCTCTCATCATGGTCAAAAAGAAACTTGTAAGAAGACAACACAATTGTACTGTAAAAATTAGTATAGCATTATGTAAATAAAATGGGGGGGGTGTGTTTGTTTGTTTTTTAGCAAATCTCATTATTTGGAAACCAAGTGTATGCTTAGGGAGGTCTGCCTGGAATTTTTTTAACATTTTCTAGGGGCAGCAATGCAATCTTTAAACCACAGCTCCCAGCGAGAACGTTGCAGGCTTTACAGGCATACCAGTAGGTAACTACAGAGTTACCCTTGGTGATTATTTTAAAAGCCGTGTTTGCTACGGGGTTCTGGATCTGCATGCTAACGTTGTCTTGTAATAACAGCATAAAACCTCTTGGGCTGTCAGCCTATATTCATGTACCTGTATGTTGTTTTAGGCCTCAAAATAGCAAGCAAGTCCAGGTGAGCAGAATTCCCCTATGTCTCTGGCACCGTGGAGGCTCCGGGACTTGCCATGCAGTCACCCGCAGGATGTGGGCCCCACAGATGAAAGAACAGTTTCTAGTAGAGACAGGCCTGTTTTTATGAGGAGAAATGTTGGAGGGGAAGGGAGGGAGCAGGAGCTAGGACTGGATGTGCCTTCCACACTGAGGTGGTTGTGTGGCTTTGATTAAATCACTTAACCTTTGAGCTGCAGGTTTCTTGTGAGTGAAATAGTGGTATTAGCATCGTGTACGGCATGCTGGGATTAAATGAATTAACGTAACAGTACTTTACAGTCTCGGCTCTGTAAATGTGCTGAGTGCAGTTGTTCTATTTAAGAAGCTTGTAGTGCTCGTTATTGAGCCTACGGGAGGGCCCCCGCCAATCCCCTGTCCTCCCCTCCCTCCCAATTAGTCCGGTCAGTGCTCTTATCCCTCTCCATGACCAATAGCGAGCAATCTCTGCCGCTTCGCCTCTCGATCTTGAAGCAGTGCTGTATTGCGACAACTCTCTTCACAAGTGGCTACAGAGGAACGGCCGCAGTGCAAGCCCTGGCAAGGAGCTGCATCTTCTGCATTGCCCTCCGGCTGCCCGGGCCCAGGGAGTCCCTGGCTACCTAGTCTCTGCAGCATCCCCTCAGTAGCGTGCTGGAATGGGAGGTGGAGGTCCTGGGATCTCTTGACATCTCTGCCACCTGCTCACGGGGTGGCCTGGGCAAGTCACATCACCTTTCTCTTCTTCACTCTTAACGCTGAAGTGCGGATCGTGTCTTTTACCTTCATACCCAAGAGCTGCTCAGGGCTGAATTAATGAATGCCGTGAAGTCAAGGATGTCTGTGGACGCACAGCACAATGTAAATGTGAAGTATTACTCTGTAATTATAGGTGGAGGTAACCCTTGCTGAAAATGATTTATTTTATCATAAATCAACATTTCATCAGGTGGAATCGTAGGAAGGAGGAAGAAATGTAGAGAAAGCCTGTCCTCTGTTCCCTCAATCCGAAATTTTTCAGGAAACTGGAATGCTGCCTCTCCCATGTGTTTTGTGCATGTGTCGACTCTGAATCTAGTACTGATTACTGAGATTGATGGGGTGGCATAAAAATACTCTGACTTCTGTGGGTATAATATTTCAACATACAGACGGAGAGAGGTCCTTTTTTTTTGTTGTCTTGGGATTCAGCATTTTATGAGGAAGCAAAGTACTGCTTTTTGCAGCGTTGTCTGGCATATCCAAGGTTGACACAGCAGCTCCTTGGGTTCAGTCAATTAGCAAGTTGAGGATTTTAGGAAAAAACGAAGATGAAATGTTATTATGTAGCTTCTGACATACTGGCATCATCAGGGTACAGTTTATAAAGTCCCTGGTGCTGCCGAGGGATCAGAAAGTTAAAAATTCCAAGGGTTTAATCCAGTATAATAACATTTTGCAAGGCCTATCAAATTCACAGCAAGTGAGAAGGAGAAAAGCAACTGAGCTAGGTGGAAAATGAAATTAGATGGAATTATATTGCCACAGGTTTGTCTAACTAGTTGTTTCACTTAACAGGGTAGACGCACATTTATCCGAGCCCTCAGCAGAAGCTCAGACCGAGTTGTGCCCCCCTGCTCTCCCAGGCTGCGTTATCCACAGAAATGGAGTGCCCTTCATCCGATTTGAACAAAGCAGTGTTCTGCTGCATCTATTTTTGGTCACTGATTTGTATGCTGTAGAAGCCATCTCATTCCTTAGAATACAGCCATATACTGTTGTGTTTGTTTTCCTTTTGCTGCTGTGTACATAGTGGATTGTTGTTTGTTTGTTTGAAGGATTTAAACATCTGGAAGAGACTGGGGATAGCAATGTCTTTGTACATAGGTTAGATGTGGAGCTGCAGGTCCCTTCCAAAGTGAAATGTTGTATGCCATCTACTGTGATGCTCGTTTGCATACTTGAGGGTTTTGGTGTGGACAATCAATATAACACTAATCCAAGCAGCTGGATAAAACTACTGCTGCTAGAAGTAGCACTGGGTAAAAATGGATTTATTTCCCTAGATAGTTCTCCAACTGCTTCCCACGGAGGTAATACCAAATACAAATTCTGGAAGTAAATATTTAGATGCAATAAGCTTAGTTGAGTTTGGGTGAGCAGTGAGAGGAATCAGGTTTTACTAAAATATGTGAGTAAATGATGCACATAGGGCAGATCTCACTGTGAGAAATTCAGTTTTCCTGTAGTGTAAGCTTTGCCATATTATTTGGACACAAGCAAATCCAATTATAGCCCAAATCTAGACAATAGATTATCACAGATAAAAAGAGTAAGTAGAAAGCAGGGAAAGAAAGAAAGGGTAAGTTCATCTGTAGTGCAGCCCCCTTTCCAGTGAGTGGAAGGTTACTCTGCAAGGAGCCCTCGTGGCTTTTACCAGACTATTTGCAGACCAGTGCCGTAGCAACAGAAGAGCAGTTCTTAGCTCTGGCTCAGTCTATGGCAAACAATTTCTCTTCTGAGAAAGCTAATCGCTGTTTTGTTACATTACTTCCTAGCAGATGAGCCAGGCACTCCTGAATTTAAAACAGAACTGCGAGTGAGTGACAGCAAGCTAAGCACAGGCTGGAGTCTTGTAGCAGCATATCCTTCAGCTCCAGTGCTGCAATGAGAGAGAGAAAGATTTTTCCTTTGAAGATAAGACACCTGGGGCTTTTGTAGAAACTAAGTATGCTCCAAGTTGTGCAGCTGTTATCTCGATTAAAAAAAAAAAAAGGCAGAGAAAGACAAAGTGTCTGGCTCTTCTGTGCACCACCAAAAATTCCTCAAAATGCTAAAACCCAAACTAGCACTTTCCATTCTGCAGTTGTGTTGCTTGTGAACACTTTCCGTCTTGTGGCTTACATGACACTTTCAGCCGAAGCAGCCTCCCAGGCGAGCTGTGAGGCTGTGCTGTGTGTGTACGGGAGAGAGGGAGTGCAGGAGTGTATGTATATGTATGAGCGAGGGAGCGAGAGCGCGTGTGTGCAGTGTCGTAACGTGGCAGGGCACAGGCAGTTATGAAACTTTCCAATAAAGTCTCAGTGCGTCAGTATTGGTTGCTTGGGGTTTTTTTTCTCTGTCCGTTGCCCTCCAGTTTCATTTCCATTTATGAGTGCAGAGATAGAGAGGGAGAGGTTGAGAAATGCTAGCAGAGCCCCCCAAGCCACTGGAGGAGCCAAGCAGTTCCCACGACAGGTGGAGCACGCCGATGCAGTGCTGAGCGAGATTCCCGGGTCGCGGTGCCCGGGGACAGGGGGAGGGGAAGCCATCGTTCTCAGGGCAGTTGCTGATTGCAAGGGGCCCCTTCAAAGTGCTGCAGCAGCAGCCAGAAGTTCGACTTTTATTTTTTGAAAGGACTGGAGAAATTATTAACCACAGTTGATGACGTCAGAGTTGATCTGATTAAAGGTTTGTTTTCTTGCTGGCAGAGGTGTGCTCCGTAGAGACTGGTTCTCTCTTCTTTTTTTTTTAAGTTTCTTTTTTGAACAGCAAACGGAGGGAACTGCTCGCATTGCTGCTGCTGCCGCTGCTGCTGCTCCAGCTGCGTGTGTGTGTGTGTAAACAGGATGGTGTATCTGTAGCTGCCACGCGCAAACACACATTTGACCATGAGGACTCTTCGCAGGTTGAAGTTCATGAGTTCGCCCAGCCTCAGTGATCTGGGCAAGAGAGAGCAGGCAGCCTTGGATGAGCGGGGGACCCAGCAGCGACGGGCCTGCTCCAACGCTACCTGGAACAGGTAAGGTCTCGCACGATGTGCCGACTCCCCTGCAGCCTCTCCGCGCTCCCGCGGCCGTGATTAACGTGCGGATAGCTGCTCCGTCAGCTTGCAGGAAGGGCTGCCTTGCTCCCAGCTCGGCAAGATTACAGTATGTCGGGTTTCTGCATTGGTGTGCTACGCGTACTGGAGTTCGCGTTCAAGTAAAAGACGGGAGCGGCTTTTTTCCCGTTGCTGTTAACCTTTCTCTGAAGGCTGATAGCAAAGAGCCTTTCCTGCAGATGGCTCAGCCTGCTCTTCCTTGTGACGGACAAGGACTTACTTCAAAGGGTCCAGCTACAAATATGTCTTTGTGTTTATCTAGATATTCTCATTTGAGGTTGATTTGGTTTATTTTAGTTAAAAAAAAAAATTACATATACACAACTATTAAAATACATTATTTTTGTCTACATAACTATATATATTGCTGGTTGTTGATGCAGATATGACAAAGTCTACTCAATTTACTCACATTAATACAAATATCTCTCTGTGTGTATGTATGCGCGCATGCAAGCACACACACTTTGGACAGGGAGAAATAAGCCCTGATTGTTTCTTTATTGTGTTTATACATCTGAATTTTATTACTGTTTGACAAAAAAAACGCCATGCAAACATTTTGTTGAGAATGTGTCACTTAGCACAGATATTCAGAAAGCATCTTAATGACCATTTTGGTGACACCCTTAAAGATGAGTCTAAGTCATTAGGAATTATATTACATCCTTTTTGAAAACGAAATGTCATCTCCTGGGTCACTGCTTGGAAAGCATCATTTGTAATGTTTTATAATTGTATGGCAGTACAGCTGTAGGAATAAAAATACCAGTGAACTATAGACACATTTGCTAAAGGTATTTGAGTTCTGAGAAAAAAAAAATATAAAATATCACATCTTCTGTCCCTCTCACCACTCGATTTGTGGTTTCATGCCTGCATTATGAATTAGTTGTTTAATGCCAGCAGCGCACCAAGCACTGAAACTGTACCGGTCACAAAAGAGACCGAGTTTCTGCTCAAATACCATGCTACTTATATGACCTGGAGTTGTCCCTAAGGTCTGGCTGGTGGTGGTGATTAAAGGCTAGATTGGGCTACCTTGGCTTGTGCCAGTTGGGGTTTCACTTGGCCAGTAGCTCCATGGGAAGCCACAGGGAGTAAGATACTCCTTGGTATGAACCAGGGTGACAGAATACGGTCCCCAAAGCCTTTTTGTGATGGTGTGCTGACGGCTTTTATTGGCAGGGATAAGCATTTCCAGGTCTTGCTTGAGGGGAAGGAGCCGTGGAGGCAGATGCGAATGGGGAGCAGATCAGGCACCAGGCTTGCTGGGAGGGGAGAGCTCCAGGCTTAGGGGCTGCTAATATTCAAACCAGACAGTTTTTCTAAGTGAGCCGGAACAAGAGTTTGTTGTTTTTAATTCGGACAGGACAGGTATAGCTCTGGCCAGAAGTGGTTGCCTATCAGCAAGCTAGACTTCTGTGCTTTTCATCCAAACGATTAGACAACCGTCCCATCGCCTCTTCCTGGAATAGGTGTCCACCAGTCATCCTGTCGCTGCTTTGTGTGAACTCAGGCCTAACTGTGCTTTCCTGCCATGGGTTGCCTTTTCCCTGTGCAGGGATCGCTGGGCCGTCCCTGCCATTTGGTGGCATGTGCCTCCAAAACACCTTGGGAGCACTGGCAGAGCTGCTGTCGTGTGGTGGCAGGCTGGTGCTACCTGCGGTGGCAAGTGAAGCGGGCATCGCGTGCCTGCGCTAACAGCTGCCTAAAGCTATGGCACATAATGCAGATTACAAGCCAGTTGCACTGCATGGGCAAAGGGAAGACCCTTTCTTTCTTATTTAATACTGCAAGGCTTTTTCCTAAGCAGAAGAGAGAGTGAGGGTAATTCTTCTTTGAGGCGCAAAAAGACTTGTTATCCTCTCTGGAGCTTATCCTCAGGAAAGCAAGGGCTTAAATGATGTTAGATTAGTTGTATTAAGAAGTTATCCACTGTAGCTGCTGCCTGTCATCAGTGCGTGCCCATCTTGGCATGTGTGACAGGGTCTGGTCTTGAGGGAGTCGATGTTCAGCTCTCCTGGAGAGACCGTACCATCAATGTGGCAAACTGAGCGTCTCAACTTTGACTCACCAGAAATCTCGGGTGGGTTTTGAAAATCTTGGGCTGTGGAAGGTTTTTTATTTTTCCCCTGCAAAATTAAAACACCCCAACAGAGGACTAGCATACCATACTTTGGTTTATGGGAATATTTGTTCTTCCAAATGAAAGGATTGCCTGTGCTCTTTCATTCTGTGCAATATCGAGCATAAGAGCTTGCTGATCAAGGAAGTCGAGGTGCACCAGCAGAGCTCTTCCCTCTCACCAAGCCTGGCTGTTCTATATTTAAATGTCTGCTGGTTTCTTGCCTAATGTTAGCAGCTGTGCCTGGGTGTGGCATGTGTGTATCTGCTTTTGAAAGAGGCTTTGAACCAAGTTCATCAAAACTGATGTGGGGGAGGTAAAGTACAACCCCACGGCACGCTCTGCCCCACACGACACTGCTGATCCCGTGCTGAAAGTCAGCCCTTTGAGGTGGAGCAAGGATGCTGCCTTGGCCCCGCTGGGGACTGTGCTGAAATGCTGCCGAGACGGAGTTTTGCTGGTGGGGTCTTCTGCAAGGTAGCAGCTCTCTCACCGCGGGTTTTTTCTGAGGAGGATATGTGGCTCCCCTTCAGCAGCCGGCTTGTGTGTGGCTGCAGTCTGGCTGCCCGGCGACATCCCCTCTGCCACCTCTGCTCTGTTCAGACCGGTCTCAGCCCTCAGACTGTTTATATCAGAGGATGCCTGCTGCTCTCTGGCACCGAGGGAGGGCAAACTGCAGGAGCTTCATCGCAGGGTTCAGTGTGCAGGGGCACGTAGCTCTCAGTGCGAGCAAGGAAGGTCTCTTCCTCCCCAATAACTTTCCTTCACCTCCAAACTAAAACGCTGTAAAACTTCTTGACACTGTTAGATCAAAGGGAAATCGGTGCCGAGCTGCTGTCTGCTACTATGCAAATTAGACTTTATATCACAGATTTTTCTGAGCTTGCTTTCCCGTGAACCCCAAAAGATCTGTACAGCAGCACACCGGCAGTGCACGTTAACTAGCAACCAGCAGCAACATAGTGGAACAATACAGTTTCGTTACAGCTCACAGAATTTGCATTGGATTAAAATAGCTTAGATTTTTTCACTAGCATTGTCTTCAATTCCTTTTCTCCCCTCCTTTTCTGCTTCAGGCAAAAAATGAGGGCTGAATGCTGACTAAACCAATTGGACTGAGAATCCCAGGGTTTTTAATCTTGAGCTTGCAAGCCAGGGGGGCCCCTCTCAGGGCAAATAAAATTCATCGCGAGGTTTTCATTCTGACTGAGCTAGCACAGACTGCCTAATCAGGAGCTGATACTGTTTGAGTTGTGCTGTGGGAAAGCCTCTAGTCAAAGGCACTTAGATCCTCTTTGGTGTAAGAAAATGGGGAAAATTCACAGAAATGTGAAGGAGTAGGAGATAGCAAAGAAAAGGCGAAGAAAACACAGATGAGATGCCTGTGACGTTAGTGAGATCGGCAGAAGATCCAAGGAGACATATGGAATCAGAAAGAGTTTTATGGTTTGGGCTAATTTTTATAGGTTTGTAATAAGCACAATAACTTGCTGTGAAGTAATTTTTACAGTCGTGGGAACCATATTTCATCATCTGATTAAAAATTAATGTTTTTTCAGATCACAGGGAGGCTTTTCTAGTGGAGAAAACATTCCAGACCAGCATATTTATCTACTACTTCTACTCGGAATTTTTCTTTTTTCCAATATTTAGTGTTCGTTTAGAAATATTTTGACATATTTCTGCCTGTCTGAGGATCACCTTCTTTTTCCTGACCCTTTATTTGGAGCCCTCTTTGGAGCATTTGGCCATGTGCGTGCATGGGGGCCAGACAAAGCCGAGCTATGGGGTGGGAAGGAGATATGAGGGGATGAAGGGGACTTCCCAGCTGGTCAAGCCACCACTGCACCATGAAGTGCGTGCCAGCCTTGGCTACAGTAATAGAAAGTGGTGGTGGTGGAGGATTGCTGCTCCCCTAGCCCTCCAGACATATTTATACTTGCTTGAATGCAGGTATAATTGGAAGCCAAAATCTCCTTAGTCCTCCACTCCGTAGAGATATTAACTCTTGGTAACACGTCAGGGAAGTCCCTTCACCTGTCTGTCTCAACTTCTTCATATGTAAGAGTAGTGCTTATAGTTGGTGAAGTTAGTGAACTAATGTCTCTAAAACTCTTTGAAGACGGAGTTTCGCAGACCAGCTTATTTTCACTTGTATGATCCAGTGTGTTATTGCAGCCTATCCCTCTTTGCAGATTGCTTTACTTCGGGTAGAAATTTCAGAAACGTAAGTGGACTAGCAGCTGCAAGCTTATTTTGAAAGGGTCAAAGCCTCATGGATAGCCTGTGGAGTTGCAGCTGGAGTGAAGCTGTGCTGAAAATGGGCTCTTCCCCATTAGATTAAGCTAATTCAGGAAAATGAGGTTTTATTCTGGAGCGAGAGTGTTTTCAAGGAGGTTTTGATGCAAGTATATCAGGTTAATTATTGTTAATTAGCTATTCCCGTAACTGTCCAGAGGAAATGAGCCCTAAGTCACTTAGTCACTTTTGAAAATGAAAATGTTGCCTTTAACTACCCGGTACTCGCAGGGTGCGACTATTCACACAGCATTGTTTTCGCTCATGGACTTCACCTGGAGCATTTGCAAACACTAAATAAAAAACGCCGTGATATTTTCACCCATACTGTTTGCATGTGAAGGTAGCGACTGCTTTAGAGAATGAAAATTACCTGCGTGCTGTGCACGAATGAAAATGTGGGCCACTACTTTGCCTGGAAATGCCGAGCTGGGAGGGCTGTGGCGATGGTCGAAGCACACAGGATGTCAGGATTCAGACAGAGACTTGCCAGCCCAACTTTGCAGTTGCTCCTCAACTCTGTGGACAAACTGATTCTGACCTGGCAGAAACCAGTGTTTTAATCACAATAGTTTTCCCTTCTTGGCTTCTTAAAAACATCAGTGAAAGAACAGGGGTGGTACTTCAGTGCTGGGGGGAGCCAGCATCCCACCCACCAAAGGCAGTGGTATCTGGGTGGACAACTAGTGACTCAAGGGAAATGTATGTTTTGTTGGCATTGAGCTACTTAGGCAGTGGCTTTCTATTATGCAAAAATCAGAATAATAAAACCCACCCACTCAGTCTTGGCACTCACGCTGTTAGGCTCATTGGGAGTGCCGTCAGCAAGCATCCAACTTTGTACCCTGGGGATTTCCTTCCCCCTGGGGGGGACACCTTCCAGATCCCTTCGTGCTAAAGCCGACGGTGGGGAAGGTCTGCGCTGTGGGTGCTGAAGCTGTAATTCCCTACATTTCAGGTGGCCAAATAGCAAGACCTGGAGCCGCTGACTCCTCTAGAAGATCAGGCAAATCTAGAATGAGTAGTCTGTCCAAAGAGGCCAAGTTTCTTGGGCTGCTGGGTTGATTTTTGTTGCTGTGAGTGCTGCCTTCGTTGTAGGTAGTTTTCTTTGGCAATCTGTGGCCACTGTGGGATAGATAAGTACAATACATTGCTGGAGCCACCTGAGATTTTGTCTTAATTCTAAAGGCCCCCCCCCCAAAAAAAAAAAAACAACTGGTCTCTGCAGTTTTCCGATCCTGATTTCCCCTCCTACAGCCAGCCTGCTCTAGCCGTGCTTCTCTCTTCCCTGCCCACCCACTGACCTGTGGGAAGCCTCCTCCCAGGCTTCTTTCTGCCCCGCTGCTGGTCTTTCCAAATGTCTTCTTCTAGCTGTAGTCTTCAGACCAAGAGTTACCCATGGCATATGTTTTTATGGAAAGGTGCCGGCACAATGTATCTTAGCACTGGGACTCGGGTTAAATAACACTGCCACAGCAATTTACGCCAATTCATACCAGTTGAGGAGCTGGCTAATGAATTGGGGTTGTGCCTTGAAGAAATGCTATAATCCTGTAACTCAGAGATTTGCCTTTTCTCGCAGTGTGAGGGTGGCTGTAGCTTGTTTCAAAGGTGCACTGCTCAGGTGCACAGAGCTTCCAGGTCCCCCTTGTTCCAGCAGAAGATACTGGTGGCGGAGTGTGAGAATTGCTCATTTCCTTAAGCAGGAGGGAGTGCAGTGCTGCAGGAGTAGGAGGTTACATCTGCGCTTCTGTGGATAATGTATCTGTTGGTACAATACAGCAAACCAGAAGCATGTATAACCCTGGACGTACATGATAGAGTCTGGTCTTGATTGGAGACTGGAACCTTATGAATAAGGGCAGTACTGAGCATAGGCAGTTCAGGAGCTGACCTTTTTTTTGGTCTCTTTTGGGCTCTTTTTTGTCTCCTCTGTGATGCTGTGTTCTTGTGCACACATTTACACACACACAGCAACTACAGGGAAGGTATTCAGAGTAATATCAGTGCATGAGTGCACCCATTATTAACTTTCATGTTGTAAAAGAGTTACAGAAGGCAGTTTACAAGGGATTTCCAATTCAGGTTAACTATTAAAATATAAGTTTAATTACATACGTTATTGACTTAAGCCTCAGTGGAGGCTGGTTGCAGGCACAAGTAAAGGTGATCCACCCACCTCAAGCATCTTGCAGGACTTCTGTGTGTAAGCAGCAGCTCAGATTTTCTTTACACTGAAAGATTGTACTATTCTGACTAAACCCGTTTAAACAATCACTCATTATAGAAACCATAGCATTACTTTGATTTAAGCAAGGGTTGGGTTTGTTTTTTTCATTAGCTTAAGGTAACTAGGAAGATTTAAGCTAGCTTTTTATTATCTTGACACCAACTTATGCCACTGATAGCGTCCTGGTTATTCCAGCTCCTCTTTGTTGCTTCTTGGGCAAGTGTGGAGGGCCAGATCACGGTGGCATTCCCACGCTGCCTGCAGCCTGGGACTGCATGCCTGCACCCTGCAGGCAACCGCTGCTGTCTTCGATAAGAAGGAAAGGCAGCTGGTCAACGCAGCAGGGCCAAGACTTGTTTTCCAGACAAGGCAGTTGCCCCTCACTACGAGGAAGATCCCAGGCAGATTAAAAGATCACCACTAGGATGTTTTATGTATGTGCAGTTTTACTACATGGGCAATAACTTAAATGTTCACAACCTGTTCCCCTAAGTTCTTGTTAAAAAAGCTTGTGCTCTCTTATTTCTTTGAGGAATAATAATGGACCTGTTAAGCTGGAAAGAGAAAACCTCCCCCTCGTTTAGAAAGGAGTGCCAGAGAGAAGGAGAGAGAGCATGCTGACTTCTAGGAGAGATATTTAGTCATTCTTCTCTGCAGAAGGCTGGCAGGGAACATTGCAAAGTTCATTTCCGAATCAGAAGAGCGTGTAAAGACTGCTTGTTTTATTCACTACATTAATCGTACTTCACATATTACTCATAATATTAAAATACCCAAGTTGCTTCACTGTATACCAGAGACATTTAGCTGCCAATTTTCAAATAATCGTAAATTGAGTGTGTCTGTTTGAGCCAGCCAAAATAAGCTGGGTTAGATCATGAGCGTATGTCTGTGCACGTGAGTGTAGGGGGGAAAGAGGGACCAATGTGGTGGGGGGGAGGTGCTTAACGCCTTGGAAACATCCTCAAAGGAGCAAAAGAGAGAAAAGGATAATGGTTCCTATTTTGATCTGCTTGTGCATTTCTCCACAGCGGATCATATCCTTCACCTGCCACTTCTAATTTCCTTTTTCCACAGATGAACGGGGCTAAGCTTTTCTAGCAGTGCATGTCTTTGCTGTTCAGCGTTGTTGTGTGCCTGCATTTCGAATCTCTCAGTGAATAGCAGCAGTTTTACCTTCCAGCCCAGTCCTCTGCTCCCAGCAAGCATTGAAAGGGGTTGTCTTACCAGGGACTTGGGGAGGTTTAACATGGGCACCTGAGGTCCCCACATGCACTCCACTGCCGCCTGGCATAGCGCCTGCAATGACATCCCCTTGCAGTGGGAGCAGCCGTATGTGGCTGGATCTGGCCCTGAGCCAACCAAGCTTGTCCGCCAGTGGGAATCAGGCTTTCTCCCACTGGAGACCTTATGAACAGATACCACCTTTAGCTCTCCTTCATAATACAGGGCAACCCCAAGTCCTGGTACCTCCAGGATGGGCAAATCTGATCCTGGTTTTGCTTTCCAGAGCTCTGAAGCTGTTTGCTGCTCCATTGCACCAGACTCCAGTGCAGTCTGAGCAGGGGGAGGTCAGCTGCAAAGCTCTGAAAAATGATGTTGCAGAGTCACTGGTACAACCAGATCCCCAGGAGGGATCTGCATGCTGTAGGTTCTGATCCTCGGAAGATCTTTTCAGTAGATATTCTAGGGGTGTGATTTAAGTTAGTGACCCCCAAATACAATTCCTGAGAGCCTCTGTGGGTGGTTGTTACTATTCCTTGCTCCTGCTGAGTACAGGCTGGGAGGTGGTATGCAGAATGAGAGCCACCCAGGGAGACAGTGCAGAGCAGGAAAACTTCTGCCCTGTGGTTTTTTTCAATAAGCCTTAAGATGTCATCTCCCCTTATCAGATGCAGCATTGAATAGGAAGAGAGGCACACGCCAAAATCTGGATTTTCCCTTTGCGATCAGGAGGATTGTGAGGGAAGAAGAAAAAAGCAGTGACAATGATGGCATGTAATACTGCTGTTGATAATTATACTCATTGCTTTTGTTGTGATTTTCATAAATATATCTTAAAACACCCTTTAGTGGTCAGTGTCATCATCTTTATTTTACACGTGGGGTAACTGAGGCAGACAGAAGTGAAATAACTTGCAGTCACTGCCAGCGATGGGAATGGTCATTTCAGTAAAAGCAGTCGTATTAGAACCTGAGTAGCAGTAGTATGAGCAGTGGAGCTGATAAAGGTTGCTTTCTTGTACATTAGTGTCAGAAAGCTAAAACATCTATTTGCATGTTGAATAAAGGCTGAGGTCACCCTGCAGTATGTTCTTGGTCACTAAAAGATGCTACTTCTACCCCAGATGAAACCTAAAAGACCTTAACGTTTTGGGGACTTCCACGTCATAGTTAAAGGTGGCAGAAATTGTGAAGCAGTTCCAAGAGTGGAGGAGCGGGGATGATCTGACAGACAGAGGGACCATGTGAGTCTTCTTTCCGTTTGGAGTCAAATCTGTAAGGCTATAAAAGGTGGCACTGGATTGGGGAAGGGGAAGGAGATGACTTCTTCCTTCTACTAATGCTGGAACAGGTTTGGTCTCACCTTTCACTGGCATTTCTTTACCTTTGTCCTCAGACTTAAGCTCAGTGATTTAGGCTGATGTGTCATCATGCTAATTGTGTCAGGTGTATTTCAGGAGCATTTCCGGGCTTCATCTTGAAGCGCATACGCATTTCAGTAACCCTTTGAGGTGCAGTCTTGTTAAGTTCATGGGACCAGTAAGCATCCCTGCTAAGCACGTGGATTGCCAGGTACCTGCAGTACCTGGCAGGTTTTTGCCATTCAGCGTCCTAGAATTTATGGGGCTGGTGGCCATACGCCCAGGGACAGACGGTATTGGGTACGTGACTTTCTGTTGAGCTAGAGAATTTTGTGGTCTCAATCCTGTCTTGATTTGCGTCTGATTGCAGCAGAAAGTTACCACCTCTAAGCAACATCTGCTTGCAGAACAGTTACAAATGGCATTGAAAATGAAAAGGGAGTATTTTTGTAGGACAGGTGGTTTGCCTATGCCTACCACATTGCTGCCTCTCTTGCTGTCCACCTTAGAAACTCTAGACCTGTTGTTCGTTCAGTGCAGCCTTGGTTTTCCTTTACCTGGAGCAAGAGCGTAAATCTTTGAGAAATGAGTAGGTGGTAATGGGAAACAGTCTTTGTAACCAATTGCCCCTTTTCTGTTGTTTTATTTTTGAAAATGAATGAGAGATTGGTTGAATTGACTTGAAATTCATAATTGTCCAGTGTTTGGGGGTTTTTTTGTTTTTTTTTAAAGAACTAACCATCCTTGAGATTCCATTCTAGTAAAGAGGTGCTATATTTGTGGGTTAAACTCCAGGTATAGTGTCCACCCTGGATAAATGCTGACTTGTTGATAAAGAAATCAAGTAGCCATAGCTCAGACAAACATATGCCAACAATGCCGGGAATAGCATCACTGATCTCATAGTGAAGCTGTAATTGTCTCTCTAGTGAGCCATAGAGACAAAAATATACTTAAAAATGCTTCAAAATACTTAATATATGAATATCTTAAAAGTTATACTTAATATACTTGAAGTACCTAAAATATATAAACTGAAGTTTTCTGAAATTACTGATTTCAGATGTGCGACTGTTGAAGTTACCAAGTTGGAACAAATCAAAAAGAACTGATTTTCAAAGATGTCATCTATTTTCTAGGCAATAATTCCCTTCAAGGCATCTGGGATAGGGTACCAGAAGTCACCTATGACTTTTAAAAAGGTCCTGCAGTGTCTAGGCAGGGCTGTTAGGCTTATTGTGGAAGTGATACCCTTCTAAAACGTGATCAGTTGCTAATGACTCCTAATGTCCTCTTTCAGTATCCACAATGGAGTAATAGCAGTGTTCCAGCGTAAGGGTCTCCCGGACCATGAACTTTACAACCTCAATGAAGGAGTCAGGTAAGAGACTCGACTCTATGCAAGGTGTTATTAGCCAGCGTGCACAGTACTGTTTGCTAGCACTTGCACTTGAAAGCTTCTACAGCAGTGTTATGTTTTTGGTTTTTTTCCCAGTGGTAGTTTCAACCAGTACAGTCAATATGGCCTGAGTGAATAGCTGTTGCTGATGTGTGTCAACACCTCGCTGCGTAGCAAGAGCTGAGTTCCCCTTCTGCAGAGGAGGTGTTTAGCTGTGAGGAGGATGGATTATTTCAGAGTCTGTCTTGATGTACTGGATTGAAACTAAGGAAGGGAAAACCTGCACCCCTCTAGTAATGCAGCCCTATGCCACTGCAATGATGCTGCCCTTTCCATAGGTGCCAGGCCTAGCTCTGAGGTGCTTCCCTTGCATCCATGGAGGATGTAAAGCCTCCAAGCGCTCAGTACAACACAGCAAGGGAAGATGTCCTGCCTGGTGGTCCCTTACATCTAGCTGCTCCTTCTGCACAGGGTGAATGTGGGGTAGATGTTATAAAGCTGTCTTGTCAGCACAATGACCTGAGTAACTCAGTTTAGGGTTCCTATTTCTTTCTCATACTGTGAAGATACTGTTCGCAACAGACTAAATATAGACCAGTGAGATGTATAATGGGAACTTTTTCCTTTTTTAAAAAAAAAAAAGGGTGAAAATCCTACCATTCGAGTTACTTAAGTTACAGTTGCAAAGAAAAGTTTACCAAGAGATAATCTGATATCTGGATTTACAGCACTTTACTTTTTACTACTTTTTCTAGCACTTACTATTACTTACTAAACCCTCTCTCACTGACAAGGGCGAGGTAGCAGATTTCCTTTTAGAAATTTGTCCCAACGCTTTGAAGAATAAACAGTGGAAAAGAAGCTGCACTTATAAAAGACAGACAGCTTATTACATTCCCTGGCTGTCTTCAGATAAGAGCCTCAGTAATTCCCTTTCCTTTACTGCTTATTCTCACTCTATCCAGGCACTGGAGTCTGACAAAATCCATAGAATATCCAGATATTCTGGGATTATCTGTCCCTGTCTGGTTCCCAGTCTGGGATAGCTGGCCCAGTCTTGTTCCTTAAATTGTGGGAATATCTTCAGAGAAGGCCAGGCGAATGACATTTGGCCTGTGAGCTCTCTTTTTCCCTCTCTCTCTGTCTTTTTGAAATTAAAAGAAACTTACTCTCCAGTTATTTCTTACTTCTCTGGGGAGAAAATGACATACAAAGAATAGCTTTTCTAGGATGGTTGTCAGTTAGCATGATCCATCAATCATTTTGAATTAGTTATGGGAATAATGGTTGATCATTATTACTGTAAGTGCAGTTACGATTCTTCAGCTTTGTCTGAATGACAAAAAATGGTAGTTCTGGGCTGAGATTTCCTGGCCCAATGCATTTGCCTCGGGATGCTCATCTGCTGGTGAGGGACAGAAGAGGAAAAATTATCTGCTGATGTGACAGAGACAAATACAATCTTGTATGAACCAACAAATAGAAGATAGATAGTTAGTTAGTTAGTTGGTGAATTGTGCCCAGGTTTTACTTTCATTTACCTGGGTATAAACCCTGCACCATGATGGTGCTTGCTAATATAGTTGTGTTGAATTTATTGCAACATCCCAGGCAGACGAACAGGCAAGCTGACTACAAATAGACTGATTTTTTTTCCATTTTATGATGGGCTTTGCTGCCACATGATAGGCCCATTTCTTTTTGTTAGGGTAAGGATAATGCTGCTTTGTTGTTATGTCAGCTGGTCGCTCAGTTTTGCTCTGCTTCCTGGAGAACAACCTTGGTGACTCATACGTGAGCTGATGGACAAAATGTTGTGAAATCTAGATCGAGCTAGAGAGCTGCTGTCGTCAGTGAGGCATCAGCAGTGTAACTCTCATGGGATGAGCAAGCGTTTGGTGAGATGCAGCGTGGCTTTCGAGACTGGTTCTTGTCTACTGCTGCTTTGAGGTTGTTCCCTCTTGCCTCCGACTTGGCCTGAACAGCCTTCTAATTTATTGCCAAAAGCTGTCCATCCTCTTGGTGACAGCTCTGAGTTTGTTTTTGTGAAGCTTCTCGCGTGTGTCCTCCTTGCTTCATTCATAGAAAAAAGCTACGATGAGACAACTGCGAGCGGGTGAAGAGGACGCAACAACCGAAAGATCTGTCTCTAGAGTAGAGCATGGTAGTGGTATTTTTTAAAATACACCTGTTCGCATGTCCAGCCACAGCCTCTTTCCAGAAGCTACTGCACTCCTGCTGTGTGCTTCGTTTTACTGCTGACTACAGTCAATAACGTTTTAGGGCCTCCTGACTATTTGCAACCAAAGCCCTTTTGCCTCACTTAAATTCAGCTCAAAACCTAACTAAGAAATTACTTATTTGACACATACCAAAAACATCTGGCTTACTACTGTTGTTATTTAATTCAAAATAACTTTCTTTGGGTTAATGTTATTATTGAATGCAAAAATATCTGAGTCGTAAACATGACCTCAGAAGTGGAACAAGTGTATATTTGCCTTACGATTGGTTTAGATGCATTTTCCCCACAAGTACATAAGTAAAAAGAAACAAATAGCCATTATTTCCACTGGGCAGAATTTGAGTGTGGAAGCATTCAGGTAAATGGCTAGTATCAGTAACTTTTTTCAACAGTTAAGGACAGTAAAAAAAGTTATTTTATTTTACCACTTTAATTAGAGCAGATTCTGGGATACTTTTCATAATTAAACCTTGAATATCCAAGTTGACTCACAGACCAAGTGTAAATATTTGAACAGTTACGTTATGCCCGCAATATTTGCACACCATCGTTTTGACTCAGGAATGTCACGTATATTCAACTACCGTATGTCACATACGTGCAAACAAATAAGTATAACTTCCTTTTCTGAACACACCTCTCAAGGCTTTGAACCCTGATTATGTATGCACTGATTACTTAAGAAAACATCAGTGGGTACAAATCTGTACAGTACCATTTACTTTTCTTCTTAGAAAGTGGACTTAAATATGGAGTTATGTAGCACTCAGAAGCCCTACTACTAATAAAATAAACATGTGACTTCAGTCTCTTTCGTATTGCTTTAACTCCTGAATAACTCTGCTAAAGCTAATGAACTATAGTAAGGTGGTGAGAAGATACTCCAGTAACTGGGAGTATCACCAGTGTATGTCATTACTTCTTCTGAGCCCTTACTAGGTGATTTAATAGGGGATTGATTCAAAAGTCAGGTAATAAAAATCTATATGCATATACTTACTGTTTAGTATTTCTCTTGATGTATGTGTGTGATATTAGTAATCATGTAGTGTTTTTTCCTTTTTCATTTCATGCACCATATGTCATTTCAAAGTGCTTATTTACACCACTTGTAAATCAAGGAAGAAAAAGAAGGAAAGGGAAACACAGTGGAAGCAGGATGTCCTGTATTAAAGCTAATACATATTTATAGCTGCTTCTTTTCTGAGTTTCAGGATACTGATTTGATGCAAACAACGCACATTTTAGTGGCATTTCCTCTTTCGTAGCAACAGTTCAAATCCAGTGAAGTCACTTGTTTCCATTTGCTTCGTTTAACTTTATTTAACGGATATTATACAGTGTTAGACTTTTCATTCCAAGTAATGTTGCAAGAGTTAATTTGAAAATGAACCAAAAAAGTGGCAGCAGGAGGATACAAAAAAGTCAGGAGCTATTTTAGCATATTCTGTGTGAATTTATATTATCATCTTAATTTATGAAGTCATTAAACAGGCAATGAAGACCTGATACAAATGATATACAAGCTTCATAAGAGTGCAGAATGACTGGCTCCAAAATCAGATGTGCTTGAAACGAGGTCTGCTATCTGATTGGGGATCTCTTTTAGGATTAATCAGATTTTTACCTGGATTCCACCATGATGTCCCCATATCTAGATAAGGTTATTCAGTAATGTGAATTATCCAGGGTCTGACAGGTGACAACCTAACTGATTTTTGTTAAAGGAAATTAAGCAAGGATGAAAAAAAATTGCAAGCAATGTCTTGGATCCAGTTTTGTTGTAGATCTCTTTTAAATGAATATGGGTACAGAGAACATCAAACACCAGTGTTCTGATGTGGCCTGAGGGCCTCACTATTTCACGAGAAATTAATTAAGGAGCATGAAGTATCTGTATTATTAGGGATTCAAAGAGCAAGATGCATTAATTGTGCTGTCAGTTCTTCTTCCACCCTATAAACAGAGATGCTAATGTAGCCATAGTGCTGCTTGCTGTGATGCAGTCCAGTGCATATAATTAACTACAGGCTGGTTGTTTAGTTTATTCACAGCTAAAAAAATGGAAATGTGGTGGGATTTTGTTTTATCAGAGGGCTAGTTACTGGATAAGTAGAACATAATTTTGTATTTTCTGCCCTAAATGCCAGGAATTATCAGTAGAACCTAAAATATGAAAAGAGGAGTTTTTTGCAAATCACCTGTTCAAGACGATGAGGAATCCAGGACTAGACTTCAAAGAGCTTCTAGTTTGAGGAGAGGGTAGAAAATTAAGCAAAATCTGTCAGCATAAAGTATCAGCATTTCTTGAAACAGTGGCACAAAGAGATATCTGGGAATAAATTGTCTCTATCATACGAGAATTCAAAACTGCAACTTTCTTGTTATTTTAACCTAAAATGGTTTATCTGTCCATGTTCAAAGTAAGAAAAACCTTTAGTGCCATCGCTTGCGATCCAGAAAAAAACCACACCACCTGGACAGTAAATTCCCACTTTGAGTGAGCATGGCACTATTTGGCTATAGCATCCTTGTATTCAGTGATGTACTCTTAAGGCTTTAAGACTTTAACAGGCTTTGGGGGAGGTGGTTTTAACCCTTGCCAAGGGCTTGTCAGTGGGTACCATCGAAGATGGAGTCTCAGGGCACTGCAGGGGTTGTCCTCTCCTATATGTTGCAACATCATGCCAAGGGGGCTAGCTGTACAATGGCCATTCATGGCAATGAGAGACCTATGGCTAAAGCCTGAACTGGCTTTGAAAATTTTTGTCCATAGTTTGTCTGAACTAATCAGGTTTCTAGCAGAAAAGGATTTTGATGCTTAGGAACATCTGAAAACCCCCTTCCTTTTGTTTATTTTCTATTTAATTTATGCCTAGAGTGTTTCCACAGGGTTCTGTGAAGTCAGTGTGGACATGTGCTTAAGGATAAATAAATAAGATACTGTATTTCGGCCTCCTAAAGATTGACCTGCTCCTCCTTTCCCTGAACTTTCAAAAGATTTCAAGAGGCTGTGCTGAAGCATGTGGTATTAAAAACATCAGATCCAACTCCTGCAGACTTTTTCATGGAGCGTAAGGATAAGTTTTTAAACCAGACATGTATTTGTTTAGTAGTTAAATAATTTGATTAATTAGCTATTTGTTAGTTAAAGGCATAACCCAACGGGATAGATAACATGCTACCGAATATATCATTTACGTAACTACCCTAATTGAAGTGGGTGTTTAGATTTTAAGTCAAATTTGACTTCATTTCTTTGTGGGACCTGAGGTGGTCACACAGGGACGGGTTTTCAAAAGAGCTCCAGGCCAGATTTGCAAATGTTCAGAAAACCCAGCTGGGGCTACATTTTCATAAGATCCGAGCTCTCATTTATGCATTCTAAATAGCAACCTGAGTGCAGAGAAGTACATCTAGCATCCAACATGTGGGACGTAAATAACATACAGCTCTTTAGCAATGTAGTGAGTTTTATCTGAATACAAACGTTGGGCTTGCAGATTGGGTTCAATTCAGTTTCTGAATTAGGGTTGTTTGTGGGGATTTTTTTGAATATGAGTTTGGTTTGCTCTTTGAGATTGCTTTGTAGGTTTTAGTGTAGAGGAATCATGAAAGGCAGAGCTAAACCGTTAAATTCCTACCTGCTTTTTCACTGAAACCATATGAAACTTCAGCTGTCGTGGGTCTCCTGACTGGAAGATCATGACCCTTTCAATGGAAACTGGCCAAGTTTCATGCCTGCAACAAGACCCGCAGAGTATCATCCTGCTTCAGGTTTCTCTCTAAACATTTTGTCACGGCTCTTTTTTCAACCTTACACAGGACAGGGATGATTTGGCTCTGAACATGTCGGCCAAGTCATTTGGCTCAGGTCAAAAAATGAGATGGGCAGAGAGGGCCAGGAGTTCTCCAGCATCTGCAACACCAGGCACCAGTGGACCCCTGGTACAGCAGGAGAACAACTTGAGCATTTTTAAAAGGGTTAGAGGTAGGACGGAAAGCATCCTCTTTTCATCAAATCGCAATTTCCTTTCATATGTATTTGTGCAACTGAGCCCTCTAAAAGCACAGCAAATGATCTTTCAACACACAGAAATGCTAGTTGAAGTCTTGATATCGTTGACCCTGTTTGCTCTATTTCTAGTTAGGCATTATTGACAGGCTCTGTGCTCAGATGAAAATATTTTGCTATTAGTGATTTCCCCTTTTCCGTACAGTGCACAGCTAGTACGATTTGCTGGTTACACAGATCCTCTTCTTATTCTTTTTAATACAGGCAATTATTGAAAACAGAACTGGGATCCTTTTTCACTGAATATCTACAGGTAGGCATGTGTTTTCTTTCATTTAAATCAGATTTTGTTATATGTTACTGAGCAAAATCATTTCACCCACTCTAAATGCTGATCTGGAGCCCCTTGAAACCATTCAGAGATGTCCACTGACTTCTCTGTGTTCTGTCATTTATGCACTAATCAGATTTGGATTTTATATATATATAATAGATAGTGAAAGCCCAAGCCATGGAATAGATTTGTGCAGTCACTGTGTTTCTGTATGACATTCTGTCTTTCAGTAGGCTTCAGACATTCTCTTTAAACTTAAAATTTAAGTTCCTGAGTAAACCAGTTAAGTTTATTGTAGTATAGTTAATAGGAAAGACATTAGTAGTAAGTACACACTGCCTATTGAAGCAGTATTCTTTCTGCTTCTCTAGGACAGAGTACATGCTTTGTGGGTCAGCCATTTGAAGTTTGAGAAGCACCTTGTACTAAACAGAATACGTGCTGTATCCTGAAAGCAGTAGGTGATTATATCATCATTTGACGAGTGTCCCAAGTGATTTAAGCAAGGTGAACACAGGGAGAGTCCTTTGATGATTGATCATTAAAATATAAGACCTCCTTTATTGTCAAAAGTTAAGAATGAACAAAATGTGAAATATGATGGCTGTAGGGAAGTACAGAATTGAGTAAAGGGAGTCTATATTTTATTTACAGAATCAGCTGCTCACAAAAGGCATGGTGATCCTAAGGGACAAGATCCGGTTTTATGAAGGTAACTTGGATTTTAGCATGGCTATCTATGTCTGTCACAGGAGTTTTAGCAAATGCATTCTGGAGGCAGTGTGATGCTTTTCACTGTCTTCCCGGGACTATGGATTGGTTTGTATCAATTCATTCCTGCAGTCCGTTGTTGTGTCCTGCCTTGGTGTTCCCATTGGCTTTCATCAAGGAGAGGTGATTGCCTAGAGCAGCAGCGAGGGAGTAAGGGAAACATTACCTCCAGCATAGACACTTCCTTCTCCTTCAAGTATAGCCTGCTCAATGTTAAGGAAAAGTGGAAAAATAGAGTGAGATATCTTAATAAACAAAAAACTAAGCACTAAGATCCCAGTTAGTTGAAGCATCTGGCTAAGTCCAAAATAATGCTGTAGGTTGTTTTAAGAGTTATTCTGGATTCATGCTTACATAAACGAGGTCAGACACTGTCTCTTTTTTTACAGTCAAGGCTCCATTTGTCTGTCTGCACCTTCTGGAGGTGTCACCTTATGGAAGTAAACATCAAGGATAACTTCCATCCAATGTGTCGTTTTACAGTCACCCTCATTTTGTGTCCTATGCTGTTGTGCGGCATTTAGATGTGCTGCTAAATATGCTGCTTTGTCCTAGATGTAGGCATACAAGTTGCACCAGGGGAGGTTTAGGTGGGATATTAGGAAAAATTTCTTCACTGAAAGGGTTGTCAAGCATTGGAACAGGCTGCCCAGGGAAGTGGTTGAGTCACCATCCCTGGACGTATTTAAAAGACATGTAGATGTGGCACTTAGGGACATGATTTGGTGGTGGACTTGGCAGTGTGAGGTTTGTGGTTGGACTCAATGATCTTAAAGGTCTTTTCCAACCTAAATGATTCTATGATTCTATACGTCATCAGAGAGTGAAATGATTTTGGAATATCTTCAAGAATTATTGCCCATGTAAACAATCTGAAGATCTTTAGGGAGTCTTGAGGCAATTTTAAAGAAATGGGTCTTTCCTTTTCCAAAGCTGCAGTCATAATACCAATTAGTCTAAATATACTGTTTAAGCAGTAGCCTGGAGACAACCATTTCCATTAGTTTCAGCTATCTATAAATCCTAAATGTGACCTTTCACTACTGACAGTACAGTTGATCAGATTAAGATGGTGCTATGGGACCCAGCTTTTCTGATGAAAAGACAATAGCCCTGAACACTTCAAAAAGAGAACAAATTTCACATTAAAAAAAACCCCAAAACCAAAAAAGTACCCAAACTCTTCTAAGCTGAACACAGAATTCCTCAGTTATATAAAATAAAAGCTTGGCGAGCACAAGGGGAGCTGTAAGGATCTTGAGGCCTTGAGCTCACTAAAACTGGCAAGTTACAGGAAGGTAGCTGTAATTTAGGAATCTTACTCAGAGGCAGAGGTCTTTCTGATAGACAGCTTTCTGTTAGCTTGCCTGGGGAGCCGCTGATGGATGTGAGTTTCCAAAGCTGGAATTTGGGTTTCCTGGCAGCAGAGGCAGCAGCACCCCAGAGTCCATCCTCTAGTCAGTGACCCCATGGCTCCCAAAACACCCAAGACAAAGTTGAGAGCATGGAAATCTTGGGAGCAACCATTCTGAGCAGGGCTCCCTTCCTGGCTCTGCAGCAGCAGCAGTCCTGCCCTCAAATCTCAGGTTGTCCCGCATCCTATGGTTTGAGTTTCCCTATGCAGTTAGTGTTGAAGTTTTCAAAAGAGAAAAAAGATCACTTTGGAGGGGTTTTGTCCTGCAGGAGGTTTTGAAAATTTTAGCTTTTGTTGAAACGATGATTTTTTATTCTTATATATCTTTCAGGGGTTTCAATTAACTTTTAGAAGCACTGTGAAAAGTACTACATGCATTTTTATGTCATACAAAATTGACTATATTGCGCTTCATTAAAATGAGCATTTAGAGTAACCCAGCTTCCTGGAATCTGGGAAATGCTTATGGTAAATGTAGGGATCTTTGCCTGACAGTAAAACAAACATTCTTGAAAGGACACGGAAGTCGCGTTCCTCCGTGTGAAATCATCAACAAACTGCAGGAATTACTCCACAGCCCCCAGTAAAAAGCCTGCCTGGTGAAAGACAGTTAACTCTGCAGCCTTTCTGAGCTGCTGTACAGAAATCCATCACTTCACAAAACAAGCTGCCCACAAGGTGAAAGGAGTGTGGGACAGTAAAGGTATGCTTATCTCAACAGGTAATTTGACTTCATGCAATTCTAGCAGCAAGATTTGAAAAGGACCAATGTTCAGCACCCACATCTGGAGCCAGATTTGTAAGGGCTTAGTTTCCACTTAACCTCAACTTGTGGGCAACTAACGTATTTAACTCTTTTTAATACTCCGCCCTCAAGGCATAGAGTGGTTGGGCTTCTCCTACATGATCGGATTTATATCTTTGAAACACTTTAGTATTTCAGACACTAGTATATGGAGGTTATAATGCAATGGGTTATTATTATTATTATTATTATTACTACTACTACTACTACTGCTGCTACAGCTGCTAGGAAGTTTGGACCTGGTTCCCTGCTGTGTTTCACTAGAACTAATGCAAGACAAATTTTTAAAAAATTGAAACCAAGAACACCCTTTTCAGTCTTGTGCACGAGTATGTAGGACAGAGAGAACTCCTGCCTGGTGGTGCAGAAACAAAGACCTTGATGTGGTTCACAAGCCAGCAGCTGCAGTATAGCACAGTGATCCACATTTGTCACTGAAAGCACTTAAAGTCATCAACCCAGGAATAATTCAGGAACTGCAGGTGGGCCAGAGCTAGTGCTATTTGTCATGTGCTTAAAAATGCAGGGAGATCAAGTATCCCGTAATAAAGATTGGCACTTGCTAACTTGGAGTGTAGATGCTTTCATGCAGAGTTTCTTTGTGGTGTGTGTGTAATTCTGGGCAAAATGTTCCCTGGCTGAGGCCCTAAGTAATGCTGTAATACAAAAATTAAGAATAGTATGTGATTCTGACACCAATAGTAATATTAATTGATTGCTATTGAAGTTGCTTCCTGATAAGTCATATCATCTTGTCTGAATGCCTCATAATCATTGATGTGTTTATCTCCATAATACTTGCCAGTGGAGGTGCAGTGGCATTGCTCTTCTGTCACAGTTGCGTTAGGGGCACAGGGATGCTAAAGAGCTTGCCCAAGGTCACACAGGCCGTTTTGGGGAACAGGGATTTGAAGCCAGCATCCACCTATAGAGCGAGACTTCCTCTCCTGTAGATCTCGGCACCTGCATTTGCTCTGTGTTTTACAAAATGTTCTGCAAGGAACTACGTGTCCAACTTGGTTGTAGGACCTGGCCAGGGCTTGTCCGATCACTGGGGAGGCTTCCAGGTGGCTGCAGCTGGGGAGGGAATAGAGAGAGAGAGGTGGCCTTGCTGCGAGGACCGCGGGGAGCTCACATCATAGCAGGTTTTGACTGCATCCTTTGAAAGTTACAATAAAAAGTAGAGCTGCAACACCATTCTCTTTTTCCATAGATCTTGGGTGAGATTTTTGGTGTAAGTGGAGATACAGGGAAGCTAAGGGATCAATTTGAGGGGGTGCTTTGTGGAGGATTCTGTACAGAGCACAGTTTGCTCTGCTGGCTTTCGGCTTAGAGGGCAGAGGGGAGCATGGTGGGGGAGATTTCTCTACAGGAATGTTTCCACATTTAACCTTCTGTGTCCTCCTCCTACTGCTCTCCTCCGCACTCTTGTCCAGTAGGTATTACTGCAAGAAGAGGAGGAGGTAACCTGAGCTATTATTCTTTATTCTTCACAGGGTTTTTCTGAGTAAGCTTTAACCTCAAAGTCTCTGAGTTTACTAAGAACATTAGATGTGTCATCTGAAAAGACACAAATACTGAATGATCCGACACAGTGAAAGGAATACTAATTCCATACTCCTAATAGTAGCTGTTACATGATTCATCTTTGTGTATAATAGCAAATCCACATTGTTTCCTGCATGTTTTAGTCTTTGCAGTTACCTGATTACAACCTAAACTGTTCACTAGTTTGTTTTGTGTTTTTGCAGGGCAGAAACTACTGGATACCTTAGCTGAAACCTGGGATTTTTTCTTCAGTGATGTCCTGCCCATGCTTCAGGCTATTTTCTATCCTGTACAGGTGAAAAATTACTCTGTTACTATAGAATCTTGAAAAACTGGAAAAAGCAACTTTACTGGTTCATCAAGAGATTGATGCAATCCTTAACTCTCTCTCCTTGGGCCAGCCTCTCAGTGCTGCTGTTCTGTATAGTCATGTCATGCAAAGAAGTTACTTATGCAAACAGCGGTTTGAAGTGCTTGGGTGAAAAAGATGAAGGGGAACTTTGAAAACAGGATTGGAGTGCAGGGAGGATGGTTAGTCCTTCTGTCAACTCACACTAAAAGTCAAAACAGGTTACGAATGATAAACTGAAGTATGCACACATTGAAATAAGTGGAGCTGTGTTGGCTTAAATACATACATTTCCTTCTTTGCAATCTGAATACGTCTCTGAAGTATCTCCACTTTTGAAAAGGACTTGTATTTCTGAGGTCAAATTCTATGCTACTATAAATGAACCGCAGTAGTCAGTGAAGTTAGACCAGTTTACATGAGCACAGAATTTGACTCCAGTAATTTTAAATCCACAATAGGTACTTGAGCTGTTTTGGATGAGGCTTACTCTTCTAACTTAGTGATGGCCGCAGAGTGTTGTTTATCATTTAAGTCTCAAGGAAATCTGTACCAGATAGGTGACCTTCTGGAGTTGCTCTTAGATGCCTACAGATTTTAGTGGGAGTTTGGTGCCTAAATGTATCTGGGGAAACTTTCTCCCATTTTTCCAAGTGGACTTCTTGCCTAAAATGATTGTCCAAATGTTATTGATATTACTGTTTGCATTTGCAGTTAATTACAGGCATGAAATCTGAATTCAGTGGAAAAGCTGCAGCTTTACACAGAATTTGATTCTGAAGGAGAAGAGCTCTAAAAACATACAGGGCTACTTCATCCATTGATTTGCATCTTACCAGTAGAAACTTTAAAACAATAGACACAATATTATTAAAAACCTATTAGAAGACAATGGGAGATTTTTCTGAGTGCCACATAATTTAAATCCAAGGCATTTGGGAACCTAGAGATACAGGTAGGCTCTCAACCTTTTTTTTCATGCTGACTCGACTAAATTAGAACTCACTCAGATGTTTTTGAAAATTGCACCAAATACCCCTTCTCACTGTTGTGTTCCTGAGGCCTTTGAAAATAATTTAGCAACACAAGTGTCCTCACTTTTCAGGTGGAAATAATTGCTTGAATTTTCAAAGGAGCCTGGAGGGGGTAAGAAGCCCAAGTCCCATGTAATTTCATATAGATCTAGGTGGCTTCTAGGTGCCTGATGTTCTAAAGATGCTTCTAAAAGCCCAGCTGGTGCTTATGTGCTCTTGTAAATTCTATTCATTACCAACTGAATCAGATTTGGTCTTCTTTAGTTCAGTACAAATAATTAACAAAGTGAAAAGGAATAGGTGGGGTGGGGTCGGGTCAGGCTTTTTTATTCTAAACTAAGGTAAGTCAATACCAGCTGAATATCAGCCCTTCCCAGAGAGTTAATATTTGGCTAGCAGCGCCCAGAACTGCAGGCAAGAATATATATGTACAGCCATATATACCCAAGGAAAAAGCCCTGGTGCTGGCAATGGGAACAGTTTTATAACTCCTCATCAGATATAAGGCAAGTGGTGTTAATCTTTTCAGGCAGAACTAGCATTGTATTCTTCAGATGAGATTTTTTTTCAATGAGAAGTGGTGCTTGAACTGCAAAAAGATGTCTTTTTGAAAATGCAATATGAAACTTTGGCTCTGCTTCTGCCTTATAGTGAAGTCTCCTAAACTGTAGAGAGAAGGAGGATCCATAGGTGGGCTGAATCAGGATTCCCACCATAATTTGAAGATGGTATCCAGCCAGTACTCAAAATCTTGAGAAATAATGGAAATTCAACCCTTTTTAACCCTGCTTTTTTTTCTTTTTTTTTTTTAACATATGATACATTTCATTACTGTTAAAGTACAAAATATTCATAGATATTCTGTGTTCAAGTACGATCCGCCACATCCCACCGCAACCCCTCAAAATCTTCATACACAGACTCAGTCATTGTCTGTAGTGTTCATTACTGCCAAATCAAATTCACTGTGCAGATTTGTAGGTTCCTCTGTGTCCTTTGTTATGTTTCCTCTGCCTTTCGTTCAGGTTTACCATTCTTGTAATCCCTCAGAAGTGGAGGAAGGAATTTTGATGGAGGGTTTTGAAAATCATTTTCACACTGCTCATAATCCATCTTGTTTTGTTTCTGTTTCTAAGGGGAAAGAGCCCTCAGTTCGGCAGCTGGCTCTTCTGCACTTTAGGAATATAATTACCCTCAACATTAAATTGGAAGATGCATTATCACGTTCCAGAGCCAGAGTTCCACCTTCTATTATTCAGATGCTGTTAATACTCCAGGTAAATTGGTTACTTTTCTCAGACTGTTTTCTTTATCTGTCTTTCTGTACTGTATTGCTGAAGTCTTCTTAAGCAGTCTCTGATTTTGCTCATTCATTGAAAACTTGTTACCCAAAATGCCAGAGCATCTGTGCAATTAAATGTGGTCCTAATATCTAAAAGTAGAAACTGTAGAGGTTCAGATTTCATGCCTTAAGATCTGAGAGTAAGGATTTGTTTTGAAACTGTGGGCCTTGAAATACGAAGTTTTGCAAGCAGACTAGCGTATGTGGTAATAACCTGACTTCATGAAATGCTGCGTGTTGCTGCATTAGCAGTTCTGGATATGAAGCTTCACATCTGGAGTAGGCAACAAAGTGAATATGTAATTTATGGTTGAGTCATGGTCATATTTGGTCACTGGAACCAAATTTTATCAAAGCTGTTGATACAAAAACATTAAGACCAGATATTTGCCTGCTATTTGCCTTCAGTGTTAGATTTTTTTTTTTTGAGTAGTAGTGAGGAGAAACAAAAAGAGGAATTCCAGGCAAAAAGCAAGTTTAAGATTTTTTTTTTTGCTTAATTAAAGAAAAGTATGAGCTTGTGTTGAGAAGGGGGGTGAGGCAGAAAGGAGGGAGAGAGCCAGGAGTGGATTCTCAGGGGGTGAGGAAGTTGAGGTTTTTGTGGCTGATGATTTTTTTTTTTAATAAACAAATAGATTTACAGTAAATGAAAGGATACAGCCTCTCACAATTGAAATTATTTTTACTCTTCATCACCATATGAATTAATCTGTGTCTGAAGTTGTTTTAAAAAGCAGAATAATCTAAAGGCCAGTAATGAAAATGGAGCAAGGAGTAAGATTCTCTCTGCTGGGTCAAGAAATGGTATTTCAACCCTGCTATCGCAGTGTACATTTGTCGGAGTGTATAATGGTGTGTTTAACCTAGTTTTCTCAGAAAAAGATACTTACGAGATAGGACTGCCTGCTTGCCCCTTGTCTCCCTTCTCCCTAACCTCCAGCTTGCCAAATGCTTCTTGAAACTGCTGGCTGATTGTGACACAATGACAGCGATACCGGAGATATTAAGATTCCTAGGAGTTTCATGGAAATTAGTATCTGGAGAGAGGAGAGGAGCCTCAGGGAAAACTGGAGCATGAGCTTAACTGCATAATGAGACTTCAAAGAATTCATGTAATTGAACTGTGAACCCAGCTGTGTTAATAGACACCAGAGACTCCACATGAGAGAGTACCATCACGAAAACCTTAATCACAGGAAGGTTGTGTGTCAGGCCTCATCCCTTCTTAGATGCAAGGTAAACTGTCCGTTCTAAACCAGACTTCAGCAGCGTTGTTGCTAACAGATCTGCTAGCTTTTTTGTGGTTTCCTCTTTAGAGAGTCTTTGTTGGCTATGGGCAAGATCCGCTTCAAATGAATTCAGTGGTGAGCTGGGAACTGAATAACATCCTGATTTAGAAAGTTCATAGGAGGTGATGTGGAGTCATTTGCCAGGATTAGTGCTACAAGAAACAGTTTCTTTGCAAATCTGCTTTCTTCAACAACCAGAGGTGTTAACAAGGTGGATGCCTGTTGAAGGTAAAAGGCCAAATCCATTCTCATTCCAAAGCTGTTGATGGAAATCAGTAACGAAGTGAGAGGGAGTTTGCCCGAGGCATTTATTTCTGCATATGTTACCTATGGTTGTGTGGTGGGGATGGTGAAAGTCCTTTCTTGGCAATAGCTCTGCCAAACTTGTGGTTTAAAATCTAATGGAAATTACAGGAAGAGGTCAGAAGAGGATGTGGGAATGAGCTATTTACGTGCTTAGAAGTGTTAGTGAATAATTGGATTTCAGAGCAAAGGCTTTTTCCCAAACTCAAATGTCACATTAAACACAAAGCAAATTTTATACATTTATGGCATAATAATGGAATTTCCTTGACTTAGGTTAACTCAACATGTGAATAGGGCTGGAAGAGAGATAACAATTCAGCTGTCCAAAGAGCACATGCTGGGCTTGTGTGCGTGGATTTTCCAGGCTGAGAGATGATGTCTTGCTGTGGACATTGTCTAATCCCTATTTCTGTCTACTGTGGATATTTCTTTTATAACAAACTTGGTGACACTGGAGTAGACTCCCATGGCTAGAGGATGAGTCTAGTGATGTTGACCGTGGACCAAGTGTTGAACCTGGCACTAAGTTTCCCCGCTTCTGTCCTTGACAGCCTTGTGCAGCTGTGTTACGTAATTGAGGAGTAGGTCATGTTCTTCAAGATGGCAGCTGTAATGTCAGCTGAAGGTCACAGGTTGACAAAGGCCCATGCTGACATGCACCAGTCTGTCCTGTTAGACTGGATTAAAGCAGCAGAGATTTGGTAACTAGTGCAGCATGCATCTAGTATTGCTCATGTTTTAGCTTGTCATGGTGTAGGGGAAGAGCTTTGTCAGTTTGTCAGGAGAAGACACTTTGCTTATGGAGGGGAAGGGAAGTTTTTTAAAGAGGAAATGGAAGTGGCAGCAATCCTTAGACTTTATTCAGGAGGTAGGTGCTGATTCAGCAAAGCGTACATTTTACCTGACGTGGGTTGGCTTCATTGGCTTCAGCATGTGAACGATTTCATTGACCTCTGTGAAGTTACTGACCTATTGCAAGTTGCACATATTCCTTGCTTAGCTGGCCATGCTCTGGAAAGGAGAATAAACCAGCCCCTGCCAAAGACCTCCTGAATAAAAGGGCCCAAAATCAAGTTGAGTCCCTTACTTCATTGTTTGAGTGGTTGATTTTCCTTCTTTGCATCAAATCTTTCATCCTGTCCATAGTAAACTATTTGCTGGAAGTATGCCTACCAGCCATGCATTTAATACCCTAGTATGTGATACAGCACCCACAGCAGTCCTCTGGCATACAGTGACATGATAGAGGATATACATTGGGGCAGAAGGGATCACCAACCTCACAATTTGCTCAGAGAGCCAGATATGTCCATTTCTTTGCATCTAAGACAGCAAAGATTAAAAAAAAAAAAGGGGTGGGGGGGGAGGGGCAGGCAGGAAAATCTCATACCTTCTCTATTGCAGTCCCTCTTTGAAGGAAAGAAGAACCTCAATTTCTGGGATAAAGCTGTTACAAGTATTGTAATAGCAGATTGTATATCTGAAGCTTTGTTGTAAGATGCCCCTCATTTCAAGGATCAGAAATTATTCCTTGGGTTAATTATTAGACTTGGGTTCTCCAATCCAGTAGAGCCACTTCTCCATCTCACCAGTGCTGTAACCTGGACTAATTACAAACCAGTAATCTATTGGGAAAGAAGCAGTCCCCCAGAACTGGGGGAAGGAGTGATATTCCCATGCTGTTGAAGCCAGTGGGAGCTTTACCACGATGTGGAAGAAGGGCTTTATACCACTCAAACTTTCTGTTGCCGGCATAGCTTGATGCAGTTACAAAGCACAAACTGAAATGTTAATCTGTTGTGGCCACGTATAGGCAACATAAGCTAAAGTGCCTCCAAGATGCTCCTGTTTAACTTAGAGCCTTCAAGAGCAGAGTCATGATTGAGGGAAGTAAAACAATAACTAAAACTGCTTTTGAGCACAGAGAGATGCACAGGAGCTCACGTAACTACACTGAGTTGTCAGGCTCGCCTTGATGACCTTTGTCTTTGGGTGGAATTAGGAAGCTGGAGGGAGAGGGATAAACAGAAGGAGACATTAGAAAAGAATATTCTCCCTTATGCTCTGTGAATCAAAGAGAGCAAAACTACCACCAGAGGATAAACAATCTGACTTATTTCCCAAAACATGTTGCCAAAGAAGACCTTTGCCACTGAAACTGGAACATCTTATCTCCAGGTATCTCTTCTGAGGTCTGAGAAAGTTGGAAGAGAAGAATTAAAGTGTGTTTATCTGCATCTTCCAGTTAACATCAGGATTATTTGAGTTCACAGAATCTCTCTGGGTGACCTGAGGTGTTTAAAAACCCTAGAAAAGCACAGTACAGTATCTCTCATGCTGAGGGATGAGGCCTCACTAAACATAAGCTCTGAAGAGAAAAATAAAACCTGTGGTTTCCTTTTTGGCTTCTCTGAGCTTCATTTGAACTCCCTTGCCCATTGTCTTTCTCTGTACAGGAAGACAAAATAAATACATAAAACTGCCCAGTGGGACCTATTTGTTATCTCTGGAAAGTTCCTAAATGTAGGTTCAGCTCCTTGCACTTTAAAGGGGTGGAAAAGCACATTGCAAGAGCTGAAAGCAAGTGCAGAGTGCTGTTTTTCAGTCTCAGCAGCCACACAGCAAACCAAAGACAACGTAGTGGTTAAAAACAAAATACCCTTTGCTATCGGAAAGCTGCAGGGTCCTGCCTGTGGAACAACAGATTTGCTGTAACACTGCAATGTGTGTCAACTGGGGTCAATTCTTTATGGCCATAGGATTTCAAATTTGGTGGTTGCTTTTGAGAGGTTGTCTTACTATGTCTCTTAGACCTGAAGCATACATTGAACAAAGTGGTGTGGGCGTGAGGTTTCAACATGCTTTTAATTTCTCTACCATTTTCTGAATTCCTGGTTTATAAGACACAAAAAAATAGAAACCCATAAATAAATGTATTGTAGACCCTATTTAAATATAAATCAACATATCAAAAACCTGTGCTTTCCCTGGGTTGTGCATTAATGTGTTTTCTTCCTTCTTGGTGAAAGGGTGGCTTGTCTGTGTCATTTGCATCAGCCCCAGAGGCACGTAAGGAGTCAGGGAAATCTTACAGCTGGGACCTTGCCTGACACAAAGGGAAGAGTCCTCCATTGCTTTGTATTGACACAGGTGAAACTGAGAATCTGGCCCTCAAGATTTACACCTCAGAGTATTTTGCAGAAGCAATGCTCACTTGTAAGCAATATCCTCTGTCTTATTCTGTCTTATTTATTGTCTCTATCAGCAAGTGCAGTTTGCAGTAATTAAATTGACGCAGGTTTGTTATCCTGGAATGAATTTGTATTGCCATGATTTTTAACGAGGCATAGCATTCATTTGTTGTAGGAAAAAGATCCTTTTGAAAGAAAATCTTGACCTTTTTGCTAGTGAGGAGTACTTGTCATATTTGATTTTGAATTTGTCCATATAGTTTTTATTATTGTGCTAGTTTTCTGGTGCTGGGAGTCTTTTCTGCATGGAAGCAGCAAAACTGCTCGAATTATTTCATCTACATCTTGGGGTATTGCCTCAAGCAGGTTGGGATGTGCTGTGTCGATGAGTATGAGACAAGAAGCTGGGAACTGACTGGAGAGTTCAAAAAAGTGGCAGCAGCAGTGGCCTGAGTGCAACACAGGGGAACCAGAAAGGTCTAAATGTACATTACAGCAGTGCTGACACTTCGGTCGGCCAATGGTGACAGGTGGGAGTGCTAAATACACTATTTGTACTAACCAAAGTACTGCCTTCGCTTGCTTGCATGTCCATCAAGAGCAATTCCCCTGCCATAGCTGAGGACCTTGGTGTACATGGTAAGGACGTGAGTCAGTGACAATCGGTGACAGTCGCTATCCATTTTCCATTTACAAGCTGTAGGCTTAGTTAAGGAGGGAAACCACATCAGAAGCATTTTCCCTGTATAAATGTTTTTAGCTCTGGTTCCACGTGGCACTTACTTCACAGCTCACCACAAGTATGTTTTCTCTGGGGGCAGAGATAGGGGGAGCGAGTATGGTTGCTCTTAACCATTCTGTAAGCCTGACTGACGGGGCTTTTTCAGTAGCAACTCCAATGCAGCCAGCATTTCTGCACCACAGACGTTGAAAGATCTGCACTCACGTGGAACCCCTTTGTAACTAAGGCCAATAGAAGTTTACTGCCATATGAAAAGAAGAGGTTTTGGTTTGAAATCGAGTACTCTCCAAAACTAGCTCTCACATGTTTGACACCACTGCATGTTGCCACCTCTGTAAACTTAAGCTGCAGAAGAACAGGAAAGCAACCTAAAATGTTGTAGTTGTTTTGCTTTGTTATATATGAACCTGTCTCATGAACACCATGGCATAATAATTCAAATGTGCATCTTGTCCCTCCTCTTAACAGAAGGACAGTGTTCAAGGGAACATGACCACAACCTTGTCCATACCAATTAAACACAATTGTTTCAGAAGGCAATTTGCATTGTGCAAACTCCCTTTGGGCGTGTGCTCATAGTGCATTTTAAGAGTACCTCACATTAAGTAACATGCCACTTCTGTGAAGGACACTAGTTCGTTAACCAAAGGTATGGCTTCAGATGGAGTTGGTCAAACACCGCAGCAGTTGTCTAGGCTGCCCTGAGTTGCGTTGTTACCGCCCATCAGGTGCTTAGCATTTACTGCCAGTTTGCTGTCTTACACTGTGGTAGGTGAGAAGTGCTTACATGTCCTCCTTCAAATTACCCAACACTTGCCTTGGGGCTAGAGTGGGTGTGCATGGAGTTACGGTATAGCTGCTGCCTACAGCACCTGAGACTGCCTTAGCCCACAATAATTTACTTGTGCAACCTAAGTGTGAGTTGTTTCAGCTCAAGGCAGTTAGATACATGTTTAACCTCAACTAAACCAGGTTGTCCTACGAAAATATATGTCTGTCTCCTGGAGTTTGCCTGCATTAATGAAACTGGCCTGTTAAAACCAGTACATTGGTAGGTATTGGTAGGCAAATCCCTTAATCCTTAAGGAAATAGAGTTAAATCAGTAAAACCATTCTTATCTTGAATTAGAATGTCCCTGCAGACCCTATAATTTTATCAAGTAAGAGGGAGAAGGTTTTAACTAATTGCATTAGTTCATACAAATGTCTTTTGTGGACCCATTTGGGCCAGTAGACTACAACTGGCATAAAAGATAGCACAGAAATTTTGACTACTGAAAAACTCTGAGCAGGAAACGTTCCCACGGTGCAAGAATCCTTTGAGGCAGGGTGCTTTAATACTGTAATTCATGGATTGTCTACAGGGGGAACATAAGAAAGTTAATCTAAGCTACCTTTTAAAGAAGATTAATTAAACCTCATTAAAACTCTGTGTGGACACTCATTCTGAGAATTAAAGGGGTAGGAAGGGAGGCAAGTTAAATTAATGACACTACAATTCTACATCAGAGGCCTAAGTACAATTTATCTAAACCACTTTCTGTTCTTAATTTAGTGAATATAATTTCATTTTCCTGAGTGTCCCCAGGTAGACAAAGCCACCAGGGAATCGCGGCTGTTGAATTGCCCAGGGCAGTACAGGGGGGGTCCCCAAGAGGTGGCAGTCACTTCTTGGCTCTTATGGCTGACCACAGACCTGAGAGCTGTCCCCAGTGCCACTGGCACCGTGGGTGGTATCAACCTGCTATGGCAGTGGTGGCACCCGGCACAAAAGGGGAGGACCATTTGCTTTCCATGACTGAGTTGTGTGCATGCAGGTAGTAAGGTCAGCCAGTGCTGTGGTCGGGGTTGCTGGTGCAGCACCTCCTGTTCTGTTCTGTTCTGTTCTGTTCTGCTGGGTTTCATCTGGCCCTGCTCACGAGAAGAATGGCAAAAGTCACGTTTCCAACAGAAGGACTGTATGGGGTTCTTTTGTAGTGTTGCATACGTGGGTTTCCCTGTGGTTTTTGGAGACGAGTCAACACCGGTTTCCAGTCAGATCTGTCCTGAGCTGTAGCTGGGTGTGGAGTGGCTTGGGTAGTCCCCCTGCGCAGATACCACCGTCCCCCTGCCTTCTCACTCCCTAAAGCTTTCCAGCTGAGCACAGGGCTAGCAGAGTAGCTTTCCACCAGCAGATTTCAGAGGCAGCCCATGTGTCCGTTCTGCTCCTTGAGCCTTTCCTGCGGGAGACACGGGGCTGCACAGTGCTCGCTGGATTTTGAACACTGGTGCTTGCTGGTAGCACAGCTTCTTCTCCCATCATCTTGCTGGCAGCTTTGTCACCTTTTACCTTCCCGTATGTTCCCCCGCCCTGACCCCATCTTATTTTCCCACAGGGCGGAAAGGAGGAAGGCAGAGAGGGAGGTAGCTGGCAGCATGTTAGTCACATGGAGGACAGCTGGAAGCTTGTCCTTGCAGGCGGCTCTTTCTCTGATCTCAGTTTCCCCCTCCTGTCTTCAATTATGCCCATAAACTGGGTTGAGACCCAGTAGCAGCCGGTTGCAGGGTGCCAGGACACACAATGGGGGGAGCTGCGTGCGCCATGGGCCCATTAGGTGGTCATGACTGATCTCATCTCTCATCTCATCTCTCAGCTATGCCTGAGCTGCTGGGTCCTCTTGGAGGCAGTGGTGACCTGAGTGAGTTACGAGGACCCGGGCTGCAGCAGCTAGTGGAAATACAGATGCTGTGAAGCTCCATTTGCTGTGTAGGCAGTGGGAGCTGGAGCTGGCTGTGGTCTCTGGCAGGCAGCCAGCTGCCTGTCTGGTTTAGGGACAGATGGGGCACGGCCAGTGCTCCTTGCCTTAGAAAGGGGTGTCCCCCAGCAGCAGGCATGGAGCAGTTTGCCACACCGATGTGAATGGCAACTTTGTGGAAAAGTCCCCTATAATTAGAGAGGAGCAAAATGAATAGTTTCCTGTAATAATTGTTTGGAAGCAACTCTGGCAGCTGTTTGCTCTCTGTTCAGGAGTGATTTCTCCTGGGGTTTTGGTGCTTGCCTGTTTCTCCATCTATGCAGTAGAATTTTGTTATTATGGGAAGACGTGTTTCCATTGAAGCCGACATGGTGATTAAAACAAATTATATAAAATGTCCTAGCCTCCACCTTGCCCCAGAAGGTGCACTGAGAATGGAAAGAATTGTAAAGGATATGGAAGCTCCTGCTCTGCAATGCCATCCGAGCCCCATCCCCAAGCCTTTCCTCTCCCAGTCTGTGGTTGCTAGTGCCAGAGCCAGCACCCCGTGGGGACAGCATGTACCAGGCTGGTGGCATGGGGACTTGTGCAGAGAGTAACTGCTTTGTGGTGTATTTCTTCCAAAAATAAAAAGGCTGTGCGTTACAATCTGCAAAAGATAGGGAAGTGATTGAACGAGTCTCTCAGAGGCATCCTTTATCCCATGGTGAGTGGACAGGGTTAATTGTCTTCTATCAGTAATTTCACAGTCTTACCCTTAGCTCTGCTGCGGCTGCAGAAGAAACAACTGTGTGGCACGGTGATATGCGACACGTACTGTGAAATTTATTAACTTGCCACTACCCAATTACTACAGGCAATTAAAAGGTAAACTGTTAATCATGTGACAGAGCAGGATTCAGATTACTTTATTTGATTTAAACCATTATCTGTTGGGAGCCTTCTCCTGTTCCCAGTGAGCTGCCGTGTGGTTGCAGCAAAACTTCTGTGGTGCAAGGTGACGATGTGACAGGTCGTGCCTGGGAGTCAGGCGTGTGGACAGTTGCGCCGAGTGTCCCCTGTACGTTATGGCTGTGCTGCGAGCACACTGGCTGGCCGTGGCAGCGTGGTTTTGCTGAGAAGCAACCATCCATCAGCAACCAGAAAGAGGGTGGGAGCTGCGGTGGGGCTAGCCAGGGGCGTGGGGACGGGAGGGGACTGCTCCTGACTCTTGTGCTCTTCAAAATGGATCCAGAGGCCTCCGGTTTGAAGTCATTAGGCAGGGGATTGCACTTTAGTGCTCTCTGATGGGAAGGCAAAGCAAAAAGCAAGCCTGCTGCATTCAAGCAGACGCTGGCAAGAGGAAGAGCCATCGTTTAGCCTGGCTGAAATCTGTCAGAAAGGTATTTTGCAAAATACAGCTGTTGTACTCAGAGAGGCTCTCTCATAAAACCAATCAAATTTCTTCTCGAGCAGCTAAGAGCTGTCAGCTGCTTCTATTACCAGCTGCTGTATATCTGCAAGCCTCCTTTCTTGCTAGTGTGGGTAGACAAGAGCCTTCATGCACTGGGCACTGTATAAACACAATGAAAATATGGTCTCTGCACTAAAGATCATGCAGCTTGATGCAAGAGACAGTAGATGTATCTGGACAGACAAATGGGGAACAGGAGGAAACAAGGAGACAAACATACTAGAAGTGATTTTATGACAAATAATACATCCATTGGCCTTAGTGGTCTAGATGTCCTCTAGAGACTAAGGGCAATGTGGTCCTTCTTGTCCTCTTGTTGTAGGTTGCCTGTTGGGCTCCAAGAAAAAAATACAACATTCCTCCTGTATCACTCATGAGCCTTTCTTGTGGTTTCCTTGTTTAGTTGAAGAGAACAAAATCTTGGAAGAAGCAGTGGGGTATTTCCATTGTTTCTCAAAATGTCTGAATCATATAAGGACAGATGTTTAGGCAGTATGAAGCTAATGCAGCTCTGCTAAAACCCGTGTATAGTAGAGGAGGAAGCAGGCAGTAGTTTTGTCTGAAAAGTTCTAAACTAAGGTTATATATGTAATAGTGTTGTTAACATTTAAAACAGAAGCAAGAAGGCTTGCTCCGTGGAGGTGGCTGTGTGATATTTTGCAAATTAAGTTAAAGCGCCAGTCAGCTTTGGGAAAAAGAAAAAAAAAAAAAAGAAAAAAAGAAGACTTTCATTTCAGCAGTAGGGTCATATCTACAAGAGATAGGTCAGGGCGCCTGTTGGTTTCAACCACACAGGTTTCCATTACATGTAGATCTACCACGGTTGTTGCAAGAATTGCTGAATGCTGCTGAATTTTGCCAGAGTGTGGAGTTGCCAGCATGCATGTCCCTGACAGGTGATGAGGACGAAGGAGGGATCAGCTCTTTAGAGCTGCTCATACATCACATCCCTACTCCATGTACTGTTTGCATTTGGGGAGTACACTGCTCAGTGCTCTCTGGCTGTAAACTCAGATTTTGTGTCCTTTTTATCCTCTACACATTAGGTTGCTGAGAGAGGGTTTCTGCTCTAGATCCAGTCAGTTACTTTCCAAGTATTTTGAACTGGCAAAGACTTTTTTATTGAAATTTTTCTGTAGGAATGTGTTGCTTTCAGCAGAGCTTTTGCTGCAAGCCAGGAGGGCTCCCGTAGGCCCAGGCTGCTGGGCCCCTGGGCTCCAAAACTAATGTGTTCTGGGATTGATGGAAGCTCGACCTCCTTGTGCAAGAGAATAACCACGAAGCGCTCGCACGGGAGTGCACTGCTCAGTTCCCAGTTGTACCGGTGAGTTGCTCCCTGCCTGCACAAGCATTAGGCTGAGGGCAAGCAGCTCTCCTGAGTGGCTGGTTGCCCGAGCAGGCAGCTGCCCATGGGTGGTGACTGAACCAGGGTAGATAGGTGATCTGGAGATGATCTGCTGCTTTCTGGCTCACAGGGATGAGTTGGTGGTGAAAATTGTGTCACTACCAGAAAGAGCAAAAATTTTAAAAAATCGAGAAGGCACAGCTGGCAACATTTGCTCAGTCAATTCAAGTGTATTTCAGAAAAGAAGAAAATTCATGGAGTAGATTCAGTCACCTGCAAAGGATGAAGCAGCATGGAGGATACTGAGGGATGAATGTTCATTAATGATTTAAAAGGGGAGTATGGCTGTGAAAGGCAGTATCAGAAATCCTCACAAGTAGGTAACAGCAGTCAAGGTAATGTTTGCAGCTCTTCAAAAGCGTTTCTTGGATGTCTCTTCAAAAGAGCTTGGATGCACTGAGGGAGGGCTCTGCCATCCTTTTTTCTGTTTGAGTACCCACCTGAAAATAAATGCAAGATGGATTTTCTTGTAATAAATGTTAAATGAGAGAACACTCAGAGCCAAGACGAGGTAAAAGATTTGAACGCTCAGAGTTAAAAGTCATCAATTCCCCAGCAAGGTTAGATGAGCTTAATCTGTATAGATCAGTAAGAACTTCAGGAGAGAGCCTAAAAAGAAATGAGAAGCTTTATTCTCTTGGACATTAAACATCACATCTGATTATTTGGTAACTCACAGGGTGATCTCTGCATGGGGCTGCACATGCGCTTCCGTGCACATGTGTGTTTGCCCGTGAGTGTAATGTGGCAGTGCCAAAGCATTTGTAAATGCAGGTAAACTAACTCCAGCTCAAATTTATTCCATAAACAGCTCTTCAGACACACTCACCTATGCATAGATTCATTTGGTGGGTTGTTTCAAAATCACATAAGCTTAGACTGAGATGATTGCAGCTCTTGTTTGTGCCCAGGGGAGTCATTTAGCTAGGAATCAGACAACCTCTAGCCCTAAAACTATGAAAAGCAGAAATGCATACCATTATTTTTATTAGAAAACAGGCTGTTCAGCTTCTGCAGGATCCTAAGCACTGTATTTAAAGCCTCAGAGTAACTTCCTTACTTCTAATCATTTCATATCTTTTACTTATCTTCAGTCTTCATCTTCTGCTTTGTCTTTTGCAGTCTCATAAAATGTTTAATAACAGTTTAAAGAAAAATAATACATTGGATTTCTGTGGGTCAGGGGAGGACTAGCCTGTTCTTAGTGTTTGATCCTTTCTGGAAAGAAAAATCCTATTGGTATCTTCCTGCAGCCAAGCCATTTGAAAAACTCACCAGCCTAACACAAACCGTGTCTAGGTGTTTTGTCTTCCCTATCTTTTATCTGTATCTCAGTGCCACCAATGAAAGGAAGAGAGAGGCAGAGCAGCTTCTCATGCTGACATTGACATAACTTGGCACTTGCTGGAGATTAAAGTGAATATGACAAGATCTTTATTTCTGAGGCAGTCACAGGGTTCTGAAGTGCTGACTTCTGTCAGTATGGCAACAGCAAGCCTCTCTGCCTCTCCCTCCTGTGAATGCTGTTGCTATGAGAGAAGCAAGAGGCAGAGATGAGACAAGACATGATTTAACCCTTCAAATATTCTAGGCTTCACCAGTATGCCAGTGGCTTAGGATAAAATGAAGAGATGAAAAAATAACATGAGGCAACACTACCGATGGCTCATAATGATACAACCATGAATTGTGCAGCTGCATCTGTCCAACACATGCAAAAAGGATACCAGTGCCTAGGAACGGACATGTAATGCATAGGGCATGGCCTCCTGTGGTTGTAAACCACTATAAAATTATTAACCTAACAGGGCTTATTCTGACTTAAAGCAATTGAGAATTTGATGTACAAGTCCTACTTTTCACATTTCTTCCCACCATGAGAGCTACCTGTTTGTGAACACACATAGCATAGTCTTAGAATTTTACTGAAAATGAGTTCATTGTGAATTCCTAGCCACCTCCACCAGGCTGAGATATCCCTGAGTGGGGAAACTGCTTTCTTCCAGCTTGTTCCAGTCTGCAAAGGTGTGGCCTCCATTTCCCCCCAGCCCAGGCACATTTTCTTATTCTGCCTTTGGACTGCTGCAGAGAAACTCCCATGGGGAAGAGGGCACACATAGTTTAAGTGGATCAGGTTCAGCTTAGTCAACACAGGCTTGGACAAAGCAAAATTTAGTCCCTGCTTGAAGCAGTTTTGATCCTGTTCTGAGTCTGTTTCCTGAAGGCTAAAAAAATGTCTGAGTTGTCTGCTTGGGGTGAAAGTGGCATGAATCATCAGGGAAACCCAGGAGGAAGTACCTGAAATTTTCTATCCTGGCAAACACAGACAAGTGGGCTAGAAGCGGGACCAGGAAGGTTAAACTCCCAGTCCTTCCTTGACCCCTTTCTGCTCCCAGTTAGTTTGATGCAGGGCATTTCTTTTTACCCAGATGTCTCTTCAAAATGAATCAATTGATCTTGTATTCCCTCTAAGTGAGCTCCCAGAGTTTAACCCAACTTTTTTATGGGACTTGAAGCTCTCAGATGGAGAGTCCTCCAGAAACGCTGAGCCCCATTGAAGCTACTAGAAGAACATGGGCCAGCAATGTGCCCTTGCTGCAAAGAAGGCTAATGGTATCCTGGGCTGCATTAGGCAAAGTATCGTCAGCCTGTCAAGGGAGGTGATCTTTCCTTTCTACTCAGCACTCGTGAGGCTACACCTGCAGTGTTGTGTCCAGTTCTGGGCTCCTCAGTACAAGAGAGACATGGCCATACTGGAGAGAGTCCAACAAAGGGCCATGAATATGATAAAGGAACAGGAGCATCTCTCATGTGAGGAAAGGCTGAGAGCTTGGACTGTTCAGCCTGGAGAAGAGAAGGGTCAGGGGGATCTTATCAATGTTTATAAATACCTGAAGGGGAATGTAAAGAAGATGGAGCCAAGCTCTTTTTGGTAGTGGTCAGTGACAGAACCAGAAGCAATGGGCACAAACTGAAACACAGGAAGGTCCGTCTGAACACAAGGAAACACTGTTTTACTGTGAGGGTGACTGAGCACTCGCACAAGTTGCCCAGAGAGGTGGTAGAGTCTCCCTCCTTGGAGACATTCAAAAGCCATCTGGACATAGTCCTGGGCAACAGACTGTAGGTGGTCCTGCTTGAGCAGGGCAGCTGGACCAGATGACTCCAGAGGTCCCTGCCACCCTCAGCCATACTGTGATTCTGTGAACATCAGGATTTCATCAATATAAGTGGAAAAATTAATCACTTTCTCCGTGTCTTATGTTTTCACCCTGTTTTCACCCTTTCTGGCTTGGGCTGGACTGCCAGCTGACATCACTCAGTGTAGTTCCACTAACTTCAATTAATGTTCAGAGTTAAGTTGGATAATTGTTACCAACAGTCTGGTCCTTCTCTATTGGACAGCAGAAGGGTTCAGCATTGCGCTCACTCACCTCATAAATAGGAAAGCTGCAACTACATGAGGAAAGCACTTGGTGAAAGTACCAAAGAAATCCATCCTCTCCCTTGTTCAGAGGATTTAGTAGTTAGGCTGGTTCTTTATTTCTGGAAACTAGTTACTCCATCAGTTATTGACCATCTTCATCTTGTTTGGTTAAATAATTTCTAGCACAGATTGTTTATGCTTAAGGGCTACTGCAAAGTCCCATGCAGCAAGTTTTTACATCCCTATTTGTCAGAAGCACTAACATATTCTACAAGAAAGCCCGCACTGAGCATGCCCTATTTCCTCTTTTTTTTTCATGCACTTCTCCTACTATCACTTTTAGCAAGAAAATGTTGAATTCAGTTAACTTTTGGTCTGACACTGCACAGCTGATTCTATGCACTGTGTTACCCTTGGCGTCAAGATTGCAAAGGCTGAGAAGAATCTGTTATCACATTCGATACCTCCATGAGTTTACTCACAAGTCTGCATTTACTCCATGTGTAAATGGAGGCCAGATGCTGCTCCACAAATGTAATTCCATTTGTATAATACTGGGGGATTCACTCTGCAGGGCTGACTCCCAGAGAACAAGGTGGGCAGTTGGGGGTGAGGGATCCCATTGTATCCACCTACTTGAGCTTCCTGATTTTGTGTTGGAGCCCAGGCAGTTGCTGCAGGGAATATGAGAGCAGTATCTTTGAGTGTTTCAGTAGAGTGTTGTGCAAGTCAGCTGAAGATGGAAGAAATTTGAGCAGGAGCCTCCCATGATGATGCTCCACAGTGCAGTAAGAGCAGCAGCTGTGAACAGCTGTGTGCAGGAGGACAGCTTTGGCTGTTTGGGCAACAGTTGTTGCTCCAAGAGCCACTGTGGTCTCCTCCAAAGCATGAGGCTGGGTGGGCTTGGTCAATTAAAATGCCACAGTGCTTTAGAGAAAACAAAAATTCTACACATCTGGGGACCACTCCTGAAGCCTCTTCTCAACCAAGTAATCCACAACGTAACTTTGCTGCCATAGGTTTGTGTGCAAGCATTACAAGATCAGTAAAAATTACATTATTAGGTATTATATGATACTAAGTATGTGCATGTGTCTATTCAAAGTAAGATGGAGGGATGCAGACCTCAATCCAGAATGTGACCCATAGCATACCTGGGAGCACATGCTGTGCTGTCAGTGGTGCATATGGCAAGGACCAGTGGCCCATTTCTCCCCAATTCCTCCTCATAGTGATTTCATGCCTGCCTTGAGACCAGGTTGCTCTGTGTTGCTCAAGTTTTAGAAGGTTAGATATGATGCAATGAAAGGTGTTACATGCGCCCAAGTGGGATAACAAGTAACCATGGCCTGTAAGGGCACTGGTTTCCAAATCTCTTACAAGCAAGGCTGCTGCTATCTCTCTGAGTAAAATAAGAAGCAGATCTTGCCGTTTATGTGGTCACCAGGGTGTGCACTGCAGTCTGCACACCCTTATTGATTCTCCACCAGCAGTGCTGGCTACACCTGCTGCGTAATGCGTGTTTTCACTACAGATACTACTCTGTGTCTGCCTTGCGGTATGTCTTGTGACTTTTAATTTCAGTTTTCCCTGGGAGTAGTTGGGCAACTGTTATTACCCAGTATTTGTCAGATTATCACTACTGCATGTGTGTTTCTTTCAGTCATATTGATCTGACCCGTTGCCAGTTAAAGAAAGAAATGCATTTCTTAATGCGTTTTTCTTTCCTCCAAGGAATCTGCTGCTTTTAAGCAGAAAATAGTTACATTTCTTAGCTGTTTCCCTGTGTGGTTAAGACAGGGCAGTACATGAGGCCAGGACCTCACTTTGCGTTTGGGCTTGACCCTATAAACACTTCCTGTGGCATGTTTCATTTCACGTAGCACCAGGTCAGGGCTGCTTCAGCAGTAGGTCATGGCTTTTTGTTGGTAGACCAGGGTGGAGGCCAGCTATTAAGGACGCCCCAGCAGACCCAGGCTGAGACACCTCAGCGGACCCAGGCTGAGAACGCCCCAGCAGACTGAGGTTCAGGGTGTGTTTTTTTTGCCCATGAGCTGAGCCGTATATGGCTGCTTCCTGTCCCATGGGCAGAGGACTTCACTGTTCTGGGTCATCAAGTCACCAAGAGTAATGATTGCTGAAATGACTTCATTAAATTATCTAGAAGTCTGGCTTCTCCTCTTTTCTTTCCTGAGTCCAGAAGTTGGTAACCCCAGAACTGGCTCACGGCTATTCCTACTTGGTGTCCCCTGTGGTAGAGCTGCTCCCACGTCAAGCACCAAGACGTGCTGTGCCTCCCTCAATGCCATGTCCGCTCCTGGCAGGGTGCTGGCCTTGGCTCCAGAAGGCCTGCTTGCTTTGCCCACCCTGACCTGGGGGAAGACAGATTTTGTTTTATTTATTTTATTTTTATTTCTATTTTATTCTATTTTATTTTTCATTTAAAAGCTTTCCATCAATTTGTCAATTGAAATAGGAGGCAGTCTTCTACACCAGTACTCACTCATGTAAACATGCTGATCAGCTGAAACATTAAAGCTAAAGTTGAGTGCTACATCATTTAATCAATGACCAATGTATACTTCAGCACATCTACAGTTGCAGGTGGGGGTGAAGCAGTTCCCACCATTATGTCCAGTTGTTAGGGTACAGTTAGACACTGGAGTTACCTTTTTCGTGTATAATTTATTAGGTAAATGGTCCTGTAATACTCTGTGTAAAGAGGGAAGTGAAAAGCAACTGAGTGAGACCACCATTTCTGGATGTTACTAGTGGTAGGTGCTATTAGTCAGAACTAGAAACTGTAAAGGAGCTATGACCTTTTATAAGTACTCGGCAAAACACTAAGTTACTGCTGGTCAGTTAAAAGCAGTTTGGTGTTTAATAGTGGTTTATGATTATTTTCAGACACAGACGAGTGAGGAGTTACCTAGGGCAACTTGGAGTTGTCCAGAACTGAAGCAGCCTGCAGTAAAGATGAATACAGGGAGGCTCATACAGCAGAGGAGCTCAGCAGATGACAAGGGGCCTGCCAAGGGCCTGAAAGAGGAGGTCAGAATGGATGTGGGGTATTATGAAACAGCAGATGTCAAGGGGACAAAGCAGAGGGTTAAAACTAAAGGAGTCAGGCATGAGAGAGTGATAGCCACATGGAGATCCAGCTAAGATACTGAAGTACAATAACATGAGCCAAGCATCAAAAAAAAAGCAGTCAGGAGAAGCAGGTAGCAAAAAGAACAGCCAGCAGCTAGGTTTATTTCTAGCCTCTTGGCATGCATGAGACATCACCTTTGGGTGGGCCTGATAGCCAGAGGACATGACAGCTTTAGCTCTTTTGTCTCCAACTCTTGTGATTTATGTGCTCAGTTCTCTGATCTGGTGCCTTTCCTGCCATTAAGAGGGCGATGCATTGCAGGACTTTTAGGGTAAAGCATTTTTCAGTCAATGTAACCCACCAGTTCCCAAGATTTCAAGACAGTTGGACGAAGTGGTGAATATACCATTCTTCTGCTGCTGGCTGCTCTGCCCACCAGGAGTACTTGGGAAGAAAATTTCATCTTTCTTCTACTTAGTGCTGTGCTAGCAAGCACTTGTGAGCGGGCTGTAATTCACAGAGCAATGGGGCAGAAACTGATGCAGCCTGCTCCATGGCCCAGGAGCAGTCTCTGCTCCTGGGGCTGTATTTCATTATTGATCTCCCTGGGCAGGCTATTAACAGTGGGGATTTGCCACCAGTTTTTGCCACCGAAACAGTGAGCTTTTGCCACCTCTTTTCTCCCTAATACCAGGTAAAAAGGAGACATGCAGCTTCACCTCCAGTTTTCGGGGTGAGAAGCGAGAGGCATAAGCAGCAAACGATGCACAAAACCAACTCCCTTTCTGCCACATGCCAGGGTTTCACAAGCCAGGTATTTTCCATAAGATGTCCTACATCTGCTCACAGGAGCATGGGAAGCCTAAAACTCTCTCTGCGTCCTAATTTAGCCAGGCTGTCTAATGAGACATACCAGACCATCAGCAGCCTAAATAGTTTTTCATGGCTGTGACTGTCTTTGGGGATTGCTTCATGTCTGGGTTTTTTACCAGAGCCTGAGGAAGTGAAGTAGCCAACACCAGGTGAACAGTGGTGGGAGGCAGATGATTAATTTGTGGGCTTCTTTGCAACTCACAGCCTGAATGGCTCCCCAATGGGCTGGGCTTGGTGCAGCACGGTTTATGGTCATTTCAGAGCATTCATTTGGAAGTGCTAATACTATCTGGTTATATTTTAGGTGCCTTTTTTTACCAAAAATTAAAGGATTTCAGTTATGATGAGGAATAAAAAGATGGAGCTGGAGCCTCGGGGAGTATGCAGCAACGACTGCCTAGTTGCACAGGGGCAAAGGCTGCAGACAGGCTTGCATCTTACACTGAGCTGGATCGATGGCAGGTCTAACCGCGTGCGTGCTATAGCACTGTTCTCTGCCTATGAGGAAAAGAGCAGGGTGGTAACAATGAATATAGTAGGATATAGAAATAAAGAGTTGTGATCGTGGTTATTTCATTGCCATGGTAAAATAAAGCAAGGACACTTGATACTTTTTTTGGTAAGAAAAATTGTGGCAAATGTTACTGAAATAGAGATTAGGTTTCTGGCAACTTTGCAAGTCACATAGCCTACACTTAGATACACTGTTTATAATGGCTTAATAGTATTTTTTGTTAAAACATACATTCATTAAAAAAATCTTCAAAGCAATCCATCTTTGTTGTACAAAAGGTTAAATCTATAAACCTTAGCCTTAGGCAGGTTTTAAGGTTGTGTTTGAGGAGGACTGTTCAAGTCCTTAAATGCCTGCCTGGAGTGGTGGCCACTTTAGGACCACTTCGAGGCTTAGAGAAGTCCTATATATTGAAAAAGGAGGCTGTGGCCTTATGTGGGGTTACTAAACCCCCCCGCTATCCTGAACGTATCTGTTTATTAGCAGTGCCAAAAGATGAATTTATTCTTTCCCCTGTGCTTTCAAATAAAGCCCTTGTGTCCTTTAAAAACTCAGTAAGAGTTTGTAGTTAACTTACTAAATTAACAGGGTTGGAAACCTGAGCAGTCTGGTGTGTCCATTCTCACTGGAATGACTTATGGTTTTGACTCACTGGGTTTTGTTGCCAAACACAAGGAATGTTTTGTTCCAGCAACATACCTGAGTGCAGCAAACAGGGGGCACGCACGCGGCTGGTGCCGCAGTTCAGCAGACAGAGCAGTAACTTCATAAAGTAGCTACCTCGATAACCTGTGGTCTTTAGGGTATATGGCCCTTCTGGGAGTGCTTACAGACCTACTAGGGTCCTTTTAATGCTTTCAAACTGCTATATACAATTCTTTGTTTCCAAATGATTTAATTACAAGTTAATGAAGTAAGGGACTTGGATACTGTGTTACATGCAGAAATACATGTCTGCCTTCTTGACGCTGAGTATAGACATTTTCCACTTGCAATGGTATTCACATATTCAGGACTCCAATCCCCATTATCCATTCCTTGAAAGTAGGGCAGACTTTTGTCATATATTACGTTATAATCCTTCCAAAGATAATGAGGGGACTCTTGTTGCATTTCAAAACAGTGTGACCAAGATGAGGATTTGATCCAGCAGCTACACTCTTCCAGAAAAACTAACGTACTTGCAGCTATTTGATATTGAGCTATTTTGGCCCTCAATTGAGAAATAAATAGGTCAGGCAAGGCCTTTGAAAGGAATTTAATAGATACATCTCACACTTGCAGAGAAGCATGAAACTCTCCTGCTAAAATGAAATTGGGTTCATGAAAGGCCACAGTTATCTTTTAAAGTAAGTTTTTGCATGTCTGCAGAGCAAACACTGCATTAAAGATAAGGGTAGAGTCTCTGTTTTACTGATAATGCTCCAAGTTTTCTTTTTTCCTCCAAATTATGACATAGCTTCCTGCAAGCGAACAGCCAGCCTGCTAGATCTGACTTTTGCTTTATTGCTGTATAGTGACATACCAAACTAGTAAGGCATCAAGCAGTAAGTACAAGAAGAACCATGAGTTGCCAAAATAACAGGAAAATACTTTAAAAAATTATTTTATTGGTGACTTTTAAGTCCTGCTATCAGTTGTTCAGAAACTTGTGATGTGGTTAACAATGCCAAGTTGGCTTTACTCTAAAGCTAATTTTGCCTTTATAAGCACAATCCCTTACAAATTTGGGAAAGGGTCTAAAAAGGACCTGATGTGTCTTTAATTATATATAGATATCCATGTAAATAGATGTATAGATGTCTATACAGGTATATCTATCTATCTTTATTTACATATAGATATAGGAAGCCTTTATAACCATACTTTGCTCCATCCTAAACTTCCACCAGAAGTGCCTTCCCACTGAATTAGAAGGTGTCACACAAACAAATGATTTCGCATGTGGCACAATGGATGGGGTGGAAACCTCCAGCGGAGAAAAGAGTTTAAATGCACCCTTGGAGCTGGCAGCTAAAGCAAAACAGAAGCTTCCCCTGGCCTGCTAAAGCTCATCTGCTTTCGGAGGTGTCCATGCTTCCCCCCGAAGCTCCTTGTCCCCCTCAGACCCATACAGTGCCAAATTACAGTACCCTCTGAAGTGAGGTTTGCATGCTGCTGTGGTAACAAGGATTGGGAGGTCCGTTACCATTTCAGACCCCTTGTCTAACCCAGCTATGCTGGATACTAATATCAGTGAGGCAGTAATGGCTGGGACTTGCAAGCCCCCCCGGGGCCATGGGATCTGCTGGCTGCTGCAGCCCCTGTTGCTGTGGGCTTGCTGTTCCCCGCGCCCCGCTCCTGGCTGGCTCAGAGGCACCGGTGCCACAGCAAGCCCCCCCTCTGGCTGCCCTTCAGCTGCACCAAGTGCAGCACCAGCCATGCCTGGGGTTCAGTAAAGAAGCAAAATGGGAAGAATAGCAGAATTGGAAAGCCCTACTTCCTCAGATAAGGTTGTGGGGCACCCCTGCCCCTGTTACTACCTTTGGTATATCTCAGCTAACCTGTTGTGGGCTGATGTATGAACCTACAGCTACCTCCTTCCTCGGCCATGATCTTAAAAGCTCATGAAGAGGAGCAGGGGCTGCCTTACACCCCATGACCCAACCTGTGACAGCCTACAGCCCAGACCCCAGGGTCGGGACACTTCCCAGATGTATCATGTCGACACAGCTGCAGCAAGGCATTGGGTCAGGGGACATTTGGCTTCATGAGCAGCACAGAGTGACTGCAGTGCGGTGCCGCTCTGCCCCTGGGCAGGGGCTGCAGCCAGGCAGAGGTGGCCCCACCTTGCTCTGAGCCTGCAGACACTCCTCTGGGCCACTTGGGCTGGGGTAATTCATAAGTAAGTGATGGTGTCATTCAGGTCATAGCGAAAGTTTGGGTTTGGTAAGCTGAGAGAGTCCTTGCTGAATATTGGGATGCACTTGTATGTGGTTAAATAGAGGCCCAGAGGATGTTTGTCATTGAATAACACAGCAGAAAGAAATGCAGGAAAAATGCTCTTTTACAAGTTCAGGACATGGTCTACAGCCTGTTACACTCCTGCTCTCACAGAAACTCCACACCAAGAAAATGGTTTGAGAGAACTGCCCCATCGAGCACCTGCAGGAAGGCCTGGAACAATGGCTAACGCAGGAAGGATGTTGCAGGTGGATACGGCACGTTTGTGCCAAGGTGCAGAGCAGAAGAGAAGTCACCACGGCTCTAGCGGACGCCAGATGTTTTATGACTTTTCAGTATGTTTTGAAAAGCATCCCATGGATGATCACAGAACTGAGGAATAAGGCTAATGGCAGGCTGTGTTAATACTGGGTGGCTTTACACTGTAAAGGTGGTATTTTGTGGCCTCTTCACTTCAAAGATGGGAACTTAAAGAGGCTGAAGTGAAAAAGCGCGGTGGAGATTAGCGCTGCTCTTGGGAGAGCAGGAATGAAGGTTGAAAGCAAGACTGAAGAAGCTGATGCAAGTGGTTAGGGAGTTGGGATTTCGAGAGAAAAGGGTGTTTCTTGGGAGCAGTGAGCCGATGGGCTCTCCAGGCACAGCGGCTGCAGGGCAGCGGTGGCAGGGACAAGGCAAATCCATGCCCCAGCACAGCTGCTCCGTGGCCCCGTGATGGAGGGGTGTTGCAGCAGGTGGAGCTTGTGAGTTCAGTCTGCATCCTCTCTGCTCACCCCAGAAGCCTACCCCAACCCAAGAGAGCTGCTGGAAACCTCCTTGTATGCCCGCCAGAGCATACAGCTTCGGAGAAGGAAGCTTCTACAGTCAACGCAGAATACAGCTTCGGCTTTTGAGGTGTTCATCAGGGAAGGAGTGTATAGCAGAACAGGTAATTCACAACCAAAAGGGAAACCAAAAGAACTTTTCAGGCATGCAGGCATATAAGGCCGATAGGAAATCAGTGTTAAGATGCCACTGGACAAGGACACTTGTATCACTTGTACAGTGTCGCAGTTCTGCTAGTGGTAAGAGTTATTTTGTGGGCAGCATGGTACTAGCGAATTACTGGGTTTCATTCTCCACAGTTGATACTTAGCTACCCTCTTTCACAAGTATCAAAAATACTTAAATGGCAGAAAAGTAAATAAAGCCTTACCACAAAGTCTGGGCATGAGCAATGCTAAATGTCACTGGCTTTTGCCACTAGTATTATATATCACGTTTAGGTGACCGGTTCCTGAGGTAATTGGAGCGGGAGCCTGGAGCGGAGGGCCTAACGTGCTAGCCTTTGCCAGTGGGTTATGAGCTTGATGTGAATATGTAGTAAGGTAGCAGGCATGTTGTCTTTCTGAGGGCTGAAAAGATCTTGGCTAAATCCCAGCAAGACAGGAGGGGAAACCCTGGAGCAGATCTCAACATCATAAAAATTGAGACCCTTCCTCCTGTTATTTGCAACGTTTTCTCTGATATAGGCCAGCAACGACTTCGAAATATTAGGTGCACCTTCACTAAGTCTTCTGAGTTATTCCTATGTTATTTTTGTCTGGTTTTAATTGGTTGACTATCTGTGGGCCCATTCTGCTGTTACTTTGGTGTTTGCAAGCTTTCAGATTCACTGCATATGCCCTTGTGTTCATATTTGTATTTGTGACTCTCCCAAAGTTTTATAGGACATAGCACATCTCCAAAGATTGTTATTCATTATTTAAAACCTGCTGAATTGGAATCCAAATTCTGTCCATTCTCTGTTGGCCATTATTTATTTTCCATTCATAAACTTTTATCAAGTAACGCCAGACGGCATTCAGGCAGCGCAGCAGCCAAGAGGTGAAGTAAGCCATTCACAAACACGTCGCAGGCTGATAGTCACCCGTAGACACTGGTTGGTGAATCATACTGAGCAGCGAATACATCCTGAATATCAGGATCCTTTCACATGCTGAAGGAAGTGTTGCAGTTTTACTCATTTGATCTGCATATTGCTCTCTGGAGGTTTTCATCCCAACATGTTTCTTTTTACAACAATTCAGGGACATACTATGAAATCTGGAATTCTGCTAAATTCAAGCAAACTTCTTGCTGAGTATGACATTTAAGATCTTAATTCTGCAACAAGATATGTCAAACATATGGCCACATAGCAACACATTAAAATGTGAATTTACTTCGAGTTGCAAGAGGAATCCTACACATGAACATACAGGGCTCTGCTCAGACAACGCAGGAGCACGCAGGCTGCAGCTGTAAGTGGAAGGAAGACGACAGCTCCACAGGGTTTTCCTGTCGCCTCTGCGGCCTTATAAGCCCATTTGTGGGTGGAAGTGCAGAATTAACAGCTAAGGGCAAAAGATTTTGCCTATGGGTGAATCTTACCATGCTAGTTATAAAGTGACTTTTGCCTGGATAATGGCAAGTGCCAGGGAGGGAGTGAGGAAAGAGATACAAACCTCTTCACTATAAATATTTCTTGTTGAAAATATCCTGGAAGATATATTTCTGAAAGTCTCAGTTTCACCTTTTTCTTAACCCTGTTGGTATTGCTGAGATGGCAGTGACACCCTGTGGTACCAGCCGCTGGTGCAGCACTCGGCAGTAGTTCGTTCAGGAAGTCAGTACAAGATGGCAATAACAAAAAGTCCAGGGATGTTTTTAATTCATCTTCACAGACTGCATCCTCCATCCTCCCTGACTGCCTTTGCACTAAGCAGGATGTACCTTTCTGGATTTAAACGTCCTGGAAGTAGCTACTGTCTCTTTCTGAGCATTTGTGCAGTGCTTGCATGGTGAGTCTCTCTGGTTCGACTCACATCTCTTGGCTTTACAGTAAGAGGAAACAGCTGTAGTAACAAACCAGTCTTGCATCACGGTGTACCTTTGCTATATAACTTAGTGAAAATGCTTGCTGTCTCTTTGCTTGCCCTGGTGAGGAAGGAAGGCTTGTGGTTGGAGGGGACAGTGCTCATCTTGGGTATTTTCTCTCTTTCAGGGGGTTCATGAGTCGAAAGGTGTGACTGAAGATTATTTGAAACTGGAATCCCTGATCCAGAAAGTCGTTTCTCCTTACTTGGGCACATATGGTCTGTATTCCAGTGACGGACCCTTCACGCACTCTTCCTGTATCTTGGGTAAGAATAACAAGAGACTCGATTTGACACAGTACAGAGGGCTTCACCAAACCTTGGTTCACACAAGGCCAGGGTCCACACGAGCGTAGACTGCCAGTATTGACGCAACGTGGTCAGGCTCATTTCCTAAGGCCATGCTCTTTGCAATGTGCAAAGTCACAGTGAAACTTGCCAGTGGCAGAAGATGAAAACAGATGATTATAACAGTGCTCATTAATAAATCTGCAAATCTAGAGTGTGTTTAGCATTTCCATTCTACCTTTTAATGAGAGAGCTTTAACACAGGATGCTTTATGGACGGTGAGAGGAAGAAGCAAGAAGCTATCTCTAGAGTGCTGAGTAGTGTCTGTTCATTAGTGCACAAAGATCATAGAAGGCTGTTTAAAGCAGTGAAGAGAGTAGGAATTTGTCTTAGAGAAGACTAAGCGATAAGTCTTCAAACATGTAAAAGCTTTCTGCAGGGTGGAAGGTAGTAAGCTGTTCTCCATCCCACTGGAGATAAGAAAAATAGTGGACCACACATAGCAGGGGAATTTCAGATTACATGGAAGGAGAAATCTCTAATGGTACCTAAACCACCTCTGGAGGCTGTTGAATCTTCACTGCTAGAGGCGCTATATATATGTCACATCCAAAAGGGATGTGAGCATCCAAAAGAAGCAAGGTAGGTAAACGTGGTCCTGCCTGGTGACAGGCAGAGTGAGTGACCTTCTTGAGTCCCTTCCAGCTTATTTTCTATGATTACTTTGAGTTCTGAAGCATTCAGTGACTTCTGTGAAGGCAAGACTTGGCCAAGATGAAGGTCTTTTGAATGTCCCACGTAATAATTCAATCTGTTGAAAATGCAAGGGGGATACTACCAGCATAAATCAAAAAGGAAATGTGGTAGTACCTGAGTATTTTAATGTAAATACTGTGACGGCCTGCTTCAATAGAGAAAATAGAGGGGAAAATAAGTTCAATTGTGTGTTTTCGATGCAGTCAATTTAATCTGTTTGCTTGTCAGAAATGGTCAATAAGGTAGTTGATTTTCCCTGGAAGCTGAATGGAAAAATGGTTTTATTGTAGTAGGCGTTTAAGAAACAAATCAGATTTATGTGAATAAGCGGAGGCCAGTTATTTATGGAAAATGGTTCTGGATTACTACTTTGTATTCATTGCTTGCCATTAAAAGGCCACAAGCATTTAAATGGAGCCCCAAACTGACGTTTTCTGAATACAAGCTTCTGTATGTCAGGACACAAAAAATGCAGCCAAAGAGAATAAAACTCCAGTGAAGTGGGTTGTTAGGAAATAAATGTTGTATTATATGACTGCAGAAGACAGGAAGGTTTTGGTGGACTGCGCACTTCCCCTTGCTGCGGTCTGTGGCAGTACCCCTGAATAGATCTTACTATAGTCAGTGAACCTGGATTCAAGGGAGCAGAGTGCATAAGTCTTTGCTGCTTTTAAACTAACACATCTAGTTCTGTCCAGCTATTTTGGTAGTATGATTTAAAGCTGTGACATATTTTCCTTGGGACTGATGAGGCCTCTGACCCCTTTTCTTCCCCATCTGGCCAGCACATCCAGCCTTCCTCTCCAGCCAAGCCTTGGTGTGACCAAAAAGCCAGAGTTCCTGTGGCAGGGCAGCCCCAGGGAACCTTTTCTGTTTGCCAGGTCCAACTCCTAACAAAGAAAAAGTCCAAAAGTGAACTTGGCTCGTTGATTTCACTACTGAGGCAGACACAACTGCAAAATACAATCTTAAGTACAGAAACTGGCTTTTTTAGTAGTACGGCATATGAGTGGAATTTGTGTCCAGGTAAGCACATAATTATACATAAGTATAGTTTTAGAAGAGAGTGGTATTTGTAAAGGAAATTGCGTGGTTTGGAGGGGAACGTATACGAGCATCTTAATTTAAAGCTGACAATTTATATGCAGTGGCTGTGGTTGACTTCCAGCGTGTAACTCATTTCACTTCTCCAGCCGTGCCCCTTTCATGGGGATGCCAAAGTGAGAGTAGCAGGGAGAAAGCTTCAAAAGTGAGACCTATTATTCACACCACTTTTTTTTTATGCACAAGTTTGTCTGAACAATGAAGTCTGCCAAAAGTTTTCATTATGATCATTTTGGTCTAGCTGCTGGAGAGCACTCCAGCCCTAAACCACTAGTGGCGGATCTCCGTGCTGACTTGCTGCCACCTGCTGCTCATTCTTTGGAAAGAGCCCACTTGGTTAACAGCAGCATTCATACAGTCACTGCCGGATCGAGTGCAGGTTTGTTCCCCAAAAAGGTTGCTGTGGGCACTGCCCTCCAGTTAACGTCTCCAAACCCTCTTGGTGCTCTCTCTTTGTGTCATCTCCAAATCATGCTTTGAATCTTAAGTTTTTCCAGAATTATTAGTAAGACTGCCTGTCTTAATCCTTGTGCCCCAAATTTGGAGAGACCTGATTTTCCCAGGGTGGGTGGAAAAGTTAGATTTCAACTACTAGAAATTAGTGATGGCCTTTATAGCCTGAACAAGAACAGAATTGCACTTTCTGTTCTTGCCTCAGGAAAGTATTTGCAATTGTATATCAGATCTCCCACAATATTTACTGTTTTACTCCAGCTGCTGAAGTTGTATGAATATAAAGGCATCTCAGCTATTATTTGTAAAGATATGTTTGGGGTCTTCAATGTGCTAAAGAAATCTAGGAAGTCTGAATCCTATGGATCTATAAAACCGGCAAAATGTATTATTTTTAAAAAGTTTTTGTCATTCAAGAAAAGCTCATGAATATTCAGGCCTTGACTTTTCTTTTGAACAGTTAAAATTATTAATACCACAAAAATGGGAGACTTTGTAGATATTACTCTGGATCTTTTTCTATTTACAGAGAAGCGGTTCTTCAGGCGTTCAAAATCGGGTGACATCCTTGCCAAGAACCCTGTGGTGCGATCGAAAAGCTACAACAATCCACTGCTGACACCAGTGGCCGAGTATGAAACCGAGGGCATGGCTGCCAATGGAACAGGCATCCGAAGACACTCTGTTTCGGAAATGACCTCCTGCCTGGAGCTACAGGGGTATTCCAACCTCACCACCATCATGGACAACGGTTCCAAGAGCTCCATGACAGCCACGAAAAGCTCACTGTCAGGAGACCAGGAGAGGCCCAGCACCGGGTCAGTGCAATGCTCTAGCAAACTCAGCACAGTTGAGCAACAGAAAGGACTCTTCCACTCGATGGACGACCCACATAGGTCTTTTGAGCTGGACAGGGACCCTTCCTTGATTCCAGTTCCCTCTTCCAGCCCTGAGAACATAGTGGATCAGATTTTGGAGTCAATCGACTCTGATTCTGAAGGCATTTTTATTGATTTTGGCCGAGGCTGTTCCAATTCATCAGCATACAATGTGGATGTAAACAGACAGAGCATCATGTGAAGGACATTGGGAGACAAACCTTGGGTTTTAATATTATATTTGGAAGTTACTAACGCATTGAGTCAGACTATGGGCAAGCTATATATGTCTAGGGCAGAACTTCTGTTATAGGTCATCACAGCTGTACTGAAGTACACAAACACAAGTGTACAGCAGGTGGGGATCTACTGCGAGGGGGAGGAAAGTCCAACCACTTCTCCCTGTACCCATCACTCTGCAGTCAGATTCTCCTATTGTCTTTATAAACTTAGGAGTTCACAAGCTGACAAGTGTCTGGTAAAATGCTATTAGTGCAGCTGGCAGTGTTCGTTCCGTAAAACAACCTAGCAAACAGCTGTGTTCACTTTTAATTTTCTCAGGAGATTTCCTGTAGACGGCAGGTTGTTCTCTGAACTGTAACACCTCAGCCAGAGTAAAAAAATATCCTTTAAAAAAAAAAAAAACCCAACAAAAAAACCCCCAGAGTCTGTGGGCCTTCATGCCACAGCATACAGTGATAAAGAAGTCTCTTTTAATCTTTTTCTGTACATCTTGTATGCACTCCTTTGCCTAATGGTGAGTTAGAGTTCTTGAAGAAAGGCAAATAAACAGAAATGTGCTACCTGATGTCACACAATGCCTCTGTCTCATGTTCTGTTTCACAGCCAATACCTTGTGTCTGTGAGAGAGTTGTCTTGAAACTGGCTTTTAAGGCTGTGTTAATTTGCTCTGAACGTGGCACTTCCAAGAAATCTGTGCACTGTCGACTCCTGGAGCATCCGTTGTATGGAGAGATTCTAGCAGAATTCAACTTACTTGTTTCCTAAATAAATAAAAATATGGCCTCTTGGTGGAAATCCTCATTATATATTCATATTCTTAAAGAAATACAATAATGTATATACTATCAATTATGTATTGGTATTTGGGGAGTGTGACCCTTGCAGATCTTCTCGTCCTGAGCACTCCCAGCTCTTTGATTCTCCCTTGCAGTAACATGGTGTTGTAAGAGTGGTTGTCTGGTTTTACAGAGGATTGATGCACATGATACTAAGGTGAAGTAGAAATCCTGATGCCCGATAGATTTTTGATCAGATGGTTTTACAGTGAAGAAAGAGCTACTTCAGGTCACTCCATTCTAGGCATCTCCTCTGGAGGAGAGAGTCAGTCGGTAACTCCTGAGCTGCTCGGCAGAGACTGGTCATCAGTTCGGTCTGGCAGTGCCTGGTGCTTAGCTCAGATGCTCAAGGACTCTCCAGCTTTGCTTAGCACTTGCGCTGCTGATCCCAACATCCGCCAAACTCTTCCCCAGGGTTTGATTACGTTTCTAGGCTCAAGGCCTCACTACTTGATCTTTTGGAAAGTGTGAGCTCAATCTTTTGCTACCGCCCTGCTTCACTGCTGGAGATTTCAGCTTCCAGATAGATGTGCAGGCTCCCTGTAACAGAGATTTGAGAGCCTCAGAAGCCAGCTGAGGAAGGAGCCCTGTAAATGAGGCAGGGGTTTGGTATCTGTTTTGCTTCTTTGTGTTTGGCATGTTCAGCTGTGCAGCCTCCCTTACAGGTAGGCAGTTAAGTTAGGTCATACTTAAAAGTTTGTTTTACACAGAGATAAGTAATTGCTTCTATGTCCCAACAGTCTCAAACCTTACAGCCAGGGAACACAGCTGAGTGGGACCATCCGATGTGGGGCAGAGTCAGTGCGGAGGTACTTAACACCAACTGGCAGAAACGCAGGTGCAACAGAACATACCCTTGGCGAGAGCAACTCCCATGCCAGGGGGCATCTTTGAGGTCCAATAAACGAAACGGCTTAGGATGTAGGCACCTAACTAGCCCTCTGGATGTGCAACTAAAAGTTGCAGATTATCAGGTCACCCATTTGGCCGCTTCCTGGCCACGGCGATGCCTGTATAATCACGCAGTTGTGCACTGGGGCACACTCAGGAGTACTTCACTCCTGATGGGGCCGAGTATGTTGGCAGCTCGCTCACATCTGAGGTTTATCAGGTTCCTACCAACTGGTTGGTGCTACCAATGGGTGTTTGCCCACCCTTTCCTAGCTGGGGGTCATGATGAGCCCGCAGTCTCAAGGCACATTGGTTGCCACATTTGGCCCTGTGCAAGCCACAGGAGAGAGAGGAGGTCTCACTGAACTTGGATCCAATATACTACAGGATCGGTGATTTCCAGAAGCATCCTAAAGTGGTACGAGCCCCCATGCTGGTGCGCCAGTCTCCACCCTCGTTCCTTCTGACAAACACTGTTCTGTTTCCTGAATTATTATTTAGGTTGGAGAAAAAGAGTATCCACAGCCTTGTTCTAAGGACAGAGTGCAGGGGAGGAGAAGATAGCTTCAAACCCCTACAAGAAAATTTAAAAAATATAGTGGATCAAGGCCTCTGCACACCTTCTTCCCTTAGGGAACATTAAATGTAATAAGAGTCATAAGCTTACTTAATTATTGGAGAATATTTAAGCAGTTTCAACTGAAGAGAAAGGGACTGCTAGGACCCTTCCCACCTGAGCTTTTGCATGGTTAGTGCCCTCCCCTATAATAGGAGACCTTGAATCCCCTGGTATGCTGGCAAGGAACTAATATCTCCCACCTTGTACGCATGGAGCTAGTGAATGAAAATGCTCCTCTAGCTGTTTTAGAAGGTTATTTAAAGATTGGGTTCAAGACAGTGACCGCTTAAGAGGAGTATTCCTAACAGCCACCTCAGAAAACCTCAAAGAGGAACAGGATTTAGGAAACAGTCTTGTCTTCAGCATTTCCTCTTGGCCAAGGCAGGCAGCCTGGCGCCTGTTGTAAAAGCCTCTTCTTGGACACTTCGCCTTCCCACATGCGCTGCGTGGGGAACCAGCTATCCTGGAGCGGTGTAGCATTGCAGCCCAGCACTTCCTGTCCAGCTTTTACATTTCCAACTCTTAAAGTAGACTCTTTAGGGTCAAAACTGTAGCAGTAGAATGATCTAATGTAGGCTTTCATTAGCAGCACGTAGACTCTTCAGCAGATGCAGACCAAGCCCTGTTCACCAGGACCACACTGGAGAATGGGAGAAAGGAAAGAGGGAAAGAGGGAAAGAGGGAAAGAGGGAAAGAGAGAAAGAGAGAAAGAGAGAAAGAGAGAAAGAGAGAAAGAGAGAAAGAGAGAAAGAGAGAAAGAGAGAAAGAGAAGAGCCCCACCCCGTCCCCCAGACTGCGATTACCACCTGTGATAAGGTTGGATGAGTATTTAAGGAAGTTGGGTTCAGGCCTGTTGGGATTCATTACTTGTTGTTAGGTGTTGGGATGTTCTGTGAGTGCTGCTGAGCTGAAGTAAAAGGCTTATGTTTATCCTCTTTAGGATGAAGAGGCTTTCAGCTGGCTTCAGTTAAACGAAGTTAACCTGATGATGCTGTAATGGAACAGGCTGATATCTGCTGTTGCTGTGGTTTAGAGCTTGCTGAACTAAACTTGCCTCTGCTAGCAAATGTATTCACAGAAGTGTTTTGTCTGCTACGCTAAAGCTCTGCTACTGGGGTAATGACTAAAGAAGGAGCAAATGCATTCTGACTCTAAGAGTTCAAACTGCAGTTTCAGGGCTATTTTTTAATTAAAGAAAACATCATAAACTCAGCAGGCTTGCTATGAAGAGCCTGAAAAATCTGAAGTCAGAGTTAAGTTCCCTGCTGCAATGGTGATAGGGTGGCATTTCCTTCAAGTTTATATTAAAATATGTAGGCAGATACGAATGTAAATTGAAAAACTGGGTGTGGTGGTCTAGCTAATTCCTGTGAAAGCTACCATCTCTGTTGTCCTCGGAGATGAAGTTTCTCACCAACTCATTCCTCAAGGAGCGGCATGACTGAGGGCACTACGTACCCTGTAGAAAGATGTAGGTGGAGCTGTGCTCTTGCTCTGTGCTTTGAGCCTTCGTGCAGGTCTGGTTTGTAGTTGTGGGATCATGTGTGTGAATGTGCAAGGTGCGGAGGGCCGTGGAGTCAGACACAGCCCTGGGAGAACGGATCATGTGAGTGATGCTGAGCCAGGCATGTGTGGGCAATGAAAGCCCAGTGTGCCAGTGTTCAGTGACTTTAAATGCTGCACAGATGTGAGACTACCCTAATTTGTGATCCTTCTACGAGTAATCCCAATGCAGACAAGTCAAGGATGTGGTGGTCTTAGAGAAAAACCATGGAGTCATTACGAAGGAAAAATGTGTATCAAGAGAATAGTGCAGGTTCTTGCCAAAAGATATTTATGAAGTGATGGCTTTCAGCTTTCAAATGCTGCTGCATGGCAGTGTCCCAGTGCACCAGTGATACTCAAGCTTTGTCCCTAAGGGGGCATTTTCAGTATGCCAGTTATTCCTCTCCACCCTTCCTTTGTTATGATAAACTGTGGCATTTTATATCCTAATCCAAAAATCAAAAGCTCTCTGCTCTTTCCCTGGTTGGGATGGGTTCCAAAACCCTATGAGGGATAATACAGAGCAACAGCTAGCACTTACAGCTCCTGTCATCTGGCACTGCAGGGTGAATGTTACGCAAGCAAAAGGAACTGGGAGACTAACCTGAGCTCTGTGGAGAAGTAATACAGCTCCCTGGAGCACAACTGGAAACAGCAGAATAATTGGCCGCAAATAATGCTGCCCAAATAGAGGCCTTTTTCTTGTAGAAATGGGGAAAATGACTTTCCATTATTCAGTTATCTTCTGGCAAGCTGGTTTTGATAGCACTTTTGACTAAAACAAATGTGCTTGCTGATACCATCTGAACCACTAAGCTGTGGTGACAGAAGAGCTGTGGGCCACCTTCTTCTAGGGCCACCATACAGATGTGCGAGTATATGAAAATATTGATCTCTCTCTAAAGTTCTGGCTAGAGATGTATGGATTACCCCTTCATTAGGATAAGAACCTGTAATAACATCTTGGAAATAAAGATTTCAGAAAGCCTTTAGTGTTATTTTTGAGCTCTGGTCTGCAGAGCTGTGACTGTCATTCCAGAACTTTTCTCAAAGTACCAAAATTTGGGGGTGGAGGGGAGCAGAAACCCATATATCAATAGAGCTGGCAGGGCTGCAAATAACATCTGCAGCCATTTTAATAATAAATAAATCCTTGCCACCATGCCCTCCAGGAGAATAAAATGCTTGGTTTACAATCAAAGTCTTGTTTGCACCTTTCCACAAAGGAAAAAATACACTTCTAAAAGGGGAATAAATATATTTTTGCCTCGAAGAGCCTTCTAGCATCCCTTTCTCTTCACGTGGTGTGGTAGCCACAGCAGCAGATTGCTGTGCTCAGTGGTTTGCAAGTTCCTACACTCCTCTTCCCATGCAAAGCGAGGAGACTGTGCTTGGGGCTCCAGCTGGGTACAGGGCAAGAGGTGCCAAGAAAGCAGCTTTGCCATTGTGTCCTCTAAAATCCAACTCAGGTTAGAGCTGCTCGAGGCAATTTATTTGTCTTAACTGGCAGCAGGCTTCAGAAAAACCACAGACCACCTGATGTTTGTTGGGCTGCTGCAGATCGGCCGCCAGCCCACCCTTCCCAGGGAGGTGACGTGGAGAAGAGCTGCCAGGGAATAGCTGCTGGAGGCATCCAAGGTGGCTCCTGGTCCCTCCGTATGGCCTGGTGGACGTCAGGCTTCTGTCTGTTTTCTGACGTTACCAACAGATGAGGGATCTCTGAGGGACTGAGGTTACACCAAATGATTGAACTCCCTAAGCTATTGAGAGGAGTGCCAGAAAGTGGTTCAAATATTTCGTGTGGTCCCAGGATACTGCAAACAAGTGGACACAAACTCTCCCAGGTGCTCTGTGTTGGCCTTGTTGCTCCATTAAACTCAGCTGGTTTCATCAGACTCAGAATTAGGCTACTGCATCATCTCTCTGAAATCCCCTGCCTGGCTTAAAGCTGCTGCTTACTCCTCTCTATCACCCTCAGAAGCCACATTTTGGGGAGATCTGCAGAAAGGATTTAGCTTTGACCTACTATCTGAATGTTATAATTACACTGGTATTTTCATATTCTTCAGGCAGGTAACTTGACTATTAATTAAATAATGAAAATAGCCTATTCTTTCACAAATGGTGCACCCCTCAGGTCTTGTAGTGCATAACTGGATTAGCAAATTGGCTGTTCAGCTGCCTATAGCAGGATTGCCTACCTGAGAGAGGACTGCCAGGATGCTCGGCCAAAGCCAGAGGAGAGGGAAGGGAAAACTGGGTGTGTGAACAGCCGTGGAACTGCTGGGCTAATGAACCTCCCAGAAGTTCATTGTTAGTTGCCGTTGTAAAATGAGGTAGCCGGGGCTAAGTTTATATTTCTGTTACTGAGGGTCTGCATTCAGCATTTTTACCTTAAGATTGCTAACTTTTCCAGAACATATTTATTTCCTAATTATTTTAGGATTAATTTTTTTTTCCCTTGCAAAAGCAAATAGTCTTAGGCAGAATTTTAGCTAGATTTCAAAATGCGTTCCCTTTATAAACCGTAGTCCTCTGAACTCTGGGTTTGGAAATCAGGATTTAAAGGGAATTCTTGGGGCACTGTTGTCTTTACAATGAAGGTTAGTCTTGGGATCAGATTGCTGGGCTGGAACTCAGAGACTGGGGTGGCTTAATTCCATGTCCTCCACAGGCTTTTTGCATAGATTTAAGTCACTTAATAGCTCTACTCCTCTTCAGAACATGGGAATAATGTTCTTATCTGTCTTTCTTACATTTTAAATTGTCGAGTGGATTGTCTGTTGCTGAAAGATTTCATGATAAAGCATGCACAAGAAGAGGAGAGGAGGCAGTGTACTGGAGAATGATTGAATGTAAATTAGCAATGCGACCCTAACTTTTGTGTATTTAACTTTGTACCCGTCATATTCTTGTAATGTAGCTGCACCACTTATTTAGGTCTATACATGCTAATTAATTCTTATTTATGATCCATTCCCTGTCTATCTTCACGCCATACTTGGCTTTCCTCCTCAACAGCAATCTTCACTGAGACATTTACGATGACACTAGGCTCCTTTTCTTTAGCTGATATTACCTCTTCAATACTCTGTGAGCTTTGAGCACTTCATGGGGGTTTTTTCTTTCAGTCTGTGTTCCTTTGTTCGTATCAGCATCAAGCTTCTTATTGCCCATTACTCTAAATAGTTTAGGTCCCCCTGAAATTCCTCATATTCTGTCCTGAATATCCTCTGTAACCCCCAGGAGTATATATCTCTGCTTCACGCTTCATCTATCTTTTCCAATCAAAAAACTGGAAGGCATTAGGCTTGATTTCCAAAGAGGAAAATTTATCTTCCCACTTGCAGTAGTTTTGTGGAAAATTGAGATCATAATCTTCTGTTCTGCATGATCACTTGAACTGTTTTTTCCCAGATACAGATGTAAAGGTTGCTAGTTTATAAGTGTTTGGATCATACCCTCAGGCTTATGTTAAAATACAGGTATGGTACTTGTGCTTTCCAGTTTTCTACAATAATGACTGTCTTTCATAAATACTCCATTTGTTGTGAATTATTAAGCCACTTCATTCTTAAACCTCATGGGGATGCAATCATCTGGGATGGTAACACACTCCAGGAAGCTGGAGAAGTTGGTAACTCTTGGGGTATCCACAAGCAATCTCTTTATACAGTAAGATAGAGCAGTAAAAGTAGAAATGGAAATGCTGCACCTAAAAATGCTGCACCTAAAAAAAAAAAATGGAAATGCTGCACCACAGCAGAATGGCATGTGGGTGCTAGAGCAGACAAAAGATGCAAACCATGTGATGGCAAAACTTAACTGACTGCAAATGCCGCTAAGGTCTCACCCCGCTTCTGCACCACCAGCTTTGCAATGCCCCTATTGTTAAACCTTGTTTAAGCCTCCCAGGGGAGGAGGGTGAACAGAAACTGTTCTGAAGAAAAAATTGTACAGAGCTCTGGGTGGACAATTTTGTAAGGCTTGTGGGGGGAAGAATTTGTCAGGGTAAGGGTGGAAAATATTTTCAGTTCCACTGGTTCAATTTAAATCCTGATTTGTCATCCAAATCTTTGGCAAAAGTGGCTTTTAAGATTATTTTTAATTGCTTTTTGTGTCATCCACTCCAGGAGTGAGGAGTGGTGGCAGTCGAGTACATTGTACCACTAGCAAACCAGACAGTACTCAAGTGGATAAAAGCTTTCCAAAGAAAACTCCAGATTTCTAGGGCACGTTGACTGAGAGGAGGAAGAAAGGGCTTTGTTGCACAAACGTTCCTGCAGCTCCCCAGCCGCTGCTGTGCACAGCGAGGGGGAAGGCGATCAGCTGCACTCTCTGGAATATGATGAACATTGCTGAGAAAAACAGGCTTGGGATCTTAGTTATTTCCTAAACTCACTTCTCCCTTCCTTGGGTCAAACACAAAGGACTCTGTTCACGCACAAAACAGCATTTGGGTGCCAAGATCCAAGGTGGCATTTGAAGTTTTACTCTGTCAGATGCAGATAGATCCAAACACATCTGGGGCAGTGTAGTCCCCCTGCCTCCTCTTTCTTCTGCTTCCTATGAACAAGTAATTACTGGTTATTGACAAACAGCTCTAATATTTTGAAATTGGCCTTGTGTGGGTCAAGCCCTGGGAGGTACTACAGATGCATCCACAGTGTATGGATCCATCCAGATACTTCCACTAAGCTCGTCCATGGAGCATCAGGGAGCCTTCTGCAACTGGAGACTGTGCAACTGGAGACTGCAAGCATCCAGCGCAGCTCGGGATCTGGCCCTGTCAGTCTGGAATTAGCAAATTATGAATAAACAGAGGAAAATTGATGCCACACTTAGCAGGGAAAGAAACTGCACGTTGATGCTTCCAGTTGGCATGTGCAGTCTGGAAGGACCACGCACACGGTTACTGTGCAGACCGGAGTGAATCCAACTTTCTGTCAGCAAGAATTGCTTAATGATTTGCTCACGCTGAAGAACTAATTTAATATTCTACCTTTGGGTCTTCCAAAAGGTATTCCTTAAATGTCGTGTGTGGGTGGGAGTTCTTGGCTGGTGATGCTGCAGTTTAAATGCTTCATTTTTAAATGCTCACAGCTGATGTATCAGTCTTGGTTCAGGTTGTAGGAGTATTCAAATATAGTTGAATATTCAACCTTGGTTGAATATTCAATTCAACCAAGTCACTGCTAAACAGTCTCATACATACAAAGACAGGATTTTTTTTTTCCTTACTCTTGAAACTGTCATATATTTCCTCTTACTGGTTAAGTGGAGTTCAGGGATTTATATGTGTGGTGGATGGGGTTTTTTTACTTGTTTGTTTTTTCCCAGAGGACGCTTTAAATCAAACGTGAAGTCCTGCTTTTCTGCTCTTGGCACACGCTGGGATTATCTCTCTGTCTTTTCTAATACAGATGACTATACTGTTCTTATTTCTTCTTTTTTATGGTAACCCTGCCAGCTACCTCATTGGGACAGTCAGTGACAAAAGCTGACCACTGGCTTCACGTAAGGAGGTGCTTCCTCAGCGGTGTACCAGTGGCCAGGCTGCCTGTTTAAGAAGGGAAAAGAACTGTAAACAGGACTGACTCAAGATGGCTATGCTGTTCGCTCTTTCCACTGGAATTTCTATTTTCCTTCATTAATCTAGCTGCTGTTGCCTTTCTGACCAATCTTGTTGACTCTACAAGCTACAAAGAAAGACACCACAATAATCTTGTTGGGGTTCAGGATCTGTTTCTTGGGCTCCTTTTTGCATGGCCAAGAAGCCTGTTGATCACAGAATTGTATCACGGAATCGTATAAGTTGGAAAAGACCTATAAGATCATCGAGTCCATCCGTAAATGATGAGGGAGGTGAAGATGGCAAGGAGATGCACCCAAAGCTGAGTGGCTCCTGGGAGGTACTCCTGTTGCAGCTTGGCTTGCAGAAGACAATTTCTCATCTCATATGGTCAAAAGTGAACAGCTTCCTTCAGCAGCACCTCCTCTTCTCTCTTCTCCTGACTAAAGCATATGTAAAAACTACCCAGAGTAAGGAGTCTGCTCAGCATAACTGCTTCCCCTTCCAGCAGAGGCTTTTCAGGAGGGCTACGCAGTGCCAGGTTTGCTCAAGTCACTGCCACAAGCTGACACTTTCCCAGTGCAGCAGTCCAAAGGCAGTTCTCGGACGGGAGATCCTTCCTCACAACTGGCTGGGTAGCAGTCAGTCTTCAGACTAAGATTTTCTACAGTCTCTTTCTGCAGGATTTCTATGGCCTCACCTGTGTGATTCCTTGGGTGAGCAGTGCTATCAAGCCTACGCCTTTTCCTGTTGGGATGAAAGGATCCTGCACGTCCACTTCTTTGCCTCTCTCCATGTGCTCTCCAGGCCAAAATAGCTAGTCTATAGCAACAGATCAAATAAATCCACATTCCTGCCTCCAGAATGCTGGCCCTCAGAAAATCAGCACATTTTAAATGTTAATTTATTACTGACAGTGGCAGTGCTAATGCCTTCTAGATGGTGGGCCCCTTCCTCGCTGGAGGGCTGTTGTGGGAAGCAGCGTGCTCCCTGGTCTGCTGTGCAGGTCCTCTTCTGGGACATGCTTTCCACTCCAGAGCAGTGTGGTGCTGGGCTTGGTGCCAGTATGCACAGCACCTGTGCTTAGCACCCCAGGGAAATAATACTCAGAAAAATGTTAGGGAGGGTAGTACAGTTTTGTGAGGATGGGCCCTACTGCCCCTAAAGAGGAGCCACCCCATTTATTGATTCCAACAGCTCAGTCCTGAGCTGCTCTTAGCAAGGAACATGGATCTTCTGTGCATCTCTTAAGATCACTGTCCCAGTTTCAGCTGAGATAGAGTTAATTTTCTTTATAGTGGCTGGTATGGGGCTATGTTTTGGATTTGTGCTGAAGACAGTGTTGATAATACAGAGATGTTTTAGTTGTTGCTGCACTAGTCAAGGACTTTTCAGCTTCCCATGCTCTGCCAGGTGCAGAAGAAGCTGGGAGGGGACACAGCCAGGATAGTTGATCCAAACTGGCCAAAGGGCTATTCCATACCATATGGCGTCATGCTCAGTATATAAAGCTGGGGAAGAAGAAGGAAGGGGGGACATTTGGAGTGATGGCGTTTGTCTTTCCAAGTAACCATTACGTGTGATGGAGCCCTGCTTTCCTGGAGATGGCTGCACACCTGCCTGCCCATGGGAAGCAGGGAATTAATTCCTTGCTTTGCTTTGCTTGCGTGCGCAGCTTTTGCTTTCCCTGTTAAAGTGTCTTTATCTCAACCCACGAGTTCTCTCACTTTTACTTTTCTGATTCTCTCCCCCATCCCACCAGGGTGGAGTGAGCAAGCGGCTGCGTGGTGCTTGGTTGCCGGCTGGGGCTAAACCACAACAGTCACTCATCGATAGACATCTCACTGCTTCTCTGCAGGCTCAGTGGTATCGCAGCTCCCTTTAGGTGTTTCCTGGTTTTGCAGTGGATTAGAGTTTGTACAATATTACTGTGTTACTATCCAAACTGGCCACTGGATTGCACCATTGCTCCAAATAAACGCATCTGAAAGCAATGCAGCGTCTGAGAGCGGAGGAGCCAGCTCTGTATACAAAAGGCCTTTTGTGTTCTCACTTTCCAAAGTCCCTCTGAGAGAACAGCAGCAACGTGCTGAGCTTGCTGCAAGAAAATCAGTCGCTGATCAACCTTGTGTCTTCATTTGTGGGCTGACAGGGACTGAGAAACATGACAGCCTTAGCACCCTTTGATTTCCTCGGGCCCTGGTTCCTGTGGCATACTCAGCCACGCACAGCCTGGTGATGAGCTGGGCAAGAGCTGCTGCGTGGTGTTCCAGAAGAACGCCCCTTCTGTGGTCTCACATCTCATGGTGAAGGTGAGAAGACTGAGCAACTTGGAGAACTAATTGCTCTTTTGAAAGACCCCGGTGGGAGGACGAAACAGCAGAGGGGCAGCACAGAAAAGGCGGAGTCCAGGCTGCCCAACACAGCCGTCGCAGCAGGGCCATCTCCTGAGACATTGAGAGCTGGGATGTGGAAGGCCCTTTTAATGAACTGGAGTAAATAGTTCTTGCAATAGCTGTCTTGCTTCACCCTGCACGTCACCTCTCTAACCCCAGGCATGCCTGGAGTTGCTGATGTCTTCCCTATACCCCAGCCCAGGAGCCAGCTGGCTGAGACACGGGCACTGCCGCAGGGCTGCTGAAGCTTGGTAACTAAAAGATCCATTTCTACAGAAAGATCAGATGACCATCCTACAGAGTTGGGCCAGGGTTCCCACAGGTAGCTCCTCTGCCTCAGGAAGAGGTCCCTCCACTCTGCAAGGCAGGGACCTCTACCATTGGTGTTCAGGTCCACCAATGGGTCTCCTCTGGGATCTTTGGGGGAGCTTCCCCAAACCTGACCTGCCACAGCTTCTGCTTATATTGGAGGTCTCTGGTCATCCAGTCAGTCAGATCCTTCTTTGTCTTGCCTTGGTGCTATTGGCTTGTCGTAAGGCTCCAGTGGACCATGACTCTCTGTTGTGACTTTCGATCAGCTGCCTTGCAGCTATAGTTTGTTTCATATCCCGCCGGTCATCTTAAATCCACAGTTTAGGCATTTCTCTGGCACATGCAAGGTGTCCAGGGAAGGCCCTGAGGACTCCTCCGCAGGTCCCAAGCAGAGCAAATGGGCAGGTACACAGAGGCACGGAGGGGCTGGCACGGGGTTGAGAGCTGAGGGCCAGGGTGTCCCCAGCAAAGCAGTCTCTTGTTCCTTCCCATGTGTGAGGTTTTCAGGATGTAAAATACTGTTAATAAGCTCGCGGGCACCTTGCCTCTGAGAGGCAGCCTCCCCTGATCTCCCTGGGTTCAAATGGCATACTTTTCCTCTAAGTGGTGAAGGAAAAAGGTAGGTTTGGCTTTCAGCCATGAGGTGGTTGCCTTCTCCATTTCAAAGCATCTTTACTCAAAACACATAGTTCTGTATCTGCTAATGGTGTATGTGAGACCAGTGGTCTTTGTTGTGCTTTCTGCCTGGCACAGCATTTCAGCCAAGTGCTTAGTCCTCATTCTTAATGCGCGCCTGTGCCAGAGCTGTGCCCTCTGGGCTTCTGGATGTCTAAGCTGGGCTTTTCATATCTCCCCATCTCACCTGCACCCTGCTTATACCCCACAGCTCAGCACAGAATATTACCTGTTTTCCTCTGGTGATACTGCTCCTTTCATGAGTATGAACTTGATTGCTTGTGTCTGAAATCTGTGATATTAACTCCGTGAACCTTTTTGACAATGAGATCACCATCAAAGACTCTGTTATGCTGAGCAAAACTTTAACAATGAGGAAAACCTTAGCATTGATGAGCCACCTTGGTGGCTTTTCTGAGAGATGAGGATATAAGGCTGCTTGCACAGAATCGGTACAGCTGTGGGAGTGGGAGAAGAGGTGGCACTGAAAACATGAGAAGAGCTTTGCTTTGCTTCAGGTAGTGCAGTGGGCCAACACAGCTAAGGGACACCCATTCCCAGAGCACGCGAGAAGGGGAGTGATTATCATCGCATCTGGTTGTTTAGCTCATGTATAGCTGGTCTTAAGACAAGGCAGACTTCAAAACAAGGTCAGACTGAGGTGCTTAACTCATGTCTAGCAAGACATATTCATTGCTTTATCACTGTGCTCCAAGACCTTGACTAAATGTCCTGGTTTCAGCTGAGATAGAGTTAATTTTCTTTATAGTGGCTGGTATGGGGCTATGTTTTGGATTTGTGCTGAAGACAGTGTTGATAACACAGAGATGTTTTAGTTGTTGCTGCACTAGTCAAGGACTTTTCAGCTTCCCGTGCTCTGCCAGGTGCAGAAGAAGCTGGGAGGGGGCACAGCCAGGACAGTTGATCCAAACTGCCCAAAGGGCTATTCCATACCATATGATGTCATGCTCAGTATATAAAGCTGGGGAAGAAGAAGGAAGGGGGGGGACATTTGGAGTGATGGCGTTTGTCTTCCCAAGTAACCCTTACACGTGATGGAGCCCTGCTTTCCTGGAGATGGCTGAACGCCTGCCTGCCCATGGGAAGTAGTGAATGAATTCCTTGCTTTGCTTTGCTTGCGTGCACGGCTTTTGCTTTACCTGTTAAACTGTTTTTATCTCAACCCTCAAGTTTTCTTACTTTTGCTCTTCCGATTCTCTCCCCCATCCCACCAGGGTGGAGTGAGCGAGCGGCTGCGTGGTGCTTAGTTGCCGGCTGGGACTAAACCACGACACTAAATTAAAAAAAACTTCACTCCAATGAAAGTCAGTGGGATACTTGTACGTACAGAGAATCCAAGAATGTTTATCTGTACAGTATGTTCCAGCACTGTTATTTAAAGAAATAAGGGTAGAATGTGTATTTATTTCACTGAAAACCAGATATATTGTGCAAACATGACAGTTAAGCTTTGCAGTCATTGTTGAGTTGTAATTTAAGATGCCCTTGGGAAACGGTAAGTTCAAAATGAATCTGTATCTTAAAAATATATCCTCAACATAGGTAGGAAGTAACCTAGCTTTGCAAGTTGCCAAATATCTGTGATTGTTTGAGACTATTTGATATAACTGTTCAGTCATTTTCAGGGATGCTTTGGATGATTCAGTTAGGCTTGCAAGAAGGTTTAACAGTTTGATGTTGATAAAAGCTCTATGCTGCTATTCCTGGCTATGATACAAAGAAAGTCTATGATATTTGTCTGATGAATGACTGAATTTAATATATATCTTAAAGCATGAGATAATAGGTTTTGTGCTTTTATTTATATGCCATTAGTGTGGTAATATATTAAAGTGCATAGTAGCTGTTTTGTTTTGCATACCTAGCTTAAAAAGCAAAACTACAGTTAACTGGATCAACATATTTTATATACTATGAAAGTGGATATTGTGCTTAGTTTTTTAAATCTTTAGGCATGAGGGAAAGGAAGGCCTAGGTAAAGGCAAGAGTAGGTGTAGCTCTCCACTGCCATTTTATAGTATCTGGAGATAACCTGGGACAGCATTCTTGCAGCCTAGGCACACTGTAATATTAATTGTGTCCTTTGGGAGTTTCTATTATTCCTCTTAAGTAATCAGCAAAAATGATCCAGAAGTTCAAGGGCTTGTACAAGGCTATAAAAAGAACCTATCTAAATTCATGATTGAACAGATTGTTTCATAGGCCAGTGAACACAGAGTCCTCCAGGCTCAGGCATGAAGCAGAGAGCTAGGAGACACAAATGAGACCCTGAGAAGTGAAAACCTGAGGACACTTGTAAGGGAATTGCAAGGAGCTCCCATCAGTGGAGAGAGCCTAATTCCTAGAAAACCAGATCCTGATCCTCTACCCTTTCAGAAGTCCCTCCTTTTTCTGGCTGTGCTGGAGGCTCTCATCAAGGTAGCACAAGGCAGCTGCATCAGACAGTGCCAGAAGATGCTTCTGCCAGCTCCACGCTTGCCGTGTTTGGGCACCTTGGCTGACAGAGCCTACGTTGAGCATTGCTTGCGCAGTTTCTGCTCTCAGTGCCAAGTGAAATGGTCAAAACCTGAAGTGGCACACTCATTTTGCAGACAGCCCTTTCAGGCTCTTTTCTGTCCTGTGCCACATGAGGACAGCTAGGAAGAGCACAAGATGAAGCCTTTCACAAATGGCTTTCACCAGGCTGGAGTGACAGTGTTCAACATTGTTCTCAGTTCAGGAAGTGACATCATACTTCTTCCCAATGAAGGCTTTCCTGTTCCAGGAGGACAGACTGACCTCTTGCAACGATATGTGAGAATGCCCCAAGATATCTCAGGGCAAGGTTTCCTCTCTCTTTGGAAGAGACGGAGGTGGCTCTGACTCCTCCTGGAGAAGGTACATCAGAGTTGGGGCACAGGACTGCAGGTATTTGCTTGTCTGGGAGACTGAGCCCTTGGGAGCCCTTTTTGAAAAGGATGGAGTCCAGTTATTTTTGAGGTCCCCCCAAGGAGAGGTAGTGATATCACCACTTGGAAAGATGTTCGGTGAAGAGGTGAGCAAGGCCAATGCTGAGGAGTCCTGCTGGGGGTCTGGGAGAAGAAGATGGGAAGCAGGATCTTGAGCCCTGCAACAAAATGCCTCCCCAACTCTGGCTATTGGCCAAGGCCCATGGCAAGGACCACTGCTGACAGAAGAGCTTTTCAGAGGTTGCTTTTCCTTGAAAGAGCAAAAGCAGTCCAGTTCACCCCACCCCACATCTGCCACTCAGCTGGGGCTCTTGGCTCAGTGCAGCTCAGGAGCCCTCTGCAACGTGGCCTTGGAGGTCATGCAATGGCCCCTGTCCTTGATTCTTTGAAGGACCACTCAGTCAGGCCCAGTTCAGCTCAACCCAAATGTCTCGTGTTGATCCAAATCTCTCTTGTGTGGGTGTACCCAAGCTGCAAAAAAGGGAATCAGCCCTTGCCAAGCACATAATCAAATCACAGCTTCCCCTTGATCCCTGCCTGCTGCTTCCTTCACAGGCCTAACCAAGCTACAGAGAAGATAGTCCAACTGAGGCTCCAGATCATCTTTTGCCCAGCTTCTTTCAACGCTCCAGTGGTCATCCATCTCCTGTGCCAGGCTACCTGGAGAGCCTTGCTCAGTGTGGTCACAGACTGGGCAGTGCTGGCCGCAGAAGGGTGGCAACAGGGACAATGTCCTGGCAGGAAGAGAGATCTTTGCATACACCAAGCCAAAAAGCGGCAGGGGGTTCCTGCATGGGTGCAGGAACAAGTCAGGACATAAGAACTGATTGATTCTCCAGCATGTCATCAGTTTGGGGCTGGTGGTTGTAAGAAAGAGCTCTTGAGCACTTCTTAGGCAGAAATAGGAGTCTCTGGTCAATAGGTTCCTCTTTGGGAAACAAGCCGCAAAGGTTGCTCTCAGAAGCAGATTCTTTAGCTCTGCAACAATACACCTACCCTATGTTACAGATAAGCCCTTGAGGAGGACCATTCCTGGGAGAAGGATTGCCAAAAAGGCTGACGGACAGTCCCTTTGGCTGGAATTTCCTACCATCTACATTTAAAAAGAAAGCAAAACAATGGTGCACTTCCTACACTTCCGAAAGAGATGATAGCTTTGTTTTAATTGAACTTCTGTTTCTTTCTTCCGGAGAACGAAATCCCTGGTTTGTTTTATGTGTCTTCAGACTGTGGTCTGGGAAATGCACCCAGTTCTTGGACAGAGGTGCTCTGAAGACAAAGTTAATAGAACAAGGCTGGCTTTTATCTTGGGGATAGTTTGGTCCCTCCCCATGAAAACATTGTAACCCTTCACAGCCATTTCCTCATTCTCGCATCTGTCTTGCCTCAAGCCCAGCATTGCAACCAAGTCGGGCAGGAGGAATCCACCAGACGAGGAAGTTCACTGTGCCTGCACAGTCGCGCTGAGTCAGGATTTTCTCAGTTACTAACCAAGTCACAGAGACAGACAGGGGACAACCTCCCACGTGAGCAAAAATAATTGTGTATGAGAAGGTTATAAGGTCCTTTCCAAGCTAATGGTCATTTCTTGTTGCCCAATAACTTACTCTCTTCTTGTTTTGCATGAATTTGTTCTTTACATTTTTATTGCATTTTTCCCATGTTTGCACACACACATATACTAGAAAATTTCCTGTTGGGATCCTCACCCTCTACAATTGCCACTGTATGGCAGTTTAAGGCATTGCCACATCCTGCTCTCCTCCTTACCTCTCTGCTGGTCTCGGAACCCTCCAAGGTCTCTCCTGTTCTTCTTTTCGGGGCTGTAGTCAATCCTATAAAGGAACAGATGCTTTTGTTGTAGTCAGTTCAGAGCTTGTTGTTTTAAATTAAATAGGCTCAAGCAACTGAGATGAGAATATATTCCCTACTAAAAGAGCACAGGCATGAGGAGAATGAGGTGGAAGGGGGGAAAAACAGACAGCTGTTCTAAAAACTCCCTAAAATAAGCACAGCAGGATTTACCAGACTTGCTTTATCAGTTTTCAGCCCTCTGTGGTTCAACAGTGCAGCATATCCAGCTGTGAGGTCTGTAGGGCCAGATGAAAACTGCCAGAGCCACAGGATGCAAAGTGCTGAACTAACCTAAACTCACTCTACTGGTCACATTTGTTTTAGACGCAATTATAAACCAGCTGGACAATGGCAAGGTGGAGCAGGGGTTGTTGGTCCTTTTACACTTAGCATAAACTCTGCGTCATGTGTGCTGGTAAACGTGATAGAAATGGGATCAGTGCTTGACACAGACTGTGTTTTTGTGGTTAAGCGATCTGGTCGTATGAAGGTCTGGCATTACGCTGCGTGGAATCGCGTGGTCCCACAAAAGCCCCTTTGCTCTGTACTTCCAAGGGAATTTGCAACAGGGTTTTTCTAGAAAGCACTTGGAAAAATACTTCTAATTACAAGCACTTGCTGTACACTGGACTAATTAACAGCATAAGCGATGTGATGGAATTTCTTTAACCTTGTGAACTAGAGAGAAGGGCTTGTAACAAAGAATCCATGACGTTACAAGGAAAGCATAGCAGGAGCATCAAATTGCGCTCCTTTTGATAGACTTTGTGCAGCCAGACATCAGAAATGCAAAACGGGACAGAATATCAAGTGGAAGTAAGGCACCCCGAAAGCCTTGGAGTAGGAGCATGCTGGGAACTCAAAGCTATGCACGTAAGATCAGACTTTAAGTTGAGAGTTTCAAAGAGATCGAAAAAGAGCAGAGTGGCAGTATTGCTTATTTTTCATCTGGAGCAAGCAAGTAACTCTCAGGTGGGATTTTTCTAAGGTTTCTAATCCGCAGGGGTTTGGTCTCATCTCTCTACTTCCATTGAGCATTAATAGAGAGGAGACATGCATGGGTATAGCCAGCAGAATGTTTTATTTTCTCTTTACATGTATGAAGACTGTTTTGAGGCAGGAACTTGTTAGTGTCTGATGATTGAATATGGGGGAGGAACAAGACGTGAAACTTGATTTCTCATTTCTTTTGTCTTCAGAGCTTACTGAAATGTTGTGTACTTTAAAGAAGGGCTTGGCTCTGTTTCCCTCTCTAGGAATCTGACTAACAAATCATTTGTGTTCTCGGCAGTACTGAGTCAGAGCTCTTCAAACTCATTATCTGGTTCTTAAGTCAGAAAAGGAAACTTTTTTTTTTTTTTTTATTGTAGTCTCAGTGTGTGTCATATCTGGCAGGGGCAGGGTAGTACCATGAAAGGCTTCGTGAAAACAAAACTGGATGTCGATTAGGAGAAGCATGCACATCTGTCTGCAATTTTTCAATGCAGGAATACCAGCTGCAGACAGATGTGGATTCTGGGAAGAGTTTCTCCAACCATCTTTCCCCAAAGCATCCTCCTCTCATCCTGCCTAGAAACACCCTCTGAGGAAAAGCTTTGTCTGGACTAGAAAGTATTCTTCTTCAATAGCACCCAGCTTACTATTTTATAGGTGGAGTGTGGACCCCGATAAAGCTACTGCCAAAAGTGTGACCAAGGGAGAAGGTTCTCTGCAGAGAACCTTTGGTATTTGCCACTGCTTTTCTTTCCTCAGATGCTGGAGGTCTGTTGGATTCAAAATAGCAAACCCTTTCACTAAAATGCACTTGTAATCCTTGCTAAGTGGCACTGAGGTGTGGGGATGTGCAAAGGGATCTAGAGACAGTGAAGTAACAGAGCAAATCACGGAGTTCTCCACCCTCCCACTGGGACTAGCTGCAAGAAGTGATACAGAAATGAATGCTGCAGGCTGCAAACGTTCTCCCAGTTAAATAGAAGGTTTGAAATCAAGTTTCTTTAAAGAAAAAAGTTCCCCCTCATCCCACGAATCTGAGAGCCAATGAGCAAAGATGTCAGTACCTTGCTAATTAGTAACACCAAATAAAACTGTATGGCCTGGGCGTGTTCCTAACCCAACTCAAGAAAGTCAGTGGATTAATTCTACTTTCTCCCCCCCCCCCCGTTTTAAGTGAAGTCATATTTTAAGGTTTAACAATTTTGGAAGAGAGAAAGGACGAGATACATTTTAGTTGTGTGGCTAGTCCTATGCAAACAAATGAGGTAAAACCATGGTGAAAGGGCACTAACTAACACCAGTTAATAAATGAAGATCAAGGCCATAGAGACCGTGGTACTTAGGAACTACTTATTTGAGGTATGAACCTAGTCTTCTACTCATATTGGTTACATCCCGCTTACACATAGTAAAGCCCCTTTAGTATATTTTTTTTTAAAGCAAACCATGGTGGGGCAGGAGTTCATACAGTATCTCAAAAGCATGGAAGTCAGATGCTTATTCTCCACAGATGGTTTGGATGCTCAGTGGAAGAGAAGGAGCAATTCAGAGCCACAACCTTACTTAGGTGGCAGATCCTGCATCTCATTTCTAACTGCACGGGGATCCCACAGAGCCCACCACAATCTTGTGGGGTGCCTATTGCCCTCCTTCCTCTTGTTGCTCCACTGCAGAAAGCTTATCCTTCAAGAATGACCTTGAAAAACCTTAGACTGTTTCTGGCGACATCCCTGTCTTCTGAAAGTGCAGCTATTGACAGAGTAGGATGCTGACTGAGAGGAAGGGGAGAAGAATGCCAATACCCTGCACTTGGGGTCCAAATCATATCTCGTGTAGGCCCTTGTTGTTGAAAAAAAGCAACAGTGCTGATGCGGTGTCATGGTTTAACCCCAGTCGGCAACTAAGCACCACACAGCCGCTTGCTCACCTTCCCCCCTCCCAGTGGGATGAGGGAGAGAATCTGAAAAGCACAAGGAAGAAAACTCGTGGGCTGAGATAAGAACAGTTTAATAATTGAAATATAATAATAATAATAATATTGTAATGAAAAGGAAAATAACAAGAGAGAGAGGAACAAAACCGGGGGGGGGGGGGGGAACCCAAATGATGCAACCGCTCACTACTTGCTGACCGATCCCAGCCAGTCCCCAAGCAGCGATCGCTGCCCCCCGGCCAGCTCCCCCCAGTTATACACTGAGCATGGAATAGCCCTTTGGCCAGTTTGGCTCAACTATCTTGGCTGTGCCCCCTCCCAGCTTCTTGTGTGCCCGGCAGAGCATGGGAAGCTGAAAAGTCCTTGACTAGTGTGAACATTACTTAGCAACAGCTAAAACATCAGTGTGTTATCAACATTATTCTCGTACTAAATCCAAAACACAGCACTATATTAGCTACTAGGAAGAAAATTAACTCTATCCCAGCCAAAACAAGGACATGGAGATAGACAAGGGGTGAACTGACTGAATCCCAGGATCATATTACCTGCATGTTCTTCCTCATCAGTAACAACTATGAAAAGGAAACCCAGCTTGATTCATGGATACTAGTACTGTTTAACCTACTTCCCTGAAAGTCACAGACAGTGCTTTAAAACTGTCTTGCATAGAAATAAAAATGTATGTCCCTTAAAGTATAAGACCGAGCCTGAGACTTTCCCAGCAGCTCCACACCAACAAGTCAGATAAGGCAACTGATTGTGCCTCAGATAGCTGAAAATGAGAATCTACTGATCCATTTGTCTAGTAGGATTGCCCTCAAGTCTACAAGCTATTTCTCACCCCTGCTGTATGCATGCTTTCTCTCACAAAGCTATCGTGCCCTGATCACTTGCTTTTTAAATGAATTGGTCAAGCTGTCTGCATTACTCTAGCTTGGCACTGATTCTGCTGTCTGGAGTTAATCCACCCTTAACTGGAAACTTTGCATTAAGTCCTTCTTACATGGCATAAAAAGTGAAACTGCTAAGATAATGAGAAGGAAGCCAGGGGAGACCTAAAAAAACACAGAAGAGTAGTAGTTGTACACAGACCTATTTTTGCAGTATATGGGAAATAAAGTAAATCAAGCAAAATAATTTAATTGGAAAGAGAGGGGCAAGTTCAGGGCCATTTTCTGACTAGCTGTCCACAAAGGCCTGATGTAGTTAATTCCTTCTGAAGTGAACGGGGTGTCTTCAGTAATTTGAATGCAGCTCTTTGTATCTAAAGGGCAGAAGACATGAAGGCTTCAGACTGCTTTCAGTGTGGCCCTCGTAGACGAATCGGCCAGTATCCCGTGTTTAGTATCCCCAAGTTATAGTCATGCCAGGTTATACCAGTGCCAAAGTAGACGGTGCTGAAAGGAAAGGGAGCTAAGCTATGCAGTGCTTCAGTTAGTCCCTTCTTCCACATGCAGCAGAATGCATTTAGCAATTTGTAATGCTGGTGGCGGTTGAGAAGTGGGAGAAAGGGTTGTTCCTACTGTTTTTTACCAAAGCTACCCAATTACAGACTAAATTGTCAACACATTTGTACACCCAGGCATGGATTGACCAAGGCAGGGGACAGCTGGAAAGGACTTCTTCCATTTGCTCTCCCCTCACGTTTTTTTCCTGCTCACCCACTTGTACTCTATCCTATGCTCCTGTACTATATCGTATGCTCCATGTAAAAAAGAGCAATCAGAAAGTACCCGCTACCTGTATGTATTCACGTGCCCTGGTCCAGACACCTCGTAGGCAGCAGTGTCATCTGCTAGCATGGACAAGGGAGCATTGGGTTGCAGGCAATAAGATGGAGTTATGTTTTATTTCAACTTCTCAGTCCTTGAGATCATTATGGTGGAAGTGATTTGGTAGCTTAAGAAGTTTAGGGACAACTGAGGCAAGTATTGCCATGGTGTCAAAATGTTGCACTCTGCTTCAAGTGGCTGATATGTAGCTGTAAATGCCACGGCCTCTTCCCAAATCCTGCTTCCACTTTGAGCCTCTTTGCAGTCACCTCTGCGTGGTGTCCTTGAGCAATAGCAGGATGTCCTTGAGAACCATCATTTCTTCTTGGCACTCCTCCATAAAGCCACACATCTCTCCTCCAAATCTTTCTACATGACCCACTTTATTGCAAAAATACCTCTAAGAAATCAGCAAGCCAAAATGAGCCGTAATTACTGAGAGCAGATGTTTCCTAAAAAGCCATGGGAAGACCAAAACTGAAATCACCTTTGAGACAAGAGAGTTACACAGCAGCTAACCTCCAAGACCGTTTGATTTTATTTCCTTCCATTGTTCTTTTTGTAATTTCTTCCTTTTAGCCTCTTGTTCACAATCTGAGATTTTTTAGGGCAGAGTATGCCTGTGTATGAGGGCTACTGCATATAGCGCGTTTCTGCTCAGAGCCTCTCCCTTAGAGGACCATTCTCTTCTGTCCTTCTCTTGCAAGGATTCTTTTTCCCTCTTCCAAGCTTTCTAACAAGTTGCAATTGCCTCCACTCCCTTTTTAACTTTTTGGGTTTAGGTGTCCCCCCACCACCACCCAGTAGTAGAATTATTAGGGTTTCACCAGAAGCCTAGGTGCTAGAGGCATCACCTGATGCTTCAGAATGGAGAGGATATGGCATTCAATAGCTACCACGTTAAGCAAAGAAGTGTTGTTACCCGTTTGAGTGTTATGCCTCATACTACGCTTGGCCGAGTAATATCAAGCATCCATGCAGACCACACTCTCTGGAGAGCCTCCCCCTTGTTCTCGGGCTCTAGCTGCACAGATGCAGCTTGGAGATGCACGCTGCCACGCGGCTCTGTGCTGACTCACTGACTTCCAGCTACAATGCTTCCAGACTCATTGACTTCCAGAATGACTTCCAGAGCAATGCCACGGGATTTCTCACTGTTAAATGATGACGCCTGGTGCCTTGTGCCCTAAGCTCACCGGTGCTTGTCTCTGGGCATTCATCTCCACAAAATAAAAAGCACTCTATAAAGATAAAATAACACTGTCAAGGAGGGACAGTGATGGAGACAGACTGCAGGGAGGGAGAGAGATTATCAAAGCTTGATTCTCTCCTGTTACGTGCTACACAGCCCTTCCTCCTGCCCTTTAAATATTTGGCAGCCAAGTACCATGTGTTGGCATTATCCTTCTGTAAGGCCATTTCTTGTGTATGGACTTTTTTGAATCAGTAGAAGACACCGTAAAAATGGCTTGGTGACTTTTGACAATGACTGGGAAGGGGGAGTTATTTTCTGTCAGTATTACATTATGTGTCAAGTAACAACCACAAAGAACTTGCTGACAATTCATCACTTGGAGGACTTGTTTGTTGTTTTTTTTCTCAGTGTGAATTCTGTCCTTTGGGAGGAAGAAGTGAACTAAAATTTCTATACAGAGAAGAGGAGCAGCGTGGCAATCTCGTTTCCATTGCCCCAACTGTATCAGTCTTAACATGGAGCAAGAGACCTGGTTTAGCTTCAGTCTCCCTGCTGAGGTGGTTGCAGTAGCTGGTGGTTGTGGTTCTCTTGGTATAGATTACAGCCTTCTAGAACTGGCCTAATAGCAAACCAGATTATATTAAATCGGTTTTAATTATCCAGTTGATATCATGGTACTGATTCCTTACATAGTCCCTGAGCCAAAGCTCTCGGATGCTATAGCTGACTTGACTTTTGGAGGTGAGGCAAGTGACTATTGTGTGTGGAAACAATAAATTCATTTACGAGCCAATAGAGCTTTCCTATCCAGAGCTACTAGGCTCCTCCAGATGGTCAGATGAATCATTAGCAATACAGAAAATGTGGCATTCATAGGCTAAGGTTAGCCTTTGAAAGAGCATAAGCAGAAACAGAAATGGGGTCAAACAATAATTTTCATTAGAATTCTGCTATGTTGCTCTGTTAAGAATAAAAAGTAAATTAACATGTTAAGTTGAGAGGAATTTTCACAAAAATTTCTGGCAAACTATGGAATGAAGTCCCTGCCCTGACTCTAAACGGGCAGTGCATTATCTATGAGAAAAAAGAATATTTTATGCATTTCCTCAATCATGAACCAGGGCATATAATGATGAAAGTTTCAAAAAGCATTTGGTTTTCATCCTGTGCTGATTCTCTTGAACCCAGCAAGATTTAAATGGCCACTGTGCAGAGGAAGAAAAATCCCATTCTTTGATGTCTGTGCAAAGAAGTACGTAAGAAGCCCAGGCCAGGGATGAAATTTGGAAAACTATAGCCCTTACTCCATTAAGTAATTCCACCTAAGTAGCACAAATAACACGCCAGCACTAACGTGAGCATACAGGAATCTGCTCAAAGGAGGAGGCTCCAGGGCTCCCTGTCTGCATGGACCATTCCTGTTATTTTCTAAATGGCAGGCCTGGTTTTGATCTCTACATCGAAGCACAGCGATGTTTTTGGGTTGTGGGTTTTTTTGTAAAGAAATATTTATCTCTTCTAATATGCTTCTTCCCCTCCAGAAAACTTCTTAAGCTGTATCTCCCTTTCATCACCAAAGCAGGAAAGATGCTTCCATCTTCCATCTCTAGTTATACTCCTCTCACTTCATCTTTAAAAAAGAAAAAAAATTCCCCTTTTAGTAGCAGTGCTGTTCAGAACTTTGTTGGGCAATTCTTTGCCCTTGGTAATCTCTGTCTCCTGAAAGAAAACAGCTAAACCCTCTAATTTGAAATGGATGTGATAAAATATCTGTGCTCAGCTTGTGGGAAGCACAAAGATAAATATATACTCTGCAATACTGGCCTACACCACCTAACAACTGCAGACTAGAGGATGTAAACCGCAAAGCAGGGAATCTCTCAAGATAGGAAACTAGCAAAGATTCTCTTAACAACTTTGATAATTATTTTGTGTTACCCACGAGAGAGAGAGAAAGAAAGAAAGAAAGAAAGGAGGAAACCAACCACACAAAATTGCTGGGGAACCTGAAAGCGCCGAGGGCAGCTGCACTAGTTCATATTGTAACAAAGGGGATGTCGCTGATTTCATTTTTCCACATTGAAAGAATAATTTAAAAAATGTCAAGGCATGTGCAGACGTTCAACTTCTTTGGCCTAAATGATGTATTTCAGTAAGATCATAAATGCTCTTCTTCTGTATTTGCATGACTGTGGAGCTTCTCCTCTGGGGTACGTAACACTTGGCTGGTGGTAAGTGAAGAAAGTGCACATTTCCCTAATCACTATGAAGCACTACGGGCATCTCAAAGATGCTACAGCACTGAAAAGAATACCAAAAGGAATATCCTATTGTTGTTACCCATGCAGGTTTCTTTACCTTCAAGAGACACCATATTTGTGACTGTTTCTCTACCTCTGGACAGCTTTTCTGTAGGTTGGGGTTTTTTTTTCTGTTTGCAGTTATTTATCCTATGTCCTCTACGTAAGGGTTAGCTATACAAATAACACAGACCCAGCTCTTTTCTTAGTATCTTCTAATCAAAGTCTTGTAGACCAGAAGAAAAATTTTACTGGTTTGAAGCGCGCACTTTTTTCCCAACATTTATAATTCTGAATTTGGCTGTACTTTATTACTTTAGTTTATGCCAGACCAGGACAAACTGTGCAAAACTGTCGCTAACTCATATCAGCTGAACCAAAATAACCTTGCTTTCAACCAAAATAAGCACCTAGGCAGCCTTTGGCACAGGTTTGACTGAATCTGTTTAAAATCGTACATGTTGGAAGACCTCATTTAAATGAGATACCCAAGAGTGAAAGGCCTGAGCCTAAGGTGGGCTCTGGATTTCATTGCAGTATCGGGGCCTGACTACAGCCAGGAAAGCTAAAAATGCAACAGCAAATAATGGGAAGAAAATTAAGACAGAAGGACCCGGGTTACATATTTATAAACTAGGTAGTTATTAATAGTTTAATTTAAATGATTTTTTTGTTCCTACTAGAGTGTTTTCTCTATATTCTTGTCTTGCAACTAAATGGTGCTTTCTTCCCACTCCCGCAAGTTTTTTTTCCTCCTCCGAAGCCACAGTGCCTGTGACCTTGTAGCCAGGAAATACCAGCCGAGCCTTTTTTAGCCTCAGTGTAAATAGCTGAATTCAGTGCTGTTAAATTTTTTCAGCTTTGTTTTACAAGATTTATAGACATCGAAATGTTACGGCATATTTAAACACTGAGATCAGTTCAATTGTCCTTATCTTTTTGTTTAATAAATACACAGTGTTAACTCTGCTTTGTCAGGTTGGGGTATGTGAATGCCCGTGCGTGAGAGGAAATTCAATGAGCTGCAGTGCTGAGAGCAGCAGATTATTTTTTGCTCTTCTGAAAGCAAATAGCTGTGATTACAGTTCATACACACACCCCCAAAAGAAAAAGTAGAGGCTCTTAATGCGTGTCAGACTCTGGATTTCCAGTTTGCTGCTTTGACACCTGACATGGACAGAACTGTGTGGTATTTTTAAATTCATACGTTGGACTTTGAGCAACATTCACAGGCACAGTGATGCTCTCTGCACGCTGTAGGTTAGCGGCTCAATATAATAACTTTGCATTCACCTAGTGGATCTTGTACAACCAGAGGCAGATTTACTGAAGATAAAACTGTCTCAAAATGCTAAAGCAAAACTCTGTGTATTGAAATAGTCTCAGACCAGACATAATTTGATAATGTCATATGAATTGACAGGAAGAATCTTCAATTAATGTACAAGTTTGGGTTCTGAAATAGATAATAATGACATGAAACAAACTGCATTTTTGAGGCATAAAAAAACCTATTCGAATTTTAGAATTCTAGATGGTGAGTTTTCGATCTTGAGATGTAAGGTGCAGTACAAATATTGTTATTACTTCTTTATTTGTTATTAATGTTGTAGGGTTTTATGGTGAATGTAGTTAGAAAATCGAGATCTGGTTGAATTCCAGGGCTTACTTGGAAGATCAGGACTCCTCTGTAAACCCTTTATTCCCATTCCTGGAAATGCATGCATCAGTTTTGAATCAAGATTGCTTCCTCATCTATTACCTTAACAGCTGATTGACGGTTTTGTTTTTACTGGCCCTATTGTAGCATGAGCTGCGTGTAGTCTATTTTATTTGATTACCCCAAAGGCCAAGATCTGCTTGACTTCTGCTTTCATCTGGCTTTGTTTGGTAGAAAGCAAAATTGAGCTCAGTCCAGCAAGATGCTGAGCCATCCCCCGCCAGTGAAGGCTATTTAATTTTGAGCAATGCTTTCTCCCTTGCAGCACTGAGGCCACCCGCCATGTGCTAAAATGAACACAGTCTGGATGAGAGGAGGGTAGGTGCTTGTTTTCAGAGGTGGTTACTCCAACGTTAGGGTGAGACTTCAGCAGCATTACAGCAGTCCCTCTATCGCTGTCTTCTGCAGCCGCTCTGAAAGAAGAGGGGCAAGCATGGCACGAGGGCTGCCGCTCTCTCCATCCGGCAATGGGGAAGGCGGGTTCCCTTGCAGCGCTTGGCAGCCATTTGGATCCAACAGCCTCTCCTTCAACCGTGTGGTGGTGGTGAAACACTAGAGGGAAGAGCCAGGCAGCGCCAGCAGTCAAAATAGGGAAAGCGGGAGCCCACAGACAACTAACAGCTCTCGCTCAGTTTTCTCTCTTGTCATGCTACCTGGCTGTTGCTCAAACCCTACCTCCTATTCTCTTCATGCTTATTTCTCCAGAGTTCCCTTTCTTTTTTGCTTTGATTTCCATATACCACTTCACCTCCAGAGTAAACCCATGAGAGGAAAAAGTAATAATCGTAGAGCTGATGCTTGCCATCGCCTTGTCTGTTTAGCCCACGGCGTTATAAATGTGTTCTGCAGAGTACTTTGCAAGGCAAGGATCTGTCCCTGAGCGCTTGTTAGGCACTGCTATCCTAACGTTCATTAAAAACTTTATGCCAGCTGAGGATGTTATTATTAGCACTAATTGGTGTAACTCGGCTTACTTCACTTGACATGAGGGCAATCGACAGTCTCCAATGTTTAAGAATCACTCTATTTGTAACAACACTTCATGCAACATCTTTGTACAACCTCTCACATCTGCCAGAGGCGTTTGCAACACCATCAAAAAGCCTCCTCTAACTTTTGATCACGGTAATGATGCAGTATGAGTTTCAGCAAAGAAATTTGCTTTTCTTAAATAGGTTTCAGAATAACGCTGCCTTTCATGGTACTCACTTTCCTGTTTTTAAAGATTACTTTACAAAACAAATATCCCTGGAACAGCAATATGTGAACAGAGATTAATGTTTTACGTCCTGGGACAAGTCGTTTCAACTATGCCTGTGTCTTGCCAAAAAATAACAAAGCTAAATGAAATTGATAGTATGAAAATGAGAGCACTCTTCTTCTCTTGCCAGATGCTCATTTCTAGCCCTGCGTGCCCTCTCCTACAAGTTACGGAGTCCTCAGCAAATCGCATTTCATCTTAAACACGGAAAAAGAGATTCAGAGACATGGAGTCTTGTCCTTTTAAAGCATTAATGAGAGACCAAGTGTTAACGTAAATGAATGGGACAAACTCAATATTTCACTAGAATCTATGTAACATAGGAAGGATGGATGCACTTCAGCTTTAAATAATTACAGACCCCTTTCTGTTCATAGTTACTTAAACTGCTTGAAAGATGGGCGAACTCAGTATGGGGGGGTTGTTTAAATATAATTGATGATGAGCTACTTAAATAGGCTTTTGGTCTGTTCTTCAGCTTTCAGTGCTTTTCTCAAGGTGACCGATCATAATTTACAGCAATGGATAGCAGCAATTCCTAGAAAGCCGGCAGCACCATTGATTTTGACCTAAGCTTTCAACTGGCAAGCTACCGATTACCTCTGTAAAGGTCTCAGCTGCTCTGTGTGGAAGCACACAGGGCACTGGCTCTTTGGCAATTTGAGATTGCAAAATAGCCAATGTATCAATTCTCTTCTATTGATAAAGCTCCTGGGCAGTAGCTGCTGTAGCACTACTTCTAGATCGGGAGATTTTTGATCACCTCAGATTTAATGACTTCCCCAAGCAGAGGACTTAATGTGCATATACTATGTAGCAGTAATACCCAACTGGCAACGGACACAATAGATACTGATTGATGGGCTTACAGAGAAGTGTACGAAGTATACACTGTGCCCCAAAATGCCCATCTCTTTTTGGAAAAGATGGATCAAATGTAAAGTATCACAAGGAAAATATATCAAAGCATACTAGGCAAATCTTGAATGAAAATCTAATTGAAATTCAGCATACAATGCTTGATTATCTGTATAGGCTTAGAGATTTTAGTGCAAAATGAAAGGTTTATTTGCACAAGTTTGGAGTCTTGCTTTTTGTTTTGGCCTTTTTTCTTGGGTACTGAGGAATTTATCTAGCTTACAGCTTCTAAAGACACTGTATAAGGGGTTCTAAAACTACCGCTAATCGCATAAGCAGATTTGCAAAATCCTTTCTCTTCTGTGCAAAGATCTCCATCAGACGTACTATTCAACGACCGGGAAAGCTATTTGTTGTTATCTGCTATCACTGGAAACTCCAGCTATCCTTATTGCTAGAATCAACCTTAAAAAAAACCCCCAACTTCTATCATACACTAAAATGCAGGCACACATACAGGATAAGGAATATTAGTATGACACACAGATGAGCCTTCCTTTAGGCCAAAAGGTATTTTTAAGTTACTTGATCGTAATTGTATTGGTTTGGAGATTTTTGGTAGGATGAGCTCGAAGATAGTACCTGGCCTGCACTGTTGGGAATACCTTCTAGTAGGATAGCCTAACTTATTGCTGCTTTTGCAATAACCCTGCTTGCTGCTTGGTTTTTGCATGTTCCTTCGATTGTAAGTTCTTGTGGGCCTGGTTCCCTTCTGTTCTGCATTTGTGAAGATCCTAGCACAGTGAAGCCCAAGGCCTGAGTTCCTCCAATGCATATAAAGAAATAAAAGGCTATAGCCCAGAGGCTGAGTAATACCATCTATAGAATATGTCGAATTTCCCTTGTAGTTTTGGGACTCTCTGAACAAAGTTTCTGCGTAAGTACAGAGATTTGCAAAGAATTTCTAAGCACTATACACATTCCTTTTAATTTTTCCTGCTTTATTTCCAATGGCTTTTGGCTTTTTCATGTGCAGTGGTTGTTCATAGTAATAACCCCTAAGAGAAAAGGCAGCGTAATGCTTCTTAAAATACAACAGATGCTTGTAATATCATTGCCCTCTCTACAGGGACTTCTGTAAACTGATTCCTTGCTACACTCAGCATGTTAACATCCAGGAGCAGAATATTGTTTATGGAATTTATAATGGGACCAGGGATTCCAAAAATTGATCCACAGGGTCTTATAACTACAAGAGCTCCAAACTATACGTTATCAAGCTGCCTCGACTTTGCTGGTTTTCAAGCACAACTCAGTTTGCATTTACAGCCTGTTCTGAATAATCTTCACTTGGTACATCCTTACAAAGAGACTGTCAAGGACAGTGATTATCTGCCAAGTACTGATGTGTTTGGGAATATTCAGCACAAGTTTTGGTGTGTTATTTAAATGAATGACTTCTTTTGTCACCCTTGAAATATGCATCGTCACTCTGGCAACCTCTGTATCCTGGAAGGTGTGCAGCAATGAGATGTACAAATGAACAAGAGGCGGGCAGAACGGCACAGATGATGAATGAGAAAAATAAGTCATTAGGAAAGCCTGGGGTAAAAACAGAAGGGACAAAAAACCCAACTCTCGCACGGGGGCGAGGTGGGAAAATGGGGTTGGTTTCATTTTATTCTGTCTTGGCAGATTTCTGGGAGCACATGCAAAGGCTTAGAGTGAAAATATGCATGAAAAATGCAGAAGTCCATGAAAAAACACAAACTCCTTGTTTCCAACGTTCAGTTCTTTTATGGCATTATTTTGCCTTCTCTGACTCCCTGTCATTTTCCACTGATTTCTCAAACCTCCCTATGAATAAAGTGTAACCCCTACACTGCTCTGCCAGCCTTTGTAGCTGCAATCATTTTTCTGGCTGAGAAGCCCCTTCCTTGCCATGAGCTCTTTGGTTACAGAAAATTATTTTCAGCCATAGAAAACTTCAGCAGGTGCCCACAATCTCTGTCACTGTATTCCTGCCGCCTCCTCACCCCGCTTGCAGGCACTGATGAGCATTAGCCGTCAGCAGGCTTATTTCCAGTACATCGGCTCTAATATCCAGCTCTGCTCTAAGCCCCATCTCTGTCTTTGCATACGGCCTCTACCTGTTTGAGGGGGTATGTAACAAACATATTTCCTTCAAGAACTGAAGGGGAGGCAGGCTTGCATCCCCTCAGCTAGCATTTGCTGGTTTTCCTGATGAAAAATACTATTATTTCAGTAGAGCAAAATGCACTCGCATTTTTTTCTCTTGCATTTGGGTTTTCCTTATTCTTTTTTCCACAGTGGTATCTTTAGATGATGGTTAAATGAATGAAATGAAATGCTTTTCATATTAATTTTTTATTTAAAACTCTGGTATTGGAAAGTGGGATATTTTTGTAATAGTGTGCAACTTGGAATTAATGTTTTCAAGAATAATGCATAATGCTCATTTGTGTTGCAACGAATTATGATTTTAAAATGTACGTGTTATAAACTTTTACACTCCTGTAATTTGGGAGAATTCAAATCCCAGTGCAAATCTGTGCAACTTTTTTTTTTTTTTTAAACTCACCTGGCTTAAATCTGAACTTTCTCCTGTTGGTACAAGTGACTACCAATAGGGTTCTTGAATATGTGCAGGGACAATACATGAACCTGGTCTAAGCTTTTGTTTTACCATGTGGGGTTTTTTTGACAGCCCTAAGTACTTTTGCGGAAATCCTGTTCTTTGATGAAAATGGTAGTGCATCAGCAGAACACCTTATTCCTATTTGTATCAGCATCCATTTCTATAGGTAGTTGTCCTGCAATAAGCATATCAATACAGCTAAAGCAGTACAATTTTTTAGTGTTGGTAAGATGTGACGTGTCATTTTCCTGGGATGCGTTTTTGCCAATTAGGCATATAAAAAGTGGCAAACGCCATAAGCCCTTGAACTTAGCTGGGGCATGTACTTGCTAATACAAAGAGCAGCAGTAGTACCACCATCTTCTCTATGCACTTGTTAACTGGCTGCTTATCTCATCTGCATGCAAAGTCCTAACTCCATTCATCACGTGTTCAGCTAAGACCAGAGTTCTTTAACCACTCCAGACACTTTAAATCAACCTGCAAACATACTGGGAGACTTCCTCCACTGCACCTCCTCATCCTACAAAACCACAGTGTCTAGCATAGCTTTTTCTTGGTCCTTTTTTTCTTCACCCATTATAGATATCGTCCATGTCAGACTAGCTGCTTATCAGTCACACTCTCAAGTTCCCCATTTTCTGAGTTGCACAGTTACAAGATGATTAGACTGCCTAGCATTGCTTTGGCCAACTTGTGTTATTTAGCTTCAAGTACATATATTCCATTGGCTTATGAATGCTTCTTGTTTTCTGAATCCCCTCTTTTTTTCGAATAAAAAATGAATATGTTTTAGGGCACTGCAGGTGGGATCCAAATTTGAGAACTTGTATGACAGCATCACTGGGTTTTGTAAATACTGCATTATTTTTCATGCGTACCAGAAAACCAGAACCACCAGTTGTTCCCAAATCTAAAACCTTCTCCAAATTACATTTGCAGAAAGATGTTCCACGGCCAAAATGTCTCATAGGATAAAGGCATCATACAGATTTAGCGGAAATTTATTTGGGAAGTTACTGTATTCTTCCCTTCAGGATTACAGAGCCTGTGTTTAGGGACTGGTCTTGTGCTTAGCATGCCAAGTGTTTATGCAATTCGTCTTCCACGCTCGTGCTCTGATGTGTCCTCATGGGATGCTGGAAACTCGGAGGGGTGTTGGACAACAGCGGAGGAGTGTTGGACAGCCTGTGAGTCTGAGCTTTGTCCTTTTGTATTATCTTTGTTATCTAGATGTGCTACTTTGAGATTTAGGCAATTCACCTTTTAGAAATTTCTGACGATGGTTTTGACCTCCGTAATTCCTGATAGCACTGAAAGTATTTACCTTTCTGCACCTCAACTTGTCCCTTTTCGGGCTGAGGCTGCATAGGTAGGAAAACTAGTGCCAGATGTGTAAGCATGTTCAGCAAAAAATGCTAATATGCCCACACCACTGGATAGTGATTTGTCTTTTTGGTTTCTTTTTGGTGAGGCCCTGGGGAATTTGCATAAATCGAGAGACAGGTAGGCATAAAACGGTGATGAATGGCTCCCTTGGCTTGAACTCTAAGCAGCAGCTCCAGCTTGAGTGATGAACCAAGGGTATTAAAACAATCTACAACAGTAAGAAATGTCTTCTCAGGGTGCTTCTTCAGCACTGACAATTATCTCTGTTAATGATGCATTTGCAGTGGAGCCTGCTGGACTTCTTGGACCCAGCTCAGCCCAACAGCAGCACCACCAGCATCAGTGGAACTCTGCCCATCTAAATGAAGCTGGAGATTTTTGCACTGTGATTTACAGCGTGTGCTGCTTGGACGAAGGAGAATTGCAGTTGTACACTGGCTTTGAAAAATATTTTTACTCTTGAAAGAAGCCTGATTGACAAAGAATATGAGCCATTGAATTATAACGCGCCAGATTTTACTAAGAACACTCTAAATATGCAAATTTATGGGAGGGGAAGCAATATTCTTACTCCTATTTAGGATGGGTTTGATAGACAGAAATAATTCTCTTGTCACTTGTTACAGAGAAGAATTATTAATTTTGCTTTGTCTGTAGAAAGGCAAAAGCCAGCAATCATGTTTCAAAGTAGGTTGCATAAATTGGTTGACTTTCAATGCCTCTTTCCCCATCACATCTTAGGAAGAAGAAAAGATTTCTTAATGGTGCCAGGTTCCATTAGAAGAGTAGTGCAACATAGTTTTATTGACGCATACCATGTCTTAGGAAAATAACAGGCAAACTCCCTGACCATTCAATTACCATATAAATAAGAATGTGCATATCTCCCCTCATATCAGCATCTTGCTTTTTTTGTTGTTGATGAAAATATATTAATGGGTAAAAGCAGCTTTTCATTTGAATAATGACTTAATGCTTCTGTGAATTTCAGATGGTGGATTAAGCCCTTTCTTTAAAAGTTTGCAGTTTCCCTATAGTTCACCAGCTGCCTTTGCTCAAGGGAAAAAGAAAAAAAAGGCAAATGGGAGACTTCAAACCTCAGCACCTGCTAGGGTGCCGCTGCAGTTTATAAATCTGTTTAGGGAAATGAAGCATGCGAGTCCTCTGCTGCCTTTTGTTGAGAAGACTATCAGTGATGGGAGAGAGGAACAAGCCCAGTGGTGTGTGCTTTATGGTGTAGACCAGTTTTCTTTTTTGTGCCTTGCCAGGTGGAGGTGATCCTTTGCAGGTACACACTTCAGGTTTACAAGATGACCAAGGAAAGAAGCAGCACTACCTTCTTTTGACTTGACCATAGGAGAAGCACCGGATCTGAGTCAAAATTAATTACGTGCAGGGCACTAATGTTAGCTGTTCAAGCAGGTCATTACTTATGGGGAAACAGTACTAGCTGTGGTAGTTGCTTGCGATGCCGCCTTCATTCTGCACTGCAGGCCACTCCCGCTGCCAGAAGTTTCATTGTCTCTCTTCATTTTTCAGCGGTAGGAGGATGGAAAACCCATTTGCTTGATAGTCAGTGGATCCCAAACAGCAACTGCCCCATTTTCACTTACTCTTTCCCATACTTTGGACACCAGACATCAAGCTCGCTTCGATCCAGCTAAAGAATCAGTAACGCTCCAGTCAAAATGACAGAAAGGGTGGGCAGTAGCACTTCAACCAACCATGAGACATGTGTCTGGTAGTATATAAAGATGTGGTTCAACAGCCAGCCTCTAGGCCCTTCTCAGTTTCTCAAGGAAAGCTCCAAGTTCAAACAGGTATTGCAGTTCGAATCACTTTCCTATTTTAGGAAGAAAAATAAAGGCAATACTATGCTCTCCACACCTCATTTCTGAAATAATTTAGACTTGAACACTGACTGCTTAATAGGAGTTTTGAGAATGTCAGGGAAGGTGAGAAAGTGGTTTGAGGCTCTGCTGTGTATCAGTGGAGCCTCCCAATCTGTAGTTATGTGCTGTGATATACAGAACTACAGGCATCTGCAAGTGGTGGTTACTAGACTAAACTCGCTGTTAAAATTGCAGACAGTTCTGAATCAGCTGTTAAAAAAAAAGCTTCCATTAGATGGAAGGCTCTTCTTTCTGCTTTCTCCTCATCTCTTCCTCCTACTCACTGAGTCTCGGACCTGAAAGCCACTGTGCTTTGATTGTACCCCCATGTCACTTGGAAAAGCACTTACATTGCATTGGCAATTCACTCTGCAAGGGCCGTCTTCTACGTCTGATTTTCAAAAGGTGTACTTAGCACATCTGTCTGAAAAATCCAGCTGTTAATTATTAGCTCCAAATGATATATATGTTCAGGCTGAAAGCAGAAAAAGCATCAGGCTTTTCACAATAGTGATTTGTTTCTCCCAAGTGAATTCCTCAAAGTATCTATATCTTTCTATCCCTTTCACTGTGGAATAAGAATCTATGTCCATTTGTCTTGCTAGAGAGGAAAATAATCTATGTTGTACTATACACTTGGAATGGTGCAGATAAAGGAATGTGTAAATAGATACCTTTGCTTGTATTTGCTGCCAGGAGCCTTTGTGTTTCTCTCCTAAGGTTCAATATTGCAATAGTTGTGCTATAACAAAAGGACCTGTTTCATTAGTGTAGAAGAGGCTCTCCTGGTAGTGGAGTAAGATTTAGCTTAACCATGCTCATCAAATGGAAAAAAAATTAAGTAGGGTTCAAGTAAGCATGACACTGATATAGAAAAAAAAATCATATTAAAAAAACCCAGTTTAAGTTCTCTTTACAAACCTTCTGTATTTTTGGGCCATTAATAGTACCCTTGGATTTCTAATTTCATACATCTCTTTTGAAAAGCAAAACACAATACCCCATAATAGTGTACAGAGAAGTTTCAGCATAATAGATAGAAGTCAACAAAAGCCATATGGAACATGAATAGGATTGCCTTGCTTTGTTGCCCATTATCATCTTGGTCTAGTTCCATATGGTGATTGAGCTCTGTTTACATGACTTTGATGTGTAGGCATCTATGTTATTGGAGCTGTTAACCAATTAATAAAAATCTACTGCCATATGTGCTGATTCTACAGTTCGCTGTTTTATTTGCATTGGAAACTGATTTGGGAAGAACTCTGTCCTCATTTCTGTTCTGATGATAATAATGTTCTTTTATACAGAGATGGCACTCACAGTCACACTTCTAAGTTGTGCTTATCGAGAGGAAGCTCTTGATGTGAACTGATGCAAAGCTTTGGTAGAAATTCAGATCCAAGCAGTTCATGACCTGAAACAAGCCAGTTCTTCTCAGTCCATAACTGAGGAACAAACTCTGCTTAATGAATGCATGTCAAAAAGCAAAGTTTAAGTCGTCACCTTATGTGTAATTCAGGTAGGTGCTAAAGATGAGGTAGAAAGAAACTCATGAACAGGTTTCTGGACAAGGGCTGATGAAAATGAGGAAAAGAACTTGATTTTGAGATTATTCATCAGTTGTTAAAGCATTTGGAAAGGGATTTAAATTTCACGCTTTGGTTGAAGACCAGATCTTTTCCAGATTCCATTAAAATCTTCATGAGGGACAGGTTTTGTAATGTCTTCCTTCTAGAAAGCGTGTGACTTTTTGGACATATCTGGTACGCATTGAGAGGCAGGGCCTCGGCTGGGTGGACCACTGCTTGGGGCCAATGTGCTTCTTCCTGAAGTCTGTGCTTGCGGAAGATATTTCTCAGAAAAATCCATATCTGTAATCTTTCTCCATTGATCCCTACTTATCTCTGCCCTCCAGGAATTACCAGCCAGGCTCACTTTGCTTTTTGTTTACGTTATCTACTAAAGCAACAAACATATTTGTACAGCAGTGCTTCAGTAGTACTGGGTCATACCACACTACTCTGGTAGTTACTCTACGCCTCGTAATAAGCTTGTTTGAAACGAGAGTATGGATGATTTGCCAGAGTAAATTGTTTTGCTGCTAAATTCAGTGACACTAACCCAGCAAATGAGGATTTGGCCCATATTAGCGTTTATTTCCTTTAAAAGGGAATGACTTTGAAAAGAGCCTGTGGATTCATGGGACTGCTATTACCATAGCTCACTAATGATAATTACCGTGGAATTTCCTGTTTGAGGAAATCCAACTGTGAGTTCATAAACATGTGTGAAAGCAAACGGAGAGGAAAAACAAAATTCAAACAACTCTTCAGTCCCTTAAATCTTGCTTTTGATTCGCAGCTTTCCTTCAGCATTCAATTCTATTTTGTAGCAATGAAAGGCTCTGACAAGTTGCCTGAATGGGGGTAGTATTAAAGAAACAAAACCAGAAACCAAGCAATTCTTTTTTATTGATGTATATTATTTTTTACTGTAAGTGGTGTAACAGGAATTTCTTCTCGCCTTTTAAATGAATGTTTTTGCTTTATTATCCATACAGTAGTACTGCACTGCTATTTTAGAAATTACAGATGCATTGAAAGAATACTGGCGGTTCCACTGAATCTATGTATTTATGTTGCATTCATCGTGGTAACTGATACATTATACATCATAAATAAAAAGACACGGTGCACCATATTAAGTTATTTTGCATTAGAGAGCTCTCATTTGCTACTTTCTCTAAAGTAAATTTTAATAATAGTGAATTATGTTCCTTAAGTGAACCTGTATATAAATTACAGATTTAGAGATGACAAATAGAGTACATCTGGTTCTTGTTCACATGAAATGAAAGGCTCGAATAAATACACATGGTAGAGTCAAATTGGGTACACTCTCCTGTACAGTACTCTCTTATTTTGAACAAAAAAAGGTTGCATGACTTATTAAGCTTAGCCTGCTGTGGTGTTACAGCCTTACTCGAAAATATAGCGTTGCTGTTTCTCTTAATCTTTCCTCCAGTTTGCATAAGGTCAGCTGGCCTCAGTGTTGAGTCTTATCTTAGAGACCCACCATGCAAACCTACCGCACCTTGAGAGAAAACAGAGGTGATATTTTACCAAGTAAAAATCTGCAGCCTGATGTTACTCCACTATTTTATCAGCAAAACTTGCTTTCTGTGACCAAAGTCTAGTCTATACTTGGCTTTAGATCCTACCTACAGAGTATCGATCATCTACCAGCACAGTTAAAATAACACAAGTGGTATACACCTCGCACAGGCGTTCTGCCAATACGAGGTGATGAACAGCTGAGCTAGCACCGAAGTCTTCCAGCGACGATCCTCCAGGCCTTACAGTCGTCACTGCTCTGATTTGAATTTTGCTGCTCAGAAGACCTCAGAGACTGGAAGCTCCCGTCTTCCAAATTTCTAGACAATCTCCTTTTACAAACTGAGCTTAGTGCCATAGGCTGGGGTCCATGTAAAGCCATCTCTAAACAACCTGTTTATTTGGACATGCAAAAGGACATAGAGGGGCTGAAATACAATAGGGGAGAGTTTCATGCTGGGTGAAGGATATGGAAGTACGGCAGTCCAGCCAAAAATCTGGACTTGCCTTCTTCCCTCCCATTTGTGCTACTGCTCTGAGGAATTAAATGTTGCTCTCAGCAAGGACCTCACCGTGGTCTTCACCATCTGGAAGCAAGCAGCCTGGAGTCTCATATCAATTGGGAGCCAATTAAGAAAGCGGCCAAAGTCCATGGAAAGAGAGCTCTTTTTAAGACCAAACTAATGCTAGAGAAAAAACTCTCTCTGGGTTCGGTAGGACAAACTTAACACTTCATTTACCCATGAGCTTCACTTCTACATCTCATTTTGAGGTGGCATTTGGCTGCAATTGGAGATGAGCAAAATTATTTTGTTTTAAAATAATAAGATTTATTCTAAATCCATTGACTGGAGAAGTTCATAAGAGGAAAGCAGAAGCGGTGTTCTTCAACTGTTCTTTTTGGGTTGCAGACAAAATGTTAATACAATAAAAATACGAACATAAAGAAATGCATTTGAAATGGAAAAAAGGTATATGCAAAGCAATGCCAGAGCATTCAGGTTGCGTACATAAAATCTCAAAGGCATGACTGTAAGTAAATCCGGGAGCTAGGCAATCTGAATGCGTGGTTTTGCAGAAGAAACCTGTGAGGCAGGCTTTGAAGTAAAAAAATATAACATTCGGCTTTTTCAGCCTGAGGGGTTAGTTTAAAATCAATCACAGGCATGCTGTGCCTTAATTTCAGGTCAGACCTAGTGGCCACAGCAGCCCGGGAAAGACACTGAAAAGTCTAGAGACTTTTGTGCGGGACGTGTACTTGGTGAGAAAACGGACCGATCCGAGCAACTACAGGCTCTTTTATCTGACCTCATTAGTACACAAAGCTTTAGAACAAACGCTGAAGGAAAAACTAATTAAAGATGTGGAGGTATATGAAAAACTAGTTAAAATGCAGCAGGACTTCACCAAAGATAGAACATACCAGACAAAGCCAGTATCTTTGTCTGATAAATCATTTTCTCAAACAATGCAAATATGGTAGATCAAATCTATCTGGACTTCAATAAAACATTTGAGAGGATGCCATGCGAGAAAATATTAATTAAGATGGAGAGATGCGAATGAATGTAAGAAATGAAAAGTAAGGACAATAGCGTGTGCTGAAAGGGAAACTCTAGATGGAAGGAGGTTACTAATGCAGTTCCATAGGGACTGATCTCAGAACTAATCTTAGTTAAAATTTTATTAGTGACCTTGGCACAAAAAACATGAGTGTGCTAATGAAATTTGCTGATGACATAAACCCAAGACCTGCTGTTACAACAGAAAAGGATTGGAATACCCTATGGAAAGAATTGGATGAGTCTGTGGACAGGAGAAAGAGAAATGACATGCAATTTAATAGTGGAAATACAAAGTTGTGCGCTTAGCAGAAATTCCTATTAATTTTAGTAAAGTGGGGTGAGGAGGAGGCTTCTTCAGACAGACAGAAGAAAGAAAAGATACTGCATGAACTAATCACTCAGAAGCAGGAGTGAGTCCACAGTGAGCCGATTTCTCTTTGGAAAAGGCAGCGCGAGGGGCTCACCATGCAGCCAAAGCTGTAAGGGCAGTCGTACCAGGTCAGACCCCACGTCCCATAGCTGCCCGTTCTGACAGTGGCCACCAGCAGAAGCCAAGGAAGGTGAGTCTGGCAGGATTTTCCTGGAGCAGTGGAAGCATCCGGCAATTTGTGACCCGGTGAGGCGGTGTCCTTGTGCCTCTAATTGTGTTTTTGTCATTTTTTTTCCCCCTACTATTGGTTTATCGCAGCTTATTTCCCACCCTTTTAGTGGCAATGACAACTCCTAGCATGAGTGTGAAACAGTATAAACAAAATGTCAGGATCCTGGTGAAACTGTGGGACAAAAGATCAACCGGGAGTCTTTTGTCAGGATGCTCATGGTACTTTGGACCTCTCCAAACTGCATGGGGACACGGGTAGACCTGGAGGAGCTACTGGCATCACACACTTGTAAAAAAGGTACGTGAAAACGATAAATGTCAGTCATACAGACTGGAAAATGACACTGGGCAGATATTGCCTGTTCACTGCCTGGACGGATGGAGCAATGCCACCAAATGTTTGCCATGTAGATCCCACCAGCACGTGTGTGCCTTACAGCAAAGGGCCACATCTGACTCCTCTGCATCACTTGAATGAATTACAAAGGGTGGGTCCCCTCCGGAGCTCTTTGTCAGTATGTTCATTGCTCCCCGCTGTAGTCAGATGGCGATGCTCGACAACTTGATAACCAATTTATTTTTCCCCCCTAAACAATAACGAGGTAGTAAAAAGAGATTAATTTCCACGTCTTGCTTTTGCATCTGGTTTTGTTTCCCCACTTCAGTCACCCAGCAGGCCTGCGGGGTGGGCGCGGGGCCCTGCGCCCGGGCACCGCCGCCCCAGCCCCGCACCCCCGGCCGGCTCCCTCCTCCTCCTGCCGCAAACCACCCGCGGGAAACGAAACCGAAAGGCCGGGGACGGCCCGGGGCCGTGCTGTGCCTCCGACATCCGGCGGCATTTGCTCTACAGGCTGCACCCCCGCCCCCTGCACCTGTGTGAGAGGAGGGCGGCGGGGCGGCCCGAGCCCCCAGCGCACCGCCCCGCTCAGCCCGGGGCCGGCGGCGAGAGCCCTGCTTCGTCTCCCCTAAGAGCCCCTTCCGCCTCTCGGCGCCCCGCGCCGCCTCCATTTCGGTCAACGGGGCCCGGTACCGGCCCACCCCGGGCCTGAGGGGAGGGCGGCCACAGCGCGGCCCACAGCCGCCCCCGCGCTCCGCTACCTCCCGGGAGCCGAAGGCGCCCGCCGTGCCCTGACCCGCGGCCTCGCCCCCTCCTCCGGCCGGCGCCCGCAGGTGAGGCAGGCCCCAGGGCGGCGCTGCCGCGGCCCGCCCGCCTCGTCTCGGCCGGGAGAAGCACCTGTGGTGCCTGCGAGCCCCCGCCGCCGACAGGTACGTGAGCCCGGCCCGGCTCGGCTCGGCTCGGCTGCCCGCCTGCCCGCGGGAGTGTGGAGGGGCCCAGGCTCGTCTGTCCCCGGGGGCCCGGTCCGCCCCGCATCCTTGTTCTCAGGGCCCGCGGCGGTTTCCTCCGGGGCGGCAGTGGTGTCCTCCCGGTGAGGGAAGGTAAAAGCGGCTGGGGCTTCTCGGGGGAGAGCTGGGTGAGAGACTCGCTGCCGGGAGGGGTTTCAGGGGCGGCGGGGAAGCGCGGCCCGGGCCCGGGGCTCCTCGCGGGGCGCCAGGCGGGACCCCCGGGGGCTCTTGCAGAGAGCGCCTCGGAGATGTGTATAGATACGTATCGGTGGAGCCAAGGCCTCTTCGTGCTTCTCGTTGTAACGACCTGTTGTGCTGCCCTTTGGATGAAAGGTGCCCTATCTACAGGCGGAGTCTGGGATTTCCCCCCGTTTTGCTCCACCGGGTAGCGGCTGTACCAGGCTCGCCCCGCGGAGGGTGCCCGGGCGGGCAGGGGCAGGCCGGGGTCGGGCAGGCTTTCGGTGTGTCCTTTCTGCGGGACGCTTTCATTTTTACTGTTTCCCGCAATAATATGATTCAAAGGTCGTAACGAGAAACAGGTTTATACTGTAACAGGTATTACATGAGGCTGTTATTTTACACCGGCGCTTACACCTCAGTCTGTGAACTGAATCTTGCGGTTATTTGCACAAGGATATGACTCAACTCAATAGGATTCTGTACCTTAAGAATACGTGAAAGAGTTTGCCGGGTTTGATGGTAGGTAGGTGGATTTGCGCTCTTGTGGCCATCCCCATCAATGTCACGGGAGAACTTCATAGGACAAAAAGTTTCTGCATGTGAGTCCTGTTGCAGAATTGGAACTTGCATCAATATAAAAACCTCCCAAGAAAAACAGAAAATGGGGTAAAGATTACAGTAAACATGTGATTGAGATTCAACACTACAACTACAAACCATAAAATATCTCTTAAAGAACATCTCCAGCTATATATTGATATGTTGTGCTTTTAGGGTTTTCTTTTGTCATCTTTGTTACCAGTCCTTTGAAAATTAATTCCTCATCACCCCCATTATAAATATATATATATATATATATATATAACTAGTTCACTTTTTGGCACTCTGTATGTTGCATCGTATTTTTGGCATGTAGTTAAAATCGGCATCGGTGCGCACGTGCACGAGGGGCTGAATTCATGTTGTGTGTGAAACTTTCATTCTGACCTTTCCAGGTGTCTGAGTGATGACCTTGTTATTTTGTAGTAAGTTTTCCAGGCAGAAGGTGGCACAAGGTTTAGTTAAGGCCGATTTAATTCCTGGGGGGGGCTGTGGTAGGCTTGGAGTACAGGCTGGAACCGGTTCTTCTCGTTCGCTGCTATTAGCATTCCTGCAATTCCTCCCATCCAGCCTCCCTTCCAAATGCACCCTGGTAGAAGTCCACCAAAAGGCTGAAACCCTTTAGGGCAGACAAAAGAGGCTAAGCCTCTCTTCCCACCCTTGCACAGCAGGTAAGCAACTCATCTGAAATCTAAGGGAAAGGCCCATTTCTGGTTAGATGCCTTTTCACTTCCTACAAGGGTAACTGAGTGCACAGCCAGGAGTTTCCTGTCCTTGATGCCGTATGTTGTACTGATGACCTTGCTGGGGTTTTGGCTTTTTTTCACTTCAACACAGATGAGCTCTTGGCCTGTTATGCGGTCCCAGAGCCAAACGATCACTAAACTGTCTTTCATGTCCTCAAGTCCAACCTAGGTGGCTGGATGCAGGAGTAAAGCTCCTCGTGGAGCATTAGTCAAGACCATTGAAGGCAGAAGCCTTGCTTCCGACACCAAAGCCTCTTCCAAGGAGGAGTGACCTCTGCTTTTGGGAGGTGTTTTGGCATCAAAGTGTGATTTTTGCCACTGACATGTTACAGACCTTCGGTATGCTGCCTAAAAGAGCATACCAATTTAGCCTCAAATCTAGCAGTTTGCTGAGAGGTCTCTGCATAGATCTAAGTCGGGCAGTGATGTTTCTGTAACCAAAGAAATTCTTTTTTGAAGTTGCTTTTACACAACTCACTTATTCTAGCATCTTCAGACAAAAATATGCAGTAATGCTAAGTGGAACTAACTTTAATAAGTGAAGTGAAACCGAGTTCCCTGTGTGGTTTTCTTCATTGTTAGAGCAGGAATTCAAAAAGTAAATAAACATGGGGACATGTAACCTGTATTTTTAAAGTTCTTCTGGATTGAATAAATGTTTAATAATAGTACTGCTGGGGAAATCTGTAAACAGTATTTTTTGTACTCCCCTATGAACTCTTAAGCTTTTTTTTAAGAATATGGATAGAGCCATGAAGTCATTGTGTGGCTGAGCTGAGTGAGTATTCTACATGCTTATGTGGGTGTTGGTTTTTATTGGTTTTAAATTTAAGAGGTTTTTTTCAGATAAGTTGTTCAGAGTCAAAACAGTCTTTGGTGTAAAGGGGTTTTTGCATAGTATAGCTATGTTTATGCTGTGCTGACTGGATTACTTTAATTATGAAATTCAGACGCAACAGAACAGTCATTGTTTAATAGGCATTGTGTTATTGAAACTATAATTCCCATTTTTAAAATATGAGTGTTTCAAATTTTTTTTAATGAGACTTAACAGAATGTTATAACTCTAGGGTAAGGATTGTCACCCTGCAGACCATATATACCACAGTCCAAGATGTTACTGTTGCTAGGGATGTAGGATGCAGCTCTGAGAGGTGGAAATTAGGGAATCTAGGCAGGCTGCTGCTCAGGCGTCGGTTGCGCAGCCAAGGCCACCTGGGAGTGACGCCCCACCCAGCATGAGTGTGAGTAGCTCTTGCTGCTCACCACCTCCACAGCTGGAGATTCAGATTTCTTGCCAGCCTCCACACCATCACAACCCACTGCCAGGCAAATGATACAGACTGGCTGTGGGAACCACGTATGACCTGCTTGTGAGTTAGGCGAGGCTGGAGTCACACAGGTTGACCTCCTTTGCTTCTGAAGAAAAAAGAAATGACATTTGTGTTTGGCAGCTTTCCTGCACATCCCCCACTTTGTTGGCCCAGCAGAACTGCAGAAAGGAAGCAGCTATTTCGTATACAGGAATGAAGAGGTCTGGTTAGGATTTATATTATATTAAAAAAACCCAACCCATACATAATTTTTCATGAAAAAACAGGCTATGTGGACAGTATTAAAATTTTAATGACAAAATAAATACAGGAAAAAAAATTTTGATATTTGGAAAATGTAAAATCTTACTGGTTTTAATTGACACCCAACCAACCAAACAAAAAACAAACAACAAAACGAACCTTTAGAATATGTGGGTAAAAGTACTGATGATGGGAAGGTTTGAATCAGCAATGTCTAGGACTGAAAAGGAATGAAAGCGCAGAGTAATTGTAAAAATATTGCCAAAAGACCTTTAATTTAGCAACACTGCTGGATATTACTATAATAAGGCACAAATTCTGTTGTAGGTATACACTGCTCAAGCCTGACAGCTTAAAAGCTGACAACTCAGTTGGTGCCTTTTCAGGGAGACAATTATCGAAAAAGCTTTCTTTGCATCAAATGAGAGACTGGCAGTTAGTATTACCAGTATACTAAAGAGTGGCTTAGTTGAACCATCAAATTTTCCCTGACCCTAACTAAAATAAGCTCTTTTGTTATAAAATATAAGGCATTTTAAAAAGAGAACTAAATATAATCATTGACTTTATAATATCTGGTTTAAGCAACAAGAACATTTGAAGGAAGAAAAATTGAAGAAGAAATTATTATTTCTTCTCTGCTTCTACTGGAAGTTTTACTTTGTTCATACTTACCAAATCTTTCATTCTTTATTACTGAATTCACTTTATATGATATTGATGCAATCCATATTCTTTGAGCGTTTTTCTCCTCCTCCTGCTCAGTCTGCCTTTTGGAGGCATAATCTTTGATCTATGATGACAATAATTTTCACGGCATATGCAGACAGTGACTGCAGGTGGGGAATAAGTAGCATGAGCTGACGAACATGTAAGAAATAACAATCTTCTAATCATGCAAATAATGGGATGTGATAGGTCAAACCATGCATTTGTAAGAAATTTTGAATCCTGTGAGTGTTGCCATTTACTACACCTGGGGCTGTAGGTGCCTCTGAGAATTAGGGACTATGTGTCCAATGCCAGGCACTCAGCACTGAATTCCAGCTGTTACTTGGGTTTTTCTGTAGACTGGTGGCTATACTCAACTTTCTTTTATTCTCAACCCAATTCTTTACGTCAGGCTAGTCTACATAGTCTTAATTCTTTGAAGAGCAAAGCATCTCTCTCTCTCTCTCTCTCTCTCTCTCTCTCTCTCTCTCTCTCTCTCTCTCTCTCTCTCAATGGTTTTGGGGAAAACCAAATATGTATAGGTATTCCTTTAAGATTTTTTTTTTTTCCCCATGCTTTTAAACTATTCCAAAAGTAAGGATTATATTTCTGTTTTCACTGTTCAGGGAGCATGGCAGATGTCAGTCAAGGGGAGCAAGCTGGGATCAGCTCTCCTGAGGGAACTGCTCTGTTCGTATTACTTGCATGTTGTCTCTTGGCAAACTCACAGGTAGTCTTCAAATCATGTAAGAGAAAAGTTTTGTTTAATGACTTACAAAGTATCTCATTGCCTCTTGGCAGAGGCAAAAATGGATTCCAGATCATCCATGTTATCTCCGAGATGATCCCTTCTCCTCTTCCCTGCGTGCAAGCCTTGCCTCTGTGACTTCATCCGCTACAATACTTAACAAGAGGGAAAGACAATCATCTTCTCAGTAGAAATTAACAGTTCTTCTTCAGATCATGCTCTCCTGTGCAGAAGCTGAAGTAGGAATTGCATGGAAAGAAAAAATACTGTTCTGAGTCTGGAATTAAAAATATGTCTTTGCGCACATGCACAGGGACCTAAAAATCCCATTGTTGAGGCAATCTCATCTCTGGCATTCCTGAAGGTTTGCGTGCTAGGCTTAGGAAGCACATTGATATTCTTCTAACAAACTCTGTGGCTTTGTATCCATAAATAAACTTTTAATTTTAAAAAACATGGTCATTCTATTGTAGAATATCATATTGACACCAGTGTAGGTCACCATCAAGGCTGAATCTCAAGATTAGCTGTACAGACTTCTGTGTCTTGATGTGATGGAATAACTGATAGCAATTGTAGGTTGCTATTTCTGAGGCCAAGCAATGTAAGAGGATGTAACAGCTGATGTGCTGATAGGAAAAAAAATAGTGAGACAGAACAATCTTGGGTTTCATTTCAAGCTACATTAGTGGGCACAGGTTTTCTGCTTATTATCCCCAGTTGGGACTCATTCAACTTCTCTCGTATCTCATCTCTTCTCTCTTATCTTGTTCAAATCCCATTTCTTTCACTTAGCCTTCTCAGTAACCCTTCCTGAACTCCCATCTTATTCACATGCTTCTTTTGAGGTTGGAAAATTTCAGCCCACAAATAAAGTTGTGAAGAACTGACAATAAGGTCTCAGACTTGGAAGTTTCGGGTTATACCAACTAGCCTATAATACCAATCCTGTCCATAGTAAAGAAGATCCCCAGCAGTGTAACTTCATTGCCTTTCACTGATGTCTGCCTTAAGGGCTTTTTCTTTGATTTGTTCATTCTGAAGATATCTTTTATACTTTTTTTTACATTAATATATTCTGGGAATATTTATTTTAACTAAATTCTTAGCAAGGACTATAGCTGATATTGTGTGCTGTGCAGTGCTTGTATTTCACTAGGTTTTTCTAACTTTGAAATTAAGCCTGCTGAAAACTTTGGGCTTCCTATTCTATATGGCTCCCACAACCATCAGGGAATACTCTGTCTTTGTCATAATGCTGCAGGGTCATGGTAAAGCTGAATGTCAGAGCTTCAAGAAGAACATTCACCAGGCATTAGTTGTTCTGTGACATACAGTGGTGTTCTCTGACATGGCGACATACGATGACAGCATAGCACAATGAAGGTAACATGTAACAAGTTACAACATGTACCAAGTTTCTACAGAGAGATACTTTAAAACAAAACAATTTAAACCTTAAACTGCTTACAGAGTTCTTGGGCATTTGCATGTCCTCATGGCATCCCTCAGTGGGGATTTTGCTGCCCATTGCAGGCTCACACTGATGAGCATGGGGAACTTGGGCCAGGTGCGAAAAGGGATGCACAGGAAAAAGTTACAAGGTTGTTTACAAGGAAATAGGTCTTCCCCCTCCCCCCCCAGTCTCCAGTGAAGAATCTCTGTAAATATCCACATCTTCTTAATATTCTCCTGATATCATATAACCTACGCTATTCCTGTTTTGTCTGATGATGTGCTCTCAAACCTCTTGCTTTATGCACACACACGTCTACTAAAAATTTTCCACTGAGATGCCTACCAGCTAAAAAGCTGTAGAGCCACCTCTGTGTGAACATTAAAGAAAACCTATTCCATGTCATTTGGTAGACCACTGAATATAAGGTCTATAAATGCATGATAATGTGCACACTGAGAAACCAGTGTATTGGATGCTACATCCTGAATTACTTTGTGGTATCTTTTATCACATAGCTGAGAAGAACTAGAGAAGATCCAGAACATAAAGCTAGTGAGTCCATTTTTATTTTTAAGAAGGCATTGAATTATTAGGGAAGAATGCATAACCTGCTATACAAGAAATTGGAAAGACTAAGGTGGTTCTGTTCACAGACTTTCCACATCCATCTTTACTATTATCATTCAGTATTTTAATCTACCATGTGAGGCAGAAAAAAGTGAGACAGTTATTTTATTTGCTATATACATAACCTTTCATGTGTTTGCACATACGAAGTATGTAACTAAATGGAAACCATTTAAAAAGTCAAGAGTTTTATTGGGCTTTTTTTTCCTCTAAGTTGCACTCTCCCTTCTCTTCTAGTAAACGTTACTAACGAAAGCCTGTAGTGTCATGGGAGCTTCCACTTTTGGGAGCTGTCCCAAGCTTGAGAAGCCACTTGCTTGAAGCTTGAGTTTGAGGCTGAAATTTGGAAGTTTGGCATGTTTCCTACAAATCTGGCTTTGAAAAAAGCCTATACGCTAAGGGCTGATCTCTGTAGCTTCAGAGAATACTGACACGCCTAGCAGCTCATTTATATCTAGCTGCAGTAAGTGGTAGCATGGAAATCATGGTAGCTTTAGCTTTAAATCTCAGTTTGATATAACTGCGCTCTTTTGCATGGGTATAGCGCTTATTGCCACCTATTGGATGAAATAGGAATGAAAAGGTCACTTTTCTGAAAAATACTCTATTGGTTTAGGTTTATGGGGTTTGCACCCTGTGTTTTAGAAGTTGAGAACTGGCAGCTTCAACCTACTTGTTGAATGTTAGCCGAGATTGTGTTCACGGTGGGATGCTAGGGAGTCCCCTGCTGAAGCTGGGTGCTGTGGGGGTGACTTACCACAGGTGGATAATTCTTGAATTCCTCGGAAGAGAGTTTTTAGTATAAGCAATGATCCTATGCTTGGGAGGAAAATACCTGACAACATAGGAGTGAGATCCCATCCCAACTCAGTCGAGGTCAGTGTGAGTTATGGTGGTGATTTCCTTGGGCACAGAATCTCACCCTGTGTATGCAAGAATGCCATTAAACCTGTAGGTGAGTTTTCATGTTAAACTCGGAAGCCAGAAATACTCAGTGCCTGAAGGCATCATCTTCCCTGCTCTGGTATGTCCGCTGGGTCTTGCTTATTTGGCAATGGTTTTTTGATCTTGCCTAATGGTAGGAAAATTCTTTTGTGACAGTATTCGGGTAGCAGAGTAAGTTGTGGTTATGTTTGCAGCTTTGTTTGTCTCTGCATTTGGACTTATTATACGTGCTGTTTTGCTTGCCAGAAGGATTAAGCAGACTTGACAAACTCACAGTTGTAACCTTATCTTTGCAGTCAGAAGCCTACAAGTCAGAATAAAAGATATGTTATTAAGACTTGCAAAGGAAAATACTGCAGGAAAAATGAAGAGGAGAAAAAAAAAAGACATTTTTGTGCTTGATTCAATAGCTGCCTTTGCAAGTAGAGCTTGTAGTGCTGCATACTGGTGTTATACAAATGCAAGGGATATTATACGTCTCTTTTATAAGTCTAAGGCTTTGTTCTGGTTGTGGTGGCCTCATTGATTGTTTACTGTAACCTGGTGACATCCCATGTATAAATATGTAATGGTTTGCTGCAGTTAAAATAGAAAGAACAACACTGATATGAACCTGAAAGGTAGTAATTTTTAAGTAATTAATTGTAATTAGCTTCACATATTGCATTTCTCATTTCCTCTGACAACCTGATAACTTTTCTCTTCTCTTATTTTTTTTTTTATCGCTTAGAAAGGTTTCTCTGGTTTCTCTCCCTTCTGCAAAAGACCCATGCAAAGAAACTGGTTGTTTACTGAAAAGTCTGTAAGATATTCAAGTATGGAATGGTACCAACTAGGAACCATTAAAATTACCAACTAAAAGATTTCTTTCTTTGTAAACCAGGGAAAAACCTTATCCTTAATTTCTTCTAGTTATCTTTGCTCTTAATTGTACCAACAGTAGATAAAAGTTTTTGGATAGAAATGTCATTTTAAGTATAAGATGCTTTTGAATGGTTGAAATAGTTTCTTGTTCCAGCCACAAACCTAGTAGGGTCCAATTATTATAAATGGGATTTTTATAAATTCACCTTTCAGTTTCTTTTTTATTTCCTCTCTCTTTCTTTCCCAGCAGACAGGAAGTGTGAATGAATTGGCTCTGGAGCCAAATGATCCTTATCTCTGCCCTTGGGATAACTTACTGAGGATTTTAAAGTCAGATGGTGAGAAAAATTTACGCTAATGTTTAAGAAGCCTCATGAAAGCCTACAGAAGGCTGACTAAATCTATGAAAAAAAGAAAGAGGGGAATTATTAGAAGTCGTATACCAAAGACTAGATGAAAAAGCAATAGTACTTTACTCCCGAATGACACTTTTCAACAGAAGCTCATAAAGAGCTCTGCTGCGATACCATTACTGACACTGAATAGTACACTTCTCCCAGAGTCTCATTTATTTTCACCGAATATCTACCAAGTGGGTGCAGAATGGGGTACAAGTAGAAGGTTTTAGGTTACTTTCAAGGTTACTTTCAAGCAAAATGTATCTCAACATGAGCTAAGAGGGGCAAGATCTGATTAGTTGAAGAGTGGCAGAATTGCTTCCTGATTAATCAAGCAGCTAACGCTTGTTTGAGGCATTGATTCATGAAAACCTTGAACACATAATTCATTTTAGCTGGACTTCTGTTGAGTGTATCTGTGAGCTGGTGCTTTATGGCTGTCCTGAATGCTTTCCTCAATCTGGGCCTAATAGGTCTGTATATCCATTTTACACTGAGGCATGGCAAGTGACTTACAGGTGTTTGTTCTTAATATATAAATAAAAGTGAAGAAAAGGATAAAAATCCATGTTTGGAAAGAGGCAGAATATGCTGTCAAGCACTTTGTTGCATTGATGGGATTCTTAAGGTTTATGCTTGAATGTGTCACTGTTCCTGAAAACTAATCTGGTAAGCAGTGTGCAAGGTTGGGGTTTTTTGTTTGTTTTGGGTTTTGTTGTTTGGTTTTTTTTGTGTGTGGGTGCTGTATAATTTTAATTGATCCTCTGAGAGAATGGAAGGCTTCTTCATCCTAGCCCTGAATTCTTTCCAGGGTTTGGCATTTAAGCTGCTTCTAAAAAAAAAAGTAAAGCTGGCTTAGTAATACTCATTTCAACTGTTTCATATGGCATTTATTGATTATGGCCAACAGCTAAGACAAAGACAGCACATATATTAATCAGTCTAAAGAAATGTTTTTCTTGCCAACCACATTGGTAAAGCAAGTGTGTTACCCAGCGTTTCTGGTGCAGTAAGCTGTGTGTCCACGTCCTTGGAAAGGGTATAAATGTTGTTCAAGAAAAACTAGGGATTTATTTAAAAGGTTAAATTTCGAATTATGGCAGTTAGAGGAGAAGAGCCTCACCTGACAACCTTATTTACTTCTGATCGTTGCATTAATGAGTAGTTTGTATGCTCTTCTTCCTCCGCTATATGGCCTTGCTGTTTTCCACAGCTGACTTACAGTAGCCTTGTCCCCTTGCTTTTTTCTCAAACTCTGCACTCTTATGTTTATATACTGCTTATTAAATATTTATTAAACATATCAAAGGGAATATTGTTGGAAGGTGCATAATATGATAAGTTGCTGGCTGCACAGGCTTCTCTTTGAGGTCACCTGAAGGGCTTGAGTGCCTGAAAACCTACCAGTTGTTTTTTAACCCTGCTGCATTCTTTGACTTAGTAAAAACCATAGTGTTTCCCTCTATGCCTTGCTTAAACTCAGACCTTTGTGTCACTTCTGTTGTAGTATACTTTAGCCTGTAACAACACTATAGACTGTAGCAACACTAAGACTACTTCAACATGTAAGTAATATAGAATTTCTGTATGTTTTCCATTTTTGTCATGTGCTGACAGAGAAGAATAATGAATAAACAATGTGGTCTTGTTAGATGTTAGCATAGGTTTAAGTAAGTGTGTATACAACTGATCCACTTGTATCTTTAGACTTGTGTAGCAATTAGTATATGTATGTTTAAAAGTTCAAAAAGATCTGGATACCAGTGTTGTTAAGTACCTCTGAAGAGCCTTCTGGTTGTGTTTCATGGAGATTAATGGGCTAATATGCATCCTTCCTGCAATATGTTACCAGTGTTAGATTTCTTACGTGGGAAATAGGATTTATTATTTTCCAGATGTTAGAAATTTTGATTCTTTCCTAGGATGATAATTTGTGCCTGTTTGAGGGTGCAGTTAAAGAGGGAAAGGTAATAAACCAGGTGCAATGACAGCAAGTAGTTTTACATGACAGTAGGGAATTGGCAAGATTTCTTTTGAAGTTGACTTTTGTTAAAGTATGGAAAAAGTCTGATAGCAGAATCCAGTTAATAATGGTAAGTAATCACTTCAGCCACCATGCTACTGCTACCACTTCACTTCTTTTTCTACAGTCTCTTACCTGAGAACTGCTCTGTAACATGCATGAATATAGACAAATACCTTTGGATAAGGTGATGATGTCTTCAGGGTCGAAGCCGTTATAATGGGGCAATGGTTCCACAACCATTATTACGAAATATACGTGTAAGCAGATCAGCCAGCAATAAAAATTTGATCCGGATCATGCAGTGATGCACAATCCCATTTCTGTCAATTTAGTCAAAGTACATCGAGGCAGCAAAAAGCATAAATCCTTGTTTATGTCAGCTTTAGGAGGAGAGGAGATACTTGATGCCACATAAATCTTTCTGGTAAAAAAGTTAACCTGCCAAAATTGTTTGAACAAACTTGAATTTGTAGCGTTCCCTTATGCTGTGTCATTTCTTTCTTTCACGTGACCTCAGCTTTTCTGATCCAGTACAGGGAACTTGAAAGTCACACTTAATATATCATTGAACCATGACACGAGACACTTCTTAAACAGATTTTAGATAGTCTTTTTGGAGCTAGTCTTCTGTATGCCGTACCAGGTAAGAGAATTACACCTCTAAAAGACATAGGCATAGTGAAGACATGTCCATCAAAGAAAATGAACAGGAAGCCTTTTAGCCATATTTCAAACTTTAAGTCTAACTTTAGGGTTAGGTGGGGCTTTTTCCAGCCTTTACAATTTAGTATGGAAAGATCTGCCTTTTCATCCCTTTTCCTCTTCTGTTTCTTTTTCTTCCTCTAGTTCCCATTACTCCATAGTCTTAGCTGACAAATATATTATTTTATTCTGCAGTTTTGCACGTACAGGAATTCTTTGTGCTCTTCCACCAACATTACCTATCACAAAATCTTGCTCACAAAAGCCAGCAAAATAAGGTGCGTGTGAGTTGCTAGTGAGTTTTAGTTTTGGTGGCAAGAGAAGCAAGAAACATTTTAACATTGTCTTTACAATTCTAACATCAAGAAAATAGTTGAAGCTCTCGAAATGTAAAATTGTTTTTCAATTTTTGTTCAGTTGTAACTCCAAAGTATCTATAGAAATCTAGTGTGGGATGTGATTTTAAAAGTCAAGATTCTGAGGATGGGATGTGCTGATGTGAATAGAGGGGAAATTTGAGGTGGACTGAATATGGAAGTTGTGTTCAAGGTTAGATTTGAAGTGGCTGTTGTTGCTGCTTGATTATATTGATAGTATCGAACGTGTGAACTGTTTTTGGGCCCTACTAAGCCCCTTGGCACAAGCAGATCAATGACTGAGTTCTCATCTGAAATGCTTGGTGGACTGCTTTGGCAGCTTCCTTGACATCATGCATTGAACTCTTGTTGTAAAACGCTACCAGGCTTTACAGCACTAAATTTAGTACTGAATACAGTACTAAAGTTACAATTGGCTGGGTGGAAAACATTTAATCTTAATACTTGTGTATTAATGGGGAAATAATTGTTTCGGGCAAACCAACAACTAACTGGGTCTTCAGTGCACTGATTAAGAAACAATCCAGTGCAAATGGAGAAGCAGTGGAACAATAGGTGCTATTATCGTCATTTTACTTGATTTTGAATTGATATTTATAACTAAACATGGGCTATATGTTCACCATATAAAATGGCTTTTGGAACTTGCCTCCTCTGCTTTACAGTACTATTTCATTTTTGTGCAGCTTGGATGTGGGAGGGGTGATGGTAAGCCTGGGTATCGCTACATCTTGACAAGAACTGGAAACATTGGCCTGTGTTACATAAATATAAGAAGAATATTAATTTATTTTAAAAGCCCTAATTTATTCCAGCCAGAGGAATCCCCAGTGAATAATTATGCAATTAAAAAAACCCTTTTTATCATAATACACCAACCCTTTGTCCAGTAACTTGTCAGATTAATTTAATTAAAAAACAGAGTCTTAAAAATATACTTGTCTGCAATTGAAAGTGTGTAATCCCTTGAGATGGAAGCGCTAGTTAAACATGAGTTCAGCCCAACATAATTCTGCCACATTAGTGTGTATTACAGTATACTAATTTACAGAGCAAGTTCCATAGATGACTGATCATTAATGTTTATTATGATTACATTATAGTAATCTTTGTTTTGTCAATAAACATTTACGCTGAATCAAAAAATGGTGGTGTAGTGTGTCATATTGCAGCCACTTATCCATGTTCAGATAATTTTGTCCTAACGATACAGCAAGCTTACATGGCTTTCTGTTAATTGGTTATACATTAGGCACTTTTTTCCATGTGCTTCCACTGTGCCAGATGAACAAGTGGATGTGATAAGAAAATAGCTGTACTGTTTCAGACGACAAAAGAGTATTTCCAAAACCTCTTTGCTAGTAATGGGTAGAAATAATCCCTTTACTTTAGTGCTTTCAGAACTGGGAATGGCTGATACGTGCAGATATTTATACGCAGTAGGGAAACAATTTTTATTTCACTCTGACATACTTAATTCTTCCCATAAATAGATTTTTCGACTCCTTCCAGCAGAGAAGGTATGGCAGGGCGGGGGGAAGAGACCGTGCTTACATATTTCATGGTCAGTGACGTGGCAATGTGTCTCTGGTTTCCCAGTAGAGGAGGAAAACAAGTGATGGGCAGTCTGTAAGTTCAGAGTATAACCTGCTCTGTTTACCTACGTGCTCCAGTCCTGCAACAGAGGGGATCACAAGCATTATTGAGGCAGGCAAGTTGCAGTATACTTTGAGACTGGATGTAGTATGTAACTGTGGGAAAAAGTTTTATTAGGTGAGTGAGGTCTGCATGGCAGCCTGCAGTCCAGAGCCAGCTCTCAGAGGAAAGACAGGAGTGGACAGAGTTGGGTTTATGCATCCCATGGGGGTTGTTCATGGCCCAGGACAGCCTGTAAAGGATGTCCCAAACCACAACACAGCCCCTGCCGCAGTAAGGGTGTGCTTGTGCTGCACTATGCAGTAACCCTGTACTTTCATATCTCTGTCCCACTCCAGCATCTGTACTGTTTTAGGTAATTATGTTCTAAATTTTCTTATATACAAGCATGGGTGTATGTGTAAAAAAAAAAAAAAAAAAAAAAAAAAAAAAACCCCAAACAAACAAAACCCCAAAAAACCCAACCCCACCAAAAAAAACCCAAAACCCCCTAATGAATACATTGTTCTCCCCCAAGGTTCTCTCTGAGATGAAAAATAATTCTGTCCAACCAAAACTAAACTTCTCATTTCAGGAGCGTGCTACACAGTGTTTACCATACTCCCTGCTGAGAATTCACTTTCTTGCCCAGTGTAGCAAATGTTGCTTTATCTATTTTATATACAGTGGATGTTTGCTTTAAATGAATGCAGTGCTGGTTAAAAATTACCCAGTTGATGGCATCAGAAACTGAAGTCTGATTTATCATCAGAACAAGTAGCATGTAGGCACCTCCTCCCTTCCCTTTGACATTAATAAAATTTTGTTCTAAACAAGGTTTGAACCAACGGGGGTTAAGAGGATGCTTCAAAATTACATTTATCATCTCTGATAAAAATGCTTACCCTTTCTGTTGTTACTGGTCTCTCCTATCTTTGCTGCTATACATAGTGAACATAGAGTTTGCTTTGTATTCACACTGAATTCATGCTGGTAACTCTGTGATGAAAATTGTTTGTGTACCAGGTTATTGAGCCATCAAGCTTCAGCAAACACTGTATCATAAATGAAAACTGTTGCTTAGAAAATTACAGTTCTGGTTGCCAGTATAATTGTAAGTACTAAGGAAATATGAACAAACACATTTACTTGTTCAGTCAGGTTTCATCATTAACAGTTTAAGCAGAAAAAGTATAGTGGGATGTGAATTCTTAAGCCTTAATAATTTAGGAAGTTGTGTAAATAAGAGAAGATCTGTCTGCAAATTTCAGACAGAATTCTGTTCTAACAAATATCAGAGTAGCCCTAAGAAATGTAGTGGACTAAAGAAACCCCTTTACTGCAGTTATGGACTTTCCATCCCCTTTGTTCCTGGAGAGTATGCAGCCTTGGAGGTTCATTTCTTCATATGCAGCCTGAGAGCTTGAAATCTGATTGTGCCAGGAGTGGGAGAGATGAGAACAGAGAGAACTTCAGGCAGGAGAACTTGGACATCAGCAAAGCAGAGGGTTGTGTTAACCAGCAGGTTTAGTGGTGGTTGCAGGTGAAAAACTATGCACAGAGGAACTAAGCCATAGTGAAGGAACTAGGGAGAAGGTGGAAAACATAGGAGTCATGGTGGAAGGGAAAACAAAGAGGTGAGCAAAAGGGAAGGCCAGACAGAAAGGAGAAAGGAAGAATTTGGTGGATGGGAAGACTGGAAAACAACGTGAGAGGCGTTAAATCAAGGGAGGAATAAAGAGCCACTTGAATGGGCACAGAGAAGTGTGACTGAAAACACAGTCATGGAGGGAACAGCAAGTAGCAGGTCATTGACTCCCCCTCCTTCACATTGCCGGCGGGCACCAGGATTACCAGAGAGTTGGCATTTGGCTGAACAGAAGATGGGATTATCCCATCTCATCTCAAAGTGGGAGTGTTAAAAGAGTGTAAGCACAAAAAAGCCAGGGGCGAGTTGCCAGCAAAAATTGGCATCAAAACCACAGTCCCTAGACCTAACAGCAGTAATGCCTGGGCGTAAGGAAGTAGGGTTTGGGGTGCAGGCTCTGTAGGGAAGTCATGCACTGTGGGGATGAGGACCATAGGAGTGCCAACTACCTGTAGCACTCTGTCCACAGGAATTGCTCTACCAAGTTGAGACACCAGCCAGGATTTCTGCACGGCGCTGGGCTATGCTTGGGGGGCACTGCCATGTAGAATTATTTTTTTCATGGCCCAGATTTACAATGCAGATGTGCTTTGAGTGGCCCAGGTGTTGCAGCAGCAAAACCACATTTCTGTGTGGCTTCAAAACTCCAACGAAACAAAGCAATTCAGGTGTTTGGGGGGGTTGGGTAATTGAAGAGTATTGCTTTAGTATTTATCCAGGAGTAAATACTGAAAAAACTGCTGCATGAACTTGGGCTTCTTTCCAAGTTTAGGACAATATATACCATCACCAAGTAAACGCCGTTCTATTTCCAAGCACTGAATGGATGAGCGTAGTAGAAAATTGTTTTCAGAGAAATCAGTGCTGTTTGATCAGTGTGTAACTTGGTATGATGCTCTGTCAGAGCACAGAGGCTCGTGACAGGGAGACTGTCTTCCTTTCTTTCTGACTTTCAAGGCTGTGTCTCAATCCATCACAGGAATTAACCTTTGTGTGTGCTCCTTCTCTGATCATCGTACGAAAAGAAGTTCAAAATCCCCCAAACTAATGTGATACAGAAAGGATAAAGTCTTCGTTTGGATTCTTTTTAAGGCCATATGCATTTAATTTTTATTTTTACTCTTCCATTTTAACATATTATTTTTCATCTTAGCCCTAAAAATAGATAAGTTTTTACATTATTTCTGGGACAGAGAAGTGATACTACAGCACAGTGTTATTTTGTATGGAGATGGGTAGTTTTAACCATTATAAATTCTTTACTGTTTTTGTTAATTCTGAAAGAACAGAGGTGTCAAATTAACATATAAGAACCCAAAGCATGTTAAAATTTATGTACAAGTTTAATGCTGAACAGTTGTAGGAATATTTCTAATATTTTGCTTTAAATTGTAGCATGACATTTTTGTGTGTTAAGTGATACAGAAATCAGTTTATATAGATGCAATTAAGAATAGCGATTATGCATTTAAAGTTGATTGAAATATCCATACATAGTTGGATAACCTTTTGTAAACTTGCATTGAACTTTTGAAAATAGCAATTTTCTAATAGTAAATATTAATTTACCAACCTGTGTATCATCATCCTTCAAATTATTATTTTTTTTTAATTTGCTGAATTATTTTTGCTTTTGAAAATTATTTTTTCATGGAAAGCTTGGTTAAAAATGTTTTGACATTGCATAGAAATATGGCCAGTTCTAGGAATTTGTGTATGTTTATCTCTACTGCACCAAAATCAGTGGAACTTATTACAGTAGTAAAATTAATTTGGGATTAGAGCCCAAATGGAAAGTTTAATAAAATTAAAGCTGTTTAAATTTTCCTGAATTTCAGGGTTCAATAACACTTCTCCACACATCAGTATTGATGAGGTAGCACTAGAATATTTACTTTTCCAGGCTTCACAGTATTTTCGTTTTGAAAAGGGTATTTCAGTTCTGCGCAAAACTGGAGATGCAGCCATGCAGCTTTGCTTGCTGCGTGCAAAGCCTCATTATGCAGCTGGCATCCTTGCAGAGGATGGGAGTCCAGGCTGTAGGGTGAATCTGTACTGGCTCTCAGTGGGGAAGGAGAAATCATTGCAGCAAACATGAGACCCCCTTTATTTTAAGAAAGGTTTCATCCATCTCTGTCTCTCCCCCCCCCCCCCCCCCCCCCTTTTTTTTTTTTCTTACATACTTCCCATTTCTCCTCTGGTCAGCATGGTAGGTGCAGTTGGGTGTTTACATTGCACATCTACACATCTCTATCACAGAGTATAGGCCTGACTTTAGGGCCCTATATATTCTCCAAAAGACGCAAGCTGCTGTCAGATATAACCGAGAGTGTGGCTGTAGGTTATAGGCTCCCTCTTCCTTCATCCCTTGGCGTTGGGTGAAGGCACAGCAGCAAGCAGGGCTATACCACGTCTCTTCCCCACCTGCAGCCTCTCTCTGTGTGCAGTGGTGGCAGTGCATTGCCCACTATCATGATGCTAGGAAGGCAAATGAGGCGCCAGCTCTCACATGAAAAGCGGTGGGTTTTTGTTTGTTTGCGGCCCCCCCCCCCCCCCCGGGCAAATACTGTACCACATGCCTCCAAAAGTTTGGGGGAATCTAGGTACTATATGTAAACCTCTGCTACTTGTTTGGTTACATATACAGTAGAAACGGCTGCCTGACACAAAGAAAGAAGAGAAGCAAGAGAGAGTAGAGGGAGAGAGAGGAAAGAGGGTAGCTGGGAAATGTTAGTATGGCAGCTATAGATTTAAAAAAACCCAAAACAACAACAAAAACCCCAAAACCAAAACAAACCCCAAACCCCTATCAGCTGCCAAGTGAAACTTAGAGTTTCTAGGGTCTGATAATTTGCAGAAACTCCAAAGAAGAATGGATTTTCCATATTTTCACCTGCGATGCAGATCTCCAGTAACTCCAACAAGTACTGGTATTTTAAAATGAGTGAGTATGTACTCCGTACCCTCAGGTTGCCCACCCCCACAGCATTTTGCACAAAATGGGGAGCAGAAGCTGGGAGAACAACAAGAGTTGGCTGGGCATTGGTGCTGCTGCAGCAGAGGCAGCCGGGAGTTCAGGGACAGGGAGCTTGTTGGAGGAAAAGGCTGATCTGTGAAGAAGTGGTGAGTAGTGAAGGAATGCTGTCATCAGCTGTACTGCTTTTATTACTTGCTTGGGTGTACGACTGCTCTGCTGTTGAACCAGAGTTTCCTTTTTAAAAGCTAATCCATGCATTGTATATGTGGAAATACAGTACTCCTCTTGATTTTAGTTATTCTGTCGCAAAAATCGGTCTAGGTTGTGAGAGACCCTCTGAGTAGCAAGGCAGACTTTTGACATGAGCTGAACTAGATCCAAATCAGTCCTTAAAATAAAGGATGCCCAAAGGACCACAGCCCTGTATGCTCTCCAAGATAGTATAGTAGACATATACTATATTGGTGTCTACTTCCTATACATGGTCTAACTGATTTTTCACCAACGTATTGCCAACAAAGAATGGTAAGTTAATAAAGAATATCATAGAATCACTGAATATTTTGGATTGGAAGAGACATTTAAAGGTCATCTAGTCTAACCTCCCTGCAATGAGCAGGGACATCTGCAACTAGATCGGGTTGCTCAGAGCCCTGTCCGACCTGACCTTGAATGTTTCCAGGGATGGGGCATCTACCACCTCTCTGGGCAACCTGTTCCAGTGTTTCACCACCCTCATCATAAAAAATGTCTTCCTTATATCTAGTCTGCATCTACCGTCTTTCAGTTTAAAGCCATTACCTCTTGTCCTGTCGCTACAGGCCCTACTAAAAAGTCTGTCGCCATCTTTCTTATAAGCCCCCTTTAAGTATTGAAAGGCCGCAGTAGGAAATATGAAAATAAATGAATAAATTATGTTAGATACCTGAAACAAACTGCTAATGAAGAACATGGACTTTGGTTTTGGTAGACATTGTGTAGGAAATACAATGAGGAAAAATACTATTTAGTACAGACAATCTATGGGAAGAAAAGCAGGATGCTTTGAATACACTTTTCATGAGTATATTATGCACTCAGCTCATATGTTGCTGTGTTTATAAATTCTATAGCAAAGTTACTGCAGTATTATAAATAATAAAATAATCTTCTGAAACCACTTTACCTGGTTTTGTAGGCAATACCCCTTAGCAAATACTGGGTCTACACAGAATTCTCATCCTATCAAAATGTAATTGCAGACTGATGTTACGTGGTGAGCTGTGTCACACCTTTTAAAAGTAACAAAGAATATCAGTAGAAGGCAAGAACATCAGGAAAAAAAAAAGAAACCACACTATTTAAATTTGAAGAACATCACATCTGACAGCTGAGTGAACAAAAAGAATAGGCATCAAAGACGTCTGCGCCTTGACAAATGTTGGGAGGAATCTCTTGCCTTTGTTTGGACTATCCGTAGATGCGAGTTCATTATCAAGCAGTTCTGCGTGCGTGACTGCCTTCATTTTTGATAAAGTAATGCTCTTTTAGGGATGTCAGCAAGTAATAACCTTGCCTGTAGAGGGATATAGGATGTGGTATTTTGTAAAGTACTTCCAAATTTCTATTATTAATGAAAAGCTTGTAGTTCGGCTCTTTTTGGGGCTTTTTTTACTGCCTTTTTGGCAGAGTGAGGTGGGGGAAGGCACTAAATCTGACAGTTTACTAGAAACGGTGATACGTGGCATGGAACGCTATTAAGGAGATTATGTTATCTCCTAGGAACAGAGAATGCTGCGGTCAACAGGAAATCAATTTCCGAGGGTGCTACAGTAAATTTGTCTTGTAACTGGAAACTTTCTAATTGCTGCCCCAAGGGAACAGTAAGCTGAAAACCAGGCAGATGGTTTCTTCCTCATTTCCCTTCTTCTTTGATTCCGTCTAAATTATTTCTAGCTTCCTAGTAACTTTGTGCGTTAAACGTTTGCAAATGTTTTAATGCTATCATAGTTGCTCTCACTTGTACAGTAACTTTGGTGTTCAAAAGCCAGATGTTTTTCAGCAGGTTTTGAGAGAGATTTAAATCTGTCCTCTTTAGATTGAGCCACTACTTCTAACTATTGTGTTAGCAATTAGTATGAAGGAGAAATTGGTTTTTATTCAATGCTATGCAGCACAAGGATTGTATCTTTTTTTTTTTTCTTCAAGTGGGGGCTCAAGGAGATGGCTTTTTTTTCCTGTTCCATCAGTTCATTAAGACTTTCATTACTCGTGTCATCTAAAAGCATTCTAGTGTTAAAGCTATAGCCTAGTTTTTATGGCTTATGATTTTATTTATGATTTACAGTTAGAATTCAATAGGATGGAAAGGCCTGGTGTAAATAGGTACTTTAGAAAAGGAAAGTAGTGCCCCATTTCCTTATAAGAGCTTTCAGAAATATTTGGCTGGGGTGAATTCTGTGAAGATCAGATATATTGAACGTTGGCTTTCTTTGTTCTGAAAGTTTGGCTGAATGCAGGTGGTAGTCGATGAAAACTAAATTGAAAAACGTAGCGGAAAAATAAGCCCCAAAGAGCTTGTTGTGGTCAAGTTCCAGCTTCAGCAAAGAGCAGAAAGGCGTGCTTGAAATACTTGGTGGAGTTGGAGGCTAAGAGGTGTGAATACAAGTGTGAGCTGTAGGTTGAATTTGGAGCCCCTTGAAAACTTCTCAGTATCATTATGTTCCTACAAAATGTAAGCATTTTGTTTAGGAAAAAAAGTTGGGAGGAGATTGTTCAGATAAGATAGAAAAAGTCAGCTTTCCTTTTTTTGCAACTACACTTTACTTCAAAAACATTTTTTAATTTTGTTTATTTGAAGTAGATACTTATGTACTATTTATTCCTGACCATCACAGGTACACATGATCAGATAATATACCAAGTATTTATGAGTAAACTACGTCAATTAGTAAATAATCTACAATACCTGCCACAAATTAGTTGCTAAAAAACCATGCATTATCACACTAGTTGCTAATTGTTAATTTTAGAAATGTCTAAATACCACTCAGAATAATAATAAACAAATTAATTACTGGTTGGAATATCAATCACTAAGTTCTTGGGGTTTTTTGCATCATAATTTAAAAACAACAGTGGAATTATAATTTTGAATACCATGAGGTAAAATTAACATGAACTGAAATATATCTGGCCCAGAATTGCTTTCATTTTTTTAAGAAAATTGTTGCTCAGTGAGAAATTGCATAATTTTCTCTTTTGAACTTAATGGGACTTTTCCCTGTGTATGTGCTTTTAAATTGAGAGTTTCCTGTAAATTGAGATAATTATTTTCAACAAGAAACAAATAAGATTGTTGTGAAATAGTTGGTAAATGTTTGAAAATCTTCAAAGTGGTAGAACCATGTTCATATTTTATCTGCAGTGCAGCAAGTTATGGAAATGCATGGTTGCCTTTGGTGATAATTACTATTACATTAATATCACATCTCTGAAATGCTTTGAAAATTTATGGAAAACCTTCATTAGCCATCAGAAGCTCTTTTAAATATTATGATGGTTAGTAGGTACTTGTTTTACTGTAGTTAGTACCTGGGAGCTGTAGTCATATACTAGGATGCAAATTTGTTTTGCCTGTATAAACTGAAACCCAAAGGATAGACTTTGCATTAGCTAGAGCCTGGCTCTAGTTCACACATGTAGTAACTGTGGTCGCTCTAATGACCTACTCCTCCTCAGCAAAATAGGTAAATGTATGCTTATAATTAAGCAGATGTTCGCTTGCTTTGTTGGTGTGCATTTTATTTCTAGCAAATTACTTATATAGCCTTTCTCTGGTTAAAAAAAAAAAGATTGGTATCTAGCTTTCAGACTTGTGGGTCTGGAATAAACCTACTTGACCTACTTAAGCTTTGGGATGTGCAGGGTGGGCAGCAGCAAGCAGGCAGAGTCTCTGGTCTTATTTGGTTTTGGTCCAAAAATAATTTCCCAGTTTCAGTGCTTTGAAGTAGCAATACGATATCTAACCTCTTGGCAGAGGAGAACAACGTGCTTGTATATGCCTTTTCTCAACAACCAAGCCATAAATGTGCCTGTTTTCTTTTTATTTAACGTGCTTAGATGAAACTAAACTGGTATAAAACAGGGGTTTTAAATTAAATTAAAAAGAGAATATGAAAAGCTCAATTTCTTTCTCACCTCTACACCCGAATCTGGGTTTTTAATTTAAGGGAAGTACTCTTATTGCTGCTTGGAGCAGCTGCTTGGGGAAACAAATCTTCTAAATCGTATTCTTCGCTCCTGATGCTCACTTTGGGTGTGTTACTTAGTATTCTGTTTACAAAGCACTCCGCAGAGTGTTTGACAAAAAACAGTGATTACACACAGGAAGTGCTGTTTTTCCAGTTTTTTATATGTTAATGCTCACTTGAAATTTTCATGAAGCTCCTTCATATGAAATGTGTGGTATAAAACATTTCCTGTAATAAAACTTAAAACTGCTATGGAATAAGTGACTTCGGTGTGAGGGTATGGAGTATGTATCTTCTTCATCAGAGAAATAAAATGAAGAAAAAACTAAGAAGGTGTATGTTGTTTCTGGAAGTGAATTAATCTGCAATTCTGATGTTTATAATTAAAAACGTGTAATATGTAAGTATTTTTAAAAAGAACTGCCCTCCCCAATAAAACCAGATTAGTTTGTTGAAAGTCTTGTTATTGTACATAGCTTTTCTTTTTTGGACTGCTGTTTTAAAATATTTCTATAGTACTCTATGTTGTAAGAAAATGGTGCTCAAATGCAGATGAGCTGGTTCCTCAACAATAATTGGGCAGTAGGATTTGGGGGGTGGGGGTTGTTTTCTTTTTATATCTGTATAGTGTGTAAAATATGCCACATTGTGATGACAGCTACTTTTGTTTATTTTTGTAGGGTTGACCCAAGGACCATTTCATTCTGCAAGAATCAGTTAGCGAGATCTGCATAGACTTGTTCCTAAGGGGAAACATGTCTGAGATTGACTATGAGAAGTTAGCTGAAATAGGTAAATATTTTTTATGGTACTTCAAATGGCATCTGTGTAGAGTTACAGGTGATTTAATAGAGCATCTTCAGTAAGTGAGAGGCTTCACCAACATTTTGTAATACTTCTTGGAGCAATCCAATATGAGTTACAGCCACTGTACTGATGCGTACCCTATTAAAGCCATTAGGGTTGAAGGTTAGTTTAATACATGCAGCTTTTATGAATTATTGGTAGATGTTCCTAGCGCAATTCTAGGCTATTGGAATATCACCATCATCACATATTGTGGCACAAATGGGAGTCATTACTCCAAACAGACAAGTATTGAATGAGCATAGAGATTGCTGTATTGCATGTTATCTGCCAAGATGTTAAGTCGAGCTGAGCAATATGACCATGGCATTAGGGGCCTCATCATTTTGAAAGACCAGCGTTACATTTTTCTTCCTTGAGCTTTTGAGGATGCCAGGCTGAACCCCAGAGCAAGTCTTCCAGAGCTTCCCCCTCCCCCGTCCCCTCAGTCTCCCTTTCCCTGTCCCTCACCTTAGCTCTGATTTCTCCACATCATGACTTTCAGCAGCAGCAGGCTGGCCTTTTTACTCCTAAGGCCTGATTCCAAATCCACTGAAAGCAATTTTCCCCTCAGCCGTGGTAAGCTCTGGATCAGGCCCCTCGTTGTAACCCAGCTTGGGTTGAACACTGATAACAGGTGGTCCTCTGCTATAGCTGATAGAGGAGTTTATTGCCCTGCTCCATCATTTGCAGGAAAAAAATGGAGCTGAGGTCTCCTCAGTTTGGAACAATGAATCTTCTTTTTCATTTGTGTTTATTACGAAACATCTCTTGATCTCTTGCTCACAAAGAATTATCTTACTAGGTTAGGGTTAACTAGCTTTTCAGTAGATATGATTACTGTTGGGTCTTCAGTCGCTGTGAGTAAGTGCAGTACAAATGGGCATGTGTATTTACTTTGCTTCTCTAGTTCTTTGGCACATCTCAAAGCCAGATAGCTTGATATCTATACTCTGTTACAAATCCTTACCCCTGCTTTTTGGAAACCTGTCTATTTTTATGCATAGTACAAAATAATTTTTTACAGAAGGAGTTAGCCTCTGCCTCTCTGTACCAAAGGCTGTAGTTAACATATTGGTTGTTTCTGCTGTGTTTACCTTGAATATACATTTCACTTTTAACAAAGCCTGTTAAGTTTCAATGGATTATGGTAAATGGTTCACAGCTACTGCTTCACATCCCCACAGATTACCATTTTCTATTTCTTTTTCTCTCTCCCCTTTGCAACTTTTTGTTACTTTAGGTGGTTACAGTGCTCAGACATGAAAAAAACCCCTAATAAACAAAATTGTGTTTTCCTTGTTCTGAGTTTTAACATGACTTAAATATTTAAAAAGGGAATAAATTGTGAAATTCATATACTGCATTATGTTTGTATCATTCTTCCCACCTCTTGGGACAAAAACATTCTTTAACTGGAAAAGTATTCTTTCACTTTAAGGTTAGTGTAGCTTTTTATAGATGATACACTTTTAAAGGGTAGAAAAATACACATTTTGGAGATGATAATAAGAATTTAAACTTCTTTATGTGTATGAAGAGGACTCTAATGGTGTATTTCTAAAAGCATATTTTTTTTTCTATAGGGCTGCTGATTTATTTTCTGAGGAGGCTTTAACGTGAATCCAGACATAAAGAAATGTAAAAGTAGTACACGTGTTCCTGACTCCTCTTTGTCTTTGAGAAGCCCAGCCACTAGTGGCATTTTTCATCCTTGTGAAATGCATTTTTGGTACAAATCACGTTAAAACCAAAAATGAGACAATAAAGCTTTCATGTGGTTGTTTATAGGACAGAAAGGTACTGAGAAACTGTGAGTGGAAAGCATTCAGAAATATTTAGTAAGAGTTTTTCTCTAACACTTATTAGCTACTGGCACATAAATCTGGCTGAAATCAATACTTAATATACTCTCTCTGCCCTAGTGCGTCTTGCGTGGTGGTCAAGGCATATGAAATATGCAGATGATTAGAAGGCAAAATATTCTTGAAGTACTTTTTAAAGTGGCACTATAATGTTATAGCTAAAACTGTTAATTCTACCTTATTAAAACTTGCATGATAAAAAGAGATGGATGATGTACAGGGGGTGGTGCAGCTTATCAGAACATTAGTTTTTCTCTTTACGTGTGCCTTTTCTTCTCTTAAGCCACAAAGACACTTGTGTGTTAGTGTGTCAATTTAATGTTATTCCCATCAGCTTCTAGAAAACATTCATTTGAATAGTGTAGAAACATTAGTGACAGTAATGTCACAATTGTCCCAGAATCTGTGTTCATTTGGGTATGTACTTAGGATCAGCTCTTTTTGAACCTTACAACAGTTTGGAAAAAACTTGGGAAAGAAAACCCCAAAACAAAACCAAAAAAACTCTGGAACAAGATTGACACAAGGTCAATTGACACATGATTGACACAAGGTCAATCATGACACAATACCTTGTGTTGCTCCTTTCAGTGCAGAGTAGATTTTAATTCTAGGATCTAGTCCAGAATATACTGAAGTTGGGGGCAGGATGCCTGTTGATTTTACTGGGCTTTTGAGCAGACTTTTACACCTTTGCTTGGCCTCTAGCTGGAGTATATGTTGGATTGACGTTTGGCTGCCTTGCCTATTGCAAGTTCAGAAGGTTAAAGGATTTCGAGGAAACAGTGGATTTTTTGAGGGAGGTGAGATGAAGATTTGTTTGCACTTTGCTACCTTTATGCAAAGTAATGAGTCTGCTCTCAGAAAGCGTTCACGTGGGGTGTTAGTGTGGAATAGCTGTCAATGGACATGTTAGTGTACTGAAACTTTGACTTCCCCATTTGGACAACCTTGAAGGAAAAGACAAGAAGCTTAGATGGATACAACAAGCAGATTGTGGGAGCGTAGGAAATGATGAGACAACACCAGCAGTCGTGAATAGCAAGGTCATAGCTTGCCAGCTGTCCAGTGGTTGTAGAGATTTTTGTGAGCATCACAGCAGATAATAATCTTAAGGAGGATGTGAAGGTAGCTCTGAGGTATTAAAGGGTTGCTTTTCCCACATGTGACAAAGGGTAAAGAACAAGAAACTGATCTGAAACTGCAACAAATGGTGATAAAGGCCTGCGTTTTTGTCAAACTGAGCCAAAATTCAACCCTTTAATAACGTATTGGAGGCAAAAGTTTTTCTTTGTTCATTAGCACTTAAGCATTCTTGCTTGCTCCTTTAGAACTGCAGAAAGATGAAGCGGAAGATACACAGTCGGAACAGGAAGAAACATTTATGTCTCCACCACTTGAGGATCCTGAGTTAAATATCAATCACCCTTACTATGATGTTGCGAGACACGGCATTATCCAGTTAGCAGGTATGTTTGGAAAAATACTAGGGCTTCACGCTTACTAGACCCCTTACCACATTTTTCTTACTGTACTCCTCAAGGTGATGCACAGGAATCATGTTGATGCTTTCAGCCTTCATCCTGAAAAGCAGCGGAATAGTAATATATGAACTCAGTGCTTTTCTACAGATGAATTATGAGCCAAATATTTGAGCTTAATCTTGCTTTAAAATATAACCATAACAATATATTATAATCTAAGGCCTAGCTGTGGCTGTAACAGATCTGTACTTTGTGATAAGCTGTTTTGTTTTCTGAATAACCTGAAGTGTTGTGTAGCCACACGTAATCATTTTTCTAGTCTGCCCTGGAAAGGGCGTGCAACTGTGAAGAGATATGGGTTACTGTATAAAAACTAATAAAAGGCAGAAAGGAAACTGTTGACGTAAATGTTAACTGCATTTATCACCTGGCTTTCTGTTGTGACATGGAGAAAAGCTATGGGTACATAGCATATTTAAATATTGGATCATTTAATGTTTACAGTTATTTATTTTTTAAAACATTCTGGCAATGTATAAGACAGGCAGGCATATTTATGATACAAAAGCACCTCTTTAAAGTATGCATTGCATATTTTTTTCCTTTTGGCTTATTTTTGGCATCAATGTGCTTGTTAAGATAGCATTAATAATCACCATCCTGAACGAAAGAAATGTATACAATAAGAAACAAGTAGCGGTATTTAACACTGCTCATCCTAATGAAGTCTAAGATTGTGTTATATTGTGCACACTTTTTGTACCCCATACTTCAGTAAGCCTACATTATGATTTTTCAGGAAAATTATGAACTCAGGTTGTACACATGTACCTTCCTGAATTTGAGCCATAAACAGGGTGTCATCCAGGTGGATATGAACTTTAGCAAAACCAGTCCTCTAGCGAGGTATGGTTGACTAGGGCAGTGAAATCTGGGGTAATTTGACTTCTGACTATAGTGGGAGGAGAAATTTACCCAAAGTAACTTCTCTTCTTGAAGCTAGGTATACACAGGATAATAATTACCTTTTACCATCTTCAAAACTAACCCCCCAACATAAGACTCAAATCCATAAACAAGGGAATAACAGATTCACATTCTTGCGATTCAAAAGCTACTACCTGCTAACCCACTAGGATGTTTCTCACTCGAGCACCAGTTTTGGGATGGGGGAAATACCAAGGTAGAAAAGTTATTAATGAAACTATTGAAGTCAAACTGACAAAGTGTGCAATAGACATGTTAACAGGCACACTGGATACACCAGAGTCGCTGTAACTGTCCACCTAAGAATCTCTCCCATCTGCTGTATTAGGCAGTGCTACATGATAATGCTTTAAAAGAGATCTTCAAGACTTTTTTTCTCCTGCTGGTATACTCAACATCAAATTGTGATGGGCCATGTATTTACTGCTTCAACTTTAATCATGCGCAACTATTTAGTAAATGTTTGCTCTTGCTCCTCGTTCTTCATTCACTCAAAGCTGCCCTGGAAGTCTTAAGCGCTTGATATTTGTCCGTTTTAGCTGGTGTTAATTCTAAAGGATCCTTGTGTGTTTATTTTCCTTGGAGGAACGATTGTCTTTTTTGCAGCTATGGGCAGAGCTGCTGGGTGATGAGCTGAAACCCCTGAGCCTGTGCTTAGACTAAGCTCCTCTTCTCCATCCCTCCATACTGAGGGAAAAGAGGACAAGTTGGCAATCTTATTGGTCAGTCAAGGAGAACTTACCAAGACATTCCCTGCTGATTTAAAAAAAAAAAATAAATAAAAGTTTACTTACTACCAAGGCAAACAAAAACTGTAACTTTCATAGCGTCAGAAGGACTCTGTCATTTGACTCAGAAGAGTTAAAATGGTGGGGGAACTCAAAAAAGCAGAAAATTTTGGAATGAGATGAAAGATACTGGAACAGCTCCTCTTAAAAATTCATGCTTTTACTGATGGTAAAACAGAGAACATGTGTTGGGGACAAAATGATAACCAGCCTGCCCCTTCCTAAGCTGTCCTGCCTGGCTTCATCTTATGCTTATGCCTTATTCCTGTGTTAGAGAATGGGAATGTGCTTCAGTATAGTGGAGTGAAAGCCACAGTGTTTTTTAAAGACCTACCTGTAGCTTCCATAGTTTCATCTTGGAACTTGCTCTGTATCAGTGTTTGTTTGGAATAAAGTCCAAACATTAGGTATACTCCTGGTTTAAATTCACCGGAGCAAATGGAGGTATTCACAAGATGAATGTAAGATGAACCTTGGCTGAAATGTTGGGTTCTCTCTGATGGTTTTGTCCTTACTGCTGCAGTCTTTTGTAGGGAAAAAAGTCCCCTACCCATTGTTTAAGCTCAGAAAAGAGTGACTTTAGCTGCCATTTCAGTCAGAAATATATGATGGGGTTTTGCAAGTCTACTGGACGATTTAAATGCGAAGCACAAGCCAGGAGCTGTGCTTCAGACGGCAGTCTGCACCCTTTAAAGCAGCTCTGATGGTGGGATGTAAGAGGAGACGCAGAGGTGTGCGTACGAACGCAGAACACGGGGAAGGTGAAATATGATCCGAAGACATGCTTCACCTCCACAAAACGAGACCTCCTTATCCCCAGTGTTAACTGGCATGGAGTCAGGCTTGAATGTTTTCTGGATTTAGATTCAAGTGAGGAAAGGATGAGCTCTGCAGATCTCCTTCCCATCTTGGAAAAGGCCAGTCCCTTTTGAAACAAATAATTTTAAAATTATTTGTACTTAGTTTGTAATGGTTTTAATCTCTTTGAATAAGACAAAGTATAATTTCGGAATGGCTGTTTCAAAGCAATTCTGAAAGCTGTTCCGTCAGTTTTTAATTCTGTAACTGAAAGGCGATGAGATGTATTGTTTGAAATGATTGAAGAAAAAGAAAGAATTTAGGTGAAAATATTTGCAGTAATTTATCCACCTCTTACAGTCATCTAGTTTCTAACAGTTAATTTTTTTAAAAAAATATAAAATTCCTTCTTGCTTCTCACAAATTAAAATTACTTATACCTGCTTTCCATAACAATAGCTTTGACTATAAGCAAAGGAGATTTTTTGAGTTGTATTCATACAGCGTTAAAATACAATTAACTAAATAAGAATAGAGGACATTTTAAAAAGATGTAAGCTTTCATAATTGTTTATTAATTACAGACTGATTTATGTCACAAATACCAATGTGCAGCTGACTACTCTAAGCATTTGTAAATGGAACAGTGCTGCAGTACTGGTTCTTTTTATTTCTATTTGAAGGAGAAATTTCAATCTGTTGCCTAAAAAGATTTCTAAAAAGAAACTCAAGATTATTTTTCTTTGTGGCAAAAAGGAAGGAACATATAAGCATATATGATGCATCAAGCTTCCTTATTTTCTGTAGTTTGCTTCTATAATATGATTGCTGACAACTTTTTGCAGTACCTTTTTTTTTTAATATGTGCTTATTTAGTAGGACTCTGATACTTGTGTTTTCATTAACTGCCAGTGACATCCTTTTATGTGTTAGACAAAAATTTTTAATGGAATCAAAGTCCATCATTGTTTTAAATCTATATTTCCCTCTTAGCCTTTTAATGCTTTTCTAGTTATATTTAAAGATTTCAGGTACCCAACCTGGGTCTTTGTAGAGACTGTCCATAACTTTCTTCAAGATCCAGTTAATTTCATGCCCCTTTGATTTTGAACCAGTACATTAGAAACTGATTAGAATAGTATTACGTAGATCAGACTGTGAAAGGTAAAGTTGTAATTTAGTTTTTGTAACATGTAAGGAGAAACTGTAGTGAATTACCTAATGAGCCTAAGACACAAGTCTTAATAATTTTCAGTCCATCTCAGTGACAGCTTTGCTACTTCTTGCAATGTCTTCAGGACCAGATCTGTGGTCTGTAAATTGCAGTGCCACAGGAAAGAACGGGGTTTAAAGATTACTTTTTTCTTAAAAGATTTACTTTGTTCATTTTTTTTATTTCCAAAGGATATTCCTGAAATCAGTGTATCTGACATTATTTCATGAGTACCCTTTTGGGGAAAACAACAATCAACTGGAGAGACCTAGGACTTGGGCACTTTTCAAGAAGGAAGCTGAAGGCTCTGGTTTGTAACCGATTTGCAGCACAAGAACAGATTTTAATGTGGGCTTTGTACTTTACAAAGCATATCCTAACCATTTGGGTGGTGTTGTGTTTTTCTCTCAATTGCTATGAGAGGAGCTCCAAAATAAAGGTTGATATCAATGGAAAGTATTTCCTGCTCTAGTGAGGAGTGATAGAAACATGGGTTCAAATCCTTTAGGCAGGAATTGAACTTGCATTTTCCACATTCTGCACCAGTTTTCCTCTTGCTTCTTTCTCCAACTATTTTCTGCTCAGAATGTGAAAGGAAATAAATTCTTATTTACCGCATTCCTCGCTTTGAACATCAGACTGTAAGTTATAGTGTCTTTTTTTAAAGACAAACCTGAGTTAATTATATCAAAATATATGGATGTGCCTTCTTGTGGAATCTAAGAAAATATAATGGGTCTGCTTTAAACATCATTTAGTAGAGCAACAGGCTTGCTAAAATAAATGATGGCTCAAAGTGCCAAATTCAAATGTGAATGTGAACTCAATTTTAGGTTTGGGTATCCTGACAATATACCACAAGTCATTCTACACCTGAATATACCTCATTAAAAAGAAAAGCCGAGCGCTATTTCCCCTTTACCAAGTAGATGTAAATTATATTCCCTTTCTGTTTGACTATTCTGCTGTTTCTTTGCTTTTCTTAAATTTTCTTTTATGCGTTCTGTGAATTATCAAAATACTTAGTTTTGCATGACTGAAAGCAGTTTTGATTTTCAGTGCCCCTTTTAAGACTAGAATATTGTTCTAGTCCAGATAGTCAGACAGATAGAACTGTACTGACATTAGAGGGGTTAGCTTCTGGAATGGCTTTAACTCACCCTTATTTCAACTTATGTTACATACTTTAAGAGGAGCACAGATGAAATGGAAATAATTAATTACATCAAAAAGCAAGCTGTCCCTTTGCTTTCAGCTGATCTGAAAAAAAATGTTCTATGGCAAAGTGTTTTTCTTAGACAAAATTTAAAAGAAAAATTGCTCATGGAGGAATATTTGCTTTCTGAGGGGAATGAACAAGGTTCCTGATGCAGGAAATCTGAACATTCACTTATAGTAATTCCTATTTAGAAAGATACCTGAGTATGTACTTGATTTTATTTGCAATTTTAGCACTTTCCAGAATTAGCCAGGTGCAGTACAGGTGCAGTCCTCTATAGAAAGTTGGTTTCTAAATAAACAGGTGGACATGAGTGGAATCCAGAGGAATGAATGCAAAAAGGGAACTTTGTGAAATCAAAACGAGTTGACTCTTGGAATTTAGAGTTGGTGTCATTCTCCCGTGTTTCCTCGGTGGATCTGGTCTCTGTCCAAAAGCATAAACATTACAATGGATATTTTAATACGTCATCTTTAAGCTGTCTGATATCCATTGTCATATTTTCATATGACATTTTCATATTTCATTTTCATATTTTGTATTTTCATATCATCAGCTGAGGTGATCAATGCCAGGAGAAAGAGGACTCGGGTCTCTACAGCTACAGGTATAAGCTTCTCCTGCTAACGTTGAGACTCATGTTATCATGAAGCTGTGTTATCTTGGTTGTGTATTTCTTAACTGACTAAGATGTTTGCCGTTATGGATGGGCAGAGACCCATAGTGGATTAGTTGTGGGTGTATTTACTGTCCATTACTCAGCCTAGGCAAAACACAGAAGTTTCATGATGGCTTTTTGCAACCCTGTATTTCCCTGAGTCAGAGTAGAAGGAGGCTTGGAAGCACAGTTTGTCTCACCATTTAACATAGTGTAATTGAGGTTTAGGTTCATTTTCTCTAGCTTAAATCCTATGAAAGAAACAAATATGTGAGCAAGTGTTTTCACTATTGTGGCAAGTCCCCTGGATTTTGACCCTGCTTCTACTCCAGTTGAAACCAACGGCAAAATGTCTGTTGACTTTAGGATCTCGCTTTGCTGTAATGTGATAATGACAAGCTTCAGTGAAGTAAAATGATATTTCACTTATAAAGTAGTAGTTTAGTATCATCAGAACAAAAGCTCTTAAAAAGTCCTGCTAAAATTACAGCATTCAAAAGATCTCGTTTGCAAATTGGAATGAGCTGTGTCATTAGAAAAAAACTTTTCATTTGCAAGAAGCAGTTAGGAAGTGCTGTGCCATCCAAATTCTTAATTAAAAAGTAGAACAATCCCCTTTCCCTCTTGCCCTACCCTGTGTCTTACTGTAACTTTTTTTTTCTACTGCAAAGTTTGATACCAAAAGTGATGTATGATTCATGTCTGTTTCAGTGAAATCGAGACAAATAAAACCCCAGCAGATACCTTGTATTTTAATGTGCATAAATCTCATTCTGGACAGCGCGCTCTACACACCCCTCTCTACTCACTGAGTGCAGGGGAGGAGGCTGTGCTCCCAGGAGTGGCTCCGCAGCCAGCACAGCTGATAATCCCGAGGCTGCTCGGGAATGCGTCTGCATGATAGCAAGTGCCTGATCCAAAGGCAGGAGCCTCCTGCCCATGGGCGAGAGGAGTCTATCAGACCTTTCTGTGCATGAGAGCAGAATCTGAGCCAGGGACTTTTAAAAAGGTGTAAGTAGGTGGCTAGAGGAGTGTGAGTGCCCAAGCCGTAAAGGCACTCAGTCTTTGGGAATGCCTCCTGAATATTAGGAGCTCAAAACCAGTGCAGAAAGATATGGGAAGAAGCACATTTTCCAGGGAGGGTAGAATAAGTTACCAGCTTTCATCTGGAAGTGTTTGGTGATGTTAAACTGTGGAATAAAGTAGGTTAATACGAAACTACTTTTTTGACCTGAAAGTGAAACATCAAGGAGCAAAGCTGAAATTGAATTTTTTTTTTTTTTGCTTTGTCCCCTGTAGAAAATGAGACATCTTTCAGTTCTAGTTTAAAGTCCAAGTAGTAGGAAAATATGGGGTTTGTGGGATAAAAGTATACTCTGTGCTGATTTAAAATCAGCTTACTTCCAGTTACAGTCTCCTTTGAACATGCAGGTAACTGCCACTCTCTGCTTTACCCATCAAACTGCATTTTCACATGTTTGGGTAAAAATTTTATCCTCAAGGTCATGGGATTCAAACTATGTCAGACCGGGAAGCAAATGTGATAGCAAATGTGATGGGAATTTCCCAGGGTGCTCAGTCACAGCCCTTCTGGTGGAGGGCAAGGGAAGCCTGCCTCTGTTTTCATCAGCACTTCATGTGCCATGTTAAAATTTGATGTTGTTCAGAACATTGTTGATGCCCATGAAGAAAGAACAACCTCATTCCTTTCATTAACTGTCATCACTAATGGGAAGCTGGCACTGCTTTATTTAGTTTTTAATGGAGTGGAGGTTCTCGGACACCTTTCTGGTTTGCTCTTGTTGCCTGTGTGGCAGCGCGGGGTGGGAGAACAAGGTGCTCTGCTCTGCTGGTAATTTTGAGAAAGTTTCTTTGCCTCAGTTTTCCCATTATTGAAACCGGACAATTATGTTTATTTGTGTTCTAAGTGTATCTGTTTGCAGCCTTTTATAAAGCTGGTTATTTTTTTTCTGGCTTTTAATTCAAGCAGTCGAATGTGACCAGCAGTAACAATTAGTGACTCATTTAGAAATTTAGCTGGAAACCTTTCTTAGATTTATTTTGCTCATAAAAATGATTGTCACTAATAAATAAAATATTCTACAGTGCATTGTAACGCAGCAATTTTTTCACAAACAAGTCATGATTTAGAGAACAATATTTTATTAATGTTTTAATTTAATTTTAGTACATCATTCATATTAATGCATGTCACATTATAATGCCTTTATAAGTACGCTGAGAATATCAAATAAGACACTTAAAAATAACTTCAGGAAATAAATTATGGTCTGTTTAAGAACAATACACAGATATACCTGAGTACATATAATTGTGGTGTTGTGCATATTCTTCCTTTAGTGGTGCTCAAGCACCTTATTTAACCCAGGAGCCAGAATTTATTTTTAATGTGGGAAGGGACACTAGAACTTGTGGGATGGAAAAACACCTTTGAGAAAGATAATAAAAATAAGCAGTCAGCCAAAAAAGAACAGGAAGAAAGAACCAGCCAGCAGAGAAAGCTATGTTTTGGAAGTCAAAACTACAGGACTAAAGTGATAATTACCAAAATTCAAGCTGAGTTAGATCTTTAAAGGATGTTAAAGCAAATAGCGAAAGGTTCTTTGGTTGTATAAATAAAAAAAAAAGAGAGAAGCAATCTTCTGTGAAATAAGAGTGGGGTGACCATCAGAGATAATCCAGCTATAGCTGTCAAACTAAATTAATACTTCATCTTGTTTTTCAGTAAAGACAGTGATGTTGATATTATTAGGAAATCTTTTTAAGTCCTGCATGTGATATTCATCTGCAATTTATTATCTAACTCTTGTCACCCGCGTTTAGGAAAGATGCATTCAGACTGGGCCAGGGTAGAGAATAGTTAGGTTGGTCAGGGAAGAGATAGAAGATCTAACTTGTTTACAAGCAGTAAAATACAGGCTGAGAGAGGATATGGTTATTGTCTAGAGAGTCCTTCGGGATGGTAAATAGTACTGAAGGAGCAGCACTGCTTCAACTGAGTGCTGTCATTGTCACACAAGCAAATTTGTACAAATTTGCTATGACTTTTAGACTGGAACTGAGAAAGCAGGTTGCTAGTTGTCAAAGCAGTGAGCAGGAGGAGTAAGAAACAGAAAAACCTAACTGGTTTTTAAGAGGGAGCTCAACAAATCAGTGGAAGGATTATGTGGTACAGTACCTTGTGATAACACAGGCTTGGAACTGATAATGCGGAAGATGTCTCCCAGTCCATGTTCATAGGTGAAAAGTCATTAAGCGTTAATCTCGCCTCTTCCCTCCCTTTTCTCCTTCTGCACCTAAAATGGAATGGGTTTAAACAGATGCTGTCCCATCATGACCTCTAAGTACTGTTGAGCACAACTAGGTAGGAACTGGACAAAGCAAATCCAGGATTTTTTTTTTTCTTAGTGTGGAATCTGTCAGGTGAGGATAGCCACCTCTTCCTGAATTGAAAGAAGGAAAGCATATTACTATCAGTGGTGGGTTTTCATGGAAAATGTGTGGTTGCAAAGCTGGGAAGTGTTCTGTTTGTTCAGATCAAGTAATTTGAATGAACAACAGTAACAGAAATTAGAACAGCTTAAGAAGTAGTCTGAAGCTGTTCTACCCAGTTTTCACAGAAATGCTCATATGATTTTATTTATTCATTAAGTGACTCCATTACAGATTTAATTTCCCCCATTTTACTTATTTTTTTAAATTTGTTTATTCATTACAGCTACTTACTTGATTAGGGGTGAAAGGGGAACAACAGAATTATAAAGAATATCTAAACCCCCCCCAAGTCTTAACTTTTATTGTACTACTGATATCAAAGCCAAACTTTCATTCAGTTTTAGAGGCAATAGAAGCAAGTATTAAATATCATTTAGTTTGAACATTGAAATTAGACCAAGAATGTCTGAAATATGAATTCAGTCTAAACATTTTCTGGGATGTTTCTTTATTGCTTTAAAAGGAATGGTATCTTTCATGTAGATACATGTTAAAATCTTAACACCTCACAGTCTTCAGTGCCGAGTTACCTTCAGTACGAGCATGACTTAACCTCTGCGCCTGGCTTTCCAGATAGTGGAACTTGGGCGTGGGGTGGGCATGGCATGACCGCAAACCTTGTCTATACAGGCAGTGTGGGTGAAGCCATCAGAGTCAAAGATTAAATGAACTTGAGTGCAACAATATATGCTTTTCCAGACGGACTAAGAGATGGATACTTAGAGATCTCCAGGTTGTGAAAGGCATAGGTGTATGCCCTGCTTGTTGTGTTTTAAATGGCATCCGAATGTAGCAGTGCTTTTGGAAAAGAGTATCTGAGAAAGCTTAAGATGGTTAAAAATTCTGACTCAAGTGTGTGACAAAGCAGATGCCCAAAGTGCTTGGGGGCATAGCAGTAGTCTTATAAATTCCAGAAATAAGGCATGAAGAGTTTGAAAACATGCCATTTCCAAGACTACTAGGGAAAGCAGGCCTGTTTTCTTCCATGACTGACTGCTGCAGGACTTAAACGTTCCCTATCAGGAGCTGAGCACTACCAACCACCTTTGAATATGACTTTCTCAGCTGAGCTTCCTCACTTGCCCAGCAGCTGCTTCATTTCACTGCAGCGGTGGTCAAATTGCTTTCTCTAGGCAACGTGATTTGACAGTGAAGTTTTGCAGTATGTTTTGAGTAATGATGGGAGATACAGAGGTAGCCCCAAATATCAGAAAGTACAAGCCTGCCCTTCAGATCGCTGACGTCCCACTGCATAAGTAAATGAGCGTTGTCTCTACTAACTGTTTTGTTCACCAGGTGATGACAATTCTGGAAGGAAAGTGATTACCTTCAGTTGCTGCCGTATGCCCCCCTCCCATCAGCTCAATCACACCAGACTGCTGGAGTAAGTTTCTCTCAATCTCCTGCATGGACTACTTTACATTTTATATGTGAACTTCTATTAGCTTGTTTCCAGGTGAATGAGCTTTCAGGGAAGAGAAGCAAGAGGCAGGGACTGAAATGAAAAAGGATGTAAGACCTACTGGTGTTAATATTAAGTGAATGAGATGTGCATGAAACTGCCAGAGTTACTTCACCTGGAATCTTGACTAGAAGAAGCAATTCACTGTGTACTGAAATTAACTTGTTGCCTTGATTTTATTAATGAATTCTGATAGTATTGAAAAAATTGAATTTATGATGAGGACCAATGAAAGAGTAATTCTGGTATTTTAGTGGTCCGTACCTATGTTCTCGTGAATAGCAGTGTTTGTCTTAATTTGCTATGCTTTGTCTCCTAAATCACTCAGCAAGAGCATTGTTTAGTTATTTACATCTTAGTGGGTTTCCTCTTTTATAAAAAGATCTGCATTACGTACAGTATACTATGCTTAACATTTTTAGATGTATCTCACTTTGTAATGTTTGGGGTTTTTGTGTTAAAAGAGGTTGTAAATATGTAAAATCACAACATTCTTCCTTATAAACTTGCTGCAGCAAGGTACCAGGACATGTTTGTAGTTTGTCACTACGAGGAGATCTGTTCTGCTGTGAGAGTCCTGTCCTTATTAAGCATTTTAAACCTATTTGGAGCTCTTGTACAGCCTCCATTGCCAAAATGTTTGAGCACCTTTCAACCGTCAGTACCCACCACCTTTGAAAGGACCAAAGTGCTGTTATCTCAACTTTTCAGAAACAGAGAGGGATTAGAAGGCAGGTTATTTAAGAGGTGTTTTTGAGACCATGTTGCTTCATTTGTATGCTCTTCACAGCTAGGGTATTTCCACAGCCTTAAGCCAGAGCTTCCTGTGTAGCACAGAGGGAGCGTTAGCACCTAGGAGGAAGAGCCTCACCAGTCAGCTCCTCACCTGCACCAATTAATAGGAAATGCTAAAGAAAGGAGTGTGACAAACCACGTTGCTACCAGACCTGAGAACTCTTCCTCAGTTCTGCGAGGAGGCATCTTGATGAAACTAGGATTTCCAGCCCTCAGACTCTTCTGGACTTGAATGCTTCCACGTTTTCCTGTATCTGAGCCCACATCAAATTCACTTGGAAAGTCTGTGCTAAGAGAGAACTGAAGGCAGGTGTCTGAATGTGAGGCTAGCAATATAACTGTCAAGTGATCTGCTTTGGAGTAATTAGACCCAGATGTTGAGTTTTGAGGAAAAACTGCAGAGTAGGCCCAGATTGGTAGGTGTTTTGTGATGAAATCACTTAAAGAATTGATTTGGTAAAGCTTTTGTAATGTCCCTGCAATTCTGTTACAGCCTTGGAACAGGCAATTGACTGTACAAAAATACTGGTTATTATGCCCACAAAACTCTCTCAATTATTTTTCGAAGTACAGGCTTTCTAGATGCAATGTGCCAAGGAATTTGCACGCTGTAAAATAAAACACGAGGCACTCTGTATGTAAGAATATCTGTTTAGATAGATTTTAATTTCGAACTCTTTTAAAAAAAGTCTTGAATGATTGATACTGCTATTTCCACTAAAATACCTTTAATACTCAAGTCAGGGATCAAAACAGCATTATATTAATTGCAGTGGCAGTCCTTGTCCCAGGCTATTTGCAGTCTGAGATTTACAGTATGCTCAGGGAATAAGCAGATAAATGAGACTGTGGGCATACAGTGTAACAGTGAAGTTTTGTGCTTTTTCATGCAAAGGTGGATAGTCAAAGTGGCCTTGATACTTGTAGATAGCCACAGCCTAACAAATGGCACATGGAACTATCTATTTTATTGAATGAAAATCGCTTACATACAATTAAGAGCAATAGCTGGGGCTCTGTCACAGAATAATAAGATAGCATTGAGAATGACATGAGAAAGTTGAAATCTGACACAGCAAGAGATGAGGCCAGATTGTACTCCTCCATCATTGCTTTATTTGAATCATTGAGCTGTGTAATAGGCCATGCAGTGTTCTCAATTGTAGGAGAAAGGGAAGAGAAAAGCATCTTAAACTATACGATAAAAGAATGAACACACAGAAATTTGCTTATAAAACATGCAGTATTATTTCAAGATGGGATAAGTAGTATAGTTCTTTAGTTTTAAGGGAAATGATCTATGAACACAGTCCCCACAATACAAACAAGGGAAAGGCAAATACATTCAAGAAAACAGTTTACAGTAACAAGTTGTAATTGGCAGTAATTAGGGCTAATGGATTTTTCAAGAATTTAAAAAGTTTTAAATTGAGAGGAAAACCCAAGATTTATTCTGTATCGTTTTGAAAAGTCAAAATGACATTGCTTGCTTGCCTAAAAGGAGGGAATTTACAAAGAACAGAAGAAAGCAAAATAACAGTCAGTTAAAATGCATCTTTTTAAAAGTTTCTTGGAAAACACAGTCCCATATTGTCTTCATCTTTTAATGATTCATGAGCACCATAGTTTTTGTAACTAAATATGTTCTTTCAAATTTCAGGCTTTGCAGTGATGTGGAATCACTGGCAACACTGTCAATAGAGCAAGATGAACTTGTTAGATAAATACATTGAAGCAAACGTGAATTTGCAGTCACCAGTGTTCGGTGCAAAAATAGCACATTTTCTTTCCCCATTAGTGCTTTAAAAATCTCATCCAGTAAGCTGTCTTAAAACTAAAATGTTATCTTTCTCCTCAGGTACTTAAAGTATACTCTGGACCAGTACGTAGAGAATGATTATACAGTTGTCTACTTTCACTATGGCCTGAAGAGTCTGAATAAACCATCTCTGAAATGGTTACAAACAGCCTACAAAGAATTTGACAGGAAGTATGCCTCAAATACTTGGTTTACTCTTTTGATTGTGTAATGTCTGCAACTAACTTCTGTGAAGGAAGCGGATCTTTCCTGATCCGCCTGCAGCTGACTGAGTTCATTTTGCCATTGCAAATTCTTGTAATGCTATTGGTGCTGTTGGTTCTCTTGTAAGTGTCTTCTGTGCAGTACTAAGGAATGGCCTGAGTGCTGCAGCGGTTACCCAAAGTTATAAAAAGCCTTGGGTACAAAACCAAGAGCCATTGCCTTTTCTGTGCACTATTTAACGAGATACCTGTGACACCTTATTAGTCATCATTCTCAATTATCTCACAGTTGTGTTTGAACCTTTGATCATCCCAAGGCTAGGTTGTATACAAAAAAGGAAAGATTAGTTTTTAACAGTCCGTATCTCACAATTCTTGCGGCATTCGTTGGTTGTTATACGTAAAGCCCCAAAGGGACTGCTGTGCTCATATATGCCTGACCTTTGGAGTAACAATGGCTATGGCTCATGACTTCATGTTTTAGTTGGTTAGGGTGCAGTCAAGGCCAAAGCTCCTAGATAAATAGCATTTTAATAGTGGAAACTAAAGTTCTGATGTTTATTCTCTGAAAATGCATGCTTACCAGTGGAGCTGAAAGTTCCTGTTGAAGTCACACTTATTTGCAAGTTGTTACTTGATCTACTTGTTTGTAAGTTGGCCTCAAGAGGGCAACATGACTGAAAGCAAAAATATACACAAATAGCTCTTTCCTGATAGTGAGAGTGTATGTGCCTGTGCACTTTGGGGGGATGGATCATACATGTCTGATTTTTTTCCATTTTGGAGCTGGAACAAGAAGCAAATCTCATAAACGATCCCGTGAAAAAGATTATTGGGTGTTTCTAGACTAGACTGGGATATAAACACCTGAGCATTTCACAGGACTTCATACCCTGCTTTGAAAATTGAAGTTGAGATTTGCACAACACCTTTTGGTGGCCTAGTGCCAGAGCTCAGACTCTTGAATACCACCCAATAACCTCCTGAAACTCTAAAACCCACTAAGCAAGAAGATGAGGTTGTGCATAGCAGCCCTCAGAGCTGCAGTGGGAAGCCTCTAACTGCTTTCATGAGATACTGCTCTCCACTCAGCAACAGACTGAGAAAGCTTTTTGGTTTTGCTAGTAGGTTTCTGAATATGGTTGGTACAATGTATCTGTTTTTTTCTGGGATTGGGTAAGGGAGAAGAAAGGTAAAGGATCTTTTGTCTTTGGTGAGAGATTTGGACTACAATACTGTTTGCTGTGCACTAACAATTCCTGAAAATAAAGCACTGTATGGAGTTGGAAGCCTACCCTACTGTACTGTTTTCTTTCTAGGAGAATCCCAAGCCAAATTCACAGTTGCCGTATGGGGAGAGGCAGTATGAGAGTAATAGCTTCTTCAGTTTTGTTGCCTTCTGACACGCATATATCTCAAATGCACAAAGTCACTCTCATTTACGCCAGAAATCTGTTTTCTCTGTTCCCCCACCCTGACCCAGAAAGCAGGAGAACCAAAGAGGAACAGAGAAGCCCAGGTAGCTGAGCAAAACTAGGCATCATCTTATTCACAGTTGGAACTTCTTAGCATACTGTCATTGAGAAGCTCAAAGCAATATTCACAGCCCTACACAAATGTTCTTCTGTACTAGGCAGAGGGAAAAAAAAATAGCACCTTTCAGACTTCTTCCTTGTGTGTGTTTTGGGGGTCAAAGGAAAGAAAGAACAAAGGAGAGTACAAGGGATGATAGTAATTAGCTAGCATCATGAAAGCAAATATTCAACAGGAATAGTTTCAAAAGAATAGATCTTGCTTTGAAGGTTTACAGCAAAGGCTCAATAAAGTCTTGTGGGCATTTAATTGTAATCTAGGAAACTATGAAGTACGTAAACTTCCACAGAAGCAACGGCTTATGCCCATTGCTTCACGGTACAAAACAAACTTAAAATGGAAACTTCAGTAAAGCAACTCGGGTGTTTTGCTTGTTAATTTTTATTGTTCATTTGGGTTCATTTATCCACAGTGGTGCCAATGGCACAGGGATAGTTGTTTGCTTGTGTATGACAGCGGCTTTGTGAAAATAATGCCTTTTTCATTCGAAGATGTTTGGGCCCAATTAAAACCCAAAAGGAAAAACTGTTGTAATTGCTGAGTGGGTCCCTTTTTCCCCTTCTTACCATAACCTGTTACAAGAGGGTGTTTCTTAGGAGTTTACGATCATTTTTTTTCCACGATCATTGTTTTTCTAACAATGAATGGTGAACACTTGGGAGGGATGCTCCCTACTGGGAAGCAAACTTGGCAAAGTAATAAGCAACAATTTATATATAAAAGCAGGATATTTCATTATGTGTTTCTCTGTTTCATTTTGCAATAACGTTGAATAAGAGTAGTCTCTTGGTGCAGCCTGATTTCCATTTCAGTTTCAGCCTACTAGAATCTATTGTTTATGTATCATGATATGACATTGTAGAATCAAGCAACGCTATAATGGAGAAAGGTTTTTGTTTTGTACAAAGGCGACCATCCAGTATAAAACAGCGTGCAGTTGGCTTCGCCTTCAGTAATTACTAGCAAAACAAGACAAAAGTAGTGGTAAAAATAAAAGATTAGGTGTAAATTTTACATCTGAAAATTTAGAAATTTTCTCCAACATGAAATTCCTGTAAGCAGAAAATAAAGGGAGATGAAGGAAAGTAATTTTTTATATCCCAGAATTTTTTATAGACTCTTTGTTCTTGTCTCAATTTTTTTTCAAGTTGCCTAATTTCCCTTCTGTCCCCCTGATATTAAATCTATGAGACAGCAGACATTGGTTAGGAACGTAATAGTGTTATCTTGGCCTACTATTGTATCCTAAAAACTGACCGTTTTTTTAAAATCGGGTTGGTTTTTTTTTCGTTTTACATTCAGTTTCTTCTGAATTAGGTCTTTTTAATGTATTTGAAAAGAATGATGTATAATGTTCCTGTAATAATACCTCCCATTCAGTTGTAGCTATTCAGTTCTACCGTCTATGATAATCAAAAGTCTTCTAACAATTTCATTTTCTTTTCCTAGGTATAAGAAAAACCTTAAAGCACTCTATGTTGTACATCCAACCAACTTCATAAAAATTCTGTGGAATATCTTTAAACCTCTTATAAGGTACTTGGCAGTTTATTCAACACATTTTCCCGTTTAGTTTAAGGATGGTTTGTTCTCTAATAAGTCGCTTTTAAAAGGGCTTGAGGTAAAATGTGTCAGGTAACAGCACAATAGCCATTTAATCTGTCTTGAACTAATGAGTAAGGTGAGCTTAAGCTTGGGTATGAATAATAGGGTAGAATTCTTTTCTTTCTAAGAAGAGCGGGTCTCAATTCATAGTAGTTTTACTAGTATGTTAAAGTAAATATCACTTTAAAACATAGTTATTCTGTGGACCATGAATGACTTTTTTGTCCTCTTTGACAGCACTTAGCACAATAGAACTGGGTCTGTGACTGGAGTTACTAGGTGGTACAGTAAAAGCAGATAATAAATGGTTAACCTTCGGTCTGATCTCAAGTGCTGAGATGAATAGGAATGATACTACTTGTGTATTCAAAGTTAATGGATAAGCCCTGAAGTGCCCATACGAATTTGAGATGGAGGGTATAATGGTGAAGGTGGATGTATTTTAATGGTGCATTCTTTTTGTTTGCATGGTAAAAATTGATGCCATCTACAAGGAACTGGCAACAACGGTAAAAATGGATGCTATCCACAATGAACTGGCAACAATGGGCAGATTTTGCCAAGTGCCAGGATGGCTGGGCTTTCTTAGTTTCTGCTCCTGAACTTCTGAAACTTTCAAAGTAATTCTAACACTTTGCAGATTATTTTATGAATGTCCTCAGGGCTGAAGGACTAAAACAGCTTATCTTGAGAAGCCATAATGAACCAACTAAAAATGTCCATTACAGTAACTTGCAATTGATTCAATTCTGACTGGTAGAAAGCTAATTAATTAGAAAGGGGAAGTAACTTCTAGACAGATCAGAACTTGAGAAGCATGTGAAAATGTAATTACAGCTAAAAATCCTTCCAGAATATGCTGTTCTTGAAACAAGATGACTGACTATAGATCTTTATTTCAACTGGCAGTAAAATAAATGCCAGAGATCCAGAATGTAGACCAATGGCGAGAAAAGTGTGACAGAAGCAGGAGGTCCGGTAGCTGATAGTACCTCAGGAATGGGGATGGATTTTTATTTTCCTGATTTGCTGTAGGATGGGTATGGAGAGCTTTCTAGAAAAAAACCCAATAAAATCAAAAGAACTCTTGATGTACATTACAACACTGAGGTGAAACCAACTTCTTTCTCAGAGGCAGCTGAGAGCTCCTTGGGAATAGCTCCAGCCAAGTGGTTTTGGGACACCAATGGTTTTTGGTCTGTGTGTATTAATGCACTCAGTAGAGCCACGCTGTGCTATTGACTTAAAGTAATAACTGGCTGCTAATTCTTACAAAAGAAAAGTTTACAGGTACCTGTTCCAAATACTCATTTTCCTTGGATCTTACTATGTCTATGTAAATAGGATGAATACTTTTTTTATTGGAACAGTATGATACACTGGCAATTAAATCCTTGTTTACTTTGGATGTGAAAATGGGTGATCCTGATAAGCTTAAGCATTCATATCTAGCACAGAAAATTCAAACCAGGGCTTGTCATCGTAGATGCATCATCATCTTGACCTTCTGAACACCCTGCTTTCATCAGGATTGACTGTTCTTGTTTGTGCTCAACTTTTGCCAGTGTGTACCTGGATACTTGATTTGATTCTGACTTAGCAATGCTCTACTCTCTGTTGTTAAAATATGTGACCAATAGAAGCAAAGATACTTGTACACTGGCACAGACGAAATAATTGAAAGTATGAGTAAACTCTGAAAAGGTCCATAAGCCAGAATGCAGGAATTAGCTGAAGCTAGAAAAAAAACCCCTCTTTACTGCTTAAAACAGTTTAATCACTGAATGCTCATATGCATTTGTGGTTTGGGTTTGTCAAGTAAAGGAAAACGTAAGAATATAATTTTAAAACTGAAGTGTGAAAGTGCCCATGTACAATTTGCCTAAATTGTACTCTCATTGAATGCTAAAACTTATTAACATTGTTAATTTACTAGAATTGTACAATTTAAAACTTGTTCACAGTACCTTTTCCTCCCAGTTTAGACTAATCTTATCTTAGCAAATCATGCTTTTATTTAAGTGTCAATATTAAATCAAAGTTCTCAAAAAGAAGGGAGAAAAATCCTCTGGACTTTCTGTTTCCTAGCTTTGCTGAATTATTGCCCAGACGCAGTTTTAGATAGTGTTTCCAATAGATGTAAAATAAATTTCATTATCAAGAAACATGTATTTATTTTTCAGAGGTCTGTTAGTACATTTGGTACCTGTTAGCACATGGCCTAAGTACTTTTCCATGAACAATGTGTTTGCTAAGAACTGGACAAATGACAGAAGTATTAGAGTGAAGAACAAAAGTAATAAGTATTTTAGCATACTTGTATTTGAAAGTATTTAAGAAAATGTAAATACTTGAAATTTTTTCAAGCCTCAGAAGTTGATTGATCTCCTTTCCAGTCCCAAAAGAGATGAGCAAGAAGGTAATGGGTTAAGTCACGTATTTTTCCAAACTGCAAAAAACCTGCAAGAAGAGCACATTTCTGTGTGTGAGCTAACAGAAGCCACCCATCTGTTATCAAAATAATATACATTTAGGTGGTGGTGGTGATGTAGCATTTTTAAGGAACAGCAATGATTCCTAATTGTCCACAACTTAGTTACAAATTATGTGTTCTGTAACATGTCATGTATTACCAAGGTGATTAATTACAGACAATTCTGTGCTAGCCCGTGGCTTAGGTAAGATGTTGAAATCGCAGACTGTTTTGGATAGAAGATGCACTGAAGAGCTCTGGAGTTGTACACACACAGACTGATATCCATCAGTGTCCCAAAATAGCTTGCCTGTTAGCAAACTTTAGCTTATTTCAATTAAAGGTTTGAAAATGCTGAAGTGACTTATATTTGTACCATCTCCCACTAGAGGGAGTGTGTGTATGTGTATTTGACAGTCCAGGGATAAAGTCATTAATGCGAGAGAATTTTTCTCCGGTTTTACTATCAAAGTAAGTTGCAGCAAAGTACACTTCTTATGATAAATACCTATTATTTTGCTTGACACTTCATTACAGGACAGATATTTTGTGTTGTGGAAAAATCTGAAATTGTTTCAGATCATGTGTGTAAATGTGTCGCTGAACCTTGTTTGAACACCTCAGCCTCTAAGTAGTATATTCTGGCTGAAACTCAAGACCTAACTACTGATACTTGGTGCTTCAAATTTGGAAATCTGTTTTGTGCAACTCATAGAAAAACCTTATTATTCAAGATGTTTCCTAGAAGCTATCCAACCCTTTTCAAAATAGATAAAGCTGACGGCCCAACACTTCAAGGGTATACATTATCCACGTTTTGAAAATCTCGCCTGTCACTTACTACTTTATCGTTTGTGTCTACAGCCCCATTATTTTGTCTTTTGGCAGGGAGGAATACCTAAATAACACAAACATGTTGTTCTGTTGGCCATGTAACATTTTCTCCAAAGTTAACAGTTCTTTTAGTAAGCTTTCTAATGCTGTGTGAAAGCTGTTTTTCAGTGGCTTTTAAAGCAGTGTTTTTCATATCTATGCAAATCACAAAACATTCAGATGGAAGTCAGTTATTTTTATTCAAATCAGACTCTCAGGCATGCACTGTATATGTTTGATCATATGAAATGAAATACATCTTATGTCTCCTGCTGCTTCAATTACAGTCTAATTTTGAGTTGCATCAGCACTTACATTTTTGTAATAGAAACTAAACCCTTCATAAATGTTCCTCCCATGCTGATTTTTATACTACTTTGTGATGATTTTTTTTTTTTTTTTTAGCCATAAGTTTGGGAAAAAAATCACCTATTTGAACTATTTAAGTGACCTGAGAGAGCATCTCAAATATGACCAGCTAAATATCCCTCAAGAAGTCATCCGGTACGTGGCAAGTTTAAAATATGTTGTCTCAACTTTTCTCAGGTGGAGTTGCATCCTGTTCACTGTATTCCAAGCAGAATCTAATCCTATTTCTTCAATGATTTAAAGTCTAATTTACTTACTTGTGCTTGGCTGGATTTAATTCTGAAAGCTGCATTGCCATCAAAGACGTGCTGAAGTGCGTCAGGTGTTTAGAGAAGAGAACGCTATATAGTTTTCTACAGATTTGGAACATCTCCATCTCAGCTGTGGAACATTTTCTTAGTATAATTGCAGCTTCTGTGTGAGTGTTAGCAAAACCAATCTATATGTCATTACTGCTTACGAGTATCACGTAATGTTCATGGGCAAAAATACAATCCTGACCTCTTTGCTTGCATATTGTAACAGATTAAGTGACTTCCTTTTGCTAAGAGCATTCCCAGTCAGCAAAGTGTTGATTGATTTTAAACTTTATGGATACATCTGTTGTTAGCGGATTCATTACTTTTGTATCATGCGTGTATGTGTGTTAGGGAGGAGTATTGGAGAGGGTGCAGGAGAGGAAAAGAAAGAAATGCATAGGGCTGCAACTGTCAGGTGCCAGTATTAGTATCAATAACAGTCTTTTCGACAGAGCGCTGTACATGGAAATGCTTTGATGTACTGACAGGAAGTGATTTTATGTCACTGCTGAATGAAAGTAACTGGAAGCTTTGATTATGGCTGTTATTGATGCCTGGTGGGTTTTTACACACCTTTTGTGTAAATATGGAATAAGAAAAAATACCTTACAGCTCTAAGGTTATAAATTGGATTGCATGGTTGCCAAAGAAAGGGGAGTTGTATTTTGAGTAGCAAATAGATTTGAATTTTGCTGTTAAATTATAGTGTGTTCCTATTTTTTGGACACATTTATTACTATACTCCATTGGCTGAAGCAAAAGAGCTCTTCTATATCTTGCTTAAGTATTCTACCACAAATACTACTTACATATTTCCCTAATGCTTAAATTAAATGCAAGTTCTGTAAGACCTGCAGCATATAGACTATTGTCAGGAGATCAGCATCATGAGCAAGACTGGTAGCTGTTCATATATATAGTTTGTCAGCCATGGTGCACAGAAAATCAATGATTTCTTGATTTTTGCAGACATGATGAAAATCTTCGGAGGAAACAGAAGGGAAAACTGCCACCTGTAGTTAAGGTTCCTCCACCACGGCCACCTCTACCTACCCAGCAATTTGGAGTCAGCCTGCAATAGTAAGCCACGAGATTTCTAAAATATGAGATTTCTATACCCTGCAGCCTTCTGTAATGTGCGGATTCATTGGACAGAACGTCTGCACATATTTTGTTTATTATATGTTTAGTTTCTTATTCTCTTTGAAAGCCACGAAACTGTGAGGCTAGACATAGGTTTTATGAATTCAGGACAAGTCTCTCACTCCCAGTGATCTGCCTGGTCTTCGTATTTACAGTATGTTTGTGGTAGTTAGTGCTAGCACGGCTGCACAGTTTTTCTCGCAGGGGACAGAAATTTGCCCATATATGATAGAGCCCCAAGCTAATCTGTTGCTGGTGGATGCTGGCAGTATGAAAGTGTTTTGGAGATATTTAGATGGTGGATAGCAAAGCCAAAACAAAGCTTCAGGCTCCAAAATGGCTGCATAAAGCTAAAATGGATGCTTGAGCCTTTATATATTGTTGTTTTGCTGCTCACATATTGTTCTGATCAGAGTTTTATGAAGTGAATAAAATCACTCTCTTCCAGAAATGCCCTGACAGCTGTTTACATAGATTACAGCACTCTATGTGGTATAAAAAATTATTTACTTTACAGAAGAAATGGGATGGCAGTAGTATTTGCAAGATTCAATTTTGGTAAAAAAAAAAAAAAAAAAACCAAAACAAAAAAAACAACAAAAAAAAACCAACCCCCCCAAAAAAAAACCAACCTGCAAAACCTTCTAGCTCCCTACCCACAGTCATTTCTGTCATTTCTGAGAGCTATGGAAAACCATTTTTCTATGGCATCCTTCTCAAAAACAGCTGAAGAATATTGCTCATATTCAGCAAAGGCAATTTAGGCTGTCTGATACATGGACGTTTGTCGAATCTCCTCCCACCCCCAGTCTATTTTTCTGGTTCTAATGATTCAGCTGTAAATGAGATATAAAATATAATTTTCTCCTGTTTAAATGTTAAGCATTAGTCCTCTCTGGAAGGCCTGAAATTAGAACAATCAATATCTATTGTGTAAGAGCTACTATGACATTAACTTTTATGATACCTCTTTAGAGTTCACCCTAACACTTGAAACATGGCTAAGTCACTTCCCTAATTCAGAGAATATCTTTTAGGTGGGCTCCACTGGGTCATTAAGAAGGACAATGCTTTATGCCGCTGCTGCAGTAGTAAAACCAGGACTATTTGCAGGCATCAGGGCACACTGTCACTTGCCTCCAGCCCAGCCTGGCTGTTCAAGCAGCTCTATCGAACTTCTCGCAGGCTTATGTGATCAGACAGCATGTTGTGTGCCACTCTTACCATCTGCTAGTCATATTTTATTTCTCTGACTGTGCCTGAACAGTAAACAGTGTCTTTCGCTGGGCTGCACGTGGTGAGGGTGTGGTGACCACCCTTCCTGGCTCCGCTGCTTTCCAGCTGCGTTACCGTCAGCAAACCACGTCATTTCCCAAGTGTAAAAAGGGTGGCTACGTAGAAAGAGCTTTTCTGTGCAAGATCTGTGGGTGGAGAAACACTGAGCAAGGCATTACTATCACTTTTGACCCAGAGAGTTCCAGCGCTGGTGATGGAGGTGCTGACGGACGGACGGACGCCCTCCCTCCCTGTGTGGGTGCAGTTCACAGCGCTCGGGTGTCTGAAATGGACGTACACGGGGATATTCCTTCTGTTTGCCCACGCTTGTCCAAATTCCCTCTTGCAGAAGGGACGGTGCTGCATCACCACGTAAAAATCACAACTAAACAAATCTCCTATGGCCTTTAAATGAGAAATAAGGGACTTAATTTAGACTGTGTATGTGAAGAAAGGTAAAGTTAATGGAGGAGAGGGAATGATATGTGTGGAGAGCTTCTAAAATCCGAACTGAAAAAAAAGTATTAACTTCCATCTTGATGAATGAATTGCTTTTGCTAATTCCCTCTCCTTTTATGATGTCTGTAGACTGTAATGGCAAAATGGCAGTGACCTCCCACCTGTCTAACAAAGAGGCAGGTTTGAAGTCTTCTCCTGGGTGAGGCTCTTCCATTTTTAGAAGAGAGCTACAGGGAGACCCTGATTTTATTTTGTATAGACTTACAGGAATATGTGTGCTGTGTATTCCATTACAGTTAGTAAAAATTGTACTGTCAGAGGTGCTGCTGAGAGAAAGCTACTGTCATTAAAGGACTGTTTCTCACGGAGTCTTTTTCTTCAGTTTAAGAAAAGAAACAATAAGGCACATAGGCCTGGGGTTTCATCAGATTCAGTACTTCTGGGATGACAATTTTTATTCGGTCAGTAAAAGGTTGGTGAATGCGATCTGTCCAAAGCCTTCATAGGTAGCCTAATTTTGATAAGATGTTTGATAATGGTATCCCAATGACTTCTGGCTGTGGAAGGTGGTAAAACCATACCCTTTTGAATGTGCTTCCCTAAAAGCAGTGGGTAATGCTGCCTCTGGTAACACTTCCTCGTTTAACTTTTTTCTCAGTTTATATTGGTTAATACATTTGCTTTCCAGAGCTACAATTAAAAACTAGAAGACCAAAAAGTAACTAAGCGTTGGTTCAAAATATCTCACTTTTGTCCAACAGGCAGGGGGGAAAAAACCCTGTTTTGTTAGGACAGCAAAATGAAGCTGAAGGAAGTTTCCATCTAGACACTGATAAATGACTGTCTGGGACCAGTGCCTCATCTTGGAGGAATTTGTTAACTCACAAAGACATTTTTAACCTTGTAGAGTCAGATTTTCAAAATTACATAAGGCAACTGGGCATTTAAAAATCTTGGAAGGTCTATGAGAGCTGGGAATATAATTCTTTGAAATGTAATCTGTACTGAATTGGGTTTAATTTATGAGCAAGCTGAAGGGCTTATTATCAGGTTAGTTCAAAACTTTTCTTTCTTATGCTACCCCTATCCACTCAGGATCCAAAATCTGATTTTAAAATGGCTGCATTTGATCTCTTTAACCCCTCAGTGTCACCCTAAACTCTTTGTGGGGAAGAAAAAACACACACACCAAGCTGACTTCATCTTAAGTGTCCATCCAGCTTTATTTACATTTACTTGTCTGGGATTTAAGTGTGTACTTTATGTTAGGCACAGATGTGAAGTGGAAAACCTTCCTCATTGTGATCTCCTGTGAGGACTCAATAATTTGGTCTTTGCAGCTAGAACTTGAATCTATTACTAAGTTGTCCTGAAGTTTCCACTGAAACTGCGCTAGTTCAAACAATAATAAATGAGCTTTAGTAGAGGCAGTTAAATCATCCAAAGCTGGCTTATAGGATGTCTTTAGAATAAAGTGTGGGGGACCAAAAAAGATTGGCTGTCTCCCTATTTAATTCTTTATGCCTACGTGTACAGAGCAGATTTGCCCAGTTTACTGAATGACAGTCCTGCCATAGCATTTCTGATTCCCAGCCTGGATTGCCTGGTTGCCAAATTGCACCTTTAGAGGTTTGAACGTATGTTAAAAACTATGTGATTTTCTTGAAAATATAAAATAACACAACTGAAACTAATGTTCACCTTCATGGGGATATCAGACAGAACAGTCCTCCTGAGGAGATTTTGTCCACACTTAATTTTTCAGTTATAATTTAATGGGAATACATGCTCGGATTTGACAGGTACTTAAGAATGTGTAGCACAGAATGGGCGGGATAGTTTGCATGTTTAGTGTTTATTATGTCCTTCTCTAACTTGCTAATTCAGGCTTCTTATGTGCAGATAGAGTGAGGATAATAACAACCGTAATGAGCTAGTTTAAAGGTTTATCAAGCCTCACATCATGTCTCCAATAGAGGGCAATATCAGATGTTAGCAGGGAGCGGTGTTAGAACAGGGCAAGCGTACAGTGGTAGTTCCTCGGGTATGATGTCCCAGCTTGTAGTGATCAGAGACTGACAGAGGAGAGTACTACAGTACTATGGAAATGACTTTCTGTTACTCACCAGTAGCTATCACTTTTATAGATCCAGACATTTCAAAGAACGTTCATGTATTGTGTGGATATAGCAAGACAATTTTTCTGTTCTTTCAGCAATGCTACCTTCACGCATAAAATGTAGAGCAGCAGGAAACAGCTATTCAGTATATATCCTCACTAGTTTGCACTGCGTGTCAGGGTGAAAAATGGGATTTTTATTCTAAAAGCCATTAGTAAAGATTTTATGTTTAAAAAGGCAAGGAAAAATTTGGGGGACCCTCTGCTTATGTTGATCAGATAAATACAGTTAAAATGCATGAATGAAGCTTCCTAAATTTGCAACACTTTAAAGGAATTAGTAATAGACTATATGGGCCAAGCAGCATCATTGTCCTCTGCTGTATGTTCAGCAAGCTCCTATAAACCCCTGTTGCTGCACCCGATTGCCTCTGTAATCAAGGAGGGCTACAGCTGAGCTCCAGCACAGAACACGGAGTTGACCTTGACTAGCTATTGACATTGTTCTGTTTTCTCTGATTGGTTTTAAAATCTAAAATTAAATATCTTTTGTGGGAAGAGAGGAAATGTTTTGTTTTTCTATCTGTTGCTATGGATGGGGCGAGGGGGCAGAGAAAATGCACAAAATTGCCACAACTGTACAGCTTTTGCTTGTTGAATTGTTACCATAAACATTTCAGGGTGCTTTCCTTTTGGTCATAATCTTTCTGCTTGTGCATGCTGTGCATGTGTGACCAGGGAGGAAGAATGCATTCTAAACCAAATCTCAGCGTGTCTCAGCAGGGAAAAAATGAAAAGAAGAGGAAAAGCAGAGAGAGAGAAAGATTATCAGCCAAGAATACTTAATGACACTTCAGAACAATGTGTAAAGGCCTTTCGTGATAACTGTCCACTGTCTAGAAATGAGTCATTGGGTATATAACGTGTTGCAGCAACTAATCATATATCCTATAGTGAGGAGTACTCATTCTCCCTGGCTACTGTGTTTACCAGAATAGATCCTTCTTGAATCTGACGTGTTGCTGCAATACGATTCAGATCTGTGAATCAGTTACAGAAAACTGTATTGTGCACTGAAATGCTCTGTTATGCTCGTCTCTTAAGCAGAAAGAGTAAGAGATCTCTCATTTCAAATTGCCCGTAGTAGTGCCTGATCTCCAATGTCGGTTTGCATTGTCCATCATAAAGCACAGCTGCTCGTTACACCATCCTGAACAAGGCAAGAAAAATGCAGATTACTTGACAGGATCCACAAAGAGAGGATAGCGGGGTAATTTCATTGACCTCTGAGCCAGTCTGATTTACATTAGCTGAAGTAATGTCCCTATTATTTTCTGTCACCTTAGGTCCAGTAAACTGAACGCTGTGTCCCGCATTGTGAAATGCTATGAATATATGCATCCCAGCTTTCCTCAGTGTTGCAAAAACAGAACAGTCCTTTGCCTGTGACTTTCAATGAATATCCTACTCTATTTTAAAATACCATTTATCTTGAGGACCTCTTTCATTGTACTGGGAATGGAACCTTTCTTTCAAGGGAAACAGGAATCCTGTAGAAAATTGTAGAAGTGCAGAAACTGTATCTTTCTTCCTAGAAAAAGAAAAATGATGTGTAGGTTTTATTATTACAAATTATAGCCTGTTATTTGTCTCACCTCTCTGACAGATAAACTAGTGCTCAGCAGGAGCAAGTGCTGTAAATAATCAGTTTGCTATTTATACACTGAAATGGGAAACACATTTATGGGTAACAATAATAATTAGAAAACATTTATAAAAGCTGCTGGGTTGCTATTTGGTGCCTCTGGAGTGAGCAGCTGTAAGAAAGCAAAAACAATCAGTGCAACTTTGGAGAGGCTGAGAATGGGTTCCATGAGCTTAAATTGTCAATAATAAAGATGTAACAGCTTCCAAGCAAATTAAAGTCTTGATGATGTTCCCATTTAAGTGAATTAGGCTTTCAACTAATTTTAATAAAAGTTGCCCTAAATGTTTAGGGTACCGATCTGAATACACGAAACAAAATTATTTGACACACAAGGAGTGTGTTATAACTCCCCTATTAGAAAGGCTAAAAGAAATGTGGGGGTGTTTTTCCCTTACCTTGAAAGCTGCAGGGTTTTCCTCGCTGGTATCCCAAACACTGACCTTGGCACTGACCTCATCTTCAAGCCCCTTTCCTTGTTTAGTCCCTTACCGGGGGATATCATTTCGCTGGGGATTTCAACTTTGCATGCTGTGCAAAGAACCCCTACAACTTCCTTCCTTGTGTGGTTTATTAGCAAGGCTAATTTATTAATGGGGCTGCACAGTCTCACTGCCTGTTTTGTTCTATGTTGTTGCAGCAGGGTTGTTATACAACACTGATCTGCTGCGAGAGAAAATAATTCACATACAGAAGCTGCCTTTCAGAGCAGGGTAGGGGGGTTCACGTGTTCTGTGTTTGTGTGGCTCTGTTCCCTTTGCTGTGGCCAACTTTTGCAGGGGGTGGTATGAGAGCTCATGGTACTGAAGCAAAGTTAGTTATTAATTTTTCCTCTCCAGGGTCGAGGTAGAAGGCAGGGGGAAGGGGAGAACAATCTGGGTCTCGGAGCTGGTCTGAGAGCACTGCACAACTCCTGCATGGTTGTAACACTTACACTGACCTTCTGCTCTACAGTGTCACCATCATGCATGAAACTGTTGTAAGATTGTTGAAGCTGGAAAGAGCAGGAGAGACTAGGAGTGACGGGATACATATCCTAAAAGGGGCTGAGAGAATTTTGCTGCTAGGAGAGATATTTTACAGAGGTACCTGATTGTCCCTGTGGGTAAGAGGAGGATGCTGCTCTGAGGACTAGGTCGTAAACTTGGTCCTGGTAGCATTTCAAGCCATGGCCTTCTCTAGTCAGTGAGGTTTTTTTTTTCATGAAGCACTTATGGCCTCTGGTTTAGCTCTTGTAAGATGTCTGTGGTAATGGGAAGATTGAGGTTGGACTTGGTCTTACAAGTCAGGTCATAAATCTTTCTTCTGGCCATTATTGTGGTGGTGTTATACTGCAGAGAATGATTACTCCAGCAAGTCCAGTACTGTTTCATATTGAATTAATGGTGCCTTGCCAGTGTGTAAGGCCAAGAAGTTGTATCATTTCATCTGAAGATCGTACTTGCAAGCAGCAGCAAATGATGAGAATTACTAACATATAAAAGATATAAAAGATCATACTTTAGGATTATCTGAATTAAACTCGTTCCTTGCTGGTAGTCTTTCTTTCTGGAAGTTCATTGCATACATTGTAGAATTTATTTGGTCAAAAGGCTAAAATTACCATGTTATGAACATGGTTTTGTGAAACTTGGCTATATTTTCTATCAAAACTCTTATGTATGTTTACATCAAGGAAAATTCCCCTTTCGTAAACAGTTCCTGTTAGATAGAGATACAGCAGTATCCACAAAGTAGTATTAACCCACACATAGAGCAGTATTGAATTTTGTACACCTTAGATTCTGGTATGGATACTTTGTTGAAAAAGAGCAGGAAAAATTTGTTCAATTGATTGATTTTTAGTTAGGTTCATGGAAGAGCTATGGGCTTATGTCAACCAAATTTGACAGAGGAGCGGAGCTCTCACAAATATTACAAGCTTTTAAAAATCATTGGCTAGAAGGATAGAAACTGTAGCAGGAATTCAGTTTTCTGTTGTCTTTGGTCTGCTGGTGCACTAGTTAGTGTTTAGATGATGATTAATTATGAGCTACTCCTTACCTTATGAGGAAATACAAGGTAGAGAGGAGAGGAAATGAAAATACTATGTAAGGGAAGTGAGGCTATAGAAGACATAAGGAAATTATCTCGGATTATTATGATGAGGAGACAGGTAGGACGTAGGATACAAATCCATAGCAGATCAACTTCATTAGTTCTGCAGCTGAAGGAACAATTTATTTCCTTTCAAACAGCAGAGTGGTCTAGGTATTTGAAATAGTAGAAGGAGCTCTGGGAGCTGGATTAACAAGTTTTTTGCAATCATGTAACAAGTTGTATTGTTTTATATAGCGCTAGGGGAAATAACATGCAAGACATGAAAGAGGAAGAGTAGGACGGGGTGGGCAACAAAACTGCAACTGGAAGAAGTGGCACTGGTGGCTCAGCATTGTGTTCCTGGAGTGATGAATGAGATCAAAATGTTTGATGGCTGAATGACTGAATAGCATGAAGTATATTCCCCTGTCAGTTTATGAGTAAGGCAAAACCACAGGGTGACTCACTACCGAAGTCAGGATCCTGCTCTGAGTCTTCCCGTTGGAGGAACACCCCCACCGCCCCCATATGTGAAGCAGGGAGTGACTAACCTCCCTAAGCTTGGAGGTCCAAAAGTAACCAGTCTGCATATCCTCTTCTAACTCCCTTCATAGGCATAGGGAAAATGTGAGGGAGAGGGGAGGATTTGACAATTTCCCTACTCCTCCATGATTTTAAAGTAGTTTTTATGTGTAGTTTAAACACAAAATATAATACTGGATTGCTCATTCCATGCAACAATGTTACAGAAGTTGTATCAAATAGACTCCAGTTATTATCAGTTGTTTTATGTTAATAAAGTAATAAGCAAGCCTAGACAGAAAGAGAAGAAATCACAGTACTTGAAAAAGAAAGACTCTAAGAATCATTCTCCTCTGCAGATGCAACCTCAGCTAGCAGCACTAGGTTAAGGCTATGTTACATGTTCTATAAACATCTTGCATTTTCTGTGGATGAGCTGCAGCATTTGCAGCCTCTCATGATACAGTCACAGATCTCTGTGCTGTTTTGTGCTGGTGCTTTAGAGTTTGTCAGTAGAGCTGGTCACCTTTTAAATATCAAATATGAAATCATACACATAAACATATATTACATCTACTTTAAAATCTGACATTGGCCCTTTATTTTGTGGTTGATTACTATAAAAATGTAGCAGAATACTCAGCATATACTGACCATCTCTTTTGTTATACTTTTTAAATTGCCAAAGACTTTTTTTTTAAATAAGGAAGATAATTGCAGAATTTTCTGCGCTGTCTAGATCAAGACAATGCTATGTTCGATTTTTTTTTTTTTTGCCTCAACTGTTCACTCATGAAAGAGAAAGAAATCTCATTTCATGGGAATCATTCAAAGCGTTAATAATCTCGCTGCACCACTTTGCCTTCAAAATAAATAGTACAATATCCTTTTAATTATACATACACTGTGGCTTAAAAAGAGACAAATGACAAAGAAAAATCTGCATGATAAAAGGCTCCTAAACTTGCAGCACCCCTTGATCAAGACTTACTATGAAGCATTCGCTGCATACTCCTTCCTCGCCTGCCTCTAAGCTGCCTTGAATCGCCATTCCACTAACGGCGTCCATCCAAATCCAATCGGAGCCGCCATCACTGCATCATGGTTAAATGCAGCCTCGCTGGAGCACGCCAAGCGAGGGGAACAAAACTAGAGCAAAACCAATCTCAAGTAGGGGCAAAGTTAGCCTGGAACATTATTCTGCTGCTCTGTCCTTGACTCCCCTTCAGTACAATAAATAGCACTTATTTATTACTCAGCGCTGTTGCAGTTATACAGCTTTTCTAGCAAGAAGAAAGTCTTTAGGAATGGCTCTTTGAATAGAAGTCCAAGTCACTTGTTTCGATGCTCGTTCAGAGCCTGTTAGAGTTGTGGAGGACTCTTATGTTTGCTGCAGGCTCCTTAATTTGTGGAATTTAACATATGCTCTCAGATATCACTCAGGTTTTTGCTGAGACTGTTCTGTCTTGGTTTTGACTCTTTGTCTATCAATGCATTTAAAGGCTGTTACTTTTTCGTTGTTTTTTTTTCCCTAACAGTATCAAGGACAAAAATAAAGGCGAACTAATCCCCCCAGTAATGAAGGAAACTGTATCCTACCTAAAAAGAAAAGGTGAGTTCTCTGTCAAAAGAGGATATGTCTTTCAGAACAAGGACAATAGTATGAAACCGTATAATGCCCAGCGCCTGATTCAGCAAAGTTTACAGCTACACAGGATATGTTTATATCCTGAAAGCCTGAGTGGCAATTGGGTACTGCCTTGAGAGCTTTGATGGATAGGGAATACTTATTATCAGATTATTGTCCCACTATGAAAAAAACCTCAAAAACTTTTTGCACTTAGGATTAATTAGGGAATAGCAAATGAGAGAAGATGTCTTGAAATACACATTGTCAACCCATATCATATTGTTGGTTTTAATTAGAACTCCCAGTAAAAACCAATTTTTTTTATAGAACCAGTGGCCATAAAAACTCATTGAAAAACATGTTTTGCAAGAGTAAGCCTGAAGTCCTCCCTTCACAAAATATTTTTACTGGCATTTACTGACCCTTTGACTGCAGTTCCTATCTATAGTTACATTATATAGAGATACGGATTACAGAGACCCATATTTAAAATGGGAGTGTCCAAATCTGAGTTCTCTATATCACCTTCATGTACAGGGCAAAGAGAGGGTAGACTTCAAACCGCTGGCTATACTACTGAGCTCCCCAGTGCATACCTGACCAACATAAAGGACCAAATATCAGGTGCTATCTGTAGGGTAAGTGCACTGTATTCCCTACACAGGGACAAAGGTGCATGCAGGGAGAAAGTCAGAGATAAGGCTGCAGTCTTGAAATTCCTTTTCCCAGCGTAATGTGATTTTTATGTTTTGATCCCTAATTTTTAAGGCAATCACAGCAATGTTTTCATAGGCCTTTGTGCTCCAAGGCCTCAGAGTTTCACAAATGTTTGCTAAATCTTACAGTATCAAATCTATAGCCTAGGTACATTTATCTTACAGGTGACAGAACAGAAACAGAGCATAACACAGTTATGTGACTGGCACAACATCACACAGTGGCAGAACTGGGAATGATTCCTAAGATCCCTGAAAGAAGGGTGTGAATTTTTAATAGGTGTGTCAAATGAAGAAAATAAAAATGTGTTTGGTTCAGTTATTTAAAAAAAAAAAAGGAAACATCACTGGTGTTTAATATGCCATTAAATTTGGTTAATGTTTGAAGAAATTTTGAGGATCAGCATGATTTTTGTTAAGACAAAAACCAGACTCAGATCTCTATATTGCTGTTAAATGAGTTTTAGCTGAGATTTTCCTCATTTAAAGAGCTATTTGTATTGACAGAACACAAATAATATAAAATATAAATTGAGTAAATTATATTATTCTGTAGACAGGCTCACCCAAAACCTGTATCTCACAATATTCCCAATTCTTAATTTGTATCCTTGAGCTGTCATTCTGAACAAGGTACATTTTGCTTTCAGTATTCAAATAGTATGCATCATTGATCTCTGTTCATTTTAACTATTGCCACTAGGGATTGGTCTGAGATTGAGTTTATTTGAACCCTAAGTGAGAAATTTCAAACTTTTTAAAAACTTGTACTGAATAGACTTCACATTTGTGAAGGGGGGGGGGGGGGGGGGCAAGAAAAATGTTGCTTCTCAGCTTTATTCCTGATTCGCAAGAGAAATCCTGGCTTCATTTAAATCAGTGCAAGATCATACTGATTTAAATGAGGACAGACTAGACACTTAGTATCTTGCCCTCATTGCTAGGCTATGCTCCTTCGTATTTTAGCTTACCCCATGGTAAATAAGAACATTAAGTAACTGCCCATTTTATTTTTGTTTGGGTTTCATACCTTGATTGAAGTTGATTAATGATACGCGTAGGAGAATGAGAGAGATATCCACTGCAGTGGATACCTGCTTACAGGTTGCAAGCAGTGGAGCACAGCATCTATAGGGATGCTTGTGTACAGAACAGCTAGCTCTTTGCCTCTTGAAATTGCTGATTTATCTTCAAAATACCTGCAGCAGCCAAGGCCAAGTACTGGAGTGGGGCCAGTTCTGCTATTAAAGGTATCTACTGATCTGCAGTAGATTAAGAGTTCCTAATAGACTTTATTGCAGGCCTCTTGGTCCAAATTCAGGATTTCCACTCAAGCACATAAAGCTGTTTGAATGTGCTGTTTCCAGACTGGTGCTAATGAAAACTTTGCAGGTGTAGCTTGTATCAAATATTATGGTTGGATACAGGGAATGTAAATAGTTCACTACTAAGAACATTGAAGGCGAGTGACTGGCAGCTTGAGACAATCCCTGTAATTATAATTGTAAGTGGATAATTAGAGCTTGTAGTGTATCAGTGCATGCCCCATCTGCAGATGAAAGCCAGACTTTTTCACGTTTTAAATTGTTACGAAACAATCATCCTTACATATATTTAGCTTATCTTAATAGGCAAATACCTCTTCCTCACTAATCACAGGAGCCAAGAGAGCTAAAATGAGGATGAATGTGCACTGACATCATTACTTCTCACAGCTGTTATTATTTAGAAATTGAGTGAAAATTTAGTCACTGAAATGTTAATTGATTCAAACTTTTGGCTCTGCTTGGGAGGAAGGCTTTGCATATCTGGCACTTCCTTGGACATATTTAAAGATTTTAAAGAAATAGGAGGTTTATGGCCATCATTATATTGTGCTGCTGACCAATAACTAGTAATTCTTGCACCGATCTGACACAAAACCTCCTCCGTGTCTTCCTTTTGTTCCTTCTGGGTGTTTTGTCTCATCACTATTGCACCAGTCCCATACTCTTCCCTCTCAGCAATTGCTGAGTCTAGCTCAGATACCCACAGTTTTCTGAAGCAGCAATGCCAACTGCGCAGTACAGGGGGAAAAAAAGCAAGTTTTAGCTCTCATGGTTGTGATAAAAGAAAGGGTTGGCTCAACCTTGTCATCACAGAATTTCTCCTAGATGAAATGTTTGTTATTCTGAAAGCAGTAATCATCCTTGGGTTTTCTCCAAATGTCATCTCTTTTTGGCTAAAAACTTTTCTGTTCGGTGCAGCATGAGCACAGTTTGTAAAGGATAGTCTCTGAGGAAATGTGATGATACTTCTGAACAAAGCCCTTGTCCTACTTTATGCATCTCTGCAAGTTAGTTGTATGTTAAGGCTGGCCACTGATATGTAGTCCAGCCATGCACCTGTGAGCCGGACTATCTCATTTTTTTCCCCAGCTCCCTGTCCCTCTGTGCCCCCAGGAAGGAAGGGCATGGGCTCTGTCAACATTGATATTTTCCAACCAAGCCCAGGTTTGCTCAGAGCTGTCATATTCCCAATCATAAGGAGATCTCCACAAACCAGATTTCTAAGGAGAGATGGCTTGTCAGGTAGAGTGTTTTCTGACATTCTCAGCCAGCTGATGCTTGAAAGCCAAGTACCTGCCATGCCAAGGCTGTTAAGCAGTAGGTGATAGACATGCATTTTTTTGCACTTGATTATAAGTGTGCAGGTATCTGTTGTACCTGCTGTCTGCTATGGTTTTAACTCTTTCTCTAAATCTGGAATATCTCAATTCTGCCATCAGCTTCAGCGAGTGTCGGTTCCCATGCTGACAGGCCCGGGAGGCTGACTGGCAGCGTTGTTTGCACTCCAGACGTGGCCGTGAGCACAGTGAGAGCTTTAGTTCATCTTCCGGAAATGACAAAAATTCACTGTCATTACCCTATTCCATTTGATTTTGGCATAGTTTCCAGCCTTGCAGAATTAGCAGGGAGTGGGTTTTGTTTTTCACCCTAGGTGCAGTATATCCACTCTTTCTTCCCATTGCTACGTTTTCACATCTATGCACCTGAAATCAGTTCCTGAAACTCTGGCGTAGATCACCAAAGCTTCTGCAAAATCAGGCTTCATCAACAGGGTTAAGATTTCTCGAAATATCAGAGACCCTCTGACAGCTGTTAAGTCCGTTCTGTACTGCTTAGGCTCTTATTTCTTGAACAGATCTGATGCAGGAACTGTGCTGGTATTCAAACTAGGCACCAGCCTGCAATAGTATGCTACCAGGCTAAGGAAACTTTGAGTCTCTAAAGTTCACCCGGCCTTTTCCATCTTAATGACTCCGATCCCTTTGACAGATTGCTTCATGTCACATTTTTCCTCCTTGATGTTTAAATTTTCTGCCTCAGTTTCAGACAACACCGTTGGCAGAGGTGTTCTTCCCAGTGCGGAGGCATCCTCATCTGTACAAATGAGCCAAAACTCCCCTTCTTGTACTGAGTTATTGAGTGGGCTCTGACAGCAGCAAGCATGTCCTCATCCCTAACTGCCAAATTAGCGTTATGACAGTGAGCGCGGGTTTCTTCCTCGTGTATTTATCCGACTGCATATTTAGATAGCTGTTTCTGAGCAAGATGACTCTCGCTGGATCCAGTTCATAAGTCACCCAGTACCTTAACAGAGACTAAAGAATCTACCATAAGCAGAGATTCCTCTACATCTGTTTGTATTTTTTATATAAGTGAGATCTATTATGGCTGGTGCCTCAGACACTATTACAATAAACACAATAAACTAAGTTTCTTAATTTCTATAATAATTTTCATGTTATTTTTTCAACAAACAAAGAGAAAGTAACCATTTTACCACTTTCACTCTAGCTCCACTTTAGAGTAAAAAATGTTTTAAAAGTTTTTAATACTGAATTTTAAAAATGCTTAATTTCAGTTCCTGCTAACCTTCACAGGGGAAGAATTGGTTTCCTAAAATGAGTTCTGAGTATCTGAGAAAATCATCAGCTCATTAAGACTAAGCCTCAGAGCTCATCTTCTGGACCAAACCAGAGAAGTGCTCTTAATTTCAGAAGTAAGGGGTCGGTATCACCCTGAACCCAACTGATGATTTAGTCAGGCCAAAGAGGAAGGGTAGATTTAACATAGGACATTTGTGACTAGATCTTCATAGTAACCAGCAAACCAGAGGACACTTTTTTTCCAATGCTCAGCCTCAAAACCACAACCTCGTCATCTGTCTAGTTTATAAATGCAAGGGTTGACTTGCAGTTGCACTAAATAAGATTTTTTTTTTTTTTTTTTTTTTTTTGGTACTACCTTATCTCTACCATGCCGTGAGAAATTACCTTCCTTAATTAAATATTCAGTCTCTTGTCAGAACAATTCATAAGTGTTTCTAACCTGGTGTCATTCCTTTGGCGGTAATGATCTTGATGCTTTGCTCACAGGCCCTTTCTCCAAAAAGCCCAGCTTATGGAGCCACCAGGTAGTAATTTTCTTTCTCTGGTTCATATGACCCCGCATGTCCTCAGCAACCTATTCTGTGCTGAAGTGAGACTGTAAATGGGGGCTGTCACTTCTAACCGACCATTTTGGTAACCAGGAATATAAGCAATGCCATGCTATGCAGGATGCATCTTTGTGCGTATGGCTTCCGTAACGCTCAGGGACGGGGTTGTGCAGGTGGCTGAAGCTGCTGGTGCTGCCCACACCAACCCGGCAGGGCAGAGAGGGGCCCGCTTTGCTTCAGAGCTGCCCAGCCTCCCAGGCGGTTTTATCTGTTGTAGGCTTTAGGATTCAGAAATGCACTTCTGCTTTTACACTCTAATAAGATGTCACAGCAGAAGTTCCCTTTCGTGTCTTTTACTTGCATGTCTTTTCTTCTAGAAAAGCAGGTTACAGGCTGGATATAAGGTATCGTGATAAATGAAAAGCTAACTGGTGTGTGGCTGGTGTTTGTTTAGGTCAGTATTAGTACAATTCACCATGCTCTCTCAGTTTTTAAACTCTGACCTACGGTTTGAGTCTACTGACTGATACACACTAAAAATAGAACTGCCTGGCAAAATCCGTATTTTGTTTGCAAACCCCCCCAACATCTGGACGTCAGGCAACAGCTTTTAAGGGAATTTTTATTTGATTCATTATGGTGGGTATAAACTGCACTGTTCAGACCTACATGAAGATGTCAAATAGATTACAAAGGGCAGGAATGTTGTTCAAGCCTATCTCAAATATTAACACGCTGTCATTTGTATTGGTCTTATGCAAAATACCAGTTTGAAATACATAGGTAGGATTATTATTGTTAATATATGTTATGTTTTAGAGAGTATCCCCAAAGGTATAAACGACATGCTTGTCCATGTTTTAAACAATTTAAAACCAAGCTAACCTGCTGGGATTATTAGTAAAAATTTCCAAAATTTGGTAACATTAGCATTCTACAGAATGGCCATATAAGGAAGCAGCTACAAAAAAATTGCATAGAGAACTGATTACTAAAGAGACCACGTGAGATCAGCAGCAGCTCAGAAGTGATGGAACAATAAACTCATGGTGAAGGAATCACACTACAGAATTATAAAGCAGAAAAGATAACTGTCCCCTGTAGGAAAATTATCTTGCAGTAGCCCCCCTTGCCGAGTCTCTCTTACCTCATCTCTTTTGTTGACAGGAAGGGCTTTGCACCACAAAGTTTTTGTTTGATGTTGTCTCCTGGTACCACAGGAGAGTCCTGGGCGATGACTAAGACTTGTAAATGAAATGGTAATAACCATGCTATAGAAGTTTAATGATAAAGTAGTAAATGTCCTATGGTACGATTATGGTGACAACTAAAGCTGTCCTTTATCTGTTCAATAGCAGAAGCAGTGGTAAACAGTGATTAATCTTTCCTCCTCATCCCCTCCATGAAGCACAACAAATCTTGCTGATGGAGAAAGTTTGGGTTCCATTTTTTAATGTGAATTAATACATCCTGGTGGTGATAGTCAGAATGGGTAGAGATGGATGGTTATGCATTCTGAATACGTTTGGATTGCTGCAGCTTAGCGAGTTTGCCTCCTGGCCTCCACTTCTTGTGATCAATCAAATATCTTTTAAAAATGCAACACTGAGAAAGCTTGACATTGGCCATATAAGCATTTCTGAGTTCTTGGCTCCTTTGTTTTCATGTGAATGTTTTTACCTCGGGTTCATGGAGATGAGATAAATCCCAAGACTGGTTCGTGTGCCATCAAATAAAAATGAACCTTGTAATAAGCACAGTCTGTGATTTTGGTGCGCAGGCATTGTAAATAAATTATGTTCAGAGGTGCCAAGTGTAAACTGAGAATATTCATTCATAAATCCAAAGGCTAGAGACTATGCCGTTCAAAACTGCAAGGACACAAATACACTTTGGGTTCTGTGGAGGATGCACAGTTCTACATCCTTGCTGCTGCTGCTCAGCTTTTCAGTAGGGCTGGAACTGTCCCTTCTCTTCCCCTTTGCCCTTGATCTGCTGTGCACCTTCTTGCAGCGCAAATCATCTTTACAAACTGCAGACATCATGCTCATTTTGTTCTGTATTCATTGCACAGAATACAAGGGAAAGGAAGGCTGTGCAATCTCTTCCTCAAATTTGCACTGTATTCTAGCTTTTAAAAAAAAAAAAATCTCGAATTTGTCTTAAGCATAAAAATTCACAATTGCCACCACTTTGGGCATTTAAGATGTTACATTGAAGATGGACAATTAAAATATGCTATAAACTCATCAGTTCTCACATTAGAAATAAATTAGTTCTAATTTTTAAAAAGGAATCTTACTAGAATTAGGTAATCTGCAAGAAGATGTCTAAATCAGTTGTATTAATGAGAATGAAACCCGCTTCCAAATCAGGATGGACACTTCCTGAGACTTGGCAGGACCCCAGTGAAAAGAAACATTTCCAAACTCAATTTGGGACAGAAGGAATTCAGATGCTCACTCTTGTCTACTTTCAGAAGAGAAATAGCAAAATTAACAGAGGTTTTTGATGCCAGCAACCCTCAAATCAAGGATGATTGAAAGAAAAAGAATGTAATTTTCTCATCTCTCTTTCTTTGACAAGTTTGCAGCAATGTGACAGCATGTGTTGCTTTAATTTATCTTTATCAGTTTTGATTTTCTGTGTCTTTCCTGTGGGACAACTGATCGGGGGGGTAGAAGGGGGTTAAGTATTTTTAGCAACAGTTTATTAATTCGGAGCGTGACACAGTTGTGTCATTGCACTGTGAAATTTTGTCTACTGTGGTAAAAGCCACCTTATTTCAATGTGGAATGAAGTGCCTGCCTGTTTTCATTTATGATTACTGACATTTAAATAATTACTCCGTTAAGTTCTCAATTGCAGAATCACTTTTTATTGAATACAGATGGCTCCTTCACTAGTCACATACTACGTTTTTCTGTATAGCACTTAATATTTAAAACAAAATTTCGCTCTTTTTGTTCTGGAGAGTTTAGTGCAGGGTAGCAGAAGTCCACTGATCTCTATATCTATCTATCTATATTTTTTTTGGTGAGGGGCAGGGAGCAGTTTGCGCTGAGTTATCTCAACAGAGGCTCTGTAGCATTGATAGAATATGTGAGTGACGTGCAGCTGTGTGTTTATCAGAACTGAGAAGCCCAGGCTAGCTGCTCATGTCCATCAACCCCTAGCAGTGTTCTGGCAAGCACTGCTGCTCCGGGGTTGGTATTCTCTATGGACTGTGTTACCCATGCTATTAATGGCAAAATAGTTCAACTTGTACACAAAAAAAACCATTTCTCTTTAAAGAGACAGCTGACATGAGTCATGCTGTAAACGGGATTTGATTGAAGAACACTACTAACAAAAATTAAGTAGGCTATTTCAAAATTATTTTTTTAAAAGGACAAAAACAAATGCTTTAAGCTGCAATGACCAGGATTGTCTTCAGCCAATTTTGTTTCCTCATCCCATAACTCTGGTGGCTCTGGCATGTATTTTGTCTGCAAAAAGAAGACAAACTGATTAATTTTATTTTAGTGCAGGCACCTTGTGTTAGCTTAACTATCGTAGTTCCAAGAACTGGAGGTTTTTTCCTGTAGTGTCTGAAAAAGAAGAGGCAGGTTTGGAGAAAGTATTTCCTGACTGTGTGTAAGGTTGTGTATTTATCCATCACAGTGGAATAACCAACGAGCGGCTTCAAGTGCCTTTCCTCCTTCCCATGCCTTATTATGAGACCCCAGTTGGGGGCATACGCTAATGCTGCTCAGGTTATGTGACATGGGAAACACCATCATTCAAATCATGTTTTCAGGTAGCTTTCCCTTGCCCTGCCTAAACACAGAAAGCACTGAGAGCAATTAATAGACTCACAGACTTCTAAAAAAAGTATCCTGCTCAGTTTGTATGCATCACAGAAGTCAGAAAAATATATTGCAAAAGGGCTGTCTCTGTACCCAGGCTCATCGTTTTCCCCCTTGAATAGCATAACTGCTGTTGTCTCATATTTCTGTTTACCAGTAGGCTGAAGTTATGACCCATGCTTTATTTTAAAATTGCTATAATATATTATTTTCTGGTCTGAGCATCTTTTATGCAAAAAAGATGTGGCTCTTTTGCTGTTGAGGTTCTCCTACTTTAGAAGGAGAATATAGCTTTTTCTTTTTTCCTAGCAATTGCACTAACCTGCATTTAATTAGTGTCACGTCATTTGGATAGGTTGCCTACAAATGTAAGAAGGATTGGAGATATCTGCTTTGGTAGTTGGCTTGTTGCCACCTGTGATCAAACAAATCGCTGTATGTTGATTCCATTTCAGCTGACCTGGAAAATGAATTCTGGAAGAAGCACGGCTATTGCCCGTATTCCAGATTTCTGCAGATGAGGATAAAAGTTGCTTTTTCCCCCTCAGACCTCCAAAAAACATATCCAGCACGAGCTTAGCGTTATGTGCCATTACAGTAACATTGATGGGATGCAGGGCCAGACAAGTACAGCTGCTGTCTACACTACAGATTAATGTCTTTAATTAGACTCTTGAAAGCTTAGCCAATAAAGGCATAAACATGTTAAAAATTGATATTTATTACATTGTCGTTTATACAGTGAGATTCACATCAGATTAAAGCATTAACCATTAAACCAATTCCTGCAAACCGAATTGCAAGCGTTTATGATGTCCATTTTCTGAAAGACTTGTTTCTACAGAAAACCTCTAGTCCACTGACAGCCAGCATAATATTCTACAAATTCTCGGGAAATTATTGCACTTCTTGTTTGCTGAGGGCAATGCCTTGACGAGCTAGCTGTTCACAGCTGCCACTTCAAAAACCATGCCTTCAGACAGGTTGCGCTATAAATCTAATGGAACAGTTTTACTACAGTGATGCCATTTGCCGTAACTTTATTCAACTGAAACATGACCTGGTCGGGAATAAAGCAAGTGGTCAAATAGATCATCGTTATTGTCCATTTGGTTCCTTTAGTAACCGCACATGTTCTTCTTAAGTATTGTAGTTTGAGATGTCATACTCCTTCTAGAACTGAGTGCATGGGCTGAAGTTTGAATATTCAACCTGGAATTTAACAGGCAAGGGCATAAATGCTTAGAAAGTAACTAGGAGCTGTATTCAGCTAAACTCCAGCTAAGCCTCTAAATCTAGTCAGTGGAGCACTTTCAAGTAGAGCTTGGGGTTCTGTGCAAAAGTCTCTGAAACATGTCTATGAAAATTTACTTCAATAGATTTACAGGCGTGGTTTGGGGCTCAGTTTGCAAATACGCTCAGTGAGAGTGGGTACATAAGCAGCCTGGTAAATCTAAATCTCCTGCTTCTATGTCATTAGGTGCAATTGAAAGCTACTTTTAAAGAAAAATTGTAGTTGGCAAGACACTCTAAAACACTTAAGAAAAGGTGGTAGTATTTCTATGAGACATGTTAAAGAAAGTGCTGTAGGCAATGCAGAAACATGATTTGATCCTACATTCTATTCTCAAGGACTTTATTTCTAAAAAATGAGTGTATCAAGTGGCTTTGCTCCCAAACCTTCTCCCTCTGTTCTGTTTTCAACTGAACCTATAGAGAACAACAAGAGAGTGACAGCTTTGACAGGTGAGACCTGCATTAATTGTTTTTTCAGGACTACAAGTAGAGGGCCTCTTCAGAAGGTCAGCCAGCATCCAGACTATCAAAGATGTTCAGAAACTCTACAATCAGGGTAAGTTGTCATCATACTATTGCCAGTAATAGTGCGAGGGCTTTGTTGATCTTGGTTTTGTTGGTAAAGCAGAAATGCTAGCTTTCTTATAATTAGTTAATTATAAAACCATTTGTAACATAAAATAATAAGAGCACTAGTACAGAAACCTGAAAGATGGCAACAGGCACTTAACGTTTACTGAATAGCAAGTCACCAGTTGATGTCAGGCCAGAGCTTACAAAATCTGTAGCAGCTAATGAATTATAAGGTTTGAGATAAAAATAGTCTATATTTTCATAAACATTTGTATTGCCTCTACGTGCTTTACTGTAGTTACAAAGTACAATGTCTCTGGGTCATTTTGCCTCTGGTGTTTTTCCATGGTTATGGCAAAGAACTATAATTTTACCTAATAATATATGAAATGTAGTGAAGTAATTTTGAAAGTCACTGACTTCCCTGTGAAGTCATTTTATGAAATGCCTTTATGGGGAGAATCTCTTACAGCAAGATTAATAAAACTCTATGAAAAATACAAAAATAAAATACCAGGAGTTACCAGCAGCAGAAAGCCAAGAGGTTTTCTGTTCAAAATGTAGTGTGAAACAGTTTTTAAGCAGTAGTTTAAAGAAAAAGTACAACATATTATTGAACACCTTTTTTCCTCTTTTTCTCCTTTTAGGCAAGTCTGTGAATTTTGATGATTATAATGATATCCATATTCCTGCTGTTATCCTAAAGACTTTCCTTAGGGAACTCCCTCAGCCATTACTAACATTTGAGTGTTATGATCATATCCTCGGAATCACCAGTGAGTATAAATAAGTTTTAGAAAAATTTATACAGCAAGTTGAACTGGACCTGGTTAATTCATAATCACTGCTGTTTGCTAACCATGACACAGTTGCAGGTATATAATATTATTAGTGCTTCACTGCAGCCACGGATGGACAACCTCATTATCTGTACCAGAGCAAGGTGGTCAGGGTTACCGAGACCCTCTCTGCTTTTTACAAGGTTTACTGGTTTATCTATATATCATACTGTATTATTAAGAATTGGACCAGATTTCTCACTGTCAGGGCTCCATTTCCATTTCATGGCACAGCACTGAGTCAGTCTCAGTGACACAAGTTATGTCAAAGCAGCTTTAGTTTTAGCAGCAGGATTGGCAGAATTGTGGAAACAAGATTTAGTTGGTCATTTGTATGCTTCTTTCCTTTTTGTGGGAAGGGCATCGTTTTTATTGCAGCTATTCCCATGGCATAACATATCGGGGGAAAAAAGGATCTAAAGCTGTGAGAAGACATTGATTATCTAAAGATCTGGTACCACATGAAACTATGAATTATAAAACTTTAATTATGTGGCCTTCATCAGGGCCTAGGAGTTTATAGTGTTGGCAAGGCAACCCCCTAATACATGGGGCTTGAATATCTGAGATCCCAGAACATCTGGGAGTTAGTACCTAGTACCTGTAGAGACTGGTATTTTGCCATCCAGGCTATACTCAGGCTAGCAGGGAACCCATAGGGCTTCCAGTCACAAGCACACATTTTTCCAAAACCTGCTTTTTGAGGAAATTGTATCTAAATGGAGTACGGCTTCCAACAGTCTGTTAGTGTACCTCTGGTAACCATGGGCTGGTGCTGTTGTAAAGTGTAGGTTATCATCGCTATAATGACTGTTGCTGTTGGGGTAGGGCACTAAAATAATTCAGACTGGGGATAAATCTCAAGTGCTACGTGTTTGTAAAGTGTAGAAGTACAGCAATTACTGTACCTAGCTATACTGTATTCTAGCTAAAATTCTTATACTGTGCCCGTCACTAGCATCTGCGCATACTGTTTCATGTCAACTTTATTCATGTTTTTCCATTAAAAAACTTAATCAGGTCATGTTCAGAATCCTCTGAAGTTCTGTAGTGTTTTGCTATTTGCAAGTCTGTAGATCACCACCTTCCAAATCAAGGATTCATCTGTTCACACAATAAATATCTCAGGGCATTGAGAAAAACAGGTCTATTCATAGGAAGGTGGTAGAAATGGAGGGACTAAGGATAGTCACTCAGAACTGGAAAGAATAGGGGAAATTTGGAAAAAGGATGTATAAATGCTAATTTTTACCAAAGTAATCTTGTGCTGACTTTCTGGACATGATATTACTTTGTGATAGAGCTAAGTGAAAAATGAGAACAAGTCTGAAAAGAATCTGAGAGCAATGCATTGTCCTAGGAACACTGGGAAGTTTTGCTTGGCAAGGCGCCTGTGAAACGTTCATTCCATGTTATTTTTGTTTACTGGCATTTTAAATGTTGACAAAGTATGTTGAAAAGTGGAGTTTAAGATAATTTCTCCTTGGGCTTTCTTGTTATGCAGTGTGATGTCCACTGTCTTTTCCTTATGCTGTGGTGATATCCTGATTTTAAAAGGTCTTAAGCTTGAGAGCCAAGCTGGACTGCAGCAAAGGCATATTCTCTGTGAATACAGTGCAGAAGGGAGCTTTGAAGAGGTGTGATCGCAGACAGCTGTCTTGGGATGGTTTGAAAATTCTCATTCTGTCTTCCGGAAGACACCAGAGCAGTGTGTGATGTATCTATTACATCTCTTAACCTGCAAACCCAGAAATACAGTATCTCTGCTTTGCAGTACTTTGAAAAAATAGTGAAACTTTTCTCTTTAGTGTCTCATCTGAAACATTTTTTTAAAGAGTTATTGATGAGAGCTGTGAAATAAATTAGCCAAGTGACTGACTAAAAAGATTAATAAAACCTTGTTTGTAATTGTCAAAGAACTTCTTCTTTGGCAGGTCATGAAAACTGCTAACAAGAGTTCCTTTACCCAGTATTGCTACACTTCCTGCATTATTTTCTCTGCAGAAGGCTGACAAAAAAATTCTTGGGATTCAGATTATTGTGTCTTATGGAAACTGGTAGCTTTACAGTAGGAAAAATGTCAACACAGCTCACCACAGTATAGCTTCATGTATTTAATCCAGAGTTTAAGGGAACATTTGACATGCTGGAATTTTGTGCATGCACGCATACTTACGCGCACCTCTAGCTGTGTCAGGGAGAGGGAGAGAGAAATGCAACAAATGCAAAAAAAATACCATCGCAGATGACCTGGTTAGGTCAGGCATGATCATAATCATCAAACCTTTCTCCAAATTGGTGTTAAACTTCCAGTACTAAAATAATTACAATAATCCAGGAAAAAAAAAAGTTACTTAGAACAGCATTTGAAATATTATCCAGTGTTAGCATAATTCTCACCCAGACTGTCTAGATGATGCAAGGAGTTTGGGGTCCAGTTCTGGTTTTGCCCATCCATAGAAATGAGTTAATAAACCTGCTTAGGTTCATCTCGAGAAAATTCTTACCCACCCAAGTGGCCATCTCATAAATTTTTGGCAAGAGAAAATAGTTTCCTGCAGAATCACAAAAGTGTTTTTAAAGTTAGTAGAGTGCCAAAAGAGCATTTTGGGCAGGACTATGTCTCAGCAAGAATACAATCAGAGCATAAAAAGTAGACATCTGGATTCAGTGCGTGGAGAGATAACAGGATACAAATCAAGACCTTGGAAAGTCCTCTCTAGCAAACAAATTATTTTGGCAATTTCACTGAATCGAGAAAATACGCTGGAGGTTAGTCTTAGCCAGATATATGATAATACAAAATATGATAGGGTCATTCAAAGGGATAACCCTGTTACTGTGGTCGTGGAGGTTAGTAGAGCTGAATGTTGTGGTAAGTTTTACAGACAGATATCTAAAGTAATTCCAGCAGATATAAATAAGGTATTATTTCTGGTAATAGCTGATGTTTTGGAGTTAAGACTGACTTTGACATTGCAGGTGTGGAGAGCAGTTTACGAGTCACCAGATGTAAGCAAATCATTCAAGGACTTCCTGAACACAATTACATTGTTCTGAAATATCTTATATGCTTTCTCCATATGGTGAGTATAGGCAACACTTACAAAGTAGTGCCAGTCTTTTCTTTCTAAATCTGTTCTTGATAATTCAACATTGAAAATCTCCACAGACAATAAAACTGAAGAATTTTTAAAATATGGTGAGGTGGTGGTGCAGTACTTGCCAACAGAGTGAACCCAGGATGCAGAACCCTCCAGTGCTAATAAGAATCACTGCTAAACAATTGTCTGGCCATCCCTTCACCATGAAATTCTTTAGGTGTAATGAAAACTACTGTGTAAATTTAAATGGAACTGTGCTTGTACTGGAATATTTAAAAGTCCTGTCCCCCCCGACTCCACATTCACAAATGTATGTTTGTATTGATTTAGGTTTTGGGTTTTTCCTATTTTGGAGTGAAAAAAAGCCTGAAAATAGTGGTTGTGTAATTTTCAGTGCCAGAGAAAAAATAGTTGAAATTACCTTTTTTTTTCTCCAAAGTATAAATCTTGAGCAACTAAAACACCAAATAAATTAGTGTCAGTTTAGAAAATGATACAAATATTAATGAGCTTTAGAACAACAATCACCAAAATTTTTTATATTAAATCTTACAAATAACATTTTCCTGTTTAAAATAGCCTTTCATCCTGTAATTTACTACAGTGTTAAATGAAAAACTTTGACCATGCCATTTTGCAAGGATTCTTGGTATGCTTCAGAATAAATGAAATCATGTGTCTTTTGTCCTACATTTTGATTTGCTGACATTTTTTAAATGCATTTTTGGAAACCCCACAAGTGTGAGGGTTTGGGGAACATCCATTACAAACTACAGTTAGCCTAGTGACATCCTTTGGTTGCCAGTTCATGTGTGGGAAAAGACAGTAATAGGAGTGTAAATTTCCCATCCTTCTGCCTTATCCAATGCACTGCCTTTTCCAGATTGCATTTTTCAAACCCAGGTGCCTAAAATTGAGGATCAGGGTGTATTGACACCTAAAGTGATCTAGCCTTCAGAAGTCCTCAGAGCCCACCAAAGCAATCATGTATGTGGAATGATGCTGATTTTCACCAGTGGAGGAATTAGCTCTCAGTAACTGTTCTTGGGCTACAATCATGTTTGCCATATTCTAGCCAGCAGCATATTTCAGAAACAATCCTTTTTTCTATCAAAACACTACAGAAAAGCAAGATTAAAGGAAACACATTGATATGACCCTCACTCAGACAGTACTTGCAGGGTTCCTGTAATACCCACTCGTTCGTTTACTGTTGCTTAGCTGAACTCTAATGCTATTAAGGAAATCCTCATGTCATTTGCTATTATTTTAGCAACTGATATCTCTCCTCAGTGTTACGAATCGTGTAAGTGACTTTGTTCCAATAATAGATGCACCATCTCAACACACTTAAGAGCTGAGCACTTGAGGTGTTAATGAGGTGTGCAAAAGTACTATATAGTGTTTTCTGTAATTGGGCAACAGAACATAGCATTATTTTTGAGTATGCCTTGTTATGTAAAGCACAGCATCAAGTTGATACTAGTGCTCAGATATGCAATTTTTGCTGATCCATGACTTCTCATCCTTAATGTCTCAGGGAATATTTGCATTTGGAAAGGTCAAGGGAACGTGAAACAATCTAGGAGCTAGAGATTTCTATTCACTGCAGATCGGTGTGCTGCACAAGCTGCCACAATTCAAACTTTAACAGAGCACTTTACCAATAATCCTAGTTTTTACCTGCAAGCATCAACCTTCTTACATATAAGAGGCAATTTAATTCTTCCATGAGCTCAGCCTTGAGTAGTGCAAGAGGTACTTGTGGTAATTTCATGAAGTGGGATGTAATCACTAGATACAGGTTTTGAACACTCCAGGTTTGATACAGGCTTGTGGAAGAAGAAAAAAAAAAAAATCCATATTTTCTCTGCAGTCTCAACCCCCTTACTTAATGAAACAGCTCCTTCTAGTCCAAGGGTGCAAGACAGTGCAACTCCTATAGAAGTAAAAGACTTGAATTTCAAAAATAGGTCCAAATTCTTTAACCTTAGATTAGCAATGATTTTGCCAGTAATGAGCCCAGCATGCTGTGAAAGGAATAAGCTGTCCATTTCCACTTTGCAGTGCATCTGGCCACTAGAGAGGGATTTGCAGGGTCCCCTTGGAGTTGCAGTGGACTGAGGTGCCTAGGCAGCACTGGGCAACCAGGAGCAAGAGGGAAAACAAAGACCGGTTTTCACAAGTCAGTCCCTGAATTATGTCTGTAAAAAAAAAATGTCTGTGCTTGCTCGGCTGATCTCACAAGAGATGAGTGTGCACAAACAAGTGTTTGTGTTCCACAAGCCCTGTGTTGCACATGCAGTGAAGTGGATTTATGAACGCACATGCAAACTTAAAGGGCTCAAAGAAGTCTTCCTGCAAATTACTTGGCAAAGCATGCTGAGGGCTACAGTTACCCAGTTCTGAAGCCAGAAACCATTTAGTAGAAAACTATAATCGTAGTTTTCCATGACAGTCCAAGGCTAAACAATCAGGAAAGTTTGTAGAGGCAATAATATTGTCTAGATTGTGTTTTTACAACCATGTCTTTCGTTTTGGTACCAGCTGATAACAGCCCCCTCTCTACGCTTACACACTTTTCCTCTCTGCTGCTTATTTCTGTCCCTGCAGTCATGCCTGATGCAGAGGAAGGGTGGCTGACTTGGCTGAAAGAACCATTGCAAAAACCTGCCAAATTCAGAACATCAAACTTGGACCAACTAGAAAAAGTGGACAAGGTTTTGGGGCCCATGAGCTATGCTTCAGATCTGTAACTGAAGCAGCAAAGTTAAAGCCAGATACAAGCTGGAAAAAAAAATGCTCTGAATTAATCTTTTGTCTCAATCGCTTGTCCAATTGAAAAGTGTAATTAGCACCAGCAAAGCTTGGGGGTGGCTGGAGATGACAGGGCCTGTTGGGAAGGATTAGGTGACTAAGCCTCATGGAGCAGATACAAGCAGTTGGCATGTCTGCAAGGTAGCTGAGAGTGGGGGATAGAAAGTTATATTTCCAGTCAGTTTGTGTGGGCGTTTTAATATCTAGTAATTTTCTTTTGAAAATGTTTTATGGAGTTCCTTTCAGCATTGCGACTGAGAAGCAAAAGAGATGGTGGTGTCCCTGTATTTTTAAAACGTGATGGTAATTGGCTGTTTCTACCCTCTGTATTTCACTGTTTAAGTTCATTAGGTAGTGTAGTGGCTGTCTGGTTTCACTCCTGCGGTATCGATGAGGGTGCTGGGATGCAAGTATGTGGAATCCAAAAAAAATTGTCACAATTTTGCTGGGGGGAGCTGGGTGTTTGTTTGGGGATAATGAAGATGTATATTTTGCATTTGTTGATATGGCACTAGATCTTCAGTGTTTGTTCCCAATGATGAGTTTTGCAATGTACAAGTTTTATCTTTCTAGAGGACTTTCTTTCAATATAAGCTGTCATTACTTAATGATTTTTCTATATATGTTCCAATGAAAGGGGGGGAAAAAAACAACAAACTGGAGCTGCGTAGTTTTGTAGTAATAGTTTTCTGTGATGTTCAGATGATTCCTTCAAAGATACGATCTAGGTCCCTTGAGAGTTGTCTTTTATTAGCTTGTCAAATTGACAGAGCAAGTGTATTTTCACTTGAAACAGAGATGACAGTTACTAACTTTGAGGGAATCAAAGAAGGAGTCAAGGGGGTTAGTCCAAATGCTAAAGATGTAATTTGTATTTCTTAGAACGTAGCTTTGGGTGCAGTTATTTAGAGGGGTAGCCCGTGAACAGGTTGGCTGACTGCATGCTGCCCTTATGTGGTCTAGTGTTGGAAGAAAACAGCTGCTCATGATAGTCTTGTAGATGAAGTGGATGTGTTTGTGTCGTTCAAGAAAGAAATCTGGCATTGGAGTAGTGGCAGGGTTGAGATAGTGTAAAGCCTGATCCCCTCGGGGAGGGATAAAGCCATTGCCACTGGTGTGACAAGGCTTCCTTGCTTGCAGCTCTTGGTGAGCCGGCAAAGATTCTTGTGGAGAAAGAGTTGGATTCAGTTGCACACTACTTCTTGGATCTGCTGAGGAAGGGATTGCTGTGCATTTTGGAGTGAAGCAACGTGCCGTGTCTCCCTTGAATTCCTAAGTGTCAGCGTGATTGATGACTCACAGATAAGGCTTAGTGTAGCTCTGCCTCAGATGATATAATCACTGGTTCATTTTATCTTAAGGATTTTCTCTCTCAGGGGAGAGGCTGTGTCATGGGTATTTTTGTTGATCATTTCAACGTTGACTGTCTCCTTGAAATGTTCAGAGTGGTGGTGGGTGGGAAGAGATGGTTTCATCTTGGAGTTAGAAACATTCTTTGAAATAGTTGGCCTAAAGAGAAAAAACAAATCTAGCTCTACCAGCAACTTGCAGTGGTGTTGCTTTAGGCTGAAACGCTGGCCTTCAAAGGCAGCGGCTAGGTTAAGGTGGGTGCGTTTCAACTAGAATCACAGAATCACAGAATCGTATAGGTTGGAAAAGACCTTTAAGATCATCGAGTCCAACCGTAAACCTAACACTACCAAGGCCACCACTACACCATGTCCCTAAGCACCTCATCCAAACGTCCTTTAAATACCTCCGGCGATGGCGACTCAACCACTTCCCTGGGCAGCCTGTTCCAATGCTTGATAACCCTTTCAGTGAAGTAAAATTTCCTAATATCCAGTCTAAACCTCCCCTGGCGCAACTTGAGACCATTTCCTCTCGTCCTATCACTTGTTACCTGGGAGAAGAGACCGACCCCCACCTCTCTACAACCTCCTTTCAGGTAGTTGTAGAGAGTGATAAGGTCTCCCCTCAGCCTCCTTTTCTCCAGGCTAAACAACCCCAGCTCCCTCAGCCGCTCCTCATAAGACTTCTGCTCCAGACCCTTCACCAGCTTCGTTGCCCTTCTCTGGACACGCTCCAGCACCTCAATGTCTCTTGTAGTGAGGGGCCCAAGTGCTTGAAGACAGTGTCCTGTGCAGGACTTGCGGGATGGAGTGTGTCAGGGAGCACTCCCAAAAACCGGGGGAAGACAACTGCAACAGGTTTGGCTCTTTCCACCTTCCACTGTCCTCCAGTACTATACTACATGCTTCTGTGCCATCACAGGGTACCTGCCCTGTATACACTTAAGGTACCTGCCTTAGGATATACAGCACATATCTTTGGTTTTGTGCTATAGAAAACACAATGTGATGGGCTGTAGCTCTCAGGTTATTTTAGAGACTTTCAGCTGAAAGAAACACCAAAAAATAATTTGTCCTTGATCCACAGGGGTTTCACAGTACAACATTACACAGTGTGGATGCAGCCAGTATGAGCCACTTGACCCAAGGGCCAGAACGCAGTCCCTAACCTTGTTATGTTTAGCAGTATCCAAATGTCAGCTTCATTGTCCAGCTACCTTCAGGGTAATACCTAGGTCTGTGTCTCCTCGTTAACAGGGTACTCCTGTTAACGTTGTCCCAGTTGTTTTCCCTCATCAGTTATTTTGGTAGTAGTTTAGCTTTTGCTACATTGCTGTAATATAATGAACTCTTATTTGAGCTGATCTCATCTGAAGCAGATAAAATGAACGAGATGGGCTTGTTGGTTTTTCTGTGTAGTTAAATAGTGCACTGAGAGCAGTATGTGAAGGTCAGCAGGCTATACGTGGTTTGTACTCTAGCGAGAATGATGTGGGTTTTGCATAAGGTCATGAAGCAGGCATTGCTGTTTAATCTGATGACTCTTTATTCTCAAGTTGTGAAGTCAATCCTTTGAAAAGGTGGTTATGGCACCAGTATCTCCTTATTAATATCTCCTTCCTTTATCCAGCCCTGCTTCATGACCTTAAAAACAATTGAAGCCTTTAATATTTGTAGCAGAAGTAGCGTCACGGTAGCTACTAGAAAAATAGTACCTATTATTGGAAAAATTAATATGGTTAGGAAGAAAATGTTATGCTTTTGGGCACATAAGTGCCTCTTCATGTCCCCCAAGGAAAAGAATTCCATCCTGCGCACATGTCTAAAGGGCATTATATCCCCTCATGGCAGAGCAAATAGGCTCCTTGCTAGGTGAAACACCAAGGAGAGTGGGACTGTGCTGTAGGAGATAGAGGGGAATGAAACCTGTGTTACTGGGCAGAGGGCAAACTGGAGTTTATGCATATGCTAAGAAGTGTTCACAGGAGCATAATGTTTCTTAGATTTTCCTTTAGTGTCCTCAGGCTTTTCATAGTACTACAGAGCTGCCTTTTCAGGAGGCTTTATGGCAAGGTAGAAATGGAGAGACACTGAGAAGTAGAATTTTTGCTTTCCTATTCCACTTGAAATTGTAGCAGGAAGAATACACAGGAGATTTTGCCCAATAATTTCTTGTTCTGTTCTGAGATAACAGCTTCAGAGTAACCTGTACATCGCAGTTTGTGACTGCATGGTCAGATGCAGAGGTCCCCCCAGCCACCCCCACAACAGATTACTGATCAACAACTGCAGCCATCAGCCTGAGAAGAACTGGCCGAATTACCTAGGTCAGGAGGAATCCAGAGCGCCTTCAGCTTGCTGGCTCTTTACAGTAACAGGGAACTTGTCAGATAGGACACCCAGACCACATTGGGCTTTAGATACCAGCCATGCAATGCAGGAGAGCAAAACACACACAAATTCCCTGCCAAGCTCACACAGAGGAAAAAAAATACTCTGGCTACACAGTTCTGGGCTCACGTCCACAGATAGAAGTAGGACACATCATCCAGGTGCAGAACAGATTTCACAGAATCACAGAATCATATAGGTTGGAAAAGACCTTTAAGATCATCGAGTCCAACCATAAACCTAACACTGCCAAAAACCACCACTACACCATGTCTCTAAGTACCTCATCCAAACGTCCTTTAAATTTCAGTGCTGTGTATTTTACCTACAGCCCATTTTCACCTCCATTGCTTCAGAGGAATTGGGTGGATGTGGAGGTTCTTGGAAGTGAAGTCATGCATCAGTGGGAGGAAAAAAAAATCCTTCTAAACCCTCGCAAACAACTTGAAGCCCTCAAGGTTTATTCTATAGAGGACTTAGTATCGAAGCAGATGGGATAGTTGTTTGTTTATTCTGTCCTTCCCTGTCCCCAGCAGAGATAACAATAGATTCCATATAGCAGGATTGAAAACAATTAATTTTCCTAGCATAAGGAAACAATTCAGCCTTTTTGCTTGACTTACTGACATCTTATCTTGTACTTGAGGGACACAGACTCCAGTGGCCCCATAGCTCTAGGCTGCATAGTCAGCCCTGAGGCTAAGAAGCCAGTGATGCACCTGTGGCCGGCGTCTATTCCCATGCTTGGTTCATCCTCAATACAGGATGGCGTCTTGTCTCTCACTCTCTGGGGCGCATGTCTGCATATACCTATTCATGTTTATGTTTTTCCAGGTTTCACAGGAGAGCATATATAACAGAATGACAGCATCCAGCCTGGCCTGTGTCTTTGGCTTGAATTTGGTCTGGCCGTCGAAAGGAACAGCCTCCCTGAGTGCTCTAGTACCTCTGAATCTCTTCACTGAGCTACTGATAGATTTCTACACGAATATATTCAACTCCCGAACAGTGCCTGGTGAGATCTTACCTTAATGCTCCCAGAAAGGAAAATGGAGTATGGCTGCCTGAGGGAAAGGTCTCTGCCACAACTGGTGGGAGCTTTATATTCAGGGCTCTCTCCTGCAAAGAAAACTTTCAATACAGAGTAAAGTTTCTATAGCTTTCCAAATACCAAAGATGTTGGGAGAAGCACACTGCCCCATATATTCTCATCACATGGGGGAGAATATGTACGTGAACATTCAAAGCCCAATAGGTCAAAGTGAATCCCCTTATTAAATTTGAGCAGCTGACAAAAACTGGTATGTTAAAAACAATGATGACACTACGTGCCAGTCTGTCATTTCTTTGGGAATCTGGAGACCTTACTACCTGGCATTATTTTCTGGGACCATGCAGAGCTAAGTTCTGGACCACTCCTGAATGTACAGGTTTCTTCTTTTTTTTATTTTTTTATTTGAATACAAGTTTGTTAGAAATTTCCCTATTAAGTTAATAAAAGATGGAATCAATTTTTAAGATACTAAAATTTCTAAACTGTTTTTCCATATATTTAAGTGTCTTGTTTTACACAAAAAGGTGTGGGCAGTTGTGGCACATCAGGTTTGCAATTACCATGGAGAATAAAGTATTTCCTGGGTAATTTGAGTTGTGCAGACAGCTAACTAATTATGCTTGCAAATATCTAATATATGCAGTTAATCACTGTAGCTGCACATGCAAAGTGTGTGGAAGGTTCTTTTCCTTATTGTAAGTTCAAATGGGGAGCAATAATCTTACTGGTTTTTTTCTCTAAATACTTGGAATTTTCATCAGTGGAGTTATATCAGTGAGTGCATAATACAGAATATAGACTAACTTTGAGAAGAGTACCCCTGATGTTTGGGTTGCATGCTTTTGCAGTTTGAGTTGATAGAAATTTCCTCTTCAAATTAGTTTCTCTAGAAAGCAGTAAGAGCAACAACTTGGATAATATACCTAATATCATTGAAGGTCTATTATTAGTCCCAATGTGAATAATTAGCCAACATAAAGGGAGAGTTTTCAGTGCTTTCTTTCTAACTATGCTATTAATATCGCTTGTATTTGATGAACTCTAACACACTGCTATTTCATTGTTTAACACTGATTTAACGAAGTTATCATTATAGTTGCCTGCAAAGCAAAAGAAAATTAACCAGTGGTAAAAAAAAGGTAAGCAGTATTTTCCCTAATGCTCTGGTCTTCCTGCTTCTGTATAAAGCTTACAAAACAGAGGGACTATTTAGACTTCAATAAAAGTAATAGTCTCAGGAGGACAATTTAGGCATCCCCTCCTCTGCACAGAACCACGTTTTATCCTGTAGGTTCTAGCAAGTTGAGGGCCTGTACTTCTGGCCTTCCTCTTAGCAGTTACGAATTGCCTACCCGTGTAAAGGGTGCAACAAAATCTTATTGCAGTGGGTAAAGAGGATTCATTCTTGTCAGCAATTTTGGGAAATAACCAGGTATTCAGAAGGCTGTGAAATGCTGGATGTGCCAGGCCTTCATTTGCCCAGTAGGTGTCATCTATAGCATTAGGCAATGATTAAAATTTGAAAAATACAGAGGCTTTAGAATAAGATGTTAGGACCAACGTCTCACTTCACAGTTGTGTGTTTTCCCCAGTTCCTCAGGTGTATTACAGACAACTTTTTGGCTTTTGAATATCTGTAAGTAATAACCACACAACTCCTATTTAAGTATAAAATCTTGCATAATACAAAGAGAATAATTAACAAGTATACATGATTATTGCATTTCAGCAAAATGAGATGGCCAAGGATAAAGCTGTCATAGCTTTGTATTGCAACTCATCAGTTTTACATCTGAGTTATCAGTGACAGCGTCATAGCCTGTTGTATTATGAAAAATAAACACACTTATGCTCATCACTGCTCAGTGACTTGGCAGCATGGCTCTGTGCATCAGCACCCTGTTCTTACAGGGGAGGAATTTGGCCTCTGGAAATTAACAAAATCTGAGTATTTTGCCAGTCTCTGACCTTGGTCAAAATACATATGCCTTAGTTTCGCTGTCTGTAAAAAGAAGCAGCACCTGGCATTAGAAAAGTGCTTTGGGATTAAATGCTGATAAGTCCTATAAAATGGTTGTTTTCCATTTCCCCGTGTTCTCTTCCAAAAATCTGGCAACATCAAATGGCATTTAGTCTTCAGGTTATACTGCGTAATGGGAATGTGAGTCCTGCGTAGTTTTAGCGCAGTAACGTACCAGAGCCCTGTGGGGGTGACATCTTGAGCTCGCAGAAGTCAGCTTTGCTCAAAAAGTCCCCAGAGCCTGGGGAGGGGGCTCCCTCACAGATTTAGTTCTCTAACTCATCCTAGGTTGGGAGAGAGCGGGAATTCGGCAGCAGCAGTCGTGCTGGTGAAGTGAGCCCTCAGCGCACAGCTGTCTCTGACCCCTTCACTTACACAAGGAAAAAGTACAAGCAACGAGCACCCCTTCAGCTGATTTGCCTGCCTGTAGACACACAAGATGGTAGTTAAAACCAGACTCGCTCTTTCGGTATTGGTCACACGCCGAACTGCAGGTCTTCCTTTTAGTGCTTTGTAAACTACCATTTTCCAGCAATTTATGGCTCCTCTCATTTAGTGAATGAAGAACAAAATGGCGTTTTCCCATCTCAAGGTGCCTTCTCCCTTTAAAGAACAGATAACATCTGTTCTCTGCCAGTGGGGGTAATTTGATGCTGCTTAAGAGAAGTAGAGGCTCTGGCTCTGATTGCCATTAGCACTGGTGGGGGCAGAGTGAGGCAGGGGACGGGGGGCTCCCGCTCCCCTTTACCTTCCTGCCTCCCCAGCAGGCAGCCCGAGACAGAAGTAAGGAAAGTACTCACCTCCACCCCAGCCTTTCCCCGCAAGCCTGCTCGTCCCGGGGAAGGGACTTTCCCAAATCAAAGGCACCTGCGTAGCAAAACCCTCCTAGTGCTGAGACCCCAGCTCTGTCCCCCCTACCCCAAAGGAACTGGCAAAATCCTCCATCTGCGGCAGAAGCCCCCGATCTCCGTCCTGAGTGCCAGACTTAACTATGACATTCAATCAGCTCTCATGAATTATTCAGAAGGGTTTGGAGTGAAATTCATGTTAGAGAAATAGATGTTTCAAATTTCCTGACTCTAAGAGGAGTCCTGGAGGTGTCCCCTGCAGTTACTTTGATAACAGTTTCTCTTTACAAATGATAATTGCACGATTCGAGCTTTTGTACAGTGTGGCCTTGTGAACTCTTCTCTCATATCAAAGAACAATTTTCAGATCATTTCCATAGCAAAAAGAAAGTGATTATGGAGATAATCTGTTGGAAACACACATGCTGGATTTCAGTTTAAAACAATAAAATGCAGTCATGGAATGAGAAATCAAGTGTTACCTAGCTGACAATATACAGAGAATAAATTGCCTAAGCATTTTAGTTTACTGAGCTGCTAGGAGTTGAAAATTGGTCCCAAGATTAGTCTGATTATCAGGATGCCTCTAGCAACAAGCACCGAAGGGGGAAGGGAATGCTTTTCTACCCTGTATCTATGAAGAAAGGTAAGAAGATTGAACAATGTCATTAACCGAGGGGGGTCTTTACAGTTCTTACAAAAAACTTCCATAACTGACTATCACTTACATGGGTGCAGTTGATCTGTCTGTGTGTGCTGCACTCCTCGAGCAGCATCCATCGCAGAATCTCTGAGCCTTATAAACTTTAACATATTCATCCACTCATGAGGAGACTAATAATAGAAAAGCCCCAGATATTTTATTCACATGGTAAAAGTGTAGTTAGGTAGCAAGTTGCACTTTTAATGGGATTGATGGTACAGTCACCACCCCCTGCTTTATCTCCTGAATAGTTTGTCTTCACAACCCTGGAAAATGTCAGTTTGCCAACACTCCCACTTTTCAAGTGGCCATGGGGGTGTTGGGGCATGGGCGAAGAAAGTCAGGGCGAGTTACTGCCAGCACCTGTAATTTGTGAAGTGAGAAGCTCATGTTCAGTTGAAGCTCTACTGGCCAGTCACGCTCTGCCCATACTCCATTCATTTCTAACATGTTTTTACCTACAAAGAGAAGTCAGAAGCAAACATACCCTGCTTTAAGTAGGCACATCTCCATTGAAGCCAAAGGTATGACTGTGAGAAGTATGTAAATGGTGTGTTAAATTTGTATGTGGCTGGCGTGTGAAAGGTGTTCTGCCTTTCCCGGTGGAGTAATACTCGTTTTCACCCTCTGAAGAGTTTGATTTTTGTCTTTATCTGTGCATATCCTGGAAAGCCATTTCAGTGCATTGCACCTAATGTAGCAAAGGATTCCAGTGTCCTCCAGCATCATCCGAGAGCAGTGGAGGATTGTAGTGGGGTGCTGCAAGCGCTGTCTTCTTTCTTGCCAACTAGAAAGCTTGAGAAAGGAGTGCCTTAACCGATGAGATTTCTTTGGGGTTAGGTTGGGGGTTTGGACAGTGAACTGGCCTGGAGACTAAGAAGGAAACTTTCAAATACAACCAGGAAAAAAGCCCTTTTCCACAGCAGGCCTGTCAGCACCTAAAAAGTGTTATCCAGAACTGTCACTCCAAGGGAAAAGAGTCTTGGTTTGCCTCTCTGAGCGGGAGATGCACAAACACACGATGGTACGCGAGTTCTCCTGTTTCTTACTAACTGAGGTCTGTTGCCTGTAGTGTTAGGAAAGCCATGGTAATTGTACACAGAAGGACCGTAGCCCTACTATCCTGCCTATTCCTCTTTAGAATAGCTGGTAGAAGTTTAGCCTTAAAAATAATTAACTGATTGGAAAAATATTTCTGCTGGAACATGCTCACTCAACAAAAAGTAAAAGAATTTTCTTAAAAGGCTCGGGTTTGGTGCTGTTCTTTCAGAAATCATTACGTTCTTCCAGAAAGCTGCCTGCGTGCCTCTGAGCCATGGACCCCCAGGCTCGCCCAGGGCCTGGCTCCGGCTCTGCTGGCCACTGCAGTGCTCCGGGGCGGGGGAAACGAGCATCGCTGCTTCCCATTCATGGCCTCTTTTGAGATGGCGTCACCTTTCCGCACACGGCGTTGCAGTTATTGCCAGAGTGAAGGAGGGAATTCTGCTGGAGCCGAGGGAGACAACACGCATAGCTGACTGATCATTAAAACTGACATTTTTTCTGCAGCCCTGATTTCTCCATGGTGCAATCATCGTGCAGAAACTGCTTTCCTGACGGGCAGTCTGTCTGTGTTCCCCAGAGCACGAGCTTGTCACTCGGAGGGTTAGAGCTTGCGCCTGTAGGTGGGAGCGGCTAGATGCCATGCCTGACCCAAATGCTCGGGGGGCAAAACTGCAGACTGCAACATGGAAACATGCTTCTCCGAAACACAGCCCAGTCTACTACCTGATTCATTTTCTTTTGCTTCGATCCTCAAAAACTTACTCATTTAAGCTACTGCTAGCCCAGATACTAATGCCAACCTCCTCAAGCCTAATACAAAATCAGGATTTCTATCTTTTGGGGTTTTTTCTCTATTACATGGATTGTGTTCCCCAATACTGAATTCTACTCTCAAATTATTTCTGCGCTTCAACCTTTAATTGCCCACAAAAGCAGTTTACGGCCTCTTACTCTTCTGCCATGAAAATTATCCCCTTAATTAATGGGACAATAAAAAGCAACTGTAAAATGCACCAAACGGCATCATCTTTAGTGTCTGAGCTGGATTTCTGCAGCAGTCATGGAAGAGTCTTCAGATGGATGGATTTTTAACACTTCACCCAAGAATTTCTTGACCCAAAGCTATAAAAATAGTAAGGGCAGTAGTAAGGTACTTAGTTTTTCTGTTTCAAAAGCTTGCAAAGAAAAAGTTCTCCCCCTGCTTCACCTGCCAGTGTTGTCTTTTTTTTTCTATGTATTTCCCACCCCTTTAAAGCTGCATCCTCTGCCTGTTGCCATTTACATCCTTCTTTATCTGCAGTCTGTCAGCAGTCTGCGTAAGCTGGGGGATGGTGCTCACGTATGTGCCCCCCCACTGCGTTTTTGCGAGGATAGGAATGGTCTGAGGCTCTCGTGGCCGTTCTGCAGCTGGATAAACTGGGAAACCCAAAAGGTTTGGTTCTGCGGGGAAGTTTCAGATTACAGTGTTCAAGTGAGTGAAATTGCCCAAATCATGTTTCCCCCATCTCTGAAGCAGAAAGATGGTTATGCTTTTGATAACTAGATTAAGCTTTTATATCTAATAACCCAACACTTGTTGTGATGAAGGGAAAAAGAAGGAAGGAAGTTAGGAAGATCTTTTCCTTTCCATATTTCCCTTTCCATATTTCCCACCACTCCCAGCCTTCCTCATCAGCCTCTATCTTTTGAAAAACCTACTGGACTGGTGCATGCATGCAATGCAGCCACGGCTGATGTCCAGTAAAGCTAATATTGTATTTAATAACCATGCCCAAAATAGAAACAGCATCTCATCAGGCTGCATAGCTCTCCACTCTGAACATGTGCATAGAGCTGAGCAAGGCACAGGCTGGTGTCGGTGTCTGCCTTGTTCCATGCTAGGCGTTGTAGAGGACTTGCCTCCCTCCTCCCTTTCCCTCTCATACAGGAGCTCCCTCATGCTCACTGGGCTACCAAACAGCAGCAGTCGCTAGCCCCAGATGCTTTCATGTTAGTCCGATCTGCATGGAGTACTTAATGCTGCTGCAAAACAACTACACAAGCAAGATGCTGAACTATCACAAAGCACTTCCACCTTTGCAGAAGGAATAGCAGACCTACATTCTATTCCCATCCCCACATTCTGTTCTGAAGCTTGAATAAATCTTTTTTTTCTCATCTTTGGCTTGTGGCTGACCTCCAAAGCAATACTGCGGCAAAAGCCTTCCAGGGTCCAGAGTGCACACTGCCAGCCCTGATGGGTAAGTGGCCACAGCACAAGGACAAAACGAATCCATTCCATTACAAAATAACATTAAAATTCAGTAAGATAATATCACTGTCTTCTGCACCAAAAGAGCTTTTACAAAATAATATAAATGAGAGGATGAAAATAATGAGAGGCTTTGTAGAGCTTGCTCACAAGCCCTGACACTCGGCATGCTCCTGCCGGGAAGGCAATAAACACCCCATTCTCTGCATGTCACAGTATCACAACTTCTCTGTATAATTACCACTTGAAAGTTAATAGGACTCTGCTCCCAGCGTGATGGCTGTATTTTCTATAGTCGCTGCATGTCCTGCGTCCACGGCCGTCAGTGGGGACATGGCTGTGGAAGCACCATCTTGGAGGACAAGTTGTTTGAGGCTGCCTCAGAAATCAAGTGATTTCCCTATAGGAAACCCCGTTGCACGGAGGCACTGAAGACGATGGATAGTGCAGAGATGGAGAGGTGGTTCCTCCCCCTTGCAGGAATCATGATGGAAGTGAAGAGCAGGAAAGGATGGGGCAGATAAGGAAACCAAAGCTACCTGGCTAACATCACAACCAGGGTGATAAAACAGTGGCAAACCCCTCAGGCTCCTGAAACTCAGCCCAGCACGTCTTCACTGCTCCATGCACCTAACCGCAGGCACTGGCACCTTTTCGGTTCTTCTAAACAACCAATGTTTTGGTCGATAGGTACAGTGAAAACAAAATAAAGCGGTACATGCTGGCCAAGGCAGATTACAGCAGGCCAGATACCGGTCTCTTAATGACCCTTTAATTCAGCCCTATCACAACTGCTGGAAAAATGCATTTTGGCATGAGAAATGCCAGCTGAAAGTCATCACAGCAGTCATCAGATGGAAGCTAAGAGGCGTCGACACTAATAAAATGCGGTACCACAGGAGTGGATTGCTTTGGTGGGGTTCCCTGGGTGTCTGCTCCTAGTTAGCCTGGTAAATCAGCTGGAGCTGATGCCTACCACACACTGCTTATGCTCTGTGATCAGAGCGGTTTGGGTTGGGGAGGTTTTAGACTAAACATGATCTGGACAGAAAGCATTTCAACAGCAATACGTTAAATCATTCTTAATTTGTTTAAATACGATCATTAGACAGTATCCGGATTGGTGCAAGTGTCCATCTGCCACAGCAGACAGCCAAAGCTGCTCTGCTAGAATTGACTGTCACCGAATCCGAGAATTGACTATGTGTCAAGTATCAGCGGATCGACGTTAGATGTGGTATGTCAAGCTCTTTATACACACATCTTGCATCACACCTCTTTCGGTCTTTCCATTAGGGGGTCCCAAAGTTGAGGAGCAGAAGAAAAGACACCATTAAGCTAACGATGTGTATCAGAACATGTACCATACACTTTTAGATACCCAACACTTCTTGGGCGCGTTCCTTCTGTCTTTGCGCACATGAGTATAGCCAAGTGCAAATTAACCATTGATTCGATTATCGTGAGCAAATGATAGGGTGCTGGGGAGAGGATTTTTCAAAGGCACTTCTGGTTGTCCTTCATGCCAGCGAACTTCTCCATCTACCCATAAGAGATTTGTGGTACCCTGCCCTGCCTCTTGCCAGTGAGAGCCCCAAAACCGGCCATAGGCTGTCCTTGCTGCTCACAGCTCCTAGCTGCTTGAACTTTTAAAGGAGAGGAGAAGGCGAGGTGGGAAAGGGAAAGCACCTGGACAGACACATTTCTGGTGAATACTTGCTAAATGCTGTGAGTGGGAAACATAACCATTTTATGACAGCTGGCTAGGCGTCTCCACCTGTGCTGTGCCAGATTTGGTCCCCTGCACACTAGCGCATCCTGCTTCTTGCCTTCACCGCAAGTATCCGACCAACCTCCTCCTCATGAAGCCAGCCTTGGTCTTTAAACCAGGCGCTTTGTCTGGGCCTAATCCCATTTGCTCCCACCCCATTTGCTCCATTCTTTGTCCACGGAGAGCAAGGCTGGCTGATAAGCTAATATCAGCACACTGGGAAATTTTTCTTTCCCACATCTTCCCTTGCCCAGGACTTTGACAATCATTTTATTCGCCAAAGACTTCCTCCTTCATGTTGTACAGAGAGGAATTAAAAAGACGACTGAAAATACCCAGAAATCATCTAGTAAAGAGAGTCAAATTAATTATTTAAAAAAAATTGAATTCCCTTTGTGGCTGGTTTTTCTCCGGCTGCGCTATCAAAAATGAGCTATCAAAGAAAACTATCATTAGTTTTTCATTCAGGATTACTTCAGACAGCGGCTCTGGCGTGGCGGCTGATGGCTGCCTGACAGCCTTCTCATCTCTGCCGGCTGCAGATGAGCGCGGCAGTGGCAGCTCTGCCCAGCGGTGCCCCTGCTCACCGGCTGCCGGCACCGGGGCCGTGGCACTGCCTGCCCGCCGCGGGTCTGTGCCCGCACCCCCCAGGGGCCGGGGCTCTAGCGTGCACCGGGAACCAGTGCTCAGAGCCAGGGCAGCAGCGCCTTGGGGAAGGACTGCTGCAAAATGGCGAAATATTTTCTCTGCATGGCTGTTTAGGGGAGAGGGGGAAGCTGTGATGGGAGGGTCCCCGGTACATCCATCTTTAGCAGGAGCTCTGAAGCCCTCCCAGCACAAGGTCCCTCCACCAGCCCAGCAGGACGGTGCCGGCAGCCGAAGGGCAGGAGTCAAATCTCACCTCCAATTGGGAGCATCTGAACTTGGCGCCCAGAATTTAATATTTATTTCATGGGAACAACTGAGATGACATAAAACAACAGCCTGGCAGCTCGAGCCAGCACCTACAACACAAGGCATGCACCCACATGCACTGCTTAAATGCTTAGTTTCTCCCTGGGTCTGGGAGGGGGCAGGATGCAAACTGAAGCAGAGCTTTATGGGCGCACAGGGCATCTGCCTGGCAAAAATCAGTGTGTGCCACGGCCGTGGTCCCTAGCTAGCTGGCTGGGCTTGCACGGGTGTTTTTCAGACTGAAACCTCTGGTGTTAGCAGAAGGCGGCTTTGGTACTATGATCCCTCAGGGTTAATCCTGTCTCTGCCAGCACCAGTCCCAGGGTGACCCTGGGGAGTGCTCGGACCCCTGGTATCTGCTGACCACATCACACTGCAGACACCAAAGGAAACCAAGGCTTAAGCAGGTAAATTTATTTTTAGCTGTGGTGTAATCATGATGATTTGGGGGTGGTGATTTGTTTCTGTCTGGGCAGAGAAAAGCAAGTCTACACCCTTTCTGTAGCTTTTCTTGGAGGTCCAAGTGTTTGCCCAGAGCCACTAAAGGAGAAGCATAAAGCTCTCGTGACCTCCTCCAACACATGGCTGGGCATCCCCAGCTCCTGGCACTGTAGCTCCTGTGCTCCTCCAGCTGTTCTAACAGCTGGCGAACGGGTCCTGATAGTTCAAGAAGAGTCAACTTCACTCTTGGTGCTTTAAAACCTACCTGAATCAAAAATCCTGATGTTCATCACAAGCTTAGGGCAGCAGGGCCCTGGGGAGACCCCACTGCTGGGAAGCACTGCCAAAGCCGGGGAGCAGCACCCCAGGCTTTTAGGTTAGCGCTCAATTACTTTCTGCACTATTTTCTTTGAAGATGCACACCTGTGGCACCGCTAGTATTATTATTATGCCCTGATAACACATGGGATGTTGCTTTTTTCTCTCCAAGAGGATTTAAAGTGCGGTTTATTTTTCTAGGCTGTTAGTTGAGCTCAGAAACAAGGTCTGTCCAACCCACCCCTGGCTGATACCCTTTGGCCTGGCACCATGTGGCCCTCTCATAGCATTGCTGCAGAGAAACAACTCAGCTGGACCGCTGCAGGCAACCAAGGAGTTATCCCAGTGACCTGGCGTTGCCCCATGCGACCTCATCTTCCAAAATTCAGGAGGGCGCATCCCTGGCTCCTTGCAGCTGTGATGGTGGGGAGTCCCACCACCCTTGAGGCATCTCCTGGAGGCTGGAGCAGCTGGTGGTGGGTGAACTGGTGGCCTGGCTCCATCGAGGGATGGAGGAAGACCCCCTTCTGCCTGCTGGTTGGGGAAGCATGTGGGGCTGTCCATCCATCTGTCCTCAGTCCTTTCTGTTCCCAGGGAGACCCCGATTAGTTACAGACAGGCCAACGCTAGCGTCTCTATAACATGATCTCTGCATATTCACACTAACGACCTCCTCAGCAAGTTGCTGCCGCGAACGAGTGGTACCCACACGTCAACGCCCCCTTGAGAGCCACATAGGCTCGGCACAGCCACAGCAGCTCCTGCTCCTCTGAGCACATGATGGTTTTGTGCTCCCTGATGACGTGGTTGCATTGATGTCACCTTCACAGAGGCTGCCAGCCTGTCCGGCCGAGCCAGGATGAGTCCAGATTTCAAGGGGAAATGTCCCATATTCAGGGTGCCCTCCCTGGGTGACCTGCCCCTGCCCTGCTCCCAGCTGGCCCTTGCAATGCCATTTCCAATAAACTAATTACTTGTGTCGCTCATTAAGTGAGCTTTTGACTGAGGAAAGCAATTTGATGACTAGAGGGGTAAAAGAGAAAACCAGACAAACCACCTCACGTGAAAGCCCAGCAATCCCCACTTTCATCTGGAGAAAAAGGGGACTAACGCCGGCTGAGCGCCACAGGAGTGGGTGCCCAGCCCATGGCATGGTGGGGCTGGGAGCACAATTTATTTATAAACCTCACGAACCCACTCCTGCCTAATATACGGCCCAAAAAGGAAGGCTTGTGCTAGTGTTTTACCATGAAAATAAACATTTATGTTACTTGATAATACTTCATCTTACCAGTACGCGGAGGCTTGATGGCATTTGTACAGGGATTTATTTGTGTTTACAATTGTACAGCAGTGAATCAGCACTGGAAAGCCTTACCCAGCTCCGTGGTGCTTTTAAATTTCAGCATGTGGTTTTGCCACAGCAAAACCCACCACTACTTTTACACCGTAGGTCTCCAGTTTTGAAGGCAAATTTGTGGAGCAAATGCAAATCGGGAACCACTGAGTTGAGACCCCTGGAGGCAGTGACATCTGCCTGTCTTTGATAAGAATTTCTGAGAGTGAGAGTAAAGTACTTAGAGTGAAATTAAAAGCTTTGATCTGTTTTTTTGTTTCATTATTATTTCATGTCTGAGGCCTTTACGTGTGCCTTTCAATTCTTATTAGGCTGTGGTGTTTAGTTACTGCTCCAGCGCTACATGGGCAGGGCATGAGTTGGTGGCTGCCCGGCGGGTGACGGGCATTGCCGGGATTCACCTCCCAGCTCCAGTCTGAGTACGGTTAAATGAAACAGGTCACAGGCACATACCCAGGGCAGCATTGCCTCAAAAAAAGTGCCCCTCTGGCCCCAGCACACAGGGTACCCCCGTGCGAGGCAGCCCCATGGCAGCCCCGAATGCCCAGGGCCCTGGGGAGAGGTGATGATAGAATGACAGAGTCATTTAGGTTGGAAAAGACCCTTAAGATCATCAAGTCCGACCGCAAACCTAGCACTGCCAAGTCCACCACTACACCATGTCCCTAAGCACCACATCCAAACGTCCTTTAAATACCTCCAGGGATGGCGACTCAACCACTTCCCTGGGCAGCCTGTTCCAATGCTTGATAACCCTTTCGGTGAAGAAATTTTTCCTAATATCCAGTCTAAACCTCCCCTGGCGCAACGTGAGGCCATTTCCTCTCGTCCTATCACTTGTTACCTGGGAGAAGAGACCGACCCCCACCTCTCTACAACCTCCTTCCAGGTAGTTGTAGAGAGCAAGACGGTTTCCCCTCAGCCTCCTTTTCTCCAGGCTAAACAACCCCAGTTCCCTCAGCTGCTCCTCATAAGAGTGTTTTTTTGGGTGAAAGCACAAAACCCTGGCGTAATGCTCGAGTATGGGAAGGCAACTGGGGGTAAGGATTTTGGTGTTCCTGCCTCCTTGCCTGTAGCTGCTTCAGGAATGGGATGGGGAGAAGCAGGCTGTGTGGTTGTTGAGCTGTCGAGGAGCAACGCGTTGGCAGTTCCCCTGCGGAGCCTGCAGAAGAGTCCCTTGCCACGCTTGGGTAGCCAGGCCGGTTGTCGTGATCCCCCAGTCACTTGCAGGGGCTTTTCCAAAGGCTTATAGCAAGAGCCAGAAACGTCTCTAAAATAGGCTAAGGGATTTGATGGAGGATGGCAGCGTAGGGAAATCTGTGTGGTAAAACTCGGCGTGACGTCTTACAGAAGGGGAAGCCAATGCTGCGTTACCAAATCTCTCCTCAGGTTTGTTCTATGCGTGCCTGCGTTGGGCTCCCATAGTCAGTGGCCCTGAGGCCGAGGCGGGGATCGCTTGTGTGTGACAGGGGAGAAGGGATGCCACCTGCCAGGTCCTTCCCTTGTCTCTTGGCCAGTGGCGCAGGACTAGCTTTTGGGCCAGTTGGGCCTGTGGGCACTTTGTGTTTGTTTTTCCAGGTGGATTCTGTGGTTCGTAAAGGCGAGTTCAGGCTTCGCCCTTGCCCTGCACCAGAGGCCTTGAACAGAGAGTTTCTTCGCTGCGCCTCCGTTTCCGTGGTGCTTCTGGGTAGACGTTGGCCGTGGGACTTCCCTTCCTGGCCAGGCGTGGCCGGAACTGGCCCCGGGGCTCGGAAGGTGTTGGGGAGGTTATGGAGGGAGATGTGTGCTCTTGGGAGCCTGTCCAGGGGCCATGGAGGCAGGGGGCCTGCAAGGAGAGGCCGTGGAGAAGGGTCCGGCTGGCAACCCCCGGGTCCCGTGCCCCGGCCCTGAGGCCGTGCCGGTGGCCAGTGTCACCGTGCTCATTTGCATGTGGAAGCCCATTGGCTGCTTGCAGCATTTCCCAGGAGCCTTTGCTGCCTGGCACATCATGGGCGGGGCTGGTGTGTCACAGGGGCCTGGGCTGTGACGTCAGGAGCTGCTGGCCGTTGCTCGCGCTCCTAGAGTGACGGCAGAGGTGGGAGGAGGCGAGAGAGGCGGCTCTCTGGTTCCCCCACCCCAGGAGCTGGAGGAGCACTTCCATGCCTTCCCCGTGTCCTGTGGCATCGCTGGTGCGGCATCTGCGTCTCCGAGTGGCCTTGGTAGCCATGCTGCGTAGATGGGCAAGGACGGACGGCCACCCGTCAGGTGGAGTTGGAGGAGGAGGCTTCTTGCTCTTGGATGGAACAAGCCCTGTGGAGCAAAGGCAGATCCCCCGGCGCAGGCAGAACGCCCGGAGCAGACGGATTCCCCGGCGCAGGCAGATCCTCCGGCGCAGGCAGATTCCCCGTCGAAGGAAACACCGTTTGCACAGCCTGTTAATTCTTACTTTGTTTTGACTTGCGTTTGCCTAGTTCTCTGATGTTTGTAATTTCACCTTAAAAAAAACGGGGTAGTTCTGTCGCTGTCATGGTCAAAGCAAGAATTTTAAAACTCCCCTCCGTTGTGTTTCTTTAAAGTAAAAGGCAAGTCTACCTGTCACTTGTGTGTCGCCTTATCTTTTGGTGATGAAACTAGATGATTGCCAGTCATACTCAGTTTTGGTTGGTAATGGATGGGTATAAGGGTGCAACCTTCAGAGGTTTGTTCACACTGTTTCTGCTATCTGGAAAGCAGCCGATGCTTTTCAGCGTTGGAAGGAGACAACGGTAGAGTATCATCTTTCCAATGGATTAGTCCTCCAAGTCTGTAGCTGCTTAGTGTTGAACTGGAAAGAAACCAAGGTATCCGAAGAAAAAACTCAGAGGCGTTTTTAAGGTGGGTTAGAAACAAGGGGAGTCCTGTAGGCTCCATTTCTTGTAGCATCTTGTAGGATCTGATGCTGCCATTTCTCCCCATCCCCATAGGTTCTGCTTTCAAGAGCATCTTCCCCCCTGCTCTCCTTTTCCACCGCTTCTGCTTGCCAGAGCAGTAGCAGCATTTTTGTGTGGTGCCTGAGGATGGTGAAAGACTTTGAACCTTCTGTGGAGTGTGGCTTGTGATTGGAGTTGGTGGAGTGTCACTAAGGACAATTTTCTGGTACCCAGAAGCGAAAACAAAGAGAACAACCGACTTTGGGAGACAAGGATTAGCTTGGTGTGTGGAAGGAAAACTCTGACTGCAGTTCCAGTGCTGATGGATTCATTTCGTGAAGAGCTTTAAAGGGCAATAAACTTGTGCATGGCTAATGGCACATGCCCAGGGACCGGACTTGGTTTTCTTAACGTGGCTTTTGCTTCCCTACAGAAAGCTGAGCTTGAGCGCTGCAAACGTGCATGAGGCAGGGGGAGGTGGGAAGTGAATCTGCATTAATGAGGTAATAGGCGTCGAGAAAAGTCCCAGTGTTGTTCTCTGCTGGCTTTGTGCTGTGAAAGCCTCCAAGTTCAGAGCTGGATCAGAGAGGATTTTGTCCAGAGTTTTGGTCCCTACTTGGCAGTGGCAGGATGCGCGCGAGTGGGAGCGGAGAGAGGCTGCTGCTGCCGAGCTCTCAGCCCCAGTGGGTCTGTTGACCGTTTCCCCATGTGCCTTGGTGGAGCATGGGCAGATTGGCAAGGATGGCTGACCACCCGTCAGGCGGAGTTGGTGGAGGAGGCTTCTTGCTTATCTGTGTGGATGGGATGAGCCCTGTAGAGCAAAGGCAGATCCCCTGGCAAAGGCAGATCCCCTGGAGCAGACAGATCCTGTGGTGCAGGCAGATCCCACATCAAAGGAAATGCTGTTTTCATAGCCTGTTAATCCTTACTTTGTCTTGACACCCCAATCCATGCTTGACAGCTGGCGACATGGTTCCCAACTGGGACCCTTCTGCCTTCAGTTAGGCACGTGAAGGTTGCTGCCATGCATCTCAGCCATGGGCGAAATAAGAAAGCAGACTTTGCATCAGTGAATCTGCAGGGAGCAGCCGGAGAGCTGCCAGCGGCCATCGTACCCTGCCAGAGCATTTGACCAGGGTTGTTCAAATCCCACCATGAGTGCTCTCACCACGATTTTTCATTCCCCACCCAGCACAACCCAGCAGGAATCCCACCAGTTTGAGTGGCTTTGAGCTGTTCGTGCAGAAAAGCTGCTTTGGGAACACCAGACGGGGAACACAGAGATTGAAGCACTTTTCCCCCTTCCCATGAGGTTTTAACCCATCCCAGGCAAGAGCCCAAAGACAGAGGTGATCATCCTGTGTGGGCAGTGCTCTGTGTGTGTCTGTCTCTGTCTCTGTCCCTTCTTCTGTCCAAAGCACTGACACAAAACACGCTTCACCTTGTGGTGCCAGACACTGCCCGGCCTGGCCAGGGCAGGCACTTTTACAGAGACATCAGGTTGACGCATTGCTGCTTGTAGACCTACTAATACCTCCACTCCGAACACTGGTGGCCTTCAAAGAGCGCTTCGTGCTATGGGTTTGTAGATGGTGCTTGTTTTGTGGCCAATTAAACACTTTTTATTCTTAGTTAACCCAAAAATAAGAACAAAAGACTTGGCTTAATGTCCTTCAGCTGTTAAAAAAGTGAGCGGTAGGGAAGGGATCCTGAGCTATCAGACAGATATTCCTAAGGGCCTGACAGTCTAAAGCATTTGAGATGCATCTGCCTTGCACGGACTGCGTGGAGTGGAGGGACTGCCCAGAGACTGCCTGTTACAAAATTGGAGCCTGCCCAGAGCCAGGAGGGTTAGCATGCACAGACCATCACAATTTTGTTTAATTTTCTGCTGATTCGCCTTGCCCCTGCTCTCACCCCCCCACCATGCCGGCACCTGCTGATTTCTTCCCCTGTTTGCCATTTCTTGAAAGGGCACCTTCACCCCTGAAGTTTATGCCCCAGACTGACTTAAAGAGCAACACCCCTCGTGCTGGTTTTGAACCCAGAAATCCCTCGTCCCTGGGCCAACTGCAGGCTTTTCAATAAACAGGGGAAAGAGGAGGAGATGGAGAGAGACCACAAGTGTTTGCTGGAAGCAACAGCCCTGAGTCACTGTACAGAAATTAATGCTAGACATGAGGGATTGCTAAAGGAAATTTCCTTTTGCCTAAGGGCCAAATCCTGCTCTTGCTCACCCTCTTCCAACCCAACTGACTTGAGGAGCAGTGGGGAGAAGCAGGAGGTGGCTGTGCACCAGAGGAGCCTCTCCTTTCCTTTAAATATGTCATATTTGGCCATGACAGTGGCTGGTTTTGCTTTGGAAAAATCACATCAAACCAGTGTTGCCACCCCAGCCTTTTCTAGCCCCATTTCAACACTGCACGGCATGAAGCCACTAGACAGCTGACATAAAATCAAATCCCAACCCAGGCAAATTCATGCAACCTGCACTTGGCCAGTTGTGTCTCTCTCCTCCCCGCAGTGCCGGCTGGATGAAGCCCTTGGAGCCCCTCAGCAGAGGGAAAGGGGAAGGGCTGCTGGGGCAGCAGTGCCCAGTGCCATCCCAGCTCTTCCCCAGATGCTTGGAGACCCTGAGACAAATTGCACTGGGAGTACAGAAGAAAAAAAAACAACAAAAAAACCATGTAGAAATATGTTGTGTGAAAAGTCCTTGGAATCAGCCATTTCCATCAGGCCAGAGCCTCCCAGAGCTAAGCAGGGTCGGATGAATGAGCCTTGCCACTGGATTTGGCCAACGGGGCTTGGTCACATCCATATCTGGGCAAATCATCCCCACGGGTGATGGTGATGGAGCTACTGCTGCTTCTGTCAATATCTGTGAGGAAGAAGGGACGTGTTGGGCTCTCCCTTCCCCTCCCAGCTCGATGCTTTGGCTTCACTGACAGAAAATAAATTTTATTCTTTCAAAGCATGATGGGGATGTCAGTTTGTAGGAATGGGATGGGCTGGGCCAGTAAACTGGGGAACCCCTCAGGACCCCTGTGGTGAGTATAGTCCTTTTTAGAAAAACTTCTCAAGGTCAGCATTACACTGAGGTCCTGAGTAGCATTCAAAGCCATGTGCGAGGTGGAGCACAAAAAACAAAACCAAACCAAGGAAGTAGAGACTTAAACTTCTTCGGAGCTCTTCCAAAGTGTATTCAAACCATCAGCTGGGAAGCCATTAGTTGTTCCCTTGTCTAGCCATGAGCTTAAGAGAAGCCGGATAAAACAGAGGAGCCGTCACAGGTAAAGTACAAACACACAGATGTAAGCAAAGGCTCTCACTGGAATTGCTTAAAAGTCCTTAACAGCATCCTGTGGCGATAGCACAGGGATTAGCTCCTGAGCTGCTAAGACTCGTGCTGATGTTCCCTAATGCAGCTCTTTCTTCTGCGGCCACGCCAGCGCAGACATGGAGTCCAGCCTTCCGCTGGCAACAGGGGCGTGCTGCAGTGGCTGTCGCCCATGGTCAGTCCCATGGCAAGGAACCGCCCAAGCCACAGAGAAGCTGGGTACTTAGTTTGGCCCAGCAAGTTTGCAGCTAGAAATGATGCACCATTGACCTCCTCCGCAGTCCAAGAACAGGACCCAGGAATAATGCTGCGATGATCCAGGTGGCACCCCCAGATGAAGTGAACTACGGGGGTGGAACTTGGTTCATTTTTTGCAGTCATGAAGTAATTGAGGAAGATAAGAAGAATGTAACACACAGTCAGTGGCTCAACACATATTTCTTTTTTTTACGATGTGATTTCAAACCATTAGAAAATTTCTGAGTTATGCAAGTGCACTTGAAACAATAATGTAATAGCCACACCAGAATTTCATTTTTCTCTGTTTGCTGCTTCGTGCACTTATTTCTAATGCCACCCTTCTTAATTCTCCTTGGGTTTTTAACTAAGACAAAGCAATAACATTTCCATGGCCAAACAAAGCAGAAGTGGCCCCGAGAAGCAGATGAAGACAACTGGGAAGTGCTGCTGTGAAGGGACACGAAAGCCCATCAGGGTTATGGATGCTCACGTCCACGTTCGACAATGGCGCAACCATTTTTTTTTCAGCAGCTAGAGCTTAAACCACAACCCTGGGTTTCGATAACGTAGAGCACATCATTGGCAGAATGGACAAAGAGATGCCTTGGATGATGGAGAAAGAAGGGTTTGGGTTTTTTTTAAAGTTCTCCTAACTCCTCTGGTACCTTAGAGGTTGCCTGTGCTTGGCTACCAAGGGAGGAGGGCTCGCCGCTGGTGCTGCCCAGCGCCTGTCGCTCACAGGCTTGGAGCTTTGCTCACCCGTGCAGGGACACCAGGTCCCTTCGTGGGGCTGTGCATGTCTCTCATTCTCCCTTGTGCTGCTGCAGCAAACCTCCCCACTTCAGAAAATGAGGAGTGTGTGTAGAGGAGGGGGGGAGATGTAATTTTTAAAGAGATATTGGGCTCACTCATGAAATTATGGTTTCAAGCCTCCTCACATGGAAAATAATGAACCTAGCATCACTCTGATTTTCAGGGCAATGCCTTAGCCATGATTCTTGCTCGGCACCCTGGGCTCTCCTTACATTTCCCTTCGGCTTTCTGAGAGGGAGGTAAGCGTGCAGGAGTTCAAGAGTGCAATGAGTGAGCCAGACCACCCGCTCGCCGGGCCGGCCCACCGCCCCGGCAGGCGATGGAGAGCCGCAATCACGGGAGCACTTCTGCTCTGCAGTCTAGCCACAACCGTAGCGGGGGGCAGGAGCGCACGATCAATGAAATAGTGCCATTCCCACGCAGAACGGACAAAGCACAAGCACCGAGATGCTCATGGCGAAGTTTACATCTCAGCAGCTGGAAGATTGCTTTGTCAACAGCAACTAGACTGCCGGTCAGCTATGTTTCCAGCATGAACATTGAGGGAAAAGGCTATTTACTGCTGCAGCTCAAGCCCAAAGATTAAATGCAAAAGTGAATTAAAATTTCTGTGTAACTGCTTAATGAGCGAGGCTGATAATCAAAGGTTGGGGTGTAGCATTTCTGCTGCGTTTAAACAGCACAGAATTCATCTGCAATCCGCCAGTACAAGTGCAAACAACAACTTCAAAGAGCAATGGCATCTTTTTTTTTTTTCTTCTCCCTGGCTAGAATCTCTACATGCCTGTGTATGCTTTGTAGTATTTTTTCTATCATGACAATTTAATTTTTTGTTTGCTTTTTTAAGGGAGGAAAAAAAACTTTTGCTTTAATGATATTCACCATGGTGAACTTAAAAGTGGCTCACAGAAGCGGAGTCTGGCATTTTCTGTTTGCACCAGTCAGTCGCTAGTGATTGATCTCAGAAGCCAGGCTTCGTTTTCTAAGCAAAATAAGCTGCAGTTGGCAAAACCTGATTAAAGTGAACGGAGTTTTATCTGATGTGGCTGTTGCCACTCATTTCAGCGTAATGTCTCTCTTTTCAACTACAGAGGACCTGCAGAACACAGAACAAAAAGTATGCATTCGTTTATAATGCACTCTTCTAAAAGTTTAAGTGTTCCTAATAGGCCATCAAACTGCTAGGAAGCCAGCATGCGATGGGTACGTCAGCATGTAGAATAAACTCCTCATACAGCTGTAGCTGTTGTGTGTGCCATCATCCTTACATAGAGGTCTACCACAAAAGAAGCCACTAGCTGGACTGACGCTACCGTTAAATCCATCACGCAAAAATTGCTGCCAGTGATCGTGGACTAAATATAAAAAGAATTGAGGGGTCTTGGCTTTGTTTCCTGATTTTTGAGCCGTTAGGGCATAGTGGATCCATTGCGCCTTCTCCCTCCGAGAGCAGGAAGCCTGAAAACATCTGAGATCCTGACACAAACAAGCCATGCCAGCGTTCCTCATTCTGGTTGCTGGGAAGGGCTGGCATCGCTCCGTGTTACTTCCCAACAGACAGAAGAGTTCCTTTTCCTCTCATTTCTGAGGAAGGGGAGACAGTGAGAGAAGGAAGAGTAGGTGAAATTACATTTGAAGAGGTGCAAATATAAAACTGACAGGCTTGGAGACAACACATTTCGTTCCAATGGCTATTTGCAGAGCAGCTCCTCTGCAAGATAACTAATGGCATGTGAAAAGGTCCTATGCACAGAAAACAGTCTGTCATGTTAAAATAAAGAGCTCTGAAGCTGTGAAGTCTGGCAGAGGTGTAAAAATAACTTTCGCTTGGGAGGAGAGGCTGAGAACCCCGCGGCTCCCGATTCTTTTCAAAGACAATGCCCGGTGCTGCAGCAAGGAACACGGAGGCTACCATGGCTCCTACAACTCTCCACCAAAACCTTCATTTAAATTACTATCGGAGATTAAAGGCTAGCATAAGCCTACACTTCCTTGCAACCGCATTAATTATTAAGGCAACACGCAGAGCTCTGTAATTGGCTCCTGTCTGTTAGCACAGCACTGAGTTTATAGGTTAGGGTGGTGGCAGAAGGAGGAGGAGGATGATTGCCTACGATTTCTGGGTTTGCTGGTTTGGGGGCGAGGTGTCTTCTAAAACTGGAAGCAATGTTAGGAAAAATCAGGGTGCCCTTCCCGTAGCAGAGGCCAGGAGGGAGGAGGGGGCAGCCTTGCTGCAGGGGAAGCAAGGACTCAGTGCTGAGCTCCCCCTACTAACTGCAGCCCGAAATTAAATGGTGGCCCTGCCAGGGAGTGAAGACAAGGCAACACCCCCCCCACTCCACCAAACAAAAAAATACCCTTTCCCCTTACCCCGGCAAAGAAGAAAACCAACCCTGCTTCTGCTCTGCGTAAGCATTAGTCACTGTGATAGGTTTTATACAACTGTAATGTTGTCTCGCTTTCATTTGGTTCATTTTATTGGGAAGTTCTGTCCCTTCCACTGGCCTGAAACCAGACAACTCCTGCGAGGGACCTGTCTCTCATTCTGTAATTACTAGGCTTACACAGCGAGTTATAAACAACTTAATAAAATGGGCCCACCACACATTGGAAGGGCACCTGAAAGTGTGGGTCTGAAACCAAAGCCCAGGAGTCTGCCAGCAGATCATCCTCGGTCTGCAGCAAGTCTCTCTCCAGGAACCCGCTGCCTGCAACGTGCACGAAGGATGTAAGGAGCACACGCAACAGCTTGGCTGACACACGGCAACGTGTTACCCTGTGGTAACCTTTTTTCCATCTCGGAACCCGAGGCTTGCTCCCAAGCTGACTCAATTCATCTCAATTTGGGCCAAGGCCACTGCAGTGTTTAAATCCTGGTGAAGACTTTAAAAACGCAACCCACAAGAGGTGCAAGAGGAAAAGGGAGAGATCTGAAGTACCGCCAACATCTCTGCATACAGATCTGGGGAAGACTGGGACGGGAAATTATTCCAAGAGGTGGGAAGCCAAGAAGGGCAGTGGACGAGGTGCCCCTGCCTGGGAGACATGATGGCCTCAAGGAAGAGGCCATCTTCCTGGAGGAAGGAAAGTATTGTAGTCATTCTGGCGTCATTTAAATCCGAAAAGTGAAGACAGCGGTGGAGAAATCAGCACTGGTCACTTCCCACCCTCAGCCAGAGTCTGGCCGGGGAAGGGGACACAGCAGGGAGCCCTGGGCAGGCCACGCTGCGTCCCCTCAGCAGCGGATATCACGACGACGACAACGCCATTAAATTGTCAATCAAGTTTAATGCATCATAAAGAAGTAAAACTACATTGGCATATTTAAGACAAACACTTTTTTTTTCTATGCACACTATCCACTGGACAGTCCCCTTTGCAAAATAACTACTTTTAACAGTCCAAGACACTTCTTCAGAAATTCTTCACATATTCAACCTTCCACGCTTTTCCTTTTTTTTATTTGTCTGAGAAGGAAAAAAAATCATTAAACCTGAAAACATTTACATTGCAAGCCACGTTAGAATGCATAATTGGCATACAATAACCAATGTATAACAATTGTGTTTTACTTAGTTCACTTTGTTCATCAATAAAAGAATATAAAAATCTTGTTCAACCGAGTGTTGTGTATTAAAATAGATTTGTATAGTACTGCACAGTTTCTCCCGGAGTTGTGAAAATGGTTGAAGGGACCATGTGCTGCCTAGTGATGGGCGATGGAAAAAGCCAGTCCCTCGTGGGTTTTTTATTTAAAAAAAAAAGATATTCGGCACCATGTGATATGCTGATGTGAGAGACTAGCCTTGTGTCATGCTCTGGTGGCTTCTTGCTTTCCTTAAGTACCTGTTGTGCTAATTGACGGAGAACTCATAAACGACAGAGACGATGGCATCTGGTGTGTGTGTGACGTTGAGAAAAACCGGGGTGCCCATCACTACCTTCCCGGGCAGGCCGCAGGGTGATGGGGGGCCTGTGGCCCACGGGGCCAGGTGGACCCTTGCAGTATCAGGAAGACTAGCTAGTGAAACAAGCAGGCGCACTGGGATTTTCTCAGGCTAATGCTAAACGCTTCCCAAATGTGCTAAAATCCAACAAAATCTTAAAAAGGAATCAAATTTCCAAAAAAACCCCAACAAACCCTTAAAATTTTCCACAGCCTGTCCCTCCCCTAGAACTCTTGATATTATCCAGGATGAGAAACAACCCCTTGAGGCAGTTGTTTTTTTTTTTTTTTTTCCTGTACCGTTTCAGCAGATATTTCTGCAAGCAAAAAAGAAAAATAATAATAATAATATTTTTAACAATAAAAATGCAGTACAAAAATGTAAAGTTATCTTTTTGGCATATTATCTGTACTGGCAAGAAACAAAAAACAGAATATTTATTTGCTTTTTTTCTTTAAAAAAAAAGGCAAAATTAACAAAAAAGAAAACCCCCAAAATAATCTCTTTAAAAAAAGAAACCCAACCTGCCAAAGATATCCACTATTATGGTTTATGCTAAATCTTGCACAAAAACTCCATGAGAAAAATACACCGATAGCAAAATAAGTAAAAAGGACCTGCAAAAAAGTAAGGAGTTTTACAGTCATACTTTTTTAAATACTTCAGAACGCATATACAGAAGCATCAGCATGAAAATACTTCAATATTTTACTAGAAACGCTAACTTCATACAGTTTCTTTATTTAAATATCTGCAATTCTCAACTCTAATAATACTGAAAAAAACCGATCTTTTGTTTCGAAGGCTCTGTGAGTGTCCGTGACGCCGTTCTGGTCAAAACGGCCCCATCTCCAGGTCACCTGAATCAACGGGGCCAACTTTGTTCCTCTGATAAGAATCCATGTCGAGTCCTAAGTAGTTCAGTTTCTGGTTATCTCACCGCTTTCCCTCCCACAAACAGCTTTCAGCCCAACTACTTCTCTACTAGCTCACTAACTCTTTGCATTGAAAATTTTCCCCTTAAAGCAGAACTGGAAACCCGTCTGCCCCCCACAAAAGGATATCCCGCTTCCTATCGGCCATACGTGTCCTCTTCATCCTTAGTCTTAAATACATTAAGGCCAACATAACAAAAAAAATCTCATAAGCACTGAAGGTCTCGGCAAATACAAAACCGCAGCACAACCCGCTCCGTGGGAACCTGCTGCCACAGTGACCTACAAACTGGACTGACTGGTCGGCAAGTTTCTACGCGTATCAAAACTGAGATTGTTCCTTCTCTCCTTTGTTTCAGTTTAATCTCTCCTCTGCGCACGGGTATAAAGTTTTTTCCCCCCTTCCTTCGCTCTCTCGCAGCCGGCTCTGTCAGTTGTTACCCTGTGATTGCTGCAAGGCTTTGTGCATGGCAGCGGAGGCAGAGGAGGGTTTGATCCAGGGGACAGTTAGCAGGGAGGAGGTGGTGGTGGTCGTCATGGTAACCTGAATCATCTGCTCGTTTTGTATCAGTCTAATGAGGGTTTTGAGACGTTCCAGTGATGACTGAGTCCCTTTCTGCTGGGCCAACAGGCTGGTTTTTAGCTCTAAGCATTTCTGTCAAATAATGAGAAGGGGAGAGAGAAGGAAAGACTGAGAATACATTCAAATTGGTGTCAAACATCTCTCCAAACATCCTTTTGTGTCTTGAGTGCACGTCCTGCTCAAATGAAGTATATTCTCCTTTGGGGATAGCAAAACCACAGCTTAACGAATGGAGTAATCACCAGCACCGCATACGCTGCAGCAGCCGTCTAAGGTAACAATATTCATCCCAGTCCAAATGCATTCAGGGACGTTGCTGACCTCATCCTGTAGACAGCCGGGCAGAAATGCCTTCTGCACTCCAAAGAGACTACTGGCACGGGATTGTAATAGCTGTATTACTGGAAAGTACCTAAGCCACCAGTGAAGTCTCCAAATCTTACCAAACGGCACCGATAAACGCTAGAGGGATGGATAAACCTCACCGTGATGCATTTTGTACGTGGCACAAATTTTAGGGAGTCAGTACTGTGAAGATCAGCTGATCTCTCTAAACATGGTGTCAATATCTTTCTGGCAGAAAACTTGATCTAAGACACTACCGTTATACCACTGCAGTCACAAGAAAGTCTTTTTCCTGTGGGGCGGCCAAACTGCACCCCACAATCACTTGAAACATTTCGTACAAACCTACCTGAAAATGAGCACGACAGCAGGAGCCAAACGAAGGCGTCCCAAATCTCCTTCTTAGAATCATAGAATCATAGAATCATTTAGGTTGGGCAAGACATTTAAGATCAACCATCCAACCGTAAACCTAACACCGCCAAGTCCACCACTAAGCCATGTCCTTAAGTGGCACATCTACCTGTCTTTTAAATACCTCTTCTTCTCCAAGAAGAGGTAAGGAAGAATCGGTAATTCTCCTTTCCCTCCCCAACCCCGTACTGCTGCAGCTAACATCCCATCCTTTACACTGTCAGCTGGCCTGAGAGGGACTACGCGACAGACCAAAACCCTGAGCCTGCCTGCTAGACGGAAGGGGACGGTGGCCTCTCTAATATATGAAACCTCCTGTTTTCTTTCTCCCAGTGGGTTCAGGGGTCTGGCAAAACTGCTTACTTGTCTGCAGATTGCTCCTCTTTGGCTACGGTCTAGACTACCCGGGGTAGGGGGGTCGTCTCCAGTCCTGGGGAAGGGGGAAACGCTCACTTGAAAGTCAAGTTGTTTGAAAAGCAACTGCATGGAGCTGGTCAGAAGTTGGTTTAGGCAGGTGAAATCTCAGGTGAAGGATAAATCACATTCTGTTTTTCCAAATAATACCATTCCACCTGTGGTGTCTATGAGAGTTTTCTCTTTAATGTAAATCTCTGTTAAGGCAAATGTCAGAAATGAAATTGCTCTGTGGAACCTTTAATTGCTTTTCTCCTTTCAAGTGGATATATCTCCAATAAATATAATCATCAGCTGACATTACAATTTAAGTAAGACAGCGTTGCCCACTGAAAAGAACCTGATTCTGCTTAGGCAGAAATCTGACTGATTTTGACAGCCCTGACACACACCTGATAGCTGACCGCAACCCCAAATGCTTTTCTTTTTCCGAACACCTCATCCCACTGCACTCTCCTACCTACTGAAGATATTCCGTACCCCAGAGTCACTTCTTCATACATATGTGTGTTTCCATTAGTGCTGATGGTGGCTATACACACTTACAGGCAATATTCCCCACTGTGATGTCTTTTAATAAGTTATTGCTTTTCCTTCCACTCTATTTTAAATGTGATAAATATTTTAACATGCCTCCTCTGGATAACTGTAGTGGTAAAACAACTAGTCACCAGTTACTCCTGCAGCTGCCACTTTGATTTTTCCAGGGTAAGGAAGTTTCAAATATTTATTGAGGCTGCTGTGCCAGCTACCCCTTAAGAGTGGGCCTGAGGTGAGGCAGCCCCAAATAAGTTCCTTCACCCATGGAGGATAGGAATTATGGCTTTGAACTCAGCCCACTCATTACTGCCAGAGACTGGTCCTCATAGCACAGTATGTGTGGGAGACATCTCCAGCCAACATTTAGCTTTGAAACGAGTTCACAGAGAAAAGGATTGTGAATCCAGTTCCAGTCATGAGGAGGTTGCACCGTTCAGCCTCTAAGACAAATAAACATGGTTATTTTTACCTAATCTCAAGAGTTTTGAGCTAATGGACAAGCAGCTACCACTGGAGGACATGCTCATGACTAAAGTTTTCACCTGGAGAATGGAAGTGCCTTAAAGTCTTTTAATGGACAGATGAGAGCTGTGTATGGCACTACAAGGAAGGCAGGCACAGCTATGTTGGGGGGGGGGCTTGTGTGCAACAGGAATTCAGTCACCGGTGATTTCTCCTCCTCAGCCTGCCAAAGCAGCTTGCTTTTGTGCATAAAGAAAATCCATGTGTTTTTCCTTGGAGACAAACACACTCAGACTTGAACATCTGTAGCTTGGGAGCAAAAATCATTTTCTAGCCACAAAATATCAGCTTTTCAAGCATAAATTCTTTATAAGCATCTCCACAGGAGACTCTGTGTCCCCAGTCAGGTGTCCTACCTTCACTGCATTGTTGAGAAGTCGATCTTTTTCTTCTAACTGTCTATGCTCACTCTTCAGCTCACTGCTTCTCTTTAATAACTTTCGCTTCTCTTCTTCTTTGACTGTGGAACAATAAGATTAAGGATGCAGAAGTTAAGGAAAGGACATACGGCAAAACTGTATGCTTGACAACAGAAAGCAGAAGCATGTATTTTGAATGATGAGTTTGAGGTCTCATTAGCCTTTTGTCAGCAGGTACAGCCAAATAAATCTGGAGTTTCTGCTTGCATGCATGTATCTATGTCAATGGCTAGAACACAGGAAAACCCAAAAGCTATAGTGCACCTTTGAGATGAATTAAAATTAATCCTTGGACCACATGTGGTCCTGGAGGTCTCCAAGAAAGCAGTGAATGGTATTTAAGAACAGGTCAGCCACCTGGAATGGCAGTAGTTCAGTGACCCGGGCTGAAAAAGACAACCATAACAGTACCAGACCTCTGCAAAGCTCCTTACAAATACGATCTAATGCCTCAAACAGCCCATTGTAAGAGTGCAACAGGGAACTAAAAAAGAGTAATGGCCAATGCACAGAAATCGTACGACATCTGATACTAATGACTGCAATACCAAATAATACTGAAGCAATTAGGAGCTGATATTACTGTAGTATCTGAGACACTAGTCTGGCATCGTGCTACATACCCAATTACACGGCTCTGCCTAGCTTGACTGTGTCTCTTTGCCTCCCAGCCTGATATGATTCTGCCTCAAAATCCCGTTTTCAGCCCTGTTCTCAGGAAGGCACCACTTTGATGATAGCCTCCTCCACAGAGTGAAGTTCCTGAGAGATCAATCTCAGCTTCCTTAAAGAGAAGATAGCAAAGGAGCAGACCAAGGGGAAGGGGCAAGAAGGTGACCTGCTGTTCCCAGCCACTGGCCCTTATGGCCCTTTGCTTAATAATGTCATGATACCTGGTAGCATTACAACACCACTTTAATATTAGTGCCATGAAGGACTCAAACGGCATCGCCCGTCACGAGCAGAGAATCCCTTGTCGTTAGCTGTGTTAATCCCTACCTGTTTTGTGAGTAACATAGGAGTGAACAATAGCCAGAGTTCCAGTCCATGGCACATTGTCATCTTTCTTTAACACCTATAAGCCCAGGAAACAATACAAAGTTAGGACTCCACAAAGACAGACATTAATGTTTTTCTTCCTCCAACCTCACAGCTCTGCAGGACCAGATCGAGGGTCCTTGTCTCAGAATTTGCAAGCTGAAAAGTAATGAGAAAATAATTTGAGTAGCGATCTCCATTGGGGCTTACTCCTTTACACATGATTATAAACAGCACTGCTGCCAAACAGTGCTAAAAAGGGGTTACAAATCCTCTGTTTCTTGATGCCGGGGCTGGAAGACATTTTTCAGCCCCTGACAAGCAGACCTCCACACTGTCAGAGGTGTTGTCTTCTCAGCGTGGGAGAAGTTGCTGGTCCATATGAAAACATGAGTGCACAGATCTAATCCTGGGCTGCTCTGCTCTCTGCAACTGCATACTACAATTTCCCCTTGACATTTTCAAAGGAACTTAACAGTGATCTCACTGCTAAACGCAAAGAACTCTAAGGCACAAAATCTAAGCCGCCGCTCTACGATTCAGTGACGCTGTACTGTTTTAGTAATTGTTTTCCTGTTCGTGCAATCAGCATTATTCACAGCAACTAGGCAAATTAGCATTGCTGACATGACTATGATCAATAGTTGTGTGTAATAAACATGATTTAAAGAAAAGGAAGTGTTCTTCTCACAGCTTTCAGATCCAGTGGTGAGCAGTGTCTCCTTCATCTGTAAGATTTACATTACGTGTCTGGCAACCCTACATGCTGGTGGCTTTATTGTAAGGAAGGGAAACAAAGGAAACGAAGAGACATTTTAAAAGGACAAATCTCAGCAGATGCGATTACAGGGAAGCAAAGGCACTCAGTGTACGTTCTAACTCTAGGACGATGAAAATACCAGAAACAAAAGCTGCAAACTGTACTAAAAGCCTCTCAGTATTACTTTAGCTAATGTGGTCCCCTAAGCTGTGACCATAGGTTAGATTAGTTTAGTGGTACACAAATTTGAGGTTTCTCCCATTTTCTTTTCTCGGTGTGCTATGCTCCATGTAGCTTACCTTCTGTTGGCACTTTGGACAGACCCAAACCCCCTTGGGGGCAGTTTTGAGGGGTGGGTCCAAGCAGTTGAGGTGATATGCTCTGGGACATGTGCCACAGGGCTGCAAGTTAACGCCACGCTTGCAAGCAGTGCAGTGTTCATCGTGGTGGATCTCATTCTGCAAGAGAAGAAGGAGGATGGCTTGGGTAAAGTCAATCCATTGAGACGTTCTCTCCATACAGCATTCAAAGCCTCTTTTGCAGCAGACAGGCTCATTCAAACACGAAACCTAATTGTCAGAAGGACCCTGGCCGCTGTAGAAGAAGACAGAAGTAATGGTGTATGATAGCAACAAATACAAACAACCAACCAAAAGAGCCAGAAGCAAGTTCCATAAATTGAAACAGATGATAGAAAAATAAAAACCAACTAATCAAACACAGGAGGGAGTTGACTAATATAGCCAGCTTGTGATGTAGGAATTACTTCACTTGTTTTTGATAGTGTGTCACTCCAGCACACGTATGACCATGCACAGCTCTATTCTGAAGCATGTGTCAAAGTCAGTATGTGGATCACTTGTCCTTCAAGTCCAAAGCAGAAGGAAGCAAGCAAGGAAACCTCTCTGGGGAAAAAGCACAGTTCCATGTTTCAAGCCCATTGCCTCAAAGAGCAGCTAGGAAGACGGTACACTCGAGTACAACCTTTTGCTATGTACCCTCTCTTGTGAACTCCTCTAGAGGGCTCCTCTGCCCTTCTATTCTCCCTGGCACCAATTGTTCTCTGTTCAGACTTGCTCTGACAACCTTTCTCCAACAAGACTGATTAGCACTTTGTCTGAAGCAATATATAAAATGAACTAAGACTCATCAACAAAGTTACAATGTCATGTAGTAAATTGCTATGCTAATCTGGTGGCAACGTTAATTACTCTTTGTATAATTAAGTGCATTTTAATAAAGGAGATACTGATTTTGAAACTCTCATGGCTTGTGAATCATTACAAAACCCCTAAGTTTTCCTAGTGCTTTTCCAGGAAGGAGAATAATAATTTTGTACCTTTGTTAATTCCAAAAGCATATTTTCATTTTTAGGGATATTAATTATAATGTTTCATGATAGTTTTAGTCAGGCTTATGTCTTGAATTCTAACTCAGTCCTGTCAAAAAATGGCTCTCCAAAATATTACCCTTTGAAATTACCTGCTCAAAAAGCCTTAATTTTAACCTCAATGTAAAGAGATTTAATCTATACCAACCAGAATGGTTACTCATTTTTCTTAAAATTTTCATTAAAACCACAAATCTGGACTAGCAATTTCTCAATCAGTGGGTTCTACAAAGGGATTAAACTCAAGCCTTGCATATGAAAGCCCAAGAGTTCATCTCTTTGAAATTCTAACTTAGAGGCTCAAAGATTTAGTTAAGTGGGAAATGTTTCACACAAGCAGTATGAAAGGCAAAGAGAATACTGCAATTTTGTACCTTGATAGAGACCACAATAACCAGAAGCAAGCACTGAATTACATGGTGATGAGAAAGACACTGGTAATACACAAATTTTGCTACACATACCTTCCAGAATGGATCCTCATTTGCTAGCATATGAAAGAAGGGCAGAGAAAAGATTAGTGGGAAATATATCGCTGCAGTGAATGCTAGTTCTCAGCTATAGGAGTAATTTTAGTCAAGCTATGACACAGGAGATCAGGTCATTGCCAAAACTAACGCCGGCAGGAAAGAATGCAACAGCAAGCAGTGGAATTAGCATTTGAGGTTTAAAAATTTACATTGCAGGAATCCTGTGTCTGAAGATCTGATGCTAAAAAGTCATAGGATGAGAAGCACAGACTCTATTTCAAATTTTCAAAAATTTTCAGGCGGACCTCCTCTCTGCATGTCACTAGTCCAAAAGTCTTTCTTAAGGACTTCAGCCTGCTGGGTGATGAACAGTCTGGCCATGAACCAGCAAGGCACTTAAGCAGGCGCTTAACTTGGAGTATGAAAGCGGTGCCACTACTTACCGTTAAACACATGTTTAAATGTTCAGCTGATTCATGGCCAAAATGGTCAGCTACTTGTGCGACTGAGCTTTATGTTATCATCAACTCTTTATCATCAAACTACTCCCACCCAAACTGCCAAGATTTTCTGACCTTCTGATGAACCGAGTCTGCAGTGATTGCATTCACAGCTTGATAAGAACAAGAACCATCAGAGCTCACTGGAAAGCAGGCCAAGCCTTTCATAAAAATATTTGTGAAATTCATCACACTTTGGTCCAAAAATAAAAAGCCAGAAAATTTTAACAGTTTTATGGAAACCGCACAGTGGGTTATAATTTCTGCTGCTGATTTGTAAGAGGCTGGTGCACACTGTCCCAATGACAAACAGCTGATGGAGAGGTCTTTCTTTGGACTAAAGTGGAGACAACCACAGTGATATTTCTGTCCTTCTGTCCTTCTTCAGCTCCCTCTCTGATCACAGATGGGAACATAGCTGCCACAGTGTGATCTCTCATACACAGACCAACCTGGGAGTTGCTTCCTGCTGTTAACATATTCATTTTATACACTGATGTACATATACATGTGAAGATGCAGACACATTCACACCACACACACGTGTAAGAAGAGGAACATAAGAATGAAGGAACAGCTTCGCCTAAGTTAGACCAAAGGCTATAAAGCCTGGGGTCCTTTGCTAACAGCATCCAGCGCTGCCACTCATGCACAGAGTGCAAGAACAGGGCAAGCACAGAGTAAGTTTTTCTACTCCAGAAGTATCTTTCCAGACACTAGCAGTTATGGGCTTCCCTAACCTGGAGTTCACATCTTCATTTTTATATTTAACATCCTTAGATAGATTTTTCTTCCATAAATTTGTCCACTTTCTCCAACAATTGTAGCATCCTTTGGCAAGGAGTTTCATAAATAATCACAGACATAAAATCTGTAGGTGTCACTTCATATACACAAATACCCACACAGAGATCCACCGTGATATGACACTGCAATTACACAGGGGATATAAATGTTATCCAGATAAACAGGGGCTTGATAATTGAAGAGTCTTTTCTACAAATGATACATGTCAGGGGATGTGACCTCATTGCAGGTAAGACATTTTCAGATAAATGAATCCTGATTAATCGACTTTTTGCTGAAAATTTACAGGAATTGTTCTCTTCTGCATTTCTGGAAATGACAGTTGTTTCCTGTACTTCATAGGGATTTTTTTAGTTTGTTTATTTCTCTTTTCAGCTCACTTTTACTATAGTTTTAAACATTTTAAAATATGCCCAATTCTGCCTTCTAGTTGCCGAAAAATTAAACTGAAGACAATTTTTTTAAACGAGTGTTTTATAAGAGAAGTGGCGGTCAGCTCTGCACTGAAGTTGGACAACTGCATCACTGCAGGGCCAAGCTGTCTGGGACAGCATCTGCCTTCAGTTCAGAGCTTGCACAGCACCTAGCACAATGGTGCCTGCTGCATGTAGCTAATAAAGCCCTAGAGAGGTGGGAAGTTCTGCTATGAAGAAGTCCAGATTAAAACTGACAGAATATGCAGAATCCCAGCACAGATTCTGGATGCTGGAAAAACCAAAGATACAGGACTCGAAGAGGAATTACCAATTAAGGAGAGAGGGTGCTGATTTCCAAGCGGCTCTGCGACAGCCACATCACTGGAACTCTGTCACCTGCCTGCTTCCTTGCAAATAAAATGGGGAACACGTGGCGGAAAGAAGGCCAGAGATATCAAACCCTAACTTAAACAAAACCCACTGAGGGGCTAACAGCACGGCTTGCTAACAGTGCCATTCTTTCCTGTTTTTCCCATGTGTTTACATGGGAAAAACAAGTGCTATGATAAGACAAATAATAAATTATAATTTTAATTTTGAAGATATAACTAAGGCAGGAATAATGCTGTTTCCACTGGGGCTCACATGAGCATGGGCTCCTGCTAAGAAGCATGTCATCATAGCTGTTTACCGTGTAATAACCTCGCATGTCCTCCGAGACCTCTGCATTAGAGGCATATGGTAAATAGGCCAATTGTCTGCATCTAGCACATGAAATTTTGAAGGTAGAGAGAAGCACCGCTGCATTTCAGTTGGAGATCCTGTGGCGCAGGAATTCAAGGCAGGGCCAGAAAGGTGAGTCTCAAGCACTAAACATCACACTTGACAGGGATATCAAGCAAACACTGAAAAACTGTCAAAACTTCATGTCTTAATTGAAATTACCCCTGTAAGTGCTCCTAATACTGAAATAAGATCTGTCTTCGAAAAAGGCCTGTCTTCCCTCACCTCTAATGCACCACAGTAGAGCCTAAGCTATGAAGGCAACACGAGGGCAAGGACATAATCACATTTCTTTACTGGCTTTCTCTCCTTTTCTGAAAGGCAACTCAGGCTTCTCGCTTTCTCTCCTAAAATCCTACATGTGCCTCATCTGAAGAATTAAACTGTACTCAATGTTCTCCTTGTTTCATCTCCCACCTCCCAACTCTTTGCCTTCTCTCTATGTTGTATGTTTTTCCTGGAATGGGCATCTTCACACGAACTAATCATCATCATCTTCCCCAAATGGCTCCTCTGAGTTGTTCATTCTCAAGGCTTTTACCATGAAATTTTCAGCATTTGAAGTTCTTATAAATACAAGATTGGAAGGCATCTTCAAGGCCATCAAATCTAGATTTATGGCTCCAGCTCTTGGAGTCAGAAAAATCGTGTGGTTTTCAGCTGCTGTTTTTAAAGCAAAAGGTATGGTAAATTTCTAGCCCTTGAGGACGGACAGCAGTTCCTTAAAGCTGATGAAAAGAGGCAAATGAAAAGCCCAGGACAGTAATTATTTTTTAAATCCCAATTTTTCAATATATATTTTTAAGCACTTGGGGTTGGCAACACTGCCTTTTTCAATCAGTCCTCTCACTGCGTGGTGCTTACAATACTAGAGATCGGATTTTCCACTGATTGCAGAGACTTTGGATCCGTTTCTACACAGTCTTGACCTTTAGCCTTATCCTTCAATTGTTTTTGCAGGAAAACCATCTATTTTCACTGCACACTAAAAAGTGCAGGGACCTTACACAAAGTAATGCCCTATGGTAACCTAGCAGTAATTCATATGAAATTCTATTAATAAATATTTAATATGTCATTAGAATAGCAGTATATTCATTTTAAAATATGCTTACCTCTTGTTGAAAGGAACAAGGGGTTATTCAAATAATTTGATGCAAGGCGTTTCCGCTACAAGGGAAAAGAAACCGACCACAGTGTCATTGAAAAGTGCTCTGGTTGTCTCTTACCATTTCATATTGACAATCTCCATGAGCTTCCCTCATACATAACCAGCTATCCAGAAGCCAGTTCTGTGACTTAGAATATTCGTTGCTAACCTCTGAGACAGTCATACAAACAACTGTATTATTTACTTTTCTAACAAGTTCTTCATAGAGCACTTAGATGTGCATTAGATTTTATTAACAGAGAGAAATGCAAATTCCAAATGTTATTGACTGAGTTTCAGGATATGTTCCAGAGGTCGGTAAGAGCAAGGCAACAGCAACAGTAACTCCAAACCTAGCAGATAAACAATGTCCATAAAGGAAAATCTGCACAGTAGATTGTTGCTGTGAGATGACATCTTTATTTGCGTATATAGAAATGGTGATGGACTTCCCACCTGCAGAAAAACATCACTACCTTCTGTGACACTTGCCTACAGTTCGTAGGAACGTATTTCGTTTGCAAGCAATGTATTAGGGCAAATATTTTTGCCCAAACACAAAATAATCTCTTTCAGAAGTTAATGTGTACGACCTCTAGGAGCTGGCAGTGATTTCAATCTGCTGAGGTCACCAAAGATTTTCAAACTTGCAAACACAGACCACTGGAAACCTGACTGAGATGTTTAACTAATTTAATGCAGGCCATCGCCAACTTGTCAGATGGTAAAAGCTGTCGGTCAATAGCAAGCTGGGCTTCATTAACAGTCTATATAACCCCTAATTGTTTCTCTGAGCCATCCAATACTTGTACAGCAGGACTGGAAATAGTACCATTTTCCTCCATTAGATGTTGTTAGACTCTGCCTGGAGGAAAATTAGAGGGTTTTTGCTAATAAATGATTTATTCTGTGGTGAGTAAACTGTTCTCTTATACACGGGTGCCTGCCAGCCTGTTAATGAATTTTGAATAGATGTTTCTTCCTTCAAAAAATACTCAGCCTGAAACTTAACCCTTTCCTATGAAAAAAAAAAAAAAGAAAAAGAAAGAAGAAAAGGAAAAAAAGCTACTGAGGGTGGGAAAACAGAATGGTATGTCATTTTTTTTTTAAGAAAAACGCTTTGAAAAGAAAAAGCACAACATTCAAGTGAAGACATAAGCCCATGATCACATTTTTCTAATCAAGGAAGTTAGCATCACCACTACAGATGCTGAGCTCCTGCCGTTTTGAGGGGCGTTGGCAAATAAAAAGTCTAATTTATATGCAATTTCAATTTAAACAATCATGAATTAAAGATCATTCAGTAGACTAACTGTAAATTAAACTGCACCAAAATGCCTGAAATGCCACAAAATACCTCAACTCACTGATTAGCAAATCAATCTGAGCAGCTAATTGATCAGAGAAAAACCATCTGCCTCCATTTTACTTGAACGGCATTCCCCATGGTCAGTACTTAATGACAACTCCTAATGAGGACACAGCTGATCAGCCACAGGACTCTTTCACAGACATTTCTTTCTCCATGCCATCTTTCACTTCAGGATATGCTTTTGAGAATAGATATAATGAGAAGTATGAACTAGGGGTGCAGCAGACCTCCTCCATCACCTCCTCCATCCCTGCTCCAAGATAATTGAGTTTCTCACAAACACCGACCAGACTACAGCCACAAAACTCTGCTGCAAGTATTTTAATAAACCCATCAAGACAAAAAGGTCTAAGAGAAGACACTACCAATGTAATGCTAGCAAGGCTAAGGTTCCTACTGTGTTAAATACTGGACCTGTGGACATCAGTATTTGCTCTGAAGGTCGCCAGAGAAAAGTTGAGTTCTGAAGAATTCAAGTGCCCAGAGCTGCTCTGGAGTATAAAAATCTCTAATACTGTCAAAAAAAGAACAATCAAGCCACTAGGCAGCTTGACTACAGTAGTGGGTTTCTTCTTAGCCTCATCTGCCTGCTGTCTGCCAACAAACACAGAAATCTGAAATGTTGGCATCCCAAAGATTCTGCATCGCTTGTACCTAAATAAAGAAAAATCTCTTCCTTTAGGCTTAAAGAACTCGGAACACAGAGAAATCGTGCTTAAATGGAGAGCTGGCTGCAAATCAGTTTCATGCCTGTAGGAAGTTCAGATTGTAACCTCAAACTGTGGTGAAATTTTAAAGGTGGAATTTTAATAAGCTGAATAAATGCATATATGTCAGTTCAGAAACAAAGAAAAAAACAATTTCAGAAAAAGTTAAGTCTATTTATATGCTGCTTTTACACCAGCTTTGCAATCCAATATTATGTAGGACCAAATTTTGCTGCTACTATAAATGTAACAGCCTAAGTGTAACAGACAACAGAGATTATCCAGAACATTTTATTTTTAATTATGCATTATTATATTTATTATGCAGGCTTCCATACCCCCTGCAGAGCACACTGATTCTTAAACCAACACATCCCTTTTATGAATGTCACTAATAAAAAAAGCAAAGTTTTCCATTTATTATTTGGCACATAGGAAAAGAGAAATAGCAATGCAAGTTTGAACATAATGCAGCACTTCTGTTCGTCAGTTCTGACCTAAAGGGACTGTCTGCATGGGTGAAAGAGTAATTAGGTCCCACATTAATTTAGTCCTGTTGGCCTTTATGAAAACTAACATGAATTCTAGTTTGAAGGAAGTGATATTGTGGGGTGAAAACCTGTTGCTTAGCTACTGAGATGAGATTTTTTTTTTCTTTTCCACATCAATATCTCTTTACAAGTAAATGTGTGGTTCTGCATTCATATATACTTTTGTAATAAGAAGCAGTTAAACCTTTTATTGACATGAAATAGAACTGTGGTAAAAAAAGTGAATGATAAAGTACCTCTGTTTCCAAGAGTCCACTGTAGGCTGGATTTGCTGTGCTTCTTCTCTTTCTTTCCTGACGCTTGCTCTGGATTTCTGTAACCATGGAAAGAAACATGAATTGTGTGTTTCTCATTCATCGGGGAAAAACGTAGATCTAACTTGTTAAGCAAGACGCTCTTACCCTCAACCCCTTGGGCTTTGTGTTCAGTTTCAGTTTCTAAAGTATAATTGGGTTGCATCAGCATTGATATTTGCTGCAGTTCAAGGTTTGACATTAATAAGCTTTTCCTTGTAAGATTCAGAACACAGGCATTTTTTTATTTTTTCCCTCCTCCAAAGTGGACTTCTGCTGCCCTACAAGATTTTTATTATGATCCCTTCAGACGCATATTCAGCAAGCGTCAACAGAGAGCTTTCAAAATACTATCAATGTCTGCTATTAACAAAAATGAAGCATTTAAAGCAGTTAAGCCTTGTAATTCATATCAGACGAAAGCATAGCGATCCTTTTAAATTTAATTTACGTTACTTTTCCTCTGCGGAGGTTAGAAAAAGCACGGTCAGAATGGCGTGGCTAGATTCAGTTCTAACTAGGGCGTGATGATTTATCCATCCAAAATGATACACCTTCACAAATCCTGAGTACGCAAAATGTTGTTATGAGCCGTACACGTATTTGCGTCACTGGAAACAGCGGCGCAAAGATAGACTCATCGAATTGCAGTCCTGTTCGGAAAAGGGTGAAACACAAGAGAACTCCTTTCCACTAAATGGTAACGCCTATTCAAAATGGTACTTGCTGAGGACTGCATGTAGCAGCAATTAGCCACGTGCTTACCTCTGTAAACACACACAGAAAGAGTGAGCGGATTCCTCGACCACTGAAATCTGCAGGTTTAATGCTACTTTTATCTGAGCTAGGATTTCATTTCCATCATACGTAATTTCTTTTTCCAGCTCTTGACATCAGTTCAGAATGGTGAGATTATTACAACCATGTGTTTTAGAGCCTACTTTTTATTTTGATAATAAAGTAAGAGCAGACATACTTTAGCAAGGAGAGCCACCCAGCATCCATCCCATGACATGAAGTGTGCACAGCTGGGCTGATGCTCTGTTCCAAAATGTTTCCTACATGAATATTGTAAGGCAAAGTGTAGACTCTGCACTGAGGTGCCAGAGGGATCTTGTTAGTCTAAATGCCCCCGCGATGGTGATACCTCCGTTCTGTCTTGCTCTAAGTAAATCTCTCAGAACGAGAGGAACTGGCAGGAGCAGTAGCTCTTCAGCCCAGAGGACCAGGAGCACACCCAAGAGAAACTCAGGACACCATCTGGTTCTGCAGAAGGTCTGGCATCTTTCATCAATGTCTGAGCTACAGAGGTCTATCTGAGAACATCCTCAGCACCGGAAAATGGCCTTCAGGATATTGAGCACTATCTCCCACTTGCAATCCAACAGTAAGACAGAGTCCAGCTTTCAGGATGTATATGATACTGGGGAATTGGATTCCCAACACATAGTTCTGGTTTCCAGGCATGCTTTCCAAATGTTGATCACTTCCCCACAGAGTAAAAGGGGCCATGTACCACTTTAAGCATTGCTACAGTAAATGGTATTAGTATAGTCGGTCACATCTTGGACACGGTGTCCCTAGAGACGAGACCAACACTTTGCATGGATTTTGTACTGGCCTGAGTTCCAAGACATTGATTTGAAACTTTTCATTCACAAAAGACTATAGGCTAAGCCGCCACTCTTGGAGTGATGGATGTATCAGAAGGAAACTGGATAGACAAGAAAAACAGAAGAGCAACTACTTGCATATTCTGGCTGGGTTTTCCCACTGGCACAGGAACATGTCACCTCTCACGCTTGGAAGGTGTCTTCTCCTAGCGCAATTCAAAGAGCACAGGCAGGTCTGTATTCACAGTCTGACGTGAGCTAGACATATGCTGCCATGTGACTCAGGGAGCTATACAGAATCTCACTAGCAAGAAACGTGTGATCCAAGGCTGCACCGAGACGTGCGATAAATGCCATGGCTGCAACCACTGCCAGCATCTTATTAACATCCTCAGACGCAGGCAGACTCCAAACCGGAGGATCTTGTATGGGTAACAGTTCTGCCCCACTCTGAAAGTATTTCCTGTCAAACGCTCGTCTGGCTACGCTGAAATCTCCATCCTGAAGCTTCCAGACTCTTTGGCATCCTCTAAAGGGAATCGGGCCTCGGCAGCAGGGTAAGTGCTAGACACGGATCCAGTAGCCTGCCACAGAGCCACCAGAAGAGAGATGGTGGTTCTTGATGTCAGCCTCAGTTCTTGTAAGAGGAATGCTCTCAAGGCCAAAAGGTGACAGACATGCCACAACAGAGGAACCATGTGCCTTGATGTTGGCAAAGAAATCGAGGAAGTGGCCTCCATTTTTACTTTGCTGAGTTTTTACTTTGGTCTCAACAGTGTGAGCTGGAGCCGTGGTTCTTGCAGCCAGGCTCAGTAACGCACGCTACGTGGTCAGTGAATCCAGGGCTTGCAGCATCTCAGCACCCTCGTGGCAGTGTAGGGAAAAAGCTGGAGTTAGGGCAGCCCAGGCTTAGTCTTTCAGAAGTGGTCACAGGGATACAAGATCGTGACTTTTCACTGGCTGAGAAAAAGAAGCAAAGAATTCGACGCAGCAGAGCTTTCTGTGTCCATAACTGGGCCAAGTGTCTTCACAAGGGGACTCTGATGGATCTGTAGCTCTCTGCCCTTTTGGGTCCCAGGTTTAAGAGAGAATTTCTTCAGTACATGCTCTCACCAAGGCAACAGAAATGTTTGATGGAGTCTGAATCACACATGTGGTAGATACCTGGAATGCAGCTTTGGAAGAGGGATCGCTATGGTACAGAGATAAAAGCTGGCTGGGGGGAAAAGTAATAGCAGTGGGAATAGACGGAAATAAAGATGGAAAGAAATAGATGGAAATATGCTGGTATACTATCTTTTGTTACTTGTTACTTCTGCTAAAAAGTATTGTGTACGTTTCAAAACAGGGCTTAATAAAGTAAAAATAAGTAATTTGTTTTAACTGATTAAAACTTTCAGGTAACCTAGATGGAAATATTCCAGGGGTTTTATTTTGCTATGGTAAAACAAGATGTGCATTTTTAGAATGACCTGAACTAAAGAATTCTTTTAAAGTTTTGCTTCCTATTGACTTTTTTTTTTTTTACACAATGATAATGCCAAAAGGTGTTCTACTAGCCTAGAGAAAGAGATTTAATATGTTACAACCATGCACTGCATCACAGAGGGGCTATCTTATTCCTTAGTTTATTAATTTAAAAAATGTAAACCAAACAGAAAAAAAAACCTCTAAACTGTAATACATTGGACAGAGATGAATAAATTTGAAGATAGCTTTACGTTGGAGGCAAAGCTTCAATGAGCTGCTGCCTTCATCAATAAACACTCTGTATGGTCATTCTACGAGGCCCGTAATGACAATTCAACTTCAGGGAAAGCCGTACCTTGCAGAACGTCAGTCAATGGAAGCGGCTGTGTTCATTTACTGGTAAAGGCCTCAAAAGATGCATCACACTCGGGCTCTGCAGAAGAGAGCTCTTTTCCCAGTAAGGGGAAAGATGCTCCTCTGGACGTTAGGTGGAAAGGCTGCTAGGCTGATAGAGAAATCCATATAGAAGTGGATCGTAGCCCTTCACCACAAAATTAATGAATAAAATGAAGAAAAGCAGTAACACTGTGAATTGATGATACTGAGTGAATAAGCTTTTAATGACCCAATCTTGATACAGCTTAATTCCAAAAATGTGAAATTGAGAAATACATTAGAAGTACTAAAATAAACTGAACTGTGTAATGACCGCTGCTTCCTGATAAATAGCAATGGCTGATAACCATAAATATGACATAGCACTAAAATAATAACCTTTAGCATGTGAAAGCTATAAGGGTATTTTTGACAGCTGTAATCACCAATACTCCTGAAGAAATACCCTTTCCATAGTAAATAGCTCTTGGTGGGAGCCATTTATTTAAAGCTAGTAGGAATATAAAAGTGAATTTGTCTGAAGGAATTGATTCTGCAGGATTAGTATTGTAGCAGTTAGGTTCAAAATGTGCGTCTCCGCACTTACTCTAGAACAACAGAGCAGAGCGGTACTTGGCGTTTTGAACATGAGCATTAAATCCACACAATTTCTTAGTTCCAATAAAATCAAAGGGTAAAGAATTATTCAAAATTAAATTCTCTCTGTTGTAAGCATAATTTGCACTTCAGCATAATTTCAAATGTTGTCCTATTTTCCTTAGACAAAGAAAACAAGAACCAGTCATCATTTGCACTTTTGGATTATAAATCTTCTCCCAAAATTGCTGTAGCTTTTTAATTTCCATTTCAATCCATTACCATTAAGGGATTAAAAAGGCCGATGGCTTAAAGTTTCTTTAAAGTGCTTTCAAATTCTCAGTCACTGGGACATTAAATGATTTTCTAAAATGCAGATTTAAAGAGGAAAGACGCTGAAAAAAGGCAACAAGACCCACAGAAAACCTGCTGCATATATGGAGGAGACCTTACAATTAAGATGCTATTTTCTCCCTAATTCACAACCTCTCTTAAAACCAAGGAACAGAAGCACAGGGAATCTTACTAAAAAGAAATCAAGCTGTAAAATGGTAGATACCTCTTGAGTCAGCAACGTATCTAAGCACGTGCCTAAGTCTAAAGCACATAAAACTTAAACTCAGTGCACTGGAAATTCCTAAGTATTTTGCTGACGATGGTCCATGGGACGGGTGGTAAATGTCAATTATCATTAACGTTTTTTGTGATCAAGAATCATTGTCAGCTGACACAGATACCAGATTTTTCTCCTTATACCGGTGGAACCACACCAACTTGCGTTAGCTGAGCATGTAACTAAAAGACGTCAAGCTGTAGGCTTTTCCTTAAAAACAGCTGTATCTTCTCTGTCCATGAGAACTAACCCATTCTGCCAAGAAACCCCCAACTCATCTCACACCACTGGCAAATTCGCCGAACAAACTCTTTTTTCCCCTCTCATCTATGCTTTCAGAAAGGCAAAGCCGAGGCAGAGAAAGGTACAAATCTGCTAACTCTTGCAAGGTATTTTTGGAAGGCTGGAAAAGTAAACTGAACACTATATGATACTGCGTTTAGTTTATGTGCAGTATTTGTTTGAACTCATATTCAGAAGCCTAGGAAGGCATGCTAGCAGCTCTCACACAAAAGCAGGATCAGACTGGAAGTTTGTTTATTTTTGGCTAAATGGGGGGAAAATGGGGGGAGGGAAGTCTTTGTGAGAGGTAGTTTTCTAATTTGCTTAAAAACTTATAAAACAAATGCCAGATTTTCACCTCTATTTTACACATTATTCTGTGGAACTCTAGAGATGACAGACGATTAACTCAAAAAAAAATGAAAGTCCATCTCACATGGGGAAAGAAGAGAGGGCATGCTTGCTACAGAAGATCTGGGTAAACCTCTTTGAACCTCGCTGATTCTTCAACCAGATCAATGCTGGTCAGAGCCTTTGCAAGCTTTTTGCCTCCCTATCGTCCTCCAGTTGTTAACATCCTTTAAAGGACCATGATGACTGTGTGAGCCCAAATGCCAGCTTATGCCAAGCCTGCTGGTGCTGGCTGCAGAGCCAGTCCCCATGCCCCTTGAGCTGTGCAATGGGATGGGAGGCAGAGCAAAGTAAAGCCACCCATTATTTTGAGGCCGAAAAGCACAATTGTGCATAGATAACATTTCACCTGATTTTTCATTGCCCTTCAGAGGACAGAATCACCAATTGCTCTTGGCTGCTCTGCTCTGCAGCCAAGAGAAAAGGTTTCACTCGAAAACTGAACTCGAAAACCGAAAATGCCATCTTACCTTCCAAATGTTCTGTTGTAACCAGTCCTAATGCTACCATGAAGGCAATTTTCTAAGGAAAAAATAAACACCGGTTAGATTTTCTACTACAACAATCATGGTAGAAGTAAGTAAAGAAATAAATCTAGCATTGACGAATAAACCCGGTAAAGGTCTTTTAGAAATGTATCTTATTTGAATACATAGTAATATGAAGAACTTTAATTGAAGATTTGCTTCAGATATGCCTGGTCAGTCACGTCCTACTTGTATGGCTAGACGAACTTTAGCAGTTCAGAGACTTATGAAGCCAATGCTGTATGACTACTGATTTTATACAGTGCATGATCAAAATTCAGTCAATTCAATCAATTCAATTTCATATCGCTAGCTGCTTTGTTACTCCACTCTTTAGAGAAGTAATTGTGTATTATTATTACTATCTGAACATGGCAGTGCTTTTATTGGATATGAGCAAGCTGTATGAAGTAAAACAAGATATGATACACTTCCACTGAACTTTACAACACTAAACAAAAAATCTGAAGCATATTGAAAGTCCCCTCCCCCCAGAAAAACTTTCAGAAATTTCTCTTCCCAAGTTACAGAGAGAATATCATGTGCATGAATTATGAAGAGGTACACCGAACCAACATTTTCCCTCAATAGGGAGTGAACAAACATCTCCCACTGACCCTGGTGAACTCATTTTGCAGTGAGGAATATGATCTAAAATATTACTCAGAACTCTCGTATACTCTATATGCACAAAACACATCTTCATACTAACAAATCTTCAAAACATGCCGATGCAGTAATAGGGCAAGTACTAGAACAGATTCTAAATTTTCTGTCAGTGATTTTTCATTGGGAGATTTTTCCTTGTGGAAGAAGTTTTGCTGAAGCTTTTTTTCCATCTTTTTGATGCAAAACTGAAATTCTGCTGTGCTGTTCCAAGACCAAACTGAACTGAACTCCTTGGTTTTGAGTCACATCTGTGGTACTGTGGGAGCCTCGGGGATCTCTTCTTCTTTCTGCTGCACTGAACAATTTTCTTGCGTCATGATACCCAAGTGGCATTTTCACGAAGTGCAATTCCACAGGAGAGACAATCTGACTATGAAACCCAAGCTATTAGAAAATCCAAGCAAGCAAAGTCCACAATCCAACTCTGATAAAGCATCCAAAGATCACAGGAAGATGCAAATATCATACTCACCCAAAATAAAATGTGTAGATTTAGGTCAAACTAAAATACAGCGTTTAAGCGGTAGAAGGTCAAACATTCTGTTTCAATCAAAGAAGTGTCAGGAGAACACGTTTCAACACTTCAAAGTCAAAATTAGTTTGACCTTCTTGTTTTGTGAAAAGCCTTTTCACTGTGAAGTTTTGTGAAAAAACTTTTCGTTTCAGTTCAGGATAAAATCAACTAGTAAGTCACTAGAACTACCATCTCATTTGGAATTCTGACTTTCACACAGGGAAATTGTGAAAACAAGCACATCCTCATTTTGCAGATGAAAAGATCTAGTTATAGGGTGTGTTCTTCAAAACCTGAGGGTCAGGACTGGACACCTATATCCCTCTTACATATGTGAAAATATCTCTGTCAAACAGGCGAACTAACAACATCATACGACAGGAACATTTTCTTTTCACGATCTCCTAGTATGTCATTCTCCCTGTACATTAAAAAATAGTGATGTCGAATCTCATCACTGGCAATTTAGATATATTCATGCTATATTTCTGCCTTCCATAACTGTGGTAATTACAAGCACATGTGTTCATTTGCATGTCAGACCTTGATTTCGATAATATTCACTCTTTACGTGTCTAAAAAACACCAGCTAGACACAGTGGGGGCTCCACACCTGAAGGGAAAGATGAATATTTGATCCCAGATCCACTGTGCAGATCTGAGAAGAAAATTAGTCAATTGAGTAGAATTACAAGCTTCACCTCACCCCCACCAAAAAGTAACTTTGTGACAGGATGCGTCTCGGCACTCTGAGCAGAAGTAATAACGACATTTAGGCGTAGAATCAGAAAGCTGGAATGGTTAACGTGCGATTCTATTTTCCCAATGGAGCGCAGAATGCCTGTATTGCCCGAAGATTAAACTGTAGGGGGAGCATACATTTTCTGACATCTAAACTAAAATTCTTTGAGTACTAGAATGCTCACTAGACAATCTCCTCTCTTAATACTAAAATTATTTGAATACATATCTAATTAAATGTAATGACAGCATACTTGCTTAACATATGAAGAGCCTTGATAAATGGACTTGATAATTATCTCACTATTAAACACAGGAAGGGTTAGCTTTTATAGATATTTGAAAGATGGTTTCTTTTTAAAAAATCCCAGTAGAAGCTGTATTCTTTTTAACAAGCATTTTATATTAACAGCATATTTGTTTTTATGGGTTTTGCTATTTCACACTCATGTAGCTCGTTGGATTCAACTCAAAATACTACTTCCACTGCAATGCTCTTCTTTCAAATACCACAGAGTATATTGGTTCTCCTCTGTGCAGAAATCCACAAAACTGAGGCTTCAGTTTCTCCAGATTTTCAATCCAGGCCTAACAGTAGCATTTGGTTCACAATTGCAATGTGTCTCTCTTGTCCTTCTTAGGTGCGATTAAAAACACTGTTAGCTAAATAACCAGCATTTATGGCAGTAATTTTTCTTTTAAATAAAAAACTGCTAGAATGCCCTGGAAAATGCTGCCAGAAATATAACATTTTACTAATATAAAATTTTAAAAAAGCAAAAAGTTTTGGGTGGAATTCTGTTTCTTTCTGTGCTGAACTCAGGCCTTTTTAAGAAAAAAAACCCAAAAGCAAAACAACCCCCAACCCCTCAGGCACTTTCTCCCCATGGGAGCAGCTCCCCCGCGTAATTCCTTCATTTCTTTGCAGAAGTCATTCTGGTGGGAGAAGGCCCATCACTAGATGGGCAGTTATTGGCCGCCGTGGCCGGCAGAGCCCCGCTGATGGCGGGGAGCGGGTGGCCCACTCCTCCAGACCCTCCTCAGCCCCGGGGGGACTGAGCCCATATCCCAGGAGAGGGCTCCGACCGCTGGACCTGGGACACCCTGGGTGGCTGACACCCTCCACCCTGGGAAAGCCACGCCACAGCCAGGCGTCCAGGCGTCCTGGCTGCAAGGCGACGGACGCGAGGAGGTTTGCTTTAGTCTAGCGATGACGTACTTGGGAAAGGAGAAATCTTTGGCTTATGCAAAAGGCGTACGTATTGCAGGGGGCTGTGTCCAGGATCGGCTTCACGGCTTGCCAGCAGAATGACCGAGCCAGGAACAAAAGACAGTAATTATCCTCAGTCGTACAGGTACGCTCAGTAACTGCATATGGGATTCCTGGCTCCTGGTAAGTCTGGTGATTTCCGGTTTATTTGTTTTAAATTTTCAGTTTAATTTGTTAAATCCCAGTCTGTCACGATTAACATTTATGGACAGCCATATTGGAGTTCCTGCCTCAGTTTTGTGCTTTGAAGATAAAGGTGTGGAGAGAAGTGCCTAGAGCGCTTATTTTATTTTTAAAAATATCATGGTATCTTTGTTACTCTTTGCCTTAAATGTAATCATCTGTTTAAAAGCCACGAGTGCTTTTAGAAATGCGCAGTATGTCTTTTCATGAAGCAAAACAAAGATTTTTACAAAACCATTTCATTTTGTAATTACATGTTCTATTTATGTCATTACATGTATTTACACTAATTATGCTGTTAGTTCTAATTACACTAATTGCATAAATACATGATAATCAACTAAAGTTTACTTTCAAAGAACAAAAGAAATTAACTCTAGACCTACATATTTACGGCCGTGAAACAAATCTATGAAAAGAAAAGAACTGCCATACTTAAGGGCATACGTAGCTTCAGCATCCTACCCAGAAAATTGTGCTTGCCGAGACTGCCAGTATACATGGTAGGACCAATGTTTTTGGTTACCAAAAAGGTAGTCAAGATATTCTAGTTAGCAATTTAATGAAAAGCTTATTAAATTTATGAATGCTATGCCAAAAAGTGTGCCCAGTCCCCTGGTCTCTTCCTGCATCTCTCTGGAAGATTTTTGCTCAATATTCTTTCCATGGGGATAAGTTACAGGCAAAGAAAAATGGATGTTTTTTCTAGCATTCCGTTTTTAAGCAGGATCTACTAGCCTTTCTGCCCATAAGGTGCTACACAATAAATAATCTTCCGGAAATACCTCCGTAAACAAAACAGGACCCTACAGTCCCATCATTCAGTGGCAATGAAGATTCATATGAGGGTCAGATTTTAACCTTGGGAGGTTTCCTAAGTGTAGTTCTGCAAAGCTTCTGCATAAAGCTGTGATATTCTAGGCTAAAAGCCACGATTTATCCTTAACACTGTTTTAACTATACAAACCTCTTAAAACGGTAAAACAAATGACCACCCACATGCCTCAAGTAACATTATAAATTTATATTGTAATAATCCTCTTAAACCTACAGCTCCAAGGATGCTTTCATGCTACACATTTATTAGACTACTAAGGTTAAGCTTTCACAGGAGCTGAGCATTTCCACAATAGAAGTAGATTCAGTTTGTATAACTTCTCAAATTGCCTCAAAAGTACACGCAATCTAATGTGAAAACATCTAGTCAAAAACCAAAATACCTGTTAAAGAGACCCCATTTTTACAAGGACTTCTGATCTATATTTTTAGTTTACATCGCAAATATAGTTCATGAAAGACATTTAATCTTAGAACCTGCTTTCTACTCTCTTAGTCAATTTGAAGGATTTTAATGTATTTCAGACTAGAAAGAATCTGTGTACATGTGGGAGGACATGTACACAGCAAATGCAAGAAACCGTATTGTTAAATACAATCTAAAAATTGCAAGATTCATTACAAAGAAGATGTAAAAGCTCAGCTTACAAAAGAAGTGTTAATTCAACCTCATACGCAGCCTGTAAACCCAACGTTATATATTTGATAACATAAAAGAAAATATCTTAAGCTTGTATACACCCTTCACAAGAAATACAGCTATACCCATGCAAGGTGCCTAGATTATTATGAGACCTAAAATTCTTACATTTTGTGACAATGGAAGGTTTGAACGATGCAAACCAAATTTGTCAGAGCACCTCACTGGCGGGGAAATCACCTCGATTGCAGTGATTGGGTAGAGAGATGAACAGCTGGCAGAACCATGAGCACAAATGCAGTAATTACTTATGCACACACAAAAAAGTCTAGAATTGGCCCCCATAACTTAACCATACTGTAGCTCACTTATTAATAAAAAGAGAAAAAAAGATCACCTCTGGATTTTCCTCCTTTTTCTTTTTGGTAGCAGGGGGTCCCTGAGCTGACTCTTCAGGAGGTTTCTTTGTCTCCACTTTACTTTCTGTCTGGGTTTGGACTTGAGGCTGAATAATGATAACCTAAAAGACAATGTACAAATAAAAGAAGAGAATGCACTATATGAAACTGGATTTTTCTGCCTGAAACCTTTGGTTCTTCTTTGAAGAGTTACTTGATACCCCTACCCCTGCAAGTCACAAGCCAAAAATATAAAAAAATGGATACCTAGGTTAGGCTTCTAAATCCATACTTAAGTTCTAAAAATTAATTTTTATTGCTGCATTATAAACCTACTGCAGCCTAAGGGAGCCGCTTGATCAGTGTCTCTGAAAATTAGGACACTTTCTATTTAGAGGACTTCTGAAGCTGACTCAGCAGCCTAGCTTTAGCACTCGTGTTGTCAGTGATTTTAAGGTCTTTCCTTTGATTTTATTTTGCATACAGGTAGAAGAGATGGAATTACTACACATTCAAAACCACAGTCTGATCTCAGTCATGCCAGTGTGATTTATTTCAGAATAAGTACATGTGGATGGGAAGGAAGATACTCCTCAGTACTACTCACGTAACTGAGATCAGAGTTCAGTCCTCAGCATTTACGTGTTATGAGCAGTGGATGTCCAGTTTTGCATAAACAAACTAAACTATATGTGTTTTGAATTAAAATTGATTCTGGTTTAGGACCCATAGGAATTACTACACAGATCTCTTACACATGCGTGTATGTTAGTATATCCAGCTGCTCGTATTTGAATTACCACATGAAGACTTACACGGTGCAGATAACATTATCTCAGAAGCTATTAAATTAAAAGGAATGAAGGACAATTTCTGACCACAGCACTACACATGTGACTTTATACCCATAATCAAAGCTTCATGAAGGACTATGGAAGACCTTCCCAAGCTCACCGTCTTGATGAAGGTTATTGGATTCGAACGCTGGGCCTTTTCCATCTATTTCATTGCTAACTTTCAATCAATGTTATTTAATTGTTAGATACTTTATCTCAACTTAGTCACTCTACAAGATTCAAGAGCATAAAAAGGGACGGTTTTCTTACCAGCAGCCAGTTTAAGTAAGAGGAAAATAAATTCTGTTAGAGAAGTGGGGAAGAGATGCCTGCTTTTATTTACCTCAAAAGCCATCCTACATCCTGTATTCTTTTTTAGCACTGTATGAGAACCTGGGCTGCCAACAAGACCCAAAGTAGCAGGATCCCAGTAGCAAATTACAGCGAATGTCTGCTGGGTACTTTGGCAGCCTTCATGGAATCTGTTTCTGGTGTGAGAGTGGTGAAGTTCTTGCATTTCAAAGCTGAAAAGCAGTACAAAGAGGAAACAAGTAACTCATAACTTGATTTTTTTCCTACTGATTCATCTGCTGATCAGTTTTGAAACCCTGAGCTCTCATTTCATTTGGTCTTCCCCTGAAAGTGCAAAAGGGAATGCCTGATTACTTGATACACTCCCCTGGGGTCAGTCGATATAACTAGTATCACTGTATAATTGAAGAGGGACTCCATAGGAAATTTGAGCCTGCACAGAATTCAGGGATATTATTAGTGAGGATTGGTTTAAGGAAATGGAAGATCATATGGCCCCATTAATGTCAGGCTACATAATGATGCATTTTGTTCCCACTAAAAAATATGCTTGTACACAGGTCTAGTGTCCACGTGTCCCCTTCAGAATTTTCCCATTGCTTTCTGGTTATTTTCTTCAAAAGGAACCACTGACATCACTCTGCACAGGGCTGTGCACTCCCGGGGGAATATTCTGCTCACATCTGCAATGTAATTCCCGTGTTACCAAACAAATAACCAAACAAAAAACGCCGTGAAAAGCAGAACCTACCTTGCTGTCGGCACTAATGAGGAGCGGTTGCACTTTAATGCTATCGTTGACCACAGAGACAGTCGCGCTGGTGCTGATAGGAGTTGCATTGTTGGGGGAGGTGGAAATGATGGCGTACGCCACACCTGCACTGCTCAGAGGTGATGAAATAGCTGTAGACTCGGTGACACTTTGAGACTGGCTGTTAGGCGTCTGTACATGGCTGACGGTGTTATTGGCAGTCGGGAGGGCAGGGCTGGGGTTTTTGATGCTGACTACGGTTGCCTTCTGGAAGGTAGGAGGCTGCTTGGAAGGTTGGTCTCTGCACGGGGAGATAGGGAGGCTGTCTGGAATCAGGGTCTTTGGCCTAACCTACAAACAGAGAGTTAGACGTTATTAGGCACAGCCTCGCACCGTAAGGAACAAACACTGCATACGTGCGCTCTCCCAGTAGAATCTCTAATTGCATTAGCCATGGAACAGGAGCATCTAAAAAATCATAATGTAGCAAGTCGAAGTAGCCAGCCATTCATTTACTTGTAGATGTATTCCCAGTGCTCCTCAGCTGGGTCATTTTGGAGTCCTTAACTCATTGCAATGCTGAACAAAAAGGGAGGAAAAAGTCAATTCCTCACTTTTATTAGCACACATCCATACAAATGCTACTCAAGTCACATCCAGTTCTCAGTAGGGATGTTTAAGCCAAAGCCTTTGCAAAGAATGGAAGCCCCAGACACAATAATTTCCTGAAGGACACAACACTCTTGCTATGAATTAAGGAGCGGGAACTGAATCATTAAGGGAGTTGTGGGAAAGCATTTACAGGAACGGTAAGCGTATGCATTTATACTGGTGGATCAGTGAATGAAGATCCTCACATCTTTAAGATGTGCCATGTCTAATGGAGAGGAGATCAATCACGCAATCACTCAGCTCACCAAAAAAAAAAAAAGACAGGGGAAGAATAGAAACCCACAACCATCGAACTTCGTATTTTGTTGCTGTAAGTAAAGAGCTAGTCTGCAGCTGCGGGTGGATGCAGAAGGAACTTCCACGGATGCGGGGGGGAAAGCGTTTGCCAAGGTTTGCGAAGGCTGCGGCTTTACCCAGGGCCATGAATGATAGCTGCGAAGAATTGTTTTCAGCTAATGTGATGTGTTTCCAGTGGGGTAATTAACGTCACCCTGTCAACATGGCTCTGCCTTAACAACATGTTAAGTACAGTTCCAGGATTGGAAATAAATAATTTAAACTGCTTCACATGAAGTTAACTTCACTCCCAGCTTATTCGTTAACACGGCCAGATAAAACAGTCGGTTCCCTCTGTGCTTATTTAGTCCTGTCACTTCTCGCACCTTCCATACTGTGAAACAAAATGACAAGTTGTAACAGACAGACATGGGAAACAGCTGCCTGTGTCACTGCACTGTAGTCTACAGGAGCCCTTCCAAGGATGCCGACTTCAATCTTGAGCCTAAGTAAGCAATTTAATGAAAACGCGGGGATTTACTGATGTGCAGAAAATCACCTCTCAAGGCTGGCCGTGGCCATCGTCCTCTATCGCGTCGAGGAGGAGCCGTACCCGTTTGTCCCCGCAGCCAATATTAAGCACAGCAACACACGTATTGCGAGCTCTTCGTGTTTTGATAACTCGGCCCTCAGTTGCCGATAGGATGCTAACACCTACGAGCAGTGCAAATGTGCATTAGAGGCACAGTCCTGCCTGGGAGTGTTTAAATTGTCGGTAACCAAGGTAGACGGAAAGTTAAAGAGGAAACAGAGCCGAAGAAGAGCGAAGAGGAGGGTTTGCCCGAGGTCCTGCAGCAGACTCGTGACAAAGCCAGGAAGCCACTGTGTTCGGCTCACAGCTTCGGGGTAACACTGGAAGGCCTCATAGACCCACTGTGAAATGATGCAAAACTATGCTAAACTATGGCTAACCGTATTCAAGACACACTGACAGTAACTGAGGGGTTTTTTGCTCTTTTTCCTCTATCCAATCACTTTATGTAATGCTTATTTGATTTATTTAGTTAAGATACCAGACAAACACCCTGGCCAAGTTGTTTAAGAGAGGAGTCTATAATTAGCTTCATATCCATAATTAGTTAATGGTCTTATTTGCAAAAGTAGTGCACAGAGGATTGGTTTAAACCCATCTTGGCCCAGGCATTCTGTAAAACGCAGGCTTCCAACATAAACAACAGCTCAGTGCAATAGCAGACATGATACTTAAAGCAACTTGTTCATATCTCTATCAGAGTCAGTTATACAAGCAGATCTTGTAATATCTACTTTTATATTTTCATAACTATCCTTTCCCTCCTATGTTATATCTTATATAAGTCTCTCATATGTAAGTCTTTAACAAATTGCTCATGCTCATGTGCTAAGAGACACGTTCACAGAAATAGTATCATTATTCAGAAAAGAAAGTCTAGGAAGCTTGGCAAAATACAGTTAAAATGTACTACCATGGCTAAAAAATCCAAATTTAATTCTTAGCTGTTTGGCTAACATCTAAATTTTACCATCGCTCCTTAAACCAAAATAATTTTCTTGTAAATTAATATAACATCTGTTACCAACAGAAATACTATAAACACACAGATAAGCACAAATATACAGAGAAAGAGAAAGAGAGAGGATAAGGAGTAGTTCAGATCAAAGACTCAACAGAACAGTCACTGAGCTCTTTAGAAAAAATCAAGTCTGACAAAAAATCAGCTCAGGAGTTTTTTTAGCCAAAAACTGTCATGCAGTCTACCAGGATCTACTGTATCTGTCACTCTTAATTGCACTTTTATATTTAATCAAAAGCCTAATTAAAACTAAATGCCTATATATATTCGGCTATATAATTATCTTTTCTACACTATTACATCTATAGAGAGACTGTCAGATGTAATACCTCACTGAATCCTATACACACCCTTAATACACATTCTGCAAGTTGTGGATGAATGCATATTACTTTGCTATAAAATAAGCTCTTCCCGCACAGGCAATTACACAGCCTTAATTTTCCAAAGTAACATATTCTCTGTGAAGCGCTGCATACTGAAATAGCTGATACGATTTACCAAACTGGTACAGCACAAGAACATATGCCGGGCGTTTTCTGCCACCGTGTGATTCAAAGGAGGTATAGCGGTCTTCGTAGCCTAAGCCTCTGCAAATTCCCTGGCAAGTTCAGCTAACGTTGTGAGAGCGTATTTATTTGCAAGTATAGAAGAATAAAAAGGGTTGACTACAGAAAAAGCTTCAGGTGCTCCTGAGTTAAAGCTAAAATAAGTTAAAGTTAAAATAATGTTTATTTCTACAGCCCGCGGGCATGAATCCAAAACAGAAAGCAAGCATAGAAGCCCCGTGTGCTCTAACACCTCTGAACCTTCCCCCCTCGAATATAAACACTAAGCGTAAGCACTTAATAAACAGCTAAGTGAAAGACCTTTAGCAGAGTTTCATGTTAAAAACCAAACTGCTACAGTAATCTGTGAGAATAAATGGTGTCAGCTGGGAAGAAAAAAAATGATGGAAAGAGCTAGCGTAAATTCCTTTTCCTTACGGCAAAACTGTAGCTTAAATTTGGGAGATGAAAGGAGGACAGCGGCACTAGCAGAAGTTTGGAAGTTGACAGTCACCGAAGAAGAACTGGAGGAAAAGTAGGGCAGGGCACGGACTGCCTTTCACATGCAAGGTATCAAAAAGACATTTTCTACTGAAAGTAGCACAGATTGGATGGCACCGGTCCCCATTACAAGAGCCACAAAACAAAAGGCGCAAAAGTTTAGCAAAGGAGAGGAAAAGAGAAAGAATAACAGACAGCATGTATGCTACCAAGTGAAAACTGCAACTGTTGGCGAGCGCTGCAAATAACAATTCTCCTGTAGCTCAACCCTCCTCTCCCCAAATATCTTTCATTTAACTTCTGACAGCTGTCAAAACAGAATGTGATACTACCAGGGCTCTCAATGCAGGAGAAGAGAGAGCTGCTTCTTGAATATAATGATTTCACAAACCCGTGTTGTTCTTGAGTTTCCTCAATACGTACAGTAACAGACACATTTGATTTTAGGCGGCAATATTCAGACACCCCTGGTACTTCTCAAATAGCCTGCAGGTGAGCATACTGTTCAAGAAGATATTCCCAGACCTGAGAATTCACTAGGTGGGGGCTGTCTGCTTTTCAGACAGGGAAATAACAGGGAGCCCAATCCTGTGAGATGTGCAGAGTGCTTCTTTGTTCAGCAACCTCTAATTTCATATATTTTAAAGAGTTTCAGATCAGGAGGGAATCAGCTCCTGTGACTAATATGACTTCGCGTATATCCCGTATCATTAAGCTCCATCCAAATGTCCCTATATGAAGCCCAAAGGCTTCCATTACACCGAAACATCATTCCAGCTCTCAAGAGCACAAATTGTTGAATACTGCAGAGGTGAACGAACTGCTGAGTGGCAGAGGTGGGAGAGCCTGATGTGTGTCACCATTGACAAAGGCAACTGTGATCATGGGCAATCTATTTCCTGAGCTACATCCCATCAGGTGAGCTGCTCCCATGCTGCAGTAAACAAAAAGAAGGTAAAAAAGAAAGACTCTTACAAAATAAGCCCTCAAGATCAAACCCAAACAAGTATGGGGGGAAAGGAGGAGAAGGGAAGGAAAGCACACAATTCCTCCCATCTCTGTGGGCAATCCTACGTAGTCCTAAAGGACAGGATTTAATTAGAACAGTTATCTCTGTGCAGATCTGCAGGTGCTATGAGAATTGTTAAGGGCAATTCTGGTAAATGTGTTCTCCTTACCGCCTAGAAGAAGGGAAGTTAACAAGTGCACTTCAATTACAAAACCAAAAGGGATGACCACTTCAATTACAAAACCAAAAGGGATGACCATGGTCCTCCAGCTCACAGACTGGCCATAGAATTTCTCCCAGAAACTGAAGGCTGATTTTAAAAGAAAATACCAAAGACTTCTTAACGATGAATTCATCACGAGCTCCAATAAACTGTTATAATATTTTATTATGCTCATGACTGGCATTTTATTGCAAGCTTGAATTTGCCTAACTCCAGCTTCCAGTCCCCGGATCCTGTTATAGCTTTGTCAGCAATACTGAAGAGCCCTCCCCCTCCCCAATATCAGATATCAGCTGGATCGTGCTCAGCATCGATCAGCCCTTCATACTGGCAGGGCCGATCTGGATGAGAGTAAATTTTTCAGCTCAACGCAATATCACATTGCCTTTGAGAGAAAGACCATTATTCACACTTTATTTTCACTTCACCCTTGTACTCAGAGCTTAAAAACAAAAACTCAGAATGGATTTGGCACAATTCATATGTCACAGAGGCAAAGTGCTGGGAGCAGCAGACAGAGCTTTCATTCTTGAAAAGCTTTAGAGGATCACACAGAAAACATTAGCAATGGCTGATAAAATGAGTGCAATATGGGGTAATTATATCCTTCACCAGAATGAACAGATGCACACTGACTTCAGTAAAGCTGTGTCTATGCCAGTTGAGGACCGACTCTCTCCCTCTTCTTTTTTTAATCAATAAAAATTACGCAAAAGAAAAGATTCTGCGTAACTTTACAGTAATGACACACCCTAAAATCCAGGTTGCCCAACTGACCTGAATACAAGTGTTTGCAGCTTGGTCGATTTTTGGTTCCTTTCCTGATAAGCTCCTATTATCTTCAGCCTGGTCTGAGACCACAGTCAAAATAAACACAGTTTATTTCCTTGCCACAGGGGGAAGATTTAAAACCACACGTGACTATGGCTCCACACATGACTACGGATCCACAGACGCTTTTCTTCCTTCCCTTTGATGGGGCTACACAAAAAGGAAGTTACTCTTCAGTGTGTATCATGAGGAAACCCCAGGCCAGATGACCCAGTTCAGTGAATCCTGTCTTCACATACAACGTAAGCCTCTCCTTAGCATCTACCTGGAATATTAGCCTGGGGAGCCACAGAAGAATGATACGAAACGCAGGGCAAAATCCAAGCAACTTCTCCAGCCCACGTTCCCAATCCTGCTGCTCTGGACAGTGAAACCCAGGGAAGTAATCTTAATCTGACTGAAACCAACAGCAAATTTGAATAGACTTCAGTAAGGCCAGAGCTGCAACTAGCACCTTGAAACAAAACCCTCATCTCTCATTTTACATGCCACGCAACCCAAGAATCACTCTGTGGTATTTTCACTCATATTCAAATTACGTGCACTGTATCAGACATTTTCCACTGGACTGTATACCTCCTGTGCTTTGGTATTTCAATTTGCTAGTCGTGGATAGCCAACTTTAGTGTAAATGTGACACACAGATAGTATAACCCCTATGCAATTTTTAAGAAGACAAAGCTATTTCATTTAGGTTTTCTTCTCCTTCAGCTTTGCTTGATACTACAGAAATGGAAGTTTTGCTGAGAGGGATGTTTGTGTGGGAATCCACCAGCTCCGCTTTTTGTGGATGTTGGCATAAGGCAGTCAGGTGGGAGTTCTTTATTAAAAACGTTATCAGCATTTTGAACACAAAACTGTATTTTCACAGGAACTTGACTGACTTTTGCTAATAAAATGTACATTTTCTCCTCAGCTATACTGCCTGTATTTCCTGGTTTGGCATTGCTGCTATTGAGTTGATGATACATTAAATGGCTCTTTGCCATTTGCAAAGGGGAAAACTATCATTAAACCAGCAAATTAAAATCAATATTATTCAAAAAAATAACAAGTGGGGGTTGAAGTTGACAAGGATTTCTGCTTTTTTTCCTTCCGCACAATGATTCTGTCCTTGAATATGCAGTTATCTATGTGCCTCTGAGGAAAGAATTTAATCCTTATTGTTTAGGATTACAATAAAAATATAAAAGCTAGACTGTGATTATACACACCAGTCAATAACTTACTTCCATTTCTACTCTTTTCGGCATTACAAGTCAGCTTGCTTCTCTCACAGACACTCATCTATGATTAACTTACTTCAATTTAAATACAAAGTGTCCATGAAGCCTTTAGGCACAAATGAGTGAACATCTGTCTGCTTTCCTCCTTCCGCATACTTTCATAGGCGAGCTCTGGACTAATCCACGCAGCCGGGCGTTCGCTGGACTCAAACTCTGGTGTCACTTTAAAGACCATGGATGTCACCGCTTTGTACTGTCCACCACTTTAAGAGTCTTTCCTGCTTCTCGACAACAATAACGGCACATTATAATGATTTGACCATTTACTAGCCAAAAGCAAAAAACTTGAAAGACAAAATAATAATAAAAGTAATGACAAAAATCGTTTCTGTCTGCTGACAGCCTGAGCGAGATGGAAGCACACAAAAAGCTCAGCCATCAGGAGATGAAAATGAAGATTTTAGAGACAGGAAGCAGTGCAGTGAATTCCTCCGAGCCTCTGCTGAGGTACTGCAGACAGAGCAAACCTTCCTATCCGTCCGTCATTCGGCCAGAGGCCTACGGCAAGATTGTACCACTGGCACGGAGGCTCAGAGACACAGCAGAGCCCAGATCCAAGCCAGACACGGATCTGAAGCCGCATCATTCGCATGGATGCAAATGGCACCAGTGGAGAGAGGGGACATTTCTTCTCATCTTCCTGATACTCTGCAAAGCAGCCTTTGATGTGGAGAAACATGAGAGTTTTCACCTGGGAAAAAGGTACCATGTCAGGTGTTAAAAGGGCTTGAATCTTTCTTGGGGGTTGTATGGATACTTTAGGCTCCCACGTGCAGACTGTCATGGAGATCTGACTTCCGTGGAGGTCCTTTTCAAAATGTTCACGACTGATTGGATCTGAAGGTCTTAAACATCAGTAACAGCCAGTTCTGCTTCTCCTTCCCCACCACCCTGGATCAGTTCTCTCATTAAGAGACAACTGACACTGAAACTCAGAAAGGCAGAGGTAACACAGGGAGGTTCCTTGGAAAATTTGCATCTGGGTGTATGTAGTCCCCCTCGATACACCATACAAGTTCTTTGTCCATGCTGCAGAAGACCAGATTTCTCATCACTGCCAACCTCTGGCATACCACCATCCACAAGGAACAGTTCTTATCGCACCACCTTACTCACACCTTCATCCGTCTTGGCTGCACTACAGCAGTGTAAAATACATACCATGGAGCACTCCAGATGCCCCAACAAGCCCACGTCTCTCTCAGCAGCACAGGCTACCTATCAAACCTATTCACTAGTGCGTAACGGAGATTCCCACAGACTTTTCAATAAAGTACTGTGTTTTCATCCCAATCTTCAAAGCTCTCCCTGTAAAGACTTAGTATGAAAGGCCAAGGTGGCCACATGTCTCTGGTGCAGGGATTCTCTACGGCAAGGCTGATGCTCATATAGGCAGGCGTCTCAACCTCCTTCTCTACGAATTAAGGCCACAAACCTCATCACTTTCTACAATAAACATTTTCTATGTCATACTCCTCTGACAGAAATATATAGTGGCATGCAATTAATAGTAGCATGCCTATTAAAAATAAGCAAACTGATAAAAAGGAACCTTAACCAGAACTTTTAGCTGCACACACTTCTTCCCAAAGGGAAAGGATGAGAGAAGTAATAGCTTACAACAGATGTTAATCTTTGTGCTTAACACATTACCGGAAGGTGCTTCAAATATGGTGACAAGCACAGTATAAAAGCTTATGTAGAATAAAACAGATTAACAACTATATTTATTAAGGGCTACATTTTCAGCCAAGCCTCTGCAAACCTTTCTTTTGAAAAAGCAATTTTGTTTCTGTTTTCTGCACGCATACCGTCACTGAATATTAAATACTGTTGCAAAACCCTTAGCTTGGTTATATACCACGCTGATTAAGTTACCTTGAATTAGATTATCTCTCTTCTCCTCTGCTAGCATTCCAGCACGTCCCCCTGGCAGCGCTGGGGGTTATATACCAGAAAGGTGCATGACATCCCTTAGGGGATTATAGTCCTTTTCTCCTCTGATACCGTAATAACGACTTTACCCAATTCAATTATTCCTTACTGAAACAAACAATAAAGTGCTCTTGTCTCTCCATTGCACAATTCTGTGTAACTTTCTATACAAACATGTATACCTGCTAGCTTCTTTTCTAGTTTCACAAAAGGCTGACTTGCATTTAGTAATATTTTTCCACTTCTAATGGCTATGCACAGTCTTAACACATGACACTTAAAAATAATGATTTTTTTTTAGACTTATGATGCAAACGGAGAGAAGCTTTGCAACAGACCAATCTGTTAACACATCTCTCCTACAGTACACAGTGGCATCACACAACTTGGGTTCTGTCTATAGGAGTCGTCTTCCTTTCAAGAAATCTTCCAGAAGCCCTGTCGCCGGGGAAGCCAGGAGTAGTGGTTGGTTTTGGTACACACGTGAAGAGAAGCAGCAGCTATCAGTGGAACTGCACTCATGAGAACTATGACAAGAAATTTAAAAACTGAGAACGTGAGTTTAAGTTTTGGGAACATCTAAAGACCACAGTCTCTGGCTGGGCTCACACAGTACCCAGCGATGAACAAACACACGGGAACAAAACAGCCCTTGTCCCAAAGCAGCCTGCAGCCCAGTGACCAAATTCAGACCCTACTGAATTATGCCTATTAAAATCACTACAGAAGATAAAAAATAAGCAGCGCTTAGCAGAACTGGCTAGAGTTGATTGAAAAACACGCACGTTTCATCTAAAGCGGTTGTGTGTACCTGTTTCTTTTCACCACTAACCTGCGTGATAGCTCTACCGCGGGCACCTGCTACGCGACTCTCTGCTCTACCCTAATCAGCAGTGTCACGAGCAAAGCCATCCCAAGCCCTGCCTTCCACCAGGACTGGAAAAATAGGTCAGAGAAATAGCATTATAATCCGATTTAACTGCTATTCAAATCATCACAGTGTCTCCATTAATTTGAACGAGAATTGGATTGAGCCCAAATTACTGACAACAAAATGGGAAGTTTATTTTAATATCTTCACCATTTCATTTAAAATCTTCCATTCGAAGAACAGAAAATAAGATTTCCCACGTGCCTTCAGGTGGCTACAGCGCGACTTACATTTTTATGTAAACCAGTTCAAAATAGACAGACTGTCTGCAGTGCAGCTGGAAACTGGAGGCCCAACCTGACATGAGGCCACCCCCTCCTTACAGCTGATGGGTGCCACAAAGCAGAGGAACGGCTCAAGAGTAAGAGAGTGCATCACCCATGTGCTTGAGTAGAGGACCTCCAGGATTTGCTTCTCAGAGTGCAGTGGAGAGCCTGCAGTTTCAAAACATCTCACCCAGCTGGAAACCTCAAAGGCCAAAGTAAGAAGAGAAAGACTATCTGGAATTAACTTCCCAAACATCACAGCTCATAGCAGAAATGTTATTTATTTGATGAAAGCAAAAATAACTTCATATTCTGTAAAAAAAGAATTTTAAAAAGAAAAGAAAAAAGGTCTGCCAAAGAGGCTTGTTTTGGCAAATAATGAATGCCTAAAGAAATATTGTTTGTATTATGCAATGAACTTGTAATTAATGTTTGTTTGCTCACCATTTAATAGCAGTTCTGCACTAAGTGATGGGATTTTGCTGCCATTTGTGAATGTGTAGATTTTGAAACTTCATTCCCCATATGGAAGAGCTCCCAGGGGGTCATATCATAAACGCATTCAAATGAACAAAACAAATGACAAGTATCTGTGCAAATGTGGAAAATGAGAAAGCTGTATGTATTACTTTACATCAGTATTGTTAAGTGCCTCAGTTTACTTGTGTGGTATTTTCCTGCTTGACTGCATAGAGGTAAATCAAAAGAGGCTGTCTAGATGAGAATGAAAGCATCAAAAATATAAAACTCCTTTAGGTGTGATGAGGGGCCCTTAAATGGAGGAATCCCCTGTTTGTTCCCGCCAGCCTGGCAATGTTTACGCCTCTCATGCCTACATCTAAATCTAAAGGGAGTCTGAAATCCCAAAGAAACGATGAGACTGGCCAAAAGGAGAAATGTCAGGTAGCAATCGGTGTGCTGTCAAGAATGCAGATTAATCCCACTGACCTGGATTAATCCCATTTATCCACAGGCACCTGAAACAGAAGTGCAATCTGTCTGGCTAAGAGTGAAGCCACTTCCAGAGGGCGACTCAGAGACAAGTAGGCTCCTAACATGGCAGGGATCCCAAAAGGGTTCCATCCAGGCCTTCCACCCCTCCAGAGACAAGACAAGAGGCCGCAGCACATACAGACAAGATTAAACCAGCTTAGGTGACTGCCACTGCGCCTGCCACTGCACTGGCACAGATTACACCTAGACTTAGCTGCCTGAGTAAATAGGGAGGCATGCAGGTGGGCTTATTGAAGCCTTTGCTCCTATGGTTTCATTGCTATTAGGGCTCTACACAATTCACTGTTAAAGCTAGACTTTGCAGACATGGAGGTCAGGGAAGGTGCAATACCTTGAAGAACAAGATTCAGCTATAGCTAATATGCCCGAGCACGGACATTGTACTGCTTTAATTCTTTGTGCAAAATACTACGGACTTCTTGGTAGAGGAGTGATGAATATTGTTTTGTTTTGAAAAAGCTGGCCCATTAATTTTCTGCTACACAGGCACCCAAAGTAAAGGTTTTAGCAGATGCCAAACTCAGTTGGACCCTGCTTGTTAGTATGCTTGGGAGACAGTGGCAAAGCTGCCTCTCAGGAAGTCAGTCCCAGAATGGTAGGATTGTGCCACTAACTCAGAGCAAGGTACAGGAGCCATGCCTGTCACCCAGGGGGGACAAAAGGAGGTTAGTAGCCAGCCTGCTCTGTAACCAAGTCTGATGCATCATCGCTGAGAGGAGATGAACTGTGACAGGATTTAATTCTGCGCATTTTCCAGCTCCTACTGGAAGATACTATACGCCCCTTAATTTACAAAATAATTTTTAATTTGGCACTTGTTTTCTCGGAGCTATGAGGGAGAAGAGGGAAGAGATGTTCTTTACCATAATACCTTCATGGTATTACATGGCCTTGCTTCCTGGCATTTTTATATTTCCATCTGAAGTTGCCAGTTCTCCTGGACCACAGATTCCTATCGACCCTCAAAATTTGCCAGAGACGACTATGCGCTCACCCACAGTTATTACAAAGGAGAGCTTTCACAGTGATACAGTGCTGCAGCTAACTTACAGTTGCCTCCCAGGTCACCTGTATCCAGCTGTGTTGGGGAATGACAGCTTTACATCACTCTCATTTATGGCTATATTAAGTATATTTTGAAGGCATTTGGTTATTTAGTTAGAAGCCAAACTTTCCACTTGTAGATGAAAACTTGATCTCTCTTAAGACATCAAGCAGAAAGCTTTGATGGGTGGAGGGAGTTCCCCCCCCCTAGGAAACAATATGGAAATTTTAAACTTCATTGTAAGCTTTGAGCGGGAGAGGAACATATAGACCATGATGAACTGCAAAGGAGAACACAGCCTGTAAATGGTGCAGGCTGTTGCTGAAGAAGGAGGTATTAGCCTGTGAAAAAGCCAGAAAAAACTCAGAACATAAGACGTACCTCTGATAATGTGGTCTTACATACAGCTGCCTACTTCATTTTTAGTTTTGACAGAAACGAGATTGCTGTGTGGTTATTTCCCATGCTATCTATATGAAACAGAAAATTTAGTGAACTATGGCTTAGGGATGCTGAGGAAGGGTTGATGTTTCATTAGCATTAAGTATGATTGCATAAACAGGTCTGAAATTGAAGGCTGTGCTAGGAAAGGAGTGAAACAAAGTGAAATACAAACAAAAATATTGCCATGAGCTAAACAGCAAGACAGAAAGGATATGTGTTCTTTTCAAAAAGTTGAGCAAATCAGCTTCCTCCACTTTTTCCAATTCTTCAAAATTGAATCTAACACTGAATGAAAATTTTCCTACTTAACAAAAGTATAGAACATTGATGCTTCTCTAAGTGCAGCATTTGCAATGCCGTCATCATTGCTGAAACATAACCTTAATGATAATTTAAGCCCCTGTTACAGGTCTTTCAGCTGCTCTTGAACCTCATCTATTTTCAGGAGCAATCTGCTCATCTTTGACACCCCAAAATGGCAGAAATCAATGTGTTATTATGCTGTAAGAACAACTGAAAAGCACAGTCTTGAACTTGATAAGAAAACTATAACCTTCCTTTATGTTCACAACTTTGCCTTCCACAAAATGTAGTTTAAAGAGAGAATTTAGGGACTTTATCTTGGAAATGCTCCTTCCTCCGGGCACACGTAGCTCACAGATCTTCTACTAGATTCTGCCACTAAGAAAATATTAGGAAAAAAATAAAGGAACAATAGGAAGACCCAACATTGACTTAAATGCTAGAAAAGTGTTCATGTATGAGAAATAGACCTCTAGGGGCCACACAGGGAGAAATATATTTATAATTAATAATCATGAATCCAAAAAGCAAACCACAGAACTGCAGCAAAACACTTGTTGAAAATGACATCCAAAAATTTTGAGAAAGATGGTTGAAATGGGGAATCAAGTGTATGGTTAGGGAAACAGTGATGGATATTCAGACAAGACAACACAGTTTGAAAAAGATTTTAAAAATCTGTGAGTGTAACTCTCCTTTCACTTCTACCCAGCCAATCTTGCCTCAGTCTGGCACCCGGGTTAGTTGGGCCAAAACTTTATACTGGGATAGACAAGGGATAAGGCAAGTAAGTTGGTAAAAGAATGTGTAAGGCTAAATCTTGAACAGAAAGGTTAATACTTCCACCACTTTTTTAATTACAGAATTGCAGATTTTCACTTCTGTGATTCGTGATTCATCTTATAAAGCATAAATTTACATTTCACTGTATGTACTTTGTTCTTCCACAATGAATCTACAAGATTTTTTATAGCTTTTCATTGTGCTAACAGTATGCTCCCAGAAGAAAACTGATTTATCTTCTTTTTCACGAATTGGAGAAAATCACAACTCTGCTGTTCAACTCACTGAAGGTGAGTCTTTATTCAGCAAAATTAGTGTGCTGACCTACCCAGGCCTGGGCACCAGGCAGGAACAGAGTAGAATACATATAAAATGACACAAAACCACCTTTGGAACTGTATTTTGTACCTGAGGTAGCACTGCTGGTCCTTGTCCTGCCAACCTCTGCAAGGAGCTGACCTGAGGAACCTTAATGGGCACTGCAGTGATAGTTCCCAAAGTCTGTTGGAAGAAAAACAGTTGAACACAGCTTAAAACACTTGCACAGCTTCCCCAGATAGAATCTGCCCGACCCAGCGGTTCCCCTTCCAGCTCTTTGTTTGTCTCTTCCCGACTTATGATGGAAGGGTATAATACATCAGTCCATTTGAAGACCTCTCTCTTCTGCCTAAAGAGTCAGAGACTCTTCCTTCTCTTGAACCTTCTCTATAAAGCACTTTTAACTGAAGCCTATTGTCCCCTTAGAGCATTTGGTAATTCTGAGTGCAAAGGATACATCTCATTGTTGTGAAGTTTTTTTGGTACACAAAGAAAATACAAGTGTGCTGCCATGGCTGAGGGCTGTCTAGGCACTAGCTGGTTTTCAAAAGAGATCTGAAGAAAGGTGAAATGCACCACAGTGAAACTTCAAAACGTGCATTGGTAAGATGATGTATTTCATGGTAGCCAGGGTCACAAGAGAAGTTCACTGTATCTTAGTAAATAGTAAATACTGAATTATTAAAACTGAGAGCTACCTATAAATCTGCTACAGCACACTGTAACATAACATTCAGCTAAGACGACATCCATTTGGTCCAACACAGCAGCTGTTACTATTCCACGTTTATTTTCTCTACTCACTCTTCTGTTAGTTGTATAAAAAAAATTATTCAAAGCTTATTTGAGACAGAACAGAATAGAACAGACTATTTCAGTTGGAAAGGACCTACAATGATCATCTAGTCCAACTGCCTGACCACTTCAGGGCTGACTAAAAGTTAAAGCATGTTGTTAAGGGCATTGTCCAAATGTCTCTTAAACACGGACAGGCATGGGGCATCGACCCCCTCTCTAGGAAGCCTGCTCCAGTGTTTGACCACCCTCTTGGTAAAGAAATGTTTCCTAATGTCCAGTCTAAACCTCCCCTGGCACAGCTTTGAACCATTCCCACGCGTCCTATTACTGGATACCAGGGAGAAGAGACCAGCACCTCCTTCTCCACTTCCCCTCCTCAGGAAGCTGTAGAGAGCAGTGAGGTTGCCCCTCAGCCTCCTTTTCTCCAAACTAGACAAGCCAAAGTCCTTAGCCACTCCTCATAGGACATGCCTTCCAGCCCTTTCACCAGCTTTGTTGCCCTCCTCTGGACACATTCAAGGACCTTCACATCCTTCTTAAATTGTGGGGCCAAGAACTGCACACAGTATTCAAGGTGAGGCCGCACCAACACTGAATACAGCGGGATGATCACCTCTTTTGACCGGCTGGTTATGCTGTGTTTGATGCACCCCAGGATGGGGTTTGCCCTCTTGGCTGCCAGGGCACGCTGCTGCCTCATATTGAGCCTGCTGTCGACCAGCACCCCCGGGTCCCTTTCTGCAGGGCTGCTCTCCAGCCACTCCTCTCCCAATTTATACTTGTGCCTGGCATTAATCTGTCCTAGGTGCAGAATCTAGCATTTGGACTTGTTAAATTTAATCCCATTAATCAGAGCCCAATGCTCCAATCTATCTAGATCCCTCTGCAAGGCCTCCTGTCCTTCAAGAGAGTCAACAGTACCTTCCAGTTTGGTATTATCAGCAAACTTGCTAACGGTGCATTCAACTCTTGCATCCAGATCGTTGATAAATATATCGAACAGGACTGGCCCTAGAATTGAACCCTGAGGAACACCACTGGTGACCGGTCACCAGCCAGATGTAGCCCCATTCACTACAACCCTTTGAGCTCTGCCCTTCACCCAGGTCTTCACCCAGCACACCATGAACCCGCTCATCCCACAGCTGGACAACTTGTCCAGAAGGATGCCATGAGGGACAATTGTCAAAAGCCTTACTAAAATCCAGAAAACCTACATCCACTGCCTTCCTTTCATCCACTAGGCAGGCGACCTTACCATAGAAGGATATCAAATTAGTTAAACAGGACTTTCCTTTTGTGAACCCATGTTGACTGTGCCTGATGATTGCATTATTCTTTAAATGCTTTTCAATAGTACCCAGTATAAGATATTTGAGGTAGCAGCCTCTATGAGCAAATATATTGCTGCATTCTATATAAAATGTACTTTGTAGATGGAGAAGAGATACTTCTTAACCCAGTATTATCTTTAACCCTTATGAATACAGTTGGATACCAAGAGTAAGCAAATTATGTTTCTGTACTACAGAGTCAAGTACACAAAAGTTTCCCCCCGCCTAAAAATCTCTGTGTCTGTTTAGCTCCAATCCTTTGCTGGCTTTTCATCTATCTGTAGCGATACAGTTATCTATAGATGTACATTTATGCGTTCTGTTATAGATGGTCTGAATGGCACCTCTTTTTCAAGCCTCACCCACAGAGGCTCCTAAAATACTGGATCTGAGATGTTGTAAATAACTTGTACTTTATTTTCTCCATTAAAAAGGACAGATAGCTTATAAATTTAAGATTGCGCCATAGGTCTAAAGAACATAGCTAACTTTTCCCCTTCAACCTCTTTCATTCCTTCATCCCTGATTACAGCTCATATTTTGGTTAACTGGCCAATATTCTTAAGGCAAGATTTTATAACTTCTATCTAATGTTTCTTAATTGCTGTTGGGATGACATGGCAATATAAGCAAGCAGATGACTGTCATTATAACAGCAAGAGACACTTAGTCACTGATCACAAAAACTTATCAGGCTGCTAGAAATAGCTAATAAGGAAAGAAAAATAGATTCAACTGAATTTCTCTAAATTTAACTCCCCTCCAAACAAAAGTATCGGATCACAGCCAGTAAGATAAAGTATGCTAATATTACCCCAATCTGGTAATGAAATTTGTCAATAGAAAGGAACAATAATGTAATCAGCTCAAGGAAAGCGAAACTGTGTCAGGTTTCCTCAGACCTCAATATGTTCTCCTCAGACCTCAACAACAGAGAGGTAAAACAGTCTATTTCATTCTAACTACAGTGTTTGATAAGAATACCATGCATTTTCATGCAGAATATTTTTAATAAACTTGTCCTACAGAGTTTATATTTTTAACTCTGCTACTCCTCTTGGAGACATTTGGGGGTGTGATGTTATATATTCAGCAAAGATTAACATTTGCATAAGATTTGCCTGAGTTAAACAACAAGGAGAGCTGTACAGTTATAAACATGCAAGACAATTTCTCCTGAGTAGTCATGGATTATCGGTACCCTGGATTATCCATGGAAAAATATACTCCATTAAAATTCTGTCTTGAGCCAAGGGTGGGGCGGGGGCAGAGAAAGCAGCATTTCCACCCATGGATGCCAGAACAGGTAAGTTCTACCTCCCTGCAGAAGTAAAGGTATTGGGAACAGAGTGAGGAACTTCCACAGGGGGTACCAGGTGGGGTACCAGGGGGTATTTCCACTGCAGTTATCCTTACAGGGTGGCACATGGAATAAAAACAATGGGAACGATACTATAAACTATCTGAATTAATTACTTCTTCGTCCTGTCTACCATATCACAAACTCACACATTGGGAAGGACAACGTGATGAATTCCTGCAGTCGGGAGAGAAGGAGAACTTGAGCTGCCACCTGCTGCTATTGCCACTTATTAGACACATCACAACCTCCTGCTTTATATTAGCATGAACTAAAATTAATTCAGCCCAGTTATTTGCTTTGTAAGGTGAATACCAAAGTGAACTTTCCAACGCACACTAAAGGAACTCAAAGTTTATCACAAGCATGATCTACATTTTCCCTCCATCCCAACACTGCTTATATATAGAATGAGATTTCTTGCACAACGCAGTGAAGCCTGAGTTTTCCCTGGAAACACCAGGAGCACCACAACTTCTCCTGGGCTGCACATATTCCCTCTACAGAAAGTTAAAACAAGAATTTCTTCCTTCTGGAAGGTTGTGCTTAAAGTGTGGCTGCACCTCTCATCATTTTTATATATGCTACCTCTGACCTTGAAAACACACATTCTGATATTCCTGTTCCTAGAGGTACATGTGGATTTGCAAGGATTTTCAAACTGGCCAACAGAATACCATGTATTAAAATACGAAGTGCTGACTCTGAGGGAAATTGGGAATTTACTATAAGAATCAAATTACTCAGAAGTTAGATAAGATACAGTTATCAGTTGGTAGGATGCACAAAATCTCCATGTCTGAGCAACAAATCTCTTTTCTTGTACTACTTCAAATATCAATCACAAGGAAAAAAATCAACAAACCAATCCTGTCTAGAACAGAATGCCTCTGTCCTGTGAGGAAGGAGCTCATCTCAGCCTCTGGGTGCATCGTTGGGCCAATGCTGTTTTATGTTTCAAAACACTTAACGACTGAGCCAAAAGTAATGGGAGTGAGAGAAGAAACAAGAAACGCCATAAAACTACTCTGCACTGTTCTCTTAGCTTCACTTGAAGACAAAGCCAGGATGTATTGTCTGTGGATATCAGAGAAATGAACTATCATTAGTTCTGTCACCTGCACTCTCAAAAAATTCATCAGATTTATTTTCCTGAAGTAGGAGTTCTGCAGCGATCTCGAGAGAACAAAAACAAATTATGGCATTCTTAGGTTATGAAATTTTCAGTGACAAAGATGCAGCCTCCTGTTTACAAATGGTTTTATAGTAAGGATCTGTTATTTAATATTCAAGGAAACAATCTCAGTATAAAAATCATATGGCCAAGGGAAAATTCAAAACTTTAATCTCACATTAATAATAGCACTATACTATGTTCAGACAGAGAGATATCTAAGAATCTGTTTTACTCTTCACTATTTACATTGTTTTGTTATTGTTTCCCAGCGTGGGCAATAAATAGTTCAAGCTGTTGTATCAGCAGAATTCAATGACAGAAACCTCTGTACTTTTCCTGTAACACGTTTCATCTGTTATCTCGGGGTACTTCACCTGGGTCAGTATTATTGTCTCTGTTTTAGTGATGAAAAAATCGAGATTTAGAGGTAAAATAATGTTGTCAGGGATAGACTGTTGTGCAGGTGGAAATGCAAGCCAGACTTCTTACTTCCAGTATCTCATCCATGTGATTGATTAACCTCATCTCATCTGTTGATGTAGAGTCATATCTGAGTTGCCTAATTTTTAGGTCAGATTTTAATGATCAGACCAGGATGTTTCCATGATGATGGATGAAAGAGGTGAAGTATAAAACAGAGGGAATCACAGTTGCGGTCTCTGCAAAGAAGGAGGTGCAGTGCTAGAATGGATGGTTGGGCAGTTTGGCTCTGGGCACATTTTTCAGTGCACTGCTTTGTTCCAGTTTAAGTGGTAAATAAACGAGCAGATAAAACCACTTGCGTGGTAAATAAAAAAGTAAACGTCCTTATCTGATGTTCTTGGCCAGGCAATGAGAACTGGACAAACTCCCCATGGCTCAAGCTATAACAGGACGAATACTGCTCACACTCACCTTAATACTTCAGTTCTAGCTGGGTCCTCAGCTCAAGCCCATGGGCTGCAAGAGGTGAGTAATCAAGATACCCACACCCCCCCCTGCAAAAAGGGAAATAAACTTTTTTTCCTCCTGTTAACAGTGTGTCGTGGTTTAACCCGTCGGCAACAGGACACAGTGCCACCTATTTTCACTCACAAACTGTCCAGGCTTGCCACGGTGAGCCTGGTGGATCAAAGACTCACCATTCACTAATTCCACACTATCGTTTTCATCCATGTGGGCCTTGTTTTTTTTCTCCTTCCTTTTTTCCAATTTGTCCAAAGAGCAAGCTGGTGCACATTCTTATAAACCTTTAATTAACAAGCTGAAAAGACATTTTTCTGGCAATGCCTGACCTTTAAGCACTTTGTATGAATTTATCGATACCAGCAGAAACAATAATTTAAAAGGTTATTTTATGAGTGCTGAATAGTTTATGGCAGCACTTTTGTCAAGATAAATGAGTTTCTTATTTCTACATTTACAGCTCTAAGCATTTTAATAAAAAAGGTCCATAAAAGTCAAAGATAACTCCAAATCTCTCCTCTATCTAAGTCTGCTTGGGCTCTTCTGGTGACCCCTGAAACACCTACAACGTGGAGGGAGCACCGAAATATGCAGTGACGGGGGAAAGTGAAGAGCCAACTTTCAGTCTGCCTCAGAATTGTTTTGATTTGATTATATGCATTGAAGCCAGATTTACTATCTTTATAATGAGAATTTTTTTCAAATAAAAACAAATTAATCGGGTGTATTTCCTACCGCCTAATTCACTAAACTTTACGTCCAGCAGCACTTACTATCCCAGGCAAGCATCTGGGAGCTCATGACCCCTTGCTAATTCCTACCTCAAGCACCAGCCTCAGCCCTGGACTCGAACAGGAACCTCAGCCACTGCATCACCCACTGTAGGAGTTAACGGCTAATGAATGCATATGGCTGCAACACAAACCACTTCCAAGCCCCTGTCTTCAGTGACCTATACAGAGCAGACAGGTATCTGGCATGTCAGGGACACCTCTTTTTGCTTGAGCAATCCACAGATGCCCTCAGACAGGAACCGCAGCAGGCCCGCTGTGTAGGTGACCTGCAATCTCAGTTGCTGGGCAAATGTCATCCAGTAGCACGCTCCAAAGGGTCACATTTCGAATTGCAAAAACAGGTGAAGAGATGCAAATGAAATAATCTTTTTCAGTGGTCAGTTTACTCGGTAAGAAAATAATAATGATAAGAATTTAAAAAAAGAAAACCAACCCGAAAGCCCTAAAACAGGAGGACACAGTTGCATTAAAAGACAAAAAAAGCAGTTCCTCCCATGTAACCAAAAGAAAATGAAAAATTTAGAAGATATTGCCAAATGCAGTTAAAAAAGAAAATCACTTCTCGCCCTCAATTCTTCTATTAATACCCAATAGCGTTGTAACAATTTACTGTATTTTCTCCTCCTATGCTTCTCCTGCATTAAATCAACACCATCCCTAGATCAAGGCTCTCAAAGACAACTGAGGGATAGAAGTGTGGGGACAGTGGCAAGTAGAAGACATAAAAAGGGAAACAAAGAAGTATGGCATGGACAGAGAATAAGAATTCAAAGGATGCAGGCTAGAGATGGTTAGAGCATAAAAGGATGCTGAGGCAGAAACAAGGATGAGATTTACATTGTCCATGATCAGATAAGGGCCATGCATTCAGTTTCCTACTATTATGTTATGACTTCTTTAGTCAATGCCTGAGTTTTTAAAGCCATGACTTATGCACACTTGTGATTTTAGTAAACTTCTGCATTTCAGCCCTGAATGAATACATACATATATCTCTACAGATATGTATCTCTACTTTATCGAAAGATATTTACATTTTACTCAGTTTGGGTAAGTATCTTTGTCAGACCATTGCTATGTTTGCTTTGAATTACAAATTCCTTTCCCCCTCATTTGGATGTACTAACAAATGCTTAAGGACCTGTTCCTACAATTCATTATCCGTACAAATTCATTGTTGAGCTTGGGTACATGAGCAGTTTAGGATTAGATCACAGATGTAAAACTCTTAGGGGACACAACTCTCCTCCCATTCCAGAATTACACCAGTACAGATATAATCACTGAAGTCAATCACTGAAGAGAATCAGACTGAATGAGTAACAGAAGGTTAAAAAGCCACATAGTTTCAAAAGCCTTTCACTACAGCATGTTACCAAAATAAATACTTAACTCAGGAACATATGGGTTTGTTGTATCGTAGCAGAACAGTTCAATTATTTGAGTTCAACTGACACTGCGCTGCTGTATTATTTGCAAACTATTTTATACTGACATCAATACTGCAGCACAAATATTGTGTTCCTGCAATGTATTATAGAAACACTAATCTTTTTCTTTTTAAAGTACATATGCATCTCTCTAAGATCTAGGTCTTCTTCGTGTTGCAAATAAGACACCTAAGCTATTAAAAAAATGTTTTTGTCTGTTATGTGTTCAATATTGGCAACAACAGTTTTACAGAATGGATTTTTAATGTGGTAGTGACAGGGGAACAGATTGCTATGGCAACAGCAAAGATGAAAATTCTTAACCTGAATGGATCGTCACTGAAGTAATTGCAGGGGTTTTTTACCCATTCTACATCCATTTTACAACTTGAATGCTGCATTCAACCTTGAGCTTGCTTTATATAAATGCCAAGCACTACATGCAACCTCCAAGTTCATTTGACTTAAAACTTGCTGCACTTTACCTCAATAATCCAGGAGAGTTGCTGTCCTCTAGCTAACCTAAACATCTGAAAGCTATTATTTTTCCATATAGTCCACCAGTAAAAGCACTGTGCACTTGGATATAACTTTGAAGAGCCCTGCAAGACACGTATGCATATATGTTTCTTCTTTCCTTCTAGACTTAACTTCCATAAAAATCTGTGGAAATCATTCTTCATTTTCAAAATACGGTGCATCACTGTGCATGGTATTTCTAATGATCTGGTGGAATAATGGCATATTTCAGTTTCACACGCAGATTGTATCCCAAAGAGACTGCACTTCAGACACATATTTTGTGTAAACAGTAATTTAATTGGAATTTCATAGAAATTTAAAGATTTCTCTTCCAGCTTTTAAAAGTGTTTGTTTTCCTCATTTCCTTTCTCTTTACTCAGAATTCATTAATCATGCTCTTGTATGCACATTTATTATTGTTATGAAGTAGACAATCAGAAACACAACAAGTCCTGTTGCTTTTTTTAAAATATCAGTATTTTTCAAACCATTCTTTCTTTGGGCACTGAAAAGACCATTTAAAGCAACCCTCATTATAGCCAATTAATGACGACTCAAACTACGCCAGATGCTTTTGCACTGAAACAGCCTACAACTGCTCTCACTGCCCGTTACAAGGCCCAGTACCAGGGTGGCAACAAGCAGCAGGAGGCAAGGTACCACCTGAAATTCCAAACCTGCTTTGAAAACCACGGTGTGACCAAATTCTTAATTGCAGCTGAGGTGCTGCTGAGTACTCACCCTTTCAACACCACTCATCTGCAAGGAAACCTACAGTGGTATCAAAGCTCTTGAGGGTACCAGAGGAGTATATGCAGAGATAAAGCAAACAGTTTTCTGCTTTTACCGTGGCTCTTAGGCTTTTCAGAGCACCATCTGATTTATCTCTGCTTTTACCACAGCTCTCAAACTTTTCAGAGCACTATCTCTACTTCTTGCCACTTGCACATTCCCATCTGGGTAAACGCAAAAATACAAACTCTGTTTGAACACACTGTGGGTATATATTCTGGCAAAGGAAAAACATGGTGAATAAAGTTCATGAGTTTCCCTGGTTCAGAAATCCCACTGGTTACTTACACAAGAGGGTAGATAGCTGTGCCAAATACCTGTTCTTAAACACAGCTTTCATCACATTATTTACTGGTTAGTATTTTTTTTAAGGCACCACCATTTTTATCAAAGGAAAGAGTCAGGATTTTTCCACAGTCATTAGATCACACTCTAAATTTCTGAAGAGAAGAGAAGAGAAGAGAAGAGAAGAGAAGAGAAGAGAAGAGAAGAGAAGAGAAGAGAAGAGAAGAGAAGAGAAGAGAAGAGAAGAGAAGAGAAGAGAAGAGAAGAGAAGAGAAGAGAAGAAGAAAGTTTGGCTATGTAAACTGCATCAGCATGCACATACCTGTTCTGTGATTTGAAGCTTTATTCAGAAATCATATTCAATTAATTAAGTCTCCACCTCCTGCACAAATGAGTGTAGTCTCACTGAGTCGCAACAACACCACTCAGCAGCTGTGATCACACCTATAGTCTCTTGCTCAGCTGATTCATAAAAGATTTGCTGTTTAACTACTAAACTGTTCCAGGTTGCTGTTGTTTTTAATGACTAATGTCTTCAAATTACTTATTCTCTGTTCACAGTCTGTGGAAATATTTCTGAGTAAAGGGAAAAATGCATGCACAGCGTGTCGCACAAAGCCTCTCCCTCAAGAGAGTTCAAGCATGAGTGAAAATCTTCAACAGAGCCCCAGCAGCTGCTAAAGTACTACTGCTCTACCTCAGCTGCAGAACATGAGGATTAGGCTATGGAAAGAGAAAGCAGGGGGAGGAAAAATGAAGGAGGAAATGACCATCATTCCTTAGTGATTTAGGAATCCTCATCAATCCGAATGGCCCATGCAGCCTATCAGCAGCTACTGAAAAATTAAGATTATCTTCCAAATCATTCCACCCTAGCACCCATAGGGCTCAGAGCTGCTTTTGCAGTTCTTGCTCTGAGCTTTTATTACACATTCTTCAGTCACTCTGAAGAACCGGGAAACATGAGGGAAGTGACAGCCTGAGACGATCTAATTGCTCGCTGCCACACAGTGCCTTTTGTCAGGCCCTGCGCTGAGCTAATTCAGCTTGCTAGCCAGGATAAAGAAAGTTTTCTCCTAGTTGAATTAGCTTAGGAAAGTATCCAACAAGCAACAGAATAAAGGCAAGGGAAAAAGCAATGTTCTTAGCTGGAGGGGGGAGGGAGGGGAAGACAAAAACCACAAAGGCAGGGGAACAGAAAAATGGAATGATGGTTCCAACCTTTTTGGAGAAAGGAAGCTATTAGATCAGCTCAGCCATAATAACTGGATGTGGTTACCAAAAGTAACTTCTGTGAGCATAGAACTTGGGGAAGGAACATGAAGACTTTGCCTGAATTCCATATAAAGTGTGTATAAATATGATTGATCTTAAAATTCTACTGTTAATGTAATTTGTTAGAAAAAAGGAAGCAATAACTTTCCCAGGAAATGTTAATTTGAATGTGCAGAACATTCCATAAGCTTGCTTTATTTTTTTTTTAGGCAGACTACTCAGCAATATTGAGCCACTTGCCCATCAACAAAACCCAGCGGAAAATACTGCTTTAGTACAGCATGGCTGAATTACCGTTGCTATTGAATTCTTAACTTTGGTATTCCACAGTTCTAGGATTGCGGCTGTGAAAAATCATTGCAGATATTGCTACGTAGGTGCCTTCTTCTAATTAAAAGAAAATACTGAAATAGAGCAGCACCTTATTTAGTTTTGGAGGGTGATAAACTCTACAGTATTCACTTACAAATGTAATTGATTCTTTGGTGATCCAAATAAAAAGGCTGATCTTTTATGTTGATTTGTTCAGACAGTAGCAGGATTTGGCAAATTTATGCTTATAGAAATAAATTCATAAATATATACGTAAGATACATATATATACACTATGTGTGTGTGAATACACAAACACACACTTCAGAACACATAATAATATATTACACATAATATTTTCCCAGAGTTGTAAATATACCAAAATGAGCACCCGTGTTTCCCTACAATGACAGAACTAGGAAATCTTAGAGTTAGTAAGTAGAAAATCTCCTCTTCTTCCTGAGATGCTGCATTAATATTAGTGCTAGCAGAACTAGCCTTATAAACACTAAAGTCAGCAAAGGTTCCTTTGTTTCCAAGCCTAGAAACTGTATCTGTTTCTGGAGTGCAGAAATTGTAAGACACAAACCAGAAAAAAATCAAACCACAACTCTGGTCTACTGTCTAGCCCGTGTGACTTTTTCTGGCTCTTACTTAGGACGTTTCATCCTGCTAGTCCCAGATAAACCTGGATACTGGGACATCTTCCAAGGTCCCAGTAGGCTCAGTTTCAGAAAAAGCCCCAATGTGCCTGTGTCCAACCTAGCTCCAGCTAAAGAGTTCAAAATCACCTTCTCAACTCTCGCTGCTGAGCTGCTGTCAAGCCTTAAAGACAATAAAATCCTCATGTGCTTCAGATTTAACCATTAATATTCTCTGGACACCTGAAGGTTTGCTTCTTGGCAAGCCCGGAAACATCACCTTTGAGGTGTCAACAACTCAGTACCTAGAACTGAATCCACAAACGCATGAAGGTATCGCATGGTACCATGTCCAGCTCTTAGGTGCCTTGCTGCAGTTCTTAATTAGGCATCCAAGTTTCCCTGTGTAGGGTATCCAAAGAGTATGACAGGGCACCTTGGGAAAGAAATTTGCAAACCACCACCCTAGGGCAGAAGATAGATGTCTAGATAGGTGTGTTCAATAGGAGTATTTACTGCGTTACTGACTCCAGGCCTTTGGAGTCAACTTACTTTGCTCTGAAAGAGGAGACCTGCTTCATTCCCACTGGGATTCACCTCCCTGAGCCTCCTCCTGGAGACTAATCTGTGTTCAACCACTTTCATTCAAAGCACACTCTAAGAAAGCTGTCCTTTCCTTTTTTCCTCCTTCCCGTCTTTCCCTTCAACCAGTTTCTCAGGAGTTCAATCACCTACTCCAGAGAAGGAAGATTACAGTTCCTACACCCACACATGGGTCTGTAAGCCATTTAACTATCAGAACATACCTGGGAGAAAGACTCTTCTTCCAAGCTTTTCTGCTAAATTAGTCAGTGAGAGAAGAAAGAATGTGGTCTCGTGGCCCAGTGGTTAGAGAACACTTGGGGGAAAAGACAACCGACAATTCCAATCAATGCTTTGGTCACCTTGTTGTGCAACCCTGTTAACATGATAGCAGTTCTTACAATGCCCCAGTGCAAACATTTTGGCGCACAGGGAATATGACTAGTAGAAATAGAGGCATTTATGCATTTCACCCGGGTCCAGACTTGATAGCTACTGAGCAGAGTTTGAGGATCTAAGTTTTGAACTCCGGACAGCTAGCTGCACTTCAACACTGAAGTACTCCCAAAGATCTAGTCTAGATCTCTTTTGCTAGAAATAAAAGACATAGGGAGAAAATATGTCCTGTTTTCAGCTTGCGTGCTTTGCAAATTAGACAGCACAACAATAATGTCTCCATAAAGGCAGAACCATGAACCTTTATGAGTCTTAGTTCAATGAAGGTCTGTGCAAGTATCTGTATGGAGATCATTGCAGAGATCAGGACTTCAACCCAGTCATTCCCAGAGCTAAAAGGGGAAAAATTTTATTCCTTTTTTTTTTTTTTTAATTGCACAATGGTATCTTAAATCCAAAATAATTGCCAGGGAGATACAAAGAGAACTTTACTACCCAAAATTTCTATTAATTTTTTTAGACTGACTGGTTCTTACTCAAACAGGGTTATTTATATCATGCCATTGACCCAAAAATCAAAACATGGGTAAGGGATGTTACTCAGGTCTTCAGTTATCTTCTATTTGCAGACATGAAAGTTCTGTATAGTCTACAACCTGACACTGTAAATGGAAAAATCATTAAAATTAGGATGAACAGGTCACAAAGTTGTTATTTTTTAAAAATTAGAAGTTCCTTTTCAGAGAAAATGTAATAATAATAATCATTAATGGCATACTAAGCCTATTGTATTGTTATTAGGAAAATGGTTAGAGACATACTAGGGATGTAATCTTGTAGATTAACTCTGCTGGTATAAATCTAGCTTCACTATACTTGACTTCAGTGGAGATATTCCAAATCCACACATTTGAAAATGCTCATAAAATTTGTTGAGTAATACTTTGTTATTAAGAAGATTTAACACACTTAAACTTATTGAAGGACACCATGTATATCAAGACATAGGTTGATTCTGGTTCTATGTAATAACTTCAAAAATCAGGAACAATTCCTGGACTCAGGCTAGAGGAACCAGAGTTTGAGCTCTTATTCCTCAAGACTTGAGAACAAAGTGTAAACACTTTGAGCCATCATAGTGGTGGTTCAAAGCCACTTACTCTGGCTTTAAAGCCCACATTAAGAACACAGATATAGCAGAAACCTGAAGCTTTTTATCTTCTCATACTTATAAGGGAGGTCGGTCTTTTCTTTTCCAGCAATACTAACAAACGCAGTGTCTAATTTCCTGTATAACAAGAAACGTTAAAAAGTGATAAATGTCGACAGAATATAGACTATTGGCTCATATTTTGAAAAGACAAGTGCAGGGGAAAATGAATATTGTAGTGTTCCACTATGAAGACAACATTGTGAAATCAGCGAATAGGGTGGTGGTATTTTGTTAGAGCAAATGCTAATTAATTACCACATACAGTCTTCTAAAATCATACCCGGTAGTATCCCTGCCAAATTTCTACAATATTCTCATCACTATTATGCTAAAATAGCTGTCTTTTAAAAATATTTTAGTGTACTGATTCTTTAAAGAGAAATTAATATTACATTAAACAAGGCTGACTTGTGTTTTTCTTTTACACCCGTAAGGACAGTAAACATTTAAGGTAAGACCCTTAAATCATTACCACTTCAGCAAACTACAGGAAACACAACGTTACTTAAATCTTATCAAAGCTGTCATGCACTTTCTGCTATTACCTATTCAATCACTGCTAGTTCAGTGATCTTGTATGTAAAAATGAACTTATCTCCAACCCAGCCAGTCTCATTGTTTGATTCAGTGAGGGATGCAACAACCAAATTGTTTGTAATATCACAATCCATCACTATACGTGCAAATTTGATGACACAGTCACTGAACTGGGGTCTTAATAAAATCAAACACGAGAAACAGGCTAAACAGAGGACTATGCTAAGGATCTCACTGAGGAAAAAAAAAAAAAAAAAACCCAGTTGTACCCATTAACTAAATGTCTTGTATAAAAGCAGTGGGGACATGTTCTTGCTTTCACTGGTCAAATCTCCAAGGACAATATTTGGCCAAATAATTAGACTAATCAAAAAGATTAAGACCCCAGCACAGAAAAGCAGGTAAATGCAAACTCAGTTACAAGCCCATGATTAATCCTACTGAAGACATGTGAATTATATACATGTTAAACTCAGGGTTATGCTCAAGTGAAGGACAAACTTGAACCTGTTTTCTGAAATTACTGATATTGAAGCCTGATTGTAAGATCAACAAAAAGAATTTTGGTTTGTCTTACCTTGCCTGGTACCTGGCTTATTTTAAAAGGGTCTATGTTTCAGTTTTCATAATGATAAAAATCCAAGTCCAATGCAAGTCTTTCTACTCAGAGGGCAAAAACATGACTCAAGACTACAGCGCGCCTTCTGCACAAGAATTATCTGCACTGAAGGAACATCAAGCCCAAGAGTGATTTAAAAGCAGTCAAAGAAGAAACAGGCTCATGATAAATAAAAGTTAGTAACTAGTCTTTTCCCACCCATACACACATATATGAGTATCAAAAACACACGATATAGCTGTTAACAGGCATCCGCCAACACTCTGTCCTTGTCACTGATGGAAATTGAAATATATCTGTCTTGCCATTCAGCTATTCTCTAAATTTAGAGAGGAACAAATTTGGTTAAATTTGGATCAGATCACTTTCTGACTCACATTATCCTACAACTTAGCAATCCTTCACACATCACACAAAAAAGGCCACCGAATGTAATACATAATCTCTTACCTTTATGAGGCACCGCACACCGTCAAAGCAAGGAATACAAAAATACATCGTTAAACAACAGGAAACCCATACAAACAATTCTGATATAAACAGCAGAACAGTGCTTATGTGTCGAAATATGCGTTCAGAGAGCCAAATCTTTAACTAGTGGAAACTCACGTAAGTCCATCATTTTGAGCACAACGCTAGATTCCTAGGCAGTGAGGGTCTGCCCTTCCGTATACGAGCATCTCCACAGACAGATTTTTTTTTTCTCTCTCTCACATACACAAACACTTTTAATTGCTTATTGTGTAGCAATTTAACTTGAATTTTTATAAAATGGCTGTGATGTGAAGAAAAGACAACAACTAAACCCTAACATCAATAAGTGCTAATAAATATTAATATAACATAAGCACCACTTTTATTGCAATGTGAAACCAGTTTATTATCCACAGATGAAATCAAATTGTTGCCTTTATTACTGTCAGGAATGACTTCTAAGATATTTCTATTTACTACTTGAGCATTCATCAGCACTCTGTATTTACAGCATCTAGTCTCTCTCTCTCTCTCTCTCCCTCTCCCCACCCATTTATACATAAAATAATTTAAGAGCAGCATTTTCTGATACAGTTTTCCAATTAATTTAAATATAGACACAAATGCACATTATGAGATTAGTAGCAGACCAATTGCCAAATCCTGATACAGTTATAACACCAACAGGAAATCTTATGATGCTTGTTTTTGCAATATGAACATTGAAAGAAGATAAATACAGAGTTTGCAGTCTGGTATCAAACACTCAAATTCCTGCAAATTATTCAACTACCCCACAAACTCTGCGGATAATGAAAAAACCCCTTTTGACAATAAATAGAACTAAGACGTTTGGCGACATTCCAAAGCCTTTCATTTCCTAAAGTGGTGCCTTTTATTAAAGTAACAGTACATGTAGAATAAGTGGATGTTTTTATGCATCCTGTAATTTAGAAAACCTAAGAGATGATTTCCCCACCCCCAAAGTTGATCATCTTCCATTATTACAAACTGCACTTCAAGTTCGAATCACACAGCCCTCAAATTTTCTGTCCATCCCCTCACATTCTTGCTCCCCCATTTTAAATAGAACTAACTTGAAAATTCTGACATTTTCAAGAATGCTTGCCTGGTAATTTCCGTATGGCACAGACAGCCTCCAATTACAATGAAACAGCTACAGTGTATTACCATTTTTAGAGCATTCTTTGGTTTTCTGAAGTGAATCAAAGCTCTCCATGGGAGCTACTCTGATTAGCGTCAAAACAATAATGTGCTATAGACTCTCTGTACTAGGAAAGGAACTTGGAACTTTGTTTACATGGATGATATATAGGCACGTATAAAAATATCACAGAAACTTCCATGAGGGGACTGCCTATATATTCCTACGTTTTAAGACCTTCCTTATTAGGAAGTTAAAATAGCTCCCAAGAAAAGGCATGAAATCCAAGCAAATGCATTTCCCTCCTTTAACCTGGTCTCTTTTGTTTGGTTTTCTGTACACAGGCCAATTAATTACTTCTGGCTATAAGGACTTAGATATACAAACAGGCTGAGAGCTCCGTCATTCTTCTGCAGTATCAGGAATCATTGACAAAACGAAAGTAGTTTTAGTTAATCTCCTTCTGCTCATGTTCCTCGGTAGAGACTCTTCTCGGACACTTGCAGTAGGAAAATCCATTCCATAAACACTGAAGTAGCACATCCATACCTACATCCCACTTGACATGACCCTGCAGAGGGGACGTTTGGTGACACAAAGGTTGCAGAAGACACAACCATACTATGGTCTCCAAAACTGGGACTTGCTATTGTTTCCTGGTCCTTTAAGTTCTTGCAGCCTGGGGTTTGTTTGCCAGTGCCCACAGTAACAAATTTGGAAAGGTTGCTCCTAGATTCTTACAACGAAGCATCAGACAGTCAGTGTGAGTCCACTTTTGCTTATCCTTTCCTGCTGAATACTCCACTGCCTTCACTGGAAATTTTTGGCTATGTAAGAAATACCATGTTGGGCCTAATCAGGTGTTATTCAGTTGCTGAGAGTCTTTATTCAGTCTTTGATACCAGTGGGTGTTTGACCCTATTGTAGACCAAATGAAAACGCAGACTGAGAAAAGCAGAAATCCACGCACTTTAGATGTATTGACCATATACGTACGTCTGGGATATTTAAAAGGAAGCCATTTATAATCAGGAAGCATAAGTGCTTATTCTGAATCTGACATTTAAATATCCCATCAACAGCAACCAGCATTGCAAAACGGTTTAATTAACCTGAAAGGATGTAATTTTATGCTATTTAGCAAGAAATACAAATTTTAAAGTGCTTTTACGCGGTATATATCAGAGTAGTAAGGCCAAATCCTGCTCTTAGCTACCCATATTTAAATATGGAGTAAATTCACGTACCTCCCTTAATAAACCTGCAACTAAGATGGTGTAAATACAAACAGAATCTGTCACACATGCTCTATAATCCATTTCCTAAAATTACCATGCTCTTTACAACATTCTAATGGTAGAGTTAAAAGTTAGTAAAGCCCCAACGACAGAATGGATCACTGGATGGTGTGTGAGGCTGTGAATCCTGAGGGTTCCCCCTCTCCTTGTCTTTTTCTTGATTATTATTTTTAATGTAATTTGGCTGAGCCACCTCTCCTCTTCTACATTTACAAATATCTCCTGAAGATAACTTGCCTTAAAGCTATCAAAGGATGATCCAGGAGACTGAGTACGTGATACCGAATCCTTTGAGGTCCAAAACTAAAATAATCCAGTGTCTTTGTCCTACTCATACTCACAGTGTGGCTGACATCCTTCTGAAAGCCTGAGAGGTGTGGTCCACTGGACGAAATGTAGGGCTGTGACGGATGAACCTGGGCTCTCTCCTGCTGTGTGATCCCAGAAGTCAGTTCATCTCTCTGGCCTCTGATTCCCCCACAAATTTTGTCTTGCCTGCTTGCATTATATGCTCTTTAGCAGACGCTCCCTCCAACAGGTATGCCTTCAATGTCTGCCACGGAGACCAAACAGGAAGGCAAATCGAGTAGTTAATACGCTAATAAAACTCTGCCTCAACTCTCTGCTCTATGAGGGCACCTGTGTGTCCCCAGGCAAGATACTTGGCCCAGGTACCACAGGCAGAATTTCCAGTGGGATTTAGGACAGGGAATACTTCAGAGAATCTCAATCTCTACCTCTGCCTGTCGTAATCTCTACAAAGTTCTTGATGCAAAATTCCCCTGTTCTTCACAGCAGCTCAAGTGGGATCCCAGAGAAGGATCTTGGTCCTCAGGAGCTCTCCGCAGGTTCCTCTAACATTGTCTAGTAGGACCATACTTCAGAATTCCTCTGGCTACAATAACTCCAGTTTATGAACCCGTGGACATGACTGCATGGGCAGTACCACAACCGTCTCATCCTTGGGCCTGCCTGTTCAGAATCTTCCTGCCACAGGCTTTCTGTGTAGTTCTCTCCTGTATTGTTTTTTCTAATAGAACACTGTTACCACACCAAGTTGCCCTCATAAACTGACAGAAACAGATAGCTCAGAGTGCTAATTTGGCCCTGGCAGGAGACCCAGCCCCCATTTCACATTTGAGGAGATGGTAAAAACCAGCACAATTTGGGGAAAGTCAGTAGGAACCGTCACCCACACAGTGCAATCATTGCTCTCTTCCTCCAGGAGAGACATCCAGAAACCAGCACAGTGCCAGATAAAATGAAGCTCAAGTAAGCCCTCAACAAAACTCTTCAACATCTTGAAATTCACGAGCCATTGCTGATCAGTCCATACCTGGAGAAAGATATAACTGGTGTGACAGTAAGACCAGAAGCCATGGACTCCAGAAACGCAACAATTTTTTGGTACATTACAGACAGCCTGGTACACTTCTGATGCCAACAAGACTGCCGGTCCTCCTGTAGATTGCTAAAATGACCATGGTAGTCATAATCCATAATGCAACATCTTCATTTTTCCCCTCCCTAGACCTATGCGGAGCCTCTGGATCTTTCTTTTGTCCTTCCCTGCGCTCACTAGTTATCATTTCCGCCTGCATCTTGGCACACTGAGATCAATGTGGATGCTGAAGATTGAGCAGCAGATCAAGAAGTAAGTATGAGGCAGATGGGTAAAGAGCTATGGCAAGAGCTAAAAGGGGCCATAGCATGCTCCAAGGACTTGTGGGACAGTTCTTGTTCCCAAAGATGCCATGTGCAGCATGGACATGTCTGAGGCATTCTCAAAATGACCGAAAAGGCCAGTAGCGTGGCTGCCAATACAGGGATCCTGCCTAAGGCAACCCTTGGGAGCTTCCTGAGAAGCAGCATAAATGGATCCTTTATTTCTCAGTTTTCCAACAGCAAAATGTGGAATAGTAGCACCTTAGTCATAATAACTCCATATTGTGAGGATAAACGAACTATTGCCATGTACTCAGACACTGTGGTAACACGGATCATAGAAAAAAGCTATATATAGTCACATAACCAATACAGATAAATATATCTATAAATAAAACCTCTAAGTACTACTGCAATACAAATAATAAATAAAAGCCAAAAAGACTTAGTCATACATGCAGGTGGATTTCCAATTATGGAGGAAGCACTTTTACAGAGAGCAGAGTGGAGCACATTAAGTGGGATGGTGAAGAGAAAGGTAATAAATCATTCTACAAATAAATTATTCTGAAAAATGGCCATCACAGGCAGAGATAGGTTCTTAAACTTCTGGAATGCAGTTTTTTCTAGTAAATTGAATATACAGATAGCTAAGAAGTATATATGAGCATCCTCCTACATGTATAAAAGCCACTTTTTTCCTGAAAAAAATGGATACCCATGTAGCCTGCTCAGTCTAAACACGGATACAAGTAGTTCTTGGAGCTGTGGAGTTAATGAAGCATTTGTGGAGAACAGTTTACTATCTTGCCAAGAATTTATAGCACTATAAATCCTCATACTGTATTTTACTTTGAAATAACCTCCCCATATAGACAAGCCCCAAGACACGACAGCACACGTGCATGGGGAAGCTTGCCAAACTTTTCTCCAGCTGACCCAGGGAATACACGTGTGGGAAGGAAAGCACGGAGAGGAGCAGGAGGCAGATTTTATGCTGTTGCTTGTGGAGTCCTGATGGACAGGGAGTCAGTGCCTCACCAAGATGTTTTCTAAGAGCCGCGTAGAGTAATAGGGGACAGAGCATCACACCAGGATCACAGACAAGAGACAGCTCTTCTATTACAGCAGTATCCAAGTGTTCCTGCACCTAATATCTACTTCGCACTTTAGAAGCCTCTGGGGTTACGGTAGGTGACCAGCGCGCATACAGCACGTGACAGGTGTATACAGAGAATACTGTTTACGTTGACAAAGCGAGAGCCAGTTCGGGCAGCACTCTCGCTCCAGGGTCATGGCTAAGTTTAAAGCCAGCAACGCCGGGCTGCGCAGAGATAGCTAAGCTAGCTGCAAACAACGTCTCTCTAGAACTAGAGAAGTGGAGCTGCCTGGGAAGCAAAGGTTACCTTGAGCAGAACCCAGCGCGCTGCTTCCAGGACACCGACTACCTTTGCCAGAGCCACTCTGTGTCACGTTTCTGTGGAGCAACCTTGTGTGTCTGTATCATGGTGCTTCGTGGCCCAGTGCAGATATGCCCTTCCAGTGCTTTTTTTCCTTCACTACAGCTCCTGAAAAGCAGCCGAGTGGTCTGACAGCTGTATTGCCTCCTCTTTGCTTGTCCTCCCAATAGCTGGCTGATCCAGCTGTCTTTCAAACGGCCAAAAAGCTTTCTGCTTTCCCCAAACTAGGTTCTGGGATGCCTGCTGGCCCTCAGTTTTGCTATTTAGAAGAGAATGAGGAGGTAGCAGAGGGGCATTTTCTTTACTCGGTACATTGTTCCAGCACAGCAGATGGGACTTTGTCCTTCAGCAAAGCAACCTCAGATCCTGCTTTCAGTCAGGAAATGGTGGCTAGGATGGGAAATAGCAAATACCACACACATACAATAAAACAATAAAAATATAATTTGACACGTTTATATTAAAATCTCTTTATACCAAGAGTACTTTGTAGGTACAGGCACGCTGATATCCTACAACTATCCAGTAGCTCTAGGGCATTCTCTGTACAGAATAGCAATAGCTATTCTCTGAAGGCAAAGCACTCCTAGCGTGTATACAGCGTATGCCAGCAAAATTCAGCTTATGCCAGCAAAATTCTGCTTTTGCCAACATAACTTGCTCCAGATCATCCAAATGAAGCTCTAAGCTTCATTTCTCTAAGCGGGAGAAAGAGCTATACTCATGACATCCCTGCACATACACTTTCATCAATGTAGCTCCATCAGTCATGTCTTCGTACACTAGATCGACACTGAAAGGCTGCCAAGGAATAGTGTAGACCTAGCGCTAGTTTCTGGAGCTCACGATTTCCAATGCTTACAGATTTCAATCTCTGTTAATATCGCAACGTTTCCTGCTCCTAATAAAACATGTGATAAATATCTAAACAATCCTCTAGTATCTGTTACGCATGTATTTATTTAGATACTTTTTTCAATGCAGATATGGCTTCTATTACAGTCAACAATGTTTCGAAATCACTTTAAAAATCTGCTGGGTAAACAACAGCCTAAAATGAAAGTGCTGACACGCAGCTGCCCAAATGAAAATTCTGTAACAAACTCACATTTAATCCTATCTATATTTGAAAGTTCTGTATTTAGATTATAGTGTTTGATGCCCTATTTTTTCTGCTGAGTTTCATTTAGCATTTCATTCCTCCTGCTAGATACCACTTGAGATGACTGTATACACATCCTGATCCCCTTAAATGCTTTCGAGCAGAAACCACTGTTCAGAAACTCATAACATTACATTTCATGTCCTTGCCCTTTCCCTCACTTTGCAGATGCAGAGGAATAGGCTACACTACACCAGTAATCTCATTTACTACTATCAGCTTGCCACCTTAACCCAGTTTGCAGAAAGCTGTCATTATCCTCCATCTCACAAACTTCATACATTTCAGCAGAAAAAAATACTTTTCTGAGCCATAACAATGCCACCAAAAAAAAGAAGAGAAAGTAAATGCTTATTAATAAATGTCAACAATGAAATTTCCCTCCGACACTACAGTGCTAGTAGCTAAGGTGTTACTGCTATTGATTTGTAATCACCACTCCGGGAACAATCAAGAATACTGAGCATGAAGCAAGAAGAGATTTTTTTTTCACTGGACAAGAAAAAGAAACCTTGCAAAACAAATTTAATTTGGGTAGAGGAGTGATAATTAACATGCAATCCAGCACTAAGCTTCCTGACAGCTCAGGACCAAAGGTCAGCTTGCATTTTTTTACATTTACAATTCAATATTTCTAATTGTTTTCATCCATGCCTGCTGACTATTCTCAAAAGATGAAACCACTGTAGTCCTCTGCTTCAGAAACTTGCCATTGCTCAGCTTCTTCTTCCATAGATTACTAACATAATCAGAGATACTAAATCACAAAACTACAGTTGTTGAAAGCTTGCAATGTGAAGACATTTCTAAAGAAAAACACTAGACCTCTTCCTCTAGCAAAACCAAGGCAAACCCCCAGTGTTGGACAATACTCCCATGCTATTCCAGTAACAGCAAGCTTCTGCTGAAAATGAAGCTGTTCTTTGCAAGAAAAGTTGTAATGCCAGGACAAAAACTGCTTCAGGTTTGAGAGAACATAGAATAGAAACACGTGCACGAGCGTCAGGGCTTTGCTCCAGCAGGTTGCAATGCACCGCTGACCGCAGCACGTCTGGGGACGTGGAAGGTGGAAGCGGGACCCGTTTGCCCTTTTGAAAAGATAAATGGGAAGCACCACAGATAATTCAACAGCACACCAGCTCACCAGGTTAGAAAGTATTTTCCTCTAACAACACTTGCAGAAGTTACAAGTTTGCAGCTAACTGTTCTAACCCGCACTGTTCTCCAGCACCCGGGACTGTTATTTCACTATTCAGGCTAAATACATTAAATGTTATTTCAAGCTTCTTCCTTCACTGTTTTGATTCTTTTCTTCCTATGGCTCCTGACGGTGACAGTAAAAGATAGTCCTTCACAAAATAATAGACCTTTGAAATATTGAAACTTTTATCTTTTATATGATTATAATTTATATAGTTATTTTCCAGGATTCTAAGAAATATCTACTGGGATAGCTTCAAGTATCTTTTCAATAAAGCACAAACAACACCTTCAATAAAGGAAATTACCCAGCATGAATACAGAATGGAGATTCAAAATCGAATTCCCCACACAGCTACTTTAGTGTAACAGCTAAAGACAATGCCATTTCTCCAGAAAAAGTGACAGGACGATTTGGTTCCCAAAGCGGCTGGATGCGCTTTCCCATTTGTTAGTGGATGCGGTCGGTGACGGTCATTCCCTCTCCGGTGTTTAGGAAGGGGCTTCCTGGGTATTAAAAAGCCTCACACATTCCAACGTAACCTTGATTTACAAACGTCTTCAGGTACAGTTCTGCTTTCCCGATTATTAGAGATGCACATCCTGAGCTCGTGAAGGGGAATTAGGGTACAAAACCCAGACTGCCACAGCCTCTACATGCAGAAAGTAGAAAAGTAATGCCATTTCCAATGTTAGCAATAATAGTTTACAACGCTATCTCCGAAGTTTTAGGAAGGCTTTGTCACTTTCTTCACATTTTAACTTCATTAGCATCATCTCCCTCTCCTGACACACACCGTGACTGGGGTAAAAACTTCTCTTTTGTGGCTGTTAACGGACTGCACAAAACGATGTGTCCGGCCAAGAGCACCCCTTCGCCTTTTGCCCTCCTTTCGCTAATTCAATCCATGTATTTCATATTTAGATTACTGTGAACGTAAGCATTAAACATACACGTATATATACACCTGGACCTGGAAGCAACAGCCTGGCAGCCCGCCAGCTCCCGTACGGTTTGTGCTTTTGCTCCCTCCGCCGAAGCGAGGGAAGGTACCGCACCACACCGCGGGCACTGGAAACGACGGCACGGGCAGGAGACCCTCCGTCCCCGCAAGCAGTACCCGAGCTCTCAACCTGGCAACCAGCATTTCTTTCCGGATACCTTGTTAAGAACTGCTGCTTAATCAGAAAAGCGGCCACAGAAGGCGGGCAAGCAACAAGAGGTAGCCAACCCCCCTCCGCTCAGCGCAGCTCTCCCGCGACCAGGGCCCACGTCCCGTCCACGCCGTCAGAGGCGAGGGGAGCTGCCTGTCCCCCAAACCCGCTTGGCGCCCCGCAGCCCCGTGCCCGAGGCCGGGAGCCGGACACCCGAGCCCCAGCTCCCCGCTCCCCTGCCCGCTCTGCACCTACTCTGCCCCGGGCAGGGCTGGGGAGTCCCGCTCCGCACCTACCCACGCGGGGAGCCCCGTACCGCCACGGGGGCAAAGCCCCACGCTGGCTGCGGGGCGGAGGGTCCCCACAGCACCGGAGGGAGACGCCCCCCCCCCCCAGGGCAGCGGGGCGAGCCCCCGCACCCCGAGGGCCCTCGGCGGGAGGGGCAGCGCCCCCCGCCCCCCGGCCCCGCCCCTAGCCCTGACACCCCCCGCGGCCCCCCGGCCCCGCACCCCCACCCCCCGCAGCCGCCCCGCCCCCCGGGCGCCGGCCCCGCCCCCGCCCGCCCCTCCCGCCCCCCGCGGCGGAGCCCGCAGCGCGCCGCCCCCGCCCGCTGCCCGCCCGCTGCCCGCCCGGCGTTACCTGGGCGCTGGAGCCGAGCTCGGGCGGCCGGCGGGCGCCGACCAGCCTGGCCGTGGTCTGCAGGTTGATGGGGGCGTTCTGCGGGGGCTCCACGCCCGCGGCGCTGCAGCCCAGCCCGCCGTTGAGGTGCGCCGTCACCATCGCGATGGGAGCCTTGGCCGGCAGGACGGAGATGGCCAGGCTCTGCCCGGGGCTGCCGCTGGGGCTCCCGCCGCCGCCGCCGCCGCCGCCGCCGCCGGGTGCCTTGAGGAGCGCCGGGACGCCGCCGGGCTTGGCGCTGCCGCTGGCGCCGCTGCCCACCAGCACGGCCGCGGGGCAGCTCCGCACCGCCAGCTTCTGCCGGGGGAGAGAAGGGGAGAGAGAAGCGGCATCGTCACCCGCCGGGCTGCAGCCGGCCCCGGCCCCCGCCGCCGCTCTGCCCCCCGGCCGGCCGGTCCGCCTGCCCGCGGCTGGAGCTGCCCTGCCGGGCTCGGCCCCTGCCAACGCGGATTGGGGTTTATTTTCTTCTCGTTCGCGCCTTGCGTCTTGGAAGGGCAGGCGGGCGGGCAGGGGAAGGGCTGCGCTTCCCCTAGTCGCTCGGGAACTCGCGGCTGCACTCGGGGTTTTCAAAGGCTTTTTTTTCCTCTGCCATCTGTTTATGCCCGGAACTAATGATCCCGGTATAGGTCTAGAGAATACTGCAGCTTTAATTAGTAATAAAAGGCTTAAAGAATGTTATTTTCCACTTTCTCTTCCCTCAGTCTGAAAATCCATTACACGTGCTCGCCTCCCCCAGCGCCTGCTCACTTCTCGTAGGCTCTCACCCCGACTTGCTTTGGAGTCGGGGTTTTGTTTTCCCTTTAACTTTTTTTTTTCCCTCACAAACTTCCACTATTTTTCCAGTGTTTTATCTTACGTTTGGTTGCCCCCCCCCCCCCCCCAGCTAACTTTTCTCCATAGCACCCATTTTAACTCGCCGTTCTCTGTTTTTCTTAGCAGTTGTACTTTTAAATTGCTAGAGTGGGTAAGGAATACGTTCTGTAATAGGAATACGTAATAGGAATAGGAATTCTGTAACAGGAATATGTTGATTATGATCTTGTTATAGTATCTCTTACAAGACTTGCATTTGAGATTTCTATAGGCGCTGTGAAGTTGCCACATGGTAAATGCCAGTATCTGCATAAAATGCTTGCTTTTGAAAAGAAAAAAAACTTCTATAAAAAGTTGTTGCATTTCAAATAATCTCAGAAGCTGTTCTTATTAATGCCGTTTAGGCAGGTTAGGTATATGTGGAAAAAAACTATGCTGGTTCAAGCCTCTTTCGATACTTTGAAGTATTAAACACCTCGTTTTTACAAGAGTTGACATCAAAGGTACTTAATCCTGCAAAGACTTCTGCCCATGTTTAACTGCATTCGCTGACCAGTCCTATCGGCTTCAATGCAATTCCATCTAAGGGATAGCCTTTCAGGAAACTTCACCGCCTGTCTAGGTCTGCTGCTGTACTTTTAAAGTCATTAAGAGTTTTGCTGTCAACTTCGCTTGCTTAAAATCCAGTATATATATGTGTGTGTGTGTGTGTATGTGTGTGTGTATATATATATAAAGTCACAGACGTGCTTAGTTCTTTCCAGAATCAAGGCTGAAAATCTTCTGGGCATAAAGTAGAAGCCTTGTAGTACAAAACTAACCGACTTTTAAGAAAATACCTTCCTTCTTGCCTTTAAACCCGTTGTACACTTTAAGGCTGTAAAGCCTTAATTGTCAAAGATGTTTGCTCCAGGAACTGTAGTTTTTGTGTTTATATGAATAGCAAGCATGCACTTTATCATCAGAGATACCTGCTTCATATTTTCACGTAAAGGAATGACTTTTTTTATGTCAGCATTATTCTAGTAATCGTGACTTCATATAAATTGTTTTAAGCTTTGTTCATTTTTGCCTTTACCTTTCGTTCTCCATTATCCTAACAGTCATCCCAAGGAAGCACAGGCAATATTTTCCTTAAACTATGCTGTTGTGTGTCATAGGTGTTTTGAAAAGGAAAGAACTTTTCTTCCAGTGCAGCAATATACCTCTCTGTTAGTCTAAAAGTACTCAAGTGAAAGCCAAGAAGCTCAGGTGCATTTTATGTAGGTGGAAAAAGTTGCTTATGACAAAATTCTATAAAACTACTATTTCTCTGTTTCGTTCTAGTACAGTTTTCCATTGGTGTTCCTTGTACTGGTGTGTTGCTACAGATACAAAATGACTGCACATAGGAGAGCTGAACACTACCTCTCCTCAACTCTACTGAAAACCTCCTTGCGCGGTGCCTTATTAACCTGTAGAATGATACAAAGCTTTCAGATTAAGAGTTCAGCTTTGTGGTTGTATTTTCATTTTTATTTCTGTCACGTGAAAAACTCTAAAAGCTCACAGACTGTCAGAAAAACGCTGTACTTGGTTACAGTGCTATAAATCCATTACCTAACTGGAGTTAGTCCAGGAGTGAAATCCTAGCTCTGCTGCAGACAACCCGAGGTTTGCTGCTGAAATCAGTAGCGCCAGGGTTTCTGTTTTTGTGAAACTAAGAGCATTCGCTATCCCTGATCGGTCACTGTACTCATGAAGTGTCTTTTCATGTTTGTCCTCAGACACGTGAACATTTGGATTACTGAATGAAAAACTTCTGAGAGATACTCAGCATTACTGTACTGATTTCATATTTTCACTTAAATAAAATTCGTAATATGTAATATGCTAGTGGTATTGGTACAGCTTTACTTTTTCTCTCAGGCAGTTCAGCAACAGAAAACATCCAAGCAAACAAAGCTCCATGATCCCAAAAGATCTACAATCTTTGGTAGCTCACTGGAAAAAGCAAGTAAATAAGTAGGAGTAGATTATGACTTTCCTGACAAAATGCAATAGGAAATAATTGCTTTTTATCTGGTTCCAAAGGAGGAAATTGTACCGAGAAGTAAAAAAGCAGAAATTCTGCAAACGAACAAACAAAAAAATTCACTACTCAAACTACCATCCATCCCATTCCCACTGTTCTCCTTCTATGCATTAACAGTGAGTTAGTTTTGTGTGTCTTTGCATGTGATGTGTGCTGGTATTTTCCTAATAAACTGACAAACCTGTCTATTCATGTGTATAAGACAGAAAAGGCTAAGGAAATAAGGGTTACTGCTTGTTTCAGTCTAAGTTAAGATAAATATTAAATGCTTGTAAAATTGAACATTTATCTCCTAATGGAAAACTTTTGTTTTAATTCAGGTTTTGGAGCTTTTCTAAGTAAATACAGGGAAAAAATTGTGTCCCTGTGATAGGCTTGCAAGGACCAATTGGCCCATGCCAGTCACCTCCCCAGGGAACAATGCTATGCTAAATTTATTTAAATAACTGCAAATTTTAGAAACTAAATATGGAGCATATACAAACGATCAGGTGCTCAAGATTGGCCTCCAAGAGGGAGAGTTACAGAAAAATTGTCTGTTTGGGGAAAAGCAGTGACAGTATCTCTCCTGTGTCTCATTTATTAATTTTCTGAAAATGTACCTACCAAAACTTCAAAAATACAGATTACGTTAATCAGATTACGTTAGTTAGGAGATGAGCTATTATGTGGTTTTTCTTTGTAACAACCACTTTTATTTTATACCCCCGTGAAGACATTGATAAAGGAGTGTTGGCAGAAACAAAGATTATGATATGAGAGATTAAAAAAATCCTCAACAAAACCTACATCTGCTGTATTCTATTTCTGCCAGATTAATTAAAAGAATAGTCTTGGTTTTTAAAGAGAGAGAAAATCTGCATTTTGAGAATCAGTCAGCATAACATATTCTCTGACACTTTTGGAATGATGAATAATAAGAAACTAAGCAAGCTTTGGACACTGTAGCTGAAAACATGTGCTGATATAATGGAAGAGCCAAAAGAGAAAAAAAAAAAGAAAAAAATACTGGCTCTAAATGCTGGAAAGCAGGTCACTGCTTCTTATCCACGGCATAACAGTCCTCACAATACACCAATTTTGAAGCAGTGCCTTTTCAATAGCAACACAACTTTCATTTTCACTGCAGGATGCCACAGGCAAACCGGAGTTTGAAATATGTATGCCAGTCACATGCAAACACACTACAATGTGCTGGAAAGCTGCCGCTTGTTTATGATTTCCCATCTTGTATGTGGCACGGTCTCAACTATTCAAAGCAGAGCTAATATTTTTTCCATATGCATCAAAATAACTCTGGCCTTTCTACTTATTTGTACATGTAAGCCCTCTCTCCAACCCCTCCTTTCTATCGAGGTCTGTGCTGTAAAGGTTTGCAGGTGCGAAGGCAACCCTGCAACAGTTTTAGCCTCCCCTACTAGCAGTTACTCAAACGCTACTTCTCCCATCACGTACCACAAATCATTCTGTTTAGTGAATAAAGAAATGGAAAGAGCAAAGGGAGAAAGGATTTGAAGGCGGCTGTGCTGTTGTGATACACACACTGAGCAATACGGTACACGTACACACATATACATGTGCACGTACTCCAGCCAGACTCGGCACGGACAGCATCACTTTTAGCGTAAGGTTTCAGTTCCTTCATTTTTACTCTGCTGCAGCTTACATCACGTCTTCAAATCCTTACCGATCTGATGTCAACTTTGCTTCACACATATATCTCAAATAAGAATATGGTCATATTCTACAACAGAGGAATACTCGGCTACTGGCTGCTCTTCGCCGCAGCAGTGATTTAAAATAGACGCGTGCCTCTCAACAAACCTTCACGTTTTCCTAGTAAAATACGAGACCTGTTTAAAGAGGACCTAAAATTCACTGTCCATCACATTTATATTTTAACACCTACATGCTGTAGATAGAGACTTCAGTCCATTAATCTTTCTAGAACGATGCTCTCCTGACAAAGCAGTTTCGCTGTGAAAAACTGCAATTGTTTTCAGAGCAATATCAGTTCTTTTCCTCAGTGGCCCCACGGCTAAGAGAAAACATTTGGCATAACCCTGAGAGTTTATTTAGCTTGCAGAAGACTGGCAATCCACTTTCAAACCCAAATGATGGCTTCTCAATTAATAATTTAACATTCGGCACTAATCTAAGGCCCTGCATGCAAAACAGCTGAACAGACTTCTCCAGCAATGAGGGCCATGACCTCTGTTCATTTACTCAATTGTCACAATAAAATCCTCTTGAACAACGGAATGTTTAATATTCAGAGAGTGACAACACACAAATGCATTGCGGACAGGCCAGCAGCTATGGCACTTCAGTATAGTGTCTTAGGATTTTGGAAACAATCCTATGAATTTCCATGTATTTCTCATGTATTTCCAACTTGCCACTTATCTGCACGGCTGATCCTGCCTGATCTGCGGCTTAAGTCACGCACCAACCACCTGCATAACTTTACACACTGAAACAGGAATGAGCAGGGCTTCGGCTGAGCATACACATGTACCCGGTTGACAGTTGGACTAGATGATCTTAGAGGTCTTTTCCAGCCTTAATGATTCTATGATTCTACCCATACACGGGCACCCACAGGAGTTCGGTGGATGTTTATGGAGGCAAAAGGCTCCGTCGTCTGTATTTTATCCCCGGGCTCGCATAAAAAATGCTTCCCTTTGCATACAACCCTTGGGCACCAGGTTGCCTGTGCCCAAATAGAAGACGTTAAAGCATGTCTTCGTGCAACCAAGGATGAAGAAGCTCGCATGGAAAAGTTTTATGCGCTGCTCCTGAAACACTGTATTTCGATGTAACGGTGTTCCAGACGTGCAGCCGAGGAGGAGGAGGAGGAGGAGGAGGAAGGAGGAGGAGGAAGGAGGAAGGAGGAGGAGGAGGAGGAGGGGGAGGAAGGAGGAAGGAGGAAGGAGGAGCATCTTTAAAGAAGGCCGGGGTAGTTCCCCCTGCCAATCTCTCGGTAAATGACCTGTCAGTTTGATGCAAACGCTCTCCCTGCGACGCCCAAGCTGCGGCGGGGGGAAGGGACGGGGAGAAAGGAGGGGAGGGAGGAGAAATTGCTCGACAGAAGTATGTTTAATGACCCCCAGGGAGGGGTCACCGCGGCGCGGGATGATGTGCGGTACCCGGGGGCGGGAAGCCTTCCTCCTCCTCCTCCTCCTCCTCCTCCTCCTGCCGGCCGGGGCTGCGGGGAGCTGAGCGGACACCCCCTCGGCCGCTCCGTGCAGCAAACCCTTGTCGTGCCCCCCGCCCTCTCCTAAAGGAAGGCCCCAAAAGCGCAATTAGTAAACGAGGAGGTAGTGAGTGCCCGACTAGGGGGAACTCGGGTGTTAGTTTTTGTCAGGAGCACTAAAAAAACCATCTGAGGAAAATCGGGGACTCGATCGGAACAGCCTTTCCAGGGACGGACTTCCCGGCAAAGGAGGCCGAGTGTGAAAGGCGGGCAGGGAGGTTTACGTGTGCTGAAGGGCAATCTCAGCACTATTTTTTTTTTTTTGAGGCTTCTTTTGTCTGTTGGTTTCTTCTTTTTCTTTCTTTCTCTCTTTCTTTTTTTTTTTTTTTGACAACTTCCTGCCTGCCTGTCATTAGAAGTAAGAACGTATTCCTTTCTCTCTATCAGATCTCAGTTAATTAGCCATCGCTGCAGCAGGCTCAAGGATTTAAATTCAAAGTGAAACTCATTCTAGTCAAAACTGCAGCAAACTGGGGGTTTTGTTTGACTTCAACCTGAAAGTCAGTTACCGCACCACTGCTGTACGTACCACGTTACCAGCCGAGCGCTTTCAGCATCCCTCTATCAGTGGGAAATATCGGCGCAAGGATCCAAACAGCACAGCAGAGGGGAATCTAGCGTGTGCATTCATTTACTTTCAGTTGAAAAGCAGTAAAGCAGGTCAGAAACATATAACCTTCCCCCTTCTCCCCCTCCTCTTTCCCCTCCCAAACAAATACACAGCACATCAGAAGAGTTTTGGTGGCGGGGGAGGGAATGAAAGCCACCCTGTATGAATCCAGATTGGAGAGTCAGACAATAAATTAGTCGTTCCTGCCAAAGAATGACAAACACTGCCTGGAACAGAAGAGGGGAACAAGCCCTCCCTCTAAACATACCCCCCGAAATCCCCTCTCAAATTAATTACATTGGGTAATTGTTTGTTTTTTAATCTTTGACTCTTTTTAAGCTAGAAAGATGGCTGAATGATTGCCCCTTCTGTGTATGGCATTAATTAGAAAGAAAGCAAATGCCAGGAAATAATGAAACAGCCTTTCTATTAAGGTGCAATGGCTTTGGATTTTCTGACCAGCCACGTTCTCCAGGAAAGGCTTCCATTAATATTACTGGTATTAAAAATCTGTTTTAGAAGCACTCCCGAGCTCTTCTACACACCAGCGATTTTATATATTGCAGAAGCATACCGCAGCGTACAAAAGCTAAACTTTTTCCGCTACCAAATCTATCCTTGTATTTCTCACTTATTCTCTGAAAGACAATCAAATTCCTTATCTCCTCGATAACGTAACAAGAATATCAACACGCAATTTTCTTTCACAAGGGATCACTTACAACACGAACGTTACGTGAACAAACTTGTACAATCCTGCAAGCAAAACCATCGCGCAGAAATGCGACGACAGGCAACGATTAAAGTTGCACCAAAAAACCCCCACCCCAGCTCATCGGTCTGATGCGGCCAAAACTCTCAGCGTGGCTGCTTTCCAGGACAGGGCAGCAATGAGGAATTAGCAGATTTATGTAAAGAGAGAATTTTCCAAACTGGTAAATACCCTAATAATGGTAACAGTGGGCTTAGGAAAGCACATATTCACTCAAGTGCAATTAGCCTTTAATTTCTGAAACCATTAAACAGCTTGCTGACTGAAAAAAACGACGTGTTTTCAACTGTATTGCTAACTGGCAATCCGCTCGTCAAAGCTCGGAATTATCTGCTTAGTGACTTGTAAACAGCACTTTTTAAGTAACAAGGAGTAGGGGGGAAAGAGGATGATATTTAATGAGAAAAGTCAGATTCATATTATGGAACATTCTGGAAGTGCCTGTGCATCTTGAAGGAGCGGAGGAGGGGGAGCTAGGGTTTTTTTTTTTTAATAACCTCACAAATAATCCCTCCTCCTTTCTCTCTCTCAAACCATGTCAATGATCAAGGAAATGAGAACAAGGCGCTTGATTCACAGCTGACTCTCTCTTCTTGTTACATCAGATCAAGAAGGAGCAGTCTAACAGGGGGGCCGATTTCTGCAGGGGAAACAAATCTACAAGCTGGCATTTTGTCTCCTACTCCTATTAATTAGCCCAGTTTTCTGTCAGAAACAGAGCTTTTAAAACTTGCAACGGAGTTACACGTGTGCCCGCTCGCACATACGCTGCATATACACACCCAGAAAATTAAATATTATGCATGTGGGATAAACCCCTCCCAAAAAAATCTTCAGGGAAAGAGTGGTTGGTTTCCGATTTTATTTGATGGATGGATCTCTCTTTCCCTTAATCCCTAGAAAAACTGCATAGTAAACTGCTAATAGTAAGACGCAGCCAGCACTAAAGCCCCTGTTAATGACAGCCTTTGGATGGGTGCATTGTGCTCTGGATCAGGTCTGTAGCGGCGAGAGTGCAGCTCAGTCTACGCATCTATGAAATGCTTCTTTTAAAGCCAAACTTACAACAAAGGAAAACTTTGGCTTGATCTCGCTTCAAATAAACCAGAAAGCATACAGGCATCCTCTTGGCAGGTCAGAGGAGGGTTTAAATGGCTCCCTGCTGTGTAACATGGGTTCTCCCCTAGCCCCAAAGCTGGAGTCCTACTTGCCATTAGCAACTCAAAATTTACATCCTTTTGCTGTTGCCAACTGAAGTTTCCCATGATTTGCCACGTCCCGTGCATTCAAGAGGACCGCATTCATCTGGCTTATTTAATGTTAAAAACCGAAAACAACTCTCCACAAACAAACACACACAAAACACCAAAACCCGAGTGTACACCATATAAACACTAATGTGCTTCTAATTTAAGTTTTGAAAAAACAAAGACAGAGTGATTAAAGGCCAGGAGCATGCAGCTCAGCATATGGAGCCACAGTAAGTGCCCTAGAACAAGTTGAATGTTTCCATTGTGTGAAAGACTCATTTATTATAGCTACAAGATGCAGCGCAGACATTTGCATTTTTAGAGGGGCATCTTGTCATTTTTAGATAAATCATAGGATCCAGACCCTTTCTAAATGGCATCAAAGCTCACATTTCTTGATATCCTGCCTCCCTTTGTTTCAGTACTCTGCCTCACTATTTTCTTTTCCTCTGCATGAATGTCATTGAAGTTTGCATCCTAGTATGTCTCCAGACCAAGATGTGAACTCAGGGGCTTCTCGTTTTTGCTTAAAAATGCGCTGCTTCCTACAATCAAGTAAGGCAAAAAGAGATGCAACTGCATGCGATCAGAAAAATAAACAATAAATTAGAATAATTTATTGTATCCAGTTTCAAAGCTGCTGCCTCCTGATTCACATTCCCTCCCCCCATTTTCCTCCCACCAGCCCCCCCACCCCAGACCTGATAATCATTTTTTTTTATTTCTCCCTCCTTCACCCCAGCTTAAAATCAAATTTGAAAATGCACATCTTCCTTGGTGTGGCAGAAAGAACTGGCAATACAATAAACTAAGCCAAATCCTTTTTTTTTTCTCTTTTTCCCAGATAACGCAGAATCCTCCTGAAATGAACAAATGTAACCGTGAACAGATACAGACTTCCCATGGGATCAAACCATCAGTTCCTCGGTATACATATAAAGAAGAAAGAAGTTAAATGGTTGCATTTCCCCCAAGGGAAGGCAGAGCTTCAGTTGTGAAGTATTCCCATCAGAAATTCTGGATAAGTTGCAAAGAAAAAAAAAATCCCTGCCTCCTCTCCAGACCTTGTATAGACATTTCCCCAGCAATTCTACATATGCACATTTCATCCCGACAGCACGAGCTTTTAGTAGTACTGTGTTACTCTGGAGTGATTACTGTTTTCCAACGGCAGGCATATTTACATGGTAGTCATGAAACCGCTCGGAGCAACCTTTCAATTTGCCGACACTCCAAAGTATAGCTTTGGTGAAAGCAAGCAAAGCAGAAGGGGAAATGAAGAGCCCAGACTGAGTGCCTACGCCTAGGCACCTCAGTCCAAATCCAGGCTCTTGTGTCCACACGGACAACTGCCAACTGGCACAGGGGCAGCAGCGGCCCGAGGCAAAGTTCAGCACCCTCAACCCAGGTGACCCTGCGCATTTTTACAAGTGACTGTTGGTACGTGAATGAAACTGAGCTCTAGATTTTGTTGCAAAACCTGAAAAGAGTGCTTAGTTCAGAGGACGGAAGAGGAAGGCAACATTATGAACAGTTTTTTTGCAAACCCCATCAGCTATTAGCACACCTTACTAATGAAAAACCCATACGGCTTGGCAGCATAGTGAGTAGTGTCCTTCCACCCCAGCCTTTGGCTGGACCTGTGTCTACTTCTGGTTAAGCACATCAGAACTGAAATGTAATTGGAGGCATCTTCTAAGATTTAGATAAATCCCTCTGCCTCAGTTTCCCTACTTGATAACATGTTTTCCTTGCAAAGGTATTGTGAAAATTAACTGGCTAGCATCTATTAGATGCTGTTTGTTTGTTATTAAAGGCAAGTTAAGTCATATGATCTCATCTTAATCCAACAGGATAATGGCTGTCAAATCAAAGGTAGTGCGCTATCGCACTGTTTATCTAATCTTGCCGGCCAATATTTTCTAATGTCTTCCAAAGGAACCCTTGTGGAGATGAAGACGAGACTTCACAGCTCCGACTATTTTCCTGGGTCTGTGTGTGCGGGCCTGGCCACATACGGAACTAAGTGGAGGGCACAAAGTTAATTACATGTCTTTTCCTTTCCACAAGTTGCATAAAAAGCAATCTACAGATCCAGAAATGTAGCAAAGCCCAGAGCCAGAGATGACAAACACACAACTGATACCTACACCTCTAAAAAGGGGTGCTACAAGTCTGAAGAAGAAAGGTGTTCAAGGAGGCTGGAAGGAATGGGAGAGGAGACACACAGGGGGCCAAATTTCTCATAATAGCGCTCTTGGAGCTCTGCTTGTCAATGAACAGAAAAGGGTTGAAGTGGCAAGCCTCTGAGAGATTTTCCTTCTGCATCATAAGATAAAACAATTTTTTATAAATTATGGAATGAGAATGATGAACAATTGTGCAGGCGCTTTGCAGAAGTAAATTAGAAGAATGAGTTGACAATGGACTTCCATCTCAAGACTTTCTACTTTCTAATACACCTTAATATACAGAGGACGACAGTCTCAATGCCTTTGTCTGTCCCTTCCCAGGATCTCCAAGCATCCCCGCATCATTCACAGAAACCCCTTTGATCCGGTGAAACCCCTCCAGAGGTAGCAGCTCTGAGTACACCTGTGGAAGGAAGCTGCAGGAGCTAAAACTGAGGCCACAGAGACGCACTCACGTGACGTATCAGTCAAAGCTGGAAATTGAACCTTGACATTGCAAACTCAAAACTTTAGTCATCAAGAGAGCATCCTCACTCTTCACTTCATTTTTCCTTCAGTTGCACCACTTCATTTGCCATGTGCCCTATCCAAAACATAAACTTGAACAGTCAAACTGCCCTGTTTATCCAACCTTATGGTTGAATGTGCAGGCAGGGTGGCTGCCGCAGCACTTGAGGCAGCAACAGCAGTGAGTGTTTTTTTCTGTCTTTCAAGAAGTGGGTGTTCAAAAAGTTAGGTTATCAAACAATGGATTATCGAAAACACAAGGTAATTTTCAAAACCTAGCTCAATGAATACCACCTGATCAAATACCACCCCTTACAAAAGTAAGGGATACTGGAAATTAGGAACTCCAAGCCCTCTGTCATGTGCTCAGACCACTATGTCATACTCGAGATTTTTTATGGGGGACATATCATGGCCTAGTTCCTCTAGGGACATGGGTGGTTTGAACAGATTAAAAAAAATTACCCTCCCCTCCCTAATCCCCCCCAGTCTGACAAAGAATGCTGTGTGAGTACATACATGTGGAAAATCAAAAGAAAACTTTTACAGTTTGAGAATCACAAGTAATACCACTCGACTAGATACAGATAACTGATCAGTCATAATAAGAGGGGGATACAGCATGTAATATTTTTCTTTTAATGAGACTTCAGAGAATGCATGAAAAAACTATTTAGAATGACTGAACTGTACAAATATATTAGCAGGTGTTGAAAATATTGGGTAAATTTAAGAAACAAGGGAATGATACGCTTTCACTCTAACTTAATGGAAATGCAAATGATAAGATAATGCTTAAAGGGAAAGAAAGGTATACAGCAGCAGTGTTAGAGAAGAATATTGAAAAGAGACAAAGGAGCTGCTAATGAAGGACTGTGTAGATCCTAGGATGAAACTAAGACACTACACAACCATTATTCCAGAGGCCAAAGAGAGAGTAACGAGCAATAAATAATGCAGATCATGCCAATGGCAGTAAATAAAATGGAACGTAGAAGAGAGAATGAGAAAGAACAGACTGGGCCCACTTCAAAACAACAATAGGAGAGGAACACAATGGCTAAGGAGAAAGCAAGGACACACCACACAGTAACTCTGCCGTTGCCTTCACAAGTAAAGATGGAGATTATTATATAACGCACAGATAAAATGGAAATTATCTGCAAAATTTGGATGCTAGTCTGCAGTTGTGAGTGTCTGAACTAGTTTCTAAACTACTCCCATGAACAGCGACAGGAGAAAGAAAGACATTTTGCATGTTGATTTTCTTGCTATGGTAGTGGAAAGCACTTGGATACTTCAGCCATGAGAGCTACTTAGGGAGCTGCACAGAGTGACACAGATCTGTGTGTATACTTAGAAAGGATTCAAGGGCACAAAAGAAAGGCGAGAAGAGAATAAGAGAAGCTTTAGCAAACTTTTTCACAACTTTGTTACATTTAAGGATCGGAATAAACAACATCCTCTTGGCCTTATTTCCCATTGTGTGCTATGGAGTGCAAAACATCATAGCCACTTAATACAAACTCCACCTCAATCAGTCACTCAGGTCCTTTGCCTGGAACATTTATCACAGCCGATAGTTTTTCTTCTGATAAAAACCATTTTGCAAAGAAGCTGAACACAAAAAATGACAGGGTGGTCAGTAAAAACTGATGCTCCAGCTCTCCAGTTCTGCAGCACACCCAATTTTTTTTACATTTCCATTCGGGATAGCCTTTTCTTCTGCAAGAGTGGAACGCATTACATCTCTTCAGAGCAGGAGGCAAGGATTAGGACACGGCCATGGAGTTCTGTGGCAGGTTTGTGCGGCAGCCCCTAGAGATCTGAGTTCAAATACAGGTCAAGCCATAAGTGGGAAAGAAAAAGGAAGTCCTTGTTCCAGTTCCCATGTTCCAAAATCATCTGGGGTGTAACCCCCACCCTGGGATAAGATTGGGCTGCAGTTGTGTGAACTGCAAAGGCATGATGTAGAAAAAGAATGGGGCAAATAAGGGGCAAAATGATGCTTTGCTCATTCCAGTGGATTCCAGCTGAGCAGGAGGTGAGGATGTTAACAACACTCAATGTGGAAGAAGTAGCTCTCGGCACAGCTTCTCTATCGATACTGTGACTGCATCCAGCCCCATATCATTTTATTCCTGCTTTTGCCCCTGCTTTTATTCCTTCTTTTTCCTGAAGAACTAAAGCCTTTCAAAGGAACTGTGGAAAAATAAAATGAAGCCTAATAATGATGGCCTTCTCCAGGAGGTGAGGGGAACAGGCTGTGTTTTACCAAGCATTGTACGCCAACATAACTTTGCAGTACTTCCAAAGGAAGCCATCTCCTGGTCTCTTGATCCTCCTCCTGTGCCATCCCGACCTATGCGACTGCACCAGCATTCAGATAGCTGTGCAATAAACCAGTAGCTCTAATTAAAGCTAACCTGGCAAAGAAAAAAAATCTAGGTTTTAACGCAGATCGGTTACTCACCTCAGTTCGCACCCTAGCTGCAGAAACAACTGGGCCAATGCGGCAGGAGGAGGCAGCGGGGAGGAAGAGTGAAGCAGGAGGGAAAAGCACCCTTCCAGAAGAGTGCTGGCGTGGTGTTGGGGCAGCTATGGGCATCGGCTTGGCAACTTCACAATGAGTTGTGAGGAAACTTGGAAATACAAAAGAAAGGATTGAAGAATAAAAGAAACAGAACGCATGCAAGAGCCTGTTAGGACAATGAACCTTGGCCAAAGGAACCAAGTAAAAAGCCACCGTGCCTTTCACCGCTAGGCCAACAAGTTGTAGTAATACTACCTGCAGTAGTAATCAACACTCACTTTCTTCAGTTGGGTGTTCAGCAGCCTGTGTGGAAACAGCCCTGTTTCCAGCAGACCGCTGCCTGCAACATAACCAATGACAATATGCAGACTCAGCAGAGAGGCCAAAGACTGCATGGACACAGTGAGTAAATTACCCTCTCAATCCTCAGAGGATTATAGGTCTCTGTCAAGTCATTCAGATCTAAAATTTGACCTGTCTTAAAGCATTTATAGCTTGCCAGGGAATATGGTCTGTATTCTCAACTGCCATTTCAAGGAAAATAAATCTCTTGATTATAAAATTATTATATTGTTATATTTAATAATTTGAATAACAATTTTTACCTACAAACAGCCTTTACCAAAACAGCTCATGCACTGCAAGTTCACACCTCAGCTTAATATACACTAACATCCCCATGTAGACACATCCACCTACAAGACGCTACCCTGAGTCTTACGCTGACATGAAAAATAATAAATAAACCACAAGAACAGGAACCATCAAAAAAACAACTCAACAAAAATGATTAAAAAAAAAATTCAGTCAGATGCAAAGGGAAAGAGCAGACAAGAAACAGGACATTAAGGGAAAGGCATTCAAAACTTAAGATTTTTTGACAGCATTCTTTCCAGGAACTAAAAGCAAGATATGCTGGAATGCAGTGCTGGGCTAGGCTAAAGGCAAATGCATTCAATTTTTTAACTAGAAGTTTCAGGAAGAAGTAAGTACAACATCAGAGATGTTTTCTTAATGTGAAGGTGGACAAAGTGGCAAGAAACAAAGACTGCTGAATTCAGCAGTAGCTAAATCTATAAATGGGAAAAGCAATCTGTAAATGAAAACTTTTCCAAGCTGGAAAGAAAGTGAAGCTACTAAGTATTTTAGTGGTGAGCATGACTGAATCTCCTGCTATTTATTATACCAATATCACCCATTAGCATCACTGCACTTAAGGGCTTATCAGCATTTCCATTCTGAAACTCAACATGATAGAAGTTTATTAGCTGATTGCTTGTCTGGGGAGGGTGTGCATGAACGAAAGATGGCACATATGTTGAAACAGGGCACATATGTTCTCAGCTGAGAGATTTGTGTTGTTTTCTTTTTAAATGCGCTCTAAGACATGTGAGCAATTTCCTAAGAGAGTTTGCTGGTTAACGTACAGTCCGTGAGTATAATAGAACTTGCAGTGCCACCCATGCATAAGCTGCAGAAAAACAGGGCAAGTCCCGTCCAGAATGACTGGAGTACAGGGGGAAATAAAACCAGGCTTTGGATGCTGACAAACGTGGCTTCGCAGCAGCCAGTGCAGTCTTTATGCTGTCCCAAGAGCAACTCTAGGTCTGAGGAAAACCAAAAACGACCCAACTGTTTTGGACTGGCACATGTATATGTCCAGACTAGGCTCTCTGCCAGCACGAAGGGGAGATGAGGTGCCCACTCTCAGAGCAAGACAGCTATTGGGCCAAGGAGATGAAAACAGGGCCTCAGATTTTGTGATACTTACTCATCTTCCAAGTTTTATGCCTCTGCAGTTCCCTCTTCACTGAACTTAGTAACTGCAGATTTAAAACTGGCACACCCCCAGCTCAGAGCACTGCTGGACTAGAGAGTCAGAAGAAACTTCTACTTTAGTTTACGCGCTCACTGAGCTTTATTATTCTCTCCTACAGCAGACTAATACCTATCAACTTCAGCAGAATTAGTCTTGGCTCAACCTGGCGTAAGAGCAGAAAGAATTCCAATTGAATGTATTTAAATGATTCTGCTACTTTCTCTCTGGCCACTATTTTCATAAAGGGTAATTACAAGCAAGGCAGACTAGCTCGATGAGGCTCTATCCACTGCCAACTGTGCGAGCTAGCTCAAACACGGAGCAAAGCGTGAGGCTCCTCAGTCACCCTGTGGGGACCCTACAGACCCCACTGTGAGTTGATAGACCCACAGTCTCTCTGGGAACGTCCTACTAGTGCCTTTACATGGAAAGAGACAAGCACCTCAGAGGGGAAATCACCCCACCTGATAGGTGAACTCTCCTCTGAGGAGGTCTGTCTCTCTCCACTGGCACTGGGCATGTGGGCTTCTAATTTAATCATCCCTATTAGGTGATGAAGGTTGGAGAATTCAAGCCCAGAAAACTAAACAGGGCAACGTTTGGTCATGCAAATGCACTGTTCTTTATCTTGGGAGATGTGTTTGTATAAAACTGGGATATCTCAGTGGGAAGCGAGCTGCAGGAATTCTGTTCCCAAGCCACGAATCAGACTCACCTTGCCCTAGTCCAGGCCTTTACGTCTTAGACCTTGAACATCTCCTGATGTTCAGAGAAAACTCCTGAATAGTTGATGTTAGCATTTAGTTTGGCTTCAAACATGCTAAGAATTAGTCTAAATGACAAAAGCAGGAGAATTTGTGTATTGATTGTGTCAGGGACAGGCAATTTAGGTATAGACATCTCCCGTCAAGGTGTTTAGGAACCAGACTGATGCAGTCATGATGGTGCGTAACTTGCCATCTGGTAAAATATCCTGCCATCCCTGAACTGGATCTGCTGTCACCTTGCACCTGCAGCAATAATCTCCCCCACACATGGATGGGCTGCTGACCAGCCAGCGTTCCCCAAGGTGGGGACAACATTGGCTGTGAAGCTTGGTAGCCTTACCTTCCCCCTTTTTGAGAGTGCCAGTTAGTTGTTCCTGCTTTTAAATTAAAGGCAAAATGCAAAACAGCTCCTAAGACACGTTCCCCTTGGTACACAGGCAACATGCATGTGTCTTTTTGGCAGAGCCTTGTGTAGAAGTCCTCCCACCTTGGAAAGTTATGGCTTTCCTTGAGAGGCTGTGATGTAATATGAGAACAATTTTGGTTAAGAGGTAGGCTGATACTGTTAAGGTTGCTCATGCTGAGCAATGAGGCTTGGGTGTGACCTTATCAACAAGGATTTTTACAACTATGCAGGAGACAGAGCAAAATGATCTGGACAAACTCGGTGTCCTGGCGAAGAGCACAAGAACAAGCAAAAGTTGGCTCATGGCAACAAAAATCTGCCCTTGAATCATTGTGACTAAACTATAATTAGATACCTCCATTTTTTTTAATCACTCGTGATTCTTTTTAAGGGCTGGCAACATGAGAGTAAATTTCTTACAGTTTTACACAGAAATATTGTTAAAGTGACTTTTAAGCCCTTTTCATGCTAAAATAAAAAAAAATATCTCACAATGCCTAGTTTCTTTCAACTGAGCAATAACTAATAGGACAGGTGCTGTAGGCTTTGGGCCTGGCACAGTGAGAACAGGTAAGTGAGTTTTCGGACAATTACTCTGCATTGCGTTATATTAAAATATCAAGAGGCACGTGTCAGCTGGACCACAAGCAACCATAGAAAATACACTGTTTATGAGAAAGACATGCCCTTCAAGGGCAATAACAAACTTTTCACAGCCACCTGCACGAATGGAATGCATTTAACCATTGCCTGCCACCATGCCTGACTTCCAAGGCAGGAGACAACAGGAAGCTACAAGAGCATTTGTATTTCCCTTGGCCTCTTGCTACGTTTCCTAGCACGTGGGCAAGAATGAATGAGGGCTGCACACCTTCATTAGCACCTTGAAGAACTGTTGCCCCTGAAAAGCAGTCACATTTACCTTGGAGATTGGCCCAAGCACTCCAAAACTGGTTCCATTTTTCCTGGGACAAGCTCCAATGAAAGAGCATTTGCAATAACTGCTAGAGGAAGCCTGTCAGATCTGTAGGGCATTTCTTATTTGCTAACTGTCCATCAGTGCCTCAAGCCACAGGGTGTGAGTCAGGTTCCAGCCCAAAACTGCTTAACTAGGCGTGCACAGTAATGCATGTCTACCAGAAAATCTGTTGAAGGGACAAAAGTCATTGGTGCAGGTACACACCAAAACTCCTTTGGACCACTGTTGGTTTCCATCTCATGGGCTATCACATCCTGCTGGTTATCACAGAGTGGTCTGGACATGACTATATGTATAGCTAAATGTTTTAAGGCAACTTCAGAATTATTTAACTAACTGATCACACAGCACCAACCAGAGAACCTAACTCAGGAATTCTTGCATGAAGCTTACAATTTCTTCCCAGAAGCCATTCTGAAACTAAAGTTAAACCTCAATTTAAGGATTTCAAGTAATAGCACCTACTGATTTACTAGGTTAAGGTGACCTATACAATTCTGTGATTCTGTGACCTAGGTCACTAGGTTTACTAAGTGACTTCCACTCTTAAAAATCCTCATCTTATTTCCAGCTTTAGCCACTTATGCCTTTTTCCCAGCTACAGAGAATAGCTGCCTGCTAACCCAGATGTTCCTTTCCCAGAAGACAGGGATGATGATTCTGTTTTTCTCCATGAGGACACCCATACCCACAGAGGGCACTGCAGTTGGAGTAGAAGATCAGGGAGCACTTTTGATGGCTTCACCTTATGTCTGGGGCCAAATCAGCTTGTCGTATTCCTGGGAAATGCAATTCTTGCTCTACTGATCCCTGAACCCAGCTCAGTACTAGGACAAAAATGAACAGGGCCAGAGGACCCACCAGCAAGTTCTATTTTACCTTCAGAATTTTCCGCACTGAAGCCAAATTCTCTTGATTCAGGTCAGGAGATTTTCCCAGGAGACAGTTGCCTCACATAAAATTAACCCATTATATTAACTAATGGTGTGTAAATAAAACCCATTTCAGTTACACTAAATCTATATTCAATGAACAGTTACTCGTAATAAAGAGCTGAGTCAGAGGGAAGCTCGCCTGTGGCACTGTGTTAAACTTTCAGTAAGATGCATTGCTCTTTGGTAAAATAGCTTTGCAAACTCTTTTATCACTGGTTTTGCTTTTAAACCTACTAATGTAATAATAATAAGTAGGAGCAAATTAAAAGAATATAAGCACACCAACCAGGTACTTGTAACACGCACAATCTGCAGACTTTGAAGATTTAGCAGTACACTTACAGACCTATGCTGGAATTAAACAAATTCCCATCCAAGCAAAGACCCAGTAGTAGTAGTAGTAGTAGTAGTAGTAGTAGTAGTAGTAGTAGTAGTAGAGCTGAAGGGAAGAAAACCCAACACATTGCCATTCATAGATTCTCAGGCTACAAAGGATGATCCAGTTCACCTAGTCTGACATCTCATATAACACCACCATAGCATTCAACCAAATTAGAGACTAATAACTTATTTTCAGGTAAAGCTTGACCTTCCAGAGAAGGCATCCTGCCTTGATATGAGGCTCTCATGAAATAGCAAATCCTCTATTTCCTTCGGTCATCCCTGCAAACAGTTAAATGTCCCCCCCTCCCCCTTAAAGCCTTCAGCCTGGTTTCTGACTTGAATTGCTCAAGAGTTTTACCTGCAGTGGCTGCTAGGTTTGCTGAGGCTACTGGACCTCTAGCATGGCCAGAATTTCTAACGGCTGCCTTGTTGCTCTAGGATTTCTTTATTTTAATCAGACTTAGGGAGCCAAAGCAGGCTGCGTGTGCAGGAGCATGTGGTATCCATGTGCAATGCAGCATGCAATCCAGCCTTTCGCCTAGCTCTCCGCAATTCGCATTCTGCCAACATCTCTAAGTCCCCAAATACCCCCGGCCCAACAAAGAACAAATACCAGCTTCTGTGAAGCTACAGCAGAGAGAAAATGGTAGCTAAAAAACCGCAAAAGGCCAACTTCAAAGTTGTTGGATTTGGTGCTTGGGCTTTGAAAAACCTGTCATTTGGGAGGAAGGGTGGGAGGCTGCTCTTTCCCCCTCTTTTCCATTAAACGGCTCTTCAGAACTTGGGAGAGCTACTGCTCTCATTATGCATTCCTCCTTCTGGAAATAAATACTTGTGTGGGTTGTCACATTAGTCAGTAGATAGATGTCAAAAACAAATTACAGCCTGGCACGGAGCCAAACATTGTGTGTGTGTGTGTTACAACGGAGTAGGTGCTATTAAGAAGGTGGTTGGTTCTGCATGTCAGAGGGTGGAGCCTGTTCCAGGAGCAGAAGTCTGATAATGAGGGACTTTCTAAAGAAGGAACAGAGAATCACGATCTTGTTTCATTCCTTTCCCCACAAGGAGATATTACACAAACTCCCCATATGGCTCATTGCTACACAGAGAAATCCTACTCCTTCAATGCTTCTTCCAGCTCTGTGAAGTCAAAAACAAGCTAAGCAGTCCCACAGCTCACTTCAGCCTTTAAATAAGCTGGGGCTCTCCAGAGGGATGGCAACCAAAAACTTATCTGTCCTTTCAAGGTCCAGAGAATATCTCTCTCCCCGCCCCCCCCCCCCCCTCTCATTTTACAGGTTAAAATCAGTTCTGGTGTCAGTTATGATGCCCCAACCAAATTCTTTTTCAAAAATTACAAGATTCAAAAAACATACCCAGCGTCCAGCCCTCACTCTGAACCACTAGTTTGTTCCATCTGAGAGATCAGCATCCTGGATTCTAACATTTGCGTATCAGAATGGACCAGGACTTCAATTACTGTAAGCAGTGACAGGGCACAAATGTTTCTCTGAGTCATCAGTAACCACACGCACATTTCAAGGATTATGCACGAGGGTTAAGGACTAGGTATGGTTTATAAATGTGAATATTCAGGTGAATTAAGTAAACTGAAGCCAGTCTTGCACCCCCTAAGGATCAATACTCATACGCTACTCACAGTTTTAGAGATTATGCTTGGCAATATTTGTCAGCTTATGACATCTCAGCAAGGACACCATGTCCTGGATTCACATAGAGGGGATCTTAAATTCCAAAGTCCTAAGTACTTTTGTGACTCTGGGCCCAAGTTTTCTTATAGTGCTTACACACAGAATTACCTGCTAGTGCTATTATGAAATACTAATATTAGGTGATAAACCCCCCCAAATCTCAGTTTGAATCCCTTCTTTGCTATAAGACACCTGCACGGCATTGCAATATTTGTCTTACCAGCAACTCAGAGTAACATAGAGGTATGTTTACTTGTGGGGTTTTTGTTTGTTTGTTTGTTTGAACAAAACTGCAACAATAAAAGAAAATATGGGCAGTAATGACCTTTTGTTTACAGAGATATAATATTCCCAGATTTTATGCTTTACAGAGTTTTGCTAACTGCAGCAAAGCTCAGAAAGAATACAAAACAGTTTTAACAACTTTTCTCCATAAAACCAACAAAAAAACGCTAGCTAACATCCACGACAGGGAACTTAGAACCACCAGGTAAGAAAGTATTGGGTTTGTTACTGTTCTTTTATTTTTCAAATATCAGAAGAACTAACTCCTACAGCCCATTACTAGCACAAGCATATACAAAAGCACATTTAATAAGTGCCCTTGACTGCATCCATGTAGGTCTTTCTGTCTTAATGATTGGTTTCTAATGAAATATTTTAAGTCACTGGGCTGTCTCACAATATACTTCACACATAAATGCAGATCACATAGGAAATATGAGCACTGTCTTTTGGAGAACTGCAAGTCACTGTACAGTCTCCTGGTTTTTGGTCACTTTTTTTTTTACGAAAGTAGTTAATTGTGACTGCTTACAGTGCACTTGTAATGATCTTCAAGCTCTCTCTTTTCTCCTCACTATATCCATTTCAAAGGCTCTAGACTAAATTCATCAATATGCCTAAATTATGTGAGTATACTGGTAACTTTTAGCAGAGGACTAAGCCTGCAGGAATCTTTTTCTGGGTGGCATTACTTTCAGCCACCAGGGACAACTGCTGGGACTGAAGTGCTCCCATGTCTGAACATCAGATCAGATTTGGGGATCTGGAATACAGTGATTCAGATTACACCTCTCACAGTATCATATCTGAAAAGGTATCTAGATGCTGGAATCAGGGTGGAGGAGTGAACGCCTTACTGTATCTGGTGTAATAATACTTTGAGTTCAATATTTTCCCTCTCATCTTTGTATGCATCAAAAATAACATCAGCTCCTGAACTTCAAAATCAGGGAAAGTGCCGGCACTTCTGTTGGGTACCCTCCAAGCACTGTTCTAAAGGGAACAGCTTCAATGCTGAATAGTCAGTGTCAGCGCATACGACCTACGCTTTATCAGAAATGCTGAACTGGTTAATAAGTAGCACATATTACTTTTGGTTTGGGTGACAGGTTCTCAACACTTTTTAGAAAAAGCTGGATAAGTATACATAAAATAAATCAAAGCAGACTGGATATTTTAGATAGTCCAGTCTCTGCTGTGGATTGGATCTGTGGATCTGCTGCTTGTAAAATGAGATTATTCGTACGGCTTCCAACTGTGGTCCTAATTCTGAAAACTTGGCAGGGAAGGCCAGACATCAGGAGGAGCATCTCACATGACAAAATATGTCAAATGAGGACATAGAGTGGAACTGGAAAATAATAAGCTCAGCGAGACCAACCTAGAGGTGTGTCTTTATCTTTGAGGGCTTATTCATTTAATAGGAAATTTGGCTATATGGTTATCTTTCAAAGCACAGAGCCATGGCTTTGCTCAAGGGAGCTATGTTTTAACAGATATTCCAGAGAATCCTGATATGCATATGTGTTTCATGCCCATGTGAAGTGCTTTTTTCATTTGATTGCCTCCTCCTTTCACTGACGCCATCTTGGCATGTATTAACAATTTGGACACGATGAGGTTTTTTTCAGCTTTTTTCTTCTTTTAACAAACCATTCAGATTCTAACTTTCTAAATTTTGTATTACCTAGTGTATTACCACTTTGTCTGGTTCTTAAGTTCCATACTAGGAGAAAAACTACAGATCCCAGTTTGTGAATACCTAGATAAAAAAGGTTCCTCCATGTTAAAAAAAAAAGGTTAAGGTGAAAGACAAATTTAAAAGAAGAAGCCCAAGAAAAACTTGCAGACCATTTCTATTCCAAATGTAAGTTTTTCAAGGAGGAAAGAGAAGAGAAACAATATATTTATATTATGCAACACAAAGCCATCTACAGTCTCTGCTTTTCGCTTTTTCAGCTCTTCTACCATGCCTTTCTCCTCCTTCTTCTTCCTAGGGAATGGGGGGTCAGGGGAAAACTAGGCATGTTCATGGTAAAGAATGCCACTGAGGGTGTCTAAATACATGGAGGCTATGTTTGGCTCAGGAAACCTGAGACGAAATAGTTGATGGCTGGGGAGTCTTTGAGAAGTATCCTATATACTTCTCTTGCTCTTCTATTTGTCCCTACACATTCACTTCTGGCCGCTAATGCAGACAGGATGCCGACCTGGATGGACATCCAGTCTGACTCAGTGCAACCACTATTATGTTCTTATAATAGTAATCAGGCCTTTGGTTTTTAACTTGATTTTGTGGATGATATGTAATTGAGAAGAACTCAACTTGATTTGCAGAAAGCAGGATAGTTTTGAAGTTATAATGTTTAAGAACACCATTTTTTTCAAATGCAAACCTGATTTTGAATCAGTGAGAGCTAATAAGTATGGGACTTCATGGTGCCAATTACTGTGAATCATTTTCTAAGGATTAAAATGTGGGTATTTAAAAGATATATGAGGAGGAGGAAGAGTTCAGCTGATGCTGAAAAAGAAAAATCAAAAATATTTTAGGAGTCAATGGAACAACAGCTGCAATTTTCAGAAAGACTTATTTCTGATTACGGTCAATCAGAAAAAAATCAATGAATCATTTTCTTTTAAGGAAGACCTGTGTTTTCTAATTAATTTAATTCCTTTTGAAAAATCTTGCCCTTTCACTCAAATGCTGACTTATCTACATTTTATCTCATTGGTTACTGTGCTGCTTTCAGCCTAACCTCAGTGAGCGGAACTGAAAAAAAAACACCAGCAAAAGGGTCGGTGAGGAGAGTGAACCACTCTCCAAGCACACGCTATCTGAATTGAGAGCGCAAAAGTAACTGTAAGCTGGCAAAAGTTTTGAAGCCACTCCCGCATCTTCTGCAGGCTGACTGGGGTCACTGTTTTCTCTCCTACTAGATGGGCATTTCTTCTGTTTCTGACAGAAGCTGAAGTCAAAAACATAGTGGGCTGTCCACACAGTCTTTGAGCAGAAACAAACTGAATGTCCTTTCAGTATTATACAGCTGGCAGGTGTCAAATCTCTTCCTCATCTAAATTGGGGTTAAGTGACACAGTGGAGGTGGAGGGGACTTTTGCAGCTACACAGTAAATGGTAAAATTTCCTGCACGAGTTCTACCTTTGAATACTCCATTTTTTCCTCATTTTTTTCCTGGTGAGTGCAAACAACATTCGACTTTGATCAAATGCCAACGAGATTGTCAAGAAGCCAGGAGCCCCCACCACTTCTGCACACGACATTTAAACAAATTAAATCAAGCTCAGGGAAGACTGAAATGTTTGACTTTTGCTGAATTGGGAGGTTGTAATCAATTAAAGCACTGGCTATGTCTTATATCCTGCTGTAGGACCCTGCTCTGCCTCTGCTGAAGTCAGAATTTCATCAATAACTGCAACCAGATGGGAACCTTCACCAGCTACATCTGCTTTTTTTCTCCCATAGAGTGATACACGTGATCGTTCAAATGCCATTAGACAGGGCTCTGCTATTCTGCACCAGGGTGGTTAGAATTATAACACTTCAGGGTCAGTCTTTACTCCATTAAAAAGTTAATAAATATGTTTGTATTAGATTTGAACTACTACTAAAACACACAGGGAGTTTGCTAAATACTCTCAACGTCGCGTGTTTTTAGGTAATGTAAGTATTAACAGGCATGCTAAGAAGTGACAAGTTAGTAGCATCTGCTGTGTTCATCTTACGTAGCCACACGCAACACATTGATTTTCTCTTGACACATTTCTAAAAGAAACATCAGTACATACCTGTGAGGTGAAATGACTTTCAGAAAGTGAAGGAATAGAAATTCAAGGAAAAGTGTGAAAAAGTCCGCGTTACGTTTCTCATAACATCTCTATTAGAAACAAGACTTGTCTACACATGTGACTATTCCTGTTAGCTGTGGCAATTTAAATTTACATCCTAACTAAAACAAGTGTAAACAAGCTGAAATACTCTAACAGACATCAAATAATGAAATCAAGGAGATAAATACACACACACACACACACATACATATGAGAACATATATATGTAGGTATATATATTATGTGTGTATATATATATGCGCATGTATATGCTAAAATGAACCACTTAACTGATGTGTACTAGGATAGGGATTGCTTTTTTATTATTTTGAGTACTTTTATTCTTTTTTATTACAAGCAAATTGTACAATGGAGCCTGACATGTTAAGTATCATTTCAGTAATTAGGTAATAACTGCACCAGCTCCTCAGTAAATGTCTCCCTACTTTGTCTTTGGCTGATTTTCTGATACTAATTTTTTACTCAAGCATCTTAAATATGATTCATATGAAAGGATAATGAAAGAAAGCAAAAACTTGGTCTTCAAGTACAAAGATTTTTTCTTCCTAGTTTAATCTTCTAGAAGGAAAAAGTTTGGATCTGTGGAGTAAACCAGTGAGACTCATGAAAGAAATGTTTCATATTGCTATAGTATCTTTCCTCCAGAGGATCACCAAAAAAACATAGAGGATGGACAAACTCTTGACTTTTCTCTTTGTCAAACTACCACTTTTCTATGTGTTATTTTTGACTCAGATTTTATACAGTGTTTTGAAAATGGACTGCGTATTTGTATTTTAAGAACATTCCAATCCAGGAAAACAACAGGCATAAAAATAGGCAATGCAATATGTCATTATACTTCTCAATCTTCCTTTGGATACTACTGTCAGTGTCATGTAACAAAAATGATTTTAAAGAATGACAGAGTCTATCTCTGGCCTTTTAAATCTCTCCTTAGCCATACATCCATATAAAATTAGCGAGAGAGGGGAGGGGGGAAGCAGCCTCCAAATGTCATGCCAAGAAAAATGCCAAATTCATATACGACAGCATTACAAAAGAAGACGCGGTGCCGCAATGGCAGTGACACACAAACCAAGCCCTCTAGTACTTCTCTGCTCTTTGTCTTTCTCCTGCAGTATCCATCCATTATTTTAAGCCTAACTCCATGAAAAAGCACAAGCTTGTTTAACAGCCCACACTGAACCTTTCTTGAGACACGAATCCAACTATATAACCAGTTTCAAACAGCATTCACAGAAAGACATTTGTAGCAGGAGTTATGCACACAGCCAACTCCTGGCTAAGTGATACTAAACATTCTGTTCTCCTCCAAGTCTGTATTTTTAGAAAGAACAGCACGTTTTACTGGAAATGTGTAGTAAGTTGAAAATCAGCTTCAGACTTTTAGTTAAAATGTACCAAGAAAAAAAATCTTACCACACTAAATATAGTTAAAGATTACTTCTACAGTTTTAGTTCTACTGAAAGAATCTCCACTGTTTTTCCTCCACCAGAGTGAATTGATTGGGCATTTTCTCCAGGGAGACCTCAAGTAGCACTGGCTGTTCCTTCCATTCTTTTCAAGTACTGCATAGAAATGCCATCCAGGAACTTTCCTAAAGCTTTATGAGAAAAAAAAAATCACACTGCTGTGCTACAGGAACAAAAAGAGAATTTGGTAATCGATATGTTGATTAAAAGGTTTCTTGTGGACAATTTTTTTTTTTAAACTGTAGACTCAAACCTGTCCCTTCCACTCCGAAGACCAACAAGATTTTCTCTGTGCATTATTCACATTTATTCAAAGCCCTTCTTTCAGAAACATGTGCATCTAGTCAAACACAGTGTTTTTTGCAAATGATGCAATGTAAGTACTTCACTTTTCTGCCTTATTTAGACAAAAAGTAATGTAACTTGTAATTTTCTCTTCCCATACAGAATGTCATTCTGCTCCACTCTCCAGGACCCAGATTACACTCGCGCTATTTTAAATTTTACCATACGACCTCCCACTGGAGAAGCATGCACTAAAACTGAATATTGTTTCACGTTTTAAGTGTGCTGTGTCCCTCTAATGATACTATCAGAGATTATTTTAACACATTCATTTTATACCTTTTAGCATCTCTTTGACACCAAGCAATCAAAAAAATACATGAGTTGGGGACAATACTAAATCAGTGGCAACTGATCCAAACCAAAGAATGAAAAAAAACCCCTGCTGACTCTGGATCAAGATTCATTCATGCAAGCAAAGCAACAGTAGATTGATTATTTTTTGGCCTCTTGGCACATTTACAGTTAAATTGCTTCGTTTGAAATGGAATCAATATTTCTAATTATGTCAATTACAGTATTAAAAATATAATGATCTACAGTGGAAGTGAAACCAGGATATAACCTGGTAAAGAATTCTGGATATATTCCAGTACAGTTTTCAGATCAAGATGCATTCTTTATGCAAATAAAGAAACAGAAACACAGAAAATGTTGGGTCTCGGGGACCTTGGGCAGTCATCTCTGCACTCCTGCTCTGAGGCAGGCTCAAATGCACTCAGGTATATCTAGACATTCCCCCACAGATGTTTGTTTAACCTAGCTGGTGAAAGATTGATTCTACAGTCGCATTTAAATGACTGCAGCTTTTTAATGCTCCTTAAAATAAATCCGCCACCTTTTTCACCTCAGCTTCTGAACTGATATTCCTAGTTTCCCGTGTTTTAGAAAAGACAGCTTTTTGAAGTGACCTTGTGCAGCAGCCTTTTTTAATTGCTGTAACTTAAGAAGCCCTTGATTTCTAAATGCTAAAATATACTGAAGGATTTGCTGTGCATGACGATGCAGGAGACTGCCTATGTAGAGCTCTGGTGTACATCATGAGATTGCTGTGTCACGGAGAGCCTGCCCTGTGCTGGCAGCACTTTTTCACGCGTCTTCCAGCCCGCAGACAAGAAATGGCTGCTACATCTTGATGGCTCCACCTCAAGTGGTTTCAGTTAAGGTGATGGAGTGGCTGAGGGCTGAGATAATCAGCCTGGCCATACATCTGCAGGGGATTGACTGAAGGGGTTGGTTCAGGGGTTGTCTATAGTCTTCCCAGAAAAAAAGAAAGCCAGTGTAAAAGCTGGAGCTCAGAAAACTAGCCTGAGAAACACATGTAGCATGAGCAATATTGAGGAACAAAGTCATGCTGCCAAAAACAGAGAAACTGCAGGTACAGGTGAAGGAAAAAAAACAAGTCAGAGAACAAGCCGTACCCAGGCATGGGGATCCCCAACTTGCTCAGTAACATCCAAGAGCAGAGAGAGAACTGAACCAGGGAAAAAAATCGTAAGTATTCATGAATTTGCCAAAACCTGTGTATTTCTAGTGCTAGTTAAAGGGTGATTGCTTTTGTGATCCTTACAAAATCAATGTTTACTGCTTTATACAATGACAGATTCCCTAAGAAGAAAATCGTAAACAAGGTGTTCAATGCCCACAACTCTCCCGGAGACATGGATAGGAAATGTATGCGCTCGGCACTGAAGAAAATTAAGAGATACTTGTCTAATGTAATGGCATTTACCAATCAGCTGGACAAAAATGGGTATTCATCTGTACCTACTGAAAACTTTCCTCTGCCCAGCCCGGCGCTTTTCAATGCTGCAGCATTTTGAGCACAGTTTACAAGGATGGGCTGAGTATGTAAATGCAACTCCATAAACCCAGAATTGGGCAGTTCTGTTCCCCTTACAGTTGCGGAAGACAGCAGTTACACCCTGTATTTAGTGGCACAGCCTACACCCTACTCACTAATGCCTCTCACTCTGTGTCCACATTGCTAGAATTCAAAATGAAGATCGATCCAAGGGACTGATCCCAGAGATAGCCCGACGGTGAAACACTTGGCTTGACATAATTATTTTCACACCATATAGATTAATCTAAGTACTTAAATTCTGCTTGCGAGTGTCTAACTAACATTACTTGACTGCAGAATTTCTAATTACAAGTATTACCATTTCTAATCTTCTGAAGCTCTGCCTGCTGTGTCTGCATCCGAGTCATCACATTACAAGGTCCTCTATTGTCTCGCTGCATTCTTCTCAGGCCTTCAAATGTTAATAAACTAGAATAATGAAAAAGGAGGATAACAGTAGGTCTGAGTAGGATGATAGTACATTTTAATTTTAAATTTGGGGCCTTCTAGTAATGGGGGACAACTGAAAGCTAATGTGGACTTAACATAGGCAGACATCAGAAAATACTGAGATTTCCTGATCACACCACAAAGAACCTGAGCTGAAGCAAGCAGAGGAGGAAATAAAGGTGGAGATCCCTGACAAATTTGGATTAAACATAGGCACTAGAGCGCCACAAAAATAAATACAACATACACCAGCAAGAAAGACGTCAAGGAGCAAAGATAACTGACCCAGGCATAACCAGCCCGATCCTCCTGTGGCAAATAACGTCTCTGGCAGAAGTGGTATCACATGGGCCTGGGCCAAGGGGCCTCAGACAAGAAGCAGCAGTAGGGACAGCTACGGGCATTGAATCAGAGCTTCAAACTCTCCGTCCTTGAGCCCCCTGCTCTTTGCCAGACTTTGAAGTAGCCTGGGTACCACCCAGGAGACACACATACCACCTTTGGGGCACCCCCAAACCCAACAGACAATGAAGTGATGCAGAACAGAAAGCATAAAATCATTTCGGAATTTGTGACAATAAAGCCTTATGGTATCAATCCAACTATGAAAATGCAGTGAGGAAAGGCAATATAATTCCAGTACAAATCAATAGAGTATAACTGCAGGGGAAATATTAATGTTATTACACAGTTAATCCATGGCTGAATTTATCTTAGTGAATTGTTAATGTTCTTCCTAAAACAAACAGGCCAGGTCATTTTGCTCCTTTTTACCTTGGCAAGCTCCTTTCATTACATCTCAACATCCCTTCAAAATAAGCCACACCATGACTAGTTTTTAAGTCTATAAAGCCAAAAACCTCTACAGTGGGGAAGAGGAGCAGCAGAAAATTATAGTTCACATGGGTAAAGTACAGCCTGCCAAGAGAAAAAAAGTTTAATTTGTCGATGCTGGGTTGTGGATTTGGAGTGCCAAAATTATTAAGGTCGGAACGCTGCACTGAGTGGCAGGCATAACAGCTTCTCAGCGTACATCCATGAACCTGACGGTACACAGCACTGATCAAAGTCAGCTTTGAGAGGACATGTAACAATGAGATCGTCCTTCAAAGAGGAAAAGAAGAGACTTTGTGGAAAGGAACTGGCCAAATCCCCTATCATCAACAAGAGAGAAATGCCTGATGCCTTTGATAACAGGCCTACTTTAACAGGGAGGGAACTATCAGCTCCGGTGGTGACTCTGCATTGCAGTCGCTGGTAGGAACAATGCTGCCACTTCCACCCTCCACCTGTAGCACTCAAGGTGAACCAGTCACCTCTGGGGACAGGTAACACTGGATCAAAACATATCTATTCCACTTTCTTGACCCTGCCTCAGTCCCTGCTGAAATGATCGCTAATACCGGAACTGCACATTCAATCACTGAAGCAGCTTTATATACGTCAAGCCTGCGGCCTCATCCTTAGGCTAACCATGGATGCTAGCGAGTGGCTGGTTTTATGAACCACTCATCTTGTAATCGACAACCCGAGATAGAAAGCTCAGTCCAGAAGACTATAAAGCTGACCTCTGGTGATAGCAGGAGGAGGAGGAAAAACTGGGGAAAAATGTCAGAGTCTGTGTAATTTCATTTGTTCTTACACATCGTGCAATATATAATTACTGAATGATACCATGGGAGGTATAAGGTAAGGTTGTTTTGGCTTGCTTTAATCGTGCATCTCTACAACTAAATAAAGCTTTAGGTATTCTTTGAGTTGACCTTGGATTTCCCGATTTTACTGGCTTTGTTTTCTAAGAGCAACATCCTGTAGTGATTTTCACTTTAAGATTACTTACACATGCTTTCAAGGTTTAAACCACTTTACTGTTCCCATCTGTAAGGGAATAACAGAGGGAGAAAATTTACACTTCAAAAATCTTGATAAAAAATAGTGAATATGTTCAAATTCCATCCTTCTTATTTTCTAACCAATAATAATAATAAAATCTACTGGTGTCCCTCCTGTCCCATATCTCATTTCTTTCCTCTGCCTGCGAGATCTAACATTATCACAGACATATAATATAACATATTCCAGCTCATGCAAACAAAAGCAGCACAACGAACGCAAAGAAGAAAGTACACAGCAGTTTCAAATCATTCTTCACAAATCACACTAACAAATCATCTTCCAAATGAGCTTGATTTTCACCGGCACTTTGATTGCCTATTATGCTAGGTGGATTTTTGTTTGTTGCCCACCAATTGTTATTTCGGAGTCACATGGACGCTACTGTTCAACATTTACAGGGCATTGTCTTCCCCTGATATATTCCTCTTCCTCCCTTCCTTTCCCACTTCAGATCACTCTTTGTTCTGCCTGTGCCGAGGGCCCAGGCACACAGAAACCCAGTGGGACACGACTGGAGGCAATAAGGATGGCAGTAAAGCAGCAGGGCTCTGTGTAGTAAAGCCTGTTGCAAGGTCTATTGCGTACCCAGGTGCCACTTAGATTGGCTCGGAGAATTCCTCTCGCTCATCCTAAAGAAATCTCCCCGAAGACTGAGCCACCTGGCTCACAGGCGGCTCCCGAAACTCACCCGTGGCTGCTTTGGACTGAATTCTCACGGACTTTGCTCTGTTAATGAAAAGACGCTTGAAGTGCAATGTAACACTCCTTTATAAGGGCTTGAAGACCCCTTTGAGCATGGACAGAGGGGAGTAAAGGAGCCCTTTGTATAAAAGAAACATCTTTTCTAAGTGCCCAGTTTAACTAACGACGTTTGTAATACCACTGTCACCAAAATTGGGAATAAACCTCTTAACACCAACGTAGCATTCAGAAGGAGGCATTCTCTTTATTGCAGTGCTGGATGCACGGGGGATCCTTCCACCTAACGTGCATACCAGTTTACACAGATCTAGGTTTATTTATAAAGTATATCTTTCCATATGCATAGGTTTTCACACTACAAGGGGGGACTATCTTAGTTAATTAGTATCTTACATAATGATGATTCAGCATGACGCATGCTCAGTTTTTCCCGTGGGGGTTTTCTGGTGGTCACCGGTGGTGGTAGACCCCAAACCCATGCTTTTCAGGTCATGAATTCAGGGTCATTCTTCCTTTTAAGGCTTAACTTTCTCCATGGTTAAATATCACATGCTGGAAGATCCGGTTTTACCAGGATATTCTTGGGTTTTCTTTTGTTTCTTCTTAATTGACCCTTTGAACTTTATTCTTTATATGTTCCTCACTTATTTTGCAACACCACTACATGGTCTTAAAACCTCAATGCAAAGCAATAGAGCTTTTCCTATTTGTGCACTACCAAAATTTTCCCGTGCATGTGTTGATATCGGGACAATAAATTTAAGCATAGCAATAATATGATTGGCTTCCTCAGACCTTCTGAGCCTTCTGTTACCTCTCCCAGACCCCACAGGTCATGCTGAAAACCATTGATCTCGTTATAACCTTTTCCATGGGGAAGCGGAAGCACTGGTCACAATAAAGCACCAGTAATAAACTGAGTCCTAATGAAACCAATTTCTTCCTGGGATCCCAAAGAATTTCTCAAACACTGATGAATTGCATCACACCTCATCCTTTGCAAAATACCAGAAGAAGTAATAATCACTGTGATTATTACTTCTATAGAGGAGACAGAGAACTAGACAGGATTACCAACGGAGACAATCTATAGGGTGAGGTGTATTTCCTAGACACACCTAAGTATGTCCTGAAGAGCTACTGAGATCAAGCAGAACTAAGGACACTTGGCACTGTGTAGCCATACATGTCTTTTGCGACCTAGTAGAAAGAGCTGGTGACAGTGGCAGGAACTGAGCCAAGACTCTACTGAGAAGTTAATTTATAAGAAATACACTACAGAAAATGGATCTGGAAACCCCATATCCAGTGAAAAACATTACTGAACTCAGGACACTTCACAAGACTGTTTCGTTTATCCACTCTGATTTGGGAATTACAAAACTCTTTACATCTCAGGTGGGGTAAATTCTGCCAATGTACCAACGCTTCTTAACTAAAGCAAAGGATCAGAAGAAATTAACTTAAATTCACTCAAACTCCTTTTCTAGCCATTTTACAGTTATTTACACATTGTCCAGAAAGGATCTTCAAGCATCTGCGCTTTCCCTGCCTTAAAATGTGAAGCCTAATGAGTGAAAACTGATTTTTCTACTGTTATGTTAAATTAGAGCTGACTTTGGACTTTAGTTGGAGATACAAGTGTGTGAATTACAGCACTCCCATTCTCATTCACATGCATAACAACACAGCTCCTATTAACATCACTGGAAACACAAACGAGCTTGGAAAAGGAGAGTGTTTTCTTCAGCCAATATAAGGTCATGTAAATCTATTACCTTTAATAGCTATAAGCAAAGCAATTCCAGTGGAGGATCTTTTACTTTAGATGTTCAAAATTACGGCTGGAATAATACTCACACAGCCATTTTAAACAAGTAAAACACCTCAGATAATTTTAAAGATGTTTTTCCTACTTGCTCCTTGCTGCGTAAAAAGTGTAGCTATATTGCCCTGAATGCCTTTGAGAGCCTCCATGGCTGCACTCACTTCTTCACGTTCCTAATGAAAGATATAGCAGAGCACACAGCCTTCTTTGTCTCTCATCGTCAGATTTTCAAAACTTACACACTTTAATTTCTGCTAGTTAAATCGGAATATCTAATAAAAACTGCGTTACCAACCATAAAACCAGCATGCACTGGGAGGGGGAGGAGAGAAGGCTAGCTTGTCGGCAGCTGGCACTTTTATTATGAGGCATTTAAAATCCTGACAGCTAATGCACTTTACTAAGACACTGCGAACTACATACCTTCAGAAGAAATTATAATAGCTAATGAGGTTTGGGTTTGCTTGTACATTATAGTCCCTGCTTTTCAGGGAGACGGATGCAGCATTCTATATACCCTCTCTGTGCAATATGAATTCAGATGGTAGCTGACAGGGATAGATTTGGAAGTAAGATTTATCTCAAAGTATGTTTCCATGTTTACACACTCAGCATCGTTTTTCATATCCACCTTTAACCATTATTCCTCCTTGGCAGTAGAAGTCAGGTTCTTAATTATGTGAAATTTTTCATTGTAATGAAAGGAAACATAAAGATCCTTGTGAACACACTCACATTTATAACTTATTTACAATGTGTTTTCAGAGTTCCAATAATTCATGGTGCTAAAGGTGGAAGACTCCACACACTAGCTGCAGTATTAATGCTTTGAAAAATTATTAGCAAAACTAGGAATTTTATTAGTCAGCTTTTCATGTTAGATGTGCTCTGCTGGGATTTCGCTATACCAACGCTTACTTCATGTTCTGACAATTTTTCTAACTAGCCTAAGATATTATTGTATTAGATGATGATTTACTCATTCTATTAAGCCCTGACACTAAATACATTTTATGCTAAATTAGTCCTTTCTTAAAAAGAAAGACTTTCTTCCTGCTAGAGAAAAAAGAAAAAAGAACCCTGTTCCAATTAAGACACAAAAGTAAACCTCTGCAAGATCTGAAAGAACTTATTAATTGTCCACCCTTTTCATGAAAGAAATACTTTACCTTCACGAGAAAAAAAAAATGTGATGACAAGCTGCTTTTGGAACAAACTCGTAACAGGATCTTTGTATCTGTAAGTTCTCCTGCCAAAGAGCATAATGTTGCAGGCAAGTCTCCATACCTCTTGTTTTTTGTTTCTAATGTAAAAAGGAGCAGTACTTAACTGTTAGTTGTGTGGTCAGGAAGGCCGTAGGAAATTAGGAGTTACGCTCCTGACTCTTGTGGTCTCCGATGAGTGGCAATAGGAGAGCAAGTCATAGCTCAATTAGTAAAGATTCTTACCTCTAGGCAAGCCCATCAAGACCATATTGCACTGGTCTCAAGGCTCTGCTGCAAAAACTGTGGGGTTTTGTCCATAATAAGCCTTGTTCAAGTATCACAATAAACCAAAGGCCTAAAGCAGGGTAGAGCTCAGCTATAGCATCAATGACAGGTAGGATTTTGTACACATTCTCAAAGGACAAGGGCTTTAGCAAATACGGATCTAACAAAAACACTATTTCAGATCACTCTGCTCTTTTTTAAATGAAAAATTCCTGACTGCCATTGAGAACTTCCCTTGGTCTGAATGACTGTACTTATAAATGTTGATCATCCTATTGCAGCCAGGTCCACTTGTGATAAAACTAAATACGTGCTCCCTGATGAAATCGGTAAAAATCACAGTTATTTGTAAATTGTTTTCCTAAGTGATAGAAAAAAGTGACTACTTCTATTGCACTAATTATATCATTTTCATGAGGAAAGCATTACTGGCTTCTATTTCAGACTACTGGCACGTAGATTCACATTTTTTCTTATCAAAGAGAACATGGATCGATACCTCTCTTAATCTAGAAACAACAGAGAGAATGCCATGAAGTGTCTGGCAAGGTATTCATCTTCCTATCATATTAAGGTTTGGAAAGGAGGCTTTCATAGTCCTCTGTATAATTTCTACTTTTGAGTGATGGCTACCCAACAATAGATGTCTGACCCTGCTCTTCCTTGGTTGCTGATGTAAACATGCTGCCAGACTGCTTGTATAATAAGATTTTATTTGAATACTGAATTTCTGATGATCTAAGGACTCACTTCCCCTTCAGGATATTTTGGCATAAACATCTCAAAAATCAAGCACAAGAAACACAGATCTCTTGTACTTGTTCTTCACATCCTCAGACGGGACAGACACATCCGTAGCCATGACAAAGTAAGGGTACAAGATCTGATTCACACAAAGTCAGACATACTATCAGAGAACAGAATCACATTATTACCATTTAAGGGTACTTAGTGCTTTCCAGGGCACCTTGCTAGGTCCTCAACCTGAATAAATCAGTGCAGCTCCACTCATGCACCCATTTACACCTGCCAGTGCCCTGTTTACTGTCTTTTGACCAAGCATCTCACAGAAACTTCTCACCTATAATTCTTGCCTCTGATTCTGGTTTATTCTCACAACCATGAACATTTTATAATGCATTCTGATTAGATAAACCGATACTTTGAGTAATTTATGGTGAATCTAGGGTCTGGTCTACACACACAGAAATTACACCGATTTAACTAAATCGGTTTCTAAATCAATTTAGTTAAATTGGAGCAGCTCCCAAGCGAGGACACATAAATTGGTTTAAGAATGGCTAATATCATGTTAGTTTAATTCAGTTTTAAGAATGTCCGCACAAGGGGGTTGCAATGATTTTATTAAATTGATTTAGAAACCAATTTATTTCAGCCAGTACTATTTGTGTGTAGGCCAGGCTACAGAGACAAGCGCAAACTGCAAAATGTAACATTAATTGTCAGTATTATTGCTCCCAGGAACTAAAGAAGGAATTAGTTAGAATAAAGTTTTAACTTAATTTGTTAATTAACAGCACACGTGCCAGAATAAAGCTAACAAACAATGTTTTGTTTACATGATACTTTTCCTCAAGGCAGCTTATATGCCATTAGTAATTAAAAATCACACGTTGTTACATTACAGCCATAGTGTGAAAAGGTTAAAATGTAAATATATTTAAACATCTTGGGGCTATTGTGATTATTGCTAATTTTTACTTATATTGCAACACAGATTAAAAAAACCCCTTCACTTCCCACTTGTAACCTTTTTTTTCCCCCTAATTTTAGGTTTTGGATAAACTAATGCCTGAAGAATTTAATGCTTATTTATTTCAACAGACATGCTAAGAAATTAGTCCTTTGTTTTAAATATAAAACCTACAGATTTTTGCTGCGGTGATAAAAGATTGAGATGATTCCCCTTCCATCCTAATTGAGTACAACCAGCTAAAGGCATCTGAGTAGTGGTTGAAGACGTACGTAAACTGAACAATATTCAAATGCTTCCAGTGCTAATTCCATGGCAAAAGGCAGAACCTGAGTTTCCTGACATGAGGGCAGCCCCCTTAGTAACAGTGACCTGAGTTCGAAGAGAGGTCAACTGCCTTTTGATCTGGAGGATATCAGAAAACAGCCAGATTAGAAATGCCTTCTATTCTCTTTTGGTAGCAGGGATGTAATCATGATGTCATGTAAGAGAAAGAAGACATTTCTGTGAAACGCTGCCTCACGTTCCACAGGCCTTAAAATAATTTCACACTAGGCAATTGGAAGCGAGTGCAGAAAAACTAATTTTATACCTCTTTCTCCATAATATACAGGAAGCCACTGAACAGTGATGATCACAGGCCATTGAAGTGTAAATGTCATTTGAATAGCCTGGACAGATGGGTCTTTTCATGGAGAGATTAGACTATGGCTGTATGTCCTGGGGAGAGAGGCAGACAAGACTTCTGTGCACGTATGGTAGCACATGCAATATCTTACGCCTTTTAGGTTCACGGATATAAGCAGGTCTTCTTCCTTGCTCAGGATGCTTGCATCTCTTGCAGGTCCTTTTTTTGATCGCTGCATTTAGAAAACGCAAGGATTTCTTGACAAGCTCTAAGAGGCCCTTAGAGATGAATAGCTGTTCACATCAGTCCCGACATTCCCCCTCTCCTTCCCACCAGTCTCTCCCCAGCCCCCTCACGCACACCCTATCTTTCACAAGATTCTTTCCAGTGCAAGACAGGTCCCGGGGCCGTTCCCCTCCATCCTGCACACCTCCCAGCGCTAATCCTAGTAGCTGCAGAGGTTGTCGCTGCCATGTGTCTCAATGCTTTCCATACTTGGCTGTCTCACTGCCTTTCAGGGAACTGTTCAGAATCTGATTAATTACTTAATGTTTACCAAGCACTTCGAAGATGAAAGGAACTGCAATATCAATGGTAAGTACCATGATTATTTACTCTTCTGGCTTCCCTCTCTTTATCCTAGTAGAGAAAAATTGGTGACCACCTAGATTTTGATCTATCAACAAAAAAATTGCATTTGGCCTGTGGAATTCAGCAGCGTGCGACGTACACGCTGTGTGTTGTCAAACCATGGAGGCTCACATTTAATTTCTGTCATCGCATTCTCATGTGGTGACCGAGACTGTTTCCAGATAGGCAGAATCTTTCAGTGACATATATTTAACAACTAAATATCACTGCTCTTTTTACAACTATTGTTTTCTCACGTGACTGAGGACAAGAATTAATTCCCAGCTCTTGAGGGGCTAGTCAAGGAGGACACATAGGGTCCCTACCAGCACACAAAAGCGAGCCTTTGTCCAAGCAGCCTTCAAAGAAGCTGGCACAATCTGAAAAACTTGGGGATGAGTCAGGGAGATACAACACAGATATGGTATCACCAAAACCAAGGAAGAAGCAAAATGACGTGAAAGACAAAGGAAGAACTTTTAAGAGGAGCTTAGAAGAACTCTCACTTCTGTCCCAGGATGGGTAGTTGAAGGTGTTCAAAAGACTCCTACTCAAAAATGCAGTGTCCTCATCAGAAAAAGATACTGTAGCGGGTTTCTGCTGCTTCATTCTCCTTCCCTAGCAGACCAGCCTGCAATCCACACCTGAAACACCAGTCACAGAAACTTCTAGATGATTGCCATGATGACTTTAACATACTTGGGAATTACACTAAGATTCCATTTCTTTTTGCAGCATTTAGTACACGGAATATGTAATTTGCTTCAAATCAAAAATAGCCTTTCTCCAAATTTCAGCCTTAATCTGAGGCTTTCCAAACATAGGATTAAAGAGAGATATTGTCCCTTGCAAAATGAACACTTTCCTTGAGGCAATAAATGAGAACTTAAACCAACTCAGCTTTGAGCTTCCCAGGTAGTCTGGCACAGCCACTGGCTCTCTTGGCTGTGATTGCAAACCTCCTGATAGCTACTGAATGAGTGGAAAAATGTCAAATTTTATTAAAAAAAAAAGAAAACAATAACAAACGGATCCCAACTACACAGCAGACTGAAACACAGGTGCCAGCATTAGCAATAAGTGAAAGAAATACTGTTTTCATATTATAAGGTGCTGACTGCTACACAACTTAACTGTAAGCATAAGATGTGGTTAGCTGCAAACAGGTAGGACTGCTCTTGCTGAGTTCAATTATAAAAAAGAACTGATAGATACACAAAGAAGTTTGGTATGACTGCACATGCAATGCACATTCAGCTTGCCTAGAGCCAAAAGCCTTACCTATTTGAGCCATAAATCACTCCCCTGACACCACACTTAGACCCAGGGGTGTGGAAATATACTGCAGACTGTCCTTGACTGCCTCTAAGATGTTTCACAATTAAAGTTCAGCAAGAGTTTCAGTCTCTAGTACTCCAGAGTAACATCTTCTGAATCAGATGGAAGGCCATGTTCCAAAAGAATTTTTAAAGAAACCAGTTAAAACTCCCTGCTGCAGGAGGGGTGAAATTTTGCACCATTAAATGCAATTGTCTTTTAAGGAGTTCCATGCAACATACATGAAATTCAGAGTTCCATCTGCATGAGGGCAAGGAGGATGCAGGCATTTAAAGGACTTTTTTGTTTGATTATGACTGAAGTGCAGTTCCTTAATGACAAGCGCTTGTGGATTTGTTGTTTAGAGTTGCATCTGTCTTTGGTAATTGGGAGCAGAAGTCCATCTGCCAGAATGTGTTTGGTGAATCTCTTTGCAGGCTGCCATTTTGCGAGCAAGGATGTACACATCCCCCTGGGTGACCCCTCCCTAAAACCATTTGTATAACCTGCCAGCTGTTTCTTTCTCTGACTCTTCCTCCTATTATCCTTTAGGAGAGAGTGGAAAGGGGGAGAAAACCCTATACACACTTACGCATACATATATGCATGCGCAGCCACGAGGAAGGTGAGGGGGACACAAAGGCATCCCCTTGGCAATGCAGACTGGCATTGTTCTGGTGAAGAAATGGCCAGGCAGCAAATCACACCTGCTGCTGGGGGGTCTGCTGCAGCAGCAATGCAACCTGCAGTCTGGCTTTTTTCCCTTATGCTTCCCCTTCCCCTTTGCTTCATTCCTTCTAGAGCTGCCCAGCTTGAAAATCCATCCTCTGGGTGGAAGAAGGATAAAATGCATGAACGGAAGTAAAAGACACAAATCTCAGTGAACAACCTTCCCAGAATCAACTCATGCAAAATTCCGCTCTTAATTACATTAATATTAAAAGACTCCCTGGAACATACTATAAGAACAATTCTTTCTGAACCCTTCAATAGATGAGCATGGCTTTCCTTTTCCCACTTCAGAGTGCTCTTTATTAACTTTTAAAATGTTTTAATTGTTTCTAATGTTTCTTCTAAGAGGAATTTCTTGTAGTGGAGGAAAAATGTTTGGTTGGGTTTTTCATGAGTAATTCTCAATGGAAATTCTCATCATTAGAAATCTGACCTTACATTTAAAGAGCTGCAAGGAAAAAAAGCATAATTAATTAGTCACATTATTTTTCCTCCAGCATATTTTAAAAATTAGCAGCTGGAGAATGAAGGAGACGCAGGCTGATCCTGCAGCCCTTTCACACGATAGTTGTTGCACTGATGCCTCTGGGAATGCACATAGGGACAGCAGGATCAGGCCCTTAAGCATAAGCCGGGCATAAGTAAGGCCTGCAGATAGGCACAGATCAGGCCTCCTGCCATAGTATCCTGAGCACTTTCATTCCCCATTAAAATCATGGGAACAAAAGAGGCTGTATGGGCACTTTGGTGGGTACCTGACCTAAAATCATCAGCGTTTTGTGGCACGCGGACTTACCTCAGCAACTCGCAGCCCTCCTAAGAATGCAAGGCACTGATTCTCCACCCCCATACACACCAGTTCTATGCCTGCACAATTCTATTGATTTTAATTGTGTGTCATATCAGTTTACTCCAGCGTAACAGAGCTGAGAAGCAGGTCCTGAATATCTAATCCACAAGCAACTGTACTTCAAGTATCTCTTTATTTGCATTTCTACCCTGAGGCATCATTTATCATGAGAACTATTCAGTACACAGGATTTTAGAGTTTTATGCTCCTGACATTTCATCATTCCAGTAACTACCTCTCCCAAAACAGAGAAAAACAGCATTTCATGATAGGAACCATGTTTGAGATTTTGATCTGATCCTCAAGATTCAGTTGTGTTGTCTGCTCACTCCTAGCTCACACATATGGAAACACTTTCTATGCTTCAAAAATCATCAGTTTAGAGATCTCTGACTATCATTTCGTTCTCGCTATTACAGAGATAGAATAGCAACTTTATGGCTGCCTAGGTCATGAAATCAGAGAATAATGACTTAAATTTAGGCCAAAACTCTATCTTAATAAAGGTCTGGTGGGGAGAGCTCTAACTGGAAATCTGGATTAAGTGCTACCGCCTTTTTGAAACCTAAGGCACACCCCTCTCTGCTTTACTTTCCCACGTGTAAAATGAGGATGATGCAACCCTCTTTCCGCCACCTTTTGTTGTCTTCATCTAAATCTTGAGGACAGGAATTCTTTCAGTCGAGGGCATGGTCTAGCAACTTCAGCTTTAGCAGTCACTTTATGCCCTCATCTGTCCTCACCCAGGACTACCATTCTCTCAGCAGAGTTTTTGAACACAAGGTACATGAATACCTGATTGTTTCAATGCAAAGTCCAGGCTTAGATCAAAACCAATTTTTATCATTAGTTGAAGCAAAACTTTTGGACTTTATATCCAGGAGGCTGAGGTGAGTTCACACAATCCTAACCATTCCGTAGAGGGCACTACTTCCAGCTCTGGTTTGGTGAGAGATTGCTCCAAAGCAGTAACATCACTGCAACCTGGCCTACTACCAGCTGCCTTTCTGTAGCTTGTGGATTTGAGATCTCATGTGGGGCATCTTTAGAGGCTACTCTGGTGAAACTGGTATTATTTCTAACCCAGGCATCCAACAGAACAGGTATCCTTTCCATCCTGGAAACTGTTCAAAAAGTTTTTAACATTTCTATTACCAGTGAAGATTTTCTGGGTTTGGACCAGCTTATAAAATTAAAACATTTCAGTAAAAAATTTAATGTACAGAAATTATTTAAAAGAAACCCCAAACCCAACACAAAAAAGGTTTGCAACGTTCAACTACGTCGAACAAAATACCCCGTATGACGATACTAAAATGAAGATCAATCTAAAGTAACCATTTCAGAGTCTCTGATTCCAACTATCTACTACCAAGAAAAGAAGACTGACAACAACAACAATAATCAAATATTGTAATTATCTATTTTTCCTTTCTCTTTTTGGTGAACCTGTTTTATGTTTTCTTTCTTGACACTGGTAACTTTACTCACAATTTTGAATAAACACACATTTGTTGTCTGAGATTCATATCTGGCCAATTATCAAAATGCAAAGAATTGTTACAGACTTTAAAAAAATCTATTCACTCTGAGACACAGGAAGACAAGTCTTCAGATGATGTTAATCAGCATAATTCCACTCACTCAAAAGGAATTACATAATTTACACCAGCTCAGGATGTGGTTCACCATTTTAAATTAGAATCTTGGTTTATTTAATGTCTTATTGCAGAGCTCTGAGACAGTCTGTCCTCACTTTTATCTGTTTACAGATAAGCATGTTTCCTTAAAAGAGCTTCAACTGCCACATTTAAAATCTTAAAACCTGCTTAGGTCTAAAGTTATTACTTCCTGCCAGGAATGTCTGAAAGGAGTTGGAATATTAATCTCTTTAAATAGGTCTCCTGGGAATATATCAGTGTTTTTCCTCGATAGGATGCTTTCTGTGGAATTTGATAATCCCTGGCATTTTCAGCGTTTCACACAAAGCATCATTCTTAAGGAGTGTCTTATTATACGCTAGCTTTAAAATGTTCGGAAAGGACTGAGAGCCGGTTCTACCTTTACTCTGAAGACAAACTGGTTTTCCTTCATTCTCTAACAGCAATAAAGGCAGGATTTCTAAAAGAGCTGTTTAAAGGAAGGCTACCAATATGAAGTCTTCCGTTTGTTGGCTGTGTGTACTCAGCTTTTTCAAAAAAACGGCTATAATTTCTAGCTTCTCTTCTCACAGATTGTTTTGTGTATCTGGTCCTACGCTGTCTCTTCTTGGCTGCCATTTGTACCATACCAGAGCTCCTCCCAAACATGCAGCTGTCCATCCTACTGCTGGAAACATAAAATCTCTTCTCTACTGTAAAGTCATAGTTCTAAGAATTTGCAAGTCAGAAAAGGGTCTGCAGTTCAAAGATTTCAAGGTCAGCAGGAATTGTTTAGTCTTACCTTCTACCTTCTGAGCAGGCATCATGTCCCACTGGGGAACTCCTGTATCTGCTGAATAACTTCCATTTGGGTTCTAGCTCTAATTCCCAAACAATTGGCCCAAATTCATGGTCCACTGGTTGCACCAGCAATCCACAACTGCTCTGGAAACCATACTCCTGAAATGTGTTTTCAGACTGAAAAAACTTAGAAGTCTGAAGAGCAGTATCTGCTGAAGCCCCAAAAAATTCAGGGCTCATCATGGTAGGTGGTTCAATAAGGTATGAGGAACACTGAGAAGCAGCGTGATTTTTAGAAAGATATTCAGTCTTGAAGACAATGTTCAGAGATGTAAATGCCTTATCCCGTAATCGTAGCTGAAAGAGAAAGAAGCCTTTGCTCACTGAAGAGTACGATCTGGAGTTTTGCCTGAGCTGGCCATTGGCACATTCTGTATAGAGGTTCTCACATACTGCCAGACATTCTCCCGTTTCTCAGCTGTGGTCATTTAAAACTAGCTGCACTCAAGTTTTGAACTGTTTGTTATCTCTTTTAGCAATCCATATATTTCAGGCTAATGACAAAACTCACCCTTCTCACTTTATGCAAATTAAGACAGTAAATGTATTTCATTGTGTTCTAATTGTATGATAAGTTCACATTTTTAATGCTTTTTTTTCATATTCCCTTTCATTTCCTTTTAGCCAATCTAATTTATTAATTAATCAGCTGTCTTGAAATATAATCCAGCCACAGTGTATTTCATTTAATGCAATTAAAAACCCTGAATGTTTTCTGGAGGGAATGTTTCTCAAATGGAGTAGGTCTTCCCTCTGGGAATCGCTGAACAATTTAGAGCAATGTAATCCAGAGAAGACCGTTCTCACTGATGAGTAATTTTGTTTGTTGATACTTTTCCTGTACAGAAGCTCTTTTCTGGGCAAGACAAAGGACAAAATTCTGAAATCTTTACTCAGTTATTGAGTAAATCTTTCACTGAACTCATTCCCCACAGTCCTCGGTACCCTTATTTCCTTCTCAACGTACACTCAAACAAATTCTCAAGGAGTTCAAAGGGAATTCAGCTACGTAAGGAAACAGTGAAATTCACCCCGTGCAGGAGGCCAGCACCCAATGCAATCTACTATGTCAGCCTATTTTCAGCCCTCAAATTGTATCTTAAATTGGAACTGAGTGGTGAGTTTGAGTCCTGTATTAAAGACATATAAAACAAATATCATTAAGTTGCCTTAACTGAGGGACCATGATCAAATGAAACTTTAAAAAAATTATCTATGTTTATCCAGACAAAACCACTGACTGTTGAGAGACTCATCAGTACAGCAGAACATTGTGATATCACAATTACTTACAACGCTGAGATTATGCCACAAACAGAGGGTTAGGGCCTCAGTTGTATAATAATAACATCGGGATTAAATTGTGAAGTACGTAAGGGAAAGAAGGGAAGGAGAAAAGGGAAAGATATACTAGCCATGTACTACGTACATTTGTTCTGTTACTTGCCTATAATGAGTCACCAGGTAGTAAAATGAATTTCAGATGAAATTGTCTCCAAAGAGCACAACTTTTTAGCTAACCTGTAGCCACTAGCATACACATAAACTGTACCAAGCAGAAGGCCCAACCCTGCTTTTACTAAAGTGGGGCAATTTTTAATCCAAGATCAAGAATGGACCAATAAAAATAAACCTCTAGTACCAACCTGCAGAAATCTGCAGCTGTTCAACTTGCTGCTCCAAATCAGGGCTGCACAGTCTTTACTTACACGGGAAACAAATAGTTGGCAGGATCACACTTTGTTTCTTGTCAGCCAGTAGCTGCATTGCTGTAATGGTAGATCTTTTAATTCCCAGGCATCATCAAGTCACGGAATGGCTTAGATATTACCTGTTTAATAGATATTACCTGCTCTAGGAAAGGAAGGCACATTCTAGATTATCACAGGTATGGTTAGCATATTAGTTTTGCAACCACTCAGTTTTCAAGTTACCACTTTCTCTGTATTACCTTGATTATCATCTTAAAAAGAAATCTAAACTGTGCCACTGCAGTCAAACTCGAAAAACGTCCAAAGTGCAGAAGATTCATTTAGAACTGCTGAATACTGGGGGGGGAGGGAAAGAAAAAGTCTGATCCATCTTGCCCTGGACACATGAAATAATTATTTATGTGTTACACTTGCAAGCTTTCTGTCTTTCTATTTGATTTCTGCAGTCATCACTAAGTTCCATTTAAATTTTAGCTGTCATCTCTAATACCTACCTTTGCAAACATAATTCATTTAATTAGCAAATTATCTAGTGGCTTTTTTACCTTTTTTCCCCTCAAGGCTTATTAAACGTTTGCCAGGAGCATCTTCACAGAAAGCACACCACATGGATGATAGTTATTTGAAGATGTCAGATCCACATTCCTTATTTCATAACCCACCTGGGCAAGCAAAGCCAGGCAAAGCAAGTATCTCGCAGAAGTACAAACTTCATTTAGCACCTTTGCCAACAGACTAAAATGGAGTTCACACACTGGGCTCTTCCGTGCGCTCAGTGGAACATGCAAAACTGTACAGCATGGTACCTCAATGGTGAACTTATTAGTTTAATTGACACAAAGAGATAATGTTAAGTAGTTCACAGTTTTAACTAGCAGCACATGTCTTTAAATCCTCCACCACCTAAAGCACAAATTTCAATCCAAAGAGGATGCAGAAGGCTGTCCCAGCAGATATCGGGCCTGAATCTGAGCTCCTTAACATCGTCTAAACCAGGCACAATTCTGCTAACACCATTGCTCAGGATGGGTGGTTACAGGAAGGACTGTCCCCAGAGCAGTGGGCCACGGTCTTACAAAGGGTTTCACAAAGCCACCCTGAAGACCGGACTCGCTGCTGCTGCTGGGGACAGCAAACCTGGAAGCTGAGGCCCAGACACAGCCTCTGGACCAATGTGCCTGCATGCTACCAGACCCACCTGGACACAGCCTTGTGTGAAACAGCTTCAGGTCACCTGCAAGGCAGGACTCCCTGGGTGGGACATATCACGTGCAGGAGACCACCCAACCACAAGGTCAAGGCAGCTGCTTTGATTGCAGCAGCCACCTTGTGCCAGCAGGTCCAGCCACATGAGGAGGTGTTCGTGCAGGTGGCTAGCTAGCTGTCTGCCATCAACAACCTGCACAAATCAGGCCTGCCATGCTGCAGCAAGGCTGAAGGAATCTCAGTGCCTCCTGCAAAGCCCTGGAAGGCAGGTGGGAGCAGCCACAGTCATACCGCAAAACTCGACACAGGATTTGTTTCCACCTCTCTCATCCCGCAACTGATCCTCCCCTCAAAACAGCAAAGCAGAGAACGTTTCACATCAGCTCACTTTTTTGGATCTAGGAACAGGAGATGGAAAGTCTGAGCCTGCTGCTACTCCTCTTCAAATAACTAACCAGAACTAAACCTAGGAATTAGGTCCAGGGCAGCTGCCAAGTTTAACACCATGCCGATTCCAAGGAACATCAGTGTCACTGTCCTCTCAAGAGCCAGCTGCCCTTTATTTTTACTGTCATTTCTCATAGATTGTGAGCACATCGTAAAAAAACTACAGACCTAATGGCTTAGCCTTAAAAGCCTCTAGATGGTATATGGCAACACAGACTGCCTGTAATTACATTCAAAGTCAGATCATAGGTTGTTTAGCAAAGGGACCTCATTTACTGTATTTAATTCATCCCAATCTTTTCTGTGTAGCTGAAGACTGGGATGCTACAGATGCATGGCAAGAGAGGTCAGGAGTTGATCACCTAGAGCTGAAGACCTTACTTGCAGGAGAAAACAATTAAATAAGCAATAACACAGCAAAGTTGAAAACCCAGAAGGCATTAAAGGCAAACAGAACCATTTTAATAGTTTTTTCTATGCTTGCCTGTACATGACAGCTGCTTTTTAAATTTAATCATCTTAGAGCAGACGACTTCATCATACATAGTAATGGTGGCATTCACCTGCAGAGAGCTACTAGTTTGAATGCACTGCTGAGAGACCCTCTCTTTCACGAAGAAATGTGAATGCAAGGGAGAAAAATGTCAGCATTGCGCAAAACAAGAATCTTTGTCTGTTCCACACTCCAGAAATATCCATTCAAATGAGAAGGATGAGAAGATTTTTTAAAATAAGTTCAATTGAAAACAAAGATTTAAATTCTATCTGATCGCTGGGTTTTAAGCATGGGATAAGATCAACTTCCCATTCTTTGTAAAGAACACCCTTTGCTGTCCCTTAGAAACCCAACAATTCCGGGAGAGCAAAAACTGGAAAATGCCACTAGCGGTGGTGCTGTACATGACTTGTTTGGATGCTAAATAGTGGTGAGCACCTGAAATGCCACTGATTTCAATGGGAGACGAGAGCACTCAGTACTCCACGGGAACCAGGCTTTTTTCTTTTTAAACAAGAGAGCAGTCCCCAAGAGACAACAAAGCTTTCTGCTAAGGAGGTGTGGATTTTAATAGAGTTGGCAAAGTAAGTGAAAAGGAAAAAGAGAAGACGCTGTATGTGTGTCTGAGTTGCATAACACTATCCCAGGCAAAACACAGCAGGCCATATTACTTTCTAAAATAAGCTTGCAGACAGGAATGTGGTTAATGAGAGCTATATCTGGCCCCTGGGCACAGCTGTCCTCTGCAGCAGAGCACAGGCTCTGGAAAGAGCACCGATTCCCTCTGCTAGCTCCTGCAAACAATTCTGCTGGAAACAGAGTCAAGCTGGATCTCTTGTAGACAGAGTACGGAGGTTACCAAGTCCTGCCAGGTTAAAAGGGAGACGAGTGCTGCAACAACAGCTGTTCCTAACAGCTCTGTTACAAATTTATGAAGTGGAAGTCCTGACACAGAAACCCAAGATGAAGTCAACTCCCTTACTCTGTCAAGTGCATATTTTTCTCATTATTCAACACTTAACAGGGATGACAGCCAAGATTAAATAGTCACTCATCTTCTGCGCCATTATAGCTCCTGCATGATTGCTTCAAATTAAATCTAACAGTCAATGAAATAGTCAATATTTAATTTACTCATTGCAGGTGGCGATTTAGCTCCAGTTACGATATCATTTAATGACAGAAATATTGGTATTTATCACTTTTTATGAGTCTTCAGAAGATATGGGGTTCCTTCATTAGGCAAAATGTCCATGCAGCGTTAAGTCATATGTCACTCTTACAGCATGTGGACTTTGAACACTTAAGGGCATGTTCCTCTTCCCTGCTTTTCTGGGTGCTCACTATCAGGGAAGAGGCATAAGGGTGCTGTGTGAGTCCGCAGCCACCTAGTAAGCTAATCGTGACAGCACCTATGCTTCTATTCTCCTAAGAGCACCCACTGACTAGCTAGTGGTGCAGAACACTGGGATTTAGAAGAACCTGATGTACCAATGACAGTCCAGGGCAATCAGGGTTAATTCCTACTCTTTTGACCTCGCTGGCTTACTTACATAAAAGCCATTACACAAGTAGAGGGAGTCCAACGAGAAACATTTTGGTGACATTCATTACGGACCTTTTGACCACTTAAGAGTTCATCAGCTGAAGACAGATCACTTTCGCCCTGTTTCCAGAGTAGAAAACAAGCAGCAATGTATTCGCTCCCTTTTAATGAACATGCCACAATCTTTTGCTTTTTGCTAGCACTATTTTGGGTGAACCGAAACAGGCACTTCAGCTCCCTGATGAGACAGACTTTACGCTGAAACCCCTTCCCCCTGAAAAATGGCTCTTCTCCGCATATCATCAGTTACTGCAATATAGGAAACATCGTCACATCTGCCACGAACAGTTTAGTTCTTGCTTAAAGGTCAGAAATTAGAAAGAAAAGGCACAAGTAGGCTGAGCATTCAAGTTCCTCTCATCCCCTCTCTTGCTGAGAGGGGCCTGAGGGCCAAGTCTGCCTTAATCCCCGCACACCTCAAAGGAGTATTTGCTTGTATAAAGACCCGTATTCAAGTGACTCCCTGGGGGAGCGGGTGAGGAGGTATTTGCAGGAGAGGGGGAGGCTAGCGAGCACTAGCTGAAAGCTGGTACGGAGCATCAGCAGACAAGCACAAAGACTTCAGCCCTGCTCTCCCCCTGGAAAGCTACAGAAGCTCATCTGTGCTTTGGGACCAAGGCAGCTTTGTAGGGGGATGCCTGAGGATGGCCTCTACCACCCCCTAGTCCCCTGCGAATTTCTGCCCGCCGAAAAACGCAGCTGAGTTTTTCCAACATTGCCTTGAACAGGGTCCCTTCTGCACTTCGCATACTGGCAGCACATTATTTCTCCCCCCACGCAGGCTCGGCTGCAGGAACTCGCACACGAGGGGGCTCTGCACATCCCTCGCTCCTTGCTCCCCACTGGCCTGAAGTGAGAAATCCTGGGCTCGCAGCAGCCGCTCGCAGGCAAGGCTTCCCAAACCGAGATGCTAGCGCCTAAAAGGTGTCCCCTCTTATCTGCCCGCAAAGCAAGACACAGCTCAGCCCTAAGGCAACATTACAACTTGTGCAACTACGTGGTTGATAAAGAAAGTTTCAGGAAACGTGCTTTTGTTTCCTGTAAGTGATTTAGTGAAAAATCTGCTTCGGGATTAATTTGGGTAACAATCTGCTTTGCTAATCATGTGTTTGCATATACTTGTTTGGAATTCCATGTGTTGTGTATGTCATCAGGGAGTGCACAGTTACCATACTTTGCTTTCTGTTAATGTGTAAAGATCTGGTTGACAAACAGGCACACTTCACAGAAATATCTCTGAAATTTTGTCCCTATTTTCCATCACAAATACTTCCATCGGTTGGTCCGGTCATAAGCATTTGTACCAAACAAAAAACTTTTCTGGTTTTCATTTAGAAATTTCTCTCTCTACATTTTTGAACCAGACCAAAAGTATTTCTAATCGTTATTAAACTGACATCACGGAATAATGAGCTTGATACTACAAAGATTTTTATGCTTCACAACGCCAGGAAATTCTAATAGTTTTTATGGTGCATTGAATTTCCAGGTCTAAACACAGACTGATTATCACTGGGGGAGGCGGTGCAGCAGCAGAAGGGAGAAAAAGATTTTTGTAGCCATATGCTCATTCTCATAAAGCTGCACAGTCATTTAATGAGTTGAATAATTTCATATTTGTAGCTATTTGAAAATAAAATTGTGCCCATAGCCAAAGAGCCTTCTTTCCGCTTAGAGATCAATTTTTATTTATCTGAACTTTGAATGTAAGTCCCTACAAATTGTGGGTGCGTTGTTTACATTTGTGCGTGTGTTAACGATCCCATGCGAAAACTACAACGCTAACAATGGAGAGCCAGATTGTATCTTTGCCCCAAGCACCGTGGATAACTCTGCCTCCTCAGCATCAGCATCGGAAGAGAATCAAATCTCTGCCTCCCCTTTGCTCCAAGGGATAGTAATTTGCTGCTGATCTACGGCAGCAGTAAATTACAATGCACCAACCCCACTCAGCAGCGCTCACTGATACCCTCGGGTGACCGAGCAAAACCCTCTCCCACTCCTCCATCCATCTGATCATGGCCATGGGAAGAGGCAGGAGGAGGTGCACCACACCTGCGTGGCTGGATAGAAGCACTGCTCCAGGGATTTGTAGGTCAAGTGATGATTTAGCAAGGGTTTCCTCTACATTTACCACGCATGCGTTTGCAGCCTGACCTCGTGCTGGCCTACGGGTTTTTTGAGCGTTCACATTCATTGTCTCTCAGGCCCAGTTCTGTCACCTCAAACTGCTCCAAGATACCCCCATGCTTTCCAAATAGTCCTGCTGGCACACACACGCCTCAGCAAGTCCATGAATGGTGCACAGAAGTGTAGGAGGCGGAAAAATAGCTGGGCAAGAGAGTGCTTTAAGGATAGTGTACTGTAATTTATCAGCCAGCTCTTCCAAGCTTCTAGCCACAAATAACAAGAAAAGCCCCACTGTGAGGAAGAGCACAGGTCTCCAGGCAGAAATGGTGTGCCCTCGGTTGGGAAAAGCATGAGGACTGGGAAAGCAGCAGCAGCACCAATAACCTGCTCACCCAGTGAGCGGCTGTGTCTTGTGTGGGTCAATCGTGCACAGGCTTACTTTGCCTGCCCTCAACCCCCTCAACTTGCTTCGCTCCCACACTGCCAGCCAGCACTCCACCCACGGCACGGCAACAGCTTGGGGCTCATTTGAAGAGCCCAAGAGCACTAGAAACGATTCCTGAATGTCTGCCAGGGCTCCTCAGGCTGCAAACCTAAAGGCCAACCATTCAGAAACCCCTCACTAAGGGTCTAAGGCAGATTTTCAAAAGGGCTTCACGTATTGGGCACTGAGCTGCTTAGAAAATCCAACTATCATCTTCCAGTGAGAGCTTCGGGTATTGAGCACTTTGGAAAATCTGGCCGTAAATCCACAATACACTCCTTTTGTTTCATTAATTGGCTGTGGGGTTTAATTTCTTCATCTCACTTTCTCCCCTCAAGTGTAATACTATAATGAAGGCAGCTGATACGGGTTCATGTTTCTGAGCACAGCTAGATATGCTGCCTGTGGTGATTCACACTTAGAAATATATTCTGGGTTATCCAATGGGCCCCTGGCCTTCAATATAAATATGCCTCCAAAATTATTTCAAGTCCAAGTAGGCAAATGATTACTTGAATTTTAAATAAAGACATTGCTAAGGACCATTACAGAGACGTTAGAAAAAGACCACCTCTGGCTCAGGAAGTCCCTGGGCCGCAAACTGTGGGAGGTTGAGTGAAGTATCCCTGTTTGCCTGCCCTGCTCTAATACCCTTCCCTTGTACCTGTTATGGGCCACTCCGCTATCAGAGGTGGGACAGTGGGCTAAACGGACCTTTGATTTGACCTTGTAAGTCACTCTTAAGTTCTTATGGATATTTTTGTTTTTAAAAGCCAGCATCAGTAAGAAGTGAGGACTGAAAAATTTCAACCCCAATACTAACTGTTTCAAGTTACCATTGCCAGAATAAAAAAATACCAACTTGGCAGGCACATAACAAACTCTGATGCTAGGTTACCATTTGACTGGCACCAGAAAGAATCCCTAACCTTGACTTTCCAATATTTCCTAGCATTTCCAGAACCAGAATGATTGCAGATACTACAAAGAGTACTCTGGAAATTACATCTTTAAAGGAGTTTATTTCTCCAAACATCACAGGCAAAAATAGCAAGCTGGATCCAGTAAATTGCTGTGGCTGTGACTGTAATTCAAAAATAAAAAGCTTCAGCTTATGTCCTCTCACTGACTTACTTCCACTTCAGGGAAGCCTACAGAATAGACAACATAGATAATTCTAAGTTCTTTAAGGGATTTTACAAACTTTTCTTCCCTCCAAAAGAATCTGACCCCTACACTGCCTTCAAAGAAATAATAACCTGGGCTGTGAAGGTACAAGCTAGTATGAAACTGGAGATCAAACTGTAAAAGGTATTTAGGTGCTTGTGCTCTCTTTGATTTCAATGAGAGTTAAAAGCTATCGTATGCCTAAAAACCTGGGACTACAATCTTGCAGTGCTATATAAAAAGCAACACTGGCCGCTCCAAACATTCAAAAACTCAAGACCTAGGCCCCTTCCCACACACACAAGAACAGAAATGAGCTTGACAACTGTAAGATGTGAGCAAAATAATTCAGGTGGGCTCCTGTAAATGAATTGAGTTTTTGAGCTTCTCCCCACCATCAGGTGAGCTAAAAACTTCTTTTTTAGAATGAAAGTTTAACATTTGCTGACAAAAGCTGAGCCTTAATCCGAAAAGTATTTACCACTGTGAGATCTGTGATAAAACCATGAGGGCTGCCAGCAACGTAAGCCTCAAAGAGTTCCAGCATTTTAAATTAGGGCATCGGTCTGGGTTTGAAGCCTGGGTTAAATCACAAGCAGTAAAATATATATTTCATCTCATCCTAATCCCTGTCTGTCAACATCCCAAAATCACAAAACATAGTGGGACAACTAGGAGTATCTCTCCAAAAGACTCCTGGAATTGCAATAACAGGATCTCTGCACTCACATCAACCCAGGATGGAAGGATACTAGCTAGGCACATACCCATGTCCAAAGTAAATGTGACTTTTCCACTATTTCACTTCAACAAGCAATAGACCTTACATTAGAACAAAAATAAAAAACCAAATAAAAAACTGAGAAGGTCTTGTTGGCGTCTGTAAACTATAGGAGGAAAAATCATGGGGGAAATGTCTGAAAATGAAGCCAATGCTTTGGGTGTGCACTGCGAGAATCCCAGCAGCATCACTGCCAAGTCACTAAAGCAGGCAATTGCGGGGTTATGCTCTCCCTCTTTACGGCAGGGCAGCTCTGCCACAGAACACGGAGGCGGGGGGAGACACGGGAAGAGCTACCCCTCTGCTGACAAACTTGAGCCCAAACTTCTCCAAATGAATTTTAGGTGATCAATGAACCGTGGCAGAATTTGTTCTATTTCTAGTCCCGCCAAAAACTCAGATTAGAGACACTCACTTCTGGAATTGACCCTGAAAACCCAGAGAGAAGCAAAACTTGATTCCACTCTCACCCGCCCCAATCTCTCACACACACCATTATATCTCGTCGGGCTCCCCGGTAATCCTGCATCTCATGCCAATAGGACACAGGGTAATAATCGCACAGGAGTGTCTCCGAAAGTAAACCAGTAAATTCAGACAGAAAGAGTGACTAAACTCAATGCGATTAACCAACACAATAAATTCTAATGACCAAGTAGCTTGGGCCAATATTTACCAGCGCATGCTGTTGAGTTGATCAGAATACAGAAGTCTCTGTGCATGGAAGAGATAGTCTGTTATCACGCTGCAGCTTGTCTTTCACACCACATGCACCACTTACTACACAACTGAAGCACAGCTTAGCAATTTTATTCAGCCGGTCTGCCACAAAAACTCAATTTAAAAACTGCATTATTGTAACTTGTTGATATGGATCCCATTAACTAGCTCCTTGTCACTTCATATAAGCACCATTTCTTCACATTTAAGGTACAATTTTAGTAGGAGCTTTTTTTTCTTTTTTTTTCCCTTTCTCTCTCCTGTGTTATCTCAATCTGACTAAACTTTTTCTATCTGCTTCCCTGTACTTTTGCCATCCCTCTGGCATTTTAAGGCAGGAGGTACATTTTTAGAAGCCTGTTCACTCACTTGCTTAATATGAATAGAAGGGGGCAGGAATCCCTTCAGGTACCATAAAAGGGTTTTAAGACACTTTTCTTGTTCTCCAAGATTCTCCATTACTCAACAATATAGCATGAACACTAAATAGAAAACTCAAAAAATGGCATTTTAAGGTTCTTAGTTCCGGGCAGATAACTTCATACCATTGGAACATGAGATGTGAAACTCCTTTAGCATCAGGTAGCCTCTCCAGTGAGACGGGTGTTTATACCTTGCTGGTCACCACGCTGTCCTGTTACCTCTGCTCCCCTATCTCCTTCTCATCTCTCTGGTCTTTTTTTGTAGGAGCTAAAGCTCAACTCCATGCTAACTCCATTGTGAAAGGTGTGCCAGCCCTTCCCTTCCAAACTCTTTTTTCTCTTTTTTAATCTTGGACTTCTCTTTCAGCTGATTTAAAAACAGAGTGCTCTGAGCTGAAAACATGGGAAGCAGCATCAATCCTGTAATAGTGTCATCCACCAAATATTAACTTATTTTGCGCTTTGAAAAATGCACTTCAGCACAGTTCCAGCTCATACATACACTCAGCAAGGCAGAGTCTGGCTGTTTTTATAGTCTTTATACTGTGCCCTTTTCAATTTCCAGCTGGGACAGTGGCCTGAAGGCTGCTTGAACTTGCACCACAGCCTGAAAGCCAGGGAGAAGCAGAGTGCCAAAGTGACCTACATTTCTCTCACAATTCCTTAGCTTGACAGAAAATCAGCCAGACTTGAGGCAGGATCTCAAAATCCTTTGGCTTCATTCTGTGCTCTCAGGGAACCACAGTGCTGAATGGGGAATAATAAATAAGCAAGGTGCTCTGATAAGGGGTGTCCTGGCAGGCAGGTTGCACAGGCTGGAGGGTTTGTGTGAAGGGCAAGACTTTGTGCCAAATGGGACTTAGTCCCTAACAGGATGCTGTGGGCATTTTTACAGGATCTGTAGCAAACTAAAAGTAATGGAGTAACACAAGTATTTTTTTGTATTATAAGATTACGTTTTTCAAAACAAATGCTGTTAGCTGAAAGCCGTGTGGGTATGGGGAATGCCTCGTTCATCCTAATACACTCTCTAGGATAACAAGGCCAATAAGAAGTCAATTTTAAGTCAATAATATTCACTCTTCCTATGGTTTTCTTCTATTTCGCTCAGCTTAAGTACTGACAGATCAGTTTCCAGTTATAGACAGGTTGTCATAATGCTGCTGGACACTGGAACATGCCACTAAAGCCATGTGAAGAAATGTCAATCCTGGCAGTTAGTGACATTTCAGTTCCAGATTAGTAAGACTGAGATATAAGAAAAAGGGCAAACAAAGCCTTGACTCTCAACACTTGTTCATTTTGAAAGAATTTGAGTAATAGCTACCCACAATGTATCAGTCATGCCCATTTTTGAGGATTTATACAGCTCAAGAAGGAATTCTAAGATTGCTGACCCAACTTCTCCCCCCTAGCTCTTGGTCTGCATGGGTAAAATCACTGTTGTCAACAGGGCCATTCCTAATTTAAATAAAACAAACCAGAATCATGCGTTATGTTATGATCCTAAAACACCGTGCTTAAGTAGTGAAGAGGTCATGTATGGTGTATGGCAAACCACAAGGAAGACAAAGCCAATTCCTAATTGTTAAAGTTCATGAAATCATGTTAGTATGTATTTCTAATTGGTGATGCTACTGAAGATCTCCTGAAGGATCTGCATTGAGCTTTGACAAATGACTGTGAGATCCCGAAAGTCCAGAAGTTACAAAGTTATTCACAAGAATGCAGCTGGATTTTTATTTGCCACAGCATCGCAGCCAACACACCAACAGCTTTACCATATTTGTAACACAGCCAAGTCAACAACTTCAAAGTTGCCAATGTGACTACCTGTGCGCCTTAACCAAAACACCTACTGGGTGGAGCAACGCATCTATGTTTTGAGAGACAAAAAAACGCAGAAAAGCACTAACAACTATGACACACTGTTCTAGGGAACCCCTTCCTTTTCATATCTTTGATCTCTCACAAATATAAATTAGGGCTTTCAACACTTGGGATCCCTCTTTAAAAACACCAATAAACTGAATGAGGCAGCCAAGGCCATATGTGACTTCTTGCTGAAGATGATGGGAATGCCTTCACTAGGAATTGGATAATGCCCACAGTGAAAAAGCCACGAGGCTGCAAAGAAGAACCCAAGAGTCCTGGTTCCCTCCCGTGTACTCTACTCATTAGACAGCATTTTCCATAAGCATTTGTGAACAGAGGATTTAAAGCACCCAGGCTGCAGGTCAATGGGCACATACCTTGGTTAGAATGGAAGGTAAAATCAGTTAACAGTAAAACATTACACAATTGAAACTCACAGCAAGGTAGTTCTCTCTTGACCTGCTCATTGTATTTCCTTGACATTCAAAAGATAACTTTTCTACAGGATGACGACGGGAAAATAATATTCTGTGGCATAGAATTTGTAAAGTCTATCTAGGTTATCTAGCCCAATACAGTCTTAAGCAAATCAAATGGGCTTCTAAGTGATCCTCATCTCCTGGAATACCACATCTTACATTGCTTGCAAAATTCCTTACATTCTACAAAAAATCCTGCAGCAGTTGACCATCGTGATGAAGTATCAAGGACTTCAGTATATCTGCTCAAGTTCTTCCACTACCAGTCTGTTTGGAATAAACTGCAAACCTAAGTGACAATTATTAGTGATACATGTACATAATTGTCTTACCCCATGCAATTCCTTTACCAGGTGTCTCATGTTGAAAAAAAAAAATTAATTTTCTTTCTTGAACTTCATTTGCTCATGTAACTACCCTGAGTATGTGGGATTAAGTATCTTTTCAAAAGGAAAAAAAAGACATTGCAGTACTTTTAAAAAGAAACTTTCAGTATTCCATACTCTAGAAGACAATATTAGAGCATAAATATTCCTTTTTGCAAAGCAAGAACTGCTTTGATCTCTTTGCTGCAGTTAATTGATACATTTTGGCATGTCAGAGCGCCAGGAGGAAAAAAAAAACCAAAAAAAGACAAACAGCCTGAAATTCTAACAAAGGCCTAAGAAAACCTTTTCTCCTTCTACATCCTTTACTTATTCTTTCCACACTGGTCCTGAAAACAAAAGCCCAATTTTCAAGGCAAAGGACACCTAGGAGGACTTTATAGGCAAAGTATTTGTCTTCTTAAAGTCCTCTTTCACAACATTAAACCAATGGGTAATGTTAATTAAGCCATACAAAACCCCCTCCAAATCTATTCCCCTCATTAAAGCACTATGACAACAAACCATTGCTATGTTCCACTGATCTTTAAGAATGTACACAAAAAGGCTGAGTCTTAATACAAAGTTTGCCGAGACTCTTACATCTTCCCCATGTAAAAATTGCAGGGCTGGAACTCAGTTATCAGTGAAAGTACCGGTTTGGAAGCTAATGATATGCAGGCTTGGGCTGCTAGAGAGAACATGCAGGAGTAATCACACTAAAGAATTGTAAGGCAGATATATTGCCTTGGCATTGTATCTATTTAGGAGTTCTACCCTAGCCTGTCTCTACATTAAGACAGTTTAGAAAGGGAAAGCTCTCTGTTTTAATCAGCTTAATGCAGTGGACAGTTAAGAGGGTTCATAAAAATGCTGCTCTTAAAAAAAAAAAAAAAAAAGAGTTACAGATTCTTTTCACTTAGCTTCTAATTAAAGGAAGGAGAGGTGAGTTCTTAGATGGGAAGGAAGCAAGCCTGTGGGGATGCGCTTAGATGATGTCTTCCACGCACCAAGCCTGAGGATGGACTGTGACCACTGGGGTGCTGCTGCACTGGCCTGATTTACTACGCCTTCTGCTTCAACTGGTCGTCAAAGCAAGTTCAGGCACGGTTCATCATTATTATTTCATCAATTAAATGCACTATGCTCAGCTGGCAGCCAGTGAAGTAGGCTGTCACAGATGCATCCAAATCCAGGTCAAAGGGGGTCTTTGTTCTTCCAAAAAAAAAAAAAAAAAAAAAGAAAAATCCACTGTGGAATGAGATGTTCCACACTAATCAAAACAGAAATGGTGGAAAAAACAAAACCTTAAGATCTAGCAGAAGTTGACCAAGGGGAAAAAATAGCATACTTTTGTCTCTCTTATTATTCACTGGAAACACTTTATCTTCTTGGGTTCAAAGAAACTTCCATTAGGCAAAAATTCAATACTCGACACTACTTCAGCAAAATGCCCTTGCTGCAAAAGGCTTGGAAAAAATCCCAGGCATTTGAGGAATTTTTTTCTTCCCCAGAGATCTTATTGTTTTGGTTTGAATGCAGGAGACAATGAATGATACTGCCCAGTCACTGGAATGCCCTCTAAACCTCGCTGCAATCCAAAGCCTCTGCTACAGGCGGCTTTGCTCTCCCAGGGTGCTGATAGAGGTGCAGTGACCTCAGCAGACCTGAACCACACAGGTTTTCTTCTCCTCTGAAACAGCCATCCACAAAATTCCTTTACGAGTCATGTCACCACAACTGAAGAGCGACTTGGGCGTTGCTGCTATTTTTAAAGCACACCTTTCCTTTGCTCCAGCATCTATTTTTCTATAACCTCGATCTTACGGATACGTTCAGTGGTCAGCACTGCTGGCCTTCGAAATCTAGCAGCTTTGGAGCTGTTTAATGTTAGCGTAGTGTCTGTTCTTACAGACTGATGGCGATTATTTGAGGCATCAGATGGATCACAGAGACTTTTCAAAGGAGTTCTGTGTATTTTGTACCTCAGTTCTGTTAGCTCATATCATGGATATTCTCATTTGTTCCAAGTCATTATATGCGTGGCTTTATACAACATTGATTGTAGGGGTGGGTGACAAATATGTTTTCTTTTCAGAGGTTATCAGCTGACAAATAGCTACCATTAATCTTGGCTCTCCATCTAAGACGTAAGGATTTAGCCCCCATCTCCTTCAGAAATGTATATTGGGAAGCAGTTCAGAAAAGGAATGGGTGTAGCCTTCCTTGAACAGCAGCCAATGAACTAAGATCCCACGAGGGAGGAGGAGAGCGCAGCCAGCATCATTAAACTGAACGCCCAACCCACCCGGCTGACAGGACTTCATTTGATCATGAGCAGCAGCTTAATCTTCACTGCAACAGCAGAAAGGCAGGCCAAAGAGGCCCTGCCCTGCCTTGCCAAGGAGTTTCGGTATTATTTTTTTTCCAAGTGGTAAGATAATCGATACTGAAAATGACAATAATCAATAAAGGTTCCAAACCTAATTATAAGCCATTCTCTACTCATACTAAACTGTCAGTATCATTAATAAAAGCATAAGTGCTCTGATCTTGCTCCCCTTTCAGTCAATAGATTTCAATAGGTGCAGCTAGAGTTCCCGGTCATAACATGTTGTTGTTCATCCTTTATTCCTTTTCTTTTGTGTAAAAGATGGCATTCACTGCCTTGCTTCTGCTAGCTACAGAAAAGGTCTGGCCACAAAAAATTGTGATACGCTAGGCATTTCCCATATTTAAAGAGAAAATAGCGCATGCAATAACTTGGGTGGAAGTTACATGGCAGCCTTTTCTATGCGTGCATGTCAAAGCATTTGCACGTTAACTATCACATTAAAGCAGAGCTCAACTATCCTCAACAACAGATGGGGACACTGAGGCCAGAGACATGTAATGATTTGCCCACAGTTAGAGATGAGAAACTGGAAGTTGGACACACTGTTGGACTGGACAGTGTTTCGCTTGTGGTATTCTTTCAACCACAAGAGCCACTTGAGAGCCCTGCCTTTTGTACATTTATCTTCACATTTTCTAGAGCTTAAGCCAAAGATAAACGTGAGCTTTGCTCACAAAATTTGAGCATGGCCCCCCTGGTAAGGGTGTAAGGAAATCAGCATCTTCTATTACTCTGGCTTTTAACAGAATAAGGGGTTATTCAACAACACCTATAGAATAGAATAGAATAGAATAGAATAGAATAGAATAGAATAGAATAGAATATTTTCAGTTGGAAGGGACCTACAATGATCATCTAGTCCAACTATCTGACCACTTCAGGGCTGACCAAAAGTTAAAGCATGTTATTAAGGGCATTGTCCAAATGAGAGCCATCCCTGTGCCACCACTGCCTTGGTCCTGCTGGGGCACGGAGGTGCTGGGGAGCTGTGCCTGTGCACAGAAGTGGCCCTCCACACCGGATCTGGGAAACCCCAGCTGAGACCAGGCCCCCACTTCAGAGGCACTGTACAAACTCAGCAAGCACCAGGCAGTCTGGTGCCCCAAGGATTTCCTTATCAAGATGGATGAGAAAAGCCAGGCTGCTCAGAGGAAACGATGCACAGGCAGGACAGCTGACTGAGGCCAAATTATAACTCAGGAGCAGAGCCAGAGACACTGAAGTCAGAGAGCCCTGCCTTTTTTTTTTTTTTTTTTTTTTTTAAACACAGGAGTTTCAGCCCATAACTCTGATTCCTCACCAACTGTCCACAAACATCCCCCATCAATTGGCTTGTTAAGCCTAACCTGCTGGTACAATTTACACATCTCTCTCCTTGCTTTCCCCTCAAAGAAGTAACCTCTTCAAAAATAAGATGTACTTCCTTCTGCACTTACACAATAATACGCCATTGAAAACCTACTGTGGATATTGCGTACTGAGAAAGGTGCTGTAATAATTAAAGACTGCTATCACTGGGCTGACCATGTACAGATGTCAGAAATAACCAAAAGCTTGATACAAAACCATCAGTAAACAAAGAGATACAGAACTTCAAGGAATTCTGGGAGTTGTGATCTCTGAAAAACAGTGATGCTTCTACATACAGTTTCCTAGCTGATCCCAACTTTTCTTGACCTCCCAAGAGAAGCTACAGCTCTTGGTATCTCTGCTGACACTACCACTCAGCTCCACTCCAGCTCAACACAGAATTGTAGAATCATCATAGAATGGTTTGGGTTGGAAGGGACCTTAAAGACCATCTAGTTCCAACCCCCTTGCCATGAGCAAGGACACCTTCCACTAGACCACGTTGCTCAAAGCCCCATCCAGCCTGGCCTTGAACACTTCCAGGGATGGAGCATCCACAACTTCTCTGGGCAACCTGCTCCAGTGCCTCACCACCCGCATAGTGAAGAACTTAGTCCTTATATCTAATCTGAATCTACCCTCTCTCAGTTGGAAGCCATTACCTCTTGTCCTATCACTACATGCCCTTATAAAAAGTCCCTCTCCAGCTTTCTTGTAGGCCCCCTTCAGGTACTGGAAGGCTGCTATAAGGTCTCCCCACAGCCTTATCTTCTCCAGGCTGAACAATCCCAACTCTCTCAGCCTGTCTGCACAGGAGAGGTGCTCCAGCCCTCTGATCATCTTCGTGGCCCTCCTCTGGACTCACTCCAACAGGCCCATGTCCTTCTTATGCTGGGGGCCCCAGAGTGGAATGCAGTACTCCGTGGGGTGGGGTCTCATGAGAGCAGGGTACAGGGGCAGAATCACCTCCCTTGACCTGCTGGTCACGCTTCTCTTGATGCAGCCCAGGATATGGTTGGCCTTCTGGGCTGCAAGTGCACATTGCTGGCTCATGTTGAGCTTCTCATCAACCAACACCCCCAAGTCCTTCTCCTCAGGCAGGGCTGCTCTCAATCCATTCTCTGCCCAGCCTGTATTTGTGCTTGGGATTGCCCCGACCCATGTGCAGGACCTTGCACTTGGCCCTGTTGAACTTCATGAGGTTCGCACGGGCCCACCTCTGAAGCCTGTCAGGGTCCCTCTGGAGGGCATCCCTTCCCTCTGGCATGTCAACAGCACCACACAGCTTGGTGACATTGGCAAACTTGCTGAGGGTGCACTCAATCCCACTGTCCATGTCGCCGACAAAGATGTTAAACAGCGCTGGTTCCAATACCGGCCCCTGAGGAATGCCACTTGTCCCTGGTTTCCACTTGGACATCGAGCTGTTGACCGCAACTCTTTAAGTGTGACCATGCAGCCAATTTCTTACCCACCGAGCAGTCCATCCATCAAATCCATGTCTCTCCAATTTAGAGACAAGGATGTTGTGCAGGACAGTGTCAAATGCTTTGCACAAATCCAAGTAGATGACATCAGTTGCTCTTCCCTTATCCACCAATGCTGTAACCCCATCGTAGAGGGCCACCAAATTTGTCAGGCACAATTTACCCTTAGTGAAGCCATGTTGGCTGTCACCAATCACCTCCTTATTTTCCTGGCATCCATTTCAGTTCCTCCAGCTCTGACCACAATGGAAGCAGAGCAATACCAAGAAATACTTTCAAAAAATAGCTGAACAACATTCCTTGGATTTCAGCACCATCCTGAATCACCTGCCAAGAGAAGCAAGCACTTAAGAGAAGCATGTCTACCAAGCAGTGTATTTTCTAGCAGCACTTCTCTCTCAAGCTCTCTCCAGGTCTGCCACCCCCTGCCCCAGCCAGCTGACCAGCAAAGCATGAATCTGACTATCATGCTGCATCTGGCACAGATGATCCTGGAGCAGGACACTGGCCACTGTACACTGCTATACTTGAGTGAGGTGTTCAGTCTGCATGCAGGGGAAAGCGAAATGAGAGGCAAATTCTGCTGAGACCCTTCTCTAAGCAAGAGACCTGACAGGTCTGAATGTAAGATGTGAGCCGAAAACCTCTGGAATCAACAGGATTGGCTTCCCCAAGCTTTGAATCTCACCCATCCAGTGCAGCACCTCTTTCAAACTACTACGACTAAGGTATTCAAGAAAGGTATTAATGAACATTGTGCTCAGGACAAGTTTGTGATGTTAAGCTCTGTTTGCTTAAAACATGCTGCTTCAACTAAGCTTACCCAGCTAGAGCTTGCTGTAGTACACACTGACTACAAACTCCCCAGTGGAGAGACAGCATGATAAAAAGTCACACAGCACAATTACCAGTCAGGGTTTTCGTGACAAGCTACTACTCCTTGACAAAAGACTCCAGAATACCTAAGACTTTACTGGAGTTTCAGTATTGGCATTTTCACAACTGCAAAGAACATGGTTCATTTTTCTTAATTTAAAATTCATTTTATTATTCATGTAAAAATATATTCTCACACTTGTCTAGAAGTCAGTTCATTATAAAAGTACCCCATTGCATTATTTCAGATCATAATAACACTGTGTGCTAATTTTTATTATAAATTAAGGTAGCTTAGACTGTAAGATCTCAGGACTGGATCTATCCTTTTTGTTCTGCATTTCTGTAAAGAGCAGGAGAAAGGATCTTGAGCTGTGACTGACGTTCATAGGAATTGCCACAATACTTACAAAGTAACAACAAGAAAGTACCAATTCTGTGCTCCCATTATTTGTGTTACAATGCCACAGCCGATGCTATAGTATCTCTCTTGCACATTTTAGCATGTTATATGACAGAAAATCAAGTCACCCTTACTCTGTCCTGAAGTGATAGCACAAACACAAATATAAAATTAAGCAAAGGACAAAAGCCCTCCTGTGTTTTGAAACAAACCAGATCAATCCAAACTAGTGCTACAATCAGTAAATTGTAGTGATCACAATTGTATGGTTAAGGCCAGACACTCCTTGAATGCAGAGTTAAGAACATCCATGTGGCTAAATATTACAATTCCATATTAAAACTTGCTTGATACACTTCCAAACTTTAATCTTTTATCTCTATTTCTGTGTACGCATAATAGCTATTTCCGGGATAATTACAACAACCCTGCAATGTTTTACTGATTTTGAAACTTGCACAAGATTACAGCATATATTAACTTGAACTGCAAAATACTAACATAATTAATCTACATGAACACACTGAACTTCGTAATATTTAATAGACATCCACAACCTTTAGCATTAGTTAAGTAGCTGTACACAGGCACTCAAGATAGTAAAGGACTATAAAATATGTATCTTGTCAGTATTTCATTCCAATTTACCCTAGAAAAAGAAATATCTGCTGGTTCAGAGTTCAACTGCTCCATGTTTTTCAAATTTCACAACAAACTGCAAATGATAGTCTCAAATCAGAATATTCTGTCTTTTGACAAATTGTCCAAAACCCTCACGTATTCTTTTTTAACATAAATGAATTCTCTAGTGCCCATTAATTTTGCAAAAGTAAAACAAAATTGAAACCCAATTAAAAAAAAAAGAGCTATTCCAATCTTTCAGAAGAAGCATACATATAATATATATGGAAACTGCAGTACTGCATATTAAACACAGAAGAACTAGAATTAAAATACACATTAAATGTTCAACAAAATGGCTTCAAAGAAGCAACTCCTGGCTCCTGGATGAGGACACTCAGGTAACTACATTTAGTTAGGGACTTTTGTGGGCTTCCTGGGCAAATAATGGGCTCTAATCTCAGTTATTCACAATGAAAAGAAGGCGAAGTCATAAAATGGCATTAAAGGCACATTATCTGCCAATACAGCCTGCTCCAAATGTGATTATTACTTGTAGAATACCAGCTTTAACAAGAAACCCAGTTGAAATCACTAGATTTTTTTCATTAGTGTTTGTTCTGCCATAAGTCAGTTACTTGTGATTCCTGCATCCCTCTTGTTCTTAATAGTATCAGAGAGGCCGCTGGCGCAGAGGGGACATGGGTGGTACCATACCTGGCAAATAGCTTGGGTGGTCCATGGGGCTCTAGCAATGTATGGGGAGAGCTTTCCTGCTCATGGCTGGAGAGCCTTCCTGAAGATGGGTCAAATTAAAGACTAATTCAAAAATGCCTGTTATTTACCAGAGAGGTCTCTCGGATATCAAATAAAAAGGCACTTTTCTTTTCTTTTTTTTTTAAATAACTCAAGAGTATTCAGTTATCATTCATATACTTATATAAATATATATTTTTAGTATTGTTGTTGTTGTTTACATGTTTCCAGGCATACATCTAAATTCTTTTTCCAGGGAGCTCTATACACAGTCATTACTGGTCAGGACTGGAAGCTGAAGCTTTGGCAAGACAGATCTCTGGTTAGACCTCACTTGGCTCTTTTCATGAGGACTTGTTACATGCAATAAATACGTGAAAGCTGCAAGTCTTGTATGGGCTACCAAGCAAGGAGCTAGATGAGGCAAAATCTATACACAATAATAAAGGTTAACCCACTGCCTCTTTATTTTGGGTGTAAGACTGACACAGATTAAAGGACCTGAGTGTTATAAACCATTGAGTATCTACCTTTTCAAGATTAGGCACACAAGCAGGTTTCTGAAATCTGTCTTGGGCTGCAGTGAGGGCCTACCATCCAGGCAACGTGTGGCCCCCAGCCTGTCTCCCCCTTACACTGCTTGCACCCTTCCCTCTCTTGCCCAGCACTGCAGTCAGTCAACCTTATGGCCTGCAGATGATGAATGCTGCACAACTGCAAAAGCTGAGGGTCCTAAAAGTCACTGCTTCTACAGACTATGCAGATCATCCTCACACCATGCTGTTGGCAGAAGCTGAATGCAATAGCATAGCTATTAAAATATTTCATCCACTGAAACATATTTCTTTTCATCCCTTTCCAAAATCCCAAGGGCCAGTAGATACTATTATATGCTAAATGTTCCCCAAGTACAGCATGGACCAAGTTTTTACAGCCATGCACACAAAAAAGCCCGGAGAAGAGTGGCATTCACGTGCTGACACACTTGGCCATAACAGTGACCACATAAAAACAACCCCACATTAACAAGACATTAAAAGTTCTGGAAGCCAACAAAGATCCCAAAGCACAAGGAGAACTCTGACCAGCCCATGCCTAGGGGGATCGGGACTTTGGGAAGTGGGGGATTGTTGGCTTGGGTTTACTGAATGACATCCATGGGTGCAATGGCACCCAAGTACTGACCCTGCCAGCAAATTCTGGAAGCTTGCTTCTATTCACTTGACAGCAGCCGAAGTGTCCTGGGTCTTACCAACCCAGCTGCAGTGTGGGATCCCAGGAATTCCCAAAATAGAAGCCAGTCTGCATGGTTGCATTTTGGAAAGACACAGGGTTTGGGATGGCTGCCTTTGTTCTTCTGAAACGTTATTGTCTTAGCCAAAACAGAAAGACAAAACACAAAATGCTGTCATGATATGACGGCATGGCTCTTACTTGCTCCCCTTTGCAGCTGGTACCATTTCAAGAAGCTGGATGGAGGCTGTGAGCCTTTTTTCTATTAGTAAATAAAAGCAGCATCTATTGGGACTCAATTATCCTGCCTCAGGACTGGATTATTTTAATGAAACAAGACTTATATAGAAAAAGATCCTAATGACTATGATCACTCTGAAGTCTTAGTGCTGTCTCAGAGCAGATGAAACTCTGAAAGAAGTTTAGAGGACTTCACATAGCATCCTCAAGCTGAGCTAGAGCACTTTCTCTTGCTACACATTACATACACGCAAATGGAGAGTCTATGAGAAAGCTGTAGGAAAGCAAGCGCAAGTGCACCACTCAATAATGACACCAGGGTTACTGTCACTTTAACAAGCTTCTACTATAGTGCTATTATCATTCAAAGCTCCTTATCACGCCAAGTGCAAATATTATGACTAGCTGAACATCTAGAGTAATCATTGCCGTAACTGTGTACGTATATTTGTATTTAATATTGAGGGCTGTTGCTGTCACCAGGCTATAAAAACCAAACTGGCATTAACATCAGTGCTGAGGATTTGCATAACGCTGACAAGGATAAAGACTGGCACATTGCTTGATGTGCGCTATGCAGGCAGCTTCTCGTTGCAACGCAGAGCAAATGGCTGACCAACACCGGCCAAGATTAGAGGGTTTCTCAGCAGATGCCAACTTGACAGCCAACTGAATAAAAAGGGGCATAGCAAACAAGCATCGTTCAAAACAGAGGGAGCCCCGTCCACAAAGCTAGAAATGATCTTGTGGCTGCCTAACTCAACAATGATTAGACAGAATCTGAGTTGAAACTCCAACGTGTCTGGCAAACAGGGGCCTTCTCATGGGGCTCTTCCAGGTGGGAGGCATGCTAGTGCAGGGACCCTTTGAGGACGGGCCGCTACCAGATCCCATCTACTAAAGCTGCCACAGAGAATCTGAGATAATACACGCAGTCACCAGCCAGATGCTCAAAGATGAAGTGTAGGTTCTTATTTTCCAAAAAAGATCTGCCAGTTGGATTTTGGTAGATTTTCAGAGCATGAAAGCTTCCAAGCTGTGCCTTAGCCGTGGCCCGCTGACACTGGTTACGCTTTGTGACGTCACCCTGGGACTCAAGACCGGGGTGCTGTGCTCACCTCTGCCACAAAGCTTCATCTTCCAGAGTGGCCAGGGGTTCCCACTGACAAGAGTGGGGGAAAGTGTTGGGCATTTCTGAAAATCTCTCCATTGATCTCTCAGTGCCTCAGTGTGTAAAACAACTGCCTTGTAGTACTGCCTTGGAGACTGCAAAGTTCAGACACCGGAGAAAAGGAGAAGAGGTGACTACAGTGACCCTTCACTCTTACAACTATTTCTTTCATGAAAGCAGTGCAAAACTGTCTTAAACATACAAAGGTCTTGTATCACTGTTCAAATGTTAAAGTACGGGAAAGACTTGTGTCAAATTTATGTCCAAGTCAAATTCACTGACTTACATCAGAGGCAAACTTGGCTGCTGTCATTAACTAAGCTCTGGTCACAAATGAGGTGGATTTTTGCAGTTTCAGTTTCTTACAGAACAAAAGCAGCAAAATGTTCTGTGAATTCATGTATAGTAGGATCACAGAAAACTATATCCACAAAGAAATTATGGACACGTGATCACCTGTGCAACACCATTACAGATCACCATTACTGACAGCAGCACATTACTACAGCTTCCATTTTGAGGAACTCACTCTCCAGAAAGAAAAGTGCACACAGTGAAACAGTCAGACTGGAACAGAAGAGGAAGGAGTGTATGCACTGCAGCACTGGGCGTCTATAACGGAATATGGGCTCTGTGTCACAGAAACGTACGCTTGCTTTGACTGGATTGTTTCTATCTTACTTTTCACTGGCACCAAATTCATCAATATGAACGTACGCAGTTGAGAACCCTCAACAGTGGCGCTAATTAATTTTTTTTAAAGTGATGTTAAATCCTAAATCAGATTTTGCAAATTGCTATTTGGATCACTTTTGCTGGTACCAAACAAACTGAATGATTCATAACAATGGCACTAACCAAATTCTGAAAAGCCAAGTGACCCCCTGCTCTTGCTTGATAGCTGGGAAACAGTGCAAGAGAGGGCAGGAGGCTGCAAGATTAAAGTTAAAGAGGTTCAGGAGGAAATTGAAGCCAGCGATGCTTTACGTTGCTACATTGTGCTAGGAAAGCAAGCCAGCAGATTTGCTGTCCTAGAAAAGGAGAGGGAATTTGCAGAAGTTTTCAGTGCACAACTTCCAGAAAGCAACTGCTCAGGTGTAATATATAAAAACACAGCTATATTTTGCAAATGTTTTAATATACACAAGTCTTTTGGATATATACTTGGATGTTTGCAGTGCTAAAACACAACTGCGTCATTTCTAATGACTTTGGGTTCATAATCCTGAGCATAGGAGTAACTAGCTCTACAAAATAATCACCAGTGTAATATTCCCTGTCCGTGAACAGCAGCAAATGTCTGCTCCGAGAGGTAACTTCAGACACTTCTAGATTTTTATTCTTTTGCAAACAGACAAATCTAGGTGGAATATAGGCCTCGTTCAATTTTCTAATACAGCTGCACACAGACGTCATAACGCACCTGGCTGCATCAGCTTATGTCTGTGTTCATTCGGCCTGTGATATTACCCAATGTGACCTAGCATAGGACACTGGGTTCAAAAAACACTAGAAAGTAGAAGAGAAAGAAAAATGGCTCTTTTAAATACTAGGCACTGTTCCATTCCACCTAGAAGGGCACTTTAAATCAGTACTTCCTAACTATGATAGTAATTGAAATTTAACAGGCCAAGTATTATATAGTGAACACCCCTAAGTGTGTTTTATATAAAGATTAGATCTAATAAGACACTTGTCATATATTCCACAACTGCCAAATGATTTTTAAAAACAGATTTATTGAGGGTGACCAGCTGTATAAAAGACTGTATGACCTGTAACACTGTAGTTAAAGAAATATTATCAGCTTCAAAAAACAGTGAAATTACTTTATCTATTATGGCTACAAATGGTGACTAACTCTGTTACAACTGAACTACACTACCATTCCCTGTATTTTTTTAAGTAAGCTTCATTGTACATTCAACAGCAGTTTGTGTCTAGATGGGTTCCGAGTTTTGCTTTTGATTAGTTGTCTCAGGCAGTAGCTATCTGGGGTTGCTATGCTCACATCCATTTACTTCCTCTTGGCAAAAGACTCTTAGAAGCATCACTGGGGATGCAGAATAAAGCTTTTATATTTTAAAATTACACATTTTAAAATAACTCAGTTGGGGCCTCAATTTTTAAGGACGTTCTGTAAGTCAGCTTCAGAGACTTAAAAATTTGCATTGACTCTAAGCTTTATGCTCATGCTGAGATTACAGACACATATATGTAAAAATACATGTATGTATATGTATACACAAAAATTAATATACATAATCAAGCTATGAAATCCAAATCCAACTTCAGACTTTGATTTTTAAGATACCGTCCTGAGCGGTAGAGGGACTGTCATTTGGCCAAGTAACTAAGAAAAGATGTAGTTGTGAAGTTGGCCTCTGAGCTGATTTGGTTTCTCCAGGGTTTCTACCAGCTTTCTGCAATGAGTACAGCAGGTCACGACAGGCCCGTAATGCAACATTCCGATCAGTGCAAAAATCCAAGTAATGGTTTTTAAAAGCACAATTTCTAATAGCTTGGTATAAAGCTGTCTCTAATTTCATTTTTAGGCATGTCTCTAATTTTTTTTTTCATTAGTGAAAATTCATGCTCTTATGTTTCAGAGCTTTCAAAGAAACAGTCATCAGGGTTGATCACTACAAACGTACACTGTCAGCATGATACCATTATCACCTCTTCTTAAATTAATACCAGGTAGTTTACTCCATCTCAAGCATATATCCTGAGACAATCAGCTTAATGGCCTGTGCAGGTGCACTGCCAAAATCAAGACAGATAGAGCAAGACAGCCAGAAGGTTACCTTATGTCTTTTCTAATGCCTCATTTTAAGTTACCTTTAATTCTGCAAATCCAACTTTTCCATATTTGAAGCTCCTCGTAATAAGATTTATATCACCGGCCCTTTCTTTTCTTCATTTAAACTTCCTGTTTCAGCTAGCCAATAAATATTCCACCTTCTACAATTCCTGTAAAGGAAGTTTTCTATGGGCTGCTGTCATGACGTTGTAGCTTACATAGAAATGCTCCAAGGAACCCATGCATTCACAGGTGGCTTTCGACTCATTATGTCGAGTAGCTAACTATAAGCCTGTAAGACTCAAGCTAGAGAAAAGTATTCCATTTGCACTAGGAACATGCAGGAAAGCTCATATACTATTTAAAGAGATACTGTGCAGTTCCTGTTTGCTACAGCTGCAAAGTCACATGAGCATAATTATTTCAGTGAAGTCTCTTCTGCTGACTAGGTAGATACCACAAAGACAGTGCAGCTGTTAGAAATAAGGTCCAGATCCATAAACATATCTATAAGCTTTTGATTTCAAGGGGCTATTAGCTGCAAAATGCGTCTGTGGATCTGCATACAAGCCAGATCTCTTCCTGTCTCTGCCACAAACTCTTAGCATGACCTTCATCACATCACTTAGCCTCATCCTTTACCTCACCTACCTGTGAAAAGAGGAAAGGGGGACAAGCATTATCTACAACAAGGGCTTGGGGAGTTTGGTATTAATTTGTGCTTATTAATTGCTTGGAGAGCTGAGGAAAAGAGAGAACTGTAAAAGCGAAGTCTTTTTATTAAAGGAAGCTGGAAGACAAAAAGTGGGACAACTGCTGTAATCCTGAAGGAAGGCTCCCAACTGGGAAAGGGCGCACAGAGGGAGGCAGCGATTGCGGGAGGGAGCACTACGCCGCAGTTGCCATCAGGCTTGCAACTCGTCAGCCTCCTTCCTTCATTCCTGCCTTCTTCACACTCCCCCTCTCTCTGTTTCTTAGGTACTTCTCAAATTTATTTCATTTCATGTTTTGTGTACCTCTCCCAACCTCTGTGATTGTTTTCTCCTCAAACAAGACCAGAGCTGGCACTTTGCTCCTGCTGCAGCTCACTGCAAGCTCTGGGCTCAGTCCTGCCAGGTGCTGAGCTCCCCTGTGAAATGCCCCACAGCCAGAGAAGTCAGCAAGCACCGAGGGTGCTCAGAGCTTTGCAGAAGGGCAGGATCCCACCATCAGAGAAAAAACTCAGCAAACAAATCTCTCCTAACATTTCTTGACAACATAGGTTAGCTGATACTTCCTTACTTGCCGTACAGTTACCCTGATTTTACACCGCAAACTAACAACAGACCTGGAGAACTGTACAAGATAAAAGTCACCCAGCACGATCCCTAGTACAACACAGGAAAATCCTTCAATGCTCAATGTTATCAGAGCAGTGACAAGGGATAGGTGATCTGCCAAATGAAACATCCAGAAATACAGCCTTATTGATAGAGGACATAAACATCTCATCTCTTGAATGACAAGACAGAGCCTACTTTTTTTTTTTTCTAATTAAAATTTGACTCATAACTTCACGCAGCTGGAATACGCACATATTTCTAAAAGAGTTGATAGGCATGAAGTGACTGGTCACGCAGTATTAGCAACAAAGACCTTTCTTACAGAGCTAGCTGTCCAGAAATCTTCAAATGTTTTTCATGGGCAATTCCAGATGTTCAACCTCTGGCTTTTGCTACTACACTAATAGGTAAGTAACTGTGTCACACATTTAAATGATCCCTTCTGCTGTGACCTATCATGTCTGCCAACTGATAGAAGTACTTTGTAGAGTCTGTAAACCCGTTTTGAAACAAGAAGCAAAACACGTGTACAGTAACACAAGATGTACGTTTAGGAGAAACCCAGAAACATCGGGCTTGTACAAATTCATATTTCTAGCTTATCTGTCCCCAAACAGCTCACAGACGGTGCACAGGTCTATATTAATACATACCATAATGCACTTTATTCTGGATGACTGATAATGGGATTATTGCTCATACACCAAAAGCAAGACATCCAAAATTGTATCAGTTTATTCCTAAGGAACAGAATGATTGTCAGAGCCTAATATGTTTATCATCATGAGGCTGAGCCAGCGGGGTTAGCTCTATATAGTTCCTGGAAATTAGAGAATATGATTGTGTCACAGTATTCATAGTTAGCGTTTGATAGAGCAACTGTCTATAAAAAAGGACACCCAATCTGAAAAGTGATTCTCTTCAGAGCGGTACCTGTAATTCAGAGGAATGTTTCAGGACCTTGCAACTAACAAAGCAGTGAATATGAGGTGGTTTATAGACACATAAACTGTAGCTCCTGAATGCTCATTCTCCTTCCTGCTTGCTACTCAGTCTGAAAATGGCAATTTGGTTTCCATGTTTCTCTGCACAGGTGGGCCTGAGCAAGCCAGCTGAAGAGGTCATTTCCTCCCTGTGGGATACGGTCCCGCAAAGGGTTTTACTCTACCTAATCCGACCCCGAGAAGCATCTTTTTGCTACTAATCCTGACAACACCAGCCATCCCTACTGTTTTACAGAGACCAAGGGCTGAACGGACAGTGAAGCTAGCTTCCTCTCTCACTGCAGGCATCTGATCCAAAGTCTTCTGCAGTTGAAGGAGAGACTCTTGTGGTATTTAAGGGGGTCTGGATCAGACTTTAAGGACAGGGCTGATGATAGGCAGTAGCAGGGATGATGGGCTGGGCTGTAACCCTTTCCATGGAGAACAAGAAGCCTTCTCTGGGGCTGTCAAGCATCAACACGAGAAGACGCATCACTAAGATGTATTTTCCCGGTTTAAACTTTACTTTTAAAAGAGCATGTGTACTTGCAAAGCCACAAATGACAGTAGCCACTGTGGAGACTTCGTTAGCAAACAATGACAAGACGAAGATATCACCAGAAGGAAAGCTAAGAACCACCACAAGGGTAAAGCACCCTCCTATTTCAAGACCATACCGCAGAAAAACATCTGTCAAACAGTATTGCAGTCTGAAGTAATCAGTGCAACTAATTATCACTAATTGTAATATAGTTTCTGTCTTGCTGCTAATACATTTAGACTTGCTAATCAAATCAAACTATTCCACCTTGCCGTGCTGCTTTCAAATAAACATTTCAGCAAGGATAAAAAATGAAGCTTTGTTCTCATTTTTTTGTTATGGCTGTCTGGAGAGGCCAGTGGCTTTTTTCATTTCTTTCACACTGTGATAAAAGTAGTAGAAAATGCCATCAGGAAGACTATTTGGCACTCTGAATGTTTTCGTTTAAGAGCCAGAGCAGGTGAGCAGAGGCATGCACAGTACTGCACTGCCTCTCAGCCTAACACAGCCACTGCTGCTGTTGCCCACAAAGAAGGGGAATGGCTCAGATCACTCCCAGCAGAAGTGCAGGTGAGCAGCACCTTTAGAGCTATTGAGAAACTCTGCTAAGGAGCTACTGAGAAACACCTGATTTCAGTGGTAGAAGGCGCTAACTGAAAGACAAGGCAGTGTTGTGGGTAAACCGATAAACCAGACACAGAACAGAAACCCTGGATTCAGTTTCCAGCTCTGCTGCAAACTTTCCACCACAACCTTGGCTGCCTTGCTAAATACCTCTGTGCCTCAGTTGCCTTTCTGTGGAAGTGGGATTATAACATGTCTTTGTCTAAACTGAAAGCTCTTCAGATAGAAAATGTTCTCCACTGCATTTCTGTGTCTGGGTTAACACAAAAAGACCCCTAACAGGCTTCTGGAAGCTCTTTTAATAAAAATAATTAAAATGTGGTTTCCAGAAATGAAATTACATTTGCAAATATATGATTTTCCTTCACCCTGAAAAAAAATAATGGAACTTCTTCCTTTAAAAATTGCACCGTTCTATACATTTTTAATAGGTGACCATCCTACCGGGGACTTTAAGGTGTACCAGAGATCTGCACATTCTGGAAAAGAGTTTCAGGCAGGTAAAAAGGCAGTTCCAGAGTACTGATGCTGTTGAACTGAAGACAACTCTACTATTCCACCCACAGTCCTGCACAACATATAGCACAAATTGCCATAGACACACACTTAACACTGAAGTAAGGCTGGTGCTTACTTCCCAAAGTACCGATACAACCCTTGGAAATCTTTAAGGTTCCTGAAAGATCAGACTCTCAAACCCTTCCGTTTTTTTGAGTACTTTCTCCCAGCCTAAATCCAACCACTTCCATGTATGCAGCCAACAGCTTTCTGAGGGAAAACCAAGAGCCAACTTTTTGTATTGTGTCACAACAGAAACACATGTCCTCAAAATGCTGTCATCGGTAAATGTGCAGTCACTTAACTCTGGCTCCAAAACACAGCCACTATTTTTACAAATGCAAATGCAGAAAAGACCATCGTTATTGTAAGAGTGGAACTGTATTTGAATATTTAGCAGCACCTTAAAAAGCAATAACCAAATTAACTCGCAGCTACCATTAGCTGCCAAATTAGCACAGACGTTTGACATTCCTAACAAAGAAGAAAGAAAACAACTAAATATTTTATACTGAAGAATGCCTCAGATTTTAATTAATTTTTAGTCTTTGAACTTTGCAAACAGCTACTTGTAACAGAGTTTACAAAGGCCATTTAAAATTGTGATGTTGATCTAGAAATCAATGCGCTTTCACAAAAGGCAACTCATTAGGAGTAAACATTCGTAACTGCCAAGTTTTCCACATACAAGAAGCAGCACCTGGAGGCTACTGAAGCAAACAGTAATCAGGGGGATTTAAAATTGTGACAAGATGATCAAAATTAGCCGAATATAGACACAAAAAAATCTGACCTCTTAAGAAGAATTTAGTATTCCTAAAAATCACAGCCTGTATCTGTCCTCCCCTGCGTTCATTTAAAACAATTGGTTTGGAATGTGAAATCTCTGAGGCAGCCTGACTCTGTGCTGTGAGAGGCACTGGCACTCCACTAAATGCAAGAGTCACGCACACCACAGAGGAGAAATTGCCTGGCAAGCTGTAGACCAGTACTGTAAGGCGCTTCCTAAGAGGTACTACACATCCTCAACATCTTGCAGCCCAACAGGAGCGTGAGGTACACATCATCTTCCTGATGTTTGATATGAACAAGATAAAACCTGGGGCAGTGGACAGATCTGACTATGACTATCCTGCACTTTGGAGTGCTTAAATTCCAACACCCAGACTAAGTATCCATTTGAAGAGATGCAGGGTGTATCTAAAAGGCTTTCTAAATGGCAATGTTAGTGTCAGTTTGAGTGTATAGCTCAACCTACCAACTGTACTTACCTGCTGTTTCCAGCTAGGAAGCAGAAAAATCAGTTTCCCATGCTATCACCAAACAGAATATGCTTGGAAAGGAACTGAAGCTCAGAGGGGTACTAGGACATGTGGTCAGTGCCTACTGGAAAGCTTTATCCCAGAACTACAGAAGCAAAGACAAAACTTCACCAGGACATCCATCTGGCGATTAAGTCCTTGCCTCCAGCCCACCAAAATCAAATGAAGTCTATGAAGCAAGTCACGAGACCAATATTACGCTTCAGCAAATCACATAACTTCCAGACAATGCATGCTTTTCACGTAGACTCTGTATCTTAACACCACCTAACTATGCACAGTTAAGATTCAAGAAATTTAGTAGGGAACCCTTTCAACAATGTAAATCACAGCAAAAAAAATCAAACTTTCTCTGGTGGAGGATCACGCACTACATCAGAAATTAATTTAGCCTAAGGTGTGTTAAGGAACTGGAGCTATTCTGGCTTTGAGAAGGAACCAGTGCTGTGGATGAGAGTTCACAGATGAGTGAGTACAAAGAAACTGTGTGGGAAGGAACAAGAGCTTGCACAGTACAAATCTGTCAGCTCTATCAGATTTCCAGCTAAAACTCTAGCATCAATAGACACCCCATGGATTTTGCATGACTTGTTGAAGGTCTATGCAACTGTAAATTACCACGCTGATTGCACCAATGTATACCTGAAAAGTTCTATTTCTGGGAGACAGAATATGGATAATATTCCTCATTTAAAATTTTTTTTGTGATTATTCATGTAAAAATTGAAGCATAATTTAATATTAGTTACTAACACAGTTATAAATAGTCTTTAGTTAACTGCTACAGAACATTGTGTGAAAGAAAGCAACCAAATGGAAAGATTTTATATGACAGGTTCATGGGATTAATCCACTCTGTGGCATTCTGCAAACCTATCAGTAAAATACCAGGCATGTCATGTGTTTTCTGGTTGTAACAAAGTTGCCATTACATTACCTGTGACACTGTTGATCTGTGTGCCCTGTGCTGCAAAATAATACAGCCCAGTTCTGCTTTTGTAAAGAATAGTTTGGGCCGAGTGGCAGCCATAATCCTGCACAGGGGACTTACTAGCCAATCCATAGCCTAGGGGAAACAAATAACTTCATTTTTTTTGTAAGGTTAGCTTTGGCTGAATCAGCTCCCTAAGCTGGCTCATCACATCACTGCAGGAGCATCGTGCCAGGGCAAGGTAAAAGGTGGCCATATCCTCACTTAAAACAGCACCCAAAAATGTGAACGCTTCTGATAACTGTGCTACTGCCGAAGAAAAATGACGTCTTGCCACTGATGTCAGTGACAGCAAGAACTGTAATTATCATGAAAACAGGGTTCCTTTTCAGGCTTCTAGAACAAATGAGTCTGTGATACGATGAAAACGTTTCTCCTAGCTTCATTTGGCCCTTGCCTGATGCATGAGTATACAAAGAGCTCTTGACAATATATTGGCCTGAATTAGTCCACCAGGTTTTCAGACCTCTCCTCAAATCTTATTTCAAGACTGTTGACAGAAACAAACCAGTGAACAGCAGTGTGGTTATACCATACTGAACGGAAGAAGAGCTTTGTTTTGTATTTTAAAGAGAGAACATCCTCACTTTCTCTGGGATTTCTGTGTTGTACATCTTTGAATTTAGAAATCTAGATATCTTTGAATTCAGATATTTATATGACCATGGCAAAATTACAGTTATATCATTTATATGTGTAAATGTATATACACTGCAGTTGGACTACTCAGCATTCTGATATTCAGCAATCTTGAAGGTATTTATTCTGAAAGTACTATGGTGATTATTTGAAACAAGAGCGACCTTCCGATGCCATTTTAAAAATGGGAAAGGAGGCTCAGGTGCCTTAAGGGACTGGGTAAATTACACACAGGAAGAAGCCACGAAAACAAGGAACTGATTTTACGTCTCCAAAGACCTGAGCCAACAAGTCAGCCACTAGAATATTCTTTCCAAGTCATGTCAAATCTGGGGCCTTCCTATATCTTCTTGTTCCTCCCATTTTTTGTCACTGTCACAATTAAATTAAGCTTTTACCTAGCTACCAAGTGGTCAGCTGCTCTGCTGCCCTTACTCAGAGTTAGTTGCTAGATGGAGGATGAAGATAGTAAACTCTCGGAAGAACAGACAGTCTTTTAGACCTGTATCTGCAGCACGTTACAACTGTGCCTTAACTTTGGCTGGCATATCACTCCGTGCCTAAATAATAACACCAAAGCAAAGTCCTATAGGTTCCAGAAAACTTTTGCTGCATTCATGAGTTTCTTAGAGTGGCCTCCTCTGAGAAGCAAAGCCAGCCTGGACCTCTGCAGGGGAGTAAAGCAGGGTTCTCGGCCCAGTCAATATGCAGGGTTTCCTATAGCTGTTCTTACCCTCATAGCTGTTACCTAGACCCCAGAGGGGAAATTAAAAAGTCATTCCATTTTAAAATCTTACTGCCCTGTGCAAATTCCAATTCAAATGCAAAATACAGTTTCAGCTGCACAATCTGGTGGCAACAGCATAGACAGAACAAAAGCCAAGCTGTACTCCCATTAGCAGGAACCAGCAACTTCTGGAGCAGGTGTCCTTGCTGAAACCTCGTCCTGCAAGATTCTCAGCCCTTCCTGGGGACAGCTAAATGGCACTGCTGCCTACCGAATAAATGGGAAAGTAGAAATGTTGTTCACTAGTGCTGAAAAGGGTGCAAAGATTCTTCTTATGACTTGCTAAGTAGGAAAGAACACCAAGCTACTTATAGCAAGGGCACCTTTTTAGCTCGAAGAGTCCACCACTCTCAGCGGATGGCAGATGAAACTCTTAGATAAGACTGAGCTTAAAAAAAAAAAAAAAAAAGAAGAAGAATTTGTATCAAAAATATTTTAATAAACCCATTTTAAAGCTCATTTCCTAAGGAAGTGACACTTACAAAACTACAATGTATTTGTGTGTTACTTAGAATCTATTGTGCAATTTCAACAAAACTGGACAGAAGGGTAGACATCCTGAGGATATTAAGTTACCAACAAGCTTCACAAACACATGAGGTTCAGTATTTGGCCTAACTGAATGTCAGGCACCATAGACCACCCTTCAATAGGCACTACAGAATTAACACTTGAGAACACCTTTGTATGCCCCTGTCGCTGCAAAACCTTGAATCAGAGTTTGCCTCTTCCTTAAGCACCAAGATAACGCAGAAAACCATCAAAAACCTGGTTTCCAAAGCGTTTATGCTCACAGAACAATATATTTAAGAGAACAAAAATGCCATAGGACCATTAGGACTAAATAACCACCGCTATGCATTCGCAGCAAGTTGAGACCCACACCATTTTGGTAGCTTGACTTAACTCAGCCATGTTTCTAATGTGTTTTGAAGGTCAACAATATTACAGAAAGCTTCCTGTGGTGTCTGTTAAAGAAGCAAAACAACACCTATTGTAATTCCATTTCTACACATGCATAACGTGGCCTTGGAAACATCTGTTTGCAGAATTAAGTCTGACTCCAGGTTCCCAATCAGATGAAACCTCTCTTTGCTTTCCTTTGCTTTGCAGCACCAGTGTTTCACCCTCGTCTGAAACTTTCCAGGTCACTGCTTGACTTCTGGCTTTAGCATTGGGGGTTTTCTTAATCTGAACCAAACCCTTTCAGACGTTTGGGGAATTTCCAAAAGTGAATGTAAATACATTTTCCTCATTTTAAACCCATATTGTCTCAGCTGTCAAAGACAACAAGACTGATCTATAGCCCACTGAAGGCAGTGAGAACTAGTCTGACTGGTAAAGAAGTGGAACTGAATCCATGCTGTATGCCAGGGACCTTTCAATCAACTTTGAAAAGGCTTTGGACCTGGCCCAGTCTCTACTGGTGACAGCAACACTGACTAAATCTGGAAAGGAAAGAAGAACATGTTAAAGGTAATTGGGAAAAAAAGTCACTTCTGAACATATTCCTTGGGCAGTTCCTACAAATTTAGTGAAGTTTAATGAGCATCCATCCTACCATCTATTGTCCCTTTCCAATCAGAAAACCCCAGGGGCTGCTGGACTAAGGCTGACATTGGAGACAGGAACTTCACTGATCAAGGGCTTGGGGACAGCGACCAGAGGTGCTGCTGTGATCAGTCCCTTCTGGGACAACGTACACATGGGATTGTAATTACAGATAGGTTTCAACAAAAGCTCTCACTATAGAAGCACTTAGTCTGCTTCAGCTGAAGTCCTATTGACTTGAGCAAGAGATAGTGTAGGCCATTGTCGAGAGCTTTTGAAAATCCAATGCTGCATCATTAAGCTACACAGCAAAAAGCAGATCTGTTGAGCAAGAAAAGTCTAGCTGTACACACTGACACTTCTCAGAGCAGAGCTGCACTTAACTGTACTACTCCTTATGCCATAAGGAATACACCAAAGAGCATACTAGAGAGGCAGTGCAACTAGATATAGAACTGCATTTAAAACCCTGATTCCCTGTATTCCTTACAACCTTCTGACTGTAATCCTGTAATGTTAGCTTTATACATGCACAGCACTTCCTCCCCCTACTGTGGTTAGTGTAGTTTCAGTTTGAAAATTACATTTTGTTACATCATCTATAGACTCTTTATACTTGGAAGCATCCCATCTGCAAAGTGATTCACATGATACTGCAGAGATATAAAATTCCAGAACGATCCAACACAATGTTTACTTCTAACTACTAACTAGTCTAATAAAGCCAGAAAAAAAAAGAGGAAAGAAAAAAATAGTCTGATGCAAACCTTTCTTCAGCTCTTTCAGACTGTGAAAATACATGGGAAGCTTTTCTAACCTGCCAACCACCAGGGAGTTCCAGCATCCTTAACAGATAGCCTGAAATCCCAGTTAAGATGAGTTACTCCAAAGGAGTTTGAAATAATTATCCAATGCCCAAAGGCTGTGGTCAACAATGTAAAACAATCACTGCCTCTTTACACTTGCACATACACACAGATTCTCTGTGAAATAAACACACACCCGGCTTGAGCATGAAAGTCCAAACTATACACCTTTGCAACTCCACGTGCTTATGTGTATCTCTGCATCAGAATACAGTAGTTACCACAGAAAATGAAAGACAGCATCTCAGGAGAGACGAAAAGGAGTGAACTGAGTACGCTTATCTGATAGTTCTGTTAAAATCCCACCTTTACTCATACTGAGCCAAGTTCTCCACTAGCTTAAATGTACTGATTTCAGAAAATTTTAAACCAGCAGAAAATATGACCCATCCCCCAGATACCCCTGTACATTCAAATGTCTTATCTGCAGAAACAAGCCTACAGGATGGCAAAGAGCAAATTTCAAGTACCCCTGTAAGTATTCTGGTCAGTCTAAAAGCAGTTTCAACATTACAGCACTCCACCAACTTCTGCAGAGTTACTCCTGGCGTACACCAGAATCAGACTCTGTATCAAGCTCTCTGCCTCAAAACTTCATAAAAGACCAAGTCACAGAGTTAAACTCAACCTGCCCTTAAAAAGGAAGTACCAGTCTCTGGATAGCCAATGATAAAAAAAAAAATAAAAATCAAAGCAACTATGTGCTATCAACCTTAACCACATAGCTCTTCTATGAATTTTACAATGCAGTGGTTATCAGCCGCAGCATGTCACATGCTGAAACAATTATGGTAGGGGAGGTAGTTTTAACTGGTTCTTCTCCTGTCTAAATTCATACCTGTACTAATTAACTTTTAACTAAGAATTTTTATAATTCTTTACATTTCCATAGTTCTTTATACTTTCAGAAGGCTGCAGAAATATTAACCAATTAGCCCATAATCTTGAACTGCTGCACTGAAGTACCCTTTCATTAAACTGGTAAAAACCTATATCACATACAGTTTCAGCTGTGCGAATGCAAATTTTGGGTCCAGTAAAGTACAGGCAATCCTTTTCTTCCTAAATCTGATCAAAAGAAAAATTTCCTTTCAAGTGTGCCCACACACATTATTGCCTCTTAGTAGCCTCCCTGTTTGAGCTTTTCAAACACCAAAAAAATAACCTAAGTGTTTCACTGCTGGCTCAGTTCCTTGAAGTTAAATTAACAGCATCTTGTCCCTTCACATCGTACACAGCTCCTCTCCTCCTCTTCCTCCCATGGGAGAAAACAAATACACTTCTGTCCCTATTTGTAAAAAGCAGATGATAATGTGCATTGGTCAAGGCTATGGTGACTCAAAGAGCCAAAGCTCCACCAATTCTCCCCTGCCCGGACGGCAGCCGGGACCCCTATGCATGGAAAGAAGCTGCGTGAGGTGTGGAAGCCTCCTCCTCTCCTCCCGTGAAAATGTCAGGATGCCACAGAGTCTAATACTGCAGAATCCCACAAACACAGCTTTTTAAAATACACTCCTACTTTTTTAACATTAGGATTGTTAAGGTGAAACAAATACTTTTACACCCTGAATCTCCAAAGCTAGCAGCTCTGGCACTTCAGTTAAGATGCTAAAATAGTATCTTAATACCCTGTGCTCCTCACAGCATTTTTTCTGGGAACTGAGGGGAGAGAAGGAGAAAGTGAGAGGGATAAGTCTGTGCCTTTCAAGGTTGAACTGACAGATAGAGAGGCGATACAGAAAGTTTTACATCAAAATTCTTGAGAGAAGGTGCCATCTTTTCCAGTTACCATTAATACCCTTTTTTGTCAGGCTGACCTTTCTGTGTATGTTGCACCAAGATTACATCACACTTGCTTTCTTTTCACTTCTCCCTCCCCTTTTCTGTGCCATCCAAACTCAGAAAAGGATAGGTGGATAGGCTGGACTTCACTGCTGTCCCTTACTGGCAGAAAGAAGAAATAAGGATTAAAATACTGCATGTTGCTGCTTTTCTTTATGACAGTGTTTAACACCCTACCCAAGATTATTAATAGCAGTTTCACAAGCTCACTCATTCACTTTCAAGCATGCATCTGTACAAACCATGCCATCTTCTGGTGCTTCCTGGCAGCAAAAAAGAAATACCAGTGTCAGAACTTAAACTGTCACCCTCATCACTGACTCTGTTGCGAGTCCTCTCTTTACCACCCTGTATCTGAGTGCAACACTGCACTCCAGAAGAATGTGTCAGGGCTCTTCCAGGTACCAAAATCACAATGGAAAATGAAGTGCCAGAAACATTCTGACTTACTGTTGTAGGATAGTGGGATACTTGTGGGATAACACTGTGAGAATACGAACTCTGTCCCACAAAACTAAGTCAGCAACCTCTGTTTTGAAAAAAACTCTGTATTCAAGTTATTATAAAACACACTCCTATGAACAGAAGATAATTTTGAAAACAGTTTCTTAATATGACAAAAGCATCTGTACATCAGGAAATTTATGACAGCTGGAACTGACTCCCCTCATGGGGTAAATAGAGATTGGCTAACATGTTGAGTTACCCTTTCATCCTTAACATTTTTTTCTGTATCCTGCTGAAATAGTTGCAAACATTATAGCAGCCACAAACAAGTGGCTGCTACATGCTTTCTTCCACTGCAGCCAGCCAAGACTCCTCAATGCCTTTGCATGTCACAGATTCCCCTGGATATTAAGAGACTGGTTGGTTGCTTCCACTTTTGCTATGGGAAAGTTGTTCCAAAACCTCATTCTTCTTGCCACTTCTTTGAGGCTAACACAAGACCCAACCTTCATTTCTATTGTAGTTGCAGTTAGAGGACCACTGTGTAATCTACTTTTACACACCATGCATCTCACAAAGTTTTGAAGAAACATTTGTTACACACCGAGCACACCACTATACACTAATCCCTTAGCATACACAGTTCTCTATTTAATTGTGTGATGTAGTCATGTGTTTCTATGCAGACTCATTACTGTGGAGGAGTGTCACGTCATTGAAAAAACATCCTGACAGCATGAAATCATGACTGTGTGTCAGGCAAGAATCATGTAAGGTCAACTATACCTGTGGTGTCTGAGCACCTGCTGGGAAAAAAAAGAGTGGTCAGCTACATTATGGCACAACCTTCATACCATTACCTCAGTGTGAGACCTAACCCAGCCTATACAGTCCCCAGTCTGGTAAGAGGAAGCACCATTGGCATTTTGATCCCCTACCAGGCTGCTTACACAGCTCCTAGCAGCACTGAAGTTCTGCAGTGGTAAAGTTTTGGGTGAAAGAATGCTACTTTTTTTTAAAAAGGAATATTGGAAGACTACTCATTTGTTCCCTTGTTTTATAACAGCCAATATTATTTAACATTAAAGAATGGCACTAGTATGCTTTCTTCCAATGTTTGCTTACTTTTCTATAGTGAGCAAAATGTTAATAGTAAACTAAGCCAAATAAGTTTCAACTGTGTTTATGAATCACATTGATTTTTCTGGGTCTCATGTACTGGATAATGCTACAAACATTAGGAATCTGAAAAGAAAGGGAATATTTCCTACTGAAAAAGTGAATTGGTGACATTTTCTTCAAGAAATATAAGGAATTCCAAAGTGTCCCTCTAATGTTATATCCAAGCAAGGTAACAAAATTGACAGACACTGACTTCCGTTAACATGGATAAATTGATTGCAGACCGCAACCCAAAATACTGCTATGCCATGGAAGAGACTTTCTCCTTGAGGGACCCTGTTCCCAGCCATAGTGAGGTATAGGTCTTACATCTGAAATAAAGAAATGAAAGCTTTAAGTAGGATTCCAGAATTCCATTAGACCTGAAATGGGCGAGAGCTCAGGGATGTAAAACATGTCTAGCCCTCAAAATAGCATGGGAAAAGATAATAGGAGCTGGTTCTTCATTCCCTTTCCTTCCAGCATGCAGAACACAGAGGAATACAGTTGATACACCCATGCTCACGAGGAGGTCAACTGTCTTACTCCCTCCCCTCTGTTCATGGCCTACGTTATCGTTATGAAGACAGAAGGGCTGGAGTTGAGTGGTGCTGTGTTAAGTGTCAGCAAGGAACACATATTGGGTAAATCCACATTAATTACCACTTCCAAATAAAGAGCTCACTTCTGAAGCCGATCACCCAGTGATCTGCTCAAAGCAGACCTTTTACTTTGGTTCGCATTACAAAGTCATCTTGGAGCAGACCAAGAGGATGCCTTTTGGATTAAACTCAATAGAAGAGTACACTTCTGGAGCACACTTAACATGTTCCATGCAGTAACAGACACTCAGTCTCCAAGACCAGACTAGGGCTATCGTGAACCCACAGGATGTGTACAGTGTCCTCAGCACCAACAGGTCCTCAGCACCAACTGTTCTGCTCTCCAGATCTCCTTCCATTGCACTGCACTACTCGCTGATGTGGGCATAGCCACCATCTTCCTACAAATCCCAAGAGACTAAAGAAAAGGGTATCTTATCGCAAGAAAGTATGTTTTTATATTTCAACCTAAAAATCCTTCAGGGTGAAGGAGCCAAGGCCATGCAGTACAGATAGGAAGCCAGCTGGAAGCCAGTCCAACTACCAGTGACTAGCGGAAGTTCAGTGTCACTGTACAATTACTTCCATATAAACATCCACATTAGAAACAGATCATCTTAGCCATGGCAAGTGATAGCATCACATGTGAACATCTCTCAGACAATGCTGATGTATTTTCTTACTCGCCCAGCGAAAGCCGAGGTAGGTTTACCTACCTAAACAAAAAGAAAGAGGGGGTCCCTCGTGCATTTTGCTAGATCAGCTTTATATTACCTCTTGGTACACAGGTAAGGTAAGAAAACAGATTCATCCTTTCTGGGAGTTAAGAATAAGTTCAAATTAAATGATTTAGCTTTAAATGACTACAGTGAGCAGAGACATCGTAACTCTAACTAGAGGGTTAATCAAACATTTTAACATAGACATCTGAATATAGAAAGGCTAGTAATGACACTCCAGTAGAGAAAAATCAATCACACCTCCAGTTATAGCTGGTAATTAAAAAAAGATGGAGTATATTAGCCTTAAGAAATAAAAATGGACAGCATTTTGACAATTCCAACCACTACTGGTTTGAGTCACATTAAAACTTATCTCCCTGCACATTTCCTGGGTACTCATTCAGCAAAAGTTTGTTCCATGCCAAGAATGGATCAACTTCATGCAAATAAACAGAGTAAGACTGAAAAGTGTGCATAGGAATATCAATCCTCATCTTAACTCCTCATCTAGCATCAAACTTGCAGAACAGAATTTCTGCCTATCATCATTAGCTAATTAGTCTTAAAATGTTAGCTTCCATTTCTTCTGGGAAAGGAGGAAATGTGGGAAGAGGAAACTGCTCAGACCTCTGCCAGCTACGGGTATGCATACAGTGACAACCTGCCTGCTAACAGTTCCTCCACAGAAACTCCTCAGCCTCCCCTTTGCTGGGAACTGGGAAAGGCAATCATCTTCCCATCTCAAACTTTTGCCTATCTCTCTTGATTTCCCATCCCAATACTGGGGCCTCCCTGTTCTGTTCCCAAAGAACCCATAAGCTTAAACTTTTCTCCCTTTGTTCTAGATATCATCTCTTACTCCTGTTCTCGTGCTCTTTGGGTGTTTTGATGTCTGTACAGTCTGGAAACCTCTTCTGCCAGGTGGAGGGGATTTTTTTTTTCCCTAAAATATGAAGGGTGCTTATGCCAAAGCCCTTGAGTTTGGCAGAATCTGGCCCTTGAAACATAAGACTCTGTGTCTACCTCTCCTTCTAAGCCATTTCCACTTAAAAAACATTTTGGATGCTCTTAGTCTAGACACCAGACAGTTATCTCAGAATAATGTTAGACAGGCTTGTAAAGCAACCAAATAATTTTTGTTTAAGACTGATTCATTGCACATTCAACCAAATTCCCATGGAAGTCCAGTACTCCATTAATGCTAATTTCAAGCCTTTCTAAGTTGAAAATAGTGTAATGACTTTGGAGGAATTGTTCCTACCTAATGGATCCTTAACCTGGGAAGGTAAAATTCCTTCAGTGGATCACAACCCAACAGACTATAAGAGCTCTGACCTCCAAGTGTCAAGAATCTGCATTTTAATAAACCTCAGGTCATGTATGTGTCCAATCTGGTAAGAACTATGCATTTTAAAAACTTTTTGTACTTACACAATAGGTTGCAATAGCCCAGCTGATGAATACATAAGTATCTGACGATCAAAAGATCTTTTTCAAGCAATAGTGAATTGTTAAGTAAATATGTAGTAATTTTCAGCTAGTTATTATTTGGACTTCATTCTGGAATAACATTTTTAAAGCTGTTTTTTAAAGAAATAACTGCAAGTGACACCAAAATCTGAAGGTTTAGCCACAGTCTTTAGAGAAAGACCATCAGCAAACTAACAGTGGCTTCACTTGAAACTAGCTTAATGAAAGAATAAGAATCTTCGGGATCAAGTCAAATATTGTATCACTGGTTGGCCAATTTAGGACCTTTTTTTTTATAAAGAGTAGTTTGGGGATGGTGGGGGAAGTTATGTCCATCTGGTTGGCCCAGATGCTTGGGAAGCATCAACAGTCACAGCTCAACTAAACCCAACAAAACTACAAAATCTTAATCTGACTGATGTCATACCTTTTCTTTTTTTTTTTTTTTTTAAATGGTGAAGCAAAATGGAAGACTATCAGAAATTGTAATTATGGACAAAGCTTTTGCTCGCCACTGTGCCCAGCTAACACTAGTAGAACTAAAGGTGCCATATAGTAGAAAGATCTTCAGGAAATACACTAGTGGATTTCAGTCCAGCTTTCACGACATTGGACCGTCTTACACAATCCATCATTACCATTTGACAGCACTCAGTTTAATAGGTGACAATTTCAAAGAGCAACCAGGGACTGAACTGCAAAAAACCTCAACAACTCAACTTTAAGAAAATAACTAAATATATTATTTTCTCTATTTTTCATCTTTATAGGATAGCAAATCCATAACAGTGGATGGAATGGATCACCTCAGCCAGTCTAAGCCAGGAAAATTCCAGCTTGCTCTATATTTGTAACATATTTGGCAAAGACACTCAAAGATGAGTTTTGGGGGAAGTTTATTCTGCCACTGTGTATGGCTAAACTTCAGCTACTATTGCCTTCAATTTATTACTCACTTTTTGCATTACCTTATGGTTTGGGAGTCCTGGAAGAGAATCTCATTAAGCCAAACACTGAATGCATACAGGACAAAGACAGACCCAGATCCAAAGAGCTTACAGTTCAGCACCTTTAGGAGAACGATTTTAATTAAGAAAATGCAAGAGGAAAAAAAAGAGAAAATAAACAACTATAGCCAAATTTTTTCAACCAAGAGGCTTGAAATCCAGAGCTTAAATCCAGATTTAGTCTCATAAATAAAAATGATATATCTAAAGGTGCCAGAAATATGAGTTCATACTGAAGGCCTCTTAAGCTCTCTGACTTAAAAACTCACAAATGCAAACAAAATCAGACTCGCAGCCAAGAATACAGACTGATGCTCAAACTCTATTCTTAAAACAGGTCTTCAGCCTTTCCTCCACCTACCTAAGGCATACATTAAAGCTAAGTGTTGGCCTAGATTTCAACCTAAGTTCCATCAGTTTTATGAATTTACACCCGAGTCTCAACATCACTGCATAGGAGCTGCTGATGACTTCCCTCTTTAATCATCAGTGCTAGTCCTCTGTGTGTGTATGTTTGCACATACACGTGGGGGGGAGAAGGGATGAATCTCCAATGTCAAAAAATCAGCTGAATGCTGCACTCCCACACTGAGTTTGGCATACGAAAATCATAGGCTTTTCACAACCCTCAGTTATATTATTCATGCAGAATGCACTCAGCTTTCTATTGTTCCTGCTCTCATTGTTTATAAATGAGTCTTTTCTTCATCTGGGGATGGAAGTTCCTTTAAGTTTCCCTTACTAAAAGTACTTCTGTAATGAGGTGCAGTGTCAGCGCTCAGAGGGTTAAAGAAGTTTCTGGAAATGTTTGTGCTTCTGGAAAAAACAATATTTTCTTTCTTTATTGAAGGAAAAATGAACAACCGGAGCTGGCTGATTTGTTTTGGCCAATCTGATACACAGGTTCCTAATTGCTTCCTAAATGTTTCAGAAAATAATTAAGTTCTTCATTTTGTTTGCTGCTACCACAACATTCGTAGAGGAAATTTCTAAATATGCTAAAACTCTTGCTTTTACACCTCACTTAACTATTCCAGCACTGCCATATTAAAAAAAATGATCCTGAGACATGGTCTTCAAATGTTGTGCATGGCGTAAATACTATTTCTCATGACAGGACATGAATTGCACCAGAAACTGCCAGTCCCTTCTGTTATGGCCAATACAGCTGCAGAAAAACATATAACCCCTTTGTCTAGCAATATTGCGAATTTCATGATTTAGCTTGTTCGACAGTTCAGGCTGTCATCATTAATCCTGGTGATTGTGCAAGATTCTGATGCATTCCCCCAGCTTAGAGTTTTTTCAATCCAATTTAAGTTAATAAACAGTGAACTGAATTGCAAAAGAAAAAAGTAAGTTAATCACATGGCAACTTAATTGCTTTTGGCTTCAGAGGACATCCTTCTGTTTCAGGTCTAATATCACAGCGTTTTAAAGGTAGGTGGGACTGTGTCTTTTACTCCTCCATTTGTGGTACACTTTCTGTTTTTAAACTTCAAAGGACTTCTTTTATGCTCCTGCTAAGGCTGAGATATTGCAGATCCAAAGGTGACATACACCTGACATACTGAAAACAGAAAACTGGAGTCAAATCCATCTATCCATCCATATTTTGGAGTGAAAAGAAACTTGTGTTTTGACCTAAGGACTCAAGAAACATAACAGTTTGCCAGTTAATGGAAATACATTTACATTTAACTAATGTTAAGCAAAGAAACAATTCAATCTCTTTCAAAAACCATCTCCTGTCTGCTTGCAAATATCAATGGACTTCATGAAATGGATGGTTTTTGTCTTTTTAATATCAACCCCTAACATATTAGCTCTTAACAGAAGTTTAATGAAACCATCCCCAAGAGCAGTATCTTTAAGCCAGCAATCTCCATCTTCTGTGGGTTCTCCTAAAACTCTGGATTGCCTTCATCTGCCCTCTCCTCTTCTCACCTACTTTTCTCCCTCTGGCCAGATTCTGATTTTTATCACACCAGTGCAAACTCTGGGTAACTCCAGTGAAGTGCAGGGAAATAAATTTCTGGATTTACACCTGCCCAGCCAGCAGAAAATTTGAATTGGTATTTAGTTTGCTCATAAAAAGCATTTTTCCCTTTAATTTATGAGAAAAAAATAATGAAGTCTAGATTCTATTGCTCATACACATCTTCAGCAGTACTGCATTCCTCAACAGACCCTATTGAAAAAAGCTACTCAGACTTTTTCACTCAAAAAATACAAGCAGATCTTGGTCTGCAATTAGTAATGGAGAACAAAAAGTATTCCTTTCAACAAAGATAAGCACTACAGGTCATTTGAAGGAGTGACAGTAGTGCAGTATTTCAATTGGGTTTAAAACAACAGTTATTTTTCAATATATTTGCAGCTTAAGTGCCAGGTTTTGTCTACGAAGAAAGAAAAAAGATTGCGAACGTTCCTGTCACTGCTATATTCCAATTAGTTTTAGAGGAGTGAAAGGCGATAGATTAAAACAACCCCATGTAAGAATGGAGAGCAAATAACCTACAAATCTGGAAACTTGTCTGTGTGTGCAACGAGGACTAGCACTGAGTGGAACACATACAAGGAAAAAAGTGCATTGAAAGAAGCTTGGGTTGTTTTTAATTTAAATCCATGCCTATTCAAAACAGTCGTATCTGAATTTCTAAGAGCAAGCAAAATCACTATGCATTTACCATACTAAATGCCTTTTTCATCAACTAACAAAACAGAACAGATACAAATGAACCAATCAGGGATTTCGAGTGAGCTATCAGTGTTAGAAAAGCTACTCTGCACATTCCAGTTGAGTCACCACAGAGAAGTAGGAAAAAAAGGGGAAAAAAAAGGGGGGGAAATAAATTACTGTGTGCAACTCCATCTGCAAACTGCTTCTCCCGCACTGGTATGTAATAAAATGTGTTGCTAAGATACAAGCTGCTAAAGAAGTTCATTAAAGGACACTTTAAACAAAGCTGCCAGACTCTTTTCCCTTTAAAGACTGCTTATTTGGTTCTGTCCCTTGTGTTTATAATTAGATCCTCTATATGAGAGATTGTGCTCCATTCAAGCCCACTCAGCAATGAATGTTAATAAAATAACGTAAATAAGGCACTGGCTTAGGTTGTATATATTTACGGGCTACGGAGCTGTTGATAGAAATACATCTGGATTCCACTTGTATTTTTAAATGCAAACTAAAGCTTTTCCAAGTAGCTTCTTCCCAAGCTGGAGAGCAGAAATGTCAGCTTCTGCACCCAGCACTCTAACCTAACTTTTAGAAAATACTTTCAGGCAAAGAAAACTGGCTTCTTGCCTAAAGTTTGGAGTTTCTGAGATGCCTCTTGCGTAAGCTTTTATGTGCGAGCCTTTGTTATCTACACTGAAATAAAGGCTAAGATTGTTTATGTCTTTCACCTGGCAATCTTTATCTTTCTCCATCTGTATATGAGTTCCTAGATGTCTGCTAACGATCTGCAGAATTTCCTTGATCTTAATCTATTAACGACACAAGTAAGTCTATTTTGTCACATTTTATTGCCAGGAAAGATGTTATCAAAGAGGTCTTCATCTGACCTTATATAAAATACTTTTAGTCTCCGTAGTAACATTTTCATGGGAGGTGTATTTTGGCTTTTGTTTTGGTTGAGGGGAAAAGAATGGGCAAGACATACTTTGCATTCACTCTTTGTGGTGAAATTATATCTTAAGAAATAATTCCAGCATTTATCTGTTCAGCACTTAATAACACGAGATGCATAAATCACAGATGAGAGTTAGTATCAGTGATTATATAGGAAATGTTACTTGTCACTTTGTAACCTGCATCTCATATTAAATTCTGTATCACAGTCCCCAGTATGTATATATTTTTAATTACATTTTCAGGCTCATTTACATGCGCATATTGGCTTTCTGCCTGAATGATATCAAAGAGAAAGACCTTATGCTCACACCCAACCAGACACGCACACACACAAGCACATTTATACACAGAGACACTCGAGTCTGTACATTTCTGAGAATGGAAGCTTCTCTCGTCTTTCTCATTCTTAGAAAAGCTTCGGTTCACCAATAAATCTTTAGGCAATCTTAGCTGATTCAAAGCGCTTTAGAAAAACGGAAAATTACAGCAAATGCAGGTTAATCTCTGCTGCATGTCAAAAGTATCAATGATTCTCACTTGACTCATGTTAATCAAAATGTAATATACATTTTCACTTTCTGTAACCTTGTAAGATTTGTCATCAATAGCTGAGTTTGCGCAGAAAGGCTATTGCATTCCTTCTCTCTGGATAAGAGGTAAGCTACATCACAAAGTACCAACACGATCAAGTTAAATCAATGTGGAAAGGAAAACGACCTATACACTATATAGATTTAGCTTCTGTTTCAAGACCAATTGTATGCTTCTCTTGATTAAATGCAAGCAATCAAACAAACTTTCAGGTGAACACACTGTTCTTGCCACAGCCTCAACACCCAGGCTCTTAGGACTAAATTCCAACTCTGAAAATAAGATTGCATCTCAAAAACTCAAACTAACACCACCCATCATATCTACAGAGTTCCCAGATACTTATTGTTTTGTTTTTACTGCAGACACATTTAGGACCAGTTCTTTGGTTTACTTTCATTCAGTCAAAAAGGTCATTTTGTAGTTTAAACCTGGGCATATATTTAACTCCTCTATGGGTTAAAAAAAAGAAAATACATCCTCCTATTTTTCCACTGTCTCTGTATATTAACCAGAAGGGTCTGCCTGTACATGTGCAAAAAAGCCCTGTGGTACATATTAGATTTCAATAGATGCTTACTATTGGCAGTCGCAGGTTGTAGCTAGAACTAAGCCGCATCAGCAATTTCATATGACACTCTGGAAATTGCTACTACATAACAATAAGTAGCTGATTCAAAAAAAAAAGGGGGGGGGGGGGGAGAAAGCATGTTTAAGGAAGTACATTTTGGCTCAAGAAGAACATTTCCAAATAAAAAAGTAGTACCACCTTAAGTTAAAAAAATATATACGTACATTTATATACATGCATATAAGGGAATTGTCTTTACGGTGATTCAACAATGAGGACTGGATAGACCAAATATGAGTCTGTTAGGTTCAAATAACTGTCTAATGGCAGAAAGACAAATTTGCATTTCAATTAGTCCAATTCTTTTTTTGTTCTTCTTTGTTCTTATCTTAAACTTGCAGCCCATTTTCATACTTCCCTTACTTCCAACTACTCTGCGTGTACAAATTGCCCTCTCTGACATCGTGGCCACACATATACCATTTACCATGGCCTTGTCTTATTGATTTGCAAACTTCTACCCTTTAACTCTATTGATTAGAAATTGTGTTGATGCTTCAGATTTTGTTTTGGGGGGCGGAGGGGAGAGGGAGGTATCATTTTATAATCAAGTACAAAAATACTGCATATTTTATCTTTGATCACAAAGAGAAAGGCATAGAAGGAAAAGTTAAAAGTAACTCTGTATTAACGTGCCTTTATACGCCTTCATGCTTTCAACTTGAAAATCAAATCTGGAATGAGATGAAAAGGGATTTTCTCTACTTGAACATACCAGAAGGGTTTAGAGTGATACAGTATCCCATTGGAAATGTGATTTAAAATCACCATTCAAAACCCCTTCTCTAGCATCATGCTATGGAAAGGAGACATTTACAGACATATTCTCCTTTTCTTCCACAAGCAGAATGAGTCAGTGGGCCAGATCCTCAAACAAGGTGAACTGGTACAAACATCTGACATGATACACTGGTCTGGATGAGCTGCACACATGGCATGAACCAGTGGAGAATTTGTTCCATTAAACCACAGCTCTAGACAAAGGCTCCTGCAGAAGCACTGCTTTTAACTGTCCAAGTGTCTATTGAAAAATTAAAACAAATTCTAACTCCAAGATGTAGAGTTCCTATATAGAACTAAAGTTTCTTTGAAAGGGTCTCCCTATCAAAGTATCGCGTACATCTGAACAAATACCTGTTTGCTGCAAGTATAAATTAGATATTTTACAATGTGTAACAGGTAGCAAGTACCGTTAGTGTAAAACCAGAAGTGAAATAAAAAGGTATTGTTGGCATAATTCCTTTTTCTGAATAGACAAAGGCATTGTAAGGAAAAAATTGCTAAATCACAGGGATAATCATCATAGCCAGCTCCTTTAATGAGGCATCATGGGATTACTGGAGTTATTATAAGAGTCATCTTATTGAAGAAATTCAAAGTTAATTGAAATCAATTGTACTGTTCTGACAGCAGGTGTTTTAAGTGGCTAAAATATCAAAGTGAACTCTTTAAAATGGTTAGAACGAATGTAACGTTCACTTTTCAACTCTTAGCCCTGCCAAGTGATATACTGTACAAGTACAGAAAAGTGTACAGTCAAAGAAAAATGCTGGAATGAAATAGCATTTCACGTGCCAGTCAAGCAGCTCCCAAACAAAAGGTGGTTCTAACCCCCTCCAGTACACATTTTCATTATGGATGTGCAATTCCCATGAATCTTATAAGGGCAACCTGATGGAAGGCAGAAAGCCACAAGTATACATGTTTCCATTGTGTTTCACCTCTATGAAAATGTTCTTCATTACCCTTTTTCCCCAATATGAACAGGGAATCTCAATATGGTATTACTGAGAGAACAAACAGAATGCTAGGATTGCCATTATGCAAACTATAGTCCCAAGTTTCTCCTCCAAGGAGCTGAAAGTAAATTATTCCCTAGTTTTGTCACTTTTTCTACAGATGGCAAAGCAACCAATAAATTACTAGCTGATTCTAGAAAAAAAAAAAAAAAAAAAAAAAAAAAAAAAAAAAAAAAAAGAGGAACTGAAGCTTTCTGAATTAGAATCCAGAACTAATCTTTACTTGGATCCAGTAAGTTCATTTGATTCTGCAGTTGTTCAGGTGTCCCAGCAAAGTCAGCAGGACCTCAATGTGTGGAAGAACTGCAAAGTCAAGGCCATATTTAATACCTGTTGTCTTTGTGTTTAAAGACTCAACACAGTGATTGAAAAGTTTAATACTTCAACTGGGAGCTCATCACCCTGTCTCCCTCAACTTCAGCGAGTGCTCAGTAAGGTCCTTCGAACTAAATTCTGCTGGGATGAACATAGACGCAATTCTTGCCACAACAAACAAGAGTGCTGTGTGTACCTTGGGACAGAGTTTGACATTAGGTTCAACATGATTTGGAAATGCCTTTCAGGTTTTACCTCACTTTTCACTGAAGCTTATAACCCTTATTTTACTTCAACAATTTTGAAAGTACCTAACCATATGAAATACTGAGCTTTGGCCAATGTCAATAATTTCCCCTTTAACATGTAAACAATGCTCCATTTCCAGGCACAGCGCAGCATGAATTTCAACAAACCAGAAAAACACTTCCCCCTTTTCCCCAAAACAAAGATACAACATCAGTAAAACCAGACATCTTGAGCTAAATCGTTTCCAACAACTTGCATAAGAACTGTACTTAAATTTTAAGAAGTCTAACACTTTCCACACACAGGCTTTGCTGGTGATCACCACAGGCAAAATACAGTCAGTGATTTAATTTCAGATATACTACCCAAAAGTACAAACCAGCAATAACACAGGCTGGGAGAGTCTGCCTGAAACTAATGTTGATTTTCTCCATAGATAGTAAATTATGGTAAAGAAATGAGGCAGTGCACAAGTGAATGGCATATACATAATGTCTTTCAGGAAGACATATTTTTATTACTGCGCTCCAGGACAGGCTGTCTGAATTCAGAGTTCATCGCAGTTGAAAATATAGTAGCCCACGCATGCTCACTGTTAATTTTTAAGACCTAGCTTACCACCTAATACTTATGTCAGTAACAAGTAACTTCTGACTGGAGGTTAAAGGTCTGTTTATTTGTTTATCTTGATCTATTAACTAATAAGAGACAACTTTCTAAAATTAAAAGACCCTTAATGACTCTTTAAGGACATAAAGAAAGCAAGAAACACATGCAGCAGAGCACCTCTGGTGTGCTTATAAGGCCAATGCTGGCTCTTATGATAGCTCTTTTATTTACATATAAATGCTTGTTGCTTGACAATTTAGATAAAAATGTTACCGCTGCTCTGCATGTGCTGTAGATTGAAGGTGTAAAACCACTGGACCAACTAATGGAGTCTTCACACATCATATCTTGTTAAAGAAGAGGTAACCCACTCTCAAATGCTATTACAATTCATCAAAACTATAGTATACGAAAGATACACTTCCAACAAAAGTCCAACTTTTGCCTTTCTGACTAGGACACCAAATTAAGTATTGATTGAAGCTGTACCATTTCAATAATGAAAATGATGGCTCCACAGTACTTATTTGAAAACACTGGGAAAATATTAAAACTACATTTAATTCCATGTTTCTCTAAACCACCAACATAAAAGAAACATCGATGACTGGCCAGGGATTTTTAATTAGGTTGCGACTTAAAATCCAACTGTGCATAAAAGTCTACTTTATACATTTACCTCATGCACCAAAAGTTGAGTTTGTCATTCAGTTCTTTCTGTCTTTATTTGTAACTTTCAAGAAAAGGAAATATTGCCACAAATGCCAATGGCTACAATGGAAAACTGATGAATAGGGGTACTGAAAGATAACACTCACTCCTGCTGTATTTCTAACAGATGTGGATGATGTGATCATCCATTCGTTTTACTATCTGTTTCATCATCCACATGTGTGGTTTAATTGAAATGCAATTTTAGCATCTTTTGTATTCAGTGCATGCACAATCAAAGGTATACATTATTGAATTATGAATTAGTTGTGCCTAAACAAATCTTCAGGGGGGCAAGGAGGGAAGGAATGTAAATACGTATGTAAAAATAACCTCCCTACTTACACTGCCTTAAGTTTACATCAGTGTTTTGGTATAGTCACAAAAGTGAGAGCTTGAAACCACTAAACGGCTCCAACACTAGCCTACCTATTGTCTCAGTAGCCTTCAGTGCACCTTCTTCATGCCCTCAAGGACCGACAGTTCATTTATAAGCCATTACCTAAGAAGCAACTACTAATTATAGCAAGTCTGCAAAGTTACACGATGGTTTTGTGACTTGGTCAAAGGCTAAGACCTCCAAACTCATTTCACTTGTGACCCAAGGAAGATTTCAGTTTAGACCTCCAGAGGTGGCAGTCTGGAGCAAGAGGACACCACATCACCAGCTAGTCTCTTATTTGTAAGCTCTTGTTGCACAGGCTGTTGAAATCAGTAAAAGAAATCTAAATCTAGGTTTTTGCCTAAAAATAGTAGGTTTCTTGCTAGGCCAAATTTGCTGCTTACAGAATTTTAGTATTTTATGTTTAACTACTTCATAGTTTATAGATTTATTTATAAGATTACGAGAAGGGCAAGTCATAAATATAGGACAATTGTTTACTAGTTAGTTTGGATTATACATAAATATGTTGCGCAAGCTTAGCATAAACCTTTTTCACTGAGCTGAATCAGAACATTCAAACTGTATTTTCAGATGTGTCTCTCTGCCTTATCTAAATTCCAACATGACACATAATAAATAGCTTCTCATTTACTATCATCATAAAAATTTAAACAGCCTTGAAATAGTTGCTACAATACAGGGGAAAATGATCAAATGTATGTTCTAAATACCCACTTAGAACAGTAAAACTATTTCCATATTGAAGAAAGAACACATAAAGATGCATTGTTGCAGTAAAGGCTGTTACCTTGTTTAAAAAAAAAAAATCTTCTACTCAGTATAGTAGTATTAGAGTCAACAACTTGCTGTTTTACACTGCAAAAAAGGACTAACAGCCCTTAGCTATCATGTAGTGTCAGATTTGCTTTAAAAAAGAAAGTATCTGATTTGATTCTATACAGTGATTAAACATCTTTGTGCTCTGCTGAGTAGGGTATTCTATCCCCTCCCCCCTCCAAAAATGGCATCAAAGCAATCAAAATGGTAATGTTCAGCATGAATGGGGCCCCATCCCCCACCTTCAAACTCTGCAGACTTTTCTCCATGTTAGAAGAAACCAACACCCCTTCCTCACAAAATGGAAGCTTCCACTACCAAATTGAGAGTGCTGACAAATTCTGATTACAATAAACTGGGAGGAAAAGGGTGGCAGAAAATCACCATCACCTCTGGGCACAGATTATATATGCACGGATCACTTTTCAACTTTAACCGCAACTCCAGCTAAACAAAACCAAACAGAACAAATCAAAAAAAGAAGGGAAAAATAGGGGTGGAATCGCACACGTGCCCCCTTCCCCGCTCCCCCGGAGGTCCCTCGCCGGGAGGGAGGCGGCGGCTTTGGGGCTGGCCGCCCGGCGCCCCGCAGGCGCTGTCCCCGGCCCTGGTGCTGAAAGGGCTGCTGCATTCCGGAGGAACCGCGCTCGCTCCCGCCGCCGGCGGGGCCGGGAGCCGGGGGACGGGGAGGGGAGCTCGGCACAGCCGCGCCGGCCCCCGGGGAGGGGGGTGGGGGGCATGAGGGCCAGCGGGGTGGAGAGGGAAAGTTCACCCCTGGGCGGGGGGGGGGGGCTCAAGCCGGCAGATCTCCTGCCGGCTTTGTCAACTGCCCTTCCTGCGCTGGAAGTCCCGAAAGTGGGGACAGGGGCCCGGGGGGGTGCGGACAGTTCCGTGAGGGTGAGTGCGAGTGTGCGGGCGTGAGTGGGCGCCCGGCGGCGGCGGCGGCCGCTGTCCGCGGTGCTGAAAGCCCGCCGCCCCCCGCCGCGCCCGGCAACTTTCCTCCCGGGGGGGCGGGGAGCGGGTCACGGGCGGAGCAGCGGGCCCGGGGGTCACTCGGCACAAAAAGAGAGATGAGAAAGTTTGGGGAGGGCAGGGGGGGAGAGGGAGGGGGAGAGAGGGAGGGGGGGAGGGAGGGAGGAAGGGTTCTGGTTTGTTTTGTTCCCCTCCTCCGGTTTTTTTTTTTTTTTTTCCCCTCCGGCAGCTGAAACAGGTTAATCTGTTTTTATTCGTATTTTTGGAAGGGGGGAAAAAGTGAAAGTGCCTAAGTGAACTCGAATCAAAAGCTAACACGTCAGATCAGACCAAGGGAAGAGAAAGGCAAGTGGGGACGGGGAAAAAAAAAAAAAAAAAAGAAAAGAAATAAAATAAAGTGATCAATAAAAATCAGTTTTGTAATCAAACCCCGAAATGGCTCCGAACTGGGCTCCAGCCTCCTCCCTCCCAACTCTTGCCCTGCACATTACAGGGAAGTGCACAAAGTAGCCCAAGACATGAGAATTTTCCATATTCCTAAAACATGTCGACCAACTCAAAATGGACGCCTCATTTTTTTTTTTTTACGTTTTAACTACTGCTTATCTTTTTACTACTAGTACCCCAATCATTCTTTCCCCCAGCAAGACATCCGAGAATCCGACCTCATTTTGAAAACATGCATTTTCTTACTTTACGCTTAGGAAAATGGATGTTATATTCTCTGCTGTCGGTATTTTTCAGCTAACGCAGACACTTTTCGGATGTTTAGAAAGTGCATTGTAAAAACAAGAAGAAAAACCAAACACAACTGAATCGATCTGTTCCTTACTTGTTTCTCATTAAGAGCTGCTATTCTTGATTGCCTTTCATGGATTTGTTTCTTAAGATCCCCGTTCTGCAAAAACGGCAATAAGATGCATATTAAAGGCAAAGTGTAAACTAACCCCTGTAATGAATAAACTTGCAATCTAGAAATTGTTCAAAGGCAAAACCATTCCACCAAAGCCGTACGAAAGCATGCACACACAAAACACCCTCCTTAGTAAGAAAGCTCAGTGCAGACTACAAAATGAGATCTCTTACTGATAAAGTTTCTCATCCTGCTGTCCCAGCACAACTGCGCTTATTACAGCAGGGATAAAATACTGAAGAAGAGGAAAAAAAAAAGATCTGCATTTACCTGTGGATCTTGCTTCATCTGTGCAACTAGTTTCTATAAAAAAAAAAAAATCACCCCCAAAAAAGGAGGAATTAGAAACTGTTTCAAGTTTAATGGATTTTTTTAAATGTATGTATGTGTGTGGACGGGGGAGGGAGGGGGGTAAGGAACAAAGAGGCAAGTAAACACTGCGAGTCAGTTTCAAGCAAAGCTCATAAATATTCAAGTCTCGTCCTAATCTCTCCAACACACACACACACACACGCACACACACGCACACTCGCACACACTCACTCACTCACACTCACGCACCCTCACACAAGCACCGACCGCAACGTTAACTCCGCATCTCCACAACACACACACACACACACACACAGACACACACACACAAAAAAACTCAGCCAAACAAGCCGCAAAACTACTTTGGCGAAGTGCTCGCCATTGCCGCGGGGGGCCGGGGGGGCCCGGGGGGGGCCCCCGCCGCGGCCCCGGCCTCCCCCGCCGCCCCGGCCCCGGCCGCGGCCCCGGCCCCGCTCCCCCCCCCGATCGATAGACCCTGCGACAAGAAGCAAAGGCTACTTGATAAGCATGCAACACTGGCTCCCTTCCGATCCTCCTCTCCCTCTAAAAAGCACCGGGGATAGAAGAGCATTTTTTATTTGCTTATTATTTTATTTTTTTTACCTGATGACATTGGATTTCCACTTTTAACGCCTCTTGCAAGCTGTGTAGCTCCATCCCTGCAACTTGCCAGGCACTTTCCTGCCACTTTCAGATCCGAATGAAGTTTTTTTGTTTGTTTGTTTGGTTTGGTTTTTGGTTTGGTTTTGTTTGGCTTGCTTTTTTTTTTTTTTTGCTCCCTTTCTTTTCTCTTTTTTTTTTTTTTTGGCTTTTTTTTTTTTCTCTCTCGCTTTTTGCAACCGACCCGCCAGCCAGCCAGGCAGCCACCCCTCCCTCCACGGAAAAAAAAAAAAAAAAAAAAAAAAAGGAATAAAAAAAGGAAAGAAAGAAAGGCCAGGAAAAATTAAAAAAAAAAAAAAGGAAAAAGGAATGGCAGTAACAATAATAATAATACTAAAAAAAAGCGACAACAACAATCGAAAGAAACAACTACTCAGTCTGCAAAGCAAGTTCTTTGCCTCTTTGCTGGGGACACAGACTCATCACTCACTTTCCGCCAAAGTAGGGGGGCCCTCCCCCCGCGCCCCCGCCCGCGCGCCCCCCCCGCCGCCCCCGCTCCGCCCCGCAGCCGTTCCGCCGCCTCCCGCCGCCCCGCCGCCCCCGCCAATGGGGACGGCAAGGGCTGAAAACGGGAGGGACTATATTTCCTCGGAGTGCGCGCCTTGATTTCACTTTGCCTGGGGAAAAAGTTGTGCCTCGGCTGCAATGCTAATTCGGCGGTGCCCGGATGGAGCGGGGGGGGCGGCGGGGAGGGAGGGGAGGAGCGGGGGCAGTGAAGGCTTGCGGCCCGCGCATGCGCTCTGCCGCCGCCGCCGCCGCCGCCGCGGTAGGCGAGAGAACAACAAAGTGCCGGCGCGCGCGCGCGCGCTCCCCGGCGCGAGGGCCCGAGGGGAGAGGGGCGGGGCGAGGGCGGAGGCACAGGGCGGGGCGGAGGAGGGGTCGGCTCTGTCCCCCACCGTCGCCATCCCCTCAGGGCCGGCGCCGCTGTCGGGGCTCCTCCGCGGCGGGGTAGCGCGGCCTTCTCCCCCCCCGCCCCCGTGGGTGTCCGCTGGGGGCTGCCTTGGGGCGGGGGAAGGGACCCCCCCCAGCTTGGCGGGAGACAGGTCCCAGCGGCTGAGGAGGGGGAAGTTTGTTCCAGTTCCCCCCCCCCCCCGCCATCTTCTCCGCGCACTCCCACGGTGCTTCTCCCCTTCTCCCGTTGCTGGATCTCCTCTCCCCTTCCCCGCCCTCGCCGGCACGGGATTAGCTGCCAGCCGGGGCAGCCAGCGAAGCCGTTCCTCACCCCGTCCCGCCACAGGCCGGTGGCGCCTCCCGCTGCCGGGACCGGCTCTGCCCGGCGGCGCGCGGCGAGCCGTTGGTAGGGCTGTGAGGGACCCCTGCCCGCCCCCTGGGCGGCTGCTCGGCGCTGCGCTGCGGAGGGGCCCCCCAAAAAGCTTCCCCCAGCAGCCCGGGCTCCTGCCTCCCTCCTGCCCCCGGCAGTCCAGGGGAACCCGGGCTGTGCGTGCAACAACCGGCACCTACAGCAGGTGCTGGCTTCGGCACCGAGTGGGGTTTCACCCACTTCAACGCACAACTTCCAGGCGGCCTGGCGTCAGGGCGGGTTACTCTCCCCTTGGCAGCGCATCACGTTTGAATTGTCCCTGGCTCACCCCATCCTCGGCCGCCTGCTCGTCACGAGAAGAAGCTGCTGTGTACCCCTGGGTTGTGCCAGGCCCACTGCTGGGGTGCTCACACCCTGAAATGGGACGTCGAACCTGAGCCGCATTAAGAAGCAGACAAAGTGGTTTTAGGGGAGCTAAAGTTTTCCGGTGGGCAAGTTGTTTTCAGGTCTGGAGCTCACTGAGAGCACAGGCACCCAAACAGCGAGTTGCAACAGCTAAAGGGGAAAGGGATGGGACCTGTGGGATGCTCGGGCACACGACCCGTTCAAACGAACCTGCTGCCAAGGGATGGCAACACGGAACCACGGCCTCAGTTTAGCTACTAAATAGCAGCAGCAAGACTTTAAACGGGCACAGAAGGGTTGGCTTAAGTGGATAGTCCAGTTCAACCAAGTCAAGCCACAGTTCCTTGGCCGTCAGTAACAGATACGTGTGCCACCGGGTCACGCTGCACCACAGATGTGGTCTAGATCAGGTGCAGACAGAAACATGTCACCTTTATGTTTCTGTCACTTTTGTTCCACAAATATGTGACCCAGCTTCAGGTCATACGGACAGACACTACCTGATCCAGCATCAAGCCTGCTGTCAATTTTTTAAATACATTTAAACCAGCAGCACAAATGTATACGAAGTCAGTGTTTTGCCATGTTGCTGCAGTATTTTCAATGCAGTAATAGGAGCCGTGCAGTTAGATTTACTGTCGTCCTGACGCATGGCCAGTGTGGGGTTGGAAGCCAAAAATAATGCTCAGAATAATTTTATTGATGACAGTCAAAATTTAGGGCACATTTTAACAAGCAGTTAGATGATAGAGTGCTGGGAACAGGAACCTTAATGCATCCATACTCCCATTCCTGCAATGATTGAATGCTGATATTTTATTTAAACTGCACTAAAACATTAAGTTGAAACTCACCCTAAATGATTAGTCAGTATTTAAAACACCACTGTGCTCCAGATGTGCTTGGATGCCAATTTTAATAACTAATTAAATTCATCTCAAAACTAATTAAAGACACCAAAACCAACTTACATCAGCTATACTGTAATTAAAGCTGTTTAGAGATGTAACATGCTGGGAGTCCAAAACATTGTATCCAATTTTCATTAAACTTCTCAAATATATCCTGTCCAAACACAACACAACTTCTTACATTAAAATCATATAAAGATTCATGGTGAAATATTCTTGGTCTGCCAAAATTAGGAATAAAGACTAAATGGAAAATTTCTATTAACCTTACAATTAAAAAAATATTTTAGAAGAGTCTTATTCAAGTTAGTAATGTTTGTTATGGTAATGGACTACATTTACAGCATCTATTTAGTGTCTGCACATGGCTTGAAGAGGTAAAATCAAGAAGATAGTTTCACCCTTTTTCTCAAGATAGTTTCTAAGTCAGTTTGTTTTCCGCAGTGTACTTGGTGTCTGGATTGAAAATATCGGAAGGGGTGTTTAATTCTCAATCAATAAAATGGCTTTGCTGTACGGGGGATTTTTAAAATCTGAACTCTACTCACACTTGTAAGGACAAACAGGTCAATCTTGCAGATACTGATGAATATGAAACTCTTTCACTGTAGAATCAGCGTAACTTCTCACGCGTTCTGTACAAAGGTATTTTGTAGTGCTAGGCTTTGCAAGGTACATAAATACCTGATAAGATCTGACATCTGAAGTAAGGTGTGTGAGTAGGCCAGGCTTCTAAGCAGTTATTCAGAAATTTAAAGTGGCTTTAAACAAGCTAACGAAGCATTTGATCTAACTTTTGAAAAAGGGAAGCCTGAAGGTTTTTGTAAATTGGGAGTGTTACCTTTGTAACCTCTGGTTATATCAGTGCAAAATTCTGTGAGTCCAGAATCAGGCCATCAACTAAAACTGACTAAACTAGTCAAGTATGATTTCTTTATGTATTAGTTGTTAATTCATTTACATCAGGCTGGTTGATTTGTTTTAATGCATATTTCATTGGTAGAGCAAAGAGACTTTTCCTCAGCGTTATAAAATAGTCACTTGTTCATCAGAATAAAAATAGGAATTACTGTTAGCCTAACTTCTTACAGAGGTGTACAGTTTCATGAAGTGTACAATTTTATGGCATTACCTGCAAGGGGTGAGGGTTATTGTGTTGCCCTTCCCATATCAGTGAGATGCCAACAGGAAAAGTGTAGAAATTTGTTTCAATCTGCCCGCCATTAAAAAATCAGTTTATACGTCTACAATGCTATGATGGGTCACAGATTTTAATATAAATTATAAAACATAATGAAGTACACTGCTTTTCATTTATTGATACTGCTTCTATTGTTTTCTAGGGAAGTTTTGTAAAATACATTAATCTGTCAAATACATTAATGCAATAACATTATGCAGTCACCTATAAAAATGTTAACAGTTTTATGCAATTTACTTGGAGATTATGGTGGCAAAAGTCATCCTGCTTGCTGGAGGGGCATAAGAGCTCAGTGAGCTTCCCTTCCACCTATGCATCTGCATAAGGGACACTTGCAAATTTAGCTGGAAAATGCAAAGGAAACGGGAGACCAAGCAGAGCGGCTGGCAGCCTTGCAGGGGGGTCTGCTTAAGCGTGGAAATTTATGGTTGGTGCTAACCAAAAGAAGTCATGTTATATGTCCTGTGATTAAACACATTTTTCATTGACCCCTGGAATGATTATCCTTGCTCATAGAAGTTGTGGAACTTCAGAAGTCCTCCAGAAGAAACTGTACCCTTCTTTTCTCCTCGCAGTGGAGATCATGTTCAGAGCCTGGATGGGGACTTTTACACACAAAAATACTCTGCAGTCCTGGAGTAAAGGTGTGTGTTCTACAGTGAAATATAAATGTAACCTCTCTGTTGCCAAAAGTTTTGTTCGTTTCTGTATGATGTTGTTTGGATGAATAAGGACCAAGAGGCCAATTTTACAAACACTTCTGCTCATGGAAAGCTTTATGCATATGAATCAATTTGATAGTCCTTGGTAACAAAGTTACTTATGTACACAAGCGTTTCTAAATCAGACCCTTGTTCTGCAAAAAGTTATTGCAGAAATGTATTTGACAGAATGACCTACCTTATAGGATTACCTAAAAATGGACAGTACAGTATCAATAGAAGGCCAATAAATGACACTTTTTGTAACAATATTTCCTGCGTACAGAGACTCAGGACCCATCGTTGTATCAAGAACACAAGACACACAGAAGTTCTTGCTTCTAGTGCATCTGATTACAGGTAGCCAGGAATCCAACACCTGGGAGTCAAATCTCACACTTCAAATCCCCACAAGAGGTGATGATGTTCCTCCCTTATCAGATACTATTACTGATTCAGAAGAAGACTTGCAATGCTACAAAGGAGAACAAGGTACTTAATTGCCTTTGGTAATGCCATATTTCTGTTACAATGAACTTTGAAAATCCATGTCCCCACATACCCTTGTGTAATATGCTCCCTCTCTTTCCTAGAGAGTGCTACAAAGATGTGGAGGAATAAAGTACTGCACAGTGATTTGTAAAGACAATCAATGGCTTTATTGCAAATTCCATGCACTTCAAATTCCTCTTCCCAAACTGGCAAGAAAAAGTGTCTGAAGATAATAAGATCATGGGCAGCTGAACAAGAAGGGAGCAGCTGCTCAACACAGGCTGCCATGGGAAAGTACTTGAAGTGAATGGCAATGTACCATGCAGGTTCATCTTTGTACAAGCCACTATCAACTTTCCTGCAAGAGCAAGGGCTCTTTCTGCACGTGGGAATAGTCAGTGGTAATAAAACTTAGGAACCATCCCGGTAAGAAAAAAGAAGAGCAGAGCTTGAAGCCACATTGAGAGACTTAAGATTAGCTGATCTGTCCAAGACATGTAGTCTGTCCTGTATTTTCTGAATACCTCCATCCTGCAATATGTTCCTTCCCCTTTTAAGATCATCTCTCCGGCTTAACTGAGAAGATGCTTCAGAGAACTGGAATTATTTTATGGAAGTAACTTTTTCCTCTTCCCAAAGTCAACTTAACTGGGCACTAGAGACAATGGCTATCTCAGTGAGATTGAGAGACGTAGCCAGCTCTTGTCTTTGGTGGAAAAACCTTTCAGAGAGGCAAAATGAATCAGGAAATTCATTAATTCCCTGTGATTATCAGAGGGAAGAGATATGAAGAACAATGAAAAGCTGATGTCTAAGATATGCAGGAGGATGCAACATTCATCTAAAGATCTGATCCTCTGGGTTCATTTCTAAGTCTTTGACATCCTCACTGTCTTATTACCTGGAGTGCCCATATCCCCACAGTTCCTTTGCCAGAGTTGCAAATCATTCACTCTTCACAGGTTCATAAGTTGCAAGAGGAATTGTCCTTTCCCTTCCTTTACTTGAGTAAAAACAAGCTCACGGGAGCAGAACTTATTCTCCTTTGACTACTTCTGCATCATGCTTTTGAAAGCTGAGAGGACCCCAACTATTAATGATGCATTGTTAGACAACAACAACAACAACATCAGAATACATTTCAATTCCTTTGGAGATTCAGTGTGGGAAAAAAGAGTTTACCCTACCAACCACGATAAAGACCTCTGCTGAACTTTGGCAACCCCCACACAACTGGAATTCCTCAAGCTATTACTCCTTGTGTGCAACTTTCTTCCTCATCTTGCTGTTGTCTTTGGGGTTTTTTTCAGCACCCTTTCAATTCCCTCCAGCTGCTGCTCAACTCACATACTTTATCCAACCTGATCCTGCTCCCTCAGATGGTTCTGGAAGTACAATGATATGGCAGCATCAGGTGCCTGCAGATGAGGCAAGCATTTAAGATACTTCAGCATGTCTCCAATGGCGGTCTGACATCTAACGATCTTCTGTCAACACAGACAAATCGTTTCACGTACTCCCTTCCCCATCGCCTGCCAGAAAATTTTTGACTCCAAATAACATTTGTTCCTCTAAGGTAGAATGGAAGAGAAGCAGCAAATCAACATCTTACCAGATTTCTCACACTGTTGGTTACAACTATGTAATATTGTCATTTATGAACTATATGATGTAATGGAGAGTGTTACATTTGGAGATAATCTGAAGTTTGGAGGGCAATACATATGTCAAAGGATAGGATGAGAGCTCAGAATGATTGTGAACAAATTGGAGAAATGGTCTGAAAAAGTAATCTGCGATTCCATATGAACAAGTGTTAGAGATTAAATTTAGGCAGATATAATCAACTTCACAAATACAGAGATAGGAGCTAACTACTTAAATAGTGGTCCTGCAGGAAAGGGATTTGAATTTATAATGGATCACAAGCTGAACGAGAGTCAAAAACATCAGGTTGTTGCAAAAAGGGCTGGGATGCATAAACAGGAGTGAAGTCATTAAGAGACATGAAACGATCCTTCTGCTCTACTTGGCACTGGCAAAGCCTCAGCTGGACAACTATGTCCAATTTTGAGTACCACACTTCAAGAAACATGTGGCTGAATTGGAGAGAAAGCGCAGTCAGAGGTCTGGAGAATGTTTAATCTGCAAAGAAAGAGTTAGTTAAAGGCTTGGAGTTACTTAGGCTAGCAGGAGGACTGAGGAGAGACATATTAACAATCTTTGGACATATAAAAAGAGGAAGGGAATAACTGGTTCTTCTCATCCAGGGGGAGAGAACAGGAAGAGTTAGATTTACATTGCAGCAGAGGAGATTCAGACTAAACATTATTAAAAACTTACCTAAAGCCAAAAGTAGGTAATGCTGGTACACATTCCCTTTGGAGATGCTGGAATCACTAGTATTGGAGATCTCTAAGAAGAGGTTAAACAGACAACCTCCAGAAAGAATAGGAGTATTGTCTGATGCTCTCTTGGAGGAATGGGAGAGGCAAGATGACCTCTTTAGACCTTTTCTGGACCAGTATACTATTCTCCCTCTGATAATACAGCCGATGCATCATATTAGGATACCCTAAATTGCAGCTACTACCAGCTTTCCTTCTTCCTCAGAAGGTTCCTCCTGATGATACTCAGCTGTCCTGTCTTATGTTTCACACTCTTAACTGGCCACGCACGACTCTAATTCCCAGTTACCCAATTACGATAGATATTAACCTTATGCCTTGCAACCTATTGCTTCTGTTGTTAAAGCATCATAAACCCAAACTTCCCATTGATTTCTTGAATAGCAAAATGAGAAAGAAGTGATTCCCTATGTCCATATTCCAGTTACCAGAATTTTTAGACTTTCAGTCACCTTCATCTGGGGGGGGTTAAAAGAAAGAGAACAGACACATTTTCTTTGTAATAATTCCAAGTGTAAAACACAACTTGAAAGAAGTCTAAAATACTGCTAGTCTTTAAAGAAGTATAAAGATTTTTCTGAACGTGTTTATCTTGTTTTACTTTTTCCACATCCATAGAAATGATTTACACATACTGACTTCTCAGAAATACTCCTAGTATCAGTCAGGACAAGCACAAGATCCTTCCTAACTTGAAGACTCTAGAGGCTAGTAGATATAAACACACTCTCCTGGCTTTCTTTGTGAGAGAAGGATCACATCAAAAACTGTAGAAGCTACGGTATCAAATATAACAGAAGACAGGATGCTGTTCTAGGGTATTGTCATAATCTAAAAGCAGATGTGCAGCAATTTTAGAGTGCAACCAAAAGACAACAATACTCACTTTGGCCTGTCTCTAAAAGTTACTTCTACCAAACTGGCATCCACAATGGAACACCTTGAGGCTTTTCCGCAGTCTTTGTCCTATCTTTATAAGGGCAAATTTCCTTCTCTTTGCTCTAGCGAGGCATTCAGGATTTGGCTCATAGGATTTTTCTGTCATGCTACATTCATTCATATCAGCTGCATCCCAGTTCTCCAACATAGATTTCTTCAACACAGAAGGTTTGAGGGCCCAGAAGACCACATTTGTAAAGGTATTTACACCTCTGACTTGGATCCCAAGCAGCTTTAGAAGTCTGACCCATTCTGCAAAGCACCAATTTGTTTCATTTCAGAAGGTGTTAGGTGCCCATATACCTTTAAAATCTGGCTTTTCCCTTGAGGCAGGAGCACTTCATCTCGTAGTCTCAAGTCCACTGTTTGCAATTAAATAGTTTCCTTACCATTATCAGCTCTAAGCATTTCTCTAGTTATAACAGTATCCCTTGTCCCCCCATTGTGTTATAAGCGCTTTCCTGTTCTACCTTTCATCCTGTCCCTCCATCTCTCTCTTATATTTCTCCTGATTTTTCCCAGCTATCTCATTTTAGCCTTCTGTCTGGATGACAGAATCAGACCTACCAAGCAGACTATGAATCTCAAGATAGAACAAAATTCTATTCTATGTGCAGACAACTCTTCCTGACTTCAATGGAAAATGCCCGATTACATCTGCAGAAAAGATTTGGCCCTTTAAATGCAAAATGCCACCAGCAATTTTCATGCATTTGACAAACTACCAGTGGGTTATATGACAGTGTAAATCATCAACTGGGCTTTTGCTTTCATTTCAGTCCTTGGAAAGTCCCTCCCTGTGCTGTCATACCCACAGGTAAGAGGACTTCAAAAAAATGCAGACATTCCAATGCAAGAAAAAAAATCTCTTCAAATAAAAAGTTTTGGCACATTTGCACGTCTCAGCAGCACTGCCCCCATGCTGTTTTTATGAAAAACAGCTGCATCAGTAAGTGTAACATAGAACTTCAGGTAAAAGGAGTAAACAATACATTTCTCTCTCTTGTCAGGAATGATCATGAAGAATTGACTTAAGTTCTGTCACTCATCCCCCCAAAATCACAAGCTAGGCACAGTCTTTATCTGGGGGCAAAAAGGTAAAGTCAGCTCCATTCTTTTCCCATTCGTTTTTATTCTAAACACCAAACTTAGTTTTTGTATGCTGCTTCTCACATACCACATACTCTACGGTATGTGATATGTGAACGAACGTTACTCTACGGTGCCTGGTGAAGTAAATGAGCTCCTTTTGGAAGCATCATTCCCCATACGGGATTTTTGTATTCATTTTCCCTGGGAAGAGTTAAAACAAATAGTTCTCTTCTCAGGTGATTTTTTTGTTTGTTTTGAAAGAACAAGATTTTGAATCTCTCTAAATAAACTTTTACATCCATGTAAATGACCATACAAAGGGTAATACTGTGAAAAGCCAAGCTCTAGTACTGTTCCCATATTATAGAGCAGACTGTGTGGAAAGGTAGCTAAGCTCCACATCGTCCTGGACATTTGGGAAAAGCTGGTCAAGAAAATGTTCTTTCTGGAAAAACCAAGGAATGTCAAGGAATTGTACAGCGCAACCAGTGCAGAAAGAACATCTAGCATCTTACTCAGAGGAGATGTTCTTGAGCTGAACTGCTGAAGCAAGTCCTGAGAGTGTAACACACCCCTGATTTACACCTGTGGTGTCAGTGCAAAGTATAATCGCTGCCTGTGAGATTTAAATCAATGCAGTGTGATTTTTAAAAGCTCTCATACTGGGCTAACATAACGAACTTTGAAGTGAAGGGTAAAATTCAAATGAGGTATAATAATGCTGAGCACTTCTGAAAATCTCTCCCGTGACCTTGAGGCTCAAGGAATACCTTAAGATTTGATCAGCAAATTCTGGGTGTTTCTCTTCTCTTGTTGGAAAGGGTGCTATCTTTTTTTCCCCAGAGAATCAAGTCACTTTGAGACGTATCAAGTTACACACACACATGAAAACAAAGAGTAGCCAAATTCACTACCTTTTTTTTTAAAAAAAATCTAGGCTAGAAGCATAAGAACTGGGGCATATAGCTAGTAAAGCATAACATTGTGTCAAAGTGTAAAAAGTTTAGAAAAGAAACTTACATCCTCCAAGTGACTTAGTCACTTGGACTTAAGATGCTCCATCCCTTTCAGGATGTGTACATTCACACTTGAGTCCCATTGAGTCATTGAGATTGGGCTCCTAATCTCCTTTGAGAAAAGAGTCCTATCTCTTCTGAATATCACCTACTCCCAGACATTTAACATTAATGAAGAATTCAACAGGATATTGAAGTTCATTGCAAGTTCTCTCCTCGCTTTTAGTTGCTCTGTCTCCTTCCTCAGGAACGAGCAGTCCATACCTTCCAGCATCACTCTCCAGAGTGTGCCTTGACCTCCTTTTCAGGCAGGAGGTAATGAGCCAACTGTTTCTACAAAATGCTTTCTGAACAGGTTCAGCTCCCAGTAGCACATGGGAAAACTTGGGCAGCTTGATACATAAACCTGGCTGAAAATCACAGTAATACAAAAAACGTCTCACACTAAGTCTGAGGTTTCCCAGGCTGCCAAGGAGATTTAGAAGCCCCTTTCCAATAAGTGTGATGAATTTAAATCTCTTGGGAAGTTTGGAAAATCCTTTATTTAAGCTTTCTGGTAGGGAAAGGTAGGAGAGAATAACCAACTATCAGCCCAAGCCTACTCACACTTCAGCCATACTGTTATGGAAGCGGTACCCATGCCACTAAACAAGTGGTACCAAAACCAAACAAGTTTTGGTACCAAACAAGTCCTCTGTCGTGGGGCAAATTTTGTGTTTGTCCTAATACCCTAGAAACCAGGCCTGACTCTGGCAGAGGCTATAAACTTTCTGTTCTCTGTCATCTTCTCGTGGTCACTGTAGAAGAAGCACTGACACCTGTCACGGTGGCTCCATCCTAATTGACTTAGCTGCCTGATGCCACATTTTGCTCTTACACAAAGTGACTGCAGACACATTCCCAAGGTTTTGTTCCCACATGTGCTGGCAGTGATTTAACCCAATGCCACTTTTACTTCAGATGAAAATATTAAATTAATTTCTGTGGCAGAATGCAACAGGGCTTTGTAGTGCAATGAACAGACTCCCAGCAGGCAGCAAGAGGAGTATTACAATGAAGCCTTCACCTCTCTTTGGCTCTGTGCAAAAGTCCCCAGCAGTACTGAGAAACATTTTCACGGGACAGTCAAATTTCTGCTGAATAGGATGAAAAGATGAAGAAGCCCATTTCACTGTATTCAGCAGGCTCCTGCACACAGAAGCCCTGCTTAACATTTCAGCTGAACAGAGCCCTAGGGCAGAAAATATATTGAACTCCCATAGTGGAGTACCAGTAATGGCTTTTTAAAACTGTATCAATTTGTATCATTTGCAAAGCACGAATATTTAATCTGGTTTTAATTACAGAAACCTCCTAGATATTGTATTTCTTTTTTCTCTTCCTCTCCACCCCCTTTTTCAATTTTGTTGTTGCTGCTGTTGTCCTGCACTTCCAGCCTCGCTCTGTTTTGCAAGGCTGATCCAGTCACCAGAATCCTTTTATCACTCTGCTTTGAAAAAAGAATTGAATTTCTTTTGTACATTGGGGTGAATTTGTAAATAACACTCGTTCAACAAATTTTGCTCCAAGGATCACTCTGGGAATATATTCAGATCAATATCATCCCTGTTAATATCACTTGAAAGTAGCACTGAACAGCACCACAGCGAAGCTATGGGAATATCATCTTCAAAATAGGGGGTCTGAGAAAGCCAAATGAGGAGTGTTGAGCAACAGGATATTGTACATGCAGTCCATCCACTCATTCTCTGGAGCAGGAGATACTAATTATCTCCTAGTATTGCAGCAGTACGCACATAGGCTCCCCGGTATGACAACTGTGCTAGGAGCTGTACATGCTGAGGTTAAAAAAATTAAATGAAACGAAAAGAAATAAAATAAAATAAGTAGTTATGACAGAAAGTCCCTGTGTTCAATGCAATTATTGGTCGTTGTGTCTTACTTCAGACATAATCATGGAGAACAGCTCCAAAGAATATTAAAATGTACATTCTGCACTCTCAGGGCTTTTTTCTCTTCTTTAAAAAAACATACTGAGGTTCTTTAAATAGTCCTCTCTGCACTAAGCATAAGTGCAACAAAAGATGTGCAAAGGCTGCAAAACACAACAGAGCACCAGAAAAAATAGATTAAACCCTTGAGTGAATGAGTCTTTCTCTCCTGACCACCAGTGTTCTGGTAGGGTATTAAAATGCTCTCACGTCACTCATAAGCTCTCCTCCAAAAGCTAGCAAAACATCAGGCTTTTGAGTCTGAGTCACCAGGGCTGTCAAAATAAAGGAGGGAGTATATACAGTAAGTGTATACACCTTGCTCATTCTCCTTTCCAAGTTGAACATAGAAAGACTTTAAGTGTCTCTGCAGGTCCCAGGTATAATGGTGTCTCCCGTGGGAAGATACTGTCTCCCAGCCATGGCCACGCAACATAGATAAGAACAAACAGATTGAATTACACACAAATCTCTGAGCTGCAATTCATCCAAGTTGAGCAAAAAAGGCCACCGGTGTCCTGATACTTCCTATGTATTTTCCACACTAAATTCCCAGCTTATATGCTTTCCCTGTCTTTTTCTGGGCTAAATGTCAGCCTCCCTGTCCTCGTCCCAGTTAAATACTAGGTGAGTTGTATAAGGATGCCAGGCAATTCATACTACTGTGGTCTGTAATGCCTGTTTTACTCTGTTTATGTCTCTGCAGAAACCTTTTCTTTTCAATTTTGCCCATTCTTGCAAGACTGGAATTTGACTTGCTTTTTTTAAATGCCCTTTGTTCTGCACTTAAACCCCCTTCTAGTCCTTTTATTTACCGGGAAAAACTTGAAAACATAGCCCAGGCATACAGCAAAACCAGAATCAGAAAGCGAGAAAAAGGAAGCCCAAATTTACTTTGAGAACATCTCATGATTTTTTTATTCAGTCTCATGATTAGCTAGGAACAGGCTGACTCATGACGTTTGAGTGCCCTGGCTCAGCAGTACTGTTTTTGCTGTCAGAACGTCTGTGTACGTCCTCTGGTGCCCGTACTCCTTCCTCTCACCCTCGGCTGGTTTGCATTGCTGGGGAAATACATGATTACAGAAGTTAAAGGAGAGTAATGAAAAATAATTTGGATCTTAAGAACATGACTTGGAGAGGTCTCTCCTGTACTGGCTGGCTTCTGTTCCTAAAGGTTTCCCTTCAAATTCCCAGTCGTAAATCTACACTGTAAAAAGGCATCAGGAAAATAAATGTGATCTTACTAAAAGGCCTGGCCCAGCGACTTCCTGTCCTCACTTTCCCTCAGTGATGAATCCCTTTGGGACTACTTTGCAGCAACCAAGTTAAACAAGCAAACAAGTTTTCCAAGTTTTCCCTCACTTGATTCTATGGGACTGGAAGTGAGCCCGCTGGTCTCTACTCTTCCCTTCCATTTTTCAAACTTGTGTTGATTTGTTACGATGTCAGTGATACAATGCTTTGCCTTAATCTTTTTTTCTTAATTATTTTTATGTTAGGCTCTGAAACACATGACTTACCTTGTTGAATGCATTCCACACTCATCTGCTCTGAAGCGATAGGAAAATACAAAATGCATTTGCCACTAACAATATTTTTGTATCTACTTGATGTAAACCATGCTCAGTTATTGGTTCAAATGCTGTACATAAAATACTAACAGGAATCCAGCAGTAATCATAAGCAGAATAGCAACCAGAGATCTAGCTTCAGGTCTGGGCATCTGTTTTACAGTATGAAATACCATCAGTTTTGAAACACGATTCTGCGGCTCACATGAATAAATCTTGACACATGAGATTAGAACCACTGAAATCAATGAATTCCTTTATTCAGCCTTAACGCGCATTGACTTCAATGAGGCTTGCCTAAGGACATGCAGGGTTTGTTCCAGCTTGTTTGAGTGCGAACTGCAAGACTGGGCTTACAGCTTGCCTTTCATGCAAACAGTAGTCCTGATCCTTCTTAAACCTAGGAGATCTTTATTTTCATCAAAGCCAGATCTGGGCTCAGTACACCAACAAGGCAGTAAAATTAGTTTTTTAGCTATTGGTTCTTTAGCTATTAGCTATAATGACAATTATAAATAAAATAATAGTAGAACAAGAGAGAAATTCAGTGAGAACAGGGTAAGAAGAAGTCATGTTTTCATTAGCCACATGTTGAAAGGGAAAAATTTATATTTGGGCCCAGTCTTGAACACCATAATAGAAACATCATATTCTCACTGAGCTCAGGAGGAATTCGGTGAGCACAAATATGGGATGGATGTCTTGACAAGATGCAGCTCCATAGAAGGAAGAGCTGCAGAAAAAAACATTTGTGGCAAAGGTGTTAAACAGGAGGCCACAAAAGAAGCTGTATAAACCAAGTTCACCTAACTCTTGCAATATAGAAGGTTGCAGTGGAGAAACTCCACTTCTACTCAATTCTGCACTCAGCTTTGGGAAATCATCCACACTAACCAACAAATAGTTTAGAAAACGTATCCTTCCTCCTTCTTACCTTATATGTAATCTGAAGGCACCTGAATATCTGAACATAGAATCACAGAATCATTTGGGTTGGAAAAGACCTTTAAGATCATCGAGTCCAACCATTAATCTAACACTGCCAAGTCCACCACTAAACCATGGCTCTAAGTGCCACATTTATATGTCTTTTAAATACCTCCAGGGATGGCGACTCAACCACTTCCCTGGGCAGCCTGTTCCAATGCTTGACAACCCTTTCAGTGAAGAAATTTTTCCTAATATCCAGTCTAAACCTCCCCTGGTGCAACTTGAGGCCATTTCCTCTCATCCTATCGCTTGTTATTTGGGAGAAGAGACCGACCCCCACCTCTCTACAACCTCCTTTCAGGTAGTTGTAGAGAGCAATAAGGTCTCCCCTGAGCCTCCTTTTCTCCAGGCTAAACAACCCCGGTTTCCTCAGCTGCTCCTCATAAGGCTTGTGCTCCAGACCCTTCACCAGCTTCACTGCTCATAGAATGAGCAGCATTCATCATAGAATGGTTTGGGTTGGAAGGGACCTTTAAAGGTCATCTAGTCCAACCCTCCTGCAACGAGCAGGGACATCTTCAACATCTTCTAGCCAATGTGCAAAAATGTTCTTGATCTGGCTCTAATCCATAGTTCCTGTACCAGAGCTGAAAAAGCCCTTGAGCTTGTCCTATAGAGAGAGTATACCTAAAGTTAGCCTCAAGATGGACTAAAAAATGCAGTATCTTTCACTGTTCAAGCAAACATCCTAGCAGAGCTTTGTCACTACTAGATGACTAGACTGTGACTCATACTACAGCTCAGCCACAGGAATCTGAGCAAACCCACCATTACCACCACACATGCACACAAAACACACCAGAGCCTGGAGTTCAAACAGAAAATAGGAATCTCAGATATTTCTCCACTGGAGCAGGTGGAAAGGTGAGGATGGGGGAACAGAGAGAACCTGCCACCGTCCCTCCACTACTCAGTGGATGGGACCAGGAGGTGTTTGGAAAAGGAAGGAGGTAGCAACACACTGTTGGGGGAAATTGGTACTTGTTCTTAGGAACAAAGTGGATCTGGGGAGAAAATGTGACCCCAAAGGGCCCACCTGAGACTTAGTGCTCCCTTACCACTCCTTCTCATGGCTGGGGCTTGAAGTTATAAATCTGGCTCAAAACTCTGTTTGTTATACTAAGCGTGATAAAAATATAACAACCATCTAAGCCCTGCTTGGTTGATATAAAAATACCACCTTGATATCGATTTTAATTTCAGTGAAAACAATGCTGGTTGTTAATATATTTTAACAATCCTCAGTAAGGTTGAAGCCCAGACTTCAGAGACAAAAGTGAGGGTATAATGGAGCGAAACAGCTTGGACTGTTACCTTTGTTACAATCCAAAAGTGAACAGCAAACACTAATGTAAAAGCTATAGATTTAAAACTACTCCCTACAGAATGGTTATGTGCTATCAGCAGCACAGGCAAATATTTTTTTAATATATACATGTAAAGATCTTTAAAATAAAATAATCATGACAAGGTATCTAGAACACCAAGGACAAAATACTGTGATGAAATCCACAGCTGAACAAGAATAATTTGCTCTGCCAAACCAGCCAGAGAAGTTAATCTAATTTACCATTTAAAATAAAATTCAATCTCATGTATATTGACATTATATTTGTCTTTTATCACACAGACAATTGTGTATATTGACATTATATTTGCCTTTTATCACACAGACGGTACACAGTGGATACATGGTATTTATATATCTATATATGTCTACACACCCACACACGTACGTAAATATCTATACACACACACTCGCACATACATGCATGCACCCACATGCTTACATTTAAGGTCTGCTACTAAGTTTTGCTTTAGTCATTCAAATCTGGCTTCCAAACACATGCACACACCGTAGCACACCACTGTGTGTGTTGAATCAGCTCCCCAAGGAGCAGAGGCTTGGCGAGCAGCTTCCTTAGTTCATTATAATCACCGCTTCCAATCTCTTGTTAGAGAGAAACTCTATCACCAGGATTCTTTAGAAACCTGAGGCCAACATCTCTTCATTTAAACTGGCATCACTTTGCTGAAGTCAAAGGTATAACTGAGAGGGCAGTGTTTATAGGAAGACCACTTAAAACTAGCAATTTTAAACATTTTTTTTAAAGCCTTGATAAGGTTTCAGCTTCCACCAGATCTGTGTTAGTACTAACCACTCTTACACCAACAGGTTCAATATTAATTAAACAAACCTCTTTCTCCCTAGCGTAAAAACACAGGGACTAAAAATAAACCTGTTACAAAATATGCATTTTGTTTATACATATTTACACAGACCTCAAATCTGAATATATGCAGTACCAGAAGGATAAAGCCATCTGATGCAGAAGATCAGTAAAGCAATCTGTAGGCTCTACAGGGGCCAGAAAAGAAACATTTGTATGGTGGCAAACAACATTATGCAAGACATGCATGTGCTTTAGTTTGTGATGGAGAAATAGTTGCATAAGCTGTCTATCCGGAGTGACTGGCAACGATCTTGTTCATCCCTGCACACAAAAGAACAAAGTATCATCTCTCCTCTAGGAATTTATGAAGATTTCAAAGCTTAGGGCTACATCCTTCCTACTTCAGGATTTAACTGTTTTGGCTTCTTTTTCCCTTTTTTTTTTTTTTTAAATGTGTCTCTGGAGTTTGATTTTGGAGGCAGCAAGTTCCCCCTTATTTTCCGTGATCTGCCTCTTGCAGCCCTGCCCCTCTTGCATGCTCAATGCACATGATGTGTCAGCAAAGTGAATATGTTGGGGGTTTTTTTTTCCCCTCTCTGAGGAGGAATGTGATGGGGGAGGAAGAAGGGTGGAAAAGCCTCCCCCCCCTTCTCTGTAGAGCCTGCTGGGAAATGTAGTCCAGCTGCAGCTGCCTCGGAACAAAAGAGAGCAGGGGCTACTGTGGGGAGGGTCTCGCTGTTGCGGCCCTTTCCCGCAGCCCCCACGCAGGGCAACTTGCCAAGGGCATCGTGGCAAAGGGGGCGAGTGGAGGGGAAGAGAGGAGGCTGCAGGAGAGCTCGCTCCCTCAAAGCACCTTGGCTTCATTGTTCTTGGGGTTTGGCCAACTTCGTGGGAAAGCCTCGTCCGCACATGCAAACTGCTGTGGGATGCTAGAACTGGGACAGGGACACGCCACGCCACCCTGCTCGGTGTGTTAGGGCTTGAGCAACGGGAATTGCTGCTCCGAGTCCGAGGGCTGCCAAGTGGGAAAACTTTCACCCTGCTTTTAGTTTGTATGTATGAGGTATTTAATTTAAATGGGAGCAGGAAAAATTCTCCCTTGGATTTGATTTCATTTTTATGCCTTCAACTTCGCATCTCGCCAGGACAACACAACATTCTTCTCAGCTTTTTACACATTCAGATATTTGTAAACGAAGAATTAAGGGGGTGCTCTTTCACCATTATTGCTGGTATTTTTAACCTACACTCAGTTGCATGATTACCCCCTACACCACTACTGCCTCTCGTCATCTCTTTATTTCTGTATTTATTTTCTAGCGGGGGGGGGGGGGGGGGGGAGTGAAGTAATTTCTTCCTTTCAGCCTCCCGGGCAAGCAACTGTGGGGGTAGAAAATGCAAATTCTTGGAAGCCGTCTGGGATTTCTTTTTTTTTTTTTTTTTTTGAAGGGAATCAGGTGCTCAGCCTCGTGCTTTTAAAGGAGCGGGGCATTGGCTCTCGAAAACGCAAAGGCTTTTGCTAATGTGTAGCCAGGAGTTTTCCCAGTGATTCTTTCCCAGCGACTGCAGCGCATGCCAGGCAATAGCCCGGATCTCTTTCTCTCTCTCTCTCTTTTGCCTTGGTAATTACTTCAAGTTTCAGCTCCCCATCCCCCCCGTTAACCTTGGATCCATAGTTTCTGCTGATGACTCTCTGCTCCTTCCCTCCAGTACATCAGCTGTTACTTTTCATTTCATGGCTCACTGGTGAAACTCTTGAACTCTTTTTCTCTTTACATGTCCAACCTGTTTTCTTCCCCAGATGCTTTTGACTTTTCTCAAGGTCTCGTCTTTTATCACATTAAAGCCGCTGGCTGCGCGTGTTTTAGCGGGGCGAGGGGGGGGGAGGAGGAGGAGGAGGAGGAGGAGGAGGCGGCGGAGGAAGGACATCCAGCCGGGGATGCCAGATCCGCCGAGCAGCAGGGAAAGCGGCCGGGGGAAGGGGAGGGATGCTCCGGCCTCTCCCCCTTGCCTTGCTGTGGGCGGTGGGAGAGGAGGGGGCGCACGGCCGCGGCTCGCCAGGACGGGGGCTTTGTTCTAAACCCAGGGCTGGCAAAGTGCGCCCGAGTTCAGCCCTCCTCTTACGCACCGACACCGCAGCCCTGGGCTTGCTCAGGACTGCTGCAACTCAAAGAAAGCAGAGAAAAGAAAGCTCCACCTCCTCCAGGTCCACAGGAATAATTTTACACCACCATCACCCCCCCCTCCATCCTTCGGTCCCGGCCGGAGGGGTGTGGAGGGGTCGGGTAAACATTGCACCGCCGCCAGATCGCTGCTGCTCCGATGTCTGAGGGCACCCCCCCGGCCGTAAAGGTGGGAGCAGCAGTGGGCTTGCTTGGTTGTGGTTTTTTTCGTGGGTTTTTTTTTTTTTTTTTTTTGTCTTTTAATAACCGAAGCAGCAACCGGCAGCGACTACATGAAAGGAATGATCAGCAGGCACTCATCGTCGCCGTGTCAGGTGGGGGAAGGGAGGCACATCCGACTGATTTAGTGACTGGCTGGGGAAAACAGGCTTTGACTGGGGAAGGGGTCTGTTTGGGGGGAAGGGTTAAGGAAGGAGCATGTGCTGAGACGAGCAGGCAGCCCTGGAAAAGCGACTCTGCCCTGCGCTCCCTGAATGGGGGCTGCGCAAGCATCCGCGAAGCAGCTCTGCCTCTCGGTCACTGCCTGGGGAGAACCGGGAGCCCATGCCACCAGAGGGGTTCTGGTTCTCCAACTCGGAAGAAACCATGAGGACTCCCACCGACTTTGTCCATCAGAGCCCCCTTGTCAGCAGCCTCGCTCAGAGCTCCTAAGAGCAGCCAGCAGGCAGGGTGGGTGTGGGGGTACCACGTCCTGTTCTCATTTCAGGACTGCCCCAATTTTTACATGAACTACAAACGCTGTAGTCAAAAATGAGATTAAGATTAGGATTACTCCGTTTCCCCCACAACACACTCTGAAAACCACTGCTGCCATTTGTACTGCAGACTTAGATACTTTTTCTGTTGCTAACCGGTATCCCTAGTCTTTCTTCTCTTTCCCAGCCAGCTTCAGTGACTCCGTGTCACTTAGAGATGCAAGCCACAGCCATGGCCTGTCCGTGGAGTACAGGGACACGGCAGTCACCATGCTGCTCCCAAACATGGGCTTTGGTCAGGAGAAGCATTGAATACGCAACTGGGAAATGGTCTCCTTACGGGGCAAAAGCCATATTGCAGTGGGGGAACAGAGCAGGAATAGAGGGTCATCGCAGTGGGATTGGGGGAGAGGGTGGGTCACAAATCCATAGGGAAATGGACTCTAGTATTTCTACCATCCACAGTTTGCTGGAAGAGACTTTAGATGTCTGCCTCAAGGGGACACTTCCAAATTGAAGTCCAAAGGGTCCTGAACGCTGCCTGAGACTTCCCAAACTCAGACAGCAGTGGGATTTAAGAAGTGCCTTTCTCCTCAGAGCTTCTTGTTAACCTTAAGCAGGTTCTGCTCCTCTTGCTGACTTTGGCGGATTTTATTCAGAGACGCCCTAGCTCTTCCAGTCCACCTTGCATTTGTAAGCCAGCATTGCACCTAAAAGGCTGCAAGTTCCACGCTGTAGCTGAGCCCGTAGAAACGAGGTATGGAAGCACTTCACATCAGCGAGCCACCTCCACCACAGAGGTGGGTGCTGCACCACAGCAGCACCTTAGCTGGGAGTGCCATGCTCTGCTTTCTCTCCTGGTTCCATTCACACAGTCCTGTTCCCCACCACCACCTTCTGGGCAGCAGCAGCACTTACGGTTATGTGGTTAGCCAGTTCACAAAGCTGATCCAGCCAACCACTACCCTCTCAGCAAAATAAACTGCTTTTCAAAGCAGATTTCCCCCCCACACACACATTCTCATCCCTTTGAAGTGCCTAACATTAACACTAGCCATGGAGAAGTGGTCATCTGGGGAGTCACCAACTACAGGAAGAAATTACCTGTTACATTGAAGACAACATTTCCCTTTCTAGTGTTAAAAGAATTTCAATCTCTTCCTAGTTTGTTCCTTTTATCCAGAGGTGTAAAGTAGCACATTTCCTCATACCAAGGTGCTGCTAAGTGTAATGTGTATTAGCAACCTACAGTACTTCATTATACCTTATTTAATTCTGTACCACCCTTAAGATACAGCTGTACTTTGGTGACAAAAATAAGAATTTCTGAACACAGTGTTCAGTACACACGGCTACAGCGTTCCAAATGGTGACAGCAAGTGCAACCTTTTTGCAGAAATAAATTATAAGAAAAACAGACTGCTCATGATTATAACTTAGAGTTAAGAAAAAACTATCAAGCTTGAATCCACTTGTCAAGCGGGACCAATAAAGAGTCTCTGACATTTTTAAAAGGGGCAGAAAACCATCCTTCAACTAGCAGACCAGCCCTCTGCATGCCGTGGAAATAAGTGTGTATATGATAGATCTAATAATAGGTAGCTGTCATGGTGATGGGTGTCCAGAATAACTAGTATACCCCCTCTGCCTCTCTCTGCTTTCCTCTCAGTCTCCCACTTATTTAGCCTATACGTTCCTCCAACCTCTCCTCAACGAGCTCAGTGGAGACCCTGGGCTACCTATCTGGCCCTATTTGCACAACTGGATCCTATTTGCACAACAGTGATGTATTGGCAGCGAGCCTAGACTACCAAAATAAATTGGGCACAGGCTGTCTGTACAGAGATAAAACACACTGGCAGAGTAGCCAAAGGGAGTCACAGAGCTGCTCCACTTGATGAACACTCAGAGGATGCAAAACTGGTGGAGACCGGGGCAGGCTGACCAGCCCAGTCTCTTACTGGTGTTAGAGAAAGAGAAGGAACATGCACTGTGGAAATAGAGGTGGGGAAACAAAGGAGAAAAGTGTAAGTTTTCCTCTGGCAATCCTAAGGAAATGTCTTCCCTGTGCCAAGACAAACTTCAGTGCAATCTTTGCATTTTCCTACAAAATCACCCAACTCCTACTTCTCTCTCTCTCTTTTAAGGACATCAGTATTTTTCAGTCATAAAAGAGTCTTTGTAATGTACTCATTTTGTGAGGCCTTTTGTTACCTCCATATAATTCTCCCAGACAATTATTATCACAGCCATTGTTACACAATCCAGTTAAAGTAGTTCTTCTGCGCCTCCGTCTTTCTCCTGCTACAAAATGAAATGTTTGAATGAAGAGTTACATTCCTCAAGATAATGAACTCTCTGAAAGGAAGGTAAATGGAAAGTACATATTAATTAACAACGCTAAATTGTGGGATGGTATTTATATCACATTGAGAGATTAGGAATGGAGAAAAAAAAAGAGTTTAGTTTGTTTTCTCTGTCACAGGCCATCTTATTAAAAAAAACCCAAAAACCAAAAAACCAACCCAAACCAGGAATATGCAAACTTTTTCTCCTATTCAGCTTCTCTGCAGAAATGAGCAAGTGTACGCATTTCCTGTCAGTTGATGACTCCCTAGAGGACGCTGCGTCACTGACCACCGACAAGTGAGAAAATTTCAAATCCTCTCCTAGAAGTATCATAATATCCTACCAAGGACATTTTACTTTGCTTTCTGCATCACTGGAATAGACAGGAGAATTACAAAAGCTTCTCTGCGTCTAAGGTTTGAGGCAACACTGTCCCTTGTGGTTAGACTCGTAGGGGCAGAAGGTATGCGCTTCTTCTGTATTTGGATACCACTCCACGCAAAGAGTGGTCCAAGACTGGCTCCAGGAGCGGCACAGTACAACCAGATGCAAGCACAAGCCTTTTCAAATCACATTAATTATATATACCTGCCATTTTCACTCCACATTTTCCAGGTGCCCCTGAAGATCGGCTGCACCACTGCTGGCAAAACATCTTCCTCTTCCTGCGAGAAGTCCAGTCCCTCCGAGGAACATGTGAAGGGCATTTCAGACTCTAGTCCAAAAGAGACTGCAGTCAACAAAAGTGTTAACTTCCAGAAGTTTAGATCAGATCAGTGCTTGAAAGCCTTGTCCACACCACAGAGCATTTTTTCATACTGCTCTGCCAGCGTAATCATATTGCTTGTGCTCCCTCGAGCAGATACAGTATCCTGCCAAGAGAAAGAGTAGCTGCAACCACACCGGTAGTTTTGTCAGGACTGTTGGTGTCAGCACCCCCCCCGGCACGCAAAGCAGTATAACGTAAATGTGAATAAAATCATATTCATTTAGCAAATTGAAAAACTTCTAGGTGATGTCTTCAGAACCCAAAGTTGTCATGTTTAGGCCATTTTAGGGTTTCAGTTTCAGCTGCCATAAGCTCTTATGAGCCATCTCAACCTATGGACTTTTTGAACATGGAGAACTTCACTACTCAAGGTGTCTCCATTTGGGACACACTTTCAGATGTTTCTTTTTATTCAAGTTTGGCTTTTTTCACTAAGTTCTAAGCAAGCAACTATGTTAAAACATAACTCTAGCAAGAAAAGACTTTAAAAGCTTTCATGTCTTCCACATATAAACCCAGCAATTTCTTAGCCAGAAAATTTTTCAAGAATTGAGGAAACGCTCATGTGCCAAAAACCTCCCTGTTTTTTCAATTATACCAATTATTCTGAGCAAAGGTTCTGTATCTGTATCAAGTTTATATTTCCACATCGTGTGACAACACTATAGCTATAACGCAGACAGAAGCCATCTTCTCCATGTTCACAAACCAGGTAACTATTTGTGGCCATACGTTAAAAACTGACATGGTTTCAACCTGACTTAAACTCTATTTGAAGCCTTGTCTGAGCAGCAGGAAGCAGATACTACTTTTTGTTACACCAGGCAAGTCTGTGATGTGACTCCAGATTCAATCCAGCAAGAAAGCAAGAGTCTGGTTTGTTTGAATGCCATAATTACAGTCTTTCTGACTGAGGATGATCCTGATGAGTGTAGCTGCTATAGACATCAATCTAAATATAGACAGGCTCCATGTGACTGTATGGCAGATGTCAATTTGCTATTTAAACCCTGCTCTCCCTGTGACTTGCAAAGAAAAAATAAATGATCAGACGAAGCGGGAGACTCCAAGATCTTACCCATTTAACCATATGTAAAGTTAAATCTCCTTGCAAAAGTTGCTAAAAATCAGTAACAGTAGTTGAATGGCATGGGGAATGCATATCTGAAGACCAGAGTGGAATTATGACTTTGATCACATCATCTTAATCTTAAAAGTATATTTGCCCCTCAAATAAAAGGAGAACAGGATTGTCTGCAACGCTGTCCACCTGGCATTCACACGGCCCAGCTGACAGCTGGTCTCACTCCTGTGGCATGACAGCGTGGTTCAAATAGAGCAGAGACAGTGGAGATCATGCACCATAGTACTAGGGTGAAAGCAGGGATAGAAAGTTTCCATTTTTACCGCTATTATCTCCAAGATACATTGCAGCACATTGGCTTAAATTAAAGATAAGTCTAATAGTAAAGGAGCAGTAGGTTAAGTACTGAAGAAAAGTGACCCTAAGTCTGATGCAATATGGTAGAATATACCAGTGATTTTTAATCTATATGCCTTTTAACCTGAATTCCCAAAACCAAGGTCTCTTACTAGAGACAGTAAGTAAAATAGATACTAAGGCAAATAGTAAAAGCCTGTTATTGATCATCTTGATTTTTTTTTTGCTGCTAGGAAATACTGCCCTGAAGCGAATGCCCTTTGTAAAAGACATCCTATCTGCAGGTCAGTTTTAGAAAGAAACACATTGCTTTGCTGTAGAGAGGCAAATTTTGCACTGCCTTATATTTCATTCAAATAAATTAATCTCAAAGGGGCACTACTCTGGCAGAATTTTCTAGAGTGATGGATCCCAAATCAGACTTGGCAAGAGGGGTGGAAGAGAGGATGGTATGGGAAGCCCTGTATCCCCTGTATCTCTGTGGGGAGAGCTTATTCAAGACACCATGGGTAATAGTAGCAACAAAATGATGGAGTTGAAGCTGTAATTCCTCCTTACAAGAGACCCATGTATCCGCAGCGCCTGGGAAGATGGGTGCACAGCTCTGAGATGGTGCCTGCCCTGGCTTCCTCTTAGTGGGCCAAGGAAACATGCCTGAGAGCAACATCCACCCAACCCGGGTATCTCTATGGACAGTCTATTCCCCTTGTCTTTTTCATACAAATAATCGCGTTCACTTCATGGAGTAACCAAAAGGGTTTCATCAGTGATGTGCAGTTCTCCCCGACGGTGCTGAAAAAGGAAGAAAAAGGACCTTCTGCTTGCTGTTTTTTCCCCAGAGCAGTAAAAGAAGTGTGATGGCATCATGGAAGTTATTTTAGGTTTACATCCAACAGGAATTCAATCAGAATCTGTCCCATTGTATCAGATAACTTAATAAGCTACAGACAGTGTTGACATTTGTACTGCTTATTCTTTATAATTAATATTTTTATGAAGTTACCAGCCAGTAAAACAGTTCTTCCATAGAAGAAATTGCCCAAATTTGTTTTCACTGATGACTGCATCATTTAAACTTGTTTTCCAGCACTGATATAAAGTTACTATTTTCATTCGGATATAAAGTATTTTCACTACTTCTGTATAGTGTTATAACCTTAACAGTTTTCCTTGTATGCTAATGCATCATACCTGAGCCTTGCTCAGGTGCATGAATGCCGAAGCAAGAAACGCTTCTCTACATACCTGACTCGGCTTTATTTCAAAGACTTCATCTGTTTTCTTTGACATAGCCTGCAACTGCAAATTTTAACAGGGGACCAGCTTTGACTTGTTATTTGACATACCTTAAATGTTAATATATGCTAGCAGAAAATATATGTTCTTTTTCCTTAAATGAAATTTTGCCTGTGAACCTCTTTTCCTAAGTACAGAAGTTATGTCACTAGTGGGAATCAACACCACCAGACTTACAGCTTACCTAAACATGGAAGTTCAATCACTTTAATTTAAAAACCTTATTATGGAGATATAATCACAAAGAACCAAGTTAAAATATCTTAAGATATTACCAGAACAGTAAATAGGATAAGGTCATTTTACTTTGCATTTGAAACAGGAAAATACACACGGTCAATTATCACATCTCAGCTGAGGGGTGGTAACTTTCTAAAGCACTTGAATTCAATTGTTGAGGACCATCTGACCACATCAAACTGATTTTTTTTTTTTTTTGCATGATGATAAAAAGAAAAGTCAGGTAAAAACTTACTTTGTGTTCCCCCAAATGAACACTTTTTATTCATCAAACAGTGTCTCCAGAAACAAAAACCCAGACTGCACAGAACTGAAAACTGTATTTTGGGTGCCAAACTAAATATTTAGCTCAACCTGAAATATTTTGTTTTCCAGGCCTATTCATCTTTTAAAACATGCTTAAAGCATTTTTAAAATGAAGCATTATTTCTAAACACAAGATAGGAACTTCGGTAGTTAAAAAGATCCAGATTTTCCTACTTTTTCAACCAACCCCCACTTTTCAATGAGTAAACTCTGTGTTTGAAAATTTTACTAGTTCTACCGCTGAGAGATCTTCTATAAAATACCATTTTTCTATGCAAACACTTTACCTCATTTATAATCAAAGGAACACTGGCCTGAGCTGTCAATCAAACTTAAAAGGGCCATTTGTGATAACATTAGAGAGACCACATGGGAAGATTTTGTCATTCTGGTAACAAAAGCCTTGAAGATGACTTTGCCTTAAGAATGGGTACTTTTAGGATTGAATTTGGGATATGCAGTCTCTCAGATGCATTTATCAGAAATGCTTTGTTTCAGTTAGAATAATCTTGGTTTCCATTTCTGTAACTAAACAGAAATTACAAGGCCTGCCAACGATTTTTGCTATTTGCTTGTCTACTTTCTCAAAGGTATTTTTTGTAGGGCTTTCAGGAGGGAAAAGCTAAGGAAGATTTAAAAGCATTGATGCTGGGCACACTGGTCATTATTCCTAAATTGCTTACACAGTTATTTAAGTGCTAAATGCCAACTGTCAACATGAAAATTGCCTAAACGGATTTACATAGCCTCCCTCCTTAGTGTTTACAAACTTGACTTGCTCCATAACCTCCATACCTGTTTTTTGCTGGGATGATTTTCAGTCAGAGCATAGGGAAGTGGCAGAAAAAAGGAGAGGTTGGAAGGGAGATGAGTAAGATTGCAAAGACCCCTTACATAGCCTATATGTCTAACAGGCTGCTCTTCCCCTGATGCTGTGGTAAACCCAGGAATAAGCAGGCCACAGTCACCAGCAGCAGGAAGAGAAGAACGTTTCCCACAGCCTGGAGATGACAAGTTCCTTCCCAGGTGTCTGTAGGTCTGGAACAGGGGATTCCTAAAGCACCTGTCAGGAGCAGCAGCCTCTGAGCCCCCAGGTGACATCCTCCAAGGGAAAAATGGGGAATGGTCTTAGGCAATCTCAGGGGAACGTGCAGCACACCTGAGGATTCCTCACAAAACTGAACGAGAAGGCTTGAGAGCATCATAAGTACAACAAAACCAGAGGAGAGAAGAGAGTTCAGACAACATCAACAGGAGTGAAAGGAAGGGCCCGATCTGCCCCCCCCCCCACTCCGCTGCCGAAACTCCTGTTGACGCCAATGGGAGCAACGCTGGAGTCAAAGGAGAAGTGTGACTCGTAGGACTCTGCTTTATGAAAACATTTTCCCTATCAGCAGTTTCACAGCCCATTTGCTTTGCCTTTTGGGGTGGTTTTTTTCCCATCTTCTTCTCTTTCATGTAATTTTTGGAGTTTTTCCTACTTCAGCTGAATGGTACAAAGAGCTGAGGTTGCATTTTTTTCTTGCTTGCAAAACAGTTTAAAATATTGCAGGGCAGGAGCCAATCAGAGCAGAGGGGTTACAACAACCCGTCAAATGAGAGAGACTCACATATTTTCCATCTCATTAAAGAAACAGCAAGTCCCCGTGCTCTGGCGGTCTATTAAAGGTGCCAGAGCACCAGACTCTCACTGGGAGCTACAAAAATCAAGTACAGAGCTACCTACAAGGAAAAACAACCAACGTCAACGCCTTCGGTAGCATCATGGTCACTGGAAGAGCCACAGCAATTCCACTTTGGTGCAATACTAGTTGTTCTTGCCTCTCCACCTTCCCTCTTTGTTTTGTGTGGGGAAACTGTACTTAGCTGGACTGGAAATCTGACAGCCCTCCTACTCCAAGGAAGTTTACACAGCAGTGGCAGCATTGCTAGTTTTCAATCTCCCTGCAGAGCTGAGAAACAACACATCATCTGAGGCGCTCTGCCCTTCCAGTTGGCCCTCCACTGCTGCCATCCACTTAGATTACAGGCAACTGGCAATTAACCCTTGCCTTGATTTTCCAAATACAGAGTAACCTCCCTGCGCTGCTGCAAAACATGTAGTGAAGTTGCATGAGAATCCTCAAGACAACTTTTGGTCATATATCGTCAGCCATCAAAATCAAAACTTTTCACAGCAACGTGCAAGTTGCAATGAAGGGAAAGACTTCTCAACTCTACAAGGAAATCCTGGGAGGACTCAGGCAAAGCCAACAGCCTGGCAAACACCTGATGAGTGAAGGAGGAGCAGAACCAGGCTGAACTCCAGCCTTCCTCTTTCCAGGGATTGCTCCAGCTAGTGAGATGTTGTAGGGAAGCATCATTCAGCCCCTTTACGTTTGCTCTTCCCTCCTGCTTCCAGGTCCCCTCAGCTATGAGGGGACAGGATTTTTTCCTCAGGCACACTGAAAGCTCAGACACTGTTAAAGTGAGAAAGGATAGATAAGACGAGAAAAGCCAACAGACTGTCAGGGAAAAAAAAGAAGCCTGGGAGTAGACAGAGGGAGCTGCGGGGAAAATCTTTTGGAGACAGAGCTGGCAAGGAGAGGACTCGGAGCTGTGACCAAGGGTGTAGGTTACTCATAACCTCCTATTGTTCCTGGTGTACTCAAGAAAAAATAGACATAGTTACAAAATTATGTAATGGTACTTTTGGTGTATAAACTTACTTATTTGCACAATTTCACTGACGGAGGAACACAACGTGAGTCTTACTATTAAAGTGTAGAGCACAGTCAAGGCCTCTTAAAAACAGGATCCTAAAGTACATCTTCAGTTTTGTTTGCTGTGCTCTTTTTCTTCTGCACAGCTCTTCAGGACATCTATCATTAGTTACTTCTATTAAGTATTTGTACTGAAGTAATCCAAAGGAACGTATTTGTGCCAGGTATCATTCAAACACACCATGAAATCAGTCTTCCCTTAAGAAAGCTCCAGTGAGTTTAAAAAGTCATAGACTCCCCAGTTAGAGACTGCCCTTTGAATGGGAGATTTCCGGAAAGATGTGCCTCCAAAACAATCTACAGACACTCTGACTGAAGACAGCTGGGGCCACAAACCCCATCCTTGCTTCCAAACCAGCAGTATTGTCCACCTAGTTGTACAGGTCAGACCCTACACAGGGCTGCCACTGCTGCACTCTTCCTGCAAATATCTTGAAAATAACACCCTCCCCATCCTGTTCTGCCAAATGCATTTTCCTACCCCTCTGTTGGACTCATGCTTGCACCAACCTCCTAGGAAGGCACAGGAGATTGATAGCTGGCAGTCATCTTTCTAAACTCCCCCTCAGAGTAACCTCAGTGCACCTCAGCTATGCGAGCAACATTGAATTTGCCACCCCAGTCATTACAAAGACACTCATTTTTTCTCTCGGACAGCAATGGCAAAACTCGGCATCAAGGCTATAGCACAGCAGATCCCAGGGGCAGGCTGAGATGGTTCGGCTGGGCTCCTAGGGTGGCACAGTGGGGTCCCGGGAGGTGTTGCTGGGGGCTGTGCGTGAGGAGGGCTCTTTTTCCATCCTGTCCCCCTCTGGCACTGTGACTTCAGTGGAGGGACAACAGGGTCTGCTCCTGAAAGGCTGCCGCTGTGTTTCGCCGTCAGGGAGGGTAGGGAGAGGTATCCGCTCCTCTTGCTCTCCTCGAGCACTGCTGTCCCAGCCCTTCCCTCCCATCTTGTCATCTTCTCATCCTCAGCTTTCCCTTGGCCCACAGCTCAGAGACCCCCCAAAATTACTGGCATTCTTACAAACCACCCACTCTTCAATATACCCCTCTAAGGCTGCAACACCCTTCACTATGTGGACATCTCTCTGTTCACTTTTTGTGTGTGTGTCCCTTAAATGGCTTTTTATTCTCCCCATTATTATTTCTCTTTACCTCTCATTTAGCCTTGTTTTTTTTCCCATCATTACTTCTGTGTTCCAGGACTTCTGTACAGTTCTAAATTTGCCTACGCATAGTCTGTTTAAGCAGAGTATTTTTAAGGTGCTAAAATCATTTGAGTTCATTATTAGAAATGTAGAGGAAAATAATCAAGAGAAGTTTACCAGCTGCTCATACTTCTGGTCCTTCCAAATAATTCCTAGTTAAAATAAATAAATACACTTGGCAGGATTTTTTTTTCTCTAAAAAGTCTAATAGCATTTAATAGTATGAAAGTGTCTTTCTACAGCAAATGAAGAGCAAATGCACATATGCAATAAAATAATTTTTCATATATTTGTAACTATTATTTTTGTGCCTAAGAAGATATTTACAGGACTGATTCTGTGGGTCTGAAGCCACTAATAAGCCACAGTTATTAAATATGTATTTTTGTGCCTGCGTGGGCAAATATACACAAATAATGGGGATAGAGTGGAACTTTCTCACAGTGACATTGCTTCCCCTTCACAAAAATATTCATTTAAAAAATATTTTCAAAACTGTCATTAAAAATCTTGTCACTGAGAGTTGAATGGAGACAGTATTCTTCCCCAGATCTGTTTGGTCTGGCTTAGAGGACAGACCACTGGGCAGGGACAGCCCAGTGCTGAGGGGGCTCTGTGCTGGCTGGGTGATTTGCAGAAAGCCATTTCACCTCATTTCCCTACATTTAATATGAGCCACGTGTTCCCTTTTGTGATCTACTGATGAGGAGCACCATGGAGGAGATGAGTATTCTTTTGATTACCATTAGACTTGGATATCTCAATAAATCTTCCCCACCCCCTGGAGTTCTGGCCCCCACACGCTGTTATATGATGCTGCTATAAGCAGAAACTCCCAGCCAGGCTGATCTTTTCCCACAAAGACAACAGCAGAAGCCTCTAGTCTCCCATAGTGTGACAATCAGATCTCACCATCTGAATTATGATTTGTTCCCTCTATGTACTGGTACGTGCCCTGCTTCCTCCCCCACCATGGTGCACGCAACCACACTGCTTCAGCTACCGCTCCTGGGGACACAGCAATTTGTCCTCAGGGTTCCCCAGGACCCTTTAGTCTAGGCGATGGATTTTCTTTGGCTTTGATTTCCTCAAGTGTTGCTTCTTGACATTAGCCAAGGGCTGGTGTGGACACCAAAAGCATCTTGTCTTTTATCGCTTTTGATTCTGGTTCAGGTTGTTTAAATAGCCTGGGTTGCTCCTGGGACAGCAACTGCCAGGACCCCAGTCCAAAAGGAGAGGCTGTTTCAATTCCTATATTAGGTTCATACTGCAATGTAATCTCTGGCCTCCCAAACCTCGGACTTGGACCAGACTATCCCATCTGATTACCCCTCTGTGGGGCTTCTCTTTTCAGCAAATGCACACTACAAGTGTGTCACCTTTTGCTTGGTGAGCTCCATTTCCTCCCTCAAGGCTTGATGCTGGTGAGACCAAGCGGAACATCCTCAAGTCCAGCTGGTGAGGCCGGGCCAGCAGTTCAGGGTCAGCTTTGTCCCCCTGCTCCTCTGGGCTTGGAACTATAAAAATAAGAGCTCTTCATCTTTGAAATACATCTCTGTCTTTGATAAGACCCAGAGCAGTGCTTCCACTGGGGCAATGGTCTAGGTCAGCTCATGGGAAGAAATTGCCATCAGTGAGTTTGTACGTATGCTGTGTCTGGCGTAGTATTGCCTTTCCTAAGTAAGCATGTTTTGGTAGTGCTTGATGAAGCACAGAGGACTTTTTAAGCATAAAGATGACGATTACACGTTAGGGACAAAATCTGCCCTATATACAGAGCTGCTCCAGTGCCGGCACACAATTTATATCTTGCTTAGCCCCCATTTTGAGAGCTCCTCTGGCACACAAGCTCTGCCAGCTGTTGGCACGAGGGTGATGTCCCCATCTGCAGAGTTTCTTTACTGTGCAGTGATCACCTGTTGCTCTGAAAACCCGAATGCATGGAGCCAGACCCAGGCAAAAAGCAGAAGGGCAAACTGAAAGGGATGCAAGCAGACAGGTGCCTTCCCCAGAAACACCACGCGTTCAGAGGGAAGCTTGTGCTCCTTGAACGCAGAGGAAAGATGGGGTGAAAGGTATGCTAACCAAGGGTGCTGTTTCACTAGTTTTGCTGCTTGATAGAGGAGCGGAGAGGCACTGGTTTCCAGTGGCAGCTGAGAGGAGCCCAGGGACCAAAACCCAGGACTGAAGGCTAAGAGGGAGGAGAAGACAGGACAGGCAGCCAGCAAAGTCATTGCAGGCACCAGCATGTATCACCCTCACACCTCAGCTCAAACCTTGATTTAGCACAGGAGTAGTTTTGCCCCTGTAAGAATTTATTTAACCTCTCCTACCCTTATTTTGGAGAGGAACTGGCTTCTGACACCATGAGGAAACCCTTGCAGCACTGCAGACCTTTCACACGGCCCGTCACACTGTTTTTTCCTTCAATACGGGCCCATTTTTAATAAGGCCTGCAATCCCAATCCTGCAGTCTCTGTACAGTAAAAATACTCACTGATCCCTCTAGGATCAGGCTGCAAAACTAATACTTCAGGTGCTTTTCCGAGTAGAATAGAAAAGCCAAACCTTTGAAGCCATATGGGATCCCTTATTGACCCAAATACATGACACGGATGAACAAACACGACCATTCATTTAGACTTTGCACGGTACATGTAAATACAACTGTCACTGGCTAGGTTTCTGAAATAACACCTTAATAGCTCTGAAAAAGTCAGCTTTTTTTCTTTCGTGTTTTTTCCCAGTTCATTATGGCCCCAATACTGCCAAGACTTAAGCAGGTGCATTATTTTAATTCGTTATTCGTGCATTATTTTAATTCATTTGACCTCAATGAGACTATTCACGTATGCAAAGTTATGCACAAGCTTAAATCTTTGCAGAATCAGGATTTGTGGGCTTAATCTAAATCCTACTGAAGATTTCAGTCCGGTTTGGATCAGGCCCTTTTTCCTGCCTGCAGCAGAGCTGCCTTTCTAGCAAAACATATCACACCTGAGATGGGGGCTTGGCCAGGGACTCAGCTAATGTGGGGTCAGTGCCTTTTGTGGACCTCAGAGAAGGCACTTGGGGAACGCTTACACTGCAAAATGGAGCATGGTTAAGCAGTGCCTGGAGCTAACAGAGGGCAGGGACGTACCAGCTGGGGTCTGTTGGCATTGCACTGCCTTGGCCCCTTTCATTCCTACCCAGCTGTCACCAATCAGCCCTCGAGCAGGTTCCCCATTTTTCCCATGGCAGAGCTGGCAGAGACAGAGCAAGCCCAGGTGTCTCTATGTGCACCAGCACAGATGTACCTCGGACATCTTGCAAAACAAGGTGGTGCTACTTTGCCTTTTGGGGAAGCCGGACACCTTAAAACCGCGAATGACTGCAACAGGCATAGACCAGAGGTAGGTTTGGAGCAGAAGTGAGTGGTCAAATAGCATACCACAGTCCCTAGTTTGGTATCAGCATATCTGTAGAAATGTTGGAGTTATTCCTTTGCCCAGGCACTTCAGAAAGGCCATGCACATGCATATATATAAGGAACAGATGAAAGTCTTGTGCTTATATACTTCTCTTGTTCTTTAAAATCTGTAACTGTATGTAAAATTTGTGAAATGTGAACTCAAAACTAACAGTAATTATGCAACCCAGTCACCGCTGGGTTTCATTCTCCTACCACTCAAGTCCTTTTTGGTGGGGGATTAGAGGCACACCCCCTTACATGCCACCTAGAGATGTTATAGTCACAACAGTAAAGTTGCAGCTGTAGGTACCAGCCACCTCTGTCTCCCTCGGGCAGCCCAGGAACCCTCAGGGAGGTGGGTGTCCTGCCCTTGGACTCACCAGGATGATACCCTGACTTAATGTCAAGGAAACTCTGCCAACAGGATCCACTCCTAGTCCATGAGTTGCCATTCTTCCTGCCTTCATAAGCCGTATACCAACCACTACCAAAAAGCTGAAAAAAGGGCAAATTCCAGAAATACCTCAGAAGTCAGAGATGATAGTGGTTCTCCGCAAGAGTCCCAAAACATCCACGTGGGCCACGGCAAGTCTGACTGTGCCTCTTGCTCCCATGGCAATGCACCAACATCAGCTTCTGATGGCTTGTGTCCTCCAAGAGCGAGGAATTCCCAGCAGCCACCAGCCCTTGTGTCTGCACAGCCCTGCTGCCAGTGATAAGACACAGGCACGATACGGGATCCATATGTGAATTGCTCAGGAGCTCGAGAGCCACAGGACGGACACCATGCTTGCGCTAGCCCCACTTCTGCACCTGATGCACAGAACCCCAAATCATCATGAACTGAAACAAGTGGCAAATAACAGCACTGTACCAACAGGTGTGACTCAATTCAAAAGCATGAACAACCAAAGCAGATCTTCCAAAGTTATCTGCAACACTCTTCGGAGGTGCAAAGGAAAGTTCTCCTTAACCTGGGAAAGTCCCTATTGATTCAGTGATAAATCTGCCAAAATAAGGTGTCTTTAGACAGTAAGGCACTTGGGATGTTATTTAAAGGTCTTGGAAGTCAATGCAAGAGCTCCAATTTATACGAATAGATTTGGATCAGGCCCTAGACACCACAGAGAAAGATCCTTTAAGAGTAAGTGTAGAATTCATAGGTGAGATTTGACCTTAGAATATTCAGGAGGATATTCACATCTCTTCAGCAACTCCTTATGTTTCCCATAAGGCATCCTGACTTTCACCAGCAGTGAAGGCAATAAAGATGCGGTGTGGTTTCTATAAAACCTTATGTTTTCAAATGCTCAAATCTTAACAAAAACCCTGCCTTTTACAGTCAAACATTACAGGCACAGCCCTTAGCCCACAGCTGAGTTTTGGGTTGTTTTTAAAGAAACATCACTAATTTACTAAATACTAAAGCATGAACTATTTTTTTTCCTTTTTAAAAAAATTGTGGTGACCTTTCACCCCCCTCTTGCTCCTGCAAAAATATAGTCCTGAAAGGATGGCATTCATTGGATCACAAAGGCGATAAAAATGCTGTTTTGAAACAAGGAAGTCCATAGAATTTTTCATTTATTAATTAAAACATGCAAAAGAGCCAGCATTATAGAAAAGAAATGCAGACAGAAGCGTACACAGCTGGCTCAGGAAAGCTCATGCATTTATATTAAGACACTTCAATAAAATTAAGCACTTTGCACAAATCTAAATTTTGATTGCTTGAGTTCTTCAAAAGAGACTATTGTCCACAAAATAAATTGTTGACCTATAATAAGGTCTTTATGGCTGCTGGATCACTTAGGCCAAGCCATCTTTAAAGGGTGTCTACTGTATAATCCCATTAGTTAAAGACTTGACATCTCATTTCTTTAAGTGTCTTCATGCTTTAGCTCCTTTTAAGCATTATGAAAAATCCATCTGCTTATTAAAGCAACAACTTAAAATGAGCAGTTACGCTGAAAACGGAAGGAAGTGTGGCCCGCTGACTCTGTTAGCACTATTTGTTTTACATGGTGTTGGTGAAGAGAAGGAAAGATCATCCAGCTAGAGCCTTTTCTATTCCAGCTGACAAGGAAAATGAACCTTTCTGACCCGATATCCTCTCTTGAGCTTGTGCTCTTCAAAAGAAACAAGCAAACAAAAAACCATGAAGGAAACTGGAAGAAACTGCCCAGTCTTTTCTTTTCTTAGAAGGTAGATGCGACTGCTTGCTCCTGAGGCACACTCCACTCTCCCTTCCTCCCCATAGCTTGCACCAGAAGAAGTCAACTTACTCTGCAGTTATTGAAGGTGCAATATTGCAAACTCCAAATGTACCAAGATTCATTAGCTGGATCCCTAGATTAGCTGAAAATAGTTTACCAGGGACAGGATAAAAGAAGGGGAGAAAAAAAAAAGAAAAATCAAATGTGCATTCTTTACCTTCTCATTACTGAGAGTTTGGGCCCACTTTTCACGTGCTGGAGTTTTGATATTGGCAAGGGACAAATTTACAACAAGCACCTTGGTGATTTAGGAGCCAAAAATCCCATCAGCTTTTGATTAGCTCAGGGCTCCTTGGGATCTTTGTGAAAATTAGAATTAGGCTCCTAAGGGCACTTCTGAATTTTTTTTTCCCTTAAAAGTTTTGGTAAAGGTGAGAAATGGAGCCCCATAACTCCCATGTACATTGGAGCTGGATTTTAATAACAGGATTGTATTTGTGGCTTAATCCACAATACATGAGCTATGAAGATATTTTAGAAGCTGTGCAATTAGTCTCAGCCTCTGAAGTAATGAATTGTTTAATCTTTTGTCTTCTCCCCCAGAAGGGTACACAGCAGAAAAAATTCTACTGGGCTGGTCTACTTTGCCCCGTTTCCCCACCGATGTTGACTGTTCACCCTCTACCCACATTAAAATACTCAACACATATTCACTTCATCAGCCCTCTTGACCATCTTCGTGGTTCCCTGCAATATAACCTTCCTGCAGTTGTGGTTGTCTGACCAGGATCATGCACAAGTGGCCACGTGCACGCATCGGGCTGGGGCAGAGGAGAAATAACACTGGGCGCTCAGTCCTACCATACTACAACAGCCACTGGACTCCACTGATGTTTTGCCTAGGCACGGACTACAAGACTGATGCTTACTCACCAATTCTGAGAAAAATTAAACCTGTTTAATTCTATTAACAGCCATAGAGATCAAAAACCTACTGAGGCTGCGTGACAATCCCCATCTTGATCAATGCACTGAGGGTTGGTCGGGTTCACCAGAGCTCATCACAGACTTCTAGCCTCTGCACAAACTGAAATCTCTTACAGGTTGATTGCAGAGGGGGACTCGTAGCACATCCATCAGTGGGATGGATGTAGTTTTCGAAGTTAAAGATAGGAGCAGTTTGCTCAGAGGAACACAGGCAGTTGCACAGGGCTTTGGTATGTCCCTCGAATAGGAGGAGGCAGAACAGTACTGGGAATATTTTAGTTACTCTCTGCAGGGCAGAAAAATTATTGTGCAAACATAAAAGGAGTGTGCACAGCCTGCGTTGCATGCAGTCATACCATGTTTTTCCTGAAACCCTGCATTTCTGTCATGCTATGTTGCCTAGATGGTTGTTTTCCTAATAAATATGTACCTCCAGTGTGGATTCTTTAATACCTTCTGAAAAGTTTATAGTGCCAGCTCTGATAGCAGCAAATGACTAGGTTTCAAAGTATCATCTTAAAGAGTAAAGTGGGCATTAAACTAAGGCCTCGCAATGCAAATACTCATGATTTTTGTTCACTGACTGAAGGGAGAGTGTTTTGGGTTAATATGAAATATTTTTGGTTGGTTGATTGTTTTTCTTCCAGGGGAAGTGGAAAAACTGCATATGGTGATCAAGTGAAAGCTGCTGTCCAAACTCCATGGTCTTCAACTTTTAAAATTATACGTAAGTGTCAAAAACATTTAGAATATATCAAAATAAAAACATTTGGGGTTTTTTAATGAAATTTTTTGGAGGATAAAACAATTTAACAAATTCAGCACCACTCCAGAGCATTTTGATGAAAGAGGGTTTACTTCTCCTAACAAGTGCAATGTGCCAGCAGGAGTTGTTACTCCGCGGTCGTGTGCACGTGCCAGGCACAGCTGGGGTCACTGCAGTCTCAGTGCTCAGCACAGGCTTACACTCTTCATTCACTCAGGATTTTACTTGAGTCACTTCATTTCTGGCAGTGTTTTTCCAGACCAGCCACAACCTTTGGTGTCCTCTGCTGTTCACCGTTACAAACATTTTTGTCATGGGCAGCCTGACTTTTTTTCTGCTCAGGTGGGTCATTTCACTTTACTTGTCCTCCTCAATAGAGACCAGCCCTCTCCATCCTCCATCTCTGCTCGGAAGGGTACGGCTACAGCCCTGTGAGCACGTAACCTCCTACAGCATGTACAAAACCTCCGTGATGGCTAAAAACCTGAACATTTTGGCAAGATGCCTGCAAGGCTGAGTGTAGGGAGAGGTGGAGAAAAGTACAGTGACCACTAGATGGCTTTCTCTGGCAAACCTAGCCTTCTACTGTAGGATGACTTTTTCCCACCTTTGTATTTCCCCCCCCGCCCCCCCCTTATGATTTCAGTCTTAACATGGAAAAAAAACAGCAAAATAAGTTTAACCACCCTCTCTCTAGAAAACATCATCCTGAAGTTTCAGAGCACTCTTCTTTGCCATCTTCCTTCAGTGAGGTGCATGCAAGTGAAAGCTTCCCAGGTGTTTCCTTCAGAAAATCTTCCAGTCAGCCCAGAAACATTTTTACACTCTCCTGACAGCCAGACAACTGATGCAGTGACAACCTGGATGTTAAGATGGGACATATTGCACTGGCATTCAATACCTCCTCTCCTAAATAACTTACCCAGCTCCACCTCCCCTTCACACAATCAGCCTGTAAAATTAGACTAGACAAATTGCGGACATGTGGCTATAATTATCACACCTCAGTGAAAGAATGAGAAGGATTTTAGTCCATTCAAAAATCAGGTAACTGTGTTGTGAAAAACACTGCGGGAAGGGCAGAGACAACAACCTGATCTTCCCAGAGCAGCATTATCTGCCACTCCGTTCTCAAGAGGTGGCAACCGCCCCTCATACCGCAGCTGGCTCTGCTGCAGCCTCGCAGCTCTTCCCAGCAGTCAAAATGTTTGCCTGCGTCATGATCACCTTTTGCCTTGATTAATACCATTTCATTTACTCTGATGTCTGTCCTGATTTCCTTTTGGCTCAGCCAAACTGCAGTTGTCAGAGTTACGATCCTCTCAGGTCCACGAGAAAAGGGAGGAAAAACGGATGTCTCCTCCGTACCAACACCTCGCTGGTGTTAGTGTTGGCAATGATAGATAGATATATATTAAAAAAACAGATAAATATACAATCTAAGAAAAGTTACTGCAGTAGGACAGTGCTGCAGACAGAGATAAGTTTGGAGAGAAAAGGTAAGGGATTGCAGCATTGTTAATACCATGCCTACTCTACATGGTATTTATTCAATCTTTGTCTTTAAAGCCTAAATAATAATTTTTAAAGATTAAAAGGAACAGTTTCTGCAAGTAGGCAGAAAACTCAAAACCTCTGGAATCTCACGTATTTTTCTTCATGTGACATTCTAGTACAAGTTCCTCAGTTCCACAAAATTTACTTATTTACTTTAGCTGAAGCGACTGATTGAGGTGACCCAGGTAACTCAGCTGAGCCAAATTTCCTCTTGGAGTCAGAAGGAACAGCTGGACCTGTGTAACCTCTACTATCTACAGGCAAACAGTTTTAGCTACATACATAGTCTATTAAAATGTATACTATAATAGCAGGAGAGTGACCCAAAATGGAGATGGAAATGACAGAAGATAAGAAAATTGCATGCCACTGTGACTGTTTCTTTGCCATCAGTATTATCACAAGGGATTACAAGGTTTTACAAGGCTGATTTGTGCTGCTCCTACTCCTATTTTCCATAGTCTGATGCTCCACCCTCTCACCTAATTTGAGCTGTTTCAGCAGAGATATGCCAGTTTCTGCCTAAGATTTGGCCCAGTAGGATTATTTCCCAAGAAGATAGAGTAAGTCTGGAGGATCGGGCTGTGCTATTATAAAATAAATGAGCAATAACAACTTGGGTAACTTCCAGGCAATAAATCCCCACCACCAGAGAGCATTCATCCAAGTATTCTCAGTACACTAAGAATCAGAGTATCTGAAGGTGCCAGCAGATATCAGAGCCTCTTGGGCCTTAACCTTGTGGGTGCTTCCCATGAGAAATTAGCTAAAGTCATGCATTCGGGTGGAACAGTTTATAGGCCCCGTTATGAAACTATAAAAAGTCACTGCAGAGGCACTGTGGTAAGTATTACGGAGAAGAAAAAGACTCAAAATAATAAATAAGAACAGGCAAATGTGTCTTAGCAAGACTGACTCTGCGTACTTTTCTGCCAGTGATGCTGGTTTAAATTGCCCCAGTCCCTATTTCTGCCCTTGTGCCTTTTCTTGTGTAGTGGAGGTAGATACATCCACACTGAAACAAACCAAGGAGCTGCTCCTACCAAAGAACCACCCGGGTTTTCGGCAGGTTATTTTCAACGAGGATCAGTTCCCTGAGCCAGGGCACTTTACACCGCAGACTTTTTGTGCTGGCAAAACTGAAAGCAGAATGTAGGGGCAGAAAGGAGCTGCTCATATGCAGAGGGAAGGCAGCGTTTGGTAAATCGCTCTTGAGGTTTCTTTGTGCAAATGTATTAATTGGTAAGAGAGACATGGGGTAGAAAAGGTACTAGGATCTTACCAACACCAACAGCTTTTTCAAAGCTGCTCAAAAGAGCATCTATCAGATGCACATTCACTAACTGTAGGTAAAGACACAACAGGATTTGAATGACAGACATTATAGAAAGATATATAGCAAACAAACAAGACTAAAGGTCCCAGCATTTGTTAGATGATCAGCATGCTCCTCTGTTGAAGACCACTTGTTCTACCTATTTCATATGATGTATTCCATTACTGCCAAAGGATTAAAGCAGGGAAATCTTTGGTCTCTAACAGCGTATTTAACATTCACTGCTGACTATCCTGATTTTTTAGAAGGCTGCCTCTGGCTTGTACTTCCCAGTGTTCCTCAGTGCCTCTTGTTCTCGCAGCCGCCGCACTGAGCAGACTGAAGTAGGTACCCAAGTTTCATCCAGCCGTTCGAATTGCTGGCATCTGCTCTGTAATGTGCAGCTTTTCAATGTGATAATAAGCAATTAGCCAGGCATTTATGAACATGGAGAATGGAAGATTTGTACATAGTGCAAGATTTTCTGCTGAACGCACCAATAGATACTATAGAGATAATAACAGGCCAGGTACCTGAATCTCCAAATGTTTCAAACAGCAGAAAAAAGGGGGAGGTCACTGAGTTAAGCAAATTATCAGCCACTATTTGATTGCCCAGTAGTTAACAGGAAGCACAATGATGTTTATTCACGTCTCCAGATTTATATAAGCATCAACAATCTTAGGTTAACTTCCTTTCATGTCTCAGATGGAAAGCTTAAGCATAAAAGCTCCATTATATATTGTAAAAACAGAAAACAAACTATAAAAAAATAAAGCCAAAGACATAATTCTGTTAGATATGCCCATCCAAACAAAGTGTTCTTTAATCAGAGCTGAGCAGTACCAGCCTTCATGATGTTTTCCAGTCTGAAACAGCTTTTCTCCCCCTGGTTTCAACATTTTGCAAAGGAAATGGAGGCCTGGAGGTCCATTATTTTATATATAACCAGTATTTTTTTTGCAAGTGTACTTGTGCAGTGCAACCCCGCAGTAAACCTGATGGATCCACGAAGATGAACTCCTTAAGGGAACACCAGAGATGACCAGCCTGTCTCCCAGGGACTTTGGACTCATACATAGAGGGCAGAAATACTAGCACAGGTCCCAAGAGCAGAGAAGCTTTTTCATACAGTCCTGCCCCCAGGGTGATTAGCTCTGAGAGCACCACAAGGAGCAGAACAACTCCTAGCACAGCAGCACAGCACTGAAGCTACAATGTGCTTTCTAGGATGCAAACTCACTTGTCCACAACCAACCAAGCACTCTCCATATTGCTGTACCTTGCTCAGTATGGACATGCCTACAATCCCTCAAGAAAAATAAAACATGCGATTTTGCCCCAAAATAACATTTGCAAGTCTGTCCCATCTCCACTATTCTACCCTACTTCTAAGATGTGGAAGCCAAAACTAGATACAGAATTCAAATACTGCTCCACAGGATGGAGAGATAGTATCACCATCTGCTCCTACTCACTGCTCTCCCTTGTTAGGGCCGTAAGGCCTCTATTTTCCCTCTCTACAACATCACACTGGATGCTGGAGTTCATGCTTTTCCATATCTCCTGTAAATCCTTTCCAGAGTTTGTCCCATGGGGGAATAGAGGTTATCCCCATCCCTTGGTCTTACGCATTCAACCTAGTGTTTGCCCTTGGATGAAGACACAGGTCATTTAAATGAGCCCTTGCTGCACAGCAACACGGAGGAACCCAACTGCCCTCTAGATTGTGTACTGCTGATCCAGTCTTTTTTGTTACATGCAAGTTTTTCCAGGAGGGATTTTACACTTCATTCTGGTCATTAGTGAAAAGGAGTAACGACATTGGACTGACTGTACCAAACTAAGCATATTACATCAGGTTATTTCTATTAATCAAATTTGCAGTCAAATCAAGGACTACATAAGATTTGTTTGATGAGCTGGGGTTGGCATAAAGCTTGGTTTACTAGCAATAACTATATTTGTATCCATAGAATTGTATTCTGCATAAATTCAAAATCTAATTTCAATTATTTTTCCTGGAATTCACCTTATTTTAACCAGCCTATAATCTTATGTATTGGGTGTAGACATCAAGGTGTTTGTAGTGGGGGGGCTGCAGGGGCAGCCTCTGTGAGGAGGCCAGGGGCTGCTCCCTGCCAGACACAGCTGCTTCCAGCCAGCTGCATAACACACCCACCATAGGATGCAGCCGAGACTACCAGCCAAGCTGGTGGCACCTCTATGAAAACATATATAAGAAAGGGCAGAAAACAGAACAGGGAAAGAGGAGGAAGGAACAAAAAGTGAGAAAGAGAAGGAACATGGAGGTCAGAGGAAGAGGTGCTCCACAGCCAAGCGGGTATTTCCAAAGGGACTGCAGCCCACAGAAGACCCATGCGGAGCAGAGGAAAAGAGGGAAGAGGAAGGAGCAGCAGAGGAACAGCCATGAACTCACTGCAAATCCCTCCATATCCCTTGTGCCCCTCATCTTCATCCTGAAGGGCCTGAGTGTGACCTCCAGCCATAACAAGGGCAGAGGAGAGGAGTCTGGAGTGAAACTGAGCCTGGGAGAAGGGGAGGAAAGGTGTTTTCACCAAGGGTTTTAACGTTTGTTGTGGTGGTGTTTTGCTTTAGTTTTTGTTCCCCAATATTCAAATCAGTAATTAATATATATTATCTGGCAACAAACTCAATTAATTTCTCCAAGTTGAGTCTGTTTTGCCTGCGATGGTAACTGGTAAGCAATATCCCTGTCTTTACCTTGACCCACAAGCTTTCTTGCTCTTGTTCTTCCTATTTTCTTCCTCCATCCTGCTAAAGCAGCAGGGGAGCAAGTGAGCAGCTGGGTGGGATTTTGGTTACTGGCCAGAGCTGAGCTGCCACACCTTGCTTTCCCCCCCCTCCCTTTTTTTTTATTATCACACTGTGCTTACTTTTTCACTGTCCTGGAGTTTCTTTGGGGCTCAGGATATATTGAAAACTAATCAGTTGAGATGTCCCTTCAGAAATCCTGGACAAAAGGTATTTCCACTGGAATTTATATTTCCTTTAGAACAGAATAGCCACAGCATGAGAACTGCTGGAGCAGTTTTACTTCCCACCTGCTTATGCCAGTGTTCCTTACCCCAGCAGAAAGCCAGCATCTTCTCTTACATCTGAAACCACATAGAGACTATTCCAAAATCACTGAGGTTGACAGAAAGACTCTTTAGGTTCACTTTAGGTTCAGTTAGGAACTGGCACATAGCTCCAGGCCTGCTTGTTCCTGGAGTTTCTCACTGCCACTGACCATAGCACAAACCAGTGAAAGTGGTAGGGGGCAAACTTTCATAGTAGTAAGTAATATATGTGTATATACACATATGCATACACACACCGAACATAAGAACTAGTATGTTTCTTCTAATGATAGAACATGCACTGTTCATGTTCCTAGTGAAAAAATTGTCCTAAGAGCTTATGAAATCCTCCATTACCATAATTGTAGCCACAAAAATACATATTAATGCACCAAATTTCAAATTAACTGAAGGAAAACATGTGCTTAAGTGGATCTAGGATCCCAGATCCAGGTGTTAAATAACACCAGCACAAGGCCATATTGTAAGGTTTAAATGCTACACCAGTAGCATTTAACAAAACCTCTAGTCACCGAACGTCAATTAAGGAAACGATTATTATTGATTTATAAAGAGATGTTAGTGTACAACAAAACAGAACAACCACCAAGAGGAAGTGCTGAGACAGCAGCTCTGCCTGCTGTCAGAAGAGCCTGTCAAAGAGGAAAGCACCCTCAAGTCCTAGACAGTGGTACCTACAAGAATATTACTGTATAATTGAAGCGTAGCAAATGCAATAAAAATAAGTAACTATTCTGCAATAGAGGAGAAGTGGCGGAGCTGCTGGATAAGAGGCTGATGCTTTAAATTTACTGGATGAGAGTGTGGGGTCTGGTGCGTGGTCATCTACCAGACAGTCCAACAGTTGAAAGAAGAGGGGGCCAGTTATTGGACACGGTCAGGCTGGAAGCAGAGCTGCTAACTGGGGCAGAGGCTCCTCCAGTCACCGAATTACTATTAAAAGCAATGAGAATATTTTGTAACTGTGATTAAGCACAAATGCTTCATATCTTATTTTGGAAACAAAGCTGTTTTCATTTCTCCCAGCTGAAGTTGTTATTGCAAGTTAGTGTGTATGAAGTTGCCAACATGAACAAAACCTTTACTTTTAAAAGAGAGCTTTGTACTGTTGTATTATTTAAGTGATTTTCACATTGCTGTGGAACATGATGAAGCTGATCTTTTAAAGGTACTTGGAGAAATATGTTTAGATGGCCAGCCTCTTTCCTGTCTTTAGGTCATATCAGTATTGATTTTAAACTAGAAATCAATTGAGAGCTTTAAAAAAATAATCAATGGTTTGTGAGCTGCTATCTTTTCCAGTGTTCTCAGGTAGTCAGTGCGCTAGTTAGAGCCTATAAACTCACCCTCTTTCCAGGGATTTAATGTTCTTAACAAATTAACAACAAGATAACAAATTAAACTCAAAATCCTGCTCAGTTTCCTCCAGGGCAGCTCTACAAGGGCTCATTTGTCCACTCAGTTCATGCTTTACATCTTCTCTACCACAATATTTCCTCACTTACCTCTCTCCAACGTGGGACCAAAGCTGGGTAGGCCACCAGTATCCCTGAGCCCCTCCCAGCCAAAGCGATGCTTGTTAACAGGTGCCACATCTGAGGCAATGACCACTAATCCAGTAAATGGCTGTGACATACTTGGAGGGCAAAACATGGCTTCTCGGTTGAAAAAAGTTGGTCTTAGAATTTTATTCCCAAAGTGAATCACATTTTCAAGTGTGTCAAGGGCTAAAAGTAAAGCCTTAAAGACAAAGAATGCTATGGGTTTTCATCAATCATAAACGTTTACTCCAGAACAAAATTTTATTTGAGATACAACTTGAGCATTTTGGTGGTTATAGCCTCAGCTGCTGGAATAATGTGATTATGAAAGATTTCCAGCTTCCATTTCCTAGCTTAAATTCACACCTTTCTATACCATTGCTACAGGTAAGCTTGGAAACAGAAGCTCCGAAAGCTTAAAACTTGTGAGGCAAAAAGGCAGCTTTTTTTGTTGTTTAAAAAGCACAATCTAGACTAATCATTTCACTTCAAATGCGTTTAAAATGTTGTTTGTTTCTGGTTGAAGAGTACTACATACAAGTTCAGAAAAAATTGGTAGGAGCCCCACTTTATCTCAGTTTGAGTCGGATACAGCAAAAATAATTATTTGCTGCTTACATAGCATTTTTAGATACTTGGGGCTGTAGGAATGCAATATGTAGTTAAACAGCACTTCTCATTTCTGTTCTCATAGGGCAATTCCATTTATTCTAAGGGTGCTCTTGCAGTACTCATAATGGAAAGGGCTTATAACAAGCGTAAATGCAAGTTATTCTCACTTCAATGCCCCACAGCAAGTGGACATCTGTTCTACCCTTCTCAAAGGTGTTTGAGAATAAAGGTAAAGAGTCCCATATCTGCCAACAGTTCAGGCAGGATTTGTAGTATAATCACACTATTTCGGTAGAGAGAGACACTGTGAGAGTTGTGTTTCCTGAGCACATATGTATGCCTTATTTTAAGTTCCTTAAACAGCTATCAGCGTGGTTAGCTAACTTTACTGCATGCTTACATAGGACATGTTCATGATCTCCGTCACCAGCCGATAGCATAAGTATACATTTAAGGTCCAATTGGGCTTTTACATCCTCTTCCGAGGTCCATTCCTGCATGTCTATCACTTTTGACAACTGAGCTATTTGGTTTAAAGCTAGCACATGCATGGCTACCCATAGCGTAGCTGCCCCTTTGACCTCTGCATAGCTCTACTCTGATCCCTTTAAATTGTAGAGAACTAGCAAAAAAATATTATTTTTAAAAATATATAGCAGATTTAGCTCCAGAGGTTCTCAGCCGTCATCTCTGACTCCTGTAATAGCAACACATAACGTAAGTCTGTGCATGAAGAGTGAGTATCCTGCCTCACTAAAGGGAGCTCCAAGTGAAGTACAGAAATAGCTCATGAATGCAGCCCAGGAGTCTTGCATGCCAGTAGCAAGAAGCAAGTAGAGATGGCTTAATAAGTCACCTCCGTAGGCTCCAAGAAGCAATCATCATCAGCCTGTTTTCAATAATGTCCTGAAATGACGGGAGTGTTATAGGAGGAGGATTCATGTACAAAAATGCTTTATGTAACTGGCTTTTTTCTCCGGCAAATGGAATGCTCCAGGGTGTGAAAAGGGGAGTCATTAAGGCCCACTGGATGTTTAAGAAGAGACACCTCTAGCTTTCTACTCTGAGCATCAATGTAACTGCACTGCCTCTCTTTCAATGGAGCGATTTCTGCTCAAGCTGTTAAATCCTTCTCTGATCTGCCAGCTAGGGAGGGGGTTCAGAGCTCCTTTGTCTCCAGCAGTTTAACTTAATTCCACTGATGTCTCGCAGTTTATCAACTACCACCTCTGATCCAATCACCTGGATGAGCGATCAGAGCAGAGTCATCTAATTTATACCAAGAGTGGGAACAAAGCAAAAGGTAGATGCTTGCTGAGTCCTTACTACACAGAAGCTATTTTGCTAGCACAAAGAAGACTTCCACAGCCATTCAGATGCAGGGTCACCCAGGTTCAAGATTGGACTCTAACTTTGCATTCACGTTTGTTTTATTTTTTTTTTTTTTAAATCTAACGTTGTTACATGAGCTGGCAGCAGTTGCTGATGCACAAGAGCGTCAACTAGGAGTAGTAACCATGGTTATCAGTCAAGCTTCCAGATCCCAGTACTCAAAGGGAAACCTGGAAGTTGAAGAACAAGCTCTCACATTGTCATAGGCTCAACTGCAAATAGCTCACAAGCCACACCCAAATTTAACCCAATACAGGCTATTAGCAGGTTCCTCATCTAATAACTTGGGAAGATCACACCTGTGGCTCATGAAAGGGCTCCAGGAGCCCACTCCTGAGAAGAACAAAGCAACAGTCTGACAAAGTACACGGCTACAATTCCTCATAGACCTTGTTGCTGCTGAGATACCTAATATAACCAGGGTGCGATTTTTAGAGAGGAGAGCTGCAACTATCCAAGTCAGTAGAACAGCACTGCAGAACAGCTACATGCAGAGCCCCTTTCCTGTGGAATCTGCTGAGCACAGGTTAGTCCCTGTCTAGAAGACTTACACGCTTCCTTTATAGTAGCGAGAAGAAAGGCATCTTCACCATGACCAGGCTTAAAATAGCTAAAATTGATTTTACTTTGCTAACTGGCCACATTTCTGGCACACCCTTAAAAATATATCTATTACAGCAACTGTGCAAACCAAACTGCCTGACCCTTTGTACAGGTGTGCAAACAGCTATGAAGAACATTCTTGCCGCCCAAGTCTTCAACTTCATCATCCCCAGCATCATAACAAAATTTCTGCCCTAAACAATTTGATGTTTCCCTTCTGCCACTTTTTCAGCAGGCAGATAAACACCTTAACTCCCCTCCTGGTCTCAACCCCTGCCTGACCTCTCCTATTTCGCTTTGGGCTCAACAAGGCTGAATTCAAGTAAGAACGTACAGTGAAATGAGGGAACATATGAAATGGAAAGTGCTTATGCTCTGGCGTTAATAAGAAATAATAGTTCTCCTCACAAGACTTATTCAGGAAGCAGGGCCTGGCAAGAACAGAAGAAAGATGTTCCAACTCTTTAGCAGCCTTCATGGAAAAAAATACTCTTGTACCTATCTTCTTGGGGAATAAGTGCTTTAATTAAAGACTGATAAAAGCTAACAAAAATTGCTTCCATATTTCAGCATCCAGAAATTTTCAGCCTGGTTTAGAGGAAAGGTTTTATCAGAAAAGCAAGCATATATCACAGAAATGTAAAAAGGGAAATCTGGAACTATGATCCTCAAAAGATGTTAGAACAGTCTTGCTACCAGCCTACAGGGATCAAGCAAGAGTTGGAAGGGGCCTGAAAAGAAGAGTCTGGGACAGTCTGAAAAGCTTCTCAAACAGCTTTGAGAAAGTCAGAACAGCATTCATATATTGGGACGCTTCTCTAAACTGAAGCTCATTCTTGTCACTTAACTCATGAGAATTGCCAATGAATATTGGTTTGCATTTTTCTATTGAGCTTTGCAAAATTTACTTATTAAATTTAGCAAAAGCTGAAGATCATTTTATCTTCCCCTGTGGTTTCCAGGCCAGCAGAAAACAATCCCATCCTGAGCCTTCAAACTTGTGCTATGCAAAAAATCAGTAACAAAACTGTTAAATTCATGTCTATTTACTGTTTCTTCAAATATGTATCAGGAAGTCTGGGAAAATTTGAAGTATAATGAAGAGAGAAATATGCAATGGAAACATTGCATTTTTCTTGCCCTAGTAGGTCCTTCTTCAGTCCTAGGAGGAGATTCCTTACCATCAAATCCAATCTAAAAAACGATTGGCCTGACAGCCTTGGCAGCCGGCGCTGCAGATACAGAAATACATACAAAATGGCAAGTCAAGCAGAAATGCCAGTTCAGCCAATGCCTCTCTCATACAAAAGCTAGAAGGGCCACCTCTCTGTGTACAGAAAGCATCACCCAAGTTTCAGTCCCTAAGTCATTTGCCTCTCTGGGAGCGGGATTGGTTTGGGATCCCACCCCGGATGGGAAGTGGCACTGGCTGATGGCATTCAGAAAGAGCCAGCAGAGGTGGCAGGCTGGGCACCCCCAGCAAGGCTAAGAACGGGGCTGGTGGGGACCCCTCCTCACCTAAATTGTATCACTTATGACTTTCTATGCCCCAGAAAACCTGTTCTTTTTCCCTTCAGCCGTCACTTATTTGTATAAGCCACTTGTTCTACTTTGACAGTTGAAAAAATAAACCCTCTAGCACCATGAGCTTCCTAGCAGGCCCTGATTTCAAATAACTCTAGAGTCCATTATTATCATTTGTGCCATTCTTGTTGCAATAGTCCTTGCCCTAAACTGGATTGAAATTGCTAATTTCATTTGTTACAGGAAGCCAGGAACACACCACGCTGTAACAGCTATCAGTTACTGCCAACCATGGTGGCCACTGCAGACCATCTCCTGCTATCCCAGGCACAGATATGCTAACAGATCACGTTTTTCACACCCTGCAATGTGCCTGTGCAGCTCCCCTTGCCTAGCCATGATTCAACAAGGAAAGAGAAGTTAACACATATTCTGATAATCTTCCCTACTCCTGGTCTCCATCAAATAATTGCTACCCTACTTTATGGGTCAAACACAGTGTTTAAGCCTTTAACATCAAGGACGGGGCTCCCATTTGCTCCATTAGGGAACAGAACTTCACCTTTTAGCTTCAACTTCAACAAACTATTTGATTTGTCAGTAGAAATGACTTTTACTGCCAGCCATAGTATCAGCAGTAGTTGCTCATGTGCCTTCCCCTTCCCGCCTGCCACTATTTCAATGCTGTGCACATTTGCCCTTGTACATGTCAGTGATGTGTTTTGGAAGAACAAAACAAAACTTGAATTAAAGAGGTTGCTGCTTCTTCCCCCCCTCCATCCCTCTCCCCCTTCCCTTTCTGATGTTTCAAGAGTTGCTTGCACTAATCACCATTGAGATCTGTTAGTTTATACAACCGTATTTTAAGATTCATGCTTTTGGAGGTCATTTGACTCATTTATACATCCACAGGGATGGCCTGATTTGCTCAGCTCAGCTTCACAGCTTTCACTTACAGCAGGGCTGCGTAATCAGCTTTGATGAACTCATGAAAAGAGACAAAGCAAAGAATGTACAACGTTACAGATAGAGATAGGGATATATATATAGAGAGAGAGGGAAGTTTCTGCTGGAATGAATCAGAAAGATGACTGCTGCCTGCAGTTCCTGCCCTGGCTTTATTATGATTTAATGTCCCAAAGATTTTTTATTTTATTTTATTTCCCCCCTCCTCTCTTCCAGGCCACTGCCACCTTATGGCCACAGGAAACTGTTTCAGTGGAAGAAATACATGTACTGCTGCACTTTAATATTTAGGGAGCTGACAGCATACTAGACAGCACATTTTCCAAAGCACTCAGACCCTTCACTCAGAAACATCTTGATAACAAATATTTTTAATGTACTGAAAATGGGAGGTTTCAAACAACCTTTAAAAAAGCCAATGCAGACAGCAGAGTCTGTGCTTATGCGTGAATCACATCACCGTTAGCAGTCAAGGGGATTTGGTTAAACTAGCAAGGCTAAGAAAGTTGTTAGCATAAAGCATTATTCTTTTCTACAAATTTTCAGGCAAAGAAAGAATAAATGAGAAACAGAAGAGTGGAAAAAGGACATTTTCTTATTTTGAACAACTTGGCCATGACACGTTACATTTTAAAGCAAAGCCAAGCCAGTAGTGGGCAGGAACCATGTTCATTTTATGTCACAATTAAGAGTATACCTGCAGCTACAGGTTAAGTGTCACCTTTAAAAAAAAATAAATACTCATTTGTGTCTCTCAGTTGGCTATAGAGTTCCCATTGCTATATCAACCGAGGGCCCTGCATTTTAACGTGTTCATCCACTGTACACCTCAGTGATGTGAGATGCTGTCATTCCCGGTTTTACAAACAGGGAACTGAGGCACAAGGGCAAAATCCTGTTCAGTATTGCCATTCAGCTAAATGAATGAGACATTGCTTTTCCCAGTCAATTGTTATCCTGGATGTTGGAAGACTCGCGGAGCTGACACTGGGAGCATGGCAAGAGCCCAGGTGAGCTGATAAAGCTGTGTAATGGGCACCCCTTTGCAAAACCCAGCCTGGCAATCGTGCCCAGTGGAGGAGCTTCTCAGGAGGTTCAATTCACATAGATCAAATAATTTTGATTTGAGCTCTTTCTGACTCATTTTGGGGATTCCTGTGGCAGTTCCAAACGCTGGGGAGGGAGGTGATGGAAAAACAGCATCAAGCTCTTCACGTCCACCTCTGCAGGGGTGGACTGAAATCTAATTCAGGCAAGGCTGGATGAATCCAAACTAGCAAAGGTTAATAAAGTAGCATGTCGCTGTCTGGGTGAGCTCTATTGAAAATAGAATTCCCACCTCAACAGACAGCATCACTCAAACCCAGCAGAAGTTTTGATGGTGGTGGTGGTGGTGGTGTTTAACACCAAACAAGTTTAAGGTAATTTTTAGGTAATTTTTGTACACGATTTTCATTTTCTTCTATTTTGCATGTCCTAATTCTGTGTGGAGCCAGGAAAAGAAATGGGAACAGACTTATTGCGCCATTACTGAAACTGAAGGTAGAAATGATCATATTCTCAAACCTCTAGAGCAGCTTGTAAGCTGTAAATGTGCATGCAGTTTGCAGAACCATCAAAGTTTTTAGGTGTCTATTAATCCTGACAGTTTCACGCATACAATTAGAAGTCAACAAACAAAAATAGAAACACTTCATGTTTGCATTTGCAGGGTGCTATTAATTGCCTTATGGATATGGTCAGTTTGTCAGCATACACTAAATAAATGGATTGCATGGCTTTGTGTCTACCATTTTAACACAGATTTCTCAACTGTGTGCTTACAGCATCTGTTTATCATCTATTCATCTTTTAAAAAAATCAGCTAATAGCATCTTAACAAGAATCCTACACTAGAGACAATCCACAGCCACCCATTATCCTGGCAGCCTTTCCAAGTAGTCAACAAGCCTGTTCATAAGCAAGAGCAATTGATGGCTAGCTCTTATTCTGGCCAGCACCTTAATTCTCCAGGCACCTCAATGGATAAAGAAGCAATGGTCTTTGGTACAAGTAAGAGAGAAGACTCAAATACAGTTCTTGATTCAGAAGAAAATAATGAAATCACTCTGCCTCCATGCTCAATAAAGCCAGGATAGTAGCTGCAAGGTCCATGGTTCAGCACAGACTAATTTCCCCTTGGAAGTTTTTTAGGTGAAAATTTCCTTTCTTGGTTGATTTTCTGTGCTGGACAATACCACCCACCAGAGTACCCAATAGTTTCTACTTAAGCATTTGCAAGAGTGACCAAATTTTCAAAATAACTTGGGACTTTCAGGATTGAGCTGTTTCACAAGTCTAAGCTTACATATCCAAAGGAATCAGGAGAGTCTCCAATTGAATTTGGTGAACTCTCTTCATTGAAAGCTAATTCTCTACTCTGACTACTACAATAGTATAATATTGATGCAATATAGTAAGGAGTCAGATCCATCACATGCTCTTGACCCACTCAGCAGTTCTACACACAGGTTTTGTATATGGATACCTACTTGGGGATGTAATTTCTTTCAAAGGGCATTATCACACCAGTGTACACACCATTCTAGGATAAATGCATTTAGAGCAGCCTTAAGGCAATTTACACCAACATACCTTTTATTCTTTTTCTTTCATGTATGGGAATAAACAATAGTTATAAAGAACACTTCCACTAGTATGCCTGCATCAACAACAAAAGGTCTACAGGCAACCTTGTGATAGGAATTACCTTAGTGTTTAGTCACTTGAAGGCCATAAGAGGTCTGCTCCTGAGTGCAGCTAATGCAGTAGAAGATCCCACACACTATGCCCTTAATCAGACACTAACATACTCCCTTACCTGCTAACAGCATAGGCTTTATAAGTGCTTCCTAATTTGCTTCAGGCAAAACTCACCTGGATCAGCCTAAGCAGCTTAACTTGGTCTGAGTTATCAGCGTAATTTTGCCTGAAGCATTAGGGACAGCTGAATTCAGTCAAGGTACCTACCCTCCACTGACAGAGGTCCTACCGAAGGCGCTTTGGCTGATGCCTCCGCACATTACCTAGGCTATAGAGACAAGCAGCGATCTTGCCTCATGGCCATGGAGATCCCCTTAAACCCAGTGCTACAAAAGTCTTACCACACACATCAGCTGTTCAACACAACCAGCTATGCTGTGCACAGGATCACTGCATCCAGCACCTTTGCCTTCTGTCTGAGAGCAAGTTACCGATGGTGGAGTGAATCTTTGAAACAAAACCACCAAACTGCTATTTCCCCTGTCACCTGAATGGTTTATTTCAGAAAAATGTCAAAAGAAGCCTTCATCTCCACCACAGAAAGTACATTCTTATTGGTACATTCAAATCCCAAAGGAAATTTGACACAGATAATTTCTGACAATGGTTTCTAATCTCACAACCAAGAAGTCCTAAGAAGCTTCTGAAGGAAAAAAAAAGCATTAAGTTACAAGAGATCTTCCATTTACTCTCCTACATACTGGGCCGATGCAAACCTCACACGGCCTTTCCTCCTGCCTGTACCATTGAACGCACTGGGATTCCTCTTTCTTACTCAAGCTTTGACTAAAGTCAAAACTCTTAAAGAACTGACAGTCTACAACATTTTGTTGCATAAATGTTCATCAACTTTTTGGCTGTTTTGTTGTATTGTTTGTGTTGTGGTCGTTGCATTTATGTTTTTCTGTTAGAAACTCTCATCCTAGTAATTTTAATGTAATTATGCATCAGATTTTGAAGTCTGTCAAGGATTTAAATGTTTCTGAATCTCTGCTAAGAAAGAAGAAAAAAGGCTTGTGATGGTATTTTCCAAGCACATATGGGCTCTGGTGGCTTTGGATAGCCTCTAAGCTCCCGCTGCCCTTGCCTGGCTGTGATGCTGACACAGCCCCTGCTATCGTAGTATTGGCTTGACCTTCTCTCTCACACACAGCCTCCATAGAAAATGGAGTGACCGCTGTAGCTTTTACTCAAAAACAAGGCCACAATGTAAGGGATGAGCAGCAGTATCACCCTCCTTTTCTAATTACAACCACTCAGTATTTGGAAGTGCCAATGGAGTACTACACCGTATGTGAAAAGCCCAGGTTTAGGTTTCTATTCTGAACTAGAAGCAACCTTTCCAATCTTCTACAAGAGTCCCATCAGTGTTACATTTCTGTTCATTCTCTCTCACTCCCCATGGATTTTTTTTTTTCCCTATGCCAGGTAAATTGGAAAGGTTGCAGAAAAAGACCCTGCTCCCGCCTCAGGCAAGTCTTTAACTTAAGGGCCCCTGCAGAGGTGGAGAATCAAACCCCCATTTCCCGTGAAAAGGGTTAACGCCACTGGTTTAAAGCAGAGAAGTTTCTCCTTGAGTTTTGATAGAAAGCGTGGGTTTTCAAAACCAGCCCTGATCTCAGCATATCATCTTCCTTGCTTTGAGTGGCAGCATGTGAGCTGGTCCTAGTCCCCATCTCTTCAATGGACCCCATGGAAAACACCACCACTTATACATATGTACAAAAGCATATATATGCACACACATATATGCATGCACATATATATATATGTATACACACACACATAGCTAGCGTGTCTAACTTAGTATAGGGACATTACTCTGGAAACCTGCTGCCTACAAGTTAGGCATGGTAACTCAGAGATCAGAAAAAGCCTGTCGTCAAACAGAAAGCGAATGCCAGAGCTCACGAGGGCTGGGCAAACAGCCTAACGAGTGGGTTCCCCTTTCCCCCTGAGTTGGCAGACCTGGCTGGTAAGCTTAAAGAACGGTGCCCCGTCCTGTGAGCACAGGAGGTCAGGGTGAGGACAATGTGCTGTTTAGTGTAAGGCTGAATGGTTTGGTTCATTTGCCTCTGAAAATTAAAACCAAGAAAAATAACTAACACAAAAAATGTCAAGTCTCCGAGGGAGAAAAAGGAATGAGCGGTGAGAAGGAGACTCTGCCTCGGTTTCCCAGAGAATATATTTATACTGTCCCCAGGTGGTACCTGTCTTTAAATAACACGAGGCATGGCACATTGTCAGAAACCTGTTCCTGAGAGCATCCACACCCGTCAGAGGACAGTAAGATCAGTCGACGAAGACTAGAGCACTCAAAAGCCTCAGCAGCCGCAAGCGAGGCCTCTCCATCCCCTTTGCTGTCTGCCCCACCACAGTGTGTTCCTAGACAGGGCGGTTGGAAGGAGACCGAGGAGCCGGAGCACAGTAAGTGCTAGCCAGAAGGAAGGATTTTGACCTGCAAAGATGTGCTTTCAAAACGTGCACCTTGGGGCCAAAGCCACTTCTCCCTCTCTGATGTGAAGGCACAGAAGGGAGCTGCATGCATGCTGGGGAGGGGTCCTGCAAAACCCAGGCGAGACCCCTGCGAAGCAAGGTAATGAGGGTGACGGAAGCGCCATGCAATGGCAGTGAAAGATGAAAAGGGTTTCTCAGCTCTGAATAAGCACCGTGTAAACGGAGCGAGAGACAGGGAGCACTTTGGTGCTGAGAGCACATATGAGGCTCTCTGACTTGCAAATGGGGGCTTCACTGCGAGACGTAGGGTTACACGTCCACAGGATAAAGAGAGGTTTCCTTCACCCTTCACAGCTGGCAGTCACATTTTTTAAATTGTCCACATAGTGTAACTCTGTGTTCATTACTTATTAAAAACTCCTTTTCACATATTTTGCCACCAGTGCTGCAAGTCTATAATTACCCGATTTCACCGTTCCCTGTCTCCCGTTGCCTGCAACTGCAGTGCAAGCGAGCGTGGATCAATTGCAGCTATCTTTAAGTGAACTGGAAATACATAGCTATGCAAATTACCCTGCGTGGTAGCCAGCTAACATGAGAACTTTGAAAGTGTATTGGGTCTGGCTGAGATGGAGTTAATTTTCCCCATAGCAGCCCTCGTAGTGCTGTGCTTTGTACTGGTAGCTAGAAAGGTGCTGATAACACACCGGTGTTTTGGCTACTGCTGAGCAGCGCTCACACAGCATCAAGGCTGTCTCTCCAACATTCCCCCTTCACATGCATGCTGGGGAGGGGTCCCTAGGCTGGGACTGGGCAAGATTTTGGGAGAGGACATAGCCAGGACAGCTGACCCAAACTGACCGAAGGGATGTTCCATACCATATGACGTCTGCTCAGCAATAAAAGCTAAGAGAAGGGGGGGGGGGCATTCATTACTACAATGTTTTGCTTTCTGGAGCAACCACTATGTGTACTGAAGCCCTGCTTCCCAGGAAGTGGCTAGACATCGCCTGCTGATGGGAAGTAGAGAATAAATCTTTTGTTTTCCTTTGCTTCCACGCGTGGCCTTTGCTTTTGCTTTATTAAACTGCCTTTATCTTGACTCACAAGTTTTTTTCCATCTTATTTTCTCCCCACCATGTCCTGCTGAGGAGGGGAGTGATCGAGCACCTGGCGGTCCAGCCAAGGTCAACCTCCCACAGTCCTTTTTGGTGCCCAACATGGGGCATGAGGAATTTGAGATAAGGATAGTAATTGGGAGAGTAACAGGCAAAACATGGACTGAACACAGCTAGAGAGTGAAGAGCAGAATGATTGTGGGGAATTTCTGTTGTTCGAATTGTGGTGAAGGGATGAGGGGTGGATTGTGTGTAAATTGCCCACTTTCATGTGGTGTTGTGATGTTATTTTGATTTTGGTGTGGGGAATTTTTTTTTTTTAATGTGAGTGAAGTTGGTGAAGTTTGTGAAGATTTTGTGATGAATGTGGATTTTAATGATAATTCTTAAATATGTGATCCACAGAGACGAGGGGTGGAATGTATTGTGTTTGCATGGCAAGGTTTTCGTAGCAGGGGGGCTACAGGGGTGGATTCTGTGAGAAGCTGCCAGAAGCTTCCCCTGTGTCCCATAGAGCCAGTGCCAGCCAGCTCCAAGACGGACCCACCGCTGGCCAAGGCTGAGCCCATCAGCGACGGTGGTAGAGCCCCTGGGATAACATACTGCAGCCAGAGAGAGGAGTGAGAATATGTGAGCGAAACAACTCTGGAGTGAGAATATGTGAGAGAAACACCAAGGTCAGTGGGGAAGGAGAGGGAGGAGGTGCTCCAGGCGCCAGAGCAGAGATTCCCCTGCAGCCCATGGTGCAAACCATGGTGAGGCAGGCTGTCCCCATGCAGCCCATGGAGGTCCACAGTGGAGCAGATACCCACCTGAAGCCTGTGGAGGACCCCATGCTGGAGCAGGTGGATGCCCGAAGGAGGCTGTGACTCCGTGGATAGCCCACATTGGAGCAGGCTCCTGGCAGGACCTGTGACCCCATGGAGAGAGGAGCCCACGCTGGAGCAGGTTTGCTGGCAGGACTTGTGGCCCCATGGAAGGGACCCACGCTGGAGCAGTCTGTTCCTGAAGGACTGCAGCCCATTGAAAGGACCCACGCTGGAGCAGTTCGTGAAGAACTGCAGCCCGTGGGAAGGACTCAGGTTGGAGAAGTTCGTGGAGGACTGTCTCCCGTGGGAGGGATCCCACGCTGGAGCCAGGGAAGAGTGTGAGGAGTCCTCCCCTGAGGAGGAAGGAGCGGCAGAGACAACGTATGAACTGACGGCAACCCCCATTCTCTGTCCCGCTGCGCTGCTCAGGGGGAGGAGGTAGGGACAATTGGGAGTAAAGTTAAGCCCAGGAAGAAGGGAAGGGTGGTGGGAAAGTGTTTGTAAGATTTGATTTTATTTCTCATAATCCTACTCTGATTTGATTGATAATAAATTAAATTAATTTCCCCAAGCTGAGTCTGTTCTGCCTGTGATGGTAATTGCTGAGTGATCTCCCTGCCCTTATCTTGACCCACGAGCCTTGTGTTATGTTTTCTCTCCCCTGTCCAGCTGAGGAGGGGAGTGATAGAGCGGCTTCGGTGGGCACCTGGTGTCCAGCCAGGGTCAACGTACCAGAGAAAGACATGGGAGAAATGTGTGATCTAAATGTTTGGTGTCATTATTTGCTCTTAATTACATATTGCTTCCTACCAGCTGTTTTGGCATGCAGCACCTGTTTTAATGTTGCTGGAAGAAAGGGTCTTTTAGCTGTTAGGATGCTGTTGCTTGGCCCTAATTACAGTTATTAGCAAGGACCAGAACTTGACCTGGGCTATAGGGCACAGCTGTGCAGAGAAACACCTTTGGACTAATGGTGTCTGCAATACTCCTAATATTTTTCCAGGATACATCCTTTTTCATTTGCATCACAAAGACTATAAAGTACTTATACACGACACCTCCAAATCCTTTATAATGCATCACTTCAAACAGCCCATTTAGTAGTGACTCTATGGTATAAAGTAGCACAATACACTGAAGTTGCTATGCTGAATTGTGTCAAAAGATCTGCTTTTTTAATTCCCCCATAATCTTACGGATGGAAATAGCACATTGTAGCAGTTCAGAAGCTGTTCCAGTGTGGCATGTCAAATGTTACTGCAGCACTATTTTGACGGTGAGTCATCATGCAAGACAAAGAATTGAGACAAATATTGATGTGCCGCAAAGTTTTCGTTCTTTCCCCCCCCCCTCCCCTCTCTTTCTCAAATCACCATGGTGGAGAAAGAAAATGAAGTGAGTGGGAGCAAAGTGCAAAGTACGGTTTGGAAGCAGCTGACCTGCCATTAACAAAATTGAAAAAAATTACAGACACATTAAAGCTGCGACTTGCAGCAAGTAAAGGAAGAAGAGTTCCCACTGAGACACCCTCTTCTCTCCTCTCCTCTCCTTCTGCCAAAGCCTTGTGCTTACACAGCGTCTGCTCCAGCGTGGGGGAGTAAGCTGAAAGTAACAGAGCGGCTTTAATGGAGGATTTCCTCACCACTGTCAAGCCAAGAGAGACCTTTGACATTGCTTTGGACTATTCTCTGCACGTAACCTATAAGACTTGGCTGAAGAGGTGGGACAGGTTTCTGACGAAGACACTGAACCAGGGTGCAGGAGCTCTGGGCTTAGCTCCCAGTTCTCTCACTGGAACTGGCCTGTTCCAAGCCAGTGTCTGGACTGGAAGCACGCTTTCATCTGATATCTAGAAAAAACAGAAACGAGCAGAAACATAGCACTCCAACCAAGAGACTAAAGGGACAATAAAGTGAATGTAGACAGCAACCTCATCACCTGGAGAAGATTCAGGATAAAATCTTTGCTCACTTCCCAGGAAACTCACATTTTCTTTTATGTAGATTCACAGTTCAAGCTGGTTATGTAACTGGCAAACAAATTCACATGTTAAGACCCAGTTCACATGTAGGCACAAAAATAGAGCTGGCTTAGTGAATTCACTTATTTGAGAAGTACAGCGTTTATGCAGATTTCTGTGCTTTGTATGCAACTCCTAGCAGCAAAGAGAATAAACTAATGTCCTGCACCTTATCTAGTTTAAATGAGAATGGGACTACTCTGGTTTACATGATATATCTGTCTGAAGAGAGTCATGTTTCAGGCTAAACCCAAGCTAGTTATAGAACTACCTACAAAGGGAAAGCAGAAAACCAGCAGTGACTGCAACATGCACATTATACCATTAACTAACGCTTCACATCCAGTTTCTTTTCTGCTTCTCTGCCCTCTTTTTCTTCAGCAGAAGGTGATCGTTGCCTGTTTGTAGCTAGCACCGTCAAATCTGTGCCAAATGAAAGGAATCTAATTATATTTGTTGGCATGCAAATACAGCCTACTATTGCTTAAGCAGGTTTTTAAAATATAGTCATGCTAGTAATTAATATATGCTATAAAGTGAGATAAAAGCCATATGACAGAGAACCTTGCACTTATTACATGTCATACGCATTACTGGCACACAAGCCTGAATCCTGATGTCCACATCCAGGTTTCTAAATGCCATCCAAAGGTAAGCAATCAGCTACTGAGTCCACTTTCACCACAAGGGAAGAGAGTTAAATTAAGTTGAAATACATGAGCAGCGGGCTAAGCATGTGCAGACAGTCAGTGACTGTGACTCAGCTGACACGCAGTTACTTATTGTGCTGCAGTAACTTGCTCATGTCTTTGAAGACCTCACTGGAAATACAAGACCAGCTCAGATTTGGGATCAAGGCCCCTTTAACAAGCGTATCTACCTGGACGACGATGGCAAGAGGTGTCTTTTTAGGGGCTGTCAAAGATTTGGACAGTGACACGCTATTGCCGTTGCGCGAATGGCAGTAGGGTGTCATCGTGGCTGGGTGGTGCAGAGGTACGTGTGTTCCTGATCTAAGGGCACAATTTAAGCACTGAACGGAAGACCGGAATGCAAGGGGGTTTTTTGATCATATAGCACTTCCCCTCTCAGTCCAGGACTGGGCTTCCCCAAGCAGTTACCTTTCTACAGCTTTAGCAGGTGCTTTTGAACTTGAGAGCAGCATATTTGTTCTCACCAACTGCATCTTATAGGATTGGCTCAAGACAACCTATGCTGCTGCCCAGAGCAACAACGGCCGATCATCTTGTCCATCACTATCCATCATATGCTAGCACTGACATCATCTGTGGATGTGGCATCCATATCTCACTTAATTGTACTGCACCATCTGTACTGCAAGCCAAATTTTTCAAGTCATCCCAAATATCATCCAGAATGGAAGTGTGAGGAGCACAAAGCAAGTCTTTTGTAGAAGTGGTTTTTTCCCCCCAAAGGCATGCAAGCTACTCTCAGTGGTTTTACATGGTCTCCTAAAAAAGCCACTTGCCTGGCTGTGTAGGGGGTTTGCCCTTCTTATAGCTAACAGCCTCTGGTCGAACTGTCCATACAAGGGTTATAAATGCCTATTACACAAATACAATGAATGTCACCTTGGGATTTCAGTGTGTGTGTGTGAAACTTGTTTTCATACTAACTGAACAGCTATTAATATTGTTGCATCTGTAAGGTGTCCTCTTTTCAGTTTAGCGTTGAATTTGTTCTGAGATAAATAGAGGATTTCTGTCTCTTGTGCTGTCAGCTCAGTACTAAATCCACTTCCTGTGAACACAGGTATTTTATGTTTTTCCTTTCACTCATGGTGATTACTTTTTGTATACTTATGTCATGCCTTAAACTTCTTTCTAGGTACATTCTCTAGCAATATGTCAGTCCTTTTTCAGCTGAGACATTTTTACCATGACAAGATGCACATCCAAAGTGCAACTGGGCTTCGTATTGATTAGGAAAATAGTTGATAAAAACATATTAGCAAAAAAATGGAAAAAAACATGAAAATCTATAAAATAAGAATGAAACAGCTAAACTATGGGTCTCCATTTTCTTCTCAATAAACCTGCCCAATGAAATCTCCAGATGGTTCTGCCAAATCATTTTCGTACTTGATCAAGACATCAGACGGTTGTGGATTGAGAGTGGGAAACATATTTCCTTCTCTCCCGTAACAAATCACATGACTTTAAAATCAAATGATCTTTCGGGGACTCCACACTTTTGAGTCTAATTTCCTTGATAGCTGTTCTTAATGTCATTGCCGTACCTTTGGCAATATTGCATTTGCACTATCCAGTAAAGAGACTGGTCCCTGGTCTGATGTGTCTTCTTCCTCTCCTCTCTTGTAAATCAACGCGATTAGCTCTTCTTGGCTCATCGATCCTGTCAGCTCGCTTTTCCACAGTGCGCTGTTATAAACTTCCAGCAGCTTCTTCCCCAAAACATCCCCAAAATTCCAATAAAACTCCCTGGGAAGCCCATCTTTCTGTCACTCCTTGTCAGCTCCGAGGCACGTTAGAGGCGCGGATGCCGTTTTCTGCAGGCCAGATTGCAATCATCTCACTTGCGCAGAAGAGCATCTTCTGTCGTGAGTAATCCACACTGAGCCCAATAGGGCTATTTGTGATATATAGTGTTATCGTGATATATAGCTTATTCAGGAGGAGCAACGGTGTCGCAGTTTGGCCCTTTCCCCAGTTTTGGCTCCTCGATCAACCCAATAGCAGAAGCTCTGCGTGTTTCATTGGACTGGGGAGCAGGACTTGAATGTCTGTGGGAATACTCACTTGTACCAAGTTTCTCACATACAAAAAGTTTTCTAAAATTTGGTGGTATTTTTTATCAAGCGTTAACAACTGAAAGCCAGTACTATTTTTCCAACTCATCGGTTTTTCCTTTCCTTTCTTCAAAGTACTGACATTTTTACTATAATTTTAGTTACTCTTTTCAAATCACTTGTAACCACAGGCTTTTCCTCACAAAGACAGCCAACTCTTCCCACTGTGGAAATTAATGGCAAAATTATTGTTGACTTCAGTAGTACCAGATGAAGTATTTAAAGGACCGGCTTGTTTGTAAAAAGAACAACTGGGTTTCATGTCAGCTCTGATTCATCCCTACTGTTATGCATCACATTTTTTAAATGTTTAACTTCTGTTAATCATGAACTTTATTTTTATTGCTGCCTTCTCCTTTCATTCCCACCTGTATCGAGAGTCCCTGTTGACTTTTGGGAGCGTAGACAATGTACAATCTTCTTTAGAGGCCAGAGGATGTCCCTCGGAGGAGATGCTCACAGAGGAAATGAAGTTAAGAAAACTTAACAAGCAAAAAGGGCTTTAAAAGAGTAGAAATCATTAGGGCTTGTCAGAAGTGGGTAAATTAAAGGAACTGACGTGCAAATGGGGCCCATTTAGGGGAACCATGAAGAGCACTTAGGAGAAGGGGTGCTAGCCTTGTCTGCGTTTGCTGACAACAGGAGGAGTTGAAACCTGGGGACTGCTCACTAGGACAACCCCAGCCCAGAGTTTTGCTGGACCAAGATTAAGTTCTGCAAAGGAGCATCTCCCTGCGCCCTCTTTCAAATAGACTTTCTTCTGACCATCAAAGACATTTTCATGGTGACCTCTGCTCTGCTGAGGTTGGCTCCCATTTTTTAATTTTCTTTTCAGTGAGCAGCCACTTTCCAAAACCCAGGGTATTTTTCACCAGGACATCCCCATTCCCCACCCCAACTGCCCCACCGCAGTCCTGTGAGGAAGCATTAACAAGACACCGCAATGCCTGGGCCACCCCTGCTTTTTCCCTTTTATTCCTTCAGACCCAGTCGCTCAAGTCAGAGAGTCCCATCGGTGGGGCATCATGTGAGGGACACGGTCATCTCCATCCACGCTGCTCCAGCTCTCTAGTTAAACAGAGACCTTCCCTCTCCAGGCCTGCCAGTACAGCTCCTTTCATGATCGCTAAGTTCATACACAAAAATGAACAACAATTAGAAAAGCCAGCTTGTCTCAGCGGGAGGGAATTTAGCTCCACAAAAAGACGAGCAAGCCGTGTGGAGCAAGAGCCACAGGGCTCTGGCTGCCAGACAGCTGGGAAGCAGATCCGGTGTGGAGGGAGGGTGGCACGTTCTCGCTCCTCATCTGGGGGCAGAGCAGAGCCCCTGTGCCACCCCTCCCTTGAGACATTTTTGTGCGCTGCAGGGAAAAGTAGCCTCCTGGGGTGGTTCTTAGCCTTCGAGGGGTAAATACAGATTATCAGCTAATCGTCCTAAGCCTTGAGGATTAATGGATGATCTAATCTCCAATGATCTAATTCAACGTGGAAAGGTCATCAGCACCTGAAGCCTGGAGTGCATATATCCTCGCTGAATTTTGGCTCCAGTGGAGTACGATAAATCATTTTGTATTTTTTAAGCAGAGCTGCAAGACAGCAGTAATGCTTCCATTTTAAGTGGTCACCACAGCACCAAGTAAATATTTTATCAGCGTTTTACAAACCAGACTCTATAACGGTACACATATTAACAGTGTTAGCAGTGCAATTATTAATTTTTCATATGCTCTTAAAGTGTAATTAATAAAGCCCTGCTTCTTCCCAGACCACAGCAGGCACAGTTCCATGCTTTAGAACAAGTTTCTTGCAGAGGATGGGAGGAGGCCAGCTGCCCAGGGTAATCTCCACTTCCAGAGCTTGCAGCGTAGCTGATGAAGAGCATCAAAATGAACCCTGGGCTGGAGACCATCAGACTGTAAGTTTGGTGCACAGGGAAGCTGATCTATCTGACTTGAGGAAAAAGGAGCTTGTGTGAGTGTGTGCCACTAGCATCAGCCAAAAGGACTGCAGCTTTTTTTTGCCCCATACAGACCCTCAGCTCCCGCTGCCCCACATCCCAGCATTTGGCTGGCAGTGGCGTGAAGGTCAGGCTCAAGTTTGCGGATTGGAAACCTCCTGTGTGGTCATCGTCCTGGGTAAAATCCAAACCCAGAAGAGGCTGCTGCGCTAAACGTGTTTGCAAATGTTGCTGGTGGAACAGCAATGGTTCACTCCTTGAGTGCTCAGCATCTGCTGGAGCACCAGGTGGCCCATAAGCCCATGCCAGGTGGCCTATGAAGCAGATGCTGCGTGGAAAACAGGAAAGATAACAAAAAATTTTTTAAAAACAGTTAAGTAACTTTTTTTGAGCGTTTCCTAACACTTTCCTTGTCTTTAAAAAAAAAAAAAAAAAAAGAGAGAGGGAGAAAATTAAAATGCAAACAAATTGAAAACAGAGTTAAAACAAGGGCATCGAACCAAACACAAACACAGACGGAATGAAGATTGGCTCAGACCATTTTTTTAATCTCAAAGTAAAACTGAACCATTAGTTTTAACTTCTTTTTGACACCAGATTGGAGTGGAACCAGGACACAGATGACACTAAGTCTGACCTGAATAAAAAATGAAGTGATTCAGCTTCCAGCATTCACACGGAGATTTTCAGAACCACCTAAGCAAGCTACATGATTGAAATCTACTGAATCTCCAAAGGATGTGAGTCACAGATCCTAAAAACGATTAGGTACTTCACTAAATTGGGTGATAAACTATTAATCTAAAAAAATGCCGATAAAAAAGGGACATGTAAGGATACCTGAACATCTGAACCTGGACGACTGGATTTCTTTGAAGAAAGTTTAATTTATATATGCATGTATTTGTTCTGCTTGTCCTCAGCATAAGCGGTCAAATATCTTTACTCTTCTCTAACATTTGTTTCCTTTTGTCAGAAAACTAAAGTTTTCACTGAGAACTGAAAAGAATGGTTATTGTAGCAATTGTCAGCTTTAAACTTTGTCAAAAATTGCTAGTAGCGGTTTTCCATGCAAAATTAAATCCTTTTTTTGATCAAGTCTGCTCTTAAATTCTGTACCAATGATTTCCTGGAGAGCATTCGCAACACCCTACAGCTCCCTGTCCCTCTGTTCACCCACCTATAAAACCATGCTAATAACAATATTTACCTCCCTCACTCAAGTTTTGTGAAGCTTCATTAAGGAACATTTTCAAAGCACTTTGAGATTCTTAAATTAAGGCTGCCCAGACAGTATAAAATTCAATTACACTAGAAACTAAAAAGGCATGATTTAATCCTTAGCATCTGGGTAAAACACAAATCTAAAAAAAATACCTATTATAACTGGAGACCAGAAACAAAAAACACAATACGAGAGGCGGAGCTGTGAGCACATTTAATATGATAACTGCTTTCATATAATTTAGCTCAAATAAATTAGTTATGGCTTGTCAAACCGAATCTGCGGCTAACCTTGTGGATAACCACGGAGAAGCGAGCCGCAAACATGCCTGATTACAAACCGAGCAGCTTTTCTCGGCTAGAGGACTTGAGCCCAGCAAAATCCAGTACCTTGTGGCAGATGATGGAGGGTTAGGGAGCAGGAACAGAAATTTGTATCTAGGCAACATCAGGAAGCATGTATTTGGAAAAAAATGTTCTTTGTTTCTTTAATGAAAAAGTGTGTTAGTAAGGACATCTAATTTGGGGTATAATTGGCTGAGAGATGTTAAAAACCTTCTCACCCCAATGTAAAACGTGACTTCTGGATGATCATCAAACGGTTACAGGCAAGAAGACAACAAAACGTACCTGTGACAAAACATTACCAAGGAGGCTACTGCCTACTCAAAGTTTGCTGCTTTCCTTTGTGTTTCTTTCCACAGCTCTCCCAGGGAAATACGTGACTGCAACACATAAACCATTCGATCCGAAGATTTATGCCATGCTCCTATCGCTAGCGTGACAGTCAGTGGGAGCAGGGCACCAATTCAATAATTTACTGTGAATCTGGCTTTTGGTCTTCTAACAGTAATCAAACTGTCCTGGCTGCGTGACACAGCGGCATTCATCTCGTATCAGCTCATCCTGCTGCTTCACAGCGTTGGGGGGTTAACATCGCAGTAGGGTCTAGGAAGGATCGGGCATCTTTGTCACTGACCCAAAGCCAGCATAAAAGGAAAAAGCCTGCAAAACCTCCAAATTGTACATTTTGGTTAATTCAACAGAAATGGGATTGCTTGCCCTGCCTGCTCCTGATGAAGTATCTGTAGTGAGCGGATGTCTGAGCTCACAGATCTGGTGTTAATGGTCCTGGAAGTCTAGTCGCTGGTAACGGGCAGCTCAACGCAACAGACTTGCTACCTACCGACCGTCGGTACGGGTAGAGCTGGTGAACTTAACAGCACTGTGTGGTTTGCTATGCAGTCTAGGGCCTGATCTGGTAAACGCTTACATATATGAAGGGGGCTGCTGCTGTCCTTTAAGTTACTCAAGTGTGTAGGAGCTTGCACGACTGAAGGATGAACCCCTTGTCTTTCAGAGATTTCTGAAGGACGAGCCCCTCACAGCTTGTCTTTCTGTTTTCTAAAGGGTTAGAAAGAACAGCAGAGGCAGCTTTCCACACGCCACAGACCTAGGTTTGTTTTGAGAATGATACAGACAGAGGTATGCCAACCTGCTAGACAGACTTAACAGCACGTCTTGGATATATACACAACTGCTTGCCGAGTGATGGAGTAGAGTACAATTCAGCCTCGGCAAATTTCAGTTGGTGTTATGCATCAGATGACAATTATTTCAGCCCTGAAATAAGTTCAAATCAAATAAAATCAAATCAGTTTTTTCCTTGATACTCTTACTTTCTGTTTCTCTGATTTTTCAGAGCTTGTTGATATTTCTTGAGTCTATAAAGTCAAGAGCAGAGAGCTTTTTAAATGTGTGTTGCCGATTCCCGAGGGACCTGTGTTATTTCTCCTTTCAATAGTTTTTACGCTGAGGCCCATCCGGAACAGAAGAAGGGGAATGTCACACACAGAGCACAGGCTACGGCCCGGCAAAAGGGCTACAGGCAAGTCATCCTGACTTATGTGGTAGGGTTCAGCTCTTCAGTGAAGAGTTTTATTCCTATGCCTTGACTGAATATTTTATAAGTTCATGCCTGTTTTTTCTCTTGTACCCCAGACTTTTGTTTCTGAGGACTGTTAGGTACTAGGTGGGTTTTCGTGAAAAGGAGTACTTAGTGATCGTTCCTGGTGTCCTGTCTTTTAAGCATGAGCGTTATGAGTACGTAAATACTCATAAAGCTCAACATTTCTGATGCAGTCTTAACCCTTCCTTATCAAAATGCTTATATATAGCAAAAAACTAATGAAACCTTCCTGTGAGCACGTGATATTTGTGCTTTTTTTTGGTTATTCTCCTATTTCTATCAGGTTATTTATATGACAGAAGCCGGCACAACTGCTTTTATTTAACCTTGAAACAGGAAGACTCAAGGGCATATTTATGATCATACCTACACATAGAAAAAACTATCGGGTTCCTCTTTTTTAGCCAGCAAAACACACTAATAAAATCTTTTCCTCCACAGTATCCACATAGAGATTAGGCAGACAATTTTTCCTCCCAGCCATAACATTGTACAATTGTCTAAGTGCATTACTGCTTGTTTTAGGTTTTTTTCTGCAAATCCCTATGGACAACACGACAAAGCCAAAGATATCAGGCATGAAGCTGATTATGAGTTCTTAATTCAAGAACAATAATTAGCCAACTTACCAAAAAAATCATAGTGGAACTAGGCTTGCAATCTCTCCAATTTGCCATCCATTTCCATGCTAAGCTTGTCTTGTCCTTTACCAGTGGGAGGTGATAATGAAGCTTCAGTTCATGGATTTTCATGAGAAATGGTCCCAATTATTTGCCTAGATAGGCAACTCGTGAGACATAAACTCAAGATTTTTATCCTAAGCAGGAATGACTATCAAAAACATTGCAAGGTACATTTCTTTTTGAGAAGCCGTTCTCACTAGAGACTTACCTGTCGAGTTTGATGAGGAAAGGCATGGGTACCACAACTCCTACGTGACTTCCTTGAGATGCTTCTTAGCAAAAGTGTTTATGGAGATGTACTGCCCGAGCAGCAGCCTACTCAGATGAAACAGTTTCTTCTTTATTTTACCATGGTTTATGGAGAAGGTGCTCTGTCATGGCTCTTGGCAAACACCTGGGTGCCTCCTGGTGCCCAGGAGGCAAGACCACGGTCACCCCTTTCATTCCTCAGCTAGGCTGTGCACAGGAGCATCCCTGCCCAGCCTCTCTCCTCCCAAGGTAGGTGTTGCTGAAGGACCATGGATAGTCAGAAACAGCAGGGGTTTTTCTCACAGGAAAGGTTGGTGAGAATGAAAACAAGTGCGTCCTCAACTTCTTCCATGGAAAACTTCACTTTTTCACAAGCCAAAGCCTGAACGCTCTCATTTGAAAAACCAGAGGCATCTACAATCAGCTCTCCACTGTCTACTGTGATGAAGGAGTGGATAACCTGCATAAAGTCAAAACACTACCTGCAGCAAATTAAACCACACAGCGGCAGCATGAAGGGGAAAAGAAAGGCTGGAGGGCCCATTGCTGCAATGCCTGAAATTTCCTCGGTCAGGACCACAGCAAGCAGCTGAGGCCATGCAATGCAGAGGTACTCAGACATAACCATAATGCTTGCAGAGCCAAGCTGCCTCACGCAGACCTAGTTTAAGTGTCTTTGTTCTCAATCTAAATCTAGCCAGCTTTTGATTATTTACGGTAGGACTCATCTGAGTTTTGGAAAGGCTGCAAGGAAGCATCATGGGAAGTATAGTTCAGGTGTTCCCATATTGCTGTTTTTCTCTGTGGGACAGACCCTATGCCCCACCATGCAACATGGCCAGAGAATCCCATGGCTCCCATCAGTAAGTAGGTCAATATGAAAAAATGTCTCTTGCCCCCCACCCCCCCGTAAAGCTTGTTCTACCAAGTACATTGTATAGTGCTAAACTGAACTCTAAACTCAGTCTTCTGCAGGAAAAGAGTGGATGGTGTTTTTATTTTTAATTTTTAGCCAATTCAGAATGAGAAGAACATTTTGACTCTGAAGACTCCACTTTCTGGGGCAAACTCAGCAGAAAGTAACAATGATTAAACATTTGCCGCATAATTAGCAAGTGCTAAGATGCAGTAAAATACACGTGAGGTGTTTCCCTGGTCTGATGGGGACCTAGATAAAAGAGAAGCAAAGAAGTGCATGGTTTTTCATATGGCTCCATCCCTGGTTTTCACAACGATAATGAGTTCTGTTCTTTAGAGCCTGCCCCCAACTTTGCAGCCATTTTTGAATGTTAACCATGAACTTTTAATCATTTTACAATGCGCTAAGGAAATTCTGTCCTTCCCAGTTGAAGGCTGGAAGAGTAAGACTCACTGACCCTTTTTGGATGCAGTTATATTTTGATCTTTGCGTAATAAACTGACTCTTGGCTCATAGGTCATCTGCCCACTTCCAGACATCCTTGGTTTCTCCTAGGTCATCTGTCTGTAAATCCAGATGAACCTACAAATCAATACAACTTTTTATCCTAAATTTTGGCAGGTAACTGTGCTGACAGTTTCCTTTTGTCTCAGGTTCCCACTCCCACTTCAACAAGAGTTTTGTCCTTGTAAAAGCAGTAGGCATAAATGACATCTTGCATTTTTCTATTTGTGTATTCTGTAACACTGCAAGATTACTTGCTAGCAGATAAAGATTTGAAGATAGATACAGCATTTAATGTTAGGTTTGGATATTTTGGTCACACAGACAAACAGATGCGATCAAACTTAACACTCACTAAATATATATCTTGCCTTGAATAGTTATTAAAGTCTAAAATTAAATGAAATCCTGCAGATATAAAATAAAAGTGTAGTCTGGAAGCTGTAGTTTTTCTTCTCGTACAGTAGTGAAATGGTTAAGGATTTTTTCTGAAGAACTTTAGAGGCACAATGGAGAAGCACAGAAGCATAAATCTGAAGGTTAAATTTGTATTGGCTTTGCTCCTCCTTCCCATAGGAGCACAGATGGTAAAAACCTTAAAGCTACCCCTGCTATTATCATGGAATAAATGAATTATCAGGTTTCTCCCTCACAATGCTAACTATGGAAGGCGCCTTCCTACTCACATCATGATCAAGATCATTTAAATGAATAACTGCTGCTTGTTTGATCTGAAAAAAAGAAAAAAAATGGGGAAGGAAAAAAAAAAAAAAAAAGAGATCCCTAAAAGACCTGGATCACCCTTTGGACTTGGAGCAATCACAAAGCCAGCCAAGCCCACTGGATTTCTAAAATGATGCAAGGCGCTCTCTCCTCTGCTTCTGCTTCAAAGAGCCGCTGTTTGTTTGTTGTGGTGCTGCAAGAGATGCTGATACCTGAGAAGGGGCATTCCTAGAGGGAAGGCAAAGAAAAAAAGAAATCAGCCTTGCATGTAGCTTCCTGGGAAGAGAGCGAAGCAATGTGAGGGATAATGAAAACAAGGCAATGCAAAGCAGTAAGAAATGTACTGGAGGGAAATATTCTCTCTCTGATGCTATGATTAAAATTATCCGCTGGAAAAGATGAACCCCGCTCTGCTCGTGCTTCTGCAAGCCTTCGTGCACAACTTAAGACCACTTTAACTAACATTAAGACCCTGGTAGGCTTCTGGAAAGCATCTCTCTTCACACAGCACATAAGCAATTAAAGTAGATGAAACTGGGATTTCAGCTGATGTTCTGATGTTAAAACATGGATGAAACACAATCAGGATTTAAATCTCTATGCCAATATTTCTGCTCAAATTCAGTGAGAAAAAGGAGCGGTCTACGAGAACCCAGTGACATGGGTCTTAACTAAATAACATTACCATATGAACCCCAAAAGTTAAAGTGAGCACTAGCTCTTGTGTGCACTACCTACGGTTACTTAGTGGTTCTTATCATCTCTTCTCAACCCTCTATATAGTGAAATTTAAAAAAAAAAAAAAAAAAAAAGCTGGAGTTTCACTGTTGGGTTTTGTGCTCTGGATTCCTAGGGGTTGTATTTTCAAGCTATTTTCCACCACACACACACACACAAAAAAAAAGCTACGTGACCAGCCAGCTAACCCCAGCTGAAATTCTTAGTAATCACCTTCTTCCAAGAGCTGCGGCTTTGTGAGTGACTTGAAGAATCCCAGCTAAGCAGCAGGAGGTGGCAGCCAGGAAAACCTGCGTATACGTTTGCTTCTGTATGTTCTGTGAAGGTGACTGTTCTCGGTGAACACCGAATTTGATATTAATAGTGACAAAGAGTAACAGTTTGCTTCTCTTCAGCTGCTATTACTGGCCTGCAGATTATTGCTGCTGTACAGCGAGCGTGTGGGTAGGGCTGTACTCCACTTTCTGGGTAGAGCTGTGCCCCGATGTTTCCTAATGTATGAAATTAATGGGGTTGTGTTATGCATGTAATTTATAGCTTGAGGTGTCAATGAGATAGGTAGGAGCTTGAAGAAATGCAATTTTATTTTAAAAGGGGGGGGTAATCTAAAAAAAGATTTGGTTTTCTTCAGTCAAATCATATATAGGTGCCTTTTCCCTTTAATTGCAGTGGTGTATAATTTGGAAAATATTAGTCATTCTTCTTTCAAAAATACGAGTAGGGAAATTACATGGGCACTGAAGCATTCAGATGTAAGTGATATCATTAAAAAATAGCAGAAATACAGTAAGGAGAAAATTAACAGTTAGTTGTTCTCTTCAGAAAAGTTCAGCAAAATTATTAAATACTTCCTCTGAGTTACGAATTTAGTCATTTGTGCTACATTATTTGTACAGATGAAAGCAAGCTATTGCATGATTGAATAACACAATTAGATTTTTATTGTTGAGATCTACCAAGCTATTTCACAGCCATTGTCTGCCGCACAGCAACTGTCCCCACCAAAGACTGGTACCAAAAAATATAGCCAAAACCCAGGAGGAGTGGAGGGAGATCATCCGCTCGTGACCAGCACAGGTGAACTGATGAAGGGAAGCTAAGTATCTTTAGCACACAGAGACTACTTTTTGCATCAAACCCTCGGGTAGTAGGTGTGGTTTTCAACACTGGTGCTTTTTTCTTTGAGTGCTTAGTATGGCTGGCATAAGCTTTTGGCCAAGGCTTTTGCAGCCAACTGCTTATGCATGTCCACTGCCTGCTTTATTCAACACTGAGGTTTCCCTGGCTTGTAGAAACTGTCCCTGTGGTGCCTTCAAAGTCCCAGAAGCCCAAAAAGGAGCTCCTAGCGGAGATAGCAAGAAAGCGACCTTTTCCAACTCTTCTGTCCTCAGATAAGGAGGACATTTTTATAAGTGCTTTTAAAATCATTGGGCCTCATGGACACCATGCAAAAAGCAGGATGGGTACAGAAATAGTCTCAGAAGTAGTGGCTTTTTGGATGTACTTCTCGTTCACACTCCTTTTTTGCGCAACTGAATTGGCAGGAAGCTCACGGCCATCCTCCCTTTATGTTCTGTAGCCCCCAAAGCTAGAAAAGCGGCGAGGACAGCGGCTCTCCCCTCACATTTAGCTCCTCAGAAGCACGGCTGCTCCTACAGCTCTCTGAGAAACATGACCTGCTGGCTGGCAAACTGCAGCCACTACACTAACACATATCAAGCACCACATCACTTAGTAGCTTTAACGCACAGAGCAACAGGGAAAAAAGCTTGCCGGAGAGAGGGCAAAAAATAGCAAGAGGGAGATGGCAGGAGCTCGGGGAATCACCGTTTAACCCTGTGGGATGAAAACTCTTAATGGATAAAGAATAATATTGCATCTCTACCAATGGAGGAATTTCAGCAATGGAGCCAAAACAGCAGCAGCAGAGCAGCAGCGCAGTGGGGACAGAGGAGGGGTAACACAGGAAGGCAGTAAGGGGGAGGGAATACAGCTCACCCTGGTAGACCTCCCATGGATAGACAGGACAGTTTCCTGGTTTCCCACCTCCACATCTCACTCTGAACCCTACTGTAAAGGCACATACAAGCAAAGATCAGCAACAAACGGCCGGGCACACCATTTGTATGGACAGCAGGTAAATACCGAGCACCTCCCATACAACGAAACAGAGCATGGAAGAAGGAAGTATCTTTGTCCAAGAAAACAAAGATAACCTGAGGTGTGCTTAGCTGAGCAGAAGTTGTTCAAGCTGTTAGCTGCATCAGCACAGGGGAAGGCATAGGCCTTTTTGAACAGGAACAGCCAGGTAAGGTATAAGGTATAAGGTACGGGATACTGCAGCGGCAGTGCAGTGGGCGATCAGCTCTGGAAAGGAGCTGTATTGCAAATTACGCACTCAGTAGACGTTTCATAGAATCAGAATATCCTGATTTGGAAGGGACCCATGAGATCATCGAGTCCAACTCGACTCCACGCAGGGCAACCTAAAATTTAAACCATATATCTGTTGCCCAAATGCTTCTTGGACACTGACAGGCTTGGGGCCATGACCGCTTCTCTGGGAGCTTGTTCCAGCGCTTGACCACCCTCTCAGTGAAAAACTTTTTCCTAATATCCAATCTGAACTTTCTCCAATGCAGCCTTAAGCCATTCCCTCGTGTCCTATCACTGGACACCAGAGAGAAGAGACCAGGACCTCCCTCTCCTCTCCCCGTCATGAGGAAGCTGTAGACGGCAGTGGGGTCACCCCTCAGTCTCCTCTAAGCTGAACAAACCTAGTATCCTCAGCCGCTCCTCGTAAGTCATGCCCTCTAGTCCTTTCACCATCTTTGTTGCCATCCTTCATACACATTCTAATATTTTTATATCGTTCTTATCTTGTGGAGCCCAAAACAGCATGCAGTACTTCAGGCGAGGCCGCACAAATGCTGGGACAACCCATTATTTTGACCGGTTAGCTACACTGTGCTTAATGCACCCCAGGACACGGCTGGCCCTCTTAGCCACCAGGGCACATTGCTGAGTCCTGTTGAGCTTACCATCAACCAAAACCCCCAGATCCATTTCTGCAGGGCTGCACTCCGGCCTCTTGTCCCCCAGTCTATACGTGCATCCAGGATTACACCATCCCAGGTGCAGAAGCCAGCATTTGTTCTTGTTAAATTTCATATGGTTACATTTCTCCATCTTAGACCCATGCCATCGCCTGTTCACACAGGATGTATGAATAGCCCTTCTCCCGTCAGCCACACCTGCAAGGGACTGTCTATGATGACTAAGATTTACTTCAAGCTCAATTCTGGACTCATTATTCAGATACTTCAATAGCAAACACTGTTATTCTCCAGCATCTAATGACATCTTTTTCTCTGAACAGTCAAAAATGAAATTCCCTCTGACCATGACTCATCAGCGTGTGAACTGCTGCATGCTATCTTTCATTTTCATAGTCCTGAGAATGAGCTTGCATAGGAGAGGAGTTTTAAGCCAATACAATCAGACAATAAAAGGGAGGGAAAAAGCACGGGTTCCACCTGAGGACCACCGTACTTTGTACAGAAGCACTGGGGGAAGAGAAGGTTAATCCCCAAAACAGACATAACCTATCTTGAGCAAGACAGAGTATATGGAGGGTGATGAAGGTTTCATTCATTTTCTCCTGAATATTAAAAATAAAAATGTAATAACCATAATAATGGCTTGTGGACAAAATTCCAGCTAAATGCATTCAGAATAGCTGCACTCTGAAACAATCTGACCAGAAGAGGTTATGTACAAAATAAACTGAGGTTTGCATTAAGGTTGGTTGAGTAACAGGACAAAGAAGTATTCAAAGCATAGCAAATTTCATGGAACACATGAAATTATTTTTCCCTGAATATAATTCCCTAAAAGACAGAGGGAGCTTAGCCCTGTAACATTCACTCAACATTATATCTGTCAAATGCTATTTGTCCGGTCCTTTGTTTCATGATGATGTCTTGTCCTGTCTGATTTTATGCTTTCTGTTTAATTAGCTTTCTGTGATAAAAGCCCAAAAAGACATTTGTTGAGCGTTTCATGCAGACGTTCCTCACCTGCCTCTCCTACTGGGCTTGCGCCGCTGTGGGTCTCTGACTGGCACCGTTTACCCTTCAGCATCCACTCGAGTACGCTCTGGCATCCACGGGCTTAATGACAGCTATTATATAAGAAATTGTTTTAATTAGTTGTTTGTCTAAAAGAGGGATGTGATCTAACAGCATGAACACTAGACTGGGGACGCTGATTTCTCAACAAAACACTAATATCAAATTCCTCTCTAGCCTTCAGCCAGTCATTTCAGTACTTTGCTTCAAGTTTCCCATTTGTAAAACAGAAATGATATTTCCTTGCCTCATGGAGGTGTTGTGAACTGCATTCCCACTTCACTGTGCTCACTTATCCCTCCAGATTGATAGCTACAGGTTTTAAAAGATAATGCTCTTATTTAAGGAGGAAAGGGATTTCAGATTACTGGAAGTGATGGCGCTCTGAGTTTGAAAGCAGGCTCTCCTTTTAGCTCCTGGCAGTGCTGATTTACCCTGGCAGCTTGTAGGCTTTACCTACAACAAAAAGGGGGATGCAGAAACCATGACAAATCATTTCCCTGACAGATCTTGGGGCAAATTGTGAACCTGGCTGGTGGATTTCACACCCACCAGTATCCTGAGCACAAAAAAGGGAGAGTGGCAGCAAAGTGTCCATGTTCCTTCTGGTTGCTGATCACCAGTGAGTGTTTGAAAACCCAGGGAAAGCTGCCGGAGGTTGGAACAACCCCACCAGAAGGCTCTGTGTGTGCGCACACAAGCTGAGGCACTGGCAGGACCTCCCGAGTAGCAGAGACTGCACTTGAATGCTTCAACTTGCGTGTGCCCTCACGAGTGAGGGACTCTGTATTTTTCAGGCTACAGTACTAAATGTCTCAAAAGAAATTTTGAATCCTTCTGCTCTTCTTTTAGTCGCTGGCCATAGTCAACCTGAACCGATGTGAGGTCCAAACAGGAGGACTCTGTCCTCATGTACATTAGACTGAGCAATTCATTGCATCAAGGAGAACTGAGCTTCCAGCTTCTCCCCCCGCCACATGAAGTTATTTCACCTCCACCCCAATCAAAGATCTGCTCCAATAGATCATCAGTAGATATTAGTCATTAGGGATTCATTACTGGGATTCCCCTTTGATATATACATTGAAAAGTCACTTTGCGCCCTCCTCCTACAATCAATTTGATACGCAGTTTTGGTTGAGCAGGCTGTGAGCCTTGTTGGCCTGGTACATGAGAATTAAGGTCACTGCAATTATTCAGCTGTTTGTTAAGCATGTTAATTTTCTGATTTTTTTCCTCCCGAAGTTGAATCTCAGAGAAGGTACAACACCTAAAAGTGCTTAATAATGGTCACTCATATATTGGATTTTTTTTCTGGCTCGTATCACATGCATTGACCTCCTCTTTATCTCAGTCAATAGATCTTGATTTTAGTCTCCAGAGAAATTTGGGTATGCTAATTACGATCACCTTCCTCATGATGGAGACCTTGCTATGACACGCTGAAATGCTGAATTCCAAAGAGAAGAGAGAAATTGCGCACAGGCAGACAAGGGATTCCCCTTTGAAAACACACGGTGTGGATTTTATGCAGAAGAGCAGCCATAGCTGGAGATGCTTGCCTAGAAAAAATCAGCCCTGTAAGGCTGTCATCAGGAAGACTCAATTCCAGAGGCTTCCCTGCTCCTGGGCCTCAAAAACTGACCTGCAGAAACCCAGAGCTACTGCAAGTAGCTAACAGGCTACTTGCAAATAGCAGCTGAGGTAGGAAGAAGTGAAGCCCTGCTAAAATCCTCCCACCCTTTGCAGCCCAGGTGCTGGTGGTGCAGTCCCACAGGGTCCTAGCCATGGGGCGAAGGAGGATGAGATGTTAGCCAGAGGCAGATGGGGTGTACAGGAGAACGGGGCATGCCGCAGGTGGATACCTGCAGGATACTACTACGCTGGTGGGCTCAGGGTAAATCTGCTTGGCTGCACGACACTGGGCCAGATGCGCTCAGCCAACTTCGATACAGGCAAAGCTCCTCAGCATCTGCCTGCAAAAGCCATGTAGACATGCTCTAACATCATCCACAGATGTCCATGCATCTGTGACACGTCTGTGCAGCATGTTCAGGGCCACGAAGACACCTGGGGTAGCTCTAGAAAAACCTGCCTGCTAGTTGGAAAGACTTGGTTAAGACCTACGCTAGCACCCCTGTATATTACCTCTGGCACCTGCACAAGCTCATTTAAATCTCACTTGGGTGTGATTTAATGCACGGTCTGGCATTGTACTTTCCAAAGACATGCTTTAGGTTATTCCCAAAGAACAGAGGGGGAATCTAGTTCCTCGTGGCAGCAGTCAACTCATCCAGTATATAAAAACTTAATTTCCCTTCCTAAATCTCCCACCCAAATAACAACTTGCTATTTCAATAGGAAGTGATATGGAAGTCCTATGAAAAAAGGCTTTCTGTATTATAAAACCCTGAGTACATCACTGCTAACATTCACTGTTGAAAGGGCCCCATGGAAAAACATAACTCCCAAACTTATTATTAAAGTTTATGTCATACTGTATATACAGGAAGGACAACCTTAATACTGACATTTCACAAACTTTTTATGGTTTACTTTGTAACCTTCATGTCATTCTTTTAAATAGAGTTGTTTGTAACGTCACGAAAAACGGCAAATATCTTACTTGACATGAGAAGTACCCTCTTAGCTTAGAAACACCTGTTTTCTTTCCTGGAATTACTATTTCTAGGAACTGACAATGCGAGATGAGTAGTAAACAGAGCTTTTTAGGATTTCTGTGATTAGTGCCAAACCAGTGAACCTGGGTATCTTGCAGCTCCCGCCTCTCTCCCAAGGTGTGAGCCCGTCTCTCTCGGTGGCACATCCAGGGATGCGTGGAGAGCCTGGGGCAAGCTGAGGACACTGGCCAGGCACCACGGGGAAGGTGGGGAAGGAGATGCCTGTGACGACCTCCAGCTGGCACCCACTCTTGCCCTGCGGTACTTCACCGAGAGGTTGAGGTGCCATTACCTACAACAGGGTAAGAGCAGACCCGCAGATATACTCTTAATTTGCTGCAGCTGGGGTATGCCCCATAGCCTCGGGCAGAGCGGTGGTACCCACCTGGAGCCACGCAACGGCACAAACGCTGCCGCTGAGCTTTGGAGCTGGCTTGTACCCCGGCGCAGAGGTGTATAACAAGGGCTGCGTGAGAAGCGTTTCATTGACGAGCTTGATCAAACCATCTGGCTCCAAGGCTTCTTGCTGCCAACAACACTGCAGTCACTCCCTAGCGAAGAGTGAAGCCACAGATGCTGGTTCAAATAAGAGACATGTACCAGGAGCACTTTTGCCCCCATCTGTCTTAATTATACTGAATTAAATCATTTCTTTGAAGAAAGGAAATGGTGTTCCCTGCCCCCCTGCGTCACCTCCTCAGGTCCGACCCCACACTGTAAGTCACTTGCAGATATTCCTCAGCGTTTATTACAGGAATTACACCTTCTGAATAAATGCACATAAATTCATTTTGGACAAATAAAAGAAAAGCCCTCTCTGTGCCATCCTGTTTTTGTTCTTTTTGACTAAGGAAAACGGCATTTTGTACTAAATTGTTGGTTGTGTTTTTCTCTGTGCGCACGCAGCTTTTCCCAAAGTGTAACCTTAGCAGTGAACAGAGTGACTCCAGCACAACTGGCTGCTCTCCAGCATTTCCGGGCTGCAGAAAAAGAAGCCTTTATGAAAGAAAGAGACACGTTGTTCCTTCCTGCCCGAGGTCTGCTAGGTGGCAAAGTTCACTGGCAAAGGGGTGTTCGGATATACATGGTGACTGAGAACAAAACTGTTGATTAGAGGTGACTGGCTACTGAAATAAGTACTCATTTCTACCTACAGGCACTTGACAATAACTTCCATTTGGTGGGCTACCTAGCTTTACTCGTAAGCTGAAAAAAATTTGGGGCGAGGGAGTGTCTTTGAACCACTTAATAATTAAACTGAGACTGAGCAAAGGAGGAAGAAGTTGAGAAAAACCTAATTACAGCAAATTTAACCTTGGCATAGCTCAGCTCATAGCTAGGTTCAATTTGGCTTGGTATTTTTAGAAAAAATATAAAAGGAAGATAATCATATATCAGATTGAGAGGGGAAGAGATGAAGTTATACTAAAAGGTGAAGTTGTGGTTGGAATCCTCCCCCCCCCCCCCCGCTTTTTTTTTCCCAGTGAAACTTAATCCTAGTTTCTACTTCAGATGACATCTGTACAGCCCTCTCTGCCCTGAGACCTGGAGGTTGCAAAGGCTTGATTGGGTTTGAAAGATGGAGCTGTTGAATCCAGCTGGAAAGGAAACTGCAATCACCACCCACACCGGGGCACCATCGTGATACGGTGTCCGGCACAGCCTGCCCCTGCTGCTCAGGGCAGCCTGCCCCATACGCCCCTGCTCCGGGAGCCCTCCGAGGAGCTGGGTGAGCAGCAGACTTTCCCTCCCCTGAACAGAGACGGAGCTTAAGCTTCATGACATATACCAAAAAAACCCCAAGCCAGAGACAGCCCGTCCCCAGGATATCCCCTGAACTGGGAATCCTCTCAGTTCAGCGCTTTGGTCTACATCAGGCGACCAAGCTGGGCTCACAGGAGACAGCAGCCACAGCAGGTCGGTCCGTCGGTCCCCACCTCTGCTTGAGAGCAGGCAGTCAGCACCAGAGCTCAGTCACCTCCTTGGGACACAAACCCTCCCTGGCTCCTCTGGCTCATTGGCACCAAGAAGACACAACCCCACCGCAGGGGCTCCACCACCAGCTGGAGGAGGTCTCTCCTGGAGCACAGGTGGCTGAAGTCTGCTCCGTATCACCTGTGCCACCTTTTTCATTCACGCATTGCAAACCGCATGGCAATTCAAGAGGCGGGGTCCTCAGCTTTAGAGTTTGGGGGGTTTCTCTGTTTTTGTTTAATATATACCTCCTCTAAAAGCCCGTATCAAACAGACACAAACCTTGACAAATTTGGTTTCTTGCGACCCTGCATTCCTGAGTTTCTAGAATAAATAAAGGGCAAAAAAGGAGGAGGGGGGCAGGAGTGAAACGTTAAGAACCGGGGAAAAAGGGAAATGGAAACAGATGAGAAACTTGAAAAAAAAAAAATGGCCCCAAACCCAGTTTTCCGCACAAGCTGTGACACAATCCTTAGCCTGGAGATGTTGTGGGTATACCACCTACCTGCGTGACCGATGTGTCCTAGCAGTGCGCAGCGCTTTCCCAGCCTGCAAATACTTGCGTGCTCACACACCAGTTACATTTTATGGCCTGGAAACAATAGTAATGATGATAAGAGAAATGCCTATAATAGAACAAATTAATATGGCTAGCAAAGTGTTCGATATCACCTTTTCCAACAATGTTCTAGAGATAGGAGAGAGCCCTAACAAATTATGTGTGGAGTATAAAAATAATAAATTAAATTACAAGTGAACTGCAACTCAATATTTTGCATGAAAAATCAATTTTCTCTCTCAGCTCTGTTATACAGCCAGCAAAAGAAAGAACACAGCATATTATCTCCTCAGACTCCAAAACTGCCCACGTAGAGACCTTGTTGTTATTTTTCTAAACCATTAAAGTTTCTTCCTTTTGTACTGGGTTTTGTTTTGGGTTTCCCTTTTCACCCTCTGCTGATTCCATGATACAGTAACTTTATAGGCGGAGCTGACAGCACTGCCTAATTTTATGTCAGTTGATACTCGATACTGCGAGGCATGTTTTCTCTGCTTATAACTTTGCCAAACTTGAAGCATTTCTGGTGAATTTTACCATTCCGGTTATCAAGCCGAGACAGGCTGCAGGCTGTTTGCATTTGTTTAATTTCATTTCAGTCCAAGTGAATCCACTCTTCCTGTAAACAAAATGATGGGAAAAGATGTAGCCCCACCCTGGTAAAAGCAAACACCCAAACTTACTGCTCCTTTTCTTGAGAAATGCATTCTTCCTTACGATTTGTGTCCTGAAATTGATGGGAGACAGCTTGCTTGATGAAGGAAAAGCCTTTTGTGGGGAACATGAAATTCTGGCTAAATTTGGCCAAGTTGCAAGACCATTAAAAAATCAGTTTGTACATGCACAGAAGACTCTTTTTAGGCTTCACAGCTTATCTCTTTAACTGTTTTATCCTCACTGAGCTTGATGCAGGGGGCATTAAGCAGGACATTCCCTGAAACTGTAAGTTTAAGCAAAGATCTCAGGAAAGGTGTTTGGAAACCTCAGCCTGGAGCACACTTACCCAGTATGACTGGAAAACCAGGTGGGAGAGGACACTGGCGGAGGAACAAGGAGATGGGAGCTGGAGCTCAGAAGGCTGTGACTGGATTGGGGCATGCAGAAAATAAGACTAATACAGGCTGGGAAACAAAAATTAGGTGGAGATGGCTAAGAGACAAAGACTGGTGACCCAGAGACAGGAACAAGAAAGGAAAAAGTGCGTGACACTGTCTTCTAGGATGGGATGGGACTGAAGAGAGCTTGCGCCCCTTGAAAACCAGCCAGGAAAAGCGGATCAAGAAGTTTCATCCCTGTTTATGATCAAACTGAGTGTCAACACAATGCTGAGCAATGGGATTTTTGTTTTCTTTTAATTTGCTACTAAAAAACCTTAGGCGATTTCATAAATGCATTAAAAGGACATTATTAAGGTTGAAAAATCTAGCTTTAAGAAGTCAGAAAAATGCCCTTGAGTATACAACAGTGACACGGAATTATACTGCCTTCGTTTTGCCTTTTATTATGTCTTTATTTGACTTTATAACCCCAGCAATGCTTCTTAACACAGCCCCTGTATTTGTTTGCGTGTGTGCGTGCAAACATCCAGAGATATTCGCCAGTGCAGATTTTACGTGGGTGGACTCAGAAATATCCTCCACCTGCCAGCAGAGACAGCAAGCAGGCTGCGCCCGTAATTCCACCACTGGGCTCCGGCAGGTCGGAGACAGAAAAAAAATGAAAGCACAGCACCACACAACTGGCCCCTTTAGAGCTCCATCCAAAATCCAATTAAGTCTTTGCAAAAGCATCCTTCTGTAGCCCTTTCACTAGGATTCATTTCAATTAGCTTTGGATCAGGTCATCGGTAATTTTTTTACCCAGTCAGGTGGTATTTTTTTTACTAATGCAGATTTCACATAGAGAATATAATAAAGCCACTGAATAGCCATTGAGCAGGCTGTACAGAGAAAAGGGGCCATGCTGTAAATCAAAACTTACTCAGAGACTTTTTTTCTTTGGATCTTTCACATTCCTGCTGAAGCTTTCATCTCATCACCGAGAGTGCAGTGTTCCCCATTTTGCTCTTGAAAGTCAGGAATAAGTTTACCAGTGCGGTCTTGACAGGTTTTATTTTCAAGGGAGCTAATAAATGATGGCTCCAGTTGAAGGCCATGCGCAGCTGTAGGTGTACGTTGCTGCTACTAGTTTTGGAAAGTTGGCTTTTAGGGGTCACATAAACATGAGCTTAGTTGAAATATGTGTATCTGTCATTCTGAAGTTGATGGGATGTAAGCCCAGTTCCTAGAAGTATGGTATACCATACATACGGTACAGTATTTGGGGGAATAGGTGTTACCCACTTCCTTACCTTGATAAAAATCGGTAAGCTACAACAACTTCTACTGACGGCCCTGGAGGAAGAGCAGCAATGAAAGCACCACTGTCATGTTCACGCCAGAAAATGCCCAGCTGTGGGAGACAAAAAAGAAAAGGTGTCGTAGAAAAGGCAGAGTAGCACCAAGAACCCCCAGGGTGAGGGACTGTGAGCACTGTCCTACCAGTGCCTGTAGGTATGTCCGTCGCCGGCCTCAGAGGTGACCTGTGCCTCCGGCAGCGGCTGCAGTGGGGTTACCTGCCGAGTCCCCTGTGTCCAGCCTCTTCCCTGCTGGGGCGCTTGGGTCTACTTTGTCACACTTTGGTTTGCTTCCAGCAGGGATGTCTCTGTAAGCACCAAGCCAAGCTCATTTGGCATCCCTAGATTTTGTAGGCACCTGTCCCAAACCCACCGCTGCAGGATGGATTTTGATGGAGGACTGGCTCTGTGCCCGGTGGATAACGGAGAAGGCACACGCATGTGCTCATCTCCCCCTTCTCCTCCCGTCAGATTTTGTGGAAGAAGCGAGATACACATCTCATCCCAGCACAGCAGCTGCAAAATCCGGAGGAGAAGGATGCTTGGAGGATGCCTTTATCCTCTGCGTGCGGCAGGGGGGAGCTGCCCCACAGCAGCAAGGGGACACCACATCGGCGGGCTGTACTGCCATCTAGCCCGTGCACGCCGCCGCAGAGCGCTACAGATTTAGCTAGGAGGATATTAATGATCCAGACCTGCAATTTTCAACCTGCGGTGGAAATATAAGAACAGAATAAGAACAGCTTCCAAGGGGTCCATGACAGGTCATGCAGGGAAGCGAGCCTGTTGTCAATACACTTAAATCCGCTAGATAAGAGGCTGCACTGCCACTGGAAAATATTTAGGGGACTGCAATTGGAAAATGTTGAACACTCGCTGATTTAGACTTATCAAGCAATAGCTCGGCTTCTACAGCAAAACAAAACCCACAGAAGTGTTGTAGAAGAGGACAGTGATGCACTCACTGGGAACAAAAGTACCTGTCAGGACAGATAAAGTCAAATGAGCCACTTCCAGAGTCTGTGTTGGGCCATAAAATAAAGGCCTATTTTTCCTAGCGCCTTTGAGCATCATACTGCTTCCTCTTTAGTGATGGCAGCTGTGGTCTCCTCGCTTTCTGGACATTTTTAATGAGAGCCACGAGCGTAATTTGACCCCTTAGGAAACTTGCATTTAACAAGTACAATTTTCTGGCCCCATCAGTATTAGCACGCTCTTTGCAAAGGCACGTTCATCATGCCAGGGCTGCTGTAAGAGGCACTCACCCTTCAGACTTTGGAAGAAATCCAAGTTGCTAACGCCCTTCAGAAGGCACTGGGGTGGTAATGAGCGCAGTGTGGCAAAAGCATCGTTACCTATTTGCAAAGGTAACGGTTGCAGTCTCTGCCATCAAACTCCGGGCCACCAGCAGCAGCACCTATTCCTGGGTTGTGCCAACTAGTAGCAGGCAGCTCCGCGGCCGTGCAGAGGATGCCCGTGTGAGAGGAGCAGGGATGTCAGCGAAGGAGCTGCACACCCAGCCGAGATGCTGCGCTGCCCCGCTAAGAAGGTAACAGGGAGAAGCTGAACTTAATGGAGATGGTTTTTATTGCCCAGTTCAAAAGCTGGCTGTGCTTTACCTAGTTCTGTCAAACCCCCTCCAGCACAGCCCTAGCCTGTTCTTAACTAGGAGTAGTACATCTTCTGCTCAATATTGGGAGCAGTGCATGGAGAGCGACGTGGGGAAATGCCTGTGCTGGTGGCATCCCGTCCACGCTGCTGTGACAGGCATGAGGATGACAACTACAGTCCTGCTGTAGAGGTAAGGGCCCAGAGCAAAGCCTTCCCAAGAGGCAGGGTTTTCAGAGCCTCCTCCAGCAAAGCCATCCCTCAACACCACCACGCTCAGCAGCAGAGACCGAAAACGTCCCGTGTCCATTCCAGAACACCTGCGCGCTTGGGACAGCCCAGCCAGTGATTCACATCCAGCCTTTCTACTTATACAAAAAAATAAACAAACAACTAATCACACTTTTCCAAAAGCGGCATTTTTATAAATATCCAAGACAGATGCTTCATCTGTTCTGCAGCAGTGTCATCTAGCTTATGTAAGCGGGCAGAAATGTCAGCACGAGAAATTTCCAAACAAAGGCACTCTGGGGCCAACTTCACTTGGACAGTTCCCCCCTCCCTCACAGTTTCTATGGATTTGGGTTTTGTTACTTTTTTGGGTTTAATTTGGTTGAACCGCAAGAAGAGGTGTGAACTGTTTTACAGTGCTATGCCCAAGTCTCTGTTTTGAAGGGGCCGCAGTGACCATCTGTGAAATACCGGGGGACCAGTGGGAGCAGATAGCTCCTCCTCACAATTAAGTGGCCCTTTCCACGTGAGAAAGAAAAACCATTTTTACCTCTCAAAGCAGCCAGCTAACGAACACTCACAAGCCAGAACAAACTTAATAAGCCTGAACTGATGAAGATAAAGATAATCACAAAAGAGAAAGGCTCTGCTCCCATGGCAAGATGAGCCTGGGTGGGATCACTGCAGAACCAGCATCCAGCCGAAGCCAGTGGCAGGGAAGCCTCTCCCCGCAGCATCCCCTGGGCTGGGGGCGAGTCTTGCAGCTCTGGAGAGTTACAAGCTCCTCGGACGTGCCCTAAAACAGGTTGTACTCAACCAGCTCGCAGCTCACCTCAGTGAGAACAAGGGTTTGCTTGAGTTCGCAGTTCAAGATACAACACTTCATGCTTCCGACAAAAACATTCCCCAGAATAATGCCTGGGGCCCTGCCACTTGGCAGGCCTCGGGTGCACACCCCAGTGGAAACAATTTGTGGATATAAGGGAGGAGGAGAAAGAGGAAATCTTTTCATAATGTTATTTTTTTTAAGGTGTCAATACCCGTTTCCTTATTTTATACTTATTTGATTCCCAAACAGGCAAGGTGCACGGTTTAAAATACAAGAATAGACCAATGGCCTACCAAAAAACCACTGTGTGATAAGACCTCCTTGACTTCTGCTTTTCTCTGTTTGTCTTGCTGGAGCCCTGGTCAGCCCCATCATTTTGTCTTTTTATCCTCTTGCCAGTTGTGAGAAGAAATAATGGTGTTTCTGAGAAGGACCTTCCTCATCACTGATGGAGACAAAGCTTTGGTGCCAAAGTTTACAAATCTTGGGCACGGGAGGGTAAATTTCTCAAGGCAGTAAGCAGTAGTTTGTCACATCATTTTTATTGGGATTGAATTTTCTTTGAATGCTGCCTACGTATTGGAATAGGTTCCTGAGAGTCGCCAACAGTAGGACGCAAAGCAAAGAGTGTCGACACGCAGAATAAGTAGCAGCTGTGGTCATGCAAACATCATTTTTTCTTGTCCTATATAAACTCTTCCACAAAATGTAAATTTTATGTGTTTTCATGCTTGATTCCTTCACTTTGGACTTTTTCTTCTCACGGCCAAAACCAAATACATTTCAAATTTTCCTTAGGGAGGAAAACTTATTCTCTCTTTCAAGTCACACCAAAAATATAGCTGACCCAGTTACCACTGTATGCTTTAGAGCTGCTCAGTCAGAAATCAGCTGGGGAAAGCAGGATGAATAAATGACATACTAGATCAAATACATAATTAAAGGGTACTAAATACAGCTGGCCATAATTTTTCAAAGGAAGAGGATTTTATATAGTCTTCTGTAAATCAACATCTTTCAATGTTTTTCACGTTGTCAAAATTTTTATTTTTTTAATGTCTCACATATTTGGAATATAGTTATTTCTACCAAAACAGCTAGGAACTGTTACAAAAAAATAACTGAAGCTATTTTCCACAAGAAATTAGTTTTTAGTTTTCTTTGTGGAATGTAACTCCTCTTCCCTGAAACTGCAACTTTATCAAAAAGGGAACATTTGAACTTTGCTCTGAAAACTTTTTACCTAACGGTATTTGCTTTTTTTTCTCCCAAAAAACATCTGTCAAGTAACAACAATTTTGTTGTTATTAATTGATGATATCAATTAAGCACAGATTATTGATCATATCATCTTGCAAAGAGGTTATTTAGAGTTTTGAGGTGATCGTCAGTACTTTCATTTCCTCAAAACTCTACATTAAACTCTACTCTTCTGATTGTTATTCAACGACTATTTTCATAAAGACATGAAAAGACACCTATTTCTCCATCCGCCAAATATAAGTACACATTTTGAACTCTGCAAAATGAAACTTTAAAATGTAAAAGATATCAGCCTTCTCCTCATGACGAAAATACATAGAACCTATTTTTCAAGGGAACCAAGCATTTGTTACTTCCTTCTGTCAGTTTAAATCAATTTAGAGTAACTATACATGCACTTACATTGCTGCCTATTACATTATTTTTATTTGATCACATAGCAGTTCTTCCCTTTCAAAGGCATAACTGCTTCCAATAATAATCAGGACAAAGTAACCTCAGAACTTTCTCACAGCATCTCTCTTCTCATTTTTCTTCCTCCTCCGACCTTTCTCTAAGCCTCCTCCCCCCAGCAAGAGAAGAGGGGTGTGAAAGGCATCAATTAATTTATCTATCATATCAATGGTGGAAAGCGCGTCCCCTGAACTGTTTCTTTGTTAGGAGTAAGTGCCTCATCAATCTCGAGCAGATCAACCCGCATACGCAATTAAAGCCAAACAGAGTAGCGAGGGCTGTGATTTGAGGGCACGCCGTATGTACGATGTCCCAGGAACACAGGCAGCCACGGCTCACTCGCCGTGAGCCTACGCACCTCCTCGCCTCTTGTAAGCAATCTTGCAGGACAGAAACCTTTCTCTAGCGAGCCAGAGATGGCTTCGGCCAATTTCCATTACCATCGCCTTGTTGGGGAAAGATGAAACCTGTGAGGGCAGGAACGAGGGAAGCAAAGACAGGGTGCTGGCGAGGATTTTCCAGGAAAGCTTTCTGGCCTGCCATGGGAAGTGGGCCATGGGAGGTCACCTCCCTCAGCAAGCGCTTTACTCCCATAAAGGAGGCTTGTAAGCTCCTCAGCTGATGCTTGGGGATCCTCAGACTAATTAATATCCCAGGCTACTGCTTGATGTAAACACAGCTCAATCCCTACCTTGTACATACCGTGCTTGTTCACGTGCCGCGGTAACAGGAGGGCGATAGTAAGATGTGCCAAGGTGAAAGTAGAGAAACGAGCATTTTGTAGCATTTGCTACATTTTTTTTAATCCTTCCCTGAGCATAAAATTCAAACTCAGAAGTTTTCCTTGCCCTCCTTTACCTCTGGTTGCTATTTGGGTTTCCTTTTCTGTGTTTAGATGTCTCCAAGTCATGTTTTGCAATTTGATTGCAACATGAACAAAGGAGATTATTTTTACTAATTCTTTCATTTAAGAAACAAAAGTTCACATCGACTGAAGTGCTGATTACAATTAAGTTGTTTTAGTCAGAAAAAATTCCTAATAGAATTTCTTTTAATCAGTTCAGACCTGTTTTACTGTTTTGTTGGAAGTAAATTCAATCATGAAAACGTGAAGTTACTTGCAAAGGTTTTCTATTGTTTTGACTAAAATATCTCCTCTTAACCTGGAAGACAATTAGTGCCATCTTGGCACTAATGTTGCTTTGATTTCTTTTAGTCCCAACGATTCCTTTTCATAGTTTGTTGGCACTTTGAGAAGGAAACAAGTTATTTGCAGAGCTCTAGCCTTTGTAGCACGGTGCGTGTGTCTGCACGTCTGTGTGTTAATCCAGAAATGTTCATCTATTCTGGGAACTTGATCTTGGATTGAATCACAGAAATGCACGCCACTGGGTACGTGGCAACTGGAATAATTATATTCTTGCTAAGTTTCAAATTCGTTTGGATGGGAAAATGTTTTCCATCATTACATGTTACTGCATTATAGGAAAAGAGTTGTCCTGTTCCACTGCAGAGAGGATGGCATTTAGATCTAAATCTCATTAATAACTTTCATCCAGTAGGCTGGAAGATATTAAACACTGAATTATCTTAATTTCTGTTATGGTATTCCACCATAGCTTTATTTCACCATGAAGTTAGAAAAAAGGTAAGTAAATGTTACATCTTACACTTCCTAATGAAAAAGGCAGTCCTCCAACAGGGCCAAACCAAACAGGTTATAACAGAGACACACACACAAAAAAGCTGTCGAGGAAATGTGCAGTAAGGGACACATGCCAGAAAAATGGTGCAGTTTGTGCTTTGTAGGCACGAAAAGCAGAGCTCTTCTCCCCAGGCCGTACAGGTTTAATATGAACTCTCTTTGCCTGATCTGGTGGGTCCTCTAAGGGCAGGGGAGAGAAAGAAACACTCACAGAGCAAAATTTGTTTCAGACACCACATCTACCTTACACGAGTCACTGTACTTCAGTAACGCTGCTTTCTTGCTGCTGACTAGATAGGGAATCCCAACCAGACATCTAGACCGTAGAAAACGTAGATGTCTAAATGGGGATAGACAAAGCCCATCCAGACGCCTGCATACAACAGCAAAGAGGTTCCAATTCAAACAACCAGACTTAAAGAGGAACCAAGTCTTTAAACTTTACAATTTACCATCATATCTCTGAATATGATAAGCCTCAGATTTTATCGTAGAGAGTTCTGGCTTCTAGTCAAACTGTACACCATCAGCCTTATTGCAGCCCGTGTTGAGAATTGGTAACATCAGAAATAGGCAAAAGTGGGACTTACAGTCTCAGATAAATTAGGACAAAATTGTTTAAGTGTGATATTCAAACTAAACTTTTTCAGAAGACTTGAAAAATTCCACGCATTTCTGTTTTCCCCTCTCTTGGGTGCAGAATAAGCATTCTAAGCTTCAGCAACTGATACAACAGAGAATCTGTTCAGAGGGTCCTTTAGTGCGTACAGCAACACTGAACACAGAGCAGCAGAGTCCTATGGAAACGAAAGCATTTCTCTAGCGCTGCAAGATGGATTGAAAAGGAATTTGGGAAACTGAGCGCTTGGAAGCAGAACAAGGGGACTAGGCAGGCTAAAAGAAATGAAGTTATCAAAACACGACAGTAAAGTAACACGAGGGATATACACTAAGCTGATGAAAAGCAATACAGAAATAGGCACGAAAGCTGCTTGTCAAAATTAACTAATCAGTAGGCAAGCATTTGGGTTGGAGGTTCTCTAAACAGCAAGTATCTGTTGAAAGAGTATTTGAACTTCCTAGCGTCACTGAAATCCCTTTGCATTAGCCGATAGTTTGGCTCTCTGAGCTGCACAGGGAGTGCAGGATTGTCAGTGTTAGCTCTGAATTTTCTGGCTTTTGCGAGTTCCATTATTTTATCACTGTAGGTTTTGTTGTTGGGGTTTTTTCCACGCGTACATGCAGATTACCATTCTGCTCACAGAGCTGCAACAAGAAAAGGGAAAACTGGCTGCCCTGGCAGTATTCCCTAATATACTTTGTGCAGCTACTGATTGCATTCATGTTTCTCCCACAGCAGCCCCCTGCGTGCAATGAGGAAAACATACAGGCAGTAGAAAAATCACTGTCAGAGCAACAAGCTTTGACTAGCCTCTCTATTGCCTGTGAATGTATTTGAAGTGAAGAGAGGTTGCGGGGAATCTAACCATGACTCCTGTTTGCGAGTGAATACAAATTTCATGTCTGGGTGACCGTCTCCTAATTGCTGCTGAATTTTTTTTTTCCCCAGTGGAGCTGACTTTTGAAGCTGGTTCTTCCTGAGCAGCCTGTGCGAAGCCAGTGCCTGCTAGGATGCAATTAGCAAGAATTAGTGCAGGTGCTTCTCTTGGCTCCCGTCCGTGGGAGTCAGCAGTGCAGCTCGGAGCTCCTCACCTCCACGCCAACCTGGGAAGACTCCTCTGGCAGGGATGCACAGTGCTGCTCGGCTCCTCCGCACAACACAATTGAGAGTTACTCACAGAAAATGAGATTTTTTGTCTGGGTGTTGGTTTATTTAAAGCTGAGTTTTCATTCTAGTTACTGTCTCTGCATAATGGACAAGAGCACTTTAGCTCCTATCCATGTCATTGCTGATCAATATTGATCTGAAATGTAGGTATAGTCATTGTGTATTTAGCATCTTTGAGAGCCAGAGCTGAAGAAGTAACATGTTTCAGTTCCACCTATTGCAAGTTAGTCATGGGATAAACAGATTTACCATGCCAGTAATTCCGAGATGAACTGGTAAGGTGAACAAAATTATTTTAGAGTTTAGCAGCATCACAGTCTGTGTTCAGCATTAACAACTCACACTTATACTATCCTTACCCAATTTTGAAGCAGCTTAAGGGACGGGTGCATATAGATGGAGCAGCTGAGGCAAAGTGCGGTGCAGTGACTTCCCAAGTTGTTCAACAGACGCATTGAGAAAGCTAGGAATGAAAGCCAAGTCTCCTGAGCTATAACCCTCTATCCTCCAGTAACACCCCCTCACTTTATGGCCCCTTCATTTTCATCTTTGTTTACTGTCTTATTTCTCCAGTGTGAGTGTACACAGAAACACTTCACTCAGCAAAAACCCTCAACTCTCTAAGTGCAAGAACTGGAGTACCCACAGTTGTTGAAGAGTTGAACTTCGTGAGATGGGCAAGGGCTTGAGGAGAGGGACTGAGCTAATGCCCTGTATTTATGTGGTGCCTTGCAACTATGACTGAGGTCCGTAAGGCTAGTACTTACAAATGCTAGGGATGCCACAATTAATACGTTGATACTAACATCTGATTCTTCAAAATGTTACTGCGTGGAAACTGAGGATCCCATCCATAAACATAATTATTCCTTGAAATACTGACTTTAACTTACACATGAAGTACAACTTCTGTCTTGTTTTCCACACTTGGTTCCTAAAGACAGATATCAATTTATATTCTAAGAAAACGTATCCTTGCAGTAAGGAGAGAGGGCTGCCCTAGGAATTACATGAAAGACATTCTTAAATGGCAGGTGGTACAAAGTAATGCAGGGATTGACCATACAGAGTCCTTGGCTGTTGACAAGTCCGAAAAGATAAACTAGGGTAAACATAGGCAGTTAAGATACTGACACTGTATTGGTGGGCTAGAAGAACGTGTTAGGTGAAGTGATAGCAAGAGCAGCAGCAAGTCTCAGACGTCCTGGTAAACTGGGGGAAAAGATACGGCTGTTGAAGTGTGGGCGCTCTCCGTCACTTGTGCATATACCAGTCCAGATTTGTCCCCCTCCTACCACAGCATCGCCATTCTCTACCTGAAGACACATGCTGGCTGTGCTAAATCACGGCCACTGATAAAATATAAGCACAAATTAGAATGTGTGCAAGAACTACCTTAACTGTGACCACAAGTTTCCAATATACAGAATTTCATACAGTGCACCGAATTGGATGATGCAGTAGGCACTTCTCTGTTCTCACCCTTATTCCCTAGCTGTACATAAGCTACAGAATAGAGTTTCATTAAAGCAATGGATATATCAGAAACCACTGGCACAGTAGAACTGTATTCCCACACAGCATAATTGAGGCTGCAAGAAAAACGGCAGGTTGTCCTTCATAAATATTTTTAAATTAAACTGTAGAAAAGTCTGACTTACACTCATTTTGTGAACTTTAAAGATGACTATTTCTATCTCGACACCTACGTATGTTCCCACACAAAATACTGTACTAATTTACAGTAAAAGAACACAGAGGATTATATCCTGACGGAGACTTATACCTTAAAACACAATAGAAATAGTAATATTCAGAGATGCAGAAAGTGCAGAGTAGAAAGATACATTGCGGGGGATGAAGGGGGAAATAAATTCACAAAACCCACCAAAAATTGGGGTTGTGAGGAGAGTTTCAGCTCTGTTGTTGCAGCGAGAAAGGGCAACAGACAAAGGAGAGTCATGCCCCATGATATGGCCAAACCTTGGTTAATGTAAATCAGAATTAAGACTGATATGTTAGTATAACTTTCATATATGGACTTATATCTGATTGTCTAGATTTAAAATATTACAGGAAATGTAGAAAAAGTGGGTCATAAAGATTAAGCAGGATTTTTCCACTCTTTCACGGTGTTTTTTGTTAACAATACAACATCCATTGCTCTAGATTGATTTATTTTTGGGGTTACTATTTGCATCCTTAGCTTTTTGGAGAGTAAATTCCAGATTCAACACGATGTTTAGGTACAAATACGGCTATAAAAAAAGCCTTCTCCAGAGTGTCTGCATGTTTGCATCCTGAGCTGCACAAGTAAAGCCAGTAAAGAAGTCAGTAGGAGTTTTCCCAGTAACATTAGCTACATTACTCCCTCCAGCCAAACCCCCAAACCAAACCCCCCAGGACATTGCAGCTTGATCTCTCTACTTCCCCATCTCTTTTGGGATTCATGGGATTTTTACCTCTGTTCTTCCCAGGTCTGCCACAGACAGGCTGGAAGGCTTTGAGGAAGTCACCTCATTGGGGAATGCTTCCCCAGTTTATAAAATGCAAATAATGATACTTCCTTCATGTGCTGCAGACCAATAAGGAAATGCGCGGTAGAAAAACCCCAGCAAGTTGTTATAATTAGGAGAAATTTCCCATGCACAGGTGTTGACTAAAAGAAACGACAGAAATCTTACCTGCCGTATCTCACGAGTCCCAGTTAAAACTATCTAATATTCGTGCCCGTAGAGCTAAGTTGGTTCCAGAAAAATCCATTGTGGCAGTAGCTTTGGGCTTCTACCCCAAGATCAAAACCACCACTGCCACATAACTCAAAATGGTGACCTAGCATAAGTTCACTCTCCCAGTTTAAATATGTTCAGAAAGTATTGACAAGAAGTGTGCTCCTGGCACGTTTTCATACTCAAGCAGGTACTCCTCATACTCTCTGTCCTCCTACAGCTGGGGGAAAGCTGGAATAAGGTGCTCTGACTAATACGGGGAAAACAAAGTCATGTGCCCACACCTGCTCTGGATCGCAGCGGTACTGCAGGTGATAAAGCTGGGCACAGAATTAATTGCTGTAGCACTATGGCCAAATACCCTGCATAGCACAACCTGCGCAAGGCTACGCCTGGTTTTATATCTGCCACAAAACAGGGGCCAGTGTTAAGGTCTGCTGCACACAACACTCAGGATATTCCTTCAATCTGCTGGTGGGGACGTACAATTTGAGCGTGGCCTTGGCGTGCAAAGTGGTGCTGAACGAAACCAGGATCTAGCGGATCATCTTGTTTGATTTGCTGCAGGTTCCTCCAAGGCAGTGATTTCCTCCAGCCCCAACTGAACAGGAGTTTTAGGCTTGGGAAGCTCAGCTGCATCACATAGTCAGAGACTGAATCAGAAAAGAAAAGAAAGAAAAAAATACCAAACAAGTTTCCCGCAGACGTTGAGGGCTGCCTGCCTCTGCTCCCTGCAAAACTGCTTTCCGTGTAGCCATCTAGTGGAAGGCAACCGAAATGTTCCCAATTACGAAAAAAAATAGAGAGGGTTATTTCAGGCATTCAAAAGACCTCAGTACAAATACCTGACAAGTCAAAAGGAACAGCCACCTCACTGAAAGTTTTCCTAAAGCATAAATTTCAGTTCCACAGTAGCAGTTTTATTAGGCAGCCTCCTGTCTTTAAGAAAACATAATAGGGGATCCCCAAATGTAATGGGTTGATTTCTCCTATCAGGCTGGTTCTACTTTGATGTAACTCCGTTCTGCATTAGATGAGTTTGTTTCCGATTACAGGAAGGTAAATGAGATGGGAATTGGGCCTATTAGGTGTATATTTAGCTGCTTCCCTAAGCAATCTATTTTTTCACAACCAGGGCTTGCTTGTTTGAGACAGGTTTAAACAACTAATAGAAAAACTAACTCCCTGCCTGAAGAAACCCAGTTTTGTTCTTACCATTAGCACAGCCACAGGTGACCCCAAAGGACCGAAGTTCCACTGCCGCTGTGAGCAGGTGCGTACTGCTCCACTCGCTAAAATACCTTGGGGGGAAAATTCCTGCTCCTTCGTAAGTGTGAAGCAAACGCAGGAAGCACTATACCAACTTAGTAGGGAAACCATGAGGGACAAACAGAACATTTCTTAAGCTACTGTTGCAACTAAGCAAGGAGGCAAAACAGTCATGCTGCACTCTATCCCAGACAAATCTCTCTAGTTTTCCATGTATTAATAAAAAGAGAATGCAGAACTGCATTACCTGTACTTTCTCCCCAGCTCCTTCTTCACTCCAATACTTTCATTTTAATTGCCAGCTGGGTTCACAAGAAACAAGTGATTCTGAAAGACTGAGAGATGCTTTAGTGAAGGGCAGCAGTGGTAACTGAATGTTAATTCTGCTCCCAACTTCCACTCACTTTCCAGACTAGAGCAATTTATAGCCGTATTGCTCCCTCAGTTTCTCCACCTGTAAACCGAGAAATGGCAGGGTGAAAAAACACCAGAAGTTGGGATTCTTTTAGTGCAAGGTTGGTCTCATCATGTAAGTTCTGATATTAAAAGTAGTGTCCAGCTGAAGTATTTCCTCCATAAGGTAAATGCTAACAAGTAATCATCTCTTCCTGGTTTTACCTAATTTACAAGTGCTGTGAACTCTAATGGTTTCACACCTAGCTCTGGGTTATGCCAATGCATTGATTAAATGACAAGAGAATCGGGTTTAACATTTGCAAAGCATTTTAAGGATAAAAGACACCAATAAGCTGTAAACTGAGTATTATTGGATCTATGCAGAGCTGAACCGGAAAGGTGAAATTACCAGCATTGCCAGTATTTTCAAATCATAACATTGGATAAAAATGCACACCTGATTCCTGATGTTGAAAAGTATCTTTCTGACTGATGTCAATAGAGCGAGAGGATAAGAAATGTGTATGAAGGTTTCAGACTGGGAAGCAGGAGGATCGTACTGAGCTAGGTTGCTTTATTCCGAGTTCCCTCTTACTCCATGAAAAGCTGAGATAACTGGACAGACTTAGGTTGTCTGAAGGGCAAATTACTATCTAGGCTAAGCTGGGACTGTAGAATTTGTCCTTACGTGGTTCGTTTTATTTATAATTTGAGCTCTTTTTTGCCTCCAAGATAGTCCCATAATAGAAACAAACAATTACAGACGCTGAGTTACTCTAGGCTTTTGGTCGCATTTTTCCTAGAAACACAAAGGTCTCATTTTTTTATTTTTCTGAATTCCCAGGGTTTACTTGCACAACTCCCATTAATATTGATGGGAGTTAGATATCTTAAAAATCCCAATGCACACAAAAAAAGAATAGACTCCTAAGTGAATGTCTATTATAAAATGACAAAGAGCTGTAGTCTTTGCAAAAGCCGGCAAAGAGTATTCTTCTGTTTAATGCTCTAATAAGTGTCCTATTATCCATTTAGTTCAATTACACTGAATGAGTCTGGGTTTTCCAAAGCCTTTCACTTTGTCACAGTGAGTACAGGGAGGCTGACAAGAAAGATGAGCCACTGCTAGCTCTTGGGTAGCTACACTGATCTCTCACTATACCTCAGTGAGAACCAGGATCCACTCATTAGCAGAAAGGAAACAGGCATGACAATGGCCCCCAGTAGAGCCCTCGAGGTACAAATCTGACAATGATCCCGTTGTAAACCTCTTATGATCAAAATGTTTTTATTCTCATCCATTACCCAATCTTTAGGGGCTCAGACTTAGAAAACAAGGAGGAAATGGCTCCCTCCTGAACCGCTCAGAAGAATATAAGACCATGCTGAACAATTCAAGCCAAGAGCTACATGGGTTTTGATATGCTTCTTAATTCTCAGAAATTGGTTTTGTTGTTTTTCCACAACAGTGACTTTTTCTTTTAAGACACCCATTTTCTTTTTAGGAGAAGCCCTCCTCGGTGCCACAGAATGGGACACAAATACACAGTGCTTTCAAGTGGAGAAAGTATACAGAGATATCTCAAGCAGCAGTGATACCATCACAAGTTAGTTAATCTTATCCTATCAAAAGGGTCAGTATTTGAAAATAATGGATGCAAGATAATTACAGACTTCAAAGATATTTCATAGTATTTTAGCATACACTATATATTTAAAGGTGGAGTGTATATGCAGAGTTCTGTTTTATCCCACCTCGTCTTTTACATTTCATGTTTTAGCCACTTACCCAACATGCAGAAAGACTAGTAGCAGAAATCATATATATATATATATATATTCCATTCAGTAAATAATCCAGTTTCTTAAGTTACTGAAACACACATGTATGCAATAGAGTGTCATCGCTCCACAAAAGCCCCTATAACATATTGGGTAATAACACATTTTAAAAATTGGCTACATTTTTTTTTTTATGAGGTACACCATAACAGTAACTTTGGAAGTGTTACGGCATGTCTGGTAAACCATAAGCAATTGAAAAATTATATTGGTCAACACACACATACATAAAGATATATGCATACGTGTATGTGTGTGTATATATACATACCCTGATATGGTTATTTGAATCTGCTGCAGGGATTGGATTAAGAGGTCATACAGATTCTTTTTCTTTCCACCATTCTTGATTGGGGTCCTGTCAAATCATTGCTCGTTTCCATCTACCAAAACTTCCTAAGAGGAACAGCAGTTGGCATCTTGATCCCTTCTGTCTCTATCTTAGTTTTGAGTTCTTCTTCCTAGACAGGTGATGCTATTCAGGTGAAGAAAGCTCTGTCAGCCCCACGTGGAAACACTTTTCCCTCTGTGAGGCACACCTGATCCCTAGCACCCCGTCCCTCGACCGCTGCCGTTGCCTGCGTGCTACAGCTGCTGGCAGCTGTAACAACCATTGCAGCCTGAGGAGCAGTTAGAGTGAAGATTTGCCCCGGCTTTCCCTTATCCAGCTGTTTAAACAGAACCCACTAAGTTATGCCAACACACACCAATTTTATACTGGCTTAAATATTTCCATCGGAAGAGTGCTTCCACCAATGTAATTACCGGGCTATTGTCCCTACTACGGATACAGTTACACTGACACCGTCGTGTCTTCTGCCAGTTACTACTGTCATACCCCAAGGAATAAGCCTTGTTTGAGGAGTTAAAAACTATTTTAATATAAATAAATATTCAATAAATCAAAACCAAAACAACTTCTGGGTGGAGATACTCCAAGCACACAGGTTTCTTTGCCCGTTAGAGGAAGTTCGGGATGTCACGTCTCCTTGTTCCCAGCACACACCCCAGCCTGCAGCGTGCACACACGGTCCTTCTTCATTTCCCCTGTGAGAAGTGCTCAATGTTCTCATCTACCCAATGGCACCAGCATGTGAAGGAAAGAAATAGACTGGCCTTCAGCTTTTTTTTCCAAAGATAACCAAGGACTTTTCCCATCCTGATCCAAATCAGCATGAATAGGTGCTGCTGTAGGTGCAACATCTCCCACATGGCTCATTCCTGTCCCTGCTTGGGCTTTGCAGAGAAAGTTGGAGGACCAACAAATGACAGAATCCTGACTTTTACAAGTTGAGTATCTATGCCCATAACCAGCCAGGATATTTGACTACACTAGCAGAAATGGTTAATACAGGGATACATCTAAATCCACTTCTCATAGGTTTTGGTCCAGTACTAGAGAATGACCAAACTCATGGATACGTGGGTCATTTTTGGTGCACTGAGGGAGAACACACAAGGGTGTTGATCGGAGTTGTGGAGGGTCAGGACTGAAGGCTTGCTCCTTTAAATTCTATTAAACAATAGCCCAAGATTTCTAACAAGGTGCTCAAAAGACATTATCTTAATAGCAGAAAATGTCTTGGCTGGTTTAAAGAGGTGGCTTTGTCGGATTGTAATACGTATTTCAAATGTTTTACAAAGTATGCAATGGCAATCAACATTTGACACTGCACTTGAACGTCAGAAAGATCTTTCTAGAAAACTGCTTTTTTCTATTGATGTCAATTTTCATTTCCATTCAGTAGAGAACTTGTTAACAAAAGAGTGAATGTGACCAAACCATTCTCTCTATCTGTGATTACACAAAACATGTCCCTTTTCAGTAAACTCAAGATGTAATTATTTATGGCCTCACTGATCTCAGCTCTTTATTGCCTTTAAACCCTTTTTCAGTATATCTTCAGTGATTCAGACCAACTCTTGCCTTTATGGATATGATAATAATCTAAAAGCCAGAGTCTCAAAAAAAAGTTACAACTTTTTTTAAGTAAACGAGTTTATCAGTGAGGGCTAAAATAACACAGAGAAGTATGCCAAGATTGAAACAAAAACAAAAAAGCAACCCCCCCCCAAACCATCAGCAGAATTTCAAATACCATCCCAAGTTTGGATAGCTATAACACACTTTAAAGACAGCAGGAAATCTGTCCAGGAAAGACATGTCAGGAGGACACTTGTATGAGTTTAAAAAGTGTTTCTCAGGAGATTCAACTCACCGAATATTGAAATCAATGCAAAGACTACCAGTGTCATCACTGGGTATTGTATTGATCTGAAAATGAATTGCTATCTCACTGTTGTCTATTTAAAAGTTCATCTTTCCCAACATGTATTGGCCATGTCAAAATCCTGATTTTCAGAATAAATATATTTGTCCAGCTTCCTATTCCATTTTTTTTCCAGTACCTACTAAGAGTAGGTAACGATACCTTGTTACAATATATTCTTCATAGTACTTTTAGCTGATTAAAATAAACAAATAGGGCTTAAATACAGTATATAAATAAAATCAAAAGACCGAAGGCCCACTGGTCTTATCAGCCTGGACGAGGATTATCAAGCAATAACTGACATTGGTTAGGATTGAATTTATACTTGTATGTGTCTGGATGAAAACTTTGAATTTCCTTTTCTTTGTTTCATCTTCCAGGAGTGATTGTACTAGTGGTGTTTATTACCAGCGAGCTGTGAAAAATATCAAAAGTATTTTAGGAACGTGTGCTGAAATCAGGATTCATTTTGTTCCCTTGAAATCTCATTTTCTTCCACTCTTCCATAAAAGTTTCAATAGTCCACTAAGAAAGCAAAAATAATGCAACACTGACCTGGGCTTCTTAATACACATCATAGAAGGCAAGCAAGGATGCCACTGAAACAAGCAACTTTCAAGTGACCCTTGATTTGTCATGAATTTGAAAAAACAAGTCAAACAATTTTGGTTAACAAACAAGCTAAACCACCACAACATATTTTTGAACAAAACTGTGACAGACTAAAGGTAAATGACCTGCCAGAAGTGTTTTACAAAGCTCTAGTTAGCATGGGTTTAGACGCAGGCAAAATTGCTTTGATAAAACTGCAACTCGTTTCCCAGTATAACTTCAGTATCATTATTTGTTGAAAGAAACAGAGATCCAGAAATTAAATTCTGGATCTCAATTTGGACTCAAATTAAAAAGAAACAAACAGGAATTGGGGAAAGTTTATAGAAATAGATGTAATGTGTTTAGAAATAGATTTAATGATTTAACACCCCTGATACTCCATGCCAATTTTTCAGGAGGTTTTAGAAGACAGATAGAAATAAAGGCATAGTCATACATAGTCTTTGAACAAATGCAATGCCAGACCCAATTTGCTGTTCCCTAAAAGACGTTTTAAATAACAGCAAAAGGCAAATTTAACTACGGTTACACCAGGGATGAACTCAGCCCATTGTTTTCTTTCCTGGAGGCGAAGACATTGAGTAATTATTAGAATGTTCCTTATTGTCAACGTTTGAAGGGAATAAATGACTAGGTACAAGTGTTTACCTGAGCACCATTTATTGATAGGTTGACTTCCAAATCATCTTTGGCAGAAGACCACTTCCAGTTTTTTAGTATGCAGCTGAACAATAGTTGTTTGGCAAATATCTACATACAAGTCTCTTCTGGCTACGCCTATGGAGCCTGGAGGTCTCACAGCACCACCAATATATTTTGAATAGGGTTTGCAAGCTTGTACTTGGTATGGTCAGAATTTTATCTATGATTTCATAGAATTTAGAGCTTTAACGTTGCAACTAATAGTGGTTATTAGCCACATAACGCCCACAGTTCTAGTCTCATGAAAATGTGATGTGCCATCAGTGCACAGCTTGAGAGACCGTATAAACTTTATGGGCCATATGAGAATTTCTGGCTGAATGGAAGAACTTGGATGGCCTCTGAAAGACACCTCATGGCTGAGGATTCAGGCTGTCCGACAGTCTCCAGCAAGCAATCGTCTCTTGGTGGTTCCCCTTATTCTAGAACAGTGAATGCTAAAAGAAACAAGGCAATTTAAATGCTTTTTCACCTTTAGGTTATTAATAACATGTCTGCCCCCTCTTCCCCCCCCCCCCAGTGCCCCCTCCTTAATTCCATGATAAAAAAAATTAATTACATTTTAAATACTGTGGGCAGGAGCTCCCCTCATTAATACCCGCTGCCATTAGGACATTAAAGCCCACCTGCCTGCACTAGGATCTGGTAACGTTCTTGCTGCCATTCGCACTTCTAATTTTCAGTTTGCACATGGATGGTTCACCCTAAATCCAGAACCACCTAATTGCGTGTGGTGTCGCTGTGTTCCTGGAAGTTTTACCATCTGTCCTCTTGTTACGTAATCCCTCTGACATTCCCTTTAAAAATGCAATAAAATAGGGCTAGCATAAAAGATGCGGCTGCAATACAGGGAAAGACACCATCTCACTTCCCTGCAGAGGAAAAATGAGGGTCAAATTCTACTGCTACTCTTGCAGCACACTCATGTACGCCTGAAGATTGTCACCTGGCCCTCTAGCAGGGAGAGAAGTAAAAATTATCACACAATTTTTGCCTCCTAGAAGGGAAAAGTTTGGAAGAAGTCTCTCCAGTGTGAAAGGTTGATATGCCATAGCCACAGATATGCCACCATATGCAAGCACCCCTGATGATCTGCCCTGAAGAAACCACGTAGCACCCACTTTGCTGTGTCACAGGGGCCTTCAGTAAGTAAAGTAGCCACCGGGAGCCAGAAAAACCTTGATGCCTGCGACAGCACATTACAATTATAATTTCATCCTGAGCTTATAATATCCCTTTCCACCATCCCACTGCAAGGATGAAAAGGGTCTCCTTCATGCATCGCTGTGTGGCTTCTTGAAGGAAGTGTTTTGTATTTTAGAGATTAGCCCACCTACTTTATGCTACGGTACGGGAGTTGCCAAGGGAGGTACTCGTTATAGCAAATCCTTCCACCCAAGTGCTAACAGCACAAAATTGATTTGCTCTAAATATCTTACCAACTCTCTGAAAGAAGTAAGTTGAACCTCTCTTTAATGAAGTAACATGATTATCAGTACACAGTATTACAGAAAAGTGATAAGTAATAGAAAAAATTGAATTATAGTAATGGGATACTTAAATCATTCTTTACATGTGTTCCCAGAGCGGTTGTGGGAAAAGCTGCGGAAAAAGGCTGTTCTTCTTTGACCAGTGGATTTGCTTTTGTTTGGTTAATTAATGACATTCAAAATTTACTTGGGAAATTCCTGTCGTGTTCGAGGGAAGTTTCTATTTCACAAGGGCAGTTACAGCACAATTATACTGACGATATGAAGTGAGAGGCTCTGGGCTTTTTAAAATAAATGTGTTTGTTTTTCAGACAGGGGAAAATAACTTTCCTCTGTTAAGAGACAACATAATGTAACCCATAAATCTATACACTTTACTACACAGGCAAAGGACTCAGCTGTGAGCTAGACTGCAGATACTTTCTATCAAAGGAGTACCCAGAAAATTGGCCATTGTACATTGAAAATCTTGTCTTTAAACCTTCCAGGACAGGACAAATAGAAAGAAAGCAGCATTTAATACATTTCATGTCAGGATTATATTATCTCTTAATCTCTGTATAGGTACATAGATGGCCATCCAATTACATGTTTCCAGGTAGAAAAATGACAACCACAATTTCAGATGATGAAATGGCCAGGATCCCATATAATACCTTGTGTATTGGAAACATGCTCCCTAAGCTAGCCAAAAGCTAGCAGGAATAGCCACAACATAGTTAGCAACTGATGAAGACACAAGCTCTAGCTTGTCCACTCACAGTTTTGGCCTCCAAGATGATGACTGAAAAGTTGCGATCATGTTGTTTGTTCTCAAATTCAGATCCAAGTCCCGGGTCCATTTTCCTTAATACACTAGATCTGTTACTCCACAAGAAAAAAAAAAAAAAACAGAATATTTTTTTTTCTTCCAGTCACGCAGCTCCATGGTGGTACAGTATGACACATAAAAAACTAGCAACTATGGAAATTTTTCTTGCGTTTGACTAGTGAAATTTGCATTGGTAGGAAACATATTCCCTACACAAAACTCCCTGTGGCCTTCAAACCTGCTTGTGGACTGATGAGGCACACTGCCAATGACTTCAAAAATTTCACATTTGCTGCAAAAATATAACATTTTTCAGCAGTTTATTATGGGATCTTTCCTTAAGGGAAAAAATGTCATAAATAGCATTCTGGAAGAAACACCTTGCCTTGAGACAGGGTGTTTATCAAAACATAATGGAACCTCTGAGTAGTTCTTCTCACTGGCGCTCAGCTACACGTAACAGAGTAAGAACCAGGTTAGCCAGTAACCTTGGAGTTTGCATAGGCTGCAAAGGACATAAAGTTAATTTTAAAATAACGGTTATTGTGATACCGTATTATATAAGGTAATCAGAATGTTTAATATATTTGTATGTTCATTTAATTAATGACAGACTGGCTAGAAAACTGACTTAAACTGTTCATTGGCTTCAGATAAGCAGCCTCCTGCTAAACAGAGTGAAGGACCATTGGAAGATCTTTGCACTTACCTTAGAAGATGCTGCTTTCATGACATAACTAAATACATTTATTTTCTGGAAATGGTAGATCTGATGACTAAGAGATTAGTATTCACTCCTGTTCTAACTCGTTTATTCCTCCCAGCATTGCTTCATCAGTTTTAGAGGTTATTGCCACTTCAGTAGTTTTGAGACTGCACTCTAGGCCAGGTCTGGAGAAAGATCTACCTGAAAATAATTCCTAGGGAGAAAATAGTAACTACTGAAATAATATCAAGCCCTGACAGTGGAGTAATATACATAATAATCTCCAGCCTGTGACAAACTATGAGCAACGTTAACACAGCTGGTTTTGCCAATCCGGGAGCAAAGTGATCCAAAAGAACGGTAACAGTTAAAAAATGAAGATAGACTAAAATAATCTCCCTAAAGAAATTCCACCGTGAATAAAGTGCATTGATTCTACTGTAGGATCTGAAGAAGCAAAACTTCTGTGACTCGGTACCACAGGGCAAAGGCCTTAGGGTAAGAAAGACAGGCATGTAGCTCTTTTATTGCGTCAAAATGCCTTTCTCTTGTGTTCTGTACTCTTCCGGCTATAAAGATTAAATATGTTGGTTTAAAGAAGCTGTTGGGCACTTGAGCACAAACTCTGGCGGTTTTCTGATCTGCGGGATGCTGAACTCTGAGAGGAAGAGAATCAGCGGGCTCTATGCTTTAACACCCAAAGTCCTGGCCTCCTCGTTACGGGGATGTGTGGAGGCAGCAACATTAAACAAAATGAAAGGTTTTGCCTTCAAAATATTCAATATATATTTCAGCTATGGTTCAATACAGACAGCCCCCCAGCAGTAATGATCCCTTCGGTTAGTGTTAAAATCTCCTTTAATCTTCACAAATACACAGAAAATTCAAAGCTTTTGCAATCCCAAGGGCATTGTACACAATATTTTTAGCAAGCTTATTAAAGTTGCCGTGCACTTCACACAGGGATGAGTGACCCAACTCAGGTGACCACAGTGCATCAGCTGTCGAAGACTTCTTCCTTCTTGTGTCACAAAAAGCAGCGGGCCGTAGAAAACGCAGCTTGCTGCAGACAGGCACAACTGGTGGGTCAGTCAGCCATATGCATCAGCTACTAACGTATAGATTACCACGCTCTCATGAGCAAAAAGCAGCATCGAGAGTCCTTTAGAAATAAGAATATTACAGGACTGATGTAGTCATGTTAATAATGGACAATACAGCTAAGAAGAGGCTTTTTATTAAAGCCTATTATTTGGTTTAGTGAAAATAATAGCTTAACTGCTGTTCAGTCTGTTTCCCCCCTGAAGAGCATATTATTTCAAGTATTTCTAGATGTGAAATGAGGGCTTTATTATCTTGGATTTTGAAAAATAAAATAAAAGATGAGAACAAATCATAATGTTTCCTGACATTTTTTCTATACTTGAATCACAAGGACTTAAAAAATATCTTGTACAATAGCTCTGAGTACCATGTTCTTGGAATATTTGATTCTGACAAAAGCAAATTGCAGTTTCAAGTAATTCAGACATTAAATGTAGCCCCCCTTAAATGCTGATCCTCTTAGAGTCCTCATTTTAGCATTTATTTCAAAGTTATTTTCCAAAAATGGGGTTTTTTTTCCAAAGAACTCTGAAGTTTATCATTTGTCTCATTGCTGACGCTCATTAATTATACACATTGTAATGAATCTTCAACTAGCTCAACTACCAAAAAAGCATCTCTCCTCTCTTGGGGAGAGGCAATGGAATCACATCTATCTACTGTGCAGCAAAAGTGATCACATTGCTATGGATGACGGATGGAGAAAAAGGTGACAGATTTTGCAGCCAACCTTATCTTAATTATCTTTAATTCAGATGAAGTCTATTCATAGTGTAGCTCACGTTTATTAAGATAAGAACACAAATGCAATGGCTGCAAACCAAGCAAAGCAAAGACATAGTATCAGGCTTTCTTCCTGGCTGGCATTAAATGAGCTCACCGCAGTGGAAGGATCCAGTTAGTCAATTATGTTTTTAAGAAAGATGATAGAGCACATTTTATGAGAGTACAAGATATAAACTCCCTCCTATTTTGCATCTGGTTTAAACATCCCTGATGGTAAGGAAAAGGTTACTCTTAGGAGTACAGTAATTGCCAGTAACAAGGCATGCGTTGGTATTCTTTCACATAATGATAGCATGTCAAACTTTCTGTCATCCTTTCTCTATAATGGAAATTTTCAATGATATCTCCTTGCTAAGAGAGACCAACAAGCAGAGAAGTTAGCAAAGTAGTATTCGAATGACTTTTACTTGCCAAGATAACAATCAAAACACATATCTTACTAAATTTAGCATCAATGTTTTCCCATCCCATAAATATTTTAGAGATGTCAAATCTCTCCCCATTCTTTGGGAGGGCAAATAGGAGGACTTCTGAATACGAGAAAGAGCAACAGACTGACTTTTAAAGTCAGCGTAATGAAACAACAACAAAAAAACAACCCCCAAAAGAGATATAAAATGTGCACTGCAGCCATCACCCAGCCATGCTAGTACAAAATACACTGACCACAGTGATGTGTCTGACAAAGCAATAAATTAAATTATTATTTTTTTGATGACTATTTGTTGGCTCCTTGGGCTATCACGTAATATGCCAAATCAAGAAACTACTTTATGTTAATGAATTTAGAAAAAAGCCATGCTCAGTAAAGGGGAAAAAAGGCCCACAGTGACAACAAGTTCTATGCAATAATCACAGAGCACGGCAGTGATGCCGTGTGTGGTGGGTTGACCTTGGCTGACGTGCCCACTGAAGCCGCTCTATCGCTGCCCTCCTCAGCTGGACAGGGGAGAGAAAACATAACACAAGGCTCGTGGGTCAAGATAAGGGCAGGGAGATCACTCAGCAATTACCGTCACAGGCAAAACAGACTCAACTCAGGGAAATTAATTTAATTTATTATCAATCAAATCAGAGCAGGGTAATGAGAAATAAAAACAAATCTTAAAACACCTTCCCCCCACCCCTCTCTTCTTCCCAGGCTGAACTTCACTCCTGATTTCTCTACCTCCTCCCCCCGAGCAGCGCAGGGGGACAGGGAATGGGGGTTGCCGTCAGTTCATCACACGCTGTCTCTGCCGCTCCTTCCTCCTCACACTCTTCCCTGGCTCCAGCGTGGGGTCCCTCCCACAGGAGACAGTCCTCCACGAACTTCTCCAACATGGGTCCTTTCCACAGGCTGCAGTCCTTCAGGAACAGACTGCTCCAACGTGGGTCCCCCACGGGGTCACAAGTCCTGCCAGCAAACCTGCTCCAGCATGGGCTCCTCTCTCCATGGGGTCACAGGTCCAGCCAGGAGCCTGCTCCAGCATGGGCTTCCCATGGGGTCACAGCCTCCTTCAGGCATCCACCTGCTCTGGCGTGGGGTCCTCCATGGGCTGCAGGTGGGTATCTGCTCCACTGTGGACCTCCATGGGCTGCATGGGGACAGCCTGCCTCACCATGGTCTGCACCAGGGGCTGCAGGGGAATCTCTGCTCTGGCGCCTGGAGCACCTCCTCCCTCTCCTTCTTCACTGACCTTGGTGTCTGCAGAGCTGTTCCTCTCACATGTTCTCACTCCTCTCCTCCGGCTGCTATTGCGCAGCAGTTCTTTTCCCTTTCTTAAATGTTATCACAAAGGCGCTACCACCGTCGCTGATGGGCTCAGCCTTGGCCAGCAGTGGGTCCGTCTTGGAGGTGGCTGGCACTGGCTCTATTGGACACGGGGGAAGATTCTAGCAGCTTCTCACAGAAGCCACCCCTGTAGCCCCCCCACTACCAAAACCCTGCCATGCAAATCCAATACAACGTTAGAGGTACCAGGGATCCTTCTAGGTAGATGCCTTCCAGGTAAATGCCTACTTAGTGCAGCCATGACTTTGCTGCCTGTGTGGAAAGCATGAGCTCACTTAAGAAAAGCAGGGGAGAGGAAGGGGAAAGCACTCTGCCTTCAGCTGCTCCTCCTGTTTCTGGCATAGAAAAAGGCAGGAGATGCCATATGTGCTAATTCATCTTTGTCCCCCCTCCCCAGTCTTCGACTGGATTAGGGCTTTTAGTACAAGCAAGATGGAAATGGGGGCAGACAGCAGAACCAGATGTCCATGCACATTCAGATCCTACATTAGGATAGGAAGAGATAACAGGGTCTCTAAATCATGGAGATAGTTAAGGGAAATGGACTGGGAGAGAAGAACCTGTATCTGCAACCTGCTTTGCAGAGTATGGCCGTCTACAGTCAAAGGTCATGGACCAATGAAGTATACTGATGGCCACCATGAAGTCCCTCTGGAAGGAGGCTGCAGCCCTCGAACTATAGTGGAAGAAAGAAACTTTTCTTTCTACAGACTTTCACAGCCCTACTAGGATCACTTTTCCCACCCTCTCTTCTCCACCGCCCAAGCAACCTACTTCAGGCCATTATATCCACCAAGCCATGACCACAGAAATGACATTTGCTGCTGCCAGTAATGGGATCACACAAGCTACTTTGCCCCTTATCCTGAGGGTGGCAGAACTTCATTTTACCTATACTGCTCAGAAACACTGAACTTGTTGCTTACCTGTGTAGCATAGTTTTTCCTCAAATGCTTGTCATTGAGAAGACAGACATTTCAAATTAGGTACTGTAAGAGAGACGGCCATGAAGAACACTGTTTTCAGTGATGTGAGAAGTGGTCACTGTTTACATATAGACTACAAAAGGTAGCGCTGAAAATCAAAACCAGCCAGCAGTTCAGTACACATAATAACCAGCAAATTATTATTTGAATAAAACAGATTTCTCAGAATGGAGAGAAGACCCACAAATCATACCCATACAACCAATACATCTGTACTCAATAGGACCCTTCCCGTAAGGAGGAACTACTCACATGAGTAGGGTATGCAAGATCACTGTTCATCTACCAAATCAATAAACATGTAGCTTACTGCAGAAAATACTGTCAACTACTAACAGTAAGGAAAAATGGGGCAGTGGAAGGTTGTGTTGCTTCAGGACTATACTGTTGGCAACAAAAAAAGGCATTATATAGGGCTGTTACAGCTACATCCAGAATACGAAAAAGGTAAATGCTCAGATGCATTTAAAACTAAAATACATTCAGAACTCCACCAGGGCTGAGTATTGTTATCATTCATGTTTTCTACTTACAATACAATGTATGCATATTTCTTGTAGACAAGGCCTGGGGGAAGAGAGAATTCAAATGAGATGTGCCATAGTTTGGCTGCCTGAGTCAGCCTGATTAGACTTTCATATATTCCGGAAGATTTACAAATGGATTGTGTGCCTTTATTTTGAAAACATCCTTGTCTACATGACAATCAGCAAATCCAAAACTGCTGCCCTTTCAAGGACACTTGTCCTGAGCACAGGAAGGTGCAAAAAATATTGATAATGGAGTTCAAAAATCTTTCTAGCTTCCCTAAAGGAGGAAACAAAAGACAGCCTGGAGGCTTTGAAGAACCACAGCTAAATATTAAACATCTATTCTGTTGGCTTTGAAAATGGATTCAGTTATAAATACATAACCACAACCAAACATTCACCTTTGTGATTTTTTTTCTCTATCTCCCTTGCAACATTATCTGTATTCTCCTTACAATATAATTAAAAGTCTTTCTGTAGCCTTCACGTTTCGCGTAACTTTACATCCCCTTCACATCAGCAGCCACTGACAAACTCTAGGATCGTCAGGTCCGTCCTCAAGAGCAACAGTGGGGCTGGTGTGGACCATGGTGCAAGGAAGGCAGGAAAGACCCTTGACCAACCATGTTCACTGCCACCCTCTTATTTCCTGGGAGCCTGGCATCAAGTGTGTGCTGTAAGCCTGTGAGCTGCTGTCTAGTTTCTTTTCCTCTCAAGGCAATAGTTATTACTGATAGCTGAGTTGCAGCCACGAAGGTTTGCTCTGTGTTGAGCTTTCTCACTGAACCATTTATTCCTTGCCTCATTATAATATTTCTAAATCCTGCCAGAAAATGCGCTGCCTCGCTCCTACTTCTCTTAATGACTTCACTTTTATTTGCCCCTTCTTAACTCAGTCACATGTCTCGGCACATGAGATGTGTGCTTCATCCTCCACACCTGGGCCCTGAAAGGTGCCAAGTGGCCGGGCACCATGCCAGCCGGCGGCTGGGGCAGCAGGGGCTGCCCACGGGGGAGCAGGGCAGGCTGGTGGGGGAGCCAGGGACAGCCCCAGACATGGGGCACCTCCCTGGGGACACACAGGACCTTGGCAGAGCTGCAGACCAGCACTGCTGCAGGGTCACCGGGGCAGGGACTGACGGCCCCGGGCTGGGCTGAAATGGGGTCTGGGGCTGTGGGCAGGGGCGGGAGGGGGTCCCAGGTGGGGCTGGGCAGGGACAGTAAGGTCTATTAGTGCTGCCAGGGCCCTGACATTGCCCCTCAGGCAGCTCATTCCTACTGTCCAGGTCACTGGGGCACAGAAAATCCTATACTGTCTTGTGATGGGCTAAGACCGGCTAACATTTCAGCTGCTTTTATATGCTACTATACCTTACATCCCTGCTCTTAAGTAAGATACATCCACAGAATCCTGTGTGCTTTAGTAACATCCTCAATAGATATTTTTTTCAAAACTCTCATGTTATAGTATACAGGTTATTTGCCACATTTGTTAACATTTTCCTTCCTTTGAAATCAGCAATACCTGGACTGAAAGTATGATCTTTTCAACTTTGTTTCATATAAAAACTTTAAGGGGAGAAAAAAAAAAAAAGACTAAAAAACCCAAGCTAATTGATGAGAAAACTGCTGCCCCACTGGTTATGAAGCTATTATTTTCTCTCTCCTGGTTTGACCATTGTCCACGTGATCTGAGACAGCTCTCATAATGTCTCCGAGAATTTGTTCTACCGCTACCTCAGTGAAGATTTCAGTTATGTCCAGCTTATGTCCTAATGTCCTAGTTAATATGGGACTTAATATTAGAAGCAAGATTCATATCAAGGTTGTGCTCCATCTGTTTTACCTTCATTAGTCTGGACTACCTTGACCGTGGAAAAACTGTAAGACTTGTGTCCTATGTTGCTCCTTTGCTTATTTTCTGGAGTTGCTATAATTGTTTCCAGGGTCATTTATTTTCGAAAGAAAAGTTCTGCAGGCCCAAAATTATAATAAACAAGGTAGCATAAGCTAGATCTGCTTGCAGTCATGTTATGCTGAAATCTATACTATCTCCTGACTTTTTTTAGCCTCTTCCATAAAAGTAGTTTTTGTATACTGTGTAGATTATTCTAAAAGTGATGTGCTAGTCTAGCTTATTCCTCCTGTAATACAAATAAAACTGGAATAAAAGGATTTCAGTGAGGCTGAGGGAATTCTAGAATTCTCCATCCTGGGTCTTTCCTCACTTTATTGCTCTCTGCAAATTCAGAAGAAAAAAAATCTTCTGAAATAATGCACAGAAACTTTCACAGAATCACAGAATCGTATAGGTTGGAAAAGACCTTTAAGATCATCGAGTCCAAACGTAAACCTAACACTACCAAGACCACCACTACACCATGTCCCTAAGCACCACATCCAAACGTCTTTTAAATACCTCCAGGGGTGGTGACTCAACCACTCCCCTGGGCAGCCTGTTCCAATGCTTGATAACCCTTTCAGTGAAGTAAAATTTCCTAATATCCAGTCTAAACCTCCCCTGGTGCAACATGAGGCCATTTCCTCTCGTCCTATCACTTGTTACTTGGGAGAAGAGACCAACCCCCACCTGTCTACAACCTCCTTTCAGGTAGTTGTAGAGAGCGATAAGGTCTCCTCTCAGCCTCCTTTTCTCCAGGCTAAACAACCCCAGTTCCCTCAGCCGCTCCTCACAAGACTTCTGCTCTAGACCCTTCACCAGCTTCATTTAACTTAGCATGTATTGGAGAGTTTCTGGCTTCTTAATTAATTTTCCCACAGTTTTACTCTCAGTGTCTGACGTACACGCCACTCTATGCCGTGGATCACCTCAGTTTATCCTGTAGGGTCGTGAGAGCCCTAAGCCTGTGGTCCTCGGCAGATTCACGAGCAGCAGTCTGCAACACGGCTGTGCAACCAGTGCCAAGGAGCGGCTGGGCGGCAGCTGCGCTTACGGTCCTTGCTCTTGAGTGTGATGATGTGGCCACTGAGGCCAGTGGCAGAGGCAGGCAGGTTCATGCTGGAGAAGCCTGTAGCATGATGCACAGGCACCTATGAGATGCCTTCAGTGCTGTAGAGCACTGGGATCAGCGTGCAGAACAGGCATGACCTATCCAACCCAAAGGTCTGCTGCTCGCCCTAAGAGCCATGTGATGATCTTCACTGCACCTACCAAAGCAATTTACACACAGCCTCTGTTACTCATCCAGATGTAATTTTTGGATTCATGAAGTCCTATAGCAACTAATGCAGGGTTGCCACTAAACAAAAATAGCTTCAATTTAGAGCTTTATTCTGGTCTTTGTGCTGCTATTCCCTTGAGCTGGCAGAATTGTTTCTGTAACCAGGTGGTGAACCTGATCAGGAAACTCATCTAAGTTGAAACCATCCTGGTAAAGAAACGTAACAGTTAGTATTAATCCAAACCAGTTCTCTAACCTCAGCTGCAGAAAGTATCTGCCAACACAGAGGAAAAACAGCCTGAACTGGGAATGGGTAGTAGGACTACTTTTTCTTTTTCTGGCAGCAGTACCAGCTTAAGCGTTTATAAAACTATAGCCTGCCTTATTCAACAAGACTTGTAAAGTTAGCTGCAGACAGACAAGTTGTTAAATGTCTTCTTGCAATAAGCTCCCAGAAGAGAATTACATCAGGGAAAGATCAGGATGAATGATCTTTCCTCATTACTTTATGGTCAACATTTTGTACTTTGTTGTGGTGTTTGGTTTTTTTTTAATAGAAGGACAGCATTTCAGTCTGCTACCTAATGATCTAAATGAAGCAACACTGGGCTTAATCGTTACTTAGTTGAAGAGACTATAGGGAAAACTGGTGTTACAGAGAGTAACACCAATCATATGTAACCTCTGCATCAGCTTTCTGAAATCCTGTTTTAGCCTCCTTGCCTCCTCAGCTTGAAAGAAGCAGGAACAGAAAATTACCATAGTTGTTGGGAAGATAGAGGACAGTGCTTTTGCAAACTATGAAACCCCACTATTGAGTCATTAAACAACTGGCACAAAGAAATACTAAAATCTTTTTTTTTCTTTCCCATCAATTTAGAAACACCTTGTTAATGCTCCTTTCAACTTCCTCCCCATCTCAACTAAATCTCCTTAAAATCTCACCTGTCAGCTATATTGAAGACAATACGTAACACTTAAACAAAACTATTAAGGATTTTTTTGCAGACAGTCAGAGATTCAATTCAGCGCACAGTGATATCAAGAAGGTTCTTTTCACCATCTTTTTATCAGTGACTTCATTTAAAGGAATATTGTGTGCTACTGGCAAGATCCTCAAGTGTAAATGAGGAGCATTTAGAACAATGACTACTGGATGGACATGGGAACATAGTATCTCATCACTTTAAGATAAGATTTACCCCTAAATGTGTGTGAAGTTGCCCTCTGTTAAGTGCAACAATTTAAAGACAAAGTTTTTTCTCTATGTTATGATTAAAGGGACAGATTTTTCCTTGCTCTCTTAGCAAAAAATCCCCAGGATTTAAAAAAAAAAATGGACTTCCAGTCCCACAGGTGATAGTTTTTCCATTATTTAACATGTAGGGGAACTATTACAGAGATCATATTGGCATCCCAAGCACACACAGAGATTTAATAGAAACCCCAATATGTAATATCGTAAATCAAAAAATGGTTTGGTTAGTTTTTTAAAACATTGCTGAGATAGGTAACGTTAGGGATAGGTAGAGAACTTAAAATGGAACTGGAAATATATTAAGTCCTACTGTGAAGTGGTGCTAGATGTTCAGGATTAGATCAATATCTACCGTATTCATAAAACTCACCACATTAATGGATCTTATTTTAGGTTACATCATGGGATTGGTATCTTTGCTGAACTGAGTCATCAAACTAAGCCAATTTCTCTTCTTCAAAAAAAAAAAAAAGAAAAAAGAGAGGCCTCATAAAACACTGTCTTCAATTATATAAATTGTTTTTAATATTGTTTTAAATTGTTTTAATATTCAGTCTTAAGAAGAGCTAAACGTTCTGTCTGCTTTTATTACCCATGGGATTGATTAAAATATTTTGCTAAGCATTTTATTAGAATAAAGTTTTTGTCAAATCTTGTTTACTTTAACATTCTTTTACTTTAAAGAAAAAAGGACATATCAAGATCTGATAAAAGAAATTTCATTTCCCCCCTTTGGTAACTGAGAGGCTTGCTAAAAAAGGACAAAGCCAAAAAGGCATTATCCATTAAAACCGAATTCAGGGAGGTTATATATAGTGTGATGCGTTTACATTTGCTGAAATTTCTGCATTTATGCAGGCATATCACAAAACAAGTTAATAGCACAAACGTACATTTTTCAAATGCATGGAGATCTTTGCAGTCAGGTGAAATGCAGATAAAAAAACTATACTGAAGTGCAAAGCACTGGTCCAGATCCCTCCCCTTATATCTGTGTGAACAACAGAGTTATCTATCACCTCATTTAGAAAAGCTAAGTACTTAAAAGCAAGAAAATGAGTATTTAAGGACCCTATAAATCTTAGGCTGCCTACATCATAGACGCACTATTATTTCTAGGTATAAAGAAATGTCTATTTCATCATAACAAAACAGCCTTAGCTACAGAATTCAGAATAAACATTATTCTCTATGTAAACATAGCATAAAAAGCCCTGCAAAAAAGAAGCATGAAAGTATACAATATGAAACATTGTTCAGCCTCAAAAATAAGATGAATGTAAATAATTTTACTGTAAAACAGAAATGAAGACTCTTCCTCTCGGACAGCAGGTACCATATTATTGTCAAGAAACAGCACATATAAATATTTTATCACGTATTTCTTGACAGTCAGAGGGTTTTTTATCAGCTGAAAGGACATGTCCATACTAGTTTGTCTATGTGGTGTACTGCATATCTATAAACCAGCAGACACTATCCACAAAAGCATGTGCCTCCCAGTGTCCTCCATACCACCTTCAAGTTCACTGCCTTCCAGAAAACAGCTGTCATGCATCATAGGACAGTTACTGTGTCCTATGGATGCCCTACATTTCTGTTAAGAAACATTCTGTAGTTTCCCTTGTATTTGACAGCATTTTTAGATCGATTTCCAACAGGAAGCCACTTCATTCAGCACACAAGGTGGATGATAGTCTCTTAACACTTTGCTTTTTCCTCATTCAGTGAGAGACTCAAGCCTTTCTTACTGTATGCTCTTCAAATCCTGCTCTAAAAATAATTAATTTTCTCTTTGCCTTTTTTTTTACCCCCTTAAGATTTCTTAGCAAAAGCGTGCCTAGTTGTCTTTTGAGTAGCAAGTTTACTCCTACAAATAGCTAGCAGGTACAAAGAGTGTTGCTGGTGGCAGCTGAAGACCTGAAATCAGAAGAATCCACTGATTTTAAATGCTAAGTTGAGGCATCGCTTCCAAAAGAGAGGGCAACACCAACACAGAGTACCGCTTGTGGAACGTGTTTCCTAGTGGCTAGTGTTGAACTGGGCAGCCTGCCTTCTGCATCTTTCTACTAGTTTTGGATTTTTAGGGACCAATTGCAGTTTCTGTCAATCTGAAATCTCACTAAAGTACTTATCAGTGAATTTTATGTATGAAGAATGTTGTGGCTTTAAATCCATTTGAAAACCAGGAAATCTTACTCAAAGTACAGATTTTTTACAAGTGATCACTAATAGCATGTTTCTCATTTTTGCATCTCCAGATCATGGATTACGATTTGCAAGTGTCTGAAGCACTCATGGCTGTACATTAACTCGATTGTCGCTGTGCCTAAATATATGAAGTACTGAATAATTCTAATTGCTGTAAAAAACAAACAAACAAACAAAAGCATGCTAAGAAATGTCTCTCTTAGCAAACCACTTCTCTTCCTCTCCCTTCCAGCTCCATGTTTCTCAACTCAACAGGAAAACTGGTCGTTAGACAGCACACCCTTGCACAGGGTAGAGCAAAACACAGATGACATGACACCTATGTACATTAGGTGATAGGCGCAGACAGTGCAATGAAAATATGAAAATATATTGCTCTTAGATGCAATGTGCCTCATAAGCACGAGTGTTGCACATCTGCAGCACAAATTATCCAGTGTCCTGGTTTCAGCTGAGATAGAGTTAATTTTCTTTATAGTGGCTGGTATGGGGCTATGTTTTGGATTTGTGCTGAAGACAGTGTTGATAATACAGAGATGTTTTAGTTGTTGCTGCACTAGTCAAGGACTTTTCAGCTTCCCATGCTCTGCCAGGTGCAGAAGAAGCTGGGAGGGGACACAGCCAAGATAGTTGATCCAAACTGATCAAAGGGCTATTCCATACCACATGATGTCATGCTCAGTATATAAAGCTGGGGAAGAAGAAGGAAGAGGGGGACGTTCAGAGTGATGGCGTTTGTCTTCCCAAGTAACCATTATGTGTGATGGAGCCCTGCTTTCCTGGAGATGGCTGAACACCTGCCTGCCCATGGGAAGTAGTGAATGAATTCCTTGCTTTGCTTTGCTTGCGTGCGCGGCTTTTGCTTTACCTATTTATCTCAACCCATGAGTTTTCTTACTTTTGCTCTTCCAATTCTCTCCCCCATCCCACTGGGGAGGGAGTGAGCGAGCGGCTGTCTGGTGCTTAGTTGCTGGCTGGGGCTAAACCACGACATCCAGAAACCTGGATAATCCACCCATGGATAAATCGGATTGCATGCCAATGCAAAGACCACATATGATACCCATGGTTACTGAGAACCTTCAAGTACCCCAGAAGAAATGTTATCTCTGGCCTCCTCAAACTCCCAAATCTTTCACCGATTCTTTCAGTGACTTTTTTTCCCTATTTTTTTTCCCCCTATTTTTACTTATTACCCGTCTAATAAGTGAGTCTTAAGAGTATTTGATTTGATTCTGGCTCTGGGGGCTGATCCTATTGATAGAATAAGTAGGTTACTGTGGGGAAAATGTGTTCTTCTTGGACAATAGACAAAATATTGATTATCATGCATAAATTCAGTTTTAAAGCAGAGAGATATCCATAAACATCTTACTAAATATATGTCACTGCTTCTTCAGAGCAAAGTTAAATTAGGACAAAAATAAACATGCATTTGTAAAAAGCTTAATAGCTCATTTTTTTAAAGCTTGTTAACTTTTTAAAGCTATTTATTCTCGCTGTCTCAGCTTTGGAAGAGGTTTTCCTTAATTGTGACTGAAAATCCCAAATTAATTTCTTAGATACAACTTAAGCTCAGTAATTCACTTTCCCTATATATTACTTTGTTCAACAGCTTCTTTTATAAACTATTAAAAGTAAAAATACAATCCCTTAGGGAAAAATGTCATTATGTCTACCCTTGATTTCTGGGAAAAAAATAAAAAAATAATAAAAATCAAAGTTAAGAGATACATCAGAAACAATTATTTATATAACTGACTTGGTATTTTAACTTGTCTTACTCTTGTCTTTACTCAGTTCCCCTGGACTAAACAGTATTTTGAGTTAGTACAATGATGAGATAAAATAATCTTTGAGTTTTATTACATTTCTGAAGCTGTATGGCTTTTTGCAGTTGTGGTCAATAGCACACTAACACTCTGAAGTTGAAAGCAGACTGTAACCAGTTTGTTAAAAGTCTCCAGAAACAGGCAAGGCTACAAATTTTCTAGAAGACCCAAAACCTGTAACTACCACTGCAGATGGTAGGTACCACCTTCTGGCTTTTATTTCCCCCTACTGTGAACTGTTCCATTACCTTGGGAGAGAGAGAGATCCAAGTCAAGCAAGACAAAACCCAAAAATTTTTGGATGCTGAAAGTGTTTGCAGACCTATAAACTCTATAGCGGAATAAAGGGAGACAGAACAAGTGCCTGCTTTTTAAACAGTCTGAGCAAGCCTGGTCTCTCAAGGAAGAGATTCTATAGCAAGCAGCAGAAGGACCATAAATTGCTTTCTGCCAACAGTAGGTGAAGAATGATGGTTTCCATTGTGTCAAATTCCAGACACTTACCTTGAAACCTGTTGTGAAAGGCTGTAACAGAGAGACTAGAGGCAGTGTTCAGTTTTGAGATGAAGACACATAAATCTAGGTGTCTACATGCAGGTGATTATACATGCATCTGGTCTATAAGGTTGCATTATCATCAAATGGAGATACAGTAAATATTACCTAGTGGTATCCAGAAAGCTATCGAGCTGACCAGTCATAAGGTGTCTACTTCAGAGTAATCAAAGTCAGTCTCTGGCCTCCACTGACTAAACGGTCAATGAGAACTTACAGTTGACAAGAGCTTATGCACCTAGAGCACAGGGAGAAGCCCAGACCGTTAATTCTTGAGAGCACTAATCATATTTACAGCAATAAAAGAGAAATTCAGACCACAAGGGAAATGGTTTCCTCTGGCTCAGGCAACCTCAGTGAGCGGCACCAGCCATTTCCACAGATCTGTTCATCACCACATGAATTCGGTTTATAACCAAGTGGAACCCCTATGGCATAAGATGCAGCAAAGCGACCCTCGTCTTGCTGAGCAAAGCAGAAGACAAAATAACTTTGTACTACCAGAGGGGCCTCCATTTATCCCATGTGGACTAGGTACGAAGAACAGGGAAATGTAACGTATTATGCCTGGACCTCTCCGATCGGTCAATATTTGTATGTGCCCCACAGTCTAAACTGCTTTTGAGGAAGACTACTGGGGTGAAATATGCTTGTTGAGGAAGTTCGAGATCGTACATCTTCCTCTGACCTTTCATTAACATCAGCCTATGCAGGGAACACAGAAGTAATATAGCTGGCCCCCTGTGAGCTTGGATTCACCAGGAATCTTGCTAGGGAAAGAAGAGTTGGTAGCGAGGAACAATGGTGCAGAAGATGAAACAGTGGAAGAAGAAAAGAGGCTGTCAGACTCTTTGGTGGCTATGTTAAAGGTTTAGAGTTCTGGGAAATACAGGAGGAGGAGGGTACAAGCTCTGCCAAACATGTGTTTTACTAGGGGTGTGAGACTGATAACCGTCAGGTAGCCAAGTGCTAAAACATCCCTAAGCCCTCTATAGAGGGTTTCAGTGATTTAGAATAGTACCTAAAACACAAATACGCAATTTAACAGTGGTATCATTAAGTGGTGGAAGATTTATAAAATGCATGGAATGCTCAAAAAGCCATGCACCAGCAACAGCTTTGACATAGAGTTTCAGGTCAGCCTTTCAGACTGTTGTAGCCAAAGGAAGTTAGGAAAGGAACGGCTAAGGAAAAGCAGAGCTAGGAACAGGACTAGCTATGTTACATAAAATAAAAACGTCATCGTGAAAGATATTCACAGGGAAATGGACTGACAAAAGGAATCATTGCCATTCTCCCTCCCCAGATTTTTGTGAGTCTACCCGAATATGCACTCAGCATCCTGGAAGCAAGGCCATAGTTAATGAAAAATACCAACAATTCAACAATTTCTCCAGAACTAATTGCAAAGTACTTGAGGCTTCTGGAAGTTTGGCCCATGACAGCCAAGACACTCTTATGTATTGAGAAGACTACTCTTGATTTAGCATGTCTTTACCTAAATGAATATACAAAGTCTGTTTAATGGTAAGCTTGCTGTCACTTTACAGAAACCTTTAGAAGTGTTGTGGTTAGGAACTAGGACGCAACAAAAATCATACAAACAGGTGACGATTCATAATAAAATGTGCATCTGCCTTGTTGTTCACCAGGTAAAATAACCAGCTATCCAGAGTTCTTCATGCACAGTGGCTTGAGTTTTTTGGCTCAGAACTGGCAACAAATGCTGCCTAGCAAATGGGGTTTTCTGTTGATTTTCCCCCAGCTTCCATCAGTCAATAGCAGATGGAATTTCATTTTTCTAACAATGACTATAGGCTTAGAATAACAACTCTTACATTTCCAACAGAGATGATGGAAAGCAACAACAACAATAAAAAAATCCCACACAAACATTCTGGCCATCTGGACACTGAAATGCAGAACTAATGCTTCTCTACAGCTAGGCTCTTGTAACATGCCCACAGTCTCACCGTGGGTAGAATTAGGCACTGTATTTCTACAAACTATCATATGTAGATAATAACATAACTTGATATTCATAAAGAAATAGTTTTCTATAAATACAGAAAATGTTAATAAACCTGATGGTTTCCTAAAGTTTATGGAGATGCAGCCAAAACTATGACATCTGTTTTTAAAATGAGAAAAAGTGAAAATGAGAAATGTGAAAAATAGCTCAAATAATTAGTATTTTTAAAATTAAGACAGTTACTGCTGCAAAGATCTGCAACTTGGTACAAACTAGTCTTTTGCTTGAAGTCTGGTACAGCAGGATTTACATTACAGTCAGAGAATGAGAAAAATTGACAGTCGACCTATTTTGCAGCTAGGACTGAGCAGAAGAGTGCTGTAAGCACTTTTGGATTGCTGAGATATGTCACTGACGAAATATTCCACTCTTTCAGAACATGATTCACCTTAATACTGGTGTGTTTGTAAATATTAATTAGGGCTAATGACCCCACTTTGAAGTAAGTAACTAGTATTACAATGATGATAAAATAACGTACAGAAGAATCTTGAAAATGACAACAAAGAAATCTCTTTTCACAGGCATTTTTCTAACTGGGGGAGTAGAAACTAAACTGAACAGATATACCCCTGACTTTGAATTTTGACTTTGAACTGGTCAACTGTGTCTTCTTTGGACAAATCCATAATCTAGAATTAAGTGATTGTATATTAGTTGAGGAATATTTTACTGAAATTTGCCCCCCTCCCCATAGGGAAGAGTGCAGAGAAATCCTTTCTTTCCCCCTTTCCTTTCCCCCTTTCCTTTCCCCCTTTTTTTAAAAGAATTATTAAAGCACACACAAAAAAATTAATGGAAACATTTAATTTCATGTTGGACAAAGCATGTCAACTGGTCCTCAATTGTTTGTATCTTTTGCCTTTCTTTCCAAAAAAACAATAAAAATGTTTCCAGCTAATATGAAATTTTAATTTTTAGAATATTTTAGGGAAGGAACTATTAATAATTCACATAGCTCCTCTACTGTACTGACCCTCTTTAAGATGTCGTAGAGCTCTGCCTCCTTGGGGAAATGGGTGTTATGTCTTCCAAAGCTCTTTGATGCACAGTGATGAACATGCCTTACGCATCATCCCTTAGAAACCTATATAAACATGCTAACTAGCCTAGACAGCCATCTTTGGTACTTGGTAGCATTGGATGAGCACAACACATTAGAAATAGTTTATAGCACGGACAATCCTATTAGGAGACTACAGGAATAACAGTTGTGCTCATTCTCTCCAGCAGTATTGTAAAAAAGGTGAGCTCTCATACATTCTCAAGCATCTTCCTCACTGGAGAGAACACCTGTGCTGAAGACACCTTGGTTTTAGCAGAACTGCAAAAAAAATTCATTTGAAAACACAGGAAAGAGGTTTCAGGCCTAACTTTACATAAATTGATAGGGAATCAAGATTAACAACTGGAGTCAACACATCTTACAGACCACTAGAAGAAATTTTCCCATTTCTTAGCTATATTAATGGAAAAGGTTTGGATATTCTTGTGTAAGTACAGTTTATTTTTAAATGTAAACATTAATCCTTTCCTAAGAACTATATTTAATTCTCATTCTTTTCATCAACTTTCAAATTTCTAAGTCAGTCAATATTTTGAAATGCAGCTTTTGTAAAAGATCTCTTACATGACCCCTGACTTCGCAATTGTGATTTTTGTTATTTAGGGGTAGTATAAACTCCATTTCATTTCCTCTCATATTCTTTCTCACTGAGGACCAAGAGACAACATGGTATTCTGAGGGGCTAATTAAGAGATTGGTGGTGACATTTTAGCAAATCCAATTCCCTGCTGGGAGATACTCCTTTAATTCCCTCTTTCATAATTTTTGGACTAGAAAGAAATAGTCAAGAAAACAAAGCCTTTTTATAGATAGTTATTTTGAGGAACTCGCAGGTTTTAACAGTTGATCAGGTAAACACTGCAAAACAGAGACAATGACAAGAAGAAAACCTGTAACAACACTCTAACCCTGGATCAACACTGAGTTTGTTACCTGCCAACAGAAATGCAGGTGCTAACGCCTGTATTATCACACAGTGCTGAATATTTTCTAATCATCAAGTCTTTTGCATGGTGTAGATCAGGAGTTTATACAACATAACACATTTCCAATTAAAATACTTGCCAGGAATTCCTCAGAAACCTTCCAGACAACAATGTCCAACCATACAAGCATAAAAAACAGAATGAGGAAATGCCTAGAATCTGACTAAGTGACCCTGGAAAACTCCTTATTGAAAGAACATTTTATAAATGGACCTTTTCTTAAGCACTATGAGTGCTTTAGTTACAATGAATAAGAGTTGACAGGAAAAGCAATTTAAAAAGCTACACTTCTGGAATAATAAAATGTGTAAACAGTGGAGAAAATGTTTATCTACTTTGATAAAAAATGTATTAAAAAAAAAGAAGATATTTTTTCTTCTCCCATTTATTACATTTCAGCAAGATATCTGTATTCGACTTCTTGGCTTTTTCTCAGCAAACTACACCTGAAATGCCTCACCCTTGGTAAAAACAGACGACCTGTCAAAGCCTCATACCTTCAATGGACCTGGCATGGTGGGTGATACAATCATGTGGGCAGTGACCTTTTCAATTTAAATTGACTGTGTCTTGCGAGGGCAATGCTGGATTTGTCTTTCAGTTCCTCTTCACGTGTTCTCTGCCCCCTACTGAGACAAAATTACAATCCTTATTTTCAGCATTCAGGCTGGAGACAGAGTTGGACGTAAACCCCTGTCTCCGGGTGACTTTCTTCTTGTCTCATACAGTTATTTCTGATGATTATTTTTGCTGCTGGAACAAGACACTATTTAGCACTTTCTAGAATGGGACTTGAATCACAAACCTTTCTACTGAAGCCTGCCTCACACTTCCGTACAGTTCTAGAGTAGCTGCAAACCAGAGGCTTGGTTTAACCTGGCTGAACAAAGAGCTCAACTGTGAGCCTTGGAGTGAATCCATATTTCTCTAGCACATGTTTGGAGTTGGTGTTTTAACTGGAGCCAGTCTGAATGTTTCCCAAACAAACTCTCCAGGGAAGTTTTCCTGCATCACTAAGACTGCATCTGCCTACTCACGCTTTTTGATTACTTTGTTCAAACACTTAATGGGCCAGAATTTCTCCTGTGTCAAAATCTGCTAAGTCCAGGTTATGGTTCCCCGAGTCTGCGGTGCACATGCAAGTCATGGGGTTGCTCTCACTTGTGCCAGCTGGCAGCCAAGGCTGGCTGGAGTGCAGGCACCCCTCAAACACCCCTTCTCTCCCTTTCTGCTCACCAGGAGATTGGTGCCAGCTCCTACCTGCCAGAGCGCGATCAGATGCAATCTCTATCTGGCAGTGCTGGGTTGCCCCAGAGGGACTATGCTGGAGGTAGAGTCTGATCTCAGACTGTTGCAATAATGAAAGGGAAAGATTTTGAAGCTGTTCTAATGGGATATTCTGATTACAAGAGAACTGCATGGACTTAAGGATTGCAAACACCAGTGTTGCCTGATGCTGATGCAAAAATTCAGCTCCCTAGGCCAGCAGGAAGTATTTTCATGTACTATACTTTGGTTTCTCACACTGGAAAATAATCAGTCATTACAAAAGCATAGGAGTCATCTCTGGCTTACATTGAACAGGATGATACTGCTATCTTTTCACTGTACCGGGGGGAGTCTTGGGACAGTTCCACAAACTGATACACAGGTCTGCTTTCCCATGAGAATCAAGTGGCTTAATTTACTACATGAAGGATTGCAAGGTCTCTGACACACTTATCCCTTTTCTCAAAAGTATACTATTTCCTGAATCCAGTCTACTTAACTAAGTTTTAACAAGATCATAGTACAGGGTTGTAAACCTAAACAAGCTTTGATCAAACCCAAAAAGCTTATTTATTCTTTACTTCCCAGAACAAGCATATAAACAAATGTGGTGCTAGGGCCTAAAAAGGATACTGCCAGTATCAGCGGTTTGGGGGGGGGGGGGGGGGGGAAGAGAGAGAAAAAAAGAAGAGAGGATTAAGTACTTAAGCTTTTCATTTTTACTTTTACTTAAAAGCTTAAGTAAACTCTATACACACGTATAGACAGTTCACAGTGAGGTCTGACTACAGCAATAATTTTAGTAGACATTCATCTGGACACAGTGGACTACACAGACTAGAAATACAGAGCTTGCTTCAGTTCAGGGTCTCTTAAAGTAAGACCCTGAGCCTCTTAACACCCACACCTTTGAACAGGCCTACTGAGTTTTAAGACTGCTCACACATGTTAGCACTGCAGATTCAACACCTAAATTTAGTGCTATTGCATCCAATGAAAAATGCATTACACATCAGGTGGTAATATTTCAAGGCTTGGTATAAGGCGGCACTCTGGGAAGAAAACGGATGTTGTGGTTTAACCCCAGCCAGCAACTAAGCCTCACACAGCCACTCGCTCACTCCCCCCCGGTGGGATGGGGGAGAGAATTGGAAGAGCAAAAGTAAGAAAACTCGAGGGCTGAGATAAAGACAGTTTAATAAGTAAAGCAAAAGCCGCGCACGCAAGCAAAGCAAAACAAGGAATTTATTCACTGCTTCCCATGGGCAGGCAGGTGTTCAGCCATCTCCAGGAAAGCAGGGCTCCATCATGTGTAAGGGTTACTTCGAAGACAAACACCATCACTCCAAATTCCCCCCCCCCCTTCCTTCTTCTTCCCCCAGCTTTATATGCTGAGCATGGCGCCATATGGTATGGAATAGCCCTTTGGTCAGTTGGGGTCAGCTGTCCCAGCTGTGTCTCCTCCCCCAGCTTCTTGTGCACCCCCAGCCCACTCGCTGGTGGGGTGGGGTGAGAAGCAGAAAAGGCCTTGACCTGTGTAAGCACTGCTCAGCAATAACTAAAAGATCCCTATACTATCAACGGTGTTTTCAGCACAAATCCAAAACATAGCCCCATACTAGCTACTATGGAAAAAATTTACTCTATCCCAGTCAAAACCAGCACAATGGTATATGAACTGTAACAACAGTGAAGTTACATAAAGCAGAGATTACTCAATTTACGCTAAAAGTTATTTAGAAATAGATAGCTTTGTATTTTTATGTAATTGTCTATCATACTGTACTACACAGTGAGTATATAAACCAGGCAAAATGTATTCATAAATTAATGTTTAAAAGCTGACTAGAGATATCAAGTGTCTTGTTTTCGGCCAGGCCACTACCTCTGTCAGTTTTTAAGTGCACAGGGTATCAGCAGCTGGGACCCAGCAAGAGATTTGCACAAAACCATTCCTGAAAACGTGGTCAAAATGACTGATTTCCAGGAACAGAAAAATACATATTTAAACAACTCTGCCAAAATATCAGCTCTTCTTTTCCCAGTTTACTTCATCTCCAATTTATGCTCCAATCTTTAAAGCATACAAATTCAGTAAGGCTAACTTCAACCTGTAGCATAACTGGTTATGAGAAAATGACATCCTATATAGCGCCATATTAACTGTGTTAAAAAGCTGCCCTAAAGAGTATACATGGTGGAGAATACTCCTCTGGTGAATACTCTTATGTGTATTTATTATGCAGACATGAATACTTCCTCTGTCTGGATTCCAGTGTGCTGGGTGCTGTACAAAACTGAGAAAAATATCGTCTATCCTAGAAACTTTATAATCTAAACTGATAATGTATACATCTATTTAAAAAGCACTGTGAATGTCACTGTGAAACAGCATATGTAAATAAGCTGTACAGGTCCCTGACTCAGAGAACAGAGAGTACAGTATTTTGACAGCATGCTGGAAGAAAATTAACAGAAAACCAGAAGCAAGTAGGAAGACAATACAGCAATAAAGCTACTGTTTGCATAAATCACATGGGGGTTGTCCTTAGAAATTTGTTATTTTGTATGAAAATGCTGTATGTTCCCATCCATTTCTTAATCAGTATGTCCCTTCTGAAACAGAAGTTGATACATTTTAGTGTAAGTTTGTTCATTTTAAGATTTGCATAGGCATTTTGCTTCTGACAGTTACGTTGTCACACACATTATTTTGCTTTGCAACCAGATTGGCCTGGAGGTGTACTCGTGTATCCTCACAATACCTTGAAATTGCTCAAAGTACACCTCAACTAAATACAGTAGAAGGATAATGCTGGACAAGACCTCCAGAAATTATACAAAATGTAACTGAACGGTATTTGTCATTAACCTGTAATTAAAAGTTCTAATGATGAACAGTGATTTTTCCTTGGTAGTCTGTAACAATACTTAATTGTTCTTACAGAACTTCTGATGTCAACTTCTACTTTCCCTGGCTATAAAAAAAGTCTATTACTACTTAATCATCCCTTCAATTGACATAAAGGACGTGTTATTATTTTTCTAACAATCTGCTACATATTGGAGGACAAACCATCTTTTACTCTCCAAGTCTTCACTTTTCTTCATCAAACAGACAATTATTTTGACTTCGCTTCATCATTCATCTGTTCTTCACTGTTACAATCTTTTATGATCACATGTGGATATTTTGCATCCATCTGAAAGCTTAGTGCCCAAATCTGGACAAAGTATTTCCCCTGCGGGCTTGTAATTATTTGACTCTACTCATTAGTAAACTTCCAAGCCTTATTTCCTCTTAGAAGGTTGTAAAACAGTGCTTGCGGTCCTCTATAAACCCCCAGGCCTCCCCAGCCTGCTTCTGTTGTACCAGTTATTCCACACTGCATTTGTGGAGGGTCTGTTCCTTCTATTTCTGAGGTGATACACTTTTCATTTCCTTTCTGGAATTTATTAAGTTATGTGCTCATTCTTAAAACTTTTTTCAGTTACATCAGCTAAGTCACTGCTTCCACCAGGAGGGATTTCCACTGGCCAATTGCACTTCATCTGAACAACTTATTTCTAAGTTTTCAACACCGACTGACTGTAGTATTTCACTAAGTTGAATCTCTGTTTTTGTATTATAGGATGACATAAAAGTAGGATCACCCTATTCTACCGTGACCATCATAAAGACCTCAAGAAAATGTCTTCTAAAACTTTCTTTTTAACTAAACCCCTTTAAACTGTGTTTTGCAGCATTCTCTTTTTAGTCACTTTTATGTTTGTCTTTGAAACCCAACCAAGAATGGGGCTCCTCTGTGGCAGGCACCGCTCAAACACAGAATACTAACCCTACAGAGTTTTGCAAGCAGTGTGCTTCAGAAGAGCACAGGATAGAGAAATGGGGTATAAAACAAAGGAATAGCGAAAAAGCATAATGGTTGTATGTGGAGGGACAGAGTGAGACAATCGGGGAAAAAAAAAAGTCAATAGTGACTATATGGGGGGGCATGGCAACAGAAAAGGTAAAGGGACAGGACTTGAAGGAAACTGAGCTGAAGAGAACATGAAAGAAGGAACGGGGAAAAAATGTGACCCGGTGAAGACAGGACAGATGAAGCCTAGTTAAAACTGCAGAATTCTCTGAATGCCTGAGGCTCTCTGCTTTCGTATTTCTGCAAACATGCCTGCCTGCTGGAGTCTGCAGACATACAGCTTTGCTTCACTGACCACTTTATCGTCTCTTTCTGTACAGTTTCATTCTCATCTCAGCATTTTTAAGCACAGATAACCCAAAATATCTGGTAAATAGTACAGACCTCACCCACAGACACCCCTGTTTTGCATTACACTAAGCCTCGACACAGCTACTAGGAAGGACAATTAAAAAGCATACGTTCTTTGGGAGGGACGAGAATTGGCCATGTGACCCAGAACTCACCGGGAGAACATGGAACGTTGCTGCATTTTTATGCAAATCCTGCTTGGTTAGGGTTATCTACTCATTGTTGTACTGCTAATCTGCCTGGCCTTAAAGAACTAACTTCTGTGCAGAGTGTAAGGAAGGACGCTGGGAGGGGTACAAACAGAGCGGCCATTAACAGCTCCCCGCAACCCCAGAGGTCGGACAATGGCCGAGTACAGCAGCAGTCACAGCCAGAATGCAAGGAGTTCTTACGACGCTTTCAAACGGACCGAGGGGAAAGCAAGCAGGAAATACTAGCACCAAGGCAGTCTTTAAAAATTACAGAGGAAAAGCAGCTCACTAAAAAGGAACTCAAGAGAGCTTGCCTGCAGAAGGAAGCAACTTTGAGATTTTGGGGCTAAACAAGCCAAACAACGCGAAATTCAGGGAGAAACCTCCGCCGCTCAGAGAGAAAAGTCCAGGAACACAGATCTGAAAAACTATAAATCTGGTGTGATCGGACAATAGGGTCACGGTGTTGGTTAGTAACAGAGCCTTGCGCATTGTTTGTGCTAACAAAAGCAAAGACCAATTATTTTAGAAATTATCTTTAAAGACTGGGTCTTTGACTGTTATTCCAACTATGAAGGGGCAAACCAAAATACACCCAAACCCCGGGAAAGGATAACCTTAAACTGTTAGGAGCCTGCAGGAGAGCAAGTACAGGTGGGATATTTAGCACAGGTATTAGGGATAGTTCAGGGATTTTATTTTTTAAGCAAAAGAGTAGAGCTTTTCAAAAGGGCTACCAGATAGACAATGCAACAAAAAGCTACAAGAGAATATTTTTTGCGTTCCTATGTTAAGGGAGTATTAAAAACATATGGAGTCACTGATGGGATCTAAACATAAATGGGATCTGAACCAGATAGGTGCCAGTTAAAAAAAAAAAATTAATGGCACAGTCCTATTTTTGACAGTAAGTGATACTCAAGAAACATTTGATTTTAAATTCAAGGCATTAACGCTAGTTTATGCCATCGTTATGCAGTAAGACATTTTAAAGTAGCGTATCTGAAATCCCAGGAGGGCAGGTAAAATGAGTTTTCCAAATCGTTCAAAATATTTGTACATTTTATAAGGAAGAAGAACACGTGGTGAAAATACATTGTTTGAAAGTTAGAACTAGGTAACACAATTGGGGAGTAGGTCTATGCCTCAGGAGTCACAGGGTCCCAGATATAAGAAGTATCAGCTTATCTACTGCTGAAGGTTTTTTTGTTGTTTTTCCCGCCACTTAATGAATGTATATGCTTTAGAAGAGCAAGTTCTCTATAAAAAGTAATTTCTTACCTTTATTTTTAAATTTTGGTCAAGGCGTTTCAGCCTGCAAGCATAGCACCCTGTCTGAGCTGTAAGCTAGCACCTAAAGTCAGGGTATGAGAACTGCAGCTTTACTCCGATTGCCTTCATTTTTACTGTTACTAAGGTAGTACATGATTGCCGTACATGATGCAAAAACGCCTGGGAGTCACTATTTCCAACCTGTAACTACAGCACAGGTCGTTACGTTCTCTCCAGTCGCTTCACACCAGCACTAATCCCACGCTCTATTATACCGCAGGGAGAAAAGGGCACGAGCGAGGCAGCAAGCGCGCTAAGGCTTTATAGGTCAGTCAGGCACAGAGCCCGGCAAACAACCGCTTCTCCCGCCGTAAGCCGGGAGCCGGCCCTGCCCCATGAGTCAGCGGCAGCCGCGGCCGCCCGGGCGAAGCAGGCGGGTGCCGGACGCACCCGGCCACGCGTGGCTTGCGCACCCCTCCACCGCTGTACGCAGCCAAATTCCGGGTGGCGAAGCCGCGCCCGCCCGCGGGAACGGCTGCCCCGCCTCACGCCCGCCCGCGCCGGAAGGGGGAGGGGGGAAGGAGGCGCCGGCCACGTGACGAAAATTCGAACGGCCGGCGCGAGACCCATACCTTCCGCAGGGAGCATGCGCGGCCCAGCCGGCCGTTGGTAAGATGAGCCCGCCCACTGGGCTGCGGCAGCCACGTGATGCGCGCCCCAGCGGCTGTGGGGCCGCCGGCTCCGCCCCCGTCTCCCCCCCCCGCAGCGCCGGCCGCGGGAGGAGTGGAGCGCATGCGCGGTGGAGCCGGCTGCGGGGACGGCGGCGGACGTTTCCTCTCTGTTTTTTAAAACAATTTCTTCCCCGTCTTTCAGGAGGGACAAAATGGCGGCGGCCTGACGGCGGGTTATGCGTCGCCGGCTAGCCGCGGAGGTAGAGGGGGCGGAGGGCCCGGCCGGGGGATGGTGAGCGGGCTCCGGGCCCGGGCAGCCTGTGACCAGACTCCGCCTCCTGTCCGCCGCAGCCGCAGCCTCGGCCCCGCAGCCCAGCATTGCGGGGGAGAGCCGCCCGCCCGGCCCCGCCGTCCCGCGCCCGCGAGGGGACGCCCCGTTGGGGTAAGTGTCTGCGCTCTCCTCGTCTCGCCGCTCCCCCGCCGGCGTTCCCGGGATCGCCCGTCCTGGTGCCTTTTACGTGCGCGGGGGGGACGGGACCACGCCGCGGGGGAGGGGTGAGGCCGGCAGTCGGCCCAGGTGGAGTGCTTAGGGCGGGTGGACGTGCCGGCGTCCCCGGAGGGAGATAGTCCCCGCTCCCGGCGAGTCGGTGCCTCCCCCGGGGCGCTTGGCCGTGTGTGCGTCCCACCGCGGGCGGGTGGCTCCCCGCAGGCCTCCCCCCCCCCGGGCGCGGACCGGCCGCTGGCGTCGCCTTCCCTCAAGAAAGCCCGTGGAGATCAAACGGGGGTGAGGAGAAGGGATGGTCTGGCCGAAAATGTCACCCGCGGGCCTCAAACAGGAGGAGTGCAAGCCAGAGGGATGCCGAGTAGGGAGGCAGTTCACCCTTGGCGCCTCCCGGCTCCGTAGGGCCTGGTTCGCGGTGTTGGCGGGCGATGGCATCTTGGCGAGCTGCACCGTGGCGGGGGGCAGAAATACATCCAGTTGTTTTAAAAGCGCGGAGCTACCTTGTAACGTGTGCGGGGTGGGAGGGAGGAACTTCAGATGTTACAGGGGACTGCAGCTAGGCCTTTGGAAAGGAAGCAAGCGGGACTTGGTATGTTAAACCGAAAGAGCCTACGCTGAAACTGAAGATCTTCTCAGGAAAGGAGAAACGTGGGTCAGCTACCAGGCGGCAGCCTGGCTTCCGCCGCCTCTGCGCACCCTGAAATACCGCAGTTTCCTCCTCCATCACACAGCTCGGGACTGAAAAGTGTCCGCAGCGCTGGGTGTGCGTTGCCGCACCGCACGTCTTCAGTCTTGCAAGTATGATGAGATACCAGTGACTTGTTTTGCCGCCTGGTTTTAGGTTGGGCGCTCTGATAGTGCAAGTTTTGTAGCCTTATGGTAGATAAGTGATACTGTGGAATGCAAATGTTAAAAGTAAGTCTTGTTCTCAAAATGCTGCGTTAAGTGGGACAGCTGTAGTTACTAGGTGGATTTTAGTAGTTCAACAAAACATCTATATTGTGGCTTTTTTAAATAAAAAGAGCTGTTTCTCAAAATACTCCAATTGCAATGTGTTGAGATCATTTGCTACAAAAACTTCTGGAAGGTTGTGAATATCCAATAGATGTGGTTTTGTGTTGCTTCTTGTTTCACAGGTTAGAAAATGTGTCTAGAATTCTATTGCTTCTGTCTTCATGTATCTTAGATTCTGTTGTCTGCTGCTGTTTTCAGTATTGATGTAGAGAAATCGTGTAAACACAGGTAGGTGCAGAGAACCTGGAGCCAAGGCCAACAGGTTTACCCCGCTTCTATTAGTGGAGAACAGGCTTTTTAGTTAATGTCATGCTTGTCATGCTTCAGTGGCTGGGTTAAGAGTGGTAATTTGATCTTCCGTGGAATCCGATGGTGTAATTCTAGGTCTTACTAGCCCTCGAGCTCTGGCTGCTGCCAAACAGATGCAATCTTGTCTTCCTCTGGTTGCAAGCGTTTGCATACCTTTGTGCGAAACTGGACTAGGGAGCCAATATGACTTTATAAAAAGTTTTTTCGGTGGGTTAGATTTAAATAGTTCCCGAGTCTGCAGAGAATCAAGCAGGGCATGGTAGGACCTCTGCTTTCAGGATGGTGTGGATTAGGGCGTTTTAAAGTGTTGACACAAAACAATCTTTTGTCACTGTACTTCCAAAAGATCCTAATAACTTGACCTTATTTGTGAAGTGTGTCAGACCAAAATTCATGGCTTCGACATGTGATCTGTGTAAGACTGCTGTGCAGCTGGATTTACTGTTCTGTTTAAAATATTTCATCAGCTAAACAAGATGTTCTGTAACCATGTATTGTTACCATTTTCATCTCTGTAATTCAACTATTTGCGGATTTTGTTTTTTTTTTTTAATCTGACCAGGTCTTAATCACAAACCTAAGAGGGTTTTTTGAAGAGTTTTAATTTTTGCTTGCTTGAGACTTCAATTGCTACAAAACTACATCTTTTCTTTGAAAAGTTTTCATATTTAGTGTCAGATGATATAATCATAGTTAGTAAAAAAACCCTTTTTTTCATATAAAATTTGAGTAATGTGATTGCTTGCCAAGTCTTTCAGATACAAAATATCATAGCTGGATTCATTCTTTGTTCTTGTACACAGCTGATAAGTTGTACTTTAGTAAAATGGAAATCAGAAGTTAGAACTATTACAGACATTCCTTCTCCAAAGTTGATTTTCCTTTACATTGCAGCAATAACTAGCAAAATGATGACTGGCTGCTTACAGTAATTGCTCTACAATCTATGATACACTTTGTGTCCTTTAGAGGAAAAATCATCTGATTTATTTGTAATAGAATTTTTCAACTATCTAATTAGTCTACTGATCCTATTTTTTGTAGGAGAGCATTGCCTTCATTCTTACCCAAGCTTTCTGTCCAGTGGTTTCAGTAGGTCCTCATTGATATTTATTTTAGATGCTATAAAGGAACTTACTTTTCTCTTGCTGCTTACGTGGGTATCCTTAGGCAAGATGGAGTGGAATATGGAATGTTTTAACCAGATCTTTTTTCCATATTTTTGGTTTTTGCAGCCCTTCAGAGTAAGCGGTGACCAGGTATATGGGTTATGGGACTGAAAGGAATTTCTCTAGCCAGCATCGCTGCTAAAGAAAACTTATCCCATAACTGAACTGCATGTTTCTGTTGTTGCTTAAATTTAAGATCAAATGTGGCTTATCACCACAACTTTAATCTCAAGTGCTGTTGATTGTTGTTGCCACTACAGTTGTTAGAAACACTTGGTTTTCAACTGTCATTCCAATTTTGACCTAATTCTATATGAACTCTGATTCCCATTATTTATTCTAAATAATACAAATTAAAGATCACTGTTGCTTAGAATTTAATTTTTGTGCAATTGATTCCATGCATTTTTTTTTTTCCCCCCACACAGGTGTGGAAAAATGGCAAAGAGAATTGCAGAGAAGGAACTGACTGACAGAAACTGGGATCAGGAGGATGAAGCTGAGGAGGTGAGAGAAACATTAGATCCCCCACCCCTGCAGGTAATAGTGTAGTTACTTAGATGTGCTATTTATCTTGTGGGTGAAATCTACAGTAAAATTGGATAAAAGTGTAGCAATTAAAGATAATTTTATATAAGTGATTTTTTTTTTTATAAAGCTTCCAGTATATGCAGACCATATGGCAACGCAGCTTTTAACAGGTAAAATGACATTAGCAGCTTAGGGGAAAGGAACTTTACATTTCAAAAGGGAATCCCAGGCTTGTTAAAATGCATAATGCTTTTGAACTCTTCAAATGTGTGATGGGTATTTACTGAGTTCGTGAGGAAAGCAGTTTTGATTTCTTGAGATTAATTTTCTTCATGTCTTGTCTTTTTTTTTTTTTTTAAAGGTCAGTAATAGCTAATTTCAGAAATATGTTAATTTGGAGTGCTTAGCTGAATTTCCCTACACAGCCAGAAGAAGTAAGCAAACAGTCAAGTGATACGTTTCATCTGATTGTAAAAAGAGATTTTAATATTTAGTGTCTCATACTTACTTATGGCTCATGTATTATCTCTAAACAAACTGTGCTAGCTTCTGTGCTACTAAAAGTAATAAATGTGAAAAAAAAGTAATAAAAGTAATAAATGGCCTATAAAATGTGAGAAAAAAACCTAACAGTACTCTTCTAGAAATTTGAATATAAGGATAATTTGAATTATTACAGGGTAGTAATTAGTCATTAGCTGTCTTTGCTAATACTTGAACTACAGCAGATTGCAGGAGATTGACTTACAGCATATATCTCAATATACCTTCTCCAAACTGAAGATTGTTTGTAACAGCGCAATAAAAAAAAATTACTTGAATTATTTGTCGTAATAAAATTGAGGTTGCACGAAGGGAAATGTAATGCAGAACAAGAAAGACAGAGTTCTGAAAGTGTCAACTAATTGTCCAAGTAGCTGGCAAGCTAATCACAGTACGATATTTTCTGTTGGGTTTTTTTGTTTGTTTTGTTTTTAAACTTCTTCCCTTATTTGTTAGGGAGAAGTGTTACAGTTGTGTTCAAAAGCTGATCTCAGCCCTCTCTTCAGAATATGATGACTATGCATTCTGAGAATTTCACTAATGATTCCATAACTTCTTCTTAAAGGTGGGAACATTCTCAGTAGCTAGTGAAGAAGTCCTGAAGAACAGAGCTATCAAAAAAGCAAAGCGCCGAAATGTTGGATCAGAGGTAATGTAATCTCTGAGTATCAGTGTTGTAGTTTGACTCAGTTGCAAACTATGGCATCCGTGCTCAGGTTTTTGCTTATTTGGGCTTGTAATAATACTGTATCAAGCTATCATTTAGAAGGTATGTGCATACATGCAAATTAACTTTTGCTTACTGTTCCATAGCAAGAATAAGGCTAGAACAAAAAATGGGTGATACTAGCATTGATTGGGTGAAGAGAGATGTGTATTTTTGAAGTATAAATGCAGAGTGTTTCAGACTCAGTGTCTTCTACACATGGGTAAAATAGCATTTGAACTGCTCCAGTTTTGTTCTTTGCAGAGATGGAAGCCTGGAAATTGAAAGTTACTAGTTACCCATCCTGGGGGGCTGGGGGATGTCTCGGACAGATGCTAAATAAGTAAAAGCCAAAATATTAAGCTGATCTGAGAATGAAAAAGATGTCTTTTGCTAAAAATGCGGCTACTTTTTTTTTTCCCCCCGTGAAAAGCTTTAGTGCCACCTGCTCTTTGCAGTAACAAATTGAAAATTGAAAGGCCTTTGTTATAGGTTTAGTCCCTATGAAAGCATTAACCCAGTCCGACCAAATTGTAGTCCTTTCAAAAATCCCTGACATGCTTTGTCGTATATATCTTTCTGTGAAACATTCTTTCAACAGGGCATGCACTGTGTTAGAAATAGGACAGAAACTTTACCTATCACTCAAATTGCTTTTGGATTGAATGGAACTAGGCACAATTAGGGGCTAGATAGTTTTCTCCTGTGCTTTTGATTTTCCTTTTGCTGTCCAAGCGATGTAAATGAGGAGGCTGTCCTATCCCACTTTGGCCTATAGTAGAGTTAACCACAAATGTGGTAGAGAATGCAGTTAATTAAAGGATTGTACTGGGAATAGGTGATGAAAGAAATAAACCACATCTTGAGGAATTCAGGGGCAAATGGAACGGGAAAAACAGAACTGGCTGAGAAAGGGGACCAGGTGATTGTAGAAGAAATAGTCAGGAGGCTGGGAGTCAGCTGTTAGAGATCAAAGCTGGAAGAAGAGCTAGGATAGGCTGGGAAAGTCTAAAAAGCAGAAGAGATGGCAGGACAGCTGAGGTTGCATAAGAAACCTGTGAAATATTTACAAAAAGGTAAACTTGAAATTTATTGATGTTCCTAAATGGAGCAAGCTGAATGCTGCAAAGAAAAAGACTGCAGTTTAACTTGAATGTCCAGAGAGAGAGGTAGGTAGGACTGATCAAAGAGAGACAGAATAAAAATAGCTACCTAGAAATGAGAAACAGAGGACTGAACTGGAAAAGGTAAAAGCACAAAGGGAAACAAGGTCCATACCCACAAGGCCAGATACTGGAATAGAACCTAAAATCAGTAAGGTTTGCTATTTCTTCAGTGGCAAAAGCAGATGAAACTCAGAAGCAATTCTCCTTTTCCTCTGATGGTTTTCCAGAGATATTGAAAGTCCACTTCCAGTAATAAGTGCTCATTACCTCAAAAGATGTTATCGGTAGTACCTAAAAGTGGCAGTACCTATTTGCATGTTAATCACACTATATCTTTTAAAAACATGTAAAAAACTATACCATAAAATAATATGGTTGTAAAGATAGTGTTCAGAACTAGGTAATGAAAAGGCTGCAGAAAGCATACATATTATGTTATCAAGTACAGTCTTATCTTTGCTTCTCCCATCAGTCACATTGGAATATTTTGGGTAAATCACTTAAACGTTACATAGGTGCCTACAAAGTATGCTGTTTTGATCAGTGGCTTGAAGTGCTGGACTCTTAACTGCAGTTGTAAATGCTAAAAGTTGCTGAAAATAAGCCTGCAATTATATATTGCTATGTAATTATTTAAAGAAAACAAAATGCTATGAATGTCTAAATAGGTAATCACACACATCCGCTGCTCTAAACAACTTTTATGTATCCGCTTCCTAGATCTAGTTTATTTTTATACCAAACATTTGAGTCCTTTAAAAGTAGTAGCAATATGTGTCATAAGGAAGCTATTAACTTTGTTTACATAACTGACTTAGAGTAACGCATGAAATGACACACTGAAGCAGGGTAAAATAAATGGAATATTAAGTGGGGATGGGATTTTTGTGGAGGAGCTGTATGTAACTGGTTGTCTTTTTTTTTTTTTTTTTTTTTTTCCCCCCCTCCCTCCCCCTCAGTCTGAAAGTGGAGGAGCTTTTAAAGGCTTTAAAGGCTTTATATTGCCTTCTGGAAAAGGAGGAGGTGGCTTCAGCGGATTTGGTAATGGTGCAGGAATAAAGCCTTTAGAAGGGCTGTCTAATGGAAGCAGTAGTGTCTCTAGCACTCCTTCTTTCAGCAGTTTAAAGACCACCTCTGAAACACAATCAGCATTTGGTAAGTTTTAAATAAGCATACTTATTTATCAACAAATTCAGCCATAAAATCTGTAGGGTTATTTTAACAGTGAAAAAACAAATTCAAACAACCCTGTAGTTAAGTGTTCTAAGGTTTTGAGACTTTATTCCTCTTTGTAAGATTTCTTAAAAAGATCTTAGACTGCTGGAGGAACAAGTTATCAAATGCATGCAGTTTTAAGAGGTGGAAACTAAATTCGTGTTTGATCTAATACTGGAGGTAAAAGCTTTATAGGCACAAATGGGAATGGAAGACATTGGCATAAGACACTCTCTGAATAGTATAAAACAGCTGATAACATGTTCCAGTTAAATAGTTGTCCCAGTTATCTGAATTTAATCAAGAAAAAAAGCTAATGGAAAACATCCATTTAGTAGGACTGCAGTTTCTTTGTGTGATATTTTTTTTTTTTTTAAGGTCTTGTTTCTTATTTTTTGCAGTTCTTGGTAAATACACACTGCATAGCTAAAGTCTTAACCTTTTTTTCCCCCCGTACATCTTATATGGCGAATAGTCGTACTAGAATTTTATCTCTTACATTTATACCTACATTTTAAGACACTTGAAATACTTTGGCAAATCTAACTCTAGTCTCATGCTTTGGGTAGTCCCTGAAGAATATTAGTTCTATCCCTTTGTGTTGGAGATGCGGAAATGTTAACCATACCACAGAATAGAAATGGTGGAGTTTGAAGGTTAGAGTAACTTAGGTTTCAGTGAGCTTAACTAAATTAGGAGAAACTTAAATACTTAATGAGGATTTTCTTAATTTGCTTATGTTTTTTATATGGAAACCACTCAAAACCACGCAAAATCGTGGGCTAGTGTGTTCAGAGTTTTTTAAAGCACAAGTAGCAAGAGATAACGGACTACTTTGTTTTAATAACTGTTACAGCTTGGTAAAGCTTGAATTAAGATTTTGGGTGTTTTGGTGAAATACAAAGCTCTTATTTTTTTAAATGTTATTCTGTAAGATTGCTTTGGATTTTTTTTTTTTTATACAACTCTGTGCTCCATCTGCTTTGTCTATCCCTGAACTAACTTACTTGTCTAAACTTAGGGAGCTTAGGTCTGTTTCACAGCATTGTCTGTTGACTTGTACCACAGTATCTGGTACACAGTGCTGTGATAAAAGACAAGGTACCTAACTTAGCAAGAATGAGTGATTTGATAAAAGAAATACTGAGAACATTTAGTTTAGGTTTTTATGAGAAGTGTGCTTTCTGAAAAAAAAATGTTCTAACCCATGTTTTTCTTCTAATAGGATCCACAATGTCAAATGGTCCTACTACTACTGCATTTACTGAGAAAAAGGCTGCAAGCCCCAAAGCTAATGGTGGGAGTCAACCATCCTCATCTGGCTATGCTCAGAGTAAAGTTTGTAGCTCTAGTGTTTACCACAAACAGTTAGCAGCTTTAAACTGTTCTGTGCGTGACTGGATAGTTAAGCATGTAAACACAAACCCACTATGTGACCTGACACCCATCTTTAGAGACTATGAGAAGTATTTAGCAAATATTGAACAGCAGCACGGCAGCAGTAGTGATAGTGGCTCTGAAAATGAAAGCAACAAGACACCTGGCTCTCAGTCTGTTTCTGCATTTGGGAATTCAAAGCTACAGCAAGGATCAACTTTTTTGTTTAACAGCAACAAAACTGAGGATACCTCGGACAAAAAACCTGAAGCTGCAACCGAAAAAAAAGACCCATCGTTAGGAGCTACATCAACAGTCTCATTTAATTTTGGCAAGAGTGTTGACAGTTCTGTTTTGGGTTCCCTTGGGTCAGGAATGCTTAGTAGTTTCTCATTTTCTCCTGGGAATTCAGGTTTGTTTGGAAAAGACGCAAACCAGGCTAAGTCTGTCACTGCAGCATCCACCAATGTATTGGAAGCTCAGACAGAAAGCGGCAATAGCGATGATAAAGGTAAATTCTTTTTAAAACAATTATTTTAATGGTAAGTTTGAATGTATATGACTTAAGAATACGGCAAAGATGAAATAATACTAAGTTGAACTAGATAATAATTGTTCTTGAATTTGAAAGTGCAAAACTGTACCGCTAATCTGGAAATATGAGTCTTGCATACTGTTTAAGTATAACTAAAAGTATATGATTATCAAAACCTATGTATTTGTCAGATTTGTACTTTCTGTGGTAGAATATAATTCTTTAGCTGAATACAAGACTTGAAACAATGACATTTAAAGCAACTGGTATGTTCATCTTTGAGCCTGCAGGACATTTCAATCCTGCTGCTTTTCCCAAGAGAATTATCAAGAGATCCCTCAGTAAAATGTGTAAGATAGGGAAAAATTTCATACATCTTTCTTACAAGACTGTAAGGCTAGTAAAGTTGCATACTACCTGACAGTTTTACTCTGCTGTTTAGCTAAGCTGGGTATAGTAAGGTGATAGAAATCCTAGCAGTTGAGGGACTGGATAGGCATAATCCTGCCACTGTCTCTTGGCTGTCATTCCTGCAACTGATTACCCTTCCCCCAAATTAAACTTGGCTGTTGGAAGTATTTATTATGCTTTACTTAGACCCATTCGTGGAGACTATTCTTTGAAAAGTTATAACTGTTTTCCTCCTGACAGAAGGTTTTGCCTTAAGTTTGACTTGTCAAGCTTTGCATTTTTTGGTTTTGATTGGTGGGGGTTGGGTATTTTCATTGAAGAAGAGCGTGAAGTTGCTTGAGGGGTGTGGCTGAATGAAAAGAAAATAAGACTTTTTTTCTGTAGCTGAAGCTGCTTCAGAGCCCACATTGATTGCTAAAATGCATTTAAATCATTGACAGGCTACACATGTATATGTCAAATATAGCATGTGTAAACTAGATGTAATACAATGCCAAAAATACCTTCCAGATTATATGCTCACAACATTAAAGTATTAAAACTTCTTATTTAAAGGAGGAGAAGAGGAGGAAGAAGAGCCACCAAAAGTCATTGTTAATGAAATAAAAGAGGATGATGCTTTCTACTCAAAGAAGTAAGTGACTTTAACTTGGAATAGTGAATAGAATTATAACTTTGAGAACAAAATTCATACCTACATACTGCTATTCTTCACCACTGCAGTGCAAAATTAATGATGTATATGTTCTTGACTTCCTAGTTAATAAAGCTTGTTAGGAAGCCATGCAGAATATGAAGTTCCACTTGTGAAAAAGTTAATTACAGACAAAAATGTGTAAGATCTTAACTAAAATTCTTGTGTATCTTGGACCAGCATTGGTAGCTAGTTTGTGTTGTACTTGTGATCAGTTTTTTACAAATAAAGATGTTTCTGTCTTCAGCAGGTTTTGGAAGTTTAAATTGTAGGGCTTGTACCACAGAAACAACGTACTGTACTTCTGAAAAATCAGTCAGGTGCTCAGCTATTTGCATAGCCTAAAATAAGACTCTTCAGTTGGAAAATGCTGATTGTTGTATGAAGGAGTGAACAAGTTGTACTTTTAAGTTCCAAGTGAGACTACCTCTACGAGAAGCAGTTTTTCAAAGCATGTTCAGTAGTCCAAGTAATTGTATGTCTGCCTAACACTTAGCACAGAATTTGTCCTTCTACAAAAAGTCATTTGCTTTATCTGAGAGAAGGTACGTGCTAATTTATGAAGAATGTTTTTAAACTTCACATAAGTCCTATTATAACTTCAGAACAATACAGCAAGTTCTTACGGTTTTGTAATTAGTGTTTTTGAACAGTAGCTTACAGTTATTACTCCTTATAAACCCTGAGTACAGGTTGCTGTGCATTTTAACTTTTCCCTGAAAGTAATACATTTGTCATTTCAATACTGAAAGAAATAATTAGCTTTCTGAACTGGAAGTACTATCTGTTAGCACATGAAACAAGGTCAAGAAGAATAAAGATTTATGTTACTCATAGCATGTTAACTCCTGATTATTGTTAAACTATGGCTTACTGTGAGTCAGATGTATACATATATGTGTGTGTATTTGGGAGATATCTTTGTATACAGTCTGTACATATCTGCACAAACAAGTTTGGTTCCTCCCCCCACAGGTGCAAACTGTTCTACAAAAAGGATAATGAATTTAAAGAAAAAGGTGTAGGAACATTACACTTAAAACCAGCAGGAAATGAAAAAACTCAACTTCTAGTCCGAGCAGATACCAATTTAGGTAAGTAAATTTCTTTAGTAGCAAGTCTTGATGTGAAATTCCCTGCTAAGCATTAGGAGATTTTTGTTACACAGCATAACAGACATGATTAGTGAAAACCTTTCTACTTTTTTTTTTGGATAATTTCAAGTATTGAACAAGCAATTGGATGAGTATTACAAAATAGCACACATGAAGCAGTGCAAGGAAGTAAAAGGTTATGGTGTATGTTTGGGTATTCCCCCCCCCCCCCCCTTTTTTAATAGCTTTTCTCCATCCCCGAGTTGTTGAGTGGCTTTGAAGTGTGGCTTAAGATCCACAATGAGGTATACGCATATCAGGTGTGATGAGCAAAGAGGAACACATTTTGTGCTAAGATGCAGGCCAACTGTCATTTGTCTGCAATTCATCCTGAATATGTAAATAGTTGACCATGTGGGCAGACATCCATTGTACTTGGGGGGGTAAAGGAGAGCATTATTTAGGTCAGGCATGCAGGATTTTGCTGTATGCATTGCTCTTAAAATGCGTGCTGAAGTCCAACTGTTGAACTGTTCTAGCTAACTTCAGTTGGATCACAAATGGTAGGTTGACTCTACAGAACGAGGGTAACAACCTGTAGTGTGATAGTTCCTCAGAGTATCTTTTGAGATGAACGTTAACACATACAGCTAATTAAAGAGAAAAAACCCCAACCACTTGTTTGCTTTTAGAACCTAGAGGAACTTGATGTGTTAAAGCTTTTAAGGTGTAATGTTCTGGCTGAAGAGTGTTTACACACTCAAACTGTGCAAATCAATGTTTTGATATTCATTGCTGAGAAACTTTGGTACATTTCAGTGCCTAATTTCACCAAACTTGCATGTGGGGTTCGTGTGCACCTGACAACTTCCATAAAATAGAATAAATATTATGCTTATAGAAGACCTGAGGACTAAAGCTGTGCTGCACTGTAGGCCACTGGTAAACCTCACCTCCCTTTCAGTGTATAATGCACTCTAGCAAGTCTACATGAAGCCTCTGCAGGCCCACGAGGGGCCGTTTTCAAATACCTGGTGAGATTGGGACTCCTGTGTTAGTCACTTCTAAATCATTAACTGCTTTTAGTGGAGACAAGGTTTGCCAGATAAAGGGCAGTTCTTAGCAATAAAACTGAAGGCAGATGTATGGCAGAGTTGTCAGTGCTTTCAGCATTTCCCTGGGGATTTGAATGTGTTGAACAGAGCAGATGAAAACTTGATTTCTCCACGTTACCTCCTCTTTAACACAAGTCTTGATTTTTCACTCAGCTGATGCTAATTTTCGTGATGTTGATTTACATTCCCTCTACCTTCATCTGAGGTGATGTATTAGGAAATCTTTCCTTTTTCTTCAGCTCGTACACCAAGACATTTCAGCTTGGTGTTTCCAAGCATTGATTTCTAGAAGCTGCTGCAGTCATAGTGATGCACGCTTTCCTTTTTGCTATCTTCACACAGTGCTATAATCCTTTCCTAAAATCTCACTGTGTTGAAAAACTGAACTGGAAAGGAAGGCGAAGACTGACTTTTCCCTAAATACTACTACCGTGTTCTGAACTATTTACCAGGTTTACAAAATGTGTGCATCTTCCGTGGAAGCAGATTTGAGTTTGTTTGCAACTGTTTTAATAGACCACTAATACTGAAGCTGTCAAACTCGCTCTATCATTTAACAAGTTGACGTAGAGCTGTTATTAGTAACCCGGTGGTAGACCACGTCAGATGTGTTGTACGATTTGAGGATACAAAGTACTTATTCTACCATAGTTTGTCCAATTTTAGATTAACATGTCTGTATGCGTGTTAAAGCTAACTTTGTGCTTCTGCTTATGAACTGTGCGTGATGGTCAGAATGAGTAACTTGCATAAGCATAAACTAAGCACTGTGACTTGAGTCCTCATTTGCTGCTTCTCCCTTGTCCCCTTCCCTCTTTCCTGCGTGTCCCTACTATAATTTGATATTCTTCAGACACCTCCCTTTAAAAAAGGAGGACACAGTATTTTCAGAGATTTCCTCATTCTTAATGAGGAAAGCAAGCTGTGAGAACAGTGGCCATGAGCAGATGCTTAGGGAAGAATAAGACAAGTATATATGACATTTGTGAATTGCCTTCCTTCCAAACACAAACTTAAATCCCTATTTAGTAAGGATACTAACATCTGTATTGCAGTAAAAGCTGAAGAATTGCTAATTGGTAATATTTTTCCTCCTCATATGCAGGAAACATACTGTTGAATGTTCTCATTCCACCCAAGATGCCATGTACAAGAACCGGAAAAAACAATGTTCTTATCGTTTGTGTTCCTAATCCACCGATTGATGAGAAGAATCCAGCTGTTCCTGTCACTATGTTAATAAGGGTGAAAACAAGTGAGGATGCAGATGAGTTGCACAAAATCTTACTGGAGAAAAAGGAGGCTTAAATAAGTTGCAGTCAGTGATTTGAGGAATTATTGCCAAACTGCTGCTGCTCTTTTTTTCTTCCATAACTTCACTTGAACACTTAACTCTATACTCTGATATTAAGAACTGTTATAGGAATTCTGGAAAAATTCTGTGAGGAAAAGCTAAACTAGCTAATAAAAGCTTTAATAGAACACAAGTGTTGGACTGTGCTCCCTCATTTTCAATATCTAAATGCAGGACCTCTTCTGGATAGAGCATATTGATTTAAATTAAAGCATATGTTTTTAACACCGGTTGATTTCCCAAATGGACTGAAATCGGAGTAAAAAATATGGTACCAGAGCTTCCTCTCAGACTGCGGTGCAATGCAACAGCCTCCTGTTGTGAGAAGGGAGGATGTTGAAGTTTAACTGTTGAAACTGTTTCTAGACTCCAGATTTTTAATTTTAATTGGTCTGTCATATTCTGGTGAGACTAATTTTTTCAACCTGTTGATGACAACAACGTACCCCAACAACAAGGATATAGTATATTGTACTGTGTTTTAACCTTTCCAGGCTCATAGGCGTCTGGGACTCAGAGACTGCATCTCCAGGTATTTAAAAGAAAATTTGCTTGCGTAGTCTTGTTGACAGTAGTGTTTCTTAGAGAAGAACTGTCAGTTATTCTTACTGTAGCAACAAGCTAATGATGTGCAATAGTACAAGCAGACAACTGGAAGACTGTTTATCTTGGACCACAACTGCAGCTGGCATTCACCGACTTCTGACAAGTCAGAGGCAAAGGGTTGCACTTCCACTATGGTCCCTCCAAGGTATTCTTCCCTAGTCCCTTGGGCTAAAACTGAAACCCAGCAGAGGCAGAGTTGTAAATGTTGTACTTGTCTTGCTACTAGTACTTTTCTGAAGATATCTCTTTTCACAAACAAATTTCAGGATTTTTATAGATCTTTATATTGCCTCTGGCTGTTACCAAGAAGACGTGCATAAATGTGTGTGTGTCAGTAATTATTTTTCCCTGTGTGCTAAAACTACAGTGCTTTACTGCATTACATTGAGTAAAGCAGTAGTTTGCAGCTTTAGGACAAGCTTTCTGTTGCAAAAGTAGGGAGCACTGGGTTAATCTGTAACTTCATTTTCAGTTGTGTTAAAATTAACCATGTGGCAATAATTTGGATCAGAACATCATTCTGTTCTCAGTTTCCATCTCAACTTTATCAGACCTTGTTTGGTTATTTAATTCTTTTCTTTCTCAAATCTTGTTTGCTGGAAACTCCTTGCCTAGTCATTGTTTTTCTGCTTCACTTCCAGCTCTGGAAACTATCCACGAGCTAGATGTTAACATTAAACTTGAACTGCTCTCTGATCTTTCACACGGACCAGCTCTGGGGAGATGGAAGAAACATGCCAACCTGTCTCTGGCTAATGTGGCACAGAGGAAAAAATCCCATTCTTTAAAAAAAAGCATCAGCATGCAATTCTCACAGGGGACCTGGAAATCCAATATAGTGGCATCCTGTGGGTGGGGAAAAAGTAGTTGATTAGATGCAGCGCATCTTTCCTGCTCCCCACTGCTCTCTGTGGGGGGACAAATGGCTGCCTTTAGTCCTCATTCACTGCACAATTCAGGTTATGGCCTTTTTTTCCCCTCTTAACTAAAAGGAGGAAAAACTTTATAGGATCTGTAGCCCTCTTGACCAAAGTTCAAAAACAAAGGCCTTTGCTCACATTTCAGCTACACTGAGGTCACAGGAATTATATTTTTAATAGTCAAGTGTAAAGGAAGCTTAGATATGATTTCAAGTATTATTTGAAATATAAACTGGTGCCTTTTATTTTTTGCTTTTGCATCTGGCTCAGTACTTAACCATTAAAAGTAAGTGACATTTATTTTGAGGAAAGTAATGTGCTTTTTTTTTTAAAAAAAAATCTTGCTGATACCTAAATTGGAGGCCAAAAGCTGAAGGTGTGCATGTTAGCCATGTATGAATGAAAAGCAGAACATTGCCTGAAAGTTTATTACAGGCTCAGGTTTAATGTCCAAGGGCTCAGTTAATTTTGCATTTGTCGTTTGGCTGCAGTGTCTTAAACGTGTCTCCATGCAGAAAGGTTTATAGGCTAGAGCGCTGGATGTGGGAAGCGGATTCGTTACATCTCCCATTTTAAGAGCAACTCTGTACAGCTTGTGTCAGTGGTCTTGGGTTTGTCTCTGTTTACTTCGAAAGCTCGTGGATATATAACTCTTTCTTCATCCATTGAAATGTGGACCAATTAACTTAAACAAGTGAGAGGCAAACTGAACTTCCTATGTCTCCTTATGATTTGCCTCCCAAGTGAGGCAGTCTTGGGGTTTTGCACGCCCGTATTTGGCCCAATTCTAAAGCTGGCAAACTGAATAATGGCTGGTGCATCTCTGTTGTGTTTTCAAGGCTGGACATTCTGAGGGTGAGCACAGGGTGTAAAGAAAAATAAGTAGAATAATAATAAATTGTGTTGGAAAAATTAAACCTTACAATATCCATGGTAGCAAGTAACATCTATTAGCTGTGGGAAAGACTAATTCAGATGAGACACTGTAATTCTTTAGCAACATACGTATTTATCAGTAAAGCTAGGGGAAGGTATATAATTGGAATCTTGTGTTAATTAGAATGTTAAATATATGCATAAACATATGATTTTAAACATGTTACACAGGGAAAGTTGCCACTAAAAGAACAGGGAAGAATTTTACTGCAAATTAGAGATTTTAATCAACATCATTCATAGTGACCCTGCAATTATCTGGACTCTGAAGCAGGAAAAGTAAGTGATACACTTCTCACTTGGTGTTCAGTTATAAAGCACAACCCTTCTCCAATATTATTATAAAACCAGATTTTTGATGATGCTTCAGTTTCTAGTTAAGGAATAATAAAATACATAATCTCTGGCCTTTTACAATATTTATTACATAGAATTAAAGTCCTAAATTGAGTTAAAAGCAAAAGTTAGTGGAAAGCATAGAAATCAATATACTAATGCCTTCATAACAGAGTGGCACATGCTGTACAAGGAAGGAATTTTGATCAGAAGTCCAACTCAATGAGGCATTCCTGTATACTTAACACATTTAACAGCCGGATATCAGATACCTGATGTTAAAGATGCAAGTTTCCTCCCTAATTTCATTCCTTCACTGTTTAAGCTGTACATCGGTGTTGGAGCGTCTTATGGATCATGCATTCTTCCTTCTGCTGTAATTTTGAAGTTTCAGCTGCTTAGAAGTCTTTCCTTTCCCTTTCACCTCCCCAAAATAGAAAATCAAGATCTCTGCTTCTTTTAATTATCAGAATCATCTGTAAGGGAGACTATTACAGTTGGTTTGAATTTTATTTTAAAATATTAAATTGCTATATGCAGGAGTTTTTTTGTAATTTACTTAAAATTATCTATTTGGCAGCACAACAGCATGTTCCTATAATCCCTTTTGGTTGATGGATGTGAAAGTTTAAATTGAATTTACAGTTCAAATGAACATGTTTTAGAATGTAAACCAATTAGGAGGTATGCTTTACTATTAAGAACTTCAGCTCCCTTTGCAGCACTAACATTTAAAATGCCCTTACAGACTTTCTTTCTGATGCCTTAACTTATTTGCATTTGCTAAAATTTTGTAGCTGGTGCCTGTGTGCAGAAATTAACTGACATTAAACAATTTAAAGTGGCATGAGCTAGTATAAATCCAATGAAAATGCTGAATGTGACGATTTGTTAATTGTTAATAGATTTCAAACTGCTCTGAATTTTTCAGTGGATACTTAAGTTTCACATAACTTGTCATGTAACAATGTTTTCATTAGTTCTAACACATTAAGGAAGTGTACAAAAATCCATGGAAAATGTGAATAAACGAACGGGAGATAAGTGTCGCGTGTGTATCACTTTCACTTCGAGTATGTAACACTGTATTAATGAAATGAATTTTACAATTAGTTGCTGGCAGGTGAACTCCTGCCTAGGAAAATCCTGTGCACGGCCCTGGTACTGCTAAAAGAACCAATGTCCTACTCCGCCCCTTCCTCGGGCTGGCTTTGAAACCTGTCACATTGCTAAGAGCCAGTTCAGCAAAAATGCTTTCTTCTTGCAAGGTCAGTGAGCTGAATCAGCTCAGAGAGAGCAGCTAGGGCTGCCTTTTACTAGCAAGAGAAAAACTAGTTCTTACATGCTAAGAGAATGACTGTAGAGATCGACCTCTAAAAATCTCTTCACTTGAATACTGAAAGATTTAAGAGCAAAAGTAATCTCTGTTTGCCTGATGACATATGTAGAACTTATTTTAAATCTAGCCTAAAAGTACTATCCTAAAGCCAGGCCCCAAAGTGATTCTTCACTGGCTTGTGACAGTTTGGCAAATAGGAGGAAAAAAAAAAAAAAGAGACTAAAATCAAGACAGACTTGTCATGACAAGTGTAGACCATCTTTCCAATGCATCATAAAGTGCTGAGACCATGAGAACACCTGTCATCCAGCTGTACTTTCTGCTATTAGCCACTATCACGCTCTTTAGCCCTACCTTAATTCTGTTTATAGTTCTGGAGTTATCCACTTTATGCCCACAAATGGGAGCTACTTCTTGCATGAGGATACAACTAATGGTTAGCAAAGATTATCGCAATATCCCCCCATCATCACCCCCCCAATTACAATGCTTGAGAAAACCAAGAGCATATGTTCCATTTTTAAGGATGCAGTTGCTATCATTAGAGAACCACATTTCTATCTAAATTGCCTAGTACTACTTTTTTTAAAAAACAAAACAAAACACAACACAACTTCATGCACTTAGGGTGTTGGCATTATTCCACATTTTGGATATCTCTTTCTTCTACTTAAAAAGACAGCCAGGACTATTTATGCAGTCTCCCTAGCTTTTGGCAGCCATAAATAAAAGAAAGCAAAGTAACAGTTCTCAAGAGCAAAAAGGAGCTTATTATTCATTGCAGGCTGGGGCAATCTAGAACATCTAATGCTTAATGCTTTGTTAATCCCCAAAGATTTTACCACTTGCACAACAGGAAGGGGCAAAAGTAACAGTGCAGAAGGCAGCAAGTTCTGAACGTCCAGACTAAGAAAATGCAACACTCCAAGAACAGTGTGCATTAATCAAAATCGGTCTCTTTCCTAATCCAGCAGGAAAATGCCCCTCACAGCAGACTAGTTACAGCAACCAAGTCATACAGAAGTCAGAACTGATTCATCTGAAAAGCACATCAAGTATAAGCTAAAGGCTATGTACATGTCATCGGCTAGAAAAACAGTGAAGATGACAAATAAACTTTAACCATGATCCAAACGATGCATCGACAGACAGGTTACCTGCTGTAATCAATCTCCTGCTAAAGACAAAACTGAAAGCCAGATGAAGAGCAACAGCCAGCCAAGTAATTTTGAGTAACGTAGCCTTACATATGACACGACATTTGAAGCTGTGAATGAGTTCAGACTCAAAGTTTGGTAAACAGCTTGCTCTGGTAAAATACTTGCTTCACACAAAGGTCGCAAGACAGACAGACAACTAAAGTTTAGGCAGAGAAGAGCAACAAACTTCTTTGGATATTCACTAGATGACTGGATTACAAACCTCTGCACTACCGCACAAGTTACAGTATGTGACTGTGTGAGCACCCATAACTGACTGACCTGCATGAAATACAGGAGGAACAGCAGACAAGAACCAAAGGCTACACAAGATGAGTGAAGAGGTAGAAGAAGAATGTACATTGTTTGAAGTAGTCATCAATATACTTACCCACATTTCTCTTAGGGTAGTATACTGCTCAGTTTTTCTTTTTAAGGCATCATACTCATTTAGAAATTCTTATTTGCATCTGAGCATCCTGAATAAGTATTATAATAAAAATAAATATTCATAATCATCAGTTTTATGGGTATTACCTATTAGGAACATCATAACCTTTACTGAGAGGTAGCGTAGAAATGGATCATCTCTGGAAGCCTGCAGAGGCTTCAAAGATAGAAATAGAATTTGCCTGCTCAGAGAGTACCACTGAGTAAAAAGTCTCCAACTTTAGTTTACTACCTTATATCACAGATGACATAATACAGTACAAAATTTTTTGTCTAAATTATGGTCAATGCTAGTTTTGGAGCCCTACCTGAACTGGTGGGCACTCGGGACATTCTTCCTACCTGCAAATGCTAATTCTGTTGACTGCAATTCCAGGGAAAACTTGCAGATGGTTTCTCCACTGTAAAAAGCAAATTCCTAACACTGAAGAGAAAACGGCAGATCATATACCAAATTTAATTACTTTGGCAGTTTATGAAATAAGTGTTTCCTTACCTTTACAGCAAAGTCCGAAATGACTACTGTGAACAATCACCTATGCTGATCATCATCTTATGTGCTGGGCAGGTTAACCATCGAGGTGCTTACCAGGAAACATGCAATTCGGAATTCTTGCTGAGAGGGAAACTTGAATAATAACTCTTCTTGCTCCTTGATGCTACATCTATCACTCTCATTTTCAAAACAAAACTTAGTCTGACACTGGGAGTGATGAGCAGGGATGGACGAGTGGGTTCTGCCAACCTTCTTGTCCTTCAGGAGCAAAGGAACGCCTCTTAGACTTGGTGCAGGCTTAAGACATTCTCTAAGTGACATAGGGTTTTGATGAACACAGTGATTGCATCTGAATTAAAGGTTGAGTATGAGACTTTGAAGAGTCTGTGGACTAGTAAACAGCTTTTGCTGGATTTCCCCAGCAATATTGCTCCAGCAGGAAAAGCGGAACCATAAACATAAACAGCCTTTTATGTCAGGGGAGATGGGAGGCAGAAGAGCATGGGTTGAGTAATCACATATTGTGAAATACTAGGTTATGAATCACCAGAATCAACTGAAAGTTGGCATAAACAGGTAACAGGGAAAATGTTAAAGCACCTGGAACTAACACTTTGAGACAAAGCTTTTTTTAAATGTAGGTGGTCTCCACTGATCTCTGCAGGGTGACTTGGTATTTTTGAAAATTATCAGCCAACTCCATTCATTTCAATAGGATTTTAAAACTGTTTATTCCCATCTTCATTTAACCAATTTCTTTGACGTGAATTCAGAACCATGCGAGTTAACTACTTGCACACATTATTCACAAATTGATGTTATTGCCTGAAGTTCAGCATGTTCAGCAGTGCGCTCACATCTGCACAGGCAGCAGCTGCCCCAGTCTGCTTTGTGTAATAGGATGCCTCCTCACCCTCTCCCACCCCTCATCCATCCTGTGCTCCGACAAGGATATTTTGCCAAAAGATCATTCTTTCTGTGTAGGTGCCATAGAGTATACATTGCATGCAGGTTCAATGACACCTACGTGGCTGGCCAATTTCATCTTCTGCAGTGGAAGTGCAGTAGAGGGAAGAAGTCCACGCTCCTCGCACAGAAGTAAATCCAATTTGTGCACACAAACAATTCTGTCTAGCCTGAACAAGAAAACGGATCATCTACCTTGGTTTTCACACCGCCATCTCAATCAACATTAACCCTACTAGGAAAAGCCAACTAGCTTGACTTGGGGAAGAGGTTTCTGGCTTAACCAATCATAAATTACTTATTTCCCATGATGAGATCACTACATCCCATCCTTACCCCTGTAAGGAACCAAGCTGGGGACAGAACTTGAATTAACTCATATTTTCCTTGATGTATTTTAATATGTTTTCTTTACTGAGTAGCATCTGCCACTCCCAGATTCTCATCTACAGTGTTAATGGATAATTGGACCCACGGTCTTCCTGCAGTTTACTCCTTTGCTTCCTGCAAACTTTTAATTACAAATTTCAGGAACAACATTTCTGACAGGAGTACACAAGTAACTATTTGCTAGCAAAGATGCGTATTTTTTTTCCATCTCCAAAGTGTGATTTTACTTTGTAAAATCAGACCTTGATGATAAATTTGCATGCAAAGCAATATTACGGTATTTCTTGGGAGCATCTCTCCAGATAAGGGCAGGCAAGACACAAAACACTCCAGGACAAAAGGACATGAGTTAACTTGGCTTCCCAAAGCAGGGACTCTGTTGAACAAGATATACTGCCACACTGTTAAAACAGTATTTTTCTTTTAGCATATTCTTGAAATTAATTCATTAAAGTTGTGAAAGCTTTTCAAAGATTTATGTGGCAGTCTTCTGTCCCACCAGTATTTGGATTAAAAAACAAAACCAAAACAAGCACACCTTTCCCTGTCATTAACTCATGTTGAAGGACTAACTAAACAGGTGAGGTTTATGACCATGATTTGTAAGCTTCTGCTGCTCTTTGCCTTTTGTACTCTTTTAAATAATGCTTTCTCCACTATGGCTGCTTTCAAAAGCTTTCAATTTAAAGCATTCAAGGAAAATCTCACTGTTTGTTTCTAAGCCATATTTTAGTATTTCCCAACCAGTCAAGATTCCTGTCCCATTGCATGTGCACGCACAGAACAACACCGCCAACAATCTGCTCAAATACCCATATAAAGAACTAAAACACCCTGTTCTCCTTCCTAAGCTCTGTTTTTTAATTTTGCCTAACATACCACACATCTCCAAGCTACCATGCATGGCTGTGCAGCAACCATGTTACGCCACACGTGGTTCATAAAACAGTCCTGGTCTGGGATTCTTTGAAACGGAATCATCAGCAAGTCACCTCCTATCTATAGTTGGTAACATTTGTTTGATGAGTGTTTCATTTTAACTAATTTAGATAGAAAAATCCCCCGAAGAAGCCTACTGTGAAATGTTAGTCACAAAAATCAGGTGGAGAGGGAGGATGCAGTGCCTTGCAGGTCTTTAAACCAAAACCAATTCAATGTTGGTACGCACAATTTAAGGCAGTACAAGCACTTAAGAGCTAAAGGGCAATCTCATTTTCACAACATTGCACAAACCCCTATTGAAGCTTTTCCTGAATTTATCAGGAAGAAATCATTACAGCCATCAGTCTCTCAGTATTATACACTGTACAAACCTAAATGTTAATGACTACATAATTAAGTTTAAAACAAAACACAGATCAGTTTAGAAAGGCTGTTTTGGGGCTTGGGTGTTGTTGTTTGGATTGTTTTTTTTTTTAATACTAGCATCTAAAGGAAAAAACAAAAAGCCTTTTTAAACAAATTCAGGAGTACATTGACTTTTACCTTCTTCCCCCCTTATACAACGTCAAGTTGTCAGAGGCTGATCACTTCCCCCTTATACAATGTCAAGTTGTCACAGGCTGATCATTGAAAGATTCAGCAAGCAGACTCAGAAGTTGGGCTTTGCTCAAAGTGGAATAAGAACGAAGAGTAAAGAGGCTACTTTGCCTCATGAGTGTCTATTTGGGAGCATCTATTTGGCAATGCTTACCATGAGTGCCATGGAGCGTTACTCTGCCGTTTATGCTTGCCACCACTAAGGAATACCTTCAAACTCAAACACCACTAGGCACAGTAGAGAGAAAACACTATTAACAAAATCAATGGTCGTTTAAGAGGTCTGTTTATTGGCTGCAGGGTCCAACACTTTCTGCACTGCTGCCATACGAAAAGTCAACTCCATTTTTGGTGCACAAAGGTTCTCCTTGCTCTTTGTTCAAAGGGCTCGGTACAGCGCCAGCATGATTTTCAACCCATCATCTTTTAATCAACACTGATGATCAATGAGGCAAAAAAAACCCCAAACCATGCAACATGTGTTAGTCTGATAAAATTAGGCTGAGAATATTTATATATTTACACAGAGAACATTCAACATTGTAACCTGCTTGCAGCCTTGTATTATCTTGACCAAGCATCCAAACAGCTACATTCTGGTGTAAATACTCTTTTGTTTAAGGTTTGGTGTAAAAGCTACTTATTTCACAATGCCTTTAACTGGATTCTACTGCACCTATTTTTGACACAGAATTTCTACCCACCAGTGCCACACACTTTCAGTCATACCTCACAAAACAAGATAAGGCATTCGCAGATATCTGACTGCTGTGGTCACAAGAAATCCATTTTCCAGAGCTTTCAGCCACAAACTTAGGAGACCATGAGAGTCTTTCAAACATGAAGGGCGAGTCCGTAGGAGACGGCCAGTTCTTCTGAGAACTATAAACTTGTCATTTCTTGATGCTGCTACGCACGACACAGATAGAATTTAAGACTACTTTATTCATTTCCTAAGTAAAAATTTGTTCTTAAACCCCACTGGATAACAACAGGGCTTAGGCACTTCTGAAGATTTTCTCTTATATCTATCTTTAATAAGGGAAGCTTTAGACTACAAAATACAGGACAAACAATCATTTGGAAAGGGAAAAATTAATGATTGGCAAGAAGCAGGTCAATAGCCTAAAAGTGTAGACTATTTACATGGACTTCACATCCATACAAAACCTCAGTGACCAGATGGGATTCTGTACATGAGGGTCTGCCAGAAGAAATCTATCTGCAGAGCCAAGGACTTCACTGTTTAAATTAAAACTTGGTTTAAGAATGGGAAAACCATTTTACTGTGAAAAGTCACCCGTGCAAACAATTCTCTTTTCAGGAAAGCACACCATGCTCAGAAATGGAAAACTGAGCAACAGTGATCCAGAGCCCAACATGCTCAAGCCTTGTTAACAATGAAGACCAGGAGAATAAAAAGAGAAGGAACATGAACCCACACAAACTGGATTAGCCAAGACAGCTGAAAGATTTGTGGCATTTCTAAAAATGGCTTCTTCTTTTACAAGGAGACTTGGAACCCACCCTGTGCTGGCTGGCAATAAGAGAATGTGATTTCACATACGCGGTGGTCTCTAAGGCAGAGCAATAATCTGCTAATACAAAATAATTGATTTAAGACCTTTCTTAAAAAACAAAGGCTTTTTACTTGTTAAATTGATAGCAGTGAAAAACCTGTTAAGGGTGAAAAGATTTACATCCTTGCATTTGACATCTATCAATATACATCATCTATGGACAATTCAAGCGGTAAGCCTCAATCCCCAGAGGGAGTGAATGGGCAGAAGGATGGAAGAAGTTAACTGAGTAATGAGGTATGGGGGGATTCTGTAAATAAATAAAGCTGTTCTGCAAAGCTTCCCAAATTTGTTAACGGTCCTGCTTTCTCAAGCATCAAGATAACTAACAAAGACCACTGTGCTCCAACAGCTAAGACATCAACAGCCATACAGCCATTATGGCATGCAGAACACTCCAGTTAATTCCTCAGCAATTATTTAAATGGCCAACAGAGGCTCAAAATGGTTTACTGCTTAGGAGCTACAGAATTAAAAACCCCTCCAAATTAAAAGGGTGAGATGTTCCTATTAACATGCCCTTTTCATTTTTGGTATAGTGCAATAGCATGCTAGGGGGCCAGCTGTGCCATCTTGACCCAAGCAAAACTTTGATCACCTTCCCTGTCAATCTGTCCTATACGAGGACAATAAATTATAATTTTCAGGGTTTGTTTAAAAGCAGAACAAAATGCAGAATTGGTTTCCCCCACTTGATAACAGAAAGTGGGAACCAGGGGCTATACATAATAAGTGTAAGTCAGCTGTTTAGAGAAGGAATAACTGAGAATCTGGCACATCTACTTGTTTCCGAAAAGCACTATTGACATTCAGTAGACTTTTTGACCTCCTTTTTCTATGGATGTCCATCTGGGCATACCTGTAGCCCTTTTCTACTAAAAAAGGTGAGTCTTCAATGTACCTATAGCATATCCACTAGCGAGATACAAGAAATAAATTGACTCTTTTTTAGGACATTTACATTGCAGCCCTTCAAAAACTAGACATCAAAATCCACCCACTTGCATGTAACAAAGCAGACGATACCTCCTGCATAATAGATGTGGGATCTGAACTGTATTTTCTGTAATGTTGCCTTTATACTAATGTACTAGTTTAGAATCATTATTCATTTGCTCTGAAATCTTACGCAGCAAGATTTGCTCAGTCTTTCAGATCACATGGAATTAAGCTACCTAAATGTAATACATGATACCAAGAAAGCGTTACAAATTACTGTCAACTGAACAGTATTCAGGCACCTACCACTCGGGTTCCAATCTGGATACATTTCCTTTTCACATGTGTTACTCCTCTGGCTGCTTGACTGAAAGGTATCAATTGCCACTAGTAGTACAAATACCAACCCTCTCGCCCTTCCCTCCCCAATGAATATTTAAAGGAAAACTGAGCACTGATTTTCCCAGCCCAGCAGTATGAAAGTGCAGAATAAGGAGCATCTTGAGAGGCTTCAGAGTAGGACTGATCTTCGAGCTGAAGAGTGGTTTAATTCTCAGCATGGGCACAGGGAGAATATTTGTACCGACTGACATTAGGCACACTACCTAGGGATCTCAGGTAAGCACCTAGGCTACCTAGCAAGTTCCTTGAGAGGACACTTCATCTGCTGATTTAGGACTTCATCTCTCCCCCTGGCTCAGGAAGAAAGCCTAGGCACACAAGTTACATGCCTCAGGTTAGACCGTGTGAACACCCTCACATACACACACGCACAACCGCACGCTCCCACAGAGCGAAGTTCAAAGGCTGCAACATCAAAAGTGGCTTGTGCTGGTAATGACAAAGTGAGCGTTTTTCTAACGCTGTTGCAACACACTTGAAGCGAACTAAAAACTCGTCAGCCATCCCTGTCATGCGCTCATGCTGCCGGTGTTAGAAATGCCATCACTCTGTGCTAAGGTGACTGCTTCCAGGCCTAGCCTCAAATAAAAAAAGATCTCCTTACCATGCTGGATTCACCATGTTGGGCTGAATGATAAAGTTAGTCTACCTTTATGCTGAAGTGGAGCTATTCCCATGGAACCTGTCCTGAGGAAAAAAGCAGAAAGTCCTATTTGAGCGGTTAAGTCATCAGATGCTATCGAGAGAACAACAACAAAGCACTTCGGGAAAGGCTGGGTATGAGGGAGACAAAGGTCCAGGCTCAGAGCACATGCCACTTGGTAACTGTGGCAACAGCGTTGTTTGGGTGCTCAGAGTCTGAAAAGTGACAAAAATGGCATCTTCGCTCTCCCTCTGTGCGTGTACTGGAGTCTCACGTGCTCTAGGCGACATGATACCCCACCCATTGCTGTGCCAGTTATGCAGTCGTAAATAAACTGAAGTATTGACTGGCTCCCATATCAAAACAGTGAATCAGACTGCAGTAGTCTCAGTATTCAATCATTTAGCTTTCAAATGTCAAGGACAGCAGAGTTTTGCTATTTAGAGAGAGCTGTGTTTTACCTGTAAACATAAGGCTTTTTTCCTGAGAGCTCCTGACACACAATTTTCAGACCTCCCACTATGCAATTTTTAGTCACTTTTCAGAGCAGAATTACATTTCAATCTTCTGTCTTTCAAGAAAACTCTCCGTGCTCCAGCATGTAACAGTACAGCGAAACACCACCAAGAGATGAAGAATCTGGGCAAGCTGCCCGACCATTAATCAGCTCTCATGACCTCCTTGGCTACAAACGCTACCACAAGGACGACTCTACATACTCTGAAGTCCAGTGCACGCAGGAGGATGTTGGTTATCGGTAAGGTTTTTAGGTTTTGGAGTCCGATTACGGCCTCCTGTTTTTCCACTTGACTCAAACTTGTATCGACTCGGCTAACAGAGAGAGATAAGCAGCATTAGTACTAGACATGAACGTCGGCTTTACTATAGCAGCACATTTTAGCCTTCTTTTCACTGGCTCGTTTTCTTAGCCAGTTCTTGAGGATGAAAATGTTGCTGTTCTTTGGTAGATAGGGAAATCTGTCAGCAGAGTTTACCTGTCCTAACACTGACACATGAACAAATGGGAACATTTTCAGCCTCTTTTAAGCTCTGACCTGACCCACTGCACATACCAAAATGGTGATGTATCTTTGTAGCATCTTCTTCCTTTTCCTCTCTCAGTAGGAAATTATTCTCTCAACCCTTCAATCCCCACACGCACGCACACACGCTCACACACACATTAAGCCAAACCAACAAGGAGAATGTATGGGCGAGAGTCTATGGAACGACGTTCATTAGTACATCATTATGAAATTCTCAGGTTGTTTCTCTCCAAGAATATAAAGTTTAACACATTTTGTACATATTGTTGGTTTCTCAGTTATAAAGTAAGCACAGTAACAAACTGTCCATAAAACGTTGACTTGTTTTAAACACAGCCCCTTCTCGTTTTATCTCGCTGAAAGTCCTCTTCCAGTCAGAAACACTCAAGCGATGTACTGCAAGTGTGCATACGGTGTATGACAGCAGAGGAAGGAAGAAAGAGGCACTTTTGATCGGCTGGTATTCTTGGACTTCCCTTTTTCCTGCGGAGGTTTATGTTCCTGACACTAGATGGTAGTGTTAGCACAGAAAACCGCTGTGGTTAGGCACTTGGCAACAAGGCTCCAAGGCAGTGCCCGCTCTCTGCTATGTCATCAGAATTGGTTTCTGCCGCACTTCCAGGATATCTGGGCAAGGGAGAGAAACAAAGAGATACAGCAAACTTTGGAGGCTCCTGAAAGTAGCCACAGTACCAGAAAGCACGAAGAACCGGAGATGCAACTGTGGACTGCAGCACAGTCCCCCCGTTATGCCGCTAAAGGAATTTAAAACACAACGAGCGTGCGACTTCGCCTATTACCCAAGTCCAATTCCTCCCCAGCTGCATCCTAGTTAAGAGATGGTAAGCCGCAAATATATCCCATCACGTAGAGATGACGGCTGATCTACTAAGTATCATTTATAGTGGGATGAAGCAACATGTGTCAGACAGAGTGGCATAATATTGCAGAGAAACAAGTGGAAGTGCCGTTACAGGAGATGCCAAGGGTTTTCCCTTTCTTGAAGGGAGAAAGGCACCATCCCCAAGACCCTTAAAGAGACTTTTGGCTCTGAAGATGTCGGCACAAATCAACTGTTTCCTCCATTCTATAGCCCGAAGCCTACATTTCCGCACTCAAAAAGCTGCCACAAAAACCACTCCTTTTGTTGGCTCCTCAGCTCTGTATTGTCCAAATGTGACAGAATATGAACCTGTAAAATATCTGTCATAATCATGGGCATCTTTCCAAATGTGGACAGTAAACCCAGCATGCTGGCACAGCAGTATTTCCAGAAATATCTGGAAACTGGGCTGCTATGTCCTTTTCAAGGCTACACAGAGAATAAAGAACATGGAAAAAGGGAGCACACGCTTAATTAAGAGGCTGATCACACACAGCTGCACAAAGAGGATGACGTGAGTAAAAATTGATCCACAGCTCCAGAGGGCTCTAGCCACACTTGTAAAGAATGAAACACAGTGGAGTGAGTCCAGTGAAGGGCCACAAAGATGATTAAGGGATTGGAGCATCTGACATATGAGGAGAGGCTGAGAGAACTGGGATTATCTAGCATGCAGAGAAGGCTCAGAGCAAAGGAAGTCTTATCAGTATGTATAAACTCCAGACATTATAAAATGTACTTTTTTGACTATCACTAGGATTTTAATTTCTTAGTACAGGCTTTCTAAACTACCCAAGGGAGATGAGCATCTTTCCCACTTCACCCTGCCCCACATGTAATGCTCCGGCTTGCTGGAAAGCTGCCACTGGCACAAATTAATTAATTACAAAAAGGCACTGGAAATGGGCTCCACCTGATGTGCCGAGCTAAAGCAAACACAGGTAGTGAAAAACTGCAGATTAAAATTCTGCCTTACAGCCCAGACATTTTATGTCACATATTTCTGTGCATCTCAATATATACACCGACTCCTGCAACTGTATGTTAAACAAATTAAGTCTCAGAAAGGATGTTCAAGCTCAAAGCAAATATTTGACCATGGAGGCATTTATGCCACCCACTTGAGTGAGTATTAAATGCCAGCACGAACAATACATCTTCTGTGAACTCCAAAATGCCCGTGGTGAGAGTGAGTAAGCTTGATAACTCCAGCTAACTAGCTATAAGATTATCAACACAATTATCATAAGGAATAATTACGTATTTTGCTGAAACATTGTTCAAAATCCACCCTTAATTACAGAGGATCAATTTTTACTGGAATCCATAATTTCTTCTAAGTTGAAATCAATCCCTATGTACAGTGAAAGGCCAAATGTAGAAACACCTCTTTGCCCATAATTTCCACCTCTACCTTATCAGCCACAATATTCTTCTCTGTAGAGTAAGAGCCCGTGTACTTTTGCAACAGGGTCTGAGATCTCAGCCTGCAAGAAAGACTGCAGCTATAACTATTACACTAGCATCGTACAACTGATGACATTCATACCCATACTATCTTCTCATCTCTTTTAGCAGCAGATTAACCTGTTTAACAACAGATTTCCCAACTCCTTTCCTCTTAGCTACCTTTCAGGAAAAGTCTGGAAATAACCGCTGTGTAATAGATTGGTTTTGTTTTCAAGTGTGTTCTCTTTTTAGACCCAGACAAGAAAAAGCAGGCACTGATCAAAAGCCCACAATCCAGACAAACCCATTCAGAAGTCATCCCAACTGCTGGATGGGAAAAGAAGGAAGAAGATTAAGTTCTTAGAGGAAGTAACAGTTATAAGGATCTTCCAAGGTTAAAGACAGGACTCTACATTGCTCTGGGATCATAACTTTCTTCTGGTCTAGACTGTGGAATTGAGCAATAGTTTTGCCTAAGATACAGCTGTGCAGCTGGATCAAACTTTCTTTCTGCCCACAATGGTCAATGAGAAGGCATTTCAGGACTTCACTTTGGAAGAATGAAGAGAATGGATAGTAACACTAGTAATGTCTGTATGAAAGAAACTGCTACTGCATTTAGACAGTGTCCTTAACCACTGCTGCTTTCTCAGTTTTCCAATGTTTCTCAAGAGTCCCATGTGCACCCTCATAGCTGTATCCCTGGAAGGCTAGCAGGCTTGCTGACGGATAGAGTTCTAACAGACAAGTTGTTTTCTCTAGTCCACCTGTATATGTAGGCAGACAAGAGTTATCTGGATGAAAATCAAAATTTCAGTACTTCCTGCAGATTGTAAACCCCAACTTATTGTGCTATCCTAGCCCGGCTGAACAAATGCAGAGTTGGTCGTCATCAACGTAGTAATTGGCATAGCTAGACCAACAATGTGGGGGACTGATTATTCATGGTAGAACACACAAACATCATTATGGTCTAGTTAAAGACACTGGACACCTGACAGATTTATGGGCATCAGTGTGGACACTCTGATCAGTCCAAGCAACTTATATGGAAACGAAATCTAAGAGTTGAAATCGGCAAAAGAGGTCACTCCAAATTCCAGAGCTGCCTTTCTGTAACCCTCTCAGTCACAGGTCTCTGCTACAACTATTGCTGTCAGTGGATGGGCTCACAATGAGTTGCCTTGCACTCATGAGATGGATGAAGTTTGAATTCCAGTATTAAAGCAACAAGTGTTCCTCTAGAAGTTTGTTAGAACAATCTACCAACTTGTTTGAATTGTCACCAAGCAAAACCAGCCCAAAACCAAGTGGAATTGTGTCAACCTGTTCTCTGTTCACACTGATTTGCTGCTACAGTATTTCCCTTACAGAGAAATACTTGTTCCTCTATCTTAACAGCAAAATCCCACAACACAGAAAGCTATCTTGGAATCAAAGGACACTGTTTATGCATAATACACGTTAAAATTCACCTGTTAAAATTCGATGCAATGGCAAAGTGATGTAAGTTAAGTGTGCATAGAGTAGAAAGTTTTCATCTGTTCTGTTCAGCTTCAGCCACGAGCCCACCAGAGACCGTCCTGTTCCAGATAAGGACCGTGACCTCAGATTTGTCGCATTGTGCAGATCTGTAAAGGTAGAAGACAACAAGCTTAAAGTGATGGTACTTTCTGGGTTTTATTGGAAGACCCAATGAAAGCTTCTGAAAGTCAAAAAAAGAAAAGCCTACTATTCATTGTCTAGACAGAAATCACATGCAGGTCACTATTATTACTATTTTTATTTTTTTAAAATTACTCAGATCTTGCCCAGCACAGAATTCACCATTTACATTGAAGCTAATGAATTATATCAGCAGCTGGCAGCAGCAGTAAACCATTATCCACTAACAGACCAGCCAGGAGAGGGAATGAAGCCTTTGCTGCCACACTGCACAAGCAGAATCCTAACCCAGCCTTCCCTCATATACAAAATAATAGAATACCCCTACAATTAAGCAGTTATTCATACAGCAATTCACTAGTGTAAGACAAGGAAAATTGTATCTTATGAAGAAAATTGACATCTACAAGACAGGGGGAGTGTCAGCGTTAATAAGCCAGTTTACTGCAGATTTCCATGCATCCCCCAAGCCAAACCTGGCATCAGCAATGCTATTCTTCCCATAATTAGTTTAGAGGTCCACAAGTAACTTTTAAAACAAAAAGATGCTGAGTTCCCTGTAGGCTAGAGGCAGTTTTTATAGATGCAGGTCTCTCCCACAGCCAGGAATGCACATGCCATATATTTTGAGTGTTTCTAAACTTTCCCTCCATTCCCCTGTAAAAAATCAGCCCTGTCCCACAGCCCTAAAAGCAGATGTTGAACTGAACACAATTCTGATCCACAGTGATCCAAGCTTTGGGATTCATCTGTTTAAAAGCGGGTCCTGAGCAAAGGAAAAGAGGCCCTAGCAAACAAAGAGGCCCTAGCAAAGGAAAAATACGTAGTGGTAGCTACTCTAGCAAGATGCATAACAACGTGGGAGGGGAAAAAAAAAAAAAAAAAAAAAAGAGAAAAAGAATGTGTATCTTGTTTTCCCTCCTTCCCTGTAAATGTGTATAGCCAAGCAGTCTATTCCCTCTTCCCACGCATTACCACTATGCCAAGAGCACTGTGGTGATTGGGTCAGAAGGACCTGACTCCAGTAGCTGGAATAAATACAATTCTGCTGTGTCATGCTTGCACACAGCAAAAGCAAGTGAAGTGGGCCCTCATGGGCTGTTACTGTCCAGAACAGGTCTGTCTGCATTGCGGGCAGGTCTGCAGCAGCACTGGCCAAACCAAGGACACTGCTGATCTTTAGACAAGCAAGTTATCCTCCACCCATAAGGCCAAGATGCCCCAGAATATCTCTGCTAGGTGAAATGAAGTCAGCTTTCCCACTCTGAAATGACAATTTCACCACTGCAGCTCCTGAGCAAACACTGATAGGACACTCAGGTTTCTGAAATTTGTAAAGAAATCTCATTTTAGTTACTTCTCCTTGTAGAAATCTCACCTTTGAATAAATTAAACTTCCTAGCATAAGCTGTTAAAATATACCTCTATTTATTTTTAGGACCAGGAACAATAAGGTCAAAATAGTTATAACTAAGTGAAACCACACTTCTCGGTATTTTATATGCGTGCTATAAAATGTCAGAAAACCTGGAATTTGTTCATTCCATAAATATACTAGAAGGAAAAGAAAATGAAAATAAGAAGAATGTTCATCATTACAATTATGTATGCTAGGATCAGACCCTGCAAAACAATACTGAACAGACACCACCACCACCTATGAAGGCTGCTGGATAAATGCTTTGAACTCCATTCTATCCTGTGCACCCTCCAGGAGAAAGAGATCAAAAGCAGGACTCCATCTGGGAAAGCTGCCCTTCTCCCCACACGATGTAGTAATTGACCCAAGCCCTACCCTTTGCCTAGTAAAACATGCTAAAACACATCTCATTTGAAATAACGCAAGTTTTGACTAGGCAAATTAAGGAAAAAGAGATGAGGAAAAGTTTCTATTGATGGAACCCTGAATTAGTTACAACCAGTCTAAGTTGCACAGAATTTGAATTAAACATTATCACTTAGGCTTGTTTTTTAATGTGTAATTCCTCACTAGCTAAGCTCATCCAGTACCGCTGATGGGTAATACCTTTGCTACTACAAACAGAACTTGTGATCTGGAAATTACCTTTGTGTTTATCTATTAGCATGTCAACAGATAGTTAGATGTTTTGGCTTTTCTACTGAATTGTTTTCAAACATATGAAAAGCAGTTTGGACTTTGACATTTGTGAGCTTCCCACCTAACAAAACTGCGATATGATTGGACTTATACACTATATTCTGAATCAGACTCAATTTTTTATCTTGTTGGTTGTTTCATACTGAGTAACTAGAATTCAAAGGAAGAGTTCCACAAGGCGTTAAACCATTATATAAACAAATTCATTAGGTTTTCTTTTTAGAGAGTTCAGAACTGATCCAAAGCCAGTGGAAGTAAATGCCTTTTCACCAACTTCAACCAGCTCTGGATCTAATCAGGGAATTCAGAAAACTTGTCCATGACACCATGCTCTGCTCTACCCCATTACATTGTGATATTTGGAAGAGTGCCACGTGAGAGTGTGGTATCTATGAAAGAGGGAGGATCTTTGCTGCTCAAGTTTCTCTCAAATGGGTCTATATAAAAGCAGGAGATATGTTTTAAACATATTTAGGAACTGTTGGTCTCCAGCCTTCAAAAAGATGTTAAGCCTGTGAATAACCCCACTTTCAGAGTGGCACTGGTGTTGGACTTTCTGTGGAGCTAGGGTTTTCCACACTGCAAACCTTTTGGAAAATCTGGCACTGGGATCCCTTGTCTGGAGAGAGCACAGAGCTATGGAAAGTCTGGTTAGTTGATATTACTTCTCTCACCTCCACCATCATCATCTCTGAAGAACTCCTCGCTGTCATTTGCTGAGTGGGATTTTTTCATCTCAGCAATTCGATTTCGGGGCACTTTTCTCTTGAGGGATGGGGAGAAAAAGGATGGGCGATTGTTGCGTTCTGGGGTTGGCGGTGTGCTGAAAGAAGTGACCTGAAAGGGAAACAGAAGAAATGCTAGAGAAAGTTTTGTTTAAAAAGTTCTATGCTTCTAGAAAGAAATAATCAAATATGTGCCACGAGGCAGTCACAAGTGTAAAAGTCAGAATCATGACTGGTGTCTAGTTGTAAGTTATATCAGAGTGGCCAGATAATATCAACTGAACAGTTCTCAGCTTCAAGATGATCATCAAGATGAAAATATTTTGATATATCATCACCGTCAACTATTACATGAATAATGAAAAACCTCTCTCCTCAACTGATCACTTTTAACAAGGATTTATAGTCATAAAGGAACAAAATACAGATTAATAATTTAGGCACCAAGAATGTCAACCTTATTTTTGCATGTTGAAATTCAGAAGACTTAATAGGCTAAGAATGTATTGTTCTGGACGTACTAAAATTGTGCATCTTAATTTCTTTGGCAAACACAAGACAGTGGTTTCCCTGCTTAGAAGGATGCCACATGGGATTACTGTGAAAGGTCACGGTGTCTCTGTGAAGCAGGGTTACAAGGAACTTACTCAACCAAAGATGCTGACACAAAAGTGAAGTCAATGTACAATTATATTTATATCATATTTCAATATGGGATGGGGAAAAACAAGTTGAGAGGCCCCTGATGATTTGGTTAGTCTAAGCGATGACAAATACAAGGATATAATTGTCTATGGTGAAACACGGGTTAGGGATGAAACTATAGAGACACCCATCCTTCAGAGCAGTAGTTGCTCTTGCATAAACCACAATTATAGTCAACCATATCTATTTCAGAACGAATTGAGAGGCAGTGCTTATGTACTGGTTTTGCTAGTAATATTTTAATAGTTTCATTTCAAATAAAAAAAAAAAAGGGATAACTACTTTGCTAATGGAGGTGAGCAATTTCTACCTTATCCTTCCTTCTTTACAAAGGTAATTTAACAATCCCATTACTCTTTCTGAGATGAGATCTGATATTGCTCACATCTGTCCATACAAATAAGGAGGGAGGTGACATGTGAGTGAGAATGACAGACAAGCCAGGTTGGTGTTGCACTGCAGAAACACTCTATTTAGTGTACTTGATCTCTAATTTGTGTTTGTCTCTATTTTTAATTCTGAAGCCATTTCATATTACACCTGGAGGGAAAACCAGAAACAGACAAACCACCACTAAAACCATTACCAAAAAGCAATGATAATATATTATCACATGTATTTTGACATTTTCCAGTTGACACTGGAAGTCTTGGAGCCAAAAGTTCAGAAAGTCCCTCTAGGCCTGATTTCTCCAGGCTGTATCTCTGTTTTAGAGAGCATGCACATCCGGTTAACAAGCTCTGTGCTGGCAGCTCATTTTGCCTTTTAGGAAGCCAGGAAACAAAAATCACACAGCTTGCATGGAGACCTTTAGAAGCAGTCCTGCAGACCTTTGAACTACACAGATTAGCTATGTTACACAGGAAACCAGACTAGAATCCATCAGGAACTGCCCAGCCCAGGTCAGGACACATCTGTGCAGGTATTTTGAAGACATGTTGCCTAATCCCCATTAACTAGGTAAAATGCCTAATGGAAAACAAGGATCAGGACTGAATAAGGGCCAAATCAGCATCTATGGATTGATTCTATTGGTGTTTTGCTGCACTTGTATTAAAATTAAGCATATGCATAAATATGGTACTGCATCTCAATCTGTAATCTTTGCTTTAATATTATACAGGTTTCACATTGGCAGCATTCATCAGTGGCAAAATCTCCTAACAGTACCATGTCCTGTGAGGTTTAGCAAGCAACCTACATAATATACGAATTCCACGTTTCTAGGTAAATCCCATCTTGTACAGAAATGGAATCTATTAATTTTCATAGAAAACAGGCAGAGTCATCATTTTCCCTGGCATCAATATTGCTGTTGTTTCAACAAAGCACTCCTCCAGAAGTATGAATCATCCAGTCATCTCTGTATTCAGTATTTGTTCAAGGGAAACTGTGCTAAAAATCCATCTGCATATACTCAGTATGTTCAAAATATACACAAGCAAGCCTAAGTTCAGAACCCTGATATGAGTTAATCCGAGCTTCAGTCCGTCTACTGGCTTTGGAATAAAACTTGTTCATGCTTAAGGTTAAGTCAGCATTTCTGTCTGCTACTTACTCTCTCATGCACCGGGGATTCTGGATTTGAATCTTCTTCTGTCCCATACGGTGAAGTGTCACCAGTAGAAACTCTACTCACTGCCATCTCTGCATGTCCTTTCCCTTGTGGCCCCTTCATTCGGACAAACTCCATGTTGTTATATTTATAAAAGCCGAAAGACATTCTTTGAGCCATCTTAGCTGCAACACTCACCTACAATGCATCAAGACAGGAGAGAAAACCATGTAATATCACCTCCATGTTTCAAAAAAATAACACTCTCTGAAAGCAGTTATCTAAGAATACGTCAAACCCATAGTGGGTAATGATCATTATCTTGATTTTTAAGAAGCATTTTAAGCCACAATCTGAAGTGATCTCCAAAAGGGAAGCAATTTTACAGATACAAAAAAGAGGCTCAGAATAGAATCAACTCCTTCAGCTATCCAAAAGGCAAAGTTACCCAATGGCACGCTCGGATGAAACAAAAGGTTTTTATCCAGACCCATATAATGTGGCACACCAGAGCACAAGCAGACATACGCACAACACGGCCTGTGCAGGGACACTCATTTGAGTTCGAAAAGCAATGGATACACACACAAGATGCTTCAAATTAGTAAAGTGCACTGCACAATTCTGGCACTACTTTGTGGCAAGTCAATTCAGACATTTGTGTGTCCACGCTGTCAAGGCCAAAGCATAAAGAACCAGCCCCCATGCACAACTAACCTGCATTGCATTGCTCACTGCAAAACCCTGACAGCTTTTGAACCCTCTCAGACAGAAGGGCTCAGTTTCCAGTTAACACAACTGAACTGAAAACTGAACTGAGAACTGAAAAAAGGAACAGACCAATACGAAAACAGTCAAGGTTTTGCCAAGTGAAATACGTAGAACTTATCCATAAGTTTAAGTGGTTTATCACAACTTTCAACAGTTTATCGCCTGAAAGGGCCAAGATGCTTATCATGTAACACAATTCGTATTGTACTAAAAATTAATACAGACACAACTGAAATCAAGTAACCTTCAAAAGCATAGAGCGATTGCTTCTGTTCTGTTAAAAGAATGGTCAAATTTCAAGTCTTGCCTTTGGCCATAATTGAGTATTTGAAGAGTTAACAATTTTATTTCATCTAACAAAACAATGTAAAGTAGCTGTGTGGTCAAACAGGACATTCCTAGGCTATGAGGTGACTTTACCACATCAAATCTTGTCTTTCCACTGCAGGGCTTTCTTCTTATGTTGTCTTTAGTGATTCTGCACTCCCATGTATTTTAATAACCCACGTGCTGATCGTGTGAGGCCATAAGATGATGACGGGACAGAGAAACAATTTCAGTTTCATGTTCTCTCGAAAAACTGCTAGAAGAGTATAACTACTCACATTTAAAACAGGAAGAAGGGAAATTATTCAGGACCTCTCCTGACAAGGGTAGGAACAGAGGTAAATGAAGTTTAGAGTCACAGTGGGGATTTTTTTTGTTTGTTTCTTAAAATGTCTCAGGACTGCTTTCATAACAAAATGTTTGAGAAGTTTATTGGCTCTTGCACTCTCTTGGCTTCAGCATGAAGTACTGAATTTGAAGCTGAAGGTGCTGGCATTTCATGTTTCTGTAGGAAAGCAAAGAAAGCTTCTTTCTGTGGCAGTGAAACTACAGTGGTCTTTTGAAAATAGCCGTTGAGTACAAAACACACTAAAGAAAAACATGTTTTACATATAGCAAGGTAGTTATCGGAATTTAAGATCTCCCTGCAAAACACGCCTTCTCTGAATTAACTAGAAATATCTATGTCCTTTCAAGAAAATGAAGGGGCTCCCAGGACTCCGTTATTCAGATCCATTCCTGTGTCATGCTCTTGACTACTTATCAACTTCACTCCTTTTGACAAACACCAGAGTAATATATCCTGATCTGAATACTCTCAGCTGTCTGAGCCAAAATCATTAGTTTTCAGGTAACTTTCAAAGCCAAAAGACAGACTACGATGCAGATGATCTAACAGGACAAAAAGCTAACAGCCTCAGCAGCAAAGAAAAACTGTGGTCAGAGTATCATTGTTGCAAAGGATGTTGTCTTTCAGAAGCACCTCACCCTGTTGTCATAGACCTTCTTGAGTGCTTCATAGCGGATGGACCCCTGAAAAATCACCCCTTGGAAGGTGTTGCTTTTGTCACTGGCCACCAGCTCCACACAGACCATTTCTCCTTCTCCCACAGTCATGTCACTGAAAACCTGCCAAAGATGCAAGATTAAACACTTCAAGTCAAACTGCAGCTGTTAAAGTTCAAATATATTCAGATTCCCATGATTCTCCTTAGGCAGTTTCAATGTAAATGGCAGAAAGCAAGGGAGCTGTATGCTCCCCCCCAGCCTTTCAAAAAACCAGACTTCGGGCAGTGCACGCTGCAAATCAGGTGTCGAGATAAGCAGCTCTCACATCAGCCTATCTTGCTTTAGCCCACCATAAAGACAGATGTCAAAATCCAGCTTTAAGCTCAGATGTCAAACATTAAAGAAAGAGGAAGGTCAAATAAATAAAATAAAAACTACTGGAAGGTAACCCTCAATTAGCCAAGAACATTTGTCAAAAGGTACAAGAAAACAGCTAATCAGGACTTAAGACTAGAATAGGACAAAACTGCTGCTGCAACAAGGAACTCACCTCTTCAAAACTGTCAATCATGAAGAATATGTTCGGGTAGCTGATCTTTGACTCCTCTCCTTTACTGTCCATTGGGTGTTTGCTAGGAGACGCAAACACTTGCTGAGTAAGACATGGGGAAAAAAAATACATCTTCTCAGTTAAATGTGCTCAGGAATGGACGCACTGAATACAAAGCAAGCAATACCAAAACACCACAGTCCAACACTGCTCAGTCAGCCAATATTTTCACTTACGCTAGAGATGCTGGACATCCTGCAGGCAAAGCTGAGCTGGTTTCTGACTACAGCCTGTTTTGCAATAATGACAACACTTGTGAAATCCTGGAGTTTTCACATGCAAGTTATCAAATACTAGTTGCTCCACAGTAAGTGTCCCTGTGTGTACCTGACCTCTCACCATCCTATGGTACAGCTAAGGTATCCTCCTTCCTTTTCATTAACAGAGAAAACCACCTTGAGCTGCCTTTAAGTTACTGCAATGCAATGCAAAGTAAAAGCACACACAGCAAGAAAGTTACCGTGGAGTAGCTGACCTAACACTATTTGCTTGTACAGTTAATTTTATTGTTATTGTTTGCTTAGTACCACGGTAAGATCAACATTACTGAGTGATGGGAAGCATGGCCCTCAGGAGGACAAGCTCTTGATTTCTCATCCTCATCTTCTGCTTCTGTTTCTTTTTCTATCCACTGTGCTTCCTCTTGCACGTTTCTCCCTATGAAGCAGTTCCTGAACTCCTTTGGTCACTTCACTCCTCAAAACAACCTATGTTTAAATAGCTAAAGGCTTCAGATTTTATCATTCCAACAAGATTAACAAGCAGGTAAAGAGGGAGAAGAATTCATACCAAGTAGCTTTCTTTGCTTCCACCTCTGTTGACAAACAAAGCTTTGAATTAAAGAAACCTGTCAAATCTTAGCCCACTGTGAATGTGTTGAAAGCTCTGAATCTGCCCAGATTGTCAGGCTTGTGATACTCTTGCTACAAACCATTCAACACAAAACATGACTAAGGGTAGGATATTAGATATTCATGAGGGGGCTGCTTTTCCTTATTTGTACTTATGAAGCCTACATCCACATTTAAATACAGATTATTAAAAAGAAAGGCTGCTTCATGACAAGAAACAGCATGAGAAAGTAACAAGACTCCTCAAAGATGACACTTGCACCAGTGCCTGAAACAAGGACATCTTCCAGGTATCCTTGCTCTCATGCCATCCAATGTAAAGCAAAAAAAAACCCCAAACTCATCTCCAGTCTGACACACCTGAGGAAAATACAGTTTGCAGAGATCTTATTGTCAAGCCAGTAGAGACTCAATGTAGTCTGCAAAATAAATTAAGGGAAGTCAGCCTTTTTTACACTGGTTTAGTGCCTTAGGTACTCTACTGGTATGAACACAGGGTGTTCATAGGTCTGGAGTAGCACAGCAAGTCCTATGCCTGAAGAGGGCTTCTACCTATTCAACATCTGGCTGCACAGTGACAGAATAATATATGCTTTCTAAAGCAAGAACCATCAGAGCAGTAACACAGATCCAAAAAAGTTGGCTTTTGTTCATTTAAAACTAAGAGCCTCAATGGTACATGTTACAATGAAATACCCTACTGCAAATATGCTTTCCACAGTATATAGAATTGCCTTTTCTCTCTCCATAGATCAACTTCATGATGTTGAAGTGTTACTAGTATGTACTGGTAAGTTTTAATGTCTGCTGAGTTTCTCCTAGAAAAGGGGAGACAAAGAAAAATTTATAAGCAGTCCCACAGTACGAGACTCTAGGAATGAGGAACAGAAAATCTCCTCCTTATTCTGAACACTGCTCACATGCAGCGAGGGCAGGTTCCTCATCCTCATCTTCCTAGTTTTCAAATCTGCAAGTAGTATTTACAGGTTTTTCTCAAAAGAATTTTGCAGAAGTTAACAGGGGGTGAAATTTGGACTAGTAAACAGTGAAAAAAGCAATGAGAAATAAAAGGCTTACATCAGTGGTGTAATGTGGTGTCTCAACAGCACCAGAAGAAGGGAATTATGCACCTAACTAATGCAAATTACAAATACAATAATCAGTGTTGCTAGTTTTGTTTGTAGGCAAAGCAACAATTGTTTTAAAGCGGTAAAACAAAACTAAAGGATTAAAGAGCATTGGTTTATTTCAGGTAAAGCCACGCAAGCAGCTGAACAAGCTAAAGGAAATGCCTGGGAGAAACAGCCTTTTAACGGCAACAGGAGCCTTTTGCACATGGAGGACAGGGAGGTGATTCGAGACAGCCAACATGGCTTCACCAAGGGCAAGTCCTGCCTGACCAACCTAGTGGCTTTCTACGAGGGAGTTACCACATCAGTGAACAAGGGAAAAGCAATGGATGTCATCTATCTGGACTTCCATAAAGCCTTTGACACGGTCCCCCACAACATCCTTCTCTCTAAATTGGAGAGATACGGATTTGATGGGTGGACTGTTCAGTGGATAAGGAGTTCATTGGATGGTCACATCCAGAGGGTAGCAGTCAATGGCTCAATGTCCAGATGGAGATCAGTGACGAGTGGTGTCCCTCAGGGGTCCATACTGGGACCAGTGCTGTTCAATATTTTCATCAATAACATTGACAGCGAGATTGAGTGCACCCTCAGCAAGTTTGCAGACGACACCAAGCTGAGTGGTGCAGTTGACACACCAGAAGGATGGGATGTCATCCGGAGGGACCTGGACAAGCTGGAGAAGTGGGCCTGTGTGAACCTCATGAGGTTTAACAAGGCCAAGTACAGGGTCCTACACCTGGGTCGGGGCAATCCTCAGTTTCAATACAGGCTGGGGGATGATGTGATCAAGAGCAGCCCTGCGGAAAAGGACTTGGGGGTACTGATGGACAAAAAGCTGGACATGAGCCAACAATGTGCGCTCGCAGCCCAGAAGGCCAACCGTAACCTGGGCTGCATCAGAAGAAGTGTGGCCAGCATGTCGAGGGAGGTGATTCTGCCCCTCTACTCTGCTCTGGTGAGACCCCACCTGCAGTACTGCCTCCAGCTCTGGAGCCCTCAGCACAAGAAGGACACGGAGCTGTTGGAGCGGGTCCAGAGGAGGGCCACAAAAATGATCCGAGGACTGGAGCACCTCTCCTACGAGGACAGGCTGAGAGAGGTGGGGTTGTTCAGCCTGGAGAAGAGAAGGCTGCGGGAAGACCTTATAGCAGCCTTCCAGTACTTAAAGGGAGCCTATAGGAGAGACAGGAACAGACTTTTTAGCAAGGCCTGTAGTGACAGGACAAGGAGCAATGGTTTTAAACTAAGGGAGGGCAGATTTAGACTGGATTTAAGAAAGAAATTTTTTACAATGAGGGTGGTGAAGCACTGGAAGAGGTTGCCCAGAGAGGTAGTGGAGGCCCCATCTCTGGAAACATTCAAGGTCAGGCTGGATGGGGCTCTGAGCAACCTGGTGTAGTTAAAGATGTCCCTGCTCTTGCAGGGGGGGTGGACTAGATGACCTGTAAAGGTCCCTTCCAATCCAAAGCATTCTGTGATTTTATGATTCTTTTAAAGAACATTCTTCTTTTATGATTCTCTTAAAGAAGAATTTCTGCCAACTAGGAGAAGTTGTTGCAAGATCTGCTGGAAACTGAGTGAAGAAGTCTGGGGTTTCTTGTTCCTATCCCCTCCGTGCTTACTATTCAGCCTCCTCCACTGTGCTAAACCCTGGATTAACTGTATGCTGCACACAAGCAAGTGATAAAAGCCTTTGGTGTGGAGATGGAAGAAATGAGCAGTTTAAGAGAGAAAACAAGAATCTCATAAGACAATGAAAAGACAAATTGGTAATCAGTAAATTGTCTACCATTTAATAGCTCTACATTTCAGATTTACCCTGAAGGCTTCTTATAACTCAGGCCTCGCACAATTTCATGTTTACCCTCAGACTGGTTAACAGTTAGGCATACCCCCTGCCCAGCACCCCCCTCCCCCAATCCAGTAGGCAAAGATATAAATCTTGAAAGCATGCAGAGGTCTCTACAATTTTTTTGAGAGGGGCCATAAAGGACATGTAGATCTCACATTTAGATCACTGGCAGGAAATGTCACTAGACAAAGATTTGAGATGCTTCACAAGGATGCATCTGTCAGAGCACAGCCTGAGAAACACTGCCCTGGTTTTGATACAGTTTTTAAGAGTAGGTAATACTGGGTGCCAACCTCTTAACCACAGTAATAACAGGGTAATCTCACCTGAGATTTCTTTTTGTGAATGTGAATATCTCCTCCGTCAGAGCGTGTGCACACAGCACATGTCACCACATAATCCAGCTAAAACAGGGCACCAGACAGAGAAATAAAGGTTTAGAGTTAGGAAAACAAAACATTAATGTACATGAATGTACATTTCCCCCTGTACTCGGCACTGGTGAGGCCGCACCTTGAATACTGTGTTCAGTTTTGGGCCCCTCACTACAGGAAGACATTGAGGGGCTGGAGCGTGTCCAGAGAAGGGCAACGAAGCTGGTGAAGGGTCTGGAGCAGAAATCCTGTGAGGAGCAGCTGAGGGAGCTGGGGTTGTTTAGCCTGGAGAAAAGGAGGCTGAGGGGAGACATCATCACTCTCTACAACTACCTGAAAGGAGGTTGTAGCGAGGTGGGGGTCGGTCTCTTCTCCCAAGTAACAAGTGATAGGACAAGAGGAAATGGCCTCACATTGCACCAGGGGGGGTTAGATTGGATATTAGGAAAAATTTCTTCACCAAAAGGGTTATCAAGCATTGGAACAGGCTGCCCAGGGAAGTGGTTGAGTCACCATCCCTGGAGGTATTTAAAAGACCATGCAGAGGTGGTGCTTAGGGACACGGTTTAGTGGTGGACTTGGCAGTGCTAGGTTAACGGCTGGACTTGATGATCTTAAGGGTCTTTTCCAACCTAAACAATTCTGTGATTCTATGAAGCAGATCACATTCTGTCTTCATTTTTTTAGCTGTCTGGCTAAAGAGTAAGATGTTTTGCTATTGCCATTTTCTTTATTCTCTTTACTATACTGAAACTCCTGTTTTCAAGCCTGTGTTTGTTTATTAACTCAGTGATACTGAAATCTTTTGCACAGATGCTTGCTGAGGTGCGCAACCTATGGGTAAAGAAACTCCCATCAATATTGTTTAACACTAGCTTACTGGTCAGCTGGGGGAATAAGCATGACACACACACAAGCGCACTTTAAGGCAGAAATGGAAAAGATATCCTCCCTTTGAAAAGGGAAGAATAGAAACACTAATGAACACAAGCAACACATTAAACAGGTCAGAAACCATTAATGTAGCCTGCCAAACAACCTGAAAAAACTTGTAAGGAGCAAGCATGATAGCTCTGGACAGCAATGCCCAGCTGTAACAGCATCTCTGAATTCTGACTGTAGCAAATGGATTCTGGTTTTATTCAGCACCAAATAAAGGCGGAAACTGCTCTCTGCAGAGAAGTTCTGCAACAATACTTCTGGGAAGAAGGAGAGAGAATGAAAACAATTTATTTTCCAGGATGTGTGCAATGAACCAGCAGTCTCTCATTCCAAAATCATAATCGACAAAACTTCTAAGGGATCTCGAACGACTACAGTAACATTCAGCTTCCCTAAGGGCGAATGTAACATATGCAATAACTAAACAACCTATGAGTTAATTAAAGAAATAATTTGTGCTAGCTTCATGTTTACACCACCAAAAAAAGTTTTATTAAAGTTTTATTAAAGTCAAGAGCAGCAAACTCCCAGTGTAATACGCAACACCTTTACTGCATTTCCACTTTGCAGTTCCCTCTCTTAGCTGCACCAGTATTGTGAACTCTAACGGAAATGTTTCTTGTCTAACAGTCTCGTTCACTCTCAGAAACTATTAAACTTGACAAAGCCTTCCATTTTGCAAAGCTTTGTTACAGAGCATAAAATTCAGCCCAGCTTCAGTGGATATATTTAAAGTTTTTTGAAGAAAGCTATTAGGACTCTACTGACAATAATAAACATCTCAGTTTATGTTCATTTAGACTCTGAAAGGCAAAATTAAAGCCATGTTTTCTTTCTATCCGCCAGAGGTGTTCAAATCCCCCAAGCCAGGGAGGAAAGGCGACAGATCAAAGCCTACCCTGAAACCGCTCTAGCATAAATAGCCCATGAAAATTAGATAAGCATCACTGTTACCTTCTGTAGGATGAGGTTCAAGTAGACACTCTCTTCCCAGTCAATGTCGGGGTCTCCCAGGCCAGGAAGCTTCTTAGAATCTCTCCGGTAAACTTCAACTTCAACCTGCTAAGAAAATATCACATCTCCTTGAAAAATATTACCTAAAGGTACCTATATGCATAAATAAAACTGACACCAGAAGCTGCATGTTGTGTAGCTTCCTACTGTATTTTCCTGTCAGGATCAGATTTTGTTGACTGTGGAAGGTCAGCCCTTGTGGAAGGCTTTGCATGGAAGTGAAGCTGGGGGGACAGGGGATACGAAGGAGAAGAGGTGAGAAAGGCAGGTCTGCGCAGGGGAATCTCAGTTTTGGACAGCAGCTTCATTTATTCCTTGTGATGGGTGTGTTTTAGCAAAAATGAAATAAATAAAATTTGCCATCCACACATGTATATACTTCTCTTAACACAATCCCTTGGAACCAAACATGTCACCAGACTAATGCTCAACATTGTCTAGTTGGTAGCTGTTGCTTGTTCCCAGGTGCGGTGGGAGACTCTGGGAAGATGAAGTTCGCTAATTAATGCCTCACAGGAGATATTTTGGTAACCCCTCTTCTAAATGTTTCACACTGACAGTGTTGACTGGCCCTAACTACATGTGACATTTTCAGTGTACTAAAAACAAGCAAATAAAAAATCCCAAATAATCCCAGAAAGCAGAGACAACTCTACCAATGCTAACATATTGAAGCAACTGAGATAAATATAAAACTTGATGTAGTACAGAGTTAAACAGTAGTTTGACACTTTACAAAAAAAATCTGCAGCACAGCTTAATCTCTGAACTGGTGTGTAATACAAAATTGGGTGACAAGTTGCACACTTAACAGATGTCGAAGCTATGCACTACCTTGACAGAATACCTGGAAAAGCATTTGTTAACACAGTAACCTACTTTAAGAAATATCTGGAATATTGTGACCAGTTGACATCACTGCAAACAGGGCAATTCATGAACCTTTTTTTTGCTTTGGTTGGGGCAAAGAAAGAAGAGTAGAGCTGATTTGTTAGAAAACAGATTGTCATAAAAGTCAGAACACGTAAATGAAATCAAACAGAGTACGATTAAGCCCTATAGTAACTGCGTATTTATTTCAAGTCCTCTGGGAAGCATAAAGCTACAAGACTGAAATATAGTGAAGAACAGTGAAACAGTACAATATTTCAGGGTTGACGCCATCATCAGATAACGTGAAAGCTGAACGCACTGCTTTCTATCATTAATTTTTTTGTACTTGCAAATATCTTTTAAAAACGCCTATAGACTCATACAGCATCATTCCCTTGTTTGTTTTAATTTTTTTCTAAAGCTCCTAACCATGAATTTTTTCTATTGGCAATATAATCGTACAAACTAATTAGAGTTACTGTAAAAAACTACGATGTGAGCAGCTGAGGGAAACACTATAATTTAAATGTATCTCCAAATAAACAAAGGTAGACATTTGCACTGTCATGCCTAAAAGTACAGAAACATCACATTCACAAGATTCCAGAAATACCCTGTGAAACAAAAGCCATTCTGTCTCTGAAGGAAAGACACAGCAAGAGGACCGGGTGAAGGCAGGACTAATTGCAGGGTAAAACTCCAGCTCTAACGCACGCCAGGGTAAGTCAGACCAAGCGCTCAGCAGGCACCACCTCAGTCTCTTCTGCCTCCACATCCGTGGAGCCTTTATTTCAATCCAGGCAGAGTTTAATCATCAATTAATGGTAAAATTTAAACCTCCCTTTGCAGAAGCCAGCCACTAATTTTTTCTGCTGGTGAAATTAATTCACGCGCTGAACCACTTCTCCCCAGCAATTACAAAGACATTGCACAACAACTCTTTCACGGAATGCCCCTTCAACCCTGTCACAGGTAACAACAGAAAAAGGGACTTTCTTTAATCACTTTTTCCCTATACACTAATTTAGGGTAGGATTCCCGGGCAGTACAACCTGTGGGTTAGGGCACAGTGGATCACCGTGAATCACCGCCACGGCTGTTCCCTGAGCCAAATGCTTAAGCCACACTGTATTCCAAAGGAAATTAATTTAGGGAATTTAAAGAATTCATTTTTTTGCCAGGCAGTAAACTGCACAGGGTATAGATGTCTGTTCAACAGGTCAAACTTGTCAGGACAGGGGCGACCTCTTCCCAGAGAGAAAGGAGCCGTCAGCAGCCAGAAGCGACAGAGGCAGCACTCGTCCAACCCCATAAAGACAGAAAATGGACTTCCAGATGCTCTCCATGGCACTGGCATCTGCTGGATGTGTTTTGCAGCTGCTGCTTGTACCTGGGTAAGCGTCCTCAGTGAGCATCAGGGGAACAAGCCAGCCCTACCCAGCACTAGGGCAGTAGTTACACCGAGAAGCCAGTATTTGCTTTAGCAGCGAGTAGTTTCAGATGCCTTACTTTCCGCACCACCAAAGGATCTGCTTTATAAAGCGCAATGAGCCCTCACCAGGGTGCTATAACAGGCAGCACCACCACTCCTCATCTGACTGGTAATACGCTTCACAGTGCAGGCAGCCAAATTACAAGTCATTTTTGAAAAACAAAAAACAAAACAAAAAAAAACCCCAAACCCACACTCACCCCTTATCTCATAAACACCTCTATCTGCAACATCTCTTTTACTCATTTCTAAACAATTGTTCCAGAAATAGCAAAAAGGCATCCGTAAGGCATCTCGGCATAAAGCAAAGTGCTAAATATGGGTCAGCCAAAACAAATAGCACTTTGCAGGGGCTCAATTTCCCATGTAAGTGCTGTAGCTCACAGATTAATCTCAGCTACCCTCTACTGCCACGGTGCTGGACATGTGAAGGTGGCCATGTGATATTACGTGAAATAAATCAACAGGCTCGGTTCAACTTGCAGCAAACGATCCCACTGTTGCTGGCACACTGTGGAGTCTCAGGCAGGGCCAAGGACATAGGAAAGACAGGCTGACTCCATTCAGACCCTGCAGCCACCTGTTCAGCATTAGCCAATAAAAGAGGCATCCAAATAAATCATTAAAAAAATTATATAATTTAAAAAACCTCATACAAAGAACTCTAAACACAAATTTTCACCGTTCTATACATCTTAATCACTATCGTTTAAAGTCAGAAATCTAAATTTCTTGGCAGGCTGACCTAGTTTGTCCATGTCCCAAGGAAGCTTGCTCAGCATCTGTATGCTTATCTTCCTGGTACTTATGTACAAACGGCATATATGCCAAGAACGTAAAATCAAAACCTGAAGCCTCAGAAAGCCCCATTACTCAGGCTCCTTATGTGCAAAATAATTGCAGTTGTAAGATCACATAAATACTGTGGAAGTAGCTACATTACCTGTCACCAAGGGATTTTCTTCATTTAAGTCCCAATCCAAAAATCAAGGGGTAAGTACTAACCTTTTATATTTAAGTGAATCATTTCAAGTGAACGTAGGCATTTGGGATTGACACCATGTGAAACAGAAGACTGACTTGTTCGCTGTTCTGACCTCTAAGTGCTCAGACATCAACAAATAGGAGTGCTGTCAAAATCTCAATGAGTTCCCAGGAATAGAAACCATTACATGAGTTTAGGTAAGTCAGTGTTGCCAGTGCTGAGCACAGTGCTTCCTAAATGAAGAGAAACACCTGCCTTACAGAAGTGTGGCCTTATATTTACATAGAAATCACATGGTAAATGTGAGCCTAATTTTATATATATATAAATAATATGTATCTTATATATAAAATATATATTATATAAAAATATATCAAATATATATAAATAAAAAATTAAAATGTAATTTCTTAGTATACCTCATGCTTTTTATCAGAACACCATTTTGTGATATTCTAGGCTTAATTCACATTGTCATGTTTGGCCTTCCGGAGTTAAGAAATGATACGGACTGGAGAACATGCTGGATTTCAGACAGCTGAGTCCTCCCAAGAAAACAAATCTGTCTCAGCCAGGGATCCAGGAGACACTGGGTCTTTTTCCAGGTCTGCTGCTGATTCACTTGGCCATGCCTCACCTCTACGCTTGTTTATCTGGCTTTAGATTAGACATGCCTTCCTGAAAGCATGAAAATTTATTAATAGAACTACATAAATACTAATTATTTATTCCCAGTGAAACCCAAGCGGGATATTTCCTCATTCAAGTCAAGATGATGACCCTTCTATAACTTCAGCAAGCTGAAATCCATTATGTTACCTTTATAAAGTTTTCACAGGCTTACCGAGCTAAGGCTGTAAAGAATTACATCAGCTAGGCTGACCTCCTACATGTCACAGACATTTCACCCTGTTACTTCTTCACAAAACCCAGTTAATCACATTTGACTAGACAGTGCCTGGGAAAATACCTTATTTTGAGAACTCATTCCAATGATTAATCATCCTCTTGGCTGAAAGTGTGCAACTTCATTTAATTCAGCTGCTTTCCTTTTGCAGCCTCTGGTTCTTGTCATGTCTATTTCCACTACATTAAGAAGCTCTTTAATACTCAGTTTTGGTTTGGAATTTTTTTTTTTTTTTTGGTCATTTGTTAATCTTTCAGATAAGCCAGACAAAATTCCTTTAGGAAGTCTCTGTGCCTCTCAGCAAGGCACATCTGCAGAACTTGTGCTCCTTTTCCACCCTCCGGTATTTCACCAGTACTGGAGTTTTCTGGTACCGGCACAGCACCGGTGTACACACTCTTACTACTCCCTCAGGACTGCACTTTTTCTGCACAGCAACACAACTGCGTGCTAAGTAACTTGCACTCTGTGCCTTGCCTGTCCTTTCCAGAGCCTGTGTGCACTCCTGATATATATACTATATATATACTATACTAATAAATGGATCCATGTTTCCCAGGGATCAGGCAGTGCAGTCCAATGGTCATGCCCTCATAATTTATGCAGCACCAATGTGTGTCATCCACAAATCTGAAGCCTCTGTAATTTTATAGTCCCACTCACCGATCCCTACAGAGCCCCCTTACAAACACCTCCACCTGAGGTAGTTTTCCCCTTTGCCCACTCCATTTTACCACTCCTGCTAGCCAGGACCCCCACCATCATCCTGCTTTTCCTCAGCCTGTTTCTTTTCCAGGCTTGGCAAATGTTCTGGCTACCTTCTTGCACAGCTCTCGTGTACTAGCGTGGCCCATCTCTGGGACTTCATGGGCTTCTGTGCCACAATGCTTGTGCCTACTCTGGAGTGACAGCAGAGGTCCTGGAGAGCCTCACGGCTACTTCCAGCTGCAGCTACTCCCACCTGCAACACACATTATTACCGAAACTGTTGGCAGGAGTTATCATCTGCACAAAAAGAACATCTTAAGTGCAAAGGAACAAAGCATCTATTAACGCAGATGTATTTTATTCACAGAAATATGCCTTTCAGAGATGTGTATGTTATGGACTGGTTATCTTTACAAAAGAACTCAAGCTACACAAGATCTTGTACTGGAAGCCAATATAATGCATGTGTTAAGTTATAAACTTACAGACAGCTGGAACATTTTTATCACAAAACCCAGAAAAACCCATCTAAGACCCCAGTCTAGGTTTAAAATCTTTGTGATAAACTGGATACTTTCTCCACCATGCCTATTTGCTCCCCTAAACTTCCAGAATACAATCAATCTTTTTAATTGATATTAAAAATATGAACACTGGGATATTTACGCCCTCCCCCTAAAAAAAACCCTCACTCAGGAGAACATTAATTCTATATAGTTCCCAAGGCATTAGAGCTGTTCGATAAAACCCATGTGAATTGAAAATCACCTTGTTTGCACAGCTTAGCGCATAAGCCTTTTAAAAACTCCGGAAAAGAAATCTATAACCAAAATCAATACAGACTGTCAAGCTGGGCAACATGGAAAGCATGGGGTAATAAGAACAGGGTTTACAAGATGCACTATTTTGTTGGCATTCAGAAGTCATCCAAAAAAAGCAGATTCTGGTTTTCTGTTAAAAAGAAGTCTAATGGGATTACAGGTCTATCTAGCCATAGCACCACTTTTCAGGTTTTTTTCAGACCACATTCACTAAAAAACAGTAAAGGGGAGGGGGTTGAACATGAAAAGGGAGAGGAAGAAGATACAGTGAACAAAATTCAAGACTTTCTACAATACAAGTTCAGCAAGGAAATGCTCCTCCTGTCTCCAGAGCTAGCTGCAATACAGAGACTGAAATTTGATTTTTAGGATTGTACATTGACAGGTTTGGTTCAAAAGATCAGGAAAAATCAGCAAAAGAAAAAAGTTTCTTTCAAAAACTGGTCCATCTTCTACAAAAGCAGAATTATCCCCCAGCGTGTGCTCACCAGCGCAGTTTTAAAAGCCCCCATCACGCAGTGCATCCAACTATTGTGAAGCCTAGTGGCTTTCAACATTAGAAGCATCTTTCTCACATTTATCCGAGTATTTCCTGTTACTAGTCTTCCTTTACTAGTAGCAAAAAGGTATCATTCCAAAATGGTATCTTAAATACTAACCAAATTAAATGTTCTTTCTAAATTCATGGACCAAAGGAACTAATGTCCTTCTCTCCCATGCTTCAGATCCACCCTCCAAACACAGTCCTAGTTTGTTCTGCTCTTTTCTTATGCATTATCCACCAGCCACTTGTTTTATTTCCTCCCACTTTAACAATCTCTTTTCAGCACTGAGGTACCCTTAAGCAAACGGTGTAACCCAGATGGACATAAACAGAGCAAATTGGTATTACCAGCCGCATAGCATGTCTCCATTTTCTAGACAACACTTTACTCTTGGACACCTAATATTTTGTACCTCCACAGGCACTTATTTAAGCACCTAATTACATAGCTGGGATTTTTGTGTGGCATCCTGTCCCCTCACCCCAGCAACTACACCTACAGTAGGAAACCAGATAGTTTTGGTACCGGTACCTACGTAGCTGCAACAGCACGAGCCTGGCACGAGTCAGCAGCTCGAGCTGTTAGGCTTTTTTGTTCCATTTAAGCAGCTTCACATGCAGCAGCACCACTACCACAGCGTGAAGTTGGAAATAAGGAGTTGTTTCACAGTCTGCAGGCAGTCACAGACACACACATACCCCATCCAGACCTTCTCCGAGCATAAGTGTTGGTTCTCCGGGATTCAGGGCATCAGAAGAGCCCCTCCATGCAGGTGCAATACTCAGCTGCTTTCATATCAGACTCAAATATAATTGATACATACCATGCTTCACACAGCACAAGACATTTAGTTATAAATTTGGACTGTGAGAGAAGATTATATTTTTACCAGGATAAACAATCACGATAAAATTTTTCTCTTAGGGAAATGAAGGATGTCTTAAAAAAAAAAAAAAAGAAAATACTTAAAGTACAACAGTGAAGTGGTGCTAAATGCTAAACACCAGCCATCAAGCAATGTCAGGACAAAAAAAATAAATTATATTTAACTATAACTACAATGTTAATGTAAGCTCTAGTTATATTCCCAAGCTGGGCAGAACATTAAAACCCCTTTTTTTTCTGGATCCTTTGAACACACACATTACAAGTAACTTGAAACACTTCATATAGGACCAGTAGGGCTACTATAGCAAGACAGTTTATGGATGTGAAGGAGAGAGAATTTGTGACTACAGCCAATTTTTATTAGAACCAACTGATTAGACAGCAAGAACAAACTTTGGGGCATAAGCAGTCATCTTTGGCTCCTTCCACCACAAAAACTAATCTATTTTTCCCCAACCTACGCAAAGACATCAGTTCTCACTCCCAAACCTCAGCTCTCCAGTAACCTGAAAATATAGTACCTTCAATGGATTCTCAAAACCCGATATACTTATGGACTTCTGCATCATCTCCATGATTAATGTCACCAAGGCTACCATTGATACAAATGCATTTTGGAGACAGCAATCAAGCTGTAATAAGCTACTGGAATGCTTAGGAAGTCCTAAAAAAGGCATTAAGAGAAAAATCCAGGTCCTCTGATAGAAGTGGACCTCCATTAGAATGCAAATGATAAAGGGCGTTCACTTTCTACATTTTACTTTCACCGTATCTCTGAAACACTTCAAATCCCAGAAGGCTTGTTCCTCACAGTGTTAACTAAAAGAAAAAAAATACATGCACACCCCCTTATAACTTTCAGAATATTATATAATTTAAAGATGTAGCAACCCGAAGTTTTGCATCAGCCTCACAAATGTTTCAAGCTAATTTAATACACTGGTGATGGGAAAAAGCAGGGTTATATTGATTTCTACATCTAAAAAAAAAAATTAAAAAAAAAATAATCAATAAGCTCTATGACCTTGATTTAATGCAGAGCACCCTACCCTGGTCTGAACATTTTATGGTATTTTCACCAAGAGGTGTCAGGTCTGAGATTAGCAGATATTAGAAGATAGATTCAGTCCGAGCCAAAGCCACCCAGTACCAGAAAAGGGTTTGTGTGCAGTAATTCCTGTTCACGTTGCACTTGGGGAGCGGGGTGAAGGTAATTCATAAAAAAAGGCAACGTGGAAAATAAGACTGCTGCCTGAAACCCAGTGGCAATACAGATCTGTGTGACAAATGCTGACACCTTTGCAAATGTCTCTGGCTTTAGCACCTCCTCCAGCTCATCAGAGCAAGGCTGGCTGCACAGAGACTGACCTGCCAGAAATCTGCCAAAACACGTCCAAACTTTCCCTACAGCGTGGAGCTGCTGTTACAACAGCCATCGCTTCTTTGGGCAAAAACTCCCCTCCTCCAGACCACCAAGACGCAGGTCACTCCTCGCTTCCTTGCCTACATACTAGAACGTATGAACAACATGATGCAATTCAGAGGGAAAAGACAGTATCCCAGGAACCGCCAGGACTCTTTGGCACAGAAATAGGGCATTTTCTCAGAACAAGAAATCACCATGAATGGCATGGAGGTCATTACTCTCATCTCCAAAGACTTTGGCCTCACGTGTATTTAACAAGATGGGAGAAGTTGCAATAACACAGACCTGTATACAAAGCAGTGTTTTTGTTTTTTGTAACAGGCTGCCAAGCATCAATTGTAGAATATACACCCGATAAGACAACATGAACTGATCTGACCAAGTCACCCATGAAAATCCATCTGCTCACTCATCCGCTCAGCATCAACAGACCTGTCTCTAATTAAACGGGAAGAAAAATCAAAGAAGTCTGGTATTTTCTGGAGCATGCAGAGAAGCCCTATGGGAAGGGTGCATCCCCAGTCCTGTCACATAGAGAAGCTGCAGAAGGGACAATGACATTGACTACAGATTACATTATAAGCCTTGCCTAGAATGTTTATATCCCAGATAATATTTAAAAGGGGACAACTGTATTTAACAATGCAACAGTGTACTAAAATTAAAAAGAAAGATTCTTCCAGATGTCATACAGAGCTTTCTTCTTAGGATTATGGCTACTGTAATTTTCACTGGCAGTAACTGTAGAGGACAACGAGAAGAAAGCCCTCCAAAACAAAACTCCGATTCCCTTTTCCCAGATACTATTAATTATTTGGAAGTTGCACCTGATCCTCCTGGAATGCACTCTGGAGCCCACATAAAGGCAGCATAATGCCCAGTAGCTATGGCAACTCAACACCCACCTTAGCTATAAAGCTGAAACAAAGCCCACTGCAATAAAGCGACTGTAAACTATTTTGTGCAAGAGGCAAAGTTCAGCTACAGACTAAACCATCCATTTTCTAAAAATTTGCTTCAATACCAATTACTTAGAATTCTCTCCCCACAATCACTTTGTGTAATCAAACGCCCAACCAACAGGAAGAGCAGTATATGATCTACAAAGCTGACTGTAATTTCTAGTGTCTGGATAAATCAGAACAGCAAGAAGGTAACTGACTCCAGTGTCTTGCAGAGGTTCCTTCAAAGGTCCAAATGGGACAAATTGCATGCCCAACAGCAGTTGCTCATCTTTTCCATGATGCAACTACCCAGGAGAATCTATTCATAGCTTTGGACTCCTCCTTCCATTTCTTGACATGAGAAATGCTGGATGACCGTAATTTCGGTTACCCATTCATGACTTGCAGGCGAGAAACTTTGCAGCCCAGATCATCCCAAAAGGCAGTATTTATGTCCTACCTCTGCCAACACCATGCTGCCATTTAGCTTCAACATTCAACTTGGAAGATTTACTGCAAATGCTACGAGTATTTGTAGGCAAGGACACTGGAGGGTGTTTGCAGGTGGAATAAGAGCCTTGGAGAATGGTAGTGGATTATCCTCTTTCATCACCCAAGCTGCAGGATGGCTGAGGACACATGAAAGGTGTTGCTGCAACAGACACCATTCCTCCTCCAGACCATACTAATCTGGAACTGGGGGTTCACAGGTGGCTACCAGCAAACATGCTTTTAAAATTGAAATGTAAGCAAACAATTCACTCTGTTCTGTCACACTTATCTGTAAATGGGAGACCCATTCAACTCAAAATCATCCAGACTAGCTTGCAAGAACAGCTGTAATATTTCCGATCCTGAAGAAGCTGTGTTAGTTTAAATAAGCAGCTGAATTTGTTGCAAAATGTCTTCTCCCTTCCTGTCCTCTTTCTCACATCTCTTGTTTGTATTTAGGACTTCACAACAGCAGCAATCACCTCATGTGAATGTGGGATTACCAGACAGATACCATCTTAGAGCAAACCGGCTACATGCATAAAAAGCTTTAGGGTCACTGTCGTAATGGTGTATATAATGGGGAAAAAATACAACATCTGGTTTAAGAAAATCAACTTGCACAACGGAGTTCCTTCCCACTCCCACCCATCTTTCAAATGCGTTAGCCAACTTCAGACAAACTTGACAGAGGTCTCATGGATTGTATCATTGTGACAATTGGCAATCAGACACCTCCACGTTACTACTACTGCTAAAGAAGGGCCAGGGAAGTTCCGCCTTTTTCTCACACGCCATTTGCCATGGACCACCCGCAGCATAGGCTACCTTTTGCCTTGGTAGCAACTGAAAAGACAGAAAAGGACTACCTATGTTCAGAGGCATGGGATGTTGCTGGAGGAACACTGGGGACAGAGCGGGGAGATGAGCTGTACTGTGGCAGGGCCAGGGAATCCTGCAGGAATGGAGTCACAGCAGATGAGAAGAAAAGCAAGGTTAGTCGAAGGGGATTTTTACAAGAGATCAGACACATCCATAGGCCTGGCTGTATTATTCTGCAATTCAGTTTATTTTACCCTCTATATTTAACGGGAATGAAATTCTTGCCCACTGAAGTGAATGGCAAAATTCTCAGGAACTTCAGAGGAGCTGGAATTTCACCTCAAGATTTTCCAAGTATTTGTAACTTATACACACGTATCTCAAGGTAAATTTGACATTGGTGTATCTATGATAATCTAGATTGAAATGTTTAAAAACCAGGCAAACCACTGTAACTATGATCAGATTCCAAAGAGGAATAAATACATATAACATTAATTAATATGATGATTCACCACACAGGACCTTTTCTTTTGGACCAAAGTAATTTGCTGGATTTATAGACCTATTTGCAGTCCTATCACTAAAAGCCACAGACCTTGTAAGGTTTATTAGTCTTCATGTAAGAAATACATAAAGCAAGAGTAATGATGATAAATAAGGTAATGAGTGCTGGAGAAGCTAAAAAGAAAACATGATTGTATAAAACATTTCTATTTGGTACAAAAATACAAAGGGCAGTAAAATACTGAATTATAAAAATTTAATTTATATTTTGTTGTCACTTAAAGACTTCACTTGCAATTATTCAACCGGACAGATCCATTTGGGAAAGACAGACATTACAAGGAGAATCATTAGCATAATTTATATTATATGTACTATTATTTATTCCTGAGGATTTGTATTACTTAAGGAGGTTAAAACAGGCAGTGATTTCACCATATTTGATAAGGTTCAGCATGGTTCCCAATCACTTAAGTTTAGCTTTTATCAGGCAAAGAGCTAGAAGTATGCTTTCTTTTCATAGTTACTTTGGGATTTTAAAGAGAGTAAGATGACTAGGCTGACTGCTCTCCCTTCTAACAATCAAACAGGACTTGAATCCTTAAGGGAATAAGATGTTCATGAACTAGATGGCTTGGGAACTTTTCCTTGTGCTAACCAAGAGCTTTGAGGGAGAAAGCCTCATACACCCGTGAAGGAGAGCAAAGCAGGGCTTTGTTCCTTGAACAAAGCTCGCAGCAAGATACGCTAAAATTCTAATCTTGCACCACTTCATTATACAACCCTCTTGTACCTTCCACAGACTAATGCGCAGTAACGCTGAAAGGCTCAGGCTGGGGATGACAGAGGTAACTGTACCCACAGACCGGTTGACTCATCGCCTGTTCACTGAACAAGCGCAGTTGAAGTCTAAGCTTGAAAACAGCAAAGTCAACTCACACGCAGCCTTTATTCCCTCCCATTTCTTTTCCTCTTGATATTCAGTTCTGCAAAGCTATTCCCACTACTCACATGGGTTTCAGTGCTGCTGTAATTCCTTACAACCTAATCCTTCTCCTGTCATTTATTGATCTGGTTGCAGATGACAGCTTAATGACATAAGACTGCCCTAAAGTCAACAGTTGGGCTTACCTTAGAGCAAGAAGTGTTCTGATTTGTGAAGTCCAGCCCCTGAAATTCAAGCTTAATTACACTGCTCATCATCCCAACCCCTTTCAGAAAAGGTGAGGCATCACTGCAAACATCCCCCAACTTTGATCCATTGGCATCCTCTCCTTCCACCCAACTGTGCTTTTGGGGGAAGAACAGACTTTGGTCTATGACTAGGTCTGAACTGAACGGTAAACTTTAAAAAGTCAGACCCCATTTATCTCTAATGAGACAAGAGTAAAAGGCCCTCAGGGCAACCTATAGCATCAGTTGGCAGCTAGAAACAGCAGCTTCCTCCCTCTTCAAAGACAGAAAACACCTTCCTGTAACCTTTGCACATCATCAATCTGTAGCAAAAAATACTGTTTGCCCCCTTCATTTGAGGGCACACACCAAACACTAGATTTTAGATCCTGCACTGCCTTGAGATTGTGTTGTCTCACTGAATTCTCATTTTCTTTCTTCGTTATTACATAAGTTTATATCTCATATTAAAGAAATCACCTTAAAATTAATTATAGCTCTTGCAAAAGTAATTCTTAATCACAAGGAATTCCTACCAAACGTATTCTGTTTTCTTCTTTTCAATGAGCACAAGACATTCCTTCTGGATCAGCAAGTCATAGTCATAGAAAATAAAAGATTTAATAAGCCTAGACATCTAACTGTTCCCAGTATCTGCATATTGTACATGAAGAAGCAGAATCTAAAGCCATAAGGAGGAGTAAATTATAAGACTGAGAAAAGCTAATGGGACCCACAGAGTTAAAAGTTGACTTAAACCAGCCATAATTGAAATTACTTATGTGAAAAGGATCCAAGAAGTCTAGTTCTGTCTTTGCAATTCTAGCAATAGCAGAAGAGTTATAAAAGATTAAAAATAAGAAAAGCGCAAGTTGTTCAAATTACTGGAATGGTCTGAATGCTTGATGATGCTCATCAAACAAACGAGGGGAAAGCAACAACATGTAAATCATAGGACACACAGGGTGTGGAAACTGTTTTCCCCCAGCATAGCTCTGGCACCAAGAAAGCCACTGTAACTGTGGCTAAGCGAGACAAGGCTGGGATTTAAAACCTGCTGAGCAGTTATCAGCAAGGCAAGAAATCACTGTATTTAAGATACTGACAAAGTAATCCTAGCTGCTACCTGACACTTGTACCCTGTGAATTGCATCAACTTTCATTCCCCAGTTCAAATGCTCCATAAATATGCTAAATCAGCTTTCAAAAATTGGAAGGATAGATACACATGTGACTATTTAAGCACTATCAAACATGGCCCCACACCACAGAGTAACTAATATTTTCAGATGTAACAGGTTGCTCCCTGTTACCTTATTCCTGTAATATTATTTCCTAGCCTTTCTGAAGTCCTCTCTAGGAATCACGAGTACCTGAAGCAAAACATAGTGTGCCTCCTGCAGAATACAGTAAGCAAAACAAGGGAAGGCATGCTACATCAGTAATGAAGGCAGCCAACAAAGACATGGGAGAAATAAGATTCCCAAATGTTTATAAATCATCGTATTTCAAACCATTTCTGTTGGATGTGGAAATGCATAAATTGGGTTACTGACCAGAAAACATAGGGGGGGGGAGGTGCAACTGGTGGACAGACTAGACATTTAAGTTCTAATTACCAGTGTTATTAGAGACTTGATTACAATATTCCAGAGCTTCAATTCAATTGCATATTAATTTCAACACTGAAAACAGGCATTTTCATACCTCTAATGAGCAAGCTGACACTGTGTTACCCATAGATCAAACACACTAAGTGCTCTGCTGAACTAGTAGCCTGATGAGGCTTTCAGGGAGCTCCAAGCAGATGCTTTTACCTTTTCCAGGGTGCAAAGCCCAGCCTAGCAGTGCACTTCTGTCCCTCAACCCTCCAGTGACTCAGCTATACTGCATTTGCGATACTGAATTATTCATTAGAATGCTATCAGATGGGGGAACTGGGTCTGGGCTTCTTTTCTTCCCAATGAAGTTTCTCTCTACTGCAGAGAATTGAGCATCTCCAGCATCTCAGCCCACATGACCCAGGGCTGCCATGTTTCAGTGCAATTCATATTAAATTCACTTCTGATCCTGGCTTTCTTGTCACCATATTTGACTGCATAAGAAGAGTTCTTCAGAGACTGGAAGCAATAAAAAGCAATTCATTAAAAGTGCCCCTGCAGCACACAGCCCCTTCCCGAGTTGGGAGCTTACTGCCTGTGACACACCGCGAGGACATTTCAGCTGCACGCTCACTTTGCCTCAGACACAAATTTACTCTGGAAATAGGACCGAATATGAAAGCATCTCCACCCTGAATGCTCATTAGGCTGCCAGGTATGTCACAAGCATATTACAGGTCACAGACAGTCGGATCCAGTTCTGTGTGGGAAAGAGATGTTAGCTGTCACACCTGTGGCAGTATTCTTCTCTTCATTTTTGCCAAGCAGTCTGTCACAGCACACATAGGAAGTGGAGATAGTCTTGCAAAAAATGCACCACAAGCAGAGGCTATCAAGTAGCAGCTCCTTTATGTTCATGTATTTAGACAACAAAACATCAGCAAAATAGCATAAGAAAGCACAGGAACTTCTGAGAAGGATAACTGTAAAAGAAAAGCCAAATCTTTGCATTTGAGATGTTGAGCTCCTTACAGAAAATCATAATATCAATCTGATAATGCCAGCGTTCCTTTTTCATGTTTCAAAATGAGAGCACTGTGTTGATGCTGTCCTCTTCTACAGAAGCCACTGTTTCTACTCACTGCAACACCTCCACAAACTTCGCACAACAGAACAGTTGAGGCAGAACAGCTGTGTCTCTGCACAAACTTGTACATGTTGCAATCGTTGTTTGTTCCCACATACTATCCATGTACAAGGAGAGAATTTATTTGGCAAAAAAGATGGGGTTTTTTGCCATTTGTTTCTCTGTTGCATTCAGATGGTGATGTGGAACTGCCATGAAGTATACCAAACAGCTCTTCTGGAGACATCCTCTTTGCTTACAATGTTAAAAAAAAAAAAAAAAGCACTGCTCTGAAAGGTACAACAGAGACAGCAACGTAAGATTTTTAAAACTTGCACTTCTGCTATATGCTGAGTTCAGGCTGTCAAATCTTCCAGCCAGACAGATGGTGACAGTGAATTACAGATTCAGCTATGAAAATCCTGTGATTTTCAGTGGGAGTCATGTGCCTAAAGTAATTCAGCTTTGGAAACTAAGTGGTCTCCTACCACAGCCAATATTTGTTGTGTCACAGGTCCAGATGCACATAAACGTGTAAACCATGGCTCCTGTTCAGTTCTGTCTCTGAAGCTGCAACCACAACATCAGTAGCTTAAGCTTTTTGAAGACTTAACAGCCTGAATGACTACCCCATGCATTTGGTAGCAACTCTACTCCTCCACATTTATAGGACACTGAAGAAAACAGGACCTACTCCAAAATCCAGGCAAGCTCAGAACATACACCAAGTATCTTAAATTTATCTTTTTATTGCTTGGCCCTATAAATACAGCACCATTTTCAGGTGACAAAGCATGATGCAAGGCTGAAGCGGTTAATACAACGTAGCTCCGCTGGTCTATCACTGATGTTTTACCTTAGTTTCCCTACTCAGCAGCTGTCTCTTAACACCATACTAGCATCTTCCGTACTCCCATGAAAAAGTAAAGCTTCTCTCTACGGAAAGATCAGAAGTTTGCAGCTGTAACAAAGCATAATCCTTTATAAATGCCTTTTGCACTGGAAAGAGCCAGAGATATTAAATCTTGATCTAATACCATTTTTAAATCAGAGTCCCAAGTCCAACCACTTTAACCTTTTAAAGCTGTAGGTTTTGCCAATGTATAGGACCCCTTGTAAGTCAGGATCAGGGCTTACATTTTCCAGTAGGTCACATCAGCTGGTGTGTGAGGCAGCAGCAAAAGGTTTTTTTGAGTCTTGACTTAACGGTGCATAAAGAGCGACAAGTCAAAGGGATTCCACCTTAAAAAAGCCTACTAAATACCTTAACCTGAGAAGAGCTACACTCCACAGTGCCCTGCCTGCACAGATCCTTACAGATGGGGTCTGTGGTTTTGCTTAAAGGCACCAAGAGAGGAAGTATCTTCAAAACTTAGCATGAAAAACTGCAAGAGTATTATTGTGACATGCCAAGAAAACACAGAGTTGAATGCAATTCTCTGGGATCCAAGAGTCTGTGTAATTGATATAGCCCAGAATTCGATATGGCAGTTCTGCCCTGGCATAGACCCTATGAAGAGCTTAATTGCTGTTTCACCCATACATCCACAGTTTCAAAATTGGTGGGGTGGAAAAGAGAAGCAAACAGAAAGTTGCTTAGACCAGGGGGTCTATGAAGCAGATCATTTAAAAGGCCTTTTAAAATAAAATTTATGATGGTAGAGAAGTTTACCATCATCACCTACCAATACACCAATTTGTGAGATTTATTACTTCAAGCTGTTGTGACTAAGCTGCATCCAAAGGCCTTCTTATTTAGTCTTAAAATTGAACAGGACCTTTAATCTTGATCTTATCATTTTTTTCCACTTATCCTCTATTACGTAACTTCAACTTAAAATCAAATGTTGTTGCTGACACTTTTGAGCTCCAGTAAGCACAGAAAACACACCACAAGCAGGAGCGACTTTTAATCACACAGGACAGCCATCAAAACCTGAAAACCATTTGATAAATCGACACTTGTTTCTCACTGACATGAATCGTCATGCCATGGCATGCAAATGATGCGAACATGCTGCGTGAGCTCATCATCTCAGAAAACAAACATCACCATTGTCAGCATTCAGACAAACAGCCCTCCCCACTCAATCCGTTTTTTTTTGTTGTTGTTGTCATCAGTCCTACAGAAGATTACTGTGCTCAAAGCTGTGCAGATCTTATTTTCATGAATATAAACCAATGCTCTGAGATGTCATAGGACAACGATTCACCTCACATATCTCTGCCAGCACTCTTCAGTCAAAACCTGCAATTGCCAGGCAAATCCAGAGCACATATATAGTGTCTATGGAGGAACTACAATGAACTTGCTTCGCTCTATACCCAAGCTACAAAGAGACCCACTTCTACGGTTACTTAACTTCCGCGTGGCCCATGGAGAAATCATCACCAGACCATTTGGCACAGCCTGGGCACAAGGCACGAGCCAAGAGTGCAGCTCCAGTTCTAGCCCTTCATGGTCCTAAAGAGCTCTGAACCTCTCCCCTTCATCCACCTTTTCAGTCTACCTCTGGGGACGTAAATGAGAGCACACAGTTTGGTGGGTCGCAGGGATGCTTGAAGTTGGATTTGGCTTCTATAAATATCAGTCTCTAGCTTCTTCCCCTTTTAATGATACGACTTTGGTATTTTGACACCATCTTTCAAGAAAGAATGGCCAAAACTACAAAGTAAAATAAAAACCTGTCTAGTTGTAATTCAAAGAGTAGGGGTAGTTGTTTGGTGTCTTGCTGCACAGGACAGACTCAAAAATTAGATACAAGAGGAGCTGGAACTGCAAAGCAGTCAGCTAAAATCAAACAGGAGGAGAGCTGCACAGATACCAAAGACTTATCAAACTATGAAGTTCCACAAAGCATCTGAAGTACTTCAAAGTGACAGGAAAGGTTCATTTCTCAGAGGCTGAGTAAAATGCAAACAATTGAGGGGGAGTTATAAAATACTGTGCGTGCTATAAGGCACACTCCCCATCTTAGTTGCTACGGCAAGCGATTCACTAATGCTGATTTTCTAATAACTACCACTTATGAAATCCCCTCACAAATAAAAATTATTTATGATGCTTTTAGGAGGCTTAAATAAAGCTCTGACAGCAAATGCAAGGGTTTATTTCACTGTCTCCTCTCCATGAGAGGTTCAAACACTTTTAACTGATTAATAAGTTAAACAGAGATTGATCAGGGGTCTGTGAACGAATTTAAGCAACCAGGCTTCCTCTGAGGTTCACCTTCCTTGTTGGGAAGGACAAGAGGTTAAACAACCCATACTTTTATTAGGCTGAACAAAGCCACAATATTGTTTGATGTGAAACAGGAATGCATTTATAGTCATTTAAACAACGATTAGGATGCAGGTTTCCTCCAAAAGTCTTAAGTCCAAAAGCCAAGTATGCTGGCTGAAGACTACTAAACCACTAACCTGACAGAAAAAGAACAATATTTTCCCATCTTCTCCTTAGTGGTTGTCATGATGGAACTTGGAGGGGTGGGGGGGAAAGAGAGAAGATAATTCTGCCCGTTTCCTGTATCTCCAACAAAAACGTGGGAAAATCTTCTGGGATCCTCTTCTCAAGGGAGTTGACAACTATGGCTCTTTATGTCACCACATTTAAACCCAGAGAACTCCGGTATACCTGGTTAAAAACACTCTTGCGTGCACCATGCGCATATATCTGTGATTCAGCAACAGTGTAAATTATTTACATATGTCAGGAAGTTAATCCCAATTTTTTCTTCCTCCATTTATCCTCCTGGTTTTGATCCTCTGCAGCCATCTCCTTAATTCCCAATAAAACCATAATTTCTCTTGCTTCTGTTTCCTCCACTTAAGATGCAAACTATCATGAAATGCTGAGAAGTTTCTCAAATCTCTAATGGGAAAATACCTGTGCAGCAGCACTAGGCTACCCGATTATGAGTTTTTAAGAAAGAGTACTTCTATAGGAGGGCATATTGTCTTAAATGTAGATTATGAGAATACAGTTATTTCTTCACTGTTTATCACTACTGTATCCCAGCTCCGGGAGGCTGCATGTATTCTGCTACTGAGTACCCACTAGGTGTTCATTCCTGATATTCTGGAATCTTAGGAAGGGTTCTTCAAGAAACACCAGAGTGACTATCTTCCTCCTCCTTGTTTCCTCCCTTTCTACAGATGTAAACTTTCAATTTATAAAGTATCATCATTGAAAAGCAAAACGAAAATCGGCATGGATGTCCTGCCTTTCCCCCTAAATGCAGGCTGACCAACATAAAAGCTTCCCAAAAAGGCATGCAAACTCTCTGATCTCCTCAAGTCTGTGATAGTGAAGCTCACTTATACTGATGCTGATGTTCACAGAGTTAACCACGGTATTTCTCTACAGGCCAGTTATGCATAACTTCTTGTGGTGGGCAGAGCTGGAGACTCCTTAGCCTTGATTTGTAGTTCTTCAGATGTGTCAGGTACTCCAGAGCACCAAATCCCATGTTACCTTAAATTTCCCAGGTTAAAATATATCATTACTCACCTTTTTCCCCTCTGTACTATCACCACTGACATAGGACAGTTTTCGACGGACATAGAAGAGCATATCGTCTTGCCGGGGAGCCCACTTCTCCATAAAATATGTTGAAAACATCCAAGTCCAGAACACAATACGGTCATCTTTGAAACACCCTAAGAGGCATAAAAGGAAGGAGAAATAAGAGTTGTGGAATTAGTATGTCACATTTGATTGTGCTTAACATGACACCTGAAGTCTTTCCTACACATGGTGCAGTTGAGCCCAACTGTAGCAGAAATACTCTTGTACAGCTCAGAGTAAGTTTTTCCACAGGGCACAGGATAGCCACCATTCAGCATGAACCCACACTCCGTCTTTGGCCTTCGTCAACCAAAACTACTTTCTGGCAACCAATCTGCCCCTGTGCACAACACGCACAGATCAGGGCCCATGAGTATACCCTGGCTATGCCTGTGCCATGGAGAAGGACAGGACCGGCGCACTGAGCAACAATACATCAAAGAAGCACTCAAGCAGTAATTTCAAAGGCATGTAGTGCCAGTATATGCTCCAGTTAATGACGTGAAGCCATCAGCTGCCAACAGGTTTATTATATGCTCTCAGGGAGCATAGCTAATCTTTCAGAAACTAGCAGCTGATACCTTCCTTAAATCAAGACACAGGAACAAGAACACACCCGTGCAGGGGTGACTCATCCACCCTCTCTCTGACAAGGAACAAAACCGAGCTCTTCCTCAAGGAAATGAGGAGCTTTGAAGTCCTGAATGCCAATTAAACAAGAAAAAGCAGAGGGAAAAGGGGGAAAATGGGAAGAGGAGACAAATTACATCAGCATCAGCAATAGCGTGGCAGTTGGCCTCTCACCAGGAAAAGGAGGCACAGTAGAGGTGACATAACATTTTGTGAAACTCTTCGAAGCATTTCACTATAATGAAACAGCAAAAGGTGCTGCACCTGTTCTGTGCCGTAATGCTTGCACATTGTTAAAGACCAAAATTTATACAGACAAGGAGAGAAGCCACTACTGTGCCTGGTGACAAGGGAGCTGAATTTCTCCACTGCTCCTCAGTCCTACTGGAGGCTCCTTAATGCAGTAATTGCATCGCCTTCCCAAACCCCTACTGAGAGATAACTGTGGCTGTTAGCCACAGTCTAGCTGTTTTAAAACCTGTGAAGAGAGAAACGCTAAAAAAAAAAAAATCATATTGCTGAGAAACAGCAAAAGCCTGAAATGGACGATGGATGGTAGTGTTATGTACAAGTCGGTGAGACAGGTGGGGGTGCGTGTATGTACACACGTGCAGCTGACAACCTGTCCTCCAGAACATCTATCCTTTACAGTGACTTATTTCCCAAAAAGCTATACATTGGCTGCCAGATTGGTACACGTGTCACTCCCCAGCCCTTGGCTACCATTCAGGTTTGTGTGTTTCCCTCCCAGCGGTACACTGCACGTATGAAATAGTTCTGCAGAGAGGAGAATCTTGCATGAGGCAGAAGTGACATTTATTTACAGCGATACTTGGATTAAGCTTTAGAAGATTTCCCAGTCAATTGCCAAGAAAGCTGACACATACCATAACAACAAACACAATTTTTCTCAGACATTGGTGGTTAACTTCAGGCCTTCATAAAGCAATCAATCAATCTTTTAATCCACAAGTGTAACTCAGCACATTTTCCTACTTCATTGTGTGCGCAATATTTGCAAGATAAATCTTTCTTCCAATCTTTAATTACTGTGGTGGGCAGATTAGACTTTCAAATATTTTAGCAGACAAATGGGTGATTGAAATCGAAATCTTAGGTCTCTCCAACTAAACCCAAAAGTAATATTGAAAACAAAATGAAATTCCACTGATGGACCATACACAGAATACGTTAATCAACATCATGTAGGATGGTATTTGAAAATATGTATATAGTTGATTATATTAAAAAAAAAAAAATGAAAAGGCTGAGACAAAACAGAAAAAGGCAAAGGTAGTTAGTTCCCAGTGCAGGTTAATTCCAGGCCATGCTGCAACTGCTTTATTTGCATGGCTGCAGTGAAGTAATTTCAATTACTTAAGGTGGCATAGAACATAATATGCAATTGTGAATAAAATCTGCAATGCACTTAAGCACTATCCAGTTTTTCCAGCAGAGAAAGGGAATCAAGCACTGGAGAGATCAGATATGGGATGCTGGGCATCTGCATCATCTGAACCCCCCCATGGGCACAGATGAACAGGACTGTATGGCAAACAGCTATATCTGAGAGCCAGCCACATAACGGTGGATTCAAATGTGTTCAGACTCCCAAAACCATACTCAGAAAGGACAGGATTATCATCAGTCAGTATATTCACAGATAAACACCGAGAACAGAAAAAGAACTATTCAGGTTTAAGGATATATCGCTGACACAAGGACAAGTGGCTCTAAACTACCCGCCAACATATATGTAGGCTGGAAATTCAAAGCCAATTCCTAAGCATTCAAGCCATGAAGTTCAGGAGCAGCCCTCTCAATTGGAACAGTGAAGGCAAAAATCCCTACAGTTGTAAAGATTCAGCTCAACTTGGTTAAGAAGGTTCATGTGGTATCAGTGACAGCCAAGGACACCATGACCCAGTCCTGCCTCTATATTTAGCAAAGTGTAGAAAACAGGGCATGCATTCATTGCAATTCATTAATAGTCTCAAAGAAACTTATTAAATCTCATGGGCTTTGAGTACCTGAATTCCCAGCCTTAATTAAATGGGGAGGGGGGAGGAAAGGGGGAAAGAGGATTGGCCTGAGTTCATCTGGAGTTCTAGGAAAACCAAAGGAAAAAGAAAAAAAGAATCCACGTTCTGTGAGATTCATCTCTGAAAAGAGTTCTAGTGTTCAGAAGTACACCACTTGGGGTTTGCTTCATAAATGAGTAAACCAAATAACCCTAGCCAAGGCACTCCTAAATTTATATATGAATGTTTTTCTATCAGAGGGAAGTATTTTTCCCTTATAAAGCAAAAATAATCAAGTTATCTAAACCCAGCATTGTAAACAAGGGTTAAACTACTTTTAGATTCTGGCAGTACCTGCAAAAATGTGAGAAGCTGTCATATGAGCTGCTTACACCATCAGATACATTTTATGCAATAAAGCACAGGAGTTCACATGCTCTTCTGAACTATTTATGGGCAGTTAGAGCATTAATACATGCAGGAGGACAGCAGAACAGGGTGAGGTACCAGGACTTTGTGTGTGCTTGTACCCTTGCTGGGGAATGCAGGACAAACTGATTCAATGTATTCAACGTTAGTCTAAACAGAAAACCCAGGGACAGAAGTGCTGCAGCAGTGAAGCTACTTCAGCACTGCAGCATAATGCAGGGGAAAAAAAAAAAACAACTGAAAACCATTATAGCAATGTTGGATGGCCGTCAATTCAAAACCTCACCTGCAACAGATTAGATGTAAAAATCATTCTCCAAGCTGCAGGGATACTTGCAGACATTGCTGTAATTAAAACCACCCTGAGGATGTTCTAACTGTTCTGACTGCAGTAGCTAAAGGACTTTTCTTGAAGCCAAAAAGAGCCAAATCACTGCAGCACAGCTGCTTTTATTAAATTTTTGTAGAAGCAGGAAGGATGGGGAACAGCACACAAGAAGAATTAGCCTTTAAAATCGACTATTAAATAGCATTAACTTGGAAAGGAGACAAGAAAATTTGTAATTGTAATCCAGAGCTCTTAAAACTTGAGGAGGGAAAAAAAATCTATTCCCATTTCAAGCCAGAAACTGTCAGATCCAGTATGTCCACACAAGCTTGCCTTCAACTATTAGATCCCCAAAAGCATGGTGTACCCTTACAGTTATTTTGTTGGTTTACAGCATCTCACTGGAAGCCTTCCAGCTTTGCTGAGAAGAAACTTGGAAACTGCTTTTAAAATTGTTTTGGGTAATGGTTTTGAAACTGTTAGGCTAACAGCCCAGAAGACAAAGTTGTTCTTTTCAATAGACAGAACAAATCACAAAGCCTTAATTTCTCAGACTTTGCCTCAGCACCCTGTTGAGGGGCCTCAGCTGCACTCAAGATGGTAGGGCTCAGAGAGGAGTTCTGCCCCATTACATGCCATCCACCAAAGAAGTGGACAGACTGAGCTCGCAGTTGGATTGCTGATGACCTTAACCCTCTGCTATTATACTTGATACTGCGTCTATCCACCTGGCAAAGACTGAGATCAAAAACAGAAGCCGATCTTTCATAGCCCAGACAGTCATGAGTTGGCAGCAGCTTTCTATCACGTTGGACCATTGCTGTTTGCACAACACTCCGATGTGCAAGCAACACATATACACTACTGTTAAGTTGGAAGGCCCTTAAATAAAACACCTGGCACGTAAAAGCCCTTGAAGCTTTGGCTTCAGTATTTGGGGAGACCTTTTAAAATGCTAACAGTTTCATTTTTGCCAGAGGAGAATTTAAGCCTTCTGCAACACCAGAATTAGATGATATTTGCAAAGGAATCAAATTCCATCTATAGTTGAGAGCAAGTAGCAAGACAGCTTCCTGAAAACACTCCTCCCCTACCAAATTTTGCTTCTAAATGAATAAAATGGAATTAAGAGTTCAGACTATAAATCTTAATACACTAAAAGTTGATTATATAATTATGAGACCTTTGTCATGAATAAATCCTAATTACAACAATTTACTGTAATGATTCATTTACATGGATTTTATCCTCATTAGAAGCAAGATTTATGCCAGCTGCTATGTAATAGATGTCTTTCTTTTTACCTATTAGATTTTTATATTGAGCATTCATTTCAAGGAACTGACTCCAGATCCACATAAGAAGTTGTGATTTTTTTTTTTTAATTAATGCTTTCCAAAAAATCAGTGGATAAAGAGAAATGTCAGCATATTATTTTGCTTCAGAGGAACAGAAGAAAAGATTTCCCATTTGGTGGATAATAATTTTTTCAGCATGTACCACTCAGAGCTTAGAGGAACAATAATTTCAGCTAGACAGGGTTTCTTCCTATGCTTTTATTCCTCTAGCCTGCCATGAACTACCCTTAACTGTGAAACATCATAAAACTCATTTCATCCAATTCTGCCACAGTGCTATCATCTGTAAAATGAGCATCCTTAGATGTTTGGGGGTTAATTAAATGCTTATGAAGATCCTCACAGCCCCAGCATGGTAAGCAAACTAGAGTTCTGAGTGATTCACACTATATTTAATTTTTGTTTTGAGTTTAGCCAAGTATTCTGCAAAGACAATATGAGAAGTGCTTCACAAAGATTAAAGCCACCTTTGATATTATAGAGCTATAATTATGACTGCATAAAATCAGAATGGACATTCTCTGCCCAGCGATAGTTGCCAGCTAGCCAGATCATTAGGAATCTGAAGTTCAGTCTTCTTCCCATGCCTATGTAAAAGGACACCATTTAATCCCTTCAGTTTGACCTTATACAACCACAGGACTTCACCAAATTTTCAGAAGTTCACTGGCAACCAACAATTTGAGAGCAGGCAACACAGATGGAATGCATTACCAAACGAGAGGCCCTCAGAGCACACCCTTGCAGCACATTCCTCTCTCGTGGGCCTGGGGCTGGGAATACTGAGGCTGGGAAAGGAGCACCTCCACTGATGCCAGCTGTAATGACATAGCACAGTGAGAAGTGTGCTTTTGCAAGCACGCAAGTCCTAAATCTGTCAGAAAAGATGACATATACTTTCAACATAAGTTTTCCTGGCAGAACTCAAGCTAGAAAAGGAAGGCATCATGGAAACAGCAGTGACACGGACAACGCAGATGCCACAGATTAAACGTCCTACTCTGCCACAGATACAACCCTCCTCTTTTCCTCACCCTAAAATTGAGATAACTCTTCCCCTACCACATCATGTGTTGCACACACACAGCCATTAACATAATAGGAAGAGGATAAGCAGAATATAATTAAAGATGAGAAAAATAATTTTGTAACAAATACAGCACACACTTCTTTACTAATAGACAGTAATTTACAAGGAGGATGGATGGAAGCTCATTTGAAGTTGAATGAAGAACAGTCTAAACCAAATGTTGCTGCTCTCCCCTTTCTTTCCATGGGCATTTTAAGAATATATCCTCTATCATGCTTTCAAACTTGCACACATATATTAGACTCTTTTACAGCAATATAACTGATTTAAACCTTGGCTTCATAGCATATCTGTGAAGGAGTTGACAAAATTTGAGCTTCAAGCATTGAGTCATCAATGTTAAAAGGCTGAGAAAAACATTAGGCCAATTACTCTTACAGCTGCTGTGCTGTATTTAGTCATTTGCCAATAGATGATATCACCTCTCTCATATTTATCACCTTCTCTAAGCACAACTAAATTGTAGGCATCATTACGAACTCCAGAATCAATATGCAGCTTCAGTACACACCTTAAATTTAAAGCCTGTTCACACCAGATAATTGACTCAAAGGCCTAAAATAACATGAGCCAAAAGCTGCCGTTTGGATCAAAGACAAATGCAGTCCTCTGTGTGGAGAGGGAAAGATAAGCACATTTCTATGTTCAGGAATAGACTATAAAGTCTTCCATGAAGGCCTATGAACAATTCCATGAAATAATAGGTCCAAAACACTTGAGATTCACAGAAACTGAGCTCATTTTCAACTGATAACTTCCATTTCCTAAAACACAGAAATGACTCAGAGCTGACTAAACGGAAGTTGTGCTTAAGCCTTACACTGAACTAAACAATAGCGGATAAAATGTAATTCTGTTCTGAAGATCACAGTTTACCCTATCCAGTAATAGTTTCCCTCCTATACCACAGAGCTTTAACTTTGAAACTCTATAAAAGTCAAGCCACGGTTGTAGCAATGCAACTTCATGATCCATACTTGCAAAGCACCCGTAAATCACATCACATACCTATCTTCTACTTGCAAAGTGATGGAATTTTATCACTCTGGAAAAAGGGAAGGAAAACGCCACAATGTAAAAAACTTTTGATTCAGAGGACTGAAGTATAACCTTCAAGTATATTTGACATTCACTAGTGATGGCTCTCCGCTGCCCCATGCCCCTCCTGACCTCTCAGACTCTCCCCTAATACAATGCATTTTCATTCATATGATTAGATACAGACTTTGCCTAGATTCTGAAGTTTTCTCTTTTATGCACAGAGGCTGTACAATCAGGGTCAAGACTGATGCATCAAGGGACATCCATCGCAGAGATGGCTTTTAGGAGGTATACGTTCCCTGCACCATAACTATACCCTTGCCTAGCCACTTGCTCTTTCATTGGATGGGATAGATTTGTACCATAAATGTTAAGACAGAAGGCTTTGGTTTCAATATAGGAACAATTTCCAAACATCTAAACAGCAGACACTTCACAGACAGTTTATCTTTGTTACCACAATTTACTACCTTCTTCAACATAGCATGCATGTCAACTACAACCAGTTTCCTGTCTCCCTGGAAAATATGAAATAGTTCATTTATATTGCAGCATCAATTTGGGTATCATAAACAAGCTCTTCCTTTCTTCTTAGGAGAGAAAATAATTCATGCAAATTAAACTTTCCCAATATCTCCTAAGGTTGTTTGGAGTGCATATTCTTCCCAACTAAGAATCATCCACAAATAATTTTGATGCCACAAAATGTACCTCATCAAAATATCCAATAGAATGGAGATCAACAAGAATCAGACAACGAAATTTACATCCATCATTTAGGTAAAAGTTCCTTCTTTTGTGAAGGGTCTGCAGAAAATAGTACAAGGTGTATTAACACAGAAGACGTTTCTAATATTGACTGTGTTTGCTTGCATTCCAACAGCATGAAAGCCAGGAATAACAATTTCCAGAGAAATAATCTGTTCCAAGATTGACACAGATTTCAGCCTAAAATTTAGAGCAACACACCCCATAAGACATTAAAAAAAAAAAAAGTTTTGTTCCTTTTCCTAACGTTTTTTTGTTTTAGGAAAACACCAATGCCATGTTTCTGGAAAGGGCCTAGAGAAACCTGCTTTTTAATAGCTACAAATTGAAGGCCAAATCCTGAATTCACTGAACTTGACCATTAAGCTTGTAAGGGTGAAAACTTAATAATAATGTTGGTTATCCATTGCCTTGGCTCTTACCCATATCAGTAAGACAGGGAGGAAAATTCTGCCTGTTGAGGGATCAGTTCTCAGTGCTCCTGTGCTACCAATTACCCCCAATTGTAAAAAAGAACAATTAACATTATATGCATCAACAATAAGCAGATGTTCTACACCTTTTGGCACAGAAAGCTTATTGAAATTAGGCTTCAAAGTGGTACTTTCTGAGCTTCAGGTCAAATATTACAATGATGAACTTAGCAGCACAGACAGCATATAAATACTGTTACATGATGAAGAGTGATTATTTCATGGATAAGGACCTACAGGTCCCATTAAATCACTTGAAGAGACAGTGACCAACTTCTCTTACATGACAAAAAATTCTGAAGAAATTCAAATGTTTCAAGACCAATATCATGTAATAATGCACTGCTTTCAGTGAAATCAAAGATGCTACTTTTTTCAAACTAGCATTAAGAAGTGTTTGCCAACAGGTAGGTATGGGATAACCCACCGCACGCCCAAGTCTCACCCTAATGCGTAGCAGCTGGAGCTTGTGCTGCATCTTGAAACATGAAGATTTTTGTCCTTTCTAGAACCTTGGAATGACCCTAATTCACCTCAATAACTTGGGAAAAACATCTTATGAATATAGGAATTCCTCTCTGAAATCAGCAGGCTAATTTTGATAGAAAAGAGCTGTGTAGTTTTGTTTTTCTTTGGGGGGGAGGTGTTGTGGGGTTTTTTTAAATAGTTCATAACATATAGAGCTAATTTTGATGAGGGGAATAATAGAAAAAGTGGTACTGCTCATTTCAAAACTTTCACTTTACCCCTTCTGGAAAAAACACATTGCAAAACAGCCAGCTAGAACATTCCTAGAAGAAGATAAAATTCCTCTTGCAGCTTACAAGAAACAAGTGTATTGTCATAGGGATGGATTAGCAATATTAGCTCCTGTTTACTAATAACAGGTGGTAAATGTGTAATTTCCAGGGCAATGACCATGAACACACACAACTAATTTTAGAGTACAGCCAAAGTATTCTCCAGGTGGTTTTGCTACAGATAGCCATTTTCATATTGACACAAGCACGTACAAGCTGAGCACATACTAGGCTTCTCAAAGACAACAAAACACACTTATCATGGGAAATGGTAATATTTTAAAAACACACCTAACTTAGAAATCCAGATCCCATTTCCAAGCAACTGCAAGTACTTGAAGTGTAGGTTTCATGGAAACTCAAAGGACTTGGGTTTCTAAGTGCCATTTTATTACGTGACATTATTATTGTTATTAATATTATACACATTTCCCTCTGCTCTATCCCTTGGCTTTATTTCAAAATTCCCATTGTATGTCTTCTTTTCCCTGGGAAGATACACAACAAATAGAAAAAAATCAGGATACCAAAACAGCTAACTAAGAGAGAGTAGATAAATGCATATAATCTTTTAAAACCTGAACACATTCATGCATGGAATCTGGAAATTAATACTTTCTCCCCTTCCAAAGCCCCGAATTTCTCCATTAAATATGATTTATTTTAAGCTTTTTTCTATAAAAAGAAATTAACAACTTTTTCTTTTTTTAAATGTAAACAAAAGCATCTGGGATGAAAATGAAGGATTAAATCAAAAGAAGGGAAAGGTTACTGGAAATGCTAACAGATCTACTGAGCCAAGACAAAGCCTACCACAAGCGATGCCAGATTTTGCAAGCTGCCATCATTACCAGAATTGGCGTAAATTCTAGCCCTATTCTAGTAGCTACATACTTAAAATATGTCACTTAAGAACAGAAGGTAATAACAGACAACTATTATCACTATAGCAAAAAAATGACCTTTTGAATGTATTATGTTTAATACGCTTCCTCTGGCTACGAAACAGGAATTTCAAATGGACTGTGATTTGTTGCAACTGCATGTGGAGACTGGGAGTGACGACTGAACAGTAAATACCTACATCACAAGATCAAACTAGAGTTGAGAAGTCTTGAATGTTTTATAAAATGTAATGCAAGAGACATGCATGAAATAGCTCTTTCAGCAAACAGGCATATTTCTTTAAAAAAAACCACTCACAGGTAGCAAGCAGTAAAAAAAAAAAAGCTAGATATAAACATCCTGGTAGAATAGGATTGTGTCTTATAAATCCTTACATCCATATATTTCAGGAGAAAAAAAGGCTAGTTTTAAAGCAAACAGTTAACTGAAGGTAGCAGTTATAATTTTGCTCTCCAATGCTAACAAAAGACCCCACCAATCTACTTCCAGTTGCTAACTTTCAAATCTTACTTTCTCATTAAAACCAACCATGCAGAAGGAAAGAAACAAGAGCACTTCAAAGCAATGGGTAGCACAAAGGAGGGCTGCCATCACAGCCAGGACTGCATCGCTCACCAATGCTTTGCTTTGGCTTCTGCTGCAGGCTATTTTGGCTATCCTGGGAAGCTGCCCAGTTTCCTCTCAGGAAAATGGGGCAAGGGATGCTTTCTCTTGTGGTCAGCTTTGCTTCTTTAAGTTGAAAAAACACATACAGCTGTTTTTTTAATTTTGTTTTTCCTTTTCAAGTCTTTGTACTTCTTGAGCGGTCTCTGAATTCTCCACTAGTATACTAATACACACAATGAAAGCTTTGCTGACTAAAAAAACGAAGATGAAACTGAAACATGCCCCATCCCTACTTTAGTCCCATTCTGTAAGCTTTAAAATACTATTTCAAGACCTCATCCAGCTCTTTCTACTCAACACTTGCATAGATGTCAGTAACTGCACAACATGCCAAGTTAAGGCGTGTGTACATGGGGATGCTTGCATGGTCTGCCACTGGCTGGTTAGGACGTGCTAATACTGTTTCCCATTCACAGCATAACAGTGATACCAGAATTACATGCTAGCTCTTCACAGTCCAAGTATCTTAAAATTCCTCACACTCAGGCAGCAAAGGATACAAAAGGATATCCTTCCTGCCTTTTTTTCCTTCTTTTTCCCTTTTTCTTTTTAGCCTTCTAGCTGTGAGACTGGGCCAGAACCAAATTTCCTTTCCAAAGTTAGTATGCATAACTACTCTTATATCTAAACCCTACTGAGATTTTATTGAACGCTGCTTGAATGTTACCTGGGCCCACTTCAAGAAAAGACGAAGCAGAGTATGAATAAAATAAAAACTGTGGTGACATCAACAAGCAGGGAACTGACAGTGGAGAGCCCTCAACACAAGCCTGTTTACCAAGTAGCCAAAGTAGACGACACAGTGCACAGCAACGTCTATTTTGTTGAGAAGTTGCCCTAGAGCCAGCGTAACTTACCCTCAGTGAAAGAAGCAAGATAGGGTACAACAGAAACAATAAAAAGGAAGGGGAGCACATTCATCTTATATCTTCTAACTTCATTTTGTGTTTTTTCTTCCCATAAAGCCCAGATTTGTGGCACCATCACGAAGTGAAAACTGCCTTCATTTACTCTCTGTGCATACCAACATCCAGCTTCCTCTGGAATTTGTATCACCTGAGACCATGGACCAAACCACAGATATTCCTGCATGTTTTGGGGAAAACATGGCATCTACCATCAGGCTTCGAATGCCATTTTGAACACAAATACTTCTGGCTACATGGAAGGAATGCATTTCTTGAGTCAATTGTTCTTAGCCAAACACCACTAAGATTCAGAACATCTGAAAGATCAAAGCAAGAAAAAAAAGGAGGAATTTAGTATTAAAACCCATAAATACATAACGATTATTCTAGTCTTTCAACATAGCTTAGAAATGCCAGGCATTTCCCTGAACGGCATGTGCTGAGCAGACAAGAGAAATTAATTATTTCTGTTTTTGCTAACAAAGACCCCAACTTTTCTTGCTTCTGGTGAAACAAGAACTTCATTCCATTAGAGAATACACCTAAGCAGATGTAGCTGAGTGAGTGGCTGGTGTTTTGGGCACATAAGGCAATTGGAAGAAAGAAAAGGAGTATGACAGAGTAGGGATAAACAGCTTCCAATTTGCTGAAGGGAGAAGAGGGTGAAAAAAGAGTTACCACTGAGACCCAGCACTTGTGCTTCACAAATTAAAAACCTCAATTCATATCTGCTCTCCCATGCAGCTTTCTTTTGTGTAGCAAACCTGACATCTTGATACCTTTGACATATGCATTTCTTTCTGCAGGAAAAAAACTGAGCTTTCTTCACAGTGTATCAGTTGTCAAGCTGTCAAGATGACTAACGTTCACACCACTGGCGCATCACTATTGTTGTCCTGTTTAAGCACTAAAAGCATTTGTCAGAAATTTTCTGTCAAATTAAAATACAGAAAAGAAAATAGCAGAAATCATTGTGAAAGAGGATTCCCAGCTGGAGAAAGAAAAATAAAAATAAATCATGAGTTGATTACAAAATTATCTCTGCTCCAAATATTAACATGGATAATTGTAATACCTGGAATAAAGAAAAAGTTATTCTTAAACCTGATGTGTCAGGATGATAAATTGCCAGGAGGAAGACACTTCCATATGTTAGAATTTTGTACAGTTAGATGAACCTCTTGACTAAAATGTGTAATGAAGAAAAGTGGAAGAAAAAACCACAGATTTCCTCTAGCACAGCACTTACTGAAAATAGCTTAGTGCACTATTTGGATCACAAATTTTCTCCTGGGATGAACTAAAGTTCAAAACCTGAACACTAGCACAAGTAGCCTGTGGATAGGAGGGAACACATGAAAGTATCACTTTTCCACCATGGATGCGCACAAGGCAACTCCAAATACACTTATACAATTTCTGTTGGAAAAAATTCAAAGGTTGTCATCTATGGCTAATGGTTCCTTCTTCTACCATAAATTAGTGCCCTTGGAGCAGGGACAGCAGAACAGGTGTTCAATTTGCACCTCAACAGCTGTAGTTCAGAGTATTAACATGAACTAACATTGATTTCTTTTTTTTTTTTTTTTCTTTTAAGTCTGCCAGGCTGCAAGCACCTGAGGAACAGACCCAGTGACCATTCTGCAACCTCTGCTATGGAGCCAATCTCCAGCAGACAGAAGGGTGGACACAGCTGGGGCTGGCAGCCTCTCAAATCCTCTCAGCATGAGTCTGCTGATCATCTACTACATGTCTTTTCACATTAATTCCAGGTATTTGTTTTCTAGAAGCCCAAGCCAGTAATCTCACAGATGAATAATACTTACGGGGGAGAACTGCCTTCTAGAGCTCACAGAAAAGACAGCAAATTAAAGGTCCTAAGCTAATAAAATAGACTCAATATTATCCCAGCAAGAAAAAACGAGATCTCTAGCTTAATACGTATCCAGAAAACAGCTGTAGATGAGCCAAGAAGTCCATAAAAGGGTGTATAACCTGGCTGCAGTCAAGCAAGTACTGATTTCAAGGAAATCCATACCTACACACTGTGCTACAAAGCTGTGTAGTTACAAATTCAGAAAGTCATCCCACAGCATCAGTGACCTCTTACCAAGTTTGTGGCTCAATACCAATCAAATTATCTGGAGAGAATTAGAATGGGAAGAAGTTGTCCCCTCTCTCCTAACAAAAGTGAGAAAGCAATCGGCCCCCTTTCCTCCTCTGGAGTCTGGGAAGATGAGCTTCCTTCCTCCTTATCATTAGCTTCAGGGACTAAAGAACCTCATGGAGGTAAACAGAAAGGAGATCAGCAGAAAGTACCACTGCAGATAAGCAGATACAGAAGAACTCAAAAGGGTTTTCTTATGTTGCTTCACGCAGCAGCATAAAGACTAAGTGTCTGAAAAAGTAGAAATTGCCTAATCAAAAAAAGTGCATCAATTGTCTTTTCTTCAGCCTTCAGGTGATTTTCAACATCCCCCCATCTCCTCCTCTTTGAGACCAGATTCTTTTATTCACTCCCTAGACATCACATTAGAAGCCCTGCCAGGTCCCTCCAGCCTCCCAAAACTCCACAAAGAACGGCCATGAACTGGCATGCTTGAGCACACATGTTCCTCCCCGATCTGTGCATCCACCTGCCACCAAAGATTTTCCAGTGCTCTGCCCCACCAGATAGGAATGATACAGCGTCACATGATGCCACCTACATCTTTTCCTGCTCAGGCTGCCGATCCTCTCTATCCCTGTGGTTCAAGGCATCACAGGCCCTTGGGTTCTCAACAATAATGGCAAAACTGTTTCAAAACCTGAGATAAGTTGCATTAAAAGCTTCATAAACAATTGCATGAAATCACTGTAGAAAACACATGACATAGCAACGAGGAGAGTTCTATAAAACAGTTTCAAGTAAATTTACCATCATCATCTGTACTTGAACAAAACAGTTTAGAAAATGTATCATCTCCCCTTTGCCACCCTATTCTTACCAAACACTTTATCCTCAGGTGAGAGAGGAGGTAGGAAAGCCAAGCACTAGAAAATCTGCTTCAAACCTGGCCGGGTCTCCCCGGAGCCTGCCCTGCGGGGCGGCCCGGCAGCACCAGGGACAGCGGCCCGGCGGCACCGTCCCCGCCCCGCCGGCTCCCCGCGCCGGGGATACCCCCGGGGATAACCCGGGTAGGGGCACGGCTCCGGCTGCTCCCCGCGCCGGGGATACCCCCGGGTAGGGAAACTTCAAAGTCTCCTGGGCTGAACTCAGAAAGAACCAGGTGAAGCACACCGAGCTCGATATAACATCCCAAGGACGCTGCTTATGTGGCATCTCTAAATCTATCAGAAAGGATGAAAAAGCCATACGTTTTCAAAAGTAAAAGTAACAATTTCAACCCACACATGTTGACTTTAACCCATATACATTAATTTCAATCAATAGCTGTACAAGCAAACTCGGTTATCGGGGATACTGCACTTAACCAACATTTTACAGACCTTTTGAAGTAGAAATGCACATTGGAAACCCTATTTTAGTCCCCAATCTGAAACACAGCACCATGAAGGCTGCTATGAAGAAAGTTAACTCCACCCAAGCCAGACACAGTACACGGGTCTATCTGGTGAGATGACTCACGTGACATCTAGGCCAGACACCTCCAATATAAGCACAAGCCATGACAAGCCAGGCTGGGGAAAGGGCCTCCAAAGACACCAGAGGAGACCCACTGGTCAACCCAAGTGCTCAGGGGAGATAAGTTCAGGAAGCTCCTGCCTTCACCAACTGCCTGAAGGAGACGACCTGTGTGTGGGCGGGACTCTGGTCCAGAGCCATAGGACAGTCCCACCCAACCCACCCCAACAGCGGCAGGACCTGTCCCGGTCACCAGCGGGACCCAGCGAGGGAGCGCTGCCCTCCTCCTTCCTGCCCCTGCAGCCCAGGCCATGCCCAAGAGCAGGAAGCACAGCTACCACGCTGCTGGTCCCTGCTTGGCCTGTCATCCTTCTCTTCTGCCCACCACCATCAACTCATTGCTCATTGGTTTTACCAATCATAAAATTGCCATTTCTCCACTACTGTGCATTATGCATTAACTCAGAACCATCACTTAAAATGATCAGTTGCCCAAAGGTAGACCTGCAAATTAGTTAAAAACAAAAAACAACAAAAAACCCCAGTGCTGTTCTAAAATTCTTGTTTTGAATACGACAGCGAGTGAATTACTGCAAATAAGATCACTTCCCTGAAGACTGATTTTCACAAAGCAACTCCCTTCAAAACCAAACTAGGGTTATTCCCACCACTTTGTTCTCACAGCTCCCCCCACAGTGCTCTGCTCTGCTCTCAGTAGATGGGCTGCCACCTTTCCCCCACCATGCTGATTTTAAAGATTTATTTGGCCAGGCTTTTTGGCTGAGGAATTTCTTTTATTCGTTAACACACAGATTAATACAACAGGTACCACAAAAACAGTTTCACAGTAGGCAAAGAAGTGTTTCTCTACTCAAGTCATGTAATAAATAAAATGTACTTTTTTTAAAGGTGAAATTAGATACATTCAAAAACTAGACACAAAGAAAACAAATCGAAGCTAGAATAAACAGGCTCTGCAAAAGGTGTTTCCTTCACCCAGGGCGCTGTCTTTGCCAAGGGGGTTGTATGCGCCAGGGGGACCGTCTTCACTCTACAGGGCTTGTTCCATCCCCGCAGACGAGCGAGAAGTCTCCTCCACCACTTCTGCCTGACAGGTGGCTGGCCATCCTTGCCAATCTGCCCATGCTCCACGAAGACACACGGGGAACCAGTCAACAGACCCGCTGGGGCTGAGAGCTCAGCGGCAGCAGCCTCTCTCCTCTCCCACTCGCGCTCCTCACGCCAGTCCCTGGTGGGGAGCTGGAACCGGACTTGCTTGGGGCGGCTGTTTCTCTGCCCTTCTCTACGCAGCATGGCTACCCAGGCCACTCGGAGACGCAGACACCACGCCGGCAATGCCACAGGACACGTGGAAGTGCTCCTCCAGCTCCTGGGGTATGGGAACCGGAGAGCCACCTCTCTCGCCTCCTCCCACCTCCGCGGTCGCTCCAGCAGCACGGCCAACTGCCAGCCCAGGCCCGGGGGACACACCAGCCCTGCCGATGATGCGCCAGGCAGCAAAGGCTCCTGGGAAATGCTGCAAGCAGCCAATGGGCTTCCACATGCAAATGAGCACGGTGACACTGGCCACCGGCACGGCCTCAGGGCCGGGGCACGGGACCCGGGGGTTGCCAGCCGGACCCTTCTCCACGGCCTCTCCTTGCAGGCCCCCTGCCTCCATGGCCCCTGGACAGGCTCCCAAGAGCACACATCTCCCTCCATAACCTCCCCAACACCTTCCGAGCCCCGGGGCCAGTTCCGGCCACGCCTGGCCAGGAAGGGAAGTCCCACGGCCAACGTCTACCCAGAAGCACCACGGAAACGGAGGCGCAGCGAAGAAACTCTCTGTTCAAGGCCTCTGGTGCAGGGCAAGGGCGAAGCCTGAACTCGCCTTTACGAACCACAGAATCCACCTGGAAAAACAAACACAAAGTACCCACAGGCCCAACTGGCCCAAAAGCTAGTCCTGCGCCACCGGCCAAGAGACAAGGGAAGGACCTGGCAGGTGGCATCCCTTCTCCCCTGTCACACACAAGCGATCCCCGCCTCGGCCTCAGGGCCACTGACTATGGGAGCCCAACGCAGGCACGCATAGAACAAACCTGAGGAGAGATTTGGTAAAGCAGCATTGGCTTCCCCTTCTGTAAGACGTCACGCCGAGTTTTACCACACAAATTTCCCTACGCTGCCATCCTCCATCAAATCCCTTAGCCTAATTTAGAGACGTTTCTGGCTCTTGCTATAAGCCTTTGGAAAAGCCCCTGCAAGTGACTGGGGGATCACGACAACCGGCCTGGCTACCCAAGCGTGGCAAGGGACTCTTCTGCAGGCTCCGCAGGGGAACTGCCAACGCGTTGCTCCTCAACAGCTCAACAACCACACAGCCTGCTTCTCTCCATCCCATTCCTGAAGCAGCTACAGGCAAGGAGGCAGGAACACCAAAATCCTTACCCCCAGTTGCCTTCCCATACTCGAGCATTACACCAGGGTTTTGTGTAAATCTGCCTTGATTAACAAGAAGCTTGGCTGCAGAACTGAATTACCAAAATCAAATAATTAAAGACAAGGATAGCTCGTGCTAATCTAACACATGTACACAGACTTCCTAATAAATGTAATTATAGTATTTCTGTAATACATTTTGGGTCTTTCTTTCTACCTCCTAATTAGCCACTGGCAAGCAGGAAGAGGAGTGCAGACACAATCAATGCTGAGAGATCGGAGCACAGTTCCTCCATGAAGCTGCTCTCATCTGACTCAGTACCGCATTAGCAGAAAGGAGACATTCAGGTTGTTGATCTGTCAGTTATTTCTGATTTATTAACAGTGTCCATGATGATCTACCAAACACAGAGAAAGCACTGACTTCCTTCTCTTTGCAGACTTTTGCAAAAGAAATACTTTGTACAAAGAACAGAAAAAGTGGTAATACATTTATTCCACCACTTTCTGCTGATTTTGTATAAAAGGGCTTAAATATAGTCCAGGCACCGAATTATATATACCTATTACCAGGTATAACTAACTATTATCCTGACTTCTAGAGCAAATTTTTTTAGAGGTTGTCGTAATTATTCCATTTAAATGTTTATCACTAGAAAAGTAATTCCTACATTAATCTCGTATGTCAGGTGCTGTCTTTTGAGTTATTTTGCTTTTTATGTTTAAATAATGTTTTTACTGAAGTTGATCCTGCTATCCTACAACCATCTCTAAAACCTACAATCTGTTTACCCACCTTCTCCTGCAGCTCCTACTGTTTTAACCTCTTCTCTTCCTCCAACAGAAACTGCCTCCCTTCTGTGCATCTAGACAGAAATACCAGACCACAGCATCTAGATTCATTAATATAATACCATGCAGTCTTTCTAGATACTGTACATTAATACTGTGCATAAGAACACAGTGATAGCACTTCTAGTCAAAGATACAAACCGTTAACGCACATCTAATGCATTTAAAAACTTAATTCAGCCCCAATGTTACTACTAGGCTCAAAGACTTTTGGAAAGGGAAGAGGAGGGCACAGGGCAAAGAAAATCCTGAAACACAAGTACCAATTCTACCATTTGCAGCACTCAGTTTGGGAAAGGGAAGGTCTCAGCAGGTTTTCAACAACAAAATACAGTACTTTGGGATAAAAAAAAAAAGTGTAAGAGGTGGCTCTAGCTCACCTGGGAAAGGCCCCAAGGAAGGGAAAAAAAAAAAAAAAAAAAAAGGCAACCAAAAGAGGTTCTGGCCTTCCAAACATACCCAAGGAAGGAATACAAAGTAGAGGGCAAAGCAGAGAGCAGGACTTAACAACTCAGCAACTGAAGGGTCTTTTTCAACATTTATTTTAGGGCCCAAAAGTTTCAGTACTTCCTCAGTAGCGAAGCGAGGGGAAAAAAGGCACAACACTTCTACACACCTAAATCATAAGAGAAAAGACTCTAATCAGAAGGAGATAAAACAGTGGGGAGCAGAGTCAGATAGCTATAACCCTAGCACCTGACCATTTTGGAGGAGCTCCTTCACATACTTAGACACTAAGTTCAAAAAGAAGCATTCCCAAATTATCCTGTTTTGTACAGGAGGCATGAAAACTTAGATGTCCTCACTTTCAGGATTGCCTGCATAACATCACTGAAAATTCAACTTTTGCATAGTTGACAAAAAAAAAAATCCATGGACTTCAAACAAACCTCATAAACACATTAACGGAGGGATTGAATGCAGCATACTGCCCTTTATATGAATCCAAGATTTTACTGAAAAAGTTAGCATTCCAGAACAAAGGCTCAAGTCAAAAACCACCAGAAGAGTGTTGTCTCCTCCTGTTACCAACTCTTTTGGTTTGAGTAAGTCACTTAGCAGCCCTGCTTGACTCTATTCCATCTGTCAGGATGAGGCAATATTTTCTTCCTGTCAGGGAGATAGTTCAGTTCATAAAAAAAAAAAATATCCTCCAAATATTTCATTTGTAGTTAAATACAGACATGCTTTAAGCTATTCTTTGTCAAAAATGCTCTCACTTTTGTAGATTATGACTCCAAAGCAGCATAAGCATAGATGAGCCTAAGAGCATCATTTGAAACATAGGAAAGATACCGAAGATCTATTTAGACACGTGTTATCAACATAATTTGTCATCAACTGTCTAGAACTACCTCTTTGGGTGTACTGACAAGACACAACAAAATTGCAGTTTAACCTCTTCCTAAACCAGCTTCATGCCAGTACCGTGATCTGCCTTGGTTAATTATACAGTGACAGAAAATAGCTTATTTTTGTTATCTGTTATTAGCTGCTTGGGATTAGCACTGGGGTATTATTCTGTGGCACAATTTCTTACATTGTGTTTAATGATCAAAGTTATGTATCCAGTAACTCTACAAAGTTACTACAAGAACAGCATAGAAATAGCACGAAGAAGCTAAATTCAGGTAACTGAGAACTGTATAGTATGAAATTAAAGAAGAAATACTTCAAATTCTTTCTGTATAAGCCATTACCTAGTGAAATGCTATTACAGAGCATTCCTGATGAGGAAATCCCTTGGAGAACATTTTCCTTTCAATTCCAAGGAATACAAAATCAGCACATGAGAACTGTGAGTCAAGACCAAAGGTTGTTTATCCCAGTATCATGCCTTAAACAGTAGGCAATGTAGATGGACAGGGAGGAGTAGACAACAGAGGCAGGAATACATTACCTTTCTCCTCAGTACCCTCACAGCTCCCAATGATTCACAGGTCAGTGACCTTCTGTGCCAGAGGCCTGTGTATGTGGCAGCTCCCCCGGACCTCTGTTGTACTCACCTGTTCATACTCTCCTTGGACCCATGTAAGCTTTTACAACCTACAACTGGCTGTGACCATGAACCCCACAGCTTTTACCATACACTGTGTGTTTTGGGTTTGGGGGTTTTTTTTTGTTACCTCCCAATTTCTAATTTTATGCAATGGCTTTCTTCACAGGCTGATACAGTGAGCAATTACTGCCTATACACTGTATTCATGCCACCCACTTTGCAAGTCTCCATTGCACACAAGATCCTTTTTCCAGGTTGATAAGTCCTAGCCTACCAGTTAAACATCCCCTGTATGGAAGCCATCCCCATAGCACCTCTGCTGCTCTTCTTTGAACCTTTTCATGTCTATAGTATTAAAGATGAGCATATGCCATGGAATCATTCTGTGGCAAAACGCTGATTTCTACCCCTTCCCTCATAACTTCTAACACCTGACTTCCTCTTTTGACTGCATTGAACAGAGGAACTATTACAGCTCCAAAACCAGGTAATACCAACTTGTTCTGTGAACACAATGTTTGTAAATCAACTAAACCCAGTGGCAGAGTTTCCAATACAACCACTTTTTGGGCACATACATGCCTTTCAACAAAACCATCTCCTCTTCGTCCCTGCTCTTCAAATCTTCTCATTGCAGAGCTCTAGCACAACTAGAAGAAAGAATCTACCCTCATCCACAGCCAGGAACAACGATCAAGATTTCAAATGTGCTCTTGCACAAGAGGACACATTAACAGACCTAGAAGAGGGTATAACAGAGCCCACACAGGCAATGCCTAAAATACAACCATAGTATGAAATTGCACAGCTTTGTATTAAGGAACTTCAGCCCAGAGTTCTTTGGTTTGAACACCTGTATCAACAATATGTAACACAGCAAAAGAGCCCTAACAAAAAGGAAAGCTCAATATTTAATATGTTTTCATTTTCCAAGATTAAATTCATAAAAGCCCACTGCTTCAGCAACGGAAACAATTCCACCCACCTGAGGAACGGCCCTGGAACCAAAGAGCAATCAACCAACACATTTCTCAGTTGCCTCCTTACTCTTAAGATCTTGTACAGCTGTTTCTGAATTCAAACCATTCTTTTCTGCTATTTCCTGTTTTATTGAATTTCACCCAAGAGAGAAGTGATTCACAGAAGTTATCCTGCATGTGGCTTTAAGCACATCTATAATGTACAATGAAAGGAGAACAATACACAACACAAAGGGAAGTTCTTTCACGGACTGAATTGCTTTTTTAAGGTCAAATTGAGCACCTCCTTATACAGAAAAGAGCAAAAAAACAGTAGAGCAACTCCCGAGAAGAGCTGTTACCTTGTGAGAGAAAGGACACTGTGGTTCAAAGACTAGATTTGTTAAGCATCCTCTTGTAGTTTTGCTGTTTGTTTGGTTTTTTTGTCCTATTTTCTTATCAAACTAAGATTTTCTGCCCAGTACTCACCTCACCATTCTAGAGACCAGTAACGCATCTTATGTACGTCCTCAACTGCTTTCTAAAATAATTCTGATCACCTCAGAAAACTTCAGTTTCTGGAACGCTTTAATTTCTGCTTTCTAAACATCGCATACCACCTGCCACTTTGATCACCTTTATCATATTTGTTTTCACTTTGTTTTCTCCCACTGAGAGGAAAACAGAATTACCTTTGTAGAGGTCTAGCACGAGTTCATGTATTAAAGTCCTCAAAACGTTTTTGTGGAAGTCATGTGAAGAGAACAACTCAGCTGATCCTGCAACTCATGCTAAAGTATATTCTAAGCCTATGAATACCTGTACTTAGCAACACAAATATTAAGGTGATTGCCTATTTTTACATGACAGCCACATAATATCATATATTACAGCGCTGTAAATGCATTTGATGCTGGCTGCCAAAATGCAATGGACATACAAAATCTTTGTGCAGTATTTTGGAAAACCACTAACAGTGAAAGGTATAACTGAATATGCCTGAGTTTGAACACTAGCCACAAAGTTTGGCTGGAGTTTTAGAGCTTCCTCAAATTTGGACCCTCTTTTGATTCCTCCCATCCTGAAACAAAAAAATCTTGCTTTTTTGTTACTTCATTTCATGCAAGTAATGAGAATATCAAAGGAAAACAACCTTTCGCTTACACAAAAGCATCATGAAATCTCAGTGCTTGGACCCTGGGTACTGTGGTTTTCTCCTTTATTTTCCTTGGGTTGTTTTCTGTATTACTCAGAAGGGGAAGGTCAGGGACACCTTACTTTCTCTCATCCACATTTGTTTCAATTCTCCATTTCCATTTGCACTTGTTGTTCTCCCACTGCAGAAGATTGCTGCATATCATCATGGCTAAGAACACAAACACAACCTCCTCTAGAAAAAAAACAACTGTAAAATGTATTCTTAAAGTTCACGCCTCTTCCTGTCAGTCTTCTCTCTTCTATTACTACATACATGGTGGAAACCATCATTTTAGTAAATACTTAACATGGAATCAAAGCCCACAGGATTTAAAAGCATAAACTACTGTGCACCATCTACAGATACCCACTTTGAAAAAGTGGCATTCAAACTGAACCATAAATAATTTGAGAAATATTTTCCGAGACAGAGCAACCCTACATGTTACGTTTAGGGAGAAATAATTAAATATCATATGTCAGTATGAAATACCAAATCGAGACAGCATCTTACAGGCATCTGCCAGTTTACTTTAAATATCTAATCATAGCAAGGGTCAACACAATTGACAGGATACAGTTAACTTTAGTGCACAGAAATAATAAACTCATTTTCATCCAACAGTCATCAGCTACTTTGCTGTACTTCAGCCTCTCATAGCACGTGGTAGTTCAGTTCCCTAGAAGCTGCATCCAAACCTCGCTCAAACCCATGTGCAATTCCACGAAGGACTGAAGCATCGCTTCCACAGATTTAATTTATTCATGAGGATAATGCCAGAGGAATCACCTAGTTATGCCTTTCACATAAGAAACTAATGGAAAAAGCTTCTATGTTTCCTAACTGACATAACCACAGGAATTTAGTGCAGGTGTAACCATCCTCCCGTAACAGAGGCAACCTTGATTCCACTGGATGCAATCACTTAAAACCCAGTGGAAGAAGGACAAATGGTTACACATTCCCTACTGCTGCTTCCAGGATCTACCAGCAACAGTCCCAAACTTTCTAAGACCTAAATCCAATCTGGGAAGATCACTTGGCAACTTATGAATCATGCTGGCACAGCTGGAGTGCAGAAACTTGTCTGTAACAGGACAAATGTGCATTTTCAACACCACATATACATGCTATTTTTGTTCTCTGCCAAAGCAATCACTCTGATCAAAGACTGCTAGTCCTGTAAATTTGTGACATCCAATGTCTCTATTTTCACACTTAATAAATACCACTGCCAAAGCACTGAGAGACTATTGTGGTAGATCAGGTAAAACGAGCAAATGGCATTGTGGAAGAACCCCAGCCTTACAAAACTACCTAGTGTGTGGTTGTTACTGATGTTTTCATGTATGTACCTCCCCTAGCATCTTATCTTTGCTGAGGGCTCCATGATGGCAGAAGGAAGGAGTAATTTTTACAACAGCAGTTTGCAGGGAAGCAGAGCTATTTCCTACACATGCCTACTATCACACACTGGTATTTTCCAAATTCAGTTTCTTTGTTCTAACTAGAAACATTGGCAGCAGCTTTCTGAGTGAGCACTTGGCAACTTCACACTGCAAGCTGTAATTCTCACTTACCTTGTAGACCACAAACCCACTTGGCTTTTAGAAGCTGACAACCACCACTTTCACCCATCTTGTGGCCAAGATTTAAAAAAAAAACAAAAACAAAACCAAACCTGTTTGGCACTGCATCTCGCAACTGGGTGTCCAACTTGACACAGATACATAAGACGACTAATCTACAGAAGGAGGTACTTCTTAAAAAAACAAGCCCTTTAAAAAATCCCACTTTGGGTTGCTTTCTAAAGTCTTCAGGCTAAAGGAAAGTGGTACATAATGTTATGTCCAACAAATGGAATATCTTTGCCAGTGCCTAGATACTTCAGTTAATTAGGCAGCACTCCCTTTAGCATTTCCATTATCATTAACACAGGCTTCTAAGGTAATAAATATAGCTGTTTAGCTAAAAATAAAAATGAAGCATGTCTGCCCACTCACATACATCCCAGTGAAACCTCCTCTTACTGCAAAAGCAGGCCCCTCTCTTTAAACAAACCACATTCATACAAGGAAGAAAAATGTTTCCTCTTACAGCTTATCACTCACTGTGAAACCATCAAGGGGCAAGAAACCAGTCCAAGGCCAGCCTGTAGGCACTGCATGTAGCTTGCAGAACTCCAGATCTGGAGACCATCAATCCCCTTGACAGCACACCAGCCTTTTGTGCTGCAGGCATCTTGTATGTGTGAGGAAAGGTATTGTTCCTTGACAGCCCCAAGTAAAGCACAAGATTTTAATTTAGTCCACAACAGAACAATTGAAAACAAGAAAAATTGGCTCTCTGGGGAAATGGTCATTATTGGTTAAAAGAGAGAAAGGAAAAGAAAAAAGAAGGAATTTTAGTAACATCCGTGACATACTAAGTTCAGTCAGAAAGAATCCAAAACAACTGCCCTAAAGCCAGCAGCACCCTACTCCTTAAGACAGAGAGCAACTACTGCAAAGCTACTATTTAGTTTAATAAATGGAGATTTAGCCTACCATTAACACGTTAGCTGCTGAAAACATGCCATCCCTTTCCATTTGTAACCAGCATCACTACTCCAATTTCTCCTCCAAAGAAGTGACTTGCACAGCTACAAAATCCTACAGATCTGGAAGGCTTACACATGGGTGTACCACAGTGAAGTGGCCCAGGGAATATGATATTGGACTAAATATTTAAGAGACTTCCTAGCTTTTTGCCTCCAGCCTGCGACATGATTATGGTTTGACATTTCAGCTGTTTCTTCTGCCCTCCCTCCCCTTCCTAGGTCTCTCTCCCACCTACCACATCACCCTCAACCAGCCACTCCCTCCAGACTAAAAAATAGTTAAGAAATATGGTTTATAAAACCCAAAAGTGTCAAAACCTTTATCTGTTGAGAAATCACTACCTCTATCTCATGACAGTTACAAGGTCTCAAGTAGGAACATGTGAGTTGAGAAAGAAAGGTCTTATTTAGAAAATTCTTCAGCAAAAGCACAAGGCAATGTCTTTTTCTGCTTTTCCCCACCGCTGGGCTTATGAACACCCTCCCCTGTGATTTTGATTACATAGTTTACTACCTTTTGATGTAAAGAGTTTTGAAGTAAAGAATATAAATCTTAATATTCTTCCATTCAGTCATCAAAGCACTGAAGCATAGATCTTAGATCTAAGAGACACATAAAGGCTTCAGATACAGTCACAGAAACTCCAATTTCCCCTCTGTCCTTTTGTTTTCTGTAAATTTTAGAAAACGTCCTCAACCTCAGGTTTAAGAGACAGTGACAAACAAGTACAAGGAAAGCATTACATTTTTAATCGCTGCATTTTTCACAGCATTTTGCTGAAGAAGAAACATTTGTGATTTCTTTTAAAGTTTCTTGCCAGGACAGTAAAAAGAGGAAGGACATGCCTATGCTTGATTTCCCCCTTTTGCCCCATTCAGAACAATACAGGATGAAAAATTTGAACCTGGAGTTTTCCTCATCTCTGGCAGGTACATGGAATAATTCAGGTTGGAAAGGACCTCAGAATTCAAGTTTTGACCCAAAACCCCCACAGACAACTCTGTGTTTGCAGTTTTTGTTAATAAAGCAAAATTTATGTTATTTATAGGCATTGGTTTTGTTCAGATGGGAAACAAAGCCATTAAATCACTTAACACTGCAATATATGAACTGTCAGTCTTCTGTCTTTCTTGCTATTCCCATTTGCTCAATCTTTTTGCCAAACCAAGGAGCTCAGGACTGAAAAGGACAGTCCATGCTGGACGGACCCACACTTTCCCTGGTGAACTCCACTGTGGCTATGCTGTTCCACTCCTCTGGGATGTTGCTTACAGAGGGAGCTCTCAGATCCCACTCACCCTTTGTCCCTAAAATATTAGTAGAGTTGTCAACCATAGGAGAGTTTTCCCTCTGAGGTAACAGCTTATTATTTCCCAATAGCAGATGGGGAACACAGGTGCAAAGAGTGCCAGCAACTTGCCCAAAATCACAGAAGAAATCCACAGAAGAGCAGACACTAAATCCAGATCTCTTAAGTTCAGCATTAATGGTTGGTATATCCCTCCTCAGTGCATGCATACAGGGTTATAGACTTCAACTGTGTTCAAGTTTAGAGAGTGACTCATTCCTCCCCCTCCTGTAGTGCCAGAACCATCCAGTAAAAAGAACTAGGAACGATAAAACCTCAGGTTGACTAAGGACTCAAAGTCTCAAGCAAGCATCAGATGGATGACAGTCTTCTATACCCTGCCAACACCTGAAAATTTTCATGACAGTAAAATATCACTAGCTGAAGGTGGTGCTCCTGGCCATGCTACAGTAAGGATGTAAGGCAGACTGCCTCTCGTGCAGAGGATTGCACAGCTTCCAGAAACAGGACACCAGCCTTCTCAGAGTGCAACGCCTACATCGTTAGTACCATCTACAAAAGCCAAATCATAAAGCCTCAGAGCAAAACATTAGAGTGAGCTTCAAGACAGGATTCCAAGCAAGTCCAAACTTTTAAATCTCTTTATATTGGAGAAACCTAGAAATGTTATTTTAGAAATAAATGCAAAACAGCAAAGTTTTAAAAGTAGCAAACAGCATGCTTTGGATCTTACATTTTGCCTGCTTTTTTACTTTTTCATGTTAGGCTTACAATCACTTTTTCCCCATTGGCTTCTAGGAGCAACTAGGCACACTCAAACATGGAACAAGTACTAAAGGCATCATTCTTCCATAAAAGAAGTAGTGTTATTTTGTCATAGGATCAATGCATTGAATTAAATATATATACACGTGTATGTGTGTGTATAAATGAGTTAGCCTGACATTGCTGAACACAATAAAGTTACAAATTTCACGATAATTATTCTGATCCTGGAACATTTTTAAAGCACCTGCATCCCTGAAGCACCTCATGTACACCTTTACATCTTTTGTTTCTTTTTTAACTGAAAGGAAAAAAAAGTTGCTTATGAAACACAATCCAGTATGAATCTGATGAGTCTGACTGAAGAACACAGCATAATGTAATCTATGCTTGTAATATCAAAGATCAAAGAAGATGAAATTAGTTCCCCTTTATTCACGTATAACATGGCCCACTAACAATTCACATAACACTTTGACTAGAGTTTAGTCACCCTTGTTATGAAAAACATGGGTCATCCATTCAGATCTTAATTATTTAGGCAGAATTAAACTTCTCATTAAAACCAAGAAAATTAAGTATTTAAGCATTCCTATGAAGTATATAAAAAGCTAGATCATGATTATTTAGGAAGCCACTGGGCTTACACAGAGCTTTATCTCCAAGCGATGAGCTTGCTGCTTTGTTCCTGAAGAGATGAGCTCAGGCAATAACTAAGCAGAAGCAACCCTAATGAGGCAATAAACTCACCTCCTCAGGACTGATTACTTAAATCACACTAAACATCCTGTGTATTATTATGGAGTGCTGAGTTTTGTGGAAATTTAAAATCCACCTCTCAAGGTCCTTTAAGGCAGGTAAGTAAACGTACTCCTTATTGAAAATATAACATTGCTACGCATTCAAGAACTCCTGTATTTGTTCTCTGAAAAACAAATCTGGTGAAGTCTTTCACTACTCTTAGCAGAATACTATAAATACATTTCAAAACACTTCCCTCACCTTGATGATGTTTCAGCATCTCAAGGCAATTAAATCAAACTCTTCGTAGTGCCAAGACAGCTCAAGCTCCACTGGCATTTTAATCCATCTCTGAAGTTCCTGCTGATCACATGGAGCCCTGTGAGACAGGACCAAGAATTCCCAACTCAATTCTTTTTTTATCCAAGCTTGGTAGTTAGACATGCAAACAGAGAGTGGAGCTAAAACTATCTATATTACTTCCAGATATAATCAGAAGTAATACATCTTCCACATCCATTTGATCAAGGGAAACACCAGCCAAGTGTTCAAAGGCTAAGTGCTGCCAATCTTCCTGCAGAATACATGCTGCAACCCCAATGGATTGATAAAGTGGTAGCAACACCTAATGCAAATTTCCTGAAACTGAGAATCCAGGCATGGAGGGAGCCTCTGGCAATTACTGAATATAGGGCCTCTCTCCTCTGCATGGTAGCTTACAAAAAGCTAGGTCGCTATTGAGCCATAAAGATTTTCATCACCCCAACACTAGCATTAAAACCAAGGGCAGCCTCAGCCTGACTCACTGAGCAATCCTGGTTAAAGGGGAGAGAAAGTCCAATAATGCAATTTCCCATGAGGGAAACCAGACATAGTCCAACAGATTAGGTGGCCTCAAATGCACTTCTGAACATCCAGCACACTGTTGTACCTGGAAACACCCTGGAATGCTTCAAAAGCAGGCCTAACATGAAGGACTATGATTGCCTGCCATGTGCTATGCTTTCTGACAGATCCAGTTATAAGAAAGAAAATTATGCAAAGAATATTTTGAAACACAGATACGGACTAAATACCAGTAGCCATTTCCTCATTCTGTGGTGGCAGGAAGGACACAGCCCCAAAAGGAATCGCTCTTCATGTCACAACATCCTATCTGCCTGCAAAACAGTACATTCACCTTAAAGGGATTTAACTTTGAGATCCCTAATGAAATACATTTAAGAAACCCCCAGAGAAGGAAGATAAAGAATATTATTGTTTTCAGGGTTCAACTTCTGCGTAGTACTAGCACACAGTCAGTACTACAGTACTAGGGACCAGGCAAACCAAAATGACAAGAACTTCAGTTTTAAAGCCTTGTTTCTAAAATGGGATTGCAGAAAACCCTATAAATCCATACATGCAGTATTCATGTCTTAAACAGTAAGAATTCAGGAAAAAAAAAAAATTACTTCAGACTGTTGCTGCATCTGATTAACTTCAACAGCAGTTCTGTTGACTGAAGTGTGCCCAGGTTACCACAACTCCTCTACAGGAGCAGTATGATGCTGTATCTGATGTTTCTGTACCCTGACTGTATTTTATTTCCTGCATCAAGAAAAGTAATCAATACATTCTTTGGGATCACACACACAAAAAAAGAGCAACCTTGATTCTCTGACATTCACCCTGCTTAGTCCAAGGAGCTGCAAACAGACCAAAAGCAGCTTGTTTCACATTCTTTTGAATACCAACTGGAAGAAAGTAGCTTCACTATTCAGTGGGCTCCTGAGACCATGAATTGATTTTGTACAGACTTTGTACAGATTTTGTACAGACACCTTGTCATTCACTTCATGGTAATACTTTCAATGTCCGTGAGCTGCTACCTTGATCCTACTTAGCCCATTTACAAGGACAAGTAGATGCAACAATCATTACTAACTATTTAATTGCAGGGCTTTGTTTTTCCCGAAATACAGCTGGAACTAAGACACAGTGTATTTCAACTGTTGAAAAGTTTGCATCCTCTGAGCTTTTTCTATTGATCATCATCCTGAACACAGACGATGAGAAGGGAGACCAACGTGCTTCATCCTTCAGGAAATCCAATTTTTCTTTTCTTTGGAAAGAATCCAACCAGATATACTGTTAAATCCTTAGAAGATCCATCCTGAACTGTAAAGGTAAGCTGTATTTTAATCCCCAAGACAGACATCCCATCCATCTTAAAGTTCAAAACAGAACCCAGACTTCAAAATGGATTTGCAACTAGTACCCTATTAAAGATTTAGAGAGTATACTGCTAGAACAGCAAAACCAGTTAAGGTATCAACTAGAACTACAGTATTACATACATAAGAGATGGGTGTTTTAAAGTACCCTAGCTATTCCCACTGTCAGGCTTACAGATTCATAATTCAGCCCTGAGGGACTCTCATTTTCAAAAAACTGGGTATCCAGCAACTTCTGCTAGCATCCAAAAATGAAGAGCAGCATGCCTTGTTTTAAAAACAAAACTGCTTATCTAGTTGGGGCAACAATGTTCCAACGGGTAGTTTGGTTTTTTTTGTTGGGGTGGGGTTTGGGTTTTTTTTTTTTTAATATATATTTTTTAAAAAATCTTGCCTCCTTACTTCAGCATCTCCAGTTTGACTCTTACAATTTGAATATTTGTACTCTTGAGCAGGACATGAAAATCCCATAAAGCTTCATCTCCATTAAAAAGAAAGAATGAACTAATAACTCAACTGCTCAAAAAATATGTAAAAGCTGTAATAAAAGACAGACCACATTATATTATTGATCTGGGATGATGTCTGTCAAGCTCCTGACAGAAGCTAACCTTCACAGCCAAATTACAAATCCCCTGAAAACACTGGTGTGTAATGGAAAGCCTGACAACAGCATGAACAAGGTTCCAATAAACAATGAAAATGGAATTTTAAATGAACCACCATTAAAAAAAAAAAAGGGCATTTACCCTGGAGGGCTGCAGCCCTAGAGTTTACCCCAGATTGCCATTCTCTGTGACTTGATCCTACACGAATACTCCTAAATATCCTATGCTTGACTGCAGAATTGGCAGGATGGGATCCTAGGGCACAAGATCTCAATACTCCTGCTGACACCAGTTATTTTCTCTTCAGCCTTAATATTAAAGATCATTATTTGCCTCTGTCTGTAATCCTACAGAATCCTATCCCAACATCACAAGGCCTCCCAGTCCCAGTGTGAGATTCTCACGTCCCCCTCTCAGTCCCCACCACCACAGCACAGAAACACACCACAACAAAATCACAGCCTCTCTTCTGCTCTGTGATACCAACAGAAAGAAATCTCATCAACAAAAAGCATGCCACCTAGCACAGCCCTGCCAGAAAAGAAATTTCCCAGCAGCCGCCTTCGACTACTTTGTTCCGAGTGATGCATTATGGCAAGAGACATTACCTTAAAAGTAGGCACTGCACCCTGGTTTTAAAATTACTCGCTCCAGCTCTGATACAAGCACCCAAAATTGCCCTCCATTGGACTTGCCCGAGTCTGACATCCTTGGAGTACAAACAGTACTCCCTGCATGAGTACTATTTGCTGAGGCCCATCCCAGACCAGTACCACAAGCTCCTCTTTCCCACCCTCTGTTCTCTAGCATGGCCAGCCCTGCTCCTTGCCCCTGGGCCTCTCTGGGATAGAAAGCAAGACAGACCCCTTGCAGGACCTAGCAAGCACATCCCTCACCCCATCGGTTCTGCACACAGGGCTGCTGGACAAGCTGAAACACATTCCCATCCCATGACCAAACCCACTGGGTCTCAGAATTGGCTCCAGCTGTGGTTTCTCCTACACCACCCTATCCAAGCACTCAACTACACATCAAATGTCTACGTGCACACTTGATTTCAGAATTTTCTCCCAGACAGTTTTCTATGCCAGGCAAAAAAAAAAAAGCAGCTTTAAAATCACCTTCCCCTTCTACTTCTGAAAAAAAAAAAAAAAATAATCACCTTATACCCATTTTCAGACTGAAATTTTTGCTATTTGCTCATCCTTCTCCAACACAAATCTGAGGTTCAATACCCAGAGTGAGCTGGTTAAATCACTTTTACTTCAAAGTACCTACTTTAACTCAGATTTAAATAATCTGTTCTGATCTGGCTTTGCATTTGTACTTTCTAGAACTGTTCCTAGAAAGAAATACAGATTCTTTCTGTCTCGAACACTGTGATTTTTTAAATTTTTTTTTTTTACTGATTAGGAAGCTACTCTATAAACATTTTTAATTTTACTATTTATAAGTTACTTACATCAGTATCTTTTTTTCTCTTCAGTGTTTGACTATTCATTTTTTATTGAACATTTCATATTCATTAGCTGCAAAACGTTTTATAAATAGGACAAAAGAACTTGTACAAATATTAAGGTACAAGTAATAAAAACTGTATTTTAAACTCAAATTAAATTCTTCTAAACATGTTGAATGAAAAAGAAGTAAATTTATCAACATATTTGTATATTAAACTAACTCATCACAGGGGACATTACCCATAGTTAGTGAATTTGGTTGTATACGTCCCTCAAGTTTTTGTTAGGACAGATGTTACTTTCGTACCTTCTTGTTATTCATAGATCGAAAGAAAACAAAGCTTCCCAGCTTTTGTAGTTTCTCACCTCTGACTGAACAAATCACTGAACTAACTTGAGGAAGAACCATGAATGAAGGATATGTTTTGTTTCTGCACGAAAGCTACTCCTGTCAAACCAGTTCTGTACTGCAGCAAATTCTCAGCAGACACGTCCACCTACTCAGTGGCTACACTTTCTTCAAAGTTTCAGAAGCAAACATATCCTTCTTGCATATTATAATTTAATTAAAAGTTATTACACTATGATAGACTTAAGGCCTGAATCTGTACTTTGAAATCCAAATTATTCATTCTTCTTTTTAATTCTTCATTTTAACCTGTTTTGCTTTCCAAAAATTTCTTCCACCGTTCTTCATCCTTCTACCCATGTTTTCCCACTTGGGTCTTTATGTTTCCATCATATTTTCATAACACTCACATGCACGAGCACTTACTGTATGCCACCTCACCTTTCCTTCTCTCTAAGGCTAGAGACCTATTTATTTCCAGGATTTATTCATCAAGATGATTTGGCACATGAATCATCCCACTGTCTTTACTCACATGACAAGCCCTGAGGTGCACTGCTGCGCAAACAAGTCCAAGCAATCCTCAGACTTTGAGGATGAACATTCCTCCTTCTGCTGTCCCTATGCCAAGTACACCCTCCTCTCCCCTCCTCTCATCAACAGTAGGTCAAATATGAGAACACCTCCTCTACCACCAGGAAACCAAACAGAAGAAACACTTCATTACTGATAAGACTATCGAGCCTTCTGCAGGGTCTGGCCTCTCCACCAGCACCTGTGACCACCACCATTACAGACCTTCAGTGCCTGGTGGCAGCAGTTTTCAACTGCTTGTTTACTGGGATTTCCTGCAGCCCACGGGGCAGCCACCTGCTTCTCAGGATCCTTACGACTTCTCCACCTTTTGCCTGGCTACACATCTCCATTACCCATCAGCCACGGTTCAAGACATTATTCAGATCTACCTATTTATTTTTTCTTATTCATTATAAGTTCCAGTATGCACAAAGTCACACCTCCACCCAAGCACACTGCGCTACACTAAAGGCAGGACAATTTGTCACTGGAGGACAGAAGGACACAGGGAAATTAAGCATCTGACAACATTACACAGAAGTTTCAGACACAACCAAAAATAAAACCCTCCCAGTTCAGGGCTTTGGCCAAAAAGGTAACTTCAGAGCCTTACACGCAGCCTGGCTGAGGAGACATACAGCAAGTCTGTCTTCCGCCAGGAAGAGAACTATTTTGCCAGAGAAATGTTCTAACAAATGGCATTTCAGGGTGAGCTTTGCACACAACACTAGTGTAATATTCTGCACAACTGGATGACACTAACATCCAGCCAAGGTTTCTTCTCGGAGAGGCATCATCCTCCCCTCTAAGCAGCTTGGTAAGGAGTCATGCATGAGTCATTATTTTGAAGCGCAATGTTGGATTTGCTGTATTATCTACATTACACAAACAGCACAATATGGAAAATCCCATGCGAGGGGATTTACATTTTTGGACAATACTTATCCAAATGCTCATGTGATATTCCTTAAATAAAGCAATTCCTCTCACCAAAACCCAGTGTCAGCAAAAATAGCAACTTCAACCTTAGGCTGGGGAGTAGGGGCTCACTTAAAGGAAATACACAAAAGGAGACAGGTCTCCCAAATTATGACCCAGTGAGTCCCATTTTATTGTTGAGGGGTTAACAGCACTCAGGGAAAACCCAGAATTTAACATGGTCAAAGTCTTTGCCAGCTGATTTCAAGAGAACTCAGAAAAACTCACAAGAGGTTTAACCTACTGACACAGCTGAAAAGCATTTGGCCATTACAAAAAGAAACACCACTAATATAAAACCAGCTGTGGGTATGCTACCCAACAGGTGATGTGTCACAGGTTGGATTGTTGGGACTGTTTTGAATAACAGCACCCAGGCACAAAGAGCAGACAAAACCTCTGTGTGAGCCACCTGAACCCATATGAGACTGTGACTACTATCATGAGTACTGAACTCAAGGAAAAGCCTTTACGTCTGCTGTGCTGACGTAAAGTGCCCAGCATAGCTGGATTATGGCTATTCCAACCATGCTGCATACCCTGCAAAAGCATTTGCTAGTGCAGTCCAGACATGCATAAATTTAAGCCACAGGATTACACCTGATAACCTTCTGTTCATCTACAATTCCTACTGAGCACCACCCCAAAAGGTCAGTGTTCTTCCTAAGAGAAGTATTTAAACTATTTACTTCCCTAGTAATAAATCACAGAAAAGGGAAAAAGAGCACTCATTCACTGGGAGTGACAATGTTATATATCAGGTAACGTGCAGCACATAATGAACTGAAGATCTTGGAAAATCCTTCAATATGTAAAAGTGGAGATTTATAGCACAGAGATTCTCTGTCTCCTAGGCCTTAAGGAAGCTTCCCAATATGTTCCTCCCAAACTTTAAATAAGAATATGTATAGATTTAAAAAAAATGGTCAGATGCTGTGACAATTTAAATGTCCCTATGGCAACCTGAATTTGCAATCTCTAATCCTGAGAGGGGTCCCACTTTGTGACTCTGCAGTGCTTGGGGATTAGAAAGGGGAGTGCCAGCAGGAACTGATATTCAGCAACTGTGCTCAGAAATAGCCACCACAAAACAGATTCTCCCTGCATTAAAATTGCCACGGTGTCCCACAACCACTGCAGCTGAAGGTGCATCACACTCACAGCTGCCCTGGGCAGAGAGATCTATGGCACTTATCCACCTGCAGGACACTGCACCCACGAGAAAGGCACAACAGCTTGGCAAACTGCAATGTTTTCGGCTAAAAGTTCAGCTCCATTCCCTGCGTATAAAAACCGAACATCCAAGGCACTCATATAAGCTATTTCCACACAGGTATAGACATACACAGGCAAATCTCCACAGCCAGGATCAGCCCCTCAGTTCAACAAGCTAAGCAGTTCTCCTGAGGTTTTCCTTTCAAGCCTTCATCTGGTAGAAGAGAGGTGCAATACTGTCCTCTTACTTGTGTGATTATCCCGAAGTTACACAGCAGGATTGCTTGTGATGAGCTATTGTGGATATGTGTTCAAATACCAGTGGAGAGGAAAGCATTTCTACGTTCTTACCACCCAACAGAGTTTTTCCCTTTTCCAATTTCACTAAAAGAAAGCAATGGTAGTATTTCTATTCCTGCGAGTCTTTCTTTTCATTCAAACATGGTATGGCCAAACATGAGCTGACAACAGCTTTTCAGTGAATGCAACCTCACAGGCATTTAGATTTTGGGTTTTTTTCTGTCTTGTTTACAGTTTCTCTGCCACAACACTTTATTTGGCCCTGTAACATTTTTACACCACAGTAAAGCCCGGAGATTCAATTCCGTTAGAAAAAAGCATAAAGAAACAAGAAAGACTCATCATTTCTCTTTGTTTGCACAAGCTTTCATTATATGCAAGGCAAAAATAAAGAAGGGATAGCCCATTCCTCCCTGTGGAGACCACAGTAAGCACTGGCAGACAAACTGATGCACAAAGGTCAGATGAAGAACCGCAGAGACTTCCCATGTCAATCCACATCACAAAGCCAGTAAAACTCAAATAAAAACTCATTCTGAGTTTTTAAGGAAGACTCAGAAACACAGACTTTTAGGACCTTATAAATGAGCTGAGGAAGGATGAGCCATTCATAAAGGCCACATGGAAGAAACAAGGGAAGTATTGCACATCAGTGTTTATAATTTAAAGCCCTGACCCTGCAAAGACTTCTGGGCATTCATCCCCTTAGAGCACAGGTCCAGCCCAGGGTATACAAGAGTTTTGAATAAAGTAGAAACTATTCCTCACATCAAAAACTTCTGTGTATGATCTCTATTGTTGCACATAAAAATGAATTATTTCTGTTCATTAGCCTAGCCAGGAGAGTTTCGTGATGCGAAGGATTTTGATTAAAGGAGCTGTCGTACCACTCTGTCACCTAAAGGCAACAGAATTTCAACTTCAAACTTTTATTTTGCAATGGGTAGGCTTTGCCAAAAGCTAAATAAAGACGTGTCATAAAATTTGCATCGATCGAGATGTAAATAAACAAGATAGCCAGAAAGCTGAAGAAAACCTCCATGATTTGAAAAATTAATTGACCACCAAGAGCCACTAGCCTACTAGACCATGGCAAGCAGCGTGAAGTCATTTACTCAGGGAAGGGAGGTGTCTGACTCAGAAGAAGAAAAAAATCTAGAGAGATCATTTGAGAGCCATACGATCGCATGCATTGGCAAGACTAACAAAAAATGTGTTCTGTTCGTATTCCAAAACACAGGACACATAGTTTATACTTAAAAAAAATATATCTGCTTCTGTGCGTGGTGCCTTCTGACCATTTTTCTCCAAGGGCATTTCAGACAATGGAGCAGACAGCTGCTCTCTCTCCGGTTCTCGAGGACTTCGGAAGGAAAAAGGGCCCATTCCCGTGAGAGCAGCACAGCCCGGCAGCCCACAACAGGTTTCCAGGCCACCGCCGCCGGCTGCACACGGCGAACCGGGAGCCTGACCCAGCCTGCAGCCGTGGAGGAGCGGAGGGTTCCCGCTCCCGCCGAGGGCCGCCCGGCCCCAGGGCGCCGCGCCCGCCCCTCCGCTCCCCCTCCCGCCCAGCCCGGCGGGGAGGCCCCGGCCGCCGACTCACCGAGGCCGCTGATCTCCTGGCGGAGGCCGGCGCGGCTCCTCTCCTCCGCTATCGCCCGCAGCATCTGCTGCAGGGAGCGGTCCAGGTCGCCGTTGGCCTCCTCGTCCCTCGGCCCGGCGCGGCCGCCGCTCCTGGCAGAGGCCATGCTGCCGCTGCCGCCGCTGCCGCCGGCGATGATCTCATGTCAGGCCGCCCCGCGGAGGCGGCCGCGGCACCCGGCGCTGCCGCCCCCGCCGCCCGCACGGCTCTCCCGGCAGCGGCGGGCGGAGCCGGGGGCCGCCCGGTGGCAACGACGAGAAACCCTCCCGCCCCGCTTCCTCCGGCTCGGCAAGGGGCTCGACCCTCCCCCGGCTCCCCCCTCAGAAAGTTTCCCGGGCGCCGACCGGCAGCCCCCCGGGACGCCGCGATCGTTCCCACAGGCGCTGCCCGGCTGCGCTCCGCCGCTTCCTGCAACAGCGGCCACGGGGGCGTCTCCGCCGGCTCCTGGCACCGCCCCCGCCCCGCCCCAAGGCGGGGCGGGGGCGGTGCCAGGAGCCGGCGGAGACGCCCCCTTTCCCGCAGCGGGCGCCTCGTTGTCCGGTAGCGGGGTTTTCGTGGCGGGAATTGGATATAAACCTGAAATACTTAGGCGGGGCTTTAGCGACGCAAACCTGCTGGAGACCTGACTCCTTGCTGCACAAACACACCTTCAGCTGTAGGGGTTAGGGAGGAAAAACTTCCTCTGGAAGCTATAAACAGAGTAAGGTAAAACAGAGCGGTACCATCAATGGGTTGGTCTTCTGAAGGCATCAGCAGAAGCCCTCTCACCCAGGATAAACCCATGCTCCCACCCACAAGTATTGCTTTTCACGTGCCACGTTGGTGAAAAATACTTTTTCCTCTAGGAAGAACCAAGCATGTCCAAGCAGAAAATGCAAAACAGTGTTTCAGGTGGTCTGTAACTCCACAAGGCCAAGCAGAAAGATAAGAAAATCCACCTGCAGGCAGGCTCTGCGAGGAGAGCAGAGCCACACTCTTGACCATCATCCAGGGCAGCCCACACAGCACAGTCCTGTGTCCCTCTCATCTAAAGATCTTTTGTTTCCCGTCAGGTGCTCTGGACACCTTCTTCCCCATCCTTTCCTCTCGCTGTGTCCCACAGATTTGCCCCCAGACTCTTGCTACTGCAGGCAGAGCTCTCCTGCCTGCCCCACTGACATCAAATCTCCTGAGCTGCTGCTTCCTTCTTGCTCACCTGTCCCCCACCAGCTGTAACCATATATGTACAGTGCTGTGGGGACAAAACCCAACCTAAGGCATCCCTTGAAGTGTCTACCAAGAGCCAGGTCACCTCTGCCTGAGCGTTACCACTGCTAGTGAGGTGTCATGTAAATCAGGAAAGGGTCATCTCAGGAAATAAGCCAGCTTGTGCTGCAGAGATTGGACCCCAAGCCCTGCCACTGCTGCTGGTTGTCCCCAGCAGATACCAACAACAGCCAAACCTTCCTCAGCTCATAAATTAAGGATTTGCAAAGCCACAGATGGAGAGCAATACAACTGCCTGCCCAGTTCTTCTGCAAACAATTTGCTCAACATTCTTTTGTTTATAATATTACTTTATGCTCTCCTCAGTTCCTAAAAATATTGTAAGGCTTATGCAGCCTTTTCTTCTCTCTGAAGTCCTATTTGAAACTTAGCAGGCCTCAAAGGTGGTGGTGGGAAGGAGAGAAGGGGACAGAGGACTAAAGGCTTGAGTTGACATCATTTGAGAGCTGGGCTTTTTGCTGCAGCTTAATAAGAAAGAAAAGTTTTCAAATGCTGCATGATCATTCTCCAAAATAGAATACATTTACACCGTGTTTCCAATTTCCGTTTCATGTCAACTTCTGACACCAATAAACTAACAATCAGACACCTGCTGAACGCTATTTACAACCATATACGGATTTCCCAGTACAGGGGTATAGACAAGAGCATTTCCTATGGAAGGCCCCTGTGCTGAATTGGACATGAGAGAAATTCGAAGCCAATGCAGCATTTTGCTAGTAAAATACCTAGTTTTTTTACAAAGCAATGGAAAGCGTGGACATGCAATCATAGGACTTAAGCACCTCTTCCATCATTAAATCTGATAGTTCAGTTTCTCAGAGCGAATGAAGGTTTGCAGTCACACTCTGGTCCTGTAAATGGGTTAGAGTTTAGGTAAATAACTTTAGAGTTATTTATCCCATGGGCTTACGAAGGGGAAGAGCAGCAGAAGACTGTCCTGTACTGTTAGCCTCCAAGTTGTTCCTGACGTTGCCAAGATATGACACCTGAGACAGGAGGAAGGAATCTCTCAGCTGCCAGAGGAGCACTTACCTCGCATCATGCTGTACTAGCTAAGGATCAGGCATTTTTCCCCCATAGATTACTGCTCAACCCCAACACCACTATCATGTTAGGGATACATGGAAATACTTGACACTTATTGTGTCACCAGCTGGTAGACAACTCTGCAGCAGTTTCTCCAGAGCCTCCAGCAGTTCAGCCCCTCTGCTGAGCCCTAAACACTCACCCTAAAATTCCAGCAACCCTACTTAAAAAAAGCAATTAAGCAAACCTTCTGCTGCCCCATTCAGGCCTTTTGTATAACGAAATGGTATTCCTGCCCCTGTTCAGTTCCTAGCCTTACCTTCAACTTTCTCTAGCTTCTACCAAAACAGGCCCACGGACAAAATCCTTGGTTGTTTCTCTTCTCGTAGGCCTCCCTAGCCAAGCGCACCTCCTAATAGATCACAGCTCTTGATCAGAAGACAAGAGGGATAAACTCTGTTTTTTTAAAGGGGCTATTGATTAAGTACCCTTAGGATCAGTTAAAAATCTGAAATGCTAATTGATTTTGGTTTTTAAAGATCCCATGGTGCATTTTAAAACAACAAACCCCTCTGTCTAGCCAAACTCTTGATGGAGAGGGGGGATTGTGTTCTATCTTTACATATTGCTCCTAAAGGTCTTCTTCACTGACACTTAACACCGTGTTATCACTATAATGGGTATCATGAGCCCTATCCTATCATGTATGCTCTCACTGAACTCAATCACACACAAAATAATAAAGTCTCTATCTGGCAAAGGGGTAATGGGTGTCAGGGCCCTGGGGGCACTAATAGGCCTTAATGGCCCTGACCAGCCTCACCTGGGGCCTCCACACGCTCACTGGCTGAGGACTCTATTTCATCTCAGCCCTGAGACCCTGCCTGAGCTACAGTGAAGGGGTGTTGGTCTTTGGTTCTGCTACAGCTGTGTCTATGTTTGGCTAGAGATACTGTTGATCTGGACCCTGACCTGCAGGCTGACTTTTCAGCTTGGCTATATGGACCTGCCTTGTGGCCATGGAAGCACCTTTTGACCTAGGCTCTGATTTACCCTGTTCCCTTGCTTACGTTCTGTAGTGCTGAGCTGTGGCCCCCAAGGGCCCTGCCCACCTGGGAGTCTCCCCCTGGTTCCCTGGCCCCCAGGGAGCTTCCCGCCTGCACGGTGGCCTGATGATAGATCCCTGTACTTTCTTATATAATAATGCTCTTTGTGTCCTGATGTAAAATATGCATATTGATCAACAACATGGATAGGCTGGATGTATCTTTTTAACTTAGGATGTGTGTTCTATACAGCAGAAACCTAAAACAATACAAAAATTCAAGTTTGTTGTAAATAACCAGCTGACTTAACGTTGTGAAGTATGTCTTTTGAATTAGTCACTAATAGTCAAGCTTTCCTATGCTTACACAAAAGTCAAGCAAGTTATTTTTATAAGGTTATATTTTCCTTACTATATTTATTTTAGTGGCAGCTAATAGTGATAGTCTACAGTGCATGTTAAGACAACATGGTGTGTGAATATCTAACAATTAAAATGAGTTTGCAAGTTAGCAGATATGGGCTTATTTAACACATTAGAATGTATTTCTAATGGATAAGTCCTATACTGTATATGCGATACCACACTGACCTCAAAACTTGTGTAGCTACTGTCAAAGAGATCAGCATTACTTACATGCTTCAAGCTCTGTATGTGCATAAACTTTTGCAGGAATAGACTTCATAATTCTGAAGTTTTGAAAGTCCTATTCAACCCATTACAAGCATGCAAAGTACCCTCATTTTTTAAATGTCTTTCTTTACTGATAATAACGAATTCAGATTTATAACAGCTACATGTGGCAAATTAATGTTATATCCACTTTAAAGATACAGGGCATGAAGTGGAGCTTTGTGCTGAAGAGATTAAGCAATTTGCTTAAAAATTCTGATCAAATTTTAGTCATAAATTGGGGTATCTCCATCTTCAGCAGTCTGCTGCTTTCTGCTGAAGGCATGCTCATGGGTCAGTGGGCCATCCAGTGAGTTTATATGCAAAAATTAATTCTGCAATTTTTATTTAATTGCCTCCCTAACTGCATCAAGGCATTTTGACTTAGGACACAGCAGTTTTTAGCCCCCCATTATAAATTGTGTTAAATTTGTCAGCTTGAAAGATAATTCAAAGTTACTTCTAGAACTTTCCAGTGTTCAGCATAGGACTAATTCTCCTCCCAAGATTGAACCTACAATTAAAGCTTCTGAAAATTCTATCTATAGAATGTTACAAGATTTTTTTCAGCTAAAATTATCCTTTGTAGTTACTCCTCTGAAGGCACAGCAGAGTACTTAAGGTCACATATTTCTGAAGGTAGATGTGTTCTACCTGTTTAGCTTTCTTTTGTCCTTCCCCATTTCTTTGTACTACTCTTGTCATCCCTGTCACTACTTTCATCAGTCAATTGCCATGGGATATGCTGAATGGAAGCCAGAGATGCTCAGTCTTGCATTGTAGGAGTAGAAACATATGTCTGAACTTGTATGAATAGCTTTCAGTCCAGCCTGATCCCTCTCTTCTGCAGCCAAAACCACTGAGCCTTCTGCACCTGAGCCTGTTATCCTAGGTTGCTCCTGTGCTGTTCCTGAGAGTGCAATTATCTTAATAGGATTGAGATGTGAACTGCAGCCTTTGTGGTAACAGGCTCCTGGGTTTTATAAGCCACTTGCACAGAATCCATGTTTCATTGTTTTCCTTGAACTGTACTTGTATTGTATCCAGAAACACCTCACCACTTACGAACCCACCCCAAGCCCTCCATCAGCTCAGCAAATTTGAAGTCCAAGTTGGAATTCATTAATTTTTTTGGTTGTATAGCTAAGCTCTTGCCAAAGAGGAAATTGGGTAGTCCTTTGGCAAAGGCAAGCCTGTTGCAGGAAGGCAGCCCCTGCCAGTCTGGGCATGGCTTTGCATTCTGGGTACAGGATTTTGCTGAAAAAACCGAACTGGCTGGGAAGCTGCCTCAGACAGCAGAGGTAACATGGAGCTTGCACAGGCCAAGTATCTGCTGAGAAGTCTGTCCAAAGCAGTGACAAGCTTAGTATTGCTTTTCACTGGAGTGTTACTTGATGCTAATATACTGCCAAGCTCCTTGAAGTGTTTACCTTCTATCTGTCTTGTCTCTATGAATCTGTGGTCTTTAGCTTATATATATATATATTTGCAAGCTTTGAGTGCGTAAGCAGTAACAGGTAAGGAAATGTAGTCCACCTCCTAGGGACACAGGATTTCTGAGCTGTGAATGTGTAAAAGAGTGCTCAAGTATTACCTATATCCTCTGAGATTACAGGTCTGGTTGAAGAGAACTGGGTGGTGAGTCTGCAGTAGTTCAGCAAGATGAGTCAGAGTTGTGAACTGGCCTTGTGTAACACCAAGGTGCACCAATCTGGCTGCTGCTGCTGGGATCTTGGATGTTTGCTGTCCACATCAAATGATGCTGAAGGCTTATGCAAGGTCTGTTTGTAACCACAAAGAACAGGCTTCAGTCTGCCTTAAGGAGAAAGTTAAATCTTAACAGACAGTAATAGAGGGTATAAAAGAAATTACTTGTTCAGAGAAGTGATCAAATCATGCAGTTTATAAAGAATGTAGTGATTAACTTCTTAATCCTTTTGGGAAAAGATGGGTGACAACTTTTTCCAAAAATAAACTGAATTTTCAGCAGTAATTTCTAAATAATTAGATTGGAATTTGGAAATGAGATTTTAAACTCCTGAATTTTTGTGTATACTTCTAGAAATGTAGGGGCAAAATCAAATTTGAGAATGAGTAACAACTGCATGAATGCAAGTAGTAACGATTGAATCTCTTATGTTTTAGAAATATCTAACCAAAAGGATATTTGAAAAGCTTACAATTTTTGTAGTAGAACAGTATTTTTATTTTACTGGTTTTAATGTTATATTGATTATACGATATTGTATAGTTACATTAGTATTTCAGTATTAATTTTAATGAACATTAGTTAATATTTCAAATAACAGGCAAAATAAGAAAGAATCAGTGAGTGGAGAGCAAAATAAATTGTACTGTCCAGAAGATCTGCTTTTATAGGCTGGGTTGCTCTAATAAATGGCACAAGCAGCAGCTCTAGATAAAGAACTTGGTATAGTGGGTTTTCTTTGGATTCATAGTTACTTAAGCAAACATTCAAAGTGGGTCAACTACATTCAAGACAATTCAGGTTTTACTGCTAGGACAAAGGTTTTCTCTACAGATCACTTGGCTGAACTCTGCTCAGACCCTCTTCTTTCACTGATATCTAATCAGAATATTTCTTCACCTTTGCAAAATATTCTGGTACTCATATAAATATATATAATATTGTATAATACATGAATTGGGGGAATCAAGTTTTAATTAGATAAATTCTTTCCTTCTTAGAAAAAACAATTTTGTCAGGAAAATCTTGGGTGAAATTTGGCCTTACTGACTCAAGTTTGTAAAAGGAAGATGCCAGCGGGGTGTCAGTGAGGTTGGGACTTCATCTTGTGATTTTTAAACTTACTCAATACTTTTTCTCTATGCCTCTGTAGAATATAGGTAGTAAATGTCTCTTACAAAGGCATCAACTCACTTATGTGTGTAAGGAGCTCAATCCCTAATTTTGTGATGGAGAAGTTGTATTCAAGTTGTAAAGCAAAACAAAGAAGCTGAAGGCTTAAGGTTCTATTAATGCTTAAAGGAAAGTATATGAAATATTGCCTTTTTCTTTCAAGAGTCAAAACATAATGATCTTTATTTTGGTCAGAGCTGGGGGGAAGGAAACCTGTGAAAAAAGGAATTTTATTTTGAAGATGAATCTCCAATTGTTATGGTATGTTGGTGATTTTGAGTATCTTATTCATGATGATATTATGCATTTTTCTCCACGCTAGCTCAAGATTACATGTTAAGGTATTAAGCTCACTCAGTTGTCTCCATGAGATCTTCCTTTTCCACCAGTGCTAATGATTCACCAGCAGTGAACTGAGAAAAAGCAGTTAGCTAGGGTAGCTATAGCCTTAAGCTGTGAAAATTGTCTCAATTGTTTAGTGGTTTGTAAAGCATTTATTAGTGCCCAGAGTGATTATTACTTCTGAGAACTCTTACCCATACTCCTTTCAATAAATATTTTTATAAATCATGGGATCTGCTATTCTTGCAGAAAATTATAGAACTTATACCTGTATGTATTTCTTGAACTGGTACCCATCTGGTGAGTTCACAACAACAATTTATGATCACTTCAAATAATCCTAACTTTGTTCATCCAATTTAATTCCAAACAATTACCTACTAAGTTTCAGACTATATAACTTGACAGTCACACATTGTACTTTTAGTGTATTATACAGTAAGTTTTATGTACAGCAATGCCTGGAAAGTTATGCCTTGTCTTTGAATCAACTGTACCTGTGAAAATGAACATATATTTAATAAAATTAAGCAAGTTCATTCTCACAAGGTGAAACATAAGAAAATGGATAAATAAGACTTAAATCCTGGTAAGGCCTGGATATTTCAAGAAACCTTGGACGTTACTAATCCAAGCATAGTATACACCTGCGAAAAGCTGGTCCTTACTAAACATAAAAGTTAACAGAGTGAGAAGGAAAACTGCAGCAGAGGGAAGGACAGTGACTTTTGAGGTCAGGGAAAGTCCAGAACCAAGAACTCGCTTTGCCGGAAGGCCAGCACCTAGCCTCCCAGACCAGTACATTTGACAAATACGCCTCTAATGATACCATGCACTAGTTCTTAAACTCTTGCTTAGCCAAACCTCTAGCTGGTATAATTCTGGGTTTTTTTACATGGACACAGGAATTGGTATGTCATTTAAAATATCATATTAGTCTGGATTACTTTAGACTAATTTTGCCTCAGTGGTTGGCACTAAATCCATAAGGTGTGAAACTGCAAGAAGGTTTATGCTGGCCTCAGTGGCACAAATTGCCTGTAAGTTTGATTGGCCTCTTCTGAGGCAGAAAGATAACTTATTTTGATGGGAAAAAAATTCTGAAATTCTAGTAATGGCTATAAAAGAAACCTAGACTAAAAGTTAAGTCAGCCTTTATGAAGACCACCTGCATATAGTAAAAGGAATTTGAAGAGTAGTAGGTATATTTCAGCACAGACCTTAGTTATTTACACAGGTGTAACTAGTGACAATGAAGGACATAAGCTTTATGAAAGAGCTTAGAACAGTGGACTGAGAGGCAAAAAATATGAGGACTCTTGCATTTTGTCACTGACGTACCATATGTCTGCACAAATCACAATGACAAGAGTGTAGTGTTTATCCACCTTTTTTGGAGCTCTGGGTTCCCCATCCATGTAAGTGTGTGGTGTTACTAATTTAATACTTCATTAACAGTTGCTGGCATTTTGAAATTCTCAGCAGAAGCAGGCTATTGAGAGAAACAAAATATTTAAAAAAAATAATTCTGAACTTAGCAAAAGCAAACAGTCAGTGCCAATTGAACTAGATTTGCATGACCTGTTAACTTTTCCTAGCCTATTGGTATGAACAGATCTAAGCTAAGTTCCTACTATTTCCTATCAGCCTGGTATTTACAGCTGGGGGCAACACTAAGCTCAGAGTTTTCTGAAACAGCTTATCTTTAAGTGTATGCTACGTATGCAGCCAAACTTCTCAGTGGAGTTGGAGTGGAACTAATGCTTTCAGGATCTATTAAAACGTCTGTTTTTCAACATTTTCACATTCAATAAATGTCCAGACTGCTAAGAAATGCTATCCTAATTCATGAAAGTTAGAGTAATAAAATTAATGGCTGGATTATATCTGTCACCTTTCTTTGTCTACTGATATTCTAGAGGAACCTATAGGAAAGTGTTTTTAAATATCAAGACAACATCTTTGTTTTCATTTCTTCCTCTCACTCCCTGTGCTTCTCTCAAGCCATCGCTGAAATCCATCTTCCTTATGGTCTCCATTTTACTTCTTTTACCCTGGCATTTTACTCTTCGGTAATATTGCTCTCTCTTTTGAAAGCCACGTGCTTCCAACTCCTCAAACCCCACATCTTCTATCAGTGCATCATTTCTTTCTTTCCAAGACACTGTTCTTTTCTCACTCCCTCTTCCTGAACGTGATTGTCTTGGGTCTCTTTGCCCTGGGGTCTCTGTTCTGCATATACTTTCCCAGGTGCTTAACTTTAATCATCAAGTACTAAACAATGACCAGGCTAAAGTGACAAATTTTGAGTAATATTGGCATATTTCATCTACTTATGGTGCACATGAGCATGGTCATTTGATTGGTAAACATGTTCACGACAAGGATGCTTTAGGAAGGATAAAGGCTGAAAGTGGAGATATAAATAACTGGTATCTGCTGAACAAACAGAACTTGCTGCTCTTATTTGTTCACCTTGCTGTTCTATAGTCATAGGTTTAGCACTATACAGACGTTTAAGGAAAAAGTGGTCCAATACTTCAGCTCGTTTAATTGTCTATACATCACAGGCCATTATGCTTCATGCAATAAACCCTGCACTAAGCTCAAAAAAACCAAAGAAAGTTGTTAATAATTTCAATAGACTTTTTAAAAGCATGTTGATAAAAACATAAGTCTGGGATATATAATGTCTTATCCAAGGGTCCACCAAACTGAACTGTAGTGAAATTAGTTTAGTTTTCCATTCTTCTATAGGCATGTTGATAGTTTACATAAACCAGAAGTTACTTGAAATACAGTAGAGCTTTGTGGCTCGACATTATGGTTTTACTTCTGAAGGGTGTGTGTGTGTTTTCCTGCATTGTTTAGACATTGTCTCCTGTTAAAGGCAATTTATATATATGTATAAATCTTAACTGGGCTTGTAGCCTCCTCCCACAATGCATAAAGAATTCCCCAAATGGTATTTTGGAGGGATTGTGTGTCTTAGAAGTAAAAGTTTCTTTACTGTTTGTAGACAAGCATACTCTCTGTGTAAGGCATCTGGGTCACACCAGGAGTAAAGAGTTGAAACATTTGAAGGCTTGAGGTGTGTGGTGCTCTTTCTGTTAGTGGCAGGTTGTTCACTGGCCAGCTGTACACTCCTACGCTTTCCTAGGGAATACTGGGCTTGAATGAGTTATCCTATTCTAGGAATTACGTGTTAAGATTATTTTGCCAGGGTTAATAGCAAAAGCAAGTAACTACAAGTTAATTATTATCAGAAATGAGATGCTCTGCTTTCCCACAGCTGTGACTGTTGTGAAACTTTAACAGTTTGTGTCCATCTCTGCTTGCTACTAGTGCTGAGGAGCAAGGCTGATGTCAGACTGAAGCAGTCGGAACAGGAAGAGATAGTTTACATCATCAGCAGTGTAGGCCATTCATGGTTTCTGGGGTTCTCCCAGCAGAGCACTCCTTCATGTAGTGGTGTTCTTCCTTAGCCAAATATTTTAGATTAACAAAAGTGCTCCCCAGATCAGCTTAAAAGGTAGAGACATCTGTTAGATATAGGGAGCTTATGTGCTCATCTTGTGCTTATCTTGGGCAGAAGACTGTGGGATTTCTTTCCCTGATGCAGTGTAATGGAAAAACAGGCAGTTAAGGAGCTTCAGGAGGCAAGATGCCTCTTTCTACTGAAAAAAAGGCTTCCCTTAGCATATTTAACATAAGTAAGCTGAGGAACATCAATTTGAATTTCACAGTTCTAATTACTTGTAGAGCACTGAGTGATTACTTGATGTCATGAATTCAGGCAGAAACTTTTCACTCTTGAAACATGAATTTGATTCCTAAGGCCAAAGGCAACAGTGTATTGCAAACATTTCTTCCTCTTTCACAGATGTCTTTTTCAATCCAACCCAAAGTGTGGTTGTCAGCTTCTCTCCTGGAAAATCCTTTATCTAATAAGTGTTGTATGTCAGGAGTGCCAAGGGGTGCTGCTATGGCTGCTTGGAATCGAAGGCTTTACTGTGCATGCCAACCTTTACGTCTAGTCCTAGCTGCTTACAGGGACTGCTGAAGTTTTATGAATGTCAGATGCCAAATGCACAGAATTATTTCCCGCGTCTTACTAGCTCTTTGTGGAAACATTAAGGGAGAAAAGCAATTTCCTGTCAGGAAGAGCTAATGCCTCTAAGTGCACGCATTAAGTCCCTGCAGAATGGTGGTTTCACATGCCGTATCTACTTGCCAAACTCAGTCAAGTAAATGGAAAGATTTGGTAGGTAATTAGCTAGTGCTTCATTGTCTCTTCATGGATGCCTGGCTGTATATTAGCTCTGACAAATGCTTTCATTCAACAGTGTAATTGATAACTGCCAGAGTTTCTCTTAATGAGCTAGTTTGATGTCATGATTTATTATAGTGGCTTGCTTGCACCTTTGCAGATAAGCTTGGGTCAGGACTCCCATTGTAAGGCCCACATGTTCAGAGGTGTAAACACAGCTGTAAGTCTTTGCAATAGGTAGAAAGGGACAATTCCACTTGAAGATAGTACTCATTTGTTGGGCAGTATGAAAAGAATAAGGGTAATATTTTCAAATAAAACTAAAGGAAAAATGCCATGCATATAGCTTTGAATGCTCTAGTATCCCATGCAACATCTAGAGGCTCTAAATTATGCTGGATCTAATTATTATGCATGCACAAAGGAAGAAATAGTCTCTGTCCTGTGGAGATTAAACAGACTAGTTATTTCTTATGCATAAAGCTTTAGAAATTAGATGTTAGAAGTCTTTCAAAAATCAGACATGGCAGCAATCAAGATAAAGAAATTGTCATAACAAAAGCATCCCAAAATGTCAGCTCTTTGCTATAATTTGGATGTCACCTGACATTTCATCCATGAAAATCTGCCTTCCATATAGCTGGCTGCAAGCCTCACTCCCATTTCTTCTTTTGTTGTTTTTCCCGTTCTCCAACCTTTTTGTCAAACCTAGATGAATCCTGCAATCCATGAGAGAAAGAAAACCCGTTTACAGCTCAGTCTGCTCACTCTTGAAATGTTTTACTACATCTTCACTAGCAAACCAAGCAGACATGAGACTGGCCCTGAACCATGGCACACAACTCTTCCATGCTGGTAAGAGTCACTAGTGCAGCTTTGGTCTAGGGAAGTGATTCCCAGCTGTGGTTTGGGGCTTGCACAGGACAGTGACTTGTGGTGGTGACACCTTGTCCTGCAGGATAAGGGAGTTTAGCTGTCTGGATGTCAGTTGTGCCAGTTTGTCTAGGGGACAGAGAAGGCTCTCTGTCCTGTTTTATATGCTAGCCTCTGAAGTTGCAGAAGAGTTCGGAAAGAATTCAGGGTAAAAATAAGTTCAGTAGGGGAAGTTCAACCTAGTGAGCAATAAGACCTACTGAACATGTCTCCCAAGGCTCTTCACTGAAATATACTCAATCAGGAAAATATCAGGGGATCACATCTTCAGGCTGGGGAACTTGCTGTAGTTGAATTCAAGCACCACATACCACATCCTCAAATGTTAAAGAGGTATAATAAAAATGTAAACAGACTTAACAGCGCACAAAGGAACAAAATATGACTAAGCAGAGCCTTGAAAGGAGGCAGAGCTGACATGGCATAAAAATGCTGAAAAGCTACTTGAGAGAGCTGTCAGAGCCCTGGGGCTTTGGGTGCCTGGGCTCAAGGCCAGCCCAGAGTTGATGTAGCTGGTAGCCTTGAAAGAAAGGTAAGGAGCCTCAGCAGAGGCTCCCCTGAACATCTCTGCTGAGAAGCCTCAGTGAGGGTTCCTCACGCTACTTTTGGGAGCTGCTTTCAAGCTGAGGCTCACACCTTTAATAGCTTGAGCTTTGCTGCAGCCATGCCTGCACCTGGCGATGTACCCTGCTGATCTGGACACCGGCCCAGACCTCTGGTCTTGACTTTCCAGCCTGTTGCCATGAGCTTGCCTGATGCTCTGGATTAGGGACTGCCCCTGGGCACCCCCCAGATCAGCTCCCTGGCTGGGGGTTGTGGGACAACCCTGCACTGCCAGCCCCATGGGGATCCCCTGCAGCTCATGGTTCTCCTCTTGCAGAGCAGCCAGCTGTCTCAGCACCCTGACAAGAGCTACTTTGGGTAGTCATTCACCAGCATGTGACCCTGGAGAGGTTTTCAATCATGAGGAACATGTGCCAATGTAAAGAAGTTTTTATGCAATGTTTCATTAGCCCTCAGGAGCACAAGGGTCTGATGTCATTACAACAAATGCCATCATCTTGCATTATAATAGCTATTATTGCATGTGGTAGGTATATGTAACAATCTAATATTGGTGGTTGGATAATGACAGCAGGTTGCCACAGTAAATGTTGACTTATATTTTTTTGACACTAAAATACATCAGTCTGAAAGTAAGACACTTAGTTTTGGAACTAACACTGGTGTAAAGGAGTGTGGGTCTGCTGCTCAAATGGTCCAGCACCAAGGGGGTGCCATGACAGTGTGGGCTAATTGAAATATTTGTTACCAATTCCATAGAAGGTTTTGTTTTCAAATTAAATATATTCCTTTTTAGTTATCAAGATATTTTGGTGAAAAAAAAAAAATATATATATATATATAGCTTCACTGGACTGTTTGGGACAGCTGACATTTCACTGTCTTATTTCTTTCCTCCCCTTCTTCCTCAGGAGGAGGGATAATCAACAAAACAACTTTATATTGGAGAACCATTCAACATTTTTCTGCAATGGTGATAGCTCACATGGCTTTTGACACATCCCAAATGTGCACCAGGGATTAAGGAGCACTCTGAAAACATGTGTCTTCATCTCACAGATTGTTCTCATCTCACAGATTGAGATAATTCCTGGAAAAATTAGGTGAGAGAACCTGAGCTCTTTTATAAGCAACTAAAATGGGTGACTATGTAAGGAAAATGAGAGGAAAGGAAAAAGAACAACAAAAAGATGGTTTTGTGAGCAACACCAGGCAATTTCCTGGCTATAATGGAAAAAAGCTGTTATTTTTACCACAGTAATGGTAATTATTATTCCCAGATCCTTTTTGTGCTAAGTATTGTACAAACAGAATAGAAATACAAACTCTTCCACAAAGAATGTATGATCCAGCCATAAAACAAGATAAAATGAACAGATACAGATTAAAAGAGCACAGCAAAATACAAAACAGTAGCATGGACGCTACAGAAACATTTCCAATGCATTCAAAAGTGTCTACACTAGAAATTGCAGTTGCTATCAGGTAGCCTCTGGTCATTAGCATAGGCTGAAAAACAAACATTCAGGGCAGACAAAATTACAGGTTGTTCCTTGTTAAATCTGCAGAAACTCCACCTTCCACACAACTGTACCTGATGCTGGCACTTGTTGCAGCAATAGAGAATTTTCTAATTTTCAAAGGTATTACTGGCTACCTTCAATTACTGGCTACCCTGCAGCATGTGCTGTTCTGCTGGGTGTTTTATGATTGCTACTTTCCATTACAGCAAGGTAATGAGGCTCTGCAATCCATACATGGCAAAGATCAGAAATACCCTTGCAAGCTAGGAACGTGGGAAATCTGGATTCTGCTCCGGGATGTGCTACTGACATGTTGGTCAGTCCTGAATGAGTCAGTTTAGATCAGTGTGCCTCTGTTCCCTGTCCAACCTCTTCTGTGTCAAACTTGTATGGACAGTAAGTAGTGATTTATTTTTCACTCCTTCAGGAGACTCATATATGTATGGGGCCTGGCATAGTGGATCATTTAGCATGATGGATCTTTTAGGCAGTGCCATAATAGTAATACTAAAAAGGAGGAAGCTCCCTATTTAAGCAGTGAATGATATAGGTGGGGGGAACTTCCATACAAGCTTTCCCAAACCTGTCCTACTAATATATCTGTATCTTGGTCTGGAAGGATGAATCTAGTGACAGAAAATAATCTAGCTTTTCAGCCCAGCAGCAGAGTAGGACTTGGCTCCTTCCATTGCCAATAAGAAAGTGATTTGGAACTGCACTGTCAAAAGTGTATAAAAAAAATAGCTTTGCCTTATATTAGGTCTTTATGATCTGGTCAAGATGATAAGTGATGTTAATGATATTACGCAACTGCATCCAGATGCCTCATCCCATTTCTAGAGTCAAGAATGGATCATATTAATGATATTTCCACTTGTTTCCAAAACAGTTGACAGGAGAAGTGCTGTTCTGTGGTAGAAGACCTTGGAGTTATTTATCACTCATTAGTATCTGCTCCTGTAATGAGGAAGACTTTAGAAACAGAAGAAATGAGCACAGCACTTGTGATGTTAATTTTATTGAAATGTCTTGGGTATTCAGGAGCAATCCATGATGCATGACTATTCAGATTTCCCATGTTGGCCCACTACCCGGCACATAATATTTGAGAGCAAAGAAAGTACTGATAATTCTAGTGTGGTTATGTTCAGGAAACAGTGTGGTAGTGGAATAAATTTGTCCTAACAGGCCTATGAAGATACAACATCTTTAACCCACAGTATCTACTATATTTAAGAAATCAAGTCAGTCATAGGACTACTTTAGAGGTGAGATTAAACAACAGAGGATTTCATGTGACTTCTGAGCACATGAAGCTCTGTAGATAGCAGAAATGGTCCTCAGCCCTTACCTTGTCAAATGTACATTGCTATGATCAACGGGGCCTAAGCAGAATGATGCTAGACATAGACCTTTTAACAGATATTGAAGTGTTTTCAATTACATACTTCAGTGTTTTAAATGAGTGATTGAACCTGTTGCAAATCCTAAAAGTTCAAGGGACAGAAAGAGGCTAAGAACAGGAGAGCTTGTTGACTGTGCAAATACGAAATCAGAAAAGCTGAGTGACTTGAATCTGTCAATAGGATGTCAGTAATTAGAAGAAAGTGGCAGAAAAACCCACTGAAGAGCAGTCACTTATTTTTCCCTCATACAGGAAAAAGCAGCAAGGACTAGAGTTCACCTGGCTGTGACCAAAGAAAAGTGAAAAAGCTCCTTTTGTGTCCTTCAGAGATCCAGCCCAAAGTCCCTTGTTAGTAATGGCGACAGTCTGAATAGATCCTCTAATGCACAACCACACAAAATTACAATTCAAACACCTGTGAATTTAGTGGTGTTTAAGGACACTGGCTTCATGGTTTCCTCATGAAAAGGGCCAGAGACTATATGCAATACCACAATGTGACTCCTGCAAGTGAGCAAAAATCCTCCTGTGCTTCTAACTTCAAATGCTTGGTTTGTATCAAGAAAAAGAAACATATAATGAAATTTTTGTCTTGCCATTCAAATATGGGCACTTCAAAATTTCCCTACTAGGCACAGTCTCTGAGCTGCATTAACTTGCTTGTGATGTTTGAGAGATTGCTGTTGGCCTGGGATGAAAGCATGCAAGTGACCATACCAACAATTTAATTGTATGGACAATTGTGTGCTGGTGCTCAGTGCTATATCCTCACCCTATATACATATTGTCCATACAAAAGTTACTGTTGTTACTAGCCAGTCCAGGCTATGGATTTCTGTACCTGTTCAGTATGTTTCTGTGGAAATATGAGGTGTAGAAGGAGAAGTAAGAATTAGGTAGGATAATCAACATCCTCAACTTGGGAGAAATCAAATTTCTGACTGGTTGTGATTTGTGCATGAAGTTCCCACCAGTACAGACAGCCATTCCACAGCACGCTGCTTAAACCATCATTTGGCTAGGATGTGCAAAGTAGCTCAATGCACACAGCTAAGTGGGGTTTTCAAAAGTATTCCATACATCTGGCAGTGATTTGTTTTGAAAAAATGATGACATATCATAAGTGTTAGTTGTGGTTGCTGAACTCTGAAAAATGTAAGGAGTTGCTGGTGTTGGTCAGATAAAATGCTTATCTTTCAGCATTTTTTAAAATCTGGTTAAATTTTGATGGGTTTACTGAGATTTCTACTGATTCATAGACATAAGAACCTTTCTGCAGAGAAGTAAATAGCCCGTGTGCAAAAATATGAAGTAATTGGTTTTCTGTTCTTCAGTGAAATGGTACAGTGGATATGTTTTTCTTTAGTCTCTATGCTATAATATACTCATGTATTTCATTACGGTAATGAAATAAATTAGGAAGATGCTAATAGCTGCCATTAGGTGAATCTGATGCAAAGATTATAGCAAACCTAATCAAAGTAAATGGATATACTAAGAGCCAAAAGAAAAAAAATATTTCCTTTCCCATGGTAGACAGTTGCACACAGTGGAAGGTCTACTGAAGACAGTGTTGTGTGGATTGTAGAAAATGTTAAGATACTTTATAGCAGAGTGTATATAAAATAGGCTAGGAAAGTCAGCAGAAATAAGCAGAAAGCTTGGGAAAGTATTGTTAAAAGCATGAGAAAACATGGGGAAGCACATTTGATGTTGTTCCTGATCGAAGAAATGTTTAACTATTGTTTCCATTCACAGACTTTTAGATGAATTTTTGTGAATAAACAAATTCCTCAAAAAAATATACATTCCTTATGACATCGATATTTGGTTCAAACGGAGATAAACCTGCACCTCTGAATTTTGGCTAACTGTTTGGGAAACAGTAATTTTCTGTGTGTTGAGAGACAAATGTATGATGGTTTGTGGTTTCCAAACAACTGAAAGAAACGAAGACATAACTTATCATTACTGTGCATGTTTTTTCATTATGGAAGGCTGACGGAAAATAGCAACAAATCAAAATGACTGCATTATTTATTCTGCACTGGTTAAGTAACTATAGAAGAACAGTGCTGTATCTGGCTTTATAGTTCTAGCTCCAAGAATTCCATATGTGTACAATGTATAATGTGTAGAAATACCACAAGTAGCTTGAAATAAGCTAGTTCAGACTTGACGGCATTAGCAGGAAACTCTGCCTAGGCAAGTTCACCCAAAGTTTGTGCTAGGTTGGAAGCTGCTCTGCCATGTGTTTCACTGAAACGTAGCCAGACCTGTACAACTGAGAACTGTTCAGACTCAGACAGCATTTATTTTGCTAAAGGGGACAATGGCTCTGCACGTTTTCTCATATTAGCTGCTTATAAAACAAGAATTTACAACATGGCAAGATTACCAAGAATTGAGATCAGGACTTGACCAAACTTATTCTCTGGATAAGTACATTTTAAAGGGATAATTTTCATCTTTTCCTGTTCTGTATCAGTCAAAGAAAACTGAAGGTAATGTGCTCTCTTGGCACTGCAGTTGAAGTCAGAACGCTAACTCTTCCACTGTCATCTGTATCCAGCTTCAATCTGTGGCTGCCTTCCAGTGATGGTTCAGCATTTGTCTCACATCTTAACAGGATATTATAAGCTTAGCCTGTAGGCAGTGCAGGAAGTGCTTCTTCCTGCTCTGATATCACGGGTATGATAAGCAGCCCAGAGCAGTATACAATTGCCTAATGACATGCATACTGCACTCTAAGCATGGCTTTAAAGGAATTGGAGTACATAGCTCTGCAGCAGTTCAGCTAGTAATAGCCTGACACAATTAAGGCAGAAATTTAGTCATGCTGGGCTTTGTTTTTGTGTTGATTTTTTCACTTCTGTCTGTGCAACACAACGAACCTTAGCAAATAGCCAGAGCTTTTCATTTTAGAGGAATTAAAATTCTTCAGTGGCAAGATGCCATATGTATTCCTGTACCTTCTTTTTATTGATATTGGTTTTAATTTTACAACAGTCAATATCTTAGCTGGACAGCAGAAAAAAGGCAAATTATTTAATGCAATGTCTTTGAAATGATTGCTTTAAAGTTATAATGTAAATTGTAGAATGACTGATTTTTAGGAAAAGTCAATGAAAACATACAAAAATCTTTTAAACATACACTCACATGTACATGCACACATGCATACTCATTCGTTATTGTTATCCAACTTAAGGTTTCTCTCCTACTTCTGCTTGGTTTCCTGGTTATATATGCATTTTGTTAGTAGAAAATGACACTCAAAAAGCTGTTCAGTTTGGGTGATAATCCTAAAGGCAGGAGGATGCTTTTATTTAAAAGCTACATCAATTTTCCTAAGCCTTGGAAAGCAGGCTGCAGTTTGAGTAGTGACAGACCTTAGTCTGAGCAGGGTTCCAACTAAGTACCAGAATGGACTGGAAGGTACAGAAATCACACAGATGTAGCAATTGTCATTGTCTTTGCCTGTTAGCAATTTATAAAGAATATCTTTCTGCTGGTGTTGGGCAATTGGAGGAACAAAATGAGAAATACCGGGGTTGCTGAATGAACATGAGCAGAAGGGCTGTCTGTGATCGCAAGGGCATATTGTCTTCTATGTGTGTCCTGCTCCTTTCAGCCCTTTTTTTCCACTGTCTGTCAACAAATACTGTTGAGCCTACTGTCAAAGAGCAGTACTATCCTGCCAACTGCAGGTCTGTATGAAGGGTGGCCACTGACTACAGTGGTGATCCTCCTTCCAGGTGACATGGCAGAGCGCTTTGCAGCATATCAAGATGTTCTAAATCTGATGATGACTTGTGAGTATAAAAACTACATAGTTATATCAATGGGTTATGGTTGTCATTTTAAATCATTTTGGTCAACATTATTAAAATGTTGGGGGTGGCATAAAAAAAGGCATGAGAAAAAACAAAGGAGCACAACTCAAGTGCTCAGAAGTTCTGCAATGCCTGTGTTAACACAATTTGTGCAACCTGAAAGCAGCCTTTGTCACTTTATGCATCTATTTCTAACACTTGACCCCCAGCTTGGAGCTGCTCTTGGGTTGATTTAGGATTGTGTAAAGAACTAGCTTGTCTACAACATCTTTGCTTTAGATGTTGCAGAAACTAAGAATGCATCTAGTAAATGTGGTCTCCTGAAGCTCAGCTTGGTTGAAATTGGAGTCCATGCTTTTTGCACCTGGAACAAATGACACAAAATGCAATAGAGGTGAAAAAATATAGTTCTTGCTCTCTCATATGAGGTACTCCATATGAGTGTAATTTTTTTACTTGATTCTTTCTGTACCTTGACCTTCTAATGTTAAATGAGTATTTGTCACTCTCACATAAATTGTATGAAAATGCAGTTATTGGTTTTGAAATAATCAGATAAAATTATGATGAAAACTGTAAGAATGTCTGTAAGATCATTGATTATTCCATGGTAGAACAAGTTAGAATTCATCATAGTAAGACAGAAGGTCAGGCAATGATTATTGAAAATACAACAAGGTATCAGTAATCATTCCATTTACTAGTCATAATCCATCTTCTACGAATTAATTTAGGGCCCAAGTTAAAATGAAAATAAGATACAATGAAAGACTGAATTTGAAATCTGAACATTTTTATATATTTTTGCAATTAAAATACATTCTCCTGCTATAAATAAACTTTGAGAATGCAACTATAATAAACTAATAAAATGCAAAACGATCACATACACTTTATTTCATACAAAAACACATAAAAGGAGGGCTTTCCCTTTGATAAAAAAATAGTCCCAAAAAATGACAGGAAGAAGAAACAAACTTTCTTTAAATGATAACGACTGTTCTATGACTGTCTTGGGATAAGATCTTGAAGGTTGGCTTCTCAGCTGGAATGTATTGCCTATGTATCAATGGAGCTGTGCTGGTCTACAAGTGTGAAGGGTATGGCCATGTGTTAGTAATAATAAAAATTTATGATATTTACTATCTTGGATAGACTATCTGCTTTTCATAGCATGCAGTGTATTTGGGGTTTGGTTGTTAATGAAGGTGGAGTGAAATTTCACAGCTGATTTTCAAAGAGGCTTACGAAAGTCAAAACTGAAAGGACAGCTGTAGAAATAATACACTATTTCAGAAATGAAGTTCACATTCTACTGTAATTGCCTTTTTCTTTTTGTGGTTTTCTGATCTATTGCATTCCTAATAGGACCCCCTACACTGAAATACTATACTGCAGTCGTCTGCCTGTACCATAGTAAAACTCAGCAAATATACTCATAAATCAAAGTAATGTCTATTGAGGAGTGCACATGTACATGCATATAAACACTGGTTTTGAAAACTAGGTGAGGTCATTTCTCTCAGTCCCTTGCTTTACGTTTCCCCAAAAAGATCATGCAGGACTTGGCTTTTGGAGAGCCTTCCAGTTAGCGAAGTGGTTTGTATAATTCGGCCTTCCCACAGGCTGATGCGCTCAGTGTGGGAAGCCCTCCCCTCCCTGTTGGCTCAGAGCTGGTGGTGCTGCAGGGTGGCTAAGGACAACCAGGTCTCCTGGTACAGCTTGTCCCACTAGTTACTCATTCACAGGCCACAGCAGAATGGGGCTTCTAAGCTGTGAAGCAGTTTGAGATTGCCTGAAATGGATATGGCTAGGGAGCTGCACAGACTCCTTCTGGTCTGTATGAGGATCCAGCAGCCCAGTATGTATCCTTGTGCTGTGGTTTTTTATTGTCGCAGACTAGGCTCAGTAAGGACCAAGAGAAATGCTTCCTTATAGTTGTCGCCTTATATGGCCATCGTATTTCCTTTGTGCCTCAGGGAATCTGTGACTGAGAGAGGTGGGATCCAGACTTAAGCCACTGAACACCAGAGCAGCACTTTATCTCCTTGCCCCTTTGCTACAAGTAAAGACCTTCACAGACCTTCAACACATCTCGCTCCCCACCCCCTCCAGTCCCACTTACACCAAGTATTAAAATCCTGTTTGAATGCTACCCTCTGAACTGGCATGGGGAAGCACCAGGGTCTGGTGAACAAGGGTACCAGACTGCCAGTGTGGGGAGCTAGACCTGACCTCTGGCCGCCACTGATGCAACATGTGACGTTGGTCAAATCACTTCACTTCTCTGTGAGCTTTCACTAAGCTTTAAGGACTGTTTCTCCCCTGCCAGGCAAAGATACAGTGTTTGAAACCAGTCAAAGACAAACTTCACAATGTATTCAGTTCTTGCATGAAGCTACTAAACCTTTGCTAAAATGAGGAACCACAAGAAAAGCTGATTCTAGCATGACTTACACTAAGCACTGCAAGGTACAGAACAGTTGGAAAAAAGTGATGCCGCTCAGCTTTCACAATGTGTGGTTAGATGTAGGCATTACTTTGATTTACAGATACACCTGTGGTACTCTAATTTTAGAATACATTCTTGGAGTTTTTACAGGGGGCAAGCCATGGCTGCGAACATGCCCTGTGATGTTATTATCGCTATTGCAGGAATCCCAGTTCTGGCCTCTGCCTGGCTATGCTTGACCCACTAATGACTTGGGCTATATGAGTATGTCTGCGTTTGTGTCTATACAAGAGTTTACGTGTGTGATTGCATGGGGGGGGCAAGGTCTTTTTTATGAACAATATTCATTCTTTTTCTTTTGTGCCTATCTGATAACGAACAGTATTAGGGTGGGATACTTTTCTATGTGGGCTTTATTGCTTTATCTTGATAACCAGTAATAGCTCCATAACTGCAACAGATTTTTCTTTTCTGAGATGAGATTCAAAGTGTTATAATGATTTCTTAGTCATACTCAGTGGAAAAAGAAAGACCTGGTTTTCACTTTCATGACTGTAAGGATGGAATTGAATGACTGGAGAAGTAATAACATAAAACCAGTCAAACCCTCAGTTCTCTCCAAGAAATAAAAGCAGTGTCTAGGAGTGATATTTCAAGATAAGATCTGGCTGGGTGTGTGCTCCCTTTTCATTTGGAAAGAAATTCCCAGATAGCGCTCTTTCCATGCAGCTTGAGAAATGCACTCAGCCTGCTGCTGTGCAGCTTTTGGATGACTTCAGTTTCTATAAAAAGAAGATGATCTCATCTTCAGTACTTAAAGATGTATCACCCTATCTTCCTCTTGCCCAGCACGAAGGGGAATTTGAATTTATGAAGCCTAGTGTGACTATAAAAGGATTGACCTGAATGACAGAAAGTCATTAGCTTTAACCCTTTCCCCACTTCCAGCCTGTACATGCTTGTGTCCTGGCAGGAAGAACAGTCACTTAAAGCAGCCGGGAATTGAGGTTCCCGCAAAGTTTGTATGGTGGGCTGCAGAGACGCTGCATTGCTCCACTGCAGACAGCATTGCTCCCTCTGAGCTGCAGTATCACTGACCTGTGGCAGCACCTGGGTACAGGCACTGCGTAGCTTGCTCAGCTCTAGAAAGAAAGATCGGGATAGATCACCCAGTGCATTCCCTGGATGGACTGTGAGAGTACGGATAGCCTCCCAGAAGAGAAATATTCTATATTACAGCTATTTACCAACATTTTCAAAAACAGGAAAGTACAGTTTGAACCCTGAAGTTTGGTATGCCCACTATGATTTGATTTTCAAAAGACCTATGGTACATATTTAAGTCACAGAAAAATGCTTAAGGTCCTTAGGCTTTCAAGGACCAAGCTATTCATTTAGGGGCCAGATATTAAAAGGTCTTTAGGCTCTAGAAACCTCTTGACACTAAATTTAAACTAGCATTTATGAACCTAACTCAAAACTTTTTGGCCCACGTGTATGCAACAAGGCTGATTGCAGAGTAGCCATTTCACCTTAGCTACCTGCTTGCATTTTCATAACACAAGGGTGCTTTTTTTCAGGGTCATTTAGTAAACTTAGTCTAATTCCAAAAAGAATTAAAAAAAAATGTAGAAGGGACATATAACTGTTGAGAAAAAGTTTTGTGCAGAATACGTCTAGCATCCAACATTCAGACCTTTGTGTATTCCACACTAGTTTCCCATGAAGACAAGACCCAAGAGGAAGTGGACTGTAATGCAGAAATGGTCAACAGTACTGTACTTGTTGCATTTCCTAGCTAAATATTCAACTCTTCGTATCTTATCACTACTTTGTTCCTGGCTACCACTGACAGCACATACCTCAGACTGCAATCCAGCCCTATGTTTACATTTCAATTCCTTCTATTGCATTGCTGCTTCAAGAAAATCCTCAGTAACTTCATCCAGTAGTTTTAAAATGGGCCAAAACAGATGCTGAATTGTCCTGGACACACAATAGGTGTACTAACAAAAAAGAAAGTTTCCAATATCCCAAAGTGTCTTTTTCAATTTGTTTTTCCCTGAAAAACATGAATCTTTCAGGCTGGTTCTAATCAATACAGTTTAGTCTTCTCAATTTACCTCAGCCAGCACCACGCTCAGAGAGGTTGCTGTATATCAAAATTCATTTTCCACTGCCTTCAAGCCAAGGCTCAGATCTCACTGCCATGTGCAGCACTTGTCATTAGGGGTATCACTGTTAATTTATTACAACAAGAGAGACAGCTCACATGGAATCACTGTAGAAAAGGGTGATTTCAAAAGAAATTATTTTATACTGTGAGCAGTAGATGTCCTGATGTTATGGTTTTGTTTGAAGGGGAAAGAGAGAAGCTGTGGATCACTCTTGCACAAAGGCCGTTTTCCCTTAGGTTTCTCATTACCCGTTCCTCAGTCGTGCCACAAACAGTTCAGAAGCTTTCCAAGCACTCTATAAATGATTGAACTTCACCTACTAGAGAAATACATAGAGCAAGAAAAAGGGACTCAAATAATAACAATTATGAATAAAAATATTTTGTGTTTGTATTATGTCTTTCAACAAGACCTTTCAAAAAACCTTTTTCAGTTATGACTTTTTTAGCTTTTTAAGTTAGACTTAATTAAGTCTTGAATATCTTTTAAAGGAAGATGAAAACTATATTGCCAGTATGTGGTTTACTGGTAAAATACAGCTGCTGTCAGGGTGCAAAAAACCAGCTCTGTAATAACTTACTGTAACATTACAGTTCAGAAAGGGAGGCATAAGAATTCTGCAACTGAAAACATAGGCTGAATTACTAGGAGTAAAATACAGAATGATCTCAGCTGAAAGTTGGCCAGAGCTCCAGAAATTACAGTTCTGCGAGTGACTGACAACAGTGAGCAGGCAGGAGTCTTGTTTTGTGTAACAGTCTAACTGGGACATTGCTAACACTACTACAAAACAATAGATCCCTTCAGATTCTGAGTAAGGGGATCCTACTAAACCCTTTCTAACAACAACACCATCACCAGAAGGGAACAGATACTTTATTAAAATATAGTTAAACATTTTCTTTTATGACAAAAAAGTATGTTTGTGGAGAAGAAACCCGTCATTTGACCCTACTTTTAGGCTTGGAGTCTGGAAGTTTGGATTTTTATATGACTTTTGCTACAAACACCAAAATCCAAACTACAAGTGGATTTTTCCTCCAAATGCATCCTACAAAGTTTGCTTTGGGGGTAGCTGGCAAAAAATTTACTAAGGAATAAACTTCAAAGCAGCAAACTTTGTTCAAGTTTGAAAAAAGATATAGAAATGAGTAAAAAACTGACAGAATAGTTGAAAGTTGAATTTGCAGTAAACTGTCCAAATTAGAATGCCATATTACTTAAATATCACTCATTGAATGTTGTTTTCTCAAGAGATTCTTGGACCTATAAAGAATTGGGACTTCATTTGCAAATGGATCTTCTCCTTTTATACTAAAGCCAAAACCTCTCTTCAGAGCACTTCCCATTTATGGATTGCTAAAGATCTAGATGCAGGTGCCTTGAGACAGGATGCCCCTTAAAACTGGCCTCTCATTTTACTGTGCAAATGTGGTCCCCCTGAAATGTCAGTAAACCAGAAAGCGACTGAAGCTGCTACACAATAAAAAACCCCCACATTTATCATGTGATTTGTAAAATATATTAGAGTAAGTCTATTACTCAAAAGACTTCCTAAAAGAAAATATAAACATGAGATGAATGGGCTTCCTGAATTATCCCTCTACCCTTCAAAGGCAGTCATTCTCAGGTAAGCTTAAGGGCATTCTGGCAGCAATCTCTCAGATGCCTAAGGCAGCACCTCAGGCGAGGTCCTCTGAGAATAATGGATTTTTGTGGTGGACTTTGAAGCATCATTGACATTCAAGAGCAATCAGGAAACCTGGGATATAAATGGAGATGGGAGGATAGCCTTGAGCAGCACCCTCAAGGCTGAGTTCTGTTGAGTCAAGCCCTGGTGACTGCAGCTAAGAGGTGTCTTGGACAACCCCAGACCAAAGCCTAAGGCTAGCCATACTCAAAGTCCGTGTTTCTTGCTTTTATGCTTTTATTTCCAGTTTTAAATGGAAATTTAACTCTGTCTTGTTTGAATAAAACTCTTTGTTTTAATTTTTAGTTTCTTTAACCCTTAAAATGAATTCCACTGAGCCTGACAAATTAGGGATTCTTTTGATTTCTCTAGAGGTATATACTCAAATGAAGCCAAAGCAGTGCTGCAGATAAACCAGGTGGGCATTTGAGGAACTGGGGTATATCTTCCCCAAAGCTGAAATGCCAATGTGAGGCAGGTAGTGTCAAGGGCTAGAGGGGAGAAGTCATCCCCATGAACTAGGAGAAAGACAATCAACAGCTTTAGAAAATCTCAGATTATTCAATGCAGTTTGCAGTTGACCCTGAATCAGCAGTATTATTATCAGCAGTATTTGTTTGCCATGAACAAAAGAAAAAAATAGGTTCTTTTTCCCCTTTCTTCCCAGCTTTTTTTCCTTTATCACAGAGAAAGAACGACATTAATGATGCATTTTTGAAACTCATTATTACCTTGTGAGCTAGAATCCCCAGATGAGACTGTTAGAAGTAAGCAGCCTAAGGATCAATGAACTGAAGTGAAAGACACTAATACAGAGTTATTCAAATGACATTTTGATGGCAGCAGTTTTCTCTAATTGCAGAATCTCTAGAATACATTATTTTACATTACCTGAATAATGATTTTTTTTTAATAATTGTGAGTCACACTATAAAAATACGAGTATATAATAAGTCTGTTCTATTGCCAATTGAATAGAGAGCATGAAATGGCATGAAATACTTCTGAGTTCTAAGGAGAAAGAACTGTTTAGATCCATGAGAAGTACAGTTTTAAGTAGTCATGAGGTCTCACGTATATTAACTGAAAATACAGCTACCCCACACTTCCGAGAATTAGTTCTTAGTCACCTAGTTCTGATCAAAAGTATTCCATTATAAAAACAATATTTGCAAATATTTATTTAGTTTTGATTTAATGAAAGAAGACTATTGTCAGAAGTCTGATGGGTAAAAGAATACATTTAGTATAGTAATAAGTCTAGCATCTCTGTGTTTAAAACCTCCATTAAAGATCTGGATGACGGGGCAGAGTGAACCCTTGGCAAGTTTGCAGACAACACCAAACTGGGAGGAATGGCTGACACACTACAAGGTCATGCTGCCATCCAGAGGGACCTCGACAGGCTGGAGAAATGGGCTGACAGGAACCTCATCCAGTTCAAGAAGTGCATGAAGTGCAAAGTCCTGCAGCTGGGGAGGAACAAGCCCAGGCACCAGTATAAGCTGAGGGCCACCCAGCTGGAAAGCAGCTTGGCAGAAAAGGACCTCCTGTGTGTCCTGGTGGACACCAGGTTGAACACAAGCCAGCAGTGTGCCCTTGCTGCAAAGAAGGCGAATGGCATCCTGGATTGCATTAGACAAAGTATTGCCAGCAGGTAGAGGGAGATGATCCTTCCCCTTTATTCAGTGCTGGTGAGGCCATGCCTGTAGTGCTGTGTCCAGTTCTGGGCTCCTCAGTACAAGAGAGATGTGGACATACTGGAGAGAATCCAATGAAGGGCCACAAGGATGATGAAGGGACTGGAGCACCTCACATATCTGGAAAGGCTGAGAGAGCTGGGACTGTTTAGCCTAGAGAAGAGATGGCCTGGGGGGATCTTATCAATGTATATAAATACCTGAAGGGAGAGTGCAAAGAGGATGGAGCCAGGGTCCTTTTAGTGGTGCCCAGTGCCCAGACCAGAGGCAATGGGCACAAACTGAAACACAGGAGGTGTCCTCTGAACATCAGGAAACATTTTTTACTGTGCAGGTGACTGAGCACTGGCACAGGTTGCCCAGAGAAGGTGTGGAGTCTCCCTCCTTGGAGATATTAAAAAAATATCTGGGCACAGTCCTGGGTAACCAGCTCTAGGTGGCCCTGCTTCAGCAGGGGGATTGGACAAGATGATCTCCAGATATCCCTGCCAGATGAACCTCTGCTGTTCTGTGATTCTGTGTTAAAGGTGGGCAGAAAGTTTTAAAAAAAACACTTTCACATTTCAAGCCCACTGACTGGTAGTGATTAATCCCATGAATCCCACAGAACTGATTCCCTGTTCGTGAGCTGTCTGAGTTCATCTTGGATAGCCACCAGAATTAGAAGAAGCCATTCTGAGTTTGTCTTCTAGGGAGAAATTATGGTGCAACCCTTTCTTGAAAGATGAAATCAAGTCTTGCTTATTTTCTACCACTGCAAAATTGAAGTCTACACTCATCACGTAGCTCTGTTGACTTAGAAAAAATATTAGTCCTCTTTCATTTCACATTCAAGGCTTGATTTCTCTTCTGTTAAAATCAGAAGCGGTGAGGAGTACCATGAGTACTCTAGTCTGACACTTGTCCTGGTTTCGGCTGGGATAGAGTTAATTTTCTTCCTAGTAGCTGGTGTAGTGCTGTGTTTTGGATTTTAGTATGAGAGTAATATTGATAACACACTGATGTTTTAGTTGTTGCTAAGTAATGTTTACACTAGTCAAGGACTTTTCAGCTTCCCATGTTCTGCCAGGTGCACAGGAAACTGGGAGGGAGCACAGCCAGGATAGTTGATCCAAACTGGCCCAAGGGCTATTCCATACCATGTGACATCATGCTCAGTATATAAACTGGCGGACTTGGTCGGGGGGTAGCGATCGCTGCTTGGGGACTGGCTGGGCGTCAGTTGGCAGGTGGTGAGCGGTTGTATCACTGGTTTTTTTCCTGTGTTTTGTTCCTTTCTTGCTCTCTTGTTGTTTTCCTTCTCATTACAATTTTTGTTGTTGTTGTTGTTCCAATTATTAAACTGTTCTTATCTCAACCCATGAGTTTTCTTACTTTTGCTCTTCTGATTCTCTCCCCCATCCCACCAGGAGGGGAGAGTGAGTGAGCGGCTGTGTGGTACTTAATTGCCGACTGGGGCTAAACCACGACACATTTAAGCATGAGGTCCAATTCTTAGTTCAACTCTTAGGTTCTTAGTCCAACTCTCCAATTACTCACAGTGTTTGCATGGAGGAGTCCCAGTATGTTTAGCACCTACTGGAGGCCCAACCTTTCCTTCAGACAGTCTCAACAGTTGTGTTCATATGTTCACGTAAATACCAAGGGAACAGCTGATGTTTTGTTTTTAAAGTATATTGTAGACCTAGCTATGGGAATGCATATATAATGCATTATTAAACAAATAAATAATTATTTGCTCATGAAATTAAGGGACATTCATAAGATAATCAGATGCAAAAGTACCTTGCCTCCCAGGTCCTCCTCTCTAGCCCTTTCTCAATTTCATTTAGCTCAGATTACTTAGGAAGTCAGTGTGTGACTGTCTGGGTGGAATGTATTTCTCAAGCCTGTAAATATATTATTTCACTGTAATGAATATGAAACGCAAGTTCATCATTCAGTATGCAATGTACATATCACAAGTGTTACCCAGGGATGAATAGGTTTTATTCAGCAGATAGAGCTCTGAATGGATACTGCTTTTGATATGCCTGCAAGTCCAAGCAGTGTTAAGCTGTGAGCATTTAAGCTGGGGAAAGCTGTTATTGTCTTGCTTAATGAAACCTCTTCTGGTAACACCTTTATCACTGTTGATGACATCTTTCAGAAAATTTGAACTGAAAGTTGGTGAGTTCTCCCTAGATTTTTGTCATTGCTAACTATTAAGGCTACCTTTTTGCTTAATGTTGGACAAGCTCTTTTATAACCATGTTGGTAGAGTGGTCACAGTATCATCAGCAAAATCTAAATCAAGCTTACTGTTGTTAAGCTATCTGGTGCTATATAAAACAAATGTTAAATACTTTCTCATATAATCACCCATTCTCATAATGAAACAAGCAATTCCATAAAGGTGAAACAAGAGAAGACATTTTCATTTGACACTGAGTTCTATGTTAAACTGTTCACTGAAGCTATGTTTACTTAAAATATAAAGCTAAGCCTTGCTATAAAAGTTTTGATGTCTCTTATTTTCATTGGATATCATAACATTTCAAGATGTTCCAGAATGACATTGATGCTGAAGCCTGTCAAAAGCTTTCTTAAAATGTGTGAAGTTTGTGAGTAGCTTTTGCTATTCAATTATCTCTTTGATGACTATTCTTAGGGTAAAAATCTGGTGGGCACATGGTTTTCTGGAAAGAAATATGTCTTGCTCTTTCTTTACTTTTGCCGTAGTTCTTTAATTTTGTTTAAGTCAGTACTGTCTTTGTCTGTGGAACACTGAAGGGACCCTAAAGCCTGCATAGCTGTTGCATACGCTGAGGTCATCTTTAGCATTTTGAATGAAATGCTGTTTTCACATTGATGTAAAAGCTTCTCCTGATCTCATATGTTTTTTTAACAGTTTGGTGATTTTACTCATAACCTTACCAATTCCAGGGTTTTGTGACTGGTTTCTTTTAAAGCTTCTACCTGAAACTGCATTGGTTTTACATTTTATAAAGCTTTTTCACAGCTTTGTTTGTGATGTGAAATGATTTGGGGTTTGGCTCTGACTGTTTAATCTTTGTCTACATCATTGGTTTTCTGTGCTGCTTGCCAATGTTCCACCTCTTAAGTATGATTTGTCCATAGGCTTAGGTTTTTTCTGTTTTTAAAATTATCCTCTGTTTATTTGTAACAGGTCTTCCAGTTGATATAAACTTGCCAGTCAGAACTCTGCTTTCCTTAATTAAGTGATTTACATTGTTGCATTTCAGACGCTTTTTCAGCTTTTATGATAATGTTGATTCACATATTTGTTCCTTCCTCCTAGTACTGCTTTCTCCCAATGTATGTTATACAGGGTTTTTTTGCCGCTTCTTTTTCTGGAGGTATTTTTGAGACATGGATGCTAGCTTCAGCTTGCAGCTCTTCTTTCACACAGCTTTATGTGTCTTTATTCATCAAACTTCAGATTTGCTTGTCTAGAAAACAACTGCAATTGTTAAGGCTTCCTCAGTATTGCACAGCAAAGATGCCATGCCGATTTCTTGTACTGGTCTAACCATCTCAAAACCTATCTCATTCTTTGGTTCAATTTTATATTCCTTTTTTTACGCTTCTATGTTAACTTTTTGCCCTCCATAAAATGTTAGAGCTTTGAGGATTTATATATATTTTTTTAATGTCATCTCAAATTTTACCAGACATGAACTACTTCTGCTTTCCATGTCAGCATCTGTGTATGCTCAGACATTCCTGAAGAGTTTCTGCAATTAGCCTTTTCAGGGAAGTTCTCTGGATTAATTACAGTCTTTTGTTTTCAGGGGGTTGATTTTAACAAGAATCAGTTCACCTTCACAAATGTTTGCACAGTCACAAGAGATGACAGGCGTGCAGTGACAGGAGCAGATAGCATGTAGGGTGGGAAGACCTCTATAAGCTACACCACTGGTTTATGCCACCTTGAACTGTTAGTAGAGCTGCAGTGTGAGGAGATGATCCTCTCAGTAGTGCTGTCAGTCAGGATCTGAAGACAACTCTACCACTGAGCATTTACCTCAGCTGCACCCTCTGAGCGCTCACCACTGCACAATTCGTCTTGCATGTGTCATGGCCGGTGTTTCATTCGGGTCTAATCAGCTGTTAGCTGGTTTCTGGATCAGAAACACTTCTCTGTTCTGAAAGTCATAACTAATGCTAGTCCTACTGAGTTTTGCTTTCCTTAAAATTTACAACTTTATCATTAGCTGCGAATGACTTTTATCAGCTCCAGAACACTGATGTCAGCTTCCTCCAACAGTCTTGAAATGACATTTGCACATTTTTTGCCACCTCATAACTTTCACTGTTGCACCCAGTTTTCTAAATGCCTCAAATCTACTTTGCTTTGTCTTTAAAATGAAGGATTCTCAACACTGCAGTTACCTATTAGCTTTTGCAGACTTATCAAGAGAAACCCCATTATTTTAGCAGGCTTCTTGCCAGAATGGCTATCTTACTGGGTTCCTGCATCTTAGTTTGTTTCTCTGGGATAGTCTGTGAGCTTATGATTGAGCTTATGACCTTGACAACCACAGCATTTGTGGTCCCTAGTTTCAAATTATCCAGTTTGTGTGACTGACCAAGCTAAATGTCGTGCTATCACAGAAACAGGTAAGCATTTTCACCCTGATAGCACATACTCCAAAGAAGGAATAGTATGTCTTGAGCAGAATGACTCCTCTGTTAGAAGGAAATGGGAAGGTTACAGCACTTTTCTAGCACTCTGTCCCATCTGTTTGGAGTAAAGGAACAAAATTTAAATTCTTATAATTTCCTTTTTTTAATTAGCAGAGACAGTTTGGGGAAACTTAAAAAAACACTTGTTAGGCTTAACAAGTCAGACCCAGATCTGCTGAGAAGTACTGGAAGTATTAAACATATTTGTGTAGGTTAGCCCACCTCCAGCTATGTCCCACTTTCTCTTCCCAGAGTCAGTGATATACTCTACAGCTTCTAACTTCCAACACGATACAAACTTTTCCACATTTTCTTTCTAGAAAATGTATATATTTAATTCATACAGTAAGCTCAGGCAAATTCCTTATCAAATATGAAAACTAGAACTGCTCATAAAAATAGCTTGGGAAGTCTTTTGGAGAAAAATTACTTTCCATCAGCTCTGAACACAGACAATCTAAGAAGCTCTGTAACTTGTCAACAAAAAAAGTACCTTATCTTAAACAAAAAATACACCAAATAAATACTTTTCCATGAAAACCAATTTTGACAGGATATGTTCAGCAGCCTTTGTGTAGGCAAGTGACTCTCTTGTTAAGACTCCCACCTCCTGCCCCCTGCCTCATCTGCTGCCTGCTCGCATGGGAGCCTGCTACTACCCTGTTTGGAGCACAGAATGCAAAGAGAAGGCAGTAGAGGACAAGAGAGCAGAGCAGGACTCTTCCTCCTTAGGAGAGGTCTTACTTTACCTTAACAATTGTATTGCTTCAAAAAGTAGAAAGGAGGCAGTGAGGCTTAGTTTAGAAGGCCATATAATGCCCTCCTGTCCCTCCTTCTGGCATTAAAGAGGCTGATCTCACACACAAAATGCAGAAACACAGTAGAAGCAGTTAGTCTGGAGTTACAGTACACTGAAAAACTTCAAGAAAGGGTTGTTTATGGGAGCTGTTGAAACTGAGGTACTCTGATTTCCACAGTGAACCTTTATATGCTGCATAAAACAATAAGCTGCTTTATAGTTTTATAACTGCTTGAGATGAGAATATCCCCAAAGAGCAACCTGCTCACGGGCCTCTTCCCTCAGGCCTTTGCAGAGGAATTTGTTGACAAATAGCTATGGACAAAGTCATAAGCAAGAATCTGCTCCAGAAAACACTGACCAGGAAAAGGTATGTAATGGTAGTATGAGTGGCTGAAACTTGCTTACAAACCAAACTCAGTCATTACTCTTGACACTGCAGTGTATCAAGTAAGTGGAGAGGGCAGCCTCTGTGGCAGATGCACCTCCCTGCAATGACGACGCATTTCATCAGCCACTTCAGGGATTAGAGGACAAGAACAGTTTGGCAAGGCACGTACACAGAATAATTACCAAATGCTGACTCAGGCATGAAAACAAGGCAAAAAAACCCTCCCTGAATTCTTTGGGAGGAGCTGACAAAAATATCATAACGGCTGTTTTGAGCAACAGTTCAGTCATCCAGCTGTGCCAGAAATACGTGTCTCCATAACAAGATGTGAAAGGGCTGGGATGTTCCATTACTGAGATTCCAATTAGATAAAATGGGGATAAAATTGGTTAATACTTAAGCTGATTCAATCAGCTGTCTTTAAATTTAAAAGCCAGAATGGTAATCATTTCAAGCATGTTCTCAGCTACGCGATCATGACAGCCTGAGGATGAGCCAATTCAGAAGATGCATCCAGTGAAGCTTATCAAGAGCTGGTTGACACATAATTTGATTTCTATTTTGGCTTCTCTCTTTTGAGTCAATCATTTTTGTGTTGAGAATTTACAGTGATATACCCATCAAAGCACTGAGTAACTACCATTAACACACATAAAGATATATAAATCTCTTACATACCAGTAGCAAAAGCTTTTTATTTTCCTTTTGGTAGGGCACTAGAAATCTAGGCATGTGGCCTCTCTTCTAGTTTTTCTAGCTAGCTCACTGTAGTTATGAACATATATAGTTGTGTGGGTTTTAACCTCTTCTCCAAGTCACCCAGAAGATGAGCCAGCGCCCGTCTGGCAGCCAATTCACAGTATTAATATGACACAGTGCCTGAGCTCATCTGCCTGGTTCTCTGCAAAACCTCTCCTTAAACTCAGCATTGCATTAACAGAGACTTCTTTGGATATGTCATTTGTTGAACACAGGCAATATCCTTGTTCTGAACACAAACTAGAAATATTTCCCACTCTTTCCATTTGTGCGTGAGGCACTGGGAGCACCTCAGACAGTCAGCACACACACTAGGAATTGTGCACTCAGCTTTCACACCACTAGTCTCCTTAGTAATTTAGTCTGGCTTTAAAGGACCAGTCTGGAGAAAGTGGGAAAAAGCCCATTGAGAAAAATTACAAATAACCTGTCCATCAGAAGACTTTCTCTCTAAACCAACTGGTTAGTGATTGTTTTGTGTCTTTCACCTCCCAATTCAGTTGTTACTGTTGCATTGTGCAGTTTATAGCCATGAGAGAGGAAAAAGAGTAAAATTTGCAGGCTGACAGAACATTCTCTTCATATCTAAAATAATAGACAACCTCCTCTTCAAAATATCCTTTAGCTGCTTACTACAGATGGCTTGTACATTAAGAGAACGTGTATTGTGTTCTCATTAATATCTTTGACATCTTCCTGTGGTTAGCATCTGTGTTTACTTTTTGAACGAATTGATGTTTTATGGAAATATACTGAATCTTTTGAATGTGCCATTACCATTGAGAAATATTTCGTGTTTATTGGTATACAACCCAATTGAGTGTTGAGAAATGATCAAAGGTGCCATACGTTAGTTTATTGTTCAATTCCTCAACAACTGTTCTTCACTCATCCGAAATCACGGTATGCTGTGGCACATGTCTACCTGCCCTAGAAGCTGTTATAGCTATTTTAAGAAGTATATATGTCATTTTTTGGAAACATGCAAAGCACTAGCTATTATGTTTCCACTGATATTTTCATTTATGTATTCATTTATGTATTCATTCTGAGGTTTCAAATCCATGAGTAATATCCCTGTGGTATTGCACAATACTATCAAACCTAGATCAAGTACTTTTCATTCTACATTATCTGATTGTTCTCCAATGCATCTTCCTAAATTCTCTTTAAACTAGAAAGTGTCAGGTACAACATGGAAGATGAAGCTTCTCTCTGTCTGCCAGAGTACAACTCCCTAGAGCAAATGAGTTATCAAAAGCCATTTCCTGGTTTTTCATTTAATTACATTTGCTTTCTCTATTAAGGATAAAATGTCCCATTTTAAAGAGATATCCAGCGCAGTGCAGAGAATACTTTGCTGGAGGGCCTGCAGTCCTGAATCTGGTGTCTGACTCTTCTACTGACTTCCTTTGTCTGTTGGGAATTTTTTTCTTTCTTAGGTCTTACTGAGTAACTTAATCTTTTCCCACCTTTTCTCTGTGATCTCAGCTCAGACTGTATGTTAAAACAGACTCTTAATCTGCACGTACGTGATAATTAAAAATAGGTTCTCAGGAAGTGATGAGCAAAAAAGACCTTTGCATGCTTTACATGCGCTGAAAGACAGGAGAACGCAACCAGTTCTACACAACGTCACCATATCAAATCTGACTATTCTGTTCGTTCTTCACCCCCTCACATGATCCTGTGGCACACAGAAATAGATGATTTAATTTTATTTCACAAACCAACCAAGTTTGACCTGCATTAGTAAATTTTGCTTGTCCTTTGGAAAATCTGGACACCGTATTCACTTCTGTTAGTTCCTTCTGTGTTTTGCTATTAAAAGATTTCTCCATGGCAGAAATCAGACTGCTACTCTTCAGACTTCTATTACAAAGTCCTTTCACATTTCCCTGAAACACTCCTGATCATTTTAATAGGCCAAATTACAGTAAAATGTATGACTTGTCCTAACCCACATGCTTCACATTATTGTGTGTCTTCTGGGAGCAACAGCTTGGGAAGTGTCAGAGCTGAGTAAGATACATGTGAAAACAAAGGGGTAAAAATAAAACAGGACAGGAAGAAAACTAGAAAAAAATAAAATACTTGGGTTTTTTAATCAGAAAAAAATAAAAGGCAAAGTAATATAGCAATGACTACAAACTCATTCTTTTCAATATCCTTTCCCTTATAACCACAACTCATCCATATTATGCACAATTTTAAGATGTAAAAGTTGGCAATATAGAAATATCAGCTAAAGTACCAGTCAAAAACTACAACTGGTTAGGCTGCATAAGATGAATACATGTGAAGCTGTTACGATGTGCAAAGCACCCATATCCAAAACTAAATATCCAGGAGCAACTGAGCTGCACCCAGCTATTTGCAAAAACAAGATAGCCATTACAAATTTCCTCTTGTATTGCCAGTTGTGGAAATGGTTTGAGATACTGATGGAGGCAGGATGGACTACTACAGGAAGCTATAGAGAAAGCATTCAAAATTACTTTGAATCTGAATCTGAATGATCAAGTAGTTTTTCTCAAACAGTGTCACCTCTAATCATTCCTATGGGAAATAATTTCCCCAGATGATGCCTTCTTAATTCAAAATAAAAAATCAAAGCTATTGAAGATCTCTACTTGTTGAAATGTGGTCAGTAAAACTAGGACACTATTACTTCACTTCTCTCCAGCCTGATGAACATTGCTGAGGTTATGAGCAAGATTCTTCTATCCCTGTTAATCCTGGGCCATGCTTTACGTATTTTCTAGATTAAAAATCAATACACTTTCCCTTCCTCAGTATTGTTCAGCAGAGGGATTCTTTTGATTGACCTCTTTCCTTCTGTTCTTGGTCTGCCCAAAGGCATGCTCGTCACAGTAGATACTTTGGCTTCACTTCCTTTGTGTCTCACGTAGTTATCTGTCTTCTCTGGACAAAGCTGATGGGCAATCTTGACACTTACTAAGAATTCATTATATACATTAACAAATGTTTTCCTGGGGTACTTGCCTTCAAAAGGCATTCTGAGATTTTACAGAACATTGGTGGATTTCCAGGTTTCACAGTCAAAGATAAAGGGTGAAATAACGTTTGAGCTGAAGATTTATAATTCAGTTTTTCCTTTGCAGACTCTGTAGTCTTTTTGAAGTTGATGACAGCACCCCTTGCTTTGCCTGTTTGTAAAATGATTTATTTCCTTCCTCACTAGCTTTAAGGCAAGCTAGTTTACTACCCAATTCAAGGGAAAAGATGTTACTGTGCACGTGCACTAAGAATATGACCAAGCTTATGGTGGATTTAATTCACTCCTAGTTTACCATTAACTATGTAATCTAGACCAACACTGTCTGGAATCTCAGCTCCCAGATTCCCTTCCACCAGTCCCAGATGTCTTCCCCAGTGGGTAAGGCAGCCCAGGAAACTTTAATTTTCAGCCTGCTTAATTCTATCCAATGCCACACAGGAAGGATATGTGAATCTTGCTATATGCCCATAGTCACATTCACACTCCAGATTGTGCAACACTTATGAAAGATGGCCGTAAACTCATTTGTTGAACAGTGCTTGTTGGCAGTAAAGACGTTTATACCTCTCTTGCGGAAGAAGCTCAGAATTACATTGTTAATCTAAGACATCACAGGAATTAAGTTGGAGGAATATTATGTCCAGTTCAGCTACTGTCTCATTCTGTTCCACAGTCAGGGGAAACGTGCTTTCCATGACTGCTTTACATGGAGCATGTCATTGAGCACCTTGCAGGCAGCAATCTTGATTAATTAATATCAATTCAGAAGGGAAAAGCAATAAAATAACTAGGTGACAAGAAAACATTTCTGTATTTATAGCTGCACTAAAAGCTTTTGCAAGGGGTTTATGTAGCGCAAATAGTAATAACCATGAAGACACAGTTCATATCTCAATGTTTAGAATAACTGGTGATTCCTTTCAGGAGTTCATTTTATCTTGAAGGACAAACAGAAACACCAGTTCTCTTTTGTTACTGTTGTACCTGTCGTTTGCAGAAATGGAGTGAAAGGAGAGAGGTGAGGCTCAGGGCTTGGAAAGAGAGGGAAAAAAAAGATGCAATGTTAGCTGGCATGAGAGAAGACAACAGGCTGTGCACTTGAAATGAACAATCTGAAAGGCAGAGGAGTATTTAAGATGTTGATAGTTAGGCATGACAGTTTGACAGCCTCTGCTAAAAACCTTTTTCTCCATACGTCTTAGAACTCCTGTTTCTCCTTCTCCTTGCCAGAGATGGAGAAATGGATACTGAGGTCCCTTGGGCCTGACCCTCTGTTTTTTGTGAGGAAGGGTGAAATATGAGCATAACTGGAGCACCCGCAGACTCCTCCTCAAGCCTGTTCTTATCAGCGTAAGTCCAAGGAGCCAAAGGGTTTCTCATCTTGGCTGTAGAAGAACAGTTTGGTTGACTGGCCCGGTACAGAATATGGACTACAGCTTCATATAGTTAGATACAGATGCATTTTAAGCTTTTCTAAAGTCCCGGGGATTTAGATCTGAGTGTTTTGTTTTGCAATTAGTATGTGATAGTACTGAATCTGAAAAAGAGTTCTGGGGATGTTCTGGCAAAAAAAATAGGAGTCCCCATGGTTGCACACCTGCGTGTCTGTTGGAGTGCAATTCACTAGAGGGAGCCATTGCCATTTCATTTCGGTTAGCAGCTCCTTCAAAACCAACCAGAGGAGAGAAGTTTCTAGTACAGAATATTCTGTCTTCTGATGTCCTCTCACGAATTTTCTTCCGTACACATAGACTTCCCCTGCTTTTGAAGGAAAGATAGGATAAAAGGCAGAAAGCTTTTCTGAGAGGCTGGCAGTCAGCTGTAAACTGGATACAAGAGTAACAGCTAGGCCCTTCTGTACTTAGGTTGTTCACCTCACTCCCACTTGAGACTTCGACTCTTTTACTCTCTTCCCATCTAATTTAAGTCCATTTTTACATGTAATGCATTCAAGATGCAGAGTATTCCCTTTCTTCCTATAAAGATACATTACAACCTTATCTAGAAGAACTGTCCTACAATCAAAGGCGGTATCTCTTGAAAACTGAGATTAATAGTAATTTATTTTGTTAGGCAATATCTAAACCTCCAAAAATTCTTAATTAGTGGAAAATAAAAATTACTGTAACTAAAGGCCAACTACTGCCTACCTCAGAAGTAAATCAGTTACAGTAATGGATGTGAAATAAATCCCCTAAGTAAAACCAGAATCGGATCCTGTATTATGAGAGAATAAATTCTGAACATTGAAGTTTAAAGTTTGAAGAATAATATTGATACTAGTATAAATTCTACTTTTGTAACTCTTCCAACACAGGGAAATGGCTGGAAAAGAGATGACGCTGGTTTAGATGCTACTGTTCTCAGGAAATCTGAAAATCATTCTTGTTCAGAATGTGCAATTTAAACCTAGAAGGAAGCACTAAATGATTCAGTCTCACACCTGCATGCCACAGAACATGGCTTTTGAACCACTGCTGCATTATCCATGTAACTTCTGCTTTCTACCCTACAGTTATCCAATAATGATTTGAATTCACCAGTGATTCATTAGTGCATCATTTGTCATGGCTTGTTCAATTAGTTCATGTTTATGTTTAAAAAGTTACTCTCAGTTTTTTATGGACAAGGCTTTGCCAGGCTTTGTGTTTGCCAGGCTTCATTTTCCTTCCTTGCTTCTTCCTGTCTTTCTCTTAGATGAAAGTAAGAGATTAGAGTAGGTGGTCTTTTCTTCCTGCAGAGGCTCTCATGTGCTGTAACCATGTTCTCTCTTCATGCATTATTTTTGGACAAATGGAAATCTTTATAATAAGAAATTTATGGAATTTTATGCAGACATCATTGCTTCCAGTGATCTTCATCATGTTGTCTTAATGTTTTAGTAAAAATACCTCCCGATTTCCACTCTCAAAGAATGACGAGTCATTTTTATCTCAGCATCCCAATGGCAGTTTTCTCTCTGGGGTCAGTTCATTCCTCCCTGTGATCTTTCAGTCCTTCTCAGAATGACTGATTTGAAGCTTTGTGTTCCCCTATCCATAGATGAGGTTTACATTCCTTGTTCAGATGTGTAATATTTGCATCTGGCTATGCATTTTACTAGGCTCTCAAGGTCAGTTTGTGCATTGCTTTATCTCTATCATTATACACCTTTTTGCCAATTTTAGTGTCACCTGCAACTTTATCAGCAGTGTCCATTCCCTGTCATAAATTACAATTTTCTGCTACTTTCCTTTACGCTACTGTCAGCAGTACTTAGGTGGCATGGGGGAAGAAATTCTTATGTGCAAATGAAATTATAGAACTATTATATACTTCTTGATAATAACTACCTACACATAACTGGAATGCTCCAATATATAGGATGTCCTTGGTCTGCATCAAAGATACCTAAGTTCTTACCTTACAGACCATTTTTGAAGCTGAATGTCTTCCAGGATGTTTTTATACATAACAGTGACACGACCATACATAAGTATTGAGTTTGGAAATCTTTAGCTGTAAAATGCCTTGGAACTGCAAAGTTCAAAAACACCTGTTAATTTTCTGACCTCAGCTAATAAATTCCCTTGATCTTAGATGCTATTCCAGAGACACAATTCTCCTAGAATAAATGTGTGGTTTCTTTGAGGAGAATGATCTTTTAATTGTACTGGCTTTTCTAATCAGCAGGTCTTTTGTAATTTATAAATGAAGCACCTCTGCAGCCAAACCTTTCCCCTGCAAAGAAACAGTAAAATAAATGTTTGACATTTCCAAGGGGTGATTATTTTTGCTTCTGAGATTTTCAAGTGTTTCACTCCCATAATTTATTGCTTCGTTTAGTATTAAATTGAACAAGGGATGTTTGTTTGAGGCATTACCTTGTTGAGATCTTTCTTTTGTTGATCAAATTACTAATGTGTAAGACGCGATGTCTCTCAAAGAATCTCTTAGGTGCTGATGTAAATCAATAAGGTTGTTATTCACAACAGCAATGTTGTCTAACTATGATGAGTCTACTCACTCTTATTTTACTAAGGAGCAGAAATGCACAGTTTTTACTTACTCTGTATTCCATATTGCCCTTGAGAACTTCAAAGCATAAGGAAAATAGCAGAATAAATGAGGGAAGGCCAGCCAGATGGCAACAAAGGCACAGAGAAATCAACCAAGCTTTGTTTTAGTGCAGAGGGGTGAATGTTATATATCAGATACTATGATACTCTCTATCTGTTGACAAGTTCTGTGATGCCTGTTTCATGTTGCCACATTTTTTAATAATAAAAGCAGACTCACAATGCAAAGCATAAAGACCAGGGGCATCCTCAGGATAAGAGCAGTTGAGGCACATGACAATTAAGTGACTTGCCAAAGTCACACAAAAAGCTAGAAGAGATTCAGGAACTGGAGATCCCAAGGCCCAGTTTAGCATCTTGGCCAGAAGTTCTCCTTGTATCACACCCCTTTCCTGATGTTTCAGGGCCATGGCAGGGGGCAGAATTAGGACCAATCAGGGAGTTTCATTACTCCTGCCAAAACGTATGACAGTGACTGAAGGAGATATTTACTTCCCAAACATGACATGGAGAAGGTGTCTTGCTTATAGTAAGGGAGAGTGGGAGGGAGGTAGCATGAAGACCAAGATTTGCAAGGACAGGAGTCATAAAAGCGGAGAGGGAGAAGAAAGAAGCCAAAATGAGAAAGTGGCAGGAGCTGATGAGGAGGAAGCTTGTTGTTGCAGTGGGAGAATAAGAAGCAACAGTATATCCTACTGTAATGGTGAGGTACCAGGCAACCAGTGTGCACTTAGAGGATCATGAGTAAAAATTTATGAGTGTAGGAGTTTATGAGAGCTTTCCTGAGTTTGCCTGCATCTGGCCATATAGCAGAATATCAGACCTGAAAATGTGCTAGAAAAAGCTCTCTCCACTCCTTCCCAGCAATGGTTACATTTTGTGGGCTTCCCCTCTACTTTATTTTTGCCTCAGAAAACAAAATAAACAAAAATCTCAAATGGGGAAAACAAAGCAAACAACAAAAAACCAAAACCCCCTAAATGCAGAGCAGGCATGAAATCACATTTGAATTCACTAGGTGGCAACAGGGAGTAAGAAATCGGCACTGGAGTCTTCAAGGAGAACATCTGGTTGGACCTTCACAGCCCCCCCCGCCCCTTCATCCCCACCAAACAAACTCAAGCTCTGGTTGATCAAATGACCACCTTCTAAACACTAAATAAAATACACTCCCTGCAGATGTATAAATATTGTCTCAGTTGGCCAGTGCTCATGCTGACTGACTATCACCGCATTTATCTGGTTTCACTCACAGCCACCTTTGTGTGGCTTTGATGTGGCATTGAGGCTACCAGCTTTGACGTAAGCCTTGGATCTATAACTCTCTTTGCCTCCTGAAAGCAGAGCAATTACTTTCCAATCAAGCAGCTTAGGAGTGGGGAGGAAAAAAATCATTCATTTTCTTGAAGTATAAATCAATTACATGTGTTGAAATGTTCCCACTTTACTGAATATGGGTTTCCAAGGGAGACATGGGCTTTCTCTTCCCTTGTTCTCCTAGAGTAATGGCAGCTTTAAGTCAGTAAACAAAGTGGCACACAATTAAAACGTATATTTTTCTTTCAGTTAAAATATACAGGTTTTTCTTCTGCTATGTAAACCTCTAAAGTGAGCCATTTATAAAAAGAAGTAATACCAGCATGACATCTTTCAAACTTAATGCTCTTTCATTTCCTTGTAAATGGAGGCAACTCTACTGAAGTGTCAAACCCCTGAGGGCACCAAATAGGCCTAAATGTTCCTGACCAGCCTCACGTGGGGCCTCCACCACACCCCTGCCCATGGGCCCAGGGGTCTATTTAAGCCCAGTGTTGTGCTATGGCCCCTGCCTGAGATGTGTGTTGGTCTTTAGCTCAGCTGTAGCTGTGTCCTTGCCTGACCATGGACCCTGTTGATCTGGACCTGTGGGCTGACTTTCTGGCTTGATGTTATGCGTGTCTTTTCACCATGGATCTGCCTGGTGGTTACTGGGATCTGTCTGGTGATCATCACTGGTGATCATCACTGGACCTGATCCTGACTTGTGGATTGCTTTCCTGTCTTGAAGATGGACCTGCTTCATTACCACAACCTTGCCTGATGGCTTGGACCCTGTCCACTTCCCCTGCACCAGCAGGCCTGTCCTGCTTGCCTGGGGCTATGTGATGGGCCCTGCCCCATGAGGACCCTGCCCTGCTGGCTGTGGCATCCCCCGGGCTCCTGGCCCAAGGGAGCAGAGGGTCTGTGCTGTGCCCCCTGATGTGAAGTCTGGAGTCAGAGACAGTGCAAAGTTTGCCACTGTGAAAGCAAGTGAGAATAGAAAAGGTAGTTTGGTGTGGGAGTACCCACAACCTCTATGCATGCTGCAACTCATCCTGCCCCTATTGAGCAGGCAGAGATGAGGGGCAGGAGTCCCTTTGAAATCTGCTGCTGATGGCAGTCTGCTCCAAACATCAGCTCTCTCATGGACCTTGCAGCCTTCTCTCCAGCTGTCCCAGTTATGCGGATTCAAACCAGGAAAGGGTGCCACCTTTCCAGTGAAGGGCTTGGGAACCTCTGGCCTCAGTGCCAAACTTGGCACACGGCTGACTTTTGGCCACAACGTGGCCACTGCAGGCCTAGGACCAGGTACCTGCAATATCTCGAAAGAGGTACCAGTGCAAGTTAGTGGCTGTGAGCTCCTGTTTCCCCTGGAGTTTCCAACTCTGCTGAAGTTACTGCCTGCTACGGAGGCAAGCTGTCACCTCTCATCTGAACAGCTTGGGAGCATCTCAAAGCCCCTCTGGGCTTCTAGCAGCATGCCAGCCACTCATCCGAGGCAGAAAGACATACCCTGGCATGTCACCCTCTCTCCAAGCTGTCAGCCTACTCAACGCACGACTGATGAAGGATGGAAAAGAGACGTATTCAGTTCCTGTGCCATCCCCCTCCTTCCTGTTCAGTCCTCCCATATATCTATCAACTTACTCTGCTCCAGCTCTACAGCTGTAAAATGGGAACAGAACTTCTCAGCCTCAGACAGCTGGAATACAAACCCACCCCTGGCTCTGGGACTTCAGGCAATACCATCTGTGGACTGTGTAGTTGGGTACATCAGCATCTGGGTTCTTATGGTGAGTGATACTGGAAACTGTGTACCAAAATGTCTTTTTCAGATATAGATCTGTACGCAATGTTTATTTAGCCAACCATTCCTAACCCTGCTGTAAAATGTCAGCTTCCTTTATCATGGACTCAGCAATGGCATTGCAATTTAAAAGTGCAAATACATTACAGGTAGGTGTCTCATGCTAGATTAAATCTAAGCCAGAGACAAATGGGTTCATTCTTGGGCAGTAACAGTGCTCTTTATCTATATTTCTTCTTTATCTTCACTAGATACATTTTTAGTCCTCCCTTTCTAGAATTGCTAGTGCTGTTAATGTCATGGACATCCTACTCACAAAGTGCTTATAATGTCAGTAAACATTTTATTGGTTTCACTCTCAGCTCTCTGACCTGGGGAGTGAGTATGTGCTGCGTTTCTCGCTTCCCTTCAATCATGAGTAAGTATAATGACTTATTTTTCTTTCCTGTAGGGTATCTTGAAAGATATTCACATAGTCCCAATCAATCGGCCATGGAAAGACTACACATTGACTTCAGTCAGCATAAATCATATAATACAAAATGCTGCACAGATACAACAGTAGTTACAGCAGAATATCAATTAGTAATATAGTATTATATCAGGCTTTACACTTAGAGACAGAACTGTAAGACACTTAAGTGCAGTGATCAGGCAATGCTGAAACAGCCCTGGTTGTTAGGGTCTTCTGATTTATGTTTTTTAGTGCTCCACTTCCTAGTTCATAACCATATATTCATTATCTGAAGACAATTCCCCTCCCAAGTTTTTGCTCCACATCTCTTAAATGTGTTATGTCTGAAACTCTGTAAGGAACACTAAGAAACCTGAAGGGCTTTGTTTCCACAAGTGCAACTTTAACAAGCAGACCGTTCATTAGCTGTGACCACATAGTCACTGTGTAAGGCTGTAAGTATGCACCTGCAGACCGAAAGGACACCACCAATGGAAAAATGGCAATTTAGAAACACCTGAATCCTGGCACCATAATTAATCTCCTTCTCTGTTGTTTGTTTTTTTATCTTGGCAATAACAGCAATTGCAAGTACTACCTTCTAAGCTAGATCACTGCAGGGTTTATTCAGAAGCACAGGAGAGATGGGTCCTCAGGAAGACAGAGATTAATAAGGCCAGGCCTGAGATCAGGGATTGGATCAATAAAATAGATCTCTTGTGCACAAATAGGACACTATGAACCATGCGTGTTTCTCTCTGTGCATGGTGCAAAGCCATTCTGTGCTAATCTGAGTAACTCATAAGCTTGAGCTGGAGTGAAAGCACTTCTGGATGGAGAAAAGGAGAAAATACCTTGTCTTCCTGTGGGGCATAATGGAGTTGGACTGCATGAAAGGAAAGGCATGCTGCCTGCACAGTTCCTCTACAGACACAGACTATACTACCAGGGGGAAGAAGGAGCATGGGTCAAACTGTTCAGAAATCAGTATATAAAGCAAACTATAAATCTGAGGGGTCATTTGCCTCAGGATAACCAAGGGATCAAGCCCAGCCAGCATGGGTTCAGGAAAGGCAGGTCCTGCTTGACCAACCTGATCTCCTTTTATGACAAGGTGACCCACCTAGTGGATGAGGGAAAGGCTGCGGATGTTATCTAGACTTCAGTAAAGCCTTTGACACTGTTTCCCACAGCATTCTCCCGGAGCAACTGGCTGCTCATGGCTTGGATGAGTGTACTCTTCACTGGGTAAAGAACTGGCTGGATGGCCAGCCAAAGAGTGGTGGTGAATGGAGTTAAATCCAGTTGGCAGCCAGTCACAAGTGGTGTTCCCCAGGGCTCTGTGTTGGGGCCAGTTCTGTTTAATATCTTTATCAATGATCTGGACAAAGGGATCAAGTGCACCCTCGGTAAGTTTGCAGATGACACCAAGTTGTGCAGGAGTGTTGATCTGCTTGAGGGTAGGAAGGCTCTACAGAGGGACCTGGACAGGCTGGATCGATGGGCTGAGGGCAATTGTGTGAGGTTCAACAAGGCTAAGTGCAAGGTCCTGCACTTGGGCCACAGCAACCCCATGCAACGCTACAGGCTTGGGGAAGAGTGGCTGGAAAGCTGCCTGGCAGAGAAGGACCTGGGGGTGTTGGTTGAAAGCCGCCTGAATATGAGCCAGCAGTGTGCCCAGGTGGCCAAGAAAGCCAATGGCATCCTGGCTTGTATCAAAAATAGCGTGGCCAGCAGGACTAGTGAAGTGATCGTGCCCCTGTACTTGGCACTGGTGAGGCCGCGTGTCGAATACTGTGTTCATTTTTGGGCCCCTCACTACAAGAGACATTGAGGTGCTGGAGCGTGTCCAGAGAAGGGCAACGAAGCTGGTGAAGGGTCTGGAGCAAAAGTCTTGTGAGGAGTGGCTGAGGGAACTGGGGTTGTTTAGCCTGGAGAAAAGGAGGCTGAGGGGAGACCTTATTGCTCTCTACAACTACATGAAAGGAGGTTGTAGAGAAGTGGGTGTTGGTCTCTTCTCTCAAGTAACAAATGATAGGATGAGAGGAAATGGCCTCAAGTTGTGCCAGGGGAGGTTTAGACTGGATATTAGGAAATTTTACTTCACTGAAGGGGTTATCAAGCATTGGAAGAGGCTGCCCAGGGAAGTGGTTGAGTCACCATCCCTGGAGGTATTTAAAAGGCATGTAGGTGTGGTGCTTAGGGACATGGTTTAGTGGTGGACTTGGCAGTGTTAGGTTTACGGTTGGACTCGATGATCTTAAAGGTCTTTTCCAACCTATACAATGCTGTGATTCCATGATTCTGTGTGATTCTGTGATCTGGAAAACAAATCTCACTTTGTGACATCCAGGGCTTTTCTGGTAATGTCAGTAATTGGACAACAGTATTTTAAAGAATGATGTTCTTGTTGGTAGCAACTACGCTCTGTGCATGTCTCTTTCCTTCCTCACTTACCTAATTATACTGCAAGCTTTTCAAGGTGGAGGCTATTCTTCCGTGTTTGTATAGAGACTTGCACAGTAAAGACAGCATCTCTCATGGGATTTCTATGTCCAGCTGAAATATAATAGAAATATAAATATTAGTTGCAGCAACTTAAGATATACATAATGGAGAAGTGCAGGTTATTTTATTCTGTGTGGTTTTTTTCCCTCCATGGTACTTGAAGGATATTTGTATTCTGTGCCGTATGTCTTATAAACACTATTTCATTCTAGGAAGAGTTTCATCCTAAAATTCGAGACTTGTCTAACTCTCATTCAATGTCCAAAATAGAATTCTAGTAAGACAGGTTAAAAATTCTCTAGCTTGGATAACTAAGCTTTATATGTGAAGTGAATTTTTTTTTTTAACCCATTTAACTCATGCTACAAATGTAATTATTGTATTTCATTAAAATAGTGTAAATAAGTGTAAATATAGATTTAGAAGCCCAGGTTTCAATGACTTTAGATCTTAGTCAAAGAGCTGGAAGATTGAAAGAAGCTATACAGCCAGCCAGTAGAACTCTGTTCTTGCAGGTCAGGTTGAAGTGTAAGAGCAAATAAGCGCGTATACACCCGATCACACACAAATGTGCTCTTAAATTAGGACTGACAGAAACCATTCTCTTCTGTCACTGTAACCTTGACCACTTTCAAGAGCTCTGAACTAGCTTGTAAAGCAAGTTGGCTTTAGTGCCCAGTTTCATCTGGATGAGAAAGTGCTATGTAAAGGTGAGAGATTGCTATCACTAAGCCCTGTGTCTTCAGCCCTCAAGCTATCACTTTCATCCATCATCTGGTATTTTGGTGCAAGGGGGGAAAAAGAATATTAAATGTTAATGGGGATGTTAACTTTGCTCATAAATATTTCAGTGGATGAACAAATGTTTTAAAAAGGGTCAGTGCAGTTAATATGCTCTATAAAAACAAGAATCTATACTTCCTCAGACTATTTTTTTCTTTAGATGAGGCTTTTCATAATGCTGGTAAGATGAATTACAGTTCACCTTTTATAGTACATTTCTTTCAAATCATTATAGACTCTACACCTTTTATAGTACATTTCTTTCAAATCATTATAGACTCTAATCTCTTTGAAGATGCAGGAGACTTCATTTTAGCAGGCTTTGGATCAGATCTCACTACTTTGACCAAAGAAAAGATTTTTGGAAGAAAATGTGTGATTTTCCTGGGAGATACTAGCCTATTCTGCAGTTGCAGTGTGTAGAGTAAATTCCAACATGAAACATTTCATTAGTTTTATATCTCTGGATGCCTATAAGACAGAAGAGTATCAAACACGGGCCATTTCTCTGCAGACTGAGATGCGGAAGCAAAAAGTCAAATTCTGATATACAGCTTCACAAAATGAATGTTTACATTCCTGACAATGTTGAATTCACCCTCACACTGATGAAACTGTAAGAACAAACTGCCTTGAAATTATATTCTTTGGTTATCAGCTAACCAATGTCAAAGATTCTCCCCAAATCCTGACTTTCAGACTGCTGCTCAGATCACTGGACTGGAGCATGGTACGTTCATGTACAAATGTCAGTGAACAAAATCCATACAAAGTCACAAACATGTACAATGCAAGACTTTTTGGGGAACTGTTAGGAAAACTAGGCAAACTAAGCTATACATAAAAACTAGACTTCAGAAGAGGTTCTGATGACCTGTGAATTTCTGCAGGTTCATTTCAAAATGTGATTAATTTAAGAGCTACAGACCAATACCTTAAGAAGAAACAAGAGTTCTCTGAAATAAACACATGCATCTAACCCAGCAATCCCAAACAGTTACAAAAGGAAGGGGGTGGGGAGACCTGGAGAGGAAATAATTTTGTAAAGAGACTCAAAACCATTTCATCTCTGTTTACAGATAATATAATGCAACTTATTAAGTAATATTGCCAGACACTTTGTCTCAACATTTCATAGGGATCTCTAATGTCATTAAATAATTAGTATAGAACTCATTATTCCATGAAATTATTTAGATGTTGGAATAACAATTTAAATTATTGCACACTGCCTTAGGATTTAATATTACTTTGAATATGTTTTATTAGCACATCTTAATGTCTCTGTGTGTATTGTGTGGAATAAGGGAAGCTCTGATTAAAGTATGGACAACACAATGGAGCCCTCTGTTCTTCCTTAGCTTTTGCTCAAACAAAAGCTGCGTCTGCCTGAAGTTGATTGTAGTTTAGCTTGTGGTAAGATTAAGTGTGTGTGGGGGAAAGGTCTGGATCTATAACAATAATGATACGTAGCACCTACAAAGCACTCATCATTAGTAAATTATTATATTAAAAATTGTGTAGTATCATTTCTCAGCTATTAACAATAAATAGTTTGAATTCCCTATTGTTACAAATGCATTGGAACATCATTTGCAGCCAACAGAGAAGACTGTTCTTTACCCTGCTTACCAGTGTTATATAGTTTGTAATCCATTCCTTCCTGTCACCATCACAGGATGCTGCCACCATTTGTACTTAAGGCTGAGATCAGTGCTTTTTTAACCGATTTTAACCCTGGATTTTTCTCCAGAAACCTTTTTTCGATTACTTGTTTCACAAATTACTACATTTAAAATTAACTAAAGCTGATCTCAAAGCTGAGGACTTGGAAAGAAGCATTGGCATTGTCCTTACCCTACCTCCAGGGCACTCCTGCCGCAACCCTTGGGACACACCTGATCCTCAGACCTGCAGTGCCAGCTGGTGGGTAAATGCTGAGACACGGCGGGAGTACAGGCAGACAGCAGAGAGGATGGCCATGAGACAGCTAGAAGTCGTCTCTGAACTATATGGCAGATAGAGGGGGCAGGCAATGTCTCTGGGTGATGTACAACATTTGTGAACACTGCACAGAGAATAAAATTTCCAATAACTTTTTAGGTTTTTGTTTCTATTCTATTACTGATAGTAGTTTCAAGCTAAAAGTTTAGATAATTCCAAACTCTTGTCCTTGGCTATGAATGCACTTGCAACTTGCTTTGCTGTGAGCTGGAATATTTTCTACAATTCAGGACTTTTGTGTGGATTACTGTTCTGACTTTCTCCTCTTGGTTTCAAAAAAGCCCTTTCTCCTTTACCATCTTACCAGCTTGTAAGTTTGAAACACTTCCTACAGCAGCACTGTCTTTATTCAACACCGCCTGCGATGTGTCACGTTCCCACAGCCCGGCTGAAGGCTCAGCACTGCTTTAGCATTATCCGCTCTCTGCTCCCTGGCAGTGGAAAGGGACATGGGGGAACCGCAGTGCTAGCCACAGGCATGTGGCTTAGGAGGTCTTTGCTGCTCCTCTGCTTTCTACTTGTTGCTTCAAGAGCAAGTCCTTGTGTTTGGGATGTGTAAGGTAATTGGTAGAGATACAAATAAGTAGAGAAAAACAGTTTGACTTGGTATGTGCTGGCTTTCTTTTCACATTGGTCATGGAGAGCTTTGTCTCTTTGTTTTTTTTGTTTCTGACATCATGGAGCTTTTTGCTTTGGTTCTCATCTTTGTGTTTTCAAAATCTTCATTCCACCACCTTCTCTCTCCCAGTTCTCTTCAGCAATTTCTGCTCTGCTCTCTCCTCTCTTATTCAACAGTCCTTTTTAAAGAATTATTGGCAGTATCAAGGAACACAAGGAACATCTGGCATGTGCAGTTCATTCACTTTTTCACCCCTTCCCCAAGGAAAGGTTTGTGCATGCAGAGTAACGCTTCATCTCAGGAAGGCTTTGCTTGCATTTCTTAAATATATGGTGCTATATATGCGGTGTTCTTGGATAGAAGGATGTTCATTTTCTGACAGTCATTAGTTCTCATGGAAGTCTATTATGCAGGCTGAGAAATCTGTCTCCCTCACATATGTGCTGTATCATGCCTTTCATCAAACCTTTCTCCTTAGAGGAAATACAGCTCTGCCTTCCCCTTCCCTGTGTCTTTCCCTCTCATTGTTTGCAGAACACTTAAAACAGACTATGGTCAATTAAGAGGGATTACTGCTTGGAGGAGACTACAGATATAACATTTGGTATAAATCTGTGTAGCTCCATGGGGTTCAGCTCATTTTGGCTTTGTAAGTGGTATTCACATTTATGATGTTGTATTTATGATGCTATCCTCCTGGATGATAGATGTCTATTGCTATGTGGTAATACAGCTGGGATGGTGGCAATGACTTGTTATAAAACTGGATGTATTATATACCTTAAAATGTATTTTTGTTGCTCTGATTAGTGAGGTACTTTAGTATTTAATGTAGAAAGCCACGCATTATAACATTAGGCCTGTGTTACAAATGTTCTCCAAATTCCAGCATGTCAGTGTCAGTATCGCTAGTCAGCTTTTAGCAGAAAAAATGCTTTGACCAAGCAGGATTACGGCTGTGTAATGCAGCTGCAAATGCCTGAGCTGCTGGATGGTTCTCATTAAATATCTACGTTGTGTCCCATATATCCATTGCATTTAGGAGAACCGACTCTAAAGAGGATCCTTTAGGCCTATGTGGGCTATAAATGCACTTACAGAAACCTGGACGGAATAAAGACCTATAATAAGCATTGCAATTCTTGATTAATAGAAGAATTGAGATTAATGGAAACTAGAGCAAAAAATGTGTAAACAGGAGCCGAAATGCAGCCCTCTAGTAGGTGAACAAATAAAAGGATTGCCATGTGAGATAAGCATCAGGTCATAAATTAAGCTTTGCCTGATCAAGATCTGAGTACAAGTTTGGAGCTTTTCTTTGGGTTTTTTGTAGCTGCCTAAGTCTTGCCACTACTATACAGGGCACTGAAATAGCAGAGCTATTGGTAGGAAGTTGTCAGATTGGATGAGTACTAAACTAAATGTAATCCTTTTTTAAGCTAGAAGAACTAGGAAATGAATTAAGCTTGCTCAAACTTTTCACTTCAGGCTACCAGTGGGATTGACGTGTGATCCATATGTATAGATAGTTGCAAATGATCAAATTTCCCCATTTTAATGCTCTACTATTCATCAAATAATACACAATAATTGGCAGTGTAATGTGCTCTTACACTGCTGCAGCTGTGTAATGAAACATGACAGGTTAAGTGGTTTAAGTTAACTCATTTTACCCACAATTGCAAAGGCCTGGGAGGTCATATACATCCAGCGCACGTGGCTCAGCTGACAAGCTGGAAGCTTGGTAAATCACAGCAATTTATTGATTACCTGTGATTACCTCTATGCAGTCACCAGGTAATACATTCATCATACCAGTTGCTGTGAAAGAAGAAATTGGGTCTATTTCATTCCCAGTTTTAGAAGTATTGAAGGCTGGAATAGCACATCGCACTGTAATGTTTATAATGACCTGGGATGCTGGACTTCTAGAATTACCTCTGCTGAAATTTAATAATTCTACCAAACAGAAATGGCCTCTTGGACCTATGCTTTTCTCTTGAATGTTTAACAACAAAGATAGGGGAAAATATCTTAATGTAAAATGCAGAAGACAGCAATCAACTGTTCTGGCCTGTCTGGTAGAACAAGAATTACAGCCAGACTGAAAGAGGGTGAAAAACTCTTACGCGTTTGACAAAGTCTATTTAGTACCTTTTCGTTCTCATTTTCAGGACTTTTGTACTAGGGATATGCTTTAGCAGGCACTGCATATGAATGTTTGCTATTAATCCCCAAACCAGCATAGCAAATGAGGTGCCGAAGTCATCTGCTTTTGTTTTATCACCAAAAGCAGCACAAAGGATCGGATTTCATTCTTGTCTTCACATGAGGGACAAGGATGAGCAAAGATGTGTTCTCAAATAAAATTGTACATGCTGTATTCCTGATACTGTGAATCGGGTAGTCTGCTTGGTCTCTGGTCTAGATTACAGCAGTTTTTGTCCACATAGCTTCACATGGACATTTTCTAATCTGACTTGTTTTATTATCCTGACTGCAGTATACTTAAAAATAAATTCACATCATGCTGCATTGTAGCCTTCCTGACAAAGCATTTGTAAATCATTTGAATGAGTTTTAGAGAAAGCCTTTCCTTCTTAGTTAGTTGATTGTTTATACTGCTGATGGGCACCCCTTTGTACAGAGTCCAGTAACTCAATTTGGTCCTGTCTTTCCATGTGCTTCTTCCTTTGGCTACCTTCTTGTTATAGGCTCCCTCCCATCAGGTATTTATATGCATTGATCCAGTCTTCCCTGAGCTTTCCCTTTTCAAGACTAAAAAACTGCAGCACTCTCAGCCTCTTCTCTTATGCCAGGTGCTCCAATCCTTTAATCATCTTAGTTGCCCTTCCCTGAACTCATGCCAGTAGCTCCATCTCTCTCTTGTACTGGGGAGCCCAGAACTGGACACAGCACTCCCAGTTGTGGCCTCACCAGGGCTGAGCAGAGGGGAAGGATCACCTCCCTGCACCTGCTGGCAATGATCTTCATGCAGCCCCGTGTGCTGTTGGCTGCTTTGCCGCAAGGGCACATTGCTGGCTCATGGTTAACTTTTTGTCCACTGGGACCCCAGCTCCTCTTCTGCCAAGCTGCTTTCCATCCAACTGGCCCCATTGTGTGCTGGTGTATAAGGTTATTCCTTCCCAGGTGTAGGACTTTGCACTTTCCTTCGTTCAACTTCATGAGATTCCTGTTGGTCCATTCTCCACCATGTCCAGGTGCCTCTGCATGGCAGCACAACCCTCTGGTGTATCAGCCACTCTTTTAGTTGTTTATCATCTGCAAACTTGCTGAGGGTGCACTCTGGTCCATCATCTAGGTCATTAATGAAGATGTAAGACAGTATTGATCCTAGTATTGACTCCTGGGGTACACCATTAGTGACTGGCCTCCAGCTGGACTTCATGCTGCTGATCACAACTCTCTGAGCCCAGCTGTTCAGTCCACCTTGCTGTCCGCTTATCTGGCCTGCTCTTCATCAGCTTGTCTATGAGGATGTGCATATCCATATATACATAGCTTAAACCTTGAGTTTCAGAGTTTGAGCTTTTGGTATGTGGCGATACTGAAAGCAAATTGCTCAAGAATCAAGCCCTGTCATGCAAAAAAATGCTGTGTGTATGAAAAAAAAAACCAAACCACCAAACAGTTGGGTCTAAGCTCCTGAGCAGGAATGTCTGTTTAGACTGTGTTCATATGAAACTCACTCTTGGCAGCTAAATGTATTTAAATTATTTCAACAGCTTGTATATATGGCAAGCTGTATAGTGAGGACTTTCTTTCCAGAGGTTCTGTACACAAATGCTTGGAAACTGAAAGTGAGTTTGAGGGTTGTATTCTATATCTGCCCAAAATTGACCAGTGAATTGTATTACACAATTCTTCTTTCAGAGCCTAAAATAACCAACTTTTCCTCAAACCCACATAGACCGAATAGACAACACCAAAAGCTGAGAGCAGAATAATTTAATTTTTGTTCCTATTTTACAAGTGGGCAGCTTGAAAAACAGAGATTAAATAGGTTGCTTTCAGAGGGAGCCACTAACTGTGCATGATCTTTTGGATCCTCATCCAAGGTCCTAATGACAAAACAACTCTTCCTTAAGGGAGTAATTAACAACTGAGAGCTGAGACAAGTGCACTGCAGTGGTAGGCAGGCTGGAGACAAGGATAAGATTGGAACTGAAGCTGCTTAGAAAACAGATGTCAACAAAATGTCTCTCACTGAGTCCCACTAGAAGTACACTGAGAGGAGAAAGAGAAGGTTTAAATAGCTTTATATACGAAAAAACAAGTTTCTGCCTACCAGGTTAAGTAAAAATTTCAGGGGACTTTATGATTAGATATGAGCTTACAATGGAGTCAGCTCAGTCCATTAGATGCTGGACTAGGAGTCATGAGAGTTGAGACACAGGCTTTCTTTACTACTGTAACACTCCAGTCAAGTCATTGCATTCTACCATGCATCAGCTTCCCCATTTAGACATTGGTCACAGCAATTCTTACTTTTTTCATATAATCTTTTTATGATAAATATAATTGGATTTACTCGTTCAGTTTTATCTCCCTTTACAGGGCTCTAGGTTCAAATCTGTTGACTGCAAAGAAACTTACACCAGCACAGCTGAACTTCTAATATTGTTTTATCTATCGCATCCCTCTCCCAGCAGCTATTTACACTGAATCTTGCCTGTTTATTATTAATTATTAATAATTATCACCTTATATTTGCCACTAATATCAGCTGAAAGCTTAGAACTTCAGAAGCATATGAGTCAGGAGCAACATTGCCTTCCTTTTCTTATATTGTTTCTTGAGTGGTTGTTTCACATTCAATGTAAAAAAAAATTATTCTGGGATGCATTTTTGCAAATGCCTTCTACAGCATCAGATTGACTTTTCTTCCGCCTTCAATCACTGACCAAAGCTATTTACTGCCAAGCATATCCACCATGCACATGATCTCAAAGAAGCTGTAGAAAACACTGAAGCATCTCAGTCTATTGTAAACTGAAACTCTATAAATGTCATGTTAAACTACAAACCATACAAACACAGCTGGGTCAAGCATTTCTCTCCCTTTCCTAGAGCAATTGTGAATCACAGCAGTTTACTACATCACGATCCTTTTTTCCCCAAATCTCTTGTTCTAGTCATATTCCAACTGTATTTGTGGATGAGAAGTTGCTGTATATCATGTTATCAAACCATGAGAATGAACTCCTTAAAAAAGCAATCTTTTGATGCTTCTCATTGACTTACAGAGATAACTCAATACATGGCTGGCAGCATTCCTGCTTGACATGTTCTCATGGCTTCCATTCAATTAAGAGTTGAACAAGAAGTCACTACTCAGAAGCATATTTTGTATAATATAGTCCTTTGAATACTGAAGAGGAACAGAGATGAAACTGAGCCATTCAAACTTTATCAGTAGGAACCTATATGCAAATTATATAGAGGACTACATTGTCAAACAACAAACAAAATGAGCGTAAGTAACCAGAAATATGGATGTCATTTAGAACATAAATTTTGACTAGCAGCAGATGGCATTCATTACCTACCTTTACAGGTTACTCCATCTTCCTGCATAGTCTGCACTGGAACCATGGATATGAATACCACAGACCTGTGTATCAGAATTGTTTTCACGAAGCCCTTTTACACCTCTTGGAAGGCAAATGAACGGGGCATTTCTGTGATATTGTCTGAAGAATGAGGATCCAGACTAAGCACCATCTGATTCATATACCTCTTTTTAGGGGCTAGTTCTGGTTTAGGGTTTTTTATCTGGTTGTTAACTTCAAACGGCATCTATCAGAATTCAGTATAAAGCATTTCAGCTACAACATAAAGACTGTAGTCAAAAACAGCATATACTTTTTGTCCTTCTGGGAACGATGAATTAGCTAGTGGATTACAATTCAGTGAGTAAAGGAAGTCCTAACAGAAAGCTTTTTCCATTTTTAATTACATTACAGACCTAATTAATCATTTTGTTAGAAAATTTTTACCCTAATCTGACTGCAGTGGAATTTGGCACACTGATCAGTACAGGATCCTGGTTGTGTTGTACTGCACATTCATATAAAACCACAACTACTGCACCGAAGTTCAGCTGAGTCTCAAGGGTATTAAACTGGCTCCATGAAGTGATGTTTCAGGACTCTAGAGTTAGAGAGGTATTCCAAGCCCTAATAAAATCTTTGCGAGGAAAGAGCCTGCTCTTCAGCCATTACAGAGAGATCCTTCTCAAACCTCAAATATTAATCAAGTTGCATGTCATTAAAATTCACTCTTGCTTGCAAACCCAGAAAGCTAAATTTTATTTACCTGGTAAAATTAAATTAAAAGGGCTCCATTATACAAGTAATCAAGAGCAACCTGAGGACAAAGGTGAGGGATTACACCCACCGCTTAGGGAGGCCTGCTTCCTCACATCAGCCAGGGAAGGGTCATTGCATTGACCCACGTCATGCCAACACAGCCAAGTTACTTTTGCATGAAGTCAGTTAACAGAAACTGCAGCCTAGGGAATGTAGCCGGTTCACAGGCCAGGAAGATTAACTCCATCCCCTATCATCTTTGCTTAGTTCCTCATCAAAAACTGTGTTACTTTGGTCATAGATATAACACACAATTATCCAACCACTCTGAATTACAAAGATACTTTCTCTTCTTCCTCTTCTATACCAGTGTGACTCCTCATTATAATTGATGTTTAGAACAAGCCCCTCAACCAACAGTAGATTCTCTGAAGTAGGAAAGTATTATCATTTTTTAAGTGAAGAAATGTGGGACCAACCTACATTGACCTGTCTGGCACAAATGATCCATCTCAAGGGGCAGTTCTGAGAAGGCTGCAGCAAACAGCGTTTGCTTTTATTAGGGACATCTACACTATCATGTAAGCCCAGGACTTTCATAAAAAGAAGTACTTCTTACTGGTTCTTAATGGTATGAGGTGAAAGTTCAAGCAGATAACCGTAGATAGTAAGACATTTCTTCAGCAAAGAAAACAATAACTTCTGTTTAACAAAGAGGCCTTTCATTTTAACCCCTGGCTCCTCCAAGCTGCAGATGTTTCAGTGTTCTGTGATTGTTCAGGGTTTACTGCAGTGATAAGATCTTATACGTGATTTCTGAGGGGAATGCAAGAAGGACCGGTTCTTCTGTTTGTAAGAAATTTACCTCAATGGAGCCATGCCAATTTATATTAGACGATGGTGTGGCCCTGATTTCTTATGTAGAAAGTTATTTTTCCCTTCCTGATGTTTCCACTGCTTGACCTTTCAGGTTTGCACAAAATTAATTGTCACCAGATGATAAAATAAGTTCCAAGTTCTCATCTTTCTAACTGAACCTTCATATTTCCTTATGGACACATGAAAGATTTCTAATTTAAGGAGATCAATGGCTCAGTGAGTCATGCTGCTCCGATCTGTGCACATATGGGACCCCCACTCAGCACGTAAGTCTGTTCCTGTGCTGAGTGAATGTAGGATGGGGCTTACGTCCATCACACCGGTCCCTTTTTTAACAAAGCAGTTTGCAGAGCTCTTCTGGAGATTCATAATCTACATGCAAAGGGACTTTGTTAGGAAAGGAGGAAGAGAGACCCTAAAAATGAATCCTGAGGCCATGTTAATAGGTGTGTAGATTTTAAGATCAGAAGTGAATGCCCCTTGTGGCAGCAACAAAGGATGGAAATACTTCTCCAGGAAGCCAAAGACATATCAATGAGATTTCAGAACTGCACAACCGTACCAGGCATCTGTGTGGCCTTTGTGCAGCCCATCTTGAGAGATGTGAATCTCCTACTGCCTTGAAGTATTCTGGGAAGATTTTGAGAGAGAGGAATGTCATAAGAGGTATTTCACTTCCTGCTTCAGTGAGGCATTTTCTCCCTGGATAAATGGGAAATTTCTCCCTTTTATCTACAGCCTTATGATATAAATACAGTGCAGTAGTGACTGAAAGTTATTTACCATTAGCTGAAAGTTTCCATTGCCAGGACAGCTTGGATTTCCAGACACTGCCCATGACAATCTGTTACTAATACCAGCCCCCAGAACAACCACTTCTGAAGTCTGTAGTAGCTGGCCAGTAACCTCTTTGAATAGATTTTTTGGTTTCAGTGCCACTCTCAAATGGACAAATGTCCTTATCATAACAGTACTACAGCTGCTTCCCTTGCGGTTAACCTTTGCAGACCAGCTGATGCATATGAATGAGCAGTAGAGGTGGTCAAAGATCCTGCCAGATCATGTCTGTAGTACAGGGACTGGACAGAAGGAAAAACTTTTCCATTGTTTCTCATTCCAACTTGTCCTCACTTTCACGATATTTTACAATCCTATATCTCTGTACTTCCCTATTTTTTAACTGTGTCAACTCTCCACCACTCTCCCAAACCTTGATCACCTGTTTTATCAACTTTTCTTTTTAACTATCTCTGCCTTGCCTTCCAGATCTCACATATTTGTGGAATGCTTTTTTAACATTAATTCACAAAGGCATTACTCCCCTACTCTTTCAGCTCCTATCTGAAGGGCTACACTCACCAGGATATCTGCAGGAAATTACAAGCTAATAATAGCTATGCAGATAACTAGTGAGGATCATCAAAGTACTTTAAAATGGATTCTATGTTTTATTTGTCTTTTTCACCCTTTGGATTACCATCTTGACTGGTAGATGTCACCACCATTATTTTCATCTCTTTATTAAACACTGTAATGTTCTCTACATGGAGCTGGGCTTGCAAGTTGCCCATAAATTTTAGCCTGTGCAGTGGACCGGAGAGATGGAGCACAGCAGATTATGGAGGGTTATCTCCACTACACCCACAGCCAAGCATGTAAAGAAGGTTTGGACTTCAGATCCTGGAGGTTTCCATACATTTCACGGCCTTTCAGGACTTCAGGCCCCATCCTCCCCAAACACATTTCACACAGCCCTGGAAAGCCAGCGCTAGAGGCAAGGTTTGTTCTCACTGAGCCATCAATCCAAACTGACTCTGGAGGCTTCTATGAATTCCTCCAGAATTGCCCACAAGGTAACATAGAGCAAGAAAATTGGCATTGTTGCTTAAACAAAGACATAGGAATTTATACTGATGTCTTCTCTTGCGCTTCCTTTAGGGAACTTTGTAATTATACTGAGGTTAAGTTTGTTCATGGTAACATCCTTTAAATCTAGACCAGCTCCCCTGACTTCAGTGGAGTTAATATGGATTTACACAAGTGTAAGCAAGGATGAGATCTGGTCCTAATTTAGGACACATCTGCCAGCACAGATGGAGCTGAGAGAGTTTATTGTCATGTTAATTTTCTACCTTTGTTTGAGATTCTTCTGAGCATGGAACAAACCCAAAAATTTTAAAATCTTGCAACACAGCAATGTTATCCCTCCTTATTGTGGCTGGTGAATTCCACCAGAGTGCAAGATGGCCTTGTACTCAACTAAATCATGATGGCTGAAAAAATATCCTCATGAAAAATAATGGCTAAGATTGTCATCCTGTAACCACTTTGAAAGGTGATTAACTTTCTGTGATCAGCAGCTCTATTGACATACTCCTGGCTGTTGTAAAATTAATCGCCTGAGTAACAGTTTGTACTACTGCAGCCCAAGGAGCAGTTTGCCACACTCTTCATTCAGGCAAGACTCCAAGAAGGTCATGCAGGTTTTTGCCTGAGTAATATGTGCTGAATTTATTGCCTGATGGCTGTGAATCTAAAAAAAAAATTGCTACCTTTAAATCAAAAATTTTGTTGTGATTCTGGGCCTTAATCTGTTGAGTTTTAAAATTTATATTCTTTTCTGTTGTCTGTTTTGATTCTTTAGAAGGTGAATGAGGGAGCAGCACTTTCTTATAAAACTTGGAAGAGTATTCTGTAGCACATGCAAGTGCCTTGCATGCCATGAAATAGAATATTTATTTTTCTCTGCCATCCAATATGTCCTGGTGTTTTTTAATTAGGCAAATAATGTGTCTATTTTCTGTCTTAAGGAAAAAAAAGCCACTGCTGATTGGTCTGGAAGGGTTACCTCTCTAAAGAATTCAGGATCTGATTTTACAGGAATCACTGTTTGGAGGAAGTATTGATTTTATGGTGGAGAAAGAGACCTTGTTGTTCTTAAGCTGTGCTTTTACTGTGGAGTCAGAAACCTTACAGATTTTGCGCATTATTATATTGTTTTAAGGGATAAAAACACTCTTGAGCAGATCAGTACCAAGTTTGTACAACTGCCCCCCCCCAGTGTAAATGTTAAAATCAGATTCCTAGGAATAAAAGACAGAAAGGAAAGATCTTTTCTGGCTTAATCTGATTTACCTGAGTATTTATGCCAGCACAGGCTTAGAGTGCATTGTAGAGTGAGAAGGAATAATACAACTTATTCTTATTCTATAGCAGTGCAAATCTAGGGTAACTCCTGTATCCAATATTCTCCCTCAAAAGTAGTGTGAGAAAAAAGTCAGACCAAACACACTGAAGATGACATGCAGAATTTGAAACAAAATGAGACACATATGGGGAGGAAATTACATTATAATCATTTGATTACATATTTCAAACAGATTTCTGGGGCCCATGGCATATCAATAAAGGAGATGGTTTTGGTAATGTAACTGTAGTGATATTAGTGTAAATCTGGAGTTGCTGCAGTGACATCATGTTAGCCCCATTAATTCTGTAAAATCTTGCTGATACTTATTTTTTCCCCTCAGCTTATTTTAAATGGGTGATTAATAATTTTGTAATCTGAGCTCTTACATAATAAACCATTTCTAATAGCAATTACTCATCAAGAATATTCTCAGCTGAACAATTCAGTACAACAGGTCATTTGCCAGTGGTTTGCTATTCATGTATTCACCCTGAATCACATTAGGGTTAACTAGAAGCAGAAGGCTTATGTTTTTCAGGATGTAACCCAGGAAACACAATTCAGAAGGTAATTGTAACCTCTGTTAAGGCTGCCCAAATTTAGAGCTCTAAATCAGAACCATCCATGATAGAGACTGGATGCAGGGTTCAGACATTCAGTTCCAAATTTTCCCTACATGATTTCAAAAGTTTTTAGACAGAAGAAGGTAAAGAACAAAGCCACCTGTCAATGACACAGGTGGGAAAAAAACTCTCTTTACACCCATACCACTGCTGAGAGCTACACTGGTGCCCAATATCAGGTGGAAACCAAAGCTGCAACACCCTTCCTCACCTGGGAGCAGATAATAGCTGGGGAGGGGTTGGTGACACCTGAGCAGGAGGGGCAATAAGCATAAAGGGAGGTGCTGAGGGGGTAGGCAGCTCCTAACCACAGGGACCTTGTGGAAAGGAGCAGCTGTGGTTGACTTCAGGGAAGGAGTGGGTGTGGGAGCTCTTCAGTGGGGGCTGCCTCCCAGCATTGTTTTTATTTTTGTGACAGGTTTCTGGAGGGCTCAAGCATGTGCAGCCGTTGGGTTGTATTAGCCTTTTACTGCTTGGGACAGCTGTGTGCAGGTAAGAGGCATCTACCTGCAGTCTCTTCTCCTTTTTTGTTGCTCCTCTCTTTGTATCTCTTCCCTTTCTGTTTCTGTTATGTTCTTTTGTTTTGTCTTGGGTGTCAACTTTCTGCTCTAGGATCCATATTGGGAGGGGAGTTCAGGGCTTCAAATGTATATTCTGCTGGAAGATTGTTAAAGTGTCTCTACTGCAGCTAGGCTGGGAAGGAGGAGGAGCTGCTGAATCTTGCTCTTCATTGTTAGTTAATCTTCCCCAGGAGACTGGGGATGGGATGAGCTTGTGTAGGGGGGGAAGTGTCTGATATAAACTTTATTCTAATATCACTTGCTCTCTCTAGGGCCTCTCCCAGACAGCTTTCCTCTCTGCTAAATCTCTCACTCTGTGTGTTAACAAGCCTGGTCTTAAAAACCTTATTAAGACTCCTTGCTGCTAAAGGACTCAAGAACTGACTGTACTGCTTCTGGTGCTGCCACTGAAGGGGAGAGTCTGTACGTGGGACCCTAAAGACAGAGGTTCAAGTCTCTCCTATAATGAGGCTTTGCCTTTGTCTTTCTGAGGGGATGTGACCAGTATGTTTGAGAAGCAACATCTCTTACCTCCCTCCCCAAATCCTCGTGTTCCCCATTTTGTATTAAAGCAAAACCCCTAACTCTCAAACTTTCACATGGCAGGTAGGCTGTTTCCTGCTCAGCTGCAGTTCATATCCCCCTTTTATGTTTTAATGTTGTTTGTTAGCACTGCCAGATCCTCCCTTTTGAGTCAGAGCTTGCAGGGGGAGAGGAAAAAGATTTTTTTCATATGCTTTTTTGGTAACTTTCTCTTCTAGATCAAAGCTTGAAGCCTCAGATTGCAGCCTCTCAGCTTGCTACAAACAATCCCACTCTCACTACAGTTGCTCTAGAAAAACCTTTCTGTATGTTTGACAGCTCACTGTGTCCAAATAAATCTTATGTCATCTACTTGTATGCAATGAAGGAATCAGGTGAGTAACCAGCATTATGCCTCTCTGGAAGATAACTACATGATGTGGCCATTGCATGCAATTCTTCACAGTTTGATGGGAGTGGGTCTGAAAGAGGGAAAAGAGAAAAATCTGTAGCTGTGAGCTATGTGCAAGCTGAGCCTCTGGTCTCAGTTTTCTCTAGGGTGTTATTGTAAAATGTAATATAAATAACTGTAGTACTTCAATGGGGCTGATTAACGATAGCAAGTGTTAGTACTGTGCTAGCTGACTCCCAGTAGGTATGGAGCAGCACTATCGGTTATAAATGTTTGCCCAAATCTTGCTAATGAAACCAAGTGGTCCACAGTCTGATACTTTATCTTTGTCTAAACACAAATGCCTTGTATAAAAGCCTGAATTCCCCTAAGTAAACCTGCTGAGAGAAACTGGATAACTGCTGCTGTTTGCTTCATAGTTAGGGTAGCCAGCCCTTGCAAGGACCTACTTCTTGTTGTTGTAGTAGTAGATAAAGGCAAGTCATGCTAGACTTGTGGTCAAAGATGCCTGGCCCATGTGTTCATTCATAAAATGAATTTCATAACTGCTTGGCAATGAAACATTGCTGGCAGTGACCAAGAGCTGCCTTCTCTGTTCCCTGCTGCTCTGGCAGACTATTTTGAATGCCAGCTAGAGCTACTCTGTAAGTTGACAGAAATAAATGACTTCTTTATATCACACCTTCTCCCCTGGATGCTGTATGCAGCCTCTTTTTCTAAGAGGCACAGAGATCTTGAGGGGGGAAGTAGAGAAATTGGCCAACAGACAAAACGTCTAAAACTTCCACTGCTGATTGTTGCCACTTTGGACAAGGTGGAAGGAGGAGGCCTTGAACGGGTAGAAGCCATAACCAGAGACACCATCCCATAGAGGTAACATAGACAATTGTGAATGAACGGCCTTCTGAGACACATCCCGTGACCAAAGTGCACATCTTTATATGTCTAAAACAGACTATAAGTGCATTATAATTATATGAGGCTACTGATAGCTAGTTATACCTGCAAATATGATGTTTTGTGTTAGAAACTACTTCACCCCATCTCCTGCAGATTCTATGTCAAAAACTTCCTACACATACGGGTGAATCTTTACAAAAGGGGTTATATACAGAGAAAGCTCTTCTGCTGCTTTTAAGGCAAGCAGATGCAAACTTGTTACTTGGCAGACTGGGAGGAATTTTATTTGGATTTGTCTCTGGTCTGCAGAGAAGCACATTGGCTCACCCTTGGATGCCTCCTGGAGCAGGGAGAAGGAAAACTTCAGAGAACTTAATTTTCTTAACACCTTATGTTCAGTTCTGCTGGTAAGGAAATATATCAGCATACTACAAAGCTGAAGGTCTAGCAAATTTCTGAGGAAGTAATGTAACTTTTAGCTCTATTCTTGTTAATGTCGCTATCAGACTTGATCTACCTAGTAAAGTTTAAAAAACAAACAAAACCCAACAACAACAAAACAAACCACAAAATGAACTTGCTTAGGCATCAGCTCTTACTTTTTCACCAGAGCCAGGCTAAGAGTTATTGAAGTGGAGACTGGGAGAGCAGGAAGACATAGCTGTGAGAAGTATTATAATTTGGGGAAGCAAGCCTAAGAATAGAGCATGTCTTAGCTAGTATTTGCTTTCATGTTATTGGCTCCCATGGAAGAGAGGGGTGTCAGAGCTCAACTACCTTGAGCACCGACCCTTAAGTTGTTTTCTAACCTGTGCTAGAAACTTTTCCCTTTTAAAACAGGTTTAATTTTGCATTGGATCATAGGTAAAAACTTCTCATGACCAAGCAGTTGCAAGAACTCTGCTCCAGGAGCACAGCAGAACATTTCCAAACTGAAGTAGTTCCCAAAGTACCGCAGCTTTGGAAAAGCTGGCATTCCTTCACTGCTGACAGCACTGAACAGCTGGAGGGGGCTCCCAGAAAAAATGTAACCCACATTTGCAGAACTTGGGAGCATCTCTTGGGACTTGTGCCTTGGCTTTGCAGCAGGAAAGGTTTGAGAGCTGCAAGCGAGCTTCCAAACTATGCTGTAGGGCTGGGCACAGATTCACACTTTGCTTGAAGCTGTGAGGACTTTCAGGCTTTGAGGCATGCTGTCTGGAAGCAGTGACATGCCTGGCTGGCCAGAACTGTAGATACCACATCATGCAGCCCCTGCACACTGGTCTGCATACTGTGTGGTTCTGGGAGGTCCAGCTGCTGCATGACCAGAGGTCTAAGGGTTTCTGCTCCAGGAGATGGGAGAGTTGACTCTATAGGAACTCTGCCTTGGCCATAGTACCAAATCTGAAATGGCAGGATTTACTGGATGTTTATTGGAGCCATGTGTGGCATGGGGAAACAGCAGCCTTTGCCACCCTCCTCCCTACTCCATCAGATTCTCCTCGGAAAAGGAATTTTGGGAGGGTGGCTACTAAAAAGTGTTGATCTGAGATATGCTGTGGATCCTTCACAGTTTCTGAGGGACAAATGTAAAGAGCTTCATCAACAAATGAGGAAGGGGTAGGATCACTACACAGCCAAACTAGTAGCAGATTTTTGGTTTCCCTTTTGAGTGCTTTGGGGTAGAAGAGCAAGTTGCCAAGTAAATACAGGGTGAATGGAAAGGGCTGAACTAGTTCTAACAGCCTTATTAAAAAGCATCTCTCCTGCAGCAAGTGCCATAAGCTCCCTGGTGACCGACAACAGCAGCAAACCACTCGACAGCACCTTCCAGCAAACAAGCGGGGGGCAGCTTGGACCTTACAAGGCTGCCTCGTTCAATGTACCCAGTTGTGCATCGCCTCCCAAACTTGCTGATGTAGGAGATATCAACAAAGTTTCTGATGTCCTGAAACAATACCTTTTCAGAGTCGGGGATGATGGGACTTGTTTGTACGACCCAAACTTTCTAGCTGTCTGTAACCCACCTCTTGCACCAGACACAACATACAGGTATAATTCTTACTTCTTACAAGGTGATTGCTGCTCTTCAAACACAATAGGAAGCAACATTGAGTCTGTAATGTCCCTTTGTAATGGCATGATGTGAATTACCAGTCCCTAACTGAAATGCTCTATTGCAAGGGTAGTTATGAAGATGGCTTGGCTTTGGTCTAGCACCCTGCAGATGGTGCTCTATGGTGCCCTAGCATTGGTGAGTTCTATCATGTCAAATTCATGGATCAGTAGGAAAATTAATGTGTGAACTGCTGGATCTATACCTGTGTTGGAGTAGGTAATCCGGTGACAGCATCTGATTAGAAACTGCTGGTAGAAAAGGATTTTGACTGGAAAATGATGTTGAGATTATTCACCATGTATTTTGTGTTAGATGATTCTGCCAAACTGCAGATATGGAGATCCATATCTGCTTGCTCTGCTTGCTTTGTCTTGATGGGATTCTGGGGAGCCAAAGTTCTTCTTGGTCTCCAGCTCCAGGAAGCCCCTAATGTTACTGGAGACTTCACAGTGAGGGCCAGGTGGTTTGCAGACTTGTCTGACCCCTGTTGTCTGGGGAAGCTGGCCATCTGGGGAATTTGGACACCCTGACAGCTGTTACCCGAAACACTTGTTTTGCTGTTGCCAGCTATTTAAAAGCTGTAGTAAAAATGGCAGTCACATGGAGCCACATCTGCTGTGAAGACCTAATATGCTTCTGAAACAAAATACTATGGGCTCTTAGTTTTGTAAAAACTGTCTTGCCTTTCCTGTCTCTTGAGGACATTTCTGAGAACTCAAACTATTGTGGAATGGAAACTTAATTTCTTTGCCAGATCTGATGTTGGCCTGTCTCTTCAATACTCTCCTCTAGCAGGGAAAGTGCCAAAGATCTCTATTGTTGGACAAAATCTTTGACTTCCATATGGAAATCAAAACCACTTGCTGTCCTAAATAATGAGGCTCTTCACAACAGGGAATAGCAAGCTGGGAAAAACTGTTGTTGGAAAGCTATTATCTGCCAAGGCTCACAAGAATAAAGTGCAAACTGCATGACATAGCATAGAACGCTTTTCCATGATTGATTAATTCTATTTGTTCTTTATAAGGTCTCTGGAAATAGTCAGTTACCTTTGACTGTCTCCGTCTAATGCTTTGACAAAACCTGAAGTCTGACCAGATAATCCAGTAGCTTAAAAATGCTAGTAAGGAAGCTCAAATTTGAAATACCTAATTTAACACACTTTCCCCACAGGTTTAAATACGTGTTGCTAGATACCACTGAAGGTATCGTGAAAGATCAAACTCTCTGGTCTGACCCAATCAAAACCAGAAGAGGTAAGTCTGTGGCTTTGCTCAGGTCTTCTTGAGTAGCTGTGCTTGCCTTAGGACACTATTGCTCTATAAGCAACACCTAGTCCTTTCCTACAGTTTTAACAATTTTGTCAGCCTTTCAATATTGGAGTAGCAGACTTAAATATGGAATAATTCTCTACTTCTTTTGTATCCTTCAAAATAATTCTTTTAGTAAAGATAAAGTTTGTACATGCAGTTTCAGATTTGATGCACGTCGTGGTATCTGGTACTGTTGACATTTCTCAGTAATACAGATACTAGTCATACTGGCTAACCTGCTGAGGAAAGCTTATAAACTCTAAATGCTGATATTGAGTCTTAAACCTGTTTCCCATAAATCATCTAAGATTTCAGGTATAGACATAATCAGTTTGCCTCTCCTAAATCACCAACTTTCTCCTATTTGGTGGCAGTGTTCATGGTCAAAAATAGATCATAGGAACATTCTTTCCATGCGTTTCTAGTTAAATTTCCCTTGAAAATTGATACCTGGCCTGGTCGAAGGAGTGGAGACATGATTGTCATTACATCGATCCTAAGTGTTCTTGTGTTCCTTCTGCTTGCTGGCTTCCTTGCTTCTGTGTCCTCCGCTGTCATGTAAGTACTGCTACACCTTACAACTTCCAGTAAGAGTACCTAGACCCTCAGTCATCAGCCTTCTTCCTTATGGCTCCAAGCCACTGTTGCTGGTCTTCTTTGAGATGACAGACCAGATGGTGTCCTCCAAACTTTGAAGCTGGTAATGGGAAAAGACTACTTTTTCATAATCTTCCCTAAGATCAGCAGCTCTTGTAATTATTACACAGCCTTAAGCTTACTAGGTGCAAGACTTTAGTAAGGACTACTGGTAAAAAAACCAGTAGAGTTGCACATACTTAAAGCCTGTATATTCTTTCTTACATACTGCAGCTTTCCATCTATTTAGGAGTTTGGAAACTGTCTTAAGGAGTGCAGGCATTTGTAAATATTACATAATGTCCTAATTAATGCCTTGATTTTAATTTATTTGCCTCCTCCCCAGAAGAAATAAGTTAGCCCTTTCAATTAATAAGTGAGACTTTGCTGGAGCTGTATAACTCAACTAGTCTATGCATGTTCCCTAGTCTTCTGCACCCCCTGCCCTGGGAAATCAATGAGGCCTGATTGATTCCTAAACTGAACTTTTGGAGGGAATGAACTGAATTTTAGAAATGGTGGGTATCAGGGCTGCTAACACCCACTTCTTTCATTCACTTGAAAATGATACAAGTGCTCTGTATTCAGTCAGCTCTGCCAGGCTTTCCTGGATTAAAGATGTGGAAAGCAAAAACTGCATTGCAAATTATTATTTTTGTTTTTTAAATCTATGGGCTTCTCTGATGCTAAATGATATAAGTAGCAATCAGCCTTTGCAAAATGTTGTGACAGTAGGCTCCACTCAGTCTCTACTGGAACTTAATAAAGCCTTTCACTTGCCCACCAGGGGATCAGAAGATTCTTCTGCAGAGACAAGGTGCATGTCTCAGACTATTCAACAAAGTGAACCAAGGCCACAGTTAAGCTCTGAGTGAACAACCTGTAAGTCAAAGGTGGAAATGCAACTAAATTGCTACACGTGCTAGACCTATGGGACTCTCTCTTCTACTCAATGCTAGCCCAAAACAAGCTACAGAATGCAACCAGGCAACTGAAGATGAACAGCATAGATGAAATAAGGACAACTTCTTTGAAGTCTTGCAGTACATGATATCTTGTCTTGTCCTAATGAGATTTGGTGTAGTTAATTGCCTTGTATAGCACATATCAAATGCCTGAACTGAAGAAAGAATCTTAACAAGATCCTTCAACTTCGGTGGTGTGATAGAGGTTGTCTAGCACATACATCTCATCTGGAGTAAGCATTACTGCAGACCTCTCACCTGCTTCCCACAATCAGATGAACATGATGTAGCCATTTGTGTCTCAACCTTTCTCTATAGTAACTGTTGAGGAATAAAGAAAAACAGGCTGCTTTAGAGAAAGATGTTCTCAGAGAAACTAGGGATTAAAAGGTAGACAACAGGGAGCTACTGCTGCTTCCTCAGGATTTTAGTGACTATTTGTGTCATAAGACTTCCCTTTTTTCCTCTCCTTCCCTAAAAGAAAGCAAGCAAGTTCCAATTGCCCTGTATGTAGCAGAGTAATTCTGATCTCAAATACTTAAATACCCTCAAACAGCTTTGCAGGGATGAAAGCTAACAAAATTTCTTCAAAGAAGGTGTGTTCTTTCAGAGCTCCATAGAATTTGTTGGTAGGCTAGTGAAGGGGAAATATTGCTTTAGTGGGACACATGAGTATATTCACTGTTGTCAAGCTTAGCCTCATTCCCAGCCTTTACCTTAGGCAGCTGCAAGCCAGCACCCTTCACATCTTAGTATCTAGTCTGGTGGGGTTTTTTGAACTAATTCTCTTCCTTCATTTCATTATCTCAGTTGATGACTAGAAATAAATCTTTGCCCTAGGTTTGAGTTATATACTGCTTTTTTCCATTGATGCCAACTTCCATATACGATTTTGTTTCTACAAAAGACTTGAGGAAGAGCCAACATCAAAGCCCTGCCTTATACCTCTTGAGTATGTAGAAGCAACTGTCCTATTGCAGCAGCACTTACTTGTGATAAGCACAGAGCTGTCACTCATTATTGATGTTTTCCTAGTTTATCAGTAAATTTGTTAAACTGTCTCGGATTATAAATAAGGATTCTCTTTTGACATAGGTAGTTCACTATCACTGTCGTGACTGGATGATCTTGCACTGATACTTATTTCAGGGAGTGGGACTTATTCTCTTCAGACTATGAAAATTAAAAAGCTTTGTGTAAAGTCAAACATTGTCAAGATAGAGTGTTGAGATTGTAGCTTGGTGATTGCAAAATTTGTCATTTTAAGCTTCAGGACTTAGGCCCAAGAGATTTGTACACAAGCTCCTGGTGTTTGGGTATTCTTGCTACAGCATGTAAAAGCTTGCCTGCTCACCGTCTTTGTTTCAGCTGCCTAAGGGCTGGCAGGGAGAAGGGAGAAAGCACTTTAAGGGAGAGATGGGTGCTGCGCCTTCTGACTAGAAATGGATGCTGAAATACCTGGAATTATATTTTTCTGGGTGTTTTTGGCTATTGGTGCCTTCCCTGTAATTTTCTGCCATACAGGCTGCTCCAAACACTGTTCTGAGGTGCTTTCTCATTCATGTATTGGGTACTAACTTGGAAGCAATGGATATTTGAAGAAAAAGGGAGTAAAAATTGTAGGTGTGCAATGCAGAACATTAGAGTACATGAGAGATTCTTGGACTGTTTGCCTCCTTTATAAAGCCAAAGTAGTACTTCATTGCTATAGAGGGTTCTAACTCTTTGCTCTGGACCCAGTGGAAAAACAGGCTATCTAACAGTAAGTTCAGTAAAATTAATAAAGGCACGTAAGTATCCTTTCAACTGCAGACAGTCAATACATTATATTGGATGCCATATCAGCTAATTCTATTACTGGAATAAGTTCTCCTTCATTTTGTTTAAAGGACTTGCTTGAGACTGTATGTCAGCATGTATAGCTATCATTTAAAATACAGCACTAGAATAATCCAATCTGTTTTCTGCCAGTATCTATTAAGACATTCACATTAAGCAGTTTGTCTCTTCCTCAACAGATAACTGATTTTAGTCAGTTTAATCCTGCTAATGGGCCTAGTTGAATAGCTTGTATTTCTTCTTGTGCTTCATTTATATCTTTCATTTGAAAGATCTTCACTTTATTCCTTTATGGAAAAATTCAGAATGGATTATTTTTAGTTGGTGTCCTCCCCACTACCTTCCCCCAATGAAGCAGAATTAACTGTCTCAGTTGTTCCTATATCGCCATGCATACAAGCTTTGGGTTTTTTCACTTCAGCTTTTCAAAACTTCCCCAGTGTTCATGAAGTTTGTGTGAAAAAGAATTCTGCCTTTCACCAGCTTCAGATCTTAGGACATCTCTTTCTCAAAGAACATGGGAAGGAAGAGAAACTCTAACGTATTGTGATTTTTATCAAAATTTCCTTTTGAAATATTTTGTTGAAAATGACAACTCAAACTACTTTTTCTATGCAACTCTGCTTTTAGAGAGGGAGAACTACACCTGGAGCAGCTTTAGCTTTTCACAAGGTCTTGCATGTCAGTACCCATTCATTATGCTATGAACTGTATTTCAGGACTGTGCCCAGTCAAAACAACAGTCGTGATAAGTACCAGAACAGGGTCACAACTACTTTTGCCTCTCCATATGGTATTGCCATTGACCTAAATACTGACTTTTTTCTGCTCTGCTTTTGACTCCTCACTGAAGAAAGGGTATGGAAATTTCTGTTTGGAGACTATCAGGGCTGTCCTGATTCTTATCCTGATCACACAAGAAGAAATATAAGGTACCAATGACTAACAGCATTTCTTTATTACATAGACTTAAGAAACAGAAAGGTTGGCGGGCACTGCTTAATTTTGGAAGAGTGAGGATGCAAAAAGACTACATCAGGCTTTTTCAGGAGTTGTGGCCAACCTTGTCTGTATTTTTGTTCAGATATGCCTTTTGCAGTTAGCCTGCCCCACCAAAGGAAGGAACATGTATGGGTAAAACAAAGTTCCTGAGCCTTATGTATTTACATTAAAAGCATCAACAGAAAAGACAAAACTGAAAAGTGATATTTGCTAGGTGTTTTCTAGGTGTTGTACATCTATTCCTAGCTGTTGCCTTAGGCACTGAATGATAGTTATCATTTCTTCAATGACCCAGCAAAATGTATTGAAAATGCTGATTGCAAGAGCTGCTATGTGGTAGAAAATAAAGACAAAAATCACATCTATGGAGAGAGTCCAGGAACCACTACAGGAGTCCTGCTTACATTTAAGACTTCAAGGTTGTGCTTAGGTTTTATCAATGTTACACATGATGGTTGTGAATATGTTGAACTTGAGCTCTCTCTTCAAGAGAAACTCTAAGAAGACTTTAACCCATGTCTGCTGGTCTGCAGAGATGAATGTAGCCCTAATAGCATTAAGTTGCCAAGAGTATAGTTGTATACTCCATTTTTCATATCTTTTACTTGGGTCCTGGTATTTCTCTGGACAGAAAGTAATAAATAATACAAACTGTGCTGTGGAAAAACTAGTGCTGGGATGAGGTTATTGTACATATTTTCACATGTACTCTAGGTTAAGCTTCAAATGCCTGGTCTTCAGGATTGAAAAACAAATGGCATTCAGTTCTCTTTGCATCACTCATTCCAGCATGCTCTCAGCTGAGGCCCTGGCAGAAATGCTGCTTTAGGCCTGTTTAGCAGATGGACTGACTGCACTAAGATTCAGTACAGTTCAATGCTGAAGTTGTCCACTAGCAGCTATGTGACCCAACTTGTCTGTGGAGCTGTCTGACCTTAGATGTGGAAGGAAAGTGAGAAAAAGAGTGAGAGTTAGACAAGATTTGTGCGGTTTCAAGCACCCCCTTGCTTGTGTGGTTTGTTTGGGCCTGGGGCTGTCTGCTGCTAAAACATGGCTATAGGAATCTTGAGTTGACTAAAAGACTCCTTTCTGTGCCAACTGTAATAACTTTTGTGAGATTGTTAAACTGTAGTATACCAAATAAACATAACTTTTTAATGGGAGATAAGTGAGCACAAAGATGGTAAAGACATGAATATGGAGAGATGTTATGTTGCATTTTTTGAACATGGTGTGTCCATGAAGATAATGCCCTCTGCATTTTCAAACAAGTCTCTTCTGCTTTACTTTCACCAGGACAAATGCATAATTAATCAGAATTAATACATGCACAGGGTGAGGGAAGAGTCATTTCCTCCTGAACTACTTGTCTTTTATTCAGTAAGTGATTCTGCAGATTATTTAATTGACTGGTCATTAGTAACATTAGAGACTTAAAAAAAAAAAATCCCTTCTTAGATAAAGGAGGAAGCAGCTCATTTGATTGTAACAGGTGATGTTTTGGGGCAGACTACAGAAAATTAGCATTCTCAGAAGCTCCTGGTAAGAAACTCTGTATTATACTCTCAGTTGTATGAGAACTGGGCTGGGAACCTGGCAGATGCAATATTTAATACTCTTTTTCAGTTAAGTTGGGGCATATAGCATTAGGTTGTTTGGATGCTGAAAGAACCATGGCCAGTTTACTGAATTAGCTTTGCTTTTGTTTAGCTTGGGCATAAATGCAGATCACTTGCTATATATATTTGGAACCGGGGAATGAACCTGAGGAAAAGGATGCTAGCGAGCACCATACTGTAAAGCAGTCACAGTACTTCTTATCAATATTTGTGATAGCTGTGATCAGGAAACCTACCTCAAGATCAGGACCAAATTGCAAAAGACGTTTATCAATGCCTCATGGTACTGAGCATCTGTACAGTGCTGGATGCTTTTATTAATGAGCAAAGAACCTGATATTTCCTACTAGAAAGAGTATACAGGCTTGTTCAGGAAAGAAAAACAATCAGGCAACAGAGTACAAGTTTGCCTGTGGGAGGAAAACTTGCTCTAGAAATTAGGTATTCAAAAATCAGTAGCATGATTTTTGAAGCAGTCTGAGCACTCAGGAGCTCTTATTTCCTTATGGTTTTAGTAATGAAATGTAAAAACCCCTCTGAATATTTTTTTGTGTGTGTGTATGGTACTTTATCAGAAAAGTACCAACTTCCAAGTGTAGCTCTGCCACTCTGGTCACTGCACTGAGCCATCTTCATGGCTCCGACTGTTCTTTGCATATATTTTCCTGCTTCTACTGCTTAGTTCATGCCTATGTCACTACAGCCAATGTAGTAATGCATGCACAATGTTAAGGTTTGTCGCTCACCAGTGAATTCCCATTTTGACTTGACGTACCCTCTGATGCTTGGAAACAGGACTGAGATGGAAGACATTGGTCTCAGCAATATATATAACCTTATTACTAAATTTCTGTTCTTTGAATTTATTTAAAGAGCGCTTTTTTCCAAATTTTGGAAATGATTTGGGAATTCTGGCTGTAACTGCATATATAGCATGTTGTTTCAGAGAGACCCTTGTGTATTTTTATTCTGCTTAGTTGCATGGGCCTATCTCTGGGAAAAAATCTGACTGCTGTTGCGATATAAACTATAACAGTGTGCTACTGAACACTCTTTTTCTACTTGGTTACAGTTCTGTCTTTGCAAGGTCACAGTCTCATGAGAGATCAAGACATCTAGCAACTCCAGAGAAAGTGTAACAGTATGGCACCAACACCCCCCAAATCTAACTCCTAATCAACTGTAGAAATGAGGTCTTGGCCCTAAGTAAGCAGCTGTCTTCTCACTCCCCTCCCTTCTTGCACCTTGTCCTTTCTTACAACATCTGCCTGGGTAAGCTTGATGTTTAGCTGTCCTGAAGAGAAAAGCATGCTGGATATTATCTGACTGTGAAAAATAGTAACAGGCTGGCAATTCTTTTATGTACAGCTCATGTATAGCTGAAGCTGATTGTGACCAAAAATTATTATAATCACCTGGCTGCTTTACTGGGAGACAAGTTTGAGTTTCAAGCCATTCCCATTTGAACAAGTGTGCATACAGTACACATCCTTTCCTGTAACTAGTACCAACTTTCACTGGCAAAAGTCTCAGCAGAATAACCAACTTTCAAATGGTTTTTAAATAGCATTCAAACCTTCTTTGGCTATGCTTGGTAAAATGCACTGGCCTCCATACATGACTTATTGCATCAGTTCTGACCCTGACAAAGTCAAATATGATAACTTTCAATTCTAATATTGACAGTGCTCCTTGAAGAAATGCTCTGACCTCTTACATATTTGCCTGCAGGGGCTATGTGCCTATCTAAGCAAAATAACTGAACATGAGATCATGTCTCACGCATATGGCTGTCTCTCAGAGTGATTCAGCTTTCACCGTAGGTGAATCAATGTATAAAGAGCCTTTGAAATTGTTTGGATTAAAAAATAATGGTTTGGTGTATGCTGAATGCTAGGTAGGGTTTCCCCCCCCCTTCATATATTATATAAATTAATGGATAGGCCTCTGAATGGTTAAATTGAACCTATTCTGATTCCTTGTTCTAAAGGGAAGTTTGTAGCAAGCACCTCTCTACTAAACCAGTTAAGATTTAATGACGGAAAAAGAATGGCAGTATCAACACACTGAGATCACAGTTACTGTAAATCTCCTTTGATCTGACATCATAAGGGTGATTTTAAGCCATGGTGTCATGTCTTGAAGTTAAAATGTATGAACAAACTTTGCCAATGGTATTCCAGATGTTATGTCTACACAAACTTTTTTGCTTTCCTGAGAGATATGACATGAACCATGCAATTAAAAGTTGCTCTAAATCTGGGAGGATGAGAGTCTACCTGGAAAAGTGGAACAATCGGAATAAACTGTGGCCATCTGGATCTGTCAAACAGACCAGTTGCTGGCTCATTGTGTTTATCCACTCAGGGATACTGAGTGGAAGGCTTCGTGTTAGAAAACAGTACCAAAAAACCCCCACAAACCAACTTTTCTTCCAGAGGCACTTCAAGAGGTATTGTGGATTGGAGTGCAGCCAGCACTGGGGTGCAGTGCGGCAGACATTCCTTGTTGGCACTATTATCATGCATTGGACAGCAGCTTCCCAGGCATGAAAGACCTCTAAAGTGAAACTGCAAAACACTTTGCAATGAAAAATCATCAAGCTTAAATTTGCTGGTGTTATGTTTATTAAATATGAAAATTATCCAAGCATTACCTTCCTCTGTGGGTTTGTTGTCTCAGGTTGTAAATTTCTCAGGATAAAGACTGTCTTTTGGTAACATACTAGCACAATATACTGCCATTTCCTAACTGGGCATACTGTGATGTGTAACTGTGACAGTTGATAATACTGTCAACAAGTGTTAATACTCCAGATGAATTTGCCTTAGCAGAATGTAAGCATCTACAAGTTACTTGGTGACGGCACGAGTTTTATGCTCCCATCCTGTGACATTATGTTCTATTTGACTGCAAACAATAGCACGTCATTTACCATCATTCACTTCCTCAACCTCCAGCACCAACATTTTCATCTAATGCTTTGTCTGCACAGCTCTAGACCTAGTCAAGTTTTAGTAACATTGATAATAAGTCTGGAATGTCTGATCTTTATTTTCTGTTTTCCTTCCATATAGCTCTGTTGTAGAAATCTATACTATTGCTTCCTATGCCTCAGTCGGTATTTGAAAGCTGAAGTTATTTGCTATCTCTTCTTCCTCAAGCTTTCTAACATACAACAACATTCAAAGATGCCAGAAAATATGACTTATTTTCTTTAACAAAGTTGACTACATTATCTGCATTACTACTATAACCCAAAGCTGGATGTAAAGAAGAATGTAGAAAGTCTCCCTAGAAAATTTAATGTATCATAGTTAGATAAAATTCCTGAATATCAGATGGATTTTGCCACATTTTTGGCTGATCCACTGATTGCTAACTATCTTCCATGCGTGGTAAAGAAAACTGAAAGAATACAACTCTGATCAGAGGGTGATGTGGTGTTTTCTCATATCTAATTGATAAGGACCTCATTATATCAGTTGTGTTTCAATAACCCTGGTTCTTTCCAGGATAAGATTCCCAATCCCTTCTTTATATAAATAGTGCACAATATTTGGAAACAGAAAATGGATGTCACACTACTAGCAGAATATTATAGTTCTTCCCTACAAACTCAGCTCAAGTTTCCTCCAGCCAAAAAGTTGTAACCAGGGAACTGCAGAAGTTTTTACCCATATTTGTCTTGTCTTGTCTTTTCTTTTCCATGAATGCATTTCCTGGTAAGATTTTCAACTTGAGAATTTTGGATTGTCTTATTCTTGAAACTGGATGTGGCATCTTAAAAGCAAATGCTTTCTGTTGAACTGAATTTGTTTCATTTAAAAAAGAAATGGGATTCTGGCTTCTGCTACGACATGGATCTGTTATCTGAGTATCATTTACTGTGAATTATTGAACAAAAGTTTGTTAACTTCTGAGCAAGTCAACCATCTTTAGCATTTAATATCAAAACTAAGTTTTTTGTTAAAGGCCTACATGTGATAAAAAGTATTGTCTTAAAGAGTACGTGCATCAGCATTTTCTCTTTCCATTTTTTTAATCCTCCTTCTTTGCTTCTATTTAATGAATGCAAATCTGTCCCCCTCTCCTGTGATGCCAACTCAACAGCCCCAGAACTACCTCCTAATTGATGGACAAGCTGGACTACCTCCCCCACTGTGCCTTGGAATAGGAAGGGCTGTTCAGTTTAGACAATGTCTGTAGGAGCCCTTTTGTCATCTCAGCAGTAACAAACAACATTTGGGTTTTATACCATAATATACCCCAAATTACTATTTGGGGGGTTGTTAAAGAATATGTTGTAACTGAGTAATTGAAATCTAGAGGACGAGGAAACAGCAACACTTAGTTTTATATTCTGTAGCAATTCTTACATACCTAGTTCTGTGTGTGTCTATAGCTGTATAGACAGCTGTATTAGAAATTATCATTTATTTCCATTGAAAATAACTATTTGTAAGAGACATTTGTATGCATTATAGACTTCACATACAACCAAATACTCAGAAAATAGATCTGAAGTATTTCTACTGATGCCAAATTAACTAGCAAGCTGAAGAAGAAATTCTAGCATATATTTAAAAAGTAACTTGTACAATCATTTTCATGGTTGCTTCTGATGGTATTAAAAATATTAATAATATTAAATGAATTGAATTATTCTAGATATATCCAGCCATAAGGAATATTGATCTTTCAAACTGCAGAATAATAGCATACCTACTGAAGAACACAAAAGGACTGAGATGACATCATATGTGACTAAAAGGAAATCATAAAAAAAATCTTGTACTTTCCTAATAACTATGTTAATTTGGCCTGAATACAGGAACTTCTTTCTTCTGAGGTAGCTTGCAAGGGGAAGCATGTGTTGTCATATAACCATTTTCCCCAGTCCAAGCAAAATTCAGCAGTAGAGATCTGAAGGTTCAAAAGCACTAGGATTAGTTTTCTCATGATGGAAGAAGGCAAAAAGGAAAGTTGTTTACAATCCCTAGTTCTGCATCAACAGGTTCAAGACTAAAAGTTGGGTACAGAGGTATATGCATGTAGCATGTAGGTTTGCTATTTCTATTCACCTGAATTAATTCACCTGAATAGTTTTATTTGTGATGTTAATATGAGAGAGACAGAGATGGTATTATATTCTAGAAGTGTGATATTTTTGAGGGTAATGCTTTGTTTCCTCATTTATCCACAAGCTAGTATTCATAAGCAGGATCTGTGACATTTCATTATTGCACTTAGTCATATGGTGCTTCATGGCTAAAACAAAGCACCAGCTGAATTCAGTTAGTCTTTCCATTGATTTTTTTTTTTAATAGCTCTTGTATAGTGACTTTGGAGAATGATATATATTTTCTTCAAAACATTGTAAATTCTTTCTGGATGAAAGGAGTTATTTAAATACAATGGATTGTTATTTTTTCCTTAATGGTATGAGTAACTTTGGGATAGATTCTTTTCCACATTTGCCAGCGTAATCCAAGCCAAATCCATTGAAGCCTGTCCATTTTCTCTGCGTTTACACAAGGATAGCTTAGCAGCAGAATGCTTTCCAGGACCACAGCCCTTTCTCAGGAAACATCCTCACTGAGATTTGCCTAAGGTTTGAAGGATTATGCACAGTTGGAATCAGTTTATGAATATACGATTCCTCTCACGTCTCCTCCCACCCCCTGGCATCAGCACAACTGGCCAGAGCCCAGCTAGAGCACACAAGGACTAGTCCCATAGAAGAATATCACTCTTCAGTCTCGCTGAAAGAGTGGATCTGCTCTTGGCATCCACAAGAGAACCCTAGGGTTTATCTCAAATTTGGCTTAGAGGAATTCTCAGCTTAAATGTCAGTAAAGATTCATGCATTACTGATAACATATGAAGTAATTACAAGAGAATATGATGGGGCTAATTCTACATGTTCTTGTATCAATTTTAAACTCCAGTTTAATGAGGAGCTTAAGCCCGAACCTAGTTTTCAGCATGTGAGTATTGGAAAAAGACTCCTCAATACACAGAATTCTAGCAAAAGATATTGTTTTAATCAGAAATGTGTTTTCACGAGGGGAAAAAAAGAACCTGAAAAGTGTCAATGAACATCAAAATGCTTTGTCCAAGTTGTTTGGGCGGTTTTTGGTTGGTTTTGGTGGTTTGGGGTTTTTTTGCGGAGGAGGAAGAAATAATTTCCTAACAAGCTGAAATAGAGATATTATACTCATCTTTTATTAGATTTCTGTCCTTCATGCATTTGCGTGGAAAAGAATTTGCTCTAATGTTGTCTCTTATTTTCAACATTGCCTTTCTGTCCACTTATGAACAAAATTATAGCAACAAGAATGGTTATTTCTTATGTTGGTCATATTCACAAAAGTATTTCCTCCTCCCCGCCCTTTTTGGTTTATACCCAACCATCAAGGCAGCAGTAGCTATTCTTGGAGATTCAATTGCTGCACTAAGTACCTCATGCTTGTCCTGTTTATTTTTGGATTCACAGGTGGTTTTTAACTTATTGGAGCATTACCAATTACAAACACAGGAAAGTATTGCCACCCTCACAAACACATTTCTGATCTTCACTGAGAGTCAAGGCAGTGAAAGAGTCTTCCTCATCTGTGACTTCTAGCAGATCACCTCTGTATTGAAAAGGTTAGTTCAATGTCTGTGCCTATCACACCTTGCTGCCTCAAAAGATTTAAGAGCTAGTTATAATTTACAGCTTTCTTGTATACAGCTTGCAGTCTACCAGAAATTGACTGAAAACTATTTTGATAATTTCAGACATTAATGTCTTCCCCTCGTTCCCAGTACTATTCCCAGGCAAGCTTTAACTAAGAACATGCCCATAAGACTCTACAGTCACCTTGAGTGTACTGTTCTGAGGTATCTACTGCTAAAATCATCACTCTGTGTAGGAATACTGTGAGATCATGCCAGAGGCAGTGCTAATCGTTTACTGGTGCAACACCAGTTGTCCTCATGTTTAACCCTGTCCTTTTTAATGCACTGGTCAGCAGTCACCTCACCCTGCATCCTGAGATCAGAATAGGTCTGCCTATGCATGTCTGTTCTTTATTTTTATCATTAAAATGCACAGTTAAACTAAATTAACACCCTGCAATATTAAAAAAAAAAAAGGGGAACAGATGGATGCTATCAGAGGAACAGTGACTGTATATCTTAGCCTGTTGGAGCTGCAGGCATATGACTACATCACTGATTAGGCCCTGGCCTGAGGTTAAGCTCACTCAACAGGATGTGAGAAACTACTGAACATGACATGAGAAATTGCTGGACTTGACAGATAACGATGTGAGGAGCTGATAAGTTACAGATAGTGCTGTGAGGAGCAGCTGGACTTCACATGTGGTTAAAGGGGGAATTATATGAGAAAAGGACAAACTTCATGGGCGATGGAAGAACACTGCTGGGGACCTTTAGGGGAGCAGAACCTTGCAAGGTCATCTCAGTAATATTATAAGGCCAAGATAACCTAAGAAATCATGTCAGAAATTACACATTTGGGTATGTGTGTCGCAAAACTGGGACTGGTAGGGAAAAGTGAGACTACTTATTTAGGAGGGGCCTGAGCTGATGGCTAAGAAACACAAAAAGGTCACTGAGGCATGCAGATACTGTAACTGGGGCTGTCCCAAGCAGCACTGTGTTTGCTCTGCAGAGGGACCTGGACAGGCTGGATCGATGGGCTGGGGTGAATTGTATGAGGTTTAACAAGGCCAAGTGCAAGGTCCTGCACTTGGGCCACAGCAACCCCATGCAACGCTACAGGCTTGGGGAAGAGTGGCTGGAAAGCTGCCTGGCAGAGAAGGACCTGGGGGTGATTGTTGACAGCCGCCTGAATATGAGCCAGCAGTGTGCCCAGGCGGCCAAGAAGGCCAATGGCATCCTGGCCTGTATCAAAAATAGCGTGGCCAGCAGGACTAGGGAAGTGATTGTGCCCCTGTACTCGGCACTGGTGAGGCCGCACCTCGAATACTGTGTTCACTTTTGGGCCCCCCACTACAAGAGGGATATTGAGGTACTGGAGCGTGTCCAGAGAAGGGCAACGAAGCTGGTGAAGGGTCTGGAGCAGAAGTCTTATGAGGAGCTGCTGAGGGAGCTGGGACTGTTTAGCCTGGAGAAAAGGAGGCTGAGGGGAGACCTCATCGCTCTCTACAACTACCTGAAAGGAGGTTGTAGAGAGGTGGGGGTCGGTCTCTTCTCCCAGGTAACAAGTGATAGGACAAGAGGAAATGGCCTCAAGTTGCGCCAGGGGAGGTTTAGACTGGATATTAGGAAATTTTTCTTCACCGAGAGGGTTATCAAGCATTGGAACAGACTGCCCAGGGAAGTGGTTGAGTCGCCATCCCTGGAGGTATTTAAAGGACGTTTGGATGAGGTACTTAGAGACATGGTGTAGTGGTGGGTTTTGGCAGTGTTAGGTTTATGGTTGGACTCGATGATCTTAAAGGTCTTTTCCAACCTATATGATTCTGTGATCATTACAGCTTGGAGCAGGACAATGAACCAAACCTGTTCTGATGTTGCCACATGTCAAGCTCACTTTCACAGTTAGGAGAGCTGCGGTGCCTACCCTTGCTAGCAAGGAAACACCCAGGACAGACAGATATTAGGTATCACTCTGTAGGAGCCCTTTCCAGGCCTGATGGCACCATCCCAAGAGAGTCGTGTTCAGATTATGCTTTTACCTATGCAGGAGGAATACAACATGTGACAGCTATCTTCAGCTGGCATCCCTCCTTGTGCCAATGCTTACCCAGCCTCTGGGTCTTGGAGGAAAAAATATATCCCAAGGGACGCTGCTTCCCCCCCATGCTTTGACACCCTCAATGTCTATACAAAAGATCTCTTCCTACTGATGCCTTTTCCTGCCACACCTTACTGCAATCTATGTTACGTCCTGAGCTAACACTTTCATAGTATAGTATAAATATTTTGTTGTGCTCCTCCAATTGCATAGTTAACACTTTTGTTTCCTACTATTCTTTGCAAGCTGTGATGGACATGAATCAGATCACTTCTGTGCATAATTTCTCTACTATACAAATATACTTCTGGGGAGAATCCCAGTGTCTTGTGTTATAGCAGCTAGGGATTTTTTTTTTAAATGGACATTGATGGGAACTATAAAGTGATGACTGTTACAAGCTGTTAGGTGGGGTTCTTCCACAATCACATCTTTAACTCATCATCATTTTAAACATATTGCATCTGCCAAATGAAATAATAATATTGTTGTTTCATTTAACTTGTTTAGAACCTTTTACCTCTTAAAAAAATAACTCTTACGCTAGTACTGATGATAGGAAGGTACAAGGTTTTGTGGTAGACTGGTGTTATCTATTTGCCTAAAACTAAAACATCTTTTCCTGATTGCATTAAATCCTTACGTAGAACTAGGAGATGCACTAGAGAATTATATGAACGACTAGTCCACGGGCAGTAACTTTAAAAAAACTACAGTAGAACTGATAGCAACAGAGGCAGTTCATTCTTAAAATCAAAGAGATGTTTTCTTGCTCTACAGCCACAATCTGATATCTGAACACTCAATGCTCATGTATTACTATGTGACTAGAATATGCATTGTTTTATATGTTGTACCATTCAAAGTAAGTCTAAATTCTATCTGGAATGTAATGCATCAGCTTCACAAACCTCCCACTTTTGTCAAATATCACGAATAACAGTTTCCAACTTAAAGTGTGTGAGATTTCCAAACACACTAAAGTCTACAGGAGTCTTTCTTATGATGAATGGGTTTAGACCAGACTCTTGAAGTGTCTTGCTGGTAAAGTGATGAAAGGGCTCCATTTAAACAGACAACCTAAAACTGATTTGAGTGAATATATTTAGGATAAACTCAGAAGCACAGGTACAGATTTAGGGTAAGTTTGGAAGTCAAAACAAACATTTCTTAACAGGATAAGAAATAGTGACAAATCTAACCCAAATTCTGTTTCCAAAACTCCTTCCTCTGAACAATGGTAAATTGAATTCTGTGGAGGGCTTTGATCTAGATTTTTCAAATGACTGATATCACATGGTCCTGTCCTTTTCCTCTATTAAAGCAATATTTATTACAGTTTGGACAGAAGTGACATAATATATAGAAAAAACATAATACAGAGCTAATGAATAAGACAAATACAGTATGCTAATTTCATAGGACTCTACTAAAGTATACTGTCTTTGGTCTTTCCCAGGCTTAAGTTCTTTATTTTGGATGAAGGAGCTACAATAAGTGCTCACACAGATTGGCCAGTCTTTAGGATGATAATGTAATCTTTCAGCTGTGCTCATCAATTTTCTTTATTTGCTCTGACCTTGCAGTAAACCCCCACACACAGTACTGAAACCATTTTCTAAACAATAACCTTGCAAAATTTCTACCGCTCTATTACACTTCATTTTGCATAACTGTTTACATGTGTACTATATCCAAATGGCAACATTTATTTTACAAGCAGAGTCAGATCCCTGGCTACATCTATACTAGTAAAATAAAACAGATCACCACCTTTTCTCTGGCCTTGAGGGCAAAGTGACACAGCACAGCTCACTTCCACGTGGCTAAATGCTTTCCTCTTCGAACAGAAGGGCTTTGTCCATACACTGTTGCGAATGACACCTGGCTAGTGCTGTCCCCCAGATTCTGTCTGGACATTGATTTTTTTGAGCGTGCTAGTTGTCATAAGCCAAAACTCTGCTGGGAACTAGCCTGACAGTACAACAGTATGGACAGCCATGAGGCAGAGGTTGGGTCCATAACTTGATCCTGCTTATTAGTAAGGTTGTAGCTGCTGGTTACAACTGCATTGATATCCAGCATTAATTCCTGCCCACCCAAGCTGGTATGAGCTAAATCAACATCTTACAGCCTGCACTACAGCTCCTACTGCAGCTTAGATCAAATGCAGAAGCCTTTTAGGAGTCACTTTCTCTTTTCTGACTGTCTTTGTTCACAGGTAATAGCCTCAATATCCAAATCGTAAGGCACAGCTACGTCCTGCTCTATGTTGAGGTGAGACCAACACCCTTCCACTCTTCCCATCTTTCATTTCTACAGGAAAAAAAACAACTTATCAAAGGGCTGCAGTGTGCCTTGCCAGTTCTCCAGTCTGTGGGAAGAGAAATCATGAGTATGTCCTGGAAAACATGTGCTTCAGAAAAGCTGTGGAACAGCATAGGAGGAAGGCAAGAGCTGGAGGACTTCATGGGCTCAAGAGGTGTCCCATGCCCAGGGAAGCTGCAGACCCAAAACAGTGAAAAGCAGGACTGGAGGGTGAGCGGTGACAAAAATATATAGAAATTCTGAACAGCTTCTGCATCTGGGCAAGATTGCTCCAAAGGGTTGATATGAAGAGGCTTAACTTGCAAGACACACACACACACATGTACATATATATGTGGCAAACTTTTCTACCACAGTAGACTTCCCTTAGAAGTCTGTACTGTAATTGTTTTAGAGATAATAAAACTATTTTGGTTCAATAGTTTATTGATCTAACATTTTCCCCTAGACATTTAAAAGCTTACCTGCAGGCAATATATTATATTGGCTTAATTATACAGACTTTAAAACTGACTTAGTCAATACACGGCAATATCTTAATGAAAGTAGTCTTAGATCAATTTACATATAATTCTACTAAAATAACCCTGAGTGCCTGCTGCATTGACTGAGTCCAATCTTACTAAACTTAATTTCTGTAGCTGACATAGCTTATCTAAAGACTTCTTCTTCAGATCATCTTCAGCTAAACCGTAATGAGTCTGAATGCATGAGTATTTAAATGCATATAAAATCTTATATTTAGATTTTTAAATACTGTTTGTATTCTTACGCTGAGATATAAAACCAAAAAAGCCAACTTTGAAAATCTGCTGCATCTTCTTTAATGTCTTGTAGTTTTAGGGGTTTGGGTTTTTTTGCTTTTTAGTGGTAAGTTTCACATAGGATGGGTCATTTGAAGGGCAAGTGGCAAGAAAATCAGAGAGTGCTGTTCTGCTTTTTGTTGTTAGATGCTTCCTGTTTTTTGGCTTAGTTGTAGCAACATCTCATGAAAGTAAAAAAGAAATAAGCATAAAGCAACCAAATTATGATTTCCTTCCAGATAGTAAGAACTGCAAATATAAAAGAACTGGTTTTGAAAATAATATGATGTGAAGAGTAGTATATCATGGAGGTAGCATAAAGAATTAGAAACAATGCAAACTGGGTAGTAAAGATATGCAATTTATGAAGTGTGTGCAGTGACAGAGTTTACCTCAATTCCTCATGGAAGAGATGAGGAACAGTGACGAACAGTGATGATTACTTTGAACCTTTAATTTATGTCCTCTGTAGTATAATATAAAACCCACTATTAATTGAGATATTAATATGGGAGAAGGCACAACTTCTAATTTTTTGAGAAGCAGTATTTCTGACAGACTGGACTTTGCATCTCAACACATACATGTATGATACGTATTAGCCAACTATGAGCATACGATCCTGGGTATGTATCCTTTGACATTCTATTTAGAGCCTTGAGTCAGAGGTCATCTGCCTCATAGACTCAAGTCTCATATTTCATATCAGTAGGACAATTTATGATACACTGTAGTGGTGTCCGATCTTCAGATTAGCTGAACGTCAGTTATTCTGCTGACTCAGCTCTGCAGGCTCCTTACTAATATTTGAGAGCTGTAGGCCTCAGCCCATCTTCAAATCCAGACTTACAGCTATGCTGTAGATAACCTGAGGAGTTGCCTGCTTCTTGGGCCAAATTACAGTATTATTTAATGTCCTAAATGTTCTGTGACCATTACCACTTGAAATACTTTGGCCGAGCCTACTTAGACTTCTCATGTAACTGATTAGTTTTCACCTGGAATAGTTTTTACTGCTTGTAGATCTGATCTCAGTGATTATAAGATCAAAATAAATTCTAACAGTTGCACTTGCATCTAAAAAGCTGCTGCTGTGATCTCAAGGAGGAAAGATGCTAAATAATTTTTGCAAAACAAAGCAATGTTGAAAAATGTTACAGTGATGCCTGAGTGAAAATAGCAATATAGCAAGCCTCTGCAAAATTCTGTAATAACTTTCATATAATGTATTGTCTATAATTAAGTAGAAAGTTATAGAAATCACCCTGAACTTCAATTAACCATTCTCAATGGAATTCTGTTCTCAATCCAACCCATGAAAGGCCCATTGAATTCAATGGGACCTCACATGTTTAAGCACAAACAGACTATTACTTTGGACTTGATCCAAAGTCTATTGAATTCATACAGAAGACATCCTGTATACACGCAGTGGACTTAAAATTAATCTCTTTCCAGTTTTTATCTTTCAGGAAATGAACTTTTCCAATACCTAAGAATTAGCTAAAGACAGTGACTGCTGATTACTTTCATAAAATGACAATGGTATATCAAAGTGGATGGCAATCCCCAATAAGAAATAAAAAAGAATGATGATAACAGAAATGTAGCTGTAGTTCTCAGATAACCCATACTGAGGTAAAGGATGCTCTTCTAGCCTATGCCGGGGGAAAAAGAGCTCTGCAGCACTCCATGGAATGTGCTGACTGATTTAAAAGCAATAAATACAACACAAATTTAGCTTACACATGAAATATATTAACAGTGATCTATTAGCAAAGTTGTTTTGTATCTACTGATACCATTATTTGCAATTTAATATTTCACTAGTCTTAGATTCTCACTAGGCATTCACATTCACATTTTTAGCTGAAAAACGTACAATAATCTACTTGTTATGGTCTTGATAAATTATGATGTTTGGGCTTTCAACAAACAGGAATTCTTTTCCTACCTCTCTCACTCACTCCAGTTTGTGGTTTTTTTTCCCTTCAATTCTGGCCATTGGTTTGAGTGTCAAATAAAAATGGAGTGATGTTCATAAACTAAAGGACAAATACGTCCTGATTCAAGTTGCAATAACACTGAATCTTGGTTGAAAGGAAGACTATTCTTTAACAAAAAAAAAATATTTTCCAATTATTTCCTTGTAAAGGTGAATTATTAAAGAAGCCAAAACCACATCATAAAACATTTAATGAGAAATTTTTAGTGCTTTCTATACACTTTCCAAATTCAGCTAGACCTGCTTAATACTTGAGAGTTACACCTACAGTAAAGTGGGCTATGATTTTTTTTGTTTTAAATCCTATGAAAGTATAGTTACAAGCAAAAACCCTTGTGTGGACATAACTGCATATTCACACTGTGGGTGACCACAGTCAGTACCCTAGAAAGCATACTTGTTACGTGTGAGGGAGTCTGAGTGCATTTAGGAAAACAGTGATTGAAAAGCAGCTTTGATAAGCACTGTATCCCAGCTGGTAGCATCTGCTGTAGCAGAAAGCTTGGCAAAGGCATGGGTGAAGCAGAAGTTGGTTGTTATTACAAATAGATACATTTTTAGAACATAATATAGAGATCACCTGAACTCTCCTACAATGCAGTCAAACCACAGGTGATGGGTCAGTATTAGCCACCTATGACAAGACTTAGCCACCTATGACAAGTCTTGATACTGCCTTCTGTTTGACAAAGAAAACCTCAAGATTAGCCCTGGAGTACCCAGATAATTTATTTCCTTGGTGGTGAGGGCAGGGAGGCCCATCCAAAGCCAAAGGTACAACTGACACTCATAGCACTGATCTGGAATCAGAGGAGTGGTGGTACCTATGGATGGCAAAGATTTACTCACATGTCACATGAAAAATATGGTCCACTCAGGTGCATAAATACACATTTTAGAGTCTGCAGGGAGGAAGGTGCATTCTCCAAGACTCACCCAACACGCCAGTGTGGGAGATCCCAGCACAATGATTTGGACAAGTCAGACCCACATAGGACCATGGTGTCTGTGCCAACAGATGGAGCCAGCGGGGTGCCTGCTGGGGTCCTCCTTTGTGTGCTGGGAGCCTGAGCGCCTGTCCTGGATGGTGTGACTGCTGCCACGAAGCAGAGATTTTGCAATGCTGGTGCTGAATGTAGCAGGGCAGGAGCATCTCAGTGGTTCTCACTCTACTCAAAACCTAGGCCCGAGCTCTGCTGTCTGATGACAAAGGCAGAACTGGCTCTTAGTCACTTAAAAACTGTTACAGTTAGAATATGTGACTTAGCTGAGAAAACTGCAAAGGTGATGAAGAGAGAAGGCTTTCTCCCACAGAAGGCAAACAGAAATAGGGCATAACAAAAGAAAATAAAGTAAAGTAAGACAACAAGGGCTACTATTCAGAGGAACCTCGACAGGCTGGAAAAAGTGGCTGACAGGAACCTCATGAAGTTCAGCAGAGGCGAATGCCAGGTCTTGTGCCTGAGATGGAATAAGCCCATGCAACAGTCCAGCCTAGATGATCTCCAGAGGTCCCTTCCAATCTAAATCTTATGATATTATACTGTTTACATGCTCATATATATACACCAGGAACCAAGTGTATATTGGTTTTCTAATACAGAAATAAACTACCCACAAATGCACAATTATACAGTTAAAAAATATGGTATGAACAAGTACATAAGCTATACAGTAGAGTTGCCACACATATAAACTATAATACAAAGTACATCCTCCAAGCAGTTATTATCACACCACATGATAGGTTTTACTTTTCTCTGAAGGCCATCCAACAGATGCCTCAGCTGCAGGGCACTATGCCAAGCAATGCTTAAAATGTCCTAGAAGTCATAGAGCACTTTGCAGACAGTTCATCTCTAAAGGGAGTTATTTCTGCTTGAGTACACAGTTATGGTTCCTAGGAACTATTAAGATACACAAGGTATCAAGAGTTGAACTACTTGTGTATATACTGTTGCCCTTATTTGCATGTGCAACATTTAAGAGATCCTCTCTTGTAAAAACAAGAGCTGGTTGTGCTCTGTTCTGCAAAGAGAGCAAACCTGGCTCAGACTGTAGGATGGCCCAGTGCTGCTTTGTTTAGTACCACAGAATCTGTTCCACACAGAAAAGAAAAGCTCCAGATCCCATACCTGAAAAAGACTGATTTTTGCAAACTGCTGTACTTTTATACACCAGGTTATTAGTATGGAATTAAATAACATAAATGTAATGCAGGATCCCCCTTATATAATTCAAGATATTTCACCCCAGGATGAAAAAGGTATTTGCTTGAAGGTAAACATTTATATCATACATTTTATTACTTCAAGCCCATATATTCCTTTTTTTATTCCTCTACTGTGTTTGAAACCTGGGGTATTGCATATGCCTGGCATGTTCCCGATGTTATGCACCGTTTTCTAAGAAATGGAGTATTTACATCATTATTTCCAAAGACTTATCTACACTCAGAACTGAATCATCTGTAGCTGAATCAGTGTATATTGTTTCAGTTACAATGCCTCCTGGGCACTCATCCCACAAGTCCTGGATTTGCGCCTAGAGAAGCAGTGGGTTCTGGGAGAATTTTAAAACCACTTTTGAGCTGTTGGACAACAGACAACCAAGTAAAATTTTAAAATGCATTTCGTTAACAAGATAAAACTCCAGGAGACATTTCATTTTTTTATTTTTACTGGTAGTGTTCTCGTTCAATTTGGTAAGTTATATCCTGCATCAGCTTCATGCATTACCTATGACAAGCTTGCTCATGTACAGCAGAAGCACATGTATTTTCATACACGCTGCATATTATCTGGAATTTGTACCATGTCTCTATTCTGTGAGCTTTTTTATAATAGCACTGATAATAACATATATGGTTAAGCTTTCCCACCACTTTCCATTAAAGGACCCAGTCTTTAGCTACTTGACGACCTTCCCAACATCCAACCATTCTGACTGATGTTTTGCAATAGGTTAAAAAGTACTCCAGAAAACAGACTTAAACAATTCAGCACTTTCTAAGAGCAAGGCTAAGGAAAATCATTTGGTTTGTCCCTGTTTTTTTCCCCTTGAGTGCCTGTAGCACTCCAATGTTTTCTGCCAGGAGCTTGAAATTTCATGTGAGAGAGAAAGGGAGGGGAAAAGGCATAGCATATGTGCCGAGTAGGAATTGCCTCACCTTCTTCTCCTCATGAAAGTAAACTATAACAAGCTAAAACATATTTTTAAAAATTCCCATGTGGAGAAGGCTGAGCAAGTCCCCAGTAAGACCTAGCAACCTCCCATCCCGTCATCCCACTCTGCTCTCACCTTTCAAGTGCCCCCTCTCCAAAACAGGGAAAGAAGTGCCAGCTGGAGACACCAGAGGGGCAGCAATGGCTGCTGGTGGCAGGGGCAGTATGGCTGTCACATATAGCACTGGGCCCAACAAATCCAGCAGCCCAGGGGCCGAAGGCTAGGCAGCCCTGGCCCTGCCCTGCTCTATGGGCCCTGTGCCTGGCTGCTGCATAACCAGCCTCCACTTGACAGTATTGGGGGGGCGGGCTCTTTTTCTGGTGTTTGGGATAAAATAGGGCTGAATATACAGATATCTCTTGGAGAACTGAGGGTGAAGCAGAGCTCAGGGGCCGCAGCATGGGCTCCAGGGACCCTGGTTTGCAGGCAGGAAGGGACAGCTGAGGCAAGATGGCGCTGCTGCGGCTGCAGGGGGGGAAGATGGCTCCTCAGGACCGCTGCTGCCCTGGTGGCAGGCTGGGGTGTAGGTGCTGGTTCTCAGGCAGACTGCTACAGAAACAGCAAGGGGACTAACCTCATAAAATGCAGTTTTCTCCATTAAGAAAAAACCACTCCCAGCTACTTACCACTCTAGCTTGCTGAGGCGGCTGAGCCCATCCATATAGGAGAACGGTTGAGTTTTCCCAACTGCAGGTTGACCCAGGCCCCAAGAGGCAGTTACCAGCTGTGGCGGGCAGCCACCAGGCAGGGCCTGCAAACTCCGGACCCACAAATCTCCCAGGGCCCAGCTTAGCCACCAAGCCTCCGGCAGTGCCCCTGAGGGGCTGGCTGCTGTGGGGGGGCAGCTCAGGGCCACTGTGCCCACACCTGCCTATGGCCTCCAGCTGGGAGCCAGTGGCCACCAAGGCTGAAAGCACACCACAGAACAGCTGAGCCCTGCTGGGGTGAATGGTCTCTATCAATACCTGGGCCAGGAGCTTAATTACATTTTTTTTCAGCTTGACCACCCGAAGAAACAGGCCAGCCTCTCCAACAGCTCTTGAACCTGCTGAGCACCTCCAGCCAAATTTGAGTGAAGTGTGGTGATCTCAAAGATAATTACGATTCCACTGAATTAGTAGCCATGGCAGCAGCTGGGCAGAGGTAAGTGCCCTGCTACAGCGAAGACAGGCAGAAACTGTTGTCTCTCCCTTGGCAGCAGAAGCAGCATGGCTCTGGCTTTAAACCAGCAGCTGCACTAGTATAACTAGCCATTGGAAAGACACTAATGTATAGGAGAGCAGGTTTCTTAGTTCTGCTGATTAAGAAGTAATTTATTGCAATTTATTTTCATTTGGTGAATTGAAAAGGCTCTCCCAGTGTTTCACTGCCCTGCAAGGTGCAGTGGTAGCTGCTTTTGTTTGCCATCACTCCCCATGCTATGGAGCAGGGTTTGCTGGTAGGTGATTGCATGGAAGGGTTTGGATGGGTCATGAGGTGTTTCCCACAGGGCCTGCCTGATCCCCTGGCTGAGGCCATGGCAAGGGTGGTGGTGGCTTTGGTGGCCCAGGTGTAGTGCATGCTGCTCCTTTAGACTGGGAGATAGTTCACGGCTGTGAAAGCCCAGCTCCTGCCTGCAGCAGGTGTCTGTGGGCCTTGTCATGTTCCCGACCCTGAGTGAGCTGTGAGTGAGCCACCGAGGGTGCCTCGCCTCAGGAGCACAGCTGGGAGGCTGCCCTTCCCTGCAATGGTTGCTCAAGGGCTGAGGTTACACTTGCAAGATTTCCTAGGGGTGATCTTCTCTCAGTAACTACTTGACTGCAGAGGAGGGAGGAAACCATTTGGTTTAAATGGCTCAAGGGGAAAAGTGCATAATGGGAGAGGAAGGAAGAGATAAGGGCAATACAGCCTGCTAAAACTGGGATTGATTGGTAAAACTATGCTGAAGGGAAGGATGGAGAGTGATTGTGAATGGGATTTACAGAGCAAACAGACCAGAATTAGGCAATGGGAAGAAATGGAGGCTGAAATGTGTTGTGCAGGGTAACTAAGATGGGAAGAAACCATGAATTGGGGTGATAGCAGAAGAAAAGAAGAAGAGGGGATAGCCAGATCTAGTTGTCTGTATGTAAAACAGAAGGAGGGACTGTGACTGTGAGCGAACCAGATGCCCGTGATGGGCAATGAGCCTGGGGAAGAAAGGACAAGTCTGACAGGGAGCCAAAATGCTCAAGGAAAGGAGGGTGTTCAGCACAAAGAGCCAGAAAAGGGACAAAGTAGGACTGCACCTCATTGTGCAAAGGAAGCACAAGAGTAGGGTAAGTGCTGAGGGATAAGGAAAGAGGAAACTAACTGTGATCTAGCGAAGAAACTATATTGAATGTACTGAGTGTCGATGACTCTTTCTCAAACTGAGAGTACGGCTGGCTGGGTAAAGAACTCAAGATTGGAATAGGAGGAACGAGAAACATAGAAGGAACTAGGGAGAAAGGATCACCTTGGTATAGAGGCAGGACTCTCTAACACACTGGCAGGAACAGAACAGAGGTGGTGCTGCGTGCATAAAATTGGAAATACAGAATATAAAATGCTTCCCTGCAAACCTGAACAGGAACTCAGGGTTCCTGAATCTCACCATTCCTCTGCTGTTCCTGGTATCCATGAAACCCACAGGGAAAGAGCTCCACCCATCACAAGTATCTGTGTATTTAGAGCATGTTAACTTTTCTCCCATTATCAGTTCCTTTCTTCACTTAGGTGACAAAGGTCCTTGACTTGCTTCTAAAGTCTCCGGTCCTAAAAACACATAATGGAATTTTGTCTGTTTGTCTTTCACTAACCTTACACTCATAACAGTGTTAAAAGAACACTATGGCTGCAAAGTCAAGTTAGTTAAGAATAGAAATCTGTATTATGGATATTTCTGCAATATTAATTTAGCATCTTACTTACAGGTGTTATGGTACTATCTTGAATTGCACGGTCACAGATTATTTCTTCCGCCTGCTTCTGTCTCTGCAGATGAATCAGGTCTCTATGCCAGATAACACCACTGCTTTGCATCAAACAAGGAACAAAAAGAAAACGACAGTCTCAAAGTTCAGGCAGTCCATCCCTACCCAGAAGGTAGCTTAGTCTCTTGAACTATCATAGAGTTCTTGTGCTAACCTGGACAAAAACACCTCAACAAAAATTTTTAGTGTGATCAGTAGTACTTTGTTCTTTGCTATCTGGGTGCAAAGAACCCATATAGATCTGAAGATCCAGATCTGATTTGGACAAATACTTAACCCTCCCAGCTACTGCTGTAGTCAGTGGAAACCGTGCTTTGAATATTTAAGGTACTACAAAATTCAAAGTAGTAGAACAAAACAGATTCTAGTAATCTAAAAATAGGCAACCAAATTGATAAATATTATTTTACTTTAATTTCTCCATGAATCATTTTTTCTCCCATCAGTCAAATAGAGATAATATTTCCTCTTATCTCACAGGAAGTTTAAAAATAAATGACAAGACATTATATAAAGAGAATATTTCATTGCAAATAAATAAGTAGCTTCATATTCAGCAATGGCTTAAAGAATGTGCACTATATTGAGCACAAAGGTTGTATGTTTGACAATAATGAAAAAAAAATTTTTGAAGCAAGCACCATCCATCCTATCTACTAAAAGAAAGAGAGGTAGGACGGGGGAAAGAACTGTGTATTCCTATAAAGTAGCATCATAACGCAAATCCATGGTGAAGCAAATCGGGGATGCACAGGCAATGTTTACTTTTCTATTTCCTGGCTTCTTAGCATTTGAGCTTGAATCCTACTGTAATGTTCTTTTAAACCTTTTGCAAGGGATTTATTTAAATTTGCTTATATTAACATACAAACCTTGCAGTAGGTTTCTCCAAGTTAGTCTGTAACGCTCATCAGCCTCTAGTTAAATTATTTATTCTGCTCACTTTCAGTTACTTAAAATAAATTACCCTTTTTATATTAATCATGAGTATATTTACATAATGCTTTCATTCGGAAGCATTTAAGTCAGATAGTGATTGCTATGCCTACCAGTGCAACTCAGCTTCCTACTGTTTAGTAATACAGCTAAAATATAGAACTGGACTTGTAAACCCAAGGGATTCTTCCTAAACCTACTCACTACATTCCTGTATAAAATCATGGAATGGTTTAAGCATATGGACAGGAGGTATCCAATTAAAACTACCAGAGGAAGTTAAACAGAAGAGAACTATTCAAATAGGGATTTGACTAAGTCATAAGTATTAATACTTATCTCAGTTAAGTTTCTATGTCATCAGAAGAATAGCACAGTTTTTTGTTGTTACCTTCCTTGAATTTTATTTTAGTATGGGCAAAAGAAAAATCTTACTGACTTACCAATGAGCACCAAATCCTATGTATACTACCTGTTGTTTTGGATCCCCTTGGCCAAATACCAGTTTCTGTAGCTTCTGCTATGTAACAGGAACACAGCCCACAATAGGATGGCTGCAGACTGAATTTGATCTTTCTGTGATTAACAGCCTTGCATTACTACAATATACTCTGATGCCTTTCCAGGAAATATTTCTGGGATGCCTGTCTTTGCAAATATTCTTTATAAATATTAACCAGATATTTGTGGTGTGTATATGCTTATGCTGTCTAGTCTAGTGATAGTACAGATTTTCTTTTTTGTTTCTACAGATCTTTTGTTGTAGAAAAAAAATCAAAAGACTGGCTTTTTATTTTGCTGAGAAGTTGAAGAGTGAAATAGAAGGGGTAATGACTTTTTGTACTAAAACTCTTTGAAAAGCTTTAATCACAGTGCTGGTTCACTTCAAGATACCAGGTCAAATCTTAGCCTTTTATGTAGGAGTAATAAAATGCCATTGCACAGGATTTCTTCAGGCTCTAGCATCTCATGGTGTTGAGTGCCAGTATTTGCTGTAGCTAGCAGGTGAGGAGATACCAACTGAAAATGAACAATGAGCCTGAAGGACATGGAAATCTTGGGAAATTCTTGTTACTCAAACCTTTTAACTCTTTTATCTTTCCATGAAAAAAACAGGACTAACACCTAGGTGAAACGACCTGGAGGTATCTGGATTTTCTCATAAGGACGTTTTTCAGCCTGGAACACACTGCATAGGTAAATTGGTTTTGATATTCTTTTTTTTTTTTTTTCCCCCATCTCTGCTGCTAAGAGTCACTGTAAGGGATGTAGCGGGAGAAGGCAGCCATTTATTAGAAAGCTGACTTTTAAAAAGTTACCCACAAACTAAGTAGCGTTTGCTATAATCAAGACTGCATTAGTAGAATAAACCTAATTCTACTTTTATAGTTTCTTATTAAGAATGAGGAATTCTGGAGAGAGCCATATTGCAATATGAGTCAGTACTGGAGTTGATAACTTGCACAATAAATCCAGTAAAACTGGAGATTATGGAGCTTTTTATGCCTCATCTAGTTAAGAAGACTCGGAGCCAGTTCACAAAATAACAGACTGAAAATTTCTTACAGAAATTTCTTATTGTAGTATATTCTAGTTAAATATTAAAACTCAAAAGTAACCTATTAGCTTTTTCTGTAGAATGCAGGACCTTCATATTATAACTTTTCAAGCATTTATGGGTTACATAGTATTCAAGTAGTTAAAGCTGAGGCCTGAAGACATTGCTATGATAATCCTGCCTGAACGTCTTCTTTCTGTGATATACTATCTATGAGTTTCTGCATGAAGGCTCAGATTCTCCAATGAAAGAATGGAAGGTAAGTGTCCAAATATCCCTGGGCCAGGATCTGCGATCTTTATTGGAATGATAGCATACATTATAGCAAAACACTTTGTTACAACATGCGTTAAATGGGACTTGTAACTGAGAACTCACACCAAAAATCATATACAATACATAATATGGTTCTCCTCTGTTATGTTAATCCAAGCAAGTGTAATGTAAACGTGGTATAATGCTTCATTTCTCTTTAGGCCTATGACAGGGTATAAGGCATGGCAGCTGGCTGGATACAAAGAACTTTGCTTCTTAAGTAAGATTTCATTTGGCTTGCATTCCTGGACTTAAGCGCTACATTCACAGCTTCCCCTGTAGACTTGGTCCTGACTTCACAGGAATTACAATGATAGATAACCTCAGCTATACCCCCAAATTAGGAGTCAGGCACAACTATTTAAGCCACAGGAGAGATCATATTACCAACCACCTCAAAGCAAAGGTTTGTTTACTAGAAAATACTTGAGATCCGCACAGTCAATAGCATTATTATGCAAACAATTCCCCAGTTGATCAGTACATTAGACAGCCAGTCTGACTGGCTGCTGCAGGGTCATGGGGTTCCTGTCCTCAGGGCTCCTTCTTGCTGCAGTTCGAGAGAAGTCCAAGATCTTAACCAATGCTTCTCTGCTGCACTTCTGCACTGCATACTGGACCCACATGCTGGTTGCCTTTATAGCTCTCTGCTTGCTGCTCTGTTGATTGTGTTTTTAAGCTTGTTAAATACATGCCTAGGTAGAAGTAGCAGCCATTGGACCACAAAAGCCCAGCCAAGCAGAAAAAAAACCTCATTACTTAGTACTGCATCTGATATGTTCTAACAGAGCAGAGTAACACCTCTACTTTTGTCCCAATTTTATATATATTTTATTTCTGCAAATATTTTGGCAAACATTTTCAACATCTGATATTTGACAACCAAGAAAGACCTTTATGCCAGTTCACCAACGAGTTCTTAAAATAACATTCCCAAGGTTCATTTCTCTTACGTAGCTATGTTTTTTACCAACCAGCAACTCATTCAAGTAAAATTTGACTATTTGCAACTTCCTGTCTGGCTTTCTCTCTGCCCATTCTTTACAGTAATATGCTTGATTTAAATCCATTCCTTCCAGTCTCTATAATGTTTTATTTCCTTGTACCTTTTTTCTCTCTTTTTTTTTTCTTGTACTGTCTTCTCTTTGATCTTGTTTTTGCTCCTTTTTTCCATTACAGTTCTGCCTCTCCTTCGAAAGGGCTTTTCTCCCTTTCACACTGCTTCACGAATTGTTGCTGTTCAGAACAGGTAAAGGCCTTGTGGCAGAGCGTCTTTGGTTTTTTTTTTTTTTTGTTAGAAAGGTGCAAAAGACAACCTATTGAATCAAAGGACATTCCAGTCAGTTACACTCCTTAGTTTCTCAAAGCAAACTCATATATTCAGACTTCATTATAAACAGTTCAAACTAAATTCAAGGTCAGAAAGACTGCAGCTAACAGAGCTCATTTCCCCCATCATTCACCCTTTTTAATATATATTTTTTCCACATATGAGTATACTGAAATGATTACACTCTCACTGATGCTAATGTTACTGGACTCTAGAAAATGGATTTTAATTATAGGAATTGATTTATTAATAATTATTAATCCAATAATTATTCATTTAATAATTGTTAATTATTGGATTAATTTATTATGGGGGGAAAAAAACCCATGGTAAATGGATTGAACAGGTTGTGTTTAATCCTAAAAGGGACCATACTATAAAATTATATTCTGGTATTTTGTCCTGTATTCAGTGTTGAGTCAAATCTGTTATTAAAGCCTTTTACTATTAAAGCTTATACTGCTATTCAAAAGAGACCTCAAAAAAATTTCCCAAAAAGCTGTAGCTTATCATCTCTTCCCTGCCTCGTTGAAAGCATAGGACAGCAGCAGCAAATTGTACACATTGAAGAACACTGACTGCGATTCAGACTGTGTGAGAGAGATAGGTGCACGGCAATGCAGAACTTGCACGTAGCTAAGCTCTGTTAAGTTGACTGTAGAGAGACCTTGTTGGTCCCTGTCACTGAAGATGTGCTTATCACTTGGCAACTTTAAAAATAAGCCCTAGTGTACACCTGCAGTTACATGCAGAATTATTTGACAGATCATGTCACTCTGCAGGGCTTATACACATACAGTGCTGGAAGTAAAAATTAAAAGGTTGTCTTTGAAAATTAATCTCTATGTTCAATCATAGGTAAACTCTAAGTGAACTGACACTGGCTTTTGAAAGCATACTTTGAATTTCTGATAGTATCTTTCTTCTTCAAAGCATTTTATAAACTATTCTGTTTACAAAGATGACAAACTAGTAAGATCCAGTCAGCTCTGAGGTAGAAAAAAGTAATCACCTACCAGGGGGTAACTAACAGTTCCATTGTGCATGTAGAAGGAATTTTATCTCAATCAACAGGGGCAAATTGGCTTCCTGCTATGAAAAAAATTAAGACACGAGTTAGTTGGTGTCTTGAAAAGATACTTTTCAGCAAGCTCAATAAACTTTTATTATGAGTTGTACTTGTTTTCTTTCAAACCAGCAGGTTCCGGCATAACATAAACGAGGATTTACTTTATCATAACTTATTAAACAGCAAGATGTCAAAAGTAAATTAGCATTACATCTCAGTACATAAAAACACAGCTGAATAATCAGACTCATTGCCATTTCCAGCCAAAACCAACCAGCCGCATTTCTTATCCTGATTACATCACCTCGAGTAATATTTCCAAAGTCTGCAAGAAAGCCCAAAATAAGCAACTGAATTAATGCATTGTAAACATATAAACATATGAATTTACTGTAATATGAGAGATAAATCTTAGGTTGAATCAAGTGGTAAGCTTCTGTAGTTATTTCGTTTAAAATATGTGTTCTGCCTCTCAGAGTTTCTCAATTGTAGCAACAGTACTTGCCTGCCTTTGTTGCTTCTTGAAACTCCTTCCTATTTCAAAGCTTACAGGTTTCAACACACTTCATCTTCTTGCTGTGACTTTTGCTACTGAGCTTTATGCCAATTTTCTTGTAACAGTGTTTGCTTGTCTCTCTCCTATACAGTTTTAATAACAAGGAAATACAATGAAAAATAATACATTGTTGACTCTTGCTGTAGATTTGGAAAACTATACTAAACCTCCTTTTGATTATTTTATATGTCTACTTTTGGACCACGTTGGATTGAAAAGTATTGATATTCTTTGTCCTTAGTGACTCTCCTAACCCCTTGCAAGGGAATCCAGAGCTTACATAATTTATTACTGTTGTGAGTACTGTTGGGGTTTTTCAATAATAGTTATTGTAGTCTAAGGATATAAAAGGAGCAAGACTTACAGGAAAAGGTAATAACATCTATCAGATGAATTGATTCAGACTGAAAAATGGAAAGCTTTCAAGGGCCTTTCTTCACAAATATTTGCTTTCATATTGCTTTTTAAATTAATGTGAAACAAAGAAGAATAGTAGGTATTGTGAATCTACAGGGTGGGTCTGACCTTGAGTCTTGAGCTCAGGAAAATATTTAGCAAGTCTTTGTGACTCCTATCTACAGCTGACAAAATATTCTAAGATATTCAGCAAATTGTTTAGTAATACATTCCAACATTATTACAAGGCAGTGTCAAATGGCATTCCAAGCTGGATTTCCCACATAGTTACTGGGGTTTAGGGAGCAGAATATCACCTGGTTCTTTTGAAACACAAGATCTTTGACCTTCAGGGCTACTGAACCCTAAATATCAGTATGTTAAAATACCTTGCTGAGTACCCGGCAGTAGCAAAGGGTGAAAGACAAAGAGCTAGAAGTGTTGCAGAGCTTCTCTAACTCAACAAACTTCAGTTTTCAGGTGAGACTGTAGTTACATTCTTTCTTCTCCCTTCCTGTTCTCTCTGATCCTATCCTCCATCTTCCTTACCACTATGAATATGATTCTCCAAACGTTTGTTAAGCCTTTCTAGGGACGCTGCAATATAGTGATATAAAAAAATGACGAAGCGAGAAGTGATGTCCAGGGAATATTACATGGACAGTTCACAAGGACACAATGTTCCCACACAAAGTGAAAGTTAGTGACGTCAGTGCCGTCAACACCACTATTCTTGCCAAAAGTAACACCAGATATGGAGTAAAAACAATGGGTTTACGTGTCATCTCTAAAACTGGCTATCCTTACCAAAATTCTTCCTAAAACTATACTAGAATGTCAATGCAACACTGACATTTGACGAACAAAAGAGAATGTTCAAATCTATCATATAGGCAAGCAAAACCTGTGAATCCTGATTGTACCCCAAAACAATAGAAATGACTGACTAGAGAATCAAAGAAAATATTTTAAGACCTATGTTTGGGAAGCTTATGCCAATAAGTACTTCAAGTCTTCAAAAGCCTGTAAAATGGTATCACGAGTAGTTTTGAGAACTCCAGTTAAGAAACTAAAATCAGAGAATGACACATTTTCAACACAGTTTTGCAACTGGAATTCGGGGGTACGGTTCTGCGATAGTCTCCTTAGGCACAATTAGCAGCCTTTACGTATCTGACTGCCTGGTTTTCATGCATAGCTGACTCCTCTCGTGCGGTGGTCTCATTAAATCCACAGCGTTGCAAAGAAAGCTGGGCACTGCTGTTAGAAAATAGGGTGGAACTGAGCTAAATAGTGTTAATCACACGCCTTAATAAGCCACGGTGAAGGGACTTTGAGGTTTTTAGGCTTTGGCTTTAAGAGATTAAAAACTAAAAAAAAAAAAAAAAAAAGGCAATTTGAAGAGGAGGAGAGCTTTGGCTATTGGCTTTCAAACGTGCCTAGCTGAGCAAGCTAGCTGTATGTGAGTAACGGGCTGCTTTGCTGTCCCCGCAGATAAGACATGCCACCTGCTGTTACCGCATCACAGTGTTATGCTTAATTATGCCTCCGTCACCGCAGAGCGTCACGCCTGCGCTCCAGTAGAGCCTCGGAAGGTAACTCTGCTGTCTCTTTTTGCTGCTCTTTTGTTGTTTTGCTTTCTCCTCACCCGAATACTTTTTATCTTTAATACTTCTACCATGTATAAGTTTTCATAGCACTAACCCCATTAATCTTCAAGTTTACCAGTGCCTTTTTTCCTGTAACTGATAACTGATTCTTCTGTTCACACAGACTCGTAGCCTGCTAATTCGTATTTTTGCCTGTAAAGAGTTTCAAGTGTTTTTAGGGGTGCGTGAATGTTACCCATCTCCATTTTTTGAAGAAAGCAAGGCGAAGGAGCGTGCACCGACTCGCCCAGCATCACCTAGCTTGCCGGCGGGGTGCAGATCTGTTCAGCTCCGCTGCCGCTCAGTCATTGCACAGGTTTGAGTGACAGGGGTCGCATTTTTCAAGCAGATATTAATGCGGCGAGTGCTGCCCCGCGGGGCAGCCGGCATCAGCCGGCCCCCACCCGCCCGGGCCAGGGGCTCCCGCCGGCGCCGGGCGGAACCGTCCTCGGGCGGAATCTTGCTCCTAGGGCGGCTGTTTCCCAGCCGGCGGGGAAAGCCTTTGGGGAGGGGACGGCCCCGCCGGCGAGGGCGGCGGTCGCCGCGGGGGGAGCCTCGTGCCGCTGGCCCCGCCCTGGTGGAGCGCGGCGGGGGCGGGGCAAGGCAGAGCGAGGCCGCTCCCATGAGGTAACGGTGCCGGAGCTCGGCCCGATGCCGGCGGGGCCGGGGGGCTGGTGTCACCGCTCGGGTCCGCGCCTGCCGCCGCGTCCCCCCCCCCCCGCCTCCAGAGCCGTCTCCCCCGGGGCGGCAAGGCCGGGACCGGCAGGGCGGGGGGATGGCGGCCGCAGGGCTCTGCGCGGCAGGTGGCCTGGCCGGGGGGGCGCGTGCTGCTGAGCTGAACCGCCGGCCGCGCTGCCGTTGGCGGGGCTGCGGGGCTGCCGTTCCCGGGCAGGCCAGGGGGCAGCAGGGCCTCCAGCCCCGCCGGCGCAGGCCGGGCCAGGGGAGGCCGGCGCCGGCAGCGTTGCCGGGGGAGCGGCTCCTTTTCACTCGCAGGTGAGGGAGGAGGAGCGCCGCCGGCCCGGAGGCCGGTGTGCGCCGGCAGGCTCTCGCCATGCCCCCTCGCTGCGCCGAGTAACGCCGGTTCAGTTACCGGAGGGAGACAGGGAACTTAACTCGGGAGAAACTACTGTCCTGCCCAGCCTGGTGCTCTTGGCTTTGTTTCCCAGAGAGAATCAGCGGGCACCTGGGGTGGGTAGGGGAAAGAAGCTTCCCTTTGCCTGGTGCTACCGTTGTGTTGAAGGTTTTAGGCTGTTTTCATGTATTAAACTGCCTGGAAAAATCGTTTGGTTCAATCAGACCGTCGACTTGAAGTTCCAGTCAGATAGAGCTCGTATTTTATGCATAGATCCTTAAATAAAACTTACTTTCTCGAACAGTAAGAAAATACGAAATTAGAATTTGTTCTGATGAACCCTCCTTGTGTTTGGAATAAAGACGCAGCTCCCATTCAGCGCTTTCAGGCATATCTGGATCATAGCGGGGTCCGATTTCCAGGCTGCCATGAGAAAAGGTTGTTGAAAAGCAACTGCGCACGCCTTTGGTTAGTCCAGTGTGTCTTTTTAAAAGTAAACCACTGTTGAATGCTGGTGCCCAGGTCCTCTGTTCTTCTAGGTTTGCTCATTGAAGAAGTGATTACATCTAATAAGAGAATATTCCAGACTGGTCACAATTACTCAGTACTCAAAGGCATGGAGAAATCTGAGCTTTGTCATTTGCAGCCATTTAGCTGTTTCAGGTTGGTGATAATTGCTGCCACTTATTTGCACAGCTTCTGCTTCCAGGAAGCAACTTTAAGGGATAAAAGGAAACAATGAGGTCTAAAATGTTGGTACTGACAAGCATCCTGTGGTGAGATGCTAATTTTATTAATTTTGCTAAGTTACTCATGTAATTATTATAGCTTTCTTGGGGATTCTTTTCCAAATACTTCACTGGATAGGGTTATAAAATAATACAGTCTTTTTCAGAATAGATAAGTTGCACTTCCTTCATGTGTTTTTGCATTGTGAACTCATCACTTTTCCATATATAAAGGAATCTTTTTCTCTAGATTTTGAAGTGTTTTGCTCTAGATAGGTTATTGTTCTGAGTTTTGAATGGGCTAACGTTCTTCAGATGATAGTGTAGCATCTTTGTAGGATACTGTCAGCAAAGGAAGGGGAGCATGGAGAAAATAAATATTACAACAAGAAAAGATTTTTCCACTTGAAAAGACATTCTGGGTGCATTTGCAGAAGAGATCTGTGTGTCTTCCTCAGAAATGCTGATGTGCCTCTATCATAGGGTGGGGTTTTTTGGTTTTGTTCTTGTTCTTTTTTTTTTTCTTTTTGGCCTCGTGATCTCCAAACGTAGGCCTCTTGCTTCCAAATTAGCTTCCAGCATGTGAACCTGAGAGCTGGCAAGTAGCCTTATGAGCCATAGGGTCTGGCAGAACGCTTATCTGAGGGATTAGGATCTGCAGTCTGCAATCTCCACAACCACAAACCAAGATGTGTTTCAAAGCCAAAGAAAAATACATCCTTATAAAAACAAACCCAAGAATTAATGTAATGAAACTTGGGGATTTCTAAGTGACGATATTGTAGCCAAATTCTCTTGCCAAGATGCAGTCCTTCTTATGCTTTAGACATAAGACAGTATAGATGATACAGAAATAAGTTTTTACTTAAAATACTTGCTGAGGAAAAAAAATGTTTCATGTTATGTGGTCTGGTAGAGTAGCCAGGTGGCTAGCAGAGGGCCTCTCATGATCCTTATGTGTTGCAGAAGTCCGGTTTCCACAAACTTGGTTGAATCAACTGATTATTATTAAAAAAATAAATTCAAGAAATGCATTCATTTACTTGAAATGAATTAACATTTTACTGGGTATGATAAATTTTATCTTGAATTTAGACACAAGTATTTTTCAGCTGCATGAATAGCCATATCTCCATTAGCTTCAAAATGTCAGTTGACTGAGCTTAAATGGAGCTGTGGTAGGTTTACACACTCATGCTTTGTCAGCTTTGTTTCTATCAGTGTGTGGCTTAACTAGGATGTGACATACAGAGTCTTGATTTTAAAATACTTGATAAGAATAAATAGAAAATGCTAACAGCAATACATCTGGTTTTAATTTTGGCCTTTTTTAAGGTAGAAGCATTAAGAATTATTTTACTTTTTGTTTTACTTAGGGCTCAGAGATGGATTCGTCAGAACGATCAACAATTGGAAGTGAGCAGAAATCCAGGTAACTTGTATTGCAAAGGTTATACAAGACTGTCTCTTAATGAAAATCTGAAAACACAGTGGAAATAAATACATTACTGGAAACTGGATACAAGAACAACATCATACTTGAAAACTTGATATGGTCCCAGAAGCTAGTTTCTCCACTGGCTGAGTGCTTCATGCTCAGTTAAGCTGTTCGTGAGGAATAAATAATATACTTGCTGAGAGGAAACCGTTTGTGCTGAATGTAGCAGGAAGGCATGGGGATTATCAGCAACGTATTCTTGGAAGGCATTAGCTAGCAACCTTATCTACATGTTTATTAATTGCTTTGCCTGAGGCTGTTTCAAGTTAAACATTATAGTTTTAGCTAGGTAGTTTCAGATGATTGTGAAATAAGAGGTGTTAAACATCCATATTACCAGATTAATAGGAATGAAAAATTTGTAAAGGTAGTTTTGAAAGTTGAAGGAATTCTAAGGTTCTGTATTACTGAAATCCTTGTTTGTATATGGTGATTTCACTGTATGGTTTGGATGCATTTTCACTTCTTTGCAAAGTAATCACGAAAAGCAGACTTGCTCGACAGTTTCTTGTGCTGGCTTGCGCAGTGAATAGCGACGTAGAACCAAATATGCCTTTGAGAGTAATCTGTGGTTAGTAACATCTGACTAGTGGACTGGATGAACCCTTGATCTGAACAAGCATGACTGTTCTTATGTTTGTGTATCCTAAAGTAAGAATAAATGAGAATAAAAGATACTGCTTTTTCCCAGAAAAACAAAAATTTGTTTCTTTGAAATATTGTGGCTTGTCCCTTTGAAATAGTTCTACTTACTTTCAGTCACACATGTATTAAGTAAATCGTTGGACAGTCCTTTGACTACTTTTTTGAAAATTTCATTTCAAATGGTGTTTGGCTAGCCCAGTGGACTGAAAATTGGTAATTGTCCAGTTGGATCTCAAAGACATTAGTGATTTGAAGTTGTTGCCATTTTTTTGGCTTTAATTAATTATGCACACTTACTTGTCTAAAATGACAAAAAGACTTCAAGTACATTGTCGGTTTGGGGAAGGCTATGAACTGCTGCCAATACTATTCTGTGTAGAAATGGAGAACTCGGTTCCTTTTGGTTGGTTAGTATTTTGCACAAGCATTACTAGTTCATATGGACTTTTTGAGTCGTTATGAGATCTTCAGACAAGTTAGTGCACTGTAAAAAATGAAGATTTTTGTTTTCTGTTTTAAAGAAAATTCTTAAAAAGTCTAATAAGAAAGCAGCCTCAGGACCTTCTTCTTGTAATTGGAACTGGAGTAAGTGCTGCAGTAGCACCAGGAATCCCAGCGCTGTGCTCCTGGAGAAGCTGCATTGAGGCTGTAATTGAAGCAGCTGAACTGCTGGAGGTGCTTCATCCGGGAGATGTTGCTGAATTTCGTAAAAAAGTAATCAAAGATAGAGACCTGCTTGTGGTTGCACATGATCTCATCAGGAAAATGTCACCAGTGAGTATGTTTACAATTTACATTGATTTCTAAAATTATTATATACTTTTATTTTGTTATCATTTGTTATGAACAAAAATGCTTTTCAGCTTTCTAAAACTTGAAATTTTTCTCATAAAAATTGAAATTTTGATGGTAATCATATAGTACACTGTACATTTTGGAGAGGCTAAAAAATCCTTGGTTTTTAGTGTAAGTAAGCTTTTGTCATAATTAATGCAAGCAAGAGTCCTGACTATTAAATATTTGCCATAATGTTTCTTGGAACTGAAAGAGGAATTTATAGCTCTGCTGCCTAAAACTAGAGATACCCTGAAAATACAGGTAAACCTTGACCCTACTGATGCCTTACATCACACAGACTTAATCACCGCTGCAGCTGACACTTCACTGAAGACAGTCCGTACATGCCCCGTTTCAGCCATTCATCTTAGGTTCCAGAGATTTTCAGATTGTCTTAACAGGTTCGCCAAGTCTTCTAGTTGAAATAATTAGGCTGACATACATACTGCTAAGTTGTAGGATGTGTTGAGCCTTTTGCAACATGTGGTGAGCTTCTCTACAGGCAAAGTATAATAATAACCTCTCTCTTTTGGGAGGAGTCTGCATGTATGGTTAGGCTTTGTAGCAGATTTAATGATTAATACATTTTTCTAAACCAGGAAGCAAAAAAAAAAAAGAAAAAAAAAACCCAAACCTCTAACAGACTCTGAATCCAGGGAATGATAATTTTAGTACACTGAACAATTTTCAAAGCAGTAAAAGCATACTGAGAAAGGTGAGGTTTCCATGTAGTTAGGCCAGTAACTATATTTGGCTTATAGACAGACATTTGTTCTGTAATACAATTTATTGAATAGAAAGCCCGTATATTTTATAGAATTGTTACATGTTCTGTCAGTCTCAGCAGATACTCTGGGCAAATGCAACCTACGCTTTTAGGAAAGTGTACCTCCATGTTTGTTTAGAAGTGACGAGTGAGGATTTAACTGTAGCAAAATAGTTTTGTTTCATTGTACCTGTATTACAAGCTTCCTTGAGAAAAACAGACTATTATTTTGAGCTATGTTAAGTGGAAGCAAGAGCACCTGAATAATTTGAGATTGGTTTTGATGGTTTTGTACATTCAGACCTTTATGCTTTGTATACTATGTGAGCCCTTTTTAAAAGAAATGCTTTGGCATTAAGTAGACAAATGATGTGGGTTTTCTGTTGGAGGCAATTACAGTGGTGCACAGGGTCCTTATGAAGTGTTCATCTTTTTCTTTCTTCAGCGTACTGGGGATACGAAGCCCAACTTCTTCCAGGATTGCTTAATGGAGGTGTTTGATAATTTGGAACAACACATTCAGAATCCTGTTGTTCTGCAGTCAATCCTGAGACTCATGGAGAGAGGCACAATGGTTCTGACTACAAACTATGATAACTTACTTGAAATATTTGGTCAGCAACAGGGTAAACCTATGGAATCTTTAGACTTGAAAGATAAGGATAAGGTATGATGAGAGCAGTAAAACTTTTAGACTTATAATAAGAGAAGGCAGCTCGTAAGCTTCATTGAAAGATGTTTTCCTGTTTAAAGAGTGTCAAGGCTAAAACTTCTTAATTGGTAAAGCATGTCTGTAAGCTAACAGCAGATGCACAGACATTTATTTTACATGTCTTTTTATTCTGAATAGTCTGCTAACAGTTATCAAAGAGAACTTCAGTGACACACTTATTAACCACTCCCTGAAAAAAACCCACTAACTTATTTAACTTACGTGAAGTAATTGTTACAATCACAAATACCATTTCACTTAGCTGGTAGTTAATTTGCTGGTCATATCTTTTTCTGTCAGTGTTGCTGGAACTTTCTTCTCGGTTGAATGCTTGTTTAGACCAAAAAGCCAGAGATATCTTCAGTATCAGCAATCACCTCTTTATTATAATGTAAAGTAAGCTGTGTAATCAGTAATTAAAATTATCTCTTGCTGCAGAAAAGTGCAAAATAAGTTATTTCTGCTTTAGGTGGTTTTATAAGTTAGGATAGCTGTATAGTTTTGCACAATCTTGGTTATTGTAGTATATTATAGCATAACAATAGAATGTAACTTGCGTGATTTGCATTAGGTTCTTCAGTGGGCAAGAGGTCATATAAAATACGGAGTTCTTCATATTCACGGCTTATATACAGATCCCTGTGGAATGGTGCTAGATCCCTCTGGATATAAAGATGTTACTCAAGATCCTGAAGTCATGGTTCGTGTGATCTTTAAAATTTTTACTATGTTTTGTCGAACTATTTTATTGTAATCACTGCATACACATTACCTAAGGCTAGGGTTTTGTCAGATCGTATAGATTAAATAATTGGTGCCCAGAAAAACGGCAGTATTATTCAGAAAGCCAGCTATGTTGCTAGGGCAATGTATGCTCTTGTATACTGCTTCTTTGTAAATCACAATCAAAACCTTCAGTTGTATGTCTTAGTTTTAGAGTTCTTTGTCTTTATCTCATGAAAGAACATTATCCCTGAAATACTAGACACCAGAACAAGGATTCATCACCATCTGATTGCTTGGATGCATTATTTAGGGGCTTAAATAATGCATAAACTGTTGTTGGCTCTGGATCCTGGCCTTAATGTCGTATCTTAGGTATTCTAAGAAGTCAAACATTTGGTCAAGAATATTAATTTTCCTTATTTACAGATTGACCTAACGGGAGCCTAATATTCTGTCATCATAATTCTTTCAATTTAAAATTCCCTTACTGGAAATATTTACGTGTCTGCTTAATTTTGTATGGTATCTTTGATTTTGAATATAATTTTTTTTCTAGAAACAGTGCTTATGAGATGTCAGTTTGCCCTGATCCTAAAACATATGCTTAATTCAGTTCAATAGCCATGTCTGCTCTGCTTCTCCTTTTAAGTCTGACATATTTTAAAAGTTCTTACCTTGGCCTTTTGACTACTGACGTAAACGTAGCTCTTGTGTGTTTATATTTCTTAACAGGAAGTTCTTCAAAATTTGTATCGAACCAAGTCTTTTTTGTTTTTGGGCTGTGGAGAGACTCTGCGTGATCAGATATTCCAAGCTCTTTTTCTTTATACTGTGAAGAATAAAGTGGATTTAGAACATTATATGTTGGTGCTTAAAGAAAATGAAGACCACTTTTTTAAGCTCCAGGCAGATATGCTGCTGCACGGAATAAAAGTAGTGTCCTACGGGGACTGCTTTAAACAATTCCCAGAGTACGTACAAGATCTGACTGCACAAATCTGCAAGCAGAGAAGTCCAGGTAATGTGTCCTCTTTAATAGGAAAATTTTGAGTAGGTACATAGCAGGATGCCATGTCTGAACAGTCAGCAGTTGGTCTGAGGTGTTGACCTCGTGCGTAGCTAGCAGTAGGCCTGTGCAGCATCTTTGCTTATGAATGGCATGCAGAGTTGGAACACATGACAAAATTGTAACCAAATTTATTTCTGTAAGGTCTGTGGATTCTTGCAAATTTAATCTTTAATTCTGAGTTTGTCTTTTTGTAAGTGTTTGCTTAAGATGTTTACTTCGTGTATTTTTTTGGTGTGAGCTACTCTAGTCAAAATACTCTACTAGAGTATTACATTATATGAAATATGATATATCAGTAAGAGAGACTAAAAGAATTGAAGGAATTAACTGGTGGGATAAGCTGGTTGAGCCACAATATCTGATTAAGCATAGGATGGGAAATTAAATCAGTACACCCAATAGTGTTTGGCTATTAACCAATAGTTAGGGCTAATGGGGAGAAAACCTGAGTGTGAGGATAATGTTTTGTGACAATAAAATAGAAGAGGCTGTGGAATAATACTCCATTTGTGACAGTGAATGGCATTCTGTAGAGGGCATTTAATGCTAAAATGGGAAATAATTTGATACCTTTGCTGAAGGCAACAGTCCTGCATTGACAGGGAGCTAAATTTTACTAACTAGGTCCATTCACCTACTTGCCCGCCCTGCTCCCTTCCATCCTGTCGTCTCTCAACTTGTAACATTACTTAGCTGTAACAATGAAGAGCCTTTAATACAAGACCAGGGAAAAACAACAACTGTATGTTGAAGGAAAGAGATTTCTTTAATGTTTTCCAAACAAGGACAGTTCTACTATGGCTTATCCAGAGAACTGAGGAAAATGAGTAGATGACCTTGGGAAGAATACTGTTCCACAGCTCTTTTATTTATCATGTCAGTGAAACTGTTTTGTCTAAAATTATTCCCAAGTGGTGCATAACAGGAACCTTCCCCTTGCCCTCCCTAAAAGAAAACTGCAGGTGTGTGCCCAGATTATGTAATGGTTTTTGTAACTGGATGAATATTACATTTAGACTGGATTACATTTTTTCTTTCCATAAAGGCTAGGAAAAATATTTAGCACAGCACCCAGGTTTCAGGAAGTTTGTCTGCAGTGTAGACACCTAAAAGTAAGTTGGGGTGCAATTTCAGACACTGAACTAGCCTCAGCCTGGTAGTTTGTTCTTTGACATACTGCTGTTGATGGATGTGATGGACATACTTTTCATAGTCTGAGCAGTGTCTAGAGCCTGTTGAGTCTGGAGTACCCCATTTATCGCAAAGCAGCCATTGATGTCAAAACGGGGTGGGAGATACATTTACGTAAGCTCTAAATGGAAATGACTGCAAATCAGACTATAATGCTCCCCTTTTCGTTCAGTGGAATTACCAGTTGGCAATTATAATACTTGCAAGAAGAAGGACCTTACTCTGACTTCAAAATCTTTTTGATCTCATACGTCAAGATTCCAAACAAAACTGTTTTCAAATGTGCGTAACTGCTCTTTACATTACCAAACTGTCAGGTTTCATTTTTTGCATGCTTATTTACAAACTCTCTTTTAAAAAATAGCAGAAGGAGTTTGTTAAAAGGGTTATATGAAAGAAATGAGAAATGCAGGCCCTGATCCTGACAGGGGGCTTCAGCCACCTGGACATCTGCTTGGAAAAGCAGCACAGTGAACTGCAAGCAGTCCAGGAAACTACTGGAGTGCGTTGAGGACAGCTTCCTAGTACAGGTGATGGAGAGCCTGACCAGAGGAGAGGCACTGCTGGACCTGTTGCTCACTATTGGAGACGTCAAGATTGGAGGTAGCCTGGGCTGCAGCAATCATGCCCTGGCAGAATTCTCAATCTACAGATGAAGCTGCTAAGTCACTATCCATCGTATTTGAAGTCGTGGCAGACTGGGGAAGTTCTCAGTGGCTGGAAAAGGGGAAACATAACACCCATTTTTTAAAAGGGAAAAAAGGAAGACTTGGGGAACTACAGGGTGGTCAGTCTCACTTCTGTGCCCAGCGAGATCATGGAGCAGATCCTCCTAGAAACTATGCTGAGGCACATGGAAAACAGAGAGGTGATTGGTGACAGCCAGCATGGCTTCATGAAGGGCAAATTGTGCCTGACAAATTTGGTGGCCTTCTACGATGGGGTTACAGCATTGGTGGATAAGGGAAGAGCATCTGACATCATCTACCTGGACTTGTGCAAAGCACTTGACACTGTCCCACATGACATCCTTGTCTCTAAATTGGAGAAACATGGATTTGATGGATGGACTACTCGGTGGATAAGGAATTGGCTGGATGGTCGCACTCAGAGTTGCAGTCAACAGCTCAATATCCAAGTGGAGACCAGGGACAAGCGGTGTCCATCAGGGGTCTGTGTTGGGACCAGTATTATTTAACATTTTTGTCAGCAACATGGACAGTGGGCTCGAGTGCACCCTCAGCAGGTTTGCTGATGACAAATGCCGATGCTGTGTGGTGCTGTTGACATGCCAGAGGGAAGGGATGCCATCTAGAGGGACCCTGACAGGCTTCAGAGGTGGGCCCGTGCGAACCTCATGAAGTTCAACAGGCCCAAGTGCAAGGTCCTGCACATGGGTTGAGGCAATCCCAAGCACAAATACAGGCTGGGCAGAGAATGGATTGAGAGCAGCCCTGCCTGAGGAGAAGGACTTGGGGGTGTTGGTTGATGAGAAGCTCAACATGAGCCAGCAATGTGCACTTGCAGCCCAGGCCAACCATATCCTGGGCTGCATCAAGAGAAGCGTGACCAGCAGGTCAGGGGAGGTGATTCTGCCCCTGTACCCTGCTCTCGTGAGACCCCACCCCGCGGAGTACTGCATTCCACTCTGGGGCCCCCAGCATAAGAAGGACATGGGCCTGTTGGAGTGAGTCCAGAGGAGGGCCACAAAGATGATCAGAGGGCTGGAGCACCTCTCCTGTGCAGACAGGCTGAGAGAGTTGGGGTTGTTCAGCCTGGAGAAGAGAAGGCTGCGGGGAGACCTTATAGCAGCCTTCCAGTACCTGAAGGGGGCCTACAAAAAAGCTGGAGAGGGACTTTTTACAAGGGCATGTAGTGATAGGACAAGGGGTAATGGCTTCAAACTGAGAGAGGGTAGATTCAGATTAGATATAAGGAGGAAGTTCTTCACTATGAGGGTGGTGAGGCACCGGAGCAGGTTGCCCAGAGAAGTTGTGGATGCTCCATCCCTGGAAGTGTTCAAGGCCAGGCTGGATGGGGCTTTGGGCAACGTGGTCTAGTGGAAGGTGTCCCTGCTCATGGCAGGGGGGTTGGAACTAGATGATCTTTAAGGTCCCTTCCAACCCAAACCATTCTATGATTCTAAATACAACCTTGCTATTTTGGGATGTTGCATAAAAGTATAAAAACTTTTTGGATGCTAACTTGTGCTGTTGCTGTCTCTTACGCTTCTCTAGATGCTGATCGAGTGGACAGCACAACACTGTTGGGTAAGTAATGTTCTTATTTTCACAGAAAGTTTCATAATCTATCACAGAGATAAAAATAAGTTTCTTATTTACAAAGTAATTAAATGATTATTGTGCAGCACTCTGATTTAGCTCTGAAAGTCTGATTAACAGACTCTCTTTTTACCCTCTTACTTTCTTTCTACATATTAGCAGATAACTGCTGCTTTTCAGCTGTCAATAAAATGACAAATGATAGAATGGAAAGCTCCAGAAAACATATATAAAAAATTATTAATGCTGATCAGAGTATTCTAAGATGATAATAACATCCATGAGGTTTTAGCTTAAATTTCCAAACATACATTTGGCTATTTTGAACACTTTCCTTAAGAAGATATAGAAGAGTGAATCTCCAGCTTAAATGTGTCATACTGAAGGTGAATTTTTGGCTAAGCATTGTTCAGGTATCTTTGTGATACTTCTGTGAATAAGCAGAGCAATAATACATTCCAATTTATGGTATAAAATAGCAAAACTTCCCTTTGAAACAACACTTCAACTTAAAAAGATTACACTTTGAAGATATTTGTGCTGCTGCTGCAAATTGTATAAAAGTATCATTTCATTATTGCATACAAGGGTCTTTGGCGTTGCAGGAGATTAAAAACCTCCACTTTTTCACAATCAAAAAGTACACAAGGTCCAAGATACTTGAAAGTCAGAGATTACTTTTGTAATTCCAACTAGATTTTAAGCTTATCTGTCTTTCAGATGAGTTCATAAATCACTTTTTCAGTAAAGTAAAATTAGGCATCAGTGGAGAAGAAACTAAAAACTTGAGCACAATTTATTCCAGTTAGACGTAACATAAAGCTCCTTTACTAACTTATTAGAACCCTCCTTACAAGTAATTTTAGTGCCCATTTACTTGTATTCTGGAATACAAAGCAAGTAAAAAAAAAAAAAAAAGAAAAAAAAAAGAGAATTATTCCTTAACACAAATTTGTATAATACCCTGCAAAAATATATCTAGAGTTTTAAGTGATGTATGTCCTGATTTTAAAGGAATTTCCCTTCCATTCATTTTTACTGTCCAACTATGCTGTTTATACTTTCAACAGTAGCTCACACAAGAATTTTTTTTCCTCTGAGTAAGGGATCCAGACTTTTTAAAGAAGCTTCTCACTTGTGAACTCCAGAGGCATTATTGCACAAAATCAATAATTGTTTTCTTCAAAAGGCAGCTATATAATTGGCTACTTCCTGTTTTATGTTAGTACTAGAGCTCAGTGTTGGGGAAGAGCTCAAGATCACTGAACTGATGCAGACTTTCAGTAGGGTTAGTGTTACAATTCAGAATCCAAATACAAGAACCTCAGTGGGCCAGTATTGTGTTTAATATTTGGTGCTTGTAATAAAAAGTATACAAAGCACACATATGTAACAACATGAAAAATATTTCCTTTTTTTTTTCCCCCCTCTCCCTCCACAGGAACTTCATGTGTGGACTGTGCTAAAAGGAAGTTAGGAGAAAACAGCACTGACTCTCCTAAGCGAATCAAGCAGTCAGATAATGGTATACCCACTATTTAATGGGAAAAAAAACAAAAACAAAAAACCCCCAAACCAAAAGCTTTTTAACAGTAGGTGTTTTACATCTGCTGCATGGAAAGTTTTGAGCTGAATATTTCCATGGTTTTAAGTGGAATAAAAATTGTGCATCTTAGCCTTTTCTTTTCTAGAGCTGTAAATGTGTAATGTATGTAAAGCTTGAGTCATACTAGTCACTCCCCAGGCACTTCCATACTACTAAAACTGTATCTGCAGGGTGATTTAGAAGCAGGTGCAAGTTTTCTCTGCCTGTGCTTCAAGCCAGTTGGACCAAGTTCTTACCAAGGTGAAGCCACAACAGAGGTAATGTTGGAATCTGTCAAAAATGACTTTGACTTTTGGCATAGCTGTGACTATCTGTTAGTTGCCTTTAAAATGAAGGTTTTCTATTCTTTTCTCATCAGCTGAACTGCAGTTAGGCTGCTGGAGGTTGAACTCTTCAGGGGTCTGTCAGCACAAGGCTGCTTGCAAGCTTCAGGTTCAGATTTCTAAGCTGTGAGGAACAGGAATTACTGTTTCACATTTATAGAACCCACATCATGATAACCTGCCTATTTTACACTCTTAGCATGAGTATTTGTTTTCATTTGTCAGTCTCTTAATGCCCGAGATCACAGGGGGAGAAAAGGATGCGATAGTAATGTATCAGCAAGGACGTATACTGTATGTACATGGGGTACATGTGCAGTGTATTTCTATGGAAATATTTTAAATATTGTTGTTTAAATCATAGAGTATGCTGCCGGTTACTGGCAGCAGGCATTAAGATAGTCTTAATGCAGCAGCATTAAAACCAGTTCATATGTATATGTATCTGTAGACAATTTCTAGTGTGTAAGTTTGACTTCAGTTGAACTACTCCAATGATTAAGGTTAGCCACTGCATTAACTGGTTTTTTTCTGAGGTGCTGTTACTTCACCTACCACTGAATTGTCTCAGCACTAAACTGACATAATTACCAGTCCAGTTGCTAACACTGGTAATCTTGTGAAATTTTCTAGTCAGCAGCCTCTCACCTCAGTGGCGGCAGGAGAGCAGGTTCGGGACCATTCTTTGTTCTGATCCCAGCATATTTGTATCCGGCAGTCCTGGAGGGCTGCTTCAGTCAGGTTTCTCTGCTTATGTTCCCTGTGCATTTGACCTGTTATGCCTTCTGAGATCACATCACACTATAATGAGGTTTTACAGGGAGTGGAAGTGATGGACCTGTCAAGATGACCTTTCTGCCTGAATTGTGGTACGTCAACTCTTTACTCCCATGTCATGAAAATTTCTGCTTGTTCTCTAGTATGTATGTGTGCAAAATGAAAACCTTAAAAGTGACGCACGTGCTTCTTTCTAGACTAGTAATTACTGAGATGGGTAGAGTTTGTGTGGAAGTCTTTGTCCCTGTTCTGAAGCAGGTAAAGATTTGAAGATGTTTTGCCTAGAAAAGTAATCATCTTAAAGAATGCATGCACACTGACTCTTGTCTCTTCTACCCCAGAAGAAAACACCCAGTTGTGTCTCATGATTGACAGTCTGGAGACCATACTTGGGTTTTAGTATGTGATATAATTGCTAAGGACCTCAAAGTATCAGTTCTCAAGGTTTCAGCTAGGTTTTTTAAAAGGTAAAAATCAAAAGCAAAACCAGCCTGAGTATAGACCATATTCCTCCTCTCCCTTTGAGAGACTGTATTTATGCCTATATCACTTTTGGAAATTAAATCTTTTAGCATTGCATATAGCATCATCTGTAAGACTCTAACCTCTAAAATTTGCTTCTCTAGTCAGCATGAATTGGCTGTTTGGAGGAGTGATCAGTCATGCTATTTTGGATGCTGGTGTATCAGCTTAGAACACTGAAATTGTTGCTTCAAGCTGCAGCAAAATTAATCAGATGAGCTGAGCTATTTATGACCCTGATTACTGCAATTATTTAAGCCCAGCCCTGAAGTCAGATCCACATTAGGAAATCGCATCCCCTCCCCCTTGGTAAGGATTGACTTACACCTAAGATTGGTAATTCTCCCATGTTGTAGACACTGCTGAACTGCAACTTGTACAACAGCCTCCCCTGACTCAAGTGCCATTTATTTGTATCCTGAAAAGCAGGAGTAAGTAAGGGGTTATTTTAATTCCTAACATAGAGAAGAAGGTAGAAATGCCTAGTTTGGGTTTTGTTCATCCTGCTCCCCATCAAAGAATATATTTTAGTCATCTTGGGGATGGGATTGCCCTGCAGCTACCTCAGGGTTTAAAATACAGTCAAAAAGGGACAGAACCTGAAACTTGTCTGTTCCATTTATCTCTTAAGTGAAAGAGTAACTTGTTTAAGGCCCTGTTCAGATTATTACCTGAGTACTGTGAAAAAACTAATGATACAAAGTGGCATATTAAACAATGTTTGTGGATTCTACTGTATGTAGAGGGCTCTTTTTCTACTTAGTCTCATTTTAAAAAAAATACAAATTAAGATATTTACTGAAAACAAACTTGTTGACCATTTATTATCCTGTTTTGCTCAAGCTGTGTAATAAAGGTAATAGGAAATCTTTGATCATGGCATATACTCTTTAAACATTTTATTAAAAGACAAATAGACCATTCTTGTATAGTAGCTAAAACCTGTAGCTTCCACCATTCTCCAGACTGTTCAAGTCTTTACTGTATTTTTCTATTTCAACCAAATGTTCCTAGCAACTGGTTAAAAAAAACACACACAAAACTTCTGTATTTGCAATACACACTTACATGGGTCAAAGATCTTTGAAAAATCACTAGAAGCTGCTCTTCTATTCATCCTTCACACTACTATAAGTATTTCCACATCTGTCAATGGATTCTGAATTAAGGGACTGATGCTAACACATGACTTCTTAGAGTAAATAATTTTATTTCATAAAGTGTGGCAGCAACATAGGTATTTGATAAACATCTGTTTAGAGTGTAAGTGGACATTTATGTAGTTGAAGTGTTCCCACAGGAACAACATTATCTGCTGCTCACATGTCATTCCTTCCTTATGCCGTAACCCCACATATCCAGACATCATCAAATTGTGTGCAACAGGCACAATATTAGCAACACATTCCAAGGTAGATGTGTATAAATAGCATGGTGGACAAAAGCAAGCTAGTATATGAACATAAGATAGATACAATTATTATGAACAACCATAAACCAAATAAAGCTCTTTGGCATATACCAAGGTGAAACATAAGCCAGATGAAGTGATTCAAGCTCTCTCAGTGTTCTGTAACGAACTTCATTAACTTTGCTTCTTAGATGAAGCATAGCCATCAAAATAAACTTGACTTTACTGGGACAGCTATGTAGTAACAATCTCAACTGCAAACCAATATACTTTTTTCTAAGGCTGCTACCTGTATGGCATCTGACTCACACCTGTTTTATTCTTTTCACTTTTGTGAGGGGTAGAAGACCTCAAAGGTGAAATTTTTCCAGGTTACATCACACCTATAGAGATATATCATGAGCTTTTGTGAAGTTAACTAATATTTTCATGAGGTTGCAGTGGAAGACTGAAGTCTTACTGGGCATCACAAAGTCACATAAGGTAACAGGCAGATTCTCATATCTGGCTGTTTTAAAAAAACAGAATCCTATCTGAAGGCAAAGAGATGCAGCTGCAACACAGAGAGATTGTAAAGGTCTTCACCAGCGGTAGCATGCATCTAAACAGTGCACTGGAGATATGGCTAAACATTACTTTTCACAAGAAAAGCAAGAGGCTTATTCTTTGTAATAGTGTGCTTGTGTGAACCTGTAATCCTTCATTTTAAGGCAAAAAAACCCCCAAAACATTTGAAGAGAAAGCTTTGCATACCAGAATGTACACACTGCAATAACCACCTCCGGCTATCTCTTACTTGTTAAGAAAACTGTATCAATGAATAACAGTTACTTACTTCAATATTTTAGAAAACTGCTTTGTTTGAAAGGTAAACATTTCTCTATCAACCTCTAATAGCCACATTCAAACTCAGATTTGTAACAGTCAGCTGTAAACACAGTTCTTGCTGTTGTCACCTGCCCTGAAATCATCCATGCTTTATTCTGAAACAGAACTGTGTTTGTGCTGCTCTGTTCTTTCCTGGTCATCAATGTCTGGATACTCGGTAAGATCCAAAGTCAGTACTCGACTGAACATAAAGTCATCATGCTGAGAAAAGGAAGGATCATACAATTTAAAACATTTCTGTTATTTGAAATAAGCATTTTGTAAATGACTATGAGATACAATAATGAGCTTGAGTTACCAAAATGATCTTTTCACCGAGCCAGTACCTGCACATATTTCTGAACACAAAGTATTTCAAATCCAGCAATGCAATTAGGTACATGATTCATGCTAGTAACGCTTAAGGTATAAATCAGTACTTCAACAAAAAGCAGCATGTATTATTTAACAAAATTTGGTAATAATTAATTGTTACCTCTGGGCACACTCCAATCAATGCATCTGCTTTGGAATAAAACTCTTCCTTTAGAGAAATAACTATCATTTGAAACTGTTCACGTGCCTGTTCTCTAATGAAACTTGATACCTTTGGAAAGAAGGCAAATATTTCAGTAAGTTAGTTCTGGCAGCCTGAAACCATTCTACAATTAGGGAACGATGAGCAAAGAACTGAACTACGTTAGCTGCAGAATTCAGTAATTCAGCTATGAAATAAGCAGGATAAAATGAGAAAACGGTCTTAAGACAACCCCTCAGATTTGCTGCTTTTTGAAAACGCGTAAGAAAATAATCATTCACTCCAATGAATAAAGTTATAGAAAAAGGCCAGTGCCAATGAAAAATATTTTACTTAATATAACTATAAAGGAAGGTGGAAATTCCTGAATAAAGAAGTGTGAAAAGGTTGTTACTGACTGTATACCAAGATCTTAAATACATATTAGTTCGCTGCAGACAGCAACATTTTTTCAATGATCTGCAAAATAAAGGTACAAATATTAAGTTATAAATTGGTGACTGAGTAAGGCAGTATCCCACAATATAAATTAAATGTTGAATAAAGGAAAACCGGTACATTTTAGACTTTTGTCTGTACAGTTATATCTACGTGATATGGAAGTCCCTTTTTTAAGGAAAGAACTGCCTTTAGCGAGTTACACAACTGACATTCATTTTACAGTATAATGACAAGTAAATTAATTGGATATCTGCTTTAGTAAATCCTTAAACTGAAAGAATGGAAAGAAAAAGACTAGTTCTAAGCCTTAAAACCTGGATACCAGTGAGTACTAGCAACATACAATTTTTCATATATCATTTTTGCTCACTTGCAATATTTAATTCCTCTGTCTGAAGGTTTTGGTGCGTTCGAATAACAACTGCATCTTACAGATAAGGAAAGAGATATGAAAGACCCTAGGAGCAGGGGAACATTAAGTGAATTATACTTGCAGATTGCTGCAATTTTGCTTTCGCTCATTCTGCAATTTAAGACACTTTTCACACATGGTTAAAGAATAATCTAACTCTCCTTATAACAATACCTAGATAGATGTTGAAGCCAATTATAGGAATTTTCTAGGAAACCACTATTTTGCCACCCCCTTCCTGCATTACATGGGCAGCTGCTCTCCAAGCATATTATACATCACAGCCTGTATTACAGGTTGCCTGCTTCAGGTTGCTTATGTGAAAAGAGCAGCCCTTTTAGTAATCCTGCCCCAACCTCTCCACGCTGCATCTCGTTACAGGAGCAGCAGGCAGGAAAAGGACTGCAGAAGAGCAGTAAGCCAAACAGCATATTCTGGACAGGGGCTATGCAGCCGGTACGCCCCAGCCTTAGAGACAGGCGTCTCTAGCCATGAAGGTTAGAAAACAGGTAGGAGCCCAATTCAACTTCAAAGCTGGAAGCTCAGCATAACTTCCCAGTCAGATTAGATGGGCCCCCAGGACTCAACTAAAGGCTTAATATAAACTATTAAGGCAATTTCAAGGTTAACCCTAATGTGTAATATAATCCAAGTTTAATAGCTCTTTGCCCATAAAGTGGTATTTATGGATGTTATTTTTATAAATATACATTAGACCAGAATTTACAATACTTGAACTTTCTGCATTAGTGTTCTTTATTTTCTTGAATATACATCTTAAAAACATACCTTATTGTTGCTGATGCGTCAAATGAAATATGATACTTTCAAACTGTAAAAATACTACCAATTGAAAGTTATAAGCCTAGGAACCATCGGCTAACAACTATTAATATGACCATCTTTTGTGAGCTACGAATGTGATTTTTATCTGAAGTAAACCAGATTTGAAATGTGTTTGAATTGAGAAACCCAGTTGCATAAAAGAAGAATCAGCTATTCTTTGTTTATAGTGTTCCGAAGAATAATGGTGGTTAGCATATTCTTCGGTATAAAGTGAACATCTCTTCTGCCAGATGTGTCAGAATGAGCCTACTCAAAGGCAAACTGCAGCACAGTGCCTCATTACTGTGCTAATGCATCATTTGTAGTCTCTATGGAAAATTGGTAAGATACTAGAAATCATGAATTTCATGGAATGCGTACATAATTACTGGTGCATCTATTACTGCAACAGGAACTTACCTGGATAAACTAAAGTCACCCAGGTAATGACCTGCAATTTTGTTAGGCATGATCTAGGACCCCTGCCCAGCTCCAGACAGAACCATGGAGAATTTTACATTCATATCCAAAAGACCACCTCAGAAGTCTGCAGAGATAGGAAGTACTAATCACCTAATACACTGCAGCTTTGATGAAAGGCAAAAATGTGAAATGTAGCATTAAATAGTGTAACAGCAGACAAGGACAGTAAAGGAAAACTTGGAGGCAGCCTGCATAACTCTTACAGTCATCAGCCATGATACATTTGACTCCAGAATTAAGAATAACATCCAGAAAACACAATACTGATATTTAACCAGAGTACACGATCTTCAACTGTTACGTCAACTCATAGGGGTCCTGAGTGAAAGACTAATAACTAGAAAAGTATGCTGTTAAAAAAGTTAGATCACAGAGGTGTGATCACAAAACATGATGTGTAATCTTGTTTCTAATCATGTCACTGAGAGCCAAACCCTAAAGCTTGCTTAGTTATTTTCATTACAGTCCCATTATGTCTAATCTGGTGTTGCTGAAACACACTGGACCGAGTTAAAACAGACTCGGGGCGTATCATCTGCTCAGAAGTAGTGGATGATGGTTATCCCTCATGGACTTGTGTCCCAAGGAATGATTAAGGAACTTGGGTTCAGGAAAACAATTCTCACAATGCTACATGGAGTCAGTAATCTCCAAGAAGGAATTCTATCTGGCAGGCACAAGTAGTGGAGCTTCCCCAGCTTTCTACTGTAGAGGTACCCTCCAAGCAAACTCTGGTGTACTTTGCACACCACAGTAAACTCCATTAGTCAAAAAGAAGAAAAAAAAAAAAGTATAGCTTTATGTGGAAAGGAATGTTTCCATAGAAGAAAATCCAGGCACATGTGAAGATCTTTTTGATTCCTCACCTACATACAGTCCCCTTGTACTGAGTCTCCTCCTCCCAGAAGCTGACATCTGCAGTTGGCAATCTTTACTGTTTGTATTCTATCTTAAGTTTTTGTTACCGTGTTTCTTAAGTTATAGTTATTAGCAAAAAAGGAAACAGAAATTGAGAGGACAGGAAGCTATTCTGATCAAGCAAGAAATCATGTGACTACAATGATGGGAGTGACAGCCCTTAATTGGTGTTAATGTAAAAATATTTAGCAGGCCAATTATATAAAACAAATACTCCAGTGATAGAGTGACTTGATTTTCAACATGCAGATACACTCCTTTCTGCTTCTTAGAGGTAAGGGAACTCAAAGGCCTTAGAAATTCCAACCAACCAAACCCAACCAGCAATTCAGAAGTGACCTTCATGTCAGACTGTACCACATGTGGTCATGCGGCATACTTTCACACTCTGGACCTATTTTTCTCAACTTCACAGTTTGGGGACTGATTAAAACACATTAGATTTATGAATTCAAGCCTAGCCCTAGTCTAACATTTCATACAACCATTATTTCAGTCCTAAACCCAATATATTTTAAAACAGGTTAAGACAGCATAATCAATCTCTTTATCCCAACAACCTGTAATAAAAAGTAGCCATCCTTCTACAAAAGGTATCATTATATTGTTGATAAAAGGGTAAGGTGAAAGGGACCAACTTACTTTATCAATGTTTGTGTTATCCAGGGCAGCATCTATCTCATCTAAAATAAAAAAAGGTGCTGGCCGAAAACTGTAGAAGACAAGACAGTATTTTGCAGTTAGATGCAAAAATGTTAATAAACATTATAATTAGTTTAGACATTCACTTACTCTATCATAAGATTTTGATAAGAAGTAATGACAGGTAAAGAATAAGGACTTCAGTAATGTTTTAAAAATCTGCCAATAGAGTATTCAAACATGTTTGTAAGTGTAACATTGTCGATCTTAGCCACATACTTGGATAACAGCATAATGTTTATTTTACCTGTGTATAGCAAACACAAGAGCCAGAGCTGCCACAGCTTTTTCACCTCCTGACAAACTGTCCATTGGCATAAAGCGTTTTCCTGGAGCCACGCAGTTAAAGCCAATGCCTTCCAGATAAGGCTCCTCAGGATTTTCAGGACTAAGGAATGCCTGGAAATGCATACACTTCATTACTAATAGTGACATTTACAAAATTAAGATGGTTATTTTTTAGGTTTAAATACTTACTAAGCTAGGGTTGAAACTGGTAAGTTAGCTTCATTTGTAGGAAATACCTGTTCATCTATACTGAAGAGCAGCACTATAAAATTTGCACTATACTTTGTATCCCAGTTCCCAGGTCCAAAAATTAAAAGTATTATTTTAAAGGAATGGCCATTTTACCAAACCATTAAAAAGTATGATGGATAAGCTAATTGCTACATGGTTTATTTTTCCCATTAAATAGAAGAGACAATAAAATAATACAGTTTCTTCCCCTCTGCACAAGTGGATACAGATAAAAGAAAAACTTCCATAGTTGACACTCATTTCAAATGGCTCCTCTTGGATCATAGATACAGTGGAAGAAAAACAAAACAAAACACTACATGTACTTTGATTTAAAATAATTTCTGTGGTAAATAGTCCTGGAAGTAAGATATAGTGCTTGCAGTATCTTTGTTTTGTTGGAGGTATGCATATTTTCCTCTTTTTCTTTGCAGAGAGAATGCCTGTCATTGTTATTACAATGTTCTTCAGGCTGTAAACATGTCAAATACCTTGCAATGCAACTCCCAGTTCTATGCCATTGCATATATCTATACAAGAGGAAGTTTTCAGATCTATGGACGCTCTTGGCAAAAATCATCTTGTAGCTTATTAGGGTACATATATTCCTTGCTTATCAAGGTATGAAATGAACGACACTTCTCTCTCCACAGAAGAGGAATGGAAGAGAACTGGTGGCAAACCCAGCAGTGAATCTGTATGTACAGTTTCCTAGGCAGTAGTTTCTTTTGAAGTACTTCTAACACACAATGTGCTTATGAAATAAATTTTACAGAGCAATATGTTCAGTGCACGAATGTTCTGAGTCCAGAATCTCTGGAAGTTAAAACTAACTCAAGTCTATCAAAGCTTCTCTTTTTTGCACTGGACAGTAAAGGATTATTAATAAAAGTTACTAATATAACATTAAGAAATATTAATTTTATTAAGAAATTTTCGTGTTAAAAATTGTTAAGGTTGCTTAAAAAAGCATCTGTTCAAGCTGCAACCTAGGCCACCTCCTCTGATGGCAAAACTCAGAGCTAACCTTTTCCTTAGCTAACCACAGTAATTGCCACAGAGCAATCATTTCTCTTCCAATGCAATTAGACCAGCTTCCTTCAGCTGCTATGTTAGCATCGAGTAGGCAGTTTTAGCTTCCCAGCTACTCACAGGATAATCTCTCAACCAGGTTACCACTATGGCTCAAATCAAAGCACAGCATCACAGACCTCAGAAAGAAAGCACCCAACTAATTGGTTTTGGCAACGCATCTGGAAAATACTGGTTGTTTCAGAGTGATGCAAAGTCAAGACCTGCCTGATATTCAGTCTACCGAGTCCTGTAATCATGAAGAAATAAATGCTTTATTATCCTGTCCAACCTAGAAGCAGAAAGGATTTATTTAAAGATATTTAAGGTGTTCACTGAATATCTGACTCTGAGGGAAAACACAAAATCTGAAGTTTAAGACAGACAAGAGTTAAAGCCTGAGCCCTGTAAACATTCAACCATCTACAGAATTTGATGTAAGCAAAGCATTTGGGAGTTTTCTCTTTCCTTTCGGCATCAATATTGGAACACTAGCAAAGATTAATACAATTGTGACACAATTTTTCTACAGGTTTCTTAAAAGCTGCAAACAAATTATCTTTTTAAAAAATATTTAAGTGGCGTATCAAAACCTCATACAAAACACGAGCACTGAAATAGTGATTTATGGTTTTTAGTGTTATCTATACTAATGATTAAGTGTTTTAATTACTTATTAATGGTATCACTAGATCTGTAAACCAATGTTATTTTTAAATGAAGTACTCGAATATATTTCACATTTATGTCATGATAATTTACAAGTCTGCTAAATACAAAGAGTAAAACTAACCCAAACTGAGTAGTTCCCAATTTTGTTAACACTTTAGATCACATTTCTCTGTCTAATGTCAAGCATGCTAACCCTAAAATTCTGAAGTCTTTATTATTTGTGTAATTTTCTTCTTCAGGACTGAAACTTCTTTGGAAACTACAAGTGTTACCAAGCTCTCTTATTCTAGATAACAAAGCATGAAGTAGGCCTTTTAAGCCAAGCACCTAAGAACATGACGCACCTGAGCACTACTGTTTCTGCACAGTTTCTTGTAGATCTGATCAATAGCTATGGAGGCATGCTCAAAGCACCGGCTAAAAAGGTCGTATCTCCTTTTTTTCACCTGTTCAAATTCTTGCTTGCATGTTCTGGCCTCCTTTCTGCTGGTCTCAAAAGCTATGAAAAAAATTACTGAAGTTATTCTGTAATAAGCCTCTAAGCAAATACACAAACCAAATATATATTGTGTACCATAACAAGCATCAAGGACAATATTTACTGCAGAAAAAGTTTCTAATGCACACAGAAGGAGCATACCAATAGTATGAGTTTCCTTCCAGATTTCAAATGGAGGCCCCAAAAACTGCAAAGTTGGGATGTACTCAATCTGCTCTATGCCACATTCGGTTGGAACAATGAAGAACATTCTTCTCCTAATTCCTTTTGTAAGCTGGATAGCCTTAAGCAGCACCAGCATTTACCTGTTACAGCTTCAGAACTCCTTGGTTTTCTTAATATGTTAATGTCTGCAATGTTCTTTGAGGATACCAATAATTTTGCAGTAATGCTCATGTCTGAGTTCTGGACAACATATGTATGTTCCTTCAATTATTTAAGAAAAATTTAAATAATTTTATTATTAAAGTCAGTAATTTTTAGAAAATAAGTAAAAACACTTTATGATGTCATTTGGCCAGCAAAGTATCTTTCCAATCATTCAAACTGTATTCCAATAAACTACTGCACAGTAAAGTATATGTTAATAAATTGTTTATATATAATTAAAAAGACAACTGAGGATAAGCACTTGAGCACAAAAAATACCTTAATATTCAAAAGAAGCAAAGCCAGCAGGACCAACCCCAGAAAGAGGAATTTCAATTAGGGTGAAAACTCTCACAGTCACAAAAGAGATTAATACGAAAAACTCAGTCTTACCATCTATTGATTCTTGGAACTTGTCCCGAGCTATCTGTAATTTCTCTACTGCTCTCAGGTTTGGAGCAGCTGTTTTTATTAAAGTATTCTCTTTAGATTTTATTTCCTGCTGCATCTGGTTCAGATGATCCTCTATATCTTTATCACACTCTAGATCCTAAAGAAAAAAATAAAAATACTAAAGCAATGACATTTGCTTTTAGGCCAAGACATTTCAACATATACAGCAAGCGCTCACCGTTTGTGGAAGAAGTATCCCACTCATTTAATAGCTTTAACTGGAAACACAACAAAACAAAAAACTCCACTCAGAGTCTTAGTTCTCAGAATAAATTTACTAGGTCCTAAGCATTGTTCTACAAGACCTTTAAAAACAGACAACAAATTCCCTTCAGCCTAGAAGTCTGGGTTAAAATACAACACAGGAGGAGGATTAGCTGGCTTCACTACTTGATTTGTAAAGAAAACCTTTGAAGACAGGTTCTTGATGAGTTCTTTGAGACAAGTTCCAGTGATGACAGATTCATCCCTTTCTCTGTACCTAGCCTCTGACATTTAATTGTTTTCCTTATGATTAAAAAGGGAAAAAAAATTTACAAAAAACTGCTGAGAGAACATGACATAATGGCTGTTACAGAGGGAAGCATGCTAAGTCTCAGTCTCTGAAAATACTACAGAGAGAAGGTGGTACAACCCCTCGGCAGCCAATCATTGCCTTCTAGAGTTTTGAGTCATGACCTATAGTGTTGGAACTTAAAGGCAGACGGTAAAGGAGGAAGGAAAAAATCAGAGTTACTATTTACTATTTCTCCATTCTATTTTTATGGTTTAGATAAGCTTTAAATTAAATTTAGTTAGATAGGAAATTGACCTGTCCAGAAATCCCATACATTAGCTTGATGTATGATTGCAAAACCAAAACACACACACACGCACTTAAGCTTAACAGTGTTTTTTTAAGTTTCATTTAAAGACTAGGGTGAAGAAGAAAAATTTCAACAAACAAAGTATTTTAAATAAAAATAAATAACTCGACCTCTAATAATTTTAAACAAAAAAAGATTACCTTCAGGTCATCTGCTAGGCTGCTGTAGTCTATCTGAATTGCCTCTTCCCTTTCATAGATACTTGATGTAGTCTGAGTGCCTTCTGTTTCAGTTCCTAGCTATAAATGTGAAGGACATTCCAGTTCAGAAATATGACAGTTAACTTTTAGACTGTTAAAACAATACATTAAAGGGATATAAAATGAGGAGATAGTAGTAACATGGTATGAGGTAAACTTATTCCATAGCTCCTCCCCTAGCCAAAATGGAATTAACACTTAGTTAATATCTTGTAAGTCTAATTAAAAAATGCACCTTTTAAATGAAGATGAAAACATCTGCTAATTTCAGTTTCAAGCCAAGATAAAAGCAGAAGTAATTATTTGTAATATATTTAGAACAATGTGCATACTGCAAATCTCCTGATTGGAAAGATTTACATTCCCATGATAATTCAATCCCCTTTCAAGGAAAGGCTCTGAAGTGTGTAAGTCAAGGCACTTCTTCCACTCAGTTGGCCTCAGAAGAAATGAGTAGCTTCAATTCTATATGGCATAAGCAGAGTATCTTCTAGACACTGTAAGCCTGGATTTCAAACAGCTACTTTCCCTTGAATGAAACACATGCTACACGTGCTGCGTATCATTAACAGTCCCTTTCCCACCAAGATTCTTTCTCAGAACCAAATCTTACTGGTCTTCTCAGTGATATTAATTAGGAAGCCAAGTTGTTATTCCTACTGCCCACCTCCTTGGTTTCATCTCTTCCTTATGCATAAACAGCGAGAGCTGAGATATCTACATACTCTGATGATTAGCAGTTCATGTCCTTTCCCTTCCGAGACTGCCTACCTCACTGCCTTCTTTTTGTCTTCTGACCCACTGATTCATACCTATCCTCCAGCAAAAGTACTTTTCTAAGGAATGGGTTCAACAAGACTCCTTCCAAGTTCACAGACTTGTTACAAGTCCTTCAAAACCAATAGCTTTTTTCTTTTGTAACAGTGGAGAAAGTTTAATTTCTCCTCACAAAAGATATGCTGGAAAAAGAGGGAAGACTGAGAAGAATAATGAGGGTCAATCCTCTGATAGCAGGAGTATTTCTATTTTAGTCTACCTCTGATTTCTGTGAATATCTACATCTACTGAAGAAAAAAGGATGATTTTAGACAGCATTTATATTGTGCATGATTAACCAAATACTATCTCAATCCATGTACCTGCCATATTTACTTACATTTCTGGATTGACCCCTGTGTGTCCTCTTACATATGTATATCTAGACTACTCCTTCATACCAATTTTCTTGTACCACAGTGATTTTACATATTTCACAGGAATACATTTCAAGCACGAGCAAAAATGTTTGCAAACAATATTTCTGTCTACAAAAATAAACAAAAATCCTTCTCTTGAATGGATAAGGCCTGATCACATGAAAACAATGTATTATTTTAACATTATTATGTAAGACAAACAGTCCTGTAAGAAAAAAATAAATATCTTTAAATTCAAGACTGAATAATTTCTCCTCCATGATATCTATCTTCTGTAAAGATTTTAAGTACCTCTACTTCACTGATGTCATCCAGTGATCCAGACAGGAGCTTTATTTTCAAGTCCTGCACCTTGCACTCAAGAAGCATATTATGTCGTCTTAATCTTTTCTCTTCCAGAGAGGTTTCTATAGCTGTAGCTTCCTTTTGTAATTTTGTAGCTTCCCTACATACACAAAAGGCACAAACCAATTAAAGAGCAGAAGCATCGCCACCAGTAACATCCACAGCCATACAGCATGAAAAACAGTTACCAAGCAAAGAGGGCTTTTTCCTCTATAATCCCCATCAAACATAAAGGAAAATAGTACTTAACTTCTTCCATCCCCTTCATTCTCCCAAATTACTCAAGAGGGAGCTGGGAACCACACACTATTCTAGCGCACAAGCTAACACTCTGCTATTCTGTATTAACTCTTAACTCTACCGCAAGGTAAATGCTAGTAGCACGGACATAGTTTCAGTATATTGCCAAGTTCATACTATAGCATGTTCAAATATCCACCTTTCCTAACTATAGCTAAACTCTGTTCTGTTTAGCTCTGCTGAACACGTATGGAGAATTTGATACTTTTAAAATTTAATAAAGTATCTTTTATCATTACTCTACTTGAAATACACCTTGATTCTTTGCAACAAACTCCTTTGATAGCATCAAGCTGCTGAATAAGGCAAAGACGTAACAGTCTCAATTGTTAAAATTACATGCTATAAAATGAATTACTAGGCATACAATCTATGAATTTATATAAAATTCCACAAGTTTACCTAGCCATACTGTGCCAACATGTCGGGTTTTTTAAACATAAAGATGACTCCTGATTAAGAGACATTAAACACATCAATAATAAGCAAGCATAAGAAAACTGAAGTATAAACTGTCCCCAAAGCAGTTGATTTAAAAGAACAGTAAGGACAAAATGGCGACCTAAAATTAGTATTAGTTTAAGGTATCCAATGCTTGAAAGACCTGGAGAAAATGAGGACACTGAAATCAGAAGAAAAAAAAATCTCATTAATTGAACCAAGTGTACAACTCAAAAATATGAAACTACCAGAAAACTTAATATGCCCCGCCAATCAAGTTGTAAGCTAATACATATTTATCAGAAGTTACTACACATTTATCAGAAATCACAACGAGACCTAACACTAGGTAGATAATAAGATAATGTTATTCTATATGGTTTATGGGATGGCTGTCATGAAATAATCTTGTTCATATTACTTCTGGGAACCACATACTGAATTAGAAACACTTTTTAACTAAGGCATACTCTAAATGCAAATTACCATGTCTCTAATGAATCTTTCACAAGAAAACAGAACAAGAGCAATTCAAACATCTGATCACTAAAACTCTTCTAAATATTATCACATTAATCATTTTCCCAGGAATACAATTAGTAATTACCTATTAAGAGTTAACAACGTCTTTCTGAACTCTTCAACTTCATTTTGGGTTTTTATAACCTCAGATTTATGAGCACTTAATCTATCCTTAAGATGTTGCTGCTCCTCCACAATGTCATTCACTTTTTTTAGAAGCTTTTCCTCCTCCTGCATAGAAATATTTACATTTTTAACCTTTCACCAAAAATCTTGAATGGAACCTTTATTACACAGAAAGAAAGAGTTAAGGTTTAAACCTCTTACAATACATTCAAATGTGTTACAGCACATAATCTGAAAGGCACTGCAAAACCAGCCTGTCTTATACACAGGAAAATCCAGATGTTTTGTATACATAGGCACAGCCAGCTGTGGATTTGTGACTGTACTGGACTAAACTATAAAGCCATCAAGCAAGGCAGGGATCCTAGGACACCTACGATCTGTAGGCTACTCCCTTTTCCTCAGTTAGTCCCTTAGCCCTGCAAGAAGGATCCCATCTGCTGTACAGCTACAACGTATTTAGCAACACCTAAGGTAACCTGAAATCCTTTAAAAAGTGTTGTTCATTGAAAGATAAATCCTGAGGTAATCCGCAGAGAACAAAGAATCTGTGGAGGTATTCCAGAAGAGTCTTCCCCTATATAACCCATATCACTGCTAAATTGCTAGAAATTACGTGCTAGAATATAGTAAACCTAACACTACATGCATGAAGACATGGTCCTTAAGAGACTGGTATTATGGCAACCTAATCAAGACTTACTGCTGTTGCAGTATCTGCACAAAGTACCTTCACGATTTAATACAAACAATCCTTCCCCAGGACAAAAATATCTGAATTTGCTCAAAGTCACATTTCAGAAGCATTATGCACACAGGCATGAGGTCAGGCATGTTTTTGTGCATGACTAAGTAAGGGTCTATTGGTTTTCCTCAGTATCAGAAATACGTGTCTTCTCATGTTAAAATTCAGAGTTCAAATCATGCATGTGGAGTTTTTTGCCCATTTCAGGGCAGTTTTACATTTCACTTTTGTTTTTTATTCAAAGCACTATTACACATCTTTTCTCCTTCACTTTCCAGTGCTCCACAAGCATAGTTTATTTAACAAGCAACATTAACACAACAAAACACTACTTATGAATAAAGAACACTACGAAGGAGGAATCCATACATATTACTTCAACTAAAAATCTAAATTAGTTTTCATAGAATTATTTTAAGTCTATTAGTGGCTGTGAAGCACTCTGAAGATGCAAAGCACCAGAGTTGTTTATTATTACTCATAAAATCTTCTAAACAATCTCAGACACATGCTACTAGTTTTATCTGTAGTCATATGCTGCCTTCTCATATAAACACAATATAACACTGTACATACAGTAATCCCAAATTTAATTTTTAGTAAGCTTATTATTTATTAAATAAGTACCTTAATATGACAGGTTATTTCAAGGTTAAAATGACAATAGGCAACTGCATTTTTTTAACATTTATAAAGTCAACACTGAATTAAGCCCTAGAAGAACTACTCAACAGCATCAACTATGTTTATTTAAAATTGTAATTCAATGCATTCTTTCCTCTCAGTCCCATATACATATATATATATTACAGTTACCTTCTGTAGCCCAATAATCTCAGCTTCATCTTTACGAATGGTCTCCCTCAACTTGCTGACTGTATTTGTTAGTTTTTGTAGATGATCACGGTTATATTCCAGCTGAATGTTTAGTCGTGTCTTCTGATTTTCAAACTCCAGCCTAGTCAAAGTACAGTATTTCAAACCAACAACTTACAAAGCAGGCCAGTAACTACGATTTTAAGTTATTACAAAATATATTTTCATTTTGACTATTTAGATAGCATTTTTATACCTTCTACGTGAACACAAAAATTTGCATACATTTGGATCATCAATTCCACTACACCGCATACAGTGATAATAGTTCAAAAAATAAAATATAAAGATACAGTATGGCCACATTCAATATGGAAAGTAACACTGAAAGTTCAAGTATCTAAGTCTGAATGATATACCTGTAAATGATGCAGATACGAGCTGGGCAAAAGTTACACTGATGTTGTGTATTCATCCAATGCCTGTGCTCCCTGCTCAGCCCCCACAAGCCTCCTAGTCAGCTGGCATGTATGTTTATCTGGATATTATAAGGAACTTATCTCAGCTGGGAGATGGCAATTAAGACGCATGAGACCAGAGCTTTTTAAGCCATATTCAGCCTTGCTTATCACCTCTCAATTGAGACCTGTATTTGTCTGTAGGGGTACAATGGAAGAAACTTCTTCACATGCTGCTGAGAGAACAGATTTCAGTAAAACTAAGTGGCTGTTTACAGAAAGGTCTCCTCTCAGCTGTTAGTGTCTGCCTCTGAGCTTTGAGCTTCCCAAATGACTTACTACGAGTGCTGCATCTGTTGTTCAGGCAAAAGGATTGGCAGAACACCAGTTCCAGGCTCTTTAGACCTGGGCAAGAAGGCACCATAGTACAGGCTTACAGGACTAATGATGGCAAGTTAGGGCACAAGCAAGGCCAAGGCTGTGTACACACTGTAGCATAAGGCCACGCAAAAAGCTCCTCTTTTCATTGTTCTATTACTAACTTCTTACACTTCACCAGACTTCAGTTCTTGCAAACATAAATGATCAAATCACTTCAGCCAGCAGGTGGTTTAACTGCAACTGAATGCACTGCATTACTACCTCATTGCAGCCCTAGCCAAAAACATGCATTTGGACCAGTTTCTGAAAACTGGTCAGAGACTCTTAGCAGCTGAAGAGACGGCTGAAAGAAAATGGAGTTCAGTGCTAGCCATTACACCAGTCATTTAGAAAAGGTGTATTTTCTATAAATAATGTCAGGAAATGCATGAACTGTCATCTGCCTGAACATGCCTGTAGTACAAGGAGATAGTTCATTTTAACATTCTCATTCTTTAAGATATAAATTTGTGGTCCTGTGACATGTGCCTGTTTGAGGGGAATACCAGTTGAGGTTACCTGTGAGAAAATTAAGATCCTGTTTTCCTTAATAGTAAGTTCCTATACTAAATCACTGCATCTTACACCCGGTTCACCTTTAACATTTTTGATACCTGAGTGAGCCTTCATGCCATCCTGAATTTGTGATAGAGCCATTTTTCAATGTGGATTTTAGAAAACTATTATTTGCTTTATTTTTCTACAATAGTGCTACCAAAATAGTAAATTTTACCTTTCAAATTTGTTGCAAAACATCACTGACTATAACTGTCCAATAAACCCAAACCATAGCAGTACAACTGCTAACTAATCCTTGCAGTGATAATATAACCTTTTACAGTCTTCTAGGTTTTTGTGGTATTTCCTGTGATGATGTTACTCATTTACCAGTGTGCTCAATCTAATACAAACCACTTTTTAAAATTTTAGTTACAAATACCACCTTCTCTTATCAATCTCCTCTTGTTGTCTCACATGTTCTTGTTCATACACACGAATATTTTCTACACCAATTTCTTCACAGAATTCCCAGAAAACAGCATCTTCAGCCTTTTAATAAAGAGAAATGGAGCAAAAAATGTTTATGCTATTTTACAACTCACAAAAGTAAAACATTTAGACAATCACTTCACACTACACACTGGATTTTCAAGGTACTTTAAGAAACAGTAAACTGAACTACTGAGAAATAATTTGTACTTGAAATTTTCAAGTAACACTTTCAGTACAAATGCCAGATACAAGGCCTATGATCTGCAAAAGGTTAACTCTGATCTAAGCTTTTCTTGACAGCACCTGGTCATTCCAAAGTCATCACAGTGTAACCAAGTTCCCTGGTTTTGTCTGTTGTTCCCACTCAACTGAAGAAGAGAAAGCTGAATGGTATACAGGACACTAACCAGATACACCAGTTTTTTTGGTGTAGTTTAGTTCTTTGTTTTAATCCTTTCAAGTGATCCATAAATATTAATTACTATGTTCCATTTATAGCAAAGCCACAGCAAAAAAACTGATACAGAATCTCTCATTTCCTAATTATACAGTATATACTATCAAAAGCTGCAGCAAAAAACCAGTCCTACAATTTTAACAAAAAATTTAAGCAGGCAAATAGTAGGTATAGTGTATATGGCAGGACTGAACAAAGAAGTCACAACAGCCTACAGCATTTAAAAGGAAATGCAATGGGCTGAACAAAATTTTAAGAGAACTTCACAGGTCAAAACCTGGTATTGTTTATATTGTTTTGGTACACAGGCTTGTTTAACCAGATATCAAATATTACATCAAATCAAATTATATTATTCAAGTAACACCATTCTTCAGAAACTGATGACCAGCCTCCATTTGGTTTTTTTTGCAGAAAAAGCAAAAGTAAAGTTCCCTGGATCTGGAATTCTTATAGCCTAAACATCAATGACTTTTTCAGTGTTTGCAGATGACAGACACCTGCATTCCCTCATGCCTGCACCAGCAGAGAACATGCAGCAGTTTTGGCTTCTTTTTACACGCAGAATTCGAGTCATAGATTAATCCAAGAAAGACTGATGAGAATGGGTCAGAGGCCAGGAACTAAATTACACGTGTACTATACACCTCAAGCAACCATAGACAGCAGTGAGGAATCTCTCTTTCGCCAAGAATCTACATTTACACAAGCACCTAGGTGCAAGGCTGTGAATTTTCCAGATAAAACTGCAGCACCACTTTTCCATAGTCTGTACCAGATTTCTTTGGCAAGAGTAGGAACAAAGGCAGCTTCCAGAGAGAAGTAGAGATGAGGTGCTTATTTCTCAGAGAGGCCAGAGTTATTGTCTACTCTAGTAGAACACAGTATGAAACCCCCCTTGTTATCAGATTAGGCTTTACTACTATTCACTTCACTGAATGACTTCAGTCTCTTCACAACAACTATGCTTTTGAATTTGTCAGCTGTCTGTACAAACTGTTCTGGGGACCATCTTAAGATTAGAGAATGACAGGGAAACTGAAGTACGAGATAGCAGAACAGTCTACAGAAAAAACATCTGGGAAACCTAACTGCTGGATCACATATCATACAGAACTTTTCCTGTTGCTGATAAAAGGCAGGAAGGAGCAGGTTATAATGACAAAAGCTGTTTAGTACCATAACAGATAATGAATTTGGACAAGCGGGGATAGCACAAGGTCCCTAAGCTCTCCATCAGCTACTCCTCAAAAAAGATGGAGAGCAAAGACGACTCAGTGGTATCATAGGCTAGCTTCATCTTCCATGAATTGGACTCCAAATGAACATAGGCATACAAGTCTTAAAAACAAAACAACACAACAAACCCTAAAACCACAACATCCAAAAACCCCAAACCCAAAACATCCCCTCCCCCCCAACAAACAAAAAACCCAAAACAAAACAGTGGAATGAGGAATTTGCTGACAATCATCATGCACACCTCAACCATTCTCCCAGGGTAATCAGAGTGCACAGAAAATAAAGCACAGATATTGGCTACTTCCCCAGAAGAGAAAGGAATCTTCACACTATGCTGCCCTTTATCTACTTTTCTAGTATATAGTGGTGTAACACGTCATCACCTAGACATAACACCTGTAGAGTTCAGAACAAAGCACTCTAGCAGTGCTGAGAACTGTTCTCAGCTCTAGAAAACTGATACATAGCTCTCTCCCTAATAGCATGAGCATGCCTGATCTAGTCTGCCTGTAGGCTGCAGAAGTAGTGGATCTTCTCCAGATGAAAAGATATTGGTAGAGCATTTCCATGTAGACACTGAAGGGGTCCTGCTACGACTGCAGTGAGAATGATTTTCAGAAGGATAGTCACCCATGCAGACCGTCTACCTAGTGGGTGCGCTGACTACTGAAAGATCTGCATATCTTGTAGGTGCATATAGAATTTAGTGTACGTACATGCTGTCATGGATCCACATCGGCCAGGAAGACTTGACACCAAAAGAGTTACAATCTAGTCATGCAGTCACGCTGCATAATTATCTCTCTACAAAAAGGAAAGATCCTGTAACGACAGTTTCTTACGAAGAACTCGGACATTAGAGTCTGAGAAAGAATAAGCTGATACTTAACAAATTTTACCCCAAGACCTAGAGAGTATTTTTCTGGGATTTGATCTACACCGAAAGTTTGCACTGAGCTCTAAAGCTGTGAACTCCCATGGATTGTCCCTGCTCAATACTACAAAGAGTAAATCATATTTATTAGCAGAGCAGGAAAAGGTGGGGGAAAGCAAACCCATCTTCTTCAAACTAAAAAATTTTCTCCTATGTCAAATGAAATTAATGCGTATATATGAAGCAAAGCTTCATCTATGGATTTGGTTGGTTAGATTTGTGTTTGGCACATAAACATCACAGAATTTTGACTTTAAGGAAATTGATTTGCAAAGCTATAATACATATATGCTAACATTGAAGTGCACTTCTGTTCACAGTTACCTTGGTAAGAAAGGTAGAGAATGTGGGAAGATTGCTGGAGTAATTTATAACCCTTGTCACAAAGTAGTTTACAAAGTCAAAAGTTGTTCAAGTTCTAAAAGTCAGCAGGAACAGAAAGAAGTTTCTGTAGTCTAAAAGCATAAGCTGTCACAACTATGACAGAAGGCATTACCTCATTAATTTTTTTCTGAAATTCTTCTATTTTTTCTTTTATTTGTGCTATGCCTTCATTCAGCATATCATGCTGAGACTCAATATTTACCAACTCACTTTCCAGTTTTGATTTTTCCTAGATAGAAAGAAAGGAAAAAGATGATAATTTTTCTTAATAGGATGGTCAAATTCCTAGAAATTAAGAGACAATTCTGTTCCAGATTAACTGTATTTTTCTCATGAAAAACACTAAATATTTTCTTCTCAAATGCCACTTACCCACTATTATTGCCAATTTGCATGCAATGCAAAGTTTTAATAAGCAGAAAAGCAAGCTACGCAAGTATTACTTAAAGTGCATTTTGACTTACAGACTTCTGAAGGTTACTAAATGATAAACCAAGCTTACCAGAAATTCAAATATAAAACCTAAAACAGAAAAAGCCTCATGTAAATTACTTTATAATCTTGGTTTTATATATTTTATTAATTCCTCAGTCACAACTGCTGTATGTAAAACTTAAACTGAATTAAAAAAAAACTACTTAAGGAAGCAGTATTTACTTCACCAGCAATTACAGCTCGGGTAAAAAAAATACAATTATTAAACATGAAAATTATAAAGGCTTAGTACTATACCGTGTAGAGATTAGCGAGATGTTTCTTTTTAATAAGCTCTAATTCACTCTGTGAATATTTAAGTCGTGTCTGAGTTCCATGGCACTGAGCACGCAACTGCTTCAAGTCAGTCTCCTTACGTTTGATCTTCATTAAGTCCTAGAAAAATATTGTGATGGGAGAAAAAGCGTTTTAAACAAAAGGTGACTTCTTTGGAAATTACTCATTTTTCAGATTCACGCACTACATAAAGCTAGCCTTGCTGACATAGGGCCCATTCAAGGTAAATGCTGATAGCATTGGTCATATTCAGTAGTAATTTTGTAACAGATTTATTTCTTAAAAGAAAGCATGCTTGCAAATTCCTACTCTATCTCTCTTCCAAAATAACTAGAGGTATGACAAATCCTTTTACACCAACAGATTTTGGTCCATGCAAATATGTTCATGTTGACAGAACGTATCATCTTTTTCACTGAAAGTCTTCAGGTACTTTCAACAACAGCTCTTGTTCCTTGAAAGAACTTGTAACCACAGTGTTGTCCTGGTTCTCCATCTCTGTGATACTTGAACCAACCCACCAGCTAAGGACAGAGACCCACAGTTGATTATTATTAACTAGAAGAGGATAGACAGCTACTATGTCCTGTCTGCATATTCTAGTTTTGAAAGTCACCTTTTTAGAAAATCATCTTCCCATAGCTTAATTAAATTAGACACAACTTTTACTCCTTTATGCCTTTTGCAGTTAAGTGCTTTTTAAGAGACCTACTTTTAACTCATTAATCAAGCTATCTCTTCTTTCTTTCATTTTATTAATTTCTTTATCATCCCAACTTCTAGCTTTGAATCGTAAATCACTTGATCCTCCAGAAATCACTCCAGATTTCAAAAATAAAGTTCCATCAAGAGACACTGTCTGGAAGAAAAAAAAAAACAATTAAAATCAAATAAATCTGAACACAAAGCAGCCAAAATATCCCATGAACTAGTGTACCAAGACATGGTAGTTAAACAAGCAACCACCACATTTTAGTTGGACTCCCATTTTTTTTCATATTCTAAACCTGCTAACATAAGATACATGAAGCCACAAAAAGAGTCTGTTGTTTCTTGGCGCTAGTCACATTTTGATATTATTACAACCGATCAGAAAAGGAAATGAAATTATTAATTTCCTAAATACAAGGAAATCATACATGAGACATTTGTGTATACAACTTACAAGGTTATGTCTGGCTCAGTAGAGCAAGTCAAGCAATGTGATAATGGAGTGAAAGAAAACAGCTTGTTTGTAGCCAGAAAGCGTAAATTTTAGTAAAGAACATAGGTATTTTTGTGACTCAACTCTATTCCAAGTAAACAGGATTTCACACTCACCTTCAACTTAAAGCTGTTTTAATCAAGGTTTTAAAAGGTTTACTAAGTGTGTAAAGGGGCTCTACAGACTGCCTACAGCAACAGAGATACGGATAAGAAGAACGAACTGCAGGAAGAGACACAGAAGCTTCCAGTACTCAACACAGTTTACATCTACAACTAAGAGATTCTGTAAGATATTTTAAAGAATTTTTGAAAGCATTTCTTCATAGAAAAGCTAGCAAGATAAAAGTTCATATTTTTAAATCAGACAGTTTTAAGAACAGGATTATTCCTCCTTCCTCCTCTTCATCATGAGGACCATGCTAAGAAACATATTTGGGCAATAACTATCCTCTAATTTGCCTCCTTTTCCCAGGAAATCACTTAAACGTACTACTATACAGAGGAAAACATAACCATGTGAAATATCTGGGGGTTTATTTATGTGGGAATAGGCTAGATAGCGTAGTACCATTCTGTGTTTATCTGCAATACTTCGTGGGATGTTTACAGAATTATTTAAATGGCACAAAATACGTAACTACAATGAAAAACATATGCAACAAAATTCAGCTTCTTACTTTCAACCTCACTGGTCCATCAAATGCTATTTGTTTTGCTTCTTTAACTGTTTCACAGACCAAGCCATTCCCACTCACAAATTGAATCACTTTTTTCAGTGGAGCAAATGGAGTTTGTACAACATCTACCATCATTTTAGCTCCTTTTATCTCTCTTAACTTTTCGTTGATGGGTTTAACCTGCAAAGCAAGCAAACGGTGTTTAGAATCCATATTGTAACAGCAAAACATGTCCAAAGCAGAGTGGTGTGGGGACAGGACGTACAGATCAATAGAATGGGGGTCTCAGTTGCTATAAGACTAGAAACAGATCTGGTTTTCATATTCTGTGTATACTACAGTCCTTAAATCTGTATAACCTATTTCACTGTGCATGAAATGCAAGTACACTAATGCATGTAGCATGGGGAATAAACAAGATGAGTTAAAGATCTGCATGCCGTTGCATGACTACAGTCTTCTTGGGATCAGGGACAGGTGGTGGGATGGCACCCAGAGCTGGAGTGTTGCAATTGAGGGAGAGAGGCTCTTTAGGAAGGACAGGCTGGGAAGACAAAGAGGTGGAGTTGCCCTGTATGTGAGAGAACAGCTGGAATGCACCCTCATGGGTAAGGACTGGAGAGAGAACTGGTAAAGCTAACATTGTTGTGGATGTCTGCTACAGATCGCCGGAGCAGGAAGAGTAAGTGGATGAGGCCTTCTACAGACAGCTAAAAGCAGCATCAGATTCACAGGCCCTGGTCTTCATGGGGGACTTGAACCACACTCATGTCTGCTACAGGGACAACACAGCAGGACATAAGCAATCCAGGTGGTTCCTGGAAAGCATTGATGACAGGCCCTGGTCCTAATGGGGGACCTGAACCACCCCAATATCTGCTACAGAGACAACACAGCAGGGCATAAGCAATCCAGGCGGTTCCCAGAGAGCATCGATGACAACTTCCTCACCCAAGTGACAGAGAAGCCAGTGAGGAGAGGTGCACTCCTATACCTCATACTAACCAACAAGGAGAGGCTTGCTGGGGATAGGAAGGTCAAAGGCAGCCCTGCCTACAGTGAGCATGAGATAGGGGAGTTCAGAATCCTGAGAGCAGGGAGCAGGGCAAAAGGCAAGCTCACAACCCTGGGCTTCAGAAGAACAGGCTTTGGCCTCTTCAAATGTCTGCTCAGTAGAATCCCATGCGATAAGGTCCCAGAGTGAAGAGGGGCCCAAGAATGCTGGTTAATATTCAAGGATCACCTCCTCCAGCCTTAAGAGCAAACATCCCAATGAGCGGGAAGTCAGGCAAAAACATCAGGAGGCCTACATGGATAAACAAGGAGCTCCTGCCAAAACTCAAACACAGAAAGTAAGCATACAGAAGGTGGGGACAGCGACAGGCAACCTGGGAGGAATATAGAGGCACTGTCCAAGCATGCAGATATGGCTTTCCTAAAACACCAAAGCCCAACTAGAATTGAATCTAGCAAGGGATGTCAAAGAAATGGCTTCTGTAAGTACACAGGTGACAAAAGGAAGACTAGGGAAAATGTAGGCCTGCTGCTGAGTGACGCAGGGGACCTGGTGACACAGGATATGGAAGAGACTGAGGTACTGAATTCCTTCTTCACTTCACTCTTTACTACCAAGACTGGCCTCCAGTAATCCCAGGTTCCAGAGACCAGGGGGCAAGTCTGGAACAAGGAAGACATACCTCTGATGGAAGGGTATCAAGTCAGGGAATACTTAAGCAAACTGGACATACATAAATGCATGGGCCCTGATGTGATGCAACCACCAGTGCTGAAGGACCTAGCGGACATCATTGCAAGGCCTCTCAATAATCTTTGAACGATCATGGCAACTGAAAGAGATGCCCAAGGACTGGAGAAAAAACAAGTGCCACTCCTATGTTCAAAAAGGGGCAAGAAAGAGGACCCAAGGAACTACAGGACAGTCAGCCTCACCTCGATCCCTGCAAAGGTGATGGAGCAACTAATCCTAGAAACCATCTCCAGGCACATGAACAACAAGAAAGTCTTGGAGGCGTAGTCATCATGGATTCACCAAGTTGGTCGCTTGACCAACCTGATCACCTTCTACAATGAAATGACTGGCCTGGTTGATGAGGGGAGAGCAGTGAATATTGTAGACTTCAGTAAGTCTTTCAACACTGTCTCCCATAAGATACTCATAGTGAAGCTGATGAAGTATGAGCTGGATGAACAGACAGTGAGGTGGACTGAAAACTGGCTGAAAAGACAGGCCCACAGGGTGGTGACTGGTGGCACAGAATCCAGTTGGAGGCCAGTAGCTAGCCATGTCAATACTGGGATCAATCCTGTTTAACATCTTCATTAAATATCTGGATGATGAGGGAGAATGTACCCTCAGCAAGTTTGCTGATGACACAAAACTGGGAGGAATGGCTCAGATGCCAGATGGTCACGCTGCCATCCAGAGGGACCTCACAGCAGGCTGGAGAAACGGGCCAACAGGAACCTCATGAAGTTCACCTCGTAAGTGCTTTGCCTTAACACTTAAGCCTATTTTAGTTAAGCTTAAATGAGCCAGTATCAAGATTTACAGGTGTATTAACTTGCTGGTGACAGGATAAAGAAAAAGGTACTTACATCAAGGTAATCCAAAGCAAGAAAAATTTCAGGTTCAGCTCGTTCTTGTTTTAGGAACTGAATGCAGTCTCTTGCTGTTTTTTCAGTGGCAACAACAATAGCAGTCATGTATTTGCTGAATACCTTGGTAACAGCAAGCTGGTATTTTTTATGAATAGGATGACACAGGTCGAGCAGTCTTCCAAACTGAAGACAAAAATATAGAGAAATATTAATGTGTTACTTTAGATATCAAATAATATTTCTGCATACAAGATACTGAAGTAGTAAGAGGAAAATGTGTTACATATCTACCAGCTGCACTCTCTTACAATGGCTGTACATCAGAAAAAATAGGAACTGTAGCAGTCATCAATCCAAATTGCAAAGTATGCCTTCAAAATCTGAAGGGATTTATTTTTTCCCTGAAGTTACAGTTACATATCTCAATGTTTTACTCAGAATCTCTAGCATACAGTTCTAGAAGCATGATAGAGTGACAACAGCAAAGCTAGCTAAGCATCTTTTTTGGAAAGAAAGTATCTAACACACAATAAGATCTTTGAATGACAATCAGGTCTCAAATAAATAGAACTGTTAACTGGAAAACAGTAGCAAGAGAGGCACTATTCCAGTTTCAACCCAAAAAAGAATTATCTGCTTACTTTAGTAGCATGGAAAGAATAAAAACTACTTTTCTTGTACTGCACAGTCCAAATAATCAAGCCTGGTTTGCCATATATTGAAATAACACCTCCATAGATAAAACTAATTAGTCCTTTGCTGTACATGCTCCCTAAAGATTTTTTTGTTCAGTTTCTGTAACTATAGGTACAGTTAGGCTTACCCTGAATGATTAAAGCTACTAATGCACATTCTGAACATTATAACCGGTGAATTCATGCAAGAACAATTTTTCTGCCTGTTGACATATAGCTACTGGTCTCTTGCGTATCTATGGTTTTATCCTTATCAATTTAAATTAATGAGAACAGGAAGACAACTGGTAAGAGTTGTATGTGATAGGTCATCCATGGTACTATCTCACGAATAATTGAGATAATTTCCAGTAGATCAAATCATAGCCTACTATGATCTACTTTTCTACCCTTCTCTTGACAAATGTTTTCCCTTTTCTGAAAATCAATAGAAGCAAGGATAACACCCAACACCACAAAGGTCTTTATTTAGTTTCCTGGTTTTCTCACACAGTGTCATCTACTTGGACATTTGTATCTGCAGCTCAGAGACATGATGTTTCAGACATGCAAAACTATACAGAGGATCCGTATACTTTCAGATAGAGGCATTTAAGTCCAGATGGAATACCAGATTTCTGTGAAAACAAATATTGACAGCCCAACTGAATCTGTAACAATAGCATTCTTGCCAATTAAAACTACCCGTGTAGGAATGCTGTTTTGAAATTAAATTGTAAAAACTGTAATCAGCTGCAAAATTCACTTTGTTGATCAGACAAATCCATGAAAATGCACACGTTACTCATATAGCAGGAATCACACTGCTGCATGGCTATTCCAGTACCGGGAATGTTCACCAACCATTCCTAGAATGTTTTAACAGAAGAACAGAAGCTTTAAAATGGATGTAAGAACTAAACGTTTAGAAGTAGTATGCCATTTTTTGCCTATGAAATCCAAAAGACCAACACCAAGATTTCCTCCAGTTCTGCCTGAGTACTTAGTGGACTACCAGATGACAAAATGTGTCATGACCCTTCCATCCCAAGACTTTAATTTGGATTGTGTTCAGTAATCTGGAATTAGTACACCAGAGCATAAGGAGTAGCTGAGAAGCAACTCTGTTGCCTCACATGCTGGTGTTGGGAAAACTATTGCAGGAACAAGGGTAACTGAAGCAGATATTGTTAAGACTTTCTGTAATGTGACTATCACATTATGTAACCAATTTGACTTATCTGGGTTTTATTTGTTAGAAGCCATCACATCTGTAAGTGATGTAACTAATTTAAACACTTAAATTTGTAGCTCCTGAAGGAAAATGACAGAGAACATCCTGAACACCACCCCTCCCCTAAGCTAGCATGGTATCACCAGTCTGATCTGGTTCTTTTCAAACAGGGACACAACACAAAGAGTGAGCAAAGAGAGATATACCAATCATCTTTTTGATTTTTTTGTAACACCTTGTTCACATGGATGAAAAAGTTCTGAAAAACAGCTGAAAAGCAAACTCTTAATCTCTTGAGAAAACAACAGGATCAGGCACTTGCCAGATTCTGAGGAGGTTTTGCAGAAGACCAAGAAGCAAAGAACAACTGAAAACATTTCATTTTTTATGTTCTTATGGCAGTACTAGGAAGCAGAGATACATCACCTTCTAAATATTTAAAAAAAAAAAAAGACTTCCACCTTGTACATCTCAACTGACTACGTATATCAAAAAGGACTGATTATACTGAGACATACTCAGAGACCAACTATTCAATTGATTAAATTTATTAAAAAGTTATTTGAATGATTTTCAATGTTGGAGTAAATATTTTTAAGTGTCAATAAAAAGACGATCAATGTCTGCTGAGAATTCAGAATCAATACACAAAACATTTAATGGCATTACTGAAGAGTAATTTAAGTAAAATATAGTAACTGATAAGCAAAGACAAACCATTTGGTAATATAGAAATCTCACGCACCTAAGCAAAATTGTCCTTTGGAAGAAGTATTCTTTCTGGAATAAATGGTCTCACAGCTAAACTTACATTCATTTGTTCAAAATAAGTAAGTAAAAAATGTGTTTGAGGACAGGAGAAAACAAAACCAAAAAGGAAAAAAAAAAAATCAACCACCACAAAAATCACACAAGAGATCAAAATTATTATTTGATGCAAGCAGTAATCTGTCTTTTTCTGGAAACTGTGAAAAATAACGACAGTATATGCTACTATTCTTTCAGTAATACTACTATTTCAGTAAGTACACTCAAGCAAGCATGAAGTTTAAAATAATATTAAATACAGTCCAATTTATTCTAGCTGTTTACTCAGTCTAAGGCAGAACTTTTAATAAGAACTCTAAAATAAGGCATTTAAATTATGCCATTCAATTACCACAGAATCCGGATACAGTCTTTTAAGACTCTCCAGGATGTCTGCTCTCATTTGCTGACGCCTTCCTTCATGGTAATCAATTTTGGCATTCTGCAGTTCACCAGCTATTTTGTTCAATTCTTCATTCACTTCAGCCATTCGTATTGTTGAATTTTCAATTGCCTTAGTTAGCACTTCCTCTTGCTGTTTTTTCTCTGCTAACGACTCACTTTGAACAGAAGCAAAAATAGGAAAGCAATTTACAATTTAATTTATACAAGCTTTGAGCTTGTAAAATTAAAGTCATTCTATGGTCAGAGACTATGAAAATCATTAAAGATTTTAAGTACCTATAAGAAGCTCCTTCTTACACAAGTTGCATTCTATAGTATAAGCTATTTCTAAGGTTTCAAAATTGAGTTCAAGGAAGAGTTTTTGCCTGTGTAACACACAACCATACTGTTTTATCCTCCATCAATAAAAGGTCTGATATTATAAAACTAAGAAGGACTGAGAATTGCCATGCAAAATTATGACTCACTTTACACACTTACCAAAGTCACTAAGGCTCTACCACACTCTACTACAACTACATAATTAAAATAATTTTGCATCACACCAATCACAGTGGGTCTGCTGCTCCCTGTCCATAGCAGAACTTTGTTCAATACACAGACAGCATTAAGCCAAAGCACACATTACAGATGCACAGGAAAAGATAGGTTGGGAAGAAACTCTCTGGAGATCACCTACTCTGACCTCCTGCACAAAACACAGGCTAATGTCAAAGTTAGTTCAGGTTGCTCAATGAAGAGCTTATATACCTTATGTACAAAGAGTAAAAATCAGGTAGAAGACAAGACCCAGGAAGCAAGAATTGAGCTGTGCTCCTAATACACAGTGTAAATATTAATGCTTTCTAGAGCAGCACAACTACAGAACTGCCCTGTTCTCTCACTCAGAATTTGTACACTAATAGACCCATACCCTACCCGTAGTGACATAATTTGCACACCTACAAGAAATCAGAAGCAATTATAAAATTGGTTTCAAACAAAATACAGATGAGTCATCATACTTCCTACTTTATTTTGACAGCTAAAGTAACTGAATTATTAATTAGAATCAGTAAGAATTCTAATTTTTACTAAAATGTGATAGAAAAGAATTAAAAAGAATTAGAAGCCTGCTACGTTAATTTGAAAATATAGAATATGCAAGAAATCCAATTAGCTTTTAATTTTTTAAACATACGTGCATATCTTGGCATATTCTTCCAACTTCTCTATTCGTTTTTTATGCTCTTCTATCTGTTCCACAGTCTGTTTTATGTTTTCCTATGCAATCACAAATAGAATGTGTTAAAAACAAGCTAGAGGAAAACGACAGTTTTATAGCAAGATATAAAGCTCTTAATTCTGAACAAGTACTGAGACAGATGTTTTCTTCCTTGTTGGTATTTCATGCTGAAGTAATAGCACCTCTTTTTCAAAAGTAATGTCCAATTGCACCATAAATAATAAAGGAGAATTATTTTATCAAGGCCATTACTGTATTTTTCATGTTTGGCTACAGTTCAGAGAAAGCCTCTTCAGCACAAAGAATCATGACACCATCAAATAAAACAACTGTAAACATAGTGTTAGTAAGTTACAGGTGTTAAAACAAAAAAGGTGTTTTTCTTGGCCCAAGATTAAATAGAAGCTTTTTCCCCAAGAAGGACACATGAAGAAGTTAACATAGAGGTTCCAACTTGACACAGAAGCATTGTACTAAAAACCAAACCCAGCAGTGAAACAAGTATTTTCAGTTAATGTATTTTTATTCAATTTCAGTAACTAAAGCAAATTAAAGAAAAAAAAAATAATTACCTACACATTTTATTAAGCCTTAATTTAACTTCTGAAGTCCCTGTGACCTTTTGAATAGCTCTAGGGATGGAGAGTCCACAACTTCTTTGTGCACCTGCTTCAATGTTTGACTATCCTTGAGATTAAATAGTTTACCTAATTGCTATTTGGAACTTCCTGCGTTCCAAGTTGTGCCTCTTGTCTCCCATCCTATCACTGTGCGCCTCTAGAAAGAGTGTAGCTCTATCTTATTCATACCCTCCCATTAGGTAACTGCAGACAGCAATAAGGTCTCCCCTTCACCTCTCCCTTCTCCAGGCTGAACAGATCCAGTTCTCTCAGGCTCTCCTCATAAGCCAGGTGCTCCAGCCCCAGCCAACTTGGTGGCTCTCTGCTGGACTCACTGTAGGATGCCAATATCTTTCTTGTACTGGGGAGCCCAGAACTGAACAGAGCATGCTAGATGTGGTCACATACCTGCTGAATTGTGAGGAGTGATCACCAAATGTCAGTAGTACAGATAAGTAATGCCAACTCTGAATGGTCAGACATGCATTTTATGAACTCTCAAGTATCCCTTACTTCCTTCTCAACAGTACAATGGGACTTGCAGAGTTTTAGAAGCACAAGCAATAGAAATTTATTTCGCTTCTACATACTACCTAGGTTTTCCTGGGAACTAGTACTTCAAAAAGAAAAAGTAGTCTTGTATCAAGAGCAAATGGATGTACAAGTATTAACTTGGATATCGTGGCAAGGATGACTTTACATCCTCATAGATATACAGTAAAATATAGACTTCTCCATACAAACAAGTTTATACGTACAAGAACGAGGTGCCAGGAACTCTAGAACTGGTAAAGTCTCATCTGATGGATTTTTAAGGAGTCTCCTCCAAACCTTGACTCCATAACTAAATGGTGAAGAACTGCATGTTGCCTCTCTAACTTCTTACTAAGTGACACAACTACAAGGTTAGCATAGTTGAGGGGGGACACCCAAAACACCTAATAGAGCAAGGTTTCCAGAAGACAGATCATCAGCCGAGCTTCTGTCCTTCCTACTTCTATCAGAAGCATCATGCGAAGCTGAACAATGAATTGGGAAATAATTTTTCTAAAAAGGGAACATCAAGCACAGTGACCAAGTCATAGTGAAAAATGTAGGTATTATTGTTACCATGTTTAGATCTGCAATGATCAAAGAAATCAGAAACCAAATGACAGCAGTGATCTGTATTCACACCGAACACCCTGCCTCTGAAGTGCAACAGAAGAGTGGACACCAAGGAGATTTTCCCAACTACACACTCACACACAACTGACCTTAAAAACATCAGCAAAAAGGTAGCTGTGATCAAAATAAACCTCTAAAGGGTGAGAGTATCATACCAATATACAACAGCTGTAGGACATCTCAGAAACAAAAACTACACTTAACAAAACCAGGAACTGATTACACTTAAGCATATGTTCTGAGTAACTGTAAAATATTAGAGTCAAAGCTTTTAAAACAAAATCCTCAGTGTGGGCCCACGCAACCATTCTCTGAATAAATTTAGAAGCCATTTTGCTAAACATGTTGCAATATGAAAACTGAACTAACACTTGCAATGTATCTCCTTTGCTGAGAATTTGTTTATGTCAAAGAATTTAACACATTTATATAGACATTTATACCAGAGGGAGGGGTACAGAAACATTTTCCTCCTTAAAACAGAATTCTAGCTTGATACAAATACCTCAACTTCTTTTTTCTTCCTCCGATTAAGTTTCAGCTTTTCTTGATCTGCTTTTTCCTCCCAACGAAGTTTTTCTAGCTGCTGGGTTAGTGTAGCTACCTTCTTTCTTGCTATTTCCTTTAGCTCTTTATAGCGCTCTAACTGGACAAATTAAAAAAAAAAAAAAAAATGAACTCCACTGGAAGTAGGAAGACTTATGTTGTTATGGCCTCAATTAGTAATTGCCTACTTTATCATAATTAAGATTATGAAAACTACCCAATTCTCCACAAGACCTTTCAAGCTACTAATTACATTATAAGAAGTTATATTTTATTAGAGAAAGATTCAACCCAAAGCTTACACTTAATAGTTCTTGCTTACGGTCTTGTTTTAGACTTCTAATGACTCTTACTTTTCGGGAAAGTTTATAAGGTTTACAGTACTTCACAGTCAATCTTAAGGTTAACACTAAAGTTTGGCACAGCCCAAAATTAGTGCAAGTTTTGGTATGTATAATTACAGCAATCTTTTTTTTTTTTTTTTTTTTTTTTTTTAAGGTAAAAATAAACATTTTAAACAATCCTGCAAGGTTATGACTAACTGACCAAATACCTCTAAAGTGCAGAGTCAGAAGATTCACAAACTAGAAGAACAACCCTACAGGTTCTCTATTAATTGATCAGAAACTATTTTAAGGAAGAGACAGTGGAGAAAAGAAGCTAGCACTTAGTTTTAAAAGCATTTCTGGCCATATGGTTGCAAAGATAGCTTCTTCAAATGTGAATTTACTGTAAAGTGATAACAGTCCTTTCCTTCTAAAATAACTTAAAATAGCTCACAAGTGAGCTCCCTCAGTTTTAGATTCTGACCCACAGTATATGGTATGTATACTACCAAGTCTTGTTTGCATTTTTGTTGTCTTCTTGTTTTTTCCTAATTGAAGACATATTTCTGTACCTCCGCTGACAAGCCATTTCTGAAAAATTACCTTCTCATCCCAAGACCCTACTGGATGTTTTCTACCCTACCCTCCCACAATGTACTACATGGATTTTCCAAGAAGGGGGGAAAAAAACCCAGAGAGAACCACCTAACCATGGAGAGTTACATGTAGTCATAATCCTAATGCACAGATAACAGTTCCTGTGTACAACCCTTCCGGAGTTTCCAATCAAACTCTGCTCAACTTCTTGTTCACTGAAAATTCACTGCTTCCTCTAATAAGCTATCTTCTCACATTGCTCAGAAGATGTACTTCACGCCCTAGGAGAGATGCTTACCATTTCCAATCTCACAATGGTGAATTTCTAGATCTCTATGCAATTTAGATTTACTTCCTATAAGTGTTCCACATTTGAACTTCCGCGAGATCTGACTGCCTCCCCTCCGCCTCCCCAAGGAGACGGCCCACTCCAAGACGCTGCATCATCATTTCTCTTCATCCAATCAAATAGTCTCGAAATAAAAGTCACAATTTTCTTTTTGCTTGAGTTCAACAGCAAAAAGACTGTTAAAATTACAGGTTATTGGTGAAACAATGGTTTCTGTGTTATCAGTGGGGATTTTTGGACTTCACTAGTAAACAGTACTTTTTGGCCTCCCAATTCACCTGACTTTCTTCCAGCTCAATAGCTGCTGCTCTCTGCAATATCTCTTCAGCCTTCTGCTCAAACACTTTCCACGCCTTCTCAATATCATTCAATTCTATCTCTAGTTCTTTTATATTCTGCCTTTCCTTATCACAGGATTTCTCCTTGTCCCTTAGAGATTTTTTAGAAATTTCTACTTTCTTGATTTGGTAGGAAGTGTTTTCCTTTGCTTTTATATAGAGGGCTCTCTGCTGAATCAGTGATGCTTCCAGAGTCCTAAAAAACAAAACAAAACAAAACAAACCCCACACCACACACCCAAAACAACCAACCCACCCACCCAACAACCACAAGACACATCCAAAACAACAAAACTACACCAAAAAAAGAAAAAGAACAACCCCCTCCCAACCACACATGTAAACAAATACTGAGTTGTCCACTGCAAGGTTACATACCCACAGGTGATTTTTTTTTTTTTTTTTTAAATATCCACTGAACATAGAAATTTAAGTTAAGCATAACCTTCTAAAAAAATTAATAGCAAAGAAATATTTATACAATGAAGTTACTGACAACCTGAGCATGGTGGTGGAGGTGAAATCAGTGTCTAGATACTACTTTAGTAAACGGCTACAAACTGACTTCCATAGCGTTGGGATATCACCCAACTGCTTTAACCAGAAATGCATGCCTGCCAAGCAATTCCCGGTGCAGACTATGCTTTAACTCAATTATCACAGAATCTGATTGGAAAACCTACTTCATTCCTTTTTCCATGTGCTGTTGGTCTCTGTTTAACACACCAAGGACTTTTTTCCTGGCTCCAAATGCATCTTCCGCCGTAGAAAGAGACTGTTTCTTGATACTAGCCTCCATATTCTTTTCATCCAAACTTTTTTTCAGAAAGTCAATGTTTTTTTCATTGTGATAAAGCCGGAAAAGCTTAAGCTGTATCCTTTCTTCATACAGGTCCTTGACAAGCATCTGGTAATGCTCTGCCTACCAACATCGAAATTTTATTTATGGTTTATAAAAAGGATTTTTTATCATTAGCAGTCTAATTTCAAGTCCAAAGTGATGTAAGATGATGTACCAGTAGCTGTAATTCCAGTAATGTGCACTAATCATAAAATTCAAACATGTAAGTCAACTCTTAAATTAATTATACTGGCAAACCTACACTTCCATTTATTTTGATTTTATTGTATGTATTCCTCTACCCTTTCAAATTATACTAAATTATTATATAGCATATCATACTGAAAAAAATACTAGATGAAAGACAACAGAAGGGTTTTTTTTAAAAAAAAAAACCTGTTTTTAAGTTCATAAAAGATGCAAAAATCTGAGATCTTAACATGCAAAAAAGGAACAACTTTGAGTTACCTCCTCTTTCTCTATCTTTGCTTGTTTGCGTTCTGCTGCAACACTTTTTTTCTTGTTGTAATTAAACTGCGCATCCTGTTCTGCGTGCTGCATTTTTTTCTTTTTTCGTTCATAGTCTTCAGCATATTCCCATGAACTACTGATTTGTTCAAAAAGTTGAGTTCTCTCCTTCGGCTTCTTCATTGCAATTGATTCTACTGTTCCCTAAAACAAAATTGAAAAAAAAAAAAAAAAGCAGCACTGTACATCATGATGTTGTCTAATGAATTTCTTTAAGAGCATATAGTACAGATTTATCTCCGGATATATTTATGGTTAACAGAATGAATGGAAATACTTTTAGATTCCAACCCAAGGAAACGTTTAGTACCAAAAGGAGTATCACCTAGCTACCTTTCCTAATTGAACGACATCACTGAAAGTTTTAGAATGTCAGATATGGTCTATGAAAAACACCTTCAAACTAAAGCAACCTGCACAAATCAGTGAGCAGTATCAGAATGACAACATTAGATCTTCTTAGCCTCTTTAAAGGAACTGAAACTCATTTTCAATGAAAATGAACACCCCCCCACCCCACCCCCACCCCCCCCGAAATCAATGCACTAGAAGATTACTTAAGTCCCGAAGTTAACACACGCACAGTTTTTGCCTGTGTGTTAGCTGCTCAAAGCTTCACTGATCTGTAGGAGTTGCTATTTTCAGTAAAGCGTAGGAAATACATTTTTTGATTTTTATTCTATTTGGATAGCGGGCAAATGCCCTCATCATAGAAACTATTATCACAATAACAATCCATATATAGGGTTCCTATGAAAGGGAAAAAGTCAGTTCTTCCTTGGGAATTTTCCTCAGCAACTGTAAGGAAGATAATCCTGTGAAATATATTCATCATAAGTATATGGCATTTCTGACCTATATCGTTAAATACTTGTGAACTAATAACCCAGTAGGATTTTTAATCCCTCAATCTTAATAAAAAAATCCTATAAATTTTCATGCATCTTGACTAATAGGAGTGTTTTAAGATGAAATAATCTTTTCCTATTTATAACACTCCTAGAATTTAATACAGTAAACATTTATAAATAGACACACACACTTTCTTATATACTCTGAATAACACAAGTACTCAATTTCTTCCAGATTAGCTTCTTTCTTACCAGTGCACTCATGTACATACAAACCCCATTATTTCCATTTTGCACTCTTGTAATTCTTGGCCGAGGTCAGTAATTGAAATTAGCTAAGGGTGCCCTCTTTTCTGTCAAATAAGTAACTGTGTACTCCTATGAAATAATCTCAGAAGCTTTTATTTTCTTTACGAAGTACCTTAAATGCTTACCTGAAAAATAAGAAAATTCCTAGCTTTGACAAATATGCCTACTTTTTCAAGCTCAGATATGTAAGCAGATCGACTGACAGATTTATCATTGAAAAGAAATTCCGAACAACTATCTAAAGGAGGAAAGAAAAAAAAAATTTACTATAAAACAGCACAACACAAAATCCATAGGAAAAGAACTAAACTAGTGGATGAATTTAACTGAGCAATTTCCTCAAAGAAGAAAATAGATTCCAATTACTCCCTTAGTCATTTCAATAATGTCATTTTTCTGTATGAAAATTCTAGTTGCATACTTCCAAAATGTATTGACAGATGTTTAAGTGCTCATGCCTGCAACAAGGTGTCAGACCCCATTTTCTAGAGCCTATGCCATCTACATATTCCAATTGAATAGCTACAGATCAAAGTATGGAACAAAGAAGATATATTAATCACTTGTTTAATTTTTTAACTTTGCTCCGGTATGTTTTTTTCAATTATAATGCTTGGCTATCAAAATGCTACTGAAGGACTACAAGAAGTATTGCAATACTCACGGGCTATTGCAATACTCATTCGGCACCTGAAATTTGCAGTTGAATATTTTTGGTCTCTATTTTTTATACATCAGACAACAAAAAGTACATGCAACAGAATCTACTACCTACCACGGATAACTCTTGAAAATGTTTTTTCTTCCCCATCTTCTTCACAATATACTATCTTCACACTAGCTGTAGAAGAAACTGGTTTTCCAACATGTGCTCCATGAATAAGTTCTCGAACGCTTTTAACTCGCAAATTAGATGTCTTTTCACACATTGCAAAACTAACAGCATCCATTATGTTAGATTTTCCTAAAAAAAACCCCCCCAAAATTGCTTTCACATGGCAGAAACGGAGGCATTTGATTAACAATTAACTAAAAACATACACATAAATGCAAAAATCTTTATTAATTCTATTTCTAATTCCATATTTCATTGAGGAAAAAATATTGCACATAAGAAATACATTTCTAAGATGCAACACACTGGCAGCAGATAATAAGCTTGTCTGTAATAAAAATCATCACAGAACTGATTTGTTAGTTGTTCAGCCTTGTAAGAGAAAACCCAAATTTTTCTTACACAGGCATCTATAGAGGTCATTACTTAAACTGAGTAAGCAACATCATAATCCTTACTTGGTAGTTTCCTTTATATAATGCAGTCAGTGAGGTTTGCTGCATAAGCACTCCATCACATAACTAGAACTTTTCCACTAGAACACCAGTGTTCTAAAGAACACGAGTACTCTCCCAGATCCATTCATCACAGCAACAAAGTTCTCTGATCACACTCCTTAGACAAAAATTCTCTTCACTGAATCCTTTTTTTGTTTTTCCCCTTTAGTCTTGAGCATTTCTGCTGACAGCTTATTTTCTGCCTTCAACCTTGCTACTTTGGCAATATTTTGACTTATTCTCCAAAATATGAGAAAAGGAAGAATACTAGGGGGAAAATAGATAAATAAAAAACTCAATTCAGAGATTACACAATATTCACAATTCTTCTCCCCGGATTCATCTACAAAATGTATTCAGATTTAATTGGAAGAGTAACTGGAAAAAGTATCCATAATTTTGAGACTTTCCAATACGAACAGTGGGTATAGGATGACTAGGAATACAATAATAATGCTAAATAATAGTTATTTACATTCCTAGATCTCACTTCAATGAGATAAGCAAAGAAACAAGAAGATCTAAAAGTCTAAATTATAAACAAAATCATTAACAGACTGGGGAAACTAAGACCAAATGCTAAGCCCATTTTTGTGGCTCTTTGTTAAGACAGCCCTCACCTCCTATCATATTGTTCTCTGGCAAATAAGAGATAAAATCCCATTTGTTGAATGGAACTTTCAGAAGTGAACCAAATTTTAGAAAGTTCCAGCACCCACAGGATAACAATGTGGAGTCACATCTACAAACAAAGGCTCTTGTGGGCTACACTACAAAGCAGTTACCATGCCACAAAGCTACTAACTCTTTCCCAGAGGCATTTATTCACATGGCAAAGACCAGAGGCTCAAATCAAGAAGCAGCTTTCCACTGCTACAGTTTACAACCCAGAGTACTAAAGTAAAACCATCTTTATGGGACCTTAGTAAGCTGAGCTACAAACTTGAATGGCAAAGGCAAGGTATGCTGTTTGCAAACCACCCGTTCTACAAAGGCTGGAAAGAGAAGACCACTAGAAATGGAAATTCCTTCAACCACCCCACCTCTATCCTTCCATGCTGGAAAAACCTATACTTTCAGTTAAAGAAGCAATGGCAGATCAGGAGCCTCCAAAACTTTGCTTGTGCTGCTTGTCCCCTCAGGTGCCTATGAAGAGAGTTTAAGCAGGCCCGTGAGTCTTTACTTCTCCCCCACAAAGCCCTGCAACCCTACTCCTCGATAGGCAAGCTATAACCATCCTCACCCATTCAGTGCAGCCATGCCGGCCCTACTCCTGGGCCTGCACTTGCACTGGTACTGTTCACAGAAAAGACCTGGCAAACACCCCAAAACTGAAAGCTCAATCCTGATAGCTATAGTGGAGAAGCACAGCCAGCTGCCTGCTCAGCCTAGCCCCCAGCCTGCTACCTGATCCATTGGGCCCGATGATGCAGTTGAACCTCATGAAGGGACCGATAATCTGCTCCCCACGCCATGACTTGAAATCCTTCATCACCAGCAGCTTCAGGTAACCCATCCCTACAGCTGTGGGCAAGGAGGAGCTGAGGCCTTTAGCCCATCACCTTCCCACTCCCTCACAAGATTTAAATAATCAACGAATATATTTTACTAGTTTGTCTTCCGGGAGAGGGAAAACCCCCTCCGCCTGCGCTCGGCCCCCAACCGCCCCCCGGCCTCTCCCCTCAGCAAGCGGCAGCCGACGCCCCGCCCTCAACGGCCGCCCGCCTCGTGCTTGCAGCCAGGCGGCCTCACCACGTTGGGCGGCGATGGCGCGCGCGCGGAGGGGGCGGGGGAAACGGGGAAGGGGCGGAGCTCCCGTTCCCATCGCGACGCCGTGTGTTGGCCTCCTGGCGGGCAGCTGTTCGGGCCGCGCTTCGCTCCTGGCCGTCGCCCGCGCAGCCCCGGCGGCCGGATCCCCTCTCGGCGCCATGAGCAGGCTGGGGCTGCAGCGAGACCTGCAGGAGGCTGCCGCCCTGGAGCGGCGGCGGCAGCGGGAGCTGCAGCGGCAGAGCCGCATTTTCAACGCGCGAGTCCGGACCATAGGGGTGAGGGCGCGGCCCAAGCCCCCGCCCGGGCCGCGGCGCAGCGGGGAGGGATGGCGCCGTCCCCCTGCTCCGATGTGTTCTGAGGAGACGGGTCTAAAGCGGGGGCGACCCCTAGGGCAGGCAGGCCAGCGGCGGGGAGCCGTACCGGCCTGGGCGGGGAAGGCGGGAGGCGGCCGGCCCAGCGGCTGTGGGGGGGGGGCGCGCCCCCTCAGCGCCCATAAGTGTGTGCGAGCACGCGTGGTTCCAGGTGGGGGGAAACGGGGAGAAACCGCCCTGCTGCGTCTTTTAGAGGGCTGAGGCGCTTTTAAAAAGTTGGTGAAAACGAGTCGAGATTCTCTAGGTATCGTCAACACAGTTATTTTTGGCAGCTGTTGCTGGGGAGTGTGTGTTTTTGAGGGAGGATGAGGGGGATTTGTGTCTCCCTGCTGTAGGGTTCGAGGGCAAGATTTTGTTTTTCCCTAATAGGAAAAAAGATCAAGCCCTGTGTTTCAATATCTGTGTAGAAGTTTAACTTAATATGGTGTGCTTTGCTTTGGGTAAGCCAGAAGCCTGCTGAGTCAGCTCATGAAATGTGGCGTAAACAAATGTGTTATTTTCCTCTCTGCTCTGCTGATACTTCCCTCATCTGCTTCATTCTGACTAGAAGCTACAATCTGTGAGAGATTTATTGTTGAAAGGTATCCTGCAGTTGCTCCCTATTTTGCATCAGGCAAAATATGACAGATCCATCAGGCCTTGTTTATGTAGATGGAGTTAATGGATACATTTCGTTTTTCCTGGAGTGGATGTCAGAATGTGAACACCCTTCAGTCTGTGAAGATCTGTGGGGGTGATAGCTTCAGTCTGGTGGGTTTTGTCTAGAGTCATATATGCAGTTTGCACCCTGAATGTCAGGAAATTATGTTGTATTTTATACCTTTTTAAATTTTGCGTGCATTTAATCTTCTTGTAATGTGTCCATGTTAAGACTCCATGCGTGTTCGTGGAGGGAGAGTGCTGTGAGGTGAAGTAAGTTTAAATTTTGCTTGTAAAGTATTTTGAGTACTTTATGCTGATGCATATATCATGTATAAGTGCTGTAGCATTAACTAGCGTAGAACCAAATTTAGAATTGGTGAAAATAAGTCCAGTCTGTTGACTTCATTGGACTGGTAGAACTGAAACATATGTCAATTTGATCCATCTTGTTTCAGGTACTGGAACATGTCTCATGTCAGTGGAAGGATATCTTCACCTTATCTTTGACAGCACCTTGGATTTATTCTCGTGACTCTTATGCAAGAGTCATCTTAGTTGCACAGCAAAGTAGCAGATCCCACTTAATGAACAGGACAGGTTGTGCACATGATACAGCACCCTGACACATATGGTAGCTAACAATATGTTTAAGTGGAAGGAGCCGATAACCTTTTCTAACAGATGCAGGATGAGTATAGTAAGAGAGTTTAACTTTCTTCATCAGGAAACACATACTTTCTCTGCAAGAAGGCTTTCTAGAGCCTTAAGAATTAAATGTAAAATATAAATTCCTAGCTAATGAAAATCAGCATATCTCTGTGTACTTTATTGAGCAATACTGAACTACACCATCTGAAGGTCTTTCTCAAATACTTTTGCAGAACTAACTATCAGACAGGTTTTGACAGATCCATTTACATGAGACAAACATCTAAAATGAAGAAGAGCCCATTGGAGGAATTTTGTAAATATTTTGATTAACGTCATTCAATGTACCTTATTGATTGGCTGAACAAGGACTGCTGACAGAAGGGGCTCTTCTTGTGCTTTGAAATTAGGCCAAGTCCAAAGCATGAAGAGTCAACAAATCTATACAGAGATATACTATGTCAGTATTTCCGATATGGTTTTAGATTCTTCGCTTTCTCTCTTTCTTAACAGTTGAGCTGAGAGGCTGTCTCTGACAAAATTAAAAAATCAAGGCGATATTTGACTTAGACACCACAAATCCTTAAGCAGGGATTGAGTAGTTTAAAAACATGGAGATAATGTACTGACTGGAAAGCAGAATGGGAACTGAGATTTTAATTTTTTTTCTTGATTATTACTAGTTTTATTATTGCTTTGACTTCTGTATCTGTTTCCTCATCTGAGTAATGGAAAAGTAAGATACCACTGTCTTCACTTACAGATTTAAGAATTTATCCTCAGTAAATCAGTAATTTTCCAAAAGAGTTCAGATGAGTAGTCCAAATGAAAAATTACTTTCCATTTATATATGAACTATTATACACAAATACAAGTAGATTAGAAATTAGCTGCTTCAAACCGTTCATAGTAAGGGATTCGCTATTTTAATGCTTAAAAGTTAAATCTGTAGCTTTATGTGACTAGGAATGGTTGTTTTCGGGATGTATTCTTGTCAAATGAAAGCTGTTCAAATGGGAGAGAACTGATAGCATAACTGAATTTGCACACAGAAGTCAATACATTGACTTACCTGTATTATTGCCAGAAACTACTAAGGGAGTTACTGAATTTCTCTTAACAGTGTTTCCTAGAGTTACATTGAAAGCTTGGCTTCCCAAATGAGACCTCTAAGTGAGTTGATATGTAATGCCACGACACCATTGTTTTTGGACCATGATACCCTGTAGAATTCTTTGTGGTTTCACCCTTGCTTACAGATTTACCTCTTTGCCTGATTGGTATAGTTAGTAGTCCTTTACAACATTTAACAATGTGTATTTTCAGCCATGATCTGTTTAGGTCTTTCTGTCTTGATCTGAATAGTTTTAGGCAAAGACTATCAAAATAGTTTACCAGATTCTTGAAGAATTGTAATTGCTTTTTGATAAATCTTTTAAAGACATTAAGTGACTTGACCAATTTTTTAAAAAACAAACAAACAAAAAGAAATAAAATCCAGGTTTCTGCCTATTAATTTGCCACCTTCTGTCAACAAATATGGGACCCAATTCTTTTGCCTCAAATGTAGGTGGCTACTATCATTTGATGATATGCCTTACGGTATTATGCCTTGCTCAACTACCACTCTCCAGGGTTGTTAATATTATGTATTGTATCTGTCAGCTCATTGTAGGTGTCTGCATGTATCTCAAATGGCACCCAATATTGCATTTTGGCAACTACATGAATCCTACTCTCTATCAGATGAGACTGGAAAATTTCTTTCCATTCCCTGTTATTTCTTCAATGTACTTTGAGTGAACTGTCTATATGTTTTTCAAATCTGAACTATTACAACCTCCTGTCATCTTGACTGTCAAAATACTTACCCAGTTTATAAATGAAAGCAGAACAACAAGAAAAAGTAAAAATGCCAGCTATAATGGGGAAAATATATTCTGTGTAATGCAGCTTAAAATGTTTCTATTTATAGCTCTATATATCATGTAAATGTGGTGTTTTGTCCTGATTCGGTGCAAGAATATACCTATCATTATTAAAACAAAACAAACTAATATTGCTGTTTCTGGATTTTCTTTTTATGTTACCTACATTAAATAGTGATGTGTGCATACTCTGTTGGTAGTGGTTTTACATCTGTCTTGTACAACTGCGAATCAATGTAGCTTGACAATGCCTGTTTTTAATCGTTCAAACATAGTATCTCTTAAAGAGCTGCTTTTTTTCATTTTAATAGGTTGATAAAGATGCATTGGATACACAGGTCAAGGATAGGAAAATTCAAGAAGCAGCTGAAAAAGCACGGAATGAAGAACTTGGTATATTCATAGATACTATGATATTTCTGTGAAGAGTTAAATGTAATTTACTATCTGTTTCCTGCTTTCTTTTTCCCTTCATGTATTTCAAACTGCCATATTTATTTCCAAATGGAGCCTATCTCCTTGAATCTTGCTATATAGCTCTATCTATATAAATCTATCAATCACGAGATATATTTAAGCGCAATTGTAGGCTTTTCTCTAAATTCAGACATACAAACTGAATACTATAATGTGTAGTCCTATTTATGTTCATACATTTGCATGGGTACAGTATGTGTTTTCCTCAGTGTCTTAAGATTTATAACAACATGATTAAACTGGTATACATCTCCTAATAGGCTGGAATTTTCAGTGTTTTCTTTTAATAAATGTTGGCAAATAGCATTGCTTAGAGACCTTTAGATATGGGAGCGTTTTAAAAAAACTTAATTACTTAATACTGTTCGTTTCAGAACAGTAGCGGCAAATTTGTTTGATTGCTTTCTTGTAGAGTAAGCCCATGTTCTGTCTGGCCTTTCTTCAAGAAAATATATAGATTCTATAGAATCCTCTCTAGATTATTATTGCTAGAAGCATGAGTCATATACAACAGGGCTGTAAGTAGGAGTCGTTGCTGAGTCAGAACACGTAGCCACACAAATATTGTGGCCATGTCCCCTGACCTCAAAACCCTTTGTGGCCCTCTGTGTTTGGAATGCTTTCCTGCGGTATCATGTGAAAAGGTCCCACAGACGGAGCTCTCTGTGGGTTTCAAGAAGAGCTAGAATGGAGCTGCCAACTTCCATGCTGTGCTTCTACGGCTGCTTGTGATTTTCCTGGCAGAATACCTGTCAGACTCTGACTCCTAGGAAACTGCCAGAAACAATGTGTAGTCTGGCAACAGAGGAAATTATCTTTTCTTGTGAATTATGTTTAAATGGCTAAAATGGCTAGTTTTGGATGGGGGTTTTTTGTTGTTTGTTTGTTTTTCTTTAAAACTAAATCAATTACAGCATTTTGATTAAATGGGCAAGAGCTATTAAGTTCTTCAAAAACTGTTAGTGCCAGCCAATTATTTTAGTGCTATGATTAGAAAAATCATTGGAGCTATGAAACAACTATCTATTCCTTTCATTGGGAGCCCAATTTTTGTTTGTTTCTTAATAAGCAACTTAATGTATTTCAGTTGTAACTGTAAACTAAGAGTAAATGGGAAGAATTAGTATATAGGACATTTCATGTGTTACTGCAAGTTTTAATCAAATGAAACCTCGTAGTTCTAGAAGTATTTATTATTGTCTTTGTTTCACATGCATATATTTAATTGTAACATTAATAAGAGAATTGATACCTGAAAAACTGGAAGTAGTTTATAAGTAAATATTACTAACATTAGAGTGTTTGCTGGGCTGGTACTCATAGATCAAATACTCTGTCCTAAGGTATCAAAGTTTGAAGACTTATATTCTATTTATTCCTCTTCAGAATTTTATTTTCCATCTTACACGTGCACTTCCGTGACACGTGCACTTCTAAGAGTTGTATTTTCATTGTGTTCATTTTTCTCTAGCTAATGAAATGAAGCAAAATGACAAGATCATGTGTATGTTAGAACAACAACAGAAAAATGATATCAGAAACATAAATAAGGCTATCAGTGAATTTCAAAAGAATTTTCAGAAGCCGGAAACAAGACGTGAATTTGACCTGTCTGATCCGCAAGCCCTAAAGAAGGATAGACCTGCTCGACTTTCAGACAATGATCCTCGATGTACTGTATCTGGCTTGCAGAAGTTTATAGGTGAAGACTTAAACTATGATCAGAGGATGAAATTTCAAAAGGAGCAGTTAAGAGAGTGGTCTCTTCAGCAACAGAGAGACTGGAAGAATGCATTAGCTGATCAAAAATTTGCAGGTAGCAAAAGAAGATAATACAGTTTTAATCTGCTTTTTCTGAAATTCTGGTGTATCTGACAAAAATATGGTATAGCCTATTGTGTCAGTTTGACATAGTATTTTAGTATATTCAATATTTAACTTTTAGAAATACTGCAGCAGTTTTTACTTTACAAGCTCTAATGTATTCAATATCTCGCTTAAGAAATCTATATTTAAGAACATGTGATGCTGGTAATATTACCTAGGTTTCATTTCTGTTTTATGCCTCAAATGAAGTATCAGAGCATTCTGAAAATCTATCTATGTTTTGCATGCTAGATAGTATGTTTACTTCATCAGACCAAATTGTCCAATCTTTACTGTCCTAGAGCAGACAAAATAATACTGATTTTTCTTTTCTAGCTTGTCATGAAACTTTTTTTCTGCAGTACTTGACATACATTTTCATTTTAACTTTGTCTAACTGTTAAGACAAGATGGGTTACATAATAAACTGATTTCATGAGTCACCTGAAATTCCAAGATGGAAAGCTTTGGTGGTAGGATTTGGAAATAGTTATGTAATTCAGCTTACCGTATCTGTAGCTCTGTCTGTCTGTCCCACTGTTTCTCTCTCTGTCTTACAGTGGCTTACTCATATGGCACATCATGTCCATGAATATTGACTAAATTTCATTTTAATCTAATTTAGATGATCTTTATGACAAGAATAGGATTGAACTTGACCAAAAGACTATGGAGCAACAACGAAAGGAAGAAGAAAACAGGCGTGCTGTTTGTGCAGCTACTAAAGATTTCAATAGAACCCAGGTAAATTAATATTGGATTTGTTTGTTTTTTTAAAAAAGTGGATACATTTTTGGAAATAAATACATTTTGGAAATAAACATTAATGGAAAATAAGATGCGCAAAAGTATAGTGAGTAATGATGCTTTCACAGAGGTTTCTTAGCAGCTAACTTCCAAGGTTGTTTCAGTAATTGGAAGATAGAATTTATTCACTTTGTCCTTTCCAAGGATCTAGCTATCCTCTATCTAGTTACCCTCTGTCAAAATTCTCCCTCCTGGTTCTCAGCTTGCTGACTAGAGGGCAGCAACTCCCCAATCTCTCAGGGACTTTTAGTCTGTAAACTGGAGTACAGCAAAAGCCTCCCATGCTTCCTTCTGGTTTTATATCAGTTGTCGGATAATCTTAGCTGTGTCTGCTTGCTTTTCTTCTTGCTTGTGTGGAAGCATTACTACCAGTAGCTTTTTGTCTTTATTGCTTATGTTAATTCCCCACAACCACTGTTTTTGGCACTTTGGCTGCTATATTTGTTTACGTGTGTCTTGGTTGTTTACCAAGCATGCTTTGGAACCTATTGAAACATTACATGAACCATTCTCTGTCTGTCTTAGTACCATTATCTGTCATGCACCAGTTCTTTATCTTACTGCACAGATTTTTTTTTTCCCACTCAGCTTATACATACAGCTCAATGGACGCTATTAGTTTGGTTAAACTATATTTAGCGTGACTTAGCTTTAAATTTATTTAGTTACATCAAAATAAGCCACATTAAAATTACCTACATCAAGTATGGTATCTTTTCGTTTAAGTATGTAAGCGTGCAAGTCTTTGTGTAAGTGTTGCTTGAGCCTTTCAGGACACATTTGAAGTATAATTTTGTTTATAGATAGCCTAAGGTAATTGAGAAGGCCTTTGCTGCTTGAAGTCATGGCTACTGAACAGTATTTTATATGAATAGCCACAAAAGTACCCTAAGTGGCTGGTGCACTTAGGGTAGCAGTATTATCCCAAATAATTGTTGTCATACCAATTGATTCCATGTAAAAATTCCTGAATTTGTGGCAGGGTTTGGGGATGGGGTGGGAGGTTTGTGTGTGGTGTTGTTTTTAATGTTTGGGCCTATATGTTCTACTCGACTGGTGTGCATATTAAATACATTAAAAAGTCTTGCTCTTTGTTTTTTTCTAACATAAGGGCATGATAATGGAGGTTGGAGCAACAGTCTTCTCTTAGCTCTTATTGTCCCTTGCTATGTTGTATAAATTGGAGTTAAAGCTTGCAGCTCTTTTTCTTTCTTTCTGAGGTAGTTAGTTACATTTACTTTTTTTTTTTTTTTTTGAACCATGATACTGTTTTCAGCTTTTCCTTTTTTTTTTCTGAATGGTTGAGAAAAGCTCTCCTTTTTCCCTTAAATGGTGTTCTGGCACAGTTGCTGCTTTTCTTTATTAAACATGCAAGCCAGAGGTTTCATGTTGCCAGGCCTTTCAGTGATACTGTTTTTAAAAGAAAGCTATGTTACAGAGGGATTTTCTATACATCTTTTTCCCAAGAGAGATAACCAAGGAATGAACTTCACAGAATTCTCTGTGTCTGACCTCAAATGTATTGAACAGGAGTCTTCAGCAGCTTCACTGTTCTGAGTAACCAGTTGAAGAGCTTAACCTCTTGAGGGTGCAGTCTCACATTGCATTTTGCTCTACACACATCTGTTCAACCTGTCAGTGTCTGCCAAAAGAAGAGCTCCTTTTTCCCCATTCCCTAAGTTTCATTCATTTTTTTCTGCTGTCTCTCTTGTAGTGGATCTAATGATCATGAAGCCTCGTGATGTGTTAGATAATTTCTCAAATCCAAAAGAAAATGAACTCTGGTCTAGAATGAGTGATTGCTAGATCTGACTGGGAGGAGTGAATGCACAGTCTGAGGTGGCAGTGAAGGAAGGCAGAAACGAAACTCACCCTTTCTAAGGCAACCCACAGTTACCGTAATTTGGTTAAAGCATAATACAGGAATGCATCTTCAGAGAGGAAGAAATTTCCTAGAATTTGGCTTTGGATCCATCATTGTCTCCATGGCCATCATCTGTAGTCCTTACGGTTGCCAGTATCATTAGGGGATGTAAAGGATAAAATAATTAAAAAAAAAAACCCCAAAACAAACAAAAAACCAACATAAAAACCATCAAGTCATGTACTCCAGGAGAAACATGTTTTGGTCAGTCTGCTAGTCAGTAAAGAATCCTAGTAGATGACCGAAGGTAGGGTATCTCAGTTCATCACGGCCTGCCTTCATTACAGGATTTGATGTTGCTGCCCCCATGACAGTGGTTCAGCTTCCTCCAGTTACCACAATGCTGTTGCCAATGGCTTCATTGCTGACAAGTTTATTACTAATGGTTCTTTTTGTTCTTCTGGAATTGATTAGCAGGACAATGAATTTATGATGTGTTTGGTACCATATTTCCCAGTGGTGGAGGATCCTGTACTGTAAATATTTAAGTATGTGTGGTGTCTGGAAAATTAATGCTATCCTTCCTCTCGGATTTTCTCTCACCTAGGTATGCGTTAACCAGAAACACCAATATTGCTTTTGTCCTCGGTATAAGAGAAGACTTCTGCTAGGTTAAACTGTCAGTTATTCCTGCTGAAATCATTCACACATAAGTAGCAATCATTTTAATTTGGCAAGCCAGGTAACAGAAATTAAGGCTACCCAGAATCCTGACTAGAATATGTATTTTTCACTTCTGCTATTCCATAGCAGAATCTTACTGTTGTAGAAAGAGGTTCCTCACTAAGGATAGTAACACTTGGGAATGCCCAATTTAGCAGTACAGTGATAGATATACTGATTGTGTTCTTGAAATCGGAAAGAACAAGTCTTCTTGCATTATATAGCACAGGACTTGAATCCTTTCCAAGACACTTTGTAGATAATGCTAAAAAAATGAGAGAACGTGATTACAGAGGATCTCTAATTTAATAACCTCATATTTATAGACTTGGTAACAATCTTATAGATCTTATGTCCTTAGAATTTATTCCTGGGCATACCACAACAGCTCGATAGTTTTCCTGATAATTTTGTTATCATGGACATTTGATGGCATTACTCTGGTCCTTATTCACTCAACATTATGCTGGTAAGAGCCAGCAGCAACTTCAGAGAAATAGCTTTTCAGGCTTTGAGTAAATGATGTATTTGTATTAACTGTGGAGCCTTTTTTTCACTTGAAATGAAATATTTGAGTGTCTAAACATAGAAGAAGAATGGTAACTTTTTATCATTCTATGAAGTGTGCTGTGCAAATATCTTTTATCACTTACATCCTGTTCTTGATATTCAATGTCTAGAATCATCAATATTTCAACATTCCTACCACATTTTCAGGCATGAGGAAACATAGTGCACGAACTGATTTTTAACAGACCTTGCTAAGCAGAAGTTCCTAGCTTGAATGTGCTGGATGTGCAATTCTCTGTTTGAGATAAGTACCTGTATAATACAGACAAAGGAATTGTATTTACTATACAGATTAATAATACTTCTTTCACAAGTTCCTAAGACCCTGGACAGGTCACTCTGGTCATCTGTGAGTTTTGTGACTTAGTGATAAGGACTTCAGAAGCTGTGCTTTAGTCCTGTGTTTGCAGCAGTTAGTTCCTCACACATTTGAGACTTGGTGTTATTCTAAGCATGTGAAGTCCTGGCCTCATAATGCTTCTATGTGTGTTTCTTCTTTTGCTTTATGACTTGAATCAACAGCAAAAGGAAGCATTTAGTAGTAGGGAAGATATATAATGTTGGATCACAAATCAACATAAATGAAGGAGCATGTATTTGTGCATCTGTTTTTTTCCCATGCTACACCAATGAATTATGTTTTATTAGGGATTTGACTTGATAGGTTAAATCTGATCCATTTTCTGAGTTTAAAATCTTTGTTCTGCAGTGTCATTAATCATTGCATAGTAGTGCTACATGCATGGCTATGCATAGAGCTGGGAGTTTCCTCCAGTAAGATTCCCAGGCAGCTCAGAAATTTTAGGCTCTCCCTCTTACTGAGAAGATTAGGGTTACAAGGTCTAAGTGCCTTTTTGGATCTGTTGCTAGATCACAGTAGAGTGACATTAATAAAGTGATCTAAATAAAAATTACACATTTTAAGCTTCAATAATTCTTCATCATAGGCCAGTAATTTTGTCAGGTCCATCCAAAATGACTTTCTGTTAAATGTGATTTACTCTGGAGCATTTTCAGAACTAAAAATAATTGCTTGATTCATGGTATTAATAAGCTAAAAGTACTTACCCAGATATTCTGGTTCAGAATATCAGATGATTGAAAATCTTTGGGGTTTTCTCTTTCTTTTTTCTTGGAAATTGTAATGTCATAGTTCTTCTCAAGTTATTATTGACTCTTCTGGAGGAAAAAAAAAAACTTGAGGGAAATATATTTTGAATTAAAAAATTGCTTTAAACTTCTGGTAAAAATTGTACTCACTGACTTCAGTGAGATGAAAAAGTGGCCTTTAGTTTCCACCGTATTATTCCATATTATGATGGCAGAGCCGGTAATTACTAGGTCTGAAGTTGATGTTTTGCCACCTGAAATTTGATTTGCTTGAGTTTTTCCATTTGTCTAAAGTAGACATTTCTTTTCTTGCTGTAGAGTGTACGTTCCTATTAGATGGCTGGTAAGTATTTTTAAATATGAGGTTTTCTGCATCATTTAAGTTGAACTGTGGCTTAGCTAATTATAATTCTAAATAAATGAATTTCTTTTATTAGTTTGCACATCAAATACTTTTGTTATTTTAATGAAAACCACAAGGCTGTTGTCAGCCATGGAATTTATTAATCTAGGATATGGTACTTAGTATTATTTGTTATTTCTTCTTCTGTCCGATCCCTGACAGGTTGTTGTCCATGTTTGCTTGGAGCAAATAGAAGTCGCTCTTTGACAGTCTCCAGGCCTGATGCTTGGGAGAACTGCTGTCATCCAAATTCGAAGTCCATAAATGTAAATGTAGAGATAAACCCTTAGCAGTCTCCTCTGGTGGCATAGATCACTGTACTTACCGAGTTAGGATTCGTCTCCATAGTATTTGCAAAGGAACAGATTCCCACACGTGTGTCTAGATAGTCCTGTCATTCTCAGTTGTTTATATCTTCTAGTTGCTCTGCCTACTAATTTTCAACTTCACCTTATATGCCACAGAAGACTATTTTACCAGCTATGACTTTCTTGATGCATAACCCTTCATTTTTCATTTGTCCTCATCCACTTTCTAAACGTGTGTGTGCCAACCAGTGAACCACTAATTGGCAAGAAAAGTACAGAGCTGTTCTACTTAACTTGTAAAGTGAATATTCTCAAGCCAGTGATTTTTGAACAGAGCACGAGACAATCTTGGACAAACTGGAGAGATGGGTATCCACAGGTCTACTGCAGTCAAGATACATGCGTAAAGCTACATATGCGAGAGGCAGGTCTGGCAACCTGTGCTCTTTGTGCCCTAGCAAGAAGGAGATTACCTGTCCTCTGTCCAGATGGAAGCCAGCACTGTGCATTGTTCCAGATGGGTTAGTTTATGCATTACAGAAGAACAAGGCAGGATTAGAAATGGATGATGCATAGCATTATCATTCTACTGTGAATTAATTTACTTAGTCTAATTCTTCTTTGGAAGGTAATTACTTTAAAGTAAAATCATCATATTTGCTTTCTGGAGTTTTGGAAGGGGAAAATTTCCTCTGAATAGGAGACTATGACCTTACAGTGGACATTAGGAACAGTGATTTCCATAGGAAATGCATATTATGATTTCTAATACTACAGATATATTCACATAGTATGATTCATGTTTGCATTTTGTATCAGCAAAGGGAACATATTCAAGGCTGCATCTTCAGGCTTAACATAGGCATCTCCTGTCTGTTTGTTTGTTTTGAGTGCTTAACCATGCTCTCCACATAGATTTAATAGGTAATTTATATCAAGGCTAGTGATTCCAGATTGTAAATTTGTATCGTAACTTTCTTCCATATTGTGTCTGGCCTCCAAATATCAACTGGTATTTGCTTGTGGATAAATGTGAAATTATTTTTTATTTAATTCTGGCTTTTCTTATAAAACAAAAATATTTGTCCCCAAATTACTTGCTGTATGTGATATGACAACATTAAACAAATGTAGACTATTAGATTTTTTTATCTTAGCCAATAGGACCATGATCATAATATTCATATGTGATGCTGTTGACAACTGTATGCAGGTTGGAAAGAAATCTGTTATGATGTGCTAACTTTGTTGCATCCCTTAGTTAATATTTTCTGTTAAAAACTATCAGTTCTCTCCTTTCACTGAATTTAGGCTGCTGAACTAGCTGACAGAAAGAAGTTGGAAAAGTATCAAAAAATGAAAGATGACATGGATGAAATTTCCAGCGTCCTTCAAGGAGACTTACTTTCCGAAAACCCTGAACAAGCAGTCAGTTCCTTTGGTAGACATCGTGTGATCACAGATCGATGGAAGGGAATGAATCAGGATCAGCTGATGGCAATCCGGTACTCTCAACACCAACAAGTTCTGGAGAAACTGGTATTTAAGCTTATGTGCACATTCTGTATTCCTGGTTGTAATAATATTATAGACAATGTTTGTGGAAGAAAATATTATAGTTTGCCCCCTAAGTCCCATTATAAGACTGGGTAAAATTCAGGTCATTGGAAGACACAAACTTTACTCAATCAAACTGAACACAATGTCTCTGAAGGAGCTGGGAAATATCATGGAGCAGCAGGAGCGGGCTGGAGCCCTGGAGTTGGGCTGGAAGGACAGTTGCTGTGGAGCCCAGGTCCAAGGGACCTGGGGCATCTTGGGGCATGGTCTATGGTGGCCCAGCTGAGGAGCAAGGTCCTGCACAGCACAAGAGCCAGGCTTCAGTGGTGCAGTTCAGGACTTGAGACTGCACGAGCTGCCTGCAAGGGATGAGCAGGAGTGGGCTGCTCCGTAGGGGAAGAAGAGCCAGGAGCGTGCAAGCAGGGCAGGCCAGAGCAGTGTTCTCATGCTCAAGGGTACTCGAGCAAGACAAAAAGAGCAGGTCCAGTGATCCTGCTCATGCGGATTTCATAGTCTTAAAAGTTCAGGAATGCAACGGAATTTCCATTCTACCATCCCACACAACTATGAGCCATGCTCTGGGATAGAATTACAATAGAAAAACTAAATTTTGCTAATAATTGCTGCTCTAAAGATGGATGGAAGCAGGCAGTCAAAATGAAGAAATGTAGCCTTCCTAGGCAGTCACGAGTGTACAGGCCTAGGTATTGTGAAGTAGGAAGCTACCTACCTCATTCAGTGCAGAGGCTGGATTCATAACAGCTAATGAATAGCTGTTCAATTTTATTTTTTAATCCCTACAATACCACATGCTATACTATGTTTTATCTACTGCTGTTATTAAAGCTGAAGATAGAATTGTCATTTTCCTGGCTCTCCTATGACACTAAAGTGAACCCATTCAGGTAGTTAAGCTGGCAGAAAATGAGCCCCACCAAGAAAAGTGAGGTTTTTGCAGGCCTGGTTTCTTGAATCAGTTCAATGTGATGTCAGACAAGTGAGGAAGCGTTAGTATAACAGGGGCAGAGGAAAAAACAGTTTCGGTCTACTCATCTGGTGTTGGCAGCTGAGTTGTTACACTGAGTTAGCCCTATTATAAGCCATACTGATGACTACTAACTTCTGACTTCAACAAATTACAACTCTTGCTAACAAGAACTTAAAAAAAAAACCACAAGACCTGTTTTGCTGCTCTGGGTTTGTAGAGAGAGCTAATATGTCAGAGAGAAATAATAATCTACTGATTAACCTACTTCTGCCAGGCAGCAGATCCTAATTTCTTACCTTGTGTGGAGGTAGGAGTCTGTCTTGCTCCCTGGAGAAGGATAGCTTTCTCATCTATAGTATTTTACTTCTGCCTAATGCATGGGCTCCTACCCATACATTGGAAGTGCTTACTTTTTCTCCCTATTTCAAATGCTACCCCTAGCGTTCAGTAAAGGCAAGCAAGTTTGTTTGGATGAATTTACCAGTCAGACTTTATATATACTGTTTTGTCTTTGAACGAAGAGAAAACGAAGCATTTTTTTCACTCCTGTAGAGACTAAAAGAGGAAGAACGCCGAAGAGATGCTGAATGGGACAGGCAAAGTATACAGGCTGCAAGAGCACAGTTGGTTTTAGAGCGGCATCAGCAACGACAGAATCGGGAACACCGCCAAGCTTTAGATAATGTAAATGCAGAGCTATCTCAGGAGCAGAAATCAAAGTAAGTACCAAAAAAGTTTTCTTCTTTTTCAAATAAAACTCTTTACCATTAACACAATAGCTTGGCTTTCAAAGAGCTTTTTTACTTGTATTGTTTGTTACTTTTTTAATACACTTGTTACAAGTTTATACTCTTTAAAAAATCAACTATTCAGCATGTGTGTTTTTCAGTACTATTTAACCAATCTTCAAAGAGTAGATTATGATCGTTAACTGACTTACGTGTATGGATTAGTAGCTGAAATTCTTATGTGTTCCACTGACAACAGACAGTTTATATAGATAGCAAAATAGAGAATAAATAGAATTAACTATGCAGAAAATTATATTATCAGGTGTAAAACAGTACATGCTTCTTAAATTTACCTTAGTTTTCTGAAACAAAAAAGGATGGGTATCCACTGACTTCAGTAGAACTGCCAGTTTCTGATAGCTCAGGGTTAAGCTAATGGCACAAATAGAGCTTTTCCATTATGTACGACGAAGCTAGATGATTCTTTAGCTAACCACTGGACATGTCTTGGTGGTCAGGTCTTGTGTCTGCTCTAATGGGAAAGGAGGAAGATAATATGTGAAGGAAAAAAAAATCAAACCAAGTGATTCGGTGTTCTAGTCTTCGTGTCTTTTTTTTTTCTTTTTTTTTTTCATCATGCATGCATACATACATTTTTGCAAAAGAATTTCCAGTACCTGATGCTTTCCTATTATGAAAGCAAAAATTTGGAATTGCGTTAATTTCGTTTTCCACTGTGAGATTTTTGGAAGATTATTTTAGGATGAAAAAGTTTGCTATATTGAGATGTGGCATACATTTTGGAGAGAAAGATCTAGTTATATTTAATTCCATTTCTAATAATTCTGAATTTTATGAGTATTTATGTTTATGCATTACATCTTCTTTAGATTTCTCAGATTACTTCTGTATTATAATGAGAAAACATGTACTAACTGCATTTTTTCTATTTATTGCTAGGAATGTTTATCTTAAAGAAGAAGCATATTCAAATTTTCCAACAGACCAGTATTACGCACAGTTTAATACAACCAGCCGATGACATTCTGGATACATCAACTTGAAATATACAGAAGTATGTAGACATATTAAAATTTTTAGTTGAGCAATCCCATGTTTTATTATTTTTATCTGTTCCCTACCCTGTTCAAAGAGTGCACTCAAACTAAAGGACAGTCTGCTAGGCTACATCTGTTCTCAAAAGAGGAAAACATTGTAATAATTTTTAAACTTGATTGGTTTTCTAAAAAGTACTAGTAGGTTCAGTAGTAGGTTGCTTGACTATTGTGGGTTGGGCTTAACTAATATTTACATTATCCATGCCTTTAGAAATCAATTTCTGGAAAGGAATCACCATTTAAAATATAATGCTACTTAATGCAACTTGGTCAGAGGGGAATGCTGCCTGGCATAGCTCACAGGTGATGCACACTTAGCAGATTCTATAGGAGGGAAGAAAGACAACCTAGGCAGAAAATTTTGTGGTTTTTTGGGGGGTTTCTTTGTTTTTGGTTGTTTTTTTTTTTTAAAGCAAAAAAAATAGGACACAAAAGCAAGCAAAGAGGAAGAAATGGACAAGTTGGTTCAGAAGTATTGCTTTTATTTCCTGAATGGTAGGAATAAGAAGAGAAGATGTGGATATTTACCAAGGTGACTATAGCAATGAGGCATGATGCAGAAATGGAATGTGTGTTATAGTAAGTGGGGAAAAGTACGGAGGAAAGTATTCCTATATACGCCATCACTCAGTAGAAATAAGGGAGAAAATTTAAGGGCAGTGTGCTTCTGAAGGAGGGTGTAGGGAGAGTTTAAAGATGTGATGGGGAGCTGGGGCGGGAGGGAGCAGGCATGCACCAAACAAAATCAAGGAGAAAAATCTCAGCTTATGCACAGTAATTCAGGGAAACAGTTTGCTTCCTGTCCTTATGGTTCCAGAATTGACTTAGCAATGGAAGACTCAGTCAATGATATTTGAAAAATGGGCAAGTGAAACACATGAGAAGAAAATATGGAGAAGCAATGTAAGAAACTAACTGCACAAGAGAAATGGATGATGGAGATATCCAGAAAATGAAATCCAAAAGGGAAAGAGATGACATGCAGAGGACTAGAAAAAGGGTTAGAAGACTTAATGATGTAAAACAGAAGAAAGAATGAGAGAGAGACCACCAGAGATTCAGCTCTGGTCATCCAAGACCTCTAAGAGATTGTGAACCCTTAATAAAAATAGAGGCCATTTATGAGAACAGGTTTTGAAATACATATATGTAGCTTGCCAGAATCTGGGATGTAAGCTTGGGGTAAAAACATCCTGATGATAATGGCATGGAGTCCTCTGATCGTTCTTTGTATCAGGATAAGTGATAACTTTGAATTCTGATGAAACAGGTTGAAGGTGACTGCACCAAGCTAAGTAGGAAAGATGTTTAAAGAAACTGAGCCTGAGGTAAACTCTAATGAGTTATTCTTATCTTTGTGAAAATAATGAAGAATGCATGGTTCTCAAGATAGCTATTATTAGGAGGATTTTGAGATGTTTGAAGGAAGCATTCCTTGAAAGGGCACTATTCAAACAGGTCTGTTTGCATTCCTTGAAAAGGGACTCTTTTCGAACAGGTCTGTTTGCTCAGCTGAAATAGTGGCCCTGTGAGATCAGGCTGATGTGACTAACTACCATTTTGAACTAGGTAATAACAACAGAAGTTTGGAAAGGACCATCATGTTGATCCCTCTAGATGGAGAGGAGGAAGAAAATCAAGTAAGGAGAATATAAAAATGGGTAGAGAAGTGTCTTGGGACAGGATAACTCATAGCAAAAAGATATGTCTCAGTTTTAGTATATTAATACAATTGGACCTAATTGCAGTATGGATAAAAACTAGGTAGAAAAGCAGTATGGCCGGAAAACTGGAAATGAAGAATGTGCTATTCAGAAAAGTTGGAAGATAAAGCTGAGAGAGGATCACAACTTGCACCGTTAATGACAAGCTGGACTTACAGAGAAGTAAGAAGGGATAGTATTCAAGAGATTCTAATGTGATAGCATTTGGAGATTCATTTATTTGTCAGATTGGGATTCACACATGGCTGGATGTCTCTGTAGTATTACCAAATACTGCATTAAATTGACAATCTCAGGAGTGCAGGTACTTGTCTTAGAATAGAAAGTCCATCAAATGGGGTAGGAGGATAAAACAATAGGCTAACTATAGTAGTTTTCATTTAACTAAAGTTGGTTTGGTCTGTGTTGAGTATCTCAGGCTCTGATTTCTTTTTTTTTCCTTTCTTAAGTTTTAGTTAACTGACAGAAAAACGAATAAACGAAGTGTTGAAAAGTTCATGAAGTTGTCTGCATTTGTCCAACTTGCGTGATACGTGTTTACAGACTTTAGGACAGCTGTACAGTTTAACTAAAATATGCTGGACCTAGTCAGATTACATTTGAGCTTCCATAAGGAAGGACTATATGATTAAAGCCTTTTTGTATTTACCTACTCACTTGCTTGAAAACTTTTTATATGGAATTACAAGAAGGATAGGTTTCTCAGTTATACTATGAATAAGCCTTTAGATAGAAATTAAAATAAGACAACTCTGGAAACTCAATAATTCGGTAGGATCAGGCATCACTAAATTCCCTGGAAAACTTTCAGCATCATCAGTCATATTTGCAAGAATGTGCTGGTTTTGACTGGGATAGAGTTCATTTTCTTCACAGTAGCTAGCATGGGGCTATGTTTTGGATTTGTGCTGGAAGCAGTGTTGATAACACAGGGGTGTTTTAGTTACTGCTGAGCAGTGCTTACACAGAGTCAAGGCCTCTTCTGCTTCTCACCCCACCCCACCAGCGAGTAGCCTGGGGGTGCACAAGAAGCTGGGAGGGGACACGGCTGGCACAGCAGACCCCAACTGACCAAAGGGCTATTCCATACCATATGGCGTCATGCTCAGCATATAAAGCTGGGGGAAGAAGAAGGAAGGGGGGGACATACGGAGTGGTGGCGTTTGTCTTCCCAAGTAACCATTAAGCGTGATGGAGCCCTGCTTTCCTGGAGATGGCTGAACACCTGCCTGCCCATGGGAAGTGGTGAATGAATTCCTTGTTTTGCTTTGCTTGCATGTGCACAGCTTTTGCTTTCCCTGTTAAACTGTCTTTATCTCAACCCACGAGTTTTCTCACTTGTACTCTTCTGATTCTCTCCCCCATCCCACCGGGGGGGGAGTGAGCGAGTGGCTGAGTGGTGCTCAGTTGCTGGCTGGGGTTAAACCACGACAAAGAACAACCATGCTACATTCTACCTGTTGTTTCAGAATACAAAAACTGAAATTTATTTTAGATGTTAAGGAATAAGCACAATCAAATTGTAGAGAACATTCTTAATGTAACATGAAAAAGGTCTGATTAATTGTTGTTGATATTTTATACCAACCTATTTTGTTTTGCACTGAAACAAGCCATGTTTTCAGTAGGCATATCTCAACTGAGTAGGCGATAATAAAGGGTTGAGGTGCAGGAACTTCTTAAACTTGTATGGCTATATAACAAACAAGACGTGGACTGGCATCTTCAGCTTTTGAAACGTTGCTCTCAACTTTTACTGCTGAGTATTGAAATAAGTAGACAAGTTGTATTAAAAGACCATTAATTGATTATAGGTGCTGTTTGAAAATGTTTGTTGGATTCCATTACTGAGGTCATGTTTTATTTGTGATATTTGTAGATATTTCTAATAAATACAGCAGTGAAAAAGACAGTATCTTCTGTATGAGGATCTGGGCAGCTAATTGGAATAAGTACAAATCACAGCTGTTGGAAGTAGAGGGCTAGCAAATATTTCTTTATTAAAAATATTGGTTTCCATTTTTTAAAAAAAACTTTTTTAAAAAACCTGTGAGTACTGCATAAAAAATTCCTAACGCTCATCAGGTTCTATTACTGTTCTTACAATTAGCCAAATTAATTAGATGCAGGTACTACAAAATTACCCACGTGTTAAATGGGCTTTGTGGAGCATCACTGAAGTAATTTGAGTAAGATTTACGTGCTAGGATCTGATTTCAGGGAGGAAAATTATGATCAGTATCTATAATGTTTAAATTTGTGTTTTAAATTTTTAAAATTTTGCTTGTGTCACAGTTTTCTGCACTACTAATACTTACTTCGGATTAATAATCTGGGAAAAGGTATGTATTTAAAGTTTAAAAAAGAAGTTACAGTGGTTGAACTGAGTCCAGCGTTCTACTTTTTCTTGGGATTTTTTTACACTCGTATTTTTAATAATTTCATACAGTGTATGCACAGAAACTTTTCACTTATTCCTAGAAGGACTATTGAAGAGTAAGTAATTGCATATTAGAGGCATTTTCATATTAAGCTACACTTCTTTGAATATAGTGTATTATGTGATAGCTGAACTTTTATTTCCTCCTCTGAAGAGAGGCTAGCATGAAATTGATCTTTTTATAGAGACATTAAAAAGAAAAAGGTTCTAATACTATTGAATTCATGGATGTTAATGACAGCAAAATTATCTAGCTGATACTCCCAAGGCTAATGATTATTGCCTGCCTGGTCTATTCATTCTCTCATCTGTTTTAATCTAATGTAACTCAGGAAGTATACAGCAACATCTGGGACATCCTTTTGACAATATCTATTTGCTTTTAATTGTCAAAGTTTACACTTCTATAACATTGCATATTAAACGTTGACAGTATTTCCACACTGAAAAGGCAAGTATTAACTTCCATGAGCAGGTCACTACCTATACCTCACAATATAATTTCACTCATATAATTGTATTTGGTTTTAGTTTTGCTGTAAGCAAGATTCATGTATCAAAAAAGAAGATTGGATCTACAGATGACTATAAACAGGCTGGTAAAGGGGTGAAGAGTGAAAGTGGTATCGATAGAATTTACATGCACCTTAGAAAAATGCAAGTCCATGATGCTGTTGAGCAGGATAATGGTGATGACTTTCAGGGAAAGAAAACACAAAATTACTCTGGCTGTTGCAGAAGCCATCAATGTAAAGTGACCTTGCTCCCTGCTGTGGGGAATTTCTCCATCCTAAATCTGGAGCAAAGCTGTGACCCAAGGAAATTCTTAGTGTAAAAGATTCTTATGGCAATCAGTGGTTTGGATACGTTTGTAGTTCTTCAATGTTTAAATTGGATTGGTATAAATCTTTCTGTGTTTCATTGGAACATGAACTACCTAATGTAAATGAGATGTATTTTTCAGTGTATCTCACTATTTGTGACATAGTGCAAAGTGCCTAGTTAAGTCTTTGAAACGATAGTACCTGGTGTGAGCAAATGAGCTTGAAATTCTGTGTATGGTTACCCTTACTCCATTCCTTTCCCTAAAGAGGGACTAAGAAATGTGGCACTATGTATCCAATTCAGTCATCATCCTCTCTTTGATGGAGGAATATTAGTTTCCAGCAAACTGTCTCAGGGACTTCCAGAGCTATAGGTGGTTGTTACTACATTTAGTAATGTGATAGAGAAGTCTTACACTTTTTGAATCCACTTAAATTTAGCATCCAGGATGTATTGTTGCAGACTCCATACCTTTTGTTTGTTTGTTATTGAACCTGACATCTTCAAGCTTCATTTGGTGCTTGTTAATCTTTTTATGAAAATGTTTTTAAAAGGTGAACAGCTGTTCTCTGTATTGTTTACAGTTTTTTAGACCTCTGTCACATCACCGTTTAATCTTCCCTTTTTCTAGGCTGAAGAATCCTTAGTTGGTTCAGTTATTCCCCATTAAAAAGCTGTCACATAGATTTCTCAGTCCCTGTTACCCATTTCAGTACTTTAAAAAATGTTACTATATAACCTTTTTGAGATGAGTGGGTCAGAAGATTGTGTAATAATGATATTTTCTGTTTTATTCCATATTTTCCATAGTGTGTATATATATGTATATTTCCATATAATCCTAACATCTGTTTTGTTTTCTTGGCCATTTTTGAGTGCTGAGATGCATTTTCGTAGAACTCTATACAGTAACTCAGAGATCTTTTTCCTCAGTGCTATCAGCTTGTTCAGGGCCACCAAAATATATATAAAATTAGGGTTGTGTAGGTTTGGGGGTTTTTTTAAATGCATTACTTCGGGGGTTTTTTGTATCAAACTTCACCTACCATTTTGTCTCCCCATCACTGAATTCTTGTGCAGGTCTTCTCACCATCTTTTTACTACACAGGTAGGTTAATATGATCAGTAAAGTATATGATCACAATATTTACTTCCTTCTTTAGTATGTTGAATAGCATTTTACCTAGGACAAGGGCTTGCGGGACTTCATTAGTTATTTCCCTTCAAAGCAGACCATTCATTCTTGGCAACCTGTTACTGTCCATTTTGTTATGCTGTTCTGTAATCAACATAATGGCTTGAGACGTACCAATATGTTCCACATAATAAAGGATTCTGGTTTGGAAACACCACTACTCTCCTCCGCTGTGAACACACAAAAAATTCTTAAATCTGTTTGCAATGACCTTATTTCTTCTGACTGCTGCTTTTATAAATTTCATCTCCTACAGGCTTCTCTTTCAGATTACCTGCTACTGAGGTATTCAGAAATGAATACAAATTTTATGCCTTTAACTTTAGAGATCCTTAAACTTTTTTTTGGTCTGTTTTGTTAAGTTTTACATTTAACTTGCCAGAGTTCGGGTTTTTTCCCACTGCTTCTGACACTGACCATTGGAGGTAAGATGGCATCCTTGAAAAAGTTTCCTTTACTTTGTTGCCTAATGATGCTTGGGGAAGTTTTGTTCTCTCTAAGGTCTTGATAATGTTTAATTTTGCTTACCTTTTTTTAGTAGTTATTTTCGTAACTATGAATTTTCATAATCTCCAGCAAATTACTTTAAAAGATCATGTTGTTAAAAATATTTCCACTTGTTTTATTTTACTATATAGGTGAGAGAGACAAAATAAACAAACAAAAAAAACCCCTTTATCCTCGTGCCAGTGGGCAGTTTATTTTCTTCCAAGAATTATGAATTTTCCAGTTTTATCAGTTAATTAAAAGTTTAAAGAAAAATAAGTCTGCTGTTTTATTTGCTATTTTACAAGAAGAGATGGCTGAGTTGCTAAGTTGTGATAATGTAGTGCCATCTCTTTCTCCAACTTATAAAACTCAGAAAAGCCTAGTAAAAGTCTTGCAATATTAGTGAGCTTTGAATCAGAAGTGAGTAAGCAAGCTTCAGCTCTCTTTTTGTTCAAAAATCAGAAATTACTGCAATTAAACATCACATTAGCTAATGAAAGACAGCTTTGAAGTAAAATTTAGTATTTCTATTAAAGTTAGGGTTTTTGCATGGTACAAGAAAGATGTTTAAAGTGTATCTCCAACTTAATCAAAACATGCTGAGAAACAAAGCAAACTTTCAGTTAAAAAACCCCAGCAGAATATCATAAATCTAAAAGGAGTAAACAGACCTTATAAAATAATTTCTTAGTGTTATTCTGGCTCAAGTTTGACCCTTCACTAAATTTTCTGATCTGTTAAGTAAAATGAACCTCTGAATTGAACTTATCAGAATTAAGCCTATTATATTACTAAATTTTGTATTTGTTTGGGTAAATGACATTCTACTTATATCATCACAAGTCATTAAATTCTATACAAATAGAAGACATGTCTGCTGGAAGAGTGCAAGTCTTCATGTGTAAAGTTGGTATACTAATATGGATTTGAAGTTCACTTAGTAAATTGCTGCTGTTATTTTGGCAAGTTGCATAAGCAAGTAGTGGAGACTCAAGTTAGTAATATTAAAGAGATTTCTGCTCTTGTCAACAGCCAGTTCAAATACTGAAATTTGATTATAGAATGAGAAAAAGTAATAATACTCTTTTTCTATTCTGTTTCATATTTCTGTGAGGATCTTTATATTTCTCTTTTCAAATGAATTCTTTTTAGAACACTCAGTTTTTAGCTATTTGTGTTATACTGAAGATAGCGTTTAGTATCAAATTCAATTCAGAGGACATCAACCTCAAAACTTGGCAATGTAGACAGATATGTTACATAATCACAAATTTAATTTACAAATCAACAAGGCAAACTATTCATAGACAAAGGGACATACAGATTTTAAAACTGGAAAAAATAGTTTCTGAATGGGAAATAAATCCATTTCTGAATGGATAAGCTACATTTTACATTTAAGATTTCCTGGTTTTCCTGCTGCAAGGGCAAAGTTAAGTTTTATTTCCAGCTTTTAGTGAAACGTTAATAGTATTTTCTTCTTATCTAACGTTACTTTAGTAATGCTAATAAACAAACGAAAGCACTTAAATGAGGGAAGCCAGGTCAGTTCTGGTTTTCCTACTGTAATTTTACTGTTCTTTATTTGCTTCTCATATACTTCCACATTTATTTCCTGAGGATAACGTGTTCATTTCCAGCCCTGTAATACAACAAAACTGTACTTCAAATTCTTGAAGCAAGGAAATATTCTGTATGAATTAGGGAGAAATTTAATGTTAAGCCTGTTCCAGTAAATTATATGTGTGATTTCTGTCATACCATGTTGCAATTATTAATGGAGTGAAATGCTTTTCAGATGACAGCACACAGAACCAGGAAAAATTTAATATCTAGCAGACATTCTACTCAAAGGCTGATGATGTACTGGGAGTATGAGGTGATCCTTTAATCAGGATAGAGACTGCTTTTTGGAAGCAGAGTTTTATCTAAATAGGAATTTATTTAAGGGTTGGTTTAGCTTATTGGTTTTTAGTTAACTTTATTAAATAGATTATTGCTACTGTTCTGTAAGTTTCTGTTGCTACAGATATATATCTGTGCCTATTTTTACATGAATCTTTAAGTATTTTTTTAGGACTTTAGCATACTTTTTGTTGGTTTAAGTACTTCTTCAAATATACTGTCCTCTTCTTTGCTAGATTTATTACAAGAGTTATTAAATGGGACTGCATTGCACAGCCAGACGCTTTGCTGATTGTATGTACTAGCTGCATTTTATGCAACCAGCTTCAGAAAGATACCCCTTACTGCAGTTCCTCTGTAAAGCTGTAGTTCCTCTTGGCTGACTACAAGCCAGGAGAATTGATCAGAATATATACAGGAGACGAGTCATGAAAAGTGAGTGCCATATGAATATATATTTGTCCTAGGTCTAGAGAAATATGCACTAGTTACTTCACTGATATATAGAGAGTAAAGTATTTGCATGAGTATTTGCCGGTGAGGAGAGGACGTTACTGTTAGAATTTTTCTTGCTATTGATGCTCTAACTTAATGTTATGCTGCTTAGCAAAATTACAGTGAACTCTGACCCTGAGAAATCTAATTCCTGTGGCTTCTTATTAGCAATCCTAATTCTTCACAGAAGAAACCACAGAAATCTTGTCTGTAGAGGAAACCACAGAAAATAAACAGCAGCCACTAGACGTCATAGTAGAAATTGCACAATTGCAGTTAACACAGCAAAAAATACTCATGCTGAGCTCCAAAAACTAATAGCCCCCTTCTTTCTATGCTTAGAAAAGGTGGAGTAAGTAATTCTTTTGTAGTAATACATGGTCTAATCTAATTATGCCATTTTGCAGTAATACAAGACAGTGGAAATATTGAGGATCCAAATACATCATCATCACACCAACTTGAAACAAAACAGCACTCCAGTATGTGCTCTGGCTTTCTTAAGAGAATATTTGCTATTACAGTGGTGGTGTTTGAAATACGTTAAAAAAGAAAGAGTACTGTAAGTACTAGCTATCTATTTATGACACAGCATATAAAAATGAAAATTGTTTAGCTTTGAGCTTTATTAAATTTTCTATGACCTTTTTCCATCAATACAATTTAAGAATTAATGCATACCACTTTCTTAATTGAAAATGCTAGGAAGGAAGTGAGGATTGGAAAATATTGCATATAGAGGAAAAGTTGAGAAAAAGAAACAGCCAGCTACATAGAGGTATTACCATTTTTAAAAACAAAATATTTCATTGGTAATATTAAAATACTAATTGTTGTTTTAATGCTGTCACAAGTGATGAGATATTGAAACACAGATGTTGTGAAAACTGGTTAAAATACTTGAAACCAATGACATTGCTCTGGAATCAGGACGAATGAGGAAATTAGTGAAAAGATAGATGAGAAAACAGTAGAACTGGTGAACAGTTTAATACTGTAGTATATGAGAGAACTAAATTAAAAGAAACTGTACAGACACATAATAACTGGAGCTTGATTATTTTACCCATTTGCTACTCAGCAGTCTCCAGCAAACCATCTAGCTGGAAAACAGTGTCTGTCTCGGCACATGCAGAAGGATGCACTGTCATTTCCCAGGTCCATGCTCCGCCTGGGTTAACAGGTAGTCCGAAGCAATGAAAAGTTCAAGTTGTGAATTCTTGGGAGATTCAGGTCTCCCTGTTTCTGTAGTTATCCGGGTCCAGATCTGAGTACTAAGTCTAGACTCAGGATGACTGAAATTGCAGTGGATCAATATTTTAGCCTACCACTGTATATATGAGCGTGTATGTGTAAGCGTAGGTGCATATACATACACATAAATGAAAGTGCAGTTTTCAAAGCCATCTGTTTAGCTCCAGCTGACTTTAAAAAACCAAACAAACAAAAAACAAACTGGGCTTCCAGAAGGATGGCCAGCAACAGAGTTCATTCCAACATAGATCATAGTGATCGTGCCCCTGTACTCGGCACTGATGAGGCCGCACCTCAAATACTGTGTTCAGTTTTGGGCCCCTCACTACAGGAAGACATTGAGGTGCTGGAGCGTGTCCAGAGAAGGGCAACGAAGCTGGTGAAGGGTCTAAAGCACCAGTCTGATGAGGAGCAGCTGAGGGAACTGGGGTTGTTTAGCCTGGAGAAAAGGAGGCTGAGGGGAGACCTTATCGCTCTCTACAACTACCTGGAAGGAGGTTGTAGAGAGGTGGGGGTCGGTCTCTTCTCCCAGGTAACAAGTGATAGGACAAGAGGAAATGGCCTCAAGTTGCGCCAGGGGAGGTTTAGACTGGATATTAGGAAATTTTACTTCACTGAAAGGATTATCAAGCACTGGAACAGGCTGCCCAGGGAAGTGGTTGAGTCACCATCCCTGGAGGTATTTAAAAGACGTTTGGATGAGGTGCTTAGGGACATGGTGTAGTGGTGGTCTTGGTAGTGTTAGGTTTACAGTTGGACTTGATGATCTTAAAGGTCTTTTCCAACCTATACGATTCTGTATGATTCTTTGTGATAAGCTTTTTTCTACAAAGAAAATGTTTTTCATGGAAAGCTTAAATGACTGAAGAATGAGAGATTCTGCCAAGGCTAGCCAAGTGTTATACAGCTGGTGTAGAGCTGGGAAATAGCTTATTTCTTCGATGAACTGCATTAAGGCAGGGTCTAAAGGCTCTTAGCTCTTCTGTTTTTGAGACCATAGTAGGATGTATAACAGTTCTTACAAAACTGAGAGCATTAGTCATGCATGGTTTAAACAAGTGAGCTCTGGCAGTGTATACCTATGTAGTTTAAAAGGTATATAATATGTGAAAACCTAACACCTGAGTGGAACCAAAATTTCATCCAGTATCTCTCCCTGTTGGTTTTTGTTTTGTTCCGCCCCCCTCCCCAATAAGCTCTACATAAGGCCTTCAGTAGGTATATTTTATATAAACAAAAAGGAGAAGATGACATTACTAGAACCACATTTGTTAGATTGTCCATATCAAATGATGGAAGAAAACATGAAGAGTTAAAGACACAAACAGAGGGAAAAGATAGGAAACAGATCTGAACAATCAACAAATGGCAGTACAGTAAAAGTGCAAGAATCTTTTTTTAACAGATTTGAAATTAAAAGTAAATGAAAAATCTCCAACGCTTTCAAAAAGCCACCAAATTAATGTGAGCGCTAGTATTGTTAGTAGGAAAAAGTTTCCATTACATAAGGTATACTTAATTTTAAAAGCTGAAGAACACTTAGTTCTCATTTTAAAAGTGTTTACTTACTGCACATTTTTAGTTAGCAAAATTGTGTGCGGACGTGAAAATATAGATAAAAGGACTTGTTTCCTGAAAAATATTAACACACGATGTGGAGTTAACAAAACAGCAGGGTTTTTTCATTCCTACTTGCCACCCAGTACTAGGATGATAAGCCATTGTTAGCATCTCATATAGAATATAACTGTAGTTTTCTGTAAAGATGATGGGATAGAATTTCATTGATAAAAGAGCTAGTGGCAAGGTTTGTTTTAGACAAGGGAAAACAGATTTCACACTAGTTAACTAAATCATCAATGTTTTCAGATATCTAACCAAGAAACAGAACGGAAAAAATAGAAAAAGAATTAAGTAAATAATAATCGATGAAAAATCAGAAGCAGCAAAGCATGGCTGTATGAAAATCTGAGTAAATTATGAAAGTAATAATTGATACTTCTGATTTTTGCACTTCTGAGCCTCTTGAGAGGTAGTTTATGAACAAAATAGGGCAGAGGTCACTGAGGTTCTGGTCATGATTATGGACACTGTTGGCTGCAGCCATGCTTTGAAAGGGCAAATGTGTACAGCTATGTGACCACTCTCCCAAAACATGAGAAGCAGCACGTACCAAGCTCAAGACAATGGAAGGCGACAGTTTCTGTAACTTCTCTTTCACTCTGAAATAAGTCTGCCGCTGTTATTCTGTAGTTTACAAGGTGTGCTGATTCATTAGTATTCTGCAAAGATGTCATGGTTTGCTACACACCTGTTATAATCTTTTCCTTGCTCATTCCTGATTTAGTTGTTTATACCTGCCAGTTTGACAAGAAATTACATGTTCTGCACAGGCTTAGTTAACACAGAAGGACACTTGAGAGGCTTACTCCTCTTACAATCTGGATACTTTTTTGAGACCTTGAACAGAAATCTTCAAGTTTCTTCCTGCAGGATTATATTCAAGACCCAGGTTGTGCAGAGATGGAAGAATCGCAGGCTACCAAATGGGCATGTATTTCAAGTTATATTCCATGTTGGAATAAATTAAGCACAAAAAGTGACTAGTATAGAAAAAGAGAGGATCTCGCAGCAATGTTCTCCTCACTTGCAATTTTCTTTCCTCTCTTCCTGATAAAACTCAAGTTTTGAATTGTATACCTTGAGGAAGCAAAGGATTTTGCATCCTCACCCAAGAAAAAAGCCCTTGTCGTATTAAGTCTGGAATACAGCATCAGTTTTAAATTTAGCCTGTCTATAAATAAGCTACAGAACTGTGAAATAATTCAGTTTATGAGGAAATGCATCAGAGTGGAGCAGAAAAAAGTCTCTGTTAGACATAAGTAAGGCTGAAAAGATTTTAATGAAATAGTACACGTTTTTCTCTTCTGGAAACGTGATTTGTGCTAAAGAAAATACATTTTGCATTTCTGTCAGATAAAACCCATATGCCCCAAATTTACTAATCTATAGCTCAACATACCAAAGGCTTGGGGAAAAAGAAAGGCCTCAACCTCCTTCTTCAGTGACTTAGTAAGTGCTAGAAGACTGGTTTATTGTCGTATTTCAGTACAAAAGATCAGCTTATTAGAAAAAGCTAATGAACAATAAAAGCATACCAAGTTTGGCCAGCACAGCAAATAACTTCTCTCTAGTTATTCTAGTATTATTTGTTAGTAAGATGGACTGTTAAAGATGCCTGTATAACAATCATTGTCCCAGGGTTTATTGACCTGCCTTACTATGAATTTAAATGCTTGTTCAGTTGCATTGTGTGTATTAATTCACGTTTCAGTTCACTGGAAAATTCTGTAGTTTATAACTAGCTACTCTAGGATTAAATATTGGATTGTTGATGTTCTGTTGAAGGTAAATGTCAAGAGAAAGTATTTCAGTAATGCTAGCATCTCCACTTAAAAATCAGTTTGTACAATAGGTCTCTAGCATATGGGACTCACTGTATTCTGATATTATGATACAGTTATGGAAAAGACTTCATTGATAAATGAAATCATGGTATTTAAACTTATGTACGATGATGCAATTTTGCAATAAAATTCCCAGTCTCCCTCCGATGTCACCTAACCACAAACTGTGGGGTTTGTTCAGACCTGCAAGTGTGCTGACTGACGAGCTACCAAGCCACATTGAACAGAAGTGTTGAGCTTCTCCTGCATCCTTTCCCTAAATGGAATGATTAGCTTTGTTCTTTCCACTTTCTCTAAGTTCAACTTGTGAAATTCAAAGGAATTTATATTTGACAACTTTACCTTCTTTTATTTGGGTTGAAACTGGCAAGAGATTCGATGTGTTACTGTGAAGTGAAAGCAGGAAAGCAAGATAGGCAATATGGGCACTGTGACTGTGCAAGTCTTATTTCTATAGGAAACAAACAAGTCACGGTGATCTATGGACATAGCATAAATATCATACCTTCTCTAGCCCAGGTGTCTGAAAACATAAGACACACTAGGAAGCACTTTGATATAATAGTAACTACATAGAACACTTCGCTGATGAAGTCAGTAAGCAGCACGATAATATGTTAAACTGAGTGAAAGACAAAGCATGCTATAAATAATAATGATGCCTATCAAGTAGAAATTGTAGCCACTGAAGAAAAAGAGCTGAGACAAGTAAAGATGGGGGAAAGCTTATAGCCAGTTTGACACTGCCCCAAAAACCAAACGGATTAAGAAATCATGTAACTCAGTAATATATGATCCAATACTTTATGCTTGGCTCTGATTGTCCTCTGTCAAAAAATTCTAAAGTAGAGAGGGGGGCATTCTGGAGATGAGAAAGAAAAAAAAGTTTGAATCTCAGAAAAAAATAGTTTGTGCAATAGTTTAGAACAGCAGAGACCATGATTGCATATCCTTGGTCTGCCACACATTTCATGTCTGACCACAAGAGCATTCTTTAAGCTTTCTCCACTTTAATTTCCAGCCTGCAAAATGGGAATAATGCTGTAGCAAATAATATAAACAAATACTTAATTAGATCTACTTTCTATGCTCACTTGAAATTTGAAGAGACTATTTCACAGCACTACTGTCAAATCATAAGATTAAATAATTGCATCAAATTATAAAGACAGCTAAAGCAGAAGAGCTGACTAGAACAAGATAAATACACGGAAGATTTTATGCCACCATAGAAAGATATAAAAACGTGAAAGGTAAATTGAAAGGTACAATGGACTTCAAGTTGTATTGTGCAACTGGTAGGCCTGAATATCTCAGCTAACGCACACATACATCGAGCCATTACAGGTCTCATATTATTTGGACTTACGAGTTCTGGAGTTCTCATGGGCATCCTCTGAGGTTTGCAGCGGCTTATTTAACTGCCTTCTGTGCCATGTGATAACACCAACTGCTTCTGAAATGCAGCCAACCTTGAAAGTAGAGCAGTTGCATTCATACAGAATTGCAATCTAAATTAGGCCTGGTTTGGGCTAGCTCAGGTGTCTCCAGTCACTCAAACTTTCTACAAATAGTATAGCTGAGAACATAGACAAAGTGAATGGGCCATCTTATTTATTCTCTGATAACATAAGATAGAAGACAATGAAAATGGAAGGCAATATGCTTAAAATTGTAGACGGAAATGCTTGAAAGCAACACGTAATGTAAGGAAATAGTATCTTTGAGATAGTTTAATAAAATCTAAAATAATTTGTTTATATGGTTAATGAGAATCTGTTGAACTACTTTGGGCATGGTGTGAAAATTATTATGTAAACAATTATGTTTCAGGGCTTAAGCCAATTATTAAGACCACCATCTGATAAATCATTAAAGCATATTAAGAAGACGCATGGTTTCGTTCAAGGCAATGGAACTATTCATGCTTAAAGGTGGTATGCACTTAAGTGCTTTACTGCCTCAGGAGCTAATAGTTCAATGGTAGAAAGATAATACAACTATGGGCAGGTTCTTTTGAAGGTGCTATTATGTCTTTCTTTTACTTTCCCCTCAAACAAATAGTATAAGTTACTGTCAAGGGCAGGATATTACGATAGATGCACCACTGGTCTGATCCAATAGGTAGTTCGTGTTCTTACATTTTCCTGTAACTAGCAATTTTTCAATATTTTGTTTTTCCTTTTTCTGCAATGCATAGAGGAAAAAAGAATTATGAGCCCTATCTTCTGCATGATCCATTTGACTTCTCTAAAAATAGAAGAGGTGTATCCACTAGGAAATGTGAATTATTAGAAGTGTACATACTAGGAACAGACAATTGAGATTACCTTTTTTAAACATTATATAGCATCCAGGTTTTTTTAAGTAGATGGGAAAATAATTTCATTCTTCAGCAATGATGTCACTATGCTTGTAGCCCAAATGGTGTTCTCATTCTTGGCAAGTAACATTAAACAAAGAATGTATAGTTTTCAAATGCTGCTCAGATTCAGTAAAAAGCTTTTATGCAAACAAAAGCTGTTGTTGTGTCTAGAAAGTGTTGTTTATCTTTAGAATGGAGCCAGGTTAATAGTTTTAATATGTTAAAAGGTGAGGTCCTAGATGCACAGAATAATCACATTCTGATCATCTGAGTAAATAGCACTGTCGTACTGTGATCTGAATTAGGACTATGTGCAAGAGAAAGCAAAGATTCGAATGCTGAAGCTTCAGGCCCTGAGGAAGTCGTGCCCAAATTAGACACCATAGAAGTCTTTTTTATTCTTACTTCCCATGGAAAGTATAGTCGTGTTTTGAAGTTTTAGCTGTATTTTCTTGAATATCTAGAGAAAAAATACGTGTAATACGTATAATAGTCGTTATGCTGCATCAATATACAAGTTTACTGATCTGATTAAACTGGTGTCTGTCTTTTCGGGAGTCTTGAAGGAGATGTACATTGAAGAAACATTGTGAGTTTTGGTTCAAAGTGGTTAATGTCCACATCCAAAATCATTAAATTCAACAGTGGGATCTTGGTGCTTTTGGTGTCCTCTATTTTCTGATGAGTGCTTATAATTTTATCAAAGGATATGATGGTATTGAGTGCGAATATATAGAGTTATCTCCATTTTACAGAGAATAAAAAAGGACTGAAACTTTTTAGTTGAGAACAGTATCCCTAATAGTAGATAGGAATATACAAATAGATATCAAGTAGAATGAGCAGCATATTCTTGTGATGATTTACTTGACTGCCAACATGAATTTTCAGTTTTAGCTTTTCTGTTTTTACCTAAACATTTCTATTTTGTTATAAAGCAGTGTATAGTGCCATTTTTGCATGGGGCTGTCCTTTTGTACTTGGGATGGAAGTCATTCCCATGAAGATGACAGAGCACTGGAGCAGGTTGCCCAAAGTGGTTGCTGAGTCTCCATCCTTGGAGATATTCAAAAGTTGTCTGGACACAGTCCTGGGTAACCAGCTCTAGGTGGCCCTGCTTTGATTAGGGAGTCTCTAGATGGTCTCCAGAGGTCCCTTCCAACTCTAACCATTCTGTGATTTCATTTCTTGCCTCTAAAAAAAGAAGGGAATATATGTGTTGGTGTTTAGATGAAGAATTATGTTTATAGTAGCTAGCATTCAGAGCTATCTTTGTGAAGATACTCAGCATGTCACAGTGAAAAACTGTTGAAGTTTCCAATGCAGAAAAGTTAATGTGGTTCTCAGTTTTCTTCATTGTCCTTCAGTTGTTCTCTACCTATCAGTTGTCAGGGGGAGAGGAGGCAAATTACTCTACTGTACTCCATGTGTCTATAGTTGGGACCTGGTAAGGACTGAGCAAAAGAACAGGGGAACAGCCTTACTCCTCCTAATTGGTGGGTGCAACCAAGTAGACAATATGATATTCTAGCCAGGCAACAATCCAGCAAGTGAGAATAAGAAGAATACAGAAAATAATTTACAGACCCCCTTATGGGGAAAAGTGTATACAACTATTCTGTATGTCATTTTATCTGTATGGCTCCCCTAATAAGTTGACACTCCTTAGACAATTTCAATCACATTTGACCGAATGGGAAAGGTCTCAGGGAGAAGTTCCCATAAGTCTGAATATAGGTAATGGAGAAGGATTCATTAAAGGTCTAGTTGAAGAAAAGCCTGCTGCTGTGTTCATCACCAAAAACACTACATGGGAGAAAAAAAATCTTAATTTCTTCAGCCACAGGAAACACTTCAACTGGAGTTTGTATCTTTTTAAACATCTGCTTCAAATAATGACAGGAACCAAGTGTTAGTTTTGATATTTTAAGTGTGACTTGTCTTAATATTTACCTAGTGTCCAGGAAAAATGACGAGAAGAAAGCAAGAAAGGAAGTGGAAGATTGGAGGAGAAAAGAGAAGAAATGGCGGCTATATGAAATCGATTTTTTTTTTTCATTTAAAATGTTCATCTGTGTATCTAAACATCTTTTCATCTCAACATCACCATGCCAATCAGTGGGACAAAGAAGGAACATCTGTATGTCATCTGTATGTCAGCTACATACCATACCATTGTAAAGCACAGCCTCCAGACCATTTGGATGACTATATAATTATCAAGGCAAGTAAGACATTATAAGCCATTTTTGAAGTAACATACAAGCAAAGATAGATTGTTGGTTTCCATAGGTTGGTTTCTCACTTACAATTTGAGGCAGCCATGGAGTTGTGTAGGTGCCACCCAATTTGCCATTTAAAACTGGGGGGGGGGAATCATCTTTCTTCCATCTTTTCAAATTACATGTTTTTTTCTTACTTAATGACAGAATCCAAGATCTAGTTGCTTATTTTTAGTTGTTATAATAGGGCTATTACATATAAAAATGTATATTTGCCAATGTCACATTCCAGTTCACAGACCCACTCCCAGTGATTAGGAACTAATAAACTTTCCTCCAGCATGATACAAAATCTCTTTATCATCTGTGATGCAATCTTCCTCATATAAAACTGAAATTAAGTATTCTGTCTGGATTATATCTTCTGTTTCTGAGAATCTCTGAGGCAACTGCATATGATCATTTTGCAATTTGCTATGCCAGTTACTATTTTATCACTAATATTTTTTGTAAAATTATGTGCAAAATAACAACTAATGATGCTTGCTTCATATATATTTGTGTCTCAACTTCAGCGTCTAAGAAGTTCTAGCTGCTAATTTAGCTTTGCCCAAGGTTAAGAAATTTGTACGTTCTTTCTCTCACCTGCTATGTCTCATGTAATAATTCTCTGGCATCTAATTAAGTAGTGACCTGGGATCAGATAAGGTCATTCTTTGTCCAAGTACCTATTGTCACAAGCCTTAATGGAAGTTAATAATCTTCCACACATTTATGTGTCTATTGAATTTGGCCCAGGCCGTGAAAATAATATACAAGAGACAGAAATGTGAACGCACTAGGCAAAAAAAAGAGCAATTTGTTTTTAAAAAGTATTTTAGACAATCTAACCTCCTTTTTGCCTACGTTTCTTTTTTTTTTAGCCTTTAACGTTTGCCCTAGAAGACTTTTTATCTACAAAGATTATACCAGCTCAACTAGAAATTTTGCGGGAGAGTTAAATGTAAAAGGAAATTGCAATAATGCAATTGGGGTAACACAGAGCAACAATCAGCTGCAGGCAGGACATTTTAAAGTGCTGAGGTCAAAATTGTTTTGCAGATTTGCCAGTGTGCTGAACAGACCAGCCTGGTACATTGCCCCCTTACATGAGCTCCCTAAGATGTAACACAACCTAAGCGTACCCAAGGAAGCAGCAGTTCACAGGGGGAAGTATTTGCCATTCATTGCTAGGGCAAGTCATGATCATTTACCTATGGGTTTTCTATCGTGTAGAGAATAGTCTTTATCTGATGCCAAGATGCCACATTTGTACTTCGAGTTACAGTGTTTGGATAGAGAAAGGAGGGATTTCTAACGGGATTCTTCACTTTTAAGAAGTTTCTTAAGAAGATTCTTCTCTTTTGGAAAATTCTTGAATCTCACATTATATGGTGCACTGAAGAGGCAGGTAAATTGAATTTCAAACTTGAACTGGAGATAAGCCTCCCTTATCAGGGACAGCTAAGTATTCCTAACAGATCAGTTTAGCTAGAAGCATAACTATAGGCGCAGAATTGTAGCTTAGGCTTTGTGCCCACAGGATGGTTAAAAGCAAAGGATTTCCTTTCCACTACCCAGTTCTTAAATCTAGGTATAAAAAGGTTATGGGGTACTGAATGTCTGCTTGCTCTACAGCAGATTGAGTGGGAAACAGACATTGGCCTGGCTATTTGAATTATTTGAATGAAGTTGAATGCATGTTGGGTTTTGCTACTATTCTAGACAGAAAATGTATTTATGCTGAAGATGTTTTTTGTTTGAGGTGCCCTGCAAACAAATCAAACCTACAACTCATTGCAGTCTCAAATGATTACAGTACATTGTAAGCTTTACAAAAAAAAACCAACACACTTTTTTTTCTATGCGATAGTGTTTAATTGTAACTATTATTATTATAACCACTAAAGGCCAAAATGTTCTTCACTCATGTGCACAGCTTCTATTGCCAAAGACCCAGCAATTGCCCCTAAAATATTCTGATTTTCATCTTGTTGCTATAGCTGCCTCTTTCATCCATGCTGACGAAGCTTACGGTAAGAATGCTGTAATTGTAACACGCTCCTTGCTGTCTCAAGTAGTTTTCACAGCAGTTATTTTCAGAGTGTTTGTGAAGCTTACCATATGGTTTCCACACTTCAGGGCTGACCAGACTCTGGCTATTACCAACAGACATGAACAACACATCTTCAGAAACTCACATTCTTTACTCCTTGCCTCTTGCATCAGTTCATTTTTGCAAAAGATCTGTAATAAACTAGTCTCCATTAAAACAGGAGAAACTGAAATAAATTGTTCTGTATATGTAAAGCTGCTGCCCACACCCAGGACACTAATCTGTGGCTGCTCTACTAATGCTGTTTGTCCTTGTACACCTCTTGAATTTACTTCATAGTTACTTTGTTGAATGACTTCTTACTTATAAAAGAAAAAAACCTGAAAATAGTCACTAAGAGGGTGCTAAGCAGCTCAACTATTATGGCAAACAAGACAACTAATTTATGTGAACACTGCCATATTTCTATTAGCCTGTCCTCCATTTGTGTGTTCACCTCTCGCTGTAGTTTTCTGTCCTAAATTTTGATAAGGAATATTTTGTCACACATGTGCTTTTGTTTGGCCTCTAACAAGAATTCTGTTTCCCATTTTGCCCTACACGGTGGAGTTTTAAATATATTTAGGTGCTAATTCATGTTGAACTCAGAAAGAATTAAATGCCTTAAAAATATCTTTAGAAATGCAGCCACCCTTAATGTAAATACTAATTAGAAATGTGTCCAGTACATTGGGAATGCCATGCCAATATTTTTCGCTCATCTTTGATTTTGCACCATAGGGAGTTTTCATGGATGGGCCTAGGAGACTAGTCTTCCTCCAGACAGTAGAAAAAGAAAATATTTCTGTTTAGATTGAGCTTTCTAGGGATTATGAGCCATTGTGGTATATAAAGGATAGAGGGCAGTGCAGCTGGCCATGGAACACTGGCTGTGGGTATCACTTAAAAAAAGTAACTTTAGTTAATGCATTTATTTTTAAATCAAATTCCATCATAGGGAAGGAAAAGATTCACAGTTAAATGCTATATTTTTCTTTGAAGATTTTCCTAGGTACTTTTAAGTAACCTTTTGGCTGGCTAGAAAGGGTTCAAATAATAACTATATAAGTTTGCTTCCCAGACAACTTTAGCTTTCCAGGTTTCTAGGTTTTCACAATTAATTGTTTAGTTCTTTTCCTTCTCATGAATGAAAGAAAAAGAATTAATCATCTGACTTTACATTTTCAGTAAAACCTATGATTTTGGCTTACAGAATGGTACATTCCAATGAAAGTAAAAGCCAAGCAATCCAGTTTACCATTGATGTAAATCAATACAGCTTCATCAGCCGGTGCTTTTGCACACTAAGAAATGTAATATTTTAGCAGCTTAAAGACTAGAAATAGCATGGCTATGTCCACTGCTAAGGCTACAGTAATATAGACTGAAGATGGCAGAGCCATTTCTCCACCCTGAAAGAAGTTCGTGTCGTCTGTTTGAGCTGACTCTGCAGGTTTCAAGACAGAATGGCAGGTTCTGCTTTGTGAACCTCGCTCACTGAGTAGCAAGGTCTCTTTCACAGGTTCTCAAACCTGAATGGAAGTTTAGAAGATAACAATTCAGCTGCATGTCTGTGCAAAGAAGTTAAGAGCAGTAAGACCATTCTACGTCTTTCTCAACTTTGGGATCTGACGTGCAGAAGTAAAAGGTGCAATGTAATCATTTGCTCCCCTTCCAGACCAGGCAGCCTGAACATAAATGAAGAGGATTAAATGTAGCTTTGCTGAGCTCGGCTACTATTAGCACATGACAGTGCAAATTTACAGCTAGTGCCCGTAAGTCCGTAACTCAGTTTGTATTCCTCAGAAGTGCCAAGATAGCAAGAAGGAATTTCTGATTTTCTGAACCGTAATTATTTCCCCAGCAATCTAGCAGGACAATTAGGTATTACCCCATTTATACCTTGGGCCACTGGAACTGTGGCAAGGATGCATCATCTGACTCTCCTTAAGTCACTGCCTTTCTTTCTTTGCCTTATTGCCCCCACATTTGTAAAAACATTACCTGTTTGTATTTGGAAATACTTATTTGTTAGTGTTTATAATGTGCAGTCATCTGTTCTGTGCAGAATTCTGTTATAAAATCATAACAAAGATCAAGATTAGTGGAAACTTAACTAAATATGATCTACATAAGAGACTCAATATGGGTTCTATAAAGGAAAGTTCTGCCTTACAGACCTCTGGTCTGGGCTTTCAGAGGATCAACGCATTTGTGGACGGTGTTGTTCCAGGCAATATAGTCTGTGTAGATATGTAATGCATTTAATGAAGTCCCTCACTGAAAGCTTTTAAGGAAATTAATCAGCCATAGAACAAAAAGGAAGGTCCTTGCATAGCTAAACAGTTGACTAAAATATCGGCTAAGGAGAATAAGTGTAAAAAGTCAGTTTTACAATGGACTAGTATTTGCAAAGTTCAGCAGCAGTCTGTGCTAGGATCTACTCTGTTCAACATACTCATAAATAACCTGGAAGTAGAGGTGAACATTGAGATTAAAAGTTTGTGGCAGATACTAGGTTATTCAGGGTAGAAAGGAGAAGAGAAGACCATGAAGAAGAACTTACAGAAGTGAGTGACTGGGCAATAAAATGGCAGTTGAAATTCAGTGTAGATAGTTCTGAAGTGATACACATGGTGAAAACAGCTCTATAGAGTCATATGTAAAATTGAACCAGCTGTTACCACTCAAGAGCAAGATTCTGAGGTTATGATCTTTAGTTTCATAAAACATTGATTCATTGCTCAATGACAGTCAAAAAACCAAATCAACTGTGAGGCATTTTCAGGATTGAAAACGAAACCGAGAACACCAGCATTATGCCACACCATTATGCCACCATGCACATTTACAGCTCAACCTTGTTTTGAATACTGTGCAAGTTCTGATCCCTTGATCTCAGAAAGCAGTATATTAAAACTGGAAAATGTTCAGAGAAGGCAAAAAAGGTGCTGAAGGTATGGAGTTTCTATAGAAGGGATGGATTAGCAGGCTAGGCGTTTTTAACTCGGAAAAGGGTGATTTAGAGGGCTGATGACAGATCCACAGAATCCTGGCTTTCATGGGGACAGTTGATGTGGATCAGCTGTTCACTGTCTCTTCTCATACAAAAACTAAGGACCATCAAATGAAGCTGGCTAAGCCAACTTCAAAACAAATATAATATGGTAGTTCTTTATGCAAAGGGTAGTAGACCCATGGAACTGCTTGCCAAAAGGCATTGTAGACGCTCATATTTATGTGTATTTTAGGGGAGAGTGGACAAGCACTTAGAAAAGAAATCCACTGAAGATTACTAAACAGAAAAACTCCATTAAGCTCAGGAAATTGCGTGACCTGAATATAACTGGAGACTGAGTGACTATTGAAGGGAAAGTCAAGTCTGTTTTTCCTCTGTTGCTCTTCACTGAGCATCCGCTTATGGCTACTGTTAGAAAAAAGATACTAGGCTAAATGGACCCCTGGTCTGAATCCATAGATGCATTTCTGATCTCGTATGAGCCTTATTTCTTTTGCTCAGCTGCAGATGCTGACCACTCATGCTGAGAATATAAGTGCAAATAATGTGTTTCTTTTTAAAAAAAATCAAGACTGAAGTCACCCAGTTAGAGATTGTTGGGCATGTGGTGTTCTGTGTTATTAGGCTATTTAGATTTCTAAGTAAGAATTTAAGCTGTTATTTTCATAAAACATTAAGGGAGCCTGGCTTCCAAATCTGACTGAATTGCAGTCAGGTTTAGCTATTTCATTGTATTTGTCGTCCTTGAAAACTGGACATAAAATAACATACAGGCAATCTTAGAGAGTAACGATTCTGGTTAAAATTATGTTGATTTTTGCACTTTAATTAGGGATTCATCTAGTCTCTTTTTCTTTAAGATTATTAAGCTGCCATACATACTTCCAATACAGGGTGAGTAGAAAATCATGTTTCTGTTTTAAATTTTCATCCCCAAAGCCTAAAAAGAGAAAAAAACAAAGAGTTCAAAACGAAGCTGATGTTAATCATGATTTTCCAGGAAACCTGACTGTTCCATAAATGTATTCTGTTGTTCATTCAAGCAGAATAGTGCTCTCTGCATTTGCTGATTCACTGAGGCTCCTATAACGCTGCAGAATGTGTAACCCTTTAGCATGTCTTTTTCTGAAGAATCAACTGGGTTTTTTTTTTTCAGCTAAGACTCAACAAAAAATTATGTGGTTCCTTAATGCATATATTTCTTAAAACCTCAAACTAAACAGTTTAAGATCTAGAAGAATATTGCTGTCCAAGATTATATTAATGCTTTCAAATATTTCATCTGAGAATTTATTTATGAATGGACATTCCCAGAGCATGTGCATTAGATTAACTTTCAGTCCACCACAGCTACAATGCATAACATTTTATTTAATGAATTCCAGGGATTTAAGAAGAGTATATTTTACATTATGAACTTCAGCTTAATGCTATTAACAGCAAGTAATCCTCTTTTTTGTTCAACTTCATGAGATTTATGCAAGTTTAGGATTTTGAAAATAATATTGTTATATTAGCATAAAACTACTAATGATGGGATAAATAGTGAAATCACTATTTATTCATGGCCTATCTAGTGAAAATTCACTGTCTATCCAGATGCTACCACCCTGTCCATCATTAACATGCTTACTCAGTTCACAGTTAAGTAAGTCTAGTTAGCACACTAGGACTCTGAATTCCACCTAGACTCCTGCTGACTGATTAGAAAATTAATATATTTATAGATATATATATGTATATAGTACATCTAGCAATCTAGTACAAGATTTCTGATAAAATTAGGAATTTTTGTACTACATTGAGGCTTTTGCATATATTATTTGTTGCTTGCAGTGTATATTAACCCTAAATAATCATAATCTTCTGTAAGGTTAGCATATCACTTTATTTCTTAATGTCAGATTAATGTGCAATAAAACAACATCAGGTAGTAGACAACAGCCTGTTTGTTGGTCTGCATATCTAGTAAATAATAAAGTGCAAAATTTCAAAATTTTTGAGTTGGAATAAGAGTATTTTTGAAGTTTTGAATGAAGGAGGGAAAACTCACTAAGAATTTTGCTATGAACATAAGTACATCCCAGACTCAAGTCTAAAAATACAAGCAGTGTAGATCATAATTTTGTTATTTTAATTTTTTTCTCCTCCTCTAGCTGTAATAAATAATGCTATTAGCCAGTTTGCTTGATGGCATTTAGAAGTTTTAATATTGTAGCATATTACTTAAATCATAAGACAGAGCGCATCAGTTCCTGTGTACTGGGCCTTCATTTGGGAAGATGCTTAACGTAGTTTGTCACTTTAAACAGGAGCCGTCTTTTTCGATTAAGAGCATTGTTCAGGTACTTAAAAGTTACGCTGGTGTTTAAATTCCTTGCTGCATGGGAGATTTGTTTCTTAAAGTAATGCATGCCACTTTTGACATAATCATACAATTTCTATCTTGCCAACAGATGCTATGTGTTTGGATTCAGGCAAATTGCCAAAAAGGCTCCGCTATATTAGCTTTCTCGTATTGTTAAAAAATTGCCCTTAGTACATCAGAGGGCCTAGTATAGGCAAGTCTGTTTGAGATTCAGATTCTAAAGCAGTTGCAAATGGCTAGTTTAGGAGCAAGGAAGTTGCAGTGCCTTGTTTTCTTTAGCCCTGTAGGACAGATTTGAGACCTGTGCCTGTGTGGATGTCTTTTAATATGAACTGAATGTAGTCTGAAAATTATACTTCTGATCAGCATAGTAGATTTATTTTTCCTGTTCCTCACTGGGAAGCCAAACTGGCTTTTTGAAAGGAGACACAGCAGGTACAAACAAAAAGATTTGCTTTTAAATTACTTCGGGATGTTACAGCCTCTTTCTTCTTCCCTTAGTACTTCTAGAAGATTGAGAGAATTGTAAAAATGCTATAATGTTGATTTTCATTCTCATAGTAATCTCAGTGTTTGTATTTAATTTCCATAATGAATTTAATGTGCAACGCATAACTAACAGTAACTACCAGTAATGCTTTGAGCACACTAGGGACGTCATAAAACCAGAAATAGCATTTGTACCTTTTGCCTCCAACTAACATTTTTCATCCTAACCCCTCCGAGGTCCATGATAAAATCCTGTTCCACTTCTGCTAGCACCTCAAGTGTGGACCTGCTAGACCCTTACAGACTTGATACAAACAGTCGCAGAGCTGGAAGGGAAAGCCCCAAATTCCAGTGCAGCAGAGCAAGTACGTCAATGAGTTGCTCCTATCCCTTTGTATACCTGCATTACTGGTTATAAGACATCAGCCTCTGGTTATGCTGGATATGTCTGGCTATCCCTTCAAACAGCTGTACTTCATGCATTTCCAGCGTTTGGTCACATTGCATGTATATATTTACAATTTGATGGGAGCTGAGCAGCATATGTTGGTGTTTGCTTGCTCCAGTTTCCTTGGGAAAAAAATCATGCACTCTGTAGTGATGTTGCCACCTCAGTGTTTTGTATCATGAGGATCTGCTTTAAGTCTTCATGCGAGCTTGTTGCATGCACTGAAATTGTCTGTTGCTGTGCCTGCTCCTGTCCCAGTCTGGTGTGGAGGTCTATGGCTACATAACATCATATAAGGCAGATACGGCAATTCCTATCATCTTCCTTTTCTTCCCTCCACAACCCAAAGTTGCCACTCCTGCCGTTGTTCATGGTGGATACCATTTTGTTTCCTCACTAAAGGTTGAAGATAAGACATTCGGAGCTTGAAAGGGTACTTTGGACACTTCCTTCAAGATCTTGAAATATCCTGTAAGACAAATTGGTGAAAACTTACTTGTGGCCTTACTTGCCCGTTTCGCACAATTGTTATAAGAAGATGGCAGATTTCTTTTCTCCATTTCACCTACCTTGTTAAGCCTTCTGAGCTCTTCTGCTTGGAGACTTTATACGAACCCATTAAAGAGAGCAGGGATTAAATGAACAGAAAAACTACAAAATCTTTTTAAACCAACAGGAAGACGACTCCATGTTTGAATTCAGGTGCAGCTGCCAGTTGCACTAAGTGAAAAATTTACATCGATTTTCTTTTAAGTGAAAAACTCATTTTTTGTGGAAATTAAGTTTTAAGTTCCATCTCCCTTTCTCTTGAGCCAAGGCTTCCAAAGGGGATACACCTTCCTCAGTGTCCAGTGGTTGTCTGGCTCCCACGGTACATCACAGTACGGCAGCGAGAGCAAAGGCTGCTATAACAGGAAAGGCAGTCAGACTGTCTAGTATTGCATAGCAGAATAATTATAAGGAGCTACGGATCCAGCAATAAAAAGTGATCTTGAAAAAGAAAATGGGATCTCACTATTTAAAACCTTTCTTTTCAGAACCAGTGTATCTCAGCTGCAGTATTCAAATGCAGATCTTAATATTCACAGGACCATGAAATTAAGAGTAAAAAGAATTTACACATTAATAAATGACATCCTAGAACAAGAAATATATGGTTAATTAGTATATGTGTACATACCAACTGCCTGCTAGTTTTCACTTTATTTGAAGGACAGAGTATGTCTGAAGTAATCTCCACAACATAAAATGTTTCACATAACTTGGATTGGATCCTATTTCCTATGAAGTAAGGAGAATTTTGCCACAGACTTCAATGGACCTAACTCTTGCCCAGATGCTCATATAGTCATTTGAGACAAAGAACAGAAAATGAAAGAAAAACCCCACTGTTATTCTGTCTTACTCGCAATTAGCACCAGTGTTAATGACTAACATGAGACACAGGACAATGGATAATAAGGCTCAGAAAATACTGTAACCTGGAGCATGCCAGAATTTATATGTTCAATTACATTGTTACATTGTATTGTAGGAAAAAAGCCTTAGAAATACTAATTCTACATCTTTAATTGAGCACAAGTGCTAGTATCTTACTCAATTAAATAATTAGCAGATAGTAAGCCATATCAGGCAATTTCAACTAGTTGAAATGTGTTAAGAATTGTTAGTTGAGTTCAGTGGTCTTTGGATCAAGCTTGCATGTACAAAACTGTCTTGGTTATTTGTAATTAGATGTTCTACTTTTTAAAGACTAGATTTCAAATTAAGTATGGCCTATTTTAACCCTGTGGGCAGTAAGTATTTCCGTTGATTTGTTCAGTGCAACTGTAATGTAGTTAGCTTGATCCTTCTACCCTTGAAATTAATGGCAAAATTCCTGCTGATTCCAGCAGCAAAACCAAGTCTACATCATAACTAACCACAATTCCCTCTACTCCTCCTTCCCTTTCCAAGTATCTTGTTTATTACAGAAAATTAATTTTAAAATGTTCTTTAACTAATGATCTGCTGAAATACATTTAACTCTTTCAATTTAAATTTACTTTTTAAATGTCAGAAGTTAAGCAACAGGTTGCTTGATATGAGAAACAAAATAATTCGATTAATGGATGTCTTTTTTGATCTGTGCATATGCCAAACCTATGGATAGAAAGGAGATGTTTATGTGGTATATAGTATATTGCAAACACTAATAGCGTTTAGAAAGACCTGTATTAATGCAATTTTCCTGCTTGAATGTATCCTCTGTGTTTTGCGTGATACTAGTTAAAGCTTATTATCATACAAACTAAATGAAAGAGCCTAGTGAAATAGGCTGTTGTCAGATCCCACATGATGAATTGTAACTTCAGGCATCTCTGTTTAAATCTCTCTGCTAACCTGTTCCCAATTAGTGACATCTGGGACCAGATTTGCTTTCATTTGAAGCAGAGGCTTTAAGAAGTTTTGACTCTGGAAAAAAAAAAAGACATATAAAAAGGAGACGGGAAATGTAATAACAGAAAGAACTTTAAATCCAAGTCCTATATATGATTTTACAAGCAGTGTCAGAATATTTTAAAGTATTACAGCTAAGTGTAGTGCTTTATACCATGATGTGCTAAAGGTCTGATTTTACAGCGATTGGTATTTTTCCAAGTCTAAGTTTCAAAACTTTGGCTAGGATTTCTTAAAAGGCTTTTCTTTTTCTTTTCTTTAATAAAGAGATGAACTAGAATATATTTGAAGAAACACTAGTAAACTTCCTATCCTACATACAGAAATACAGAAATACATAGGATACTACACCTCCTTTTTTTCCAAGAGTTGGAAATCCTCTCCTGTTGTAAATTGGCACAGTTTGGTTGAAATGAGTGGAGCCATGAGGATTTACACAGTTGAGAATCTTGACACATATATATTTATACTTCCTTTGCATTTTTGGTTATGATATCACTTCTGTTTTTCTTCATGCCATGGATGACTTTCTAGACTATGTATCTGTTCAGTCTTTCCCTGAAATTATGGCTGGAGTGCAGGAGTCCTGAGGCAAAAACATCTAACTTGCTGAAACCTACAAATGGTCTTTTAAACAAGAATTCTTCATTTTGAGAGACACTGAACATTAACCTCCCATGCATTTCAGCTGGAACTGGGGATGTGTTGATCCAAAAACCAGGCCAGCACAAAAATGCATGCATATATACATAAATACACAAACAAGCAAAGAAATACATGCTCAAACTTAGCATTTTTCTAGTATTTCACAAATAATTACGGGTGCTTTTCGTCTGTATTAGGGTCAAAAGAGAGGGTGGTAATCTAAGTGAATTTAAGTAATTTTTTGTGTATGTGCTCCAGAAAATACATATCCTGTTCCTGTGATAACTAAGAGTGCTTAAACAATTCATTGTATAAATGTGATTTATACAATGCTGTAGTGCTATACAATGCTAGAAATGCTACAGTGACAGCTCCAATCCCACATTGCAAAGGAAATGTCAGTTCACTGTCCTATTTACAATGGAAAACAGCTATTCCTTTTACTTTTGAGTCCTCTGAAGTAGAGAGGAGCACCATGAAAATGCCTCCAAATAAAATACAACCTGGATGGTAAATGGGAATGCCAAAGCCAAAAGTAGTGCAAACTGAGTAAAATGTGAGCCAGACAAAGTCACATTGGCTGAACATTTTCTCATATTCTAAAAAAAAAGTATAAATTTTGAACAGTGTCGCATAGGACAGACAGAGATAGACAGACAGAAATCATTATGTGTGCATTCTGCTTCTCAAGTGGTATACGGCCTTTGCAGTCATAAAGTATAACTTAAAATTGCTGCAGGCTGCTGTATATGTTGCTCAATACTGTCTGTTAATAAGAAAGAGATTGTAAACAAAACCTTTTTGCATTACTCTAAACAGGACACAGGAACTTTAAAGTGACTTTATTAATCAGTGTGTCACAAAAGCAGAGAGTAACCGTGGAATACAATGGTTCCGTGACAGCCAAAGCAATCATCAAAATTACTGTAAAGACAAAAAACAAAAAACAAAAAAAAAACCCACAAAGAATACCAGGTGTGAAATGATTAAAACAACAGCCTGAGATGGCAGAAAAGTACAAATTACTTGTCATTCTTTGGCTGTATTCTTCAATGAAAGCTTTATAGATGGTTGTTCATAGATATGACAGAAGCTTTCTCTAGGACCTATATTAGTTAAAAGAAAAAAAATTAGGAAGAGGTATTTTGAGGTTCCCCTGTCATCATATGTCTGGACATAAGGGCCATATAGGACATAAGACCGTAGGAAAACATTTAGAAAGTACTGTGAATATTCACAATAACCTTGAAAGAGCCCATGCTGAAAGCAGTATAAAGGCTGATAAAATCCTTCTGATAAGTACTTTTTTGACCTTGCTATCCTGCTAGCATAAATAGTGAGGACTGTATACAGTCACATACACAATTAAGTCTGATGTCCATCCTGGCTGTGCTCTTAAGAGCAGACTTCTCCTTCCAACAAGAAAGATCTCTAGTTAATCTTCCACCTCAAAAGCCCTCAATCTGATGAGAAGCTGTTAGCAACTTTGATGGCTTAAAGCTCGAGTATTTTAACTGGTCTAAGGCAAATATTAAGTATATTGAATAAGGAGGAGCCATGGAATGTAGGAAGAGAGAACAGATGAAAGGAATTCTTTAGGCTATCATCAAAAAGGGATTCCCCTTGTTTTTTATTGAAAGTACATATACTGTTACTACTATTATTAGTTACTGTTTATATCAAGGCAATATCTAGGGGTCTGTCTTGCAAGTGGGATGCCACTGTGCCAGATACTGTAGCAGTATACAGCTAATGTCTGTGTAATCAAATAAAGGAGTGATCCTACCATGTATAACCATGCCTGAAACAGCTTACATTTAGCTCACACAATGAACAACAGTCATGGTGATGTGACAAGTGTATTTGCCTGTAGTCTACTGAAAGTCCCTACTACTGTGTCTTCACTCCTGATTAAAGTGAATATGGGTGTGAATAAAGTGAATATTCACTCCTGATAAAGTGAATCCACTTTCCTGAGATACAAACAGAGTCTTGTGTCTGTTCTCCAAGAAAGTAATTTCTGAAGAGAAGTTCAGTGACAAGCCAGCTAGCTCTTTAAAAAGGAGAACAGTCATTGCTTCCTTCGCAGAGGAAATAGAATAGCAGAAAAACAGACTGTTCCACCTTTTCAAAATCTAAGGTCAGTTTTAGACATATGAAAGCAATGCTGACATTATTATTCATGTCCTCTTCCCCAATATTGAGTTGAATAGAAGTGAAACATCTAGCAGTGAAAACTTTAGGAGCTCCAGCATGGATTTTGTTACTAGAAACAGAACAGCAAAACAGGAGAGAATTTACAGACGTTTCTAGTAAGGCTGGCTTTTCTAAAAAAGGAAATAGATCACTGTAACAACAAATTAAGTCAAAAGGACCTCAAATTGTGTGAGGTGTCAGAAAATACAGAAGGAGGCATGGGTAGCGCGTATGTGAAAAAGACTCTTTTGACCCATGATGGAGTCTGGCAAATGCTAGATTTTAAATAGCACTTGAGAAATAGTACTGAAAGACTACAGTTCCCAACATATACTTTGGAAAATGAAAAGCGTGAGTGAGCTTTTCTGTTTAGGACACTTTATATAACCCAGTTCAGTAAAGAATTTAAGGGCATATATAAATTAAGGTGTGTGAGTAATCCCACTGAAGTTAATAAGACTATTAAAAAATGATTAAGTGTTTTGCTATATTGAAATCAGACTACATACCATCTCACGGGAACAAGTCTTACAGCACTCCAATAGAAATATTACCATTTACTTCAGTGGCAGTTACTTGCAAAGTTAAAGCTATTAGCTTTGCTGGTTCAGTGCGAACAGTCAAATTTCTTTCACCTAGGAAGAGAACAACAGTACTTTAACATCTATTGCAAAACTTCCCAGAGTTCAAAAGAAAAATGCATCGAAGCCGCTAGAAAGACTTATCGAGGGGGCACAGATCAATGACCACTAAGATATATCTGCATTCAGTATGTTTAGCAAAGCACTTTAAATATGGAAGATCCTCAGTATATCATTATAGAGAACTCTCCACGGCTGGATTTTTAGGGGTATTGTTGCACTATGACCGTGTTGCGGAATTTTCTGTTACATGTTGAATGCAGAGACTCTGCAGTTGTTATCTGGTGATGGTTCGGGACCTGGCTTTCAATCCTCCTGTACTGGTCAGGGCACGGGCAGAATTAAGTTACATACAATGCATCATATAAAACATAATGTGACCAAACCAGTCATGATTGTAATGTATAGCTAAGTAGTAGAATATGCAGTATAAGGTCAAGTTAGGATTGATATTAATGCCCTGGCTTCAGTAAATGAAGCAAACAAAACAGTGTTGGCTTTTGGTATTGCTACTGCTTCATGGATCTGGGGAGCAAGGCACATTATAACTAAAAGAGTGTAGAAACTGCAGTAGATTACTAAAGTAGATTGCTAAGTGTTTAGTGGAAGGTGTGGAAGTGTTATCTGTGTGTCTCCGTACTTTGCGCATATATGTCCTTAAAGTGCTTTTTATTCTACTCACAAAGTCATCTTTATATTTTGATGGGAACAAGCAAGCTGAAATATACCCAGCATAGTAATGAATAGTCTGGTGTAAACATATATTTAAATCATCCTTAATTCTGATAGCTTCAGGAGATACAAAATAATATACTAGTGTTTCACCAAATTTTGTATATTTTAGTGTATTTATAGTGAAATGTCGGACCTGAGGGCAAAACATTTCATCAGTGTTCATTTAGGAAACATGAGTTTCTTTCTGAAACTGAGAATGAATTTTTTAATTTCTGTAAAAGCAAAATTGTCAGTGAAACCATTGGAAGATGTAAGTCTGCATAGATGCTTTCACTTACAAAGTGAGAAGGTTTGTTTTACTTCAGGGTAAAAGTTTGGGGATAATTTATGATGCTAGTTTTGTCTTAAGGATTTGGCGAACTCTCAAGAATAACAGCCTTAGTAATTGTACAAGGTCAGTTCAACTTGTAAGCGGTCTGGATCGTGGTCTTAACAGAGGCAGGTCAGTTTCTTAGGCAATCTGGATTTTCCTTGTAGGGAAGAGTTAACAGCAGTATTGGCCCCACTGAAGTCAGTGGGAATTTTGCCAATGATTTCCGTAGAGCCAAGATTTCACTCGTCTTTAGCAGAGCTATTAAATACAGTATATTGCATAAACTGAGGGAAAAAGTGAAAGCTACAAATAAAGAAGCTTCTTTTTCTGGATCCATGCTAATGATTCTGCAAACGCTTTTCTTACTAGCTATCTGCTTTATGAGAGTTACGACACAATTTATATTGCTCCCGAAAACACAGAGAATACACCTATTTAATGAGAAATCTAAAATCTTGAAAGAATCCTGTTTTCTGACTTGCAATGAAGCTATTACATGCACAAGTTAGATCCTCATAATGACTGGCCTGTATGTTTGTGGAACATTTCAGAAGTAAAGTACAAACTATGGAATAACTATCAAAGCAAATGTATATATCTGCTATTCAGCTGGAAATTTGGCTGTCTGTACGTTTCTAAGTTTAGAGAAAAGAATATGAGAGCTATTCTGAACACTAACGTTATTCTAATATAGACGACTATATAGGATGCTGCTTTTAAACAGGGGAAATGGACGTTAAGCTAAAATTGGCCTAAATTACTTCATACCACATTCACGGGAAGTTAATGGCTCAAGGTTGCTAGTTTATAACAGCTAACTCTTATGCAGCGTGTTTAATTTTATGGAGCTCAAAACGTTTTACAGATCAGGTTATTCTTACAGATAAAATGAGGCACAGAGAGGTAAATATCTTGCCAAAAGACATCTCATAAGCCAGAGAGAGAGCTGGAAACAGACCCTCTGTTCTGTTCAAGTCTGCTCAAACTTGCTGTTTAGCAGGCCACATTTCTCCCAGATAATTAATTCTTAAATCGTTAGGACTTGTGGGGGGTGGAGGGGTCATTTCTGAGAGTAGACTGAGCATGTTTTTTCTACCTCCCTTTGGTGTAAGTTGCTGCTGTCTGTATGTCACGTCCTCTTTTTGTATACATTGCACTGGGGACTGTTCTTCCCTCTCGTAGGAATATCTCAGTGACCCAGTCCCAAACTCTGTGACTAGATCTAAGAACAGTTGTGAGATCACAGTCAAAAGAAATAACAGCGGGAGGCAAGGGTTTTCTGGAATGAAATGGGTGGTACAGGGCTGGTTGGTTGGAGTTTTTTTAGATGGAACCTAAGTTCTGTTGCTAGCTCTGCTTCCAGAGCTCAGCCAGGAGCTAAGAAAGGAGCGTCAGCGTAGTCCCTGACGGACAGAAAACTCCATTCTTATGCAAAACTTAAATGATAGTACAGCTCTTCTCCAAAGACTCTGAGCCAGTCTCCTCATCCACATGGCCTGTGGCTCATGATGTAGTATATACAAATGAAAATGTCTGCCCTGAGACCTGGGAGCCACAGGGTACATGCAGCGTGGAACAGGTTAACCCATTAGGTTCATTTAATAGGGCTAATCTGCTTATTTTTCCTTTTGCAGCTGTCCGAAGATATTCTGATCCATCCACCGTTCCAAATAAGAGCTAGTGTCCACCAACTTCGCATATCCCAGATGTCAGCCAGTTTCTGTAGAATCACGCCAGAAAATATGGTAAGTTTATACTATTTTTCTTCCAAACGTTTGCTCCACTACAATAACTTTTAAATTAATTTGTATTGAGGTGCCCTCCCATAGCCACCACTCAGAATTGTGTAAGCATTGTGTAAATGCAAGCCCCACTCCCTGTGTATAATATTATTAACATGTGTTTGTAGAATCAGGCCACCAAGGATGATCTTGGGTTCCTCAGACAAAGATATTACAGCCCAAGGCTGTGAAGTCTAAAAGATGTGGTACATGACTAAATAACGTTTGGGAACCTCTGTTAAAGAAACTGAGACTGAGGAAAAGAAACAGAGGCTGTCTATGAGGCTGAGGGAAAAGGAGGAAACCCAGTATACATGAATTTGTTGTAGAGCTTTATCAGTGTTCATACTCTTTCTGCTGACCGTCTGCTTACATTATACTGAGTTTAAATAGCAGTTTCTACTGGTAAGATAAAAGTTTTCTGGCAGGCTGGGACTGTTTGCAGATGGATAGGATGGCTTCTTTCTTTATTAGACTTATGCAAAAACATTTGTAAATAATACAGCAAATTCATAAAACAATAACGAAATAGCGCTGAATGAAGCAGATTTTAAGTGATCTTGAGGAAACGTAGAAAACTGTGTGCTCCTGATTTTAAGCTATTAGATACAACAGACTCTGGGATTTTATTTATGCAAACCTGAAATGTCTTATATTCACTTGTGTATTTTCTGTTTCCCAAAGATCATTTGGTCACATACTTGGATATTATTTTTGTTTGACGGGGATAGAGCTCAGATTTATCAGGGACGTCAGGAAGGGACATGGCCTTTTGCCAGAATAGCCATTTACTTTATTGACGGCTTTTCCCCACCCTTTATAATGAGATTTTATTTTTGTTTGAACAGTGAAAATAACCATTGGTACAGATGCTGATGGACAAATTCAAGAGTCACCCTCTGAGAGGCTGCAGCTAAAATAATGACTGATCCCTGTTGTTGTTAGAGTTGTGGAGGCCCCAAGCAGAGTCTAAGGCAGATGCCGTTGTCCCCTCCAACCCACGTGTGCATGACTCGCACTGCTCTCCAGCTTATCCAAACGGAGCCCAGCCTTCCTAGGCCTCAGGTCCTGGAAAACGCCTCGCCTATTATTCACACATAAGACTAGCTCTGCCTGCACTGACATGAGAGAGTCTAGAAGGGGAAAGGAGATTTATGGGAAGGGGGAGATCTGAGAGACTGGGAGGATGCATCTCTAGAAGGAGAGGCAGGAAATACCCCATGAATGTCAGATTGAGTTATTCCTGAATTCTACAAGTAATGCCACAAGGGAAATGACATGGATCATCAAAGCATTCCTTTATGCCCCAATAAACTCCTCCTTGTCTTAGAAGCAGACCTTATACATATTAATAGAAAACCAGCGTGTGTTTTGAGTGTCCAAGATAGATATATATATTTTTTTCTTAATCAGACAGGAAAGAAAAGAAAATGCAGGCAACGCTTACAAAATGGATACAAACTCCAAAACGGGTAAAACCTCAAAATGCCTAGAAGCAATGATGTTGAAAAGGGTTCAGGGTTATGAGTCCCAGCCTGGAATATTTAACAAAATAAAGGTTAAATTCTGCCTTGGTATTCACAGCCTGATCCATGCAAAGAGGAAAAAAATGTTCAGAGATTAATCTAGCAGTGAAAGGGATTGTCTGTACAAGGAAAGCTCTACAAAGTAAGCCAAGCCTCTTCTAACAGTCTTCAGGTATTTGAAACATAAAGCCCAGGCAGATACCCTGGTTTGGATACAAGCATCTGTATTGCTACCCATATAGTATAAGGAGCTTGGGCTATTGGCATCCACATAATGATATATATGCATATATGTAATATTACTTATATATGTACATATATATGTATGTAATATTATTTATATAAAGAGCAGTCCAAATTTAGAATGGTTATAAATTTTATCTGACACGGTAATTATTCTGGAAGGCACCCTGAGCTAGCTTCTCTGCCTGACTTTAGCTACAGGATGCCATCGTAAGCCAGATGGCATACAAGGTGGTAGCTAGGTCAGCCTTTTTGACTGGACTTGGAGGCACAGTTTCGTACACACTAGGGAACAGAGGAGGCTCTCAGTCCTCCCACCTTCCCTTGCTTATCTTGGGCCTGGCGTGATGCAGCCTGGTATCCATTTGGTGTGGATAGTCAGTAGTCTGGGATTTGAGAATGAAGATCAGCCTGCAGCGTGAGGGACAAAATTATTTATCTAAGGGGAGGTTTTATTCCAAGCTAATCCCTAACAAGGACATGCTAGGTGTGTATGAAGCGTCCACAAGCTACATTACCTTAAGGTGCTTTGATGGTCACTAATGATGCACAAAGCACTGAGTACATAGTGACAGTAACTTCAACATGAATACAAGCCCAGAGATCTATTAAAAACTAAACTAGATTGATTTAGACTCAAAATAAGCAACAAATACTACCTGTAATGCCATTAACAGTTTCAAAAATAACCAAGGATTATGGTGCATCCGTCTCTGAAAACTCTGACAAGTTTTTTTTGTAAAAGGTGTGTTCTAGTTCAATTGGAAAACCTGCCGACAGAAGGACAGGCAAGATAGCCAGAACGGTGCCCATAAACCTTAAAAATACATTTCCAATATTAAGATGCTAAAACCTAAAAATTTCCAAAACTTCCAATATTAAAATGATTATGTGACGCAGTTGTTGCCACATGTCTTTTGGACAGAGGTCTTCCTTATTATTCTAATTATTTTTTAATTCAGAAAAGATTCAGGTAGTGTTTTCTCCAGGAAAGAAGCTGAGTGCCAATTGTACTTTGCACATACTAGTGTTTGGAGCTAAGCTGAGTGGATCATTTGTACTCCAATAGCTATGGATTTGCCTACTGTAGAGTTTGGCGTCTTATTTTTACAGTGGGAGATGGTAAGATCCACACAGGCTTTTCTTAATCCTTGTGCGTCCATAGCAGTCAGTGAAATAATCTTCCCATTAAGAAGGAAAGAGGCCTTTTTATGCATGTTTAATGTGGCACATTACCTTAATGCGAGCCAAAATGTAGCTTCATTTTTTGCCATAGGGGCCAAGGAGTTTCCCTTCAGTAACTATGGGTAGATTTCATTTCTAGGTGAATCTATTTTCTTACTTGCAACATCCTTTCTGAAAACAGGGAAGATTCAGCAATTTCTGTTCCCTCTCTTCTGCTCAACTTCTAGGACAGATGGGTGGAGGAAACAATCAAAATCAGGATTTGGGAGCTGCAGTAAAACAGAGGAGCTGGGAGGCACAACAGCTGGGACTATGGGGCGGCTTCGTTCACTAGGCAGAGGTTGATGTCCTTACATAAGCTTATTCAGGCCATCTCAAGAATTCCTGTTCCCATGAAAACCAAGTAAGCTGAATGACAACTGTGAACCTGCTGCCATAGATGGTAATGGATTTCTTAGAGTAATTCTAAATTCTTTGTCAGTCTACTTGCGTGTATCTACTCTCAACAAGACCCTTGGAAATGACTTGCGCAATGATTTGTTACGCTGTCATTACTCATTAATCTGAGCTTCTGCCAATGAGTTTTATTCTTCTGAAGTAAAAATAAAAACCTCATTAAAGAATTTGTTTGTTTTAAAAGCTACACAAAGGATTACAGGGCCTTTGCAAACAGATGTAAGAAAAAATGTGGTTATGCAAAATGTTCCCTCTCATAGGCCTTTACTTTCCTTTGACTTCCAGGAGCTTTGAATTGAGCCCGAAGTGCGTGGCTTAGCTCACTACAAAGCTTGGGGTCAGTAATTAGAATCACATGTACTCGAGGCCACTGAATCTGATTGTAGGCGAGAGTGCCAATTTATTCTGGAAATGTGTATTAATATTATGCAAAAAAACCCCACCCGAAACCAAGGAAAAACCTATTATCAGATCTGCAGATGACCATAGCCGTGATAGTTTCTAGAAATATTTCTTAAACTATTACTTGAATTTGCCTCATTTCTGGTAAACAGCTTGTGGTGGCAAACTAAACAGGAACAAGGAATTCTTACTCTGGAATACAACTGTCCACACATGGTGTTAATCAGGGTAACTCCATGTGTGGACAGGCTATTATGTGTGACTTTACACTGTTTTAGTCAAACTGGTGAACTTCTTTCTACCCGCCTTTAATCAATTAGGACAGGGTTTAAAGTAAAGCGAAATAAGCCAACATTGAACTGAATCCAGGGTTTCTACAGAGGGGATTCTACTGGTTCGGTTAAGCTGGTACAAACTTTAGACAAGGTGTGATTTTTCTTAGTTACCTCCTGCAGCTGTCTGATATGTGAAAAACAGTAGCTTGGAGGTTGTGATGAAACACTGCCAAGGTCCCGCTATAACTGATGTAAGATCCTTGTAAACTGAGTTAGGCCATTTAAAGAAGAGACAGAAATAGCCATCCACGTGTAGAAAAAGGAAGCAAAAAATACCCCTAAATAAAGTCAGCCCTCCATCCTTTGTCCCCTTTTCTAGCTGCCCCTTCCCAATAAAATAGAGGGGGGAAAAAACCCCCGCAAACAAAAAAGAAACAGCAGTCGAAAAAAGATCACCTTTTTTCGGGCAGGATATGATAATGGCATTAAGAGTGTGGATAGGGCTCAGTTCTTTGATGTCTCTTCTTGCAGTAGAGTTAGGAGGCACCATGCGAAGGTTGGTGGAGCCAGGTTCAAAAGGAACAAAAGGAAATGGTCCTTCACACAGTCAGTGGTAGATCCACGAAACCTGTTGCCAAAGATATTTTGGATGATAAAGGTTTACAAGAACTCACGGGGAGACAGGATAAATACCTGGAATAGAAATTCACTGGGGGCTACTAAGTGCACAGAACCCACATTCCACTGAGGAAATACTCCAAACTCAAAGCAGCTGGAGGCTGGGAGAGTAGTTGGGAGAATTATCACGTGTGTTTTCCTTGTTCATACTCTTCCTTTGGTGACCATGTATGATCACTGCTGAAGACAGGCTATTGGGATAGTTGGACCCTTGGCCGTACGGCCATTTTTATGTTCTTGTGTAAGAAAAGCAAAGAGCAAGTAACCTGGGGCAGAACAAAACGTGCACACTTTCAACTCTTACTGCCTTAAATACTTTTTCCAGTTGGACATTTTGAGGAGACATATTAAAAAGCTGAGTTATTGAGTAGTTACAAGAGGAGTAGTCCAATCAGAGTCCATGTGGCACAACTGCCGAGTAAACACAAACTAACTTCCAACTGTTTTTCTGAGTAAAACCGAGGGCAAAGTATAGAGGGGTGATGAACTCTCCATTTGTTTCCATGCGCATTTGCCTGCAAATATTATCCCCCATTATCTTAAAGATCTTGGCAACAGCATAGCCAACTGGGTGCTTTCAACTCTAGCTCTTCTTTTGACCACTATCAGTGTTTGTGTTCCTGTTTAAATAAGATAAGGAGGTTTTAAAAGAAAAAAAAGAAAAAAAGGGAGGGGAGAGGGAGAGCAGAGCTGAATGCCTCATTTGGGTTGAAATTCTCATCCTGACTTTTTAAGAAGAGGGGGAGGAAAGAAGGGAATTTTTTTTCCCCAGTGAATTTCATTGAAAGATTCTAGAATCTCTCTCCTTTTTAAAATCCTTTTTATTGACAAAAGTTGTGTTGGAGTAAAATCCACAGAAAGACCAAGAACAGGGGTTGAAAAATCTCCCCTCCAGAGGTTAAACCTTTCCATCTCTGCTAGGTGGTTTCTTTTTTTTTTGTTTTTCTTTGCTTTGCCTTTGTCTGTGGCTTTCTCCTACTTGGCACCGAGAGAAGTCGCTGCATTTCTCCTTCACAGAATCAGTCACGCCGGCCCTAGGTTCACGCTGAGTATCTGTAAAGTTTTCCGAGCTAAAGGGAGTCACTTCTACAGCGTGTGTGGGGGTGGCGGGGAGAGAGGTAGGGGTATCAGAAGCAACAGGGTCTCTGCCTCCGAGCTGCGGTGGCGGCTCTGTTCTGCTAAGCACTTGCAGGCTGTATAATTAACCGGGTAGGCAGTGAATTAAATCTTTGTAAAGCCCACTGAGTGGGGGGTTCCTGCAAGCTCTTTTCCAACCGGTCTCAGGCGGCTGGGATAACATCAGAAACGGCAGCAACAGCAGCAGCAGCAAGCAAAAAGGGGGAAGCCCACTGGACGCTGCAGGAGAGCCAAGCCCCCGCTCGGTGCGACTGCTCCCGCCGGCGGGGAGCTGCGGGCGGCCGATGGACAACCTCCGCGGGGCCCGGCCGCTGCGGCTGCTCTTGCTCCTGGCGCTGGTGCCTTCGCTCCGGGGCCAAGGTAAGTGCGGGGAGCGGCGCCGAGCCCATCAGCGGGCGTCCGCCGGGCTGGGCTGGGCTGGGCTGCGCTGCCGCGCTCCGCCGCTCTCTCCCTCCGCTGCCGCCGCCGCGGCCCCGGCGCCCGCGGGCCCGGCTCTGCCCCCGGGGCAGGCGGCGCGGGGTCCCGGACGCCCCGGCGGGCTGCGGGGCGCCGGCGCAGCCCTGCGGGGCCGGGAGGCTGCCGGCGGCGGGGCGGCTCGCCGGCCCGCGGGCTGGCTGCCCCGGCGGTGCCCGCTTCCCCTCCCGGGGCCGCGGGGCGCGGGCGGCCGCGCTGCGGGCGGCGAGCGGTGTCCCGCGGCTGCGGGGCGGGAGCGGGCCCACGGGGGACCGCAGGGAGGGAGCGGGCCCCCGGAGGATGGGGCGGCTGGGTTTCCCCTGATGTCCCCCCCCTTTCCCGTGCCCCTGGACGTCCCGGACGGGCTTTAAAGCGCCGCTGCCATGTTCAAGTGAGCAGAAAGGCGTGGCGTGCACCGGCTCCGCCGCTGCCACCGCCGGCCCCCGCTCCCTCCCGGGGCCGCTGCCACCCGAGCGGGTTAGCTCTGCTCCGGAGGGTCGAGACGGGGCTCCGCAGGGACGGGCTTTGCCGCTGGGAGTTGGTGAGTCGGTCCGTCGCGGCGCCGGGCTGCGCTGTCCGCCCGGCGGCCCCCTCCTCTCCCGGGGCCGGGCGTCCCGCGGGCCCCTGGCGGCGGGGCCGGCCGGGCGCCCGGGGGCGGCTCCGGGGCCTTTGCAGCCCGGTGTCCCGGGAATTGCGACATGTCGGTGCCGGTCTGCAACGACAGGGGCCCGGCGGTGGGCGTCGGGTTCAAGCGCAGGCCGGCGAGGTGGTGTGTCCCGAAACCGGCGGGCAGGAGAGGTGTCAGGTCTGATCTGCTGGGGACCAAATTACGCCCCCCCAAAATGAGAAGCACGATCGACGGTTCCTTGAAGTCTCATTGGAGCAGGAGGAATAGGGAAGCACAAGATGCAGGCTTTTTAGGACAAAATGTGAGACATTTATGAATAATTCTGTGTGATGCGGTCGCTTTTGAAAGCAGGGATCTGGGTCTGGGCCATGACTCCCCTGCCATACTGTGCACTTTTTTCCCGTTCTCTGATACTGTATAAAAAGAGGATATTCTCTTGATTTAATTCGGTGTAGTAATCTGGCCTAAATGTAACTGGTAAGATATGACAAAGAAACTACTTTTCATAGGGTGATAATGAATTTATCATAGCCAGCAGATAAGTGACCTTTTGCTATTAGAGTAACCCCAAGGGGGCCATTCAGAGTTGAGGCTTGATTATGCTCTACTCCAGGCAAATGTTTACAAACATATGGTCTCTGGCCTGGGCCTAACAAAGGGAGGCAAAAGCCAGTGAAGTAAATTATTTGTTACTATCACAGTATTTTGGCTCTTAGATTTTCATATAGCAGAGCACTTGTCAGAGATATCCTTCAAAATATTTGCTTTTGATAGAGAGATGTTAGCCACTCCTTTTAAAGAAGGAGGGACAGAATAAAGGTTAGGAAAGCAACATTTAGTGCCAGAATCCCAAGATAGCTCCTGCTTTCTCTCAGACAACAGGGTACATCAGCAAAACTGTGTCCAGTGAACGGACATAGTAATTTTAAGCATTCAACACTATTGTAAAACACTGAAGAATTTAATTTTGTAATCTCAGTGTACATTTAACCTTCATTACTTGTCTACTTTTTAAAAAAAGATAAGTAATTAGATACATAAGTTCAGGTTTTCAAAATTTTTTTAAATACAAAGTATAGCTGAATTTGGCAATAAAAGGTATATCAGGTTTTTATTCTCAAATAAAAATCCATACTCTGATTTCGCTGAGAATTTCTACGTCCTTAGAACTTTGAAAACAGTACACTGGATAAAATTAGATTTAAATGTCTAAAAGCAGATGAGGAACCTTGCTTAGCACACTACCTTTTGAAGAGCAGAGTTTGCTCAGGTGAAATAACTACTAGTAATTAATAATGTAATAATTACTAGTAATTGTAATAGCTGTAAGAAAGATTTTTTTCTGCATTATTTCACATGGCCATCCTTGTTTTGCAGGCAAATGAACTAATTACCTTGTGAGATCATGTTATTTAAGTGCAGGCTCTTTGGGGCAGAGCCTGTGATCCTCTCTGTGACTTCGCCTGGGGCAAAGCCGAGCTCCTAAGTGCTTTAGTGATACAATTGCCAAGTTACTAGGACAACACATTTCTGAAATAGAGCTTCCTCATAAGCTTGTTACCATCAGTTTTCTCAATTGCTTTTCCTTACTAATTAATTATAAAATCATCAGTATCTAGTAATGAAAGTCCTGATTCTGAAAAAACAGAAGGAACTGCCTTCAGTGGAACTGCCCAGTGCATGTGAATAGATATGCACGTCATTCTTTGCAAGAGTAAGGGTCTTAAAAACCTTAGAAATTTCACAACGCAGCTTCGTTTTAGTGTAAACATTGCATTTTTAAAAAACTTTTTTTGCTTATGATATGAACTACCATCTACTGAAGAAGATGAATTACATCATTATGTCCGGTCAGTGTATGAATAGTTCATCCTCTAGCTGTGTCTTTGGCGTGTCTTGGTACTACAGGCACAGACAGTTTAACTCACTAAACATCTGGAAACATGTCTATTCAGGGTGAGCTTATAGTTTGTAATAAAAAAAATGTTCCACTGACTTTGTGGAATGAGTTTTATTTTAAGATTATGATTTTTACATGTGCTTTTATAGCAGTAAATTTATAAGAAGTATATGGGTGGAGGTAGGACTTATAAAAGGCTAAATCCATGCTTTCTTGCCTGCTATCATAGATAAAATCTCCCAAAAAATCACATACTACCAAAAAATACAGCTCTAAAATATGAGTGCTGTCTCTAAATTAGTTTTCAGTTGAGTTTCTTTTTAAGAGTCCATTTTCAGCATGACATTTTATTGCAATCAGGGGAAGAACAAGATGTTAAATTGTTTTTCATGTGCGTAATTGAAAGCAGACACATTAGTGAAATCCAAGATGAAATCCATAACTAGCTTATCAAGTTACTGCAGTATATTTATACTATTCTGTCAGATTTCAGGCATTATCTAATAGCAGATCAATGTATTTTCAAAAGTTATTTATTTATTGTTGCACTTTAGCCCATCCTGCAAGTTTCATATCAACTTTACATGTGGTTTTAATAAATAGTTGTGTTAAGACTAACTTGTTCTATAATGCTTTTATTAACGTTTTCTGAAATGAAAGATGGATCTTAGCCCTCTGGGACTTGACAGAAATACAGTTACTTGGGACCATAAAAATATTTAAGTTTGGTTTTGTGAGTTATGGATAGATCTAAAGAAGTAGATGGCAAAATCAATTCAGTAAACAGAGAATATGAGTTTACTAGATGTAGTAAAATATCTGTAGAGAGTAAAAGGGGATGAGACAAAGAAAGTCAAGAAAGACAGCTGAAATCAAAATTAAAAAAAATCAGGGCATGGCCAAGAATTTTAATGGTAGCATAAAGTAGTTTAATATGAAACAGATAAATGAACAAAAGCTTTTGTGAAAGAGGTAGCAAAAAGTGGTGGTTGACAGTGACAGGGAATAAGGAAAATGACTAAAGAAAGAACAAAACAAGCAGATCATTTTAGTCAGAATAGGCAAAAGTTTTTGTAAAGCACTCAGGAAATGTCAGGCACATATATTTATGTGTAGATTTAATGGAAGGAAGTAGGCCAGGTGTTGAAATGTTAATAGTGAAGTCATCACATATAATTAAACTGGGAGAGTGGATAACATTTCTCCAAGATAAAATGTAGAAGTGGAGGCAGGAGATTGAGAAGACTACAGGGTGAGAAAGAGTAGAAAAATTGTCATAGAATCATAGAATCGTTTAGGTTGGAAAAAGACCTTTAAGATCATTGAGTCCAACCGTTACCCTAACACTGCCAAGTCCACCACTAAACCATGTCCCTAAGCACCACATCTACATGCCTTTTAAGTACCTCCAGGGTTGGTGACTCAACCACTTCCCTGGGCAGCCTGTTCCAATGCTTGACAACCATTTCGGTGAAGAAATTTTTCCTGATATCCAACTTAAACCTCCCCTGGCACAACTTGAGGCCATTTCCTCTTGTCCTATCACTTGTTACCTGGGAGAAGAGACTGACCCCCACCTGGCTACAACCTCCTTTCAGGTAGTTGTAGAGAGCGATAAGGTCTCCCCTCAGCCTCCTTTTCTCCAGGCTGAACAACCCCGGTTCCCTCAGCCGCTCCTCACAAGACTTCTGCTCCAGACCCTTCACCAGCTTCGTTGCCCTTCTCTGGACACGCTCCAGCACCTCAATGTCTTCCTGTAGTGAGGGGCCCAAAACTGAGCGCAGTATTTGTCCACAAAGAAGTCAATGAAGGAGTCGTCAGGAGCAAGAGGGAAAACAGTGGAAGAGGGCTCAAGAAACAAACAGACAGAATATAAAGGAGAGGAAGGGTCAGTACAGATCAGTGAAGAGCCTTAGAAGAATGTAAAGAATTACTGGCCATAATATTTTGTGAGTAAAAAATAGTTTAGAAATGCTCAGAGTAGTATCAGGTAAGTGGAGAAGGAATAGTCATAGTATCTACAAAGAGGATGTACTGGGTAATTTACAGTGATGGAGAGTGCATACAGTAAGGGAAAAATTGTGGCAGTAACCTGCCTGTTTATGAGACTGGGTGATGATTCTTGTCCTGCTGAAATAATCTCTGGCAAGACACCGGGACAGTCTGGTAAAAGTTGTGTTGAAAGTCTTCTCTGATCAACAGGATGCAGCAGTTCTAAAGAAGGATCTCCAGTGCTAATGCTTTCCTGAATACACTGGCACATCTTTAGCTAATGTAGCACCCACAAACGACCCACGCTGCACAAGGATGTAAGGTGTTCCCTGCTAAGGGTTCACTTTTGAGTCTAATACTGTCAAAATCTGGACTGAGACCTTAAACTTAGTAATAAAGAAAGAAATACCTGAAAAAATCTTTTGTATCAATGCCAAAGTAAGTGTGTGGACATAGACATACTTTGTCTGGTATATTCCAGCTTTTTAGGATGTTTCCTAGGGCTTACGAAGCACTCAAGTGATATACTGTACACATGCTACTAGCAGTACATCTGTTCAAAATATTACAATCTTCCAGCTTTCAAGCTCTTATCACTGACTAAATTCCAAACTCAGAGTACTGAGTTCTTCTAATATCAATACTACGGCAGAAAATCTGGAAGAGCTAGGTATCAGTTTGCAGCTCTATATACGTAATTTCAATAATGAGGAAAATCTCATTGAAGAGAGAGTTTTAGTAATGTATTCTCCAAAAGAAAACCTTTCCTAAATCATTGCTACATAAATATATACAAAAAATTGATCTTTATTTTCTCCCTGCTCTGTAAAGTCTGTGGTTTCTTCCATGTTCATTAGCTACTTGAACCTTGCTTGATCATGTATATGTTTGATACTCTGAGATGTGCTGCTCTGTCATGTTCCCATATCCTTCCTATTTCAATTGCTTTAATTTAAAAATATATCTATACTTGGACTTGATCCAAAGCTCTTTAAGGTCTGTCTAAAGACTCTCATTTACTACAGTACAATTTGAATCATGGCCTTTATACAAATGAACAGGACTAATAATAGATTAATTTTAACACCTTATATAAAACTTCCTAATCACACATTTTTTTAAGATTTGAAATGAGAAATCAAGAGAAGATAAAAATTTGTTCTTAAATGGGAAAGAAGTGCCACTTTAGGCTATCAACACCCTGTGAAGTAATTTCATTATTTGCATGATTTTTTCATACAGGGAGTGTTGTGGTTTAACCCCAGCTGGCAACTGAGCACCACCCAGCCGCTCGCTCGCTCCCCCCCGGTGGGATGGGGGAGAGAATCAGAAGAGTACAAGTGAGAAAACTCGTGGGTTGAGATAAAGACACTTTAATAAGTAAAGCAAAAGCTGTGCACGCAAGCAAAGCAAAACAAGGAATTCATTCACTGCTTCCCATGGGCAGGCAGGTGTTCAGCCATCTCCAGGAAAGCAGGGCTCCATCACGCGTAAGGGTTACTGGGGAAGACAAACACCGTCACTCCAAATGTCCCCTCCTTCCTTCTTCTTCCCCAGCTTTATATACTGAGCATGATGTCCTATGGTATGGAATAGCCCTTTGGCCAGTTTGGATCAACTATCCTGGCTGTGTCCCCTCCCAGCTTCTCCTGCACCTGGCAGAGCACGGGAAGCTGAAAAGTCCTTGACTAGTGCAGCAACAACTAAAACATCCCTGTGTTATCAACACTGTTTTCAGCACAAATCCAAAACACAGCCCCATACCAGCCACTATAAAGAAAATTAACTCTATCCCGGCCAAAACCAGCACAGGGAGGAGTGGGGGACAAAATTTAGCATATGCTTGTCAGAAAGAGCAGTTCCTGTTCCTTCCAATTATGAGTCTTTTTTGTAGGCCCACCCATGTCATCTTGGTGAGACTGGGTTCTTTAGGCCACCTGTGTCCATCAGAGCTGTGAATGCACCCTTGTTTTTCATGTTCTTGCGAGTATGTAAACTCTAGGACAGCCATCACTTACACTGGGCTGTTTATATGGTGCTGACTCGGTGGGCTCCAGTATTAAAATTCTCCCAATTTCTTCATGTCTTCTAGAAATCTTCAGAACAGCCTCAGTCTTCTAGTCTTAGTATCTTTCAAACTCCAGCCTCCCCACAGAATTCTAAAAAATAACCTATCCAGAAGGATGACAAAATTCAAGTTAATTTGTTCACAGGAAAGACATCCACGTGAAGTAGCAGTCTTCAGATACCTAGAAGGTTGTTGAAGTGTGTCAGAGCCTCTGTATAAGGGGTAGTAACAAAAGAATGGATTTAAATGGGCTTTTGGAGTGGACAGTGAGGTAATATTTTATTAAAAATTCTCTGTCATTAGGAACATTGAAGCACAAGAGCACATTGCTTAGAGGTGTTGTGGAATCAGCCTCACTTGATACTGTTTTGAACAACTAAATAGAAATCTTCCTAGAACTGACCAAGTTTTATCAGTTCTGCCTGAGAGTAGTGGGTAGGACAAGATAACCTCTTGAGGGCTCCTATATCCCCATCTTCTGTGGTATTTTGATATGTATATAGGATGCCTTATACTCTTTCCACAATAGGTGGAGTCTTCTTTTCTAATTTTTTAGTAGCCAGTTGCCTTTTTTTTGAAAGATTTTTTTATTAGACCTGAGGCAAAATAAAAAAAGCACTTACTTTCCCCACCAGAGAAAATAAGACATGTTGCAATATAGCATTGCCTCCCTTAGGCTTCTTTTATAAACTGCAAACAGACACCTCATAAAATGAGGTTTGGCCATATCTGAAAAATCCCCCTAATTGTGTGATGGCCACTGCTGGTGCTACCAGAGCCACATTCCCCGTAAGTGAGTGTTCTCCAGACCTAGGAAAATTTCCAGTAAAAAGTTGGCTGTTTTAAAACCAACCACAAAACACACTAACATACCAGGCATTTCCTTTAGGGTGCTGCTAGTTTAGTGAGCATGCTAACTGGGTTTCTTCAGTGATTTCAGCTACCCTGAAATAATCACACTCAGCTGAGAATTCATCTGAAGGTAAAGGTCCAAACCCTTTAAGCCTATTTAGGGACAATATCATATTTCTTAGCAGCACAGGAACTGTGAGTGATTGTCTGTCAGTCCAATAAGGATCCAGTATGACCTCCACACTTGGGAGAGAGAAGCACCACTGCCATAGGCCCTCTTTGAGGGCAAAGAGTAGTCTAGAGCAGGACTGGAGAGGGACAGCTGGTGATGAACGCAGCCTTGCAGACTGCAGCAGATGCGCTGGAGACTGGCTCGTGCTGTTGTGGGGATTACAAGAGAGGGCATTCTGGCCCCGGGTTTTATGCGTTTGTTATGAAGTTCAAGCTGGTATATTCTTTAAGGGAACCTGTAAGAACAACCTAGCGGAAGGACTAAGAATAGCTTACTGTCCAAAGGGGACTAATGCTGCAGCTCAGCTGTGTCTGTTCATCTTACCCCATCAGTATATTGGCATATTTGATGTACAGTCTTGGGGTAAACAAGCACGTCTGTGCAGAAAAAGAAAAGCTCCTATTCACTTCACTTCCTTCTCTGCATGTAAAATGGAGGAGGGGCATCGTCATTCCAACTCCAGTCTGAAGAGATCCAGCAAATACCTCATCTCAGATGGAGAGTGGTAATGCTTTCCTGCATCGCTCCATTACTCCCGGTTCAAAGCATTTGTTTCAGGGAATCATGCAGTCAGATTTTCTGTTGTATGTTTTTCTCTTTCATAGTTTCAGGTCTCCTCTACCTTTTCCTCTACTCTATGTGCCTAATCCCTAGGCTTACACACAAGATCAAGATGCAACAAGGCTGTACTTATCATGTTAGTCTTATTACCAGTTGGACCTTCGAAGTCAGCTGGCTTCCCTCTTGTCTAAACATGTCTCTGGGTCTATTTGATGCCGTAAGTGGCCAGCCAGAGTGCGTTTGCATCGCCAGAAACAGCATTTCCACAGTTTGTTGTAAGGACAGCCAAAAAATCAAGACTACAAATCCCAGCTGCCAGCAGTTGACTGCCATCTCTGCTACAAAGGCAGCTGACTTGTCCACCTAATATTAGCCAGGTGTCTTTGTTTCAAGAATAATTGGTTTGGCATAGCAGATCAGGCCAAGCACACTTTGTCTGCCCTGAACCTATAGCACAGTGGAGCCTTGGCCAAAGGGATATGCAGTTGCTCTGGTTTTGTGTCAGAAAAGTACAGATGTAAAGGGAGGTTGGAAGACAAAAAATGTGATCCTGAATAATACAGATGGCCGATCTGTCATTTTGAGGATCAAATTCTGTATATAGACTTACTTTTTTTTTTTCAGCTGACAGTTAGATGGATGAGCATCACTAGTAAGAGAGTTTTCTTGACAGGACAAGAAAGGTTTCGTCAGAAAGGTATGCTGTGAGAGCTGAAAGTATTTTTCTTACTGGAAACCTAAACCAGTGCATGTCTGTTGTACGCATGAGTTCCAGAAATTCTGGATGACATACTGTTACTGAAACGTGTTGGACTAGTGCTGAGCTTTCACAGAGTCCATCTGCTGCCTGTATCTGCATATGCTGAGAGGTGATAATCATGTTCTGTTTTCTCACATTCCATAGCGCTGAGTCTCTTACAGAGTAAATCGAGTGAAGGGCAAGACCTGCACCACATTTTACAAACTTAGTCAATTAATGTGCTTAAAAGATTGAAAACATCTTAATAAGGAGGTGTAACTTTGACCCTTTGACCTGGACTCACTTCCAAGCCCATACCCAACTATAGCTGGTCATATGGGCTGGGAAGTCGATGAATTTGACGGTCGCATCACTTACTGCACTGAAGAACTGGAAAGCTTTACTAGTGCTACCTTGGTAAGCCCACCTAGGCTCAGATGTAGCTTTGGTTTGATATTATCATCAGCTTTATAACTGTTCCATAGATCAGCACTGAGTAATGAACAGCTATCCAATCCTGGATTGTACATAGGCTTTTCCATCATCAGCATCTGTACAAAATAGCTGCTGTTGTAGATTGTTACATAAAAAATCTGTCCCTTTTTGGTCTAGCTGGAATGCTCCTGCCATGAAAATTGTCCAGTCCTTTTTACTTCTGCTTATTTTTTGCACAATTCCCAGAAACAATTCAGGGTTTCTCATTCCAGGAATCATGCTTTTGGGTAACATTCTTAAGCTTATCTTTCTTTTGCAGAAAATATTCACTACAGCAGCTGAATAAGCAATTATTACATCATAGAAGTCTAAGGTTATATGGATTTTAACCACATTTCTTGCTTTGAACTCCCACACAGTATGGCAATCCTGTTAAGATTAGCAAACTACCTTTTTTTAAAACAACCATATGCTCGTACGCATTTTGTCTATGTAAGCATAGTTCATAGCTAGCACATGAATGCATCATGTGCAAAAAATGTTTTCATTTGTGTGACCTTTCATCACTTCTTATCTGATAGGTCTTCTTCATGACAGCTTTTTAAAATTAGAGATCTGAGTTCCAGCTGTGTTTCTACTGTCCTCTTCCCAAGACTCCTGAAATCTCTCTTAAAATACTACATATACACCTTAGCATCAGGACAGGCATTCTTGCTGTTGTACTAACACAACTCAAGTTCTTTTGGATGCCCTGCTGCACGCACTTTTTTACAGGGACAAAGTAGTGATGAAGCTGCAATTTGATTTTATCCAAAATAGACTTGGATTTTCTCAATTAGTCAATTAGCATGCAAAATGACTTTATCTGAGTGAAAAGGAAGTAAACATGCTACCATCTTAACAGATCTCAGGTTTATCTTCATATTTTTCTGTCTCGTGATACCAAAAAGCTGAACAATTTCTTCACAAACTTACACAATGGACCAGGCAGTGTATTCCTGCTTGTTACAACTTTCCTGTAGGGTTTCTCCCTCCAAATAAAAGGGTACATTTCAGCTGAACACAGACAATATCAACAACCTTTCCCAGAAGTGTGTTTTCTCTCAGATGCCTGAGATTTCTCTGCCTGATTTGCATGAAACATTATGCACTTGGCAAAACAGTTGAAGGGACACCAGGTTCAGAGGAGCGGTACTGTAATTCCTGCTCGATCCTCTTTGGCACTCCAGCGCTGAGGGGTGCCACGAGCCCGTCAACTGCGGTAAAAGACACATGGTCACATTCAGAGAAAAAAGAACCATCACTTTCTGCACAGTAAATGAGATTCTTCAAGATGTCGTAATCAAAGCAGTTTCTACCATCTGCTTTCCACTATCCCTTCCTTTCAGACACCCTGCATTGTGAACTTCTAGTTGGGAGAAACTGAGGAGAGGCCATGGCCACCCCATGCTGTTGAGGGTGTAAGGAGGCACAAGTGGCCTCAGTGTGAACTGCTTGCCCAGTGATTTCCAACTGGGAGCCACATGAATATGCACATGGACAGCTGAATCCACAACACTGGAAAATACAGTTATGAGACGATAAGTCTGTCCTGTTTCTAAATACTCATTAACAACTCTTGATGCCAAAATAGTCAGAATCGATTCCGGTGCAGTCAGGAGTTGACACCCAGGGTGTGCGACATGTACTTTCTGAGATTTTGCGAGAGTAGACGTTTGTCCACAAATGACCATTTTTAAAAGCAAACTGCAAAGCCAAGCTAGAGAAAATGTTTTTCACTGTTTTATTGTTATGTTTTAGAAGAATGGCCTTGAGGGTGGAGTCCTTTTTTTACTGCTTGTTTTTCACTTCCCTCGACTCTCAAGAGATTTTTGGCAGGATCTTTGGAGGATATGAATTGTGATGTCACCAAAAAAATGAGCCTGGACCACAGTTCTCCCTCAACAAGCTATCCAAAATCCTTCTTTGTCTGGATGCACTCTTACAGACGAACTTGCATAGCTTGGCCTGCTTTGAATTCTTGAGTTATTTGGTTGGAGTAGAGGTGCGTTGCCAGACCTGGGAGGGAAGAACTGGTGTCCAGAGCCAGGGATTGTCCTTCTGAGGAGGAACTTGGCTAAAGACCCATTTGTACAAAGCCCTGCAAAAACCTGCAGCCAGCTCTGCACTTCAGTTAGATGTGTATCATTTTTCAACACGGTTAAGATTAATTGCAGACAACAGCACTAAAAATACAGCTATTTGTAACACATTGTATGAAATTTGATGCATATAATGTTTGTTAGCAGTGCACTGGCAGACAGAGAGCACCAGACAGGGTCCCTATTCCCAAAGAAGAGATCAGACACAAATTCATGTCTTTCACCACAGGCAGATACTTATTTATAAGATTGATTTTCTCTGTAGCATTATGAACTACAATTAGCTTTCAGACACTGGCATGAATTCTGGACACACTGAGGAATTCAAGAGAAATATTGCCTTGACTTCATAATGACAGAATTTTGACAATTATTTTGGGTATGTAAGTAAGACTAGAAGGATGACCTGGGTCATAGAGTACAGAGGTTATAAACTAACATTTAATGTAATTCCATTTATAATTATAATTATTTTCTTATTTAAAAATGTCTGGTTTACTTGATCCCATAATTCTGATTATTGTTTACTGCTGTAATATTTGTTGACAGGAACCACATGCTTTCACAAGCTTTACTTATCTAGGCTTAAAATGGTCTATTTCTTCCAGTTTCTCCTGATACAATAGGGCTTTGATTCCCCTGACCATCCTTCTAGCCTTTCTTTACACATTTTCCATTCTGATGTAATCTTTCCTGAAGAGGGATAGCCAGAATTATGCTCAGTACTCCAGAGCTTTGCACTAGGAGACTGTAGAATTGATAACTACCTTAAGAGTACCTACCTTAAGATGACTGATGCATCCTAAAATCTCATTTAACTCTTTCCTTTTTGCTTTGAATTGTTGGATTATAATCACCAGTCAGGAATATAGGTTGTTCCCTGCAAACAGCTGAGTTGCTGGAGGGGGTTATCTTCTCTACTTGCTTTCAGCTGCTTTTTACTTTCCCACATATGAAGACCTGCCAGTTGAGGTGCTTAAGTAAACTCTGTCTGATGTGTGTCAAAGTAAGTGTGATCATGAACAGGTTAAATAATATTTCTGCTTATTTTGATAACCACAACAGGTTAGGAGGTGGATACGTGGACAGATGGAAGGAGGCGGTAACCCCCGTACATCAGGAGCACCTGGGGAACAACAGCTTTGTAACTGGTATAGGGAGAGCCAGAGGAGACAGATGCTTGTCCTTACTAGACTCTGCAGGAAGTCATTTGTGAAGATGGATGGTCTTGAATATAATGCTGCTGCTTATTGGATTTTGCTCCCTTTAAATGTGCTTGGAGCAAAACTAAGAATGAGACAGTCATTTGAGGCATTCTATGATCTGGTGGAGAGAGATGGTCTGGGAATGACCTGGTGTGCACTCCTTGTTCTGCCACCAGCTTGCTGTGTAATTTGGGCAAGTTATTTCATCCTTCTGTACTTTAGCTTCTCCATCAAAAAGAAGTAAATGAGATTTGCCTTCCTCTGTGCAGCACAGCGACCTCCAGGTGAAAGGGTCTTACTTATTTTTCATTAAGTAATCAGTCACAGAATCATTTAGGTTGGAAGGGACCTCTTGAGATAATCCAGTGTTTGAACACTCTCACAGTAAAGAAGCATTTTCTTCTGTGCAGATGGAACTTCATATGGTATACTTTGTGCCAGTTGCCTCTAGTCCTGTCAGTGGACACTATTGAGAGGAGTCTGGCTCCCTCTTTTTCATCCCCTTCCATCAGGTATTTATAAACATCGATCAGATCCCCCCTGAGCCTTCTTTTCTCCAGGCTGAACAGTCTCAGCCTCTCCTCATATGAAACATACTCCAGTGCATAAATCATCTTGGTGGCCCAGCACTGGACTCACTCCAGTAAGTCCATATCTTTCTTGAACCAGGGATCCCAGGACTGGACACAGCAGTCCAGGTGTGGCTTCATTGGTCCTGGGCAGAGGGGAAGGATTACCTCCCTCAACCTGCTGCCAGTGCTCTGTCTAATGCAGCCCAAGATGGTGTTGGCCACCTTTGCTGCAAAGGTGCATTGCTGGCTCATGATCAACTTGGTGTCCACCAGGACACTCAGGTCCTTCTCTGTAGAGCTGTTTTCCAGCTGGTAAGCCCCCAGTGTGTACTGGTGCATAGGGCTTATTGCTTCCCAGATGCAGGACTTCTGCATTTCCCTTTGCTGAACTTCATGAGGTTCCTCACTGCCCATTTCTCCAGCCTGCTGAGAGCCTGTTGAGCCCTCTGGATGGCAGCGCAACCATCTGGTGCATCAGCAGCTCCTCCCAGTTTTGTATCATCTGTGAACTTGTTGAGGATGCAGTCTTTCCCAGTGTCCAGGTCATTAATGAAGATGCTGAACAGTGTTGGAACCAGTATTGACCCCTGAGGTACACCACTAATGACTTGCCTCCAGCTGGACTTTGTGCCACTGATCACACCCCTCTGGGCCTGGCCATTCAGCCAGTTTTCAGTCCCCCTCACTGTCCACTTACCTAACCTGTACACTGCCAGCTTGTCTATGAGAGTATTACGGGAGGCAGTGTCAAAAGCCTTACTGATGTCAAGGTAAACAACATCCACTGCTCTCCCCTCATCCACCAAGCTAGCCACTTCATTGTAGAAGGCTATGAGGTTGGTTAAGCATGATATCCCCTTCATAAATCCAGTCTGACTTCTCCTGATCACCTGCTTGTCCTTCACGTGTTTGGACATTGTTTCCAGGAGGATTTTCATCATCACCTTCCCAGACAGTGAGAAGAGGTTGACCAACCTGTATTTTCCCAGAGCTTATCTCTTGTCCTTCTTGAAGACAGGGCGGCATTTGTTCTCCTCCATTCTTCAGGAACTTCTCTCATTTGCATGACCTCTCAAAGATGATCGTGAGTAGCCTGGCAAGACATCAGCCAGCTCCCTCAGCACTTGTGGGTGCAGCCTGTCAGGGCCATCAGTCAAAAAACATACAAAACAGAAGGAAAACATTAGAAAGCTGTCCCTCTTGATAACCAGATGTTTTTTTACACAGATTGCATATTTGTTATACAAGGAGCTGTTCAGTGTCCGGACCACAAGATAATTAATAGGAAAATGTGACTCATGTTTTATTCCAAGTTCTGATACACCTGCTGTGCAGTGAACTTTTGCACTTGGAGTATGAAGCAAACCTGTAGTGCTTGTCAGTTCATTAACAGTATTTAGTTTTATTAAATTGGAGACTTTTGCAAAAATCATACTCTGCACAAATAATTACCTTCAGTGTGCTTTTCCCTTTAGTTTCAGGGTTGGTATCAGTTGATATCTCTATTAATTTTTCTTTTATAGGTTAAGTGATCAAAATACCATATACCTGTCTGTCTCTCTGTACAATACTTTTGCATTTACAGAAATACTTTTAAGTAAAACAGATTAATTGGATAATAACCTCAGGAAAAAATAGTTCTGCAAATTAACTTGTAATGATACTCATCTGTCTTTCATATCAGACAGTTATTTGATTTATCCTGTATTCTTCTGGATTTTAAAAGGTAGCTTGTTGCTGCTGCCGCTTTTGATAATAAAGGAGTGCAACCCAACAGATCCTTTTAGGACTCCATCTACTGTTTTCTGCTTGAGTATCAGACCCTAGGCTGTGTCTTTATGTGGAAAGTTAAGGGAAACTGCAGTTTGCTTCATCGAGGAAGGAATACCTCCAGCACTTGGGCTGATTTCAAGGTGCTAACAGGTGCTTCATTTGGCCATGGCTGCCTTTTGGATGGGTGCACTATTCTGTGTGTAGATTAGGGAGGGGAAAACGAACGGACTCTCTTTTGTTCTTTTTTTAACTGGCAGATGCAATACCATTTACTAAGGTTGTATTAAATATATATTTTTTCTTCTTTCTTTCCTCGTTTCTGCAGATCTTTCAATGGAAGAATGCTGTGACAAGGGTATTGAATGGGCAAATAAAAACAGAATATGTACTTCTCTACCATTAATATCCGAGGCCAGAGAATGCAGGTATATAGTTATGTATTATATATTAAACTATAGTTTATATTTTTATGTAAAACCATGGGAATGGCAAGTATGAAAGCTGATTTAGAAGATGAAGCACCCAGCTCTTAAATGCAAGTTTTTCAAATCCACATCTAGCCTTGGGAGTACCTACTGAGTACCTACTTTTCTTCCATTACGTCCTTTAAATTTTTGCTGTTGGGAGTACCTACTGAGTACCTACTTTTCTTCCATTACGTCCTTTAAATTTTTGCTGTTGGTCTAGCACCCAGCTCTAATCTGTTTGGCATGTACTGTCTCTTAGTCAGAAGTTTTTCCACTGTACTCTACTCACAGGGCTTGGACTCTGCCTACAGTCAATACATCTCAGCATGGCTCCCCTAATGTCAGCAAAGCTTCTTCAGTTTATACCGATTGTGAATCTAGCCCAACGATGGTCCAAATTCTTAGGCAAAAGTTTATCAAGAAACACAACAGATCCTGTACGTGAATAATCTATGGATTGCATACATACATATGTATGTATGTAAGGCAGCCTTTTAAAACTGTTTCTCCTGTGTGGTGCCACACAGATAATTGTCCTGCGGTTCTCAGTTGAATTGCTGGATGGGGAAACTTAAAGCTTAAGTCAAGGAGATTCCTAGTTATGTAGGGTGTCTGACTTCTGTCAAACGTATTTGACCGTAGAAAATAGTAGCCTTTAGTTAATAAATAGATTTCTTAATTCTACTGACATTTAATGGGATACACATTTCTATTATGTAATCTAGCAAATGAAATAATGAAGTTAAATGTTAAAATTATTTGCAGAGTAATATTTTGGTTATACTGAATCTCTTATATGGTTGGGGCATTTGTATTTTTTATGTCCATGATAGTTTGTGTTACTTTTGCTGTTAAATACACCTGTTACATTTAATTTGTGGAGCTAACAATTTGTGATTGGTAGTCTGAGGGGCAGTTGTGTAGTCAATCAGGAGCTGGTAGAAGGCCAGGACTTACGTAAAGTTGATAAGGGGGATTCAGACCGGAATGTGGAATGTCTAATTAAAACTATTGTCCTTGGGAAGTGAAACACATCCTGGAGAAGTATGTAAGCTAATTAAGATGTTTTGGGAACGATCTGAAGCTACGAGTAGAAGTGTGATAAGAAGCACGCTTATGTGAACTGTCCTCATTATAATACTGAAAGTCACACCCCTTGAGCTGGAGACCCCGGCCCAAGCAGAGACCCCTCACCTTTGGGCATGTGTAAAATATTAAAGTAATACTGTAGCTTTAGGAATAAGACGAGAAAATGTAGACCAATAGAAAACTGCTTTACATAATTACTTATGCATATGTATAACTAGACTGTATAAATACTGTACCTGTATGAACGAGCGGGGGGCTAGCTTTGTGGAACTATCACCTAGCACCCGGTCTTGTGCAAAACTTGAAATAAACTGATATCTCGGCTCTGTGTGCGTATTGGGTGTTGCACACTGGGTAACGAACTCCGTTTGTGAGACAACAGTTTCACAGAGGACTTCATATTTAAAACATGTTACATTGCTCCCCTCTATCTTTTCAAATGGATTCCAAAGTGATTTAACCTTGCTAATTGTAGAAGTGTTGGATTGATCTTTATTACGGAAAGAATGTGTCTTGCAGGCAAGTCTGTCCATGTTTTCTGACTTTTGCGTTTATATTGGCATAGAAAGCAGTCTCTTACGCAGAAGAATTGACAGATAGGTCTTAAATCCCAATTTAGGAAATACTTGAAGAGTCAGAAGAATTACAGACAAAACAGAGGCAGGAAAAACAGGAAACTAAGTCTATTGAACAATCTGGGAGAGAGAATCTTGATGATTTAATGATCATTTGATTAATGTGAGTTGCGATTCTGCTGTACATGTACTTTACTCTGTTAAAGATTGTCATTTTAGAGTCTTTAGGACTTCACAGGAACTGAAAAAAGCTTACTAATACTTCATCTAGCTTTTATGCATAACTGACGTAATTAAGAAAATTATAGTGATGTAATGGTAAATCAGAAGTGGGTAAATGCACACATTCTGTGAGAGGCGCGAGCGCTTATTGGCAAAAAACAGTGGATAAATTCAGTTCAGTTGCATTCATGACTGTACGATAAATAATCATAGCCCCCCCCGAACATTGGCTTCACTATAAAAATGAGTAAGTAAAATCGCCATCTTTGACTACTTTGTTTAATGGCAATATTATTTTACTCCAGTTACGATTGCAAACTGGCATATCTATGAGAGGTACAGAAAAATCACTTTATGATGCCATTTCAGACACAAAAGTAAGGGCCAAATTCTACTCCCAGTTGCTGGTGTAACTGGAGCCAGAATGAACAGTGAGGGAGCATGATTCCCTTTGCAAGCATGCGAGGGTAATGCCACTGATTTTGTACATCTATTCCTACAGCACAGAGATGCAAGCAAAACCAAAACCGGGTTCATTGCACTTGCTGAGATCTAGGCAGGTGAGAATATGGCACAGGATGCCCTATTGGTTACAGATTTTCAAAAGAACTTGCTTCCTATTTAGACACCTACATGCAGTGGGAGCTGCTGGGGGCCAGATACCTGTCATTTATGTGGTCGCTTCAACCCCAGCTGGGATCTTTTGACTGTCTAGTGCAGAACAGTTTGGGCAGTGTAGATCGTCTGACTTTGAGTGCTCTAAAAAACCACGGCCTCTTGGGTGTACAAACCCATATGACTTCATGCCAGAGGGAGCTCTGTTTGCCCTGTATATTTCAGCTTGGGTTTGCAAGGTTAGCAGTTGAACGCAAGGGAAAAATACGCTGTGAAGTGAGCAGATTTGATGAAGTTACTGAAGTAAGAAATGATTTTGCAGTTACATTGCAAAGACCATGCAACAGAGAACAGATTGGATGTGAGTACTTTCCCCAACACGCATTACAAGAATTTACATGCTGGTTTTGAACCCTCTGCTTAGAACAGCAATAACATAACGGCATCTCAGATTCAGTCCTTCCCTCAAAGCAAGCCCACTGCTAGAGTTTCTTTTGCTTTTCTAATCACCCTTTCTTTTGTTCGTGGAGGAACAAGCTGCGTTAGGGAATTAGAGATGCACCCACTTGACCTTTTCCCAGCCATTTAAAGCACATTCATAGTAATCAAGAAGGGTTTCCATGCAAGCGCTGACATTCTCCTATCTGCCGTGCATCCTAGAAACAAGCTGACAGTTCTGGGTTTCAACGTGCTTTTAGGATCCTTCTCCCAAAGTCTCTTGTGGTTCTTGAGGGACTTGCCGTCCGTGTGAGCGTCACTTGCTGAATATGGTACAGTTCAAAGTGCAGATGTGCTCGCTTTCTTGTCCTACACCACAGGTGAGCCAGCCCTCTGTCTGAAGTTCACATGAATTCGTGAGATCCATCTGGCTACTGTTGCTCAGTTCCATTTAAGTTGAAACAAGGCTCCTGGCTCAATGTCCAGTCATGTCTGCAATCTCTTATTCTGGTTGCTTGTCCCACAAATGAGTATACCTCATTGTATTATCACTCTGTAAAATGACAGTATTTTTCTCTGTGTCTTCATGACTCAGTAAATATGAGTGTAGAGTTTTAATGAATGATATCTTTGGCTGTCATAACAGCAGCTTTTTGCCCATTCATCCATTTTTTTGTGATGTGGTTAAACTCACAGCAGCTGGAAACAGCTGCCATTTATTTTTGGAACTCAACCTGCCCAGTAAATCTTCTTCCTTTCAAAATGAAGAGTTTCCCCTGCCCAGAGCTCTTAGCAAGTGAACTTAATCCCTGGGCCAGAAACGGCATATCTCCATATGAGAATTGCATGCCTTTAGCAATGTGTAAAGTCTTCTTGGAGTTACATTGGGAATAACATTATTTATTATTAGTGTTGCAAAAAGGCATAAAAGAAGAAGCTACAGAACGCTGCTAGGTGCTGTGCAAAAACAGAACAAAAAGGTGATCTGTGTTCCCAAGCAGCGACAAGTGGCAGCACTTGGATACAGATTCAGACGGGAACACAAGGAAAGAATAAGACAAGAGTGTTCGGAGTGATAGGCACCAGATGCTTAACTGCTGATAGATGTTTATTGATTTATGCCATTTTAAGTCTGGAAGAGCCTGAGATTTTGGACATCAAAGTTGTGACAGTTTTATGTCTGATAAAGCTGTTTAAAGTTATTTTTGGAGAAGTTGTCTTTATTAATTATTATCTCTTCGCTGCAGCCTGCTAAGCGTGCCTCACAGTCACTCAGATTTTTGGCTTTGCAGTCAGAGGGACAGAAGAACAGTCTGCTATGTTGTCAGGGTTTTATTGCCACTCATTTAGGACAACTTGCTTACTTCACTTTGTGAATAGTGTCAAACTCAGTCCTTTCTCTGCCACAACGTTATCAATATTGTTTCTCTACATAATATATGATATCAGTATAATTTTACCCTTTACCTTCAAGAAAACTTTTATTAAGTAAACTACAAAGTTGTTTATGGATTATAGCTGATGAATCTTGAGGTTTGTTGAATCAACTATTTTTACTTGAGTCCCTTCCTAATTTATAACACATGTTCCAATATATGTATTTTCATTGTTGAGGCACTTTCTTATTTTCATTTGTCATATTGTGTCACTTATAATAGCAGATCTTGCTCTTGCTCTTAATTTTCCTAAGTGAATTTCTGTTGTATGTTAAACTGCAAACTGAAGGAACTAAGGCTGGAAGACCCAGCTTGTGTTTGCAAAATCATTCTGGAGTGGAATCATTCCCTTTATAATTTTAGTATTTTTTGTCAAAAAATGCCTTCCACTGTGCACATGAATAGCATTGACATAGTTTGAAGACAGGCTAATAAGTAGAAGGAGAGAGGCAGAGGGTAATGAAATTAGGCTGACAACAAAGACATTGTTTTCAGAGTAAAGTTAAATTTTAATGCTTTTATGGAAAGAAATGAAAGGAAAAATAGGTGGTTACGAAATCTGTGCTGGTTTAGGAGTGCATCCTCTGGGAAGGAGAATAATAAATGTGAAAGGATTGTGGAGGTAGATGGACATGCAGCTTTTCAGCTGGAAATTTATTCCATGAAAATCTGTAACATTGGTTAAATTTTAACAGAAAGTAAAAGTGAGAATATAAAACATGATTTCTTAACTTGATTTATAATCAAGTTACCTAGTAATGAAATAACTTTCATTGTAGATCAGCATCTGCAACAAAGAATAAGGATTTTTTAAATGTCTGAATGATTTCTGTTGACTAGTGAGCCATGAATAAAACTCATCTTTCAGAGAAACCAGGAAATGCATGATTTTACATGAAATATCCTGCGTGAATGTCAGTTATGAGGCCTCATGCTCCTAGAGATTCTGTATTTAGTGTTTTAAGATTTCAGACATATTGTAAATACCTACTTATGTCAATAAAGTTCTGTTGCGCTGTTTTAACTGAAAATCAGAATATGGCAGATAAGGAAGAAGTAGCCTTTGGCTTTTTTAATTATTAGGAGTAATTAAAAAAAAAAACACAGGGAAGTACTCCTCTACTTTCTCTTTTTTGAGAGACCAATATTGTAAGCATGACCAGTAGTGTAGACATGAAATTAATAGGAATGCTACACAGGAAGAGTTGAAAGGTTTTACGCAAAGAGACAAATCTAGATGTCCTGTTAGCCATTAGAGATGGCTCCTTTGCTCTGCTGTGAAGTAGCAAGTGGGTATGTATTATATTAGGGGTATATATTATATCTAAGCCAGGGAGACACACACAACTTAGCAAAGACAGGGAGAGATACTCTTCATCTCAAAAGTCTTGGAGTCTGAAGAGCTTGTGGTGGTATGCTCTAGCGACCATCAGCACGTGGTGTGCACAGCTGCTGTGCAAAGGGAGAAGGATGGTCAGCTGGGCAGGCTAAATTGCAGCTGGAAGACCAGGACCGTGCAGGTTTTTCTAGCATTTTTCTCTGCCATCTTTCAAGGATTTCTACCTCTGTTACAGCCACACAAGAGTTTACGGTCTCAAGCAATATTTGCTACCAGTGCAACTTCACTGTAGGATTTGGGCAATGAAGTGTGATTTTATTGTTGTTGTTCTGAAAATGAACAAATGGTATTTTAATCTAGTATTCAATTGATTTTTAATTCCTTATTACAGTTGGGGTGGGCCACATGACTTATGAATACAGCTGTGGGAAACATTTTAAGAAACGTTTTTGTTTTGGTTGAAATTGCCAATTTGTCAGAGATTTCAAAGAGATGACTTGTATTTGAAAAAAAAAAAAGCCACACTGGAAACGGAACAGATCTACTGAAAGACTTCTGGTGTTTGTTTGTTTGTCTGTGGCTAACATATCTAGCTCCTCAACAGGATTTGGAGGGCTGAAGGAGCTGGAAAGTCTCAGCTCCCACACTCTTGGGCTTGAAGTTCAGGTTTTACAGGCTTCCAAAGTCCTGACAGTCAGACCACCCCAGAGCTGGGCAGGGAATGGAAATTCTGCTTTGGAGGGAATTTCAGCAACAAAAAAGTCACATATTCTTCCAAACTGGAACTAAAACAAATATCAAAACCTTCAAATATTCTGCCAAATAAAGTTACTGTCCTGGGCTTAACTTCTTGCTATGACTTTAGACTCTATTTTTGAATAATTTGTTCATTAACTTATCCTGGTTTTTGTTCCTATGCATTGAAATCTCATAGCTGTTTTTGTCCAAGTGAGAACTGCACAGTCAGACCATTACAGAATCCAGGAAAGAAGAATCGGGAATCTTCCGGAATGTAGCTTGACAACCTCGCCTCACCAATATGCACAGAGACGCAGAATCTGAGCCCACTGCCCACGTGTCCCCTGCTTTTAGTGGGCTGGGCTGGATGGCCTGGCCTTAGAGCTGAGGGAGTCCCTTATGCTGCCTGGGAGCTGAAAGCTCATCCTACGGTCATTGAGAGCAGGGAAGCTCCTCCAGAGGTGATGCATGGCAATCCACTTATCTCAGATGACAGGAGGAGAAGCCTGTAGTTCAGTGGTGCAACTAACCCACCCCACTTCTTTATACTTCCAAAATTTCCAACAGTGTAAATAAAGGATTTTTGAGAGTAAAGGGTTTGCTGAATATCTTTATATAATTCTATGTATTTCTAGGTAACCCTTGAAAAGATTTTACTCATCTGTTCAAATAACTAGAGTTGAGGAAAAAAAAGGTGAATACTCTTGACAGCAAAGAGAATGTGTTCAGTGTTGTTAGTCTGTAAGATGTATAAGGTTTCTGATGCTGATGGGTATAAAAGTGCATTTATAGGGTTTTTCTGTGCATTTCTGATAGAGCTCTAACATATCAGGGCATCCCTTTTAGGTGCCCCTGTTTTTTGTAGAATTGCTTGGATTGCCTTTGGCATAGTTTCCTTTCCCCCTCGCAACTCAGGTAACATTATTCTTAGTGAAATTGAGTTATCACAAAACACATGGATATGTTTATATCCTTGTATGTGTAATCTGATTTGTTGTTACTCTTTAACTTTTTTCTCTGTTTCCCAGTGTCTGTTACAGGAGGTAGCGGTGGAAGAGCTTTAAACACCCAGGTCCACCCACAATGCTACCCAACAAGGCAGAGTTGCACGTAAAAAGAGAGTGGAGAGAGGGGAGATATCTCCTTGCATGGGCTTTGCTTGCAAGTGGCAGTAGCAACAGGAGTGGAGGAGTTTAAAGCCTCTTGACACAGATTATTTTCCACAGGAAGGAGTGTTCAATTTATTCACTGAAACCGAGATAAAATAGAATGATTTTATGAGCAGTGGAAGTAACAAAGCTGTGTTTCCTGTAGATTTATATCCTGTCTCCTCTCCACATCTTCCTGTCCTGTAACACTCTTCTCTCCCTTGTCTTTCTTCACCTCTTGCTTGCAATACACTCTGTTTCTCACTATGAATTTCCTCAGTATCTTCACTTCTCCTCATATCTCCAGCTGTCCCACAGAGCAACACTATGAGCATCCTTCAACATGCCGTACCTGTTTGTTTGAGCAAGAGGCATCAGGTGCCAGGGTTGACTGCCCATAGGATTGCAGACTCTCACAGTGTCCAGGGCCTGTCTTCTCCCTTCTGTCAGCCGGAGCACTGATTTGGTTCTTGCCATCCTCTGTTCAGTCACCAGCTGTCACAAAACATGCAAGAATGAAAGTCCTGGAGACCTTGAGCCTTGTGGCAAATGTGGTTGAAGTTATCTGTTTGCTTAAAAAAATTGTTAGTCCAGACTGCAAGGTAGACAGGCAGTTAAACTGTATTAAACATATGACCTTAACTGTATTAAACATATCACCTAGACATGCTGCCTTAGAGAATAGATAATATTTTTACTTTGTAACTAAAATGCGTGCCCACAGGAACCTCTTTCCATGAGACTAGTACGAGTGCTAGTTGTCCAAACTTTCGTTATCTGTTCTTTACCTATATATGACTTTCTTCTCCCATTGCTTCCATCCTTTTGTCAGCATGACTCAGGTACAGTGCTGCCACAGCCAGTTGGAGAAGCAGTACTGTTCAGATGGGATTGAATTTGCCAACGTTCGTGAGGAGTGTGACTCTCATACTGGTGAAAATTCCGCCTGTGAAGCTGAATACTTTAAGGTGAGATATTAGAGCTACTCCTGTTCATCTTTAAGAAATGGTATTGACTGTTTAGATTGGTATTCAGGGTTGACCCTGAAGGTCACCGTACTCCGTTTGATGCACATAAACAGTTTTTTCCCACCTCGTGTCTCTGTTAAGGCTGTCCACTTTGTGCTTCTTTGAGAGAAACAGTTCCTTGTTGAGTGAAGCAGACTGTCTCATTACATTTTAGCAAAGGCAGAGGGTTGAATGCAAAAGAGCAGAAAGTCTTGAACGCGTAATTGGCTAGGAAACTATTTTTGCATGAAGAGAAGACATCAAAACTGTAGGAAGGGATGGGTGAGAAACTCAGTCTTGTTTCAGACTTTAGCTTTCATTAGAGCTTCATGGCCTAAGGTCAAATTCAGTGGTTTTCACTATTGGTGGTCCAAAGGGGTAGGACTGAAGTTAATCCTCTCAGCGTACTTGTAATTCCAGCTTGTGTACATGTCCTTAGTTAACATGACTTTGATTTACAGTTGAATGGAGGCATCTGTAAGCTTGTGATAATAGCATGTGGTATTAGAATAAAAATGCCTGTCGTTGCCATCTTTAGTTAATTTGTGCCCTGCCCTCTACCTTTATTACTATCTTTGTCTCTCCTTTCTTGAAAGCCAGCATGTTCCTACCACGCTGCAGAGTGGTTTTGGAAGAAAGTTCCACCAGTAAGATCATGACCTTGTCCATGACCCAGTCATGAACAGCTCTGGTCCTATTACAGATTTATTTCAGTGGTCATGAAAATAGATGAGAGTGATTTTACTTCTGCCCCCTGCCAAAGATACTGAATGTTTTGGTTCATTCAGTTAAAAAAAATCTACTGTATAGAAGATGGCAGGCAACATCTGACTTACAAGTTGTGTATCTCTCCAAAATGCCGGGTTGATCATGTTCCTGGCAGTAGGATGCTGCTGATGCCAGGGCTGTGAAGTAATCCACATTCTCGCTGTGAGTAGAAGAAAGGTAACACATGCTGATAAGGTTGGCATTGTTGCGTTGTCACAAACTTGTCTGCACGTGCAGCGTGATTTTGTCCCACAGTAGAGCGTGTCCCACAGTAGAGCGTGTCCCACAGAGGGGACGTATCTCACCTGTTGACCACGGCCAGGGTATGCCCTGCTCCAGGCATGGAGATTCCTCTGTGCAGCCTGTACTGTTAGAAGCCCGTCCACCCCAATCTAGATGTGGCATGAAAAAATATTTAGTCCTCTGTGACAGTACTTTGAAGGGCTATGAACAGATGAACAAGGACTCTGATGGCAAGTACTCTGCAGATTCAAGTGCTTGCTACCAGGGACAGGTTTATAACAGCAGCACTATTTTAAACACATGCCATGGGACAACTCTAAAACAGAATGCAACTGTTCAAGGAAACCCACTTTCCCATCAACTGACTGATGTTTCCCTATGTGGGCTTGTCAGCATGAGGAAGAAGAGTTAATGATGTTGTTTTTTAAAATGGCCAGACTTCTTTAAAGACGGCAGGTTTTCATGATGACAGCTGTATTATTAAATAAAATGGACTAGGGCTTGATCTCTGGCCCTGAGAATAAATGGCTCAGCACAGCTCATGTCATGTAACTGATGTCTTTCCCCTGCAAAACACAGTGCATGAGGGGTGTTGGGAACACTCGCTGGCCTGTGCTAACCCAAAATATGCTTCAGCATTGTCTGAGGATGTTAGTTGCCATTAGAGCTTGCTAATATTTAAATATTACAGACGATTGCGGGACAATGCCTGAGCCCATATTCTGTCTCTGTTTAATTTACTATAAACATAGTCAGTGTTATTTAATCTTTGTGAGCAACGTTCCCCCCCCCCCTCCCCCCCCGAGTATCCTACACTTAATAATTGTACTGAGGTAACTGTAGGAGTATCTTTGTAGATAATCTCTTTAATCCGTGATGGACATAGATGATTTATGATCTAATATCAGTGAACAATTCATCATTTCTTTTGTTGAATACATTTTTAATCTGATGACCTTGAGACATACAATTTGTCTGGCTATTGTGCCCTGCTGTGGTGAACTTTTACATTCACACCAAGCCCATCTCACATGGGCTTGAATCTCATTTTGCCTAAGTTGGTCTGTTTTAATTTAGCTTAGGTAGCATGGGAAATCTTTTGGATCCTCTTTGCCTCCTTCAAGGAAGCAGAAAGAGTTATTTAGTAATTCAATTAGTAGGATTAATCACAGCACTTTGCAGCAAATGAGGCAGCTAATCTTTCTTTTGAATCCAAAACTTGCGATTGGAAAGAAGATAAAAAGACCATATTTTGAAAACACTTGCCTCAGCTTTTACACTTAAAGGTGGTAGGCATAGGTAATAATGAGCATAATTTTACTCCTCCATTTTTTTGGAAGCATAGCTTTTCTTGCCTTGAAAAAAAGGATGCAAAATTAATCATTAATCTTTAAAATCTTCATCAAAACACAGTAATCAATTTCCAGATTTGTTGCTGATACAGGAGATGTAGAAATGGGTTTATGAAAGTTTCTACCACAACAGCCCTGCAGAAAGGAGTGAAGCTTTTAGAAATTTGACCTTCTTTAAAGTCCTCGGACATTTTCCCCAAAATTTGTCATAACTGCTTTCTTTTTCCAAAGATCGAGACATGGCCTTATCTCCCCAGTTTGGTTGTGTATATTAGATGAGCACAAAAGTTTTATTGCTTTGGACTGTTGAACATATTTTTTATTTTTGTTCAGATCTTCAAAAGTTCTGAAAAATTCCGCTGAGTTACTTGTATATTTTTCGGTCTGTTTTTCATAGCATCTACTGGTTAGTCTGGATTTCAGCAAATGAGAGACCTCTTGTGGACAGATACACAAAAGCAACGTTAATATAGGGTTCACCCTTCCAAATCTGGTAACTTAAATGGTGACATAAATAATAAAGAACTATTATAAAATTTAACTAATTAAGAGAGCTTATTGATTAAAGCGATTTCAGGTGCTTCCTAATCACACCAAAAATAAGTCTTCAGACTTCTCACATGTAACACTTTATTCCTTTATTCCTTCCATCTTTATTCCTTTCTCTGAGAAGGTAAGGTGTAAGAGCAGTCAAGGGATCATAGGACTTCAAGTAGAACACAGCTTTCTATCCAGACACGAAGGTCAAGGCATGGCTTTGAAGCTGCATGGGCTTTTGCTGATAACAGGGGAGAGGCAAAGGAAAAAATGTTCGAGATTGTTATCCGGATCACTTAAATAAAGGCTTACAAGCAGTGAAAGTGTGTAATAACAACTCGATCATTAGGTTGTACCGTCCGTGAAGGCAGCAATGGTTCTAGCAAATGGGTGAATGGTCACCGCAACGTGCCGTCGGGCAGCTGGCAACCTTTGGAAAACGGCTGCAAACACATCAAGAACTGAACTAATATGGAGTCTAGACTGCACTCCAGACTAAAGGATCAAAGTCTTTCAGAACGGGCTAACAACCCTGAAAAAATTAGTGTGAAAAAGGAAATGTTGAGATGAATCTTACCAGGATAGTGATAGTTACAATGACATACTGCTTTGTGTCTCAGAATACCAGAGTGCTCCATGACCATGAGTTAAACACTGCTATGTTATTACCATTCCACAGTGGGAACTGAAAGAAAAGCTGACTTTCCGAGTTCACAGGTGAGATACGTGGAGACGTATGCGCGTCTACAAGAGTCCTGGGTGTGCTCTGAACACAAGGCTGTTCATCAGCTTCTCCATCTTTTTTCTTTAGTTGAACAGGAAATGTTAGCCTTTAGGACTGCCAGTGCAGAATCTTCTAGGGTCAATATTAAAAGCCAGTTACCATAAACATCAGTTAAGAAAATATTTGACACTTTTCATCTCTGGATCATTTTGGCTGTGGTATAGCAACATAAATTATTACCAAGATGTTAAATCAAGATGCATCGTGCACAGTTAGAATAAATACAGGTTGGAACAAACGGTTCAATGCATACAATTATGTTAAATGAAGATACAGTTTCTTACAGACATTGCAAGACTTAGCAAGCTCTGTACTTGAAGATTCACATTAGCTGGAGACAGAGGTCTTTCAAGTGGTGGCTCAACCTGGAAGAAATAAAGAACACAAGGTTATTCGACACTTCAAGAATGGCAAGATTAATGATCACTCTTTACCAAAAAATCCAGAGAAACTCTGTAACTCCCAATTTGAGCGTTGTGTGACAAGACAAAGAAATAGATTGAGTCAATTGATATGCCTACCAGTAGAAGCCAGTGAGGATATCCAGAAGTATATAATGTCAAAATTTGGCAAGGCATGAGCTGTATTCAGTAACTTAAATAAGATTTGGTTCTCAAAAATATGCAAGCTTGAGTCAAACAGTGAATCTTCAGCTCGGTTTTCATTTCTGTCTTCTAATTTATGGTTGTAAAAATTGGAAATCTAACAAAATTAGAGACAGATGTTAAAAACTTTGAGAAAGATGCGTCAGGAAAATGTTAAGACGTGTTAGAATAAATATTCAGAAATGTTGCAATTCTTGGAAGAGATCATCAAGTATTTATTTCTAAAGTCATCCAGAAGAGCCAGAAAACATAGAAATATCCCAGACATACTAGTGATGCAACCAGAGCATCTGCCACTGGATGCAAGTAGTTGGAGAACCAAGTAAAAAAAGTGGGTAGTGAGGAACCATCCCACCAAACAACAGTAGTTAATAAGGGAAAACATGTATCTTAACGTTATGGTAGGCATGAAAACAACACCCCAGCACTGGGCAGGAGGGAAGAGTCCCTGCCGTACAAGCGTTGTGCAGCAGGGAAAGGATTCAGTTGTGTATTTAAAGACAAAGTACAAAATAGCATGCCTACATATTTCAAAATGCTGTAAAGTAAAAAAAGATTGAATAAACAAGGAAAAAGGATTTTATTATTTTGCTTTCATGCTGCTCTAGGTTTTAAAAGAACCTTTCACTGCAGTACAGAGAGAGAAACATATATAATACTTTATAAGGGAAAACTTAGAATATGGGCAGGGGTATACATCTCAGAGTAGTATAAGAAATGTCATAGTTGCCTGCTTTTCAATAGGCGTGGTGCTTAAAGCATCAGATTACAAAAATTTAGTTCAATGTTTAGTTATTTTATATTCCATCTGCTCTGTTTAATGGTGCAGGCTATTTTCTTCCAGCAAAAAAGAGTCTGGAAGAATAATAAAATTAACAATAAAAACTTAAATCTGCTTTTACATGACAGTAGCAACTGGCAGACACCAGTTCCAGAGAACCAAACATCTTTGCTGCTTTCTAACAGCAAGGAAGAAAACTGAATGAATCAGCAGTGTCCTCTCAATTTAAAATAAAAGGAGACCTCCACAGGATTAACTTGTCCTGTGGTGTATTCCGGGGCCGTAGTTCAGCAGGTCTGGAAGAAGCAGATCATGGTTCATTGCTGGAAGCCGTGTCAGGGCTGTGATGCTTTTAAATAATGTTTGACCATGTAGTCTGATTTTCAGAGCAGAATAGCTTCTCTTTATGACCTGTTAACTAACCTTGGATGAATCATGTTTGTTCACTTGTTTGTCTGTTAGTTCAGAGAGGGGTATTTTTTGCTGGGAAGTTGAGTAGGCAGTTTAATTATAAACCGAGTCATGCACTTCACTGATTGTGTCCCAGTTTAATTGAACTGGACACAAAAGGGAAGCAGAGGTGTTAAGAGGTCCCACTGTTTGCTGGTGTTTGAAACTGGGCTATGCAGGCAGGGAGCAATGAAGTTCCATGTACATATGTGGACTATTCTGGTCCTCCACATCACTGTGCACACGCATTCACCCATACACAATATCTGTGAGAACTGGATCCAGGTTCTGTGCTTGGCTCTATGTAGGCCAGCTGCAGAGCTTACTGGACTCGACTACAGATTAAAATGTCTGAGCCTAAGTATACCAGGAGTTCTTAAAGAGTTTGCAGAAATTTTTCCATCAGTTTGCCAAGGTGAGGAAACACTATTGACACTACTGACAAAATTTGCATTGATTTGTTCAGGGCTAGGATTTGACTTTTTTTTTTTTTTTTTTTTTAACAGACATGTTGTTACTGTTGTTTGCTGGGAAAGGCTGCCCAAGTTCAAGGACAGAGTTGTGAACCCAACCCGAAGATAGGATACCAGTGTGGAATTGTCTTCAAATCTTGCTGTGTGAAGGGTCAAGAAGGCATTGATGTGTCCGTCAGTGATGATGCTCCTAAAAAGGAGCAAGGTATTTTATGTTGCAAATTATAAAAAAGTGAGACACAAAATGATATGGAGTACAAGGAGTGCTTGTATTTTAGTTTATTTCTGTTGGAATTCCTCTAACTTGAGATCTCCTCTTAGTAATTTACTGATGCATGTTTTGGAGCTCATTTTTCTGGCTAGTGATAGCTGAAACCGTTGTATACCACAGGAAACTAAAAGAACTGGAAAGTGGTCGCTTAGTTCCTGGTGTCAGAACTTAACTATAAGACAGATTATTTTGGCCAGTAATGATCTTATCTTGGAAACTGAGTATAAGCTATTAATTTTTAATAGCATTTTGCCCACTGATAAATTCTTAATTAAAAAGAAAATCGACAACCAGTTCTTCTAATTGGATTTAAAAGCCAGATGGCCTTTGCCAGCTCGGCAGAATTCAAATGTTGCCTTTTGTGTGAGAGGCAAATGCCCACAAACTGGGGGCATTTGAAGTGCCTGGACTGCCTGGGAGAACTGACCGTTTCCAGGAAACATGGTATCTGCATTTCTTTCAACTTTATCAGAAGAGAGGGGCATCTAGATGGCAGCAGTTCCTGGCAGCCTTCTCCATACCTAGTCCACAGAGCTGGAGAATGAGTGTGGACATACTGACCCTTACAGACCTGGATTTGGGGCTTTTTTGCCTTTTTCACTTAGCAGACAGACCTGAAACTGCAGAAGAGTCATGCTGTATAGTGTTGCCTCCTTCATGGGCAGTTGAGCACTGAAAACATGCAGTCTGGCTTGCAGATCACCAGTGACAGATTTTGGGAGACACCATGCTAATCAATCACTTAAATGCGAACCCAAACCCCACCACAAAAACTTGCATTGGTCTGCTTGAGCCAGTGTGTTATCAGGCTTGTTTGAGGTCTTTCAAACCTGGCTTATGTCAGTGTACACCCTTATCAAGTAACATTTACAAGTGCCCTGCCAGTTTCTTTGTGTACTGCTGTCTCAGCAGGGGACTTCCCCTTGTCCATTAGCACTGGGTGAAGTGACTGGACTGGTAGATGCCTTGTATTTAGACCACTCTGCTAATAACAAAAATTTGCAGACTCGGTGTACCTGCACGACACGAGAAATATATCAACACTTGGGAATCCAGAGTTGTGAGCACAGCGCACAGTATTTCCCCACTCACGCTTGTGGGCAAGTGGCAGGCATAATAACCATTATGCATATGGTTAGTATGGTTGTTATGGTACACGTAATAACCATTATGCGTTACAAAGATGGGTCTATGTCAACAAGCAGGGCAGGACAGCGCTCTCATCATTAAACTAAGAAACAAGCAGGTGGTTGAACATATGTCAAATATCCCTGTCGACAATAAAAATTACCTGTAGAAAGGCAGAGCAAGCGACGAGAATAGAGACCTTTGTTAGTCATGAAGGGGAGATCAGTCTCCATTTTGTAAGGCAGCTTCTTGGACTCGCACCTTGTGTTTGTGTTACGCAGCAGCAAGGCATGCAAGGCATTCTGCCGCAGAAGGTAACGCAAGCTGACTCCCTGTATGGCGCTTTCTTAGTCACGTAAAGAGTAATCTCTGGTACTGTGTCCTCAGAGACCTCTACAAAATCAAACCAGACTTGGGCAAACTGATTTCATTAGCTGCTGTGTGACCAAAATGTACCCCTATGGCTTGAGGACTCAATGTACCAACCCAGCCTTGTGCCACTGCACAAAATCTTGCTTTCACATCCCTCATGTATTATTTGCTTGTAAGTGACCGCTGGTTGAATAGGCTTATGGACGATCACTGAAATGAGACTAAGCTTCCTATTCAATAACCAGAGTATTTTGAGATTGTGTTTTTACACATTGCACTACCAACCTACCATTTCCCCTGCGTTCAAAGTGGCGGGAGTGGAGGAAGTCCATTAGCTAGTCCTTTGGGCAAGCAATAGGTTCAGGCAGTGGATGTATTCAGCCCTTTTATGTCCTCCATGTGGAAAGAGCTCTCAGGACACATGCACGTAGCAGAAGTACTGCTGATTAAAACTCTCCGAGTTAAGGTATGTGAAGTACATTTGAAAGAATGCCGTAAGTAGGTGCCCAAAAGCTGGGTGTGGAATTCTTTTTGGAACGAAGTCTAGATAAATAACTGAGGTTAATCTGATTTTCATTAAAACCGTGAGTACCCCAAGCTACTATAAAGTCAGTGGAAGCCAAGCATGCCTCAACAACATGTCTTATGAAAATGAGGTTAAGCTCTGGTTAAAAGCCTAACGTTACGAACCTGCATTTGAAAATCTCAGCCCGTATGTAATCTATGATCACAGAGTGACTTTCATATTGAATCAGTCAGAGGGAAAATGCCCCATGGCCACATGCATTTGAATGTCAAATTTAAGTATGAAATAGCTGTAAAATATGTAAATAATGCTCTTTAATTTTGTCCTGGTTTATCCAAAACCCTGGTCTGAGTCCCATCCCAAGCAGGCAGCTTTCTACTGTGAGAAGAAAAAAGCTTTCTCCTCTAATGCCTATCTCTCTTCTTTTTAGTTGAAATTTCAAAGGAGGAACTAGACCAAGAAGATCCTTATCTGCATGATGGCTGCAGAGGTAAGTCAGGTGACTAGTCCTGTTAGCCAGCTCTTTTGTGATTGCCTCCAACAAAAGTGAAGCAAACTTAGATCTAGAGATTAGCCAAAACCTTTTGCCTAGGCTAGTTATGGGTAAAAATAACAGAATGAAGATCCTTTCTAAGAAATAGTAGGCCATTAGGTGATGCCTCAGTAGTTCTTAAATACAAGGGAGGCATTGTCTTCCATAGTGGAGTTTGTCTTACCCAACTGAAGCTTGGACTAGACATTTAACTTTTATTTAACTTCTAGTGGGTAATACCTCAGAGGTGTTACCGATGGAACCCGTGGAGTACTCTGGATTTTTCAGAACATGGGGATCCTCTATAAATATGCACATTCTTTTATTCTCCTCTTGGGATGATCAGGGTGATTGAATATGAAGTGAAACTTGTTTCCTTTTGAGATGCATCACCTGAAAAAAAGGAAGAAAAGCGGCTATTGTCCTCATTAGTCAGGCTGTTCTGCCTCCTGGGAAGAATGTGTTACTGGGATATTGTTCTGCTAAGTATTCTGATTTATTGCTTGTCACACGTGATTTACATGTCTATAAACTTAAAACAGCAGTGATTTATTATTTTCTAGAAGCATTTCAGAACTAAGTAATTTATTTAGGATAAAATCAATTTAATAGACTTATATTCCAGTTGAGAGATGATTTACTGTGCTGCATGTTGTATAGCTATTACACTCTAGAAAGGATGGAAATGTCTACTAGGTCATTAGCTAGTCAAAGCCAACACTGGCTCTCTTCCTTGTCTCCAGCTGCTAATTACAAGAGATGACATAGAAAAATGTGTTATATATTTTCCTAGCATTAGTTCTTTATGTAATCAGTTGTTGCGTTTGTCATTTAATCAGCTGCCTGCAAGAGACAGATTGGTGTGCCTAATTACAAATTAGAGTTTCTGTCTACAGTATATTTTCTGAAAAACTTGGCATGCCAAAATTACTTGTGATTTTCCGATCTTCACCAGGGGAAACTTAAATTTCCTAGGCGGTGGAACTTCCAGCAGTTTGTTTTGGAGCACCTTCATGCTATATGAGGAAATTAATTCTGTTCTTCCAACACCTCCACGATAGGTTTTACTGTGGCTGACAGGAGCTCACAGTATTAGCAGGGGTTCAGAAAGCAGTAGCTGTCCATCTCAGCCACAAGACTACAGTTCCTTCTAATGTCATTGCCTTTGCCAGTATTGTGTACAGACCTGATTTTCTGTGGTGTATTAATGGCCCTGTCCTCATTAGAAATTGTTGCACTTCAAAAAATTATTTTAATTCACTCAAAAGTTTAAAGTATTATAGCTGCAGTTGCCCACATTGATTGTGCTTATCTCAAACCTTTTGTTTAATGCCTATCGAACCATTCTGAAAAATGGAAGAAGACAGGTTCTATTTGTGTTAAGAATATCAATACTCTTACAACCAATAGTTGGAGGTGTATAACCTTTTCTCTATTGTGAGAATATTAAATGTTTTTAATATTAATTTGGTTTTTGACAAGATCAGAAAAAGTAAGGTTTCGTAATGATGACCCAAATTTTGTGTACGTTTCCTTATAGTATCCTCTCTTTCTGTCTGCCAGAATAACCCCAGCTCTCTTTCACATCCTTTGTGACTCCTGCCCACACCTCACTAGGTCCTTAGTAACCCGGTATTAAGTCTCGATTCCTTTAGGTTCTCTGAAGCCTTTGTCACCCACAATACCCTCTTCTCCCTTTTGTTTTTCCTGCCTGCTGAGTGGGAAAAGAGCACATGCTATAGCTAGTTCAGGAGTATGGTCCTAATAATGATGGGCTAAAAATAAAGCCTAATGCAGCTAACAGTGAAAATGTTTCATTAACTTATGCTGATGCATCTTGTCTTCTTTATTGTATAGTAATCACCCTACAAAGTTTTAACTTCCCCGCCAAAACCTGAGGAGGTGTCTGAGCTCATCAGCATTTTTCCTTCAGCTTCTAACAATGATGGGCTATGAGCGACTCCTTAATTTACTTCCTTCTTGTATTCATTTTAGAGCTAAAAGCATCCAGTGATTACAAACACTTCTTTCAGTGTTTAGCCCTTTCCTTCTTTTGTATATGTGTGTGTTAATTATCTGCTTTTCTAAATAAATCAGCAAGCATCCTGTAAATCGATGGTTTGTTTCACGTTCCTGTGAAGAGCCCCTTAATTATATACGACTTCTTAAAATATCCAATTAGGTGGTGGTCCCTGCTCTCAGCAGTGCAGAGACACAGGATCCAGCTACGTCTGCTCCTGTTTTGTTGGGTATCAGCTTCAACCAGATGGTGTCAACTGTGAAGGTAAAAGAAATAAAACCATCGCCTCCATTATCAACATCCTTGTTTTAAAAGAGCAAGAGTAGATAAAAAAAGGTCCAGACAGAGGAGATCAGAATATGCTTACGCCAACTGGGGAAAGAGTTGAGATCATAAAAAGCTGATCAAAACGGAGTGTTGGAATGAGAGTTGTGGGAAGACGGAGTTAAGAAAGAATCGGTAGAACAGATGAAGGATTTAGAGTGGAGAAGAGGCAGAAGATCTTGAATTTATTGTTGTGAATAAAACCAAAATAAAATACCTGTTCTCTTTTATAGTAGCAGATAGTAATTGATAAGGCAGATGAAATAAAGTAGGATTCTTCAGCTTGTTAGGGACACAACTGACAGAAGGGATGAAAGTCTTGGATATCATGAGTGGCATGGGAATATTCAAGGGGAAGAATTACTAAGTTTCTCCGAGAAGAACGACTAAAGGGACATCAAATGAAATGGGCTGGGATAGAGCTTATCGCACTTGACTTCAGACATGTGCAGTTTGGACATCTGCTTCTGCGCTAGTTAGCCTAGGCTCCTTTTGTTGCTGACTGAGAGAAACAAGCACTTCCAGGGCACACTTTATCTTGCCTATTTGGCATAGCTGTTGTAGGATGAAAAGTGTTACTGACCAGGAGTGCCTTCTTCTCTCATTGATTGCAAAGGGAGTCTAGGTAAGTAGCTCAGATACAAACTTCAGGATATAAAATAGCTGTTGATGTTTGGTCAGATTAACACTAACCTAGTGTGAAATATAAAAAGGAAGAACTTTTACATTTGATACATGTGGATGCCAAATATTCTTAGGCATTCAAAGAGAAAATGAAAAAATTCACAAAAGAAATGTCTATCAGTAGCTATAAAATAGAAAGTTGCAATTTATGGCTTAAGGGACTCCCTGAGCCACATGTGGGTGGGAGGCAGAGCAAGGGAGGGATTTCTGAAAGTTTGCCTCATTCATGTAGTCACTATAATCATCTGCTGCTGAGCTCGGTCAGATGGTGTTGGCCCTTTGCTCTCACTCAGTACAACTTCCTCCTCTCTCTTAAATACAGTGAATCAGCAGTCACAAGTCCTCTTACCAGTGGGGTCAAAATGTCTTTACTGGCTCACGCTCTGAGAACAGAGATGAGTAGCCACGTTGTGGGTGTGTGAGTGTGAGGCCAAATCCACACCATCCTTTGTATCCTGATGCTCAAAGTAATGACTGGTTGGAGGTGTGCCCACAGCTAGCCTTTGATCTCATCTCTTCCCAGTGATTTCATATTTCTTACTTACTCCTTTTTTTTTTTTTTTATATATTTTTTCGTATTCTAGATATTAATGAGTGTATCACTGGGACACACAGCTGTGGGATTGGACAAACTTGTGTCAATACATTAGGATCCTTTCGCTGTCAGCGGGACACAAGCTGTGGAACTGGTTATGAACTAACAGATGACAGTCGTTGCAAAGGTATGCCCTGTGCAGAGAAACTGAAATCTTTCAAACTTAAGTAAAAAAATAAGTACCTCATCATCTCATACTCTTACTTTTGGTAAATACACGTGTAAGCTGTAGTTACACAGGGACACACAGACAGTGCTAGTTCTTCTGGGACCGTAGTTTTCCACCTGTCACCTTGAGATACCAGATCAAGCTGTCTGTGGTCTACTACGAAGACTTCCAGGAGAGATAACTACATTTATTGTACACTGGCAATTTGTGTTGCGCGACAGGAGCTGGTCTGGGGACTGAAACAGTTGATTTTGAAGGCCTAGCACTCACACTATACACAATTTTTTGATGTTTACTTCTGGCTAGCTCTAGTCTGGTCCTGTGAATTGGGTGCTCATTAGTGAGTGGAGTGCTTAAGTCCTGGTCCTGAAGCATATCCAATGGTTTAATTTCACCTGAAAGAATCAAGTTTGCACACTTCAGAGTATGAAACGAAGTGTGGCAAGTGGAGCGACCAAGTGATTCCATTTGAAAACGCTAAGGTAGATGCATCTTTTTAAAAAAGTAAGCCTTTATCCTCAGGAGGTTTGAATTTGTTACAAAGGGATTAATTTCTTAATCACAACGTTCTTAAGGCTTTAAGAGTGAAAAAGGGTTAAAAGCACTGCTCTTGACTAGCTGTGTTTGAACACAAGGGTAATAGTTTTATTTACTAAAGTAATGACTGATTTCAAGTTGCATCCAGATCAAAGTATGCTGTTATGTGCATCCATAACTTCACCCGACATGCTACCTTTGCAGAGGTATAAATTAGCAGCAAACTCCATTTGATGTGGAATTGGTTTCCCCTACGAGAAAGTCTGTTCCCCCAGAGCTTAGAATTGTTTATAAACAGACTAATTTCATTCCACTGAGTAAATTAACTTGACCAAAATTCTGGGTAAGGTTTTATTGTAGGAGCTGATCAGTGATGAATAATAGATTGAATAAAAAAGCTGACCAACAAACTCCAATGCAAAACCTGCAGAACATACAGAGAAGGTTTTTCAAAGTATCATGGTCTAACTTTGATCCCTTTGAAGTAAAATTTCTGCTGATTTGAATGACATCAGATTTAGGCCAACAAATAGCTTACCAGCAAGTATTAACAGTTTTTCTCTGATGGAAAAAAAGGAGTACACACAGTAAATTATGCATGCCATTAACGTTAGAAATTTCTTATCTAGATAAGATATGTTAATAATGTTAATTATTAATGTTATGTTAATAGTGATGAAAATAGAAAATGAATAATCTTCATGTATGATTTTTAAATGCCAAGTAAAATGACTGAGTTGTGCAACATGTAGAACCCTGCTGAACTCAGTTCCATGTTAACCCATCCTAAACTTAAAACGGGCTCCACAGTCATTGTTTAAGTATCACAAAGCTCTTGGGGATAAGCAGTTGCACCTACTGTTGTGTCAGCTGCATAAATGGGAAAGCTGAGGCATCCTATTGCTAGAAAGTTTCTGTATTTTAATAGCTTTAGGAGATTTCATCCCACTGCAAGGTGGCAAACATTAAATTTTAGCTGCTTTTATGTGGACAGGGTTACATTCGTGAATGAAGCCGCATTAGCCCTTGTCTGCTTTATGTGAATCATAATTTATTCACAAATATTTATTGTCTATTCTGAACTGGAATGGAATATTAAAGTGAGCAGAATCATATTTGTGTGCATTTTAAAGCACAACAATACAAGGATATTGCAAGCCTTAATATGGATGAGAATCAAGGCCAATTAAATTCATTTATGAAAGAAATGAACAACTTCTGTATTGGATCTAAGGTTAAAATTAAAATTGCACTCGGACATATAATTAAATCTTGCTGACCTCAAAGCTGAGCCCATGTATAAGCACACTGCTGAATCAATGCTGAACACTGCTGAACATGATGCTTGAGGTGCTCTGTAATAATTTTGAATCATTTAGTTGTGAGAACTAGGCTTGTAAAGCATAATACACCTACCCCCCCATATATAATGTTAATAACAAAATAATAAAAACACCTTAACTTATTCTATCTGGTTTTACTGAGATTCTGTTTGAGGTAGTAGGTCAGGTTGACACTGGTTCACTGCATTGAATTGCATGAAGATACGCTGAGGATTAATCTGTCTGACGTTTTTAACTATGTCTTATGTTTTAAATGTGATGAAAAAGCTTCTGTCAAACTCCTGCTAACGATTTTTTTTTGTGATGTACCAGATATTGACGAATGTGAGACTGGTACTCATAACTGCCCCCCCGATTTTATCTGTCAGAATACTCCCGGATCTTTCCGTTGCCGACCCAAGCTACAGTGCATGAATGGGTTTATACAAGATGCGCTAGGCAACTGTATTGGTAAGACATATTCTTATTTCAGTGAATACTTACGTGTTGCTTGCGAGATAAGTTGTAGTTTGACTGGGTGAGTTCTGAGCTTCTCAAGTCATTCTTCATGCCTGTATGCATTGCTCTGCTGTGTGTTTTTTCTGCTCCTTTAAAGGCAGGCTTAGTCCCACAGATAAGATTTACAGACAAAAAGCATTTAAATAAAAGACTTACATACTAGATCTCTGGTTTTAATGAGATTTGGTTACCTAAGGCAGTTAGCTGCATTTGAACATTTCATTAAGTCTTTGGGGATTTTATCTGAAACAAAATTTGTAAAAAATTTTTGATATGTTTTATCTTTCTCTATCCGAAAGGTTTTAGCTAAAGCTTCGTATAAAGAGCTGTAATTTATGACATCCTTTGTAATACACTTTGTTGCTATTAGTATGCGTGGTTCTACAGGTATGTAGGTATTTCCAGACCTGTCCCCCTTTAGTTATAGCTTATCAAGAATCTTACTGTGTATGAGAATGATGGGCCAGTTATAATACACAGTGGAGAGGAGTTTTATTTTAAAGACTGATTACAACCTGTTGGGCTAATGCCTTGTTTCCAAGACTCCTACAGAACAGAATTGTAACCTTTATATAAATATGTTAGAATTACTGGTTTCCAGCAGACTCTAAATGGAATTGTCTAATGTGACCTACAAATCTATCAGTTATTCCCTTGAGTAGTATTTTCAAGTCTCAACTTAACTTTGAATTCCCCCAGCGGCGTAGCGTGTCTTGGACTTGTGGAACTGGCTGAGCGGCAGCAGCTGCCAAGTCTAGCTCATTGTCAACCCCTCGTTCTCCTGACCATATCATACCCTGTAGTGCCGAAATCTGACACTGGAAACGCTGCGGCTGAAAACAAAATTGCAGCCTTTAAAATGAAGGGGGCCAGGGCTTGTGCACCACAAACCCTTTGAAGACATATATCTGCCATAGCTAGCACCAGGTCCACGGTTGTTAGAAGTCAGTGTGCCTTCACTGACATTAGCAAAGCCACATCAATTTGCAGCAGCAATAGTTACGTCCCCTAAAACGCGTTTGCTCAAAATATTTAGCAAAACAATTTCACAGGCTGATTTTACAAACTGTGAATCAAATGCTGCCCTATGTGGTGTTGAGGGGGAAGAAGTATGAAAACTTTCCTGTACTTCCAGTGTCATTGTAAGTTGAAAATTTTACACTCTAGTGAGCTGGGATAGGCCTGGTTGAAATGACATACCCTTCCCCATCTGCAGGCAGCCAACATTTTGCAAGCTAGAAGCTACGCTTAATACCATACCAACTGGAAGGTAGTAGCTCTTCAAGAGTTAACAGTACCACTGTGTAAAATGATGGTAATATCCCAGTGAAACAGTTGGGAAAATTTTAGGCAGAGAAGTACTCACGTGAAGCTGGACTTTGCTGAAGGTTGTGGGATGCAAGCCCATACACTCACAGACAGCGCTGCTCCTACAGACTGTCAGGTCTTAGTTACGTTAACTTTTCCAGGTAGCAAAGGCTGCCTTGGTACCTCCTGTAGCCACTGATTCCCGACTCTGAAACCCCTTTCCCCAAACTAGTAGCACGTGCTAACCTTGTGTAACAGTGAGTTCCTTACTTTCTTGGCTAGATACACCACACCAGATCATACTCTAATACAGCTTAGTCTCATCTCATTACATTTTCTGAGAGTTTACTTTATAGTGGGTTCTTACCAGGCAAAGGATATCTTTGTCACAAAGTGATACGATGTCCAGTTTGTAAAAACCCAGACAGGGATTTGATGGATGGTAGAGGGCTGCATAGCCTTGTGAATACATAAATAAGCTATTCGCATTCTTATGTGTTTACATGGACAACTTACCATAAGAGAAGGTAAGGTATTCATGGTGAATATCTGTGAGCAGTAGTTCATCTCTCTGCAAAAATGGAGTCAGCTGCTACCTATGCGAGCACGTACTACCAAATAGCTCATTCACCGTGAGCCACAACCCACACACTGCGGCATAACTGGTTGAGCTGGTGAGCCGAATTGCTGATCATCTCTTCGTATGTTTAGGGGAGACTTTCAAAGGCTTTTAATCAAATACAGGGTCTATACCCAAGTTCCATACCCAAGTTCCACTGCTTTTCAGTGGGATCTGGGCCTCTCCTGCCTCTCCCGATCTTCACCCTGGAAGCTTTATATCAGTGAAGCTAAATGACAGGAATGTTCTCCCATGGGCAGAGCTTTTCAAATCCTGAAGGATTACATCAGGATGTAATCCTCTGAATGATTACGTAAGGAAAGCATCTTGACTTTAAACATCTTCAGACCTCAGATAGTTACACTGACTTGTTGTGCCCTTGTAGATATCAACGAATGCCTGAGCACTGACATGCCATGCCCAGCTGGGCAGATCTGTATTAACACTGATGGCTCGTATACCTGCCAGCGAATCTCACCCAGCTGTGGCCGAGGTTATCATCTCAATGAAGATGGAACAAGATGCGTAGGTAAGTAACAGCTCTGAAGACAAAACAGTTCGAAGAAAACAGATCACATCTATGATTTATGTTTACCAGTTCCTTGCACTTTGCCCATGTTTTTCTCATTCCCACAGTCAATTCTTGATCCTGTTCTTTCCCTCACGGCAGTCCCAACAAGTGAAGAATGACAAGGATCCACTCTCTGTCCTTCATATAACTCATGAAACCCTGTATTCTGAGAGGGGGAAAGATGATAATCACCCCCCAAAAATGGCATTGTCTGTGACTCTATTAGTGTATTGGAACAATGCTGTGTGGTCTCAGATCTCCCCAATACATAGGTATAAGATAACGCCCACTTAATGTGCCACAGAAGCCATTCAAGTAATGTTGAAAGGCATATATGCCTTTGGCTGGCTTTTAACTAAGGTGGCTTTTGCAAAGAGAGGTATTTTTTGCATGTGTTTTCAATTTTTGTAAATGGCTTATCAAAGCACTACTGACAGTGGGTCTCTGGCATCTTACACTAGCTGAAGATCTGATCCATGAATATTGAGTGTGCATAATAAAACAATTTTGCACCTGATTTCCTCCAAAGGTTGTCTGATTTCCTGATTTCTTTTCCCTCCCAAGTCCATTAACATTAACAGGACACCTGAGAGACAACCTGTCTCAGTAAGAATAGTTTGGATTTGTGACTCTGATCTTCTTGTGGAAGCTGAGAGCTGGATCAAAATCTTGCTTTCTGTTTCAAAACACTTTACAACTGCTAGGGGACACAGAAATATGTTAACATGTTGCTCTTCTCTCAACTTGCATGCTTCAATCACTTCTCTCCTTTTTTCAGATGTGGATGAGTGCTCATCCTCCAATCAGCCTTGCGGAGAAGGACATGTTTGTATAAATGCCCCAGGCAATTACCGTTGTGAATGCAAATCTGGCTATTCTTTTGATGTCATCAGTAGAACTTGTATTGGTAAGTTGCACCTACCGACTTAAATACATGCAGCCATGGCATTTTAAAAAATGATCCTGTGTAAAGGATATTATTGCTCTCTGCGTAACCTCTTTCATCTGAATGTAAAATTGACTGCTATATTATTTGTATAAATCTAATACCATATTAAAGAGATGCTGATACTTCAAAGGAAGCTGTATTAGTATTGTCAACATGTTATCTGTTATCCTGTTAAAAGGTAAGATTATGAGAGTGTGTGTAATTGTTTTCTGTGATACTTTTATATGCACCTACAGCAAAACATTCCTTTGGAAGATCAAAGCAACTTTCTTCTTTATAGAGCTAATTCAATTATGCACTGGGGTGCATCTAAATGAGCATTTTGAGCAAGTCTTTCCCTCTCTAGTAGGACGGTTATATCTGGAAAATAAAAATCAAACTTTTATGACCACATTCCTGTCCAGACTACTACTGCAGTGAAGCCAGGCAATACATAGAGCTCTGTATATATTTATCATTGCAGATATCAATGAATGCAGACGCTATCCAGGCCGCCTTTGTGCTCACAAGTGTGAGAATACTCCTGGTTCCTATTACTGCACTTGTACCATGGGATTCAAACTTTCAACTGATGGCAGGTCATGTGAAGGTATGGCTGTCATACTCTTTGGCGTATAGTGCGAGATAGAGCTCATTTTTGTTTAGCTATTTCCATTTGATTTTAGCTTGTAAGACTGCACTGGAATGGCATGAGAAATCAATGCAGTTATGATTAATCAAGGCCACTGTAGCCCACAGTTCCAATATATTGCCCTTTGGCTGGATCACGCAGAGGTATGAGTCTGCATTTACTGTATTTTGAAGGCTGATTCGGCTACATCAGATTCAAGACCTTCAAAACCAGCCTTGCTGATATCCAGATATAAAAATGCAAGTGTGGTCCTAAAGATTCCCTCCAAGTCACACACCTTGAAGGACAGTGGGAAATAATAGCACAGTGCAGACTGACCTATACTGCCAGACCCTGTTGAGAGTAATACACCCAAAGCCCCTTATTTCCAGCTTACTCAGTGACATGCATACCATTCTTTTTTAATTTAAAAAATTGTTTTCCAAAGTTTTGCCTCAGTCCTGTAATAGAAGTGATGAGTATAGCAAGAAATTTGGGGTTCAGGTATATAATTTTGCATTTCAGATTTAAACGAGTGTGAGAGCAGCCCCTGTAGTCAAGAGTGTGCCAATGTGTATGGCTCCTATCAGTGTTACTGCCGCCGTGGCTTTCAACTTAGTGACGTAGATGGGATTTCATGTGAAGGTAAGCATTATCGTTTTGCAGGTAAGAGGATGAGCAAGCATTTCTTATTCTCACTGTAAGATACATGAACAGTGCCATGTTCCTGTAATTGTTTCATTTAACATTTGATTCTCTTTGGTATTTTCCTGTGAAACTATGAAACTTTATTTAATGCAGATCTTCCAACCATGTCCTAGTCTAGAAATATCTCTGCTTGTGTGTGTCAGTTTTGCTGTTTACACTGAATTGTAGCTTGGCATACTTTTGTAACTTACCAGATTTTTTTTTTTTCCTGAGGAACTAACAGAATTTCTAGCCTTCAGCAAGTGAAGATGCAAACGCATTTATATGTTACATATGTAGTACGTAATATTACTAGGTAGTATTTTATATATCCTCTTTTTGTGGCTGGTTCTGAACTAATGTGTAAGTAGGTTTTCCTCAAATACAAGGAGGATGTGGGTGTGACCTCATGAACAAATCCTGAATTTGGACTTAGGTCTCCAGGACTTACTAGACAGTAAGACCTTGGGCAGAACACCTCATCTCAATTTCCTTTTTGTTAGAACAGGGATAAAACTATTCCTCTCCCTCCCTTTTGTAAAGTATTATGATACACGTCACTGTAAAGTGCTTGCTCTTATCCATGTACTTTGTCTCTTGGGCCCTTATATTGCTTTTAATTTTCTTCGCACCTCCATTTATTCCTGACAGCCTTTATTGACTAGAGCCACCCCTGCCTGATGATCTGTTTCCTTGCCCCGCAATTAGAGTAATGAAATTGTGTTTGAAGCTCGCAGCAGGAACACCGTAAGTGTGTACTTGGTTGATTGTCATGAACACGTAGTAAATTAGTGGTGTTTTCTTCTTGCAGATATTGATGAATGTGCTTTACCTACTGGAGGACATATCTGTTCCTTTCGATGTATTAATATTCCTGGAAGCTTTCAATGTACTTGTCCCTCCACTGGTTACAGGTTGGCACCCAATGCACGCAGCTGCCAAGGTGAGTTCAATATCTGCAGGGATACCTAACTGGATTGTGGACTTCTGAAAAGTTCTAGCAAGTTTTTATGTTTAAAAATATGCCTTTCCTACAATAATACAGGTAAAGCAGTAGACGTCAGCTTGAAATCTGAAGAAACCAGTATTTTATAAGAAATATACTGGAAATTTCTCTTATAAACTATAGAATGCAGTGGAGAATACTTTTAATAACATTATTAAAGAATTCTAACAAATTCTGAAGATGAAGATTCCCACTGTGAAATGGTATTAATTAGTTTAGCCATTAAAAGGAAATATGCTATAAACATTTCAGCAAATATTCAGGTCTTGTCCACTTAGTGGCAGTGCTGCTCTTCCTTCTCCTGTTCTTGCTTGTTGTTTGGGTTAGTTTTTCTTCTTTTTTTGTTCTCCTGCCCTCCCCTTCCAATTCTGTAATAACGTTTAATTGCATCCCATGTTCTGTGGTATCTAATGTGATACTTTCATCATCTGGCACCTGCAAGCAGAGGAAGGGCACGTGTTTAATCACTTACCTTTTTCCATTTGGCAGATATCGATGAGTGTGTTGCAGAAAGCCACAACTGTTCTTTCAATGAGACCTGCTTTAACATCCAGGGGGGCTTTCGCTGTCTGTCTTTGGAATGTCCAGAAAATTACCGCAAGTCAGGAGATACGTAAGTACTTTCTTTTTCAAGGTTGAACAGCTTTTTGGTGACATGATCTCCTTTATGTCGTGCCACTGCTGACTGAATACATAACAGATTCTGGCAAATACGTATTATGCTGGTAGGCCTACCCTATGTTTTGCACACACAGGTCTGGTCCCCTTCTCATGCTCCTGTTTCAGTCTAAGAAAAAGGTATTCCCTTAAAAACTGCCATGTGTCAGTGGTTTGCATCATAATGATCTCTAGAGCCATAAGCTGCTGTTCTTTCTTGGGCTACCTTGCAGGCAACCTGTTAGGAGGGTTACATTCAGCTTTAAAATTCGGACTTGTATTTCCTTTCACACGTAGTCTTTCCTTACTAATAACACTCCAGTAAAAGAGTTCTTTTTAGCTCCCTCTCTGAATTCTTACCAGTGCTGTTGCAAAGCATTGCAAGAATGTCTTATTTTTAGTACCATTTCACCTCTGTTAAAAAAGCTGGGAATCCTAGCAAGGGTGGTACGTTAGCTGCTGCTCCTATTTGTGTCTCTTAACCTAGCTCAGAGAAAGTCTGTGCATTCTGGTGCTGAAAATATGAGACAGCTGGGGGCAGGGGGGGGGCGGTGCAGGTGGCAGCTCATTTATACCCATCAAATGGTGCTAGCAAAGTGGAGAAGTTGTTGCAAAATTTCAGTCGCGTAGCTAGAGTTTATGGCTGATGCAGATGACTGCTTTTCCTCCCGCCCTGTGGCTTTGTGGCCACCCTGTACTCCAGCGATTCTTCCAAAGGCGGCTCCACGGTTCCCCTCCATGTGCCCCATACCCAGGTAAGTGTATGCTCCACCAGCCAGGGAGGCAAGCTGATAAATCACATTTGTCATCAGCCCGCTATTGCTTTTTACAGTCAGTGTTCATATGCCCGCCATCTTTTAGATAAAATTGAGTACTCCGTGCCTCCTCTGTAGGATGAAGCTAATGCTGATCTTCATGAGAGGGACTTTGTGGGGATTAGTTAGTTTCCATTTAAACCTCAATCTGTGAAATACCATATAAGTGGCACAGCAGATGTATTTGATCAGAATGCTGTAGAGGGAGTTCATGGTATAAAACCAGATATTTATAAAATATGCTTGTATTCTGCGAAGTGTCAGTAGGAATTAAATTAAATTATATTTGTCACATCAGTAAACAAGCAGTGCCTCGTGATGCAGATGTTCTCTTTATTTGTAATATCGTGAGTTCATTTGTATCCTAATTCAAAACAAGTCATTTGCAATGGGCCACTGAGCAGAATTAGCAGATGTCTACTCTTATGGACATCCCTCAGTTGCAAAGTTCAGTTTATAAAATATGCATCATACACACACATTCCATTTCATCTTCTTTCTTACCTGTATTTTTATGCATGTGTTGAAATTAATGGCTATTTGAGATGTAAGGGATCTTTTGGGGAAGTAGAAGAGTGTCTGAATTGTTTTTCTGTGTCTGGGTTGTTGGGGCCCTGTAATGGCTTACTCTGCCTAACTCAAACAGACTCATAGGGAGAGATTCTTCTGATGTGCTAGGGCTATAATTAGGCTATGAGTCAGACACAAATCCTGTAGCTGCTCGGTGAAGTTCTAATTATTTTAATTCCTTGAGTTATTATCTTGTTGGATTTATTAGGTTTTTCCCTCTCAACAGCTACAGACACAGTTACTAAATTTATTGTCAAAAATGTGTTTGCATAAACCTAAACCAAAGAGAATATGAGTTCATTATCTTTATTGCAAAAAGTCCAAGTTAGTTCAGTGGGGAGATAGGTACTCTCATACTTAGCCAGTATACGAGTATTATACCAACATGCCAGAATCAGGTTTTATGTATTGGGTTACCTTGTGCCCATTGGGGAACAGTTTCATAAGACAGCTCTTTAGCACCCTTTTTACATCCAAACTAATTTACATGTTCTTGAATCATTTATTTTTGGCATATATAACCCAACATAGCTGATAGCTAGCATATCTTCGTTAGCTTCTGCATGATAATGACATTAAATCACTTTTTCACCCAACCTTGTGCCAGGACTCTAAAATCAAAATAGTTGGCATCTCATAACATCGTATCTATTACAGATACCATTTTCCTCTCCTTTTTATTCAAAACACATTCCAGTTTCACCAACTTGGCACATCATAAGAAAGACAACGTTTTCCATTCCCATCAAGTTGGCACCTAATGGGATTTTCTTACCCTATTCTCCAGTATTTTCTTTGGAACAGCTATAATTTCATAGGCATCAGTCCTGCAAATCCAAGTTTGTTCATTCTTATTTTTCCTTAAAATCCTTATGTACAGGCAACAGCCCTCAGTGATCCAGAAGCTTCCTTACCCAATACCTTTAAAGCAGAGATTTTTGCGTGGTGGCTGTTGCAGGGGTGATTGTCATCAGGTGAAGTGATCGCAGGATCATCCCGTGCTACAGGCTGAAAGCTCAGGCTGCTGTATACATACTCTGAGCTTCAGGAGGAAACAGCCTGTGTAACCTTCCCCAAAGACCAGCAAAGTGCCTGGCATGGTCTGATCCTTAATGGTAACAATTTTATTGGAAGGTCTTGTCTCTTTTGCTTAAATTCTGCCTTTTTTTTTTTTTCCTTGATCAGCCTATAGGCTTGGTATTTTTCCAAGGATAATTAAGATCTACTGCTACTCACAATAGGACTTGACTTGCTGTACTGCCTTGCCAAACACTTTTTGTTTTCAAATTGCATAACAATTAAATTCTCTTTACACGACACTGAAATCTAACATTTAAGCCAAGAAAAATAGTAGAAAAGATAAAGAAGCAGTTATGGCGGCGTGTCAGAAATGTGTGCTGCATTGAGTCAGATTGGGAAATATTTTTATATTCTAGACATGTCTGCGTGTTATTAAGGTTGCCTGTCGCTTCTCATTATTAGGACCTGCTTTTAACTGCTTAGAATTTTGCCAAAACGTAACCAACGGCTGAAATTTTACATGCCAGGTGTCTGACTCAGCTCAAGTTTTGGCAAATTTCAGCCAAAGCAGTTCACTCATTTCCAAGAACAAGGGTAGGGAGGACCACATTGTTTTGTGTGTTTAAGACATTTTGGTGATTTTTTTTTTTCTTTTAACAGTTTGACATCGTGTTTTGGAGCAGAAATCTGAAATTTGTTAGGAGACTACTTTTGCGCTTTTTGTCATCCTTACCAAAAGCCTCTGAAACTTCTGAAATTATGAACTTTGTAAAATTGCATTTAGCCTTTTTTCTTAAACCTTAGGAAATGAGGACGTTGATGGGTAACCTTAATGCACCTCTGTATGCCAAACCAGAGTCAGGTCTACCTGGAGCATTTCTGAGAGTTGTTTGTTTAACTTTTGCTTCAAGTCCTTGAACGATGAGGATTTCATAGCCTCGGTGGCAATCTGTCTTCGTGTTTGACTGTCTTCCTCAGTGCAATTTCATTCTTCCTATCAGTAGAGAGGTCTTTCTTTTTTAGCAACAAACAATTCTCTTCTGATTTAGCAGACCTGAGCCTCTTGCAGCTCTTTAAAAGCAGTCTAAAATGTGCAGGTACCAACTCCTCAGGCTGTCTGTGCCTGCTCCCACATATAGCCACAGGAAAGAAACCCCATCTTCCCCATAATGTCAGCTCCTATCTGTCCTGGGCCAGGCGCTGCCGGCCCCGACAACCCCAGAGCCTGTTTCTTCTGTGCTTTCAAAGACCACCCAGACTCCATGGATAAGAAAGCTGTTTCCAGCACAGGTGAGAGAAGAGCCGACTTGGTAAGAAGGAATGGCGTACTTAGGGATAAGGAGGCTGAATGTAGGGAGGGAAGGATCTGAAGGTATGGCCAGGTGAGGAGAATGAATCTGGGAGACACTTGAGGGGTAGAAGGTAAAATTGGGTAAAACAATTTAGAGTCAAGGGGCAAACCAACCACAGGAGTCAGGAACTTATGGTTAAGGGTGATCGGTGCCAGATTTGGATGAAGACCGTCAGAGCAAGGAATAATTTGGGATGGCTGCACAAAGATACTGAGGGAAGGGGTGTCTGCTTTGGGACTAGGGCTGTGAGGTAGAAACTGAGAGAACCAAGTGTCAGCCAGGAGAGGACGGAGCAAGAGGAGGAGGATTGGCACTGGCTGACTAGACAGTCCTGCTGCCAAATGTTTGAGTGAGCAGGAAGGGCAGTAGGCAAGGAAAGGGGGCCAGGGTGGGAAAGGCAGATGAAGGAGACAAGGATAGGACATAAAGGCTCAGTGCTGAGGGCAAAATGAAGATGGGTCTGTCTCTTCTGAAGCTTGAAAACTCCTTGAGACTTTCCAGCTCCAGACAGGAGGAACATGCAGAGTGTTTGTCCATCCTGTCTACTGTATACTGCTGTATATGTCAAAATAAAAAAAATGAAATGGGCACTCAGATTTCCTTGAGGTAGTGAGAAGCAAACCATGCCTTCATGCTGGAGCATTTCTTAGTAAAGAAATGAATGAGTAGTTTAGGTTCCAAAACCTCAGCCTGTGGACTGAATATCGCTATACTCCATCCTGTACTGCTGTATACTGTATTCCCGCCTGAGCCTGAAGCAGGGCTCCAGATTCTCCTCTGGTTAAGAAATACCTGTGAAAACCAACCATCAGTTGGTTTCATTCCCTTTAAGTTCTGGTCTGTTTAAGACAAAACCCACCTTCCCTACACAGCTGCTCTATTAACGTAAACGTAGAGATCCACGATGTGGTGATACAGCTCAGCCGATGGCTCATCGGGGCCTCAAGGTGTGGTGCAACCTGCTGAAAAGAAATACACACCGATGGTAGCGTGAGCGAGTGCCTGTGTCATGGAGTATGTTCTAGGAGGTCCGGAAGATTTTTACGGCTCTGGAAATCTACAGGGTCGAATTTCAGAGGTGTGTAGCGTATAGTTTGGTAATAATACTTGGTTAGTTGTTCAGCATGCTGAGATGGTTTCCCTGTATGAAGTAAATTACAAAGCCAAAAATCCTGCTAATAAAAAGTTCTTTTCCCTTCAGCGCATGAGGAATTGTTGTATGCCACTCAGCTGCTTTGGGCACAATGGAGTGAAAACCAGGCTCAGAAATTAACAGGAGAGAAGGCAGAAAATATTTTCTCCTCATTTCTCCGTTAGGAAATGTTATATTCATTATCTAAGATGGAATCTCTCTAGTTTTGGTAGTTTTCTTTTCCTTTATGAGTAACCAGTGTTTGGTACGTGACATTCACACTATGAGTCATTCTTTGAAACCGGTATTTCAGCCACATAAATAAACCTAAGAGAACAGAGTAGTAAGTGAGCTAAAATAATCAGGAACAAACTCAGGAATAAGCGTTTAGCAGCAGTCTGTGCTTATTTTTCTAGCCCATGCGCCTAATTGCAGGGGTTTGCAAAGATGCATATAAGACTGCCTCACTGCAAAGCAGCGCATGTTTTGCTTGGGCTCCGGGTTGGGTTTCTCCGGTAGCATCTTGCTGCCTCCTCAGCGCTCCGCTTCTCCCGCCGGGTCCCCCGTGGTCTCTCCCACAGCGACGCGGCGTGGTGGCAGGGCGCGGTAGCTGTACGGCCAGCTCACCTCTTCTGAGATGCCATGGAGCTGGAGCAGCCCCCGGGGTCTTGGGCTGCTCGCTCACTAGCAGTTTGTTGGATTCCCCCACCGTATGATTTTCTTCTGCCCGCTGAAGGGAAGCATTTAAATAAGGTCTAGAGAGTACACTGGGATTTAAATGCTCACTGCTTATTGCCTTTCTGATGCACGACCCCGGAATGAACTCTGATTCTTGAAAGCAATAATATTTGCTATCTCTCCTTTGTGGTTATTTGATGGAACAATTAGTGCGCATTAACTAAACATACAGTGAAGTGCGCAGTGTGTAGTGTGCACCACCAAAGAATAAGATAAAAGATGATGAATTTTGAATAATTCTAACTCCCAGCCGCAGGCACATCTGTCTCCACAAATAACTTTCTGAATCAGCAGAATGTCCTTCTTAAAATCTTAGGAAGCTGGGAGCTTTGGTTTTTTTGTTCTCTTAAAATTCTGGCTATTATTATAAAATGCATTTTACTTTTATAAAAGAATAAATCATGGCATCTTTATGAGCATGTAAGTGCTCATGAGCATGTAAGAGCTTCTAAAAAGATTTACATGAAGAAAACATTTCCAACTAAGAAATTAACTGCCTTGACTTGCTTCATAATTTCAGCAAAACCAAGCAGCCTCATGATTTCAACAAAACCAAGTCATTCTTTTTAGTGGAGTTATTGATGACATTTCAGAAAAGAATGCAGAACTCACTATACCTGAAAATATTCCAAGAGTATCCACATCTAATTAGCTGGCCATCCTGTGAAGACTTGTGTGTGCTCTTTACACACATGAATAAAATTAAGAATGCATTTAAGTCTTCAAAGAATTGCTTTGTACTTTGGTTTGCAAGTGGTATTAAAAGAAAACGTAGAACACATTAACTGAAGAACTGAGGGTGCTTTTAACTACTCTTTTTGAAAATGCATATTTTGCATATAATGAGAAGTTCCTGGAATTCAGGTCACCATGCACTGGCAACAAAGTGGTGCTTGCTTATGAGCCACAGTTCTATTGATACCAAATACTCCTGATAGGAGCTCAATTTTATATGTCAAAATAAAATAAATGAAATGGGCACTCAGATTTCCTTGAGGTAGTGAGAAGCAAACCATGCCTTCATGCTGGAGCATTTCTTAGTAAAGAAATGAATGAGTAGTTTAGGTTCCAAAGCCTCAGCCTGTGGACTGAATATTGCTTTTGAGTGGAGAGGCTCTTGTACGTAATTTAATTGATTCATAGTTGTGCATGAAGCAGGTTTGGAGCTAAGAGCACAACCAGATCATCCCCAAATTTTGCAAAGTCAAGATCCAGCTGAGATCATCATGTCTACCTCTACTTCCACATACCTGTCTGAGAGGATGTTCGGATACCAACTTGAATGCGGTGATTTGGGCATATCTTTAATCTGAAATTCATATAATCTTTCCTTGTATGCAATTCTCTAAAGACTTCTCAAACCCACCAGGTAGCATGACATGTCAGATCATCATTAATGTGCTGGTAAACTACAACATTATTTAATAGCAGTTACTTTAATGCCCACACCTGTCTGTGCCATATTTCACAGGACAAACTTCACTTCTCTCAGTAACAGAAAGGGAGGAGATTGCTCCCTCCGTGCCGATCATGACTTCTAGTGCTGACGTTCATTATTCACTTTCAGCCGGCGTGGGTGGCCTCTTCCTAGTTCTCTGCATTTGACGCTGTAATACAGTGCCTAGTGATAAGGGAAGGACACAGCAGAGGGCAACTTTCTCACTCACCAGCATCATTCCTGTGACCCAGGGCTGCGTAAGAGTGGACTGAATGTGTAGGGCACATGCTGGAGACATCAGGCCGTTGGATCTTGTTTTCAGTGCTTGCCTCGGTGTGTGTTGGACTGACTCAGGCTGGTTCTCCTGGTAGCACAGAGAGGAGGAAGGTTTGCCTGTGCCACATCAGGAGGAAGGTTTGTCTTCAAAGCGAATGAACCTTAACATGCAGGCAGTGGTGGAAATAAGTTTTATGTTCCTCTGTATGCTGTCAGATGATGAACATACATAGTGCAGTATCTAGAGTGCCTCTTCTCTCTCAGAAAGACCAACTCCTTGTACATTTGTGGTTTTCAGAATACTTTGCTCAGTCTTAAAATCCAGCCAGCCATCCCAAGTAGGACACAGTCAACTCACTAACCGCTTAGGATCTCTTCCTTTATTTAACATATGTCCAATCAACAACAGCATAAAACTTGGGGGGGGGGGGAAAGCCAGTGTTCTCCCTAGGAAGAGCTTAGCTCATCTAAATGCAAATAAACACTCACCCACGCTGAGGTGCCAGACTCCATCCATCTGTGCGTGCAAAGAAAGGGCAACACTTATGAAAATGGCAACGCTTCTCCAAAAGCACCAACTACAGACAAGTTCATCCTTATTTAATAAATGTCCGTTTGCAATATGACTGAGGTGCCAGGCTGAAGAATGGATACAGTATGCAAGTCAACGTATCTTTTCCCACCCCCACTGCCCTTGCTCTCCTATCACGCTTGCTAAATGTACGCTAATCTTCCTCTTGTCTTGTGTTCTCACTTTTCTTGCAGTCGCTGTGAGCGCTTGCCTTGTAATGAAAATAAGGAGTGCCAGAGCCTGCCTCTGAGAATAACCTACTATCACCTCTCTTTTCCTACCAACATTCAAGTACCCACCGACATTTTCCGCATGGGCCCTCCCAATGCTGCCCCTGGGGATAAAATTCTGCTGTCCATCATCAGCGGGAACCACGAGGGTTTTTTCACCACAAAAAAAGTGAACAACCACAGTGGCATTGTGGTCATGCAGCGGCAAATCACAGAGCCCAGAGACCTTCTTCTGACAATTCAAATGCAACTTTCCCGCCATGGAACTGTCAACACATTTGTTGCCAAACTTTTTATCTTTGTCTCTGCACAGCTTTGATCCCTAACTTACAGGCATCAGTGGCTACTTTTTCTCTTCTAAGAGTAGCTTTTTTTTCCCAATTTTAATAAAGTTTTAGTTCATCCATTGCATGCTGCACTTGCATTTTATTCACCATCATCGTTACAGTTCTCCACTTTCCCTTATCACTGAACCTCTCAATTTGGGGAGATTCTTATGTGTATTCTGCATCATTATAAAAAGCAGAAATTGGTGTCCAAGAGCTTATTATCTGAATATAGCGATGACTGAAAACTATTAATTTACTGCACACAGTAGTGGAGTTGGTCTCATTTGATGATACACAGCTGCACAGGCTCATTTGATGATACACAGATGTTTAGGTCTAAATTTTTCAAAACAAAATAGGTACATAATTTGAGCTGTCTCAACTGAGACATCTTTAGGGAGTTTCATCACTTACAGGGCAAATACTGTGCATTTTCTGAAAATCAATTAAAAGGGCATAACTTAGGCCCTTAGGACCTCAGAGATGCCCCAGCACGCAAGTCACTTCGAAAGTGTGGAGCCAGATTCTCGAGCTGCACTAGTTATCATTGCTCTGTTGTAGCCAGTGAGCTTGCGCTGATTTCCACCAGGTACAGATCCCAGTTCTAACTTTTAAGGATAATACAAAAGAGAATCTCATTTAAAGAACATTTATTTTAGAGACTTTTCATCTTCTTTTCTGTGGAATTTCCACTGAATTGAAAAACTAATGATGGGAAAACAGCAATGAACTTCCTAACAGCATTTGGCTAGTAGCAGAGAGCTCCTTTCTATTTCACAGGCTATATCCTGAGATGTGTCTACAGGAACATTTGAAAAAGATGTTTAATTGGTCTCATAACATTTTTGTTTCTCCAACTTCCATATCAAAGCTGATAAAGTTTTAACTGTAAAGACTTTACCCGCCACCACCACCAAAAAGCCCCCAACCAAACCCTAGCAGCCCTGAAAGGTCAGCCAGAATTCCAATATCCAGGTCTTTCTTTCTTTACTTCTACGACTTTCTTCCTTTACTTGTATGCAGTCAAGAACAATGTAGACAATACAACTGGAATTTCTGTGGAATTCTTTTGTTTTGTGAGCTGCAAAAGGATTTATTTTACTCTTCAGTCCTTGTATTGATAAATATTAAAAGCTCAGTCCCAGAGGTATGATCTAAAAATTAATGTTCTTTTACGCCACCCTGGGGTCAGATATCTCTGCTGCCTGGTACATAGGCAGAATAGTCAGTCCATAGATGAATGAGGAATAATCTATGTGAATGCACATCTAAAAAAAATCCCTCGCTATGTAAATACAGACAGCACAGGCAAGGTACAGGGTTAGAAGCTGGGAACCTTCTAAACCAAGATCACAAGCCTTAATCACCTGAACACAAGGAATTACTCTATTAGCTGTAAGCTCCGGGCTCTCAGGCTCATCATCAGCCAAGGACTAGATTGGGGCATGATCGCAGCACTCTGCCAGAGTATTACATGTTCCCTAAGGCAAAGTTTATCCCAACTGGCTGACAGGAGTTCAAGTCTCACGAGGAATGCCAATGTTTAATAAGTCTGTTGACACATACTTATAAAGCTGCCAGAAGTTGCCAGTGGGGATAGACTCCCAGCTTTAAATATTGAAAGCACAAGCCCGTGCTACTTGAGCTAATGGGGTTTCTTACCGCCACAGAAGATGCTTGTATATAAATGCCCTCTGGCTACCAGTTCATTATGAGGCCATAATTAAGTAGGATAAAGATTCAAAAATAAACTTCATTTTTGCAAGCATTAATATATATTTGTTTGGCAGGAAAAGAAGGGATTGTGAGAATTTGGCCCTCAGTATTGTAAAATGCTTCCATATTAATTGCATTCAGCAAGTAATTCAAGAACACAGAGCTCAGATTCTCCTGTATTAGATGCTTTAATGCTGCAGCATAGCTGGAACTTTCAAGAACATGTATGTAATTATGTAGCGCCATTTATGTGCATTGTTCTTTCCAAATGAAAATGAAATCACGACTGCTGGTCCAAAGAACTTACTAATTGAATCCAACAGAGAATATGAAAAGGAATGACACCCGGACCCAAGAAGAAATCAAAAATTACATTCAGGAAAGGATTATTTGCAAAATAATCAGAGCAAATGAGCTGTTTCATAACTTTTTTCTCTTCTAAATGAAAAATGCCTGGAGGAGGTACCAGCTCCAAAGCTGCAATTTTTGTTAGAGGGGGGAAACTTGAAGGAAAGATTTGGATAAAGAAAGTTCTCAGCACTTAGGAAGAAACTTCTGTCAGTCACAGTCCCCACTATAGGACAACATGAGCAAAAAGGCAAATGTCAGCTAATCAGAAGATCAAATGCAAAGATGATGTGTAAGGATAAAATAAAAAGTATTTTGAGATCGGAGCACATCATTAATAGTAAATATCAGGATTTGAAATAAATGCTGGTTGTCAAAGAAGTTGCTCCAGAAGATGTCTAAAGATTTGCTGTCAAAGCAATGAGAGAGCAAAGTGTTACCAACCGCACTTTGGATATGCTGAAGCAATTAGCAGGGATATCAAAAGAAAGGAGGTTGGAGAATGAATATTTAGGCAGGGGAAAATGAAAGCACAAACTCAAGTTTAGCAGTGTGGACAGAGCATGCGAAAAAAAAGGTTGTGGGATTTGTAAGAGGAGAGGGAAATGATGCAAAGAAGCAGGGCTGACACAAACGTTTATCTGTCACATGTATGGTTACAAGCTGGATGGATCTAGAAACAAGTTTTAGTTAGAAACTAACACCAATCACTTGTGATCATTGTGATCCTCCGCTTATGTATGCAGGGTACCTAATTCATGTCAGAATGCTTTACTCCAGTGAATCAGAAGTGAGAATTAGGAATGTAAGTCTTACTTACGACTTCATCTTAAACAAATTCATGGCTTTATTGGATAAGATTTTCAGAAATGTTTGTGTTTGCCAAATTTTGTTCCAGCTGAAGTTGAGAGTAAAGCTCCCTTTCCTTCCCAGGAAGGAGCAAAGGCAGACCAATACTGAATGCTTCAGACACTCCCACCACAATGTTTTTGCATACAAATTCTATTATCTAAATACAGCTAAGAAAATTTAGGATGCTCTATGTATCCTAAATTTTGTACTAATGAAGTATCAGTACTTCATTAGTCATAATGTCCCAAAATGAGTTATGCAAGCTACTGTTTATTGGTATCCCTAAAACCTTTAGATGATGGTATAGTTATTATTTATGTGTTAGGTAATGCAAAGAGAAGAACTTTTAAAGAACTTTTCCAGAATTTGTAAACACGTTATTGGAAGTAAAACCAGTCTGACTTGGCTGTTGTGTCCCTAGCACAGCAGGATCCTGAGGAAAGATGCAGGGTTTGTTTGTGTGGCTGTATACATGTAAATGTCTACTAAACTCCTCTATACGCAGTAAGGGAAAAAAAAGGGAGAGAGGGAAACAAACATGAATGATGTACATTTTGCCTCGATTCTATTTGTTACGTATTTTGAAGCAGATTATTTTACATTGGAACTAGACTATGTAATTTAGCTGACCCTCACAGGCGTGAGGGTCAGCTAGCTGGAAGTCCTTTCTTAATTTGGCAGCTGAGGTTTAAAATAAGGGGATGGAATCTGTTATCGTAGGTCAGACTATTATGTCCATATATCCAGAATGAATTTGTTCCAAAATGACCAGCATGAGGCATTTCAGCAGAAAGCCCTATTCTGTTCCCTGTGAGATGTCTAGGAAACGATGACATTTTGTACCCAGGTAAAGGTGGGAAGTGAAAGGTCTCTCCTGGCCTGTAACTCCTGGCCAGTCTCAAAACATCAACTACAGAGTGAGAATAACAAGCCAGACTCAGCTGGTGTAAATTAACCTAGCTTCATTGCCTTCCTGTGGACTATGCCGGTTCACATCTGTTGAAGCATGATTTCCTTAATGTTGATTCATGTTTTCTCTTTTATCTTATTTTAGCTTCATACAATATCAGCGTGTTTGGCTTTGTTTTCTTTGATGAGCAAATGTGGGTAGCCTATAATAGGAAGTTACTGATATATTTATTATTAATAGAGCCATAAAGTTCCTTTGAACATCTGAAAAAAGACGGCTTGTAGGTGTGGACTTGCGTAACACATTTTGAAAAGAGCAAGAACCATTTGTTTCCAGAGGTATCTGACAAACTAAAGCTTCCATTTTTGTTTCCCTTTTACTCAGTGAATTTTTCTTCCTTTTAATCTTTTAATTCCCCCCCTCTGACACTGCAGTCTTTTCTTTTTTCCACTTAGAAATATGAAGAAATGGGCAGGTCAAAGTTGAGATCATTTGTGGGGCTTAGTCACATTGTAAGTCCCAGCATAGCCCTTTCATCTCTCATGAACACAGACCGGGTATTGTGTGAAGTTCTTGAACTGTAAGTGACTTTAAATTCACTCTAGTGGACAAGGGTGAGAAGAAGCCATTTAACTTTTAATAGACTTTCAAGGACGAATGAGCAGCTGGTTGAGATGGAATATGAAATGACCCTTACCATTTCCCCAAACTCAGAATTCAATCTTTGAGGTTTTAAATAATGTGGTTAACTTTTTTCCTCCCCCAGTTTCCATTCCTCTCTGTTTTCTCAGTTGAGATGGAAAGGGGGTGTGTGAAAAAAAGATTTAAGAGAGGCTTTTCTGGCTCTTGCTGCACTGAAAACCGTGAAAGAAAGTTGGCCCTTCAGATATTTTCTGCCAGATTTCCAGAATGGAAACAATTGTTTCTGCTTTATATGACCGATATCACACGGAGCACAAAAAGGCTTGTGCGAATAAGTGTAGCTCCACTGAAGTTGGTGAGACCACGCCAGTGCGCTGCAGCTGAGGATCTGGCCCGAGTTGTTTGGTCCTGTTTGTACTTGGAAAGAGACTTTACATGGCATATTGTGCACTACAGTTCTCCCTATTTTTACATGCCTGGCTTGAAGAACTGGGTTTGCGGGGGTTTTGGCTGCAACTCTTAGCCAAGAGTTTCAGTGGTCCAGCAGTTCTGATGATCTGCGGTTGTCTAAGTTTTTGAGGTGAAGAATGAACGCAATTATAGTTTCTAGCTCCCCAGATTGCAAAACACAAAGTAATTCATTTTCAGGATATATATCTCTCTCTCGTTTCTCTTAGTGTCAGACTTGAAAAGACAGATACTATCCGTTGCATTAAGTCTTGCCGACCAAATGATGTCAGCTGTGTGTTGGATCCAGTCCATACAATTTCCCACACTGTCATTTCACTGCCCACGTTCAGAGAATTTACAAGACCTGAAGGTAAGTGGTTTGTTCCTTGTTCCATTTAATAGACTACAACATATAAAACCTCCACCGGAAATCCTTGCCTAAAGCCAGACTAGCTACCGGTGCAGTAAAATGTTTGCACGGTTCCAAATTATAGTGTACTATTCATTTAATTAAAACCTTCGATATCCAGGAGTTTTAATTTTATGGGGCAAAGAAAGTCATTCTGAGCTCTAACTCATACAGCTTCCCAGTCTAAGGAAATACTGAGTCTGAATTCCCATTTACCACATAATTCACATTTACTCACATAATAGCCATGTGCCCCATGACTTTTTTCTTCCCTTTTTTGCAGATTTTGCCATAGGAAGTAGGTGCTCATTATATTTCTCTCATCTGTTTATGGTCTGTTGTTCACTATTGACAGGTGGCTTGTTCCAAGAATATAGCCTTTATCTACATGCAAACATTTATCACAAAATACATGATATTGAGTATACTACCTAGTACTGTGATCTGCTGATTTTTGACCTATGAAAAAAACGTGTTGTTTTTTAAAAGATAGAATAAAGGAAGGGAAATTCCAAGGACTGGACAGAAAGTTTTTAAGCTAAGATTTTCAAAAAGCATCCAAGTGAGTGGCTGTCCAGTCATCCAAAGTGAGTTTTCCAGCCCCAGATGCTGGACTCTCATGGGCACTCGTGTATTTCTTCAGTTTCTTCAGCCTCCGCAGTACCTGCGAGTTTTTAAGTCCTGCAGTTTCATAAGGATCGCACTCGCTTTGCTTAGTTCACATATAAACGTAGAGATCAAGAGCCAATTTTTGCTCCTTGGCATTTGTATTCATTTTCTGGCGGCTTCACTGGGGACTGCGCACACATCCGTAGGTGGGATGACTGCCTTCAGCCCTGCTGCTCTGTAGGATGAGCCACTCGGCAACTTACTGGGTGGCATAGGCACTGAAGAGAAGAAGGGGACGGAGGAAAGGAAGATTATTTTGGAGGGTTTCTAAAAGATCTTAAATCCCTTTTTCTGATGCACCCAGAGTCTCAGCCTTCCTATCTCAGAAAGTTGTCCTAAATGAAAGCCAAAGCTGATTCTTCACTTCTGACCAGGCAGAAGGAGTAGGGCAGGAGACGTCCCAATCCTTGTTCGTGTAGGAACAATTTAACCACAATAACTTATCTGCGTAGAGCTGCTGTAGATTTGTGTCAGGCCTATTCCAGGCCTTGGCTGGCCCTACTTCACAGGGAATGGAGGAATGCCCCATAGCCAGTTCTACTCCCATACACACCCCTTCAGCTTCACCAGGTGCACTGGCAGCAGAGCTAAGGATTTGGCCCAGGATGCTTCCCAAACTGTTCCCTCATTAGTCTGTCCTCATGATTTAATAAAAAGATATGAGACCTAGCGATCTGAGAGTACTACCAAAGCCCAGAAGATGTTCCTAAACTAATTCAGCACATGTCCTCGAGTGAATTCTTACAGCCCCGTGGTTTAGTTTCATCATCTGTAGAGTGAGGATAATAATGAGAATAATAATACTTACCTCGGTCACAGGAGGCTTGAAAAATAGTTTCACTTTTTTTTTTTTTAAATCTAAAACCCTCCTCCGATACTCAAAAGGACTCTGTAATTTGTAATGGCGATACTTTGTGTAACTGCCTAAGGGAATCAGAGTTCAGGGGTTTATCTGTTTGGTCCCCCTCCACTGCCCACCCTGTGGATCCTCAGTGTTGTCCTCTTTGGGTACATGCTGGAAGTCCGACTGGTTTCTAAGAGTGGTCTTTCTGGACTCTCAAAGTAATAGCGTTTTGGCTTCAGGGCTTCTTGGATGGTGCAGGAGGAGGAAAATAAATCTATCCAAATCCTCCCTTCCCCAAGATGTTCTTTCTTTCTGTTTTAAAGGACAAACTGGGGGTGGGGGGTGTCCTCCACCAGCTTTGAGGACAAGTCATTTTGGATCAAATTCTGTCAGGTTCCTCAGTGATGTTTTCAAATACTTCTCAGTACAGTCTGTGATACTCTTTATTTGCAGAGATTATTTTTCTTCGTGCCATCACACCTACATATCCAGCCAACCAGGCAGATATCATATTTGACATAACAGAAGGAAATTTAAGAGATTCCTTTGATATCATCAAGCGTTACATGGACGGGATGACAGTGGGTGAGTAGAAAGTTTTCTGCTTACTTTCTTCTCTTAACAACACTGTAGAACAAGGTCGAAGAAATTAACTCAAGTCATTAATTCCCACCTTGATTTTCAAGCCTGTATTGATTTAACATTCTCCAGTCCAATATATGTAATTTGAACTAATATCACAGATTTTTTTTTTATTCAAAATACCAGAGGCCTAAACTTTACTTTGAGAAGTATTTTAACTTTTTTCAGAACTGGCTCTAATTACAAATGCAAATGGCTTAGCTTTAAAATGATGAGGTTTGCCCATTATAATCAAACCAAATGTAAAATATGTAGTATGTCTGCAAAGAGACCATAAATTCAATTAACTGTTCTTTCTTGTTTAAACAGCATTGCACCAATTTTTGGATAATAATCAAATTTTTAAAGCAGGACTGAATTTACTGAAACTGTTACCTGTTTTATTTTTTAATGACAGGCTGGTGCAGTTTTAAATAAATACCTCTGTTGAGGGTAAAAGGGATCTGTCAAACGCTGCGGTTTAGAAGACACTTCAGAGTGGCACAGACACATTTGATTTACAGCCTCAATTTGGCAGGGAGGAGACATGGCAGGAGGTATATAGGTCATATAGCGTATATGGGTCATGCGCTAGACCTGCATCTCATGGTATAGCAGGGAGGGGCTGCAACACAACCTGGGGTCGTACTTTCTGGTAGGTTTCTTTCAGAGCAGGGCCCTTTTGGGGGATATAATGCATACTATATCCAGTATGTAATGTGTATAATGTAGCTAGGATATATACATACATGCATACAGATACATATTTACAGTGTATACTGTAGCTTGGCTCTCACTGTGGGACTCAACGTACCCAGGCATAGTTGGCAAGTTACATGAACGTCGCAGAGCAGGAGCAGGTCCCAGCTGATGTTGCTGCTCTGCCCAATGTGAGCTGGTAGTGCAGTGGCAGGGGAATATGCTGTGATTCTCATGCTTAGAGAATGAATATGCCGGGTATTAAAAAGTAGTATTTGATTGCTCTTTATTAATGTTTATTTATGAAAATAAAGGACCACTGTTCCCAGTGAACATTTGTGCTTCAGTATGTGAATGTGCAGGTTCTGCTCAGGTTTATACATGTGCTTCTGGGCTTTCTGGCAGGACTTGTCTGGACGAAAAGAAAAATCTCTGCTGTGCTTCTTCCATACTGATGGTTTGTGAAAAAGTCATGTTTAGCATGATCTGAAGGTGGCACTGTTGCATTTCAGAAGCATGATAGTACAGCGTCAGCTGCGCAAAGGTTTTATGAACTGTAGATAAAAATGATAAGTCATTAGGTTTATATTTCTTTCTTTATCAAACAGAAGTATACATGTGAATGCTGAGAAAGAGGGAGAGTCTGTTAAAGCAGGATGATAAGATTACAGATTTCAGGTATTGGGTTGATTCTTTAGAAGAGTATAAATGTTATCAGATCCCACAGTAGTTACAGTAGTTTGCTTTTCATGCTGTGTTCTTCCTTCTGTCTGAAATAAGAAAGAAGGATGTGTTTAGAAATTTGACTGGCCAAGGTATTCGCCTGAGGGAAGCGTTTCCATTTTGAATAATAGGACTGCGTGTCAATAGTATTTTACTGGGTAAACTGGATACTTGCCTCACAACGTTAGGAGAGAAGGGATGTTCTTATACACCAGGTTGAGAGGATACGATATCCCTAAGTACATTCCCAGCTCTGCAAAATAATTGGGCAACTCTTTCTTCACCTCAGTTCCCCCATGTGCAACATGGAGGTGATAAAACATGCCTACTACTGTCTTAATTAATTCTTGTATGTAAGAGTCTTAATTAATTCCTCTATGTAAAAGTACCGTGAGATTAATGGATGGAAGCTGTAAAGTAAACTGCCTGCAGGAGAATTGGAAAAGGAAAAACAAAACAAAACCCCAGCTGATATTACCTGGAGGGGCAGAGGTTCAGGACAGCATGTCGTATGTGTGAAATCAGGATTGCAAGCAATTCTGCCAGCAGCAGTTCTGCTGCTCTCATCATAATATCATTTTTCTTGTTATTAATAATCAGTGTGTTAGGTGTTCCCATAAAAGTGCTGGAAAGTTTTCAAGACAAGTAAGTAACATGGGCTCCTAGTCCACAGGAGTTCACAAAGTGAGTCCCTCTTGTAAAGAAAGGGGAGGGATTTGTATAAGGATGGAAAAAGACAAAGGGCATAGACAATATCAGAAAGATTTATTGGTTATCAGAAAGATTTATTGGTTATCCCATTAAGTTATAGGAACATAAGAACTGTGGGGATGTAACGTAGGGAATCCAGCAGAGCAAATGCCCAACTGGCCCAGTAACCCGTGTCCAACATATGGGCCAGTAACAGACTTATACAGGAATCTTTCTCCAAATATAATGTTCCAGCTTGCTGCAATCATCAGTTTATAAGCTTCTGGAAAAGCACACCTGGACCATCATGCTTGATGACCGCTGATGGACATATGCCTCTTGAATCTGTGTAGCCTATTTTTTAATCTTTTTTTACTGCCTATATTGTAGAGGAAATAATACATTTACTCTGTTAATAAATCATAGATGCATGGGTAAAAGGAATAATAAGCATGTTTCATTCTGTTGTAATATTTCAGGAGAAATGACCAGAGTATCAAAGCTATTTTATCTGCTAGTGGAAATTAGATCACCAAATATCTTTCCTCCACAAGAAAAATTTTCTCTACGAGAGAAAAGACAGAAAACCTTTACAGGAGATTTTTTTTTTTTTAAAGAAAAGACATGGACTAGCTCAGAGAGAGATGAAATGCATAAGAGCATATGGAAAAAAGCAGGAAAATAGTTACTAGTGTTACTGAAAGGACTGAGTGTAATAAACCCTGACTTGATGTCAGAGAAGCGGAAACCAATGAAGGGATTCAAAGAAAGGAGGGAGCACTGGGAAAAGAGAGGGAGAAAGAACAGATCAATGAAGATGCTCTTGCAGGAAGTCCTTCGTTAGTAAAACAGTTTTTTGCGAGGTTGTCACAAACAAGAAGAGACACGATGCCTCAAGAAAGGACCTGCACCTAAACTGTGTTTGTGTGAATGAAAAGGAACAAGATGTTCTCAAAAGTGTAACACCAAAAAAAAGTGAAAAGGTACAGGTTTCTTTTGGTAAAGGTTTAGAGAGTAGGAGGAGCTATTAGAAATGAAGTTACAGAAGAAAAGTGAGGACTTCAACACTGACAGAGAATTGTGGACTGAAGAGAGTCAGGTCATCAGTTTTAGCCATTATCCCTTTAAGTTGACACTGAGACATCAAGGAGAAGATGTTAGCGAAGCTGAGAAATATGTAGGATTGGATGGAGAGTGGCTGATCAGGCTGGTTTGTGATTTGTTGATGGAGAGATAGCAGCTGAGGTCATACGAGGAGATGAGAGTGTGTAGGAGCAGGTTGTGAGGAAGGAGAAAGAAGAACTAGAAACAGAGGAAAGAGCTGCCCCAGGGAACGTTAGAAAAAGAAGGAACATGGTCTCCCAAAGGAGGTGTAGGAGGAGCAGCCACAAAGGTAGGAGAAGAAAGAGGCGAGGACAGTATTGCAAAATCAAGGAAAGAAAATATATCAAATGGGAATCAATGATCAGCAGTATCAGACATGGAGGAGCCAAAAGTAGTAAGAACAGACTCCAAAACTAGCTATGCTGACCTACAGAAACTATCTTCCAGTGGAAGAGCAGAAATGAAAGCCAGCCTGCTGGAGTGGCAGTGCATAGACTTTGTGCAAGCTGAAGAAAAAGAATTGTGTAAAAAGTTGCCTCCAGTATTTCTACCCTATTGTATTAAAAAGAGATGCAAACCCCTATTCTTCCCTGGTTCAAGAAGTGCCGTAGGACTCTCTGTTGCCTGGTGTGGTTACAGGCCAAGGTGGCAGTGAAGCCAAAAGATACTGTTAATAACTGTACATCACTTAGCATGGGCGGGAGAAAACCAGAAGTGCAGACCTATTCAGTTTTTTTTTTTAAAGCTTTTATAGACTTTACACTACATTCCTCCTTTAACCAGCTGTCAGTGAAAAATGAAGAATGCATTTTCAACCTGTACAAAAATGTCCTATCAATGCCTAAGGTATTATCAGATACTATAAAACATTTTCCCCCTCAGCTATGCATTCATTTCCTTAGGTGACTGTAATACCACCTTGTAGTCTGGTAAACTTCAGGAAGATTTTAAAATTTCATAATACAGGTAAAAGTAGTTTTGATAGGCTGAAATCTTCCATATTGCATTTGATACTAACCTAAGCATATATTCTTGCCTATTAGGCAGAATGGTACTATTCTTATCAAAAGCATCCAGAGCCAATACAATTATAAAATTTCACTTGTACCTTTAGGGCTTCCCAGGGGTGTTGTGCTGGTGCTTGAATAAAATTATATGAATGGTTGCTTATCCTTTTACAGATATGTACTACTGCTCTTCATTGTTACTTGCAAGGATTTCACTTCTATCTCTGTCCTGAATTTCCAGCCTCTTTTACACGTGCGATAGTTCATGATGTTACCTTTGAGCCATTACAGAAAGTGTCTCAACTACTGATAGCACAACACTGGATTTATTAGTAGTCTAATTTCTACTATGGTATCATGATTGTTTAGTATGTTCCAGAGGCTGGGGAGAGACTTTTAAAAAATGATCAGAAGGTAAACAAAACCAGGTACCATACGAAAGCGTGCTTGTGGGATCCCATATTGGCTGGGGGCAGGAGAAGGAGACTGGAGGTTTATTTGACTTTTTGGGAAACCTGTCCTTAGCACGGGGGTAGTAGTTCTGTATCTTATAAGTCGTTTGGCCATTCCCAGTGTGGCAAAGTCTTTTCACAGTCCACCACGCAAATATTTGTATGTTCTGACATTAAATTGAGAGTCACTGGATTGCAAAAGATTTGGTTCTGAACTTTGTCCCTGGACCCGCTCTGCAGTGCTGGGCAAGTACCTTCACATTCCCCTCTGCTTCTCCCTTATCCTCTGCTGCTCTAGACTCTTTATCTTTGGGCCAGAGGCTGGCTGGCTCCTACCGTGCATTTGTTAGGGTGTTTAGCATAATGAGATCCCCGGACTGATTTGGGCTTCCTGGCAGGGCTGTGATGCTGAAAGTAGCAGTTCACCTACAATTGCTTTTCTGTGGGGGAATGGAGGCTAGGTGTAGGCAGAGCCAGGGCGGCCGGGAGAGCTCCGCTGTTCGCAGGGACGAGGATTTCAGCACATACCTTATCTCCCCTTGTGGATACTCTTACTAGAAAGTAAGCAGCAATAGCCACCTTTTGTCATGACTATAATGTCATTAGCATGAAACGACAATGGTGTCTGGCAATACAAAACCAATGCTGTCCAGTCATTCACAGTGAGCACACAGAGCAGGGACATAATTCAGCAGGTTTTTCGACAGGCTCTTGCAGCCTCGCATTAAAAAAGACACAGTCCCTTTCAGTATCTTTGTTCTGGTTTCATCTAGGCTTGCTCCTTTCACAAGAGGAGCCCCTCAGCAAAGAATATTTTGTCAGTTTTTCTCTATGCCAGGTTGCCCCGTCGAAATTAGTAGCTATGCATTTGAGACGAGGGTGCCCAGAAGCCATTTGGTAAACGGGATCCTAGATTTATTGCCTGAACCTGCCCTTTTGGGATGCTGATGCCTGCGCTGTTCAGTAGTCAAATCTCTCAACACCCTCCCTCCCCTCCAGAAAAAATGTCAGGCTGGAGAGCTCTTCTGGAGGTAAACAAGCAACTCGAGCAGGAGGTGAATTTTCATTTCATAACTGAGAAATGCTGAAGGTGCTTTTCTGGTGAGAATGAGTCTCGTGCTTGAGTGGAACAACCTTCCTAATGCCAAATTTCACTCTAGCACATTCTAAGCATCTGGTTAATCAAACGTTCCTCCTTGATCAATGTTCATCTCACCCCTCTGGTAGGAAGGCGTAACATATTGCAAAAACATTCATACAGACCACCTTTGGTTACAGTCTCCATAAAGCCGGCAGGCAAATAAATAACACTGCAAATAACTCATGAGCAAATAAAGCCAGATTTGGAATCCAGTACAGCGAGAAACATACTATAGCAATTCCTCTGAAAGATGTCTGTGTGAATTCAGCCTTCTGAGGTGCTTTGCCCTGGTTTAGTGTAGTCAGAGACCTGCTTTTCTGAGGATCTCCAAGTGTGAAATATTTGTGCAACTGATTCAGCTGCTTCTGCTGCTGCTCCCGAGTTTGTGTGTTGATAGCAAGCATCTCATTTCTGCAGTAGCGCCTACACAGCCTCTAAAACTGGAGCTGGAAGGTAAGAGACTCAAGGCATATCGTAAATCTTTCCCAGTATGATGCACAGCTGCATGGCTCACTTAAAAACAACCCCCCCCCATCTTTTCTTTTTAAAGGGGTCAAATGTGGTGAAGTGACCCCTTATTTCAGCCTTATTTTGAGAATTTGGTCAGGGATTAACACACATTAAGATTCAGACAGCTTCCCTCGTCAGAAGTTCTGCTAACAATACCAACAGAGCTGTCGCCTCTAGGTGATGACTGAGCGGCTATATAAGGGCTTTCATGTCATATCCTCAGGATTAGGTACTTTTTCTTCCACGGTAAATTGAATCACAGAGCCATATCGTGCTGTATGCCATAATGTGGCTCTTTGCCAAGAAATGCTTAGGGTTACAATAATTAATTGCCCAGGTGTCATGGATACGCTACTGTATCAAAGCTTGGCTGAAACTGAATAACGTGGTTGTGGGACAGGTAGGGTAAACTAAGCCACTCTCACTAAATGGAGAGATTGCAGGTATGTGATGATGTACTGTGATGGACGCTAAACCCCCTGTAAATAAGATGTGGCAATAAAGTAGCAGGAGGCTGATATATGTGATTTTGCACATTTTGGACATTCAGCCTTGAAGCTTTTCCACCTGTTTTTGTAATATGTAACATTCTTATACCACATAAAGCATGCCACGTTCTCAGAGGTGGAACAGGAAGGATTAAAAAATATATGGTGGAAACTATTTTTTAATGAGGCTACTTCAAGTACAGTTACTGCATTTTAGGCATGAGTGATTTCGCAGCATTGTCAACATTAAAACCCATTGCGAGGTTTGGCTGGAAGGCAAACCAGAGATCTAAAAGCACTTCAAGTTTGCCAAACCAAGATAAGAGCACATCTCTCTGAAGTTATTCGGTATCCTTAATAAAGATCATAGTATTTGTAAACTAGCCAAACCTCAGTAAAATCAAAGGTTGTTTTTAATTCTTTCATAATACCAAGGCTCCATATGATCCAACATGACAGATAATAGCTTTGAAAATATTTACCATTTGTTTCTGGCCAAAAAATGTATTAATATCATGAGGCCTCTTTATTGCCTCTTTATTTGATGCATTTCAGCAACCAGAGCTTTCTAGAGAAGCCCAAGTGTTAATGAAATTAAACTTCGTTGAGTAGTTGAAGGATAGCATTTATGATAAATTGAATCCCAAACTTCTGATCTGTTGAATAAGGCTAATCAGAAAGATCCTTTTTCATGCTGAAATGTAACTCCTGTACTGTAGTTGCCTTTTTCTTTTTTCTTCAGAGGTGAAATGAAAGGCAAAATGAGAAGCAGATTCAAACAGTTTTAGCTAAACTTAAACTGAGCCTTGTACCCTAGGTACAAGTCCTTCAAAGGCTGGAGAGTTTTAGACACAATTGTTTGGACAGTCTTTAAATGAGAGCTCTGTCTTTACGTGGTTTATAAATGATTACTGTGGTCAACAGATATTGTGAGCATGGAAGAGATCATGGAAGAGATCTGAGCTGTTGCTTACGGTCGTAGGCGCAGGCCCTCCTCTTCTTTTCTGAGGGGTGTCTTGCCCTCTGATCCTCTTCTACACCCCTCAGAGAAGGATACAGTACAGCTCTGAGCTGCACTGTTGGGTCGCGCTTATTGAATTGCTCTGGGGACACGGGCATTTTTGCCTGTTCCTGAGATGACGTGCCACCGGGCTCAGCCCTGCACCAACCACCCCAAGTCATTAGGACTTGGCACCTGTATTGCACCTTGGCACCTGTTTATGCCACCGGTGCAATACTCACAGTACCGAAATCACCGTTGCCTTTCTGTTCCCTAATAGGGAGCGGTGGGATTGTAGTAAGTGATCTGCAGCTTGTGGGTGCTCAAAAGGGAAATCCCCCTCTCCTCTCTGCCTCCGGACAAACACTCCAGCCCTGTCCCTGTTGCCGGCATTAGTGCTTGTGCGGCAAGCGATGTGTTGGGGTTTTTTCCTTTCAGGCGTTTCTTTCAGTCCAAGGGAAGGGGTGGAGGATATAGAAGGACTACTATCTTTGATCAGCTTAAACCAACAGTGAAATTGCCCTGACTGTCGTGCAGCTTATGAAAGTGCGATTTCTATGTGTCCAAACTGACTTCTAAAGCATTTTATAAGCACTTGGTTGCTCAACAGTTGAAAATTAGGCCATTTTCTTAGGAATTTTAATAAAGATCTGGGAGGTCCATGTTTGAAAAGTACATGTTTTTGAAAATCTTGTCCCCAGATACTTCAGCAAAGACATGTATAGCCAGCCACATTCCTGTGAAGCAGTTCTCCATCAGCATGGAAACCTTGTTAACATCCAACTCTAACTTGATTCTCCAAATCTATTATTTTGTGAAGTGTTCACCATCAAACTTGAATAAAGGTCTAATTCACAATACACTTCAAAGCAAGAGGAAATCTATTTCAGTATTTGTATTTTGATTAATGAGTTTTCTGAATCCTTTAACCATATTTATGTTTGTCAGGTGTGGCAGCTCAAGGATTAATGATATCTTCAGAGCTACTTTTCTGTATGTGATTTGATGCCTGCAGTGATGATTACCAAGAAATATTTCATTTTCCAAAGAGCAGCCACTTATTAATAAAACAGATTATATCAGAAACTATAGAGCACCACATAGCAGGAGCCTACACTGTTATTGTCACAAATAATTGAAAGAAATATAGATAGCTTTCACAAAAAGAAAAAAAAGAGAGAAAATGAAAAGGACTATTTAGCTTTTGAGAGATGGAGGAATCTAAGGAGTACATTAACTTTCTGAAGTCAGCAGACATCTGGTGGTCTGGGAAGTGCCTGCAGTTTGACAGCTGGATTGCGCCTTTAGGCACAGTCATGAACTAGCAAGGACTGGAGGAACATAATGCCTGTGAGGCTGCCTGTGGAGGCACAGCCCCCTGCTGTGAAGGGCAAAAAGAAGGGCTTCTACAAGTACATCAACAGCAAAAGGAAGACTAGCAAAAATGTGGGCCTGCTTCTGAATGGGGCAGGAGACCTGGTGACAAAAGACATGGAGAAAGCTGAAGTATTCGATGCCTTCTTTGCCTCGTTCTTTACTGATAAGACTGGCCTTCAGGAGTCCCGGGGCCCTCAGAGCAATAGGAAGGTGAGCAAGAAATACTCACCCTTGGTGAAGGAGGATCAGGGTAGGGAACATTTAAACAAACCGGACATATCCGAGTCCATGGGAGCTGATGGGGTGCCCCCACAAGTGCCGAGGGAACTGGCCAATGTCATTGTGAGCCATTCTCCATTATCTTTGAAAGACTGTGGCGACTGGAAGTTCCTGTGGACTGAAAGAAGGCAAACGTCACTCCAACCTTCAAGAAGGCCAGGAAGGAGGATCTAGGGAGCTACAGGCTGGTCAGCCTCACCTCAGCCTGGAAAGGTGATGGAGCAAATCCACCTGGTAAACATTTCCAAACATATTAAGGACAAGAGGTGACTGGAAGTAGTCGGCAAGGATTTATGAAGGGGGATCATGCCTGACCAACCTGACAGTCTCCTACGAAGAAATGACTGGATTAGTGGACGACAGAAGAAGAGTGGATGTTGCTTATCTTGACTTTAGTGAGGCTTTCAGCACCGTCTCCCTTAATATCCTCATAGGCAACCTGAGGAAATGTAGACTAGATAAGTGGGCAGTGAGGTGGATTGAAAAATGGCTGAACTGCCAGGCTCAAAGGGTTGTGATCAGCAGCACAGCTAGCAGCCAGTCACCAGTGGTGTATCTGAAGGATCAATACTGGGGCCAGTTGCTTCATTAATGACCTCGACAAGGGGACAGAGTGCACCTTAACAGGTTTGAAGAGGAAACAAAACTGTGATGAATGGTTGATACACCAGAGGGTTGTGCTGCTGTTCAGAGGGACCCCGACAGGCTGGAGTAATGGGCTGACAGGAACCTCATGAAGTTCAGCAAAGGGAAATGCAAAGGCCTGCCCCAAGGAAGCAATAACCCTATGTACCAGTACACACTGGGGGCTTCCCAGCTGGAAAGCAGCTCTGCAGAGAAAGACCTGGGGGTCCTAGTGGACACCAGGTTGATCATGAGCTAATGACATGCCCTTGTGCCAAAAGCAGCCAATGAGCTGCATCAGGAAGAGCGTTGCCAGCAGGCTGAAGGAGGTCATCCTTTCCTTCTGCTCAGCCCTGTGAGGTCACCACTGGAGTGCTGTGTCCAGTTCTGGGCTTCCTGGTACAAGAAAGACATGGACATAGTGGAGAAAGCCCAGAAGAGGGTGATGAAGATGATTAAGGCACTGAAGCATTTGTCATAGGAGGAGAGGCCGAGAGAGCTGGGACTGTTCAGCCTGGAGAAGAGGAGGCCCAGGGGGAATCTGGTCAATGTAATGGGAGGGAGTAAAGAAGACGGAGACAGACTCTTCTCAGTGGTGTGGAAAGGACAAGAGTCCATGGGCATGAATTCAGGACATTCCATTTAAACATACAAAACTTCTTTTCTTTACTGTAAAGGTGGTTGAACACTGGAACAGGTTGCCTAGAGCTGTGGAGTCTCCATCCTTAGAGATATCCTGTGGTGGGTTGACTCTGGCTGGACGCCAAGTGTCCACCAAAGCCGCTCTATGACTCCCCCTCCTCAGCTGGATAGTGGGAGAAAAATATGACGAAAGGCTCATGGGTCGAGATAAGGACAGGGAGATCACTCAGCATTTACTGTCACAGGCAAAACAGACTTGACTTGGAGAAATTAATTTAATTCTTTACCAATCAAATCAGAGTAGGGTAATGAGAAATAAAAACAAATCTTACAACACCTTCCCCGCACCCCTTCCTTCTTCCCAGGCTCAACTTCACTCCCAATTTTCTCTACCTTCTCCCCCCGAGCAGCGCAGGGGGACGGGGAATGGGGGTTGCCGTCAGTTCATCACACGTTCTCTCTGCCGCTCCTTCCTCCTCACACTCTTCCCTAGCTCCAGCGTGGGGTCCCTTCCACAGGAGACAGTCCTCCACGAACTTCTCCAACATGGGTCCTTTCCACAGGCTGCAGTTCTTCACGAACTGGTCCAGTGTGGGTCCCTTCCATGGGGTGCAGTCCTTCAGGAACAGACTGCTCCAGCGTGGGTCCCCCACGGGGTCACAAGTCCTGCCAGCAAACCTGCTCCAGTGTGGGCTGCTCTCTCCATGGGGTCACAGGTCCTGCCAGGAGCCTGCTCCAGCACAGGCTTCCCGCAGGGTCACAGCCTCCTTTGGGCGTCCACCTGCCCTGGTGTGGGGTCCTCTGTGGGCTTCAGGTGGATATCTGCTCCACCGTTAACCTCCATGGGCTGCAGGGGGACAGCCTGCCTCACCATGGTCTTCACCATGGGCTGCAGGGGAATCTCTGCTCCAGCGCCTGGAGCACCTCCTCCCCCTCCTTCCCCACTGACCTTGGTGTCTGCAGGGCTGTTCCTCTCACGTTCTCATGCCTCTCTTCTGGCTGCTGTTTCACAGCAGTTTTCCCCCCCCTTCTTAAATATGCTATCCCAGAGGCGCTACCACCATCACTGATGGGCTCAGCTTTGGCCAGCAGCAGGTGCGTCTTGAAGCCGGCTGGCATTGGCTCTGTTGGACACGGTGGAAGCTTTTAGCAGCTTCTCACAGAAGCCACCCCTGTAGCCCCCCTGCTACCAAAACCTTGCCACGCAAACCAGACTGAACACAGCCCAGAGCAACATGCCTTAGGTGACTCTGCTTTGAGCAAGGGGTTGTACTGATGGTCTACAGAGGTGCTTCCTGCCTCAGCTATTCTGTGATTCTGATTCTGGATTGTGGCAATGTTGAAAACATGACAGGACTGGATTGCTACAAAAGGAAAAACTGCAGCTTTCACTCTACCAGATGCAGTAAGACATTCCCTAATGTGCAATGTTTGAAGCATTATATTTTCGAAGCTAGTATACATTAAGCAAATAATACCCAACAGTTGATTCACTTCCCTTCTCCCCTGGCATGGTATAGGTCAGTATGTACTCTAGTAACTATGTTGGCAGAGCAACTTAAGCACCAAAAATCATTACTTTGGCATAACCTTTTGGAATAAAGAGCAGCCTTTAGGAAAGGAATTTAATTAAACTTTAACATATGCAGAGCCCCAAAGCTTTTTACAGAAAAAAAATGGATAAAATAGCCTAAAATACATGTTTTCTGTTTGTGACCAGGATGTGAATTATTTTGCAACCTTATTGATGAACTTTCTATATTTGTAATGAATACTAAATAAGAAATAACTTTTTTCTTACAAATCTTAACATGACTTCTTTGAGTTGAGGTCTACAAAGCCAAAAACCAATTTGGCTATATAGTTTTGGCTTCACACTGTAGATATGTATTTACATGTTGTAGACTGAGATAGTCTGGTATTCAAGCCTAGCCCGCAACTCGTTGTCTACGGTTTGATCCAAGGAAGCATTTATTCATGGCTGGATTTTTTTTCTCTTGCTTGCTTCTGGAATGATCCTGTCAATTTTGCCTTTTAAAATAGCCACTGCAACGATCATTTATCTAGTCCTAAACTTCCTATTTGCCTCAACATCTCTTTTGAAACTAGGAATAGGCTCTTAAGTAACACTGATACATCTGAGATGTTTACTCTTAATTTTGAAAATCTTGGCCAGCAGTATAAAGCAAGAGGCCTTGAGGAGAAAAGCAAACTTGAAATTATAGTCCAGGATCTTGCATTAACATGAGGAGATCAGTCTTCTTGTATTGCTTAAGGGAAATTAATAAACGTGCTTTTCCCCTACAAAAAATTGTTCCCCACACATTACCGCTAGCGTGCCGGTGTTTTGGGCTACTTTCCTTTAATAGCCATGCAATGGCTTTAGGTTCCAGGAGGCTGAGATAACCTCTCGGCTTCGTTACTGCAACGTCCACATGGGATTAAAGAAGTTTGCCAACATTAGAGGAAAGACTATGTCCATCCTTTGTACGTAACCATACATACCCGTGGCCTGACACAGACTAGCAGACTATTTAAAGGTTATTTTTGTGATTCCCAAAGATCCATTGCTTAAAAAAGGGTAGTTACCGTTGCATTGTGGCAGCTGGCACTATTCATCTCTGACAAGGCTGTAAAAAGAACCAGTGTTTTTTGTGGGGAAACAGAGATCCAGGAACAGCCAAATGTAGGACTTCAGAACATAGGCTGAGATTATTTGGAAGTTAATATAAAGCCCAATAAATTACCTGAGTTTCAGCTGAGTTTAGGCTCCAGCTCCGCAGCTCTCACCACATTCTCTGGTACTTGAATTTTTCCAAATTAATCATTTCGTGTTCCAAGTATCCGTTTAAAGCACACGGAAAATAGCAAGAGGAAAAATTATAAGGTGTTTTTTGTGTCATTGTGTCACTTGTAGGTGTCACTAGCAGCTCGTCCCAAAAGTTCCATCTGAAAAGCACTAACTCTCACCATGTAATAGCACTTCATCTTGACAAGCCTTCCTGTGTTTTTTTTCAAAGGGGGCACATTTTGTGATGGACTTTAGCTTTCGCTTACAACCAGATCTGTAGACTCATAGACCAAGGATTAGGAAGTTTAGGGGAAAAACTGATTTGCTTGGGCTCTTATGCATCTCACATGGGATTTTATTTATCTCATGAGGAATAGAAATGAGTGTATCGCTACCAAAATGTCATACATTCTGCATGAACAAGCTACGCATTTTTCAGCGCTGGTATGTATTCCTGCCTCTCACCTGTTAAGCCTCATACCCTGCTCAGCTTTTCAACCTTGCTGTCCTGCCTGCCTTGCTGGTGTGTACTTGATTAGAAATTGCCTAGGTATCTCAGAGCTAGGCAGCCTGTGAAACAGGCTGTGTATCAGGGGCAAAGAAACATCATCACACGTAAGAATTACCAAGAAGACCGTAGGAGATTCTTTAGCTTTCCTCAGCCCTTAAACCCTTTGCTGTCTATGACTGTATTTTACAATGGAGCTGATATTAACATTCCTATGGAGCCATATTCCATACAATAATTCATATCATACTTCATATGCCAAGTTGGTGTTAATTCTAACTAATGCAAAATATTCTTTTTTTTATATATGGTCAGTAGTTCCACTTGCAGTAGAGTGAATGAAGACTAATTCTCAGTTCTCCTATTAGTTTCTGATTTGTGAAAGTTAATTTTAATAATGCATGGCCAGGATGCAAACACACACAAAAAAATTCAATAGCAGCGTGTGCTTATTTTGAAGGAAAAGCGAACAATGAGCTATGCTCAGACTTGTTTGTCTGCCTTTGGTATTTCAAATATATATCCCATTCTTATTAATTTAGATACTTTTTACAGAGTGTTTAATTTAAAATAGATCTCAGAATGAATAAAAAGATGTGTTTTGTTCTATTTAGCACCAGACTAATATGTTAACTATAGATTAATGATTCAGAAAAGTGGCTTGTTCTTCTTTTCACCACTTCATGCTCTCTCAGTAACTCCTCGCCATCCATCCCAAGGTTAGTCAGTCTGTGGTCAGTTTTTAGCTGACCACAGATCATACAATTAAATAATGTAAAAAAAAAAATTAGCAAATTTTCCTAAATAAATTGTTTGTTCCCAGAAAAACTGGCTAAATTAGTACCTGCCTATAACGTCAAGTGTGAAGTCTTGCACTAATGAAAAAGGGGCAATACTGTTGGATTCAACTGATAGTAAAAAGCCACACGTCTCTTTGTTAACTTGCCACCTGAGAAGAATCACAGAAGGGAGACTGTGTGCTTGCTGTGAGCACAAAGGGGGAAAAAAAAAGGTAGTTTTATTACTATCCTTTGGCATGTGATGACGGGAACGAAACAGTATAGCTGTAACCCCAGGTATGGGCGAAGAGATGGGAAGGCGGTAAGAGGGAAAGAGCTCTTGCGCTTGTTGCTTAACACAGAGCTTGAAATGTGGTTGAGGGGATCGATCACATTTTTGATAACTGCATTTATTGTATTTTCCGGAGCGTAGCCCACAGGTTATTTGGAAGAACAATTTTTGATTTGGCAGTAGTTTGGATTGTTTATATATCCACAAATACATATGCCTGCATATGCGTATGCAGGTAAGGCAAGAGGAGGTTTACTTCAGCACATCCCCTCTTCTTCCAGCAGTCATCAGGTACAGCTCCCCAGTAATCAGCAGTCCCTGTTGCCTCTCTCTTCAGCCTCTGATCCCTTGCCTGCTCCACTAACACTTCTCAGCTTGATTTTGTGGGGGTTCTTAAAAGTTTAGGTTATCTGAGGCTCTCTTTCTGAGGAAAGGGTACAACTTAGTCTGTATTGTGTTCTTATGATGATACAGATTTAAATATTTGAGTACACTCAAGAATCCATCCCTGTGGAAAATCTTGCGACCTTCACCTCTGGAACAGAAAACATAACATAATGCATCCTCTCTACCAACCCAAAACAGCCTTTTCTAGTGGCAGTGTGAAAGTAAACTTCTTAGGTTCTGCTTTGGTTTCTGGCAAACTGTGGAGATCCCTGTTAGAGGAACTTTCTCTAGAGAAAATGCAAATGGCAGTGTTTGGCAAGAGGTGTAAGGAACACAATGACCCAGATTCATTGCAAGTGTAATTCCTGCAGATTTTGTGGTTGGCAGTGGAAAAAAAACAAGAAAAGTTTTTTTAAAAAAAAGTATTTTAAAGAGTTTTGCAAGTGCTCCTGCGGCACACTGGGCAGTGAGCTTAGTACAGAAGTCAGAATCAGGAGTCTGGATTTCTGGAGACAAAATGTTAATGCATGATAACGCGGGGACTTGTCATCCAGAGTGGGTTAATATGGTAACAAAACAGCAGCGTTTCTCCTAAGTTCAAAATGGACCTTCTCAGCAAATCAGCTGCATAATGCAAAAATACAAGCAGAAACCAGACACAGAGGTGAGTTGCCTGAGGGTCTCATATATTTCAAAGCAGAGAAATGTAATGATATCTTAAAGAGGTATGGACAAGCCAAGGAATACCTGTGGCATCTGATTACAATAATAGAAATTCTGCTGAAAGGCTTAGGAAGATTAACAATATTAACCTTGCTGTCTTATTTATCCCATCTTCTTTGATAAGCAAAGCCTCAGTAATCCAGTGACAGTGGCTCTAAGATTGTTGGTTGTTGTCATTATTCTCACTTGAAAATAAGTATTACATATTATTCAGGTTAATGTCTTCACTACACATGGTGACATACTTTTACCTTAGACAAAATCGAAATATGAAACATGAAAGAAGAAGAAACGGGGCAATTAAGTGTATTAATGTATTAATTAGTGTATTAATTACAGAGCTTTAAAAGTTCTGGGCCGTGGTCAGACTATCACTGCAGAAATAACTGTGACATCCGAAAACTTACTGCCTCTCAAGCCAAGGCTGTTTGCTTACACAGATCAGCAGATGGAAAGGATTGGCGTAGATCCTGTTTACAATAAGGGCAAAGTGTGCAAGAAAAAGAAGTCTTATCATTGTTTTCTAAAAGGAAGTCAGCAAACCATGAAGATGCCCAAGCAGATTTGGGACATGTAATAACATCTCTGCTCAGTTAACAAAAAAGCAAAACCAAACAAAGGTGAGCTGATGGAAAGTAGTCTGCCTGGCCTGTGACACGTAGGGTTTTCTGTAGGCTGAGTCTGTGTTTGGGTCACAGATTATGAACTGAAGAGTATAAAGAGCAACAGCAGCGCATCAGACTGGAGGGTAACAGCGCTTGCTTCCATAGATGTGCCTGTAGGCAAGACAACACAGATGCTCGAGATGGCCTGGCACATGGGATTCAGCAGCAGTGTGAAGCTCCTTGTTCATTTATTATCAGTGATTCACCCTGGTTTAATATAGACCAATATTCTCCTGGCTTTTTCTGTGCAAAATGCTAACCTAGCTGAAATCTAGTTTTGTTGGAAAAGGATTCGGGTGAACTTGCTTAAATAAACTCGCCCCATTTACCAACTGTAGAGTCTGCAGCTTTGGTCCCAGAGAGGACCAGCTGATGGTGGTATTTGAGAGCACTCTGTTTTCAGGTCATTTAATGAGCAACACTATTGTTGTCCTGGCATCCTATAGAGAGTGACTCACAGGACAGTGTGTACTGCTGCAGTGATCCAGGACCAAGCCCCAGTCTGCAGTTATCCCCATGTCAAATCTGAGTGGCTCCATCCAGCTACTTTGGATTTAGACTGGTAAAATAGAGATCAAAAAGCAGCTGCTTAATTTCTACATTTCCTGACTTTTCAGTACATTTAAAAATTGTAACCTTCCTATTACTATAAAGCATGTTTTTATACTTAATATTCAGCTATAAATGCTGAAGGATGCCAGACCACAAATCTGGACCCAGCATTAGTCTGCCAAAAGGCATAGTGGAACAACATGTTTATGCAAATGTTGCAGTAACTGCAACGTCGCTTAAAAACATCCAGCATTATTACACGTGGCATCTTCAAATGTGTCCTGTGCTAAATGCTCTTGAGATGCTGACTGATTCATTGAGCCATGTATGTGAATTACATGTACCAGGCCCGAGTCTCGGGCTTTTTCTTTAGACGTCTTTTTGTGAGAGTAGGCACAAGGCACTGCTGGCCTCGTTTGGGTCTAGAATAGCTGCACCTACCTCGTACTTGACGTGAGAGGCACAAGACATTAGAGAATCAGGCACAGGTAGCGTCAAAAGGCAGTGACACATTATAGCAGGTAGCCTTTAACAGCATTTCTGAGACAAGTCCTAGGACCACTGCAATAGGATCACTGGGAATTGGATAAACGTGTAGCCAGGTTTCAAGCTCTGAGTAGCTTTGCTATTGCATGGTTTCCACCCACGTTTGTCCTTGCGTTTGGTGGAGAAAAATGCTCAGGCTCAGGTTTTCCATTTTAGCACTTTTCATGAAAAAAATGGAAAGCTCTCCATGAGTAAATCTGCCAAGAGCTGAAAACCTCTTTGTCCATATGCTTTTGTCCAGTAGAACATTTCAAGATTTTTTTCTTACTCTTTTTTATTTTTCTTCTGCCCATTTAGAATGACTGCATCCTTATACACATGCTGTAGTGCAAACCCATCTGACTGCATCATCCTATTTATTTAATAGGAGAGGAAGGGAAATAGTTCTTTTGCACTGTTGGTCATTTCAGGACCATCTGGGACATTGGCACAACAAACTGGATAAGTAAATATTGTGAGAGTATTGTGTTTCTTTGTACATTCCTTCAATTTCTTGCTTCAATATAGCTGTCTTAATATGTGCAGCATTGGCTTCTCACACCATTATTAGGCTTGACTTTAAAACTGCAGCAAGAGATCTGTGTGGAAAAGTAGTGCCACATGGATCACAGTGTGTTTGCCCGTTCCACTCTGAAAATAAATGTTCCACTTTTGCCTATTAGCAGAATGCATCCGAACGAGAATGAGGAAGTTACTAATTGCTTTGAATGCTGCATCAGTAATGTATGGATAGATGCCATACTGTGGCGTAAACCATCTTGAGTGGAACTGCATCACATCAGAAAAAAACACAGTTTGCAATCACACTTCTAGCCTAGAGCAGACTCTACGAGAGCAGAGCAAGAAAGCGTAGAACACTATAAAAAGATCGCTAAATGGAAACAGCAACCTTTGCCATCTGAGGCTTGGTGATCACTGCATGAGCTGCTAACAGGGTGGGTTAAACAGCTTGCCAGTACTGAGTGATTCCAATGCTGCGTGTTTCTGCGGTTGTCAGTTAAAGCACTGCCTGCAATAATGTGACGTGTTGTTAGCGAAATGCTTTAAACGCTACCCTAAAGGGAGGGCAATTTTAGCAAGGCTTTTCTTTTTCAATATATCATCTGCCAAGCCCAGTCATTTTTATAAGGTGCAGGAGGGTAGCCAAGAAAACTAAAAAAAAAAAAGTATATATATGTATGTATGTACATATAAATTGTAGGGGGAAGGATGCTTAAAAAGTGTATTCATCAAATATGGCAAGCAAAGTGAATGTGGTGAAAAGTTTGCAGTTTTACTGCACGCTGAAGATATTAGTTGGTATTTAAACAGGACAAAACTGTAATGTCTTCACTGCCTTAGAAAAAGGTGCTGACAGCCTGCATAAGCAAACGTTTATCTCTCCCATCAGATCTCAAGCCAATGTGTTCGTAGGGGACTGCTGTAGGAGTTCGGCTGGGACTCCGGGAAGGTGCTGGTGCGCTGCCTGCTTGTGAAACATAACCCCCAGCATGCAGAAGGAATAAGTCTTAAATAATCCTTTCTTAAACTGTGTATTTCCTTCTGAATCAAATGCCCTGTCAGATAAGTCAGTTGCCAGAAGGAGGGGTCTGAGGAGGGGGTCTCCGCCAGACGCCCTGTGCCTGCTGGCCGACCTCGGGTTTACGTGATTTTGACCTTTTGGACACATCCTTTCAGATGTGAGCTGTTTGGTAGCTCCCTGCTCTAATAACACCGGACCTAGAAAATAACTGTGAAGTGAGAACATGTTTACGGTCTGTTCCTGAGCCTTTGGAGTCAATGGCAAAGCTCCCGTTGACTTTCTTTTGTGTAGGTCCGAAGCTGTAACGCTGATCTGTTTAGCCACATAGTGCCAAGGCACCGATAAGACCTTATGGCCCACATGGGCCTCCCTAGGGTCCTCCTCCACACCCTGACCAGAGACCAGGAGCCCCATTTCAGCTTCAGTCCTTGCCTGAGCTGTGCTGGAAGAGAGCTGGTCTCCAGCTCCATCACAGCTGTGGGTCCTCTTGTTCTGGACCTGACCCATATGTTGCCTTCCTAGTTTGACTTTGGCCCTTTGTCATCACCATGAACTTGCCCAGTGATCCGGGCCCTTGGTTGAACCTGGCTGGCCCCTGGCCTGCCCTGCTGCCTGGGGTGGTGGGACAAGCTCTGGCCGGAGAAGACCTTCCACCCCCCTCACCAGTCAGCCCCCAGCAGTCCCCGTCCTGCTGTGCCCCAGCACTGGGGCTCCTCTGTGTAAAACAAACCAAAAGACTAGAGCCCTAAAAGACACAGCTCACTTCTCCTTTACCACTTCCTTCCTCATTATCAGCCCCTGGTGTTGGTGAGGGAATGGCCACCATCCATGTGAGGAATGACACGGGGACAGATGCTGTGATAGTCCCCCTTTCCTCATTAAACTCGCCTGCTTTTATTCCGACTGCTTCCAGTGGGGTTATCCATCCACGATGCAACACACTGTCAGTTTACAAATTAGTGTTATCAGACATTTATAGGGAAAGCGTTTTTATTGCTGCATCGTAATTGCCGTTACAATAATTTCTACTGTTCCAAATGAAATGTGGTTTTCAACACGGTACCAGAAATTGCGTGGCATTCCCAGGTGTGCGTGCTTATGTACTCCTCAGGGCAATGTGTGTGCTGGCTTACCTAGGGAAAGTTTCCTTATGTCCTACTTAAAAAGCAGTGTCGCAGACTTCTTAAAAGAGTTTATCACTCTGAATAAAAGGTAAAAAAAAATTTCTCATTTCAGAATATATCGTTTTTCTGCCATTAGCAACATTCTAGTGCTCTTTCTAGATCTTCTGCAAGATATTTTTATTCAAAAGTTATACTTTATTCTTACTTTGCAAACTTTCTTGCAAGCCATTTACAGATCCAATAGATAAAATGACTTTCCATCAGCGATACTGAAAATGAAGGGGAGTTTTTCTCTTGCTGAAATGGAGCAGGGTGTAGCTCATCCAAACCCTTCTGGTTCCCCTATTAATCTCAGCAACCCCTTTCTATCCTAACAGGTGTAGTTCGCCAGGTGAGGCCCATTGTTGGACCTTTCCATGCCATCCTGAAACTGGAGATGAACTACGTCATGGGTGGAGTGGTATCTCATCGTAACATTGTCAACGTTCACATCTTTGTCTCCAAGTACTGGTTCTGAGAGAGCGTTTAAAATCCCAGACAAGCAAGCCGCTCCAACCTAAATCATTACCACAAACTATTATGTCATATACTTGTTTGTAAAACCCAATAGTGGTTTTTTGTTTTATTTTTAAATATTTGGTTTATAGTTTAAGACAAATAACAAGGTATTATGTTGATTAGACATAGGGTGGAGCAAATTAAGTGAGCCTGATGTAGTAGTTGTCTGTATAAATAAGTAGTGTGTAAAAGTGCTCAGCTGCCTAGTGAAATTTAAAACTTTTCTCAATGTTTAGGCAGATCTTAACTATTGCTCCTTGGCCAGATAACCAGAGTGACTGAGGATGTGGAACAAAATAGATGTCAGAGTTCATTGGGATGAATATATGGTATCTTTGGATGGAAGAAGTTTGGTAAGGATTAGTAATTTCACCTCAATATTAACTACCTTGAAGGAGTCAGATTATCAGAAAGTGCCAAATACTCGCTTTTGGGCCCCAGTAGGATGACTCTGACTAGGCACCCAGAATTGCTAATCATTTCTGAAAAGTTTAGCCTAGGTATTTAAAAAGCGCCATTCAGCTACGGCTACAAGAGGAAGTGCAAAAGGAATTCGAAATAGTAAGAGACTAACAAGCTATTGCACATATTAAAAAAATACCCCTTTTTTGTGCTTATTATTTGTTTGTAAGATTATGTTTGATTCTAATTAAACAAATACCTCTCGCTGAAATTAACCTCTTACAAGGATAAGGCATATTGGTTAAATTCCAGTCTCCTCTGTACTCAGCAATACATGGGAAACTCAGACCTGTATCTCCTGTCTGTTATAGAGTAAAGCTCTATACCTTTTTAAAATTGGTAATAAAATCAGCATGTTAAACTGTACACTTCCTATGCACCAAACCAAGGCATATGTAATAATATAATGAAACTCTCACAAATAAATGAATGTTTAATGTATTTTCTGGGCATCAAAGTAACGTATCTTTTTTATTACAGAACAGCAAATAAATAGCTCCATGTTTCAGTTTGTTATGTTTGTTAAGATATGAGGAAATAAAGAAAGTCAGATGGGAAATACTCAAATGTATGTCATGGTTTCTGCTTACCAGAAAAAATCGTGTCATATACAAAAATATATCTCCTGTAAGCAAATTAATTATATGTATGTATTACACATTCCCCACTCAAAACAGTCCGCTATTTGATCAGTCATTATTGGCGCTAGGCATTTGTCTCTTCCTTTTATACAAAAGCCCCTGAAGCGTGAGGGAATCTTTACACTGACCTGAGTGGTCTTTGAGTAAGACTAATAAAGACCCTCCTCTCTGATCCATTGCAAATAAAAGACCATATCAACGTTACTGTGTACATACAGAACTCTTCATTACATTCTCTGTGGCAGGGAAGCTTCTCTGCCTGCAGCATTCTCACTCCTTAAATGAAGATTTTATGATAACATATTCTCATAAATAGAATTTGACTAAAGGATACCCTCTTGACGGTATTTGTTCCCCCTACACTTACAGAGCATCCCAACCCTATACATAGCCTGGTTTTCAGGATGCCATCAGCTTAAAACATGTTCATTGTTGTTAGCGGCCACCTCTACAGTCCTTATGATTTTGATAAATGGTACGTATTTGCGTAGAAAAATGCTATGAAGCAGATATATTTATAGCGGATGACCTTCCTCATTCAACTAACTAATGAAGATTTTGGAAAACTCCAAAGTACAAGAGAGATAGTTGGCTTCAGGGATTACTAGCCTATGTAATTCCAATTTAGATTGCAAAGTAAATGTTTTATTACTCTAACAAAGTCCAAGAAAAGGAGGATGGAAGACTCTCCTTAAATTGTCAAGTTCTTTTTCTTGCCAGTGTAGGAAAAGTAAGTAGCCTTAGTACCAAAAATACAAAAACTGTTTCCATCTGATTTTCTAGACTGTAATTTTTGATCCTTTATTTCCTCTGTAAGTGGTATTTAGTTGCAGTGGAAAGAACTTTGGGACAGCAGAAATCTAATTTTAGGATCAAACTGATGAACAAACTAATTTACAAACTTCTTTCTGTAAAGGAGAAACCACACACCACCACACACACACACCCCTCTCCCCTTCTTCTGTCTGCATTTTTGAGTAAAAATAGGATAGAAGAAGGATTACCACTGCTTCCTGGAAAACTTGTTTTCCTACATTGTCCCAAACAATCTTTGAAAATTGCAAGCAGCTTTTTAAATAGTCCTGATGTCATATGAGAATGTTGATCCAGTAGATGATTTTATGGTTGCGTATAATAAAATTAAAGAGTGCTTAGTGCCATGGTCACTGCGACGTGCCTTAACTTTTAATAGATCAGCATAGAAAAACTAGGTAATTCAATAATGACAGGAAAGATTAAGTATTTCTCTCATCCAAACCTGTGACAATCAAGTTTCATTTGTTGCAAATGGGACAAAGTATTTGTAATTTTTATTGGCAAATCATGAAAGCTGTTCAAGTGGGAGAACGTGCTTATAAAATTGTCACTGAGATCCACTCACTTTGAGGGCTTTTCTTTTGCTGTGCTCTCTTTGGATTGAGTAGATCTAAGTTCAAACCATTTTAATTGTGGGGAAACAGAATCACAAGTAAACGAGCATTTAGAAGAAACCAACGAGAACAAGTACAGACTGCTGAGTGTTCATTAGTCTGCCTTTTAAGAGTCATCTGCTCAGTCAGACACAGAATGATATCATCTGCCTTGGGAAAACAATCGCACACCATTAAAAGCATGAGTAATAATAACACACAATTACAGATGCTGCATAGGATCAAATTACCTGATAAACTATCTTATTTGACCCTAGATGAGCATGGAGAGACAAAAATCACTCGAATGAGCAAAGGCTCATAGGTGCTAGCCAGATTCCCGACGGGAGGAGCAGCGGGTCTCAGGTTGTTCTGCCAAAAGTCAGGCATCCTGCACACATGGGAAGACTTCTTGTGTGCTACAGGGACTGCTTCTAGGACAAGTCTTATAGCAGGAAAAATTGCCTCAGAGTTATTTCTAGTGGGATTAGGACAGTTTGCCTGAGTAAGCATAAGTGTACATAGACGGTTCTGAGTAATTGGGGCCATAGCCTTGGTCAAATAAAATAATAACAAACCAGGAATATTTCAGATCAATTTGCTGATAGATTGATCTGCTTTCTACTTCTTGAGTTTAAAAATCATTTCTTGATGGATCTGTAATTTATTAGCAGATAGAGAAGGCAAAATAGCATAGTATATGTAATCCTAGCATAGTTACTCCTTTTACAGAGGGAGGGCACGACAGCCAAAGACAATAGCAATGAAGAACAAACAAGTTTCGTAAGAGTGTTCAAATCAGTACATGCCACGTATGATAGCTGGATAAGCTTGTGCAGTGATGACAAAAGTTATTTCATGATTTGGAGAGAAATACTGTGTGCCTTTCCAGGGTAGCTGTGCTAACTACAGTGTATGGTAACTCTTGGAAGCTGCTGGTGACTGACTGCAACGCTCCAACATGGCAAATTGCAGCACTGTGAATATGTCCATTATCTGGAGCTCGTGCAGCATTAATGTGTTCCTGTCTCCACCACAAAATCACACTATGCCTGAGTTTGGCCCATGAAACATATTATAGCATCCACTTTGCCCACGCAGTTCGTGACTGCTTCTGTGCCTGAACACGTGCAATCAATCAGTGCTTCAAACATGGCCCTGATGAAATCTCCTACCTTGTGCAATGCAGGGTGGAGTGAAAAACATGACCCAAGCTGACTTCTGGAGCAGAGTGAGTTACACCAGTGTCACCAACACGAGACAGACTGCGCTTTTTATGGAAGCAGGTTCAATGCAGTTGTGTTCTCACATCCATGCCAGTATAAAGGAATTAAAACAGAGACGGTTTCCAGATTAAATACAGTAACTCGTTATAATGATCTGTAGTTCAATTAGCAAGTGTATGTGGATGACAGCCCATACTTCAAGCCAGTTAAAAACATGCTTACTGGTAACTGAAGTGAATGCAATTATTATTTAATATCTAATTGTGAAGAGTGGCACAGAGCCACCAATTCAACACCGGCTGCCTTATATCATCTGGTATGTAGGTACCCCTGTGAAGACAACTCCCTCCAGGAGCGAGTGTCAGAAGATGTTTACATATGCGGTTCGTTCTACTGAACACAGAGAATATGCTCTGCTCATCAGTCAGTGTGATCTTGCTACCTTTAATTTTTAAATGAGTATTTGTATTTTTGGTCTGTTTGTGAAAATGTTATTGATGCAGAAAAAAGGTGCCAGCTGTGGCAGAAAAAAAGGGCATGGGCTCTTAGAAACATTGTGAATGATAGCCTCTAGCAATCCTCTTGCAACATTTCAGCAGCTTGGATTTAGTATTCCATAAAAGGCTTTTACAGGGATGCTGACACACTGCTTTTCTGTATTCTGTGGTGGAGTTAATCCATATTGCATAAGAAAATTGTGTATATGTATGTATTAGGTGTAGCTTACTAGAACTTTAGAACAAGAAAGCCTGATGCCTGAGGAGCAATTCACATCTGCTGGAATGGAGATGTTGTTCGTGCCATGATCATACTGCCTTTATCTTAACCAGCTGAGCTTGACGGCTTGTCTCCCAAGTCTCTTGCTCTTGACACTAGGAAGATCACTAATGCAATTGGACAAGAAACCCGCCCCAGGGATGCTGTCTATGGGATGGGCTTTCCCAGGTAGGTAGTCCTTCACAGAAGTTAAGCAAAGGATCTGTTCCCTTTGCAATGAGGTATGTTACATACAGAGCCGTTTTAATGTCATGTATATTCCAAGCTTCCCATGAAATTGCAGCAAAGTCTAGCCTGTGTCCAGTCAGGAGTAATTGCTATTAACAGATGACCCAGGAGAAGCTCATTCTGAGTTTTTCTTGTTAAATCCCAGGTTTAGAGGCAGTTGGGTAAAAATTTATTTCATCACAAGTAAGGGTGACACACTTAGTACTGTCCCTGTTAAATATGCTGCCAGATGATATCCTTTTTGAACACGACAATATTCTTAGTTGACAGCTTGATGCATTTAATGGCCAGCTGAACCCAAGACATTAAAGCCTGGCCTGGAAAACCCCATACCGGTGCTGCTGGAAGCGCCAAGGCCAAGCCCAGGCTGTGGGGAGGACTGGCGATAGTTGGCCATGGTTGACATGGTTGGACACGGCACACGTGCAGCACAGCTCAGGCAAGGACCAAGGCTGAGGGCCCCAATGCAGCTCCCAAATAGATGTGTGCAGGCCCCAGCTGAGGCTTCTGGCAGCCCTTCCTCACACCACTTTCTCCACAGTGGCCGGCTCAGTGTGACCCAGCTGCCCCACGTCAGAGCTGGCCTAGAGCACCGGTGGCCAAGCACCAAGGAGGAGTGGGGGGAAGCGGCTGCAGGGGAGGGTTACAGAGAAAGGCTGTTGCAGGTTGGTCATGCTAATTAGAGCTTGTTGGTGCATTTAGGGCTGTGACAGGACTTGGTACCCTCAAACGGGCAAATAAATCTGACCATAATGGAGAAACTGAAGAGCAAGGAAAAGATGTGGAGGAGGTTATGAGAGACCAGGCAAGTCAGAGCAACTGCTTTTACAAGTTACTGAGACAACAGCGACTTGCACAGTGGCAATAACTAGTTTACAAATACCCTGTGAGCGACCAGTGAATAGCACTGCAAGGATTTTGAGAAAGGAACGTCAACTACTTTAGCTTACTTCCACGTGAAGTCAAAAACCAGGTGTCCTGTGGGGTTGTCCCTTGCGTTCGCTATGCTGGGTGTCACACGGTATGATTTGCCATGGCATTTGAGAGCCCGCGGACAAGCGGGCAATGCGCAGCAGTTTCAGTGGCCAGATGCACCCCGTCTGGCTCCCCGTGGGCCCTGCACACCTTGACAGCCGGGCTCTCCGGAGGCTGCCTCTGTGGGAAATCCCAGGGCTCACAACCCACCACCCGCAGCAGCCTGGGCTCAGGGTCCCGCCTTGCCGTACGTGTCAGATGAGCACAGATTCCTCCACATCCTCTCCAGCAGTAATTCCCCTTACGTCGTGTCACCATGACTTCTTTCAGAGAGCTTTTGTGAATGTAAAATATTGCTCGCTCTTCCTCTACAGAAATGGCAAAATGACCGAGGGATGTCGGCTTGCTTGCAGTGAGTGCCTGGTCTGCGTTTTGTCTTTGTCTAAAATGAGATTGTAAAGTGTCTGGAAAATGACCTTGTCTTTTGTATATGGTCCATGTGCTGTATTAGATCAGTACAAAAGTAAGAGTTAATATAGAAAATTGTTTGGTTGTTCCCCCCCCCCCAGCCATATCTGTTTCATTTAACTTTTTTTGCTAGTAAATGGTGGGATACTATTTGTAAGAATAGCAGGAAAAATACTCATGCTGTGGTAAACTCCACTTTTATCTACTTTTTGCATGATGATCTACTGCATCTCAAAATAAGCAAAATATGCTACAGACAGCAGAGTAGCTTAAGTTTTGGGGGTTCAAAATTAATCCGATGTAGTTCCAAGCAGAATTCAAGATGAGGCTGTCGGAATTCAGTAGAATCAAAATAAATAATTGTGCTCCTTAATATTATTTTCTTTTTTCTTTTTGAGAAAATAAAAATCTGCTTATAAAGCATTTTGCAATTCTTTTCTACTGTAGGCGTGTCTACTGTCTTGATATTATGTCTTCGCATTTGAACGGTATTTGTTTTCCATAGCAAGGTTCGAGTTTGGGTCCATCGGCTGCCGCTGTGCTCTGGTTTTTAGTATGTTTAACACCCAGTCAGATTAAACATATTCCTTTTGATTTGTAGAAAAGGCCATTCTCTCTGAAAGGAAAAAAAAAAATCCTTCTCTTCCCTAAGCTGAGATTTTTGCTGGCTCTTTAAAGGATGTCAGCTGAGGTCTCCCAGGGATGCTCATTCCAAGGGCGTGCAGTCAGACGCCCTCGAAAATAGCGCTTGATTGTTCTCTCTTGGCCGAGTCCGAAGCGAGCGTCGTTTTGATAAAAACGCCGGAGCCACTTCTGGTTGGCCAGCACGCACTTAGCCATTAGTTAAGAAATACCAGTTTTCCTAAGGAGAAACAGTGAGAGGGACCGGAATGTGATTTGTATCCCCGGGTCCCGAGTTCGGCTGAGGTTTCAAACCTGCCTGCAGGCGGTCCCGCACCCTCGCCTGCCCTCTGCGCACCTCAGCCTCTGGCCATCACGCCGGGGCTCCCCAGCCGGCCCCGCGTGCCTGTGGAGGACGCCCTTCCCTCAAATTACCCGTCTGGTCTGATGCTGAATGGTCCTCCCCGCTCTGCAACGGCAAGGAATGCCAAAGCCGTTCCCAACATCACTTCTGCTTTCTGAGCGCCTTTGTTCCCTGCTGCCTGTGGTGAGCGCGGGAGGTGTGAGGCTGCGTGGAAATTGCTGCTACTAGACAAGAGAGACGTAAAGTACGCCCACCAAGTCTCCAAAGTCATTGATCTGATGAAAGATTTTTCATTCCTGCTGTGGCTAAAAATGCACTATCTGTTCTGTAATGAGCCTTTTTTTCCTTTCACCTTATCCTGTTTCATCTCTTTTTTTCCTCTCCCTTTCCCTTTATGGGATTCTCTTCTCCCTCTTCTTATTTTCACTCCCTGCATCCGTCTTTTTCTTTTTCTTCTATCACTGACTGAGTGTTTACTTGTAACAAAGCAACTGAAGTTAAACGTCCTCCAGACCCAGAAGAGAGATCTTGAAGAGCCACAGAAAGAAAACCTGTCCTGGGGTCACTGCAGACAGACAGAGGTACACTGTGCTTTCATACCCCAAACGTTTTACCATGGCACTCTGCATCACATCTAGATTACGCCAGGATGGACACTTGCATAGGACAGTTTATGGCCACCCTCTTTTAAATTTATTTCGTACAATTATATCCATGTACCCCATCACTTCAAGGTGCAATAGCCAATGTATGTGAAGCATGAGGCAATACAGAAGACACAAAAGCCCTTTTCTGTAAGATATTCCCATTTGGGATGGTACTTTGTCACTCCCTGTGGGAAGACAGGCCAGGCCACACAGGGGATCTCTGAGCTTCCTGCATCTGTGGCAAACAGAACATGTGAATCGACCATGCTTCATCTACACAGGGTCAGAGGATCCAGGTTAAATCTCTGCTGACCGTGGGTAATGCAGAGAAGCAATGTGAGCGCAAGATATAAACATACTTTCTCCCTTCTGCTTCCAGATCTGTTTTTCTGAGAGTTTCTCTGTGTGTTCTGTAGGCGAGAGAACTGGATGGTATCTGCTGCTGTCCTTCAGACCTGCGTGGCCATTTGGGGGACTCGCCACGCTCTTTGCAAGCTTCAGTCATGGTTGACACTTGTGCCAGTACTGCTGAAGCAAAGTCCCTCATCACGGGCCCAGACATGATTGTATTGCAGCAAGGGGCACTGGGTCAGGGGCGTGGGGAGCCACCTCATGGGGTCTGAACCACTTGCAGACACAGGTTCCCCGCACTAATTCCCGTGTCCTACCGACAGCGTGTTCTCACTTGCCACAAAATGTCATGGCCCCTCCATCAATTCATGCTACAATCAGGTTCTTAGAAGACATTTGGGGTCTGCCTGTGTTAAAAGGCAACTGGCAGAGCTGGCTTGTCCCATCAGGAGACCTGGGACTTTGAACAACAGCAAGGTGGGACTTTCCCTCCCCTCCTGCAACGAGTGCTGGTCGCTGTCTGGGTAGACTGGAGTCCAGAAGCACAAGAACGACTCTTCTCTGGAACTGTGCTTAATCACTGAACTAGGTTCACTAAATGTCATGTAGCTAACTATGAACAACTTGGAAGTTTTATGATTATATCATTGAGATATGCCCCAGCTCATGCTGAAATGATCTTTGGTAGTGATAAAAAGTGAGGATTAAGGATCTGGGCTCTTTGATGCTATTCTGGTAACTGGGTATATCATATCCAGCCCCTCCATGCCTTCACTTACACATCTGCTAGCGGCTCTAGTAACCTCAGAACTTCACTGAGCTGCCGACCACAAGGAGCAAGGAGGCAGGAGTCACGACTCGCTCCCCTTCGCTTCATCAACGGCGACTGAGCTACAGGAGTTTCTCCACTCTGCGGCAAGAGGAGCAGGTCACCAGCTGGTGTCTGACGATTCACGTGGCGCAGAGGTGCAACGCGGGATTTAATGGTATGCAGTGTTTGAGAGCCCATGAAGGCAAAGCACTGTTAGTTTATGATCACGCCAAGCTTAAGTCTGGCGTTGGTACTGCTCTGATGGAAATGGATTCTCTCACCCCATTTAAATTAAAAAAAAAAAAAACCCAAGTGAAAGAAAAGCAGTTTTATCTGACACCATGGGTGACAAATATCTTGGCCTGGCGATTCTCACAGAATGACCTTTGCAGGTTGATTCCCGAGATGGTGATAGCTCTTTTGTTTTGCTGTTAGCTGATGGTTCTCACGTGAGTGAGGTGCGGTGCAGGTAACACAGTGGTGGGGGGGGAGAGGTGATAAAAGAGAAATGCTTTCTGGTTGCTCTTGTCAGACTGACCCTGGCAAAAGCAAGAGCAACTTTCTCTGAACCTGCCCCATCAGTGACCTCGGACCTGATCAGAGGGACCACCCTCAACTCTGGATGCGAGGTAAGTTAAATTACATGCTGCTGAGTTGTCCTAATACTGCCAACATTTTGGGCAGAAGTTGTAATAATGATAAAAAAGCACCAGTGTAACGGATACCATCATAACTCTGTAACTACAGTTTAGGTTTTGAAAATTACAAATATGTGTTTAAGTAAGGCTAACCAGAAAGTACTAGATGGTGCTTTAACTGTGGCCAGCTGTCTAGTATTTAGAAATTAGAAAAGAATGTTTTTTCCTTCCAAAGTGGAAAAATTGCTGTACATTTGTGCATATTGAGCTGGTGACCATTTGTCCAGCTCTACCAGGAAGCATCAGGTTACCTGTTGTATCAATAACTGACAAAGTACTTTGTAGAACAACTTGCGCAAAACGTAAGGAAAAATGGACTCTGTAGCCTTCAACTTACGATGCACTTCGTCTCTTATGGATTAGAGACCTCATCTGCAGCCACTAAATTTCATGGATTCTTTTTTTTATCAGACCCCATCAGTTAACAATGGTAAACTTTGCTTTCTTTAGTAAGAGTGAACAGGCACAAAGGGGTCAGTTGAGGTTGGATCTGGAGATCCTCTCTTCAGTGGTGGTTGTGTACTCGATACTTCGTCTAGAGGCTGCCTCTGCAGGAGCCTTTCTGTAAGGAGACTGGAGGGAGAATGAGCAGTTCAAAGAGCAGTTTGGTCAGCAGGGCCGCTCTGGTATCTCCGCAGCAAAACTCAACACCCCCTTTCTCTGGACCCCCGTCTCCTCTGAAACACGAAGGCCATGGGTTGGCAAGATGGACTGGGAAACACCTGGTTCAAACTCTTTTCCATGGCAGTCAGTTATGTTCTAGTGAAACGGAGAAAACACTCCTACTGAAGCAAGGAGGAGGAAAAATGAGCCAACAGGATTGATCTCCTAGCTGGGAAGCGCTGGGCAGAGCTGGATGGAGGTTGTGCGCCATTCAGAGCCAGGGGGGTCCAGCAGCAGCTGAGGGGAGCTGCATGAGCCCATGGAAGGGAGGAATGCAATTGCAATAGGAGGAAGGGCTCATTGTGTGTTTGCTCTCTACACAACACCAGCTGTACAGGGAAACCACGCTGGCTCCGCTTGTTTCCAGCTGACTGTGCTTACTGTACCAGACCTGGCTTCCTATCTGCTCGGCTGCTGTGGCAGGGGTCTGGATGGCTTCTTCAGTGCAAGCCAAGGAAACCCGGTGGGGGGTTCCTGAGCTATCTAAAGTAATATTATCCAGTTACTCTCCATGACTGTACCGGGGTCAGGACATTTTGACTTTTATTTCATCTCCTGGCAATAATACTAAAAGCCTAAATTGGTGTCCATTGAAGTTAAGGGAAAGTTCATGCTTTGTCCGTGCTTTGTCAGGTGCCCAACATCACAAAGAGACCTTGGGCAAGTGTTTCACCTCTTCACACCATGTTTTACCCATTTCTTCTGTCTATGGAGAATATGTAGATGGGTACCTGAAAAACCCATGTTTTGATGTTTTGTTAATAAATGCAAGTTGTACTGAACCCTTGGGTGGCAGAGACTCCACGGGAGATCAAAAAATTTTTATTAATTGGTTAATCTTAATAGGTAGCTTTAGCTATATAAAAATGTTAAGACAGTTTGTGGAAATATTTTAAATTTATAACCCAGAAACTTCACAGAAACAGTGGAAAGGCTGGCTGGGACCACTGCAAGGTAGCGATAGTAATTGGGGAGGCCAAAAAGAAAAGTATCTTCTGCAGTCCTGAGCTCTGTGCAGAGATCCAGCTCGGCACCCATGTTGCTGAGGGGTGCTCACCACCATGTGCTAACGGGGTGGCTTTCGTTGGCTCCTGCAAGCCTGTAGTGGGATATCCTGAGCTGGGAGGGTCTCAAAGGGGTGGTTTGATCCTGCAGAGCCAGCCTAAGGCCTCAATGCCCTGTAGTGCAGCTCTTGGTCCCTGTGTCCCTCTTTCCTTGAACTGACTGAAGTCTTTAAAATGACATAAATACCTGCTTTTGGGGTGGGAGAGGTAGTTTTCTCCTGGTGAGTAGGTGGGAAGCAAAGGCCTACCAAGCAGCAGACCCAGCTGGCTGAGCATGCAGGCAGGAGGGAGGAGAGGCAGCAGCAGCCTGGGAGACCAGAGACCACGTTGTCAAGCCACCTCCTAAGGAATCAGTGGCTCCCTGGAACAGCCACCTCTCTTCAGTCTGAAAGCACCTACTGATGGAGGTGCAGGTCTACCTGAAATGCAACTGTCTGAAGTAAAAGTGAGACAGGGCTGTTAATCTGTAAGGAGCAGTCTGGGGTCTCCAGGGAATTTGGTGAGTTGGTAGCTCATGGTGCCCAGCTGCAGAGGCTCCTCCCCAACATACCAGTCCCTGTGCATTAGCCCCCTGTGGCCTTCAGCTAGCCCACCCACTCCTGCCACAATGACCCCAGGCAGACTGATAAGCAAAAAGAGCCTTGTCTGAATTTGTTCTGCTCCTCTCCATGTGGCTCCAAGACCACATGTTGTGAAGGTGGACGGTCAGTCGGAAATACCACTGTCAGCAAGGACCTGATGGGTGGGATTCAATTCCTTAACCATGGGCTTCTAGTGCCATTTTAGATGTCTCAGGGTGTCCAAGACATCTGTGTGTGGCTTGGGATATGACAGAGGACTTCCAGGAGACCCATACCCTTCTAGAAGAGGATGGAGACCAGGGGGCATCTAGGCTGTCACTAACTGCCTGAATTTCAGCACCTGAACCCCACACCAGTGCCAGGTCCAGGGCATCCTAAAGCACTGAGCCCTCCTGGGGCCTGCCCTGGTGGGGAGACAGAGGGTGGGCACAGCTGGTATGGCCGTATCTAAACTGGTGGTGACCTTCTCTCCCTCCCATAGGCGAGAGCTGGCTTCGTTCATGAGGGGCTGGATCCAGTCATTGGTGTCAACAGGAATTTCACCACTGAATTCAGCAGAATAAAAGCCAGCACAGCTTCATGCTGGTGGGCTTTCATAACCATTTGTTGACAAGCCAATGTAAAAGGGAAAATGAGGTTTAATCTAACAAAGATAACAGGAAAATATAGAATTGTGTAGACAAAAAAAGCTGTTTTCTGTCATCTTGCCACGCTCCTCAGAGGATAAGCAAAAGCAGATGCTATCAGACACCTTCCTCTTCTTCTACTTCATTGCCCCATTTAAAGCAATGAAGGAAATATGGAGGAGAAGGTTGTTCAGTATTATCTTAGCTGGAAGATGGAAAATGCAGACCAGGAAGCGACCGGGCAAAGAAACTGAAAATGCTCAACTAAAAACTGACAAAAATGGAAGAACAATGTAGGCAGAAAGAAAGATTGAACAAGAAGCTGGGGAGAGTTGGAAGTTTATGGTTTTGCTTTTCCCTTTTTATCTGATTAAAGTCATTTCAGCCCAATGGATTTACATCTAAGTGGTTGAGTGGCTGCCAGATAATATCAGTGTAACTGCCCAGATGAGAGAAAAGCATTTGATAGCTACCTGTATGTAAATCAGATAAGTTATTTATAGACCACAAACTCCAGTATACAAACCAAGTGCTATCACTTGGCTGGTTCTTATCAGAAAAAAAATGAGACCTCCCAATCTGCCAAAAGCTGTGCCGAGGGAGACCTCTGTGTGAAGTACCTCTGAAGGTCTTGTGGGATCCATCTTTGTGGATCTATCAGTAGGAACTAGTAGCAGCAGGCTAGGAAGTTTAAAACCTATTATTCTTCTATTACGTATGAAAAAGCAGAGTTAAATTAATAGTTTTTCCCCCATTCACAGAAAGCACGTAGAGATTATGGTTCAGGACGACTTATCAGTGAAGCAGGAATGAAACAACTCTGTCTTCTTTTAAATCATTCTCTATTGGTCTCCATTAACTTGCATCTTTTAATTTTTGTCTGTGTGTGAATGTACATATAAAATATACATAGACACATTTTACAAAAATAAAATGTAATGAATAGAATAATATAGGAAACCACATAAACTGTATGCCATAAATAAATAAAGACCATTAATGTGTTGTCAGAGGAAACTGTCATTGAAGGAACTCAATTCTATCGACAATATTTGTTGCCCAGTGAATCTTACCAGAGGGCCAGCAAGGGTCTGTAACTGAATCTTAAAAAGGCTGTTCAACTGAATTCACTTCAATATCAGGGATTTTTTATGGAAACTGGTGGGAGCTTTAAATGCAAAACTCTAAATCGCCCTGTTCTGCTCCATTTGACTGGAATTTGAGGACTAATCAAAAAGAGGAGTCTGAAAAAATAATCTTATTGTATTGACAGATCCCCAGACTGGGAGGGAGCCTGCAGGCTTGATCTGACAGGGAAAGAGAGAGTTACAAAGACTTGTTTTCCTATCTTTGTTAATAGTGGACGGGAAACAGCTGGAAGTCTAAATGGTTCTCTGTGGTTCTCTGCTCACAGCTCAGGTTAAGGTTACAGGGTTCACTTCTGCTCCTGATCACGAACATTTGGAAAAGTAAACACAGGTGAGGTAAATGCAGTGAGGATAGTGCTCATTTGGAGAGAGAGGATGCCATAACAAAAAAAAAAAAAAAGAAAAGAGATAAAACATAGCTATAACCAAATTAGCCATGACTAATTTACAATGCTGTGTCAGGGACCATCAGACACTGGTAAGTTCAAAAAATCAGCTTCAAACCACAGGTGCCTCACTCAAGGTTTTAAGTCCCACACATATGAGATTAAAGGAAATTCAAGAATGTAATTATTTGCAGTATGTTGAAGAGTTTACATCAGATGTTTTTGAAGGAGGAGTTTGTAAAAGCAGGTATATTATAGCCTGTTTACAGGCTAAATACCAACCTGGCGATTATGTTCTGCTTATTTAATTTCCTTTGCAATCTAATTGCATACACAAGTCTTCTTCCTCCCTGCCCTCTATGGCTCTTCAGTAGCTGCCACGCTCTTTGGCATTTCTTTGGAATATCGTGTAAGCCACTGTGTCGATATAAACAATCGCTGCTCTGTTCTGCAGCTAGTAAATGTTATATGAAACTTAATTCACGCTCAAAAAAGGAACACTCAGGTAATTGCAGCCCTGGGTTTGGCTCATAAATGCAACATGCTAAAATAACTGAGTAGCATCCATGTCTGAACTTAGACTGCACATATGTCTTGTCCAGACAATATGCTTTTATTCTCTTCTTCCAATTGCAGTTCATGGCCTGAATTTGCTTTCCTGAAGTCAATGGAGCATTGCCATTAGTTTTGACCACAGAATTTCATTAATGACCAAACCTCTTTCTCTGTCTGTCTCTCTCTCCCTACCCCCTGTTTTCTTTTTGTTTGATTCTTCTACAATGCTAATGCATTAGACCTTCTATAACACATCAACCTTATTTTTTGTTTACCAAAAAGGAAACTCTTGGTGGGGGGAGGGGAGAACCAACAACAAATATTTGATAGGCTCTGTGGATCTGAAACCATTTTCCACATGGCCAGATTTCTGAAGGTCTGCAGATGCCTAGTGAGATTGTCGTAAGAGTCAAGACAGATTAGCTATGTGTCATATTTAGGTATGTTAATGCTTTTTTTAATTTAGTCCTTATCTCCTCAAAATCTGGCTGTATAACAAATAAGAAAGTATGTGCTAAGGTATTTACAAAAAGGCATTTTTTTAAATACCATGCTTTCCTGACTAGAACATGAAAATAAAATATATTGGACTTGGTAGAAAGTAATGTTGTACTTTCCCACTGCCCACCCTTAAATTTAAACCAGAGATTATATACATAAAACTTGAAGCAAATTGACAATGGTATTGGCACTTCAACTGGGACTGAGGCACAGAAATGCTGATATCCTATAAGATACCAAGGCAATGTGATTCAACTAACTGTAAACCACCTACACAGCAGAGCAAATAATCACTTGTTAAACAGTGGAAGAAAGTCTACTGATGGAATGACTTGCAGCCTCTTCACCTTTAGCTCACGGTCAATAAATCTCATTTGAAAAGTAATACTGCCCACTTACCCTTTCAACATGAAGAGACTGTCATCACCATGCTATATAATTTCTGGCCTTGCAGTATTTGCACTGCTGACCTATTATTAGTCCAGTTATGCCATCACCACAACTAAGCTGGTTTGTCAGAAGCCAGCAGGTGGAATTGTCCCAGGTCACTGTGGCACTCATTGATGGAAATAAAAGCACTTTTCTGTGGGAAGGAAAGAAAGATGAGAGGGACAGGTCCATACTAGATGCCCCCCCCCTCCATGGGGGGGGCATCTTGTCTGACTGCAGCTGGTGGGTGCAGATGTGCATCCTGATATGAGGCCATATGTAGCCCAAGATGTTTGGATGCAGTAGGTTATAACTGTACACTTAATTCTGTTACATGTCTTGAAGAGGTAAGAAGCAGCTCAGGAGGGCTGAGCTTTATCTTCACACTGCCCTTGATGTTCTCTGTGGCCTTGAGCAAACTGTGTAGGCTTTGTCTACACTAGCAAACAGTGACGCATAAAAGGACCAGATCTGGAGACTGAAACAGTTGCAGGTAAGGAGTTGATGTTCACCCTCCGCAAACACACAAACCCTACGGGGGTTTTTTTCCAAAAAAAGTCTAGTCTGAGCTGTAGTACCAAACATCCATGAGGCTGGAGCACATTAGGAGCCCTCTTGGTATGCATCTTGATTTAGTTTTCATCTAGGGTGAATCCAGCTGGTACTCTATGACCTCTCCACAGTATAAACCAAAGCATAGTAGGTGGGGACAAGGAGGAGATTAACTTCGTAAGTGCACCAATGGTGCAAACTGAAATGCTGATGCAGATAACCCTTTTACTCCTGCTGTCTCATAGGGATATTGCTATACTAGGTTCATTTACGTGTGACCTGTTTAGCTACTATGACAATGATAGTAGATGTGATAGCATATTTTATTTCAGCATTCACTTGACAATACATAAGCAAAGATTTAATGATGTTTAGTAGGTGCATGATTAGCGGAGGTTAGACTGAAAATGAACAAGAAGGAGGTGATTCTTCACACAATGGGTAATTAAGCTGTGGGGTTCCTTGCTACAGGATATTGTAGATACTAAAACTTCACAAGGTTACAAAAGTGGCTGCATAGATTCCCAGAAGTAAAATTCACGGAGGGATATTTTTTCAAAGTCTTTCCCTGTGTGTCAGGAACTCTGAGCTTCAAATTGCTGGAGGATTGGAGAGTGTCCTTGGGAAGAATCACTATGTGCTTGCCCCACGTACCCAGTATTGGCTGCTGCCAGAGATAGGGTAATGGAGCAAGACAGACCTCTGATCTAACATGTTATAATCATTCTTAAATTGACCACTTCTTTCTTTAAAAGGCTTTAGATTTTTCAAACTTAATCATTCAACTGATTAATTTCAATGATTCAGGTTTTGAATGATTTTTGTTTGAAATATATCTTTGGAAATGACATTGTGGTTTCCCAGGGAGAGGGAAACTGGATATTCCTTCTTCCAGAATAGCTGAGGTCCTTCTACAGACAGTCTCATGATAATGCCACAAGTCTTTCCCCAAAGTTGGGAAGTGGTCCATGACGGGAAAGGACAAAAACTCTGTTGTCTCAATGATGTGGTAGAGTACTGAAAACTGAACATTGCTACTTCAGCCTCAATATTTTGGGGACTGGGCATTCACGTGTTTACACAGAACTGTGATTTCCCCAGAACCCAGATGCTTTTTATGAAAACAAATCTGTTCAGTCCAAATCTCAGCATCCCACCAAACAACCCACCAGGCAAAAAAATCCCCTTACTGGCTCACACTGAAGCTTTTGATCTGCCACTGGTGGAAAGCCTCAGTGCACACATATGATGCAGTATAAATCTACAGCTTATATGGACACAAGCAGCTAGTGTCGCTGTTGGCCAAGCTCACACTTTTCCATATTCATCAGGGCAAGTTCTGGTGGCAAAACCAGGTCTGAGAGAGCAGCTCCATAATACTCAGAGGGGTTATATACCCTGTGACAGGTCTCCTTCTCAAAGCCAGTTTGAGAACCTCCTGCTCCTCAGCAGTCTTTTCAAACCTGGCGCGGCACCGCTATCCCATCACTGTGGCTGATGCAACTCTTTAAGCACGTGTGTTGTAAACCAGGTCTTTTACATGGTCTGTGTTAAAAAAAGAAATCACTGCTTTGCTGTGGAAGGTGTTTTAACTGGGGTGCTTTTAGCAGTCCAGCATATAGGTCATTACCTTAAAAGATCACATAAGCACAACAAAGCAGCTATAAATAACAGCACAAGGTGTAAAAGAGAAAAAAAAATACCTTCGCTTTATCATAGAAGTAAGGTACACACAGTTTGGTGTGTCTATACTTGTAGTGACTATAATTCCTTTGTCCAAATTTTGGCCTCAAAGCAAGCAGCCTTCCTCCACAGTCTCCCACACAGTTACGTTCTTTGTGCAATTCAAAATGTGGATTTTCTATCAACCGGTGGCTAGAACCCGCTTGATATTGCAGGAAATACAGTTTAACCCCTTCTCCATAGACTGGGTGAGGTCTGGCACTTTTTTCCTTTTGGATCTGTCTGTCCCAAGACATAAAACATTTGCTAGGGGGTGGCAATTAGGAAATCCTATCTATAGAAGTGAAGCAGCTGGTACTGATCTATTGCATCCGAGGGATTAATAAATTCTAACAAAACAAAACAAAAAAATCGTGTCACGTTGTAACCCTCCTAGTTTGTAAAGCCTGAGTAAATTTCTTTAAAACCTGACCCCATCCTTTTACACTAGTTAATTTCTGCAGAAAATTCAGAGGTAAGTTAAACCACTTTCTAAAGTTACCTGAAAGCACATTGGTTTTCTTTATCAGGCGTATGTTTATAAGTATGGAGAACGCTGCACAGATCAAAAGCACCCTGTGCTGCAAAAAAGGAAATATATGGTAATTGATAGTACGAGGCAAACTCCCATCTCCTGTTTTCTGCTTTATAGGAGGAGCTGGCAGTGCAGCCTACCATTACTTTTGCTCAACACTCCCTGTTACGTGATACTCTTTTCAGCGCTAGGATTTTGGCAAAATCTTAGTGTTTGGGCAGAAATTTTCTACGCCGCAGGTCAGTTTTTGTTTCTTAGCCAAAACAAGCCTGATGTTTTCAAGCACAAAGCTGTGGCAAATCAGAGTGACCGTAGACCTGAGCTGATGGGTGCCAGAAGAGGGGGTGAACGAAAGAGCACATGATGCACTGCCTGTTGCTAATGAAAAGTCTAAATTTGCAGTTTTCCTCTATTAAAATGAGCATGGATTTCTCTCTCTCTTTTTTTTTGTTTTTTTTTCCTGGCATGCTCTCAGGCTGCTGAGCAAGCGTTCCCTAGTTCCCAGGTGGGATGGCCTTTCTGGCAGGCAAGCAACTTTTTCCATCTCCAAGAAAATCTACAAAAATACAAGAATGGAGAAACTTTTGAAAACCAGCAGCCTGAAAACACTCAGTCAATAGGGATATGTTAGGCTACAGCACCTAGCCACTACATCTTTTTAAGCAGGTAGAATTTAGGTGCACATCTGTTACAGGTGAAACCATCAGATCTCACCAAGCCTCTTTGGTATGGAATCATCTTAAGTTTTCATCACCAAGTGCACCAGAAGCTTAAATCTCTGCCATGGAGTACATCCTGAAGTGTCCGTCAATCTGACCTTCGAAATTCCTGCATCTTGCCTTAGGTCACGAGCGATTCATGGGTCAGGCATCTCTGCAGCCTCTCAGTTCCCTGGAAAACCCAGTTTATCAGGTGTGCCAGGCCCTTTCTTCTCAGGCACTAGACTAGACTAATTATATGCCACCTCTAGGATAGGCCAAATATTCTGAAGGGGATGTGGTCGTAATTGTTATACAACCTTTGAACAAAAAGAGGTGCTGAAAAGAGAAGAAATCTTAGAATGGAAAATGGGGTTTGAAGGAAAAATGCCTGCAGCCAATAGGGTTAAAATACTGATGAAATTAACTGTTTGTTTTTCAAGAAAGAGCATTTATTTATATAAAATCTCCAAAACCCAAGGCAATTCTCAGTCCCAAAGGTTGTCATGTAATTGTGGTATGGCATTCAAGCTGTTCTGCTGCAAGAGTCTGCCTTCAGCTACATTGCTTGAGAAAGATTAAGGGTATCCTATCTAGCTGCAGCGGCACAGATCTGTGACAATAATACTGTGGTTACTTTAGCTTAAGCAATTATATTTTGAAATGGGAATAATGAATTCAGTGCAGAGCTGGAGAAAGCTTTGTGGTGACTTTAATTACTCAGTTCTAGTTGTGTAACTGGATTAAAATAGCATTGCAGAATAGTAGCACTGTACTTGACATCCCAATTTTTCTTCCTTAAAGGGTTTTCCATGTCTTGAGCTGCTTATTTTTTCCTTGTGATAAGATTCAAGATGCCAGTTTGGATGGGTTAGGTATATGTTTCAGCAACATCAAAATTACTTTGTTTTTCTTTAGCTTTTATGTTATATTGATATATAAAATGTAAGATGCCAAAACCAGTTACTTTAAAACTATAATACTTGTTCTTTTTAGCAACATCTGTACAAAAAGCAGTATAGTGTGTTTGTTGTTAAGGGCTGCTTGCAAAGGGATGCACACGAAAAGCTGTTTGCAATGCCTGGAAGGGAACTTGATCTGGTCCAGGAGAAATAAGTGCCATCTATTGGGACTTCATCCATCAGCAATTACCATATCTCCACACACATCTCCCTTCCAGGATGTATTAGTATGCCCATTTTCAGTTTGAGGTTTAAATTTTGTGAAATGGAGCTGTGCAGTACAGGCAGAAAATGGGCAGATGCTCAAAGGAGTCAGCACAAAACAGTGAGATCTGTAATCTGGAGCAGAGTCCTGGGAGCGCGGGAGGCATGATGCTGTGGTCCCGTTGAGTTTGACTGCTACACTGCAGGGTATTTACCCATGCATTTATGCAGTACTTTGTCTCACCAGCGTCCCAGGGCATACAAATGAAGGGCAGAAACAACAGCCAGACTATCCAGCCCAATCCCTTGCAGAGAGAATGTTCTTGCAATTAAAGAAACTCACTCTTATTCAGCCAAGGCAGGTAATGGAAATGAGGTTAAGCATGCCACCATCTCTGCTTGCGCTCTCTGTATCGCAGCTGCTTTCCTGCTTTTACCCTTCCTGCTTCCTTGCTGCTCCCTCAGCCCCAAGGAGACGTCGGGTCTCTGCTTGGTGTGCGCTGGCTCCTCAGCCTCTGCTTTCCAGAACGGTGCTTCCCTGAACCCTGGGCTGAGTTTACCTAAGCATTTCCCAGGCATCTGCCTACACTCCGTGATCCGAGACAGTGAGCTAGACCTTTGGTCTGACCCGCAGCCGTCGTGTTTGTTGTCGTCATTGAGCTCCTGAGCTGCCCCTGACAGAAAGTGGGATGCGGATGTGTAAAGAGGGGTTCTTGGCTGGGGATGTGAGGCAGGTTTAGGAGTCTTGGTCCAGCGACCTTGGTCCAGGTCTCTTGCACACAAACAAAGTGTAGCTAATGCTAGTGTTTTCACTAAACCAAGATGGGAAAGAATCCTAAAGTCAAAACAATTCAAGGAACAAAGCTTCCCTTTCTCTTCTGAAAAGTTTAACCCACAGGCCAGTAGATTTAGTTGACAAAAGTATTGGAAAATCTGATAGATGCAGACAGATGCAGACATGTATAAGATATATAAAGTAGTTACCTGTAGGCATAAGGATTATAATACAAACATACTGATGTTTGTCCTTGCAAAGGTGGGAATGTCGGTATAAACACTGAAGTGCTGGTTTCTATACCATCATGTAATGGTCCGTGTTTGACCCTTGATATTGTACGGGGCAAACTTACTTACCCGTTCAGCTGATGAGCACAGAAGCAATCTGCCCCTCTGATGGCATGGTGTTGCCTGGACAGGCTGCAGGTGTCTGAAATTAGCTGAGGTCTTTTCAAGACTGTATTACAGCCTGCCTGGGCTCTGGCTGCCCCTCCGGAAAGGTGTGTATCTTCCATAGCTCCTACATCACATCTGCCAGCCCCGTGCGGGTATCTCGGCTAGCCTAAATCATCTATTATGGCGCTGCACATCTGTGTTCAGGCACCTGAATTGCTCCCCTCAGGAGCTCTGCTGGAGCCTGTATTCAGAGAGGATTATGGCCAGGCAATAGTGGATTTTCACCATTGGGAAGACCAACACACTGTGGAAGGAAGAAAAAAATTATAATAGATTACATAGGAATTGCCTGACTAAAATGCTACCAGCTGTGCATGGGAGCAGGGAGTTTTGTTACTGCTGGCAGGAAAGGGAGTAAAATGCCCACTTTGTGAGTTGGGGGAGACCCAATTTGTAAAGTTCAAATCTGCATTCAGACCAAAGTCCAGGGTTATTTTGATCAAAGGAGTGAGTATAGCCTGCTGCAGAGACAAAAACAATAGCCAGACTGGATTGGCAGAGAGTGAGCTGAAGCTTTCAACCACCAGCTTCTCATTTCTTGGAGCATTAAGCCTGGATACAGCTGTCCAGGAGTGAATTAGTACACAAAGAAGCTGCATTTGGGAGCACTGAGGCTCTGTTAGGTAAATAAGACACTAGGAATAGATTAGATTGCAGTGTGCTGACGGAACATCTGTTTTGGGGAACAGCAGGAGGAACAGAAAGAAAAAGACAATATAATGTGCAGAAGTTAAGTTTTTGACAGTATTGTCAATTATTTGAAGTATTGGATTTCCAATAAAGTCCTCCTTGTTCAACCGTTGGTGAACTTCCCTGCTGCTCGCTGCTGGCAAGGAGCTGTGTCATTGCAGGAGGTGCAAGGAGTTTGCATATAATGGATACTGCAGCGGAGAAGGGCCAGTTCAATGGCCATACTTGATTTAACGTGGTGAACCACACCACAGACAGCGTTTATGATGTTGTAAAAGTAGCATCTGCATTGCTCAGGGTTATTTAAGAACTATCTTTATTGAATCACTCATCGGGCCAGCAACGTGAATTTAACAGCACAAACCCCTCCTGCTCACCTCTTTTATCTCTCTGCATGATGTACTTTTGTCCTGAAAAAATAAAAATAACTGGTCCTGACAACAACAGTCATTTGAAGAAATAAAAATGCTGACAGGGCAGAACTGCTCAGCAGCAGATACCCATTTTGCACTTAGGGCTGCAGAGAGCTCCAAGTGCTGCATCACCAATGAGGATAACATCATTGATTTATTTCCTAACTTCACCTGCCTCTCACTGATAGATGACTGCTTATTTTGATCCCTGGAAAACAGTTCTGCACAAGAACATAGGTGCATTGAATGCTCCAAAGGTCAAGCAGCTTGAGCATGGGAAAATATTTGTGAATGAGGCCCAAAAAAACTACTGAAAGAGGTGATTTCTGGCTCAAAGATTAGTCTTCATTTAGAGACTGAGAATTTATTGCTGCCCAAACCAGCATTATCAGCTTTCTGTCAGCAACAATCATCAGGATTTCCTTTCCCAATCAACGTGAGCTGTGACCTCATCGTTGCAAAGGTGAAACCCTGACAGGGATTAAAGGCTAATAGAGAGAAATGAGGTAGCAGGGCTAAACAAAGAGGAGATTGTTACATGGCAATAGCAAACTCAGGCAGAATGTTACAGCTGAAACATGAACCACCGAGCCAAGGGGGAAAAACAGAGTATTTTTAAGAAGAGCTTGAGTAATGCTGGGTCTCTCCGTCTTTCAGTGGAGAAGGAAGGCAGACTGCCATCCTTGCCATCAGAGATTTTTGAAGCGGGATTAGCATAGCCTTGTGGTTTGTCAAGTGTTTAATTGCAATTCTGCAGGGACACAGCCTGAAAGACACTGGAAACCAATTTAACAATCATGCCTATCATTATATACACCAAATTGCTCCTGTGCACATATAATATTTAGTAGTCTGAAACAGAGATGCCGAGTCGGGGGGCAAAGTTTAGAACATGAAAAGCGATGAAAGGCAAATACATGTCTGATATTCATCAAAGCAATTTAATCCACAGCTGAATAGTGAAAAGAGGTAAAAAGGATTTTATGTTGTTGATCTGTGAGCTATTAATTTTTTTCACTCATCTCTTCACTTTCTGGAACCAACAAGGGAGGGTATTTATTCGGGGGGGGATTCTCCTCTCTTAAAGGTCACTCTTGGCCACTGCAGTATCTTTTCATCTTAAAGCTCACCGCAGACTTGATTCAAGTGCCAGTGGAAGCAGTCTGTGCCATGACTTCCAGTGGGCTCTGGATCAGTCCCTTGGGCAGTCTCCAACATACCCCTGGTTTTTCCAGCAGAGGCAGACCTGTGCTGTAGTCCAGATCCAGGTGTTTTGGAAGTTCATGGCATCCAGGTTGCTTTCTGCATGTTTCAAATGTCTTCAGCCCACCAGTACAGGGTACCATCTCCTCCTCCTGTGTGCTGGGCCCTCTTTAAAAGGGACCAGATAATTTGACCTCCCACTGGAGCACAGAAATTACCTAACAGTGCTGAAGGTACTCAGGACCTTACTGCATGAAGTCTCCAGGTTGCAATGATTTGTGAGCATACAAGTGGAGGATTAGAAACCAAATCCAACTCAAACGTACAAGAAGGGTATTGATTTTGATGTGAGCCTGTTATATTTGACATGGTCTGCTTGCATCACATCTCAATCTGGCACAATGATTTCAAGTGAATCTTAAGCAGGAAGGCCAGATGAAAACGTTTTGATGATGATGATGATGAAGTATGTATATCTGGGTCCTTGCTGATACTGAGCAGCCTTCAGAAACTACTCAGAATAAAAATATCTCTAGCCTAATGTATTTTAGGGCTTTCTGTGAGGAATCAATGTGTCTTTAAAACCTCCAAGGTGCTTTATTCTTTATACTTTAGAGATTAATGTCAGCAACAAATACAGTAAGGTTTAAGTCCTTCTCTAGTAAAGAAATAACCAACTCAAGCAATCTGGTTGATCCTCAGCTCCCAAAAGGTGGAGCTGCAGGAACAGCCTTCAGCTGCTTTTGAAATGTTTTTAAGCTTGCTCTGAAACTTGAAGTCACGTGCAGATAATCCCCAGCCCACAGGGAAGCATTAAGATGCAAGGTTCATATCTGCGGAGGGTAGCCCGACTGAAATTTGGTTCCTAACTAATGATAAAAAGACGCAGCAGCTTTTGGAGGCTGGGCAAAGTCAATGTCCTTTCTGGGCTGAATTCTGTGGTTTTGGCATGGCTGAAACTTTTCACTCAAGGGCATTCAAATATTTAATTGTATGAAAATCTTAGAAGTATTAGGATTTAGCAACACTATGGCTTGAGCTCTATTTTTTAGTGCTATCATGCTAAGAAACGTGAATCCTATTGCGGTAGAGGTATAAAGAGTCCTGTAGTAAAACCCAAAGCTATCCAACATCGAAAGGCAAGTGGCAGGCTTTAGATTTGTTAGACAGCAGTTTTCAGAGAGGAAGACACATACATCATGCTGAACTGAAGGGGAAATTTAAGCAGGCACAATATAATTACCTTATCTGGAATCAGGCCAGGAAACCAGACTGGGATCTTTATTCTCAATGAAAACTGCATGGATTTATGCTTGGCAAACTAATTGCCATGAATCATTTATTAATTTATATGGTCTCTTTTGTTTTCAATTTAATTTTTAGTGACCGACCACCTACAAACAAAGTGAACTTTTCTCTTTTTTTTTTTTTTCCTTCCTATCTTCAGTTGCGCTCAAACACTTATCAGGATCCATTTCAGTTGCTGCCTTTCTTGCAAAGTTCTTGTTTTATTTTATTTTATTCGTGCTGTTTCTGCTTCATGGATGACTGGATCTCCAGGTGCAAGAAAATGAAAAAGATTTCAAGATCTCAGCCTATTTAAATGTCAGATTTGAACGTTTTTACCAACACTTGAGTTTCAGGGAGGTGTTTTTGCAGACTTTTACAACATGGGAATATTTTAAAGACAAAATCAACAAATATGATGTCACTTGTTAACATGTCTTTATCAGGAATGAATACTGGCAGTTTTACACGGGCATGTGGCATAAAGCACCTGTATCTCCCTCAAATTACGGGGTGTGCTGGCACCTTAATTCCCACACAGTCCTGTGAAAACTCTTATCCCACAGAATTAAGATAACGTTCCTTCAAGATCTTTGGCCTAGTGTGTTTGAATACATTTTTATTTGTATTATAATCAACTCTAAAGCATGCCAGCTAGGGAAAATAGCTGTGCTTTCCATAGCATAACCTATTAAGGGCAGAGATCAGTATTACTCGGCTACAACTACCAGAGCCCTCCTCGTTTCCTCCCCCTGTCTGCAAACACACTCTAATTTGGAGTGAGCTGGAACTATTTTTTTCACTATATATATTGAAGACAGACTTGGTGTTTGCATTGGCCCAGGGCCTGACATGGCATTTGTGAGGATGAACCACAAGCATGTGTACTCCAGCTAAGCTGAGCTAGGAAAATGTGCGCTACAACCAGAAACTACCTTCTCCCCCCACCCTTCCATTTCTAAACCGATAAGGCAAGGAGGAAAGTGCACTTCAAGCTTCGCCTTTCTAACTTGTAGCCACGGCTTCCTCTCTTACATCCCACCACTCTGGACAGGCACACGCTGAGACCACTTTGCAGAGCTGGGGACAGTCAGGGCTGCGTGAGCAAGCTTCGTGGGATGGCTTTTGCAGGGGTGGGAGGGGAGGAACATGGAAGTGGTCATAAATGGATGGTGCTTTGGCTTTCTTTCCAATAATTTGCGAGGCAACATAGCTAAGCTTCATGCAGGAGAAGATAATATACCCCTAATATGGGTAGTAATTGAGCATGTTCCCAACTGGAACAAGGAGGACAGAATACTCCAAGAAGGAGGTTATAACTCCATATCCCGATTTGATCCCTGGCGTGGATAGCTCTGCCCCTAGCCACAGCTAGCAGTAACTCACACACGTTGCAGCGAGCAAAACTCCACTGTGTTATACAAAGACGAGCTCTGTAGTAAGATTAATCCGAAATGGTGCGATAGAGCGGTTTGGCACATGAAGAAACTAATGAACTGCAGAACCTTTGACTTGATGGCCACATGGTTCAGATCTCACCTGAGCTGGTAGCACCCAAACTCCCCCAGACAGAGACTCTCCTGTTCTTGGGCGTCTTTCACAGGGAATCGTGGCTTTCTCACTGCTACCACAACATCTAATACAAATAACACCTCCCTGCCTGGTAGCTTGCCTGAGGTAGACTGGTCCTGCACCAACACAGCCGATAATTGATCGTATTTCAACAGGCACCATCTTATGGTTCTACCTTTGCCGAGGGTCATCAATGGAAGCACTAGAAACTGAATGCCAGCTGAGAGCCAGGCTATTTCTGTCCTCACCGCTGCAGTATGGGAAAAGCTCCTGTGATACTGCCCTGATGGTATTTATGCTGTACTCGTTCTAGGGGCAAACCTGGACGTTATTTTCCAATAAATTCACAGACTGGTGTGAAGGAGGAATTGCAAATTGTGTTAGTATACATGAATCAAATCTGATCTGGAGTGTAAGGGCTTTCCAAGGACCAGCCACTACAGAGCAAACTAGCCCAGGTTCAGGCCCTGTGCGTTAACAGCGATGCTCAGAGCTGCAGGAAGCGATCAGATAGGAAGAAGAGAATGGGACCTGTGCACAGTGGTCACAAGGACGCTCGTCCTTGTTTGAGGTCAATGGGAGCTTCTAGATGCCCAGGTAACTTCCATTTTCAAAGCCATTTACTTTCCACCTGTGCTCAACGGAAGGTTGTTCATCGCCTGGAAGTAACTCCTACAAAACACCTTCATTCGCAGTGTGACTGGAAAAAAATACTGTCACTTGAGCTCATTAAGCTCATCTGACCAATTCGTTCAGTGAAAGTATTTCTTTTGCTAAATCAGCAAATTAGTTCTGTATTTTTCACAACATTCCTTGCGATTGTATCACTGGCACTTAGTATTTGCAATTCCAAACTTATATTGTGATAATAAAAGTAGCTCTGTGTTGTAATTTCTACCTAGATTATGCAGTCAAGGACAGATTAGGAGGCACTCTACTTTCTCTGGTTTTATCCAAACACTGCAAAGCTTTTAATGGAAGTTTCCTTCCTACTTCACATTAAAATGTTCATAAACATTTTTCATCTCCACTTCAAAACATGAACAATTTCAGAGAATTCTCTATCTGAGAAAAAAATCAGTTACTGTTTTTGGCAAAAATCTGAAAAACACTTTATTTCATCCAAATTTAAAATCTTAAGAGGATAACATCATCCAAAATTTGGAAAGCTTTGATCAGCTCTGAGACAGATAGATTTATAAACTGTCAAAAAGCGGACATAGTCTGATTGGGGTTTTTTTGTGATTGAAACAGATAAAACCTCTTTACATTTAATCTTAGCAAAAGCTAACTGAGATAGTCCACCTGAGCATCTCCTCTAAGTGAATTATTAAGAATGCAAAGGTAGACACATTGAGAAACTGCAGTTAATGTGTTTCCCTGGTACATTCCTCAGTCATTTACACATCCTCTTTTTGTTTAATCATTAAATCAGTCAGTCTTTTCTGCTTCACGTGAGTCTAACTTACATTGTTGTGTAGGGATCTCAGGAGTTTTTTTCCCTCAGAAACCTTGCAGTGATTAATGAGATGGTTTTATAAATTAAACAAAAAAAATCAAGAAAAGAGGTTTTGTTATAAAAGCAGGCTGGCTTCACTTCTTTTGGAATTTTTCCCCTTTACTCCTGGTAAAAAAACCAATCTACCTACCAAGCTCACGGTGAAGTCCTCTTAGCAAGATTCTTAAATGCCAAAGACAGGTAGGGCAGTGCTTTTAAGAGAGATTATTGGGCAGAGTGTCTGTAGAGGTTGAAATACAACTTTAAAAAGAAGGTATTTTTGAGAATCTTGGCTTGAGGAAAGAAGATGGAAGCTGCTGTCAGCCCAACTCTTTGTTTGCCAGAGGTCAATGAGTGATGAGAAGAGATTATGCAGCAAGTAAATAATATTGAGTAGCGAGCTTTGAAACTTTTCTAAAGCTTTAAGCTTGCATTTACTTCTTTCATTTCTTCTGCATTGCTCTGAATGAATCTTCTTAATTAAAAAAATCAACATCTGGCACAAACATTGCTTTGTCATGTAAACCACAGTCCTCGACAAGTCTTCTTGCTGTTTCTGGCATTAGCGGAGCGCTGCAGGTGAGCCTGCGGCTGCACCTGCACCGTGCCTGCTGCACTGTACCTGCACCTGCACCGTACCTGCGCAGGGGACGGGCTCTGCAGGGTTTTCTCCATCCACCCCTTCTTGGGAACATTATCCCCTGGACCTAATTCTCTAGAGCTTTCCATTGACTCGCATTTTTCTGCCCTTTCAGACAGGTGTGGGCAGCCCCACGCTGCCCTGTGCCAGGAATGTGCCAGGAAGGGACAGAAGGGATGCAGATGGCATTTTCTGGTTCAGGAGCCGCCTATGGCTTGCTTGGGGTCTAGTTTGGGCTAGGTCCACTGTAGCTCTGGGCTGTGTCACAGCACTACAGGTGGCCGTCTGCCCAGCACAAACTGCAAAGTTTATCTTCCTTTATCCTTCCTTCCTACCTGCCTCCCCAAAATCACCTGCCCTGTCACGCGTTGCGGGAAGGGTGGCAATGCCAGTTAGCATGTCCTGCCCTCTCGCGCTCCCTGTCCCTCATTCCTGCAGGTCCGCATCTCCTCCCTTGTGTTAAGGTGAGTGCTGAGCCACCATGTGGTGGACCGGCGTCAGGAACTAATGAAAATAATGACAAATATGAATATGAATATGAATAGGAATAGGAATATGAATATGAATATGAATATGAATATGAATATGAATATGAATATGATGTGGCAAAAGCAGAACAGCCAGATCAGGTCACCAACCCAGATGGATGTGTGGCCACAGAAACACTCGCACCAGCACAGGGTGGGAGGCGGGGAGGTGCGGGATACCAGCAACCAAGAGCAGGCAGGAGGGAGGAGGACAGAGAGTCTTGGAGTTGGCTTCCAGCCTTCCTGCCGGATCAGCCCTCTGAATCGGCTCGTTCCTCCCCCGGGTGACTGCTAGACCTCAAACAGCAGAGCGAGGGTGGGAACCGGCACCCGGGGCAAAGCAGGACTGCCCCTGTCCGAGAGCTGTCGGCTCCAACACCAGTCTGCAGCCATCGTGTTCGCCTGGCTCAGCGCCCTGAGCTGGATCATCAGCAATCACCACCAGCCCAGGAGGGAGGCCAGATAATTTCGAGGCAGACAATTTAAGTCATCTCTGGCTTCTGAGAGGTACAGTCTCCCACAGGGTATTTACTGCTCTTCCCCCCATCCTTGTCTACCTGCCAGGGAATGCCATGGGGCAGAAGCGGGGCTGTGAGGCTCGCTGGCAACGTCCTCTTGGTGTTTGCCACTGCGCCAAGGGCTGAAAGGGCCCTGAATGCTAAGAAGGGCTGAAATATGCCCCAGTCAACGATACCCCAGTAAAATACCAGCATATCAGAGCAGAGCTGCATTGCCCTTGTTTAAAGGAATATAGGAGAGGCCAGACTGTTGAAGACCAAGGTATCCTCTAAAACAAGGAGAGGAATTTCTCACAAAGGCTTTTTGCAGCATATCAATATGCATCGATATGGGAGTAAAGCAGCCCAACTCATTTAAGACTGGGAACGTTGTTAAACAGTGAACACGGTGGCTAAGTCTGCTGTCGTGTTTAAAGGGGAGGAAGAAAAGACAAAAAAAAAAGACCAAAAAAAGAAGACCAAAATGGCTCATTCACGACAAAACCAGTCATTATTTCTTCCTTTACAAACAATGGGGAAAAAAGGGAAAAGTGCTCTCATGAGAAGCTGTATGAATTTCCTTAAGAGGGTGTACTTTAGATGGAGAACAAGCTAAATTCTGTGAGATATTGGGGTTACCAAGGTAACAATGCAACGTTTTGAATACGAAAGCAAATAGATGTATAAGCCCAAAGTAAATCATTAATGTGCATCAGTATTTTTGAGATGGGTTGGAGTGACTTATATATTGTAGTCCCTCTTTATTTAATATTTCAAAAGTGTTCTTTGATTTAAAAGCAAACACTTAATAGGCCTCTTTTCAGACAATTATGCTCCCTTTTCTACACAGCACTCTGAGAAGAGACTGGTTATTGATGCCATCTAATAGAACAAACACACAAACTTGATGGAGTCAAACAGAACAGAGGGGCCTTGGTACGTCAAGAAACTTAAACACAGGCATTATTTTAAGGTTGCTAATCATCCCAAGACTGCTCAGTTTCTTGCAAACTTGCATTGGCTTCAGCATCCTGCTGAATTCAGGCTTACTGGGTCAATCTGCATTATGCTTTTTAACTGCAGCGAACAATTTTTGGTAACAGTATTTTTTAACTAAGCCTTTCTATAACAACGAATGAAAAAGTGGATATACATAGCTTGGGACTGTACATAACTTCTTCCCAAACAACTCTTATCTTCTTATTCATACCATTTTCCTTTTTTAATACAATTAATTCAGTCCAGGAGACCTGTTCGTAACTGCCTGATGAATAACTCCTAAATTAAGTTAAACACTCAATTGAAGAGATTTCTTACAGGATCATGACTTGGCCTTGAGGGGTACTGAACCTCTAGTTGCTAATGGTTGCTAATAATTGTGAATGACCATTTTTTCCACAAGATCCAACCATCGTTCCAACATCTCTTCCCATTTTCATCACTATTCTAGTGACAAGTTTGACATATTTAGCAGTGCTAAAACATGGTCATTTAAAAATGCTACTAAGTTGGAACAAATAGAGCTAGACGTACTTAGCTCATCGAAGTTTAGGACCAACAACAGAGGATTATTTCCCAGAAGAAAAAAAATACACTGCACACCTAACATTATGGAAGGGCATCTGTACTTAGAAAATCTTTGTAACTACTTTCATTCTTCTCTGATATGGGAATTGTTAAATCTGTGGCAATTTATTCAATGCTGGAGTTTTTACAGTTCATAATGTATGTCAATGATTATAAAAAACAAGTTCTTAAGAATTTAAGTAGTGTTTCTTCCCAGGATTACTTCTGGGAGCTCCTATTTGCTGTATGTTATTTGTGTCCCTTCTGTCTTGAAATGTAAGTGACAGTGAGTTCATAAGCACCTTCTGCTGCAGGTCTGAAGAACTCCTCTGGTTTCTGCAACTCTGTTAATGGTCTAACAAAACATACCTTTTCTTGCAAATCTTGCCTCTTTTAGACCATGCCGACTACAGCAAACTCCCGCTACTTCCAGATGCAGAGGACAGCCCGCTACTGGGAGCAAGTGGTTTACCTGCAAAAGTGCCACATCGGGATGCTTCTCTCTTGGGACATCCCGCTGACTGTGCTGTGAAGTGATGTGCACGTACAGAGGAGAGACAGGGCAGAGCGGCTGCACAGCTAAGGCACAGCACAAGGAGGAGGGGGAACTCCACCGACCTTCCCTGGGAAGCTCTGAGACGGGTGATGGTGCCACACCACATCACTGCTGACAGTTCCCTGAGCAGATTCCTTCCATGGATAATTAGCCTTCACGAAGCATGAATGGACTAGTTTTCTATCAGGAGACTGAATTTTAGCTGACAAATTAGACAGATTCCCCGAGGCCAGAGTTATGCAGCTTTGCCAGTCTCACTAAAAATGTGATTTATAATAGATTCCTCGGTACAGGCACTCCTTGCTTCAGGAATGAAGGTGCACACCATCCTCAGACTCTTCGCCTAACGTGATGGTCTTAGAAACCTTTGTCTTCTGCTAGGAAAAACTGACTCTGTTACCTACTTTTGATTTACCAAGTGGCTCCTCTTTTGCCCAACTGAGCGTGACAGCGCTGGGAAACTACAGCCTGTATTCAGAAGTCAGGGGTGCGCAGGTGTAAATCACATTTTAGGAGGTAAGGGGATGTTAGTTTGGGAAGTTACACCAGATGTAGCTGGACGGAGTTTCTAGCTGGGAAAGCAACTCAACAGATTTTGTGTAAGATACGTCTCTGGCTTTCGATGATGTTGGCATAAAACAGAAGCAGCAGAGCAGAGATTGTGGCCCACAGAGTTCGGGCCTCTTACCTTGCATTAATTACACAAGAAATATCTCATCCTGCTTTCGATCCTGCAGCCACCCTGCATGTTCCCCTGCACCCGGCGATGAACAGCGTGAATCCTGATGCCTGTTATCTCTGAGCGTAGCCCCCGGGGTGTGATGAGCCTGCTGTACTGATTCACCCTGCAGGCAAAGATGGCTATTTCATCAGTGCAGGGCGAGCACGGGTAAAAGACAAAAATGAAGTCTAGCAGACACGAATGCCATATTCTGCTTTATTCCCTTTCTCATCCTGCCCCTAAACCAGACAACACAGAAAGGGAGACAAACAAGATGTTTTCCCAAGCCTAATGGGAAGACCCAGAGTCTTGTGCAATTACAGAGTCCCAGGTAACAGAAATGAGGGGCAAGGAGAAAGGGGAAGAGAGAAGCCAGGAGGGGCTTTAGACTAACATAATCCCAGACCCAGTTCTTGCCAACCGAGGCTCCACCTCTGACTCACCACTGTGTCTTCTCCTTATTTACCCCTCCAGTGAAACTGGTATTTGTATTTGGTGAATATCAGGCACTTGCTCAGATCAAAAAGCAGGCTCGCCCATCCCTGACAGTGTCTTGAACACGTCTGTGTTTGCACGGTATTAATAGTTAATATTTATTTTAATTATTGATTTATATTACTTAATAACTGCATGCAGTGTTATTGAGGTACCAGGCACATCCAGAGGCTGGTAAATTATGTGGGGAGAGGCTAATAAAACCCATGTAATCTAGATCTAGCAAGTGATAACGTGTGGCAGACAGATGCAGACACAGTGGGCTGACTTATTTGTATGAGTTTCGGGCTTAAGTAGGACACCGCACAGGTGAACAGATGGACAACCCTCTCCTTCAAAATTTGCTTTTATCTCCATGTGAGCTGGGAAATTCATAGCTCCGTAGCATTACTGTTCCCAGTCATTAAAGAGTGTGGGTTTTTTAAATTTAGAAAATCAGAATTCTGTCATGTAAATACAAATAATGACTTGTGCAGAGGCCAAATCTTATAATCAGCAAATGCAGAAGGAAACTATCTAATTTCATGTATGTTTGTGGCTGCTTAAGGAAGTTAAGATGGCAGTTTAAAAAAAATAATTATCTATATATCACTTAACCTTAGTCTACTGACATGATCTTGTGGGAAAAAAACATATAAAACATGAATGGATCAAAGCTTCCCTTCAGATATATAATTAGATGAACTTTTTGGACAGCCTCTACATACTGGTTTAAAAGAAACATTATTTTCTTTTTTCCAGGTCCACACATATGACAGCAAAGTTTCATCAGATATTTCTTTGGTGTGTTAAGGTTTTGAAATTAAAAGGCAATAAAATATCCTCTTATCCACAAATCTTCTGCAATCTTCTGAATATGTTACTTTAATAGCAATATTTTTTCCCTTTTTTAAAGTTTAGGTTGCATGTTTCTTTCAAAGGAATATAAAGCTGGCGTAGGACAATTCTAAGAAAATAAGATCTGAGATTTTTAACTAGATCTTCATGTGTTTCATAGTATTATATCAAAGTTAATACTCACTAAACTTCACTACTCTTAAACTGCTCTTATAGTTGCAAAAATTGACAAAAACCTAAAGAAAAAGATTCTGGAGAATTGAAGTTTGAACTCATTATTTCTCAGTTCTGTATCTGTCAGTCATTCAAACAGCTGCCTCTATATAACTAGATATACTTTGTCCTCAGAGAGAGACAGAGAATGTATGTGGTAACCAATGGCATCTTCTAACATATTTTTTCTTAAGGTGACATAAGACTGGCTTTCATCAATGCTCCAAAACCAAACTTTGTAGGTATTTTTTTCCTAACACCTAAGATACAAATCCCAGTCCTGTTGCCTTTGTCTTATAAGGCTTATCTGCTGACACAGTATCTTAGGTACGGACAACCTTTTATGTGATTTAGTTAGCTCCTAATCTTATTTCTGTGTAGGCTAAATGAAATGCTGCAAATTTACTTATAATCCCCTGTGATTTAAGTTTACAATAAAGAGTCATAGATTCATTCATGAAATTATTTTATATTTCACAAATGGAATTAACAAATTAAATGAACTGAACATCTGCAGTGAGTAATATGAACTCAGTATAGACATTGAGAGAGATGATTTTAGGTTGAGTTCTGCAGCCCATCATTTCACCTCCACTAGATGTCAGTCTGTTGACAGAGCTGGAGGGGTTTAATCCCTGTTTCATAGTAAGGAGCATGGTCAGGATCACAGCTACAATTCTTCACTTCCAATCACCAGCAGTAACCCAAAATAGGAGACACTCTGAGTCACTATATTGGTTTTTCTTGTTCTTTGCTCTTTTAGCCCCTGTCTTTTCCCTCCAGCAAATTTCTCAGCATTGACAAGGTCCACCAATGCTGATAAATGGGAGCAGTGCTGAGTAACGCGGAATTCCCTGTGGGCATTTCCTTTCGCTCATCCATTCATAAGGGGGCCAGGCTTGACACATCTACTCAGGAGGACTACTTCACTTGTGAGTTCCTCGAAAATATTAAAGTGCATGCCTTTTTACTCGCTGACAGCGACCAGGTGGTGAGGAGCTTTTTGGTTACTTCTGTTCCTTAGGAGGGATACTTATTTTTATTTTCTGGGAAGAAGGTATAATTTCAGAAAGTGTTCTCACCACTCCAATAGTATCTTTCTAAGACAGCTGAAGGAGCCAGGCTTGACTGCAGGCTTAGCAGATGAATTAAAATTCCCCAAGCAGCAGAATCAGGATAATATTTCCAGGACCGTACACAGGATTTTGGAGGGTTTTGTACACAGATGCTAACCAGTGGCTTCTGCAGCCCTGAAAAGGTAAGTTTCCCATGTGCAGCTCTGTAAACATCATGCAAGCCCAGCATGTCAGGTTTAATGTGCATGTGGAGAGTGACTGCACACTGCGTGCAAAGGCAGTGAGTCTGCTTGAACTCTCTGTCCTGTAACACAGTTACTCTGTGTATACACATAAGCCTGGTGAGCTCAGTATAGAGGACAGGAGTGATTTATGTGCACGTACTTAATAGTAACTTTTTGGATGCTCAGCTGTCCAGGCTGCTGAAGTCCAGAAAAACTGTTGCTGCTACCAAAACACAAGAAAAGCCAAGATTTTCACAGGAGAGATGAGATCCGATTGTATTTGTAAGGGAAATCCATATTATATGGCACAACTTTCAAACTTGGCACTGCTCGTAGGAGCATTTTCACACAGGAGTCTAGGACTTAAAATAACACTGGATAGTTGAAAAGGTCAGAAGAGGAGTCTCATGATCAGTGTCAATGGCAGCCTGCCTTGTGGAGAGAGATGCCCTTCCCTGCTTTGTGTACTGCCTGGAGTATCCCTGTCCTTTCCTACGGTAACTGAATTTTTTTCCCTGCCACAGTGTTAAACTATACGATTGTCACCTGACAGCCAAAAAGACGAAAAATCAGTGACTTTTTTAAGGTTTAGTTTTATCCAAATTTGCATTACCTCAGTGTACAGGAAAAAGAAAAATGCCATACAGAGGGTCTGACAGTGAAGTGGACTGTATCGCACCTTCTCCTCTATGCATCCATTTTCTATTTCGGCTACACTCACCTCCTTAGTCGTCCCCATCCATACTTACTCCGGCTCTCACAGAAATGAGAACATCACTCCCCATGTGCCAGTCTGAGTCCTGATTTAGTGTATACTGTACAGTAACATAGAATAACTCCCCCTGCTTTTTACAGGTCTCCCCGTCTCTGATACGCCACATGCCATGGTTTTATACACGCAAGCAGGTGCAAACACACATGCAGGCATGCACGAACTGAAGAGGACGTCCACTTCTGTAGCGGTGGGTGCTGTGTGCTGCAGACAAAAGGGATCCTGTTGTGCTCGTCAAACACTGGGGTTTTAAGCAGGCAAGCCCTGTATGCGATGCTGCTCCTGCAACACAGAAGTCAGTACGGGTTTTGCCACTGGGTTCCGTCCAGTCCTCGTAATTATATCCCAAACACTCTGTCAAACCCTGTAATAGGGAGATTCTCTACCTGTGAGAATAAATTTCTAAACAGAAGGAGGCCTCGCCCTGGCCAAGATTTTTGCTTTGCTTGTGCCCTGGCAGCATGGGAATTGCTTCTTGTCACAACTACATCAAAACGACTGGGAGGGAAGAGGTCTCTGCGGCAGGGGAGAGAGCCGGGAGAAAGTGGAAAGGCAGGCAGAGAGAGGCACTCATTAGCATCTCCAGAGGATGCCCAGCCAGCTCACATGTACGTTCAAGCAGCCCAAAAGGTATTTTCAGCTGGAGGATGAGGGAGGTGGCAGCTGCGAAATGTGTGGAAGGTGTGCGGATGGAGCGGCACACAGCGCATGTGGGTCGGGATGGGGAAAAGGAGGAGGTGGAAAATAGCAAGAGCTTTTCCTCTGACCTCGGAGGCAGCTGTTGCCAAGGGCAAAGCCAATGACAAGCAGGGAAAAAAAATGACCCTGCCCTGGGTGCTTCCTGGTCCATACTGTTTAAAATCGATGGAGAAGAGCGGAGGCGATGAGCCAGGGTGGATGCAGCCCTCACACTCCCAGGGCTGACACGTACTCTACTGATGTGAAAGACAGTCTCTGTGTCCCTTACACACAGAAAACTGCAGGACTACGTAAGTTAGCGTACACATAGCCTCCTTTAACTTAGCACCAGCCTTCTTACAGCTGCATTTCTTGCCATACCAGACCAAAACCTGAGGTTAAATTCTACATAATATAAATCAACTGGTACATGAATGAGGTGAAATTCATGTACTATGAAATTCCCCAGGTTATGAAGGAACTAGACTTTGGGTAACAGATACCCTAAGCAGCATCCCTCTGATTCAGCTGAATAGGGCAAGGATTGTGTCCTTCCGTACACTCATGCAGTTGCCCAACATGATGATGATAATGCTGATCCCAACAAAAACACTCCATGCAGATGTGGCATAAAAACTTTGTGAAGGGCAGATGACAGTTACAAAATTCCTCATTCACTCTGGAAATTGGGACTGCATCTAACAAATGAGGCGAGAGTATCTGCAGGGAGTCGGAGCCCGACAACTGCACAGCAGACAGCATTTCATCCGTATTTACTTCTTGGAAGACATCGTTCGTTTCAATGACAAATTGCAAGTGCTTTGAACATCTCCTCCAGGGTCTTGCAGGCTTTCTTTCCAGATGGAGGGATTTCTTTCTTATGAAGAATTAAATTTATTTCCGCTATTACATAACAAAGGAGTGACACGTACATCTCAACATCAAATGCAACCGCTCTTTTATGGCCCTCGGACACATGTGTAACATCTCATCTGAAGCCGAATAACCTCTTGAGTTGTTGGCTTGGGACTGGAATAGCTATTCTTGGGATTAAGACAGTCTGCAGTATCCATTTCATATGAATTCTTCATTGCTCTTGAATACCTCCAAATACCATAAAAGCTGTTTTGTGTTCCACCTCTGGTGGTTAAGAAGAAGGTGGTATCTCCTCTCAGTGTGCCCTTCGCCCTCTTAACACAGGTGTTCAGAATTCCTCAGCTAATTACTGTAATTTGCCTGGTATAAGTGGGAAACTGAGGACCAGCATAAGGGTACGGTATGCTCCATGGCTCAGTGGATCCGCCGTGGGACTCACTGCTCAGCAACAAAGGCTAATCAAAAGCATTTTCCCGAGTGCATCAATCAATTTCACTGGATCCTATTAAATACCATACCAAAAATAAAAGCTTTGGTCTACAGCTTCAAAGCTCTGTGGCCCAAGTCATACTTAATCTAATACAGGCCCAAAATAAGAGACAGAAAACTAATATTTATGCCGGAAATATAACATGCTGCAGGATTTGCTTCTTTAGTGTAAAGTAACTTTTTCCAGAGCCCAAATTTTATCTTCTGATGGAATCTACCTCCAATAAAAAAAGGCAAGGCTAGTATACATCTTTTGATTAAAATGAGCGACCATCTCTCAACATTTGAGAGGTGAGGGATTCAAAGTCTTTGACCTGCTTTGCCTCCTGCAGAAGCCAGTGTTTGCTGAAACAGGGGAACTGTCTCCCTCCAGAGTCTCAGCTGTGACGGATCTTTCTCTGTGTCCAGCTTCAAACACCGGTGACTCAAGAGACTGGCCTACCTCTTAATTTGATGCAGAACTCTTAAAAATAGGTTCTGCATAATTTTATTTTCAGATGGAGTAGTCAGCTCTAGGTGGATTGTTTCCCTTTTTGTAGTTCTCTAAATCTGTGCTAAGAAAAATGAAAATTATTTAGATTGTAAGCTCTTTGGGGGAAAAACTGGATCTTTAAGGGATCTGCCTGTGTTCACAGAACCAGGCAGATAAGATGAGCTCAAGATATAACACCTGTGAGTAATCTGGTAAAAATGACTAAATTCTATAATTGATATCCCCGAGACCCTGCAAAACTCCCTTATGAGAAGCCTATCTCAAAGTATTGCATAGCCTTGTAATAAAGGTGGTTTCGAGTATGTTGTTGAGAATGAAGGTAAGCATGGAAAGACTAAAATGAGGAAAACCAAAAACGCTGTGGCTGTTTAAGGCAGAAAAAAATTCAAAAGAGATCATATGCACAGGCAAAACTATTTTTCACAAGGATCCACGAGTAATAATCAATAATACTGATTGAGGAGGCATTTGATGAAACAGGCAGCAAGTCTAAACAGGGTAAAGCTGACCTATGGAAATTGTTGGAAAAAGATATCACCAAGATCAGGACTCTGTTAAGATTGCCAGAAAAGAGACTCTCTGTTCTGCATTGCTTTCTAAGTGTTCTTAAAAAGAAAATAGTTATACGTGGAGCTGCTGTGTGCTATCTAACCTTGCCCCGGGGTAAGCATGAGTTACTTTTGCCTTCCTTTATGCCAGCTGGGGTTAAGTTGAAGACTTAACAATGTACTGATTGGAATTAGAGAACTAATGCATCCCCATAGATGTCTTGGACATCTGTGATCTAGTCTGTATTTTCAGCTATTTGATCTGAAATATTTTGCAATGTAACTCATCAGTGCACTACATGAAAAATCTGTATACTTAACGGAGTAAAAGCTGGTTAACGGTCACCTTAAAACATCAGATGTCATTGAAAAAAATCCCTAAAGAGAAATGTTTATAAGGGGTAAACAAGAAATTGTTGCTTACAAGATTTGTGTTTGACAAAAGAGAGGCAAAATGGCAAATAAAAGATGATAAAGGTTGAATAAAATTGGACTGCTGGGCACACTGTGTCTCTTCCCAAACAGGGCAGGATAAAACCAAATACACAATTGCATATTTGCAGGTAATTTTCACAGAGCACGTGTGACTGTCTTGTTGGATTGCAGTGTACACTACTGCTTCCTTCATTGAAGTTGTGATCTGCTGGTTGCCCAGACCTACGGAACCAGTGGTCACCGCGAATGTGCAGAACAATGTTGTTACGTGCTGTAGCCGTATCTTCCCCAGAGTCATCACCATCGGGCACAACGTACTGACCGCAGCCAGGACACTTCTGATGCTTCTTAGTCTCGAGCTTCATTGCAGTTGAAACAAATTACTCTTTATTCATGAACAGGCAATTCTTAAAAGTAATAGGAACTGCTAAAAGGAAGAACTTGCATGGTTGCAAGGGGTCTTGCCCAGCATCTTCTACTTACTTAATTTCTACTTGTCATTTGAAGCTATTTTTGCTATAGCGCTGTCAAGAACTGGTTGTTTGTGCATGAGTGATTACACAATGTACCAGGAAGAGGCTTGGAAATGGCACTTACTAACGTACAAAGAAGTTTGACAGCGGACATAATAAAAAGTCCACCCCACTGGTAACCCAAGACATGCAAGTTTATTTCTAAAAGAGGGCTACTGCCTTCAGACACCAGCTGTGTAGGGACTAGCTCTGGGATGGCAGCAAGGTCCCCTCCGCTCACCGCAGCACCAGGCACCGCTTATGAGGCCTCAGGTACCGGGGACACGTGGGGAAACTTGGAGGAAGGCGTCAGTGGGGAGAAATGAATCACCAGTGGGTTTTTCTGCCATACGCTTTCTGTTGGAGGTATTGCTTTCACGTTCCTTCAACTATCTTTGGTAAATTTAGTTTCGTTTCAGTCTAACGAGGCTTTTTGGAGTATTTGGCCACAATTAGTCTTTTTATCCAGGGGAAGCCTGTGTTTTTTTTTCCCCAACGTGTATGTTAACTTTTCATACACATGTTTACAACATGCTGAAATATTTATTTGGACCATTTAGAGGCAGGCATCTCTGGAGCGGATGGGAAGAGGGGCAGGACCAGGTCCGTGGTGCGCAGCCTGCCTTCACCCCGCTCCCTGAGGAGCGCCGAGGGGCGGCCCCGAGGGCCGGCGCGCGGGAGGCGGCGGAACTGAGACCTGTCCCCACGGTTGGTTTTTCATGGGGGGGAAAGCGAGGTTTTGCGGCCCCACGGGGAGCGCGACGCCGAGCGCCCGCCCGCGCCCCCACAGGCGGGGCGGCCATTTTACCGCCGGGCCCCGGGGCCGGCCCCGCGGGGCGCCCCGCCGCGCGCACCGCCCGTCCGCCGGGGCCGGGCCGCCGCCATTTCCGCGCGGCGGGGGGCGGAGCTGGGCCGCGCCGGGGCAGGCGATGGCGGCGGCGGGAGCGCTGCCCGCTGCGGCGGCGCGGCTGGGGAGCGCCGTGGCGGCCGCGCCGGAGGCCCGTCTGGAGAGCGTGCGGGCGCTGGCGGGCCTGTTCCGGGAGGCGCAGCTCAGGTAGCGGGGAGGAGGGGCCGCCCGCGGCCACGTGGGCCGGGGGAGGGAGCTTCGGCCGCGGGAAGCGGCGGTGCCGGCGGGCCTGGGTGGTCCTTGCGGCGGCGCGGCCGCCCGCCCGTGTGCCGGCAGGCAGGGCTCGCCTCTGCTCCGAGAGCAGTCCTGCCCCTCGGGGTGACGGCTGCGGGCCGGGGGCTCCGCGGTGAGAGGGGCCCTTAGTGCCCACTGAGGGGCGGCCGGGTGCCGTCGGTTCCTGCTGTGAAATCTCTGACCCCTGGGGGCTGTTCGTGGGGAACCCGGGGGTCACTTGTGGGGGCAGTGGGGTGACCTGTCCTTTCTCCTTCCCTTTCCCTTGGGGGTGCCATGGGGAGCGGTCAGTCTGCTCGCGTCCCTGTGCCTGTGGCAGGCCCAGGGCAGGGAGGAAAGCTTTGTGTCTCCCAGTCGCAGATGACAACAGTTGCCCTTCTAGGCAGGTACGCTGAGGTGGGTTGTAGCTGTGGGAATAGCCGCTGTGGGGCAAAAAGCCACGGTGAGCCCTGCAGGGTGGCTAGAAACGGGTAAGACATGCCTGTGTGAGGCCCTGCTGGGTGACAGTTCCATGCCCGCCTGAGGGCAAGGCCTTGGGACGAGGGTGGTGGTTGTAGGCCTTGGCGGCCGAGGGCACGTACTGTGCAGCAGGATGGGCTGCAGTGGCTTCAGTGGGAAGAAAGGTTGGGTGCCCCTTAGTAGCTTTAAGATAGGGAGAGAAAGTCTGAGCTTACTGGAGGAAGCAAGGGGCTGGTACAGAGCATTGCTGTTCCTGCAAGGTCGGGTGGACCTCTGTGATACCACACAATGCTGCTGGCTTTGGCAAAGGTTGGGCATGCAGAGGTTCAGCTGTGTGACTGGGCTTAGAGTAATGGTTTCCACTCTTCCTGGAAGGTGGGAGGCAGCATAAGTTGTTGTGAAGGTCATGCTCACTCGTCCTAACAGCAGCTGTTTGAAGGTTATAACACCTAAGAAAGAAGAATCAAACTTTTTAGCTTAGCATAAAATTGTGGTAGTGTTTTGTTTTGGTTTTTTAAAATTCCCAATACTATTTTTGTTAATTAAACCCACATATAAAAGTCGGGGGTGGGGGGGGAAGATATACTTAGAAATATTCTCTTGTGATCTTTGTGTGTGCAGGAGACCTTCTGGTGTTCATCTCAATTTCTCCAGGAAGAAAGGAGGACCTATGCAGATTTTGGGCTTACATGCTGATGCTTTCTCTGCCTGTTTCTTCCCTTCCTCCCTGAAACCTCTGCCACTGTGTTTGACAGAGAAGTAGATATTCCCCAAAATAGCCAAGTTTTGTGGGTGCAGGTGGTCTGGAAGAGAGACACTGTAATTGCCCTTCCAGAAAGATGAGGCTGTAGTGTTAGCTTACATCCTATAGGACATGACACAATGGATCTGAGAGCAACTTTGACAATAAATTTGCCAACTGTGGAAAATACTGTTGTTGGTGCTGTTGAACCAGAAGACACAACCCAATGGATGTTCGGTATTTAAAGTTGTGATATTCAGTGACAATGCTCTTGTTATTACGTGATTGTTCAGTGCTTGTGGAAACAAAATAATTTTAAAATATGAGTTCTAGTGGTCTGTAATTCAGAAGCAAATAAAGTGAGGAAAATAGTGCCCCAACTACGAGACCATGGTATGGAATTTGGGAGACTTGAATTCAGCTGTGTGCTCTTCTTGAGACTTTCAGTGCTTTTAAGCAGATGACCTGATTTCTTTATGCTTCCATTATTAATCTACAAAAGGAAGAAAATGGCTTTATTACCAGGAATATTGTGAAGATAAATACTTTAAAGGCTTTTTAGGTACTCCACTTACAGGAGTGGAATGGTATAAGTACCTAAAACATAGAGTGGAAATACAGAATTGCAAAATTCTCGGTTTTCCTCATAATTCCTGACTAGTTGCATGATTTTTGGAGCCCTAGTCTTTTGAACAGGGTTGCATTAATGTTTTTAACTCTGTGTTCACTAGGATGTTATCTTGTAGAGTTTCTGTTTTTAACAGTTGAGCACTTAGATCTTACAAGGAGTGACAGTAATCTTCCTTTTGGCATGGATGCATGAATTCTAACTCTTTGTTTTGACTTAACAAGAAATTGTGCGTGTCTTCCTTGTCTGAGGGCTGGGCTGTTGTACCCTTTGCTTCTGCTTCCTCTTGTATTCCTGCAGAATACTTGATACTAAAATCAAGGACAGGTGGCAGCAGCAAATTGTGAAGGTCCTGTCTTAAGCAACAAAACATAGGAAACAGAAGTTTTTGGAATATCCACAGAGCAGTTCTGAATGAATGTCAAGGCCTATTTACAAGAGAAGGTATTTTTTCACCTAAAAACTCCTAAACAGGCTCCTTGCTAGTTTTATAAAATAATATTTAAAGATTAGGAAAAAGGTTATGGAAGGAAGATATTTTCCTATTTTAACTTTTCAAAAATACGTTTTAAATACTCGTAGCTGCTGTTTTTATCTGTATGTGAATCTTTGACATACCGCTGGAAAGAAGATTATTTTTTAAAAATGGTTTTAAGCATTGCTGTGGAACAGTTACCTGAAATCACTCTTGACCTATTTCTTAATGTTAGCTAAACACTTCCTGCTCTCCTTGCTGATTTGAGAATTTAGTTTTTTGTGCAGAAGGATGATTTTAATTAAAATTCCTTTGTAGTACACACTCAAATTGCAATGATGTATAAATGCTTAAGTGCAAGAGTCGCATCTAAATTTTCTCTGAAGAGAATCCTGCTTTACCAAACAGCTTTTAAGTCAGTCCTTGTTTGTTTGGAATAACTTTTGCTTGTTTGGTTAGGTTTTTCTGTTCTGTTGTAGGAAGAGAGTTGCTGTGGGCAGAAACATCTGGCTTGAGCACTTTAATTTTCTTTCATAGCGTGCAAGAGAGAGATTTGGAGATCTGTCTCCTTGCTGATACATAAAATCCACATCTAATTCCACATTCGCGATGAGGACAGGCATTTCCTTGTGTATTTCACGTTTGCTCTGTTAAGACAGGCAAGAGTTTAATCTTCATATTTTACTGGAAATGTCTACGCTCTTTTTTTTTTTTTTTTTTTTTTTTACTTTCAATCTAATATTAAGAGAAAAGTTGTCACGATGGCCTGGTATGTTTGTGATCAGTTATCTGACTAAAACTTCTGTTCTGCTGCGTAACTCTGTAACAAGAGTAGAAACTTTTCCAGGATCTGCATGACTTTAAGGTGTTCTTTTAACAGCAGAGTCACAAGAATGCTCACAAAAGTACTTGCAGCTTTCTTCATTTCTGTTTTACCAATTTCAAATAATTGAATGTTGTACAGTAGTACATGTCTTTTACTGACCACTGGTTTCTGTATTTTGAAGTCAGGTCAGGAAATGACCAGTTCCGTGTGATAATCTAACACACAGGCATAGGCCATGTGTTGGATTATAAATATAAAGGAAACTGGAATTGGACTGCGAGATTTCCTATTTTAGAATAATTTCAGTGTTTAAAAACTCAGCTGACTAACAGCTAATGGTTCTTCATGGCATCTTCTCTCAATAGAGAAAACATGGCTTTTGTGTGTTTGGGACAGGGCCTGGCTGGGCGCTCCTTTACCAGACCGTAGGTCTTCTAATGTTTAGAAAAAATTGCGTCTGGATACATTTACCATGTGTACTGTGGTACATCAGCAGCAGGAGCTGTACCACTTCCTGTAAGTTGAAGGTTCAAGTCCCATGAATGTTTTGTCTTATGTCTTAAAAACAAAACCAAATTCCAAGCCTTCTTTCTAGTTATATAAGCTCCACTGTTTTCTTTATGACTGAGGGCTAGCTCTGCATTTTGTCTTTGTTGTGCCACTTTAGTATTTTCCCCTCAGTACTACACCACTGTAAAATGTAGCTTCACCTCCCCCCGCCCCTGCTGTAGATAATTCTTACTGATGCTGTGGTGGGGTTTTTTTGGTGTTTTAATGTAGCTGGAGATTGTGTTAAGTGTACTGGTCTTGATCAACTGTGAGGTTGTAGAATACAATACGTATTTCCTGGAGATCTGAAATCTTATGTTGTAGTAATTTAATGATATTTGTGTACATTGTTGTATTTCTTACAGTGCAAGTGCTCTTCCTTCTTTAAGTCTACTCCACAGCCTAACAGACCTCAATATTGGATGCGCCTCACTGTCAGTAAGATATAGATGAACATGAAAGTGTCACTTTTGGAGCAACAAGAGTGATAAGAGGCTTAGAAAACGTGAACTGTGAGTAAAGGCTGAGAGAATCGGTTTTGTTTAGTCTAGGAAAGAGAACATGGCAGGAGCAGAGGTGGGAAATATGATAGTCTTCAGACATGTCTTAAGGGTGTTACAGATAGGATGTGTAGATGTGGTGCTTAGGGACATGGTCTAGTGGTGGAGTTGGCAGTGTTAGGTTAATGGTTGGACTCAATGATCTTAAGGGTCTTTTCCAACCTAAATGATTCTATGGTTTGGTTTATGGACATGTGATCACTTGTGATAAAGAGTAGGCAGAATTTCTAATTGTGCAAATGTTTAGACATTTGAGCAAGCAGCAGAACACAGGTAATACTGTATCATCCACTAATGTTTGTTCAAGAAATTTTTAAATATTACTTTAGAAAGAGTTTTCTGTGTGAACGTGTTTTGTTTAATATTACTTTCCGTTTCATCTCACTTTCTTCTGTTCATAGCTTAGGAGGTATTTCTCAACCTTATGTCTCAGATCCTAACTTTCCTGTTTGATCTTGAGTACATGATAAGTCTGTTTAAGGTTCAGGGAGGCTGCATCTGGATTTCCCTTTTTTGACTCTGGTCAGAAGCATTGGATGAGCTAATTTATTGAACTTTCCTGTAGCAATGCCATAAACACTCTTTGGTGTGGCTTCTTTTCACCAGCATGTAGTATCAAAACTGAGTTAGCAATGTTTGTAATGTGTTGCCTTTATCTCCTTTCTGAACATAAAATCAGGGGAGAGAGTACGTGAATAGCTGTAGTTTGGAAACGTTGTGCAGATCTGCGTGACAGATCATCTGCAGATGTGCGTCCTGGGGAGTCTGGTGAATCTATGTGGTGCAGCAGCATCAGCGCTCTCATCCATTCAGAGTATCTGTGTATGTGCTTATGGTTTTGTAGTGTTGTTTTCCTAGGTCTTGATACTGTAAGAAGTGGCATGGTATTTTTTGTGTTGGGTAGTTGTCTGCTGAAGGAGACAGGGTCGACTTTCTCCCTTGGCTTTGATTCACACACTTCAGAATAATGGTAGTGCAGCCACCGACTTTCTTCACGACTTCTTTTTCTCCCTCTGGTGAAATTTGTGGCAGGCTGTTTTATAATGGAGCTTCTGATACCTCCTTCTTCTGAAGCATCTAGTGCTGGACATTTAAACTGTGTTCATTAATTAAATCAATTTCCTAATTCTTAAAATAACATGCAGTGTCATATATAACCATGCTAGCTACGTGCATTAGGGAGACTTTTTTTTTTTTAAAAATTAAGATTCCAAAGAGCTGTTGGAAAGCTGTGAGGAATACTGAGACAACACAACTCTTTCACAGCCCCTTTTCTGAAAAGGCTGGTGGGATGATTGTGTGCATATATTTTGCTCTTTCTACTTGAAAGACCTTGTATACTATGGATAGTTAAAGCTTGTTGCAGAAACATCTTCAGGTTTACAGTAAGATGCGTAATTGTCATAATATGAGGCTTTTTGATAGCAGTGCATTTTTTTTTGTTCACTACAAATTTATTTATTTCAGAGAAATGGCAGAAGAAAGTGTATTTCGGGATCTCCTGAACATCCTGATGAGCACCTCAAGTGAAATTGAGCAGGCCTACAAGGACTCCTGTGAAATGGTAGATCTAGACACCTGCCTGCTGCTCATAGCAGAGTGTTTCAGATGTCTGAGGAATGCCTGTGTTGAGTGTGCCAAGAATCAACATGTCATGAGGTATAGTTATGATTCATTTTAACCCATACAAAAATATAACCTCTGATGTTTGTGTGGTTTTATATAGAGATTCTTATTTTACACTGCTGTGTTAGTTGATTTATTAACTGGTATTTCCTGCTTGATGCAATCACTTGAAATGAAGTATGCAAGGAACAAAAATAGCTGACCTATTTGTAGGTCAGAGTTTGGGACACTGCTGAATAATAGAACAAAGTGTTTGTGTCCTTAGTATGAGTTGATTATGCAAATGATGTAAGCCTTTTGGAAGTCTGACTGTAGAACTATCCTTTTTTCTCTTTCGTTTCTTTAATTTTTTGAATAACATAATGAATGAATAAATAGTCTTAATTATCAGTTACAGGATTAGTAAGTTTTTTTTTTTAAGGTACATTTAGATCTGTCTGGCACTCGTGGCAAAGTATAGTGTGTAGAATTGTGCATCAACCCCCAAGAACCCAAAACCAATCAACCAAAAAAAAACCCCCAAAACCTGTTACAAGTTTGTTAGATCACGAAGAATTGTTGTGGAGCACAGTCTTAAAATTTGGTTTCTTGCGACTTGTCAAATTTGGTTTATTGAACTAAATATAATTTTGACATGGGACAAAGTCGCAACTTCTGTGCTGCGGCAGAATTTTGTTAATGCCACAAAAGTTGCAGGACTTTCATAGAAGGCATTTGTTTTAGAATAAGGTAAATCTAAGTTCAGGCTCTTACCTTTTTGTTCCTGGCAGTGCTGGCAGTTGTGATCACGTTGTGGGTCAAGGAACTGATCTGACAGAAAACTTACATGCTTGTTTATAAATTTTTGCTGGGTGGATGTTCAGCCAGACTGGGTTCCTTATTGTAACTTACTGTAGCTCCATAGTTACTCATGTTAACAAAACGGGGGGAACAGAGTTGTGTGGTTGCGAGTTGGTAGGATTGCTCTTTTCACTAGTGTGGCAAATACAACCTAGTTTTGAATGTCTGAATTCCATTCGAAAGTAAGAACTAATTTTTAATTTCTAATGGAATTCTGATATCCAACCTGCTTCTGAACAAAAATGTTCTCTGCACTGGTTATACTTGTGCTGTCTTCTTGCCCTCACTAGGCAGTTAGCATAGCCTTGCTCATTTAGGAAGTTGGGTGCTAGTAATTGTACTTTCCTTTAGGCTGCAGGAGAGGGAAGGCCTGTGTGAATAGAAGGTTCTGAGCATGTTTCTAACAGTGAGGAACTCAGTGGGTCACTCATCGGATACTGTTTTGGCTTTGTAGCAGCATAAGAATTTATGCTCCTTTTAATAACGCACTGGGTGCTTTGAGCCAGCTGTATATTAGCCATATGTTTGTGTTGATTTTAAGCAGTTGCAAATGTACAAGTTGTTTAGGAATTAAATGTCCTGAATGATCAAAAGTTGTGAATGGAAGGAAAATTACGTGCCTTTGATGTTGGTTTGAAATGTGCAACATTCAGATATTCCCAACCCCCACCCCACCCCACCCCCCCCAACTACAAATTTTTTGATCAAAATCGAAACTGATTGTTTCTAGGAAAGAATGCAAAGATTGTAAACACATGGATTGTGTAACCACTCTTAAACTATTGGGGAATATGAAGCTTTGTTCTTCCGGGGTCAGTTTTTCTGCTTTGTGTGCTGTGAAGAAATTTGGGGTCTGAAGGAATGGGAAATGTTTTGATTTTAATAGATTGTATGTATACCACTGTGCATGTGTGTATTATATATTTATAAATGTATCTTTGGCTTTTCTTCTGTGTTGGAACTTAACGAGAAGGAGTATATGTTTGTCTAGAAAACATCTGCAGAGGATAATTATGCAGCATTCATATGTGATGATATGATTTTTTAAGTTACTCATGCATGGATGTGGAGGTTTGGTAGAGATGGTATTGCCACGTTCTGAAGTTTCAGCCACTCTGGCTGATCTCTTCTCAAAAAGCTTGACTACTAAAGTACAAATGAGTTAAAAGCTGAAAACTTCATCTGCTTATACTGTATTCTTTGACTTCCGTTTTTTACTCCTTTTGCATGCGCATCCTGGCATGTATGTTGTCTACCTTCAGGATTGCTGATCTTTGGCTGTAGAATTATTTTGGTGTTTTTCATTCCAAATGGCTTCACTTCACTGGTTTATCTTTGCTATCACCATGTTTTTCCATGTCTGCAAGTGTTCAAGGTCAGGTTGGATTGGGCTTTCAGCTACCTGGTCTGGTGGAAGTTGTCCCTGCCCACAGCAGGGGGGTTGGACTAGATGATCTTTAAAGGTCCCTTCCAACCCAAACCTCTCTGAGATTCTACCTATGATTCCTTCTCACTGGAGAAAAGATAAATGATTCCTTGACCCTCCCTGCTTCCCTCTGAGAGTTTTGTATGTTTCCCTTTGAAGTGGCCCTGTTCATTTGATGGTTGTCACTAATCACTTTGTTGGTATTTAATATCCTCAAAGTTTATTACTAAGTAAGGTACATTGACACTTTGCCCCAACCAGCCTGAACTTCAAACAAAGCAAAGTTTTTACACAAATAAAGCTGTTTCAATTACAGGAGTAACATGCTAATTTTTAACATCTGATTTCGAAGAATAGCAAAAAGAGAGGAAAAGATACTTAGCTCTGAAGGTACTGCATCCAAAATTGTTAATATGCAGGCTGATGCAGTAAACCTGTACCTTTTGCTTCTGATGGCAGTGGTGTGGCTACTGATAGTCAGGCAGAGTTAAGTAGGAGAAACTGCTTTTTATTTCAGAGTTTCTGAAGATGTTAAAGACTTGCTGTTAACTTCAGTGAAAAGCATTTTCGCTTTATTTGACAGTATTTCATATCAAATAACTTTTTTTTTTTTCCCCCCTCCCCCAATTTAATGATAGGAACTTGGGTCTCATCTCTACATCTGTCCATTTGATCAAATTGCTTCATGGAATACAAATCAAAGAAGAATTATTATTGACTGGTAAGGCTGTGGATTTTGTTAAACATATAGCCTGCACTATGTTTTTTTATGTGGGAAGTCTTGTAGTGGTATGATGGCACCTTACTGATGCATTTTTTTCATAAATAAGCTTAATTGTTTCTTGAATTGCAGTTAAGAATTGGGGGGCTTTCTGTTATGCTGCTTGAAAAGAATCTTGGCCCCAAGTCTAGTCCAACTGTATTTTCCCTCAACCATTCCCTACAGATTGTTAAAGGAAAGATATGTGGAAACTTCTTTAAAATTAACCAGGATATTTGAATTGCAAAAAGGAAAAGTTCCTGTAATACCTCCATTCAAAATATGTTCTGCTATTTTACTGTCTTTTTATTTGATCTGCAAACATAGTGAAATGAAGAAATAGTCTTTTTTTATTTTGATGACACACGAAATAATTTACCTGATTCCAGGAAACAAATTTTGGCTGTGACTTTTTAAAATTATTTTTTAACTTTTATTTCTGTACTGTGGTTGCTGGCCAGTCAGGGTAGTATCTGCCAAGACCTAAGTACTGATTTGGGTAGTGTTCACATTTCCTTAATGGATGAGTTTTTTCTTTTCTTTTCATGCAGTGAAGAGAAAATCTGACTATAGTATCCTTCCTCCTTAATGGCAGTTATTGCTACAGATTTCTACCAAACTCATTTCACTGCATATTAAGGCATTTTCAGTAATTCTCTTCACAGTCTGCGTTTTGCTGTGTGTGCATGTGGAGCTTGATACAGGGCATTGGACCCCAGTCTTTACCGTCTGTGGTTGCAGAGAGTAGGGAACATTTGGTTTCTCTTGCTACTTTTATTTCTTTTCACTCCCTTTACTTGGATGAGGTTTTTACTGAGTTCCTGTTGCTGCTTTTCTATCATTTTGTGAAAGCAAGTGAAACTACTGTCATACAGTAACTTACCCTCAAACACCTTTATGAAGCTGGGAAAGAGCAGTGAAGTCCAGGATACTGTTTTTCCTTTTGCTGCTATATTTGGCTGAAAATGAAGCCTTTCAAGCATGTGATGGTATTATGCTTCAGCCATGTTCACTCCTTCACCCGTTGCTGGAATCCTTCTTCCAGGGAGGGATCAGTGGTGCTAGCACAGTCCTTCAGTGTGGGAGGACTAGAACTAAACCCTGGGGGTGGCAAAAAGAAGGCATGCTCCATGACCATAAAAACTCACAGCACATAGTGACTCTCAAGCAGTGTCACAGGGTCAGACAGGGAGGACTGGGAAAAGGCATGGAGGGCAAGAATGTCCTGCCCCACAGTTGTGAACCCCTTCATAGACCAGTAAGAGAAATGGAAAAGCGATGGGAACTAAAATGCTGGTTTTTGTCCAGCCTGACATTGTTCCTACTAGGGTCCTTGACAGCAGTAGTCTCGAAAGGCTGTCCTGGGGATGTGGACTTCCCACCTTCAGCTTATTCAAAGCATCAGGAATTGCAGTGTGAGAATACCACCTTTCGGTGGTGTGTCCCAGCATCTGCAGGAGAGTGAGCAGGATGTACCCCTTGTTGGTTACATGCATTGTCTGAGGTTTCCCCTTCAGTCCTGTGGCTGCTGACCCCTCCTTGATGGGTTATCATATGCATGTGTGCTATTCTCCTGCTGCTGGGATCTGAAGAAGCAGCAGTGAATGTTACTCAGTAAAAAAGAATGGAGGGCATGGAACCCAGCAATTTGTTTAACTGCTTCAGACTCCTTTTCCAAGCCAGAGGATGTTGTAAAATCTCTTCTTATCACTATTGAAAATTAAGGGGAACATTGACCAGAAAGTTTTTAACAGTATTTCAATAAAGTGTTTTGTGACTGTTACTGTACATAACCATTCAATAAATGAGTTTGAGTTGTAACTAAAATTTGATGTGTTGACCCAGGATAGATGGTTCGTTTGATACTGTATGTAGTATTGATCTCATTGGGAAACATCTGTAATGAGCATGGCTTATGTATTCCATTTATGTTAGTACAACAAAAAAAAATTATAGACAAGCAAGTGTTGCTAATTCCTTGCTGAGTGATCTGATGAACTTTGTCCTATGTGAAAATTAAGCTAGTGCCTAGAGCACCAGCTCCTTCTACAGGGTGTACCTCAGAAGTTAGCAGTTACATTCAACTGTGGATTATTAGTCCTACTTTCAAAAGCGAGGCAAATTGCTAAATTAGACTTGGATAGCACTGTTGAAACAAAAGTAACCCATGAAATTAGTGAATGTCACTGTGTTTACTAACTATATTTCTGCTTCATGATTCTCCTCATATTTCATATAGGAAATTGAGTCACAAGGCTAGAGTAGCATGTGTATTTTGTTCTAGCAGATAATTAGGTGTTAAGTGGAATGTTTCAAGTTCATTTGGATGTGTCCCCTTTCTTCCTTTAAATGGCTGCTTGGATTTGATGGTTCCTCATGGTGCCTGTTTATGTCCTTAAGGTATTTTAAATACCTTCATGTTGCTTCCATAGCAACACAATACAAAGATAAAGAGATAATGCGATATTGCACAGTGAACAGCACTAATGTTTCACTTCATGTCCCTGTGAAAAATTCCCAGAGCAAGTCATTGTAGGCTAAATAAATTTGAAGTTCCAACATTGTTATATTTATGAAGAAGAGAGGTTGAAAATTCTTTATGCAGACTTATTTTAACCTGATCTGTGCTATGTTTTCACTCTTTTATCTGTTGGTAACTGTTAAGACTGGTAAGTCTCTGAGTGGTGTGATAATTTTTGTAGGAAAATTCAGTGTAGTACAATTTGTAATGGATAAAACCAGAAATGAAATAAAGTATATATTCTTGGGCCACTACTGTGACCAGTGTGGTGGTTCTAAGGGAGGGGACAAACTGCTTGTTCTAACAATATATTAGTGATCAAAGCAGCAAAAAAGGAGGTACCATGCGAAGTGGTGTGATTAAAAACTGTTGCTAGGATTCATTCCGTTAAATCCAGACTCCTTTGCATCTTCTCTGCTAGGAGAAATAATTTTTTTAATAGTTTATCTTAGGCCCATGTGTTATTTACATGGTTAATTTGGCTCCTCACTTCAGTATATTTACTGAAACAGCTCTACTTCAAGTTTTCAGCTTTTTTTTTTAATGTTATAAAAAGTTAGATAAATTCCTGTATGCTTGTAATGTACTTGTCCCAGCCAGCTGTGAAAAAAAGCTGTTGTTTTAGGTACCTGATATGCCACTGGACAATGGGCCAGAAAACCTGAAGGTGAGTTAGTATGTCTGTCCTGGAATAGCTCTTTAAGGCTTCAGATAGGTTTAAAAATAACTAGTTAATTCATATGGCATATATGGCAAAATACATATGGCATATAAAGATTGTCCGACCCCACCTGCAAGCCAGCCATCCCTGTAATAATAATCTTTCTTTTTAATGCGTATATTTAAAGAACATTTTTAGGCCTTTCCCGTATGCTGTTGGTACAGATAGCTGTTTGTCCCCACTCCTCCTCCTTTCTTACTTCCCAAGTTAGTTTTAGTTGCATTCAATAGCCTAGTTTCTCTTCTCGTAATTGCTTACAATACATAATAGTAATTTGTCTTGAGGAATTCATATTATGTAGTACTTAGAGAAGGGAACCTGCTCTAAGGAGTTGCACAGTGAAAGCCAACAGCTAGATGGGTGCAGGGGGTCGATGGGCAATGATGCTTAACAAGCGTTTAACAATTTGTAGCTTTTCTGGGCAGCCTCAAGGCTGATTTGTGTCAGATAAGTCATACGTACTTGTAAATGTGCTCTGCTTTCTTACTGCTCCAGCAGTCCTCCCTCCTTCTCTCTGCAAGAGAGAGAACTTCCCTGTCAAGTAGAGAAAAATTCAAGTGCTACACTTCTTGGACAGTATCTGAAAACTGAAGTTCACCTCAGTGTTCTTAAAACTATACATGCTGAAAGTCTAGGCAGTGGGTGATTGTGTAAGGAGGTACTTAACCTTTTAGATTACCTTTTGGATATTCCTGGTGGGAAGGCAGAGAAGATGACAAATGCTGCACCACTCTCCCCACTTCAGAAGTAATTTGAATAGGGATTGAAGATGCAGGAACTGTACCTACTCATGTGGAAATGCTGCATGCAAGAAGGTCTATTACATTTCTTCGTTAACTGATTTGAGACTACAGTCTTCCAACAAATAGCTAATAAGATACTCAAATTTTTACTTTGAGTCTTAGGAAAAAAATTGTCTCTGCAGAATATAGATTTAATGGAATCTTCGTAGTACCCTTTCCACATCCCTTTTATTTTAGTTATTTTTTTAATTTTAAAAAAGCCTCATCATAGCAAGCTTTTTTTTTCTGCTGTGGGTACAAAGACCAAGAACACTTGCCAGAGAAGCAGGCTGATGAAGCTGCCAGATGAACTTTAACTGAACTTAAAGCAGACTCAGATCTCTTAAGAGCTAAGAAGTAGTTCAGTATGTTAGGGATTGCAGCAGACATAGGAAATATCCTTGTCAGAAGCCCAAGTAGAAAATCTCCTTCACTTCATAGCATGTGTCTTGGTTTGGTTGTGGGGTTGGTTGGGTTTTTTTTGCGTTTTTTTTTTTTTTTTCTTTTTCCTATGGCAAATCTTAAGCTTTCCAGCAGAATCTAGCAGACCTTTGGGAAGGTATGTTGAGGTTTGTCAAGATGATGGATCTTTAGATTCCAGAGTGTGAGATCTGGATTTGGGATTCATCTCTGAAAACTGGAAAAAAGATAGCTTTGTTTCTCCATAATAAATTGCAATGAGGGCGTGCCTGTTTTGAAGCAAGCTTATGTTCAGTAGGGCTGTGTCCCATTTGATCCTTTCATTGATTCCCACCCCATCCTGGACAGAAGGAGCTTTAATCTTTTTGTTTGTAAATAGATCTTCTCAAACCTTTCACCGCTTCAAAATATTGCCAATGCTGAAGAATGTGCTTTGAATTCCAACATAATTGCTTAAAAAGTATTTATCTGCCAAAATACTTTTCTCTCCTCTAGGATGAAAAGGCATTGAATGCCTGGTAGCTGCCCTGCGTGGGACAATTTGTTGTGCAAGTTCTCTGAATGAGTTGATTGTCCTCTCTGAGCAGAACTGAGTGCAACTGCACTGTATCAGCCACAGAGCAATACTGTGCTGTTTGTGTGTGCCTGAGAGAAGTGCTCTGAGCATCACGCCAGCATTCCTCAGTTCCAGGCTGCTGGTGATACTCGAGCTAGCTTTAAACCAAGTGGCACGGGTTTTGTTATTGTTATGCTGTGCTGATGCCATGCCTCTTAAGTTTTTAGGGGTTTTAACCAACCAGGGTAAGCTGCATAAACATGCATTAATGGGAGAATATTAACAGCATATATTAATGTCATGGGTATTCCTGGAGATCTCAGTCAAAATCAGAGTCCAGATGTGCTAGTTGTACAAAGGTTTAGGTCATTCGCTGCTCTTAATGTTATGAAGTCCAGAAACGTTGGGTAAATTATAGTGGATGATAAGCTTGAACCCTTGAACAGGAATTTGACTTTGCTTCCAATTTTCTGAAAAGTGTTCAGGTGTAGTTTAACTGCTACAGATACTTTGTTCAGAACAGAACTTAAAACATTCTTTTAAAAGCAGTGATGAAAGATGACTCTATGTAGATTTTTTTTTAATACTGCGTTTATTATAGTAACTTGAGCATTTTCTGGTAGGATGTTCAGCAACGTGAATATCATATGTCTAACACCTGTTCACACCTCCTTTTTTGAGGGAGGATGTGTGGGAAAATATGGAATATCTTGTTTTAAACATTTTTAAAATACTTAAAATGCCAGGTACTTACAAGGGAGCTATAAAGAAATGTTTCTTGCTTTGAGCAGAAGAGGAGAAAGCCTGTGATGCTGTTAAGGTAAAGACAACCACAATGAATCTGAGACTTCTTCAGTGTTGTGTTGTTTTGTTTTTGTTTTTTGTTTTCCTCTACCTGCCAAGAGCCTTAATAATAACTTGGGTTCAGCTTCAGTCACTGTTCTTTAAGTACTTAAACTGATTTGGACCTGATCAGCTATCATGCATATTTTGTTTTGGTTCATGAAAAAACAATTGCTCTTGACCCATTGCTGCCTTATGGGTTGGTCGTGGTGTAGGAAGAAAGTGCGTTGGAAAGTACTTCTTAATCTGTCAGTGTGGAAGAGAAGTATTCTGCAGAAGAAATGGCAATAAATAACCTTGGAATTCAGAACTCTGTAAAAATACAAACAACATCTCTCCTTCATAGAGATTAAAAAAAAAAACCAGCATAAGGGTGTGTGTTTGCCTGAAAAATAAGAGGTAAGGAACCTAAGCTATCTGTAGCTTCCAGAGATACTATTTCTTGCAAAAGCCAGGTGGGGCGGAAGCATTTCATCTTTGATGAAATAACAAGACAAAAACTTTCTCCTGAGGTCTGCAGGAGAACATCACATGATTGAGCAAAGAAGAATACTTGATTTCTTTGTAAACCTTTGAAGGTGAAGGCATGCTGTATTAAAAAGCCACTGAATCATAAGATGTAGGAGTTCATGTAGTACTAGAAAATAATGTTGACTTTTTGTTATGAGAGATGCCTGAAAAGAAATGGGGAAGAGTTCACAAATTCCCAGGAGCTGCATTGGGTAGCTTATCCCTTCTAAAAAGTTGTTAATTCAAAGTCATTTTCAAGGCTTTACAGAAAAGGAGATGTTTAATCAAATGTTTTTGTTTTCATGAAGAAGAATCTGAGTAAAACAGGGAGCTTTGAGTTGTTATGTTTGCAAAAGTATTCTTGAAAACAAAAATGAATGAATACCAGTTAAGTGATGCAAGTGATTTCTACTTCCTCAAGAAAGGCTAGGAGAAATAAACCTTTCAGTTCTGTGCTCACTCAGTGAAACAAAACATAAGATGTTTCTTTGCTCTGACCTGTTCCTAGTTCTGCACTCAACCATTTGCAAATTGGAATTGCACTGGGCAACTGAGACTGGCTAATTTTGAAGGTATGGAAAAGCAGGGGAAGGTGACATTCTCAAACCTGCTAAAGAACACTAAATTGATTTTCCTTTATTCTTTTTTAAATGGGCAGCCATGTGTCCTTGACCTTTTCTTGATTCTTGTCAATATTTATTTATCTGTCTATTTATTTCTTTTCTTCCCCTAGAAGGCAATGGCAACAGTAGCACTGTTACTTTTGGTCCCATTAAAAAGATTATATCTTGGCAATAGGAAAATGAGATAGAAGTAAATACTCGGACCTTTTCAGAATGCATCTGAGTGGTACCTTTGCAGAACCAGTTAGCTTGAAAATCAGGGCATTTAAGGCTTATGTACTGGCATAGGAGTCTAACTATAGCCTATTTTTGATACTTCCTTTTTTCTGTACCTTATCATTTGGAATGACTTGTCATTCAGCAATGTATTTTAAATTAACAGGAAAGAGAAACAGTGGTCAGCTATGGAACCTAAATATTCTTTAACGAATGCCAGTATTGACCAAGGGAGTCTGTCTCTTATCTTTTGTGCTTCTCTTCTATTTCCTGTTCAGTATCTTTCATGTTTCTGTTTTATTCATCAAAAAATTTGCATTCTGCTTTAACTGCTTTTTGTACTTCTTTAATCATGTTGCACTGAATGGTTTCATTTCCAAATTACTGCTTGTATTTTATATATGAGAACAGGCATATTTTAAAATATGCCTGGAAAGTGTGATGGAACAGTAAATTTTTACTAGACAGACATCATAGCAGAGCAAATATCCAGAGCTGACCTAATGCATTTGGGAAACCATTGCTAGCTTTTATTGCCTATAAACAGAGGTCTTTTTTGCTGTCTGAACAACAAGTGTCTCCACACAGGCTTGGTTATATGGAGTTGATTGTAATGTTAGAGAAGTTAGAGAAGATGTAACTTTTAAATTGTATCCTGGAGACTCTCAAACACAATGGCTACTAAATTTAAACCAACAGGACTAAGGAAGGAAAGTTAATCCTTCCTCTCTTCCCATATCAGTGCCCTCTATATTTATCTCTGGAGGGGGAGGCAAACTGTTTTGTTGGGGTTTTGTGGTGGTGGTGGTGTTGTTTTGTTTTTGTTTTTTTGTGAGAAAAATACTGTAAATTATTAACGCTGCACATTCATTGTGTGAGTCATATGTTACGTGCTGATTTAGGTGGAATGAGAGAGTAAGTGGTTATAAAACTTGAATTATTTTACTTGTCATACAGAGTCAAAACATCATGAACTGTTAATAGGTGACATTTGTCAATTTAAGTTCATAGGCATATTAGCTTTTCTTTCAAGGGAGAGGAAGTGGGAGAGAGTGGTTCCCAAATGGACCTAGAGTTCATGGGGTTAATTCCCAAAAAGCAGCATGAAAGGAGCATGCCTCAGTTGCTTGGGAGGAAAAGAGACTTTAAAAATTTTCATCTCCATTTATTTTTGTATTTGGGGTTTCCTTTTGCTTACTGTTAGCATAATTAAACTATTTATGTTTAACAGTTTAAATAAACCAGATGCTAATTTAAACAGACTTTTTTTAGTCATATAAATGAGGGACAGCCCTGATCTTAAGAGTTGCCAGTTTCCATGTGTGATCTTTGCTTTGTCTGTCTAGGCTTTTTGTATGGGGGATTGGTGCCAGTACTTTGCTGCCACTGTTAAAGTAAAAACTATAATTACATTGTCAAAATAATATTTATAGTATTTTCGGGGAATAATTGTGGGAGTGTGACGAATATATTATACTCATCAAACTTTTATGTAAACATAAGCATGAGTTTTTTATTTGAGTTATTGGTGTTGTTTTTGGCCTTTGTGTTTTTCCAATCTGTAAAAATAATATTGGGATTTTCATGGTCTTTGTAGCATTTGCAGAGTGTATGCCCTAACAATCAGTTGATACACTATCTGGTAGAAGTAAACTGCTATTTGCACTTGTATTGGGATTTTGGTTTCATGTTTCATAGCTTAAGAAAATCCTGTGTTTTTTTTGAGTTTTGCTATCCCCTAATTATTATAGCTCAGAGCATTTTACTACTTTACCAAGCAGGAAAGTTTCAAGTAATTGGTTTGTTCTCTTGGTACCATTTGGGGTTGTTTGGGTTTTTTTGTTCCTTTGTGTTTAGCTTGTTAGTTTTTTTTAATTTTTTTTTTTTTTGAAAGTGTGTCTGAGTGCTTTTGAAAGGTGACTGTGAGCATCTCCCAGAAACATCTATGCTAGGAAGCAAGTACTAGGTTTCCTAACAATAGACAGTTGCTCTTTTGCTAGTTAATGCTATAGACAGGACTTGTGCATTCTTACTCCTGGGTGATGGTAAGTTATCAGGTGTAAAAATACGTCAATCCTGCCCTATCCTTCAGTTTTAACTTTACAACTGCTCTGTCTGTGCTGTGTTTTGGTGAATATTGCCATAGCTTTTTAATTTACTGTGTGTCTTCGTAACATCTACAGCAAGGATTACAGCCATGCAAGCTTCACCCTTCCTAAGTATGTCAACCTGATGCCACCTTCTGTGGATGAGAAGGTTCTCTTGGTCCTCATAGTTTGGTCCAAAATCCATTGAAGGTCGTGGAAAGACTGATTTGGGTGGGCTTTGTTCCATGTCTTTGTTCTTTGGCCTTTTTTCAGAAACTGCAAAGTAGAGAGCCAGCTTTTACAGCTTTTTCAGCTGTCCGCAGAAGGAAAAGAGCCAAACCTGGACTAAGGCGAGTCAAAGCGATGAATTGTCCTGAGTTTGCAAACACTGAATTCTCTTTAGCTCTTGGTGTGTAGTATTGCCCCTGTCTGCAGTGGTTAACTCTTGCCTCATGTACTGAGACTCCCACACTTTGAATCTTGTGTGGTGTGTACAGGCACAACTAACTGTGCACTACTACTGTTCTCCTGGAGGGGTTATTTTTTTTCATGACTGTGCCCTGCATGGCTAGTACAGTAAACTATATTTATGTAATACAGCAATAACTGTCATTTTGAGTAAATGCCAGTGTTAACTATTGTTTCAGCCTGACACATCTGTGTTAGTACACATAGCTTGGCTGTGACTTCTGGTATTAATACAGGAACTTTACACATGCCTTAATTTCTTTTTCTCATTTCATAACATCCAGAGTGGAATGAGGTTTGAGGAGATCGAGTTCAGATCCATTGAAGAAGGGCAGCTTTAGGACCAGGGATGCTATTTAAATGCAACATATTTTTATGTTAAGGGGGAGGAAGAAGGGGAGAGAGAGGTAGTAGTGGGGCTTCCAACTTGAGAATAAAACTTGAGGAGGGCCTGCATCATCACTACTAGACCCTTGCTACCACAGGCAAATGTAGGATCTCGTGTCCGAATACAGTAAGCTTCAGCTTTCTCTTTTTATCCCTTGTTAGTCCTATGGAAGATTGTTACCCTCCCCTCTTTTTAAAAAACCTTTTCCTATCTGGTGTCAAAATGTCCTACCGAGTTTGAATCCAGTGGTTCTTGATAGTACTTTTTTTTTCCCTACCTTGGGTCCTATTGCTTCTGCAGTGACTGGCTGATTTAAGCTGTGCTGAGCTGAATTACTTAATTTAGCATGAACTGTGAGTATAAAAGTGCATTATTGCAGTGGCTTGTTGATGTACAGTTTGAACTAGAGACCAGATCCTGCCTAGCGAGGTTCACCTCTCTGATGCTGTTGACATGGATGACATTGGAAGCAGACTTTGGAATAGTGACAAAAAAGCTGGTGCTTTCCAACAGTTTGGTGTTTGTTGCACTGATGATCAAAATTGTCCTTTCCATAATACTCAAGGAAAAAATATTTGAATGCTGCGCTGGGGGACGAGGTGGTGACTGTCTCAGAGTCAATGGAAATCATTCTGCTCCTTCTAGGAGAGAGCTAATATCCTCAAGTTGTAACAATTAGTAGATCAATGGGCTGCCTTGTAGGGTTCCCTTTTCCAGTTGCTGATACTGCTTTTAGGCAGTGTGTATAGCTGTTTTGTTTTTTTTTCTTGCTCCTGCAATTTGGAGGCTTTCTAGTACAGTCTGCCAAGATGTTGCTGATTTATGACACATGCATAGTGGTTTTATAATGTGGACTGATATCCACTTGGAGCACAAAGGAAATGGGAGTTTGCTGATGTCTATTTAATTAGAATGGTTTCTGGTTACTTTGGTTGAGGCTTGAAATGAACAGTAATGCCTATATTTCTGTGGACCTTTAAATACAGTGTTCTGTAAGCCCTTTCCTTCCTTCCTTCCTTCCTTGTTCTTTACTGTCCCCTACCCAACCAGCAAATAATGTCAACAAGATTCATAATGAGGCAGGTTTATAATCTACATAAATATACGTGAATCAAAACTTGCAGAAATATCTGTAGATTTAAGATGGTCGCCATTGGTTGACTGTAAAGGTGTGCAGAAAAAAAAAAATTCTGTTCTATTGTGGATAGAACATTTGTTGCCTGCCTTTTTCTTTTGATGTAAAGGCTGTGGTGTTTATACTTTGCTCTGACATTGTGTGCTGAATTGGCAGCTGCACAGGGCAACTCTGGTGTGAGCAGAGCCATCATAATTCTGATCATCTTAACTTGCAGCAGCTGCTTGGTGGCTGTTTCTAGCTTCCCTCTACATCAAAGGCAGGAAGAGGAACCAGCCTTTATCTCACAGCTTGGTGCTAGAGTTTGGCCAGAGAAGGGCAGGTATTGATCAGGTTTGCCAATTAATTGATGTCCGTAATAGATCCTGTGGTTATTGGCAATGACGGGCATAGTGCAGGTCACATGCTTCTTCCCTGTCTTATGGCTGTGGTGGAGGAGAAGGAGAAGAGATAAAGGATAAATAATTAAATAATTGTAAAGATTACATTATGTTCTTACAGGATATGACCAGACCTAGGTTGTTTTTGTGTTCCCCAGCAGGGGAATCAGGATCGTAAGATCAAGGTGGGAAGAATGGGGCAAACAAACCTTTTAATGCAGAGAGCTTCCTAAAGACAGAGCATCCTAAATTTCACATAGGGAGAAGAAGCTTATCTGTTTTCACGTGTACTGAGACGTGAGCCCCTGCTAAAGAGTCTCCCACAGAGGCCCAAGAGTGCTATAGTTCTTCCTCCAGGGAAAGTGAAGGTGGAAGTGGGTGGAAAGGACCTGGAGGAAGATCCAGGCAAAGAGAATAATGCGAGGCGTCTGCTTGTCTCTGGGTAAACTGTCACCTGTTTGGCTCAAAATCCAAGTAGTTATAATTATGCAAAAGTTCACCATGGTGTTCTTCCAACCTTTTGATTATCATTGCCATGATACAACTTCCAGACTCTCCAGTTACATGAGCACTGTTCTGATGGAAAAGGAGGGGGCTATCTGTAACCATGGCTTTCCAGACACAAGCCACAAGACTTTCTTTCCATTTTGCAGTATTCTTTTTGCTGGCAGGTTTGGACTGGGAGAGAAATGCCTTGTGCCTATCCTTCATTTTTCAGTGAGAATTTTAGGGAATGTTGCCAGCATAGAAAGGAAAAGTTACAAGATTTCTACCAAGAGGCATCAAGGTCTTTCCCTTTCTTCCATACTCCAGACATATATCATGTGTGGTACAGAAGGGACCATAACAAGGCAGTGAGAAGAGGCAAGCTGCCTTTATAGATATAAAAAAATAATAATTAAAAAATGGTAATGCCCAAAAACGTGGACACTAAAACTGTTGCTGTGTATTAACGTGGATAGGCAAGTAAAAATACTAAATGTAAGTTTACTTGTTGATCTTGGTCTATTGCAAAAGGACCATGATCCATTATGAGCCAGATACAGAATACAAATGGTCGAAGGGGGGGGGGGGGGGGGGGGGGGGGGGGGAGTCTGCTATCCTTTCCACAGACTTACAGAAAAAAGTCATTTAGCTTTTCTAGGGAAAATATAAGCACTTCAGTGGAAATTTTGGTTTAAATGAAACAATATCCACAGTATGCCATCAAAAATAATTGGAGAAATTTGCTCATAATCTTGGTTAGTATTTTACATCTTAATTTTTTTTTTTTTTAGACCTGTACAAGGTATCATGTAGTAGTGTGTCATATGGTTAGATACCACGAGTAACGCATAGTGGGTGGCCACTCCTTTTTGTTATTTTTCTTGGTTTCCTGGCATGGTTTAAGTCCAGGTTGAGACTCCCCAGTACTTCAAACTTGCTGATTTTGCTAGAGCAAGGTCTTTAAAGAGACATTGTCTGTTAGATTGAGGCTCAACTTTTAGGCTGATTCAAGAAAAAGATTTTACATCTGAACGCATGCAGGAAGCTTATAAATGCAGTTCCCAAGTCTGCAAGCACTTACATGTGTTTTACTTCACATAGGAGAGTAATCTCAGGCATGTGTTTTTGCTACTTGTGGGGATATAACAGGAGTCTCATTTATTATGCCTTTAGAATTTAATAGATAATTTATTAAAGAAATGAACACACTTACGATGTTTACTTTCTAAAAATAAAACAATGCAATTAAAATACCGGAAGATAAAGAGAATGGTCCTGTTACTGTATTTAATAAGCATTACTAATGCTGTATGAATTGTAGTCAGTAGGAAACTGATCTCATGTCAGACAGTGGGCTGTCAAACTGACTCTTTTCATAGTAAATGCACAAATACTTTTTTTTGAATCTACCATTATGAGATCTCATTAGAACTTAATTTGCATCAGAGGCTAATTTGATGAGTGGTCTGATGGTTTCTTCCATTTCCCTTCTAATTCACTTGTAACTCCATGTTTTTAATAGCGTGGTGGGGATTTTTCTTGTCTTTGAGTCAAATTCTCCTTTTAAGTAAGAACAAAGTGTTGATATTTTGCCTAGACATTTATCTTCCAAGGACAGAATGGTTGTCCAGTCACTGCACATAATGTTCTGTTAATATTAGAGTTGGCATTTCTGAAGGGAAAGAAAAAAAATTAAGAGTGTTGCTTTCTTTTGGAGGTGGAGGAGATGAGGAGTGGGAACAGAAACTTATTAAACACAACATTCTTGGTATTCCACAGATGGTAAAAATGGGTTACTAGTCTGCACTGCAGCAAGTGCAGTATGATCGAGGTGGAAATATAATCGGTAGCTAGACGTTCATTTTATTTACAGAAATAAAATACTAAGCACTATTTTAATAACTTTAAATGACAGAGCCCATATATGTATTGTACGTTCAATTTGAGTAGTCTAGACAGACTGTTTTCCAAGGAAAATACATTTTCATCAGTATTTGTGGTATGATTCATGGTGGTGAAGAGGCAAATAACTCTTTTTATGACTGGAAGTTGCTTTAACTTGCAGCCACAAGGAAACAAGTCAATGACCGGATGATAGTGGTGGAAACTAACATTTTATAGTAATAGAGGTCTACACCTTATGCTGAGTTGAAGGTTTTATTTTTCCAGGGATGGCAATATATTACAAAACATTCTGCCATTGTTTACAAACAACCAAAGGTGGTCTGTGTAATGGCTCACAGTCCACAATTTAGATTTGCAAAGCTCACAGGCCACTTAAAAGGTGTACAGGCTGTTGGGAGGCTGTGATTTGGTCTAAGTATTGTAAACCTTTGTGCATGCCCCCCAGGGTAGAGGCGCACAGCAGCTATATCTTTCATGCATAGTTAATGGTTAGCAATGCAAGTTTGCTAGCCTTATGTTTGCAGTCTGGCAAGTGATGTTGTGCAACTTCATATGTGCTTTGGTTGGATTTATTTTATATCTCTGTGTAACTCCAGTAAAGGAAAGGGATTGTGCTTATAACTCTCTCTGTGCTGTCTGCCCCAAATAAAAAGAATGGAAATATCTTCTTGACTTGGAAATACTATCTTGACTGTAGTAAGCCTCTGCAGCTGAGGTCATGGTTTTTTTGAAGTGATTGGTGAGCAAGTTCACAGGCTCCTGTTCTTGACTAGAGAAATTGTAGTAGGAATTTGAAAGATAAGTTTTATTATCCACCAGGAAAATACTCATGTTCTGTAAGGAAGACATGAAAATGTGTAGGAGTATAAACACTTAAATAATATACACTACAGCAAAATATGTTGCGTAATAACATAATGGTTGTGTGTAGCAATCTAATCAGGAAAGATACTGGGGGGGGAGAAATTGCAGTTAATCTTGTTGATAGAGGCTTACCAGCAATAAGCTCTTCTAACTTTAGTACTGGAACTTTAATAAATTTTTTTGAAATCATAATGTGTAACATCTTTGCCCTAGTAACTTCAAGGATTTAAGTTTTCATCTAATACACAATCTGATTCTGCAAATGATACTGTGTGAAATTATGTCTTTGTGAGGAACATGACAAAGGGTCAGGCCTGGGAAAGGTTCATGTGTGTCCTTCAGACCATCTGGGTAGTACTGCAATATAACTGTTAAATGAAAAGTGTGTGCTAGAGCTTGGTTCAGTTAGTGTGTGATCGTAAGAGACTGAAAAGAACAAATGGAGCTGTGATCTTGAAGGTACTGAACTGCTGGAGCGCATTTAAGCCATCCTCATGCAGGGCCATAAAGTAATATCAGCTGCCTCAACTTTTGCAGAGGTGGCATTGAGCAACTCTAAAAGATCAGTTTACATGTAGACAAACATTTAGGTACCAGTATTCATTCGGAGAAGAGTCAGCATTTCCCCTTGTATACATTGCCCTGTTGTATAAAGAGGTTATTTTTGTAGAACCTAGAAAATTCTCTGTAACCCATTGCAGGCTGGTTGTGAAGGCAACGTGTAATCTGAGTATTTGCATTTGATAAAGAACATCCTGCTTTTATAGGAGCCATTGAAATCTCAATGGGAGAAAAACTTCTTCAGCCGTAGTGTTGATCTGTGTATCAGAAGTTACATCTTAGTACGTGTAATTTCACAGTGGTTGACCATCAGGTTAAAAATAGTCTTGTTGACCACACACAGCGTAACGTTTTTTAAATTAAAATTTAGCTGTGCTGATAGCTACAGAATTACTTGTTAAAGTCAGTGCTTATAGACACCAGCAGCTAGGGGGTGGACTTAAGATGTTAAATAAATCAGTCTTATGGAAAAGACATACTTTTTAATAATTGTATTTCCCAAATACTAGCTAATGCAGTTGGAAAGAGTGGTTGACAATTATTTTTAGCTTCATAAAGATCTGTAAGTTTTCAGGGAAAAAGTGAAATAATCTTGTTATATTCTTTTTTTTTTTTCCTTTCTTTTCTTTTGTTTTTTGTTTTCTTCCCCTTTTCAGAAAGCACATGGTTTATTGAATGGCTGGCAAAATGGTTTCAGCTGGTATACTATGCAATGAAGTCTGTCTTAATCGGCTTCTAGATTTTCTTGCTTTTGCTGTAAGGACAATGAAATTGTTGGAGAGGAGAAAAGCAGTATCTGTATTCTACAGATTTCTAAGGATAGTTGAATCATATGTTGCAGTAGTCAAGTCCGATAGAGGTAAAACAAAAGAGAAACACGGAAATAGAATGCTAAGAAGAGACTTCTGTAGTTGGGAATGCAATGCTTCACTTTTATTGTAGTATTTGCATTTTTTTAACACATGCATACCTTGCTGTGAATTGACAGCTCTAGTTGGATTTTTGGGGGGTTTCTTTTTTAAAGCATAAATACCAAAGTATAGATTTCCAACGCTCATATCAAAATTCAGTGTCACTTGGTAGCTTGGTGTTAGGCTAGTGCATTCTATCTGGAATCATCTTTGGAGAGAAACACTGCATATGAGACATTTGCATACTCCAAGACCACCAGGTGCACCTGTGGGGTTTTGGGGGGGAGTGTGTGTTTGGTTTTTAAGCATAACCACACAGATACTACTGTGGTGTGATTCAGAGAACATGCTGTGATGAGCTAGTTGTGGTGCTATAATAACTTTTGATGCTGTTTGCCCCTCTTCATCATTGACTTTCCATCTGTGACTGCTGGACATAGTGCATAGAATCATAGCATGGTTTGGGTTGGAAGGAACCTGTAAAGATCATCTAGTCTAACCCTCCTGTCATGGGCAGGGATGTCTTCCCCTAAACCAAGTTGCTCAAAGCCCCATCCAACCTGACCTTGAATGCTTGTAATGATGGGATATCCACAGCTTCTCTGGGCAACCTGTTCCAGTGTCTCACCACCCTCATCGTAAAAAATTTCTTCCTTATATCCAATCTAAACATACCCTCTTTCAGTTTAAAACTGTTGCCCATTGTCCTTTCACTACAGGCTCTGGTAAAAAGTCTCCCTCCATCATTTTTATAAGCGCCCTTTATAATTGACAGTCTGCAATATGGTCTCTCAGGAGCCTTCTGTTCTCCAGGCTGAACGACCCCAACTCTCTCAGCCTTTCTTCACAGGAGAGATGTTCCAGCCCTTTGACCATTTTTATGGCCCTCCCCTGGACTTGCTCTAACAGGTCTATGTCTTTCTTGTACTGGGGACCCCAGAGCTGGACGGAGTACTCCAGGTGGGGTCTCACTGTATAAATCTGTCCAGCATGTTGGTGAAGATTCTCTTCTCCCACTTGGTCAGGTGAATCTCATCAGTGCACAGCAGACCTGGCTTTTGAAAGGTAGATCTGTGATAATAGAAGCCAAAACACAAGTATTCACACTTCAGTACACATGCCAAATATGGTTTATGTCATTGACCTGGCATCACACTAAGTACTCTGAAATGAGTTATATTTTTTTGTAATGTGAATTACTTTTTTTTTTTTTTTTTTGTGGGTAAAAGGAGTTCAGGCACTGCAGAAGCAGTGCAGCAGTTGCAGTGTAGTCGTGACGGAGCACATGAATTGAGTAGAGAGATTGTGAGCTAGGTCTTGTTGTGTGTAATCTGTACTCCCGGCGTAGCTCAGTTACCTCAGGTGTTTGTAGAATCACATCTTTCTTTTGAATTGCTGAGATTCATCACATGAGATTACTTGCGGGGGGAAATGTTGCATTATCAAGACATCCTCTTTTTCTGCTTAGTTGTGAATAGATACAGTTGCTTTTGTCTCACAGATTAGCTGCTTGCCCATACATTGATTTGTGTCCTCTAATTCAAAGAAAAATATTAACCATTACTGGTTAAAAACAAGCACTTACAAATAAAACTGTTTTTTTCCATGTTACATCCACAGAATTGTGACCTTTTCCTGGATCCTTCTTCCTTGTTCAGGACATCACAATTGAACAAGGACAGTGTTGTTTGCTTTCACAAATGTTAAGACTCCAGTGTGTGATTAATGGAGAATTTGTAGATATTTATTACCATACTGCAAATGTGTTCATAGCATTTCATTGTTACAGTAAGAATGGCAACTTTTAAAAGATCTTGAACTTTTTTTTTCCTTGTCTGTAGTATTTTTTTGACAGCTTAGTCTCTAATGACCAAAGTGTCATTGATAGGTGAAAAGACAAATTTCAGGTAAAGATTATAATAAGAGTATAATCAACCAACCTCATGTCTCTTTGAGAGATCTTTCTCAGAGCAGAGTAGGTAAGGAGCTCACCAAGAGAAATAATACCCTATTCCTAGGATTTATGCCTTGTTAGTTTTTTCTAGCAGGGAAATATTTCCATAAAATGTCTGCTAGAAAAGTGGCATGCCCATGCTTGCTGTCCTTCAGAAAAATTCAGTCAGGATTTCAGTCAGAAAAAGTCAGCAGGATGGGAACCAGATGGATGGGAGAAGCGGAAGCATAATGATGGGCAGAAAATAATAAAAAAGTACAGATGTGCAGGGAGAGAGAACAGAGATCTTAAGAACTAAAACATAAAGGAGAAGATGATTCAAAATGCATTATGGAGAGGACATATATATTTTGGGCTTAAAAAATACATACGGAAAAGTTACTATTCCCTAAGCCCAAGTGACCTCATTTTAGACTTGATTTCTTTTTGTTCCCAAGAGGACATATGCCCAGACCTCTGTAGGAAATCTGGCTGCCAGCTGGCACAGCACCTTTCAAAGAGACCTAATTTTATATTTTCAGAACCTGGCAATATCAGCCACCTCCATCTGTAATAGGCTGCTGTTTGTAATATCTGTTAAACTGCATTTTAACATTTAATTTTAAGTTTCTTTGCCAACCTATTAATAAGGGCCAGGCTATTGAGAACTGTCCATAGGGCCAAAAAGTGTTTTAATTTTGTGAATTCTGTGGGTTCATGCTTTTGTTTTTAATGAATTTACATCTTTTGGTGGGCTCTAGGGTATTAACTTGTATGGTGAAGTATTGTCTTCCCATATTTTAAGTCTGTATTGAGAGGTGGCTGGAATAAATCCTTTGTAGTAATAGTAGAAATCTGCCGTATTAAATTCAGTGTTAAAATTGGAGGCAAAGTTACTTGGAGTACTGGCTTTAATTTTTCTGGGATAGAAATCAGAAAGTATTGAGCAAATCATATAATATAATGATTTGTCCAGCTAAATAGAATTTATTCTGGATAGCGGGGGAACAGATTCCGTTCTCTTACTCTGGCTCTACTTGCTGCAACAAAATTTTCGAGCCGTCTCTGGCCAGCCTGGGGAGGCTGCCTGGGGAGCTCTGTTAGTAGCAGGCAGAGCTGCTCTTGCAGAGTTCAGGTGATGACAGGCAGGCTATTTGCATTAATTTAATACGAGGAAGAAAGCCAACGCAGATCCGGAAGAGGCAAAATGGCCACTGCCATGTGGCAGCCACTGGTTCAGCATGGGTCTGCTTCAGTTTGTGCTAACTGTAGCTCCAAGCTTTCATTGATTTCAATCTGTCTTAAACCTTGGCAGAGTCAATTAGTTCTTGTAATCACTAGTAATCAATGTTTGATATTCATATAAGTCCAACTGAGGAAAAAAAATTGATTTGTTTTGGGTATAATTCCAGATTACTTTGTAAAATTATTTGCATTAGAAGAGAAAACAAATTCTTATGTACAGTAATAGTGAAATACTGCACCCAAAGCTTAATCGAGATGGATTCTGTAGTGCATAGCTGTAATGTTGAAAAGTTTGTCATTTATATGAAATTTATTAGTGTTTCTTTGAATTCCTGTTAATATATTTTCTGGGCTTTTTTCAGCTCTTCGTTGTAGCCTCCAGTTTCTTGGAAACATTGCAGCAGGAAACGGAGATTCCCAGAATAGCATTTGGAAGTGTGCTTTCCCAGATCTCTTCTTGTAAGCATGGAAGCGGGTTGTTTTTTTATAATGTAATTTCTGTGGTTATATTCAAATCTTTTGTACACGATAGTTGTGCCTCTACTAGCACCATGAAGCTTTGAAAAATAACTTTGGGGAGAACGGGATGGTTGAGACCATATCCTGTAGATGTTTTTCTTGTTAGTCAACCGCAGGGGTCAGGACCTTTAAAAACCTGCTTGTTCTAAACTAACAGTAAATTGATTTTAAACGAAACTGGAAGAAAACTCTATTTCAAGTGGTGAGCTTCAAACATAAACTTTGTTTCAGAGGTGTTTTCAAGTAGTTATACTCATTTCCGAGAACATAGCTTTTTCTTTATTCACTTTGCTGCTGTGCAGACCTGTCAGTATTTGTGGATCAGATGGAATCTACAAAAATGACTTAATCTTTGCGTCTTCCAATCCTTTTGCCCCCCTCCTAACCTCACCAAAATATCTTCCTGGAGGTTTGATGACATATGTGTAATGAAATATTACATAAACGATTTTGTGCAGACACATGACAATATTGTTGATGTGTTTGGCCACATTTTTCACAGTGAGCTAGTAACAAAGGCACATTCATTCAATTTGATACTCATTCTGAGTGTGTTTTTGGAGCCCACTTGTCAGCACTGGATGTAGAAAGACCTTATGATAATAGAAGCAGATAATTATTATGGTTTCACCCAATTCCTAGATCTCCAGTGAGATCCAATTTAGCATTAGTTTTGTAAATTGCCTGTAAGTTTGACATTCAGCTAGGAGTTGGATGTTTTTCTTTGCAGATGACTTCTATCCCTCTTAGGCAATGACAAACTCATGATTCTCTAAAAGACAGCAGGCAACAGCAACTCAATGAGCTGAATGCCACTAGTCTGTTTTTCCAGGGTCAGTTTTAACTTATTCTCTTAACTCCTTATTTTCTCTTGAAGGACATGCCTAACGTACAGTGATGAGAAAATTGTTGCCTATTGTTGTATGGTCCTGTTCACCTGCCTTAATGCAGAGAAAGTGAGAGAACTACTGGATCCCAGGAACTTGACTGTGGCTCTCCATGTCCTGAAAGTCTACAAACAGCAGTTGGAGTCTGAGTGGTCGTATGTATCTTTAGATTCCCCCCCGCCTTAATTAGGTGCTTTTCTAGTGTAAATCTCTGTATTAAAATGTCTAAATTTGTGACACTGCTAAATAGTAAATGAAGACTTATATGGAAATTAGTAATTTGGTATAAAGATAATTTTCATGATACTTTCACTGACTGTTTTGATTTATTCGAAAATAAGACTACAGTTTTGTTGAGCATATAAAAAGGAATTTTAAAATCATGGTATTTTTTTTTTTTAATGAAACAGAGTTCTAGAATGCAAAATAATTTATACTTGTGTGCTGGTTTGTGGAGATTTTTGAAATAAAGTTAACACAAAATATAGTCTTACAGACTTTGGTTATTGGGGCATGCGAGGAAGACTTGTATGACTAATGCTTGTGAGTACTACATAAAATGTGGGGTTTTTCTTTTTTTTTTTTTTTTTACAAATCTGTTGTCTAGTGCAACATGCAATCATTTTTATACTGAAACAGAAGACATTTTGTTTGTGAATCTTGCACGTTTCATTTTCATACTTCAAGAGCACCTAATCAGTGGTTTTATTCTGCTGAGCTTTTATATTTTTTACTAATGGCAATTCTTGTAAATATGGTTGTCAGTTATGCATTTGAGAAATGTTCTGCCCTGCATCAGCAAGGATATACATTCAGTTAATTGTTATATGATGCGTTCCAAGGGGAAAAAAAAAAAGGATAGTTTGTATGTTTTTGTAGCATTCTTTTGAAGGTCATGTTTAAATTCAAAATTTAATTAGGAAGAATTGTCAGGGTTTTAGTAGTTACTTGGCAAGTCTCTAAATGGAGTTAAGATGATTGAATGAAAAGCAAATGTCATTTAATAGTTTGCTTTTGTACTGAAAAAATGACTTTAAGATTTGTTTGTGGCTGGGCTTTTTTCATAACCAGGTCAATTTGCTTAGGACATAAATAGTTTTCAGAAAGCAAACTTGAAGTTTCAGGGTCAGGTGACCAGACTTCTATTTCAAAAGTGACAAACCAAGTCTCTAGTTTTGGCATCTGTCAATATAAACACATGTGAAAGATTGCTTTTCAGATAATTATCTTGAAGATCCTTAATTTTCTTTATGTATTGAAGATATGCTGAAATGTATTTTGACTGAGATATGAAAGCCAGGGAGAGCTGGAAGAGGTTGTCATGCTGTTAAATTTATATTTTGAGGGTAATTGCAGAATAAATGCAGCATCAAAATAAATGCCAAGATATCCATTTCCCTGGCCTTTCTAGTCTGAAGTGCATTCTGTTGATGTTACAACGATCAATGTCTTACTTTCACTGTGGATGTTTGATGTGGGTGGGAAAGGGTTTCTCTTCAGAGTAGTCTTGAAATTAAAAAGAGGAAACTTCTATACAAGACACAAGACCATGACGAAGGAAGAGATGGGTAGGAAAGAGTAATCCTAGTCCTGCCGTAACGCAGTTGCAGAATGTTTGCCCTGTAATTCCTCTCAGAATGCTGAGTTCCTCATACAGTAAATATACAAAAAGCACTGGAATATCTTCTAGGTGTTAAGAAAACAATACATTTGTTTTTCTTTCATAGTACTTTAACATTGGCTAATTAAGTCTCAAAGCTCATTATCAGTTTTACCAACTGAAAGAAAGAGTAATGAGTTTGTAATATAAGTTTCTTGGCATTTTATATAGTCATCTTGAACCAAATTATAAATGGAAATTTTTCAGTAATGTTGGCACTGTTTTCAAGTCAACACAGGTAAAGTACATTCACAATTGCAAAAAGTATATTGCAACAGTGCAGTATCAAGCATTGAATAGGTATTCAAACAGCATTACCTTGAAAGTGAAAAAGATAATTCCTTGCTAGAAAGGGACTGATTTTCCTGTCTCTTTGTAGCTCTAGAGCCTTTTTGTGACTCATCTTGCACCTATTTCCCCCTGTTTCTTCATCTTCGCTTCATTTGTTCTTCTAATAACTCCATTTCTTGTATCTCCCATCTCAAGAAACACATTTACTGTCTGGTTCTCCCTTGTGTTCATCTGTTCTTATTGTGAGATAATATTTATCATGGCTGAGGGTAATTTAAATCGCAAAATATGTTCTTTCTTCATATTAGATTTAAAAAAAAAAAGTTACTTCCATCCTGAAATAAACTATGATATTTATATATTAGAATACATGTAGTCTCTTTGGTATACTTGGTGCAGAGGGGAAGGTTGGTGTAAGAGGTTTGTTTTTTGTATTTTCAATGGAAATCTGCTAGTGTGTACCCTTCCTTATGCAACACTGATTTAAACAAAGTCTTTTTTTTCTGGTTTTGGTTATGGTTTTTTTTTCTTTTTTCTCCCCTCTTCCAGTTAGCTGTAGGTCAGTGTGTTACACTAATGTAATGCTTTTATCTTGGACCATACATGCATCTTGTGAGCCTGTACTACATGGTGTATTTCTGTGTAGTTAAAGGTTTGAAAGAGCCTACAAAGTTAGTAGTCTTGTTTCAAGTACAACAATCATTGTAAAGTCTTGCAATATCTTTTTTTTTCCAAATTTATTGAGTTTTTTTCCTTTTTTAATCTTGGCAATATTAACACAGCATGTATTTCATAGGCAACAAGTTGTTCTTACTTTTGCTTTAATTACAGAGGATATTCACTGAATCCTGTGAATAACTGAGTACATTTTCACAAGGTAGCTGCAGTTTGTATCTCGGATTCTTCTTTGCATTTTTCTATCATTTTTCCATTTGTAAAGCACATACTGTAAGAGCGTTTATGAGTTTTACACCTGATGTCACACAGCTGAACCTCCCAGTCCAAATAGTTTTCTCTTTTTTCTAGAATATTAGAATTGGTTTGTTTTGACGGTAGTCTTGAGTTGGGTCTGAAAGCCTGTTTCTTTTATTAGCACTAATCCTTCTACTGTGAGATAAATGTGGATGGATACAATCGTGTAATATAATGATGATACCTTCTGTTGCTTGCTTGCTTTCTTTCCTTTTTCCTATTGCTGAGCAGCAGGAAGCAAGCTAGCTGGCTCTTGTGCGGACTTTCTTGTGTCTTGCCTACTCGAGCAGTTTTCTCTGCTGGTTCTCTGAATTTAAGAGAAAGCTCTATTGATGCCAGCCATGTTGCATCTATTTTCTGTAGAAAACTGTTGTGAACTTTTCATCGCTCTCCATTTACTAGTGTAAAGCACTGCTCCGTTCCTGTAATCAGACAGAGCAGGCAGTGTCCAGAAATGACTTCCTAACATGTACTTTGCTGTGAACAGAAAAGCTGAACAGTAAACAGGATTTCTTATTTTGGTAGAAGTAATGTTATTTACTTTGGCTGTTGAAAGCTGGAGATTCTTGTCTTGAATATAAGAACATTTTTTTGACAGTGATAAGTGAAAAGCTAAGCTTTGTCCTTGGGTCAGTGTTGTTCCTTACATGTACTAATGCTGTCTCTTTAGGACAGCTTTTGAAATTGTGGAGCTTTGCATGAGCCTTATGCCGATGTTAGCTATTCTTTCATTAGAGCCTTCTGTTTCTAAAATATTTTTGGATATTGAATGAATTACAGTTTTTTGCAATTAGGTGTGTGAAAGACAGACACAGTCATCGTTTTGTGGATATGTTTTAGAATAAGTTTGCACTCTGGTGTAGTGCAGCTTTTGCTTTGGTGTCCATTTTTATCATTGCATCTAATCTTCCTGGTTTGAACTAATTCTTGGTTCATTACTAAAGCACCCCACCCCCCCCCCCCACCCCCCCCCCCCCGAGGAACTATGTTACTTTCTGATACTTTCTGAAGAGTATGCGTGAGATATAATCATGTAAAAGTACATAAAAAGATTTCTGTCCCTTTTCTTATGAAGTCGAAGCTAAGCTTTGGATGCTTCTCTGGCTGGGCTGTAGAAAAAATATTTTGTCAGCAATTCATTGAAAATTTGGAGCTGTACTTCAGCTCTCACTGAAGTACATACCACTAGGATTGCTTAAACGAATTTACATAGCCGCGGTATTTGCAACAGAGCCAGTACTCTGTTGTAAAGATTTGGGTCCCTTGCGCCACAGCTAACAAAGTGCACAGCAACCATTTTTAAGCGGCTGTTACAGCATTATATGGCTGAGCCAAAATACAAACTATTCTTCTTCCAGGAGGTTATGCTCGCTGTTGGACTCACAGGTGACTGAAATTAAGATGTTCTTACTTTTAAAGTTAAAAATATTACTTAATTCTTGCCTACCTTCTTGTCTCTCAGCTGGAGCATCCGGTTTCATATTACACTGAATAAAAAGTGAATGCCACATGTGTTTATTCCTCTTGGCTGGGCTTTCCTGCTGTCAAATGCTGCTTTTAGGTATTGAAAATCTTTCTTGAATAGCCAGGCGAGTTTTGGTTATAGGCAAAACTTTTATTTACTATTTTATTCCCTTTTCTTTTATTGTGCACTGAAATTTATAACTTAATGTTCCTCTAAGCTAGTATCCAATGAATTCCACAAATAAACACTTATGATGCTCAAGTTATTTTTGCAGTTGCTGCCATGAACCATTAGGACAGAGAGAGGCCATCCAGGACAAATATTTGGATTTAAGGCCATTGGCTGAACTGTAGTCTCTCCTATGGGGTACTCACTACTCCATTCAGCTAGCACATGTTGGATTTTCTGCTCTTCACCCATCACAGGAGGGCAAGCACATCTTTCAAATATTTTTTTGGTGAATTTGCAATTCCTCCTCTGTTCATGATCCCACATTCATGTTTAGAGTCCAGTTTTCCATCGTCAAGCTGGAAAATTCCTTAGGGAAACTTCAGGAGGAACCTCTTTCCAAGTGTGATGCCTTTGGCTTCTCCCTCCAGTCTTGCAGCGGTTCTATAGGGAGAAGGCTTTGTCAGAGGAAATCTGAGATTATGCTGAGCGGTTCCTCAGATCTCCTTTTTTAGAAGTAGCTGTTGGTAGTGGACCTTTTGCAATTGCTCTTCTGTCTGCCATAAACCCCTCTCCCAGTTAGAATGGAGGAAGTGTCTTTAAAGGCAGGAAAGGCAGGACGTAGCTTTCTGGAATTTTCCTGTCACATTTCCCTACTTCTCGAATCACAAGATGTTTGGTAGAAGACAAGGATCTCCTGTCGGGGAAGAGGGAATGTCTGAACTGTTGGCTATACTTCCTGAGAGGGGTAGGTTATGGGAGATAAGGCCTCAGTTTAGCAACTTCTGAATCTAATCAGTAATGGAAAGCCAAGCCATCCACTTTCTAAGCCATTTTTGAAATGGAGAGCTGTTTTGCAGATCAGCATAGTGAGATTTTGAGACTATTATAAGCACTGACGCATTTGTAAAATGTGTTTGTAGGTTGACAGCATAACAAAAATTGCCTCAGAACTTGGAAGAAAGGGAGGTAACAGTGCTGTGATGCACACCTAAAAGTGTGTCACTCATGAAGACACACTTTTTTATTAAGTATTTTCTGTGGTGCGCTATGAGCGAAGAAATAGTCAATAAATTTAAGAAGGAAGTCAGGTCTATAAGGAATGCCCTGGTCAAATTTTGTATTCCATCCTTGTATGATCAGACCTGTTTATCCAGACCAGATGGCCTGAAGGCTCATTTCATTAAGCTTGTGGTTACTTGTAAGCATCATAAATGCTTCTATCTCAGAAATCTGTGAAGTTGCAGAATGTAATTCACACATTTAATAAATATTGTCTTGATTTAAGAACTGATACCTCCTCCTCTTTCTCTTTTAGAAGCTTGATCCTCTAAACAGCTCAAATTTTTTTAATGTTGCTACCTTTGCCATCTTTAATACTAGATGCTGAATGACATTTTAAAATAGTGTTGATTAACATATATTAGACAATGCATTTTTAAACTGCCTCTAAACTTCTAGTCAACACAGCTCCTGAACTTGTTTCAGGCTAGCAATCCTGTAATCTTGAGTACTAGGAGCTCTTCCGAGGTTGCTGCTGCTGGTCTAACTCCCAAGAGCAGTGATCTGAGGAGGCAGATTGTGTATCTCCAACTGAGGTTCTTCAAAACATTGCCTGATTGGCTGTATACCTCTTTGTTTTGTAGCTTTTGGCTAAAATCTTAGAGCAAGAAGAAACTGGAAGTTTTCAGGACTGAAAGCCGTTGAAACTTACCTGTCTTATCCTGAATGTTTGGATCTGTAGTTGGGCTTGTGAAGGTTGCCCAGAGCTTGCTGCTCTCAGAAAGTTTCAAGGAGTGTGATGTTACAGAATATACTTCAAAGCCTATGTCTTTGCAAAGGCACTGGCTCTGCAGAAACAAGTTAGTTTCCTTTCTTTGGTTTGATTTATGGCATACGCTAATTAAATGATCCTATCTCCTTGATGGTTCTTTGCTGTGCAGTTGTCTTCTGGAAAACGTGTTGTTCTTTGCAACATGCAGCTACTATCTAGGCTATTAGCTCAAGAATTAATGCCCTCTAACTTTGGTGAAAAACTTCCATGCTGCTGCAGCCTGGTGCACGAGTGACCGTTCCTGTCCTATCTTTAGTACTGAGACCTTGTCCTTTAATGCAAGCTCCGCCTTTCAGGGGATGGTTATGATCTGTTGGTTCCAGCTTGCCCTGCTCATGGTCACAGTTGTGGGATTAGCATTCCCTCTCAAGTGCTCCTTGCACATGGAAAGCTCTTAAAACTCTTAACTTCAGCTCTGTTGCTTCCAGCCTCTTGTGATCTTTTTTATTTCTTTTAGTATTACTTAGTTCCTTTCTATCGAAGATCTGTCTCAAACTGTGATCAGCCTTTCTGCATTATGCATGTTTTGGTTCTGCGTTTTCCACCCCTATGTTCCATCTTCTGTTTCTGTTCAAAGGGATGAGCACGGTTTTCAAGCCCTTGTGAGAAAATAATTTATTTTCTCTGTATCTTCCATCTTTCTAATATACCTCTGTAATAGTATGCTGATTTTAATTCTTCTGAAGTGTTGACATACTAAGTTGAACATACCTTAAACATGTAAGCAAATATACTTACTCTATAAGCTAATACTCTTTTTCCAGTGCTGCTTTCTTTCAACAGCTGCTGCCTACCAAAGGATGCTATCTGGGAATTGGACATATCCTTCCTTTAGGAAACAAAGCTGGAGTACACTGTTCAGTAACTGAAATGTATTTCCTACTCACTCTGATTCTTTGTGATTACTACCAAGGTCTGAAGAATCCTCTGTGATTTGTCAGTTCTAAAGGAAGAAGAAAGCACAAGCAGGCAGTATCCCGTCATATGTGCAGTATGCTGAAAAGGCTTGCCAAGCACTACCCGTTTTTTTTCTTTTTTTTTTTTGTCTTTTTCCTTCTTTCCAATAAAAGAAGCTTCTTAAAACATGCAGAGGGCTATGCCTCAGGCTCTGCAAAATTGTGGAGCCTTTAAAAAGTCATTCCTCTGTGTTTCCCCACACATCCACTCCCTTTCGGGTTTGTATTAATCAACAGCAGAAAAGTGTGTCACACAGTTTAGAAGCTACTGTACTTAGAAGAGAAACCAGTACAGAATGCCACATGAGATCTATTTTAGAATATTGAACCTGCAAACATAAGTGTTTTGTAAAATAATTAGGAAAAAGTAGTACAAAATTACATTGTAATTTATCCTAACTGAGACCAATGTGTATTCTAAAAGTTGTTTATTTTAGAAATACTTTGGTGGTTCCATTAGAGATGAGAGTATAGCTTGTGTCATCAGTTTTTCCAAGTGTGTGCATGGGACAGTGTAGCTACTATGGAAAGAAAAAACAGGTTGTATTTTTGATTCCTGAAGAGCAAGGAACAAAAATCCTCCATTTTAAAATAAGAGGCGTAATATGCCTTTTGGCTTCCAGAAAAACGATATTAAGAGTGTGGTCAGCTGTTTGGCATTGGAAGTAAGATTTTCTGAACATCCACTTTCTCTTTTTGAAACCACAGCTCAATGATGACTGTAAAGATTAGGATGTGGGGCTCCCCCTCCCCATTTTTTGCCTTTGGTTATTTTGTCCTGGCTTATGGAAAGAAGTGTGGACAGAAACTAGTGCTCCTGTGGCAAGGAGTCTCGCCCCTGGCCACATATTTAAAGGCAAAGATGGAACTCTTCAGTAGAGCGCTTGTTGCTTAATTGGTATGCATGTGGTGCAGAAACCAGAAAATGGTACTTTTTTTTTTTTTTTTTCATTTTGGGCAGGCAACTCTGTCTCTTCTCTCTGACAGTTTAGGGTGTCCCCCGCCCCCTTCTTCCACTCTCCAGAAAGTAATTCTTATTTTTAATTCCAGGAAAGTTGGAGTTACGTTGCAGGTTCCAAGTTCAACTGTGGTTTTAAATAGTACTGACAATTGGAAAAGTTTCCTTAATTGTAGAGATCTGAGTAGCTTCTACTTTCTATTTGCAGTAGCAGTGTATTGACACAGGTTTCCTCAGTCTTTCAAAGCCCAGTCTCACACATTTATTTATCTTGTCACCTTTTTCTTCTTGTATATTTTGTGGAGGAGGGGGAGCAGGAAGTGATTGTATTGCTAATCATCTTCCAGTTTTTTCTTGGTAGCTCTTCAGAAAAAAATTGTTCCAACTTTGCACATAAGTGAAAATAAATCTCTTTTTAGCGCCTTTCAGATGTAGCTAGCAAATTGAATGAGAGTGTCTTCTGAATCAGAGAAATATTACAGGTAATCTGAACTCAGTCTTCTAGACCTGCAAGTTGACTTGGTGAACAGTATCATGGCCTGTAAGGAGGATGCATTCATTATGGGTAATGCCTTTTGAAGATGGAAGGATGTTCACTGTTGTGCTTAATTCAGCTCAAGAGAGGAGTATTGTGGTGCTTGATACTTGGGGTTGAGCCTTAAATATGGAAATGTGTTTCCTTATTCCTCTTTTGAGCGAGAAGTGCTGGTGTTTGAGTGGGATGAATTATCTGGTTTCTAGAGGTCTTTGTGACAGCACGTGTGTTCCATTTGTTATTAAATAGATGTATACTTGTAATTGTTTTTAAAATAGTTTCAATAGGGTGCTTATATTCTTGTGTAAGGACAAAAAATACTTCTGCTTCTAAAATATGTTCTGGTCCCAAACAGTTCCTCATGAGGCATACTGCTTTTTTTAGCATCTAAAAAGGCTGGTGATATGGCTTTCAAAGGTTAGTTGTCTAAATTGTCTTCTTTTTTCCTTCAAAATTTGGATGATTTGTTACATTTGTTTTTTAAACTACAGTAAAAATAGCTATTTCATTCTTGCTAAATATTTTGGATAGAGTGGCATTATTGTAGGATGATGAAAAATGCCTTTGGTTTTGATATGTGAAGAGAAGTTTGCTGATCAAATAGAGAATCACCATGTCTTTTTTTCTTCTTTATTCTAAAACATTTGTGGGGGTTTTCTTCCTCATTTTCTGAGACTGAGGACACTGTTCTCTAAACTTGATAATGGGATCAAATCAACTTAATATGGAGCATGACATTTGATGATAAAGTTGATTGCTTACACCCGGCTTTGATTGGAGCAAGCTTAGTGGTCATTTGGAATATACTGAGCGCAAATGTAGCTTATACCATTTCATCTTGGCTGCTTCTCAAGTTCAATTTGGTACAATGCAGCCCTTGTGCTATTGTACAGTCTTTGAACTGAACATCTCCTGTATTTATCTACTATGTAAGCACTTGATTTTTTTAGGATTTTAGCCAAACAATTTTTAAAAAGTCAAGAAAATTGGCATATTTAACACTGTTCATTTGTTACTGTGTTACGCTTGCATAACAACTTTAATTTTCACCATTTCCTTCACTAAATTACAGTGGTCCTCAGTTTATTCCAGTGGTTCTGCTGTTGGCCCCCAAAGAGAGTTTAAATCTCCTACGAAAGTGTTTTGTGTGCATCTGAAATGCCATATTCAGTCAGTAACACAAAACTGAATGTCTTTTTTTATTTCAGAGTTGTGGATGGTCTTACTTTTCCTCCTCTTCTCCCCTGCCCCAAATGAAAAACAGGAGAGCTGGGGACTAAAGATACTAGATTTAATTTGCTGTATCCTTGCTTAACTACCACCAAAATTTCTGGGCATGGTAGCAAGAGTTGAAAGTGCTTTATTCCAGTACTAATTCTTCTGTTATCTCTTGGTGATGCTCTTGTAAAATATGCTAGTGCTCTATTCTGTATGATACAGTAATGCAAGAAGTGGCTAAGGTAAAAGAGAAACCTAAATATAGAAGCAGAAGCTTCTGAGGTGTTACATCATGTCATGAAATTAAAAGAGTAAGAAGCATATACAGAAGTCTGTGCTCCTTTATGAGCAGAAACTTTTTCTGAAATACTACAAGCTCCTCAAGCAATAGAGGTCTAGTCCAGAGTATGTAGGACCTAACCCCTCTAGTTCACAAAGACGTGTGTGAATCTACACAAGAGTGTAGACCCAAGTAATGACTAAAATACATGTCTTCCGCTTTGCCATAGTAATCACTAATGTGCACCCAGTAGCATTAGATCTTTTATGATAATTATTGATCGTTTTTTAACTACAAGGCAAATAGTCAAGATTTCCTCAAAGTAATGTTAATCATTAAAATTAAGATTTACATTCATAGTCCCAACTGCAAAATTGAAAAATCGGGCTTCAGATTGTCTCCTTAAATGGTCTTTTACATAATTCATTGTCAGCTGAAATTTGTATATTATGAGGCTAAGTTCTGTTCTGCACAACTCCAATTATTATGCTTTTTTCTTTGCAACTCCAGATAAAAGCCTTTGTTTCTACAAAAATCCTTAAAAAATGAAGTCGGTTGTTACCGTTCTAAAGGTTTAACTGTGGATGGCTTGTACGCTGTGAATTGTTGGTTCAGGAACTGTAGAAGTGTTCTTGACTGCCCTGCTGATGGCTTGATTCAGTTGTTATGGCTGAGTCTGTGCTGCTCAGTTGGAATACATTTGTGCTGTTGACTTTGGGGAAGTCTGTAGGCTCAAATTTGTGTTGAGAAACTCATGAATCAATGCTACACTGCTCAGAATGCTAATTTTAAGTTGATGATTCCCTACGCCTATACTATTTTTTTTTTCCTTGAATGTGTGTACAAATATCGGTAAAAAAAACCCAGCACAAAATAGCTTTTCTTCTCCCTCCCCCTCTTAAAAACATCTAGTTTACAGTAACTGAACCAGATGCTGGCTGAGTCCGCAGTTACCATTAGAAATATAATAGCTATTAATCTTTTGGACCTGTTGTTCTCCTATTTCCCCAACTGTCCTTGAGTATTTGTCCAAAAAATACTTTGTTGCAGCTGGAAGGCTTCTATGTGATCTTCCTGTTAGCTATGTAGTGGATTACAGATACACAAAATAAAAGGCTGTCAGCAAAGTGAAAAGTAGGGAGGAGGTGGAGGGAATATTGAAATCGCTTGGTTTTCCTATTACTGTAGCTCTTCTTTCTCAGTAGCTTCATCAGCTCAAGAGGATGCTCTGAGATTTGACCTGTAATTATTTTATATTCAGTGGATAGACACGCTGCTTTAAAAATGCATAGTTTAGTATGCATAGACCTATGCAGCATACATAACATTGTCAGTATTCCTAGGAATGTAATTTGAAGATAAAAATATTTTTACGTACTTTGTTTTTTCCCCTATAATGCTGAGAGTACATGTCTGGGTTGAAATTAAATGACTAGCATCTGCTATCGACTGCTGTGAATGGTGCTTGGGAAAGTGATTGGTGTAAATACTGGCATTAGCACAAGGGTAGACTGACCATACCTACCTGCCTCATAGAGCAAGGAGTTAATTTGGTTATCAGCTTAGGTTCCTATTACACAAGGAGGGCTTTTTTTGTAAGTTGAGAACAGTATTTTGCTGCCTTGCATCTGACAAAGAAGTTTCAATTTGCTTTGATGCTTTGTTAGAATTTTCTGAAAAGAGAAATTATTTGGGCACTTTTTTGACTGTTTGGTGGGCTTAAAAACAGTGTTGTGACGAGTAGCATAATAGTTTTCGAGCTTGAACTTTGGCTTTTTGCTGAGATGCGTAAACAATTGGATGAATGTTTTATTATTTGAATTGTGGTGTGCCTTTTGTATAACTCGCAGAAGACTCTAACCAGCTTTCCTTCAAGCATTTGAGTAAAAGTGTGCTGAATTGATGGGAAATGGCCATTGCTGTATTAGGAACAATACTGCAGAACAATGCACAATTATTTTGTGACCATTTGTATCTTTTAGCAAATAGGACCAGAAGCATGTCACACGGTCATCTACAAGTAAAAATAAGCAGCACCATTTGGAGTAAATGTAGATGCTGTTTTTGTAGCACCAGTAACACTTTTTTTTTTCTTTAGGTTCTTGATTGTTACAGACCATTTGCTGAAATGTCCAGAGTTGGTAAAAGCCCTCTATGCCAAACTGAGCAATCAAGAAAGGTAACCCCAAAAACCAGTGTGGCTTTTAGTATTTAGCATTCCATATAGAGTATCCTGTTCACATGATTGAAAAACTGTGTGGTTTCATAGTTGGCACAAAATCTCTAAATACATGTTTCTATGTCAGTAATGGTTTTAAATTGGTTGGTTAACATTACAGCTTAGCCACAACTGGCAGTGATTTATGTAGGGTTGCAGAATCCAGGTTGGCGCCATTACTTGGTAAAGAAATACTTAAAAAAAAAAAAAAAAAAAAAAAAAAAAAGACAAGATTTCATGCCTGTGTCTTGATTTCGTAAGAGCACCACACCCTGCAGTGTTTTACAGCTGTATTTGAAATGTCCTCAGCGGTTCATACTCCTGTTGTAATTACAAGAAATTAAAAGCAAGCTTTACTGAAGTTGGAAATGTATCTAATACTGGTTAGCAGAACCTAAAAAACATAGATGTGCAGATGCCCATGATTACTTAATCTTCCAGTATTTCTACTACTGAAAATACAAAATGCTTCAACAAACCTTCACCTTGAAAGAAACTGGCTAGTTTTCCTTCAAGCATTTGAGTAAATGTGTGCTGAATTTATGTGAAATGGCCATTGCTATAATTGGGAAAATGTTAGTTTACAATTGCTTTAATAAAGAATCAGGGAAGATAAATTATTTTGTTGGAATAATCAACTTTGGGAAAATCCTGTACTATAATTCTACAGCTCCTCCAACTGCTTGAAGATCTTGTGATCCGGTTTATGTATTCAACATGGCTACTTTGTTCTCAATTCGCCCAGGGAAACTGCAAGTTCCCCCTATAGTTTCTGCAGGTGAAAGACGAAGCAGTAAACAAAGCAGTCCCTTAATGTTTTTTTTTTTCCTGGTTTTTTTGCTGTCACTAAAGCCACAGTTTTATTACAAATGGGGGTACAGATGCTGATCAGAGATTATAAAGAAACAAAAGGGATGACAGGCAAAGAAAGAGTGTATGAGAGGTTGAGAACCATAGGTAAAGTATCATTAATGTATAGGTATTGGATGGAAAACAAGGGATGGGAATGATAAGGAGGGAAATACTGTCATCTTCCTTTATTCAGGCTGACCAAATGGGAACAAATATGAGCTGTGTGCTTACTGTGCCTGGAGGTAGGGACTCCTTAGCCAGTTAGCAGGAAAGGCTGTTTCAAGTGAATGAGCTAGATTTAATTCTTTTGGGGGATGTCATGAATGGCAGTTTGTTTGTATGTTTTTGTAACCCCCTTGAGGACAGCCAGGACTGGGTTAGGTTGTTCAATTGTACTTAAAGCAATAGATGTAATCAGTTTCTAGAAAGGTCTCAGCTGGGTTTGTTGCATGTGCTGTGCTACAGACAGTGATCAGCTACCTCAACTGAAAGGCTTTTGGTGTAGGCATCATATGGATGATCACATGCAGGTTGGTCAGTCATAGCATATTCGCTAAATTTGTTATCAATCCCAAGAGTTCTGCAAACCAAGTAAACTCAATTAAGTTTTTAAAAAACATAATCACAGTACCTTTTATTATGAATTTGATACTGCTTAATTTGCTGTCAAACATACGGAAGTAAGTGGTATAGAAATAGTCCTTTTGCATTTGAGCTATAGAAGAAAACCCTGCCATGGCATCTTCCTATACAATGTTAGCATATTTAAGAATGCATTCTTTTGAGATATATGAGGAGACAAATCCAATTCAGATAAAAACATTTTGACTGTCATTAACTGGAGAAAAAAGTAACCAGTATAAACCAAAGCATAGGGAATTCATTGTTTCAAAACGAGACAAGGAGCCTTCACCGCAAGAGTTGCCGCATTGGGTGTCCAATAAGGCTGACTAAGTCATATAAGCGAAGAAAGGACAGATGTGGTATTGAGGTGTCTGGGGAAAGCAGCTTGAGTTCATGAATATATGGTAACTCTCAGTTACAGTATTCTCTATCATGCACATTAAATACACTTACTTTAAATGTATTTACTGAAACGAAATTAACTATGCTGAGGAAGTTTGCGAATACGTACGTTAGTGGTGACTCTTAAAGTTGGCAGTTGCCTTAGATAACCAAAGTATATGCAGTTGCATAACCGCAGTTATTTGCACTATTCACAGTATTCGCACTATTCAAAGTATTTCCTGTAATTGAAATCTAGTGCATTTGTGATACGGTGGCCATGGTGTATGCCATGAAGTAGTTCTTGTTGTAGAAGTGGATCTGGAATCTGAATTCTCAGTTAAAAGACAAATTCCTGACTTCTGGACAACTTTCTGTTCCATTTCCAAACAAATTTAAGCACTGCGGTGTTGCATGTCTGAGTTTGCAAATGGCCTGAAATAAATACTGTGAGAATACGATCAGCTTTTTTAATGGTATTCTGGCTTTGAAAAGTGTATGATGATGTGACAATGCCTGCTGCTTTTCTGCAAGTGATTATTGCAGAAACATATGGCTACCGTATTGAGCCAAAAGATTGTAGATTCTTGAATTCTTTGCCAGATTTGAGATTTCTCTGTGCACGTGTGCAAGTATGTGGCAGAAGTATTTAGAAAAAGCTTGCTTTGCTTTAATCCAAGTTAGCCTTGAGCATGGACAATGTAAATTAATGCCTTGATAGTCTTAATTACATTGTAAAATCTTCAAAATGAGTACATCTGTGTTGTCCCTTTTAAGAAGGGGTCTTGCTTTAATTAACAGCAACAAAAATGCAACTGAATAGCAAGTGAATAGCTTCAGGTGTTTTTAAGATGCTCAACTACTCGCATCTTTAGTTTTGATTTTTGTGTTATTTCATGTGAAGTGTTCTCGGTGAATGATGTAGCCATTGATCGAATTACCAGCAGAGAAATGGGCACTCAAGTAGTGTAAGCGGCACCGTTTCTTGCTTATGTTCAGCTACAGGGCTGCTAATGTCAATGGTGTGGTGGGTTTTTGTTCTTGGTAATGCTCACAGATACAGAATAGCTGAAGGTAGCATTGGATTATAGTCCTTCACAAATTTATCAATTTTCATTTAATAGGATGCTTACAAGTATTGTTCAAAGATGAAAGAATTGGAAAATTTTGAGGAAGGACCTGGTTTGTCTCATAGAACCATTGCTGTCAGTGAAGTGTTTCAGGAAAGAGAGGTCCCAGTTGCAGAGACAGACTGTCCCAAGTGTCTGGCACTTACTAAGAGGTTATAAACCAAGCACGCTTGATACAAAAATTGTTTGGCGATAATAAAATTGATAGAATTTACAATACTCTTTTTAGACAGGCTTAGCAGGACTTCACTTTAATTTGCAATAATGAGCATCCAGATCTAAATTGTACTTTAATGCTGTGGTTTATTTGCAGACTGTAGGAGACAGCAATGTGTTTTACTGATGACTGCGAATACTTTAGAGTAGTTGTTCAAAGTTCTTGCCAATTTGGTCAGCTTCAGGAAGAACTGGTTTAAATTTGGCTGGGGGGGGGGGAAAGCAAAAGATTGACAAAAAGTCTTCCGAAGTGGTGCCTAAAGAAAAGGAAGATGACTCGGCATAGTCATTTCCAAATAAAAATATAGTCATAAATATAATATTATATTTTAGATATTGAACGCAGTGTTGCAAAAATTCATGATGAGACATGCTAAAACTGGTTGTCATATCTGTTGTACTTAGCTATAGGCAAACAAGTAGGAACAAACTCTGTGATCTGAATGGCTAAACAGTTGTGAGGTCGTTTAAAAGAAATGAGCAAATTGCATTGTGTGGGAGACCTAACTTGGAAAAATTTGGGTGAGTCTTGGAAGAGAACTGAGAGAAACAATAGAAGAAAGGAATGTAAGGGAACTTGCACCAGAACAAAAAGCGTTGCTCTCAGGAAATTGTTGGCTGAATGGCAAGACTTGCTTGAAATTCAGAGGAAAGATGGGCATGTCCTGAATGACTGTGCCTGGAAGAAAACGCAGGAAAACAGTTTTGACATGAATGCCTAAAGAGAACAGAAAACTTTAAAAGAAATTACATACAGCTGGTGTTTTAATGTCAGTCCTATTTCCCTGAAAGGATTATGGTTGTCTAAAAGGGCACCCAATTATATTGCAAGAGGAAGAGTAATGTAAAAAATTCCCCTATTGGCAATAATTTCATCTCACTAATACAGTTTATGCAAGTATGCGGTGACCCTCCAACTCCTTTACAGAAGGATTCCTTGTTGTTGTTAAATATGTATTATTTGGACTATTGGTGCAACAATAGCTGACTGGAATTCTGTTCTGCAGGAGATAGTATTTTATTGGAATAATTCCCATAATCATAAAGTCTGTGAGCAGCCTGTTTTCTTAGCTGAGCATATGCTTGAAAGGCTCTAAACTTGTTAAAAACTGGCATATAAAATCAAGCCCTGTCTTGGGGATGAATGACATGTCTGTGCACTTAACTTGATTTTTGTATAGTATGCCAAATCTGAAAGCCTTCGTTCAGTTAGGGATGTTGGGTAACCGGACTCTGGTAGTGTAGATGGGCAAGCGTGTGGTACCCAGCTGTAACCTGCGAACAAACAGAATGACTGTTCTGTGTTGGTGCTCTGTCACATACGTAAGTGAAGCCTGTGAGAGAGGTTACCAGTGTTTGACAGCCTTCTGTCTGGAGTCCACCCTTTCCCAAATGTGTTGAGCGCATTTCTGTGCTACCGCGTTGAAAAAGCTTTTTGTCCTCATTCAGATAATTGTTTAACGCAGCTGTATTAATGACATTGAGGGTTGAGTTTAGCAAGAACTGAGTAGCTGTTACGTGATTAATAGGGGTGGGTTCTTGGAGGTTAATAAAGCAGTGACCGTGCTTTTTCCACAGAAAAAGACATTTCTCTTCCCCTTGTGACAACCTGCTTGGTAAATTTAAAAAAAAGAAAAAGCATTTGAACTATTCCACATTTAAATGTCAGTCCTTCTATCTGAATTGCAAATATTTTAGTGAAAGAAAACCTTGAGCCTGCTCTTGAATTCATTCAATAAATAGCGCTCTTTCAGGTTGAGAGAATTACAGTGGGACTTCACTAACCCATGTGCTCGTCTGCGCTGGAATTGAACAGGGAGGCTGTAGGAGGGCCTCTGCCATGTTAAAGTCCTGGTTCCACAAAATACTCCCAGTTTGCCCTAACAACATGAAGGGATATCGGAAATAAAACGACATTAAAGCTGTTAAAATAAATGACCCAAGTACATTTTATAGAGCAGCTTTGTTATGTATCCACTTACTTGCTGGTTTAATACACTGAATAACTCTTACTGGGTATATGAGTAATTAACTTGGATTTACTGTAGTCTATCTAATGGCAATTATAAAACAGCTGTAAAGAACCGAGTGTGCATATCAATCTTTATTTCCCCTGTTTCTGCTCAGAATTGATTTGGGGTTGGGGAGGAGAATCAGTGAAGGACTGCATGCAAAGCAAGGGCCATGAAAAGCTGGTATTTTCAAACGGAAGCTGTCAAATAGTCTGTGCTTATTTTGCTGAACTTAACAACAGCTTTTAAGAGCTGTTTTGGTGGAAATTTTAGACATACGGAATATGCAGTCACAGTAATGTTATGTTAGGACATAAGAAACTAGAAATTGAAATAGACTTGAGAAAAATATTGACTTGACTGTCTGGCCAGGTTGTATTAACTGAATGATGAATTAAATTAATGGTGTGCAGAAATAAATCAGCGAACAGGAACTGATTGCCAGTGTTCATAAGATTTCTAATTTTTAAAAATCAGCTCTTACTAGCATGCTAATTGTTTTTATCACTTTTAACAACTGTATCTGCTTATTCTTCTGATAATTCTGTATGGCTTAGTGAATTTGATTAACAAGTCGTTTTCTGATTCTAGAGTTACTTTGTTAGAGCTGATAATGGCGAAAGTAAGCGAGAAGAACCCAGTTACCAGTGAAGAAATGAATGCGTTCATGAGACATGCTGACTTCCTTGCAGGCTGTTTCCAAGAGAAATGTGAAGCTGTGCTCAAGTTAACTTCTGCAGCAGATGCAGAAGATGAGGTATGACTGATAAAAAACATTACAGTACTAGAATCAGAAGTGGTGAATCTTCATTGCCGCTATTACCCAAGTGGCACTTGTGTACATTTCCAGTTTACTTTATATTGGAAAAGCAGTGATAGAGTTCACAGGAGAATCAATAAGACAGCAGCCCAATTTTGCTTTTAATTTGAGAATGACAAAGAATACGGTACTTTGAGGTAGAAATAAATCTACCACATTTTAAAATTCTGAGATCTTTAACAAATGTTGAAATTTTCACATGTTTGTATGTTTTATTATGTTCTTACTAAGGATCACTTCTGTAATTTATTTGGGTTGTGAATTATATTTTATTCAAATATGAATCAAAACTTAAAATATTTATTTTATTTATAGGTGGGAAGCAGCATGTCTTCCCCCCCCCCCCAAAATTGGGGTTAAAATGGAGTAAATGCTTTTTTTTTCTAGCAGTACTAAAGTAAGTAAATCTTATTGTTTGGGGTTTTTTTTAAACTTAAATAACTGATGATAACTTGATAATTAATACATCGTTAAAGTCCCAAATACTAGTTCTTTGAAAATGCATTTGGCTACTTATAAGACAGGTGTTCCTGATCTGTTTGGGACCTGGAACATCAAGTTCTGATCATAGAGAGCTGTGGTATGTATGTGATTGGCTCAGGGCAGGGGAGCTGTCTGAAATACATAGTGATCCTCTGTGCAAGCGAGGGCTTTTGTTACTGACTCTTCCCCATTTCCCAATGATTTGGGGCTCTCTGGTGGACCTTGCATGGCTCTGACAAGGCGGCACTCCTGGGGCCTGCTAGCATCCACAGCATCAAGTTGCAGAGTTTGCTGGGCTTAGCGGCAGACGGCTCCTGTCTCCTGAGCACCCAGACACTTGCCCCAACTCCAGTCCACTTGGAAGAAATCTGTTATTGCTTCAGACTTAATGAACTGGTTCTGTTGAGGATGGCCACAATGAAGTCCCTTTGCAAGCTAAATAGGAAGGCTTTTATGGATCACAGATGGTTTGTGGGTTGCACTTTGAGAACCTCTGATGCAGAGCTGAGTCCTGCATGGCCTTATTTTGTTTCCTCCTTATGAAGTATCCAAGAGTTGCTGGCTACTTGCCACACCATATAGTGCAGTAAGGGGATTTAGGCCATCTAAGGGGTAGAGGTCTTTTCAAATAATCTGGTGTTCTGTTTTTCCTCTTACTTTCAACAAGCTGCTTGAAGATCTAACACCACCTTTGGGAATACAGAAAGCAACTTGCACTATAACTTACAGTGACCTTATTTGTGCTGTGTTAGGTCGTCGTATTGTGAGCAGGTAGTGCCAGGTCATATTGGTCTCAGTTCTTGATCCCTCTCAAATAGATAACGTTTTAATGTTTTCAGCTGATTTGGGGGCAAGGTTTTTTTGTTTGTTTGTTTGTGTTTTTTTTAGACAACTAGCCAGAAACCTAAGAGCTGAGAAATCTAATATGTTTTACACAAACATAGGATTAGTTTATCACTGATTCTCATTGACTAATCATGCTTCGTTTCAGAACTGTAATCAATGTATTTTCTTAATATCTTAAAAGGATCTTTTAAAAAAAGTCACATCTAGCTTCTATCTTGCCAAGTGACCACAGTGGTATGTTGAAACTGTGTATATACATGTAGTTGGAAGCATTTTATTGTTAAAACAAAATTAACCTGTAATAGTTTTATTTGTAAAACTCTTGAGAACAGCTGTCATAACTAATTTACTATCGAAGTGAAAAAATACTGATCTTTAAATGCTTTTATATAATAATGTTACACAGTGTTGTCCTTGCCGATTTTTTTGTTTGTTTAAATGGGCACAAGAATTTTAAATGTACGTTGAGAGGTGTTATGTAAAGATATTAAAAATCACTTTATGAGGAGGTGATGGTTGGATGCTTTAAAAAAAAAAAAAAAAACAACAACCACACAGCAATCTCTTCTTATCTGTCCAAGAAGCACAGCTTTCCCCCTGCCCCCAACTGCTTAGTCTAAGTTACATTAGAAAACTTAATTGGCTACTTCTGGAAAAGGTATCAGCTTGGCAGTAGGAGGACATATACTAAGACAATTCCATCTTCCCCCCAGCCCCCCCCGTTGCTCTTCACCCCCCCTTTTTCTTTTTTTCTTTTTTTTAATCCTGTGTGGTTACTTTCCAAGTATTCTGTGGTTTCAGTTCTTGGAAAAAAGCATTTGTTTGCGCCTAGCAGAAGGAGGTCTCTGTCCAACTTGAAGGTGCTGGGACAGCTGTATTGAGAATATTACTATATAACTTGCCCTGCTCAACACTGGCTTTTTATCCTTCTCTCACATAAACATGATGCATGATAAGTTGAATATCAGCTATTTGGTGGGAAATGTGTATCATTTAATGCGCACAAAATGTAAGTCAAAATAGCTGAATAAATGGAGAGCAATGTCAAGAATAGTTTTTAAGTGTGTGTATATGCATATTGTGTACATACATTTATTTGTAATATATGCTTGCCATGGCAAAAGAGAAATTCCAGCTTAAATTCATAAAGCTGTTTCTTTTCTTACTAGAAATAATCAGAAATTGCACCGCTTTCTCCTTGATTGTATAAATATTTTAGTTTTTGTGTAAAAGTTGTACTTAACTGAAAAAAATGCAATTGTACATGCAGAGTCTGTCATTAAAAATGCTTTAGGCAACATCTGTGATATTAAACTAAACTCTGCCTGGACTTTTCTGTGGCCCTGAAGCCAAGTGCCTTGGTCAGGCTATGTCTGTACTAGTAAGCTGTCTTAGCCTCCAAAACTGGGAGGCCACATTTGAAAACTGTCTTTTGGGAACAGTTCTGACTCCTAAAATGTTGTCTGGGTGTCCCATCCACTGTTTAATTTATTATATGTAGACACTGCCTTTTTTCCCTAGGGAACCTCAGGTCTTGTAGCTTCCATCTCAAACCAATGAAAAGCTAATCATATGCTTCTGCAGTGCTTAAACCAATGTTTAAAATAGCTTTTCCATTATAAGCCTGACTTCAACATCAGTTTGCTTTCACTAACTTTCAACCATACTTGCAAAATAAAGCCCTTCCCTGGATTTTAAGTTCTTATTTCATCTCTTTATAAGGAAAATCTTTTCTGAGTTTCTCTCAAAATATGTTTACTTTAAAACTTCAATTATTTCCTTATTTACTTTTCAGATTATGTCTACATCAAGATGGCTGTCAGATTTCAAAATATTTTGGGGTTTGAACAGCATCTTGTTGCTGAACTTAAAAAGGAAGTGATCTGCTTTATTGCCTTTCTTTTGTATAGGTGGAGGGAAAAAAAAAAAAATTGGAAAGTTGGGGCAGGGGGAACCCAACCAGAGATGTTGAAACAGTTTTTTGAAAGTATCAAGTTTCAAATATAGATAAGAATTTGGGGGTTCTTCTGTGCTTTTTAAAAAATCTGTTCCTCTTCTCAGATCTAGATGGATCAGTTGCTGAACTGAGTCAAATGGTGGGATAAGAGAAAGGGAGAGATGGTAGTATAAAACCCTGGGAAGAAATATGTAGAGGGCAGTGAAGAAAGGCATTTAAAAAAAAAGGGTGGGGGGAGGGGTGAAAAAGGATAAGTCTGAGAAAGGAAAAGCCACACCTCATAGTATCCGTGCTACAGAGCTTGCATTATGTACGTGGGTAATGGGGTACACATAGGCAGCAAGGGCCGTTGTACCTTACTGGTGTGATTTATAGTTGCCTATTGATACTTGTTTGCTTTACAGTTGTAAAGCATGTAGCCTTGTGCAAATGTAAGTGTTAAGTGTGTGAGCCGAAGAGGCTTTTGGTTAAGCTACTGTCTTGTAACAATGCAAAATGGCTTAAAAATTATAAATACCTGCTTAGTGTCTGTGAAATACAGTTGGGGTATTCTTACTTTATAACAGGACAATGGCCAACGTATTCAGAGGCCGTTTTTGTGCTGTTGAAAGCAATTTAGTGAATAACTTAGGGCAAGACCTGCACCTTCCTACACCTGCGCAAGGAAAAAGTGAAAATATAGCTTTAGGACCTGGACCTTATACCGATTTGTTGTCTTCCAGGAGCATAGGAAGGAGAAAACAATAGACGTAATCGTAGTACTTAATTACTGAACACTATTGTTGATGAGTTCAATTATGTTATATTGATTATATGGATTCAAAAATATTATACTGTTGGTAAGTAACTGTCTCTTCATCCTGGAGCAGACAAGGCAGGAATAGTTACTGTGACCTGTGTCTGAGCCTTTTCAAGGCTACTTGCATTTTATGTACCACACCTTGTGTGGGATCATCTTGCAGTCACAGTCTGGTTCTTGAGCAATATGTGGTATTCCAAATTATGCCATACACTCTTAAGGTAGTTTCTGTAAGTGCTGGATTGCCATTATAAGCACGCATCAACATAGACTGTGAGAAAAAATAGTTCTCTGGCTGAATAAATAATATGCAAATAAAATTGTGTGTCTCATACCTAACCAAAATGCTGCATCTATGATCCCAATCCTATTTACCCAAGAATAATGTAAATTCTCGCAGCCAAAGTTCATTTGACCACAGAACTTTACAGAATTCCTGCGGATAACAAATTAGTGTCTTGCAGGCGGTGTTTGTGTCTTTAAAGTGGGACGCTCCTACTGAATAAACTCAAAGAAAACATTTATACAGAAATAATTTTCTCAGCTAGTAATTTTCTGCATTTCTGCTTTTGGAAGCTACTGTGTTTTTGTTAAAATTTTATCCCTTATGGCTCTGTTTTGGTTTCTCCATGATTTTTCAGGGCACATATAACACTGTTTGACTGTAGAAAATAAATTATTGCAGTGTAATACATTATTGTTATTGTAGAAAGATGTTCTCATTTTATATAAATTTGTTCTTGGCAGTTTAGAAGACCTGCAAAGAACCTGAGGTGCTGAGAGTTCCTGTCCTCTGTTTAGATTGTCAGTTTTATGTTCTTATGGTATCCTTCATAAGCCATTTTCAGAAATGTAATTTCCATTTACAGGAAGCACTGGTTACAATTCGTCTTCTTGACGTTCTTTGTGAAATGACATCAAACAATGGACAGCTAGAACATCTACAGGCTTTGCCTGGTTTGCTTGAAACAGCCATAGGTGAGTGAAAAGCCACAACGTTTATTAACGGTTGGCTTGCTCCAAATCATGTTGCTCTGTGAATGAAAACATGTTTTCCACAACTGGTGGTAATTATGTTTCTGACCTTTTAATAAAATAAATAAATAGGAGATTGAGTTAATCTACATTTTCAAATATTTGATTTGTTCCTGGAATTTTTCTGCTTCTCTACTTGCTCTGTTGGCTCCTATTACCCAACAGAGCCTTGATTCAACTGTCAGCAATGCGCTGTTTATACAGTAAGAGTTGTGCAAGGGACAGCTGCTTCCTATGTTCTTCCACTGGCTGAATGCGTGTGGAAGAATTTCCTCAAGAAGTAGAAAAAGGACTTTTCCATGCCTGTTCCCTTCTGTTTCCCAAATGCCTGAAAACTGAAACTAAACACAGTTTGAATGTTCTTAACCAAATTCAGTGACTTTTAAAGGTCAGTTTGAAAGAAGCTTTCTGCTGCTGGTAAACAACAAGCAAAGGGCTGTACACAAAGAAAATTAAGCCAGGATGGTCCAGAGAGACCCCATATACTCGGGAAGGAAGGAGGAGGAAGTATACATATACTGACCTGTGCCTTCCTAAATCTTAGCACTTCCTGAGACTGATGTATGCCACCGTTTTCTGAGAAAATTGTAAAAGTTTATGGATTTTAGAGAGAAATATGTAGTATTTTGGCTAAAAAAAAAAAAAAAAGAAAAAGGCTGAAACAGCTGTTAACTATGACTATTTTGATATGTTTGGAGGGTCCTTGCTGTAAAAAACCAAAACCCAAAAAACAACAAAAAAACCCCAACCAAACCTCTAGTTTTGATGACAGGTTCATAGTTTTATTGCTTACAGTAAGATGACTTAACAACAAAATCTATTTTGTGTGTGTTTTGAGGAAACTCAAAGTTATGCATTGTATCATCAGAATGCTTGTATAAGTCTTTGAACTTAAATGAGAATTTCAAGGATCTGCAGATCAGTTAAGTTTAGCATCTTATAGGCCAGTCCTCCTTCCCCTAGCTGTACACAGACCGACATTTCTCCCCAGCTGTCTCAAGGCTACTGAAACACGGGTGCAGGCTAGAACATTGCTACCATGTATGTCCTATGTATTTCCCACATGCCCTCAGCCAACAGGAATTTATCAACTCATATAGTTTCTCTTTAAGACTACCTTTTGGCTACAAGACTCCTTTAATCCTGGATTAGCAAAAAGGGCGAAAAACTGTATTGATGTGTTATATCACCTTCAGTATTTAGTTCTGAAGACCAGAAGAATAAGGGTAGATAGTGCAAAAGATTTTCATCTAATAGATCTTTTGATGAAGCAGTTCTTCTCTTCAGTTTATATCATGAAATATTTGCTATCAGAAATTACTAAAAGATTGATTAAAAGATCTGAAAAATACGGAATGATCTTTTAAGTATCAATTAGGGAGTGTGTTTTGCTATTTTCAGTAGTTGTTGGGTTAAGTTAGATAGTAATAGTGCAGTGTTAATAATATCTTTAGCACTGTGAACAGCTTGATTGCACAGTGTTTGGGGAATATCACCAGGGAGGTAAATGGTCTTTTGGATTGAGGGACCTTTTGGAAGAGTTGCTCTTTGGGATAATGAGAGAGCGGCAGACTGAGGTGTCCTTTAGTTGAGAGCATGGGCAACATCCCGGGAGCAGTTGCTCTGTAGTGTTGATATGCAGTGTTTGAGAGGAGCACTGTTCTCTCTGGGTTGGCATCATGCACGGAAGGTGGCTGCTTTTCTTCCACCTTTTCCTGTACTTCTCTTTCCAGGTAGGTGCGTTGCTCATTGCATTTTTGTCTGCACTGTAATCAAATTTGAAGAGTTTTATTTACTTTTTCTGTGGGTCTTCTGTTTTGTTTTATTTTTTGGTTTTAATCCTTTTATTCAGGGGTCCCTCTTAAGGGCAGGCAGAAGGTTTGGGAAGACCGTGGAATTCCTCTTAAGTGTTTGCGTGTGGGGAAAATACTAAGACTATAAGCAAGGAAGCACACAAAGTTAATGCCATGAGAAGGATGTGAGACACTGCCGATTTTTATGAATTTACAAAAGCAAACAAATTTCTATGAAAGAAGATTGTGTTAAAAGCTATTTTATGATGACATTTTTTAGGGATAATCAGGAGATTGATTGGTTTTTCCTAGTTCAAAATACGAACAAATGTAAGTGGTAGCTCTCGAACGGGAGGCCTCTAGACCCTATTATAGTTTCATAATTTAAAAAACCTACCAAAAATGTAGTTACCTCTTTATCAGCACAGAGATTTTTTTTCTTCTCCTGTATCAGCCATCTAGGAGTGAAACTATAATACGAGGACCTATGAAGTTTCTTCAAATTTAAATCCAGGAAATCTAATGCCCATTCCACTATGGATGTTGTCACATCGGGAGCAGAAGGAGCATAGGGCTTAATTACTGCCCTGTGTTATAACCTAGTTTTGCTATGTCTTTATTGTTTCAATGTAAGTTGCATGAAGCATCTTGGGGACAATAGCATGCTAGGCCATTTATTAGTATTGCAGGTCACTTAGAGGAGAAATACTTAATTTTTAAATATAGGGACAGCCTTTAGTGAATTGGCTTCTTAGCTGTATGGTCTCTGAGGTGTTCACATGATTTCAATTTTTCTTCTGGGTGTGGTCTCTTCATGGAACGTTGTTTTCACAGATTTTAGTTTCCATTCTCCCTGATTTCTCTCTGGAGCATTGTAGAAAGAATCCTAATTGCTGTAAACTAGCATTTACCATACAGGAACATTAGTATTTCTCAGTTGACAAGATTATGGCACTGAAGGATTTGTGAAGATCACAGAATCACAGATCACAGTATCATATAGGTTGGAAAAGACCTCTAAGATCATCGAGTCGAACAGTAAACCTAACACTGCCAAGACCACCACTATACCATGTCCCTAAGCACCTCATCCAAACATCTTTTAAATACCTCCAGGGACGGCAACTCAACCACTTCCCTGGGCAGCCTGTTCCAATGCTTGACAACCCTTTCAGTGAAGTAAAATTTCCTAATATCCAGTCTAAACCTCCCCTGGCGCAACTTGAGGCCATTTCCTCTTGTCCTATCACTCGTTACCTGGGAGAGGAGACCGACCCCCACCTCTCTACAGCCTCCTTTCAGGTAGTTGTAGAGAGCAAGACTGTTTCCCCTCAGCCTCCTTTTCTCCAGGCTAAACAACCCCAGTTCCCTCAGCTGCTCCTCATAAGACTTCTGCTCCAGACCCTTCACCAGCTTCCTTGCCCTTCTCTGGGCACGCTCCAGCCCCTCAATGTCTCTCTTGTAGTGAGGAGCCCAAAACTGAACACAGCATTCGAGGTGTGGCCTCACCAGTGCCGAGTACAGCAGGGGCATGATCACTTCCCTAGTTCTGCTGGCCACACATACAAGCCAGGATGCCATTGGCTTTCTTGGCCGCCTGGGCACACTGCTGGCTCATATTCAGGCAGCTGTCAACCAACACTCCCAGGTCCTTTTCTGCCAGGCAGCTTTCCAGCCTCTCTTCCCCAAGCCTGTAGCGTTTCATGGGGTTGTTGTGGCAAGATGTGTCAAGGTGCTAGCTGTACTCAAAATCTTTTCTCAATACTACAAAGCTAGGAACAGACTGGAGAATAGAGAGAAAAAAAGAATTATGTGATTAGTATGTGTTGCTGTGACAAGTTTGAAGTAAAGGAAGTTTTCTAAAAAACTGGTTTTTAGAAATATATTTACAGTGCCAGAATCATCAACAGCCTGCAAATTCTGACTTTTCAAGTAGAGACCAATAACACCAGCCTTCAGACTTCCCGTCTGAACTATGTAAGTGTGTAAAAAGGATGCAAAAATACCTTCTGACCTTGGGACGGCCTTTTATGGTTATACTAGCATGAATTAAGAAATAAAGAAAACTTTCGAAGTTGTTTTGACATATTGCTGAATATCTGAAATTATGTTGATTTACTTTGAACCTAACAATTAGTAGTAAAGCTCTGTGCAAAGTGATACTCATTTTCTTGTGGTAATTAATTAAAATATTCTTTGTTTTCTCTAGATACCCTGAGATTAACTCATCTTGCTGGGAAACAGGCTGTAAATATTTTCACTGCCACACATGCTATGACAGGACAGGAAGAAATTTCACACCCAGCTGTGGGTTTTAAATCTCATCTCATTCGTTTGATCGGGAATTTGTGTTACAAAAATAAGGAAAACCAAGACAAGGTAAGTGTATACGTTTTTCTGGCAGAACTCTGACATGTGAACAGATGTGTATGCCTGAGCATGACTTTACTGATGCAAATATATTGTTGATCTACAAATAGAGATTAGAATTGGTCATGTAAAGGAGGTAAATTTTTTTTAGTGTCTTTGAGTTACTATAACAGGTATGCTAACTTTTTAATAACAGTGTGGTGTGTGCCTGTCTACCTTTTACTTCAGTCCTAAAGAATGCAAGCCAGTGCCTAATTCCTGTATTGCTTTCACATTTGCACTTTCTTTGAAAAGAAGATGTCTGAGACTAAACCTCAACTTCACTTTGAAGGGAAATGGATGGGAATTGTTGCATGAACTTAATTTTAAATCCTTGAATTAATCTCTAATGCTTTTTCCCTCCCCCTCCTTAAATTTTTTCATGCCACTTTAAAAATGTAGGTCTGCTTCCATCAAATCACTTTGAACCCTTTATCTTTAGAATTCCTGTATGGAAAATTAGTTTTGTTTCCACAATGAGGGAAAAAAGGAAACAGCAGCATGTTTTTACATATGAAACCTTTTTTTCTTAGAGTGATAAAAGATGTGGCTTTCCTCCAGGACTTATTAGACTAACCTAATTTCAGCCAGAAAAGCAGTCATGAAATAATGTTGTCTTATGGTTCAGTCTGAGCACTTCCAAAGATGAAGTAGGTTACTTTTCTCATTTGGCCTAAGCAACTGTGTAGTGTATTACAGTAGCCTCAGCTTAGTGAAAGCTTTCTGTTTCTCTAGTTCTTCCTTGTGAGTTTCTTGTTGTAGAGAAACCCTCTGTTGATTCCTGTATCTTCCTTTTCTCTTAGAAGTGTCTTTTCTTATGGCAGTCTTGTCCTGGAAGGAAATGGTCTTCAGTAGCCTTCGTTACTGATATTTGTTATTGAACAGGGAAATTTGGGATTGTTTTCCTTTCTTTCCTTTGTTAATTTGAATCAAAGTTTTCACCTGCTCTCAAGGAAGGAATTTATGGCCTGAAAATGAAAAACATAGAAGAAAGGCTGTATCAAAGAAGGAGTAAAGGAGGTAATGGAGTATTTTTACTTCTCTCTTATGATGTCAAATGAGGCCTATGTCAGCAAGTACCAAAAATACAGTAATTAATACTGGTTACTCTGCAGGAAGTTACATATGATGACATACTCTGAGTCTAATTCTGTGTTGCCAAGGAGCTATTGAGACATTGAGTACTGCAAAATCAATCTCTGTTAGAAGCTTCTGTTTCCTAAATATCTTTTTGTTGTTGATTACTTCATTTTACAAAGATAATAGATTCTTTTGTACTGATGCCATCAAATCTGGTTTCAACTGCTGTAGTGTCTACCAAGGTAGACTTTTATAATGGCAGCAGGGCATTTTCATAGTGTATGAGGGGAGCGCTCCCATTTCCTTGGGTTTTTTTTCTGCAGGGTAGAGAAATGGAAAATCTGAGAAATGCTACTCTCTTTGTCTGACAAATGCTAATAATATGGGCATATAGATGGAAAATATGGTAATGATCCTACCTTTCCCCATTCATATTACAGTATATAATAAAAGATTTTAATATTTATGAAAAATATTATTAATCCTATTAATCACTCTTGCATAGCTCTGGCTCTGACCTGTTATGATGTAATATATGCTTATGTAAGTGAAATACATTTTTGTGGAATACCTTATGATAGTGGAGAGGAGGGGATTGCTTTCATTTGGAAGGGTTGATTTACTGCTTATTGTTCATTTTCGCTGGGATTTTCAAAGGCCCCTGGAGCAATCAGGCATGCAGGCTTAGTGTTTCCAATGGAAGTTGGGTATTAACTTGCCTTAAACTGCCTGCAAATATTAATGCTTTATGCTGTCTTGAAAATTACTTAGATTCTTGTGTGTGATATCATGGAACATTATTTAGGTGCTGTTGAAACTTTAGAAATGCCAATAGTATGATATCCTGTCTGTACCTTCAGTTTATTTCATACAATTAAATTGGTTCTAATAAATGCACTTGTCATTTTTAAGGCAGTTTCCATACATAAACACATGCTTGTGAGGACAGGGCAAGCAGCCCATATCATTGCACAGATAAGAAAACTGAAGTTCTGAGATGGGAGTGAATTGTTCAAAGTGGTGCACGTGTCAGACCTAGAACTGAATGAAAATAGGGTTAGTTCCTGGGTTCCCACGTCTCTGTTCAGAGTAGTATCTCACAATATAGGTCTTGTTTTATATCCATTATTGGGTTTACATAGAGTTTACTTTCTATATTCAATCAAAAGTAATGTAATACAGGGGAGACTGTGTTTTTTATATAACAAGCTAACTGACCAGTGCATCTGAGAGACCTTGGGCTTTACCATTGGCTGTTGCTTTTGTGTGACTTACCGTGTGAATTGTAGGCATAAGCTAGGGAAGTGACTTTCTCTTCAGTCAGTTTAGCTGGTTACCTGGTATGAGAGGGCTGCACATCACTTGCCAAAGGCTCTTGAACAGCACTGTTCGTATTCTGACTCTTTAATGGACTGAGGCTTTCACACTTGTTTTCTCTATTTTTTTCTGTAATTTCCAGTCCCAGTAGAGCTCTTTTCCCAGTAACAATGATAATGCATTAGTAAATGGAGTAATAGCACACTACTAGTAATAAACAATAAAAAATATAGCCCCTATTTTTATAGTATAACCTTAGTGCTTGGTGTTGGTCTGCCTGACTTGTTCTGAAAACATAAGTAATCCCCAAAGACTTGGGGCTCGAATGGTGACTTGGGCTAAGCCCTCCGAGTGGACAGAGTTGCATCACTGTCTTCAGGAGTTTCTTCAAGAGTTGAGTGACAACCTGCTTGTTCTCTGGGAGGTGAGTCTTCAGCAGCCTATGCATCATGTAGTGTGTGTCTCCTGAAGTATGATGGTGCAGTCCTACTACATGGGGTGCTAGTGACAGAGTTAAAGCAACAGAGAATGTCTGGAGTGGGAGGGTAATTGCTCTGCAAAGGCTGCTTCTCCGTCTTTGTTTATGGTCTCCACCTGCTATAAGAAGAATACTTGCAGGGGATTAGTGCACTGGTTTGTTGGCAGCGGTAAAAAATCTTGTAATGCTTTCGAACAGGGAAATATCTTACTAGTGCTTTATTGCTTCTTCACCTTCTGTTTAAAACCATTCTTTGTTTTTAAAAAGCATTCTTTAGCCTGTACTCTGTTATCATTAGGAATGCATTCTTTACATCTCTTCTTCCGCATAGTTTTATTTACACTATTGTGATAAGTTCTAAGATATAAGGGAGTGGGCAGACTTTTAAGCTGTAAACTGAGATGCAGCTATTAAAATGGGTCTTGCCAGGCTTACTGCCCACTTGCATGTTTTGTGAGGCTGGGTGGGTTGGTATTTGTAGGAAAAGTGCTTGATAAAATGTTCATTTTGGGCTGATAAATGCTGGGTACATGCATGTCCTGAGTTGCGCACACTATTGCATGAAGAGAAGAGAAGAAAAAATAAAAGTCTTGTACTTAAGACACCAAGTGTTGAGCTAGTTCCGTGTTGAACCTGCCAAGAGCCTGAAATGGACGTGCAGTTCACCTGTGCTTACTCTCTCTGCAGGAAGAAGAGCTGTCGAGAGTTATTGTCATACATGTGGGGCAGTCCTGTGGCTTATATTTCGATTCTTGGGCCTCCTTCACAAAAATGCATTGTATGTTTTTATTAAGTATACTGGAAGGAAGGAGGTGGGTTCTCAGGCTGAGCACGGAGTGGAGATGAGTGAACCTATCAGAACAAAAAAGTGAAAATTCCTCCATACTTGCCTCACCTTGTTTGTCTTGCCTTCTAAACACCTCGGTTTTATCATCTGGACAGAATTTACACTGTTTTCTTGCTAGAAGGCTTTAGGCACTTATTTTCTACTCTCACTTTTAGAGCTATGAAGTGATGGATTCAGCCCAGCTCTTTCTGCTGGTTTAGTGTAGTAGAACTGTTTTAATAAAGAATAAACCTTATTAAAGAAACTTAATGAATGAAGTATAGAGAATATAATCCTTTATTGTAGAAATGAAACAAATGCAAAATAGGTCATAGCAATTAATCTGCACCCCTATTTCTTTGTTGGTTGATGAGAATATTTACTGGAAGGTGAAATGACTAATCTCTTGCCTTATTGTGACAGATGGCACTGCTCTGCACAACCTTATTACCTTTCCCTAAAACTATTGTTTATGTTGCAAGGTGTTTATGTAATATGACTTGTTTAAAATACTTAAATTCATTTAATTGCAAGTGTCATCACTACTTGAATAAGCAACGGAATAATGTAGACCTTACTCTGCATTGTTTCCCTTCCTCTGCTGTAAAGAGAGAGGAATTACATAGACTTCAATCACATAACCTTGCTGGAGTTAGTAAATAGGGAATTGGAAGGAAATAGAAAGCTTGACAAAGTTTAATTGTAGTCTTTATTCACTATTTGCTTTAGTTCACTGTTACCTCTGAGATCAAACAGGAGAATCTGAATTGCCTGGGGGTTCTGCCCTGTGAAAACCGTTCCCGAAGGATGCAGCGTTGTCTGGAACAAGCTAGACGTGAGACATGAGCTGTGTTCCTTGCAATGGGGGAGCAGCCAGCTGGCAGAACATAGGCCTGCTGAGATCATGCTGTACTGTTGCGTTTTGAGAGGGATCCTGAAGGGAAGAATTGTGATGTTTCTGAATGCAAAGTCAAGCCTAACTTAGTAAGAACAAAGCACTTAGCTTGGGTTTGGTGCTGTAATCCGGTTGCATTGGCTTTACTGTCTAACTGACTCTTGTTACTGATAGGATAGGTAGTTTCTTGCTACCTGCTTACTTTGTCTAGCAATACAGTTAGTGTGGTGGGACAGTCTGATACATGCTGAGGGATCTCTATTCCCTGCAGAATAGTGAATACGCACAAGTATTTTTGAGATGTCTCTTTTTCTTAATCAGCCTGTTAAAAGCAAAACTGATCCCCTTAGGGAAAGAAAGCAATCCATACCCTTATGCCAAGGACGTTTTAGATACCGGGAATGCTGGTGGGCCCAATGATAGGATATTAATCTCAGAATTTGTGTTTTTCAATGGTAAAGTTGTTCTGGTGTTTATGTAGGGGAAAAAAATTTAAATACAGAGTTGTCTTTGGTACTGGCACCTGGCACCTTCTTACGTAAATGGAATCACTCTGAGGTCAACAATTTATGAGGGAATTTTTTTCACATGCCAGTTTCTTATTTGAGGTGTAAGCAATGCTTCCTCAAATGTAATTGTATTGTTTTTTGTCAATGCAGAGCTGAGAAAGGAGGTCTTGGGAGAAAAGGAAAAAAAAAAAAAAAAAGCTTCTACAGTTAAAATTAATCATAATAAAAGTAGCAAGTAAAGTATCTGGACACTATTTAATGTGTTTAATATAACTTGGATTTTTTTTTTTTTATATACGTCTAAGCCAAATTGTTTTATATGAGACTAGCTCCTTAATTTGAAGACTGTTCTGCCTGAAAGTATGAACAAGATTTGACTTGTTTGGAATTCAGTTTTCCGTCCTTTTTTTCACTGGGGCAGGGTGTGCAATGAATCCAGTTAGAAAAAAGATGCCAGCATCCATAGATCAAGTTGTTGCCATTCAGTTCCTTAACTTAATCTTCTTGCTGTAGTGATTATAAAACAGAAAATTTCAAACCAAAGACAGATACCTTGTTTTATTTTACAATTGGCTCTTTCTGACCTAAGGTTTTCAGAAAGACTGTATGAGCTTATCTGTTCTTTTTCTTCAGGTTTAGTTTAACTTTTTAAAGTAATTACATTCTTCCTGGCATGGCAGGATTTGGAGTTACTTGCAATGAAGAGCATCTTGCATTTATCTGCATATGCTGTTGAGAGAGGGAGGAGAGAAATAAACCACTTAGATTTCTTCATTAGAAACCTATGTAATTGTGATTATTACATTCTTCTAATGTTAAACATAAGCCTAAAATGGAGGAGATTCTTGGTTTAGAGTTGAGCAATGAAGGAGGAGCCTGTAGGATCTGGATGCTCTGAAGTGGCGAGCTCCTGCACACCTAACTGTAGAGTTTTGCATGGTTCCACTGTTTGGATGGGGCTGTTCTAATGTTGTAGCTACCTGTATGTTTTAATGCTTTGCTAGATAAGGACAAACATTCAGGATGTTGCAGGACTGAGCCCTTTAATTGGTAAGTTTTGTCTAGGTATAGCACTGTAAAAGTCAGCAGTAAAGCTTTCTCATAGAAGTGCTTTAAAAGCCTAGGTTTTGTTGTGGAAATGAGATCTCTACCTAAGTAGTATAGAGATACCCCAAGCAGAAAAGCATCTGTGTTCAAGAGTGTCTTTAAAAGTATCCGTTGTGACATATAAGATAACTGTCTCTAGTCCTGGTCCCACACAGATTTTTATGTTAGTCTTCAGCTTTGTCACAATCACGAATCCTTAATGAAGTGCCAAGATTTTCATCAAAGTGCTAGAGACTGTTAAACAAAACAGAATCATGAGATCTCTAAGTGGCAGGACAATATGAGTAGTAAAGGGTTGGTGTGGAGTTTTTTTGCCCTGAGGTCAGAGCTGCATGCCTAATGCAGTATAGTTTGTAAAGCACTGAATTATTTTTATAACAATACAATTCATTTGTTGTTAGAGAATAATACAAAACTTTATTCTGTTGTGCTGCCCCTTTATAGGCAACAAGTTAATGTTCCCTCTTGTCCTGCTCCTATTCCCCCTTCCTCCAGTTTCCCCCTTCCATCAGTTTTTGGCAGTTGATACAGTTGATCCAGTCGTTTCCTGTGACTTGTCCAGTTTGACCAATTTCACTTGAAACCGTGATCATACAACGCATAGAAAGTCTTCTCTTGGAAGGAACTTAGGTGCACTTAGGTACAGTCAAAGTTTGATATTAAAGGTAATTTTAATAGTGCATAAGCTATTTTTTTGGTTTTCTTTAGGTTTTATTTTAAACAGCTTCTATTTGGTATTTAAATTGCATACTACATAGGGACATCTTCACATACTGATTGTCTGGATATCCGAAATGATTAGATGAAGGCTGACATGCACAGTACCATACTTCCCTTCTAGTGTATTGTTGGCCTGCTTCATGTGGAGGATTACCATAATTACCATCTAACAGATAAAGGGGTATAAAGATCAGTCTGTATATTATTATGTTCTTATGCATCATAGGCTGAGACTTTGACCAAACCTTGAATCTACATAAATGTAAACTACATTGGCTTCTGCCAATGTGAAGATGTCTGTAGAATGATGATTTTATACAACATATATTTGCCAAAAGCAAGAGCAAGACTTGGGCATTTTGGAGTAAAAGAAAGATTGTGGGAGCAGTATTATTCTCGTGAAGTGCATAGTGTTTTAAATTAAGATGTTGGATAGCTCTAAAAATTAAATTAATTGCCTTGATTTATAGTGGAGAGGGAGGATAGAAAAGAGTAAGATGACTAGATGTCTTCTAACATTCAAAATTAAAACAAGCTGGCTCTGCATACATTTCCAAACAGTCAGTACCAACTTACAGGCTTGTTGGCCTCAACACTGAATGGTTTTTTGAACCCTATTTGGTGTTGAACCCTATTACCATTGCGGCACAGCACAGGACTCTAGCCCTTTTTAAAGGAAAGCTCAGCACGCCGTTGTCAAACAGCCATTTCCAGACCTTTTGAAAACTCACAATAAGCAATTATTCTAAGTGTTGAAACTGCATCTATCACACTGATATTTAATGTGCCTATTTAAGATGAGCAGCTCATGTGAAAATACCCATTTTAAGCCAGACTGAAATCTAAAAATAAGATATTGACCTTTATATGGAAGAATTCTCAGAGCTTCCTGTGACTCCTTTCCTGGACCAATGGGCTTAGTAGTAGTTATCATACATGTGGCAGACATGAATTAAACTTGGTGTTGACCAGAGAGTGTTTTGTGCTGTTGCAGGCTTTTTAGGCTTGTTAGTTTGCAGAATGGTCTGATGTAGTACTTACCTGAAAGGTGTATTGTGTGGCAGTCCTTGCTACTTGGAGTAATTTCTGTAATGAACTGGTACCTATATAACGAGGGGGTTACAGCTGTGCTGTGGATATCGCAGGTGTTTCTTAGTGTGTTACCGCCTTCATAAAACAGAGGAGTGTTCTCCTGGGCTTTGCAGGTGCTTTCTCTATTCAAGAATAGCCTGAGCATCTGTTGGGCAAATGCCCTGGTTTAAAGTCCACTGAAATCAGAAAATGTCTTTGCTTTCCTCGGAGATCTTGATAAGCCTCATCATTTCTTTTTCTGGGTGTATATTTTGAGACCTATAAAGATGGGAGATGATGTGACCTAGCTTCTAGAAAAGGGAGTCTGGGAGTCATTACAACTCTTTTTTCCTTTCTTCAGCTTGGATTCAGATGCTTTAGTAAGACATGGAATATTAAAGTTCTAGTAGCTTGCAAAATATGTTTAGGTATTAAGAGATTTTTTTGTTGTTGTTGTTCCATGTATCATTCTCAGTTAAGAGCACCATGTCAACCAAAAATGTTTCTTGCTAGTTTACTAGGTGGTGAAGAACTGAATTTGTTTGAGGTACTCAATGTTAGGAAAACTGTTACTAAAATAACGACCTTCTGATGTGGCTAATATAATATTAAAAAAAAAAAAAAGATGTACAGTACTCTGTATTGCAGGAAGGGGGTTTATCTGTGTTTCCTGCTTTTTGCCAGTGTTATTGATTGCTGGGGGCAAGGCTACCATATGCAGAAGAATGTCTACCTTTCTGAATACTTTTTCTCCAGCTCAGATCTGACCTGTTAATCCAAATTCTTTCCGCTTTGAGTGGTGTCGGATACAAGTGACATATATTTTCCATTACTATGACAAGGAATTTCATTAGTTTTCTATGTTGTTTTTCATTGTTCTAACCTCGACGTGAACTTTGAGTTTCCCCGTCTTTTCTTAACTGCCATCCCACGTGCAATTTTTTTTTTATTTTTTATTTTTTTTTTAAAGCCACACTGGACTTCACAATGGGCTGATGTTATAATGCTGTGAGTGTTGAACATGATCCCTTTTGGATACATAAAACTTCCTCTTCCTTTCCACTTACAAGAGGTTGTGTTTGCTGTTTTAATTACCCTGTGAGGCACAGGAATCAGTCATCTTTTCATCTGTTTCCTGGGTAGTTACTAAGTTTTGGTTACTGTGAGATATTAAAGTTTCTCAGTTTGTATTTTTATGACAATCCTAAAGTTTGTAAACATAGATACAAGCGAAAAAATGAAGATTTTCTGTTTTGTTGGGTGTTGAGATTTGGCCATCAGTACTTGTAATCTGTCAGTTCAGTTCACATTTTGGAAGCACCAGTAAGATAGTTTTATTGACGAAATAATGAAACATGGCATATGTGATAGACTACATTTTGTGATGAATTTACTGCGGTAACTCTTGGTTTTAGTGGTCACTCTGTGCTACATTCAGGGGGAGGACAAGACTTTGTGTGAAGGCTTGTGGAAGGAGGTGGTGGAAGGTCCCTTACCATTGATCAGCAAGCAGGATGCTGAATGCATGCCGCTGAGTCCTGATACTAACTTTCCCACCAAAATCGGAGAAGCATTGAGCTAGACAGAAGCTTACAAACGTGCTTACGGAAGTCTGGTGTCCAGTTTCTGTTTCACCGAAGTGGGGTTCAGTTACTTAACTCCCTCCACCCCTGTGGCAGCCCGTCATCAGGTTCAGTAGAGGTGTAATGTCTTGCAGGCTTCAGCCTGGCTTCACCTTATCCAAAAAAAGCAGTTGTGAGCCTTCAGTTCTCTTTGCCTGTGTGCCTTCAAGCCAGTATAACTTCTGTTACCAGCTCTGAAAATGGTTTGCTAAAACTCCTGTTGAAGCATGTGAGGCCGTGTCAGAGCACCTAGTCTTCAGAGACCGAGCATTTGGTTTTCTTAGGTTTTTTTTCTCCCTTTCTCCTGTTTTTCTTTGTGTCTTTGGGAAGAGAAAGGAGACTGCAGTGACTGTCAATCTGCAGTTTTGAATTTCTGCCATTGGGTGATGCTGTTTGTTCTAAATTGTGGACTTGCATTATTCTGCTCCTTGCTGTTCAGTGTGGGAATGCTTGAGCGAAGTTTGGGGATGCTGGTGCCCAAGGGGAACCAAAGTCCTTGAATGGTCTCATTTTTAAAGGCTGCAGAACCAGAAGGGAGGGTGGGGGTGGGGATGTGGAAATCCCCATCTTTTCTTTTTAAGTTGCGCTCTGTTAGACAGTGAGGGTCTACCTGGTTGAGTGGTAAGCCTGGTTTTTCCTGCATGTCATAATCATATTAGGTCATAGAGGAAATGAGTCTGGTGAAATTGTGCACCGTTTCCAACATAAACAGTCCTCTCCAGGATTGTTTTCTTTTCACTTATTTATTACCAAGTTTCTAAATATGTCCTCAAAAAGGGGTACCTCACATATTGTAGAGAGTGTTGATATTAAAACGTCCAGATACTGGAGCTTGACTTTTTGTGTTACTTTGGAATTTTCAAAGTTTTCTGTAGAACTCCTACATCATTGAGATTTGTAAAAGGAAAAATGCCTATTTCAGACCTGGAAAATAGTTCTGATCCTACATAAGCAAACACGGACATTAAATGACTCTGTGGTGGCTTGATTTTTTTACATTTATTGTAGCAGTAGCTACAGTAACCTAAAATTAAAGAGTATGAGATACGATACTATGCTAAAAAAGCTTTCTTTTTTCTCCTAAATGAGCAATTACACCAACAGCTCATGTGCTGTATTTGTCTTGTTCTAGTAAAAATTTAATTTCTAATCTACTTTGTAAGTCAAAAATAGCAGCAAAAGATTCTTCATTTTAGGCATTTGAGAAGTTTATGCACCTCAGATCCTTTTTATAGGTGTGTATTGCAGTATTTAAAATTTGAATCTGTTGGCTGCGGTTTACGCTTGAGAAATATTAAAGAATGGAAAAAGGTGTTTTGTTTTGATACTTGCTGAAATGAATTGATATACTGATATCACATTACTGTTATGGTATATGATTTCTTTAGCACATGGGCAGACAAAAGCCTAATTCTGATTTGGTTTTGACATTTCTGCAGCAAGAGGGGACGGACTGTGAGTAATGACTGTAAATTTACACTCTTCAGATCATGCTTATTTAAGTAGGAAGAAAACCCACACCTCACTTTTGTCTACTTTTGTAGGCTTCCTGACCCTTTGGGGGTAAGGGGGCAGTGGGAATGGAAAGATAGAAACACCTAGGACTGTGCAGGTGACACACTTACTGTTCCTCCTTTGCATCCTTGAACAGCTTAGTGAGGCTGTGGTTTCTCCATAGCAGTATAATTGCTGGAAGCAGGGAGTGGAGAGAGCTGCCCCTCTGGTGCTGAACTCTTGGTGCAACTTGTAGACCTCTTAGAGGCATAGCTCTGGAGGGAGGAATGTCTCGCCTGTAGTGGAGCACAGGCTGCTCAAGCTGTCTGTCCACTTAATGTGTATTCAGCAGGACAATAGCAATTAACTAGATTAAAAAAAAATTACTCAATTGGAATTTCTGTTAAATGTGGAATGACGTTCTAGTATTTGAGATGCAGGTAGGCTGTGAAGGGTGTTCTTTAAAAGTTAAGAGAAGTATGTACTACAACTGTGCATTAATGCTAACCGAGGAAATGCTTATGTCAACTCTGTTAAATCAATTGAGATACTTATTAGGAATGAATAATAAACAAGAATAGATGATTCTGAGGAGGAAGAATTACAAAAGAATATTATGAAAGCTGAAGTCCTTGCCCATTGCTAAAGGTTTAATAAAATACTGTTGCATCAAAGTGCATTCTAGTTAGCATTCAGTATTCACCATGTCCACATTTTGCTCTTTTGTTCTTAAACTAGACATTTGAGAGAAATTTCCACTGCACACTGTCACAGATTAGGTATTAAGTATTGTCTTCACTAGGTCAACATGTTCGTTTGCATGTAGGAAGGAGGGAGGGGGACTGGAAATGAGGATGCATGTGTCCATGTAGGCAAAGGTTCTGCCTGTTCAGCTCTTATTTGCAGGATTCCATTCAGTTATCTTTTCTGCTTGAAATGCAGGGCTCTTTGAAGAGCCCAAATATTGTTAGAGGGCTGCAATAATATAAAAATAAGTGGTGATCACTATTGCATCCTTTTTATTAACTATAGATTACCTAATCTCCTTGCTATCAACAGTCAATGATGGGAAGAAACCTACCTAGCTTTTCATGCCTTCTGTTATCTATGCAGTGGTAGAACAGATGGAGAAAGGAAAAGTTCTTGTAATCTCCAAGGAGTTTTTAGAAAAATATCTCTCTTCTCACATTGTTTAAGGACTTCACAAATAGTGAGGATCTTCTGTCTGTGTTTTGAGGGAGAACAGACTTAATAACGTTCCCTTTACATCTATTGATATCTTTATTTTGGAATTCACATTAACTGTGCTTTTTGAAAAATTTCTATTCTTTAATCAAAAAAGCTCAGTATTTCCATAAAGAAGTGGCAAAGATAAAAATTGCCTCATTAGTGAGTATTTAAATGTTTAAAACTGCATGTCTCCAAGTTCACACATCATAATTGCAATCAGACTTGTTCAGTTTGTTATGGCAGAATTGGTTTGCTGGAAGAATTTCTAAGGGACATTGACCAAAGATCAAGTAAAGACACTGGGAAAACACTTGGGGTTAAGTTCTGTAAGAATGGAGCACTGCCTATATTTAGATATCGTAGCAGTGGGAGCAACATCAAAGTACTGTGTCAAGTGATCTCTGTGCTGAAAGTTAGAGCACCAGGAAGATGCTGAATTAATCCTCTGCTGTTTCTGAAATGCAGAATGAGCTAGGTTTGCAAAAGCCAAGGTAATGGCTTGATTGTATGTATCAAGCTTTAGTTTATTTGAGACTGCTAGCAAGATTCCTTTCATCTTTCCTCCAAGCATTTCCACTGGAAAACACCACAGGACTGGTTGCTTCTATCACATATCCTTATGCTAAGCTCTTCTCTAAGGAAAGAAGAAACCTGTGCCTCCAATGTGATTTTATTTCTTAGCTGTAAGGTTATCACTCAGTAGGGTAAGATTAAGTGTTTGCTAATAATCAGTGTATATTCAGGAGGAGGATCCCCATGGGTTTAGCGTGAGAGTAACTGGACAGACAGTAGCATTGCACATCTGTTTATTCACCTTCCAGGCACTGATACAGGCTCATCTGGACTCTAGCAGAGTTGTATCTGCTTGGAAAAGAAAGAAAAGTGATAATGCAAACATGTATGCCCAAACAATCCTTGTCTCCAAGACTGACTGACTAAATTTTCAGATGCATCCTCTCAGTCTGAGATTCTGAAATGCACTTTTTTGCCACTGATTGAGAGAAAAGAAATGTCTGTGTGCAATCTCCGCATGGCTAAAATAGGTCTAGAAATTGTTGGCTGTTGTGATACACAAATAAGGGATGATTTTGACCAAAGTCATTCTTTGCAAGATAAAGCAAGATTGAAGTTCAATATAATAAATAATATGTAATAATTCTGGTGGGTTATCATAAATGTCCTGTAGGTGTAAAAGTTTATTGATCTGAGGAGGAGGTACAGAAGAGAGTTCTGCTTTGTTTTGCATGTACTTTGAGCACTAACCCGCACACTTGTAACAATTTGTTTCTGAAATTGCAAATATAGCCTTTCTGTCAAGGTGGTGTTCTTGTCTTATTTTTCATTGTTCTTATTTATGAAATGGAATGTTTTACATAATTCTAGGGAATAGGAAAATTGATAATCAATAGAAATTAGCTATTTTTCTGGTTTACTATCTGTAATCTGTATAGTGTTTATATATATATATATATGCATGTGTGTATGTGTATATTTTTTTTATATATATAAGCACCTCTGTGTATATATAATATATAAATATATACATGAATATAAATATATACATGAAAAAGAAACGTGGCCAGCAGGTCGAGGGAGGTGATTCTTCCCCTCTGCTCTGCTCTCGTGAGACCCCATCTGGTCTTGTGAGACCCCACCTGGAGTACTGCATCCAGCTCTGGGGTTCCCAGCACAGGAAAGACATGGACCTGTTGGAGTGGGTCCAGAGGAGGGCTGTGAAAATGGTCAGAGGGCTGGAACACCTCTCCTATGAAGACAGGCTGAGAGAGGCTCTGGGGAGACCTTATTGTGGCCTTTCAATACTTAAAGGGGGCTTATAAGAAAGATGGAGAGAGACTTTTTACCAGGGCCTGTAGTGAAAGTTTTTAACTTTCACTACAGGGTAATGGTTTTAAACTGAGAGTAGGTTTGGATTGGACATAAGGAAGAAATTCTTTACTGTGAGGCTGGTGAGACACTGGAACAGGTTGCCCAGAGAAGTTGTGGATACCCTATCGTTGGAAGTGTTCAGGGTCAGGTTGGGTGGGGCTTTGAGCAACTTGGTTGAGTGGAAGATGTCCCTGCCTATGGCAGAGGGGTTGGACTAGGTGATATTGAAAAGGTCCATTCCAACCCAAACCATGCTATGATTCTACATACATACCTACCTATATGTATATACATACACGCACGCAAACTGATCAGTTGCCTCAATATACTACTATGTGTGGGCTTCTTTGGAAAAAATACAGAGGAGGGGTGTTATTTTTGGTTGAAACTAATTGCATTGTACATCTTTGATTTACTAATCTTCCCACAAGCAGTGTTTAGATTGAATTATTCATATATATTGTGAAAGAGATTTTCAAATATAAGACTAATTAATCTCTTGAGTAAAAATCACAACTTTGTTCCATTCCTGGGAAAAAAGTTGCATTGTTAAATTTAAAAAAAAAAAAATATAACAGAATAAGTTCTATGTACCTTGTTACATCTTTTTTTCATTGGTGGCAAGATGTTGTCTTTTGGCATCTTCTCAATGAACTTTGTTAAAAAATTAGCTATGGAGCAGTCTTAATGATGTGAAAAGGAAAAAAGAAAACCAACACTGATACTTGAAAACTTGAAAAATTTCATATGAACATAAATTATATGAATTTACAGAGGCTGAAAAATCTTACTTTGCAAGCTAGCAGTACTTTAAAAACTACGAATGCCAAAAATGCATGAGTCTTGAACAATGCATGTATCCTGCTGTGCAATTTAGATATGATACAAACCATGGAAATTATATTCCCCTGATGACGGTTTCCTGAGGAACAGAACACCCGATGTAAGGGATCTTTTTGCAATATGAATGGGTATAACCAAGGCTGTTGCGGTATTTTAATTTGAGTTTGAGATTTATTCTGCTTGTGTAACTTCAGAAATATAATTTCGCTGCTTTTAAGTGTAACAAAAAATTTTAGATAGTTGACTGCCTCTAAAGTAAAAATACCCAGTGTGCTTCATATCAGTCTAATAATTTTTGAGGTGATATGTGCAATATTTCAGCTTGCTTTAATATTTTTAAGTTATTACAATCTGACTGATATTTCAAGTGAAATATTGAAACTGGACTTACTCTGAGGATTAGCTTCATCTTGAGAAAAGTGTTTGTATTCTTCACAAACTAAAATATGCGTTAAGTTGCTTGCCTTTGTTGTTGTTTTAGCATTACAGTCTGGTTTGGTTTGACTTATCTTACCTATGACAAAATAAGAAGGATTCAGAGTTTGGTCTAGAAATTACTGTTCTAGAGCACAATTATGGAGCTCAGTGAATTCATATTGAAGTTGGTGACATTTCTCTTGAGTTTTAGTAAGGGTAAACTGCAACATTTATCTCCAAATCAATTTTTTCCTGTCTTTTTAGAAAAGGAGGGGTGCTACCCATGGAGCTGTTCAGGGCTTGGAATTTTCCATAGGACAGTTTCCAACTTTTCTAAAAATCCTTTCAGCCTTTAGTCCGGCAAAGTTAAGGTTGTGCATTTGGCTTTGGAAATATTGAAAAGCATTAGTTCAGGCAATTGTTCAGTATTGTAGTTTAAAAAAAGAAAAAAAAAAATGCAGTGTTTTGCCTGTAACAGAAATGGAAACAGTTCAGTGAAAACTGAAGTGGGGGTGTTGGTCAACAGCCTGCTGAATATGAGCCAGCAGTGTGCCCAGGTGGCCAAGAAGGCCAATAGCATCCTGGCTTGTATCAGAAACAGTGTGGCCAGCAGGACTAGGGAAGTGATCGTCCCCCTGTACTCGGCACTGGTGAGGCTGCACCTTGACTACTCTGTTCGGTTTTGGGCCCCTCACTAGAGGAAGACATTGAGGTGCTGGAGCGTGTCCAAAGAAGGACAACAAAGCTGGTGAAGGGTCTGGAGCAGAAGTCTTATGAGGAGCGGCTGAGGGAACTGGGGTTGTTTAGCCTGGAGAAAAGGAGGCTGAGGGGAGACCTTCTTGCTCTCTACAACTACCTGAAAGGAGGTTGTAGAGAGGTGGGGGTCGGTCTCTTCTCCCAGGTAACAAGTGATAGGACAAGAGGAAATGGCCTCACATTGCACCGGGGGGGGTTAGATTGGATATTGGGAAAAATTTCTTCACCGAAAGGGTTGTCAAGCATTGGAAGAAGCTGCCCAGGGAAGTGGTTGAGTCACCGTCCCTGGAGGTATTTAAAAGACGTGTAGATGTGGCACTTAGGGATATGGTTTGGTGGTGGACTTGGCAGTGCTAGGTTAATGGTTGGACTCGATGATCTTAAAGGTCTTTTCCAACCTAAATGAATCTATGTTTCTATGAAATTAATAATAAACTGGTAAGTTCCCTTGAATTTGTGTGTAACTTATGTTCCCTTGAACTTAATTAGATGTCACTACCTTGGTATTTTTTCCAACCAGGTCTATTTAGTCATCTCAGCTCTGCCTGTTCCCCACAGCTCCAGTCATGAGAAGCTGAATCAATTTGAGGACATTCACTACTGCCAGTTCTTCTGGAACTTGCAATCCAGTTGGAGTATTTGGTGGTTGGGAGTACACCTTCTTTTAATTCCAGCTCTTGAGTCGTACAATTTCATGAGCACCTCACCATTTAATGCATTTTTTGAAAGTGCTTTTAGAATTTGAAGCTGCTGAGAAAAAAAGCTTAAAAATGCTTTCTTAATTTTAAAAGTAAAAACGTCATTTTTAATGCCCCTACAATAGATCAATCTGATGGCAGCTGATTGAGGTTCTGATTCAACGCTTTGTCTCCTCTCACCTTCTGACCCACCATTACTGTCAACCTGCTCCTGCAGGCTTTTCTATAAAAGTGTCGACCTGTCCCTTTGAAAATCAACTTCAAAGAAAACAGTGTTTATTAATAAACTCCTATAGAAGTTTTCTTTGTTCTTTAAAAGAAGTAATAAAAAATAGTGCCTTGTTGATCTTAAGAATTTTTTTAAAATGTTTCTAATTTTATGATTGCGTTTATTTTGGTACAAATTTCAGCTACTGAAATGTACCCTCCAGCTCTGTTCATATGAGATCTTTTTTTCTTTAAGGGACTTGCTAGGAGGAGTTGCTGTGCATGTGTAGGTTTCCTTTAATGAAGTTTTAATAACATGGTGTGTATATATATATATTTAATGTAGAGTAATGAAACTGTGTCTTGAAACAAGAACTGTTTCTAGTTTTGTGTTAGAACCTGTAGTCTTGACTTTGTGGGTGCAGATCTGTAATCAAATTAATGATCTGTTGCAAGAAAGGAAATAATATAAATAAAGCTAAACAGAATATTTAAAATTTCATAAATAGTTGGCTTAGTGCCTGAGGATATATATACACATCTTGTTTTGCACAATAATATTTTCAAATAAATTGACCATACATTTATTATGAAATTTTTAAAACAATTTGAACAACACCTTTACAAATTTAAAAACTTAGAATTCTGTTCATCATGGATATATGAGTTCAGCTAGAAGCTGGGAATTTTCCTTTCTTAGTACCTGCAGTTGTTATTACCAGACAGCAAGACATTTAGAGACACAAATACTCAAAAAAAACCTCTGGTAGTTGTAATTTAAAGGTAAATTAAGAAACTAGTATGCAATCTCCTTATGTACAGCTTCATGTATCATCTCGCTCAATAGCCTGAGGCATTAGCAAGCTTTCAGCATGAAATTTAGTGCTAGAGCATGCATACCTGAGTTATTGTATATCATGCATACTAAATATATGGCTTTTATAGACATATAAATCACAACATCAGGATTCTTGTGTTTCTAAATGTAAAGTTGATCGTAATCTCAACAAGGTGGCTAAATTTATCTTAATAAGAGAGTCTGATCCTGTGCAAAGGTTATGCTTGGTGAATCATTAAAAGAAAATGTATATTCTTAGAATTTCAGGTAAATGTAGAGAATAATCGCTCAACTTCTGTAAGTCTGGATCGTTGGCAAAGAAACACAGTCAATGTCATGTAAGGACTGGGCCAATCCCTAGTGGGTACAGCAAGTCAAATGTGTTAGGGACCGTTTCTAGTCTTGAGGGCAAGTTGCAGAGTTTGGCATGGCTCACATCTGCACGACAGAATTCCCCTTTATGGGCTTCTCTTCCTTCACCTTCATCTTCGCCCACTGAAATCAAATCACAGAACTGCCTTTCCTATATGTCTACTTGGGAAGAGCCCATAGCCTACACTATATACCGAACCATTACTGAATGTCCAGAGGAGTGCTAGTTGTCATGAGCCAGCAGCCCCAGAGACCATCCAAAAAGTACAGCAAGAAATGGCAACTGCAAGCCAGTGCTGAAGCCTGGCATCCCAGCTCTGCATCTCTTACTAATGCAATTAGAAGTTCTGCTGAAATGAGTTGGAATTACCCGTTTGTTGCAGCCTTCAGACTTCACCAGTGTATTGTTCACCTAAAATGAGATTGATGATTCTTTTCCTTCCTTCCACCCTATGTTCTGCATCTCCTGTAATGATTCTTGTACTTATTTTGATCACAGTAAGAGGAATTAGACCTTGGGTCCTGTTGGCTTGGGCCATGGAGACCCGTACCTCAAGACGTTCTGTGTAGGTAAACCTTTGACAACTCATTGCTAGTTCATTTGCAGATCTCTTGAATTGCAGCACATGGTTTTGAAGCTGCTATGCCCTGCTCCTTTATTAACCACATGACATTCTCTAGTTCCTAACCTTTTCAGTAGTTTGTTTTCCTTGAAAATAGTTTTCAAAACACAGATAGCTCTCAACTTGCAGGAGAGGTTTGTTAAGTATTGTATTTATCTGTTTGTCAAAGGGTGCTCCGGAGGATAGGTATTCAGAGTCGGCAGTGGCATCTCAGAATGCAGTTGAGCTGGGTTATGAAGCAAGTGGACTATGTCCTTTGATAACCGATTTCCTCAGCTGTCATGGAGGTGTAGTGTAAGGTGCAAGGATTTATTCTGCTCTTGCATATTGGCATCACAGAATCACAGAATCGTATAGGTTGGAAAAGACCTGTATGTTTGTAGATAACTGCTGGAAAGGGCCAAGTGAACTATTATGCTAGTGTAATCTCGAGTATAATTTGGCTTGTTTTCTGAATCCTTTTGTGGTTTGCCATTGGCAATTTGGGACTTTCCAAAACTGTAACGGAAAAGTTACAGTTTGAAGTTTGAAAACTTTATGCCACCAGAATCACACTTTGTAATGATTGTCAATGGGAAAACTCTCTAGCGGTTATTTTTAACTGCAGTTACATTAGCAAAAGGGGTTGCAAGTATTAAGAATGATGAACAGTCATTAAAGGATCAACATTCAGGCTGCTTTTTACTTAAAAATGAAACGCCATTACTAGCAAAATCCTGGAATTGTTGAGGATTTTGTTCTGTTTGTATAAAAGCTGTAAAAAAAGACCCCAAACCAAAGTAAAACCCTTTTTGTTCTGCAATGTGAGGAACATTAAATGCTTGAATAGTATGCGTGCACAGGGATTTCCCCCACTTATTTAGTTAAGCTGATAAAGAATAACACTTTAATGCAACTATACTAGTTTATAAGCCTTAGGTTAATATTTTCTCTTTAAATGACAGAAAAGGCTGGTTTGTCATCTTCCCGTACACTGGTATCTTCCAATTTTCATATTAGCATACAGTGCTGCTAGCTACTCTGTAATAAGATGGCAATTCAAAACACCTTCATTAGTACATCCCTACTTCCCATGAAATGACTAGTTTATATGACACAGCTGATGAGAAATCAAACCAAATTTTCTTTTTAAAAAAAAAGAAATTTATAAAATAACATTTGTTGAAATAGTCATTGTTTTTCACAGGGTGCCATAAAGTGAGAAGAACAGACACATCATATTACTGATTGTTAACTTGAATAAAGCCTCTCTTAATGTATTTGAACACTTTTTCCATACAAGGGTGTTTCTCTCATGCCACGGCTTCTCTTGCATTAATATTAGAAATCTTTTAAATACATGAATGAAAGTCTTCAGTTTTCTTTTAATGTTCGGTTTCAGCGTGTGAGAAATCATTTAGTCTGTCTGGGATACTCTGTTTTCAAGAGAGTATCATCTTCAGGCAAAGTTCTTAACCACAATTTTTTTTTATTCATAAGATGTGTCACTATACAGTTGTCTTAGTAAAAGTGTGCCTGAAGTAGTTTGTGGCATTATTTCAGTCATGAAGAAATAAATTCAGTCCGAGTTGTAAACAATGCTAAACTGAACCAAAAGTTACTCTGTTCATTTTATAATCACTTAATTTATGGTAATTTCTTATTTTTGACACTGCTTAAAAACAATTTGTTTTACTTTGTAGTAGATGCTTTCTATAAAAGCAGAATACCAAAAAGAGACATAAGAAACTTAAATATGTGAACCCCAGCACCTGTCAGTCAGTCTGTTATTGCTACATATGAAGCAAATGTTGTAGGTTTTAATTGCTGTTCTTCTAGGTAAATATGGGCAGAAACTGATAGCTGAGTGTACAGAGCTTGTGAAAGAGGATTGAAAGCAGCTTGGTGTTTGATCACATTTAAAAGAGGACCTAGTTCTCGTTATGAAGTTAAGCTGAACACTTCAACCTTCAGGAAAGGTAATTCAGTGAAAGTTGTTGGGATTTATTTGTGTACTGAGCATTGAATAAATAAAAAGTTTACTGAATTTGGTTATAAAATGACTTGGAGGAAGAAATGGAAGGGCTTTACAGGGAAGTACTTAGACCAGGATTGATATTTTGTACAAGATTATAAAATAAAAAAGAAGCCAACGAGTTACTTCTGAAAAATGAAAGAAAGCATACTTGCTTGGCTTTGTATACGAAATGATGTGCCACCTGTTCTATTTTGGATGAAGAATACTCTGTGACTTGAAGGTATCATAAGGAAAAAGTTATTCGGTCTCAGCAGAACAGTGTATATCTAAAGCTTCTTTCCTCCCAACTTGAGACTTGATTTGCACCTCCATTAACCTCCTTTGAAACCATCCCCAGTAAGCTGTATGTATTGCTCTGCAGTAAATTGAGACCACATCTGTTATTCCTGAAACAAAGCAATTATTGTAATTGCAAGATTTGTTGGTGTTTTTTTTTCCTTTCGAAAGGACTGTAGTTCTGTTATTTATATGTTTCTTGGAAAATGTAACATTTCATATAAAATGGAGCGTGAAATTGGCATTGCTCAGTGAGAAGTATTATTTACTGCGGTATTAAGTGATGGAGTTGTGTGGCTGGCTGCAGACTTCTGAAGGCTTCCCTGACTGGGCTGATTTAAAACACAAGCAGCAAACGCCATTAAACTGTCTTCCGGCTTTAATAGTCAGCCGGGTCCCGCAGTCTACCATTTACAATTTCTGTAGAGTTCTAGAAAGGCATTTTACAGTCCTTTCCTGAAACACTTGCTTTATTTTACTATGCTTTAACCTAGTGAAAAACGTAGTTATCATCATGGATAGCTTTATACTTAACATGTAATGGAGTGCATGTCCTTTACACACATACTAGAAAATTAATGGTTTGTTCTTTGATCCGTCACTAAAATCTTGGAAGCTCTGCATACAAGGGAATGTGGAAACAGAGAATAGTGAATGCCATTAATAACCTATATGTGCTACTTTCAGTCTTCACGCCTACTAGCTTTCTCCATTTTTTTTTATTTCCCACCACCACCCTTGGCTGTGAAGTTTGGGGTGATAAAAAAATACTCAATAACTTATTCTTTACAGTTCCTTAAAATATTTTATCACTGCTAAAGTCACTTCATAATTGCAATAGGAAACACTGGGAATTATGGGAAACGGCCACCACTTGGGTGGTTGTGGGACTTTGCTTTTAGTCTTGGGTCTGTCAATGCACTCCAAGTGCTGCATGTGTTCAGTGTGGCATGCTGTTGTATTTAGCTGCAGAATTTTACCATGAAATGCAGCAATCACCAGCACAAATCATTGTAAGTTTTGAAATCATCCTACGTCTTTTCTCACACGTTATTTTCATCATTGGAATATTGTGTGTTGCTGTCTTTGCCACAGATGAATTTAGATGTCTGACGTTGAATTTTTTTTTTTTTAAACCCTTGGTTCAAAGTGAAATCAAAGGAGAACACTAAGTAATGCTGGACACAACAAAAGTCATCATCAGAGCACAGAACATCTGATTGGCATTTATTTTTGCTTGCTGAATTCAGAAGTTTCCAAGGGAGAGTTGTAATCCCTAATGTTGGAAGTGAAAGCAATTTTGGAATACAGTAGTAATGTGGGAGAGTGATGACACATGTGGCCTCAGTGAGGGTGTGTATTCATCAAAAGAGGATATGAATTTGAATTGCTTTTTCTCCTTTTCCATTCCCACTCACTCTAAGTTGTAAGCAGCTGGTGGTTTGGGGGGATATTTCAGTTGAAGTGGGTTTCAAGGAGCAACTGGAATATTGAGAGAAGGTGGCAGCAAAGCAGGTGTGCAGGCTGTTGGGGAAGAAATGAAGTAAGTACCAAAGCTGGCATGAGTAATAGAGTGAAGAGGTTAATAGAGAGTCACAAGACTGTTGTGCTGATTTTTGGCTAGAAGAGTGTGTGATCATGTGTAGAACGGTAATGAGGAAATCTTAAACAGAAACATCCTGTGGTAATCTATTTTTCTGTCAATGATTTTCAAAATTGGGGTATTTTACGGAATGCCTGGAATTTTGTTCCCGAAGGAAAGCTATTCCAACATAACATAAAATGTGAAACTGGAAAAAAAACCCCAAAACCCAAACAACCCCTCTCCCAAAAAAACCTCCAATACACACAACCAACAAAACAAAGTCCCTCATTTTAATTGAGAGATGCTTAAAATGCTTTGTTAAGCTTGACATGGAAGGCAAAAATACCATAGCCACCAAAACAGTGGCAGTTTGCCAGAATGACTTGGAATTTCCTATTGCAATGGTTATTATAACAGCTGAAACGAATCATGTGACTTACCCAACCTTTATCTCCATATTTTTTCAGAACTTTGGAGTAATTTGAAGTCTTTGGTTTTTACTCTGCTTTGGAACAAAACACAATTTTGAAATTTTGATGATCTTGTATAAGTTGTGTCCTCAGCCCAGTTCTAGTCACATAGCTAATTCTTACATTTAATGTCCTTTAACTTTTCTTTTTTTGTTCTGGTGAAAGAAAAAAATTGAGAACCTCTTTTATAACAATGATTTGAAAATCAGCAAACTAAGACCATCTGATTACTGGTTTTAGTGTACTGAGAATAAGATAGTGAGTGACTAGAAGTAGAGAAACACATACTCTGTTGATACAAATTTGTACAATTTCAACTAATAGAAAGCACAGGGGTTTAATACTGGATGATGCTTAGCACCATTGTTTTCTCTTACTGCTGCTGCCAGGATAGGCAAAGACCAGACTAGTAAATATTGGTTGTTTCAAGCGAAATCCATCTTGTGTTGGACCTTACTTTATCCATGTTAAGTAGCAGATCTGAACCTAAAAAGAGCTAAGAGCCTGCTCCTCATAGCAGCATCTATTTGTTACTGAAAAAGTGGGTTCTGTTTCAGGAACTCTAAATAAGTGAATGATGAAAGCTGAATTGTTTAAAAAACAAATGAACCAATTGTGTTACTGTCTCTTGCGGGAACCTATTCTGAATTCTCAAGTGTTTATATTATCATCTCAATGGCTGGAAACTCCTGTGTTTTGCTCTTGGAAAGACTAGTGGAAAAAATTATTCAGCAACTGAGATGGCTTGTTACCCACTCCTAGTAGCTGGACACTAGCTTCTGCTTGTTTTGGCTCAGTCCTGATTATGTGCTTGGTACCTTCATGCTCTCTTCTCTTTCCTTCCCCCTCAGTAAGGCCAAAACCTTCATCTTCTAAACCAATTCTTTTAGGAGAGTTTTAGGACATCACAAAGGAATCCCACTCTTAGATTCTCTAAGATTTTTTTTTTAATTTTTTTTTTTTATCTCCCAGAAAGAGGCAAGGGTCACCTCTTTTGGGAGAGTTGAAATAAAACTCATGTCTCTCTGGGAAATAATGCTGAAAGAGGGAGAATGTATTTGAAATTAATGTATCAGGAGCAACAAGTTTTGTTGCCGTGATTTCTGAATTCCAAACATTAAAATGTTAAATGCATGCTTACCTAAACAGTGTAGTAGGTGGAAGAGTATTCTGGGGACACTGCCTTGACTGAAATGGACATAAAGATCTCTCTTAGCTCTCATTCACGCTGGTGCAAGGAGCTCTCAAACTAGCTAAGCAAGTCTGCTGTGATGTCCTGGAGAAAGGAGCCTCTGTCCACAAGTATTTTAGTAGATCTGCAGGATGTGGTGAACTCCAATAATAGACTTGATTGCCGCAAGCCACAGCTGCCTCTATTCTAAGCCAAAGTGCCTGTAGTCTGCAGTAGACCTAGGAATCCACTAGCACTAAGGGATTAAAGTGTTCTTTTGTCCTTTGAAGTAGAATCTCCTGTATATCTCCTGTCACTTCTGCTGCTTGGAAAAACAAAAAAACCCAAAACTGAGACTCTCAAATGAACAAAATGAAATAATATTTTTCAGTACCCTCATAGCTGCAGAGGAGTCAATTTGTGAACCTAACCAGTTGATATATTCCTACCCTTATTAAGCTGCTCTGTTATGCAGATCAAATGCTGGATTCTGCCCAGATGTCTAATTACTAATTACCTATCTTGTTGAGCAGGTCTTTGAGGAAAACTGACTCCTGTTGGTCACCCTGTTTGGTGGCAGGGCCTGAAGGATAAATTTCTCATTACGTAGTCATTATGTAGTCCTCATGTGGTACATTCAGAAGGAATAAGACTTAAACATATCTTTAACAATGACCAAAGATTGGCAACAAATCCCCAATGTGTATTTCATTGGATCACTTTTCTTTGGCATGATTTATTCTAGTATGATTTTCTGAGAAAGTCATGCAGACTTAGAGACAGAAGGGACTCAAAGGGTCATAGCCATTCACCTGTCCGGAGCAGTACTGGTTAGAGTTTTCATGGTTAAGATTTGTCAGGTCATTTGTGGAGACTTGCAATATTGGAGACTGCTCTAGGAGTCTTTGAGACTTGTTTCAGTGTATTGCAGTGCTTGACTAACCATTACTGTTAAAAATATTTTCTGAATGTGTAATGTGAATGTTCTGTTTGTTAGGCCCATTACTTCTCATCCTCCTGGATGTAGATAATAGATCATACTTTATTCCTTGAAGCTGTTTTTTTTTTCTAGAACTCTTTCTGTTCGTCACATACTCTGATAAATTGTTTCTGACAACTTCTTCCAGCTTTATAACCAAGGTCGTATTAGGGTAGAAAGAATCTGGTCTTGAACTAATGTGAGGAAAAGAATGGACTTGCGCTTCTTTCCAGGGTCTTAGCCCTTTCATTTTTGTTGGAGTGAGATGGAAAAGTCTTAGACTCGCACAGTCTTTCAGGCGGGAAGGGATTTCGGGAGGTCTATAGTCCAACCTCCTGCTCAAAGCTGAATTCAGAGCAGGTTGCTGAGGGCTTTATCTAGACAAGTCTTGAAGACCTCAAAGATGCTCACAGTGTCTGTGGGCAACCTGTTCCATATCCTCATAGTAAAAAATTTTTCCTTCTATCCAGTCAGAACCTTCTCAGTTTCATTTTTCTGACTTATTTTCTCTATTTAAACTACTGTGAACCCAAGTCAGAAGAGCAGCTCTGTCTTCTTAGTAAGCTCCTTGTAGGTATGGGAGGGCTGCCATCAGGTTCTCCTGAAGCCTTCTCCTCTCCAGGCTAAAAAACCCAAGTTCCCTCAACCTCTCTTTGCATGGCATAGCTTCAGCCCCTTGAGCAGGTTGCAGTCTAATGAGTACCAAGGAGAATAAGTGCTTCCCTTGATCTACTGGCTATGTTCCTGTTGATGCAGCTTAGGATGCTGTTGTTTCATGTAAGATGGATGTTAATATCTTGATGATTCAGCTCTTGAAGTATGTTGAAAGGTAATAATTTCAGTAGTCTAGGGTACTAAGAGAAAACAGAAAATATAGTCAATAAGTTTGTTTTCTGCAACCTTAAGTTCTTTAGGTTTTCTGTGGTCATGCCATCCCAGCTGTGTTATTCTTCTCCTTCTCCCTTAACTTTACCTCCTCCAGCTTTTATATCCATTAGCCAGTTTAAATCAAATTTGTCAGAGAAATATGGGTATCAGAAATACTGTTATACTCCTACTTTTTGCCTCCTGAGAATTAGCAAATAGGTAAATGAGAAACCCAAAGTAGTGCTCCTGAGAGGGGAAGTTGAGTAGTGGCAGCTTAATCCCCGATCCACTGCAAACTAAGGCTGATGTTTGGCAACCGATCAGCACACCTGTACCTATGAACCATGTGCTGCTACTTGCATGCTTTTCGAAACTTTTAGCTGTGTGACAGAACTACGAGCATTGCAAAGAGTAAAGGCACTAAGTCCATAAAAATGTGAAGTTTTCCAGTTTTGTTACTCACAGAAACTTTTTTTCTTTTAAGTTCCATAATGTGAAATGAAATTTAATATTGTGGAGCTAAACGTGGTTGGAGACAGAGTTTTTCTCTGGTAGGAAACTGGTGATCTGTAAAGAATGCCGTATCTGGAATTTTTCCATATAAATGGCTCCTGCTTGTTCCCATTTTTTGACTTGTTTCTAGAGTATGTGTTCCCACCCCCAACCAGTTTTTAAACTAGAAATTTGTCTGTCTTTATGTCAATGAATGTACTTGTCAATAACATGTAAAAAGAAGAGCAAGTCTTAGCATGGATTACTCAAACTGTTAGTAGTCCACTTCTATTTGTGGGAATGCATTTCTTTTTGCTTATCTATAGTTACAACAAACAAAACTCCTAAGAAATAGAAGTATTTCTGTGGCTGAAACACACATGTCTCATTCTGCCTTCTGCATTGACTAGAGACTGAGGATCAGTTGTATTCTGGTAGAAGAACAATTTATGTTCAATCTGTTATTATCTAGAGGCATAAATGTACCTTTTGCATAGTATTATTCTTTTAGTTGACTAGGTAATGTTTCTAATGCCTGAAGTGTTAATGATTCTATGAAGAGAGTATTTTTGCTGGAGGTTTTCTGTTACTGTCTGTATAGTTGCCGGACCTGGAGATTGTCGCTGCATTTTACTAGATGTATGCAGATTTCTTGTTCAGCAACAAGCACTGTCATGCTTGGAGAATTTGCATTCTTACCCCTGAGCTTGGCTCCACTGCTGCTAGAGGGAAAGATTCAAGAAACCATCTACAGTTCATTTCTACTTTCTCTGGGCTCTGCTGTGAATGACTATGTTAATGATAATTACTTCTGTGAACTTCATAGGAAAATACTCGGAGATTATTGGAGGTAGTTCTATTCAGGCAGATATCCTTAATTATGCTAGTGACCTTATTTATATATTGGTCAATAAATGTGAGTTCTATGAGATAACATAAAAGCTTTAATTTTGGTCTGAATATTTTTATTGGTTATCAAGAGAAAACGCATGCTTTTTCCTCGGGACTGACATGTCACAAACCATCCTAATAAAGCACTGTATTGTTCCTTGGCCATGAGAGCAGTGGGCATATATGGTCTGGGCTCATCACTTTCATAAGCTCTTGTTTAATATTTATATAGCATCTCTGCCGATGTGGGATTCTGTTTAGTGTCTGGTTTAAGTAATTTAAATAGATTATTAAATCCAGATACAGAGAAAGAGAAAAAACCCTAGCAGTCACTTTGTCACTGGGGAAGGCATTTTCTTTTAAGTGTAATACATTTAAATGTCTCACTGGCATGATACCAATCTTCATTATGTTTCAAAGGCAAGTACAGAAAACAAGTGGAACAGCAATATAAAGCTGTGTTGTGAAAGATATCTTTCTTAACTGGCAGAGACAGACACCTACCTTTGAATGCTGGAAGTTCTGTTTTTCTGATTTTTAGAAAACAGCTTCAGAAACTGACACAATAACATTAGGGCAAAATTTTTGGTACTGACTTGACTGAAGCACTAGAGATCACTAGTGCAGAGCTGTATGTTTTTAATTTTTAACTTGTCTTAAGTAACCTTTGTAATTAACTTAAATGTGGTCGAGATTTCAGCCTACACATAGGTTGCAGCTTCAGTTATTGTTTCAGTGTTGTTCAGAATAAAGCATTGTAGTTCTTCATAATAAAATAACCTTGTAGTTTTTTTACAGTCCAGTGCAGTTCCATGTTATTGGTCAGCTATATTGTCAATAATTTAAATGGAGAATAGGTTTAGTGGTCTCTTGTAACACAGGCTAATATGAGCAATTATGTTTACAAGACAGACACCAGAACTGTCCTATTCCTTAGTTTCTGTCTTTGATTTCTTCCAAAATCTGAATGGATTACAGCCAGTTTCACACCAGGCACTACATATTTTCTTCCCAGGATATTTTTACACCTTATTTAAAGTGAGATTTGAGGCTTGTGCAATATTGACTCCTTTCCCAAGCCCCCCAGAAGATCCCCGCAAAAGGTCCACTGCCTTACTCTGCACTATGCATTTCACAGACATTTCTCTTCAAAGGAAAAACTCTGAGGCCAATAATTAGTTGGAAAAATTCACTAACCTCTTTGTATTGGGCCGTATAGTTCCAGTAAATCTGCGTAAGAGGTTGAGACCTAGGGTGATGGTTTCTCAATATTTACAAAATCTACTGGTGTGGGAGATTACAGACAGATGAGAGTGAGAAGATTTGAGAGATTCTCAGCATGGAAGTGGGACAGCCTGGTGGGGGATGGTGATTCCTTGTTTTGACTATCTGTGGCACTCATTGCAGAAATGGCTCCACTACATGCAGAGCAATTAAAAACTGGCTCACTTTGCAGCCCAGATTATTACAGTACACTGGCATGGATCTTAGGTTACCATAAAATGCTGTTTTGGTGCATCACTGGTGGTTCACGAACAGCTGGCATGGACTGGAACTTCTCTAGCAGTGGTTGCTCAGGAATCGGAGCTCTTCGCCTCACGAGTCTTCTGAGAAGTATATAGATTTGTCTTGGGTGGGTAGGGTTTCTTTTCCTTGCTTCATTTCACTGTGTAGGAAGTCACAGGTGACATACCAAAGCTGGCGTACTGGTGACAAAAGCTATACCTAACTTGGTCAAATTATAGGTGCAGTTTAATTGTACGCTCTTCAGGAGACTCTCAGTGGGTGTGTAAGGCAGTGGTACTTAGCAACTGGTTTTTACGTTAAGGTATCACTAAGGCTGTGGTTTGGTTTGCTGCTCCTGTTCCCACTTAACTTTGAAGGAATCTTATTATATTCCCACAGTAACTTTTTGAAGCATGTATGGATTTTAATTAAAATTTTACTTTCCCCAAATACTTACTTTCTCTGTTACCGAACATCCCATTTGAATCAAACTGGAACAGATTGCATTGTTTATTTCAGTTGACAGCACTTAATCTAGATTAATTTGTACTGTTCAACATTTCACTGATGGAAAATAAAAGGTAACATTGTAGGCATATCAGAGTTTGGCTACAGTGTAAAAATCAAAGAACTAACATTTCCCAAGCACGTGCAAGTACTGTATTACGGAAAGGTCACTGTTTGTTCAAGCTTTGAAGTATGACATCATACATGATGCATGACCTTTGGAAAACACACAAAAATATTGTGGGAAGAATGGATATTTTAAAACTTGTGTTATTAACTGTATTTCATGTAAGTATAATTATGCATGTTAGCACAGATGTACAAGTTAGTTCTGAAGAGCTATCAATGCTCTTTGCTTTTCTTACATGTAAGCCTTGCCTGTTTGTATATCTGTCTCTGTTACTGTTACTTTCTCATGCCATAGCTTGAGACTCTGCACTAAGATTGTCTGAAAAGGAGCTTGCAAGAGGAATGTGCTCAGATTTGTCTCTGGATTCCATTTTACTGATCAATAGTCTGTTTTGGATTTCACATCTAAATCTCCTCCTACCCAACTTTCCTCTCTTACCACAGAACTTGCATTTCAGAAAGCTGATCCATCCTGCAGTGTAAACTTTGTGATTTGTTGTTTTACATGGTACATAAAAATGCATCTTATTTTGGACAAAAAAGATGGAAGAGAGAATCCCATCATCAAGCCACAACCTAAACTGACATTCTGTCTAAATTCCTTTGCCTGCCAGTTCTTGGTTTGAAATTAAATTTTAAGGGATTAAAGAATTTTAAGTTTTGGGCAAGTATGGTTTGGCTGTCACAGAATCACAGAATGGTTGAGGTTGAAAAGGACTTCTGGATACACCTCTTGTCCAACCCCCTGCTTAAATGCAGGTCAGGTTGCCCAGGACCATGTCCGGATGGCTTAAAGAATATAAATAATATACGGATATAAGAATATAAGCAATTAATCCTCATGCTCTCAAGTCTTTTTAAAACTACTTTTGTAATTTAAAAAAAATGCTTATATGTCTTAAGAAGGTATTTCCAAGGCTGAAATTTTGCAGATAATTTAGAACAGATTTTCATTTAAATAACTAACACTTTCTAAAGCTATAAGTATGCATCATTATGTATGGTGTTACCGTGTACCTTAGAAGTCTAGATAAATTTCTTATGGAATATACTTTTCTTAAGATAGTTATGCTGCATATTTATTATTAACATCAGCTTGTCCTGAGTTCTTGGTAGTGTGGGTGTGTATGTATGTATGAGTCTATTAGGATTATACATTATTATCTCATCCACACACACAAACGTATTGGTGTAATTTGTGAATTCACATGTGTATGTATATATAGAAAATAAAAAATGACAGATGTCAGCTTTGCTGGTTTGCTAATAACATAATGAACACTTTATCACAGGAAGAAAGTCTGGCTCTTACTTGATATAAAGAATTTGCGCTTAGGTACATACAGGTAACACATTGCTTTTGAAGGTTGCATAGATATAGAAGACACGTGGCCCCATTGCTAACTTGTGTGCGTGTGTATATGTATTTTTCAACTTTTTTTTTTTTCTTCCTATTTTTTTCACTCCATAGTTTTTCATGGTTCTTCCTTCTGGAAGCAAGCATGAGCTGTCAATAAGCATAGCTTTTCTGGCTCAGTGTGAGAAGCACAACATAAAAAATACCTCGGTCAAACACATGCTAAATGAAGGAAGAATGTGAAATTAATGTCTGCTTGTGCTACTATTTTGTGATATTTACTGCTGATAATACGAGATTTACTCTGCAATTTATGTTAACATGTTTAATATTTTTGATGAAACAAACATCCCTGTTATGTTTTTACATATTTCTTGCATGAAACATCATTAGTATTGTTGAGACATCTGTTAAATTAAACTTTTGTTTTTATTTAGGTCTATGAGTTAGATGGCATCCCCTTGATCCTGGACAACTGCAGCATTGATGACAACAATCCTTGTATCCTTTACAAAAGAATTCTAATTATTGAATATGATTCATAAGAAAAGGTGTGGGGGTTTAACATATTTATGCCAGCATTGCTTTCACTTGGTACATAAATCTAACTGGCTTCATGAGTTTCTAGGTTGTATTTAAATGCTTGGTTCAGAAGTGAGCAAACTCATAAATATGCTTTCATGAACTGGATTCTAAGTAAGTTGAACTGTGGTTATATTCTGTTTTCTAAAATAATAAATAGTACTGGTTTACAAATGTCAATTCAGAGAGTTAACTGTGATAGAAATCTGAATGAAGACTGTGTTTGTTCATTGTATAAGATCTTGGAGCTTTTGCTTCAACTGAAATCTATTCAGTAGACTGAAATAAGTACCCCATCAATTCTATACACTTATTAAATCTGACTGGAGAATTTATTCTAAGCACAGAGACAAGGCTAGCAAGCTGTAATGAAAATGTGTATAGTTGAGAGAATTAATGATTCAGATTACTGAAATGTTGGGGAGATTTTAATATAAATGGCGTTGTGCTTCATATTGGGGATTTTTTTTTCCTGGGGTTTAAGAGCAGAGACTTTCCAAGATAGATTGCTGTTAGAGGGAAATAACTTCATATTGAAGATAAACAGTTGTTAAGCAGACTTATCCATCTCTTCATGAACTGCATAGCAATCCTGCTGGTGTGTTCAGTGGGTGAGCTATTATTTTCTGTCATCTAATCATTAGCTCCTTGTAAGTTTCTGATAAGTGCATCTGGAAATCAAACGCATTTCCTGTCTAGAGTAATGTCAGCTTTCTTATACTGAACACATGAAATGGGTTTTTTTAATTAATTTGTCAGAAAAAGCTCACTTTTTAAGAAGTATCATAAAAACAAAAAAGTTGTGAAAATGTTACATATTGTCATAATTATTTGCTGTAGAACATCATTTACATATAAATATATCTTAAAAGGATGAAGTAATGTAGGGACAGGTGATAGCAAGATGTTAACAAGCTGGGTGGAGGAGCAATAGGTGTTAAGTATCGTGTGAGTTATTCACTTGGTTGCTTTATGTGCAAGGTTTTTACATTCATCACTACTCCTATAGTTGGAGACCTGACAGTGTGTTTCTTGACAGTGCGTGGAGTAGCAGAGCTGTACTTCCACAGTCTGATTCTGGTAAGGGACACTGCTGGATGGGATGGGAAGGGCAGGGAAGGTTACCTTTCCCTAAGCAGAAGCGCAGCCCTGAGAAAACCTAGTAAGGAGTTTTGATCCCATGTTACTCTTCCTTTGCTGGAAAGCCCAGCTGTGCAACGACTTTTAGAATTTCTTTCTAGGATTAATCCTTCATTTTAGCTGTTAGTAAAAGAGGATAAAGTTTGAGGCCTTCAAAGGGTAGAGTTGTAATTTACGATCTTGAATGAAATGAAAATAAAATACCATGGGAGCCTTTACTGCATTTTGGGCAATGTGGAACTTCTTACACCTTTTGATACAGGCTGACATTTTATGGTTGAACTATAAACTTCTTACTAGAAGATAAAACTTTGCTTACTTGGTTTTAAAGACTTGCTAGACACCTCTTAATATGAGCTTTCACCACTGATCCATGGTGTACAGTATTCAGGTATATGAAAAAGTAGTAGCGCTTGGGCAGAGGGGGGACCAGCCTGCTGTGACGAAGTTTGCTGCGTCAGCTTTTGGAGCACGGCTTCTGGCTACTACTCTGTTTATCGTTTTGACCTAGAGCTATTCCAAGCGCTCTTGTGCTACATGAAATTAATGCTCCCCTGCTTCTCTCCTGCCTCTAATGTTCCTCATCTGCTGCATTCTTAGCATGTCTGATGCAGGGAAGCAGAAGAGTTTGCAGTTTGTATCTGTCTCTACTTTCATCTGCTTTGCAGCATATTCTGCTACTTCTAGACACCACAAACCAAGTCCTTAGGAGCATGTAGGTGCCTGACTCCATTGCATAACATTCCTCTGAAGAGATTTCTGTCCTCCCTCTGTGCACCCAGTCCTGTCTGGCACAAATCCCTTTTGTGATGCTTGTAAACCAGAGCAATGTTCTTACTAAGATTTGAAAGCCTACTTGCTTAAAATTGAAACATCCTAAAATTGCCTGCATTGTAACTTTGTAATCCAGAGTGAATATATTTTGTCTCTTTTCTCTTTTCAAGGAAGATTAATTAAAAGGAAGTATTTAGGCAGCTCTTGAGCTGTGTGTTGAGAGAATTGCTGAAATTTGAATATGATCACTCAGTGGTGCTGCAGTTTGCCAAGGTGATGTAGAAAGCTGCAAGGGACAGCTTGGTGTAGCTCTTCAGCAAGGGTTCCTTTGGGGAGTCATGTCCAGAAACTTCTCTTTACATTCTTGTTTCTAATGCCTGTTTTTGTGGTTTCAGGCTGTGTTACTCGGATTTCTCCTTGGATAAAGCTGACTGGAAAAAGTTTCATCCAAATTCCTTTTATATAAGAACTTCTTATATTTCTTCGTAAAGTCTTTGTAGATGCACATTTTTGTTTGAGCTTTATCTGTTTCAGAGACACCCAAGCCTCTACAGTTAAGAGGTCGCTATGTTTTCTACTGAAAACAGAGTTGATATACTGATTTTCTACATTTTTATTAACTAAGTTCTGGCTCCAAATTACACATCCAAAATTTTCCAAAGAAAAATGTAACTTTTGTGGTAAAAGCGATGGGATTATTTTTTTTCTGGACAGAAAAAAAAATCATTTCCCTAAAGTATGCAATTCATCAGGAGAAGCTGGACTGCCATGTTAGATGTTAAAAGAGCTTTTCATTACCTTTGAGAGGAGAAATCCTTTGATAAATCTTTTTATTTGTAGTGTATGGAAGCATACTGAAAGAGGAAATGGGTCTGCTCTTATCCTAAAATAAACTCCTTTGTAAACCTGTCATTACCTTAAAATTGCATCCTTTGAGATCCTGAACAGTTCTGTAATGTGCATAGAAATATCAAGAGGTTCATCGCTTTTGAGATTGCTAGCTGAAGTTCATCTGACATGTTTGCATTGTTTTAGCTTTTTAGGTTTGAATTCATCTTTCAGTGCGCAGTTTGGGAGAACCGTTATCTTGTCTAATTACATCTCAGGCAGACTTGTATCTTTTACGTTTTTACTAACAAATAGTACTTTTTCCTTCAGGATATTTCATGAATAAAAGCAACAAAAAACCCTCGTTAGTAACAGACATGAAGATGATTATGGACAGTTAAGAATAAATTTTCTGTACCTCTTGCAAAGGTTATTTGAATTAGTATTTTAAATTTTCAGCTACTGTAACTTTCCATGGTTCCGAGTAAATTCAGTGCAGAAATGCTGAAAGATGCCAGATTTTCAAATGTTAGCTGTCAGGCTTTTAGCACAGGGGAAAAGGTAAATAGAGTGAGACTGGGGAGATGCAGTTCATTATAGACCTTGGGGTCTGAAGAGTTAAACTTCAGAGGAGGTTGAATGTCACTTTAACTTCTTCTGTATCCCTTAAATCTTCCATCTTGAATTGGCTGTATCCTAGTCATAACTGTCCTTCTGTATTCAAAAGAAAAAAGGGTGTTTCAAAATGCAAGTGGACTTGTTTGCCTTTAGATTTAGGGAGAGGTTCTTTCGTGAGATAAATTTTTGGTTTTAAAAATTCAGTTTCTCGTTCTGCTTCTGAAAAGTTGGGAGTGTTGTGCTTTACTTATGTAACCTGTGTTTAAAAACAAATAAATTGAACCTGCCACAGAATAGCAGACTGGGTTGGAGATGCCTATCTGGGTAATACTAGTAAAAAATTTACTCCAGATCCTGCTTTTCAAGTTATTTGGGTTGAAAAGGTGTTCTAAATTAAAATATCTTCTCTTTTGCTTTCTGAACTACCATCATCTTCATCTCTGACAGGCTCTACCATCAGACAAGAGCCTTTCTTTTTGTTCCTGTCTTTTACCTCATCCTAAGTTCTTACTGCTCCTTCCAGCTTCATTTCTGACCTTTCACAGATTCCACTTGCTTAAGGCAAACATAAGGAGGAAGGACAGCCCATTCTGATCAAAAGACTGTTCACCCTAATCATACAGAAAAGGTGCTTATGAAAGACTTCAAATAAACTAACCTGTTTATTACTGAAGACTTTTCAATTTACCTTAACTAAGTTGTCTGGTTTTCCACTCCTCCCTAACATTTAGGCTCATGAGTAACACGGAAAGATGTGCCTTCTCTCTCTCTTTTTTTAATAATTTAATGTCTGTCCTTAAAAATATTTATTACTATTTTAGGAAAAAACATATTATCCAAAGTACTACAGTGCAATAGCTGTTAGTTAAACTGGTAAAACTTGAAAATCAGAAGTGAAATGCAGTTTTGAAGATGGAATATTCTTGTTTTTTCAGGATGCTTGCCAATCTTACCCTTTTGAGATTCTTATAGTAGGTCTCTTCATAAATTGATTTTGTGAATGTCTGAATTTAATTGGAATGACCATATGTAAGTGTCCATATTATATTAACCCGTAATCAGGCATGTTTTTCTATTAGCCAAAAGTGCAGTCATATGTGAAGAAAAATTATCCTGCTGTGTAGTGTGTGTGTGTGTGTGTGTACACACACATATATATGTTTATATATGTGAGTAAACACCCAGCTGGCTATGTTTTAGGAGTAAGAATTTTCAGCGTTTGTGAAAGGAAAACCTGTGGTTGCTGTGGATATCCATACATAGGCCCCTTAGTTTGAATAATGGATGAAAAAGTAGAAAATGTAAGTTCATTTTCAGATACTCCTTCCCTAAGCTGCTTCTATTCTATTCAGTCTGAAAGTCATCTGAGAGGTAGATTGAAAATACTTTTGACTTCATGGCAGCAGCAAGTATAATTGTGGTTCATGAAACTTCTGGCTAAAGCTAGAAGAAATCAAGTTGCTATGGTCTACAACAATGGCAGTTTGTTTTTGTGAGATGCCAGCAAAGACTTTTGGGGGAGCTGACAGAAATTTTATTTCTAAGTTACAGAGTGCAACGTAAAACAGGCCACATACTGTAAAAAAGCCTCACAGCTGAATAGAAGCCAGTAGAAAGCAAAAATAGGAGTGTGAGTTGACTTTTTAGAGTGAACCATCATACAGTTGAGCATTTTCACGTAAATGTGGCTATCTCATGTATGTTGGCAAGAAAATACAGCATAATATTACATCGGTAATGGTTGCCTTTCTTTGGAAAGCTCACTTTTTAGGCACTGCCAATGCATTTAGTAGTTTGAGGTGACCTATTTGATTCTGTATTTTCATATGCATACATAAAATCATATTATTTCAGTGGATATGGTCAGTGCAAAGGACCTAGACTACTGAGGAGAACAGTAATGACCTCCTCATACCCAGTCAAGTTCTGCCCACTTGGAAGAAATTACCCTTTTCCTCATCCCATTGACATTTGCCTTGCTGCACAAGTAAGTCCAAAGTCTACCTGGGCTGAATGGAAACATATTCTTTGGTAGGTGGCTAAGGTTTTGCATTATCCCAGGTTACTGCTGCTGAGCCCTTGTCCTTAGACACAGAGCACTATTAGAATCTTATTTTCTGTAAACTGGTACTGATTGTCACTACGACTTTAACAAAAAGGTAGATAGTAAGCTTTTAGTGACCCAGCAGAGGTTGAGGATGGCAGGGCAAGAATGGGACTTGTCAGCACAGGTAAAGAACAGAAATTTGTTGGCCTGAACCTTTAGGTTCCTAGTGCCGAAGACAACACAAAATATCAACTGGGTGGCAGCCAAATACCATAGATGGAACTAAAATGAAAAGAATGGTCAAGCAAGAAGAAATCGCTATATTGCCATACTCTAGTTCAGTCCAATTCAACTCCTACATGCTGAGAATCCTTCTCTAAAACCCTGGAGAGGGTGGAGGATTTCTGGTTTGTGGCATATGCGCAAACCTTAGCTCCTTCTCTATCTTACAGTTATATTCAGATGAACTGGTCAGACTAGAAATTGGAACAGGTACAAGTGTGGTTATTCATTGAGCAAGAACAGTCTCTGAGAGGGGCTTATTTCTGTCACCTTATTCAGCAGACCAAATCCTACCCTGTTCCTGCAAGTTGCTGTGAATTCTTTACAGCTATATTTTGTTTAGATACTAATGAAGCCTAGGTGTCTGTGTGGCTCATAAGGGAATCCCTCAGTGTTGTATGGTAAGGTGTTTTTTTTAGCTGCAGTGGTAGGCCAGTTCCCTAAATGATTCCCAAGAGGCTTCAACCTTTTTGGTATTTCTTATGGTGAAAGGGGAAAAACACAGCTATTCCCAACCACTGCTTTTGGTTTTATTTGAGAAGGTCATCTGCCCACCAATGCCTATTTCTGTTGCTGTGCATCAGATCATCTTCACACTCTTGAAAGAAACATTGAAAGTAACCAGTCTTGTTCTTACAGAAGCATTAATGGACTAAAGAGGTCTGGATTTCATTCTAAGTAGGATTTTTCGATACAATATTGAGTAAAGTCTCCAAAGTGGGATTATTGTAAAGCTCTGAAGGGGGAGGAACTAGGTGCATGGTCCCTGTTGAAAAGAGTACAGGAGTCATTCATGTAATATAATCCTATTTTACATTGCTCTTGACATTGGCTTCACGTCTGAAGAGTTGGGATAGTACAACTTCCATGTCTTCACACATTGTTTATCTTTTCTGTATGTTGCAAACTGTTTGGAACAGAACTCACCTAAAGGTGAAGAACCAAGAAAAAAAACCTTACCACATCAGGATTAAGCATAATTGGTAGATTTAACTTCTGACTCAAAGACTGCACTTCTGAAATGTTTGTTCTAAGCAAATGTTTACTTTAGAATGAAAACAAAAATGTGAAGTTTTCTTGTGAGATGTTCTATATCTACTAGCTATATCAGTAATCCACACTGTTCCCCAAGAACAAATTTTCTCTTGTCAAATGCAAAGTTCTCCTTAACATGAAAAAGTCTAAGACCACAGGAGGAATGCAGTGTGCAGTAGAGGAAAAGATACTCTGGAAATGAAGGCGCTGTCTTTTTTTTTTTCTTCCAGAAATTACCACAGATTAAATTTTGTGTTTGGACATTTAACAAAGTTATAATGCCTAATGGTATATTTCAGGTTGCCGATTCCATAATTTCAGGATGCAATTTATTTAGTGCATCTGCAGGATGATTAAAATACTGAAATTCAGAGTTCATGGTGTGTGTGTGGGGGGAATATTAATTTTCTTGAGAGTATATAAATTACTAAAGCAGATTTGCAGAGATGTAAATATGAAGTCTATTCTTCAGTATCTCAATTCTACCGAGCTTCAGTAAGTGACAACTACCATCATTAAGAAACCTGTGTGATGTACAGGGTCCCTCTTAGAGCTGGATAAAGTTTAACAGAGGTATACAGAATGCAGGAAGACTCTTTCAAATGTTACATTATAATATTTCTAATCCCTTGAGAAAAGTAATCTCTGTAGGCACCAACTCATGCATGTAAAAGTGAGGAATTAAAGTTAATAACTCTATTTCTAAACCAAATATTGTCATATTTGTCCTCTGCCCTAATCCTCTTGGTGGATTTAAATCCATGACAGGTTTGAATTCTTGAAAGAAAGCAGATCTTTAGTTACCAGGAGCACCAAAAAAAAAAAAAAAGAAACTGAGAAAATATAATATTTCACTGCTTTTATAGCTCAAACAGCTTGCTTGATTTTTCTGTAGACTTTCTTTTGAAAAATTCCCCTCTGGGCTGAGACGGAGCACTAGAAATTTGAGACCCAAAGGTTTTTGTTTTTTTTAAATAAAGCTAGGAGTGGTTCAAAAATATTGTTGAGAATGGAATGCCTTCTACCACCGCCTTATCATATTTCAGTCTGTCATCTTGACATTGTTTCTTGCATGCCTCCAAAGAATATTCAGATGTCATATGGCCAATGCTTTGCATAATATCTTTATTCTGACATTTTCTGTTGTCCCATTTTCGGTCACTGTTATTAAAACAATCTGTAACTTCAGCTGGCGAATGCGTTGTCCTACGTAGCTCCTTCCTGATCCTTAAATCATTTTCCCTCGCTTCCCCAGATCTTTGTTTAGACTTTGTTCTTTCTATTTCCGAAATGGTTTCCAAAATCTAACCTTTCCTTTCTCACTAAGGATATGTTTGCAGTCCATTCCACTGACCTTGTTGATTTGTTCTTGTCTCTTGGTGTTCTGAGATTTCTTCAAGGAGATGCAACCATTTCCTGAAATTGTAGCAGATATAATTGTGGCTAATGGCTATTTTGCAAAACATGGTAGGAAAACCTTAGCTGGTTATAATTTAGTTGCATCTTTCAAAACACCCATTTATTTAACCGTTGTTATTTTTGGATGCATACTGGACATCATCTGGTGTCTATGAGACTGGAACTGGAGTTTCATTTACCTTCATTGTTTTGATTACTTGTCATAAAGTGACATTTGAAATTACCAAAAGCAGCAGGGATGGGAGTTATGCCACCTAAGTTATTCAGAGACCCTGAATCAAGAAAATACTCAAGTACAATGTTGATAGATAAGCTGGCATACAGATCCTTGTTGAATCTATATAAATAGATTAATCTCCAGAGATTATAAATAGAAAAAGAACTTCTGTCCAAATTGTGAGTCAGCTTATCTTGTCATCTACCTTAGAGTGATAAATTATAATTAGCTTGACCACATCTCAGGTATTAACTAGGTTGGGGTTTTGAGTCTAGTTCCAAATTTTTGAAAGTTTTATTTGACTTCTGTAACTTCCATTTTAAAGCATTTTAGAAAAGCTGTTTATTTCTACATGTATGCATATAAATGCACATGAATATATTTCTGTGTGTAGGTGGACCTTTTTTCTTTACATGTCCAAGGAAATTTAAAATTACTACAGTCTGCCTGATATTTAATCAGTTTGTCAACACAATTACCATCCCCCTATACTTCAGTGCTTAACATCTCAATGTTTGCGGTAGGTTTTAATAGTAATTTGATACACGAGTTTCAATTTAATGGAATTTTGCATTTCTTTTTCTGTACCTGGGAAGAGAAGATAAGCTAAGGCATTTTTAACTGTTAGGTAACAGCAATTGAAGCTTTTTCTTTTTAATGTAACAACCTGCTAACTCTCTGGTACCTCTTACAGATAACTAACAGATGTAGTTGTCATGAATTCTTAAAATGGGATTAGTGTAATAGAAGGAACTGTAAGAACATAATATTGTAACTGTGGAGCATTAGCTTGAGATTGATCAAGAGTGTGATTCTTTGTTTTAAAACCAGATGATTTATAGTTAGTCATAAATTATGGGTTTCTATTAAAAATGTAAGTCATAATTTTAAAAAAAATTGGCAGCCTAAGCAGCAAAAATGAATGTGTCATATTCATGGTTTTAAGCTAGTATTACAAGTCTGAGTATAGGAAAAAGTAAAACAAACTAGAGGTTATGGCTTAATTTTTTTTTTAAAGTTCTGTAAGTTTTGGCATAAGAGACATTATAATAAAAATAGCCTGACATAGCTAAACATGTATTATGGCTTTTGTAGCTCTGGAGTACTTGACTGAAATTTTGTGTTTAATTTCATGGTATACTAAGGTGTGTTGGCATTGTGCTTTAAGTCCTGCAGAGCATGAAAGGAGGTACATAGAATATGGATTAAATGTTGTTTAGCTGGCAGGCATTAACAACTAATTGCAGTCTGGGTATATAATACTTTTCAGTGGTGTCTTGGGTAATCTGTTAACCTAGAAATACTAGTGATCTGGGGAGAAAAATCCCCACATTGCTCTGGGTAAGAAATGCCTTAGTAACTCAAATTGCTGCAGTAGTCAACAGACTAATGAACATTGAGTACCATTTAGCTGGCCATCACTGAAGTGAGTATGCAGTTAAAACCAGTCAGGCCTTGGAACTAAGAATAAGCCTCATGATTTGGGTCTGGGTGTCAGAATTGGACAGTGCTGAAAATGTGTTTCTGAATAACCTGGAGAAAGAGCTCGGACTCTTCTTGCAGGAGTGTAGCTAGGAGTAAGAGGGCAGTTGAATGTTGTGAGTTTTTGGGTTTTTTTTTTCACTTTTTCTGAATTATTAATAGCCAAAAGGAGCAGGCAACTGTGTTGCATCTGTAATCATCCATATAGCAAACTTTGGCAGAATTTTTTACATAGCTCTGGTGCCTATGCTTCAAAAGGGATGCTGAAAAATACAGATGGAGGGAAGAGGTACAAGAATTATGCAAAGTTTGGAATACCTCCCTCAGTTTCTCTCTTTAGTTCATGAAAAAGATGCTTACTGAGTGCCTTCATTATGATCTGTGATTTTATTTTTTTAATCTGTAATGAAAATCTGTGTTTGGAAACAATTCTAAACAAATCTAAACCAGAAATAAATCACAGGCTGTAATGAATGAGATATTTACCCACTGGAATGGTTTATTTAGGGACACAGTGAAATCTCCTGGTCGAGATTGGCTGTCTTTCAGAAAAATGCATGAAAATATCTTGTATCTGAAACAGAATTGAGAGGCTTGATTTCAAGAGTAACTGACCTTTGGTCATCTGTGTTCTGTGCAGAACTGTGTGGCCAAAAGAGGTATAATCGTCCATTCTGGTCTTAAAGTATATTTGTTGGCCATAGATACTTAAATGGGTGAACTTTCACTGAGAGTTAGACATGAGATATAACATGCCTGTTTGATTATACAGAAGATATCAGTCCCATTTTAAAGAAACCACTATCCCACAAGGCACACTTTAAGAAATGGATTCATCATTACAGAGGATAGGTTGGATGTTCAGAGACTGGTATAAATAAAGGTAACCAGAAAGATGGTGTTTATCTGCTAGAGGAAGAGATAACTACTGATGTGGGAGGTTAGTGAAGGTGTGGGAACTGGAAAAAATATTTAATGTACAATTATTTTCTGCTATGGATGTTTCCTAATTTCTGTAGGCTGTGAATTACAGAGAATGTTGCTTTAGTATTGAGACTATCTTGATTACTTTAAACTGAGTAGTTTTGCCCATTTGTCTATTCTGAGATGGTATCATTTGAGATCTTTCTCTGGCAAAGCAATGTTCTTCTACAGAGTAGAATTCGAGCTGCAAACCCCAGTTCAGGTTTTTGGGGATAGGCTTTCTGTCTTTACCAAAATGTTTTGTAGAGGCAAGCTTGTATGGGTAGTGTTTGCAGTAAGCATCAGCAGCCCACCCTGGTCTTCCTGTCCCAGTAAGGAGTAGGAAAGGGCTGGCTTCAGGCATCTTATTCCATGCATGTCCAGTGAAGCTTTGCTGCCACGTAGTGGTGGAGATCGAAGCTTGTTTGGTGGTGGATGGTCTAACTCTCCTACCGATCTCTTGGACCAGGTGAGAGTTACCTGTAGCAGAAATGAACCTCTGCTTTAGGTTCCCCAGTGTTACAAATCTTATCCCTAAAAAGTGTGATCAGGGATAAATGCCTCTTCCAGCATCCAATGGTGCTGCTCTACCTTGGAGGCTTCTAGGTTAGATGAGTTGTGCTGTGTCTGCTCTGCAGGAGCCAGGTCAAGCAGGGGAAGGAAGAACATTCCTGGCTGATATGACGCTGCCTGTTTCTAGCCTTTAAACCCAGAATGTGGTGACTGCAATAATAGATCATAATAACTGATATGGAATAAATAAAAATACAGGCAACTGAAATATTTTAGACCTTTTTATTCTAACTTCTAGGCAGAGTATTTTAAGTTTGTATAGGCTGAATTTCTGAAATTTTCTGATGCTTATAATTTAATGTCAGGAGTAAATACAATCCAAAATACTAATTCTAAAAGTAAGAATTAGCTTCTTTAAAATAAGTAAATACATTAAGATAACACCTTTAGTTCTCATTAAGATAACACCTTTAGTTCTTTACGTTTTCTGTGATTACTTTCTTGGTAACGTCTTAAACAGAAGTAAAACTTACGTAAAAAAGGTAAATGAGGAGTTGTAAGGAATTGCTATCATTTTATACAGCTTCTAGGACTTCATAAAACTACTAAAACCCTCAACAGGAAGAAACTTGTAGAGCTTTGAAGCAATTTGGCTGACTGTTAGGGACCAAAATCCTGACTGTCTACTATGTGTGCTCAATCACGACACATTGGTGTGAACTGTGATTAACAGTTGTGGTAGCTGTCTAGAGACCTCTTTTAATGGTGAGAAGAATTATCTTCAAGTTGCTTTGAAACAAAAGTACTTAAAAGGACTGAAAGACTTGAAGGGGAAATGGTTTATGTCTTTTCAGTGTGGTCCAGTCAGGTCTGTAAGTGGAAGTGATTCTTCTAACATGACGCTTTAGTATTTCATTCCTGTCTACAGAAGTTTTAGTGATAATTGAATTACTTGTTGAAGACCAGAAAGAAATACAATTAACAAGAATTATATTTTCATTATCTCTGGTTTCTAGCCCTATAGACCTGTTCCAGAAAAGCTCTTGGAGAAGTTGGGTGGCTTTAGCTGTTGCATAAACAGCCCGTTTGACTAGGGTTCCAGCCCATGTGGGTCACCTGTCTTGATAAAGTTTTGTATCTCTTCCTATATTTGATTAAAATGAAGTTAATATTAAAATAGTCAAAAACCGGATTTAAATGAGGTAATAGAATTGGGTAAATAATATCCTCTTTTTCTCATTAGGCCATGTGAATCTTAAGGAAGAGAGTTTCCTAAGTAATCATTTAATTATTGAAAATCAGTTGTAGTGCAGGAAATGGTCTAGCTAAAAAAAAAAAAAGTATCTACGCTATGTAATAAATCAATCTCTCCACCCAGGATGTTATACTTAGAAATTCCTCAGTATTAATAAACATCAAGGGGACTTAAGAGAAATGTACGTATTTCATTCTCCTTGTCACCGCTCTTCAGTATCCTATATTAGTTAATGATAATACTTAACTTTTAAAACTTACTACTTGCCGTTTTCAAGCAACATCATTTCAACATTACTTATGCATTGCTGTATATCTACGTCATCAGATTCAAACCTCATTAATAATTACGTCTACTGTCTTTCATCCATAGAATCCAAATTGTTTTATAGAACAATTCATAGAGGTCCTGAGAGCTGCAGTAGACTTGCCAATAACATTTAGTCCAAAGTGGACCTCCTAATATGAGAATAAAAAGCTGAAATACTCTCTTTGGGAAATGGTTTGTAAGTCCTCCTCTCTAGTAGTGCATGCTAGATAGTAGTGCAATAGGATATTGGTTAGTGACTCCTGACAGCAGTCGGTTGTATTTTCACACACCGTTAAACTTATAAAACAGTCACTGTGCTATTGCTAGCATTGACTCTAGCAACCTCTTGTAGCAGAATCCATATGAAAAGAAACAAGAGAATTGTGAAAAGTTCCCTTTGCAGTCAATGGCAAAACTTCCATGGGATTTAGTGGCATAGATTTTCATGGTTTATGTTGATTCCAGATAGTAAAATTTTTCATCCTTTAGGGCAGATTGCTAGCACATTTTCTCCACCTCTCTTCCTTTCTCCCTATATTCCCCCCTCCCTGACAATTGAAGTTATGACCCAGAGGAATTTAGATGATAAATTTTAAATTGCTGTAGGAAGATGTTACACAAGTATGGAACACAGGGCAAGTTGATTCAGTTTTGTTATTGTTTGTATAAGTCAAAATAACATAGGAATTCCATAGCATACAGTACTGAAGGATTTTGAAAAAGTTGCTATAAATGCATACAAATGTTTGCTTTCATTCCCTAATCACAGGTAGTCTAGTAATAAAGCTCCTGCAAAATACAATGAAATTTTTTCTTTCTTTTGTATGCCCTCTGCACTGTGACAGAGATATTGTAATCTTCACTTGTCTATAATATTAATTAATTTGAGAGTGCAATATGCTCTGTTGGAAAAATCTAGACAAGTCTACACAATTGGATCTACTGTGCATGCTGCATTTCTTTTCTTTTTTTATGCAGTTTCACAACAACTAGGCTCATGCTCTTATTTGTAGTAACTATGGAAACTTTAGAAGCTCTCTTTCTAAAGCTGAGCATACAATAAAGTGCTTAAAGTGTTGGTAGGATTAGAGACTCTAGAATATGTTTAATTTTCTCTCTGTGTCTCTATGGAGAGGAGCAAGAGGGTAATGTGAATATTAGCTGGGGACTAGCTTTAATCTCTGCTGACACTTAAGTCCGTCTAGGTCTGCACACAGCCATCCAAAGGTCTTAGCCTCGCACAGCATGCGAACAAGGGAAATCATGCATATTCATGAGTGAATTTACAATGGAAAACCTACATACAGAAAAGAGTTTTTGAATGAGTGAAAACGTTATTGAAACCATTTTGCAGCTTCAGCTACAGTAGTCAATAATGATAAATGCCATAATGATGATAGAGTTCATAAGATAATGGGGATGTCTTAGATATTATGTAAGCATGAATGGATATGATAATAGGAAAACATCATTTGCCGTGGGGTTTAGCAGTGTTTTTGTGTTGAAGGTCATAAAGATGATGGTAACAGGATTATTCCCAAGGCTAATACACAAAAAAAATTTTTTGAGAGTACTTTTTTCTCTGTGTGGCACTTTACATGATTGAGAACTGTCACTCTTTGAAAGTGGGTTTTTTTTTCTTTTTTAGGAGGTATTCTTTTATGCAAGTGCTGTATTTTATGCAGAGCTGTATTTTCGGAACACAACAAGAGAAGTCTGCTCCTCATCCCAGGAGCAGAGCCAGGGAGGGTGGTAGGATATTTCTCACAGTCCATTGGGAGAACTTCATGTTACTTTTTGGCACTCATGAAATGCCCTAAGTCAGACCTCAGAAAGAGCTGCTAGGTATCAGCCTTTGTTCATCTGCATTCATCAGCTTGTATACTTTACTGTTCTGAAGTTTGCTCTCACCATTGGAGCTGATGAGTGAGATTCTGCTCATATATGATTTTATTTCTTTGGTGTATTATTGTTGTTTTATATACTCAAATGTAATCTTCAGTGGAAATATTCAGTTTATGTAACTTAAATGTAGCTTGACACTTGTCTTTTCACTTAACTATAGTAGTGATGCACTGACAGAAGAGAATACACTGATGTTCTCTGTCATGTTTACCTATTAAGGCTTTGATGTAATACATAGTAGGGTTTTTTTCTTAATTTCTCTCCTCTGTCATTACCTCATACCAGAATTTTTTTAAATTAAGGAGGTGTGCAGCATGTTTCCTGGCAAACTCTGAAGAACTCTGTCAGAAAAAAGCCCTATAGTTGTTACAGCTTTGCCATTTTTTATTTTCAGTTCTGGGCTGCTTGAATGTGAAAATAAACATAAATTGCTATTAAAAGGCAGGGGGCTGTTTCACTGAAGCATGCCAATGCAGGATTGTTCCCTAGCATGTATGTTTCCTGTGATGTTTGTCTAAGCTACTCTTCATCTAAACCCCCCTCTCTCTGTTGAAGATTCATTGTGTGCTTTTTATTGCAGTCCCTTCTCTATTCTCTTTTGGCATCTAAGTAGTGCTGTGGTTAGGTATGGTCATAAACTTTTTTTTTTAGTCTCCTGTATTCTCAGTCTATCACTTCCTCTCTCTTAAAATGTAAGCTTGTGAAGGCAGGACCTGGTCTTACATTAGGAAAGCTGCTTCTGTTACGTACTGTTGTTCATCCACATTGCTTGGTACATCCAACAACCCAGTATGAAAGACTGCCTCTGCTGAAAGTGTATAAGCCTAAGGGATGGTTGGAGGTGGCAAGCAAGGTAGGCACAACAGTCAGTGCAAGGTGCACAGAGAAAATGGCAAGACTGCTACTATAAGAATGTGCATGCAGTGGTACTGGATTTTCCAAATGCTGTCGTGATAGATTGTGTAAGAAAGTCAAGTTCCTGTATTTTATTGTTTTGGCTGAAGTTCCCATCTTCCACAACTGAGGAGTTTTCCCCTCCAGTCACCCCCTGGCAAATGCCCATAAGAACACTGTCTTATCTCTGTGCTTAGACACTGTCCAACCCAAAAGACGTCAAGGAGATGAGTAAATTATGCATATTCTTCTACTGGATGTGAAGCTACATGTAGTAAATAATTGGTGCCCTGCAGGCAAACCACTTTTGTGTGATTCAGAATGGCTTGCCTCCCATATGGGTAACTTGGGAAAGATTATATCATAACATAGCTTTTCAGCCACAGAATTGGGGCTAACATCTCTGACGCTTCATAAAATGAACGCTGTAGTTCACTTGGAAGATGCCTGACTGATAATCCTGGGAATTTAAATCCTTTGTCTGTGGCCCTGACATGTGCCTCAATCCTGGCCTCAAGGGACCACCTTAGAAGGTGAATGAGTTGCAGCTTGTGCCCATTTAAACATGAGCAGGAGCTACCTGCTGGTGATCTTAGTGTCTGTTCTGTTGGCAAGTTTGTAAAAGCACCCAGGCACACAGAACTGAGTTTAGATAACATTAGAAGTTAAATATTCTTAAGTGTCTCCCACATTATGCGTGCTATTTTCAGTTGTTAACCTGGATAAGATGTGTTTCTCTTTTTCTACATTTCTTCACCTGATACAGTGTGAAAATAATAGTTGTCTTCTTTCTTCTACCTGATTTACAGCTCATTTTATTTGCCAGTTCTTGGAAGTGTAGCATTGAAGTGTTTGGATCGTAAACACAGTGACTGACTTTTTTTTTTTAATCTCCCTAGGAAGATCATTGGAACATTTCAATTAACTGTAATTTTGGTTTAAAACAGTATGCCCTTTTAATTCCTGCAGTTCCTTTGTGTTTTGTTTTGGTTTTTTTTTTTAAATTCAAGGTTTTTTTAAAACCTAGTAAACTTGCCTGAAGTTAATGGACATACCTCATTTAAACTTAAATTACCTCATATGCAAGTATTTGCAGGTTCAGAGTAATTGCCTGTAAATGTCTTACTCTTTCTAGCCCTTGATTTCTACTGTTTTTCTGGGTTTGAGGGATTGGGGGGGAGGGGGGAGGTGACAGGGGGAGGGGAATGCAGTAATAAATTAAAATAAGCATTGTTTAATCTTTAAATAAATAAATGATCCTTAACTTTTTCCAACAGTTGTGAACCAGTGGGCAGTATATGCTATCCGAAATCTCACTGAACAGAATGAGAGAAACCAAGAGCTTATTGCGCAGATGGAGGAGAAGGGGCTGGCAGACAATTCTGCCCTTGAGAGTATGGGTTTAGAGATAGAGAAAGGAGATGACAAGTTAATTCTGAGATCTGTCAGGAAAAAGCCCTCATGAACAAAAAATTAAGAACCATCAAATCATTAAAAGAGGATTTCTCTTTTAAAATATTTTTCCCTGCTCAGGCAATCAAAATTTCTTCAGTTTTAGTTCCAGTTTGATGGAATTGTTATGATCGTTCTCAGAAAAACTGCCAAATGATAACTTCTGCCTCACTGTTGTAAACAAAAGGACACCTACACATTTTCTAAATACCTGGTAAATTAGCCTATGGAAAAAGATCCTCTTTTCAGATGGTTGAAATTTCATTACTTTCTTGATTTGTTAGTACAAAGATGTCATGCATGCAGTATTGAGTTGTTATAATTTCCATTGCTGAGCCTGGAGATAACTATCATTAAAAAAACGCAACAAAGAAATAACTGCTTTGCAGTCTGCCTTCTCCATTTAAAAGATGTATGCTGAGTCAGGGCTAAACAATGAAAGTTATTAATTTTCAATCATAGTGCTTAAATATCTCTTCTTATATAAGGATCAGTGAAACATTGGATGTACATAAATATTTAGTGAATTAAACACAATATGCCTTCGTGTATTTAAATTATTAGTAAATTGTCTTTTCTACCTTGTTACCTTTCAGTCTTCATGACAAGTATATTAAAAACAAAGCTGAAGCTGTTGTGGCAACAGATGCTACATTCCTTTGCACTGGGGCATGTCTCTGTTTTGGAGACTTGGGTGTTTGTTTGAATTTTATTTGTTCCTTTGGATGGTAAGTCAGCCCACTTTCCTTTTATTTTGCACTTCTCATGGGTTTTCTGAACTCTGGCAGACTGCTGAAGAGGTAGTTTCTCACTGTGATTAATTCTAGCAGTTTCTTTTCACCCCTCTGCCTTTCCAAAACATTGACAAAACTCATTTCCAGTTAATTAATTCAAGAGAGGCAGAAGAATGGAAGGCCCTGCCTCTTCATTTTGGGTACCCTCCTATATTGTTGTTGGACCCTGCCACTGTGGAATGTGGCATGAATGAGATGGGGGAGAAGGGGGGTGAAGAAAGGGCGGGGGGGGGGGCACGGTTAACTCTGTGTGTGCCATAGCTTTGCCCTGGTAGCCAAGAAATGTAATCCTCCATGCCTAAGCAAAACAAGAATTACTTGCTTAATATTACCGGCACTGGTATATCCTTGCTGTCATTTGGTTATCTTCAGTTGTGTCTAACAGGAGGGTCCCAGAAAAGTTAAATTGTTCATGTTGTTGTCATCATTTAATGCTATTCTTAAATGAAAAGGCAGGTTTACGTCCTAAAACTACATGTACATGTAACGGGCACTCAGCCATGGGCATCAGCTTTTGCTCCTCCAATACATTTTTTTTTTATTTAAAAATGGAAGAAAACACATGGTGCTTTGAACTATGAGAAATAGATAGTAATGCTTAAAACTGATGGGGACTTAGTAGCTAGACTACTAAGATCTTTTCAAGTTAACCATAAGATTTCAGGTGGGACTGAAATGGGTCCCAGGTGGGGGGGAATTTCAGGCCCAGGTGGGACTACGGAATTGACTTAGTGGGATTTTAGTCACCTGTTGGTTTTAAAGGCAATGATATGAAACTGCTGTCTTTAGCCGTTTATTAAGTAGACGATGTATATAAAGGGATAATGGCAATAGGAACAAAGACTATAACTTTTGTTGCTTGTAGTGACTTCTTACTTTAAAAGCAAATGGGGGAGAAAAGTGTTCTTTGTTTTAGCAAAGAATAAATATGAATATAAGCGAAGTGCTTTATTTGCTTTTTTAAAGTAATTTGACAGGAACATTTCAGAGGATATTAAAAACTTGTGTTTAAGTGCTGGTTTATGAAGTCATTTCTTACACAGGTAGGTGCCTTTTGCTAGCTGAATGGAAAAGGGTACATGTTTTTGGTTCTTCTTGAGCACCTGGTCTATCAGATTGTGGTTTCTCAGTGGTTTCCATAAGCCTTAATTCTTGTGTTTAGGCCAGAATTCATTTTAGCAGTTTAATTACTGTGTCACATAAGATTTACAGCTGATTTTGTTTGGGTTTTTAAATCTTTATCTCCATAACACAATGGAAAATTCATACTTTTAGCACCTAAATGGCAAAAAATAGAATTCTACCCCTAGGAAAAAAAAAAAAGGTTTTATTCAGAAGGCTACATCGTTCAACTTTAAAAGGAAAGAATTAAGTTTTTGTAACAAAGGAGCATCAAATATAATAGCACCTAGAAATAAAGAGAAGTAGTTTTCAGTTGAGTTAATTATAAAACCTCAAACATTTTTATTTTAGCACCACTACGTAGGAAACACGTTAGATAATTTAACAAAGTGAGAAAAAGAATAACATAATTATCCTGAAAAGAAAATTAACTTTGTTTAGGGAAAAAATGCAAAGAATTTCCTTCTATTTAGGCTAATAAAGAGTTAAAAATCCTGTTCACAAAGCAAATCCAGAAAGAACTTTGGTTGTGGAAAAAGCAGTGGGAGTCCCTTTTTCCTTTTAAGCAGTTAGGAATAGACGGGGGGGGAGGAGGGTGTTAACTTGATGGTTGTGTACCCACCAATGGAATATGCACAAGCCCATAAATATAAGCCAAATAATAATAAACACAAATAAATAAAAGGGTTTTGTGTGTTTCAGTACATAATGGAGTAATAGTTGTGTTTTCTAAACGGGAGATGTAGGGCTTTCACAGTGGAGAACATGCTGATTACTGTATTGTGAGTGGCTGGCTTTTGATTTTCCTAGATGGATTAATTCTCGGAACACAACAGCTTCCCTGTCCTCCCCCAGTGGAGTCCCAGTCTCCAATAGGCTTGTTTTATATGCTAGGGGATTAATACAGCACAGCAATCAGTCATAAAAAGCAAGCTTTATTGAGTTTGTAAAGGGGCAGAACAGTCAGATCAAGTCTTGTGACCATCTTATTGCTTTCGAGTGCTTTCAAACAATAGTGATCGGATCTTTTTTTTTTAAGGTCTATTTGTTATTAAAAGGGAATAGGGAGTTGGTTTTTCATCATAAGTGGATAGATTTTTAAAGAGCTTTCTTGCAAATTGTGAGAAATAAGCTTAAATGTTTGCAAAGTTCTGAATTTTTACCGCTTCTAATAATTTAGGTTTGTTTTGCCTAAAGCACTTGTAAAATACATTTTAAAATGCAACCAACAAAAAATAACTTCCCAGGCAGTTAATACCATTGTCGTAATCTTTATATAGCAGTTGAATTTCTGTTTTGAGGTCAGTGTGTTTGCATAGCGAGACTCCAAAGAACTTCCCTTTATTTGCAAATGAAAAAGTTTTAAAAATGTGAGGCTGTGCCCAAAATTACCTTAAACCTTTGTTTGTACCTAGCCTTTTCTATGCCATTGTTTTATGTTGACTTAGAATTTGCTATCTAAGTAGTCTAAGTGGACTTCTTCGTATTCCGTGTTGGGGAGGAGGGGATTTATGAAGTGATGCAGAAGAACCGAATTCCCCTTCCCTTTTCGCTGCCTCCTTAAAATCCCTAAGGATTCCTTATGCAGCGTACGCCACCGCGGTGTCTGAAGGTGGCAGTGGCAGTGGCAGCGGGGGCGGGGAGGGAAGGTGTGCCGGGGGCCGGGAGCGTGGGCGCAGTCCCGGGGCGCGGGTGGGCGCAGTCCCGGGGCGCGGGTGGCCGGAGCCGGCGCGGCGGAGCGCCGCGGTGGTGGAGTCCCTTCAGTGCTGTCCAAGGTTCTGATAAAACCGCCCATGCCTCTGCGGAAGGAGAGCTCCGCAAACCTCCGGTGTCCTTCACGTGGAAAGCCGTCTCGTAGTTCATTTGCCACTGTTTTGCTTTAGAGTTTCTCTGCAGTACGTTGGGGTCGCAGCTGGGTGATAGTGTGCCTGCTGGTTTTAAAGTATGGCCGAAGACAAGTGTTTCTTACTGTGTTACGTGTGGAAGATATTTAGGTCTTTGTTGTTTATGGGCAGGCCTGTTAGCAGTGTCTCTGTCTAGGGTTAAATGATGCTTTCCATGTTAAGATCCGGTTCCAGTTGCTTGTAGCTTGGCCAAATCGTAACCATTCACGTGGAAATTTTCCATGCTGCTTTCGGCTTAATTGGTTTCTTTACGGGAACTTTCTCTCACAGTGATTTCTGATAAGATCCAGTAATTTATGAGGATGAGAAACTGGCATTGTTTTTTGTATATGTTAATAGCATCCCCAAAATATTTTTTTAAAGACTAACTATTCCCAATATAACCGAGGGTTATGCGTTTTCCTCTGTCATAATCCAGTCCAAATTTGGCCACTTTGTAAGCTCTGGAAATCCTTAGTTTATACGTTGCAGGTAGAGACTTGTGAGAGCTGAGCTACTAAACTTGCTGAATTTGCTTTTGCGTTGTCTTTGTTCCAGTCATGAATCCAGGGTCTGTAAGGGTCATTTTCAACAGCTATTGCTCCTCACTAGTGTAGTGCTGGCAAAAGAAATCAAGAACTGAGAGATTCCCTGCACTTCTCTGTCAGCTGCCTGCTGATGTCCGTCTAATGTGGAGTAAGGAACTGCTTAGACTGAAGACTGCAGCAACAAATAAATAATGGATCTCAGAGGGTGAGAGAGGGAGTAGTTCAGGTCCCGGAGAGAACTTCTAGGTGATGGGGAACACGTTGTCAGTCTGTTCATAAAACAGACAAGCGAGTATGATTGTTTTGCATCATTCCTTCTAGACTCTGACAGTTGCAGAAGTTTGCTGTCCAAAAGGTATCCTTTAGGAAGAGCCTCCCCTCTCCAGACTAAGATCAAAGCAATGTCTGCTTTCACTCCAAATTTATTTTGGACAGAATTGGCTCTGTACTGCTTTTAATTGCCTTGCCGGAATCAAGGATGCTCTGCTATCTGGCTCAGCATTTTCTGCAGCCTTACAGCTTACTCTAAAAGTAGTATATAATTCAGAAGATACTTAAATAGCTGAAATATTTAAATCAAAACCAGAAAATATATAAATAAATCAGAGAATTCTAATTTTTCACGTCCTTTCATAGGAAAGGAAAAAGCAGCTGGAGGTAAAGACAGGGGGAAGTCCAGAGCACGTAGAATTAACCTCATCCTCTTTTTGCTGCATGGCATCTCGCCTCAGTTCAGAAGCACAGCTAATGCCTCACCAGTAGTGATGGAGACACATCACTGGAGCTCCATTAGTCAGAATCACTGATTTAAACTTCAGGTGACTTCCATAACATATTTATGCTAAACTTAAAAGTTTCCTATCATTTTTGAGTACAAGCAAACATAAGTTTAGAGATACAGTAACACAAAAGGGGATTTCTGTTTGAATTTTCACTTTGCCATTCAAGAAGTATTTCAACCTGTCTGTCCACTTGTGGAGTTGTTATGCAACGCCTTTAGCTTTGTTGGAGTGTTTTGTAATAATTCAAGAGTGCTGAACGTCTTAACACTTTCTGACATATGTTCATAGTCAATATTTGTTAGAAGATGAACGGTCCAATCTCTAATTTGTTTTTTGAGGCTTTCTTCTGATGGGGTTTTGAAAATGTGATCAAAGTAGGCACAAAAGCTGTGTTTCCTAAGGAAGAAAATCTCAAAAATACATCTGAAAGGTGTGAACTGAACAGGCCTCTCAACGGTGGTGTTAACTCTAAAACATAAGCATAGCAAATGTTGGTGATGATAGCTATTCTACTGTTGACCTCTTTTTCAGAAATAAGTTTATGTTGTATTCACAGCACAATAATAAGGAAAAAATACAGATTATGTAATTTATCTTAAATATCAAGTCCTAACTCTGGGTATAGAGGGGATTTTCAGCTGTTAGCCTGGGCAATTTGGGTTTTGAAACTGTGTTTACTGAAAGTTATTATAAAGCCAAGTCCTTCTATTATTACATACCTTTTAAAATGTATTCTTTGTGAGCATTTAATGAATGCTTATAAAAGCATTTTCTTGGTTTTCCATGATAAATCCTTTATATATTGCTTGTTTTAAATATATTTAAACAACTTTAATAAGAAATCAGTTTAACACTGTGCTGCGTTAGCATGTAATGTGTTGTTTGACACATTTCTCACAGAAGAGATCATGAAACTAGTGTATGTGGGCTTTTGTAAGATAAATCGCTTATGGGCAAATTGGGGAAAAATTAGGGAAGTAAGCGTTCATGACAAAGGACTTTCTTGTGGCTAATTACTTATATAATTCACAGCTTAACTAGCTATACAGTAAGTGATGATCCCTTCACAGTAATTTCTGAAAATATTTTCTTATTGGAAATGTCAGGAGGTGATACTGAATTTGGGTAGAGCAATGCCTATGAAAAACAGTGGAAAAAGGGATAAGAACGTATCATGTTCTGTCTGGAGTGCTTGGACTTACAGCCTCACATTGCAAGGTCAGTGTCTTGTGCTGGGCTTTGCAATGTATTTTTTGTTATTTGTGCGTTGGGGGGTTTTGGGGAGGGGTAGAAGAATCCGTTTGCTGCTTCAGGTTACCTATTTATTAACTGTGGATGAAGTTGCCTACATTTGCTACAGAACTTTTTCAGCTGTTAATGTTATATATAAGAATTAAAGTGGAGGCAGGGAAGAGCATACTGGAGGAAGATATAAGACAGGCTGACTAAAAAAGATTAGACCTAGAAATACAGATCTAAACAGTTTGAGTTGTCTGTGTTTAAAAAAAAAAAAAAATTAAGGCAAGCCTTGCAGATCAAAGCCCTCTGGCAGGGCAAAAGTAACTTATTACTTTGGGGGTGATTTCAGAAGAAAAAACATAAATTGTTGATAAACCAATTAAAAAATCATGTTTTCCCAGACATAGGTTGTAGAGCAGGTGATATTTCTGTTCAGTTCCTTACCCCCTTTATTCTGCACCATGCGTTTCTTTTCTTCTGCACATCATAGACTGTTCCTACTTTTGATTAAAAGTGAGGTTCAGTAGGCTGATTTATATGAACAAGGCAAAAACAATGCAGTATTGCTTGTGCACTAATAAATGGGAAAATGTTGGGCCAACAATATTAATGAAAAGAAACATACAGCTGTCTTGTATTACCCCATGTTCCCCTTCAAACTCCTGAGGCAGCCCTCCTGTTCTGCTTTTCACAGGCCCATCATGGTAGGTTCTGCCAGAAGTGTTAGTTTGTCAACAAGACTGAGCACTCTGCATCAAAGGCAGCCGTCCAGCCTTGCTCAGAATACTTAAGATAAAAGATTTAAACCCAGCTTCTCTGTGAGATACGTGTATTCCCTCTGCCTGTGGTTTCCCTCAGTTCAGTTTAAGATTTGTTTTCTCAAAATGTTTTAAGAAGTCTTGGCAAAAATGTCAACAAAACCACTTCATAAGAGACTAATGGATGAAAATGCCTGCCTCCTTCCTGGGAAAAAAGCATCCTTGCTGACTGATACCTGTGAGGAGCCTCATCCTTAATGCAAATCTTCTCAGCTGGACCAACAGGCTTGAGTACACAATTTTTACCACTCACTGAGGGCAAAGTGCATGCATAACACTGTTACAAATCACAAAGAGGTTTTACTAATAGTGTCATTAAAATTACAGCACATTCTTTGTCATTCTAAACATTTGTGGATCGTCCAAGTCTTTGCGGGGTGGCTTCACTCTCTTTTCCTTGCCTTGTAAACTCTTTGTTACAGGAGTTGTTCATTAGTGCATTTAGACAGACCTTGGCCCCTACTCTCTACTCCCAACTGCTCTCTGGGCCAACATTAAATATTATTTAATAAGCAGGGGGTTTTTTAGCCACACACTTTATAAAGTGATGTATCTTCCAATCTTTGGCCCAAGCCCATGTCTATTTAATGATACCAAGATGTGTCTGAAGAGTGTCCTCCTCAGTTCTGTGGATTTTGCATTGCCAGTGCTTTATTCTAAATTGCAGCCATGCGTTGTGAGCCTGCACTCCATGGGTTAAAGTGTATTTTGATATTAGAACAAGCTTTCATTATGTTTTCCCTCTTTCCCCCCTTCTCCCATCCCCCACAATTTGGAACTTTAAGCTTTCTAGTTAAGCTATTATGGTGGCCATAAACAGGTGCGTGCTTTACAGAGGGTCTCATTCTGTGGTTTCCACTGGCATCCCTGGCCTTCTGAACTCCCCTTTGCTACCTCCTTCCCCCTCAATAATTTTTTATGAATGATAGCTTTTCAACACCCTGGGAACAGCTTGTTGGGAAAAACACTCTTCATGGGGTGCAGTCAAATCCTACACATTTCTTCAAGGGAGTTTTATGAAAGGAATGGTACTGTGCTGCAGGTATGACGTATGTGTGGACCCCCTCCTCCCTGCTTGCTCCCCTACCCCCTGCCTCTGTGATTCACTGTGATAAATTTGCTTTTTAATAATGCCAGTAGAGACTCTCACCACAGGTGCTTCTCAATTAAAATCCACTTTGTTTAAAAACTGGAGGCTTGTTTAACTGAGCCCCTGGTGAGAGTTGTCAGATCCTAGGATAGGTGACAAAAATAGATTGGTGGACCTCTGGAGTTGCATTGAAAATACCATATCCCGGGGTACCAGAGGGCAGCATCACTCTTAAAACAAATCTGCAAGTTTGAGAAGCCCTGGGTGATGGAATCCCTGGGAGTTGTCGTTTTCCACATGGAGCTTTTTTTAAATCCATCTTTTAGCATTTCGTTTCGTTCCTGCTACCCTTCTCACACCCCCACCCACAAGTGCTTTCCCCTTCTTTCTATTATTGATTTTGCTATTCAGAAAATACAAAGGTAAAAGAAATACTACTATTTTTTTCCAAGAACAGTCTCTCTTTCTTTAGTATTCTAATAATATTTGCAAGAAATGAATTGAAATGGCAAAGTGGGGGGGGGGGGGAGGAGGCCTTTTATATTTTTTTTTTAAATAAATGAGCTTAAAGTGTTAGAATTGTGATTTTTTTTTTCCCTTTATTTTCTTTTTAAACAGAAAGAAAAATTTACTTTTGGGTGATCTGATCTTTTCCCTGCCCTCTTAGATGTGTATTTTTAGCATTTTGAACACATGTAATGTCCTCAGATATTGCTTACCAAAGCACTTTGAAATAACTATAGAGGGTGGATGGGATGACTCAGGGGACTGGTAATTGAATATGGAGCCTTTTCACCTCGAAGTCACTAGTTTGAATCTAACCCAAGTTGCTAGCGACCTAGTGGTTACCCTCAGATGGCTGTTTAGTGGCCTGTCTGAAGTGAGTTGGTGGTCTCAGTCCAGCTTTTCGCAAACAGCTGTCCACATCACAGAAACCACCATCACAGTTAGTACTAATTAGCAGCCTTGTTGGCAGTATCAGTAAGTGGGGCGAAGGACTGAATTAGCCATTGAGCGGTCTTCTGCTGTTAGAGGTGGTCTCTCCAAAACAGAGCCAAGGCACCCTGCTCTTGGAGTCTTGCAGCAGCAGCTTAGTTTTGACAGTGTCTGGATTGTGTGTGCATGTGTATTTTCTCCCTCCAGGGAGACTGCAACTTTTCCTACTCCCGTGGTATCAATCTGTCAGTCATGTCCCCATTTTGGTTTGGTTTTGCTTTGTCCTCTGCAGTTTATCAGTTCCTGGGTTCAGGGGCATCTCCGTACCTGGCGGCTGGACTTTCCCACACACCCTTTATCAGACGGATTAGTCCCCTAACATCTCCGCTAAATCTACCACAAATAAGATTCTTCACATTTCGGTCCATTTGTTCCATAATGGGAATCGCACCAGCAGTAGCTGTCAGTTGCAAAAGTTTCCATACTATCACTATCATTTTGCAGTCCTTTTTCTGAAGCGTTTTTAAATTTTATCTCTGCAAGAAGTTTTGTTCTTTTCTGAAGCTAAACCAAAATGTAGCCATTTTGAAGGTGTGAGGATCAAATAGATAATTCTGACCTTTTAAAATATCTGATAGCTGAAAAAAAGTCTTGCAATAAATATCTTGTATTTTGGAAGTTTTAGAGTACAACCTTCGTGTACTCTGAATGGTGCATTAGTGGATTCCAAGGCCCACTAATACCCAATCCAAGGTAGGAAGATTTTGGGTCGATGCATAAGTCTATCTGTGGTAATCCATTTGCAAGATCTTGAAAATTTCCACGTTTAAAAAAAATTGAAGTAAACATGGTTTACAGTATTTTAAGCTGTAAGCAATTCTTTCTGAAAATAGGGAATTCAGTATGCGTACTCTGAATTCCATGCAGGGGAACAATAGTAACACAACTCTAATCAAAATACAGTGTTTTTCTTCCTAAGTACTAAACTAAGCCCTGTAGGAACCCATTTCTGATTTTTTCCCCGAGTTTTAATGTTAACAGTGGTTTCTGCAAAAATAAACATTCCCTCAAAGTATTGGCAGCCCAAATATGAAAGCCAAAACTGAAGGTAACAATAGTGACCTTATTAGTTTTTCTTCTCTAACTTGAAAGAAATGGCTAAAGTGAAGAGCACAAATAGAAGCAAGTAATGTAGATGTTTAAGCTTTTAATTCCTGGTGTTGGTAAAAGGGTAAGAAAGAATCTGTATAATAGGAGATTTACTTACTGCCTTTTGAGGAGGAGGACAGGGTCGCAGCTTTTGGAATCTGTGGTTTAGGTATCATCATGCTACATGCTTCCAAGTAACTAGTTAGGCTGACTACCATTTCATGGTTTCTATTCATGCACTGATAGATGATTAATATGGGGGTTTTTTTAGCCAGCAGGAGGATATAAGGAGGCTGTTGGGAGAGCAACGCTCTAGCTGGGAACAGCACAACTGGAGGCGAAGGGAAGCCTAGCTTGGGGCTTTCTCTTATATTTTGGACAAGCTTGGGAAATTAGCTCTTTTGAGGTGATGGGAAGAGTCTACAAGGAGAATCCCGAGCAGTCCAGACAAAGAGGCAAAAATGCTTGCTGTTTACAAGTTGGAAAAAGTGAATTAAGCCGAGAAGGTGTTCGAAGTGATTTGCCTCAGTCGTGAAACAGATGTATAACTAATCAGGAGCTGACAGTGGTAGAGCATTCTCTCTTTAAAACTCAGGCAGGAAGGAGGACTGTACACACCGCTGCCCTGAAAATGTGTCTTCGAATAAGTGTTCATAGTAGAAGTACTGCAAGTCTGGAGGGGATGAAGTCTTCTAAATAATGATGGTTTTATGGAGGAGGTCATGCTCTCTTCTCACGAAGGAAGGAGATGGAAAGAACTGAAGTGGAAACAGTTGGCAAGGCCAGTCTGTCTTGTTGTCACAAGAGTGGCAGGAAGGAGGCCTCCAAACAAACCGAAGCCCCGGGAGTGAGGCAATTACCATTTCTTCCTGCTCACATCAAATTCTTGTTCAAGGGATTTCCAAATAAGGGTTAGGAACTGAGCGCTGCAACCGCAAGATGACAGTGCAATGCTGTTAAAACCAAGACTCCTTTTTCCTTCTACTTAAAATAATCTATGTCCAGCCATGAATCAAAGCGCCTCTGTAACCTGCCATGCTCTAAAATAGACTGACAGAAACCTATACAAATCCTCCTAAAAAAATAAATGATTGAAAAAGCTTTAGCTGGAAATTCCAGCGTAAGAATGATTAGCAAATTGCACTGTTAACAAGATTTTAATCATGTGCTGCTTGTTAATCTCAAGGGAAGAAAATGCCATGATGTGTCTGTTTTGTGAGCACAAGGCACACAAAAATCACATGACAAAAGTAATTTTTGCATAATGGTACTAGTAAAAAAAAAAAAACAAAAAAGAAAAAGAGAACGAGGGACAAAATTTCCGTCCTAATATGAGTTAGCCTGAGATCAGTGGAGCTTTACGCATCTATGCCAGCAAAAGTTTGCCTTGTCACCCATACCCTCGAAGCCCGCCCCTTTAGCTTGCCAACGTTACAGCAGCAAAGAACCATGGAATAATTGCTGAGATACCTCACTGAAGTAAAAAAGCAAACAAATACGATACTGAGGAAAAGAAGGAAAGAGCAATGTTAGCATTTAAGACTAGAGCAGTGCTGTCGGGGCAGGAGCAGCTTTGAGTTGCCAGTACTTGAGCCCACTTTCACTTTGTATGAACTTTTAAATATTTGGGAAACCTTTCAGTGATGTTTTGATTTCAAAAGCTATCTGGTGGCCTAAATGTCCATACCCAATAATTAAACCAATAAATCCAGAGGCCAGTCTTTAAAGTTCTGAGCTTCAAACGCTGCCACTAGTGCATTATTCATGGATTTGTTTTTTTCCTTTGATATCTCTCTATGGTGTGATCTATATAGCAGAAAAGAACCCACATCTGTCTGTTTACACCACCCTGGAAATTCCTGTGGGCAACCAAAAGAGTCAACCACAAATAACTGCTGGGCTACCAACAAACATGGTATGTGGAGTGCCTCCACCCACCTGCCATTGGGCAGATTTCTAAATCTTATTTGAAAAGGGGAAAAATCAGATTGGGGTGGTGGGAGGAATAGAGGGAGGGCTGGGGGAAAGGACCCATTTGAAAAACTAACCTGAAATTAGCTGAAGTAGTATAATTGTTGTTTGTGGGGGCGGGGGGGGTTAAGTGTAGTACGTTACGTAGGGACCCTGAACTGAGCATCGCATCGTGACACAGTGCATCCCACTGAATCACATCATTTGACTCGTGGGGTTTGGGGTTGAACCCTTTTGTGCTAAGAGTGGGCAGGTTCTTCTGAGCTGCGTCTTGAGGAAAGGTGGACAGAAAACATCCTGTAAACCATTTTGAAAACTCAGGAAAAATTCTCCAACTGGATACTGGGAGATTAAATTTAAATTCCAGTTCTGCCCTAGCCAGTGGGGGCTGTCTGGTCATTCTCGTTTTAACCATGGGGTCTCTTTACATTATTGTGGGTCTCATTGGAGTTACAGTTTCCATTGGTTTGAAAAGCTCAACACATCCAAAGGTGAATTCTTAATAAAAACCTTCATTCACCCAGCTTTTTTTATGCGTGTACCTGAACTAAAGCAATTGGGTAGCCTTTTCAAAATCAATGAAAGGAGTTACGTACTTAAAAGTAGGCATCCAACAAGCTGAATCTCATCCTATGAGTCTTTGCATCCTTGAGAAGTATGGAAAATATTTCTATTTATTGAGTTGATCCTGCATTGTGCTACTTGATTTGCAATATTCAGTGAGCTCTTAACTCTACTTTGACTATTTTTTTCTCTCACACTAGTATTCAATCAGTCAAGTGTTCCACTTTAACTTGATACATGATTAAAAAAATAAAGCCATAGTGCAGGTGGTACAAAGATTTCATTGTCTGTAAAGTTTTTCAGTCAGGTGTTGTATCTATTTTTGAGCCTTTAATTCTTGGTGAGGTAATTTCTCCCTGATGCAGATCATCTTATGTACTGGAGTATACCACATTTAATTGACTTGTCCCCTTGGAATTTTGTTACTCTTACAGCTTTTATTTCCTGCATCTGGCTAACAGTGTTTCCCTTCTACTTGTGTTCAATTTTCTGAGAAATACTTTTTTCTTTATTTTGAAGTAGCGTGTCAGTCATTTTTTTATGAGGAGACATTTACATTTGCTAGGTTCTTATTGCAAGGTGGCAATACTCTCCACATCCTGGACCCCTTAAAAAATAAAAATACAAATTTTTTAAATAGCTTTTTTCTTTTTTAATCTGATGTTTTTTCTTAGTCTTTCTTTTAAATCAGAAACTTAAAAACTTGATTTTTTTTTTTTTAATTAATCACTAAACCTCCAATTTATTCAGTGTCAACTGAAAGTCTAACCAATTTTTTGATTTGGGATGCCTTTTTGGCTCTTCCTGACTTTCTCCCTCATTCTGTTTATCCTTATTGTGGAAGATGGCCACAGCTCCTCCATTTCGTGCAAATTAGAGGTAGTGCTGGGGTCCCTGGCAAGTTCCCAGTACAGGTCTCAGATGACTTAAATCCTTCCCATGGGTACATTGACACATTATTGAGCAATTACATTCTCTTGTGGCAGTCATCTGTGGAATAAGTAAACTCCCTCTATTAGCCACACAATGATATCATGCACCATAAATGCATGCTTGGCCTCCATTGTGTCAACAATCAGTTACATTCTCAAAGGAAGAAATGCAAATATAATTCTAAAACTACACTGACTAATAAACAGGTTAGTTTTATTACTTGTTTCTACTTTGAATGGCAAGATTAAATTTAATTTAAAAGACTACCATAAAAGGAGAAGGCATATAGGTAAGCATAAAGTTATTATTTATTCACTGTAAATATATTATTAATTTTGGGGTTGGAGGGTGGAAAGGGAGGCCAAAAGAGGAGAGTGACTTACATTTAGATCTTTTTTTTTTTTCCCTTCACTGACTAAATGTAAGCTAGTCGTAAAGATAATTTTCTCATCAATAACTTTTGCTAGACTATGACGTACATTACCAATCATTTGTGGATCTGCTTGCACAAGCAGAATATTTATGCAACAAGATGTCAAGTAACGCTCTCTTGAAAATTAGGAGATCTCTGATTACGCAGTAAATGTTTTATAAAGTTTTGAAAACTTCCCAGGGCAGAGTGCATCTAAAAAGGTGACCTAACTTTTTGGGTACCCTTTAATAGCACAGACTAGCTATCATTAATCAGATAGCCTGTGCTTGGATGCTTTCTTCAGCCTTCGTGTGTCTGTGTGTCATTCAGTGATCAGTTGAGGCTGCTCACTCTGACTGATACGGTATTTTAATTTGCTACCCTGTGAAACTACATCCAGTGATGCCTACACTATGTGAAGACTGGCTTCCTATACACATTCAAGATGGGATGAGGCTAGCAAGCAAAAAAAAAAACCAAAGTATTTTTACAAGGGAGGGAATTGGGAAGGTTTTAAAGCTTCATACTGGCCTCAGATAAATTTAATGTCCACTAGGTGGGTTGGGACCTCTGAAAGGGAGAAGCGCAACACTTTTTCCTGCCTGGATCACCCTGATGATGGAGGTGGGCAGTGCTGGGTGTCCTACACACAAGGCCAATCAGGGGTTGTTTCCCATGGATCTTACGTTCTGGCCGGGGACAGAGCACAGATCTCAGTACGCTTTTCGAGGTTTAAAGTATTATTCAGTGTGGATGAACGACTACCCTTTGCTTTGTCATCAGAGAATATTTATGACCGTCGAAGCAAGGCTGAGTTCCTGGAGACGGGATAACGCGTGGCTTTATGCTGCCAGACAGAGAGTTCCTTTCGGTGGTCACACCAATGTTTTTTCATACTCCCACGGACACCGCAACTTTTTTGGATAAGGAAGAAGATGATGGAACACAGATGAGGGAAAGAAATGGCCTCAGAGAACTTGGATACGTGGGGGTATTTTTACCCTTTGGGGTTTTTTCTTCCTGAATTTCAATGAGTGACTTATTGGAAACTTCTTTGGGTTTGAAGTGTTTTGTTCTTGTTCCACACACACAAAACTGTTTTGGGTTGTTTTGTTTGTCTTTGTTTATAATGCAGCTGAGATAGGGTGACTTGATATTTTTAAAATAGAAAACTGATGCCTTCTGAGGGAATGGGGGGAACAGAGGAGGACTTTACTAGCTGGAAACGTGGGTCATGCCAAGGACAACTTGTTGCTCTGAAGGATGTGTTGGAGATGGGGGGGAGGATTGTGTGGAAGCTGGTATGGAGGGAAGAGTAGTGCTGCTTCTCCTTCAGTGCCCAATCCACTGACCATTCTCCAAATACTGGACTCCAAGAGTTCCTCCACCACAGTCACATATCTCCTTTTATTTATTACCCTTTTTTTCTCTCTTTCTTTTAAGGCAAATCCTAAATTAAACTGTTCCAAACCATGACATTAGCAACTATCGGGCACTGAATGGCAAACTGATACCTTCTATTTCTTTCACTGCTGTCCTGCTATCTCCTATCACTCCCTAAAAAAAAAAAAAAAAAAAGCCTAAAAAAAAAAATCTGGTCTTATTGGATTACAAATCCAATTGTGTGAATTGCTACACAGGAGAACCCTCACAGAAAATGTTCAGCATCTTGTCCCTTCTCATTTTAATCATTACTGGAGCCATTACTGGAGGTACTCTGACTTTAGGAGTGCGCTGTTTTGGAGCCTGCTACAGACTGGAGGCTGCCCAGCGCACCCAGGTGTAATAGCAAATTGTCAGAGAAATAAATTGTCAAATGTGTTGCGGAACAGGAGGATAATATGCCAATGGCAGAGAGTCTTCCAGGGATTACTGATCAAATTAGCAGCGTGAGTCTCCACATGAGACCTGTTTGTTTCCACTTTATGCTTGTTAGGAAGCAGTCCTGTTTTCCATGTTGTGCAACTAAATCCATGAGTAGCACAAGTAAGGTATTCTATTTTTTCAAAATGATCACTCTTGGAATAACTTAATAGTTTGAAATTAATATTTCCTCTGCATTTCTATGTCTATAATATAAAGAATATGGCAAATGCTATGATAATGGACAGCATAACTAAAATATTGACAAATTATCACTGTAAGGTAAGTGTCCTTGAGAATCCTCTTTTCCTTATCTGCTGTCATTGCCATTCCACAGCTTCCTCACTTTTATATGGGAACTGGTCAAACTGGAGACAGGGACCAGAAATTAGTGGTAATATTGAAATAAACTCCATTTTTCTGAGATTTCTGAATAAAACATTCCCACTGGTGCTGGTGGGGTTCAAATACAAATTCAGATAGGCTTTGCTAGCTCCTGCTGGTGGACTAAGGTGGCATCGGTTTTGCATATCCATTATCACCTAATTTTGATTTTGTTGTTCAGAAATAGTTGAGACTTCATGTGTTTTGAGAAGTTTAGCAAAGGTACACTTTGTGCAGATTCACTTCAAACATCAGCAGATGCTGAGAGAGCCAGGAAATAATGTTGGACAGGGCAGTATTACAGTCATTCTTTCTACCACTTCCTTTCTAACTGATGTAAACAAATGCATGTTTTTATGTTCTTTCCCTTGGGAAAGGGAGAACGCTGAACTCAAATGATCAATATGTGGTTTTTCCATGGTTACTCAGGAAACTTCATCCCAAAAATCTTTTTTAATCACAAGTTGTCTGGCATCCATTGACAAGATCCAGCTTTTCATTTTTTGTCCACTGCAAGTTATGGAATCTGGCTAATAGGAACTAATCTGGATGAACTGGTTTATGGAACACTAAACCCAGGTATGTGTGTTTGTAAAAATTAAGGAATTTTTAAAAGGGAAATAATCACTGTTTTTAAAATGGTGATTAATTTTAAATTTTATATGCACTGTAGACTTGCGTATTCATTTATTGCTCTAGACAAACATTTTTCATGTTTGTTTCATTTTTTCCCTCAGCATTTTTAGCAGATTTGTGGAAGCTGGATTTGATGGCTTCTGAACGTCGTGATTTCTTTTCACTTAGCAAGAACCTGAGGCACTCCACATTTGAATGCAAGGTGCAGCGAGCCATTTTGCGGTGATCAGTGTCAGGACACAATGGTATGCAATTTCCAGATTGTATTTCTGGTGTGTGCTTTGCAGCTCTAGACAAATCACATCGGGGAGGCTTTTGAAGACACACATGTCTGGTATTTATTTCCCATTGACACGCAATAACATGAAGCGGTTAACAGCTGGTTGTGTTTTTCTGAATCCCTCCCATACAGTCTTTCAGTTTCCATGTTCTCAGTTATCCCAAATAAAAGGTGAAAGCTTTGGGGTTTTCTTCCCTGGAATTTAAATTCTGCAAAAATATATTTGCAGAGGTGACATTTACTGCATGGTACCTCCAAGAGCACTGGCAGCTGGCTCCTGCAGCTGGAGCTGGCTGGATGAAGCTGCTGGGCACCAGGGTGAACGTGGACCTCCCAGACCAGATAGGAAAGGGGTTTCTGAACCACAAGAACCTTCAAGACACTAATGGACAGAGAAGACTCACATAACTCGCTTAGTTCAGGAGCTATGCTGCCAGATTTGCAAGTTTAGCAAGTAGATTGTGAGGCAGATTGTGTTCAAGAGGGTGGGAGGAGGTGGGAGGTCTGTGGGGACGTGTTCATAGGACTGGAGAGAGGGGGGCTGTCAGTTCTGTGTGTTTGGGAACGGTGGTGGAAGGGGCTCCTGGACCTCCATCCAGGTTTGAGGTGGGGTTAGGGCCTGTGAAGCTGAACGTTGGGGGCTATCGGAGATAAGAACTGGTGTTTTCTAATGGTATTGAGAGCTCTTTTAACAGAGCATGGTGAGGGCAAACAACGTATACAGGTACAAAATAATAATACAATTTGGAAGACACAATAATCTTGTGGTTCAGACAGTGGATAGGAATCAGGAGTTCTTGGATCAGTTTTTGACTTTGCCACAGACTTCCTGTGTTACTTTCAGCCAGTCACTTAATCTCTGCATCCACCATCTGTGAAACAGCAAGGCTTGGAACAGTTTATGTCTCTGAAAGCATGTATCTAATTTAGCTGTTATTATAAAAGTTAAATATTAAAGAACTGTTACATTATCATAGGATAAAACCATGCCACATCTATTTTCACTGTGAACTTTGTTATTTTGCTATTACATTGTTTTTCAGGAAAAATAATGTTTTCACTACGTAAAAATAAGTTAAGCAGAAATTTGTGATACATGCTGTGAGAGCCATACTTGTAGATCTGATGTCTGACACTAAAATAAGAGATGCACATTAAATGCCACTGGAAAGACTTCACAGCTGATTGTACAATAAAATGAAGCACAGGTCTGGACACTGAAAGTAAACAAATAACCTCAGGCTCTGTAGAGATCAATCTCCCAAAGCTGTTCAAAAAGTTCAGTTGCTTGTGCCTAAATGTAGATGCTCCTCATCTGTTTGTCGACAGGCACACTGCTCTGAACTCTTTGTTCAAATTTCCATTAATATTCTGTGTCAGAGAAGGGAAATAACTTAGATAAGATCAATTTTCAAACATGTTTCTTCAGGAGGGAACTAAAGAGTGATCCTCAAAACTACCACCTGGAATGTAAAAATTCTGATCTTTGGTAAAATAAAGGAACTGCTGTGCGAGATGAACAATGTCAATATATTTGGAGGACAGGTGAATTTGTTTGCCAAATCGACTTATTTGCAAACTTCAAGTCTGTCTTCTAATGTGTGTAGTCAGTTTGTGAGGAGGTGCTTCCATATGTAGGAAACACTGATTACAAAGTCAAAGCAATTTACACTATTCACATTATGAAACATGGAAGCCTCCTGTGACAGCTGGCAATGTGTCCGTGTAGGGGAGATAATGACGGAGACTTTTGAAAAGGTCAGTAGGGGTTCAATTCTATTTTTCAGTATTCATTAATACTATGGGAACAGGTAATTACCTAGTAGAAGACTGGACTAGTATATCTACCCAGCAGAGCTGAAGGGACATCTGTAGCACAATTACAGATGCCTAAACCAGCAGGGAAGCAGGCAAAATGTGGCCGTACATGTGCCATTCAAAACCAGCAGTCTGACCAAGCAAGCTCAATCAGTGTCTTCGTTCTAACTGGTAAGAAATTTCACAGCATAAAGGCAGCTTCCAAGGGATGTAACCCTGAAAGGCTGAAAGAGGATGAAACCTCTTCTCGCCTCTCCCTCCTAGCCCCAACCTAGCAGTGCGAGCTAGTAATAATGACCCTTAGCATTCTACGGAATTTCAAATATTTTACCTGTGTTGTGTCTACATTGTCACATGCACTGATGTCTCATCCCTGAAGCATTCGTACTGCCATATTAAGTACCCTGTCTCAGCTATCTCAGCTTGCTCTCTGGATTTTTTTGATGTGAAATACTCTTTGGAAAAAGGCCTCACCTTTTTTCTCCACTGAGTATTTAATATGGTTCACAGACCATTTCAGACCTGTTATGAACAACTCCAGAGCAATGTTTTTGAGAACTTTTGCTCTGAGATCTATAATGTAGGTCCCTTTCCAAAAACTCCAGAAAGCATGCCTAGAACCGTCAAATCAGGGAGGTATTCTGTTGGAAAATCATTCACCTTTAGTGGAAAAAAACCCATCCGTATTCTTTGGATGGCCTTTTGTGATGCAGGGACTGTTACAAACCTCAAAACCAGAGAGCTGCTTCAGCTTCTGAAAATGCTGCAGATTTGCACAGTTGTGTTCTCGGATGGTTTGGCACAGCTTTAGCAACGCAGAGCCTTGCTCTGAGGCATCTTTGTATCCCTGCCTTGTCTGCTGGGACGGATGTGTTTGGTGATGTCTTGAACCTACCCTACTTGTGTGCCTTGCTGCAGTAGCATCTTCCACAACATATGTTATGTTACTTCTGCTAGTAGAGGTTATATTTTATATCACTGGAGTTAAATCATAGCAGATCTGGCTGCTGCTTGAATCACTCTGTGCAAGCTTGAGTCTCCAGAGTCTAAAATGCTTGGGATTTTCTTTCTTTCTGTGGAAATGTCAGGAACCAAACACCATTAGAAAGGAGGCATAGTTTGAAGCTAATTAAATTAAAAACTTCAGATGGAGGTCTGCTACACCTCATGACTCCACTTGGAGTTGCACAGTCGGAGCCTTTTAGGCACCCGGAGCCCTGCAAGAGCAGGCAAGGGGCACAGAAGTCCCCCCTGCAGGAATCCCATTGCCAGTAACAGCTTCATTTTTGCAATAACTTTCCAAAGAAGTAGCAGAAGGCACTGCTTGGAAGGGCCAACTAGACTTTATATGGTAGTAGTGTAATATACTTTGGAAAAACTTGTTATAATGGATCAAGTATGATCTAATAGATCCTTTCTACCTGTTTTCTCTGATACATGTGCTGAACCTTAAATACCGCATGACACTAAATCCACACTGTAAGGCAAAAGGCTTCATTTTACATTAGTCATTTGAAGATCAAACAAGCTCTCTGCCTAATGATGTCTCTGACAGTGAAAAGCAACAGAATATTTTAATTAAAAAGCTACAGCAAAGCACTAATAATGCATGTTATCTCACCAAAACCACAGTCGTCTCCCCTGCAGCTACAGGATTTGCCAAAAAAATAAAAAGCCATAGAATAATGGATTAAAGATACTTTCCAGCCTGAAAGCTTTAGACAATACATTACCAAAATATGATTCTCAATAGGAATATTGTGAGGAGCATCATCATTTAGAAACCTAGCCAGCAAGCATCAGATTCTTTTTTTTTTTTTTTTTTTATCATTGCAGGCTGGCAGTACTTCTCTCCAGATGTACCATTTGGTACATTAAGCAATTCTTTTCTTAGAAGGGGAACCTATGGTTTTGCCATGTAATGCAAAACACCAATGGAATCACTACATAAGCAAAATGCCAGTAATGGTATAGTGGTCCAGCCACAAACATTGGTATGTTAATTTTGTTTTATTTTTCCCAGTGTGTCATCTGTAGTACTGTATTTTGTATCAGGACTATGGCTGGGCTGTTTAGTATCAGATTTTAAAGTGCATTTTCAGCTAGAGATTTAAGCTAGTAAACTAATGGTTTTGATGCTTTAAAAAAAAAAAAAAAAAAGCTGTACTTAATATGGATCTAACTATCATTTTAGCCTGATTTTAGACACCAGGCCAAATTTTCCCCTCAATTATAGCTGTTCAACCTTTCAGCTGCATGCATGCACTTTTGATAATGGTATCCAAATACATTGGAAAGCAAGTAGTTTACGCTAAGGCTGTGGCTTATACTTGCCATTGCTTCCTAAGACTAACTATGCCTTCAAATAAAGTTTTGATTTATTTGTAAGTAAGAAGATGAAAATAATTATAGCATAGTCAGTTTGCATATCAAAGGCAGTGACTGGCCTCTCAGTCCTCTCTGCTATCTTAGTTCTCTAATGGATCATCAGATTGTCTAAACAATCCTACTTCTTGCAAATGCAGAAATAGGAGCTCTTATGTTTTATCTGCTGTATTTCAGCTTACTTTCTGATATTGACGTTGTATGGAAAGGAAAAAAGTTGCAAAAAAATTTGTTTTCAGTTCCTTTGTTTTTCTGGCAGCAGAAAAAGTCAGGAGGGACTACATAGTGAGGAATTTTATTTATCATCTCTCTGGTTTTGCACGCAGAAGTAGAACATGAGTTGTTCCTTTTTTCATTTGACTTTTCTAGATGAAGATGGGATTTAACCTACAATGTCTTCTGTAGACCTTGTTGAGGGCCATCCAAGATGAGGGCTTGTTTGTATTAAGTGCTGTTCATATGTACTGCAAGGCAGCCCTTGCCCAGGTGTGCTTCAGTCTAAAGAGCAGGAATAAGGCTTAGGGGAAGGGGGGCAAGTCAGGGTAGGCACAGAAGGATGGTGATTTTTACAGGTCCATGAAGCACATCAGCAGAAATATAATCTGGTTTTATCTACATCCCCCCCATAAGACTCAGGATTGCTGGAAGCTGAGAAGGAATATCGCAAGGAGGATTATTTTATTCTTGCTATGTTTCTCATACACCTACTCTAGGCATCTGCTGCTGGATACCGTCAGAGGCAGGATTATTGGGTTAGGCAGTGGTTTGGTCTAACTTGGCATGCTTTTATATAGTAGTTTCCTAAGCTGGGATCTGTTTTCTCACCCATCTTATGTCAAGTAATCACAGAGCTTGTTCCCTTTTCCTACTGCCTTTGCCCTGCTGTAATACTTCCGATGCTGTTAGTCTTGTTTCTGGTTTATGTGTTGTAAGAGAATTGTGGCCATAATCTCTCATCAGCTAGCCACAAAATATGGCAGACGATAGGCTGAATTCCAAGGAGCAAGTGCATGCTCTGCACTCCCGTGGCATTTCTGCTTCTTGCTGCGTTAGACCAGTCCTGGACATGCGTGAGGTCCTGAGTTCCCCAGCTTCCTCTGGTAAGGACCTTCGTGTTGGTCATTGGGAAGCATTCTCCGGATGATTATTTAGAGATTCAGGATGGTAAGAAATGCTTTTTCATCTTGCACAAATGGTGACAGCATTACTATAATTTCTTTCTCCTGTAAGTGAAGGACAGCAGAGGAGCAGGGACATTCCCCGCTTCCCTCTGTCACTATACACCGACTCTTTATGTGTATTACGGAGTATTTCTTCCCATCAGTAGGCCTACCCTTTCCCGTGTCTGAAGCTTTTTGAAGAATCTCTGCACTTCACACAAAACATTTTATTTTCTGTTCCCTACGTGAGGAGTGGGCAGCACTTCCCATGGGACCATAGCCACGAACAGCAGGACAACTGCCGCCTCCTAGCCTTGGGGCCAAGGGAGAAAAAGGAGGTTGGCTGTGCAAATAATAAATTCTTTCTTGGCAGGGCTGCTCTTTGCACTGGGAGAAAGGTGGTCACCTTGGGGAGAGAGCAGCAACATACTGCCCAGCCTGACTCCTGGCTTGGATTCCCTAGTATTTTTCTGTTTGTTATAACAAATATCCTGTAATTCAAGCTCTCTGTAGGTGGGGTCAGACTCTGCTCAGCAGAGTTTCGGTAGATAGTAGGTTTCTTTCTATTTAATATGACAGGTGTTTAGTTTTTAACTGGCTCCTGCCATTCACCATAAATCTCACCTTTCCTCCTCCCAGATTAAATATGTCAATTCTGGCTGTTGCCTGTCCGCACAGTCTGAAAATGCCAGCCTCTGATTACCCACACATACAAAGCAGTGGAAGATCAACAGTAAAAAAAAGTTATTTCTGTCCAAGTTTCTGCTTAAATTAGGTTGTGTGGCCTTTCCAGCTTGATAAACTGTGTAATTAATAATGACCAGGTGTGGCAGGGTAGGCACTTTATTCTGGCGTTTTTTTCTGTCCCGTGAATGCTGGGAAAGAATGCAAGGAAGGCACTTCGTTGTGAGAACACTTTCCCTCTCCTGTTGGTTCAGTTCCTAAAATCTGGTCATGTTTTAAACCCCCAGGAAGAGGAACAAGCAAAATTTTGTTAGTTCTCTTCAGGCCTGTAAAGGCTAGAGGATTTCTGAAAGGAAGCTAATCCTCACTCCTGGTCAGCCACAGGAGTGAAAAGGACAGTGCTAATGCTATGCCCTGTTTTGCTTTTTCTATTTTCTTTTTTCCTTTTCTCTTTGAAGCAAACGCCCCAGGGCGAAACATGGTTGTGAAGGTTTACAGCTACCCTTGGAGTTGAAGTGGAGAGACTCACCACCGTGTTGCTGTGAGCTCTGCTGATAGAGCATGGGGGGGAAACAGGATGCGTATTCAAGGTAAACTACTTCTAAAAAAGTTACTAGCTTAAATGTTTCAAATCATATTTAGGCTTTTCTCACTCCCATTTATGTTGCAGAAAGTGATCCCCTCCCAGTTGTAGGGTGCCTGGGATGGGGGGATTGAGGTAGACTGTGAGACTGCTATGGGACTGTTTCTTCTTTGAGGCAAATATGTTAAATACAGTTAAAGTTTGAACTGGCATGTGAATGTAACTCAAAGCACTAGCACTGCTTTACTCACCAGTATGCTATGAGTGAGAGTGCATCCATGAAAGAAATATTGATTAGGCAATCAACCTGTGTAAGACCTTCCCCTGTGGCACACCATCTACTCTTCATGTTTACTATATTTTCATAAGACTTAGGTAGCTGAACTTATGTATTCTCCATTCCAAAGTCCATTCCATTTTTTAATACTTTTCAGTTAGAGGTGGCTTTTCATGCCTGGCTGTCATCCAAATTGCATGTTGAAGGCATTTTTGAGGAAACTTGAAGTTTTAGAGTGTTAGTAAAGTGTTGCCTGCTAAAATAAATCCAGATTACTTCAACAGTAATGCTGAAGAGTATGTAAATAGTAAAGGCTGAAATGTCAAAACAAATAAAGATAATTTAAAAATATCACCCTGTGCTCAAGGTATGTTGGTGATATTTCATAAGCTATTTTAGTGAAGACCATTGAAAATTATGCAACGCCGTATGCTGAATATGTCAAGCTTCCCTTCTGCTGCTATTTGTATGTCAGAGGATTCTTCTGTAGTCGTACAAAATCACATATTATGTTATTTTCCTTCAAAATCTTCCTTGAACCTGCACTGCAAGAATGCCTACAAAGAAAATTTTGTCTACAGCTTGTTGCAGGTACTTTCACAAGGCTGTTCTCCTCCTTTGTCCCTGTGCATCTTTTGCCCTTTACCCATCTGCCTGAATCTACATCTTCTCTCTTGACCTCTTTATTTGGAAGTTCTCTGAGCCAAGAACCAAATTCACTTCCTAGGTGCATACAGCACCTAGATCCTTGCCCATAATTAATGTTCACTCTCCATACAGCCAACAGCATATGGTACTTCCTAACCAGAATGAGTCCTTTCCTTAAGAGAGGAGTTAGGTTACTCTTTTATAAGGTTAGTCTTTTAAGTTAGTGATTTATTTTGTATGTTATTACAGCTTTGGCACAAAAGCAGTGGTCCCTTTACATGAGGTTTCACCTAGAAGAAAAGATGGCGAGCTCATTGATAGGGCATACTCTGCGAGCTTTCCCCTTTACCTCTGCCCCACACTCTTCCACATGCTTTTGTCCAAAAACCCTGGGGCTGTGGGTGCAATGTGCAAAACGGGGTTGTTGGTGCTTTGTCCTCCTGAGTTCTTTGGGATTATGATAGGCCATTTCAGGGAGAGTAGCACAGATATCAAGAGTTGGAGAATGATTCTGGTGCTGATTCCTGACCCACTGAGATCCAGTGGGTACATTTTCATTTGGTTTACGTGATTCACTGACAAGTATTATGCTAGTATGTTGTTGCTTTCCAAATGAATGAAACCTTTAAAAGCTTTTCATGTATTAGCAAAGAAACTGGGTTCTGATAACCTCAAGACAACCTTTACCACTTTTTAAAGATGCCTTGAAGAGCATGTAAAATTAAATTTTACATCAGTTTTAATATTCTTTCATACTACTCGGCTCCACTTTAATATCAAAAGCAACTATTGAGTGAGGTTGGATTTGATGTAAAGAATAGCATTATGTCATCAGAAAGGAAGGTGCTGCTTAACCACTAAAATCTTTTTAAAATATTTTTCTGAGTAGATTTGTTACTAATTATACTATATAAATTTAAGAGTGGAAATTTGGTTTCTCCGTCATCATAACTTGCATGTATAATATTTTGCACCGAGCTTTGGAGTGCAGCCGAAGTGCAACTCTCCCTGGAAATTTGTTTTTAATATAATCCCATTTTCTAGTTAAACATTTCAAATGAAATATATTGAGCAAGAAAAAGAGGACTACTTTGTTTGGAGTACTCTATAGGCAGAAGATTGCCTAAGGACTTCCTCATTGAATGTACCTTATCTTGCTGTGTATCCAGTAACAGATGGAGATGGAGTGTAAGGTGCCTCAAGCTCTGTTTGATTTTCTTTTTTTTCTTTCCTTCCCCCCCCCCCGCCATCTCCAACTACATGGATTAGAGCTATTAAGATGTTGGTCTAAGTCACAAGAGTTTTGGAGACCGGAAATACTTTATTTCAGTAGTTGAATTTAAAGTTATCTAAAGGTAAATATCTCTTATCTAGACGGTGTGTAAATTGTGTATTCACCTGATTTCCTTTCCTTACTGGATATCGTTTTCCCTTGGTGAGTGGCTCGTTTGGCTTCCTAAGCAGAACTAGACAAACTCCCAAATCACTTCATGCTTTCAGTGAGCTGTATCAGCTTTCTCTTTTTTTATTTTCTTTAATCGTTCTTTTCATGCTTCTGGAACGATTGAGCTGCAGTATTGCGAAAGTTTTACGATCATCTTCTGTGTGCTTGTCTCAAACTTCATATCTTAAAATTAGTGTGTTTGATATTCAGCTACCATCTCTCTAATAATGCATGCTTCAGGGTTTGTGATTTCTAACGTGACTGCAAACATTACCTTTCTAATGATACCTTGTGTTGGATTAAAGGATGCAAACACTAGAATTGCGAATACTAGAGTTATGTACCCTTACCAGTCTGGGGAGCTGTAACCAGCTGCTGTAAATTCTTACTGAGGTTTCCCAAAGATAATACCTTCCCCAAATCCTTTATTAAATGGATATTGTCTATTGCTAAATAGTTTGTGTAGAGCCCAAAGCTGACTAAATTCCAACGATAGTCCAAAGTTTTCAAAAAGGATGTGTGTGATGGATACTATACTTGTTGTACAGGTATTTTTACAAGTACCATGTGTGGATACACATGCGTATTTTTTCTAATAGCAAGTAATTATCAGTAATATCAATAAATATGAGTAATAGTTAACCCGATGCTTTCCAGGGGACATTTCTGCTTTGAAAAGTCATTCTGAAAAAATTTCACCTTTCCTCCATACCATTATCGCTTCATAACATACCATTATCGCTCCATAACACACCATTATCAGCAAATACCTGATAACATATCCCTATATGCTTGCTGTTGTGAAAGAAATTAATATTTACTACTTTTATTGCTGCAAGCATTGCCAAAATGTGCAGCTGTCTCAGTTTTGGTACAGGTCTTGACATTGTTAACTATTTTGCCACTGTAGATGCAAATCCTGCCTTAAATTTACCCTTGTTCTACCTTATTGGAAACAGGGAGTTGTCCACATTGAGTTGAGGGCAGAGTTTGGCTCCAGGAATCTGTGTTACTGATGGTGCTACGTAGGTCAAATGAAAACCAGCTTGACTTCAGTCAGAGTCCAGGCTAACTTTTCTCAGCTTGGCAACCGTAAGTACCATTCAGCTCAATAAATTGGTATGAGGAAGGACTGATGCACTAATGTTGCTAGGTTGACTGTATACTTTATGGTCATACAGTCAAAATTGTTAAATAAAAAAGGAAATTCTCCCAGCAGCACTAACGGGATCTTCTTGCAATCCCTACCCATTCTCTGCATGTCCAAAGCTGACAGTTCTTCATTTACTAGGTTAAGGGACATAGAAAGTACTGCGTGGAGACACTTGTTTTCATCGCAATTCTTGATGCCCTTTCAGAACTGTGAAGCTAAGAGGCTGACGCGTCCTTCTTTGAAATCCCTGATGAGGGATGGAGGTAGGAGGTGGAAGTTCGGTACCACCCACATACATCTCAAATCATTTAAAAGCGACAGGAATTTGGAGGGACTGTAGCAGCAAAGAGCATAGGCGCAGTCTCAAAATCACATGAAGCTACCACTGCTGTAAAGATCTGTCTTAAAACTCTGACTATGCTGATGTATTAATTTACCAGCTGAGGGACTTTGAAAAGCCTCATTTTCAATGTCAGTCATATGGAAAAAATGGGGTCAATACTCCAGTTCTGTGGCCTTTTGTACTATTTTTTTTTCTACATGATGTAAGGGATGATCTCCACTGCTGCATGGCTTTCCTGAATAGAAATACTGATACACTTCCAGTTAGGCTGAGACAGCGATTCACTTTTTGGTGGCATTTGTGCAGCCTCCTCTGCCAAAGTTGTGCAGCTGCTTTGTATTTCATCTCGGGAGTAGCATTTCCTTGAAACCAGTCTTCAGGAATCCAGTGTGTAACTTGGAAGGGGGGAGGGTATCCTCAATTTCATTAAAATCATATCCAGGGCTTTTGTGGAGGAAAAGGCTTGGAGAAAGGGAAGAAACCAGCGTGCTATTAATGAAAACATTAGATTCTTTGCAGAACGCCACTTTCCTCGCAAGGCAAACACCGAAAAGAGGAAGAAGTGATTCTTGGGTTTCTGATTTCTGTGGCCCTTTGAGCTGATTTGCAGTCGTGAGAAAGGTGCCAATATCTTTGTATTGTTTGGCAGGGAAAAGATTACCTTGTAACTCATCTTGTCTGGCTATGGCCTGGCACTGGATCGTGACCAGGTTGATGGCAGCCTGACAGTTTTAAAAGAATATGTTGGCATTTTATGAAAAGGGAAGTTATTACACTTGAAAGGAAGTAAAAACAAAAACAGAAAACCTACGCTTGTCAGTTTTATGGCAGGGAGGCAGTAAAAATTCTGGCACGTTACTTCAGCCAATCCCTGCAACAAATTAGTGAACTAAATTGATTACAAAATCAAAGATGAATTTACATAAGCATTCGTGTTTTAGTTACCCTGCTCCTACAGTGTGTCAGACACTCAAAAGAGTCAACCCCATGCCCCTTACAGTTAAAATTAGTTTACAGCCTAAATTTAGATGTGTGGCAGCAAGAAGGGAGCATGGAAAGAAAAGAAGAGCATGGGAAGGGATGGGACCTCCTGGGTCACTGGCTCCAGTCCCTCCCAGTCTCAGGAAACAACATTGTGTTACCCTCTTTCAGACTGTGTTACGATCTTGACATACCGTTAGATGATACAAAAGATGGGAGTTTAAATTTACAGATTTGTCCCAGTCCAGTATAGTTTTCCTCTGTCTCCGTTAGCTGTGGGATTGGACCCATGCTGAGTCTTATCACAAGTTTCTGCTGGTGGCTGTGTTTTACAATGAGGCGATGTGCCAGGGAGCTGGGGACTGTAGAAGGCAAAGGCGGCGACATTAGCGAGCAGAGCGTGAAGAACGAGGAAGATTCAGGGTAGCTCTTCCAGGAGCCAGGAGGAGCACGAAGTCAGAAAAATAAGGTTTCCAAACATTATTTCTCTTTCTGTTCCCAACCTGCTGTCAGAGGAGTGAAAGCAGATCACTTCACCCCGGTATGCCTACCCCACAGCACAGCCTAGGGTGAGCCAAGGAAGCTTGGGTGCTGGCAACGGGGTGAACTGGTGCCTGGGGAGCCCCACGCTGCACCGGCTGGGTGGCTTTCCGTTCCCATGCTAGCCTGAGTATCCCTATGTTGTGCGTTACGCCGTCCTTGGAAACCCTTCCTCATACTGTCCTTCAAAACCCTTCAACGAGTATCTGCACCTTCACGCTCACGCAGGAGTTCAGTGTATGAATAAGGCGTGCAAAGAAGGGTTCCTTGGCGAGTGCCACGGCCTCAAAAGTGGTTGTGAATTATTTTGCTTTGTCAGTCAGAACTGTAAACTGCAACCGTATGGCTTTAGCTCCAGAGAGGGCTGAGTGGAGTTCCTAGCATTATAGCGTGTTTTTACTCAGGCGACGTAGCCAAAGCAAACGATGAAACCAGACTTCTTCTTGTGGTCAGAAAGAAACAAACAATTTGTTTTGATTGAAGGCTCGGTGCTGTGGAGAGGCTTAGAGTTATGAGCAGCTGCATAGGAAGCACAATGATATGGGCTGGTGGTTGCCAATACAAGTTACATCCGTCGCAACTGAACCTACGGCGCGATGAGTGGCTGTGGAGTGCTGAGAGCAAGGCTTGCAGCTGAGAGAGAAAGAGATCTGTCACTTCTGGCAAGAGGGAGGACTTGGCCAAAATGATCTGCTTTTCTTAATGCCAGTCAAGATTTTTGAATATTGAATGTAATTGCCTGAGTAGATGCATATAATCTTCAGACTGGCAGTAATTTTCCACAAGAGTTATGTTTCCTGTTCTGGAAAGGAACAGCCCGATGGCGAGTACATGGGGTCAGTAACACATGCTATTACACCTTCCTGTGGCCAGAGAATCAGTATTGCTTATGCCTCCATCCCTAGAGTGCCTGCCTCCTCTGGATAACGCAGCCTTGTGCTGTCCGAGACCAGCAGCTTTTTATTCTTTTTTTATTCTTCTGTGGGACAGGACTTTCTCTGTGCCTGAAGCTGCAGCTCAGAGTAGTCATTGCCCCATCTCAGTTCTGCCCAAATGGCACTGGTGTCTCCCATTCAGCTAAAACTATGGAAGATGCAACATGCATTTGCATTTAAGAATAACTTTAGCTCAATTTAGAAGATTTAGGTAAGGCAGAGGTCTTAGTGAAAGAGTTCCTCCCTTTGCGTTTCACTTTCAATTGCTTTCTACTCTCCTGTGATATGCTGTTGGACCAAAGTGGGAACATTTGTCCAACTTCTGTGAACTCACTTTGCAAAGTTTTGCATGGTAATATAAACTGCAGTGAGTCGGGTGAACAGAGCTAAATATAATGCCACAGTAGTAGTTGGGCCTCCAACCTTGGGAATGCACTTCAGCTTGTCTTTTAATGCTGTAGCTCCCCTTTTTTATCATTGCCTCCTTTGCAATATGAGCTTGAAACTGAAATGCTCTTGCAGTGGATTTCTGTTGTACTTAACAAGGGCATACTGAGTGTACAAGTTCCTTAATGGCTAATGGAACCTGAAGCACGTTAAGTGAATACTTCTTATTTATGGCATGTGTGCAGAAGGCAGAGCTGTGATTTTAAGGCTTTCTATTGCAAAATGTATAGGGAGTTTCTCCCAGAAATAGTTGTGAGCTCAGAGCAGGTAGATGTGCCCCTGTATACTGGCAGTGTTCTGTGGGAAGGTCACCATTGTTCCTCTCTAAATGCACCTTTGAGATTGGTCTTTGTTGGTTTTATGCTGTAATCTACCCTGAATCCTGTCACATTTAGAAATCATCTCTGTTGTCATTTGTTTTGAAGATGGATTTCATCTAAAGCTTCGTTCAGGTGATTCGAACTTGCTAGTTTATCTATGGTTTCATTTTGGAGGGTTTACCAAATGTGAATATGTTTTCTTTTGATGCTAAAACCAAAGTCTGTTGTGTTTGGTATTGAACTCAATATAGGAAGCGTGTTTTGGATATGCTCAGATTCCTTAAGGGATTTTAGGCCTAAGGACTCCTCCTAATTTGTAATTCCCAAGCAGGCTTTTGCATGACATGAGAATAAAGACTCCCTTTTCTGATGAGAAGGTTGCAGTCCTGTGCAAACACAGTGGGAAAACTTTAGGTACTTAAATATATATTTTTTTTACTGACAGAAGTTTTGCCTGGGCAGCGTGTTTGTGAAAGATGTGCTCAGATTTTGAGAGTCCAAATTTCACCTCAAGAACATTAGATGCTTATGTTCAGACTTTGCCTTTTATCGTGGGGTTGCCGGGAAAGGAGAGGAGTATCTGATCCTTGACATCTCTGTGCCTAATTCCTATTTTACAGATGGGAAATTAACAACACTTCTTAACCATTCAGGGGTATTGTTAAGATAAATATTTGAGCAAACAAATAGCATGGTAATATACTGGTCACACATGGTGAAATATAGCGAGCACTTTAGCTTCTATCTGTCAAAATCTCTAGTTGTTTCATGAAAGCGTAGGTGAGTAGAAGAATCAGAGCTGCCATTTAAAAATGAGATTTGCATAAAGCTCAGTTGAAATTGCTTCCTGGGAATTTTGGCAAAAGGAATTTCTGCAGAGCCTGTTGTTAAGGGAAATCATGCTAGAAAATGTGCTAATTTTTGCTTTGAGTCCCTTACCAAGAACTAAAGCATGAATAAATGAAGTTTAGAGTCCACGCTTACTTGCAGAGCTCCACTATCCACCAATTGTCCATCTGTAAGTTAGCTGTTTGTCTGTCCCTGTAAATCTGTGTGATGAAATATGGCTGAGACCAGCAAGAGCCGTGTATCAGGATGGGAATTGCCTGGCAGGCCGCCTTGCTGCTCCAGAATACCATCAAGCTGTTCAAACAAAGATGAGCCGGGACAATGTAACAGCTGGCCGAGATGAGCATGGGAAAGAAAAATATGGTGACAGGAGATGCAGAAGTGACTCGGTGTGTTGGCATTCCTTTCTTTTCAGGGCAAGGACATGTGAAAGGGCTTGTCACCGACAGAAAGACCCTCTCACGTTCTATTGTGGTGAAACCTTCAGCCTCCAAATAATACCACAAGTTGTGTGTTTCCAGATGTAATTGGCATATGCACGTTCTCACACCGCGGGAATTTGACTTTGTCTTCTCACCCCACAGCCTTGGCGACTCGAAGATCTGCTGGTTTACTCTGACAGAGGGTTGGGGGTTTGCTTATTTTATATTTTCAAATGCACACTTCTGGTAAGTTGCTTTTCCTTTTAGCATTAAATTATATGCAGGCTGAGATCCTTCCTCTGTGACTGATTAACTGAAACTCATTGGTAAATCTTTAAAATGAGAAGGTTTTCTAATTTCCATAGGCTGACGCTACTATGGGATTAGGAGATTCACCTTGCACCTCTAAGTGTCTGAGCTCAAACTTTTAGTGTAGTGTAAACAAAGCCAATTCCAGAGAAAAAGTGGAACAAAGGAAGAAAATAATAGTATTTCTAAAGAAAAAAAATGTAATATACAATAGGGGTTTTTATCCATCTGTATTTAACGTGAAAGCCTGTGTTGATTAGGGGCTTTGTGAAAAGTTGATTTTCCAGTTCAGCAAAACTTTTAGAAAAAACACTTGCTTCAGGTCAGCTGCAGCTAGTTTCCCTCCCTCTCGCTCATTAACATGAAAAGCAAGTGTTCCCACTTCATTCAGCCTTGAATGACCTGTTTGATCTAAAGCAGAGCTTCTCCCAGAGCTAGGTCCTGGTCACCGGACTCAGGAGGATTCTTAATTTCTGTGGTTGCAATGGCTCTTTAGGTCACACATAATTAGGCCTCAAAACAAGGAACGCAAGCCAGGGTCCCAGCCCTAGATGGATGTCTAACCACTGGGATGTCAGGACTTGTGGGATAAGTTTTCATCAGCTTCTCCTGAGGAGCAGCATCGCTTTATATCAGATATCTGTTGAGCCAGAGAAGTAGATAGGCTGTCAATCTGTAGCTGATGGAAAGGGAAGGTCAACAAAACAAATCCTCCGACAACTGTATAAAGCAGAACATTGCCGAGTAGTATTAAGATGTTGTCTTGGAGCATACAGCGACATTAGCACCTGAATCGGTAGAAAGGGTCACTAGATTAGATTCACCGTTTGTGGAATAACTTTTCCAGATGGCCATAAATTGACCGCTTGATTACAATGTTAAGGAGGGTTTATTTTTTCAGAATACTTTTGGTTAGTTTTATTACAACGTGTTTCACTTTTCAGTCTAGTGATCCTCAATGCTAGTACAGTAGCTTCAACAATAGAAGGCAGAAGGGGCACTTTATCAAGGAGTGTGTCCAACCCTTAGCCTTAGGAATAGTGTCACAGACTCTCAGAGCTTACAGAGCAGGCAAGACAACATTTTTATGGACTTATTTGAAAAACCTGCCTTCTGCAAGTCTGGAAAGAGAGCTCTGCTCCTGTTCATGATGAAGCAGTGGTGCTGAGGTGCTCTTGTCACATCCAGATCCTTTGCTCTAGATTCTTTGGGTGTGATCACATGGGTTTGATATTGTGCCCAAGAAGGTATGAGGTCAGGGTATGATCTCATACCATCTGTTTAACAGATGGATTTGTATGGTAAGGCTAACGGTTAAAAACCTGGCTCCACTTAGGTCAGTGGTATCAAGATTTTACCCATGATTGGAGGGGGAGGAGAAAGGAAAAAAAAGTGTCCAAAGATAGGTTTCCTAAATTGCTGCTGGGAAAGCCTGTAGGCTTCAGAGCCTCACTTATTTACTGTTCTGTCATTTGGCTGATAGTTATTTGTGCTCAGCCCTTGGGCAGAGTATTTGATCTTTATGCCTAAATCTGTATGTTTGTTGGTACAGACCGTTAAAATACAGACACATGTGTGACTGTTGAAAGATACGGAGGAAATACAGCTCTTACTTCTTATGGAACTGTGATTATTATTGACTTGGCTGGTATTGATCAGAGTCCTGTTTGTACATATCTGTTCTGTAATGAATCTAGCACAAATATCAATCACACTTATTGATAAGTTTAGATGTTCTGATTGCAGTACTAGACCCGACAGTTAGGTTATTTTCTTGTCGGCTGAATTTGCCTGTTTTCTTTTCTCCTCTTTAAACTCCCAGCAACACTGGGAGAATAAATCATCCCTGGATTTCTTTAACCCGCAGAATACGATTGTTCTACCCTCACTGAAATGTTAAAAGTAGTTTGTGGACTGGAACATGGCTGGGTGGGGCACTATTCAGTTTCCAGCCTAAAATCCAGCAATGGCTTCTAAAATATAGTCCTCGATAGATTAAATCCAGCTGTTGCACAGGTGCACTGAGGCTGTGCAGCAAGGAAGTTTACCCACTTAAACTTCTGCCTATGTGCGTCATTAAACCAAGATATTTTTGGTTCTCAAATACATACTTTTTTTTTTGATTAGGCAAGGCAAGTGGTCTTCATTAAAGCCGCAGACAGCAGAACGGTTTCATCTAAATTCATCTCTGTAATTGCAGAAAGACAAACCCAAGTATCATAACGCTCCGATTCCTCCCCGTCCTGCTCATTCAGCCATTCTTATCATTGGGAGTGAAGCCCACCAAATCTTAATTGTTTGTCTAATTTGGCACTTTAACATCCAATCTGCACTGAAACAGTTTATGTGGAGTTACATTTTATACATTTTTGCCATTGACTCTGAAAAATCCATGATATCACACTAGGAAATGGCCTAGGGAGTCAATTTAGTAGAAAAGTTGTTTTGAAGAAGTAGGACGGCGTATTTACCTGGGTGATTTTATGTGCAGACCCCGACTTGTCTTGCCTCTGAAGTATTCTGTTGGGTAAATAACGTGTACAAAAACCAGAATTGCTTTATAGCCAGGAAATACTGACCACAGTCTATAACTTGCCCGTGTTTACTGCATGTGTGATTTTTCCAGCACTGCAGACATGGCATGTCCTCCTCTATACCATAACTATTGAGACATACACGGACATATCTTAATGCACCTTGGAACACAACATTACTGAATTTATCCTCCAGGAGATTCTTTCTGAAGCTAAACGGATCATCAGCACCGAGGCTTTTCTCTACACCATCCCACATCCTGTGAAATTACCTCCTCTCTTTCTGAGCAGTGAAAGAGGGGATTGCTGAGGAAACGCGCATAGTCGCAATCCCGTTTCTTCTTACTGACTCTAGCTGGAGGTGTGGCTGATAAGCAAGGGGAAGGAAAAGCCACTTAGATACCATTTTTTTTTTTTTAAAAGTTAACTGTTCCAGCATGTGGAGTGTGCAGCCAGTAATGGTGGGGCTAATCATAAGCTTTGCCGTAACCTTTCCTAGCTTGAAGACAAAGCTTGTCACGTGCAATGGCTCTTCCTCGGGCGGCAGCTACGGTCTGGAGGTATAAAGCTTAGCACTTCCATAATGACTAAGGATGGAGAGAGGTTGCAGTTTTACGCAACTATCTATTTCCATACCACTACTTGCTGCCTTTCTGATTATTGGCTTGCCCCTGAACAGGACAGGAGGAAAAAGCACAGGTCTGTGAACAGGGATCCCCTTGAAATTGCATATTTTCCTTTAGGTACTCCTTTTGCTGCTTCTCTAATGTTATTTAGATTAATAACATCATCTCGGATTGGTTGTCTTTACTATATACGTAAGGCTGTCTCACTGGAGAATCCTTGTTTCAGTTGTCTTACTAGCCATAATGATTTCCCTGCTGAGTCACATCAAACATCCTCCTGGCCCAGTATTGTCTCCAGCATGGGCATGAATGGGTGCCAGTTGTAGCACTGTATTTTCCCACAACACCCTCCCAGGTTCCAGCTGTCAGGGGCATAGGTACTTTCTCAGCCAGAGGTTCAGTCTGCACTACTGTCTTTAATAGCTGCTGACAGATGTATTGTCCATGGATTTATCTGAAGTCTTTTTTTGTCTCAGTCCCAAAACCTCCTGTATCAGTGAGGTCTACAATTTAATTATGTGTTCTGTGAGAAAGTACTTACTCTGTTTTTTAAACTTACTACCTGATAATGCATTTGATATACATTTATACTGTATTTGGAAGCAGGCTATTCTAATAAGATTTAATTTAATGAGATCCAAAGAGAAGAAAAGTTTACCATGCTGACTCAATTACATGTCTAGGACCTATGTGCTACAGATTGTTGAAGATCTGGAACATGCTCAAGAACATTTTACGGTCACTGAAATGCATCTACTTTTAAGTTGAAAATTAAGGCAAGACATTGGCAATAACAAAGGTATATCAAACCAAAAGTGCATGTAGGTCTTCATCAAGCTGTCACTGTCTGAATTGGAATTGGTGCAGAAATCCCATCTGGTAATCTATATTCTTGCAAAAAAAAACAGAAGTGTCTGCGGAAATCTGTGTAGGGCATCCCTTGAAGGTGTTAGGGCTTGAGATTTCTTATGTGAATCAACACTCCCAACTCTTGTCTAAATGCTGTTTTTCCAAGTACTCATCAGTCCCCACATATGTTTTGATTGACTTTTCCTCCAAGGTAATCAAGCCCATAATTTGTTAGATCATTTTCAGAAAAATGTTAAATCTTGGTACCTGAGCCTCATGAGCAGTGACAACAAACAGTGATGGATGTGAAAGGCTGGACGCAACTGTGTTTGGTCCTTCTCTGGATGAAATTATTAAATGATAATAGTATAATTTATAAGTGACTCTACTATCTCATACTCATATTTTCCAGTTCATGAGATCTCCCTATTCCTGGACAGATTCATAGGCTAGCTGTGCATCAGTTGCCCTTCTGATTGTCCTCTCACCTACAGAAGCCAGGTGTGCTTTTTTTGTGTCCTTTTTCAGTGCAGGTACTTTAAGGATATTTCTTTGTTTCTGATTTGTTTCCACTCTTTTATTTTCTAACTCTGTGGAGAAGTTATTTTCCCATTGTAACTTATCTTCCCTCCTGTTCTAGGAGCACTGGAGTGAAGACCCTGTGGGGCAATTTTCCTGGCGGTGCTTGTAGCTTTTGAATGGATTCCCTTTTCTGTCAGGTCTTTTGTTTCCATTATAATATTTTCCTGTGATTTTACCTTTGAGTAAATCCTGTAATTTTTTTGCACCATCAAAACTATTGCCCCCTTTACAAGGGGCTGGACAGCTGGATTTTGATCCAGCTCCACAACTGACCTTTTACTGTAGGCTGTAGATATTAATATTGTGAAATTAAATGAGTAGATGAAAACTATTGTAGGAACATGTTCTTTAGGTTACTGTATTATGCAATAGATTTCACTGTATGGGAAAGCTGTCATCAAGGTGTCATGTACCTTGAACTTAAATTCTTCAGAAAACCATCTGTAGGTAAAGTTGTGATACCATCAGATAAATGGATGTTTTAAATTTACTTTTGCGAATGCATGATAAAATCGGTGCCATAGTTCTCACGTGGGATGTTTCTTTGTTTTTATTAAATTTTATTTGAGCATTGGAGTGGGGACCCACTTTTTAAGATGGCGTGGGTCACTCCATCATCTTCCTTTTTCTTTATGGCTGATGTTCTGCTGAGATGCATGTGACATTTGACATGACTTCAGTCTTGCTTAAGGCAGACCACAAACTCAGGAAAACAAATTTTGTATTAATTTAGGTGGCCCTCCAAAATACAAGCCTACTACTGCAAATGGGGCGGGGGGGGGGGGGTGGGGAGTGATTGTTCTGGTTTTATTTAATAAAAGCTGAGATTTGGGAACGTAACCTGTAGCCAGTGATGAATTGTGCTGCAAACGCCAGCACCACAAATGATTGAATTCACAGAGTTCTGCCTGTAGCTGAACATCAACTCTCAGTGCAAATCTCTGTTCATTCCCATTCTGTTTTTCCTCAAATTCTCGTAGGGGGAAAAAAATCTTTTCATATCTAGTCTAAAACCATATGTGAACTTTTTTGGAAAGTTGGTGGAAAATCCTTTTAGTCCCTTGAGTTACAGGAAAGCACTCTCTTTCGCTGTGGTCATCTGCAGCTTTGGAACACCTGAACCAAGAAACTCGTGCTTAGCATCTGTCTACATATGAGAGAGTTTCTACTTCATTTTGTGTCTATGTCTCTACAGAACAGCTGAGATTTTTTTTCTTTTTTTTTTTTTAAGGAGAAAAGGGCAACAGGAGTGAAAGATCAGGAAGACATTATTTGCATTTTTTTGTTTTACTTAAGGCTTGGGGTTTTTTAGTATGGTAAATGTAAAATCCATACTCTGATCAAAAACTCACCATTATCTCTGACTTTCCTTATTTTCTGTATTTCCCTTGAGGTTAACAGCATCAAAGTTTTTAATATACCTTCATACAGAAATATTTTTGTACAACAAATCATTTCCCTAACAGCTATTTTCTGTGGGCATGATGGTAAAGCATATTGCTAACCATTTAATTTAATTTAAAATACAGTGTCTGAGATTGGTTTCTCTGTCATCATTGCTTGTTATGAGGTTCTCATCAGATTTTTTGCAATAATATGCGAAGGTACTGATCAAAAATTTATGAGTTTGGACAAACGATAAATATATCCCTGTTAAGCTAGCAGTTAATTTATATTGCTTGTCACTGGACTTCTTTGTGTCAGGTGCTGTTCAAAATTCTCCATGTAGCTATAACATTACACTTCTGTCTCAACTTATAATGACCTCTAGTATTCCAGTCCAGGCTTTCTTTTAAGCAAAAACTTCCAGTTGTGCAGGATTGTATGGTGGTTTTTCAATGTTGACAGAAGTCCACTAGGATGCAAACCACCAAACTCATTTTCACTGTGACCTAAACCAGGATTTAAACTGAAGTCTCTGGAGGTGAAAAGCTAGACTACTAGCAAGTGACGGGTGAACCTCAAATAGCTCTGTTCAGATAAGAATCTAAAAGTTTAACTTTTCTGAAACCATTCTGGTCCAGAAATCGGCCTTCTAGCCCCATGAGAGTAGTCTGCCTTTTCTGATTTATTGCATACCCAGATTGGGACTGGATTTCTGAGACACCATAAAGACAGCTTTTTTCATAATGCTTTTGACTAAAACCAGTAAGTAAAGACATGCATTAAAACAAAGCAAAAAAATAACGCACATTTTGAAATCTGAAGTACTGCATTTATTTTTTTGAAAAAAATCAAGTTTCCTCTTATTCAAAATTTTGTTTTCCATAATAGTAAGTGGCAATGTTAGAAGGAAAACTCTGGTCCTCACACTAGAGGTGGTTAGGACAAGAAGGACTGGGTTTAAATAAACATTAGCAACAAAAATGAATAGTAAGAATAGTGAATCACTGGGACAGGAATGCCTGGGAAAATGGTGTCATTTCCATCACTGAGAATGAGAGAGGCTAGATAAAGGTTTTGAAGAACTGACAAATTTAGGGCTGGTCCTGTCCCAGGGTGGGAGTGTGCATTGCATGATGTCTTCGGATGTCTTCCGGGTTTATGATTCTGCGATTACTTGTCTCATGCAACGAAACTCTCAGGTATATTAATGTTCATGTGAAAATATCTCAGTAAAAAGAAATTTATCTCGTAAAGATCACTCATAATTTACTTTATTTGGAATAGTTTAGCAAAGATTTCTTTGCTAACAGATAAAAACATAGCAGCCTCTGCTTGCCGGGGCTTCTCTTTGTGTCTTCCACAGCAACTTTGCACAAAGTAGTTGGGAGATGCTAACTGACTAGCATCTGTATCCTGCAACTACTTTTCAGATTTTAACCCCAAAATAGTGGTTTGGTTTGCATGCTGGAATGAATAGGGTGTTCCCACTTCCCTTATTCTTGATACTTGAAAATTGAAATATGTGTGGGAGAGACATGCAGAGGAAGAACTGATGATGTGAGAAGTGCAAGATATGACTGCTGGAAATGATGGTTCCAGTACATGAGACCCACTCAGATAATAAAAATGTGAGTCAGCTCTCACTCATGTGCTAACATGGTAAAAGTCAAATTTTCTCTGACCAACTGTTTTTAAATTTTCTACATAAACACCGTGATGCATCAGGATACATCTAAAAATAAGTTTTCCTCCCCCCTGGCGGATATATCCACAAACCCTGTGCAAAACCACTCGTGCTTCTCAAACACAACTACTGTGCTATGAAGCTGTGGGTGAGTGAATGGGCTTGGTTAAGATGAGTTTCAATCAAACCTTAGCTAAAGATGAGGAAAAAAATAATTTATAGAATGCCGGTTCCAAAAGGGAAGCAAAGAGCTGAATGTGCCACCATGGCTCCTTCTCACCACCATTTAAATACGGTTTTGTCGACTCTCACACTGTTCATCGGTGTGATGTATTTCTCTGAGCTTCTCCTATTTTTACTAGTTGCTGGAAGTGCTGTATCCCTCTTAGCACTGCTCTTAGGCTTTCCAAGACCTATTAAAAGTGCCCCTCATCTGAGCTGGGTAGTCATACAAAAATTTAATTCAGCTGAATCAGCACGTGGCAATAAGGTCACGAGACATGTTAGTTTTGCTGTGGTCAGCTCTAGTGGGAGCTGGGTGAAAGGAGGCTGGCAGATAATATTTGGAGCTGAATGTGGTGGAGGGAAAATGGTGTTATGCTGGAAACCAGGAAACAGGCTGGTTTTTACATTTGTGGTTTTGCTTAACCCCCTTGTAAACTTTTGTTGACCTAATATTGATCTATTCTATTGATCTATTGCTCTTTAGTTCCTTGAGACAGAAGACATTCTGACTGCCCACTTTGCATTGCAATGTTAGACGTGACTCGTTGAAATGCGCACAGATGGTGGTGCTTCTACTGGGGACTGTATGGCTGGGGTTTTGGGGTTGGCTGTGGTGCTGGCTGTTACACAGAGGAGGAAGAAGGATGTGGAAGATGGAACAGGGCAGCTTTGAAGTTTGTCATAGCATGGGAAGCCTGCTCTCTTTGAACCACTGAATTCAGTGACAGGCTTTCCACTGACCTCTGTAGGAGTTCCTCCTGAGGACCATCAGGATGGCAAAATCTACCAGCTGCTATTGAATAACATAACCTCTGTAGAGTTTACTGAGTGGTTTGTTTTAAGCTATACAGAAGCAGCTCAGCTGCCATAGCTTCACTGAAAAAAAACGATGCTGGTCTCAGTGGAGTTATGGCTTTTTATGCCAGCTCACAACCTGTCACGCGAGCTGCACACCACCAGGCATCTCTCCTCCTGCTGGTCTCTCACACCAAAGCCTGCGTAAAAGCCCATTATTTCTGAGCTTTTATCAACCCAAACATCAAAGTTCCCTCTTGCATTCTTCTTGACTCCTGAAAATGTGTATTCTCAAGAGTGGTAGTTCATTACCTGGCAAAAACCAGCCATCAGAGCCTAAATGAGGTAATAGTAGGGATCAGCTTGGGATTTTCGGAAGTCTTCTATGATAACTTAATTCTGCTCCCATTTAAGCCACCACTGGAATTGAACTGGGCTAGAGTTAGATACAATACTAAGTGCTTTCAGAAATCCCATCCTATGTACAGAAGAAGAGTTAGGGATATCGATGTGGAACATTCTTCAAAAGAAATAAAAAACAAACAAAAAACCCCATTTGAAGTATGACTTCAACAAATCCTGTCATTTTATGCAAACAGGCATTTCACAGATATGTACAGTTTCTACAAAGATAACTTCAGCAGTAAAACTTGAAAGATGATCAATCATCTTTAACAATTTAAAAAAAATATTTTTGCTGGCTGGCTTTTTCAAAGCAGTTTCTAATTTTTAAATATAAAATAGTAAGTGTTGCATGGATTCTATTTTGCCTTAATCCTTGAGTGCATAATCCTGAAATAAATTTTTAGCTAAATCCCCTGTGACCAGAAATATTCCTTTAAACTCTAGGGATTCAGCCAGCTATAGTAATATTTTATGCCAACTAGCCAGATGTATTTAAAGGAAAGAAAATTCTATTCTAAGTAATAAATCCAAAACTCTTTAAAGTTTAAAAAATAAAGCTAAAATCTAACATGGACTTTATTCCCACAACAGCAGAGAATAAATATGAAAAAAATACATGTCAGATGGGATCAGAACTGATGTTTATGCATTGCGGGGTATTGCCTCAGCAAGGACCAGTGCGATTGCCTGGACTCACGGAAGAAGTGAATTGGTGCAGACATTTTATGACTGATAGAGGCATCTCCTCTCTCGTGTAACACTGCATCCTTTTTTGGTCAAGAAACTGAAATTTTTGCAACTTCCAGTGCTTGGCTGAGCTTCAAGAAGCTCTTATTTGACCAAGAAGCTCTAGATAAAAAAGGAGCACAGGGTTTGACAGGGTCTGATTCGGAGTGCAGTGAAGCTGATGAGAGAGTCTCCCCTGACCTGGCTAGGCATTTAAGTATCGGGATCTACACGCACAGCTGACTCCGAACAGTGATTTATAAACAGGGATTTAGAATTGTTCTGAAGTTACATCCTCAAATGCGTGGTGGAGCCCTAGTTTTCTATCATTTTCCTCCGCCATCCTTTCCTTTCATTCCCTTTTCTATATGCCTCCACTCCCCCCCCCGCCACCTTTTTCCCCCCATTTGCTGCCGTTTAGCATTACATCAGCAGAAAATCACTGCAGTAGTGGCTTCCATAAAGCATGCTGCAAGTAGACTTAAAATCAAGGGACTGTTTCAAAGATGGGTTTGTTGTGTTCCTGTGAATATATCATAACTATAATGAGGGTTTGGAATACATCTATGCACACCATAGGAGTAACCTCATCGTTACCCACCCATGGCGACTCTGATCTCGAGTGATCTCATTCCATATCCTCAGCATAGTTCTGGCATGTTCCCTCTGCATGGTGGGGGGAATAGAAATGACCTTCCTTTGAAATCCTAGATGTATTTACATGAGAGCATGCCAAATGCATTAACAAGTGGTGGAGTGAAACCCCGAGTGAGTAAACATGGTCAGCCCAAACACGTGTAAATAAATCTAAAATTTCGGAGGATGTCATGCCTGCTTTGATTTACACCACAAACTATAGGAGGAAATGTTGGGCCAATGAGAATCTGCTCTATTCATTTATTTTTAATTGCTGTTTTGTCATGGCATCGCACATCAAGCTCTCAGGGAACTATTTTATCTCCTCCTTGCAAAGTAGACTTGGTTCAGGCAACAACCCCATTTCATTGTGACTATAGTGATGTTTCCTTGCATGTAGGAGCAGCTTCTGGCAGTGGATATTTAGGATGTTGTGCTCTCTGTACGCTTATCTCTCTCCTCATCTGCTGCACTCTCGCTCAGAGAAAAAGAGAAGGCTGCTGCTACTAAGCTGGAAGCAGATATTTGGCTGAGTGCTTCCCTGGTTTTGGACGGGTGTTCCTACTTTTAGCAGCATGCCTAGACTTTGAGAGGTACGTTATGATGAGTGAACAGCTATATGAGGAACTTTCAAACTTTAAATCGTATCCAAGGAACCTCCGGTAATAAGGGCTTCAGCTTATACCCGCAAGTGGTCCTGTGGGAAAACTGGTCTTTGGCTTTTATTTCCTGAAAGGAAGGATTGTATGGCAGTGTTGGGGCTTCAGGGTCTGTATAATCAAGGCTCGGCATGATGAATTTGATGTACTGGCATCTGTTCTGTATGCTTTGTAAGACTTCCAATAAAATATGAATAAAAAAGAAATATGCTTCATATGTCTATATAGGACATATGGCAGTTAAAGCTTTAGATATGGCATTTTTGTTGAGTTAAGAGGGATATGTTAGAACACACATAAGTGGCACAGTTCTTTCAAAAACAAAAAGGCAGAGAAAATTTAGGAAGGCAATCAAGGCACATCAGACCCTTTTTTTAAATTTATCGGGGGGGGGGGGGCAAGGGATTGCTTCAAGTTTGAATGCACCTTTGAAAAATCTGAAGCTCCAGACAGCATCGTGTTACTGTGTATAATCCTTCAAAGAGGGCAAGGTGTGAAAACAAGCCAATAAATGTGTAAGGAGCAAAGGAAGATTTTTACAGATCAGAGTCAAGGTTGCCAGCTTTTCCCCACCACAAAACCCCAAGGTCCCTCTCCAGGAACTCGACCCAGAATATTATTTTTGGATGACTGCCTCTGCAAATCAGTACAGTGCAGATGAGGGCTCTCCCCCACAATCAACTTCCACCCCCTCTGTGAGTGCAGGAAAGGCAAAAATAAAGGACAAGGCTGGAGTTTGGGTGATTTTGGTCTGTGATGGATTTTCCAGCACTATCAATGTGCCCTGTCTTTCCATAATGAGTATTAGAAGCATGATTAGGTGAATCAAGTGTTTCCTATCTTGCTTGTGCTTTCTCTTAAAGCAAAACAAAACAGCAGCCTTTTCTTCCTCATGCTTTTTCTGCAGCTGCTTGCCCCAGCTCCTCCCCGGGGCTTGCCCGCCGGTGCTCCAGGGCAGCTGGCAGACACCAGGGAAGGAGCCATGGTGGGAGCCTTGCTGGGACCCTCCCTGCATTGCTCAGGGGTTGCATCTCAGCCCAGCCCTCACCCTTGGTCCTGCAGCTGCAGGCACTGGTTTGAATGTTACTGCACGATCGACAGAGCCCTGTCTGGGAACAGAGGGAGTTTCGGCAACCCCTCAGAGGAGAAAGCCCTTTGAAATTTTGGGGTTACGCCCATAAAGCAAAGGGTTGTTACAGTTTTCTGCATATGAACTCTCCAGATGCCATTTGTAGGTTTCTGAAGGAGTTAACAGACAGAATTGAAAAAGAGAGAGCTCTTTCCCCTGGAGGTGGTCCAAGGGAATATTTGTGGAAGATACTTCACAAGCAATGGGTAGCTTATGAATCCCCTGCCTCAAATTTATGAGACATGAATTGGACAGAAGATGAAATGCTTTGTAACATGATTTGGTTTCAGTCATTCAAGCTGATCATGAACTACCCACTATTCAGACTGGCTGCTTGCGAGAGCAAAATAGGACCCTTATTCAGTGCACTGGCCTGGCAGAAAACAGCTTATCATCAACCTGTGCCTTCCCGTTGGAGAGTGTCCTCTGGACCCAGCACCATGCGGTCTCTTCCACATGGTGCACGTGTTTTTGCTCTTGCTGAATCCCCCAAGACTGTGAAACATCTGAGTTCATTCTACTTTTTTTCTGGCCCAGAAATGTCCTTTTCTGCACCCCAGCTGGGACATAACTCACCGTAACAGCACCAACCCATGTTCCACAATTAGAAACAGTCTCCTGAGGACAGAGACCAATTGCTGCTCCTACTTCCCAGTCCTCTTCAGTATATTGGTGGGTTGGAGCCAGAACCCTTTGAGGGAGAAGAAAAAAAATTTCATTTTTCTTTCAGAGTAGACAAAGAAAGTGCAACTAATTTCTAATAGTGCGGTACAGCTAGAGGAGGAAATTTTGTGCAATTCGGATTCTGGCTGGAAAAGGCAGTCATTTTCTGGGAATCATCTAAGGATCCCCCTTCCTGGGAAACCCATCAGAGCCAACAGCCTGTGTGGACTGCTGTGGTGAAAGGGGTGGTGAGGTGAATTATTGTCAAAGGAAGGAGAGACATCAGGTGCTCAGCTGATGCAGAGCAGTACAACTGCTCTGGCAATGTAATTTACATCAGCTTTAAGACCTTTTATTGCTGCAAGCAGAAACTTAATGAACAGACAGGTGAAAAGCTGTGCGAGGTGAAGGAATCCTGCGTGAAGGAGGTGGTAAGGGACATAGAAAATGTTTCAGATTATTTTATATTGAGACAGAAACCATCTACTCATGGTGTATGTTGGGGTATAGATTCTTAATGCCTGGTCAGAGGCCTCTGGATGCTGGATGTCAGAGTGCAATCGCATTTATTATCCTTTCCTTTCACTGGGATGGCTTTCCTCCCTGCAACCTTCTTGCAAGAGGATATGGTAGCGATGACTCTTGGCCTTGCTTGTCACAGCTCAGTATCGCATATGTACAATCCCATGAAACCAAAACATAGTCTCAAAGAGCTCTTGTACTCCAGGGTTTCCACTTCAGGAAGGATATTAGATTTCAAAGTGTATTTACATATTTACTATAACACTTCCAAGAGCAGGGGTTTTTTAAAAGGTTATAGCAACATCTGTTTGCCTTTGATGGGGACAATTCCTCTTGCTGATGTTCCCTAGACTGTTGAACTCCTGAATCTTACAGAAGTCTTAAGCATTTGGAATTGTCTAAAGGTTTTTGTTTGGGGTTTCTTTTTCTGTAAGAGGTTAGAAAACAATTGGCTGCAGAGTATCCATAGATGAAACTAATAGTAGAGCAGTGTGCTCTAGAGACCTGGAAGTTATGCTTCTAAGTGTGTTGCATTTGCTAAACTTAAGAGAGAAAAAAGAAGCCTTACTGTATCTGTGATTAATACTATGTTGTGTGTGGTATACAGTAGCACAAAGCAGAGAGAGAGAGAGTTTTCTGGTTACTCCATAGCAATGAAGCAGCAGAAAGATGTTGACGAAATTCCATAGTCAAGTAGCTTTGCAAGTCCTTTGTGGGAGCTTAAGTGTTCAGGAATCATGAGTCTAATAATAACATGACTGGATTAAAAATTTGAAATGCAAAGTACTAAACTGGGAGGGTTGAACCTTGGAAACAAACACTGATTAATACTTTCTAGCTATTTTTTGCAGTCATCCAGTTCAGTAACACATTTTTTCTTTACAAGTTAAAAGTCCATATTCCTACTTGCTGTAAAACTTATCAACATCAAATACTGTGATATATATTAATGCAACTCAATACAAACAGATTAATGCCAAAAAACTTTTCTTGTTTGACTGTCAGCTCTACAGTCCATGTTCACCTGAATATAGGAAAGCACTTTATAATAACTTACTGCAGTATGCTGATGTGACAGACATTATTTCTATGTGATTTAAAGAACTACTGTAACATTACCCTCTCAAAAAAATTAACTGTTTTGAAGTCTGTTAATGCAAAATGAATGCATTAGTCTTACCTTCACCTCAGCTGCTGTCTGGTTGTTCTGTTGATAGCTTAGCATGAACTGTTCTTTGGGAAAGCTAGTGTTAACGTTGCTTCTACACTTTTCAATTTGTATGTGCCTTGGAAACTCTGGCTTTCAACTGGAAGCAGATATGGCAGAAGACCAGGATATTCCTTTGGGAATTACGGAGGGACAGAGTAAATAAAACTGGACAAGCTGGGTCCAGCAGTGAAAGGAAAAAAATAGCTTGGGGTAGCTTTTTTGAAGTGTCCCCATCCCCTTTCAGCATTAAGATCTGACACTTCCCGAGAGAACTCATTCTCAGCCAGCCTACTTAACCCCGGAGGCATAGATATGGCTTACAGCTATCAATGGACGTTTGTGATCCTCCAACATAAATTCAGTTTCACTGGCAATGAAGGTGGATTGATGCTTAATTGATAGGAAAGGACACCATCCAGACTCTTGACCTCTCTTTTACGCCTTAGGAGTAGTCCGGTATTCTTAAAGGCATGAAATGGAAAAAGCTCAGCTTTTCTTTTACCTCCTCACCCCTGCCAGCCAACCCTGCCGCTCAGCTGGCAGATACTGTGAGGGCACCGTATGGACCGACGTTCCCAGGGAATCTCAGCTGTCCAGCCTCATATGAGGACTGTTTTGAGTTAGCGCAGTACAGACAGCAAGAGATATGCTAGTCCCTGTACACTGACCACAGCTGATGGTAAGTTTGTATTAGATGGTGCTGAGTGCATCACACAGTCTTGCGTCTGTGTCTGGTTTTTTACCCATGTTTTCCTCAAATAGGAAAGAAGAAGAACTCAGTTGATTCAGATCACTTGTCATCTGTCAAACTGCACACGAGTTTTCCAAGTTGGGCTTCAGGGGTCTTCCAGGTGGGGAAGAGAGACAGGGTTGAAGGGTCCATGAGCTTTGGGAAAGTATCTGGTCTGACAGCAAATGCACAACTGTAAGACAGTCATGCTTTGATGTAGAGGAGCAGCAAGAGCAAGAATTGGAGAAATGTGAATCCTAGTCCCAGTTCTGACTCTAACTGAAGGTGCTCAGAGGATGGATTAGGTCTCCGCTCTTTACTTTGAACAAGAAAACCACGACATAAAATTATCATTTAGATTCACAATTCCTAGAGCTGTCCCGGCTTTAAAAAACATATGGCTACCAGACCACATGATTTCTCCTAGTTTGTTCTTCAAGGAAGTGGAGAAAGACTTGAGGATTTTGTTTATTTGTTTGACAAATCCTTTCAGTGAACATGGAGGAATGTAGAAATTTGAACAACGCAGGGAGTTAGGCTAAATCTTCCAAAATTGCAAATGTGATGTTTTTATGTTGATACGCACTGGAGTGAAAGCAGAGAAAGAAGTGGACAGAAGAACTAAGGTTCTTAGGTTTTAGGTCTATTTCTAAAATACTTGTGTTTTCAAGAGGTGGTTTAGAGCAAAACTTTATGTTTAATTAAAGATACCTTGTATGTTGGCAGATCATACCTACTGCACATATAGCATCTTTCTGGTTCTAATGGCATAGCTGGGTAGTTGTGGAGTTAGAGCATTAGAGATCAGCACAAGACAAGCCTGCTCTCAGAACACATTTTGCAGAGGGCTATTAATGCACTTGTCTGGGGAGGAGGAGGAGGATGTTCTCCTCTTACTTGTGCAAGGCACCTTTTTTTGTCCCTTCCTGTACCCTTGAAGGGAGTACAGGTGACCCTGTGTCTTCCAAAGATATGAAATAGTCAACAACTGAGATTTGCTGGACTACTTTTCTTTTTCTTTGTAATCACCTTTCTTTGCTATTTTAAGAAGAATGAAGAGGAGAAGCAATTTTTGTAACATCTGAATGAAGATTGTTTGTTTGGTAACAGCTAAAGTTCTTAATCCCACAGCTGCAATTATTTTAAATAAACAAAACCTTGTGTTTTGTCCCATAGAAAGAATTTCTATTATTTTCTGTATGCTAAACCATCTCATTTGAATTATGTTGGGGATTAGCCTGGGAAATGTTACACAAATGGCTAATTTTTTTTAAATTTTATTTTAACAGATTGAAACCCCTTTTCAGTTTATGAAAGCCTTTTTTCCCATAATTGATATTATTCCTTCTTTTTCTTTTAAGTCCTTAGAGGATTATGAATGTCAGTATTAGAATAAAAGGAAGATTGCTTTAGATAATTTTATGTGCAGGGCTCTGTTCCAAAGGAACCAAACTCAGATGAAATCTTAGAGAATACTGGTAAAAATAAGGTGGGGGTGAAGAAAACCAAAGTGGGGGAGGGAAAGGAAGAAAAAACTACAAATCAAACTCAGCAGAGGTTTCCAATATAGCTGACATTCTGCACTTTCGGTCATTACAGTCCATCTGGAACGTTTTGATGCTGTAGCATAATGTTGGTTCAAGATTGTTTTCACTTAACACTGATGATTTTTTTTCCTGACTTCTGTGAAGCTTTCCAGTAATCGGAGTAACATGATGTTATCCTAGATTAACACAGGACGTGACTGTAGGGAACCAAAGGCGTTGAGACTACATCCCTGAGACTGTAATGTCTAATGCCACAGTTGTTTCCTGACTCAGGAGCAAAAGATGAAACTTTCAAGGACAATTCTTAGCATATAAAGTCATATTACATCAGGTCCCACAGGAGAAGACATTATCCCATATCACAGAGATGTCATGCTAGCAAACCCCTCACCTACAGCTAGAACAGGAAAGAGCAATGGCTTTTTTAAAAGTGGCTCTTAACCTGATTTTAAATCCATCTTGCTGGCTGCCCTTTAGTACTTCTCAAAGAGCACATCTAAAGAATGTTGCCTCTCATCTCCACTACCTGTGCCTGGCTAAGCAACGTCTGGAAAGACTAACTATACACAGCACTACTGTGTGACCAAGCAGGGTCTCAGGGTGATGAAGAGCATCGCATGGCACAGAAATAGATGTTGTATGACCACTCCAGCTGTGGAGGGGACACAAGGTACCTTCACCCTCCTCCCACCAGTAAATCTGCACGCTCCTTCTGAAATGCTGTATTTCATTGTAAGAAGTAGAAATGGTCATTTCCATGCAACTTACCTCTCCATGGCGTTGCCAGTGCACAAAAGACTGACTTAGTAAGTGCAAATGAGCATGAGTGCCTCATTTATCAGGTACCTAAAATAATACATAAGAATAAATATGCTTTCCTCTTTTCTTTGATGTAAATGTTTAGTAATGTTTTTGAGATGAAATGCAATATCGTTTGAAATCACATCTCCCATTAAAAAACTGCAGTGAATAAGCTTCTAGGACATCTTTTGCCATTAACTTGAGCAGACATATGGGAAATGTCCTAAACTTGTACCAGTCAGCCTACAGGTTTTTGTTGGCAGGCAGTGATCAAGATTAAGTTTTCCTCCAACTTTTTAGTGCATTGGCTGTAGCTACCTTAGAGTAGCAAGGAGAGAGGTAAGGATGTGAAGGAAAGCTAATCAGCCTAATGCAGCGTCCTAACAACTTACATCCTGCATCATAGATGATGAGAAGGGTACTCCAAAGGGTAAATCTTTGGGGATGTTTACAAAGTTTCCCCTTTTCATGAGGAAACTCTGCCAGGTTGTTATGTCTAGCCCATCCAACCTAGTCCAAGTCTAAGTGACAACAGTAGCATAAAAAGAGCAAGAGTTTGTTGGCCTTTTTTTAGGCTTTGGCTGCTAATGCATCTTGCGCGTACACCAGTGTTAAGGAGGCCAAGGGAGAGGAGCCCAGTTTGTCTGGTGGGGACATTGATATCCTGATTTTGTCCACTGTCCTGGAGGCCTCACGATGGTCAAGGTGCAGCCTGTGTCAGGCGAAGTTGTCGAGTCAGCCAGCCCCCATGTGGTGCAGCCCCTTTGGGGTGGGGGTGGATCAGGCACAGAATTTGTTAGACTTCAAAGAAATGCTCCTTTTCTCCCTGGTGGAAATTATCCAGCAGGACCATGAGGAGGCCAAGCCTCTGTTGTTAGTCCAGTTAGCAACTGAGAGTGTTGAGAGCGCAGTTTGGTTACCATCGTTTTAAAGTTTCTGCCTGATTGACAGCTTAGTTGTCCTGAAGCTGCAACTTCTGATGATAGGGAGTGACACTGTGCAGTGATTGTTTTGAGAAGTGTAAATCAGAAGTCAGGACACTGGTTAAGAAGTGAAAGAGCTGGTTTCCAATCTCAGCTTCATTACAAATTCCCTCTGTAACCACAGAGGTTGTTATCAAGGTATAGTGGTGAAGATAGCAAAGTTAGCCCAGGAAGTTGGCCCCTAAATTAATGTAGCCCCAGTAGAAGCATTTCCACAGCAAAGCTTTTCTGTCCACTTTACGTTATTCCTACACTATTGTATAGGTACTGGGCCATATTTTATTTTCCCTTGGGCTGAGGTGCTTTTTCCTAAATACCAGTAGAACAAATTGTGGCTAAATAATGCCCCAGATAATTTAGCCACTTGAGGTGTTGATACCATTAAATCTGCAGAATGCCATTGGATTTAGAAGCTGGAGAACTGTCAGCCTAAAATAAGGAAAAGCAATGAGGCTTACTCTACAGTAAGGCTAATAATCCAAGCTCACTCTAAAAGTTAGTGTCTCACAGAGTTAAGGTTAAATATATGAAATATTATTAAATAGATCATTGTGATGGTGGAACATACATATATTAGATGAAAGTTTGGAATCCCATTCTCAAGTAATATGCTACAGTCCAGAAATACTTAGGAAGGTGATGAAGTTATAGAACCATGATGTGGCATGCGCCTACTTCTGGTACCATTTAGAGGTCTTCTAAGTATTTCCATTAGACCCAGCTTTGTGCCATATGGACATCTCTTAACATTTTGATCCCGCACCATCTGATTTTACCCAGCTACTTGCTTCCCAGTGAGAAAATTGTGTGACTGGTGAAGGTTTAAACTGTTCATGATAACTCAAGCAATTGCTGCCAAATGATGTGGAATTATAATCCAGGAGACAGACATTCTTGTCAAGATCTTTAAGCCCACAAAGGAAAACCTGTAATTCTAATTTCTTATTTAGGAACATGAAAACAAGATCTATGTTTTCCATAAAGCTAGACCTGCACCTGATATCTCCTGTCAGAAGATGCCTTATCTTAGAAAACTACTCCAAATCTTAGAAAACCGAAGCCAATTACCAAAGTGCTCAAATAAGGGTTTAGGAACTGTGAAGTAGGCACAACTTTGGGAAATTTCACCTTCGAACAGGAAGAGCTTGGCATAAAACAATCCTGACAATGAAATAGTAGAGTCTTCCCCAAAAGAAGTGAAAGATGGCATGGAAGCTGGCCAACATGAGATCAAAGCAGGCTGGAGAGAAGTCAGCTGCAGATGAAAAGCAGAGATAAAAAACTTTGCATATTTTCCTCTGAAGCCCTGTCAGCTTGCCTACATGTGGGTGAGTATCGCTGATTTTCTAATGAGTCACTGAAGCAGTTGAAGCAAGTGATTAAATGAAGAGTAATTATGCATTGCAACAAAATGCTAAAGGAAGCAGGGCGTCCTCAGTCTCCTGATGTCTTCAGACAAAACCTTTTCTGGAAGATTGGCACTGGCAAGACGTAAGTTACCAACTCCAGCGCTGGGGGAGTTGAGGGGTATTGGCTTGTGTTACAGGGGAGATCATCCTGACCTTAGGACCTCTTCAATGAAGAGGTGACTTGGATACACAGTTATGATCCAACGTTAAACCTCTGATTCCGCTGCTGCGTAGTGGGAATAGGGAACAGAAGCCAGGTCAGTTAAGAGCAACAGCAAGAAGAATTATTTGGATGTGCATCTCTGACAACTGGCTGTGGGACTGAGGGGCTGCCAAATACCTGTTGTATTGTTTATTTGGCTGTAAGGGGGGACCTTTGTCTCACTGGCCTTGTCCAAATAGCTCTTTCACAAGTTTTCTGGTCATAGAATAAGCTTGGGTAGACTGCTACAACCGCAAACTAGATGTTTTCCAAAGCAGTAATTGGATTAAAATTCTCCAGGAATCACCCAGGTTGTGGATACCCTCTAAGGCTCCCACCTTTACCCATGGGGAGTGATGACTTGGATAAGCTCTGTTGCATCAGAGGGTTGTTTTCATGCTCACCTGCTTTGCTGGATCAGAGCATAAGTGACTTCCCCTGCAAATCCATCAGAAGACGGTGCACAAAATTCAGAGTATCTCACACTCTGCACTTCCCACATCCCACTGGCAAAATTGTTTCCTGTTTTATTGATTCACTTTATTTCATTAACTTCAAAGTAGTTTTGCAGCACTTAGACTGGACTGGTCTGCACTTCAGTATGTACCTTTCTTCGATAAGAAGGAATGCAGTTCTAAGTAGCATCAATCACAATAACTGTAGTTTTACCCTTCATAATTCACAGTTGCTCCATGACTGCACCTTAACGTGCAAGAAGGACTGGATAAATCTACAGGGTTTGGGGTGGGAGGTTGTTTTGTTTTATGTGCAGCTTTCAACAAATTAGGAATACAATTCACTTGGGGGCTTTTTCTTCTCTTTTTCTTTGGATGGTGAGATTCATTTGAGCAACTGGAAAAACTTAGATTCAATGCCACCATGTAGATTTTCAGTTGGACAAAATGATGCCATTGCCTTGTATATTATTATAAAAAGACCACATCAAACTATGCAAGTGTCCCGTAATGTCATGATTACAGTGTTAGACTCCTACCAGTTGAAAAATATGACTAATTGAGTATTAGAATATTCCTTCAATTATATGTTTGGCTGTCCACATAGATATAGGCAGTCTGTTAAAATACTATGTCAATTTGTACTATGGCAAGCTTGGAAGGTTTCCTGAGAAGGAAAAGGGAGGCTGGAAGTGCAGCCTTTAGCGTTCACTGCGGTATCACCTAATCCTGCCATCTCACCAGAGCCTGCTCACGGGGAAAGCGATGGGACAGAAAACCCCGCAGGAACACCCAGGCGGTGCAGGAAGGGGCTGCTGGACACCAGGATGAGGGCTGCTTTTCCAGCCCGAACCCGTGCCTCGCTGTGGCGTGAAGTGACATACTGTGGCAAGAGGAGGCCTGGTTTGGATGATGGGAGAAACCAAGGTGCTGGTCACAAGCATGGCTTCTGTAAGGGTCTTTTTGCAAGAACTCGAAGCACTTTTTGAAAGAACCTGATTTCTATTGACAAATTACAGCCTGTGTAATTATATTCTGGTTGCCTCAAGTACTCCTGCAGTTTCAATTGAATGCACAAACAAATAATAAATAAATAAATAACGTGTTTTAAAAATGCTAACTGGGCAGAATGGCGGAAGGCATAGGGGTGCGGCCATCGGGGTTGAAAAAGCATACTTTATTTTTTGATACTTTTGCCTGAAATAGCCTCATATTTTCAGGTCAGCTTATGGCCAAGAAAAACACAAATCAAACCAAAGCCCACAGGAAACCGTAACAGCCCTAAGAAAGGCCAGCAAATGAAGGGTGTAGAAAAATCACTGTGAATGATATCATTGACCACTGGCAGTGGGAAACTCTGAGGACTTGTAGCTGCTCATGAAGAGGGGTTGGGGAAATTAAATGTTAAAATATTCTGGATTTTTATTTATTTGTCTTCTGTTTTCTAAGAATCCTGGGAAAAACAGCTTCGTTATGATTGCCACCCGTTGCTTTCTGACTTTTAAGGTCCCATGGATGCAATTTATGCCTCTGAGTTGCTATAGATACAGGGGTTGAAAACTGTTCCTGGCCTTGCTGAAGTTGCTGGGAGTTTTGCCATTCAGTAGGGGACAGATTTCACCATAGACTTTCAGTGGCACAATCTTAGCTTCTAACAAAGACAAAATAAGTCAAAAAGCTGCCACTTCGAAGAGCAACACTTTGCAAAGGCAAGGAGCCCCCATTTAACCATTTGTGGCTTAGAATCGCTTCTGTTACTTTATCAGCATTGCATATGCCAGCACAGTGTGAATTAAGTGCACAGGATAAGAATTTGCGTGTTTAATTAGAAGCAGCTTTCTCTCAGGTGTTGACATGGACCTAATGCCAGAAAGCAAAAGTGAGGAAGCGTAGAAGAAAATTGAGAGTGCTTCAGGTGGATATTGAGCTGGACTTATTAGATCACAATCATCTTCTGATGACACAAAAGGGCTTTGTGTTCAGGTATTTTTTTACGACTGGCCATGATCTTTTGTTAATGCATCTGAATGCACTGGTTTGTGGGCTGGGGTTGTATTGCGCTCCTCTGCTGTCCTTCAGAGACTTGATTTCATTCGTGTGGTAGACTACATTTTAACACAAAGCTTGTATCACAGATCACCTTTCCTGCTGTTTCTGAGTGCAGATTGTCCTTCTGTAGTATCTGTTGCAATGGTTTTAATTGAAACGTGATACTGGGAGAGCAGAAGAGATATTGTATATCATGAATTCATGTTTTCCACTGCTCAGAAGTCAAAGAGCAAATGCCATGTGATGAGGCAATTCTCAGCAGACCACAATCTGGGGAATGTGGAGTATAGCTGCACTACCCCGATGCTTTCCCAGCGGGAGACGGGGGGCGGCTGGCTTCTGAGCTGTTTCTGTGCTTTGGTGTGTAGGCAACCTCTGGTTAGTAGTTCACGGCAGAGCCTCTTTGGTGCTTTGCTACTGGTCTTTGGATTTGGTACTGTAGCACATGAGAAACCCCAGCCTGCCTGCACTTGCAGCTATTTCTACAAAAGCCTGCTGCAAGATTACCAAAGCTAAAATTGAAGCAGAGGCAAAGTGAACCAAGGTCACAAGTCAGCAGTAAACTCAGGACAAATCCATGGCTCTGTGTCCTAGTCTAATGCCCTGTCCACCAAACTCGGTGGATTGGCGTACAGTGCTCCTTTCCCAGATTCAGTATCTGGCTGACGCTGGAATGAGTTGGCTAAAGTTCAGTCCAAACAAACCGAAGGTGACATAGGTAGGTGCTGGTGTGGTTCATCTCATAGAGATGGTGAAGGAACTGCGTTAAATACCGCAGTTTTCTCACTATCATCATTCCCCAGAGAGTCACAAAATACTTTACAATGTTAAATTATCTGTATTAAAACGGCCTCTCCAATGCAACTGGAGACCACCCAGAACTGATCCTAGATACAGCAGCATCCTCTCCAAGGAGACAGGCTGAAATTATTTGGAGTTCACTGCCCATAAGGCATATTCTGGGCTGGATATACACACGCAGGCAGTGCTCAGGGGATTTGTCTGAGCGCGCTCTGTTTCTGGTGTGCTTTGTTTGCATTTGTGTAATGGAACCATTTAAAAAATAAATAACAGTTTAAAAATAAATGAGTGATCTTCATATTTAATGTTTATCTAGGGTAACTGGCATCCATGTCCATGCTAAAAAACCTTTACTGGCTTTATGAATCTGTTTATTCAAGTATCTGTATTTCAAAAGAGGCTTATAATATTTGCACGTTAAGTAGCACACAATTTCTTTTATCAAGAAAGCTTCTTCCCTATGTAATTCTATGGTGAAAAGAGAATGTTGTGCTTTCTAACAAAGGTTTCAACTAGATTTGTCAGAGTCACAGTAGCACAAGTAGCTCCAGTGTAGTTTTGCTTTGCCTTAGAGTCTTTTGTCGTAGACTCCAGACTGGGTGTAAGATCAAATCAAGAACCTGGCTATTTGAAATAATTTATTATTTTGTTCAGCTGTACCTGGAAAAAAAAAAAAGTGTATACTGGTGTCACTAGAGGACTTCAGAGAGAGTTTTCTGTGTGATTTTTAAGTGAAAGACAAATGACTTATCAGGCATTGATTCTGTATGTGCAGTCTTCACCTATGGTCGGAGGCAATGCGAATTATTAGAGGAGGATTAATAAGAAATTGAGAAGATCAGAAGATCTAAGACACACACCTTTATCACCCTCTCATTTTGGATATCTCTGTGTGGCTTGTCCCTTGATTTTACATTAGGCATTTGACAAATTGCCTATATTGTCCCAGATGTTCACTTCCTCAATGGAACTGGCTCCATCCAAGTCCCCTTTTGGGCTGTGAGTGTTAAATGTCCTTCTGCTGAAATAGTCCTGATAGTCATTTCAGCTGTGTAGGAAAGTTAGCTGGTGTCCATGGTGCTAATATGAAATACAACAACATGAGTGATGTAATTTAATTATCTAAAGCCATTTTGAAAAAGCTTGAATCTTTCTTAACCGGCCCTAGTGTAAGTTGCATTGGAGCGAGCTTACTGTGGGGATTTGAAAGACAGTCACGGGGATCAGACACCGAGAGTTCATACCCGTACGAAAGGAACAGAAGAATTACAATGCTCTGCGGAGCTTTGATTAACTGTCTCCAGAGTAAATACAACCTCTGGAAACAAAAGCTTTCTCTCACACCAGGCCCCAGAATTGGCAACTTTAGCACATTCTCTTTGTTCACCTCCAGGATGGCTGGCAGGTTCAGCCAAAGGAGAGAGACTGTAAATTACAACAAAAAGGGAATTAGAAGATGTTATTTTAATCAGACTACTGAATGACTTCATTGCCGAGCTAGTGCACGGTGTGCACAGTAATCAGACTTCTGTAGACCCGGCGCAGTAGCTTTCACTGTGGGGTTGTGCCGGAGGAGGCTCAGAAAGAAATCTTTCAGCACGCCCTTACGGTTGAACGATCAGGCAAGTCCTGTATCCCTTCCCTTGTACTTCTATTGTATCTACTTCAGATCGCTCTTTGCATAAGCAATAAGGCTGAATTCTTTTAGCCGGGACATCAGGCACCACTTTTGCAAAACGTGACCTACTCATGTAGACCCAAGTGCCCACAGAGTCCAACATCGTTCCAAAAGAGGGTCAGGGGATCCTTGCTAGGAGCTGCTGTTGAATGATTAACTTTCACCCAAGTCCCCTGCATTATTTTCAACTCTGCCCTCATTCGTATAGAGAAATGCAAAATATTAGAAAGTGCCTTGTGCTGTGCTATGTTTTATGTTGTCAGAGCTAAAATCTCACCGTTAATTACTGGATTTAGTTTCCTGCTCTGCCATAGCTCTCCCATGCAGGCAAGCTGAATTTCCTTGCAGTATTTCAAGTGAGACATTTACTGCCAGTGTTAGCCAAAGAAAGGATTTTTAAATGCTCCCTTATTTTGAATTATTTTTCCTGTTGATTGTATGCTTCTTCACACTCACTTTCCCTAGGTTCTAAACGTCTCTCAGAAAAAGCAACCTGTCTTTCCCACAGCAAGGTTCAAGAGTTGTCCCCCAGAGTCTGTTCCTGAGAGTTGGTATGCATGAAGCAAAACCAAATTGCAGGACTGGATTTTTCAAGGCAACATACCTGCCATTATTTAAAAGAAAAGAATGTTTTCCATTGAACATTGCCATCACGTAGGTGACTGCACAAGAGGCAGCAGGACTAACAGACTGTAACGTAGTTGGAAACTTAATGAATACAATTACTAGCTGTTCATCTATTTCACAGGATAATTTACAGGAGAACATAGTCTTCTGAGTGTTTCTGTGTAGCGTAGCGGAGTGGATGCCATGACTATCTGAACCTTTTATATGGGGAGGAGAAGCAGGTGGTGCAAGTCAGGAATATTCTTTAGTGCAAGGCTGTGTATTTGGAGAGACTGTGTGCGGAGCCGTTTCCCAGGTGAAGATGCACACCACTACCAGCAAAGGAGGTCCACATTTGCCTTCCCTGCTAACTCCATTTTCTAAAAGCTGTGGCTCAGCGCAGTCTCAATGTTCACATCTTCTGTTGTCCACTCCCTTTTCCTAATACCACCGACACATGTGCATGCCCGCTAAATTCACCATGGCCAGTAGCTCTTTGAGTCACCAGCTAAGGGGAGCTTCGCTCCACAAAACTCAGCTTCTGAGTCAACCTTGTCATGCAGCACACTGCTTTGCAAATTTATTTGTACTTATTCCATTAGGAAAGTGGCTTTTCTGTTTTGTTTTTTTGTTGTTTGGTTTTTTTTTTAAGTTGCTAGTTGGCCTTCAATTTTTAACGAAGATTATGATTATTCTGGACTGTGTTACCTCCAAGTGTTGTGAATCATCTTTTACAACAACATAGCAGGTTTTCCCCTTTTTTTATCCTTCCCATGAAATTCCCAGGACAACAGCCTGTGTTCTGCAAAGTCCCAAGTGCCAGCCGAGGGGCAGAAGAAGGAGCACCAGGCAGGGAGCTCGTAAAGCAGCAGGGAGTGGGTGACTTCTGAGAAGAGGAAGGGGCAGGTGCACACTGAGGGACTTCAAGATGTGCTTCAAGATGTTGCAAGCCAGGTAGGTCCTACCTCACTGTAAGCAGAATTATGGATGGTGAAAAGCAAGCAAGCCCCAAAAGATGCACCCTGCAACGACATAGGCAGCAGGTGGGGAAATAATTACTTTTAATCTGATTATCCTGTTCTGCCTCACTTTAAGGACTTTTGGGGGGAAAAGGGAGTGGAGAAAATGAACCTAGCATTCGAGTTGAAAAGCCTTACAAGCATTTTTAGGGTGCTTAGGATAAAAGTAGTCTCTTTTGTCACTAGAATTTTTAAACTTCTGACACTGTGTGATATTGTGGCTGATATTACCAAAGTCACGTTAGTGTAAGGTGTAACAACCAGTATAAGCCTCAGTTTGCAGAGAGAAGTCGTCTAGAGAGTAGGTGCTAAAAAAAACCCCCACAACTCAGGCTCCCTGCCAACCCCACCCCCCCAAACCCCGAGGACAGATTCGTTTAATGTGAGAAGCAGTGATCCCTACTATTGCATGGGGCACCTCTCTTTGTGAAATGCTTGTCTATATAGAGAGTTTCCACAAAGCTTGATTATCCTAAGCCTCCCATAGGCCTGATTTTGAGAGCCTGAGGTTATTTGTTTCCCTCAGAGTGCCTTCCAGGAGGGTAAATAAGCCTGGGAGAGAAGCAGACCTAACCAGGACACCTCCTGTGGAAGGAAAAAGGACTTCTGCGGAGACACACGCAAAGAGCCTTTGTGATAAACTGTGCCCAGAACATGAATATAGCTACGTGGCTTCGTTGAGGAGATAAAGGTTAACAATAAAGCAAGTTTCTGTGGTGGTTGTGTGGAGGTTTGGATGTCCTGTTCTCATAGGGTGTTGCCCCATGGCGGTGTCTACAGAGCTCTTAGTGGCTGTCTCAGGAGCAGCCATGAGTGCAACACACAACTCTGGTGCGCTTCCCTGCAGAGAGCCTTTCCAGTCATACCTGGCAGCGTATCAAGCCACTTTGTCTCCTCAAGTATGTGGGGTCCCCTTTGTCATGGAGGGACAGCGTGGGGCTGCACACTTGCAGATGTGTGGTGCACCTGGGCAGCAAATTGGATCTTGGCAGCAGCCCCAGGTTGCTTCTCCAAACACAGCATGAATATTTCCCCTGTGTGGTCTTTCGGGGGTGTCTAGAGAAAGTCTTGAAAATCCTAATAGTTTCGTCAGACTGTGCTTAACCCACTGACTGATGAAGGCTAGGACTGATTGGCCCCCACATTGGTTTGTCCTTCAGCACCTTGGAGCCAGGCCACCCCTTTGGCAGGGCAGGGGTCTGAGGCATTAGGAACTCTTGTTTTACCACTTCATTACTTACCTGGACAGCAATCTCTTGCAGCATATGGTTTGCTATTGCTGGCATCATATTAGAATAAAAAATATTAAAAAAAAAAGAAAATGCCCACATAAAAAGGAAAGCCAAACCCAAACCAGAATTCAAGGTTGCTCCTTAAATTTGGGACTTTCTGTTGCTTGCATGAGAGAAATGAGGGACTTGGGTCTGTTCCCTCCCCCTTAACCCTTCTTCCATTTTCTAATTTCTTCTGGTTACATTAGTTTTCTTTCCCAGTTGCAGTTCTCTCATCTTAAGCCTGCATTAAGTCATGAGCCAAGGGTGCGTGTTGTTCATCACACCATGAGGACCTCACTAGCCGTACATCTTGATGCAGTTTTGTATGGATGATTGCAGAGTTTGCAGATCCTTTTCCCCCTCCCTCATAGCTGTTCGTGAGGTTTTGAGCCCTTTTCTTCTGCGAGCCTTGCTGCCATGGTTTTCTTTTCAGTGGTTTGGATGCTGAGGCTAGCATTAGCGCCAGTGCCATATTGCTTGTTTTCAGCAGCACTGCTAGACTATTTAACTTTTTTCCTGATTTGGATCTAATCTCACAGTTTGGTTATCTATACTGTTTGAAGTCTGCCTCCAGCCATCGTGGAGGAGCTATGGGGTCCTGTGGGTACTGGACTGCTACTCTTGGGTCAGCTTCACTGCTGACTTCCTATGTGATCTTGGAGAAGTCGTTTTGGATGCAGTTTTCAAAAGCACTGTTGAAAGTAAGTGAGACTTCTGCTCCTAAGCTACTTCAGCCTTTCAGAGCGTTGCTCTGCGTCTTTGTCATCTGCTTGTCTTCCCACCTCTCCTTCTGATGGCTTCTTCAGGCTGCCAGCTCTTTGGAGCACTGCTGCTTCTTGCTGCCTTTTCTGTCTACGTGCCTTTGGCCTAACGCAGTGGGATCCTGGTCTCAGTTAATCGTGGCGGCGTCTCGGGGCGGACAAATGCAGGACCGAACTGGAGCTCGCTGTGAATGGATCTGAAGTCTAGGCTGGAATGACCTGACCAGGGGATATTTGTATTAAATGTTCTTTTCTGTTAATCAGTTACATATGGTGGCCTGAATAAATAGGTGCAGCCCTGGGTGCAGCCCTGCTTAACATTCAGGAGAAGGAGTTTGGATCTGCAGACGTGGGTCAGAAAAGGTGAGTGTGGAAGTACCAGGCTCCTTTAGTGAGCCCACGAGTCGCGGATGTGTCCAACCCACGTGGGCAGGGCAGTGGCTGCTCGTCAGGGCTTGCAGATGCCGTACATCCAATTGCATCTAATGCCATGATCCAGCCAGACAGCAATCCAAGAGCCAAAGCAATGCGCTGCTGCAGCCGCTGCAAGTGGAGGAAGAAGAGAGACCCATTAGCCCCCCTTAATACTTCTGTACCCAGCTGTGATATAAAAAAAGGTGCAGAAAGTACAGGTGGGACTGTGGGCTAGTGCAGATATTTTTTTTTAATCTCATTTTGATTGAGGAAATAGAAAAGACTGCTATGTAAAATACGACAATTTTTTTTTTTAAGATAAATATTGCTGGGGAGTTTATTCCTCTAGCATTTCCACGTACATGTTAAGATATTTGAGTCAATGTTTTAAAAGGAGGAGTTTAAAACAGAAAACCTGATACATGAGTTTACTCAGATGAATGATGAGTATGCATCGGTTCCATGAGAGGTTGATCTGAGGTGCACAGGAGATACTACTGGGGAGTGGGAGTTGTTGCTCTTTGTGCTGTTTCTTTGCAAGTGGGAATTTGGGGTCTTAACTTTATGGCTCTGTTTTGTAAATCCAGTATAGCATTGCTCACTGGAAAATGTTACGATCTATGTAAAACTGTAAGTATTCTGTGCCACAAGCCTCAAATTTTCATCACGTGACTATTACACCACCTGTGTGTAATTAGCAGCTTGACATCAGATGATAACTAGAAAGTTACATTAAAATGGAAAACCTAGGCAACCTGATTTTCTGTTTTCATTTTAAACAGACAAGAATAGACACCACAAATGCATACCCATCCCTTCTGCGGATATATTCTCTCAAACATTTCTTAGAGGCTTTACTCTTTTAACCAAGGACATAACTGGCTGAATGCATATCAAACACATTGTTATTCATGCTAATATTTTCAAATTAGAAGCTATCTGTGGTATATTTTACAGAAACTGTTTCAGTGCTAGCCAAAACCTGAAAGCTGCAGTTAGTGAAGGTCTGGCAAGACAGAAATCTAACATTGGTTTAAAGGAGCAATGTGTTACGAGCGCTTGACTTGCCTTCAGGAGCAGTTCTGACAGATGGAAGGTTTTAAGCTTATTAACATTATAAGTCAGGCAGATGGTTTAGTGCCTATGTTGTCCATGCTGAATGAACATAAGACTGTCCCAGAAAGGCTGGGCTGAGGCAGAAGGTCTGCTCAGAGCAGGAAACAACAGGAGCATCTTTGTGTCGTGGCTCCTGGGTACCACCCGCATTTCCAGAAGTGCCCAGGGGAGCGTGGCACCGAAATCCCATTGCCTTGCCTACTTAAATGGCAACGAAAAAAAGTGAGTGCCAGCTCTGAAGCACACACCCCCCCGGTTTTATGATCCTCCCACCGCTTCCTTTGCCCAGGACTAGCTTCTCTGCCGCCAGACTGCACGCGGCACAGCACAACCACATGAAACCTGTCTGGCCGACTGCGAGGTTTCTGGTTACAGAGCCAGCTTCAGGGTGAACTTGGCCCCCGCTGCAGAGTTAATTGGAAATATTTGTCCAGCGAACTCGCCTGGCGGATTTCATGTGCTCTTTGATTTCCTCATTCTTGGTGTTTAATCTGTCATATCAGAATGCGTGGCTTAGTACAGTTGGTTGCCATCGTCTAGAGGAGTGGGAAGGATGGCAGGTGAAGCCAGCAGACAGTGCAGCCGCGGCGAGGCGAGTCCCATGGATCCCAACCCGCTGGTGGCCTGATGGGGATGAGGGGGGCAAGGTTTCGGCCAGAGATTCTGGAGGAGGAGGGTTGAGGGATGGTGCCTGCTGGTAGCAGGTGCTGGTTGGATCATTGGCATTCAGTACAATGCCCTCCTTTGGGCAAAAGTGACAGAAGTAGGATATCTCCGTGCAGGATCATTGGCTGATTACCCCAGTGGAATTGCCAAGCAATCCTAATTGCGTTTGTTCTTTAATCCAAAATGTTCTTAACCAAGTCATATGAATTCTTTAAAGTCAAAATATTTGTTTCATTGCTGGTCTAAAAATAGGTAAATCTCTTCTTCCTTGCTCTTTTTAAACTAGTTGAGCAATACTCTGACTTTGTCTTAAAGCCCTTTTGCCAAGTTTTTGTCTTAAGCACCAGTGACAAGAATATGAAAGGAATTAGAAAATTATTATGGGATTAAAGCAGAATCTTGCCCATGCACAAAAGACATGTTCATTCCTTGTCCTCCAAAGACAGCAGTATAAGTTCTGCAATTAAATCTAGTGTAGCCAAATACAAAAGGAGCTCATGTGCAGTAATGTATGTGGTAGGTAGGAAAGTAATGCATGGAACAAACTTTGATTAAAAAAACCAACACCCCCCCAAAACAGTCTTTAAAGGAATAGCCAAAAATCTCTTTCAGTTTTTAGTGAACTGAAGAAAAAGTATTCTTCACCTACGTTTGCGAAGAAATGGTTATTTCTGTCTATGGTAAATAGCAAAAGTAGGTACATTTCTGACTTACTGATTTTAAAAGGTGTTGTTTCTGTCTCTCTTTCTGATCAGCAAAGAGATGGTTTGCTGCATGGGCGGACATTTTTCTAATTCCATAGTAATTTCCCATATAGAGTAAAATTAGATGGGATACAAAAATAATTTATTTGATACTTCTTTGAGAGTTGTCCTCCACATCTAATTTTCAGCAAATAGAAATGCCCCCCCCCGTATCCTCTTCCTTGTAACCACAGATGTGTCCACAGTTTTCATAACAATGCCATGTATATGAGAAGGAAACTTTTTTGTGGAAAATGACATATCGTTCTCTGGATTCCTGTTTGTTACAAAATCTGACCAAAAAATAATTACTTTAAAACTCTACGGAGTGGACTTTCAGCTATTTCAACCTCCCAGCTAACTGATGGTCAGTCTTAAACCATGAACTCTAAGCTTAGTGCTTGCAAACCATAAAGTTTGCAATGATAGTGCTTGCAATCCCATGAAGGTTCAATGGGAATCTAGCATCAGTGAGGACTTGAGGATGTGGCCGTGTGCATTACTCTGTTGCTTATTCCAGTTCCTGTTTTCTTCTCCCTTTGAAAGCCCCGTTTGAAGTTGCTTCTTAATCTCCTAAGTTGTTGACTTGGAAGTGCGTATCGGCCCTCTTAAGCATGAGTCACACCAGCCCTCAGTCATCAGTATTGTCCAGAAATGTAATGTTTCCCTTCTCATGTCTTCTTACCCCCTTAACCAAGGGCAGCTATGATTCATACTGTAAAAGGGCTTGATTTGCATTTGATATGAGTCAACAACTAATTCAAGATCAAGAAACAGCATCAAACAGGCCTTACAAAAAGGGAAGGAAGCTTTCTTGTTACTATGACTGATTCAAAAGTAGAGGCATAGGCCTGATACTTGAAAAATCAAAAGGTAGATTACACTGTCTTGAAAACCACTTCCCACAGATACTACAAATGTTTGAAGAAATTAATGTTAAAATATACTATGTTCCAAGCAAACCAAAATGGTGTTTCTTTCTTAAACATCCCTGCCAAGGAAACATTTCTGCTTTTATTTCTTCACAGAAATCTTTGTGCTAGACTCTTTGCCGGTGAGCAAAAACAGATGAAAAAAATCTCCCATAAGAAATCCTTTTAGGAATGCACTTAAAGTGTACAAATCTCATCTTTATTTTAGACATAAGTAATTATGTGCTTACTTGCTATTGATGTCTGTAGGCTTTAATCACCTCTTTAAAGTTAAGTACATTTATAAATTATTTTCCTCCATTGAGGTCTAAATGGACAAAACAGGGCAGAGATCTAGGGATGGATCAAGACAGGCCAAATGGCTATAATAAAACCATAGGTCTCTGCTTGCCAATCTAGAAATTTACTTCAGGGATCTTGAACTACTACCATTGATCAATTCTGGATTGATCAATGTGCTGTGCTCAGCTGAGCAGGAGCACACCTTGGATGTCTGCACCCCGTAGTCTCGGGGCAATTTTCCTTGGAGCAAATTAATATACGCACTATGAAACTTGTCTGTCTTTTACCCTCTCTTTTTCAAAACTTACTTTGCTCAGAAGATGACCTGTTTCTTTAAATCATCTTGAAAGAAGGGGCTGGAGGAGATGGAAAGGGAAATTCTTAGTAACATAGTAAAGGAATTAGTATGTCTGTTTTCCCTCTGCTTGTCTTTCAGCTTCTGTTGCTGCCTTCTTCCCATCTGCCATCATCATGGTTGTCTCCCTGAACTGTAAGTTCCTTGAGGCTAGTCTTATGTCTTTAGGTGGTGGCCAACAAATCACTTGGCATTTTCGATGTAAGCTAATGGCTGCTCAAAGGAAGAGTTTGGAGAAAGGAAGATGGATCCCTGGTGAAAGTCAGGCTGCTTACATTAATAGCTGTAAACTAAGAGAAAATAAGGTGTCGGACCTCACCAAGGACCCATTAACCTTTCATTTCTCCGTGAAGGAGGGGAAAAAATTTAAGTGAGGGTGCAGCAAATTCTGCATAGCTCTCCGTCAGGCTCTGAGCTGGTGCTCTTTTGCTTGTAGCTCTCCACAATGTTCTGTTCAGTCCTTTAAACCAATGTTGGCCGATCCCTTCTCTCTTTTCTAGTCTGCTCTGGTTTGGATCTTGGAGCCTCGGGGTGTTTGTCTTTTCTCTTTCTTTTGTGCAAATTTAAGGTGGGCGCTATTTGTGTGGACTTCCTTAGTAATCTCCTCAGAGAAATGAATAAACTTGTTTTACAGGAAACAAGTGATTTTTATAACTGCATTTGCTGTCAAATACATTGTGTGTGCTATTTTGTGACGACAAAGACCTTAAGTCACGTAATACACTGTCACAGTATGTCTTCTGCTTCAATTTGTTTCAATATATTTATAAAATTTACAAAAATGCACTAATAGCATCACTGGTTCTCCAAGGCAGGTAACTTTTTTAAACAGAAATTTTATGTGTGAGATCACGTATTTCATGGTTGCATACTCTAATGGTGATATTTCTGGAAATGAGGGATAATGACCCACAACCGAAATATAAATAGTTATTCATCTATGTACGTAAACCTATATACAGTAAATGTGGCCTATAGGTCTAACCTTGTTTAAAATTACAATCAGAGTTTCTTTTTTTCCTTCACAGGTTCTGAATATTCCTATTTTTGACATTTGTTGTTGTGGTAGGGGCAGGGGTTTCCTCCCTATATCTGCCTTAATTCTCAGGCAAATGCCACGTGTTTCTAACCAGTCTTCTCCACTCCTGGTATCCACACACCTTTCATATACTCATTTTTGTATTTCCCATGTTAAAATTTTACACACTACCGATCTAGAACCTTTGAGTAAAGTACCATCTGCAGCATAAATTTCTCCTCCAAAGCTGTTAAAAGGAGTAGGTTTACATTCAGAAGGCCAGCCGGCCTTAATCGCTGGTATTACCTTTTGCACAGTCTCATTTTTGCATTATGGTCTCTTGCAGTGACAGACCGCATCCTGTCTGAGACCGAGAAAATTTTCTCGAACCTATTTACATGAACAACATCAGACTCTGGTGTTTGTACTACCTCTCTTTTATTGAAAGCTCAGACAGAGTGTCTGCTGACACAAGGTCTTTTCCAGGTTTATATTCTAGCTATAAATCATCCAAATGCAATTGAAAGAATAACCTTTTCAAGCAAAGTTGTGTCTGTGGAACCCTTTTCTCTGCCATTATCATAAGCGGTTTGCAGTCTGCTTCTGCAAAACAGGAACTGGCTTTTTTGTGCATGCATAAGCACCAGAGACTTTTCATTTTCCTGTCCATATTCACTGGCATTCAGCTCAAGTTAGGTTTCCTGCAGCATAACTACAGTCTCTGGTAATTCCCATTGTTGCAAAAATGTTGTTGCGAGGCCTCACGTAGCGGGCTCAGTTGATGATTTTTGTATAGCAGTTACCATCAGAGAATCAAAGCAAGGGCATCTTCTTTATAAACTGTTCTTAGGCTAGTTGTTATGATTAGCATCTTTCATACACTATCCATTTTTTGCAGATTAAAGTTTTTACATCAACTGTTATGGCAGCCACATTGGATATAATTTTTTCAGCCAAATTTATCATTCCTGTGTACTTTCCTTCTCTCTAAGTAGAGAAATATTGATAACCATCTATAACCCCCCAAGACCTAGCAAGGCCCCTAGATCAGTCCTGGTTTTCCTACATAAGTTAGTTATTCACCTCTACATTTACACTGCTGCCTGTCAGGTTTCAAGCTTAAACCACTGGCTCTGTGTCCGTGATACCGTTCCCTTCTTTATACTCACAGGAAAATGCCATCAGTAAACTTCAGTATCTTCCCATGCTAGGATATCCTTTTGTGAAAGGATACGGGTGCACAGCGTAGCCCAAAAGGTACGGCAAAGCACTGTGTTCAGAGGACATAAGTTAAAATTTCACAGACGTGAACTCGCTTTCTAAAGACATTTTCCACAACCCGGTTGAAGTACTTAGGGTGAGATGAGAGGGAGAGGGGCAAAATACGTTTAAGAAACGTCTTTCCTGGTAGATATGTGGAGTTCTGTACATAAGCATTGGCTCGGCCCCTTAGGATGTAGGTGTAGGTAAAGAGTTTCCCCTTTCTCTTCTGGAGCTGGTAGAGAAAAGACCCCTTCTAAAGATGCATCAGTATTCTCTGCTAGATTCAGAGCAATAAGTCTAATTTCTTCCTTAAGTTTCTGTGTAAGTACACTTCTAAGTATGTGTTGGCGCACATATAACAGGGAAAATGAGTTCTGTTAACTTTATTTTGTATTCCACTGATAGCTTTTCTCTGCCATTAAAAACATCTGAGAATATATTTTCTACCTTTTAGTGGCTTCTGTCCTCCTACTGTATTCACTTTCTTAACAACCTAATATCTGGCATTTTCAGCTCTTGAGTAAGTACTCCCTTTCCTGAAAATGTTTTATAAGAAAACAATTATAAATGTTATTTCTTCAAGATTTTGTTATACTTTCTCATGGAGTTCATATCCACACATAATGGTTTGATTTCACTCTAGTGTCATCAAAGAAAGCTTTTAGCAACTTGTTTTCAAATAAATAGGTTTTCTTTTCAAAACCGTTTTTGTAACTTCAGCTAACTAGCAGCCTGTACACACTCTCTGGGTGTGAGAATAACTTATGCACCAAAGTCTAGCCTATAAAAACATGATATTTCAGTTAGTGGTTGTAGCTGTATATGAAAAGAGTCCCACAACATTTTCCTCTCTCTTCCTCTTCACAGTATGTGCATGCACACTCTGTTTCTTTTTGTCCTGGGGTTTGACTATGTCAAAGCCTTGCTAAAGCCAAGGTATACAACATGCACCGCCTTCCCCACCACCTTTGTCCACAGGGCCGATCACCTTGTCAGAAAGGCAATGAGGTTGGTCATCGTCCTTTGCCCTTGGTACATCTATGCTGACTGCTCCCAGTCACCTTCTTGCCCCTAGAAATGGCTTCTATGAGGATTTGCTCCATAACCTTCCCAGGGACCAAGGTGAGGCTGATTGACCTGGACCATCCTCCTTGCCACCTTCTTGCAGAGGGGTGTGGCATTTGCCTTTCTGCAGTGACCAGGAATCTCCCCTGACTACCATGACCTTTCAAAGGGGACAGAGAGCAGCCTCACAATGACATTGAGCTGCTCCTTCAGTGCCCTCGGACCCATCCACTCGGGTCCATGGAGTCCTGTATGTCCAAGTGGGTTAAGTGATCCCTAACTTCATCTTCATCTGCTGTGGGTACTGCTTCATGCCCATGGACTCTTCTAGGAGGGTCAGGGACCTGGGGGCAAACCCTACCAGTGAGAACTGCGGCAAAAAGGCATCGTCTAACTTGGCCTTTTCCATGTCCCTTGTCACTAGATCCCAATGAGCAAAGGGCCCATGCTGTTCTTAGCCTTCCTTTTGCTGCCAATCTACTTAAAAAAACCCTTCTTGTCTTTCACATTCCTTGCTGGCTCCAGCTCCAGCTGAGTTTTGGTTTTCTCAACTCCATCCTTGCCAGCTCAAGGAGTGTCTCTGTTCCTCCTGGGTAGCTCATCCCTGCTTCCACCTTCTGTGGACTTCCTTTTGGTACCTAAATCAGATCAGTATTCCTCTTCAGTTTTGGTTCTGTGATCCACAGAACCAAATCAAAATCTGATTACAAATTTGAGTAGTCACAGTCAAGAAATTGCTACAAATACCTCAGAAGTCTCTCCATCTTTTTATCTCTCCTAGGAAATTTCTATCCTTGTACCTTCATTTTTCCTAAAACTGTATCTTTGTGATTTCTGTAATTTAGGATGACAAGTTTGCTCTTCTCAATAAATCTGACCCAGTACTATGAAAATAATAGCTACTTCTGCCTTCCACCCACTCATTGTCTTAATGAAGAGGAGAATGTTGCTTGACCTTCTTCCAGTTGTGTGCCAGATGTATTGGAGCAGTGCCGTGTCTGACGTGAGCCCTGCACTTACCCCTTTATCTTTTCCTCAAGTTCTAGAGGCCGCCTCCAAATTTGTGGTACCAGATAATGCTCAGGAGTGATCATCACTCCAGTGAGAATTTCGCGTTGCAATTTATAAACTACAGCGAGTCTTTTCTAGAATAAGCAAACTGAAAAAAGGGAATTAGTGAGAAATTGAGGCAGAGAGGGCTCTCCATGAAGTCAGCTAAATCTAAGGACAGGATAAAATTGAAACACTCCATGCCTTTTAGAGGGCTAGTTCTCTTGCAGTGTGTGTCTTCTTTTGCTCTAACCCACAAAAACATTGCCATCATTCTCACAGGAGCAATAATATGGGCTTCTTTTTAATCATGTTCCAGTTACTCTTGTGCTTGATCTGGAAAGGAAAATACAGGAGGCCAATACTTGGCAAACTCTTTTTGTATAGCAGTTAAGAATAAATAGATGTACCATAGAGCCAATAATCAGAGAAAATTTATATTCAAAGCTGATTGTGAAAATATGTATTTCTTTTTTGAAAATGTTTCCAAACTTACTTGCCTTCTGCAATATTTCAAAGAAACTGTGTTAATTCAGATTTCCCCAGTTTTCTCTGTGAACTGTCTTCCTCCCTGAATAGTCCACGGACTTTCACTGAAGGTACTGATACTTAAGATGACATTCTGCTCTTTGTCAGGGACTGCTGTTTTGACAGGATTATTTACATTGTGTAGATTATATTTCGAATGGTTTTTGGGCATGCATTTTGAAATTATTTTATTGCAATATTCAAGCTTTTGGGAATTCACCCTTTCCCAATAAGCTTTGAACTGCTCAAATATTAGTTGAAAGACAAGAATGAATCATAAACAGAATTGAGTAAAACTTAATTTTGCATTTCTAATGAGTTATTTACTGATTATCTCACCCACTTTTGCAGTGTAGAAAGGGGGAGGCACTTACAGATAAAAGCTGAGTGCCTGTAAACTCATCTTTTATTTGTATAGGATAATGCAACTCATTTTTACAGTTTCAGAGGAATGACACAGAACAATTTTTGTATATTTGTCTGTAATACACAGCATAGGTCGTAAAGCCAGACTGATTTTAATTAAAATAAATACAAATGAGAACAGGTTGAAGAAAGAGATAAGCAAAACCTGGAAAGTTTTCTACATCAGAGCATGATTCAGGTTTTATAGCATATCTCCGCTCTGATGGCTACAGAGTTATGCTTATGCCTTGCCCATGATCTGTTTGGGTCTTGCATTTTCACTTTAAAGAAGTTTACAGAAAAGTTTTCATTTATTAAAAGATTAGCGAGCGTCATACCAGTCCTATGGAGAGTTCAAAGTACTCAGAAGTTAAATGGATAGCTTGAAAAATGCCGAGTGAAATGGCACCTTTCAGTGTTCACAGCTGATTTTCCTATGTTTTGGAGCAATGTAACTCTAAGCCAGCGTGTCACAGTACATGAAGTTCCTATGGAAGTCAGTCAGGATATATCCTGTAGGGTTGTTATGGAGCATGCAACCACGAAATATGGATCAGAAACGTAAAAATGGACCCAGAAATCTGCAACTAGTTAGGGCTGTGCAAGTTGTCCACAATAAAAACAGAAACTGCGTGTGATTTGTTTAGTTTGAGGATATGTTTAGAAATTCAGAGTAAAAACTGTGTTTGTCCGAAGGTTTGTCCAAGTTCACTAACTCGCTTCCTGACTCTAAATTCATTGTCAAATAAAGCTGGGTTGATTTATAAACCGGTATCAAAATCATGCTGAACTTGTGGTTTCATATGGTTTAAACTGGCCATGCTACTAAACCAGGTAGCACTTGGTGGTTTTGGCTGGGTTTTGACGGGCTATTTTGAGTTCATTAGAGCCCCAAGCTCAAGGTGGAAAGCCCGGAGGTGCCAACCCTGCCCCGCTCCCCCCCGGGAGCCTTTGGCAGGGCTGCAGGAGTCGCGCAGGGGAGCCAGGTCGGCTTCTGCAAGGGCAGGGCTGTGAGAGAAGGAATCCGTCTTTCTCTCGGGAGTAGGGGCCCTTCTGTGCTTGGTCGCAGAAGAAAGCGTGCGTGTGTCTGTAAAGAGCTGCAAAGCTGATTTGGGGAGTATGCGTTCAGGCCGAGGAGGTACTGCTGCAAGTTCAAGACTTATTTTTCCAGTTGTGAGTTGAGAGCGTTTCTACTTGCGTTATTATGTCTACTAGTATTAACCTCTTTCTTCAACGCATGCCAGATTTTATCAGCAATATATGTTTTGAGAGACGAGTAGCTATTTTTGGAATGGGGCTTGTGTTTCCGTGACTGCTTCTTCTGCATCTGTCTTTGGTGATTCGGGAGCAAATTCATCCACTTGTCTTCTCTGAAGTATAACCCGCTGTGCTTCTCCTATTATGTTCATAATTTCACATATTAAATTTATTCCTCATGCCGTATTTATTTTAAAACTTTATTCAGTCACGTGTCTCTGTGCATTTAAAAGGAGCCACAAATATTTACGAGGCAATTTTAACGCTTACCAATTACTTTTGTGGGGCTTGGTATTAGAGTAGGTACTTTAATAGCGGTGGTTGTATCAACCTTGGCTGATGTTTCCTAATTATTCATATCTAGAAGTGTTATCAGCCATCACAGAGCGTTACCAGCATCATTTTAAGCTCTCTTCACCTTCTTCAGTCTGGGTTTTATTTGAAAAGCAGACATGCAGTCCCCAGTGAGAATTAAAGTAGAAGCATTAGCTTGCAAAATATATGCCAATGACCTAATGATTCTGACATTTCCACAATACAAGCTTTACAAGAAGGCATGCAGACAGCAAAGTCTGTTTTTCTATCTCATATTTTTTTAATGGCTAAATGTTTGGAGGAAACAAAATGGATTTATTCTGCTCAATCCAGGGTATAATATCAGGACTTATCCGGTTCCGGGCCCCAGGGCTTCAGACAACTAACAAAACACATCTTACTTCTGCTCTGCTAGTTCTCTGTTATGCTTTTCACATGCAGGAAGAAAGAGTAAAAGCATAACCCAATTGAATAAAGCAGCATGGCCTGCTATTCTTTGCTTATGAAGCATCACATGATAGACACCAAATTAAGAAGAACCCCCCACCTGTGGTTAAGTATATATGCAACTGTCAAGCCGTTTTATAAAATATAGAGGGAATTTTACCATCCCCTTTGCTGCCAGAGAGCAGGAATATGTTAAAAATGTTAATGTCTTACCAAAGCATGCTTCATTATTTTTGAATAATCCAGTGATTTTACGCCATTTAAATAAAATCAAGGATGCTGCTCCCCAGTTTATTTTGAAATGCTCCAGCTTTTCAAATCTTTTGCTCTGATATATGGAAAGAAAACTAATCTGAGGTTCTTCTTGTAGAATTTAAGTTGCAATTTGTTTTTTGGCTATTCAGTCACTGTTTATGTAAGGATGTATTGGGATAGGGCTGTCTGCCATGATATGGTAAAAAAAAAATAACATCTTTTCTAATAAAAATAAGATGCTATTTAAACAAGAAGTTAAAAGAAATCTATCCTCTCCATTGACCTTTCAGACTGTGGTAAGCACAGAACACATAGTGCCAATTTTATGACACAGTCGCGTCAAATAGATTGTCTATGATATATTTTAGTTGCAATTTCAAAGAAGGTTTCAATCGTGAGAGTTAGAAGGAAAAACTCATTCAAATGTGCTCTCGTTACTTTTTGTACAGTAACTTCATGGACCAACCACCTAACACCTAAGACATGCCATATGCAAGAACGTGCCCTTGACCACAGGGCTTTCTAGTTCATTTGCTTGAAGTACTCTAAATTTTTCCCATCGTTGCCCTGAGAAGTTACAAGCAAATCTGATGGTGATGTCAAAGTCTTAGAGGTGTCTGGCATTTGTTCGGATACTAGCCTGGCAATTTTGTCTTTTGTGTTTTTCCTTCCTCTCCCTCTTTTGCAGGCTTTATCTACTTAGGTGATGAGTGAGTTGCGGTGATTTCTTGTATCTACGTATATTAGGGTCCTTGCAGCAAAAGGGCTTAAATTTCAGAGGTGACCTGTGTACATTAAAACCCTGTAAATTTGGATTGTTTTCTTGTGATACAGTGTTCAGTAAATAAGCAATGAAGGACTCGCTTCAAATTCATTAGAAGGATCTGTACCACAGTTGCCGTTGCTGACTTCTGTGACAGAAATATTTCAAATACCTGGCTATAGACCAAGGAAATGCAGGCTTCAAAAGCGGCTCGTCACCGTGTGTGAAATCCCAGTCCTTGCAAAGCATAAGAATCATTAGTTGCTTTAGCCTGATATTAACATGACTCCTTTTCTGCAAAAATTTCTTCCCTGCGGTTGCTGTGTCTCTCTGTGCATATAGAGGAAAAGCATTGCTAGTGCCATCATTAGTGGACGGCATCTTTCTTTTCTTTTTAACGTGGGCTTCTATTTGCCGCAGAGGTGAAAGCTGCGGAAGCCTTCTGCCTTTGAAGAACTACTTAAGATGAAATGGTTCTGAAGTGCATTTAAGGGCGTTTACTTTAGGCACTTTATTTTTTTCTTTATTTTTATTCCTATTGGAATTGGCTAATGTTATTCATTAAACTAACAATTTCTCCCCTGCCTGTTCTTAAGTGTGACTTGTGACCTTGCAATCTGTGTATTTTGTCATCACAATGTGTTACCATGGAACTGATTTTGATGTCATGAATAAGGGCATTGTGAGTTTCCACGTTCCCAAGCATATTTGAGACACAGGTTTGGAAACAAAAATGACTTCACCAGTTAAATATTGTTAGATCCTATAGTATATCAAAGGTAAGAACACTTGTGCCCTATATTCCTTTACATAGAAGAATCTAAGGTTAGGAATTTCAAAGCAGGTATATACAAGAATGACACTACAAATAACATTTCACAAGATTAAATATTTTGTGAGAGCATTGAACTCTAACCCCTTTATATTACTGTAGACAAAAATCTTTCATATTGTTCGTGGAGACTTCTCAGACTGTCTAATATGGAGCCTATATAAAGAGGAAGAAACGCTGTCTGCATAACAGCGCTTGGATGCTGCTGGGACTTAACTCCTTCAAGACAATAACGGCCGAAGGGAATTTTCCGCCTGAGATCGCTCGCAGGCAGACAGAGGGCAATGTAACATTGAAGCTGAGAGTGATATTTGGGCATTTTTCAGAAGAGAGCCTTACACAATGCACAAAGGAAAAATATACTTTCCTTGTGCAGCAGAGCGCGTGTATTGCGTGCCTTAAATTAAACAGAAAGCAACGGTGATTTACCTACCAACATGACTTGACAATTGAATCCCTTGTCAAGCTGTTCCCCAGGGTGTTTAATTCATCACAGTTAAAGGGTTGATCAGATTCTGTAGTAATTAAAAAGTTTGAAAAGCCTCAAGTGAGGTTAAAATCCCGGGTTGCATAAAAAGTACTAGTGTATCAGTGACCTCGGACATATTTCTGTTTATTTGCTCTGCTATTTTTTTTTTCTCAGTTGAGACTTACCCATCCTTTGCATTTTACACTCTAGCCCGGTACTATTTTGCTCCTGGCACCAGGCAAATATGTCCTCATTAAGTAAAATTTATGCTAATACCATTCTGATTAGCCAGCAGTCATTGATATTCACTCTCATTAGCTAAATTGGTTCGCTGGAAGACATCCCACTGAGGATTTTTTTTTTTCTGTTTTAAGTGGAATATAAAATGTATGGATTCGCAGAGATGACAGATGATGATAATTATACCCTGTGTTTACTCGAGCAGTTTTTTTTTCCTAAAGGCTCCCAAAGTACTTTGCAGCATTTACATCTGCAAGGAGAGAGAAGACTCTTTTTTTCCCCTTCTGAGAAAGAGCCGTTGTCAGAAATACAGAAGCCGTTCTGGTTTCACTGTTATTAGGACAGATTACACAAAGGGATCTTCCATTCTGAATTCAGGAGCACTTTTTAATGAGGCAGAATGCAGGTCAGTTCATAGGAAATCTAGCTGGGGAATAAATTCAATTCATGCAGTAATGGGACTTTATACATACAATCTTTTTGGAGTAAACTTGCGACTCTGACTTACCATCTCTGGGAGCTTTGCCTGCAGTAATATTGCAAAATTAGCCTCAGTGTGAACCTTTCATCAAAATTACAAGGATTCTGTCAGCCCACTCTTACACATCTTGGTTGAGAGGACTAATAATTTCAGCTGAGAATTTTATTATGTTTTCTCGTGTTAAAGCATACACGATTAATTCAAGCCATGGCTTAATACAGTCTGGTATGATGCTGTGATGAATTAGCAACCATTTTCTGCCAACTCTTTTAAAGGGCTCTTGTTATGCAGGGATGACCAAGTAGGAAGCTGTTATTGCCAAGGTGTGATAATCTTGTCATTATCACTTTTAGGGCTAAGAGTATATTTCTTTGTATCGTAGCCTCCATTTCAAGTGCCAGATGGAAAGCAGTGATCCTAACGCCTTACATTCTTAGTTATATTAAAAAAAAAGGTCTCAATAGACATCTGTCTCCATATGCAGGCATATCTGTCCTTTAGAAACTCTGCCCCTATATTCATCTGATAAAGCTCTTTTTACCCTTAAATATTGGTACTGTGTATACTCTGTTTTCTTTTAGAGGGAAAAAATTTCTCTGGTCCATTGAATCCTTGACCTCACTAGAAGGATTATAAACAAGGATGTCTTTTCATACTGATTTTATACCTTTTGAATCTGTAATCAATACTACTTCATTTCGGCTGCCAACCAGCAAGCAGATGGCAGCAACCATTGACCATTGGCAACGGCACGATGGGAAACGCTGGCCTACAGTGACCTTCGACTGGGCTTGAAATTCCTTGGTTTGTCTTTGTCTATTGCCCACCGCCGAATAGTTCACATCACTCCTGTGCAATAATTGCCGTGTTTTCACATATGCTCTTCCGTTTCAAATCGTCTCACTCTTTCGTCTCACTCTTATATTGATCTAATCTTTTCTTCAGTAATCAAAACTAATTTCACATCCAAAAGATGCTTTGGAGGGGAGATCTGTGACCACAAACAGTAACATGAAACCACCCAGATGCAGATAAATTGCCATTCTCCCTCACTGCGCAGAGAAATTGCGTCCTAATAGTACGGCAATTACTTTGTTTCCATGGTGATGTGTGTGCGTGAGAGCACGCTATAAATTATGTTTGATGTTTATAAACAATTCCATTTATACTGAATTATACATACTATTTGTATGCTAATATCTGAGATGCACATCCAGTTATCTCACAGCAATAGAATAGCAAACAGAAAGCTGAAAGTTTTGGGAGCACTGCAGTGATGAACCATGTGATTTTTTTTTTTTCCCTGCGTTTACATCCAAAGCAAAAACTACATGAGCTGAATCTGTTTCCTTATCATATGGTATACACTTAATAACTGAAAAAAAAAATACTAGAAAGAAGATCTCACAGAATTAACAGATTTTTTTGCTGCTCATCGTCATTACTATACCGGGGTTTTGTCCCAGAAGGTACAAAACATTTTGGTTACAATTCAGCAAACCGTTTCTGTGCATGCTCATTTTTAAGCCTGTGAAGTGATAAAATATCTTAGTTCAATGTCCTAAAATGCCTTTCTTTCCCCGTTATTGTTTAATAGCAAAATATTTTCTGTGTTTTCTTTTTGGCACTGAACTTTCACGAATACTGCAAAACCAACAAAGTACCGTCAGCATTTGCTCAAGTAAGGTAATAAATTCACTTCAGTAGAAGCTTGTTTGCTAGCCACAAATAATTGTCAGGGACAAAATGGGGCTATTACTACTATTTAATATGGCCGCAAGAACAGTTGCAGTGAAGGCAAATTTTAAGAATACGCATGTGAATAGCCACCGGCAGGTAGAAACGCGCGGAGGAGGGCGCAGCTCTGAAACGAAGGCGTGCTGTCAATAGCAACACGTTAGAGGCACGAAGGGAATCCCTCCTCCTTCCTCCTCCGTGGCTGGGGAAGCACAGTTCACTTCTGCAGCTCCTTGGCCACCGGCCAGCGCGATTAAAACGCTGCACCCTACCTCGGCGTGCTTTAATTGCTGCCTACACACTTTGCGAGTGGTATTTGTACTTGTTTAGCTTGGGACCTTTGATAGGCTTAGCAGCCAGGCTGGAAAAGGGAAGCAAACACAAGCGAACAAATTTATGTTAACAGACGGTAAGTGTTCGTACTGCATAACACCTGTGGGCAGACACGTAGACAGCGGTGGGTATGCCATTTAAACAGCAAGAGAGTGCCATTTACCCATTGTTTAGGAGTAAAAGGAATACATTGCATTAAATTTGTTCTTTGGCAGTCATCCCAGTCAAACTGCCATGCTGGTTAGCTGTGGACGCCCCTGTATTTACATTAAAATAGTTTGGAAAATTTCGCCTTTATTCATGCCCTGAGTATGCAAACATGATCTCCTCCGCGCGAGCTGCAGGCGAGGCGGCGAGGTGTGCCGAAGGCTGGGCTTACGCCTCTCCGGCTCCTCGGTCCGCGCCGTGGCTGTTTGCTGGCGGCAGGGCAGCCTCCCAAGGGCAGCGATCCCGGTCCGGTCCCCTGAGCGGATGAGGTCCCCCGTGCCTTTGATTTCCTGACGCATGCCACTGCCAAAACAACACAAATGGAATATTTACTTTATTAACTGGGGCGAGGGGGTGTTTGTTGTTTGCCTCATCCGCATCTGGAGTGACTCTGCAACCTGTGCTGAAGATGTGTAACAACACGCTGTCATGGCAGCACGTTTATTTTGCACTGACCTGTCACTGGTCTTGGAAAGGAAGACACTTGCCACCGCCTTTTGGGAAAGCACCAAGAAAACAAATATGACACAAGGCTTTCCAATTAATAGAGGCTGAATATTGTGGGATTCAGTAGGAAGCTGTTAGCATTATGACAGGGCTGCAGTGTCACTTGAGAAGAGCCCTGTGCTTGTGCACCGACTGCATCTCCCTCTTCTCTCTCAAATAATTTCTCCATCATTGGCCACCGAGTGCTCTCCTGAGCTGGTGCCGTGATAAGCAGAAATGACCGCACTGATGCCAGAATGCTGGTTTTCCAGCAGTTCGCCTGTAGCTCCCAAAATCAAGCCTTGGAGACTTGCCTTCTGCCCTCTTCTCCCCCAGAGGATGCAGAAGCGGTCACCACGCGACGGCGCGGAGAAGTCGAGCGCTTTTCGTGGCTGAAAATAACTCTAGCCATGAATTGCCTATGGTACGGCTGTTGGTATGAGTATTTGTGCGTTTCGCAAATGGCTGTGGTGATGTTAAAAGAGCCGTGCTAGTCTGTGCATTGCCACACCTGGCCTGTGCTCCCTGGCTTCCCAGGTTTGAGTTGGTCTCCCTGAAGTGTCCTCTGCTACACCTGACCTCAGGTTCAAGTTCTACCAGGGTTTTCTGAATGAAGGAAAAGGGGAAACTACCCAGTCATTGGGCAATATTTCACAAACGAGATCTCAAGTCTGGCCAGTAAGCTCTTATTTAATCACTGGTGTTTATTTTAAAACTGTGAGAGAATATGACAACCTGGCTTTGTTTTAATATTAGGCTTCTACTATTTAAATGTTGTTTTCTTTGGGGTTTTTTTTTCTTTATATTCCCACTATCTTTTAAAAAATACTCTTAACACCTTTTGGCTTTATATATTTATCCAAGATGAAGCTGTCGGTATATTCCAGTTTTGTTTGTTTCAGGTATCTGAACTTGGAAGATTGACATCTTATAATATATAGTATATAACTGAGAAGGCTTAGAGAGAAGAAAAAGAAGGAGCTGTCTTCTTTTGGAACTGGAATATGAAACTCCACCACTGTCACATGGTTGGTCTTTTTACCAAAGTAGGAGGGGAAGAAAGATTATGGGCTGTATTTGAACAGAAACATTCAAAAAGATAACATGCTCCTTAAGCTAGGAGTAAAATGATTTTCCCATCATGCACACACACACAAAAAGAATCCTGAAAAGTATTCTCTTTCCAAGGGAGCACAAAAATTTATAGTTCTGGGATTTCTTGGATCTAAGATAAGGTCTGGTTTGGACCAGCCAACTTATTTCATTCTGATAGTTGTGAAATCTTTTTGTTTCTTGTTTCTTTCCCTTTTTTGAGCTTTCAGCTTAAATATACTAAAATATATAATTAAAATTAAATAAAAATGAAGACATTGAGGAAGCCTACTGTAAAAAGTTTTCTTTCTTGCCAGTGTCACATTTTTGTGATCAATTTGAGAGATTCATCCCAACTCTACCTTATTTTGATCTTGATTAACCTCTCTTTTTTCACCAAAGAAAAATTTTTGAAACGTTCTCTCACAGGTTTGGGGGTTTTTTTTCCAACCAAGGTAAGTGTGTGCACCTGTTATAGGACAGATGAATGTGTGCAACCCTGCCAGCCTCATGACTGCTGCAATCGTATACTGAGTAGGATCTGTGCTAACATTACTGTTCTGCACAGACTCCATCTTTTCAGTAGTTTCAATTTTTTAAGCTTCATGTGACTGCTTTTATGATTCTTTTTTCTTTCTGGTGCTTCTGTTGAGTGTGTAAGCTACATTATCATTTTGAGATTAATCCTGAAAATGCCTTGTTGAGAGCTATTTTTTTCAATAGCTGAATTACTGAAAGGTAGTAAAACATGGGAATTCTGCTAAACACAAAGCTTTTAAACAAAAAGTGTTTCGAAACTTTCAAAACTGAAATGGGATATTTAGGATGAGGTGTTCAAAAGTCAGAGTCAGAGGGATTTAATCACTTTTGAAGCCAGACTTAGAAAACCCTCTCATTTATGTCATGGCATCTTCTAGTCCAGCCCTGCTGGACATAGAGTCGGAGCTGAATTTGGTGATAACCGTCACCTTTGACAAGTTTCAAGTCGGGAGCTTGAGCAGGGCCTAATTTGATTTATTGCTCCTTAAACTGATGCGGCTTACCTTGCAGTCATCCACGGTTGAAGGGTAAGCTCAGTTCCCTCCTCTTCCAGCTGGAGACAGTGGGAGCAGGCAAACACTTCACTGCTCTGAAGTGCCAGCAGAAAGGCTTTCGGGACTGTGGCCAACACCCTCTACAAGTACTTTTTGGATCCGTCTCAGCTTGAGTAGAGACATTTGAACAGGCATCAGCTTGTGAGGGAGTGTAGCTAACTAAAAAGCTGAAGTGGAGAAAGAAGCTCAAGTGAACCTATCTAGGGAAAAGAGGCGTCTCTTGAATGCAAAAGGTTTTAATCAGAAAACTGAGGGTACTGTTTTTGAAGGAAAGCAAATAGAGGTCCTCGGAAAAGCATCCATTTGGCTGGTTTTTAAAAAATTTGATTCCTGTTTGTTCTCTTTGCTGGTGGGTAGTTAGGGATGGGGAGAAAATTTCAGGAATAACTGAAAACAAAAATTGTCAGTGCTGGTAGTTTCACTAAATGTTTTACATATACATGAGTTGCTCATACAGAGTCAACGACTACAAAAACGGTTCAAATACTAGTAGAGGGCATCTGACATTAATTCTTAATTTCCACCACAGGAAACCATCGCCAAAGGGGTGTATGACCTCTTGTTATCTGCTTGTAAAAATGTGTTGAATGAAAATGAGTACTGCCCCTCATTTTAAAAAGTGATATGATTTGAAAAATATGCACTGATTAAAAATAAACATTTTCCACCCATACATTATCATTTTAATATTAAGTTTGCAAATACAGTCAAATCATACAGTAGCACTACCGGGGAGTGTTTATGGCTCATTGCTTCCTACTTCAGATCTTTGAGACTGAAAGCTGGTATTTACACATACCTCTAAAATGGTGATATCTCTAGATGAGCTAATGGGAGCATTACGTGCACTCAGGAGTTGCTGTTTTATGAGCCTGAAGACTAGAGAAGCTGAGAATGAGTAAAGTCGTTGGGAACAAGGAAATTTGATGTTCTGGCCTGATGCCTGTATCCTTTTGCTATTACTTTTTCCTTTTATAAAATGAATTTGATAATTTTATTGGATATCACATTCTATTTCATGGAAACTTTCAGCACAGAATATGTGGACTGTTGCAAAGGGTTTGGAGATGGAGAGTGCTAGGGGTATAATTAGTCAGAATTAGTGTGGGTGAAAAAAATCCAGGATATTCAACTTCTGTAAAGAGACCTTCAACCAGAATAAAAGAATCTTGTTCAGAGGCTTATACCAAGAATAAAACGTATTATTAATGCTTAGGAGTGGCTCTGTTTGACTAAGAAAATGCCATTAGAACCAAGTATTTATGACTAAACACACTTGAATAGAAAACATGCAGAGAAAACTCTCGGTAGTTCATTTGTCAAAAACTGGCTGAACTGTAGCCCTGTAATAATTATGTACTGGATATCACAGGCAAAGAAGCTGGTGACCACAAACTGACTTCCTCATTCCTTCTCCTTCCTCCAGGAGTGGTTTGGATTAGGTAGTCAGCTGAAACTTCCAAAGCACATATTTTCTTACCGTGCTGCTGCGACCTATCTCCAGGTATTTCTTGCTTAGATTCCCACTAAATGCTTTTCTTTTCCCCCCTTGTGTCCATGAAATGAAAAGTTTATCGGTGCATTGACTTAGTTAAATGCTTCCCAAGTCCCCCTGCATGCGTGCACAGAAACACACACACAAATGCACAGAGAGGAAAGCAACCTATGCACTGAAAAAACACGACTGGGCATTGCCGAACGTAATCCAACAACTCTCTGGTTCCTTGTCCTGAACAACAGATATTCTGTATCACCTTATATTAACAAACAAAAGACTTTTTCCCACGCCATTATATATTTACATTAGCCTACTGTTCAAGCTTGGCATGTTAGCTTCCTAAGACTATTTGATCCCAGATGAAGTTCTGTGCCAGAATTGCTGGAACAAAATGCAGTGGGCAGACAAACCTGTCCTGCTGCATTGCTTCTAGCCTTTTAAAAACAGAAAGCATTTGTCTGACTCATTACTGTAAATGTACTAACAGAGCATACCGGTGATGATTTTCTGACTGAAAGTGCCTACATCTGCTCAAAAGGTTAACACGGGTGCAAAGTAAGTGCATATCATGACACATTTGTTGATACCAGCCAGGGGCAAATATTAAGTAGCTTATCTTTTAAAGAGAGAGATAAGGAAGAAAGGTTGTGAGGTGCTTGCCAGTAAACGTATATTCATCACAACTGATGCTCCCATGCATTGCAGTAACCGCGGCAGGCAGGGCTTTTAATTAGAGCCCCTGACCGAAAAGCAGGACATCTGAATTGTAGCCCTGACTCTTGACTTTTGCTGGGGCCTTTGGCAAGTGATTTAGAGCTAAATTAGGCTGCCTCCTCTTCCTGGGGGGGGGGGGGGCTGGGGAAGGGGGTGTTCACACATCTCCATTTTCTCCAACTGCAAAATCAGAGCTTTTTTGCTTTTCTTTGAGACCTACAAACAAAAAGACCTACAAATGAAAGAAAGAAGTGTTATCAGGTGTTCTTATGATGCTGATGGCACAGTGCATCTGGAAGGAAATGTGGAAAATTTGTATCCCTGTATTTCAGTAAGAGGCCACAAAATCCACTCCCCTTGAAAAGGGGAAAATTGAGGAAGGATCTTAGAGAAATTGCTCTGAATATCTGCAGTGTGTATTTTTCAAATACGCACACACATATATTTATATATTTTACTATATTTACATATATTTGTATGTGTGTGTGTGGAAATACGTGTATGATGTGTGTGCATATCAGGCTTTTTATTTGGGATATACAATGCAATTTGAGAAGTGCCTTTTTTCCTCTCTCTGGGTAGGTCAATGTTTTTTTAAGTAGCTATGTGTATATTTCTTTGTCTTTAAAAGATATAGTACTTACCCAGAAAGGTGTTGAGACAAGTAACCGTATCCTGTGTGATGGCTAGCATTACTGAGAATACACGACTGTTAATGCCTTTTTAACAAGCCTAACCTGCAGGCTGAACTCGGCTTCAAGGCAGGGTGCAATCCATGCAGGTAATTGGGATGCAGCCGCTGCGAGAGCCTTTTGGCGTAGCCTGATGTGCTCAAGAACAGCAGCCTGGATGCGCTTTGATGAAATAACCAGGAGAGCTGCAATGCATACCTGTTAGGATCCTTCACCACCAGTATCATAATACTATTAAACCTTCACCCCGTGGATTAAAGTTCTCTGCACAGCGCAAATCCTAAGAGGAAGTCAAAATCATAAATAAGCCGCTTTGTAGGAAACTGCTTCATCAAATCACTGGATAATAGCCCGGCTTCTACAATTCTCTTTGAAATCATTTCTGCGGGGAAACAGTTCATGCATAAAATCAGGAGCTGGAGATTGGTTGGAAGAGACGAGAACAGGGTGGCAGTAAAAAGGAAAAGCAAAGCCAATTTCACTGACATAATAGAGTATCTATTCCACAACATGTAAAATAATAAAGCTTGCAGTTTAAAAAAAACCTAAGGAAAATATAATTAGTGCCCAAGAGCAGCTGAGGCAAACAGTAGAGGGGAAATGGGAGTTCATTCACACGACACAATTTTTGGTGCTTAATTTCAGCAGATAAATTATCCAGCGCGTCTCCCTGGGGTTTCTCTCTGGTTGAGAAGAAGGAGAGGGTCCATGTAACACCTCCCCCGGAGCAAGTTCGCTCTCTCTATTGTGGAGAGAGTCCAGAGAGGCTGTCAGCTCACTTAGCCTGTCTTTTAGTCTTTTAAGTTGAGTGGTGTGAATAGTCTTCAAAATGCCTTCGGGTTTCCCTTTACCCAAAGATTGAGGGAATGCTCCTTTTCATTCTCAGCCACAGGAATTAAACAATAAGATCAAAATCTTGTAATCTCCTTGGGAATTCCTTTTAGCTGTATGGGATCTAAAATGCTGGTTTTCCCCTAAATTGCTGGGCAAATGAAGGCAGAGGCTAATCATACAGCTGGCTTTCGATGCAAACATTTCCACTGTCTGGTGTGGTGACATTTGTTTGGGATCGCCTATAAAACAAATATCTTAATCGTTTTTAATACCTATGCACAAGTTTAAATGTCATTAAGCTGGTCCCTCATTGGTCTTATGGTCTGTTTACAGAATAAGAGGACCTGGAACCAAAAGTAAACTTTATTATTCCCATTTTTTTGGCTTTCCATAGTACCAACTTATGGAAAGGACCATCCTGTAGAATAGAATCACGCTAGGTCTCCAAACAGGTAATATTTAGTGTATTGCTTTCAGTAAAAACAGCACGACTGAAGATTTTTAATTTACAGCAGTATTATTCCCTCTGCCTCAGCGCTCTGTGGGACACATTACAAACAGCAACCATGTATTATGTGAAAACTGCCCTCCTTATTCTTCATCAAACAAGCTTTTTAAAGCACATATATCTGTACTGCAGGAATGTGCAGGGAAAAAAAATCCTAGATCTTCATTTAAAAAATGAGATGCAAATTTTAAATTTGCAACTTCATCTCCCTTCTCAGAAAATGATCCCCTACAATTTCTTAATAGCAGCTAAAACACCAAAAGGAAAATACTTGCCAGCCTTTGGGCGTGCTTGTTCTCCAGAGAAACAGTCTGAATGTGCAGAGATGCAGACGGGGACTTTGGATTCAAGGGGAAAAAAGTTTGTGGGTGAAGTTCAGCCTACAATGCGGTTTGTTTTGCCTGCAGGAGGTTTCTTACAATGTCAGTATCACAAACTGGAATTGCGTACAACTTCCCCTGCCTTTCCAACTTTGACGTTCTTTTCCCTTAGACATAGTTTTAGTTGTGTGTATCCCACATGTCCTTGCGGCCATCACTTGGAGAGAAGAATGTTGGGTCTTTACTGTACCACTTACAGTACCACCTTCACTGTGGGAACTGTCATTGCAACAAAAGGTCTGAAGAACTGGAAAGGAAACGTGCAGTCATTCTGTCCAGTTATGAAAATTGCTATGAATGCAAATTATCTCTAGCATTATAGAAAGCATTTTCTGTTGAATGCCAATAGTGCCTTCAATAGTGAAAGGCATATTGAGTTATTTGCATGGGAAAGCTGGTATAAGGGGCGGTCTTGATTTGTTACATTCAGTATCACTTTTGAGTTTTAACCTTAAACTAAGAAAGAAATCCATGGAAATATGTTTGAAACTTTAAGTGACCTACTTGCAACATGCTTTAGATTTGTTAAAAGATTTGCAAACCTTTTGATGAGTTTCATCTACTTTCCAGATGTCATCATAGAAAAGAATGTAGTATTACCGTTTGCTATAAAAACTTCCTGCAGCTCTATTAACAAGTTTCCCATGATGTAATTAGAAAGAAGGTGCAGTGTTTTCTTTGGCATCTGTGGGTAAAATGCTGTGCATGCTTATACTGCTATAAACCCAGGGCAACTCAGTTCATTTTAATGAAGTTGTTTTGGACTTGGTTCATGTGGAATTTGGCTATACCTTTATCTATAGCTGGATATCTTCCCCAAGGGGCAAATACAACAAAGGTTGTGCGTTTTCTTTACATTTCATATCGGAAAACACTATTCTCAGTATCAAGGAGGTTGCTACTATTCTGACCAAGGTAAATGCTGTAAAATCTTTTATGTCCAGATTCAGCTAGGTTTTCAGATGTGTCCATGACTTGCTTGGATAAGCTGGAGCATGTGCAAGTGCTGAAGTCAGGGCCTTCAAGCCTTTGCTTTACACCTCTTATTCCTCTTTCTTTGCTAATCTGTTACGTGAGCTTCATGGTCAAGAACCGGTTTGGAGTCTGATGCTACATTTCTATCACAAAACATTTATCTCCTCCTCATTTGAGCCACCCAAAGTCTCTCGCAGTAGCAAGGTTCGTGCTAGTGCCAGTTTCTCTGTACCACTGCTGTAGATGGATGACTTTGGACTTTGATACCAAACACAGGCATGTTCGTTACTGTTTCTCACAAAACACAAAAACTGCTTTGGACTTGGAATCTGCCTATCATTTCTCATCCAGAGAAGCCTGTACACAAATGGCCTTCCCATAAGGCCTTGTTGCCCTCTTTCTTTTTTCTAAATAAATAACAAACAAAAAGAAAGGGAACTAGAAGGGGAAAAAATTAAGTTTTAATGGAAATACATTTCATCTTTTGCTTTCTGCTTGCCATAAAACATTAACGTAGTAAACAAATTGATCTTTGCTTTTAAATTCTTTAATAACATACAGTATTTTGAGTTTTAGCATGGCTAAGGTATGGTTAAACCACGTTGTGTTGCTGGTCGCATTCAAACCTCTATTGTCACAGTTCTTTGACATCAGACTACATTTTTTAAAATGAAAGTTGTGTGTAACCCACTTCTGTTCATAGACACCTTCATTAAAAGGTCGCCATTTTGGGGGGACATTTCAGTACTTTAGTGGTAGTGGTGTTTTCTGACCAAAACTGCTTTTTCTTGGGACATAGTTCAAAGTTCATGCATTTTTGTGGTCAGCCCCTGCTTTGTGCCATACAGTACCTTTCTTAATGCTGCACCCCTACATGAGCAAAGCTTTTATAGGATGCTCTGAAATGTTGTATTCTAGACAGCTAATCCAATCGTAGGACTGTTACAATGGTGTTACAGTAGCTGACAGAGCTATTTGAAATAGGGGTATGCAAAAAAAAAGAGAAAGTGTCACTTTGGTCCACTTTTCAGAGTGGTTGGTGTTATAATATATAACCTTTTTTTTTCTTTTTTAATGCAGTGTAGTTCACAATAATTTAAAATACTCTATAGACATTTAAACGATATACAATAATATAACTTAATTGGATTCCTCAATTGTACTTAACAAATACTATTCTAATATATTTACAGTATCTAGTACCATAAGACTGTGCATTACTGTGCTTGGGAGCTTTATTTGCTTCCTGTCAAGAATGTAGTGAAAGTACAGTATATCACTATTATTCAACAACAATACCCATGAATCAAAAGGACTTTAAATTATATGGAGCGACTCTAGCATTTTGGGGGGCCCCTGTTGACTTCTGTGGAGTTGCACTCATTCACACCAAGGCTGGTATTTAGAAACCAACAGCAACAACAAAAAAAAATGAGCTCTTCAATTTTGGATTGCTCCGTGGGAGACTCATCAAAGGGTTCTGATTTTCAGAGGGTAAGTGCTTGGGGTCAGAAGGCAGGTCCTCATGAGTGTTCAAACGAAGGTCCCCAGGTGATGAGTGACTTTTGATAATACAGGTCCATAAAATACGGAGGTAATCCTGGCTCATTCACGTATCCAGCACGGGAGCTGGCAGAGCGGTAGCTCCGCCAGCCCCTTGCCCCAAGAGCACCATGTAGTGTGACAAGTGCTCCCATGTCAGCTGGGGAGGGCTCAAGGCTGTGCAGCCCCTCAATAAAAGTAATAAAATGAAACAAAAGCTAGAAATGCAGATATGCAGACGTTGTTAGGAAATTTTTAATCCAAGTTTTCAGAAAATCAGGTAGGGACCCTTGCTACAAGCAAACATTTTCATGATTAAATGTGCTGTGTTGTAAATGGGCATATCTGGCTCTTGGGGTTAAAAACACTAGGTTTTACAGTAGTAAAATATCTGAGGATTTTTTTTAAAAACTCTCATAGGGAAAAGGTGTGTGAATTATAATTGAGTGCTGGTGTAAAAAGTCAGCTTCTTTCTTGACATTCATCTATTTACCAGGGGGTACATTATTGCCAACCTTAGAATAACAACAACACAGACTAACCCAAATTTTAGCTTTCTTACACTTGTGAAGCCACCACAGCTCACAGGTTGCAGCAACCTAGAGCTCAGTTACCATATTTTTATTAACTCCTCAGTTCATACTGAGCATAAATTATTTAAAACTATTGGCAATATTAACTTTCAACCGTTAAAGGCAAAATGCAATGCTTGGAAGATCCTGCCAGTGCATTTGACGGCAAAGCAAAACCTTTATTTGTCGAAGCATGTCTTTGTATCCTAAAACTCCCTACGAGGAGCTGAGGGCAGGTGCTCCACGCCTCAAGCCTGAGTCTAAAAAGAGTCATTCTTATTCAGGAGGCAAGCAGGAAAAGTCTTTATCAAGCATTTGTAACCACAGTTTCGCGTGATCTTTTTGCTCAGTTCTGGTAATTGCTTAAGGCCTACAGTAATTGAACTCTCTAATAGTGGAGTGACAACAGATCAGTAGCATTGAAGAACTTAGGGAGAACCAAATACAAAAATCATAAAGTCAGAGTTCCAATAAGTTTACATTTAGTACAGAATTAAGACATAGCTACCCGTTAGTGCTTAGAATTTTTTGATACTATTAAAAACATAAATAATTATTTTTAATGTTCATTCAAAGAGTTCCAGTGTCACTGGCAGCTGATGTAATTTTGTGAACGTTATTTTTTTCCAAACTGATAGTGGAGTATTTCCGCCATAGATTTTGTCTCCCTACCAGTTGTTTTCTCTCTACCTGCTTTCTTAGAAATTTAGTTTTTTGCAGCAAGACTGCTGTGTTCTAGTCAGTGAAGATTTCATTTCCTTAAAAAAAAGTCTTTATTTGCACAGGGCTCGGTGGTTTTGTTGTTGTAAAATAGGAGAAAGTGTCTTTTTCTTTTAAATTTCATGGGAGCTGCAATGCAATCAGCTTCTCTGATATGTATAACTTAAAACACTTACTAGGAGAACTCTACAACACCCAGATTGTAGTTTAAAAAAAAAAAAAAAAAGAGAGAAAGTATCATGTGGTTGTCAACATCACCTTAATCCTGTTGCCCTTGTTTCCAAAGCAGTTACAACAGCCAGCCAGCCAAAATGCACCATCCTTAGAAGTGTAAGTAGTGGGGAGGGATTGGTTGTTGTGGTGTTGGTTGGGGTTTTTTTTCCCAAAGAAGATTAGATGTGCAAAATGATGCTGTCGTCGTTTGTTGTACTCCACTTTCTTCACTCGTGGTGATTTGTTCTGTTCATTTGCAATGTGATGCCATTATTTGCAGGTGAACACCTCTGTCCGCTCGCTACACGTGTTGCACTTCACAAAGCAGCACCAGTGGAATTTGCAATTACATTGCCACACCTTGGTGTACTGGTGTGTGTTGTACCCTCTTCCACAGCACATCATGTCGCACCCATCCGCATTGGGAGAGGTACGGTTGCAGAGTCGTCCCTGGGTACCGACGCTCCCTGTGGAAGCATCTTCCTCACAGTAGTTGGGTGACTTTTCGATATACACTAAATCCGTTTCCATGGGTTTCTGGTAACTCTTTATCTGCTTGATCTTCAGGAAGGTTGGCTGTCTTAGTCTACTGGCTCGTACCACCTCCACCTGCACTGCAGCATTGTATTTCTCTTTCAAAATATATCCAATCTCTCTGAATTTAGGAAGCGTGGTCCAGCAGGTCTTAGTTGTACAGGAACCTGAAACTCCGTGGCACTTGCACTCCAATTTCATTCTCTCTTCGAGAACCTATGTGTACAGACATTTGCATATTGTTACTGCAGGAAAACGGTATTGCAAGCTTGCCTACATCTCAGTCTGTTTAGTTCATATGAATATTCTTTACTGGGGTTGAAATTTTTCAAATGCATGCTCATAAATCTTCTCACCTCCCAGCAGAATGCTTGTAACACATTTTATTTTACATGGCGCTTGATCGGAAACACAGCGTTTTGTCATTTTATTAGAAACATCTGCATTCTGTTTCCAAATATTGGAGAATATTTACTTAAATTTCAGAAGACGTGTCTTTAGAGCCAAAGTAATTCATGGGACTCCGGTGACTTAAAAAAAATTTTTCAAACCATTTTCATTTTGAAAACAGAAGAAAAAAAAATGGTTTAAGTTTCAGAATATTTAATCTTAATTGCTTTAAGTGATGTTCAAAGAAAGTTTAAAAAATTTTGACCAGCTTTAATATCACAGAGCAATATATACTGTGTGGCCGAATAGGCATTCACGTTCACTGCATAATTAAGAATTTCGCCTATACCGGCAGTGGTAATACCAGCATACCTATTAATTATTCCACAGAGCACTCCATCCTCTTTAAAAGCAGCACTCCTTGCAGTATCTAGCCCAAATATCAAGCAAATGTTCACCCACAAATACATTTTTTGCACCAGGGCAACAGTTGCGCAGCATTAGAGGAAACACAATCCACTGAAGGGTCCTGCTAAGCGGTGAGCCAAAGAGAAGTGAGAGTACTTATTATTGCTATTGCTAGAGGAGGTTAACCTGGAGGAGGTCAATCCAGCATCAGATGGTCCCTATAAGGGACCCAGACTGGCGGGCGCTTGGGCTCAGGCTCCACTCTCGACCTCCCACCGCCGCCGCAGCCAAGCCATGCCACGGCGGGCACATCCCTCCGTCCCCAGGCAGGGCCGCATGCCTGGGGGAAGGCAAGCAGATGCCCGCCTGCTCCATGTGTGCGGCGGAGGGGAAACCGGCCTCACGGAAGCGCCTCTCTGTTTTTCTGCCCTCGCGCTACCACTTAAGCCTGGCCACAATTACACCCACAGTCATCATTAGCTTATGAAAATCAAGACCTAAGAACAAAGCAAACTGATCTTTCCCCTTTGCAATGGGATGCTAACAAAGAAATATGAGCTACTGAGCTTGTCTTAAAGCATTACGGATGCTGCAGACCATCTCCTGTAGTGGTTTCGTTGCAGATCCCAGAACATGACTGAAATGGGCAGAGGATAAAAGGGCCGAAATCTGAGTACAATGGCGTAATGAAGTAGAAGGGAAGTAAAAAATGCTTACTGCTTAAGAAACTGGCCTTAAAATAAAAGCTATACAGAACTGGTTATCCCTGCAAATAGAGGGCACCCTCCTGAGTTGTTTGAGTTTCACTTAAATTGTATGTTTTGTTTTTTCCCAAATTTCTGGGGTTTCAATATTGAAGAGAATATTTAGTTTTGATTCGCCCTTGCCAACATACAGTAGCAAGTACAAGATAGCTGAGCATCCTATTCAGAAATACCTTAGACCTTCTGGAACCACAGGCTTTTCCCAGGTCAAGGTCAAGTTAGTCTTTCAGAGGCAGAAAAGGTGATTTCCAGGAAGGTTTACTAGATTAGGGAAAAGCTACTATCGCTGCAATTACTCTAAAAAGAAAATCAGCAAGGCTATGATGAGCTGCTTTTTGTGGACACTGGAAAGGCCACTGCTCTCCAACAAACGGTATCATCTTCCTGTCTTCCCTACAGAAAAAAAAAAGAAGCTGGAAAATTTGATGCCTTCTGCTGTGGTGGCTGCATTTCAGTAGCAGTGAGTAGAGGGATGGCTTATGAAATACTCCAGGGTCTTTCAGGATTCCTCTGTCTCTACCTCATGCCTGTACAGAAGGATGTGACTTTTTTCAAAGACCCCCAAACAAGATTCCAATCCTGTTACACAAATCTGGGTTAAAATAATCCATCGATATTTAGATGTGCATGTATATATACACATAAACATATGTATATATACACACATATATATACACATAAATTGTTTATAAGTTTTGCTTGGTATTGCTGAAATACTTTTTTTTTTTAAACTATCCTGTTTCTACAGCTCTCTCTTTCAACCACTGATCAACATACAGTTGCAGCCAAAAACACTGCAGCAAAATCCGTGACAAAAGGTGGATGGAGGCAACCTTCACCACAAAGCACTATAGGATCTAAGGACTTCCAGGAAGGCATTACTAATGGGATGGATCTGCTCCCCTTCTCCCTAAGTAGCAAGCCTTGGTGAAGAGCAGGCTTGTGGTTTAGTACGCATTTTGTCAGGTTCTGCACGTGTTTCTGATGTCTGGATTTTGGTTGAAAAGGTCAAGTCAGTAACTCGCTCAGAGTGGGAGGAGGTGAAGCTTGTGAGGCTCCTTATTCTTGTGTGGGCTTGACGCTCTGGACGCTGTTCTAAGGAGCCTCCATCTCTGTCACTGATGTGCTTCCCTGCTACAACAGAAAGTGTCGTTGTTCCTGAAGGAACAAAGATATCACCCATGCTGGTGTCCTAGGTGGTACCTTTGTGTATGTACGTTTATATATGGATGTGTGTGTGCAGTTGGTTGAGATGCTGCCATTTATATACAGCACTGCTTGGCACCCTCTGTAGTACAATCTCCAGCAACTTTATCCTAAGTCTTGATTTCTTTTTTTTGTTGTTGTCTTTCTGACGATCCAGTTTCGTGAGTCATTTTTCTGTACAGAAGTCTGTTTTCACTGCTGTATTTTTTCAAAGGTTCCCACTGTTTATGATGGTGGAAGAACTTGCAAATGCAAGCCACGCAGGCTCAAAAAAGCAGAAGTTTCAAAAAGTATTAATTCATGATCCTGAAGCCAATCTCGCAGGTTTTTTTATTTTTTTGGAGGCTTCTCTCATGAATGTGGAATGCTTGGGGTTACAACACTGAGCGCAGGCCCAATCATCAGGTAGTTAAATTCCTGAATGCTATAATTTGTGTGCCCACAGTCAGCTGTGGGTATAGAATTGTGCCCAAAAACTTGGAGGTCAGGGAATACAAGGCCCAAACTAAGCAGATTCTAAGCAAGATTTTTTTTCCCTTTCCACCCAGATGCTGCAGAGCGTTCCTCTTTGCTGACAAGCCAGCACACTCCAGCTTTCCCAGAGGTATGTCTGTAAAGCCCCATGAGGTGCCACGCGGAGGTCCCCACAGATGCCCTGCCGCTGCTGCTCTGCAGCTTACCGAGTAGATGGCAAGCCGCACCTTGCTGCGTGGTATCTCGAGCAGCTTTCCACTTGCCAGCAAGGTGCCACTGGACCTGGCAAAAGTGGCAGGATTTGACCCTGTTCGCTGTGAATGAAGAGCAACTAATGTTTTTCTTCCTAAATGTCCCCTCCCTTCAGTATTCCTCAGCAAAATTCCCATCAAAGCTTTGACCCTGAGCCTTAAAGGTACTTATTTACTCAGATCTAATACATTATGCCAAGCTAGATGCTTGATTAAAGATTGAAAATCATTAGCTCATACGACCCACTCTCTCAGCAGTTTCATTTGTCATATGTCAGTGCCTCGTATCTAATCTTGAATGGTTTACAGCAAGATCTACCTCCCAAAGCAAATTCCCATCGTTGGACTGTGCTGCCTCAGACTAATCGTAGGAACATTCCTTAGGTCCCTTTTCCACATACAGGCCCACTCCCACCCCAGTATCATCTTGCCAAGTAAAATTTTCTAACTACTGCTACTTTGTTAAATGAATTGTGAAATATAATGTCAAAGCTTTCTTATCCCACATATTTTTATACCTATATAAATCATACACTGAAAATGCAATTTGAGGGTAGTCCGCTGCCAGTTAAGTAGAAAAAGACTTGCGAAGACTGAAATAAAACAAAATGATACGCATGAAAAGAAATTCATTTTTTCAAGTTCCATATCTAGACCCAACTGCATAACATCAGATACAGTTTCTGTACATATTAAAAATCCTATCTGGATAAAATATGTAAAAACAATAGTAACATTTTGTGTGTGTTTGTTTTGGCTTGCCTTTTCTGGTTTGTGTTTTCCTTAGTGGAAATGCACATTTTTGGACCAGATGTTGAACGTAACAAAATCCATATTACTTTTTTGACTGCAGTATCGAAAAGAAACAGAAGAGTTTAGGAGTGTTCCCCCATCAAATATGCAAGTGATCAACTTTTGTTTTGGGTAATACCAGTACCAAAAGAGAAGGATCCTGGTCATAAGATGTCACCACCCCTTTGCTACTCGAGCGTCTGCAGCCACGCAAGCTGATGGCGTGTGGGCACTGCCTAACCTTACTCTCAAGTGCAGCCTGGGGTCCACCACAGCTGACGAAATGCTGATCTCGTGGACCCATCTGGGAAACAAAGTTGGGTTTGTTTGAGTTTGGCTTTTTAACTCGGATAGCCAGGGGTGTAACTAACATTAGTACGGTGTAATGCTACTCCTCTAATACAAATGTCCTGAAAATATTCTTCATTAATAGCAGATCGTAGAGCGCAAAATTGAGCGGTTCATGTCATGTCTCCTCGGGTTGTGCCCAGCCCTGCGAAGAGAAGACATGGAGCCAGCAGGAGAGGAATACGGGTGCTGCAGCTGCATATTTTTCTTTCTGCTCCTCTGTAAGTCTGCTCCATCGAGCATCAAACCAGTATTTATACTCTGTGGGATGGGAGATGGGGAACTGAATTACTGTGCTTACTCCCTCTCTTGTCACATCCCTATTTTTCTTACTGTTTAGTTTGATGGGAGCAGGGAGCCTCTGCTTTGCAGTGGGTCAGTATCCAGCCACAGCACAAGATGGCTTTTCCCTGGCACTGGCCAGAGCTCAGCAGGGCTGGGGACTCTCTGGCATACCGAGAGGTGTCAATTCACCTCCTCCTACCCTTCACCTGCCTCCCTAGGTAAGGCACCCACTCCCGTACTATTCCCACTGAAGGCATTAAAAAAACTGAAGAAGGCCCACTGGTCTCTTCACCCCAGTTCTCCTCTTGGCTAGCAGGAAAATAAGCCTGGGATTTTGAGACCTCCTGCCCATCAGATGAAAGTCCCCGCTATGATGAGGATGGCCTATAGCACCTAACCCACCTGTGCTTCTTCCCTACCTTCTAGAAGAAGAGAAAATAGCTTCTAAGTTTGAGCAATAAACTGCTGCAATTGGTTAAAACTTTCTGAATTTCATTTTTACAGTGAAATGTTGCAAAAATCAAAAATATTGAGAAGCAGCCTTTAAAGCATTCCCAAACCAAATGTGACTGCAGTATTTCACTCTCATTTCTACTGAATTTGCTGTAAAGCTTGAAGGTAAAATTTTAAATACCATCTTAGAGGGTTAAAAATATATCATTGCTGGTTTTATTCTGTCAGGCAATATAGAGATATCAGGTTTGAGGGGGTCCAGTAATATTTTACTAGATGGATGATATCTGTCTTGCATACATTGCATGGTATGCATGGGCATGTGCATTTCTAGAATAAAACCATTTAGCAAGTCCTAAAATATTTGGCTATTCCCTCCCCCTAATTTTAAAGCAAAGTGCTCAAAAAGTAGGATAGTACCAGATGTAGCTTCTGGCAGTCAATGCTAAGGGTGTGTTTCTGGAAGAAAAAAATAGGCTAGTAAATCCAGCCCAACTGGAAGCAGGAGAACTATCCTCATGAGATTTTGAGCCAAAGCTTACATATTCAGGACATATGGATAAGCATTAGTTATCCATCCAACCCACCCAAGCTGTAACACCAAACTTTTTGAAATTGGATTTATATCTGTCTGCAAGTCAATTTAAGTAGGAAAGTATGCCATGAAGCACAACTATTGAAAGCTTTTCTTTCATGAGTGCTCTCACAAAGGATGTGCAGTGAAATAGTTTGTCTCTTTCAGAGAAAGAAACTTTCAGCAAATGATGAACTCAGGGCTGTAAAACCTGGAAAGTCACATTCTTTAAATAGCTGGAATGACTTAGGAAACAAAGTCACATTTTGAAGAATATTTTAGGCTTATAGGAGCATAAAATTAGCTGGCTTTCAGTTTTGAAACTGGGATTCAGCCTCTGCTGCAACTTTGGAGCATTTCATCCAGAGTCGTCTTCTGGGGATTGCTTCTAATTTTTATGTCCCGTTAGGTGACAGTGAGGACAGTTTGCAACATATTAGGGCATGCTGTGCATCTTGCAGAAGTGAGCTTATTAATTTAAATATTTCATGTGGGGTGAAGTGAGCTAACACTTTCCTACATATTTTATGCACAAAGAGACGACACATAAATATGTATAAATCTGCATAATTATGCACACACATATATGTGTGTGTGTATGTACATATATAATGTGAATGGTGACCAACCAATCACCTCACTAGCTGTTCTACCGCCAAAGCATGTCAGCAAAAAACCCTTCCCAGTACCACAGTCCTGTGGCGCCAGGAACTGTGAGAACGAGCCATGGCTTAGATGGAAATGTTGTCCCAAGTAATTGAATAATCTCTTCTAAAGAGAGTCTGAATTTTTTTTTTTTTTTTTTGTCCCCACACTCTTATTGTTTCAAATGTAAAATAAGATGTTGTCATCTTCCTGGCATTCAAAAAAAACAACAAGAAAAACCCATCGACATTACAAAGGAATAAATATTGGGATGGTACCAGGCTGAGTTGCTGGCAGTCAGTGTGATGGGTGTGTTTCTGGAAGGGAAAGAAATAAGCCAGCTTTTTCTCCACATAACCACAGTCACTGTCAATCGTAAGATCCTAATTGATTGATAAACTGTTAGAAACATTTCTTTTCTTCGTTTTGGTAAAAGCTGTGATCTGCTACCAATTTGTCAGCTTGTTCTTTTAACTCCCCCCTTAAAAACAAACAAACAGAAAAACCCATTTTTATAATTGAGATTCCCCATGAGAGCCGGTCATTGTTTTGAAGCTTTCAACAAAAAGTTAAGATTAATGGTGTGCATTCCCAGATGTTACTCTTTCTAAGTTCATTTATCCCAGAATAAAGATACTTGTTTCTAAAAATACATGGTAGAAAGCTGTCTCATAAAACAGCATCAAAGCTTACTTGGTTTTGTTGGTATTTAATTTTTCATTACTCTATCAAAGTTTTGCCCACAGATCTCTCTGTAGTCAGTCAGATTTGCAACAAGCCATTCTTTCAGTAACATTTGCATTAGACTTACACTAGTCTTCCTTTGGGGGCTTGTTTTCATTTACCACACTTGTACTTTCCATCCTGAATCATAGCGGCCATTTAAGAACCGATGGGGAAGTTAGCTACTTTGGTCTTTTACACAGCATGGCGCTGTTTTGCCGCAAAGCGTAAATCTTCCATCAGTAGCGTCTCATGTCACCAGGAATCGCTAAGCATTTATTTCTTCCAAATGGCACCGATGGCAAGTTTATTATTTTGTCACTAGTGTTATTCATTACAAATTGACTAGAAACTTCACAAAATTGCCATTAGCTTAAATAATTCTTAGAAATGTAATGCAGACCAGTTAGGGGATGCAGTGAGGGGCAATTAGGGACTTCATTTTTCCAGAGTCATCAGAAATTCCCTGCAAAGCCTAAATATCGTCTGTTTTCAAGGAGGTACTTTATCAGTGTTGTGCTGAGCATCTCAGCCCCAGACTCAAGTTAAAGAGCCCCCAGAACCCTTTCCTCCCATCTGTTTGCAAAGTTTGTGCAATTATTTATACAGCGTGCTGTTTTTTCCTCAAAGAGAAATTCCTCAGGACTCTATTTTTAACAACAGTGAAATACCAGCAGGCCGGCTATTGAGAACATCCCTATGAGAGCAAAACATTATAGTCACTGCTATAGTTACAAATGCCTCTGACTCCCAGGCACATCTGGGACAATGCTGGGAGAGATTGAGGATGGGCAAAATTCCTGCTCCGGGGCGTGAAAAATTCCATGTGATGGTATAAGAGAGCACCCAAATAATTGCTCTGGGAGCAAAACTGCTGGTCAGAGTCCTGGGTAATGATCCTAGCAATGATCTTCTGGGCACCTGGTAGAGGTCTAGTGAGGTCATCAGGAGCCTTCCACTGACTTCACAGCAAGTTGGAAATAACTGTAGGTGGGGTTGGGAGCTCTTTGCATCCTTTTTTCCTCATGTTTCTGTTATTAGGAGGCTCTGGGATTTAAAGAGAAGACTAAAATGAAGATAGCAGATTTATTGGCTGAATATTGTTGTTCTTATCTGACTTAAAAAGCCAATTCAGTATGAACTAAGCCAGGACTGAATAAGAACTGTGAGCCTTACCATTATAGATGTGAAGGGCGAGGGGGGTGGGTTTAATAGTGAAAGCGCTGTAACATATAAGACCTTGGGAAATGGACCAATGTTCATATAATCAAGTTGTTGGATTTTTTTCTCTGTACCAGTTTTGATAAGATTGAACTGTAACTAAGAAATATTTTAATGGTTGGCAGAATCTCTGTAGGAAGCTACAAAAGCATGGATTTCCTTTACTGTCTGGGCATTCCCACCCTAAGGTTGAAAAGATTATTTGAGAACTTCTGAAGCAACAAAGAATTAAAAAATAATCTGAGTTGCCAGTGGTCTCCTTCTTAACTTTTATTCCTATTCATAACAAGGGAAAAATATCCTTACTTTGGTCCTTACTAATAGCAATCATGAACCAGAAGCTTGGCTCCAAACTGTTTGGAAATTTTAAGTCTCATGCGGATCAGCAAGATGGTACAGACAGAATCTTACTCAGAGAGGTACGAGCTTTTCCCAGTTGTGTTGTGAGATTTTGGAAGGGGAAAGGAGGAAGATGGAGGTTCAGTGTTGTGATTCAGCAAGTGTCCAGACATAAATGCAGTATTTCTGACTTGAGTGTGAATAAGGACCATGCGGAGCATGTCAGAATGACATCCATACATAAGCAAAATTTCCTGGTTTCAGATTTTGTTTCAGGCTCACAATCCAGGTTTACGCAGGATCCCCAAGACTGCCCAGTTTCAGGTGGATGTAGGTCAGATTTCAAGTTTGCCTGGATTCTCAGAAGGGACTTGTGATTTCATGTTGAAATTGCACAAAACTCTATGGCTGCTTTCTTAAAGGTCCAACCCAGAAAACAAAGAAAACGTATTCTTGTTTCCAGAGTTTTGTTCTAACCTTAAGTTTCAGTCAGTCTCAAATTCAGAATGTCTAATTTATACAAATAGCAGATGATCTCAGATGAACCAAAATCACTAAGTATTACATACTGTACAACTTTGCATATTCATTTCATGGGAATGTATGTCATAACACCAACATTATTTCTAAACATGACCCCCAAACCATCTTTTATATGAGAGCATTCCTCGGGATTTGATGGATTGTACTTAAAAAACAAAAACAAAAAGCTGCACCAAATCCTTCCAGTCATCCTTAGCTTTTGAAGCGATATGGTGTATTAATGATTACAATGAAAATATATGGGTACAAATAACTACCGAAAACTGCCAACAACAAAAAAGTGGGTAAATTCCAAAATACTATTTATAAAAAACTATACTGGGAAAAAAAACCCCTATGTTGTCAGTATTTACAAGCCTTCTTATTCCTGTCTCAAAAACATGAAGTGAGTGTTATCACTTGTTTTTGCAAGAACATTTGCAAAAAATTAAGTTTTTAAAAATGTTAAAAGAAATGCATTTGCATGAATACTGCTCCCGGAAATATCTGTAAAAACACACACTTCTTTGGCTTGCTTATGTCCCCCTGCTTATGAAATTCTGATGAAGAGTAAAAATATAATTTGCTTAATAAGAATCAGCAATGTGGTCTAGTGGTTACTGGACTATATTTAGAACTGGAGGACCTGGGATCAGTGCCTGGCTCAGATACTGAGCTGTCTTCTGTCCTTGGGCAAGGGACTTCACTATTCTCCATCTATGCACCCGCTTTTGCTCTTTTGTCCCTCTTTCACATCTAGACTGTAACATGTTCAAAACAGGACAGGCATGAACATCTCCATGGGGGTGGCACAGTGCCCACCACAGTGGGTTGCCAGTTTAAGCAGGGATCATAACGCATCTAGCAGTAATAAATGCTCCGTTGCAAGTTTAGCATGTGACTTCCATCTTACTTTGCATCCAAACTCAATGCATGATGCCAAGGTGAAACATCCAGGCTAAGAGAAGTGATCAGACCTGGAGCTGGTCTTCCAAGCTGCAGTACAGCAGTATGAGGTGTTCTTACCCCCTAAACAGAGAAAGTTTGGGGAAAAAAGGTTGTGCCCCTCTTAAGGATGCTTTTCTGTCTGGCTCTTCAGTCAGCTGTCTCCTTCATGTCTGGAGACCTCAGTATCGAGCATCAATTGAGTATCGATCCTGTCTCTACACTTGAGATTATGCCCTGTAACTGGTCTCTGTCACCATGTTGAATTTATATAATACTTTCACCCAATGGATAACTGCCCATACACCACCTTCAGTTTCGGTGCACAACCAGCTGCAGTCTCCAGGAGGTTTTGTTGCATGGACTGGGTGTTAATAAGCATTCTCCAAAATATAAGCAGTGAGATAATTGTACTGCTTCTGTCACCACCAATTCAACCATCTCTGCCCGCCTCAGCAGCTAGTGCTCGGTGTAGGACTGAAAGCACACACTGTTTTAGAGGAGAAAATTTCAGTCTAACTTTAGGGGCTAGGTGTGGAGAAGTGGTATATTGGAGTCTCCTACAACACAGGAGGGTAGAAGCAGCAATTTTTTACCTGTGGGAAAGCACTTTGAAGGGTATAGTAAAATCTCTCCTGAGGTAGGTATATATTATGCAGAAAGATTTGTTATACTTTTTAAAGGACAAGCTTTAAGAGCTATGGGGATTGTTATTCAACGGACATCAATTGGCGTAGCTCCATGATGTTTATTGTTTCCATTGCGAGCAACTCAGTCATGGTTGTAGACATGAAACTGTTTCTTCTTCCAAAATGACATGCAGCCGTTCGTAGCCCGCCAGTGAGAAACGGGCAGTCGTGCATTTGCTGTGAAGTGTGTATTTCATTAGAGCTGTGGTCAAAGAAGTGTTTTGGGCTTGGATGGAATAAATAGCTGCAAGTGCTGTGGGAGTTCAGCAATGCAGAAACTCAGTCCTGTCCCATCACAAGCCCCGACATCTCTTGCTAGATTTTTGCAAAGGAGATGAAAAGCAGAGATTTATCATTATGCCAAACAGCTCCAGCAAAGTCCTCTCTGTTATGAGTGGGACTGGAAAGAAGGCTTAGGAAGCAGAAACATTTAGAGGAGTATCTATAATATATGGCCAGCTCTGAATAAAAGGAAACAGCAACAAAATGTAAACATTAGATGCCATCAGGTAACTTGATGTGGGTGTGGGATAACAGCAGAGAGAGGGGTAAGTTCTCAGGGAATGCCTCCTGCCACCAAGCCAGCCTCCCCCCGTCCTCCAGCGCACACGTTTCCCCATCCCTCGTCCTTTCTGGAATACCTTTCTTCCAGCCTCATTGTTGTGCAAGTTCATCAGCCTCCGTGCATTCTTTTTGATTTCTCGGGCATCAACAAACCTCCGGGAGAACTCAATGCCGTATCTGATATCCGCAGAGCAGCCTCCCCACTTCCAGCCCTCCTCCTGGTTGTAGTAGCCCTGTTTCTCTCGGTCACAGCCACAATTGCTGAGGTTGCCCTGGCTGCAGGCGGCCGTGACAGCGTGTGCAACCCCAGCAGCAGTAATGGCATAGGTGAACGCAGCTTCCCTGCTTCCTGTGGAGAGAAGCCAAAAGCTGATGGGTTGGCAGAAAGGCAGCACTTACTAAAGAAAGTACACACATTATCTACAGCAACGGTGACAGGCAGGAATGCAAGGAGGGCATTACTTCTGGGGGGTAATTCTCATTCTTACAGAATTACATACATATTTAAAATGCTTGGCTCAACTGGGGGATATTACCCCAGGTAAGCACCAGCCATATGGCAGTCCCACCTAACCCCCTTCACCAGAGGGGAATTTGGCAATGAGTCTGGACAGTGGTGAGGAGAGGCAGCACGATTTGTTTTTACACTGTCTAGTCAGGTTTGCAAGCTGAACTTTATCTATATTAGGTGAATAATAAGTGAGTCACTGGCAGTAATGCTCACTGGAAAACAATAGTTACCTCTAACCGTTGGCCCTGCATGGAAAAAGAAAAGTGTTCGGACAACGTAAGAAATACCAGACCCTTTCAGATGCAGGAGAGGACTAGGACACAAACGGGAAAGATTATTAATCCACCTTTATAGATGCTCCAGTAGCGCCCATTAGTGATGCTGAGTGTAAAGTATTGCAAGAGGGGCCTATAGAGACAAGAGCTGGGTAGGTTTTGTTTTCTTTCAAGGTAAAGTAGAGGCTACCCCTTTCCCTTGCTGACTTCTCTTGGGTATTAGTTTTGCTGTAATGACCCTTTTCCACTCCCACTCTGACTCAAACCTCTGCTCTACCTTGGCTATTGACCACACAGGGGGTATGGAAGTGCTGTAGCAGCATTATTTCCTCTCCAAGACCATGTCTTCCATGACAGTATCTCACTTGTTTTGGAGAGGAAATAATGCTGCTACAGCATTAGCAGATGTCAAACCAGATGTCAGTCTGGTTTAGAAAAAAGTCTTTTTAGAAAAAAGTTCTTTTTTTTCCTATGATGCCACTAGTTGCCAAGGTTCCTCATTCCCAATGCCATGTTATAGCTGTTGATATTGAGTATATGAAGAGAGGCAAATAAACCCGCTTTCTTTACTAGACACTGGTTAGCTGAGTTGCCTGTGGCATGCATATAAGCAAGGAGATACGGGCAGAATGATCAAAAGGGATGCTACCACCCATTCCTGCTCTCACGTGAGACCGCAATCTGTCACTGACTTAATGTAGAGCTGCGTCATGGCCCTTGGTGTTTTGCTGTTCATATTTATAACATTTCCCTACAAGTTCCCTTCTCAGCACTACCATCATTTTCCTCTGTGTGTTTATCTGGTGATAAACAGACGATCTTGTAATACCACAGCCAAAGAATAACTGTAAAGAATTTGCAGAAAGTTGCTGAAATGCTTTAATGACCACACACAGAGCTTTCACATCGTTAATGGATTTGGGAAGGAAAAAAAAGAACAAATTTTCCAGAGGAGAAAAAAAAACCAAAAAGCTTAGAAGCTATTTTTGATTTTTTATTTTAGGATTCACAGATATCATAACTATTCTGGAATGACCAGTGCATGGTGTGGGGGGTTTTATGTTTTATATTTCTTATTTTCATACATAGCTTCCTGAAAGGTTACACCACTGCCGGATTCAAGAAAGATCCTACAAGAAACAATCATAAACTGGTTTTTGGCACCATTTACTTGTTTCTCCAAAGCAATAAAAAAGAAACCTAAGGTAAGAGAAAAATAAAAGGGTGCTGTGTTCTTCAAGTACCAAGAAGGTTAAACCGACTTGTGTATTATTTGAGCACATCGCGCAATAGAAGCACTGACTTTGCTTTCAGACACAGAAGTGTTTTGTTGGGGTGTACGATGTGTGTAGTCTGGTTCAGTGGTTCCCAAACCGTGGTCTGCAGAACACTGGTGGTCCAGGAGGCCACGGTAAAGGGTTCGCAGCTAATCCGCAGAGCCATATTAAGCACTGTTTTTAATAGTGTTTTCAATTAAAAGTTTGATGATAACGATGCCTGGTGGTCCGCAAGAAATTCTGAGGGTTGATAGCAATCCAAAAAAGTTTGGGAACCTCTGTTCTAGTTCCTAGTGTGTTCTCTAAAAACGCATATCAATATTCACTCCTCTCTTCTTCACCCGCCAGCTGAAGTCAAAGCTGAGACCCGTGTTTTAAAAGGTATCCTGTTGACTCGCATGATTTCTTTCTTCATCTCCTTTCAAAACAATCTATTCTTAATCTATAAATTGGAAGATTGGAAATATGAGCTATAATAGAAACTACTTATACAGATACATTTTCCTTCCTCTTCAGGATGAGAGTAAATGAGAGTGCAAAATCAGACCCAGGAAAATTTTTGAGTTCAAACACCTTTGAAAGACATGTAGAGATGCTTATAAATAAGCAGAAACATATTCCTGTCAGGGAACATAGCAGCTGTGAGCTACAGTTCAGTAGATTTACTCAGAGATTAACCAGAGGGAGGTTGCTTACGTTTCATGTTTAAGCTCAATGTATTCCACATGTATCCAGAGTAGAAGGTAAGCCATTTTATCATGGCCACTGTGTCTGTGACCCGTCCGTGAGTTTTCACACGGTGCTTCCCTCGATCAGTTTCGTAAAACTAAAGAACACCCTGTCTTTATCTACCTTTCACTCCCCCTCATTCCCATTATAGCCCTGATTACCTTCAGGAACAGAGGAAAATATCTTTCCCTCACCCACTTGAGAGCTATAGCCGTGATGGAATTATCTCAAGTCATGGGATAATACCAAATGGAAACCATACTGACTCTCTGAAGAGATTACTCTTCTGTTTCAATGCAGCTCTAACATAAGAAGGGCTCAGAAATAAGATCTGGCTTGAAAATCAGATTCCTTTTGCAAGTTAAGTTATCCTGCTAAGAATTAAGGGGTTTTTTGTTTTAGGGTGTTGCAACTAGACGATGTTCCAAAACTTCTCTTGAACTTCAGTGTAAGCATTACCTCAGCAGTTCTCTAAAGTCCTAGGATCAGTAGAGTCTATCAGAAAATGCTGATGGAGGAGGGAGGGGAACCTCTGTGCTCAAATAATGTGTCTGCTGCACACAAAGCTTTCCATTAGCATGTCATCACTTGGAATCAGTTCTAAGCAAGTCTTTGTTAGGCAGCTAAAAATATTTAAGTAATGATTGCTGTGATACCTGAATGGAGAACAACAATCTCATTTTATGGAATTTTCTGAGATTTCAAAAATATTCTTGCTCTGCAACGAAACAGAGACAAGTCTTTCCAGAAATGTTCATGAAATGAAGAAAGATTATAAATAGTAGAAGATTTGGGATTTGACCCAACTTTGAAGCTACATTTTTCTTTTTCCAGTGAATATCCTGGTCACCTAGTTATTTGGCACTGTTTACGCTCACTAGCTGTGTCTCAGAAGAAAAATTCTTGTTTGACTTTTTAATGTTTCTGTCATGTAGACCAGAATAATTCTGTTGAGATTTTATTTTGGTGGAGAAGACACTTTTTTGTGCGACCCCTGGATTCATCCATTTCCCTCTTAGAAATGTCTGCTTTGCTGTCAAAGAAGACAGTTCTGATTTAATTCCCAAAACATAGAATGAATGTTTTCGTGAGTAACGTGAATTAATATCTGATCTAATAACTGTCTGATCTAATAACTGCCTGATCTGATAACTGTCTGATCTAATATCTCCATTAGGAGATCACCACCAGTACTAATTGAAATGAGGCCTTTTGTCTTTGGAGAAGGTGCTGAAGGTCGCTTCTTGCAATCTGCCAGGCCGTGAGAGAAGTCGTGTCTGCGGTCTGCCTGTCTGAGTTGCTGCCATTTGCTTGAGTTCGTTTGCATTCTAACTGAGGGCTGTGTTTTAAAAGTGCTCTAATGCCCAGTAATGCAGGCAGTTGCTGCTCAGACAGACAGATATTGGATCATTGCTTCCTAAAATGAGTGATTTCTGGCAGATAGGGTGAGAGGAGCCTATTTATCCATTGTTGGAGTCATGGAGCAGCCTTTACCCCTAATTTAGATGTCATCTCTGATTAAGTTTTAGACTGCTAACTGAGCACTAAACTTAGTATGGTCTGATGTGGACACCATTACAAGTTCCATAATTGCCAAAGTTTACTACACTCTAACATGCATATATTCAGCAGCGTATTTTCAGCATGTAACCACAATCAGCTGAGAATCATATATGCTAAATACATACTTTGATCATTCAGCTGTGAGTGCAGGGTTAAAGATTTAACTGTTTCATAGTTATTAGCAAGGCATCTGTTTTTCTGAGTAACTAGGTGAGAATATTGCTGTTCCACACGTCATTCTGAAATGTCTTATGTCAGCAGCTAGATGAATAAGACTGCCACTGAATGTCAGCTATTACAACTGTAATTTAACTTGAAATATAAAACCGTAGAATATACACTGTTTAGCCAGTAATTTGTTAAATCTTGGATCAACAATGATAGAAAAAAACACTACACGCTGCTGTTAAACAAAACAAATTCCTCATGTACTTACACAAGACACCACTCATTATATGACACAATACAATATAGGTCAGTCGTAAGAAGAAATGAGCCACAGCAGAAGTTTTATTTTTTTGCCAAACCTATCCTTTTCAACAAGTCTTCTTCTGCGAGTGAAAGCTGAGAACACATGGAGTCATTTTTTATGGGCAAAAGACAATAGATACATCTAGATGAGTAAACTAAAACTCAGACAACAGCACCCTAAGTAGTTTAGACAAGTTTAGTTCATTTTGTATTTTATTCAACACACTCATTAGCAATTCTCAAGGAAAATAATACAAGCTCTTCTCTTTGGGTTCGATCCAAGGGCAATACAAGCCAGTGAGAGTTTTCTCACTGTCTGGAGCAGATCCTTTCTCTACTTGCATTTTCAGTGTAATTAATTTTGGAATTCTTGGTTTATAATCTAAAAGCAGGGATTGGTTTAATTTCTCTGTCCCTCTAATTTACTACACCCGGTGCTGCATGTCAGAACTATAGACCACTGAAATCACTTTGTCCAAGCAGAAAAAGTACCGTAGAAAAGCAGGGCTGGCAGGAACCTCAGGAGGGTCTCTAGTCCGTCCCTCAACCCTAACATAGGCTAATAACACAGGTGTCCTTCACAACAGGTTTTGATTTATCCTGTTCTTAAAGATCTTCAGTGGTTGGGATTCTACAGTCTATTCCAGTGCCTCAAGACCCCTACTGGTACACATTTTACTAATATTAACCTGAAAGTGTCTTTCTGAATGCAAGCCCACTGCTGCTTTCTCCATAGATGCTAAGACCAGATTGCTCCCTTCTTCTAGCAGCAGCCTTTAAATATTTGCAGACTTCCACCCCTTTCTAGATGTGTTCCATCGTCAGTCCTTGCACAGCAGTTTCAGGACTCTGATCATTCCCCCTGCTCTCCCCGGGCTCTCCCAACGGGCTGGCCTCTGCCTTGCGGTGCAATGCCGGAGATGCAACAGGGAGCTCCAGCTGAGGCCTTGCCTGCTCAGGGTTAGAGCAGAAGGAGCACTTCATATGTCTCGCATGCTACACTCCTGTTTACTCATGCCAGCATCATGTTTTCACAGCAGCAGGACATTTTTGACTCTTACTCAGTTTGCAGTCGTCTTCTGTGCAGCTGCTATCACACCAGATGTTTCCCATCTTGCATTTGTGCAGCTGATTATTCCCACATATAGATCCCTACGTATTTGTCTTTCTGATTTGCCTCCTTGTTGTTTTTTTTTTCTTTTTTCTTCTTTTCTAGACCATTTCTCCATGATCATTTTCAATTTTGATCCAAACTTCCTCCAACTTCCTTGCAGTCCCTCCCAGACTGACATCATTTGTAAATTCATGTGCACAGCTTATTCCCTTGGTCAAGTCAAGAGTATAATACTGCCTGGTACCAGATCCAGCACAGATCACAAAGGAAACCTAGATACTACATCCTTCCATTTTGATAACTACCCTCCAAGTATGATTTCCAGGTAGTATGTACCCATTTGGTTAGCTTTTCCTTAGTTTTCTTATGAGAACGTCATATAAAGCAGTGTCAAAAGCTTCATTTAAGTCCAAGATATATGGTATAAACTGTTTCTTCTCTGCCTCTGAGGCCCTGGGTGGTAAAAGAAGGAAATTAGATTGGTTTAACATGATTTGTTCTTGACAGATCCTTGTTGACTGTTACTCATCTCCTTGTTCTCAGTTATGAGCTTACAAATGGGGTTTTGTTCCCATATTTTTTCATTTACTGAAGTTAAGCTGATTGGGCCTATAATTCCTTTCTTTTTTTCTTTTAAACAAAGGCAATACATTTGTCTTTTCAATTCTTCTTAATTAGAGTTCTCCACAACTTTTCAGTGCTAATGGCTGTCAGGACTAATGGCTCTGAAATGGCTTCATTAAATGTTCTGAGATGAAGAACAGCTAACTGGAAAGCATTCAACCTGGACAAATATTTCCCTCTATCTAATGCTGAGATGGTATTCCTCTGTCAATGATACTAGTTCTATAACCATCTGCTCACCATTGACCTTTTTAGTGAAGGCTGATGCAAGAAGTGCCTGGCCTTCTTGACATTATCCTTGGTTTACACTCTCCTTGGGGGTCCACTTCACTGAGTAGTGGACCAGCTTTTTTTCTTCATCTTCCACTCACTGACAAAGTACCAACTGAATTATTACTGTGTAGTCTGTTGTCAAAAAAAACAGATAGAGTCATCCATGATTGTGAGGTTCCTCTTGTAGCACCTGTGCTCAGAAGTGCTTCTGAATGATGAACCTGGTGCAGATTGAAAATCTGTTACTCTGGCAGGACTTTCTGGTCAAATCTGATGGAGTCTTCCAGTGGTCACACTGGGTAATGGTCTCTTTACAATATTTATTCATTTCCCATTTCCTCCCTAAAATCTTTTTTTTTTCTACTACAGTCTAATTAAAATAGTCTTGTTTAATCTTGCTTCACCCAGACAGAACTAGAGCAGGAGCTGCACATGATTTCAGCAGCTTCTTCCTAGACTGCTCATTATGTATATTTCCGATTACACGTTGCTGGGACAGAGAACATTGCAGATTTGAAAGCCGAGAATGTGTAGTGCTATGACATAATGGTGTATTTACAGATTCTTCTCTTATTCAGCATTTTTCATCTCTAGACTCCCACTAAGTTTTTATGGTTGGAGGTGCCAGAATTTTGGCCATCAGTCTAGAATCACTCTGTCAACTGGATTGTTTTCTGTTGCTTATGTGGGTTTGTCAAATTTTCTTTTAGAATGGGCTGTGCATGAGCCAGATTTATTTCACACTTGCGTTTTTGCAGCCCCTTACTGTCACTATTTATATTCTTTTGGAAGCATGTCTATTAAAAAGAGCCACTATGCCTCTGCTTTTCACATTTTTTCAAGCATTTTTCCAATTTCATGGTTATTTTCTAAAGACTTGGTGGTACTTTCCACAGTGGTTTCTGTAATGAGGCTTCCAACAATTTACAGGGGCTTTTTACTTAATTTACCCCCTAAACATATTCAGTTAACTCCTGGCAACTGTAAACAATAGTCAGCATTTCGGTTCCAAAGTGAGCATAATTCTGTTGTGTTTTTGACTGTCTTTTGGCAGCATGTCCCTTGGTGGGGTTTTCTGGGACAGCTCCTGTGAGGTCAGTAAGTTAGTTGTGATCTTTGAAAGCACGTTTAGAAGTGCCCAGAGAAATACGAAATTTTGGGGGTCTCCCCTGTAAAACTATATTTGTTGTAACAAATATTTCTTACTAACTCAGCCCTAACAAACAACCTGTATCTCATTCTTACAGCAAATGGGGAAATTAAGTTTTGATCCAAAAGCACCACTGCTTGTTTTTGTCAAGGTTTAATCAGAACATGGCGCTAAGCACTCATTTAAAGAATGCACAAGAGCATGGCTTGAGAAATACACAGTGCACAAAGCACGAGGGGTTAGTTCCCAGATAGACTGTACCATTGAGAAAAGTTCGTGCAGTGTCACAGCCGGCTGTGTTTTCACAATGCTACTGCTAATACTGTCAAAGTAGTATGTGGGAAGCAATAGCTGGAGCAGAGAGATTGTCTCCTGCCTGTGTTCTCCTCTGGACCTACTGATGTCCCATTGTGGGACTTAATGATTCCCTGCTGAATGTTTGGTGCTTTTTCTTTTCAGCGATGACTAGTGGTTTGATATATCGTAATATGTGAAAGCTCAGCTGGAGACATCTTGCAGCGTATTGGGGTTTTAAAAAGTTCTTTGCACCCCTTGTCAGAAAGCATGGACTCCTGAAGGCATCTCAGAGAAACTGGATCCTGAAGTATGCTAACGTCCTAATATTAAATGGGGCTGTGAGGAATCAAGTGTTGTTAATAATAATTCAATCACTTCAATCTATTCATGGTAACAGTTCTTATGTGTAGGATTTGCCTATGCATTATGGTCCCTTTTTTAAGGGCATTTCACAGGGAGAAATGAAAACAGTATTTAAGAAAAAGGGAAGGGAAGCTACAGTATGTAGGCACATATTTTTCTTTATTTAGGTTTGCCCTTGATAGTGCTGTTGCACTAGAATATGACCTGTTAAAGGTTTCTGAGAGATCTGTGTGGTGCTCAGCAAGGGAAATATTGTCCACTCTGACTTAAGAAATAGAAAATATGCTTGCCACATCATTAAAAAAAAAAAAAAAAGAAAGCAGCAAAAAATAAACCACCACTCTGAACCTATCAGGGAAATTGAGGACAGTATTACCACATTTTTAAAGTAAATTTGTTTTCAAGTCAACTTCATGCTCCAATTTAGCAGGATGCAACAGCAGGGTAGGTTGCTACCAAACCATTTTAGTCACTGAGATCTTCATGTGTGTGAATTTTATAGACTGAGGCTGTAGTGAGTGAATCAGTTCGGAATGGATATTCTCCTTGGCTGTCAGTAGAGGATCCTTCTGACCTAAATTATTCTATGATTCTGTGATTATATTTGACTTTGCTATGGTCCCAATTTCACAAATACTCTGTCATCCCTACTGCAATGCCCATGAATATTAAGAAGTCATCGCCTTGCAGAATCAGACCTTCACAGCGGACTCTCTGCTGGGTCAGTATTTTAATTAACTTGTTTCAATCACTTCAGCGGCCTGACATAAATATACTGTGTTGAAGAACATTTCTTTAAAAATAAATCCGCACTGCCATTTGCATGAAGTCATCTTTTCCTGTATTATCTTATGTCACTTCTAACGCAGATAACAAATCCCTGAGGGCAGTGGTCATGTCTGTGTTCTTTTGTAAATCACTGTGCACACCTGTGCTTTGCTGTAGAAACATGTTAAATAATAACACCTTTTAAAGGGTTCGCTGAATTATGAGTAGTTGTAAGCACTAAGCTCCTATACCTGGGCATGCCAGAGTGTCTGAGGGTGGGTGTCTGTGGGTGCAAATGTCTGTACATTGCAGATGAAATTTCAGCTCTCGCTTCAGAATTTCTTGAGGCAGTTTAGTTAAATTATGAATGTTACCTCGATATATTGTTCAGAGCTTATTAGTGGGCTAGTACCACTTTGCCATAATTCTTGAATTACAGATATACTCAGTGATACCCAGCTGAGACTGGTGTTAGACACAAATGTATTTATGCAAGTGGTAGTCCTTGCCTTAAGAAGCTGCGTCTTTCAGCTGGAGAGGGCAAAAGAAGAGAGATACTATTACCTCTCTTTTACAGGATCACAAAGAAGTTAAGGCATTTAACCATATGGCAGAAGGACCCATAACAGCACAAGCTGTCCTCTTGTTGAATTCTCTTTGTGGGGAGGCCCAGAGGAATTTAGCTATAGACTTCTCCACCGACAACTGAAACACAAATTCAACCCTGTTTTCAGGGAGGATGTCCATGCAGCTGCACGGTGGGACAGGAGAGCTCCAAGAAAGAAGCAGCAGCTCCTGGGACTGGGACTTCTCTGCTCTGCTCTTCCACGTACCATTCCAGCATAGTATTGAATTAGTCATCTACTGCCAGAGTCATAAAGGGATTTGGACACAGCAATACTCAGCATGACCATGCCTGCCAGCAATGCAAGAGAAGTACCCAGCACTTAGAGCCCACTCCTACTTCTGCACTCACACCTCCTCACATGCCATACCTGCATAGCATTAGATCCACATCCTTCCTTTACTTTTAATTTGAAAAATGACTAATTTAAGTGTCTTGCCAGAGGTTTTGCTTAGGTTGCATTTGCTTCTGTTTCAGAGAGGTGATAAATGTTTTCATGTCCCCATTTGGAGTTCATGACATTTCTTGACTACCAGTAAGACACGTGCAACTTTAAGCAGGATCTTAATATCTGGCTTCTTCTATGGGTCAGCATAGACTTTTTGCTCATACTTGCTTCTTATCGTTCCATGTTAGCCAACACAATTGTTTGATATATATATATAGGTATTCATCTAGAAACCCCCTTTTGGAAACATATACAAAGCAAGAGCAGTAGCAGGCAAACCTAGCTCAAGACATTTTGCAGGTATGAGGTACTGTTTTCAGATTAGATGCCAATGTTTACTGTATACAAAATTAATTACATTTATAGGACAAGAGCTAGACACCTAGAGCTAAATCTGCAAAGGGATGTTGGCTCTAAAGCCTGTCTTTTAGATGTTCTGCCACCTAGTATTTTCCATGTGGCCGGGATAGGAATCCAGCCTTACCAAGCACTGAGAGAGAGTTAGACACCAAAAAAGCAAGACTTCCAGAAGGTATCAAGCTGCATGAGGAAGCCCCAAAACTGGGAGCAGAAAATGCAAAGAAAGGGAGAGAGTCTAAACTTATCCCATCAGGGACTTAAGCCAGATTTCCCTGCACAGTGAGCCTTTCCAACTATGCTGGCAGCAGTCATCTAAATGTAATTGCTGAGGGTATATGGTGGTTTTAGAAAAGGAGATCCCACCCTTAAAATATTCCACTATCAGTCCATTATCCGGTTTTATATTCTGACTGAGGGAAAAAAGATTTCATTACATTAAAAGCCAGGAGATGACTTTGTTGGTTTCACTGATTAGGATAAAGATATTCTACTGAACACCATATAACTTCTTCTGGTGTATTTTTCTAGGTTTTTTCAGAGTATCATTTAACTTGATTCTATCAAGTACAGAATTAGGATTATTTTATATAAAATAAAGTACTAATTCTACCTAGTCATGACATTTGTAAAATAAGGTTTATGAAGAGCAGCAGTATCTTTTCTTAAACTGAATCACATACACTAGGCTTCTTACTTGGTCTAGACAGGATCTAATAAATAAATATTTATTTAAAGTATTTGTCAGATTTCCAATCTAAACCCAGAGAAATATGATAAAATGGAATAACCATCCATCACATTGTAGCTTTCACTGCAACAGCAATACAAGAGGAGTATTATGTCAAATAATAACTATGAAATAATGACATCTAGAAATACCTTGATCTCCACGCCCTTTTGTGGTAATAGCAATGAATATGGAGGAAGTACTGCCCAACCTCAGAAATGGTGACAGCCAGGCTGGGGGCTCTGAAAAGCATTTCAGACTACTGGTCGTGGAGAAACAGCTCCTCTGTGCCTGGGAGAGCACTTTCCAGGCACAGAAATTGTTATGCTTTCATCTTGTCCAGTGACTCTGCTCTTCAAGCAGAGTCCTCAAGGTCTTCAAGCAGAAGGCCTCCAGATATTCTTCAAAACTGTATAGACATAGACAAAAGACTATTTCCTATGCTTGGCAAAAAGGAAAAATAATTTGTATCAAATAGTGTACCAGAATGTTGATTTCGTCTGTAAAATTCTGCACAGGGACGTAGCAGAGAGGTTCTCATTGCATTTGCTGGGAATTGCTGTTGGATTGTCTCCTGGAGGATAATTCTGCATATTGTTCATTAAGGTTGTCCTACAAATCTGTTGCTCACATAAATTCCTACCATGGATGGATTCCTAGCATCTGATGCCTGGCAGGACACCTTAGAGGACCAACTCAATATGTCAATTTTCACAAGCAAATCTATAATGTGAGTACTATCGCTGGTAACTCACCACTCATCCTTCAGGTGTGTGGGCTTTAATGTGTTTCTCTGGTGCATTCTTGGCAAGGTAAGTTTTGACAGGTGAGACGTGGTGAGTCTTGATGTGGCTATTTAGGGTGTTACCACTCCCTTGATATCTCCCATGGTAGCAGAAGGACCACGCCTCATGGGCTTTAGCTTACAGTCCGGCCCAAACCAGCCCTTGGTGGCTGCTGCAGAGAGCCTGGGTTTGCAGATCGTCAGTAGGAGCCTGCATTCTGCTCTGCTAATTCTGCTGCAGAGATCACATCTTCTAGGCGTAGGGCAAACAGCTGGGCAGTAACCCCATAAGTCACTGGCATCCCCTGCCAGAGCTCAGATTTTGTGGAAAGCAAATGAGAAAGTTCTGGTGAAATGGCTTTGGTTGAAAGTTTTTTTCAAATTTGCTTAAATATTTTCCAAATGCTCTTACACTGCTCGTGTGGCTGCAATCACATTTCTGATACATTTGACTTGCCTGACAATCTTTCTGGGAGAGAGCTAGTTCAAGTAATGATGTCTATGCTTCTTGGTGTTTAAAGGGTCTTTGCCTGGTAGTCAAGTTTGTAACCCCAGTGAACAAGACACGGCACAAATCACACATATGAAAAAGATTTAAAAGAGTAAAGAGCTCAGAGGGTTTTGGATAAATACACAAAGTTTAGATTCTGGTCCAAACCTCTCTGGTTTGCAAAATGAGTGTGGAAGCATCACAAGAGCAAAGTCTTTTTTTTCAGCTCTGGAATTTCTGGTCCTGACAGGAGTTGGAAGTGACAAGATTCACATAAACAAGGAAGAATTATATGAATCTTCTCAGGACTCATGAAAGATACTGAATCAGTGTTTAATTTGAACCTGTCCAGCTAACCCTACCAGTCAGGTTATATTATCTAGCACAGTAGTGGTTGTTATTGGCATTGTGCTAAGCTTGTGTTTTGCCAGGTACTGAGCAAGCTCACCCTAAGGTGCTGATCCACACCTGCAAGAGTTTGACAAATGGGCGGATGCCGGCCCTGTGAGTTAGCTGCCCTCTCAGCTGTAAAAAACTAAACATTATAAGGATAAAAAGATCAACATTCTAGCCCACAAAGAGCTTCCATTGTTTTTAAGTGTGATACTGTAGAACCGAAGGATGAGTTTTAGACAAAGATCGGAAGCAAATTCTGTAGGTTTTTAAGGTACTCCAGCTTCAGACCAGGATCCAGGCTTTGTGACCAGGAAAGGAGGCACAAGTGCCTTTCTGCAGTATAAATACAAGAGTATTTAAATAGATGGCTTGGTATTAACACCAGTCTTCGAGATGCTGGTTACATAAAAGTACTTTTAAAAAACACTAGCAAGTGTCTCTACTGCAAATCCACCATTAAAATGAGATATGGGTCTCATTAAATAATCTTTTCAGGCTCCTACTTTGTAGCAGCCCATTTCCAGATCTGAACTTTGAAGCTGACCCCTGTCTTTGTGATGGGCCAAACCAAAAGCCAGATCTGAACACCACTGAACTCTGGGAAAGTTCAAATCTATCGTTTGTGGTTCAGGTTGAGCTCTAATTAAAACAGACCAGTTAGAAAGGCAAATGTCTTAAAACCAAAACAAAACAAATGTTTCACGTGAAAAGTCTTGGATTAGGCTATATGGTACCAAGTAGTGTTTTTGTCTATCACATGATGTCATGTTCCTCTGGCTAACACAAACTGACAGCGTGCACATGCTGCTATATGAGATATTCCATGCAGACACTTTGAATTTAACTTTAAGCAGGACACAGTATTCATGGAAATACTTCATGCTGCACAAAAACCCATCAGCAATCTTACTGCCACTCAGATTTGAGAGTAGTCTGCTGGCTTTCAAACTTTCCATGGCCATCCCTAGTAGCACAGTAGTCCAGGGTCTTTTAAAAATCAGTGTCTTGCCTTCTTTGAGCAAAGCTTATGCCTCATTATGTCAGCAGTATGTGGAATATTGCCACTAATCCCTGAAAACAAACAAGAAAGTGGCACTGCAGAAACTTTGGTTGTGTAAGAGGGCAGGGAAATCCCAGCTAACTCTCCTGCTAAGAGCTTCTGTTTATACTGTAGTTAATACTACAGTGTCTGTAATAAAGCAACATGGTTGATCAATGGACAAGGGAAAAGCAAACAAAAGGGAAGGGAACTTGGTTTCAGCATTACTGAACTGCCAAAGTAAAAGAAAATGGGAGACAGCAAGGAGAAAAAGAAAGGGAAGGAGGGAAAAAGTGTTCAAGCCCCATCACTGGTGTCAGGATGTCACTGTGCACCAGTAGCTAGAAAAAGAGGGCCTTGGACAGGAAGATTTACTCGAAGAATCACAGCACACATACAACGAGCGTACAGTAAGTAACCAGCAGTTACTCTCCCTGTGGGCTTTATTCTCTCTCTTTTATGTTACATGTAAGTACTGAACATGTAACTATCTTCTCTCTGCAAAATTTGAGTTTAGGCTCTTTGTGGACAACTACCTAAAGTTTCCAAACTTCATCCTTATGCAAACTCAGCTAATAATCTTACCAGGCCTATTCTATTGAGATTTTTCAGTATGGTCTCTTTTCAAGCCTGGACTCGCTTTCTAGAAGACCAAATCCCTCCACGACATTTCTGTCCTTTGCTTCTTGTTTCGATAAGAAGATATTTTTGTTTGAGGATCCCAGAGTACTTCACAAATGTTTAAGTGGAGGTTAGTCCACATTAATTAAGCCTTTCAATTCCCCACTGAAATTAGTCATCTTTAGTCTCCAGACAGCGAGGTATAAAGTAACTCGCCTAAGGTCACAAGAAAAGTATATGGCACAGCTGGGAACAGAGTCCAAGTCCATTATCTCCTGGTCCATGCTTTAACCATAAAATGATAGTTCTCACATTGAACTAGGAGCCACAGGGTATGTGAAAAATGATAGGAAGGGAATTGTATTGAGCTTCTTGAGGTGACGCCTTCCTCTCAGCTTGGACAAAGAGAACGAAAAATTATTTTACCCATTCAGAAAGAGTACTTCTCAGGTTAAAGAACATGCAAACATTTTCACTCTTTGCTCAGAGGAAGTTTTCAGTTCAGACATTTCTTTACTGGTCAAGTTGTAATTAAAAGAACAACCTTTCTAACTAATCATTCTCTAGCAATATATTAAATTCTATTGACGGCATCCTTTAAAACACACCAAAACAATAGAAAGCAGTAAAAGACACATCTATGCAAAGGAATTAGAAACTCACAATATTTTCTTCTGCATCAATTTTGTAATGTTCATGAAAGAGGCTTGCCAGGAACCTATGTATTACTTTAGAATTTTCTTTAAAGCAAGAAGTAGAGTAGAATGGGAAAAGAGACCTACTTGTGTCCTACACATGATAATGTATTGATTTACAGCAAATCTAGTTGAAAGAATCACATGGTCTTGTGACATTTTGAGAAATATGGCAGAAAATATATGCTTATCAACTTGTGCTAATCTTTCTCTGAGTATGGAGTACCACAAGCGCTTACGAATGAGAAGCAGTTAGAGAATAAAAACCACTTCACTGTTTAGGGAAGTTCACCACCTTTGCTATGCAGTTAATAAAATATCCCGTGTGTTTTCGCCTGGGATACTGGCATTGGCAGTCTTCCAAAATACTGACTTATACATCAAGACTATCCTTCAGAAATGCCCTGACCTCAACCTTCTTCCAGCTACTTACCATTAATAGCCAGAACTAGCCCAACTTAACGAAACAGCAACGCACAGATGCTCTGTGCTGACCACGTCTGATTTTGGAGCCTGCTCTTTGCCATTCACCATTATTGATTTTTCCTGCTCCCGGCCCATCTCTTTTTCTTTCCTTCTCCCTTTACATGCATTCATAGATCTGCTATGCTCTTTCCCACTTCCTCATGTCCCTAGCCGGGCAGTTGAAAGGCTTCCATCATGGAGATTGAAAACATACTCCATATTAAATGTAACAGAATAGTATGACCGGCAGGTCCATGTTTCAAACACATTCAATTTATACCACAGCTGAGAATAAACAGCAGGGGAAGCAACTTGATGGGTTGCTGGAGGCTGTGGCTACCCTTTCTTGTGGAACATGTCTCTGTCACTTGCTAAATAGGTGCACCATCTGGTGGTAATTTTGGACTCCCACTTGTTCTTAAATTTCCAAATAGCAGTGGTGGAGTTATGCCTGTGGTTGCAGCATTTTTTTTGCCAGTATCTGTCTGAAAGTTATCAGCTAAGACAACTTTTGCAGGTACTACTAGTGAATGAGTACCAAGAACAGCTAGGACTTCAAATGAAGGTCATGTTTCCATGTCTGCTATGTGGGGCAAGCAGGTATATTAGAGGACCACATGCTCCCGTGAGAAACGTACATGGAGAGGAGGAAAAATTTCACAGACAAACCAAAATTAGATATTAACTGGCTTGATACCTAATTAGGGAGTTTAAGGTCCCAGGATAGTCAACTGGGACCTCCAGACAGTCATGCAGTCAAATTAAGATCCAAATCACCCTCTGGAAGTGCTTCTTTCTCTTCTTTGACCATACAAGGAATACAGGCTGACTAGGTTCCTATCTTAGACATCTCATCCAAATGCCTGGAGCTATGTGGTATGAAACTGGGCCAAAGGAAAGAAGTGAGGAAGCTGCTCTCCATTTTTCTGCCTCTGTTGTCTGAAGACCTTTAGTTCAGCAACAGAGACAGAAACCACTGCTACCTCTTGTGCCATTCCCCTCAGAAACTGCAAGGTTGCATTGACCATGTCAGGACATTGTGTGGAGACCTCTTCTGAACAGGATGGGTGGAGGCTGAATCAGACAGAAAACAATTTTCCACGTTGTCATGAAGAAATGAGTGAACAGGTATAAATAAATCATGATCCATGACTAAATTTTGTTCGTTTTTACCAACTTGAATAGGGCTCTCCAGTCTACAGCAGTTCAGTCCATGTCTGTTGAGCTTTATTTAGAGACAGAAGTGTCTTCTCCCAGTGCACCAGTGAACTTGCTGGGGAGCAGCCTACTTAAAGACTCCTCAGCCATCCAAGCCCACTTTTTACACCGACACTGGTTAAACCTTGGGAATCATCTTTCTTTCATAGTCCCAGAAATTGGAGGTTGAACCTCTGCGGTGGAGAGAGCATCATAGATTGCAACAGACTACATTTGTGGCTAAAAGTTGTCTCCTAGATCCACTTCAGTCCTAAGGCCAAATCTGATCAAAACTGGATAGGTGTGACACTTTTTACTAGCTGAAGGACCCATCGTCAGCTCAATCTTGCATGCCAGCTTTCAGTACGACTTCTGTATTCTGCAGACCGCTTGGGCATGCGTTTAAAGTGAAACACTTTCAAACCTTCTTTTGCTTTCATAGGACATGAAACAGAGGGTTTAAAGTTAAGCACATATTGGGTAAACAGAGCACAACTAAAGCTGTTGGCCAGTTTGAATCCTGACAGAACAGCTACCTTAGCACTACCATTTTTACCAGCCAGATCAATTTTTTCAAGCCTCCAAATAATAGATTATATTATTGCTCTTGCTTGCTTGCTTGCTTGCTTTTTAATTTGACTCTTGTATCAGTAACAATAATATTATACTTCACAGTTATGGACATACAATACGTCAGTAAGAAATAAACTACAGTCACGGGTAATTTAATCCAATGCTAAAAAGTCATGCACAATACCCAGGAAGGAAATTTTGTCAATTAGAAAATAAGGTATTTGTCAGACGTAATATTTTGGAATATGCCAGCCATTTCATTAGAAAAAGAAATTGCTCGTGACTAGGGGCAAGTCAGCAAACTGCATGGATCGTTGATCTAAGCCCGAATGCTAAAACATTTGTTTGCAAACCAAAATGTACGGATCAACAAATACTGTGTTTTTTGTAATGTTTGTAAATGCCTCTCTGTGCATTTCAAGCTTTTCAATTTAGAAACAGATGGTTTACCAAACAGAACGTATCCCAAAGAACAGAAGAGGAAAGGGAGGGATGCTGCTACACATGTAACTCTGAAGTCTAATGTTATGTTTAGCCTGTCCTGCTTGATGTAGAGGTTGAACTAGATGACCAAACCTATCATCTGTAATTCTAGGGAGGAGGTTTTGACAACATAGTTAACCGCAGGAGTAAAGCTCAAGGAATCTCCAAAGCCATTAGAACCCCAAGTTATTACAGGATCACATACCGGCAGGTTAGCTGCCATCCCGCGCTACCTGTCATCTTGCGTAAAGAACTTTCCTTGCAGTGGCAAGATTTGGCAGCACCTGCCAGTTTGCAAAGTTGCTCTGTCCTTAAAAAATCAAGTGTTGTATAGTTGATTTCCATTTAAATAATTAGGTTTTAGTCGAATCCCTGATATGAAATTCAGCTCCACTTTGAACTTCTGTTCATACTCAAAAGCCAGGAGCCTTTTTAGTGGCTGTAAAATCCTGGCTTTAGTGAAAGCAGTGGCAAAATTTCTACTGACTGCAATAGGACCAGAATTTGGCCCCTGTCATTTTGGATTAAGCCCAGCACCACTTTATTTAACTTTAAATGTTATTTGCCTTCCTGTTTTAAGCGTGCATTACGTTGTAAGTCATTGACCAATAGGACTGGGACACTGGAAGTAACTATTTGAGTTAGCATGCTGTGGGTCATTTGTAGCCAGCAATTTTATTACAAAGTGACATGAAAAAAAATGACATTAAAGGAACATTAACGTTCCAAGTGAGGCACTTGGAAGTAAAAAAATGCCGAACTTAATGTTGCTACACAAAGTTAGCCCTGTTGTGTCCAAATTTTGGTGCAGTATTCAATTAAATAATAGCCTAGAATTTGCATACTATCTTTTCGACAGGACCTCTGACTCACTCATCCCAAGGCAGACCAGTAAAGTAACATGGAAAATTTTATCCTGAGTAGCTAAAGGCAAAGTTAAAAGCAACAGAAAAGGAGGATTTGTTTGTTTGTTTGTTGTTCTGGCCAATGCTGAGTGGGAGATGATCAGAGTTACAGGTCATTACAGACCCTGCCTGTAAGGCCAAATTATACATAAGAGTACCCTTTTCCACTATAGCTAATTACATATTTATTGGGTTGATCGCAGAATGCTAAAAACAGTAAGTACCTGCCCCTCTCCAAAAAAATGTTTCTTTTCCACATTGACACTTAAATGGAGCTACTCCATTTAGTAAAAACCAGGCCCATTTAGTTTTGAACCATTGAAACAAAGTATTAAACTGCATCCACATGTCAGTCCATTGGTTTTTTGAGAGCATAATGGCCTTTGAGGTTTAAGGTCACAAGAAGGCAGTGTGTCACGCTACACGATGTCTCTTATCAAGCTGTGCGGCGTACTATGGAACCATGTAGCTTAGAATACATACGGAAGCATGTGAGAGCAGAGCTCATGAGATACAGAGGCTTGAGTCTCCCCAGTTACAATTCCCTGCATCAATTTACATCAATGCACTTAACTAATTTAAAATGAAGTGCACTAACAAACCAAAATGGAGTTGTTCAGAGTCAGGTATATCAGTGTATTTTAGTTTGAAAATGTCTACAGAAAAACATCCGTTCCAAGAAAATCTTCATTTTTGTATGTAAAAATTGAATGAAACAGAAGTTTAAAAAGTTAGCACTTCCCTCACGATGGCAATTCCAGATTTCATTCAGGTCAACAGCTACCATTTCTCATCCAGCTGCAAGCCACGCAGAGGTCATGAAGTAATTGTATTAACGTATTAGTGCTATGTTTAGAATAAGGATGTCTGCCTTTTAAAGCAAGCCTGCTGCCAAAGAGATAAATATTTAAATGGCAACAATAACATTTTAATTTAAGAGAACTTATACTTTTCTTCAAACTCATGACCCTTGAGGGAAAAGAAAACACAACTGAGCTACACTCGAACTAGAGAGTAGTACCTGGCAAAAAGACTAGGGAGTAGAGAATATGAATTGGGAAATATAAAAATTTGTCTGTTCATGGTTGGAAAATATGATATGCTACAGATTATATATGCTAGACATTTATTTTATATGGAGACAAAGAAAAAGAGATAGAGATGATAAAATTAATGTAGCAAAGCAACGTTTTTTCTAGTAAAGTCAAACAAAATTTGTTACTGTCAACTTAGAATTTACAAATGGTACTGTCCATTCATGTTTATCTTTTAATCTATGATTTGCAGTGTCTTCCGAAAACATTAATTAAGCCTCACCAGATCATTATGAGGCTCTGGCATCCAAAGACATTTTTAACGCACAGAGAAATTACCATGCACAAATTTTCAAATTGATTCACTAAGCTGGGAATCCTCCATCCTCTCAAAATAAGATGTTTCTTTAATACGACAGTACTTCCTTAGAATAGAAAGATATTCTTATTTTTCTAAAACCCTCCAAGTGACAGAAACTTACTAAAATGAAGAAGAGTCTGAACCTACCACTCTCACAATAGGCTGTCTCCTCAGTTCAAATAATATACATTCTTAGCACAGTAGTTGTTTCATAACTTTTTTACCAATCCTTCCCAACCTCAGCTGCTGCCAGCTGGGAGGTTTGTTTTCTTATTCTGGTTTGGGTTACTGTCTTGCTTTGCTACTTGTGATAGTAAAAACCTTATCCACCCTTCTACAGCCAGAAAGTATGAACTGTTTGAATCAATTCTTTAATTTCCTCCAAAGATGATAATGCAAACTAAAATAGCCCTCTCACTTACTTTACCTTGTAACAACTAGATTATCACAGCTTTTTTCCCACTCTTTAGCTTTCCATCAAAATAAATTGCACTGGAAAAACTGTCCTTGTAAGGCAGCTTGCATACCTTATAGTACTTGCTTTACTGCCTGTAGGGTAACTAACAGAAGTGCACAGGTCTTTGGGTGGAATAGCCCAGCTTTGTTCCAGCTTGGCCTTTCTGCCTTTGTAAGGCAACTTGTGGGATAGTCACTGACATAACTGAAATCTTTCTGCAATAATATATATCTAATACGCTAGAACAAATATACTGGATATCCTTAAGGTTAAGGATATTTTTGTTTCTCCTTCCAGCAACAACATGTCAGTTGTGAAAAGAAATGTGCTGTTTGAGACATTTTGAGAGAAGGCTTTGCAATGAGTGTTTGCAGTTTGATAACTCTTTCCTGCAAAATGAGCACACTGAGGACGTCCTCAGATTTGGGTATTTTTCTCTTCACCAGCTGCCTCTGCCTACCTGCCTGTCAGTTACCCAGCTGGTATGGGTGGTGATTCACTATGCATGTCTTGTGTTTTTTTTTTTTTAATTCAGCCTAATAATGAGAAAATTCTCAATTGAAATAACCAAGAATTATACATCTTGTTATACACCACTGTGCTTCTATTAAAAACTATCCTTGCATAAGCCACAGCTCATTGAATTTGCTGTAGTATTCATAGCATCTGCTAGTTTTACTAAATCATGCTTGCAAATGCAATGGTTCCACGTGACATTTTGTGAAATGGACATCGGCAGTCACCCCAAGGTAGCCACATGAGTAATAAAGACACGGTTTGTATTGGTCCTAGATGTTCTTCTGGAAGTCACATACAGTCCTCGTACAGATTTCAGCGGATTGAATGCATCCCATGTACCTCTCTCCTGGCATCCCAAGCAGCCTGCTGCACTAGGAGTTGAAAGGTGATGCCATCCCCTGAGAAGCCACCGCTCACACTGGAATGTTTTTTACCATATCCTAGCACCAACGCAGACATCCAATTCAAGTTACTGAAAACAAGTTTCTTTCTGATCAGTTGCTTGAATGCTCAAAGGACATTGTTTTCTGGGACCATGCTATATGACAACAACAAAAACCCAGAATTTTTTCCACATTAGGTCCAAAAGCCACTGTGCAATTGAGGTTCACAACAACTGACAAATGCCTAAACCAATCATAGCACCTACTGCTATGACAAAGATAATTACTGCCTTTCTGTCGGTGAAGTGTGTACCCTGCTCTGTATCATATTTAAAATAATCTAATTCCAACTCATTTTCCCCCTCCAAATTGTTTCCAGCTGTATGATTCCTTTCTTTCCCCCATATTGTTTTTATTGGATATAACGCAAGTCCGTAAAGATAGATTTTCCCATAATAAATACACAGATGTTAGAATAATAAACATACAGTCAACCTGATATATGAATATTACTAAGCATTAATAAATATATAACTAACAACATAAATTGATTAAAAAATTGGAAAATGATAACATAAAGTAACAGAAAGAAACGGCAGGAGGAAAGAAAGGCAAAAAGTCAGATAGAAATCTACTTACTTTAGGCAAACTATCTGGATTCATTTATGGTTCCCTTTATTGATTTGCTGATAGCATTAAAGCACAAGTATGGTTGTAAAGCATTCCTAAGAATGCCGCCTGTCTTCATGTATTGGAAGTTTTCTGCTTGTACTGAAAGTCAAGCTTTCCAAGTTGGCCAACTCATACCATACTAGACACTACTGTGGTAGATTAATGTATCTGCTTGGATGCAAATTTCCATTTTTGGAGAATAATGAGCCTCTCTACTCCTCCCATTTTTGGTAGGAAGTTTTTACGAACATTTGGCATCTCGGTTAAACCACCATCGTAGCCCAGAATAAAAATGACTGGATTCATATGTGAGTCTGAATCCAAATTTAATTAAGCCTATATATGGCCTGAACCAGGAATAATTTACTGACTGACCCCCCTCAGCCTATATGATAAGATGCCAACCATTTCTCCATGACGCCATCACTTACATATCTTTCATGCCCAATTCCCATGTTCTTTCAGGCCTGCAGCTAAAACACTGGGATCCAATGTGGGCTTAGTTACCTGTTTCCAGTACAAATATAGAAAGAATCAGGTTTTTTTATGAGTATCTTTCCTTCAGAAGATGTTCCCCTCCCTTTCTTAGTCTTCTGTTTGAAATTATGCTGTCTTCTTAGCGGTTTATGTGTGCATGTGTACGAGTGCGTGCTTGTATATAACCGTGACACTCAACTTTATTTTCTGATTGTGTTTCTCAAAATAACTTGGAAAGTCTTCTTCACCTGTGAGTTAATAAAATCCATGCACAGATTTTGTTAGTCTTTAAAACTGTAGTTTTCTCTCCCATCCCTCCCCCTTTCTGCCTCGAGAGTGGATCAAAAGCTGAGCAAATGCGTGGCGACAGGAAGCTTCTTAAGATGTTGTTGTTCTCCTAAACCTCCCACGGCAAGCAGGGCTTTAACCTCACTTCAGATGCATCCTTTCAACATGCCAGAAAATTACAAATCAATACAAAAGGTCAGAGAGTTTTTTTAAAAACTTCAGAACACCCTTGGTTTTTACCTATTTGTTGATTCTTCCCTGTCAGGTGTCCAGTTCAATGATTCACCAAATCTTTGTGTCAATGACACAGCCAAATCAATACTACTAAATCATGATGATTTTACACATCATGAATCTGACAAAGCAGACATCTACAGATTACTTTTGATATCTTGACAGCTGTATTCTTCAAAACAGCTCATTTTTGCCATGGATTTAGCACTGGTAAGGGCAGTCTGTTTATAAGCACTTAAATTTGGAGAATTCCAGCAGAAATGGTCAATGCACAAATAATTAGCTAGAATAATCCACTGTCAAAGAACAACAGTAGGTTTCACTTCTGTTATTGATTCTGACTGTACTTCAGAGGCTGCACTGCTTACTTTTTTTGCGTGGAGTTATTTGCTTCCAACTGTTATTAATGATCTGTAACTTTTAGAGGTACCTACATGATAGATTGATCCAACCAGCATTTGGGGGAATAGAGACCAGTCCCTAGTGCTGGAGCTCTTTTGCATCAATAACCTGATAGGACCAGAGACTTTACTCTTCCAAATTAGGGTCCTTGCCTTCAAAAAGTTAGAAGGACTGATTATCTTTCAACAATGGTTATCAATAATAACAATTGAGATATCATTAACCAAGTAATTTTTTAATCTGTTTGTTAAAGAGGTAATCTTTAAAGAGGTAACTTGTTAAAGAGGCTTACAGCAAGAGGAATGAGTGGAGAGTGGAAAAGATGACTTTATGTGAGAAGCTGGCATGAAAACTAGAGATGAGTGCAGGAAGGTGACAAATATACGTACAGGGACAGGGTGAGTAAAGTGAGTGTAGTAGTGACTTTTCTCTGGGGATGACATGACTATGGAAAAGTTCCCAGCTATAAATATACCAAAAAAGCTATACACAATGCTTGGCTAATTCATCCCATGCCACATCCTTTGTTCATGCTACTAATTTGGATCTCTCCGTCACTTTTTATCTCTGGCTGCTATAAATCTTTCACACCAACACGAATGCCCCATGTCTAACATAATTCTACAGTTGTTATTCTGTCCTCTGAACTATTTCAATTGTTTTTAATACAGACTCCCATGTATTATACAGCCCTCATTCACTGACGTACCTCTGAAAAAATAGCTCAGCATCAATCCAGCTTAGCTAACTTACTGGGGATTTCCCTGGCACAGTAGGATCTCCAGAAGTCACAAGGGTGGACGTTTGCTCCTGTGTCATGCCTCCTGGGGGGGAGGAGTGCTGCATCAGGATATGAATTAGAATAACCCTAAATCTGTACTTGTCAGTGCTCGTGGTTGAGCCCTGGCCCAGTGGCTAAAGAGTAGGTCCTCTCTTTCCCGTGCAGATAGAGAGCCATTAGCATCATGCTATCATAGCTTACTCACCCTGTCCTCCTTACAACATGAATAATTTGCCTTGCTTGTTCATCTCCCTAAGTGATTCTGGGAAAAAGCGAGATGAGCTTTCCTTTGGAGTGAAGTACTTCAGTACTTAAGTCTTTTTTAGTCTTAATCCTTTCTTCAGTCTGTTCAGGCAGAACCAAATGTCTGGTTTAGTGTTTCTGTACGTGTCAGACACGGATGTTTTGTTATACATGTGAATACTTATGCTTACAAGTATTTTGTACCTTTAAAGTTTTTGGTGGTTTTTTTAGCTTTGTCTTTTTTTTACTTTTTTCCCCTCACTAGTGTAATAACACCACTTCCTAAACCCTGTCCTTTTCCTAGATACTGACCACATCGTCTCTGGGTGCTACTCCACTAATAAAACAAATAAAGACATGTGGATTATGGGATCTTTTATAGACCTGCATGGAACTCATCTGGCTCAGCTGGCAGGGGTCATGTAAACCTTCTCCATCCGTTACAGTTTGTGTGGTTTCACACCCAACAAATGTCAAAGCAGAACTCAGCTGCAACTGCCAAGTTTCATCTGTGTTTGGGTTAAGCCATAAAAGAACCCACCAAATTCCACATCAGTCATTTCAGAGTTGCAAGAAACCACCCAGGTTCGGTGAAGAGGTCAAAAATCTGGTGAACGTTTTTGGCAAATATGGCCTGAACAGTGGCTCAAGAAAACCCTGTTTTTTTCAAACTTTGTGCAGTCTGAACAACCTGATAGCTGGTCCATCCTGATGCCAAAAATTTTTGTTTCCTGTAGCTCTTATTTTGTATAGAAACATTCAGAATGAAAACACAGGCACAACTTGTAGTCCTCTTTAGGCATTTGGACTGTGCTCACTTGCAAGGTTTCTGAGGATGAAAGGAGTCTCTCAGGTGAAGAGGATTAATACTTATGAGTACAAGGACAGAGCTGATGAAGTGTCCCAAGATTCCAAGCTTGAAGAGGAAAGCAGAAGTGGTGAAAGCCTTTTCACCAGGAAGCTTAGTGATGACACCAACTGGTACAAGCCTCCAGAGTGTGCCTCTTCAAGGACATAAGTGATCTCACAGAATTTAAGAGGACTTCCTTGTCTAAGGGTCAGAGGATGCCTGCAAGCTTTGGCAGATCAAGACAACATAGCATGAAGAAGTACAACAGTAGCATGCTTAGCAGCTGTATATTTTCTGGCAGCAACATCATTTTGGACATCAACTTAAGACAAACAAGCGTAAGACCAACCAAGGAGGACCAGACCTGTGCTTCTAATAGTCAAGACAAGTGACTAGATGTTTTGCTGATTCATATAAAGTTGAAGGTAAGAGTCAAATGTCAGGGTATTTCCTGAATATGGTGTCTTGAGGATGTTTAATGCCTTCCACTTACACTCTTTTTAAGAAATCAAAGGTAGGCAAGAAGTATTATCTAAACAGAATTAGAAATATCTTAGGACAAATGTGGGAAGAGACACTGATGAGGAAATCCCTCACCACCAGCTTTTCAGCATCAAAACCATTCTACCAAACTTTTTTCTGAAGTTCAAAAAGTTCAGACTTTTCTTTTGCCATTAATTTGGTTTACTGGGTCTTTTTATTATTAGTTTTAGCCCTCTCCACTTCTGTGATTTGATGTGGAGTAATGCACACAGAATATGACAGGTTCTCTGCGGGTGTCAGTTTCCCTGATGCCAATGGAGTTATTCAATTACAACACTTTACAGCTGGGCCGCTGGGCCCTTAAAAAGCTCAGACCTCAGCCAGACTCTCAGACTTGCATGTTCTTTGAAAAATTATTCAGTTCCATCATTGGCTTAAGCATACCTCAGCTTTTGGCGTCCATTTCACAAAGGTGTTGGGAAAAAAACCCAAAGCCTTGATCTCCACTAACAACCAAAGCACCATGTAAGTTGTTTCCTCTTTGCACAGATGGGATGAAATATTATGCTTTTTTTTCACACAGTTTTGACGAGATCTTATGTCTGACCACATTCAGTTGTGTTGGAGGCACAAGACTCACCCAAACCATTGAATTCAAGAAAGAGGTGTCACCCAAAAAAGAATTAGACACAAGAAGAACAGGCTGCAACCCCCCTGAGAAGCTGAATGGCCCTTGTGAGAGCCACACACCACAAAACATTATCCCAACACCGAGCAGCAGACAGCATGGAGGATAGTAAGTGGGCAGCCCTTGGAGGAGAGAGGGAAGGTCAGGAATAGGCTAAGGATACTCAGCTGGATGATGAGGAAAATAATGATCTCAGTGCTGGAAAAAATTTGCATAATCTCCCCCATGAAATAATATCAGACATAGGGTAAATGGAAAGTGATCAATTTAACTTCTGCCAGCTAACAATTTGTCAGGCCAAGGTACTGTATTATTTTCTTTGAATAGGTTTCCTGCCTCAAATCACTTGCAGTATTTTCTTTACAATATGATAGCAACACTAAATGGATATGTATCACTGCCATATATTGGAAGGCCGGTGTCGTGTGCACTGTTCTACCATCAGTTAATTAGGACTCCCCCATTTCTTAAGTTTTTGGGAAGTCTGCAGAGGTTTTTTTGGAGCTGATTTTAGTTCCCTTTTGATTGGTCATAATATGCACCATGGCTATCAGAGCAACTTCTAACAGGATGACAACTGGAAATACTTTTTCATGGGGTGTGATGACTGTGTCCTTGGATACCTGCACAGGCAGTTCGGTCATTGCTGGGTATGAAGTTGCACAGGTATGAATGACTTCATCTAGAGATCACTAGAGATCTCCTGTCTCTTGCCAGTTACTTTTCAATGAGTGCAAACATACAGACCACAGTTCTGAGAGCAACTCCAGTAGGAAAATACCAGAGGGATATAAACCTTTGCAAGACCGCAGCTAAAAGAAAAACAACCCCAACGTATCACTTCAGCACCGTATTAGAGACACCCTTACCTACTCGAAGCTCTTGTCCAAAGACTGTTTTCTCTCCCAGTGCAGAGCAGTTCCACCTCCCGTACCGAAACTGGTACTGGCACTCATTGATTCCCATTTGTGCCCCTTCCCCGATCACAATGATGGCATCAGGGCGGCTCTGGCAGATGGCTCGCTGCCGAGGGGCCAGGCCTGGGATTTTGTTGCAGATGATATTAGCTCCTAAAGCCACCACGGATGACAAAGCTCTGAAGACAAAAAAGCAGAAAGACACGTTATAACCAAATTGAGGCCATTAGTTGCTTTTGCCATGTACTGCTGTGTGGCAGGCAAGGAGCTGGGCAAAAGGGGAAGGGTTGGAAGTTGGGTTCCTATAATTACGCAGACTTATTCCAACCTTTCTGGTCTGGTAAATGAGGTTGGAAATCTTGCAGTGATTCCTGATCTGATTTGTGCCAGAAACAACAAACAAATGGAACTTTGGCACTTTTGCTTCCAGTCCTACATGCATACATCAGCTGATGAGATGTGGAAAGCAAGACATATTTAAAAGCAAAAATAGTGATAATTGATTGTCCATGAATCTTCAGAGCTCATGTCTGCTTTGAATGGCCTACATAGATTCAGGCTCAGCATTTTAGTTACTGCAGCCAGTTCATCCATCCCTCATTTGAAATTGTTGAGCACAATTTAGAGAATGACTTCAGGCTACCAACCCTCTTGCCCGTTATTACACTCAGGGTATTGAGTGATTAATGAAAGTTCACCAGCATAACCGTACTTTTAGACCTGGCATATATCATGGAGCACATACAAGTGATCCTTAATCTGCCATCCAGACTGGAAACATTTGTAGTTCTCATTCTTCAAGTATATTTTCAGAATTCATTATAAAGTTTGCATATAACTCGCACCTGCCATATGTTTTCACTTTAGTGCATTTATTTTTCATTTTTCAGCTCACTTTTCAACATCTTTACAGGCTCATTTTTCAACATCTTTACAGGCTACATTTTAAGTGGTAATATTTTGAAAAATAAGACAACATGGGTACACATTCAGTGATGCCTCAGGTCACATCTACCGAGTACCAGCCAGGCCCATGCCGGGACGCTTCAACTGGCTCTGGACAAGTCAGCAGGAGCAAAGAGAGCAGTACAGCTGCGTTAGCAAAACAAGCCTTGCTCAGCATGGTGTGATGGACCCTGAGCCAGCTACGCAACCAAAGCCTGGAAAAGCCCCTGCCACGCTGTCCAGCTGGCTGTCCTGCTCCTCAGCTGGCAAACCGGGGTGCCGAGAGCATCGCTGCCTCTCAGCACCTGCAAGGAAGTATCTCCACAAACTCTCTCCCCTCTTTAGCTTGTCCCAGCCTAGTATTGGATCATATGGGTAATTTCATTTTCCCATCAAATGCTGTTGTGGACTGCCTCTGTAATGTAAAAGTGCTTGCCCAGACCATGCTGCAGCACCTTAGGTTTAAGTGGAGTTTCACAGTAACAGAAGTCACCATATATAAATAGGTTAGTAACAGGATACGGACTAACTTCTCTACTACCTTTCTCCCCATCTTGAACACTGACTCAAGCCTTTCTTCTTAGTGTTAAAAATTTCCCACTGGAAATGCTCTGTTTGGACAATGCTGACTAAACAAAATTGAATAATTTTATGGGAATTTATCAACTTCATCGCAAAGGTAACTGCAAAATTACATAAATGTTGCGTTTCAACAAAATCAGAGTGTTTCATTTTGCCATTTCAATAAATAAAGCCAGAGCAAAAAGGGTGAAACGGAGAACTCTTCCCTGGCCAAAATGAAATACCACTTTTACTGTGGAATGGGAATTCCATGATGATTCAGTCTGCCTTTAATAGGTATTTTTGCATCTTTTCCAAAGTTAACAATCCATGAGAAATTCACCAATTGTGTTTTTTTATTTATGGCTTGGGGGGAGGGGAGGGTTAGATACAGAGACAAGGTATTGCAAACACAGAGCATGCATGCCATGTGGTACTACCTATTAAACAAAAATAAGAACAAAATGTAGTTGCAGCTCCCACCACTCACAGTGTTTGGAGCAGGAGCGCTCAGACCTGTAGCTTTAATTCATGTTCCTCTGGGTACTGAGCAGCAAAGCTGGAGCATCCATTGGAACCAGTGAGTCCTCAAGATTCATGCAGGTTTTGAGCTAAGGTTTTGTTTCTGGCCCACGTCTACTTAAACAACTGAATAAAATATTTAAATTATGATGTCTTTAAATCAGGACTTTCCAAGAGGTATGATAATCTTCAAAAAAACATTATGAGTTTGTTGTAGAGATAATAAGATTCTCTGACCTTTACAATGGCACTTTATATATTAACCTACGGCTTCAAAAGTTAATGAAAATAACGGGAGAAAGTATCAATATTTAATTTTTTTAATATTAGGCACTTCTTAATATGGAAAAGTAAAAGTGTTGTCTTCTTTCATAGCTCATGGAGCTTTTATCTCTCTGACTTCAGCGACTTTCCACATAAAGTAGGACGTACATCCTGAAAATATTGCAGTAAAACGCAAAGAAAAGTATTTTTCCTTTACAGGTGACGTGTTGTATTCGGAAACATGTACTCTTTGATGACTCTAAAATGCCAGGACCTTTTCCCAAATCATGTTAAGATCCAGGTCTGGCCCTTCCATGGTTTTAAAGTTATGACAAGGGAAAGATATCTTGTACAGAGTAAGTAACCGGAAGATGCCGGGGGGGACAGGGGACTCTGCTATTGCAGCTTAGTCCATGGTTCTTCTGCCCAGGGAGGCTGAAGGGAACTTCTCTGTCGGGATGCACAGGCAGCAGGTCAGCTGAGGAAAGGGTGGATTTCTACAGCCATTCTTCAGAGCGGAGCAACAGCCAGGGCTCCCTGGCAGCAGCATCTCCCCGGCTCGGCATGTGCAGAGGTTCTCTGGGTGCCTCTCAGGCTGTGCCCCATCCTTACCCCATCCCCTCCCCTGGCTTTGCCCAGTTCTCTGGTACAGAGCAGGTGCCCAAGTGTCCTGCAAGACCTCCCCGTCTGGTAACCCATTTCTCTTGCATCAGGAGCTGCTTCAAACACTGACCCTTGTAGGGAAATCTAATCCTGAAGGAATCCGGGGTTGGGTCCTAAGAAACAGACGTGCACAAACATTCGAAGTTTAAGTTGATGCTCGGCACATGTGCACAAGACACGAAATTCTGGTCCCCTGGCTGCCTGACAGTCATTGATTTACTGAGGCCACACGACCAACTTACTGATAAAAATTATATATAAAAATTATTTATATGTGATATAAAAATTTAAAAAATAAATAAATAAAAATACTGGTAATAGCTATGAGCTAAGTTTCTGACATCATTTTTTTAAAAGTGCTGAGCCCCCACAGTTTCCATTATTATCTCAAGTTGAGCAGCAAAAACTTATGACTTTTGAAACAAAGGAAAGCAAGAAAGAATTGGCTACAATATCTACCCCATGTATAATTTTCAGTTTAGTTGCTTCCTCCGTACACATTGCTACTCATGTCTCATAATTAGGTTAAAGAGTGTATTCTTTGGTCTCCTATTTTTTTTGGAGCAGGCCTTGGTCAAAGTATTTTAATACAGTGGGTCAGTTTATTCATCCAGAAAATAAGTATGATCATATCTGCCTCAGAAGGTATTGTGAGGATATCGTAACTATTATGTGTTTGTAAAGTGCTTTAAGACATTCCTCATTAAAAGAATTAAACTGCAATTATTGAGGGTGGAGGGGGGTCTTAGTTTTTTTATTATTACTTCCAGGGACTTCCCCCTCTCTGGCCTGAACTTACCAGCATATTCCCTCAGACTTGTTTAACCTACTTTTAAATTGTTACTATAATTTCAGTGCCAAAAGAAGTGCTGAATCATGAAACTGAGGTTTTGGGAAACTTTATTTATATTAAAGAAATGCACCCAACAGCATTTCAAGCTTCCTCTCCGCTATTTCTTGCGGCATCCCTCAGTTTGTGCGTCCATCACACATTCAGGAGGGTTGTGCTCTGCTCCTGCCCCTTGGCAGGTTGAAGGCTACATTTGTTTTTTTTACTAGATAGAGAATGTTTCACTTTATAACTGTCAAAAGGCAGATCCCCATGCCACATTTTGGCATCTTCTCCCATTTAATCTTTCTCTGTGGTGCAAACTTCCTTGATTCTTATCACACGGAAATCCTGAGTGCAGCTTTTTGTTACGATTTCTGGTGCAGTTTACAGTAATTGTAACCATCCCGCACCACGACAGCCCACGCACACTTCAGAGTTTTATGTTGGTTCATCCACATGGGTTATCCAATTAAACATCGTCCACATGGGTTATCCAAGAAAACAGCATTAGTGGAATAATGTCACATTTCCTAATCAATTAACGGTAGTGGCTGGCATGTGGAGAGTCTTCACCTTTCTTCACCATTTAGTCATTAATCCAAGGGAAACACCAGCACTGAAATTGAGCAATAGTTATAAACAGAGTTACATCCAAATTAAAAAAACACTGATCTGGGCTGGGATAGACTTTGCAGTTCAAACTTCCAACAAACTGAACCTGAGGAGCAACGTTTTGGAAGGCCTGGTTTCTGCCTCAGAATCCTGAAACATCAAGTTTTTCATTCTTTAAAAAAATAAGTATGACTTCGGCCATAGCAAGCAAAAATTCATGGCAGTGGGAGACAAGTTGCAGCTTATTTTCAGAAATAATGCTTGTTTAAGTACGCAAAGACAGATGACTACTGTCACAAAAAATGAAAATTCTCCCTCAAAATGTATTTCTTATTATGGTTGTGTCTTCTCTCCCGGACCTAAACAACTACAGCTTTCCTTTTCACAAAGTTATGTGGAAAAATTGAAAGATCACAACCATGAAAATTATTATATATTCCAAGCAATTCATAAAAGTAAAAGTCTTTGAAAACACTTCAGAAATTAAACAGTAAGGCCTAAAATCATGTGAGTTTTAAGAACATAAAATTCAATGCAGTATTGCTTGTCAGAAGAGAAATATACTCCTCATTCATAATTTGCTTTCTCGAGTCTCTATTTTATATTTGCAAATGTAGGCATTTGCTTAACTTGAGCACACTAGTCATTTCATTGATTTCAAATGTTATTATGTTTTGCAACTTCAGATGAATTCCACATATAGGAAGGTTGTCACTTGAACTGTAGTTTATAGAGGGTCTTAGAGTCTTTGCACAAGTGGAAAATATATAAATATAAAGTAAATCCTTATAACTGACAGTTGTACAACCACATGCACTACATGAGGAAAATTCTAATTTTGACTGTTGTTAGAAGAATCTGAATTTTGACATAATTATGAAATAGAACTGTCTACGTATAGATAAACAGCAGTAACTAACCAGTCTTCGGAGTTGTCCCCAAGCTCCTGTACAGGCACAGATGTGTACCGAGATTTCTCCAAGGAGCTTAAAATTCAGTTCCGACAAATGTATAACAAAAGAAGGTGTAAAATAGAGAGATTAAACCAACAACACATTTCATACAGACAAAGCACTTAGCCAAGTTGATTTTAACCTTTTGATTAAAAAAAAAAAAAAAAGTTGCCCTAAAAAGTCTTCTCTAGCAATCCCTGGGCAAATAACATTTTATTGCAGGCCAGGGTGGCTTAAGGAGCTACACCTTCTCCTCCGACACCTTCGCCCATTTGTACTCCTGGCTGCACAGCAGCACAGTGCACATTTCCCCCCGAGCCACCAAGCCAGCCTTACTGCAAGCCCTTCGAATAGGCGCCCATAGGGTCACCGTGATCTCACCCCTAACCTTGCTACTCGATATTCACCTGAAGCTGCTGTTGGGCAGGGGGTTCATTTTCAGCAAGGAATGAAGGGATTTAGCCGCATGAATCCCATTAACAGCAGAGGAGCTGCACGGCTTAAACCTTGGCGCACTGTACCGAAAACTTACCCCACCATCTCTGATAAAAATCCCCATAATGGATTCCTTGTTAGAAGGAACCACCGAGATATTTTGTGGTGAAACTGCGACTCATCTGAAACACTACACCACTACCGAATGGTTTACTTAATTAAGAATTCCTAAGTAAATATTTTGAGCGTGCATCAGTCGCAGAAATTGGCAGGAGCGTCCCGGGTTCTGAATGCCATCTGCATATGTTTAGGCTTTCAATTTTGTTTTCCACCGCTGGCTTTGGGAAATCATTGTTCGGCGCATGTGTTATTGAAATGGAAATCAAATAGGGCTGCGTGGTACTGTCCTGCGGTGCACTCGGCTCTGCTGGAGCTCCAAGCCGAGCCTTCGGACCTGGGGGCCATGGGCAGCAACGTGTTCGCTCCCATTAAATGAAAGGCAGAGATTTCTCTGAGGAGGTCACCCAAAAAAAAGAGCCTGCTAGATTATATAGTGCAATTGCTGACATGGTCAAGAATGAAAGTGGTGGGATAGGTAAGCTTGCGGGATGACTCACACAAGGGCAGAGCATGCCTTGGGCTAAACGCCTGCTTTAGAGAGGAGTGGGAACAAGGACCCCATCCCTGTATGCAGTTGTGATGGGGGAACATCAGCAAAGCCTTGGATTTACGCCCTCCCCTACCTGCCAGCTGGGAGGCACAGAATGGCTGCTACGGAGCCGGCAGCGAATGATTAGGAAGGAGGGGAGACACTGCCCAGCAGAGAGATGTCCCCAGGTCACAGCACCGCTGTGGCGGTGGCCTGCATGCTGCCCCTAGGACCCATGCGCACAGGCTGCACCGCAGCAGCAAGCACCGGCTCTGACAAGGGGTGTCCTCAGGGCCTGCACGCTTTTGACTCCTTGGAGATGACGCTTTTATGCAATCCCTGCTGAGGTGGCATTTACCCCACTTGTTTTCTAGTGTATACCAAAGAAAAGCTTACACCGAGTACCAGAAGCGGCAGTGCGGGTATGAACATTATGAGACAAAATGCAGGTGGTAAAAGTCCCATTACTCAGCAGGGCACCCTCCTCTACAAGACGGGTTTGTAGCTTGCATTGTGTCTTTAGTTGCTGCGCAAAACCATGGGGTTACCAGTGGTCCTGAGCCTGAAATGGAGGATAGCTGGGGACTGGTAGTCGCTTCGGCTTCCTAACACAAGAAGCTCCAACTGAAGGCCCAGGAGCCTCATCTAAATAGCATTATGGCGGGGTAGAAGGGCTGGGAGTGGTTAGAGACAAAATTTAACTCACCAGCTCACCAGCTGTCACGGGTCCCATCAGTGCTTGGTACCGGCCTTTCGCTAATTCTTACTGGTCATGCCAGAGCAAGAGACAGCAAAAGCATCTAAGATCCAGGAGTATTTCTGGCTTGATATCTCCTGAGAATTATCCACAAAATGACAATCCAATCTGATTGTAAATTGACCCACAGCTTATTTGGTGCATGGCTGGTCCACTGTAATAATTTTTGTTCATCAGTCAGTGAAGTAACACTTGATAGGTAACAGGGTATCTTGAAGACCTGTTACATCTCTAGTTCACCTGTATTCAATTTTTTTACACCAAGGGAAGACTCACAGAAAACAGAAATGCGTTACATGCCTTACATGTCCTATTGTATATATTACACTGGCAAATTACACATTTACATGTACATTGGACATTTACTGTCTTACAGCAGGCATTCTGAATTTGCATGGCAAATTACTATATAACAAGATTTTTCTTTCTTGTCTCCAATCACATTATTCTAGGGGCATCTTGTTATATGGTGGAAAACATTCGCATCTTGTATATATAAAAATCAATAAAAGTAAAATAGGATGTTAAAATCTGAAGTGTGGGAAACATTGATTGCAAAGCAATTTGGGTTTCAAGAAGCGTTTGGTTTGCTAAACCAGAGTAAACTGATAGGCCTGTGTTGGAAGCTGGAGGAAGGCAACAGCTCTCCTGGCATGCACGGGGCAATTTGTGAAAGGCTGGAATATTCCTGCTTTGGTCTTGCCAGTGATGAGGGTGGTGACACACATGGCATAACTGAACTTATCTGAGTAAGTTTAATGAAAAATGGTGTTGATATAAAATTATTTGATTCCTTTTAAAAACTCAGGACCTTATCAGATTTAGAAATCAAACTGAAACACTTCTGTTTCATACAATTTTTCTCTTATGTCTATATAAACACAGTTAACAGGACCTACCATTTCAGTTTTGCAAGCATCCACACACCTGTGTTATGCCCTGCAAAGTACCAAGCAACTTCCACCATCAGTAACAAAAATGTCCATTCCTGAATGCCAAGCAAGATACCTGCTGAGCACTTGCAGTTGGTGTTGATGTCTAGAGCTATTATTTGCCTTCCACCCCATTTCTGTTTTCCTTTGGTACTAGAAAAGAGTCACGCTGATATCTAAGAAAGTTACACAGTTGTTTGCTGAATAGTGATCCCCCACAGTGGAAAGCAAAATTACCTTGCGGAATAACTGTGGTAGGATATTGCAGTTCCCCTGTGGGGGAATACAACATTGAAATACCAAAATGGCTGGAAGAGATAAGCTGCAGATTTTCTGTGTCTACGCAAAAACAATTCAATATTATGGAGAAATAAAAATTTCACACTTCAAGGTGTAAAATCCATGGTTTTGTTATGTTTTTCATATGGCAAATAAGAATGAATAAACTCTCTCCATCGCACATGACATATGCATAGATATGGGCATTTTTCAAACTTTATCAATTCCAAGCCTTAATTTAGGATAACTGGAGTGCGTATTTTGGCTTTGTACAAAGTTCAGCAGTCTGCTCTCTCCTGTGAAAAGGCTAAAAGGGGAAGAGAAAGATGAAGTCCTTCAGGCAAATTCTAAGACTTGGCAAGACCACACCCTGCTTAATTTGTGAGATCTGATGAAAACATGTCACAGGCATGGTATGGCTCTGAAACCGTGTTAAGACAGTTCTCATGCACAGAAGCATATATTCCTTGGTTAGCTTGCTCTAAAATGTCATTCACTTAATAGCAGGTATGCATTGTGGGTTCAAAATCTTAAAGATGGACTGTTGGTGGAATCTATTTTAAAATATACGCTTTGTTATATTTTCCATTTAACATTTAGGTATTCGATATATCTTAATTTTTTTGCCTTTGCATGCACAGGGCTTCCATGGATATGATACAAAAATTGAAAGAAGAAAGCATGTAAGAGTGGGTCTACAGGAAAGGAAGATACCTGCTTCCCAAAAGGAAATCATCTGGCTTTACTGCTATGGTGGTTCAGGTAGGAACTCATTTTTGTTAGCCAAGATCTGAGCGGTCAACGAGAATAAATTCTGAAAATCTACTAATGAGCCATTATGTTGGAAAATGTAGTCTTTTGTGTTAATTTTAAGACTACACTGCAGTGGCTGTTAATCATGAGGATGAAAGCATGTATGTGGCTTTAAGCTACACCTGAAAAGCCATACAAAGTAGTCTCAGAGGTCCTTTTAAGTGAGGAAGGTGGAGAGGCCATATTGACCCCATACACAATGTGCAATTTGGACTAAATGACCACTGGAGGTTGCTATTTGTGCACAGATATATGACCACAAATCAAGCTGTCTGACTGGTCTTGAATTAGCAACAGAAGAGAAAAAATTAAGTTCACTTTGTCAGCGACATTGAATTTTTATACACTGAATACACCAATATAGTCTGAATCGTGGTTTATTTCTTCTTTTCCTTTCCTCACCACTATTTTCATGGTGGTAAATCTTTGCTAAGGCCATAAGATATCAGAATATGAAATTAAATAACATCCACAAACAAAATTAAAACCAAAAACCCATTGATGCTGTCAGGTTTACTTACTGGCCTGTTTATACATCTGGAATGGGTGCATTGCTCAAACCCACTTGCTGTTCCCATCTGCTCTAATTGTCCCACTTAAGGCAAGACTGTTGTCTGCCAACACAGAGGATGAAGAGCATAAGGTCTTCTCTTGAATTTGCTCTACAATTGTTGAAGCTTTGGGATGACACACCATCAGGGGAAGGGCAGCCTCTCCTGCGCAGGTGTGCAGGAGGTAAGGAAGCGGGTGTGAGGACTGGGCGCATCCTTGACAGCGCCCAAGTGTACCGGGCAGATCTTTGGCTCCTTGACATACTCCCAATTTCATTGCAGAGCCTTGAGCCCTGGACTTTTTCCTCCTCTCCTCAATGGCCCACTTTTACCTTTCCCTCAAATTACACTAGTTGGTGTACACTCATGTATAGTGAACACACTTGCATTGTCTCCAAGATGTGGGAAAAACTGGGAAAGAAACACGAAGTCCCAGAAGCACAAACCATTGACCTCTCCAGGTTTGGCATGAAGGCAGGTATTCTTTGCCCTTTTTCAGAGCAACTAATTGCACCACAGTTTCTCCTGGGTGATCTTTTTTTGGAATCAAGATATTTTGTCTCTTCTAATATTTTTCTATTGATTTAGAGGCCCCACACCCATTCTGTGGTTAGTACTGTCATGTTGCTACCAGTAAGCAAAATGCCATGTGACATTACTCAGTGGCAGGTCAGCACAACCAGAAAGAGAATCCACAGAAAATTACACAGGCGCAAGCTAATGGAAGCAGCAAAGCGGCGTCTGTTCAATTTTAGGTGACATGGCAGACACAGCCTCCCTCCTGTCCTTGGTGTTGGAGATGCAGAGTAGTTGCACAGCCAACCTACCTCTCAGACCAGGGTATTTCTGCACCATCGCCCTGCCATGAGATCAGCCTCATGCAGATATATCCAGACTAGCTTTAGGTGACCTGTCAGAAGTTGCAGTGTAACCACCATAGACCTGAGATTGGCACGGGCTGATTGCCTGGGTACTTGTCCTGCTCCCGGGACAGGTCTGGCAACCAGGAGGTTGCACTATGGCTAGACAGGTGGCTTTTAATGAGCTCCTCTTCAACCTGCACAGCTCAGATAAGATCTTGCAAAGCCTTGATTTAAAGAAGGAAAATGCTGTTAGGACCAGCATATTAAATACAAGAGATCTATCACAGATTTCAATATGCTAGATGCATAGTTGACACCCTTCATGCTTTCCTGGTCATGTAGTCCTGTTTGCTTCAGCGGGAAATTTTGCTATTAAGCTGCAAGTCAGCCTAAGTAAATGTATCAGCATACATCCATGCATAAAGACTTCATAGTAAATGCCAAATCCCAAAATGAATCGAAGAGGTAGAAGCTTTGCACTAAGGTGGATACCTAAGAAATACAGAGTGCAGAAGCACTGCATTCAGTAGGTTTTTTTATACTTTTAATAAATATTTGTCTAAAAACAAAAGAAAAAAAATTGCAGTGTATTTTTGAACAAATACCAAACTGAATTCCCCTTGTAAAAATATTTTTTTAATAGCCTATTAGTGCATTAATTAATCTTGCCTTTTCCATTCAGAGTCTGTTTGGTGACCTTTATTTCCCAGTGACAAAATTATTTGCAGACTTTCTGCACCATCATAGCTAACTGTAAAGGAAACTGCTTGCCGTTTTTATGGAGCAGGCCTGCATTCCTTGCACCCAGCGAAACTCCCACTGGCTCTTGATAATCATGCAAAGAGAAATTCTGATCCATCAGATAGATAATTTGTGCTTAACTTCCTCACATGAATTATCCCATTGAAGTTGCGAGACAGTTTGTGTACGTGAGGTTATTCACGTTAGTAAGAGAATGAAAGAGCGTTTGGTTGTGAGTACACTACAAGACTCATCAGATCTTCAGATCTGTTCCCAGAAGTTGGGCATTACTATAAAATGGCTGCAGAGAAAGCCTTGAGGGTGAAAAAAAGGGGGGAAGCCCCCAGAAACTGTAGAAAATAAAAAATACGTTTCCTATGCAGATTTCCAAACATTCAAAACGTTATTGTATTCAGCATGTGGGCTTTCTGCGAACAGAAACACTGTGTTTTATAATCTGAACTGTCAACACCGGTGCAAAACAATGTAACACCCAACAGGGCTATCCATGAATTTCTAAGGTTTCTTTCAGCTGCTTATTTCAAAATTTTAATTTTGAGTGATGTAAGAGCCATGGTAAACCACACAGTAACTTTTCTAGTTCCCTGGCTTGTTGAGCTTATTCCAGGTGTTCAGAAGGATTAGCAAAAGCCATTTTGAGTTGTTTTTCCAGAGGGAGTTTCTAAATCTGGTAAGCAGCCATAAAAATCGTGCATCTGTGTTATTATCCCAGTGGCCCGTGTTGGGTGTGTCCCTGGCTTTTTGCAAATCGCTATGAGCTTGTGAAAGCAGCTGGATGAAATACTTCTCCTCCTAAAATCTTCTCTCAAAAGATCACACACACACTGACAATCATACATATGCAAGCATTTACCTGCATTTTTGTTATGGTGTATATTGGCCCCCACTAAGCTTCTTCCTGCCTTCAAACTGAAGGTGCTGTTGGCTACGGGCATCTTGCATGCCTTCTTCCTCCAGTTCTCTTTCTAAATCTAATAATTCAAAGAATTCCCTTTACGGCCATCTAATCCAAAGAGTGAACATGTTTAAAGAGGTAAGTGATAATAAACGTTTGGGATTCACAGCTGAGCCAGCAGAGGTGGTACTAAAACAGCTACATAAAAATGAAGCATATGAAATCTATAGGGTATATAGGCAGATGGTGTGGCACACGCAGTGTCAGTCAGCGAGCACCCAGAGCAGGTTAAGCATGGCTTAACAGCTACATCTGAGCCACACTCTAGTCTTCATCTTCTGCCAGCCTCACACTCTTAGATAAAGCTTCCTTCAGTGCTAACACTTACTCTGTTTTGTTCCCAATTCTGTCACTCTTTTGCCGCTGATTTTTTTAACCATTTTACGGTTTAAAAGTGCAATAGAAATTGATAAAGAAGTGTAACCTTTCTGTCTGCATTACATTTAACCATTCTAGAGAAGAAAAAAACTAACAATAACATCATAAACTATAATTAAGTCTTGAAACTATTGAATTTTCCTGAAGTCCTACAAATTAAATATCATTAAGCCCCGTGGCACTTACCCACTACTCTGAAGGTGAGGTTAGTTAAAAAGGGTTGTGATTATAGCCAAGGATAGTCACGGACATGCTCTAAGATGTGAAATCTGCAACCTGCATTCTTAGTTTCTCCCAGCGGGTACCCAGATGACGTGACATGCCTTTGTATATGGTGTTAAGCCAACCCTGGCAAAACAAAGCGCACACTTATCTTTAAGCGTACCAGCAGAACGCGTGCATCAAAGGCTCTATAAGCACATGCCAAAGCACTCTGTTGGACTGGCATATGTACGCACAGCAGTGTGCAGAGCTGGCCACTGCATGCTTACATTGAAAGGCTTCTGTTAGGATATTACAAGACCACAAACGCTGGAGACTGAATGAGCTGCATTCCCCGGAGAGAGTCTTGTGAGAAAGCAATGTGGTAATCACTTTTGTCTGAATGGTGATGGGAAGGCACAGTATTAACAACAGAAGGGAGTAAATAGGACAGAAAGTGACCTTAAGGAGACAGTAGTCCATCCACCTTCCCTGAGGCAGGATCAGCTACACTCTTCTCACACCTGACAGATACTTAGTACTATTTATAAAAACACTCTAACTTAATTTTCCCTAAATTTCAACAATTAAAGCTCAGTGCTGCTTCTCTGATGCCCCATGGAAACAGAATATTTTGTCCCCAAAGGTCTTGCACCATCTTTTACAGTTTTTATAAATCATCTGCAGAGCAAAACAGTCCTCGTTCAACTTTGCCTCTCAGACATGAGACCTCCGATCATTTCTATCGCTCTCTTCAATGTTCCCTCCCAGTGCTCCATGTTTTCCTGCACAAGAAGCTGCTAAACTGAATACGACTGGCACTGAAGGAAATACACGGCCCTTTCCTCCTCACAGGGATACAATGGTGAGATAACCCGTTTGCCACTCCACACATTTAGTGCCATTCTGGATGCTGCCTGCTACCCACTGATCCTGAGCTTAGCTCTAATTCGGGCGATACCCCAATGCAGCTGTGATCAGTGAGTATCTTCTATATCATGCTCTTACCCTTCCTTGTTCACCAACATTATGTCCCAAACCAAACCCCAGAGTGTCCCTCCTTCCTTCATGCTACAGTCTGAAAAGGCACATAGCAGAAAAGGCGGGAGTGCTGCTCCTCGGGTTTGGTCCAGCGGAGAGCTGCCCTATACGAGGGGGATGACCGACACCACCGACTTAATTAAGGACCAGAGACCTCAGGCTATCGGCAATACTGAGGGTCCCTGACTGCCCATGTTAGATTAACCACCACACTCTGGGATAGCCGTCGGTGAGGGGGAATGAGCTGATTTGAGAAATCATTGGTATCATATTGAGAGTGAAACTTAATACATCGAGTGTATCAAAACCAATACTGGCTCAGCACTGAGGTCTTCCTTTGTATCCTTCATAGCAGCATAGGAGGAAAACGAAGCAAAACACTGCCAAATCTGAAAATAGGTACACATGGAGGGAGGAGAGAAACAGAGTTGAGACCTGAAGTAAAGTGACTATTTAGTCCTCATTTTACAGTGATTTTCCATTGCTTCTGACTTCTTCAGTTCCTGCACGGACCCAGTGTTAAGGCTATCTTGCAGCTGTGTCAAACGGGCCCTGCAAAAATATTTTGACTCCTTGAACTTTTGTCTCAGCCCCTCATTAGTGGAACAGTAGCAGTTGTGCAATTAGCGTCCAGTTATCAGCACTCCTTTGATTTGCAAATAAGGGGAGTTGCAGCATCTGACTTCGAACACTACTGTGGGGCAGATGGAGGGGAAGTACGGTAAAAAGTGTAGAAACACAATTTGCTTGTTGTAGATTATGCTTGATATTTACATTAAAGCTTTGAGTGCCTGAGACAGGGTAAACTCTGCGAGTAAAAATATCCTCACTAAATACTTTAAATACAAAAAGGTTGTGGTTTTAAAACACCTATTTTAAGAGTCTTAGAAATATTGCATATGTTGGCTCCCACCAATACACAGTCTGAATAAATCTAAACCAAGTTTTGGTGCAGTGTTGAGTAGAATTACAGCAGAGTAAACTAGTTTCCCAGTAAGTGATAGCCAAAGTAGGCTTGACACGTTTTGGTTTCATTGCACTTCTGAGAATCGGAACAACTGTGCAGCAGAATTTCTCTAATCAGAGATCTGTGAACTGGTTAAGAGAAATGAGGTGGCATCACATCCAGCCTTACTGGGTCATTCTCTCATGGCTCAAAACAAAGTCAAAGAAGTTTTTGTTGTAAGGAACAACATGTGTTGGTGAAAAAGTGTCTTTCAGTTGCAGGCTGAAATGTAGTCTCTCTTTGTTTAATTTCTAGGCCAGTCTGTATGCTCAAGGGGCCCTAGGAGTTAACATTAAGAGTCCAAATCATTAGATGCTTCTGAATTTGCTATAATTCGTGGATTTTCTATAGAATGTGGTATAAAACTTTCTATCAAATACCACTTTAAATAAACAGCTCGGGAATTAAGCCAGCGTTTACATTTTTTAATTCAACTTCTGAGCATTTCATCCTAGTAAAAATCGAAGTGCCTTATTTTATTGGATTACCATTGCATTATTCCATCAAAGTGAATCCTTAAACTCCAGTTTCTCTAGCTTACACACAAAGGACTTGTACCTTATCCTTGAGCTTTCCTAGCTTAGCCTATAGGATCCCAGATGAAAGTTTATTGTGATGGCAAAACAAACATGTAGCACGGGAAAGACATCACTGTAGTACAAAATTGTGTGGAAGCTGAAAGCCCAAAGTAATTTTGAGAGCTGGGTTTTGGTTTCTTTGGATCTTTAATCCCCAGAATGGCTCAATTTTTTTGTCCAAATTGTTCACCCAGGTCTAATGACCATTGAACAGTCTAGCAGGCACTACACATGAGATAGGATTAGGAGGTCATGGGTTCAGTCCATAAGTAGGACCACTCACCCCTGTCACAAATCTACTCAGTTGACAGACAATTCTTTGTGATGAGTTGGCCACCCATTTGGAGGGTCAACAGAAATCTCACTTATTTTGAAAATTTGACCATGAGACACAAACTGCCTTTCTGTGTGGGGAAGCCCACCCCACAGAAGCCCAGAAAAAAAAAAAAAATCACAGTTCATGCTGTTCAAAATCCATCCTCCCAAGGCTGTTCCTGTGGTGGCTAGTGTTTCCCAAGCTGAATGCTTGGGAATTCTGACTTCTGGTGTGTTCTAAAAAATACTTACAGAATGCTGTTATTACTTTATTTTAAAGGAAAAACTAGTTGCAGTGGGTGAACACCATATGTATTTGTTCAGTAACTTTAATAAAGAGAATGTTTTGAATGCTTTCACAAAAAAGGTATTATAAAATAATACCTTAATGCCATGTTGTAAGGTATACTTTAGACCTCTCTTAAGCATCTTGTTTGTTATGCTCCAAAACTTTCTGTTACCCAGAAAGAAAAAAAAAAATCCACAGCATTCTTTCTGTCTTACAGAAGTACAAGAGTAAGAAAATCGCCCCTTTGGGATTTTTTGTTTAGTGTTTGGAAAACTATAGCTTCATGAAGGGTCTGATAACTAACCCACATGGTGCATGATCCTGATAATACCATCCAAACATCACAAACCAACTCCCAAAAGCTAACAAGAATCAGCGTCTTTGTTGTAGAACAAAACAATGCAATCTCATGCTAACCCAAAATCCAGTTCCTCTGGAGATACCAAATGCCTAATTCACAGTGAAAATAGATAGCGATAGATGATGACGTATGTCCTACAGTTTGATGTTGCCTCCCAGAGATGAAACAGAGGGCTTGATCTCTTGTGGTATTAAAAATCCTCTGGCATTTTTTGGAGTCAGAACTGATGGAAAATCAGACAACTATACTTGCCTGTGTAAAATTCCTGTAAGTATTAACTATATATTGTATTCTCCTCTTTCTGTTTAAACAGTTTTTCTGCATTTGGTCTGCTCAACAACCATCCTAGCTTTTTTCTGGTAAACCTTGGGGCAAGAAACCTGCTGATTACTTGAGTAAATGTGATTTCCTGCTGAATGGCTGATATTTTCCAGTTCTGAATTGAATGATTCTACCTAGGACTTTAGACATGGTTTGGTATTTAACTCTATGGCCCAGTGGGACAATCCTGTGAATGCAGAATTGAGCACACGTGTCAGAGGTCTACAGCTGTTTTGGGACTCCTTCAGAAGGGACAGAAATATCGTATATTCATGACTTAGTTATATATAATGCATACAAACTGTAGGTGAATGTGTCTCTAACTCAGAAAGAAAAGGTATATGATTTTGTGTGTTTGTTAGGATGCACTCTGACTGGAGAAGTGAAGTAATGCCGGGATGGATCTTGGCCGTAACCTACCACAGAGGAATTGTGGGTGGCAAAAGAGCTGGCTTACAGTATGTCCAGATTTATGAAATAGGTTTACTACTTTTGAACTTAAATCGTGTACTTTGAGGATCTCAGGGCTTTCTAGAAATGGCAATGAATGAATCCACACTGCACGGAAGAGGATGATCATCCTTCTTGTTTTGCTAGTAGAGGAAAATGTGGTTCACAGAACCAGAGACTTCAAACAGGAAGCTTGACATTATAATAATTTTTATACCATAGACCCTTTTTGAACCATAAATGTCATGATCAGTTTGGTTAATTAGCTCAAAACCACCCTTGTGCTATTTCAGTGAAAGACATAAACATTGACAGTCAGTTTCTTGGTGAAGGGATTATTCTCTAGCAAATGTTCAGAACAGTGTATCCTCCATCTCTACACAATATCACTGCATAAAACTCTAACACATAGAAAAGTTCATCAAGAATAAGAAATGTTTCCCATGACAAAAAAATCCGTCACTCAGAAGGAAGCCATAAACCCAAAAGAGAAATAAAATAGTTTGTGGTATAAGGTCCTAACACATTGCAGCCCACTAACATCACTTTTACTGTCTGAAGACCTCACTGAAATGCTTATAACTTCCGGGAATGAGATAGGAAAGACCAGAGAAAACTGTAAATCTTGGGAGAAAGAGACCTCATAGACCAAACCTGCTGCCCTCCATTGTTAGAGTGTCACCCATGTTCATAATGTGGTCACAGCTGTTGACAGCAGCATGGGAAGATCTATGCAAGAGACCAAGCAATGTAAAGAAGGCAGAAGGGGATGCAGTCTGGTCTGAAGAAGCTGTGCTTGGTAGGGCTGCTAGTCCACGCCAAGCACCACACTGTGCTGCTAGTGGTATCCAAGCTAAGCAGGGCCTGGTGATACCAACAGCTGCAATATGCAAACATGGCAATAGTGATCGCAGAAAAGATGTGCACTATGGCAGAGATGATTGAGCTGCTCGACCTTAGATGATTCAGTGTGACAAATACAGGGATTGCAAAGGAAAATAAAATTCTACATAGCCAAGATAAAAAAAGTGATAATTCAACAGTGGGTGTTTGCCTGATGGCTTTTTCCAGTTACAGAAGAAATTCTCCTCCAGCTCTTCCAAGATATAGTTTGTGTATTTTTTAATTTGAGAATGAGAAGACAAAAAAAATTTTGGCACATTTCTTTTGGTAAATTTCTACAAACTGATGTTCTCCCTCCCTTATTTCCCTCTCCACACCCAATGACTGCAGCATTCAGTGCTGAATTGGAAAAATCTTCTCTGCGGGTGAAAAGGTAGTTCCTTTTCTATAACCATTCGGTCCTTGACTTCTCTGTAGAAACTGTCAGCAAGGCAATGGCAGATAATGGCAGCTGTGGTGTTCTAGGCTGCTGGAAATTATCCCAAGGCTGGTCAAACTCACATCATTCAAAACTACTAGTTTCATCACAATCTGGATCAACGGTGTGAAAATAAAAAGCTGTATTATATTTGCCTACAGCAACTTGTCTCCTTGGTCACTGATTCTTTGCAATGCCCTATGTCTTCACGGGTTTAAAATTCTGCACCAAATGCTGCAGACTCCACCAATATCACCCACACTTCACTTAATTCTGTGAAATCACACAGAAGTAAGCTAATATTTTCAAACTGTCATTACTTCAAGCTAGAGAGGATGGAATTAAATATCCCTTACTCTGAAGCATGGTAAATTGTTGGGCGACTTTTATTTTTGTCTTATTAACAGACTGTCTTCCTCGTGGCTGAGATCCTTGCATTTGATTCCAAGTTGTTGCCTTGCAAGCTTTCAGCTGTCCTGGCCTGTGTTAAGTCATAAGGAAAGTTGTGTAGAAAGCAGCCAAATTGTAACCTGACACTGGTATAGATGACTAAAAAGAAAACATAAAGTAGGTCCCTGTGAAGATCTTGTGAGTTAACTGCAGCCAGGAATCAAAGACGGACTTCAGAAATTTCTGTACAGCAACTTTATCAAGGAATTAAGTGTTGCTGCAGCAACTCTACACTTATACTTGCTACAATGCATTCATTTCCATTATTTTTTCTTAATTGGCATCAGCTGTCAGTGGGATCCAACATATTCTGAACCTTCCTCTGAGCATGGTGAGACACTGTACAGGCAAACCAAATAATTTCCAAACCTGTCCTGTGTGAAATAAAGAAAAGCCTAGGGTCTTAAAAAATCAGGGATTAAAAATTCCTAGGCAATAGCAATAGATGAGAAGTGCTACTGTTAGAACTGTGAATACTGAGGCACAGAACTATGCAAAAAACCTGTTTGTTTGGAATTTGAATGTGGCAATTAATCCAAAATATCTTCTGCTTCACAACGCTTTTAATGAACTTCAATGGAAAAGCTGGAGAAGAATATCTTAAATGGCTCCCTACCATCTTAACGTAGCGAAATTTTTCACATGCAGTATCTTTGCTAAGCAAACTCTTACTCAACTCCTCAGTGCTTATTGAAACTTGCAGAATTACCTGTTCCCTTTTGGGGTTGAGCAATTCCAACCATTATAGCACAATGTAAAAGGAAGAGATCAAAACCCCACACAGGAATTCGTAGAAAATTATTAGCTATACTTGCCAATAGATGGACAACTTTAGATAGGATCAAAACCGAGAAGTTGCTGGACACTAGATTAAGTTTTGCTGGGTTTGGTTGTCTGTCTCAATATCCTCCACATTTTAGAGGCTTTACAGCTTCTAAATGGCATGGAAAGCCTCCCTGGCATATAATTACTGCAGTATTTTACCACATTTACCTTCCTATTGTCTTTCTGAATGAGAGACCTTAGCACTGTAATGTCAAATCAGGGAGATGATAAACCAGATCATCCCATATGTTTAGGATTTGAAATGGAAATCTGAGAGATTGTCCTCTGGAGTCACAGACTCATAGAAAATCAGGCAGCCTGACTCAGGTCTCATGCTGCTCTGTTCACATCTAGGGTGTGTAGCTCACTTCCCATGTTCACAACCTGAGTCAGGTTGTGTAAGGGATGCATCAGATACGTGCAGAATATCGAGAGTCCCCTGGTCCTGAAGAGCAGCCTACACTTGCTCTCCTTGCTTCCAGGAGGTCCACAGACGAGAGGTGGAGAGCCACTTCTCTAGTGGCTCAGATACTGGATCAAAATAACAAGATCTGGTCCTAGTCTTGGCTCTGATTTGCTGTGTATCTTTGGGCAAGCCACTTCATTGCCTTGTGCTTCTTTCCTGCTTCCTTGCATTCATCTGTTTTACCTTCCTAGATGGTATGTGGGCCAGGACGGTGACTTGCCCATTCTTGTAATCTCTTCCACAGTACAGACTCAGTGCTAGGCATTAATCTAGTTGAAAAATTAATTAGAAGGCACATACCAACTGACTCCCACATAGGTACCACCAGTAACAAACAAGCTGACAGCAAAGAAGGGAGGCACTAAAATATTAAAAAGTACTGTCACTTTTAAGTGCTTCCCTCTGCCATCCAAATTATCTTTTTCAAACTCTTTTAAATGATCCTGATCATTTTTGCCATAGTTGCTGTTATTCATTCGCATGGAAGAAAGATGTTGGATTGGGATTTTGTTTTCTTTCTAGCTGCCCATAGTATTTTTTCCTAGCTGAGCTGATGTTGTTGCCAAAGTAGTAATTCTAAAACAAATCATCCTCTTCACTTTTGCCAAATATATGTCAGTGTTTTCCAGCTCCAGAGAAGGTATATGAGTGTAGGTATAGCAAATCTTAAATGTCTCCTTCAGGTGGCTCAGCAGTACCATCTTAAGGATCATTTTCAAATTCAGCTACGTTAAACAGACTAACATTAATTAACATGTTAATTACATGCCTAAGATGTTAATGTTAGCTTGTGTATCAAGTACAAGGACAAGGACGACATACTGAATATATTATATCTCAAATTCTTATCATAGATGCAGCCCAAGTATAAATACAGCAGAAGTTTTGTGAATTTATAGATGCTGACTATGCTGACTCCCCGCTTGGCAATAACACACCTCTTCTCTGCTTTGCTGTCCTTTCCTTCCTTGCTTGCTCCACATCTCCCTTGGTCTGGAGGAGCTGAGCTCCTACCAACAAACTGAAGCTACCGCACTGTGCCTTGGCTAGTGCAACCACAGGACCCCCATACCTGCACTGCCTCTCACTCCTCCACCTTGGAGGAACTAAGTGGCTGCATGCTGCCATCTAAAACTTTGTAACGTCACCCAAATCCTCTTTTGACCCCTAAAGAGGTCACAAATTACTCATCTGAGAAACCCAGAACTAAAGCACATGCCAGAAAGGATCCAGACTTTAGTTGAGCACTTCCCAAGGTGAACAGCCCATCGCTCCTCTTAGCAGTTTGCTCTAGTGACTCCTGCTGTAATGTTTGCTGTCATAAAAATCTGAGTCTTTTTTCAGCTTCCAGTCATTTATTCAGACACTAATGTTTGTCACAGAAGAGCAAACAATAGCCAAAAAGAAAACTGAAACCTCTGCAGTACGGAATTTAGTTCTGCCCTATGATGCTGACAGTAGCATCCTAAGATATAGTTGCTTTCTCTTTCTTCACTAACCAATCTCACTGCTTTTCCTCGGGGTAGTTAAATGGTGAGATAGTAAATTTAACCCATTACTTCTCGTGGCTTAGGTTCTTCCCAGCTGTCCACTCTCTTTGGGTGTTCAAAGGCCAGCAGGTACTACAGTGCTCAGTCTACAAGTTTAGCCACAGCCTAGGGACCTCTCAGAGGGAGAACTCTCACCTTTCCAGGCCTGCCTCTTGGCCTTGGAGCTAATGCTGGAAATAAGGATGTGAATTACTGATAGTTACAGAATTGGCTTGGTGGGACCCATGGGTGAGCTGCTGTCAAGCCACAACATCCATTTTCTCCTCAACCACACGACAGCCATGGTGTGATGTCTTCCAACTAATGCTGCTCTAGACAGAATTTGGGCTGATCACCGTGAAGCTGGGAGATCTCTGTTCCATGACCTTTGGTCAACCTCAGGCCACTACTCTTTTTTTCAGATGTATTCCATGATATCCTGCTTCTGCTATAACCCTTCTTCATTTACCCTGTCCTAACGCAGCCAAGCTGGTTTGCAGGCTGCACCTTTTACAATTTTTTTTCTTTAAAAAATAAAAACAAAGCAAAACCAGAAATTGCTGGGGCTGATTTTTTCTTTCAAATAATGGTTAACTCCACCTTTGTTACAGATACCTGCACACACACGCACACATACACACCTATACTCACACACACCCAGCCATTCACCTTGCTTTCCTTCTCTTGCAAAGTGTAATCAGCTGTAGAAATTACAGTGTGTTCTAATGTCTTTATCTAAAAATACACCTTGTTTTAATAAGATCTACAGTTTAAGAGTTAGGATGGATTTAACCAAGAGCTTATAAGCAGGGTGCAGTCTTCAGCAAACTGCCGTGTAAAATTAGCACTTAGTGGTTTTCCATCAACTGTGAGGCAAAGTTTTAATTTGCCTTGTGAATGTTTCTGTTTCTTTGGCAAGACACAAAGTAGTTCGGGTTTTTGCCCTGCAAAGGCATCCAAATATGTCTCTTCGTTTACTGAGTTGTTGACACAAAGGAGTCCAGGGTAATAGGCCAAGTCAGTGTATCTCTTCATTGTGAGTAAGGCTAGCAGGATTAACCTTCCAAAATGAAAGGGGTGCAACAAGCCAAATACCAAAGTCATAGAGTAATATGAGGGATGAATTTGGGCAAATGCCTCTAAAATCCAAAACTGTTAAATTCTAGGATTTAACAGGCTTCCACTAACTTGTTAATTTAAAAGTGAGCCAATATATTATGATATGTCATAGAGCAAGCCTCAGAAAATCACGTATGGAAAGAACTGTTCCCTAAAATGCAAAAGAAAAAATTTACATCAGGGTTTCATGTCCTAGTTCATTCTATCAGTCTTTCCATTTAAACCACTGTAAGCATACATAATATTAACTGATAGAAAGCAACTCTACACTAATATTTTAAGGTCACGAGGTCAAGCCCTTGAAAGTTAGGAAATGCCAGAACAAGGACTGACAGCAAAACTTTAATTCATCTGTCTTCTGTGTGTGCACAGTGATACAGCCTGCAGTTCAATGGCCACACAACCTTTTTTTTTCCACAGGACCATCTCCTCTGCTTAGTGCACAGGGTGGATGCACTCCCTAGATGAGGAATTGCTCTGTCTTGCTTTCTCCTTGTTCACTGTGCACACCCCACACTTTATTAGCGCTTCAAACTCCATTTTATTGATGAATTCTGAGCTTGACCTTGGCTTTTGTATAGTGCTGATGAATACAATGTGTGAGAGAATCACAGAAAAATCATTTCATAATATACCTTTGAGGAGTGCAGACATGATTCCTCCCACCTTAGAAATTTAGCAAGATTTAGCTATGAAGTATTCACCAATCCAAGGAGTTCAGTTTGACAGCTCTCAGGACACCAGCTTTCAAAATAATTTTTTTGTCTGAAACACTGATCCTTCTGACTTCTGCTGCAGCTGGGATCGCTCCCTACTTCAGCAAGTCACATCCTGGGAACCCGAATCAAGCAATCAAATACAGGGAACAGCTACTACTAACTTTATTAAAAAAAAAAAAAAAAAAAAAAACAAACAACCAAAAGTTTAAATGACTCAGCTAGCAATACACAGGCAGTCGGGCTAGGGGAAGGAACAGGACACAGCTCCCGATAGCAACACTCAAATGCTTGACCCACAGGACCCTCCCACTCCTCCCCGGACACCCTGTGCTCAATCACAGCCCCTGGAGGAAAGCCTACCAACCCAAAGTCACTCTAAGTAAATGCCCCAGAGCATGCGCTCCTGAGGCAGGGATCCTGTAGAAAAATTTGACCATGAATTAAAGACTACATACCAATGCACACTTAGGCGGGAGCCACACTCAGGATCCAGTGGCAGTTCTCAGAAAAAGAGAAATAACTACTAAACTGAAATTTTAACCGAAACTTGGAGCATTCAAATGTCAAATTTGGACACAACTCTGATACCAATTGCAAATTCCTGTTCAAGAGCACTCCAGAGATTATGAGAGAAACAGCCATGAAGGTCCGGGCAGTATCCTTTTCTGTAGCCTCTTTCTAAGAGTCTTCTGAACTGTCTTGTCTGAAATTACTGAGGCAGTCACAGAACGGGAAAAGTCTCGACACCAAATTAAATGCATAACAATCCCTCCTATAATTTCTGATTAAAATTCTCCCTCCCTGCCTTGGCTTGTATGTATAGTCCTAACTTGTATCAGCTGTGGCCCAGTTTCTCACCCTTATGTCCATTCTGAATAATGCTCTGCTTAACCTGTAGATGGAACCACCTGAGAAGGTTTAGAGTCCAGCATTGACAATTATATTTGAAATTCACTGCAATCTGTCCTCCAGAAAAGGAAAAAAAATACATCACTTCTGCATGTTGGGAATGCCCGAAGTTTAGGCTTTATTTTATAACATTCTAAAAGAGTCAAAGAAAACTCTGTATTTTCCTAGGTGTTGTACTGCTGCCTTAGCTTCAAACATGCATTTCTATCTTTTTTTTTCACAATGTCTTTTTTGTTATTAAAATCAAAAAGCTATGTAAGAAGATTGTTATAATGCTTATCGTTTCCTTCACCCTCCAGTGCATTTTCTGAAGAAAGAATGAAAATGAATCATTGACAGGCTATTGCACCCCACAGGGCAGGCCCTTGTGAGAGATAATGTTGTGAAGTAAAAGTAGTAAACGGTGATCTCTGCATTGACAGAGTTCACCAAAAGCAACTTTCAGAGTTAAAAATATTTCTACATAGATCATAAGCCTCACATTTCAGCGCCATCTAAAAACCAAAGCAAGCAAGACACATAAAACAGAAATGAAGCAGCACTTCAAAAAAAGAAAAAAAAGGTATCTTGCAATGCTTTTTGTGCAAAATTTATGGAGTTATGGAAATAAAAACCACTAGAATAAGAAGGCTTTTTCTCATATTGTTCATGCGTTCTAGCACCCTTTTAATAAGAGATTACCAGGAAAAAGAACAGAGTATCTTTCTGGAAAAGCTAATCATCTGATCTTGTTGTCCATGCCACATAATTGCTGCTAATACGTATTCCATTATGTCATACTCTGCAATACCCCTTCCCTTGCGTTCACAGTCCTATTATCTCTTTTTCCTCCACTCACGTCTTCTTCTCTCGTCCTTCTAACCACAGGAAACAGTTTTCATTTACTGCTTTCTGAGAGTTTGTGGTGGCTAAAACCTCTTTGGTATTTATGATAAATATTATATCTATAGGATTCAATTGACTCACACAGCAGCCCTCTGCTCTTTCATGGTATTTGCCTTCCACCCACACTCTCTACCTTCCCAGATTTGAGCTCGCCTCTTTCTCTTTGTCCCTCCCTGTGACTCACTCTTGCTGCCTGGAAGTCCCAAGCACACTTCAGCAGCTCTAGAGATTGTGTTACCTCTCCTCGAACTGCTGCTGAACTCCTTACTTGAATTAGAAAACAGGTTTGCTCTGTGTCCTCCTCAACTGTACATTGACCATGGTGCTGATAACCTATAACAAAGGCTGAGAAGTTGTTTTTCTTCAGGAACAGCAGTGTGCTGGTGTAAGTGGGTCTTCACTATCCCACCTTCAAAGAAATGGTGCTATCTATCAGTCCCATCACCCTACTCGGTCCAACAGCCTAAAGAAGAATGCCACTGCTGCAGCACCTCAGGACTATTTTAGTTTACAAGGGGCTTTTATAGCTCCCGTTCATCAATCCGAAAATCCATGCAGCACAAAGACTGCCAGTGCTGCGTTTTTCCTTACACTACCTGTGACCCACACGTATCATGGAATCATGGGCATAGAGCAGAGTTTGGTCCTCTGCCTCTTCAAGATCCATCCCATTTGCTCCCTTCTAACTCTCTTGCATCTCAGTACTCTGGCAGCCAGGCTAGGTCTAATTCATTTTAATGGGAATTAAACAAAGATGTTTGGTAGCCTTCTTCACTGGGGCCCATTTTCTGTACCGTTCACAGTGCTGCCAGAGGTGCCTGAGTTAGGCAACCAGGCACCCCAGGTTTCCTCTACCATCAAGGAAAGAGCCAGCCACCTCCCAGGATGATTCAGAACAGAGGTGGATTGAATTACCCCATGGACCTGCCTGTTTCTCCCTTAACTACAGGAGGCACCCAGGGAGACCAGACTCCTAACTTGGGAGCCTCTCCTCATTGCCTAAATTTGGTTGTATGAATCCACCTCTGCATGTTGCTGCAGATAAATGTTCAAATGGATTGCAACATGCCACTGCCTTTCACAGCTCCTTTTGTTCTTCTCTTTGTTTACCTCTTATCATGGAGCAATTGTGGTTTCCGCATATTGAATTTTTCAAAGGAAAAATCCTACACACAAATATGTATTCCAGTTGACTTTGAAAACAACTCTGGATATTAACACCGAGGCCAATTTTGTGCCACTCCGCAGCGAGTCATGTATTGGAGGAGCCACTCCAGTATGCCTTGGCTTTAACAGGAGCTACCAAATATGAGCAGAAGCTGCGATATCTGCCATCCTTCTGGGCCACATGTTAATGCTCGGTGTGCATTATCAGCCACTCCTGGGCTTGATCCAAAGCTTATTGCAAACAGCAGCAGTCCTTTCACTAGATTAATTGGACTGGGAAGTCAGTTCCCGTATCAAAAGGAGTACTTTGCATGTTCTTCGGTATGTGACAGACAGGTGTGTTTCAGACGTTTCATGAGAAAGGGGTCTGAGTTATGACTGGATTGAGGTGTCAGTTCTCCAGAGATGAGAGGCCATTTGGGTCCACTGTTACAGTTTCTAGTATCTATACTTTTTAACGCTGCTGGTGGTGCACTAATCTTCATTTGTTAGGCTGGGGATGACTTGTCATAACACATGAGTGGTTTAACAAGTGAAGATAAGAGCCTTTTCTAACACTAAGCTCTTCTATATCTGCTTCATACAGCATTCTGCATTTGAATAACAGGGCTGTCGAGTAATCTCAGACTTGCACTACCATTTATGGCTTAGCTTTTGACTTTTATGCAATTAGCAGAAGTGGTAGCATTTATTTGCTTTCAAAGGAGACTATTCCCTCTTCCTCCCTCCCACGGCAACCTTCACACCCTCCCCTTCAATCAGCTGCGTCTCAGACTGGGAGGGAACTGGAGTAATTTAACTCACCCCGTTAAAGCAAAAGATTTTGTCAAACAAAGGTGGTCTGAGCCAAAGTCCATTTAAGCCTACAAGAGGGGACTCCAAAGAAATGACTGTCCTCACTGGCAGTATGTATATAGGAAACCAGGGTCAGTATCAGCATTCATTATTGTTGCCTTAGTGTTCCTGTCCTGTGCAGGACCTTGCCTGTGCACGCATTTTTACCTTTCCTTCCCTGCTAGACCAGGGCATGGGTGGTAGATGATGAACTTCACTGGTGCTGGTGACTGGCCCTGCTAGAAGCTACTTTGTATGGGCAGCTGTAGAGCAAAGGTTCAGCTTAAAAATAAATAAATAGCAAATATCAGAACGGCAATAAACAGGAAAGGACAATGCTGGGGGAGGAGTGACCGTCCCTAGAGCAGAGCTGGAGAAGACTGAAAATAAAGGGTCGTGTCACGTCTCTGCGTATGGGGTAGTGAGGCAGCTGGGGGTGCAGCTCTGTGAGAAGAGGCTCTGGGAAGGGAGCCAGTGCTATATGCATAGCCGGGGAACGCATGCATCTTCAGCTGGATGTACGGACAATAGCACACACGTGCGGGTGAATGAATGTTCTCCAGGCTTTCAGGGAAGGTGATTACTTTCAGTAAGCTTTTAACAGTGCTAGGGATGACAGCGGAGACATAATTAGAAGGAAATCTGTCCAGCACCCCGATTTTCCAAAGAGTTGAAAGCCAGATTTCCAGCACAGGAGCAGTCTGATTTCCTAAAGAGCTCCTGTCTCCTTTAGGCATCTACATGATGTTACACATTCAGCATGTTCCGTATGCAGATTTGTCCCTTTTGATTTTGATGATTGCAGGCAGATTTCCCAAAGAGGTCTGAGCTCCTGCATTAAAGGCAGCTCTTAAAAAGCGATGCAAACTGTCCAAGCAAAGGTCTGAGAGCAAAGGTACAAACTAAACAACCCTGGTCAGGAAAAAAATGTAACTGAAAACAGTCTGGTGAAGCAACCACTCACCCAAGGGAGCGTGCTGTGACTGAAGCACACACGTCACTGGTGGCTGCTGATGACACTCAGCCTTTCGGTGTTCGTCCCATGGAGCACACCAGGCATGGGCTTTAGACACGCTCTTAAGAGTGTGTGGAAAGTTTTAAACATGCATATGTTCCCACTGAGTTCAAACCAGAGCCAGTGGGATACTCCCAGGCTTAAGTACTTTGGTGAAATTAGGCCACAAAACGTCAGCCTCTTGCTGAACTGAGCTAGGCGGGAACCCAATACAACAGATTGCTTTGTTCAGCACATACATTGATATCACTTACATTGTGGTGATATCAGCTGGTAAGCTGCGGAAATGCCTCCTACGTTACTTATCCTGCACCTCTCATACTCTCAGTCCATTAACCCAGGCTTGCTGGAGCCACTTCTGAAGCTCCAAACCTAAGCAGCAGTTATAAAACCACTAGCACGTAAATAAACATATTTCCCCCCAGAATCGGTATTTCCTACGTCAGAGATGCAACAGTCAGCCTTGGATGATTGACAGGCTTCATGTGTAATATCTTATAAGTCATTACTGCTGGAAAGTATGCTGTACCACTGAGGAGCTAGAAATTGTCTTCTGTCCATTTCTAGGCCTTTTACAATCATACTTATTGACTCTGGGGCAATCCACACTTTTATGTAGATAGTGGCATCAGGTTGCCTAAAAAGCACTCCTGTTATACATGTTCTCATTCGCCCTGTGGCCTGGAAAGTAGTGGGCTTTTTATGCTTACAAAAATACAATTGCATTTTCTCCTGGTTGCAAATAACTACACTAGATAACAAAATATCCCATCCAGCATTGGGACCAAAGTGAGAGGATATGATGCTGAACTTCAGTTTCCAGATCTACACCAACTGCCAAGTCATTAGTGCAGTGTCAGCTGAAGGGTTTTTGCACAACTGGACACTTGCACAACTGGACACTTTCACAACTCCACAATGCTGGTGCTGTATTACAGACAAGTCCCTGAACTCCTAGTATTAAAAACACCTGGCTTCAGAGGGAGATGGGCATGACAAGTAGTAAAAATAATATGTTTTATAACTCTCTCAGGTATTTCTAGGATAAATCTTTTTTCTGTACAGGGCATCATTCAGGAACATAGAGAGCAGGCACCACCGGGATTCACTCTGGGCACTGTCTGGCTGCAATCACCTCCCAGCACACAGGAGCGCCCACAGCATCTGCTTGTGCCACGTGTGGTGCTCCAGGAAAGCCATCCCTGGAATACATGATGACAGAGGCAACAAGGCTTTGCTGGCAGAAGTTTACACACACCCAGCAACACTTTGCACATATACTGGCAGGCTCTCACACAGACAGTAATTGGGGCCAACTACATTAACACGTCCTCACTCACTATTTGAAAGCTGCAGCACCATTCTGATCCTGAGTATTTTCTTAACTAGTTCATTAGCCCTTCAACATACAAACTACTGTAACCTTGCTGTTCCCCTCAGTCTGCAAGGAGTCTGAAACAATAGCTCTGAGAGAAAAGTGAGCTGCACAGTTCATGCTACAAATCTGCTTTTCCTGAAATCTGATGAAAATGGCAATTACTGTGCTTAACCATTTCACTCTTAATGTAACCAAAAGTTTTTAGGCAATGTGCTCATGGATCACTTTTGGTTGAAGTAGCAGCTAAAAGGGGTGCAGCATGGAGAAGGTTCCCCAGAGCCATTGTTGGTTGTGGGACTTAAGGAAGGAATTCAAGCTCTGCACCTTTGTATAACAGCCCTGCTCCACCTCCTGTCTAGAAGATATCCCAAGGGTTCAAGCCACCAAAAACCCCTCCTGTGGAAGCTTCCCAAGCTCCAGAAGTACCAGATCCTTGTTTCCAAATCTCTACTTCTCCTCTGACAACCTCTTGCATTAAGGAGGCATGGGGCAAGGAATAATATTGCATAATTAAAATCTGGAGCAACACAAAATTATATCAGAATATATAAATGCACAAAATAAGTCTTTTAACAGCACAAGAAGTCACGCCCAACCAGATGTCTTATGTGACTTCAGAGGTATCATTTAACTGCAATGTTACTGTGACACATTTTGCTGGTGCAGGTATAAGCCAGATAAGCACAGCTCCATTTATTTTCTGTCTCATAAAATTCAAACTTGTTTCCAAAGTCACAGTGCTAGTGAGATTGGAGATTTTGATGAAGAACAGTGTTCGAGCTAGTCCTTGGAGCTAGTCCAGCTCCAGAGGTGGTGCAGGAGAGAAGAGGAGGAGAGCAAGCAGACATAAAAATGCTAAGAATGCATGTAGGATCTTAAAGGAAGAGGTGTAGATGAGTATCGTTCTGATATTAGTTTTCCCCGTGTGCTCTGCAGGATGGTTAGCAGCAAAGTCCAGCATTTTTCTATCTGGTCTGAAACGTGCCAGCATACTGCCAGACAATTTTTGAGAATTCCTTGCTCCTCAGTAGTTAAATTTTGTCCTTTGCAATTTTCAGATTTCTGACGGAACTGCTGGTGACAGTTGTAATAATATTCTGTAAAATGTTGTGGTGGTGATTCTTTGAATGCCTTTGTGGTTTGCTGTCCAGAGTTATAATAACCTATGTTTGCCCAGATATGTGTTCTCAACTTGGAAGCACTGGAGCTAGCATTTACTCTTCTGCCTGGGTGACTGCACGTGTGTGCCAGCGTGTGTTGCTGAACATGTGCGCGAGTTTCTCTCCAGATATTTGCCAGGTGCTTCCTGGTCCCTGGAAGCATATTTTGGGGTTCACATCTCAGGGAAAGTGGGTGACTTGAGGTTTATTCCAAAGAGGAGAATCCACCAATGGGGATCATAGGTGGTTTCTGAGCCTCCTTTCAGTTTCATTTGTTTCTCTATCAGTTATCTCCTTCCTTAATCATTTTATTTTAGAAACAATAATGGAGGGAACAGAGGAGAGGGAGAAAAAGAAAAATACAGCTCTGTAACTGTATGACAAGACTAGAATCGACATAGCTACACTGAGATAAGTTTTGGTAAGATAGTTTACTTTAGATGACAATCTTGCTCTGTTCATCTCAAGGAGTTTAAACTGAGCTCCTCAGAAGGATGAGATACAATAGCCCCCTATGTTAACATTTGCCTGGTCTTAGGTCTACGCGTATATGTCCTTAGTGAAAACTGCTGAGTGAAACACTGAGAATCAGGCTTGTGAGACATAGATTGAAATCATGTATGTCTGTATGAGGCACCAATTTCAACTAAAACTCTGTGCAACTTCGGAAAGAGAACTCTAAACAAAACTAAAAAGAAGATCCCAAGACCACTCACAAACAGTCAAAAAGGATCTTCTCCAGAGTCTTTCTATATCTTATAAACCCTTTATATATATTTTTGTCCATGAAGAACACAACAGAAAAGAAGAGAGAGATGTGAAATATGCATGGTACTGGACTTAGTTTTATATAAACAAAGATATATCCCAAAAATGCTTTACAAAGTAATAAACTAGACCCTGGTAGTGCACAGATGCTATAAAAGCCAAGGTCTCTATTCTGTGCCAAGCAATAGCTCCTATATATATTTTAAAAACTGGATCCCAGTCAGCTGAAATATTGAAAAGTTAGCTCTAGAGAGGGGAAGAAAAGAGCTGAATTTAATTTGAGAAGAAAATCCTTCATGGTTTGGCGCCACACAAACAATGCTATACCCCCTGAAAGCTTGGCTTTTGAGATGAATTCATGCTCTAGAGGAAGGAAAACCTGAGCATCCTCTCAGTAGTGACTGTCCCAGTTCAGCCTTGCACACCGATATTACACAGCATTTGCTGTGACTGATGAATTGTAGTATTATGTATTGCCATTACGCACCCCAGTTGTGGACTCTCAGGCCAAAGAGTACATTTACCCCAATACTCACAAATTAAATCCTGTAAAGAGAGCCTTTAATCTATGTCCTCTTTAACCATTAGTATTACTGCATTTCTGAATCTCTAAACTTAAAAGTGCACTTGCATAAGGCTTTAGGTTTCGTGGATGGTAGCAGATTGGGATGCTGAATAGTAAAATCGTCCTTAGGAGTTCAAGAACCTCATCAGAGACCCCAAAATCCTGCAAGTGTAGAGCTAAGCACAATTTATGTGGAGCAGCCATGCAGAAAAGCTTCTTCCAAAGCCAAATTCTCTCATTGATGTAAACTGCGCTTTGTCTCTTACCTCTTTTACATTCCCTCTCCTGCACCTCTCTCCCTGCCCCCTCCTCAAAAGGGGGATCATCCTCTGCTAGCTGAAATTAGCCAGCTATGAGCTGTGCTCTGCCCTTTGTTGTCTCTCCTCCTGACCAGTGATGGTCATCGCATCCTTTCTGGGGACAAATTAGCCTCAGCAGCACAGTGGGTGTCTCTGGGCTGAGGTCGGTTTCCTGAGCCGCTCTGCTCGCACTTTCTGATCATACTTCCTAACTCCACGCTTGCCTGCTGGTTCCAGGCTATGCTCCTCTCCAGACTGTGATCCTCACGCTGAGTTGCAAAAGAGCTGCTCTCAGGAGATTAAATTTCTGACCAACTGATGGGGCCATGACTTGGACCAACAAGACAGGTTAAACGATGATTTGGCTAAACGCTGAACCTCCCAAGAACTGCCTCTCTCTCTGGCAACCATCCTAAAGCCTGTTTTGTTCTCCAGCTCCATCTTTTCTGCTTTCCATGCTTCCCTGACTTCTCACTTTCTTCCTTCCAGCCGCTGGGCTCCTTCCCCTTTTCTCTTCCTGGTTCACTCACTCTCCTTCCCGTTGGGTTTTCCACCCTACACTTCTCTCCATTCCCTTCTCCCTGGGGAACACGCAGGCCCTGCCTGGCTGTCCCTCCCTTGCTACCCGTCACTCCCCATCACCTTTCATCTCAAAACTCCTGAGACAGTAAGTTTGGTCCTCACGCACAGCCAATAGGCTGAAAGAAAAAATCTGACTTACTTACCTAAACTCGTATGTCCCAAGCTGACATGTGACTGACACTCTGACACTGTACGTTTTCAGCTCACTTTTCATGGGCTTGCTAGTGAAAAAGTAAAATTGAGAGCTATCACCCAGATTTAGAACTTGGTTTAGGAAAGAGTTAAGCATGGGTTGGAATCCCTTTGTACTCAGGGAACATACAAGGGTGCTAGGCACGGTATGTCCTGTGTTTTCTACGTTTGAGACGTGGTCTGCTTAAATATATGCATGTAACTACAAGCTCTCTTAAGCCATTATGCTTACATTTCTCCATGTGTTTTCTCGAATTTAGGTCTCGGCTGCTATTGAACGGGAAACTTCTATTCTGGAAAGAGAAACTATACATAAAAGGGCTCCAAATAAGCAGAGAAACTTAAAAAAAGAGAGCTTTGTAGTGATGCATTTATTTTTTTTAAGAATTAAAGAATTATTATTTCTATACATATCTATGTGACTGCATATAATCTTTCAAATACAATTTTTTCCCTTCTTTTTCCATCTTCTTCTATTTCTCTTAACAGAAACAATTTTTCACAGTGGAAGGATATATTGAATAAAATAATTTTTTGTTTATTATTTTAAACAAAATAAAAGGAAATCCAAAATATATGTTTCATGGACTAATACCAATAAACCACTGTGATATATCTACTGGTAAGATGCTCCTGACACTTTTCTTGTGTGATAGAAAGCAGATTCTACCACAGCCTCACAATACTATCAACTCAATACCATCATTTTTCCTCTATCTGTTGCTTCTGAACATCCATAGCTGTAAAGGATCTGCTCAGAGTTTTCTATCATCTTAACAGTCACTCCTTTGATATCACAGCATGCTTCACTTCCATGTGTAGTAGAGAAGAAGAAGGTAGGCGAGTTCCTCACTGTTCTGAGGAACTAATAGAAGCAAAATAGTGGCTTCGTGCTAGCGTAAATGTAAATTACCCCCAGGAAAGAAAAACCCAATCATCTCTTAGGAATTGCTTCAGCTCAAGGGAGAGCTGGTGGCAATATTGCGCAGCTTTGTGTTATCCAAGAAAGACCAGAAAGACTGCCTCAGCATGCTGACAACGTGCTTCTCATCCTAGGCACTCTCTGAGATCAGGTCTCTTCTGGGCAAGAGGCACAGCCACAGGAAGCAATATTATTCATGGCCAACTAAACTAAGAATTTCAGCTGTCCCTAGCTCCGCTCTCAGGTGTGCTGAAGAGAAGGACTGCTAATGGTTTGGGGGCTAGCCTGAGATCAGGAAAACTCCACTCCAGTTCCCTGCCCTGCTGGGCTGTGTGATTTGAGCCAAACTATTTAGTCTCTGCCTCCTGCAGTTCCGCAGCATCTGTGAAATAAGTCATCTCCCACCAACGTGGGGTGCTAGTGGGCATACACAGAAGTTTGTGGTGGGTTCAGCAAGGACCACTGACAAAATAATTAGCTGCTGGAAGAGCTACCAGCAAAGCTGGTTGACGCCACAGATCTGACACAGATATCTAGGTGTCTCCAAAAGAACAAGAGCAAAGGAAGCAATGTGATCTTCAATTTAATGGCAGTTTCCCTGCTGAGGGACTATGTGATTAAGTTTGAAGGTGTAAGATCAGTTTCAGGTCCAGATATAATGCCAACTGAGGTGCCAGAGTGTGTAATCACTATCTCTGAGAGCTCATTTTGGATCATATTGCATGGATCTGCCACCTGCCATCTTCCAAAATCTTTCCCAGCATCTGAACCCTCTACAATCAAGTAATGAAAATTATGCACCTTAAAGGGCCAATATGCACACTAAAATGAGCAGATCAAAGTAGAATCTAGGACAATAAATAATGTTTTCCTTCTTTAAAAAAATTATTCCGGGAAACTGTATGGCTCAGGGGATTGGTACTGGGATATGGAGCCTTTCATCGCTGATCCAAACATGACCCAAGTCAGTAGTGACCAAAAAAATGGTTACCGTTTGGCAGATGCTTTGTGGCCTAGAGTATTTGAAATGAGTTGATGGTCTTAATCCAGTTCCCAGTGGACGACTATCCACATCACAGAAACCACCACCACAATTGGCACCCTTACTGGCAGCCTTAGCAGGTTGGCCAAGGATTAAATAAGTACAGAGACTGAGCCACCCGCTTATGCCTAGCTAGAGGTTGCCCCTCTAGGTCATGGATGAGACACAAGGATGGGGTGGAGTGGGGAAGCTCACACACCCTCTGCTTGTGCTGTACTGGTTTTGTGGGTAAGGAGAGGAATTCATTTTCCAGGGCTGTGATTCAGGCACCCTTCATAAGCAGTATATTCATGTACATGCATTTAAACATGAATTTAAAAAGGAGTCAGAAATGGAGAGAATTTCAGGATTTGCTCTCAAAAAATAAGGCTCCAGATTCATTTTTGGGGAATTCATCAAAGTCAGGGTAGTTATACCAGGGCTGCATTTAACAAAATGCATACAAGCAACCTGTAAAGTGGCTCTACTTTGAGAAACATTCCTTTTGCTGTGCTGTGTTGTCAGTCATCGCTTTAATTATCTCACAAGATGTCTTAGAGTGAACATAATCCGTGCCAGCTATTGTCAGAAGGCTAAAGCTGATTTCTAATTAGGTATACAATGGCAACTATCATGTAAGCAAAGATCTGATCCACCTCAAAAAATATATCTGTGCAATATGAAGAAAAGCAGGACTTTTGTTAGCACTGAAAGTTTTTTTCATTTTCAGAGAGGTAAAATACACCAGTCCCTCTGATTTATCTTTACCCAAGGTAGGAGATCTTCCTCAGTGAGTTGATGGATTTTACCATTTCTTTCCAATAAACAGCACTGTCCTAACAAAATACTGTGAGCTAAATCCTGCAGTTATTCAAGCAATGTTTGGATGGAGCCAAAATTTAAACTTAAATTTTAAGCTAGGCAGCACCTGGGCTGGCTGAGTGAAGGGCAAATAGCACAAGTTTTGCACGTGCTTCCCTGTGCGAAGGTACAGAGAGATCTTGCCCCACTTGCAGCCCAAGCAGGCAATGCTGGAAGAGGAACCACAGCACACAGGCAGGAAAGGCTTCCCCAACGTCACACGAAGACCTTGGCAGCACTTGAAGCCACTTCTGTGCTGTTTCATTTCATACCTCTTGCAGTATTGCAGCAAACATGGCAAGCAATGACAGCTCTGCCCGAGTAAAGACACGGGAAACAAATTCTGCAGGCAGCTTGGGGGCCCCCTTTCCTATTCACCTCTGTGATAACCAGAGCACCTCATTGTCTGTTGGACCTTATTACACCAAGTCTTTAATAAGAAGGTAGGAACCTGTGTGAGTATCTGACTGGTATTTTTCACTACCAGACTGATTTAACACCTAGCTTCCATGCCTGCCTATAGTAAGACTGAAATGCAAGCCAGCCTGTGAAAGCAAGGCATTTTCTACCTACAGGAACGAACTGTCATTTGATCTTTGCTGCAGTGCGGCCCTCATATGTTTTAGTTTTTAAAGCACTTCTTGCAAAATGGAAATCCCAGGAAGCAAGCTCTTAAACGGTTCCTTGTCTGTGGCACATCTGAAATGGAATGTCTTGTCTCAGGGAGCCGTTTCCATTTGTTTTTATTTGCACCTGAATTGATGCTCAGCTTAGTGGGTCTTCATGAGAGGAAACAGAAAGGGAAGGTCCAGGTTCAGAAATAAGCAGAGAGCAAAATGGTGAGAAATAGGATCTCTTCTCTGCTAGTTGCAGGAACACCACTCAGCACAGTGCATTGCCTGACCCTGGACGTCCACATGCTCCTGCCATGCCAACACATGTTAGATGTGAAGAGCACCCTAATAGAAGTACTTGACCTAAACTGAACAAATTTCCTAATTGCAGTAAGACAACACTTGAGGGTGTGGTTACCACAGAAAATCACACCCATGGACAGATTAGGAGCACCTGGCTGCACCTCATGCCTCCTAATGTCCCAGGGGCATGATTATCTCATCAGGTGCCACCTGCCAAGTCTTGTTGCTGAGAAGCTGGCTTTGGCACGCTGTGTAGTTGGGGTGGGGAAAGGAAAGGAAAGGAGAGGAGCACACAGGGGTAGGCACACATGCTTGTCCCAAGTGCATTCCTTAAAACTGAGCATTTACACCAAGACAATGCCTTGGTTCTGCTCAGAAGCACGGCTGCATTTAGGAGTTAGAAAAGAGAAAGCTGTTGTTTCTAAATCCTGTCCCGCACCCCACATCCTCAGCACAGCTTGCATTGTGTGTTACTGGTTAATGGACATCCCTGAACTTGCCATTCTCCAGCCACAACTTTTCCAACCACTCAGTGCAGCCTACAAGAGACCCAAACAGATGGATGAGCCTGGAAAATTGCTTGGCTGGCAATTTTCAAAATGTTTTGCCCTTTTTCTCGCAAAAGAGGACAAAGCCAAAGTGAGACACAGGCTTTATGACTTCTGAAGTGCTCTGACCATGAAAACAGCATGCCAACTTCAAAGTAGATAGCATGTGTCCAGGTGAGGTTATGCTGTGCACATTGCCTCTGCATGCAAGTCCTTCTCATCTCTCCTATTCTCTTTCATCCCCGGTTCAAGGTGTGAAGCCTAACCTCCACACAGCAATTAGTGGATCACGGCCCAGCAAGAGAAGCCAGACCAAACCTCTGCCTCTGCCAAGGCTGTTGAGCTCCTCCGGAGCAACGAAGATCGTAAAACACAAGACAAAGCTCTGAGCCCAGAGGTAAGTTACTCTCGGTCGAAAGGATCTGTCTGGGGAAAAATCATTCAGAGATTAGACTAATCCAGAGTCTGATGACCTTTAGGTCATAGTGCAAGAACTTCCTCTTTGATACATCTTTTACAACATAACCAGAGTGACATTAACAACAATAACCTGACCCCATCCCTCCCCTCAGAAGCACCTACCCTGGGCAGAGCTCCCCAGACACAGAGAAGGGAGAAGAACAAAAGACTCCAGGAAGTCTACTAGGGATGTGCCAATCTAATTATTATGGGCGGTGCTCAGAAACTGTGATGAGAGGTGCCAATAAAAGAAAACAACCAAAAACTGTAAAGCTAGGTGATGTACCCTTTAGGCCATGGGAGTGGAGAAAAAGGAATTTACTATGAATCAGATTAGGCTATATTTATTTGTACTCCCACCCTTGGCCATTTTGATAGCATCACAGTCCACTGGATTTGAAGCTACCCTGACAGACTTAGCTGTAGCCCACAGCAGTAGGGAATAGATTTAAGCCCTATCCTTTGCTCCTTGCTCACTGTGCTTGCTGTACAGCAGTGCTGTTCTCCATCCAGCAAAATCCTTCTCTCCTTTAAGGTTCAGCACAACAGGTCTGATTCAGAAATGTTCCCCTTCCTCTTCATTCCCCTTGGATTTCTCACCCTGAGTCATCGGACTACAATATAACTTTAATGTGGAAAGTTTTGTGGGTACGTTTTGTTTTCTTTTAAGTTCAGAAAAGAAAAGGTACAACCAGAGGGGGAAAAAAAAGTGTCTCATGGTTGAGAGGACTCTTTTAACCAAGCAGTCACATGGCTCCCTGGCGAGCAGCCAAAAGAGTCATGAGAGATGCTGCCATTCCCCTCAACACTCCCTTAACCATGTCCTGCCTGCTACCCAGCTTGCCACCGGCCACCTCACACTCTGAGGCCAGCAGCTCTCCTCGGCCAAGCCTTGCTTGGCTGTGCCCATGGGTGGCTGGCTGGCTCCTGTGGAAAGGAGAGGCACTGTCAGAAATGATGCTTCTGACTTTGGTAAGTGGCACTTTCTCCTGCGCTCTCCCCGAGGCCTCACTGGACATGGCGGTGAAGTAGGAGATAGGGATGCCGTGTTTCAGATGAGACACAATCATGCCATCTCTGCTGCTTGTGGTCGGAAAAGAACCACTGAAAGTAATGACGTGGCACTTACACCACATTTTCTGTTTTCAAAGTGCTGTGGCAGCTTTCGCTCTCCTGCCCCTCCCCTACCTCCAAGCCATGCCAGCATTGTTATTGCCCTATTAAAGCTGAGGGAAACTGAGGCAGGCAGAAGTCAGGATACTGCTGTTCAGCATCTCGGGCATCGGTCCAGTCTCAGACCTTGCCTGTCTTCACTGCAGAGCAAAACCCACCATGGAAAAGCATAATCTTTAGAGGGGCTATCCTGCTGCCCTGGCCAGCATCCAGATCCATGAGAGAAGCACTTGGGCTTTTTCAGATGCTTTCTTGCCTTGCTGCCAGGGATGTTTGGACCTGTGCTGGTCCTGCATGTCCATACAGCTCTGCCAGGCACTACATAGCAGCTGCTGCATTCCACCCCAGCAGTGAGTGAAATGATCCTTGCCCAGTTCACTTGAATACTGGGAGGATTAATTCACTTATGATCCTTGAATGAAAGAAACTATTATTAAATAGTAGTCACATTTCATAATTATGTCTCACTTCAGCCAGATTAGGAAGGTGGATATGATAGCCAGTCCCAGTACTGCAGCACTTAAACAATTTTAAATTGTTTTCCAGGCCCTACTTGCAGGCAGACAGTGGTTTATATCTTTATGGCTTATGCTTACTTCCAGCTTTGAAAGTTGGGCTGCCCCACAATGCCTTGCACATAACGAGCAAATGCCACAGTGCTTTTGAAGTGCTTCTCCCCTCAAAAAATAAATAACATTTTGTTTTTATGTCAGCTCTTACTGGCACCAGAGGCCATAATGATTCTTTCAATAGCACATAGAACTGATTTTGGGTTTTGTCTGACATGGCCTCCTATTAATATTGCTTTTGCTGTATGTTCTTGGGAAATATGGCCACATTCCCTTTAAATTGCATAATATGGCAGCCTGTGCCAAGGCTGTACTCGAATGGATACTGGAAGAACAAGGCTTGTGCTGACTTTCTGTTCGGTTCTCCTCTCACTTGCACCAGAGTCACTCCGTTGACTGCGGCAGAGTTGCTCCTGCTTTATTGACTTGCTGAGCTGAGCTGTGGACATAAGCCCAGGGGAGAGAAGACTTGGGCCCTCAGGGCTGAAAAGACAAGGTATAAGAGCTCCCAAAATGCTGCACAGATCTATAGCCATGGCCATCCAGAAAAAAATATTTTTGAATGCCTTTGTTGTGCATTCCAGGTATGTGCTGGTGGAAGATACAACTCATCAGCACTATCTTTGCACCACAAATCTGCCAGTAAAGTCCCTGGAGTTCAAGCAATTTTGAAAGTGGTGCCACTGATTAGCAACAGGGTGGCTCTACTTCAGATAAAAAATTTGGGACACACAGTACAGTGACCAGTGGACTTGGTGCCACTTCACAGGGGAAAATTCTTCTGCCACATGTTAAACATCTGAGGCTAGCTTTTGCCCTCATTTGCACACTTGCTATACCACTGGATGTCCTTTTTTTCTTATTACTTAGGAACTCAGGGTGAAATTTGACCTTGGACAAAGAGCTGGAACAAAGACTATGTCACCATGATGATTAAGTGGGATTTTTGCATAAACGTGAATTTTATTCTTTGTGGGTTCCTGCCACGAGGGAAATCTGATCCACAAGCATAGGCTGAAAAGAAAATAAATGTTCAAAACTGTAACTACAACGTGGGTACAAACTGTATGCACTATTAAAATTATTTCCAGAAAAAGATACAATAACTCTCTAATTTAGCCTGTCTTCAGATTTTCTAAAGAAGGTATGATTTGCTGTAAAATAATTAATAGGTGATAATTATCTTACTGTCAGATCCTAGTGGAAGAAAGTTTTTTTTATGATGAGAGCAACTATTTGGCCTTAACTATCTTAACTTTAGAAAAGCTGAACTGAACTCCATTAGAACTGAACGAGGCAGCTAACTTTCAGCTCCATCGCACTATCAAGAAAACTGCCTTTTAGAAAGAAAGCCCAAGAAAAAAGCGAGGAAAAGACAAATCAGTGCTTTATCTAACGGTTTGTCCTAACAACATTTAGGCAGTAACAGAAGGGAGAAGTCATAGAAATATACTGCATATGGACAGAAAAACCTACTGAAAAACCTGCTGAAAAACTGAGGAAATACTTTAAGTCTCTGTATCTAGAATTTCTTCACATTCGCTCTAGTTGAAGTATTTGTAATGCTCCTCATGCATGTGTTGGAGCAAAAGCAAATACATAGGAGTTGTCTTGACAAGAAGCAGCCAGCAAGTCCTATGCAGCTCTCCGCAATGGAGGGAAAATATATTCTTCTACCTTTCAGGGAGGATTGAAGGGAGAGTAAAAGAGAAGGAGAGGGTGCTAATAACCCTTGAAGGACTGAAAGGCATTCTCCAGGAACCTGCCTTCCTTGGCTTTTCTTCCAGAGCACTCTTGTGCCTGAGGTCCGGGTCTTTCTTAGCCTCCCAAGTAATTCTGGGCTGGTAAACCTGAAGCTTTCGGTGACAAGTTTGTTCAGCTCATTGCCAGGGTATTCACAAGTGCATGGCACAATCCCAGAACCCAGAAGTCATGGAGATTTTGCTTTTGTGCGTAGATATTTTGGTCACGGTTCTCATGACTAGAGGCCTGGCTGATTCTCGTACAACTCTTCCACGTGGAGCGCTGCTGTAATACTGTATGAGTTATATACCTGGGGCAGGTTGGGGTAATGCTGTACAGGAGGGCAGTGAAGCATCAAGGAGGAAAGAGCAAAAATAATGAGAAGAACCAAGCAGACAGGTGAACCTGGAGTTGCAGCAAGCCATCTGTCAGGTAGTTAGCAGGTAGAGGTGTTTTGCCAGCATGCATGAAAGACACCGGTGAGAGTCCACGGAGGGTAAAACGACATGCAAAGGTTATGGGCTGAAGAAATCGGGCTTGCAACATTAACCAGTTCTGTAACATGTGGTGTCAGCACGTCTGCAGAACTCCTTTGATCTATAGCTGGTCCCAGGTTTCTGTTGCTTATGGTAACTTGGAAGGACTAGAGGGTTAAACTGTGTTTTGGGGGTTAGGAATCTCTCTGACAGTATTTCAGTCGAAACTACACAGTCCCATGCACTGAGAAAACACTTGGCACTGTTCTGCCTTTAGCATGCCGTATTGCCAGGTACACATGGGGCATTTTTTTCCATTGCATAATATGTGTTTGTCAGTCTAACTGTATAATTGCAGCTCGCTTTGTTTAGCTCTTTAACACCTCCTTTGAAATATTGTCTTCTGAGGGATTAGCCTTGTTCTTTGCTTAATATGCAAGCATATCTGTATTTAATCTTACCTACTCATCTGAATATTTTATGCTGCTTTATACCCACTTGTTATATTATGTTAGTAATGCAGCACACGTAATAATTCCGTGCTGTCATCCTACAAATTTGGGATGCTGCCACCTTTCCTTATAATTACTTAAGTCATTACTTTTTTTTCAATTTTAAGGCATGCTAGACATCTAATTCTCAGAACCTGCTTGCCACAAAGGATTGAGAGAGGTGCCTACATCCAAATGCATTTGGATTCAAGGATATTCAGAACTTGGGTGTTTGGCCTAGACCATGGCAGGGAGAGGGTGGCCAGTCACAGATTTACCAAAGCTCTGCAGTTTTAGACAGGAAATTTTAGTCTGGGTCTCTCAGAGAAATGGTGGACTTTATCTTCTAGAGCTACCAAGAAGTCATATCACAAACGCTCTCCCATCTTTGTGTGGCAGCTTCAGTACATGGAAATAGCCTGTATGAGGCAGGTGAGCCAAGCTCACAGTGATTATTATGGCAGCCCAGCATGCAAATATTCTTTATCTTTCTTGTTTCTGCTGAGCAAAAGCATTGGCTTTAGGTGATCCTGAAAACAGTCGATACCCTTTGGAGGTTCCACCTGTTCTGTCTCTACGTCAACACATCTCTGGGGGACAGTAAAGTTGAAGTCCTATTCCAAATCCTCTTATAGATTACTATTATTACAGTACCATGTAAAAGGAATATCTAAGGATCTCAACAGAGCTCTCCTCGGGCACAGGACACTGCACAAATAGGGGTCGAGAGAGCGAGCTTGCCGTAAAGAGTGCATGGTCTCAGTTATAAGATGAATAAGGTGCAAAAGCAGGGAAATGACGGATTTACACCACAGTCCAGTGACTGAGCCAGGGACGATCCTCTTCCCATAACAGCCAGTTTTATCACAGAGGTCGATACAGCCCTGATCTAACTGGGATGGGAAGAGTGGGCCAGATTGTGTAGCCCTGACTGTATCAGCTAATGTGGGAGCATCAGCCACCCTGGTTGATATTAATGGGGAAGCTGTGCCCACCGTCCCCTTGAAGGGTCTGCACCACAGAGCAGGCTGGCTGCTCTCTGCTTGTGTAGCTCCCTCCTGCACTGCACAGGCTAAGCAACAAGCTTCAGGGACTCCCTCCAGCAGTCCTAACCTTTAGGGATTAGGCATGAGTACTTTCCTGTAGGCATATAAAAAATATGCGTTCTCCTAGCCCGCTTCCCACAGGTATGGAAAAGCCCTGTTGTAAAGCATGTGGAATTGCAAGGACATGGGAGCATCGGCAGAATAGATGCAAAACATGCAGAGGATTTTTCTCCCTCTACATTTCCTAACCAGCCAGTAATATCTACTCACTAACATAAATTATTTGCTGTATTATGGTGTTAGAATACGTAGCCGCTTTGAAGATTTATGCTGTTATTACTACATACACACACTCTTTCTTACGAGTTATTCCCAATCGCTTTATAGCAGATAACTGAATTAACTCCGTCTAGGTACCAGCAGATAATCCCCAAAATAAGCTTCTTAAGAACCAACTCTCATGTTGCTAGCAAATGCATCCAAACCTAAAGAAGATGAATGGTGAAAGGAGTACACAAATGGAAAGTTAGACTAGCACCATCTTCTTTAGAAGAAGCTAAATATGTGTATGTGTACAGACACACGCGCACTCAAACATGCACTGCAAGAAACGCTGCCAGACAGTATTATATATAATCCTGTTTTTTAGACATTTATACTAATTACATCGATATTATTAAATGTCAGTTTTATACTTTAAATATGTAATTGGATTACCAAAATATGTCCAGAGCATTAAAATGCATCAATCATCCTACTACCAGCTATTCTAGCTGCAGTCAGTTTTCTTTTTCGAAAAGTCAGGCACTAATTGCTTCTGGTTGTAAAAATGTTTACAGTGTCTCAGAGGGCCAAAGGTTAGTAGGCAAGCACACCAAAGAAGATTACTTTATCAGATAGCATACTTACAATGTAGAAATCAATTTTATAAAGGAGTTGGTTCTTTAAACTAATTTTGGATGTAGGCTACTATAACTTTCTTCCCAGCCAATGCACACAAAACAGAGGCCCCAGTGCCTTTTTCATTCTGAAAATGATATTTGATTTCATCGTTGCCTTTTTCATTCCGAAAATCCCATTTCATCACGATGGGATTTTTGCTTTACGGCTTTTCTAGCAGAATAAACGAGCTGCATCGTATCCCCCCCGCCCCGCCCCGACTCACATGCACCAGGAGAGACAGAGCACGGACACCCTGCGCTCGGTTTGCTCGTCCACTACATCTTGCCCCTGGTAGGTTCGTCTTTAGCCCTGAAGGACCAGCAACTCCGAGGCCGAGGAGTTGTTCCCACAGCCAAAAGATGATAGAGATCTCGGGCAAAATTAACGTAACCATTGACAGTGCATGAGAGCTCACTAAATAGTAGCTTGGGAAGCATCCTCCCCTCCGGAGAGCGAGGGTAGCAGAAACAGACACCAGAAGATAATGCTCGAACAGGCTCTACTATGCTTTAATCTTCACAAGCTACCATTAGTAAGCCAGAGAAGTATATTTACCCACAAGATAAACACCACAAGTTCGCTCGGCTACTATCCATTAAGCACTGAAATAACTCCTCTTTCTTTCAACTTTCAGCCGGGAGCGAGGCGAAGCAGCGCGCCCGGCTCTCCCCGCCGCTGCTCCCCGCTGACGGGGGGCGAAGCGGGGGACACAACTGAGGTGCAGCCAGCCCGGCCGGGGGCTGGGGCCGGGGCTGGGGCCGGGGGCGGCCCGGGGGGAGAGCGGGGGGGCCCGGGCAGCCTCTCCCCGCCGGCCGCGGGCGCGCTGCTGTCTCCCCGGGGAGGCAGCCGGCTCCGTCCCTCCGGAGTGATGGATGGAGGGAGGTGCGCGCTGGTTTGGGGCTCCGCTTTGTTGGGTTTCACCTCCTGATCCCTTTCCCTTCTGCTCTGCTGGACTGCAATAGCCACCTCGGCTCCGGCTCCGCGGGTCCAGCTCCGAGTGACCTGCCGCTGAGGGGATGAACTGGGGATGGCACAGGGAAAGGCGAGGGAGCATTATTTATCCGCAACAAGTTCTCATTGTCGCGGGGCAGCGCTCAAAAGATCCCCAAGCAGTTCGCTCTAAATAAAGCAGGCATTGCTTCCCTTGTATTTCCCCTCAGCAGTCGCCTTAGTATTATTATTATACTTCTATAGCTTTTGCTTTCGGACCTTATAATTATGTCACACAGCAAGGGAAACCGCTAGCATCCCAGCATCTGGTGTGCGGTTTAAAACTTTTGTTTCAAGATTCGAACTATTTATAGAAGGAAAACTTTGTAGGATAGTAATTTCCTACGGTTTTGAGAAAAATATGGCTACGCTTATATTAAAAGGGTGTATTTATTTATTTATTACGACTCCTTCCTCCTGTTTCAAAAAAAAAAAAAAGATAGCACTGCAATTTTTTTTACAAGCTACTGGTCACCTACCAGCAGACATATCCCGCCTGTGAACAGAAACAGGCAGCTCTGACTATTTGGTTTAATCAATAGCATCCACCCGAATTAAACGTAACGTGCTTCCATAAATCAAGCGCCTTTAAAAATCGGTAGCCAAGGCATGTGCATTGCATTAAGAATTAAGAACGTAGAAATAGGCGTTTAGTTTCTTTTTATGGGTGTGTTTATTCCTACTTTTCTTCCATAGCGGTGGGTTATATTTTTCTATAGCCCGCAGAAAATACGCGCGCACACACAGAGGAACCCACGCACACGTGCTTGTTTACGTGCATGCGCTCCCGTGCATGCATACAGAGAAAAGGAACGATATATATACGTATATATAAACCCACATGCAGTTCAAGGGTAGGAGCTCCAATTTTGTACCCGCCGGGGTGCAAAAAGGTCTGAGCCCGGCACGGGGCTGGGAGAGGGGGGAAATCCGCCCGCACCCCGCAGCTGAGGTGAATGTGAGGCCGGGGATACCGAGGCGGGTTCCCCGTCACCGAGCAGAGCTCCCCCGAGCCGAGGTGAGCCCCTGTTCCGCGGCTCCCGGGCGGCCTGGGCCGGACCCGAACCGCCCGCTGCGCTTCCCAGAGCTCCCCCGGGCCCGATCCCCGAGTCCCGGCACGGAGGGTCACGCCGTGCCCCGGGCTGGGGGGATGCTCAAGGGAGGGAGAAGGGTCCCGATTTCAAACCGGCTCCACCGACCGGGGGACCTGCCGCCCCCAGAGCCCTCCTCGCCCCACGGCTGCCCCAAAGCGCGGTCAGGTCTCGCCCGGAGTGCGGGAGAGCGGAGGCCCTTGACAGCCCCCCGGCAGCCCCTCCGGGCTCCGGCGTGCAGCCCCGGCCGGGCCCGGCTCCCCTCGGCACCGCGGCTGGCCGGCGCGGGGACCCCGGCCCGCCGTCCCGGCCCCCTCAGGCGGCGCCCGGCGGGGACGGAGACCTGCCGGGGGACCTGCAGGAGCACGACGGCAGACACTCTCTCCGCAGCCCGCACGGACTAAGCCCGGCCGCTACTTATCCACCGCAACGTTAGATACAGATATAGATATTAAAAAAAAAAGAGACCGAAACTCCTTGCAGTCCCACCCACCGACTCTCATTTCCCCCACCCCTACCTCCACCCCCTTCCTCACAAGGAAAAGGTCCTGGAGCCAGCTCTAACTGCGGGACTGGAGATCCCTCCGGAGCAAAAGCAGCCGGCTAGCAAGCGCCTCCGCGGCCGGGGGGCTCTCCCCGGGCGGCGGGGCTGGGCGCTCGCCGCCGGCTGCAGCAGCCCCGCGCTCCTCGGGATCTCCGCGCAGAAACACCCTTCCCCCGACGAGCGCGAAGCGATGCCCATCTCCGGTTTGGCAGGAGGAGGAGTCGGGGTCGGAGTCCCCAGGGGAGACGCCGGCCGCTCCATGCCCCGTTGCCCCGCCGCCCTCCAAGGTGCGCCGCCCCCGCTGCGGGCACGCCGGGCCCCGGCCCCGCCGGCGGGGCAGCCCCGGGAGTTACCTGGCGCTCTGCACCTTCCCCCGGCAGGGTCCGACCAGCAGCGCCAGCACCGCCACCAGCACAGCACCTCCGCCGCCACCACCATCCTCCTCACCACCACGCACCGCACGGAGCTGCCGCCCGTGCTGGCTTCTCCCGGCTCCCTCTGCTTGCTTTGCGCATTGCCCCTAGGTAGCTGCTAGCGGGGTCATTTCACACGGTATTTTGAGAGAGAAAAAAAAAAATTAAAAAAAAAAAAATCTGGATCACTTACAGGTAACTCCCACTGGTAAGGATGAGGAAAATCTGAGGGTAATACACTGAGAGTAACACACTGCGAGATGAAAAAAGGATCATGGCTGAATCCCGTTTACACTCTTGGAGTTCGCTTCCTTGGTTATTCCTTTCTGGCCCCCCCTGGTCGTAATTCCCCACCCTTTTTGGTGTCAGCTGTGGCTTGAATCTGAGTTGGAATCCAGTCCCTTGGGTTTGGGGGGGCTTTGTCTGTTTGTTTGTTTGTTTGTTTGTATTGTTGTGTCTAGTATTCCCCTGGTGCTAATGCTGCTCCCTGTGCAGAGTATGTGCTGCTGCTGCTGCTCTCGCTGCTGCTGCTGCCTCTGGGCTCCTGCCTGTCATGTCTCAGTGGTTGGAAGTTGTTACAGTGGGTTCTCGTGTTGGAATGAGGATGGTTTAAGGGATCTGGATGGCAGAAAGTGCCTCTCTCTCTCTCTCCCTCTCTCTGTAACTCTCCTGAGACTCGGGGCTGCCATTGGGCAGTCAGTCACTGCAATCCGCCTACTTTTTTCTCTCCCTCTCCCTTTTTTTTTTTTTTAAAGGGGAGGATGACAATGGAGAGACACTGATCTAGCCCGGGCTGCGATGAATCCGTGCTCCCTGGCTGAGCCCTCTCCGTACGCCTCGCTCCGCAAGCGCTCCTCACCCGCTTCGTGGGGCATTTTTAAAGCTCTCCCTGGGCGCTCGGCGGGCGGCGGGCTCCCTGCGTCTGCCGTGGCACCCCTTCAGCTCGCCCTGGGAGAGATCCTGAAGGAGCTGGCAGCTCCCAGCTCCGCTCTCGGTTAATTGCTTTATTATGGGCGGCTGCCCCAGTTCCCCCGAAGGGCTCCGCCGTCCCTCCAGCCTCGGCAGGGGTTTGGCTCTTCTTGCCCCCTGTGTTGAAAATTAAGCTCCGGTTTCAGGGTGATCTTCCCCGCCCCCCCCCCAAAAAAAAAATAATAATAAAAAAAATAAGAGCTTATATGTTGTCGTAGCCCGCCTGAGTGAGAAATAAAGACACGCACACTCGTAGCTTCCTGGTGAGATTGGATTTCGCGTGAGAGAAGGGGAGGGAAAGGGCTGGTGTGAAAGAGCCGGTGTAGGGGGGCGAGCGGGGGGCGCAGCGCTTCGCCGGGGCGGCAGCGTCTGCCGGCGGCTCCCGGGTCCCCGCACCTCTCGCCGCTCCCGCAGGAAGGGCTGGCGTCTGCGCTCTTCCCTCTCCCTCTCTCCTTCCTGAGAAGATGCCAGTCCGAAGAGACGTTTCCCGGCAGGTTAGTTGCCTCTCCCCTGCCTTTCCCCCGAGCCGGGCAGCTCCTGCCCCTTGGCACCGCCGCGCCCCGGGGCGAGGGATGCTCGACCCTTCCCCGCTCCGGCGGGTGGGATCCCTTCGCCCCGTGTAGCCCCAGCCGTGCAAGAGACAGTCGCTCTTCCTTTTTGCCTCGCTGGGCGCTTGTCCTTTTTTTCGGAGGAAAAAAAAAGAAGTTTTAGTGGTGGGAGAGATGGTGGAAAGACGTGCGCTGCGGATGCCGGGGATAGGGTTTGAAAACGAACCCCGAAAGAGAAATGTGCACAAATTTAGCACGGATAATTTAACACAAATGCAGCTGAAATGAGCAAGAACCAGGCTCCGAAGTCTCCTCGGTCCGTAGGCTTTGTAAATGTTGGTCTCAGGTTAATTGCCCACTGACTGAAGGAGTTTTCTTGACCAAGAGCTCTCCCAAACACCCTGGGAACACCTCCTCCAGTTAACCAGTCCCGGCACATGGGTGCAGCTGTCTCCGTGACACAACGAAATATTCCTTCAGATGGAATGGGAATTGCGGGATTGGTGTAAAAACTCTGTCTGCCGCCCAAATATGCGATAAAAATCTTCTCGGGGTTTGGTTTCATTTAACCACGTTCATCTACAAGTCCAGTGCAGACGCTGGGACAGTCAAAGTCCTTTTGAGAAACGCTAATCTCGATTAACAAGAGACAGAAGCTTAAGCCTTTCAACGATTATTTACATCCCAGAATCGTCTTATTTCTAATTCTTTAAGATTCTAAAATCGTCGTATTTATACTTCTGTAAGTGTGTGTGTGCGTATGCATATATAGAGATAGAGAGACATATAGATGCGTATCTCCTGTAATACCCGTTCTGCCTCTCAGACGTGCAGGCAGTGATTGGGGCAGCTGTGCTGAACGTGAACTAGGAGAACGGGTAGCGACTTTTGATGTGTTATTTCTAGCATTTGTTCGGCTTCGGATATATTTTTAAATGTGCATCTGCTTTTAAAGACGTGCCTGGGGGAAAGAAGGGGAAAAAAAAAAAGGAAGGTGAATTGTAAAAATGCAAAGTAAAGGCTGGTGCTGGAAGGCTTCGAACTGGGGCTGGCAGAGTCTGACCCAGTCCAACTGAAACGAAGACGGTTTACCAATCTCCACAATTTTCGGATCGAAGCTGGTTTTATCCACAGCTTAGCTGTGTAGAGGGAGGAAACTTGTATAAAAGAAACCAAAACGTGCCGTTTCTTTTCGGGAAGTTAAATTTTATTCGAAAACCACGGGCCGGTTATTACGTCGGAAAATTAATAATGATGATGACGATGATAAGAATAACCTGCTAAATTCCATCCAAATGGTTTCCATACGGATGTCAGCCGGGGGTAGCGAGAAGTGCACTTGTTTTGTTGATGGAAGCCGAATATATTCCCTTCAATAAAATGGTGTGGCACTGGAGGAAAGGGTATCGTCCGTAACACCTAATACGGGCATTTCAGCATCCGTCGTTCCTTCTTCCACAAACACGTGTGTTTTGGACAAAATAGGGGCAGGACGGCACTGAAATGGTTGCCGACACCATAGTCGGGCAGATGAAGCAGAGCAGGCACGAATAAAGTCTTTCCTTTTTTTCTTTCATCTGTCTATTCCCAGCTGCGGTTTCTTTCGTACCCCAAACCCGCCGAGTGTCCGGCACAAGAGCAGGGCGGGAGCCGGTAAGAGCTTCGAAGGTACGCCCGGTAGGCAACACACGGCACTCCTTTCCGGTCGGAACCGGGTACTTTTGTAGCTCACCGAGCTGCAAGTCTAGTGCCAGGGGAAAGAAGCGGGGGGGAATTGAAATTAGCGGATGTCTGGCTGGCGGGGATGGCGAAGAGTGGCGGCGGCGGCGGCACGACGGCGGGTGCCCGTGGAGGGACCGGGGAGCGTGTCGTCCCGCCGGGGGGACGGTGCCCGGTAGCCCCGGTGCCGCAGCCGCACCGTGCGGGGCGCCGAGCGCGGACCCCGGGGGTCTCCTCCCGGGGGCCCCGCGGCCTCGCCGGGGCTGCCGGCGCTGCCACGTGGTGCCCGCCGTCGAGGCTGCGCCCCAGCCGCTGCCTGCAGCGGGGCCGGGGGTGCCGGGCCGGGCCGGGCGCCCCGGCTCCCCGCGGCCGGACAGCACCGGGGACGGGCGAGGGGAGCGGGATTTCGTTGGCGTTTGCTGCAAACGCCGCAAAGCCAAGGCGAGCTTCGCCGCAGGGGCGGGGAGCGGGGTCGGCCGGCCCGTTCCTCGCCGCAGCGTCGCCGGGAGTCCCCAGAGGGAGCGGCGTGCTCCGGCCTCCCGAGGATGGGCCGGCGTGCCCGGCGCCCGCAGCCCTGCGGCCCCCAGCTCCGCTCGGCTTTGCCGCAGGGGCACGGAGGAAGCGTCCCCACCGCCCCCCGAAGGGGTGCAGGCGCCTTTCGTTGCTCCCGTGGGCAGCGCCAGCTCCCGCCGCCTGCACCCCTCGAACCGCACCCTGACCTCCTCCCCGCGGGAGGAGGGGTCCTCTCCGCTCCCCTGGGCGCTGCCCGGCTGCCCCCCGCTTTCCCTGCAGAAAAGATAGAGAGGAAAAGGGTGGGTTTGCCCGCAGAGCCCTGATCCGGGCACTGCCCGCCGGCTCCGTCTTTCCGAAGATCGCATCACTCATCCCCAGAGCATCCGCTGTGATTTGCATCTGTGGTACAGCTGTGATTTTTAACTTCCTACGTATTTATTAATTAAACTGGAGCCGAGTGCTCTGCGATCTTCGCAGGAAATATTTCTGTTTCAATCCTGCTGCTAGCCGGGGTCAGTATTTGATGTGATCTATTTTCGCGAGGGGATACGTGGAGTCAGCAGGGTTGCAGACGCTTTACGCTTCGGTGCCTGGACGGAAACGTCGTCGACTGAAATATCAAGGGATGCTTCACCTCACGCCTCTCTCTCCAGTAAACTCGGGGATAGGAAATAGAAATGGGAGCAACGGGAATTCCCTGAGAGGGAGGACTACCTGAGCGGGCTCTTGCCCTCTCCGCCTAACTGGACATAGCGGCTTCTTTACGGTACCCTGCCATGTCGCCCCATGGGACACCCCCCGCCCCGCCAACAGCTGGGTGAACACTTATGTACTGAGTTATCTTCCCTCCCCTCGGTCTCATGTTTGCCACCGAAAGTGGAGCTTTTAGCACGTTTTATTAAGACATGAACACGTGCTCCGCAGCAAAGAAAAAGACAAAAAGCCTGCCGAGTCGAACCTCTTTGCCATCGCTGACACAATGGCTCTCTCCTTCACGCTGCAAAATCAACCTAAAGCGCTGGAAGACAAACTACGTTTTATCTCACTTCATCTCCCCCCCCCTTCTCTACGCAAAGAGCTCACTAGAAGAGGTATCATTACACTCAAAGGATACGGTTTCAACAAAATGGTAGTTCCAGTGGCTGATGAAAGAGGCAATAATTGCATCCCACATGCCTAGCCTAGAAGTAGCCCTGGATCTCGGAGCAAATTTCTCTCCTATTGTTCAGAGAAAGTGAAGTATCCTCATCGCCTTACAGGCATGGTGATGGATCTGATGAGGTTTCTGTAAGGGCTTTTACTGTTCCGGCTGTCCACTCGGTTTTACTTCCAGCCTCAGTCCAAGAGCGTTATTGTGATTTTTGCTCCGAACCCCCTTCTAAAACAGCCACAATCAATTTCGAAAAGAGATCTGCCTTCCAGGCTGTAACGTGTGCCCACTCTTCTGTTCCCTTTAAAAATAAAACCGCAGTGAAAGCGAATAGCGATATTATTACCCTTATTTTGCAAAGCATTTTCTCTGAGCTCGCCTGCCTCTCTGTGAGGGATGTGTTGTACGAAGTCCTCCGGCTATTGAAATAGATGGGGTGCCCCCGTCACCGCTTCATTTTGGATGCACAGCCTCCCCAAACTCACTTCTCAACTAAACCCCTGTCAGCCTGAGCCTGGAGGACGACAGATCCCGTCGCTGCCGGCCACAGCTACGACAAAGAGCGGCGCAGGTATGTAGCCCCGCAGAGGTTAGAGCACCGAAAACACCCTCCTGGCTCCAGCAGGCAGGATTTGGGGCTACCCTCAGGCATCTGCACCGGCCAGGGCAGGGGTGGACGCGGGCTCCGCACCGGGACAGGGCAGGGGGCAGCGCGGAGGGCGTTTCCCGCGCCCCCTCCGCCTCCGCGCATCCTCCGCGGGTCGCCTGCGGGACAGCGCCGTGCTCCGCCGGCCCCCGCGGTGGCACCTGTGGCTGCGGGGGCGGGCTGAGAGCCGTGCCAAAACCAAACAAATAAGCAAGCACACACAGGGATGCAATCCGGCTGGTGCCCGCCGAGCAACCTGCCGGGGACCCTCCGGAAGGCAGCCCGTGGCTTTCGCCGGCAGCCCTGCCCTCGCTGCCCACAGCGGGGGAGGGAGCGGGCAGGGGGAGCTCCCGGCGGGGGGCACCGACCCTGCTCGGCCGGCGCCGCTTCCCTTCTCACCCCTGAGGAACCTGGTTTAATTCCTCCCCCCGCGGTGTAACCTTAATCCGCAGCTCTGGCGTGCTCCCTCTTGCAGATTCCCTCCCTTCCCCCGCCAGCCCCCTCCTCCCCGCCGCTGCCCGGGCTGCTGACAGCGGGGACGGGGCTGTCCCCGCCGCGCATCGTGCCCGGAGCAGCGCCCGCGGCGACGGCGGGGCGGGCGGGCTGCGCGGCCCCAGCAGGTCCCGGAGGCCGGGCGGGCAGGGCCGGGCGGCTCCCCGCTTGTCGCTGCGCCGCTGCCCTCCTGCTCCGGAACGGGACGGGACCGGACGGGGTGCTCCGCCGCGCCGAGCCGCGCTGCCGGCCGGCCTGCCCGTCCCTCCGGGGAATTGCCGCCGCTCTCCCGCCTTTGGGGGCGGCCCTTTGGCTCCCCCCCCCCCTTTTCCCCCCTTTTCCCAGTATTGATTTCAAGGTGGGAACGAGCGTTTTTGGATTGCAACTCACCTTATGCATTCTTGATCATTTAAAAAAAAAAATCCCGCAGCTATGCAAAGTCAGGATCTTTAAAGAGTTTGTAGCTCGACAGGTAAGGACTCGGCTGGGGCTCAGGAATGTGGAAATTCAACTCAAGTCAGCCTACTGCGACGAGCAATATTAATAAGGGCATACAGGTACGGGGGGAGAGGCGGAGGGAGAGAGGGAGAAACTTGGCGACTAAAATAACAGAGTGATCTCGATCGCGGTGATCAGATACCGCGGCGCAAACAGCCGGCTTCCCGGGAGCCCCCGCTGCCAGCCGGCCTGCGGGCCCCCGAGCCGGTCCCGTCGGCGGAGCCCGCTCGGCTTCCCGGGCGCTTCGGCGCTGAGGTAGCCGGACCAGTTGTCAAGTTAATTTCAACACGTCCGCGTGATGGATAGAAAGGCAAATTGTGCCTAGGCCTGCATAAAACAAATCCCTGAGTGCAGGTTCAGAGCAGGGATTCCCCTCCTCCCGCCCCTTTCGCCTTTTTCATACTTAAGCTCTGCTCTATTGTCCCAGCAGCAGCGGCTGAGTTAACTCTGTCAGGCTGCGCTTTTTTCTTTCTATTTTTTTTTTCCTAAGGGTACTGTACGCCAGAGATAATATTTAAGTTCGCTTAAGCAGTACAAAATAAAAGGATCCGTCATCACCCGCGACCGGCTCCCTGCAGGCTCGGCGCTGCCGGAGCGCCTCGTCGCTGGGCGGCCCCGCAGCCGGGCATAGCCCGCCGCGCTGCCCCGGGACCGGGGAGAAACACGGGCCTGCTTCTGGGGGCTGCCACTGCTTGGGCACCCGGGAGAGGGAGGCAGAGAGAGAAATAATTGCCTCTTTTTTTGCCCCCCCCCTTTTTTTTTTCCCTTTGCAACATTTTGTTCACAACTCTGTACTAGCGTGATCCAAAAGCCAAGGAGATTTGTCGTGCACAAGGACTTACCCTAATTTGACATAGATGACTCCAAAGCATAGAAACACGTAGAAAATCCACTTCCGAAAGTTTCTGTGCATGATCTAGAGAATGGACTGAGCCATAAAAACTGCACAAAAAGTCGAACTGATCTTGTCGATTAAATCCCAGTCAAGAGCATTGCTGAAGCTACCCAGGAGCAAAGCCGGCCGAACTGTAAAAAATCAGCACCGCGCAGATCAGCAGCTCTTCCCAGAGCCATGGTGACCGAGACCGGCTCCAATATTAAAGCTAAAGAGGGAGGAAAAAAATAGAAAGAGCTGCTCAAAACGGTAAAACAAAAACCCAAGACAGACAGTCTGAGGGAGAAAATGAGCAAGCACTGATCTTGATCAACTGCCTCATAGAGCCCTGAAGTTCAATGTGTTTTTACTTGTTCTGACTTCCCCAGGTAACACTACGTATCTTGCAATCTATGGCTCCAGGTAGGAGGATCTCTCTCTCTCCCCCCCCCCTTTCCTGCTCTTCCCCCCACCCCGTATGTGTCAGGATCTAATACATATCTTATCTGTCTGTGTGCATGTGCGTGTGCGAGTTATGCCTGTGTTTGTGTTTCAGAAGGCATGGCCTTAAGCCGGAGTGTTGGGGAAAACACATGAAACATATCCAATAAGGGAAATAAAGGACTCGTCCTCTCAAACCGAAGCATTTTTTCATTTCCTCTAGTATGGTAACGTGGCTGGATTTGCAGTGTATGGACTTCGTAAAAGAGATGGTTACAACTTTTTTTCCCTTCTCCCCCCCCCACTTCTTTCTAACCAAAAAGAGGCAGGCGTTAACCCCCCTTTGCTTACAGCTCCGTACCCTAAAAGGCGATGTGCATGTGTGTCCAGACTATGTCTCTTTGCCCGTCTGACCCTGTTGCACACTTACAAACGCCTGTCACTAAATTTGATTTCATTTTCCACCGTAAGAAAACATTCTTCCTCCTTTGAGAAACAGATATACTTGGCTTTTAACACGAGTTTAGGATATTCAGTTTGCTGCTCCTAGGGAGATTAATCGGTGAGACAAAAACTCACTTTGTGTTCGGACACTAACAGTCAAGCAAGGCTTCCTTTTCTTTGTGTCTTTTCTTTCTTTCTCTCTGTCTTGTCTTTCTTTCTCTCTCTTTTCTTTTTTTCTTTCTCACTGATTTCTGAGCTGCTCAGTTTATTCCTGCATTCTGTGGAATTACCTATTCCAGTCTCCTACACAACGTGTGCCTGTCTGGAGGCATATAGCTGCACACATATGCATGCTTCAATAGCACCCAAACACAAGTTTGTGGGCTGTGGTTAAGCTATATAGATATGGATAAATCCGTGCACCTATGCCCACTTATACATTTATATACATGTAGTAACAGTAAACACAGATAGCTCTAGGCATCTCTCAAAGAGAATCGGCTAAACGCACACCAGTAAAGGCTGAAAGGAAAGCAGGCAGTGACAAGCAAGCAAAAGAGGCTGAACACAGAACTTCATCGTAAAGTATCTATCCTGACGGAGAAAACAAAGGGTTTTTTAAAGCCCAGCCAGGCTGCCGTGGCTGAAGAGATGCAGTGTGAAATCGCAGGTCATTTTTAGATGACTCCCACAGTCAACGCTGCCCGCACCTTGCCATCACCCACCCAGCTCCCGAAAACGGGGTCTCCTTGGGGTACCACGCAGAGATCCCAAGCCGGTCCCTGGGAAGGGGAAGCAGAAAGCGAAGCGGGACATAGAAGGGCCCTGCTGCGGGGTGGCTCACGCCGAGTCCCCCTGGGACAGCCGGAGACAGCCGAGCCTGCCCCCCCCGCCGCCCTCCGCTATCTCTCCCTGCTGATCGGTTTCGCTCTGCCTTTCCCCCCGCATTCCTCACGTTTTATTCTTTAATAATCAACGCTCCGGCTCTCGCAGGCCGCCGGCCCTCCTCCAGACCGCTTCTGCTGCATTTTTCCTAATACTTAACTATGAACAATTCGTCCTTTCAAAATGCTGCCTGTTCCCTTCACGCTCTTTCCCTGTATTTAGATGTCCTTTAGTCTTTTTTCCCCCCGACCCAATACCACTTTTTTTTTTTCACCCCCACTATTTTTTTAAGGATTTTTAGGTAAGACGAGGCCATGTTTCCCTTTTGCAAAACCATTTCTCCAAGAGCCTCGTAACTTTACCCAGAGCTGCCATCCAAACTCTTTAACCAACACCCAGGGCATTCAAGATGCAGCCTCCCTTTCCCCCCCGCCTTTCCCCCCCCCCTTTTTTCCGGTTTTCGAAGCCTTTGGAAGGCGACGTCCCCTCCGAGAGCCCCGGGCGCCCGCGGGGCGCGGAGCGGGCGCTGCCCGCGGCCGGGACGGCGGTGGGAGGCGCGGGGGACGCAAAGGCCTCCCCTCCGGCCCGGGCGGGAGGAGGCGCAGCGGCAGGGCCGAGGCGGCCGCGGCGGCGGCAGCGGGCAGTCGCGGGCAGCCGCCGCCCCAGGCCCCGCAAACGCCGGCGCGGCGCCCGGCCACGGAGAGCGGGGCCGGGGCGGCCCCGGCGTCGGGCGCGGCCGCGTCCCGCGGGGTAACACCGCCACCCAGGGGCGGGAGGCGGCGGCGCCGACGGGGGCGGCCGGGCCGGGGCGGGGAGGGCGCGGGCGGCCGGGCGAGGGGCGGCCGCGGAGACCCGTGGGGGCGGAGGGCGCGGGGGCGCTCCCCGTTCCCGCCGGGCTGTGACGGGATCGTAAGCAGCAGTTCCCGAGCCCCGGCCTCTGCCCTCCACCCCGGGCCGAGCAGGCCGGCCCCCGCCGCGGCCGCTGGCTTTAAGAGCGCAAAATGTGGGTGTTGTCCGTGGGCTGCCTTTCCTTACTCTGTGCACACACACACCGCCGCCCCCCGCGTACAAACCCGGGCGTGGGTCTGAAAACCAGCGTGGAGGGGCATGCTTCTTCTCACTGTGAAGCTGCGCCAGTTCGTATACAGGAATTGGACTGTTGTCGGGCCAGGGAGATCAAGAAAGAGTGAGGGGATCAGCAACACAACTATTAATTGCTACGTTACTTCTCTAAAGATTGCATATGCGGGTTTGTTTGCTTTTTGTCTCACAAAACCCATGGAAGTAGGACTGCCGTTCAGATGACCTTTGTCTCCTCAATGACTACGTGCTAACCCTCAGACTAGCGCGTCCTACTCGCTTCTTTGAGCTGGTAAGCCTTTTTTGTGTTTCCATACAAACCCAAGAAGTTTCAGCAAAAGAAACTAAACTAGGTTGTGTCTAAACTAGGTTGGAGATAGCATCATTTTCAGGGCAAAATCTTTTTGTATTTTTGACCCTTACTTCATCATTATCTTCAGCTAATTGATTTGGAGATGCTGGGCTGGAGATAAATGATAGATTTTCTTTCCTTCAAATATTGGTTTAACTATTGCTGAAAGCTCAGGCTGCAGATAAGAAGATTTCATGAAGCTTAGTAATTCTGTGAGTTAAAAAACGCCAAACCTGTAGAATATTAAAATAGGTAATTCTTAGATTAGTATTCAGAAATTCATACAGTTACTTCAACTTTATAGGCAAAATACATAAAGCTTATTAAACTACTTTAAACAAATACCACCTTAGGAATGCTAAAAGACTTCCAGAAAGTAAGGTAATATTCATAAATACAAAAACATTGATAGAGGTGGGTTGAAACCATTTGCTGAATGCTATTCTAGTGCATGATCATTATTTGTTACTCATCCAAAATAATTGGCGTGGCAGGTGATACAGTCGATTGAAAATTCCTTTTTCCACCCATTGACCTTCTGCCAACAAAGCTTAACATTCACTCCTCTAAACTTGCAGAAGGAAAGGTCATCTATACCACACTGCTGCCTGACACCCATACCTCCCCATCACCTTTTGATAAAATGGTTCCTATGATAAAATATTTCAAAGGCCCATTGGACTTCAGCTTTCACAATCCATCACAAATGCATTTATCTCCACTCCTTCCACTGGAGAGGCTTTTTCTGCACCTAGGGAGGAGAATCCAAGTGACCTTCAGAAGTTGCCAGTCAGGCTGGCGACTTTGAATTTCTCTGACAGCTTAGTCAACAGGAGGTAACTATTGGGTGTGCAGTTACTTAAGGGTAACTTGGGTGTCAGCCTCAAAAAAAGGAGATGACAGGAATGAGATTCACTGGCCGAGGCCTGGGTTTCTTTTCATTCCAGACTGCACATCATCCGTACTGTGCCACAAGGGACACAGTGCTGTAGTGCTACTATGGGCAGGGGACTCTGTCCCAGCAGGAGGAGCAATCCTCGCAGTATGTGGAGAGCTTCACAGCCTGCTGTAAAGCTTTGTAAATGAAAGTATGAGCAGTGCCGAAGGCGAAAGGAATTTTAAACTGTCAGTCACAGCTCACATCATCTTGCCTAGAGCTTATTTCCAAGCATAGTGTTCAAAATCAGAACAAATCCCGTGAAATTTCTGGGGAACGCAGACAACAGGGATAATTCCTCTGCGACAGGCTGCTTTGCGTGCCTTTCTCTTCTTTCTGTACTGCTCAGATCCATCACAGGTAACTAGTATGCTTGTTACAGGTCCCAAAGGCTTAACGACAGGGAAAATCCAGCTGCATTTATCCCAGCCAGCCACTGTCTGGCACTGTTGCTCCACGCAACTGTAGATGAAGCCCCCACCTCCCCCCCCAATCTAACCGTAAGAAAATAGAAGCACGAAAATGTTCCTCAGGGAAAACGTACAGAGTATATGTGGTTGAAAAAGAAAGAGAGGAAAAGAACTAAAAGAAGAAAAATGAAAATAAGAAGCATACAAGGAGAGGTATCTTATATCTGACCAGGATCTTACACACAATTTACACATGTTCTTTACAAATGTCTATGTTAAGTGTGTATATATATTTCCTACCAGTCTTTAATATTTTATATTTACGTTACCAGGCCTTTGCACATGAAGTCTTTTCTTAAACAACTCTCTCTCATTTACCCAATTGCTTCCGAGGTCTAAGATGGCCATCCTTTCTGAGAGATTCCCAAGCCCACTCTCTGTCTCTAGAGCTTTCTTAAGACGTTCTTAAGATGTCCGTCAGTGAGCTTCTGATGCCGAGCCCTGTTCTCAGTCATCTGGTCTTTTGAGCAGAAGGGTATGAAACTCATCTGATGGGAGCAGGCAAATTACATGCTGTTTATGCTTTTGGAGCATACATCTGGCAAGACGTCCAGCACAGTGGCCATTAATGGCAATAGAAAGTTTGCACTAAGGTCAAGGTTTGAATCTGGTCATATATAGTAACTAAGCATTCCATTGCTGCTACTCTTAGTTGTTCTCTCACTTGGCGTTACACAAAACAGCCTTTGTCTACACCTTTGGTTATCACTGGCTTTCATTTATCTTCCTTTCTGTTTTCCATCCCCTATTTCTCTTCCTCTTCTTTCCTCTTTTTTACATCTCATTACCTGGAATATGTTCTGCCTCTCAGGGTATCTGTCTTCCTGTAATTCCTAAGCCTGCTAATATTTTGTCAGTTTAGCAGACACCAAATTAGATTAATAAGTAACATAGGTGTCCATGCTCAGTTGCTTCATATGTTTCACATTTTCAGGTTAATCCCCGTTTGAAAATTTTTGTTTACTTTTTGTTTCATCAAAGCTGAGAGGCATTGTTTAAACCCCAGAAATGTATAATTAGATACATTACATGTGTCTGGGGTGCCAGCATGAAATGGAACTAACAGACTTTCTCACTAACTCCTCCCTTACTAATTGTGTATTTACTGGCTTTGTTGCACTGCACTTAATACAATTTTAGATCTTTTTTTCTGTTCTTCATGAACTGGCTTCTTATTCCATTGACTATGTTAGTCTGAAAGATTCTCTGCAGAAACAGGTCCAGCAGTTAAAATGGAATGTGTGTCAGCAATATCATATAGCTGCCAAAAGAAGTTAAATACTGTGAATAAACATGCATGTTGTATGTACATGCTGTACATGAACTAATCCTTTCATTCTTTGCAGCAGTAGGAAGCCTAGACTGATGGATGAACTGTCTCTTCTGGGCAGCATACTTCAAGAAAGATATAGATCAACTGGAGGGGACTCAGAGGTGAACAAAAGGAAGATGTGTAGAAGACATGATCCATGAAGAAAAATTGAATCAGCTGTGTTTGTTTATTTTACAGAAATATGGACTGAGCAGAGAGAGGATAATAGTCTTCAAATGTGCAAAAACATGTTGCAAAGATGGCAAGGTAAGAAATTGTTGTCCACAGACACAGGGGATAAATGGATTTGAGCAGCATTTAGACAAAATTAGTTTAAGAATTAGGAAAAATCTTCCCGAGATTTAAGATAGGTTAGGTAAACATCTACAGAAATTTAGTAGTACAGGATCCTACCACAGGCTACAAGCATCAGTCTACAAGCTCTCTTTTAGCCACGATGCCTATGATTCAGTGACTCTGCTTTCAGTCACTGTGCTGTGAAAATTCTATTCTCTTTCATAAAGCATGGTGAGATATAAAATAAACCTTCCCGACTTACTCTGAAAGAGTTTTGGAAAGCATCTAGCTTGACCAAAGGAGATGTAGTTTGTATCCAGGAGTTCAGAGGAACACCCAAGGCAGTTGTCTCTAGGGAGTATTTCCTGAAGTGAACTATGTCATCCTAATCCTGCAGTAACAAGTCCTCATACTGGTCCTCACAAAAGAAAAAAAAATCTAATAAAAGGAGTCTTTGCACATTTCTAATTAGGTCAGCAATTCAGAGACTTAAGGTTTCAAACTTCAGGTTTTGAAACTCTGTGAACAACTTTCATTCCCTGCTTCAGGTAATGTATTAGAGTGAGACAACCTCATTGAACCCAAGTCTGCTGTTTGCCTAAGGTAGCCCTGCTAAGGCAGCCCAAATGAATGCAAACCAAATATTGAGTTCAGCAAGGTTTATACTGGAATCACGACAAAATAAATTTAGTCCTGTAATTTAATCTGTAATCAGCACAATCTTTTGCTGTAGTTTTTGTGTTATTTAAAGAGGAATCCCTTCTCTTCTCTTTTTCTAGGACCCATTGCAGGTCTCTAAGTCAACAACTACCTATGATGCAATAAAGGAAAATCAGGACTCAGAAGTAGTTTTTGTTGTGATTTACATGCTCCAGTCATGTTTTCTAATCATATTCTCAGAAATGGCTGGGATCTTTTTTTCTAAAACATCTTTTTAGTTATCTGTTTTTTCAAACGATGAGTACAAAAGATACTATGGTGGTTTTAGATTACACTTACATCTTAAAATCCTCTTTTCAAAAGCTAGGTGACTGAATAGTTTTATGATGTCTGAATGATATATTCAGCTTTTTTTCCTGCCTATAGTGTGTTTATAATATTAAAAGGGAAGCTATACATTGTTAAGGACTCTATAGGAGAGAGTCTTTTTTCCTAACTGATCTTCTTCTATTGTAACCTTACGCCATCTGATGCAAAATTATTTTTGGCTTCTATGAGTTGCAAACCAATAAGCATTGATAATCAGCCTGCGAAGACTACAGCCAAACCTAGTCTGTATATTTGGCCTGATGTTTTGTCCCAGTGAAATGGCATGATTGTAGATTTCAAATACCACTTAGAAATGATTATTTGCATCACAGGAACAAAGCTTGAAATCTCGCTAAGGCAAACAGCATCTTTGCCTTGGTTCAGATAGAGGGAGACACACACGGTGTTTGTCACTGGGGCAGCATCCCAGTGTAGGTAAGGCCAGAGCGGCCACAGTGCCAAGTTACGGGATGAGATTGTAGATAGGGAGCATGGCACTCTTCTACCAATGCTAAGGGGAGATTGCTTCCTTGCAGAAATATGACAGAACCATTCTTACCCTTTAATTACCAAACAGAAAACTACCAGGCCCTACTATAGCCTTTCTGCCACTGCAGCTGTCCGCTCATTTGATCTCAGCTTCATCCCTATTACATGTAGCTAGGTCGTGAGTCTAGAGTTGCAGGTCCTTTTGATTCCTTCTTCAGGTAACCCTCTGCAGAGGTACTTTTCATTGTAAGAAGCTGAGGCATTTTGGTAAGAATCATCAAAGGTATACACTAGCAATACTCATTAAAAAAAGAAGTGGGAGAAATACAGGGGAGAAAAAAGCATTAGTGATAAATAAAACAGTACAATGGTTCTCTCTTCCAGTTGAGTCAGATGTCAACATTTGGAACTCTAAGGTCTAGTGAGGTTTCCACTTACCCTGCTTCATCTCCATCCATCCACGCCCCTGCCTCATTGCTAGACAATGACAGAGAATTTAGTCATTTCTAATTTGAGCAGTGTAGAGATTACTCATTTCCCATTGGCTTGACCACAACATGAATGAGCTTACTTCTTTTTTCATTTATCAATGTATCACTGGTGATACAGCTTAATCATGTGAATCCTCTTTAGCAGTTCCCCTTATTGATGTCAAAGGTATTACTTATAATCTCTTGGATAAACCGTTAAATGCGTTTCCGTCATCAGAAGAAACATACGCCTCTGTGGGATTGCCACCAGACCAGTAAATCGGCACTGCATTTAAGCATACAAAGATCTTGTAATTTCACTAATTTCAAATAACCGTATCAAAGCCCACCTTTTTTTTTTTTTCTTTCTTTCTTATACCTAAACTACATTTCCCAGAAATCTCAGGGCTAGTGTCAAAGTGCACATCCATCTCTTGCTATAACAGCTCCAGCTGTCTGGTGCAGTCTCCTGTTAGGGAAACATCCTGAAAGGCGAACAGTAAGTGCAGAAAACCATATGACAGCATCTTTTTTTCCTCTCATATCAAGAAAATATTAAACAGATTTCAGCAACCAGTAAGAAACTTTATAACAGCAGCCATATGTTTGGGTCATATTTTATATCTTGTAATTGAGCTTTTAAACATTCATTTTTTCCTAAGAATAACTCATTAATGGACTTGATAACCATCTCTGCATAAAAATACAGGACTTTATAGGCTTTATTCATATTGAAAATATTAATTTGTTTTATTGTATACTGCTTACTATTTTGGGATAAATCTGTATGAATGGGTGCCCTCCTGTTTGGAATAAAAGTAGCATCTCTCAATTTTTTTTATGTTGTTTTTAAAAATTACTCTGATGATCCATATTTATATACACTTGACAGTACATCATTGCCAGATTTCAAAAGCTAATTGCATACCTTCCAATGCTTCATGTTTTTAAATAACAGACGAGATGAGAACCTCTGGATTTTTTTTTCCAAACATGTGAGATGCCAAGAAAAACTCCTAAATGTGATTTCCCCCCCTCCCCCTCCTTCCTAAGAAAAGAAAACACATATAAAATGGCTATTTTTTCAATTATCCTGATTTTTTAAGTAAATCCAATAATGGGAGTGGGGGGAGGGAAAGTCCAGGCATTAGTTTTGAAAGTACAGAATTGATGATACTAATGTTGCCAACCTAAACATGAGGACATGGGTTTGTTTAGCTTCCTGTCTCTCCCACCCAGCCATCATCAAGGACCATCTACTGCTCTTACCTAGGAGGGACTGCAATTCATTTAAAGCTACAGTAATGACAGTGCTGAGATATATGTCCATTCATTAGCCTACTTGTTAAGAGTTCGATCTATGGCTGCTGTCTTAAATCAGAAAAACCCTGCCCATTAAGGAGGTTTTCAGGTGAAGATGATGCCTAGTGAGTAGTTTTATAAAGCTGTGTCCAACTAAGTTTACTACATTCACCCTTGTGTCTGTTTTCCAAAACATTTGTCCGTTTTACACTGGTATTTTAATCTTTGCCTCTGTGCATCAGGCTTTGACTAACTTAGCTATGTTGTCACACTGCCGTTCTATGGTATAATTGTACTGGATACATTAACTTAGTTACACAGAAATGGCCAGACTTTGGAAACAATCTAGAAAAGTTTGCCACTCTTCCCTTTACAGTTTTCAACGATTCATCAAATAATGCTGTTTGTGTCATGTCCTCCCCCAGGTCACTGAATTATAATGATCACTTATCTACAAATCTTTGCTACATTTTCTTTCTATTACAATAAGCCTCTCTTTCATCAGGATTATTAGCAAAAGCTGCAGGATATTTTATCTGGCTGCAATTCAGCTTCATGTGGGGGTGCTCACATGCACCCTGCGGTATTTTGTGCAGTTATAAGCAATTTATGAGATGTTTAAAAGTGCATACTTTAGTTTTAAGATTTAACTCTTTGCTTGAATCCAGTGTCTGATTAATCTCAGTACAAGATTTCTGTAGAGACCAGGGTCTAAATCTTAAGTGGTGTTGACTGCCTCTACTCTTTCATCACCTTCTTTGGAGCTGAAGGTTCTGAGCATTTTTTTTGGATGCAGCCCTAACGTATCTTACATGCATTATAAAGGATGTTAAAAAAATTATTTCCAAACTAAGCACAGGCTTACTGGGCAAGGGCCCAAAAGGGCAGCAGCTTCCCCATTATGCCTTCCTGGCGTGACACCTGCACTCCTGCATTATCTGAAATCATTGTGCGACCACCATAGCCCCTGTCTCCCCCCCACCCCTGCCACCCCCAGTGTGCTCCCTGAAAGCTGTAAAGCATGAGGACAGGTTACCTAAGGAAGCATGCAAAACAAATCTTGTAAGACACTGGGCTGGCAGATGCTGGGCTCCTGTGGTACCGTCCATGATGGCAAAACATGTAAAGTATGGACCAAAAATCAGTTATTTAATCACTTCGGCAAACAAAGCCTCCATGACCCTGCCTTAGTAGAAAATCTTCAATTCTCTGTGGCTTCTAGAATCAATTTATCTTTCTGCTTTTTTAAAAGAAGGGGGAAATAGGTATAGGTGCCACTGTGCTTGCACCTGTGCACCCATACCTGTGCCTCCAGAAAAGTGAAGAATTGGGGCATCTTTGGAGAAAGTATAAACAGTTCCTGTAGGATGGACAGGTTTCACATGAGGGTATAAATGAAATTCTTTCAGTCCTCTTTGGGTGCAGACAATGACTTTTTTCTACTTGTTCCTACAAGGGTGAGTAAACTGGAGACTAGCTTTGTGACCTTTACATGATACTATTATATAAACATTAAGAACGAATGCTGCTTGTGCTAGTAGGAAATGGTGGGGCAGTATCATCTGTCCATGGAGATTTTTTATATAAAAAAGAGTAGCTGTAAAGTAGCTATGTTCGCTCATAGGGTCCTAAACAAAGAAAATGCCTCAATTTAAATGTAACGTAATTCACATCAGGAAATGTTTTGATATGGTCTCTGTATATATGACAATGCATGTAAGCCAATGATAATTCTTCCTATTCGTAATGCCTGTCTATTGCCTGGTCTAGCTAGAGAACAAATGCAGTCAGGAATCTAGGAATCCTGACTGCTAGACTGGCTCTTGTTTCCTCCATTAATCTATTAGACATCCTCCTCCCCAAGCTGGCACCACAACACAGAATTGCTGATTACCAAGCTTAAATGATTAGTCCTCACCACCCTTCCAGATCTAGAGTAGAGCCCCAAAACCTAGTACCACTCTGTGGGATGTTCCTCACCATTTCACATTTTGTCTGCAGGGTCTCTGGATGCAGGACAGTTTTACGCTGAGTAAATTATTTCCTCTAAAGTGATAGAAAGCTTTATTCACAGCATCATCATGGGCTTGTTTGTGTGCATGCCAGAGCTAATACGGTCTTTTGCCTTTTGCTCCTTGATTGGTGTAACAGGGATCTTTCATATAACAGTTGATTGTTACGCTATTGTCTACTGAGTCTCCATGAGCCGTAAACTGAGAACGTATTTATTGCTTTTACCAAACACAGTCCCTTGGCTAAATCTCCTTATTCAATTGTTTCACTCCCTTTTTTCTTCTTTTAGAAAGTCATAACTTGGTCTGATTCTAAAGGCAGTGTCCCACTTTGACTACAGACAATGTCTCTCACAGTCAATGGAGCATAAAGGTAAGGGGAAGACCCCTCTTTTGGCTGACAGCTGTGGGTGTCCATTTACTTTTGGTAATTAAAAAAAAGACGCGCAATTTTCTAGAAGTTTCTTTTCGACTTTCCTATTGTTGTATGGGTACTTTTCCTTTGTAATGGGGAAACCAAATCTTAATTGTCTGTCATTCCTTAGAACTGCATTGTGTCAGCTCATGTAAAGATTGCCCTATTAATAAATCTTACTTTTCGGTGTCATAATACAGAGAAATCTGTTTTCTTTATGTAGCACAAGTATATGCTTTGGAAGAATTCGATATAGGACAGTAAGTATGCAAAGGGCTTTAAGGGTGGCTATTACACCTACTTACACATTGACAAAAAAAGACTGTAAGAGAACAGAAAATGCAAGGTAGTAATTTCCGGAGAAACTGGGAAAGAACAGTGATATAAGAGAAAAATGGTGTGCAGAAGAGAGTCAGCAGACAGTGAAAAGAGAAGAGATGTGTTAACTGTAATAGGAGTGCAGGAAAGAAAGATTTTGGAACCAAATGAAAGAGAAGCACTTTGGTAAAATGAGCCATTGTATTAAAAATATACAGGAAATACAGCATTTCTTTGGTATTTCTAAGAAATGTAACTCAACTGTTTGTAACTCAACAACTATATTTTGAAAATAAAAATTAAAGCAAATGTAGCAATTCTGGAATCTGCAAGACCCTGTTTCTGCTAATAATTTCCATGGCTATAGCTCCCTTTTTGAAACTAGAATCTGTTACCTCTCCTTCAGACTGGTGTGGCTTTTCTGACGGTCTTGTAGATGCTGACAGACCAACTCAGTTCCAGTTGTTTTAAGTGTATTACATTGTTTGTCTGTCAAGGCATCCTGCTGATAAAGTAGTGAAATAATACAAGCCTTACCCATAGAAATCTTAACAATTGGAAAGTGGGCGCCTTCTGCCTTTTAATTCTTTGTCACAGGTTACTTCAGCTAGTCATTGTTCATGTAGTTTGTCATGACATTAAGGAAATTTGAGTATACTGAATTTGACATGCCTAGTGCTAGTCTTCACTGAATCACTGGCCTGCTGAATGACTTTGTGTGAGTCATTTCCATCACTGCGCCTCCTGCCTCAGCGAGGAGGTGGGGACATTCATGCTAGTTCCTTCTCTACGTGCTTTGCTAACTGCTCATAGTGCTATGAAAGACAGCAGTGGTATTACTAGCGACGCAAAAGCTAAAGGGATCATAGTAGATTTGGCTGATACAAAAGAAGCAATAACAAAGCCAAAGGATATAAATATACCACCTTCTTTGGATGTTTGAGCCAGCTTTGCTGAATGGGAAATGCCAAAACTGTGAGCCAGACCTTTGTCTTCATGGCTTGCAAAAAGCAACGAGGATGTTTTCATGTTATTACTGACAAGATTGTTAACAGTTTCTTACATAAAGGGCAGGGTATTGACCACTTTTGCACAATTTGTAATGAAGGCATTTCTGAAGAAGTCATCTGTAGACACAAGTGACCACATCAGTTGTTGCTCCTTATAGGGAATATTGCTGGTGGTGTTCTCACCTCAGAGGCCTTCCTTTCTTTATCTGTTTGACTACTGATATGGGTGAGACAGGGAAAAATTACCATTTCCTCCCAGGGACAGAAACAAGTAAGGAGATTGGGCATATCTTGCTGAAGACACCATATGTATCTTGTGAGATAGATATACTGATATTCCCTGACTCACTCTTGGCTTGTTCAGGGAATTTGTGGAAGTACAAGGCCTCTGCTTTCAGTGACCATTTCTACTCCCTTCATAAACATTGGATACTAAAATAATGATTTACCTATCTTTCCTAAGAGCACTCAAGTTTCCAGAGACACTGGAGCAGGCTTCCTAGAGAGGTGATCGATGCCCCGTGCCTGTCCGTGTTTAAGAGACATTTGGACAATGCCCTTAATAATATGCTTTAACTTTTGGTCAGCCCTGAAGTGGTCAGGCAGTCAGACTAGATGATTGTTGTAGGTCCCTTCCAACTGAAATATTCTATTCTATTCTATTCTATTCTATTCTATTCTATTCTATTCTATTCTATTCTATTTCTATTTCTATTTCTATTTCTATTTCTCAGTATGCAAAGAGTCTGTATGAAAAAATACTTTCTTTTTCCAGTTACTTAGAGAAAATGGAAGAGTCAGATTCAATTCAACCAAGATAACGGCGATACAGGTATGTAGATATATCTAAGAGGCAACAATTCAGGATGATAAAGGCATACCGTTGATGCAGAAACAATTTTTACACAGCGTGTTTGTTGCACTAAGCACAAAATATTAAAAAAATATATATACTAAACAAGTTTCCTTAGACCATAAGATACATGGAGTATCCCTCATTTTACTCAGGGCTCAAGACCAAATCACTGCTTTAAGTGTAAATCATTACTCAGAGGTAAGAGCATGAGAATGGATACACAGTGTCAAAACACAGGCCGGTTTATGCACCATTATGGGTTTTGGTGTTGTTTTTTTCTTTTTTTTTCATTTAAGCATGATTCATTTAATAAAAACTTCACACAAAGAGAGAATTCTCATGGCATAAGACAAGTCTCAGCTGTGTAAACCTCACGTACTCATTTAAAGAAGCTCACTTGTATTTCTTTTGATAGGTCTACAACTTTCCATTTCTCTTCCTCCAGTTGTTATTGTTTTACCACTCTCTATGTTCTGCATCTGGGTTTACAAGATGCTACTGACCACACAAACCAAATTTAATATCCTCTGTTTGGATTCCTACCAAACCACAAGACCATATATTCTATTATTTTTTTGCTAATTTTTTCTGTCTCTCATTTTTTCTTTTATGTAATTCTCAATCTCATAAGAACAAGCCTAACTCTTTCTGTGGTGCTGCACTAATGTAACTGAAACTCAGATTTACCCCTTAGAAATTGAAACTCAGTTTCTTCTGTTGATACCAGTAATACTTTTTCCATAGACTTCCTCATTCTCCCACTATTGTTTTATGTTACAGCAGAATATTATTCTAATTCAATCATTTTTCAACCAATCTAATACAGCCCCAAAGTGGATTAGCCAGCAGGCATGGGTAGACTGCACATCCATCAATTGACAGCTACAAAATCACTGGATAATTAAATCCAGAGAGAGATCCAGAAAGGGAAGGGAAGGAACAATTCATTTGTCTCCTACTTCTCCATCTGTTGCTGTTCACTCCATACAATTGAAGATCAGCTCCTTGGCCTTTCTTCTTCCAGCAACCCAAAGCTGGAAGTGGCTTCCACCCCTGGGGCAGGAGAAACAATGCTTTGAGAAACTGAATGCGACATAAGGGAGAAGAGGAGATGTCTGACCCCCCCACACCCCCTTTTGTCCCTAGGCAGGGAGTTTCTTCAGAAGTCACACCAATACTACAGTATCTACAAAGGGATTTGCACCGTGATGGCTACGTTGATGTAACTACAGCACAGCATGCGACCCTATAGCTTGCAAGTCCTGAGTGTGGGCATTCTGTAAACCATCTGTAAACTGTCCTAAAAGCAGGACAATATATGATACCTTACTTTTATAGTGAAGTAAATAGAATGTCGTAATTCCAGTACTAAGTGTTGATGGTTTTCTCCTTTGTGTGCATTTTTATGATGGCTTTTTTTCTTCTTCACATTTCATCATGTTTTGTCAAAATAATCACATTTTTTGTGAGCTTAATTTCTCTCTTTCTCTTTCCCCTCCTTTCCTATCTCAAGTAAATGTCACCAGAAGATGCAAGCATGCAGGTTCTCTAGTGATTTCTTTTAATCATGTTCCTTTTCTAAGCAGTTTTTCTTAGATTGCAGAACTTATCTTCAGAACAAAGAATGAGCTTGAACCTGTTCTGTTCATAACAGGATGTCTTCCTTCAAGCTGGCTGAAAAACACTATGCCAATAATAATGCTAATACTGATTAGTATGAGCATTGCTATTTCTATTCTTTGAGAAGGCTGTTTACTATTTGTAAACAGTAAATTTGTACTTACTATAAATATTTTCTATATAATTTTCTATATAATTAATTTCATTATGATGTTCATCTGAATATGCCTGGTTATAAAATGTGTAGACTTTTCCCCTGCTGTACGGTATCCCCCATGCTGTCTTTTCCTTCTAACATTGTCAGAACTGCCACACTGCAAATGCTGCTTAATCACCAGTTCCATCAGTGAGTTAAAGAAAAAAAAATGTCAGTGAAAGTAAGAGGTCCGTTTCTGCTGTTGGATATCTGCCAGCAGATTAGTTGGTGGGGGAAAGGTGGTTAGGGTTTGGGTTTTCCTTTTCCTGCTTTAAGGAGTGGCTGCTGAGGGAGGCTTGAGGAAACTACTTTGGTAGGAAAAAGCTAAAAGGTTTTGTTAGTTGCTGTGTGTCCATGAGACAGATGCTGTAGCGCATTTCTGTCAGTCTGAAATAAAATAGCTTTTTTAATGGCATGGACCCCTCCCTGCTGCCCAGAGGGTGCCTCGAACAATTGGAGTGGAGTAGGAATTCGGGGGGGGGGGGGAGATGAAAGAGCCACGAGGCCTCCAAAGGACTTGGGCTGCCCATTCCACAGACCTCTACCTCTTGTCCTAATATATTAAAATAATCCTCTGGCATTTAAAATAAACCTAATTTTCTTCTCCTTGGTCCACAAATAAAGTAATGTTACTCCTTAACTCGTCAGATCCAGCTCTTTTGACAGAGGCATACAACAACTCCCTTTCTCCAACTCCAAAAAGGCATTTTATAGGGTACGGCTTTATTTCTTTAACTGATCGAAGGGAATCATGGTTAAGCAGTACCCAAAACAGGCCAATCCAGACATCTTGACTTTATAACTCACCGTACCTTAAAGCCAGAAGCACCTAAGTGATGGACAGCTTGTGAGCGAGCCCCGAAACAGGCACCGGCCACCTCCCCACCGCCTCACACAAGATGGCTCCACGGATGGCCCAGGGCGGGATGGCGGCAGGCCGCACTGCTGCGGCAGCCTGCCAGGTCTCCACCGCTCCCTGCCCTGAGCCTCGCTATTTTCAGGGACTTAAGCTCAGCTCTGCTTTCAAATATATTAGTCTGAAGGGTCAGGAGGAGGTATTTTGTAACAAATGACAGTTCTACTGGGATAAGTCATACTAAAGGCACAATGGCGCTTCTGTATCTGGAAACTATACAAGTAAAACCGTCAGCTTTAAATAAGGGATTGCTAATTGAAGTATCTAAGTGTGATTACAGCTGCAAAAATTTTTTGGTGCTCACTGCTGGTGTTATTTTGTGGCACTTCTGACAGCATCATTTATTAAATGATACAGTGCAGGGTTTATGTACAGAAATTGAGCTTCTCCATGTTACAGTCTGCCACCGCTAGATTTGTGTGCTTGGGCACCCAAACCGAGACGCTTAACGCCATTTTGGTGTCCGCAAAGCAAGTGGGAACAGGGCAGCTAAATAAAGCACCACGACGCTGTGTAATGAATGCAGCACCTTCCTGGAGGAGACAGACCCCTGGAGACACCGGGGAGCACCCCTGACAGAGGCCAGCTCAGCTCTACAAATGGTGGAATTAATTTGTAATTAATTCCTCCTGCCTCCCACTCCCGAGCCCACTCTTCCCAATCTGAAACAGTCTCCAACCTCCCCACTTCTTCACGGCGCACGCCGCGGTACATCTTTTTGTACACATCACTGCAAAAGGAAGGGGACGATGAGCACTCGGTCCTGGCGGCGGACGTCCTTCTCTCTTGCAGGACAGCGAGTTGTGCCAGCTGACCATAGCGGTGCTGCAAGGAATTGCCTTCCTCGGTTTACACGAGGCACGAATTCTTCCATACCACTTTTTACTGCCATGAAGTAAACCATTCCCAAACCATTATCATACCTTAAAATAGTATTTCAGTGCATGAACACAGTGTCAGCATCACTGTACATAGGATCAGACAATCTTTGCTTTTTAAAACTTAGAATAAAACCTTGATTACCTGCATAATTAATCCCCATTCACAGGCATTTGCATGCCTGAATAATTACAGAATTAGGGCCTAAAAATGAAAAGCAAGCAAAGCCTGCATTTTTGCACGTGAAAAGCTTCAGCTGCAATCATGATAGTTCACAGCACATAAATAATTCAAAGTGAGCTTCCTCGCTTTTTTTTTCCTTGCAGAAATCCTCTTAGTGCTTCCTAATTAAATGAAAATATTTTATAAGCCATCATTTTGTGACATCACAAGAATATTTTAAACTCTGGATTAGACAAGCTGGATTTACATTTTTGGTATTTGCCATCTGATATTTGGAGCCATTGAACGGAACTATAAATCACCACAAAGTGGTGATAAATTGCGCACGTACTTTTAAAATTAATGGAAAAAATCTATGTTGTGCTCGTCAGCTGAGTTTAACTCAGCTTTTAATTTTACTCGGCAACTCAGCAGTTTTGCCTTAAAGCGCTCAGGCTGTAAAGAAAAGAAATTTGACAAAATCCTGACAAAAATTATACAAACAGCAGGTGTGTGTGGGGGGAATATATATTGCAGGATGCCAAATCAGCGTTGGCAGATTATGTTTTTCCCCACAAAATTATTACATTTCCCATTTTTAACCGTCACCGCTTCCCTCCGCTTGCCCGCTGCCCTGAGGGGTGGTCCCGGGGGCGGGGCGGGGCGGGGCGGGGCGGCGTGCTCCCTGGGCGGCAGCAGAGGGCGCCCTCCGCCCGCGGCAGGCAGCGCCGGCCTCTCCGTCAGCGCGCGGAGAACGTTCTGGAAGGGGCTGTTTACGTCTTCCGCCCGGCGGCCCGTTACCCTCCGTCAGGGGCCGAGCCGCGGCGGGCGGGCGCCGGCGTGGCCGTGCCGACCGGGTGCCCTTGCCGCCCGGCAGGGCTTGGGCGCCTCACCCCGTTCCCAGCGGGTTCTGACAGAGCACCGGCTGCGGAGACCCGAGGCGGCGCCAGGCGGCGGGGCACCCACCCCTGTCCATCCGGTACCGCGACACACACCCCCGCCCCAGGCGCTGCCGCCGCTGCGTGTCGAGACGCGGAGTTCCAGCGGCCGTGACGGGCCGCGCAGGCGGGCCGGACACGGGCCTGGGGAGGCTCGGGGCGGCGGGGGGGTAGGACAAGGCTGTGTGTGGTTGCAGTTTCCCGGCTAAGGGTACGCGAGCGGCACGGGAGGCGGGCGGGGGAGGAGGCTCGCTCGCTCCCACCTTGGCTCGAAGCTCGGGTCGTTATGGTGCCAGCCCGGCCCCCGGTCCGCCTTCGGAGGCGGAAAAGAAATGCTGCGCCCCTCCGCGCCGCTCTTCTCGCCCGGGTCGCCGCTCCGAGGCTGCCCGCCCCGCCTGCCGCCGTGCAGCTGCGAAGCGCTGGCGCAGCCGCCTCGGCTCGGCCCGGCCCTGGTGGCAGCGGGCCCGGAGCCCGCCTTCCCTTCGCCTTCCTCCATTTTCTCTCTCCGCCCTTTGCCGCTCTGGGCTTTCCTCGCTGTCCCCGGCCCCCCCCCCCCCCCGCGTTGTGCGTGCCGGGGAGCGCAGCCGCCCGGAGGCAGATGTCCCCGTCCCCGTGTCCTCCCCCCCCCCCCCCCCCCCCCCCCTTCCCGGCCGCACGCACGCACTGGCAGGACGCGGCCGCGCCGAGTCCGCCTTTTTCCTCCGGGCCGGCGAGGGGATCGTGCGGACTGTTACGGCCCCGGGCTGCCGCCGGAGGGCGGCGGGGCCCGCCAGGTGCCGGCCAGCGGGACCCCGGGCTTGCGGGGCGGAGGCTCACCGCCCCGCTGCCCCCTCCGCCATAGGAGGGGGGAGGACCCGACGGCATCACGCAGACATCTTTATTTTCGGTCCTGCCCTTTCCGCCGGGGGCGACAGGCTTATTTTCTTGGAGGTCCCTGCCTGGAAATAAAGACACGAAAGGGCTGCGATTCTCCTCCTTTATTTATTTTTTTTTTTAACTTTTCGGTTCTCTGAAACTGCAGCGCTCTCGCTGAACCGGCGCCGTGCGGCGGGGCGCAAGGCTGCGGTTGCCTGCCTGCCTGCGTGGGAGCCCAACGGCGGTGTCGCCATCCGAAGGGGGTCACATCCCACTTCTCTCCCCCCTCTCCCATCGCCAAGCCTTTGCGGGAGCCCCGCAGGCAGGACCGGCCTCCCCGGGCGCGCCCGGGGCAGGGCCGGGCCGCGCTCCGCAGCCGGGCGGGGGAGCGCGGCGGGCAGCGCGGAGAGATCACCTCGCTCCCTGAGCAGCTACTGGGCTTCTTCGCAGTCCCCAAGTTAATGCTTTTATTACTATTTGATGTAATCCTATCCTCCACTGTCCTTTTTAATGCGCAGTAACCGCGGCCTTCGTGGTGACTGTTTCAAATGGCGAGGATGTCTGCGTGCTGCTTGTGCGGAGTGACCGTCCGTTCCTGCCTCTGGTCTCCTTTCGTTTTGTACTGCCTTATTTCTAAAAAAATGACCAAAGTGCGAACATCCAGAGTGCACCGGTCTGTCCTTTGCCTCCCAAGTAATTGAAGACATAATACTCAGCCGCCCCGAAGTGTATTTTAAAAACAAGGTTGCTGAAATCATACCAACTCTTTAAAAATAATCACACCGAGTATTTAAAAAATACGTGCATTGCTCCCGTGTCACAATTTTTTAACGGGAGTTTATCGCTATACCTCCTGAACTCTGCATTTTTTTACTGTTTGTGAAGAGGACGGTCAGTCCTGGGATTTAAAACTTTCCCCGGGTTAGCTTGTGCATTTTAATGCTGGCAGCCGACCCCGCGGTCGTTAGTCATGAGCAGAGGTAATAACCGGGGAATGTACCATTATAAAGTAATCCGGAGGTATTATGTAGAGAATGGATGGTACGGTCGTATTTCATCACTGTGGTTTATCATATTGCTTAGATTCACCGAGGGATCGTTCTGTTTAATCCATTTTACTAAGCACTGTATAAACCAGACATCAAGACAATGCCTGGCTCGGAAAGCTGCTTCTGTTCCTGACTTTGCGTTACCTCGGGTCTAATTTGCTCCCGCTATATTTAAAGATGCGGTTTCATAGTAAAATAAATGCCAGTCAGCATATCTCAGTCTTGGGCACAGCCCTTACATTGAACACCGCACCGGTTTAGGACGTTGCACAAGGCCTAGCGCAGAGAGCCGGCATCGCTGCCTTGTGCAGAAAAGAGAACAGACTTTGCAGGGGAAAAGGGTTCGTTCCCTCCGCGGCGGGAGCGTCGTGGAGGAAAACCCGAGCAGCAGTGGGTCAGGAGAAGCACGTCGTGCTGTGCGGCTGACCGCCCGTCTGAGCTTTTATTTGGGGGGGTGTTCTTGGTTTTTTTTTGTTTGGTTGGTTTTTTCTTTGCTTTACCAAGATCTCAACAATGTTTAGAGTTTAGGTGTGCGGTAATTCTTTTAACTATTTCTGTTGCTAATTTAACCATCGGGGAACGCAGCGTGCGGGCCCGATCCTGCAGCCCTGCCTATAGCCCCACCGGCAAAGAGTCCCAGCTGCTGCCCGTGTCACCCTCTTCGTGCCGTGGTTTCCTCGGCTCCCGCGTGGGCTTAATCTGTTCCACTGCATCTGAAGTCTGCAAGCTAGGCGCAGAGCTGGGTTTCAGACACATCACAGTTCAGTTTAAGGGGACTGAGGGTTTTTTTTTTTTATGCTCCCGCCTCGGAGCAAAAATGCGATCGGTTGCAAAGGCCGGACCCGGACGAAAAGAGGTCGTGGGTGTCGGTTCTCGTCCCCCGGCAGTTTTGCTACGGGGTTATTACTTAGTGGCCTTTGTTCCGTAAATACTCTCTCCGCGGGTCGGTGCCAGTGCTATGGGAATTTACAGACGGGTTTAACACTGCCGATACTCTTATTTGGGCGGCGGTAGGAATGGTCTGGCTGTGTTTCCAGAGGGAATGAACGAGTTCGCAGATCGTGCTCTACAGTGCGGCTGTCCCTCTGCTAACATCCCCTAAAATAATTTTTCGTTTATGATAGTCTCTTTTTTTGTCGTTTTTGTTTGCTTTTAACTTTTGCACAGTTTCTACAGTGCTCACAGCTGTTTATGTCATCTCTGGAGCGTGGTACAGTGAATTGGGGATTAAAATGAAGTCGTAGGGCTTCTTGTTTGTTCGTGTAGGTGCTTTAAAGTTAGGCTATTTAAATCCAGAGTTAGGCCTTTATTGACATGTGGCCTTTTTTCTCCTAAGGCTTCAGTACCCACACCTTCCAGGGAGATCAACAGGAACAGTGAGTGCTTAGCAAGTGGGAAAATACTGTTATTTGTATTAAAAATGGAACTAGGAGCCTAAATGTAGTGCTCGTCTTGCCATATGTGGGACTAACTCTGTGTTTTTCTATTTGAGAGCCCTCTTGCTTTCTTCTTATCGTGCATATTATACCCACGGCAAGTGGAAAGCAACTGGAAATTGCAATGAAGTTTCAAATAAATAATAATTTTCGTGGCGCATTGGTGATTAAATAACACGGGTCATTAAAACAGGTAATGGGTCGTTAATAAAATAATTTATTTGAAACGGGAATGAAAGCAGGCTATTTTGGGGTACTTGATAATTCAGTTTAAGCCCCTTTCACTCCGCCGTGGAAAGAACACTGGCAAAGCCCCTGGCTTGTTTCTGCTGCGTGGGAATACTCGCCTCCTGAGAAACTCGCGAGCACGCCGGCGGGGAGCCCGCGAACACGTCTGTCCGTCGATCTCGCTGTCCGGAGGTCCTGCTCCGGCTCCCTGCAAACTGGGGCGGCGACCGCTGACAGCGGGCAGCTGCCACGCGTGTCCCCTTTCCTCTCCCCGCGGCGGGGAAGGTGGGGAGAGATGCGGGTGAGCTTTCGGAGCGATCTGTGCCGCTGGGGCAGGGCAGGGACGGGAGCAGCGCTCCTCCCCGATTTCACAGCCCTTCCTTCCCTGGGAAGGTAGAGGCGGCTCCAAGCCCTGCCGCTGATCCACCCGCCTGGGAGAACTGGATAACGCGTGTTCGGCGTCCCCCTCTTCTCGCAGGGCTGAAGGGAGATAGGAAAATAAACCCGGCTCCTGCGCAGGGGACACCCAGCAGGGATCCTCGTAGGGCCTCCTTCTGGTCCCACGGCAGGCAACAGGAGTTGTCTTTGGCTTCATTAAAGAAGTACGGTCAGGCCCTCCTCAGCGTCTCCAACTTTTTTTTGCCTTCTGGAAAGTCTTATCAACGGTAATAAACGTGGACACGAAGTGGGCAATAAAAAAATAATAAAAAAAACCCAAACAAAAAACCAAACAAAAACCACGCAGTAAAAGCCCGAATTAAAAAAAAATAACAACCTGTAAGCAAAAATATTTAAATCTTGTTTTGTGAAGTCTCTGGGGTGAAAAGAATTAATTAAAAAATCAGTTATTTCTCATTAGGGAAAATGAATAGCTATCGTAGTCTTCTTACCTAAAATGCTTACTTCTTAAACTGTCATGGTCATATTTTAAATGTGCCGTAGGTCTGTCAGCGTGCTACTAAGAGATCTTTAACACCTACGTTCCAGCCACTATTTTAACTACAAAAATAACAATTAGGTGATCGGCATTTTCAGAAACGTCTCGTGTGTTGCTTTCTAAACACGGGGACATTGGGCCCCCCCCGCCCCATTTTGTTGCCGCCGACTATCAAGTCTTCAGCATCAACAGGCTTCCCTGGAAGGTACCGGCAGTTTTGGGGAATGATCTGTTACTTTCCAGTCATTTGCAGATAAACTCCGATGTGGTCTCATAATTAGTTCCTGTTTTTATATGTTTATGATTTAAAACTAATTGCGGCAAAGCAGCCCTTGATAGTTGAACGTTTATAATCTATAATGTTGATTAGCTTCCCAACGGGGAGCTGCCGTCTGTATTCATTCCCCCCCCCATTTTACTACGGCTTCCAAATAATCCCGCATCCTTCCAGCGGAAAAGCCGGGGGAGCTTCTAAAACATTATTTAACGTGAAATAACGACGCGTTTGAGTATCCACAAAGTACTGATTTCCAGTGCCTGTCCTTAATCTATTACCCCAAATAACATCCCAGGGCAGGCTTTTGCTCTCCCGGCTCTTCCTGTGTCCTATTAATAGGACAAATCCGCCTGCACATGACCCTTCCTACAAATATATTCGGCGACAGTTTGCTTTGACTTCTCTCTGGCTGCAAAATGGGTCCTTTAATTAAAAAAAAAAAAATTAAATCTCTTTTTCCCTTTTAAAGCACTTCGATGGGGACCTTGGGGTGGAAGAGTCGCATGCGTGTATGTCTACAAACACGAGCCTCGCCCGCACCTTGAGAACAGAAATCTGCTGGCTTTTATTAAATAGTGTTTAGTTTTGTATTTTTTCTCCCCCCCGCAAGGAAATGTGTTTTGGTCGGTATGCGAAAAGCAGAGCGGCCGTCAGGGACTTGCCGCTTATTTCCCCAAACTTTTTCAAGCGTTGTCACGGCGGGAAGTGAAAGCACTTATTTTAAAAGCCTCCTTTTAAACAAAAAAAAAACCAAAAAACCCTAATTTTTTAATTTTTTAAAGCCTCCTTAAGAAAAAAAAAAACCACCTTTTTTTTTTTTCTTCTTTTTTTAAAGGTAAATTTGTCCTTAGCTGAGGGAGAAACCCAGCGCCTGCTGTCCCCGTGGAAAGGATGCCGAGAGAAGAGATGCGAGCAAAGGCGAGCTAAAAACCCCGTTAGCAGCATCGCTGTAACCAGGTACCGACGAGGACCATCGCCCACCCCGGCGGGGCATCTCCGGGGGGGGTGGACCTGCAGCCGGGGCCCCCCACCGCAGCTTAGCTGCGGTGGGGGGCCCCGGCTGCAGGTCCACCCCCCGCTAAAAAGCAGGACCTGCTTTTTGTCCGGTCTCCTGAAGGAGTTTGGAGGATGCATTTACTGGAAAATGGGCCATTTGGGGAGGTATTAGGAATGAAGGAGAAACAGCTGGTAAAGATGAGCTGGGAAGCTGCCTCCACCCCCCCCCCCCATCACCCCCCCTTCCCCTTTTTTTAGGGGTTAAAACCAGAGTGTATTTTCCCAGCAGGTACCTAAAGGAATAACCCAGCGGTTTGCTCTCCCGTTTTGATCTGTCGGCTCCTTTTCGTTCGTAGGTAGGCTTTTGGGTGTGCGTTTTGTTTCTCAAAAGTAGCTACAAATTACGGGTTGTTATTTATTGTTAAAGATGTAAAAAAAAATCTGAATTCGCAGCCTGATAGCAGAGAGGGCTCCTCGCTGTCCTGGCAATTAAAATAAGGGTGTTGACTGCAGTATCTTCAATTTTAAGGGAGAGGTGCTTGAAGTCAAGAATGCCTTTTTTTTTTTTTTTTTTTTAAGGCTCTTGCCGCTTAGTATTAAAGTCATGTAGGAAGAAGACATTTCTCCTCCGTGCTCGTTTAGGCTAGCCCTCCCTTGGAAACTCCAGACCGGAGGGAAACAGGCGTGCATGGGGGTTTTGTTTTGTTTTGTTTTTTTTGAAAGATGTTTGTCACGCTGCAACCATTATTCCGAGGACCCTGCGATGTTTTCATTCACCGGCCGGTTTTCAAGGCTCCTTTCTTCGTATCGCAGCCGGCTCAACTTGAAATAAGGAAAAAAAATCAAGACAAAACATAATAATAAAGAAAGCAACCTTCCCCCTTCCCTCCCTATCACCCCCAAACTAAGCTGCGCCCCAAGCAAGGCTCCCCTCGTCCCGCCTCGTCGCTCGGGGAAATTACCCCTCGTCCCGTCGGCACGTTTAAGAGTCATTTTAATCTGTCTGAACTTTGAAACAAAGCTGGTTGCCAAAGGAAATTTCCACTACTGCTGCTGCCTCGCACCAGAGGGCGCCGGGAGCCTTCCCAGGCTGCGGGCTGCTGCCCGCTTTCAAGCGCTGCTGGAAATTAACTCTTTGGGCTCTCTCCCTAAAGGATTTTTTAACCTTTTCCTTTAAAAATATACAGCTTTAGTCTAACTTCCCCCCCCCCCCCCCCCCCCGCGGGTTGGTTGTTTTGGGTTTGTGGGGGTGTTTTTTGCCGCCCTCGTATTGCCCTTTCCTAGGGCTGCGAGGGCTTCCCCCTCCCGCAACAGCCCCCCGAGGAGTCTCAGGAGATTTACAGCTTCTCTCCGTCTCTGCTAACTTGGTTCTAATTAAGTCACTGGATCACGTTTGCGTGACATTACCGTGTTTTCCCTCATAATTGCCTGGGATAAAAGTTTGTCTGGCTGTGTTTAAGCTTAAAGGGTCACTTAGGGCTCGTCAAACAGAACAACACTGAAGCACGACACCAGAGGAAAAGAAGTGAGTGAAACGCTCAGAAGGATTTCACTTGAACACCTGTAGTGTTTAGCTTTGTGCCTAAAGGGTGCGAAGCCAGCCCCCCGTATTAACGCTACACTGTCCACGTTTTTTTACACTGAGACCTAAGGAAATTCAAAGTTAGGTTTCCCATAGCAACTGCCACAGGGCCACATTGTGAGGACATCATATTTGTGCCTGATGTGTTTCTGTGCCTTAATAACTGTGTCGGATGCTGTGTTGTTACAGCCTTACTTTTCGGACCTACAGGCTGGCATATGCACAACTGCACACATACAAGCTTGGGCTGTGTCTTGTGCAGAGTACCTGCCTGCTTTTAAACCGGTGGGAGGGAAGTATCATGCCAGAGGAGTTTGCCACAGTTCAAAGAGTAGTACAATAATAAGTAACCTCAGCCCAAACAGCAAATACTTCAGGAAATCATAGAAGACTTTACCAGTAACAGGGGATTATAAACCCTAAACTTCAGCAAGAGCATTGCTTGTGTTTATCTGCATATGTAAATATTGTTGCTCACCCACTGAGACACAGTTTTCATGGCAATGTAGGTTGATTATTCACTGAAAAAAAAATCAGGAAGGCAATCTGGAAGGTTTTTTTCAGTGTAACTTGTTTTATTCATACATGGTATATGTGTGTGTATGTACACATATGTATAGAAGTACTGAACATAAATTATAACAAAGAGCAGGTGGGCAAATCTTTATTATTACTTTATTTATTTATTATAGCAGTCTGTTTCCAAACATCATACTCCAGATTCTGATGAGCAGTTGACTCCTCGAGTATTCATTCTCACTTGAATATTTAGGAAGCAATTTAGCTGCTTATCCTATACACCTCCCCCTTACTCTCTGAAATGTGCTCAGCTGAAAACTACAATGCCAGTATTTTAGAAACTACTCGTTGCTTACATATTAAAGAGAAAAGAAGACACAGGCCTGAATGTTGATATCGGGTGACTCCCATTCTAATACGATGCATACTACCACATTAAAAAATGCTCAGGTTTTCTTTGTTAATATAACTTTTAGAAAGCACATAAAGATGTTTTCTTCATGACGAATATATTCGTGCTACATTTAACAATACCAAATTAGATCAAGAACTCATCAGTGTGGGGTCTGGACATATGCATAGTAGGTAGTTTCCAACAGAGCTTATAATTCTAAATAAATAGTCAAGAAAAGAAATAAAGTATTATTGTTGTTGTTGTTGTTGTTGTTATTATTATTCCCATCTGAGATTCAGGGTAAAATGAATTTCATACTAGCCAATGCTTAAGTTTCTAAAATAATCTTTGATCAAACCAGCAACTAAAAAAAAAAATCACCTTTGTCCCAGCTCAGTGGCTTCATTGCAAGTTTAGTTTTCCTTTAGTTTTCTTTACATATATGAAACTATACAGCTAACTGAGAAATGTAATTATTTTTCATTCCTGTGGGGTTTTTTTCTTCATTTCAGCTTTTAGATGTGCCAATTGAAAACCAGCTGTTTGAGATAAATGTCTGTGGTCAGATAAATCCAGTGGATGCAGTTAAAAAGACAGGCAGATACGCAGTTTGCCTGGGTTATAGTTGTTTGCTTTGTGAGGACTGGTGTCCTGATGCAGTTGGTATTTTAAGTGATGTTGAACAAGCTTTTTGGAAAATACACTGCTAAGAAATGTGGTGGAGGATACTTTAGAGAAAACCTTCTGCTGTTACATTAATATTTAGGGCACTGTAGTAGAGGAATATCTAAAAGACAGAAGAGGGAAAAAAAACCCCATACCAAAAAACAGAAGAAGAAAAATCTAAATATTAGGACATATCATTCCCATGTTTCCTGTAAACTTTTATCAAGAAGCTAAATATGCTTTTGCTATTCACATAACACTTAAGGCTCAATAGAAATGCAAAATGCATGATCTAAAAAATAATTTTAAAAACCCAAGCATAAAGCATAAAAGCCAACAAAGAAAAATATTTTAATACTGGAAGCTGGTGGAAAAACTCAGTTGAAGAGAAATGGTGTTTGTTCTTGCGTTATTTAAATTAAATCATGGATCTTAAAAATTTATGGGACTATTTCTTTGTTTATCTCATTTAATTTGGCATCTGTCAATCATAAAAAAAGAAAATGGATCAAAGGCTGATGAGTTTACTCAAACTCAAATACCTTTAAAGGATCAGATTTTATTACTTGTTCATGTTGAGTTTTATCTTTGAAGTGTGTGCGTAAGGTGAGAATTTTTGTCTCAGAGCAAATAAGACAGTGTGTTGGATATTGTGAGAAAGGATCCTAAAAGGCAACAGAAGCTTTCCCATAATAAACTTAGGAATACACCATGTTTCTCTGTGCCCAATGTGCTGTGTGTGGTGGAACTCTGATATTCAGAGCCCACTTACTGTTAGCTGCGTAGAGGTCTCAATGGACATTAATGTCTGGCCATGACAGTGACTGATGCTTGATAACTTGCTTGAATTTTTTTTTTTTTTGAGGGATGGGGGGCCTTTGGAGAAACTTCTTGACTCTTAGAACAAAATAGGAAAAAAAAATCATGTTAAAATGCCTCTTGGCCCTTACACTATTTCCACTGAAGCTGATGATAAAAATCCTTTGACTTTACTGGGAACAGGACTGAGCCATTTTAAATGCTATGTTGTAATATAAATCTTTTAAGTCTTAAATATTTCCATACAGTGGAGCAAAGAAGTCTTAAACGTCATCAGAAAGACTGCTTCTTGTTAGGCTGTTACAATGTGCTATTTCTGTTCAAATAACGTTTACTAATAAGAGAGACAAATAGACTTATACAATTTGGAAGTCTGACACTACAGTTGGGTGTTCACAGCTTTTATACATTATGGTATTTATGAAAATAATTTTAACTCTTCGTTTGTATAAAACAAAGCACAGATGTTTCCCAGCAGCATTTCCTCATCAGGCCTTTTAGCTTAGCCTTACTGGAGTGCAGCATAGGATTTGGTTACAGTTAAGCTCAAATCAAAATATTCCAAGAGTATAGAGGCACTACGTGGCAAGGCAGGGGTAAGAAGAGGGAGGAGGGACATGGAAGGAGGAAACTATCTTCTTCTCCAGCTGTCCCAAGTCTTCCACCTGTGGAATCTCAGAGAACTGTAAGTTCTCATCTTTGGAACTTCTTCCCTCCTTGGCGGTGGCTTTAAAAAGGTTTAAGTGAGAGAACAGTAGCAGAAAAAGCCCTCGAAATATCGTACTCTGGGAAGGTCACGGAAGTTTCCTTCTCCAGATATACAGGGGCTCCAGGGTTCAAAACCAAATCTCTGTGCTCTTGAGTTGCTCTGATGTCCTGCCCAGCACCCTGCCTTCTCACCCAGGGACACCTTGAGGGAAACCTGACTTCCATGAATTAGTTGTTTGTTTGTTTGTTTGTTTGTTTTCCCCTGGAGTTAGTTTGGCTGGGTAAGCACAACTGAACAGCATTCATGTAGTCATTCAGGTCTTATCAGTGATCTTCTAACAGGGGAGTATTGTCCAAGTGACAATTTACCTGATCTCTTGCCAAATACCACTACAGGTCTCTCTTTTCTTTCTTTTTGTGTGTGCGTGTGTTGTGTCCAACTGTGGTCTCTTGCCAGACACTTAATTGTAAGCTTTTCAGGAGAGGAACTGTCTCTATAGTTGGTGTCTTTACAGCATCTTGTGTAGTGGCCCAGAATTACAAATATGGGTGATAAGCTGCCCTCATCTGAAGAAAGACAGGCCAGTCTTTCCAAATCCGTATTTCCAAGTAGATGATGATTAGCAAAGAGAGAGAGAGGGAAAAAAAATACTCCGCCTCCCCCCAAAAAAAACCTCAAAAACCAAAAACCCGAAGAAGAAAAGTGAGAGGGGACAGGATACATCTTGGTGAGGAAGGAGACTTTCACTGTCTCTGCACTTTCTCTGCCTCAGGAGATATCTGCTGCTCCTTGTAAGAAGTGTATGTCCTAAAAATGTTTAAAGGTGTACTACAAGGGAAACCAAAGCCAAAAATGTCAAGCTATAAAACTGTATAAAGGAAAGATATCTTTCTGTGAAAGGGTTTAAACTGTGGCCTTTTCAGAGAAAAAAAGAAATACTACCAATAAAGCCATGATGAAAGCAAAGGAAACAGAAAATGCTTTATAATGGTACTTGTACATTTAATAGCAGCTGAATAACCTTTCCTTGTGCTTTGGGCCTGATCTTGAAGCACATCTTAACCAGATATCTCTTAGGACTGTAGTGGTACCATATAGATCACAGTTTCACATGTTGTGGGTCAAAAGGGATCCCAACTGTTAAAGGATAACTACCAGCAGAAGCTCAAACCCCTTTAAGTCAATGGCAGCTTGCTTCCTCCAGTAAGAGGAGTGAAAATGCTCTATAATTGTGTCCTGAATGTGTTTACTGATATCTACCTTTAATCACTGAAAGCAGTTCAGTCTCTCTTGGGGAGAAGAGTGAGCTTAAACATTTACAGCTAGTGATTACAGCCAGTTGTGCCTTCCATACCTTCAGGACCTGAACTGCTGCTGATTCAGAGACTTGCTTGAAAACTTGCATAAAAACTTGAGCTTCACATGAAAACACTGGGAAAACACAGAGATGGATATAATGAATACCAAAATAGCTGATAGGATTTATAGATCTGCACATAAATGCAAGTATAAAAATGACCAGATTTTTACCAACAGAGCATTTTGGGCATACTCTAACTGCATTAGGAAGAAATATTGCATTTATTGTTCAAATCAGTGCAACATAGTCCATTTTGACTCTAATATTTCCTTGAAAGAAAAAGGGATTATCTCTGTGCATATTAGATTGAGTGGAATTCAAGTAGAAATCTCAGTGGGATTTTCAGGTAGGGAAGCGATGCAAGACTGGGCCTGTACGCATGCACTGGCATCAGCAGAGTCTCCGTGCCTCTTCTGTTGTCGCTTTTGTTTAGTACCCCACCTAACCATGTTCATATCTGCAACTGGAACCCTGAAGCGCTGTCAAGTAACACAAGTGCAACAGGAAAATCAATACAAAAAACTTTACATATTACTTTTTTTTCCACCTAATATACATCTGAAGCTAAAGCTGCTAAAATATTCCTCTTTTCATTACTTCACTGTGGCAAACTCCACTCCTTTACCTTAATGTCAGCCTTATATTCCATTTTATTGTTGGTTTACAGCAGCTTTATTTTAGATTGAATTTATGAGCACAAATACCACCATTTAACAATGCTCCTCTGTCCACATTTGTGATACTTTCCAGTGCACTCCAGTGGAGCAAAAGGAAAAAAATATGGTAAAACAGTCTCCTGTTTTGATGAAAAATTGCTAGCAGTTATAACGTAATTAACTTAACCAACAAGGCAATAAAAATTAAGTGCCCTGTTCATGAGTGATGCATATCCCACATTAAGACTAAATTTCCTAGAAGTTATACACTGAAACATTTTCCAACAGGCCTTTACTGTATAACAGTCATAAAATTTTGTATTCAACAACATTGTTTCCTTGGGTCTTTTGGAATGCAACAAGAGGACTGCAATTGAGAGAGAAGCAGTGATATACATGACCAAAAAGTTGTGTTTCAACAGTGGGAAAGCTTAGGGAAAATGTTAAAAGAGTTATACATTATATTTTTCTCTGACCAGACTTTACTTGAATGATCAAACCATAAGGTCAAGGTTTTTGTATTACTGAGGAAGTAATATTTTTGCTATTTGTGACTATTTGTAAGTTTTGCTATAGTAGTAACTACCTATCCAATCAATATCAACTTTTAAATCTCTTTTAATCTCTCGAACAAATATGTTTACAAGAAAAATTCCAGTTTGTTTAGAATCATGGAATGATTTAGGTTGGAAGGGACTTTGGAGGTCATGTGGTCCAACCTCCTACTGAAAGCAGACCTAACCTACCAAGCTGGGTTTGTGGGGTTTTTTGGTTTTTTGGTATTTCAATAGCAGTATTTTACGGCAATAGTTCTTGCTGAAGAATTTGTTCCAAACCAACTTCCATTTACGAGATTTCCCTTTTTATCTTCTCTGCTATGAATCTACCCTGTAGTTACTTTTGGAATCGGCAATCCCTGCTCTTCTTTTAACAGCTCAAGTTCACAATTTATCCTGCTCTGGCCTCTTGCATTGAAAATGGAAAAGAACGGAGACTAACCTGAAGATACAGGGTAAAATGCAGTTTGGAAAATGTTGCTTTCTCCTGTGTCAGAGAGTTTATAATACCATATTCTAAAGTACAACCATATCTTGAAATCAAGATTACCTCTTTGAAGCTAAAGGTAGTTAGACCATTCTTCCACCTTTAAGCCCAGAAGAAAATGACTTAGTTTTCCGTATACTTCCAGAGACGATGAGCTGCTGATTTATGATTCTACTCAAGGTATAGGAGAGCTGAACAAAATGTAAAACTAAAGGCCTAGCTTTGCTCTCAGCTGTTCTGGTATAATTCCAGCTCAGCTCCTCTGGTGTTGATGAATTTATTCCAGTTTTACACTGCTGTGACCAAACCAGGATTTATTTTATAGTTTGCATCAAAGAATTGGACCATTTCCTTCTATTTTCAGAAGATGAGCTTTCTCTTAGTTGGTCTGTAGTCTCTCTCTCCCACACTTCTCCTATTTTATAATTTTTTTAAAAAGTGTATATTTGAAAGAACAACGACAAACTCTCTACCTGAAAAACTGCGTTACACACAAAGTCTTGCAAACTCTTGTTTTTTAAAGAGAAGTTCCCTGCAGACTATGAAAATGTGCTGTTTAAGTATGAGGAACGCTGCTCTTAAGCAGTCCTGGACTCCTTTTATTTAGTTATTTAGTTATTTATTTTTAAACTTGCCTTGTCATTGATTTAGTGACTGCTTTTCTTTACATGAGCTGTACAGATACATATAGCAAAACAGTGAGACTTGCTTTGAAATACTCAGAACCAGCTTTTGCAGAAGAGCCCTTTAAACTTGGGAAGGATCCTGTGGAGGATTTGGTCATGTTTAGAAACCATCCAAAGTAGCTATGACAACTTAATGTTCCAGGGCCAAGATCTTGTGCGCATACCAAATCTCTGACACTATCCAAGATCCTTATCCAATGTGAAGAGGAAACTGTAAAATTAGAATTGCCTAAAACAACCCCTAGAGAGTATTACTGATTCTTGAGAAGAATTTTTTTTTTCTTTTACATCTTAAGACAGCTTTTTCTTGAAAGGTCTAAACCAGGAAATTTGTAAAAGAAAAGAAAATAGTGAAATGAGTAATGCGTCCACAAACCCCAGAAAATAGGTTCCCAGCTAGGTCCCTTCTTTGTTACTTGTTGCTATTTCTTTATCCTTCTTCAGCCAGTTAAATGGACTTGGACTGTTTTAGAAGCCTCTAAAATATACTAATATAATTTTCTTGGGTTTATATTTTAAATTGGAGTGGTATCTAATCTGGCTTTCAGCTCCCCCTAATCTGGATCAGCTGGGATTAATTCCAAATGCAGCCGAGGAAGGAATGCTCAAGGGAGGCTGGTCTCAGCAAAGGTGGGTGGTCAGGGTCTGATTGATCACCATGTACCTGGTGCAGGCAGTTCAGATGCTGACTGTATTTTTTTTTTGGTATTACATATGGAAATGAAGCATTCTAACTGATAAAAATCTGCTTTTCTGTGTGATGAATATGTTGGCTGCAGCGCCTGCAACCTGTGCTTTGTGGTAAAAGCTAGGCTTTGTATTAATTCTCTTAGTTATTGATTGTTAATATTGTTTCTGCTTCCCATCCCTGCATGTGCATAGCAATGAGATTTTTGCATCCTGGCTGCGTTTTCTGTTTCTCTGGATGTGGCAGTGTTCTGCAAGACAGGTTTTTCTAAAGGAAGGCAGACCTGGAAAATGCATTACTAAAGGTACGGATTTAAAAAAGCAGGTGAATTCATGCTGTTTTGGTTTCAGCAGCCATGCTGAGGTTTTAAACATTGGTTCAGGTAGAACCAAACCCAAACATATTAGTAATGGCATATTAACATAACTGTCTTATACAAAGTATTTCTGGCCACTTTTAATGAAAGTAAAGAGAGAGAGTGATATATCTGGATAAATAGGAGTAGATGGTGATTTTCGTTATTCCTCCTTTCCCCTCTCCTTTTACTAGTAGCCCAGCGAGTAGTTACCTGGAGAACTAAAAGACAAAATGGTCAAATCTCCTCTTTAGTAAATCTGGAACAGAAACTGCAAAATAGATATCCCAACTCAGAGGCAAATGCTTTAACCTCTGCCCTGTGGGGTCATGCTCTTGGATGCTCTTCATCTACTCAATTAGTAGAGCCAAAGGATTTTCATCACTGAAAAAAAATGTTCAGATGTGTTTGCCAGATTTCACATTAGTTAAGGATTGCTTTGATTTGTGAAAACTGCATTATCTCCGAGTAAGTTATTATCCAGGAAAAACTCTCCACCATGATAATGGTTATCTGCCAGTCAGTGTTAACTTGGCAACCTTAATGTTTGGCAGCAGATTTTAATTTTATAACACTGAGTTATTATTAATGTACCATATTGCAGATTTCATGAAGGTATCAAGTTTTCAAGTGTTTTTTTAAGTCAGGAAATGCAAAAGATAGGCTTTTTACAGGGGTGTGACTTGAACTACGCTCTATGTATCCTGTACATTTAATGATTTTTCACTTAAAATAACAATCATTAGGTTAAGGCACATATTTAGTAATCAAAGACATGTAATATACTGCTTGAATACAAAGAGTCTCATTTTATGTTTCAAGATTTTTTTCATTTTCCTAATTTATAAAATGACCAGTATTAATATTGCATTGGCACTGTTTTTCTTTATTTATTTGTCACATGACTTAAGACGTCTGACTGGTCCTTGTTCAAGGTATCTGTCACATGAGTTACTGAATTTCTCTCAGTGAAGATTGCTTTGTTTTTAAGTCAAGTGAGTCAGAAAAAATACCTGTAAAAGGCTAAAAGGTGCTTAAGGATAGTGGAGGATGCACTTGGCGACAGCAGTTCAAAACAGAGATGGGTAAAGTGGTATGAGCCTGACGTATATAGGGACGACACATTACTTGCTTATTCTTTTTGTCTTTGTTGTTGACTAATCTTTTTATCTGAGTCTCTGGAGTGAGGTATGCTGAATATACTGTGGCTTTTCAAAATGAAATACTGAAGTAACCCAAGTGTAACTATAAGAAAGAACAAACTGTCGTTTCTAACAGGAGGCACATGAAGAAAAGCCCTTTCACATCACTTAGTTTCCTACTCAAAGCTGTTTATCAAACAGTGTAAGATCTCCAGCTTATGTTATTTTTCTGAGGAGCTTCATACAGAGGTTTGTTGTTTTGTTTTTTTTTCTCCTGGCAAGGCAAATGTGGTCCTATAGCAAAAAGATACTAAATATCAACAAATAAACAGATAATCTGGCATTAATGTTCAGTGTGTTGATTCACTTCTAAATGCATATTAATTTTGTGTAACTTTCCCATCTCTGTACTAGAATTGAAAATAGGACATCTGTAAGCCCAGCAATTAAACAAATTAACTAAATGCCTTTTTAAAAAAGACTTTGCATGGCAGTGGTCCTACAGGTTCTAAAAAAGTGGGTGTTTTTCTCTGCTTTCCAAAGCTGAAGCTGATTCTGCTCTAATGTGCATCATGAGCCCGTGTCTCTCACGTACCGGCAGTAAGAAGAAGCTTCACCAATTGCCTTGTTCGTGCAGCAATCAAATGCTACTACCACAGAAAAACTAGTAGAGCAGTTCTGACTTTTCCTGTGATCCATCAGTGTCACCAGTCTTCCCACCTCCTTTTTTGGATGACACAAATTCTTTTTTTTTTATAGTTGGAGTTGAGGGGAAAGAAGCTTATTGATACATGCAGAGGCAACTGAGCTTTTTAGATTGGTGTTGTACATGTTCCTTTTAGGACCAGGCCTACATTAGAAAGTTTTGCTCACGCAATGATGTTAGCCTAGGTCTGAAAAAAATAGAAATCCCACCTGCCCAGTGGAGCTCAGCCAGCAAAGTTCCTGGTGTGGACACAGCTGTGCTGCCAGGAGAAAGCTGCTGCCAGGTTAACTGGTTGGGTTCAGAGCCTAGTGTAACTACAATAGCACAAAACCTCCTGCAGTTGGCAAACCTTGCACCCACGCTGCAGAGCTCCGCTGTCACGGCTGCGCTGCTGTAACACTCACGGTGACGGTACTGTAGACAGATCCTAGTCTGAAGCTTACTTAGGCCAGTAGTTGAGATGTACCTTGTGTGAGAACAAAGAGGAGATAAAGACACTGAGAACAAGACACTGGGAAGACAGTAAGAGTAGCTGGCAGGGCTGGCAGTAGGTGTCCCTTTAGACTGCAAGAGCCCCTTTGAAAACTTCCCACTCCATAAATCAATTTTTTTTTTCCCTGGAAGTTACATTTCTTGTGTGTGCCAGTTTCCACTGGCTGCAGGAGCAGGGGCTGATGTGACTAGGTTTTCTTTGCCTCAGAAACACCGAGCGTTTATGCCATTGCGCTGGCAGGTTTCTTTTGCTAAAGAGTCTGTCCTAGGAGGATTGCTCCATGTAAGAGAAAGGAGCTGGGTCTTCAGCCAGGTCTCAGTGGGACTGTAAATGGCCCTGGTGTTTAGCAGATACTACAGTGAGTAAGAACTCTCTCTGCCTGCTTCACAGTCACAGCAAAAGGACTGCACAAAACCATAACCCAGCAGTATATCAGGTTCAAAGTATTTCTTCTGTCATCACATGCATCTGCCTTAGGTTATCAGAAAACCACAGAGAATTACACCAGTGAGGAAATATTTGAAGGTCAGCTCAGGATCAGTCTGGGTGACAGGTGATGATTGTGTTTTTACAGAGCTTTCTGTCTCCAATACCTGTTGATGTAGGAATGGTTGAGTTCCTGGGAGCTGGCAGCTCCAGGACTCTTTAGTGTACATGGACTTGTTGTTTGGTTACTCCTTCTTCCTGAGATGAACGTGAGAAGGCTCAGATGGGTTGCAGCAGTGGCAGACAGAGAAACACGGCTGCGATGCTCTTTGACCAAAATCAGTTGTCCGAAGCACTTCAGCATGGAAAAGAGGCCACCGAACGATGATGCAATAGGAGTGAGTGGAGTGAAGAGGCTGAAGAGGGATTGATTGTTCACTGTTTTCTCCAGTATGAGAAGTAGAGGGCATCAAATTGAGTTTAAAATACTCAATACATAGAAAATATCTCTGGTTCCTGAGTGGAGTCAGTTGGAGGCTGGATGAGTATTTCAGGGCAAGTATCAGGGCACTGATCTTAGACTCTAGGCCTTTGTAGGGCAGCTGTTTCTACTGTTTTTTTCCTCATTAGGAAATAAAAAACTAAATGCCCTCCTCCTCCGCCCCATGAGGAGGCTGACAGAGAGCTCCTCTGAAGACAAGGATGTGAGGCTGCAGATAGAGAGGGTATCAAGAATGAGAAAAGAGGAGGAATGCTGCCAGAAATTCAGTAAGAAGTTCTGGAGGAACCAGAAGAGTGGCTGCAGCCTAGCACACACAGTGTTCACATGCACCCATTTTCCATTGCATTGGGAAGTGATGTGGGTCTGGGAACCCTGTGAGCGTGCCCATGTCTACTGCTCCACAAAGACATCTCCAACTTATGTCCCTAGTGAACCAAGCTGCTTGTAGCTTCGAGTACAAGCTGGCCAACCGGGGCTCCTCCCCAGTCATGTGTTGGTAAGAGGGAGAGCCTCTTGTGATGGTAAGAGGGGCAGCCACTTTGTGGTCTAGTTGCTGGGAAAGGGAGCGAGAGGAACACGACCCTGGTGTGGAGGTTCGCTGGACAGGCGTCACAGGGGCTTACAATAGCGCCGAGTGGCAAGTGGCCAGGGAGGCTCGTGAGGCAGAGCAGCTCTTCAGGGTCTGCGCTGGGCTACTCTTGCACAGGAGTCACCCGAGACAGAAGGTTGTGGGATTCAAAGCATCCCTCCTCTTCTAGAGTAAGCTGCGGGAGGTGCAGTTGCTGCTCATGCAGTGTGCTGGGCAAGCAGCACGGGATCCACTCAGTCCCACCAAACGCAGTCCCACCAGCCCACAGTCCATTGCTGTTAGGGGAATGAAAGTGGTGGCAGAGCTTTCTCAGCAGCATGCACTGCTGGGGTGGCTGTAGCCTTTGGCCTGTCCTCAGGAGGTTCTTGGGCACGGGCCCAGTGGCAACCTTCCCAGATGTTATAGAGAGGGCCTCTCTTCCTGCAAGAGAAGCATGCACTGGGCTGTGATTTGCATTTGTCGCATTTGCCCCTGAGATGAAGGTCTGCACTTCCTCGTGGATGTGCCCAGGGAGGTGGGTGCAGGTCTGGACACAAAAGTCAGCCGACAGGGAAGGGGAGCAGCGGAAGAAGTGGTCTCCCAAGCGAGCAGCCCTCTGATGCTACGCAGGGGCTTCTTTGGTTGCCCCCTGCAAGGACAAGGAAAAGTGCTAAATGGTTGTGTCAATGAAAGTATTAAAGTATTAAAAGTATTTTTGTTTGAATATTAGGAACTAGTCATGCTGGTTATTGATATGGTAATCATACAGATTTGATAATGTAGATATTTAACATCAATATCTTATAGTGTAATGTTTTGACATTATTGAAATGAAACTATATAGTGAGTCAAACACAGTAATTTTGACAAACTATGCTATGGAAAGTTTTCAGTTTCCTATTCCAGTTGAAGATTTAAAAAAAAAATAATAATCCAAGTATCAGAATTTCTAAATGAATTTTCTGAAAAATTGGTTGCTTCAAAACAATATTCAAGTCATAAGATACAGCAATCAAGCAGAGTATATTAGTGGTTCTCTTATTTGGACCAACCTGTTTGTTGGCCAGACAGGTCAGCAAATATGTCTGCAGTCAGACTAGCTTTGGTAAATGGGCAGAGAACCTGGTATAAGGTCTGCTGCTTTCCCACCACAGAGGAAATGATCTAGCACCAGCCTAGAGACAATGGTAGCACTCCTAGAAGCTCAGAGATGGAAGAATGAACCACAAAAGAACATGAAACAGTTTTTTTCCAAACTAGAAAAGCCTTTGCCCCCAAGTATTTTTAACCCACATATTTCAGAACATGTCAGACAATTGATTAGCAATCTGTTGCTGAAGTGATGTATTCATCTGATGCGTGGTTTCACTTAGCAGCTACAACACGTACAGCAAAGAGTTGAAAAAAATGGAACTGGAACTCTATGCAACATCTTTTATTCAAAACAGATGTATTATTTGGTGTATGTTTAACATTCTCCACATAATCCCAACTTGATCCTTAACCATCATGCATTAGAGTGTTGCTTTTAAAGAAGATGAAAATGGGCTGCTAAAATGCTGCCCATATAATCTGAATTATTTTCAGCCCTGTTGTTAAAGCTTAGGGATAAAATTATCTTTTGAACTAAGGTTGAAGGCATTGTGTTTGATATATTGGTATAATTCCTGCAATATAAATACTCATAAATTAAGTTAGTGGTATGGTATGATTTCCTGTAATCTGTTTCCAGAATCAATATTTTATTGAATGAACTTCTTATTTTAACTTCTCACTTACTGACCCAGTGGCACAGCTGTAATGTGTGCTTGATCACTCACTCTCCTTTATTTTTTTTTAAATCAGACTTGACTATGCGGCAGCGTAGACAGGGCATGTTTTTGGAAGCATTGCACTTAATATTGTGTGGAGAGAGATTGAAAATAGCACTATCGTGCCCTAATGTAGAGACTCCCATCTAAACATCCTGTAGTAATTTAGAAAATGGCTATGTAACATTACCCCCATTTTATGGGCAGGAAAACTGAAGCCATGATTATTTCCTTCTTAAAGGATGCTTAACTTTAAGCACCTAGTATTACATTTACTTTTCTAAATGTGGATTTTATTTTTAAAAATCCTTTATACATAGCAATTATCATTTAGTTCATTACCCAAGATTTATTGCAAGCTTCTGCCAATGCGTGTGTAACCTCATGCACACCGAAAGATGGTTTATTCTGAGCAGGTAAAATTATCTCACCTATTGCACCCTGCTGGGAATGTGTTAACAGCTAAGAGCAGCAGTAGATGAAGATGCTCTGCAGTAGATTTGGTGGCTGGGGTGGTCCATCGACATGTGATAGCTCAGCCTTCTCCTCTGGTTTTTAGCCCTTGTGACTGCATGAACATGCCAAACTTCAAGTAGCGCGACTGCCACGTGCTGCTCTGGTTTTAGCCTCTTTCGGTTTGCATTGCAGTAGCATAAATTATTTATTATTAGTAGTAGTAGTAGTAGGATTAAACCTTTTGCTGTATATTCTCCCCAGCAGGCAGTACTCAATCTACTTCTGATGCAGAGGCAGTGACGAAGAGAGATGGCAATTTGGAATTGTTCTCTTGGTTGACTTTTGACAAAATTATGACTGCAGAGAAGCAGATTTGTGTGCTTTCTTCCCTCATGTTACTTGCATGTGATTATACAATTCCCACATAACTCTCTACAAGCCAACTGTCCCCTGTATTTAGAAGTTACCTAGTGCAAACAGTCTTCTAGACTAGAGCGACTGGTAGTCAGAGGCACTTCCCCCTACTCGGTAAAACCCAACGAGAGTGAGATCGGTTGTCTGGTTAAGAATATAGAAAGACAGAAACAATGACATGCATTTGGGGAACATTTTAGAGGATAGACATCATGGTTGGCTAAAATAAAATACAATTAAAAAATAAAACCCTACAATGAACACTTGAAAAAAGCAACCAAAAATACTCAGTGTTGTTGGTCCTGATGGTCTTACACTTAATGGTTTTCTGCATGTCCTGTGAAAGAAACCTTGTTCTGAAAGTAGAATTGCAGCTTTCATCAGTTTACCGTTCTTGATTATAGAGGAAAGTTGGGTATATGAAAGCTAACATCTGAAAAAAGATAGCAATGAAGATCCCAAAACTCTCTCTCTTTTTTTTTTATTAATCTCAACGTTACTAATACAATTTTTCCTTCTAGAAAAGCCTGTGATTTTTGTAAGTGCTTAGGACTAGAAATACTGAAATACTTATTTAATAATAATAATAATAATAATAATAACAACAACAATAACAATAATAAAAAATATAATTAAGATAATAAAACAAATACTTATTTAATAAATATTTATTTAGCATATTTATACCAAATCATGATACCTTCTTGAACAACATCAGCTTTGTAGTAACGCACAGCTCCTGTGCTGTATCCTTTTCAGGAACACAAAAATTACTAGTAATCACCATCAGTCCACACATAACTTCAGGTACTCCAAGTCTCCCTGGAGCTTTGGGTTGCTACAGCAAAACCTGTTGCTACATCTTTAAGCTGCAGAGCCAACGACTTTATGATCTCCCTCTCTTCAAACAGTTCCTTGCTCCCTTTTTTCCTTTGCTCTTGCTTGTTCTGTGTCTGTGCTTTATAGGCTACACCACATTTAAACATACAGTGATCCCACTGTGGGTTTTGGGAGCGGAGGGGGGAATGCAGGGGAATTACTAGCAGAAAAATTGCTCTTTCTGTGGTGGCCAGAACAACTGTATTAGTTGAAACCACTTTTTTTAATCAGCGTTTAAAAATTATTTTCTGATGTGGTAAAAACTATTATACAGATGGAGTTCAAGAAGGTGGAGGATATGTGAAAGCATATTTTTATAAAGGGAAAACTGGATTGTTTTATAGTTAGGGGTTCTGTACTTAAAATGTCTCTACAGATGAAATTTCCAATTTCTTTGTCCTCAGACATTTCATTCCAGATGGGCAAACAGAGAACGAGCAAGAAGGTTTAAGTTGTTGCCTTCGTAGACGCAGTCCAAATACTTTTACTTGCACATCTTGGTCTGTAGGTTTATATGAGGATGATGCCACCATAAAACTCTGAGACATCACAGATATACTGCCAGTTCATTTGTAGTCCTATTACCGAGAAATCACCTGAAGCCAGCAAATACTGACTTTATATAAGCACGATATGAACCTGGCATCTAGCCTCATTTTCCTCCACAGAATTGCCCAGCACATTGCTCTCGATGTCTCCAAGTAATTTAAACTCCATGAAGGCTGGTGTCATTTACCAGTGGAGTTTAAGATGGAATTTGCAAGCTCTGATGTTCCTGAGGGCAGCCGCGTAGTGTTGTAGCATGAAGGAAATGGACCTCCAAAAGATGCCACCATAAGAGCAAGGAAAAGGCCAGTCCTGGAAAATGCACTGGCACAACAAAAAAGCGCAGTAGTCTGGAGAAGCAATGAATTGGAGCAGAATAATATTATATCAGCTCTGTATGCTTTTAATAAATAGTTGGAAAGTCTTCCGCAAGAAGTTTCTGTTCAGTTTTATCTCATTCAGGGATAGAAGTTGTTAATTTCGTCCCACAAAGACATTTTCCCGAGTTGAACTTCCCAAGCAGGCACATGTTAGAAGTTTTGTTACATTGGCATAGGAAGTTATTTCTTTTGTAAAACATTTCAGATTTATGTTCTCACTTCAAACAGAATTAAAGGCGTAGGGCCTGATCCAGAGCCCTCTGAAGTCACTGGTATCTGCATACTGACTTCTATGAGCTTTAGAGCACGTTCTTTTTTTTGTGCTCCTTTTTTTATTAATTGCTGTTTATACAACAGTTGTAAAACTTCAGAGAACTCAAAGCACACAAAGAATTTGCACAGCCTATACAAGGGTGACAGTGCCGTACAACAGTTCAGGATAGAACGGGAAGGATGCTGCATCCAACAAACCCAACCCCTAACTTCCCCGCTGCTTCCTGACTAAGCATGAAGACAGTTTTCCAGCTCTCCGTTGACTGGATGCAACTGACAGCTTACTGCCTGGGTTCATGCTTCTCCTGGTAAACTGCTATTCATCTAGTCTCAAATCTACAGAATAAAGGAGCCGGATAATCAATGACACTCTCATCTGTCCATATTTAAACATTTATGGGATAGATGTTGACAGATGATCTCACCATCTAAACTCCCTTTGTAGTTGATGGAAGGACAAAGAAGCTTGTCTCATATTTTTCTATACGCATTTGCAAATAAGCAAATGTATATACATATACACACATTTAAAAACTCACAAAGGTTATTTTAAATGGTATTATCACAGCACTTAAGGAATAGAATTAGATGCTCTTACCTAGGCTTGTTTTTTTGCCTACACTTTGCCAATGCAAAGTAAAGTCAGTGTGCTTTGAGCAGCCAGAAGTATGAATCTGTTGGAACTCCAGCAAAAATACGTACAGCAGATATAAAGACAAATAAAATTCAGGGTAGGTGATATCTTTCTTGGGTATGTATAACTGGATATTCTGTTTACAAATAGCTGTTATATTAAGGGTGTGGGAACATCTACGGATAACTGAGTTGAAGCTTCCTTTTGGCCACGTTAATAAGGTGATGCTCCTCTTCAGCGTCCTGCTCCTCTTCTGGGCTTTTGCCTTACCGGACCGCAAGCTGTACCATCATTAATGAAGAGAGAGATTCTTTTCTGTCCTGTGTCCAGTTGATCAACTTTCCCCTTGTGCTTCATCCTGCAGTCTCCCTCTGAAGGAGAGCTGCAACCTGGGAGTCACAGACCCCAGAGAGTGCTTAGTTTCCTGAGAATAGATGCAACCACTGCTATCTTTCTACAAAACCATTTACCTTAGTATAAAATCAGTATCTTGTCCAGCCCCAAAAGCTTTTCTGACAAGGCTAAACTCAAGAGAAGTCTCAGTCCTCCCTCAACACATGTGATTTTGTCCATCATGAAGGCTGCAAAAACAGCTGTCCTGGCACATCTGGGATCATAAGGAGACTGATTAAAAACCTGGAAGACAGACACTCCCCAGTCTGAGCTTTCTGTCATGGAAGCAGGCACCATAATGCAAACCTGACTGATCTGTTGCAAAAAAAATGGATGGAAAATGTCTTTGTAGTCAGTTCTTGTTTCCTGCTTGCTCATGAACTGATGGAGCCCTCTCATGTTTCATTAACGTAATCAGTGAGTCGTCATGGTGAGCTGACGAGACAGGCATTCTTGAATGCAGACAGAAGTGTTACGTACTTAGGAGATCTGTGTTTGACTGATAACAGCCTAGTCCAATTTGTAGGCCTATGGCATATCTACACTGGCGTGAAGTGCCATGAAGGTTTTTTTTATTGCGATTCTGATTGCTTTGGTAGGGTGAGCCACCAGAGAAAGTGAATAGTGAGAAGAAAACCAAGCACAACGAACTGCCCATTCCCGCAGGATGCAGTGTCTCTGTGGGCACAGCTGGGTTCTGCTGCTGCCCATGGTGGTCCTCTCCTGGGCAGGGGCGGCGTGAGGATCTCTGCACCCCACGATTTCACTGCACGGCTCCTGGTGGCACACCAAGTTCTGACTGAAAGCTAGCAATTCTCTCCTCTTCCTCATGGCTTGATACACAAAAGATTTCACCAGTCCTGTCAAAAGAGAAGTTTCATTGGTGTAATTAAAAACTACTCATTTAATACAAAAGTCTCGTATTACAGCAAACCAGCTGTTTTGTCCACAGAAAACTGACCATGTTTTCATTTAAGCCATATCCCGTTACTGATGTTTTCATATTTGTGCCACATTTACATAAAGTTTACCGACAAAATATGTCTTTCCGCTTGCGTGTTTATGCATTTCATGGTTCAGCACATCTGTGGAACCGTTTAGCTATCAACAAAAGTAATGCAATACAAAAACTCTGATCTCATTGTGGCTTCCTCTCACCAGCTTGGGTATTATACTTCAATTATTCCCAAAGGTAGGTTTCAGCTCCAAGCTGTTCCCTGCTCTTCCACCTCCTGGGGATGAGCACTCATCTGCTGAAGATACTTGGGATGTCGGTGTATGACTGTGTCCCGGTCAGCTGCAGGAACCAGTGAGTAGGTAAACATGAACGCACCCAGAGGTGGGCAACCTGCTAAGCCCTGCGTTAGACACATCCACTTGGAGTTTTATCTTAGCAGGGATGCAGAATCCCCCTTTCTAGAGCTTGCAGGGCACTGCGTGGGGATGGATGGCTAACTGCCATTGATCCGTAATGGGAATCGGGTGTCTCTTGTGCCTCTGAAAAATCACCCCGATCTGACCGGAGAAAGCCGCTTTTCTCTGTCTTAGCAGCCAGTTCTCTCACCATATTATTTCACACTTTCTAGCACTGTGGAAACGTCATGTTCATACATGAGGGAGGAATGTAACTCTCTGAATGGACCCGGGTGTCATCAGTTTAGTGATACTGCTCAGATAAGGAAAGAAATGCTACAGGATGGTGCTTATTTGTGCTTGTGATAAAACAGTATCACACCAGCTGATGTACAAGCTTACTTTGAAAATTATTTGCGGAGTAGGTTTCACCTTCATAAATGCACACAGGAGAAGAAGTGGTTTGGTTGTATTAGCATGAGCCTTCAAAAAAAAAGTGATATATTATGCGACTGATTCTTAGTTTTTAAATCTTCACGGGTGAAAGAGGCACACATTGATCAGGACAGAGTCACATGTGAACCAGCTGAATTGGGGAAAAAACTTGCAGTGGCTCAGTATATAACAGCTGATTAAACGTGTCCAGGAACGTCCTGGGCTCAGGGGCCAGTTGGCCTGGAACAGCCCACATTTATGTTAGTAAAATCCTGGTCCCTAAACCGGGGTGTTTGCATGCAAATTGCCTATTGGGAGCAGTCCCTGGGATGTTTCAGCTGCCAAATTGTGGCCAGGAATTACTTGGAAGAGTTTTAGTTGGCCCAGGCCAAGCAGTGCCAGTGAACGTGCTAATGGCGCAGTCAGTCCTGTCCCAGGGTACACGAACAGCTCAGGCGCTGAATTTATTAGTCTGTATGTAGCTACTGATTTCCACGGTTCCTTGGTTCTTAAGCATGCCAAGGCCACGGTCTTACTTACAGGCATTAGTCATTGCTTCACTGCTGGTGGCCCTCTCTAGAACTCTGAGTTGTATTTTACTTATAAATCATTGCATATTTTAAATTCTGTAACGGTAAATGTACAGCTTTGTGAGAAGGTATGAAGTTCTTCTTGATAGTAAGCATGCTGAATTGCCTTTCTTTTTGAAAAGAGCAGAGAAGAGACAGTACCAAACAGGTAAATCATACCTGATGGATCTCCTTGACTTCCAAGATAAAATCACTGGATTTGTGGAGGAGGGGAGAGCACTGGATGTCACCTTAGCGAAGCCTTTCAACATTGTCCTCCACAATGTTGTCGTGCCCAAGTTAGGACTTCGCGGTCTGCATAGGTGGACAAATAGATGCAAAAAAAAAAAAAAAGTTTGGATGGTCAGGCTCAGAGGGTAGTGATTAATGGGTCATACCCTAGCAGGAGGTCAGTGACAAGGGGAGCACTACAGGGGTCTCTCCTGGGACCAGTCCTCTTCAGCAATGACCTGGAGGAGGTGATGGAGTGCATGTTTATGAAGTTTGCAGATGACACCAAATTGGAGGGAGCAACTGATACACCTGAGGGCAGGGCTGCCATTCAAAGGGACCTAGGCAGGCTGGAGGAATGGGTCAATAGGAACCCTACAAAATTCCACAGGAATAAATGCAACGTCCTGTGCTTGAGAAGGAAGACTCCCCCTGCAGTGACACAGGCTGGGGGCTGGGGAGCAGCTCTGCAGGAATGGCCCTGGGGGTCTTGGCAGACAGCAAGCTGAGCATGAGCCAGCGCTGTGCCCTGGCAGTGGTGACGGCTAACGGCATCCTTGGCTGTATTAACAGGAGCACAGTCAGTAGGTTGAGGGAAGTTACCATCCTCCTTTACCCAGCATTCATTAGACTGCACTTATAATACTGTTTTACCCACCCCTCCCAATACAAGAAAGGCATCAATAAAAGGAAGCGAGTTCAGTGGAGGACCACCAGGATGGCCTGGGGCTGAGCATTTGTCTGGTGAGGAGAGGCTGAGGGAACTGGACTTGTTCAGCCTGGAGAAGAGATGGCTTCAGGGGGAATCGAGGGCCTTCCACTACCCACAAGGAAGTTATCGAGAAGACGGAGCCAGGCTGTTCACAGTGGTGCGTGGTAGGAGGATGAGAGACAAAGGACGTAAGTTGAAACAAGAGATGTTCATGCTGGATATAAAAAACCCCACTTTTTCACCAAGAGGCAAGTCAAGCAATGGAAGAGGCTGGACAGAGGGGCTGTGCAGCCTCCATGCTCGGAGGCTTTCAAGACACAGCTGCGTGAAGCGCTGAGCAACCTGGTCTGACCTCATAGTTGTCCCTGCGTTGAGCAGGAGGTTGGACTGAGGTCCCTTCCAACCTGAATTATTCTGTGAAACAGGGTCACATCCTCTGTGATTCACTGAGGGTCCCCCTGAAAGGCAATTGCATGCTCGGCTCATGACAATATCAGTGAGGTGACGGCTTTTTTACAGCATCATGCCTACACAATGGCTATAAATGGATAGGAAATATGTGCAGATTTAAAATGTTAAAACCACAAGTGTAATAAATATCTCAGTTTAATGTCAGTGAGTTAATGCTGAGAAAGTAAAACAGAACATCAGATGTTCTTTTATTTCCCCAAAGCCCAACTGACTTCACAGAGGATGTCATAGAAGCAGTTTATGAATAACCTATTTCAACAACAGGATTTGTGGCTTGCATATCATTGTGGTAACACTACTGCTGCTGCTCTTTCAACAGTTTGGCTTACACGTACGTACTTGACCCAGCAATTAAAATACATACTTTGAGTAGTGTGGTAACTCAATATGCAAAATTCCTGGGTGGGCTGCAAATCCCTAATTGTACGTTTTTGCAAGTCATTAAAGTTTCTTAACCTTTTTGCATAATTGTTGTTCTTACTCTCCTTTCTACCTTGCAATGTCTCAACACAGATTATTTTTTAGAAAGCTAAGAGCCAGGCAGTTTCCAGGGAAAAAGAACAACTAAAAATATTTCTATACCGTGTTCATTCAGTGGCAGTCTCGTACCGTATTACATGAGATTACTGACCTAATGTAACTTGACATTTTACAAGAACATGAAGCATCAGCCCCAAACTGTCATAAGACATGGAAGTGCTTACACCAGACCTAGAAAGCACCGCAGAGTGATAACATGCCAATTAGATGTGTCCATTTGTGTTACTTGCAGTCAGTGGAAGACAGCATTTTCATCCTTCCTTCCAGATAAACCATCTGTACTAGTTATGAATGAGAGATTGAAACTGTGAATTACTCAGCCTGTTTATCAGGAACAGCAAGGGCCAAATTCTTCCCCTTACTTGGCATGAAGCATTACTTTTGAACTTAGCGGGAGCTTCTGGGCTATTCAGTGTAATTAGGGTATCCCAATCAGGCCGGTATCTTCTGAAAATAATTGCCACTATTCCCATTTTGAGACTGTAGTACTGATGAAAGGCAGCAACGATCCTCTGGAGTGGCCACCTAGTTATTAAGAAGTAGCCTAAATGTAGAAGATAAACCCTGGTAACAAGTTTCAACCACCAACGGCACGGGCTGAATTTGAAAGATGAGCCTAAAGTTAAAATATCATCCACCTCATAAGCCATCTGGCTGCCTTTCCTTTTCTACTTATTGAAACACATTTTTGTACAGGCCATTCTTTTTTGGGTTTTCCCGTTCAATACGGTCAGAGTTGCCTCCTTTTCCCAGCTCCTGACCCCCCAGTTTCCGGGAGGGATGCGGTCTGACCCAGCTGTGCTGGATCCCTGGAGGTGGCAGGGCTGAGGGGGATGAATTCTGCAGCCTTTGATCACAGATCTCCTCTCCTACCAAATTCATCTGTGACGGGTTACTGACAAGTCTTGCTACTGTGATTCTCTGGTTTTGGTGCGGCCATGTGTTCAAGTATAAATTGATGGGCCACTTGGGCCTAATCTATCATTTGATTTTCCTGCTTTTCGGGGGTACTGGGAAATTTAAATCTACTTACTGAAGTCATACTATGGAAGGATGCAATATAGAGGTAAGCTGACTAATGGGATAGCTGACTGGCCACATCTTGTTAGTAAAAAAAAAAAAAAGTATCAATATTTGATGTATCTTTTGTGGCCCTTCCACAGTGTTTCCATTAGACATCATATTTCTTGTATCTATTAGCTTTTCACTAGGAAAAAAAATGGATTTATCTTCATTGATATCAATCTAACTTCATCATAGAAAAGTCGGAGTGCTAAATTAGGCATACACTTGGGAAAAACATGAAATACTCATAATCCTTCTCCACTTCACATAGGGTTGCCCTTTCAAAAACAGATGTAACTCATGTAGCCATCTGATCCTTGTTTCCTTTTGAAACGCCTATCTGTATAATTATACCAAGTCACAGAGCTTTAGTTCTCCCCTAACTGAAGTCAGTAGCAAAATTTCCATTGCTTTTAACAGAGAAGGAACAGCTCGTACCAGTGCTAGTTAAAGTATGCAGAAATTTTTCAGCTGGTTTTAGTGGAAGCTGGAATAAGCCCCTGTTCTCCATCTGAAGTTCTGACCCATTTAACTTGATCTTTTACCAGAGATGTTTTCCTGCAGCTGATGTCCAGTTTACATTGGTTAAGATGTTCCAAATCTCGATTGCTGATTACACTGAGTAACGTTGTCTGTCGTGAGAAGGCAAAGGAAATGTTGGTGCTTGGCTTTTCAGTCCTTCCTCTCACTAATAAATTAAATATCTTTCTAATAAAAGAAGGCTTGGCCCAAAGGCTGCTGAAATCAGTGGAAAGGCATCCACTGAAAAGGGTTTTAAATAAGGCCTACCATTTTGAAGGCAATTAACTCACATACAGCCATTCCTTCGTGATGGATATTTGCAGCTGGGGCTAATAATAGTCTTTAATGTTCTTTCTGATAAATGTCTTGTAATATGTTTAATATGTCCAGTGTTAACTTACATTTCAAGTACTAAATATGTTTATCTCTACTGGGAGTTATCAGATGTAAACACAGAAAAATGCTGTGACTATTTAACCCTTGCAAACTAAGATCATTCTGTAGGATCAAAATCTCCAGATAGAATTATTTCCTTTTTTAGCATCTTTTGATGGAAAGAAGTTTATACTGCACCTTGAAAATTATATTTATCAGGTTCTCTGATAGATACTGTCATTCTGGTTCTTTGCTTTTGCCTTTTTTTTGGAGCATCTCTACATATCATATTATCTGCAAAAATTGCGTATCAATGGAGAGGAGTTTTGTACATATGCCAGTCATCAACATATTATACAATGCAAATTTTGCTTACAAGTAAATTTCTGAATAAAGTTTTACATTTTGCAGGGTCACTTCCTATCTTCCTCTTGTATATCCGTTTCTGACACAAGCAAAATCCCACTGATGACTGAGGGACAGGCCTGTACGCTCGCAGCTATGCCTTGCTCCATACGTAGAGAAGAGGAGGTGGATATGTCACTAGGATCTCTTCCTCCTCCTCTCTGTAACCAGTCACGTTTTGCAAAACTGGCGTCAGCTGTGAAATCAGAATCGGTTTTCTGTCCAAAACTCACTGAAGTTTTGAACTGATGGAGGGGTTTAATTTGGGCCCTCTCTCAAGCAGAAACACATTTTGAAAGTTGAACTTAAAGTCTCTTTCTGAAAGCTGCATTAGTATTAGCAAACACTCTTTTACTGTCGCTGTGGGATACAGCACTTTAAATCAGCTATTTCACGATGGAATTTTCCTCCCCTTCCTCAGAGGCTGTGAACTGTTCAATCTAAGTCAAGCAGAGCATTGGCAATATGTGCAGTCCCCTTTGGCAGGCAAACAGCAAATGACTCTCGGCTGGGATTCTGTCCCAAAACAACTATCCCTATTGGAAACCTTAGCTAAAACAAGGAGCACCACATCTGTAATCTATACGTTTCTCCTGCAGGCCTCCTAAAATAAGGATAGATAAATATAGAAACCTGTTGGGGCCAGCAAGTGGGGACGCAACTTTTATTTGAAGGTGGGAGAACAGACAGATGGTCATGTCACTGGGTTCGAGGTAAATCTCAGCCCTGCTCTCAACCTGCTGTGCAAACCTAGGGGGCATTTGCACCCAGATGGCTTTTCCAAGTTACCCTGGGAGGGTTACCAGGGTGGAGAAGGCATGGCACTAGTGTTGGGGTGAGGAAAGACATGTCTGTGTCAGGCGGCGTTGCCTATTTCAGTGCATTACCACATCCCACTCCTGAGGAGCTCACAACACTAAGACTAGGAGTTCAGGCACTGGAGGTTAGTTTTCTGGAGACAAGAGTCCTGCTTCTGCCACACCCCTTGTTTGTGATTGTAGGAAAGTTGCCTCTCCATTTGGTGTCTGTTTCTTTCTCCTCCTTGCAACATGCTGCAAGAAGTCTCCACCTCAGTAGTCCCATAAAATGTCTAATGTTAATTTGCAGAAAATGATCTGCTTGGGCAAGTCGGGGCAGTATGTGCTGCTCATGATGATACATGTGCTCGGGCAGTGCTGTTGGATGCAACTTGGTTACTGAGAGAGAATGAAATACAGGAAAGAAGAACACTCGCTTGAAAGCAAAGCAGCCCAGCCCCTATTCAGGCATACACGCATTGATGTTACAGAGCTAACAGAAGGTAAGATCCCTACCTGTCTTTTCATTACTGTCCTCAACTGCAGCATCAATCCCCAGGCAACATGACTGCAATACCAGTGTCAGTATCAGAAAGCAGCAGGAAACCCAGATGGCCTCTTTGCTCTGAAGTATGTACAGTTTGGAATATTGTCATAGCCTGGATTGTGCTTTTACAATAGGAAAAACCACTCTAAGGGACTCCCAAAGAACCCAGCGCCTCTGAATCACGCACAAATTGTCCACTTCATCCAGACAAGTCATAGAAAAAATTAGCATTGATCTCTGCATTAGAGTGAATACTTGTAAAATGAGGATAAGTAATGCTTTCTGTGGGGTGAATGCAGGTGTAATTCATTGTGAGCCCTTTGAAACTCTAGAGGGAAGGCACTGCAAAAGTACAACACATTACCATGTGAAAAATCAGGAGCTGAACAGATAAAATATTTGAGACAATGGAACTTCTGTGTATGAAGTATTGCACTGGAATCTGCTAGACTGAGACTTGGCACTTGCAGAGATAATCACTGGAGCTGAGGCAGGGTTAAATGTTGAATTAATACACATGATAGGTCACCGTCCTTTAGTCTTTCCTTCTGGGAGGAAGTAAATAAATGTGTCAGTTTAATCTAGCACATTAACCTTCCTCTTAATCCTACAATTTACTTACTAGGGGATTTGTATAATCTACCCGATAAATAAGGACAGTAATTATTCCTGCTACAGAGCGCTGTGAGAAATATTTGCAACGAAGCTTGAAGCTGGATTTAAAAACTGTTTTGGTTTTGTTAGAAACACAAAACTCTGGCCAGGTTTCCTGGAAAATTCCACGGGGCCCAATGCAGGTGGAAGCTCATTTTCTGTATGTGTATGTGTTTGCTTAGCCAAGTGTAGATCCAGGGCTGCACATGGTCCTGAATACCAGAGAGGAAGAAGCTCTAGGAATATCTTTGCAGGAGCACAGCCTCGTGCTTCACAGAGGTCCAGCCGCTGCATGATCCCACCAAGAAGTCTCATAGTGGAGAAAAGCAACATAGCCCCATCCGTCCCCTATCTGCTAACAGGCCTTACTGCCTTCTCCACACATCCCTGGATGCCCATCTGTTGTATCAAAGCTATTTCTTTAACTTCCCTTTCAGGAGAGCAACTCAAATGTGACTTGAATGATCAGAAATCTAATAAAGACAATTAGCAGGACTACAAGGGAAAGTCCTACAGGACTTCAGCGATTCCCTTGAACAGAAAGCCCCCTTCCTCTCTGTGAGTGAAGCCATTCCTTCCCTGAAGATAAAAACGCTTTTCAGAGTTTAACACGGTGCCATCTGAGGGCTCAGGACATCAAGAGCAGCATTCCTGAACTCCTGCTTTCCTGGATTATACAGGAATGGCAAACTCTTCACTCTTTCCTGAACACTGGATAGCACAGGTGTTGACCAGCACCTGCCTCATTGCAAACACGGCCAAGATCAGCAATTGAAAATAAAATACTCCTACCTCCTGGAGAAGTTTTTTTGCTATTTCTCATTGCTACAGGTGTGTTTGTAGGTATGAGAGAGACAGAGAGGTCAGGTTTTATACGTGCGATCATCGTAGTCGCTCTTTGTTAGTCTGATTTCATTGATGTAGATTCCCTAAACACACGCTCCCACACGAAGCTTGATTTAGGAACTCCGGGTGAAGGGACATTTGGACAATTCCCATTATTAATGTTGCTCCAAGTGTCTACACTGCATACACGTACGTGGAGGACTCCTGGCTGCCCGCATTTACATCCATCTGTTCAGATGGCAGGGTGCCCACGCAGAGACTGGCTGGACTTTTGTCCCAGGATACAGGTATTCTGCAATAGGGGGCTCACTTAGGCCACACTTTAAACAATATTAACACCATTTCTTCAGCAGGACAGCCTTCCTAGTGGGTAATTAATTGAGCTTCCAGCAGCGTCTGTCAGCTGTTTGCAACAAGCTTGTTTGCTTGACTAAGCAGCCATGATGATACTAAGCGCCCTGTTTCCTATCAGGTCTGAAGGGTGGGGGACTTGGCTGTATTTAAGATGATTATGGATCAGGCTTTTGAAAGCTCAGTTCCTATACCTATGCGTGCAGCAGACAATAAGGGAAGTTAGCTTTGAGCTCGCCTTTACAGAGACAGGAAACCGAGCCTCACGCAACTGGTCGGAATTAAATGGAAGAAATCTCAGTACAGAACAGAATCAAAAAGGTTTAAAGTTATAAACTCGTTCACAGTAAGGAAATTGTTGCAGCTGTTTTCAAAACCCTGTGCAGCAGGGGAATCTTTTCAGGGACTGTCAGGGGTTGTTTTAGTGGGTGGTCCTATAGCGCCCTATACCATGGCAACACAGTGCCTTGTAGGTGGGATCTCCTAACCCTCCTCAGCTAACAATGCTCTCAAATACTGTAGGTACTGTGGTAGACTCCCATACACAGTCTTCTACATCTAGAAATAGAGGCATCGACTCTTTTAATAATAACCCCTCAAAGTATATGCTAGTTTTACTATTATTTAAAGACTTCCTCAGCATTTATGGCACCTTCCAGACATTTTCTAATTTCTCATTCATCCCATCAAACCCCCGCCCCAAACCAAACCCTGGTGTGCTTTATGAAGCACAGAAGACAGAGAGCTGTCTTCGGATGCGTGGGAAGCTGCCTGTGATACTGCTCTAACGCACCCATTGCTCATCTCCCTTTTGAAGCAAAACCAACTTTATGAGGTACTTCAGCTAGTCCATTTAGAAGCCCGTGTACAACTGTTATCAACAGTTATTTTCACCTTTAAGCAGGCCAAGCAGAGGGCTGGCACCTAGGTCTCCTGAATGAATGAATGAATGAATGAATGAACAACCCTGAGGCATACAAGGAGGTTATTGCTTCCACCTTACCTCCTCCTACCGCCATGTCAGAGCATCTACCTGGGCTGTGTCTGGACCCCAAGGGCACTAATAGGCCTTAACTGCCCTAAACAGCCCCACCTGGGACCCCCACCTGTGCAAGCTCCATCTATCACTCCAGGAGCCCCATTAAAAGCTCAGCTTGGGGGGCTTTAGTCCTCTCCTGAGCTACTTCATAGGGGTGCTTGTGCTCTGCTTTGGTGCCTGCTGCCCCAATTTCCTGACTGGTCTTCCTGGATGGACCCTAAAGCTGTGTTGCAGGTAGCTTTGTGTCCAGTCCTGTCTCTGGTCCTTTTGTCCTGGCTGGAAAATTTGTTATAGGTAGCCCTGTTTCTAGGCTCATTTCATGCTGTTCCTGACTGCTCTCTGGATGGAGCCCAGGCCAGCTCATCTCACCTGGTCTGGGACCATCGGTGGATCTGGGCACTGCCACTGTCCCAGCCCTGCTCACGCCCTGAGGGGTGAGGGCATCGCATGGCCAGCACTGGGGTCACCTTCAGCAGCTGGCTTGTTCCCCTGGGAGTCCTGCTGTGTCTGGATGCTTAGATTAACACCTAAGTCTTCATGAGTTGTGCTCTTAAGGAGAGCAGGGCCTGGTTTAGAGGTGTTCTGTGTTTTGGGGGGGATGGACTTTTTTGTTTCTTGCAGGGAAGAGAGAAGAATGTTTCTCGTTAATTGTGCCAACAGACAATCGCAGTTTGTGGAAAGGCACAACAGCAACAAAAAAAAGGGTACCGTTCAGCATCTTCTCTGATTTATGGATTGTTTCTGAATGAACTCTTTAACAATAGTATTTGTTCCCATAATACCCATTAAATGCAGATGGCTGATTTATTTCCCTGATGTTCCCATCAGGATGCAGTTCCAAACTGTGCGTGGCAGGGGGATTACCGTACTTGCTGGGTGGTTGAAGTCACTTGCACTTTAGCCTCTTGCTGCCACCTGAGGCATACGATAATCACCCAACAATGCATTGCTTAGCCGTCATCTTGCATTGCTTAGCTGTGCGTCCTACTTAAATGCAGCCTTGTCAAAAGTCGCTTTGAATTATTAGCAGAAAGGCCACCCAGGAGACAAAGATCCTGCAAGCAAGGAGTACAGAGCAAGGTATTAATTGGGCATAACAGTGCTATCAACGTGCTGAACGGTTCATGTGCAATAGATGTGATAGTGTAGTAGGCTAAAGCTTGTAAGGACTGTGCATAACGTTATCCCTAGCCAGGTAAAGGGGCGGGTGGCTGAGGGGACCTATTTTGCCTTTCCCTGGCCAAACACTGTAAAATGGAGCTGCAAATCCATCAGTCCTGTGGCTTGCTGTCACAGACACTTGAAGAAAAGGTAAAAATGACTGAGTTTAATCATCTTCAACTTATTTCTTAGTTACCGTTCAGGTGGGAGGAGCATCAGCAATTGCTCCCTTGATCTCCTGAATGGATAGAGGCAGAATGACCGCCTTAAATACAGGTGTAGATTTATGGCAGGGGAAAGGGGTGAATGAGTCTCTTGTCAGAATTGCCCTGTGCAGCGTGTGGTTGCCCCGTCGGGGCTGCGTCTGCCTCGAGAGCCGAGCTGCAGAAAGGTTGCTGTGGCTGTATGAAGGCATCTGTAAAGGATCACAGGGATGTATGTTTCGGTAAGAAAGTTCTTGTAGGCTGTCTGTATTGACGCGGTGGTATGAAGTCTGAACAGCAGGAGCTCAGGAGATGCAAGGGGATGTGATGCAGGAGAGGCTGTTTCACAGGTGAAATAATGACAGAAGAATGGAAGTATGAAAGCAGATACAAAGACTACCAAAAAACAACCTAACATAAAGGAAAACGGTCAGCTGTTATTGCAATTTCCCGAGGTTCTTGGCATAAAGGAAGTGGAAGTGACAAGATCCGTAATGTTCTGGGCCAGGGAGACTGCAAACAAATTGTAATTAATACTTAGGTATGGACAGCTATTGTGGTCAGCCTCTTGAATTCAAGCAACTGGGGATTTCTGTGCGTGTGCAGGCATGTTACAAAGGCAGCAATAACTGAAGCTTCGCTATGCTTACTAACTTGGTGACAGATGAGCAGGATAAAATTGGTTGTGAAATGTTAGTTTGGTGGTATAAACCAGAAGTTTCACTGCAGGAGAACAGTTGCTTTATACTTTGTCAGTACTGATGAAGGGAAAAATTGGCAAGTAGATTTTGCCGATCTTCCTTGTGGTGATTACAGACCTTTTTTAACCTGTTGCTTTTGATGGACTCTTTAAGTGGGTGGCCGCGATGCAGAAACAGTAATAATGTGTATAATCTTTCATTAAAGCTTAGGTGAGGCCAATGTACTGCGAATGATCGTGAACAAGTTAGCTTGGTTCCCTTTGCGCGGAGCGCGAGGGTAGAGTTGTTGACGGATGGTGTGCTACGTTAGGCGTAAAGGAGGATGAGACTGTGGCTTGTCTTCAAGTGAGTATGAAGGAGGGGGAGTGTTGCTGCTGTTTGGATTTGGGAGGGGGGTATTGCTCTCTCTGCGCTTTCCTCAGGCCGCGTTACTTCCTCATTCCGTTCCAGAAATACACCTAGCACCACCTCTAAAAAAGGATCAGGACAATCCTTTTTTCTGTAGGTGTCACTAGAACAAAATGGTTGGGGATGCTTGACAAGAATAATCAAAGTACTACACTTGCTTCCGTAACTGGAGCTTCGTTTACTGATAGTTCATCTTTTTTTTGGTGCTGAATTTCTCCAGGGGACCTCGTTATTTTTCAGAGGGACTCCTGGGAGGTGTAACTTTAGGCTTGGAGAAAGGGGGGGGAAAGTAGATTTGTTCTCCGATATATGCCTTTATCTGGAGCAATTAAGACCCTGAATTAGTAGGTGTTTCGGTCAATATCATGTAACAATTCATTGGCTATAATTATGTGAAAATACAGACTCTGAGATGCAGGGAGATACTGGAGTAGCTCCTTTATTCAAGTAATGTTGTTGGTTTTGTCAACACGATACCTAATTTGAGTGCAAATGGAAACTAACAGGCTGAGTTGAGTATGTTCTTCTATTATTTTTTTTTATACTTAGGCTGCCTACTGTATACTACCAAACTTGTAGGTTGTGATTTGGGGCTGAGGGGGGCAGAAGTATGTGTTTAATACTTAAACAAGTGGATCCTTAATACCCAGCTACTAAAGTGTTTCAGTTAGTGGTATCATGCTAGTATCTAAGGTGGAATCTTTATCTGAGGACTTAAGGTTCTATTGCATTGGGAGGTGGGAGATGTATTGGGTTTGATGCACACAGGCCGTTAAAAGCTAGCATAGAAAGATTTCTTTTAAGGTTTTAGATGTTTTGAATTGCAAGACACAAGAAAGAGTATGCACTAATTTTAAGAGGTATGTGATCAAAAACCCTAAAGACTTTACTTGAATGATGTGAACAGTGTATTTAAGAAATTTTTAAGCCCTGTACTTTTTGATGAAGGGTTCATTTTGAAAGCAAGCTAGTGTATTTAGAAGGGGAACAAACAGCGCCTATTATTTCTTTTTTATATTCTTAGCATTATTCCCAGGAGGGAAAGGATTTTTCTTTCAGATTTTCATTCTTTCAACTTAATCAATGTGACCCATGAAAAATTAATGAACTTGGAATCTGGTAACAGTGCAATGTAGCTGGTTTCCTTAACTCTCTGTCAATTTGATAACATCATAGTTAATTGACAAGACTGTTGCTGTGGCCTAGGGAAGACCTTACTAATACTTTTTTTGTACTAAGGATAGACCCATAGCGTTACAGCTCTGTTGTTGTGGTTTGTCTATCAGTTGAGATGCCAAACTTGCCTAAGGCAACCCCTTTTTTCATTTGCACTAAACAAAGAAGCTTTTGAGGCATACTTGTACGTCTGAGACCTCACTTGCCTGACCAAGTAAACAATGTCATATGTGCACTTTGCCCCCCTGACAAAGGAGGGGAATATCCCATTGCTGTGTTTCAACCTATTTAGCTCCTTCCTGTGGGATGTAAGACTACACAACTTTTCCTCTTACGAAGGGCTTGTGTACCGTACAGTCAGAGGCGGGCTCTTTCCCACTTGCCCCATGCAGTAACCTTAGATATCTCTTCCTGATGGATCGCCAGCATCTACATGTTTGATGCCCATGCCTTCGTATTTGCTGTGGATTGAATTTATTTCATTGAATCGAAAACTTTCAGAATATCTTCTTAAATTGCGTGCTTTTAAAAAGCTTTTTGAAGAGCGCCTTTTGTTCTGTTTTTGCACAGAACAAACAGGATGTTGCAGAATAGGATCCTAGTTTAGGATTTAGGATATTGTTGCTATTTTATTTCAATATAAGTACCTAAGCCCCTCAGGAGAGGAAGGGGGTAAAGGCAAGATAATTGTGCTTACAGTACTTTGAGACATGTGACTTGTTTAGTTCAAATAGTTCCGAAACCCCAGTTTTCTATGCAGAGGGCATGGCTAAATTGCAGTAGGAAAAAAAAAATGTGTAACAGTAGATCTTTATGTGAAAAGGCAGCATTTCAATTTAAACTGAGGAAAAGCCTTTCTGTTGGGGCCAAGTTTCTGAGTGCATATATTCTACCTCTCCTCTTCACCTTTACTGTAGTGTCTAAATATTTCTAGAGAGAACCTTTTTTCATACTGTAGTGTGTAGTTCAGATAACAATGCAGGCTTACCTGTGCAGTTCCTCTCCATGCAGTCTGTTTCTGGTTACAGAAAATCAACAAACAATAAATACTTGCCATCTCTAAAAAGAAAAATCACTCCCAGGTTAGAGACTGAATCGGTTAAAAAGGTGATTAGAAGTCATCTGAACAACTCTGGTTCACAGTAAATGAAAATATGGTGTGCTGTCTTAATCTCTTCAGAAAACACTTTTGATTCAGAGATAGCATCACTGAATTTCTTATGTAATAAACCCTATGACCCTCTCCTTATGAAAGTCATTTGAAGTAGCCTTTCATTTAGGGCTATATGCTTAGTGTCTGATTTTTCTCTCATTATTCTCCTTAGTTCACTGCTAGTAGGTAGCTATTGACAATTCTGTATCCACACACATCCTGAAGCTTTGTTAAAGCTTTAATTTAATATATGAAAAGTGACATACTGAAGCATAATGTATGACAGCTGTCTTTGTAAAGAAGTTGTAAAGTACCTTATTACAGCAGAACGTGTTTCACCTGAAAAGCATCCTGCAATGTGGTTACCCACAAAACAACCGCTTAAGTTCTCTGTGGTTATAGCTCTTTCAGTTTTGTGATCTCTGACATGCAAAGGGAGATATGGTTGCTGTAGACATGACTTAATATTCAGGTGGTGGATATTGTTTAGCGACTGCATCCATGGCAAAATTAAGTTCTTTCAGGACTTGGGAGGCCCAGGTCAATTTTAAGGCCGATGCAACATAATACAGAACTGGTAGCATAGAAGGAAACATAAATCTCCATTCCCCAACAAGCTTTAATGAATAATTAGACAAGAAATTGCCTTCAAGAAACCTTCCAGAATGGAAGTGCCATGGTAAAAGATCAGATCAAAAAAGAAATGCAAACGACGACTGTAAATAATGAGTGGCGTTTTTTTCCAGATACAGGCTAGCAGTTCAGTGTGCAGACTTTTTTCTAACCTCAGGAATGGTATGGCAGCTAGAATGTGGTACTACAGGATGTTACTTCTGAAGTAAAGGAATAATGCTGGGAAGGCTCATCTCTTCAGTGTCTGTGGGCAGCACCTGCAGTTAGGCTGGTTTAGCACTAGTGTAAATCCACAGGATTTGATGTTTAAGCAGTATTAGATGGCCAATGTATATAAATTGCTTGGTCATAGACACATTTAATTGGTTTGGATCAAAGCAGACTACTTTCTTAGGATATGGAGGCAGAATGTCTTAAGTAAGCTAAATCTGCTGAACTGGGCATGTCAGGTGGCAGCCTTAACTGTGTATCGGAAGAAAAGCTAAGGTCAGTCTTTATTTTATCCAAAAGTTCATTTGGTAGCACAGCATCAAACGGTGAAGTGTCACAGAATAAAGGCTTACTGGCTGTGCTCTAGTTCAGCTGGAAGGTTTTGAGCTCAGGGTTGGATAGTTACTGGGTGATCTGATTGTAATGGTCCCTTTTGACTTGCATCTCTGTTCACCCTGGTTTCGTCAGCTTTGCCTGACAGTGAGCCACAGTACAAAGTGAATCTGAGTCGGATGTGAGCACCTTATCGCATTTATATCAAATTAGTCAGGGAGCAGAATGTAGAGGTTATGCTGCCTTTTGCTTTTGAGCCAGCTTAGTGCTAGCTGCAGGAGGACAGAAGGTACCTGACCCACCGTAATGATAAAGTATTGCGAACAGGTAACTCATCTGGCAGCTAATGCTGAGTTGGTATGTCAATGCTTTGGGAACAAATTTGAACTGGCAAAGCATGCCCAGCAGATGAATGCATCGTGTCATGCAGGCCGTGGCATTTTTTTAACTGACAAAAGGAGCCCTAAAGCCAGAATTGCTTTGTTGTCAGGTCCTGGTCTGAGGGTAGATGGATGGACCATGCTTTGATTGCACAGTTATCACCTGGAAAACTCCTATGAATTATCATTTACTGGGCTTGTCCTGGTTACCAGTGTTCACGTACCAGCACAAATTCCTTGTGTAGAAAGCCAAAATTGTAACTTGAGCTATTTACTTGTGTTTCAGGAAGCACAAATTCTACCATACTTGAGTCTTGGTGGCTCACAACTGAGCTTTACACTGGAGTAGGTACGGATATCTGAGCATCCCGCAGAGTGTGCACAAATCCACATATTTGCCTCTTCTGGCAGATTCTGCTGGCAAGAGCAGAAGTGGAAAACCACATTTGCTCCTCAAAGAAGGTGGCTTCGCAGGGAATTTAGCCTCGATTTGGTTTTTTCTCTAGGATCTTTTGAGTTTTGTTAGTGAAGATCCTCATAGACTATATCGCGTAATAATCCCCTTCTCAACATTTGGCCAGAAGCTATTGTAATTTGTATGATATCCTTATGTAAGACTTATCACAGTAATTGTTTTCATTATTTGTTTTCAGGAGGTAGGTTTCCAATCAATGAAGTATGAACTAGTAAGTTTGCAAATCAAAATTCATCCTGTGTTGTGCTATTGTATAAGTCTTTTTCCCATAATTCAGAACACAAATATATTGGATCACTGTATCAACTGTTTAAACTGTGGACCAAAGACCCAAACAGCAAAATGAAGCAAAATTCCCCACCTTCCTCTCCAGTATGATAGTAGAAGCGTCATTTGGTGGAAGTGACTGATCTTAATCATCCTGGTGTTGGAAAGTGTTTTAATAGAAAACAAAGAAGAAGAAGAATTAAAAAAAAATTCTCCCTTGCCACCTACTAGGTTTCCAGTACTGCATGTGCAGCACACATAAGCAGCCCTCAAGGGAACAGGAAAGTTTTTTTATGGACAAGAATTCAGATTTTCAAGGACTCGGAACCATGTATTTTTCAGATATACTCAGCAATTCTTGCAACACTTCAAATCCTGTTTTGTTTTAAATAGCACTTGAAACTTAATTTGGTGTCAGTGGCTACAGAGATATTAGAATTTGATTTTTTCCAGATTTTCAGAAAATGAGTGTCCATTTTTCTGGTAAGAAACCTTCTTGAATCTGAGTCCTTTCAACTCCAGAGTATATAGACTTTTATGATAACCCTTCCTCATCAGAATATTCTAAAATAAAAAAAAACATTCTTCTATTCAGAAGAGTAATGACTGAGCTTTAAAAATCAAAGATGGAAGTTGGCACCAACAATTCATAATATTTTGGGATTTTTCCCTGCCTACATTTATATTCTAATAAATGTATTTAGTTTCTTTTCTTTCAAGCCTTATCCTCTTTTTTTTTTTTGCTTATTGTTGGAGAAAACCCACTAAAAGTTAAAGGAGCATGCCAAGTAGTAAAACCAACTCTGAACAGAACCTCTATGACTTCTTTTGTGCCAAAAAGTCCATTATAGCTCTGGAGCTGGTGGTGAAATAACTCTTTGTGTTGCACTGTTCTTGTGCAGCTACTAAAATTCTTCTTCATTTTAAGAGCTTAACACCTGCTCCACCTTCTGTGAGCTTCCAAGATGGTTTGCCAGACACACGTGCACGTGCTCAAGCATAGGCAAGGATATACTGAACTGACTGGAGAGCCATATGTTGGCTCCATAACAATAGCAGTCAGATCAAAGCAAAGTTTGAAGTCCTCATGAAATACCTGCTTTTCTGTCTTTCTCCCCTGTATAAAGTGCTTGTCAAACAACTTAAGGTTTGTGGCAACCTGGGCTGTATTTGCACAGTGGATGGATCACCGCATGAAAGGGGGGTTTTCTTTTGGAGGGAGGGAAGGGGGAAGGACTGAAGGAGGTTCAGAGATAAAGACCAATATTTTCCAACTTAGATATGTAAATTTGGACTCCCATGCTTTACATCATATTTGGTGAATACCTGCTGAATTTATCAAAAGGTGTCATTATTTAGTATACTTGAAAAATATGTCTACTCTTTGATTTTGGTATTTTGCTATAAAAACCTTGCTCTATATTCTAGCCCTTTTCTGAGGTGTCAGCATTCAACATATAAACTCAAGCTGCTTGATTGTTCTAGGATTGAAACAAGCTCTAAGGCTCCTCAGAAAGCGCTGTATTAATGCTTTTTTGAACATGGGAATATATACACACATGGTGGGTAAGACAGCTTAAGAATTAATCTAAGGAGCAATGTTGCTGAACTTCAGCAAGAATCTGCATGTCCCTGCCCTGGTCTGCAGATGGGATGTCGCTTGCTTAGGAAGACAACTTTCCATGTGTCAGGTGCACTACTGGCAGCTGTAGCAAGCACCCTCTTCCTACCTCCTTTACTGTGTTGGTAAATGCAGAGTGGAGACAAATCACAGCCTTGCCTTCTGCAGGGTGTTGTAACAGCCCTTCTACAAACTACTTGTGAGGCAGAGAAGAGGTGGACAAGATGAGCAGGAGCTGTGTAGCCAGTCTTTGCTTGTTACCCTGCCGCTACCACTGGGAACGACAGTCTGATGTCAGTTCCAGGACTTGAACAATATGGTGTTGGAGGATGGTATCTCCTGTAGTGCTAAGGAAGAGATATTCCTTACCTCTTTTAGAGGAAGATGCTGATGCTGAGGAGGACCTGTCTATCCCAGGAGCCAGGCAAGTCCTGCTCCTGGAGTGACAGGAAGCTCCTTGCCTGAGCAATCATGTGAGTCCAAAGGCCTGGCTTCAGCTGAGGGTGCAGAGAACATCTGGCAGGCATAGACCCATAAAGATACACCTATGAAGGTATTAAGGAGACTCAAAGGCTTAATAGACAGAAGGAATGAATATGAAGTAGGGATAACAAAGGGAAACCAGATTATGGACACATTGCAAAGATGCAGTAGGTAAAGAACTGGACAGTAGAAATTAATGATGAGAGAGTCTCCTGTTGGATCTCGCATGTATCTGAGGTGAACAATTGTGCGGGGGTGTCTTTATAAATGTCAAGAGCAGAATATTGCTGTCACTGGTTGCATTCAATCTCCCACCCAGAGCTATGTGAAACAAAATGGAGTGGAACTATTTGCAGCTGAGAACAGGATGTATGCAGGGAGGTGACATGCCACAGATGCAGTTCTGTGACAGCGGATGTGGATAGCTTGGGGTGTATAGCGTTGACACTTGATGCTAGCATGAACTCACATTTTGCTTGACAACTGTCAACTAGCTTCATAAGCTGCCTGACATTGATTTCTTGAAGAAAAAAAATAAATGGAAATATAGAGGAGTGTAAGGTAGAGGAACTTAACTGGCTAAAATACAGAATAAGCTAATGAGTCATACCAGTGATTTAAACAATGTGCCAGCACTCCTGGAAAATGTACAGAAGGCCTTAAATAGTCATTGGAAAAGCTGAAGTTGAAAAATACCCAGTAGTATAAACAGACTGCCCCTATGCATCTGAAGACATGCAATCTTTCGAATCTGGTAGCTCAAGGTGGATGATGAACTCAGCCTTGGATTACTTGATTTAAGAATAAGAATTGCTGATAAATGCAAGGGGAAAAAAAGTCGCTATTAAAAAAAAAAGGTTGGGATTATTTTTTTTAAACAGACATTGGTAGAAGGGGATGCACAAAAAGGTTCTGCTAACTTTCTTCTGATGGGTGTTTCTTGAAATAAAGTGTAGGTGGCAATCAGGTAATGCAACTTAAGGGCTGGTGGCATAATGGCTTGTTTGGGATATTGTGAAGTGTCAGTGAATTGATCTTAAAGATTGGGATTTCCAGTTTGTTAATAGAGGAAATGAATCCATATCTATGCAATGCCACTGTATTCGGAGTCCTCTGAAGAAATCTTAAACAAGGAGAGGTAGGTGCTCACATTTGTTTGGACATGTTCTTACTCTGTTCAGAGAAAACTTCTCTGTTGCTGCTGAGGGTGAAAATGGACACCCCAAATAATGCACATGAACTACTTCATGGTGAAGTATTTCTTACAAGGGGGTAAAATAGGAGTGACCCTCCATTCCCGTTTTGTAAACTGAATTGTGTCCTGGCCAGAAGAGAGAAGACTCTTGGGGTTATGCTGTCATGAAGTGGGGTATGAACAGTTTGAGGACTGTACAGAGTTCACTGGGAATTTGAATATTTATGGGAATGATCTGGTAGAATTATGGAGTCTTTTTTCCTATTGCGAATGGGGTATTTATATGCTGACATTCATTTCAGAACGGTCCCATCTTAAAGATTCTTGGTGAAATGGACAGTTAAAAGCTTTTATTCATGCTAAGGAATTAATAATTGCTGTACTTCACCATGTGTGCTGTAATTCTTTTAATAGCTTCATTCCATTATCAACTATTTATTAAAAAGATTTCACCGCAGATACAGGCTTTATGGAGATTACTGTGCACTATACTTAATTACCAGATGTTCAGTATGTTTACAGTATATCTGGTATTCAAGTAAACTTCTCTGTGTGAAAACCATCTAAAATGAACAGTTAAAATACCACTGTAAAGCTTTGTATTATAATAACTTGAAATGGAAATTCCAGCTGGGCAGCGTTATGAAACTAAAACTATAAAGAATTTCAGCCTTACTCCAACAAAACAACGTTATTAAACTCCAGTGAAAATGTGTTTTGCTGTCTGAATTTACCTTGTATGTTCACTCCATCAGATAAACAATCACCCATGTGCTTTTTGTATTCTTTAGTTAGTTTATTGCTGTCTTTCATCAAAACTATATAAACTCAACTGTACGCCTAAATTTGTAACCAAACTTCAGAGTTTTATGGTTAGGGGGTTTAAAATTGAGATATGCCAAAGCCAAGGGCAAGTATATTGCATTGTCTCAGTTCCATTATGTAGCTTCCTTAAAATTCTGTTTTCCATGTAATTTTTTATTACTCATTAACTTGGATGTCTTTAAATTTACCCCTTTTAGGAACATGTGACTAGCAAAGATCTCCAAGCCTAAGGCCAGTCTGTTGTAAGCTCACCTCACCACCTTAAAAGTAGAGAGAGATTTTGTTCTTCATGTCTCAAGAAGCTGGCTGATCCAGAATCTATCTTTCTTTTTCTAATTTTGAGCCTAGTTTTATTCCTGTTTTATATCACTTTGTACTGGGCTGACGTTTTTAATTTAAATGATCCTTCTCCTTCCCTATTATTGATCTCGAGCAATTGTAGTCTTGTAGACTCCCTATTGAATCTTATTTAATCCTAGGCTAAGCAAGTCAAGCTGTTTTCCAGTCTACTTTCTATTCCTCTGCTAACATGTTTTTCTGGTTTTCATCTTCATATGACCAGAGCAGCACACAGATATTCTGCATGAAGTCTCATGAGTGCTCTTGTAATAAATTTCATAATTCTTTTTCAGGGAAACATTAATGAATCCCAATATATCTTTCCATAGCTGCATCATATCAGCAATTCATAGTCAACTTGTGGTCAATTAAAATAACCAGATGACTCTGTTCTCCTCATTTCTACCTTAAGAGCCCCTAGTTTGAATCCAAAATACTTGTCCCTACACCCTATAGATGGCATAGCACTCTCTATTTCACAGCCTTTCTCTGATGCCACCAAACACAGCTCAGAGTGTACTTTTTTTGATTTCTCCCCTCCCAAATGTGCAGCTATGTGTCAAACTAGTGTTAACATTAAATTTTTCTTTCTGCAGTTATCTTTCTATCACACTTGCTCTATTTACCAAAGCCAGCTCTGAAGTTTCAATGATTCCTTGGCAAATACATGTTATCCATGCGCTGGAATACCTGAATCCTACCTGCAGTACTGGAATTTTCCTCCTAGTTTTATCTGCTGCAAAAAGGGCCCAAATGGCCCAATTCTTAGTAGAACCTAATTCTATAATAACAGTAATATGTATTTCTGCCTATATGCAGCTCCACGTTTCTGTTTGTGCTTGCTTCTGGCAGTAGCAGACCCATCCCATTGCTTCAGTGAAACTTCTTTTACAGATCTCTTCCAGTCTGAACCCCAACTGGTTCACTTTCAGTATTGCCCCTCCTCACTTCTTTCAAGCCCAACAAATATGAGGAGCAAACAGTGCTATCTAACTTCTTTTTTTACTTTCATTTCTGTTTTCTGTGAACTTAAGGGGCCTGGATCTGGTCTCAATGACACCCAGGGAAGTTTTACTGTTGACTTTAAAGAGAACTGAACTAGGACCTAGGTTAGCAGTGCCCATGGCTAATACCCACACTGCAATCCCTTCAGCCTCAGGTGTGATTATTCCTTCAAGAGCTGCATAATAAGGACATGAGGGTGAAAGCTGGGGCAGTGCATTTCATCATTTTCCTGATTCTCATTCATATAATAGGTTTCTTCCCTTGTCATGACTTTATTAAAATGGCTAACGCCATAGATACAGCATCTAAAGGGATTATCACATAGTAAATGTAATCACCTATTTCTCAGCATGTTGCCAGTATTTGGCAGTGAAACATAACGGATTTGATCCTTGTTGTGAGTATCTTCCAATGTGATTGCCATGTGTCTAAAAACTGTCAAATTACCTGAAATAAAAAATTCTAAAGAAATCAATGTATAGAGGCACAGCTAAATTCTTACTAGCATGTAATGGGTTTCAAACATTTTAGCTTAAGGTCTTCTATTTGCTTTGCAATGGATGTGGAAGCAGTGTAAACACACTTTGGAGGAATTATTTGTCTATATCCCAGTAGGATAACTTCTGGTTGTATATGGTTTGAATAATTATTTTAGTAGGGTAGCAATAAAGATGACCAAAAATACTATGCATCCCCACCTAAGGTATTGTCTCCAGTTCTTGCCACTAACTTGTTCTTGAGACTAACTTGCTACTTTTGGTCTTTTGAAATAGCATAATCCAAAATGTTCGCTATTCTTTGTTATAATGAAAATAGCTGAAGTCATAGTCACAGGACTGTTCCTCTAAACTTCGAGACACAATTTAACCACAATTTAAAGCATGCTGCAAGAAATCAAAGCCAAGTGGCAGTGCTGTGGCTGTTAGCATTTGTACTAACACTGTTGGCAGGACCCAGGTGCTATCCCAACAGAACAAAAAGGCAACTTCTATTCCTGAAAGGTTAGGGAGTTGTAACACTTTTGGTCATTTTTCATAATAGTATTGGCAATGCCAATTATGCCTGTCTGAAACAAAGTAATTACATTTTTAATTAAAAAGTAAAACCATTCTAATGCTTATGTGTTTTGGAGAAAGTTTGAAAAATCCAAGACAAAGGCTCAAAAAAAAACAGGGAAAAAAAAGATTCTACAGTGGCTTTTTGTTTGTTTTTCTGGACAATCTCTGTAGTTCAAGCTATGAGGATTGCTTAATGTCTAGGATTGGCAAGACCGTGTTGTTTCTAAAAGGATGCAGGTGAGCTGCTGTTGAGAAATGAGGTAGCATGCTACTCGTGACAGGGGGGCCAGGCAGGGTGGTGTGGACATGGAGGTATTAGGATACTGGCAGGAGCAGTAAGAAGTAGTGTTTTGAGAAGTTAGCCAGGATGTTATAAGAAATTTGGAAATGCTGCTGGAGGGGAGGGATATGTACTCACATACATGCTGGAGGATGTGAAGAGGAAGAAGCAGGTTGAAGAACATGACAAGGCACAAAAGGAAAATGTGAAGTGTAGGAAACTGAAGAGAGGAAAATGTGAAGGGGAACTGTCAGGGGATGAATGATTGAGGGGAGAGCATGAGAGAGAGAAGTAAACTGGGCAGCTGCCTATGTAGACTAGCCAGGGAGGGGGACAGCAAACATGGCAATACCCAACTTTCTACCCTGCAGGAATGAAGTGCAGAAAAGTTATGTACACCCAAGTTATGGCAGCCAGCTGTGTGAAGTGATATGTGTATCACAGAAATGATCATCTTGGAGTTTGTCTTGTAAAGCCTCTCTTTGCAGCGCTCTCAGTTGCACAGAGTTAAGTGTAGTACGTGTCTTTTTGCACAGGGTGGGAGAATCTAAGCTTTTCAAAGCAAGAATGGCTGTAATTAGTTCATTTGGAAAAAAGACCCCTCTGGGAGGCAACTTCCTCCCTGCCTCACTAAGAAATAGCGTGAGATTTGCTCATTTCTGCATAAACTGGGAGTGACGCAGTGACTCATACTGTACGTGACACCCAAAGCCAAGCCACATGTGGCATAAATGACAGCAGAACAGGCCCCGTAGTGTTTTAAGCTTCACGAGCTGGGAGAGCCTGACAGCTTTCTCCAAGGCTAATTCAGCGGTTTCCTTCCAAACTGTCAAGTCTACGTTTGTATCTACAACTCTCCATTTCCAAGGCTATGATGGGGTATTTTAGGTGTCTGTAGGAGGCTGCATGGAATAGAAATTCTTTTGCATCAGTAGTTCCTTGTGGCTAGGTTTTTTTCCTGCCTTTTTCTCTTCTTTCATGTTTAGCGTGCTTTAGTCACCGCTCTTAAGACCCTGAGACTTCAGCTGTAGCATACCAGCCTTCTCCTAGCCTTTTCCCATTTGCTTTTCACAAAGGAAAGATTATTTTTCCATCACTTTTTCACTCCTTCAGAAGCAACAAACAATCGAGAATAGGGGTCACCGTGGATTTTATTGACTGTTTGGTGTTTTTTTGGGGGGGACCTTTTGTCATCTTCATGTGTTTCAAAGCACTAGCTCTCCAGGATAGTTTATTTAGGAATCTTGTATTCAAAACCTTATCTCTTTAATACAACCTCGACTTGCCTGTTAGTCAAGGTGATGGAGGTATTTTTGTTCTGTGCTCAGTGTAGTGGGTCTCAGCTGAGTAAAGCTGCCTTTGCACGGTTAGAGAATAGGATGTTTTGTTGAAAGTTTCCCTGGAAATGTCTACAGTTGAAGCCCTGCCTTATATTTGCACGCTACAAAGAAACACTGAAAAAGTCATGTCTTGCTCTTATTTGCTACCATTTGTTTATATCTCCTGTCAAACACATTGCACAGTAACTTAAAAAAAAGTCAAGCATTTGAGAGTACAGATGATAGGCATGAAACCCTGATCTCATTGAAATCAATGCAAAAACTCCCTTTGACTTTTGCAGTTAGGATCTCGCATTAAAAATGTGGCAACAATTAGAAAAAACTGTGCCCCCCTTTACCACGTTACAGTTGTTCTTACATTACATCTCAACTCAGTGTCTAATGCGATTGAATTTGATGCTAACCTGAATTAAACTATTTTATTGAATTATATTATATCAGACTTCAAAAAGCCTTCTAGATCCAATACTTGTCTCGGATTTAGAACAAACTATTTACTTTTTTCCCTGCAGCCTGGAAACAAGAAAGCTTCCGGTTATCCTGATATGCTTGCATATTGAATAGCTCAGTTATTTACATAAAGAAGTTTCTCCAAAAGGAAATTGCATGAGCTCTGGAGCTACTTTTCCACCCTGTGTTGCAATAAATCTTCCAACTACTCAGTAACTTCAAGGTGTCACTCCTATAGGAATATAAAATGCACATGTTCTAAGAAAAAGTTTAGCAAAATAAATCTGATTAATCTAGCGACACCGTAGTTCTCTAATTATTTTCCATCTTGCTTTATATGGCAAGATGAAAGAAAATTATACCACTAGGTGCTCCCTAAACAGAATTGTTCATGAACATAGTTTTAATGCCTCAAATCCAAGCACACATTCAACACATCAGTCAAATGTCAAAATAGATTAATTGCTTTTTTTCACAGCTTTGATCATACTTGTGTTTTATTGGACTGTTCACATTTTCCTTTATAATCACTTGTTATCTTTCCATACAGTTCTAACAAGTACCATCTTCATCAAGATTTTTGTCATTCAACTTCCCTATTTCATTTTTAATCTGCTAAATGAGCATTTCCTTCCTTTAGAAAAACAAATAAATCAAAAGGGTCAACTTGCTTTTGTGTCCTGAAACAAAGCTCTTTTTGTTTTATTACTGCCCTGTCATTTATTATCCACAGCATGTTTGATATTTGTGATAACAATTTTTACATGGAATAAATTACATGTGCATCCTGATGAATAAAGCCCCTGTTATCGTGCCGTTAATAATGTTGGTTGCAAACTTTGTTAATGTCTTACAAATATTTTCAGTAAGAACACATCATGCTTTACTTGTATTTCTTAGGGGGCTAGAGAGAAAGCTGTCCTTTAACAGCTCGGCAGTTTATAAAGGGGCATATTTGGCGTTATCCAAAGATTTTAAACTTAAATCTTCCTGCTCTCAATTAAAAGGTATGCATAACTCTTTGTTCATCCTGCCTCTTATTTATGGTATTTACATGAAACATAGCACATTGTTTAAAGCAAACACTATAATTGTGTATGCTTCATCAAGTCAGAGCACAATAATGTATGTGCAGTGTTCAAGACAGTTTGCTCTTTAGATGCATTATAACCTCTTTGGCATGGGTTTTTCCCAGTGTATATATTAATGGCCAATAATGGCCCTGATCCAGGAAAGCTTTTAAGCACGCACCTAACTCTAAGCAGGTGATCAGATCCCTGAAACTTGCTGTTCTTTGCTGGCTTGTGCTTTGAACAAACACTTCACTGTTCACTGCCCCAAGCCTCTTTCCTGACCTGATCTTCCTTGTTTGCAAGGATCAGGTCCAGCAGAGCACTACTCCATGTTGCGTCCTCAGTCCCCTGTATCGGGGAGCTGTTGTTGATGCACTCCAGAAACCTCCTGGATTGCTCGTGTCCTGCTGTGTGGCCTTTCAGCAGATAGTGGGGCAGTTCAAGCCTCTTGTAAGGACCAGGACAGGTGAATGTGAGGTTCCTTCTTCCAGTAGTCCGAAAATGGCTTCTTGACCAGGCAGACCATAGCAGATATCCATCACCACATCTATATTCATCTGCCCTCTAATCTTGACCCCTAAGCTCTCAGTTGGCTCATCATCTGTCCCAGGCAGAGCTCCATGCATTCCTGCTGCTTTCTCACATACTGAGCGACTCCTGCAACTCCCTGTCCTTGTCTTCCCAGCCCGTCCTTCCTAAAGAGCCTGTATCCAGCCATTGCAGCACTGCTGTTTGAGCTACCCCGCCACATCTGTGATCCCAATGAGATTGTAGCCCTGCAATGGCCCCCAGACCTCCAGTTCCTCCTGTCCATTCCTAATGCCACGTGTGTTAGCACACAGGCAGTAGCCTTAGACTACTGATAGAGCTTGCTCTTAGCATGGTTGCAGATATATATATATACACACACATATGTAAATGTATGTATAAATACATATAAAAAGATCTGTGTGTTGATTTATCAGGTGAAGTGATTTTTCTCTTAGGTTCCTGTATCAGCTACCTTACTGCTAGTTGAAAATGGCACCTGCTAGGGTCTAGTGCCTAAACTAGAAATTTAAACTAGAGATTAGAGTGTCATTCAAGAATAACCAGTTAATGGCAGGGTTCCAAGGTAGGAGGTAGATCACTTAGTAAAATTAATCTGAGGTGCAGTACCTCAGTTAAGACAATACCACAATTGCTTATGTTTGCACTGTTTTCTTCTTATATTCTAGTTAAGCGAAGAAAAATGTCAATTAAAAAAAGGGTCCCCAGCAAGTACTGGTGTCATGCTCTTTTCGTATGAATATACGCTGATTTCTCTCTTCTACAAATACCATGTACCCAATTCTGAAAACTTTTTTCAGGCCTGAGGTTATATTCTCAGGATGTTGGACTCAATGATCCTTATGGGTCCCTTCCAACTTGAGATATTCTATGATTATATATCCCTCAGTGTTTTGTGTGTACTGTATAGAGTCTGTTTATCTGTTTGGTGCTTTACAATTTTTTTAATCCTTATAGGCCTGATAATTTTCACCTTCCTTATTTACTTTTTCTTTCCAAATGCATGGAGAATGGAGGTATAATACCTGTGATCCCTTTCCTTGTGCAGTAGAAACAATAGTTGCATCCCGTGATGGTTGTGACCTGCTGCCTGCTCCTGGCTATAGCTGACAACGATCAGTGATTAGGTGCTTACTTGACTCTTCCTACTAATTTAGTTTACTTTGTTTTCTATTTGCTCAAAGTTCAGAGATCACAGCATTTTTTTGGGAAACTTTGCTTTTATTTGTAATTGTGTCTGTGATTCTCTGTGACTAAAATGCCCAGTGGACAAAGGAGAGCATGAGCCCATTTTGTGCTGCACGTTATTTAGCTAGGTAGCGAGCCAAATAAGTTTCTCAATGTGAGAGAAATTACAGAAGGAGAAGGGAAAAGAGGACGGCCTAAGTCAGGAAAGCTCAGATGCAAAGTGCTCATCTCCCAGATGTAGCTTTGCTTCATCAGATGATTTCACATTTAAATGTAGGATACTCAGGTAATTGGTGCATGAGTTCAGCTGGTTAGATACAGGAGGTTTGTAACCTTGGTGTGATCTCAGGCTCAGTTCACCATCACTCAACTGAATTAGGAAATAAAATAAAAATGGCTTCTATGCTTTTAAACTGGGGCCCATGATAAATACGGTTTTAAATATTTTAATATGATCAAATCCTATAGTTGGGTGTTCATAGAAGCATTGAAGACAGTCTTGTGATTTTAATAAAACTAAGTGCCCATTTCAACATCCAGATGTGGGATATAAACATGCACGTTTGAAAACTGCCCACGTGATGAGTGAGGGCAGTGCATTGTTGGTTGTGTTTTTTCTATGTGTTTCCAGCAAAAAGGAAAGTTAACTTTATGGACTATTTTTCTTACATTTGCTTGTTTTCTTAATGGCAGGATGCCTTGATTCCTGCTCCCCTCCCCGCCTTAGAAATCTACAACTCGGATTCCTTCAGCGCCTGGGTCTATAGGAAATAGGAAGGGTATTCTCTTCTAGACCCTCTTTATTAGTGTTCTGCCTCTGGAAGTTGTGTGTGTGTTTACACAGTACTAACCTAGGGCACTTGAAGTCTAAAAGTCTGAATTACTGCAAATACAACTTCTATCCTGAAAAACATCATTATAAACTAAATGTTCCTTAAGGCGATGGCTGATTTTAATTTTTTTTTATTTTCTATCAAAACACCTACAGCACTATATAATTTGAAGAGTTAGAGCAGTGAAAGAGTGGAGAACGGCTAGAGCGTTTGCCTGAGAGTTGCATGAGGTATTTGGCACTTCACAAACTGGGACCTATGCTTTACTTTTGGCTTTCTTGCCACACTGTCTGAAATAAACAGCCCAGCTAAACCAAATGTGGGTGTTTTGCCTGATTTTGGGTTTGGTTTCTTTTTTTTTGCTTGAAGTGTATATAGTGGTATCTTCCTCGGTATGATATAAATGATAGTATAAGGATGTGACTGAGGCAAGCTTTACGAATTAAAATAATCTCTTTCATTAAATCCCAATTTATGTAGTTGGGGGGAAAAAAACCCAAACCAACCAGATACACTTTCAGACATACAAGTTATTTTCCAGGTCTGAGGACGTATAAGAGTCTATGTACCTTAAGTACATAAAAGCATAAAATCTGTTATGTTGGAAAAGAAGTTACTGTGCCCTGGTTCAAAAAAAAAAAAAAGTAAAGCATTCGTAAGCTCGGTTCTGCTCTATGTAACTGTACTGCAGCTGTCCTAGAAGTTCAGGTACTCGGATGGATGCAGTCAGCTTATGCCGCATCCTGCTGTGGTCTGTGGCACCTGGATGCATTGAGCAGGGTCCCTATGTAAGGACGTGCCGCTCCTCCGCTCAGTGGGATGAGGTATGGAATAAGATGCTGCTCCTTAGTATCCTGGAAACAGAGGCCCTGAGATAAGGAATCATTTTAAAAATGCACACTTGACATTTGTTACTACGCTAGAGGGGATTTTTGGAAAGTCTACCCTCATATTGCTAAATTTCTTTGACCTATAGGTTTGGAAATGGAGGCCTCTGCATCCAGTCTATATGGGAAAGCAGTACCGATGCAGTTACCGTTGCAGTATTGTATTTTTCAGAATATGGCTAACGCTGTAGTTCATCTTGCAATGTTACACAACCTCCTTACAGGTGTAGACGAGCCCCCATTTTGGAAAAATCCCTTTCTCTTTCTGCTTAGGCAGCCGCATGGAGGCAGCAGTGGAAATTGCATCTGTCAGATGCAAATACTAGGCCACAAAAGCAGGTGTTAGGAGCAGCGTGTCTCTAGGTACAGCCTTCCTTACCATCCTGGCAGCTCCTCTGAAGCGAAAGCAGTGGCAACAGAATTATTCAGTGTGCAAGACGATGATGTCAGTGGAACTAATCTATTTTAGTCTATTTAATTATTATTTTTAGCTGTCATACAGCAAAATCTTCCAGTATCAAAGACAAAAAGGCAGACCAACAACTAATTAAACTTTGTGTGCTTTTAAATATTTTCTTTAAGTAACACTGTGTTTCTTTTAGAGTCCGCAATTAAAGGAAGTTGATACATAGACCATATAAAATATCAGGATGCAGAAGGAAGAAGTCAGAGCCCAGAGTAAATCTGGGTTCACAACAGCCTTTGTTCCAAGTACTGAACACACATGCTGGAAAAAAAAAATCAGCTCTTTCTTGAGGATATCTGCAATACCTAAGCACAAAGGGAAAGAGCTAAAAATAGACTTGTAGTTTTAATTTTGCCCTCCTTAGCTTTTGCCTGTTGAAGCCATATCGTTTATATTAGTATAAGAATGGATTTTTAAGAATTCAAACGTAGTTAAAAATGACTAGAAGTGATTTATAGCATCGGTCCAGAAGACTTGTTGGTTGTTTTTTGTTTATCCACCTGTTTTCTGACTCCTTGAATAATTTCTCTTTCTTTTATTTAAAAAAAAAAAAAAAAAAAAGCCTGCTGTTACTGAAACAAATAGGTACTGTAGAGCACTTGAGTCCCAGTCTTTGTTTTGCTGCCTGCATTAGGTGGGTTTAGGGGCCAGATGCACTGAACTTTGCAACAGACAGTCCTGGGACCATCTGTGCAGAGTTGGGGGGTGTCAAAGAAAGGCTGTTTGTGTAAGTCGTGGGAAACGTAGTGGCCTGCCTGCCAGTGTGCTACATGAATTGAACTAATTGAAGATTATACTCTAGAGCTTGCCGTAGCTGAGTGAGAGGATAATCCTTCATCAGCTGCAGTCGCAGCCAGTAATTGGAGCTTATTACAGGGAGGAGTTCCCCTGCAGTGCTGCAGAAACTGAGAGGCTTTAGTGTTTAATTACTATCTTTCAATAGAGATGGGAGGAAGGGAAAAAAAGAGGCCAGGGCAAGAAAGTCCGGGAATAAGGGGAGGGGCAGCAAGTGTAATGCAATTTCTGATAGCCTAGGCTAGACATTTAACAAGTGAGAGCGCCTTTTGTGTGAGAGAACAACATTCTGGAATGTATAATGAACCTCTGTTGTTTGTAATTAACCCCCGCGTCACCACAAAGTCTTTGTTTGGGATATTGTCTTAAACGGATTGTTTTCCACACCTCCGGTGCAGTTGAAAAGACTATAAATGTCTGATGACTTGCCATGTTCGTGACAACCTCACTTTTGAAAAGGTGCTTTGTTTGGGTATTTTTCTTTTTTCTTTTTTTTTTTTTTTTTTTTTTTTTTTTTAGTTTATTGCAGCCATGACTGGAGGTGACACTCCCATTTGTCTCCAGCTCCATATTCATATTGGAAACTGATGAAGAAGAATGTAAGGCCATACTCATATACGTCTGTGTAAAGTCAGTTGGATGATCCTGGACTTCTAGAAGTGAAAATGTGTATTTAGCTAAACAGAGATGCTACTAGGGTTTTATTATTGAGTTTTGGATTTTCCTGATATAAAATTCTTCTTTAGGTTAAAATTGGTGTGATGTGATACACCTAAAGTCCTCATATGTGCAATTTCTTCTTTTCCAGACACAGTTTTCCCTCACCCCAACTCCTTCAATATTGGTGTTAAATAAACAAGTCTTATTCAGGGAACTAAGATTAGCTACTCTGTTCCATAATCATCTGGATTATGGTTTGTGTAATAGTTTCCAAATGTTAATGATATCGAAAACAAGTTAAAGATGCAACTTAAGCAAGGCAATCTAAACCCTTTTCACCAGTTCAAGGATTGGGGACCTAATGGGCAGATCTGTCCATCTCACAGGCTTGTGTGTGTTGACGTGTCTCATTGCCTGTTGCTGTACTTTGAGAAAATAGTTTTGCTGGGTAATATAAATAGAACTGGCTGACATAATTCCTGAAATACTCTAGCTCCAGGAATGATATTGTCTCTGTCTGGCTGTATTTACAAAGCAGATTATATAAGCACTGTTCTACGAATTAACTGGTTGGTCATGCTATTCACAGCACTTATGGAGCAGAATGAATAAATAATGTACAACCAAGATACCTATCGGGGATTTACAGCATAGCTGATCTTTAAGTAACACAGATTCTTAATGGCCACTGATGATGGTTTATAGGATATTTCTGAGATCCTACCCTTCTCTTCCTCCACCGGCAACATGGACACTTGAGTCCATGCCCACAATGCTGGTCTTCCAGATGCTGCTGGAGATCCCACACTGCATCACAGATGGGGCACAAACTCATCATTATAATGGCCCAGAAATGTAAATCCTCACCAAAGAAGGGCGACTCTGGTCCTTCTAGGTCAGCTTCCACCGAGCCTCAGGGCTATTTGCCCAAACAGATAGCAGAAAGACACATGCCAGCAGCTGCAGGCAACTTGCCCTCTAAAGAGGGCAAGCGGGAGCCAGGCAGGCACATAAGAGCACTGACCTTTGGTGGACATGTGAGGCATGGCAGCAGCACAGTGGGCAAGTGGGAGTTGTGAGGAAGGCATTGCTGAGGAGAAACAAGGGCCATGCTATCCATGGTCTGAACTGGTTCTGATACAGCTACAGGCCTGATGCAGCAGCAAACCAGCTTTCTGAGGGTCATATGGGGCTATGTTCTATCTTGCCCCTCAGCTGCAAGCCACAGAAGAAAGGCAAGGTGGGGCAGACCCACAACAGGTTGAGGCAGAGAAGTGGGTCAGAGTCCAGACAGCACTGCCTATAAATAAAGATAATTCCTTTTCAGGTTTTTTCAACCATATTTGCCTGCATGTTGACCACCTAAAGGCAGCTCTCTTGGCTGGCAGGTGGCAGAAAGCAAAGGGGGGCACATCCCAGTGGACACAGCAGTGTACTGCACTGTACTGCTATGACTTACTTGCTATAGCATTCTTGGAATAGGGGCAATACTGCTTATTTATTTTAACACCAGCACAAGATTTTAGAATTAGTTCCTTTTGCTTGTGCAAATTGCACAAATGGAAGTTTGTTTCTTTAACGTAAGTCTGCTAGAAAAAAATACATTAGGCTAGCATTGTTGTGATGTTACAGAAGCTATAAAGCAAGCCTCCTGCTAGAAAAGTATTGCAAACCTCATTATATATGTTTGCCTGTTGACAGATTATTCCCTTTCTGCACATATATAGAATGGGGTAGAGAAGAAGGCATGTCGGTGGTTCTCTAATATGTCACAAGCAGATAAGGTCAGAATTAAATACGACTATTAAGTAAAGACAATATCCCTGGAAAAGTATATGCATCTTTCCAGAGATGATTACTTCTGAAAACGTGTATTGTGAATATATTTAAGTTTTAAGCTTGCGTTTTTTTTATTGTGCATTTTCTTTTACTTAGACACACAGCCAAGTACTCAACTGTGTGCCTAAGACCTATGGACTTCATTAGAATGTAAGTATGCATTCAAATTCATTAGATCTCTAGACTATTCATTAATTATTTTCCTTGTGGCATCAGATAACTAGCAAATAGCTGGGAAAATTTACCATGCCATGAAAAAACCCCCACCTTTATTTTATAAATAGCTGTTGGGAGGTATGAAAGCTGTCAAAATAATGAAACAGATCAAGAATTCACAGTACAAATTTTTGTATCAGAAGTAGAAACACAACCAGTGACCTTTTTGAAAAGAAAGAAGCTCTTTATTTGTCTCTTGTTACTGAACACAGGCAACAATGACCTAAATGAGACCTGCTGAGTGCAAACAGAAAACAAATGCATAGTGGGTTTCTAGCAACAGCCACTCTCTGATGTTTAATTGGAAATTGTTAAAAGCAGAGAGTTACCAATTTATTTTAACAAAATAGCATCACAGACTCTTACTAGTTTCAACCTTGGCACCTGTTGAGTAGCTCTTACCGTGAAACAACTAATTTAGCATCAACACTGACTGAGTAAATATCAGGCCACAACCTTTTTTATTAACTACAAATATCCAAACACACTGGTGTTCAGTACGCAAATACGGTATCTGATATTCTGGGAGATGCTATTCCTTTGGTACAATGAGATGGAAGGAAAGGAAGAGATTCCAGTCTACCAGGACCTGTTCATCTCCAATCTCTTTTCCCCAAAGCTGTAGGACAAACACTGTAATAGCTGCAATTGCTAACTGTCCAAAAGAAAGATAGCCCTAGGCACTGTAGTGGTAATAAGCATACAGAAAGAAAAGTAATCAGAAATGTGACTTAAAATTGATGCCATGAGGAGCACACACACAAAAAAAAAATCCCTGGAAAAGCAAGCATGCAGCTAAACCATAACATGGCAAAATTGGCTAGAAAGAATTAGCTAAAAGGAATCATGCTCAAACCAAACAGGCTGGAATAAGGCTAAGCAGAAACCTTCCTGGGTTTGCTAGGAGGGTTGCCTGAGTAGCTGATGACTCGGATCTTTTCTCACTACAGACAATTATTTTGCCAGTCCATCCTCCATCCTTTTCCTCATGCCAGCCAAGAGAATGTTGAAATTATATATATGATATATGTCTCTGTGTGTATGTGACATTTATATATGTAATACATATAACTTCAATGACTTCAGTTTTGGACACAATTTAATCTGATTATACCAATAATAAAGGATGGAAAAATCAGTCTATTCTCATTCCTAAAAAGCATAAATGGTCCTTCAAAAGTATCTACAGATAGATATAATAAGCACCTTTACAACCTGTTTAGAGAGAATTAGCCTTTATGCAAATAACCTTTTTAAAAATGTATTTATCCTGTTTAACATAGCATTTGCTTTGCAATTTTTAAATATCTAAATGTTTTTGTTCAAAATCCAGGAAACTTGTAATAAGCAGGTATTTTATAACTTGCAATACTTTTCTTAGATTTCAGTAGCTTTTAGGAATTACAAGTTGCTAGATGAAAAGAAGTAATATTCTAGTTATGAATTATAAGTATAATAAAGAGTAGTAATGATACCTTCTCTTGCCTCAGACAGGACCTGAGACAGGTCTTATTCAAACAGTAGTAATTTGTTTAGATCTATGGCAATTGCACTATTAAGCTGACACTTAATACACTAATAAACAGCAAACATTAAATGAAGGGCATAATCACAGTTTGTTCCAGAAATCTGACTGACAGAGGAAGAAGCTAGGCAGATCAGCTCATAGGCATGGAAGTTGCATATTTGTCCCTGCCCTTAAACTTATGTGATAAAGACAGAAATGTCATCTTTTTAAACAATATGTTTTTAATTATGATTTCTAGTTTTTATGGTTGTAGAGAAAAAAGTTGAACCAAACATTGACTTGTTTCTGAATATACAGATAGTAATAAAAAAACTGTGCAAGATACTTATTTTTACATCTCTAATTATTTTTAAGTCATCATATTTTGAAGATTGCCTGGTACTTTTTAGTACTTATAGTTGGTAACACCAGAAAACTGAGGCCATGTGGAGCCACTTCAGTAAGTCTAAAATGTGCGAACTACAATAACGTCTCATCCAGGATGTTGAGTCTTTGTTTACTGGCCTTGTCTTCCTCCTTCATTGCGAATCTTCGACATGAAGGTTCCTTTCTCTGGACACTCTTTTGTTTGCTTGTTCGCGTTACAACTCTCTAGCTGAGAATTGCCTTAAACAGGGCTAATGTGACAAGGTTTTCTTTCATCCTTTTTTTTTTTTTTTTTCTTGCAAGGCCTTAAAATTGGCTATTCCACCTTCTTTCAGTACCACAGAAACTGTGCGGTACCTCCTGTTTTTTCATCCGTTGCCTGTTTGTTCCCCTGCATTATGTCACAGCAAACATCTGAACCAGGCCTTACAACATTCAGCTATGAGCTGCTGCTGCTTAAGGTGATTCCATAGCAATCAAAAACAACCAAAAAAACCACTCCAACCTGGTTTAGTAGTTCATAAGAGAGCATAACTGCTCTTCAGTAATGTCCTCGGATTCATTTCAAAGCTGTAAAAATGCAGTTTAACCTTTCACTGGCAATATAGCCATACTTCTTCTGAGAGATTATTATATACTACAAATTTAGGGCCCTGGTATATAGAGCCCTTCTATATCAAGGAGCCAGTAGGACTCCAACCCATGAGTAGTGGCCAAAATTTACAACCTATTCATAAGGATCTCTTATTGGTCATAAACTAGTTCTCTGCAAGAAGTCAGAAAACATATAAACATAGCATTACCACTAATGAAATGTTGATTTATGTGGGGGGATCTTTTGCTATCTGTAAGATATAAAAGCAGCAGCGTATAGGATCAGTATGCCAAATTTATTAGGTGGTTTTAAAAGCTCCCACCCTCCTGAAATAATTACTAAAATTGCAAGAAAGTCACTGCTCTCTAATTTAAAAATATTATGTCACAGTGATATAGCTGAGAAAATACACATATTTATTAATCTGGCTCATTTAATTCTATAAATTTTCCTGGAACATTGCCTTAATCCTCAAACTCCCTTTGGCTTACTGACTGCACAGTCAGAGGTTTCTGTTTATAGTGACTGCCCTGTTAAATGACATTAAACTGAATTTTCGGCCTGATGGTATTTAACCAGGAAGGGTCAGTAAATTCCTTTTACTAGTATCAACTACCACCAGAAAAAAAAATTATCAGCCAACCATTAAAAAAATAATAATTAGGCTACACCTAAAAAACTTTAAATAAGTGCATTTTAACAAAAGCATACTGCAGGGTGGGATGGAGATGGACACAGATAGTTTGATTATAAATGTGTGGTTTACATGGTAGTTACAACTCTCCACTATGTAAAGCATAGGAACTTTATCTTAGCCTTTTGATATGCAGTTCACCAACATATCTGGAGCTGTCATTCTGAAAATGATCACTGCTTGCTGCATTTTTCTACATTCCTATTCTTTTGCCTAGGAAGTAGTATAATTTCTTGTTTTCCCAACAAGATAATTCCATTTTATTTATAAATACATTTCAACCATACAACCGATACCTTAATCTTCCTGGCAGACTTCCTGGGGCACAGGACATGTCGCTAGGCATCGGCTTGGGAACTAAGAGACTGGCAGGCAGCTCAGTGCTTGATTGCAGCTTTTTTGCCCAACCCTAAGTAAATACTTCTAGTAAGTACCACAGAAGGCTCAGGGCAAGATTTGGGTAACATTTTAGGTAACCAGTATTTAGGACTGAGCTCTCTGTTCAAATTCATTCAAATGTCAAAGAGATGCTAATTCAGAGCAGGCTGAACTCACTGACCACTTAAGATTTGGTGGAACATGGATGCAGGCTTTGGTTGCAGACTTTGGTCCAGAGATACAATGGAAAATTATACTGAACTTCCGAGGCTTACAGTTTTGACCTAGCTGATTGTTTTGACTGGCTAAAAGAATCAAGAATTTGGGATTATAGCATTTAACTCATAAGACTGCTTAAAAATTTATTGTTTATTAACCAATTAAAAATTCTTTAAGCTCTTACGGTGTCCTAGAGTGGCTGAGCTGCTGTAAACTCCTAAGGAGACTTAAGTGTTTGTAATGTCTTAGCATAGTTAAGATTTCTTCTCTCATTAAAAAGACTTAACAGTGCTAAGGTTCCTTAAATATTTAACAAAGCTTATATGCAATGTAGGCGTTGCTGATTTCCTTCTTCATTTCTAAACAAGGAAAATCAATGCAAAGAATTGTGCAACATGAATTTGAGAGATCAAGCTCTTACTTGAGAAACTCAAGAAGTGACGTTAGCCTCAAAGTTAGTTCAGGCATGATGACTGTGTATACCATTTTCTTTGTGGAACAGAAACCTTTATTGAGTGGTTCAGGGTATACCATAAGACGTAACTCTTCTGTGTTTGTAAATTACCATTACGTTGAATGACTTAATTTTTTTTTTTTTTTAATTCCTGACCATAAAGCCCCTCATTTTTTTAACTTAGTATTCCACTATTTTGTTTTTCTTGCGTTTATATATGTACCTAAATTATTAAAATATTCATTAATTTATGAACGTGTTAATCCTATAGAGTTAAGCATATGCTTAACTTTTACACAGGTAAATAACTATAAAGCCTTTGGATGAGAGAGACCTAAGTTAGGACAGGCTGCTCAATGGCACTGAGTCCTTTCTCCTCTAGTTCAGGGCACTTTAAGTTAATAATAAAAGTTTATTTCAAATTGTCTGTATGCAAAAACAAAGATTATTTGATGCTTTAAGTGTGTAGATCTTTCATGCACTTATAAGAGGAGAGAAACAAGAAAAGAATAAAATTACCTCTAGGAGAGCAGGATTTGTAATTTCTATACTGTTCTCTGATTTTATTTCTCTTCAAATATTCACTGGTGTCAATGCCGGTTGCAACTGGTAGCAGGTTCACAAATCAAATGAAGGTCTCATCCTACAACTGTTCTTTCATGAATGAAGCCCTCTTTAGAGTTTCTAGGTGTCCAGTACAGGTAAGAATGGAGTAAAATAGGATCCAAAAGAAAATGGACTTGGAGGGGATAACAGCAAAGTCTGTGGTGAAGTCTCCTGCTCTTTCCATCCTAAATGAAATACCTTGGCTCTTGAAGTAAAAATCGCGTTAAGAATTTAATAAATATATAGATCATATTGATATATGGCAGCATAATGCAGATAACTGGTGAGAATGTTAGTTATATGTGTTACTAGGGGAATGGCTTTGTGGTAACAGTGCTATCATTTAATGAATGTGCACATTCAGACCTCTCAGTTTGTCCATCTATAATTTAATGTATGAAGGGACTATGTTTTTTGGAACTCTAAAAATTTTCTTCTCAGGCTGATGTTTCATAAAAAAATATTTGGTTGTTCATTTTGACTTACTTGAGCAAGGAAGTAAATAATTTTAAAATACTGTTGAGACTTCTGCTGTTCCTAGCTTATGCTTGACTTTTCTTTAAAAGCATCCAAATTGGACATGATTGAAAATTGTATTTGTTCAATTAAAAAATTCTGATTCTACTCCTAATGGATAAAAAAGTGCAGTTACCAGTACGATTCACTGACAGTTCTTTTGGATCTTCCAGATGAAAAAAATCTATCCCATAATGCAAAGTAGCATTGGGATGATTTTTAAAGACGCTGTGATATATGCAAACACTATTACAGTGGCCACAAACTGAAAAGCCTGCACTCTTTCCTCTTTATGCAAGATAGCCTTTGTAGGAAGGGAGGACAAAATATTATTTCTGAAGCAGCATTTTGTGGAAAATGTAGTAAAATGGCTTTTCTCCTTTCTTTGATTTATTATTTCAGGGTCTTTTGTGATAGATGATATTATTTTGAGAAGATAACTTGTAATGTGTTTTCACCCACCTGGTCCAAAAGATTCATATAAATATACTTACCTATATGCAACTGAGTAACAAGATGGGATGACAGTCATACTGATGGGTAACAAACCTCCTCTACAACAGTCACCCTTCCATGGTTCCTAAACTGCTTGGTCTGCCAAATAGCTTTCTTGTCTTTCATAGGAATTAGCTGAGGCTAAAAGCATTCACAAATTTCAGATGCCCGGTTCAAGGTTCCTGAGCTTCAAGAGTTCATAGCTGTATTGTTGCACTTTAGATGCCTAAGCTGCTGCAATTCTCAATTACTTTAGCTCCAGCTGTGACAGCTCTGCATTTCCTCAGATCATGTTCTTGAATCTCCAGTCAGAAAAGAAGCACTACATGATTAGGTGTCTAGCTGTGGAGATGATGATGATGATGATTTTATTTCCACCATATAGGACCTCTAAAGCAGAAGCAGATGTAGTTCTTTATCCTCTAATTTCCATCACTTCTGCAGTACCTCTCTGCAGCAAGTACACTCTATGGCTCTGCCCTGAACTCAAGGCCTACAAACTACCCCTCTCCATTCACAATTTTCTGTTACCACAACATACCAGACATGTTCAGTTTCCGAATACTTGTGGGTGATGCTAAAGCATGCAAGGATATATCCCAGCTGTCCTAACGCCATCCAAAGTTGAATGTGAATAAGCACTGATATGTGGTACACTGTCTGTCTTTAATGGCTCAGCAGGATGCTCATTTTTATCTATTTGTGGCAGAATGAAACAGCTGTGAATCTATCAGCAGAGCATTTTGTCCTTCATGATGGGCAGTCACTCAGAGCAGTGCTGTGAAGCTGGAGAAAACACAAGCATGTGGCTGACGTGATTCATGCTATAATTGTATCTCTTTTTAAATGCATGTGGCATTTCTGTAGGATGCATATGAGGAGACAACATAATGGGTTTATAGGATTTTTCAGTTTGACCAGCAATAGTTCCAGAATTTCCACATGCAAAGATAAGTTTTCAAGAACTTGTGTAGAAACTCACCCCAAACCTCTTGAACCACAGCGTTTGTTGTAATACCTGAGCTGAAATGAGCCATGATTGCTACTTAGAAGTTGGTCCTCACATTCTTCACCAGATCTGCAATGAGTTCATTTGTTGCTTGCAAGTAAAATGTTGGGCTGATAGCAGCTAAATATTTACTACTCTGACAACACAGGCTTTTCATTTGCATCAGGTGCCTTTGTAAAATAACACAGTAATGCTCTGGACTCAGTTGGAGTGATTGTGTCTGTATGTTGCCTCTCTGAAGAAACCAGAGGTTGTTAACCATAAAAGGAACTAAAAAGCATGACGACTGTGCCAGGGCTTCATGGAACACAGGGGCAAAACCAGCAAAGAATACCAAAATAGGAAGCAATTGCAAGTTATACAATTCAAAAAACAAGTTCAGATAAGCTGGGATTTTGTTCATTCTTTATGACCAGCCCTTATAAGAACTTTGGTGCCCATCATGATTCTGGGGATCCTGCCTGTCTTTTTTTGTCATGGCTTATGAACCTGAATATCCCAGGGAAGTCACAGTCTTAGCAAACTGCTATTTTGTGGTTGCAGAAAAGTGATGGCTTGTATACTTGAAAGGCTGGTGGCAAGACAGCCTTGCCTCTCAAAATCATTTGGATATCAAAGTTGAAAACGCCATGTGTGTGCCATATGTGGGTTGTTGAGCGCTGCAGTCTTCCCTTGTCCCTACAGACTCAACCAAAATCAGTCCAGTCCAGGTTTCTCTTCCTAGTTGATTCCCTTTGTCTGTAGGCATTGCAGCTGCTGCTGCAGGGCTAGGTCTTGTTCTTCCGATTTCTGAATTAATCAGCTTCTTCCTTTTGTGTCAGCAGCAGCAGGTCACTGAAAGGACTGGAGAGACACATACCATGTTTTCTGTTCACAAATATGCCCCAGTAATGCCCAGACCAGAGACGAAAAACTTGTCAGTGTGGATGTAATTGCCAGTGATGGTTGCTGCTGGCACTGAAGTCCAGATTTGGGGTCAAGAGGAATCCTCCCCCGTGTCAAATTGCAAAGGACCCTTGGCCTCCCCTGTAGCCTGCAGTTCGCCCAGCAGTCTGGTCTTTAGGTCACCTTGAAATTGTATTCAGTGGCTATATTAGCAATTCCTTCCCACCTCTTTCTCCAGCTTCTACTGATTTCTTCCTGTATCAAACTGGCGTAACGGCTTTAATCTCATGCTTCGTGTTTTCAGTGTGTTGTAATAGAGCATTATAATAGAGTGTTCTGGGGCCAAGGGCTTGCAGGAGCACATGCCAAGATTGTCTGCAGAGCTCTTGGACCTGGACATCTACTGTACATTTGCCATGGTTGCATGGGACTGAAGTCAGTCTGCTAGGCAGTTCTTTCCAATCCCATGTTGTAGTAAATTCACATAGGCCACAATTTTTCAAAATCTTATAAGTAGCCCATACTGGCTTGATTTTCATGGGGGAAGTAAAAAAAAAAAAAGTGTAATGCCTAACAAAACGATTCCTTCCTGCCAATTTCAGGGCAGTGCATGAGAGCAAGTGAGCTTTGCAGTGAAAATGTCTTTGTCTTTTTACGTTCCTTCCCTCCCCCCCCCCCCCCCCCACGAGTGACACAGAATGTTTTTCCCCTACCCTCACTCTTGGAAATAGTTGTATTTTTTTTAGCTGAAATTTTCCAACACATCTCAGCTTGAGGCACAGACATTGCATGGAAAATTTCAGCCCAAGTATTTAATGTTTGGCAAAGTTATAAGCAACTGGGACTTAAAATGGGAAGAGTTTGGCAATCTAGGATGTGCTAACAGCCTTCTTTCTAATGAACATGCTTGTACAAAGGCTATTAATATACTCAAACTAGTTTGAAAGTCAGAATAGACCAAAAACTATGTTGGTGTCCTGTCTGAACTTTCTAGTCTTTATGGAAAAGTACTTTGAAAAATCATTGGAAAGCAAAGTTGTATGACTAAAACAGATATAAATCTAACTATAATTTTCTGGTAGGCTTAATAGTTGAAATATTGTCTCCAGCTTCAGTGGTGATATTACCAAAATGCAGTGTAGCGCTAGAAAAGCTACAGAAAAGGAAATTGAGAATGATCCCCAGAGATAAAGGAATGTGCAAGATGGAGTAAAGTAATTTGCATAAAAATTGTTAGATTGGTATTTAATTGAATTATATTGGATCTTACACTTTATAGATAATGTCAGTTTGAGTTACTATTGTAGGTTATTATAGACTAGTGTATTATTAAAAACAAATATATTATTGAAACAAGTTTTGACAATGTGCTTACCTGGTAAAGTCATCTTTTTAAAGCACTCATGCTTTCTAGTGCAGTGAAATACGATAGCACTAAATAAAACCTGTTAAATTTGTGGTTTCCATCATTCTTGTTATAGATCTCTCCCATAGGTGCCTAGAATATGTTTCCAGCTGATTCAGTCTTGTGCAGCAGGCCAAGTCACGTTACAATTTGGTGGATATTGTTGATTGATGCTGTATAATTATAGTATAGTCAGTCCTTTTCTCCCCGCCACCTTGTTGTTCAGCCATTAAACTAATACTGCCAGGTTAAAAACACCATGTTTTTAAAGCTTCTTGCATGTGTGTTAGTAGCACTATTCTGGCATGTTAAAATGGAAGAATGCTAAATAATCTAATACATATCCCTGCATTTATGCTGTTTCTGTTTGTGGAGCCGATTAATTAGAAAACTGAAAGTACAGTATTTGCCACAATGTGGTACAGATTTGGTCTACCAAATAAAAAATATTGCCTTATGAGACAAGCTTTTACTGTATCACATCTAAGCAATTGTACAATGCTCTATTCTGGGCTGCCTTAACTCCTGTAATGATTGGTTTAAGCCACAGTGCAGAAGAAAAAATTAAGTGCCATTTTAACATGTATAACGATGTTATTTGCTGAAAAGTTAAGCAATGTTTTTTTTAATCTAGCTGCAGAGGTTTTGACATTCTATTCTCTAAGTAGTGATTTTATCATCTTCCTATTCACTGGTGATATCCTCAAGAGTTGAAAGTTGTACTTGAGTTGGACCTGTAAGATAATAAATTAATAGAGAAATTTCAATATTTGTGTATGCTGTATGATTATTAGCCAGTGGTCACTATATTACCGTCCTTTCGCATTAAAAATAAACCAGCAACGTCTGTGCCTACACTTTTAATCATTCTCATCCTCGGTTTTAATCTTCTGGCTCCCTTTGATTCCACGTCAGCACTGATGAAAATCATGCAGATCTTTACCCATGCAGCAGTTAGAAAATCTGATGCTTTGGGTATATTCTTAATCTCAGCACTCCCAAACAGTGACCTTCCTTATGGGTCACAATATTCTAGTCCCTCTCGTGACACACTATACGTTGGAGTGGATCCAGCTATAATCAGTTTAGCAGTGTGCTGACTGTTCTGAATCATGCCAAATGCATAATAGTTAATGACTGTAGCAGCCACAGAATGCTGATGCTTCTGATTTTTCTGATCTTGCTAAGTTCTTTTTAATGTTTCTATTTACTTGCTTGTAATTGTAGGTGGTTTTTAAACAAAAGTTTTTCAGTTCTGATTTTGTCTCCAAGAATCTTGATAGATTGTGAGCTCTACCAGGATATTTTGCTGTGTGGCTTATCTACATAGCCAACTTGGGGGGGGAAGATTATAAAGGCTGAGCATGGAGTTTATAATAAACCTACCGAGATAGAGATTTTGCTGTTATTTCCATTAGTAGGTTTCAAAGTGATGCAACCCTTTGAGGCTGAATGAAAGCAGTGCTGGAGAAGTCTAGATAGGCTGGACCTATGGCCCCAACTGTGCAGGCAGATCTGCTCAGGTGGACCTCTATAGCCTGCTAAAGCCCCTTGATATCTGTGGTTTTTCACAGAGGTGTAGAAATCCACCTGCTTGGCTCAGCTTGCCAATGGCCCTAAGAGAGTCGCAAAGTATACACATATATGCAGAAACTCTTATGAAAGTTAGGAAATGGTATAAACAGACTGTTCTGTTCTGCTTCATCATTTTGGGAATTAAGAACTGATCCTTTCCAAAAATGCATAGATGAGGATTCTCTTACTCCTCCTGAAACAGACAGCAAGTCAGGAAGGGAGAAAAAGGAATAAACCAAAAGAGTTTTCTGGGCCATTTTGCATAGTGTAGGGTGACATCAGGTCAAGTTGAAAACAAATGGAGAACTTGCCCTGATTGCTGCTTCAGAAATTAGCAGTATTTCGCTTGCTTAGTCTCCTTGGAAACGCTGGCAGGTACATGGGGAATTAGGGGCTCTCTGGACCAGAGATGGAAAAAACAAGACTGCGAATGACCTCGTAACATTGGTGTTTAAGGCACTGAGGGGGAGGTCTGTATTCTAGTTGGTGGTCAGAAAGCAAGCTTCTGTTTTCTTCTAAATGAAGTTATGATCAAATACTCTGTTATCTGCAGGACTGGGTTAAAAGGTGAAAGCCTCTTTCTCTCTGGGCTTTTTTTTTTTTTTTTAAAAAAAAAGGTATGATCTACCACACTTTTTTTTTTTTTTTTGAAAGAAAACATTGACACCCATACTCATGAAAAAAGTTTGGGACTTTTCTGTTGCAAATTGTAAGGTGTCCTCACTATATACACCTTTCCAGTTAGTATTTCTAATGTTAGCTAGTTTACCTATTCAGTTGGAACCTGATTACTGGTCGGCCATTCCAAGTTGGCCTGAACTGTGTACAGCACTTAGTTGCTCAATTACAGTCAGAGACTCTTGTGTAGCCAGGTGTCAAAAAAGTAAAAATGAGTCGCATGTAATCCAGAATTGCAATACATTATTCTTTTGTTGCTAGCTACTAATTCCAATGTGAGGTGCTGAAGTCTGTTTTCACACATTTGCTTTTAGTCAACAAAAACTATGCGTATGTGATGAGAAGTTAATCATGTATGATGCAGGGTGTCAGATCTCATTGACATTATCTATTTTAACTTTACATCTGTTGCTGGGTTTTGCAAATTTTTCTTTAAATTTGAAGGAAAAAGAATTAATGAAAAATGATGATAACCTAATACATTCACCTATGTAATTCTCCTTGCCTAAATTATTGCTTTTCAATAGCAAGTTTTCTTTAAGTATGGCAATGGGGTTTTGGCATGACACAATGCATAATTCTTATGTTTCTCCTTGTAAAATTCCATTATGTTCATCATTTCCAGCTGATCTTCCAAAGAAATTTTGCTCTTGGTTTCCATTTCATAAGTACAATGAAGCCAGTGCCAATAGCTTGTGATTATCTAGCTTGGTACAATAGCTATGGTCTGGTTTTCCAACCTTGGGAAATAACTGAAACAATACTGATTTGCCTAAAGGCAGCCAGTTTAACAGGCACCACAGTCAAGATTCTAGTAGCTTTCTAAGTTTTGGGGTTTGTGGTGGGTTTCCCCCCCAGTTTATCTGCCATATATGTAACTTTATTAAAAATAAGGGAAAAGATAATATATGGTTTTAAGATCTTTTTTACATGTGATTTCAGAATGGAAAATTTGGAGCTGTTAGTGTCATGAACTATTTCAAATAATTTTTTAAGAAATATTGCTGTTCTCTTCTGTTTCCTGAGATGGTGGCTTAGCCAGATATACCAGGTAAATGGTCATTTCCACAGTTAGATAAAAGCAGCAGTTTTTCTCTATTCACATTAATTTCATTTTTACACCATAGAGTCCCTTGACTAGGTTTGATTTGGAAGTGACCTGTAGCAAGTGAAGAAAAATGGGGTGGAAGTTACTAAAGGAAGCTTTTAAGAGAACTGTCTGCTGTGTCTGTGCAGCATAATTTCTACATGGCTTGCTCCGACTTCCAACCAGGAAGGGGGGTTGATGATACAGAATGGCAGTATGGCTCTTTAAGGCAGCCTTAATCTTAATCTCTGAGCTGCCTAAGGATGGCTCAACTCTTAAGGACTTGCATAAATGAAAACAGCTTAACACTGAAGAGAATCTCTGCTACCCAAAATTCACATCCATTTGAGCTATCATATAAGCTATTGGTGGAAATGTGAACACTCCAGCATTGGTTATGAAATTACATTTTACTCAAAAAATTCTCTCCTAAATTAGAGGTGGCATTTTCTTCCTTACTATAGATTAAAAATGTCATGTACATTAGATCTAACTTTGAGATAAAAATGCAAGCCACCAATGTGTATCATTCAACTAAAGCTATATTGAACCTATGCTTACATTTGAAAAAAATCGCAAACTCAGAAAGAAATCCTTTATATAGGACATAAATACAGAGAAGGTCAGGCTAAAGAAACTTAAAGTAGTGAGCAAATGATAAATAGGACTGAAATTTGATTTTAACAATACAATTTTCTATTTACTGTAAGACATAGATAAATATATAGAACAGGTAGCAAAAAAAGTAGCAAGCAGGGTGGTACGTGTGCTCATAGCTTAATATATTACTATGAAATTCCAACTACCCATTTTGTGTATAAATAAATAATGATTCGGCTAAACCAAGATTAAAGGCTCTACACAATTCTTGCTAAAATAGATTGTACTTCGCTATTTGAATGCTGTTAGCAGAATTTTTGTTGTTTACTATATTAATTTCTTCAAACAAATGATTAATGTCACATTTCTGCAATCCTGAAAGGACTTCCAGGGGCTTTATGTACACACTACTTTCAACAGGCAAAAAAGTGGAGGCAAACTTAGTCTGAATAAATGAATGAAGACACTTTTACAAATGACAATGAACATGGCTTTTAAAATATTAGGCCTTTCCGTACCACATGGTAGAGCAAAACAATGTTGATATCTAGGTTAAAAAAAGGCAGTGTGGAAAACATACTGATTTGACATCTCTAATGCTTTCACATTTCTTGTTTGGTAAGATAAGAGAGTCCTAGAATATAACAATGAGTATCTTAGGTTTTCAGATTGATGTACAAGTCGTGACTAATTCTTATCTTTTATCTGTACACACAACATGCACACGAGCATCTAATCAGCAAAAAGTAAATACTAGTATCTTCAATACAAAACATTGCCAATTTATTTATAAAGTCTGTAAGATTTCAATTATACCTATGCTTTAAAAAATTTTCAGTGTATCTGTATTTCCCAGTCAGAAGTGAAAGCTTCCTTTATACAGTTCTCTCCATGTGTAGATACCTAAATCCACTTGAACAATTTTGCCTTGTGAATTGGGAATTAGCTTTTCCCTGCACACTGAAAGGTTTTACTCCTAGCATTTAATCACTCCAAAATAGATATTGAGAGAGAAGTTGCATAAATTATATATTTAATAAATGAAATAAGAATAAAATAATCTGATTGAAAACAGACTGAAGCTTGATTAAAGGAGGCAAGAGCTACATTTCACCTAGACCATCATAGTTTGGAAGACTGCAGGGTACTTTAAGGATGCCATACCAGTAAGCTACAACTGTGCCCCAATTTATGAACTATGAAAACAACATTCTTTTTAAGTTTTTTTTTCTTCATGTTTCAGATAAGTTCTCTTAGAAGTTCAGCATATATTAAAAATCACTGTTAAAAAAAAATCTATTACTGTCTTAAGTATTTTTTCTTTTATTCTTACATTCTAAAATTGATTTTCTTGAAAAATACTTTTTTAATTACTGCTACATGGATTTCATTCTGAGTACAAAGAACCTGACCTAAGTTTTTACAGATTTAGTGTGAAACTCTATTGACAGATGCGTTGGGTTGAAAATGAAAGGACAATCACTTCATCTCTTTGGGATTGGATGCAAAAGGCGAATGAAATACACAGGAAAATACCATTGCTTGACATCCTTATGGAGCTTTGAATAAAGTAATTTGATTAATCCTTTAATATGATGCATTCAGAATAGAGTATCATATTTTATTTTATCTTATCTTTGTCTAAGTTAGACCAGGGCTCACTGACTAAAACTCCTCCATTCCACTATTGTAGGGTTTGCTTGTCTCTGTTAGGCTGCCGTTCTTTAAGCTAAAGTGGCTATATCTTGGAGGTGACATACTTAGTTGTATATAAACCCAGGTCCTGAAAATAACTGAAGAGTGTTAGGGAATAGCAATCAGTAGCCCACGGTCAGGGCCATGTCTTGTAAACTGGTCTAGGAATAAAGGTGCTGCATAAATGTAAGAATATTGTTTTTCAGATGAGCTTGCTTTCTTTAATAGGAAATACATTAAAGAACCTTTCACAGTCTCTTCAGTGTGCAGCAAAACGAGAAAACCCCCGAACTATCCTTTAAGTGTGTGGGGGGTAAATATCACAAAAATGAGTATTCTGTTGTGGTGACTGACTTTGTAAATTACTTCCCCCATTACCTAGCTGAAAACCGTGCTACTGCCGCAGGCCCGCCCTCCCTTCGCCCGCAGACGGCTGTGGACGCGGTGAGGGGAACCCGGCTCCCCGCGGGGAACGCGGCTTCCACGAGCGGAAAGCCACGCCGCCAGCACGCGAAGTGTCTTGTAACGGCGCTCGGGATTACGCTAAACTGCCGTATTAACCTCCCTCAGATTTAATTTCGGTTTCCCGAGCGCTCATCCCGCCCGCTCCCCGCCTGCGCCGCCGCGCCGGCCGTTGCCCTCGCGCCGCCGCCGCGCCAGCCCAACGGCCGCTCTCGCGCCGCCGCCGGCCCGCCCGCGGCAGGTGCACGGCGGCGCTGCTCTGTGCCACCCGGCGCGGGGCCGGGCCGCCGGGCAGAAGCGTCCGCGCTCCCCCGCCCGCGCGGCTGCCGTGACTGACGCCGAGCCGGAGGTGAGTGAGGCGCGGGCAGGGTCAGCCCCTGGGCTACTCGGGGGGCTGCCCCCGGCGCCGCTGCGGAGGTGAGCGCGTTCGTCCCGCCCGACCCCGCCGAGAGGGTGGGGGACGGGACACGGTGATCCGTCCGCCTGTGCGGTGGCGAGCTCTGCCGAAACGTTCGCTGTTCCTAAGTGGGGAAAGGAGGGCGGTGAGGCTGGCTGTGCAAGTAATTAGTAACGAGCGTGAGGAAGACCTTTTTTTTGGCGGGGGGGGGGGCGGGGGGCGAACACAAGAGCGGGGCTGCGAGTGCTTGCTCGGGGCGCTGACAGACCGGCGGGGGCGGCGGGAGCCCCGAGCCCCGGCTCAGGGTTCTGGGTGTCGGGGGTGGTGGCACTTCCTAGCCCGCAGTGGCGAGTGGGGAGGGAGGCTGGGGCGGGGGGGGTTATGGCAGTTCCCCACCCTCCCCGGTGCTGGCGAAGTGCCGCGGAGAGTGGCGAGGGGCGAACAGGCTCGGCTGAGGTGTGGAAGGTCCCTCGCGTCCTGCTGAGCTGCCTGTGGAGGTGGCTTGTTAGCGGGCACAGGGTTAGAAGGAGCTCGGAAAGCCCTCCCCAAACCCAACGACCCAAACAAAAAAATGCCTCCCCCTCAACCAACCCCCTAAAAAATAAAGGTATAAGAAGAGGAAGGTGTCTTTTCCTCGGAGGGGGGGAGTGGGGCTGAAGAGAGTGCCTGCAGCTCAGCCCAGGCTGTGCGGGAGGCCCGACGGAGGGAAGGGGCAGGTGGGAACTGGCAGGGGGTCAGGGAGCAGCAAGCAGACTGTGGCACAGTCCTCGTGGCTGGGGAGGGAGACTATGCCTCAGGTGTCGTCTCTCTCCAGGTGGGGGGGGGATAAAAGGACTGGGAAGAAGGGTGGGGAAGGCTTGAGGAAGGGTCTTTGCTGGTAGAAGAGGGCTGTGTGGTGGTGGGAGGGTGTGAAGAAGCTATTTGTGATGGGGGTGCATGTAGGAGTGTAAGCTGACTGTGCCAGGTGATGAAGGGCAGGGAAACAGATGTGTGTGGCATCCTTTGCTAGGGAAATTAAGGAGTGACAAGGTTGACAGCCAGTAGTAATTTTTTTCTTCTGGATGGCCTGATTACCTACTTTGGATAAGTTAAGGTTGTCATATACTAGTTGATCAGAAGTGGGACTTCCTTTCTGAGCTTTAACTTGGTCAGGTGGGGTGGAGAGGGAGAAGTGCGAGGAATTAATTGTCAATGACATTTAACTTTCACTTTTTTCTTAATCTCTCCCTCTTCAGGCAGCCCTTTGAATTAATAAATCTGAACACATTTGTAACTCCTAAGTAGCTGCCAGCAGCGTAGGAGTAATTCTTTTTTGATTCATTCATTCTTTCTATTTTTTTTTTAAATGGGACTTCACTTTGCATTTTGAAGGCTGGTTTTGATCTGTTTATCCTTCTCGCAGAAGAGGTTCAATGATGAAAAATATTCATTCAGTTCTATGGGGCTCAGTAATGAAGTCTCTCCTAAGCTATTGGTAACACCTGTTGCTGAATTAGCCTGCGTGTGGACACTATATGGTTTCTATCCCTCTCTGTTTGACCGGTCTTTATTTATTTAGTCGTATATAATGAAGAAATGAATGTAAAGTAATGACAACTTACTAGTTTGTAAAACTTTATGAACTTCTTGATATTTGATCCCTTATGTGGTGTAGAATGCTGGTGAACCTATGTTCATATGCATCACAATAGTAGTAGTGATGTATATGTTATGTGTGTACAACTTTAAAATGTTTTTGCTTTAGTGCTGAATTTTTAATGACCTTAAATGTGACTTAGAAGTAATCTCAAACTGCTTTGCAGATGTTTTCTAAATCTCCTGATAAAACATTCCTAGTTCAGTTAACTAGAATTTTAATTTGCATGTTTTCTCTGACTTTATCACAGATAAACATGTTACTGTCTATAATGCCTTTAATTTGAGTTGACTGGCCCCTGTAACCTGTAAGTTACAGCTGCTTCAACAAAGTACATGTTAGCTATCCTTTCACAAAACAGTGGACATGAGACCATTTTAAGGCTTACTCTCTACCTGCTGGGAGATAACTTAATGAAATCTTGCCTCCATGTAGGATTTTATGACAACATGACTATTAAAAAACATAACTACATGTCAGTGAAGGTAAAGGCTGGTGCTTGGGGCTGAGAGTCCTGCAATGGTTAAGGGGGTGTAGCCGTAGAATGCCTCCCTGTCCCATGACAGCTCAGAGGACAGGGCTGCTTGTGAGGAATGTGGGGTTACAGCCTCTGCTACATCAGCGTCCACTCTGCAGTAGTTCTGTTTATGCAATTACCCACCGGAAAGTACAATAATCATACAGTGTGTTATAATGTAAAAAGAATAACAAAGAGCATATTTTAATTGTGAAATGAACTAGTTTAAATTTAAAAATAAATTAGGAGAAAGCTTAGATTATGAGATTTTTTTATTTTAGTTTTATTTCTGGCATAGATGCACATTCCTAGCTGAATATAATTGTAAGTACATAGAAACTGGAAGATATGATGTTGTATGTGTTTTGAAATCTATAGGTTTTCCAAAAGCAATAGGTGAAGTTGTAAAATTAAATGACTTGAAAATAACTAGTGTTTTTTAAAAATAAAACCATGCTGCCTTTATTCTTTTGAGTAGACTTTCAGAATTCTCATACTGAGACTGTACATGGGTGATGCTTTCTTTTAAATGCTCTCTTTAACAGTATATAAATAATGTAAAATTCAGAGAAGAACTGGAAATCGTCAGACTAATGCTGTGTTTCCCAGTTCATAGAAAAAACACAAGTCCAAAACTATAGGATAATGCCATGTACCTTTGCCCACTACATGATTAAGAGATCCCCTGGAAAATGTTTCTTTTTTCAGTTAAAAGAATGCATGAGAAGGGTGGGATTGGGAGAAAATTGCTTGCAGAACAGTTGGGGAGAAAAAAAAAGTTCTGATTTGATGTTCTAAAGCTAATTATTATGAATATATATTTATCGTGAAAGGTTTTTTTCCATCTTGCATATTGTGTAGTATATTTGAGGCTTATCGGAGGGTATAGTTAACATCATATTCTACGTCAGAAATAAATATTCTAATTTTTTTTTTTTAAATAAATGTCAGTCTTAAGGAAGATACGTAACTTAATGATAAGGGTTCTGGTGGGCAGAGAGGAGGAAGAATCTATATTTGCATAGAGTGATACCTTGATAAATTCATAGCAGAAAAAATAGGACATACAGCATTGCCAGATAGTATAAAACTGCCCACTCCCCCAAAAGTGGCTTATTGCTGCATATACTTTTATTATATTAAGGTGGGGATGTTATAATTTACAAATGGGAAGGATTACCCCTTACAAAACGCACCATCTGAAAATTTACCACTTTACGTGGTAAAGCAGGCAGCAGCCAGCACGGAATGTTTTTCCATTTCAATAAGCTAAGCCAAATTTTAATGTGGATGGAGAGCACATTTTTAGAAGCTTAATGGTTTTTCTAATCCTGTGACCTGTGTGCCTGTATGGAAATCTTCCAGGAATGCCCCATGTACCTAATGTGAGGCTATATTATACCACCTTTGCGATTTGGATGGTTTCTTGGAAACAGTGATGGCTTGAGGAGAGAAACGTAATGTTTTTACTAGATCAGATGCTCATGTAGAATGAAGTAAAGCAGTATGAAATCAAAGTCTTCTGCAATTGATGTTTGAATATCTGTGTGATTTCTGGGCCTGAATTAGTATATGCCTCTGTCATATCTAGATAGAAGAGTTTTTTTATAAACCTTGAAAAATAGCAGGGTCCTAGTTTCAGGCATATTTAATTGTATTAATCAACATAGATTTTCTTGACTGATGAAGTAGTGAATAGGGTAGATGTGTTTCCCAAACTTCTTGCAAATGTGAACACTGTTTGGGCTCATCTGCTTTTATGCAATCCCCAAAGAAAAATTTACTACTGTACTACTTTAATTGCTGGCAGCAGCTAAGTTCCTCAGGGTGTTGGGGGGAACAAGGCATGAAAATCAGCTGTAATTATCAGCTGCAGGTGTAAATACTCTTTATATTACCCGGGAGGAACTGAGCTGCTGCCAGCAGTTTAAGGGAGCTGGTAGTTCCCTAGCTAGTGTAAATATGTGCAGCTGATAATTATAGCTGCTTCTGACTCCCCTGGAGGAAATGAGCTGCTTCCAGCTGTAAATCAGAGTAATTTGGTTTTATTGTTTTTCTTGTTATTTTTTAATAGCTTAATTTTTTAATTAAGTTTTCCCCTACCTATTTATGACTCCCACCCTTTGAATCTTCCTGTTACTTCATTGAGAGTTGCAGTTCAGGAAAGAGAAACGCTGGTCTAGGTTATTACTTCTGTTAAAAAAAAAAAAAAAAAAAAAGTAACTTGTGGTCAGATGGCAGCATTACCAGAACCTCCATTGTGGCTTGTTACATTATTCTACCAAATAATAGTTTGTCTTGTGTAAAACAACTGATTCACAAGTCCATTTTTTTGCGTCAGTAGTAAGAGTATACATTGATGAGTGCATGACTACTAGCATGAGTTATTTCTGTTGTTAGGGAGAAGGTCTGTACAGCTGAGCAATATTGGAGGATGTGTGATTCCTACTGTAGATAATTCTTAATGTCTGCTAATACTTCCTGATACTTCCAGTAAAATAAACCTTAAAATTTTTATCCAAGATACCGTAAAGTCAAGTCATGAGGGAAGAGGGAATGCTAAAAGTTCTAACTTTTAAATTAAATTTCAAAATGCAAACAACCAAGCTTGCTGTCATGGCTGTTTCTCCTTTTATTTCTTAATATCATTTGCTGGTATATTAACATAGTACACAGAAGCTTAGGAGAAAAAAATTCAATACTGAATATTGGTTGGCTTGTAAATAAAAAGCATTCACCTAGCTACCATGTATTCAAGACCACAGCAAAACAGCAGTCAAACTGCTGTTCATGCCACCTGTATTTGCTGGCAGCTCTCTATCATATTGCCTATGATAAAAACACAGGCTCTGAGTAGACTGATACAATGGAAGATGCATTAAAGATCCAGCTACTGCTTTGCTAGTCTCTTTTTATTAGTCATATACAGCCTTTTGTTTAGTTCCTAAAGAAAATGTCTGTATCTGCATTAAGAATGAAACTGAATATTTTCTAAGAATTGAGGAAAAATCAGACAGGCAAGTGTTGATTTTCCTGCTGGGATTTGTCACTATCTTCCTTCAGAATGTAGCCAAATAGCAGTTTCTGTAGTGGGACAAAGGTAAAGGGGAAGCTTCATTCACCAGGCTTCTTTTAAAATCTAAGGAGTTTCCACTAAATATTTTCCGTAGTGGAGAAAAGGAAGGATCTCCCAATAGAGTTTATCTTAGTGATGTAAGGCATGGTCAAGCATGCTCTTGGCTACAGCTGTTTGGAGTTAAGTGATTACCAACTTAACTCACTGTCAGTTAGTTGCCTTGTTTTTTGTTCCATTTTGTTTTGTTTTTAACTTTGCCAAAGGCTACCACCCTTCAGTTCTGCTAGCATAACTCTGGGTATAGCTGCTCTGGTCTGGTTGAGTCAAAAGTGTCTTGGCTAGCTTAAATGTTTTTAGTAAGACTTTTTAAAAAACACATACCTGTAGTTAGTTTACTGAGTCTTACCATTATCAAAACTTGGACAGTGTCCTTCTTTTGCAATACTTTGATAGTGAGTGGTATTTTAAAGCATGTTCTTAAGCCTGAATCCTTGTCATTTTTTATGAGACCAAGATGCATTAATTTATTGCTGCTTTACTTGTGCAACAACAAAGTTATCCTCAAAGTTGATTTTAAATATGCATAGAAATGTATTGACGTTTTTCATGAGCTAGTTCAGCAAGCATGCTTTGGCTGCACACGTTGGTTATTTGAAGCCTATATCTGGAAATGGTGCCACATTATTATTAGCAAAGCCACTGTATGTATAGAAACAAGCAACAAAGACTGCTTGGCTTCCACACAGTATGCTAGAAAAAGTTGGTCCTGCATTCCAGGATTAAGTTATAAAAAAATTCTTTTAAACTTTTCAGAATTGTCACCCTGATGAGCTTAAAATAATTGCTTTCGTTGTATGTCGTGGCTCTGTTAACCAGTCATTGCCCCGTCCTTCTCAGTGGAGGTCAGTGTTGATAATTTCAGTGTTTTGACTCCTCTTGTTTTCCCTGTGTACCCTTAAAATAAACTAAAAAATCCTTTCAGTAGGAATGTCATGCCTAGTGATGAATGATTGCTTAACAATATATACTGACAAAGTTCTGCTGTAATCCAGCACTCAGTTGTCTTATTTATATAACATTTTTCACTTTCAAGAAGCGTGACAGCTAATAGAGGTTATAAAAACATTGGATTTGAATAATGTGTCAAGAGTGAAGGCTGTCCTCTGCTTAGGTAACTTGGACAAAAACCAAGTTATCTATACCCTACTAGTGATAATGGGAAGAAGCATACAAAGTGGGTGCATATACTCCATCCACAGGCTCCTTTTTTGCTTTGCAACAACGAAAGTGTTGAAGTGCTGAAATGGTTTAGAGAAGCTGAGGGTGTGTTGGCTGCTTAGGAATACACTGTGAATACAGAAATACAGCTTCTATATTTTTGCTGTCATCCTGTAACCTTTCAGAAGTGTTAAAATAACTTTAAGATGCTGAAATAGCAGATAGCACTGTTATTTATTTTGCTGGTGTGTAAGGAAAGTTAGAACTGTATTTCCTTTAACTGGTCTCTACACACAAGTCATGAGAATAATTAATGAAATAGATATGCAAAAATTCCTGGGGGGTGGCAGAACCTCTTTCAGGAGCATGTCCTGGGCACCAAACGCTGCATCAAAACTTGTACTATAGCTGGATGGTATAATGTCTATGTGTAAACTTGTTTGTACACTTCCGTATGATGATGAAGTTTCAAGTACAAAAGCAGCAAAATGTGAGATACTTTGAATGGCACCTAATAAATATGGCACACACTTTCATCATGACCTATATAGGAAGCAGTTCTAACAGTGGGCTCTAGATTTTGTAAATGTCTTCTATGGTATGTTTTTTCAATGTTTGGGAAGGTGAGGGAGAGTTGAGAGGTGTTTTTTTCTTTTTAGCGAAAAACATGCTGAAATCCCATACTTTCTTTTTAATTCCAGACACATGATTCTTGTAAGCTGGATTTAATGGCTTTGCCTTTTGAGCTATGTGTATTGGTCATCCACCCCTTTCCCTAGGAAATCTTTGTATATTAGTCCTAATTTTTTTGCTTCGGCAAGAGTGATGTTTGCAATGTATGGTACTTCTCTTAAAATAAATGAAGGGAAAATAATATGGCTGTTTTTCCAATTTGAATGGCATCATCTGTTATAAAACTGAATGTTTCACTCTCTCATTTGACCTACGCATTGTTCAGATTTAAATTTATCTTGTTGTTGGCCTAAGATCAGTGCTTTTCGTAAAATATTGGAGGTTGAGAAGACAGAAAAAGGAATAATGTTGTTTTTTTACATAAGGGAAGATAATAGCTTTTTGTGTTTTTTTTCTAGAACATTTGATAGTTTTATGAGATTATGAAATATGACATTAAGTTATTTAGTTACAGTTGCTACCTGGTCTTCTAATTCTCCAATTTCTGCACAGTTCTAGTTGCATATATGTTGTATGACCTGGAAGTGATGTATTAAGGAATCCTCCAGTATGCAGGATGGCATTCAACTCTATTAGTAGGTATATAGTTAAGATGATGCTTAATTCTTTTTCTCCACTAGGAAGAAACATATAAATCCCATGGCTAAGTAAATACCATGAAAAGCAAAAACGTTGGTGTGCATGAATAGAAAAGGCTGAAGCAGTTAAGCATGGAAAGAATTGTATGGATCAGTGTTGAAGGAGAGCTGAGAGTGAGGCAACCGGACTGTGTGATACAACCAAAGAATTGAATTCTGTAGTTCTCTGTGCCTGCAGTAATTGCTCATGCTGTCCGAGAGAGATGGTGTGAAGTAGTAGAGCCTTGGTTTGTATGTTATAAAGTGTAATCTGTATTCCCACTTCAGTTGTAGACTTACTATACATTTTTGGCAGTCTGTTTCTATTTTCAGTTTGGGCAAATCCTGTTTCTCTTTCACCTTTCTCTGTAGCGCTTATTTACATTGTGGTCTATTCTGATGCCTTTTTTTGTTCTGTATTACCACTTTTATTATACCACTAATCATTTTCTCCTTGCAGTTTATCCAAACTTCAAGCGTGTGTAAGCACAATAAGGAAAAGGGCACAGTAAAGACAAGCATCGAGGAGTGGAAGAGGGGGAGAACACTACAAACAAGGTGAAAACATGGGATACCTTGTAGGGTGTAGAATTTGACGGAGGAGGAGAGTTTGTAGACAGGAAAAAGCTGTGTATTTCCTAAGAAGAAAAGATGGCTACATGGGTGGAATGAAAGTCCTGAAATAACGGACAAACTAACGGTATTACTGGGTAGAGAGGGCTAGAATAGATATTCCATTATACAGATGGTTTAGAAAGTGTGGAGTATCATTAGCTGGAACCAGTTGCTCTAAAACTCTTCGGGTTGTGATGCTATGCTTGAAGCTACTTTGAGAGCTGCCACTTTCTCATTATGTCACAAAACAGAGTGAGTTACTTGTGAATCCCCCTTAGTACTCAGCTGCACAGAACCCACAGATCTGCTTCTCGGGACATAAAAGGCAGTTTTAAAAGTTTTATGGCTATGGAGCCAGTGCGGTTATCCATTTTTAATTATATATAATGCATGTTAAACTGAGTAGATAGTACCTGTTGGAACTCTAGGTGCTAATGTCTGTAGCACAGCCAAGTAAATCTGATCATATAAGGAGTCCTTTTGAAATTAATCAGTGCTGTCTCATACAACAAGGTTACAATCTTAAAAAAAATCCAGTTGAGGCATTGCGACCGTATAAAATAGCAGAAAACTGTTGACTACATGTGGAAAACATCTTAAAAGTGCACATTGCTGTAGCTAACTAGCAGAATTAATGCTCTAATCTGAATTTCATAGTAGGCATGTTTCACAAATTCAGTTGCTGTTTTGCAGTTGTTACTGTGGAAAGACTTGCTGATTTGTAAGTTTGGAGAGGGGAGAAAGAAAAAGAAAGATATTTATACATGTGTTTATTTTTCATATAAAAATAAATTGTGTATAACAGATACAAAGTGCTTATGATGAATGTAGTTCTTAACTTAATCTTGGGAATCTGTTGATTAGTGTCTTGAAAGTATTCTCCAAGGAAGAAAATTAATCTAAATATCTCTGAAATTAATTAAATCCAGAATGTCTAGCATATAAGGGCTGCTTAATTCATTAAAAATGTAGAAAAATAGAAAATAATTACTTTAAAAAGTCAGTTGTTAAATTTAACATGGCCTGCTTCTTATTTAGCATTGAATCTTGCTGTATTTATGTAAAAGGTTTAAAAGAAAATTTATTTATTAGATGCAGATTTTCTAGGCACTGATTTTTCTTAAGTCTAAAGCAATTTGTTTTGTTCTAAGTTATTTTAGTAATTTTGCTACAAAGCAGTTTGTGGCAGAACTTCAGTTATCAAACAGTTCTTTTCAGGGATTTATCACTTTTTCCATAAACACGTAGCTCTGATTGTAGATTGCTACTGTGGTTTCTGTCTAGGAGCACTTGTTTCCTGCTGCAATAGTGAAAAGTAGGCTTTTAAAAATTACACAGAAAAGCTTTGCAGGTTAGAAGACCTGAATTTAAGATTTTCTTGATTTTTAAAAGTGGAGAGATTAATCAGTATTAACATTTATTCATTATTTTAAATATAATCTATTCTTAATTGGCAAGGCATTATATCTTAATGAGGTTCTAGTGCACTTCTTTTAAACATTAGGATATGAAATCATTGTCCAATTTCCACTACAGTCAGTTGAAGCAAATTGTTGTAGAATTATGGAAAGCATGGCTGAGGAGTTGCCTAACTGTCCTTTAAGTGTCACCCAGAGCAGGATCAGCTTCAGTAGTAAGTTTGTCAGTGTTTGCCTTGAAACATCTAGCGGTAAAAAGTCTAAGGTCTTCCTGGCAACCAATTCCAGTGTTTAACTGTCTTGACAGTTAAAAATATTAAACCAGTGTATCAATGAAAGCTCTTTTTTCTGCAGGCTTTTGTTGGTTCACAGAAGGACCATGCAGTGAGATGAAGCCAATTGTGAGGTGGCCTGTATTCAGAAACCACAGCGTTCTGAGCTCTCATTGAGCTCCCTTTGAGCAGGACGGCCAATGACTGATGCTGCAAGTTCACAAGTACTAAGCATACTTAGCTCTGAACAAGGTCAGAATAGACTGTGATCTCATGTGATCAGTATTTTTCTGCAAATTCTACTTAATGGAAAACTAAAACTGGAAAAAAGGATGGTTTACACCCATAAAATCTAAATCTAAGTGCTAAAATGTACCAATATTATGGAATTCTGAAGCAATTCCCTGCATGGAAATGCCCAAAAAAGAAGTCTCACCAGAAAAGGGTTCCCACCAAAGAGAATTACAACTTAAAAATGAAAAACTGAAAACTTCAGGTTTTGATTATAAAATAAGTTTACTTGCTCTAGGATTCTGGTTTCCTTGCTGGATTACATCTCAGGAAAGCATCCAAAAGCAGATACTTTTCACAAAAAGAAAAAACTTTTTACTGAAAACCTGTTTCACTGCTGAGGAAGAGCTTCCGTGGAAAAATTTTGACTAGATCTATCTCAAACATAAGAAAATAGGAACTTATTTGTGTTTATTCCTCAGGCATCCAGAGTTAGGCATTTGATCTTTCTGAAATCATCAATATACATAACTGGAGAGCAGTCAGTATAATAGATTTCCTGTACAGAATCCAATCGCTGTATGTTAATCTTGGATCTGTTGGATAACACAAAGTGTATTTAATAATAAAGCCTGCCAATTCTCTTCCCCTCTGCTCTTCCCCTCTCGGCAGATTACCAGATTTATGTTTGATTTCTTGGATCTTTTTGTGAACTTTTTTTGCCAAAGAATTTGCTCTGATTAAAGTGACTGGAAAGAAGAAAAAGCTGAAGAATGAGTTTCATGCTCTTCTTTGTCATTAACAGTTGCGGTATTCTCTGCTTAAAGCAGCAACCAATTTGCACTGTTGCATTACTTGTACTGAACACCAGCTATTCCAGAGAGGGATGCAGTGTTCCAGAGTCAGTCCTGGTATGGATGACATGGCACATCAGGCTGTAGCAGGTTCCAGCTGCAGCAATACCTTCTTCCTACCTGCTTTTCTCAGTTAATTCTAAGTGTGGTGATAATTCTCTCCAAAGAGAATATGTTATATGCTCTTTTAGGTAAAGGGCGAGACATCTTGGTGAAAGACGGTGTGACAAATTATGGCACAAGTGTCAGTGCCAGAACTAACAGTGTGCTTACCATTCAGTTTTGAAGCCTGTTCTAGGCTTCCAAATGTAAATGAAATTTTACATATAATGTAAAAAAAATTTTTTGTTCAAAAAAGTTTGAGAGGAATAATACCTTGCAGTAGACCTGCTAATGAGACTGGAATAAGCAAGTGAGATTTCAGACACACCAGCTTTTCTTCAGGTCTGAAATAGAAGTAGTTGTTTGCCTGAAATGTTGTTTCCCTTTCCCAGTTATATCTGTTTGCCTAATAAGACTTGTTATGGGTATCTGCAAATTTGTCTATCCTATGTTCTTAGACGACAGTTAACACTATTGCTGCAATGTGTGCAGTGTATGTGTCCAACTAGGCTTGCCTGCATTGAAATTCTTCAGGAGGTTCCCCCCTCTCCCACTTTCTTTGCCTTGTTGAATAGAAACCTTTCCTTGTAAACTTAAAAACAACAATAACAACAACAAAAAACAGACAAAAGAGAGCTTTTGAAACTGTCAGCAGGCCTGTATACTTTTACAGTCTTCCAGGAGGGGCATTGCCAGTTGTGAGTTGCTCCTTTGTGTTGTCTTTAAAGCAGGGTACACATGCTCTACTTTACCAGACTTCGGCAAAAGGATGATTTGTGTCACTGCCTTCCTTTCCAATGCCCAAGCTAGAGCTTGCCTGTCTGTCTTTCCTATTATAAATAGGAATGGGTGAACATGTTTTGCCTAATTTCAAATCCACTTAAAGTTCATGGGTTTGAAATTAAAAACAGAACTCAAATCTTACGAGGTTTCTGTTCTGTTAGGAGCTGGCCTTTTGCCAGTACATATCTATTCATTTAACTTTTATCCCTAGAATCAAATACATATCAGTTTGCTATACTAGGTCATTTGTATTTCTTTATATTCTTTTCCTTACCTCTTTTACATCTGTTTCATTGGCATGAATTTATGGTTATTAGAAAGTTGCTAGCATAGGTATTTGCTCTCTCATGAGCATAAGACTTTTGCTTTGCCTCTTCATTTTGTTTTTCACTGTTTCAGTGTTCACAATGTGTGCCTTCTGGCCTGTTCCTCCATACATCCAAGTTAGTAAACAAAGGATGAAATCCACTCTATGTGAAGACAGTATTTTAGATGCTATATGCTTTGAATATGGAATGAAGTAAAACATTGTCAACCCATGCCCTGTAGTGAAGTTTGTTTTATCCACTATGGTAGCTGTTCCAGACTGAGAGGTGAAGGAATCCCAGAAGCTGTACAGAACACTGAGGAACAGGATCTTTTCTAGTGCAAACACATGATTCCTTTTTTTTTTCTTAAGCCTCTCTTGCCTATAGTGCAGTTCTCATCTGTGCTGGCTTGCGTTATGCAGGTGCATGGAACCCCATGCAACCCTGATGCAGAAGATAATAAAAGCCTGCAAATTGACCCCAGATCATCTGCAGTATTGTATTTTATACGTTAACTTAGTAGTAGTCTATTGATTCCATATAGGTTCACTTGCTGATTTTTTTTTTTCCTTTCAATATTTGCACCTATTAAAAAAAATAAAACCGGGGCTTTGTGTGTATATACAAATAACACATATTATTATCATTATTATTTGTTGTTATTGGCATATTGTAGTTATTTGTTAGCAGGCATTTTTAAGAGGTAATGTGTTGATTTAATAAATTATATCCATGCTTTCCTTTGGTGAGCAGAAAAGTTTATTTTTCAGTATTTTATACTATGAGGTGATTATAGAAACCTGCTGCGATCGTAGCAGTTCACTCTTTGATCAAGATTATGTGTGAATCAGATGCCATTTTCTTAAGTTTATTTGTTTTTTACAGACATCTTATGAAAAGCCTATAAATAGCTCTTGGTCTGTCACTTCTGATACTATGTGAAATAGAGATTATTTGAATTGCAATATGAATTTCATGACACATCTATGTTCTCTGAGTCTGAGTGCAGGAGACAGGATTTTTAACAGTGCTTGTGCTTATGACCTTTGAATATGTTTTCAGTGTATATTCTGTAATATTTACTTAGCTATTGCTGTTTGAATAAATAAGCTTGCTATAACTCACCAGAATTTCTCAGAAAACATTGCCCAGCACATACATGTGAGTATACTTTTTAAACTGGCATGTTAAATATATGTTAGTGATATCTTTCTCGATTAAAAAAAAGAACTGTAATGCCATTAACTTTCTATACTGTATCCTCACATTGGGTAAGGAGTTTATTGATACCATTCTCTATTTTTAAAAAGGGATCATAATACACTATTTTACTTCAACCTGAGAAGCAAATGAAAGGCAATACAGCATTTCTTTAAAAAAAAAAAAATTTGAAAAGGGTGCTATTACTTCTACAGGATTGACAATTTCAGCATTAAGTGTTTCATTTGAGTAATTTTTTTTAATATATTTAAGCAAAACTTGTCAATTCTGTATACAATCGCTTAGGAGATATTTTTACTGCCACAAGCAGCAGCATCAAAGTATGTGAAAAGCTGAAGTTTTAAAAAACAGAATTGGTCAATATTCAAATGTTCATTAAAATTTCCACTGGGATTTTCAGTGGCTGCATTACAGATGAAAAATAAACAATTGGAGATAATCTTAACAACTCATCTTGATTTTTCTCAAATTTCAATACTTTAAGACAAAGAAGTGGTGGTGGGAGAGGCAACTTAAAAAAAAATCACATTAACACTTCATTTTAGGATTGATAGCTTTCTGCTTTAGCTGTAACTGTTACTAATATCACATTTTTTTCTGTTTTCCTTCCCACTGGGCGATGTATTGCGTGAGGTCTGTAATCACAAATTCCACCTTAAATTTTAGAGGAGGGTTAAACTGAGTGTTAAGAGTTTTAGACATCTGTACCACCAAAGGCAGATTCACCCCCCACCCCCCTCCAAAAAAATGTTTTAGAATTTTGCCATGTTTCCTCTAAGGCCTTTGGATCAAAATTTGAATATAGTTACTGAGTTTAAATAGCAGATCTCTAATAAGAACTGTTCTTCACTGTCCCACCAGCTGTTCTGTACTGCAGTCTGTGCAACTGATTGTAGTCCATAGATGTTATAAATCATGTTATTTGTCCTTTGCCAACTCTGCCCCCTTCTCAAGAAAGAAGCTGCCACTCGGAGTCTTAAAAGACCCTCTGTGGAGAGTGGAGAACTTATGGTAGCCTGAAAAAGGACTTCTTTTTCTCTTTTAGGGGTGACTGAGGGGATCGGCAAAAGAATCTATAAAGATAGGGAGAGTGCAGAGCCACTTCTGAAGTTGGAGGCTTTCAACAGCTGCTGTTTATTTCGAAGATGACTCTTGGTTTGATGTGCAAGTATGAGAATGATGGATATGGAACTGGGATGAAGTTCATCTCTTTTTAAATTACAATTAAACAAGCAATTTAAATCACAAATTATGCGTCACCCTGGCTATAATCTGCCCATTCACTTTACAAAATAAAGGAGGCAGCTGATTAAATTTAGCCAGCATGGTTTTTTGCCTGCTGTCTAGACAATTGGCTTGGTTCCCATTCCTCTGGTCTTAGCTTGCTTTCTTGGTTGTAGGCCCACTAGGCCACTTAACCATTCTGCTGTCATTTGAACAGCGTGTTCATGAGGTTGATAAAGAATATGCAGGGATGGGCTTTTTTTTTTTCTTTTAGGTCTTTAACAGAGAATGTGATACTAGTAAATAAGCATACAGAGAGTTTCTGCTAATGCCGAATGAGTCCTATTAGAGTGAAAATTTATCACCTCTAGAAGCAGCTCTCTTTCTACTTTATTGCTCCTAGAACTTAGATGAGCCCTTTCACCTTATATTACTGCAGAAGTGGTGTATGTAATTCTGTCTCTTTCCAACTATCGTTTGTATGTGCATTAGAACTCAGCAAAACAAAGAAAAAAATTCCCTGAAAACAAACCAAAAACTAACTTCCCTCTTCCCCTCCCCAACACCAAATCCAAACTACAAATAGAGACCTCACTTTGAGCACCTGGTCTCCAGTTTCTTTGGATGTGATTGTCCTTTGCATTTACAGATCCTAAGTGTATAGACATTTCTTATCAGAGTGTATTGCAGCAGCATTCTCCCACTCTAAAATAGTGTATATACCACAGTCTTACTACTGTACTGGGTTTATAGTATCCTGAAGATTCAAGCTGTTCCTGTTGTACTGGCTATTGCTATTTCTTGTGTATGATTTCCAGGTTAGTACTGAGGAGTAATGTATTTAGCCATGGAGTAAACTGGAGTTTAATTTTGAGTAATGTTTGGGATGTAAGCTGACAATTTAACACAAAAAGCGCTTGAAAATTTTATATGTTCCTATATGCAGTCTTTTGTAAATGGGGTTAGCCTTATGGTTGGAGACAACTGAATGCAAAACGTTTGAGAGACACCTCAAAACAGAACATCTTTGTCAGTACAGCCCAGAGCCTGAGCTGCGTTCAGGCTTTACTTGCACCCAGCCAACCTGGAGGGCAGGCAGAGTATGCGTGCTTTTGCTTGCAAAAGGCTGGGTTGGTACATGTTTAACAACATCTCACAACTCCAGTGGCCGCAGCACAGTCAGTAATTGTGCTTCTTGGTGCATTTTTATAACATACCACTAGAACTCGGCTGCAGTTCATTAAGGGAAGTTACAGTCCAGCCAGGAAGCAGGACTTCCTTTGTAGAATGGGTACGAGGGACTTGAAATTGAATTTTCATGAGATACCATGATGATTCACATGAAGCAGAGCTTTGTGTCCAGCCCATCCATAATCAAAAGACTAATTTTTCCTCTGGAAACCTAGGCATCCTAGTGGATATCTTTTTACCAGCTATATTGTTGGCTTCCGTTGTGGATTTTTATCTTTTTTTTTCTTTTAGAAGTCCACGTTAGTCCAAAATGCTATATGATCTTTGCCCTTGTAATTTAATGTGGTTTTTGACGTGACACCAGCACGATGCATCTCTCATGCAAATACTCGTGCACTGAGCATCCAAATAGACAGTCATTCATCTTTATAAAATTACAGGGATTTGTTTAATAATCTGTAGCAGCCAATTGTTTCATCCTTTCTGGGTCTACTTTCCTGATTGCGTGGTGTGTGAATTTTTGGGTGTTTTTGTTTTGATTGATTGGCTTTTTGGTTTGGTTTGTTTTATTCACATGATTGGCACAAGGCTGGGCACATGCCATCTGTTTTGTATTTAAATTTACTGTACCTGCTACATTTTCTTTTCTGAACCCAGCAACCTGCAATGTCAATGTGAGGAAACTTTTCTCAGAATTTTTTTTTTCTTTTTACCCCCCCCCCCCCATGTTGTTTCTACTAGGCTCCTTCTAATCCTGCTGGATGATCTGTATTTTTACTAGCTCAGCCTAGTGTGCCATTTTGCCCCACCTGTTTCAAAGTGAGTTCATACTGCAGTTCCGCTGAAAACCATGTTTTAAATCCTCAGTTATTTGATGGTCTTTTCTGTGTTTTTCCTTAGTTACACAGATTTCTAGCATTTGGCCTCATAAATGCTTTGCAAAAATACCTTGTACCATCCCAAAAAGTCTACCTTTTTTCTTCAGTTAGCATTTTAGTTGTTTTTAATGCAAGTGTCATGCTTTATTTTCTTTCTTCAGAAAGCAAAAGTTAGTTAATATTTTTCAGGTGCACTTTCCACTTCTTACATAAAGGAAATAGCCTCTTTTGCCATTTTTTGGTTTTGAGTTGGACACATGCTTCTGCAGAGGTAGTTCTTTGACTCTTGTTAATAAATAAAAAGCATTGTGTGGTTTCTGGATATTTTCTGCAAATTATATAGGTTCAATTTTATGTGATGGAAAGGGAACACTGCATAGTTAGCTTCTAATTCCAAACAAGGATTAATGCAGTAAGGAAGACAATATCCTCTTTAAAATCTATTTTTGTCTTTCCCTCCACTTTTGCTATACAGATTCCAGACCTTCTCCCAGACCCATCCTGCCTGGCTTCCTGTTGAAAATGTGAGGAAACATTTGCACATATCCTCACAGAGAAGCTTTACTTATTTGTTGGTCATTGCACATCATTTTCATAGCATTATTCACAGGTTAGACCCTCCTAAAGGAAAAAAAAAAATCAGTTTTGCTGCAACAAAATGAGAGTTTTAAATTAATTGGGACTTTTTTGGCTTAGAGGCTAGCACAGGCTTACTGCCAGTGAGAATAATGTTTAAAACTGTGTATCATGAGGGAGGAGGAAAAAAGGCTACTCTTGAACAAATTTCATATTGTGTTGTGTGAGAGATTCCACATGTTGTTACTTCATAGAAATCTTTTCTCCCAAGAAGCAGAACAAAGTATGATACTCAAAAGAACATAACAATAAAACATATGGATTTAAAAAAACCCAACTGTCAGCTTAAATGAGCAATATCATTCTTCAGTTCGCCTCCAGTGGGTCTGAGATGTTCGTAGGCTGTTTTAAAATATGAGGAGTTCATTCTAGGACAAAGAGAGTTTTCTGTTTTTTACGTTTTCCTGTGTAAATCATTGGGGGGAGGGGAGAGAAAAAAGGGTGGAATTATGCTCTGGACGCTGATGCCTTTGCATTTTTGGCATTATGCCTTCTTACTGTTTTATTGTCTATTTTGGCTGAACTTGAAGTTCCAACCATGCTCCCTGCCAAAAAGAAAAAAAAAAAGTTAGGTCCTTTAAGGATACTGAAAAATGAAGCCAGTTTTTGAATCGGCCACGTCCTGTAAGCAAATAAAAATGAATCTCTATGGAGCTCAGACGTTACTTCCTGTTCTCCTTTGGATTCCAAGCAGGAATGGAGCAATTTTTCTCTTCATCCAAAAAAAGGGTGGGGGGTGGGGGGGAATAGAGGGCTTCAAAGCAACACAGGAGAAATGTTCGAGAGGCTTCTATGCAGCGAACTTTTAAAGTATGTGTAAAATGTTTTGCACCTTAAGTAATATATGTCTGTACTTGGAAAAATGTGCAGCAACAGCTCCCCCCCGCCCCAAGGCACTCATATTTTGTAAGACAGTGGACATATTAAAAATACACATGCTTTTTATTGTATATTTCCCTTTGCTACTGGTTTTGTAACTGTTACTTACTAAGCTTGCAAATGTTTCAGTATTGATAGCATATACTAATTTCTTAAGGCACGTGAAAGTGATCAAGAAGATCCTACTTGAGGTTTCCTGAGGAGACCAAAATGAGAGGAGAAGCCGGGGGGAGAGGGAGAGAGAGATGCTCTTTCCAGATAAGCTAACTAGGCTTTTGGTATAGTAATCTGTATATTGTGATAGCTGGTTCCATGGGTAAAGTAGAGATTTCAGTTTTTAGGTGCTGCTACTTTCCTAACTTCAGAATGAATGAATAAAATATTCTGACATAGAAGATAAACTGCTAACACAAAGTAGACTTCTGGATTTTTGCCACTGTAAAATTAGGAGTAACTGTAACCCAAGCAGACTAGCCAAGCTTGAAATTCACTGTGGACAAATGTTCTTTGTGCATAATTCTAGAGGAAACTATTTTTGGTAGTGAATGAATATATGTAATCATTAACACATGACGGGGCCGCTGTAAAGGCATAAGGCTGAAGTATGAATGCTTCCAGCACCCAAGAGGTGCTTTTGCATTTTATTTAATAAACTGTCTGGAACGTGCTATTACTTTTACTTTTTTGTTTTATTATTTCTTAAGTTTGCATTAATAAAGTAACTTTAAAAATCATTTTTAGGAGAAAAGACTTGATTTGTTTTCCTCAAAAGGGGTGAAATGATGTAGCTCAAAAAAAGTCAGTTACTCTGTTGCAAGGAGATAGAGGAAAGAACACAAAGAAGAATCTAGTAAGATCCCTGAACATCCTTTTATAGGCAGTTTTCAGTGCGTATATTTACTTGTGCTTGTCTGGGAAAGGTAAATTATATGAGAGGCACTTTGGATTTCTGGATAATAGTAGAAGTTATTGTTTTTGCAAAGAGTTAAGTCTTAGAGATCCCATCATGTTTGTTGCCAATGTTTAAAGGCTTCATTTGATATCTTATCTCAGTGTACAAAGGGACACAGAAGACCTGTTAGCATTGTAGACCTGATTACAGTAGTTTTCTGAAAGTAGCTTTTAGCACTACCATGTCTGTTATCTTGCTGAGTTTCTGGCCTGAGTTTCAAGGAAGGTTTAGAAGTGATAGGAAAAAACAGAAATAACTGAATCGATGCCCAAAAGATTGCTAGATGGCACGGAAAGCAATCTACTGTATTGTATGCAACTGAAGGCTAGCTCCACTTGTTGGCCAATGAGAGAATGCTGTAGGTAACCTAAGCGCTCTCCTTTTTCTGTTGAACAGACAATTGGGTAAAAGCTTTATTCTGTCCCTTTAATATGTCTTGTGGGCTATTTACTGTATTTACAATAAGATGGTAGGTAATGCACAGTGGCATGGTTTAAACATGTAAGTGTGTGCCGTTTCTGTGGAGCAGTGGAAAGATTTAGGAAATTGTCACTCTCTACCCCCCACTCCCCTTCTCAGTTGGTCTTGAGTCAGATCGTCAGTAACCTGAGTGAGATCCCCATTTCCATGGAAGTCAGTGGGGAATTTTATCTTACTAAAATGGATGATCTGCATACCTTGATTGATGGCCTAGGCCTGTGTTCCTTTATCTCTGACAGGGAATAAGGAAGTTAATAACTTTCTAATGGATATGGACTTTGCTTTTTACTTTTTCTGGTTTTTTTGTTTTTTTTTTTTTTTTTTAAGGCTGAACTCAGAAGGGTTATACAAACAGTAACTAGTGGGAATAAGATTTACTTTTAGGTGGAGTATTAAATATGAGCTTTACATCTGGAAACATTTACTGGATCAGATCCTATCTGGGACTGTGAGTCAACCAAGGAGCACAACGGGAAACAAAGAAAATGGCACTAGTAACTCAGAATTTTTTTTTTTTTTTTTTTTTTTTTTTTAGAAAATGAGTAGTTCTAAATTTCATTCATATGCACGTTAATATTTATGATTTTTGCATAAAGTGCATGATGGACTGTATGTTAGGGAGTGTTTTGATTGTCTCAAGCTTAATGATGGTGTTGATAAGGTTGAGTGTTTATGGGTACGAATCAGGGGGAAGGCCAACAAGGCAGATATGGTGGGAGTCTGTTATAGACCACCCAACCAGGATGAAGAGGCAGACAAAATATTCTATAAGCAGCTGGGAGAAGTCTCACAATCGCTAGCCCTTGTTCTTGTGGGGGATTTCAGCTTACCAGATGTCTGCTGGAAGTACAGTACAGCAGAGAGGAAACAGTCTAGGAGGTTCCTGGAGTGTGTGGAAGATGATAACTTCTGACACAGCTGGTGAATGAGCCAACTAGGGAAGGTGCCCCGCTGGAGCTGTTTGTGAACAGAGAAGGACTTGTGAGTGATGTGACGGTTGGAAGCTGTCTTGGGCGTGGCAATCATGAAATGGTAGAGTTTTTGATTCTTGGAGAAGTGAGGAGGGGGGTCAGCAGAATTGCTACCTTGGACTTCTGGAGGGCAGACTTTGGCCTGTTTAGGAGACTGGTTGACAGAGTCCCTTGGGAGGCAGTCCTGAAGGGCAGAGGAGTCCAGGAAGGCTGGACATTCTTCAAGAAGGAGATCTTAAAGGCACAGGAGCAGGCCGTCCCCATGTGCTGAAAGACGAGCCAGCGGGGAAGGTGACCGGCCTGGCTGAACAGAGAGCTTTGGCTGGAACTCAGAAAGAAAGGAGAGTTTGTGACCTTTGGCGGAAGGGGCAGGCAACTCAGGAGGACTACAAAGATGTTGTGAGTTTGTTCAGGGAGAAAATTAGCAGAGCCAGAGCCCAACTAGAACTTAATCTGGCTACTGCCGTAAAAGACAATAGAAAATGTTTCTATAAATACATTAGCAACACAAGGAGGGCTAAGGAGAATCTCCATCCTTTATGGATGTGGGGGGAAACATAGTGACAAAGGATGAGGAAAAGGCTGAGGTACTCAATGCCTTCTTTGCCTCAGTCTTTAATAGTCAGACCAGTTGTTCTCTGGGTACCCAGCCCCCTGAGCTGGAAGACAGAGATGGGGAGCAGAATGAAGCCCCCGTAATCCAAGGGGAAATGGTTAGCGACCTGCTACAGCACTTAGACACACACAAGTCTATGGGGCCGGATGGGATCCACCTGCGGGTACTGAGGGAGCTGGCAGAAGTGCTCAGCAAGCCACTTTCAATCCTCTACCAGCAGTCCTGGCTAACCGGGGAGGTCCCAGTTGACTGGAGGTTAGCAAATGTGACGCCCATCTACAAGAAGGGCCGGAAGGAGGATCCGGGGAACTACAGGCCTGTCAGTCCGACCTCGGTGCCGGGGGAGGTTGTGGAGCAGATCACCTTGAGTGCCATTACGCGGCATGTACAGGACAACCAGGTGATCAGGCCCAGTCAGCATGGGCTTATGAAAGGCAGGTCCTGCTTGGCTAACCTGATCTCCTTCTATTACAAGGTGACCCGCTTAGTGGATGAGGGAAAGGCTGTGGATGTTGTTTACCTGGACTTTAGTGAAGCCTTTGACACAGTTTCCCACAGCATTCTCCTGGAGAAACTGGCTGCTCATGGCTTGGACAGGCATACGCTTCACTGTGTGAAAAACTGGCTGGATGGCCGGGCCCAAAGAGTGGTGGTGAATGGAGTTAAATCCAGTTGGCGGCCGGTCACAAGTGGTGTTCCCCAGGGCTCAGTATTGGGGCCAGTTCTGTTTCATATCTTTATCAATGATCTGGATGAGGGGATGGAGTGCGCCCTCAGTAAGTTTGCAGATGACACGAAGCTGGGCGGGAGTGTTGATCTGCTTGAGGGTAGGAAGGCTCTGCAGAGGGGGCTGGACAGGCTGGATCGATGGGCCGAGGCCAGTTGTATGAGATTCAGCAAGTGCCGGGTCCTGCATTTGGGTCACAACAACCCCGTGCAATGCTACAGGCTTGGGGCAGAGTGGCTGGAAAGCTGCCTGGTGGAAGAGGACCTGGGGGTGTTGGTCGATAGTATGAGCCAGCAGTGTGTCCAGGTGGCCAAGAAGGCCAACAGCATCCTGGCTTGTATCAGAAATAGTGTGGCCAGCAGGACTAGGGAAGTGATTGTCCCTCTGTACTTGGCACTGGTGAGGCTGCACCTTGAATACTGTCTTCATTTTTGGGCCCCTCACTACAAGGAAGACGTTGAGGTGCTGGAGCGTGTCCAGAGAAGGGCAACGAAGCTGGTGAAGGGTCTAGAGCACCAGTCTTATGAGGAGCGGCTGAGGGAACTGGGGTTGTTTAGCCTGGAGAAAAGGAGGTTGAGGGGAGACCTTATCGCTCTCTACAACTACCTGAAAGGAGGTTGTAGCGAGGTGGGTGTCAGTCTCTTCTCCCAAGTAACAAGTGATAGGACAAGAGGAAATGGCCTCACGTTGTACGAGGGGAGGTTTAGATTGGATATTAGGAAAAATTTCTTCACTGAGAGGGTTATCAAGCATTGGAACAGGCTGCCCAGGGAAGTGGTTGAGTCACCATCCCTGGAGGTATTTAAAAGGCATGTAGATGTGGTGCTTAGGGACATGGTTTAGTGGTGGACTTGGCAGTGTTAGATTAACGGTTGGACTCGATGATCTTACAAGTCTTTTCCAACCTAAACAATTCCATGATTCTATTTTCCACATTAGGTTTGGTGTAACAACGTTTTCACCTGCAATGTTCATTTTAGCCATTCCATTGTCTGAGTCTTGTCTTTAGTCTTTCGAGCCATTTTGGCCAATGATTCTTGACTGCTTTCAGAAATGCATAACATCAAGAGTTTTAACATGTCCTATCTTCCATGCACCAGAGAAGTTTTGTGGTAGTTCTCTTTCTCATTTTAAAACTCAAGCTTTCAGACTACAAATTGCAGTGCTGTTGTATTAGACTTCTGACTTAGTTTTGTCATTTCAGAGAAAAATGTGTTTGAAACAAATAGTACCCCAAACTTTTCTTTTAACCTGTTTTCCTAAGGAGATCAGAATTAGCCAGCTGAGTGATGTCTGTCTTTCATGTCCCTGTTAATAACCTTTGAACTGATTATCAGTTTTAACAGACAGGTGGCCGTTTTCATACTGTGTTTTTACACAAGGCCTGCTCAATATACTGTCTAAGGCCTTGTGCAGCTGTGAAGCATCAGAAATGCAAACCACTCCGGTCTCCTATTCAGAACAGGTACAACTGGCAGCCACGCTGCATGTGCAGCCTTACCAACTGATTAGCACAATGTTACAGCTACAACATAGGCCCGTGCTTGCCCAGGAGGTAGGCAAGACAAAATTAATTGTTGTTGGTGGTAAGCATAGGGATTATTGGAAGGATTTGGGGAATATTGTACTGGGGGGAAGAGAAGCATGGTCCATCACTGATAAACTGAAATTGTTAGGGGACTATCCATACACTTTAGTTAGGCAAGCTTTTAATAGAAATTTGGAAAAAGGAAGTGTGAATAAAGGAAAGAGCTTGCATTATCCTCGTCATGGATGAGCTCAGCCCTTATCAGACACCAAAAAAATCTTTCTCATAGATATACTGTCTCTCCTGGAGATTCTTTGGTGTCTGCAAAGGGCTTTGCTCATGCTGCAGCCTAACTATGCATAGGTCAAAAAAGTCCACCTGCAAACACAGGTAGAAACGGAGTGTCTTCAGGTCAGGTGCTAGTACGGCTTTTTTTTGTTTTATAGATCTGTAGCCTACACATTGCTAAACTAAATTTTCTTAGTATCTTTTGAAGATAAAATGCTCCTAGCTAAAATATGTTTGTGCCAGGTTCCATTCCAGATCAAATGCTTATGGCCAGGTTCTATAACTTGTTGTTAAGGAGACAAATTTTACTGTCGTTTCCTAAATTCACACCACCTGATATTTACAGATTTTGTAAGGGTATTCTTGAGTTACATTAAGTAAAAAAAAAAAAAAAAAGGCAAATTCTGCTTTCTTGAAAATACAGGATACTCTTAACATTAACTAAAATTATTTTCCATTTTATATGCTGCCACACATCATCTGTCTGATTTTATAATTCTTTATATTAGAAAAACTAGCAATCAATAGCAACAAAAAAAAGTGGTTTTAATGACAGCTCACTGACAGTGTTTGCCCTGACCCTATTTGTAGTTACAGAATTTATCCTGTTCTAACCCCTGCTATTCATTTCTCTCATCTCTCCCCCAAATTCCGTATTTTAACCCAAAGCGTTAAAATGATACTAGGAGTGGAGGTCATCGTAGCCTCTTCAGGGATGATGCAGTTGAATTTGAATGAGCCTTCCTTCTAAGGAGCGTAGGTTGTCTCTTGAAGAACAAGGTACGTCTGGCACGTCAAAAGGTGCATCCTATATGGGCCTAACCAACCATCTTCCTAGAGGCAGTACAGTCCTCCCCAAAGAGTTTTTACATTGTCCTGCTCACATGTCCATTGAGGTGATTAAATCCTGTTTTGCAGCGTGAGAGGTCGTGTAATTGTAGTGCTGTTGTGGGGTGTTGAGTCTGGAGAGAAGACAAAAAAAATCAGTGAACTAAAGGGAAAGGAGAAAATGATACAGGATCCAGGGACAGCCCTAAATCACTGCAGCAGATCCTGTGGAAAAAGATATTTTAGAAGTATCCATTGGAAGAACTGTGTGCTTTGGCCCTACTGAGAATGGATGTTTGATGGCAAGCCGAGGGAAAGCAAAGCATGCTTTTGAGTTCAGCATTCAGAAAGACTAATGATTTATGGCTTCAGCTATGTCCTACACCTTTCAACAAAAAGATCATATTTCATTATTGGTGTCACCAGTACAAACTCCCTGCTTTCAATTAAAGAGGTGTATTACTTAACCAAACCAGTCCAGCAGCAGCCAAACACCCTGCTCATTTGTACTCCTGACTCTCACTAAGATTTGAAAAGCATATTGATACTGTATTTTACTACTGCATAGGAAAGCCAGGAATATTATTTTGATCCCAAAGTGATTACATGTCCAAACATGCTGCAGGGAGATAACATTCTTCCTAAACACACGCAGACCATACATAGCAAAAGAACATCTTTATAGCTAATTGGAGGTTAGCTGAGCTCCTTTCTACTTTGGTTTTTCTCTGTTTTGCTGCCATTGACTTTCCCGCTTAATGCGAATGGCAAGATGTGCTGTTCTCTTTTGTTTCTTCTCCAAGGTTATTACCCTCTGCTTGATGATTATGTTCTGGCCATGTCTGTCTGGCCTTCTCCAATATGATCCTTCCATTATGTCTGTAAACTTAGAGTTCCCCTGCCAAAGAGGACTAACAAAACAGATGTACGCATGTTGCAGGTGTCTGATACAAGGTAAATCCAGAGCAATAGTGGAAATCTGTGCAAATTGTAATGAGAAATTGCTGCTGTAATTAATTTTGTAATTTGTGCTTGTTTAGACTTATACCACTTCTACCTGCCTGGGTATTTCTTAGTGGTCTTTAAGACTCATTAAAAAAACGTTAAATGAAAAGTCAAGGAAACAAGCAAATACTGTTATCTGATTCTTTGTATTTGCAATTAATACAAAATGAAAGCAAACGTGCGGGATAAGTTGTTATTTTATGATTGAAGAAAGATTTTTTTTTTCTGTAGATACTCTGTTGATTAATGACATAATTCTGAATTTTTAGATTAAGATCACAGAAGTAAAGACTTGTCACAAAATATGAATATAGAGACTTGCAGCAAAGAATACTCAAGAAACTTAAATTTCCTTAACTGCAACATCACAATGATAGTGACGCTTTCGGTTGGTAAACACCTTGTAGCTACATATATACTTCAGGGACAGTTATTTAGTTATGCTAGACTGCCTGATGTTCTGGAGGACTCCCTGTAGAAAGAATTGTGTTGATTGTTAGGATCTGAGGGAGGAAGGGGAAGAGAGGATTGGAACATCTTTAATACTTAAAAAAAAAAAAAAATTGCACTTATTAGTTTGGTTCTCTGCATACTGAGAAACAATCCCATCACATGTGCTGATTTTTGTAAAGTTAATTTTCTTGTCACTTCCATAATAGGCCTGTTACATTTTTGGGGTCTCCTTTGCTTTTGTCTACAGTAGGTCCTGGAATTGACTCTGTATTTCCAGCTGTTGCTGCGGAAAAGCTTTGCTTCTCATTGAGGTATTTGTTGGCTTGTTGCAGCTGGTCACTGTGTGGGTTTGGTTTTTTTTGGTTCGGGGTTTTGGTTTTTTTCTTCCCCTCTCCATATTTTTGTGCAGTTTTACAGCATGTCTGGCACCCAGATTTTGGATCCATATTTTCTTTTGTCCTCAACAGACAATATTTTTCCATGTGTGAAAGAACACTTCTGGTACTTATGATGCATGTATGTAATTTGCTGCAGCCTTCTTGCACATACAACAAAGATTCCTGATTTTGAAGTTTGTCCTTAATCAAAGTCTGGCACAGCAGAATTTCTCGTTTCTCAATGGTTATTAGGCATGTTATCATGAGCTTGCAGAGTCACTGTCAGAATCTTACCTGGCAGTATCCCTGAAGGCATTTTCCAAGCCTTCATTAGAAATTATTTTAGTAAGCACAGAATCTGGAAGCACATATGTCTATGTATCATGTTTATACTTCCCCTTAATGCTACATGGCACTATGAAAAGCAGTATTGATAGAATCTCAGTCCTTCACTCTTGCTGTGTATGGTTTTGGTCCATCCAAATTTACTAATTTATTTATTTCCTCTTTCTGTCCTCTGTGTGAATACCAAAAGTTGCCACGTGCAATCTTAAACCCAGGTCATCTATCATGTAGTTTTGCAGTCACATAGTTGAGAAATGTATGTCCATTTTAGAGCTCCTTTCACAACAACTTTATCAATGAAATGTACTGCAACTTTAGTAGATTTGGAGGGGAGGAGGACAGCATGAAAATAAACCTATGTAAGGGCTTGACTTATTATTATGCTTACATTAATAAAGTTGATTGAACTGGATTGACCTCAAGGGAACAGATTTTATTGTGCCAATTTGACAGAGTGTGTTTTCTGGTGGGCTTCACGTGAGACTCATCACATTGTGGTTTTTGATATGTTTCTATTTTTAGTCTTTAAATTACTCTGAATCTGTTTGTGGCCTTCATTCCACATTAGGAAAGAACCCTATACAAAAGTCAAAAAACTCTCGTGTGCGAGGGTAATATTTCCTTTCATCACTGTTAAAAGTAACTGTATAGTTAGCTACTCTAAAGCTCATCTAAAATAAAGACAAGTTTTCCTGTAACCTGGTGTTTCTCTGCCTTGTCTTTTAAGCTGGAATTGGTTTTGTTTTGTTTTTATTTTTGAATAGTTCAGTCAATGGAATTGCTCTTTGTAAACTTTCCTTTGATTCAGAGGTATTTCTTTACTATATATCATTTTATTGTCATGAACTGCAGTAGCAGTAGCTAACTTAAAATAACTGCATTTGGAGAAGTACTGGAAGAAAATACTACAGTTCATGTGCAGTCTTTTGTTGGGGGGAGTTAGGAATAGGATTTGATCTAGAAATGCTTTGGTTTTGGTCAGTATCTTAAGATATCCCTTAATACAGAGCCAAATTTTCAGGAATCTCAGGTCCGCGAGACCCAAGGAAAAGTATAAAGCAACAAAGACTCATTCTTGGTGGAGGAGGATCAGGTTAGGGAAGACTTGAACAAACTGGACATCTGTAAGTCCATGGAGCCTAACAGATTGCACCCATGAGTGCTGTGGGATCCGGCTGATGTCATTGTAAAGCAGCTCTTGATTATCTTTGTAAGGGTGTGATAGTCAGGGTAGGTTTCTGAAGACTGTAATAAAGCAAATGTAACCCCTGTCTTCAAGAAGGGGAACTGCACGCTGGTCAGCCTCACCTCAGGAGGTGAAAAGCTGTTGGAACAGCTAATCCTGGAAACGATTTCCAGAAATGTGAAGGACAAGAAGGTTGTTGGAAGTATTCATCATGGTTTTATGAAGGGGAAATCATGCTTAACCAACCTGATAGCTTTGTATAATGAGGTGAGTAGTTTGATGGATGAGAGGAGAGCAATGGATGCTGTTTACCTTGACTTCAGTAAGGCTTTTGACACTATTTCTCATAATATCCTAATAGACAAGCAGAGGAGTTATGGGTTAGGTAAGTGGACAGTGAAGTGGATTGAAAGCTGGGTGAATGGCCAGACCCAGAGAGTTGTGATGTGTGGCACGAAGTCCAACCGGAGGCAAGTCACTAGCGGTATACCTCAGGGATCAATACTGGGGCCAGTACCATTTAACATCTTTGTTAATGACCTAGATAGTGGGACAGAGTGCACCCTTCTCAAGTTCTCAGATGACACAAAACTGTGAGGAGTGGCTGATACACCAGATGGTTGTGCCAACATTCAGAGGGACCTGGACATGCTGGAGAAATGGGCAGAGAGGAATCTCAAGACTGTCAGCAAGGGGAAGTTAAAAATCCTCTACCTGGGAAGGAATGATCCCATGCACCAGTATATGCTGGGGACCGACCAGCTGAAAAGCAGCTCTGCAGAGAAGGACCTTGGGATCCTAGTGGACACCAAGCTGACCATGAGCCAGGAACACAGCCTTGCAGTAAAGAAGGCCAACAGCAGCTTGGGCTGTGTTAGGAAGAGTGTAGCCAGCATGTTGAGAGAGGGATCTTTCCTCTCTACTCAGCCCTGGTGAGGCCCCATCTAGAGTGCTGGGTCCTGTCCTGGGCTCCCAAGTACAAGAGAAGCTTGGACATACTGGCATGAGTCCAGTGAGGGGCCATGAAGATAACTAAGGCACTGGAGTATCTTTCCTATGAAGAGAGGTTGAGAGAGCTGGGACTGTTCAGTCTGGAGAAGGTTTGGGGGGCAGGGGAGCTCTGATCTTGTCAAAGTGTATAAATACGTGACAGGAAGAGATGAAGATGAGAGTGCCAGACTCTTCTTGGTAGTGTCCAGTGACAGTATAGGAGGCAATGAGCACAAAATAAAATGCATTAAATTCCATCTAAACACAAGAAAAAAAAATTGTTCTTGTGAGGGTGGTCAAACACTAGAACAGGCTGTCCAGAGAGGTTGTGGAGATAGTCCTGGGTAGCCTGCTCTAGGTGACCCTGCTTGAGCAGGGTGGGGTGGACTAGATGATCTCAAGAGGTCCCTTCCAACTCAAAGATTCTGTGATATGCCTTAACAAGAAAACAGTCACTCCTGAATTGGCCCTTGTTTTGGACTTCCCTTATAGCATGTGCAAATACACAGTACCACATGACATCTTCTTAACAGCATTGTTTAGCAATTTAGATTGTCTTTGCCTTCCTCTACCACATCTGTTAGCATTGCAACAGCTTTGGTCAGAATTTTTATGTCAACTTCTAATGCCCCTTGGTAATTGCACTGCTTTTCCAAGTATTTCTAGCTCTGGTACTGACCGATTCTAAATTGTGAGTTTAGGAATCACAGAAAAGTAGTATAAAATGTGATCTTACCAGAGACATAATCTTGTGTTATTTCAGTGACTTAGGAGGATTAAATCTTGCTCTTAGCAGGTAGCCAAGTAAATGAGTTGAAATAGAGACATTCCTTTGAGAGCTTGCCAGGGCATCTTTTTCTGAGGAAGATAGTGTCATCTTTGATGTGCAGAGAATATGTACACTTTCTATAGCAAAATAAATATCCTCAGAATATTGGGCTGATTTGTTTTCCTAGGTCAAAGCTGTAAAAGGGCACATTCAGTAACTTCCTTTTTGTTTTCCTGCATTTATGATAAGCTTAGCATAGTCCCAAAGTTGGGTGTTTTCTTAACTATTAGGTATGAAGGAAAAGAAAGAAAGAAGGTGAATTTGGTCTTTTTGCATTTTTCCTTTTTTTTTTTTTTTTTTTTAAATATCATGAAGAATAGTGTTTTCTGGTTTGGTTAATGAACTGTGTATCAGTTTTGTTCTGTTAGCATCCTAGGTCACTTTCATCTTAGAACTGTGCCGAGTGATTTTAAGGAGGTGTTAAATAGGAATGGTAAATAAAGCCTACATTTGGGTCAAAATTCATCACTGTAGGTATCTATCATTTCACTACCAATGCAACCTTGTTACTGGAATCCGTTGGGAACACATTCCCGTCTAACCTAAATAAATCTGCTTTCTCTTAGCAGCATTTTGTTAACAGATGTAGCCCAGAGACTGAACTTTGCAGATTGTGTATTGGAATTGAGATGTTTCAGCTAAATTCAATAAACGTTAACAGCAGTTAACTAATTGCACAAAAATTATATTCCCAAATTGTGAGGAAATAAAGTTACCATGTATGGTTCTGCTTTTTTGTCTTTTTCAACCTGGAGCCTCTTGGGGTTGTTGATATTTCGAAAGGGAAGGTGATGCCATTTGACTTGAATTTTAGTTATTCAAATCCACAATTCTCTAAATCTTGCTGTAGATGGTTGCAAAAAAGGCAGTGCATGTATTTGAAAGCAGAAATGGTTGTCAAATAGACTCGTATGATAACTTTATTTTTTCAAAATAACTGGATTTTTTCAAAACTGTAGTGTTTGAATAAACATTAAACAAACAGGTTGAAAAAGTTGAAAATTCACGTTAAAATTGCTCCAGGCTGATGTAAATTATATGTCCAGCACTTAAGCACTTACCCTGTTCTCATTGACCTTGACAGCAATTACAGAGGTCATATTTCTCTATAGGGAGCTGGAGTCTGAACAATTTATCCACTATACTAGAAGCAAAAAGACTTCACTTGCACATGCACACAACTAGGAGTCTTCCTTTTTAAAGTAAAACTTTCTGTGACCATTGCAAATAAAACCAGTTTTCATTTATATTGAATTCTTTCAAGTCTCATGAAAGAAAATGTCTAAACCAGGTTGTACGGTGTTTTGTTTTGTTTTTGTTTTTGTTTTTTTTACTCCATGAACCTGAATCTTGTTGAAGGCTGCCAGTTTTACTCTGGTAGAGATTAGGGAGAGCCTTCCCTCTGCCCCCCCCCACCTTCCCGAGTTAGTATGTAGCAAGAACAGTATCCTGTTGTGTGTCATGTGCACTACTCTTCAGTGCACTGAGGAAAGATAAACAGCTACACACGTAACTAGTTCTACTGGAGAATGGGCAGAGAGTATTCCTAGAAGAATAGCAACACTGAGTATTTAATGGCTGCTTTTAGGCAAGTATGGTTGTAGTTCAGGAAATGTTTCCTTAATATGGGATCATTAATGGTTAGATACGGTAAAGTAAATGTAGGACCAACCAGGATTTATGTTTTTGTATTTTAACTATATATTCAATTTGTGTAGTTGAACATGCATTTTTATATACAGATTGATTTAAAATAATAAACTGTTACCAGTGCCTCAAACTCAGTAATTAAACAGGCTGTGTAAATTGCCTTTTATGAAGCCTAGGCAACATATTTCAGTACTATGTTTTTGATAATATCAATTCTCTTTTTTCTCTATTGCTCTTTTACTTTTCCCTATTTCACTTTTTAATTGAAGTAACTTACTTTATTCTGTTCTTTTCACACCAAAAATATAATGTGAAGAAATGTTGACATGTCTTACAGAGGCCTCTTCCAACTCATTTTTGTGGAAGTACAGTGGTGGATTGTTTTGAGTGCCGAAGTAAGAATTTTCATTAGATCAGGTGAAAACAAATAGAATTTAACTTTTCCTTCAACTGTTGTAATCAGAGCATCTCCATTGCCAAAGGGGAATAGCTACCCAGTACAGTTTCCATAGCAGCAAGTTGAAACAGTAATGATTTTTTCAGTGTAGTGTGTCTAATTGTAGTAGGTGGAACTCAAAATGCATGAAGAGGACTTCCTTCCCTGTCTATAGGGGCCTTTGTATAGTTTCTTTCTTGAGAAATGTCCAGACTTTTACTTCCAAATGGGTTGAAGGCTGTAGGCACTTCTCTCACTGACTCTCAGGACATTTTTGAATATTCTGTCAAAAGGGTTTTAGCTAGTATTGAACATCTTTCACCAGTCTTCTGCACGGAGCAGGATTTCTCATAGAGAATATAATTTTTTTTTCAACAATTTCTTTGCACTTTCTTTTTTTAATAAAATCATGAATAAGAGAAATGAGAATATTTTCTTTTGGGAGATTAAGTCTCTGTATCACTTGCAGTTCAGATAAAGAAGAGCCTAATGCATTGAGAAAATATATTTTCTTTTTTTTTTTTTTTTAATTTAAGTTTTCCTTCTTTGAGATGGTAACCTGAAGGAAATACAGGAGATCAACAGTTAATTCCCACACATATGTAGTTCAGATCTTCTTTCTTTTCTGAGATTCTTCATGAAGATGCCAATTGCAGTGATTAGTTTCAGAGAGGTATCTGATGACAGCAAGGATTCAGCTACCAACTCCATGAAAGTTTTTAATTCCATTTTATGCAGTTTGTGTAGCACTAGCAGCTCAAAATGGATTTCTGCAGATACCCTGGAGACATGCGGATCCTAGTTCCGTTAGCATACCCATGGTTTATTCATGATATATAGATATCTTAGTTTGTCGAAGTGGATATCAGAAGAGGATATCAAGTGGATATCAGAAGAGGTTTTTGCCATTACAAAGTAATTCTGGTTGGCAGGTTAAACTATGACAGCTAATAACTTTAGGTTTTTAATTTCTTTTATGTTGACCTGCCTAGGAAATAACATTTATTTTCTTTAATTAACAAGAAGTGAAATGTAAGCTAGCACTTCCTAATTAACTTTGTGCTGGAGAATGACTGGAAGTGACAATGAGAGATTCTCAGAGATTTTTAGGACAGTAAAAATGTATTCTACAACTCATGTTCTGTATGGTATAGCATCCAAAAGAGATCAGTTAGTATGCTGCATTTTAGTGGTTTATACTGAAAAGAACTCATTATCTTGTAAATATTTCAGTAGTTTGTACAAAGTTAATATAGGGTATGTATTTTTTATGACTTATAATACTGTAAATGTTTACCGAGGGTTTCATTTGGATGTAGTATCATTTTACTATAAACTGTTAGGCTCTTATTATACAAGATCAATATTTAAGAATTGGATTTAGATATTTAATTTTAGAAGATACATAGCTTTACCAAATATAAAAATATTCCTTTGGTATTTTTTTTTCACCTCTAAATTGAGTACAAGTTCATTGTCCCTTGGAAGAAAAAGTAGCATCTTTATTTGGGCTCACAGTACTTTTCATAGGTTACAACTAACTGCTTTTTGACAACTCAAGTGTGTCTTCTGTAACCAAAACATTTTGTTGTAGAGGTTGAATTCAGTAAAATATCAAAACTTTGAGTGAACAGAGACATCTTATGTGCTCACCCTATAAACTAAATTTGAGTAGTCTTCCATTATTTTTAAATATTGGTGGAGTATTGTTTAAATTTCCAGAAGTATGAGGTCCAAGTTAAAAATAAACAGTTGCCAATAACGTTCAGTAGAAGAGGAAGGAAGCTGTCTATAGCAAAATGATTCTGTCACTGTCATGAGGATTGCCCAGTCCCTAAATGTTGTCTTTTGTTCTACTCCATAGACTGTGAACAACTCTAACTTCGGTTCTGAAGATTTATTGCCGCAGATAAATTTTGTGGCAATAGTCTTTTGATCTCCTAGATCAAGATTGAATTTTAATGCATACCATACTGTTTAAAGTTTTGAGTTTTCAGCTTTAGAGCTGTTTTTCTTTTTAAATAAATACAGTCAACATATCTTTATTTTAAAATACCTTAAACTTTGTATAATTTGCTCTAGTCTTCAAGTAGTCTTAAGATATGATTTTTGTACAACCAACTGCTCATTAAATATTTACTCTTAATTGATAATGCATAACGAGAAGTTATTTTTAGGTTAGGCATTCATAAAACTTCAAATGTTCATAGTTACAGAAACTACTATAAAACTACTATATTTATTATAGCTTTGCAAGCATATTTTCCTTGTTTTATTTGTATGGGATTATTTTCACTTACATGACAGATGGGTATATTGGCTAGAAATTCTTTATCAAGTAGTATACAAAAATATGTGGCAATGTACAGTGCCAGGATGATAGATAGTGTTTGGCAAAATGACAGTATGTTTCAATCATATGCAGACTTAATTCTTCTCTTCAGATCTCACTGTTGAACTGGATAAGCCTAAATGAGATCTGCATGTTTTTTCCCCTTTCTGTCATGGAACAAACTAAACGGTAAATAGCACGCAAGAGCAAGGTGATTGATAGCATGACGTGGAAGGCATCTTTGTTTTAAAACATTGCAAATGTGGATGCTGACGGAGTTTTTTCTTTTTGTGTCTATTTCTTAGGCCTTGCTTTAGGACTGGTCAAGTGCCTGACTTGGATTGCCATCTGGAACACAAGCAAGCTGTGCCCAGATTTCACTATGATGGCAGGTATGTGATGTAGCCTGCATACCTATGAGAGAGCCTCTTCTTAGTGCTCTACTGGTTTTTTAGAGTAGATGCAACATGCCACCACAATTTCTGCCATGAAGGTAGTTTTCAATACTTGCTCGATCTGGCAGTCTTAGAGCAGTGCTTCTTGCTGAGCAGACTGCTGCAATTTTAGCCAGAGGTTATCACTAAAGTTGGATTAAATGGCCTTTCCTATAGTTGCTGGGTTCACCTGGTTATAGTCAGAATTTTTCTTGCTAAGACATTATAATTTGTCTTCAGAAAGATGTATTTAGTTACTTAGAAAGCTAGGAGAGAATCTAGATTTTTAAAGAAGTTATCTATTACAATTTAATTCAACTGATACAGGAAATAAAAAGGAGAGAAGGGTACCTCAAACTTTTTTTATTTGTAGAGAAAAAGGAGTCTGTGCAAACTTGAGTAAAGAGTGAACACAAATTTGAGCTAGCTGAAGGAATGGTCTAACATTCATGCACATGTTTACAGATTTATTCATTGCATTATTTTCTTCTTTTGCCTTTATTTTGAAATTCATGGCTTGTTGTGCCTTTTCCCCTAATTATGCATCAGCTTGTGATGGAATGGCAATGAAGTATGAGGAGGATCTCTCTCTCTCTCCTTTTTTTTAAAATGCCTCATTTAACAGAAATACTTCTCATGCAGCTTAATATAAAATTTAATGTAATATAAAAATTCTGTCTTTCTTGTGGTTCGGTTCATTTGCCTTGTAAAGAAGACATAAAACATCTTTTTCACAAACTACATTTTTCTCAGAGCATTTTTAGTCATGTTCTTCCCCCAGTTGATTTTTTCCATGAATATCCCTTTCTAAAATTATGTGCCTGAACATCAAATCAAACAAATCTGATTATCATCCTAGATTATGTGCAGAGATTTTTGTCAGACCCTCATATACCTTTTTGTTCTTCATTTTTATACTAGATGAAAAAGATAAAACATTTTTAATGTTAAGCCAGAATAAAACATACATAAATCAATTAAATGTTACTCACCTTTGTTACAAAAAGTGGCCAGTGTTTCACACTCCTAGAGCTCTGTAAAGAGCAATACTAATAAAAATACGGTTTCAATTTTTTTTTTTTATATAAGACTTTTCAAGAAGGGCTAGGCCTGGTGTTCAAAAAGTCAGATTTCAGAATCTACCCACCTCGATACCTCAGATTGGATGTAGGTTTTTGCTGTGTCTTTGCAGTCATCTAAGGAAATTAGGATAGTGACAAGCTGTCATAGTAACAGAAAACCTCAGATTTCTGTCATGTGGTTTTACCCATCTGAAAGTTTGGTGCCTCCCTCTGAAGTCAGGGGGAAATGGTGACCTGTGCCATCCTAAAGTAGGGGCCCTCAATAGGCAGAATGAGTTTGTCTTTGGAATGGCTGCCTACAGAAAGAGGTGGAATGACTGGCTTGGAATAGATGCCTAACTATAAAGGAGAGTTTATATGCCGAACTTTTTGTCTGACTCAGGTAATGAGGTGAATCCCATTTTGACTATTTTTAGGTTCAGGCTCTCAGTTATGCTTTCACTTTGTTGTTTTAATCAGATGTTAATCTCAATGAAATTGTTTGTATTTACGTTATATAATCCAAAAATATTCTCTCCTATTTTTTCCGCTTTATTCTCATGTTTTTCCTGGTTTATACTTACTCATTTTTCCCAGCTGAAAGAATAGCAGCAATACAAAATGCAGATTTGCTTGTACTTGAAATCTACATATGTATGCTTATAAGATAAAGTAAATGTTTGGACATGTTTTGCATATGAAGAGTGCATAGTTTCCGTGGTGAAGCAATTCACATTGGTTGTATATTCAGCTTAGTGGTATGTATTCAGCCTTGAAATGTAGACATCTCTGTTGTATTCAAAACTGTATTGCATGCCTTAACTGATTTCAAAGTTATGTTCATACTATAGTGTTGCATTTATACTGTCAATTGCTGACTGGTATGAAGGGTTTCTTGAAGTGGTTAGATGATAATATACTGATTCCATTGTCAAGAATAAGTTATTCTTCTTATCCCAAGAGAAGACAAAACCTGCTTACAAAAGTAGAATGAGTGCCATCTTGATGCATAAGTGATATCATGGATAATAAAGTTGATGGGATATGGTTCCTATTACTTGAACTGAGTAAATCAGGGAGCGTTGTGACCCTCTTGAGTTCATGTTTTTTGTGCTGTTTGGGATTCTAGCTCAGTAACCAGGATATTGACAAGAGTTTAAAATACACCACACATCTGTTTGCAATTGCCTAATTTTGATGGTGGATTTCCTGAAGAGTTATGGTAATATAAAGAATTGTGAGAGGATTAAGATTGTTGAAATTTCCAGCTAGCCTTCTCTTACTGTGTTTTCTTTTGGATTCATGCAATCACTTGCATTAAGGTCAGCTGTTTTTAAAGTACTTACAGGAACAGATTTTTTGAGTTACAAGAGTCTTTTGTGATGACTGTAAATGTCAATACTCACTTGTTTAGCATTAAATGATCAACATATACAGATTCCCAGGCTAGCTAACTAGCTAGAACACAGAAATGGATTAGCTTTTGTGACTGCAGAACAAATAATGTAACAACAACACACAATTAATTACACATTTCAGCACTATAAATTTGAAGAGATGTAGCTAATAGATTGCAGGACTGCTTGTTGACTTAATGAACATATCAGGAGTGTTGACACCTAGGGACTAGTGAACTGATAAATTGAAGATTATCTGCTTTGTCTCAATCTCTGGTTGTTTACTCAGCAACCCACACATCACTGGTCTGCTGCTGCTCTTACTAGGTTCTGCCTTTCTCAGACAGGTAGTCTTTTTTGTTTGTTTTTTTTACAAGACAAGACAAAGATTGGGAAATGCTTCTGATGGCCTTTTTTCAGGCTGTTGATTAAATCTGATTGTAAGTTACTAGGATAGTAGCTATGATGTTGATCCTGTCACTTGTGGGATTCTCTCTTATCTGTCTTTGAGCCTGTATGTCATACTGGCAGGCTCAAAGAACTTGGAGAATTCTTGTACAGCCAATGAGAAAATATTAAAAAATTAATAGTAGAGGGAATAAAACATTCATGTAAGTAGGAAAGCTGTAAACCTAGCCTAATTTTCTTTTGCTGTCCTTTTTCAGATACCTTTTCCAGTGTTTTTTGCCACTGTGTTCCCTTGCTTCCTCCCCCTCCCCCTGTCCTCACTCTTGTATAACCTTCCCCTTCCTGAGGAGCTTTGTATTTTCTTTTTCAGCACACTCATAATCGTTTCCTTGTCTCATTCCTGTCTCCTTGCTTACATTCTTTCCCTGCTCCTGAGACCTTTAAACTCATTCTCTTATCAAAATTAGCTCCCTATTTTTTTCTCTGTTTCAAATGAACTCCAAGCCATTTTGTTCTGTCCATCAGCCTGAAACCCACAGCCATCTACTCATTGATGGCCAGTGGTGGTAAGAGTTTGGAAAGCAGGGGGGAGGGTCTTGGGCTAGCTTCTTGGGCTAGTCAGGGGAATTAGCAAAGTTCAAAAATTGCATCATCTTTGTTGGAGGAGAATGAATGTGTGAGGCCTCCTTATTGTTCTTTGTTTGCTCAGGTGGTATGGACTTCATATTTTGACATTTTTCTGTCTCACCTGTGAAAAAGGTATCATGGGCTGTATTCCTGAGGGGCTAGGTAAACACATATAAAATAATTCAGCAATTAACAAAACTACTGTATCCTGTCTTGAGACACAAGTGTATATAATAAAAGAATATTCCTAGTTAAATGATAGGGATCTGTGCTCTCTCAAAACATGTATTGTATAAACTGCTGGACATACTTGACCAGTAAAAAAGAGCAACATGTGCGATAACATCTTTCCAGCCGCAGTGCTGCAGAGCATATCAGGAAGTAAGCCTTGTACCAGACTACCTCCTGGAAAAGCAGGAGTTGATTTTAAGCTAAAAATCTAAGGGACTGTTTTGTGTAATGGCAGAAGATTCATTAAAATCTGCTTTTGCTGTAGCATAAATTTATAAATTTAACGTGAATGAAATGGTAGGCTCAGGCAATATGATGCATATTCTTGTCACAAAAAAATGTACCTGCATTAAAATAATTGATGGCAAAAGCAATGGTTGTGTTCATGATTCCAGCAAGTGAATTACCTATCTTGCCTTGTAATTGTTAAAACTTTCTAACTTGCCTGCCTCAACTTAAGCATAAATGAGGTAACTGACATCTTTCTCAAAGAGCACTAGGAAACACCAGTGTCAGCTTCCTTTACCCTTTAGTACAATCTTTTGCATGACCAGAATTTTTAAAACCAAGGATTATTTTTGGGTGTGAGAGTATGACATCATACATGCTATTTTGAAAACCGTGTCTCTGCTACTTAGGAAGTTGCAGATAACTGCATTTTTTTGCCACCTGTGTTTGGCTTTAACCTTTGATAAAATGCTGTGTGTGATTGCCACCAGACTGGGTGCGTCTTTCTAACAACGCTTCCTGTCACTGTAAAGATAATGTCTTATTGTAGCCTATTAATGATGTTTTATGTCCAGTTTAATGTGCTCTTTAACATCATTCTGCACTAACTGAGTGACTTCCATTAGCATCTTTGAGAGTTTGGTTAAAGGTTTTTTTTCAGTGTGATCCATTCAGTATATATTGTAGCCCTCAACTACATGTTTGGAGGAAGTAAATTTCTTATCTGGGGCTTTAGAAAGAGGCTTCCAAGAGCTGCATTTCGATCAACCTAGGGAAGTAAGAAGAAAAGTTCAGTAGGGCTTCATACAACATTATAGGTTCATAAGGAGTGAGGAGAAAAGTCTGATTACCATTTCGAAGAAGGCTTATCACAGTGAGAGTAGACTGACTGCTTCCTGTACTTCATTTTCATTGTAATCTCCTCTCTAAAAGAAGAAATTACACCTAGACCTTCTGAACTGATTGACTCTTGGAAGTCTGTTAGGATGAATTTCACAGTGAACCAAGAAATGGGACGCAGTCTTGGCATTTTCAAAAGACAAAATCAGGTTTTTGGTACCTCAGAGTGAATACTGATAATATTGCTGGCTCCCATCTACAGTCTTGGAGAACACTGCTTCATGCATTAGCATTCATAACTCTGCTATTTCATGCTCTGCTGAGTTTTTTCTCTTCCATAAAACACTCCCATCATGTGAAAGAAAGGTGGACTCTGGAAGAGTGATGGGGGGGACCACAGTGCTAATCTGCAGCAAAGGTCTGGGTTTTTTTAGTAGGATTCCTCTGAGTGCTGGGCCCAGGTTGGTGCCACCACAGTAGAGGCTGCAGCGTCTCTCCTATTCCTAACCATCTGTGTTTCACATGTGGATTTAGGGAGTGCTAAGGGTGCATATTGTTGTAGTCACATGATATCTAGGTTTAATGGCAAAGAAGAGCTGGCTGAAAGCCATTTGCATGTGTCTTGTTCTCAGTGGGGGAAGGTGTGACTATTTTATATGTCAAAGTGGAATTTCAGTTTTCTGAGTTTGTCAGATCCACTATTCTGTCTCTCTGACTGACTTGAGTTACTTGCAGTTCTTCTTTTTGGGAACCTGTGCTTTATGGTGTATTGTGTTTGAATAAGGCACTGTTAACACAAAATATCTTGTAGTAAGACAGCAGCAGTGGAAGGAGGAAATTGGAAAACATAGACTTTGCATAAATAATATTACTCACTAATGACTTTTTCCTATTCGTAAATTAAACACAGTTTTGGAGCATGAGGCTGTTTTTGTTAGTGTTCATCTTCATTCTTACATTCATGCTTTGACTGTCTAGGTCAGAGCTGGTTTTATAGGTTGGTTGGAAAAGAAACCAAAACTACCTCTTTTGGCACTGGGTTTTAACTCTTGAAGAAGTGGAACATATTTTGCCATGCTTTTCCTTCCTGCCTGCTTTTCCAGACAGACTGTGACTGAATTAAACCACTATAGCTGTAGAAAAAACATTCTAATGACTAAGTTAATGCACGGTATTCCTAAATAGCTACAGAGCAGCTCCAAATCTGCCACACGCTCCAAAGAAAAAGAAGTTTAGGATGGAGCCTGCAACGTCTGCCATCCTGTCTGCTTCTCTGGTAACAATTTCCTGTCTGCGCTGGCCCAGTTGCTGTCTACCACCAGCTGTCATATCTGAGAGTCAGTCTCACGGGTTTGTACGTTTGGGTTTATGCTCATCTCAGCCACCAGAGAGCCAGAATGGGAAATGAGAAGAACTTGGAGCTTATTCACAATCATGAAGCTTCTTGCTGTCTCTGGAATTATGGCATTAGAAAGCCAAATCTCCATTTTGGTGGTTCATTTTCCGTCCTTGATGTAAGAGCTGTAGAAAGCTCAGATCAGAAAGCTATTACTGAATTATTTTTTTTCCCCATCCTGTCCTGCCCTGCTGCCCCCCATGTGGGACAATCCAGACTGGCAGAATTACACTTGTTTTCATATTTAGCTGTAATTATCTTAAATGAACATTTTGCTTAGTTAAAGCCCAAGAATAATCAATTGCACTCTCAGAAATGTCTCTGAAACACTGAGAGCGGCACTCAGGTGCTTACACATAAGCACCTGATGACCCTTTTTTATGGCCTTGGGTATGTGAGACATCTGCAGAGGGCTGACAGATATGAAACAGACTTACAGGAGGTCTGGCAGGGCATACTGGCTTTTTAAAAATGGCACTAGACACCCATATTTCAGCATCTGAATCACGCTTCTCTTGTCACTCTGTCAGGTTCACATTCTCCTTTCTGACACTTTTAAAAGTTAACTCACAAATCTTTGCAAACCTTTGTAGCGCTGCCAACAAGGCCCCTTTTAGCCTAGGGTGTGCTTGAGTTCCCTGTATCAGTAACACCCCCAACCTCACACACAGCCTAACACAGACCCTGTGTAAGTTTGGTAGCCAGATGTCCTGGTCAGGCCTTCAGTGCATTTGCCATCCTTTTTACATAACACTGTTATTGTCTTTTGCTATTATCTGTGACCACTTTTTATAAAATGATGGCAACTCTAGTGGGAACCGGACCTAATCTGGGGGTCCCAGACTTCTCCACTGATCTAGCAGGTCTTGTATACTAACACAGATGGCAGCTGGCACAGGGCAGATGGGCATCTGTGTCTCAGGGTTGGCCCACAGGCGAGCCCTCCGTCCCATTGCTGTACAAGACTGCCAGTGGAGCAGTTGGGCCTTCATCGGGCCTGGAGCAACACCTTGGGACTGGCTGCCATTTTCCTTTGAAGAAGTGTAGAGGAAAACTTGTGTCAGCCAGAGCTTTGAAGTATATCCTCCTGCCTCTTTCTTTTAAAATGTGCTCAGAGCAGCTTACAAACTGTGTCCTGGACTTAGTATTATTTGGAGACAAACTACAACAGTAAGGGGTTTTTTTTGATATAAAAACACAAAACCACCGAGGTCTCCTGGTTAAGAGTGGGTAAAAATAAATGGTTTGAAAACAAATCTCCACTTTGCTTAGTGTGTCACTGAAGGACAAATCTTTTGCTTCAGTCTTTTTCTCCATCCAGCAACTTCCAGTGGCTTTTTGGGTTGCAGTGATTTTGACACTGACCATGCTGGGTCCTCAGAGAAAAGTCAGACTTTTTCTCACATCTGAGGCCTGGATATCTTCCTGTTTCTTTTTATGCTCCAGGCTATCTGCATGCTGCGTTTCTTATACTCCCTCCTGTTTCACCTGCACTCTGCAACCTTTCAGCAGTTGAACAGTCTGTGCAACTCAGAAAAGGCGAGGTTCCTGCACCTTCCACCTTTCCCCAGAGGTATCCATCTGACCCAAATTGCAGTACCTGGCACAAAGCAAACAGGCATTTTTTATCTCTGCCAGCTGCACCCCTCCAGCAAAATGTAATATTCAGTAATGAACAATATATTGTGAACAAATGAAGCAGATACCTCTACCATCATTAGCTGATTTTAGGAGCTAAGGTGGTTTTTTTTTAGTTTATAGTAAGTAGGAAACACCTGTCATCAAATACAGTGCATTTTAATTCCTACCATAAGTCAAAAGCTTAGTGAGTGTAAGACATCTTTGCTATTCTCAAAAAATCCATGAGCAAAAAGATTCTCCTCCATACACTGCTCCCAAAAAGCAATATTCCAAGGCCTCTGTGGTCATTTGATATCTGCCCAAGACTCTTTATGAAGACTCTATGTCTTGGCCCATCTTGAAATAAGTTTAGGTGGTTGTACACAGAAACTTAATGACAGAAAAGCAAATACAGGAGAAAGTTCTCCAACTCTTAACAGTCCAAAAAAGTCCCATCCCTTCCTCTGCACTGTGGGAGCTGTGGTAGAAGTGTTTCACGAGAATATTGTTAAAGCTGGGCGCTGACAGCCTACCCACTGTTCTCCTGCTTTAAAGTGTATATTCAGGCTGGTTTCTGGAGATTCTGTGGGAGGGAAAAGTGCTGTATGACAGACATACAAGGCCTTTTCAGTACTAGAGAAGATAAGGGGAGTCGGAAAAATCATTTAACATTGAGCTTTGCTGTTACGATGTCTGCTGCACAATTCATGATGCTGTAAATCATGAAACAGAAACAAAAAAGATGACAACTCTATGAGCGATTGCATAGACTTAGTCTGGCCTTTGTTTTGTTCTTTAGAGACGATTCTCTGCCACATTCTGGTTGCTCCTGTTAAAGATAATTTTTAAATTTTTTTTTCTTTTTTTGGCAGTGTCAGCACTGTCAGTTCAAAAACTAATCTACCAGTATATCAAGATGCTCTATATTTGAGTGCTCTGCTGTTTTAAAGAAAGCCAGGAAGACTTCTCTCTGTATGTCACTTAACTTGATCTTGCAAAGAACCTCACTGATATTACTGGAGTGGCTTCAGTAAAAGGCAGTAGCACTGTCTTTGTGCAGACTGACTTTGGTCAGGACTGTTTCCTGTTCAAAAAATAGAGGTGCCAACCATGCTGAGCTCTGCTGATTGCAGGTGATGGGAGAAGGGGCATGCCAAGTAAATAATTAGCACAGCTGGATTTTGTACCTGCTAGAAACAAAATACAGTCAGATACGTGCATGTAAAGCTGGCTCATACAGTGTGTGGAATTGCTTTTTTCTTGTTCTGAGCTCAGGTATAGGGGGTATGCAAGCAGATTTATGTTGCGTGGCAGTACTGGATTCAGTGTTCAGCCAGCAGTCTTGAGGCAAGAAGACCAAGGTAGTTATTTCCCTAAGAAAAAGGAGATTGTGTGTATGCCTGTACGTGCACACATGAGGGAGTGCATGTGCAGTAACTACATACTTTGATAAGCCCTCTTTTAATAGGAAGAATAAGGCATGCTCTAGTTCCACTTGTTGCATTTGCCATATTTCTTTCCCTAGTATCTTAGGGGATTTCTCTGTTATGCCTGATATTTTCCTCTAGTAGCGTAAGTGGTCCAATAAGTAAGAGGATTGGATATCTTGACTGTACTGTGATGTTCTCTAAGATGTGCATAGTTTATGGGTAGCTGATATGAGGCTTGAAGGATGTGATGATATGGGTTGTGTCTGATGAGAACTGTAGGAGTGGACATAGGTAACTCCAGGTAAAGGCGTTCCTGGCTTTGAGGTCACCTGAAAGGTCTTGGCAATTAGGTTAATCCTAATATGTTCCAAATCCCAGTCCAAGAATTGGCATTAATGGCACTGCAGGGGGTAGCTATTTATCTATTTGTGAGGCTGAACTAGCACGTAAGTTGCAGAGGGAAGAGCTGGATAAATTAGGGGCAGTTGGTTGAGTGTCCTCAGGCTGCAGAGCTCAGAAAAAGTAATGAGTCAATGGGTCTTACAGTGAGAAGTAATGAAAATTACCCCAGGACAACAGTAGCTTTATGTCTTGTCTTAGAGGAGAACCCCTTTTACCAGGGCTTATGTACAATAGCCATTGAGCTTAACTTTTGGATAATATAGTTTTGAAAAGCTAAACATCTGCCCTATGCATCCATAAGACTTAAAAGGTGCAGGAAGAAAAAAACTAAGTATATCTCTACAACATTGTGTTTGCTTATCTAAAGGTGCACGTTAAAATAGTATTATAGTATGACAACAGAAACTTGTAGTGGCTTTTCTCTATGATAGTATTGTTTTCTTTTTCTTACCAGCATTATTCTGATTGATTAGATTGGGATTGTGAATTGCAAAAAGAAGAAAGATACCTGCCTTTTTTTAAATGGCTGTTGAAATTGATTGACCAGCAACTAGTCAATCTAAATTTAAACTAAATTTAAAAATCCTTATTCATTATTAACAGGTATTGCTAAATACTTACATTCGGTATTAAATTCAGTATTAGCTTTTATTTGATACTAAAAACCAGCATCACATTTTCTTGCGTATTTCAATGACTGATCTATCATTAACAAAATACAGCGTGGTTCTGCATACATACCTCCACAGAGGTAAGATTTTGAAGTAGAGTGGCAGCAGCTAGAGATCTGCTGAACTGTGAGATTATCTTGCAGAAGAGAAAATGGTGACAGCTCTGGCAAGTATGTGGCATGAAGAAGCACTGCAAACTGAAGCCAGTTTATTTCCTGTCATGTCACCTGATAGAGCAGAATTATAGTTAGTTAATACTTCTGTCACAAAAGAGGCACAATGGTCATTTAGTCCAAGTGATACTAGTTTGGTTACATTGAACAATTAAATTTTATAGAAGCTATGAAGCAAATTAAAGTGGGAAGCATTTGCTATCAATTTTTTATTTTTGAAGTGACATAAATATAGATCTGATACAATTCGTGAACTGTGCTATAAAAATAGAAGAATGAATGTCAGCCTTCTGATGTTTCATTTTGATTTGGGAAGTTTGAAATATTAATGTTTCATTTTCATTTAAGGTACCTGTTTGTGAATTCCTACCTGCAGTATTTGTCCCCTCCATGCAGTATTTGTCCTGGGAGCTGTATTGCAAATGTTTCTAACTGATTTAATGCTAAATAGTACCTGAATTGTTAACAGAGAATTTCTTAGGTGTATAAATATACTATTTGGTGTGTGTAACCTGATACAGTTAACTATTTTTTTTTTTACTTCAGTTAAAGACACACTATACAAAGATTAAATAACTAAGCATTGAAGCTGAGAGTAAAATAAATGTAGAGATTGACTTGTCCTAGAATGGAGCGTTATGAACTAAAATTTCAGACTAAAAGGAGAAACTGTAATGTGACAGAAGTAGTATGTAGTTAATACATCTAAGGCCATGCAACTAAACTAACTAAATTAGGGTATTTAATATCCTGTCTTGGCATAATTCCAATGCCTGTTATATATTTTGGCGCCAATTGTTCATGTGTATTCGCTTTAAGTCTATTCCCCACTGTTTTGGAATATTCTCCTCCTCTTCTTCCATTTAACTAAAGTTACACGTAAACACTAAACATGAACCTGAGAAAGACAGCTGTAATGATATTCCTGGTGATTTAATAGACAGCACAGCTATCAAACACTGATGCCCAAGGCTAGAATTTGCAACTAAATCTGCTAATTAGGTTAAGAGCTAAAATACCAGTAGGTGCCTATCTGCATCTTTAGGCACCTAAGTACCTTTAAAATATAGCCCCTTAGTCTCTCTTTCATTTGTAGAGTGGCAATTATAAGAATTCCTCACTTCGCAGTTATACTATGAAGACAAAGATTGTGAGGTGCCTAAATATCACTATAAAAAGGGGCCAGCAAACAAGAGGATCCTTCCTAAGTCTCAGTCTCTTTTATTCTTGGTTAAGCCAGCCTGTCTTGCTGACATTATGGTGTTTTTACTAACAACTCCATTACTGGTAAAGGACCGCTTTATCTTTTTTAAAGCATAATCCATCTAGCAAGAAGTGTTGAGATTCAGAGAAGGCTTATGGAAGGCGTACACTGTATTCTGCATTGCATGTTCTTAAATGGTCAATATTTCTTACTCTCTTATAAGCCACCATTTTTACATGAGTTGAGGTGGAAAAATAGCAAATCTAATAATTGCTCTTAAAACAGCTGTTGATATAAGTTGTTTTGTACTGTGCTGGTTGTCTCACATGATTTTGTATGGACGTTCATTGGGATTTCATTGTGGTCTTACTAATTCCATGATACCAACTATGGCTAGCATTGTGGTTTTCCTATCTGTCACATCACTTTTTCACTGTCGAGAGATACAGGTTACGTATGTTTAATGACTATTTGCATGGGGGAAGCTGTAAGGAATATCTGTTTTACATTTGACTCTCCTTCTGGAATGGCAGGATCTTTTCCACAGCAACTCACGAGCCTGTATGAAAGAAACACGGTTTAAAACTAAACTAAATGGATAACTTCACATAAGTGCAGTAATAAGCAAAAAATGAGAGTAATCTTAAAAAATGTCATGAAGGATTTGTAAATGTTTCCCTGTCTGGGCTCGTACTGTCTTTATAAAAGAAATACACTTAGACTGCAGATTTCTATAATGACTGTATGAAATTAATGGTTTATTTTAAGGAGAAATTAAAACCAAATTCTCCCTGTTACACTGTTACAGATCTAGAATGATAAATCTAGAAGTACTGTTTTGAAGGTAGTATTTACCTCAGAGGAATTCTAGCATAATTAATCTGTATCTGGAAACAGAATATGGACAGTTGTTTTCACTATAGGAAATACATTTTTTTTCTCTCTCTAGTCATGGGGCCTTTTCTCAAAGAAAGAAGTTATTTTGATGATGCTGCATTAAGTTTCCTACATTTAATCAAACCATTTGAAGATGGTCAGTAGGTCACTGGCCATTTTATATACAGAAGGAGCCAGTACAGATTCAGATAACTTTATGGAAGAACCAGTAATTATGCTAATTACAGCAGCTACATTATAAGTTACAATAAAGAGTTAGTGCACATTCCCTTACAGATTTACATGCCCACATCTGCATTTTAGAACATACTTCTGCACATGACTAGTTTGGTTACTAATGGGAATAAAAAAATCATATTCAAGATTTTTAAAAGCTGTTTTTAAACTTCAAAGTAGGAGTTCATTTTTTAGAAAGTTTGCCAGCAGCAGCTCTATAGTTGAAAGAAATACAAAGATTTTTAGGTATGCAGAGTCCAAATGAAACTCTTAAATAGAAAAAGAATACTATGTGAAAAAGTCACTAAGATGACTATCGTCTCCTAATACGCCCAGATAGAAAACTGTTTCCCAAAGGTTTGCAGATTTGGAAACTATTTGCGTTTGACATCTTCAGTGTGCATGATGATCATGAAAAGTATGATGGATTACTGCATGACAGGCTTTACCTTTGAAATACGAGATGACAAATCATTTCATTAAACCAATTCAGTTGGTACAGCCTGGGAAATAAATGAAAAAGTGTATGTAAATAAAAGAAAAAAATGCAATCTAGAAGTTATCCAAGTAGGTTCCTAACTGGAGAGCTTTCATAGAGTGGGAGGTAGACTAAGTAGAACTTGAAGGGAAACACTGAGATTATTCCCAAACACTGCAATAGGCAATAGAGAGTTGGGGCTGAGGTGGAAATAAGAAAAACAATGATTTTTTTCATAAGGATTTTGAAGAAATCTTCTAATGTTAATCTGTACGTCATCTGATTCATCTAATATGTGATACGCTGTTATAGTAGTTACTTCATCAGAAGAGTTACCTATAAAAAGGAAATAAATACTCATTCTGCAAACATAACAATTAATTGGAAGTGCAGAGAAGTTCCTAAGTGAAGATATATAGGAATGAAAGACATTAGTTATATGAGGGAGGACATAAATAAGGACAGACATAATACGGAATATAGCAATGAATTAGTGGTGTACAGAAGGTGGACTGGGAGGATTTTTCCCCTGTCTTCAGTATAAGAATTTAGCAACATTCATGACACAATAAAATGTTACAAACAAAATACTACATTTTTTTTTCCTTTTAAACATAGTCTGCAGTTAAACTGAAGATATTTTTGAATTCAGATGTGCAGAGAATGTTGTTGAAACACAGAATGAAGTTACAAAAATGTTGATGGCTGGTGGTTCACTGGTGTGCAATGCCATACCTCCGTTTTCTTCAGCTGAGGATATGTCTCATAGTGCTTAAACATGTGGTTACTTAAGAAAACAAAGGAAACTCTATGGGATGCATGCAGTATAAAAGCTCTCTACTGCAGGTCTAAATCAGATTTAAAATGAGCAAAGAAAAAACTACTAATGGTAATAGATTGTACCCTGTTCGGATATTGCTTTTTGCTCCAAAACACTGGGTGACCAGTGCTGGAGATGGCGTTGGAAGAGTAAGGCAGTGCTAACCGTACCTGCCACGGTGCTGAGGCCTGTGACAGTTTCCTACTTAGGACTGCGAAGTGTCAGATTGTGGCCAGGTCAAAGGGATGATCTGGCTGTGTAACAGGCCTGCACCAGCCTGCCATGCCCCGTGGGATAATGGAGAGCAGCGGATCACATCTGCTGCTCTGTTTGCAGCCCCGTACCTTGCAGAAGTAGCAGCTGCAGCTGAACGGAAGCCAGTTCCTACAGGGCGGGGTGAGCCTTTTGAATACATTTGTCTAATCATGCAGTCCATTTACTCGGGCTGTGAGCTTCTTCCCAGGATTGGATTCTGAGAGAAGTTTTGCCCTTTTGTTTTCATGTTCAGTGTTTCACAGCCAATTCAGCTTTGGCTACTTCAAGGCCTCTAAAAAATCACTTGAGTCTAACAATGGCCCTGGCAGAAACCTCTCACAGTCCACTTTTTCCCTTCTGGTTTATGCGGTGTGAGGCTGACCTATTACACCCCACCTCTAAGTCTGTATTTGAGTTGTTTTTTTGTTCTCCCTGACCAGAGGGAAACGGTCTTAAAATAAAAATTTCAAGAAAGGTATGTCAGAATCAAGGTCAGAGTCAGCCCTCATGCAAAATGACTACGACTCCATCAATTTCAGTGAGTAAGTGCCTCTCCCGGGTTGATCCCCTCTTCTTTGCTATGATGTTAGGCATATTTGCTATAATCTCTCTCTTTCTCCCCAGGGAGGATTTTTCCATACATATACACGTGTGTGTGTGTGTACATAAATAAAATTAGGATTGATATCTTAAATATCAAGTGACAGTGTCTATCCACCCAGTTCAAGATGTAACTGCTTACAGCAGTGATTAAAGATCAGTGTTTATAAAGAGTATTACCTGACTGTAACGAAATTGTTGTGGGAGATTTACAGGGTGATGTCTGGTGGGTGACAGATCAGTGCAGGGTTGATAGACTATTTTGAAATATGTGCTTGTCTCTGTGTGTGTATCCTTAAAGAGAATAAAGGAATTTCCTTCACAGGTAAAAGGAAAAAGAAAAATAAAAGAAAAAAAGAAAAAGATTGTAGCTTCCAGAAAATTCAGAGTAAGAAAAATTTTAAATCTATCAGCAGTGGTCCCATTTGGAGATTTAACAAGCAATCCATGAAATAATGTTCATTGAGCTAGAGAACAGCAATGTCTGCTAAAGAACATCCAGCTCGGACCTTTAGAGCTTTCACTGCCCTGCTTTTCATTTCAAAGCATGCTTCTTAACACTATGGCAAAACTTGAATGTTGTTTAAAAAGTATTTTTTCATTCTCTGTTTGCAGAGTATAGCATCATAGAAAGTAGGATTGCAAGAGACCCCCAGATGTTATGTTGGCCACTCCTTTGCCCGAAGAGAGGATAAACTGTACTTACTTCATTTCCAACAGATGTCTGTCTAACCTGTTCATAAAAACTTCTAATGCGTGAGGTCCCACAATCTCCCTGGAAGATCCGTGGCAGTGCTTCACTCTATTCAACCTTAACACCCCCCCCCCCGCCCCCTCCCAGCAGCCTAAATCTCCCTACATCATTCATTTTATGTGATGATCTGGAATGCTGTGCTATTTGCTTTTAGAAAACTGTATGAGCAACTTGGCTGCTAGATAATTGTTCAGTTGCTTTGGCAGTCTCATACTTCAATCCTGCAATAGGAAATTCTTGCCAGTTCTTTGTGATTTTCATGTCTGTCTCATGATACTTGGTGTTTTTCCTGAAGCTACAGTTATTGAGTCACAGATCTTCACTTTTATTGCAGAAGGAAAAAAAATTCAAGTGCCCCCCCTCCCCGGAAAATGCTCACAAAGGCTTTAAAAAAATAAAAGACAAACAAAGGAATTGGCAAACAATTTTTTTCAAGTTTGCATTATAAGTTTTTGGGCTTTTTAAATGCTTGGGCTCCTTTTTATTAGAGGTTTTGATCCCACACTTATGTGAAAGTCTGCTATCTTGCCTGGGTGCTGTGCAAGCACAGAGAAGTGAATCCTAAACCTTGGTAATTTATAACTGCAAAAATACCTTTCTGCTGCTTGCATAATCAGCACTGAGTTGAATACTACACTGTCTTGTGGAGCCTAAGATTAATGGTTAATAAACTGTGTTTTATGAAACCATGGGAAATGCTGTTTGCAATCATAGCATCATAACAATATCAAGTCATGATAAGGAGTGTAGTGTTTACTTTAAAAGAATTGAAGGTTGAAGTGTTTCAGAAAGTTTAGTAAACAGGGAACTGTACTACAAACAGGAAAATACTGAGATAAAGTGTTCAGATATGACAGATCATTCAAATCTTTAAAACTCATTTTCAGGAGGAATATGGGAGGCATTTTCCTACTTTGTCACATTTACACACTTATTTTTAAACATGAGTGTTACTTCATTATCAGACATTTTTCACATAAATATTACCTTTTATGACAAAATAACCTCATATACATGTAAGAAATACTAAGTTGTAAGGATCTGTAACTTAAAAGTAATGTTCAGGATTTTAGAGATCTGCATTAAACTGGAATTGCTTGTTCCAGAAGAGTTTTCCAAAGTTCTTCAGAAAATAATATTAAAGAAGGGGTCGAGGGGAGAGAAATTCCAACTGTCCCTCAGTTTGTGTATTATTAACACATACCAGATGTCTCTTTTATAGGGTAAATTATGAGTTGTGACTGAATGAATTTTAGTACAAAACTGGAACTTTTAAAGTTAGTGAAATATTAAATGCTCTATGTATTTTGTCTGTGTATCACTTGTAGATTGTTACGATACTCAAAATAGGTTGGGTTTTGTTGTTTTTTTTTTTCCTGCCCCTGACCCAAACCAAAATACATCTGGTGGTTGTTGGCTTTCTGCAAATGATGGCTGGACTTAGTGGCTTTGACCCTGTTTCATTGTGATTAAGCTTGTTAAGATTTTATGTTTTTAGTATCTGTTTTACAACATTTTCATTACTGTGTATTTTATTAAGGTTCAATGGTTTGTATTTTTATGGTTGCATCTGGTCTGTATAAACCCTGCTCCAGTTTAAAAAGCTACTTGTCTCAGTACTGGACATGAGGGAATTTTGAAGTATAGTGGGATGCATATGTGTCAATCATATGTTAGTACCTAGAAAACTTCCTCCTGGACTAGCTCACAATAGTCTTACTACCTGAAGTATGGAAAAGGGTGTGTGTCCATGTTCATGTCTTTGTGTTTGTTCATGCTTGCATGTATATGTTTCATATTTCCACATTTAAATATTTTGCAATGTTTGTCTTGAAAACAACAATAGTTATTCTTGAACGGTGGTTCAGAATGCCATTGGAGTAAGTTATATAATCCAAATGTGCTATTGGATTAATATTTTTTTTTTAGTTTAAGAAGTAATCCTATCTATGTGAAAGTCAAGGACTCTTGAGTTTAGTTTGCAATGAAGATGATACGATGATTTTCTCTCAATAATCATATAAGTTACTGATTTGCTTTGGTGTTCAACTGGCTGCATGTTGTATAAGCTTCTCCTACATATACTGTTTGATTTGCTTTATCTTTAAACAGGAAAAAAAAATAAAAGGATGGTCTCTTATTTTAGTCCCACAGGTTATTATATTACTAAAGAGTAAAATAGGAGAACTACAAATGTAAATTAAAATAGTACTGTATTAAATAACTAGTCTCTGAGACTGTAAATGCACTGAAAAGAATGTTTACCAAGTCTTTCTTGGTTTTATTATCATATGCCTTTTCAAGTGTTTGTTCTAGAGCCCTGAGAATTTGATGGCAGTCCTTACCTCAACCAAGACCTGATGTTCTTTAGAGGTACCTGTTCTGTAGAGTGTTTGCTGAAGTACTGAAGTACTTCTAATGCACCACGATGACAGTTTGCAGAAGTGCACAAACATTGACAAGATAAAACATTGAGCATCCCCTCTTTAAAGTCTTTTCTCTAAAATCTGGTAACATACCTGAGGATGCAATCAAGACTTTGCTATGAGTTCTGATGTAGACTCCTCATTAGCTGCTGTATCTGAACTTTGCATCCTTTGGTTGGCTCTACCCTGGCTCCTATGCATCAAAAATAGTAATTCTGCATTAGCTTTTCAAAGAGCAGATTGTTCAAATCTTGTTGCTGTTAAAGTACTCTTGAAAATTGTAACTCTTGCTCTTAGCGTACCTCACAACTCCACCACAATTCTTCATGTATTATTTCATCACTTTTTCCTTTTGCTTCTCCAGCACTGACTGCCTGTATGTCCATACCATTACTCCTCACTTTCTCCTACAAGACAAATGACTTGGAAGTATTCCAGTATGCCCTATGTATATAAACACATATACATGAACATAAGTATTTTTGTGCACACAGATGAGCACACAAAGTTTTCACAAACTGTAAGAATGAGAGTAAAACATATTCATTGGTGCTGATAAAGAAATTGGACTGATAGGGCTCTGGTGGTTTTTCATTTCCACTTTATTTGGTCCTTCAGATCAGTCAATGCACTCAAGATTTGGAGGTGGTCTGTATCAGCAAAGTCTCTATCAGCCTCACAACTCAAAAAAGGCCCTTTGCCTTTTGAAGGCCCTTGTCCGGAGAGCCTCCTGACTTTTTAGTGGAACAATGTTTCCAGTGTTGAGGCAGCAGAAGCACTTCCATGCAGTCACGCTGGTGTAGTTCAGCGTGTACTAGGGAATGGAAAGAACTGATGGAACAGCTGAATTGGGAGAAGTCACAGAATGTGTGTTTTGTTTTGGATATAGAGCTGTACAGATGCTCCATTTGTGTTAAGATCTACCTGCTTTTGGATCGCTTCACTTCTTTTGCATGAGAGGGTAAAATGTTGGTAACAAAAGCTTTTGTGGATTTTAGCTGGAAAAATTATAGTGTAATTACCTGATGCCTCACTGTGGTCCATGGAGTATGAGAGAACTCAGTTTCTCATGTGCTTAGCCAAATTAGTGAGACTAAGAAAGGGCTAGTTTGATGCCTTGAAACTGCAAGATTATTTTCACAGTACAAAGCATGGCAGTTCATTTATGTGCACCTGTAGTTTGAAAAGAACAAGTTTATGTCTGCAGGGTTTAGATCTTGTTGCTACAGGACAGACCTGACAATGAAAAAGCAAAACAAAGGCTAAACAAACACATGCAGGCTCCTTGAAGAATTCTGTCAGTGTAATCCTTGGGACAGATCTGCATATATTGAACTTTAGCTAGTGGTTATTGAAAAGAATGTCTTGTTTCTATAGAAAAATTTAATATGTACATCTGCAGGGAAGGGGCCAAAACAAAGGTTGCCTCCATAAAGCTTGAAGATATTTTTTTATAATTTGTTTTGTTTTGTGGTTGTCCCTGGAACTTACGGAAAACAAATCACGCCATCCCCTATCGCTAGTGAGCTACGTACAGTGTAATCCAGGGGCTAGCAGCATAACTTTTCAGTTTAAGATCACTTAATTTTTCTTCTTAGGAAAGTGCTTCTGTCAGTTTTAGAATACAAGTACTATTTCAAAGGGTTTGCCTACATAAAACCATTTTCCATTTTTTGTATTGCTTATGCCTTACCTATTGTATAAGCATGATATTTTATAATTTGGTAGATTGTAATGAAAGACTTTATTATTACTTTCTTAAAGTAGAATGTTAATTAAAAACTAGTTAGCATAAAAATATTGCACGTTGCACAACTTACTAAGCTTACTTTTTTTGAATTTATATTATGTTGCCTTTTATTTATTATGCTCTTGGGTCACGGGGTAACATTTTAGTGCTCTTGTGAATTTTATCAGAAAACGCACAAAAACCTCAAGAGGAAGTGGTTGCATATAAACTTCAAGATACAGTATTGTACTTTGACAAGAACGAATAAGAGATTCAGAAAGTTTTGCTAGTGCTCGAAAATGTTTTTACAGTCTCAGTGATGTGGAAAAAATTGTAATTTTAAAAAAGATACTAATATTAAATGCTGTATTGTTATGGGCAGCATGTTAGAGGCACAGTTTTTCCGAGCCAAGAAAAGTCGTGTTGATCTCTAAACACAGGCCGTTGATGCTGAAAATTTTTGACTTGGAAGTGTAACAGTACCTGATTGGTTGGCCAAGAAACATGGAAAATAAGGTTCATATTGTAACAGTGGTAAGTGATACAACAGGAGACTATCAAATGTAGAATAAATTTGCTGCCAGCAGATGGCAGCAGAATGGAAAAATAAGGCACATAAATATGAGATAGTGGACAAAAGAACTCAGATTTCTAACAGCTTAGTTTCACTAGCTGATTTTGACTATGCAAGGTAAGTTAAGGTTTAATTGAAAAGGGAAAATGTCCAAGGCATGCTGACTTTTGATATATAACCTTGGACTGCAAAGAATTGTACTGTACTAATGTAAACACTGATTTCTGGTGGAAGTTTTAAGAAAAGGTTATGTCTGAATATATTTACACTAGTGTTTGTCTACAAAACTTCTGACATTTCACTAGTCATATAATGTGAAGAATTATTAATTGTGATGTCCTGTTGAAAAAACTCATTATAGCAGAGGACAGTGGAGAAGTATTAATTTTAATTGGGGCTGTCAACTTATGCCCAGTTCAGAAAAGAAATAAAGCCTTTGAGCTGGTTCTCTCTGCACATATCTTAGTTAACATTTGATCACTCAGTGCGAGAAATTGCAAATAACTTACATGCTGTGAATATGTTCGGTATTTCTTTTTCTTTGGTGATGTGTGCGTGGGGGGTGTGTGTGTGTTCCCAGAAGAGGAACAAGGAGGAGTGAATGAGGTTTAATTTTCATCTTTATCTTAAAATCTGCTTCAGTACCATCTGCACTTTAGGGAGAATATGCAGCACTGTCATTGTTCTGCATGCTTGATGGTGTTCTTTACTACAAACTTTTATTCTTATTAAAGAAGACACAGGATTGAAACCATAAGTATGTGCCTTTTCATGGTGTGTGTGTATACGGTTATTTATACTAAATTTGTGATTTGTAGTGTTGCCAGGCATGCCATTCCAAAGTTACATTTTAAAAAATGGTTTGTAAACAGGATTTGAGGCATAGACAAAAAATTACCAGGGACCCACCAAAGATGAAGAAGGTAAGGGGGAATGTTATTACTTCTATTTTTTTTTAATTTGTCCTTTTTTGAATTTGATGTGGTTTTTTTTTTAGAAACAAGATGTGTGCATTTAAAATTAGAAGAACTCTGCCAAAGGTAAACTGAAGACTCAGGAATTGTTTTAAACCTCGAAGTCTGCATTGTATAGTCTTCTACTAGTTAGCTGGTGATTTTTCTGTATTGCTTTGTGCAAAGAAAACAGAGTAGGAAACTTATCTCGATCTAGCTATGTATGTGTGTATATCTATAGATCTGTTGCAAGTTGTTTATGGATATCTTGATTAATATGGCACAAGCTTATGCCCTGTTGAATTTTTGCTTGCTGAGAGTTCAGTTTTATGAGGTTTTAGAAGCTTAGCATGATATATTTGTGGGGTGAATAGCTTGAGACAGATACCAAAACCCCTCTGTTTTACTTAACACATGCTCATCTTTTGCATGTATTACATTAACACTTGCATTGATTGTGCCACTGTTATTCTACAGATTTTAAAATGCAAGCCTTTCTTTTGGACAGGTCAAGTCATATAGAACATATTTTTTCACAACTTTGTTCAGTTCTAAAGGCATGCAATGAAGTTGCTTGATTTTAATTGACCCCAGAGTCATTTTAAACAAGTTATTATCCTGTGCTTCAGACAGATTCTATTGTTTAAAGCACTTTTAAAAAGAAATATCATTTGGTAATTAAAAACATTACTTGCAGTTGGGTGGCTGTCTTATTGATGTGGTGAAACAGTAAGGGCCTACCCTTACCATAATAGAGTAAGCAAGGCACAGGGAGTACCACACTGCAGTTTACTAGCCACGATGTAGACGAGCAGCACAAATCTGTGTTTCTTGCAGCTGAATGTTTTTGTAGTGTTAATTTGAAATACTGTCTATTAGTTTATTATCCATATGGAACTGGCAGTCTTTAAATCTAGAAGCAAAGAAACAAGTAGTGGAAGTTGAGAAATTCCATTGACCCAGTTAAATATAATTACAAGGTTAGAACTGGGGCCAGAATATTTCAGTTCTGCATGTAACGTTTCACTGCTCAGCCCCTTTTGAATGGCATTACCTCATCTTGCGTCCATTCAGGAAACGAGTTGTAAATCCCACAAGAACAGATCTTAAGTTATCCAAGGTCATTGTATGAACAGAATGTGGACAATTCTTGTTTTCAGTTACAAGGGGATGCTTAAAAATGCATATGGTGCAGCATTTTATGTATTAATATTAGTTTGGTTTGGGCAAAATATATTTGTCAGACTTGATTCCTTTGCATTGTCTTTCCCACGTGTTTCATGTGTCAGGTGCAAGTGAGTCTGATCAGAGTGTTAGGAGGAAGGAAAGTATAAATATGCTAAGGTGCTTTGTAAAATAATGGCTTTATGTGAGCAAATGACATCAATTGGAACAAATTACATACTGCTTCCAATGACGTAATGCAGAAAGTTTGAATTGCTTTTAATGCTTTCAGTCTGAATAAATTCCTTTTCTTTTGAGTTCTTCCCAGTAATCAGCTTTTATATTGCAAGCAGCAGGCTCGATCTCTGTTTATTCCTTCATTTTGAAAATTTTGTGATAGAAAAGGCAGGTAGAAAAAAAATTGTATAGAATTATTAGTAATTCAGAAATATTTGAAGGTTTAGATTTTTTTAAAACATTGATGAGTGAGTTGGAGCAGTATTCTTTTTTAATGTGCATGTTTTTATAATGCCTGTAAATGGTGACAGAGATAATAGGCTAAGTATACAATTGAAAAATTCAAGCCAGGAGGGGTTTTTTTTGGTGTTTTGTTTGGTTGGTTGGTTGGGTTTTTTTAAATCCATATTCATTTTTCTGTATATAGACACAAATATCAATGTGAAATGAGGCAGTGAAATAACATATTGTGTAAAAATACAGATGAATGTACAAATACACATTTTTAGTATATGTAACAGGTGACTGCGATTAGAAATACAAAACAAGGAATTTTAAAGTGCTTGCTAAAAATGAAATGGAAGCTTTGGTCTTTCTTGGATATTTTTTAGGTCTTGAAATAATACTCATTAACAAAATTTCATAGTTGTGAGATCAGAATTTAGAATAATCTTTGTTTCATTTAAGACTTTTCTGAAAATCATGCCACATTGTGTTGTTTTATTTTGTAAGTTTATCCCTGTGAAATGCAACTACAGCCGAGGCATTGTATCAGTTTCTGGCACAACAGCTGTGTCTTTTGAACTGTGTTTGTCCAGTAAGGGCTTTGAATGTAAGAGTGTTGATTAACATTTGTAATTTCTTGATATACACAATAGAAAAGTATTACTGAATTGCATCCAATTATTTAGATTGAAATGAAAAATAAAATTTCCTATAAAGACTGCTATTAACATTCCAAGGGCTTTCCTCCCACCTCCAGGGGATCAGATAATTTACACATACCCATCTTGAGTAGCATCTCACCTCAGAAGGCATGCCATTGACTCCACTAGAATATTTTGTGAAGATAATATGTGATTACATATGAGTGAAGGCAGCAGGATACAGCTGACAAAGTATTTACTACTTCAGAGATAGTAAATATTTTTTTGAGTTCGAAAGGAAAAGCTGTCACAGTTCTTTTGTTATTTAATCTTGATTAGTACAGTTGTTTGGTTTTTGGTTTTTTTTTTTTTAAATTGAACCCTGTCATTTTTAAGGGCTCAATCAACTATTTTATTATTGAATTTTTTTTTGTGTTGTAATAGTCTCTGATAGCTTTTCCTAAAACTTGCTAATATTTTTACAAGTGTAACTGCATGCTGAAATACCAAAGGGTTGTGAAAAGTTTTAACTATACTTCTCGTATCACATCTATTGAACATTCTCAATAGCTTCATGTTTCCTTGTGTGAGCTTAAGTTACATTTTCATTATTTTTATCGAAACAGAATGAGAACTAAAGTTGCTTATTTCTTTGTATTTATCTTGAAGGCAATCAATAGTAAAAATACATAAGCAATACAAAAATGCCTATAATTCTGCAGGTGTTATGAAGTATATTTCTGAAATTACTCAAGTAGATAATACTTTACAGAATGCTTTCTGTTGGTATGGCTTATGAAGAAATTTATCTCAAACTTTTTTTTGCAGACTCTAGAAAAGCCTTCCAGTTTTCATTTTTTCAATATTTAGACAACTAGACTAATGGAAAAAGACAGAACTGATTGATTAGACATATCATATAATGCCATTTAGATTTCCAATACAATACATTTTGTGGTATGAGAGAAAGCGACTTGCTAGAAGGCAAAATATAGGAAAACTGTTAAATTCTTATCAGAAGGAAGTCTCCTCATATGCTCTAAAGGATTAAGCTGAGATTGAAAGGAGAGAGCATTATCTTTAAAACAAAATCAGTCTAAGGGACGAATCCTGAAATTGAAACCCTGCTGGCAGATCCTTTTGCCTGAATGGATGCTTTTGCAGGACCCTAATTTGTCAGTGTAATCATGGCACTCAGGTGCTTAAGCTGCAGATGTCCCAAGGAGGGCAGACACTGAAAAGTTTCTGCTTGATATACTGGCAGAGCTGAAGTTTTGCAGAGTTGTCTGTCTGTCAGTGAATGCAAACACACATTACATATATGTAGGTAAAATCAAGCTGATAAAAGATGTATTTCACCTTTTCATTTTCTGTCAATTACAATTCAACACCCTAACGTTTACTCTAAGATTTCAACTTCGTGAGTTTCAAACAGCTGCCACTACAGAAGGGGGTGGGGAGAAAGGGAAAAAACAATACTAAAATGTTTTATCCTCCCTCAGTGGAATATGGAATTTCCTGCATTGTTCTCTGTGTGTCCAGGGTCCGGGATAGGCAAAACTCACATGTGGTTCAGTAACACATTTTGGATAAATATTTGTGTCAGAGTTTTAAAACCTCATTTTTTTTTTTCTCCTGTTTCATTGCTAGAAACAAATAGGAGCTTTGTACCACTGAAAAAACATTGCTTAGTTCCCTTTGGTTCCAAATCCCACTATATTATATTTTTAAGTTACAAGTTTTTCAGCATAAAACATTACGTTGTGTGTCTCTTTATAACTTGTTTTACTTGTTATTAATTTTAATGTTTCTTCCCCTCTGATCTGTGCTTGATCAAATCAATTGTCCAGATTGCTCTGCTGTTGTCAGCAGAAACATTGGCATCTGGTATAATACATGTAGCTTGATGGCCAAAATGCTAAATTGAAGTGAACTATAAAGCTTGTTGCTGTAAATGTTGTAAGAATGGGCACACTTAAAAAGTGAATTATGCCATTGTAACTGCTTGTATTTGGCTACTAGGTCTGTGACCAACCTTTATCTGATTGGTAATAGAAGTGTGTGGGGGGACCAATTTTGTTGTGTCAATAACGTGCTCTTGTTAGTGTGCTGTTCTAGGTGTGAGGTGTTACAATTATCACCTTATCTTCTGCACTGAGTTGAACATGTATCTCAAATAGAAAGTCTACAAGGACTGGTTGTTTCCATTGTTCTGTGTTTGCTGCACCACTTCTGCTTGTTTTGACTTTCTCCTTCTAGGGAGTTGTAAGGGAAAACAGTACATGAAGGAAATTGGTTATAGTTATTTGGTAACTTCTTGCTGCCTAAATCTCAGTGACTTAGGCAATTGCTAATTACTGTTAGCAAAGAAAAAAAAAAAAAAGCTTTTAAAACTGTACGGGAAGACAATTTTGCAGAAGCTGAAGCTTCTTGCTTTGCAAAAGCTGAGCATCCTTGAATTGAATTTAGACTATTCTGAGCTTTATGTGTGCGGACCAAAACAAGACCAGATAAAAAAATTCTGAAGACTTTTCAGGCTATTTCTGCCCCTCATTGCTCCCCAGTGTTTTCGTCTTTCCTCAAGTCTCTTCCGCATCTCAAGTCGTATTGATCTCCTCTCTGCCTTTTCCTTCTACTTTGTTTCAGACTGGCTCAGATACTTTGACGATATTTTCCAAAGCTAGTAGCCATTTATCACGTGCATGAATTTTCATTCCTATGTAGTATTTGGTATCCATTGTTACCTAATTCTTAGGTAGGATTCTTCTCCTCTCCATCAGTCTCCTAAGAGGTGCTACAGAAGGATGCCTTATTAAGTAATACACACACACACAAATACAATTGGCACTTTTATACAACCGAGAAACCCTTACTTCTATGAAACTACTGTGATGTGTCAAATTAGTTTGTCACATAAAGTGACCCTGTAGCTTTAGAGCAATGAAATCAAGCTTTTATCATATGTAGGTGGTTGGCTGGTTTTATATCCTTGCACAGAAAGAAATTCAGGCATAACTTTCTTTGACTGACAGGTTTGTCCTCTTCCTAAACCTCTGGTTAGCTGTTCTTATTTGTTACTCTAGTAAGGTTGTTTGTTTGTTTCTGGTCCTTTTCAATTTCCACATCTGGCAAGCAGTGAGGCCTGGTCAGCAAAGCAGATGACCTGGTTCTGTTCCTAGCATTGTTGCTACCTTGTTGGAGAAACATCAGGTCACTTCCCTATGCTTCCTTTTCCCCTTCCTTGTAATGGGCATAATGATAATGACTTCCTACGCTAAGTCTATGAATGAATTACCTGTATATAAAGATTTTTTTATTAAAGAATTCGTAGTCTTTGAAAACAAAATATTTCAAAACACAAGAAGTCAAACCACAGAAAAAACACTACTCTTAGCAATCCTTGTTGTTGTGGTCACCTGGCAGCCTGCTTCATTTGCCTACTGAATAAGACTGCCTACCAAATATGATTTTGGGTGATGGAGCCCAGTTTCAGACATAGAAATTTTTTTCCTGGAGCTTTACAGTCTACAGATGTTTACACTGCACTTCTGCCTCAGTGTCTCTAGTCTGGATGTAATCAGTGATCTCATTCACACTTGAAGTCTCCAGAGAAGGGGTAAGCTGTACATCGTGTCCTCATCCATCTGTGTCCTCAATGATGTAATCAAATTATTGGTCGAGTGCAGTCTAGTTCCACTGGTTGACTTGCATGGCATCAGTATCAGTGCTAAATACACTTCATTGCCACTGCTACATTGGCATACCCCTATGGAAACGTTTTGCAATGTGTTCTGCATTTTGTCAAGGGACCTGTAGATTGCACTTATGTCAGCTGTCAAGCTTATAGTCATAGCCTCTGTGTTTTCCTTTACTTTCTGGTGATTATGGTTCTGTTTCCTGAGCCACCTAATCTCTCTGAATGTTACTGGTAATAGGGGTTTTGACATCTTGGATTGTAGCTCTTAGTGGTCAGTGTCTTGAATAACTAGTAACTTCAATAACCAGTGACTTGAGTAACTAGTAAATGAAAAGTTTCTGAAAGGCAAAAACAATCTTTTCAGTGGCTGGATAGTCAGTATTGACGTCAATCAACAGGCTTATACAATTTTTGACACAGAACTCTGCAATATAAACAGTACACCTGCTGCTTCATAGTCTAGTCATATGAAGGTAATTTTTCATAACCGTTCACTTTTACCGTGTGGGAGGATTAAATGCTATAGAAAATCAATAACACTGCAACATAGTACAATGTACTGTTTTTACAGAGTTAAGGAGTGGGAGATCATTTGAACAGAGAACTGCTCAGAATGCACCTGTGCCCTGTGTGCCCTATTCAGGATTTACCTTAAGATCATAGGTATTTCAAAGTAAAGTATCTGATCTTGTTGTGAGACAGCTAATAGATACCAAGGACAAGAGGGTCCCTAGTCATACTGTCTTCTGTTCTCCCCTGTTCAGATAATGACTTGTGACCTGGAACTTGCTGTTCTAGAAACACTTCTAAACTTCGGAGCAGACATATTATAGTTACCGCAGACAGCATGGCCAGGAAGGAAGGCATGGGATAAGCATGCCGGCAAGTGTCTCTATTCTCTTGACTTTGCTTAACCCCAGAAATGATCATTTCAGTCTGGTGCAAAGCAAATGGGAAATACTGAAACAGTTTGAGTATACTGGAAAATGATGGACTACAGTGATAGACTATTAGTGAAACAGTATCTGTTGAGTATGTATTTCAATGAAATGTCAGTGTAAAAGGACACTGAAAGGAACATTAAGGGTGGAATCAGTCTTCTGTATCTCTTTAGCTCTTGGTAGAACTCAGAGGTGGACATGGGCTGTCAGAATTAACAGGCAAAAGCATAAATATTAACTTCACGCTTACCTTGCTTAAGTGGCTCATGCCTGCAGACATGACTCCTAAACACGAATTAGAAATCTTGCCAAAATTTGGGAGGTGTCTCAATGCAATATTCAGTCAGCCCTTTCATGCTTTAATAGCAAGATTGCAAAATCTACTCAGCTTTCTCATGGATTCATCAAGGTTGCAAAGATCAGCCAGGTGTGGGACACTACAAAATTGTGTTACATTCTTGTTGTGGTTTAACCCCAGCCAGCAGCTAAGCCCCACACAGCCGCTTGCTCACTCCCCCCGGTGGGATGGGGGAGGGAATCAGAAGGGTAAAAGTGAGAAAACTCGTGGGCTGAGATAAAGAAAGTTTAATAGGTAAAGCAAAAGCTGCGCGTGCAAGCAAAGCAAAGCAAGGAATTCATTCACTCCTTCCCATGGGCAGGCAGGTGTTCAGCCATCTCCAGGAAAGCAGGGCTCCATCATGCATAAGGGTTACTGGGGAAGACAAACGCCATCACTCCAAATGTCCCCCCCTTCCTCCTTCTCCCAGCTTTATATGCTGAGCATGATGTCATATAGTATGGAATAGCCCTTTGGTCAGTTGAGGTCTACTGTCCCAGCTGTGTCCCCTCCCAGCTTCTTGTGCACCCCCAGCCTACTCGCTGGTGGGGTGGTGTGAGAAGCAGAAGAGGCCTGGACTCTCTGTAAGCGCTGCTCAGCAGGAACGAAAACATCCCTGTGTTATCAACGCTGTTGCCAGCAGAAATCCAAAACATAGCCCCATACTAGCTACTATGAAGAAAATTAACTCTATCCCAGTCAAAACCAGCACAGTTCTGTACTTTCATAAAGCAGGCACAGTGAAATTCCCAGCTGCATTAACTATCTCAAGGTAGCAGTTGTTTAAAGACCTTTATTCTAGTCTCTTACCATACTGTCAGGACCTCGTTGTAGTCATATATAGGGAGATAATTTTCAGTTCACTTGACTTGACCAATTCACGTTAGCATATAAGATCTATAGTGTTCTAATGAAAAAGGAAGTACAAAACTGGCAAGCTGTCATCTCTGCTCAAAAGAAACAAGTAATACAGAGAAAGTTTCCATGCGAATAATGCAGTAAATTACCTACTTTACAGAAGTATTGGGACAAGATACTGTGATTGATACCTCCCACCTCCTCTTTAGAGAAAATTGGTTTTTAGCACCTACAGAGGAGAATAATTAATTAACTAATTTAAAAGTACCTCTAAAAATATTAAACAGTTGGCTTTTTTTTGGGGGGGGGGGGGGATGTGGGTTGTTTTGGGGGGAAGTTAGTGAAGGTTTGCCCTTGCAAAGGTAAAGGTAACCACTGCCTTCTCCTTATGGAAGAAGAACAGAAATTAGAGTTGTATCAGACATTGAGTGAAAGGACTACCAAGGGCAAGAATAGTCATTTTGAGATAGGGATTTTCCCATGATAGAGTGTACCTTATGTTTTATGGCATAGTCCTGGTGCAGAAAGACGTGATGATATGTCAAGATTTTATCAACAGTGGTTTGAAATAACCTGTATGACTACCTATGATTTTATCACTTGTGGGTAATATGGAGTCTGTTCTCACGCCAGGAAAACTTGCGTGGCACCACACATTGTCTTTTCTTCCTAATGCCTCATTTCTAGAGAAGTACTATTTAATGATGTACTGTGACTCAGCTGGGTGACCTGAGATGGTGAGTCTCTGATGATAATGCTCTGTTTTCCTCCAAATATGGCAATCTGTGAAAATCTGATTAAGCCAAAAGTTCCTAATTTATGCCCAGGAAAACACCAGCTTCCTTAGGAAATAGAAAAGATTTGTTAGAGCTTTTTTCCCCCTCTTTATCCTCACCTTCGGTGTAGCTGAGGAAAGGAAGGAATTGTTCTGTGGAGTACATATCCATGCGGACATGCCAGTTAGCACGTTTTCAAATTCTAGTGTAGGTGAGGCATGTTGTCATTTAAATATATTGTTGGCGAAGATGAAATTGAGCTAGAAGGTTAGGTAGAAGGTAGGATGTATCCTACCTAGCTTGAGGCACCTAAGCTAAGAACTCGCTTGGATGAATGGAGTAAGACTACTAGGAGGTTATTCAGCTATTAGAAACATATGTCTCTTGACTGTAGGGAATTATAGGGAACCCGTTGGGAAGTATGCTCTTAGTTCAGAGGCCTTCTTTAGGCAGGATGATTGTGGGGTCTAAGATTTGTTCTCTGCCCATTAACACTTCTTAGAAGTGGGCTGTCTTGTTCATGCTGGATTCTAATGCACTGGTTAATACATTATTAAAAAGCATCCCTTTTCCTAGTATAGATGTGTTATTAAAAATGCAAATGCACCAGTTTATTTCTGCAGGCTCTCCCCCTCTCTCATATTAAGATACCGATTGAACACAGAAAAGAAACTAACAGAAGTTTGTAATATGTCTTCATAGAAACATGAATTTTTTTTTCTGTTTTAATTTTGTGCTGATCCATAGAGACAGTATATGATAGTTTAACAGACAAAATATCAGCAATTTTAAGACTATGTTTGCTTTTAAATAAAGTGAGTTAATCCAATCCGTATCTGTCAGACAGTAAACTACTTTCTGCTCTACTAGTATGGATTAAATACAAACTAATGCCATTAAATTCATTGGAGTGGAGCAGAGGAGAAGAATTAACTGTGTCATGTTGTTTTTTTCTCAGTCTTCCTGACTTGCATAAATTTTAGTTATCTTCTGGACATCTAAATATGTGATTGTCTACTTTATATCACAAAATACTGGTGGGATATAATTCAACAGCTGTGAGTTTGAAAATTTGTGATGCAATTTTTGGTTTGGCGAATTTTTCTAATATCTAGCAGGTTTACAGTATGTTTCAGATACACTGCTTACTTGTGCAAAGTTCTAATCCAGGAAGCAAATCAGTCTTTTCTAACAGGCTTTTATAACTTAACTCAGCAAAGTTGAGCAGAAGTAGACTATTTAATAGAAAAAGTTGCTTGATTTTCTTCTTTAAATTGCACATTGGCTACAAACCATTGACACTGGGATTCCAGCAATACAGCGTAGGACACTGAGAGTGCCTTTTCAAAAATTTTCAAGTGACTTTGTGACTTTGTACAGTATTCCTGTGCTTATTTCAAACTCGTGACAAGGATATTGTAAGGATATAGAACATGCAACATTAATAAAGAATTACTTTTACAGTACCTTTTTCTCTTTGCTCAGAAGATTCTTAGAATACCTCAAAAACCTCTTGTCAGTGTCTTTAGAAAGCTATAGTATATCACTTGTAGAACAATTAGATTGAAGTGCACAATTCCTTTCACCTGCAACCAAATACAATGAATCTACAGTGATGTGCAGCAGCTGTTTAAAATCACACAGCCAATCTGCACAAACTGTACACTTTGGGACAGAAAGTGAGGAGTGCAATATCCAGTTGAAATTGCAGGGGAAGGGTTGGGGGATTTTACAGTGGTACTTGGCCACAGCACAGTAGTGACTCATATACACACTGGATCAAAGAGGATTGGAGTACTCTGCATTATCCAGCATATGAGTTTTCTAGATAGAAAAGCTATTGCCTAATACCACCTTTTGGGGCCCCTCCAAGAATGAAAACAGTTGATCCAATGTTATATCCTTAATGGTCTGTAGCCATGACAGCCGCAGCACCTTGTGATTACCTGAGGCCAAGCACTGCGTTTTAAGAAGTAACTTCCCCTGAAGTGATTTGTTTAACAGTTTTCTAATGTGCTGGCATATATTCTTGGCAAAATCTGCATTAAAAGAGAATTAAAGTTGAGAATAGGTATCAATGACTCCAGGCCACAAAACATTACAGAGCTATTTTAAGTACCCCAATGAGCAGGATTTACAAAACTGAGGGATTTTAGAATTGCAATGAAACTCTTAAGAAATCTAAGCAAAACAAAAGATAGATAAAAGTCAGTGAGATAGCCTCCTCTATCTCATAATGTTCTGTACATGTTCTTCTGAACATGTACACAGGGTACTTCTGAACATGTAGACCCTGCCCACAGGGTTCACATAAGACATACTTCAGAGCCTTTATTGTCCCACTTTTCTTGACATGTCTCGCAACGTTCTTTCCTCTGTAGCATGGATTATTGTTCCACCTGTTGGCCATATCCTCTTCTCTTGTTCTTCTTCAGTACTAGGCAATCATATGCTGCAAGAATTGGTTTTCTCATTAAAGAACCTGGAATCAGAGTTACTTCGTCTTGATGATTATAATTTTTGGTTATTTTTTTTCTCTTAACTGGAATTTTTTCAAGAAGCTTTTTGTCCACTGCATTTTCTTCATAGGAAGTGCCTCTTTCAGGAGGTTTTCCATTGTCCTCCATGACAACAATGCTGGAGTTTGCCTTTGCTTAGAATGAAATCCTTGAAATAATCAATCCCTGACATTTTTCGTACAAAGATTGACTTTAAAATGTTGTCTGTGTAGATTGACTTGTTGTGAGGTGGAGAGGGACACAGGGAGGGACAAGTGATTGTGCTTGTTTATGGTCAGTTTGCACCCCATTTCTGTTGTAACTAAGGAACTTTTTTTTTTTTTTTAGAAAAATAATTTAATTGAAAGTGATGTCTTGATATCTTGGAAGTCCATAGAGTTAACAGCCATTTCAATAGCAGACAGTTTTAAAGGAAAGTCTCTAGGGAAGAACAGTTCAGCTGAATGAGAAAAAAGGCAGTTATTTTTAAAGGATAGTATCAAAACCCACAAAGCCTACAACATACAATTTGAGTAAAGCTTGTATATAAGATTTCAATGAGTTTTAACTTCACAATAAGTCTAATGAGCCTGCTTTGTTCTGCCAAGGGTCTTAGGAATAAAAGTGTTGGATTTCTTCAAGGACTAATTTTACATTTACTTCAGTTTGTAGACAAATTAATTTACTTCTGAGAGGGAAAAAATAAATGGCCTAGGGACATGCATATTACTTTCCTATTCTAAGAGGGAAATTTAATTTAGTCACAGTTGGTATTTTTAAATTCCTGGACTGTAAAAAAACCCAGGTGTACCAGGGAAAGAAAAAAATAACCTTTAGAAGGAAGTAAAATACCTAGAAACATTAACAGCCATACCTGATCTTCTTGACCCCTGCTGTCTTCTGCTCTGACTGGACACTAAGTACATAACACATACCTTTATTCCTGAGAGATGCTTATTTATCCTATTTTTTTAAATTCCAATAATGTGAATTCCACAGCCTTATTAGGTAACTTGTTTTAGTGCATATCTTCCTATATGCTTAGCAAGCTTTCATAAGACCTAACGAACCAAACATTCCCTTTCTGTAAATTAATCCCATTAACCCCATGGGGTAGAACCCTGCCATGTCCTGCCACGTGGACGTGGCAAAATTGGACAACTTATGCCTTAATACCCATCTTCAAATGTATATGCAGTTCACTTCCTAAGTCCTGTTTTGTCAAGTCTTTATCACTCTCTTCATTTTCTGGATTCTCTCATTTGTCTAAATCTGTCTGTCATTGTGTGCGTTTCCAGGCACAGCATTTCTGTTGAACTTTGCCAGCTTGGTTGAAGGAACCATCCCACTTTGATAAGGACAAAGTCAATTCAAGTTAACTTTGTGCTTTAAGAAACAAAACAGCAGCTCTCAATATGGTTACTTAATTGCATCCATGTTCTATGTGATGAATAACGTTTCCCATGTGCAGAGCAAAATTAGTAGACAAATGCCCTTCTTTCTCCCAATGCGGGGGCGGGGGAGAACATATAAAGATGTTATATCTATAAAAACAGATGTGTTAGTTATTTAAATGGTGCAAGCTAAACAAGGAACAATTAAGGTTAACTTGCTGCCATTTGAAGTTCTTAAAACCGCATATGAGAACAATGTCTTAGACAGAAGGAACTGATTTAAGTTCAATTGTTACTTGCTAAACTTGCCTGACTTAATGGAAAATAATTTGGTTGGTTGTTCTTTAAGGTGGCAGGTTTAAATAGATATCATATCTTTTCTATGCCATCTTGTTTCTGTTTTCAGTGCAGTTCTTTTAAAATACAGATTCTTGTCTGTATAAATACTGAAACATTCTACTAGAATTGTGAGCAATCAAATCCTCTGAAAACTAGGCACCATATATAACTACCTTTTCTAGAAGAATCTTTTCCAGTTTCAAGTCTTAATCCTAAGTTTTCTTCCTGTAAGTTACAGTTTTTTAGTATCAAAGGTGGTTCTAGAAAGTGAACTCTTTGCGAATGTAGTATACTTGTAAATGTTAAAACTAGAGTTTTGGAAGTTGTTCTTCCATTGGGGCAAAAATGACTGACAAGTATGACAAGCAATCTGTAAGTTTATATTGATCTGTAATCTTTTTCTTGAGGCATCCCCTCTGATTTTAAAGAAGTTAATGAGAGCTGGATGTCTTGGTGAAAATGCTTTTTATGTAAGTTATTGTCCATTAAAATTCATATGCCTCAGATGAATTATATTGATTGGAGCTGCATGAGAAATGGGACATAAGTACTCCTCTAACTAACCTTACTGGGTTTTGGCACTTCATTCAGCAGAGAGTGGAAATTCTTTTTGTTGCTACATTATGCAGGACTTTTCTGGTGATGTGAATGTCTCTTTCCATTGCATACCCCTGCCAAACTAAGCAGCGAGAGAGAAGTGGGTATAGAAGTTTGTTCTACACAGAAGGGTGGTTTGTTGCGTTTGTTTTTTTTCTTCTTCTTCCTATGAGAGATGCATTCCATATCTATGCACAGGTGTGAATGTGAATATAAACAAAGCTACTTGTTTACTTAAATGCTTGCAAAATACCTTATCTATGCAGTTCATGTACATAAATGTTGTAGTATTTTATAGAAGTAGTCCATATTCCAAGTTTCATTTTGCAAAGGCAAAAATGAGATGTGGAATTGAAACAACTGAAGTAAGGTCATTCAGCAAGACAGCAGCATATAGGAACAGAACCAAAGTTATCCTGCCCAATACTCTGTCCACTAAGAATATCTACTTGTTTGCCTTTAACTTATGTTACAGGGATTTAGTCTTGAAAGAAATTTCGTAATGGTACCATAACTGACACACATAAAGTTTTCTTCAAGATTGGAGCCTTATCTAGCAAAAGTCTTTCCCCTGTTTGTAGCAAAATACTATTTCACTGTATTAATTTTACATTTCTCCCCTCTGTTTAGCATAAGAAGAGATCTAAATATGCAATATGTGCTTTTTTTTTTTTCTGTTCAACCTCTAACTGCATTCATGGAATGCAGATAATAGATATTTTTATTAAAATACAGTAATATGGAAAAAATGAAAAATATACATGGGGGAAAATCCACCACCAGAGAGAGCTTACTAAGTGTTCTGAAAAATATGGGAAATGTTTATAAATAAAACTACAATTTAAAGTTGGAACTGTGAATATATGTGTTGGGTGGTAATAATTAATACATTTTGACAAACAGCTTTAGACATACACAATTCTGCAGAATTAAAAAAGAAAAGAAGACACAAGCTGCTAGAAAAAAACATGTTAATAGTTTTGTTTCTGTATTTGACTCCTGGATTGCAAAGGCCCTTAGATACCTGAGTTTTCAATTAATTTCCCAGGCAAAATTCTTGTCTATTTTACACTGACTTTGTACAATGTAATAAAGGCCAAATTAAACATTGATAATATAGGTATATACTCGTATAGCCAGTGTCTAGATTCATGTGATGACTATATAGTTCTCTGTTTTCATTAGAAATACCTCTATATTATGTTTCTTATTCTCTGTTTAAAAGATGAGCTTGAAAACATAAACCAGTTAAAAATTATTTTTTAAAATGCAGTAGTACTTCCCCCCATATCTGCTGACACCCCTGAAACAGAAATTCTGAGTCATGAACTTTAAAGATGCATCAAAATGGAGTTAAAAAACCATGGGGCATGTATTAAAAGCAAAATGTCTTAGCCCATCTAGCCATGCTCTGAGGGACAAAGGAACCCAAAGATTTCTCTTACTTTTTCTTTTCAAGGATGGGGAAAAAGCAAGGAAAGCGGGGAATTTCTGGCCTCAACCTTGAAAGAGGTACAACAGGGCATTGTATCTACTAGGTGGAAGGAGAAAGAAAAACATGTGCGTCTGTTGTTCCAAGTGGGTTTATAGAGCTGTGGAAATTTGTTAGACCAAATGCATGATGTGCTGAAGATTTGAGACTCCTTATCATTTGTGTCCTGTCTTGAATTAGGTCCCTGAAAGCGAGATTGCGTGTGGCTTTGCTGTTACAAGGTGGTGGTGCTGTGCAGTGTTTCATATGGCACTAGGCTGCAGAGGAGACTTCTGTCCAAAATAAGCTTCAAGTTTTGGCATTTGGATTGTCTGAATATCTGTGTGTAAGAAGGAATTTCTGAAAATTTTCTGCAGGAAGAGAAAAGAAAGTAGGATCTATCCATAAAGAGTTTGTTGGCCAGTGCATTCACTCAGGTATTCAGCCAGCTTGAAGTCTTTCTGAAGAATGGGACAGAATGGGGACTATCACCTGGGTCTCCTACTTCCTAGGCAAGTGTCCAAATTATCAGACTGTGAAAATGCAGGCCAATGAACATGTGATTAAGTACGCAAACTATAACATAAATAGAAAAGAATGTCAGGCAGAACGTGGAGCATTTTTAAGCCACATCTCCCATAGTGAAGATGAGTGCCCTAATGACTGAGCTATTTTCTGGTCTTGGGAATTACCCTCTCTAGCTAGAAATTTTACCTGGTATATGAAAACCCTTCAGAGTGACCTGGTAATTCCAAATGAAATAACGTCACCAGAAAATTCCCAGTCTTGTAGATTTCTGAATTACATCGATGTACATACCCTGAGACCCTTCATAATAAAATAAATTGTATGCATTATAAGATACCATAATCTATTATTATATTAAGTCTAATTCTTAAAGTCCTGTTCATGCTGAGTTCTCTTTAAGTCACTTCAACTTTACCTTAGAAATTACAAAACTTAACGAGAGCACAGGCTTCAGGGTAAGGCCCATTATACGGTCTGCTTCTACTTTTATATGAAATACTTTGCAACTACTAGGACTCAGTTATTTCATTTAGTAAAATTTCACATTTTCTTTGGATGTAGAAGGGAAAACAGTGACAAAACAGTGGAACTCTTTGAGTTCCTCAGCAAATCTGCTGGCTTGTGCACTGAGAGAAAGAGCAGGGAAAAAGTCTTATTTTCACCAGTGGGTACCATCACTTGCCTTTTGTGATCAGGAATAGAGGATAGAAAGGCCTTTTCCATGCAGGAGATTCTGCCTAAAGATTCTTTAGTGAGTTTAGCAATAGTTTGTTGAAGCAATAGTTTGTTGATGAGTTCAAATAATGCATCACATTAAAAATTTTGAAGGGAATTTCCCTACCTGCTTGTTTTCTTGTATTCAGGAATCATGGTTTCCTGATTAAGACTTCTCACGCCTCACTTACTTTCTCTTCCTCTCTCCTCCTACCTCCAAAACTTTTCTCATTTTTCCCATCATGTAATTTGAAGTAACTTCTGTTACAAAAGTTGGATGATTTTATGTGAAAACTCCTACTGTTAGACTATAATGATGCATGTTGTGCAAGACATCTCCTTTGAAGGGAGGAAGCATTTAGTAAAATCACTGATAAGATCTTTGATACAGAAAATGCACTAGCAACAAAGTATTCAAGAAGGTCACTTATCTCTTAATCAATCCTGATTGCATAACTGACATCAGGGTTATGTTGTCAGTGATGTGTCTTCCTGACTCTGACTATACATGAACCTTGAAATATTGGTTAAAATTAAGGCAGACTGGACTTCATTCAAGATGCAAAAAAAGGTATTTTTCATCTCCACTTTCCTGTATATTGATGTACATTGTGTCAGTGTGTGTTCTGTGAACTCAAAAGATTTTCTTCGCAAGTAATCTCTCGATATGAGAAAAAGGCAATTAATAATACTACTTTGTGTGTAATTCATGTAAAATGACATCACTCTTTCAGAGGCAGGGAAGATACTAGTTTAAAAACTTGGTATGATAAAGATTGGACCACCAACTTTAGATTTATGGAATGCTTTAGGAAGGGGTTTGAAATGAACAATGAGTCATTAGGTTAGCTTGCAGGTGAAATGAGCTTCAACTTGTCTCACCCTCTTCCCTCATTTTCTTAAAGGGAATCTAAGGTGTCAGTGACTCACATTTGTCAGACTAAGCAAGGGATTGATGTCTTGTACGATATCACTGTACTACCTGGAGGTCACAAGCACTTGTTCGGCCTCCTACATATATAAGCATGTTGGTTATTGTGAACTGTTAACAGAAATAATTTGAAATATACTGCAAAGGATCAAGTAGAAGTGATCTAGCAAGTCCTTCTAATTGAATGAGATAATTTTCTACTTCATGTTCTAGATTTGTTCTTGAAAGAGTTTCGGTGTTTCTAATGTGTATATTGGAGAGAAGGAATCCATATGTAGATAAAGACTTTGTCATCCCAGTAGAGTAAGACAAAAGCTGTCCAAGGAATACAGGGAAGGGAACTGCAAAGTCACTGTTATTAATTTGTCAGAGTACCAAAACTGCTTGGCCTTTTGGGTGCTGTGAAAATGAGAAACTTAATCAATCTCCATCTATTTATGGCAGTGGGTCTGCAAGGAACACTATGGGTGTGAATGGACAGATTTCTTGGATAGTTTGAGTATGTAGGATTTGTGTAAACTCAGGTGATATTTTGCACAGCTTTGTGTGGAGCCAGGCTTAAGCATTTCATTTAATATGTATGAGGTCACCTAACTTCTTGGCTAACTGAACTGAGCTAGAACAGGAAGAACAATATTGACTTGAAGTCAGACTCTGAAGGGATAATTCCCACTAGTGCTGGAGTACTCTAGCTGATGAGTTGAAGTTCCAAAGCACAGGGAAAGCTGAAAGAAACCGGTAGCAACTCTGTGGCAACTCTCCACAGGTCGTGCAGTTTTCAGTAAAAAGAAATTGTGTGATTTGTGTTTTAAAATAGTTGGCTGTGTACTCCAAGAATCCATATGTCCAATAGTACTTATGGTATTTCACTGAAAATAGAGGTAAAGTATCTCCCCATAGAAAGCTTTGTTTCTAATCCATGTGCTTCCCATTCCAGGATAGCAACAAAGATAAGAGCAGTGGACCGGAGTCAGGAGTCCAGACCTGAATGTCAGGTCAGATTTGCTACATAATCGCGGCCCTGGACGCAAATTAGAAATGTCTCAGATACCTAGGAACAAAACAAACAAAGAAAGAAAATAAAACAAAACCAAAAAACCACCAAAACCCTTCCTGGTTGTAACAAATTAACTAGGGAAGGGAAAGATTAAAGACTATATATACGTGCAGTATAAGATAGTGTTAATAACAGCTACTACTGACAGACGTTCAGGTTGCAGAGAATCACATAAAGACTAAGAAATGTTAGTATGTGGCTGTTGTAACAACATTTATTTTCACAAAAATTTGATTCTTCAATCAGATACTATTCTCTTTGTATCTAACGTTTCCTTGTATGAACATGTACTGCCACTCTCAGTGTTGAAATATAAAAGACGATTTTGAAAGTGGATATCAGGCAGACAACGTTAAAATCACTGATAATATTGAAGCCTTTTATATGAAATGTGGGATGGTTAGTGGAGTAATGGTAACAGGAGAGTGGAAATAAGGAAGAAGGAAGACATTTGGTGAATGGGCACGTGTTCATGCATTCACTTCATAAAACTGATTCACTTTTTAAGGCAAACTTCTGCTTTTAATGGATTATATTTCTGGATTTCCAACTAGCTTTTATTTTGCAACTATAATCTTACTATTTACAACTATATAAGACTAAATATGAGTCTTAGGCTGCTGATTGATACACTGTGCCACAACTGTTTATCACAGATTCATTAGGTGCATGTTTCCTTTCCTTGTCCTTTGCATGCCTCCAAAGCATTATGCCTGAGTATTAGGTGCCAGATGCACTTCTCTGATGAAACATATGATGCATTTTCTTTCTTTTCATCCCAGCAGCTGCTGATACCCCTTTAACCCTGCTTGTTGTCAGAGAGAGAGGGAGAGTACTTACCTAATCTTTCAGGGTAAGAGCCAAAGCTGAAATACCTACCAGTCAACTGAAACTCTCTTCTTCCTTCCTCCTGCCCAAGAATACAAGAGGAAAAAGATCATGGAAATGAAAAACAGAAAATTGGAAATAGCCTTCAGTAGCTTGCAATAACTGGTATTACTCTTAGAACTGCACGTGGGTGAAGAACAGAAGCTATATTCTTTAACTGATATTGGTTTTGGCAGATTGGAACGGTCAAGGAGAAAGAGAAGAAGGACAAAGAATTAGAGGGAATTAAGACTGAGGAAGTGCATGATAGCAGTGTGTAAAATGGCCATCTCCATGTAGCTTGTCACATTCATATCTTGAAAATCCTTGCGCACTTTCCCCTGGTTTAAGAGGCATTGTAAGTCTGAATGTATATTATCTGATTAAACATTCATCAAAGGTTTTGTTAGAACTAATTTACTTATGTGCTCCCCCTCAAAATAACAGGTAATTCAAGTCTTCTGTAATTAAGTCCTTAAAAACACTCCACATGTAATTATTTTCATTATTAAAAAAAATAATATAACAAATAAATACTTTGCTAGAGTCATGTCAGCTTATCTCATGTGAAAACAAAAGCTGTTATTACTGTGAGGTCATTGTGAAAGAGAGGTTATGAGTGCAGTAAACTAGACATCAGCATCACATGGTATATCTAATGCTACTTGGTAGACAGAAGGCCTATTTATATGACAAGCAAAGGATGGGAGAAAACGAAGGCATTCAGTGATTCTGATGGCAAAATAGATCACCAGACCACTAAATAGCTAAACTGTCTAACTCCTGAACAATTACAGTAATTCAGTAAGTTTGTGAGTTTTCGCATTTGCTTTGTAGAAAGCAGAAGTCAGGAGAGGACAAACAGATTTGTTTGTCTGACTCAAGAGGAAGAAGCTGAGCATCTGCCCAGGAATTTTTTGTTCGTGTTCCTGAAAATAGTTCAGGGGGTTTCTTTACTGATAATTAATATCAAAATGATCTGTTTACAAATGTGTACGTAATAAGTATACCAGCATTAGAAGAGAAATAGCAGTAGAACTATGTGTGCCTTAATCCAGTGCATACTATTTTAGATTTTTTATTTGGGTCTAAAATTTAGTGGACTTGCCCCTTGTACTGTTAAAGAGGGAGTAAGGGATAGCAGGAAGCTGAACAATATTTGAATGGATACCAACAGTCTGAGGAAAAATTGTCAAAGCATTTAGGCTCTTAAATCTTGATTTTAGCTTACTCCATGTGACAGCTTTTCAGAGTATTGATCCTGGTTTTCAAGAGTGCAGAGTGAAGTCCTGGATCTTGATTAAATATGTGTATCTACAAGGATAGTAAAAGCTACAAAACAATAAAAAATTTCTGCAGAAAGATGAATTTTTTTTGCCCTTTTTATATATTAAACTTGAGAAGTCAAATAAGCTTTGTAAATAAATTACGGGCTTCTGTTCCTTTTGCACCTTGGCTTTTCTTTCAAAGGCACTACTGCAGTGAGACAGACACTTAAAGATATTGGTTAGGTAGTCACATATTTAAGTTTACTTACAGACCATCAGAATTTATTTTGAAATGTAGTTAATCTATTATATTATACTCCGTGCCATGAAAAGAATTTTTCCTTCCCGCAAACTGGAGAAGGTTTCAAGGTACTTCCTTCCATTTCCATTCTTCTTCTTCAGCAGCAACTTGTGTGATCATCATATCCTCTGTACTAGAAATAACAAAGTGCTGGGCTAGTGCTAGCTAATAATTGTTGTGGTCTTCATTTTCAAACAGCTTCTAATTTGTTGAGTCATTATACCTTTATAGTATGGGTTTTTTTCAGTAACTGTTGCACTGACATAACTGAACTGGTTTGGTCAAAGTTCATATAGTGTTGGGGGGACACTGCTCTTTCAATTTCAGACTAACCTCTTTCAGTTTGGTCTAAATATGATTCTAAGGTCTTGTCCACAAAAGAGTATTTTCCAGAATTGCTATACCAGTATAATTACATGACTGTACAAAACAGAGAGCTTAACGCTGTGTGTGTTCACTCTTAGATTAAATGGGGGACCTTTTTTTAGTGCAGCTTAGTTCACTTACTTGACATAATCTAAACATAATAAACATAGTTTTAACTAAAACAAGAACAACTGGACAGACGATTGCAGGAATTTTACTAACATTGTTCAAAACACACCTTAAATAATGGGTAGCACTGGGAGCATAGACAAGCCTGCTCACTTTCATCCTCGTCCCCCTGAACGGAAAGGCAAATCATCCACTAACTTCGACAGGAGCTGGATTGGATTTTACATTGTATTTACTGAAAGTAAGCGGGCATTCCATTTTGGTTACGTTTTTGTCATTTAAATTTAACATTGAAGTACGTGGATATAAAAACCCCATCGTAGCTAATTGTTTCAAGCTCTCTGATCCTTCTGTATGCTCACACTGGTTTTCTTTGTATTTACTAAATATGGATTGTAATGTAACAGTGAAGAATATACATTCACAAAGAAGCTATATGTATGTTGGGAAACACCATTGCCTAGATTTAAGAGTTAGATCTCATGTCTGTGTTACATTCTATCTGTTTTCCTGGGCTTATATTTACTATATTTATGGCCTTGAACTGCAACGAAGACTTTGTTTCATATTGAAGAAATGAGTCCATTCTTAGGAGAACAACTTGCATCTTCTGTCACTTTCCTTAACAAGAAACAGGAACCTGTTGGAATTAGAGAGTGTGAAAATTACAAAAGTGCTTACATCATATAGTTGAATAATTTTATGACAACCCATCATCAAATAGTTTCATTATAGGACAAATGATAGTCATCTGTGGTAAGCCACCACAAAGACAAAGGGAAGTGGGTAAGGAGAACTGTCAGCATTCTTTAAAGCATTTAGCTAAGTGAATAGGCAAGGTGGAAGAGAGAATGTTTAATTTTTATTATGTTGGCCTGAATGTAATGTATATCTACATTCTTTTGATTTATGCTTCTCTTTATATCTCATGCAATGACACTTTTATAATTCAGTACCAATAAATGAAAGGAATTAGTTGTTTAGATAGGAGGGGAAATGGTGAGAAGTCAATGTATCTGTTAGAGGCACCAACTATTGGATGAAAAGGAAAGGCTGGGAGCAGGTAATATGGCTATAAGTTTTCATTCTAGAAGTCACTACTTCTAATCTCCTGTCTTGTTTTTAATAGCTTTGGGGGGGGGGGGGGGGGGTCAAAATTATTTTTTTATTTAAGAGTTTTAGTGAATGGATTGTATACATCCTGTTTCTTCTGCAGAAGCATCTGGATTGCAAAAATCCTCGCAAAAATCCTCACAAAAATCAGTATGACTTGGTCTATTTGTTGGCAGCCTAACAGCAGCTGAACAGATATGGAGATTATATAAACAACTTTGCAGTATTAAGCAATGAGTTCTCTACTTCTGCATGGGTTGAGAGATGCTTCCCACAGGTCAGATTTAATAGATGTAAAGTAAAGAACATGAACAGAAGGGCAGATCTAGTATTATTCACGTTTTAAATGGCTTAAGACTAGAACTGAGGTTCTAGTTCTGCTGAATAAATTCAGTACTAAATTCTGTTGGTTTTTTTTCTTTTTGAAAGAGAGGGACAGAGAACTCCACCTGTTTATCCCTTGGAAAGGACCAAAAGGAAAAACAAGTTCTCAACTAATATGGATATTTTTATTTTCTGTAGGCAAAATTTCTCTGTATTCAGAAGAGAGCAGTAAGAACCATGGCAAAGCCAGTCTCTCTCCACTACGATTAGAGAGTCTAGTGACTCTTTAGCTGCTGAAGACTTAGTAGCCTGTGATTACAAATACTGTGCTGCATGACTCTTATCCCTAGTTGTGGCAGCTGAGTACTGCTACCAGATAAATAGTAAACCACAACTTTCCCCCACAGTCTATAATTGATTTTTTTTGTTTCCTGGGTAAAATTCCCAGTCAGGTTATTCCTTGGCTTTAGAATTTCCCATTCCAAAATCAATACGGATATGTAGCATTTTACTTTAAACTTAGTCTTAGTGGCAACTTCTGTACCTCTTGGTAGACTTAGAAATCTGAAGTAAGATTCAGCAATGCAGTAATTCAGCTGTTATTACAGTGCAATCCCTGTAATACTTCACAGTTTGCCTCAGAATTATTTTTTCTTTTAGTAAAGCATCAGCTCAGGAGTTGAGACCTATTCCTTTTTCTGTGAGACTCCAGTGAGTAGTTGTTCTGCAGAAAGGCAGTAACTACAAGGCTATTTCTCTACCATGCATGAGAGTACTAATTCTTTCCAAAGTGTGTTAATAGTTGGAAGAATGACTAAACATGGCATCCTGGGAATTTTGTGTTTAATTCATTCCTTTTCCTGTGTCTGTCATTGTTTCTTTTCTTTCAATAACTTACAGATTCACTTTCTTACAGGTCAGAGAAGGGTTCAATTTGAAAACTACTCTGTGTGCTTTCAGTGCTGCATTCACTAACCATAAGATTCCCCAGTTGGAGGTTAGCTGACTGCTTGTGGCTAATGCACGCAGCAGAATACAATTCAAGTGCTTTCACAGTCTTACTGTTGATACTGTGGTAACTAATGAAACTTCAGGATTTTTTTTTTTTAATTATAAAATAAGCAGCTGTGACACAGAAATGCATTAGGATCCTAAGTGCTGAATACAAAGATACCAATTTTTATATACTTAGTCATCACATCTGAACAGACATAGGTATATACTTTATAGGAAAATAGATAGGAGGCTCTTCTTTACTGCTCAGCTAACCAGGAGTATCCGTGAGGCTTTTCTTGGAGATGATAGAAGTTGTAAGTTCTCATCAAGCACCCATTCAAATAACCTTTTTAATACAGATAGGAGGACGTAAGTTTACAATATTAGGTGGCATTGGGCTGTCTCAGTTTTTAGGAGGTTGCACAGGTGACTTCTCTAAAGTTCTGTTTTTGCTTCAATAACCTGCCTTACTTACCTTCCTTCCATTTCCATGACTCTGAAGAGAGATCGTATTTGCCCTGTGCAAGGCACTTGTACATCCCCTATAAGCCTTTCACTTTCTGAACAAGAAGAACAAGCTCTGTTTTCACCTGAGAAAACCCGTGGGCTGTCTTGTGCATCTCAGAATATATAACTCGGGCAAGAACAGGGTAGCAGCCATATCCAATAATTCATTTTCTCTTGAAACTAGATTTACAGAAACATATCATCCCTTGAATTGCCTTGAGGTTCCCTAAAGAAATACTTTGCTTTTCATTTTTCACTTCCCCTCTGAGACTTCATGGACCCTGTGACCTCCAGCAGAGCTTAGTATAGATGACTGTGTATATAAAGACAATTTTCTGAGGTGCCTGTTAGTGTTCTGCTGACGCTGAGCTTGCACACTGCTGGTTCTCCAACACCAGCTTCCTCTCCTGTGCTGAGGAGCCAGGCACCAACATCCAAATGCATCTGGAAAACAACGCTTACATGTATGCTAGCAAACTAAATGGGGCCAAGATGTGGGCGACTCAGTGCATATTCATTGCATGTTTTTAAATTTTAAGTGTGCTCCCTGGCACAATTTTAGTCCATGCAATCTCTCTCCTAAACAATGCTTGAGAATATTTATCCTTGCAAAGTTCAATCTGTGGGCTTTAAAACCATCTGGCCTGTATGTAGGAGCTCACTGGAGCTCTTCTGCTGACCGTTTTACAGAGTTCAGATCTGAAGGGCAACCTCATTTTCCTCATCCAGCTGCCCCAGTTGGCACAGTTCTGAGTCTACTTTTCTCTGAATTATAAAGCCAGTGGAAAGTGGTGTTGGGAAGGGGCTGTTCCTCCCATCACTGGTATGTCATGCCAGTCTAATTGCTGTCTAATTTACTAATTGCAAAGCTTACGTTTAAGAAAAAAATCAATACTGTTGAAGTATTTTGCGTATAGTGCTACTTATAATCTTTTTAGTAATAAAAGAAAGGGGAGAATTGCTGCCTGCTTGCTTTTCATTCACCTCTGCTTGCCCAGTATGAATTACCAGTTTTAACTTCGTTGTTTTTGTTGTTGTTGATTTTCCTTCGAGACCTTGGAAAGAATTTGGGGTATATTAAAATTGTCTGGTATATGCTGCATTTGTCCTCAAGAACCAGCTGTATGCCCTAGTGTTATTTCTGAGTTTAGAAAACTCTGCATCTCTGATACATGCTTGGCAAGTCTCCCAGTAGAGATAGTTCAATCAGCAAGTGACAATCTCTATCTCTAATAAGGAGTCCATAGCAGATGTGCTGTCTGACAAAATTGAGGGACTTTGGTGTTCCCTGCCTCTTTTATTTATAAAGTATTATTAAGTATTACAAAGTTTATAGGGAAGAAAATGTGTGTTGCTTATTTTCATCCTGTGGGACTGTTGCTTTGCTAAGTTTGGTGGCTTTTTTATTGTCTCTATAAGCAAAGTATTTAGGTTTGCTCAAATCATTTATGGTGCATTGGCTTAGCCCATAAAATCAGAACAGGAACAGTAAGCTCTTGTATCTCCTTTCTTGTAGCTGAAGTAACTCTAAAACTCAGGGTGAATTTATTAAATTAACATTTTTTTACATTTCTTGCAGTTTTATTATTTCAGCCCATATCAGAACAGCATGGCTGCATGTATGGTTAGGTGATTTGGGTAATGCTTTTATAAGGAGGTTATAATGAGAAAAAGTGCCGTAAATTGTCCAGCTAAGGACTAGGATAGTCACTGAAACTTACATTGCTTTTGTACTATGTTCATACAGGCTTCTGTTGGGTCAAACGGATTCCTTAGGCATGATTTTAGTCCTAAGTCTTCGGGGAAAAGAAAAAGTTTGCAGGAGTGTTAATTATATCTGTATTTCCGGGCCATCTGTTGTACTGCTGGTGTTTGTCTCTCTTAAAATTTAGAAATTTGTTCTTTGTAGAAGGCTTGTAAGTTTTCCTGTGTGTTTTCCTTTAGTTTACATTTAGTCTAGGTCACTTTATGAGAAGTAAGTCGCTTTCTGTATTTGTAGAAACTTTGGAAGAAATGAGCATTTTTGGTGAGGCAGCACACAGTTTCTGTATGACTGCCGTCACAACTTAGCAGCAGTAAAGCTTCAGTTTGTGTTTTCCCATGCTACGACTGGATTTAAAAGGTATTAATGCAAATGGCAGCACAATAAATGATAACAGGTACTTTCCAGATGTCCTAGTCTTTATCCTCCTCTTCCTTTTTCTTATATGCTACACTGGGAATAGTAAAAACAAACGTGGCAAGAATTGTCCACAGGTTGGATTTGAGGAATACCCTCAATGTTAAACATGTTGAAATCAGGTTAAATCTGATAAAGAACATCAGAGGGCCAATTAAATTCAGCAGTATAAATGCAAATCAGACAAATAAAGCTCCTATAAGAGCCACATCCCCATAGATAGATATGTGGAATACAACTTCCTGCAGCACCTTGCAGTGTTAGTTTCTCATCTCTGGGAACTGGTTTCAAACTCCTGTCCAAACTGGAATGTATGCTATTAAAGAACTAAAACATAGTATTCCAGCCAGTGTGTGGAATGGTTGTAAAAGCTCTGCTAGAAACAAGTGAAATTAAAATTCAGATGGTCATGGCCCAGTTCTTAGTTGAGAAAAGTCCAAGAACCTATGAGCAATTGCAACTAACCAAGTAATTTAAGAAGAAAACCCGTATGGATATTTTGAAAGCGAAGGTGTTCATTTTTCTGTATTCACATATTAGCATCTTTGTTTTGTGAACCCATTAGCACAAGATGGGCATGTTGTGATTGGGCCAATAATTGAATGGGGGAGTTGTACATATGTCAGCATGTTTTTCATTGTGTTGATGAGCATTTTACCATTATTTTTAACCATATCAGTGGTGCTGTATCACATAAGCATGGTGATGGGGCACCTTGTTGTAGATGGAACTGCTTGGTATTTCTATAGTTCAATAGCATGTGGATAAGCAAAGCCATAACAGCAAGACTATTGCTACTGCAGTAATCATCATCTAATGTCTGTCTTTTTGTCTATTCAAGTCGGACTTGAATGGTTTCTGTGACATAAACTGTCCAATGCCAAAGCAAAAGTTACATTCCACTTCAGAAGTTAACAGCATAAATTGTGAGTCCAGATATCCCAAACTCACACCTACTTAAAGCACAAATAACGTTAAGAAAGAATATAGATACTCATGCAGCTGGTGTGGCTGTATGAGCATGTCTCACATGCATGTGCACTAACTTTTGAAAATTAGCATTTGTTACTTCAGATCTCATTTAAAAGTTTTCCTTTGATCTTAGTTGGACATTTGTTAGTGGTTTTCAATTGTCAGTGCAGATGTTTGAGTGAAACAAATTTGTAACGGAGTCCATGGTAAATGCTTCTTCAGTAAAGCTAAAACTGCTTGTTCATATTTTCAAAAACAATCAAACCAGACACAGACTCTATCAAATTGTCTGTTTGAGCTCTGCTATATATACATGAAGATGTCTAGAGACAGAAGACCTCCATGACTGCTTTCCCACAGATGCTGTATAGGTGATTCTTTCTGTATATATGTACAAGATTTCTGAAGGTTTCAATTCTTGGCTAACACTGGTAGTGACTGCAGTGCCAATCCAGACAGAGAATAGTGCTGGAAAAGTGGAAAAACAATGATACCCTGGGGTTGTAGAAAGATGAGATCACTCATGGATGTGTTGAATGCTAATATTATGTGACTGCTGATGACCACACCCTCCCAGGGGCAGAATCACTCACTTAGCTTTCAGTGGCTAAAAGGAAAAGTTTCTGGATACAACCTCTGAATTTGCAAGAATAATTTGTCCAGGGACAGGTTCATTCTTGTTTGACAGATTTTTTCAGTGCTCAGCTTGCAGAGCAAGAGAATCTAGGAGGTTCAGTACCTAGGAAAACAAAAGAATAAAAGTACATAAAAATAATAAAAAACCCGCAGCCCTAAACCATAAAACTACGGCATGAAAACAAAACAAAACTTGAGAGGCTTGAGAAAAAGATGCTCCTCTTACCCCTTCCTTTTGCATTACAAGATACTTGCCTGTGCAGCATTTAATTTCTCTTCCTCCAAAACTGTAAGTTTATATACTGCTGTGTGACCTAGAGGCTATTTGGGATGTGCTTTTCTTGAATCATTGCAGGTGATGTTGTACAGAAGTAGAGACTTTGGAACTTCTGTGGAACACTTCCCCGGTGATCGGTGGTAAAACATCTGAGCAAAAGGTGTCAGCTTGTATGAGTCATCCTAAAATCTCTTCTGTCATTTGCACATGTACTTTCTTCCTTGAGGATCTTCACTGTGCACAGAGTGCTACACAATTGTTCCGTTTTAGTCTTCCTGGACAGCATTTTCCTCTTTTGTTTCCAGCACTAACTGTGTAACTAATAGCCCAGGACTTTGGATGGCTTAAAAGACTAGCAGACTTGTTAGTCTACAGTTTTCTTTTGGGGATTACTTCTTCAGCAGTCTCTCTTTTCTCTTAGATACAATACTGTTGATTTGGTTAAAAATGATGGTAAAATGCTGATAGATTAGAGTGGATGACTACTTATCAGTCTGGGCAGAGATTATACAATATTTACTTTTATTTATTTTTAAAAGTATATTTCTTTCTAGATAAACCTTAACGGTCTTGTAGAAAGGCAAATAGCAATGTGTTTGTTGGAGTTGCAAGTAGAAATGCCAATAAGAAAATACCTTACATATTAATATAGTACCAGGAACGTTTGTAGAAAAAAAGAGACATAGTTTTGTTTTCCATTTTACATGGATATCATAATAAAACACGAGCAAAAATTCCAAGGTAGTTTTAAGAATTAAGACTGGTTGAAGAGATGCTCTTTATTTTACCCTATCGGTAATTTATTCAGTGGCTTGAACTCAAGGCTAAATGTACATTGGGCCAGAATATTGCACAGAAAGGACTGAAATCCGAGTTGAGGGAGGGAAAGGAAAAAACCTTTTTGCTGCTGTGTGCAAAGGGACTGCAATGCAGGAGGTGAGACACTATGTCATGATTTCCTAAAGAGCAACTTGATAAAACACAAGCATGTATTTTAGCTTGTAAGACACAAATGTAAAACTGGAAATAACATGGAAAAGCCTAGAAAAGAAGCCATATTACTGAGATCCTTTGTATACAGGGAGAGGATGAAGAAGGAATCAAATGTGGGACTGAAATGGCGGTTTGGTGGCATCACTGGAAGAGAAGAATATCGATGCAGGTGAGCTCACCACACTGAGTTGTTTTTTACTGTGTAGAGGTTACATGAGCATCCAGGGTGATACAGTGGAAAGGCATTAAGTAATATAGAACTGAATGAAGACTGTAGGGGGAAGGTATGGAAAGCTACAGTTTGTGAACCAGTAATATGAAGATTAACAGAAATTGCAGCAGTAGATATGAATGCTGAGGTACAAAGAAGGAAGAATGAAGCTAAGGGTGTTGTTCAATGACACCATTATCAGAAGAGAGTTTGATGCAGAAATACAGGGAGAACAATCTTTTTTGACATTCAAATGAAAAATCTCTCAGATACCAAATAAGCAATTTTTAAATTATAGGAACAGATTTTTATTGGCTTTACTCTATTTAAAACCAAACTGCAATAGCAGTTTCATAAAACAGTGTAGGATATAGATACTAATTCATCAAATTACCCTTACCTTTCAGCTGAAGTGCAGAGACTCTCTTTGTTCCAACTAGTTTAGTTTTTAAAGTAATTTCTGAGGCATAGGTTTATCCCAAATGAATTTGGGATAAAGGTTTATCCCAAATGAATACATTCCTGCTTTTTACCAGTCCTTTAATATTCTTTTAAAGAGCTATAGGCAATACTTTTCTTGCATTAAATACAATTTATTGACTAGCTTGAAGAAAATGTACAACTTGGTCCCATGAAAAGTGTTATTTGCCAGTTTCTGTCTCATTAAATACTCTGGCGTCTTTCATGGTAGCTTTTAGCTGCTGAACTTTTGAAAGATAACATGAAAGATAACAGGAAGCAAGAGTTTGCCTTTTTTCTTTTTTTTTCTTTTTTTTTTTTTTCCTGAGAAGTGGAGTTTATACTTCTATTGCTCTAATAAAGCAGTGTTCGTATGGGGAAATTTATGATTTAATCAACACAAAAGTCTATCCAACTCCTTGTCTGCATGCAATCTATGGGACTTGAATACTTACTCAGTTAAATACCGTATTTAAGGACAAGACAAAAATGAGTTGTGATTTTGCAATACTTCATCAGGTGGGATATGTTTTTAAAAACAAAATGTCTTTCATTTATTCCATGATTTTTTTTTTGCCAGCATATAATAATGTTTAGTGCAGGAAATTAAAAGGTAATCTTACGGTTCATGTTTGTCATTCATTCATATTCTGTACATTCTGCAGTCCCAAAACTTTCCTATTTCACTTTCATTTTCTCCAGTAAGTCCTTAAATGATAGGATTAAATGCCTACCTATGTTGAGGGGACTTAAGGTAAGGACTGAGGACAAGAACTGCTAGAAGAATTTCCTCTTGGATACTTTCTTATTGACTGGGCAGCAATCTCATGTTTTCGTAGTAATCTCTTTACGCTCTCCTCCATGAATCTCATGTCTCTTTCTGAATAGTAGGATGACTTCAACAACCTTGCTAGTATCCTGGTGTCCTCCTGGTGGTTCAAGGTGCTGTACTGGTAGGTACAATGTAGCCCAGTTCACGCTGAGGAGAGAGCAGAACCTGCTTTCCCACTTTGTGTGCACATAGTTAGGTGCTATGTTATGTAAAGATGTGTGGCACCGTAGATCTTGTATATTAGTGATAATAAGTGAGGCTGTTGTGTTTCATGCTGAACTCAATGTGTGCAGTGAACACTGCTGCATGAATTGGCTACCTCATGGATTCCTACTTTAAACATGAGATAAGAGCTACGTTAATCTCCTCAGCCAAAGTGGTGGTGATTCTGGGAAGAGTAAAAAAATCCAGAAATATGAATAATTAAATGAGCAGAAAAGAAGATGCTTATGGGACTGTTGATATTAAGATGTAAGCATAGATTTTTGAAATTCTAGTCCTAGATTTGAACCTCTAAATCATACCAAAAAGGAACTTTACATCCTAAGTGCTCTTTGTGGAATCGATTTTAGTTATTCATAAAGATGTGAGGAAAACATCATATTAAAGCTATGATAGTAAAGAGTGAAAGAAAAATTGTTCAATTCTACTCTCACATTCTTGTAGGTATATGATTCTGTAATACGTATAGAAAATTAGGATGAATTTCTGAGACAGAAAATTGCTTCCAGTATGGGATAGCACTCAAAATACATACTGTAACTGAGGTTTTAGATCTAATACTTATGGCTGGAGTTTCTTACATTGGCTGCCTGACAATGTTTGAATAAATATAGCAATGCAGAACAAAACCACTCACCTCTGAAAAGACGAAGGTAAAGCTCTTCTTCACTTCTTACTCTTTGAAACAGTCCCTCATGTTATTGAGGAAGTGATACCTAAGAGGAACTAAGTGTACAGAATTCTGGTGTAGAGTTAAAAGGTACTGTTAATTTCAGTTGAACACATACTTTGCTGAAATACATAGTGCCTTCCTCCTAAATAATTGCATCCTGGCAGAAGAGAACACCATATCTTTTGAAAATATGCAAGTTGCTAGATATGTACTGCCAAAACTTGCTAGTGAAAAGTTTCTGCAAAGGGCACTTAGAGTTTCCCTGTTTTCTTGGGACAAATCTCTATGGTTAGCATTTCTAGTTCTAAGAGATGTAGAAGACTGCTGGCGGGGGAAGACACATGTTTAAGTATCTATTTATGCAGCATATATGGCATGTTGGAAACCAGCAATGCAAATTTTAAGTTAAACTGAGAGCTATGATACTTCCAACTATTCTGTACTTTAAAATGCTGTGATTGTAAAGATGTGTATTAGAATGTTCTGCAGTTTCATATTCAGGCTTATGCCGTATGTCATTAGGTGATACACGTTTACACGCAGAGCAGGCCTGAATTCTGATCAGTGAGAAGTTAGTTGACCTGCAGTCAGTCTCTCATCTGTATACTTACACAATTTTTCACCCAAATTCAAAATTTTACAGTTCTAGTTTTCAAAAATATCAAATCAATTCGTTGTGGTGGCCGTTTCCAGGTGAGAAGCACTAAGTGAAAACAATGTTAAAGCTGTCTCAAAAGAGGAGAGAATTTTTTAATAACCAGTTTATATCCATTTGAACCTTGTGGCTAGAAGTTCTCAGGCAGTTTAGGATGAAGCTGCAGTATTACATGACGGTGCTGTGTTAGACTCTCCATGTCTCGTTTGAATTCCCTGTGGACAAAGAGGACTTTTACCAGACCTGCACTCTCTTCACCATTTACTCTAGTAAGTGTTTCTAGGTATATGCAGGCAGTTACCAGGATTTTCAAATGAATTTACCTTCTGTTTGTTTAGTCCTGTATGTAATTTTAATCTGGAAACTGTGTCCACATATTTTGTGCTAAAGCATGTATTAGCACTTGAGGGGAAACTATGACAGTCATTGTTATGTTAGAAAATAAACCATACAAATTCACTTCAGGATACGATACAGTTGGAAGAATAAAAGGCAAACTGTGAGGTGTTAGATAAGCAGCACTGGTAATTGGTGAAGACATGAAGCAAATTTCTGCTTGTGAAAAACATGGAAGGGTGTAGCATCTGGAATTGCGAGTATATTGTCTACATTCAGTTGAAGGCAACTTCAGTTGAAGGCAACTGAATGTGGCCTAGGTGGTCCTCTTTTTACTGTAGATGACTAACAAGAATAGGCCTTCTAGTTCAGAGTGACTATGAAGTTTACTTTGGGTTGTAAGCATCTTAGTTAAATGTGGTATCTTAAGGCTATCTATAAATTATGATTTGTCAACCTCATTAACCTCTTGTGTGAGGCTAAATTCAATTCTTAATCCAAATCACTGCCAATCTGAAAACAGAATCCATTCAATAGCCTCATACTGTTTTCTGAAAAAAATGTGGTCTTGTCAGGACAAACAGGGGCTTCTGCAACGAATTTGCTCTTCTGCAATTTGCTCTTCTATTGCTAATCCTTCCTTCCAGCTCTTTGTGCTGCTGGAATGAAGTTTATATTGTGTGTATCACTTACCTGTTTTGCAGACTTCTGTCTTCTGACCAGACTACTTTTGACTTTAGATAGGAGTAAAAATACCAGCTACTCAAAAACAATGCTGCAAGTAGGAGGTGTGCCTACAAACAGAGGTTTATTTTTTAAGAGATGTTTGGCTTCAGAAAAGAAATACTTTATGTAATAAGCTCTTGGCCGTACCACATGCTTTTAAAATTGAGAGCGCTGTGTGATATGCAACTAACTTTAGTGTAATAAATTGCTTTGGAAGATGGTCTTTTGTGGTCCGTTTTAGGTCTTATCCCTTATTTTCAGCAAAGGTTGGGAAATGTTACTGCAGGTTTCTACGAAATTTTGGTCAGAAAGGCTATCCATGGAGATACTTTAGCAATTTAGGATCTCAGAAACTTCTTCCACATTGGTATTGATGGCTTTTTCTGAGTATGTAGGAAACTAACAAAAAATACTGGTTGTTGAAATGGTATTTTTCCATGAAAATATAAGGGCTTCTGTTAAATTGGTTTTGTTCTTGTGTCATTTGAACTGTACTTTTAAAAAAACCACTAAATCCCACCATTCTTCATCTATCAGTTGCTTTTATTTCCTGTTTTCCTTTCCCATTTTGAAGTTTCTCAAACATTAAATACAAACTGAAATACAAGCTTACAAAATGAAATACTTGATGTCATTTTTGAAATAAAACTTTTTACTGGGGTCTGTTAACAATCAAACTTCTGAAAGGCATTCTTGTCAAATTGCAGTATTTAACTTTAAGCAAAATTTTTTCGACAGAAAATACTACCTCATGTAGTTTTTTCAGGATCTTCCTATCACAAATTTCTGTGAAATTAATGTAAACATACCTACACTACACAGTAGGAAAGGGCTTCTGATAATACAATATGTTTAAATAGTACATGTTTTTCTAAATAGAACTTTGTCTGAAGTTGAGTTCTGAGTGATATAAGTGGAATTTAATAACACTTTGTTTTTAAAAAAAAGCTTCTGGAAAAACTGAGCAAACAACAGTTTATACTGCTATATCTCATTCAGATTCTCTATTAACTCTTTCAATCACTTCATAAAAACTCCTTTATGTTATATATCAACAGGGGACTATTTTTTTCTTTTGAGTGCAAAGGCAGTCTAAAAGTTGAAAATCAAACCATAGCCATTAATCAGGATGCAGCCAATGTCATCAGTGTCTTTTAAATAAGGTAATACATAGCAGAAAAGGTAGATAAGGTAGAAAGGTAGAATAAATTTCAGCTCAGTCTTTTATAGTTTTACAGCATCAAAAGTAACTAACATTTATCTGTTTATCCATAATTGCATTACTATGAATGTAATTTAAAATGGGACTTCAAGACAATTCACTCTCAGATATGTTTTCCTTCAAGTCAGTAGAGCAGAAACTGTGGTGAATGTCTCAAAAAGTAGTGCTTCTAATTTCCCCAGTATTTAAGGGTGCAAAATTTGGGATTTTCACAATTGTGATACAGTTATGAGAATGAATTATCTTAATTATTTGTTTATCGATGCAACAGTGATTTTTATAAATGTAAACTGAAAAAAAGGCAACCCAAACCCTGCTGATAGTGTCAGACATTTGGAAAAACTTTGTGTGTTTAGTAAGGTCAGCTTTCTCTTGCTTTATATTACATTTCTCATAGTACGGTCAGTTTATCACTCTTGGCAGCAATTCTTATCCTAGTCAGATGTGGTATCGGGTCCTATAGAGTTTTATGCTTCTGCCTAAGATTTCCATTATGTTTATGCTGCTTCTAGATACTTTACTGTACACCTAAGCATGGTTTTCAATTACCATCTTTATGCTGTGACATCCAGGTGCTGAGAATTTATTTCTGTTCATGTGGAAGAAGCAGTCTTGGAAAATGCTTATCAGATGGTCTGTATTACAAATTTATATAACACCTACCAGCAGAAACAAGAATGTAGTCTCAAGAGCATGCAGGTATGAGACTTGCTAAAAGAAGGTTGAATGCGTTATTTTTCATCTCAGGCAATATCCCTCTGTGGAAAAGGCCTGTAGAAATTCACTGGGATTAAATAAATGTGTGCTTTTCTATAGAAATTATTCTAAAAGCATATATGTTTCACTACTATGCTTTTTATTTTTGAGAGATTTAACTGATCATCTGTAATTCTGTAGCAGGACCACCGCATTTAACTGTTGGTTGTTAACATCATATTAATGCCATGGAATATTTTCATAAGAGTTGCAGTATGTATTGTAGTATGTAGTACACACGTTAGATTCAGTTATTAATATTTATTATTTTGGAAGCAATAAGAAATGGTTTATTTGTCTTACTTTTTTCACTTAGATTTCATAGTGCCGTAGTATTTTTAAAATACCGCGGCTAATCAGAATTGACCAGCAATCTAAAAGGTACGTGAGTGAATACTGAATTTTGACAACTCTTTAAGAAGAAAATGGGGGATGAAAAATGACTGACTGGTTTATCTTTATATATACATCTATAATTACATGCATATGTGCTTATACATATATATGTATGCATACACACTCTTCTTCATGACTGAAGTTGAATGCTGTAGCAAATGCTGTGCAACAAAGCTTTATATGGTGCAAAGGAGCAGGCTTTGTTCACAGTGTGTACAGGAGTGATAATATTTCTTGAAGCAACCTCTATGCTGCTAGTTTCAGTGACAAAGCGTGTGGGTTGGTATCTTCTACATATGTACAGCTTATAGATAGCCTTTTGGGGCACTGAGTAAATTATAAACATAAATACATCAGTTGGAGGGAGAAGAAGGTGACTGGAAACAATCAGCATGGATTTACCAAGGTTATACTGATTGCCTTCTATGATAAAACAGCCAGATGAGGCTGTGGATGAGGGAGAGCAGTATATGGCATTTGTCTTAACTTCAGCAAGACTTTTTGGACAATGCCTCCAAATATTCTTGTGTCCAGTTTAGAATGTTATGATCTGGATGGGTGGACAAATAAATGCATAAAAAATGGTTGGATGATCGGGCTGAGAGGGTAGTGATTAATGGATCATACTCTAGCAGGAGGTCAGTGACAAGGGGAGCACCAAAGGGGTTTCTTCTGGGACTTGTCCTGTTTAACACTTTCAGCAATGACCTGGAGGAGGTGATGGATTGCATGTTTATGAAGTTTGCAGATGACACCAAATTGGAGGGACCAGTCTTGAGGGCAGAAATATCGTCTGGAATGACCTAGACAGGCTGGAGGAGTGGGCCAACAGAAACCCTACAAAATTTAATGGGAATAAATGCAATGTCCTGTACTTGGGCGGGAAGAATTCCCCTGCAGTGATACAGGTAGGGGGAGCAGCTCTGCAGGAATGGCCCTGGGGATCTTGGCAGACAGCAAGCTGAGCATGAGCCAGCGCTGTGCCCTGGCAGTGATGACGGCTAACAGCATCCTTGGCTGTATTAACAGGAGCACAGTCAGTAGGTTGAGGGAAGAGATTATCCCCCTTACATACTGTTCTTTAGACCTCATCTAGAAAACTCCATCCAGTTTAGGGCCCTTCAGTATGAGATAGGCATTGATAAACTGTAAAGTTCAGTGAAGGGCCACCACGATGGTCGGGGGCTACAGCTTTTGTCCTAGAAGGGGAGACTGAGGAAACTGGGTCTGTTAACCCCAGACAAGAGAAAGCTTTGGGAGGCAGGGGGATCTACTAGCAGCTTTCCAGTATCCACAAGGAGGTTATTGAGGTGATGGAGTCCCAGCAGTGAATGATCAGAGGATACAGAGACAATGAACATAAATTGAAATGAGAGGTTCAGACTGGATATAAGGAAAAACTTTTTCACCATGAGGTCGGTCAAGCAATGGAACAAGGTATCCAGCACGGTTGTGGAGTCCCCACATTTGGAGGATTTCAAGACCCAGCTGGATGAAGCCCTGAGCCACCTGGTCTAACCTAATAGTTGTCCCCACATTGAGCAGGAGGTGGGACCTGAGACCTCCTGAGGTCCCTTCCAAACTCAATTATTCTTTGATTCTGTAATAACTGGTTGAAATATGCACAGCTGTACGCAGCTGGAGAAGAATTCTACTTTATCATACTTTCTCTGTGCTGAGGAGATGTTGCTTCTGAAGCCTTCCGAGTTGTTGCTTAATATATGAACTTACTAAGAATGCCTTAACAAAGAGGTTAAATATGCTACAGAGTTTAAACCTGGAGTCTAGTTCTACGCCATATTGCAAGTTCAATACAAATCCATGCCTCGGGCACAAGCTTCAGCAAGTTTCTCACGGGGAAGAAAAAATTGAGCCCATCTTACAATGAGGCCAAAGAGCATCCTTCCTTCCAGTAATGCTGCAGGAGCTGTGACCCAGTCTGTCCTCAGCTATTCCATCTGTCCTCAGGACACTGGAAAATGCCCGACATTGGGCCAAAGAGATAGGCTTTTTGAACAAGAGTCCCAAATTCACATGCACTAAGGGCAGCTGACACTGTAAAGAGCACCAGCTAAGGCTGCACTTTCATCTCTGAGTATATGCTACCATGTTGTGATACGATCTTTTGGAGCTGGGTCAAAGAGCATGTCAGCTTTCAAGCCATTTCCTGTTTCTGTTTCGATACCTGAACTGCTCTTCTGATTTGTATATTTTCACTTGTGCTTCTTTTTCAAAATATGCCTCTTTTAATAATGTTAAATATTTTTAAATTTAGAAATTCATATATATATATTTTGATGGCTAGAAAAATGTAGAAAAAAATGCCCTTTTGCCAATATAGAATGGAAAATGACAGCATGTTTGGCATGTGAAATTACTGTGATGATTCTAAAATTTAGTAATCTGTATAGAATTTGGTTTAGTTCAGATGTAGTTTCCTTAATTTTAGGTATTTTTTTTTTTTCCGTATCTGTTTAAAATGAAAGGTACACAGCTCTTCAGGGGTTCAGCTTCCATCTTTTTATTTGTTCAAGTGCATTGTTAAGTGGCTTTCTGTAACTAAAAGTTGTCAGTGTGTTATTTAACTCACAGCTTATCTTTTTAACAAGAAAAATACCACCTCATATGTTTCTGGTTTGATATGCCACTTTGGAAGGCCTCTAGCACCTGATCCAAGGCTCACTGAAACCTCTGGAATTTATTTTTTTCATTGACTTCAGTGAACACAAGCTCAGCAATCCCGAATGAAGCACCTTCAATTTTTCTTCTGTGGGAAGAAAATATTTTTGGGACATAAATCAGGATAGTCTTCATTTTTTCTGTCCAAGAAAATGAAAGTAGCAGAAAGCAACCTGGTCAGGTTACTCAGGCTAGTGTTGCCAAATTCTTAGCAGGCTTATGCTAGAGGATGGGAGTGGAACCATGTCCAGATGACTCATCACAGACTCATCACAAACTCTATAGGTGGTTGTCCAAGAAAGCATCTGATCAGCTCCTTGGCAACACCAAGAGACTGTTAAGCCCCATTTAGCGTTTCTCCGTGTCTGTGATGCGGTTAGAAAAAGAAGTGATCCCACCACAGTATCTGTGTCATCTTTTCATCTTTGTGAGTCAACCATTTAGAAGAGAATGGAAAGTGTATAGAAATTTGTGGTAGTAAAAGAGTTCTTTATTTTTTCCATATGTACAGAACTAGAGTACCTAAACATATGGGTATAGGGTCATGAGAGAATATGTGATCTATTGTAACTTCCTAGGTAGTAGACGTGAAGCTGTTAATATTATGATTTGACCGATGGATTTTTTTTTTCATTGCTTTTAGTGAATTTACAGTAAAGCTTACATTATGCCAAATGCTTGTAGTTTGGTTTTGGTCTGATTTCCTTTGCTTAAGAGCTTTTCTGAATGACTCAGTACAGTAGCACATATACAAAGTTGTGAAGAAGGAGCAATTTTCACCTTTTTATTGAACCTCTTTTTCTGTGCTGAACAGCAACAGTGATTTTCTGTCATAGGATTACTGGTTCTGTGCAAGCTTCTAGGTGACAGTGTTTACCTAATTGAAAACATAATATTACATGTTCTTGCCTACTATCTATTTAATTCTTTGAGCCAGGACTATTGAGGGTGAATTTCTAACATCTTAACTAATTGTATTAAAAGTTTGCTTTTTACAGTAGAAAGAGCAGTATTCTTAAAATTTCTTTTTATACCATGTCATGAGCTACAACAGCAGAAATGCACCAAATCATACCTGAGGGTGCATTTTGAAGGAGTCACACACATTTAGGTAAGGCCTGATACTGGTCTTTGGGAGACTGTGATGACTGAAGGACCAGAGTTTGAGGCAGTAAGAGGAAAAATTCCGTTCCCAGCTTTGTCACAGACCTCTGTGTGCATAACATTGATTAAATTACTTATCTGTAGATCACTTTCCTGATCTGTAAAACATGTGTGAAGCCTTTTGTAAGGCATATAAGTATTCTGGTGCAGAGTTAAAGCCTGTTCTGAAGCTGCCTAGGGAAAGCCCTGTGAACTGCTATAGACTGATCAGGAGTTCTGGAGCTTGGAGCACTCTCCATCAACACTGTCCAGGGTGGTTTATGCAGTCCCATGCATGCTCTCTCCTACTCAGAGTGGGGCTACATCTACTTTTGATAGAAACGCACAGAATATTACTTGCTTCGGTAAATAATTCTTCCAAAGGAACACTGTTCCTTTGCCAGCATAGGCAGGACTTCGATGGTAACCAGCAAGGAAGACTTAAGAGTGGACAGAAGTACCGTCCGTGCTACTGCAAGTGCCAGTCTGCTCTTTATCAGTATTTCCGTAATGGTGGTCTCCTATGCTACAAAAGAAAAATTTAAAACAGGAGATTTCTAAGTCTTTGATAAATAAAAAACTTGTCAGACTACCTGTCAAATATTGTATCAGGCAGAAGTAATTGTTTTTATTGTGGGACTTTGCATCTTGGATTAGGAAGTGACAGTCTCTCCTGGCTGCACATGGTAAAGTAAAACCTGTTGTGTCACAAGATATTTATGGAGTCCTTGGATTTGAGGTCAGTACCTAGTTCTAAAAAGAAAACCATATTCATGTTTAAAAAGAGATTGGATGGTATTTCGGTTTGCAACCAGTGTATGGTATGTCCTTTCTAGTAATTTGAAGTAGAAATGAATGTAGTGTGATTATTTAAGACATTAAACATTAAAAAAAATCATATTCAAGTTGGAATTCTTTTCGATACTTCAAGACAATGACAACAACAAACATACCCCTCTTGAAATGGATTAGGGTGGTGAGATTTCAACAGGGAAAAGTCAAAACACCTATCTCAGCAGAGAGTGCTCAGGATGTCTAGGAAAGCGGGTGATAGAAAGAGTGAGGAGAAAGGAACTGGAAAGGAATTCTTCGTTCTCACCAGCCAACCTCCTTCCCATACTCTCCCAACAGTCCAGCTCTATGAGTCTGCAATGGGGGAAAGCCGAGGTTTGTGGAAGAATGCCTGACTTCTGCAGGCACTCAACCAGCTTGTTACATTTTTACTGTTTCACCTGGCCAGCAGATCTCCCCAAGAAAGCCTGGCATTCATGGACTTCAATGTAACAGGCAGTGGAAGAGAAAACTGTTCTGGCTCTGCATCAGTCCCTGAAAAAGAGACATTTACTTTAAATGTGGGATCACCCTTATGCAAGGATTTAGAATTAAAATGTTAACATCCTGTATTAATGTGAGGTAGCAGATTGCTAAGAAGAACTCTTAAATCAAGAACTCTTGGTTTGTGAGCATTTCTAAGCAGTAGATTGAACTGAAGAATCTCTAAAATGAGTGGGTCACCCTTGTGCAAAACTTCAAATATGTCATATGACCAATTGCACTGGAGAGATTTAAGGCAGACTGCCGTAATTCTTAGATTTTATTTCAACCATTCTGTATGAAAAATGTTTCAGTGAAATCAGGACAAAAGAATAAAATGCCAAAAATTCTGAATTTTGAAAATAAGAATTTAGTAGTTACACTTCTGAAGTTTTTATTATTAAAAGCACACAGAGATCTTATTTGCAAGATTTGCAAATCAGTTTTACCTTCTGCTGGCAGGGCTAGCTGTGTAACTTTGAAAATTGGTCCGAGAATCCCCTTCTGTGTATCTTTACACAGCAATGCCCTGTACTTAACCTGAGATTACACATAACACATACTGAGTGTATGCAAAGGCTGACTCAGGGACTGTTATAGAAATGGGGTGTATCAGAAGCCTGTTAAGGCTCACATTGAAGTCAGCAGGAGTTCAGTATCTTTGGCCTTTTTTACTTTAATGAAAATGCTTTCTTTGTAGTTTTATGAATTTACGAATCTATGCTTTTAATCCTGTCCACTTACAGTTTAGAGGCAGAATGTGTTGTAGGTGCAAAACTAAATAGATGAAGTAGTGAAGCTGAGTCTTTAGAGAAGTAGAGCTTTTGCAGTTTGATTCAGTTTCTTGCAAGAAAAATGTTCTTGTTATGAGTCTTAGGCTAAGTTTAAGAAACACATTGCAACATGTACCTTTTGCAAAAAGCTGTTCGGCAGAAGGAGAGGACAAATGTGCTCCTTCATTTTTAATGCTTCCTTTGGGAAGCAAAACGGGAAGAGAATCCTATGTAAACGTTTCCATTAGACATAATTATTGTAAAACACAGGTTTAGCTCAAAATTTAAACTTGGATCAGATTTGTCTATATTTTACCCTTTTTTAAGCATTTGTGATGATTTATTCTGTGCTCCAATTTGCATCTGCTTTCAGATGGCAAAGGAGGATCTTACTATGGCATCTGGAGGTCCATTTGAAAAAGGAATGTCCTTACCAGTCTGATTACTGGTGTAGTATGTGGGACTAATTCATCTTCCTTTATTGTTTAGTCCCAATACTAATAATGCCTTTGTCATTGAACAGCTGAAGAGTTCACAGTTACTCAAGCAGTACAAGACTGTAGGTTTGAGCTCCACTGACAATTATAGTCCCGATATGTGTGTCATACCACGTTACTTTACATTAACTTTCAAGTTGCTGTCGTAGGGGTTCCAGGGGGTTCCAGTATGGAACTTCCGTACAGGGTGAAATGGGAGCTCTGGTAAATTATCTCTTTTCTTCCAGGGTTAGTTGGCCCTTTGCTTCTGTTGGCACTGTTTGGTTATAAAAGCTTCCAATTAGAAAATTTTGTCTTTTTGCCTGAAAAAGTGATGTTCATTTTAAGGTTAATTGAAGCCTATATACGGACTGCTAAGGATGAGATTTCACCTATTGTTACATAAAACCTATGTTCCAGTTTGTATTTTGTCTGAGGACTGTGTACCAGTCTCCCTTAGATTAATTAAGCTATACTACTGTCTCGTGGGATACACTTTTAATACAAAGAAATGAATACAATGAAGGCTATTAATATGGTAAAAACTCCAGTATGTATGCTAATGTTATAGAAGACTCAGAAAGATTTTCTTTTTAAGGAGTCTAACCTTATGTAATTGTACTTTCTTGAAAAAAGACTTTAATCGTGCTCTCATCTGCTTTAAATGGCCACCTTTTGTCAGTATAATAGTTAATACAGTTAATGCCAATTTTTGTAATGTCTGACTTTATTACTCGCAACATTAAAGATTATACCACAGTCTTGAAGAAGGGGCTGGGGGTTTTGTTTCCGTAGTAAAATACTTTTGGTAAATCGGAACACTGTGGTCCAAAGATTTTTTGGCAAATGTGGATATATAATGTTGTTTCCCTTATTTTTCAAATTGAAAAAAAAAAGTATCTGCTAAGTATCTGGGGTTTTTCCTTGTCCCAGTAGTAAACTTACTATTTCGTTTTGGGGACGTAACATTCTCCAACCGTTTTATTTTATGTCTGAGAGTTTTCTGAAGCCTTTCAAGATTTTAAGAGGTATTTTTACACCATCTTGCTTTCCAGAAAGTCATAATTTTTGTCTTTAAACATTGGAAACTATGCCTGCCCCCTCCTTATCACCCTCCCGATACACCTTTTAGTACTCCAATCTGTGGTAAATTTGTTGGAGAGGAGACTAGGGGGCTTGTTTGGTGGAATTTGAAATGCTGACAAGTCTGTCGACGCTGGATGTGTGATTGTCCCTCAGAGCTTACATCCAAGTTTGTTGTACTGAGCAGAGAATAGAATGTGGGAGAAGTTATTCTGAGTGTGTGTGCATGTGATTGCAGTTTCCAGGGAGACCACCTTCTTTGTCTGAACATGTCCAAAATGATTGCCTAATTGATCTCATCATGTGGGACACTCTGTCTGTCTTTCTGTCTGCTTCTCTTGTGCGTTCTTTCCTCCACATTGTTAATCAAAAAGTAAAAAATGAAAAGTTACGTTCTCGAAAAGAGCCAAACAAAGCCATTAGCCTGCCCGAACAACGAGTCTGGACCGTCCTTTAGTCAAAAGCAATTGCTACTGTGTCACCAGTGTGGATGTGAAACATGCTTTTGCTAGTATTTCTTCCCAATCTGTGGTATAACCCGTGCATAGATGATGCTAAGCGTTTCTTTGAAAGAGACAGCTGTTAATGCTACTACTGAATTTCCACTAATTATAAAATGAAAGGACCGGCTCTCTTTTCCTTCTCAAAGCTCAATAGTCTAGTTTCACCGATTAAAAAAACCAACAACAAAAAATCCCCCAAAACACAAAAAGCTCAGGGAAGGAGAAGATGTCAGTTAGCGACAGTGCTGAAAAGCATGCTGATGTGCTTTTTTTGTTGCTTGTGGTTTTGTTGGTACTGATGATTTGCTAATGAAAGCCAAAGCTCTTTCAAATTTAGTCCCTCGACACTGGAACTGGAAATGAAGAGCTCAAGTTTAAAAACATTCTTGCTAAAGGGAGGAGAAGATTGCAGAAGGCAGTACGAATAAGGTGCTGAGGCAAAACTGGAGGTCACTGAATACTGCTATTCATACCACTCAGGAGCAGAAGGGATGTGGGCCAAACCTCACCTTCTTGATAAGGAAAGACTCCTGTTAACTTCAGGAGAAATTTAACCTGAACTATGGAAACAGAATATTATTGAGACAAACTGAAATTACATCACAATTCAGTATGTAAAAAAGCATATTAAAAACATATTATTGAATAAATTTAGTAACTACTGAAAGAAATATTTTTTTTAAAATCCTCTCTGTTTTTTTTTTTTTTAACAGTCCTTTTCCCTGCAAATGCAGTCCTTGAAAAAGATGAACATCAGTTGCATAGCATGGTTTTGTTTGTTTATTTGTAATAAGTGTCTGTAATCTGTGTAAAACTGGGGAGAGGGCATAGTCTGTGTCAGTTTATCTACAATGTGTCACGCTGGGGGTAAATACCAGCTGGTACATGAAAAAGGTCCAGGCAAATGTAAGCCAACAGAAGTAAGCATGGACAGCTTGAGGAGCAGAGTCTGAGAAAATAAGTGGAGTTTGCAGCAGCCACAGCTCTCAACTTTCCTGGTGGCATTTGTTGGATAGAATATGATTAATCTGTCTCTTCAAGAAAAGATCTCAATGATTGTTAGAAGCCAGTCCCTCTGCCTTTACTGTAAACTAGAAAGAAGAGAATAGTTTCACAGGCCTTTGATCTTGCCAGCTCTTACTCCTGCCTCACTTTACTCATGTGAGCAGTCCTGTTGAGCTGCTGGGTATAATTAAACATGAATGAGCATCATAAGAGTCTTTGCAATTATACATGACCTTAGCATATAAGGATTTCAAAATAGTAATTTGCAGGGTTTACAAGTCTTTTTGACAGACAATATTTTCTCTGTGTTTCATAAAGATGAAAATTTAGGCAATAAGCAGCCTGAGTACAACTTAAAGTACTAAGAAGTCCAGGGCAGAACATATATAATTTTATAGACGGAGACCATTAGGTGGGACAGAGCAGGATGCTGTAAACCTGGGTGAAACAACACTCATGGTTAGCACCTGGCTTAAGTTAGAGTGGCCTGTTCACAGAATGTAGTGCCAATAGGAAGATACAGTACTGTGGCTACGAGTCCTAAATGTCTGTCACAAGCTCTGTGCTCCTCCCTCTACAACTCTGGGGAGATTCCTGAGCTGTATTTAATTAAAGCATGATAAATGATGCTTTTGAAAAAATAAGTCTCTCTCCCCCTTTTTGTCTCTCCCCTCAAGTTCTGGCCAAAGCTGAAGCCACTTCATCTCTCTTCTGCAAGAGTGATACGAAGAAGAGCTAGCAGGACTCATGACCTTTTAATCTGAGTGTCTTATGTTTTAGCTAGGAGGGAAATCAAATTTGTAGCTATGCTGGATTTTTTTTAAATTGATTCCTGTTTGAACCTACCTGGGTTTTGTGCAAATACGGTACTGTTGAACATAGTCCATCGTATAAAGGCTGAGCTGTGAGGCAGCACTTTACAAAGGTTTCCAGAGACCTGTTCCCTCTGGGAATCTGACAACATGCAGCACAGTGGCAATAAGGAGAGTGCTTGCAGAGGAGCAGAGGTGCTGCTCCCTCCCGAGAATGAAGCAAAGAAGTAGCTCTCCATCCAGTGCATGCACCTGCACCTACCTGACCTGAATGAACAAGCCTCTCAAATGACGCGTGCCTGTATTTGGAATATGGCATGTTCGGAGTGCTGCACAAACAGAACTGCTTTTATTTGACATTATGGTAATTAAATAAACATTTAAAATAGACTTTTCTGACTCGCTTGATAAAATACATCTTTCTGAGCAAAAGGTTGAGACCTAACAATTGGCTTTTAGAAATCTGGTTTCTCTATTTAATCTGTATGAGATTCAACTGTTTTTGAAACATGAAGATAATGTGTCGGTGTATTATACAGACCACTAAGTCAGAAGTCACAGCATTGCATTGGCATGACTGCCCTGTCACTTGTGCACAAAAATACTGAGCTCTCCAAACATATCTGCCTGACTTGGGCCCTTGTTTAGTAGCTGCCAGAATAGACAGGTTAAAACTTTTCTTCTCTCCTGTACCCTCGCCTCCCAATTATTATCCTCCCTTTTCTTAGCTACTCCTGCAGCAAACTACCAAAAGACATTAGACAAGGTCAAGCTCTCAAAGGGTGCTTCTGACTTACAGAAAATGTATTTATTCAACCGGAGTCCCAAGTGAAAAATCTTTAGTTAATCTACCTCCTGGTGTTTCTATGCTTTCCATCTTTTAGATTCTTCAGTACAATATTCTGTGCCAAACTTAGGCAGACCAGTCCGGCAAAGTCTTTCTTGTGTGAGTGGTTATTAAACTGAAGTTAATGAGGAAAAATAATGTAAGAGCTTTCAGCCTAAGGCAAATTATTTTTTATCGCTATTTTTTAAGTTAAGTACATTCTACAGGACTTTGATGAACAAAATCCATTTTAGAAACCTATTTAAACTAAAGAAAAGATTACAAGAGCTCCTCTTTTTTCAACTTATACATAGCTAATACACATATTTTGTATTTGGCACATACTTAACCTTTTCAGAACATGATTTCTGTTGTGATGATAATTAGAAAGAGTCAACATATTTTTTCAGTATTAGGAAATATTTTTGAATTTGATTAGGACAGGAGGACAATTTACCACAGTATCAGGCAAGTCAGGAAATCAAAGTATTGGCTTTTTACACGGTCTGATGTCTTCCAGAAGTAAAGCAAGCTGCGTGCAAGCATATAAACACAAAACAGGAGGGCACAAATGGGATTGTCATTCTTCCTTGTACACTGGAAGTAAGGAAGTTTTTGACGAGGTAGATTTCAGTTAGGTAACTCATGCATTTTTTTTGTGTTTTCACATTTTATTTCCCCTTTCTGTGCATATAATTCTTTCTGTAACTGATTTCATAGGTCTTTTCTGGCATTTTCCTTTTTTCCATACAGTGAAGGCTATTCAGTTCAAATACGTGGTCCTAAGGGTATGTGGAGCTGAGAGAACATAGCAAATACGTTAGTCATTTTACTCAATTTGAGTATTTTGTCAACTTTTTCTCTCTCTCCTACTATCTTGTGTAGAACATTGCTATTTTCTTACATTTGAATGTCAAAAGGACTGCATTTTCTGACTCAGACAATATCAGGTATGTGCATTCAAGACCTTTTTGGCCCCTCTTAAAGCTGTTTTCTACTGTCCTGAGAATATAAGTGCTAGGGGCAGGACGTTTTGATCAACCACACTACTCAGAAACAGACAAGAATCAGTATATTAACGCAGCGTTTTCTTACTCTCTGTTCTTAGTATGTAAATTTTTCCAGTCTCAGAATGGAGTCTAAGGGTAACTTCTGCAAAATCAGAGCTGTGTAAACTTTTCATAACCATAGAAGAATTTGGTTAGCCTTGCAGAGTATTAGGAGCCAGAGAAGTGTTTTCTGATACCCACTTGGAGTGAGTATTAGCACTGTATGATCTTTTGCTCATCTAACAGAAAACTACCATCCCTGACTGTGTTGATGATTAATTAATTAATTATATCACCTATGGCATCACTTGTTAGATTGCCTTTGAAAAGCAGGTATGAGAGTAATACTACTTTGTAGACATTTAGAAAGTTAAAATGAAAATTTAATTCTCAAAATCATTCCTTCTGCATTTCCCTTTTGTTTTTCTTATTTAAACATTTCTAAAGAAACATGGGAAACAAAAGCATTCATAATATTATGTGTATTCTGTTATGTTACTATAATGCAGCCTAAGGTTCAGAAGCAGAACTTCCCATCTCAGTCCAGTGGAGATTTCAGAGCTATTCCTATATTTGTCATACAGATAACTAGAGCCATTATTTTATTGTAGGTAGTGTACAAATGGAAAAAAAGATGAGCACTGCTTTAAAACTCGTACATCTTTTTTTCCCTTTGATACTTGTCTAAGTTTTGTGATTGATATGATGCTTATGGCAAATTCACATGGTATTCCCTGGTGATCATGATTTTGACAGAATCTTCTTCTTATGCGTATAGGAGAAGAAACTAATTAGGTTGTCTGACTAGCTCGCTCTGTCCTATGTGGAAGTAGACGGTATGGGCATGGAGATGGTAGGGGTTAATTAAGAAATATAAGTTGGAGGTGTCTAGCACCACCGTAACTGAGTCTGTTGTCAGCTGCTGCCAACAGATCTTTGCAGGTTAACTGTTTAAGGGTAGATGTCCTTTGCTTTGTATCCCAGAGTCTTGGTTCCTGGTTGTATATCTTACAAGCTTACTCATCATGACCATAATCCTGGCAGACCCTGCTTTCCTTCTGATGAAAACCCTGGGCGTACAAGTGGAGAGGGAGCTGCAGAGCACATCAGCAGTGTTCCTCGGACTTGGATGATCAGGAAACGAGGGCTGTCCCTCAATATGGACAGAGCGTATGAGACTGACCAACTACATCTAGGAACGTTGCCTGCGTTTTTCAGTCTCAGCACTGCTGCTTTTGGCAGCTAAGGCTCTTGAAGGATAACGCTTGCTGAGTATCATCAGGCTTGCTTTGTCCCGAAGTTAAGGCTTTCACTGTCAGGAGAAGGAAGCACATATTTCCTGAGCTATAGTAAGGGGATCATCTATTTTTCTCAGTAGTTCTGGAATGACAGTTTATTCTCATGTGTGGGCATGTAATGTCCTCATGTATATAGGTACACACCTTTGGACAACATCTATAAATAAACCATTATTGGTCATGGACCTTTGACTGTGAGCTGGTTCATCAATACATGATCTCTGGAAGAGCCTTCATAATCTCTTCTGGTAACTTAAAGCTACTCTTAACAAGACATGCATGCGTATGCACACATATATCTCTGCCAGGGAGCTATTTCATTTTTCCCCCCTTGCATATATGGAATTTCTCCCCAAAATTATTTTGGCCTGATGCCCAGGAGTCCACAACAGTCAATGGCTCAGTGGCATGTTTAAGATCTGCATGAAACAAGTCTTTATGCTGTTGGAAAGGAGAAAGTCACAGTTTTTGGGACACATGGCACTTGTTACTAGTACTCTCTAGAGAAACAGTCTTAAAATCATGAGTCTTGCACATTAAAAAAAGCTGTACTGGGTTATAGTTAGTGATTTTTTAATATGTTATTTCTATTTTTCCTTTCACCTCTAAGGATTTTAGAGGCAGACATACCATATTGTAGGAAAACAGAGAGAAAATATAACAACGTTCATAATATTTTCATTGTATATGCAGAATATATAACGATATCGTGTGTGGTGCTAACGTTTTATCGGCATTCATTTCTGATGATCTTTATTGTTCTTGGCTTCACAGTTTAGGGGTCTTGTGGTTAGCAGGATAATAGAGATAAAGCTGCTATACCACAGCATTTCCATTCTTTGTAACTTCTGCAATATATTTACAGTGTGCGGATAGAATTTACTGTATAAATTACATCTTTTCCATCTTTAAGCACAAAGAGCAATGAAAAAGATTTATTTATAAACTGGATTATAAATATGCACAACATTTTTCAGGAAGGCAGCTTTTTTACTCACTTAATTGGAAGTACAGGGATAAAAATTAATAATTGAAATATGGATGACATTCCAATGCAGATGGTGATTGTTTTCCTAAATGCCTTAACTAAGAAGTCAATTGTATGTGCAGTTTTATACTAACAAGGCAGGAATGAGAAAGCTTTTCTTGTAAGTGTCCATGTCTTGTAGCAGTTCTTCTTCCTCACTACACAGTAGAGGATTTTGGCCTATGGAACTCTTTTTAGAACTGCACTGAAAACTATCCCAAACTTTTAAGGAACAGTAAAACACTGTGATGTCTCTACCTTAAAATTACAATCGTACAGCACAAGGGCTGCATGAAGGTGATCTATATGAAGGTATAAAGGGAACTGCCACTAGAGAAGTAACGGTCTTGTAATTTTATTATATTTAGTGAACTCTGCCTGTAGTGAAATAGTCCTGTATTAAATCCTTTATTAAACTAGGAAGGCCATAAAACTGATTTTTCATTAAAGATAATGTGAAACAATGTTTTCCCCCATCCTCAGATGTCTGCATTTTAAAACTGGGGAGAAAAACCCAACAAGTATAAGTGAAATAAAGGCATACTCATGTAGTGACATTTAAGAAGTGGCTGCTCAAGTCAAATATCAGAATACAAATATTGTGATATAAACAGTAGAGCACATATACGGTGCCAGATGAACTTTGATACCTTTTGTTCTGTATATGAATTATTTTATAAGAGGCAATTTCAGAGGAATAAATATGAAGAATTTGTCTTTTCTCATAAGAGTACATCTTTTTTTTTCCCAAGACCCCACGAGTACTTGTACTGTCTGAATTTTCTTGTGCTTTCTTACTGTTGGCCTGAACAGAAATTCCATGTAAGTACTGAATAACTCACCATGCATCAAATGTTTTTGGCATTTGATGGTGTCTTTTACAAAACATTTTAAACGTTAGAAGTGGTTCAGTTGTGAGCTTTCTTCTCCAAGTCAAAACAAATTTCAGTAAGTTCCAGTGACAGTCTGTTAAATACGTTAATGCATGTTACTTAAATATACTGCAGGTATTTGTTGTGGCTGCTTACGAAAACTGAAACAGAAGGCACAGATTAATACAGATTCTTGAAATTTGCTTTAGGACTTCTGAAGAAAAGAATATTTTTTGTATGAGTAATAAATACAAAGAAATGTGGGGCTAGGAGGGCTGTTGTTATATTTAATACAGTATTCTCGTTTGCATCAGGCAATGCAGAAGTTGTCCTTGGAGGATTTTACAAACCTTGCAAATAATTTTGCGCCACTACAAAAATAGGCTGTGTAGCATGTAGCATGTAAATGTATGCTCATCTGATAGTAATGGCTATACCCTTGACACTTTAGCTCACCAAGGGCTCAGTTCCTCAGTTTTTTTCCACTGGTGTGTTTAGTCCCACATGATCTGCCCTCATCTACATTACAGCTTTCTGAAATTTGATGGCATTTGTGTGCTAAGGCCAAAAACCCTAGAGCTAGGTGTCTACAGTACTCAAAACCTGGAGCTAGAGCAAGATTTGCAAAACAGTTCAACATCCAGAAGATCAGTGCTTTTAAAAATTTGGCCACTTTATTTCATGTGTGTGTGAGAGCTGGGTGCTTCTGCAAAACAGGCCTTGACTAAGAAAGATGATCTCCTTCAAAAAATGTGACCCTAAAGGGCTTGGCAATATCTATTCCACTTACAGCATAGAGCTCCAAATTCTTGAGTTGTCTGTTCTTGTGTTGGGAAACAGCCCCTCCTACCCAAGGGAGTGTGGCCTGACAAAAAGAGCATTGAGATAATAAAAATAAAGTGCATTCCATGATCCAAAAAAGAGCAGATAGAAATATTTCTAGCATAAATTAACGCTGGTTTTTGCTGGAAGAAATTATGCTGTAGAAGGATGTTAGACATTTACCTTGTTTGTGTTGCTTTTTTCTTATCTGTTTTAGACCAAGGAACAAAGTTCACAAGTAGCATGAGAGAGATATATATGGAATATAGGGCTATTGTAATGCCTTCAGATTGAACCTGTAATTCATGAATAGAATATAATGAAATCATATTTGCTCTGTGACACACTTACTGTAATATTCTTATATGAGGTAAAGTTAACCATCCTTCTTTCTCTCAGATCAATACCATGAGCATTCCAACACAAAGGATACCGCTATGCATGAATGAAGGTAGAATATTGTGGCAGTTTATTATAAACACTCTTACTTTCACAGTGAACAGAATTAATTTTTCTTTCTGTAGGCTTTTACTATTAAACTATTGTTATCCGGGTATCTGATCTGCAGTCTAGATAAGTGAGAGAGACTACATCTGGAAAACTCTTACCAGCGTGCATGGACCTGATACCCATATGCAGTGATTTCAGATATATAAACAAAGAGTCTGGTCCAAAGCCCGTTTTGATGTTCCTGAAGCACAACTTTGAATTGTCTCATATATCCGTGTATTTTTTATATTTGTGCTAGAAATGAAAACATGACAAAACATAAACGTAGTAGTATGAAATCAACCCACAAAAAGCAGCATGGATAGTTAAACTAAAATAGTCAGGCCTCAGAGAAAAGGCAATGCTGTGTTGCTATTACATTACACAAAAAAAAAAAGGCAAAGAAAGGATGAATAAACTTTCTAGAACAGAAAGTTGTTGAAGAGAATATGTTCACATCAATGTAGAATGATTTTTGAGACTACTGTGGTTTTTGAGAGTACTGCAGTATTTAATGTAGAAGATCTCTGATCATTCCTGTAGTTCCCAGTTTAGCTAATGCCTTTTAAAAATGGTCTTAGTGCAGTATACAGAAATATTAATTTAAAAGGCAGGTAGAAGAAGTCAGCAGTTAAAACCACCCAGAAGATTGTCTACAGCAAGAGCATACCATTGTTTTAGTTTCCCAAATAAAGGAAATATGTAGGTAGATTCATTTTTGGAATAAATACGGGTATGAATGTCTGCAAGTCTGCACGTAAAACAATCAAGAAGATTGTCTGGAGCATGAGCATATTGTTGTGCTAGCTTTTCCCAGTGATGGCAATAACTAAAGAAATTAATTCGTGGACTAAGTAAGGGTGGAACTCCATGTATTTACTCGGGGATTCAATTTGAGACAGTATGTGAATTCTTTTTCTTTCCTCCTGATTCAGTTGTTTCTAGCTGGTCTGCCACAATCTCAGAGAAAGTAACTTAAATTTATTCTACATTATCATCTGTGAGTGAACAGCCTAAAAATGAAAATGCTTCTCTTAAATGTGAGATTAATTTACAGTATTTTGTTAATGGCCATCTCTGTCAGGGAAATGAGGCATATCAAATGCACGCTCCCTCCCCCCTCTCCCATCATGACATCTACAGTACACTGTGACAAACTGTAAGCTCACAATGTTGTGGAACAACCTAGGTGATTTACCGCAGCCTAAAGCAGGCGTGGGAAATGCCTCCCACTTCACAGGCATGCTACAGACTGCCTCAGCGCAGAACAATTGATGTAATTGTATTGCTTGGCTGTTCAGTTCAGCATTTGGAGACTTCCTAATGATCCATTCCAAATGTTTTGGCCAGGCAAGCCTTTTGTACAACTAGGTATATAACCCTGTGTTGCTTCCCATTTTGTGGTATTACACATAGTATTCTTGTTATGCTGGTTTTGACTGTATTTCTAAAAATAAGAGGGAGCATTCTTTTACCTCGCTCATGAACTTACTTATGGGAATATTAGAGAAAGTATCTGAACACAAGAAAGCATCTTAACAGAATGAATAATCAGAAAGACTCGTCTCCCTAGTCACACAGATGTGAGTCTCATGCTAATTGTGCAAATCTCTTAACATTTACCCATAAGTTCCTAAAGCTCTGATCTATAATTCATGGCAACAACCTGATTTACAGCAAAGACCAGAAATTAAGAAGATGGATCCTACTTTCATCAAAAGCAACAGCAAAACTTGAACTGACTTCACTGTAGTAGGACAACACGCTATTCCTCAAGATCCGTCAGTATTTTCAGCATAAACCATTTTTCATATATTCTCTCCCAACATCATGTGATTTAAGTAGTGAACTGTAGCAGTGGTGGCACCAGTATAATACTAATGGTTAAATACGTTTTGGTAAGTTATTGTAATAGCTCTGGGGCCTGCATGGATCCTAGGTCCAGCACTTACAAGTCTACACTGCATTACCATTCCCAAAATTCACCTTTGGGTTGACTAATTAAGGATGCTTAGGTTATATTTGGAGCAGGAGAAAGTATAGTCAAGAGGAAGATCCTTTAGATCTTTTGTGATCTGATTGAAGTGGCATAGGATTTCTGTGCTGCTGCCCATGCTGCTGTGTTGAAAATAAGAAAAATAGCTATAAAATTGTTCTGGGGACATGGCAGCAATTTGCTTTTCCAAAGAATTATATTGTCTCCTTTGCCTTACAAAATAAGGACAAACAGCCCAAGGGAAACACTGTGTATAATACTATGAAGAATAAACATATTCTTAGAAAAATATTAGCAAGCGTAACTGGGAAAAGCATTTCCTGGAAATTAATCCACTAAACTAAACTAAAAATTGACCAATTTAATTTTTCTTCAAAGAAAATACTGACTATGACGCAACAAAAGCCATAGAAGTTGCATCAAATGCAAAATAAAAAGAAGTCCAAACCAGACTTTTTACTAAAACGTGTTAGAACTATCAAAGTTTAAATTTTGATGATCTGATCAGGACCGTTAACATTAATTTTTTCCCCCTAAGTTTTATTGTTTAAATTCATGGGAAATTATTGCTTTACATCAGCTGTACCTGATAAACATCTATTTTTTTATATCTAGATCCATGCTTTTATGGGCTATAACCATGTGTGACTTGATCTGACAGAACTTCTGTGTCACTGCTTGCTCCAGACCACCTGCACACCCCAAATCCTGCAGCAAAAGCCTTCTGTGGCACTCATCCTGAAAGAATACCTTCTCTCACTATCCTTTTAAAATTTATCAGTCACTTCTCATACTTCTATCAGTTGTTTGTTTATAATATCCTGAGAAACGTTATGTCATATGAGTTGTCCCTTTTATGCAAAAGATTTGCATCTTTTCATGTAAATCTTAAGAAAGATTTACCAAATTTATATAATTTTATTATGGGGAGGTGACCACTCTCCAGGATGAATTCGTACAAACGGCCTGCAGTTTTCAGATTGGGAAATGAAACTAAACCACGTTAGTGCTAACAACCCAATCAAAAGCATTCTCTCCAAATTCTGGGCGATTTCTGGGGCTGAGTTTGGATGAAATCCTCTCTACGGTCCTTGTTTGTTTATTTTGTTCTTTACAGCTTGTTTCAGCAAGCCTGTCTGCACAGATTTAGATGCAGAATTCAAATCTTATTTGTTGTAAGCAGAAATATCAGAATATTGCTTCCTGATTTCAGAGATATATTATTTGAACTTCTTATCCTGGAATAAAATAACTGTGTTGAGAGCAAGATTTGCTCTTTCTGTCCCAACGTGGGGTAATGCTCCTCTGTTCAAATAATGATGAGTTAAACTAAAACTGAACAGTGCATGAGAAAATTTGCCAGCTCATAGCAACACAAGAACAGGGATATTTTCTCACAGCGATATTTTCTCACATTATCTAATCAGACATACTTAAAATGTCCAGCAGTGATAACTTTCTTTGTAAAGAAAGGATACTTCCATACCTGCAGCTCAGAAAATTCTAAAAGCAAATATCAGTGCATACCTACCACGTGTTATGTATTACTTTAATGGTGTAAGAAAGGCAAGAGAGTAAAATACAAAGACAGAGATGAGGAGGTAGGTGGTTTAAAAGCAAGTTCGTGCATAATCTGTCCTGATTCTGATTATACTAAGGTACAAAAACCTAGTGATCAGAAAATACATAATAAGGCCTAAATTGTGCCTGGCTGTTTTATGGAAAATATAGAGAAGCTTCCTGCCATTTATGTGAAATCTGCCTTGGCAGTAGAGATCACACAGCATTTTCCACCTTACTGATGCGGACTGCAATTGCCTAAAAGAGGTCGAAGGCTATAGAGCCACAGGACAGTTGGGGTTGGAAGGGACCTTTAAAGACTATCTAGTCCAACCCCCCTGCCATGGGCAGGGACACCTTCCACTAGACCAGGTTGCTGAAAGTCCCATCCAACCTGACCTTGAACACTTCCAGGGATGGGGCATCCACAACTTCTCTGGGCAACCTGCTCCAGTGTCTCACCACCCTCATCGTAAAAAATGTCTTCCTTATGTCCAATCTAAATCTACCCTCTTTTAGTTTAAAACCATTGTCCCTTGTCCTGTCACTACAGGCCCTGGTAAAAAGCCTCTCTCTCTGTCTTTCATATTAAGCCCCTTTTATATATTGAAAGGCCACAATGAGGTCTCCCTGGAGCCTTGTCTTCTCCAGGCTGAACAACCCCAACTCAGCCTTTCTTCACAGGAGAGGTGTTCCAGCCCTCTGACCATTTTTGTGGCCCTCCTCTGGACCTGCTCGAGCAGGTCCATGTCTGTCTTGTACTGGGGACCCCAGAACTGGACATACTACTCCAGAGAAGTACAGGCACGTCAGGGCTGGCAGCCCCTGAAGATGTTCAGCTGTGCGCGTGCTCCTCTCGCTTCAGAAAGCAAGAGGAAGAAGCTCTCCCACTTGGCAGTACGGTTTGTAGGTCAACCCCTCCAGGTCCGTACTTCGAGCCTCTGACAAATGCGGGTTTAACTGGTGTATCTGGTTACATGGGAACATCATTTCGGCTCTAACTGTAGAACAGCAGGGCCAGCTATAGTCAGGATCTGGTTTGGGTGCTATGGCTATCGATGCACTGAGCGACCATTACGGGCTGGAGTTGGTATCAATGAACAGGCTTGGAAAAAGGAAGAAGCGTCATCCCCATTTTAGATCTTAGGAACAGTTATCTCGGTTTTCAAGGATCATGCACTTGATCTGAATCAAGGCCAGGAACTGAATTAGGGTCTTAAGGCCCGTTCTGCTGTCTTTAACCAAGAAATTGTGGTATTGTTGTAGCTGTGAAGCCAGGAAAAAAGCTTACATGCCAAAAAGCTTGTGGTTTTGTTTTTTCCCCGTTAACTGTTTGGTATATTAGTCCCAATCAGTCTTGCCTTGCCTTGCCAACAACAAACTTCTTCATTCTCCAGAAATGATCTTTTTCAAGCCTCTGTGCTTCAGCATTTCTAATATGAAGTGCTTTTCAGAAAAGCAGCAATTGATGCTGGCCTAATGATTTTGTGCCCTGTTTCAGCCTTGGAGATCACTGCACTAGGGAGCTGGCTGAAGCAAACCCTGTGCAATTTTCATACAGCTATGGGTGTAAAATGTGTGCTGCTTTTGTGATTAAAAAGGCAACAGCCTGCTAGAAATAGAAAACCACTGGCCAAGAATTTCAGGACAGCAGATCTAAAAGATAGGCTTTCTGATTCGTTCTTAAGCTTACAGGTACGTAAGCTCACCTCCTGCAAGTGTCCTTCTGCAGGTGCTGTATTTTTGCTTTTGTCTCATCTGTGGCCTTCTTAGCTTGCTGAGGTTTTAACAGCATTCAAAGCATTCTGATTAATACCTTTTTATATCTAATCTCTGCTGTTGATGAGTTCCCCATCTGATATGAAGCAATTTATTTAAAGAACCCTTGGACTGAAAAGGCCATTTAGTCTGGATTCAAAGTTAAATTGACTGAAACACCTACTCAAGTATTCTTCTTTTAGAATGGCAAATGCGATCACTGAAAAAATCTGTTGTTTCCAAAAATGCTATGAAACTCTTTTCCCCTCTCTTGAGCTTTATGTAAGATGTGACATGTGTGAAGTGTCATGTAAGTTATACTCCTCTGGCTGGGTGTTCTTAGCATCCACTATGGGTGCACAAGTCTATCTTATCACCATTCATGAAAGCCTAAATGGATGTGTCGTATCTTTCTTTGCCAGCAATAAGAATTCTTAGTGCTTTTTAAAAAGAGCAAGGACAAGAAAAATAGAGTGAAGAGACTTGTGTTGTTTACAACTACCAAATTAGCAGTTTTAATTGTAATTAGCTGGCTGATGGAGCTGTTAAATGTAGCAGACCTTTTGGAAAATATATTGTATGCTACATTTTATAGTAAACTATAATATGAATAAATAGCTGGAAGTTGTGTGAGCTTAAAACCAGTAGGCTGTATGTTACATTAACTGAGCAGTACCCTGAACCAAGGAGGACTAAGGCAGGCTTTTCTGTATCTGATTTGATTGTTTTGGATAGACAGGGTCTGTGTATTTACGATAGGCATTCAACAAATGTGTGAGACATCATACAGCCCTGTGTACCAGGGCAATATCATAGCTAGAGACCAAAGTTGGGAGCTCAGCTTTCAGTTATGTACCTGTTTTGCCTGCTTTAATATTTTCAGAGTTTAACAGATAAGATGGGAGTTTTAGAGAAGTTACATGCTTTTAAAACCCATCTGACCCTTTAAGTTCTTGAACTTTAGCAGGAAAAGATTTACAAAAAAACCAACTCTGTGCATTTTAGTGTACGCTTTAAATATAAACTTATTTTAATCCATAGAATAAATTTGCTACATTACATTAATCTAAAAGAGACCTTTTACCCACCTTTATAATTCTGCAAAACTATCTGCTAGTTGTTTCTAAGCTAGAATATTGGTAATTTGGCTTCATTATTCATCCTTAATTTCATCACATGGCAGAGTATTGCCAACCCTCTGCAACACTGCAACACCTTTAGTGAACATTGATCTACAAAAGCCGAAATAAGATAGTCGGTGTCTTTCCTATTCTCATATTTATCTTTCTACATGCTTTAGCCACACAATGACTATAAACACTGCAAATCCAGACAAATTAGAATCCATACTAATGCCACTGAAAAAGTATTTAAAAACAAAATAAAATTAGAAGATACAAAATTTATGCAGAAGTGCAATGAAGAGCCGAGTATCAGTGAGTTTTAATGAAATACCTGCTTTTGTTTAACCATTTGTAATTTCAGCATAGTGGAATTTTATTTTATTTTTGGGATGCATTGTTGCTTTGTAACAGAAGATAAGGATAGAAAACTTCAACATCTAGATGTTAAATGTCTTGTCTCTTAGGGTCATCAAGGATCCTCTCGTAATAACTGTAGAGGTAGAGAAGGCCTTCTGTCACCTCAGAAGACAACTCCTATCGCCTTGCCTTGTTCTGCTGGCTGTACAGGCAGCCCAAAAAGCAAGTCGCGCTTGGTGCCTAACATAGGCAGCTGCAACTTGTGGAATGAATTCCAGCCTGAATACCCTGTAGGCTGCTCCAGGCCCAAATCTCCCAAATGTCCAAGAGAGTTGAGGATACGTATCTCCTTTCTTAAAGAACATGGCATAGTGGCAGATTTTTAGTTCATCACTGGGAATTCCTCACAGATATGTTACTTTTTTTGGACATTTTTTGCATCTGTCACTGCATATAAATCAGTTATTCTGAAGTGATTCCACATGTGGCTAAACTCCATTTTAAACCTCCTAGTGTATGCTTACATAGCAGTTTGGTCCAGAAGGGACTTGCCCTTTCCTGTTCAAATTCGGTAGCCTCTTACAACGGTTATGCCTTACCTTTTGCTATTAGGTGATAGAAATCCTAACTTCTCTTTTTGCGCTCTCTTTTAAGCTATTCGGAGTGCTAATCGCCTCTGCATTTTTATGAACACGGGGGAATGTTTATGAAATGGTTGTATATCATACGCGCTTTAATGGAAACTTGAGACAAATCTTCTCAACTTTCCTTAACACTCTGCCCTTAAAGGCCAGATGTTGAAAAGGTTTCAAAAATGTATCTGCTGTGCTCAGACTCTAAGAGCTTGCACACAATCAATTTTATACACACGAGTAGTTTGCTGAATGCAAAAAGACTAATGGCAGCTGCTTGTAGGACTAGTGCTCTGGCCTGGATTCTTTCTGCTTTAGGGAGATTAGATTTGGGGACTAAATTAAAGTACCAGATTAGGAGTTTGCTCAGACTAGGCTTCCAGCACAGTCAGTCCATGATCTGAATGCTCATCGGGAGGTGCTCCTTTTTCTTCATTGCTTACGTACACAGCTTCAGAAAATTGGATGTCTGGATACCTGAATTTAGGTGGGATAAATTAGATACCTGAATTTATCTGATAGTGTTGAGATGAAAATGATATGGCTTACCTAATGAATGTTCAAGCAGTGCAAGCACCAGGATGAAGTCTAGGATCAGACTTAATCACTAATGGCTCTACCTAACAAACAGCAGGAGCACTGAGATAGCACCACATTTTCCCCTATGTTACTTTGCTCTTGTTCGTCCCTTTCTTTCTGCACAGGGAGTGAGACTGCTTTAATTGGCCCTTGATGGAAGCAGACCAAGGGATGGCTACTTGGGCCCATTCAATCACAGGCCTATGCAGAGTCAAATAAAAGGATAGCGAGGGCATGCAGATACTCAAGAAAAGAGCCATCCACTTTTCTATTTTAACTCCCTCGTGAAAAGAAATTATTTGTTTCACTGAATAAATGCCCTACAGTGGTGCCTTATTTCCTTTCTCTGATGGAAAAGGATTTTGCTGAATTACTGTATGAGTTTGATCTTCCTCATCCGTAGCTATTTTTGGGGCCATATGAAAGCTGGTAAGGTCAATACCTTCAGTATCTCCCTTCCCCAAGTAAAAATGCAAGAATAATGATCATTCAAAAAGAAATGCAATCCAGGGTTTTTGGTAGTTGAGCAGACCTTTTACTCTGGATGCACTCTTTCCCAAAGTGTAATTTAGTTCAGGGCTAGTATGCGATTCGTTAGCACACAGCCATTTTTTAGACACTGTTATTTACTATAGGTTTGCTTTTAGGGCATGAAATGTGATGGCTGAAGCCCGATTTGACTTCAGACGACAGAGTCCCTGATTTTTTCAGTTGCTAATTCCCAGCCTGTTTTTAAAATTGTGCACTCTTCAGTTTCATAGTTAGATAATTTTACTCCCAATTACTTCTTTATTATGGCATTTTAGGTGAAGAAGAAGTAGGAAGAAAGATGGCTTTTTTTCTGGCGTGGTCTGCATTTTATGTCTCCGTCAAGTGCTTTTCTAAAGCTGTTTTTCCCAGACTGTGTGTTTTGCATGGGTGGGACAGTGGGTTATTGTTAGCCTGTTAGACACAACTCGGTTTGAATACCCTTCAGTAGTTTGTGAGGCAAGTCAGCTCTATTTGCATTTGTTCCAGTCACAAAGGTTTATAGGTCAGCAAAGGCTGGCTGGAAAAATTCAACATGCCAATGCACTATTCTTCTATGGTTGTCAGGAATTCAAACGTGCTGGTTTTTATATTTCTTCTTGGTCATGAATATATGATAGCACAGTCTGAAGTCGCTTTGTTTCTTTGGAGCTTGGTACCAGCTGGGACTAAGATGGAGGACGTGACTTGATGCCAGCTTCCCCCCCCGCCTCTTCTTTTGCCCATACTAATCAGCAGCAAATCAAATGTCAGTACATCTGGAGGCAGTGAGAGGGCAGTGCTCACCAGTGCACTGTATTGCTGCTATTTTTTTCTCTTCTATGAAAAAGAGTCTGGCTGAATAAAAGATGACATTTGTCCTTTCATAGAAAACATTGCATTAGCTTAATCTCCCTTCTGGTTTGGGTTTGGGTTTTTCTTTTTTTCCTGTTTTTATTTAGATGCATTTGGGTTACATCCTAAATTTTTTCCTGCTTAGCTACACGCAAAGACTATATGGAGATCTTCATTTATGCACGGACTGACAAAGAATAGGCATCTTTTAGAATTCAAGACTTCAGAAGCCATTCATACAGCTTTAATGGTCACATATAAAGATATCTAATGAAAACCCTCTTGGGCTATCACCAATAACCTGAGCTTTAGACGACTTGCACGCGAAGCTTAAAATATATATAAAAAAGAATGTCTTCCCCAAAGAAAGCATTTCCTTAGCTTTGTTTTTCATCTTCCAGTTTTAGAAGAGGTTTGGCCTTTTGCAGTTCTTAAAATGAAATATAGATTTATCCACTGTAATTTGATTCCTTCCAAACTGCATTTTGAATTTTAAATGGTGTGTCTGAATACATTGTGAGGGATACTATTGCAGGTTTGTTAGGAGCTGACATCTCATTTCCAGGCTAGCTTACTGTAGCCCCATTACTCTGAAACCAGTAAGCCCTTCTTGAGTTTGATTTATTTAAAACTCAGTTACAGAAATTGTTTGTCTTTATAGTTGTATCTTGAGATCGGAGATTTTTCTTAGAGAAGTAATAAAATATGCCAGATCTCCTTTTAATATGCTCATTGAAATGCAAACGGTGACCTTTCTTGGTCTGTTTTAAAGAGCCTTTCTGCAAAATATGGACTGTTTTGAGTAAAAGGCGACATAGGCAAGGAAGGTTGCATCTGTAAACTAGAAAGGCAGCAGCTAAAGCTCATATTGATGCCTCCATTTGAAGCAGCCAGGGAGACCCGTTTACTTTTGAATGCACGATTCGCTGCCAAGTTGGCACCATCTTTCATGTTTATAGATTTAAATTCAGCACATGGCTTTAACTCTTCAGCTGCACTAGCTGCAAACAATTACCCCAAAACAAATGCTTAGGTATAATCAGTTCATTGTCTTACCCATGCCAAGTTGCATCTGACCCTTTAGAAATACAGTTGAGAATGTTATTTTAAAATGCCATATTGGGTAAGACACATGCAAATAGCAAAAGCATGTTTTAAATGGAAATGTTTACAAATATTAAACCTTACTGTGAAAAAGCATCTCATAAAATAAACATTTAAAAAAATCATATAATGTGTTAATGGGAAGATACAGTGTTTAACAGATGAATCATTGAAAAAGAGTGCACAGTTAGAATAATACCAAAAAGCACCAAAAAAATGTTGTTTATGAACCTCCTTTCTTAGCCTACACAACTACTAATCTGCTGCAAACAGCATAAAATTGTCAGGAGTTGGAAATTCACCTGGGAAGAATATTTCATAATTTGTTTTTCTTATTTTTAACTCTTAAAAAATCAGTTCTGTCACAATATTGCTTTATTAAATAAATATTTCAGTCAGTTTTGACTATTTTAATACAGAAAATATTTAACCGCACATAGAAATTAATTTTTAAAACACAGCTATGATTGATTTATTAAGAATGTTTTCAGCAATTAGATACCTATTGCTTTGTGGCTTTAATATTTAGTAAAGAAGCAATAAGCTAGCTGCAAATGTAGTCATGCTCTGAAATCAAATTTGAATCTTAGCTTCAAAATGGACAAATAAACACTTAATACAGTGCTGTGGGTGACTACCATCCACACAGTGAAAGCGTAGGCTGAATGCCATCAACTCCAGTCACTGCTAAGGTTTGGGTATGGACAAAGGAACAAATAAATGCAATTCTGAAGTTTTTATCTGCAGCCCTTTATCCTGATCAAACATTTTCTCTAACTTGCTTGTGTGCTTCATACTTAAAAGCATCTCAGTTATGACTCTACTGGATACATAGCTGGTATGTTTGTTAGTAGCTGTATTAAATCATATTGTAATTATAACAGTGATTTTTTTCTTTGTTACTACACTTCCCTATTTTTTTCCCAACAATTTGCAAGGCATAAAGCACTTTGCATGTGACAAAACAGTTCTTTCATCCACTAATTATTTCATTTAGCATTAACTTCTGGATGCATGCAAGTAGTGACCTATCTGTAAAGCATTCAGTGTAATCAAAAGGTAATTTGATAAGTCAGAAAGCATGTCTGCACCGTCATGTATCCTTTCTGTGGTTTTAAATATTTTCATAATCATGGATGCAATTGAGCACGTGGGAAGTTCCTTGTAGCTAGTTCTGAAAACAGACAGAGATCAACAAAACATCTAGAGTACATTACAAACATGTAAATATATTCTGATTGTAGATTGAGAAAAATTTCTTTTATATTTTTCTCTCAAACCCTGTTGAGTGTACTGGTACAGTTTACCCTTTCAGAGTAGCTTTCTTTTTGGCAGTTATTTTACTCTTAAAACTCAGTAATTCTTTCACTGTGCATCAGATTTACCAAATTAATCATTTCTTGGCTTTATTCTTTTAATTCACACGTGTGTGTGTGTGTGTGTGTGTGTGCTCTTTTGTTGTTTCTGGAATTTTAAGGAGGTGAGAAGCACACAGACTGAATAGTTTTATATTATGTAATGGTTCACTCACTGTAGAATAGAGATTTATTTTTATAAAAATACACACTGCTTTCTGATCTAGTGTGAAAGATACTTTATTTCTACAAATGCTAATGTAGGAAAAGCAGCTGGTACGTTAGTTCATGCTTTTATTCAGGTGGGTTCCATCAGCTCCTAAACCCCTTGGATTACTCGTAAGTGAAAGCAAAAGTTGCAGGCACAGTTTGGATGCCGTTGGGTATATCCTGGACTGTAGCAGATTCTTTGTGGGTTGCAGCCCTGAGCAGTAGAGGGATTTGTTTGTTTGTTTGTTTGTTTTTATGGTTGTGAATAGAGGAGGGAAAAGACAGAAATTGCTTATTGACATCTGTGCCATAGAAAAGGAGCGAGAAGACTACTGATACATCGCAGTAATTTTGGATGAAGACAAATCCTTTAATTAGGTATGTGCAGTGTGAGGATGTTTGCAGAGATCCCATAGTTAAGGCTGTTGTGAGCTTTCAGTTTTCCACAGAGAAAAACTAAAAAGTCTTGATAAATCAACCTTTGGGAGCTGCTTTATTTTAAGGTGGGAAAAGAAGAGGAGATGGGATTTTCTTAGCTGGTTCTTTGGTTTTCTTCTACTTGTTCTCTTCTTTTTTTTTTTTTAGCACCGACACTGATTTTATCTCTGAGCATCTCTCACCTTGTGTTTTTTTTCTCCTGTTAGCTCTGCAGCGGGATTGATGGCTGTGTTCAGACTCCAGAAATATGCATACCCTTGCTTTGAAGAGGTAGGATGCTTTTGATATTTAACATTAGAACAAATGGCTCTTTTCCTCATTGTGTCATTATGCAATTTATAGACATTAAGAAAAGCCAGTGAACATGACAAGTATTTACATGCCCTGATACTGCCAACAGCCTACTGAGCTTCATTTTCTCCAGGCACGTTACCCCTGTCTCAGGAGAGGCCCTCATCCCCACCACAGCTTGTCCTTCTTCCTCAGCTGTGTATGCGACCCCTCCCCAGTTTCCCTATAGAGCTGTGACAGCCGGTCATTGTCTACCTCTCTGGATATTACAGTGGCAATTTGCTCACATGGATGCTGACTGATCCCAAGATCTCTTTTTTTACTCTGCTTTCCTTGCGTTTCCTCCCCAACTCAAGTCCAAAACGGAACAGCATGGGTCGTGACCAGGAACAAGAGTCTGCAAAGGCTGGTCACTGCTAGAATTTTTCTGTGGTGGATGGTAGAGGAGCTAATGACAGATTTTAGCTGTCAATTCTTAGGCAGAAGAATTGTCAGAAAATCTCATCTTCTCCATTCACCCCTTGCTATGACTAAGGCACAGTGGGAAACTTAAAGGACAAATTCAGTTGACAAACAGAACTTGGATCCCTGCAAAGGAGACATATTCTCCTCCTGTCAAATCTTTGAAAGATCAGAAAAAACTCTTGCTCTGATTAACTTTAGTGTACCCTCTTACATCCCCTGCTTCGGAACACACTGAAAGTAATCCTCTTCACTCATACTGGGAAAATTATGTTGAATAAGCAAGGAACGTGCCTGAAGTTAATGAAGATTCTAGTGTTAATGGTGATCATTTTTCATTATGAAAATTTTGGTTATGCTTTCTGTGCCTGTGAGCCTCAGCACAAAAATGTACTGTACAGCTAAGTGTAGTTTTACTCCTCATCTTAACCCCACACAATTATTTTATCTCAGTATTTTTTCATTGGTCTATTGAAATAGGAAATACTCCTGAACACTTGCTGTCATTGAATTCAAATGCTCAAGAAAGTGGATGCTGATTTTAGTTTTTTGCAATTAAAGTTTTTAAGAACATAATCAATTAAGTTAAAAAAACGATTTATTTTAAGAAAGCATTAATCTTAATTTTTAGCAATCTAAAACCTAAACTTTTGTAGAATTTTTCATAGTACTTTACTGTTTGGTGGTACTTTACTCTATGTGGCCCACTTGCATAATGAAATGCAACCTCTAAGTAGATAGGGTACTCTATGCAACTCAGCACTACTTAAAATGTATTTAATTATATCAAAGCAATAGTCATGGCACTGCTTGATGATCCTTTTTTATTTCTGCTACATACAGTAGAAGTTTAAGGATATTTCTTGTGTAGACACAAGTAATTAAATGCCAAGGGTGCTTTGAGGAATTGGTGTGGAGAACAGTCTCCTTTTGATTGGCCATATGCGAGACCTCCATTTGTTTGTCCATTGTGATGAAGTTCAAGTCTAAGCGTATACAGTAATGGTTAGATCTGAAAAAGGACATCTTGAATTCCCTGGCCACGACAGAGGTAATGATAAGGGAGCACAGGAGCCCCGAGCCTGTCCCATATAAGAAATTCCTCCCTTGCTAATATTATTGCTGTGCAGTATTTCACAGCAAATTTCCTCCTGTAATAAAGAAATGTGTTGTATACTTAACAACAACAAAAAAGTTGTTAAATATAATGAGTTTTAAATGTGAAGATGGTCCTCCTGTCCCAGTGCACTGTATTGTGGCACTCGGATCTGAAGGGGGGCAGAATTGTGTGCAAGAGCTGGAAGCCACTGGGGAGTGGATGGGATGGCGGACCAGAGGCTTAGTCAATGGTGAAGGCCTGGAGGAGAACCCAGGGTAGAAAACTGGTGAGGCAGAGGAGAAAAATCGTTGCTCTCCTTGTATCAAGGTCTATATCAGCCTGATCCCTCCTTGTCCTTCCTGTTGTTACCATGTTAATAGAAGCGTCAAGACTTTTAAGTAGCCTGTGAGAACGTGCAAGCACAGACTGAGAATGAGTAAATAAAAATGTGGTGTAGAAGTAGGCTGAAAAGTCAGTGAGGGCATTGCCAGCCATATACATTTCATTTCTTTTTCTGACAAAAAGAGGGATTTGCACTTGTTGCATTTAGCAGACTTGTATTTGCCAGACATGAAACTGAGTTAGGTATTGTATATAGTACCTCTGGGATTTTGTTTGACATAACCAAAGGATTTTCACTTTACAGGGAATGTTGGCCTGGAATGTGGCCAGTTCTGACCGCTTTGTGTAAATTTTGTGTGTCTGTGAAAGGGAAGATGCAATGCTTGGTTGGGGCTCCTTCTGGCATGCCTCACAAGGAGTGCTTTTCTTCCCTTGCTGGGGTTAGAGTGCTGTTGCTGGAGGGGAAGCTCTAGCTGTCCGCTTCTTATAATTTGGAGGGGCTATTAAAAGAATAAGTACCATTAAAGATTAATACTACATTTTAATTACTTTAATGATGGTGAGTCTAATTCTGCAGCCATTTTCTTTCTTTCTGTGTATGCACGCATTGCTAGAAAATTTTAAATTGCACGAGAGGTGAACTAAACAGTTTAGTCTCAACGGCATTTTATAATGCTTCACCTAAAAAAGTGCAATTCTAAACAAAGCGAAAATGAACAAAAAAACCCAGAACCAAATGCAGTTAGCTCTTTTCTGCCGAACGTGATTTTTTATGTATAAATGATATAAGCTTCCAGGTATACATATTGGTGTTATCTGCATGCCATGGATGTATTGTGTACTATCCTGTCTAGCAGTATGGTCATACCAACCAGATAAACTGCTTTTCATGCATTTTTATCATTAATCTAGCTTTTTCAGTACTTTCTCTAACACACAAAATTTTCTGTTACCTCAGAAAGGCAGAAATCTAACAGAAAAATCAACATCTACCACAAATATGTTTTGTTACCTAAATAAAGAAGGTACCTAAATAAAGAATTATAGTAGTTGCAGTATTTAGTCTCCGATCGGTGGCACAGTTTTAGGGTCTGGTAATTTGGCAGAATAGAAACAGGGAGTTTTATTTCTCAAGTGGCACTCACTTGAGTGCAAATTACAACTTCAAGCCTATAAAAGTCTCAACATATCAGACGTCGGAAAATTGTAGCATTCCATTGCATAAGAAACATTTAAAATATTTTTAGGGAGTTTAACACTTACTAGCACTCTGATCTTTGCACAGCAAAACTTTTGGTAACTAAAGTAACTGGTTTTAAAATGCAGAGACTAAATTAGTGCCCAGTAAAAATGCTGAATGCCCTAAGGGATTCTTAAAATAGGTTTCTTTCTGCATATTAGGAAAATACGGTTTTATGTTAGTTTGTATCAGTGTTTCTGTTAGCATTGCATGACTCACTTAAGGAGACTCATATCCATAAACTTGGTTGTGCCACAAATGTCTTGTAGTTAAATATACTGTGGCTTTAAGTATTTGAAAGATTATTTCACAGGTGTAACTCCCCCTGATAGTCAGTGAGGGCCAGTTGCCTGGTGCCCCCCCAGTTACCCACCTGAAATTCCTGGTGTTTAATGTGCATTCCTGGTGTCGGTAGGGGAAAACTGTAAGGACTGTGTGATTCTGTTTCTGCAAGGAAGTTCTTTGCCTGCCTGTACAGCACAGCGTTTTAATCTGACGCAGTTCCTGATTGCAGGGAAATGCTGTATAATTGTACACCATCGGCTGATGATAGATGCTATCACACTTCACTCTAGCATGTCAGATGTCCAAACATTTGTCTGAGTAATATTGTTAAAGGTTCTATTGTTATCATAGTTTATTCGTTTCTTGAAAGGATTTTAAAACAGAAAAATGAATTCACTTACTAACTGCTAAGACATTCTCTGAGCGCTTCTGAATAGCTGCTGGCTACTGTCTTTGCATATAATAATATATTGGAGTTCAGGCAAAATTACCAACAACTGTATTGGAAATGTCTGTACTATAAATCTTTATGGATTTATAAAGGTAATCTTTATAGAAGTGGGCTGGAGTCTGTTGATGGTGTGTACTGGCCTTTGCAGCCTTCTAAAGGCAGAAGATGCTCTCGTATGTCATTTTATAGACAATGCACACAATAAAACATCCTTTGGCACTTCAAGATTGGTAAATCAACCCCCTGAATGAAAAGTTGTAAATATAACGGTATGCTTTTAGCTTTCCGATGCGCCTTAAAACTTCTGTATCTTGGCTAATTTCTGCCTTCCAGCTAGCAGTTAGCAGGGAGGACTCAGAGCCACTAAGCCTCTTCAGAGGGAATGCTTGATGGGTACTTTGCTACCAGGCTGCTCTGCAAAAGCTCCATGCGAATTGGGCATGCAGGTTGCCATCCTTCAGCATGTTTGAGTTCTGCTTAGGAAAGGACAGGTGGAAAATGAGGAAAAAATGACTCAACTATAGAAGCATCGCGCCTGGTTCAGCCTCCAAATAAGAAAGAAACCTCATACTTGAAGAACTCTTTGTTTTGTGGAGTTTAGGGCCATCTCAGGAGGGACTCTTCTACTGTAAAATCATGCAAATAGACACTGTAGATAAGTTGTAACCTAGACAAGACACAACACATGTTAAGGTAATGGGTGACAGCATTTGAACAGAAGGACCAGCATAGAAATTTACTTCAGTTCCATAGTTTTGGGTGGGTACATTGGAGAGCAAAGAGAGTGAGTCTCAACTGACCAAAAAGTGAGATGAGAGGAAGGCTTCATTAGTAGCCAGGTGGTCTAGGAGAAAAGCAGACCTTTCCAGAGCAGGTATCATATAACATTATTATCAGGGTAAAGGATTTTATACTGACAGTCTAGTTCTTCTGGCTGAAGATACTCTTAGGCAAGGCCTCCTAAGCTGTAATGGTCCCGAGGAGGTGGGGAAAGCTGGTGATTCAGGATAGGTCTTCCACATAGCATATTTATAGGCAGAAGATGGAGGTGTTTGCAGGTTCAACATCCTAACTTCCCCGTGTGAAAGAGTGTTATTTATTTATGTTTGATGGCATAATGCATTTTTTCAGAGACATTCTGTAACTTGGAAAATACTGTAGTGTATCTTTCAAAAGCTATTTTTGTCCATTTATAAATGGTTATATTCAGCCCTTAAACATAAGGAAGTAGTCTGATATATGGAGGAAAACACTGTACTGCATTTTCCTTTCTAAATAATAGATGAACATTTATAGATCAACAGCCCCTCCCATTAGTTAAATAATAAATAAAGAGTTGCATGAGTTTTATTTCAAATGAAACATTCCTAGTTGTTCCTGATAATCCCAAGCAAACTCAACTGTTGTGGTGATGGTTGCAAATCTCAACACGGATAATCACTTGACCTCACACAGTCAACGTAAAAGGGCGTTATTTGCCCAACTGTGCTGAAAGTGCCATATGTCATGGTCTCATGATTAGTTTTGACTTAAATTTTATAAAGAAAAGGCTCCATATTTGGGGGGAGCACTCTTTCATTAGCTGCATGGTTTTTAACTCTGCTCTCCTTCCTCCCCCATTTTTATTTTTATTTACCAATATTTGGATACCTTAAGGTTGAAATAACAGCAGATGACACTAAATCGTAACATACAGCTCTGGAATTAAAGGGAGCCCTGAAGTCAGCAATACTACTTTATTTCCATATTGTGTTGCTGGACGACTGATCTTACTTTAAAGACAGCATTTTCATTTGTTTACTACTTAGTCTTTCTTTCTTCCCCATTTTGCTCATGCAAAATGATTCAATCTGTATGATCATACAGCCCTTAGTCACATTCCTAATTCAGTCTTGTCATCATTAATCAGGCTGTTGTCCCTGGTATTTACTAGTGTGAGCATGAAAAAATGCAAAACAGCTGCAGTAACACAGACAAATAAATACAATAAATTGAATCTATGTATAAACAAAAACCCAACTGGACAGGTATTGCTCCATCAGAGCAAAGGCAGTTGTACCCTTCTGCCCTACTATGTCCATTGGTACTAAATATGTTCTGAGAATACAAGAGGAAAGGTGACTGACTAGCTGTCTGCAAAGTTGAGCGGATTGCTCAAGTATGCAAGTAGGTAGCACTGGATGACCATGTTCCTGATCTCACAGACATAATTACTGATAACATATGGGCAAGTTTTCCAGTTTGCCCTGCACCCATGCATTTAAATTCCTGACCTAGGACATATGGGTCTCCCACCCTCTCAGCAGCTCCTACACAAAGGTGGTAAAGCCACAGCAAATTATGATTGTGCTTTTTAGTATCTATGTGAGCAGCTTTTACATGAGTCCTACTTCAGGAATGAACAGATTACTTTCTTTGACCTGATGCACAATGACAATCCAGTTTTTCCTTCCTCTTTTCACCCCCACCCCGTACTCCCCAGGGACAGGGTTCTAGTCCCACGTGCAGCCGTCAGTGCATCCTGGGACCGAGCATCAGCTGTGACACATCCCCAAACCACTGTTCTTGCCCCCAGCCTTTTCCCGTACTGTATTTCTCCTCATTAATATCTATATTTCTGTAAGTTTTCCAAAGCATACTCTACCATAGCAGTGCCCTAAAATTAAGAAGGGATCTGAAATATCCTTTAGTGCTAGTTAGTATCAATAGTAGAGTCTGGAGAGCAGGTAACAGCAGGTAATGCCAACTAAACCCCTTTTTTTCAAAAAGTGACCAGGAGTTGAAAAGATCTATAACGTACTGCACTTCGCAGTCCTGTCTGTCATACCACTCTCTTTGCCAGGTTTTTGTTTATAAATAGTGACACAGTCTGAAAATGCTTAACGCACAATTTACACACACAGCCATTTTTTCATTAAACAGTTCCCTTTCTTTCGCACAAAGTCTGTGTAAGTGTTCAAATATTCATCACGGAGCTTGAATCTAGGTATTAGCCAGAGATGACTTAGAAACAAGTAGGAGCTTGCATTCCTGAACCACATGCTCTGCTCTTCCACAGCAGATGACTAAACTGAATGACATCTTGAGCCCAGACACTGTCTTTCTCCAGCAAGGTAACTGAACTACATCAAACCTGCCCTCAGAGTGGTATTTGCATCCAGCCTCGCCCGTGCGCAGCCCGGGGTCCAGGTGGATGTGAAACAATCTTATTCTAGTTGAGTTACAGGTTTTTACACCAGCCAAGCAAGGGATCTCCTCTGAAGTCTGGAAAGAGAAGAGTGGGGAAGCTGTTTCCTGTAGCTTGCTTCATGTGGGTTCTGCTTTGTCATTTTAGTAGCCTTTCCCTTTGCAGCTGAACAAGTATTTCATTGTGTGAAATCCTGCGTCCTTTCAAGTCCTAAGGAGTAGGGCCGTTGACTGGAGAGGAGAATGGGACCTGTAGTCCTGTGACAATCATATACTGACACACATTTGCTTTGTATCCCGTTCGCAACCTTCGATAGTCTTCTGAGCCTCGGCAGATACATGGTCCGTGCGGTGTCCTCTAAGGTTAGCTACTTCTGGCTGAGTGTTTGAGCTGTTTTGGCAGGAGGCCTCCTCACGGAGAGCTCGGTGCCAGCACCTCTCTCCTCTCTGCTAGGAAGCCTGAGCTTTCACGCCCCCGCTCCCTGGCACTGGAGTGGTGTGGTGGAGGGAAAGGAGTGATTTCTCAAGTGCTGCTTAAGCCATTTAGCTCACTTCAGGTGAAAGAAAAAACATCTTAAACAACATCCATACGCCATGCGGCAGCTAGTACCGGTGAGAGAGAGAATCCCAGTGAGGCTTACAGTAGAAGAGGAAGCTATATGAAACTCCCAAGAGTCCTACACTCATCGTCTACATGATTTTATTTCATGCACTTTACTGGGGAGGGTGCTGGGGGGAAATGGAAAATGTTTTAGAGTCGTTTTTTATTTTAAATTTCTTTGTGCCTGGTTTTTTCGCCATGTATAACTTTCCACCTTTTTGTAATAGAGCGTACATGAAGAGCAGATCAGATGAAAAAGTGATTACACCCTGTTGTAATGTTGAAAATATGCTTATTCAGCTAAACATGTTTTGAAATACTGGCAAAAAAGCAGCCTGCTAAGTTCAGGCTGGAAGCAGTTTACATAGTTTCTGAGACTATTTCCTCTACTGTTCAATATATCAAGAACTCATAGTGCTGCAGCAACTAGTATTTTTCCGTCTCTAAAATACATCCTCAAGAACAAAAGCTATTGCTTCAAAGTAACATGAACTTGCTCCCCATCTACACGTATAAAGAATAACTGAGCAATAACTGGATTATTTTTTTGTAAACAAACCTCACACGTGTGGATTTTTTTAACCTTAAGTTTTTATCTTTAAAAAAGGCTGAACTCAATATGGTGAGTGTGAGAATACAAAATACAAGGACCAAACTAAAATATCTTGGTCTTTTTTTTATTTTCTACAGTTACCAATGTAAGAAAACATACTTTTAAAGAATTTTATCTTCTAAACATTTTTTATTGCTGAAAAGGCATATTGACATTTTCCATTAAAAAATAATCATGCACTAACCCAGTCAGGATTTGGGGGGGGGAATTTCAGAGTAACCTATTATATATATTTTAAAAAAGGAAAATGTTAGTCAATAAGGTGCTGAAGTTAGAGTGTTTTTTTTATTAATACTTAATTTTTTGTAGCTGCTGTTAACTACTCCGAACTGCGGAGGAATACCCTTAAAATGTTATTTCTTCAACTAAAAATTGAGATTGTATATTACAAATATTTAAGATAGCTTTTTTATTTATTTTGTAAAAAGGGCCATTGCCCTAAAGGCTTGAGAATCAAAGTCTCTGTCTTTGCTCAGCACTCAACACAGTCAGGCCCAAAGTTATAGTCCTTGTACACTACTGCAATATAAATGTTCAGTAATTCTGATACTGCACGGTATACTCCAGTTTCCTTTAAATGACAAGGAAAATAACTTCTTAGAGTTTTTAAATGGGGAGTGGTGGTGTATCTTAAGTGAACAGAAAGTACTGGATATAAAAACTTCAACTTACTTTTTTAAATAATTGCCCTGGTCTTTCCCAAATAATTGCAATTCTCTGTTCATTTTCTGCTAATTGCATGTGCAGACAGATTCAGGCAAAACATCTGTGGTGGCTCTAAATAGGAGAATTTCCTACAAAGCAGTCAAGTTCCAGATGAGTTTTGTCCTGTTTTAAGCTTCCTTCCACTCTGAGATTTGAATCCCTGTTAGCATCTTTCTACAGAAACAACACGCCATTTTATAGGTTCTGCCCATAGTACAAATAATACATGAATATATGAAAGCTGTGCGGCTTTCTGCTACGAAGTACAAGCTGAACACAAATCAGTGTGTCTTCTATTACTTTTGCTCAGTGAAGAAAAAATCCCTCATATTTTGTAGCTTTATATCTTGATATTACAAAATTTGAAGGTGGGTAAAACATTTTTGGGTTATGCTATGCTGTGGTTGGTGTGTTCCCTCAGACTGCACCGTGAAAGATCCATAATTCTCACTAATCTTCATTCAATGAGATTTCATCATAGAAAATTCTAAGTAGGTTTAGGTAGGATGGCAGCTTTTGGATTAAAGATAATACATCTTAAAATAGCAAGGCGGAAATATGAAAGCAAATCTAGAAAAGCCAATAAGGCACAAATCATTCAATAAAATAAGATCTAATGGTAGAATTGTATTACGGTAGAGTTAAAGTAATCTTTGATGTATTTTTTTTTTCATCACCTGTTAGGTTTTGTATATAAATTCAATGTTACAGCTCCTGGAAACAGATTTTGATTTGCTAGATTTCTATCTGCATGTGAGAGCCTTAGTCACAAGTATATTTAGATTGGGAGCAGACCAATACAGATTTATTTTACAACACACACAATACTAGGAGTCCCATACAGGCTTGTGCATGAATTTCTGACAGATGTATCTGTGTATAAAAACAAGCAGGCAGAATGTGCTTGGCCACTTTTTCAAATGTCAGAATAACCTTAAAAATGCAATTGAATTAACACTGATTTCACTACTCCACCCCATTTTTCATTATTTATTTTAAAATAATTCAAAAATTAATCTATTTAGACTAAAAAAATGTGGAAGGTATCTTTTAGTGTCAGCATGCATAGTTATGTGGAAGAAACTAATGACACATGACAAAATGCATAAACATTGTTTGTCAAGCAGTCCTATGCTAGAAGTAAATTCATAAACAAAAAGCCATGTTTCAGTAACAATGTATGTAAGAAAAAGAAACAAGAGCTAGGAAATAAGTTAACACTTAACTAGATAAGTTTAAATTTCTGGTTGGTTGATATTGATTTTTTAAATTCATGGAACAGAGGATTGTTTGAGGTTTTTTCCACTTCTTCCACTAGTTTTCTACTTAGGTATCAGCCTTACTTCCCAGGAATACGTCTTGTTCCGGAATATGTGAATGCTGCTCTTAGATGGTTTAGATAAGAATAATACGACTTTTATTCAGAGTATAAACCGCAGTTGAGTGGTTGGGAACCACATTAAGAAGGAAGCTCCAGTACTTTCTCATCTCCTACGCACTTTTTTTTCACTTGCCTTTTCACCTTTCAAAATTAACAGTGTGCATTGTAAACATACCAACTTTAACTCTTACTTTTCCTGCTTTTTCTTGATTAGATCACTTACCAGATTAATTTTTTCTTTAATTATGAGAGTGCAGGGAGGTGAGTTGTACCTTTTCCAAAGAAACAGATTTTTAAAAATGAGAAGTTTTATCAGAAGTAACCTAACATTCTGTAAGAAAATGAAAGAGCTGCTTTCACATTCAGGTTGCTTGGGTTTTTTTCATTCAAAATATTCACGCAGTAGCCAACAATTCGGGTTGGTTTGGGACATTTCTTCCACGTAGGTCAGCTGTTCTGATCTATGACTGCTAGGATTCCAGAATGTGATTTTAGCATAGTTTTTTATGAGTGCATTTTTTGAGAAGTTGTATAGGAGTCCTGAGATGAGGCAAGAATGAAAAAAATATTTTGTAGGGAAGAACTTGAATTTTCATTTCTCCAGATCAGAAGAGTGCTTTCAAAATTATACTTGAGTCCTTTGCAAATTCTGTTTGGACTATTTGAACTCTTTCTTTCCTGGAATCATTTTTTCAGCCTTGGTCAAGCTTGCCCTGAGCAAGGTTGGTTTCAGATTATAGGACTGTACTAACAACATTTCACCCCAAACAGTCATCACTCTTGCATTGAGAAGATGCTGGTCCTTGTATTGGAAACCATATTATAAACATTTTGCCCATTATCATCATAGTTTGAGAGTAATTTGTGTCTAGCCTATCTTCAGACAACTGTTCGCTGCTTCACTAAAGCATACTGCGTCTCCTGTTGGAAACTGTCATCCGACCACGCTTTAGTTCAAGATCTTTGCTGTTTGCATCCTTCTGCTGTGATGTAGAAGCTTATTCTTCCAAAGACCCAGCCTGCCTTTTGGTGCTTAAGGTTTCCTGTTGCTATGCAAAAGGTAGTTATGGTTAGATCTCTTTGCAGTGAGTTCTTACAAAATCATTCACCTTGAAAAACAATTTTATTTTCAAAACCCCTCACATTTAACTTCACAACTCATGTTTCCCATGATTTTTGGATTTATCCCACTCAGAGTTTTGCTTCCATAGCTAGGTTAAAGCAGTACTGCAATTGGAGTGTCTCAAAGATGCCTGTAAAATTTAACGTTGGCATTCATGTTAATACAGGTTTCTTTGAGTAATGATTTTCAGCTCTAGGCACTCTTCAAAGCACTTAAAATATTCAAGAAACAAGGATGAAAATTCAGCAGATGCAGAACAAATTGATCAAAGTGCTACTAGGATAATAGTCATCCGAAATAACAAGAAACTCTGATATCAACAGACTTTCCAGTAAGAGCACTGTGGCCTTCCCCCTACTGCCCTGACTACATATCCTCCCACCTATGGTAGCATAAAAGAAATGAGCATCTTCTGCGGTCTTTCAGTCTTCCTTTTGTGAGAAATCACTAGGGAAGTCGATGGCGCTTTGGCCTGGCAAGCATTTTTGATGGTCACTTAGTAGTGTGAGCACTTGCCCTCAGTTCAAACACCTGAGTCAGTCCATGTGGACCACCAAGCAGTCATCAGTTACAGCAACTGTGAATCACAACCCATGCGTACTGTATTCTGCTCAAACACAAAAAAGGGAAGGCTCAGCAACCCATTACACCTCCCCCTAAGGCATTACTGGTATTGCCAACTCCACAGTTCAAAACTTATGAGTCAAACCTCCCCCAAATCTTAGTATTTACTTAAAACGAAGATATTAAAGGGTAGAAAATAGTTTTAAAAACTGATTTTATTTTATATTGTGTTCTGGCACTATAATGCTATGAAAACAAGTTTTATTGAGCTGGGCTAATGGGAAATGTTACATAACCCCCTAGCACCCCTATTATTGCTTTAAAACTTTGCCTTGTAAGGGAGGTGTGTGTATTTGGCAGAAATACATTAGGTCAAGTATTTTACTTTTGTTTTTTAACACACTCAAATTATAAGCCTGTTAATTTTGGTTCCTCATAGTCTTATTTGGTTGTGAACTATGGCAAGTATTTACCACTGCCAGTGAAATCTGGGGGAAAGGTGCTTTCAACATACAATGCCAATATATGCAGTACTTTATAAAGCCGAGTAACTTGAAAAGCCAGGTCCTTCATCTCTCAGTTTGGGCACCCAGAATGGGTGGATTACCGGTGCCAAATTCTTACTCTTTAAAATGTGGGTAGTATCTCTCCTTCAGCTCACGGGATTTTCGTGAAGATAAATTAGTGGATCTCTCAGAAGCATTCAAGGACCACAATGGTAAGAAGTGCCACAGGGAAAACCTTGTAATTCAGGCTCCGGGGTAGGGAGGGGTAGTTGGAGAAGCATCCAGTAAATAAGACATGGGACTGCATGTTATTCAGTGAGGAGAATATAAAATACTGAGTAGCTGCTAATATTGGCATTGTTTTGTTCCATCCGTTAAATGAAGCTGGGACCCAGAAGAAAAGGTGGAATACGGGCCTGTGAGTGAGAATTGTATCAAACAAGGGCTGTATACAAGAAGTGTTGCTGCACAGTTGATTTTATTCCTATATTTTCTGTTTGATTCTGGACCCTTTAATCCTGTTTGAACAAGATTAACCCTTGTTTTAATACAGTTTTAACATGTGTATGCCTGTGTATGTGTGTGTGTGTGAATGCACATGCTCGTGCATGTAATTTTTTACAAGTTGGGGGGGGTTTAAAAGCAAATTGCATAAACAGAGATTTTATCTTGTAGCAGTCTACTAACATCCAAATGAGTCATCAGAAGGAGTGGAATATTCTGAGCCATCCCACAGTGCCCTGCTACTTGAGCCAACTGATGGCAATAAGAAGATAATTCTCTATTTAAAGCACCTCCATAGAGAAAAAACACAGAGTTGTTGGTGATTCCCTCTTTTCTCTTGACAATGTCCTGGCTTCTCAGCGCTGTCTCTTTTCTATCTGCTCCCATTTCCTTCCCCAGCCAAGAAGCCCAGTTTCTTTTTGCAAATAGTTTTAGCTTCCCTGCTCAGACTGAGAGTCTACTCCCACCTTCTGCACCCGGCCTGCCTCCCTTGCTCTGCCGGGCTCTGTCAGTTTCCTGATGTCCTTCTCCCTTCTTTTTCTTCTATTCTGGTTTGATATCTTTAGTTCTTCCATATTGAAATCAAACAACTTCCACTAGGCTGTCTGGATGCAAGCAGGAAAAGTATTAAGAGCCAAAGACGCTTGTTTCGTGGCACTCAGATTGGTGCTTCTGATTGAGCCTAGTTCAGCCATTACAGGGCTGAATTACATGGTTCTGGTGTAGGGCATGCGGTGGGTTTATGTGCCATCTCGTCAACCTGGACTGCTGTGAGAGGAAGCTGCGTGTTTAGCGAAGGTGGAATCTTTGGGAATTTTTCCTACCAAACTTCAAGTCCCTAGCAAGTGTATGCGATCTGAAGTTTTCAAATGTTTACAGCCGGGCTAGAAAGAAGCGGGAAAATCCACTTCCTTAACAGGCTACCTCCCGTCCTAATCTCCGCTCCAAACGTGGGGATGCAGGAGCTTCTCAAAGAAAAGGTTTCTGTAATTTGGCAGCATGGACCAAACAATTGATGCTTCGATAGGCTCGTTCTTGGAAAGGTCTAAGCCGTTTGGCTGCAGATTTTCAAATAAGTTATCCCTGAGGCACACACCTGGTGAGGGAAATTTTCAGCCAAACAGTTTAGGTTTGGCAAAGTTTTTAAGCAACTGAAAATGCAGTCTTACAATAGGAGGTATCTGGCGATCATAACAGTTGGCAGTTGTGCTAGCCCCACCTATAATATTTTTGGATCATTTAATAACATAGTGAAGATTTTTAAGGGAGTATTTTTTCCATTCGAATTTAGTGAGATACAACTTGTGCAGCTTCCTTGTAGCCCTTTGAGCTACAAAGCATAGAGAGATCGTTTTAAGCAAGCATGTGTTTGGAATCACTAGCCAGTTCCCATAAGCTTCATAATACTGGGAGGTCTGTAATTGAACATGTATGTAAGAAATGAGAAAAAGTATACTAAACTGGTTACTGACTTTTCCAGTTTTAACACCCTCAGTATACCTTTAATTATTTTTAAAATATATTTTCACATGTTCTAAAAATTATTTTAGAAATGAGAAATTGAAGTCTTATTGATATGTTGCATCCATGAGTGTCTGACTATTTGGTTAGTATTAGCTCAGGCAATGTCATGCTACTTTAAACAAGAGAAAAGCTATAAATATACAGGGATGCTGATGACAAAGAACATTTTGACCTATGCAACTTTCACTTGTTTTAACAAAATATTTGGTATTTGTTCTTGTGACTACACTTAGCAAACCTCTTAAGAGAGAACAGCAAGCTTTTTATTCATTTTAAACCAAGTATTTATTAACATTTTTATAGCTAAAAGATTATATCCTCCAAAGAATTCTAAAGCCTCTAAAACCAAATCGATATCGAAATAGTTTAGGCCTGCCTTCATAAGCCTTCATGGGCTAGGATTGGCTCAGTATGCTTTTTGTTTGTTTGTTTACTTTTAGGTGCCAACTCAAATGCAAAACGTTTGGGTATAACAAGTTGCTCTTCATATCGCATGGCAGAATACACTTTAGTCTGATCCGTGAAGGGGATGAAAATTTTCTTGATGGTGGTAGTTATAGAATGATTTTGGTGAATTGCCCAGTGTGGCTTCAGGATAAACAGATGACACCCAGTAAAAACCTTTATAGAATGTTGGTAGCAAGAAGGAAGACACAAAAATTTGTGGTCCCTGATCAGAGCACTGGTGTTTCAGCTCTCTCCGTAACCTCTGTCATTGGAGCAGTTACCAAATGCCTTAGAGGAAACCGAGGGACTTTGCTAGACATGCATATATTAATATGTAGAGGGGGGAAATTTCTCTCTAATACCAAGCATCCAGTGGATGGTATTAGGGTCCTAAAACTGGGGCCCTGTAAATGAATTTGTTTCATTTTGCAGTCTCTTCTTCCTGTCCTTGCTCAGAACATTAATGAATATGCTGAATAATACCAATGGGGTTACAGCTCGTCAGGACAAACTTGGTACCAGGTTGCGAATTGACCATACTAAGGAGATAAAGCATAACTAGCCTAATTCACACCTGGATAAACTCAGCTTGTTGGAGCCGCCTGGCAAGTAATATCCAGAATTCGTGCTCTGCAAAAAAGGCTTTTGAGAAGTCAAATGAGTATGTCCTTGGCTTAACAAAAAAGATAGCTTTCGTTGAGTGCATGGTCCATCTATTTTGCACATCCCCCAGCCCCCTAAAGCGCTCCTCTGCAGGAAAACCTGCAAGTCTGTGCTTCTGCTGGGTCATACTAAGTATTAGTGAAGGAAGCTGAAGATTACGTGGGGATGCATAACCGAACGGTTACAGAAGGAAGTCTGGAGTAACTGGATTTAGAAGAAGGGAAGGGTCGCACAAATCAAAGGGTTAAACCCGCGAGCCTGGGACGGGCAGGAAGGGAACAAGGACAGCGGCAGCATCTCGGCGCAGGCAGAGCGGCGGGGGATTTTCTTTCCATGATGACTGCAGACTGCTGAATCACGCCGGTCACGTGAGCGCGGGCCGGACCCCGCCGCCGGCCGCGGCGGCCGGGCGGGCGTGTGCCCGTAGCTGCGCGCCCCCGCTCCCGCGCCTCCGCCGGGCGCCTTCCCGGCCGGCGCCGGCCTCCCCGCCGCCCCAGAGGCTCGGGGCCCTGCGGGGCGGATGCGCGGGACGGCGGCAGTAGGTGCGCAAGGGACCCCTTGAGCCCCGAAGGCGCGCCGCTGACGGGGCGGGCGGGGCCGGTTGCCGTCCGGGGGTCTTCACAAGCCCGAGTTTCCGTAGGGCAGATCGCGGAGAGGGTTTCAGTAACTAAGCGGTAGTCGGACGTACAGCCTTTCCCTCCGAGACGGAAAAAAAAAAAAAAAAATCCGGCGTCTGTAACGGCTAGATGTGAAAACGGAGTGCTTGGGAGAAACAATAATCTGAAGTTTAAGCTCTCTGATAAATTGCTGTTAAATATTTTGATTACTGTATACAGCGTATTTATTACTTGTCTTCATTTGTGTTCGAGGATCTGAGCGTCTGTGTGCAAGTTAATCACAGCATTTCCATGTGAAATATTTTCCTAGTTTGGAGCACTCGGATGAGTTTAAATTACACATTTTACTGGATTTTAATTGCAATATTTCTTCATATAAATAACTTTGTAAATATTCTTTTAACCTCGCCGCATGAAAATACATTAATTTACAATCACGCTAAAATTTATAAGCCGTTTTTTTTTTTTCCCCCAAATGAAAAGCTAATGATGAGTGGATTGCAGCAAATTCTCTTCATTAGTTCGTGGCTATTCAGAGCCTTGCAAAAGAACTCACGTGGTTGCCTAACGGCACAAAAATAGCAGAATTAATATTCACGCCGAGTTCCCAGGCACCAGCCGGGGGGAGGCATCCTGCGAGCCCCGGGGGGACCCCGAGGCCCGTGGGAAAGAAGGAGTTAAAGCGGGCAGCCTCTCCGGCCGCCCGGCTTGGGCAGCGAGCGCAGGCCTTTCCTCTCTCGCCTTTTTTCTTCTTAATTAATCATACGCTGCTTCGCAATTTAAATATGGAAATGGCGAGCCACTCGCAATTATTAATGAGCCTCCAGGCTGTCCTGTGGCGTTTCAAGACAAGCTGTGTCAGCCCGCGGAAAGCAGCATGGCATCTCCTTTCTGATGTGTGTGAAATTTATGTGCACAAAGGCTCCTCCTTATCTATGCGCGAGCTAAATAAATAAATAAAGGCTTTTGTTTGCCAGGCTACTTGCACATGACTGTTTTGACTAAACCACTCCACGTTATTTGTACTTTACAGTGCCTAGAGAGAAAAAGCGGGGGGGGGTGTGTGGGGGGGTGTGGGGTGGGCAGAGGAGGAGGCGGGGGTGAGGGGCGAAGTCCCCGGGACCTGCGCTACCTGCTCCCCTGCGGGCGCTCCTCAGCCGCTGCCTCCCGCTGGACCGGGCTGCTGATGGGCCCCCCCGGGGGGGGGGGGGGGCGTCTCTCAACAGGAAATAAAAAATTAAAAAATAAAATAAAAAATCCCCCCCGCCCCACCCTACGAGATACAAATAACGGCGCCGAACAATAAACTTTGCCCTCGCCTGACACCCGCCCTGCGACAGGCGGCCTGGCACGCTGCCAGCTCCTTCACCCGATAAGACGGGGCAGGAGGTGGCGGGCGGGCGCGGACAACATGGCCGATGCTTAGTCTCCGCTGCCCGGCCCGTGGCGGGACGGAGCGGCTCGTCTCTCCTGTCCTCCCCAGCGCCGGCACCCAGCCGGAGGGGATGGCTCGGGGGATTCAAGCGGCAGCATCCCTCTCCCTCTATTTATTTATTTTTAAGCCCCCTCCTCCCCCCCCTTTTCCTTTTCCTGCCGATATGTCAGTTATCCATTCAATGCAGTGTACGACTAGGTAAAAACCAGTAGCGGGCAACTAGTTTAATTAGTCTGGGTTTGGTTTTTTTTTTTTTTTAGAGCCTTATAAATGAGGAGCAGTCCAAGGTGGGAGGAGGAAGCGAGGAGCGGAAGGGACAGGGAATGGGAATGAATGGTGAGGGATAACAAAGAGTCAGGTGCAGTGCTGCCTGTGCGTCCTCACCGGTGCTTGTAGATCGATTTATTTTTTTTAAGCTCTCCTGTAGCAATTAAATAAGAAAATGGAAAAAGCTGTGGAAGCAAAAGCCAGGTTTCTAACGGCAGCTACAGGCTTTCAAAGAAGCGTGTGCATTGTATCAGAGAGAGCCCGTTCCTGTAGTGATGGAGAAGAACGCACCGTCCAGTTCCGCGGGACAGCAGTACGTAAAGATACGTCTGACTTTGGTTTTCCCGCTCCAAAATAGTCTGCTGCTTCACTGGGTGAAGGTAAAATCCCTCTAACGCGTTTTTGCAAGTTTGCCGTGTTAGATAAGAGCGTGACTTTGATGTCTTGATGCAGTTGCAAAGCGAAACAAACCGGGGCAAAGACAGGGATTTCGGCTACAGCAGGGGCTGGAAGGGGGGAAGATCAGGATATGATAAACACCACTGAAAAATGGCAGGAGAATAATGTTTACTTTTGAATATATGGCCTGCTGCCAGGTTGGCGCTGGTTTTTAGGTTAGCAGAGGTTGGAGGAAGGGCCAGGCTGAGGCGTGGCTAGCTGCTGTCAAGGAAAAAAAAAAAGGGCTGCAAATTGCTGTTCTCAGCTTTTTTTCTCTCTTCTCCTCCCCCCCCCCCCCCCCCCCCCCGCCCATCCCCCGAAAAAGGCAGTGCTTTCTCTTAAGGCTATTAAAAATGATGCAGAATTTTAACCATCTGCTGTACCGGGTACTCTTCGCTGGTGCTGCAAAGCTGTATTTTTGTAAAGGGAAAAAATTGCAAAGCTTTCCAAATAGAAAACTATTTTTTAAGCATTTAAATATTTCAGGAAACAGTGTCTTTAAAGAAAGATTTTTTTTTTTTTTTAATTGCGAATTGAGAAATGAGTATTAACAGAATTGAAACGTTTTGACCCTGTTGTGATTGGGCTTTTTGCTAGAAGGGACACAGGTGTACTGCTACAGCACAGCATATCACTGCTTTAGAAATGATGTGCGAGCAATGTGAGACTCGAGAAATGGGCAGTGATAGAAGCTGGTGATTTTTGTAGCCTTATGACTTTTTTTCAAGGCTTGCTGTGGAAGTGCGCAAGTTGTAGCTGAATGCAGCAAAGTCGTTTCTTGCACTTGACTAGCTGTGTATGTTCGTGTGGGAGTGAAATTATTTAATGAGTAGCATGGAGACTGGCAAAGGAATTGTGTTGCTGATACAGCCTCCTGAACTATAGTAATATATCCAGTGCACAAAGGAAAAATATTTCTAAATAATAATAGATGGGAAAAATGCTTTTGAAGTGGTGAAGCTTAAAGAAGAAAATAGCGGGAATCTTTAATGTGGTACTCTTCTCATAAATTAGATTAACTGTTTGAGTGCCATGAACAGCAAATTAAATATTTCAGATATTCATAAATCAGAATATAATGTTTGTCTGGAGTAAGAGCTAAGAAAATTGGAGGTTATTGCCTCATAATTCATCTATGTATTTAAGATCAATTAGTAAGTTATTGGAAAGACAGATTGTAGTGAAGTATTTGAGGCATGCAGTTCCTTGCAGTTTGGGTTTTCTCTTTTAAGATCTGTCAATACCAGATTGTTACCTAAAGCCACTAGTTATTATTTGTAACTGGGAGGGCTGTATTTTCTTTAAATGAAACATCTACAGTCTACAAATGTGTGTTAAGAAAGGCATTTACTTTCTGAAGCCAATGTAGAGGCCCAGTTAAACCTCTTCATTCAATTTTAATTTAAGAATTAAAAAAAAGGCTATATTATAGATGTCTTGTAGACTAAGTAAATTTTCTTATTTTTAAAGCCAAAGATTGGGGGCTATATTGTGTCACCTGTTGCCTACCACAAAAAGAAAAAGGGGAAAAACATTTACTGATCATGCAAGCTTTTGCGTGGAATTTGCTGTTTGTCATTTCATTACTGTTCGGTAGAGAAAATAGCCTTTTTTTTTTCCTCCGCTTTTAGGTGCCACATAAAATTGTACAATATGTTTGCTTCAGATAGTGCCAGAGAAGCATAATGAGGTGTTTAGTCACAGTTTGGATGCGGTATTGGTAGAAAACAGTGCAGGAACTGTGGGCTAGATTTTCAAGGGAATAGTCCTTGTAATCCAAGGCTGCCTAAATCCCAAGCTGGTATCCAGGCAATACTGAGACACTAAATTCTCTGTTCGCTTTTTGTTAGGCTGTTATCTGCTGAACATTTTCCTTGTCTTGCAAGGTCTTCAGCATGGCTGGGGGTTTTGGTGTTGTGGTTTGTTGTTTTGTTTTGGCTTTTTTTCTTCTGTTAACCCTTGGATTTCTGCTTGCTCCCTTTCTTGCAGAGCACCTTCGTAAATATGAATGCAAACAGTCTGGAGTAAGTGTGCTTTTCTGACATGGAATACGTGGATGGGAGGGCTTTGCAGGGAGGCTGTTATAGACCAGTAAAATACTAATGTGCTAACATTTTCCCCTGCTACGTATTTGGATTTAAAAGTCCGTGTTCTGTATCAGAGCACTCCGGTATGGTGAAAGATACACGTATCACCTGATATTCTGCAGTTTAGAGAAAAAAGATTTCTGCATGAATAAACATGTCTACAAATACTATAGTATTGATATTATTCTGCAAGTTAATTGTATTTTACTGTATGTGTAAAATACAGCACATGTACTTTATCTAACCCTGCATTATGCAGGCTTTGAGATTTCAGAATTGCATATTGGAAACCTATTAGGACGTAGGACTAGATGAAACTGTGAACACCCCTACTAATAGTAAAAGTGTATCATTTGTTTATAAAAGCATTTTTCTGTGGGTATGGAATCGTACATAAATAAATATGTAGTAAGTGCTGGGATTACAAAATTATTTTGGATTTGGCATTATTTCGTATACTACCTGTAATATATGTTGTCATCCCCTGACACGCATCTCGATATAACCTTAACGTTTTTATTTTAATATCAATTTGCTCTTTCAGCAAACGTAATAGCATGAAGCTGTGGATTCAGGCTACATATTTAGTTCTAAATTTAAATAAACAAGCAGCTTATTTTAATATTAATTTCACAGTCCTAGTGACAGCTGAACAATAATATCTTTGTGCAGTTGTTTGCAAAAAATTGAGTTTAAGTTGCTGAACCCTAAATACTGTATTTTTGCTTTGTTGTTGAATGCTGGAGCTGGTTATTTGAAAATAAGTGGGTGTTTTTTGAGATACTGGAAAAAGTTGTTTTTATCACTTTGTATTCATATTCAATATTCTCTGGTTAAATAGAATATGAAATGTAGTGTAATTACAGTGTCATTTAAATAATGAATTAAAGCCAGCAGATGATACAATATGCAAAGCAGTTTATAGCAACAATCAATTTCCATATAGTTCTATGTACTGCCAAATTATTGATAAAATAAATTGTATGAAAAATAATAAGAATAAGGACATGTTGGGTGATACTCACTGTGCTAAAGATACTGTGATGCAAATCATTTGATAGTCTGGGTGAGGTTATGAGTGATACATAAGCCAGGAAAGTTTTACTCAAATACTATATATATTTTTTAAAATTATTATTATTTTTTTAATAAAGTTAGAGTTAAATAGATCTGCCTGAGTTTCAAATCCATAGAACCCCACGGACTGAAGAGAGAACCTCTGGAACGTCTTTCTAAGCCTGTCTTGTCTTGGCATCTGTTACTATTACAAAATACATAGGCTTGTCCGAAGATACTGTGAAAAGCCTCTGATTTGTGAATTATTCCACTACCAGAGGAAAACGTGGTATATTAAATTCTAAAAAGAGATAGAGGGCTTGATTCTCCTGTCAATATAGAACACTTTTTAATGTTTCCTGTGACTTGAATAGAGCGCCAAATCAGGCCTACCAAATCTGTTTGAAATGAAACAGAAAATACAAATATATGTGTGCAAATATATTTATTTGTTTCTAATCTGCCTAATTAAATCAGCAATGTGGTATCTGGTGTCCATTAAAAATGGTGGGTTGTTCTTTTTTTTCAGAGCCTGGCTTAGAAAGTATTTCATGGTCAGTGGAAAAAAATGAGGAAGAGGAGGGTGTGGCTGCTGCTTAGATGATCTGGCCCTGCAAACGGGCACTAGCTTGTGGAGATGCGGTCCTTCATCATGACAAAATGAAGACTTCTTTTAGGTAAAACAAAAATATTTAATTTTTTAATCAGAAATCAAGTAAGCATGTAATCCTATTATTTATTAATGCATATTTCTGAAGGATGGTCAGTTGTCCTCACTGGAGTTCAGTGGCTTTATTTGCATCTTGTTTTGCCCCAGACTTCTCAGCTTTTTCACTAATCATGACAAAAACCACAAAAACTAGTTCCAACTTTATAGAGTAATAAGGAAACTGGTTTGATGTTTTGTTTATTCTGAATATTCAACAAGGGACTGATCCTGTAGACGCTAGAATGTATCTGTACCCACTTCTTAATTTTTATTTCCATGCAGTATGCTGCAGTATTAGCCCCTGAACTGGCACGTATACACACAGATATTTTCACCTATAGTTCTTCATATTATGATGGCAATTACAGGATTACAAGAGATTGGAATGAGACTTTGAGAATATTTTCAGGTAACAATTCTTGTGGGATGAGATTTTGACAGTATTTCAAAGTAAAACTATATATATTTTTTTTTTTTAAGACATAGTCCACACTTGTTACAAGGGCTATTTTTAAATAATGCTTATTTACAATCTTAGTTCTGAATAATTCATGTTAAAGCTATTTTTTTTCCACTGCTGCAAATGTTGCTGCTGCAACTGTATTTTTAAAATGTGTGGCTTTTACTGGTACTGTGAGTGAAGATGGAGCTGAAGAAACTTCTTCAGTAGTGTAGCCGCTCACAGGTGTGGTTACAGAATCTGCTCCCTCATCTCCTGTCTTATATTTGAGCTCATCGTCTCTTAATTATGTATCCTTGTTTTCCTTTGAAGAGCAGCAGTGTGTGGGTTGTGGTGAGGTATTATCACAGTTTGGGTGAATTGTTAGCCACAAGACTGAAGGCTAAGTGTAGGAAACCACCATACGAGTGGCAATATCCCAGCATCTGACACACATCTTGGAATCTCTTATAATTATTAAATGGTTTTTGCAAATAATGATGTGTGGATGGGGAAAAAGATAATAAAATAAACAAGGAAGCACATTTGTAGAGTAAAAAAAAAAATCTTATAATTTAGGTTCTTGCTAATTATTTGTGGGGAGGGGAAGAGCAGGTGGCAAAGTAAACATACATAGTTCTAAGTATTTTTGTGAAGTTTGAGTGATGCATTGCTAGCATTGTATCAGGCACAGTAGCTAGCTTAGAGGATGAATGATTTTGCTTTAGTTAAAGTGCACTTGTCTATTTTTTTGCAATTGCTTTTGGCCATAGGAAACATTTAAAAGTAGAAATTACTGCATTGGATCAGATCCACAGTCTCATTAATGCTAAGTCTGCCCTGACAGTTCTTACAAAGGGTTGATTGGTAAGAGAACGGAGGGTGAAGACGACCAACATTTGATCCTTTTGGAATACCCTGTCCTTGTCAGAAAGTGGGCCAGCTAGATCCCTCGGCCAATGCCTTTACCATGGCTTTGCGCAAAGGTCTTTACCAGCAGGTCTTCCCAGCAAACAATCCCATTGAATGCTATATTTTTGTAGGCTATGAATAGAACCGTATTCTTTCAAAATCCCACTGATGTCCCTTAATGATGGACTGTGGTGCTGATTTTCACATGCTCACCCTGCACTTTGTAAAATAATATATTCCCATAGTTTGCATTTACTGCTTATTTAACTGAATAATCTCCCATTCAAGACTGGAAGGAGGTGAGAAAGTCGGACTACAATTCCTGACTGTCAAAGCATGTATTTCTGTTGTGTTGGCTGTTGCTCATGTGTTCGCTAACATAAATAGTTTAATCACTTTATGTCTTCATATATGGCAGTCTTTTTGTAAGTCAAATCATTTTAGTCACCTGCCCTTGCACTCCTGTTACTTCTGTGGTTTTAATGAGGTAAGGTAAAAAGAACTGTAGATAGCATTCTCCATGAAGGTATTTCCCTGGCAGGTATATATTAGAAGGGTAATGTTTTCAATACCGTATTCTGTGCTTTTTTGCATGCGTCATGGAACTTATTTGACATTACTGCCTATACATGAAAGCTTTCGTCGACTTGTTCTGATGACACCCAGGTCTTTTCCCTTTGCCGAGAATGTTGCAATATGATTTCCTTTGCAATTATAAAAAAAGAATATTTATCGTGTTTCACATTCACTCAACTTTGTTAAACCCTTCAGTAACCCAAATACACTCCCCTCGCTTGTCAGTTTTGCCACTCTGTTTTACAGCTGATCTTTCCAGACCACTGACTAAAGTTAAAAGCTGATACCAGCATGGCCTCTGCATGCAACAACTATTAGCCTTTTTATTTTTAAAATGTCTTTTTATTCCTACATTTTACTCTTGGCTGCTTAGCTCATTTTTAATCATGACTCCAACTTTCAGTCATGATTACTCTGTTTTCTTTATGGTCTTTATGAGTCACATTATCAAAGCCCTTTTGAAGGGCCAAATAAATAATAATTTATTCTGCAGATGCACTCCAAGTTAAAAAAGACATATTTTTCATTATGTTAGCAATGTTGTTTTTCTCTCCATTATGTAATCTCTGCTTAGGCATTAAAGTTATAATCTTTTAAAGTAGCCTTCCAGACGGTTTACTAAATGCTAGAATTCATTGGCATGTAATCTGGATCATCATTTGCGGCTATTTTTAAGGAGTGCTACCCTTTCATTCCTGATAGGAGAGTGCATATTTTTGTTGGAAACCCAGCCTCCAACCTTGAGCTGCTTCAGAACTCCTGCATGTGTATCTAGTCCTCAGAATGGCTTGCCTTTTAATTTATCCAGTTATTTCAGCACTTTCTGTTTTGGTATCTGCTGCTCTTTCACCCTTTACGTGCAGAAGAATTGATTGATGGGACTTGCTGTCTAGATGGACCAGAGGAGACAGTTGGATCACTAGAATATCATAGATTTTTCCACCTGTATTAAGCCTGATAACTTCTTTTTAAGCTAAAAGGTACCTTTGGGTCTGTCTGGATTTCTGGGCATCAGGAGATAGAGGTGTATCCAGGAATATGAGGTAGGGTCAATATTGCTCCACCCCCCAAAAAAATGGACTATGCAAGAATTTTGTGTCACAAAATCGTGTTTCCTCTGTTTTCCTGTTCAAGAGAAGAGACATCTTATTCCATAACTTTCTGGAGCATGGTTTTTACTTCCTATCTTGGAGGGAAAGTGCTGTTGGCTGGTGTCAAGGTGAAAGAGAATTGGAAAATGAAAGACGAGGAGGTATAATCTTGAGTTTCCATTGGAAGAAGTAGTGGGTATACAGGTTTTTTTTTTTTAATGCCCCAGATCAGGAACCCAGCTAACAAGAAATGCTAATATGGTCATACAGGGTGAGAAAGGGTGAGTTTACTCTTTTGCATGGCTAAATATCTCAAGGTCATAATCAGCCGTTATCTTTTCTGCAGTGTTTTTCCTTCTCTTTATTCACTCCCTTTGTTTCCCAGTACTATTTCAGACTTGCCAGACAATTGTTGTGCAGTCTTCCTGCTTCTAATGTGTGTCAATAAATTGTCCTTATGTCTTTGGCTCAGTCCTTATGCTCCTAATTTCCATTTTTGAATATTACTTTCTAAGTATATTCTTTGTTCTAGTTGTTTCAGTTCAGTGCTTTTGTTTTTCGGAAAAGGTACCTCTTTGCCTCAACCTATTACAAAGCTTTTCTCAGTACTCGGATTGCCCTTGTCCACCTACTTCTGTGTCTAGAGATTTTGTTACCCCCCCCTTTTTTTTTTTTTTTTCCCTGATGGATATGCTGTGCCTGCATAATCTTTCATGCATAAAAGCAGAGTGTTCCCATTGAAGTCAATGGGAAGATCTGATAAACATACAACGTGACAATATGGTACTGTATTTCCAGGTAGCTTATTTTAAATACCTGCTGTACATTTTTGTTTTTCCCTAGGTGCTTGTTTTGCTCTGAACACAGGGTTTTCTAAACTTGTTGTCTGTCAAGGCTTTCTGACTCCACTGTTCTTTCTTTGACTCCTGGTGTATAATAAAAAGCCCAATACTTTTATATTCAATTTCAGGGAGCAGCAAACACTGGAAATGTTATTATTAGATTCAATTGTTCCAGGCATAGAAGCGGTCAGGTGAGAAAATGCAGAACAGAGTTATACTGAGTGCCAGTCTTTCACCCACCTGCAGTGGGAATACCGCCCATCACGGTGCAAACACATGGTTTGGAAGTTTCTTCTTTACGCTTGGCCATGTTGGAATCTGTTGTGAGCCATCTGGGCTAAACCCTGTGCTCCCCAGTGGGACATGCATGCTAAGAAGGCTTTCTCCTTTTGGCTTTCCTGATGACAATAAGTTTCCCTCTCATCCCGCTGGGGTGAGGAAAGATCAGAAACCATAGGAGCAAGGAGCAGCAGTGGTGGGTGAAGGAGGAAGTGATTCTTTTCACAAACAGAGAGAACATAATAAGGCAAATACAATTTTTTTTTTTTTTGGATTCTTGATTTCATTTATCTGTTCAGATCCTTTTAAAAACATCTGAAATGCATGGGTTCCTGCTGTGAAGAAGCCTGCAAACAGGGAAAGTGACTTCTCGAATGTCCTGAAGAGAACTGCAAAGAATCTTCCTTCCCCATCCTGCCTGATGCTTGAGGATGCAGGGCTAGCAGAAGAGACTGGAAGGGGCAGAGCGTACCAGTGTGCATGCAGGCTGGGTATAATGAGACCCCAGCTTGCCACACTTTATGCATTAATTCATGTTGCTAGAGACTAGAAAGCTGCATGTATTGTTGTGGATTCAAAAAGAGCTATTTTGCACAAAGTATCTGAGAATTGAAGGACACCCTCTCACCTCTCCCCCCATACAATCCATGCCACTAACTCCTGTACTGTGCTGCTCTAGGACCTCGTTTTTTGGAGTCTGGCACTCCTGGTCCACCTTTCAAAGTTGCTGGCATGATGGGTGGTCTAGTGCTGATTTCAAGTGCATTTAGCCCCTGTGGGGTTTGTCTGTGGTGCTGAGCTCCCTGCGTCAAAGACTTTGATCAGCTTTGGACCCCCTGCCTGGCCTTATCCCTATTATTTTCTTCTGGAACCTCTAGCAATGTTCAGCTTCATCAGAAGTGCTTCTGCCTGAGGGTAGAGAGGGGAAAATATCTTAGTCTAGACCACTCCCTTCCACATGCTCTTTTTCTCCCATCCTGGCCGAGTAACTGATGGTAACATCTGCATCGCAGTGAGCGATATCACCACAGATGAGGAAACCAAGGCACAAAGCAAAAGTTGGGATCATCCAGCAGGCCAGTGGATTAGAGGCAAGAATGGAAAGGAGGCAATCCAGCCTGCTGTCTAATTGGCCACATTGCCTCCCGTATGTTACCAATGCAGCATTAATTTAGCTGTTTCAAGAGGTGCTTCTGTTTAATATATTTCCTATTAATAACGGTGTTCTAAGATATTATTAAAAAGTTGATAACTGAAAGCTTAAGAGCCAGAAGAAGTGCTTATTTAGCCTGGTTAAGCCTAGCTATCAGCATACGTGAATTCTCATAGGCATATTTTCACTTTGTTTTCCTTGGTTTCTTTTTTGCGAGTGAACCATCCTGGAGTTACCAATTGTCTACAGCAACAGGCAACTTTTCTGCCTATCCACATACTACAGGATATTTTAGGATTCACATTTATAATAGCTACAAGAGATTATGCTTTTTAATAACCATTTTAAGACTCAAACAATTTTATAAATCAACTTGGAACTTTTGAAAAGGAGATATAAAAATTAAATAATAACCTAATAAATAATAATAATAATAATATTGAATATTCTCAATAATATTATTAACCCTAACCTAATAATAAAAACCTAATAAAAAAAATTGAGGTGATAGTTTTCATTTACAATATTTCTATAACTTTAAAAATAACTTCAGAACGGCTGGCTAGCTGTGCAGAAATTAACCTGGGGTTGGAAGGCAGACCACATGAAGCTTGTACGGACTTTTGCTCTGGAAATAATGTGCCGTTGAGCCTTGGCAGCTTAAGGTGTCTCCGTTTTGAAGGGGCTGTAGGGGGGAAGTCAGATGATTTAGTGACTGAAGAGAGTTGCCACTTGCGTGAGCTCCATCCCTAGGGATATGACCTTTTTAATCCTCTTTAGTTAATGTATTGGTGATCTTTACTTAGGCAGAGTAAACAGTGCTGTTCGGAACAAAGGGGAGGTCATGCTTCCTGCATTACACTCTGACCCCGGGGTCGCGGCCTTTGTTCACTTCTCAATGGGAATTGCTCTCCGAGGGCCACCACAAAATGGAGAACTAATTTAGGCACGTGCTGGCAGAGAATGGCAGAGTATCAGGTTTGCCTCACCCGAACCTCCGAGCGTGCAGCAGTCGCGGCGAGAGTAAAAGTCAAACTGTTTCGGAGAGGACGTGTTAGCTCTTTACTTACCAATGGCTGTGGCGCTTAATCCCTCCTTGAACTAAATATATTGCTTGGGTCTTCGCCCCGTGCTGCCGCTAATTCAGTTTCTCTCTTGTCAGCCTTTAAACTTGTCTTTTTCTCCCCACTGGACTGTTCCAAATGAAGAAGCGTTAGACTAGTGAAAATTGGAGGGTTTTTTCTCTTAAAAGAAGAGAGAAACCGCATGGCAGTTGCGGCATTAAACTTGGGCCTCTGAGGTCTCAGAATAAGCATTGTTTCTCAGCCTGTAAGGAAACGTGATGCTGTGTCCCAGCAGATTGTATTCATCACCTTTTTCATAACATTTTCTTTGTGTTGCACCAAGTAAATACGCACGCACGCAGAGCCCTGTGAAGCCGAGCGTGGTAAGCGCGGCGTGCTAAGCCAAAGTGAACGAGGACTTCCTCATATTTATCACTAATTTTATGCAAAAATGCTGATTTGGGGTTTTTTGGGCTTTTTGGTTTGGGGTTTTGGGTTTGGTTTTTTTTTGGCTTCAAAAGTAACTGGTGGCAGAATGTGATGCATCTCATTTTTAGTTGCTGTGACCAGGGAACGTATATAAACATGGAAGCTGAGATAAATTATCTGGAAGACTCGCGTACAGAAAACCATCACCTTTCACTGCAAGATGTTTATAATTTTTCATCTATATGCTGTTCTTTGCTCAGCAGTAAAATCTGTGAAATACAATGATAGATCATAAAATAATTAAACTGTAAACACATATCTTCAGTCAAAATACTGCTTTTCCATATTTCTTCCTTCTATTAAAAAAAAAAAAAAGCCCTTAATTGCTGATGACAGTCAAGTTGTGTAAAACACAGCAGGGTTAAAACTGAGCAGAAGGGATGGATGTGTGTGTATTGGGGGAGCTTATAATGTTGCCATCACAAAAATAAGTAATACTATGATAGTAAGCTTTGAGGCTTCTGTGGCACTCGACATGAATAGGATCAAGGTAAAAATGTGTATGACAGTAAACTTTAGCTCTCGGGCTTGGGTATTTCTGGGATTACTTTTTTTTTGGTTTTTTTTTGTTTCCCCCCCCCCCCCTGCTCTATAAATCCCTGGAAGACTCTACCGTATTGGCATAACGGAGTGCAGGGTGGGTTTACCTGATGTTACTGCTGGCTTAGGGTACAAATGCTAGCTGCTGCGGTGTTTGCAGTTGTGTTTCTCTTGACTTCTTTTAGACTGCTCTAGTAATAAGCAGTAAGCCATCCAATAGCTGCTCCTCAGCCTGTCTTCTGTACAGTTGTGGGCATCTCTGGTGTTCAGTCCACCCTTGTGGAGCGGGAGGCTTAACCACGCTGGAAGTGGCTCAATCCTGCCCGGGGGCTGGGAGGAGTGTGTGGGCAAGAGATGCCCAGAGCATCCTTCTCCAGAGGCTTTTCCAAGGCATGGGGCAGGGCTGGACAGAGAGCCTGGGGTAGTGCTGCTGCATTTGCTACACAGATTTGCCTTCTGTACCAGACTCTTCTCTCTGGAGAAGGGAGCATGCCACTTTTTTTAATTGTTGCAGACTTCCAAGCCTTTTTTTTCCCTCCTTCAGATTATGTGCCGTAATATGGATCTGCCCGATATAGAATACTGTAGCTCTCTTTTGTGTAAGACAGCAAAATTTTCTCTCTGTTTCTCTTTCTTTCTCTTTCCTCATTTTAATTTGTTTTCTTTGCATTCCAGTCATTTCAAGTAAAATGTTACGTCTTTCCCTTAGTTTTCTTGAAGTTGTATTATTTAAACAAACACTTCTAAACATCTACTCTTAGATTTAAAAGTGCATTCTGTAATACAGCAAAATAAGCTCTTTGAACAAAAGTGGCCAAGCAACTGAAACATCATGCCCTTTTAATAAAAAGTTGCATTGAAAGCTGAGCCAAACGTGAACAGCAGAGAGTTAGTACGTGAGCAGCAAGTGATGCTGACTACAGCAATACTGAAACCAACCCTTCTGTGTCCTTTATTTGTTACTTGAAATTCCCAAAGTCCACTAGCTTTAGACTTTAATGGAAGCCAGAGGGGAAAGGTATATTTACTATACCCATTATCCAATACAAATAATATTGTCAGGTTAGCATATGTATGTTCCTCACTTGTGTTACTTAGTTATAATTAATGTTTACTAATGAAAATACAAGGTCCATTCCCTTTCACCAAGTGTTCTTCAGTACTAGTATTGCTTTTCTGTTATCTGCAGGATTTTTAAAAAGAGTGTCAAGGCAATGTCAGTTGCATTTATTGGGGGGGGGGAGGATTTGCCTTAAAGCATTGATTATGGTTGTGCTTTGTTTGGAGGTAATGAGCTGTAGGAGAATTTTAATATGTGGGTTGCTGCTTAGAGTAAAAAAAAAAAAGTTAAGAAAATATACAGCTAATATTCAAATTTTAAAATATTTCTTTTTCCTCAAAAAGATATTGGAACCTTACAATAACCATAGTAAGTGCCTGCTTGAAAGGAAACCCAAGTTTTCTCAGTGTGTGTTATCATATTGCATGTTGAAATATTTAATCTAAGATATCATAGAAGTGCCTCTTCTGAAAGCTTCTTACTGAGTGGAGCCTTTTGGAGATTTTTTGCTTTGAATGTGTCTGACTCAAACCTCTCAGGATTTTTTTTTTCTTTTTTGTTTTACTGTTTAAAAAAGAGCTTTTTCCCTGGCAAAGTTTGTATTAATAGAATGGGCAGAGAATAATCTATTTTACTGCGTGAACTTGATTCCTCAGCATTACTATTTCTGGCAGTGATTTCTCCAGCTAGCCTACCTGGTAAAGCTTAATGGTGGTTACAACTTTTCTCATTTCCTAGACAAAGATGTTACTGAAATTAGAAATATGAACTCCTGTATTATTTTTCTAAATTTGCTTTATCAAAATTATTTCCAAATGTGACCCCTGCAGTGAAAACTAAGTAAGAACCATTCATATCTAACAGCCTTCTCTATGAAGCAACTGTTGTACACCTGTACACGCTTTTAATATTAAGCCATTTCTATTACCCCATTGATTTCCTTGATCCTTTGGACAATATTATCAGTTTATCTAAGGAGGAAAAAAAATGAAAAATTAAAAAATAGTCTTGTAGAACATGGGTTTGGTCAGGCTTCAGATGTACTATGGAAATTACTAAGTCTAATCTTTACTTTTTGAAGATAAACATTTTTCTTAACACTGGACTGCCGGATATATATTTAGGCCTAGTGTAACTCAGCAAAATTCAGTTGAAGTAAATGCTTATTTGTCTGATTTGTCTTCTGGTAAAATATCTTTTTCTGCGTCTTTCCATTGAATACTTGAATAAAAAGAAATACCTGAAAGTTTCAAAATGCTACATGGATACAGATAGCTGCATATCATACATTTATGTGTGTGTGGTTTTTAAATTAATATTGGGGTGAGCAGAAAATAAAAGACAGACTTCAGTTGCACCTGTAAAAATAAAAATGCTGCTTCTCTGTGAAACTGCATTGCTATATTTTTCTGCGGTACAAGGATACTATCCTTATGTTTTCCTCTGGCGTTATCCGCTTTGGAAAGAAAAATGCACGACAGCCTCAAAATGGCGTTCTCTGTTAGGGAAAGGCAAAGACGAAAGCTGGAATAACATAGTAGTTCCAGCACAAAATGGCCTTTTCCAATAGATTTCCAATAAATTTCTTAGACTGATTAAGGTTTTGGCCATTAACTGGCCAGTAAAATCTGAACACTAATACAGTAAATCTGATATTCCTATAAAAATCTTCCCCTGTATGTACGGGATACACACATGCTCGTATAGCAAATGGGTAAGTATTAAAGCAAAATTGTGTTTTGCAAGTCCCCACAATGAATCTTAAGTATCTATTTTGCTTTCCCCTCTGTGCTGAAAACTCAGAGCACTGCCAGCTGAGTGCTGGAACAACATTTTGGTCTATGTGTGCAGTGCTTTACGAGACAAAATCCCTGATTTTTATGTCAGTCTCCCTGATTGTTTCAGGTCTAGTACAGGAACGAGGTCTTACATTCAGATAGTCAGGGAGCAGTTAGTTAGTTGTACATGTTCTCTGAATGTTGTAGTGATGGGTTGTACGATAATGTTGAAGGGATAAAATTACTGCTGATGTAGTGCTGTTATGAGCAACTTCTTTTTTATAATTCGTACGCTATATTTTAGATATATTAACATTTTTTAAATGACATGTTTATTTGTGTAACTAGAAAAAAAAAATTAGTCCTGAACCATGTCTCCTATGATTTTCCTGCGATAATTCAAATGTAACCCTTTGTTAGTAGTCTTTAGGCTGCATTATTAAAATATGATGATTTCTGTTGAGCAGTATGATGTAAACTGAATATTAATTTAAAGTGTTTAATAGTATTCATACTTACTGGGCTGTTGTAACATGAGACTATAAATGCATACATACACGTACATATCTATCTCGTGTATAGGTGTGCCATATTGCACACAGCACACATGTATGTGTGTGGGCACACACATGCAGAAGAGATGAAGTACGTGATTTTGTTAAAACAGTTGTTGGGGGAAGGGGGAATTGTTTAATTTTCTTACAAATAAATGACGGAAGTAATATGGACTTTAGATGACAACTTTGATTTTGGTATTTGGCTTCAAAAGTTTTTGAAAAGCAGATGTATTTCTAATTGAGTCAGGGAGAGTTCTCTATTTTGAACCAAGTCTCACTGTCCTGTTGCCAAGAGGCAAAAAGTCTCTCTGTCTCTCCCCTTCCCATCCCCGCACAATTTTCTTATTAAGTTACTTGTTTGCACTAGAAAAAACACTGTGCAGTTTTCTTGAAATTTTTGGTGGACCAAGAAGAATTCACTGCATTACATTTCTGTTGATAACATTTTCTGGGAATATAAATTTAAGAGTTGTTGACCTTTTAACATTTCAATGCTTTTATCATCCATCTAAAATCTCCAGTAAAATGCATTTATGCCCTAGGAAAAAATGGTTAAATTTGAAACTTGAAATTTCCATGGATTAGTCACTGATATCCCCTGGGAATTTTCAGTATTCTGAAAAGGAAGTGTTTTTAAGTAACTGAAAAACATAGTTCACTTAGTTAGTCTGGAAGCAGCTTTTCACAGTTCTCCCCTCCCCCCCCCCCCCCTTTTTTTTTTGTGATGCCAGTGTTATCATTCATATTGTACTTGATTAGTGTAGATAGCATAGTAAAATTCCATTGAATGTTTTCCTTATAAGAGTGTTTGTATTGGTTTTGTCAAGTTGTAATAAACTTCATTGAAATAACCTTTATGAAATTATGGCATGCATTTAATCTGCATAGATGCTGATTCATCTTTTAAAAAGCAAAATAAGAAATTATAAAAAATTTTTTTTTTTTCTTTTGCAATAAACTTCTGGTTTGCTGGCAACACCAAAATGACCCTCTCTTTTCAAAAACCATTTTACATGCCATGTAACGTAAAGGTAATATAATGTAAAGGTCTCTTCTTTCTATACGAACAGAAACGGTTCCTTTCAAAGCATGATGCTCTGAGTTGAGGCCTTGCTGCTGCTGCATCTGCTTTGGAGTCCCAGAGCCGTCAGTCCACCACTGCAGCTGCTGGTAGTGGGGCGAGTTTGAACTTCTGCTGATGCACGCTACCTAATGCCCTGCGTTGTTCACAGTCTGTACTTGGGATTGGGGCAGTTGTCCCTTCCAATTTTCTAACATCCTTTCTGTGTATCCTGTCATTTTTGTCAAATGTGAAATGCGTGTGTATAGATCATGGAATGCTGAAATGTATCTCTCTGTGGGAATACATCTTTCTGGACAAAGGAAATACAGAATCACGTGTGTGTGACATTTTGTTTACTGAAACTGAAAAGTAGCAGAATACTGTTAAAGCTGAATATATGTAAATTTAGGCATCCCTTCAAAATGTAAGAAATTAATAATGCAAGTGTGACAACTTTAGTAAGTATAACATGACAGACGGGAAGAAAAAACCCAAATGATTCCCAGGAAGACAGTTCATGGAACACGAATTCTATGAAGTATTGAATTGACGATGGTGTTCTTTTTTCACAACTGTAATTTATACCTGCAACTGATATACAGAATGTAGAAGCCTGTATTATCTGTCCAGATAAATACATCAATACTTGCGGTAGGTTCATTATTCTCTTGACATTATATTTTATTATGATAATGTGTCAATATCGTTCATGTTAAGAATTTTTTTTTTTTTTCAGGAAAAGGGATTTAAATTTACCAGTGCCAATATCACTGGAATATCACACTGTACCAGAGTATATTTTAGATAGCCAAGCTAGACAGATCAATCTAAGAAGCACCCTATGTACTATATATTTTAGTTTTAATGGGCTAAAGAGAAATACTAACTTGAACTGTAAAACTGAAGTTGGCTATATAAAATAGATATGATACTAGTATTCAGCTCATAAACAGATCGTGTCCCTGTGAATTCTGTATCTGCAACCATTTTGGATTAAGTATCTCTGTGTATACTAAATAATTGCAACTCTGCTCTGAATGTGTTGCCATAACGGAGATCCTTTTTTATTTTCTCACAATCTATGCAAAATTTTCATCCTTACTAACACTTCACTACCAAAACACCATTAAGGAATTTCCGTTGTATGTCATTTTTGTTCCTTTGCAATTCACTTTGTTACAGATTGTAGCACTCTGTTTTAATTACAACATAGATACTCTTAATATCACAGAACTTGGTCACTGGACAACTCTTGACTAGTTTAAAAGCCTTTAAGCAATTTACAATATAAAGGTATTTTAATCCCCTTTTAGACCTAAGAAATTTTAAGTTTTCATTACAGATTTCATCATGTCCGTTTGCTTTCTTTTTGCAGCTCATCATTCTCTAAAAATTAACATTTTCACAGTGGGTTATTTACCTTTCTTTTTCTTCCTCCTTTTTTTTTTTAATTTCTCTCACTTCCCCCCCCCCCCCCCCCCTCCATTTTCCCTGTTTCTGCAGGGCATCCAATTTTCCAATTTTAAGCAGACGTGTCCATTTAAATAAACGGAGGGCTGTGTTTTAAAATCCAGTCGCTTGTTTTAACTCTGTGCTCTTAGTGATACCCGGAGAAAAGTATTGCCAGGGGAGAGTATTTCCAGCAGGAGAAGTAGAAGTGTCAGTCACTGCTGAAGGTGCAGAAATATCGGATGGCAAAAACCTCTTAATCTTTTCGCTTGTAAACTTTTGCCTGTGAAGTACAGCGTTTCCCCGGGTGAGTGCCGCCTCCCTGTCTCTAGCAGAGGTAGAAGTGCTGCTGAGGGAGGGAGGGAGGGAGGAGGGAAGGAGGAAAGCCGCAGCTTTTTGCTGTGGTCATGATGAAACAGTGATGACCATTCCCGGCCGTTCAGCCAGCTGACTGCTGCTGCAGCCGGCAACGGGGAAGGTGCTGCCTGCAGTGGGGAGGACTGAGGCCGGCGGGGCGGCCGCTCACCTGCCGCTGGTAGGAGCGGAGCCGGGGCCGGGGCCGGGGCCGGGGCCGGGGCGGCGGCACCTGTGCCGGGCGGCGGGCCGGGCCGGGCCGAGCTGGGCCGGGCCGGGCCGGGCGGGGGGAGCGGCGTGGCGTGGGCTAAGCAGGAAAGAGCAAGAGACAGTGATCCGGAGTGTGGAGCTGTATTGTCTGCTCTCAGCGTGAAGAATAAATTACAGTCTGTCAGAGCATGACTTACCAGTGCCAGGGGAAACTGGCCGTATTGTAAAGTTTAGTTACGTTTTCAGTAAAATGAAATGGTGGTATTTTTTACAGCTGAGGACCTTGCTGCTTATCTGGACATAACACTAGAGGCGACTGTGCCATTGCTTAGGTTCCAGCTTGCACCTCCTTTGCAAACATGTATTTGCAGTTCAGTTAGCCTCCAGGAACGTTGTAGCATATTTATGATAAATAAGCAGAAGCCAGTAGGTAAAGTCTGGTACTGGGCTTTGATTTGCAGCTGTGGATGTAAATTCTCATCAGTAAGCATGGTATATAAGCAAAATGTTAATACCATCCGTTTCAAGCCTACAGCTCTGTACAGTAAAAAAAGAAAAAAAAAAACAGTTGCAAGATAAACAAAATTGTGTCGGTAACACCCTTTAAAAAACTGCTAATGCAATGCACTGCTTAATGCCTCCTTTCTTTAAAAAAAAAAAAAAAGATTAAAAAACAAAACACTTGTCCTACTACCAGAGTTTCATTTGTGGGATACCAGTTCAATGCCAAGTTTGCTATAAAACATAACTGTTACAGTACAGCGTACTGAAGGAAGTGTTTTTGCAAAATTATGTTTTGAAGGGAAGAATGTGGAAGCATATCCTTGTTTAGCTTGCCTTTACAGTTCAGAATCACTTCAAAATTGCCTTTATTTGGTATTTAAATGTTTTTTTTCCCCATAACTTAATACACCACTGATCCATTGCAATTAATGTGAGTTATTTAACAGTAGAATAGAACTTTCCCAAGTAACCTGTACAATGTGTAATTACTGTCCTTTCTATCAAGTGTACCCCAGCTATAATCCCACAGACCACTGTCAGTCCCTTTAGGGAACGATGGACAAGACTATTTTGCTTTTATGTATATTTTTTATTATTATTATTTTTAATCCCTGGAAAGTGTCTTTAAAAAGAAAAGCTCTCTAAATATTAAGTAAAGCTATTCTTGGTGATGTTTTTATAACATGTACTGGAATTATTTTAATGATATGATAAAAAAAATCCAAAAATGTGAATTTACACTTTTCTGGATAGTTTAATCCTAAAAAAGAAATATGTTTGGTTGGATTATTTTTTAAATATCGTGTAGCTGATCATTTTTTATTAAACATTTCTGGAGGCTGTTAGATTAGAAACCACCCCATATTGAAAATGAGCTATATTATTTAGAAAGAAAAAAATCACAAATCTGTTTAGAGCTGACCTTAGTGTTGATGTCTGTATCACATAAAACTGAGAGGAAAGAACAAGAGATACCACTCTGAGTTAAAATATAAGCAAATGAATTTGTGTATAGCAGGAGTATCTATAATGAGTTTCCAATAGACAGAACTTGTGATAAGGGGAAAGAGAGAGGTTATAAAATTATGTAATAGTATAAACTGCGGTGTGAAAATATTGGCTTATTACTATTTACATAATTTGAACTTATTCAGGCATGATGAATCTTAAAATAATTCCTCCACTTCCCTTTCTGGAATTCCATTTCTATTAAGTGAAGCTTACAAGTTGGACTTGACTTAATTGTTTTCCCCTTTCCTGAATCCTTATTTTTTAGTACTGCGGTAACCTGAAGTTAGATGACTTTCAATCTCATTTTACGACTATGGTGACAGATATAATGCATTTATGTATCTCCTTGAAGAAGGATAACTTTCAATGAATGAATCTGAGCCATAATTGTGTAAAGGCGATGCACTTTTAACCCTCCAAATGCACCAGAATTATCCCAGTTATGAGACAGGCAAAATCAGAGATGAAACTCAGCTGTTTTCACGTTTATACAAAAAGTGAGAAAGGAAAGGATAGGTATGGAGAGTAAAGAACAAGGAGATCTGTATTTTTATATAGAAAGTACAAAAATAAATAAGGAGCTAAAAATATAGTGTCTGAGAAAAAAGGGGGAAAGCCATTCAGAAAACATATTAAATGCAAGTAAAACACTATCAGCTAAGCTATTCATGTACTTGAGTCTGATCCTTCCCTAAAAAACAGGTCTGTCTTTTATATTACATTGGCATTAAAAGTTGTTGAATGCACTATCGCATATAATCTCTTTTTTTCTGTGTAGGGTTAACATTCTCATCTGTGCATGTTCTGTTAAAATAAATACTATCATGAATGTCATGCCATTATTTTTAAACAAAAATGATAAGAGTTTTAGCTGGACATTATGGCTGTCTGCTGCTAAGTCTGTTATCCAGGAATTTTGCTGGCTTTTACTTTTTAACCACCCAGAACTTACACATACACATCCTCTGCATGCGCAGTCTGTATGCAATAGATACCAAAGTTATTAGAAGAGGTCAGAATTACTAGGTGTCATTTTACCGAAATAAAAATTTGTGGGAAAGTTACTGTTTAAATATCTTGTCAGCTATGTCCTGATAATCTCTAGTATGCTTTTACTATAGTTCCATAAAAATAAATATTAAAAACATTTTGTGGTTTCACACCATTAAAAAAAAAAAAAGTTGGTAAGGGTAAACCATAAAACATATATTTGGCTTACAAAAGAAATGTTTATTCTCCTCAGAATGCCAGTGGTTGAGCATTTTCTTGAGATTTGAGGCTGGATAAAAATGTGTAATAGAGGTTCCTTAAATATGCCACTGCAGTAGTCGTTCAAGATGTGGCACAGCCAGCCAGTTCCGAGAAACCCACATGTGCCACCCTATACTTTCTAGACTTGGCTAATATTGGGCATTTTAGTGGAGGAAATGGGATTAAAGTCAGGCCTGAAAACAGTGAGATGGGTTTTCAGGTACTTTATGATGTATAGGTAGAAAGTATTTTCCATCAAATACAGTATATACTGTTCTTAGTAGTGCTTGCTTTTGCCAGCCTTACCAGTTAGGCAGAGTACGTACAGCTCTTGGAGTGGCTGTATTACAAGCTATAATACATTGTAAATAGTATGAGGTCTTTGCCACTGTCATTACCACAGCTGATGATTTAAATATGGCATTTTTAAAAATCATGTGAGTTTATGTAAGAAGGAAATGCGTGTTGGAAAAACTCTATGGCTCTAAAGACCCCTGCTCCATTTTGCAGGATAGTGCGTTTTTAAGCAGAAGGTTGGAGAGCAGCCTCTTTGGATGGGATCTGAGAGTTGCAAGGAATAGAAACTCACATCTACCGGTTTTCTTTTTCCGTTGCATTTTTTCTATCACCTCATGATCAATATTTAGAGGAATAAAATATCAATGAATATCTTTTTTCCTGAGGAGTATTCCTGAGGAAAGTCTTAGAAACACATGGTATTGACTTTTCCAATTAGTTGAAACTGCCTAGCTGTTTTAAAAGCACATCAGGGAAGCAGTGATAGCATAAGCAAAATAAATATTAAATGAGAGGGACAACTATGACTTTCCTTAAGTAACCATGTAATCCCTTTTTTCTTGTGGTAACATATTTTCCATAAAGAAGACTCTTCAAGGTTGAATCCTGTACAGTCTCCTTCCCCCCCCTCCCTCCTGCCCCCCCCCCCCCCCCATCATGTAGGGCAAATCAAATGCTTGACAACGTTTTTTGTTAGGAAAGCACATAAAAAAAAATTTTTGAATATACCAATAACAGAAAAAGTATATATATTTTTATTGCAACAAGGAGATTTCATTGGTTGAGTGAAATGGCGAGATGTGACGCAAAAGGACACTTGGACGGGTAGAAATGCTGATGTATGCCAAAGCAGGCGTACCAAGAAATGCTGTTGCTATGAGAGAAAGAGAGGGAGAGAGAGGGAGATCGTGAGAGAGCAAGTTGTGGAGGCCTTATTTTTTCCTTTTTGGCTTATAGCAGAGAGACTGCAACATCTCCAGTTTCTAGCAGGGAGGGTTTAGAAGCTTTCGGTGGGTATTTTCATTAGACTGAGCATGTAGGGGGGGAGGAAGACAGGAGAGATGCAGGTCACCTTAGAGTACAAAAGCAATTGGAAAGTAGGAGGCTGTATATACTAAGCCAATGATCTGTGCTATGATAGATATACAAATTAGTACGACAGATGAAGCAGCTTAGCTCATTATCCACCTGATGGTATTAAGACTTACAGTTCAAAATTACAAAATTAAAATGCGCACACACACAGACACAGACAGACAGACATTTATAATGACCCCACCTTTTCAGCTTATGAATTATCCAGCTGGGATACCGACGTCTCTTGTGTAACATTCTTAAAGAGCTGCAATAAATTCACCTTGTGAGTCCATTAGCCAGAAAAGGGGGAAAATAATTTGCAGGAAATTTTTTTTTGTCTCTCTTCTTCGGCAAGGGGGAAAAAAGTTTGTGCTATGAACTTAGGCTAGCAGCTTCTGGAACGTGAGCCAAAAGGGGCAGGAAGTTGTTTTACAATAGCGTTACAGTGATCTGCCACAAATGGAAAAAGCCAAATGTTGGACTCGGCAAAGAGAAAAAATATCCTTCTCCCCCTCGTTTCCCTCCTTTTGCCCCTTCGGAGAGGAAAAGAGAAAGGAACGTTGAGCGAGAGGTTCTTTTTTAATTACTTCTCCTAAGTAATGGAAAGATTATCGTACTTGCATATTCCATGGCAAGCACGAGGGAAAGAAGTATCAAAGGGACGTTTAAAAAAATGCACTTGGTAACTAGCAACGGGACTTTTGGCACAATTCCTTGAGTTTGCTTGAGGTTATGGAGGGGGGATGGGAAGAAGAAAAGCAAGTCGACGCAGTACGTTTTCTTTAAAGAAGGGGAGGGGGAATGGAGGAGAAACTATATAAAACTTTTTTTTGAAGGAAATGTGTGCTGATCCTCTGAAGCTGAATCCTCAGGCATTTGTGGCCCGTCTTTGCAGTCCGATATGTTTTTTTGTGAGTGTGTGTAAGCGCTCTCAATCAAACAGCAATCATGGCAGCTGTTTTTCTTCCAGCACAGCAGTTGAGCTGTCTCGCCCAAATGCTTATCAGCTTTTGACTCGGTGCCAAGATAGTTATAAGGGCCAAGCAGCCTGAGCTTGGCTGTGCAGCTGGTTTAGAAGTAAGGGCATGAGAAAACAAAATCACGAAGTTTTTTTGTCACATATTTACTTTTTCAAATACCCATTTTCAGCTCTGCGGGTTTGGGGGGTTTTAGGTTTTTTTTTTTTGGTGTGTGTGCAGCAGTTTCGTGGTCCTTGCGGACTGCTTTGCTACCGAGAGACGTCTAGGTATGTGTAAATATAAAGAGGAGCCCTCCTCTCTCCGTTTTAATCCTGGAAGATACTTCCGTAGGACCTCCCCCCCCCCCCCCCCCGGCTTCATTAGCCGCACTGCACTGTCACGCAATATGCCCTAGCGTGGGTGCATTTACATTGCGGTGCACCGCCTTGCCTTGCCTTGCCTTGCCTTGCCTTGCCTGCCTGGGTCCCCCCCCGGCAGGGCCGTCCCCACGCTAACCCCCGGGCCGGCCGGCCGGGAGCGGCAGCGGCAGCCGGAGGCAGCGGCAGCGGCCGCCGCGGCGGGGGGCGCCGCAGAGCCCGGAGCGGGTGTCGCGGCGCGGCCGGGCGCTCGGTTCCCTGCGGGGTGCGGGCGGGCTGCGCGTCGCCCTGTCTCTCTGCCTGCGTATGATGAAAACGAGCCTGCTCACGCAGGGCCGTGCCTCTCTTTCATCATCAGCTCTAGCCTTCTGCGTTTCGCTAGCTCACGTCCTCCTCCTCCTCCTCCTCCTCCTCCTCCTTAGCCAGATTGCTCCAGTCGCTCACAAGGGGGAGGCTGGACTCTGGAAGAAAAAAAAAAAAAAAAAAAAAAAAAAAAAAAGGTTGCTGCCGCTGCTGCTCGCATTCCTGCTGCAAGGGCCTCCCCTTCAGACGGCCTTTGCCAGAGCAGAACTTTTAAAAACGCTGCAAATAGGATCTTCTTTTTCCTCTGCTTTATTTAACCCTCCTCTCCCACCGTTTAAGAACGGGGCTCATTTTCCGTCTCTCCTGCGCTGTGCTCGGCTGTACTGTATATCGCAATGTTGAGGTTAAAGCTCCAAGTATTTTCCCCTCCGCTGATCCTTTTCTCTCTCTCCCCCCTCTCTCTCTTCTTCCTCCGTTAAAGAAATTGATTTCTTTGACCGAGCAGTGAATCGGGCTTTGCTAGTTTGTATGCTGTGAGAATGAAGGCTTTTATTTGTGATTTTTCTCCCCCGAGTGTCAGTGCACAGTGCTGCTTATGGAACAAGCCTCTCGCTCTCGCTGGCTTTCTTTCTCTTTAATAGAAATATATTTTTAATGGCTTTAGGTATCTGCGCCATGTGAAACAGGGCGGATGATATCCCTTCAAACCCCTTGTAATTTGACCATGGCTGAAATGGAAATATTGGGGGGGGGGGGGGGGGGGAGGCAGGGGGCTGGGTGTGGGGTAGGGGGTGCACAGGCTGTTTCGTCCTTGCAAACCTCTCCCCCCTCTTTCTCTGCTGAGGAGGGAAAAGGGGATGTGCAGTAAAATGCCGTCTCTGGGACAGGTGCCAGCTCCTAGACAAAAGAAGTAAAATAGGCGGTAAAGAGGGACGGGGGGACGACGACGGGGGGGGGTGGGGGGGGGCAATTAATAGCCAACAAAAATAGGAATCGAAAATCTCCGAGAGGCAGCACTGGCGAAAGTGATGGTGCCTAACTGGCCTTTTTGCCGAATATTTTCTTAGCGATGGGTGGAAAAGAGAAAGTTGCGGCATAGTTTTTATTCTCGTCTTCTCTGCAGACGTTTGAAAGCGTGAAGGGAGGGTGGAGGGTGCCTTTTTTTCTTTTTTTTTTTTTTTTCTTCTTTTCCCTCCTTTCTACTGAATTATTCATAGTGTCAGTGGTGAAGCCAGGACTATTAGCATGCATCAGACATGCTGTTTGTCTGTTTGCTAACATTCTTCATTCAAGACTTGTTAACTACCAGACAAGCTTAACACGCTTCTTTTTTTTTTTTTTTTTTCCCCTCCCCTCCTCTCTCCCTCCGTCTCTCTCTCTCCCCCTCTTCCCTCCCTCCCTCCCCTCACTTCTCCCTTCCCTTCCCTTCCTTCCCTCCCTTTCATGCCACCCCTCGCAGCCGCCCATTGTTGCTGCCGGGCGCTGGCAGCCGGGGGCAGTTGTGGCAGGGGAGCGGGCGGAGGAGAAGCCGGCGCCGGTTGCTAGGTAAGGACCGCCTTCCCCTCCTCTCCCAGGCCTGCATGCACTTGCAAGGGCGAGAAATGCCACAGAGCTCGCTCAGTGCCTTCTGCCTGCTTTTCCAGGAGACTGCAGAGCTGCAAGGTGAACACCACCACCACCACCATCATCATCATCACCACCACCACCACCACCACCACCACCACATCGGCGGCTCCCCGAGGCTGGCTTCTCGCCCTGCGCAGGGTAAGCTGCTTTCCCATCGCTTCCCTGCTCCCCCCTTGACGTGCACCAGCATTTTGTGTTTATGTACCGCTACGATGGCGTGAGCGGCGGGTAATTACCAAGTAGGAAAATTAAGTTTCAGAAACTACGTGGGTATCGGCAAATTGGCTCGCGTCTGCCTATTAATTTATTATTAACCAGTAGTACGTTATCAGCCCAGCGAGGTTTAGGCTCATTCGGGATGATCGCTTGCTGGCTATTAGGGATGTGATATACTAATATTTGCTATTGTTGCTATTTTTTAGGTTCTCTTCTCCCTCTCTATCAAGTCTGCCCCTCCCTTCGCTAGTCTGTTTAAAACCAGCAAGCTTCATTTTCTTAGCAGACAAAGGTCGATCACAGCTTTTATTTCTGAATGCAAATGTTCTAGGACTTGTGCCAGTCTTGCCTTCATTGATTACAATATAGCTTCTTTCTTGAATGGCATTCCATCCCCCAACCCTTTAAAAAAAAAAAAAAAAAAAAAAAGAAGGAAGCTCAAGAAAAGAAACAAACAAAGTTGGGCGGTGCAAGTTTTTTGTATTTATTTAATATTTCAGTACGTTTGAAACATTATTAAACATCCGTATGCAGAGCAATTCTAACGCAGCTGCTAACAAGTACCTAGGGTTTTATGCCATTTGTGTGTGTATACACGAGGGTACGTGCTCGCATTTCTCAACTAATATTTTTTAAGGTAACTGTGATGTTCTTCAGTAATTGTATCTCATCACAATTACGCTTCCTGATTGTCTTAGCAACGTGAATTTGGACATAAATATTTTCAGGGTTCATATTTACATTTTATAATACCTGGAATTGTTCAGGATTAGTTTACAATTATCATTTTATCAGATATTTTTAAAATACTATTTTTGATGGCCTTTAAAGGTCCATAAGTGCCGTAAGTGTATTTTCTTCTTTATCTTTTACGTGCGCGCACGGGCACATGCTCATGCACACTCCCACTCTCTTTCTCTTGCTCTTCGGGTGTTAATGCAGGAATTTATTTTAAGTATAATACTTAAATATTAGAGTAATGCCATTTATAGATCAAAGTAGCATGTGGATATAGAGGTACTGAGTTAGGCACAATTTGGCAGATGGTTATACACTTAAGATTTATTACTACTATGAAATTGCCAGACCTATTATAATACTTACTTTCTATTCTTTATATAGACAACTGCATGTGTAAATTAAAGTATCTGGAAGTAAATATATTTTAAAAACACTTTATGAGAAAACTAGTCCTTTCATATATATTTGTAAAACAAAATGCTTTCCTCTACACTGAAAAAATGGGATTCTTATGTAAAATATTTTTTCCCTTTAATTTTATTTATATCCAGGAATTAAAGTAAATAAGAAAACCAAGTACTTTGGGTTTTTTTCTCTCCAAACCCCACTCCCCTGAAAATAATTAGAAAATACCTAGTGACTTGTACAAAACCAGTTTTAATTCAGGTCATTGACAGCACTGTATCAAAACCATCTCCGTATTGGCATTGCATTTGAACTGTTTTATGGCAACATAAACTGAAAAACAACTCATAACTTTAAGTAGTAAAGCAGTATTTATTGGCCGATCAAGCTCAAAGTAAGTAGAGAATGTTTTAGTGAACTGTGCAGATTAGGAAAGGAATTTAGGAACGTATGGCTTGGTGATAGCTAGTTAAAATAATTTCTTCAAAGTACTTTTTAGAGGCCTGTAGTAGCTGCACAGTACAATGCAAATAAAATATTAGTTGAGGGTCTTAACTTGTAGTCGTCGTTATAAAATCACAAACTGCTGAACACTCCTCACTGAGAAATTTCAGAGTACTCAATGATATTGCTCCTAATGATGCTGTTTATCTAAAGAGGATTTCTTTTTCATAGATTGTAATACTTGTCGGGGTTGTTTTGTTGCTGAGGACTAGCACTTAAAGGAATATAAAATTGCTTCTGGTGTATTAGTTCATTATTTTGTGGTGGCTTGCTAGAAATGATCTCTGTGAAAGTAGAAGAAGCAGGATTGCCTTATTACTGGTTTATTTCACAGTGAGGATTTCTATAAGCATGCTGAAAATGAACATAGCAGTGCATAAAGATCACGTGTATGTTAATTGAAGAAGGATTAAAATCCGTTCATGAGATTGGTGAATCCCAGGTTTTAAATTTAAAATTAATTTTAGTCTGTAACTTGAAATATAACTGCTGATAGAAATATTCAGCCCCTCAGATGAATGCCTTCAGGAATTATGCACATGAGCTAGACCATTTACATTTTGAAAGTGTTTTGTGTTGGACTGCCAAGATTTTCGTACAAAATGTTTGGTGCATGGAATGAAAAATTAAAAGCATAGACAATACTTTGCTTAATTAAAAGAAATTTTGTATAGCTGGCGAGGATGAAGTTTTGCATATTTTCAGATAATAATTGAGGGAATCGCAGTGAAAATAATCTGAGATGCACTGGTTTTGCTCCAAACTCCATCTTTCTCCCCCACCCCCATCCTCCAAATGGATTTTTATCCTCCAAAAGGATATTTAAGGTGTTGCCGATAAATGAACAGTCTACTCTTAAACTCCCACCTATCTTGGCTAAAAATATGGCTTTTACCAAATGATACTAACGCAGAGAAAGCGGGGAACATGAGGGAAAGGTACATATGTTCTAGGCCTGTGAGTAATACAGAGTGCTCAACAGAGAGCACTGTTACGTGCAAGGCAGAGAGCAGCTTGCAATGAAGCAAGAGGAGCGTAGTCCACAGCATTTAACACAAATAGGTGGGTTACGATGTGATGGTTACTTTCACAGATAATAAATGGGACGTGTGGCGTCCTTATTCAGGCTCAACTTTTTGAAGTTAATTGGAATTTTGCCTGGATGAATGCTGCCAGGTTTGGATCAGGTTAAGGGAGATTTTATTGTGGGTAGAGGAGAGGGAAAAGGGAGGAGGTGGAGAGAAGAAAGGGAAAGGGAATGGAGCAGGAGTTACCACTTTCAGATGTGGGTGCAGTCCAGAGTTCTCATCTTCGTTGAATATAGAAGATAACATAAAACTCGAAGGCTGGATTATATTTTGTATGGCTGTATAGGTACAGCACTGTGTTCTCCTAGTACGTGCCAAGTATTTATAAACATTTTGTAGCAGCTAAGGAGAAATAAAAGGAGGAGTGGAAGGAATGCCTTGTTTCATCCAGATTTCTTTTGAAAAAAGATTTTTTGGGGGGCGAGGGGGTCATAGTTCACATCCACTCGGTGTTTCAGCAGCTCCCTTGCAGGCAGAATGGTTTCACTGTAATTGGCCTTCGTCCAGGTGCCACATAGTCCTGTGGCGTGATAAACCTCGGCAGGGCCTTCTACCTCGTACGGCAGCGTTCCAGGTCTCCTGTGCACATGGGTGCTCAGGGCATGGGCAGGCCTGTGATCATGACACCTTCCCTCAAGAAAATGGAAATGCGCTCTAATTAGGCATTTTTCCTACTAACTGCATCAGTCACTCTCAGCTTGAAACAGGTGCAGATAATCAGCCCTCCCTCCTTCTCCCCCCGCAATGGTGGCTGTCGTGGAGGTCTAATATATATAACAAAGCCATACTGCCATACAGTTTTAATTTTGATTTATGGTGCCTGTACCTTTCTGAGAAGAAAAAAAAAATTAGAAATATGATTGCATGTCTTTGTTTCTCAAATAAGACATACTGTAGAACATGTTTCTTTGTAGCTACATACGTGTTCATATAGGGTGTGTGCTTGCACAATGCATTTGATTTTTGCAAAGATAGGTATTCATTTGTTCAGTATGTATGCAGCTGGCTAGACTTATGATTGCAGCCAGAAGACAAAAAGTTGAAATCCCTGTAGCCAGCACAATAGACATTCGTAAGTAGAGTGATCCCAGTAGATATAAAATGGCGGGGTAGATGTTTTCAAGTGCACACGCACTTCTGCAAGTCCTGAGTTTATACTACTGTAAACTGTACTGTCTGTGCAAATCTGTACTTGTTTATGCATTTGACTCCGTGCCTGATCCACAACAGGATGAATTCTGTTGAGTTTGATGGGCTTTGGAGCAATCCCCCTCTACCCAGACATTCACTAACGTAGTATGTGTGCACATTTGTGGAATCACTAATAAATCTGGCCTGTAACTTCTCACTAGCGAGCAAACCAATTTGTGATTTTTTCGAGGAACGATGCAGAACATCATCCACAGCTATTCCTACACTCACATAGAATATTTTAAATCTCCTAGTGACCCCAGTACTAGTAGGATTTCATTAAAATTTGACTTATGATCTCCAAAACAGAACATAATTCTGTTTAAGATGCTTTGATTTGTAGGTGGATGTGCAGGAATAAAATGCCCAGAATCAGGCCCTTCGCAGCCTGTCTTTTAAAAATATATACCATCAAATATAAGATCTCATCTTTTTGGGTTGCCTTTTGTAAAAACAGTCGTTTTTTCACTACAGATTAGTGTTAGTGTTACCAGTTGTTTAGTAGTTGTACACTCTTCCCTCTTGCATGCGTTTGAAATTTGCTGTGCCGTACCTCTGGAAACAAAGGATCTGATCCAAAGGCTTCTGAAGGCGACAGGGGTTTTTCCATCGACTTCAAATGGGATTTGGATTAAGCCTATATACATAATAGTTTGCAATAATGATCTGACTGCTATAGTGGTTTTCAGGGTCTTCCACAAAACTTTTCAAAACTCTCATAAAAATTGTCCAGGCATGATCCTCCAAAATACATGTCTAAGCATTGATCATATTCTGTTGTTTTGCTTTAAAAAAGGGGGGGAGCCTCCAAAGAGCTTCATCTCACTGATGCTCCAAATGAGAGTTTTATGAATAAAAAAAGAGTGAATGTTGGTTCCATATTTGGTATGTAGTTGATGCATTACCTTATGCATTCTTTATTTAAATTAGGCAGTCTTTTTGGAAAGAGTCTGTAGATTTAAGATGGCAATGCACTACTTATTTATTTTTATACACGTAAGTTTAAATTAACCTCAACCGTTGTATCCTGTTATCTGCCAAGGAAAACATTTAGCTCCTGTCCAATCTCTCTGGAGTTTCAAAGTGATTTGCTCTTTTCAAACTTGTTAAAACACAAATAGAAAAGTAAATTGCTTTGGATACCGATTGAAGATTTTACAAAGGGGAAGGAAGAGGAGCTAAGGAAAAATGAATTTATTATTATAATAACCAATATACCTTTATTAAATATTAATTAAGTCATCATTTTCTGTAGCCTTTGATTGATTGTGTTTGAATTGCTGACTGATATTTTGCAACACTTTAAATCTGAGGTACACTTAGCATGTTGCCCATGTGTTCAGATACCTGCATACAGATGTGTTTACTGTGGCACTCATTCAGCTCCTGAAATTCTTTTGTCAATGTAAGTGGACATTTCCAGAAGGAGAAGGCAGCTTCAATTTTAATAATAAAAGAGTTCATGTGCTTTTATAACTACAGACACAAATATTTTTAGAATGCCAAATTAGGAAAAATAGCATTATTTGAAACTGCTCTTGTTTTCTTTATTTTTCTCTATTTTATTCTTTCTTGTTTTAGGTAATTTCAAAAATAGAAAAGTACACTGGAAACAGTTGATCTCGGGAGCTAGAAAACAAGAAGCAGCACCATCCAGTCTATTTATTTTAATGCTGGGGGGGGGAGACGACACGACGACACAGTGGCACTGAGTAGCTTAGAGAAATCCGTGATGGCGTTTTTGTGTTTTACAACCATGGTAGGCCAAGATACTTCACACTGAAGTTAATTCATCAGAGAGAGAGGTCAGTTTGGGGTTTCTGTATAGGTGATACACTTAATACTGATTTTTCGACATGAGTTACATTGTTCTTTCTAATACGTTGCTCACAGTAACTGGTCTTGCAGAATTGCAATAGGGTAGGTGATAGAAGAGACTTTGTTCTGGCCAGAAGGTAAAGCTGTAGAAGAATTAATTTACATTTTCATCTGCAAGATGCAATAACTGTAAAGAAGTTACAAATATTGACAGTGTTTTTAGATGGGCAGTTACTTGTTTCAGTTCAGGAAGTACTGAGTTCGTCAACACAAAGCTTTGACATGGACTTTTAAATGCATTGGCAATCTTTTCAGAATTAGTCTTGCTTTTTATTGGAATTCAGTGTGCAAAAGGGTAGGAAAGCTATTTGATTGCATCCAAGAGATTTTGATCATTGTATTTGTTTTGCTACCCATACACAAAGAGCTCTGGTGTATTTACTTCTACATTTGTATATACAGCAAGTATTATTTTCAAAAGATTTTACTCTTCGATAAATCATTCTTTTTTTTCCTCTTTTTTGATATTTATTTTTCTCTCTGGTTGTGGACTTTTTTTTTTTTTTTTTTAAAGAAAGGAGAGTTCTCATGATATTTTTGTTACCTTTGGCAGATGAGATGTATTTTCTTATTTGTCTATAGGAAACAAAATAGTATATCCAGTCCTGACTGAGTGGAAAGTCTCCCACAGATATCAGAGAGTTTTGGGTTATACTCTCAAACCAAAGTAACACTAATTTAAAAACCTGATACAGGAAGCCTGAACTCAAATGACTCTTAAAGTGCATTTAAAGAGCGCTACATTCTGCATGACCTTATGGACTTATGCATACCTTCTTACTTTGTCTAATTTAAACCAAGGAGTGTCAGAGTCTTGTTTTAAGGGACACAGCATTGATATTCTTACTACTGCAGCATGCATTTATGAATTGCAGGGTGCGTGGGAAGGAACTGATCATATTATCCCAAAATGGATGGAAACTCTGTTACAGGCCCAAAGGGCATACACATATAAATTTTGCTGCGGGGGTTTTGGTTTTGCCATCATGGGGTTTGGTTTTGTTTTTAATGCAGTGTGAAATATAGGGGTTTTTTTGTTGCTTGGTTATTATGTGAATAAACCATTTACATCTTTAAATCTATTTTTATTAGTAACCATTTTTTTAAAATAGTTTTCCAACTCAGTCTGTTATGAAGATAGTTAGTTACCAGTTTTTTAATGGAAGGTTATACATTTCTCATTCTATAATTATTATAGAAGGAGGAATTAACATGATCACATGGAAATTTTGTTTCTTAAATGGAGATTTACATTGATGGATTGAAGGTTTAAGGTGCAGATTTACATTTAAATTACATATTACATGACATTTACATTTTAAATTATACTAAAACAATTATTTCTACTGTCTCCTTGGTGCCTTCTGAATGTCTCTCTAAAATTATTTCATTTAAAGTATAACCCACTCTACAATATGTATGTTTCACGTATGAGATCAGAGTATTTTTTGTATGGATACACTCCTATTTGGTGTAAATAAAAATGAAGTTGAACATGTAATATTCACACGTACACATTTAAGATGCTATTTAGTACTTTATTTAGAGTGGCAATTACTTTCTTCTCTATAACATAAAATGCTCTCAGGGGGTTGTGTTCAGCAGGATAAAAACGGTATCCATCAGGGTGTTGTATTTTTTGCCCCAAAATGCTTTCAGGAGTCAAAACTTAGTCTTGCTTAAGGCAAGCAGGTAAGGACTAGCACTTGGCTGCAGATACAGCCAGCAGGGAACAAGGTGGCCTAGAGTTTCTAGAAAAAGAGGACTGATTTGGGAGAGAAAAGCAAACTGAAAGGTGGTTGTGCCTGTTGTAAAGAGTGGGCCAGTGTGGAAGTCAGGAGTGACAACAAAATAGTTGTTACTTTATGAAGATACTTCCATGCTTATGGAAGGTACTGGATGCGCATATATATATATGTACTTGCTGGTGAATATTTCTTCAGTCTGTGACACTGCAGTCCACATCTTGCAATCAGTTTTAGCAAGTTGAAGGAACTTAAAGTATGAGCATAATTCTCTTCCCAAAATAGATTTCTTTACACTGTTGGTTGGATATGGCAGTTTTGCACCCATATAAGGTTCTGGGTTGGACACAGGAGCACTAAAATTCCATTATTGTCAAAATAATTGCTGCAAGCCTTTTAACTTTCGATGCCTGCCGAGCTGAATACGTGAAAGAGTACACACCCGCCTGGTAGTGGACTGAACTTCACCTGGAAAAGGGTGAGTGAGCCAGTATCAAATCCCTGAGTTTTGTAACTTCTCTTGTCATCCGTGTATTCCTCCTGAGATACAATCTAACCTAAAATACAGATTAATTGAAGGTTCAGCAGGAAGAGCTAACAAGCTTTTCAATCTGGGAAAAACCAGGCCTACTCCTTAACTGTGTAAATTAGTGTTAAAGTTGCAAATAGTGGAAGAACAAATAGCAAAGTCTCACAAATCAATTAACATCAAGAGATCAAGCTGAAATTGCAGACTTCGTTACAGCTCTGTATGAGTATTTTTGAAAAACGCTTGTAATGAAAAGCTTTATCCAGGTGATCAATGGCTGTTTCACATCGCTGTCTAGTGGGTATTACTTCTAATGGCAATTAAAAAAAGCCATTCTTCACAGAGTGAATTTCACCTCTTTGCAGATGACTAGTTCAAGGCCTGCATAGAGTTGAAGTCCCACTCAAACCACTTCAGACAGCACACAGCTTTTTTATGTCCTTTATGTACTGTGAACTACTGCTGTAGAAGCCACTGGGAGAAATATTGGGTACAAAGAATAATTTTTATTGTGCCACTGAAATCAATGGTGTTAATTCTTTGTGATCAATATAATCTGCAGTCCCAAGAGTTTGTCTAATTACTCTTCTATCCTTTAATATAATATCCTTTAATTTGTAAATTATGTATCTTGGACATGCTATTGTCCAGAAATGAGGCCTTGATGAAGTATTTGTATGTGGGAGTCATGGTGCCCTCATCTGGAAAAATGAGTAAGAAGTTGAGAGATTCTTTTACACTCAGTCTTGGGTGTAACAGTAAGGGCCTGTTCAAGTTTCCTCCTCCTCCTCTGCCTCAGCACCTCCCCTTGTAAGCTGGAGATAACTCTTGACGTTGTCCACGAGATTTCTTCTGTGAGAAACAGTTGATGTCTGAATAAATCGTGTACAACATACACATGGAAAACACTGAGCTGAGAAGGGAGAAGTTGTGAACAGTTTTGAAATGCAGTGCCTGCAGAATTCGAGGGGTTAAATACTGCTTTGCACAGGGTGGCATCTCATAGTCTAGATCTGTGTTGCAGCTGCTATTGTAGTCCTTGACATCCTTTGAATGGAGACTTTCACTTACAGCTTTAGGAGGCAACTCGTCTGCCTTCCAGATTTTGGTAGTATTCTCTACCAAAGTGGAAGGTTATGTGTTCTCTTGCTTACTTGCCATTAGGCTTCTTTCATCACCACCATCTTGTAAATTAGTCGTTCTGTTTTATGCCTTCATAAGTAATAGGAGAGATTGCAACACACACAACGTCGGCATGGATATACCCCAAATCAAAGTCTAAGTCTGATCAGAACAGCTCAATAGAAAGATGCTGTGAAATTGCCTGGTCTGTTGCCCTTCCAGTTTAGGATTCTGCTGTACAAGTAATTAAAATCCAGTGTGTTGATAGCATCTTAAGTTTGTGTGTGGAAATTAATTAGATCATTGACAAAAAAAAAAGCAAAACCCCAAACATTTACAGAATACAAAACAATGACCATGGAAACTAAAACTTACAAATCATAACATTTTATGTGCTCTGTGCAGAATGGAAAACTGGGAGGGAACTTTTTAAAATACAGACACTGGCATATTTTAAATCTTTTGTTTGCTGACTTTTTTCTCTGATAATTCCATTCTTTTTATCCTACTGCTTGCCTGAATGTAGTTGAGTTTAGGATTTATTTCTTTTTACAGCAACCTATCCTCTGTTTGTACTAAGAGCTTAGTTTCTAGAAGACAGGCAAGTGTGCCTGCTTCATGCAGCATTGGCATTGTGGAGCAAATTACAGTCAGCTCAAGTGAGCAGGCTTTCTCGGTCACCCTGTCTACAATTTTCATTCTCATCAAGGGCACAGCTACACTGGAGAGTGCCCCAGACACACACGTGATGCACAGAGTTGGGAAGCAGGCGAGGATTTGTCTGAGCGCAGAGAGCCACACTGGTTCCACCATGTGGACAGCTTCAAGCCAGCTAAAGCTGTACTGCTTCAGTTACTGCAGAAGGCCAACTGTGTTTTAATGAATACGGTAAAAACGGTTTGTTTGGTTTTTTCCTACATTTTTAATAAGTGTGCCTGTGACAATTGAATCCTGCAGATGCTCATGCATAGGACTTACTTTTGCACCCAGTGGTAGTCCCAGACTGTGTTGCTTCCATATCCTCTCCCCCTCCTACCACCGCTTCCCCTCTCCTCCCACCTGCAGCTGGTAAGGGCTGTGTGAAAAACAGTGCTTTGAACCAAAAGTGAAAATACAGGAGACCTACAGCCAGAGTTTTCTGAAATGTTTCCTAGTAATCCTCTGCCCAGTTTGAGAGCTTTATAGCCTGGTTGTTAATGGTGCTGAAAATCTTTGGGTGAGTGCTGCCAGGCCCCAAGTATGTTCTAATGCTTGCGTTTAGGTGTCTCCAGCTGGCTCGTGAGTGCTTCTGGTAACCTGTCTTCTTCCATTCTCATTACCTGTGGTGTGAGAACACTTCCAATCCAAGCTGTGTGTAGGTGTCCTGAGCACCAAGGAGTGTGAGCTAGCCAGGGTAGGCGGTTTCCCCCTTCAGGTTACAGTATCGTTTGAGATCAAGCGGAAGAAATTAGTGTGATAAACCTGAGGAGAAAAGGAGAAGGGACAAATGTTCTAGGTTGGACTGTTTAGCTGGGCAGGGTCTGTAACTATTGAAACGGAGTAGGTGCTCCAGTTTTTTTCATGCTGTTTGCACAAAACTTCAGAACTTCTGTGTTTGATTTTTGGAGTTTCACCACTTTTTCTTTCTTTACTCTTTAGGTCAATTCACATCCAGTCTTTCCAAAATTACTGGTAGGCAAGGCTATGGTTCCAAGAATTGTTTTGGCTTGGGCATCTCCTGTGTAGCAGCACCTCAGCTGCTGCCTTTGCCTGATGCTCAGATCAGAGAGGAAAACAAAATGAGAAGTTCCCCTTTCCTTCAACTTGGTAAATGGTATGCTCAACATGATGAGCAAGTTTCAGCACACTGAAGCGAAGACCCGGGAACTCGTTGTATCATAGACAAACTGACGTGTTTTGAATGCACTTCTTGAGAAACAGAGGTGTTGATTGCTCCAGGAGTTCACTGTCAGAGATAATGAGATCTGCAACTACATTAGAAATCTTCGTTAGGAAGAAAATCAATAGTAAAACAATGTTTCAATCTGTGGTCTCAGTAAGTAATTTACTTTTTAAAATCTAATTCTTCTCAGAGGTGAAAACGTTTCTGTTGGTGTTCTATTGAAACACAGTAGTTGAATAGTAAGTCAGTGTTGGGAAGATTTTTGTTTTGTTTTTGTAAGAAGCCTTTCCAATAACTCCCCAAATTCTTCACAGCTATTTTCTTTATCTCTGATTTAAAAAAATAAAGTGGAATTTTTACAAGATACATTTTAATTTTACCTCGCAATCAGTAAAAGGTTCCTCTTTAGCATGGAACATACACATTACAGAATGTGTTTAGCTGGAAGCCAATTTTTATTTGAGTATATATTTTATGAATAAATTACTATTATTGCTTATTCTTACTGTGGATGTACTGCTGCAAATAATGCCGCGACTTGTACCTCTGTAGAAGTTTTGCAAAGAGTAACACCATGAGGCATTAATCTCCCTAAAAATATCTGGGCACTGAAAAACAGTAATGACATAAAAAATTTTTTTTTTGAGAAACAGAAAAATGAAGACAGCTGGGTGAAACATGTCTTTCTGTTGATTTAAGAGTTCGTATTTTATTTTGTCTAGCAATCAAGATGCATTTTTTTCTTTTTAGGAAATAAAAATGCATCATTTTGACTTCCAATTTGAAAAAACAGAGTCCCCAAGTTTGCATATTCCACACGCTTTAATTTGTCACTAGAATTTTAATTTTGCATTTGTATGTCATATTTTACATTTAAATTTTGATGCTGAAATCAATTGCTCTTGTAAATTATTCTTTAAAAAGGAGAAAAAGATATCTTTCAGTTCAGATACGTAAACGACTCTGTGGCTTCTTCTGGTGAAAGAAAAAGCACGATACCTTCTGTAATTGCAGCATCAGACCCTGAGTAGTTGTGTCTGTAGTAGCATTGCATTAGTGCAAACATTGCCGGCGCTGTACTTCTTAGCAGGCTTCTGTTGTGTCAAAAGGTGAGAGAGGCTTCTATAAATAACTGTGATTGATTGTATTGTAGCTAATGATTTTTTTGGAGTTACTACAGAAGTCGGTATGCTTTGGGTTTTTTTTCTTCCATCTTAAATAGCATGCAATGCTATGCCATTTAGTATACCTTTATTTAATTTGTCTCATCTGTGACAGTCTCTTCTAAAGAGCTCAAGCTTTAGATTAAAATGTAGTTCTCGGGCAGAAAGAAACTGCAGTAAAAGTAGTTGTACTACTAGTTCATCCTATGATTAATAGCAAGACTTGCTTAGAAGTTAGTCTTTGATTTCCTCTGTTTAATTGTAGCCCTAAGTGAAATGGGTTTTTGATTTATAGAAAATGCAAAATTGGGTACAGAAAGTTTTAAATTACAGTAACAGTAAAAAATTTCCCACAATAATCATCCCATATTGTTTCAATTCAAAAGAGCTAAGGCTTGATTTGTGTGGGAAAGAACCCATAGCAGCCAAGTTCCACATTTGAAACTGGGGAGAGGGGAGGATCAATTACCCTCTTTTGAGGGTATAAAAATATGCCTGAACTTCACTATGTAATACTTTTATCATATATTCCCTCTCTGGAAGGGTGCATGCTAATTAATTAATTTAGAATAGCTATTTTCTTACATGGATACCATGTAAAAGTAAGTAGAAAAAATTTGTTAGGACATACAAGAACATTGGCAAAAAAGGCAGAAGCTTTAGGAAGAGCGATGGCTTGTAATCATGATTGAAAATGAACCTCTTTTTTTTTTTTTAATACATTTGCATTATACAGAATGGTTCAGTATACTGTTAAAGCTTTAATAGCCGTAGTTTAATAACAATAGCTTTAATAACAGTAGTTTAATTCCTAAACTACCTTTTGGAAGTTCTGCATGGCTGATCTCACTTATACTTCACCATGTTTATGTTGACTTTTTCTTTCATTAGACCGCAATCGCTAGGTACGTTTACAGCACTAATCCTAGAGGTTGAAATTCTAGATAGTTAAAATATATTCAGTATCATTGAAGCTTTTCTGGGGGAAACAACTTTGCTTTAACAGAGTGAGACTAAATTCTGCTGTTTACAGGGGTAAATGCTGAAAAACACTAGTCTGACCCATGGAGGTTTACATCAGTGTTCCTGAGAATATGAGTTTTGGCCTTCCATATTTGCTTTTTTGTGTACCGAAATACAGTTAAAAGTAATTTTGAAAATAATAATGCCGTTGTTATTCTCTTGGCCAACTTGCTGATTTTTAAAATCCTGCTTCACTGTCTCTCCTCACATACAGTTTTTATTTGGAACATACTGAGTTTACAGTTTGAATATAAAATGCTGTTTCTATTCCATTTGATTTGGCATGAGCAAAATTTAAAATCGAAACATAAAGCATAGTATTGATCCATTTATAAGCATTTTCAAATTGTACTGCACTGCTTGGATAATTTATTGTAGTAGCATTTTAAAGTCAGGTAAGCTCTGCTTTTGTGCTATAGTCTGACAGTTTAATCAAGATACAAATTTAGAAACAAATCAGCACTGTCTTTTATATAGTGCCTCTAAATCCATGGTAATTGGTACCAGACCTTGGTAAAAGGAAAGGATCGCCGTTTCATGCTACCAATACCAGTGGGTGTTGCTCCACAGCTGCATCATATAAGAAGAGAAGATGCAAGAAAAATTAAAGAATCCCCACATGCATTTTTCTGTAATATACCTTTTCCAGAGTATGAGGTTGATGGAAAATTCCCTTGAATTCAGTGTGTTAGCCTACTGTAAATAGTGCCATATGTTCTGCATGCTTTAACTCTTACCTTTTGATAGCACTGGACAATTTTTAAGTCAGCTTTCGTTACTTTGTAGTTTTGAAACATTAAAAAAACCCTAAAAAGCCTGTGCGTAATAAAATCGGGACAGGGAGGGTAGAATAAAAGTGCTGCTGGTGCATTTGGATTATATTGATGTAAACTGGCTGACTTTGGACTCTCTACAAAGGCCTGTTTTGGTTAGTTTTGTCAGGTCAGAACATACCTTGCAATACGAGCTGCAGCGCAGGTTACGTTCCTGCTCTCTCCGCCTTTTGAGGATTCATGCTCAGCTAGAGCATATACGAGCTATAGACTGAGGCTGTACGCTCTGGCAGCACAGATGGAGTATTCTGTCATTAGGACTGTTTGTTGCCTGTTGGAACACACAGCATATTTCTACCGTGGCATCAACAGTTTCTAAGAACTGAGGTCAAAATAAACAGGTTGCAGTTGGATACGGGAGCAGCCTGGGAGGAAACAACTTAAAATTCCCTGCTTAGGCATAAGCGTATTCCTAGGTACGTGGATAAAAAAGCATTTTTAGAGCAAGGGCTCATCTTAATTTATGCTAGCATATACAGATTAGCATACGTTTGCAGGGCTACAGTTAGTAAGTTTTCTATGGATATCGGCATATGCAAAATTGACCTTATTTTAAATAAATAAGCAAATTTAAGCATAATAATCTTGCACTATTTCTCCCAGTATTTGTGGTACTTTAGCAAAGTGAAAGTGACATCATCGTGCGCATTTAAAAAAATACATATTTTAATTAGGCTTCAGTCTTCTCTGCAAGCGTGGATGTCACTAATTGCACTGGTGCACACAGTCCCTTTGAAGTCAATAGGATTCTTTACAGGAGTAAAGCTCGAGTGCTGACAGACAAGCTCTGGCAAACCTCCTTGAAGTGGTTTAAGTTGCTACTGCCCCAAACTCCTGCTCCACCCTTTTACTGGGGATTAGTGCTGCCTCAGCAGAATCTGCAGAAGGGAACATGTGCCCACACCTTAGCTGCTTCATTGCAAAACCCACAGGTTCAGCTCAAACCCTTCAAAATGCATCACGTCCTGCTAAGCTGCTGGAGCACGCCTTCGGTCTGTGTTTGCTGATTCAGCATGGAGAGCCGTAATCTCCAGCAGCTAGGTGGAGCAGACCGCTGGGAAAAGTGACTTAGCTGTGTGACAGCAAGATTCACCAGAGCTCAAATGTCAGTGCCCCTTCCATCACGGGTAAGTATTTACAGGATCAGCCCATATATAGACTCCAGTTCCAGGTGAAATCCTGGCCCCAGAAAGATGAGCGGAGTTTTAGCCAGGGATATCAGTGAAACCAGGGTTGAATTTGTAGTGTTTAAAAAGCCAGCAAATTTTTACACAACAGGACAAATACTTGTGATTATTTTGGCTTGAACAGAGATGTAAATAGATTTGCTCCCTGACAGCATCAGCAACAGTCACTTCGAAAGGTTTACTCATATTTACCTCGTCACAGTTCATTTATAGCTAACGTAGCTATCTCCTGTTTATTGAACTGCAAACACATAGAGGCGTAGCAAGCCGCTAGAAGTTAGAAAATGTTCTAATGGGGTTTTTTTTTGGTGGGAGGGTTAAATGTAACTCAAGTTTCAGGGGTTAAAATTAAAAAACAAGGTTATTTTTTCCTTTTCAGAAATGAAACATTATTGAGCTGTATGGCATGTATAATGGTAAATAGCTAATATGGATATGTGTAGCAGCAGTAGTGAAAAGAGCTGTCAAGAGAATGAAGAAAATGTATAAGACTAATATGGAAAGATGTGTTTAATTCTTTAAAAGAAAGAGTAAAAAAGAAAGCCTCCCCAAATTTTTCATTGCTACCAGTTTACTGTGATTGCCATTTTTACTTCCCATGTCACGAGGAGTTCAGTGGTCCATGTTACAACGAGACTAATAACGTTATCATCCCTTCTTACCTTCTGTATGCTCCTTGCACCACAGTGACAGGGAGAGAGCTCTTTTAGAAAGCTTTTTTTTATGGGCTGATGTTTTTGTCTTCACCATGTTTTCTTTGTTAATCTTCTCCATAGAACCCCCACCCACACGAGATATGCAGCAACTGTTTTTTCCATCCTTTACAATGACAGGTCTTGTACATCCTTCTTCATCCTAATCCACCATCTCTTTTCTGCTCACAAACAGCTTCTGAGTCTCAGGCTCTTCGCTGACTGAATGCAGCTGGGAACACTGCCCTCCCCCCTCCCCACTTCTTTTACGTTGGCTCTCGGAGCCCACCGCAGATGGTCTGTACCTCATACATAATAATTTTTATTTTTTTTTCCTTCTGAGGCAGGTTTCTATGAATGTAAGAGGTAGACACTCTGGCAAGCCTTAGACCTGTGTTTTTATATTTTTTTCTAAGTGAGCCTTGGGGGACTTGTTTGCCATGGTTTGGAACTCCTTAATAGCTTATGGAGCTCAGTAATATCTTGGTGCCAGAAATAGGAACCTGATTCGTCCACTTGATCTTTTCTTAGGGAAAATTATATACATTAGCAAAATGAAGTTAGGGCACAGCTAGACAAGAAAAAGAAATTAAGGAAAAGCACTCCAGGAACTGATGCAAATTGGTTGCTTTAGGAAGGTGGTCTTCTAATAAAAGTATAGCAAGTTTGTGCTGTGTTTAGAAGTACTTTGGGGTGGCCTGTTATTAACTGTATATTTCGTACTGCTCCTACTAAGTTTGTTTCAATGAGTTTGCTCTGCACTAGTTTTAGACTTGAGTAATAAACTCTGTGTACCAGAATGTACCCAGGACCTCATGTAAGAGCCAAACGAGCATTTTCAAATGTCAGATGGTTGAAGTTCTAGGTAGCTCTACACTGTTGCTTCCCAGTTCCTTTGTATATTGTCATACGTATGTTTCTATGCTCTGTGTTATAGTAGTCTAAAAACAGGTACATGTGTGGAGTTCTATTTCATGGGTCTTGCTGTGCATGAGCTTTGATTTTCTGTTATATGTGGAAGCTGCCTGCCTGCACAGGGCTGTTCTTGATCTCAGCAGTATGCTTTAGGAGCTGAAAATGTAGAACTTATGCAGGAAAAAAAATAATGGAAATACACTTATACCAGCAGTTTTAGCAGCTGATTTGACCCCCATGAGAAAGGATACGTCAAGGTCAGATATGAGGTTGTATTTTTTTGAGAAGATAAGGGAAAAATGTCCTGAACTAAGTTGGATTTTTGTTCATGAGGAGGGAAAGTTTTTACGGGTATTTCGGTCCTTCTCTGTTTTGCATGTTGATACTCTAGGACAGTTACTCATTAGATAGTAACAATTACAGTCCAGAACCAACTCACGGATTTCAGAGTGTTTGCTAAAATACTTTGGGACTCAAGTGCCTGAAAGAATAGTTGGCTCTTAGAGGAAAAAAAACCCCACTGGTGTAAGGTAAGACATTCTTTTGGGGCCTGAAGGGTGTCAGAGTAAGGGCTCTAAGGAGTGAACAGAGGAAATAAAATCTTGTGAGAAGAGACTAGCTCCAGAAAACATGCCAGTTAGGCAGCAACGATCAGCAGCACAGAGTGATCATAGGATCATCCTTCAGGTTGGAAGTGACCTCAGGAGGTGTCTAGTCAAAGCAGTGTCAGCTGTGAGATCAGACCAGATTGCTCAGGGTTTCATCCAGTTGGGTCGTGAAAGCCTCCAAGCATGGAGACTGCACAACCTCTCTGTGCAGCCTCTTCCATTGCTTGACTAACCTCATCGCAGAAAAGTTTTTCCGTACTTCCAGCCTGAATCTCTCATATTTCAACTTAGGTCTGTTGTCTCTTGTTCCTCCACCACGCCCCACTGTGAACAATCTGGCTCTGACTTCAGCCTCAGGTATGGAAAGGCTATCACCAAAGCCTTCTCTTCTGCAGGCTGAGCAAGCTCAGTTCGCTTAGCCTCTTCTCACAGGGCTAATGCTCCAGTCCCCTGACCGTCTTGGGCGTCCTCCTCCTTAATCTATCTACGTTGCGGTAACACTCAGCAGGCTGATGAGTGACACAGGAAGCCTATCTGGACGTTGCTGGGGCTATCACATGCAGGTCCACATGATGGCTGTAGCTAGGACAGGCTTGGTGGCTGCACGTGAGCCATCCTGCTCTCTCCAAGCTCATCTAAGGTGTATAGGTATTTTTGCTGACCATCAGCTAGAAGCACTGCCAGGAGCTGATGCTGTTGGCTGGCCTGGCCTTGGCCTTCACAGCAGATTCCTGGGTTAATGGTGTGGCATTACTAATTTCAGGTATTAATTTAGGAAAATATTAGCCTGGATTCAAAAATCATGACATAGTTTAAATGCTCTAAGATGTTAACATGCTGTAGAGTTTCTTTTACTTTGCTGTGTGGTTTTTGAGCTGCTGAGATACACATTTTAAGCATAAAACACAAGGTTTAGAGATATACTTAGTCTTAAAAATTGTTAAGTGTCTTGTAATTGCATAACTGCGGGAGCCAAGGCTTTAAGAACAATACTGAATATCATGAAATTTGTGATTTGATTTTAAAATTAAGCAACATTGATAAGATGAAGAGTCTGTTGCTTTTGTAAAGCAAATGTTCATCTAAGAAGGGTTTTTTCCAATAGTGAACCATGTCTGTTAAGTTCTAAAATGATAGCTGCTATTATGTGCTCATCCGCTTGGCACATTAATTAAAGTATACATTAATGCTCTTAAGACGTGCCTTTAGAAGTATGGATTGCGATTAATCACCCTGACACTACATACATTGCTTGCCAAGTGCAACAGCATATATGTTTCTACAGAAAGTTGTATGTTTGTGTATTCTACATGGGTACAGTTAAATTTAATATTTCATATATTTTATTAAATATAATTTAAATATTAAAATACATTTAATTTTATTAAATGCATGTGGGGGTTTATTACATATTTAACCTGTCCAGGACAAGCGTTTTTAAAGGTAAATCTTGCACTGTAATAACCACTAAAGATTAAATTGTCAAGATACTCAAGTATCGCTCAAGGAGTCTTTGAGTTGTCCACAAGCATCTGTGTGAGCAGGGCAACAGGAATTCCTGTCTCTGCAAGATTTGAATCATCCGAGATGACTAGTTTCCACATACACACTGCAGATGGGGATGAGTCTCTTGCAGCACACCAGGCTTGGCCCCTCTCTCGCAAGCTGCAGAATGGATTTTTACCGAGAGACGAGCTTTGTGGAGGAGGCCCTTCTCTAGTTAAAAAGCATGATAATTCTTCAGCCATGAATTAGTTTTATCGTAGAGTTAAGCTTGCGATGTTGATCCCATCTCTGGCTTCCTGAACACTATGCAGCGTTCTTAGGAAATCTCCAGTGTGAATTTACAGGCTGTAGAGTTACGAAGTGAGGTAATGCCACTGTCGGTAACACAGTTACTCTTGATACTAGGAAACCTTTGTAATAAATAATCTGCAAGATGTTTGGGAACTGGTTCTGTTACTCCTATACTGGACAATTCATCAGATCAGGTTTACTCTGTTATTTTACAGACTACGTGACTTGTGAGTCAAAAAGCAGGTGTCTGTCCTTTTTACGTCGCTGAAATGCATGCAGCGTGCAGTTCAAAACAATACTGCTGTCCTGCTTTACAATGCAGATAACTTCTTTTCTTTTACAGTTTGTCTCACTGTACAGAGAGCAGTTGGAAATATATGTGCACACTGCTCGATCTGTTGCTTTTTCCTCGTGGTACAGTGCAGTCTCCTGACAGAGAGTGTTGTTCTGTGCAGTGCAATCACAAAGCTAATGGATTAAGACAGAGAAGTATCTAGCAGCGTATTGACAAAAAGAATAAAATTGTTGTATGGGGAATTGTTTGAGAATGGCTGCCCCTGCAAAGTTAAAATGTGTGCACTAAAAATGTCTTGTTCTTCCCTGCCTACACTCTAATATAGGACCCAGTTTTTAAAAATGGATGTTTCTGTAAAACTTTGATTTTTAGACTTGCACTTCTGTACGTACCTCTTTGTATGTTTGATAACTAAATGCAGTGTTCAGGCATCCTTTCTTTTACAGCTGATAATGGATGATCCTGCCCAAGAGTTACAAAAGCAGAAAAAAGAAAACCCTTACAGACATTCTCTGCTTCAGTTGATACATGTTTACATGTCTATGCATGGTGAAAGATTTTATCTTTTTTTTAATTATTTTTTCAGTGTATCGGCCTGGATGTTGTCTCCCTGTAAGGAGTGTGAAATGTACAGCAGAAGAATTACAGTTTAACACTGAAAAAGCTCTTCCTCATCTGAACCTTCATTCAAAACACAGGATGAAAGTAGCCGAATAGAAGTTTTCTATCACGTTGTCTGCAGGACTCCTAGAAGATTCTTCTGAAACTTGGGGTAAGATTAAAAAAAACAGAACAAACAACTTAGTTGTAAAATAGAAGCTGATATGAAGCGTGAAGGTATAATTCTAGGGCAGACAAGAAGATACTGTTTGTGCATTCTATGCTGAAATGTCTATGGAGCAATTCCATGTAAGAAAATTTCATTGCAATACTTGTTAAAATAATGAAAACAGAAACAACAATAAGCCCAAGCTTACTACCAGGATTAAAAATATATATATTTGAAGAAATTGTTTGCTATTCGAAAATGAAAGCATATATTATGTTTTCTTTATTTTTTTGATAATATATGCCAAAGTACAGAAATGTTTAACTATGAAAAATAATTTTTAGTGCGAGTATGGAAAGTATGAATCACTGAGTAGTACAATATATTTTGGCTTGCTTAGCTCCTGAGAAATAGCTGAAATATTTGCACTGTATACAGTTAATGTCGTTGCCTCGTTCTTAGTGTTTTTGTTTTGTATTCAGTAGTGGTATCCATTATCTTACATTTGGTGAATTAAATTCTTCCAGTTTATTTCCTTATTGCTACATCAATTTAGTACAGGTAGTTGGGGTGTCATCAGGATACATGTGTCACTCTGTGACTGTAGTCGTAGTATGTCATATAAAGAGAATTTTCCAAGGTATAGCAGTACTTTTGTGTATATATGAATCTTATTCTCCTGCTTCTGTTTCAGGTCATATATACAACTAAAATTCATGCCTGAGACCTTGTTGTCTAAATGTATATTGGGTACAGTTCTTAATATTGCAGGTGTTTACATTCATGGCAATATAAAATGCTTGTTACGACAAATAATGGAATACTCACATAATAGCCTTAGGAATTTGGCCAGGGTGTGCAAACAGTTTATTTTCATTTGTTTATAGTCAGACAAGTTTATAATTAAGACAGCAATGGGCATAAGCATTCTTGCAGCCTTTGCATCTCATCTTTCTTGTTAACATCAAAGAGAATATTTTGTGGTAGAAAACATAGCAGTTGGTAATAAGTGTGGGAAAATCAATAGTATGCAGGGTTGTTTTTTTTTTAAAAAAAATCTGGTTATCCCCTATCCTCCTATTGTCTGTATATCTGCAATAAAGGAAAAGCACGCATACTTTTTTTTTGTTAGCATTCCAAATGCTGTAGATAAAAATGATAGCTATACACTGGTACCACATTCTGTGCACTCCCCAGACCACCAGAGATATTAATGGAAACGTGCAAAGACTTATATAACCATTACACCAGCATCTTATTTCTAGAAGTGGCTAATGTAAATTACCCTTTTGCTGATGAATCCATTGCACTGATCTGTAGCCTGCGTGGTCCAACTATGGATTAAATCAAGAACATGATAAATCTGAACAGGAATCCTGGCATATTACATTGTTTTGCATAGGAAACGTGGGTGAATATACATGCGTTCGTGCATACAAGTGTATAAATATATAAAGTGTTATGGATTTACTGTGTCTGAGGACAAAGCCCTGTATTTGACGGACCTTTTAACTTAAGGGGTTGTGCATCTTTTGTGTCAGTTCTGAGACAGCTGAGATCAGCTGAAGTATTAGTCCTGGAGGGTCAGTGGTGTGTAAGAAAGAGAGTTGCCAGCAGCACAGTTTCTCTAAGGGCCTTTTGAGTCTATGATTTGATTCCTTTCACAGCTTGGTCCAAAATAGCATGTGTTTGTTGGCTCTGAAGCTCATTTATCTCTGCAACAACTAGGGACATTTGTTTGGGGCTGTGCATATCTCCTGGAAAGGTACTAGGGGGTTGTGAGTTTCGAGGCCTTAAAATAATTATATCGAGTAATGACTTCCATTGATGAAATGTTACCAGTTTGCTGACTTTTGTCTTGGTTTATGTCTTGAATTATGTGCCAGTGTTGTTAAAAAGCTGAGATTTGGGTGTTCATATATTTTACACTGAATTTAAAACATAAATATCTCACCATAAGAATCTTCTTATAAAAAATAGAGAGAGAGGAAAAATCAGTCTGGTTAAGACATTTTTGTTCCTATTAAGAAAATAGTGAGTTGTTATTGCTACCTCTGAGGTACCTAAGTCTAGTAATACATAATATCTCTAGGACTAGACCTCAGAATAAATTGCAAGATCAGAGACTAAATTAAAATATTCTAAAACCTGATCCTCGTGCACTTCTAAGGAAGTGGTCTATTCCAAGAACTTCAATGTATGAAGTCTTGTTAAGGTTAAAGTCTCTGCAGGTTGAAGTTCATTTTTTGAGGAAGAAACACAGCTAACAATAAAACCAGGTAATGCCCAATGATATTGTCACAAACAGTTAATTAAAATAAATCTGTAGTCAGAACATCTGGAATCTGTACAACAAATATTTACCTGTTGAGTAGTAGAGTAACTCTTTTCTTTCTTTTTACTGCTGTTTTGTTTCACAGTTTTCTCAGTAATGATATGGTTTCATTTGTAAAAACTAACCTTTGTGTCTTGGGCTAACTAACATTCAATACTCTTCTTGCTATTTTCTTATACTGTTGGTTCTCTCTTATGTATTCATACGAGGATGTTTTTGGAACATACCTCAGAAGTCTTTTAATGCCCAATAAACATTCCTTCAAATACGCTTGCTCTGAATACCTTCAAGGGGAGGAGAAACTGTTCTCCCATGCTTCCCATGTCCTGGATAGGTGCAGCTGACACTGTCAGCAACACTGCTGATGCTGCGTTGCTCCAGATGGAAATAGAAAGACAAATCAGTAAATCTCTTCTTGTCTCACCTGTTGCAAAGTGAGAAATGAGGCATTTTGAAAACAGATGCAAACACAGATTCAAATTAAGTTTGCTTATTTCTAATTCCTCAGTTTCTGGCCCAGGGAGCATGGTGTTCTCAAATCCTCAAACCAGCAGATGGGAAAGGCTGACCCAGTGCTTGTTACATTTCTTGAAAGTTAATTTACATGTGTTCAGATGAAGAAAGATGTTTGGTTGTGTGTTTTGTTGTTGTTTTTTTTTTCCTCAGCTGCAGTTTTCTTTGTAATTCCCCAAGAAATTGAATAATTTGGACTTTTCCTACCAAAAGCTTTAGACCTACCTATGAAAAGCAGATTCCCTTGTACACAAGCGATCTTAACTCGGCTGGTGAGAAATGTATACAGAAAATGGACAGTGCAGTTGCTCCAATATTCAATTGCTCTTGCAAGCCTTTCAAGTCTAGATTTCTTTCCAGTCCACAGGAAATGACTGATAATCCTGTTTTTTTCAGAGAAGGAATGTGCTGGTATAGAAATATAGTATGTAACATAAAGATTAAAACACATCCTAAAGTTAGTTAATTCATTGGAGAGGTGTTGACTTTCTCCATCCAACTAAAATGACAGTAGTAAAGCAGGGAAAGTTAATTGTAGGAGAAGCTGGTTGCCTTATATTTGTGTTGTTTTCAGTTCCTTAGAACATTGCCAAACTTAAAATATTTGGGATGAACTTTCAGTGTTGAGCAGGTTACTCAGACTTACTGTGATAGGCAATTTCAGTCAAAACAGTTAGCTTTTTCTGAGAAGAGGGCAGTCTTACCTTTGGCATTTTCTAAATTGTCTAAAGACTTCATGCTTTAACTGCAACCTTTTTCTCTTCAGTCCTCTAAATATAAATCCTTGTTCGTACACTCAGTTGGCTGATTGAATCTCCAGCTGAAAAGTGATTGTGAGCTGAGCGTATGATCCTTATAATTCAAACCTTTTTCTGATAGGATCTGAAAAATGTCTTCAGGCTTAAATAAATATGGCAGTGGTCTTCAATATGTAGCTCTTTTTCTCTGTCCATAATTCCTGTGCAACAGGTCCTGTAAGAAAAAGTGGCTCGGCTCTAGCTAACATTGAAAAAAGAAATTTTATTTTGAAGATTCAAGGAACAAAAGGAGCTTGCAAGGAATAGTGTAAGAAGGTAATTAAATTCCCTGGGTAACCAGGAGAAAGGTAGAAAGGCAGTAATGTTACTTTAGAGTATTTTGGGTAAGTCATAAACTTTCTATTATTTTGGTATAAGTCATATTCTTTATTTTCCTTACATATTATATTTTTACAAATTACCAAACAGGTTACCAAATATTTTCATAATCTTATAATATTATTTGAGTCCTTCCAATAACTTGCTTATATGAGTAATCAATGAAACTGAATTTTTAAACAAACAATGATTAGCATATATGAATTCTCATCACTGGAAGCTACATACCCAGCTAAAGCAAAATCTGAGACAAATAGACATAAAATGAGTTGATAGTTCCTACATTAAAGCACTAGGAGCATAATTTCTCTGTAGGTGATGAGATGGGTGGGTTTTCCCACCTGTTTTAAAAACCTGCTCTGGATGGAAGGGCTGTTTCTGTAAGTGCCTATATCCTGTTCATCAGGTATGGTGAATGCCTGCTCCTGGGCACCCAGCACCTAGCAGGTTGAAGTCGCAGGAGATGACCCATACACCCATATTGCTTGGGACTGGAATCAGTGCCTGTTAAATTGACTGGGAAGAGGTGTGCTGCTTTTAACAGGAGAATTGAGGACAACTCTCTCACATGCATAAGTGTCTTCTGTGTTTGTGCTTTGCAAAATGCATCAGGAATTATTATTTCTAATAAAAAGAAGTTCTTCATTTCGCTGTCAGAAATAAGAATGGCCTAGTTATTAAAAACTATTAAATATATACAAGCAGAAAATCAAAATTAAACCTTATCAGTGAGGTTTTACTAAAAATGTTGATATTGAAGGAAATAAAATTAAGTCATCATATGCTCCAGATACGTTATTCAGTGCTGAATTTTGAAGAGTCTTGGTGTTGAAGTTTTGTATTTTTATTTACACCAGCAGCCTAATCTCTACAGTTCAGAAGAGCATTAGCAACATGTGGCTATTCCTGACAGATGCCACACTGGAGATCAAATTACTTAGGTGATTGCTAATAATGTTTTGTACCTATGTATGCAATTGATGGCAAAGCCTCCTCAACCCACTAGTGGAAGCAGAGCTGTATAAATCTGAAATAAACTTTCATTAACAGTTTGGTCTCTCAACTAATGATTCTTACAGCTCCCAAGGTTTTTTCCACGCATGCCCCAGTAGTTTATAGGCATGCTCAGTGATGTGGCTGGGTGATACGGCAAGTTTTCTTTTCTGTGAACAAGTAACAGGTATGAAACCAGATCCCAACTTTGGTATTACTGCTGCAGAACACAGAGCAGGTGAACTATTAAAGCTGATTTAAAACTTACCATTGAATTTCACTGCTTCCTCGAGGTGTAAAATAGTGCTCTCATATAGTCCCTTACCACTACCAGAGCAGCCCATGGGCTGGTCAGTGTGGCTATAGCATCCAGACAGCCTGTAACGCAGCCACGGAGATGTTTGATTAGGAACCCTATCTTTGCTGTCATTTACCAGTTGGTGCCTAGCACTGACACTTACTTCTGACAATCTGGCCCATAATAACTGCTTAGAGGCTGGTGTTTAATTTTTCTTTTACGTTGGAACTTGAATGAAGAAGAATATCTCTCTCCAGGTGGCCTGAAAGGAGGGACATTTTGGGTATGCTTTTAAGAAAACAGGTTTAGATGGTGGGTAAAACCCTCAAAACCAGTGTTGAGGTAATGATCTCTCTTGTTTCATGTTTTTCAAGACTTTAGACAGTTCCAGCCTGATGTGCTGCCTATCAGGGGACTGTAGCAGTTCTTGAGATTGATAGCAGAATAGGAGAAGGTGATATGTTGAAGATATTGGAGCCCTTTTACAGGATGTAAAAGTGGTATTCTTTGATTAAATCTAAACAGGTGATATACAGAATATGAGTCTTACATTTTGTTGGGTTTTTTTAAAATGAATTCTTTTTTTATGGGAGAGAACTGCTTTTGCTATATGAAGGCTCCAGAGTGCATGCTGTTGGTGAAAAGTAAATTTAAGGGCATGTTATTTCTAATGTAAATGTGGAACTGCTGTGGTCATGGGCACACAGACTGCTCTAAATTCAGAGGTTCATGCAGCACTACTGCTCTGGTTACAAATACTGATTATAGGATAATAGTATAAAGTGCAATGTGGCCTTTTCCCAGTTTTAGATATGGTTTAGCTGCTAGAAATGAAATTAATCAATGCCATTTGACCACTCAGCTCTCTGTGGAAGGGCTCCACAAATCATGAGTGGGTCTAGGGCTGCTAAGATGGTTGACATAATCAGAAGATATATCTATAAAACTGATTTTGTACAACCTGGGTTCAAGCAATTATCTGGCCTTTCTGCTCTTTTTTTTTAATTACAGTTCTCTTGAGTATTATTAGACAATGAAATTGTGTGTCCACAAAATGCAGATTTAGTAAACTGGCCACAATAAACAATTATTTATAAATAAAAGTATGAAAGAATAAATAATTTTAAGTGTCTATTAGATTTAATTGTAACAGCTGTGCGATATATTATTCTCAGACTCTGGAATGAGGCGCTGGGACTGACGTAAGTTGCTCTGAGTATTCCCTGGATTAAAACTTCTTGCTGTTTGGATTCTGTCATGAAATGGTTGGCATCCCAACAATCACGACAAGTGTATATGTTGGCAAGGAATTAAAAATGGTGGTGCCTCTGAAGTTTTGCAAGAGGTTTACTGCCTGGGGATGGTAGACAGTTGTAGCTGTTACTAATGCTGTTCTGTTGTCTGTGATGCAGCTAATTTCTAAAACAAAGCAAGACTGGTCCCACAGTCCACTTCATAATAGGAACTGCTATGTTTGGTTTTCTTGGAGTGTTTTCTGACACTGGCATTTTCATGTGCCTGCTTCTTTTTTTGTTGTTGTTTCAATAATAAATTACACTTGACTACAAGACCTCTCTGCCTTTAAACTGCAGTAAGGGCTGTTGATTTTTCAAGCATAACCCTCCTAAAATTTTTACCCTCAAGAGGAAATACCTGATTTTTCGTTTGTCTTTGATCCGGTCTCATCAATGCAATTTTACTTCTTCAAACAATTGAGCCTGTAGTTCATTATAGTGCAAGACTGGAACCCTTCTGTTACCTTATTTCTAGCAACAATTACATTGAGCCTTAAAATCACATTTGCAAATAGAAAGGCCTGCACCAATCCCTGATCTTAGCCCTTAAAATTTACTGCCACTTATGCTTCAAGAGAGGCACTGGAGGATTGAATTCCAGCACCTTTGCTCTCCCGAGAGAAGAGCAGTTGGATGTAAGGCGTTGTTTAGTGGTGTGGCTGGATGATATTTCTCTATGGCTCAGTCGAATTAAGCATATGGTAACCTCACGAAACTGTATCAATTCTTGCGTCTTTGTTTGCAGTATTTTCACTTACACTCCTAAAGTACATTAAGCAATGTTTTTGCTTCTTTGAGGTGTAGCATTGTTTGGCTCGTGTACTTGACCGACGGATGCTGCATCTGTTTCGCAGTGTCAGTCCCTCCGGGGGTGGTTGTGTGTGACCCACTTTGAAGTGCTGGCTGTCATGTGAATGTTAATGGCCACCTCCACCTACGAAAGGAGGGTGGATGGTCTGAGAGCGCTTTGATGCTGTGCCTCAGGCAGGAGCACCCTTGGTGGTGACTCAGTGGAGCTTCTCAACCCGAGGCAGCGAGGGGATCTGCACCTGCAAAGCAACTCAGCCCAGCAGGAAGGACGGAGGGGGAGCTCTGTTCCTACGGGTTTTAGCATCTTCCCAGAGCAGAGCCTCTGACTATCTTTCAGAGCTTATGTACTTGATTAAAACATAATTTCCCTTCAGCTTATGGAGCTGAGAAGTTCTCAGAGGCAGGAATTAATGGGGAGACAGGTTGTGTCTGCTACAGAGTCAAGGAGCTGTGCTGCAGAAGAGAAAAATCATTCTGCTAGGTGATTTGTTAGGTTCAAGCAGTGCTTCCAGAAATTTTCGAGCAAGAATGTTTATCTGCAGTTGGGGCTGACTGACACTGTCACTTCTTCTTGGGAAACTCCCCATTAGAGAATGTTGTAGTTTTTTTAAACGTGGTCATTAGAAGTCTAGGAAAAAAACCATAATACTTAGGCAGGAGCGAGGTGAGGGAGAACACTTCAGAAGATTTGGAGGTGTCTGCCAAGCTTGTCAGAGCAACCTCCTGTCGCTGTGGCAACCCAACTGGAACTTGGAAAGAGGAGCCTAGTTCACCAGTTTGAAAAAGTGGATATTTTAGTCTCATTGCACCTGACTGAAATATCCATGTATTCAATGTAGTAAAAGCTCTCCGAATACCCGTATTAAAGTTGGCTGCAAAAATATGCAGCCCTCATGTTATTTACCTAGCATACTGTGCTTGGAAACATGGTTAGCATCAGGCCAGCTGAGAGAGACCCACAGAGAGGAAAAAAATCTGATTAACAGCACCTAGAAATGGGCAAATTAATCCCCTGCAAGGAACCAGAACACTAGGAATGCAAAACTTCCAGGCCAAGAAGATTTCATGTGTATGTGGAAGAATTGTGTCTGTGTATGAACCTGATAAAGGGAATAAAAATGACAAAATGAAGGTACAGCTTTTTTACATCTTCACAGGACAAAATGAAAGAGTGAAATAAAATTGCCAGGAATGAATACACGAACTCTGCAACAGCTGAGGAAAATATTTGAGGAAAATATACACAAGGTATCAGAGGGATACTTTTCTCTAAATCCCAAAAGCAAGAAGCAGGGAAGAGGATAGATGCTTGCATCATATTGCTGAGAATTCTGGCATGCACATGTACTTTAGAGACATAAAAGATCTCCTAATTAGAGACAGGATCATTTGTGGGACATGTGATTCCAGTTTATAGGAGGAATTGCTGAGAAAAAGACATCTAACCCTAAAGGAATGAATCAAAGAACAAGAGCAGCTGAACTGTCCAGGGAAAGGAGCGAAACGACGGCCGCTCTTGCAATACATAAGCTACGCTTAAAAGGAATCCAGGAAACAGGGCAGAGACAGGCTCATGAAGGATGCTGCTGTGCTAGCGTGCTGGTACGATCCCCTGAACACATACTGGAAGGAGCGTGGAAATCATCGTTACTGAGGCCTCAGTGCTGCATGCAGCCTCTTTTGTGAAAAAGCAGCTGTACTTAAAGTTACGGAGAAATTTCCAAGGTACGGGAGGAAATTTACAAGAAGGCTTAAGCAAATTCAACATCCTGTAGCACGTGTCCGCTGCAGAAAGTGGTCGCTGCATATGTTTTCAGCTACTGATTGCAACAAGTGTACTTGCACTACACTCGTGGATCAGCCACCACCGGGATGGCAGTAGGGGTGTGGAGCCAGGCGGCAGCACTGCTGCGGGGGGTGACAGCAAGGCACCACTGGGAAGCGGAGGACAGGACCAGTGCAACCAGCTTGTGGGGAAGCAGCCTTCTGGGACAGTGGTGAAACGAAGGCTGTGAGCAATGTATGAAAGCAAAGTAACATTAGGGGCTGGTAGGAACGGAGTCACAAGAGTATAATTCAGTAGCCAGCAGCGGGACTGTGCAGTGCGTCTGGCTGACGCCTCGTGGGCTCTCCCGTCCTCGGCCAGAGATAGATAGAGGCGGCGGAAGGAAACCAACAGGCAGTATGGCAGGGCTTTGGCAAGGTGAAAGCAAGTTCTGTTTCAGCAGAACAGGAAACGAGGTGTTTTTGGAGCTCAGCATGTGTGAAGGAATACGAAATCTAACTAGTCCAAGTGGGCTGGCGGTGAAGGCCAGCCTTTAGGTGTCTTTGGGTTAGCAACCTCTAGTTAGTCAGCAAATGTTTGCATGAAAAGCACAACAGCAGCTGTCAAAAGGAACGTTGTGGTGACCCGTCTGCGGTTCAGAGAGAGGAGAAGTAGGAAGATAATGTTTGAAAGAGGCACCAGGAAGTTAATCTATCAGAGCGTGACCTGAATGTTACCCCCATTTTTTGTGTTTCTGTACACAGTTTTCTAAAGAAAAGCCGATTATATTTTAGAAGAATAGAGGCCTCTCATGTTGTTATTCATCATGTGGTACATGAAACACTAACACTAACTCAGAAATTGTGAGTTAACCTTGTCCTTTCATCACGTATGATCATCTCATTACTAGACTGATGACTGCTCAAAGCTTCCTGAAAATGGTTGGGCCCCAGGCAACTAAACTTTTATACATCAGTACAAAAGCAGCAAGGAAGATGAGAAGGAAAACTGATTGTCCCAAGGGACACAGCATAGTGGTTTGGGTAGTTCTGCTTAGAAAGTCACTTGCGGCTTTTATAATGAGGAACTTAAGGTTTGAATTTTCAGACTTATTAGCTGTACATTTGTTTGTTTTTTATTAACTTAATATACTAAGTGCCACATTGTCTTTCGAGTATTGAGTCAAGTGATGGATTTATCTAGTTTAGCTCTACATGCATGGGCTTTCTTTTTCATAAAACTTTGAAGACGTTTGGGTCTCAAATTTCCTGAATTATTTTATTTTATGCCTGTATGTTTTTGGTACAGCAGCTAATGTTTTCTGTCCTGTTTCCTTGCTGCGAATATATGCTTCTGGCTAAGGTAGAAAGGTAATGTGCTTTTTGTTTGTTCTCTTTCTTGACCCGTGAGAATTAGAGTTGTTGTCTTATATGAGCACACAGTTAAACCACTTCAGTCTACAAAAGAATCGCTGGAAGTTTCCAATCCCCTAGCTCTCTGTTCCGATAGAAAAGAAAAACAGGTTTTAAAAAGTCTGAGAAAGATATGGCTATTAAGCTAATACAGTATACTTCATCTAGCTGCTAAAAATCTTGACTGCTAACAGTGATTAAATATAATTGCATCAGTAAAGGTGGTGCAAAAAAAACCCCAACCCTTACTTTCATTAGAAGCTATCTTTAGGAAACCCTGATTCCTTGAGTTAAAAAATTACATATAACATTGCTGTTTTATTTTGGGTAGTGCTTTGAAGGTTTCTTAAACCCCGGAATATGTAGAAAGAATAAATAAACCATAGCAGAACAAATACACAGTTCTGAAGTATTCTGCTAGGTTTCATTATATATCTGCAGTACATGTGGTTTATTCAAAAAGAAAATTGGGCAAAAAACTGAAAAGTTAATGGAAAAATATTCAACCATCTTAAAGATCTGACCAAATAATAAAGATATTTGCAAGAAAAAACAAATGGACAAAACCACCAGCTATGTGCCAGATAAAATTTTCATTGAATGGAATGGAAGGACTCCCAGTAATTTCAGTTAAAGCTATTGAATTAATTCTTTTTTTTTTTTTCCCCTACTCTTCAATTTGGAAGGGAATTTCTTCATTATTTTAAGAGCTGAAAAACAAATTTGCTAAACTTTTTCTCTTATTTTCATATATTTAAAATCTGAGCTATGTCATGTCCTTAACACTACACCATCTTTATAGAGGTTTTTAAATTTCTCCAAGTTATGTGATCCAAAAAAGTCCTTCCTAGACAGTAAGATGTTAACAAATTAAGGAGTTTTGGTATAATGCAGAATATCACACGCTGTTCTGTATCCTTGGAGCTGAACTGGATATTTGCAGATTCAGTTTTATTCTGTAGATTATGAGAAATGACATAAACTGGAAGAGGACTGTAACAACTCCATCAGTGAAATACTGAAAATTCTGAAATAAACTAATTCTTACATAGCTTTGTCACTACCAATGTTAAATATTACTGCAAGTATTTATTGCAAGAGCCTCAGTTACTACTAAGACAAAATGTGATGGTTGGAAGCTGTCTTGGGCATGGCAATCATGAAATGGTAGAGTTTTTGATTCTTGGAGAAGTGAGGAGGGGGGTCAGCAGAACTGCTACCTTGGACTTCTGGAGGGCAGACTTGGCCTGTTTAGGAGACTGGTTGACAGAGTCCCTTGGGAGGCAGTCCTGAAGGGCAGAGGAGTCCAGGAAGGCTGGACATTCTTCAAGAAGGAGATCTTAAAGGCACAGGAGCAGGCCGTCCCCATGTGCCGAAAGACGAGCCAGCGGGGAAGGTGACCGGCCTGGCTGAACAGAGAGCTTTGGCTGGAACTCAGAAAGAAAGGAGAGTTTGTGACCTTTGGCGGAAGGGGCAGGCAACTCAGGAGGACTACAGAGATGTTGTGAGTTTGTTCAGGGAGAAAATTAGCAGAGCCAGAGCCCAACTAGAACTTAATCTGGCTACTGCCGTAAAAGACAATAGAAAATGTTTCTATAAATACATTAGCAACACAAGGAGGGCTAAGGAGAATCTCCATCCTTTATGGATGTGGGGGGAAACATAGTGACAAAGGATGAGGAAAAGGCTGAGGTACTCAATGCCTTCTTTGCCTCAGACTTTAATAGTCAGACCAGTTGTTCTCTGGGTACCCAGCCCCTTGAGCTGGAAGACAGAGATGGGGAGCAGAATGAAGCCCCCGTAATCCAAGGGGAAATGGTTAGCGACCTGCTACAGCACTTAGACACACACAAGTCTATGGGGCCGGATGGGATCCACCTGAGGGTACTGAGGGAGCTGGCAGAAGTGCTCAGCAAGCCACTTTCAATCCTTTACCAGCAGTCCTGGCTAACCGGGGAGGTCCCAGTTGACTGGAGGTTAGCAAATGTGACGCCCATCTACAAGAAGGGCCGGAAGGAGGATCCGGGGAACTACAGGCCTGTCAGTCTGACCTCGGTGCTGGGGGAGGTTGTGGAGCAGATCACCTTGAGTGCCATCACGCGGCACATACAGGACAACCAGGTGATCAGGCCCAGTCAGCATGGGCTTATGAAAGGCAGGTCCTGCTTGGCTAACCTGATCTCCTTCTATGACAAGGTGACGCGCTTAGTGGATGAGGGAAAGGCTGTGGATGTTGTTTACCTGGACTTTAGTGAAGCCTTTGACACAATTTCCCACAGCATTCTCCTGGAGAAACTGGCTGCTCATGGCTTGGACGGGCATACGCTTCACTGTGTGAAAAACTGGCTGGATGGCCGGGCCCAAAGAGTGGTGGTGAATGGAGTTAAATCCAGTTGGCGGCCGGTCACAAGTGGTGTTCCCCAGGGCTCAGTATTGGGGCCAGTTCTGTTTCATATCTTTATCAATGATCTGGATGAGGGGATGGAGTGCGCCCTCAGTAAGTTTGCAGATGACACGAAGCTGGGCGGGAGTGTTGATCTGCTTGAGGGTAGGAAGGCTCTGCAGAGGGGGCTGGACAGGCTGGATCGATGGGCCGAGGCCAGTTGTATGAGATTCAACAAGGCGAAGTGCCAGGTCCTGCACTTGGGCCACAGCAACGCCATGCAACGCTACAGGCTTGGGGCAGAGTGGCTGGAAAGCTGCCTGGTGGAAGAGGACCTGGGGGTGTTGGTTGATAGTATGAGCCAGCAGTGTGTCCAGGTGGCCAAGAAGGCCAACAGCATCCTGGCTTGTATCAGAAATAGCGTGACCAGCAGGACCAGGGGAGTGATCATCCCCCTGTACTCGGCACTGGTGAGGCTGCACCTTGAATACTGTGTTCAGTTTTGGGCCCCTCACTACAAGAGGGATATTGAGGTGCTGGAGCGTGTCCAGAGAAGGGCAACGAAGCTGGTGAGGGGTCTAGAGCACCAGTCTTATGAGGAGCGGCTGAGGGAACTGGGGTTGTTTAGCCTGGAGAAAAGGAGGCTGAGGGGAGACCTTATCGCTCTCTACAACTACCTGAAAGGAGGTTGTAGCGAGGTGGATGTCGATCTCTTCTCCCAAGTAACAAGTGATAGGACAAGAGGAAATGGCCTCACGTTGTATGAGGGGAGGTTTAGACTGGATATTAGGAAAAATTTCTTCACTGAAAGGGTTATCAAGCATTGGAACAGGCTGCCCAGGGAAGTGGTTGAGTCACCATCCCTGGAGGTATTTAAAAGGCATGTAGATGTGGTGCTTAGGGACATGGTTTAGTGGTGGACTTGGCAGTGTTAGGTTTATGACTGAACTTGATGATCTTAAAGGTCTTTTCCAACCTAAACGATTCTATGATTCTATGATTCTGTGAAAAGTATAACAGTGAGCCCTGTTTGCTTAGAGAAATCATATACTCCAAATGTGTTCCAGAGAAGTAATCATATATTTTTTTATGGGTATTCAAGAGAAGTGATAATTCTGAAGCAGAGAATGCTACTGATAATGTTTCCACTGGGAAACACAGTAAAAATGTATTTAGCCATTCCCCCAAACCAGCAAAGTTTTAAGTCCAGGTCTTGAGGTGGCCTGTGGTGAGGCGCTGAACTAAACTTAACGCTGATGTGTCTTCTCCACGTATAGGTCCTTTTGGCTTTAAAGTTATTGAAGATATTAAAACCATGAAGGTGTGTTGATATTTAGGGCATTTAATGAAATCTTCCAGGAACGTAGGTGTGTAGATACAAGGTAGATATGCACTGTATAAAACAAAGATAGCGTGGATGATGAAAAACGAGTCCCTTGTGAATTTAGTATTCCTATTCTGCTTAACTATTTGCCTTTTATTTTGAGAATCCCAGTGTGGAAAAATATTTTTATAATCTGTGTTCAGCATTTTTGGCCCTCATGCGATTTTTTTGATTCATGAGTTGAAATCCTGTTTCCATAGAAATCAGCTGAATTGTTGATCAGCTTTGAATTTCTCCCACAAATTAAGGCAACTGGGGGACATCACCTAGGCTGATTCTGTCCATAATGTTGGCCATAGTATTTTCCCTTTTATCCCAAATGAATGGGAGCTGTATTCTGGTGATGATTTAAGTCAAGATTCCCAAATGTAGCTGTAACAAATTCTCTTGTATCAAGAGAAACAAAAATTTACCAAAAATGAAAAAAAAAAAAAATAGTATGACATGTACATACGTGCTTGACACCCTGGCAACATACACGCGCTCAAAAAACCCCTAGGGACAGCTGCAGTCATTTAAGCCTTTTAAGTTTCTGCAACCAATCCACCTCATTTTTAGTGAGATTGAGTTGCAGCTGTATAGCCTTCATTCATAGCCTGTTTCTCTTGCAGTTACTTCTAGGGTATCTGACAGACATGTTTGAGTTGAAAGGGACTGAGCGTCATCCACATAAATGCCTGCTGGACACCAACCTTCCTCATTACCTTCCGGACATACTGAGCAGGAGGAAAAGCAAAATGTGACCAAGACTTATCAAAGAGAATAGCAGATTTTTTTTTCAGATTTCTACAAGAGAAAAAGCAAGTCAGCAACTCTAAGATTTGTAGAGGACAGGACAGTGCCTGCAGTGTCTCCTGATGGCCAGTGTTAAAAGCTCATAGATGTGCTGCAATCACATACTTGACCATCACAAGTTCTCGGGAGGATACCAGGGTAATAACAGAGCACTGTGATCTCTTCGTGTCTGTCCTTTGATCAGCTTGGGCAAATAGAGCTACTCCGTTCAGATGCTTGAACCTGACAGCATTGTCAGTAATTTTGTCCAAAAGTGGAAGTTCGGTCTGTGGGCAGTTATTGTCCAGTTGTCAGCATCAAGTGACTTCTTGTGTGACAGCTGTCAACAACTTCCTCAGCAGGAGCCAGCAGATCTGCTCCTGCTCCATACTGTCACCTAGTAATGGGTGTAGTCTTTCTCTCATGACTTTCAGAACAGCTGAAATAAAAATAAACACTTTATTTTTTAGAAAGTAAAAAAAAAAAAAAATCAGTGCTTGAGATATAGCTTGGGAAGAAGGGTTTAAGCTAAACTTACTTTAACTAGAGTAGTAAGGAGACGTGAAACTCAAAATGCCAGCTTTGTTGTTTCCTTAGCTCTAACTTACAACTCAAAGAAATGGATGCAGTAGGAATTGGCTCCTGTGGGGAGGGTGGGACATGAATATGATTGTTTGCTACTTTGAAAGTGTTTGTCATCAGGCATTTGGGTGGGAGGGTGGCAGTGAAAACAGACCCTTCCCCGCACTGGAAATGCCAGGTGCTGTACTTTAGCAGTATTCAGATTCTGAGTGTATTTCTGGCTTTCCTAATCTTTGATCCTGCCATTGAATCCGCGGGGGTGCAAAAATCCACCCACACAGATCCGATTTCGAAATCTTGGCCTTAATTATTTATGGTTTGGTTTGGACAAGTTACTGTTCTCTGTGCAATAACCACAATTATTTCCAAAAATACAGAACTGTCTAAAACATACATATATACATTATGTATGTATGTACATATTTTTTAAGATGTTGCCTTTATTAATGTGTTTCGAGGCTTAACTGAAATTCTCATTACACAGTCTTGCCCTGTGCTGCTTTTTACCTGACCACACTGGCCTGGATCCATAGCAATTAATTTTCAGAAAAAACAGCTCATAATGTTTATAACCTGAAAGCAGTCCTAGAACTAAAAGAAGAACATCTAGCTTTATACACCTTGCAACAAGATTCTAGTGTTTTGTTAAACTGTAAATGGACTGTACTAGTTTTTCTGCACAAAACAGATCCCCCTTTTTTAATGTCTCTGGGCCCTATTCATAAGACTAATCCATCTTAAGTTAGATCATTTTCATCTGCATATAAATAGAAGGTGAATCTCTCTTATGAAAAAAAACCCTTTTAACCAAGGACAGTAAATTTCATGAAACAAAAATAAAATCAGAATTTCACAGCAAAATCAAACATGCCAGTGCCATTACAGAGCCTAGAAATGCCAGGACCGTTCTTTAATTAGAGTAAGGCAAACTTGGTGACTTTTATGTGTTTCCCAAAGCCTTTTTCTTCCTTCTTTTCACCTTACTTTTTCCTGAATTTTTAATCATAAATTAATACTGATATATTTGTTACCATAATGGTTACAAATAGGTTCCCAGCACTTGAGTGTTGCTTTGAATTTGGATTCTTGTCTTAATTTTTGTCCCTTAATAGACCCAGGTCAAAGAAACATACTCTCTTCAAATGTTCATAGGTAGGATATGGCAAGCTAGGTAATTTCAGTTATCGCATGTTCTCAGTAGGAAGCCAACTGAAAATTAGCAGAAGCTTTCAGGTAATTCCTGTGCCTGCTTAGAATTGTGTGAAACTGAGTTTTATTTGAAGTTAGAAATCTGTACCTCAGTTTTCAGTGAGGTGCCATCCAGGTACTCTAAAACATGTTCCTAATTCTCAACTGGCTCGTCAAGTTTTAGATTGGCAAACAAACCTGGTAACAGCTGAATGTGTTTTCCTCTTCATAAGATTTCAAACAGTTGTCCTCCTAAAAGGTGGGTAGACGACTTCTCTGTCACACCTCCTACGTGCTTCTCCAACCAGGGAAACTGACCTTGTGCTTAAAGCAGAGGGCTTGGGCCAGGATGGCGAGGGCTGTGCTCCCAGCTATGCCACAGCCTTCCTGCACAGCCTCTGCAGGTCACTTATCTCTCTGTACCTTCCTTCACCATCACATAATACACTGCTACCTTGTGAAAGGTCTCTTTGTTAACGTTTGTTGAGCACACACATGTTTCAGGTGGAAGATGATAGAAATATAAAATACCATTCCTAAATGTTCTTTGCTGCCCACAATGCATTGAGAGATCATGTGCAAGGTGGCCACTTGCATTTTATCTAATGAGACAGAAGAACTAGTTTTGATTTTCCATGAAGTTAACGTGTGCTTTAGGATCTGAGACTTCAGTCCAGTGTGTTATGGATGTGGATTGCAATCCTGGTCTCAATGTCCAAAACAGTTCCTAGAGTCACAAGCAATATTTGTTTTGCACGTTGTTATTGAGGAAAACTAAATAGCAATAAAAATATTCTAGAATGGAAAAAAACTTTCTAGTAAAAATCAGGTTTATACAAGTGATCCATCTGAAAATTATAGAACCTCACAAAGCACTGTATGTTTGTCTCGTAGAAAAGAGTACCCTTGCCTTTCAATAAATAGTATTTATAATTTTTAAAAATAAAATACAGCATTAGCATTTTGCCAGGTTATTAAATAATGCAAAAGGCTTTTTCTAGTTCGGTACAGTTAGTTCGTATTTCCAAGTCATGGTTGTGTTTAGTGCTTCTTTAAAAAAAAAATTTGTCAGGCTTTTGGAATTGCATGTTCCAGAGCTTTGGTACTCTGTTGCAGCCTGTGTTGGAACTAACTGTTCCAACAGTCAGTTGGAAGCCTGAAATAAATCTCTTGAAGGGATCCTCAGTCTTCTCCTGATGGAAAGTAACAGTAAGCTAAAGCAGAGGGTCTATTTAAGGCCCTTAATGATGAGAAACCAGTTATACAATGGGGAAGAATTTTGCCCTTAATATATGTGTACGATATGTTGTTCCCTACAGAATTATCAGATTCTATCATAGATTGTATGGATATTACAAAACTTTTTTTAAAGATTGTGAGCCAAGATTTGAAAATGACTAGTAATTCTGGAAATGTCAGTGTTGGAGAACCAAACTTGAGACCTTGCCGATACCCCTTCCAGAGGTTTCAAGGCATTCAGCTCTGTGCAGGAGATCCACCTATAAGGTGTCTCAGGTTAGGATACAAAAGTCCAAACTCGTCACCTTTCATCCTTTGACCCACTTTCATTTTTATAAGAAAACGCTATAAATATATACTTGTCCATTAATACAAAGTGATGTGTTCTATATTTAATAGTTTCCCACCGTAAAAAATTGTCTGCACGTATTTCTATACGGGAAACGTGGGGAATGTTATACAAACAAGAAATGTGTTTCATCTTTCAAGCTACAAGTAGATTGTGGCATTTCAGAATCTGCAGATTTTCTCTGTAAATTAATCTTCCGCTATCTTTTGTTGGTGCCTTTCAAGTTCTGTCGGCTTCCAGCTAGAAAACTAATGATAACGCATCAGAATTGCACCCTTTTAAAAGAGCAAAAGCAGGGTACACATCTGTAATAATAGTGTAATGACACCAAATCTGTGCGTGTATGGTTTAGTATTATTTACCTAAATGCTCGTTCATTGGCACATAGACAATTTCTTCAATGCTTTATCTTCATATTATGTTTTGCAACGCCAGTCTGGCATCATTAGACTTCCACCCGCAAGCATTTTAAAGATTTTTCCACACAGCCATAAAATTGCACCTTCCTCGTCGAATATAAAATCAAGTACACCTGTAATAACAAAGCCGTGGAATACTATGCATCTCTTCCTGGATGTTTAACTGCATTGCAGTAGAGCTGTGGTGGTTTGCCTTCACAGACTCAGTGAAATTAAAGGTCGTGTCCTAATGTTATGTCTTCCTGTTTAAAATGAATAGCTTGTAAATGTTTATCTCAACTAGAAGTGAGAACGTGGTCTACGTTTGTGCTCTCCAATTCCCATTTTGAGAAACCGTGCAGAAAACCAGCTGCATATCCTTTCATGTCCTTCTTTTGCTGTTAAACATTTACATCTTTGATTTCAGTTCTTTGCCAGGTTTCCCCCTCCTTGCATTTGGATTTCTGGTTCAAGCTTGCAGTAGTGCTGTCTAGATTTATAGTGGGTTACACTGTTTTCTGCAGAAAAGAGCGAGAGAAAGAAATAAATCCAGCGCAGAAGTACTGAGAATTCATGTACAGCGTCATACAGTATATAATTTCTTTGTGTTCTGCCAATATGTATTTCAGTTTAAAATGTCTTGAGGCTGGTTGGGACTATTTCTATAGAGAGAGGACCAAAGTATACAGTATATTGGCTTCCATTTTGCTGTTTTTGGACAGTCAGGGCTGCTTTCCATTTCCTACAATGTTCCAATATAACTAAATCACATATACTCTGTAATGGAGGCTTCTGAGACCTGGGGCTTCTGTAAAATGTAAAAGAGCAAAGTAGTATTTATACAGTATAATATTTTGATTCGCTAATGAGCTGTGAGGTGGGTGTTATCATGAACTACTGTGCAGCAAGAAAGGTTCCTAAAACATGCATCAACTTACTCCATCTCCGAATCATTGCAGATAACACAGTGTTTAGTTTCTAATTAGACTTGTGTTGTGCTAATTCTCATGAGTAGTGTAAGTGATTGACATTCTGCATTTTAGTGGCAAGTACCAGAGCAGCTGACTTCAGCTCCGTGATGAAGCCAGCATACAGCTGCTGAGAAAAGCAAGCCGTTCACAGAAACTGATTTGCAAGATTAACACACGCTGATTGGTATGGCCTTGTTCTGAGGGGGAAGAAGGAAATAAGGCACATAGTCTTGAATAAGACTAATGATATTCTAGTCCTAAAAGGATTAGGAAAGAAATGTTTAACTGAAAAAAAAAATCCTATGCATAATCGTTCACAAATTATTTATTTACTTTGAATAGTCTTTTGCACTATTTCGTAGGGGAGGATGAGCATTGTTGTTCTTCCATGCCTCAGTCCCCTGTATTTAAAATACAGACGGTTTGTCCTAAGTCATGTTTTCTGTACATGTGGGTAGTAAGTGTAACCTTCAAGGCAGAATCTTGTGACCTGTTTCTTGATGGAACATGCCAGAGCAGCATAGGCATTTTTATTAGTGGCTAAAATTATTTCTGAATAATTTTTGCTAGCATGTTTTCTTTGTGGCCATCTCAAGTCAGTATTTTTGGTAGTGCGGTTCTACTGTGGAAATAAAAATAGCAGTATGGATTTGATAGAGACAGTCTCATTGAACTAGATTGGGTTATTGTAAGGTACATCTAACTTAAATTCTCCAGTCATGTCCGAATCCCTTTGGTCAGATTCTAAATGTTAAGTTTGGCTTTTTCAAATCATCATAATAATTGCATTCAGCACTAACAAAGACTGTGCCTGTGGCTCTTGGATGTTATTCATGTAGCATTTGAGTTTTTCACAGCCTTTAAAACCTTATTCATTTCAACCATTGAAAGTACCCTGTGAGGTAGAGCAGTACTGTTACTCTGTTTTATGGACTGGAGACAAATGGTTATGGTTAGGTCCCTTGTATGTGTTACAATTACAGGCAAGGGGCTGGCTAAGGAGTGGTGTTTTCTCAGGCTGATCAAGCTGTGGCTTGCTGCAAATCCCGTCTGCCCTCTCCGCATGCAGTGTTAGAGGCTCTTCCTGGAACAGGCTCCTCGGGTGACTTATCTGCATGAGGTTGCCGGTACAGGATCACTGGAAAGGCAGATGGGACACCTGATGGCAGACTTGAACTAGTTGCGTTTGGCAGAGAACAGATCTATGGAGTATGATAGTCACTTTATGGATTAGAATTTCTATTTAAATGGTATTCCTTGTGGATTTCATCACCCAGTCTAGTGTAAATATCAGTGGTACTGTGCAGCTGTTGGCTTTTCAGAATTTCTAGGTGTGCACTAGAGGCTGCAAAGGGTGTGTTTGTACAAATCATGAAACAAATAAAGGCATTCACTTTTGTCTGTGGCCTGCCAGTAATACTTTTTTGCAGTCTATGTAAATAAAGGTCTGATTTTGCTTTGTTAGTTGATGTTGGGGTGGTTTAAGTTAGACTTGAAAGCCTCAACAATATCCCAGGTAATAGATCATGAAGTAAGAATGATAAAATTAGTCATCTGCTTGAGAAAGGAAGGTGTAGGGTAACCCAAACCTCCCATTTACTTCCCCTCTGACCCCGTTCCTTTTTTGCCTCTCTCAGAAAACGCAAAAAGAAGGCTCTGGACCTTATAAGAGCATCAGGAAACTTGGAAAAAAAAAAATCATGTGGCATAACCAGTCACTTGACCCCAACTATGGTCAACATGTTTTAACTATAAGAAATTGCAAACTGCTCACACTTTATTATACTGAGTAAAGATCTTCTGCTGCTTTCTTTGACGATGAAACTTGTCTTGGACTTCACTGGCAGTGGAATCAGGCTTGCTACAGATCCATGTTGTAGATTAGGTCATTTGCTTATATTTCAGTTACGGTGTTTTTTCCAGTTTCTCTTCTACCGCTGTTCTGTTAAAGTAGTGCAGCTGGCTGGAGGGCTGTAGGCATTGAAAGGGCTGGGGCATTAAAAATAGAAGCTTTGGGTCTTTTTTCATAGTCGAACAAATTTTTATATCCCAAGTGCGGTATTTTATGCTGCCCAAGGAAAAGGATATTGTTTGCTGCACTTCAAAATAACACAAAAGCCATTCCAGCTCTCCTTGAAACCAGTGGCAAAATTCCACTTGCTTTCAATGGGAATTTGCAAAAAACCCATGATGCAGTTTCTGTCAGAGTAGAAGCAAGCTGTGAGTCCATAGTATCGTGCAAATGTAAAATGCATATATTCCCTTTTGGTTTTAGTATAACTAATTCTTTGATTATTTTCTTCAGAGAATATGGAAGTGGTTGGTCACAGAAAATAGCTGTAAAAAGGATTGCTGAAACACCCCTATTCTTCCAGAGAGTTGAAGGGATGGCCGGTACAACAAGAATTTGCTGTCTGTAGAAAACTAGCCTAATGGCTGCGTAGGACATTGCAATCAGGGCTTGCTGTTAAAGCATTTGCCCTGCCTGTTCAGCAAAACATTGATGCAAAAGGGGAGTAACCGTGAACATTAGGAAGAAGCGATCATATCATGTCTATTCTAGTTACCACCATGTCTTAAAACAGAAGGACAATGAAACTTAAATTTTACAGATAGAGATATATGATCCCTATCAACTTGGTGCCATATCATTTGCACGTTTCGGAGAGAAACTGCTCTGGTTTTGGAGGAAGAGTCCCATAAACCTGTTAATCAGGCACTTTCATGACATCCAGAGAAAGACCTGAAGTGTGTGACTGCATTCCTACCTGCTCGTATTTTGTTTGAGTTTGTATTAGAGTGTAGGGAAGGAAGGACCACCACCTTCTCCTGGGTGTTTCGTTCAATTTGGAAGGTGAAGTGTCAGCTACTGTTTGAATGTGTAATAATCACCAATAAATCTCTAAATCTAAATATTTGCCCTAATGAACTAATGTATCCTGAACAAGGCTTGTGCAAAGCAGAGATTGAAATGTAAAAACTTCAAGGAAGAGGTCTCTCTCTTTAAAGTGAGTTTTCCCTTGGGCTTCCCCGCCACAAGACAGCAGAAGTTTGGCTGCCCCAGAGGCTGTTCTTTATGCACCTACTGCTCACTGTGCCTGAGCAGACGGGCAAAGGGGAACCCAACAGTGAACCTTCGGCATCGCTGTGGCTTGTATGAAGGGAAAAGTGTGTAGCTAAATGTACCTTCCGGATACCCACATCAGCAGCATGGCAGGAAAAAGAAATTTCTCATGTTCTCTCCATGTGAGATCGTCCTTAAAATTCTGCAGAACAATGAGGCTTCTCTGCAGCTGTGAAGAGCCCTAGGGCCTTGTCAGGGAGATTCTTGCACTTCTCAGCTTATTCTGTTGCACCTTGATAGAGATAAGACTAATTATTAGATCCTCAGCTTTAGACTCCCTGCAGTTACTCAGTGCACAGTCTTCTTTATCTGTCCTTTTCCACTCTAGCCTTACAGTTTACTTTAATGAGATTATATACTTGCTGCTGATGGCAGAATTTGGTTCTGGACATGATTCTGGACTCCGTGGGTTGTTACTGACATTTAAATCATCTGATCTCTCCCAAATAGCGTCCACTCCATCATCACTTTTCACAATATACCTTGTCTTAAGATTTTAAAATTAGTGATTTTGGGTGGTCAGCTTCAGGAATCTTCAAAGGGATCCAAAATCTTCAGAAATTGCTGTTAGGGAAGATTGTATCTTCTAAAATCACATTGCCCCAAGTTTTGAATATTTCAGGCTTGCATCAATATTCATGAGAGATCCAAGCTCAGTGATATTTAATGAAAGAATACCTTTATGGAAAGTACTTTGCATGCACAATAGATGCATTTTAGAACCCATTTGAAACGTATGTGTAGATCCTGATGTTAGCAGAAAGGCAAAACTAAGCAAACAGAAGCATATGAAACTGGGAACTAACGTGTCGGTCTTCTGCTACTGGAACTGGATTTGAATTAGACCTATATGCTGCTGTGTGACCTTTGGCCACGTAACACATCAGTCTGCCGTGTGCTGTAATCAGTATCGAATGATAAGGAGAGGTAGAGACCTGAAAGAAGCAGGGGTAGTGGAAACTCGGACTTGTGCCTGTTACAGGCCCATGACTCGGTCTGGCTGGTAGGGCTGCTTATCTTCGATGACTACTAACTTTCATCCCGATGTTTTTTGAAGGTGGGAGAAACTGAGTATTGTACACAACTACTAATTGTAATTTAGACTATATATTTTTTTAACAATGCAATCACTTGCAGTAGATATGAGAGTAAGGAGTGTTAAAACTCAGATCATACCAATTGTTATTTTTGAAGATAAACGTGAACCTTAAATTGAGACAGCATGTCAGCAATAACTGCTGATGTAGGTAAATTGACAACCAGACTAGAAGCGGTAACGATACACATGTGACAACTGGACGAGCCAGATGATCTCCAGTGACAGAGTGTTTCAGTCCTGCAGCAGGCATGTCTACTGTGTACTCCGTACCACAGGCTAGCAGGATTTGGAAGAAGCAGTGAGAAGGAGATTGAATGCATTTTATTTGATGTTCAAAATTTTGTTTTGAGGAGGCTGTATCCAGGTTGCTTCAGCCAGGGAAAGGCTCACAGTGGCCTAAGGTCTAAGGATGTTAGAGGGGAAGGCAGGTTTTTGGATTGGGTTTTTGAAAGATGAGGGGAATAAAGGAAAATACAGAAGAACGGAAGTATACTTCGGACATTCTGTAACATTTTCATTCTCATCCAGATTTACGTGTAGTTGCAATATTTGTGTGTGTTGATTTATCTTTATGTTAATGTCAGTGAACTGACTCACAAAAATAGAACAAACATTTTATTACTGGCCTGGAGAGAAAAGGGTTCTCTGGTGTTTATGCTAATGAATTTAAAGATATTTCACAGAGATTTTTACACACACAGCAACCAAATTCTCTGCTTGTATGAACTGGCACAGCATCACTCTACTCACTGCAAGCTTATGCCAGTTTATGTGGCAGATGATTTGGCCTCGGTGTACAACAAATGGTTTGTTTCTCATTCTCCCAATTCCTGAGTAACCAATAGAGGGAAAGTTTTCATTAGGTTTTGGGAGTAGTTTTGCTGTAATGTGTGTACTCTGGGTGAGTAGTCCCAAGCCAGTGAGGTGTCTGTATATCGTAACGGAGATGTTGTACTTGAGCTAATTTGCTTTTCTGGTTCAATTGAAGAAGGGGAGAAGGAGAGGGGTTGGCAAAGAAGCCACTAAATCCAGCAAAGCATCGAGCACTGCCAATAGTTGTGAGCGCAGCTCAGTTCAAAAAGTTCAAAACCACTGCTTAAAGGAACAGTGCAAATATTTTCCATCCTTTTCTATGAAATGACACGGTTTGTTTACTGTTTCTTGTTTATCTGCTCTGCATGATATGTCACATTTATCAGTAAAGCAGACTGTAGGGGGTAACAGTACTTAAATGTTTATTTTATGATGTTTTGACTTTTGCTGTGTTTATTCTGCATTTTCTGACTAAATTCGTACTCAGATAGCTTTTTCTTCTGCTGTTACAGCATATCTGTCTCAGGCTGCCCCTAAAAAGATGAAGTAGTAATCTGGCAAAATGAACTCAAGACATACAAAGAGGAGAGATTCAAGACTAATCTGCAAGGTGTTCAGGTATTTGCACTTTCGTTACGTATACCAGTAATTGGTGCGCAATGTGGGGTACTCTGCAGTGTATGCACTTGGAGGAAAATGTTCTTGTTAACTCACGCAAGGTGGTGATAAAATGACATAAAATAAATAAAAAGGTCACAAGAAAGGATTAAAGCTGTTTAGTCAGAATGCCACCACGCAACTTAACGATGAAGCTGGGTTGAAAAGGTAGTGTGTCATCAGAGTTGCAGGTCAGAGTTCAACACACATTGATGCTTCTGGATGTTCCATCCCATCTGTTAGCTAAGTCAGATTTTACCATCTATTACTACCCAGAGCATTGATGGCCATCTGAGCAACAGTGGAGAAAGATTATTTTCTGATGTTCACTGCAGCAGTGAACGGGGTCTCCTCTACTAATGGGCTAAGGCACTATAAAACTCTCAGTGACCTCAGGAATTAGATCCTGGGCACTGTGTAAGCCCTGGGTTAGGCCTACAGTGATGGTGAAATTCATTCTGGTTCCCAGAGATGACAGAAGGTCTTGTGTACCTCTTGCCAGGCCTCAAGGATTTTAGTGGGATTTAAGTAGTGTATATGTCCTGTATACAGTTGAAAGGAAATAAGGTATTTGCAATTCTTCCCAGTGCAGAAATGGGACTTTCTAGTTGGATAGCAAGGGCAATCTAGAGAAAGGTTGTAAATTTCTAGATTATAGGAAAATAGATTTTTGTTTCACGAGTACATACAGGGAAAAGTAGTACAGGTCTGGTTAGTCTATGTTACGTGTCTCTGAAGCAAGGAGAACAATTGTGTGGTTACTTTTCAAAGCTCCTTGTGAGCAGGTGATGACAGATGTGCTATTGATGTGCAACTGATAACTTAATAGCAACAAGTAATTACATACATTTTTGTATTATGATAATAGTGTAGAGATATTGACTGTACACAGCTAAGTCCCTTTATAGCTGATTAATTCAGTGAAGCAAATGGGATTGCTAACAGGCATAAAGGTAAGAGTTGTGTTTGCAGAATGCATAAATACAGAGTGCATTCAGAGAAAACATTTTACTTGTATGGTCATTACAGTCTTATATTATCTTGTTACAATCGTTAAATTATTATAATTAATGTTGCAAACTATTGTTCATAATTAAATATTTTAAACAAAACCACAAAAGCAGAGGTACCTCCTCTTGTTAAATGTTATACCATATGTGACTGTCTGAAAAGCAAATATGAATAAACAGCAAAGCCACTCAATATTTTTTTAATTCCCTAACTACACACTGTATCAGCTTCCAGATATTTATTCAAGTTCGTATTTTATTATGTGTGCATTCCCGTGGTTTTGGCAGTGTGTTCGTAGACAGTATTGATGTACTTTTTAAGATTTTGCTACCAAACTGCTTCTCTGACTTTGTGCAGTTTGCTTCATCTGAGTGAAGCTCAGATAACTCATATGAAAAATTGATATCAAATCCCAGAGCACCAGGTTTTGCTACACATAATGCAGATGTAACACATGGAACCACTGAATGATGGCGTAGCATTAATAGTACTTTTCATTTCACTATTTTGTCTTCACTGGCTGCTTTTTTGTAACATTGGTCCTCCAATGCAAGTAGTTGCTAGCAGCAGCATCGCAAAATGTAATCTCAGTGGTGAAAACTCTTGGTTTTCTTCCAGGTGTTTTTGAACCTTGAGTCAGATCATTGGCCTTCAGAAACGTCCTTAGTCTCTCTTTGGAGCTGCAGTTTTCTCCGTAAGAACAGGAAACTGCTGTCAGAATCTCCTAATGTAGATTTAGAAAGGTTTCTCTTCACCTTTGAAGAGTGATACTGTTTTCCTATAAGAAGATTAATTGAATCTAAATAATTTTAACTTTTAAGCATTTTGAAAGTAAGTATACTCGAGATTAAAAAGTGTTTAACTACTCAGTTATGCAGTTTCTTCTGAAGAGTTAACACTCTAAGACAGGAGAAATGAGCCTTATACAGATTTTATTGACAATAGGTAGGAAGAACAGTGCCTGAGAACATTCTATAACCTGAAATTAAGCACTAATTCTGTACCCAAAGGTGATGGTCAAATCAAATATCCAATATTTTAGATATGAATTACTGACCTTACTTAATTTTCTAAAAACTCATCGTTATGGGGAAAATAGGCTTAACTTCGAATTTCACGTTGTGATTGTTCCAGTACTTCTAATTCCCTCAAAATAAGAAAAATCTAAAAGTCAGATATTCCTCTTAGAAATTTCAAACTATATATGATTTGAATAACTATGAGTAACAAGCTACTTTAGAAAGGAAGATTTTTCTCCTTCTTTGGGAAAAAAATTACACTTAATACTCGTGGCAAAGCTTTCATGTTTCTAACACTATCCCCATACACTATTTTCTAAATAAATTACAATTATAATATAACAAAGCTACTTACAAGTGTTGCTGTATTTGAGAGATGCAGATTTTAATTCGGTTTGGTTTTCGCAGAAGGAGTACTTCTATTTCACAAATTTTCTGTAATTTTGGGACCTGAAAAACTTGAAATCAGTATATTATCACAGTCAGGATTTCTAGAAGATGACGGCATTTTAAAAGGAATTCTTCTTAATTGGAAAACTTTGCAAAACTCTCAAAACTCTAGTCCTCATTCCAAAACACTCTGCATTGAGCATGGGAAGAATTAGTATCAAAATACTAATAGAGAATGTGATACAGGATGATTCCAGTTAATTGTGTTAACCACTTGTTTCATTCCTGTTTGCTGCATCTTGTAACCAAGGCAATGGTTTCAGAAAGTGCAGGAGTATGGGTTACTTTTTTGGAACATTGATTCTGCATTGAGTGGTGACAGTGATGTCTGGGTGCTGTTAAGTTGATGGTGCTATTTGGATGCCTTTGTTTCAAAATGACAGCTTTGCACCTATTATGCAGCCCAGGCATGAGCAGCTCCTACTGCAAAATGAAGACTAGGTAGCAGTGGTTAGTTGAATGTCAGCTGTAAAATCCAAATGCAATGAAGACACTGGGGAGGAAGAAAATAAAAAGTTAAGACATAATGATGATTTAATTGACAGCCTTAATGTTGGAAGTTCCTGAACTTGTGGTCTAAAAGTTTGGTTTCCTTGATAATGTTCAAAAACATGAATTGATTTTTTTTTTTCCTTTTTTTTTCCTGGAGGCAGGGCATTCATTGGACCTAAGTAGCATATATTGAACAGTAATGTGGGGAGGGAAGAGGGTTTCAGATGTGAATTAAGCCTGAGTTATGGTGACTCATAACTGATAACAAAACACCCAAGAAGAGACATGAGACAGGATGAGATGAAATGAGACAAGCCATGAAAGAAGGGGCAGATTTATGAGTTATCGGCCTACAGATGGAATGTGAAGATACATGAGTGGAGAATGAGATCATCACAAAGAAGTATGCTAGGGGAAAAGGAGGGGGTTCACAGGACAGATCCCAGTAGCCTCTTGCAGATAGTGGGAGGATTGATTTAAGCCACAGGAAAATTAGTATTAGAAATTATATAAAGATGGGTTAGATCCCAAACCTCAGAGGGGCTTGATTTTTCTCTCACTGCACTTCAAAAATGACAGTTAGGATGACCCTGTACCTCCAACAGTATGTGGAGACCATGCACCTTGATGGTAATCCCACCTAGCTAAAATCGCATAAACATGCTTTCAATTTTGGTAATGCAAGGCAATTTTCAGCACTTTAAGGAAACTGCTGCATTGCTTAGAATAAAGACAGGAGGCAAAATTCTCTCCTTCAATCTAAACAATGCAGTAGTTTTCTTAAAACGTTAAAATTTGCCTTTCATTCCTGAAACTGAAAGCATGTTTCCAAGTAACTACGTCCTTTGTGCTACACTGCAGCCAAAGCATTTCTTATGGATTATAAGTGGTGGAACTGATTGCCAAGTCTATTTGAATGAAATTTCAGTTGGCACAATTATAATCCATTTCAAGATTCAGCATCTTAAAATTTCCACCTAAAAGATGAAAATAAATACTTGGCTGCTCACAAAGTATTAAATGGCCTATACAGATCTGTGAAGTTTCTGTGTTACTTTACTTGAGTCCCCTGCCCCTTTTCTAATTTTGTTCTCCTATCCTGTAAAGAGTGATTAGGAAGATCTGTTCACAGAAGTGCACAGAAGTCTGTTATTTAGCTGAATCTGCAGAATCAGTTGGCAGTCTCGTGAGAAAAACTTTTCTGGTGGAATTTCTTCTTACATCTGATTCTGATAGGAATAGATAGAAATTGGGAAGAAGCAAAGGAGTGTTTCTCACAGATTCAATCATTTTTGCTCTGTGTCTTAGCTAAGAATACTAGGGGACATTTGTGCTGCTGGTCAGATTGAATTAAAAGCCATTAAACTTGGTAACTGATGGGTAGAACTTGAAGTAATCAATAAAGCAGTTTTGATTTTGTTGAATGTCATTGACTTTTTGTTTGAAATTTAGTTTTGAATATGAAAGTGAACTACATTAAAAATCCATGAAACCTCTATTATTGTAAACTGTATCTGGAGCTATTTAGTTTTGAGTGGAACTGAAAAAAATTGATAGGTTTTTTCCTTAAAACAGGAAAATTAAAAAATGCTGAAACACTTTAGCTCAATTTCTGAAACAGGCTGAAACAGGATTTGATTAAGCCTCAGTCTGTAATATTTTACATTTTGTTTAACTATTGCTGGTCGTCCACTCAACAGCAGTGTGCAAGGAGTAGGAGTTCCCTTTAGGAAGGGCTGGAACATCTGAGCGTAAGAATGAACATGTGAGCTTAGTCCCAGGACTCGTCCAGCAGTGGGTGGATTGTCCCGCCACTCGGACTGTCACCTGTCCTCAGCACTGGCCAACAAGGAATGCCTAAGGAAGTGTGTAAGAACAAGGAAATTGTGTATCATATTTCGACTAAGTAATCCCTTGGTGTTCAGCCATCTCAGAGATGTATGCAGCCAGGCATAATTTCTTTCTATTTAGTAACCACAGTGGATTTCTATTCTGTAAACTTGCATGGTCTCCCTCTGAGCCCTGCAAACTCCGAGCATCCACGTCATTCTGTAGCAAGGAGTCCCACAGCTTAACACACGTGTTATGAAGAGCCACTTCCTTTTTGTTTGTTTTGAAACCACCTCATGCTAGTTCATGATGGAAGGATGCTTTATGGCATCTGACAGCAGAGCTGGTAAAGGATTATTGAGATTGTGTTTTTGAAATGTGATTCATTTTTGGAAGTTAGATTAGTGTGGTAGATAGAACACAGTTAAGTAATCCAGGACAGGGTAGCCTTGTAAATGAAATAACTACTAACCTAAAAGGTCTGTACTTCAAGAGAAATTATGTCTTAGCAGACGTATCAATTATAAGCATGGGCATGTTTGGTAACAGCAGAAAAACTCATGATAGGTTCCAGTCAAAGGAAGCATTTAAGCATATGTTTAAATCCACTGCCATGTTTCAGACTAAGTATATGCTATGGTACTTTACTGAGTCTGGGTGTTATTCTTGAGGTACCTCTGTATTTCTAAAATGTAGTGCTGCTGGAACACCTTTTTTTATATATATATATTTGCTTGATAATCACCGTATGCTTTTGACTTTGCTGTCATTTGATGTGTGTTGGATATTGTTCATTTTGTGTAGAGCACTGATCCTAATTGAGATCAACGTGTTCAGTGATTTTCAGCTTTCCAGTGATAAGAGAGATGAATGGTAGAGAGAAGTGGGAAGAGGAGAGGAAAGGTGCATGATGAACCCTACCTTTTAAAGAAGATAGGAAGAACAGGAGTCATCAGTCTGTTACATATTGAGACACAAGATCTCCTTGGAATGAACTAATAAATGCTTAAATGCTACTTAAGTAGTCAAAGGAGATCAGAAAGACTTTAAGAGTTAAATTGTGAACTTTTCCACCTTGTAAGAGTTTGATGGTACCTTTTCTTTCCTGTGGTTCCTGTAGAACCAGTGTTTTATAAACACACCCGTGGTTAATGAGTTAGGACGTTGCCAGAAGTCACAAGATGTGTTTAAGGTTAGACTGTTCTTAAACTCTTTTGGGCATAACAGTAGAACACATATAATGTACTATGGGTCCCAAGTAGCCTCTGCCCATCACTGAACCCTTCCATTTATGGGATGAAAAGAGCGAGCAGATTTATCTAGCCTTCAGAATGGGCGTAGCGCAGAGTTGGAAATGAGCAAGTTGCAACTGCCTGAGCTGCTCTTTGTCCTCAGACACAGTTGCCCCTTTGTAGCATCTTCTGTTAAATAAAAAGAAGAGCTCTTTGCTCTGTTTATAAAACACATTAAGAGCTTCAAATGGAAAGCAATGGAAAGAACAAAGTATTAAAATTACTATTTACTCACCAAGTTTTGCAGACTGCTAAGATTACTCCTGCAAAACCAAACAACCAGCCGAACAAACATACAAAATCATGATATTGAGGGACTGATTTTAACTAAATCACCATAAAGTCTTGCTGCCTGTGGGATTTTTTTCCATACTAGATTTCATTTTGAGAAGGTTTCTTAATGCAAACAGACTTTGTACGTTTTAGTCCAGTGAAACTGAGCTGTCTTAAATGTCAAATCTTCTTTTTGGGAAATTATTATAGTAAATACAATGTATGACATTACGGAACAGTGGTATTCTTAAATGAGTCTTATAGTACAATATTCAATCATATATATCCTAAATTCCTTTTTGCAAAGGTAAAGCTTGGGAGAAGACTTTTTTTTTTTTTTTTCCTTTTCATATGACATACTGGGGCACTGAAAGATTAGGGCCAGAATGTCAAAAATTGTGAAGTCCTATTTAGACAGCAGAACAGAAGGCTGGACTTTCAAAAATGCTCAGCTCTCTTGGCCCTGGGCTATTCCAAATATCTGATCATAAGAACTGAAGCAGGAACTAGTTGACGCTGAGCTCGCTTGAAAATCTGAAATCAGGTCTGGGCTTTTAGCTCTGGAAAATAGAGAAGCTGTTTTGAAAATCTGTTTCAGTGCAGGAAATAAACCTGGATGCTCAAGCTTAATCCAGTGTTTGAAACAAAACAAGTTTCTGGGGTTTGGTAGGGTTTTTTTAAGAGGCGGACGGTAAAGGGGAAGGAAACAGAAAGAATAAAAAGCCATCATAACGATGGAGAGGAATTAAGACAACAGGAGAGAAGACGTAAGAAAATGCAATGGACAGTACATTGCTGGCACTGAAAGATGGAACCCATCAAAAGAAATGTCAGAAGTAGCTTGTGACGCCAGAAGAGGTAAAAAAAATGGGAATTATTATTCCTGCAGTGTGTTCCTGTTGAGCAGAAATCAGAAGGAAACTGTGAGGATCAATACATTCAGAAAATGGTACTGCCCATCAAGACATCATAAAAGGACACCATAAACCCCACCATTATGGGAGTGATGTGGGCCAGCGATGACCGGCTTCATTATATTTAGGAAGATCACTAATACCTGTGTTTTTCAGATAAGGTAGGAAATCAGTTTATTTCTAAATTGAATTGGCAGAATACTGTTTATAATAAAAATAAACGCAGCCTAAGCAAAAAATCTCAAATATAAACTTCTAAAATCAATTACTTTATACATCTTCCAGAGGGCATATATGTCGCCTGTATACTCAAGGTTTGTACTGATACAATAGAAGTATCTTAACACAGAATACTTAAGTAATTCTGTCTGTTCATTCTCTTTCTTGAAGCTGTTTGCTGCATTTCAGACAGGTTAAAATGGAGTGTTTTTCTGACTCTTGGGACTGACATTCAGCTTTCCTATTATGTCTTATTAAAGGCTCTGTCAAATTTGAAAATCAGTAATGTTAAAATAAAAACAGTGTCTAGAGAGAGAGGCACAATATGCTTTAGTTTTCCAGCCTGTTAATAAGCGAAGAGTGGGAGGGAAGGCAGGGTTCACCACAGGACCGAAGGCTACTTTAGTCCCTTCTTTAACTGAAAAGGGGAAAAAGGTGTTTATTTTTTAGAGAACAGCCTGTATTTGTATGTACTCAAAATACTGATTGATTTGCTGATATTATTGACAGACATGGCATGCATTTCAAGTCATTGAACAACAATTTGCAGTAATTCTGTTTTCCTTTGTGGAGATAATTAAGCCACACAACAGCTGTCTGGCAAACATTAGTGCTCTACTACCTGGTCCCAGGGGAGCAGAGGCAAGGCAGGAGTGATTTGACCAAGCAACTGCAGTTACTAGATGGCAGAACTGGGGTGAAAATCAAATCTTAACCAGCCCCTTTATGATAAAGTCCTGTATGTTATGGCTGAGGAGGATGGACTCATAGTGGTTATACTTACAACATCTCATACAGTGTGCTACACAAATGCAGAAGAGAAAGTCATTTTATGTGTAGCGAAAAAAGATACAGCTGTGCGAAGTGCTCTACAAACACATAATAAGAGGAATCCTCATCTCGGTACTGCTCAGTCTGTCTATCTGAAAGAGACTGAAGTGTCCTGTAAATTTCTTTTAAACCGTAAAACAAGGTAAGCTCTGTCCCAGCTGAGCAAGATTTAAGGACGTGTCTTGATTTTCTTCTTGAATGAAGACCATATATTAGTTAAAGAGGACACCTTTCAATTATAGGTGTACTTTAACGCCATTTCTCAAAATGTGGTGTGCATTGCATTATTTCGCAGAACCACAGAATGGTTTAAGTTAGAAGTACAACCCTCCTAAAACCTCATATGGTTTGTACAGTATTCTCCTTCTCTATAAATAAATAATATATGACCTCTGTACTCCAGAAGCCTAGTAAAGACCCTGGCAGGACATCACACAACCTCTTAATATAACTTCCCAGCTATTTGTGGAACTCTGCCTCCGTGTCACTGAGAAACAGAGTTGGAGGTGACAGTTCAGATTCTGCATCCTCCTTCCGGAGGCCAGTTCAATCATGCAGCCAGTTATGTATCTTACTGTGCATTTATAGCTTAAGGAATCATTTGCAGTTGAAAATAGTCCTGGGCACAGCAAAGATGGACATAGAGTGCACGCAAAGGTACAGCTCTGTTATTGCTTTAAGGTACTGAAATTAACTGTATGTTTACTAGGTTTCTGTTTCAGTGAAAATTATAATAATAAATGTGATTATGTACAGTTCAGTAAAGATGCAATTTAGAATGTTAAAATATTTATGTGAACTCTCAAATACCCTCCTAAGTAGATGTTATATTAAAATTGCGTATTAAAATAAAATACAAATTTCCCTTCCCTACTTAATGTCAGTTACTTCATTTTGATTACTGAAAACATTTTTCAGTTATTTTTCAGTTTGCTGGTTTTTCTTTGCTTAGATAAATAAACTTACAAGTTTAATGACTTTAAACTTACAACCTTCTATACTTAAACTTCTTTCTGGTTTGATAACTAAAATGACAAAAAAGAGGTAAAAATGTGTCAAATGCAGGCATACCGTTTTCACATAGCCATACTATTTTCAGATGTTCATCCATGTTGCGTTGTTCTGGATTAATGTATTAATATTGGAAGAAAATATGCATCCAACTATAGGAAGGCTTTCTTAAGTCTTTTTGTGGGGTGCCAGGGCTCAAGTAAGCTGCTCAGCCTGGGAGTACGAAGTGAGCGAACCTGCGCATCCTATCGCACGTGCCAGTGGATTAGCTTTGGTGTAAAGGAGTGGTTTTCAGACTTTTTAGGTTTGCAACTGCTAAACAAATTCCAAAAGAAGAGTGGATATTTAGATCCTCTTAAGTCTTTAGAAGGATTGGGTTTCTGTCCAGCATGTATGAACTTGCTCTCTGAGCCACCTGCCGTGGAGTTAATTTCTGTGTCCTCCTTGGGCCACCCAGCGCAGGTTGGGAGCCGCAGATCTCACGCCGCCCCAGCTTTTTAAGCAGAGTGCTGATCATCTGCAGCCTTGAGAGGAACAGAGGCAAAGAGGATGTGGTTTTCTAGGCTCTCGCTACAGACCAGCATGCAGGCCACCGCAGCTAGCTTTTCTTGGTGATGGAAGTGGAAACTGGATTTGGGCGACAGATACGCTCATTGCAAGAACGTTTGTTTTTCTGCTAACTAGGCTTCTGTGGTTTTTTGGTGACTGGTCAGCATCGGCCGCTCTGAGATGTGGAGAACCACTCACGTGCATAATTTTTGTCATATGCCTAACCTTCTCAAGTCATTGTGTTACTGGTGAAAAGTACAAAGTGCATTGAATTTGTCACACGCATTCTACTTTTTCAGGGCAGGAGTACAATTTAGAAGTAAAGGTGAGAATACAAGTTCTATTTGCATTGTGCTACTCCAGTGACGCTTGCTGAAATAATATTAGTTAGGGTGCGTGTGGTAAAGCAGCCACCTAAATCAATGTAGGATTCTGGAAAATGCAACAGTATTTCAGGCGAAACCAGCATATACCATTAGCTAGTAAAAAGCAAAGATGGTGATCTTCTTGTAAACTGATTTTTCCTGCATTTTAGACAGAAGTTGTGTTTTTTAAGGTTATACCTGCATTAGTGGTACATATTTGTTGGTACATCATTTAGTTTACATTTCATCTACATCCTTGAAGCTAGATACGGGTCTGCTAGTGTCTAGTAAGTGTCTACTCTGAGGATATTTTTATCAATGATTAGACAAAATTGAAATTAAAGACTTCCTCTTAGACTTTGCGGTTCTTCCATTGTTTTGCAGTTGAATTAATGAATGCTCAGTGCAAAACCACAACCGAAAACTTAGACGCCATTGCAAGGGAAACTCAAACACATTTTATGGATAGTTTGTTTTTCTTGCTTCCTTGTGATTACACAAACAGAGTATTTTTGGGAGAGTAGATAAAGTTCTAAGGGCAAGTCTCCGAAACAGGACAGAGACTTGGTTTAGTCACCAGTCTTCGTGCAAATTGACTTCTCCTGTCTTCCCTCCTTCCCTGCTGCTGGAGCTAAAAAGGTTTGCAGCATTTTGGAGTCCCAGAGCTTGTGGCCTCAGTTATGTGGGTATATTCTGTGAGAATTAATAGTGCCAGTGGAATTCGGAGTTGATAAATGCTACTATTATTTTACAATTATATATTAAATGTTACCTGTATTACCCTCTCAGGACAACACACTGCACTTCCAGGGAAGAAACACATAACGTGACATGAAGAAAATGAGAACATATTTAAATAGAATGTCTCCAGGATAGTCTAGGGAGAGATTAAACTGGAATTCAGCTGAAGTCTTTTGTAGGTACGTGCACCAGTGAAGAATTAACAAAATGGGAGAGCTAAAGGGATATGCTTAGCTTGCCGGTTTTCCCCCAGCTGGTAAAATTTGGTATATCATTTCTAATATAACATTGTTTGAACAATGTGCCCTGTTTTGGTTTGCTTTTAGTTTATTTGGGAAAATAATTCTAAGGCTTCTTTTCTTTTCCTGCTGTTGTTGGACAAGGTTTGTTTCAGCAATGTCTATCTGGTTGACTTACGATAGGAAAAAGTGCTGTGAAATACAGTGTATAAATAAACAAAAACAGAAAGGCTTTTTATGTGTTTGTTCCCCACTAACTTCTTTCTGTGATGATAATCTCAGTGATTATTTATAACTGTATGAAAACAGTGTCTATCTGCACGAATACTGAGAAGACACGCCTGATTTAGTTGTGCATATGAAGAAAGGGAACTACATAAAATATTTTTCATTCCTCTTGTTAATTCTTGATTGAAATCCATTGAGCATTGTTATTCTTTTGCTGGTAATGCACAGACAAAGAGCAGACTGTCACCGAAGACAATTCCTTAATTCGTATTTCAGAGGATAAAAACGTAGAACATATTATCTTATTTTATGGATATGTATGTGCATAGATAAATGTACATCAGTTATAATGGATAGCGATATAGTAAAGCTCTGGATTGAGTAAAGTGAAAGAAATCCCTAGTGGCTTTGCAATACACAGGTTGTGGTTACAGTTAGAGAAAACCTGTTTAATCTGTGAAATTAGCACTTGCTGTTTGTAGGCATGCAAAATACGGTCTAAGCACTGGCACCGCCTTTTCTTGGGGACACAAGAAGTTGTGGTACTTAACTAGGAGATAATCAGAACATAGCTGGCGTTGACAGTTTGGAGCAAAGGCAAGGCATTTTATGTGCAAAGGATCAGGCTCATATTGGATTCTCAGTACTGGTGGCATAAAACTTTAATTTCCTTGTAGAAGCAGAGCAGTTTGAAGTGAGAGCTTTGCCGGTGGAAGCTGAGTATTGGTTTTCTTTTTAATTTATTATTTATAATTTAGGAAGTTGTTATTATTTATTTTATTTTACATTATATTTTAAAAACATTATTTAAAATAATAGACTAATGTTTTCAGTACAGATATATGCAAATACCTATATATCCATTGTAGAAAAAATCTGTGAAGAAAAGAAAATAGATTAGATTTTGATCTGTTCAATTTGACATTGTATGTGTAAGAAAACAGTCTATTCTTGGGAGCCTAATTTGTACTGATGATCATAAAAATAATTTTGGGGAGGGAAAGAATGTATCCAAAGCAGTTTCTGGAAAATGTCATCAGCAAGACTAAATACTACTCCTCCCTTGAAAATAAAATCACAGTAACGCACCCTGCAGAGAGTTTTGCTCTTTGTAGCCAAACCGTAACTGTGCATCGGCAACTGTCAGAGTCCAGGCAAGGAATATACTAATCTCTCTCTGCATGGGGGCAAGCCTGGTTAGGCACACACACAACTCTGTATGATTCTTTAATTCATGTGTGCATTTTTGGTGCAGCGCTTTGAGGAATAACAAATGTTGGGCCTATTAAGTACCTGCGGCAGCAGGTGCTCAATGAAAACTATATCATGAATTATACCTGAGATCTCAGCTTCCTGGTTTACTACCTTTGACGTGAAGGACACAATCAGGCTAATTGTGAATGGGTTTAATACATTTTAAGCTGTATCAGAACATTTTTTTTCTGGCGAATAGTTATTACAGCAGCTGCTATTTGGAGTATTTTATTAATACTACTTTATGTCTTTAGAAATGCAGAAATCTGAGAAACAGAAATACGGTAGAAGTTGTATTTTGTTGCTGTAGTGTTATTTAAACCTTTTTCTTCAAGATAGCAAGCCCCATTTAAACTCCTTTTTAATGAGCCATACTTTGGGAAAGGTGAAAGAATAGGTGAATAATACAGCAACTACAGCTAGCTGATGATATGTTAAAAAGCTGCACTTCCTTACCAAACTGGTAGGCACATCATTACTTGGAATTAGAAAGTTGTGAAGTTTTAAAAGCAGTAAAACACAAATCAGATTCCAGCATGGGTGTGCTTTCCTTCTTAATTAAAAGATATTTTGCCACTGACATTTACAGGCTTTTTCACTGTTGGATATGCTGCTGCTCGTGTCAGCAGTAGATTTTTGCACAGCTCTCGCATGGGAAGAATGCGGAAACATATTTCTGCATAACGTTCTGAAGAGGTGTAAAATGAGAATTCAGTCACTGAAAAAGGAAGGTATCATGTCCTGAATATAACTTAATCTGTACAGAAGTTGGTTAGAATTTTTCAGTGTAGATGTTGGCACCAGGTCTTCCTTAAAGCAAGATTTGTGGAGGATGGCAGAAAAGAGCATGTTTATAGTGTGTTCTGCTTAGCAAGAGTGGTCCTAGTTTCCTGAAGTTAAAACTACCTTCTCAACAACTTTCTAACAGAGGAAGATGGTGTATTTTTGCTTTTGGTACCAGGATGCTTGGAGTAATTACAAAACTAGCAAACTTTATTACCTCCGTGATTGGATTTTGCAGCTCAGTGATGTAATGTTAAATGCACTGAACAGTTCTGGTAGAACCCTTGAACAATCCTGAGGGGGAATTTGGGATTATTCCTAGATAACAAAGCATAGTGTAAAAGATAGATGATTTTTTTACACCAGTTAGTTTCTTGCCTTGAACGCAACAGGATTTCTTTGCTTCACATACTTTTGCTGGATCTTACAACAACTGAGAAAAGAGTTGATGATGAAAACCAGAGGGTACAAGTTACATAATTGTTGCAGGGATCATCAGAATACTGTATTCTTTCTATACCATCTGACATGGCTGTGCAGGGACAGAGATTCATTATTCCATTATGAACTCATATGGATTCTTTCTTGATAAAATTTTGATAAAAATAGTGATCAGATTATTAATGTATAAAATCAAGGCCACGGAGCTTCATTAGGTTGATACTTTGTGTTGCTGCATTGCATGCTTACCAGATTCAGCTACAAAAAGCTAAAGCTTTTCACTTTTATTAAAGTATTGCAATCAATATGAAAGTGCACGAGCCATGCTGTTCATAAATACAAATGTGGCATTCTTTCATAAGGGAGAGTTTTTTAAATAGTCGCAGTGAAAATCCAAGACTCAGAAATAGAAAATTTTCCAGTTTATTTAAGCAGTGGTCATATTTTGAACAGCATGCCACTGAAAACAGACCTAACAAGAAAAAATTGAGTGAGCTTTGTACTTACTCCTGGGCATCAGCTGAATTCTAAGTGTTATAGGTAAGAAGGTTTTGTAGATGAGACCTTATTTTAAAATTGCCTTCACTTAAATCTGACTTGTATGGAATCATTTGGTACTGGCTTCTGATGAGTTGGGATGTTGTCTTTGACAGCTCAGTGGGATTTTCAGATATGTCGGTAGTGGCGTTTGACACCGCTTGTGTTCCTTGAGGCATGGAGAATAAAAGTAATTCTGAACAAAATTCTTTCCTGTATTTCAGATTCACTGATAACATGCAAACCGAGTCTGCTTACCGTTGTCTGTTCCAGATACAATGTCAAAGCAAACAAGGGAGACTTAGAAGTAGTGTGACTCAAAAAAGAAGTCTTTTGGTAAGTAAGTTGCCTAATGTGCATTAAGAAGTTGAGAATGTGATCTTTCACTTGAACAGATTTTTTTTCTGCTCCTTTGTAGTTAAAACATGCTTTTAAGAAATGTTGCTAAAAACACAGTAAGCTGTTCACATTTTGGAAAGTGTTTATTCTTTCAGAAGGCTAGCAAATCAAAACCAGTACCTTCCTGCAGGATACGCTTAGTTAGAATCTCCTGCCACAGCCTAAACTTCTGGAAAACTTCACAGTTCCTCAGCATTGCATTCTGGTTTTGGTCAGGTGTAACACAGTGCTCTTCCTATCTATGCAGCTTCCACATTCTTTCAGAGTTAATGATTTGCATGTTTCAGTTAGAACATCTTTCTTGGTAAGCCTAGATTCCCTCAGCATGTCAGAAGGAATATTTTCATATTCATACTCCATTGAATAGCATCATTTGCTTGAGGAGTTTCTCATTGCCTTCCAAAATATGTATTGATTACAGCAGAATTTAAATAAAACAAGTCCCAAAACACACACCTAATTCATGTGTATTCACTATCTAAATATGCTTTACAGACTTTTAATCTCCTTCCTGAACTCTTAAAAGCTTGGTTTTTAATGTGGTAACCATATGGCTTTAATACTATTAGTTCTTAAATTTACTGATACTCTCATTCTAGCATGCACAGTTCTCTTTTACTTCAAGGACTGTTTAGTTGTGCTAATATAGCTAACGATATTGCTTGACTTTATTAAAGCCTACTACCGTGTTTAAATGGGATTGAGAGGTCACACAGTTTCCCTTCACACCAGTAGCAGTCAGTTCTGATCTGCATTTTTGCATACTTAGATCAATGTATATTACAGAATATCTATGCAGGTGATTAGAAGAAAAAGCTGTGTAGCTCTTTTGTGTCACTGGAAAGTAGAGTACAGGTATGTACCCTAGTCAGGTCAGGCTGCATATGAACACATAGATATCACCTGAAGATAAATTGCATATACATCCACAAGACAATTTCTGAAGAGAGAATTATTTTTTATTGTCATGGGTTCCTGTCCCATTTTTATGAATGTCCCAAATTTGAGAATCCTAACTGAAACAAAATATAGTTTCTTACTATAATGCCTGGGCACGAGACAGAGCACGCCCTTTCTGAAGCAAAATAACACTGTCTAAGAATAATTTGGATAAATTCTTCCTTATTTTTCCACTCTATAGAGCTCCTGTATCTAACCCCCCACCTTTTTTTCCCAGAGTTTGTTATAATCTGCTGTTTCAATAACTGCTGCACTTTCTTGGTGTTCTTTATCCCAGTTGGGCCCAAGTAATAAGTAGCGACTAGAGACTTTCCCTTAATCATTGTGGCTTACTGCTGACATCTTTGTAAGTAAGGAACAGATTATGTCTAGTGTTGTACCACTGTTCCTTCACTTTCTAGCCTTCTTGATGTTCTAGTTACACTGTTCCCTAGCCAATTCTAGTTGACATTACATGTCCTCTGGACTGGTGTGCACATGCCTTTCCCTGCCTGTACATGCTTTATCTGTTTAACTAGAGCCATGGAAGGCATCTTGTGCACCTCAAAAGAATGCTTCTTGGCACTACAGTTGGAGGAACATACCTGACATCTATCATAATCTGGGATACGACAAGAAGAACAGGGGCTAGCTAAAAGGACAGATTCCCAAAATCTTGGTGTATTTCTCATGGTACGCACATGAGAAAAAGAATACCTGAAAAATACATCCAAATGCATTTCTCTTCTGCAAATGCAGAGCCTGGGACAGAATTGGAAACAGCTGTAACCCCTGCTTCAGCAAGGTACAATACAGCTCTATTTCTATAGGGATGCTATCCCAGCAAAATAAATTGGGCAACTCCTGATCTAAGGTATTAGTATTTTATTACTATGATGTTCTTCTGACACCCACACATGAGCATTTACATTACCAGTGCATCAAAAAAGGTCATAGTTGCTTAAATAAATAACATTGGTATTTTGCAAATGAGCAATTAAGTTATGAAAGAGGCCTCTTTTCATATAGCTGCTGGCTTTGATCCTTCTTTGCATTATTTAACACCTGAGACTCCAGAGTGAATTCGTTTTGTCAGATATGGAGTGTAGCTTTGCTGTGGTAACATCTTGCGTGACCTCCTCGAGCAGGGACAGAGCAGGCTGCAGGCTGATAGCAGAGATTCTGCACTTCCCTATGGTGGAATTGCCTTGGTTGTCTTTGCAGCCTCTCTGTTTGCTCCCTCCAGTCCTTTCCTGCACCATTCCTTCAGCACTGGTTTCCTCTGGTTCCTGGCACAGAAGTCTGTGGTCTCGGCGCAATACGTGTCCTCTGCAGTAGCTGATTTCTGTCTCAATTGGCTTTTCCAAGGCTCTCAAAACATTTGCTGCCTTCCCTGCACCTCCTCATTCGTATCTCCGAGTCAGAACACTGCCTGCACAAAATATTTGCCTTGACGTGGGTCCCATGACATAAGTCACTACAGACAGGAGAGTGGTAAGCCTAACCTCTGAAGCTGTAAAAGCCAATCGACAAGCAGTAATGTCCCTTTATATTGCAGTTTATCAGAAGGTATTCCAGGAGGGAAAAAGTTAAGGAAGAATTCCTGTGAAATTCAGAATTAGATTAGATTTTTACAAAAACATGAGTTAATGTTTACTGTAAAGTTCTTTTTTGACTACAGACTGAACAAGGAAGGAAACAAAACATTTGAGTTCTCTCTGTAGGGCAGCTACTTTCTCTGTGCCTTTTTTCTTTCCTCTGTTTAATTCCCAATACCCTAGAGACACAGTTTCCTCCCTTAGCAGGGACTGTGACCTTAAAAATAGCCAGCTCCAAAATAAACACAGAAAAAAACCACTTCAATTGTTTCAAATACGTGGTAAGTAACCAAAACTGCGTCCATGCTAAAGCTGGGATTCATAATCTTTTGGAGCTGCAACTGGGACATTTGTTTCTCTGAGAGTTAGCGTTCATTATTTTGTGTTCACGCTGCATGCCTGCCTCTCTAGCCAAAGAAATTTGTTAAAACTTAGGATGCCACTTGTAAGTAATTTGTCACTACTTTTACCACTCTCGCAAAATTTTTAGAGGGGACACTTTCACTTTGGGCGACAGCCAGGCGGGGCACCAAACACCTAAGGAAGTGGTGATCCCAGACTGTTTTCATGGTGTTCTCCTGATGGGCTCTTTTTGTGCCGGTAGACATCACAGCTGCCTGGGGCCAGCTGGAAGAGTTGATGATTTATTGAACAGGAAGCTTGTTCTGTCACTTTTGCTTCTAGTTTTAAGACTCCATTCTCTGATTCAGCTGCATGAAGGAGGAGGTGGTCCAGCCTGGACCTCACCTCTGGATTGAGGCCATGGTATAACCCCATCCATAGGCTATCTCAATGCCACCACTGCCACTGTTGCCTTCATTCCCATCTGGAACTGGACCAGAGTTCACAGTTTATACAAAAGCTTTTTCGAGGAAAAGGACTTATCATCAAACAGATTGAAGGGGGGGGGGGGGAAGCCCCCCCATTCAATCTGGAAACCAAGCCCCAACCTATTACATTAACGGAAGGCTTGTGTCCATATGTTAAAGCGGTTGTTAACAGCTGTACTCTGCGTTTCATTGAGGAGCCCTTGGTCGTGTATAACCAGTAAGGACAGAAGGACAGGAGAAAGGACATTCAAGTCCTCTGACAAGCAAGCATTGCAGAGGAGTATTTTCACAGTGTGGCCAATGCCCTTGCATGGAAAAGTTAGTCAGGTCTTATACCTCTCACTGGGCAGAATTGTCTTCTGACCTTGCTTAGGAAGGTTTAAAACTGGTACAGATTCAAGAGTAACAGTCCGTTGGGTCTTCAGACACGTTTCAAGCGCTTCTCCCACAAACAAGACACCAAGTAGTGCCTGTGCAGGTTGTCACAAAATGCAGGTATTCCCTCTGCTTTTCAAAGACTGAGTTCATATTGCAGGGGGGAATTTTCTACCTCTTCCCACATGAATATGCCAGGTATATCTGTGTGGTGTAGCAAATATTTAGGCACTTGAGTATTTTCCTCTGAATATAGTCTAAAATCCTTCATTTATTTAGAAAAATATGTGTTACAGTGTTTTGAAGTCTCAGGATAGGACTATGAAACTTTTTTGATTAACGCAGACAGCTTGGTCTTTAGGTGTAGGGGAAAGAGGAACAGCTAGAAAATGAGCAGGGGGAAATAGCAAAAGAACATTCTGTGTTCTTTTCCATCTAAGATATTGCAGAGTTTGGGAAGGTTTTTTTAATCTGTTGTGTTACCCTAATCCACGGGGAACTCATTTTGAAATTAAATATACCAAAACATTTATGATTTACAAAGAGGGAAAAAAATAAAAGCTTTAAAAAATATCTTGTGTTTGATCTATTTGTCGCTATGAAAATATTGACAAAAGGCAAAAGAATGGCCTTCATTTAGCTTGTTATTGTTGGCTTGCTTTAATGCTTTCTTATTAAGGGCAAACTCCCATTAAGATGTGAGATTAACTCTTTCACAGTTACGAAGAAATAAAAGGTGGAAACTTTGAATGTAAACCTCCTGTAAACAGTGATTCTAAACTAGGTAATCTGTATGTGATTCCTACTCAGAAATATGTAATGTGGCAGAGGGAAGCTTTTAAAAGTAAAACACATCTGTGGAATAGTTTGTGCAGAATTTATGCTTCCAAATATCTTTAAAAAGCAGCCTCCCATGTAAAATCAGAAACATGGTGTTAATCACACGGTTCTAAAAGTATTTCAGAAAATAAATACTTTATGGGGGGGGGAAAGAGCATAAAAATCTTATAAACTCTGAGTGTGGGTGTGTAAAATAAAGATCTGTCTTCACTGAAGTGTTAACTACAGACCCAACTCAAGTGTTACTGGGACCTTAACTTCATTCACCCACAAAAACCTCCAGTTTTGTGGAGTGGTGCTTTTCACTTCAGTCAGCTAGTCCTTTGGGAGCCTGTTTTGAAGAGCAAGTGCTACCAATGTTTAAATTGGTAATGCAATAGAGAAATGGTGAGAGACTTCAAACTTGAGTTAACACAGTGTGTCAGCTGCTAATCCAGTCATGCTGTGCCGCTAATCAAATCACCCTGGTAGTCCAAGTGCTGTTTTTCGGTGTAGTCACTGTCATATAAGTAAGAACTAGGTTGAAGCCCGTGGCAGAACTGTATCTTAGCAGAACGTACCCAAACCAGCTTCTGGCTGGCTGGTCTGGGTCCCGCTGTCTAGACGTGGCAGTACAAGAGATCAGCTTCTAAGGCAGATACATCAGTCCCTTGCAAACACCATGCTGCAGTGGCTACGCTGCTGCTAATACTACCCATGCCTGTTAGTCTGAAGCCCGCTTAGGCAGCTGAAAACTCATTAAGGTTGGCAGGAGAATGATTACCCAGCTCCGGGTTAGTAATGTGATGCCTAATGTTGCAGAGGAGACAAACCTGAAGTTTAAGCTGTCTGTTGTCACTTTACAGAGAGACAGATTTTACTGTTGCCAGCCCGGAATTCCTAAAAGAAATTGCTAATTTGAACTATTTATTCCGTTAAATTCCCATTGAATTAGCATTAATAATGAAACTTAATTGTATTGTTATCACTGTAGTATCTGAGGCAGCCTGTTGGCCAGAATGTCGTATGAACAGGAATGTCTGTTGGGATATTTAATTTCATCTCCCTTGACAATGTGTGATTGTTCTCTTTTGTACATTTTCTGTTAACTATTAGTGGTCTGGATAACTTTGTGGAATAGGTAGAAGTCACTCCAGGCCAGCACAAAGCACACAGAAGTCCCTATCTGAAGAATGCCAACATGCAGGGAGAATTTAGAGAGTTAGCATTTCGCTCCAGTGAACCAAGATGTTCACATTTTCCTTCCCAGAATTTCCCACCAGGCTCTGGTTATTTGTACTGGCCAATACACTTCCATGTGTCTGTACTTAAGAGTAAACTTTAGGATTGTTACTTACACTGCAAGGGCCTGATCCTGCAAAGACATACCTCCTTTGGGCCATCTGTGTAGTCTTGTTTGAAGACTGTTTGCTCACATGTACAGGATCTGCTCTCCCTTGGCACTTCGTGAGCCTTTCATCACTACCTCACATCAGATTTTAACTGATGCCTTGGTCTCAGTAGGTATAGAGCTCTTAGCATTTAAGACTGTATCCTCGCAATACTTGCATTGCGCATTGTGTTATGCTTATTTTATTGGAGTCCAATTAGGAGACACAGGTTTTGATCAGTTTGCCATGGGGACACAGAAGGAAGTTATGGATGTAGGAGGTATCAGTAATAAAGCTTATAATAAGCAGTAAGCTTGTTCTTGGAGTTGTGGACCAGAAATACCACTTCCATGCAAAATTAATTCGGTGTGCAGGGTTTTCCTTTTTTTCCCCCTCAGCTTCTTTTTGTGTTGTATTATTTTGTATCTTTGGAGTTGTGGGGTGGATTTCTTTGTCTCAGGAACCTGCAGTATTTAGAATATAGGGGACATTGCTTTATTAAAACAATTCTTTTAGTTGTCACAGCAACTGGTCTTACATAAATGATGAAGAGAAGAGGAACTTATATAAAGAGATGCATTAGGTCATAATGGTAAATCCAGTACTTTTTAAACTAACAAGAAAGCACTCTGGGGTTTGTTGTTGCTGTAATTCATTTTATTCCAGATGATTTTTACAACTTTAGTATTATCCAGGTTCGCAATCAAAAACCACAGCACTTGTATGCTCACAACTGTATCAGTTTGACTCTTTCTTGTCTATATAACTAATAAGCTCCTCCATTAGGAAATAGATTTGTCAAAAATGGACGCAGAACTATATAATAAAAAGACAGATGTGATACTTTGTGATTCTCTGCAAAATACTTTTCTGCCCTTCTTTTCCAAAACTTCACTCAGTCAGACAGGCAGAAACTACAACATTAGGGAGAATGCTGCAGTGACCCAGAGGTGATCTGATTAACCATTTAATACAAATGGTTAATTTTCTTACAGTTTTGCTGTGTTAAAGGATAATTGGAGACTTGGGGGGCAGGGTATATTATTCTAGGATCAGCATATCTAATTTCTAGCATTTACAAGTGGTTAAGGAATAGTTCGCCAAAGAAGTGGAACCACAAAGACGAAAACTGTGCTGACAAAATATAGGATTTTTTCTCTTTCTCTAGTGATTTAACAGTAGAATGAAAATTAAACAATACTAATATTTCTCTACTGCTCAAAATGTTCACTACACTTAAGAAAAAAATGTGTCAAAGAAATGTGCCATAATTAACATGCTTAGTCTTTTTATCCCCGTCACCTGATTTTCAGTATGATTTCTAAACCTTTCTCCCAGTTGTTGCTGGTTGCTTTTTAATCTTTATTCTCATCTGTCTGTAATCATCTTGCTTTTCCTTTCCTGTTTTACCTTTCTCCTTTTCCACTTACAGTCCTTTAATCTTCTTTTGTTTCCTGCATGCCTAATTAATTTTCACTTTTTCCCTTACAACTGTATGCGCTGCATGTAGATTCTCCTGTTTTCAGTGCTATTAAGAAAAGCCCTTTCAAAATATAAGATATAAATCCCCTACAGGATATGATTATTCCTATTCTAACATGCAGCAAACCGAAGCTGATAAGTTATATGGTGCCCATGTGAATGGTATTCTTTCACACTGGTTTCCCTCTCTTGCTTACAAGCTGCTCTTTATTGTGGCCAGAAGACCGGGGCTGCTCAAAGTATTCTGCGTCAGCTAGCTAACAGACGCCAAATAGCACAGAGATTCACACTGTCGTGAACTAATATAATACCCCTCGTGGAAGTGACTCCAAGCCATTTGTTTCATCAGCCTTGAAACCTTGCAGTTGGAGAGGAGATGACTGAAAAGTGCTATTTGAAGAAAAATACTGCTTCAAAGCTTAAACCCACGTGAATGGTTTGTCTTTTTAATTCCAGTTCTCCAAATGTAAGGGCTAGAACCAGCTTCTGTTTCATTCCCTCCTGATTGTTGCAAGTAAGCCTTGGTAGCTTTGGTGGTTCTAGAAAAGAGGCTGTGATACAGCCTGTGGGGCTGGCACTGCATAACTTCTAGAAATCAATGTGAGTAGTTGCAAGAACAGCAGTGGGCAGCAGTGTTAACCGGGACTCTGCAGTCCACCCACAGGTACCTGACTTAGGTAAGTCAAAAGTGTAATGCAACTGTGCCTCTACTGTACCTCCCTAATGTTTTGGTTTTTTTTTAATTGAAGTTGAACAGTAGGGTGTGTAGACTTTTGCTTTTTCAAATGTCAGCAGGTGAAACTCAGTATATTCTTCCCAGGAGCTCATGCAAACATTTTTTTCTTAATCTTTGTCTTGCTGTGTTTAAGTTTGCAGCTGGTGGATTCTGCTTTGAGTTTCAAATTCAAAGGTGCCCAGACACTCTTTCTGAAATATCACAGAAACCACTGAACTTCACCTGGCTTTTCAAGGAAATCTTGTCAAACCATGAGTTTCCCACACTTCCAGTGTGAAACCTGGTGTTAACTCAGAGCTTTTTCCTCCCAGCTCGGGTTGGCGTTAGCTTAACTCTGAAGGATTGAGACCCTTAGGGAACTTCTTCGTGAACTTTGGCCTGTTTTCAAGTTTGTAACAAAACTCAAAATTCTTTCCACGATTTTGGTGTTTTGTAACAAAAGCAAAGGACAACTGTAATCGACACTGCTTTTAAATCGGTGGTTTTAGAGATGGCTCGTAATCTTTGAACATAGCGTCTGTGTAGTAAGCTTGGCGGGCATCTGGATTTTGGCAGGTTTGTTCAAGTTTTGAAAGAGCTGTCCCACCTGTTGTCGCAGTAGTGCGGCAGATTGCTAGCCCCACCGCAAAGATATGGGATGCTTCAAAATATGTCTCGCAGAAATAACATCTCCCATAAAACACAGAGGGCTATATTGTGTTGTAAGAGACAGCCTTCACGTGAGCGCTGGAGGGGGTCGTTTAGCAGCTGGACTCTTCAGACGTGTCTCTCTCAGGGCTTGCTGTAGCACAGTCTGGAGTGGGACCTCCACCATATGTTAACAGCATCGCACATGTGCCTGTCCCAGGCAGCTCTGGCTCCACTGAGGGTACAGGCTCTGGTAATAATTCTCTTGTCCTTTTATATATACTACAGGTCGAGGTGGCCCAAACAAATCACCGTTCACTTGCTGTATCTCTTGCTTGCTTGTAAGGGGAGGGTCAGTGGGTAGCTTGGAAATCTCTCACGTGTAAAAGCACAGAGAGATGGAGTGCTGGCAGAGATAGAGATACTGGCAAATATGTCACAGTCATATGTAAACTATAGGCTAAATTCTTCCCTTTTCTGAGAACATTTTACCCTGCTCTCTCTGGGGGCTCAGAGTCGTTTTCTTTCAACACAGTCAGGCACACCAGCTTTCTTCCATTTACTACCAAGAGATAAAGTTTCAAAATAAGCTTCTCCAGGCTGTTTTTCCAGGTAGCTGGTTCACTCTGCCACCTACACTCTGGGAAGGGTTACCTAACTTTGGCTTTTGAGTGCCAGCCATTTCTTCCCATTCAGTTGCCTGTTTCATGACCCGGCTCATTGAATATCAAGTAGCAGCGTCACGCTGGAGCGCGAGTCTTCGTAAGAAAAGAGAAGCGGGAAGAGAGATGCATGGCTTTAGCCTACTCTCTTCTGAGGTCGATATATCTGTGTAGTGCCTGTGTTTTCAGCATGCCTATGTAATTATTCCTTACCTGTTTTGTTGGTTTAAGTTCTTTATTACAAGTCCCTCAAAATCAGAGATGCATTAAAATTAATAATGATTTTTTTTTTTCATTATATAATTCCAGGGTGTTTTTTTAAACCTATATCCCTGTTTTCAAATATAACATTAGCCCAGCCTCTTTGGTCATTTTGTATCATTAAAAAATGTAAGCAAAATTCCCTCAGCGATTTTTTATTTATAGGTGGGTAACAAAAACACAGTTTTGCTGTGTTAAAAGTTGTAGGTTTGGGTTTTGGTTTTTTTGTTGGTTTTGGGTTTTTTTGATTTTTTTTCCTCAGGGAACAGTGTAAAAATGTCTGAATCTTTAAACCTGAAATTTGGCAGGTACCTAAATCTTTAATGAGTAGTATGTGCTTTGCAGTTTTTTCTAGAGATTTGCATATTTGCTTCTTAGAATACATCAGTTGCTAATACTTCTAGGAGCAGTCTGGTGGGCACACAATTAAAAAAAAGGAACGTGCTTATTAATTCTTGGGGTTTTTTGCTTTTATCAGCTACGGCATTACTTTGTTCTGCTTTTGCTGTCCCTAGCTTATTTCACGTTAGATAGTTAAATTTGAATGAAAAGTTATCTGCAGAGATGGAGGTAGGCTCCATTCTTTAAATGTTCATTTGCTGATTTTGTTGCAAGTGCTTTAAAAGCTGTGCTGAAGACTGTAAAGTTCCTGGAGCTGTAATAGAAAACATTAGTGTCTGGACTTTCAAGGGAAGAATGTGGTTAAGATTATAGCGACTGAGTCACTGTCAATGGGTGGTCTTGAGTCCATATGGCACACAGTAGACAGGGGCAGAGCAGAGCCTTTGCTCAGATAGGTGACGGGCTGCACTCGCCGAAGTGAAAGTGTTTGAAAAGGGCCGTGCTAGACTATATTTTGCCTGCATGGGGGTAAAATACAGTCCAGTTGCTTCCCAGTGCGGCTTTTTTTTAACTTTGCTACAAAATAAGATAAAGGATCTGCTTAAAAGCTCGGTCGTCGCAATGGTACATGCTCCTTTTGGCTCCTCGGATTGCTTCTTTTCATTCGGAGCATTTTCATTGTTCTGTTAGGCTTTTAATGAGACAGTAACAAAATGTCTGCCTCACTCTGACCGCCATTTTGTAGCCTGATTGTTGGATAATGAAGACTGTGAGAAATAGAAAATAAACAGCGTGGCATGGAGGAGATTTCAAAAGGAGTACAAAATCTGCATGTTTTATTTAGACGCTTAATTGTTGCCGACTGGCTGCATTTAAACAAGCGACTTTACAGTGTCTGGAAGAAAACCAGCTCCCGAATTTGAGGAGCTGACCTTGGGTAGATGCCATCAACTGTTCTTTTCTGTTGGCACGAACGTGCTGCTGGCAGGGTCTCCCTGTAGCTGCAGTAGCTCACCCAGCTCTGAATCAGAACCTGCTTACACTGTACTGGGCCACCAAATTACGCCGTTTATTCCGAATATTATTTGCAGCCCCTTCGATAACCAAGATTTGATCTAGAATATATAGGGTATTTAAAAATAAGAACCTTCAAAATAGCTATGATTAAGCTTCTCCCATAGAGCAACACTTAATGTTGTCAGAAAAAAAGAGGGGGAGGCTACAAGTTTGCTGAAAGCAAACTAAAAATGCACGACGGGAATTAAAAGGACACTATGGAGTTGTTACTGTGGTCCTATGGATACACTACTCACTGTGTGAGGCGTGAAGTTAGTGGCATTTACTTGCTTCCTTTATGAAAAACTCTGTTTTGTGTGTATAACGTGGGCAAGGGGGGATGGGGAAGGACGCTTTACATTCACAGTAGGGTGCAGCTTCAAAGCTGTTTAAAATTCTGCCATATCTTAATGATAATAGTTAATCCCAGTATCAGAACAGTACTTCTATTTTTAAAATGCAATCAATCAATCATTTTAATACATTGCGCCCTTAGTGCCAAACACCTCAGAAAACGGTGTGTACGGCAGTAAAAATAAAGCATCTGAAACTCCTTCTGTGGAGTCCTTCTTCTTTTCTTTCTCACCCATACATGTACAGTGAAATCTCAAAGCTGCAAGAAAAATCTGGAATTACATAACGGGGAGTAGGTCTCCAAACAAGACCGATTGCCAGGTGGGGATTGCTGTTACGGACTGTGCGAGGAGGGACAGAGAAATTGCCAGGTGGGGATTGCTGTTATGGACTGTGCGAGGAGGGACAGAGAAATTGCCATGCCTGACTATTTCCCTAGAAATACAGCATGTGCTGTTTTGTTCTTGGGTTTTGTTGGGTTTTGGTTTTGGCTTTTGAGGTGGGAGTTACATACAATGCTAGACTTTCTTTTAAGAGAGTTATACTGAAAATTGCTTCTTTCTCTTTTCTTCTTGGGACAGCCTCCTATGTCTACCATGCTCTTTCAGAAAGCTGTTCATATAGATGTAATAGAGGTTGTAGGTAATTCATGCTCAGCTTCTGTCGCTGCCACACTGATTCACACAAAAGCACAGAAGTGTCTTGTACATATGTTCTTCACCTGCAAAATAAGGATTAATGCTTCCTCATCGTTAGTGTTTATAAATTACTTTGAAGTTCCTCCAATATACTGCAAATATACCTGTCACTGTTGTTAGTGATATAAATGTGAACTACATGACTCAGTCACGCTAACGGTATATTAACTGGGAGGATTTTTAACACAACTTGAATATAAAAGTATCGGCACCATATTCCAGCAAATAGCCAACTACAGTGAGAGCATACCTCTATAAGTATATTACCTATATTGTCACTTCCAGATGGATTTTCTTATGAGTGAGCTTTTTTTTGGGTCACTCATTTTCTGAGACTGACCCTCACCCATTGTATTGATCAAAGGCTTTGCTTTTTTTAAAGGATCAGCGAGAAACAGTGATGGTTCAGTCATCAGACTGGTAGGACCATCTCATTGGACCAAAAATGCCCAAAATCATCTCACATGAATTATGAATTAATTTCAAACATTCTTGTTGCCCCAACAATAAGTAAAGGGGGAAGTTCTGAAAGAGATTTTTGGTGTCAGTGGAACAGTAGCTTCCACAAATAGGTATTTATGTAACAAAAAATAACTCAATGCAAAGCAAGTTTAGTTGAGGTGAAATTAAAGACAAAGGCACAAATGATCTGGACTCAGATCATAGGTTACAGAGACAAGACATCTGGATTTCCAGTCAACTCTCTGAAGGTGTAACTAGGAGTTAATAAGGTTTGCTTTCCTCTTACAGAAGAGCATTTTTTATTCAGTGTCTGAAATCTAGGTTCCTTGGGGGATTAATAAGTGTTTTCCCATTAATTCAAAATAACCACCTTGGAACTACAGGGCAGCTTATGATAGTACTTCCTAGCTTTATGCATTCATAACTGTAATAGCATATTTTTGTGATTTTTATGTATAAATACATCCTTCCTAGAGACAGCTGCCTCAGCAAGCAGAATACAAACATTCACACCAAGACTTCTTTAAAATGTTTACTGCTTTGATAAGCCATATCTTAGGCAATATCTCAAAGGATTTTATTTAAAGTAGCAATAATGAGGGCTTGTATTTTGTGTTTGTCTGGTCCGTTAGGTTCCTTCCCATTACATGTTTCATTTTAACAGGCAGCAAGCATGTTCCGCTGCTTCCTTGAGATGCATCTGCATTGCTGACATCTGGAAAGCAGCCATACGGGGTTCCACACATAGTTTTTGGAAACACCATTTGCTGGTGGAACGATCCAGAGCAGACACCTCTTTTGGCAGAACTTTATTGCCATCTATTTTTAGTTGAACTCTTGTACATCAGATTACTGCGTTTGAGCCACAAGAGTGTGGCTTGTAGACAGACGCTCCAAGAAGAAAGGAAGACTCCTCTGTATGGTAGTTAAAGTGCTTGGGGGTGAGTTATCTGCACGTACCTTCGGTGGCCTGCCTCCATCGCATTCGTATAATGTCACAAACTGTATTCAGAGTTGACAAAATAACCGAAAGGAAAGTGGGGCTTGCACTGTCCTTTCTGTTATCCTCAGGGCACATGGGAGCATATAATGAACTTTGGAGTACAATGCTGGCCAGAATACTCCAGTTCTAAAATAGCAGACATGATGTACTCTACCAGCAGAGCACACATATGAACAATGCATCCTACAGCTGAATAGATTAATAACTCTCTTCTGGGATCACTCAGCTGAGGTCTGCAGCTTTCCAGTAATTCTAAGAAGGGCTGTTGACTGCTGTTCTGCCCAAAGCCAGGGAAAGGCCTAGAGTTTCTCTAAATGCTAGGGCAGTGGAGAGGGTGAGAAACTGCGTAGATTCCGTGCAAAATTTTGCAGTCTCTGTTTCTGTACGAAATTGCCTTTCTCAGAGGTTTGTGGAAGCAGCTTGTTTTTAGTGATGTTGATACTCATGTTTTTGTAACTTACTGCACATTTGTATGTCAGATAAATTTATAAGTATATATGGTTTTAGTTCATCATACTTAAACACCTATGGCATAAATGAAAGACTTAATAGGCCTCTTAGTAGGGTACGTTGTTAGTGTATGTTTTGGAATTCGTCCTACATTTCCGTGCGTTGCTTGTTTGCATGGTAGAGGACAGCCTATCACGGTGGAGCGTATCAAGTGTCTGATTCTTTTCTGAGCCTTTTCTGAAAAGGAGATGTTGGATATAGGAAGGGCATGGCATTCAAAAACTTAAGTTGTATTTGAATATTTGAAGTGCCATTTGTACAAAATGTATCATGTATTTACCACACAATTGTTTTAAGCTCCAAAACACATAAAGAACCTCCATGAAAAATCTCATTTTCTTTTATGAAGATGCTTGGGCTTATTTTGTAATTATTTTTTTTATTTTTATTTTTAAGTAAGACCTTTCTTCTCTGAATGTAGATGGCAAGTTTTTGCAAGTAGTTTGCAAGCAATTAGTTTGCACAGTGTTTGGACACTCAAAAGACTTTACAGATCAGCAGTGGCTAGGAATGTAAGCTACTGTCAGGTGAATGGCCAGCTTTCATTCCTTTCCCATAGTTAATGTCAAAGGGTCAGAAATGATCAGATCAGTTTTTTAAACAAAATTGTAAAAATTGCAGTGCCCATGTTGCCAGAAGCAAAAAGGCTTGCTAACATTCAGCATCAGCTGTGTTAGGCTTCTTGTGGTGATGACTTTTTACATGGGTATTTTTTGTCTGATTATTGCTTCTTGACATTACTTCACCAGAGTTATTCATTTAAAAGATCTCAGGGAGAAGACCTCAAAAAAATGCCAGTATTTAAAGGTCATTACCATTAGTTTCCCTTTGATATCAGACACCTGTTTTCGTGTAACAAGAAACTTTTTTTTGCTTCTGCTTTATCAGGTCCCAGTTATGATAACATGTGTAGCTTGAGTAGATATACTTCAGATCTAGTCTGGTATCCAGATACAGCTATAAACCTTTAAAAATTACATTGCATGCTCTACCAGTCTTCCTATCTATATTGATCATTTTTGGATAACAGACCATTCTGAGAGCACTTGTGTTATTAGAGAAGATACAAATGAATTATTTGTGTATTCTCATATGCCTTATTAAAGCAATCCTACGTATTATGTTCCCATCTTAACTCTAGATATTGCAAAATACTTAGTTTATTACTTTATCATTTATCATGCAGTGTGGATAGTTGAAGTCATGACAATCCTATTCATCCTTTCTACTTTAATACTTGGTAGTAGGTTACGTTTACGTTAGAAAGATCATAGTTTTTCTTACATGAATTACCAAGTAGGTGAGTGTTGTAATTGTTATTCAGAGCTTAGATGATTCATTATTGATAGAAAGTGGTGTTCCTTTCTTATATGAATGGGCTGTTTATTTGGAATGTTCAGTGTTACAGTTGTCTTTCCAATGATGATGATGATTTGGGGTTTGGTTTCTTTTTTAGCAACTAAGGATCATTCTAGCAAAAAATATTGGTAATCCACCACCAAACTTTGCAGGTTCCCGGTTTTCTACCAGCCCAGCCTTTTGTATAGACAATATCAGCTATCTTTGCAAGAGGCAGATTAGCATGCTGCAAAAGGCAAAAGACTGAAATGTCATTAAAGAATTCAGCAAGTCTGAGAGACTTCTGTGCTGAACCTTTGCATTTGCAAATTCTCCGTCACATGAAAATTTTCCGTGAAAGTTTGTTTACAATGGTAATTAAGGTATTGTTCATTCAAAATGTCTCCTACTGGACAGGCTTAGTCTGCCTTCACTGAAATAAATCAGCCACACAGTCCAACTGACAACAGTGCACTTTTAGTATCCAGCAACTAGATTAGAGTGTGTTCTGGGATTATAGTACCACAGTGCATTGATGCTAATGTACTTAGAAGAAAAATTACTCCACTGTAGACTTGTTATGTTCCGGTTTATCATCCACATTTTATTTAAGAGTGTGTGGCTTTTTTGTGTGTTTTTGTAAAGGTGCTTTCTATGCACTGTTGATGCTGCAAGACATGGAAATTGGGAAACTTCTGTATTAACATTTCCACAGCACCAGAAGATTGTGGAAAATGTGTGTTTGCCAACATAACTAGTATCCACGTATTTTCCAACATAACTAGTATCCACAAATGATGCATGTAAAATACATGAACAAGGAAATATTTAAATGTTAGTAGGGAAAGTTAAGCTTTTAAATTTCTTAGGTGTTGTGTGTTTAACTTTGATGTTGTATAAATTCTGGATTTTTTTTGTTTGGTTTTTTCTCCTTGCTTGCTTATATATTTTACAGGCTCTGATTTTCTGGCCACAATAGAGCAGACAGAATTACTTGATGTTGAGAACCTTGTTAATTTTATGGCCCATTTTCACATGGAGATCAGCTTTTATTTCCCCTCTCACTCTTTATTCTTGATTCAATTGTTAGTAAGGTTTACTGAGCAAAAACACTGGATGTATTATGGGAAGAAATCTAATCAATGCAGCACCAAGGGACAGTCCTTCAGAGTCCTCCCTGGTGGCTGTGAGCCAGCCTAGAGGTTACTACGAGGTTACTTTGTCTGACTTTAACCAAAATACCCATCTACTTCTGAAAAGGCTGCCGGCAGCCTTGTACATGTGTAACAGAAGCCTCATTAATATAAGCTCCCAATATATATACACCTGTTATACTAGCCCCCAGCACAGAGCCTGTGTTTCCTATTTTAAACACTTTGCATGTCTGTCTACATTCCCTTCTGTCTGCAGTTGCTCTAGTGTGGTACTGCAGAGCAACTCATATGCAGTACCTCCAGGGAATGCAGAAGGCTAAATAAAGTTGTGGCAGATGTCAGTGGACTTTGCCAAACGCTATTTTTCAAGTTAGATAGTTTGAAAGATTCATTGGCTAATCCAGACATTGTGATACAGAAGTAACCTCATTAGTAGCCTCTTTAAGTGTGCATTTCTTTAATGCCTGCTCCTTTTTCAGGTATTGATGCGGAGAATTGCATTGACATATGTGTGGGAAATCTTTATTTGATTGGCAAAAGTCTGCTCCTCACCTTCCTCCCAAACCCCAACCCTCCTGTTCGTGTATAGAGTTTAACTCCTCTTAGAGTTGAATTATTTGAAAGATACAGCACTTCCTTAGGGCTTTTACCTGTTTTGGCTCTGAGTTCTAATAAATCATTTCACAGCAAAATGACTCCAAGATAAACTTTTCTCCTTTTATGAAATATTTGTTCAGCACATTCCAGAATATGAGTTTACCTCAAAAGTTACATATCTTCTTTGTTGAAGATAAAAAAGGGATCAAAAGCAGTATCGGATACAACTGCTGATTCAGCACAGGAACACAACCTTGGCATACCCACTGATCCATGTACTTTCTGGCTACGTAGCTTGGTTTTCCTGACCAATGCATTGGGAATCATGTGTGTCGGTACTTCTTCTAGGCCCTTGCCATATTTTGCATAACGGAGCAGCAAGTTTGCTTCACATGGCTCTCAAGGAAAGTATATTGTTCCCCCAAGCAGGTCCAAAGATGCTGCAGAGTGGTGATGTTCTGAGGCTCTCGCCCAGAAAGCCGGCAGCATGCTTTTAGCTACACGCAGGTCAGTCCCGGGACACCTGCCGGGGGTAGTTGTGTGGCTCCTGTTACATCATGCGTGGAGTGAAATTTCTGGAAGCAGGCACATCTGCTATTGCATTCACAGTTTTCATAATTGTTTTCACAATGCACAGTTGATAATGTCTGTGTTTTATTTATGCACAGTTGATAATGTCTGTGTTTTATTTTTGTTTCCAAAGCTTTTTCCATGGAAATTTCAGTAAGGTATGAATCCTAGCACTAGATATTGATGGCTAACAGTAGCCAGCAGTGCTACTGTGCAATGTGCTGCAGTGAATCAGAAAGACAGTGGAGGAACTGAATTAGCTATACTTCAGTTTCAGCACTTCTCCATCTGCAGTGATGTTCTTCCTGCTCATACTATGTTGCAGCATTTGATTGTGAATTATTATAGCCTGACAAGTATGTGGCAATTTCAATATGCACGTATATTAAACAAACATTGAGAAACAAAACCTCCTCAGTTAAAAATCCTAAGAACTTGAGAATTAAGAGTCTGGACCAGACCAAGGGTCTGTCTGGCTTACTGTCTTGTTTCCAGCAGTGATTAGTAGACTGTAGTTATGGAAGGAATACAAGTGGTGTGTATATGGAATAAATAGGCAGAAGTGCTGTGGTTATTCAAGTTAGTCACACTGCATGTGGAAAACCACCCTGGACTATCGTTGCCATAGGCCAGAGCATTCTTACGCGCAAACCCGCAATTTGTATGATTGGATTCACAATAACATATTTTAGCGTACGGGCCTGCACTGTGCATCTTGTCAAACACCAAACAAGTCAGGGGTTAAGTCCATGTATTCCAGCCATGTGCAAATGATCTAACTGTATGAGCATTCATCTTCAATGACAGTAAATACAAGATTGTTCAAATACAATCAATAACTAACTTACTCTTAATTATTTTTAGTAACCTGCTCTTTACATAATGGTTTTGATTTGCCTTGATTGTTTCCATATTAATTCAGCATAAACCCCATTCTTTTAGTCTTTGCAGGTGTTTTGAGGACTTTGACTGTAGCAGCAGTTTTCTATTGTTGGTTGAAGTGGCATCATGTCACAAAAATTTGCATTTTGCATAGAAGTGTTTTAGTAAAGTTGCACAGTCAGACTGTGGAGCTTATGGGCATAGGAAGTAGCTGTAGCTACCACACCTAGGATGTCTTTTGGCAAATACGAAATTATTCCAAAAAAGATTCATAGCCAACACTTTCCTAAAATGGGATTAGTGGTGCCACTTCATGGAGATACTACTTCAGCCTTATCCATTGCGTTTTAGTAGGGTTCACCTCTGAAGTGTCAGTCATGTAACTGCATTTAACCACAAATGCTATGTTATGCTTTTCATATGTTCTCTTACTTCCACCAAGATTATCTTGAACAGGTGAAGCAGAAATGAAGCAGTTCAAGATAGAAGTTACAGTTCAAGATAGCAAGTGTTAGTTAACCATTTTAAAGGAATAAAACTCTAGGCTGGTCATGATGGTAGAGGTGATATCTCTGTAACGGGCAGCATAGGCCTGTGCTTTCAGCTGTGGTTACGTTGGTTTTTAACGGTATGTCTCAGTGAACAAATGCTTTAGTCCACATGAAACAGAAATGAGCATTTGATTCTTTTACGTGAGTGCTATTAGTTGGGTAAGATCAGGAATTTTTTTTTGTATTCTTAGTAGTAGTTAGTTGGAGCAAGACTTTTTCTATGGGAAGACAATCAACAAGGAAGTGAGTCTGAAGGTTTCATGTGATATATTAGATTATTGAAACCTAGTTGCTATAAGCTATGTTAGTATTGTGAGTATGTTTCTGAAAGGAAACGTTTCCCTAAAGAGAACTACTCAGAGCAAGTGCTTTTAATTCTTCATAGGAATTTGCTGCCAGTTTCAGATCTCAGATTTTCCAATTAAGAAAAACAAATATTTTCAGTCCATGAATCAGGCGACGTACACAGGGATCTTTGAATATCAGAGAGGAAAAATGTTAAAACTCCTCAAGAAAGATTAGTCAGCAGTCTGACTGGTACAGGGAGAAGGAGGAGGGAAATAGAACCTGTAGAAGTTGTGAAAATAAGCACAATAGTCTAGTTAAGGCTCACTGTAAATTACAGCTCACTAATGTTTTGTTGCATGGACGAAATAATTCATGTAGGAGTGGGGCAATGGAGTTCCACTTTCTGGAAGTCAACTAAGAGGTAATGTAGATTCAAACCTACTGCTCTTGGTGGCAAGTCCTCAAAAAAATACTTGCATGCTATTGTTCAAGTGGTCAAAAAAACCCAGCAATGAGGTTCCAGTCAGTCATGTTGTTTTGGGTGGGTTTAATCAATTAGAAGGATAATTTCTCCTTTCTTTCCATCAAGTAAACACCTTGCATTGCTATACAGTGGCCTGTGGCTTTTCCATTTTAGTGGACATTATGTGTCAGTTATACAATGTTTGGCATTTTGCATGGCACTACTGTCATTATGTGTAAGAATTACATTTAAAAAATCATGAGTTAAAACAGCAATCCTCTTGTATTCAAACCTGCCATGGTAAAAGGGTGGCTTATCCCATTGGCCTTCAAAAATATATACTCAGGTTAAGCTAAAAGAGGTACATTGATTTCCACTGTCAGCCGTTAATCCTTGAGGTTATCTTTAGCACCCTTTTTTGGTGCGTTGGATTAGTGAGGAACCACCAGCTCTGTGACTCTGGCTAAAACTAGATGTAGACTTGCTTAACTATCTCAGTGTGTAGATATTAAGTACAAAGGACAATTTTACTCTCTGTGCTAGAGATGCATGATCGTTAGTGCTCTGGCTCTCAGGCTGTATCACCTTGCTGTCTCAAATACCGTAGTTAACACACTCCTGCTGTTTGCCTTCTCTTTTTGCTTTTGCTCACAATGTTAAAATACAGTTCTCGCTAAAGAAGGTCATACTTGTTGCTTGGGGAACAATATATCTGATGTTCAGTATTGTCAGAACAATACACAAACACATCTTTAATTTGAATTCCATATTTAAGTAAGCCCTTGAAGCATGGGCAGAGTGCATTTCAGAAAACGGACACAAGTTTAATATGGTGTATCTTTTTGTACGTTCTCGTGTTTCAACAGAAATGTATCTGGCAACTGCTGTTCTTCTATGATAACTCTAAGAGTGAGAGTTTTCTTATTAACTCTCTGGAGAAGGAATTTAAGACCCAGTCATGAAAACACTGACGTGACTGAGTAAAGTTCTTCATGTCTAAACATGTGCAGGATTGTAGCCTACTGTAATAATGGAATAGTCTGAAAACCATGTCTATAAAATCTCAATATGGCACTGTATCAACACATACTCTTCATACAGCTTTAAGGCAGTCACATTTGAAGAGTTTCTTTATCTGTAGCATTTCTATCCAATCTTGTGTCTGGACTTTTTTCTGCCTGTGGGTTCCCATTGGCCACATGTCTGACTGAGGCTAAAGATTATTTTCGTGTACATTTTTGTACAGTACCTGTATTCTATTTTAAGGAAAAATATACAAATGCATTTTTCTTCTTTATTAATAAACTGAGTGACAATTTAAAATAAATTCTTTCAGCTGTTCAGAATGGTACACAGATGTACTGGCACATTTCAGAGGAAGGTAAATAGAGAGCGAAGTATTATGTCACTAAAGGAGCAGAAGAAGAGGAGCTGGTCTCTGACCACTAAAGCAAAATAAAGCAGTGCTAAGGTGATGGCTTTGAGAAAAATAAGCCAGACTATTCTAGTACTTAGGTGAACTATGGAAGCAGCAACAAAAAAGAGAAAAATCTTACCAAAGGAAAAATGTGGGAAAAGTATAAAAGTGTACTGTGGAGTGAAAGAGCAATACTGAAGGAGATGGGGAAAAAAAAATAGAAAATCAGTTCAGGACATAAAGCAAAAAAAGGCGGGGGGGGGGGGGGGGGAGGCAGGGGCAAAGCTTATAAAAGCCATAACATTAACATGACTGATATCTTCACAGAAAGAGGGGATTGGAATGAGGAGTGAATAGGCATTGATGTGAAGACCTGTCTGATATCCAAGCATGGGAATACCAGTCTGAAGTCTTTAACTCTCCTTGTAGATTGTGTGGGGAGCTCTGATGCCTTACTGTATTTCATTCCAAGGCCGGGTATCTCACAGTGGCTAACCCAAACCTAATTTTTAGGATGCTTAAGTCTTTATAGGACTTTGCTCTTAGACTTGGCAGTGAAGAGAATATTCACTTGCATTTAGATTTAATTTAGGTGCATGTATAGGTAATTGGTATTCCTAAACTGCTGCTATGGAGAGAAAAAAAGAGAGAGGCTCCTAAGGGGTTGGTTCAGGGTACGTATGTTAGATATGTACTACAGACTTCTCTCTGAAGACCCCTGTATCTACTGACACTATATATATGATTCTATCATCTTAATTTAGAAGTTAAAGTGAGCTGTGTCCTCTCTCTGTCTCTTTATCTTCCTATTCTATAAATGAAGGCAATAATTTTTCTACTGTGAGCTTATGAGGGTAGCATTCAACAGGAGTTGTGAAGCATTTGCATATTATGGTGGTCACAGATTGAGAAGTGCCAAAATGGGAGGTGTCTTTTGTTGGAGGAAAACAGTATTCCAAGAAGATTTGATGGGCTGTTGCATATATGCAGATTTTAAGGACATTGTGGAGAAAAGTAACCTTTCTTCAAAAAACAGCAACAGAATTAGCTGAAGAAAACTAGAAGCAATAAGAAGTGAATAGATTTAGCGTGCGGTTTGATGAATAGGCAGAGACCAGTCATAGCATTACTTCTTTGGGATGACCCAGAATAATTTATCTAGAGTGTTGTTTCACATTCCCCATAGTTCTATCACTGTCACAATACAAGAAAACAAAAATCGTTATTTTACCATACTGTATATATTTTTATATGTAATTAGTGGTTTCTATATTTGAATGATTACAAAGCATATGCAAAGGTATTACTGACACAAATGCACTATCAAAAAATGTTAGTATCACTGGCTACTGAGACTAAACTGCTGAATACTACATTTTATGAATAATTTATATCTGATGTATTGATGTCCATGCTTGGTTGATTAGTCTAAGCACAGTTAATCTTTCTACTACCAATCAGTATAGTAATTTTAAAGGACTGAAAACAAGGCTGATATTCAGGAGTAAAGGTTGAAATATATTTATCTGGTACCTTTTCTTCAAAATTGCTTGGCTGTGAAGGTAGAGGAGGCTTTTTTGCTTGAAGCTTTCAAGGTTTGTGGCAGCTAAATTGAGTAGTCTCAGAAATCGTAAGTCATAGTGCTTCCCTGAGGGTAAAGTCATCCCTCTGCAAAGTGCCATTCATGCCCCACTTACCCTTGATTAAGGCTTTCAAAATAAGTTTGAAGTGGGACAGTGGCCTTCTACTGGCCTTCTACTGAAGCACATTCCTCACCTGCAGAAAAGACTTTGGAAGGCCTGCATTTAATATCTGTATGTCTGTTTCTCACTTTTTCCCCTCATAATGATAACATATAAATTTTATTCTTTTTCTTCTTTCTTTTTTGAAACAGAAAGAATGACTTACTGGGGAACCAAGTTAGAGGATGAAAGGAGTGAAGATTGGTCATCTATGCAGAGGAAATGACAAGGTATGCATAGCAATCACACTGGAGATTAATTTCTTGCTGGTGCTTAGGTCTTCATGGTAGATTACTTCTGGCAATAAAGTTTAAAAATACTCCTCAGAAACCTTGAAAAAGTTGTTTTGAAAAGAACTTTTTTCTTCTGTTTGATTGCCAGAGTAAGCAAAGTAAGTATTTATATCTTTATAAATATCTTTAAGATACACCTTTAAACTTGTTACTATGCTGAATTATAGCTGTATTTCTACAGGTAAATGGCAGTCACATTCATGAATTGTTTTTTTGGCAGAGGCCAGTAAAAACAACCCTTCTCCCAGCACCAAACTGAAATCCTTCCAGACACTATCAATGGTCATTCTTGAGACTTTAAAATAATTGTTTCACGGATTCATTTAAATCACTGTACATTCAGTGCAGGAGTTGTACCATTTTATCTTTTCTTTGTTATTTAGAACCATTACAAGGAGATGTGCTAGTACCTGTTTTGCACTGCATTTAAAGAACATGTTCTTTTACGTTTGTCATCCTGTAGATTTGTAACTTGAGGAATGCAAAATCAGCACTACTAACAACTCATGTCTCAAATATTTTCAGTAATGTGAATATATAATATTTATACAGTGACTGCTAAGAGACTGGCACAAGGCTATATGCCACTTAAGTTCTGAGGTTAAATGTTACTTCAGTGATGCATAAAATTTGTATTGACCATCTGCCCAGCATTGAATTGAACCCATTAATGAATAAGCCTCACAGTGTCTCTGTGAGATAGGGAATTATGATCTCCATTTAACAGTGATAAAACTGAGCCCCAAAGGGTTCATGTAATCATTTCAAGTCATACAGGAAGTATATAATAGAGCCAGCAATGAAAGCCAGCTCACCTGACCTGCCATCCTTCCTATTTGGAGATCCCTGCATTTGGTATCCTTTTCACTATGTTCTGTCATGTGAGGAATGTGTACATCAACAGCTATACATTCTTTATGCACAGTTTTAACCATCAAACTCTCTTGCAAAGTAACTTAAAACACACGGTTAATGTGAACCGTGAATCATGCTCGTCCATAAAGAACAACATGAGACACAATGCAAAAAGGCCAGCATAAACAGCACCAGATGGCCTTCGTAAATTGAGCAAGTTAGCACAAAATGCCAAAAGGGAGATCTGTTATTGTGACCTCTCTTTCTATTTTTTTGCATAATGTTGAGAGGAAGACTATGCAGATCTTTCTGTAGTACAGAGAGGAACTGCTGGTATAGGATGATTAATGCTTTTCCTTTTGTAATCTTGCTGAACGTCTCTGATTTCCTTTAGTAAATGTCAGGTCACATGTTGGCTGCTTGCATTCTAAAACTGAAGTATAAATCATCTTCTTAAGTGACAGAAACTGTCATTTTTCCTTGCAAAATATTTTTCTAACTATATCTTATGTAACTGTTACAGTTGTTGACATTTTCCTTAAAAGCCCTGTTCATTTGACACTCAAGATTCAGTATAAAGCTATAGACTGGAATAGAGAATTCTTTTGCCTTTGCTTGTATCTATTTCCTTTACCATGAGCTGAAGAAAGGAATATTATGCATTTCTGAGTCATGCTGTAGAAAAGTATTTTATTTTTAATATCATTAGAATTTTAAAAGAAGCAGAAGGATAAACCTTAGCATAGGTGAAACCAAGAGTTAATACGCTTCAATTATAGAAAGTGGCTATTAAATTTTGATGGGATGCTATCACTGATACTTCAAATAAAATGTTGATGTGGTGGTGTGGGGAGTGTGGATAATGAGTTGAATGCTAGAGAAAGGGTGTTGATTTTAATGGAAAATGTATATAAAAATACATGATCCTCAACCAAAGACATTCATGTGGCTATATCCATAGGAAAAAATCAGAGTATAGACTTCTTATGTCTGTCTCGGGTTGTGTCTACAAGAGTGCAGCCCTATATGGCTGTGTCTTGGCATAGATAAAGACTGAAAGTACTTGCCCACGCCTTATGTTCTATTGTGCCTGATTCCTGCCCAGCTCAAGGATGATACTCTAGCATTAGTAATCTGCTTTCTTTCTACTCTTACATGTCTGCAGAAAACTACTGATTCGTCTTCCTTCTGGGTCTTTTAAATCAAACTCATCAAATGCAACAATTTCTTAGAAAAAATGGCTGCAGAATGTGGAGTCAATTGGTGTGAAATTTCTGCTGGCAAGGCCTTTGACTTGCGTCCTCTGCTGGACGCAGCTGAGGAATGAAAGAGAGAACTTTTGCAGGTATTTCAAGTCATTACCTGTGCCAATCTCACCCTAATGAGCAGTGAATTAAAGTGTTTTCAAATTGTTCTGGAAAAATAAGTTCAAGAAACACTGTGTTCCTTCTGAGGGAATGCTACAAGGGTGATGTGGAATGCCAGGAGTTTGGTCTTGAGAGTGGCATCCAAGTCCAAATGTTTTAGTTAAATTTTAAGCAAGCTAGAGACTTTTATGGTAGATGCAGAGTATTTTAAGATACCTTTAGGAGTTTGAAAATATATTAAGATGTCCGTATTGACATAGTCTTAATCTCTCAAAACCAGGATCTAAATTGTTTGGTTAAGTATCTTGTTGCTGTCAAAGAACATTGCTGAGCTTAGGAAGGGAAGTCAGATCGTGATCTAAATATCTCTGCTTTATAATGAGAGACTGCATAATAATAACCTGCACAGCGAACAGCTGAACTCAACAGACACGTGTTAGAGGGGGCACTTGTCTCTGTTAAGGAAAGGAGGGAAAAGTGCCCTCCTCATTCCTGTGACTGGCCTGAAGGCCAGAATCCCCACAGAGTTTACAGCAACCTATCCTGGCATCTGTGGCATCTCATGATCATGAGTTTGGGGTTTGTAGAATCACAGTTTCCTTCTTTTCAAAGCCAGAAGTAGGAGATGGGTCCCCAGGAAACATATTCCCTGTATCAGTCTACATATTTGTATGATCTTATCACTGAAGATTCTCAGAGCTGGTTCATGGACATTACAAATTTGTTCTCCTCAGCCCATAGAGGTAGGAACATAATATTTTACAGGTGTGGAAGTGAAGCACAGATGTGAATACTTTAAGATGTATAGCCTCAACAGTTGAGGCCAGATATTTAAAAGCATTGAGCATGAGTCAGCTCATCTTGTAAGGTTTTCAGGGAGACCAACAGCCAGGTTGCAGTTTGCCTTTGAAAGTCTGACTAGTTATTTAGCATCTAAAGAAGCCAGGAGAACTGAACTTATTTTTCTGAAAACCTGACCCAAGTATTTGCCCAAGATCATGAAGGAAATAGGTGGTACAGTTGTGAAATGAACCCAGCTCTCTCAAAGTTCTGCATACCCAAAGGACCTTCCTCCCTCCCACCTTACTCTCTTCTCTGTTCCAAAGACTTCTTTTGCTGAGTTTTTGAAGACAATGCAGCTCTTCTGTGAACTGTTTTCATTAAATCTTTCTTTCTTTTGCTGCAAGCTGTGAGAGAGGGGGACTCCCAACAGTACTTTCAGAAAGTCCCATAGTGCACATTAGACAATACTGGGTCCTGAACCCTGAAGTCTCTAACGGCTTACTGGATGATCTCCTTTTAAGACCTCTGTTGGTACCCGTTATCTCAAATTACAAACCATTGGCAGGTCTCAGAAATCTGCAAGAGTAGGTCTCCCCAGTTGTTATCTATCCCAGGAGATCTGCAAAGAAAAGGAGGATGATTAAATTTTATGGCTTGAGCAAGAAGTCAGAGGGAACATTTCCCAGTGTTCTTTTTATGAGGTTTTTTAAAGGAAAAATATTTTTCACTGACAGGCCTTTCTAATGATTGAATACACTGTGAGTTCTGTATTTGCAAGAAGGCCTAGAGGAACACACTTTTATTTTCTGCTGGAAGACTGCGGTCTTTAGCACTCTTAATAAAGATCATTGGAGCCAGGGTTCCCTGCTGATGTTACTAAAATGAACTTTAATCAATCTTGAAAAAAGACTTTAATAACCTGAATTATGGCCCTCAGTGCTAGATCTTTGATAGGAGAGTGAGCCTAGCAGTATTGATTTTCTCATGCTCAGCATTTCTTCTGATATTTTTGCCACTTGTTAGCAATGTATATTTTAGTAAAACCTCAGTTTATGAAGTGCGTTTTCCCAGCAATCTTTCTATGTTTAAGTGGAACATTTTTACATCATTCACATATATTTTTCCTCATTTTGAAGAAAATGTATTTTTTGAGGAAGATTCTAGATTCCAAAACTAATCTAAAAATGGAAAATTCCTTCCCTTTCTAATTGTGACACAGCTCTTGTCAGTCCCACCAGATGGGGAAGATGAGCCAGAAAGTAGCATGGATAGTCAACCGATTTTATTCTTTCGTTTTCACTTTTTCTGTGAGGAGGCAAATGCTTTTTTTGACTCAATACGGCACTTTAAGTCCTGGCCTGTATGTTTAGAAGAACTTAAAGTTGGTTTTAATAAAACAGCCAGGAGAGGTTTCGAGAATTCTGAGCCTTCCTAGGAGAACTGCAAATATCTGAAAGGGGCTGTCTTCATTTTTGGCCAGGAAATCTAATGGGGAGTGCACAGGAGCAGTTTACTGTTCATATGTGAAGAAAGGGGGGGCAGAGCTGAAACTAATGGTGTTGCTAATATTTCTCTAAGTTTGTGTTCTAACAATGTAAATTACAGCAAAGTCCACAGGTGGCATCTTGTATGGGGCCTGCAGCCTTCTGACCTCCTTCTGAAAGGTGACCTTGTGGTTTGATAGGTTGGCTCTCCATGAGTAAGTTGTTATTGAGAAGACCACTAATGCTTCTCCACAGCACTATTGCTGTACCTTTATAGGGATTCCTAAATGATGTGGTATGTACCACAGAGACCACTGTCCAGAGGAAAGTGCTGTCAAAGAGTGAGAGGGGGTTAACCACAAAATATTTACCATTTTAGTGTGCACTGAAAAAAAAAACCATAGCTGAAAACAGGATTTTCCTTTAGTGCTCTTTGTGCATTGTGGTTTTACATTGGCTGCAGAAAAGGTTCTGTACAGTGTTGATTCTCCAAAGCAGATGGCAAACAATGATTAACCAGTTCCTTTCAACTGCTCACTAATGAGCAGAAACCAAGTTGAACCAGTTATTTGTATTGAATTAAGCTTAAAAAAAAAATCATGTAGTTATGAGCATAAATGTTCTCATCTAAATCTAAACTTTCCCAGAATAGTGCACTTGGGGCTGGATGTCTTTCTTCAAGCTTATTTCTAGTGGCAGAGGATATGAAAAAGTAAATAATAGTAGAATATGATTATAGTTCTTAATGTAATTTAGAATTATTCCATTGTAAGTAAAATACTGATGCACAAGGGCAGGACCTCTGAACCACATGCATTTACAAGCCTGTCCTACACAAAAGTAAGCATCTTGTATGCTGCTGTTGAGACTTACTATCTTGTCTAAAGCTTCTTTAAGATTTGAGTGGAAGCACTGCTCTACCAGTAGTATCAAGGATTTTAGATTTATGGCATTAAGAGCTCATGGGAAGCACATTCGCTGTACATTCACATTCCTAAGCTGTTTTACTCATGGCACTTGAAGGCCAAGTGAGCTTTCAAATTAAAAAAAAAAAAAAAAAAGTTTTAATATTGATAATTTGGGAAACAGTATATACTGCCACAGTGAGATGATAATGAAACAGGCTGGGGGCCAACAATGTAGGAAGCAGCTCTGTAGAAAAGCATCTGGGGGTCCTGGTGCACAGGTTGACGTCAGCCAGCCGCATGCCCTTCCGGCAAAGAGCCAACTGCATCCAGGGCTGGATTAGCAAAACTACAGCCAGCAGCTCTAGAGAAGTGATCCTCCCCTCTTTATAGCACTTGTGAGACTGTGTTTAGAGTATTGTCTCCAGTTTTGGGCACCCTAGTACAAGAAAGGTACTACCATACTGGCATGAGCCCAATGGAGGGCCACCAATCTAGTCAGGGCTGGAGCACCTGGTAAGCAAGGAGAAGCTAAGAGAGCTGGGTCTGTCCAGGCTGGAAAAAGAAAGGCAAAGGGGAGACCTTATTGGTGTCTGCCACTACCTGATTGCAGGGTAAGGAGAAGATGGAGCCCGACTTTTCTCAGAGGTGCACAGCAATAGAACGAGGGCCAACAGCAACAAGTTGGAACATGAGAAATTCCAGTCAGATACAAGGAAAATCTTTTTACCAAAGAATGGTCAAACACCGGGACAGGTGCCCAGAGAGGCTGTGGGTTCTCCATCCTTGGAGGTGTCCAAGATTCAATTGGATATGTGCCTGAGCAACCTGACCTAATTAGACCTACCTTGAGCAGGAGGGCAGACATGTAGAGAGATGCTTCCAGAGGTCCCTTCCAACCTGAATTATGCTGTGGTTCTTTGATTCTATCATAACAAGGACTAAAACAAGAACGATATTGCAGACTTGGACCCCTGGAAGATCAAAAAGGAGCAACTTGTTGAAAATCAGAATGGAATTAATAATATTGTACATCTGATCAATTCACCTTCTGGCATCAAAAGAGTTGGGGTCTATGTAATGAATAGTTAGCTCGGCATTTCTTCTGTATGGTTCTGCCTAAAGTGAAATCACAGCTTCACTGAAGTCAGATAACAAAATTCTCATGGACTTCATGAGGCTCTGAATTCTGTCAGCTTAAATGGAGATTATAGGAGGGTTCTTTAAAGTCAGATAATGGTTTTAATGTGGGAAGAACTTCAGAGAACAGTTTTCAGTTTTTCTGAAGGTATATTTCACAACCACCAGATTCCTTCAGCATATACGGATAAAGTTATGCTAGTATTGGAAGCAAAAGCCCAGTATTTCTTTCTCAGCTTTGTAGCTGTGTACCTGTAAGCACAAGTATTTAATTGAGTTGCTCAAAAAAGGAGGGAAAATTGGAGGGAAGAAAAGCTTCCTTGCTATGATTCCCAAGTTAGAAAGTATTTCAAAGATTTGGGAACTGTTGACCAGCTCTGACATCTAGAAAGCACATCTTACAAAGAAAGACTATGTAAAAAGTCCAAACCTTATCATGTGAGCTTAATTACACCCTGAAAATGCTTGCTTTTTACAACCGTGATAAAACATATAAAATGCAGTATAAACATGTAGTGCAGTATTAGGGCATATGTTCCTTCACTGCATTTCTGAAAAGGGGGAAGGGTGTTTAACATTGCTTAGGCTGGCTTTATGAAATGGCACTTGTCAGGAGAGTGTATATAGCCCTGTTACTGTTATGTTTATATGATAAGAAATGTCCAGCGTATGTTTTCTCCTCTTATCTAACCGGCCTATTCTACTTTATAATGTTGCATATACTATTGATTACAATATTTTTAATTGTGTGGATTATGTGTGAGTACAGCTAATGGTAAATTTACACTGGAGTCTACTCGGCCCGTAAAAATTTTATGCAACTCTGAGGAAAAGTTACTGTTACTAAAGAACCATTTTGGAAACCAAAGTGCCTGTTTCAACAGCCCAGCCTTGATCCTTTAATGCAGTCAGTGTTTTGGATGAGTGCAGGTGTACATGTAATTACGAATTTAGAATGGTCCAGGAATATTTAAGAACAAAAATACCTCCAATGTAGAGGTTAATTTCTTGTGAATGTGAATAATGGCTGCAGAACGATTTTGTAATTTTCTACCCTAACCTTCATAATACACCCTTCCATAAGAACAGCCTGGATCTAAGGAGCATCTATCAGCATGTTATTGCCAATTCCAATGTTTGGCATTTGTTGTGATTTTATAGTAATGTTAATAATACATTTTTGTTTCTTTTCCTCATACATTTTAGCCTTCAGAACTTGTTTTCTTTGCAGCGTTTTCCCTGTAGTCATGACGGATTTTTACATATTTGTAGAGAATCTGACATAATACATTAGTCCAGTAGCTGGAGCATTAAAAAGCAAGAAGCATAAGACTTGTGATTCTGAGAACTGTTAATGCCGCTTTTAGGATTTAGGAAGATTTTTTTTTTAATGGAACATTTATATGCTTGTATGTGAATCCATTACATGACACACACCGGGGTTAGTAACAGCTTTTGTGTATCATGGCTCAGGTTCCCATACACTCCTGACAGTATGTATATTCATGAGATTCATGACATTTTCCTGCATCTGCTCTTATAACAGATTTCGTTTCAAAGCAGCACTTCATTGATGTAGTACACTGACACATTTTACGTATAATTGCTTTTCATCTGGTTGTATGATTATTTTGTGACACCTAGTGGATAAATTGATAGTAGTGCCGATTTGAATTTCCTCTTTTTTTTAGATTCTTTTGATAGACATTCTGGCCTGGAAACTCAATTCACATTACAAACACATAGACTCTCTTGCTTTCTTACTTTCTCTCTCTCTCTCCTTTTTTTTTCTCTTTAACTTTGCTCATGGAATAACTTGCTCATAGCCAGGTGAACAAATACCCAACGCCAGTCTTGAGGAAATTCCAAGAGTCCCAAAATAATACAAGGTAGTAAACGTTTGAAAGTTTCATTATATTGTTTAGTCAGGATCCCTATGTGTGCAGCATGTGATCTTCACACATCAACTTTTTCTACTGTATCAACTTTTCTGTGGTGTGCTTCAAACATGCAATCCCTTAGGGACTGAGTGTACACTACATGAAGTTATAAAAGGTTATTTACAAAGAAGTACTTATACTTATTACCCTATGAGGACTCTCAGAAATACCCGTTCCTTTACTGTTCTTAGAGAACGAAATCTCATAAATAATTAAAATATTATTCTATACACACAAGAATGTTTTCAGAATATTTACATCAAGAAACAGAGTCTAGAAATGCCTTAAATGCATGACCTACTTTCACAACTAAGATATATCTTGTGAAGTATATCTTAATTTACATGTCATGGATTCTGTGCCTGAAGCTTATTTCAAAGTCATTTCTCTTACAGGAGAATGTTGAAATACTGTCCAGTATGTTTGCTATAAATGCTGTGAGATAGAAAAGTAGGTATTTTTATATGACTCTATTTTTTATGTTGATAAGCAGAGGGGAATTAATTATTTCAGTTGAGTGAAGTCTGCTTGCTGTATTGCTGGGTTGATACTATTAGTGTGCACGTTTCTATCTTCAGAGAAGGTATAATATGCTCCTTGCCCAACAGATTTTAAATTCTGAAATCTTTCGGCATCCCAGAACAGGCACAGAACAATAGCTTACATGATAGCTAAGGTGAGATTTTAGTAGTTTTCAAATAGGAGCTAAAAGGAACTGTAAGGCACATGAATTTGGAGATAAGAGGTTATGTATTTTTCATATGCGGGGAATTGGAATGGAGTTGTGCAGAGGACATGAAGAAATTGAATTTAAAGACTGTCTTCAAGATTTTAGGTTTCAGCTTGTCACTCTTCAGAGAAAATGTGTTGCATATTTCCACTCCCAAGAGGCTTCAAAATCAGAAAATGTAATACTAAACTGTGTCTTTAATACCGACTGATGAGGTGCTCTTTTCCTTTGCTCTTCCTAGTTGCTCGTCCTAACAGTTCTCTTGTGACTTTCATTTATGTAAAATTAGGGCCTGTAGCAACAGCATCATGAATAATGGACACAAAGAGTCTAACACACCGTCAAGCTCTGGCAAAGATCTGCTCACTCTCTACCACCTGAAGCCCTGCTTTAAGTCTGTTAATGAATGTTTAACCAAGTGAAAGCTTTAGTCTCAGGTAAAAAGACTTACACTAGACTAAATCTATGGAGAGCCCCGGTGACCTGAGAAAACAAAAGGTTGTACAGAGGGAGCCGAAACAGGCAGCGCTCTGTGTCTGGCCACCCGAGCTCCTCGCCTAATTCATGAGGAGCGCTCCCTGTGCCAGCGAGCGCCATATCAGTGTCACCGCCCCAGTCACCCCCAGCACTCCAAAAGCCTTTGCCCCACTCGGGACACGGGTGTAAATGGTCAAATTAGGCCCTTGCAGTGAAAACGGCAATTTTCGGTGGTTCCCCCCTCACTTTCTTAAGACTTGTGTTGTGTAAACCTGGTCTGGGTCTCGGACTGGGCTTTGCATTGGATGGCTAATGAGGCTGGTAATCTCATTAGCTCGTGCAGCGAGTGTGCGTATAAGCCTTCTTTTCGGTGTCTTTGTTGCACCCGCAGCGTGGAGTACTCCGAATGGAAAATAACTGATCAGAGCAGAGGCAAAGTAACGGTGACAAAAGCACATGTGTATATTTTTTTAATCATAACACAACTTGAGACAATATCAAAGGGTCGTAACAAAGCTGTTACTGTGCACAGAGATCATCTGCTGGTAACCAAAGAGAAACAATAACTAAAAGGAAAAAGGGATCTCAATAATTAGCAGTGTTGTTAGCAGCAAATTCATGGAGGTCCCTGCGAGTTAGAGGTGTGCAAGGGACAGGGCTCAGCTCAGGCTCCAGGGTGGCAGAGGAAGAGGACGCAAGGCAGAATGCGAACCGGGGGGGCATTGCACCTCCAGAGGCAGGCACGCCAGCCCAGCTGTGCTCGGCAGAGGCCTTTACTGCAGGGTGTCCCTTGGCTGGTGGAAGCCTCTCACTGTCAGCTGGTGGGCCGTGGCCTGGTAAAGCCATGTCCTAACAGGGACATGAAAATGTCTAGCAGGGTCAATGAAAATACTTGCTCTTGCAAAAGGGCTTTTTTGAGCAGGTCTGTAGCCTCCCTCCTCCCCCACCCCCCCCCACCCCCCCAAAAAAAAAAGGTAACCAGAAATAAACAGCCCACTGCAGTTTTGGTTTGCAAGGTCTGTACAAATATTTTCCCTGTGTTAATGTATATGAACTTCCAGGCTTCTGCTTCTTGACTGTCAGGTTGAACCAAGCCCAGTGGCTTGAGCCAAAATACAGTCCAGACCTCAGAACATCGTTCTAAAATGGAAATGAATGTTAAGCTTTTAACATTGTTTTAAAACAAACATCCTACATAGATTGATGATTTTATGCCAGCTTTTCATATAATGCTATGAACGATTTTGAATGCTATGGGTCTAAAGCGATCATGACAAATGTAACCGTTTGTAAGGAATGGATATTGCTTGTCTGCCATAATACAAAGTTTATTCTTCGTTAACACTCGAGTAACTTTATCCTGTTTGTGGTGATGGCAAATGTAAATGTGCACTGATGTAAATACAGAATTTTAGGCTAAATCCATGTAATGCTGGGTTATTCAGACCCTTGGTCTAATCCTCGGTCCCAGACTACTAATTTCCTCACTCCTACTTGTCAGCTGCTTGGTCTCACTAAAGGCTAAAATTTAAAATTAAAGCCTTATGGGGCAAAGGGCAGAAGACATTTTTCTACCAGCTAGAATTATTGGCACAGCTGCATTTCTGCAAAATGAATTTTAGTTTCTTGCTGAGGCTTAGAACATACCCTGACAGACATTCCCTCTGGGTGCTTAATTAAGTTAGGACTTGCACATACTGGTTTATTGCATGTCTTTTAAAACAGAAACCAATTTCCAAGGATTTAAATCCATTTCAGAGTGAAAATTCAGTTTTCCAACCAAGGAATTTGTGGCTTGAGATTGGAGACGGTGGTTTTTAAGAAGATGTCAGATGAATATTGTTTTCACAATCTTGTGACTCTGGTTAATGTCATTTTCCTAGCTTACATAAGGAATTGAAATAAATAACACTTCCTATCAGTGGTGTCACATAGGTTAGGTGTGACACTGTATAAGTTGCACATATTAAAAAGCCAAATCTGGTTGACTTAAAAGTCAAATGGCTTATTTAAGATTCACTGTGTAGTAAGGGGCTTTTCCATCCAAAAATGCTTAAAAACATTACTCAAATAATTGCTTGGGAGGTGGCTGAGTATTTAGCTAGAGAGACTGGAAGAGTGTTATCCTGACTGTTCCCTGCATTAGTGAGTGTGCCGAGTCGCATTTTTCATTTTCACAGGGCGTGAGGGGGAGCGGGAAAGACACGATTTTGAAGAGTTGGACATCACATATCCAATCAAAGATAAGGGTGCTCAATTTAAGTGTCCAATTTTGTGTTCAAAGGTGTTAAGCAAATGCAGGTAATGTCAGCTGAGTTACGCGAGTTCAACTCTTCCAAAAATAAGGTCCAAGGTTCAGCATCCTAAAACAAGCGAATATTTGCAGGGGGGTGTGATTAATATTTCATTTTTGTGTCGTCTGCATGAATACAGTTTGCATTAGAGCGTGGACATAAATTATGAATGTTTAGGAAATGCTTACTGTAAGAAAGGTGTTATATGCCCCTTTTATTCTTAGCTATCTCTGACAAGAGAAAATAAAACTGACACATTTTCTTAGCTCTTTTCTTAACAAGAAACAATCCCTAATTTGTCACAGCTTCGTCTCCTCTTACTGCAGACACTCATCTCCTAGATAATCCAGCCCTTGCTTTTTTGCTTTTAGGCATAGTAAGATATCAAGAGTACCTGTAACGTTTCTTTTTCGCAAGACGCGCCTCGCTTACCCCCGGTGGATTTGCCATCTCCACGCAGGTTTCGTCTCCCCTGGACGCCGGCCTCACCCTGATTTCTGGGCATTAGGATCTGGTAATCGTCATTTCTGCCATGGAGAGCTCAGAAACGCAGCCCAGCGTGAGTTCCTGCTGCTGCTGCTGCTGCTGCTCTCGCAGCCGCCCGTGTCACGCCTGGCAGCCATCTTAGCCCTGGGCAGAAAGCCCATGGGGGCAAACACAGCAACTCGGCTGGGAAGTAAGTAGACGGAAAGATTATGCTAGGAAAACACGGAAGATAAATATTTAAGTCCTACAAAACAAATAGCTCGTAACACACTGAACAGTTCTGCGTTCCTTTTGGAGTTTATTTTAGAAAAATGTATCTCCTTAAACATTTATTTGCGTAAGAATACAAGTGCAAGATACAGAGCAGCCAGTGATTAGTCCTGGTTTAATTTCTCTTTTTGTGGAAGCTTTGAGAGATTCTGAGTGTTTTCATCATTCTCTTGAATACTAGCTTTTATGGCTTTTTAGCATTCAGAGTATTACATAAGCAAAACTCAGATATAAATGCAATAGAAAAATAAAAATTTTGTCAGTGTAGGTACTGCAGTTTGCATAAGCAGAAGACATGATCCCACATCCAAGAAAAATGAGGTGGTGTTTTGATGGAAAACTGTCTTTTTCCTAATGCATTCCATTTTGAAGCATCTGTTTAACGTTCAAGGCATTTTACAGCAGTAAGGCTATGAAATGCCTAACATATATGTATAGAACATGTCTGTGAAGGTGCAGAATGCCTTTGATGTATACCCAGTCGCGGCTCCTCGTCTTTACTGCTAGTCAGATCTCTATACACCCATTCAGTAGGTTGAAGCAGCTATCATTAAGCACATACCATTTTTTGATACCATTGTAAACCTTTTCTGAAACGTGCTACGTGAGCGGTCATTTCTGTGAAGGAATTTCCTTGACTTTTGCATGGATCCATATGAGAGTAAGGAAGCTCCTGTGCAGGTCTGGGCTGGTAGTTAGGCTACAGTATGTGAGATGGAATCATTTAAGCTAATGTATTTATATGTTCTTACATTCTGTTGCCTTTTTTTTTTCCTCATACATAAAAAGTTTAAGATTTTAGGAACACGCATAAACTATTGCAGAGCTCAGAGACATCTAGCCACAGAGTTCTGATTCTTTTCACAGCTTCTCCTTTTTCCCAAATATTTGCAAACAGTTAAAGACAATGTTTTCAGTGAATATGTAAAATTATTTATTAAATAGAACCATGTTACAGTACCTATGATATAATAAAAAAGTAGACAAAGGTGAACAGAAATTATATAACTAATTTTGATAGAATTACTGCTCAATGCAAGTAGTCATTGGCTCCTAAATTCTTTTCTGATGTTTAAGATTTCTAAGGATCCAGAAGTGTTGACTTTAAGTTCTGTGCCCCATAATTTGTGCTGTATTGGATCATGAGGACTATCTTCAAAGCCACTGAGGCCAAGTGAAGGCGTACCGTTGATTTAAATAGCGTGTGAATTGCTCCCCTTCTTAAAAGAAGTCTCCTGATGACTTTGAGGAAAATGCTTCCACGCAAAATGTGAATAGGGTTTGTAGAAACCAGAACAGCACACCTGGACATTATAGCACCACATAATCTCATTGATGAGCAAACATCCCAACCAAAGCTGATCACCCATTTGGACGTTATCACAAAGGTAGAGAATGATAAACTTGATCTCCTAGTTACAGTCTGGCTATACTAATGCCTAGTTAAAGATATTACAAAGTTAGTGTACGCAGGCTAATGCTCTTCTGTAGCCAGCTGAGAAAGACAAAACGCTTGTACAGAGAACTGTCTAGAGCAGGAGCCTAACTGAATCGCATTTTAGAAAAACCCGTGCCTGTCCGCTGAATGTAGGAGGAGGCTGCGGAGGGTTGGTCCTGTGAGTATTTTCCATTGTGCCTGCCTGAAGTTCCAGCAGGATCTGTCCTGTATTATTAAATTACAGTAAAGTTTCACAACTGGGGAAGGAGCTGTCACTTGCCATTTTAGAAGCAGCTGTATTTCAGTAGCGGGTAAGATCGTGATACACGTCGTACTTCACAGGAGTCACAGAATCTGTATTGGTAGAACACTATTTACTTCTCGAAGGATGCAAGCTGTATGAAGGCAGTGTGTCATTTTTGTTATATTTATTTAAAAATATATTTGAAAATATTGTGTGTCAAGTTTGTCATATGTAGGTCACAGGAAACTGAATCCTTCCCTCCTAATTTAATTTAAAGACCAAATAGTTTCTGAAATTTCTGAAATCTCCAGAAAAGTTACCTGCCATGGTACTGCCTGTCACAACCCTGCCCTGGAAGGATGATGTAGCAGTTCAAGTTCCTGCCCAGGGCCTGATCCAGGCTCTGTTGAATTCAGTCAGAAAGCTTCCCTTGGCCTCAGCATCCACCATAGCAGAACCTCAGCCATTTACCCCACAACCGCTCTTGCCAGCAAATGTTTGTGACATTTTTAATAGTGAATAAATAGTCTGTAGGAGCAGAGTGGTGACTGTGCAGCACTTTGGAAGCCAGCAGATAATCATTATATGGAGACATGTTGGAAACCGCTGCTCTGGCCTGCATCCAGAGCCTCGACCTTCCTGGGGAATATCCTTACCTTGTCACTAGCCTCTGAGCCAGCTCTTTCCCCAGTGCAGTCATGGTGCACCAGCAGCCAGGGCATTTACCTTCCTCCTTGGAGCCCAGTGAGGTTTTGCATTTGTAAATCATTCTGAGTTTTGGGGTAGAAGGTGCTCTGAAATCGCAAAGCGCTTGGCCTATGTTGTCCCAGAGTCTGTTAATTAGTAAGGCTTTTAATTATATAACAACCCTACTTTAAAACTGTCCTCTTTCCTATTACATCATAGAAATAGCAGTCTTGGCCCTGTGCCTTTTTAAAAGTGACTGCTGAGGTATTCATTAACATCAGTTCCAAGACATTTTTCAGTGAGCAGTGAGAGCTGGAATATGGAAATGTCATATTTTTCCTAGTATTAAACAGTTGTTAAACTAGAAACATAACTCTTGCCAGATAGTTATTTCGTATGCATGTCTTCTTCATAGAAAGAAAACGAACATGCATTTTTCTTTCATTAAGTATTTTAAGGTTCATCCTTGTTTGGTGATCTAGTCAATTAAAATAAGTTTATGAGCAGCTTGTGAGAGCAGAAGACTAAGTAATTTTAGGTGTTGGATGAAGCACATTCTTTTCCATTTTTGTCTGCTAATGAGTACTACTAAGACCCATAATAACAGATCTTATAGAAAACAGTATTACACAAATTTATAGTACTTTACAAATAATTATCTCAGTATCTTTGTGGATTAACAGACTACTATTTTTGTGGGAAAATATACATTAAGGCAACATTATATCAGAACTCTGATATCATTATATCAGAGAAAAGAATCTTTAACATTGTTATCACTGTAGAAAATACGAGAATCCTTTTGAAATGGTTAATAAAAGCTCACCATTTTTTCAACAAGGGTGAAGATTTTCCAATCTCCCACCTAGCATTGCACCTAAAAGTGAAAGTGAAGTCAAGATATATTGAAGGTAGGCAGGCAATGTAAATCCTTAGAACGTATTCAGGCTTTCCAAAATGTTGCCATTGTTTGGATCTATATTTTCACCTCTGTCTCTTAGAGTCACTGGAATCAGCCGTAAGTGTAGGTTCTTCATCCGAAATTCCCAGTGGGTGGAACTGTTTGGGTCTGTGGGGTATTTCGGGCTTTTCACTACTGTGGACACATCCTTTTAATGCTAGATTGGTCCTTTGAACTGTTTCCACTGGACCATCCAGCATAAAGAACTGCTACACTGAGAGGTTACATTGTTTTTATTCTTCCACTATAAAGCAAATGCTTACACAAAAGTCTCACTTTGAAGTATATCACACAATACACAGCTTTCCTCCAATTATGGGAAGTAACACTGTTATATTTATGTAAGGATAGGGTTTATTTTACAGCACTTTCTGTGAGGTGACTGCACAATACACAGGTACCCACCCAGCGCTGCTAAAATTCACGGACTTCTGCACAGAATTTTAGCCAAAGCTCCAATACAAATTCTTGGCTCTTAGGAAAAATACTGAGATCTCTGACCACACGCGTAAAGAAGATGTTTGTTTTTAAATATTTTATCTAAAAAACAGGTACCAGGGTAGGGGTATTTTCAGAGAATTATTCAGAAAGTAATTGACCTAGCCAAAAAGCTGGCACTCAGAAAACGCAGACTTTTAAAACCCTTAAGTACTTAGAGAAAACTATTATGCTTTCTGCTGCAGAACTTTCCAAATGGATTTCTTTGGTAGTGGTTAGAGAGCAGCTTCTGCTACCAATTTTTACCATTTACATTAATGAGATGTTGACATCTCTCATGCTACTCTTTATGTATAGTATACAGAGAATATTTTATGTCCTTTTGGCCCACAAGGTCATTGATGTTACAAGATGTGAAATCGGGGGTTGTACAGTATTTCCTCCAATACAGCAGTCTCAGAATGGACAGAGTTGCATCATTCCTGTTTTGTGCAACAAATATGCACCATGTACAGCTCACCACAACCAGTAGCCTCTTTCTACATGTGGTCTGAGTCCACTACAGTGAAATGAGCTTTGAAGTTGACAGTATAACATTGCCTTTTATAGATTAACACATTGCTATCTAATCTGGTTAGACATCTGCATTCTCCTTCCTTCTCTGCTTCGTTTAAGAGTGTGTTTGTTCCTTGAAGGTGAAGTAGCTGATACCTCTCTCTGCCTGTCTCTGCAATGCTCTTAACATTTAAGTCAATCTAAAAAAATACCTTTTCTTTTTTTCACTATACTTTGTCTCTTGCCTGTCTCTTTCAAATTGGGGGTCCCCAGGGGCCATGGTACAATTGTGGTGGTAACAACTGAATGACAAAGCTGGTGCTGTGCATGCTTCTCCTTGAGAAAATGTACAGAGAAGCTTCTCTCTGCTTCTGCACGTGCTCTCACTCACCTTATAATTGTTTCAGTATGCAGTGAAATGAAATTGATATGTAAGTGTTTTCTCTTGCTCCTCTCTTTTTAGGTCCCCATATCAATTATGCTGAAAGCAGTGGCAGATCTTCAGTTACCCTGAAAGGTGACCTACCACCTTTGGGGCGAGATCTCCTTTATAGTGAAACATCGCTTTAGTTTATCTGTGTGTGGCTGATGTATGTATCATTTATTGTTTTCTTTAGTTAAATGTTAACAAAAAGTAAGTTAGCTGATTAAGTTAGGGTATTTGCTTTAAAAGCTTGCTTATTTATTAAAGCAGTATTTATATTACCCTATGAACTGGTATGTCAGTTATTTCCACTTCTTTAGATCTGCCCTGAATGAGAAGTGTTGTGGTCCATCAAACCAGGTGGTGGGGAATAACAACCCCCTCAAACTCTAGCATAAGTGTGAGGTTAGAGTAGATTATACTATAGTGGCAATTTTGCTAGTCATATTAACCAAAGCCTGTGCAGTACAGTAGGGTATGTTTAGTTTGGCCATTGATTCAGAGCTTGGGTTACTGTTCATTGAGGAGTAGCATATGGTTTAAGTAGGCCATAACATTTCCTCACAGTCTGGACAAATTCTTTGTTCAGTCTTACGGATTTACCCATGCAGAACTCGGGAAGTTCAGTTAGAGAAACTCAGCTCTTCCCCATTAGGATAATAGAGGAATATCTAGAATTATGTTAAACAATCCCTCTAAGTCAGCATCCACTCTCTAAGTCGTAGTGATGCCCTTCTTGAAGTGACAAAACTGGTTTGATAAGATGCAGTCATGTCAGAGCTGGAAGTACAAAAGTGCATTTATTAAAAATGAATGCTGTATCCTCTTTCCCCTTGTGTATCTTGTCACTGACATGACTTCACAAGTTGCAAATCTATTAAGTGTTCCAAACATGAAACTAGAGCTCATTAAGCACAATGTTGACTGGTATATAGCAAACTGTTTCAGACTCAAGACTGTTAATATTTGTCTCCAGAGTTTTTTGTCTTCTAGGTTGTCACAAAGCAATCCAGCTGTCTGGGAATACTGCTCATGTTTCATCTCATCAGAGTCTGACTGTCCTTTGGGGTGAGGTAGTAGGTTGTATAGTTTTAGGGTTATGCCCTGCCTGTCAGATAACTATACAATCTACTGTCTTTCCTGAAGTGGCTGTGATATCATCGCTGGATATGTCTTCAAAAGACAAAGCAAATATTTTTCAGCTGTAACATTCTCTGGCTCTGTCTACATGTTGGATTTGTTTCTTGTAGCAGGGTTATGAAAGAACACAAATGTCCTTATAGTGTTTAGATTCCTGTATTTCTCATTCAGGTTCAAAAGCAATTTCCTTTTTGTTATTTTCTCAGAGAAGGTGGGGTGTAAGTGACAGGGCACAAAGGTACGACCCAGGCTGCCATGGGCTTGCTCACACTCAGCCTTCTTGGACTGCCATGAGAGTGGCTGTTTGGAAAGGGCTGACCCATTTCTCCATTACTTTGTGGCATTTGTGGTTATATGCAATGGAAGATGCCCCTTTTGATTCAGCAGCTATTTAAATCCACTTTGCATAGGCTGTTTGGGAAACTGTGAAGTGATGAGGTGGACAAAAACCAAAGAGGATGTCTTCCAGTTGTTTGTGTTTTTCCCTGGAACTGGTAAATGCTTGAGCCCTAAGTAAAAAGGTTTCTTCAGTTAATTTTTGTACTCTGATTTAACTTGCTTTTTTATTACATAATGCTAATTTGGGAGGGACAGTGCTTGCCACTGCGGTTCTTATGTCTCTGGAGTCACCCCACCAATTGTGACTGACTTCCAGGAAGAACTGTGAGGAAGGGCCAACACAACATAATTATGGTCTTTTTAAGGCTAAGAAATATGTGGGCTAGAAGGTGTTAAAAGAATCTTACTTGCAAATGGTGAAATGTTAGTTTTCTTCGGAAGATGCACTTGATGCTCTAACAGGATGAGGTAGTAGGTTGTGTGGTTTCAGGGTAGTGATTTTGCCCCAATCAGGAGATAACTATACAACCTACTGCCTTCCCTGATAAGCAGCATAACATCAGTGTCTTAATTCACAGAAAAACGAGGGCTAGAATATACTTCTGTGACCAGCAAAGTAAGTCTACATACAGTTGTTGTTACCCTGTCCCTAATAGCTCTAAATTTAGTGTCTTGCATTATTTTAGTAACTTCCTACAAAATAATTATCTTTTTAAAAGTCTTTATCTTGAAAAATTGAATTAAAGAAGTTTTGCGTATTTCAAAGTTTGCCTGCTCTTGATCTGTTTTGTTTCTGGTTCGTTTCAGTGGAATGAAGTTATCATGGGAAACGATTCCAAAAATGCTGTGAACTTGTATTTGAGATGTTCATATTTCCTTGACATCTAAGTTTGAGTGCAACAAATTTTGCTAGCAATGCACTGGTTTTGTTCAACCTTGCCTCCCCCTCAGGAATCTTCCAGTGTTTTACAAATACTGCATTAAGTCACACAACGTTCTTTGCAGGTCAGCTTTATATTACAAATAAAAAGCTCTAACAATGAAAATCAAGGCCCAGATTTAAAAAAAAAAAACCAAACCAGGCATTGATTCTGTACCCTCAGTTTCTTATAAACAGCCTCATTTCATGACATTTAAATGCCCCCAAAAGAGAATTATCTGCTATCTAAAAGGCACAAATTGCACCTGGAAAACCATGGACAGAAAATATTAAGTCCATTAAAGACATCTTGAGAATACAAACTATAGAGTCTTACACCAAAAAACTGTGGAAAAAACGGAATATAACAACAAGGTGCTGGTTTTGGTTGCGTACATAGAAATCATTCTCCCACATGCAAAATATAGCAGGAAATAGGAATCATGTAAAACTTAAGGTTGCCTTAAGACCAGGGGTACTGAACTGGTTATGTATAACCATTTGATTATACAGCATCTCATTACTGTAGATTGGAGTGAAAATTTAAGTTAGTCATAATCCTCTATTCCTATCTCACATGCTACACAGAAGAAAGCCTTGCTCACGTAAAAAGCATTACGCTCATATCTGCAGCTGGGCAAGCTGAGACATCCATGGTGGGAGCAAATGAAAAAACTGATGTTACATTCGACAGCAAAACTGGGTATTTTATTGCTTCTCTGGTCCAAAAATATCACACGTATCTGGACTCAGATGGTATTTGAGGTCATTCAACACCTCAAAAAAGGGCCTTTTGTTAATACCTTTAATGAAAGATTAGGAATGTTATTTGACTCATGTTCATAGAGAAGGATAAAGGCTGTTGGTAGAAGAGGAAAAATTGCTGCGTGTCTGAAAAACATAGGAGAATAGGCGATACTGTGGCTGGTTTTAATCTTCTCTTTTCTTCTTGCTGTTTAAAGAGGATCTCTTAATTTAAAACTGCTGTAAGGATACTTACCATGCTGGCCATGTTCAAGGGCTGCGGGATGTGCATTGCAGATTCTGAACTCTTGCTTCTGCTGAAAATGCAGACTCACAGCTGCAGTGTAAACATCTTAGATGAGTGTGAGTAGTGATTGCATTGTGTGTAGCTTAAAACATCCTGCTCCTCTCCAGGATACAAAATTGGCTGGAAATTTCTAGCTTAGTCTTACATTCAGTAAATACATAGCAAATGTTCTGTATGGGAGAAAGGGGTGACAAGAGGGAAAACGCTCTCCACATTCTACAACAGCCTATTAGAGCTTGTCTCTGAAGTCGTTTTAAAAATCTTTTGGCTCTGCCTGGGTCAGCATTTTGTTCTTGGTAATGAGCTGTGAGTTTTCAGATTCTAGTCATTCTGGCAATCCTATTAAAACAAAGAGCCAAAAAAATCCATAGTGTTCTCTTCGCTAGGATCTACAGTAAATGCAAAAACATGTGCCTATATTTAGCAGTGTGCAAGCCTGTAGTTAATCAGGTCTGTCCTTAGCAGTAGGTGTCATTACAGCTAATGGGAACTCCAGTAGAAACTTTAAAGTGCAACTCTGTGGTACCAAATATTTTCCAGAACTGTATACTGAAAATGTTTGTATCAAAATGTAAGTAGTAGCTTGGGCTGCTGGTATCATGATGAAAAGCAAGCTGTTTTTTTAAAACCTCAAGTCAGCATTACTTCTTCTTGAGGTCATGCGCTGTTGCGTGGCACACGTTAGGTGTGAGGAAAAAGCATAGTCGTCAGTATGCATAACATAACATATGATGAGTGTATACCATAACATACACTTTATTATAATCTGTGTCTGCTTAAGGATCTTTTTTTTTTTTTTTTTAGTGTAACAACAGCATTAATCGATGAGCAGAAGCTTAATATATCTTGCTGGAACAAAGCCTGTACATTTGCTTATAGCAGACCAGGTGAAAATCGGTGGGCGTGGGATTTTCTGTGAGATCAGGATTTCAGTTGTTAGTTTCCCTTCTGTGCCCTGGAGAAAGTACGTGGTATTTTGAGACAAAGGTACGAAGAAGACATCAAGCAGATCCCTGACATTAAAGCCACTGTTGCTGAATTTTAGATCTCGGCTGCATGGATGCGTGGAGCATTATACCTCTTCTTCCGTGATCCTGTTCAAGGCTGTTATGTTTTTGTTGGGTTGTTTTAATGTGAGCAAACCTCCATATTCTCTTAAAAACAGATGCCCAGCATGAAAATTTTGACTCCATTTGGCAAAACAGTAAAGCAAAGGCAAATGTTTTAGACAATCCGGATAACCCTAATAACAGGCTGTGCTACCAGCCCCGCTTGTGAAAATCTGGCATTGCGACTGTGCATAGGTACCGTGACGTGCCAGCTGCTGGGGCTGTTCCTCCGTGGCTGCTCTTGAGAGGGCAAAGACCTTGAACACAGAAGTAGTTCTGGGCACTCCGCTGAAAGGGCAAATTACAAAGGCGGATTTATACTGGGAGAGAATCCAAAAACACAGTAAGACCATAGCTGGCATGCCAGTCTGTGCTGGTACAGATTCAACGTGACACACTGCATATTGCTGAACAAGAGTGGCACTTACGGTTGCAGAGAGAGCTAGTGCTCATCAGGAAAGAAAAAATGCCTGCCTTCCCTTGGCCTTGGAGAGATTTCCCACACAGGGTCTGGTCCCAGGATTGTGCTCATACTGGGAGACAAATGAGAACAAAATAAAATGTTAGCAGAAGTCATCTGTGGTACAACAGCGTGCGCCATTCAGAGAATCGGAGGTCTGAGCATATTGCTAATTACCATGAATGTGATTGTGCACAGCAGTTACCTAGAGATGGCGTAGCTAAAACCTGTTTGGGCTTGGAGGGGTGTTTGTAACTAACACGATGCAGTTCTCACAATATGAATGCATACCAGTTATGAGAATAACGGTTATCAGGATTACTGATGAAATAAAGTCATTTCTGTCATGAAATACAACAGCAAATCGAAGGTGGGAAGGGAGGCAGGGTACAGAATTGGATTAAAACTGCAAAAGGGACTGGTAAAATTTGACCAGGACTCCATGGTTAAACTACATATGCTTCGGGAAAAAGAAAAAAAAGAAAAAAAAAAACAAAAAAAAACAAAAAACCAAAAAACCCACCCCAAGAATACCAACAAATGATCATCCAAGCAGGAAGATGCCACCTCTTGCCCTGAATTCACTTTCCCACCAGGCAGGCAGATGGGAAGAAGCAGTCCGGCTATGAGTCCACCAAGTGCTTTTGCATGGAAGCGGCTCCCTGCCCGTGCTGCGTCACTGCAGGCAGAGCGGAGCGACGTCAAAGCGCTACAAGAGTTACAGACACCAAGAAGTGTTTGCATCTTCAGGTCTCTCGCTGCGTGAGAGGTGTTTGCTCTGCTGGGCTTCTCCCCTGTAGTTCTCGGCGTTGGTCTGAATTACTACGTTAATACTCTTAATAGAAGTGCGAGAGCTGAAGCCCACCTAGGTGTGTACAGGGGCCAGTCAATAACAGGATGCACCAAATTGTGCCCCGCTCACTGGTAATGTTTAGAAGGTTTTTGAAGAAAAAAAAAAAATGGCAGCAACTTTACAAAAATTTACTAGGAAAAAATCCAAACAATCTGCTCTTGAGATTCAGAGACTTCCCAAGGATGTTAGCTCTAAGGCGGCAACAACCTATCTGGCTGCACCCAAGAAACCCTGCTGATGCCATTGATTTCACACAGGTGAAACTTGGCGGGGGGGGATGTAGCTCACACTGAAAAAGGCTGTTCATTATGTGTAAGATCAGGTTAAGGAGTGTGTCTGCTCACATCTCCTCTCTTAGAGCCCTCGGCCCAGCCAGGCCTTTGGTACCATTGCACTGACATCAAGATGGGCATGCCTCTTCTTGGCAGAGAGGGATTTCCCCTGGGATCACCCAGGATATGCTCCAGGGCCTTCAAGCACAGCCTCTAATCAGGGGCTAGCCCTTTAATCAGGGGCTAGCCCTGATTAAAGACCTCAGCTGTCTTCCACAGAGCTTGAACCCAAAGTTGTGTTCAGGTTTGGGCTGTAGCACAGCCCAGCTCCTTAATTCCAGGCTCATAGACACAGCTGCCTGCAGCGACGCTGACGCGCACAGTCGTGTCTGCCTGGCTTATTCTCCTTGTGCATTGCTGGAGTTTCACCAAGGCAACGTTGAGGAAGCAAATCTGGGCTCCCGCTAAAAAGCCTCCGGCGCCGTGGGCTTTGCGGAACTGGGAGAGCTGTGAGCAGCTGAGCTGCAGACATCTTTGTTGCTGCAACGCAGATGCGAGAAGTGGAATCAGTAGCAAGAAGTAAAACAGCCCAGTCCTAAGAGCATCACACCAAAATGGAATGACGGGAGTATTAACAAAGCATTTTAAAGCTATATTGGCATGGTTCTGATCCGTGTGGCTCAAAACCATCCATGAAGGTATCTAGGTATTAACTTCCATTACAAAAACGGGGGGAGATGGGAGCCGTTGTAGATGTCTGCCAGGATCTGGGGTTCAGTGACTTGGATGCTCAGACCTCACCAAAAAAATCAGTGCCAGCACTGCTCAACAGAGCAAGACAAAGACATCAAAAACCTAGGCCAAAATACCCACTGAATTTCAAATAGATCTGTGTTCCTAAGTCACTTTGGCACTTTTAATTGTTTTACAATTAACAGTAATGATTACCAGTCATGCTAAGCATTTGATGGTATAAAGGCTTTTGTCTGGTTGTGGAGTACAGTTCATGCCTAGTCTCCAACACAAATCAAAACCATATGAGTAACCAGGTTAAGAGACAACCAAGTTGTAACTAAGTTCCCTGATGTGGCTTGTGTTTGTATTCCAGCCAGGGCCTGAGGCTCTTACTCGAGATTTTCCCTGTCCAGCTTGCATATGCAAACGTAAACAATAATATTTCCATCCTGGAGGAGCCCAAGTGAGATTTTATAATGCAAGCAAAGGCATTAGTGTGTTAAAAAGGTCTCTCAATCCGCTGAAAGTGTGCAGCAGTTTACATGTTAGTATATGTTTTTAATTAACGCTTGGAAGAGCGCGAGAAACACTTGATGCACTTAGAACTAACACAAATAAAAGTCTCTTTTTTACATGTTTCTCAATGCAAACATCTAAACTGAAAATAAAATAATTCCTGATAAGGTAAATTGTCGTTTACCTTTTGTGAAAAATGGCAGCTTAATCTGTCCTTTACACAGCAAGACGGGTCTTTCGAACATCTCGCTTTCGGTGATGAAAACATCTCACTTTTTGTGGAACTGTTAGGAGTAAAGCACAGTGTGCAGCACTGCAAGGGTCTGAGAGGTTTCAACCTAATCTCAGTCTTTACAGTCCTTCCTGAGCAGATAATTCCCATGGGGACACATACACGCTCTTCTCTCTGGATTTAACCTGAATTTGGTACTGTCTCTCTTGCATCTGTTAAAAAGCTACCCTGCGAGCTTGACAAATGGTGTTGCAGCAGTGACTATTTGAAAATCAGATGGGGAATCCCATAGGTCCTATTTTTATTTAGGCTTGGCTTGCTGGCTCGTTCCAGTGACCTCCGCTGAGGTTGGGCATACGATACGCATGGTTACAATATAAAAACCTTTTTCCCTCTAAAGTTTCAACATGTCCAAAACTTTGATTGTATTTTCTTTTTCTCTCCCTTTTTTTGCTATTTACCACGGGTAAAATAAAATGATTGATGGCCCAGGATTTAATGATTTACCTTTTATTTCCCCATCTTATCAAAACCGAGAGTCTGAGTTTGGAAGTTTGAATGGACAAATTAGTTTCCATTTCGTTCCCCTTTGCAATTCAGCAGCTTTTCCAAAGCTTAAGAAGTTTAAACTGTAGCAAAAAGAAACCTTATAAATACATTACATTTCAGACATGCATCGTATTGTACTAGCTGACAGAAAAAAGAAAAAGTGATCATTCCCAAATTTTATTAAAGGTTGAGCAAAACGAGAATTAGGAAAATCTCCCTCAGAAAGTTTCCACGCTTGAAAGAAGATTTTTCACACTAGAGCTAAGAAAAAGAGATTGCATTATCCAGTATATGGTAGTATATCCGTAGCTCAAGCTATTCCCAAATTTCTAACGGAGGAGCTACATCTACATTAGTTTGGGTAAGTGTGTGAACACACAATAAGAAACAGTTGTTGCTCACGTAAAGCTAAAACGGCTACAAAAGGAAACCGCCGTCAGCTGACGATGCCGTATTCCTGCCTACAGCTACTTGAACCACGCTCAGCGTCTGCAGCTGGAAGACAACATGTGGTTTGTCCACATGTGAGCCAAAACACGTGGTGACTCCGTTTTTACAGATGATGCCAAGTGGAGGTAAGCACCTCGGCGTGCACGACGCGAGCGACGTCTGGGCTTTGCTCCAACCTGCCGATACACAAACCTGCAGCTGTACGTCGCATTCAGCAGGTTATTTCCCCCAAAGGTGGTAAGGTGCACGTTTTCCAAAAAAATGTTTAAAGCATTTTTATCAATGTCCAAGCCTGGAGAACCCTAGGAACTCTTTTTTTTTTGGTGCTCTGTGTTAGTTGCAGACCATGCTTTTAATCATCAGAAACGCGGCGGATGTGTTACTCATCAGGTACTTACAGTTTCTACCTTAATTTAGACGGCCTGATGGCTGAGGGAGGGAGAGGAGCGGGAGCCCAGGAGGGGCCGGGGCAGGCTGCAGGGTCACCCGCTGGCAGAGGGCGCGGGGTTTTGGGCACAGCTCTGGGCTAACGGGGAAGCTCTGCAGCACGGGAGGGAAAGGCTGGTCCCCCCGGCCCCGGTAAGGAAGCACCGAGGCAGGTGGGCTCCTCGCCTCAGCCCAAGCAAGGCTGGGGTCCGGTGGCTGCCGTGCAGCGGGCAGGGGCCAGGCTGCTGCCTCCTTCCCAGCCTCGGCCCCAGCTTCTCCCGGCTAAAGCTTCGCCGCGCTGATTTACGACTCCCTCCGAGTGCCTGGGATGGAGTTATAGCCCCTTGTATTACACGGTGCCTTCTCTGTTATTCTTACTGCACGCCACAGATTTATGACGGCTTTTAAGCCAGGCAGCACGTAAAGAAATATGATCTTAACAAAATATAGAAGGGACCAAAGGAGGTCAAAGTGTGGGAGCTGAACACTATACGGTGATCCAGGATTTCCTTTTATTTACTGCTCACACCTTTTCAATCTCAAGTGGATTTCGGCTGTCTCAGGCGGCCCTACCCAATGGCTGGGGAGGAGTCTGTAATCCACTGAGCCGAGACGCTTCGCCATCAGCGGATGTCTTTTATTACGATTTAGCACACGTAGGAAATCCCAAAATACCGTTGGTGAATTAAATTAATTTTAGACACAGAGTGCCAGCAAGCCGCATAGCATCAGGGTAGGTAGGAATCCCACATACATCTGAACAGCCTTTCTATCTCATGCCATCTCTTACTGTGGCACCGACCTATGCTTTTCTAGGTTAATGATGTCCTGCAGAGCTCCTCTGCTTTTGGTGCTGAAGGAGAATAATTTGTGATAGTCTTTCACAGAGAAGCGGAGCAAAAGCTATGCCTGATTTCACCGAGATGATGCTGTGACAAGGAAAGTAATGCTGTAAGTAGTTCTACTTTATAGCATTATTTACATATATTAATCAATTATTCCAAAACTGTAGCGCATAGGAAAAACACCGGCACTGCCCTTACTCTGCAGATGGATAACGCGAGACCTTGCAGCACATGCAGGATGACACGAGCACAGGGGCAGAGCTGCACGGAGTCACCTGCGGGACCGCGGCCTGCATTAAACACTCTACGTCAAGATGCAAAGCGAAACAGCTGGCAAGAGGGAGGAAAGCTGTAATTACAGCCAACAAATGACTCCGGAGCCAACACCTACTGCTGAGGCCCTGGTCTTGAAACAGAAGCCAGGAACAGGAGCTTTTTTCCCTCCTAGGTGAGTGCTGTAATCCCCTCCAGCTACAGTATCGTTCCCTTCATTAATAAGACAAGCTCTGGTGTGCTCCCTTTCACTCAGATTTATTATCATTATTTCTCTATCTGAGGAAAGAAATTTGTCTCCCTTCTGGTTACAGCCTAGGGTTATAGCAAGGCTCCCATGGCATGTGTTTTTTGGTGGGGTGTTTCTTTTGTTTCTTTTTTTTGAAAGGCACCCAACAGTCCAAATAATAGTCTGCCTAATAGTCTGCCTGCTCTTGTAAGCTTCTAGAGCAACATACTCTCCAATTCTCCATCTGCTTAATGCTGGTCACGCTGTAAGCCCTTTCTAAAGCAAGGAAAGTTAAGACAGGTCGTGCCTTGGATTACTCCGTGGTAATTTCACTGGCCACTAGTCCACATCTGAAGCACATTTTCTTTGGAAGTCTGGACTCTCATGAGATGTAAGATAGACATCAAAATGGACGGTCAACACAAAACTGCCTCCCTGGGGTCTTCTGCAGACAAATTTGTTTACCTGAGTCCAGAGGTGACTCAAGTTTATAAAGTTAGCAGCACCTCTTTAAATTTCACCACAGAGTATCTTTAAAGACAAATAAACCACTTATCAGAAATAATTTGCATGAGGTTTGTTTCGCTGCTCAGTTACCCACCACCGCTGCCATTTCTTCCCTAGGTGTAGTGCCTCAAAGCCTAGGGCTTTGCCCTAGAAGGTCGCAGCTGTGGATCTTCTCCTGAGATACATGGTCTCCTCCGAAATGGCATCCAAAGAAGGGCGAGTGATGTAACTTTGCCGGAAGGGGAGATGTGTGCCTTCCCACTAACCTTGGGATCCTCGTGTTCCCCAGCTCTCTATTTCCCAACTGATTACTGACTTTCTCATGCTTATTTCCTCACAGTATGTGCTGTTTATGATGACATCAAAAACAATCTCTTTCTGAAACATTAACACTACAGTACGTGTTTAAGTGTAATATCTAAATCAGTCCTTGTGTATTTTGAATATGCAGTGTCACTAATGACATATGGCAAGACCTCGTGCAATATGCACATGCGACCTCCTTTATTTTTTCAGTGTTGTTTTGATGACTTACCTCATCAGAAGATCCTATGTATTTGCTAAGTGGTTGTCCCCAGCTTAGTCTTTGATTATTGATGATGTGGAGAAAGTGAGCAGGGAACAACTGTGTCCTGCCTCATGCAGTAAGAGACCTAGGGAATGGCAGATTAAAAATGATCAAAAAGAGATGCTTTTTCCCAAGCTGTTATGGTTAAACCACGGAGATCTTTTCTGTTGAGTGTATCATGGTGCCCTTGGCAGCCCAAAGCGCAGGAAGAGTGAGGGGTGTATGTGGATGACCACAGCAGATGCAGCACTCCTGTCTGAGCTAAGGGTGGATCTTTGGAAGGACAGAGTCTAATTTTATGAAGGGACTTTTTCACTTAAGTTTAAAAGTTGTGAAAGACTTTTCTTATGGTAGGAGCACTGGCTCAAAAGAGTTTCAGCCCCAGTACTAAACTTGCTTTCATTTGGATGGTTTTCCCTTTTATATGCTTGTTTTGCAACAGTGACTTGGCTTGGGAAGAATATTGTGGAGATAAACATGGTGAAGATAAATCTCAAAGCTGCTGTATTTGTGTGGGTCCCCCACTTTGCCCAGGGGTAGACTTCCAGCTGAAAGCAGTCTCGAGCTGATAGTAGACCTTTAGTAGGGGTGAAAGTTAGTCGGTTTTGCATTATGTTTCAGTACCTTTATAATGTACCATACTTGGCTTATGCAAGAGTCATGACGATGTTCCTCAGATTCTGTTCTTCCTGTCAGGAGCCTTTTGCCCTTGCACTTGATTTGTGTGCTCAAGTATAACCATTCCAGTGGGACACATAACTCAGATTTTAAGACAGAAATAAAGTATAAAGTCATAGCTTAAACTGTATTGCACTTCTTGCTGGGCTGTGCTATGCATATTTAAATAAAGGTCAAAATACTGCACCACCACAGAAAGGGGCACATGATGTCTTATCTGTAGAACAGGAATAATACTGTATGCTTATATACCAAGACTTACTGTAAGTTTAAGGGCACAAAACCTGAAGTTTTTATTTAGCATGGCTAGGATATGTTGTAACAACTGTCAGATACTGGTTAACTCTCAAACAGTAGCTGAAGGGACTGAACCTTTTACATTTGCTGTCGCTTTACACTTAACAGTTTCGGATGAATGCAGCCTCTTGTTTCCTACACAACCGAAGGCTCAAATATAGACCATACTGCTGATAAAGCAATAACAGAAATTACTGATCAGTTCTAAACTTTGAAAATGCTCATTCTTGTTTTGGCGGCAAATCTAGATCCAGCTTCTATATGTGGAAAAAACCCAAAAGTCCTAAATATAGCTTTAGTTTTCTACTTCATAGCTACAAGCAGAAAATACCCATGAATCAATAACGAAGGCCTGTAAACGCTTTTCTGGCTCTATAGCGTACTTAATCTCAACCAGGGGCTGTAGTAAACCACAATTCCCTAGCTGCAATAAATGCTGCAGACTCCAGAGCCAAGCAAAAAGTTTAATTAAACGCAAACTGACGTATATAAATATGCTGACGCAATCTCTCACTCTTGTATCTGAAATATATATGGGCCTCTTCCTGGAGACACTGGATGATTTAGACTTCGATGTCACTTAAGAAGCCTCTCAACTAATACTGTCCTGTGAACGTCTGTGCACACACTACATAGACTTTCTGTTAACTGAATGCGTTCATCTCCCATTGCTTTACATGCCTAGTGTATCAGCTGTTGAGTTATTTGCCTAATTTAAGAGACTCAGCAACAATTTCCTGTGCTCTAAATAGCCAGGTGTCTCTGAACTTTTAGGAGGAACTACATTTGGCATTTAATGGGTATGACAGCACTAGTGCAGTAGATTATCTTTTGGCTGTAAGTAAGCTTGGCAACTTTAAGGAAATGCCTCGCTGATGCTTTAGCAGCAGACAAGCTCTGCTCATGTTAGCAACGTTTGACAAGCTGTTCTATAAACATTTAATGAAATGCAGTTTCTTGTTGATTTGTGTCCTAAGTCTATCCTAGCACTACACACTTCAGCCTGAACTCGCCCCTTGCTCCCTCCATACCCCCATGCACTGTAGCTGTTTGCTGGACATGACGCTGCATGCCTTGTAGTTGATTCACAGGAAAGTCTGGGTTAGATGGGACCTCTGCAGATCATCGGGTCCAAACTGCTGTTGAAAGCAGCGCCTTAGATGAGGTTATCCAGGGCATTGTCAAGCAAAGTCTTGAATATTTCCATCAAGAGAGGTCCCAACACTTCTCTGGGAAGCCTGTTGCAGTGCTCAATTGTTCTCTGGCTGAAGAATTATTTTCTTCTTATATCCAGAAGGAATTTCCCCTAAAGCAACTTGTGCCCACGGCCTCTTGTCCTGCCACTGGGAATCCTTTTGAAGAGAGTATCTCCATCCTCTCTACAACTACTTTCTTTGGGTGTTAGAGACACTGACTAGATCCACCCTAAGCCTTTTCTTCTCTAGGCTGAACAAAGCCACTTCCTTTAGCCTTTCTTCGTATGCCAGGTTCTCTAGCCCTATCTTGGTAGTCCTCCAATGGACCCTCTCCAGTCTTTCAGTGACTTTCAGTGTCTTGAGCTGGGGGGCCAAAAGTGGACATTAAATTCCAGGTGTAGTCTGACAAGTCCTAAGCAGAGTTACATATACATTGGCTGGCCGAATTAGTATGTTCATGCAGACACTGGCAGTTTGTGTGACTTTGGACCAACAATATTCTGAGGCTGATTTTTCTGAACCTGGAAAAGGAAGAGGACGACAACTGTTATGGGACTTGGGAATAATACAAGGCTTAGTTATTTTTACTTTCTCAGAAAATAAAAATACTTTTTCCTCAGAAGATAAAAATATTTAAAAAGTATATGTGACACTAATGAGTTCTGGCATAAAATATATTAAAGCAATATTCCAGAGGCAAAACAGCTTCTGACACAATATGAAATAAACAGTTCTAACTAGCTCTCAAAAATTAGAGGTCATGTATATTGGGGACCAAACCACAATGCCTTATATCTTTGAGCAAAAATTAATCTATTTATCTCATTTTATTTATAGTGGTCTTTGTTGACTTACATCCATGTGGTGTTTTGGCTGGTATGCACTCTACTGATGCACTGCTAAACGAAAGTGAACTATGAAGTCTTCACAGCCAAAACTTTTCTTGTGTTCTTGAGGAGGCACAGTAATGTACCTGTGCCAATGTGTACCCGGCTGGATCAATAAAGATAAATCTTGCGTTCATGGATGTATTAGGAGACCTCCAGAAGATATCGAATTAGGGATATCCTAATCAGCTATTGTTAAACGGAAAGAGACCAACTGCATTTTGCAAGGGGAGGTTCTTAAAACAGAACAAAAAACCCACAAAACAAACCCCCTAGAATTCCTGTTCATTAACTGAGGCTCTATTTACTGCAGTAGTGATCACACAAATCAAAGCAACCGAAGATACAGCCTGCAGCTAAAAGATTTATCTTTACCTGTGCTTCAAGTTTGTTTTCATATGGAATACTAAAATTCCAAATGTGTGGAATAAAAGACCTCATCTTAAAATATCTAAGCTTTGAAATATGGAATGAATTTCTTTCTGTACCAAAACAAGTTCAGAACCATAGATTAACTCACTCGTGTTGCAAGATACTAATACAAAGATGAGACCTCAAAAAAAACAAAGCAAAACAAAAAAACCTGAATAGCAGTTATTTCATCAAAACATAGGCCTTAAAGCAAATTTTGCCTTTTTCATCTTACTTATTTTGCCTGTTTCATCTTATTCATGACAGTTGTCCTGCCATGAGTAGGGTGACATGGAGAGTAAAGCAGGGGGAAATGAGTTCAAACCTGACGTGGTTTAACCCCAGCCAGCAACTAAGCCCCCCCCCAGCCGCTCGCTCACTCCCCCCCGGTGGGATGGGGGAGAGAATCGGAAGAGCAAAAGTGAGAAAACTCGTGGGTTGAGATAAAGACACTTCAATAGGGAAAGCAAAAGCTGCACGTGCAAGCAAAGCAAAGCAAGGAATTCATTCACTGCTTCCCATGGGCAGGCAGGTGTTCAGCCATCTCCAGGAAAGCAGGGCTCCATCACGCGTAAGGGTTACTGGGGAAGACAAACACCGTCACTCCAAACGTCCCCCCCTTCCTCCTTCTTCCCCCAGCTTTATATGCTGAGCATGACGCCATATGGTATGGAATAGCCCTTTGGTCAGCTGGGGTCAGCTGTGCCAGCCGTGTCCCCTCCCAGCTGCTTGTGCACCCCCAGCCCACTCGCTGGTGGGGTGGGGTGAGAAGCAGAAGAGGACTGTGTGTAAGCCTGGACTCTGTGTAAGCCCTGCTCAGCAGTAATGAAAACTTCTCTGTGTTATCAACACTGTTTTCAGCACAAATCTGAAACATAGCCCCGTACCACCTACTATGAAGTAAATGAACTCTATCCCAGCCAATACTAGCACAAAACCATATCATAAGAAATCCCAATATTCAAAGCACAGTAATATGCTGTAAAATACAAAATTTAATGGAAAATTTAGGGAGAAAATTCTACCTGTCTCTTCTTACATTCCTTCTTATTGAACTAAATGTACTAAAGTCTATTTATTTATTTATTCATTTTTAAGTTAGGACTATCTAACATAGACTAACTACATAACAGGAGTTCCTGAAAAGCAGAATAAGGTCTGGGTATGCCCTAATGGATTGGTGCTTGTAATTAATGCCCTGAAATGTGTCCAGCCTGATGCTAAATCAAACGTTTAGGGGGCTAAAAGTACTGCAAGTCAAGATAATGTTGAAATCCAATATGATGATACTTGTCCCTTTTCTCCTAAAGGAGGAGGGAATCCTGAAAATGGAAAATTAGAAGCAGGGGGAAGGGATGACGTAGGGAGTGACTCAACAGGTGATGAAAATGCAACTGAGATTGCATATGTGCAACATGATCAGGTTGGAAAAATAATTAGTTGAGCTGGGAGGTAAAATTAACCTGTAGTAGAAGTCGGCTTAGTCAGGAGATAGAAATCTGATGCTGGAGAGAGTCTGAAGCTGAGCCTGATCAATCCAATTTGAGTTTTTCAAAATGCAAATTCCTCCTGCTCAACAGGACATCATCTAGTGAACGGAGTCTACATTAGCTTAAAATAAGTCCATTTGAATTGGTCTTCAAAGTGGGAGTTTGTCTCAAACAATATCTGAACTCTCGAGTGTGTGAGATTCTGCAAGCCAAGCAAGAGCCAGAAGGATCTCCTGCAATTCAATATTCAGCAGCTGTTGAAGCTTTTAAGTTCCTAATGTGCAAGAGGGAGTCATGGAAAAAAGAGCCAGGGGAAAAGAGATTTTAGAAGCACTGTTATTGCCTTGCAGGTGTGAATGTCCACTGAAGAATGAAGTAAATATGGGGGAACTGGCAGAGAGGACTTGGAGAGAAACGCGGAAGCTGCTGAGAAAGATAATGTTTCAACACTGTCAAAATTGTCAGTGTGCGTATGAAAGATGGCAAGGATGAAAAATGAAATACAGGATTAATATAACACATCAAGTGTAAATAAACAAGAGAGGCTGGAGAAAGGTCAGACTAGGGCATCAGTGATCACAGCAGGGATGTGGAAGTATTGTATCTACAGATGCATTAGAAATATAAAATAAAGACTTCCCAACTTCCAGACATTGGGAATCTGGGTTAGAGCTTCAGCTGCTAGACTCATCTGAGATTCTGGGAGATGCACGTGAAGCTCCCTGGCAAAAGACAGAAACTGAGACACCTAAAATATTAGGAAATTTTATTTAAGAAAAACCGTAAAGAAGCAGTAGAAATTATAAAAGAAAAACATTGAAACTTTAGTTATGGCTTACAAACCCCCGATATGAATCTGTCTTAACATCTTCCTTCCTTGCTTCATGCTTAGTTAACATATTTTCCATGTACAATAGTGCCTTTATACAAAGTTTCAACTCTTTTGCAGCAAGTGTTACTGACTTAATATAAAGCCTCTCTTTGAAAGAAGAGTTACTTTCCCTTTTGGCACTTCTAAATATTTCTGTTTCAAATTTGTGCTCCTTTCCCCCCAAGATCTGAGTTGCAGAGCTGCTTCCTTCAGTCCCCAGTGGAGGCCTATTTGTATTGGCTTTGATGTAAGCAGTAAGCTGCTTGGTTTAATTTTAACTTTTCAGGGGAAGAGTTTATTCACAAATGAATTACACAGCATGAAATCTTAAAAGCTGCAGTTAGAAGCTCATGGAAAAAATGCATAATGAGTTTGGTTGGGAAAAATGTTACAGAACTGATGTTCTCCTCATCTGAAAAGACAATGCGCTTTCATGAGGAGGGAGCGGGCAAGATGGAAAAGACAGGCTTCAACACCGACAAGGAAAGGGCTGCAGAGTGACATTTAATGTGCCCATTAGGTGAACTGCATGTGCAGACCGGAATGAGAAATGCTGCACAGGGAGAACAAAAATTCCTGATTTCCAGATAACACATCCAGAACGTAGTCTGCTGAACTGGCCACCTTGCTTTTGGGATGTTTAGCAATGCTCTGCACAGTAGCAAGATACTGAATACCTCGTAAGCAGTGCAGTTGATTTTTGTCATATCTTTCCACTCTCTGTGGTCATTTGTTTAGTACCAACAGTGTGCATCATATTTTAGAGTGGTAATAAATTGTTATGTTTGAGGCTGGGTAGCTTCCACAAGCAGTGCGTCTTTGATCCTTAGGAAGCCACAAACCTCACTGAAACTTGTAGATATCACAGCTCCTTTCACCCATTTTGTTTAATGAAAGCTGAAATAGTAGCTGCTACTACGACACTTGCAAATCATCATGGCAATACTGGGGTATGGTGTGAGCTGAAGCTTCAAAAGGAGATCTCCTGACTCTGAAAGCAGATGTGGGAGCCAGGCGCTGTTTTGGCGGAGCTGGGTGTGTCCAAGATAAAACCCAGAAGCAGAAATGCAAGCAGAGAGGTGTTTTCAGGAAAACAGCACTTTGAGTACATTCTTTGTAAATAAACAGGATTATATAAAAAATTACATAGAGCTTGTACCATCATCAGTTAGTCTTCCCAATGGAAACAACATGCAAGACATGGAAAGCTGATTAGCTGCTGCGCTTAAAGAATAAACTCTGACAGTCTCTCAAAAATCAAAAAGACCAAAAGAATCTTAAATAAGAGCTGGATGTTCTCTAAAAAGATTTAAAGTAACAGAAGGTAGCTTCCCGAGATGATCTTACAGGTGACATAGAATTGAGGAGATAAAAACCTTCGGGGCAGCTACACACTGTCTGGGCAAATTAGGAAGCCCAGCTGCAATGCTGCCAGCTCAGAAAGACAAGATGGATAGATAAAGCCACCAGCCAGCTGGCTGCCACTGATCAGAAAATGTCCTGCGAAGTATGGAAGAACAAAAAAACTCGACTGCTTTGGCTCATACTGGCAGAGAGGAACTGCAGCAGCAAGGAACTTGCACAAGGAAATGAAAAGATTGTCTAGAAATTAAAAGCTGTCAAGATTCCTTGATGTGGAGCCATGGGTCCCTCCAGTATTTCAAATTTTCTTTTACTTTGGATACAGATGCTAGTGTTTATAGACCCAAAAATGAGTGCCATAAGAGAGAGTGGAAGGTTATTACTATGAAAGTCTAAGTTTTCTAGGGACACAGCATCACTCAAGACTCTGCAGAATGATTCTGCTGCTCTTGGTTTGGGAACAATAAACTCAAATAGACCTAAAACATAAGGAGTTGGAGTGGGAATAGGAAGGATGGAAGCTTTACCTTATAATGACTAGAAAAGGCAAATATTAGCTGTAGAGAAAACGTCTTATTTCAGCACATAGGTAAAAACCTTCCCTGAAGTTCTAAGCCCTGCCTCGCTATCAGCTAGATCTTCTCCATAAAGGAAAATTCACCAGCAGTTTGAGTACCACAGGTGTATGAAAAACATCACCAGTTTTATATTGGGCAATTATTTCAAAATCATTCCATAAAGTCACTGTAAGTAAGCTCATCAATGCTCTAAATGCCTGGGATGAGTAGGAGTACCGATGCCAGATAAAATCCAAGAAGGATGGAGACATTGCGTTTCTGTGCTTGCAAAACCCAGCCCTGACCCACCACGTGGTGGCAGGAGAAGCTTCCGTGGCTGGTCACCACGTACATTTTTTTTACTCTCTCTTATACGGTGTAGAGCAACAGGTGATGAGGTATTAGGTTTCATTAGAGGCGTTTATGAAGAGAAATCACTTTGGGCCTGAATCCAACCATGAAAAATAGCATAACTTCTCCATGGGTCGCAAGAAAACGTGGAAGAAAGTACAATATATGGAAGCAGCAATAATGTGTCAGCTTTTTCTGGGAGGGCTGCAAAGACATGCAAAATACAGTAATGCAAACAAGAAGGACAGTATAATTAATTTGCTTAATAGACACCACAAAGCAACACAAGATAAGCAAACAAGAGAGCATGATGTGGTGCTAGGAGGGAGATTTGACAGCCTGTGCAGTAAGAATGAGTCTCTCAAATTGTGGTGGTGGTGGTGTTGTGAAAAGCCGTCCTTGGAGGAGGTTCTCAGAAGTGACTAAATCGAAGCATTAGGAAATAAGTCCATTATGAAAAAAAAATCTTGATTTCTGATTATAGAACAGGGTTAGTAACCTATTGCAATGAGCTACAGGCGGGGAAAAAGCCGTGTATGTGCCCAGGAATCAGCCTTCAGAAGAGCGCACGGGCTGCGAGGAGGGGTGGGTTTCTGCCAGGGAAGCCGGAGCCGTGGTCTGACCGAGGCGTGAGGGGCTGGTGATTTTGCCAGACCACACAATGGGAAACCAGTGGTGCAGGCATCTGGCAGAAGGGCTACTTACCTCTTGGTCCCATTTAAGATTTTGAGGACTTCAGTGAGACAGGTACGATGCCAACCACGGGCTGGCCAAGCACACATGTATGTCGCTTTACCCACCTTGCAGATGTTTGGGTCTGCCAGTGGCACGAGAGCTTGAAACCCTCTGGATTCCCAGCCCTCAGCCGATGCCTTCATCTCTACTTACTGCGTGCTGTGTTGCCTCCCTTTCTACATCCCTTAAAAAAAAAAAAGAACCTAATACGCCTGCAGCTGCAAGGGTTTCTCAATTTCATCCTGCCAGTAACACACAACGAACATCCTCATCCGCCATAAATCATGCTCAAACTAATATAAATATTTGTTAATCTAGGGCTCTTCTAAAGCTGTGTTACAGCTTTACCTGTAATTCTCATTAGGCAACACCACAGCTTGTATCTGCAATAACATCTAAACCAGTCGTTTTTCTGGAACATCTGTGCTCAGCTGGAGGAGGAGGGAGGGAGACGTACAGCCTTACTGATGTAACTATGCAGCTAAAACCCATTTCTGCCTCTGAAAGTTAGAGAAATGACAGTCCTCTGCCAGCCCGTGACCTCTGGATCGGTGGGTATGGACTTCATCATGTGGAGCAGTCAGCTACAAATTAATAGAGAAAAAATTATTCTTTGTCCTGTGAACCATGTTATCCACAGACTTATGCTATTATTTCTTTCTTCACCTAGTTTTCTGGTTCAGTTCCAGTTCAACTCCACCTCGGCATAATCCCAGCCAGGCTGAATATGAATTTCAGCTGAACCAAAATCTCTGCTGGTTCAATGCCTCTTTCTTGTTGTGATACACATATTATCTAGGAATCAGAATGCAATTAAGATTGATGAGTATGAAAATTATTTTCTGACTTTTTGTGGCTCTCATAGTTGTATCTGTTCCAACCTCTAAGTCTTCATGGCTATTGGAGCAAGAATGAGGGATGATCAGCATACATATTCTACATAAGCAAGATACGACATCAGAAAGACACTAAACAACCCCTGCAAGCACCATTTACAAATAAGGGAGACATATATTACCAATATCAGAGGCCTACATAGAGACAAAGCAAAAGTAGACAGTATGAACTTTGGGTGCTTTGAAGCCAGAATGCTCCAATCTGGACTGCAACTCTGTGGCCCGAACCTCCCTCTACCGAGGTCAGAATTAATTTTGAGATTCCAAGATGAGATGAACCCCAATTTTAACTTACAAAAACATAAATTTAATTTTTCAGCCACCATCCTGTCATGTCAACAAAACTGGGAACAAATTATCTATTACTAAGACACTTAATGACGTGCCTTTTTAACTGGAAGAGGCCAACTTGTGTTTGCCCAAGGATCATTATACAACTTTGCAGTACTAGACTATATATGATTTGAACACTGTATTTCTAAATGAGATAGTTTCGAAGCGCTCACTTTTCATAGACATGTTTTGCTGCAAGATAAAATGAACTGTAATGTTGCTTTCCTCTCAGCTGTCTCTCAATTTCCCATATATACATACATATACACATAGATACATATGTACATATATACATAGGCACGTATTTATGTTCATAGGAATATTTGTTCATAGTGGAGCATAAATTCTCGGTACATTCATGAAATGCCCAATTTGTAACAACCTATATATATAAATTCAACCACCAAGTCTAAAGCAGAGAATCTCTTCCCCATAACGTTACTTGGCATTTAACACTAATTGCAAAGTTAGTTAATAAATTCTCACAAAATACAGTGGTGAAAAGGCGGGTATTATTACTACTGTTATTAACATGCTCTTTCTTACACAGGGGCACAAGGCAGAAAGAATTTGGTTCAATTGACCTGTATTACAGGTGTTACAGCACAGAGAGATCTGAATCAATATTCTCCTTTTGCCCCCTCTCCCCCATCCTTTGCACCTTGAAACCTTTCTGCATATAGTAATATTTAGCAAAGCCTATGATTTTGTACTATCATCTGACTTCTGGGTTGCCTATACTATTTACACAGTAAGCATCTTGGTGGACTGAGAAACAAATAGCCAACGATTCACAATATTTTTGGTGCAAATCGTTACGTGGAGCATCGCTGTTACTTTGGGAGGGCTGCAGAGTATTTTGGACTTAGGTAAATTACAACCGTGAACGTTTCATATGCCAACTAAAACAGCACAAAAATATATTCCCGCCGCGCCTAGCAGTTGCAAGGCTTTCACAAGAGAAAACACAGCGATCTAACTATAAATAGCAACTTAACTAAAATTAGATAGAACTGGCAGGCTCTCGTCTATGAATGGGAGCACTGTTAATATGCTCATCAGGTACTGGAAGGGCTCCAAATCTGACAAGGCATGCTACGGCGCAAACTTTCTGTGCCTGGAAAAATGAGCAGGAATGGCTGAATGAATAGGGCCGGGGATGTTTTCATAACTGGATAATAATGTCAGAGACGTTGACATGCTGATTAAATTTAAAGGGGGTACTGCAAGTAGGGATATTTCTCCATATTCCTTATTGCTTGGCTTTGTCTATGCTAACAGAAAATGCTGTTAAATCTAATGAATAAAGAAATGTGAGAAATCATTTAGGGGGAAATTAATACAGAGATACTCGGTAAAGTTAAACCAAGCTGGGTAGCGGTGTAAATTTAAAGCATGTAACTGCTTTTGGATGTTTTCATTCAGAAATTATTAAGGCTTCTCTACACTCCTACATGGCAAAGTTACTGAACGGTGAATAAAAATATGAATTGATGGTACACCAGGTACTTGGTACTAATCTGTAGCCTGTTCCCCTGCTATGGAAACATCAAAAGTCCTATTTGGCTTTCTCCAGTTCAAAATAGACCCTATAGCATAGAAAGTGCCATTATGGTCCCAAAACGGTAGAGAAACCTTAACCGCACAGATGATATACGCTGACCTTCTTTCTACACGTAGCACCATTGAAATACAATCACTTCTGCACCTGCTATCAATCAGCCTACACTTCCATACGTAGCTTTTTTTTCCCTAAAATTTAAGTTACCTCATACAAAGGCACCTTGAGGGCACGCTGTATTTCCACAAGGGAAGTCAGAGCAAAGTAGCTGATGAATTGTGAATTTACACTGAGCTTATTGTACAGTGTCTTTCCCATGTTGATAAACCATTAGTTCACTTCAGTTTAATTCACTTTGAGCGTGAATTAAGGTAATTATGGCCAGCTGACTCCAAAATGAGTGTCCATAGAGAAATTTTATATGCTCGAGTTATATTCACTTTAAATTCACATTTTTTTTTGTTAATTCACTTTGACATGAATTGGTGTTGTCAACTGAGCGTCGGTGGCCCAGAGAAGAGCAACTGACATCATCTACCTGGACTTGTGCAAAGCATTTGACACTGTCCCACACGACATCCTTGTCTCTAAATTGGAGAGACATGGATTTGATGGATGGACTACTCGGTGGATAAGGAATTGGCTGGATGGTCGCACTCAAAGAGTTGCAGTCAATGGCTCGATGTCCAAGTGGGTACCAGTGGTGAGTGGTGTTCCTCAGGGGTTGGTATTGGGACTGGCGCTGTTTAACATCTTTGTCGGTGACATGGACAGTGGGATTGAGTGCACCCTCAGCAAGTTTGCCGACGTCACCAAGCTGTGTGGTGCTGTCGACACGCTGAAGGGAAGGGATGCCATCCAGAGGGACCTTGACAGGCTTGAGAGGTGGGCACGTGTGAACCTCATGAAGTTCAACAGGGCCAAGTGCAAGGTCCTGCACATGGGTTGGGACAATCCCAAGCACAAATACAGGCTGGGCAGAGAATGGATTGAGAGCAGCCCTGCCTGAGGAGAAGGACTTGGGGGTGTTGGTTGATAAGAAGCTCAACAAGACTCGGCAATGTGCACTTGCAGCCCAGAAGGCCAACTGTATCCTGGGCTGCATCAAAAGAAGCGTGACCAGCAGGTCAAGAGAGGTGATTCTCCCCCTCTGTTCCACTCTAGTGAGACCCCACCTGGGGTACTGCATTTGGGTCTGGGGCCCCCAGTACAAGAAGGACATGGACCTGTTGGAGTGAGTCCAGAGGAGGGCCACGAAGATGATCAGAGGGCTGGAGCACCTCTCCTGTGCAGACTGGCTGAGAGAGTTGGGGTTGTTCAGCCTGGAGAAGAGAAGGCTGCGGGGAGACCTTATAGCAGCCTTCCAGTACCTGAAGGGGGCCTACAAGAAAGCTGTAGTGATAGGACATGTAGTGATAGGACAAGGGGTAATGGCTTTAAACTGAACAGAGGGTAGATTTAGATTAGATATAAGGAAGAAATTCTTCACTATGAGGGTGTTGAGGCACCGGAGCAGGTTGCCCAGAGAAGTTGTGGATGCTCCATCCCTGGAAGTGTTCAAGGCCAGGTTGGATGGGGCTTGGAGCAACGTGGTCTAGTGGAAGGTGTCCCTGCCCCTGGCAAGGGGGTTGGAACTAGATGATCTTTAAGGTCCCTTCCAACCCAACCATTCTATGATTCTATGACATCTTGTGTAGGACAAGCCGTTGGGCTTGTGCCAAAGAATCTTGAAGCTAAGGAGCTTTTGAACTAGTCTCAATAGACAGAAGAAAAATCTGATTCTCAGAGGCTTCTAGATGAAAAATATTACATAAATTTTTCTATTAAATAGAAAACATATAAATGGCTCAAACATAAAAGGATGTTTAAATATAACTATGATAATTTAATTTTTTTTTATGAGAAACATTAAAATTAAACAATATAGTACTCAATCTATGCCCTTCTCAAATCAGCGCTTGTCAGCCATAAGGAAAACACAAATTTATCCCTATTATGTCCCAATTAATCTGATCATTTAAATGGGCTAAAATATTTGCTATCATCAGAGCTGTTTTTACAGAAATCATATCTTCATATAACTGTATTGACTTGGTTTTAATGTACAAAATTATTTAAGTCATACATAACTTCATTTTCATTCTGGCTTCAGGAAATAAGTGTAAGTTATTCTAACTCCAACTCAAAAAATAATGACCCTTTGAAACTGATATTGCTCCAGTACGCCTGCAGATTTGCCACCATCCTGTTAAAAAGACCATATCAGTGGTCTGAAGGCTTCACAAAGCTGTAATGAAAAGTAGGTTTAACCTTAGCTTGCAGATAATGTTTTTGGCTTAGGAGAAAGTTTGCGTAAACTAGCACTTTGAAATTTAATCCTATGGGGGTTAAAAACAAGACTGTTGTTTCTCATGGAGGGGATTTAATATTTGGATTAACCACTTGATTAGAAAGGTTATGACCTTTGTTTATGGAATAGCTTCTGTATTTTTAGCCCAATAGGAATGAAAGCTTTGATGTACAGAGTGCTGATAGGGAAGTATGTATTTTCACTGGGGAAATGTTATGTGTCAGTTGAGGAGAAGGAATGAAGTCTAATGAGGATCCCAATGTGCTTGTTGAATAAGCATGTGTGCATGGAGGGGAAACAACCAAAGCGACAAACTTACCAAAAACTTCCTATATGAAGATATAAAACCTGTTAGAATATTGTTGTATTTCTTTTCGAAAACCTCGTTTTGGAAGACCACGCGCAAGCTTCTTAAACATAGTAATAAACTGAAGATTCAAGACTAAAAGTTTCAGAAGCAAAAATATCCTGGATTCTGAACTGGGATCTCGATAGAAAACATAATTAAACAAAAACAAACAAAGGAACTAATGAAAGTTCAGGCTCCACTTCACAATTCCAGCTTACCCTCGAACCACTTTTTTTCCCCTTTCCAACTCCCTCGCGTCTTCCACATAAAGTACGCTTTACAGTTAGTCGTGAGATAGCTGCCACTAGAGGTCAGATGTTTATCATTCTCTTTAGTGTCATTAATAGCCATTACTGCTGTACAGTTTGAAAATAACATCACTGCAAACTGCCTAAAATTATTCTCCTTCTTATTTATATGTAGATATAAATACAAATTAGAAATCAGAGCAAAGATGAATTGTGAATTTACACCTCGCTTAGGTGTTCTTTAGAAATCAGAACACTTAAAATTTAGTTAGAATTTCGTGTAAGAAATTTGTAGTTTTTAGTGTCCTATGTACAAAGATGAAATTTCCCAACACGCAAAGAAAAGTTCATTGATTTGAGTTATTGCTGTACTAAAAAATAATAGGGAAGCTATAGTTTGTGCATTAGTAATGGTGATAAAAATAATTGTTAGATGCGGGATTTGTACTTTTTGAATAGTGTACAGCAGTTTTTTTACAGTAATTTGTACCAGCCCAAAGTAGATTAATATGCTTCTCATTTGGTGATGGAGACTCCTGTCCCTTTCATTTAGACTGGGTTCTGGTAGGTGAACAGTGAGATGGTGTGGACCTAGCAACATAGACCCCACAGTCTGACTTAAACCAAAATTGCCAGAGGGATATTAGATTCAAAGAAATCAAGTCCTCACAAATTACGTAAAAATTGGTAACTGAATAGTCAAAAGCAACACAGATTAGTGTTTGCTTAGTGATGTGGTCTCTTACCACTGCAAAAGCGAGTAGCCAGCTGGGCAGGCAGCACAAGCATAGGAACAGATCAGCTACTTTGCCCCAAAATGAGGGATGCTGGAAAAGTACCATTCAGTATAGGGCTGAAAACAAAGGACACAGAGCTAAAGGAGCTAGGGGAGAGGAGGTGACCAGCTGATGTTCCCATCACACAAAATGCATGGGAAATCAGGCTTTGCTTGTTTTCTGGCACACAAACAATGTGTGTATGTATAGAAATAGTTCTACTAAAGTAAGTCCTTAATTTTTCCAGCTTGCTCCCAAACTCTTTATTAACTACACAGTCAGTAATACTACCTTGTATAAAAATACAAAGAATGTAAAAAGTTTATTGGGTTTGGCCTTGCCCAATGAATGCAGTGAATATTCATACAGACTAACATAAATAGAACGATCATTCCAGGGCCAAACATATAATCTTTTCACAGATCATGAACACGTATATCTTTTTATACAGGATCATAACATAATGATTTGCTGAGCATATCAATTGCTCAGAGGTGCCTAAGAAAAATCAAGAACGTAATTTGTTAAAATAAGATGTTAATTAAATCAATTAACTAAACCAGCACAAGGCGGTGACATCACTGCAGTTGCATCTAGCTCTGCAAACTCCACCTATGCTATTGCACTCCCAACACCAGGTCTCCATAGGAATACTCATTAAAAGATCTTACGGTGATGCCATCTATAGGCTAATGGCACGCGATAGCCTGTGCAACAGGTATTTAGTAAGCAGCCTTGCAGTCGCTTGGAAACACGTGCAACTGCTTAATGGTGTTTCTCAAAGGACCGAAACAGCTCAGCAAAAGGAAAGAAATTCCTCACTTAACCTTCTCTTTCACGAAACTGTTTTCATGAAGTGCCTCTGTTCCACAAATCTAAGCAAGAGTAGGTTGTTTTGCTTTTTATAGAAGAGATTAAAAAAATCGTCTTTGCTATCCTTCCCTTGTTAAATAAAACAGTTGGGTTCAATATTTTGTCAGAAACCATTCAGTAGTAAAGAAAGAGCTCTAGGCTATCTGGATGCAGCCCTTTGGGTGTGTGCTAGTCAGCCCCAGGCGTCACGGCCATTCCAGCACTTTAAACTTCTGGTTTTGCTAGCTTTTCACTGGAGACACTTTTCCCCAGGAAAATTTGGAGAGAATCCAGTTTCTCTTTAAAATGTATTCCACCTCAAATGCAGAATATCTCACATAAACTGCACAGAGATTATCTTCAAAGCTTACTCTTTCTTTCACTATCTCTTTCAGAATGCAGTAAATTATCTTACAAAGATTTCTGTGATGGGAACAGCAATCATTATATATGTCCTGGAGCACAGCCTTTTATTCATTGTCATCACTATGTTTTAAAAATATTTTCCAGGTGTGTTTGAAAGACATAATTTCTATTTGTGATGCACTCTGTACCTCCATGCAAAATTGCAGGGGACCTTCGGTGCAACATTTTAGAATCCTGCCAGCTTGAGGGATGATCACTGAAAAACTCAAAGCGTGCCGATTCTGAATTTCAGAGAGATTAAACTTTATTATCAATTAGATAAACACAATAATTGATTAGACACCTGGCAGCCAACTTTTAAAGGGCCTTACTCTCTTCTCAAGCCAGTTCCCCTCTTCTCTTTCCTAGACTTTCTCCTAATTCGTGTTCATTTTGATCAATAGAGAATCAAGCTCCAGAACAACGGAAGACATATTGAAATTACTGTGGAAAGTCATAGGCTAGAAATTAAACAAACCTTTATCATTTTCAAGACCATAATTCCAAAAATTGCACTTTTCTTCTCAGAAATTCAGGCCACTTCAGAATCTATTTGTAAACCCATTATATATATATATTTTTTTTTTTTTAAACCTTCATCACAACACCTGGCTAACTTCAGGGCTGCTCTAGCGCTCAGAGGAGCTCTGCGATACATCGTTCAGGTTACCAGTAGTTAAAAGGTAAACCTGTAATCATGCTGTTAGCCGTCGTGACACAAGGGAACATACAGAAGCAGAAGTCTATTTCCCTTGACAGCTCAAGTGTCTTCTAAGTTACCTGATAATATTTTAAAATTTGCTTTTCACTTGGTATAAGGATTCCTGTAACTTCACTAGTGTTTTACACTGAGGATAAAAACATGGTAAGAGCATGGCTCTGCAAAAAGATAAGGCCCACCGTGCTTCTTTGAGTCAATACTGCATCTGTAAGAAAGTCCAGTTTTTCTTTCTGAACTTTACATGGAACTACACATTTAAAAGAAACAATACAGTGAATATTCAGATATTCACAGATATTCACTGAATATTCACCAAATCTCTGCAATCAGTGAGCTTTAGAGACAGCTGTAAAATCAACCACATTCACAGATGAACTGTGAATTTTGTTAAGAGATTTTGACCCTTTTTCATTTAAAAAAAAAAAAGCCACTTGGAGATGGTAATTTCCTGGAGTTACAATCCCAGAAAGGAATGTAAGAGTGATTTTTACATCACAGAAACTGAATCAAGACATCAAATTTACATGGCTCCAACTTCAGGATCTAAACATGGGGAGACTGTATCCTAAATTCATTGTGTTGGGGCATGTCAGTCTCCCCTCTCTTCAAGAAACAGATATGCTCAATTTTTCTTCTAAGGGTTATCATTCGGGGAAGTGCACTGTAGACTCATAACATCTTTCAGGATCTGGCCCAATATGAAGAACTACAGAAAATATCAGAGATGGGTTGTTGCTTTCTCTGCTACAAAAGTCTCTTCGATGATTTCAGAAGAAAGAATAAAAATCACAAAGCTTTGAGTACCAGTCAAATGGTTTAGGAATAAGGAAGAACTGTGGTGCTACAAGTTTATTTGGGGTTTGGAGGGGTTGGGCTTGGTGGTGGGGATTTTTGGTAGTAGAAGTAAGTCTTTTTGTCCTTGTTCAAAGGACAAATGGATATTCTTATAAGCAGCAGAATGAAAAAAGGGTACAAGTTGTTTTATGTCCAGGTTTTTTCTAGTCTCTCCACCTTATTTGTAACATGGCTTGATGCAACGTAATCACTGGTACAAAAGTCCACCGTTACTCAATGTCCATTTACTTCATGCAAATATTTTTGTTATGATAGAATCATTATTTTAGAGGATGGCATAATTGTCCTGTTACTATTTTAAACCAGCTGCTGGTAATACAAAACTATTCACAGAGTACTGTAGAATACTACTTTATGGTTTGCTAAAACTGGATTTAGGGTTTCCTTTAGTGGTTTTGATGGCTAAGTTGCTCAGATTCTGCTATCTGTGCCATAAAGCTTTGTCTGCTTCTGATAATGTCCCCAGAAGAGGGACTACAACGTTTTGATCCTACCAGAGAGTAATTTAAACAGAAAATGTTTCTTTTTTAGGTTTAAATAATTTCCAGGGGTGTATTCTTTGTTATTTGTAGAGACAACATTTTATTAGGAATAAAAAAATACTAGTTTAAGGGAAATCACCTATTTGTGTTCTTGTAATGCTGTAAGACAAATGCAAGGAGAAATATTTTTAAATGAGAGAAAACTGGTTCTATTAAATCTGAATGTCATGGTGTGCTTTCCAGCAAATCTGAATATAATTTCAGTAGGTAGGCACTCATCTTCATTTTGTGCAGATGGTGCTTTCAGAAAAGTCCTGTAAATATGTTGAATGTTAAAAAGTCATTCTAAAATATCACCTGTTATATGAAACTCCCACTAATTTGTCATCAGGCTTGAAATCTCTACAATATATACGGTGCATGGTTTTTATTTTTTTTTTAAATAGTAGATTTTCCTAGCTTCAGAAGCACCTCGGTATATCCTGAACTGTTATAGCAAGAAATGCTTATCCTCATGGACAACTTTTCCGTTTGTTTCTTAACAGTACCAACATCTTCTCTGTATCCAAGCAGAAGAGCAGTAAGGAAGAGAAAGTTACTTTCCTTTCTGTACTATGGACTTGGCAAAAAGCCATCTCATTTATGGTGCCAGGACAAGGAAAATAGTAATAATACAGAAAAGAATATGAAAGAACTGCAGTTGTTACACCACAGTTAAACCCAGTCCATGCGATAGATAAGCACGACAAATTCAACTGGAAAGAGGCATACCTAAAAGTTGGGAGTTTCTGAAAAGCAGCAGAAGGTAAAGCCTAGTGAATATCAGGTAAAGAGAAGCTATATATCCTAACTAATAGAGCATTCATAGATCCTGGTTTGTGCAGCTGCTAGGTGCTGTGGAGAGTACAGCAATGTGCTTGCAGCAGTGTGTTACAATACAGTTTCTTTCGGTGTGCTATAGATGTAATTTCCATTTGTCCTGTAGGGCTGAAAAAGATGTGCTTATGGACCCATTGGGGCTTCAGTGTGCACCGTCTCATGTGGGGTTTGAGGATGTGTTTTGCCTGAGGTTAACACCAAAGTTTTTTGTTTGTGTTTTTTTTTAATTATTCCATACATACAGTCCTTGTAAAACTTGCAGTAGCTAAATTCACTTTGACTAATATTTAGAGGAACAACTTGAACAACTCCTGAGTACGACCTGTCAGCGTTCTCGGTGAGCTCTGCTGTTTGCTGCAGGGCTGAGTTCTTAAAAACAATTTTATGATGATGACTACACACTGACAATACGCTTCTGAGTGTGAGCAGTGCAAGGTTTCTGTACACGCTGCCAAATAGGAAGACTAACTTTGTTAACACTAGATGATTGCACTTTGTAAAGCTAAGCCACTGCAGATAGTTATTATTCAATTTTTTTTTCTGAAAAGCACTGCTTTTTAAATACATTTAATGCTAGAAAGATTAGTATAAAGCAATGTGTTCTCTGCTTCTGCCTTTGCCTCTCTATAAGTTCTGGCACAGTTTTTTGGAGGCATGTTGATAAAATCTGAATATATACAATAAATATATGCATCCATATATGTTATCCCTGAGACACAGATTATAACTTTGTCTTTGTTACGCGGTTTGCATGAGAACTGACCGCCCATCAGCTGTCTTACAGACTGTAGTTTTGCTGTGTTGACCACTGAGACTTTTTGGTAATGATAGGGGAGGAAGACAAGAATGTAATTTTGCTGTTGGTTGGGGGTTTTTTAAATAACTTTCTGATTTTGTCTCTCTTCTGCACCAGTGAATCTGCCAAGGCAAAAATAATCACAACACTTTTATCTCACAGAACCCCCCCAAAAAAAGAGATAAAACCTGCTCAGGGTATGGGATGGGTATGGGATGGACAGGTTGCATGATACTAATAGAGACAAAAGGGCAGAAGTGTTGATAGCTGTCTGGCCTGCAGGCTCCACTCAAAGTTCTTCACTGTCAACAAAGTACAATTTGAAGGTCTCCGTTTCTTTCCTCCACAATGTCTCTGAATCTGGTATGTCTCAGCAGTCCGTTATGTTCTTTTTTTTATACCAGCTTTCCACTCCTGAGCCTCAATCTGAATACCACCCATAAAAATCGATGAAGCATGCTAAGTCCAAAGTGGCGTTAATGAAACATAATGTGCCACATCAAGCTTTCATCATGATCTTTATTGTGATCCTTGTGTTCCCCCACTCTTCCTGGGTGTTATCTCCTGCTGTAGCATAAGCTTCTCTGGGAGAAGCTATCCCTTTATTTGCTGTAAAGCACTCTGCTCTCCCATGATGAATAAAAAAACCCAACGGTGGGTTACAGTATGCACGGCACAAAGGACATGGTTGCCAAGAACGAAGGTTTGATCCTTGCGCTCCACAAAAAGAACGGCTCAGTGTATTTAGCACATTGCTCCAAGTGATTAATCCAGCGAATAAAGGTGTTTTTTTTTTTTTTTCCTAAGGCACATGAATAGTTTTTAAAAGTAAGTTTTAATTCCGCTGGAGCAACAAAGCCTTAGAATTGAATTACCTAATTTTTACTAGCTCTATGATGACTTGTGATCAGGAATGGAAAAACAATATAAAATAGTAGACCACTGTATCAAACATATTTGCTCAATAATCTTTTTGGTATCCGGGAACTTATCAGAAACCTCGTATCAGGTACAGGCTGCTCTGGGTGCAGCCTGTTGTTTCTCGCTGGAACAGTATGCAGTTCAGCTATCCAAATTCAGAAAGCTGCAAACAGATTCAGTATAGATTTTCATATGTTTGTACTATCAAACTTCTCTTTTAATGTAGGGTTTGTCCCTTCACTACGGAGTAACTCTACCTGGAGGCTATTTAGTGAACAGCTGGACTCGGGCCCATTGGACACTATTTAACATCGTTTACAGAAGAGAAAAGCAGGGCCACCAGATTAGCAACCAAATCTAAAACTGATTTCAAAGTACATTCTCCGGTAGTACAAAACACATCTTTCAAATTTATGGACATGAGTGGATATCTAAGAAAAACATGGAATCAACCATAATATATCCAAAGACAGCCTGACTTTCATGAACCATGGGGACAAATAAAATGTGAATACCTTCCAGAAGAAAACACTGTAGCTAGGTCTCAAAGGTAACTAAAATCTGACTAGATTAATTTAACATCTGTAGGTATATTTCTAAATCAAAGCATCATTAGTGTAATATATATACCAGCTGTAAAGTTTCTGTTTCTGGAGTCAAAAAAACAATGTAAGAGCTAGAAACAGAAAAAATAATGAAAAAGGGTTAGTTGTTCCAGCTGGGCTCTTCTAGGAATTACAGAGTTTAAAAAACAATCAGCATTTTATTAATATTTTATTTTTAATCAGAGATTAATTGGGTTTGGATTAAGTACATTTTGATTCCAGTATTCCACTCTGATTTTTTAAAAATGTATAGTTTGCCTTTATTTACTTAATAATACATATTTTCCTGTATATAGTTCATGGGATTGATAGTGGGATAATGACTGATTTGAGTCTTTGTCTTTTCTCTAAGAGCAAATGAAAGTTGTTAAACTGTCTTAGGATCTTTAGCTATGTAAAGGCAAAGAGCACTCTACAAAATTAAGTGAAATGATAAGATTTTGCCCCAAAGAACTGAATACTCAGGTAAACAGGAGCAAGAATTCTAGTATAATTATGTTGATAGTAGCCAATGAAGAGTTGACTAATTAAAAAAAAGAGTTTGCAAAAGAAATAGCTCTTTAAGGACTGATATAAAGATGACAGGAAAGGGCAGTGGGTGCTTGTTAAGAGGGACATTGCCCCAGTCAAGGGGTTTGAAGAGAGGGGGGAAGAAAAGAGGAATAAAACTAGTATTTGTGCTATGGGAAATCAAATGACCCAATAGTGATTTCAACCACTTCTTGATCTACTTTTAAATATCCAAAGCGAGTGGCCTTTACCACCTTCTTCCAAGGTGTGGTTTAACAAACAACTGAACTGATGTAATACCTTACAGCTGCAAGGGGGAAGATCTCGCTTCCTCCTGCCCTCTTCTGAGGTCCTCTCCTTGCCCTTGTCCCTGCTCTGGTGTTCGGTGGCTCCCAGCTGAGTCAGCTCAACTCAACTCACTAACCTGCAGAAAACTATCCAGTCTTTTTGGCAGGTCAGTGAGTCAAATTTTGACTCACTAAAGGGTTTGAAAAATACCAAAGCCCGAAGGAGGTAAAATGGTGGAGCTCGTGCCTGAAGGAAGGGGGAGGAGGAGGGAATGGGATTTTCTGTTTTCAGCAATGCTGAGCAGCTACATCGACATTATCCCAAAAGACCACTCTGCTGCCAGAACACCATAAAATACAGTTCGGTAGCCTGCAACACCTCGGTTTGAGGATTTCTTCCTGACTCAGTTTCCAGTCCTAAAATTAGCCTATGGCATTGCCCTTAACAAGAAAAAAAAAAGCATTTTCACTTTGTATTGTAATTAGAGCTTTACTGGGTCAAAAAAAAAAGCTTGGATTTGTTTTTATTTACACCAAAGTACTTGTCTTAGAGCACAGTAATATGTAATAGTTAATCTAACTGTAAAATCTGAAGTGGAGAGACAGCACTTGTAATTCTACCACCAAGTAATTAGGTGATGTCAGCATACTCACACCCTTGGTTAATCTAGCCTCATTTACCCTATAATAACATAACAGTGCCTTGCCTTCACCCCATTTTTTTAGTGGCACAGGTAGCTTGCTCTATGTATGTTGCATTAAAGGCTTTGCGTGTGTGTGTGTGTGTGTGTGTGTGTGTGTGTGTGTGTCTGTGTGTCTGCTTGTGTATGTGTGTGTGTGATGACAAACCTGCTGACACGCAGGAGAGTGACAGGGCACTTTATCTTTTACATAGCTTCAATAGGTAAACTCCCAGAACGTAAACATTTCAAGACAGACACACAGGGTAGGTATACAGACAAGACTTTTTTTCTTTCCAGATTAAATAGAAATAAATTGGAGGTATACTGAGCTATCAGATACATTTGAAAATCCCAGTCTGGACATTAAACAAACATTTGTAATGCTGAACCCCAGGATAAACAGCAAATATTTTGTGTTCTTTAGCAAATATTTGCAGAGTTACACACAGATGAATTAGGTAATCAAAGAAACTGGAATTGGGTAGCATGACTCAAAATGGATGCAAAACTCTATGACATAGCTCTAATTAAACACTCTTGTACGATGCTTCTTGTACTTAGCTTCTTCTGGAACAGCATCGGTGATCTACCTGGTGTGTTTGCTTGTCCTGTTGTCGGTGTTTCCCAGTGGCTTGGGAACCTTTGGGGTCTCCAGCTATGGCTGTCGAAACAGGGAACCCAGACAACAAGTGTATGTGAACCCTGAGAGGTAGGCAGCTGGCAGGAGACCAGCTTTTGAGTATGTGCTGCTTTACGTTCAAACATTATGAAATTTGACTGCCAGTTTCTAGAGCCAAATGTACCTCAAGCCATAAACAGGAGGTAAAAAGGGAGAAAGGAAGATAATTATATTAATATATGCTAAAGTTAATAACAATTTTTTTTTTAAATGGGGGAAGCCCTTTAAAATAACTCAGTTAAAAACTAAACATCTGGTGACACTAGTATGCAGAAAAGCAGACTTCAAAGGCCTGCTGCTTACAGAAGTCCTTGCTGTTGCCTTTTTAAAACTGTATATCCAGATTTTTATTCTGGCTCTCACTGCATTTGGAGTGAGTGAAATGATCTGAGAAAAGAAGGCTTTTTTGTGTGGTTTTTTTTAACTGGCAAGACATTAGCTCAGGTATTATTATGAGAAAAAAAACTGTTTGGAAAATACTCTGAATATTGCAAATATTATAGGAAAGCTTTGGAAAACATGCTGGATTTGCATCCAGCTCCGAACGCAACAATTTTTACTTCTTGCAGGTTCAGTATCAAATTATTTCCATGAGGTTTCCAGAAGTGAGTGGAGCATTTCAGGCATGGTTTCACTAAAGAGAGAAAGGTCTAGCTGCACAAGGATCTGTCATGTGCGATTTTGTTTACTTCTGCCTGTTTGCTAACCTCCAACTTCAGTGAGTCACGGTATTTTTACTACCATGCTATCCATTCCATAGGCTTTAACACACTTCTCCACTTAATTATTAACAAAGTCCAAAGGTATCCACCCCTCTCCCACACAGATCTTCCAGCTAAACACAGCTCTGAAACCTCTTCTTATTTAAAATTGTTCTTTATGGTTTGGATAAATATAGTGTTAGTAGTTGATGCCTTCATGTTGCTGAAATGACGTCCTTCCCCATTTCTCCAAGCTCAGAAGGCTTTCAATGTTACAGCTCCTGCCGCTGCTTACATTCCTCATGTCCAAACAACCGGGACTTGCCCGTGCTCTAGTCTTACAAACATCTCTGGCTTTGCTCCTCATGATGCAGTTGAAAATCACCTCCTTTTCCAGGATTCCCTATAGCCGCCTTCTAACTAAAATAAGCCCTTTACTCTCTTTCCTTATCCCTCAGATCACCTGCTACAGTCATCTTCTCTGTTTCTTTGGTCAGGCTTGACCGTGGTTTGATGCCAGGCTGATTTCAGAGGTAATGCAGATGGAAGGAATTCAGCCAGCGCTCCTTCATCACAGCACGCCACCTCTCCAGGACTTGGGGTGTGTGCCATGAATTAGATCAGGAAATCGTTTTTATTTCCTGCTGCTCTTTTTTATTATTTTTCAGTGGAACAGGTCCCCTGATCTGCTTCACAGCACGGTACTGCAAGGAGCTGGAGCTGGGAAAATTGAGGAGTAGTGCAGTATTGCATGAGGACAAAAAAGGTAGAACTGGTTGTTGGGATGTTTCTGAGGCCACAGGATCAGAAAACTGTGGCATTTCTGCTACCGGCCTGAGATTTGCCTTCCCTCAATTTCTAGCAAGTAACAAGCTTGTTTGTTAATGTGTCTTATAGCACAGTAAATCTGCACGTGTTTTCAAATCTCATCTGACCTCCCTCTTCTGTTTACTTTCTGTGTTATTTAACGTCTTGTTTGCAAATTATTTTATCAAACACTTTAAACAATTTTAGAAGTACAGTCTTGCTTTAAAAAAATCTATCTAGGACTTAGTTATAAGCAGTTCCTATTCACACAGCGAAGCTGACCAGTGTAAAGAATAGTGAGAAATACTTGAACGAGAACATGGACAGTTGAAGTGTGAAGGAAAAACTGGTACCTGCAGAGCATTAGCCCAACTACACATGTGTTGCTTTTGTTTAAAAATCTGTAGATATGCAATGATTGAGCAAACAGCCCAGAAATGAAATATATGATTGTTCTTCATACAAGGCAGTTCTAGCATATGCTCAGTGTATCAGTTGTGAATGGAAAAGACTGGAAAAGACTGGGTGTAGCACAGTGAGTGTTAGTCATGGCCTGGAAACACAGTAGGAAAACAATTTAAGCTGAATAGTTACTCAGCTAATTGCTTTGAGTAAGTCTCAGATTTACACACCCTAGAACCCAAACTCAAAATTTTTACTTGATAGTATGAGACAAATACTTGCGCTTTCTCCAGGGCAGGGGGGGAAATCTTAGGGGCTTTCCAAAACTGCATTTGCAGTAGTACAAATGAACAGGAAAAGACACTGCTTGCATTAAGGATCTTGGAGGACTGCAAAATTGTGATTAGATGAGCTCTGGAAAATGCACCGGAGTGGATAGAAAGTACCAGTGCTGTGTGGTGCGTATCCTACCTGCTTACCACGTGCTACCACTCTGAAAGCAACACGCAACTGTACTATCCCTTTAATTGCCTCAGTAAAAAAAAACAAAACAGCTTAGCTTTAAACTCACCTTCAAAAGCCACTGGACTTTGCACCAAAACAAATATACATGCACGTGATTCACACTGACTCTCCTTGGGTGCTCTAGCAATAACACAACTTCTAAAATCACTGCATCTACTTGCTAAATAAACATGCTTACACCTTTGGTGCATGAAGAACTTGGTCTGAGGTATACATACTTAGTATGGAGACAAACATTAAGTTCCAACACCAGTTTTAATTTCTGCACTTGGACTGAATTATTTACAAAGAGATGAGATCATGGCAAGCTGACATTTACGTGGTAATTCCTTCTTGAAATCTGCATAAAACATGAGCAAAGGCGCAGAAACTCCTGAAGCTTAGATTAAGGCTACAACTAAAGCCAGACAAGAATAAATAAGTATTGATAGAAGTATGCTGGGAGAATTTACCAGTTACAGTGTAAGCTAGTCTAGGCATGCAAGGGAATACATACATGCTGCAGAAGTATATAGGAGGACACATTTTAAAGAAAGCCAAGCAGAAGTTGCTAATAATTGCATTAAGAAACACATTCCACCATACATTCTTGCTTTTTTGTTCTAGTATGTCTTGCTAATATACAAGTTCTTCAGAGAAAGGGCAGATTTTCTGCATGATTAGTAAAGGGCAGTAGGGAGAGCACAGGGTATTACAGGAAAGAAGGGTTGGGAATTGGAAGCAGACATCAGGAAGGGATACAGAGTTGACATAAATAGAAAAGAGACTTGAGAGGAACAGTAAAAGATAGCTTTAGCTGGAGAGGAGGAAGAATGGAGGCCAGAAAAGATGTTGCAATAGTCAACTAATGAATAAGATATGAATCACAGTTATGGTGGTGATGACAGGGAGAGATTTTAAAGATGTCGCCCAAGAAGAGAATCTCAGTGAGACAGATAAAACACCAAATGTGAAACTGAGATTGGGGAAAAAGGGGCAACAAAGACTTCATTGAGCCAACAGAGCAGAAGTAGGAAGAAGTGAGAAGCCTAGACAAGAAAATAAACTCTTTCTTTGAAATAGGAAACATTCAAAGAGTATTCAGTAGAAATAGTATTTCAGTAGAAATAGTATTTCAATAGAAATACAGGGATCGATAAATTAAAATGCATTAAGCAATTAAATTAAGAATTAATTAAAAGTACATCTGTTTCCAAGGATAATAGGAAAAAAACTTACATATGGGAGGAACCTGTTATCCCTTCAATGACACATCATGGCAAGTACCACGTGCATCAAAGGAAGGAGCAAAAAACCCCAGTAACAGGATAACAAAACTTCTCCCTAGTTCAAGATACCGAGCAGTGGTTTGTTTTCTAAAACTGTGTAATTTTATTATACAAAGTCTAACTGATTTTTTAGCAGTTCTCAGAGACAATAAAACCATAAATAAATCTGCTAAATCCTGCTGAATCTGTTAATACAGTGTCCAGTACAAAAAGAAATGTGTAGAAGAGGAATCTTACACTGGAGGAAGAAACTATTCCGATGAGAAGGTAGGGGGGATTTGGAAAAGAACAGCACAGTTGAGTTTTAAGAGGATTGCTTATTCCTATAAACTGTTTTCAAGTTAATAGTTTCCCCTATGGTTCCTTCACATCCTGCAGAAGGCCTAAGCGTGGGTGGCTTCCCCTCAGATAAAGCTTGGGGGGGGAGGAGAGGGGGGTACTGTTTTCCCCCTCTCTTTCAGTTCACCCTTAATGTGTGCATCCTGCATTACTGTAAGAAAGGTGGTTGCTCACTGCTAACAGTTTTTCTTTAAAGAAGAACTTTTCTATTAAAATGGAGAAATGAAACAGACTGACGTTAATAATGGGGCAGGGGGGAGAGAACTGTCACATTAAAAAAATGTTAATTCAACAATTCTCAACATTGCTGCCAACAATATAGCTATCCATAGTGATGATGACAGCACCAGCATAAAAAGAATATCGGTTATTAGAGACCTTCTAAACATTTTGGGTTAAGAAGGGTTAATTGATAAATTTAAAGCACCATCATCTTACATGCAACTGTTCTTAGTCTTTTTGACACAGGAAGAGACGTACAGACATCTGGAATGTTTGATCTTGACACTCTGACAAATAATGAATTATTTCACTAGTAAGTAAAGAGTAACGAGCAAAGTGACCTTCAAATATGGATAGAAATGATCTGAATGACTGAGTCGATACCTTACATTGATGGGATGGCATGGTAAACATCTCTAATGAAAATTAAATATAAGTAACAACTTTAATTGCTTATTTTGTTGGGAAATAAAATCTCAGCTTAGATTTAAAAAAAAATATATCCAATGTCTAAATAGTTTTGTGGAACATTAGACTTGTGTAAACCTGTAACTTGCATCCTGGTTCCATCCCAAACCTGTCATATTAAAATGAGGCAGATGAGCCTCATAGGATTTAACTTAAAACATTTTCATTTATCACCTTCAGTCTTAGAGCTTTGTTCTAATCCAGCAGAGGGATGTGCATTTAAAAATAACCAACCCTCAAAACCAACCTGCCCTAAAACTAACAACCAAGCAAAGTAGCACAGACTTTTCCATAACAAGACTGCTATGCTGGGACAGAGCTTCATAATGAAAGGTCAGGACAGACAAACCTCACAGGTCTCCTCTGTTTCACCATTTTGCTTGGTTGTTGGTTTTTTTTTAAGGGGGTTGATTTGGTGAGAGAGAACTCTTTTAACAATAATTTGCATACTGTGTATGCACATAACCCACGTATTAACTGAAATAAATCAGATGCAATCATCTCCTGTTCATTATCACATGGGACTTTTGCCTTCGACTTATTTTGACCAGGCACAATTGGGCAGGATTCAGCATGCGCAAAATTATACACAAAAAGTCTTAAATCATACTCGAATAGTTTTCTATACTTCTGTTAGTGACCTCTGTTCATAAAACTTGTTGTGACAGTCCAGCCACTTCTATAATTTTAAGAAGAGTAATTCAATAATATTAAAATAGTTTTCATTTAGTACATGTTAGTTCAGTAAAACTTCAGTAATCACACGAAGAGAAACAGAACCATATGTATGCTATTTCAGCTTATAAAATGCTGGCTACGATGCTTGGTCTCTGCAGTTCCCATTCAAATAAATACCTAAATGGGAAGGCTCTATTTTACTTATTATATCGACTTTGTCAGGAAAGTCTTTCATGATGACCCAGCAAAAACAAGGCACATTGTCTGTTAAAATCTCTATCATCAGATCAGCAAGAGAAACCACAACAAATATTTGAGCATGGGGTCAGCCCACTTCCTGCGTTTTACCCGTAGTTGGAGGAGATGGCGAAGGTGCTGCCAATTTTTGCTGGTATAGTCCGTTTCCCAAACTCCTGAATGAGTCTGTGCTGACTTGGATCTGCTTCCACAGAATTGTTATGAGAGACTCTGTATCTGGCCTTTAAATAAGTGGAAAGGCATTTTTGTTTTGCAAATGAGAACATTTTGTCACAGAAATGCTGTGCATGACCGAGGAGACCTCTGACAAAGCCAGCTGGCTACTGGAAAGATGGAAAATCAACGGCTGCACAAGTCTGGCTGCTTGTTTCACAACTGCCGAGCTGTTAGGCAATAGTAATATGGTTATTGCATATTAATAGAATATAACACTAATTAAAGCTTATTCCCGCTAAAAGCCTAGTAAATAATCTAATTTCTGATTTCTAAAAGCTTGCAGATTTAAATAGCTAATGGGTGTTTATGATATTTAGTATGTTATTAAGATTTGAACTGCGATACAAATTGACACAATCCAGTCAGTAATCTACACTTAAAAAGGAATCCGTATGGTCTCCTGGGTAAATATTTTAAATGTGGGATACATTCTCCTCCTTCACTACAGATGCTTTGTGCAACACCAGCCATTTTTATGGACAAAATGTATGCAACTTCTTTAGAAGAAAACACTTCCAAAATAGGGATTAAGAGAGCTCTTCTCCATGTCTGGGATAACACAGTCCTCTTTGCTGACCACACTGTAGATGGAGGTTGCTACGAGTTTGGTTATCAGCGAGCGTGGGATGGGGAGCCCACAGTTTATAAACAGGAAACAGCCCACAACTCATTTTAAATTCCAATAAATATTTTGTGTTTTTACTGCCTTTGGGACAGCATTAGTGTGTGAGCCAGGACAAGATGTATGAAACATCTATTTGCCCCTCAGAAAAGCTAGGTGAGCTCGACAGCTAGGATAAAGCCTAGACAGCCTGGCATGCCTCTCACTGGCAACAGTGAAGCCCTGATGTGGTGAATCCCTCAAAATGTGTATATTCCCAAGGCAAAAGCCCGCAACCATAACAAGATCTTACTTTTGAGAATTGTACTGCAGCGCTTGTACAATGTCACCTCAGGAACCAGCAATACAAGTACGCATGCAAACAGACCTCCTAAATCCAGTCTGAAAGTTCAATATGGAAACTCAAACACAACTGTCCTCACTCTCTACAGCTTCCTTGCCAAAACAAGAGGGGAAACAGTTTTAAGAGCTGATTACACACCCAAAGAAAACCAATATACATTTGTAACTGCACAGAACCTTATCCTGTTTGTGTATATTTCAGGGGAAAGAAAAGAAAGACAGACAGAAAGAAAGAAAAAAGAAAGAGAGAAAGAGAGAAAGAAAGAAAGAAAACTGAATGAAAAAGTCATCTGCTCAGATAACATCTTTTATGGAAGTAGTCCCTGATCCTTGTTATCAGCTGAGCTCTGTTACACACAGACTGTGGGGAAATACGTAACTGTTAAAATTGGGAATTAACTTACTAAATCAACTGATTGTTGCGGCATTGGGTGTTGGCCTGGCTTGGGACAGACCTTGGAGCAGCACTAATGGTTGAGAAGTCGGGTTGTGACCAGAACCATCTTGAAATAGTGTGAAAAAGCCTTAAATAAATGTGAGGGCTTTTGCTAGCTTCTGTTTTCCATGGTTAATACTGCCTTTTATTGTTTGGTATTGAGGCATGCTTTCTGGTGTTTTTTTCAGCCTCTACCATTACTGTTGTTCCTGTACTGAGTGCTCCGGTGTCCAGGTCCATGTGCTTAACCCAAATTTATGAGAAATTTATGGAATTAAATATGGTGCTCACTGCAGTAGGGGCCGAGCCTCCAGGACAGTGCTCTCCTTCCTTCCCTTCTGGACCTGTGTTTCTGTTTTCTGAACTGCCACAAACTATGTTTCCATCGAGTAAAAACAAGCAGAAGCTGCATGTGTGTGTGTGTACTTGGTAACTGTAAAATAATTTCCCATTGGAAACATCTGAAATGAGTCATGTTTTCTCCTCCTGGCACCTATGTTATTGACTACTCAGATCAGTAATAAAGTGCTTTTTTTTTTTCCCAAATGGAGTGACAATGTGAAAGTGAAAATGCAATCATAGGATTAAAAAAAACCCCTAGTTATATTTTTTGTTAAGTGATGACCACAATCATGAGGATCATCGAGAAATGTAACACAGATGAAGCAGTCAAAGAGCAGAAATTGAATGGGGGGGGGGGGGGGGGGAAGCTGACCCCCTTTTAAAACCACTGTATTTATGCTTCTGGTTACCTTTCTAAGATTTAAGAGCCTCAGGAAGCCAAAGCCCTTTACAAAGCCTCGTTCAGGGTTTTGCTGGGTTTTATTCAGGATTTCGGGCTTTTGTAGACGTGACCCGCGATAACTTTCTAAACACGACAAAGCTATTCTTAACCGGCCGCACTCAAGGAGAAGTCTCTGCGCCACGATCCGCACGGCTCCTCCGCACCTCCCCTCAGGGCCAGGGCACGACCGCTCGCCCCCCGCAGCCCGTCCCGGCCGCAGCCCCGCCGCGCACGGCCCGGGCGGGCGGGTGGGTGGGTCAGGGGAGGCGAGCGCAGACTTTGCCCACGGGCAGCCAGCCCGCCCCTCCGCCCGGCCGAGCTTTATTCGCCCTTGACGGAAAGTGTCAGCGCCTCAGCCTCGCCCCCCTCTCCCGCCGTCAGGCGCCCTCCGCGCGCGTCGCCGGTAAGCCGCCGGGGGTGCGCGGAGGGAGCCGGGCGGGAGGGGGGGGGGGGGGCAGCGCGTGCCCCCGCGCTGCGCCCGGCCCACGCAGGTCTCTCCCCGCCCAACCAATCGCGCGCGGCCATTGCGGGAGGTGTGTGCCACGACCTCACTTCCGGTACCTGTCAGGCTGTCACCCCGCCGCCCCGAGTCGGTCAGGCGCAGGACCGGGGTACTGCTGCCCTCCTCCTCCCCCCCCTCACCGGCCCGGCCTGGCCTGGCCCGGCCCGGCCCCGCCCCGCCGGGCTGACAGCGCCGGGCGGCTGTTGCCCGCGGCCGAGGCTGGCGGCGAGAGGGTGCTCGCGCGCCGGCAGCGGCGGTTGGGAGGCGTTGAGCGCGCGCGTGCCGAGAGCCGGGCGCCCCGCGGGACCGACGGCGGATCGCGGCCGGGGGCGCGGCGGTGCCTGCCCGACCCGACGCGACCCGACGCGACCCGACCCGACCCTGCCCGGCCCCGGCCCCGGCCCCGGCCCGCTGCGCCCATGGGCGCCGAGCGGCCGCGGGCGGCAGCGCCTCTCCGCCTGCCTGCGGGCCGGCAGTAATGCACGGTATTGCCTTAGGGGCACCCCCCTCCCCGCGCCCTGCGGTGCAGAGGCTGCCTGTATCCCGGCTGGGGCTCCGGCAGCCGAGGGGGGCACGGGGAGGGGCGGAGGCGGTAGGAGCGCGGCTGGGTGACGCCCCCGCCTAGCTAAGACGGTGGCGGTTTTGCTAATGACCTGTCCTTTCTTCTCCTCCCCCTCTCTTTTTATTTTGTATGTATTTGCGTATCTCGCCGCCGCGTTTTGAAGCCCTCTGCGAAACTCCGGCGGTGGCAAAGGCGAAGAGGAGTTAGCTGGCCTGGGGAGATGCTTTAGCTATTCCTGCTGCTGCGCTCGGGATTCGCGCCAGCTGCCCGCCGTGCGGGGACCGCGGTGGGCGGCAGCCCGGGGGCAGAGGAGCTAAAGGACGAGCAAGAGCCGGCCCTGGCGGAGGCTGGCGTTTGCAGGTAAAGAGCGATCTTGGAAACTTTGTGGGGAGACTGCAGGGTGCTGAGGGGTGGGGAACAGAGGAGAAGACCGTGTCCTGTCATGTAAGGTGCTGTTTTGCAGCTGTCAAGTCTCTTACATGCAGCACATTTGAATTGTCCTTAACCTGGTTTGAGAAATGAACTTGGGCACTAGGCAGAAAATATGTTCTTGGAGGTTACCTTTATTGGCTTGGCTTGGTCAGGCAGGTTGTGCTTTTACCAGTCGGTTGGTCAGAGGAGAGTCCTACATCCTTGGAGTGAGGCGTGGGTCAGTGGGAGCTCCTCCTGTATTTGCTTTTGTGGTTTGATGAGAAAAACATGTTCTTGATTGTCCTTATGGGGCTGTCCACTTGCTTTCTGAAAAGCAAGTGAAAAAGATAGCATTCAAAAAGTAATGGAAAGGAGTGCTAAAAGGTATTGCCTTGTATTCATATTAAGATTAGCACAGCCTCACTGACAGGAGTAGCTGTCCCTAAGCTCTCTGACGGAAGACGTATGAGTACAGGATTCGTCAGACAGGATTATCTGGAATAATGATGTTTGGCACTTTGGTGGCATTGGATGTCTTAGTAGTACTGCACAAATAAAGGCGTTGCATAAGTTTTGTTGGGAAGGAAAGTTTTAATCAAACTGCACTGGTATTATAGAACATGCACAGACTTTCTTATTGGCATCTAACACTGATTACTGGGTTGAAATTCATGTGGTCTTTGCAGGTAGCAAAACTGATAAGCTATAAAACTGTTTCCTTTATAAATTCTGAATCACTGACTTAATATTGAGGCTACCTGGTCTCATGCTGAAACTGACGGCAGTTGTGGTTCATGTGATGTGGTCACAAGTCTACTCAAAGCTAAACCAGTATCATAACCTTTGTTATTTGGCATGAGCTATCAAGCAGCCATTGGCTCTTAGTTACTTTTAGTGGCAACTTTTTGGATTTTAAGTAGTGCAATGTAGTCTTTCAGAAGGGTGAGAGTGCGCACAGGCCTTATCAGAGGTTTGTAGAACTGCGTAGCCAGCACACTCCCTTTCTTTTCCCATGTTTGGAAGGAACACTTGGCATAGCCAAAAAAAAAGTTCTTATCAATCTGCTGATGCCTGATATTGACTGTCATCCTCTACAATCAGGTGGCATAGGGAGTTTTGGCTACCTATTACAAACCCGTACGTCCTGAAAACCTTGTGGGTGTCTCACTTGCTTTTCAGTAGTTCTTTAATGTCTTCATTTTCTATTCATACCCCTCAATACTGTGGTCTTCTTAAAGGGCGTTATGAATTTTAAACCATGGAGAAAGGGCTGCATTTCAGTTGTGATTTTCTTATGCTGTAAAATATAAAATATTTTATGTGTTGAGTGTTATAAAAATATTAGAGAAGATAATGTCCTACAGGAGAGTAGGATACATGGCCTAGGATATTAATCTTGTTCTGGAAAATAGACTGTAGTGCTCACTGTTCACCCAAAGTAGTCAAGGAGGGCAATGTAAATTTTCTTAGTATTTTTTTAGAAGAAGCTCTTACTTCAAAATTGCAAATACCACTTTTTTTTTTCTCTTTACTTTGCTTTAGCTTACCTGCTGAGATTTGAGTTCTGAGTTCTGTTTCTCTTGGACATGGCATATTTGTTGCAAGGGGAAAAAAAAGAGAACCCCATACTTGTCTTGGAAAAGAAATGAAGTTGAATTCATATTTATTATAAACACAAACATATTTTCTTACAGCACTTTGGAATTTTAACATTTTTAATTTAATCTGACTGCTTTTGCAAAATCTCCCTGAATCTTTTATTTGTTTGTTTTTCAGTTGAGTGGACAGGGAAGTCATTTTAATCAAGCCATTATTTATTTTTATAGCTATGTATGCTTTTTTTTTTGTAATTTTTTTTAACAGGCCTTATAAAGTATATAAAAGAAAAATCTCTACCTTTGGGGTGTAAATGGTACTTCAAAGGTCATTTGCAAAGACATCGTGTGGGATGTGTGTGTTTGTAGCTCGGAAACCATAACTACTCTAACAGTTTGTGCACATGAAGACTTGGACATTTGTGAGAATGCTCTTTATGAGTACAAGTATCTTCCTTTATAACAAATAATTAAAATAGCACAAATTTCACTGTAGTGGTCTCAGCTGAGTGCTTTTGAATTTTTGTAGTATGGAGAAAAAAGATCAGAATGATACTGTGATATGCCAGTCATATACCCTAGTTAGCTAGATGTCAGTGTAGTCCTGCTGTAAAATGAGGTGTTGTATTAAAAGCCTCAGGCATTTAAAAAATAATTTTAGCCCAAGTGAAATGACAGTGTTTTTTTCTGAAGAAGCATAAAGAAATACTAAAAAGCATTATATTGCATGATATCAATATAAAATCAGAATAGTAAGCTTTGGGAAATTTTGTTGACTTTTTTTTTTTTTTTTTTTTTTAAGAAAGAATGTCAGCAGCTTTTTGTTAATGAAGAGCCACTTGTTATCACCAATGTGCACATGAAATGGAAAGGGAACAGATTCTGGAAAACAACTTCTGTTTCAACCTTGCAAGATGCTGCGTGAAGTGGTGAGCACATACGTGGACGGGGAGCTATCTTGGCATTGTTTTTGAACAACTAGAGAAGAAAAAACATTTGAGGTAGAATTTCTGTAAAGTGTGATTAATGTATAGTCAACTGACAAGGAAAGAAGTCTGAGCAAGTAGTGCAAACAAATAGTTGATAAATGGAAAGTGGTAGCACAATCAGGAGAACAGAGTAAGTGAGATTTCCTTATGTTCCAGTATCTATTGCTGTGTTAGACTTCTATGTAAAAGTTGTATAAAGGCGTTATCCAGTAGAATTCTGAATTCTTAATATTTTAGAAGTAGAGTGCTCAGCATTTCACAGGACCAGGTCTGTAAAATGAAATATTGAATGACTTTTTATGAAGTAGAATGCTGAATATTCACTGAACAAAAAAGTACTTATCTGGTAAGGTTAGGCTCTAAATCATCACTGTCCTCAAAATAAAACAAAAATCTCTCAATCTTAAAGAGTGTGATATTTGGCATGTTTTAAAAACATTAAATTGATATGAGCAGACTGTTGTGTGACCAGATTGCATGTGGCATTGAGATGTTGCCAAATCTGATTCCACTTCCTCATACCAGTTCTAATAGTTTCTGCTTATGAAACAATATTTATTTATAAGTGCATTGCATGTGTCTTTTAAGTATCTAGGAAGTATAATTTCTGTGTCCAGTGAAGGGCTTCTCGTGCACAGATTAATACAAATTATAAAATACAGTTCATTGGTATTCTAATCCTGATTTAGGTTTAAGCTGTTACATGACTGGTTTGTGTGGTTGTTTGCTGTGTTTTAAAATGCTGTAAGCATAAGATATAGAAACTTTTTTTACTTTGCAGATTGAAAGCTGAGAACTACCAAACAGGCATAGTTTGTTCTGTGGTACTATATTCATCTAAATTTATTGTTTTGAGTTCAAGTTGTCTCATGCGTGTGGAAACGCTAACAGTATGAGATAAATTTGCAAGCATTTGGCAAGTTACCTACTACTTTCTAGAAATGCTGATATGCTATCATGGTTTAAAAAAAAATTATAAACTAAGAGATTATTCACTTAATCTTTCCAAATAGTAAAAGAAGCTTGTTCATAAGTGTGTCTGCCTTCAGGAACTCACAGTAGTTAGCAGCTACTGAAGTTGTAAGCTTCTTTGGCATTTGATTCCAGGTAGCTGAAATACATGTGAAAGTGAGTTAGTCCAATATTTTTGTATTTCATATTTTTGTATCTTTTTAGTCCATTTTCAGTTTCTTGGTAAGTATGTAAAAGGAAACCAGAGCTGCTGTTCAATGTGCAAATTAACTGCTGGTTGAGTAACTTCTTACTCATCTATGAGTGTATAAAATCCTGGAGTTGAGAGCATTTGTTGTTGTGAATAGTTTAGAGTTTGATGTATTTTGCATGGAAAAATGATACCACAATCTGTCCTAATGTTATTTAGATTTAACAAAAAAATTGATCATTTGAAACTATTCTACAGCCTATGATTAAGGTTTGGAGGCAGGGCTTACTGTCTTGCTGTATGTATCCATGCATCCAGCACAGTTATGCTGTCTGAGTAAGTTCTATTGTCTGCATATAAGCTTGTATTGCCATTCATTTTTTGTTACACAAATAAGAGTGCTACATGCCTGTTTTGTTTTGTTTTAAATAATTATTTACTGGAAATGATTGATATAACAATTCACAGAAGACAACACTGAATTTAAACCAGAATGTGAGCGTTCAGATGGTAAGAAGAACTTTTGTCTATTTGCAAAATCTATTTGAAAGTGAAGACTTGAATTACTGTTGACATTTCCTAGCCTCCTGTTAGTGTTACTGCTTCAGCAAGAATGTTACTACATACATGGCATTGGAGTCACTGTCCAGGCTCATATTAAACAAAACAAAACTTTCTCTCATCTTTATTCAACATGTGTGGAAAATGTTCCCTAGAGTAGTAAGGCTGAAAAATATAATACAGAACCATTTGGATTTGAGGGGGAGGAAGAGGGAGAAGGTGGGTGTTGTGTCAAGAGACTGCTTTGGAGACTCCTGGGTTTATTAGCAGGCAGTGCTTGACGGCATTCTGTACAATAGGACTGATGAATGCTCCATTACAACGGTCGATGAATTCACCCACTCTAATGTTAAAATAAAATAAAATTAACGGCAACCCACACGTCATAGTGAATATTGTTGGCTTGTTGGCAGTTTTCAGGGGAAGATTACAAGAACTATGCATTAGCAGCATAAAAATTATGTTTCTAATGGAGGCTAGAATTAGGTTCTTGGTAAAGGTTAGGAGTCTTAAGAATAATTTGAAAAACTAGCCAGTGTTCGTATGCACAGAATATTGGACATTGAAGTTTACTCAGCAAAGTTGAAAATGGTTAAGTGTGGCTTTTCAAATCTTTTTTCTTAGCCTGTAGGTAAACATTCAGTTTGGAGTAAGTGTGCTGCATTGTGAGGGGGTTTTGAGTGGGCTTATTGCCAGTGTGAGAGGCTGTATGGATGCAGTTTCATTACAAGAGAGCTATGTAAACAGGAGAATGTTCTGCCTGTGGTCGTTTCTGACCAGTTGGTTGTTGGAAGTTTTGCTCTGTGGGCACAAGGTAGACTTATGTTGTTATGCTGTATATATGTGAAATTTAAAAATGGTGTAATGTGTATATTCATATTCCACATAGCTGCCCACAGAGAAGAGCACATAAGAAATTTGAACTGTTTTTTACCTCTGAAATGAATTCTTTTATTTATTTATTTATTTATTTATGCTTATCCACCTCAGGACAAAAGACTGCTGTGTGCAGTTAAGCAGGCCAGTCTGATTAGAAGCAAATCAGGTAGCAGCTTTAGAATATATGTAACTAAGAGACAAGCAGCACAGGATACTGCTTTTGAAAAAAGCAGCAGCTGTACATTTTTTGTACTGTGCTTCCATAGAGGTGGGACTGTACATAAAAAAGCCAGTATTTTCAAACAGCTGTCAAATGTTCAACTTACATGTATGTTTTGGGCACCTGATTTTCAGCATACTGAGCTGCCATAATTCTAACCAAATTTACAAGGAGTTGCATTTTCTCAAGATTATAAATCCTGTAATAAATCCCATGGAAATGTAATAGTGATTATCCTTTAAGAATATAGAATTGTTCAGTTTGCAGCTATCATTAATTCTATTTGTCTTCTACATGGTATGCATGTGTGTGTGCATGTGTGTGTGTATATATACGAAGACATAAATACGAAAAAAGAATACAATAGGATGTCCCCTCTCTGTGTTGTTCCTGATAGCCCTGCAAATACGAGGCTTACAGCGAGAGGTGTGGTTACACAGCATGGCCTGATCTGATCTAGCAACTGTTGTTAAAGATCAGTCAGGCTCCCTCTCCGTGCTTCTTTCCTGTGCTACCATCCATGTGTTTCTATCCTTCCTTTTTGCTGCCCCTTAGTGAGTCTGTTCAGCTATCTCTAGCTCTGTTTTTCCTGTGTTACATCTCTACTGGCTTAATAAACTGAATTGTTTCACTGACGCTGTGTCTACGCTGGGGAATAAAATATGCCAGGGACTGTTCTCCGGACCTGTAACAAGGCGGCAAGATTGCACACACCTAACAGTCTTCCTCCCGAAACAGCATGGTTGCACCCAAACTGCCAGTGGAGAGCAGTTTGCTGCTCTGCGTTTGCTGTCCCCTTAACCGTGCCTGCCCATTTGTCTGGGAGGGTGCCAACTTGGTAAGGGCCAAAATGGTGTCAGAGAGGACGCTAACAGCATGGCTTGAGCCTGTGCTCTGGCCCTGTTTTATTTACTATTATAGATGTGGCCAGAGAGGTCAGAGAAGTGTGAGAGCCAGCACAGGCAGGATGGAGCTGTGTGGCTGGAAATGAAGAAGGGAGAGGGAAGGTGCAGGGCTGACAATGTCAGGGAGCTACGGAAGGGATATCCTTTTGATGTCAGGGAGCTATTACGTTACTTAAGCTGGCTTGTCTAACTGTACCCTTAGCACAACTTTATTTTGCAACCAGCAAGTTCAGTTTGGCTCTGTAGAGGGCTGTGACTGCTGTGTCCCTATAACTGCTTTTTCAAAGTCTGATTCAGTCAGCTAAAATGCCTTACAAAGTGAATTAAAACTGGTACATGAAAGTACATATATGACTTTTTAAACAGGATTTCTTATCCTGGCTGTTTCATTGGACTGTTGTTTTTCTTCCACCCTTCTGTAATTCAGGTGATTCCTTAGTTAAAAGAAGTGGGGAGGAGAAGCGGGGTGGCAGGCAGGCAGCAACGGTGATACTATTGTCAATATGGGGCTGTTAAACTGGTAAGTAGACACCCTTCATGTCGTATGAAGGATAAGCAGAGAGCTTACATGTCAGGAAAATAATTGGTTATATTTTGACATTTTTTGATCGTGCAGGAGTGTGAGGCTTGTGATCTCTGTACTGTAGCAAGTGACCTGATTTAGAACTGTGAAGTCATGTGTCCTAAGTATATCCTCTATCTGACGTGTCAGTAGCTTGGAAGTACAAGTACTTGATGTCCATTTGCCAAAAAATGTAGATTCATTGCATTCATACCTGGTGCCAAGACTCTTGTCAGCAATGCTAATTCAGTGTAAACTTTGGTTTTGTGTGATACATTTATCACAAAGAAAAACTTTTTAAGGTAGGAATTTCTAAATTACCAGAACAAAACTGAAGGCCTTTTTCTTAACAAAAAAACAAATAACAAAAAGTGAAAGAATTTTGTTTCACATTCCACTCAGGATACTCTGAGTTGTGGCATGCCATTAAATCAAAGTAGGTTTATTTTTAGCAGTTTTTATTTATTTATTTATTTAAATGTAATAGCTGAGCAACAAGAGCCTGTAAAAATACTTTGAAGGAATGAGTAAAATTGTAGTATACTGAAGAATAAGTAAACTACACAAATCCAGGTGCTGTTTATAGAAGACATTAAATTTTTTCTACTGGTAAAAGAGTATGAAAGCTAGGCCATTGGGATTACTCAATTAATTTTCAAAAAGACACTTGCAAGCAGAAGGAGCCTAAATCTGTAATACCTTGTCTGAGGGTCATTCTCTTTTATAGGATATAGATCCCTCTGTTAAGCTGAATTTAGGTTATCAAATATGTCTTATTATTATGTCTGGGCAAGGGAATAAAGTTTATCAGTGAAATAAAACCACCGAAAATACACAGTGGTGGTGTTCTCTGCTAAGAAGGCGAATTCAGTCTTCTTGAATCTCTTCCAGAAACAGATGTAAATTCCACTGTAGCTTTTCAAATAGTGAATAATCATGGTCTGTTATGTTTGGTGATGAATCATGCAAGGGGTTGCAGATGGTGAGAAGAGTGCAGCTGTGCAGATACTAGAGGGGCGGAGATAGAAGACTAGAGGACTCAAGGGGATGAAGGAGGTGATTTGAGGATGGGTTGACACGGCTTATGAAAGAGAAGGATAAGACAGCTGAAAGAGTATTGAAGCTGAGTGTGCCAGGGTAATGCTGAAACTGAAACCTGAGATTTGGGGACGGGGAGAGTGCTGGAGGCTGAAAAGGAGGTATACTTGAAGCAGAAAGATATTTTTTGTTGCTGTTGATCTTGAAGCAAAACTTGCAGTGTCAGATGCCAAAGTAACTGGACTTTTGTCCCAAGCCAAAACAAGAAGGAGACCAAGCTTAGATGTGGAAGTTTAAGCTGTAAATGAAAAGAGAAAACTAAGAGGTTTCGTGTTCCTTTTAAAGGAATGTGGGTCATAAGTAGGAGAGCTATTGTAGTAACAGATACAGATGCAAAGTTGTGGGGTTTTTTATTTTGATTGTTCTGAGCACCACCTGTGTAATGAGATTGGGATGGCAAAATTTGTTTGCCAAGGTGGAGAAGTTGTGTCTGACGAGGTGTTCTAAAAAAGGGGGATTGCAAGGCCTAGGTTGTGGTTGAAGGGCAGGTAAGATTCAAGTGAAGTTTTTCACGGCCTTAAACCAGTATGCTAAAAAGTCCAAACCATCTTTCAACTTTTTACATTAAGTAATTTTAAGATATCTTTTTCTCCCCCCCCCCCCCCCCCCTTTTTTAGATAAAAAGTATTGTTCCAAACAATAGCTCTTTATTCAGGAAGAATGTTGCCATTAAGATGTCTGTAAGAACTAGTATTTTTGCCCACAAGTCAGAAATCCTCAGCCAAAGTGAATATTTAACCACTATTTCAAGGACAGCCAATTATCTTTTTCTTAATAAAGTATGCCATGAGGATTCAAAGTGAGGGACCCTGGAAAACTGTAGAATACTCCAAGTACTGACATAACTTAAGGCACCCATTGTACTGTTTGTGTGTTCTACAAACCTTAGTAAATATAAAACAAATACTGAAAGTGAACTGAAAAAAACAAAAAAGAGGGGGCAAAAGTCCAGATCTGTCTTGGAAGAGAGTTATGCTCCAAAGCTGCTATACTGAAAACTGTTTCCAGGATTGTTTTCACATCTCTTTTAGTCTAATTACGTAAGAAAGTCAGGTATATGCGGTATGGTCTGCTGTCCACTCCCCCTACCCAATAACTTTGAACCTGTACGTCTTGTCAAATTTGATAGAGGAGTAGTGGTTGCAAAGGCATTAAAGTTCTGTAATTTTTGTGAAAGTTGGTAACTGGAAAGAAGACAGGAAAACACATTATTGACCCTACTGAGGAAATGATGCAATATGAATTCAACAATTATCTGTTCTGTTTGGCCTGTCAGTTGCCAATCAGCATAGGAGCACTAGTGAGCCAGTTGCAACATGTAGCTCTGAACCAGCTACAGCATGTTTGCTGTTTGCATAGTCAGTAGTTCAGGGACGTTGTGTGGGGAGGGGGAACTGTAAGTGTAGTGAGAAGGGGGAAGAGCAGGGAGACAGGATAGGACAAAGTGGGGTGACAAAGGTATGAAAATTTTACGTCTTTGGGAGCAAATCAATAGAAATTAAAGCTTTTTTATTTCTTCTCCCCAAAGTTGCCCTTTCCCCAGTGTTTTAATACTGGTAATAGTAAAAATCGATATGAATTCTACCTTTCGAATTTGTGTACTGTCACAACTCCATGCTCTCAAGCTTTTATCATGTTGTTTAAACTCACAAAATTATATACAACTTCAAAAATTTCATTACCAGTCAACAAACTCAGAACTACTTGGTATCTGTAAAATATTAGATTATGTGGCATAATAATAATATAATATGTGGCCTTGAATTAGGTTGTATTCAGTTGAAGTATTTGTCACAGGAACATTCCTTTGCTCTTCTGTCGAAGAGTACGCAAGGTTGAAATCATATGGGAATAATAAATATGCTCACAGAACAAAAGATTAGTTAATTATTTCTTATCCTTCATTTTACTATAAAGTTAAACTTAAGGAAGGTATTTTTATTTATAACACAGCAAGGATTCTAAGTTCTAAAGAGTATGTTACTACCAGTCCTGCTAATAAGGAATTATCGACAATATATACCAATTGCTATCACACGTAAAGGTCTGTGGATATAAAACAAAAGGGATTCTTATATCCTAGTTTATGAGAACACATTTTAAGGTATCCATACATATACATGAACCCTAAAGATTGTTGAAATATTATCAGAGTTTTAGAAAGTGCTTCAAGGTCTTTGCTTGACTCTCTAAATTAGTGGCAATTGTTTTTTATTTCTTTTCATAAATATAGTATGTCTAAAATTTCACATTTGTTAGTAAGACTTACTAGACAGCTTTGCTTGTAAAAGTTATGATGTCTTTCTGGATAGAACAGTCATGTATGTTGTGGGGGGTTTTTTGTTTGTTTGGTTGTTTTTTTTATCAAGCGCGTGAGCAAGTAAAACTTCTGAGTTACAGAGGTTTATGTAATAGCACAGTCAATATGTTTAATGGAAAATGGCCAAAAATTTTGCCTGGCACTGCCTCTGTATGTATTAGATTATAATTTTAATTGACAATTTTAGTTGCACAGATGTCTTTAATTTGTTACCCTCTGAAGTTTATTTTTACCATATGTAGCGAAAATGTACTCTGCAGGAGACTTAGCAAGGGGCTTACATTTTATTTACTTCAAAAATTGATTATATTGGAGATAATCATTTAGTCACCACACTAAAATGCAATTTGTATTTGCCTTTTACCCTCAGATATCTTTATCCTTCAACAAATGAAGTCTCTGTAGAATATCAGGGTATAGTTAGAAAATTGTTGAGAAGCCACTTTGCATAATCTGAGATGCTGTGATCACATGTGCAAGGAAACAATTGTAACATTCCAATTTGGTCTTGAGGATCTAGTTTCCAGTGAGTGGCATGTTAGGACAGATGTGTAGGCTGTTTGTAAATGCTGTACACGTTGGAATCAACTTTGACTTCACCACTCAAACTTATATTTACATATTATTTTTAGAAAAAAAAGGGATAATGGTTTAGGATATCTAATATGTACATGCAGTTCATAAGACATAGTTTTTGTGGGATTTTTGGTTTGTTCCTTTTTTAAAAAAAATTCCCTTAATTCTGGGCATACTGTGCAAACAGATTTAGCCTCAATCTGAGCACTGATTTCTGAAGTCGAGGTATCCCTAACTGTTAATTAATTCAAAATCTTGGCTTATGTAATTAGCTTGTCAGATATTTGTACCGTATTGCAAAACTTAGAAAAAACAGATGACTTCCAAATAGATGGGTAAGGAGTTTTGGGTCACATAGGGAAAGTAAGAGAGCTTTGAGTTCATTAACGCGGTAATAAAAACATAGCAAATACTCAGATGACACATTTGTGTGAACGTGACCTTGGATCTTGGATCAAATAGCAAATACATAAATGTCATGTTTGTCTGAATGTGACCTTGCATTGGTTCAAATATCAGTCATAAATCAAATCCTAGCTTTTAATGTACCTGTAAAGAAAACAGCCTCTTAAATGATGCATCAAATCTTTGTTTCTCAGTAGTTGTGGTGTTCACATGTAAGTCTTCAGCAAAGACATAGAGCATCTGTGTGGTAAACACTATATTCTTTTAGCTTCATCACCTACAAGATGTTGTCATGGATGATTTAGAACCTGTAAAAGTTTGAAGCACAAATTGCTATGGCTGCTATGATTAACATGGGTAATCATTTGAATCTTGCTCAAGTATGGAATAATTTGAGTGGAATATAACTGTGACTTGAAGTGACTTGAAGAGATATTGACATTGAAATGCATTGGATAACGAGCAAAACCTGAGCAAAACCTGGAGATTCTTTGGAGAGAGGAAAAGAAAAAAGGAGAGTGTATTGGAAGCATAAAGGTATATATAACAGTGAAGTGGGGTTTTTATTAGAAACTGTAGTGATCTGTAAGTAGTACTCATGGAACTGTATTTGAACTTGAAAGAGAGCACATATCAGAGAACACGGAGTACTCTATAACATAGTGGTTACTAAAATGTTGCCATGGCTTAGTTTCTTGAAGGAAAAAAATTCTGTTGTTCTTTTGACTCTCTTGTTAATAAAATATACTTGCTTCACTGGTCATGCCTCAAAAATACTGGATATTATTAACTCCAAGCTGAATATTTGCTTTACATGCATTAATAACTAATGTAATAAATTGAATAAGCCTCCCTCATACTGTTGTCCAGGCTGATTTTTTTTTTTTCCTAAAGTCATGTTAATAGTAGTATGCTTATTCTATAGATTAAGCTTGTAGTCAATTCTCAACCACGTGTCAGAGCTCATTATTTACTATAAAAGTGGAAACAGAGACAGGATAAATAGAGAAAGAAAAAAAAATTACAAATTGCCTGTTTTTCAGGATTTCTAGGCACCTTGACAATAAAAGCTGAAGCAAGACTAAAGACTTTAACATGAAGTTTTCCACTTAAGTCTTTGACAGTGCTTGCTTGGTTTAGTCAGGAATCATCTAGACATCAGACTGGATTATAATGTAGTTAAAAAAAAAAGAAACAGTAAATAATAGTAAAATAGTAAACTAAAAAGTAAATAGTAAAATAAAAGAAAATAGTAAAGTGAAGGAGAACATTACAGGTTACCAATAATCCTAATATAATATATAGTTTGTTAACTAGTATTACTATTGACTGATACTGAAGTCCTGACTAGTCAACTCTTACAAGAATTTACAGGATTCAGCAGACAGATTTAAAAGAGAGATTTGAAAGCTTTACTTTGATATATAGGTACTTCTGACTTTAGCTTCAGTTCAGCTTTCACTAGAAAGAAATGCAGGTCTTCCTATTCCTAATTACAGAAACCACCAAAGTATTCACTTTTTCGGTATGAAAACTCACATTTAGAGGAGAAAAAAACAAAGCAAAAAAATCTCAATGTCATATTGGTATTCTATGCAGACTTGAATCTATTTGAGCTTGATGTCAGTTCAAGCAACAATCCCATCTCCACTCTTGACAGAAATGAGGTAGGAAAAATACATTTTTGTTTTATCAGTGGAACCTTGCTGCAAATTTGAGTAATGTCACATTTGATGCCTCTGATGTCCATTTATGTGGAAGAAAGGAAGCATGACTTCCTTTAGATAGATGTAAACTTGAGGTGATAGACCTGTAAGTCTTGTCTTTGGAGCCTGAAGGCAAAGGTTGCAAAACCTTTATGTCCCATTGCTGATGAAGTAAAATCTGGCTCCTGTTGTTAAAGGGGTTGGCAGTGGCTAATTTAAAGATGGGCTTCAGATCTCATTGTACTGATAACCTAGAACTGTGATATTTCTTTACATCTTAAGTTGAGGTTGACTAGTCTAATGTTGTGGGCCAAATACAATGAAATATATTTTCTGGTCTAATATAAAGTCAGTGTAAAAGTCATGTATGTAAATGTAAAGTGTTCCCAACTGACTTCCTAGTTACCAAGTTCTTGAGAGGCTTGTTGAATTTAAAATTTCCCATTAGAAAGCCATTTGATGCTAGGATGTTGTTTTACTCTTTGCAAGCAGGTGAAGTCTGTCTTTGAGCTAGATTCTACTCTCAGCTTGAGTTTCCAGTACTGGAATTATTATTTTAATTTATTTATTTTATTTATTTATTGGAGCATGTTGTTTCAACTCGGAGTAAATGCCTGTATCTTCCATTTACTGGATTCCTGTGAAAGTTCTACTGCTGGAAGGATGATGAATAACTGTGGGATGATCTCCCGAGTCTATATGACAGTTCCATAGCCCTGTCAAAAGATGATAACTGCTTAATCTAATAGAGATGCTGTCTGGTCTGTAGAGCAGTTTTCAGTTCTCATCAGAGACTTAAGAGGCATGGCTGCTTTACTTCAGGCAATGCAAGTGCCTGGTTTACAGGTCCAGCCTGTTGATACAATCACTGGATTCTTCAGTGGGGATGCAGGCTGCATATACACATGTATTTGCTGGCTGTGCAGCACATGTATTCCTCTCCCCAACTGCTTATTTCTGCTTCCTCCATTGAGCCAGCAAAAATATTTGTAAGGCTTTGCAGTGAACTGGATCAGGGAAGCGATTTGATCAAAAAGTACCGCTTTTCGATTTGTAATCGTGGCCTCAAAGATCAGTCATGGCTCTGGAAAGTCCATTGAGTTCCACTCAACCCAAACATGTAAGTGAGGTGCTTGACATTAGGTGAGATGAATACCCCTCTTATGTCTTTTGCTGAAAATTAATTTCTGCTTTGTAATTTTTTTCTCCATTAGTAATTGCATCATTTGTGTGAAAGTGAGAGGGTATGATATTTGGGATAAATAGTTTAATTACCTCCTGAATAGTTTTGTTGCTGTCCTGTTATTAGTTACTTCTTAAACAGTAATCTTGGCAAAACAAACAATTTTTAGAACTATTTAGAGTATAATGAATGTGTTACATAATTGAAAGAAAACATTGGAGGAAATCGTGAATATATAATCATGAAGGTATAGAAAGCAGCTGAATAGTTTTAAAGCAGAAACGTTGCATTTAAAAGGGGGATGAGTGGCCCTGTTCAGAGACATTTATCTTTCTTCAATATGTTCTAGGCAATGAGACTCCACTTCAGAGAGTCAGGACCCATGAAGTAGCTTCTACACTGTGCCACTAAATCTTGGAAAGAAGCTACAGGGAGATGCCAACAGGGATTGAAGCTGGCTCAGTAACTGCAAAGTAGTTGAATAGTGACTGTTAGTGATTATGTCATTGTTCTCTGTATTTTTTCAGTCTGTGCTTTGCCCCCTGCTCCTTCCTTGGCTGATTAGTTGCTTTTTTGCTGTCTCTTTCTGTCTGTTTCTGTGTAGGGTCTGCTCAAATTTTTGTAGCTGAGCAGTGTTAAGCAATCATTTCAATAAGTATTTTGGGCTTTTTGGTCTTTGTAGGTTGTGATATTGGTGCAAATGCTGTGTCTTCGTATATACTGCAATTATAAGTAATTCAAAGTTCTCTTTCGTAAGGAGATATGGTAGCATTTTGTCTAGCAATCCAAGATGACTTTGTATGTCTTGCCTTTAACTGAGTGTTTTTATAATCATACAAACTGAGGTTTTAGATTTTTGCTTGGGAGGGACATAAATGTTAAACAGATGTTCCTAGAGCCTTAAATTTCTCTTAAGGCAGATTCTGCATTATGGCTGCTTTGCCCTTGAATAATACGTAAGGAATCTTTCATGTTTAGTATGGCTACCTCCTCTTTGACAACCCTTGTTTGTTTTCTCCACAGAATTTGTATCCTGATGGATATATTACTGTTGGTAATACTTTTTGCCACATGACAGGTGTTGCTTATGTTAGCAACATATGTTCTTACTTTTAAAAGTGGTTTGCACCAGGAAAAGTGCAGATTTGTAGCACTGACTTGTAAATTATGTTTTCTAATTTTATTAAGTCATTTTTTCAACGTAGAAATAACTGACCAACTAACAAAACAGTGACATCCTAAGAACTGAGATTTTGTTAAACTAGCGGGAACCTGCATACCAAATATCATGCATGATACAAGAGTTTCTGGCAACACCATTATACCTTTCTATATATCTGGAAAACATCTGTTCTGCATATGCCATAAAATAAACTTAATTTTAAAATCTCAACACTTTGCCTAAATAAGCCACGTTGGCCTTATCATTGCATTTTCTTCGACTCGTGGTGGGCTAATAGGAGCTGGTGCTGCAACACAGAAGAATTGTATATGCTCCTGACAGTCTGACAGAGTACGTCTAGTTGAAGAATACTTCTGCTTAGTGTAACGTACAGAGTCAGTCGTGCATGTGATACTGTTCATGCCTGACGTGTCATTGATCAGCACTGCTCTTGTGTGCATCTTCTTACTGCTGACTTAACTTGTACAGCATGTAAATTCATCTGTTTTAGTCCTGTCTTTAAAAGTACTTGCTTATGGTGTTGGCTAATTACTTGTATGGAAAAGTTGATAAAAACTGTTAATTTTCAATAAGGAAATCTTGCCTTTCCTCTCTCTCTTTGGATCATGTATTTTAAAATCCAATGGGATGGAAAATCCTGGGACCAAAGAAATGCTGCTGCTTGGCTCAGTAATATAAAACCAAAAAATATTCCCATATTGTTTTTACCATTTTTAATTTCAATCAGCAAATTATTAGCAGTGTTTCAAAGCTTTATCAACTCTTCCCATGTGAGATTAGAAGTGCGTTATCTCTACATCTTCTGATGCAATTAGAGAAATGTGTTCAGGGGAGGAAAGTAAAACTCATCATGGTCCCCACTCCACTGAAGCCAGTAGACTTGCCTCTGTGGCCCATTTTCTTCCTTCAAGAAACTCTCTAGTGTTCCTCCAGTTCTGCAGGTACTTATGGATCAGAGAAAGAGGATTGTCTTTTCTCCCTTTTTTCTTAGGCAAGGAATGTTCTTACTTTTTGATCAACCAATAAATTAACAGCTTTTTTCCTGCTGCAGGCTAATATAGACCAGGTTGCCTTACAAGCTGTGTAATTCCACTTCTGTTTAATGCACTGCCCAATTATAAGGGGAGTGATATGGGGAAAGAAGAACATTGTGCAGTATAAATGTACATTCTACCATAGTGCATAAAAAAAATAGGGTAGCACATCCAGGTTGCATAGAATTTTTCATTACATAACTTTTAAGAGCTTAACTTTGCAATTTTAGTATCATTTTTCAAAATTAGGGTATGTAAAATTTGATTTGTTTTAAAGGCAAGGATGCTTATAAGTTGTATATGATATCTTGGAGTACAACTGTGTAGAGGGAAAAAATACAAAGTTTTTCTGGTTTTTTTGGTGGGGTGCAACTGGAGAGGCTCATGAAAATTTTTCATCTCATGCATAGTAAATTCCCTTTGTCTTAGGTTCTTAATACTTTGTAAATTATAAAATATTACTAGTATGTAAGGTTATAAAGTATGAAAACTGAATCAAATGTCACAGGATAGAGGAAAAAACATGCATTCTTCCCAGGTAGGAGACTGGACTTCATATTTTAGGTGCCAAATTTTATTTTCAGTTATTTTTATTTTCAGTTGTTTTTTATGTGTTGAATCAGGATATTGGAAATATCCTGTAGCTTACATATTTCAGGCTCTTCCTATTCATCTAAGTTTTCTAAAAGTATCTACTGCAGCCACTAGTTCTAAATGTGCTATGTTCAGACAAATGTGCTATGTTCACAACATTCTCAAAGTGACCTAGAGGTAATGATTGTTTCAACTTTAACCTTGATATTTGCAAGCAAGCCCTTTACACAATCAATTTGTTTACGCAGTAAATCCAGACTTTGTTACTGCTTCTCAGAGACCTTTGCATCTGAAAGACCTGCTTCCTTACAGGGATTATCCCTATTGTGGCAAGTATTAAATGTGGAAGGGCCAGGGATTTAGTCTCCCACCATCCCTTTCCAAAAGTGAAGCAAATAACCAATTGTTGCGTGATTAGGTATATTTCTTTGATAATGTGACTGTGATTTCTTTAAGACCCGTTTCAAGTTTATAGGTAAGTTATTCATTGGGTATTTGCAGTGTGGTGGTGAGAAAGGAGGACTTCTTCTGAAAATAGGCATATTTCAAAGATAACAGGCATTGAGAGAGCACCAGTAAAACCTGTTTATCCTTAAAACCATAATTTCATAAAATCATGTTCTTATTTTTCTATGTCATACTCTCTTGTTTTCAGTTTACTTTGTGTGTGTTTGTATGTGGGTGTAGGAAAGGGGGTATAGAGACTAAAATATTTTATGGGGAAATGAGAAAATCCTCCGCCAATGTCTTTGTGGCACAGAATTTTTCTAAAGTCTTAAGAGTAAGAAGAAATGTTGACTTATACAGATGCTTCACTGGAACCATCACGCTGCAGCTACCACATCTACTGTTGTAACATGTACAGCTTTTTTTGTAAAGCAAAATACTCTCTGTGAATACTACTTAAATGAACTTCATACTCGTGACCCTTTTTATTTTAGAAACTTTATTTTCATACAAACAAGGATCAAGGCATATTAAGTGAAACCTGCCAATGAAAGCATACACATGTGTAAACATGCACAAAATACAGAGAAGACAGAAGGCAAACGGTTTATTGCATGAATACTAGACATTTTACTTAAAGGTTTTCTGTGCTTATGAAAAAAAAAATTATAACTTTTCCAGTAATTAAAATATTCGTATATTTTGACAGTCTTCAGAAATGGTTAAGTAATGGCTATGCTTGCTAAGGTAGCTAGTTAATCATTGACAAGAGCTGCTTAAGCAGCTGTAATTTACTAGTAGTGTTTGAAAGTACAAAAGGGTATGTAATTTAATAGTTAAAACAATAAGCACTTCATTTATGTTTCACTAGCTGTTAGGTTGTTCCTATATAATTCAGCTAAAAAGACTGCTGAATTTCAAATATTTACTGTAAATGTGGAAAAGTATGGTGCAATTTGGGCAGTAACAGGCACGCTGCTGAAAGAGCTGTTGCTACGTTCAAAGTTCAGCTATCAAGCCTTTCCTTTGTTTTCCTGTCAAATAATGCCTATTTTGTTTCAAGGTAGACTTCAGTGTTCACTTAATCTTTTAAAAATACTTGTGCTGGATGAAGAAGTCATACTTGGAGAGATGTACGTGATTCAATAGGGGACTTGAAGTAACATTGGGTACAAGGAGCCTCCTGGAACCTCCCGAGCTATCCTGGGGCAGAGTACTCTTGCTACATTGCTGCAGAGGAATATAATGTTTCTGTGCCGTGAACAACTGTCTTAGCCTGGGAGAACTTCATGAAGAGCGCACTGGAGGAGCAGTGCTGATCATATGCTCTGCCATTCCTTTCTTCCTTTTTTGTTTATGACTCCTCAGGGAGACAGATTTGGTAGTCTCCTTTGGATTGCCGGAGAACAGTTGTTATTATTCTTGGCTATCATCACAAAAACAACTTACATCAAGGTTTCTTTACTCTTTTCCCTCACCAGAAAATAGCCATGTCACAGGGATAGCAATTTAACTGTGTTTTCACAAATAAAATACATAAAAGTGATTTCTCATTTCTCAACTGGAGTATATTATCTTCCAGTTATATCAGGGATATCAGGTGCATAATGTAATGTTTTGAACTCTGTTAGATAACCAGCAGCAAACACCAGTTAGTTTCAGGTGTTACTGAGCTGGCTGGTGCTGCCTCAACAAGAAATTGTACAGAGATATTCAAGATTGAAAGTATTGGCAGATAGTAACAGATTATGTTAACCAGACATGTTCGCAGTTGATTCCTTTTCTTACTTTGTGAAAGTAATGTTTTGTAAATGCACTCTGCATCTGCAAAATTACTCTTCATTTTGAGTCTTCATGAGATTGGAAGCATTGCTCTGAATAAATGCAGATGGTTTAGCGATAAAATCTTTGTCAGATAATCTACAATAATCTGTGCCATTTTCCTTTGGTGTGCGACCATACATTCCTAAAGCATTAGGCTAATCATTTTATTTTTAAGTAGTCTTTTATTTAAAGTCCTCATTCATATAATTTCTGATTTTTTTTGTTTTCTTCAGTAACTATGGTCATGTATGTTACAATCATTTTAATTTCTATTTTATGTCTTATGACAGGCTTATGAGTATCAAATTTAGATATTTCTTAATACTTTGTCAGGTTACAAGCCAGTAGGATTTATAAGAGAAACAAAGGTGCTTCTTGGAGACAGGACAACTGCTGAGCTTTAAAAGAAAGTGACAACGGAAATTTATTTTACTAAATAGTTTCAGATTATGGAAATTCTGTAGGGATAGCAATTACACTTCAGTCCTCTATGTGAAACAAGTTATTTTGTTTCAGTTTTCCAATAAGTTCCGTTACGTTGTAAAATAATTAGGCATCACAATCAGTATTGCTTGGATGCTCTTAAAATAAAAGCTGCACCAGCCTTTCAACTGATCCCTTCAGAAAGAAGTTGAAATGCTCATGAAAACTCTCGTATTGCTTATAAATATTCTATTACAGTGCTGGCAATCTGGCACAATGTCCTAATGAGTATTTAATATATCAAATTGGAAAACTTAATTTGACTGTTATTTTTAAATACGGCCAAGCTGTGCATAGTGGTAGAGTAGCAATGTGACACATCCAAGTAAAATCAACAGTAACGTACCTGTTGTCTGTAACTGGTATTAGAAATCATGGATAAATTTCCATTCTTAGTCTCCTAGATATTCTTATTTGCTACACCATATGATATAGAACATGTTTTCCTTTTCTAGTTAATATTACCCTGTTTCAAAGAAATTGGGCAAATAGATCTTTACTAAGGGTCCTTGTAGTATGAGATGGCAAGTTAGTAATAGTGATAGCATCTGGGTTTTTTCCTACTCAAGGGAGAGTGGAATTGTTTGGTTTATAAAATCAGATATTTAGAGATCTGATTCTTATAATTTGTGATTCCTTTCAGTCTTCAGCCTTCAGAACTGTCTATTTTATTTGGCTTAGTTTTAGTAGTCAAAATACAATGAACCTTCTGAAAACTTTGTCATCTCAGTTATGCTGGACAGATACTGAAATCTTGAGTGTTTACTTTCATAAAGAACTCCATTTTGGTGTGTGAACTGAGTAAAATGAGTAGAAGCTCTGGATTTTGCTATGTGTTTGTGTCTGCTACTCCTTTAGTTCTGTCCTTCCAGGTACATGGTAAGCTGTTTCACTGGGCAAAAAAATCTGTATCTTTGCTCTACAGTGGTATTTGGGTTGGGGAAAAAATGTGCCACAAGCTAAATACCATAACAGTATTATTTTCATGAATTGCAGGAAAGATAATCTAACTAGACACTGTTTAAGTAAACTCTTTTTTTAGCCTCAACATAGTTGCTTTAAAAACAGGTACAGTGGCACACAGAGTTGTAATAAATTGCCCAAGGATGTAGGAAACATATTGTTTTCTTCTAATCATCAGAGTTTATGGTTACACTACAATTTCAATCTCCCCGTGTACTGAGGAGTTAATGTTTTTATGTCTATTCACTTGGCTAACAATGAATAATGGGTACATAGTATGTACCACTACACCCATTTGGTATCACAATTAAAAATTTTGGGTACTCTGAAAATCAAAGGAAAGTTTTGCCAAGTCTAATGTATATATTTTAAATAACATTGATTAGCTAGAAGGATGCAAATTGTGGAACAGAAAGCCTTATGTAATACAGATTTTTTTTTTAATTGTTTGTTTTGCCTTACAGTCATGTAATGAACACATTGGAGAACACTATAGGAGTGACATATATGCACCATTGGTTTTCCATGAAATAGCAGAAAGAAGTAGCAGTGTGCCCTGATAAGTGCACCTGAAAAATAAATCATATAAAAACCATGTGCACGTTGCAGGTTGTTACAAGCATAACTTTTAGTCATCTTTAGAGTAGGTCATTCTGCCCTCACTCACATCTGTGTAATAACTTGTAAAGTTATGCGAATATAATTGAGGGCGAATATAATTGAAGGCAGACTTTGCCATCAGCCTGGGGATAAAAGGCTTGATTGTAGGTATCTTGCTTCAAAATATTTTGAAGGGGTTTTTTATATAACTGAATACAAGTGATGGCTGTCTTTTGTCATTAGTATGTAAAGCAGTAATCAGCACTTTGTACTACTTTTAACTGTACCCTTTTGGTCAATTACATAGCCAAAAAAATATGTTTTTTCTCCAGAATAAATGCCTGATTTTCATAGGATGAATCTGTCACAGATTATGAAAGAAAAGGATTGATTTCTTAATATAAAATGTTTAATGTCATGGGAATCAAACTAGTTGGTATTTGCAACTTTAAATAACGTCAAGGAAGATTTTTTTTTTAATCATAACATTCACTTTTATTGTAAAATCAGCATTTTTACATCCCCATGTAGCCAGTTATTGGCAGTTTCAAGCTTCACAATAAACTGCAGTGAACACGTGTTCTTTGTAAAGGCCAGCGTTGAGCAGTAACCACAGTAACAGTCAGAGCTTCTCTAACTGCCCATGCATATTCATTGCATGGACAAGACTGCAGCAGTATGTGTTTGTACGCATACTGAGCAAACGCAAGTTACTTGGGGTAAAAGCTGAGTTTCTTTTAGCAGAAGTATATCTATGCAGGAGTAGTAACATTCTGCAGTACATTTCCTAATTCCTTACCTGACAAGTCAATAGAAGAAGAATTAAAATTTGTGACATTTTCTTAGGAATCTGTGTTGGTACTCAAAGTTGATGATACTGGTGGCTAGTTTTGAAGGCAACTTTAAAAACTTATTTCACTGTAGGAAATAAAACTAACTCTAGGAATTACAGATATATTGGATTGTATATGCTGGATCACTCTTGCTGAAGGTGTTCTTTGACCAAAGTAGGTCAGAAAGTATTAGGTTGGCCCACTTCCACAAAGATTTCAGTATAAGACAGTATTTTGTTCTCTGCAGTGTCATAAGACCTATTGAACAAATTTAAGAGAGATGAGAACAAATCAACATATCTAAACCTGTCAGATAAGGGGAGAAAAGACTGCTCAAACATAATATGTATGCATATTGGTATTTGTTATTTTTCTATAAGTTTTGGTGGGAAGTGCATAATGCCTGCTATAGAAACACAATATGTACTTTTTATCAGCAAAGGAGAGAAAACAACAATCTACAGATTGATCTTGTTGTAATTTTAATTCATATTAAAGTATTTGGGGATGGGTTTTTTTTTTTCCCCCTGTCCTGTTGATGATTCATGTTTTATAAAGCTTCTGGAGCAACAGAATGTTGTATAATATTTCACTATTGGATTAGAATTCATGTATTCAGTGTGCTGTAACTGATTCAAATATTTAAAAAAATATCCTGATATTGTCAGTACAGGATTTTTTTTTAATTATTCTTTCACCAGTGTAAAGAAGCTTTAAGTGACTGCTCTACTTGATCAAAATGGTGGACACTGAAAACCAGCTCTATCCTCTTACTCCCTTGGAGGAGGATGATATAGGCAGCCCTTTATCTGGAGAGTTCCTACAAGGTATGGAGAACATTCAAGACCTCTCTCAGTCTCTAGGTGATGATAGCTCTGGAGCTTTAAGTTTAACAGAGTTCCAGTCACTGGGAAATGGTCCAGGATCTGATGGATCAGTTATAACAGGTAAGAGAGTTTTGGTTTACCATAAAACTTTCTTTTAAATTTCTATCACTATGTATTTATAAAACTTTTTTAATGCAATAATTGCTGTTTATGACTAAGTGATACTAGAAATATGTAAGCTGATTATAGCATGGTCTTAAAATATTTAAGGCTAACGTTAATTTATTAGACAAACGTCACTGGAAAATGACCGTAACGTAAAGTTGCTGTTTTAAATTATCATTAGTATCAAGAACTTTTTCAAAATAACTTTTAAAAATCATTATTACTAGCAAAGAAGTTACTACGTATTGTAGTCATATGGGAAGTCACAATATTGCACTAAAGGAATTCCCCATTATTTAAAGTTTCTTCAAATCACATATATTTGAAAAGTATTTTGAAATGTTTGCCAAAAATTTATAATCTAACCCCTAAAAGCTCACCTAGAATTCCAGTATATTTTAGCGTACTGATGTTTTGAACATGCTGTTTTCTCCTCCTTTGCAAGAGTAGCATTGTTCAGCTAATGACTTCTACCCTGGTTAAAGTAACAGTCTCAGAGTGCTTATACATTACATAGTCTTTAGTCAAAAGATCTTTGTGAGAAGCTTTGTTGAGAGATCAAAATGGAAATAATTGAAGTGATATGGGATACTGCAATAATGTCAGTAAGGTATCCCTTTTGAAACTGTGGTTTTACAAATCTTTTAGCAGTAGAGCCATTTTAGGCAGTTTATGATTAGCTTTCTGGTTGGTTTTGTTTTGGGGTTTTCTTACTTCAAATCGATTCCCAGGCTGTGATCACTATTTTGCCTTACAAAAACTGCATTAATACAACCGAGGTGTACCTCTGTGCTAAAGTGGTTGACACGAATAGCGTGAGTTTTGAAGGGAGAAGGGAGAGCTGCCTCTTGGCACTATTGCCCAAAGGAATGTTTGTAGAAATACAATTTGGGTCACTTTTGGTTGCAGACCTTCACATTAGAGAGATGCCTTCTACAGGAAAAGTTACTATGTGCTGGGTTTGTAATGTAGTCCTTCTGAGACACGAGTTTTTTTAATTATTTGTGCGTATGTGTGTACAAGTCCCACAATAATTTAGATCAGCTTCTAGTGTCACCTTCTAATTTGAGTATTCAATGTTCATTGCAAAACGTTCTAGTTTTGCTGTTAGAGAAGATGGAAAATTTAAACTTTCAAGGCTCAAATTTCCTAAGGCAAGTAAAAAGAAATTTAAATCACAATTTAAAAAAATCTGGGGTTTTAGGCTGTTCTTGATGACTCTGATGCCTGTGGGCTTGGCAGTGCTGGCAATGCCGACTCTGAGTTCTATGCCAAGGTTTTTTCCAACATAATACTTGCTGACCTACATTCATGAGTGTTTCTTAATCTTTCTGTTAAAATAACACACCCATTAATTTGCTGAAGTCTTGTGGTGCAAGTTGCAGGATGGAAGATAAAAGAAATTCTGGCCTCAGAAAATATTTTCCTCAAACAAGGTGGAAATATTAATTGAAATAATTAAGGTTGGAATGTGTTAGTTTTGTAACATGTTCATCTAGTAGTAAAATGTCTGGAGAGTTTATTTCATTGTACAATTCAGAAATGCTTTTCCCATTATAATCAAAATGTAAAATATCTGCTAGATTAATCTATTGCTAGATTAATCTATTGCTAGATTATTTTAGAAGCAGACACTTGTATTACCTTCCTTTTAATATTTGTTCAGCCTTTCTACTGATATGCAGGCGCATGCTTTCACTTCGAGAAAATCTCTTTAGAAAGAGAAGTTGTCTAACTGCTTTTTAGGCCTCAGTTTAGACCATCATTTAAAACTACGAGTACCTCTTCAAAAGTCAGGGGGACCTTAAGTGTATCTTAAGTGTAACTCAGCGTGAGCTAGGAATATGTCTTTTGTCATACCATAGCAATAGATCTGATGCTCAACGCTACAGCACAAGAGATGGAAGATGTAATGGCAAGATCAGCTGTTAATAAACTCTCTGGAAAGAGCGATTGACAGGTTGAACAGATATTGTGATACCAACTTGAAGTCATGGGGCGTTCTATTTCGTTGTGGTTTTTTTTTTCTTTTTATTTTTTGTACTGTTTGTCTTGAGCAGTTGAATGTCTTGAGCAGATACATGTTGAATACTGCTTTTCAGTTTCAAATTTACGTTCTTTGTGAAGACAGTATATGTGCATTTTTATGGTTAAGAAAATTTCCTTGATTTAAATGAAATATTAATTCAGGTTTTGTTAGTTACTTCTTTTATGTTGTGAGATAAAAAAATTTCATGTTCACATCAAATTGAGAAACATTTGAAAAATTCAAAGGAAAAAATGGAACACAGAAAAAACCAAAATAGCTTGGTTTTCTCTTATTTTGTGTGGTGCATATTTATTGAATCCTCAAGAACCATTATCACCCTTCTAGTTCTTGTTATCAGAGTTACTTCAGTAAGGCTTTTTGTTTCTTGACGTTGTATGTTTCATCAAAATTAGCAAGGTACACATTGTATTTTGTGTGTGTTTGCACTGTTAATATAAATATTAATTATTTTTCAAACACTTATGGCCAAATTTTTAGTTTACTTAATGACTATTAACTCATGATTATTTTTTAGAATAAGCTCATTTTTTATGTGGTTTTAGTATAGAAATGGTATCAATCTTGATAGTATAGTATTTATGAAGTGTTCCTTTTTCTTTTAGACACCCTTTCACCAGCATCCAGTCCTTCATCCATTAATTTTGCCACAGCTCCAGGTAGCATAGATGAATCACCCAGTGGAGCATTAAACATTGAATGTAGAATTTGTGGGGATAAAGCCTCAGGCTACCATTACGGAGTACATGCTTGTGAAGGTTGTAAGGTACAGTCATAATTTTCTTTTTAAGAACCTAAATCATGTTGTTTTATTTACAGGGTTATATGAAGATAAACATTTGTTACATAAATGTTTAATTAATATAACTCTAGCCATGACAATTATTTAAATAATAAACATATCTGTGATCTTTTTTCTGAAATAAATTGTTCAGATACCATAACTGGATACCATAACTCAATACCAGACCTTCATCAAGCAGGGGCAATTCACAATGATAATTATAATGCTGCTTTTCTGGACATAGTTTGTTAAACACTAAAACAACTTAAAACACTAAACTGTGACCAAAAATCAAAGCCTACTTGCTCCACTAGTGTTTTATTTGTGTTGGGAGTATGGCTGAGAAGCATGCCAGTTTGCTACATTTCCATTATAACAGTAACAAATTCTGAATTTCTCATCTCCACCACATTCTGTCTGAATCATAGTATTGTACCTCTTGTAGTTTTGGGGCCAGTGCATGTCTCTGGGGCAAATTAATGTTATCATTAATGTATAATTTTTGGGATGATATGGCCCATGAATTACAAGATTCTTTTCTTTTTCCTTCTAATATTTTAGTTTTCCATTTTTTTCTAAATTATAATATAAAGGGAGAGAAATAATTGTATATGTGTACATTTTTCTTTCATGCACAATGTCAGAATATGATAATTTGAATATAAATCGTGTGGAATAATGCTAGAATATCTATTGGAGAGGGGGAGACAGTTCATAGTCAGTTGTGTTCCACAGTCTAAATGACATGTTGTTATGTCATGTGAAGCAAAATGTTGCAATGTCTCTGAATTTGCTAACCCTATGATTTCATAGTATGAGACTAACCTTACATTGCAGTGTCAAGACATCACGGTAAGATCTGTTGAGTTACAGGCTTTTCTGTAATGCTCATTTTTGTGTCCTTGGCTTTTTCTATACACTGTGCTGTGTTGTACCCCTCACATTTGCTGGATGAAGAAAAGATGTGTTAAATATGTGTGTTTGTATGACTTACATATATGAAGGATGAAGGTTATTTCTGACAGAGGACGCTGAGAGAATGTGTACAAAACCAATATGTGACTGTTTTGCTTAATCCTTAAGAGCAAATCTGCTTGTGTACTCCAGGCTCTTGGTCCTCTCCCAAGAAAGAGGGCTGAGAGCTACTCTCTCCTTTTGTGTTTTCCATTCTATACATGCTTTCATACACACCACTTCACTGCATCGATTCTTACCTTTGCACAGGTTATACTTTGTGTATTGTTTTGCTAGTGAAATCAATAAACAATAAAAGAAAAAAATTTACCTGTATGATTGAAGTTTAGTAGCCAACATTCTTTAACATTACGTATTGTTTTCTCAAACTTTTTATAGGGTTTTTTTAGAAGAACAATTCGTTTAAAACTCATCTATGATAAATGTGATCGCAACTGCAAAATTCAGAAAAAAAATCGTAATAAGTGCCAATACTGTCGTTTTCAAAAGTGCCTTTCAGTTGGAATGTCACATAATGGTAGGTAAGAGTGCTCTTAATTTGTTTGTTCCTACCCAGAGTCTGGTTCTGGAAGTAGACACTTGGATAGTGTTTTTACTTACACATATGAGTCGAACCTCAGATTTTTACAGTATAGATTGTGGCGGGGGACACCAGTTTCCCTAATGAGTAGTTGATGTAATTGATACACAGCTGCCAAATGTACTGTTATGAGCTTTACACAATTGTGCTGGATGTCTGTTTGTCCATATTCATTTAGTTGCTTTCTTCACCCCGAACTTTGGCACCATTACTCCCATTGAAACAAATTTCAATACTGGAAGATTTCTGATCAAGGGCATTGTAGAGGAGTAGGAGGAGAACAACGAGCTCATTGTGGGAGGGAATGACGTAGGATAGAAATCTGTAGGAAACCAGACTTCATTATTTTTCAGGTTACAGTGCAACAGCTCTTGGGCAGATGGTTCAGGGAGTGTGGGGGGAGGGCGAAGATCTGTGCTGACTGTGAAACAGGAATCTGGTAGGTTGCTTGTTAAATGGAATGGTAAAAATTCAGAGCGTTTAGATATCCAGTTTAACAATTATGTTGTTGTTTGTGTTAATGATTTAAGATAGGGCTGGTAAGCCTGTGGCTTACAGGCCAGTTTCAACCCACAAGGCAGTTTTATGCACAGTATGTAGCTTGCTAAGCAACTTTGGTAACGAGGGAGAGGCCAAGCCATGAGAAAGCACATTTTGGTTGGCCAGATGACAGTAGTTTGCTTTCCCTCCATAGGTCTGATAGTGTCAAGGCTGACCTTGGGAGCAGGTGCAACTTGGGAGTAGATGAAAAGTAGGTGAAAATGCTGGGCTAGGTGAAAAGCTGTGGGTTAGGAGACTACCTTCCAAAGGAAACTATGGAGTCAAGATAGCTGGGGTGGGGGCGTGGTTGGGGAAGCTGCCTATGACGTTGTAGTCTAGAGTCCTAGCAAGAGTCATTGGGAGAGTTGACTTTCTGGTTCTGGAGAAGTCTGGCTCCCTTGTTGTGAGCCTTGACTGAAATTAAGGTCCATTGGGAGAGGGTTGATAGTCTCTGCAAGACTGCAGATGAAGCAGCAGACTTGGGAAGAGTGTGTCAGCCAACAAAGTAACATCTCAGGGGCAGGAGTTGAGCAGGGAGCTGTGCTGGTTGGCAGGAATTAACATTCAGTTGAAGCTGCTTCAATCTACTAAAACACTGTGGGCATCTGTGCTCCAGCTGAAGGGAATAGTAGCAGTTTTACTGCAGCGAACACATGGGAGGCAGTGGGGCAAGGAGATGACTGCTAACTTGCAGGCGATACCTCTCAGGAAAAGAGCTAGAACTAGATTTACAGCCACAACCTTAAAACTGTAAGTGTCAGTTTAGTGCAGATACTCTTCCACTTTTCCAATAGACCCATAGCCAGATTCCGAACAGGCCTTCCACATTGGACTTCCATTGAAGTCCAAAACTGTATTTCAGATCATGCCTAGAGTCACCTCCTTATGTCATGAGACACCTCCTTATGTCTTGAGAAAATTCCTTGGGCATGTTGAAGGGCTAATTCTGCACATGCTCTGAATTGCTCAGTCTAAGCAGTGAGGTTCGGTCCTCCCACTGGTTAGATGCTGAAATGCAGTAAGAGTAACCAGCTATATTAGCCATCTCGAAACCTTGCACACCATCAGAGGGTAAGGTCCTTTTTAAAATGGAGCTGTTTTAGTTTTAAAGTGAAACTGAAGAAGGATGTGGACATACCTATTTTATTGCTAAATGGCAAGACCACTTGCCCAAGAACTGGGAGACCTCCGTATCCAGTGGTGTTTCAAACTCATGTCTCCTGCCTCTCAAAAGAATATCCTAATGACTAGATTGGATATGCAAACTCTATTCTCATCCTCTCCAGTCTTGAAGGGCTAATCTATTGAAAAAAGAAGCATAAAATGCTGGGTCTAGGAGGAGGTTTTGTTGACTATAGCCTTTGGGCATAAATCTGGGTCTGTGGTCTGTTTTGTTCTCACTAGACAGTACAGATATGTTGAACTGAACATTCAGTCCATAAAGAACTGAATGCCTGAGCATGTTCAGAATCAGCAATGGGATTCAGGCCCAACTCCATTGCAGTGTTCCCTGCGGAGTAACTCCCCAGGCAGCTCTCCAGCTGGCATGTGTGCTGTCTGCCAAGCTCCTGACATGAGTTTACTCAGTTTTTTAGAATTCCCAAGGTGGACTTTGAGTTTCACGTTGGGAGTTGTAGAACACAATACGGAGAAAACAAAATACAACTACTTGGGTAATGTAGAAGGAAAAAGGCATGCATTCTAGCTCATTGCAGATATCAGTTTGTGTTTTGAAACATCTGATTACCTTCAGTTTAGCATATTGTCTTGATAATTAGTCACTGACTATGTTGGAAAGGATGCGATTTTTTCACTCATTAATTTATCATAATAAAGATACTATGTCTACCTCAGTTTTTCTAGACAGAAAGTCTTACTGCTCTAATCAGCAACGGTAAAAGGCATAGGGTTTTGTATAACTTACCTTTGTTTTACAATTATGTCTTCCCATCAGCAATACGTTTTGGACGAATGCCAAGGTCTGAGAAGGCCAAGTTGAAAGCAGAAATTCTAACAGGTGAAAATCATGTAGAAGATTCAGAAATGGCAGATCTTAAATCACTTGCCAAAAGAATTCATGATGCTTACCTGAAAAACTTCAATATGAACAAGGTTAAAGCCAGAATCATCCTTGCAGGGAAAACTAATAACAATCCAGTAAGTACTTTTGCTGTAACTTTAAAGTAAAGCTGGCAAGTACATAAGGTGATTATAATAATTTGTTAATCTCTTAAGCAAATCTTTTAGAAAATAAATATCATGCTAATACAGACATGAAATATACAAAAAGAATACCTGTAGTAAATATGGTTGCTTTTAGCCACTATCAGAAGAACAGGAAGCTTTAGGAAAATCAGGTCATTAACTTGTAAATGGAAGCTCATAACCTTAGATTATAGTAGACACACAAGGGAAAGAAAATTAGTTCTTAATCAAAAAAAAAAGTGACATCTGAATGTGAATAACTCTTGGTATGGGTGGGGGAAATGGTTCAAAATTAATTTCCTATTATGACAGTGAAAAAAGAAATTATAATGTTTTTCTGCCACAAGTGCCAGGATAAATACCATTATCTTTTAGAGTGTACAGGAGCTCTCTGTGACCTTTGTTTTAATCACAACAATATTAATGGCAGGAGGGGAAAGAAAACTTGAGTTTGTAATTCTTTGTTTACAGTTGTGGCCATTTTCTCACCCAGCCTTCCTGGTCTTTACTGTATGGTTACTTTGAAAGAGAGAAGCAAGCAAGGTTGTGAAGACACATATGCTGTAGAAGTTATTTTTCTTTCAGGATAATTTAGCCAAGGTCTACCTAATGCTATCAACTGCTTTTTGTTTTGTAGCACATGAGATTGTATAACCATTGTAAGCACTGACTTCTCTCACTTTATGTATACTTTAAAAAATTCTGTTGTGATTTATGTTAATTGTATGAAGAAGATAAGTATCTTATTTTATCAACAATTTTAATTTCAGTAAAAATTTGCAGGGAAGAGGTTTTACATATGCCATAACAGAACCCATGTAACTATGGGGATGAGTGTTATAAAAATTGTAAGCGAGCTGTCTTCTAAATTACGGAATTTGACACATTATAGTCTAGTCTAGCCAAGCATACAGGCTTCTACATTAAAAGAGAGATGTATGAATAATCCCAGTCTTCTTCATTGGATTAAAGAGATGTGTAAAATTAAGCACAGGCTTAAACTTTTTTGGGAGTACAAGCTGACATAAGCCTACAGTAAATACCATGCTTTAACCCCTTACCAAGCAGGTATCTGCATAAAGTGCTTTTCAAGCTAGTTACCACATGTGAGAATCATAAGTTACAATATGTATCATACATGCAGGGATTCTAGATCACTGCATCCTTATTTTTGTGTTTGCATTTATGCGATTGAGGCTGTCAGTCATCCGATTGCCTACCTAATAGTGCCTTGCATGTGTCTTGGTGAATTGACAAGTAAAAATTAATGAGGAATCAGAGCTAGTATTTACAAACAAGCTGCTTCCTCATTCTTCAACATGCAGGGAAGAGGAGAGTTTTTTTAATCTATCTCATAATCTCTTGGGAAAACAGAGATTTTAATTTTCTGTTGACCTTTTAACAGAAAAATTAAAAAAACAAGAGGGGGGTTGTTGTTGGTAATTAGTAATCCATCTGTGTCTGAACAGTGCATTAACAGCTGATATAAGTGAATCCTAATTCTTGGCACCACTATAATTCATTTCAGAACAAACTGGCATTTTTCATTATGACAAAAAATCATTTTTAAATTTAGCTCCTAAGTCGTTGGCCATACCTATTTTCCGCATAGTGAAATGATGATAAATTCCAAAAAGATTTACAAGATAGTCTACATCTTTTAAAGGTTTTAGAAATGTGGTGGGTTTATTGCTTTGCCACTTTCTGCTCATACCCACATGCACATAGAAAGTTCTGTTCTGTAAACTCTAAGTGCTGAAGTAAGATGGAATGTGTAGTTGCTATAAGCATTTAAAAAGTGAACAACTGTGGGAAACTAGCATGTTTGACAGTTTTCTAAGTGAAATAAGTGAATTCCATGAGTTTCTAACAGAACACCAAGTGTTCCTCATGATATTTAATCTGAGATGAACAAAACAGCACAGGGAAGGTGCTTTGCTTAGCATTCATGGAACTAGATTTATGTTCAATGTCAATTGCCATGACTGGTAGGCTGGGAAGCATTGGGTTTTGTTGTTTTTCTGTAGTGGATTGTCCTTTGTTTTGATTACTGCTCTTCAGATATGTATCAAAATATTTTCGAGTTCTGATTGTTCTTTAGAAAGCCTGAATGCGCTTTTTTATGTTTTAAGAGACCAGCTCATCAGTTTGTAATGCACGTACCTTTTTAAACTAAAGGGAATATGGAAAAGACCATGATCAAGACTGAAATTTTGTGTTGTCTGACATTCTAGTGGGATTCTGAGTTTAGAGATCACTTAGCGCTAACTGTAGCTAGAAAGATGAGCTGAATTTCTGTGGAAGATCAGCTGGGACATAGTCTATGAAAATCTGATAATAAAATGCAAGAGTAGTACAGGGTTCACATTCTTGTGCAAATATGCTGTCCTATATTTAAATGACTGTCTGTATTCCCCCTAGGATACTTCAGGAAAGCATCATGATGTGCATCAAGTGTAGTTAGTTTAGGAATCGATAGGAGTGTAGGCAGAATAACCTGGACTTCTGGAGAAGGTAATACAAGTCTTTTGTGAACCTTCTGGGACTTGCTCTGAGATGGATATATGCATACTAAGCACGGTACTTCTGGATCTTCACTATAACTACTACATAAAACTAGATTAAAGATATGTCATACATATTTACATTTTACTATTTGCATTGTTTGCAGAGCAGACTTGTTCTTAGATACTGCGGTTTGTAGTTCTGTGATACGTGGTTTGTCTTTATGCAGAAATATGAAAGAACTTGTGGTTTATTGATAGTTGAAGACTGATTAGCATGAAAGTTAAAGTTTATCAAAATTCCTATTCTTTAGGAAACCAATGATTAATAACCATTATTTTGTAACTGAATTAGTTTTTTTTTTTTTTCTCTGTAGCCATTTGTCATACATGATATGGACACCTTGTGTATGGCAGAGAAGACCCTGGTGGCAAAATTGGTAGCAAATGGAATTCAGAACAAGGAAGCAGAAGTTCGAATCTTCCACTGCTGCCAGTGTACGTCTGTAGAGACTGTCACAGAACTTACTGAATTTGCCAAATCTATCCCTGGCTTCTCCAATCTTGACTTGAATGATCAAGTGACGCTGTTAAAATACGGAGTTTATGAAGCCATATTTGCCATGTTAGCATCTGTGATGAACAAGGATGGGATGCTGGTAGCCTATGGAAATGGTTTTATAACCCGGGAGTTCCTGAAAAGCCTGAGAAAGCCATTCTGTGATATAATGGAGCCAAAATTTGATTTTGCAATGAAATTCAATGCACTGGAATTGGATGATAGCGATATATCTCTTTTTGTTGCTGCCATCATTTGCTGTGGAGGTAAGCACTACATATTTGTTCTTTAAGGTAGTACATTTTAAAATTTTCTTCGTGTGAATTAGTAATTTTAATGGAAAAGCTTATATATTTCTTGCAGGTTCAATTCTACCACTAACAGTGTCATTTTCCCTTTTAGCATGTTTCATGGAAGATACTGTGTAACTGTTAACAGTCTTGATCCTGTATTTTGCTTTGCCGAATTGTAGACGTGCTTGGAATTACTGTTTAGCCTCGCTTAGAGAGATGTCTAGTTACTCTCTGTTTTTAAAAGTGGGATGTGAAGAGTGTTGGTGGGTTTTTTGTTCGGGGTTTGGAGGATTTTTCTTTTATGTTTAAGGCTGGGTTGGAAACAGTATTTGTATCTGCTAAATGGGCAGAAAAATACTATGTAATGAGACTGGAGGCAGGTGCAGATCATAGCTTTGCTCACCTTTGACACGTGCTGATTGCATCATGTAATGAGCTCTGCACAAATGCACAGCTCTGTTGGTGCACTTCCTGTGTTCTGATTTTAATATCACAGGCTATTTTAAAAAAACAGCTTACTTAGATAATTAAAAAAAATTAGCTGATGGTATTTTTTTAAATTATTTTATAGTACCTAAGGATATGGGGTTTGGGTTTTTTCTTTTTTAAATGCCTGTTGTTTGAACTCTTTGTGAGTGAAGGAACACAAATGTAATCCTTTCTTTCCTCCAGAAAGTAAGGACATTCATATTTAAGGTTAAATTCAAAACTATCCATAAGCATTTTCATAAAGGGAAACAAAACATAAAGAAAGTTCCAGCACCTGCTTCTGCCTGCCTTTTCTACGTTCTGCCGTACTCATAGAATGTTTCACTGCCCTGGTTGCATCCTCAGCAATTACAAGGAGAGATACAATCTGTAGACTTCCAAAAGTTTCATGTGCTAGTTTAGACAGCAAGTTCCCGTCAAATCTTGAATTACTTTTGCACAATACATTGGATTTTTGATGTTTTCAAAAGTCAAGAGAGTTCTTTGCAGGCAAAATGGTTTTTGGTTGGGTTATTTTTTTTTTTCCCTCTATCCTTCTCCTTGGAACTAGCTTAAGTTTTCAAGAAATATATTTAGTCTGTTGTCCCAGACTTCTTACAGAGAAGTTTGATCTGGAGAGTGAAGGTATTACAGGACTGTAAGTAGCTGAAAATGAGATCATATACTAGAAAGTATGAAACATCGTTAATAGGTGCTTCTCTACGTCCTGTCAATAACTTGTGCTATGGCAATATACATATGGGAACCAAGAGTGAAAGCCTGTTATTTATGTCTTGCTGTATTGCTACCAAACTTCAAGAACACTCTAGAAATAGCCACATGCTTTTTTCTCCATCCTTACTGTTTGAATTCTGTTATTGGGACATACAGAATATAGAACTGGATTCCTAGGCTGTATACTTCTGCTGGTTTTTGGGGTGAGAGGGTGGTGTGGGATTTTTTTTTTTGTAGCACGGGTTGTATTTAGTAGTATGAAATCTCTCCTCCAATAACTGTGGGCATTGAAATAACTTCGGTCAAACTTTTTTTTTCTTCTTTTTTTTTAAGACGATTCATTTTGAGGCTCATTGCCCTCAGCGTATAATGTAAATATACACTGTAGCCTACAATTTAGAATCTATAAAGTAGCCTACTTTAAAGAATAATTATAAAATTATGACATGTATTCTTTTGTTTGTTTTGAGGACAGATCGTCCTGGTCTTGTAAATGTAGGACACATTGAAAAAATGCAGGAGAGCATTGTGCATGTACTGAAACTGCACTTGCAAACCAACCATCCTGATGACATCTTCCTCTTCCCGAAACTTCTCCAAAAAATGGCTGACCTCCGACAACTTGTCACAGAGCATGCTCAACTTGTTCAGATAATTAAGAAGACTGAATCTGATGCACATTTACACCCTTTACTACAGGAAATCTACAGGGATATGTATTAAAGATTTTTAGTATTTTTTTCCACAACATTTAAAGACAAGAGCAATACTAATAACAGATGGGAGCAAAACTACTTGCACAGTTATCTGCTGTTCACTCAGTCCAGAGCATGAAAAACCTAAAAGCTGGGTAACTGGAGTGTTACACTTCTTTTGGTTTGGGATCTTATGTCTTCTTTTGAAAGAGTTCTGCAGAAAAATACTGATCATAGTGCTCATGAAGTGTCTTACAATGGTTCTTTTATTTGGAAATTTGAAGATTGGTAAGGAATACATATTTGTGTAATAAATCAGAATGTTAAGTAACAGAAATGAACAAAATTGTATTTCCTCTTGGCTTAGTCATTTTAGAATTAATATGACAAATTCAGCAAATTCTCTCCAGGTATATGCACAATCATAAAGATTATGCACTTTTGGCTAATGGTAATTACTGAGAACCAACACTTTTTCTTACAGCAGTCAGTCTAGGTGTATCAAATGGTTGGACATTACTGTACATACACTTCTAAAAAATTTGAAAGACTTTTGATCTGCTGCTGCTTTAATTCCAGGAAATGCAGTACAGCTTCATATAGTATTAGTATTAGTATACCTTAGGATTAGCATGTTTAAAAGATGGTTCTTTTATGAAATGAAATAAAATCCGGAGAGTTATCTAAAATACTAAAATATCTAAAATAGAGATGCTCCATTCAGGTGTTTCTTGAAGAGTAAATGTGATAAAGCCATGGAACACTTTAGAAAAAAGTGTTTTAAGGAAATAGGAAAATGTCTCTGAGGAAAAATATATCATAGCATGTGTATTTTGGAGAACTTGTAATAGCTCAAGATGCAGTTTTGAACTTGAAAATACTATTTTGAATTAGCCAGAGTTTTGGAGAGACTGAAAAATCTGATCCTAGCCCAGAAAAAGAATTTCAACTGTGTAGCATTCTAGTGCAGTGATAGCTTACTCTGAAGAAATGATTGTATAGGAAAGGCACCTTTTTCTTGACAAGTATCTTGGCAGTATGGAGTTGTTTGGACCTGTTTATACTTTTCTGATGAGTACACTGTTTCATTTTTTTCCAATTATCTACTCGGATATATTTCTTTCTATTCCTTCTTAGGCCTTGTTGACAGAAGTATTAGGTAGATTATTTCACCAAATTTTGTCCTTGTCCATACAGCTGTAGTGGACAAGGTGACAATACTACCAAGAACTGCATTTGTAGGCGTTGATTGTGTAATATTATGAAAGAGAGCAGAGTTGAGAGTAAGTTTATCATGTTCCTGACAGCAAACTATGGTTTTACAATAGTACTTACTCCTGATGCAAAATAAGCCATAAGGAAACTGCTTGACTTTGCCACTTTACAGGACCTTTTATCAGAGAGTACTACACAAAAATGCTAGTTGCATGCAAGACACTGTGCTGTTTCTTTTTCTTTTTGTTTTTTTTAATATGGTAACTTCACATTATTATTTCCTTATTTTACTATTTGTTGCATAACACAAAGATCTCGGGAGCCAATCTTAGCATTTTCACATCTTTCAGTGGCACAGGAGGACACTTTGTAGTTGTTTTATTGTAGCACGTTTGAAGACTTCAGAATCTTAAACCTTCACTGCAAGAATTAAGTAAGATCAATAAAGTAAGAACATCACACTGTGATTCTCATTTTAGTCACAACATTTGTTTCTTTACAGGCCTGCTGGCATGGCTAGACACTGGATAAATTACAGGTTTAAAAGCAATTTGGTATTTATCCAGGCGATGGTCATTAGCAGAGGTTTTAGTGTCAGATATATTTAGTGTAAAATATTGAAGCATAGGCCTCAAATTTGCTGACCAGCTGGGGCAGAATAGAAACAATAAATACACGTGCACAAAACTCTCTCCCCTTCCCTGTCGCCAGTCGGCAACAGGAAGAATAGGGCTTACGTTACAGCTACTTCTAACACTTAATTAAGAGAAGATTGTTGGTCTTACCAGGAGACAGCAGATGAGAAATAGGTTGTCTTTTGTGTCTTACAGCAGTACATAGTATGCCCTCAGAAATAACAAGAGGATTTTAGCAATGATGCTGCTTTATTCTTCAAGTCAGCCATGTTTCACTAAGGAACTGTGGGGTTTAGGCATAAGACATTGAGCATTGAAATAACTGATATGCAATATTGCTTACTCAAAAAAATTGTCAAAATATCAGCCATTCTGTGATGGCATACTGAAATGCTAATAGCCAACTGTTTTAAGTTTATCTTCTAAATAAAGTATAAGCTGAAATTTTTTTCCCCAAAGCTTAGATTTATGCAAAAGGAAAATTTCAAAGTTGTGTTCCATAGTTTGGATGTGCTGAAGTTTCTCAGGAAAACCAGCAAGCATTTTTTGACTAGTGCCTTGGACACTGAAGTTTAATTTCTGTTTTAAATTCAATTGCAGACCTTTAATGAAAATAAAATGGAAAGAACGCATCCTTGAATTACAAAAATATGAACAAGATGTTAACATAGCCTAAAATTCTGGATAGATTCCACTGCCCACACTGCTGCATGGTGCACGTACCCACAGTCTCTTCAAAGAATGACACAGGGCAGACGATTCACTTCCCAAGTGTTAATGGGCAAAAGAAGTTCTTAATTTCTACATTACACTTTTAAGGAAGTACATTAGCTACTTCAGTAGGTGACTGCAGCAGGCTTTTGCCAATTAGATTTCAAAATGACTCAGTTTGTGTTTGGTTTTTTTGAAGTTTGCAATCTGAACTAGTTTGAGATATATTACTGAGGAGCCTTCAGCATCTCCAGCTTGTACAGATCATTTAATATTTTAAAATACCCATTCTATGGAGGGAAATAAAGTGATCAGATTTTAGGATTAAAAAATTATTAAAGATTTACTGGCTTGTTAGGTATAGTTTTGATCTGATTCTTATCAACAGAACTTATTTTACTATCATAGCACCGAAGAACTCTGGTTAGCAACCAGATACCCACAAGTAGCTTAAGACCAGAGACAACAGATGGATAGAGAAAAATCCTAGGAAACAATGGTACGACTTAAGTTTTCAGTGAACCTACAGCTTACTCATTTTTGAGGGTTGTTTGGGGTTTTTTTATTTATTTATTGGGATGCCCTAAGTACTTTGACAAAGGAGAAGAAAAAAAAAAAAAGGAAGGTTTTGTGTCAAGTGTTAGGGAAAGCTGATGTTAATTTTTATCTCCTTCTTAAATATTTTCTTTAAAGGTGTACTGTCTTCAGTGTAACAGCACACAACTGCCATTTAAAAAAAAATCAGTTACTTTGTACCTTTTTAAATTTCAGAATCCCACTTTTATTTTAAACACAAATTGACAGACAATAGATAGGAACGTTTTCCACATACAGAAATTGAATCTTTCTTCGCATTTAAAGAAATCTTTTTTATTTAATTGCCATTTCCATGTGCCTTTGTGCTTTGGTTCTAGCCAGCTGCTAGAAAGCTAAAGTGTTGCCAAAGAGCATATTTTTGCATTATTTCTGGCCTGCACAGATTTAGGAAATACCAGCAGTTGCACTGAGTCCATTCTCATGAAAGAGCTAGCACAAGTTTGCAAATCAAAGAGCTTATAATAAGCATGTAAACATTTGTTTGTTTATTCAAACTGCTGAAACTTGGGGAGATTTATTCATCACGAGAGCTAGGTCACATACTATTAAATTTGAATTTCCTCCTTATTTCTAATGGAAAGCCTGGACGATTTATGCACCATCTCGGACAAAGCAGTTGGAGAAGCTTACGCTGTAGCTGCCTGTACTGTGTCTGCAGAGGAACAATTTCAGCTCTGTCTCTCCTTAAAAGTATCCCTGTTACTTAGTTGAAAATCTGCAACTACACTTAACAAATGCATTTGCAGCTGTTGTGATATTGCTTAAGCATAAGGTCTTACAAATACTGGTCCTTCCCTGAAAACCTGAATCCTTCAGTAAGTGTTGAAATGTAAGGTAGAGTGTGGTATCTGGTGCTTGCTTGTATCTCAAGTGCTTTCTTGATAATCAGTGGCATATAATTTTTTTTATCTAGGTTTAATCAGCTTTATTACCCTTCTTTTACTAGAGATTTAAATTATATGTGGGTTTGATCTAAGTTTATTGATATTGTTATGTATTGTGGGATTTTTTTAATTTAATGTAATACCATTTCTTCATGTTTCAATTTGTAAAATACAAGAATATAATTGCAAGGTATAAACTTTCACTAAATTATATTACAGAGGTGCTTTAAGAAAAATATGTAAATTATTTAATTTAAATATTTGTTTCATACTTTATCTTGTGAACCCTTTTGTACAGTGAGGAAAGATTTACTTTTATGGGGTAAGGATGATGGGCCTGAAGTCAAAGACAAACTGCTATTTATTCCTGTCTGGTCTTTATTACTGTATCATTTGTGCAGAAGTATCACAAATTCTGCAACTTATCAGTGTTTGGTATTGATGACTGTAACAAAATTTTAAAATATATTTTCACATAGAACATAGACTTCCTTTTATTTAATTTTAATAAAAGTAAGTCTAGGCGAGGAAGAGCTGTAATCCCAAAATCAAGTTAATATTTTTAATGTTTTAACTCAAGTTCACTGATATGAAAGATATTTTGTAGAACTAAGTTCATCTTTGCTTTACAGCACAGTAGTTCATTTTCCTTAAAAGTCTGAAAAGAGAGCTAAAAAGAGCTAGATTCTGTTAGTACTCCATTTTCTGAGGAGCGGACTTGTGGCTTACTAGAAATAACAATGTGTATCCAGGATTATTTCCTGCTACCTGCACTGAGGTTGATCTGCAGCTTTTATAGATGTATTTTAAAATATGTAATTTGGCAGTGCAAAACAGAATGTTGAAATGCCATTACTGGCTTTTCTACAGGAGTGTTCCCCTTATGATTTTAAGTAGAGATGAATTCAGAATCTGTTCATAGGGATTCTGTGTCCTGTGATTCCGGTGTGACAATCTGTGCCTACAGCATTCCTGCTAAGGAATCCTGATACAGGAAGAGTTACCTTTTAAAGGTATACTTTTTATTTTGCTGTGGTCAAAACATAGCGTCGAGTACAAGCACAGTATATTACAAATGTTCCAGCAATGATTTATACTCACTGCACTTTATTTGTAATAGATGACATTTTACTTCCCCAAATCACTGCAGCTTGAAATTTTCACTTGATCACTGTCACCCTACAGGTATATTGTCTACAAAGATGTTTGTGTCATATTTGTAAAAGCTCTGCTGGACTTTCTTGTGGTAACCTACAGATACTTTTCTCAACTTCATAGGCAGCAATGAAAAAACCCTGTAAAAGGTACTAGAAGATATGTCACTTTACACTGTAAATACGTGATACAAACTCATTGTTAACTAAACCCATCCTGGGGCAAGGGTGATTCCTCTTTTGTATTCTCTAATGTGCTTACAGGTTTTTTAAAATCTTTTTTCAGCTTCTGAAGCTGTTTTGGTTTTTGTTCTTGAACTCCTTTATTGTGTTAGTCAGTCTTGTCAGATTCCATTGCAAGGGTGTTTCAAAAAGAATTCCTATTGCAAGGACCTCAATTTCAGCTGAGTTGCCTCTGCCCAGGGGATAGGCTGCATGCACAGAAGAGATTAATCTGATTACAGGCTGGGCCTTAAATAAGGACTGCAAGATCAAGCATAAGGTACTTAAAGGTTTTTTTCAGTATTTTGGTATATTTTCTCAGGTTGGATATGCAGGTACAGTAATCCCTGTTGTGGAAAAGACACCAGCCTTATGATCAATGCAAGAAGTTTCATGGCATTCTTTACTCTTGAAAGAAAAAAATAGTGGTCGCATGGGAAAATACTAACCAACCGAAATCCTGGCAACATGCAAGTGCGTAGGAGTGCAGTATAATAATTCAAAATCTGTTTGTGATGTGCAAAAGGAACTGGAGGAAGGTTAGCAAATCTTCTGGTGGACGATTCATATGCAAATAACCACGTAGAGTGCTGTTCAAATCCACATTTCATTACCTCTGGCACATTCAGATACTCTAGGTATGTTTTGCCACATGGTAGCGTAGGGTTGCCTTCATGGAGACACAGTGCCTTTGCCCTCCTGTTGGTAACAGAGTTGTTTGCAGTGCCATGTGCGTATTCAGACAGGTATCTACGGGAACTCACCAGCAGCACGGTTGGGCAGACGGTTACTGAGCAGACTGCTACGGCTCTGCTGCCGCTGGCATTTGTGCAGAGAGTAGGAGGGAGCTGCTTCTGATCAAATCATTCATCCCTCTCCCCTGGGAAATGAATCCTGTGAGACAGGTGGATATGTGAAGCCACGGCTCCATCTCGGTAGCCACAAATGCTACTTTCCTCTGGTTTCGGAGGTGGAAGAACATTTATGGCTTTAGTTATTTCTTTAGTAATAACAAATCTAATCAACGTTTAAATATTATGGATTTTAACAAGAACACCCCTCTTAACTGTTTGACAAAGTCCGTTTTATCAGCTTCTCGGATGAGCTGTATTTCATATTGCTCCTGCTATTTCACAGCTTTTACAAACAATTGCTCTGAATTTTCTTTAGGAATGTAACACAAGAGTTTAATTACATCATGATGTTAAAACCCTTTATCATGTCTTAAATTGTCTGTTATCTGATATGACACAAAAAAGCACATATTTGTTAACGTTGCCAAACCCTAATCACTAGAGCTAACAAGTGTTTAATTAAATCAAGACATCAGTATTAAAGAGAAAAAAAGCCCAGATCATTGTTTCCAGTCACCTATGTTTTTAGGAGTTTTTGGGTACATTTTATTACAGTGAATACGGAACTTACAAAGAGCAGACATTTCTTACAGGGAGTAGTCAAACCTAATTCTCATGGAATGCTTGTTTCCCAGTAAAATACCACTAATTCAAGCCAACTTCCCAAGTCTCCTTCTGTCGGAACAATGCAAATGACATTTTCAAGAAAGAATGGAAACCCTGGTCTCACAGGGATTTATAGGAAAGACAAAGTCTCTTGCACTTGTGAATATAAAAAATACATATAGCTAAATATGATGATGCATTCTCAAATGTTACCAGCCTACTGATCTAGGATGAAGAAACTTGAACTAAACATTTTCCTTCTTTTTTACATTCTGATTTTTTTTCCATCTCCTTTAAAAATAAGAGGTTGAACTCATAGTGTCTGTATAGAGACTAGTAGGAACCTATGTGCTTTAAAAAAAAAAAAGTCCTCCTTTAAGATTGAATGTAAACAGTTAATTTGAAACATGGTTTTTGCCTTAATGGTTTTAAAAAAATAAAGTATTTTTAAAAGTGAATTTAATGACTTGTGCTGATCTTTTATTTCCAGGAAAGTAATTCACTGTAATGTCATGGTTTTAAAAGAAACATACTTGTTACCCTCTGCTGGCTGCCTCTTGTACATTATCCAAAGCAGCTGCCAAGTCTTAACCGAGTCCCTCATTCAATGACCGTGCACACATGAGTAACTTTTATGTACACGAAAGTAGTTCTGTTCTGCACTCTTGAACAACCACTTACGATCTCAACTGATAGCTTGTGTAAATGTTTGCAGAATCAGGACCTGGGGAGTGCAGGGTGGTGGCGCACCTGGGAATGGCGATACGCATTGCTCCTTCCGCAACAGTACCAGTGGCATGAACGTGTGTTTTGTGCTGCTCTACTGTAATTAAGAACGTGAATGATTTTGCCTTAACCTCATTTGCCTTAATTTGGTACAGAAAACCCTGCTTCAGAAAACACTTAGCTGCTTAATTTTATACCAGGGAGTAATCATGCTGATTTTTAGTAGTGAACAAGAGTGGATAAGCAACCTTTGGTGGGATTGGTGCCCAGATTTTTTGGGGTTAGCATCAAATATCTGTTAACAAATTGTATTAAGTATGTTTATTACATAATAAGATGTGTGTATTGCAAGGTCATTTTAAAGGCAGAATGATATCTGAAGCATCTTTAAAGTGCTGATGCTTACACTTTTTACTGTTAGACACGCCTTTTAAATTAGGAATGTGTGTGTAACATACATATATACATTGCATATATAATATATATTTCATCAGTTTGTCTGCTGACCCACCGTCCTGCTGTGTCCTTCCATTCTCATTGACTACATGACCAGCTTGAGACATTTGTTGAATTCAAGCAGCATTGAATGCACTTCTACGTGAAGTGTAGCATGCTAACTAATTTGATGAGCATGGCTTCAATTAAATCGGTTGGAAGGATATGTCACAGATAATTGTTTTCCTTCAAGAATCTGGGGATTTACTAAGCTGGTAAAAGAGTGCTGAAGCGAAAATTACGGCAGAGGATAAAGAATCACATTTCTTCATCAGCTGTGCTCAGGAGCACTGAAGGCCTGATTTTGAGCAGCAGAAAGTACTTGGAGAACCTGATGAAACCAAACTGTAAAGACCGTGCGTATCTTGGAGAGTAGGCCTCATGGCTGATAAGTTTGGGCATGATGGCATTTAGTCTGTGAAATCACATATATACCAAAACATTATGATCATAATGAGATCATAATGCTCATGTTCAATGGGAATATGAGAATGTGGAATACCTAAGTTTTAACAGCTGCGCACAGATATTAATCCTCTGTCATTCCAGGAAATACCAAACTGCACGTAGGTCAGCCTTCTTTCCCTAAAGCATGGACCAGAGATGACAGAACATATCTGATGGCCCTGGGCTACTGAACCACGTTGCTGGAAGTATCCTTTTCTTCACCTAAAAGGTATGTGTAACCAGGTAACTGTGAAGCAGCGCTATCCTTAACTTGGCTTTTTCTGTTGTACTCGAGATAAGTAAATGAACTGTACTGCACCAAATTAAAAATTCTGTAGTTACAGATTCTGCTCCTTTTTAAAACTGAGTCTACTCCCCCTCCGGTTCAACTTAACAAGTACTTAAAGGTAGGGTCATTTCTGAGGGCTTTAAATGAGTCTTCTAGCGTATCATGATGGCAAAGATAATGATTATGAATAAATGAGTGAACTGCATTTTTCTTAAAGGGCACAGAGGAGGTTGAACAGGAGGGAAAACAGCTCAGAGACACCAGATCCTTCCCAGCACATTAGTGGGTGCATCTCCCGGTCCCTAGGCAGACTTGCATGTCATACAACCAAAAGGCACGTTCTCACTTAGATGGGAACTGCACTACCCAGGCTTTTAAAACCTACTTTTAAGCTAAGAGTTAAGATACAACCTGTTGCAAACATTGTAAAATAGAGAAAATGAAATGTTTTAGAAAGACATTTGCTGGTATAAACATATTATGTGATCCCACATAACTATGTTGCTTTTTTGTCACCTTGATTATGACTACAATTTTAAGATGGAAAAGTGCTGTGATTCTTTTTCTAGCATCTCTCATTCTCTTTACAGTTGTGGTTTTAGCATAGGATATACCTCTGTTATTTGTACAGAGCAGACAGATACACTACAACTTTTAAAGTCGGTGTGTGTAACATGAAACTGAAATTTAATACCACCCATTTTAAATAAGTTTAATATCATTTTCTTTGAAAGCATAGTCTCTTGTTACTGCAAAAAGGAATTGGAAATGTTGACTTCTAACATGTATCTTTTTTCCCACAATTAAAGATATATATGTATTTTATGTCTTAAAGCACCCAGAGCTTGAAAAGGGTACTAATAGGTCCATTATTGCTCCTCTACTAACTGCAAGAAATTCCAGTCCTCAACAGAGGACACCAATATACTAGGTTCAGAAAAAAATAAAAAGATTTTAGGACACTCAAACATCCTAAAGAACTAAAAATAACTCACTGAAATCATGTTTATTTCTTTTAACAGATACATGGTTCACGCTAATAAAATGATCAAGTTTCGATGTTGACATACGACAAATGATATGGATGGAACAGTTGAGAAAAGAGGAGACGTTAACCAAGGCATTAACAGGTTCTGAACCAATGACCAACAAAAGTTTGAGTAAATAACATGATTTGTTGATTAGGGAGCATTCTAGACACATCCTTAAGGTGTGTGACAATGGTTTTACATAAATACCACCTAAATCTTCCTTGTAATTAAGACAAAGTCAACACAGATAATTGTGAAGCTAATTTTTGAGCTAAACAAACTGCTGTTTCCCTAACAATTTTTTACCCTTTTTTGACTGAAACTATGTTTCTGAAATTTGTATTCTAGCTGCAGTTTAACTGCCCAGTTCAGGAAAGAATCGAGCTTATTAACTGAACTTTTCTATTTCCAGATTAACTGATGTGAAAGTGAAAAGGAAGTCATCTTTACTTGTTAAGCATAAACTAGTTGTATTAAGGGTCTTCTCCTGTTGCTGTATTGACATGGACGAGAGGACTGAGTGGAAAGTGACTGCAAGTGCAAGTGACTTGTAAGTATTGTTTTTTTAATTATTATATTGGTATTTTATTATAAGAGCACCTACCGTCAGAAGTCTTAATGCTGTGATAGTATTGAGATTATAATCTTGAAGAATCTAGATATTTCTATTGGTATCTGTGACCTTTTCTCATAACAGTTTTATTTAGACTTAAAAATATAGCTTTGATTTCCTTGCCTACTGTAATCTTATAAGGACAGCACTGTCAAGTTAACAATTGGTGTATACTGACTTCCTTGGATGTATACTGAATTAAGCCAGATAAATCTGTCTCGGATTTTCATAACACTGTAGGAGTGTCAATCAACACAAAACATTAAAATAACAAATGTGAAAATTTGGACATGGTTCCTATGCTATACACTGTTTAGTTTTACATGTGTTTTACGTGGTGACAACAGGCTTGTCTGCCTTTATTTCTGGCTCTTCAACACCTTAAGGCCATACTGCTGGCACTGCAATCGCTGCATGATGATGTTTGAAGCCAAGCCAATTGTAAGGAAATGTGTTACTGTGTTCTGTAGTAGTGAGCTGATGAAGGTCACTTCTTTAAAAGGAGCAACATGATAGTCTCCAACAGGAGAGAGGAGAAACCCCAGCCAAAGAACTGTCTCCCTTGGTCCTTCAGTATTTATGTTCTTGTATCCATTTTTTTACAGGGGAAGGATTTTTGTTGGGGCTTCCTTTTATCCATATCTTCTTGTATTTCCAGAGGAAAGGCCTTTAGGTTTTCATTCACACAGGGGAGGCAGAACCTTTTGGAGTAGAACAGACTACATTCCTGTAAAGAAAATAACATTATTAGCAGGATACACAAAATGGAACTGCTTAAGTTCCAGTCTCATTAAACCACATTTATATTTAGAAGTCTTCTAAATTAAATTCTTCTTCTAGGTTGAAATATTCCAGCAATGTTGCTTCTTCCTATTCAATAATTCTAACATCTGGTTAGAGATAACTGGGTGAAAAATAAAAACTGGGTCTGCAGCAATCGCTAACCAAATCAACTATCATGTTGCTCCTTTTAAAGAAGTGACCTTCATCAGCTCACTGCTACAGAGAACAGTGACACGTTTCCTTACAACTGGCCTTACAACTGGCTTGTCTTTCAAGCATCATTCATGGTTCTCCTGGCGTGATCACTAAATTCCAAACAGGGTTTAATGGGTAAGATGGAGCTGCTGCTGCTGCTGGATTATTCTTGGAGAGTTAAACATGAATAAAGGCATGGATGGATCGGGACATCTTTCTGGGAGTAATGGATTCCATGGGTTTTACCTAAATAGCGACATTTTCCTCTAAAGCTAAATCTTAAAGTTATGAAGATTTCTCCCTCCTGGGAGGATCTTCCAAGTTCCTACACTGGTATGTGAGACGTGAAGTCTCAGAATGCTCTTCCTCACCAATCTCCACAAAAATGGCCTAAAGGCCAATGTGACTACAAAGAACATAGACCAGGGGCTGTAGGCTCTCACAGACTTTAGCTGCATCTTTTTCCACAACTCCCAAAAAATTTACTCTTCTTTCTATTAATCTGTGTGCTTGTATTGCCCTAGAAGAATACTAAAAAGTATAAATATTATATCAGTATCATATAGGTGTCCAATAAGCAGAATAGCTAAATGAATTCAATGTGGCTGAGACAATTCAACTGAGATTTCATCCATTACCCACCTTTACCCTGAATAAATGTACTCGCTGATTAAAAAGTAAAAACATACATGGTACTAAAGCTTGAGCTGATGTCTCTTCTCTGAATTCTTGATGGTGAAGTAGAAAAGCTGTTGTGCACAAAGAAGGCATTTTGCCTGCCCTTGAAATGGAATGACACTATGATCTGACATATTTCATTCGTGTTGTTTTGGTTAGCAAGTGTTACAGACCCATTATTTATTTTCCAACCAGTTAGCGCTAACCAGATGTTAGTTAGTGAATAGGAAGAAGCAAAACTGATGGAATATTTTAATCTATTTGTAGTACAGAGTTTGGACAACTGGAAGAGAAGCTTATTAATGTATTATTCCTTTGCCCTGCGGTGAGACTGAAGTCCATGGTTCTCCTGGCGTGCTGATCACTAAATTCCAAATAGGATTTAATGGGTAAGCTGGAGCTGGTGTTGCTGATGGATTATTCTTGGGGATTTAAGCATGAATAAAGACATCAGTTTAGATGGATCAGGACATCTTTTGGGGAGTAATGGATTCCATGGGTTTTACCTAAATAGCAAAGTTTTCCTCTTGCCATGGTCATTTGCAGCTGGCCTTTCTCTGGGGGCTTGGCTTGGATATTTCTGTGTTTCTGTTCTTGCTTTTGTTTCCCATGTCACTATCTGGACTTCAGCAGTAGATTCAGCAGATGATTATATCAAAATCACAATCAGCCTGCTTCTGTGCAACTTTCAAGCCTGAGGAACAACTTCTCTTCGTCTATTGTCCTTTTCTGCACTGACTGCCAGGCGCCTTCATATTCAGAGCCTTGGTCTCTGAAAAGCCCTGAAACTGGATTTCAGTTGCACAACCTCCACAGCCTATTGTTTTTTGTCTCTTGGTATCCTTAATACTTTAAGCTGCCAATTAAAAAGGGAAGATTAGAGTTTAAGTTGGCCCTGCTACTCTTGTTTGTATTGCAAAATGCAAACAGCTCCCTCCGCCTCCAGGTTAAGTTCATGGCTCCACAGTGATGGACGCTGCACCACTGGGCAATGGCAAAGGAGAGGAGAGACTTTTCCCCTGTTCTGCAGATGGGGAACTCCAATGTTAATGCTCAACTTGCATTCTTTTAGCTGAAAGGAGTTGCCAACTTTTGCTGATTTTGGCCAATGGGCCAAATGAACCGTTGCACATCGAGGGGCTGGGTCCACATACCCTTAGTCCTCCTCTCTCAGTCGTGGGATTATTCAGCCTAGCTGCTGTTATGTATAGTCAATCCCTTCTTTGACCATTATCCTGATAGGGTTCTGTGTTTAATCGGATAATTCTTTATTTCTTTAAATCTTTAAATTCTATTTAAATCTATGTTTCACCCCTTCCATGACCAAGGCAGGAGGGGGCCATTTCAATTTCAAACTTAATAGTCCGATTCAGGCAAAACTGAGCTGCCAAAGCATGCTGCCAGAGTTTATTTCTGTTTTGACATGGATCATGTCTGAAAGTAATAAATACAGGGATAGTATCTTTACCACACTTGTAAAGGAAACTCTATGTAAAGGAAAGATTCTGCCTAACCATGTCCAGGATTGACTCCGCATGACTGGAAGTTGAGTGGAAAGTAGCTGTAGTATTACGTTTATCACTTAATACCTACCATCATGTCCAAGGTCAGTGTTTAGTCACCTTCTGCTGAGGTGAGCAATACGGGATGAAACTTGCTCCCTTTCCTCCGCTTTTCTCCAAAAGCTACCTCTTTTCTTTTCCTATGTTTAGTAAGTGTTGCAATAAAAAAGAAGTAACTGTTTCAAATGACTAATATGGTCAGATTATATCATTTCCTCTCCCCTTTTCTGAAAGGGAAACAGGAAGAAGGGCACTTGACCTTCCTCAAGTCTTTTAGAAACATTTTTATTATCTTCCTTTTTGTGGGGTTTTGACATGTTTTAAGACATTACAGATAATCATTAGAATTATTTCTGGTTGGACCAGAAATAATGGCACTTACCAATACCCTGTGCTAAAGATTGGTTCAGTAGGGTCATGTACGCTGCAAGCTGACTGGAGTAAATTAACTGAGTGAGACTTAAGAGAATATTTGAAGAAGTCAGTTTACGAGCATTATACAAAACAGTTGCTAAGTCCTGACTTTCATTGGCACAGCAGCTGTAAGGAAAGACACTTCAGCTAGCAGGGGTTGTCTCATGAAAAGCCTAAAATCTGATCTGTATCTAAGCCTCCTTAGATACGAAAGCTAGCAAATTAAATCCAATCCCTTTGCCAAATCTAAGGTCAGAAAAGTCTTAATTTTGCCACAGGTTAGTCTAGTAGTATTTTGAATTAACATAAAAATGAAAGCAACCTGTTACTGAAAACTTTCCATCAAATTGGTCCAGCTTCTTTGCCAAAAAGGCCCAGGAACGCATGATTTTTCTTCAGCTTCAATTCTTATGTTATAACGTTATGGAAACACTCAGTGCAGGGCTGAGTTGATCTACTTGGGTCAAGCACAAGCAGGAACCAAAACCAATCCACAGAGACATTATCCTAACTTTGGCTCTCTCTCTACTGCCTTGGATAAGTTTTTACTTCTCTGGACTTTTAATTTTCCCTACATAAAAGAGGAATAGTATGTGTTTACCTACTTTGTGGTGTGGGTGTTTAAAGCACTAATTATCATTTCTGCAGATCTCTTTCAATGTTACCCAAGCAGTATTGCTAAATACATTTTGAAACCATAGACATATGTGTGATTCACTATCTGGCCTGGCCAGTCTGGTAAGAAATTTATTCTCAATTATTTACAATCAAGGTTTTGCTTTGAGTGATACCATCAGGAGAATCTTGAAGACCCAAATAACAAGTAGTAAATGATTGACATATTTCCACAATAGACAAAAAGGCAGGAATGTAAAAAAAATTAGAAGACGCTTCTATTAGCTCACTGCTAATATCCTCTATACATTGCCATGCCCTAGATTAACTGAAACAATTAATAAATCTTTTAAAAGAAAAAGCCCCACCTTCATTCAGAAACACAGACTGTGTGGGAAGACACTGAGGGGCTGAAACGCTGTATTTCTGACAGATTTAACTGCCAGACTTGGAAATATCTGTTGAATCCTTCATAAATTCAAGACACCATTTGGGAATGAAATAGCTAAATGTGCTCACGTTTGCCCAAAATGTGTCTGAGTTGCTAATCCTCTGCTGTTAAAAAGGAGGAGGGATAAACCTGACATGTCAGGGCAGGAATCAAGCTCATAAGCCCAAACTATCTGACTAGCTGCACTTGCCTCTTCCTCCGGCTGTGCGTGGGAGTGAGTCAACTACCAGCCAAGATAGGGACATTGTCACTAGGAAGATCCTGCTCACATGTGAGCTTTGCCTCCGCACAACTGCCTTGAGCTACTTGGCTGTGGAAAGTTGAGCCCAGCTATCAAAGACATAACCAGAGAGCATTGGCACTTCATCTGACTCCCAGGTAGTCCTCAGGTAGTTCCAGAAAGGAAAAAAAATCTCAGTTGCAATCTCTAGTCTGACCTTTTGGTGATTTTCATTCATATAAATGACAGAAGAGACTTCAGAAATAGGAAACAAACCTAATCAGGAGAAAGGTGCTATTGCATGCTCCTCTTAGGACAGTGGACCAAATCCATCTTTGGTGCTAACTCCCTGCAAGTCAGAATAGCAGCTAAACTTGTCCAAGTGTGCAAATTTCCTTTTGGCAGTGTCTGTCCAACCCTCTAAATTTTGTCAGTGTAATTTGATCCTTTGTTTTGCTCAAGAGAATTTCCTCAAGTCCCCACACAGAAACTGTCTGGCATTGGCATATGAGCTGTCTCAGTTGCCCAGATTATCTCACCTCATCCTCTAAGGAGGCCAGAGGTGTTACTTTGTCCCACCAGAACCATAACTGGCCACCAAACATGAAAAAAAAATAAATTCTACATCTTCACAAAGTCTTTAGCAGGCCTGTTTGTTTTAAAACTCCTACTACTAGCTATTTGCAGTAAGGATCATGTCACTGGTGCTGGCCCCTAACCACTGTGATTACAGAATGAGCTGAAAAGGTTGAATTTGGAAACTGCTTAAGCTGACGCTTAAGACCAAGGTGTGCTCTTGCTAATAGCTCATGCTATTAGCTGCACTCTAGATTTAAGCACGTTACTCTAGGATAGCAAACAACCACTTTGAAAGAGAAGACCAGGATCTGGCTGCTATTAGGCCAATGGTGTCTGGTATAACAAATACATGCCGTTGTCCATGTAAACAATCAGGTGATGTCTCCTCATAGGTTGAGTCATGCATGAGTCCTGACTACTGCATGAGTCCCAATTCATTGTACTGCCTCAAAAAAGCATGGTACAGCCTCCGAACACTGATAATTGTGTAACAACTTGTCTTCATTTTTGCTTTGAACTCACAGCAAACAAAGGGGCCAGTTCTGCACTGAGGAGAAGAAATTAAGACAACTGTAATTTTACACCACGTTTCTGGACCACACTCAGATTTCATAGTTTTAAGGTTGACTACCAGCTGCTACTCAAATTCATTCTTCTTCAGAGAGCTATCATGGCATTGCACAACTCTCCTCCCTGCTCACTTTCTACATTAGCTTTTGCAAATAGGATGGCAGCCCTGTGCTGTGGATGCAAACCTAACAATCCATGGCCGCTTATATTCCCTTTACAGAAAAAAAATCTACTGCTGGTATAGTATGATCTACTGAACCTTAAAGGTCTTGAAGTGATTCTCCCTTGCATTTTCTTGTGCTGAGAAAGTGGAGAAGAGCACTTACTGTGTTTGTGAGGCTGGACTGTGCTCATCTGTAAACAGAACACTTAAAGTTGCTGATCATTTTCATTTAATACAAAGAGCTTTATCTGGGGGAATCAACAAGAACATACAATTAGCTTGCCTTAAAAACACGCTGTTTGGGGTTTTGCTGTTTGGTCTTTCTCTAACAGGTCACCAGGACTGGAACAAAAAGAAATTATTGAAGAAGCTTGTTCTGCTTGTTACTTACTGTACCAACGCACACTGATCTGCTACACAAACTGCAATGAGACCCAAGGATGAGGAATTTGTCCTTGTCAGGGGTGAAAGGATCCTTCATGACATAGCTTTCTTCCAAAAGCCTGTAAGAGAATAATTTCAGGCTTTTAAGGGCAGATTTCACAGTATGGGAGAGTTGAAATGGGGAAATTGTGGGGGCTGTAAAGGTATCAGCCCTTTCTACTTGATTTGCTCAGCCTAGTGTTGTACATGAGGCAATGTAGCAGCTATGCTGCTCCCTTCCTCTTCAAAACTGCCCCAAATTGGGGCTGCCTTCAGTCCTATATTGCACTTTCTATCTTCCAAAATTAGGGCAACTGCTGATCATCTCAACGTTGTCTTACTAGGCTTTTCTCAGTGCTCTACCTTAAAGTATTTTTTATCTTCCATTTTTATGACAGGCACTCCTTCACATGGCCAACTTCAGTATCTCGTCAAGTTATGATTTCAATTGCACAGCTTTTCATTAGAAGTTCTCTTCCAAAGCTGTGTGCATGTGATTATAAAATAATAAGGTTTTACTGCTCTTAGTTATGTCACTGCTGTAAAGCTAAGGTTCCCACCTCTTGCAAGCAAGAGCTACTAGCACAGAATATTACAATGACCTGAAATATGCTTACTTTATGCCAGAGACTGTACTGTTTGCTTCAGGGTATTAAGGGAGTGCATTTATTAATAATTTGGCAACCTGCTTGGGAAAGACTAAGGCCTTATTCTTCCTGGGAGCTCCAGGCAAAATATTACAGAAGGCAGTTGGGCGTCTGCCTGCACAGGGCACCCTGCAAGGCTGGCTTATTCTTGGACTTATAGCAAACTTGGATTCTGTAGTAATATGGAATACAATACATATTTAAAAGGTATTATGTTAACTCATACTGCCTTCTCCTTCTCTACATACATACACACACACACACACATATGTGTGCATCTGTGAGTGTATTCTTTTTTCCTTTTCCTCTCTACTCAAACAAAAAAATGGTATGGCTCAAGCCTTCCACTGTTAGGAAAGATCAGGCATCTCAACATGGCAGATCACCTTGAACATGGCAGATCACCTTGTCAACAAGTCTCCTAGTGTACAAAGACTGGATTACCTTTGCAAAGCTCCCCTTGCAAGATTCACATTCTTAATGTAGTCATCATCAGTGCAGAGACCTGGCATTCAAGCCAGGTACAAGCCTTCATGTCTGGCATATGTTTCCTGCATTTAGGACATGTGAGTACACCAGAAAGTAAGCCAGTAAAGATAGTATGTAAAGCTATTTCTTATATGCATGTACAGAAGTGTTATGCTTCAGCATTATTCTTTTGCTTTTTGAATTTCAGCAATCCAAATAAAGCTGAGATGTTAACACTAAGCTTGGATAACCTAAAGTTAAGATTCATGTTCAGCTTTGATTCAGACTCTTTACGAATGGACCTGATCAAGGGTGGGCCATCGCTCTGCCGACTAGAAGAGGGAAAACCAGTAGCACCGTGGGATTTGGAATGATAAAAGTACAGCTGCCCAAGGAAAACAGATCTGATCTCAGCCCAAGCAGGTGGTGATCAACAGCTGTTTCCATTATATAAGAAACTGAGCAGTCTTAGTAAGGTGAAATGCTGAGTACATGTCTGACTTCCAGTTCCAGTGAGTTCCTGACCATGTTTGTCTGATGGGTTCGTTGACTGGGACAGCCTCAACAGAGCTACTCGTACATTTAAAGCTAAGTGCTTTGTTTTATGGGGAGTTTAATGTCTGCAGACAAAGTCGTAACTACATAGTTTCTGGTCAAACTATCCCTACTTGGCAGAGATGGAAAAGGCTTCAGTCCCTGGAAATGTAAATATGTACTAAATTTCCACACACTTTAATGTCATACAATATGCCAAAGAATTGTCTAATTTATGCAAAAAAGCATTGCTGTTCAAAATTCCATGTCATGTCAAACAGCTCTTAAAAAGTGTTTTTACCATATGTATTTAATTCATGCTCTGTTTACGTGTTGCCCAGCTGACACAGCTGTGAGGAAAGGGCTATTCCCAGAAACACTAGGCTGACAGTCAACAGTATTCTAGTAAAAAAATTATGGTATAAGTAAATAGTAGGGTGGCCAGTGGGGTCAGGAAATAGGTTAAATACAAATCTTTGCAGGGTATTAAAGCAGGTCGGGAAAGTTGATTTTTGTCTTTGCTATCAATGCTGACAATTTTTAACATTTCTCCCCTTTGGAAAAAGAAGGTCACTTTAAGTACCAAACCTCATATTCAGGGGCAATGTGGCATGTTATTGGGTTCATGCGGTGCACATCATTCCACAGTACAAGGCTTCCAATGCTCATAGCATGAATGAAGTCTGTAATACGAACGACTGTACTTACACAATAGAGCGTGTGTTTGGTGGCTTCTGCCCATAGTATGTATATGGAGCTGTTAAGCCACATAGCTCACACTTGAACTCTCCTGTAGGCTGAGCTTCTTTGGGAGCATCCATCTTTAAGCTACCTACAAGAAAGACAAAAATCTTTTAGCTCCAAAATGCAGTACTGGGAACATGCCGGCAAGAAGATTAAACTGATGTGGGACATCCGGCTATGCAAATTAAAATCCAATGGAAAATTGACTATTGCAAACCTTGATTAGTAAATCTTTTCCCCCAAATCAAGTTGGTTTCCCATGTCCCAGTTAAATTTCAAAATTCCTTAGAGAGGTTTAGAAATTGCAGCCTAGGAGCCTAACTATAAAAGTTCACCTATTAATTTAGAACTTGATCCATAAAAGAATTTAGGTAACAAAAGTATATGGCTGTGACTGGAAAACCCTTTGCTCAACTGAGGCCTATGCTCCTTAGGTGCTTCCCAGGAAACGACTCCTTTTCTGCTGTGCAGAATCCCAATCCAGTCCTGCAATGCCTGTCTCCTCCCACAAACTGCAAATGGAGCTGTGAAAGGGTTTGGGACCCTGCTCAGGAGGCAGGTACCAGAAAGGTAGGTGTTGCAATGATTTACTATGTCTTTTTCTTTGCTTCTGGTTCACCTTTGAATAGGGTTTTGGGACCTTAACCCTGGCTCCCTGTTCTTATCTGGCTTCCTATGGAAATGAGGCTGATGTAATCACCCTGTGCCTAGATAGAGTGTTGGCCCATTCAAGCCACACAGGACAGAGGAGGAGGTACCTTCAAAAAAGTTTAGGTCCTATAACTTTTATGAAAATAGGCAGAAGAGGCAGACTGCTTTAGCCTCATGGAAGTCACCCATATATTTCTATAAATGAGAGAATCTGCATATAGGAAAGCTATTGTTCATCTGTCCGAAAGATTTCAGACACCCGTTACAAAGGTGTAGCTATCAGTCACGAGATATAAAACATAGGAAGCTGTGCTTCATCAGCTTTGGTGCTTACAAGATGACTTGCTTAAAATCTTGGCCATTGATTTACATTTGGGAGCTTATCCTTCACTGATACCACTTTAGTTGAGAGTCACACCCTGCAGTTTTCAAAAAGCATGGTGTGGCAAGTATGCTTTTAGGACTGATTTTGGTACGTATGCATGATCAGATCAAACACAGCTAACCATGTGCATGCCCAAAATCGCACCAATTCATGAATGAAATGTGATTGCTTGTTTGCAAACTGGATATCTTTGCTCACCTGCACCATTTTCTTGAACAGACACATTCACCTTGCAGTTACCAAGAAAACTCGAGCTTTTAGCTAAAAGCCCTCAGACTTTTCATGGCACGCAGTTTTCTGTTGCAAACCTGTCCGCTTTTTTAAGTGAAGCAGAGCTGGCATCAAGCTGTTAGGAAGGTGAGCACCAGGAACTCTGATTTGGGCAATATCTCAGCAGTTAGGTTGTGTGTGCTCACAGTTGAGCAGACATACAGCCTGCCAAAGGACAGTAGGTCATTCCCACTCTTTTAGCTTTGCAGCCATACCCTTCCCCTGCAGAGCTGATTCAGTTCACTAAGGCCATGTCTCTATGTTTTAGCTCAGCTCAGGGGTTTTCTTTGGGAACAAATTGCCTGACTGCATTGTGAAGCAGTCTTAAAGCACATAAACCGGACAGTTTCAGATGAAACTAAACTGAGAGATGTGCTCCAGAAGCACACCTAATACACTCCAACCTGAATGCCCAGATAACGGCCATTCAGCCTACAGGCTAGGACCACAGGTAGTCTGAAACAGCCTGAAACGTAGAGAGTGGGCAGCTGGTATCCAACATCAAAGTTCTTGGTCTATGGTTTCACTCTTACTGCATCAGACTAGTTAATAATGTGGTAACAAATAAAAGAACTACCTTTTTTTTTCCCCCAGCGTCTTTCTTTTGTTTTAGGAAACTAAATTGGCTTGCAGAGGAGTCCAACAACTGCTAACAGGAGTACAAGGTAAGAGGCAAAACTGCACAGCCAGGAGAAAGGGAGGGCTGAGATGAGGGACCTGTATTTCCCTCTTTCAATGACAGTAAGCTGCTATTTCTGCTCACTCTGTGTGGTGAAACTGAATCCTTAAGAGACATATGCTGCTAAGGTGAATTAGGGGCAAGGTGAAGCAGAGCTGTGACTACTTGTCTTCTAATATTCCAGAAGAACAGGGAGCCCCAAGATCCTCAGAGGTTACAGAGGCTTCGTAACAGACACACAGTTCAGAAAACCCTAGCCTGTTAAATCCTGAAACTTAATTTTGGGAATAATCTCCCTGACCCCATTATTCCTTCAACACCAGCATTTCCACTGCCGTTCCTGGCATTTTAGTAGTACAGGGAGTTCTTCAAATGTAACACAAATGGGGCTGGGTACTGGTTTAATAAATAAATCCAACTCGTGAATACCTTAGGCAACTACATTTTTTCGGAAGTGATGTAACCCTTGGATATCACGTATTTTCCCTACCTCACAGGGATGCTTGAGAGAATTTAATTAAGTAAAGTGCTTTCAGATTTTTCAGTTAGATATAAGGCATGCTATCTGTTTCTTCCTGTATATTAAAACTGGGATTCTTCAAACTATACACAAACTCAACTAAGAAGTCTGCTTTTTGAACCCTGCATTTTAGGTTTACCAGGTAAGTCCCCCAAACATACCTAAATTTACCTTTTCTGTAGGTAGTCAGTAGCAGTACCAAGACACCCACCTGTCTGAATGTATGCAAATTTTTGTAATCAACTTTTTTTAAAAAGGGGAAATAATTAACCCCACGAAGGTAGAGTATGGAAAGTCACTTGAATCAAATACAGAAGATCATCATGGTGATCGTTTCTCTAAAATAAAGCAAAACACTAAGAACAACAACAACAAAAAAGAGTATTTATGGCAGTGAGGATCATAGACTTTGGAATGAATGTGTCCTGATTCCAAGTCAAAATAACAGCCCTGGGGTCAGAGCTGAAGTATGTTAGATATAGAAACACCTGCTCTCTTATAGACCATTGGCATGTAGAACAGAATCTGTTCAGTGACTACCACTGGGAAGGAATGGTATCTATGTACAAACAGATTTTTGGCTATGCCAGTTGAAAAGCATATGATCCTGCCTGCAAGGCACAGATAAATTTATGATGCTTTCCATTCTACTCCCAGCTTTACAAGTCACTGGTATCAGCTGTACCACGTTTTATTTCACTGGGAACATCATTTGTCCTGAAAGCTTGTCTACACAGCAGCACTTGGGAAAGTTAGGGTCACTAACTCAAGGTATGAATTAATACACATGCAGATTTCAGGGTGAATGCTCCCATTCAGAAGTAAAGTTTGCTATATTACAAAATAAAGCCATTTTCCTTCTGAAGAAAGAAATGTAATGGCAGATGTAATAACTTTTAGTTTATGCATGTGCTTCACACCTTTAGACTAAACCACCAAGGAGACAAGTCCTAAGATGCACTCTCTCACAAAGCTTCTAGTACTTCCAAAAAGCTCGTGTGCAATTAAAGAACTGTATCTTTATGTCAGATAGCAAGTGCACAGAAGCAATTCTGGGATAAAACCACAGTCGAGACAGACATTCGTTTATCACAAAGTAAGCTTGTTGGTTTGGCCCTATACACCATCTTAGCAAGATGCCTGATATGACAGCTATGACAAGGCGTCTGTCTCCCCTCCAAGCAGACATACAGAGCATGAGTGAGAACTCGTTTCTCTCTAGCATACCAACAGGATGAAGGATCTCTTGAGGAGATAAAAGTCTAGGGCACTAACCCCTTCGTAATCATGACAGGCAAATTTGTAACCTCACGTGACTCAAATCATCACCAGTGCTAACACTGGCTTTTTCTCTTTTCCTTGAAAATTTTTGAAGCAGCACCATCCAGTAACACGTCAAATATCTGGCTGGCTGGTATGTACTGAAGAAGTCTTTTAGAACAGCTTGTTTAGAACTGAATTCTGCCCAAGCGTTTGCCATTTTGGCTGGAAGCCGCAAGGTACTTAAACAAATACTTACTTCAAGCACATGCATAGCTCTTCTGAAAAGAACATGGCTACCCACACATGCTTGATTATGAAGCAAACACTGAACTAGCACAGCACAAACCTGCCAAGTCAAGCCCAGAATGCTGCAGGACGTGTCTGAGGTTGGCCCACGTGTCATGGCGAAAGGTAAAGCACAGATTTGAATGCCACACTAAGGAAACAACTGCAGTAAAAGAAAGGCACAGGTTAGATAGCAGTGTTATAAGAGTGCTTCTCCATGCTGTGACTGATACATGATATGGATGTGGGGAAATGGCTCTCAGTGCAGTTCTCTAGGGACTCCTAAAAACTTCAGGGCAGTTCTGCTCGGAGCATTCTGCTAACAGGCCTGGAAGGCATGCCAGAAATAATAAATCACCATTAAATTGTCAGGGTCAGTGGCAAAGTAGTGGCACAGATAAGTAATCTGATTTTCTTTGCTTCAAACCTCATTAGCACAAGTCTTTACAATGCATAGGTTAAGCCCCTCTTAATACTCCACAGGAGACTCATGTATTTCTGAGTCACTGATAAACTAGAGAAACTATACAAGAAACACACTGCCTACAAACAGATGTAGACTTTGATTTGAACGGGTGTCAGATAAAACCAACATTGACATACCTTTAATCCTCTCCAATTAAACCCTTGTTTCTTTTTCCTGCCAAGATTTTCCTGCAGTATCCACTGCTGATGACGATGACCTATTAAAATATTCACAGCTTGATTCTCTATGGGAAGGAGTGCTCTCTAATAGAAGGGTAGAAGCCACTGAGTTCATAGCCTGGTAAATGCCAAGTTATCTTGCAGTGTTTGGTGTGATATAAATTTAAATACACTTCAGCACCAGGAATGCACTCACCTCCTTCACAAAAATGATCTGTTGCCTAATTGCTCAGGTGATAGATGAAACGGCAGAACCTTCTTACTTGCTAGTTAATCCCCAGGTGAACAACTCTCCCTCCAGTTCCTTCATGTTATTGCCTTGAAGGCATGTTTAGGTCACCTGTTGGCTGCCTCCCTGCTCTTCCTTTGAGGTGACTTACCTTGCGTTCAGTGTAACAAATTAGCCTGGGAATGCAATTTCACCAAGCGTGGCCATTTGGAACTTTTACCCTTATTACCTCTCCCAAAGAGCACTTGATTGAATTAAACCTTGACTTGTTGCAGAAACAAGTCCCCCCTGAAGGCCATGGGGATTGTGCTAGTATTGCTATGCTCTCTCTGCTCTGAAGGAACTGAGATCACTGGAGCACACAGGCTTCCCTCTAGATATGGGTCATACAGCAGGCCCCAAGCCCTGCTTTTTAACAACAGCTTGTGTGGACTCCCTGTGCCTGGATGATAAACAGCCTAGGTAGTCATAGATGTGAAGGTGAGCATGTTTTTTGAACAGTTGTAGGGAATGTTTGAACAGGGTGTGTCAGCAGAAAGAGAGATGAGCAAATCAAACCCCTTCCTTAGGTAAAAAGACTTTACGAACACAAGATGAATCCCAAAAAGGCATCTATTTGTGCATGATTTAACAAAGCTGAGAAACCAACACTTTAAAAATCTAGCCCAAATACTCCTTACTTGAATATGGCAGGCAGCTAGCTCTGAATTAGACAGCATTTAATAAAGAATAATATCAAATTAGGTGAGAATTTAACAGCTTCACACAGGAATGCTGCAACAAGGCACTGATTAACCGGTATATACCACTGTCCTCTAGTGGACACATCAGCACTGTACAGTCCCGGTGACTGGCAGCATCAAAGCTACTAGCTGCGGGGAATTTCATTTCAGCACCTCAGCTGTTTAGAGTGACTCAGTTGTAAAAGCTGTAAAAGTTGTAAAAAGTTGTAAAAGTTGTAAAAGTGGATCACACAGCAAGAGTGAATGATAGAATAAAATAAAAGCAAGTTGCCCAAGCATTTATGGTAGAGACCATCTCCACCTCTGGTTGCAGAGGCACAGCTAATGGTGGATCTCGTTGCTGTGTAACAGAACAAACAATCCTGACAGAGGGAGAACTACAGCGTCACTAGTTCTTCCTTTCCTTCCCCCCCAAAATTAATCTACAGTCATATCTGGTTTTCTGCTCAATCCCCCTCATTCCTGTTTCTTCTTCTCTTCCAATGGCCTTTCCTAAGCAGAGCACAAAGCTTATCACATCATCATCCATGATGCCATTTTAACATTCTATAGGTAAAATGGCCTAGAAATTAAAGGAAGGTAAAGCAAGCTTGTTGCTCTTCTCACAGCACAGTTACAGGGACTTACTGGAGAGGAGGTAACACAGGAGATGCAAACACTGAAGTGTTCACTGAAGTGAACATCAGTTTTGGATTACAGTTATTTCTTGCCAAAAAGAATGGACAGAAAACAGACCTTGAGGTCTGATTTAATTAAATCTCCCTTCTGGTATAGCCACAATAAACATGCTATGGCCATAGGTTACCCCCTGCCCTGAACTGATTTTGTCTTCCTTCCAAACTATAGCTCCCTATTATAGCTTTGTTAGATTAATATCCATAGTGAAGAAGAATAAAACGGTAAGACTCTATTAATACGTAAGTGATGATGATTCCTTTAAAGTTGTCCTTTAAGAAAAGTTATGGAGGGCCACACGTACCACTGAAAATAGCTTGGTTAAGCACAATCTAAACTTAGTGCAACACTTTCCAACAGAGTCTAAAAATAGGAACACCAAGATTTTGTGGAAATACACGAGGAGAGGCTAACAGTGTTTAGGGAAATAAGACACTGCAACTTGACATACTCCTGAAAGAAATAAATATAGCTTCAGTGATCTATCTCCCTACAGAAAGCAAAGTTGGAACTGTAAGGAAATACTCAGCCCCCACTATGTGGGGTTGCATGTTATAATGTGCTTGCTGTGACAGCCAGTACCCACTTTCCCCTGTGACCAGCGAGATGTTCAGCTTTAATATACTTGGGGAAGAGAATTCTTTGAAGTAAAATGTGACCGAGGCTCTCAGTTTGTTGGGACTGAGCTCAAGTTGAGGACTGCATAATGAAGTAAAGCAAAACCTTCAAAAAGAAAACACAAAACTACCAGAGGGGTGGGGAAGATACGGGGTGAAGAGTGCCAGCTTCCAAGAAAACCTGAGAATAAAGACCTGTACCTACTATACATATACTTTGTCATGCACATAGCCCTACACACCTTCTTACAGGCATGCCCATTTCCTCCAGAAGACACGTTCCTCAAGTTTTGTCATCCCAGCTATTGTGAACAGTGAGCATGAGAAAACACCAGAGAGAGGTATTTCCAGCGTGTTTGATAAAGCAAAGAAGTCCACTGTCGCTCAACCCTTAGAAAGTTTTATTTTCCAGGGCACTTGCTGGGAGTTCTGCCACAAGAATTTACAAATAGGTGCCTTGTTTCACACCTTCACACAAAGGTCATTTCAGTTTTGCCCCTTTGATTACAGTGGAAATTAGTCCTCCAGTCTAGCGGCTTCAAGACTTCCTGACTTACACATATGGTAAATTCCTGTTTTCTAGCCATGTAGCAATATGAAATATGCTATGTGAATTCAGCCAGGCACAAACACCATGAATTTTTAGCATGTTTTCAGGTTAGTCTGTTTGCTCCTCTCAGAAAGACTTTGCTTCCCAACCAATACTTGGATTACTTTGCCTAAAAAACATGCAGGTACTAAGGCTGCACTTACTTCTTTCAACACCTGATATTCTTGTCAAATAGGTATCAGGGAACACATACAAGAACCGCTTCCGTAATTTTCTGTAGGACACACAGAAATGATACTTATTCTTAAACAGTTGGAGACATATTTTATCATAGACAGCCAGGCCATTTATTTTGTGCATGCTCTGTGGTCCACACAGTCTGTTCCCCAGATCATGTGTGTTTATGCTCTTCCCCTCCAGAAGTTATTTTGGACAAATTTACTGCTGTGTTCATCACAGGCAAAACAGGAGGAAGGTGTGACAAATTTCATCATGGGTGGCGATGTGTGGATCCTAGAATTCACTATAACCAGAGTGGACTGCTCCTACTGGGTCATACGCTAGGAGGGCAGGCATGCAAAATCTTTGCAGTTCTGCCTTTTTGCCTAAGAAGCTCACAATCCAGTGAGAATTAGCAGCATCCTCAATATGTCACAGATACTTAAGTAACTTTCCTTTGGCTTCAGATCTCTGCCTGTTCAGCAAGCATAGATAGGTCTGACTAAGAACTCACTGAGGTCCAAGAGGAAAGTGTGGACTGCAGAGTGGAGCTAATTAAGCAGCAGAATGATGGGGTCTTGATAGAAATTTTATATGCTGTATGTTTATGTTAAGTTTTTAAAAGTACTGGCCATAGCTATAGATAGATAAGGCTTAAGAATGCTGTGATGTTTGTTACAGATTTAAATGCATGTTTCCTTTTTGCACATATGCGTACCTCTGAGTGTGGTTATTAATAATAACTTTACTCAGTGTTAGGAAAGTTATGACAAAATAAATGAACAGGTAGGGAAAAAGGTTTAGTGGTAAATTATTATGGTATGTAGGTAGAAGGAGACTTTATAGGAGGCAGCACGGTTCATGCGTTAGATGGCCAGTAAAAAAGAAAACAGGAAGAGCAGGTGAAAAATGCTTTCACCAGGCATTGAGAAAAGGAACATAACAAAACATTCACTGACCCTCTCTTGCTTTATCCTGGCCCAGAGCAAAAAACAAAAAAACCCCAAACTGTTGCAATCACATAGATAACTAATTTCTTTCTTAATCCAAATCTCAGGTTTGCGCTTATCTATTGGGAGTTTTGGGGCTCTTCACAGCTTTTTGGGTTTATTGATTTTTGTGCCAGTAAAAGCACTGCTTTAGCAAACAGGCCAGTGCAAAGGTAATGTACAAGCTAGAAAGTTTAGCATGTCAACAAGCCTGGGGAGCAAATCCCCATACCAAAACAGGTTAACAGCGGAATCCAAATCTTTTCCTACCATTATCATCAAATAAAACTCTTCTTTGGTCAGAACACCTCCAAGCAACCTGCATCTGTGCAGAGTAAAACTTTCATGGCATCCTCCACTGTTCTTGATGCAACCTTGTCATATTTGTAGATGTACATCTTGACTCTATTTGAGGCAAGACATAAAGTGAGGCAAAATAAGAAGTAATGTTCTTGTTATAACCACTACTTTGCCTGGCAGACTTCTCCCTTTACGTGGTAAATTAAGGCATGAGGAAAACAACATTTTTGACATGGACTCCTGGACTATGAAGGTCTTAAATTTTGTCTATATAAAACATACCATTTTAATTGTAAGGGTATAGTTAAAGTAGTGTAATATTTTAATGTAGAATTAGTTATACTGACCAAAAGGGGTTCCTATCAATACAACTTTTAAACTATACCAATTAAGGGAAATCAATCAGCATATGGTATCTTTGCACTGGTATACTTCTACTGGTCCCTCCAAGGTGGTATGTTGGTAATATTACAGCAGGAGAAAAATCCTAACTGAAAAAAAAATTAACCAATGCACAAACCTGCAAGTACTGGTATAACTAACTACTAGTACATAAATCCAATTCTTTGACTCATAGATGCCTAGAGGTGGAAGACAGCTCAAGAGATTATTTAGTCCATCACACCCAAGGCACAACTGACTTTATTTTGATGGCATTTTGCAGTGTTTTTAAAGACTCTCCTACCAGCCCAAGTGCCTTAGAGACAAGTAACAGGTCAGCGAGCAAGTCTGGATTACGTGTGAAGGAAAGCCACATGATTAATCTCTCTCCTTAAGCAGAGAGACCATTTCTAGTATCACTGAGATATGGAGGTATTTATTGGGGTTCTCAGAGCAGATTCAGAAAGAAACTGTGGTACCCCCCCTCTCAAACATCTTGCAAACTTCCTACCTCCTCATTTTTCAAGGGGAATTGAGTACCTGATTGTTTCCACGGCTCTACGGTCCTCTAAGTCCAAAGCTGTGATCCCAAAACCACCTTGTTCGGGTGCAACCTCACACTGGAAATGCTTACATATCACAGGAAATAATGGTTTCCCCTAACTTCTCTAGGCTCCTTAAAGCTCATTCTTTGTGTATGTCCAAAAGCAGGGCCCTCACACAGCTCTGAACTTCCCTGGAATCCTCTCCACAGTCCCCTTCAAGGCTGCATCCTGTAGCTCCAACTCCCAAAGTTCCTCATAAAAAACGATATGTGGCCACTACATTCTATTAAACAAAGAATATACGTTATACTAAAATCCTTGCGTAGGGGAAAAAAAAAATTAGAATCAAGCTTTGGATCTGGATCCAGAATCAGTGCCTCCTGTTACACAGTCACCTCGGTCACCAGGCTACTCCCAGGAGGCTCATGCTCTCTCTTATCTAGCCTCTTCTCACATTTGCTTCTGCAGTTTGAAGGGGTCCCTCCACTCAGTGTAGCTTATGCTCTAGTGAGCCAGGCGCTCTGGAGGTGGAAAGCGTAGATTTGAAACCTTTCCCGCTCCAAGCAAAGCAGGGGTTTGAACACTGCTCTCCCACCTCTGCAGCGAGGCTTCGTCTACTCGCCGTCTTCTGTGATGCAGAAGCCCTGCGCTCTGCCCTCGCAGCAACAGATGAGCCAGTCTGGGTCCTGTCCTAAGGAGGCCTATCGCCACCCGTCTTCCAGAGATGGATCCGGCTGGTAAGGAGAAAAAGAAAAACCTTTTTCAGATCCCAGACACGCTGTCTGCTGAAGAGAGATTAAAGATTCATTCATGCCCATACCCCTTTATTTGTAATAATACTATCTAATAATAAATCTGTCAGCGGGAACTGTTCCCGGGGAGCTCGGGTTTCCCGCGCTGCCCCGACACTGGGGCCTGGTTGCCAGGCAGCCCTCAGCCCTTCTCTTCATATTTGGGGGGGGGGGGGGGGGGGGGGGAGGCCACGCCTGGTTCAGCCAGGGCCACACAATTTCTGCCCACCCGAACTGCGCAGCACCCACCAGGGCCGCCGCGGCCACCACCCACGCGTGGCGACAGGCCACTTCCTGGTTTCCCGCGCTGACGCTGCGGCGTCAGGGCCCAGCGCCGCTCCTCCTTAAAGGGCCAGCGCCGCAGGACGCCGAGGGCCGCGCCGCGCGCCGACGGCAGGTGGCGCTGTGCGCCTGCGCGGTGTCCCGCCCGCCGCCTCCCTCGGCGCGTCGGTGGTTTCCCGGGGAGGTGAGGGGCCTGCCCGGGCAGCTGCCGGGCGCCGCCCCGGTGGGCCCCGCATGGCCGTGCGGGACGGGCCGATCCCGAAGGTCCCTGGAGTTCAAGGGGGAAGGTGTTTTGGCTTTGGAAACGGCAGGTCGTGCCGGGCCGCGCCCAGTGCCGCGAGGAGCACGTGGCAGAGGGGTGGTGGGTGACACCATCCCTCAGGCCTAACGCTCCCCATAAACTCATGGCATTGCGAAGAGCATGCGAGATTTAAAAAAAAAAAAAATATTCTGTGGTCTGTTTGTATTAAAAGTGAGCCGCCTGGAGGATGCCCCCAGCTTTATGAATAAGAAATAGAGGTTTTGACCAAGTTGACCAGTCTTCCCTCACAGGGGGTCACGTAGTGACCTCTGTGCAGGTACAGTCTTACAATACAGAGGTCTACTACCCTCCCACCCGGCTATATAACGGGATTTTATAGTCCACGGTTAATGCCTTCCAAAGGGACACTGTAACAAAGCCTTCTGCATACAAATGCAATGCAGCGTTGTGAAGGTTTATTTTTAATTGCTGGGTTGCACCCTCCTAACTTGTCCTGTCTTTTTTTATTCCTCATGCTCTGAGTAGGAAGGATTTATCAGCGTTTTCAGAGCTCAAGCCACTTGTGCTCTTACATTAGCATGTGCTCAGCCAGAGGCGAGAGTCCTGCTCAGACTCCTGGGTGAAGTCCTTCTGCATCACCTCTGTGAAATGGGCATCAGTTCCTGTGTGTACTGGCTCTGGCTGGCATGGAGTTAGTAATGCCATGAGATATAAGGTCATGCTTAGCAAGAAAACTGGAGCAAGGGAAGTTTTTTGAAAGTAACTTTTACTCAAAGACTGGCTGGGCATCCATCTGCAGGTGGTGAGTGACTGCTTTTGCATCACTTGTGGTTTTGGGGTTTTCTCCCCTTCGCTTCTTAAACTGTCCTTATCTCGACCCACAAGTTTTTTTCCCACTTTTGGCCTTCGATTCCCTCCCCATGCTGCTGGGAGGGGAGTGAGCGAGGAGCTGGGTGGGGGCTTACCTGCCAGCTGGGGTCAACCCACCACACTATGACAGCCAAGAACCACTGAAATTGATGCAAAATAGTCTGGAGAAAATCTGAGCACAATCACTCATAAGGGGTTGAATGTTAAAAAATCCTTAGAAGTAAATTATTTATTTATGAACATTTATTTGAAATGCAAGTATTACAGAATAAAGGTCATCTTGAATACAAAATCTTTCCTTTCTCATATGACAAGATAAACCATTTTTTTTCCATTTATTTTTCTGTTCTTGAGCCCTAAATGTCGCTGATGTCTTCTCTCAAGCTGCCCATAGAGTACACTGTGAAAAAGGTCAGGCTCACTGGTTTTGGATGTTTTACAGATCAGAAGATAAAATATCCTCCTGAGCCTTTGCAATACAAAAGTAACTGCTTGTGCTTCATCAGATGGTTCTTCATATACGGGTTGTTTCATATCTCCATAGGCAGACATAATAACAGCTTGGAAGAGATTGATCAAGACACAGATCATCACCAACATGAAAGAGGCTAGGAAAAGACCACCCAGCAACCTGTTGGATGAAAATGCGGTATCTCTGAAAGCTGAGACACAGTAAGAGAATATAGTCTGAGCTGAGTGAATCATGTTATTGTAATTCCATTCATGCTGCCCAAACACAAGGTAGCCAAAAGTCATAAATACAAAGAAGTACACCACCACCACAAGGGCCATTGAGGAGATTCCAGGAAGGGCTGCCATGATCGATCTTTGTGCCAGGCGCACGCCATAAAAAAACTGAGAATATTTTAGAGTTTTCAAAACTACAAGAAATGCTAAAAAGCCCATAGTAATCCTTAAAATCTGATCTAAATGAGAAACTGCATGAAAATGAATGAAATCATTTGGGTGAAGTAAGTAAAACTTCACTATATCTGCTCCCACCTTAAACTTTATGATCTTTAAAAAAACAAAAAGAAGGAATGCTGATTTTAAGCCAAAGTTAATTATATTGGAAATGTTTTTAATATAATCTTTTTTTTCTTTGCCTATGATGTGAAGCTCATCTGCAATGTAAATGAACAGAAAGGCAAGAACAGTTACAAACACAAACATTTGAGCTTTAGTTTGCTGATGAAAAATGGGCAGTGCAAAAGAGTGTACTGACAAACTTGGTTTTATGATCCCAAAATGAGACATTTCAAATATGACTGAGATGGTGCAAAAGAGATCCGCATCTGAGTTAAATGTAGTTAGTTCAATGATCACAGCCCATGTCTTTTCATCAAGCCAGTTGCTCTGTTGTAGAGCATCCAGCCTTGTCGTTGAATTAAGTCTTCCTTCTTCAGGGAAAAAGTAAAGCGTGTATCCTGCTGGTCCATATGTGTGCAAATCTCCATATGAATAATACATCCACGGAGTTCTGTTTCGCTGGTAAGTGAACCCACTGTAACTGCTGGCATCCTTGGAAACAGACTGGTTGGCAACCTTTGTCCAAGTGCCAGCGTAGTCACCTTTCTCTGGGATGTCACTGCCATATTTGTGAAGACAGTGGCTTTTACTGATCACAAAGTTATTTACAAAGCTGTGAGGATGGAAACATTTTTTCTCCGTACCTTTAGCCCGCACTTGCCTCATCCTAGGCAAACCAATGATTTTGGACCAGCTGTTGGGAAGAAAGGTTGGCTGAATGTCATTGTGGATCAAAGGCAAGAACAAGTCTTTCACCCACACGTAGATATGTTCTAGCTTATCTACACTGGAGAGTTGTGGAGAGAATTGGTTATGGATAAATCGGTTGTAGTGGAAACTGTTGGTGTTCTCAGTGGAATAGGCAAAATTTAATAGCAGTGTTAAAAAGACAAGGTGACTGCTGAAACCTTTTGTGAAAATAAATGCCTTGACTTTAATTTTTGCCCTTTTCAGCATGTTTGCAATGTCATCAGCTTCTAAAGGCTTATACTGCTTGGTGCCTCTGACTTTAGCAAGTTTCAAGTGAATCTCTCTCCTCTCATCAGCACTCATCGTTTCTTTAGCCAACTTCATCTCAGAATACTTTTCCTGAGTTGACCATGTGATGTTTTCACAGTATTTTGGACGAATTGTACTCATAGCTGAGAAAAAACTGATTTTTAGAATTGAAAGGAGAAACACATTCTCAATAAAGGAGATTGCAGATGCTAAAAGCCACTCTAGTGAAGTCTGATAGCCATAAGACAAACCATATAACACAATGAAAAATGATGATAGCCCAGTGACAGCTATAACTAGTGCCCATGAGAGATAGATGCACCACCAATAAAAAACTACGTGCGGTCTCTTGCGAAAGGGCATGGAGGTAATGCTTAGTTTCCTTTCTTTCTGAAAGTTGCTCCCTTCTTCTGTGTAATTGTTACTAAAATTGGAATTTGATGGTGGCCTTCTCTGGCAGGCCTTAGCCATTGGAGGCGAATTTGTGGTTATCGTCTGCTCCTCTGTTCCAATTACATTTGCACCTCTTTCAGAAACTGTGCAATTACTCCAGTTTTGGGGAGCTCCCATGCTTCTTGTCTTTCTGGAACATGGCAGGCTCTGTGAGTTGCTGGGACCAGGAAGGTTCTCCAAAGGACTAATATTCCTCGATTGTGCTGAAGTTTCTGAAAGGTACAATTTTTGCAAATGTTCCTTCTGGTTCTTAAGATTTCCAGTCAGGAGGGGTGAACTCACTTTTGGGTCCGTCTGAGCCACACCACGAGGAGAAGGTTCCTTCTGGGAATACTTAAATAAGGCAATTATAATCATTTCCACAGGTATGGTAAGCAAAGCACATTCAATTCCTACTGTTATTGATCTCAAATACCTCAAGTGTATTGGAGATTCTTCATTCTTGTCAGCATTAAAGAACATAATGTTAACAAGCAAGTTTAACAATAATATTGCTAAACACGAAGACAACCTTTGGAGCCTGCTGAAAGTGCCAGTGAGAACATGAGCAAAAATTGAGAGCCACAGATGGCCCTCTGTCAGGCTGTTGGCAAGATTAATCAAAAAATAGTCGATTCTGGGCAGAGGTGTCTTGGGGTTTATGACAGAAAATGTCCTTTCTAATGAGTGATCGCCCTTGTCAAGAGAAAGCCATTTTCTGCACATAAAGAACCAGGTCTTCCTGGTGGACATATTCTCAACTTTGGCTCTGCTTAAGAACCAGCTTGGAGATGGGCCCTTGTTATTGTGCCAGACCCTGAAGGAACAAATGTCCCCCAAATCTTTCTTAGTAGTTAACAGAAAGCAATCAGTGCTTCCTTGTTGGAAAGATGGAAAATGTGGGTGCCGTAAACAATGGACGTCACTCGTGCCATTCTGGCCGATGAGCTGAAGAAAGACATCTGCTTTGGTTCCAGCTCCCCAGCGACTGCCTGTGTATAAAGTGACCAAAAAGCTCACTTTATCAAAGGGGTCGTTGTCTGGCAGAACTATAATCTTGCCTTTGCTGTCCCTGTCAGCCCTGTCTTTTCTCATGGCCCAGAGGGACAAAAGAAAGTATACAGCAAAAATAAAGACCACTGTTAAGAGGGTCACTGGGTTTTTAGGTATGTCTGCTATCAGGGTTTTTCCCAGATCTACTGTGTTGGGAGTAACTATTACTTTGGCTGCCAGGAACCTGATGTCAAACGTGGATGCATTTGACACAGTGTGGACTGACAGACTTCTGTGACGCCGCTTCATATTGCAGACACAGTGTACCCTTTGCCAGTCAGTCAAGGAGCCAAGCCTGCACGTGTCTTCTCTCCACAGGCTTCGAACTCCATCCAGAAATAAGCACTGATCACTAAAAACGTGTATGCTCACCAGTCTCTGGTTTTGGTACCTTATGACATAGGGTGTCAGCAAGACAATGGAGATGTTATGAGTGTCTGCATCGCTTCCTTGAGCTGTGGCTGTCAGCATTGACTCTGGGAGACAGATAATATAGGGAGCCTTAATGTTACAGTCAGTGCTAGCTGTCTCATTTTTGCGTGCGACTGTTGACATGTTGTGAAAAGCAGCAAACGAGGCTATGGGATGAGCATGAGTGACGTTGGTGCCTGTAAATACTAGCACCTTGAAAGTAACTTTTAATTTTGTCAGGATCTGGATGTATATGCTCTTGGTATTTCTGTTGACTTCAAAACTAAATCCTCCAGTTGTGTAAGCTTGTGTTTTATCGGGTCCCATTGCTAACTGAAAAGTTGAAGATTCCTTATCTTTCCTAGCAATAGTAATTTCTGCTCCTTCAGGCATGATCCCTAGTAGATCCCCATTAGCCTTGGTCTCTGCCATTTTGAACCCCAAGACCATTGTTGCAATTTCTGATGTGTAACCTAACCAAGGGAAGGGGTTCTCATCAAACTCAAAAAGGGCAGTGGAAATCACAGCATCCTGAGGCAATCCTGAATAATTTCCCTTTTTCAGTGATGGATAAAAGCAATTCCTGCAGGTGTTTCTGGTAGAGAAAGCATTTGCAATGTTCCAGGTTTCATCTTTCTTCAGAGTGATATTCCAGTGTTTTGTTTCCATTAGAGTTTCTGTTTCTCCAGGGACTTTGCCCTGAAAAACTATCTCTGTTAAATTTTCCATGATGGAGAAGACTTGTTTAACTCCACTTACATTGACATTCCTGCGATGCAGAAGAGCAGCTCTCAGGATGTTGGACAAGCATCTTAGTATTCCACTGGTCTGAATTTCTGCTTCCTCAGACCAATGGCTCTCGTTCCTCTGTATCTTCAGCACTCCTGTTACTTCTGTCAGTTTCTTAATGGCAAGGTCTTGTGATCTAATGTTCACTTCGTCAGCTTCCTCTGTGACTTGAGAAAGAGAAGCAACTACTTGGTTGATTTCCATTGTGCTCTCAACTGAAATATTCAGGGCTGTTTTAATCAGGCTTTCCCGAAACTGAGCCTTAGGGAGCTGGAGAGTTGGTGAGGCTTTAATATAGTTTAAGACTGAGGCTGCCAGATAAGCCAAATAACCTGCGCTAAAATAATCTCCAGTCTGGAGATAAGATGTCATCGGTGCGCTTAAACCGCTCACTGAGGCCAGCAGTTCATGAAACACAACAGCTAGTGGTCGACTGTTAACTGGGTTCCGTACGCGAACATATAAACTCACTTGGGTAAATGCTCCAAGAGAATCGCGGACTTGAACGTAAAGTGTCAAGGTGTACTTCTGAGAAGGCACTCCAACTGGGAGAAAAGATGGAGGAGTTTTAGGCTGATAACCAAAGTACAGAATTGTGCCAAATGTATTTTCCTCCACAGAAGTTATTTTGGTAGTTTTGGGTACATTGGAAGCTACTATCACTTTATATGTCAGAGGTAAATTGCTGTCAGAAAATCCACTGCATTGAACAACAAATTTTGTCAGGAAGGCTGTACCCCAATGTGGGTTGATGGTACACTTGCCAGCCCTAGGAGGAGAATTTACCTTAAATGCATGTCTGTAGATTGAGGACCTACCATCCCAGGTAGTTACTTTTAACAGAAGTATGTAGGATCGATGTGCAGTCTTTGTAAAAGTCAGAGCATGTATAGACAGGTAAGCCCCAGACCTCCCCGTTGAGGTTCTGGAAGACCAGTCAAAGCTAATTTCTGTAGAGTTTTCTGAAAAAAGGGACCAGTAGTAGACTGGCTGGCTGTTTGTTCTACAATTTAGGCATTTTCCAGACAAGGCAAATCTCTCTGTTGGAATTAGAGTGCTACCACAGTTTTCAAGGCATGCCACGTTCAGAAGGAGTGGGGAGCCGGGCTGCACATCTACAGTTTGGTCGGCATAACTCCTCCTTCTATCCTTCTGAATTGCTAGACGAAAGTAGTACACAGTGTTTCCTGGGAGGGATTCTGGTGGCATTGCTTGAACTGGACCTGAGGATGTTAACCATTTCAAATCCCTCTGGGCCGGATGGCATCTATTTCCTGGGCTGACTTTCATGTTTTTATAGTCTGACACGTCTTTAGTGCAGTACCAAGTAAATGTGATTCCCTTTAGTCCTTCCTGTGAATCAGGATCGTAGGATGCAGAGCCATCAAGAGTCCAATTATCAGAAAAACCCACTGTGCGGAACGTGCCTCCTGCAATATTTGCCACTAGATCGGTGCTCTCAATCTGAACATAAACTTTATCTGAGCCCCTGAGGACTGTTGTGGTCCTAATTGGGGTTATCGCAACAGTGAAATAAAACAGATACAACCCATAATCTAAAGTAAAACTGGGAACAGTTAAGTGTATCATTTCTACGCCATACATCAAAGAAGAGTTTATTGGTTTTCTCCAGTCCGGAATAGTTGTTGTGTCCCGAACAGGATAGATTCGCCACAAGGGCTTGATAGATATACCGACATTGCAGTCTACTAGCAATCTGACAAAGAGGTAAAAAGATGTCCCCCTTTTCTGGCGCAGGACAGAGGTGTGAAGAACAGGTTTCTGAATCTGCACGGTGTGTATGTAACATGCTTCTTTCTGGCAAGACACTGGTGCTTCTATGGTTTTTGCAGCATAGTTGTTGACTCTGACTCCTAAAAGAGCTGGTGTAAGTGCACTTCTGGTACAGTTCACTTTTGCCACAAACCCCGTGTATTTCTCTGGATCAAAGGGTAAAGCAGAGCGACGGACAAAACGTGTGGCATTTCTTACATGATCGTTGTATGTATATGTGCTATTCTGGAGAAGGTGGTCTTTTTGTGTTCCAAAAAGCTGCAGGTGGAAGGTCCACTCGCACTGTAGCATTGGATGTTGTGCAGGGATAAACCACACTAAATAAGTAAAGCTCTGCAGAAAAGAAGGACGGCTGCTGCTGAAAACATGGACTTCAAGGTCTCTTTCTGCCAGAGACCTAAACAAAGCCCTCTTCCGATTCATATAAAGATACATATTGAACTTGTACCACTGGAAGGCCACAAACTCTATGGAGAGTAAGTAGGAGAGCTCCTTGTGTTGGTAGAACACAGTGCGTGTGTTAGGGCCATCTGTGAAAGTGGGTCTGTTGTTTTCTTTGGTTGTGTAAAACGTTCCGTGGTTGTACCTGAAAATGTAAGTGCTCCTGTTGGTCTTTCCCTGGTGCAGGTTGACATGGGTGGGAGTTTCTCTGCCTGCAGTTAGGCTCAGGGTACCATTGAGTAGATGTAGTTCTCCTGTCAATTCCTCGAACCTCTTTCCATCAACATGAAAATAAATGCTGGCCACCACCACCTCACCCGGGCTCTCAGGTGTGGGAATGGCACAGAAATTGCTCTGCAGAGTAAAGGAACTGTAGGAATGGAGCCAGCCTCCTATAGCTTGCGTGTCCACCAGTCTGTAGGCCAGTGTCCTTGGCGTAAGGGGCTGAAGCCTCCAGGAGAGGCTGACGGGCTCTTGAGGAACACTAAGGAGCTTGGAGCTGACACTGAGGACATGCAGCAAGTCAGGCTCTACCTTGAGAGAGAGGCTGAGGCTTATCTGAGGCATCTGCTCGATGCTGACTGAAGCAACATGGAGCCCGTGGTGCCTGTAGCGCACAGTCAAGTGGTAGCTGTAGTAGGTGGCACAGGTCTGATGCAACTCAGCTGTTGGGTAGACAGCAGGTGGTGGCGTGTCTTGGTGCTCACTGCTGGGAAGGAGAAGGGTAGAGGGGCTGCCTCCCTGGCTGCTGAAGCGGTACTGCCAGCTGGCACTCTTGAGGCGTGCACACCAGCCCAACTCTACTGGCTGCCATGCATGGATCAGGTGTGTCTGTGGCCAAAGCACGAACAGTCGCATATCCTGCCCAGACATCTCGATGCTCACATTGTGGTGAAAGCACTCGGGTGCAGCGCATGAAGCAGATGAGCATTGCACTGTAAGGAGGCTGGAGGCCATGGGTGGAGGAACGCTTCCCGGTAGGAGGCCTGTCTGCAGCATGACTTGGCCTGACCAGCGTGATGTGTTCATTACCCAGGCCGAGTTCAGGTACCAGAAACACCGTGGTGGGGGTGGTGGCTGCCCCTCTTTCGTCTCTGCCTCTGGTCGTGCTCCTGGGGCAGGCTGGTAACGCAGGTCCATGGTGCTGTTCCACAGGCATGAGACCCAGCGCTCGTTGTCCCGCCGTTGAGAGACTTGTCCGTGAGGGCCCCGGCAGGTGACCAGCAGGGGTGGTGGCTGGAGATGGGGAGAGGAGGCCCTCAAGCCTCGGGGACAGCAGCAGAGCAGCTGAAGGAGGAGAAGATGGAGAGCTGTCATTGCGGTATGAGGTGAAAGAGAGGAGGGAGCACAGCCGCTGGAGCGCAGCCTGACGGAGGTTGACAGTTGGGGAGTCCCAACTGTCCGAGAAGGTCTTCTAGGATACCAGAGCCTCCTCCCCACCCTCCTCCTCCGCACAGCTGGTAAGAAAGGTATTTAACTTTAGAAACAGCACATCGTGTGTGGATATACCCGATGCCGCAAGAAACAAGTATTTCAGGGCCAATAATCTACACAAAACACATCCGCCGGCAGCACCGCGGACACTCTCGGTAACACGGGGGCTCGGGAGGGAGCAACTGCCAACGGGCCGCGCACCGCCCCCGGCAGCCCCGCCCGCTGCTGGCCCGGCCCCGCTGCTGGCCCGGCCCCTCCTTCAGCGGGGACGGGAGGCTTGGAGCCGTCAGACGGCGGCAGCCGAGCCGCTGGGCGGGGTCATGGCGCCGCTGAGGGACTGCAAGGTGAGGGCAGGTCTGAGGCGGAGCGGGACGGCGAGGCGCCCCGCCTGCCCCCGCCGCAGCGACTGAGCGCGGGGACTGCGGCCGCTCTGCCCGTGGCCCCCGCTCCTGCCTGGGCGCACAGGGGCGGCGGGTGTGCGCCCTTTGGGCGGGCGGTGTCCTGCCGTGTGGGCCTTGGGGAGGCCTCGGGCCTGCCCGAGAGCCGGGCTGGGACGGGGGGACTGCTGGCGGGCGCTGGGTCTGTGGCGGCAGGGGAGCTGAGCTGAGCCGGCTGAGGCTGACGGGAGGGGGCGGAGAGCCAGCCCCGGTGTGGTGAGGCCTGTCTTGGAGGTCATCTCCCTTAACCCCCCTGTAACCTTAGACTCAGGGTGGGTTTCAGGTGGGGTGAGGCTGCTGTTGGGATCTGAAAACGGGGACGAGTCGCTGCACCCTTCCCTCCCACGGGGGAAGCAAACTCGTGTCTGAACATTTCTGGGTCTTGTTCATAGTGCAGACTGGTCCCGCAGGCACTCACCTGCCCTTTCTGTGGGCCTCAAAAGAGGGTCAGGCTTTCTTTTAACTCTAAACCAGCTTCAAGTCCAAGGGTTCAAACTCTGCAGGAGCTAGTTACTGATTAGTCCTTTGCGTGCTTTCTTCCCGATGAAGTTCATTTTCTCTGTCACTCCTCTTGTTGATTTTTGGTTAATTAGGTAGAGGGAAGTAAAAAAAGAAGTCTTGAAAGTCTTCTGAGAGTGTCACAGGTTCATGAGCGCCAGAGCTCTGGAGAGCTGCCACTTGGGTAATAGAGGATGTGGTAACAGCAACCTGCAAAGAGCAGAGACTCCTCAGAGCCAGCCGGGGTTCTAGCAGGAACAAAAATACAAATAAACAGTCACCAGATCCTGTGACTAAACTCTCATCTTAAAGTAGGAGAAAGGGCAAAGCTTTGGTCTCGCCAAGAAGCAGTAAGAAGAGCCAAGGCCATGGCGCTCTCCTCCAAGAAGCATCACAGAGAAGAGTCTCTTCTGGATTTAAGAGAGGAAGGTTGTGGGGAAATTAGTGTAACAGAACTCAAAAGCAGCCTCTGTGGAAATGGGAGGTGATAATTGTTTCATAAACTCTTCAGGCTGATTTTTACATACTTGCACTCCTGCTCTCATGGATTTCTTCAGTCACAGTCTGATACCTGAGTACAGACAAGCCCCAAGACATGAGTGTCCCAAGTGGTCTGGGCAGGGCCATTTGTGTACAACCCAGAGGACAAGGGGTGCTGGCTCCTCTGTGCTCCCCATAGCTCTTTGGCTCTTGGTTGGCAACAACAGATTAGGTTTAGGGCAGATAAGCAGCTGTTATGGGTGGTTCTTCCCTGCAGGCTCTTGTCCTGGTGTACTAACAGGAGAAGTAGTGGCATACATGATGTGCTGCAGCCTTGCTGTCATCCTCCTGTTGCCAGAGTGGGAGTCTTCCAGTGAGGGGTGAGTTACCTGGGCTGTAGCCTTGGCAGAGCAGAGGCTTTCTAGAGTGGACAGAAACACCATGTACCTCAACTAGATCAGCAGTGTCCTTAGCGATGGATGCAGGTCTTTTTTTACAAACACTAGTTCTGCTGTTTTTTCTCATGCTTTCACACAGGTATTTTCATTCCAATGAATCTTACTATTAACAAATCTCCTCAAAACAGGATGGCACTTTCTACTTGGCAAGTATCTTGAGCTGTTGTGCAAAACAGGCAGTGGCATAGAGAGCTGCTTCAAACGGAGCTTGTTTTTGACAACTGGTGATGGAAGTGGTTTGTGGCCTATTTTGCAGGGTGGCTTGAAAGGTAGCCTGTAAGTAGCAGGTCTAACTTTGCTACCCTCTTGACTTTTCTCTTTACACTGTTTCTGGATATAGCATGGATTGTAAAGAAAAATTGTAATTTTACATTCCGGTCTAGTCTTTCAGGCTTGTAATTGAACACGCGAGTACTTGAGCTGCTGAAATGTGAGCCTTTAATCCAATCACAGTGGCAAAGCTTTAGGATACTATTAGCAAAGATGTCTTTGCCTGGTTACTTAAAATTTTTGACAGTTGGGTCATTAGAACTAGGAAATACCCTAAAGTGTAAAGTGAGACGAACTGAATTCTTGCAGCATCTGCAAGGACTAATCCCCCATTAGGAGGAGTCTGAATTGGCTTGCCCCAGCTCTTTTTTTATGTCTATCCTATATGCTCTGTGTACTGGAATAAAAGTGATGCTGAAGTGATTGGGACAGCTCCTCAAATGTGTGTATATTTAAGCAAGAATATATATGGTGTGCTGAATGTAAGTCTGTGCTTGAGAAGCCTATCTTCGTAGAGGCAGTGATGGGTGCAGTATAGGAATGCTGAATGGAGAGTGACTAGTAGAAATAAACTCAAATGTTATTAAAAATATATTAATAGGTTGCCAAGGGAAGCACCTCAGCTTGAGAGATGACAGGCTTGTAGTTTTGTGGCCATCCTGTGTGGTGGAAAAGGCCTGCCAGCAACTAGAGATTACATGCCTGTTTGCTGTAGGCACCCACATAAGTTAGGCATTTTGAAATAGGCATTGGATTTTTCATTTTGTTGCCTGAGTTACTTAAGAGAGCAGTTATGGAGACAGCTGTGAACCAGGGTGCTATAGGTGCTGCAGCTTAATTCCACCATTGAGCACATCTGCCTACTAAACTCTTTCATTCTCCAGCAGCTAGCCAGGAAATGTAGCACCTCAGTCAGTGTTACATAGCTTGTTAAGAAACTATGGTAGCCTGATTCTGTTTTGCATTTTAGCTTTATCAAATGCCCATGTTCTTCCTTTTCGTAAGACTCAGGTACAAGTCTCTGGTCCAAATTCTTTGTTGGCTGAACTGCAGTGACTTGGTGGATTTGCTCTGTCAGAGTGTTTGGCCTACAAGTTACTTAAGGTATTGATTTCAGTTTTGAAAAAGCTGGGTTTTGTTTTACCATGTCTCTACTTCACATGAGGTGTGTCTGCAGCAGAGGGACTAGCCAAAAGTTGAGTTGTAATGAATTAAGAATGGGTCTCTCACTATGAGATGTGTCAAGATCTTCTAGTACACTTTATAATTTGTTGCTTCTTTATTCCCACTGTTAACCCCAATTTATTGAGTCTTCAGACATAACTACAATGGCACAAAAGGTTTGTGTATGTGCTCACATTGTCCTTCCAGCTTTTCTCTTTTTTAAAAAAAAAGCATAGTTGACGAAAATATCAGAACACCATCGATTTGAAAATCTGTTGGCTTAGTCTGGAAAATGAATGTGTGAAATGAGCGGGTTTGTATTTGTTGTGCAGGCCTGGCAGGATGCTGGACTTGTCCTGTCCACTACTAGCAATGAAGCCTGTAAACTATTCGATGCTGCGCTGACCCAGGTATGACCAAAAAGTGTAAGAAAGTGTGATTTGAAGTGACTTGTGCATGAAACAGTCTTTGCTGTAGTTGATGTTTAAATTTCTTACCAGCTTGGAGAGCCTCACAATCAGGCTGGTACAGGAGTTCAGCCATTAGCAGGCAGCAGAAAACCCTCATAGCAGAGGGCTATGCCGGATGCTGCAGCTGTGGGGAAAACTTCAGCCAGCGTGCTCATCCTATGTGACACGGGAGAATCAACCAGTTGACATAAAGCACACAGAAATCCATGGTTGTTAGGTCTGCTGGTGGCCAAACTACCTTAAAGAAAACAGTTTTTTCTGTTTTCCTACTGTGCTAACCCTATCTGAATGTGAAGTTTGTCTTTTACTCATCTGTCTTGCTTACTTTTGGATTTTACTTGTGTGGGAGAATGAAAAGAAGCCCAATATTATCAGGGATTCCTCAACCCTCTCTCTGTCTGTCTTACAGTATGCAACCTGGGCCAATAATGAGAGCCTTGGAGGTATTGAGGGGTGTCTCTCAAAGTTAAAAGCAGCAGATCCAAATTTTAGTAAGTGTAACCTTTGATTCTTAGCATGGATAATGCTTTGTGTCTTGGTGTTTAACTTACTTTGTTTAAGCAAGTGGGAAGTGTTGGGTTATAGAATTCTGTAAAACTTCTTCAGACTCTAGAGCAGGCTGGGATGGTTTTGTGTGGGGTTTTTTCTTTTCATTTCAAGTCTTTTTAAATGGCTATCATAAAAAGCCTGTAGAAACTTTAGGCTTACGAGACTTCCCAGACCCCTGTGAGTATAAGTCTTGTTTCAAACAAACAACCCCCCCTTGTGTTTATGTAGAGATGAATTACCTGCAATGCTGTACAGCTCAAGTTGTAATGTGCTATTTTCTGTAGCAATGGGACATGTCATTGCTAATGGTTTGGAGCTGATTGGCACTGGAACTTCAGTGCGGCTCAACAAAGAGCTAGAAAGTGCTATGAGAACAATGATAATGCTTTCAAAATCACAGCCACTGACTGAGCGGGAGAAGCTTCATGTATCAGCGCTGGACGTGTTTGCCCGTGGGTAAGTCCACTGTCATCCCATTTAAAGGACTGTGAAGAGTTTTAGCTACCGCAGGTGGATGAGATAGTTGGTAGTAGTGTTGCCTGACATTAGCTGACATCTAGCAAAGGATCAGGGTGCGATGTCAGTTGTTGTTCTTGAATTTGTCTCTCCAAATGGTAAGTGCCATGACTAGTTAGTGAGCAGCACCGTAGGAGGGGAAGTGCTCTGTTGCCACCACTTCATATCATTAAACACTCCATGTTTTAAACCTGTCATAGATCCATCAGTGGAATATATGGTTTAGAACTATGAAACTAAATATTTAACTACAGTAAGGTCCAATATAATATAACACAGACTTGGATCCACAGAAGCAAAGCTACAAACAGACTTTTCTTCTCTCTGTTGTCTCCCTGTGTCAAAAACTATTTCATCTGTAAAACAGGGAGATAGCAGAGTGTCCGAAGTGCCGTAGAGGCTCACTGTTCCATTCAATATGATGAATTTATGTGCACTGCAGAAAGTATGGGCTAATGATTCACTTTCAGTATTTGTTTGTCAAACAGGTGAGCATGGATTTACCTCACATACTTCTTAGCAAAGGTAAAGAGGAAGCTACTGAAGCCCTGTTAGTATGGGTTTGATACCCACTAGAGAGGGAAGGTGTCTTTGCGCATGTGAAGTTAGATTAATTATGGTAGGTCTCTGTAAAAACTGTTCAACCCTGTAGGAGAATCTTTAGATTTATGGTTTAAGCTAGTTTCATTTTCCTTGTGTGTTACAGTGACTTGTTGTAACCCAAGGACATTTCTTTCAAAAGATTTCCCAAAAGGTGCTCAATGAAGATAATGCCCTTATTACTTTAAAAAAGACTAAGAAATTCCTTCAAGGAAAAAGTCATTTGATGTTGAATTTTCTATTTTTCAGAATAGCATGAGTTTAGAGCTAACAGTAGAGGCAGGTATTTGTGCTTTCTCCCAGCAATTAAAATAATTTTTTATTTCTAGTGAGCTTCCCAAAGCTTGTGATCTATGGGAACAGATTCTGCAGAGCTACCCAACTGACCTGCTGGCCCTCAAATTTTCCCAGGACACTTATTTCTACCTGGGATATCATATACAGATGCGAGATTCTGTTGCCCGGGTTTATCCTTTCTGGACACCTGATACTCCACTGAGCAGGTGGGTCATGCTTCATTTTGAAAATTGCTCTTTATCTGGTGTGCACATACTTTGTGTTTTTTAAGTTCAGACACATCTAAATAGCAAGATCTGTTGGAAACAAACATGTAGATGAAGTCAAGGGCTTAGAAGTTAATCAAACGTGACCACAGCTAGAACATCTCTCGGGTATCCCTGTTGACACCATTGTTGAGGGTTTTTTCTTAAGTGAGCTGTGGCTCAGTTAGTAAATTTGCTGTCAGATATAGCACATGGCATGTAACAAACAGGATAAAAATTATGTCCTTGCTGAGGGCAGTGGCAAAACTCCTTTGGGCTTTTATGGGTCCAGTTTTTTACTTGGGGCTCACATTGTGGGTGATAGAGCACATCAGTGGAAGGAAGAAAGGAGTTGTAACTTGGAATACCAAAGTGTAGTTCTGAAATAAAACTTTGGGGTATACCATAACAGCTGGTGCAGCAAAGACTGACAGGAAGGCAGAATATTTTAAAAATTTCTTTAGTTCAGTTCTGAAAGTTTTGGTTTCCCAAAGTTATTCAGGATAATCTGAATCTATTGACAAGTGCATAGTTAATAAGAACTAACTTGGGATAATTTTTGAATTTTTTTTTTTAAGACCTGTTAAATTATTTGAAAGCTTTTAACTTTATATAAAAATTAACATTAAATTATAAGTCAAGACATACATTTAGAGACAGATGAATAGGCGATCCACAGGCAACCATAACTTTCTGAATATTTTATGAATGTTGCTGTAGACCCATGCACTGTACCTCCATATCCAGCACAATCTTTTCTCCTTTTTTTCTTCCACAAACAGTGCAGAGAATACAGACTGAATGCTAACATTATAATGAAGCTAACTGAGGTACCCCACAATCTCATGGCACAGAGGGTAGTGTCAGGAGTCTCATTTTTCCAGCTGTGTTACTTCAACTCAGAAAAATCTAAACCCCTTAGTTCTTTTTAACTACAATATGCTGGTTTTATTTGTTGGGGAAGTAAGATGACTTAGCAGTTTTGACTGCATTTTTATAAACTTTTCTAGACACAATGCTACAAAAGTGCAGGTTGTTGTAAAGCTTAATTGTAAAGCACTTAATTGTAAAGCAACAGGAAACACCCATATGCCAAGCATTTCTTGAAGTATAAAAACTGGGCAAGTACCCCTTGTCCTCAAACTTACAGGCATGTAGAGTTACACATGAATTGATAAATTGGCAAAAAAAATGCCCAGCCAACTTTTATTCATCTCAATCCATGAAATAAATCAGTTGCAACATACCCCACACATTTTAGTAGTTCCTTTGCCTCAGGAGTTTAAAACCAAAACCCCAACAGATATTTTGAGAAGCACAAACATATCCCGTGGTATTTTGCAATCGATGAATCTGCAAATAGAATAGCAGTTAATCATACAATCACAGAATCGTTTAGGTTGGAAAAAACCTTTAAGATCATCGAGTCCAACTGTTACCCTAACACTGCCAAGTCCACCACTAAACCATGTCCCTAAACATCTACATGTCTTTTAAATACCTCCAGGGATGGTGACTCGACCACTTCCCTGGGCAGCCTGTTCCAGTGCTTGACAACGCTTTTGGTGAAGAAATTTTTCATAATATCCAATTTAAACTTCCCCTGGTGCAACTTGAGGCCATTTCCTCTTGTTCTATCGCTTGTTAAATATTTCTTAAAATGAGCGCATCAGGTATGTGCGTAAGAGCGTGTAACATCCCTCATTTTCCTTTACATTGGGCCTTTATGGCTTAATGGGGATGCTTTACAACCAGTTTTAAAGGGCCATTTCACATGAAAGTTCTAGCCTATAGTTTTGTGGGCGCTGGAGGAAGTGCAGAAGGCTACACTCATGTTGCTTTTGAGACGTTGAGATAACTTCGGTGACAGCACTGTCATGCTTCTAGCTTTCTCATTTTGCATCTTCCAACTGTTATGGAGATCAGCAGATTGTTCTGTGCAACTCTAAACTAATTCTAGCTTATCTAAAGATGTAAGCGTCAGTTCTCAAAACACTGGTGATGTGCATCTTGTTACTGTTTCCCGAGCTGGTGTCTCTGGGCCTTTCATTTCCTATGAGAACTAGCTAGTTGTTCTGTATTTTGCAAGCTTGAACCCTCTTTGTAACTTGCATTGTAAGGACTGTTTTGAATGAAATGCTATTTCTAATAGGTTTTTCTGTCCTAGCTTAAATCTTGTTCTAAATGGATGATGTACTGTTTTTGCCCTTTTGCTTAGCTATGTGAAGGGCTACTACTCTTTTGGACTGATGGAAACAAACTTTTTCGATCGTGCTGAGGAGCTTGCCCGTGAGGTAAACTGCCTGTTATTGGTGCTAAAAGGTTTTGGAATTCTTAAACCTGGTCCCTGTCTCTGGGTGGTGGTTTGCACAAATGCCATGAACTGAATCTCTCCATCATCCCAATTGTTAGTAGGAGTAGCAAAGAGATAAAGCTCAACGTGGAAATACTCACAGAGTTTCATGAGAGACTACTGATAACTATTCCTTAGAAAGATTCCCACATTTATGCCATACCATGGCAGTTTCATGTTGACTGTATTTCCTTCACTTGCTTATGAGCGTGCCTTGTCAGATGGTGTCAGACCACCTGTATAAAATCCATATATTATCCCATCTGCTGTTTCCCCCATGTATAATTGGCTGTTTACTCCTATTAAAGAATGTTGGATTGGTTTGATGTAATCTGCTCTTGACAATCCATCCTGTTTGGGTTCCCTCTCCCTTTTTTCCCAGATGCTTGTTCCGTGATTATTGAACAATTAACTCTACGGTGTTCCTGGGGATCAATATTAGCCGGCCTGCTTCCTTTTCATGAAGATAGTAATTATACTTGACTTTCTCCAGTCCTCAGGATTATCCCTGTCCTCCAGGAGTCTTGGATACAATTAATTTCTAATGGGTGTTTTTGCCGAACTTCTGTTAAATCAAATTGCTGAAAGTGACAACAAAGACCAAACATTTACATTTAATATCTACAAGGTTAATGACTAACCTCGCATAATGCCTACGACCTAGTGGGAGTTGTTGGACCAAGAAAGAGGAATTCACTGAATATTCATTTCATCTGGCCATCTTCTTGAAGAAGAAATGATTACCTGCAAGGCACTGTGTCATGGAATGCCTATGCATGCAATTCTTTCATGGCTGATATTGATGCATGTCTGTGAGATAAAATATTATTTGATAAGCTTCATTAAAGCCTACATTTTAAAGTGCTTTGCAGGTGTTCATCTCTGTGCAGTAGAAGCTGGGAAGTGAAGTCAGCCAATAAACATTTTCTTCCTTTTCTGTCCAAATCACTTCCTGGCCGTGGTGAGTTGGAACAGTACAGGGATGTACTTAATGTGCAGCAAGTAAAAAATAGTTTCTTGTTTCTGTATCAGCAGTGATAAATATTGTTATTTGCAAGTTTGCCAGCTTCATCACGTTTTCCCTTTTTTCACTCATAGGCTTTGGCTATAAATCAGACCGATGCATGGTCCGTTCATACTATAGCTCACGTAAATGAAATGAAAGCAGAGGTGAAGAAAGGGTTAGAATTTATGAAGGAAACGGAAACCAACTGGAAGGTAAACATTCTTGTAGCATCTCTGAAAAAGCTCCTTCTAGGTCTTCTTTTATCCCCTCCAGCCAAGTTCTTGATTCCTCTGCATGCAATCCCTTCCTATCTGCAGACATGTTACAAGCAATGAAAATTTTACATATTAGAAGAAAGTGTCACTTGAAGTGCTGTTACTATCCATGCTGCTTTTGAAGCAAGAGGCAGAAAAAAAGGGCATATTATGAGGGATGCATACTGTAGACCTCTTTAAGCCATCATTACTATGAGTGCTGAGATTACTCAAATGGCAAACATGTCAGTGGGATTCACACAGTCTGTACTCTCACACTGCCTTACTTTAGCTAGCGATATTGTAATAAATACTGCTTTTCAACAAGTGTGTGGTTTATACATGCATGTGTGTGTACACACCCACACCCATCCCCCCCACACCCACCCCCTAGTTTCTTTTTCCTGGAGGAGCTGATTAGGTATTTTACATCTCATAAAGACATGGCCATTGTGGACAGGTGAAACCTCAGTTGTGAAAACTGTGATTTATTGATATGTGATTTATATATATATGTGATTTATTGTGTGGTTTATAAAGCTGAAGTGACCAGTGATATTTTCACAAGCTTTTTGCTTAGACTGAGATGAGCCCTGAGAGTCAGTTGAGGAACCTGGCTAAACCTCTTCACGGGAACCTAAGATGATGTGTGAAATGACACAGTCAGATCAAATGTTTTAGAAGACTCATAAAATATTTGTTTGCTTCTGGATAGGGAAGGATTTTAAAAGGTCAACTGTAAAGAAAACCAAAATGATGCTTTTGACTCTTTTCTAGTGTACGGAAGTTACTTTATATATCCAACAAACTTGAATATCTCCCAGAGTATCGAACAGCTTAATTAGTCAGTCATATGGTCCTTTGCTGTAAGTGAAGCTTAATTTTTATTTGTGTTGGACAGCATGTATTTACCAATGATTAAGTGTGTCGTATTCAGAGCAGAAGGCTGTGAGGTTTGAATTTGTTAGAACCCACAAGAGTCTATTTTAGAGTCATCTGGCCTGACCATTCCACCTCACCCAAAGAGCAGGGCTGGATAATGAGGCTAGAAGGACTGTTTATTTTGCACTTGGTTTTTTTAAGTTAAGCATTCAGATACCAAGCTTGGAAGTGCAGGCAGAAAACCCTTGCTTGAGGTTCATATCTGTCATTTCTCGGAAAGCATTTTGTCCTTTGATCTATCAGTTTTAATGAAATAGTGATGCAGGGGGCTGACAGTTTGGGTGATGCCTTAAAAACCCCCAAACACTGACTCTTGGATTGATTTTTGAACTCTTTCTTAAAATAGTTGCATGCCTCTCTCATTTGTACCCTTTATCCAACTAAAATAATGTAATAAAGTGCAAGATCAGTAAGTAGAATTGTCTGATGTACCTTCGTGCCTGACCCACTACAGTTAAGACTTATAACAGTTGACATTGTCATAATGATAATATGTATAATCACTTCTTTTGTACAACATTTTTCATGTTAGCCATCATTAACACAAGCATTAAAATGTAAGCGTATGAAAAGAAAGCAGGTGTCTCTAAGGGCTTTAATAAGGTTGCTTGTATTTTACCTGGTGATTTGAAATTTTTAATTTTTATTTAATGACCAGGATCATCTATCTGTACTGCCACAGTATTCAGGCTCCTTCTGTTGCTTTTAATTCATCTTTCGCCTTCCCCATAAGAGTGGAAGAGATTTGGTACAGGTTTTCTTTACAGAGTACTTTATATTTTTTGTTTCTCCACCCCCCCCAAAAAAAGCAGATGCCATTTGTTTTATATGTATATTTCAGCACAAAATCAGAAGGGACAAATTATCTTACCAGAGGAGACCTCTCTGCCAGTGCTGTTTGTTATTAAATAGGAATGGTTTTTCTGGTGAGCTGTTGGAATGAGTTCCCATAGCCTGCTTTTATATATTTATCGAGTAACCTGCAAGCCTACTTCTCCTTTAGCAATTTAATCTCATTCAGAACTCAAAATCAGCAGCAGAAAAAGTGTTTTGTTTTATTCAGTGAGGTAATCCCATGTTCTTGTTTGTATGACATTTGGAATGGAGGTATGGTAGTAAACTTGATATTATCAGGTTTATGCCAAGCGCTTTACTTCAGTTGTTCAGGTTTGTTTTGTGATTTAATATTAAACAAGTAAAGATTACCAGAATGTTTATCTTGGCGATAAATGTCATAATAAAGTTCTGACATTCACTGGGAACCTTTGTGCTTCCTGAAAGTGGGTGTTACAGTTGTCACCATGAAAATGATGCTTTTTCCACTTGTGAGTGTGAGGGTACTGGGAGAGAATGGGAGGAGGGGGACGAACCTTTCTGATATTTTAATTTTCATCAAAGGATTATGGAATTATTTTCCTGTCTGTCTATTCTCAATGCACTCACAAAAGTGAACTGCAATGACATTGTCCTGAAGTGCAGGCTAGGGAAGAGTATTTGAAGTTCTAGTGCCAGATGAAGAGGACAGTGCAAAGTTGGTACAGTCCAGCAAATATTCATCTCATCTGATGAACTGCCAGTGTGTTTGGTATCTAGTGCAGCTTCTGCAGTCCATAGTAAAACATATGTTTAAGAAGTGATTCCTCTCTGTCTGAGCTGGATGTCAAGACAGGTGGGGTGAATGGCCCTCATAAGGTGAGTATCTCTCTCCACTGTCTAGCCAGGTTACTTTAGACAAGACGCCTACATTTTAGATGAGACAAATATTACGCTTGTTATAGATGTGGGGTTTTTTTCCTAAGGGTAGAAAAAAAGGTGCTGCAGAAGGGTAAATTCTGAGGCATCCAATTGAAATTCTTCTCTGGAAAATGACATGGGGGAAACCTTGGTTTTGAGGTGTCTCCCTGAATGGCTGCAAGGAGCAAATGTATCAAATGAGAAGGTATCCTGGCCAGACGATTTAAAGTTCTTGTCTCTCTGTCTCATGAAGCACTCATTTTTGCTGAAGAAGGAAACAGAGATCTGACTAGATATGTTTAAATGGGAAGTTATTTTGTAAATAATATTTCGTCTTCTTTTTTTTTTCCAGAACAGTGATATGCTTGCTTGCCATAATTACTGGCACTGGGCTTTATACTTTATTGAAAAGGTACGAGATATTTTCATATAGGTGTTTTATGGTCCAGATAGGTCATTCATCTAATGCTATTTAAAAGGCAGACCTAACATTTATAGGGGTTTTGTCAGCTATTTAAAAGGAAGTTTTTATAAAATAGCACAATGCCATTTTTACAAGCTAGTCCTTTATTACAATTATTTTGAGAAGTTTTAATTACATTGGTCAAGTTCCTGGATCTTTGTTAGAATGTTGAAAAATTGCTGTGAGATTATTGCATGTTTGAAGATCAAATAGTCTCACTAATTACACTTGGCACAGTTATTTGATAGAAAGATGAACTTGGATCTCTAATTTTCAGACAAAAATTAGACAAAATTTGCTTCAAATTCAATACTAATTTGCTGGCCCAAAAATTTGCTGACTGTAAGAAAGAGGCAGTGAGCACTAAATTTAGTCATCAGTGTTATTAATTATTAGTGTTACTAATTCTTATTATTGAAACACTTATAACAATGGTTGCGATTTTACCCAACCTGTCAGGTTGCAATGCAGAATTTCCTTGGATTTCATAGTGCTTAGCACTTGTGGGGTTCAGTTCAGCAGGGAGACAAATGTGACATCATTGAGAAGGCAGTGTACTTGAAAACAGAGCAACTTGCTTATGTTCAGTATTATTAACACAGAAGGAGCATAATTCTCGATAGTAGTCTAATAGCTTGTTTATTTTGCCACCTTCTATCTATACAACTTTTTCGTAGCCTGTTTAAAATTATTTTTCTGCCTACCTCTTTGCATACACCATAGGACGCACTAATTTTTGCAAAGATCCCTGAAAGGAACATTAGAATAAGAGGTAATACCTTGTCTTTCTCACTCGTGTAACTTACACCAGTGTTGGCACCTATTATTGAATGAAACCTAAACATACTGGTTATTTTGCCTAGTAAATCCTGGTTTATCTTAGGCTCCATTCTTTCTTTTAAGGTTTCTTTTAAGGTTACTTTGACTCAGTTTGTTTTGATCAAGTCATGAGGCAGTTGTGAAGTAATATTATGACATCTATTAATTGTATGTATGTCTTTGGTTACTACCAGTCACTTTTGGTTACTGTATCTGAATGTTAATCATGCAGTCCTCGTTTGCTTTTACAGGGTGAATATGAGGCTGCTTTGACAATTTATGACAATCATGTGAGTAGGGGCCTTTTTTCTTAACTGACGACATGCTTAAGACCATGATACATGCTTTCTTCCTTCTGTATGAGATCGAAACCTATCAGTGTGTGCCATATATATATATTATTTACATCTGTTGTTACAGTTTTTTAGGGAAACTGTTTCTCAACTGGTAAAATGCCCGGAAAACTTGTGTGTTATATAGTTCAAGTGTTTCTTACACTTGTGCTTGAAAGAGCTACAATGGCACTGTTGGAACTGTTTTCCATTCTGTCTGTGTTTCTTACTCATGCTCTGTAGGTCTAAATGCTCCTGCTGAAAAAAGCTTTTTAAAAGGATGTAAAATAGTTTTCCTATAAGTCGTTACCTTTACAAAGAACTGATTTTGCATGTTAGCTACTAAGTCAACAAAAGCATGTCTTTTCATTCCTAGTTAATTTATTATAGTTCTTTACTGTCTGGATTTCAAAACAATCTTTGTAAATAAGTAATATCAAATTAGATAGGATAACATGTCCTGGTAAGGATTGTAAAAGTAATGCAAGTATTAAGAAAGCTGCTGGGCAGACTCCTATCTACTAGCCTTGGCAAAGTGAAGTAATATTTATGGCACTATTTTGGAAAAAATAAAATACCTTGGTTATTCTGCATACTTACCGAGTTTAACTTCGTAACAGGAAAACCAACACAAATGAAGCAATACAAGTGTTTGTCATTGCAAATTGCTGTATTCAGGAAAGATGCAATTAGGGCTATTGCAAAGCAGGTATTGTTGAATGAATAAGAAGATAAAATTAGTTCTGTACTGTGAAAATCAGTTTGATTATTTGAATAAGTTCCCACTAGCACATCAGTTGGGCAGCTTATGAATACCTGTGATTACAGATTGCTCCCCGGTGTCTGTCAAGTGGAAGCATGCTGGATATAGTAGATAACTGTTCAATGCTGTACAGGCTTCATCTGGAAGGTAGGATATCCAGCTGCCATTCTTTTTTAACGCTGTAAGGGGAACAGTTTTCTTTTTGCCTCCCCCCGTTGCCTGCCTTGCATGTTGGAGAAGTATTTAAAGATACTTACAGAGCAAGCTTGGTCAGTGTTAGAAAAGAAATCTGTTACAGAAGAAAATTCTGCACTTGAGAAAAGCCTCAATGTGAAATTCATAATAATGTCCATAACCTTTATTCTTTCCAAGAGATTTGGTTTTTTTTTTCCCCCATGCCAGTGTGGTATTTCATTCAGCTCAAGGTAGCATAGATCACATACTTCTTTTTTGACAAATTCACTTCTGTTGTCCCTGGAGAGTTAAGGCTGAACAATCAAGCACATAAGCCTCTAAAAAGCTGTAGAGCTTCCTTGAAGTACATTTCAAGTTAGATACTTAACTGTCTATTTTGATATTGATTGAAATAGCTGTTAATGTATATTAGCCTCTGGCTTTTGTGTACTCTCCTTGGACTCAGTGGCATTTCTCCTTAACTTTTTTTAAGCTAGTGTTTATACACTAGAGTTCATGAAGTGGGGGACAGACAGACAGATTGACATTATTTTCACAGTATTCTGCTAAAACACTAATGATGCATTGGGTTTGTTTATGAAATCCATGTTACCACTTTGTATAATTTGATTGCTAGCGGTAGTTCATTATGAACATCATCTCCAAGAAGACATGAGCGATCTCATAATAAAGCCAGAACCTCACATAATGCAATCTAGAATATTGGTGATAAATTACTGACAGTCAATAAACTCTTTGCCCAAATATGGCAGGCTGCAGCTGAGCATTACTGTATAAATTTTGCCACATCAGGGAACGTTTTCTTGAGTTTAGTAGGAATGTTGTTTATGCTGGGTGACTGAAAGTATATTGCGAAGTCATGCTTTTGCATGTGGTATTTTTATTGAGAAAAATATTTTTTACTCTTAGGTGTAAAGCTTGGAGACAGGTGGAACAATGTTCTCAAGCTTACAAAGAAGCACACCAAAGATCATATTCTTTTGTTCAATGATGTACACATCTTGATGTCCTCACTTGGAGCCAAAGACCACAAAACTACTGATGAGCTTTTAACAACTCTTCAGGAACTTGCCAAGTAAGCAAGTGAATGGAAGTATTGTATTCAATAAATATTTTGTCCTCTGAACTTCAGGGTGATAATGTCTCTGGCTTGCTAAAGCACTACAACACGCTCTTCTCTGCTTTAGCATGTCACTGGGACATGTCTGGTTTAAGTAGGCCAATCTCCAGTTAGGAGAACCCTATAATTATTTATTTTTTGAGTTAATGTCTAGAGGGTTTTCTAATCTTGTCGAGCAGAAGTCTCTTATGTCCAAGATCACGGACACTAACTGAACAGTTGCTGTGTATTTCCTTTCAATGGGAGGACATACATACATACATTCAGTGAATGAAGTATTTCACCTGTATATTAGTAAGGGCATTCTACAATATATGTCAGCTATCTATGGTGGTTCTTTTTTGCTCTGGTTTAAAAGGTTCTTTAATAACAGAGCATTAGTTGGTAGTGATATTTTAATAGCTACTATTTGATGCGTTGTGAAGTACCTCTGCAGGAAACTGAATTTACTGCTAAAGTAATAATAGATAATATTTTGCTTTCAAATTAAATTATTTGAAAAATTTGAATATTTAAGTATTTCATCTAAACAATGGTTTTTGTGTGTGTTCCCTTATGTATTAAATAACTGTAAATTGCCTTGATTTTTTGAAGGGGTTGATATATAGAAGCTTTAAATGCAATTTCTTCCCCCCACACACACCCTGTTTTTCCTCTGTTTCAGTATCTATTGCTTCCCTTGCCTTAAAAAAGAAGGAAAGAGAACCTGAAATTGTCGCTATTTGTTCCTAACTATAATACCATCAATCAAAAATAATTTTTAAAAAAGTTATTTTTAAGAATACTTAACGAAAACAAATAACTATCAAATCAAGCCTGAGCATGTCTGATTGGACTAAAGTAGGAAATGGGGAATATCTTATATAAAAGTATATAAATATATGTGAGCATATATAAAGTATATAAAACTGCACATGCACACCACTTCAGGGAAGCTTTAATGAACATACGCTACTGATCCTTTCACCCAGTGCTTCCTTTTGTCAATGTGTTCAGCCTTTTGTAGTAATACAGCTGTACATTTTTAGCTGTAGTTTGAAGTACTATAAAGCTTAATTTTATTATTTGAGAAAACAGACTATGAGGTGAAGGGATTATATTATTGATTGGATTAATGGATTAATTTATGTGTATCACAAATATGTAATAGCTAAATGATACCTAAGATGCATTTTGTATGTGTTAAAAAAGAAGTCATAAAAATTTGGCACAAACAATAGTAATTCTTGGCTTTTCATTAATATTTTTCTGTAGCCTTTGCAATTTGAAGTTGACAAGAATTTTTATTGTAAAGTATTCCATGGCGCGCTCTGGTGGTTGGTATCACATACTTATTTTCATGGATGGAAACGTTAGTTAATGCAGGGGGTATGTTGTTCTTCATGAATCAATACTTCAGATCAGTTTCAAGAGAAAGGAGAAAAAAAAAAATCAGTCTTCCGTCTCTGTGCATTTTCTCAGAGAGCTGGAACAAATGTTTAAATGAAGAATTGTTTCATCATTTTCATCATTAACTATCTCAAACTGTAGTCAGTCAGATTCAGTGTTATACAAATACGTATGGAAGATCGGTCTGACCTAAGCACTTAGCTATGATGAGTGCTCTAAAGATAATGGAAGGCTGAGACATACGTAAAGTTGATAAGGGGGATTCAGACTGGAATGTGGAATGTCTAATCAAGAATTATTGTCCTTGGGAGTGAAGCACATCCTGGAGAAATATGTAAGCTAATTAAGATGTTTTTGGAACAACCTGAAACTACTAGTAGAAGTGTGTTAAGAAGCACCCTCACACGAATATCCTCATTATAATACTAAAAATCACACCCCTTGAGCTGGAGACGCCTGCCCAAGCAGAGACCCCTCACCTTTGGGCATGTGCAGAATATTAACGTAGTACTGTAGCTTTAAGATTGAGACAAGAAAATGTAGACCAATAGAAAACCGCTTTGTGTAATTACTTATGCATATGTATAGCTAGACTGTATAAATATTGTACCTGCATGAACGAGCAGTGTGCTAGCTTTGTGGAATTACCACCTAGGACCTGGTTTTGCACAAAACCAGAAATAAATTGTTACCTCGGCTCTGTGTGCGTGTTGGGTGTTGCACACCAGGTAACAAACTCCGTTTGTGAAGGCAACAAAACTACTTACTTAAAATGCACATCTGTTGTGCACTCCTAACTTTCCAGGATGCCATATTTTGTTTAAGGAATGATAAACATATAGGGCAACATGGCATACTGAAAAATCAACATTGACCTTGTGGAAGAAATAGGAAATGTGTAATACTGACTCAAGAAGGAGAGCACAGAGTATGCTCTGTGTTTGGTAAATTTAAGGTACTAGTGTGGGAGTGTGACTCTCAGCTGTCGTTGCAAGCACTCAAAACAGAAGCCAGTGATTAACGTTCCTCAATGTTAAAGATTTAATTGGAAAATTTACAGAAAAATCTGTTCTAAACAATGGATGGCATTTATAGCATTGAACTGTGCACTGTATTCTCGGGAATAGTTTATATTGCTTGGCATAGAAAGCCCTCCTCTCCTCGTATTGCCAGCCAGCTGTTTGGCACTGAAATGGCACGACCTCCAAGGCCTGATCAGTGTCAGCTTCTTCTGTAGCAGTGGAAGGACACAATTCCACATTATCCCGTGCAGGTATTGCCTGTAGACCGAAGAGCTACAGTTTGGTTACTTGTATTTTTGGTTTTGTTTTGTTTTGGTTTTTTTAATATTGGCAAGGATGCCTGCTAGAATGTATATGTTCTTCTGCAGGCATATTGTCATGCTATATGCCTCTTCCACTCTTAGATGGGTTAGGATACAAGCATTAAAAAAGAAAAGAAAAAAAATAACTTAAGAGCTAGCTAAAATCCATTGCTGTTTGTGGGCCTAAAAGCAGTCTGTCATTGTTAGAATAAAAGCGCAGGCTTTGAGAGCTGTCATTGGGAACACAGTTTACATTACAAAGACAGCAAGGCACTGTGCTGTGTGGCAAGCCGTTTTGCAAGATTATTATTTGGAGCTGTTTGCAAGGGACTGATTGCTACTTTTGGCGGAGATGAGGACAGCCAAAGAACTAGCAGTAGGATGTTCTGGTGAGATCATCAGAAGAGAAACTGCAGTTTTCTCACTTTTCTAGCCAAAACTGTTTATTGCAAAGGCAGGAGGGGTTGGGCTTGTGCCTTTTGCAGATGTATTCAAAAGAATGAAAATTGATTGATTGATGAGTAACAAAAAGGTGAAAGTAACATAACCACACCAGAAGATATTATCTAAATGAAGTAACTGAAACATCAGGCTTTGTACAAAAAAAATTCTTTGTAAAAAAAAAAAAAAAAAGAAAATTCTTTGTAAAAAAAAAAAAAAAATTCTGTCTGCAGGCAGTGACAGACTGGCACTGAAACATGCATGTTTATAATTTGACTTACGGGAGTTAACCACTTTCTTGTTCTACAGAGCACCTTGTGAAGACCATGAGCTTTCCCTGGCTCCTAGTTTGGGGTTGCCACTGTGCCAGGCTTTTGTAGAGTTTGAAAATGGAAATTGTGACAAAGCTGTAGACCTGCTGTACCCAATCCGTTATCAACTAATCCAACTAGGAGGCAGTAATGCTCAGGTAAAGGAGATCAATAAAAGGCTTTTTGATGCAACTTAATCCTCTTTCAGTAGCCTCCATTAGGCACTTACATTATTAACACCACTTCATTCTTAGGAAGTGAAAAGCTAAACTGTGCTTGTGATTGAATCCTGTTTGCAAACACTTATTAGCAGTGTTAGCTATTTAATTTTTCTTCCTTCCTCAGTGGTTTTAATAATTTGGTAAATAAGACATTGTAACCAGCAATACTTGATAAGTTACTTATTACTTTGTATTTTTGCTGACTTCTTTTTTCAGAGAGATGTTTTCAGCCAGTTATTGATTCATGCTGCTTTAAATTCTAAATCACAAGCCAAACAAAACCTTGCAAGGTGAGTATTTTTCCTGATAAATATTTGTGGAAGTAGTACTGTTACTAAAAGTAAGAAGTAGCGAGTATATTCAAATCAATAAATTAAGGCTAAAATTATATGCAAGCATTTGTGTTACACGTAGCAACATTTAACTAAGATAAAAAATACAATAGCTTCCAATTCCAAAAGTACATTCTTGCAGTCTTGATCAACTATCTGTATTTGTTCAAGGGCAGTTGATTTTCAAATGGTTCTGTCTTAAAATGTGGCCTCCTGCCTGTTGATCAGTGTACTTAATGGACTGCTAAACTTCTGTGAACTGCTGAAAATCACATCTGTCCTAATGATGACATCTGCTTTATTGGGAAAGAAGATTTGCAGAGTCTGATATGTGAGCTTGTCTTAGTACAAATCACAGGAGCCTTGTTTGGTAGAAATCGTAGATGTTGCTTATTCACCTATATTGAGTTCTGTTGAAATGTATTGACTGGGTCTGCCTGTTCACTTAAAAGAATGGATCCTTGGGACAGTATGAGGCCTTGCCTGTTCCACTCCTGAGGTCTCTTTGAAACTTAAAAATTAGATACAGTATCAAAATGATTATTCGGTGCACTCTGATCTCTGGGTGCTCATTTTCAGTCTCTGTCAGTGCTGAAAACAATTCTGTTCTGCCTAAACTTACTGCCAAGGCCAAATGTTTCCAATAAGGGAAATCTGCACCTCAAGGGCAGGTCTTTACATACTGTTTTCCTCCTCTTACAAGGATACTGCTTGTGATCTTACAGGAAAACTAATGTTGTACTCATGACCTTCCCGTTTCTCTCCTACCTCTTCTCCTTTCTCAGGTGCCTCTTGAGAGAACGTGATTTGATGAGACCAAATTCACCAATGACGGAGCGACTTATTAGGAAGGCAGCATCCGTTCATTCGATGGCATAAAGTCTTTCCTCTGTGCTTCAGCTGAAATAGCAATAAGCTTACCAATCAAAGTCTGGGTGCAGGGAGTGGAGGGGTGCTATGCTGTAAACCACGCTAGAGATTCATGGTAGCTAAGAGTACCCTATGAGTCAGAGATCTGACGATGATTTCTTTAAAAAAAAAAAAAATATACAGCTGTTGCATTTCAGGAGGTTGTAACTTAGATGATTCCACAAGGAAGGAAGAAGGTAACCTGCTGATAATGCACAGCTTTCTGAAGCATCCCGGGACACTGCTTTTCTGGTATATTTTCCTGAAAGTTCCCTCTAACCCTGATTATATACAGTACAGTAACAGTGCCTGGATTTCAGTCATTCATTGGCCCAATTTGTTCCTTCGTTAATATGTTAAATAATCAGTAAACTGCTCAGCTGATTCAAATGGATCTTTTAAACATAGCTAATAGGAAAGTATGAGGCCAGAGCCAATAACAGGCATGAACTGAATTCCATATCAAGCTTCCAGTCCATTCAGGCATGAGTCCCAGACTCTGGCATTACAGATCTGTCTGCATTCAGGATCTCTTTCCAGGTGCATATTTTTAAACTCCCTCTCACAAAATGTTAAACTTTTTCATTTCAATATAGCACCTCAGAGCTTTCTGAAATTACTGTGTGAATGAAACCAGACATGAGGGATAATAGCTGGCTGTGACTATTCTAACATGTGTACTCCCTTGGCACTTTTAAATCTTTCAGAAAAAAAGAAAAAGCCTGGATTTCAACTAAAACAGTACCATCTCTGAATGGTAGTTTGGACTGGTGTCTTTGTGCTTACCTGAGCTTTTGGAAAGTCAGGCCTTACTACCATCTCAATAGCATGAGTCCCTACATGTTAGCAAAGTAGAGTTTAAAACCGATGTTAAAGCATGCACTTTATAGAGGTATCTCAGAGCAGGTGAAGACTGGAAGGGAGCCATAGAAAGAGAGCTAAGGGGAACTGACACAAAGCTTTGTCCTGGCCCAAGTGATGTGACAAGCTTTGGTGCTGCAAGTGAGGCACAATATGAGCCGTGTACCTCTATGAAGTTCTGGTGCCTCTGGATTCCGGCAGTGCAGCAGAGCTAACATTGTCTTGCAACAGTAATCCAGAAATCCCTAATGAAGGGAAAGGTGGTATTTCAGACTGAAACTGAACTAATGCCTCCTCTTCTTCCCGAAGAGAAATGCTACACTCTTCAGCTGCCCAAGCTCTGGCTTTGGTATCACATCTGCAAGGTGTCCTGGACACACACATGCCTGCCCCTCCTTCCTGTCCAGCTCGGGCTCTTTCTATTACTATTTACTATTTCTATTACTATTTACTATTATTTTTAATCAGTGCATTTCAAGCAATGACTTTAGACATAACTTTTTACTCAAGGAATATAATAAGTCTTATTAGGGAACAAAAGCCTGAGAAGTCTGCTGGCTGGCTATGAAGTGTGTAGTTTATGTGATCCATTGCTACACAAACTTAAGAATGACAGTTGTAGTACTTTTGATATAATGTGATTGAGAATTTTGCTTTACATCAATAAATTCAAAGATGTGCTCAGTTGAGCAGCACGTATATGAGTTCTCTGCCTGTATGGATGAAGCTTTTAAATGGGTTATTCAGCTTACTTTCATAAACCTGTAACAGATGCAATCCTCTTTGCTCCCATGAATGTGACTAGAAGCTTTTTTATTCAACAAGTACTACACCTTTTGCCCATAAATAAGAACTTCTGGCCTTCTATCTTATCTTCCCCTTATTTTCATCTAAAATACTCGAACCACTGTGTCTTGCTCCACCACGCTATGCTGAATCCTTTTCAGTTACTATTACGAAAAATAATTAACAAGCAGGTAGCTCAGTGGGAAGAACAATATGAGAGGAAGAACAAGCAGAGGAAGAACTTGACCAAGGACCATGCTGACTCCTAAAAGCTCACCTGCTTATATCTAAGCAGAGGGGTTAGTTGAAAAGCAGTTGATACAAACTTTATATAAACATCTTCTGCTTACAAATGAGATACTGGTTTTGCCCAGGTTATGCAAACAAACACAAACACAAACACATCCCTATCCTTGCTTTTGTTCTATCTTTGCCACACTGCTAAAGTTAGCACGCCATCCCTCCCAGTCTCCGTGGCACTTCTTTTTCTGGATTAAGAGCGGCAGAGGTCCTTTGTGCTGTGCATCAGAATTTGAGCCTGGGCAGTAACTTCCCTGCCAGTGTTATATCAGGAGACCTCTATTTTTAACATTGATGGTATTTTTCATGATCCCCAGAGTGACTGCAAGGGCAATACCCCCACTTTAGAAGCCTTTTCTGAACTGCTTTCTTAGTCATCTGTGCTGAGACCAGCACAGCTCAGTTGTCTCTACGGTTTCTTCAGCGTTAGCTGTTTCTTGTAGCTCATGCAATAAAAGAGGGAGCTGGTGATGTTCTGTTGGACTTCACTACTGTCAGACCCAGTACTGCAGTATTTGTAACAATTCTGTTAATATCAAGCAAGCTGAACAAAAAGGTTCTTTAGAAAAATCTTTGCTCCAGTGGGTCTAGGTTTTAGGACCCATTAAAAGAATTGTTAAAGACCTGTCTCGCTTAGACTGTTCGTGCTGTACTAAAACGATTTGTGATAGGTATCGGACACTGCTGTGAAAGCACACCTGTCACCCATCATCTAAGGCCTTCCCTAGGCTCCTGCCACTCAACTCCAAAGCCTTCCAGTACTACAGCTTACTGGTTTTGTTGGGGAAGAAAGCGTATCACAGCATCAGCAGTATCATGACCAACTATTGTAGCAGGTACACTCCTTTTGAGTCTTTTTTTTGTTTGCAAATCAAGACCAGATTTATTACCCCAGGGTGAAGCATGTTTTTTTAAACAAGTTTTCAACCCATGTTTTCCTGAGAAAGGCATACATATAGATCTTTTCAAATACAAAATAAAGGCCTCAGTCAGCTGCAGGAACCTCTGCAAGTGATAGCTTCTTTTAACTTCGTATGCGTAGCTACTGACCAAGACCTTTCAAGAGGATATTATGCCTACCTGTGTACAGCCACCACGCAGTCTCACAGGCCACGACAACTCTTGGCATTGGTGAATGGGCTTGTTCCGAGGTCTTGAGTCTTTTTCCTGAAAAATGGCATTGCATTTGTTTTGCAGACTCCCACTCGCAGCTGCCTTGTCTTGGAGACGCAAGAAGCCAAAGAGCAGCTGTGCCAGAGGGCTGCACATTCACAGCTTTCACTTCTTCAGCGCTGTCACCAACGTAGCATCTTTTTTTGCAGAGGCTTGAATGTGCCAGGATGCAAAACAAAGCCCCAGAGCCTTGCAGGGGCGAGGAAGCTGTGCTGACACCATTCCATTTCACAGATACCTCACGATGCTCTCCATCTTAATACCTGAAGGGTTTTGGGCGGGGTGGAGGGAGGAGACCGGAGTAACAGAGCTGCTGACCAGCTGACTGCTAGGATTGCATCTGTCCTATGCTTCATTGTAAGCAAACTAGCTGGTTGGCACCCCAACTCACAGGGGTAGACTGAAGGTAAAATGCAACAAACTTGCTAAGACTTTTTTTTTAAATAAAAAATTTACAGTGGTGCTGCTCATGGCACATTCTGTAGTAGTATTCTCTAAACTCTTTCTGCATCTTGAAATGTGAGAAGTAGTTATTCCCGCAGTTTAAAGACATGACCAAAAAGCAGGCATCCAGAAGTCAAGAGCAGCAGTATCTGTGCTCATGAAGAGCCCCTATAATGCCGTGCCTAAAAGAAGGTAAAGTTACTGGATTAAACACAGAATGTGCCCTCAGCAAATGCATTTTTAGCCTTTTCTGAACAAGCTTGTTCTGAATTCACTTATCGAATTCCCTGAAAGCCATTAACCACATTATAATATAAGGTTAGTGAATGAATGAGGCAGATACAGCAGGGCAGTCAATAACGTGCTTTTAGGCAATCCAGAAATCCAAGAAAAGCATCAGCAGCAACAAATCGAAGTGCTATGATCACACATAGGCTATTTCAGAGAAAAACATAGCCCACAAGTGGCAGTCTCAATAGGCAGTGCTAGGATTGTCAGAAAAAAGCCAATATGGTTTCTGCTCAGAGTCACTAGGAACGAAAAAACTACTTCCAAAATTCTGTTGGTTTTCATGAAAACACACTTTGATTTGGTCTTACCTTGAAGCTGGCTTGTTGCAGCAACAACTGGAACCATAATTCAGTCCAGCGGCTACACAGCTGCCACACAAGGCATTATTCTTTTCCTCTCACACACTATGCCTTTTACCAAGCTCAAAGGGCAAAGGATTACTGTCAGCCTGTGGCAAGCATGGCATTTCTCTTGCAAGGTGTTTTGCTTGGCATCAGTTAGGAAGAGGCTGAGGTGCCAGTAGGTGGGAGAACCTTTTTGTCTTTATGCTCTATCCTCCTGCATTCAGAGTATGTTTTTTTCTAGCTTTCTTCCCACTTCAGCTCAGCTGTCCAGACTGAAGTTCTTGTTCTCCTTCCCCAGAGCAGCTCTCATCTACAGTCCAACCCCGCACCGATTAAATAGCCGGTATCTTGTGCACGAGAGTTGTACCCCCACCCGGCAGCATTTCTTGCCAGACCTATGGAAGTGCAGTTTTGACAAGGTGAAGCACAGTACTGGAGTTCCCACTTCTTCCCTTGTCCTTCCTCTAGATTTTGCGATTTGGACTGATTTTAAGTTGTCAGCATCTCACTGGCATTCTCCATATACTTGCCTGTCTTGTAGCTTACAGGGGTAGAGGGAAGTGCAGCACTGTGTCTTATAGGTGCTTAGTTCAGATTCTTTAAAAGTTCCTCATCTAGATATTCAAAAAAGTACATCCTTAGAATAAGTCAATACCTGACTACTTCTACATATGTTGTGGTTTAGCCCCAGTCGGCAATTAAGCACCACACAGCCGCTCGCTCACCCACCCCCACCCCCCCCCACCCCCCGGCAAAGAGCAAAAGTAAGAAAACTCGTGGGTTGAGATAAGAACAGTTTAATAATGGGGGGGGGGGGGATGTAACGAAAAGGAAAACAACAAGACAGAGAGAGAGGAAAAAAAAAAAACGGGGGAAAAACAAGTGATGCAACTGCTTGCCGCCCGCCAACTGATGCCCAGCCAGTCCCCAAGCAGCGATCGCTGCCCCGCAGCCAACTCCCCCAGTTTCTATACTGAGCATGACGTCATATGGTATGGAATAGCCCTTTGGCCAGTTTGGGTCAGCTGTCCTGGCCGTGCCCCCTCCCAGCTTCTTGTGCGCCCGGCAGAGCATGGGAAGCTGAAAAGTCCTTGACTAGTGTAAACATTACTTAGCAACAACTAAAACATCAGTGTGTTGTCAACATTATTCTCATCCTAAATCCAAAACACAGCACTATACCAGCTACTAGGAAGAAAATTAACTCTATCCCAGCCGAAACCAGGACAACATATTAAAACCAGTAGTTCTGCTACTATGTCACCTTATTCTTTCCCCTTTTTTAGGACTTTAACAACTGCTCAGGGCAGCTGTTTAATTACATAGAATCCAACCAGACTACCACAGTACTTAATATTAAGGGTATCTTGGTTAGGAAGTTCATTTACAGAAATATTCTCCATGAATCAGACTGCATTCTATCCTTCATACTTAGCTAAGCATCTACACTAAAATGCAAAACCACATGCATGCAGTTCCCTGGTTTAGAAACAGATGAAAGGAAGACACTGAGCATGCGTATTAAGTGGCTAGTTCACTAGGTCTGTTTAGTTGTGCCATAAGTTTATGTATGGAGACAAACTGCACAATAACAAGCAAAAAGTGAGTGAAAACACATTTTATTTGCAAATATGGCAAAGCTCAATGACTCAGGAACTCTACAGGCAAACAAAAGTGAGAGAGATCTTAAAAAGCGGTAAAATCTTCCCCTTTTAATGCATTACTGACACACGTTTTCATTTAGTTCTAAGACAGTAATTTTAATAAGATTTCCTAGTTTTATATACTTCCCCATCCTCTTGGTAATTTGCAAACTTTGAGTAGTATTTGCAGTTGACAGATTTGTATCAAAGATGCAAATAACTGGGAGGCTATTCGTGTTACTGTAAAGCTTATCTGAAAGCAAAAATTACTATTCCTCTGTCCTCAGCAACAGTTTCCCTCTTAACAGCTAGACTGCCTGAATAAGACATCTTTGTACAGAGGGCCTTCAGTTAGATTAACTTACACACTCCCTATTAAAATTCAGTAGAAACGATACGAGTTTCTGTGTTTTCTTTTTGGGAGAATAAAAAGCATGTAACAATAAAAAAGGGCTTAACCACCATTAGTAAGGATCTACATCACTGACAGAGACAAAGCAAGTTTATCAAAAGCAGACCCAGGGAAGCAGTATCCAGGATCATCCACAGCTACCTCAAAACACGAAGAGGAACTACACTGGTCAGCGAGTTCTCACCGAGTTGCCCAACGCAATGTGGGCAACAAAACACGTATACGAAGTGTCTTAGGACAGCAGTTCTACCACTGGCCTCGAGAGAACATAACTGGTCTCTTCCAGTCATGTCATATTTCTGGAAAAATGAAAATATACGAATAGGACAGAAAATATCAATGCTTCTTAAGATGTTTCTCCTGTCCTATAGCATTTGCTAAGCAAATGTCTACATTGAGAAAATACGTGGCCCCATTCATGTGAAAGCCTGGCTCATTGTGACACAGCTTTTATATACTTACGGCCATCAGTTGCAACCAAACCACCAAATTTTAGTATCTGGTTATTGTGACTTGGTTGTGACTTACACAGTTTCACTTGAGCTCTATTTTTGTATATGTCACCCAGTAAGTTACTGCAGATCTGCAAAAAGAATTTGATCCAACCATTTTCTGATCCAAACAGTAGCTGCCATTGTACAGATGAAACTTCCCCACTTGAGAACTTACGACATGGATTTAAAATAAGCTTTTTATTTCTTTGTTTTACCATTTTAAACTTGAAACTAGTATCAGCATTAACAAGTAGCACTTTGTAAACTAAGTCAAGTCATTCTTACGTACGCTGACTTGTTTAGAATTGTGATAGACGAGAAGATGAAGAACAGCCGTATTTGCACTGAAAAGGATCTTTGACTACTAAAAACTTGAGAGTTTGCCTAAAAACTACTGTACTGTTAATCTTTCTCTTAACTGAACTGTTTGCAAAGAGAAATCCTATCTATTTCTAAGAAAATGCATTCACAATTATTTGCCCACAGAAGTCATAACAGTCCATTTCCCATCCCATGGTTCTGATTTTTCTGCTATGGTTATCCAAATGTCTATGCTTCATGTAAGAGAGGAAGAGGAGAAGACAAGGCAATTAATCTCAACAAATGTAACGTCCGTTTTGACAGCCCTCCTCAACACAGAAATTCTTTGGATTAACATTCTAAAGGATTGTATTAAAAAGAAGTCATCAAGTATGAGAACACCTGCAATACAGAAAACAAGATGAGGGATACAAACAGCTCTGGTCCCTCTAAGATACAATACATTTTTTTTCTTCCTCCTTATACTCTATTATATACTCTGGGTAAATCTGGTATTTTTCAAAGACAACAAAAATGGAGGGATTGAACTGATCGTCCACACAGCTGTCATAAAACCGAAGCCCGTCAGCAGACTTTGTCGGGGGGCGAACATAGGCTGCATTGCCTTTAACATAATCTCCAACCAATACACGAGCCATGAACATGATGTTTGATTTCACCGCAGGCTGACAGTATGCATGGGAATAGGAAGCATCTCTAGCAAAGTAACTTCCTAGAAAATGATATGAAAACATGGTTACAAGGAATACGTATAAAGCGACAGCGAAAACTGAGCATCCCCTTGTTTTTCAGGAGGTATTTGACCCAACTTTCAGGTCTCCTCTTACTCAGTTTACAAAATGCCATAGAAATTTTTACAAGAGAAAGGATTTCACCACATAATTTTCATTCAGAATTTGCTATTTTAGGAATAATTTTTAAAAACCCAAAACATATAAAAACAGTGCAGGTATGTTTGTTATGATGAGAGGAACAGACAAGAAAACATGAGGACCTTCCACAATCATACTGAGGGAGTGCAAACCCTTTGTGCTCCTTGCCATGAAGACGAGTGGCCCTTTCTCTGGCAAGTTCAAATTATGACCTTGAGCCCAGAAGATCCCACCTACAGCAACAGAGGCTTTTTCAAATCCCTACGTTAATTCTCTTAACACCTTGTGAAAAGACTTACCACAAAGCAAATTCTTGTCCTCTCCAGAGGGAAGGAAGATCATAATACCAATTCCTACCTCTTTTTTTCACCCTCTATATTTAAAGACTTCAAAACTTTGATTGCTCTAGTATCAGGGGAGTCTAAGTAGATGTCTAACACACAGAGTCACTTCCTACGTACCCTTTCCATAGACAGTTCCATTGCTTCCACAGATTCTCCAGTCAAAGTTGTGAATGCAGATGGCTTCCACGAAGGAGGTCTTGGTTCCATGGAACAGGAGCTTTTCATTTACTTCCTTCCCTCCATTTTCCCTTTTCATCTGCTCCTTTTGCCTAACAGAAAAATGCAGGGGAGGAGTGTGAGCCATGGAAGAAAAGGGAGAGAAGGTTTAAAAAAAAAAAAATATCATGTACGCGTAAATATCAGCTGGATGAGATTTCCAGTCTGCTTTCTCCTCTCTCAGCTTCAGCTTGGAAGATGAGACAGACTAGCAGTATGGTGAACAATTACAAGATGAGCAATACACTGATACCACTGCCCAGCAATTCTAGATAATTCTAGCCTTCCTCAGTGAATTTAAGTAAGCATTGACACTACTACAGTCCCCACTGTACCAACCTTTTGCTCCTCTGTAGGGTCCTACTAGTTCGGCTTTAATGTCTCTTGTCCCTTCCCACCCCCAAACTCTCTGCAGAGTGGAGGTTGTACTAACCACAGAGCCTCCATGCTCCAGCAGTGGTAAAAGCTAGAGGCAGCTTCTTCTTCATTCCCCTAGTGAACTCAAGCTGCCATACACCCAGAGCTCCTGCCCCGTGGTGAGATCAGTGCAACTGAGGAGACAGAGCCAGAAGGAGAGAAACAGAGCCTTCTTTCACCACTGAAGACCTTACTAACTTAGGCCAGAGTCAGACTGAGCTATGACCAGTATTAAAAGAGGAATCACAACGGAAGGCTCAACTAGTATCTCCCATCACTATTTCACAGCATCCAGACATTCCACAGGTTTTCAGAAGCTGTTGAAGTGGACAAGACAGTAATAGTCTTCAGGAAGTGACCAGCTACGAAGTAAACAGAGCTGGGGAGAGGGGAGAATCCTTCCAACTTGTAAACTGCGTAAATGAAAAGTTAAGAGCACTGGACTGAAATTTGTTCATTGAGAACCTGGCAGTGATAAACTCCGCCTGGTTAGCTTAACTGTCTCATTGGAGGAGGATAAAAATGCACTATTACATGCTTTGAAGTGTCGTAAGTTTTGCTAGATGACAATGTTTTATGAAATTATTAGCTGATGACTTCCTGGGTTCAGTCACTTCGCAGGCAAAAGTACATATTTGAGCAGTATGCTTTTTCTCCATTACCATTCCATACAGTCCTTGAATACTTCCATTAAGTATCTGTGCTTTTGTTTTAAACTAGACAACTGTTCTATGCAACAGTTTAATCTGCTACCAAATTAACCTGAACATGGTTCTTTATTGTCACTAGCACCAGCTCAAATCTGTTGGTATCTAGCTTGGCCTAAGTACCAACATCACTGAGTTCAGTATCACCGATGCAGATGTTGAAAACCAGAAAGGAGCTCTGGAACTCAGAGATCATTAAGTTAAAGCATAAGGATTCTTTCTCAGTGAATACCGACTTCATTCAGTACTCAGACTCTTGAAGAAGCCTTAAATAAATCTGACTGGAAAAAAAAAAGGCCCAAGCACCCTTACCCTTGTCCACTTCTTTTTTAGGAAGTATTTCATATACTCTAGTAGATAAACATTTGTGACAGACAGAATGCATGTGCAGCAGGCAGGTACTGTTCAATCCCTGAGACAATATGCTATTCCACATCACTATGGGTATCCTCATCCCAATTTTGCGTCATTTGTGTCTTTCTTTCCGTACCCCTGCCCCCATCTTCCAAGAAGTCATACAAAGGGAACCTCCACCCAGGAGCATGGCATTCTCTGGAAGGCCTTAGACACTTCATTTCACTCCTGAAACTGGCCCTAAGAAGGAAATACCAGTCACGTTAAAGCACAGGTGGTAACATCTTTCCTTTGCTAGGACGAAGATCCAGGACACCAGCTCTTGGAAGACTCCCTCCCCTTAAGGATGAGGAAACAAATACTAACCACTGAAACACTTTCCAGAGGGATGGATTCTGAATCCTCTGTATTTTAAGGACAGTGTAGTTTTTCATAGTCTGAAGAAACAGCTGCTTTACTGTGTTATATTCAGAGGTTGTATTACCAATCTCCACTGCCTATAAAATACAAACCAAAGCAAAAGAAGACATGAGGCTTCAGTTAGCTTGTAACACGCAGAAGCCTTATTACAGCAGATATACTTTCAGAAGGGTCCCCAAACTATACTTATGAAGGTTAATTTAATGCTTTAGATTGTGACTATGTGAATAATTAGGACAGACACTTAATATGTAAATCCACACTTTTTGTGTTTAAAAATCCATCAAGAAATGCACATTTTTCCCAAAGAAAAGTTAAGGCAAAACAGAATTAAAACATGATGCAAGCTCTTCTTCTTGCTTATGTCATGCATAAATTTTCCAGATTTTTCTCCAAAGTAATCTGTGTCTTTAATATTCTAGAACGAACACTTCTCTTCTATAAACTAGACTGAAAATGCATAATGCTGGCAGACTGATGTCACTTGGTAATACATTCCACTTTGCTGCTGCCTAAGTCAAGTGGGGACCTGAGATGTCTTAAAGTGAAATGCCCAACACCCCACGTATCGAAGCTGTGTTTTAAGCAGGAAAGCTGCAGTCATCCTAGGAGATAATTTGGAATCAACATCTTAACCTGTCAGGCAAAAGCTCCATGTTTTAGAAGGCTGAGTTTAGAGAGGAGATAAAATAGGACTTATATTTCACAGCTGCATATAAATAAAGACGTTTTTTTCTGGACACCATGTCCAGCTTGCACATTAAATACTTACTTAAGAAGAGGCCTGTCACAGGAAAGTCTTCTAAGGATTAAGAATAAAGTCTGCTGCACAAGGAAGAAGTATTTCTTTGAATTTATTAAAAAGCTTTTACAAGGTTGAATGAAATTTCCTATGTCTTAATACAAGAATATTTTGCAAAGCCTCTTTACAACACAACACATAAAACAATTTGGATGGGTGAGTATTTATTATCTGCATGCTCTGTGACACCACAGCTCAAGTTGCTCACCATCACCTATAAGATGAAAATTATGTCGCTATATTTCAGTACTACATTTTTTATTTATACATAAACAATTCTTATTTAGACCACAAATATGCTTTTGCTGTGTTGCATCTTTTACTGAAGAATTGTAGCCTTTCCAGGTAAAACAGAGGGTCAGCCACATGGCACAAGGCCTAATCCTGTAAGAAAGGTACTTCAATTATTTTATCATATGATGGCCTCCAAGCAACGAAGCCAGTTCTCTTTTGCATAAAAACTTGGTGGGATTGTCTTTACTTCCCCAAGGACACTTCCCCTGCTAATAAAGGGTAACACCGCATTGCTGTTGCAGGTCGATACTTCATGGCGACATAACTTCTTTAGCTCTTCTCATCTTCAGACCTAAAAAGGAAAACCCTAGAGAGGATAAGCATTTGCTAACCCACTATCAAGGAGTGGAGTTTCTGAGGCAGAGAAAGAATCACTGCCCTGACAATTTCTATTAGTGTATGACTGTACAAGAACAGTACTCTGTGATATCAACCCTTGATCTCTGGTTAACTTAGGTTTTGGAAGCAGCATAGTTTGTATTAGTGACAGTGACCCAACTAGAACTAATGTCTATAAAGTACACAGATAGACTCTTCGTGTTGCATCAGCTCCCATTCTTGTTACAGCACAGCAATCTTTGGCATGCATGTTAGGATTCAGCAACATAGCAGCTGCACAAAGACATCCTCTGACATAAAAACAGACATTCATTGCACACGCTTCTCAGCTGTACATTAAAGACACAATTTAAAACCCAGCATGAGGTTCTAAGACAATATAAATTCCTTTTTTTGCCTTTAAAAGATTTACTGACTGCTAATTCTACTTTGTCTGTTAACCAAAGACAGAAGAGATCCACACCAACTTTCTGATTGGTGTTACCAATTTCCATTGCACATTTCATACACTCTACTTTCTGCAGAACTGTGATTCTAAATGATTTACAGATTAAGACACACTGCAAGGCTCAAAAAATAAGCAATGTTACTAAAACAGAGCTGCTCTTTTTAAGCAAAGATGACTTTCTCCCTGTCTCAAATAGGTGTTCCTTTTTAAAATGGATCACTTCCAGCGCAGCAAGTTTTGCCAGGATTATTTGTCAGTGTCTGAAGAGAAGGGAATTCATCAAGTCGTAACTGTCAGATGTTACGATGGTCACCACATGCATGCAGAATCCCAGCCAGTCCCAATATTACCTACTGCAAAAAAACAAGCTTAGGGTCCCACAGAAATATTTAATCTAGCCCAGACTTTCACTTTTAGCACCAACAGGTACTGTGGGCTTTGTCACTTTTTAGGTACGGAATTAACTTTTCCTTTCCTATGAAAGGCACTCAGATTACAAGTTAAGAGATGGTTTTCTTAGGTGCCAACTCAGCACGCAAACTGCTCTGGGAAACAAGATGATCCTTCTATTTCACGCATCCCCAGAAGTACCACTAGCAATACCGTGGATCTGCACATCACATTTCAAAGCCTCTCACACTCACCTCGGTGACTCCAGAAACACCCAAACAAACGGACTCAACCAAAATTCAGACGGAAGTTTTCAGAGTAAGTAAGGGAAGCAGTTAAGTACATACAACTTGGAGACCTAGAAAGAACTGAGCTACCTGTCTTCCTGGCATTCTTTTGAAAAATTCAAGCTTATGTTAATCAATTAAGCTGCTGATGAGCCAAGGGAAGAGCTGATTAGCTATATCCTTTATTATTTTGACAGAGCTCATAATATCACAGGCCCAAATCTTCAAAAGTTCTGGCTGCCATATTACCACACAAACTGTTAGTTCATTCAGCAGGTGCTGGACACCTGACACTTTTAGTCTTGAAAAATTAGGGTTTTTTGCTAACTGTGAAAAAAAGCTGTTTGAAGGCAGCTAACATACACAGCAATTGACTTAAATTTTACCCATTGATTTTTCATCAGAACTGTATTTAGATGAATTTGTATATACACACATGGCCAGATACAGGTCTTACATTTGAGTAAGGCATAATCCAACACAAGAGGGTAGTCAGGGTAAAATGAAACATTCAGCACAAAGCAGAATAACAGAAACCAGCCCACGGAAGCTGAGACACATGATATTTCTGGTTCTCATGCCACTGCCAGTGTAACTACACTAGGGAAAACAAAATACAAAGAGTGAGAATAGCAATGGAGCTCTCTGTCAACCGAAAGTAGCCAGAAAGAATTCTGGAAATATGATATTACTTCTGTCCTGTTCCTAGCCATCAAGATATCTGTGCCAATACAACTTGGTCAGCATCATAAAAGATTTTGTGACACAGTCAACAAGGAAAACTTCTTATGCTCCACATTATGTGCCGTTCCTTAATCAGGGTCAAAACCACTACAAAAAAGGACAAGTGTAACACTGAAAAGCCTTTTCTCTAGCATACTGTAGTACTTCCAGAGTCTGTGTTGCTCTTCCAGAAGGACCATTATTAGACCTAATAATATAAAAAACACCTGCACATTTTTGGTCTTGGTAGACCAAGTAGGAACATAGACTTTGGGCTGGCAGGGGTTTGGTTTGGTTTGGTTTGTTGAAGAGATCACTGCAAATGTTTTTTGATATTCTTGGCTGTTACTCTTTACTTCTGCCATTCCTTGAGGCCATGGTCTGTGCTCAGATCTGTAATGTATGAGACAGTACTGGGTGACTTGAAAGAGCATGTAGAGATTTCTTTTCCTAGGTCTCCAATCCAAACTTTATCCACCAACAGGCATGATGGTATTATTATTGGATGCTTTTTAATGGCCTACACAGAAAGGGTTTGGTCTCAGCCCAGCTTCTAGTGAAGAAATACACACTTCATAGAAGCTCCTTGCTTAACTGGTCCACCAAGTCACCAAGGTAAGCCATTTTTTCATTTTTAACAGTGAATCTTTTTGTCTTGAATTTGGTAAGTTTTGTTTTTGCATGTGGATAGATGCCTAAAATGCACATGAAGTTCATGGGAATTTGACACCTTTTTCAGGAGCTCTTGGGAGATCACCTAGATCCTTAGCACACCCACCCAAGAAGTCACTCCTGTCACTTTTTAGCACCTACCCCGTTACAATTGGTTCAGTTAAGCAGCAGCATTCTTTGAATTGTGCCTTCCCATCGGAATTACAAGGGGGGGGGGGAAGAAAAAAGAAAAGATACCTTGTATCCCAAGTCAGGCAGTGCAGATTGATCCCAGTGGGTAGGACAGGCTTGACTTGGAATAGAAGAATCCCTCTGGCTGTTTGCAAACAGACAGAAAATGAGGTGTTAGTAATTCTAGTCCTGCTCTGAACCTTCAAATTGGCAGCATCCCCTTTGGCCAATTCCTACATTTAAAAATAAACAAAATAAAACACAAAAAAACTGGGAAACAGCCTCATTCTGTGAGCTGGGCTTTGCATGCTGCTGTTCAATTGTCACAGTCCTCTTCCACTTGCTTCTTTAAGAAACAACTGTCCATCATCAGTCCTGTGGATGTGGTACCTGGAGTAACATGTACCCCAGAAACCAGCTGATGCACCAAGCCGACAATTTGTGATACAGATTCTGTTCAGTCAAATGGATATGTTTTCTTCTAGCAACAGCCATGTTCTTTGCACAATTACTGCCAACACTGGCAGCCATTTTGCCTTACAATTACTTCTGAAATATAAAAGAAAAACCCCAACTTAAAGAGCATCATTTACCCCTTCTTTATCTTCTGCACATCTTCAGAAGACACAAACTTTGGTCGCCTGCAGACCCGCCTTCTAGTTTTAAAAGACTTGTTTGTCTGGGTCATTTCTTGAGGAGAAAAGAGAAGGAAAAAGTCATGAATAAATCTACAAGATGGGATCATTAATTAACAACAGACATTCATTAATGAAAAGTGCATATTCATTGTCAATTCTATCTGCTGAAGAATAGTTGCACAAATCCTACGTAAGCTTCTTGTCCTTCCTGTAACTCTGTTATTTCACCTGAGCCTATCTTGCTTGCTCCTTTAAGTCATTCATGGTCTTTAAATGTTGCTCCAGCAGCACAGAGAGATGCTTGATTTTTCATTTTTACCATCACAGGGTTAACTCACTTTACTTAAGTTTTACTATGACTTTATATGAAGACTACGAATCTTTTTATTTCTGGTCCAGTGTGAGTCTGCATAGTGTCAAGGAATGATGGGGAAGGTTACTCTTGTAAGGAATTTCCTCCTGGCCATCACTACCTCATTTCCCCTTCCAATGAGTAAATCTGGTAGCATTAGTAAAAGAAGTCATAGCTTCTAAAAGCTGGGATAGCTTGCAAGTTAGTCTTTGTAAAGCACTGCACAGTTGTAAATGAGAACCTTTAAAATGTGTACCTTTAAAACTGAGCTGGTAAAGATGCAAGCCAGCCTGGAAAGATATGGTGTTATCTGGATCTGCTAGGTACAAATTCTCAATCATATCAGAAGATGGCGAGTTCACACTATCCCCTTCTCCCTTTGGGGGGACGAGGGGGGGGGGGGAGGAGAGAAAAAAAAGAAAGAGAAGAGTAATAAGTAAACACAGTCAGGACTAAACCCTGGCTAACTAGTTTGCATAGAGGGAAAGAAGACGCAAAGACTAGGATGAAGAGGAATCTACCCAGAACTATCATGGCCTAAAGTGCGATTACCAAACACTCATAACGTACACACAAATACGTAATTAGTAATGATGGACACATATGTATCCCCTTTAAATTTCTGTAACAAGTTGTACTGGTTTGGGCTGGGATAGAGTTGAATTTTTTCATAGTAGCTTATATGGTGCTGTGTTTTGGATTTGTGCTGAAATCAGTGTTGATAACACAGGGATGTTTTTGTTACTGCTGAGCAGTGCTTACACAGTCAAGGCCTCTTCTGCTTCTCACACCACCCCACCAGCGAGTAGGCTGGGGGTGCACAAGAAATTGGGAGGGGACACAGCTGCAACAGCTGACCTCAACTGACCAAAGGGATATTCTACAGTGTATGATGTCATGCTCAGCATATAAAGCTGGGGGAAGAAGGAGGAAGGGGGGTATGTTCAGAGTGATGGTGTTTGTCTTCCCAAGCAACCATTATATGTGATGGAGCCCTGCTTTCCTGGAGATGGCTGAACACCTGCCTGCCCATGGGAAGGAGTGAATGAATTCCTTGCTTTGCTTTGCTTGCACACGCAGCTTTTGCTTTACCTATTAAACTGTCTTTATCTCAGCCCACGAGTTTTCTCACTTTTACTCTTCCGATTCTCTCCCCCATCCCACCAGGGGGGAGTGAGCGAGCAGCTCTGTGGTGCTTCGTTCCCAGCCAGTGTTACAGATGCACTTGACTCCTTGACCAAACTAGTGTTAGTTTGTTTCATGCTCCAAAGGAAGTAAAGGCCTAGGCCATGACCGGGCCATGAACTTCTGTAGTTCCAACCTGTTCTCTGAAAACGCACGCAGGAACAGGGTGACATGGTGAGCATTAATGCATATGAGCTTGGAAACTGGAACACCAATCATGCGATTAACACATGAATAGCAGGTGGTTCTTCCAAGACTAATTTGACAAGGAACAAAGAACATTGTGGGTACAAGGAGTCTCATGCTTACGTTTTCCAGCGCATGTAATTTGACTACAAGCCAACCACTTTATTCCATAAATATGACAGCCTGAGTGAGGTTTTTTTGAGCTCTCCTTGCTAAGGAGCAGGCTGCATAGTGGTGATCTCCCCTTGAGCTGGGACACGTCTCAAGGTTACTCCTTGAGGCTGAGAGACCCCTTACCAACTGCAGATCTTTGGTACGCGACCAATATTGCGCATAACCTTGTATTATAACGTACTAAGATTTTGTATTGGTAACTTTGAATTATTATTATTATTATATCCTCTGCGCAGTAAGTAGTAGAGTAAACCTTGCCATCAGACTTTGTTAGTCTCACTTTTACAACATCCTACTTCAATAAAACTACTTTTGCTGCTACATTTGGTGGTGGTTCTTTAAATGGTATAAAATCTCCCCCACGACAAAATGGTGTAGTCAGCAGATTCTACATCTGCTCCATGACGCTAGGGTTAAACCACGATGCAAGTGTAATTCTCTAATGTACAAAACAATGTAAATATGAGGGTATGCTGATGGAGATGCTTTCCATTTAAGCTGCCTACTGAAATCAAGGCCCACCATTGCCAGAACCACTACATCCATCACCTTTCCCTGCCTACTTTTCCACATCCCTGGATCACCTTTGTGCTCTGCCATTTGTGCAGCTATACTGTAAACCAGATGGGGAAAACTCATCTGCCTTGGGGGAAGGAGAGTTTCCTTATTTATTTCTTTTCCTGCATTTTTCAGACAGATCACTCTCCCATCAAAGAGGATTTGGCCACCCAAGGAAAAAGGTAACATTTGACCTGAGAGAGCAAAGCAATCCTTGCATGTTCAAGGAAGCGGGACAATGCTTAGGAGAGAGGCAAGACTACTTCTTGAATAATTTAAAAGGCAATATATCTCAAGGACAGTGTATACATGTTAAATCTGTGTAAAAGCCATGGACAACTCCAAAAGGGAATCTGACTAGAGAAGCCAGCATGCATCATCAAAAACAGTCTGATCAACACAAGCTGAAAAAAAGGAATTTTGCTTTCCTGTACTTGCCAACAAGGTCTTTGTCAGGAAAGTAGTTATAACAAATCATCCAGACACAAAGAAAGACAATAGTTCATACTGAACCTCACTGCAAAGAGATAAGGCATGTTGCCTCCCCTCCAGCCTGACATTATTTTATCATATGTGTTATGAACATCTGTAGCTTCACCGCCTTACTTGACACTGTAAAATGCAAGCACAAGTATTTACTTAATTAACCTTGCTGAGTAAAGGGCAGTGGGGGGAAAAGGCTCCACACATTTCTTCAGAACCGATTCAAAGCACAGGATGTAGACACACCTGTTGTCCATATTCAATCCACTGGCCTTGGTCATTCTGCCAATACCAAATCCACTGCGTGGTCAATACAAATGTGGGTTTTGTGACTGATGATGGTGTAGAGAGGCGTCGAAGTGAAGAAGAACAGCAGGTCATTGTCTGGAAATTAATGTTCTTATCTGCCATGCTGTAAGGACAAATTCAGGTTTATTATAGTTAACAGTATGTATTTTATCCTCTAGTCCCCAGTTTAAGCTGGTGCAATTTTCTTTAATATAATGCGACTGCCTGAACTCAATTAGGCCTGAAATAAGAGTATTTCCCACAGCATACATGGCAGCTCTGAAAACTGTTCCCAATCTTCAGAAGTGAACTATGGCCTGTGAGACACTGAATGCCATCTCCATCGCTAGCCAGATGTTGCACTGCCAACTTTACAGACAACCTGGGACTACATGTACAACGTGGCAAAAGGTGTTTTTGCAATAAATAAGCATGGTTACAGTTTTTCTCAGTACAAAAATAGAAGTTCGTAAGTACGTGACTGAGTTTGCCAGCAAACACCTGCAGCTTATCAACTTTGTTCTTTTTGTGTGGTTACAGAGGATGCAATCACAGCTGTGAGTTCTGTAAATAGCATTCATCACTGGAGCCACATGGCCTTTCACTCCTGGGAGGCTTGAAAAATTAACTCTCAGGCAGAAAGACTTTGAAAGCAGCCTCCCCTTGGGAATCTTGCTTGTGATTTGCACCATCCAGCAGCCTAGTCAAGCTGCAAATCAAAATCACCTGCTGTCTGAAGAGGTATGGGCCAAAACGACTATACCATTTTATTGAGGCCAAGCTTGGGGTCCCCTACAAATCCAGGTGGCTTACAGTGGGGCTTTCAGAAAGGAGTTAAAGGGAAAATGCACTCTCTTAGAAAAAAAAAAAAAGAAAGATGCACTGCTTACACAAAGGGCATTTCATAAAACTCCTCTAGGCATGTTATAGATATTATTATATTATTACTATAGATACTAGCTGCATTAGGAAGGGAATAGCCATAGAGAAGGACCAGCTCTGAACTGCTGTTAAAAGGTCCAACTTAAATTATTATAAATAAATTATGATTCATTATCTGAAATACTAGTATTCTAAGCACTAAATTCCACCCACCTCTTTTTATCCTGTATAGAGTTTTAAATACAAGATACTGTTGAGTTATTTTAAGATGACAAAAATGGGGTGATATTTCCATGCAATCACTTTTACTCTTCTTTTTAAAAAGAAAAATTCTCATTTGTACATCCTCCCAGATTCTGAGAAGCTCAGTAATCAGAAGTTATGAAAGTCAGGCATCTTTAGGAAGAAAACAAGAGTTTTTCCTCAGGGGCTCAACCACAGTACTCTAAGCAAGCAGCCCAGCATCATTATACCTGTTGTTTTTTGGGTCACAATAGGCTTTTTCAATTTCCTCCATCATGGAAAGGTCATTCCACTTGACCCCATCATATACTTGCCATCGATATGGCAAATGGTAATGAAGAAATCTGCATTTATCTGTAATAAGATCAGACATAGTCAAGAGCTCTGCAGTCATAACACAGAGAGCAAGGCAAGGAAAAAAAAAAAGGAACAAGCATTTTTTACACTCTGGCTTTATCTCCTGGGCTTTGGTATGAGCAATAAAGACAGAGTGCTGAAAATAGAAATATGTTTGAACAATAGGGGTGTGTGTTTCTCCAGTCTTATCTAGAAAAGCAACATAAGCTCCTCATGCTGCCAAATATATTTCAAAGAAACCACAGCCTTCCCTTTGCTGAGACAGGACATTGTCAGCTGGGAGAGCAATGCCACAGATAGGAAGCGTGTGTGTGTGTGTCACACCACCATGTTTCTCAGCTGTAAAAAGTCTCGTCTACACATCACATAAGCACTCTGATATATTTGGTTCTCTTTCCCTTAGTCCCTTAGAGCTTATGGGGTGGTTACCAAGGCCTGAATGTTTTCTTTTAGGTCCAGCCCAACGAATGAGGCAGCAAAAAGGACTGCAATACTCCACAGAAAATCCCCCAGGAGGGACCCTGCACTCACCCCTGAACAGGTAGCACACTGCCCTACTAACAAGACTGCTAGGCACTGTTGGAATTGTGGCTTCGCTTCGCAGAAAATGGGAAGCAGCAACTTCTAACTGCCTTGAGTGCAAGACCTGCAGCAGTGCTATATACTCTTCACTATACTCTTTGGGGTTTTTTTTAAATCATCTATGTTTTCAATGCATGTATGTGTGCATGTTTGCGTTCAGCCCTGCTTAACGCTCCTGCATGAGCGCATGCTGCTGGATACAGAGGCTCACCTCCAGGCCTCCCTACTGGGGGAAGCTGATGTACACTTCACATCCGAGTACGAACCAAACCTCTTATTTACAACTTTAGAGCCAAACGTGGCATGGCAAAGCACACTAACTCTCCAGCCGTTACTTGAGTTTAGCTATTTGGTGGTGACAGTATAGCTGCTTTGAGACTGACCTCCACGGCTAGCACATGGGTACACCATTCACATTATGCAGGTCCAAAAGTTCATAAACTTAAGCCTCAAGCCTGGTCCTAAAGAAGCAGAGAGTCTGAGAAATGTGATACAAGGCTGCAGTAGCTGCTGCACGGACAGAGCCAAAAGGAGTTTCGCCATTCCTGACCCCTGATGTATCTGACCAGAGAACATACAGAAACTAACCCCAGTTATGAAGACAACAGTGTTGCTCACTCCTTTCTTCCTTCTTTTTGTTAACAGGGCCGGAGTGCACCCTGTCTTGAAAGCACTGTGTTTAAATTAACTTGAAAAGCTGTAGACAAAACCATACTTGGTCTCTCTTGGCCAGATTTCATTTGTAGGATCCATAAAATACCCATAAAAGAATTTATTTTTTAAAGTACTGTCTCTCTTCAAAGTAATGTTTAAGAATAGGTATTATCAAGCCCTGAAGTAACTTACTCATCTGCCTCTCAGAAAAAGAGCTTCTGACGGGAGAACTGCATCTTTACCAGAACACAAACCCACTACAGAAATGCTAAATACACACAACATCTCAGAGCAAACAGTTATCAGGCAACTTATTGTCCACATCCTAAGCGAAAGCAAACATAGTCTGATCGAATTTAAGTGGATCTTTTACCAAGACCAGGAGGTCAGAAAAGGAGTAGTCCTTTAGAAAGTGACTGGACAAGTTCACTGAAAGAAGATCTCATGGTACCTCCTCATAACCAAGGAAGAGCCTAACCTGAGGGTTAGGTGACTGTTCAGGGACAGCCCCCGAAAACAACTGTTTATACTTATAGTTTCCCACAGACCCCTGTTATTGGCCGCTGCCAGACAGACGATGGACTAGATTTATCTTTAGCTTAGCTGGTACAACTATAGTGTTTTCTTCAGATGTTTTAACACCTCAGATCACTTTTTAAAGGACTTAATGGGGGAGAATATGGCTATTATCTGATGTACATAGGAGACAGGGGGAATAAAGGATGACATATTGTTACCAGTTGTCAATGATGACAACAGAAGGCCAGCTCTTAAACTGATCTAATAGTTACAGAAAGTGTAACATTTAACACTTGAAGGGTTTTTGCCACAGAAACATACCCAAAGCCTGCCACCATCAACAGGACTGAAATAGGCCATAGACGGATCATCTAGAGGAGAAAGGGTTTAAGTATATCCACTTGACTTTCCTCTGATTGTGTTCGTAATTCTGACAGTGTTTATTAGTGACTGGGAAACAAAGGGAATGAGTGCGAAGGCACAACTGCCACTGCCGCTACATATGCCACCGCGAGTCCGAGCCATTGAGCAAGGAGTGCCTCTGCAGACGCTGCTCTCCGAAGATAATATTACTTTCTATAAAGCTTACCTCTAAGTTTGCAGTACTTCCAGACATAGAACACGCATAGCTCATCACACTTATCTTCTTTGTTGTCCTTCGAAGCTTTAGCAGAGGAATTGTCTTTTTTATCTACAGGAAAGAATGAGTCCTTATTTGCCCCTACCAAAATACAACTCTAAGAGAAAGATGTTGCAATTGGTATTTCATCCCAGAAATAACAAAGAGTTGACTGCAGTAGCCAAGTCAAGCACTTTCAGGCTCTGACTATTCCCTGTGCAGCCCACGGCATGACTTAGGGCTTTGAGACTGACCAATAAACCCCTACCACGGAAGAAGGCTCAGTGGGGATGGGCAAAGGCAATGTCATGAAGCTCAGAGTAATGCAAGGTATGACTGACCACAGCTATTGCAAAGAAGCTGACTTTGTCTCAACACAAAGGGGACCAGAGGGTGGCCTTTTTTGTAGATAAATGGCTATGTCAGCTGAGTGGATCAGCTGGTGGTGTAAATGTTTTTCCTCAAGTTAGCCAGACCAGCATGGGGGAAGTGAATACAGGACTCAGCCCAACATAGAGTATAAAAACTAAACAACTATCAAAAGAATTTCAAATAGAGCAACAGGCTTGAGCTGGCTTCAACCCACTTATTTCTTCCTGGGGACTGAGGACAGCGTCGTGACAGTGAGCATATTATACAGACCTAATGGGAATCACATTGGTATTGTGATTGAACCGTGTATTGCAATTGCTATGTTTTGGTAAGCGTAACTTAACATTTGTGTTGTGTTTTCGGTGTATTTTGTATCACTTCGCTACATCAGAAATCTCATTGTACTGGGCCTGGCTAGGATACAGTTAATTTTCTTCATAGCAGCTCATATGATGCTGTGTTTTAGATTTTTGACCAAACCAATGCAGATAACACACTGATGCCCTAGCTTTTGCTCAACAGTGTTTGCACAGCATCAAGGCTTTCTCTGTGCCTGACTCTGCCCCCCAGGGAATAGACTGGGGAGTGCACAACAGGTTGGGAGGGGACACAACCAGGCAGAGGACCCAAGCTAACCAAAGAAATATTCCATACCATATAACATTATGCTCAGCAATAAAAGGGAAAAGAGGGAGTTTTAGGAGGGTTAGCGATCTTTTGCTCAGGAACTGGCTGGGCATGAGCCTATCCGTGGGAGGTGGCGAGTGATTCCCTTTGCATCACTCTTCGTTTGTTTGTTTTCTTCTTGCACTTACCCTTTGCTTTTTTTTTCCCCATGTTGACCCCCAAGTTTTCTTGCTTTTATTCTTTTTTTCCTCTTCCCCTGTCCCACTGGGGCCAGGGGGAAGCAAGCGAGTGGCTGTGTGGTGCCTAGCTGCCCACCAGGGTTAACCCACAAACACCCATGTAACATCAACTATCTTCAAATAAGAAAATTTGATATTAAACATTTGTGCTCGTTTTGGCTGGGATAGAGTTAATTTTCTTCATAGTAGCTAGTATGGAGCTATGTTTTGGATTTCTGCTGGAAACAGCGTTGATAACACAGGGATGCCTTCGTTACTGCTGAGCAGTGCTTACACACAGACAAGGCCTTTTCTGCTTCTCACCACCCCACCAGCGAGTAGGCTGGGGGTGCACAAGAAATTGGGAGGGGACACAGCTGCGACAGCTGACCCCAACTGACCAAAGGGATATTCCACAGCATATGACATCATGCTCACCATATAAAGCTGGGGGAAGAAGGAGGAAGGGGGGGATATTCAGAGTGACGGCATTTGTCTTCCCAAGCAACCATTACGCGTGATGGAGCCCTGCTTTCCTGGAGATGGCTGAACACCTGCCTGCCAATGGGAAGTAGTGAATGAATTCCTTGTTTTGCTTTGCTTGCACGCACAGCTTTTGCTTTACCTATTAAACTGTCTTTATCTCAACCCATGAGTTTTCTCACTTTTACTCTTCTGATTCTCTCCCCTATCCCACCAGGGAGGGAGTGAGCAAGCAGCTCTGTGGTGCTTAGTTGCTGGCTGCAGTTAAACCGTGACAACATTACACCCTCCATGCGTGGAATATCTAAAAGAACCTGTTCAGAGAGTATTGGTCCCTGACAGGCTTTAAAGCCAAGGCCCTCTGCCCAGGAGGACAGGAGATTTATGAGTTCCTATTCACTCACTGGAAGGTATATCAAGACAACCGCTCTACTGACAAAGCTATATCCATTTCCTGGGGACAGAAGGCATGGAAAGATATCACATGCACAGATACAACTTCTGCATCCTTCCCAGGAAGGAAGCAATGTGTCCAGAACAGTACAGAGATCAATCCCAGACTACTCCCCATTGTGCTGCACAATGCTTGGGCAGAAATCTCAAGACTCCTCTCCAGGCCGTCCAGTACTATGGCTTTCAGCATACAGTAGGGTAAGCACATAAGCTGCACTCTGACTACCACAGGGAGCTGAAGGGCTGTGTGAAACCAAATCCCAATGAGAACCACTGATCTCAAGACTGGAGGGTTAGAAACAATCCATACCTTCTTCTTTACTTCCAGCTCCTGTTGGCAACTGGTGTTGGCTCTGAGCAGGTACACTGTTACTGGGATCTGCATCAGAAGAGTGAATGATCAGCACTGCTGGACCAGAACCTCAGCTAGCTGGCAACATCCCAATTTGTGTGTTGACGATTATGTCCATCACAAATATAATTTTCCACTGGCACTCCACAGCTGATATAACAGATCAGCAATAACAGTTACAAATGCCAGCTAGTTAGTTATCAGGAGCCACTCAATAGCAATTTTGCATGCAGTATTTTAGGCAACAGTAATGCAGCTCTCCCTCCCACACGCCTTGGCCATGACTTACTCCATTCCTGAAAGCAGATCAATGTGAGGAGGAAAAAAAAATATGTACATGTTGTAAAAGGGGAAATTGGAAAGCTGATTCCACATGGAAGCAGTTGATACTTATCTAGATATTTACCTTCTGAAGGTGGCATATGCAGTGTGGAGCCCACTGTTTGCAAAGGTACCCTCCTTGTACCTGCTGGTTTTTTCAATAAATTTTCTCTTGGTTTGTGGTTGTGTACTGAAAGCACAGAAAGGATGATGGGGTTTAGCTGTGATGTGAGGCAAGAACGGCTTCTACTCCTATCAAACTCAGAATCCTATTTAAACTCAGTGTTTCTTACAACTTACTTTTCCCTTTCTTCGGGTGTTTGTTGAATTCCACATGCTTGTGATTATATATAGTCTGGATGTTTGAAGCTGTGTTTGCATCAATGCCTCCAGTTTCCAACACTCTCAATGCATGGGTATCCAAGAGGTTATGGGACCTCTTGCATGGCAAAAATCTACATTCCCCTTGGAGAAAGTGTCGACAAATATGAAGCTTGTTGCAGTTGTTTTGCTGGCTGCAGGTACCATCCTTTCTGTTGTAAGAGTAGCAGACCTAGTAGTGGGGAGGATAGATAAAATATGAAATGGAAAAGCACATTAGAATCAGTAATTTTTTTCTTTGTTCTATAAGCATGCAGCTTTAACAGCAGAAAAACTGTGACTAAAAAGCATGTGTTCATTGTGACTTCTTTAATCTGGACAGATTTCTTGCATGGAAGAGCAGGCATTTTCAGCTGACTCATGCATTTTCCGTTTTGAAGTTGTGCAGAGTTTTTTTCCAAGAAAAAGAAAAGCCAATCCAACAAGCATTATTTTTTGCACTTCTAAGGAAGACAGTTACATAACAACTGTTTTACAGTTATTCTATTAAAAAGCAAAACAAAACAAAACAAACCCAAACAAAAACATAACGAAGAACAAAGAACAAGTATATCCACAAAAACATATATACTGTGACAAATGAGGTATTATTTCATGGAGCTCAAACTGCATTTGCAATTCCTATTTGTAAAGCTTATTCTGCGTTGAAGACTTGGGCATCTAAAAATGATAAGAAGAATGCTTTGAGATTAGAGTACATATGGAAAAAGCAATGCACTTCTTTATTCCTCTGCTCACCAAAAAAGAGATATGCAGTGAATTGGACCCAGGGAACAAATCACACACCAAAAACTTCTTCATATTGCTCACCAAGCACCACAGCAACACTTCCACTCCTGCAGCACAGAGGAGCAGCCCATAACAAGAAAGCTGCTTTGAGGAAGACACACAGTCTGGCAGACAGCCCCAACATCACACCAGAACTCTCACGGATCTCCTCCCAACCCCTGTTCCAAGGAACAGAGACAGTTTTTATGCTGTGTTGCAACTGAATATATATAGATTTATATATCAGCTAGGGAATTAGAGATTGCTGGGATGGCAGTGTTTAAAAGACTGAGAAATCAGGCCAGTTTCAACTGCAAAACAACTCTTTACTGCATTCATATAAATTAACAATACCTATGGCCAAAGGCGAGTTCCTTATCGCCATCAGTCAGTGTCACGTACAGAACAATTAGCCTTCACAAACTTACTCTAAATTAGCTGGGAGCATACAAAGGCACAGAACTGAAGTAATTTCAGTTAGCACTGATGGCTACTACCCTTAATGGTTCTTACCCCCTGAGGGAAACAGAAACCAAAGGTGGTTGTCTTCTTTCTTCCCCATCTTCCCTCTGTCATTGTGGATGCTTTATGCTTTTCTACACCTAACACCGCAAAGAATGCTCTCATTTGCTTTTGACATCTTATTTTTGGGATCTGTACTTGTTCTGGTTTTGCTTGTTCTACTGGATTGTTCTGCTTCCATCACATACCCTTCCTGCCTGCTCTGCAGGATTTTAGTTTTACCAGATACCTTGCAGCTTTTACTTCTACATGTTTTCCTGCACCGTTTGCACAATTGTATCACAACTTTCCATTTACCACCTTGCAATTATGGCTATTATTTACATATTTAAGCTCAGCTGCATCACAAAATGTTGTCAGTGGTGTTACAATCTGTTGGGCGCCCATGCAAGATGCTGGCAGCAGGGGTGGCCTCTGTGAGAAGAAGCCAGGGGCTGCCCCACACTGGACACAGCTGGCTCCAACAGACCATCTGCAGGACACAGCTGAGCCTGTCAGCCAAGCTGGTGGCAGCTCTGGGAAAATGTATTTAGGAAAGAGCAAAACGTTGCACAGTAGTGAGGGGGAGTGGGGTGGGGAAAGTGTGAGAAACAGCCCTGTAGACAGCAAGGTGAGAAGAAGGAAGGGTAGGAGGTGCTCCAGGTGCCCGAGCAGAGATTCCCCTGCAGGGCCACCTACAGCTGGTTGCCCAGGACTGCGTCCAGACGGCTGTTGAATATCTCCAAGGGGGGAGACTCCGCAACTCTGGGCAACCTGTGCCAATGCTCAGTCACCCTCACAGTAAAAAAAGCATTTCCTGATGTTCAGAGGGAACCTCCTGTGTTTCAGTTTGTGCCCATCACCTCTGGTCCTGTCACTGAGCATCACTGAAAAGAGCCCAGCTCTGTCCTCTTTACACCCTCCTCTTCAGGTGTTTGTAAACATCAGTGAGATCCCCTGAGCCTTTGCTTCTCCAGGCTAAACAGTCCCAGGTCTCTCAGCCTGCCCTCATGTGAGAGATGTTCCAGTCCCTTCATCATCTTAGTGGCTCTTTGCTGAACTCCCTCCAGTAGCTCCATCACTCTCTTGTACTGAGAAAATAAATTTTGGAAAAATAATTTTGGACTATTTTCAGCTAATGTAGCGGGCCACTGTGGAAGACATTATAATGAAGAGATAGCAACTTCTAGCAAATCTAGGCAGTTTACCTGTAGGCCTTGGTTGCAGAGGCCCGCACGTTATCATTAGTGACAGCCACATAATGGGAGCACATACCATGCCATTAGCATCAGCTGCCTTTAACAAATACCACCTGTATATACTGTTTGTAAGAGCTTGTTCCTATAGAGATGCATAAGAGCATAAGACTCTCAGTGAACCTCGGTGTACCATCTAGAACATTCATTTTATATAGATAGAAGACCAATAGCTTTGGGGTTTTTTTCAGAAAAATACTATAAAGATGTGAAGAACAGCAAAGGTGCTGAATCTCACCATGGATGGGAATTCTGAACAGCAAGCCATGGTCCTACCAGAGGGGTCTGTCTGATGCTGTATTGTCATGGGTTCCCACAACATCAGAAGGGACACATAAGATTTCAACTCATTATAACCTTTAGTAGTAACCAGCTATTTATCTGAAGTATCACGTGCCTTTCTTAGTGAGATCCAGAAGTACCAGCACTTGCCAATGCAAAGCAATTATTCACCTACTCCAGAATTTTGGGTAACACTTTGTTTTTCTGTCCTTCATTTTCCCAACTTTGTCCAAGAAGAATGCAGAAAAGCTTATCATCTACAGAGCACTCTAAGATCTATGTATCAAGAACATATGTAAGTGCTAGGTAATGACAAACAGTCTTGTGGGAGATGCTTTGCAACTTCAGTCACTAAAGAACTCAAATCTTACACCACTGCCAAGGGATGGTCTTCCTCAGTTGAAGGATGTTGCTCTATTTTGGGGGCCCAATACCACTCAGTGTTACCTTCATCTAAAATGTACGTGCCTCACCAAAGTGCCTACATAACAAGAAAAATAAGTTAAGACTTTAAATATGCAGCTTGTTTTTCCAACCCTCCAAGTGAAGATAACTGTTCAAGTTACTGAGCTGGAAACAGTTAGTCCAACATCCACCAGAGACAGACAATCAAGCACAAACTAAGGGCTGTGATATAAACTTATACAGTAGTCCCTTGGTTCAAAGGGGTAACATAGTTCGCTGGATGTTTCTAGAAAAACTTAAAATCACTGCTTTCTTAATAGGTCTTTCCCCAACTCAGTCTTTCCCCCTTAACTTCAATATCCTCTCCTTTCTAGAAACTTTCTCCTCCAGGAATACTGCTAATCAAAACCAGAAGCATAGAGAGCACAGTTTGTCACACAGCCTGAAGCTGGTTTAAGAACTAGCAAAAAAAGCATAAGACTTATGTCTGACACTGGTTTTGGGGGCCAGAGCATAGGAAGTGCTTTCATGTTTGCATCTTCCTGCTCAAGACAGTAGGGGGAAAAAAAAAGGCAACTAAAATACGGAATTGGGTAAAAGCTGAGAGAGTACTAAAAATACAAACATTTTGTATGGAGCACCCATTACGCAAAATATCACTTTAGGGTAGTGGTAGGTAATACCAGCCACTTAAGTTACAAAGTGAAGCTCCCAGAGATTTAAAGACACTGAATCTGGTTGAGGGCGATTTTGTAGAGCATCTAGAGGAAAATGCATTAAATATGATGTTAGTATGCCAGACGGAAGTTTTACATGGGAGCATCAGAGTAAACTATCAAACCAGAACAAAGTGCTGCCTCAGCTAAACAGGGAATCCACTAATTAGCTACATCAAGAAAGCACACTGCCCCTTGCATTTGCCAAGAAACAAAAAAAAGGAGAGCCAGAGAAAAGGTGAGGGAAAGTGTAAAACCCCCTGATTTTGGGGTCCTGTTGTGTTTTTCTTACCCTGCACCCCAGTTCACGTCACAGAAGACCAAAGTTTCCTCTTGCTTGAGAGCTTCACACATTGCTATTTGTCAGCACACACACAGCCAGTCAGCATTTCTAAACAAGAAAAAGCCAAGCTGGCTTTCTCACCCTTTTCCCCAGCTCCCAGTTTTATGAATGGCCTCCATTGATCAGTTTTCTGTTGTTTCTGCTATTTTACTCCATAAAAGGAGTTAAGGTGCTCAATTAGAAGTAATTAACAATGCCTGCAAGTGGTGAGGGCTGAACAGATCTATAGATAAGACTTTAAGAGTAATACCAATCAATGATCGTTGCTACTATCTGCTCATTACTGGGAGTAATTAAACAAGAAACACTTAAGTTTTAGATGCAGCTGTAAATCAAAGATATTATTAAACCTCCCTGCTCATCACCACCATGCTCCTTGAATCTGCCAGCACAACATATTTTAAAACACTACAAAAAAACCCAAACAACAACAACAACAACAACAACTTATTTTGTCAAAGTCCAGCACTGTCACAGCAGGGAATAAGAAAACAATAGAACTGTTATGCCAACAGATCTGTGGAGATTATAACCTCCAAAAGACAAGGGTAACAGGTAGTACTCTGGTAATTTCTTAACCAGGAGCAACTGTAGCCAGAACAGGATATTCTTGGCTTTGAAACAGCCATACCTTGAAGATAGCACTGCCCTTATACACACATGCAGAACCAGAATGGATCGTTCAGCCAAATTTAACAAAATCAATGACTTGCATATAAACTGGACAAAGGCTGCTTCGTAGAAAATTAGTGTACAAAAACTCAGTGTGCTTTGGAAGGGGCAGATTTTACATAAAACTGACTGCAGTCATTTGGTCATTTTCTCATACATTTTTCTCACTCCCCTATACCCTAAAGCACCAAAACGTGCAGGCCCCCATAGGCTGGAAAAGGAAAGGGGCCCTCGCTTCCTAGTCTCCATCATCTCTTGGAGAAGAGCCAACAAACGGGTTTTGGTCAGGCCTTTTATCCTGTAAGCACGTACAATTATTGTGATCTTTCACCTCCATCTTGCTTACCTTGCCATCTGTAAATCTCTGGTGAAGTTGTTGACTTTTGTTATTTACTTGTTTTGAGTAACTTTATGGCTATCCTGTTGGGATAACAGGAACAGCACGCAAAACAGGCTGTATCCTTGCTGTCCGCTTCCTGCTGTCAGAGGGCAGGTCTTCTGCTGACAAGTCGCAGATGACATGGCCTTACCAAGGTGCAAGGTGATATTTATGTAAGCAACACACTCCTCAGTGTTTAACAGTTTAATTGCTGTTATTTTTTTTGGTTATAAGTACACGGCACTTTCACAACACTTGCTCCATGTTGTTTCTTCTGGTGCTTTCACACACAGCCATTCCCATTCATACTTCATTCAGACTAATCTTAATATTTCTGTTACATATCTTAACAGCTTGAAATTGAGATCAGACCTCCACCTTCTCTCTTACCCTCTCCCATTCCTAATTAACAAAAGCTTCTTTTAAGAAATCAGTACAACTCACATCAGGGAGGAGGAAAGGGTCATTTTGGAGAAGCAGGACTCGCAGCTCATTCTCATCGAGGCCAGACAACTCATGAGTCTTTAGAACTTTTTTGTTCTCAGCATTGGTGATGTCATGCGAGTACTTACAAGATCTGCAAGAAAATACACAGAAGTATAAATGTTTACTTTTTCAGTCAAGTTGATTTAAAGAAGAACCTCAGATAACGCTGAGCTTGGGAAAAGTCAGGGAGAGAAAGGCAGTTTGGCGAAAGTCCCTGTGAACATTTAGATGGTCTCTGTAATTAGGTACAGAACGGACCAAACAGCATAACTCTGTGAAATACAGTAGCATTATTATCCCCTTTTTAAACATGGATGTGGCCAGACCACTTCTAAGAAAGCCAGCAGCACAGATTTGAAGGTAAGCCTGTCTACCCCACACTTTCTTCCACTCCAGTAAGAGGCAAATCAAATCACACGATCTGAACAGCTGGAGGGAAAGCTAATTTTAGAGGAATACATCAACAACAGCAGAAGTTGCAACACCCTTGATTTTGTGAAGGTAAAAGGTTGTTGTCTCAGCAGTGGCATGTAAAGAAAGATGCAAAAGTCTGAGAGTGCAAAACAAAGAGATAATGAAGTTGAAAACAACACAATTCGTTATTTTTGCTGTCTGGGACGTTAAAAAAAGAAAAAATTCCAATAAAGTTCATTAACTTCTGAGTTTTGGATAAAGAAGCGACTAAAGGACAATAACGAAGATGCTGGTGCCACTTGCTAACACAAGAGAAATGTCTCAAGTGAGTATAAACTACAGAGTGAGAAAGATTGCCTTTTTTTTGCATCTATTTGAAAAGATACTGCAAATCAATAATAAGAAGAGAAACATAATCAACCTGTGCATTAATTCAATGACGTAAAATATACCTTCCTTATGTCTTTCTCTTCAAAAGCATGATTTGATACAGCCTTAAGAGTAGACATACTCAACCAATAAAAGTAGCTGTTAATCTACCAGACTCAAGTCTCTGTTCCTTTTATCCTTTTAGCCTCCAGTTAACTCCTGAAACTCTCCTCGTGAAAGCTTTTTTACCTCATGCTGTGCCTGATCCAATCCTTCTGTGCAGACCCTTGTGTAGACATTTTGCCCCTGACACCCACTACCTGCTGGACACATTGCTTTGTAAGCAAATAAATAAGAATGTGAAGTCTGAAGGGCAGAAGTGTGCCATCTTTGGTCCTGAGAAACAATCTTCTAAGGATACTAGACTCTGTAGACACTCGATTAATGGCTATGAAGGTAGGAGAGCTAGAGACTATTCGAGGTGGGAGCCGTCACCAGCGTTCCTCCACAGTTAACTTCAGATTCCAGCGACAGTCACATAGTGAGCTACATCACTTGAGTACATATTTCTAAGTCAAAGGTTGAAACAGTCCACAAATACAGTGATAATCAATCAGCTGAGTTTAACAACACATTTAGAAAAAAAGCAGTGAAAAGTTACTTGCGAGACACAAGTTAAAAACGGATTTAACTGGACTAAAATCTTGATTCCACTAAATAGGAAGACCCCAGTAACTTGTACAGACATTTTTCTTTCAAAAAAATCTAAATCAAAAAGGATGCAAGATCTGGAAGCAAGGCTATTGTTGTGGTTTAACCCCAGTTGGCAACCAAGCACCACACAGCTGCTCGCTCACCTCCCCACCCCCCAGTGGGATGGGGGAGAGAATGGCAAAGGCAAAAGTAAGAAAACTCATGGGTTGAGATAAGAACAGTTTAACAATTGAAATAAAATAAAATAAAAATAATAATAAAAAATTGTAATGAAAAGGAAAACAACAAAAAAGAGAGAGAGAAACAAAACCTAGGAAAAACAAGTGATACAACCACTCACCACCTGCTGACCGATGCCCAGTCCGTCCCCGAGCAGCGACCGCTGCCCCCCGGCCAACTCCCCCCCGTTTATATACTGAGCATGATGTCATATGGTACGGAATAGCCCTTCGGCCAGTTTTGGTCAGCTGTCCTGGCTATGCTCCCTCCCTCCCGGCTGTGCACCTCCTCACTGGCAGAGCATGGGAAGCTGAAAAGTCCTTGACTTAATATAAGCACTGCTTAGCAACAACTAAAACATCAATGTGTTATCACATTATTCTCATTCTAAAACACAGCTCTGTACCAGCTACTAGGAGGAAAATTAACTCTATTCCAGCTGAAACCAGGACAGCTAGATTTTTACCTTATCAGTTAAAAAATATTCTCTGTCTTGATCCATGTAGTCCACCTAGCAGTATTTCTGCCCCCTCATTTTAATCAACCTCCCTCCACGAAAGGCATACCCTTATTAATTATTAACACATACAAAGGTGATTTTAAATACTTAGTCCTATTGAGAGGACAGAATGGTTTATCGTTACAAAGGGAATCACATCACTGCATGTTTTAGTTCACACAGAGTCATCCAGCGCGAGTGCCCGTAGGCACTTGAAGGTATTTCTACCAGTGAGTCACATGAAAGCTTATCGTACCATCAGTAAAGTGAGAAACAGTAAGAAAATGTTAGCATCCTAATACTTTGCTAGTACCATTTTGAGATAGACACGGCCTTTCCCCTCCATCCTCTTTGGATCCGAGCGCACAACGAGCTACTTTGCTGGGGCAGAAGAGGAAGAATCTGGTGGGGTATTAGCATATTACTAACACTGCAACAGGGCAAGGCCTGGGGCTTGGGGGATTACACTGCAAACTCTTCCATCAGAGCTCACTGTTGCCATTGATTGTCACTGAAAAGCTTCTGGGTTTCACTTCTTTATTTGGTTTTGGTTTCCTTTATCATTATTTTTTTAAACTAGGTACCACCTTTGGCCGACCTGTGCCTAGAGAGGCTGCCGGGCCTACCCTTCCTGTGAGTCCTCCGTACTTCCAGAAAACGGGACCGCTGTACAAGGGTAATCAAACACCGCCTCTTGCAGAAAGGGCTGTAAGCGGAGCAGTGACTTAGAGCAAAACTAAGTGCTTGTAACTTTCTAGATTAAAACCAGATGGCATGCTAACACTTTGTTTTTTCTTACTTAGAGAAATATTTGTAAACTATTTCATCCAGATGCCAGTGGGCTGAGGGGTGGCGGTCACAGACAAGCGGCTTTAACAAAAAATCGTAATACTGACAAAGAAAACGAGGCTTCAGAAAACTGCAGCCTACCGCGGTCCCTCCGGGCTGTTACCAAACCAGCGAGAAGAGCAAACGAGTCCTTCGCGAGCACGAAACGCCCGGTACGAGGCTGTACCCGAGGGGGGGACTGGGCTTCTCCCGCAGGGAGCCGGGGCAGAAGGGGCCGGGGCAGGAGCGGCACCCCCGGCGGAGCAGGCCGGCCGGCACAGCCGAGGGACGGGAGCGGCCGCAGGCTGCCGCTGAGCCGCCCCGGGGCCAGTCCCGACGGCGGCCGGTTCCGGGGAGAAGCCCGGGGGGTCGGGGGTGTGTGCGGGGGGGGTCGGGGGTATGTGTGGGGGGGTCGGGGGTATGTGTGGGGTGCCCCCCTCCCCTCCGCGAGGGCGGCCGGCGCCAACGGCTGCCCGCGCCCCGCCGTCCCCCCGCGCTCACCTGGGCCCCAGGTTGCACTTGCCCATGAGGTGGAGCTTGCAGAGGTGCAGCCGTGCGCAGCCCCCGCACGCCTTGAGGACGCAGAGCCGCACGGGCGACAGGGCCAGGACCCTCGCGTCGCCGCCGTCCTGCAGCACCAGGAACCGCTGGGGACCGGCCGCCGACAGCGTCTCCTCCAGCTGCTGCGCCGAGAGACCGACGTGCTGCCGGAGCTCCGGCAGCCCCAGCTGCCCGCCCTGGGCGCACAGGGTCTTGGTGAGGAAGCAGCACACCGCCGGGTCGCTCATCGTTCCCCCTTCGCCTCGGCCGGCCGCGACGGGACGCGACGGGACGGAGTGAGACTCCGCGACTGCCGCCCAGCCCGGGCTCGAGAGGAATCGAAACCGAAGGCGCGGGGCGGGCTCGGCGGCGGGCGGGGCCTAGGGCTGTGGGAGCGCTGAAGGTAAGGCGGGAAGCCGGCGCCCAGCGCCACGAGGGAAACCCGGCGGCTTCCTCGGCTGGAAACCACGCAGGAGACAAATAATGCCAGAAGTGATTGAAAGGGGTGTGGAGTTTTCTTCTTCCCTTTTTTTTTTTTCTTTTTTTAAATGCCGCATTCTTTGCTGTTTCAGATGAATGGATTCGGCAATGAGCTGCCGCCTGGATGCAATTCCATGTATAGTATTGTTATCGGTCCCTATATATCAAGTATGGATCCCAGCTAGTCCCTCCCAGAGCGTGTACACAGACCAGAGCACCAGCGTCCACTGAAGGACTTCTTCGCCTCGCTGCTAACTTCTGCTCTCTCTACCTATACGTAACACTAACACAAATGTAGTACAGAGCATTAAGCCTGTAATGTAGGAGAAAAACTTATCATACCCAAATAATTATAGTATTTATGTAGCAATGCCATTACTTTTCTTTCTTTCAGATTAGCAGTCAGCTGCTGATCAAGGCTGGTTGCAGAGCGGTGTCCTGGCAGGGGGTGTGAAGCCGAGAAATGACCGGTTCCTGTTAATGCTGAAGTAGGGTCTGTGGGACTGGGGAGAAGCACGGCAAAGAGTAAATCGGAAAGATGGGGAGAGGGCTGAGTACTAAATCCATTCAAGATGAGTTTTTGTATTCAAACTGTTGGGCAGTGCAAGCTTAAGAAACGGAAAGTATCAACTACTCCCTCTGGATCAGGAAGTTAACCTCAAAAATAAAGTGAATGCCAGCCTGTGTTGCCTGGTGCTACTGCCTAATCTGAAAGGCATGCGAAACTACCCAGTTGCTGTACGAACAATGGCTGTTCAGGTCATAGAAAGAGAACCACCTCGAGGAATGTGACCAAGGTGGCACAGTCCGTTGTTTTGCTTGCTTTCTTGAAGGGAATATGGAAGGATCTTTTCATCGGGCATATTTTCCCATATTTGCCCTCTTGCTATTATACTTGAACAAATGAACTAATTTAAAGAAATCAATATAAAAGGAGAGGCAGAAGGAGTTTACCACATCAGTTCTAGCTTTCGAAGATAAATTGATAGTTCTGGGCTGGTTTATGTTCTAGGCATACATACGTGCATTCTCAGGTTGTCAACAGGTTCTCGAGGACGATAAAACAGATACTCAATGTAGTTTCAAGACTGACTGATAAGGTAGAAAATTATTCAAACAGTGACTCAGCAATGTATTGCCAACTCCAAACAGTAGGTAATAATCATTAATCAGGCAAACCTTTCAGTCATTTGCTTATATTTGTCTTCTGTTTTTCAGCCGGTTCCAGTGAAAACATGCATTTGTGCATTAGTGCACTGAGAAATCTGAACTATGTGGGCAGAGGAGCTTTACTGGATATTTTTTTGGAACAGTATTAACAGCAGGGAGCAGGAAAGTAAGTGAAGCACTGCAAGCAGAAAGAAGCTGCAAATACAGTCTTGGCAAGCATGTTCTATTCTGCACTTAAATACACTTATGAAGGGGTTTGGAACAGTCCCGAGTGAAAGCAAACAAAGCAACATTACCGGATTTATTCTGTTTGTTGGTATAATGTTTTGCAAATACAAATGCCCCAAATACTTCATTTCCTTACCAACTTCAAACAGAACTGGTTTATGTGAAACGACAGAACTGGGTGAGGCAGAAGGGATCACTGTATCAAGAAGTCCCAAACTGGCATTATTTTCACAGGGCAGTGAGTGATTCCAGCCTTAAATATCAAGCCATTTGCTTAAAGTTAGAAACCACTGAAAAAGTGGCTGGGTTGATGTAACCTCTTGCTGCTGCTAAAAATGTAATCCCTGTACATCTTTCTCTCTGGTGTCTTCTACTTCCAGCTGTAATGTCTCCCTGTTTGCCCTGGCTCTGGTATTCACCTGACTCCTTAGTAAGCTGAATCAGCTTTCAGAGAATTGAAACTGAAATATCGAGTGGTATGAATGAAGTATGAATGGAAATGGCTGTGTGTAAGCACCAGAAGAAACAGCAGAACAAAGGTTAAAAGAATGGCCTGTGTTGATAACCAAAGACATGGTTTAAGGCAGTAAAATTGAGAAATATGTTGTTTCTCTCAAACCAGGAAGACCTGCACTCTGTAGCATAGACAACTTGTCTGCAGAAGACCCTACCGTCTGACAGCTGGACATGGCAGGAAGATACAGCACATCACAAATGCCATTTCTTTTCCTGTTTGTCCAACTGGAAGCAGACCATAGCCTCAGAAACTCAAAATGAAGAACACGAGGTGCACACGCACCTCGGTGCTTGTGAGTGTGGGGTTTGACAGTGTGAATGAAGTTAAATAAATTGAATGAACATGAATAAGTGGGGGAACTGAGTGAAATGAATGCATACCTAAACACAACTTCTGCAGCTTAACTGGATGCAGCTGGATTTTGAAAAAAATTTTGCCTTGCCTGATGTATTGGCAGTCCAAACGCACAGTATGTTGTTACGCTCAGTCCTGTGGAACCGCTCTGCTGTGTGTGAAGAAGAGGCTATTCCTGCTCTAAATAGCCTGCACAGCCCGGCTTGCCTGGTAGCTCTGATGACATCAGCAGTTCTGTCTCTGAGGATGGCTAAAGTATGCGGAAACACCCTGGCAATGATGCTGCCAAACCAACTTCCCCTCTTTGCCAGCATGTGGCTAGTTCAGTTTCTCTCATTGTCAGCCCCATCCTACTTCTTGAGAACCCTCTTTCAGGTCTCAGCTTTGGCTCACCTTATAGTTATTCTCTCCGATGCAACCAACTATTATTCTTGTTCTGATTTCCCCAGACTGTTTCAAATACCATTTTGCAGAACATGCTGGTGTCGTGGGTATAGGCCTCACATAGATCACTTATTCCACTGCTTGGCCTGGGCCAATCAGGAATAGCTGGGATTACGCACAGGTTGCTTATATTAAGCCCCTGGCAATAAATTACAGGACCACAAGGAGCAGATATATTAATTACTATTTATTACTGTTGACACATCATACAGAGGTATCACACATAATGAATAATGAAATATTAAGTGACCTGAGCAAGCATTAAATAATAAGATTTACATACCGAGCCAGAGGTCTCCTTGCTTGGATGCAACCAAGTGCAAATGGGCTGGAGATCTGCTGGCTTTACACTTGATCTTACTTTTATACACCTACACCTTCGTCTTTTATGTAGGTAGCATAATACCAGAACTTGTTCGATGTTTACGTAGCGAGTGATGTTCAAACAGATCCTTCTTAAGCAAGCATATATGAGTCTGCCTTTCTTTGTGGTTTAGCAACCTATTGTGGTTTAGCAACCTATTTCTGTTTGTTATTTGTCCGTGGGAGGCTTTGACAGTGGTCAGATCACTTCTTACTCCACCAAGGGCTACTTTGTGTCCTGCGACACCCTTTCCTTACCGTCACAGCTTGCCAGTTATCTTTTTGGTTCTCAGCAATCATTCGTATAACAATTTCCTTTTGACAGTACAAGAGCGCTGTATATCATTAGTACATTCATTTTTTCTTAACATTGCTAGATTTTGATATCTAATATCCCAAGAGGTCTTATTAAAATTTGACTTACAGCTTTTATACCATAGCATACATACATTACAGTCTTCAACCAGATAGGACCCATCGCTAACAAATGCAAATTCAGTGTCATAACAACGCATGGGTAGTAATAATGGCTTATGACACCAAAGATTACTTGTACCTTGTGCTTGTAGGCATTGTTTCCAACCCCAGAACAGCAATCCCTCAATGGTCCCATTGTTACCAGATTCCCAAAGATCCACGTAACAATGTCCGTGTGTCAATCCAATAGCTATGTTATAGCACGTCAACGTTAAAATCCAATTCTTCAAATAAGTTTTCAAAACCTGTCCCAGGGGACGGAATACCAGATTCAGACAATGAGTGGTGATGGAGGTCTGCACCCAGTTCCTTGAAGAGCTGCTGTACATCCAGTGATGGAGACTCTGAAAGTATAGGAGATGTTGTGGCTGTTCCATCAGGATGGCCATCCCATGTGGTTGGGCAATATCTTCGTCCTGTCAGATAGTGTGATCGGTGCTAGTTCCTTCGCCGGAGTCTGTATCCAGACAGGTGGTGTGCCTTTGAGAGTAGTAAGAGTCGGTTGCATGGCCACAGGGTACTGTTCATGATCGATTTCGGTGTCTGGTTTTAATGTCTGTACAGATAGAATTCCATCCCATATTTTTGAGTTGTCGCTTTGGAGTAGTGGTGTAGTATGCTCTGTCTCCGTTTTCTTTTTGCTTAATTAGATATTTACTATGATAGATATAAACACAATAACAACAAGTGTGTCTAAAAATAATAGTAGAATCCTGGTCACAACTTGGCATTAGTACCAGGATAGTTTTATAATGAGTAAGTATACTTTTACTATAAAAGGTCTATAAAGCCATAACATTGCTAACGTAGCCTAATCTTGCGATTCCATCTTCTCACTCTGTTTCACGTTTCGTAGCAATCCAACTGATTAATTTGATGACTAGCACTAGTATAATCAACAAAACCACTCCTATTATCATGGGTTTTGCATAAGCTAACAAGTCAAAAACCGTACCAAAAATTCCAGATGTTACATCCTTGATGCCATTAGCTATGCCCTTGATGGCTTCAGCTGCAGCAGGCCAGATGTCTGCAATGGATTCTGACAGTCTATTTAACCATTGAGGTATATCTCCTTCATGTAAATCTATTCTCAGTAATTCAGTATTTGCTTTCTCAATCATATCACAAACTGAGTCCCAGAGGAAGCCAGCTCCATTTTTATTTGTCTAAGATCAGCTATAATACCTATCATATGCGGTAAGCTGACTGACAGTGGTGGCACGTGTATATTTTCTTGTATTACTGTATTTATTCTAAGGGGTCGTTTAAACTGCTATCCATAGCAAGTCACTGTCTCATTTACTGTGATCAGAGATGGCTGATATGGTGGTACGTTACACTCATCCAAACTGGTCATTAATATGTAACTCCCATTCTTCAATGGGTCAGTTCTAAGGTATGGGGAGACAATAGGTTCTGCCATTATAGGACATCTGGATCCAGTTTGGTTACCACATGGCTCATGCTCGATGACCTCATCACAAATAAGAATCCTGTTCATAGCATTCTCTTACTTCTAAATATTTTACTTCCCCGCACCCTTGGGTTATTAGGGTATAGGGATGTTTTAACCAGATTCTTCCTCCTTTATTTCCAGTATATACCACATGACCATAACTGACAATTTTCCAATTAGTAGGATATATTCTTTGTGGTATAACAATTTTTTAATATAGGATTTCCCAGACTCTTTTTTCTGATTTGTCAACCCGTTGTTGTATATCATAAGCTAATCCCCTAGCTGTCCTTCTTATTAAAGTCATAATTTAATCTGTGACTTGTCATTGTTCTTGTATCCATGTTGAGTTTAAAATGTTCCAATCAACCTTCCCTCCAATTAAAAGGATTCTTAAATTCTGTATATGAGAATGTATCATTACTGTGGTAATGGTTTGACTCGTTTGAATCACATCATCAATTGTATGATCAGCAAATGTAATAAGCTGATTTCATAGCAGATGTATCCCTTTTGCTAATTCTTTATCATTTAAATCAGATATTTTGGCAATTTTAGTAATGGAACTACCTAGGATCAATCTGGCTGCTTGTATCTTTTGTAGATTAGTAGTAGATCTCTTTCGCTTAGTATAGCTGCCTCTTGTTTTTTTAGGTGTGTCTACTATCGTGTAATTTAGGAAGGTTTCATTTGTGCCCCAGAGAGCTTGTCCTCGTGATATGTCTAAGATTGAGACTGGCTGGCATGTGGTTAAGTTGCACGGATACCATTCTTCCTGTTTTTGTACATATAATGTCTGCTTCATTCCACTAGTTACGTCATCCACTGGGTGTTTTTGTGAGTGAAATAAATGTTGCTGGTATAGAGAATATAGTGAATAATTCTGTCACTGGACCTGCTTAGCTTCAATGCACCAGGGTCTGGGAAATGCGTGATCATGTAAAAGGAGTCCCATATCTACTCCATGACTGACTTTTTCCATCCTGCTATATTTAGGGTATAATAAATATTGCTGATCATAATATTGTAATTGGAGAAAATCTTCCCCAGTGGCATTTTGAATCACCCTGCAAAACTGACATGCATATGGGTGTTTACATGAACTGCTTAGGTTTTCACAACCTTTTATCTGTGTTATATTTGCCCAAGTCATCTGACAATCGCTCTCCATGCATGAGTGTTTATAATATGTGCCATTCAGAAATACTGTAAGTTCCGGATGTCTACAAAATGACAGGTCATCCATAGATTTGAACTATTTCCCTTTTGCTTGATCATGCCAATCATTTGGAAGGGCATCCTTTTTTACTTTCCCTGTTTCCCTGTCTTGAATCAGCTCCTTTATCTGAGTGACATAGGCTAAGAATAGCTCCTTTTGTATCATTTTATTCTTGTTCCACCACAAAGGATAGGCATCATCCATACACATTAGTGCTCCAGTAAATGTCTCATGTCTCCCTGGTAGCCTATATGTCTGTAGCTTTGCTCTCTGTTTTAACCTCTGTAGCCTTTTCCATTCCGGTTCCGTAACAGAGAATGGAGGTTCTACCCCGTAGTCTTTACTAGCAAATCGAGGGTATCCTCTTTCAGGGTGTGCACAATAGTCAGCTATTACTTTGGGATTCTGGCCTTTTTCATAGTTCCCCATAATCAATCCAGTAACAATGTGTAAATTCATGGTAACTTTTCTTTTGAATATAGTCTTGCTGAGTTTCTGGACCATCTAAAGGTATTTCAAAACTAAGAGTAATATCTTTAAGCTGTTTCATTTCCTTAGTTAGGAGCTGGGTAAGAATCTCTTTTCCAACAAGATTTCCTAAATTGTTTGCTTCAGCCATATGATCCAAATCTAATATCAATATCTGGGATATGCCTAGCACCCTCTCCTTGGTCACTATCGGTTTCGGAAATGGTTCCCAGTATAGTCCCTGTTTTAATCCTGCAACAGTCACATTTACCAGTAACGGATGATCATATAATCCTCTCCTGATTCTATGAATAGATGGTGATTGATGTATTGTTTGATTCCAAGTAATTGTAGGGCCTTGTCTCTCTATAGCATATTTCCATTGTAACCTAAATATTACTGTACAGGTTACTCCTAAGATAATCATTAATATGAGTAAGGTAAATATAATCCACATTGCTATCCTAGTACTAGTAGCATATGCAGCATAGCCCCAATATCTGCATCATGTTTTCCATGTTATTTTTTCATCCAGTTCTTCAATATAATTCTGGAACAGTGTTTTAGCTTGTGCTGTCTTGTCTGATGGTACTAAGTTAAGTGCTTTTCTACATCTAGTCTCCCTCTCCCACACCATCTGCTGGTCCAATGACATGGCCATTCTGTTGCTGATGTGGAGTTGCCTTTAAATTATCTATTTATACTTGTCTCACATTGCCCTTCTCGTCCACAATTTCAACAACTCGGTCAGATAGTATCTTAATAATTGGAGTTGGTGGTTTCCACGGAGGTCATAGTGGTCATTGAGTAGCTACCCGCTCCTGGATGAGAAGGCCAACCAGAGGATGCCACGAATGAGGTGAGAGTGGTGGCGAGGATGTGGAGGTAGTCGCCAATGTATGTCATATTTCAGCTAGGAGTGCTAATTGTTATTCTCTGGAGAGGTCTGAAGTAAGATTAAATTCTACATTCATTGGTACCCCAAAGAGTAATTTGAATGGTGTTCTTTTGATAGATGGTCTAGGTCTATTATTGAAGCCTAATTGTACTAGCAGAATGTAGGCATACCACTTGCCAGGGCAACTTCCCAATAACTTTGTGAGAGCTGCTTTAACTTCCCCGTTCGCCCTCTCAACCTTCCCACTACTCTGGGGGTGGTAGGGTGTGCTGTATTCCCATTGTATATTATACTTCTTTGCAAACTCTTTGCAAATATCTGCCATAAAGGCAGGACCTTGGTCTGAATGTATTTTCTTGGGAATAGCAGTGTCGCAAAAATCAGTCAGGGCTCACACTGTGGCTTGGGCTGTTGGTCCTGCAGTGGGGTACAGCCATACAAAACTAGTTGCCTCATCTATAATCACCAGAACATACTCCAGTTGGCCAGGACATTTTGGTAATGGTCATATATAATCTATAAACAATATATCAAAAGGAGACTCAGGGATAGATCTTTTACCATGAGGGATGGGTGCCCGATTAGCCGAATTAGATGTGATACATCTAAAGTAAGATTGCAAAACTTGCTGTACTGTCTGGATCATGTACGGCCACCAATGCTTTCATTTCAGAACTGCTAAGGTGGCATCTCTTCCAAAATGTGCATGTACCAAAGAGGAATGAGCTCTTTCAGTTACCAAACGTCATTCAGTAGTGGGAGGTATTTGAAATTCCCCCTCAGGTTTAGTAATCCAATATATTCCCAGGTCATCTTTATGATATTTATAATTTTTTTGATATCCTGGTAGGTTTGGAGTACGTTCATTAATGCATTGCTCAAGGTTGGTGTCTATTGTTGGCTTGGTATGTTTCCTATTAATCATACTGGCCTTCTTTGCCAGTGAGTCAGCTGCTGCATTTCCAGCTGTATGTACACTGCTCCCGATGCATCGATGCCCTGGCTCATGGGTGACGTGCACCCAGGGCTTCATTTTCTTTAGTACAGAAATGCTTTTCCATAATGAGATATGGTGCACTGGTTTGCCTTTTGCATTACAAAACCCATTAGGTTCCCAAAATTCTAGCTTAGAATTATAACTTTTAGAGACATAGTCTGAATCTGTAATAATTAATATTGGGTTTTGGTCCATCGGGATTTGTTGGAGGGCAAATTCTAGTGCTGCTGCTTCTGCATACTGTGCTTGATGCTGCCCTAATGGAATACTCCAAACATTTAAAACTTGGTAGTATGGACTAAAAATGGCTTGTACCATGCCAATTCTGGCCTGCCTTTTATGGTCATTGGTTATTGCACTTCCGTCGATGTAATATATTCGTTTATATTCTGTCAATGGCCTGATTGTGACCTGTTTCTCACTGGGGGCTGGTAAAGATGTCAAGTCAGGAAATTCTTCATCGTAATGAAATTTGATTTGTGGATTCTCTATGTGACTCATCCATCATGATGATAAAGCTTTTCCTTCAGGGATAGTATGGCTTTGTAATGTCTCAGGGGATTGTAATGGAGAGTAAACATGAATCATTTGTCCCTGAGCTATGTCAAAACTTTTAATTAGAGCATATTGGGTTACAATCAACACTTTTTCAGTTGGAGTAAATCATTTTCAGCTCCCTTAAATACTATAGAAATGCATTGAAAGGGAGATCTATCCCCCACATATAGCCTGACGTATCCTGCTTCAGGAGATGCATGTAGCTTTACTGATAGGGGTTTGGTTGGGTCTGTTTCAGTTAAAAGAGCTGCTTGGTTAATTGCCGTGATTAATTTGTCTAAAGTGTCTTGGTTTTGTTCCCAAAAAGGTTCACTGTTTTTTGCCTTAATGATGGCATCATGGAGAGGTTTGACCAATTCTACAATATTGAAAATAAAAGGATGGGCAAAATTCAAAAATCCTAAAATACTCTGCAGTTGCCTAAGAGTCTTTGGGGGCTGCAAATTGAGTAGTTTTTCTTTATATTCATCTGTTAGACCTCTTCCCTCATTAGTAATCACAAAGCCCAAAAAGTTTACCTATTTCAGATTTTTTAATGAATCTATATATCCAACCCCTTTCAATATTGTGCAAATGTCTTGCAGAGTTTTCAGATGTTCTTTCTCGGTATCATCTGAGAAGTATATATCATCCACACATACTGAGACCTCTGGGAATTCTTTCAATAAATCCACAACACGTGCAGAAAATAGGGCTGGTGAGTTTCAAAATCCTTGGGCAGCGCAGTCCAGACATGTTGGCGTGTCTGGATGTCCGGATGGCAGCTGAGCCATCCATGTCGAGACATGGATGTTATCTATCTAGACTTATGGATGTCATCTATCTGGACTTCTGTAAAGCCTTTGACATGCTCCCCCACAACATCCTTCTCTCTAAATTGGAGAGATACGGATTTGATGGGTGGACTGTTCAGTGGATAAGAAATTGGTTGGATGGTCACATTCAGAGGGTAGCAGTCAACGGCTCAATGTCCAGATGGAGATCAGTGATGAGTGGTGTCCCTCAGGGGTCCGTACTGGGACCAGTGCTGTTCAATATTGTCCTCAATGACATTGACAGCGAGACTGAGTGCACCCTCAGCAAGTTTGCAGACGACACCAAGCTGAGTGGTGCAGCTGACACGCCAGAAGGACGGGATGTCATCCAGAGGGACCTGGACAAGCTGTTGAACCTCATGAGGTTCAACAAGGCCAAGTGCAGGGTCCTACGCCTGGGTCGGGGCAATCCTCGGTTTCAATACAGGCTGGGGGATGATGTGATTGAGAGCAGCCCTGCGGAAAAGGACTTGGGGGTACTGGTGGATGAAAAGATGGACATAAGCCAACAACGTGCACTCGCAGCCCAGAAGGCCAACCGTATCCTGGGCTGCATCAAAGGAAGCATGGCCAGCAGTCGAGGGAGGTGATTCTGCCCCTCTGCTCTGCTCTGGTGAGACCCCACCTGCAGTACTGCCTCCAGCTCTGGAGCCCTCAGCACAAGAAGGACACGGAGCTTTTAGAGTGGGTCCAGAGGAGGGCCACGAAAATGACCCAAGGGCTGGAGCACCTCTCCTATGAGGACAGGCTGAGAGAGTTGGGGTTCAGCCTTGAGAAGAGAAGGCTGCGGGGAGACCTCATAGCAGCCTTCCAGTACTTAAAGGGAGCCTATAGGAGAGATGGGGACAGACTTTTTTGCAAGGCCTGTAGTGACAGGACAAGGAGCAATGGTTTTAAACTAAGGGAGGGCAGATTTAGCCTGGATTTAAGAAAGAAATTTTTTACCATGAGGGTGGTGAGGCACTGGAACAGGTTGCCCAGAGAGGTAGTGGAGGCCTCATCCCTGGAAACATTCAAGGTCAGGCTGGATGGGGCTCTGAGCAACCTGGTGTAGTTAAAGATGTCCCTGCTCTTGCAGGGAAGTTAGACTAGATGACCTGCAAAGGTCCCTTCCAATCCAAAGCATTCTATGATTCTGTAATTCTGTGTTGTTTGCCATACCAAGTAAAGGCTGTTATCCATTGGATATCTTTGGTGATAGGATGGGTATAAAAAGCATTAGAGAGCTCTAGTGTTGTTTTATACTTTTTCCATGTCAATTGCATTAAAATACCAGTTGAATCACAATTTTGTGCAGCTATGGCTGGGGTTACTTTATTCACGGCTCTATAATCTACTACTAATCTCCACTTTCCTTCTCCTTTTGGCACTGGATAAACTGGTGTATTCATTTCAGATGTTTCTTGCCTGAGGACACCTTGTTTGAGTAAGTCATTTATAACTATTTGTATAGACAGTATAGCTTGAGGATTTATTTTAATCTGTTTCTGTAGTTTCGGTTTTATTTTCCCTGTAGCAATGTTATGAGGTGGAATTGACCTATGTCCTACCTGATTTTCGCATTTCTGCCACAAGGGAGCAAAATGATCAAAAACTTGTTCCAATTGCTTTTTTCCTTGTTCTGACAAATCAGTTTGTTTCAGAATTTCTCTCTCTATCTTCCCAATGTCAATTCTAATAGTTAATTCTATTTCCTTCCTGGTTATACCTATCCAAGGTGTATCTTTGGCTGAAATTAAAGCTTGTCTATCAGGTGATTTGGCTACTTCTGTCCTTCTCTTTTTCCAATCAATTATAATTGTTGTGTAAAATACAGGTACCTCAATTTCCCCAGTAATGGTCATTAGCTTAATTCTTTTAACAAGTAAGAGACCTTTTAACACTTCTTTAGGTAATATAATTATTTCTGATCCTGAGTCCCATTCTGCCTCAATTATCTGTCCTTGTATCTGGACCAGAACTTTCATTGTCCTTTCTATTTTTATTAATCTTGTTAATTTTATTCCTTATTCCTGAAGGACCTGGCTTATTATCCTCGGGGGGGGCGGGGGGCAAGAAGGCTCAGGGCAACTGGATCCTGAATACCAATCCCATTGTCCATATCGTGGAGGAGAATAACCCTGGGTCTACGGTTATAACCTCCCTTAGTAGGTTCTGTTCTTCCTCGAGATGCCGGATACCTTCTCCCCTCTGGTTTAAAAGGCTTGAATGTTGGAGGTATAGCTGGAGCCTCTTTTGGAAATATCTTCTTAAAAGGCTTCTTGCCTGTACTGTTACCCTGAGGAGAGGGAGAGGGATTCCCTGGACTAGCCCTTGGTGTTCCTGTCCTTTTTCCTGTAGGATCAAGGTCTAACATTCGATAGACTGTATCAACTATAGTTGAAAATTGCCTTATGCCTTCCTAGTCACTTGGTAATGCTTCTAATCTGTGAGTAATTTCTGCTAGGGGATCCTGACTGGGAACTAGATTTTTAATGATTCCCCACACATGCCCATAATTCTGATTTGTCATAGCTAATCCTAATTGGAACGCTGTCTTTATAGCTCGTTCACTGCTTATTCTCTGTAATTCCTCTCCTAATTTAGCAGTAGGAATATGTCCACGAGCTTTAGTATACAAACATGATATAATTTGATCCCAAGATACACATTCCTCTTTATTTAATGATAATTGATAGGGAACTAGTGCGTTAACCACCTGCTGTCTGGTTGCATTATTCATATAGGGCAATACCCCCTCTAATATATTAATCCTTTCAGCCATCCAGGAAAATATCTTTTTAATGTCCATGGGAGTCGATCCTACTGCTGCTTGTATATTACTAAAGGGGAGAGACGCAACTTGGACCAGTACTAATGGAGCTCTAGCTCCTCCTGTTCCAACATTTGTCCCTATTTGTGTTCTTTGTTGACTATATAATCTTGCTAATAATGCTGCTTCTATTCTCAGATTTCCTGGTTGGTTTATTTGCTCTAATTCTTCTAAGGTTATAGGTAAATATCCTTCACAAATCTCATCTCCTGGAGTAAAAGGGTTATGAGCCATTGGCCCATGTCAATCCACTCCAGTATTAATGTCCGGTGGTTGTCCTAACCAATTTAATGTTTCAGCAAAATTTGCATGAATTACAATTTCAGTTCTTTCTATTCATCCGTCCCAGTGTTGCCACTGGGGGATAGGAAAATTTGCCCCTCCTTGACCTTGCAATTCTAACCTTATTCATGTATATCTATCACCAATTCCCCATGGACCATACGTAATGTGTATGGTGATATTTTCACCATGTCTTGGAGGGCGTTGATACAACATCTGAACCCTCTGATTAAAACTCTCTAAATTACAGAGATTATGAGCCATACCTAGATCTAGGATTTATTCTAAGGGTACCAGTTATATATTGTGCTCCTCGAGCCCCATGTTGGGCGCCAATTATCATCGGTATAGGCCTCATGTAGATCACTTATTCCACTGCTTGGCCTGGGCCAATCAGGAATAGCTGGGATTACGCACAGGTTGCTTATATTAAGCCCCTGGCAATAAATTACAGGACCACAAGGAGCAGATATATTAATTACTATTTATTACTGTTGACACATCATACAGAGGTATCACACATAATGAATAATGAAATATTAAGTGACCTGAGCAAGCATTAAATAATAAGATTTACATACCGAGCCAGAGGTCTCCTTGCTTGGATGCAACCAAGTGCAAATGGGCTGGAGATCTGCTGGCTTTACACTTGATCTTACTTTTATACACCTACACCTTCTTCTTTTATGTAGGTAGCATAATACCAGAACTTGTTCGATGTTTACGTAGCGAGTGATGTTCAAACAGATCCTTCTTAAGCAAGCATATGTGAGTCTGCCTTTCTTTGTGGTTTAGCAACCTATTGCGGTTTAGCAATCTATTTCTGTTTGTTATTTGTCTGTGGGAGGCTTTGACAGTGGTCAGATCACTTCTTACTCCACCAAGGGCTACTCTGTGCCCTGCGACACTGGGACCTTTGCTTTTTTGTCCCTCCCCCATTTCTCATAGAGCCCTTCTCCAGTTCTGTACTGTCTGCTTAATCAACTAACAGCTGGGTATACATTTGCCTGAGGATTTCAAAATCATTTTGAATTTTTTGTTCTGTGGAAACTGTTAGGTTATGTGATAAAAGCTCACCTGGTAGGAGGTGGGAGCGCTCACCTGAAATGCTTGCCCCACACATACCCAATAACTGCAACGAGTTCAGATTGGTCTTGTCCCCAGCATGGGGACTGGGCTGGGGCTGACACTGGCTCCACTGTAAATCGTAACCGTGACCCTGTGCAGGTCCCTTGCTGGAGTGGGTCGGGGTGTGGGGCTGGCTGGGCAGGGACACCCCTCCTGGGCACCTGTCCAGGGAGGAGGAAAAGGAGCAGGATGGAAAAGGGGTGGGATGCAGGGGAAAAGCAGTTCAAGATCACACAAGAGATTAGGAGATTATTATGTGATGTTTAGGGGAGGAACAATTGTGGGAAAATAAAGGGGTAGCCAGCACCTGGAGTGAGTGTGGATGTGCGAGTGAGTGTGTGATGGACCAGCCGATGCACAGGTGAAGTGGTGTGGGAGCTGGAGGCGAGTGGATCTCTAGGGACCAGCTCTGGGTGTCAGGGGACCTGTTTGTCTCTAGGGGCGAGAGCATGGGGGGTCAGCTATGGGACCTGGAAAGTCCTGGCCAGCTCTGTGTGTGTGTGTGTGTGCGCACACGTGTGTGTGTATGTGATGGTCTGTACTGGCAACTGGAGTAGGGCTGCGCCTTAAGGGCTTATATGTCCAGGTGCCAGCAACTGGGGAGACTGGGATCGAGTGGCAACGACTGGGCAGACTGAGTGTCTGACCCCAGCTGCTGGAGGGATCCACCTTGTATATGTGTATGTATATATACACGTATATTCCCACTAGTGGACTTCCATCCTGCTCAGCCAGAGAGGGGAGCAGGATGAGGCCATTGGTGCTATCTATGTTCATGTGAGTGCTCTGAGTGTCTGTGATTTATGTGGCCAGCCATGTATATGTGTATGTATGCGGTGTATGTGTGTCCCCTGGGTGTGTGTGCCTGCTGGGAATGCATGTTCAGCCTCACTACTAGTTGGACCTGGGGACAGGGAGCTGCAGCAGCCTCCCCTCTCTCAGGCTGTTGCCTCCAGCGTGAAATGTTTTCCTCTACCAGAAACAATTCCACTGGTTTTAACTTTTAGAGATTACTGTAGAGGCTTTTGTTTCTGTGGGTTTTAAATCTGTGCTGAGGAAATTACTTTCCTTAAAAGCAGAATGGCACTCTGACGTTTTACTTCATAATGTGAATGTATTCCTAGCAGACTTTTTTTTTCCTGAGAAGTTACTTCTCTACAGAAGAAACAGAAACTCTGTGCATAAAGCTGGCTGTGACTCTGTGTTAAAGCTGTACTAGCTTAGGGATTTTAAACAGAAATATGCAGACTGATATGAGTGCAGCATGAATAGAAATATATGTGTGAAAGGACCAGAAGAAACAGCAGAATGGCCTGTATTGCCAATGAAGACCTGTGTTCCCAGGACACAGCTCCCATGACTATCCTGGGACAGACAATCCTATCCAGTTTAACTCCACAGAGTATGGGCTCCTATAGCAAGCCTCTGCTCTTTGTTTTCTTCATTAGCAAGAGTCTTTCCTGAAGCCCAAACCCTCTTCCCCCTCTGTTCTGTAGCTCCCCAGCTGTCTTCCTTTAACCATGGCAAAGGGATCGATGGCTACAAAGACAGATTAGGAAGTCATCTAGGACAGTAGCTGGAAAAGAAAATGGAAGGCAAACCCTAATCCCGCTTGTCCTGGCTGACATGGAAGCTCTCTTCCAAATATACTTAAAGTGGTAAAGGTGGTTGTGACTTTGTAGGCAATTGCTGGTTTTCCTGCAGTTAAATATCTATAAGGATATTAATAAACAAATATAAACACTTAATAACTCTCTTGTCGTAGTTTAACCCCAGCCAGCAACTAAGCACCACACAGCCGCCTGCTCACTCCCTCCCCCCCAGCCCCCGCAGTGGGATGGGGGAGAGAATTGGAAGAGTAAAAGTGAGAAAACTCGTGGGTTGAGGTAAGGACACTTTAATAAGTAAAGCAAAAGCCGTGCATGCAAGCAAAGCAAAGCAAGGAATTCATTCACTGCTTCCCATGGGCAGGCAGGTGTTCAGCCATCTCCAGGAAAGCAGGGCTCCATCACGCCTAACGGTTACTTGGGAAGACAAACACCATCACTCCGAACGTCCCCCCCTTCCTCCTTCTTCCCCAGCTTTATATACTCAGCATGACGTCATATGGTATGGAATAGCCCTTCGGCCAGTTGGGGTCAGCTGTCCTGGCTGTGCCCCCTCCCAGCTTCTTGTGCACCTGGCAGAGCATGGGAAGCTGAAAAGTCCTTGATTTTGTATAAGCACTACTTAGCAACAACTAAAACATCCCAGTATTATCAACACTGTTTTCAGCACAAATCCAAAACATAGCCCCATACTAGCTATTATAAAGAAAATTAACTCTATCATCTCAGCCGAAACCAGGACATCTCTATAAACAAATGTGTCACTTGTGAGCTTCATGCAGTCACCTGCAGGTGTTAAGGAAATGTATTGTTTTCCTGCTGCACGGCTAACTAAATGTATTCTGTTATATAGTGTTTTCCTTCTTCAGAAACATCAATGCATGGCAGCAACTAGACCTCACGGCTACCACAACCTGAAGAGAAGCGAGGGCAGAAGGGTCAGAGTGAGTGTGTTCGGGAGACATCACGGCAAGGGAGGCTCTCACACTTCCCCTGTAGAAGCAGCACAGTTTGGGGCTCAGATCTAATGCCTGTAAACAAGCGCACACAGCGTGGGGAACAAACAGGAGGAGTCAGTGCATAGCTGCAGAGTTGAACTCATTGGGATTACAAAGACATGGTGGGATAGCTCTCCTGAGTGGAGCGCTGCAACCAGTGGATAGAAGCTTTTTGGAAAAGACAGGGTAGGAAGCCGAAGAGGAGGCTATACACCTGCTATACACCAACAAGGAAGAACTGGTTGAAGATGTGAAGGTTTCTGCACCAAACATAAGACTGTGGAATTTAAGATCCTGAGAGGAGTGAGCAATACAAACAGCAGAATCACAACCCCGGACTTCCCAAGAGCAGATTTTGGCCTGTTCAGGGACTTGCTTGGCAGAATCCCATGTGAAACTGCCCTAAAGGGCAAAGGAGCCCAAGAGAACTGGTCGATCATCAAGGACAACTTCCTCAGAGCCCAAGAATGGTCCATTACAGCGTGCAGAAAGTCGAGCAGGCATGCCAGGAGGCCAGTGTAGGTGAATGTTTGGCTCCAAACTGAGCCAAAACACAAAAAGAAAGCACACAGAAGGTGGAAGCAGGGACAGCTTATTTGGGAGTAATACAAGTATGTAGAAATGTGGTTATGAATGCCAAAGCTCAGCTGGAGCTGGAACTAGCAAGGGAGGTGAAAGACAGCAGGAAGGGTTTCTGTGAAGCCATTGGTAGCAAAAGAAAGGCTAAGAAGAGCATGCACACATTGGTCAATGGGGAAGGAGACCTAGTGAAAAGTGATAGGGAAAAGGCTGAAGTTCACAGCGCCTTTTTTTTTTTGCCTCAGTTTGCATTGGTAGGGTTTGCTCTCAGGTCTCCCAGGTCCCTGAGCCTCTTAGCAGAGTCCATGGGCATGAAGCAGTACGCACAGCAGAGGAAGATGAAGTTAGGGATCACTTAATCCACTTGGACATACAGAACTCCATGGACCAGAGCAGATGGGTCCGAGGGTGCTGAAGGAGCAGCTCAATGTCATTGTGAGGCTGCTCTCTGTCTTCCCTGAAATGCCATGGCAGGCAGGGGAGATTCCTGGTCACTGGAAAAAGGCAAATGCCACACCCCTCTGCAAGAAGGTGGCAAGGAGGATGGTCCAGGTCAATCAGCCTCACCTTGGTCCCTGGGAAGGTTATGGAGCAAATCCTCATAGAAGCCATTTCTAGGGGCAAGAAGGTGACTGGGAGCAGTCAGCATAGATGTACCAAGGGCAAAGGACGATGACCAACCTCATTGCCTTCTCTGACAAGGTGACTGACCCTGTGGACAAGGGGAGGCCAATGGATGTGATATACTTTGGCTTTAGCAAGGCCTTTGACACAGTCTCCTATAGTTTCCATATAAACAAATATTTGCTGGATAAGTGGATGATAAGATGGGTGGAAACTTGGCTGGCCTGCTGATGTCAGAGGTGTGATCAGTGGTGCAAAGTCCAGCTGGCAGCCAACATATTAGTGGGGTCCCTCGGGGACTGTGACTGACCAATAAACCCCTACAATGGCAGAAGGCTCAGTAGAGATGGCCAAGGGCAATGTGCCCATGAAACTCACAGAGTAACACAGGGTGTGACTGACCATGGCTGTTGCACAGAAGCTGACTTTGTCTCAACACAAAAGGGACCAGAGGGTGGCTTTTCTTTTAGATAACTGTCTATGTCAGTTGAATGGATCACCTGGTGGGGTAAAGTTTCTTTCTGAGTCCATTAAGAGAGCGCGAGTGTCTCCCCGAGTTAGCCAGACCAGCATGGGGGAAGTCAATATGGGGTTCAGCCCAACACAGAGTATAAAAACTAAACAACTAACAAAATAATTTCAAAGAGAGAAAAGAGCTTGAGCTGGCTTCAACCCACATATTCCTTCCTGGGGACTGGGGACGCAGAGCGTCATGACGGGGAGCATATTATAGAGACTGGTAATGGGAATCACACTGGTATTGTGATTGAACTGTGTATTGCAATTGCTATGTTTTTCTAAGTGTAACTTACATTTGTATTGTGTTTTCAGTAAATTTCATACCTCCCTGCTAAATCAGAAATCCTGGGTAGCATCAACTATCTTCACATAAGTAAATCTGATATTAAGCATTACACCCTCCACACATGGAATATCTAAAAGAGCCTGATCAGAGAGCATTGGACTCTGACAGGGATCAGTACTGGGACTGTAGTGTTTAAAGTCTTCATTAAAGACCTTGATGATAGGAGAGAGTGCACTCTCAGCAAGAGTGCAGATGGCACCAAATTGGGAGTAGTTGTCAGTATGCTGAAGGGCATGGCTGCTATTCAGAGGGACCTAGACAACCTGGACAAGTGGGCTGACAGGAACCTCCTGAAGTTCAACAAAAGCAAATGCAAAGTCCTGCACTGGGAATGGAATAACCCCATGCAACCATACAGGCTGTGGCTGACTGTCTAGGAAGAAGCTCTGCAGAAAAACACCTGGGGGTCCTGGTGGACAACCAGTTGACCATGAGCTAACAATGTGCTTTTGTGGCAAAGAAGCCCATCGGTGTCCTGGCATGAGAGTAACATGAGACCACCAAGCTGGCTGAGGCTCTGGCACATGATGTACGAAGAGAGGCTGAGAGAGCTGGGTCTGTCCAGCCTGGCGAAAAGAAGGCAAAGGAAGGGCCTTATTGCTCTTTGCAACTACCTGATTGCAGGATGCAGAGAACACAGAGCCAGACTTTTCTCCAAAGTGCACAGGGAAAGGATGAAAGGCAAAAGGCACAAGCTGAAATATGAGAAATTCCATTTAGATATTTGGATTTTTTTTTACCAGAGTGTGGTCAGACACTCAGGCAAACTGGCCCAGAAAGGTTATGGGATCTCCATCCTTGGAGGTGTTCAAGGCTCAGCTGGACACAACCTTGGGCAGCTTGACCTCATTAGACCTGCTCTGAGCAGGAGGTTGGGCTAGATACCTCTGGAGGTTCCTTCCAGCCTAAGTTATTCTGTGATGCTATGATGTTTTTAAGTAGAGCATCTTCTTTCCTAGAAGCATTACAATACATTACATTGACTGTCAGGTTTGGGGGGTGGTCAGCAAAGAGGAGGGAGAGGAATTTCCCCTCCCAGGTTAGTTTATTTGACATCTTAGATATTTGTTTGTTTGTGTGTCTTGGGGGAGATTTGTTTTTGCCCACAGCCTGTCGTATGATTCCCGTGGGCATGTCCCTCGTTCTCTTGCTCACTACCCATAGCAGGCAGTAGGCTCCAAATTAAGAGTCCATCAGCTTAACTAAAATTTCTGTGCTGAATATTTTGGTGAAAGTTAATAGTCTCAGCACAACAAAAGGTGAGACTTATACAGTGGGAGATGAAGGTAAAGACAGGCTAGTTAGTTGTTTGTTTTAGTAACTAATATTCACATGCACAATATTCATTTTTGTAAGGACCATTGTATTTATACAATCAGACATTATACAATGTAATTATACAATGAGACAAAATAATGAGACATAAGCTTAACATAGTTTCTAGTCATCATGAAAGCTTTCATGAAATACCTTCTAACCACCAGATCTTCTAACCTTCTAACCAGATCTTCTAACCACTCTGTCAGACTTGGCAAATGTAAGCGATAGGATGTATGTTGGAGCTTTCTCCTAAGGAAAGGAGATTCCCTCTTTAAGCATGTTTTATGTATGTGCATTTGTGAACCAAATCCAGCAGCTAGTTCCTTCATGGTAGACTTGTAGATCTTTTTCAGCAGGAATACAGTAACATAGGAGCATTGCACTTCAGTTATATCACTGGAGGCATGGTGTTGTCAAAGACCAAACTTTTAGATATCTTGGAAAACGCACGCCATTGTGCTATTGCCTTTGAAGAACACTGGTTGTTAAAACATCTCCAGAACCTATTGTACAAAGTCTAGAAGGCTGACTGCTGTTATTGCTCCATTAATAGGGATTATATAATCTTTCTTACCTTAAACCTTTGCTCTCAGTTCAGCACCCAACTGTACAACTTAACAATGGAAACTCGCTGACTGTTGACCTCTGCAGATCCTTCAGCTCAACCTCTCTCGGAAAAAAACGGGTTCCGTTTGCGTAGCCGTTAGTAACTGGTATAAGCAAGAGTATCTGAACATGTTCCCTAGACTAGGTGGTCTAACCATGCCCTCCATTACGCAGTATTCTTCCTGCAGCCGTGACTGCAGGGTTAAAAGTAGCTGTCAGGGCCCTGGCAGCATTCACCTCCCCCCCCGAGAAGCCTGGCTGCCTGGACTCTGGGCCAATGCTGATAAGCAGCCGCCTGGCCTTGAACAGAGCTCTCTCAGACAAAGCTAGCAGGCATTTCTGTGGGGGCTGCCCCCACTTCTCTTGGCAACTGTGTTTAAGCCAAGAGTCTCGTCCCGAACCCCACCTGCGCTGGGCTGCAGCTGCATTGCAGCCGTGCCTGTGCCTGCCGCTAGCAAGTGGCATGCAGTGGTGGCTACTCAGAGGGCTACGGCTTCTCTCGCTCTCCAGCTGCTGCGCTGCATTGCAGGCTTCAGGGAGCAGCGGGAAGGGGAGCTGGCAGCGTGGCATGGCAGCGAGGTGAGCCAGCCGAGAGCGACCCCGCGGACAGGGAGCCCTGGTGCAGAGTGGCAAGTCCGGGTCGGGATCAGGGCTGGAGACGGCAGCCTACGTCAAACCCAGCTCAGGGCAGGTGATGGGGCAGGTCCAAATTCAAGCTGGGAAGCAGAGCCGCTGGGTCTGGGTCAGGGCCAGACGGTAGCAGGTCTGAGACCGAGCACAGACCTAGCTGCTGCCCAGCTTCAGCGTGGCGCCGGCAGGGGCTGGCAGTAAAGCTTCAGCTTAAAAGCAGTTCCCAAGGGAAAGGAGGGGCAGGCCCTCGTGTCCTGCTTTCTTCACAAGAACTCTGGTCAGTGAAGGAGCTGGCCCTGGACTCAGCCAGCTAAACTCTTGCCGGTGACCAACTAAACACCTAGAAGGGGGATAACATCAGGGTGCTGTGGCTAGTAACTTTGTTCACAGCAGTCGTGTGCCAGGAGTCTGTGCGGTTGTCGTGAGGGGTTTGTTTGTGCCTTTCCTTACTTGGTGGAGAAGGAAAGTTATGTTATGAATAACAAGGTGAAGCAACGGTGCCCCCCATCCATGTATATTCATATAGCATGGCCTCACACTAGCCCATGACATGAGAATCTCTGTTGCTGCCACTTGCTTCTTACTCCAAAGCTACTTTCACTCCTTTGGCACTGCTCGTGGCTTACGTTTGCCTGGAGGTCTTGCTTAACATTGCCTGGATTTTCTTGAATAGCTTTCCAGAAAGCCCAGATCCACCTTCTTTCTGTAGTCAGTGACATGACCAAGCTTCAAGCCTGAAGCAACCCAACTTCCACTCTTCTTGCACGTGTTGTAGTGTGGTGGTTTGTGGGAGGGAGAACAGGACACGTCTGGCTAGTGCTGATGCCTCAGAACAACACAGGGGGGTGGTATTCTTAGTCACTGCAGCTTTTATGGGTCGGTCCCAACAGTCAGCAATAAAAACTAATCACAGTGTTAGGACTGGTAGATCACCATTGAGCCATTCAGGGAGATTCTTCCATTGTGAAGACCAAACCTATCCTGCCGACAGGTCCCAGGCTGGATTTGGCCCATGGGTACTTCGATCAAATCCACTCCCTTTTTTTCTCAAGAAAGCTTCCTACTCCCTCTGTCCCATGCCTTGGGACATCTCCTGTGCCTGACAGAGCACTGTTACTGTGCCTGCGCCAGGCTTCTAGAGGTAGGAGCCATCATGTCCGCCATGGCTATTCAGTGCATCCCCAGCAAGAAAAAAAGGAAGTTGTACCACATGCAAAATAAAGTCCCAATGAAAAATCCACCAAAAGAGGAAAATATAACTGTATGGCCCCAAAGTACCAGGCTGATCAGACGCTGTGGCAGTCATACCTGTTCTTTAGTTTTCAGTATTTTTTTTTAAAAGAAGAGAGGTCTTCTTTTCAGCAATCTCAGCTTTCCATAAAAGTAAGCATACTGTCATGCAAAGCATACATTTTTTTAAAAAGGTTAGCAGAGTCAGCACCATCAAAACCAATTTTGACATAGTTTTCAGCCACTCCCCTGGTTGGACTAGCAGGAAGTCCCCGATTAGAAGCTTCTTTTGCAGACCAGCCAAGTCTGGCACTAAATCACTCCAGCCTTCCCTAGTGGGTGGGGGATTACTCTTACCCAGAGTTAGTCATAAAATCCTACCCCTTTGCCATGGGGACCATTCCTACAACCTCTGCAGAATGTAGAGTCACTGTAGCTAAAACACTGCTTCGTCAGCAAAGAGTGTGCAAATTTCAGCCTACGATTCATGGGGAAGTCTGTTCAGAAATCTCTGGCTTGCTTTTGAACTATTTCCAGTCACTGTTTTTGTTGGCTTCATGGTGGAAGAGAATTTTAATAACTGTCTTAAGAGACCTTTATTTTGTGCATTCCGTACCAACTGGTCTTTTCATTCATCTGTTCAGTTCTCTCTAGACTAGCAGTTCTCTACAAGTTTTCCTAGTTTGGAAAGTTAATTTTTTCTCTCTCTATTGCCATTTATAAAATCTGAATTCCTTTGCAACCACTAATGATGAAAACTTCTCTTTTCTCTATTGCTGCCCACTACGGGGAGCAACTGGAGAAGCTTTTCTGGAGGAACTCATGATGTCCAGGGGATATATTAATTACGCAGACAACAGACTTTCTACAGCTTCAACATGAGTCCTTTTCTTCTTGTCAGCTGTGTGCTATTCCATAGGTGAGCCAGTTACGGGCAGAGATATCAACCATCAATACTTCAAACAAGAATCAGAGAATCGTTGAATCATAGAATCATTTAGGTTGGAAAAGACCCTTAAGATCATCGAGTCCAACCATTACCCTAACACTGCCAAGTCCACCACTAAACCGTTTCCCTAAGCACCACATCTACATGCCTTTTAAATACCTCCAGGGATGGTGACTCAACCACTTCCTTGGGCAGCCTGTTCCAGTGCTTGACAATGCTTTCGGTGAAGAAATTTTTCCTAATATCCAATTTAAACCTCCCCTGGTGCAACTTGAGGCCATTTCCTCTTGTCCTATTGCTTGTTACCTGGGAGAAGAGACTGACACCCACCTCTCTACAACCTCCTTTCAGGTAGTTGTAGAGAGCAAGAAGGTCTCCCCTCAGCCTCCTTTTCTCCAGGCTAAACAACCCCAGTTCCCTCAGCTGCTCCTTATGGGATTTGTTCTTGAGACCCTTCAAGCAGATGTTTAAGGAGATATTCACACCACCTAAGGAAGAGCATCTTTCTTAGACTGTGCTTCAGCTGGACACTGACGGGACTACAGAAGGAGCCTGAGAGAGCTCTGCTCTGTGAAGTCAGGCAGATACAATATTTGGTTAGTATTCCCGTGAAGTGACCTGTTGGATGAAGTTCCCTCCTCATCTCTGCAGCCTCTGCCATCACTGCTTCACTGTAGTTGGATTCTAGTGTTACTGTTTTGGGGTTTTCACTTCCCTCTTTCAGCCAAGTATAGAGCCACAGAGGCCCAGCAACAATGTTTGTACATCGCCAGATTTACTAACCGCATACTAACATTCATGGCTTGGCTGCTGGTCGGGACGCCTTCTATCACAGAAGGCGAAGGTCACTGTTAGAAGGTCGATGCAACTGGGCTAATCCTTGCTATGAGGGTTGTCTCAGGGAAGAAGTGCTCAGTTCAAATAATTTAAATAAAAAACAGGATCAAAGGGGTTTATAAATTAATTAACAGCACATATTTAACCGGCAATCAGTGATCTATACATTAAGGATCAGTATTGGTGATGCAACAGATAAACCACAATACTAGGCACTTATGAAATTTCAGTAACTACCTATACATTTCTAAAGATCCTTTTATTACTAATTTCAAGAAATTCTAATTGCACACCCATGCAGATACACAGACAGAGTCACGCAGTTATATACACAAACCTCTCCTCTCACAGGACAAGCAATGCCCCCCATCCTTCTGGAAGTAAGGGTTCCCCTACTTGCACTTATGTTGTGGACTAAGCAGATTGTCTGGCCTAAGCAGGAGTCGGGATGCCAGCAGGGTGACTTCTGGCAGCGTCAAAACAGGTTTTGGCTGCTGCTGTTTCCAGTCCAAGGTCTCTCCCCTCTTGTTACAAGTTTTCATGCTTCTCTTGTACTTTTTTTCATGCTGCCTTTTTGTTTCAAAAAACATCCTTGAAATTCCCTGATTACCATTTGGACTGGGTGATGATCACATTCCTCTTTAACATAATCAGTTTTGGGCACCTGCCTTCCAGATAATTTTTATATTTGATCCATACACTCCCTGTGCTCTCATATTTTTGTCCTAACAGGTGAGCTTGTTCAGGTCATTTGCCAAAGATGGGACATGAGCACCCCCAAAAGGGTCTTGCTGTCATAGTTATGACTGCAGGTCCTCCAGGTAAGCTTATGTCAGCCAAAGGAGACCTTGTGTCAGTAGAGTTAAACCAAAAAGCAAATTTTCCAATACAAGTGGCATTGTCATGGTTGGTGGTGGTAGGAAATGAGGGAAAATTTTCAGCTCTGGATCACATTTTTTGCAACCCGTCAGAACAAAGAGAAAACTTTGCTTCTGATGGGTTGAGAAAACTTCATAGTGCAAAGCTTTAAATGAAGCAATGTTGAAAGACCTTGCACGTGGAAATAACCTCAGTTCAAGCTGCAGTCTCCTAGAAGATTATGGAGCAAACCTCCCTGGAAATTCATTTAACATCATGTTTAATGTCTTGTTAAATGATGAGCACACCCTTATCAGGCTTACAGATCATGTGAAACTGGGAGGAGCAGTTGCTACGCTGAGAAGTAGGCCTGCCACTCAGAGGGATCTTGACAGGAATCTCATGAAGTTCAACAAGAGCAAATGCAAAGTCCTGCACCTGGAAGGGAGTAACCCCATGCAACCATACAGGCAGGGGCTGACTGTCTAAGAAGCAGCTCTGCAGGAAAGGACCCATGGTTCCTGGGGGGCAACCAGTTGACCATGAGCCAGCGATGGGACCTTGCAGCAAAGCAGCCCAGCGACATCCTGGGCTGTGTTGGTAAGAGTGTAGCCAGCAGGCCCAGGAAAGTGATCCTTCCACTCCGCTTGGCACATGTGAGACCTCATTTGGGGTTCTGTGCCCAGTTTTGGGCCCTCCAGTACAAGAGGGATAATGAAATACTGGCACAAGAATAATGGGAGACCACTGAGCTGGTTGAAGCTCTGGCACATGACATGTGAGGAAAGGCTGAAAGAGCCCGGTCTGTCTAGCCTGGAGCAGAGAAGGCTAAGGTGAGACCATAGTGTGTATTCTACTATGAAAAGCGTGGAGGGAGATGGTTACACAGAAGAAGGAGCCAGACTCTCAAGGTACACAGTGAAAGGACAAGAGGCAACAGACACACAAAAGAGATATTCCAATTAGATATGAGGAAAAAACTCTTCGCAGGTAAGGGTGGTCTAACACTGGAACAGGTGCCCAAAGAGGCTGTTGGATCTCCACCCTTGGAGTTATACAAAGCCTGACTAGAAAAAGTCCTGAACAAAATCCATCTAACCTTGAAGGTGGCTCTGCTGTGAACAGGAGGCTGGATGAGCAGACCTCTGGAAGTCCTCTCCAGCCTGAATTATTCTGTGATTCTATAAGGAGGGGAGGAGGAGTGATAGCAGCTTCCACCCTCCATTAAAGATTTTGGCTTGAAACCTCAGATAGTCTACTGAGGACTGTGATCCTGCAGTCAGATGAACACAGGTGCATAGAGAAGGGGACAGTGTGGAAAGGATGTGTTGTTCTTATCAGCATGTTCTGCATTTTGTTACAGGGGGCTAATCCTCCTAGCACTGCCTATTGCCTCCTCCAACACCACATGCACATCTGGGTTCTGCTGTGCTGCTTTACCTCAGGCCTCCTTGTAGCTTTTTATGACATACCTAGTTGCAGATACCCCTTTTTCTGGGCTTCCAGGTTCCCTTGCTTGCTTGAAAAAGGCCCTTTTTCAAGGCCAGCTGACCTTGTCTGCTGCTCTTCCTATCTAGCTATCTGTCTTTGAACTTCTGAGGGACAGACGGACTGACCTCTGTATTCCAATACTCTCATTAGCCAGCTCCTTTTTGTCTGCATTGTCCAAGATTACAATTTCCTCCTAGCACTCTCATTCTGCGCAGGCCAAAACCTTCCAGCCATCAGCTAAAGGTGCTTGTTAGAGTGGCCAGCATGCTCTGCTACAGTCATTTTATCCCAGTCGCTCATTTGTTCTATTAGTAGTCTTTACAAACGTTGCCTAATATTTACCAGTTGTTACCATAAGCCTGAATTCACAAGAGTTAACAGTACAGTGAAGGCAGGATGGCAAGCCTCTTGAGCATCTCTGTCTCTCTTCAGCAATCCCCCCTTGCTGTGAGATAGTGGGATGCTGAAAATCTGCAGGAGTTGCTTGCAGCTCTTTGGGCTAGGTGAAAGATTACTATGATTTAGAGCCTGTGGAGTAAGCTAATAGTAGAGGAAAGTGGTAAGAATTTAAAGAGAAGGAAAAATGAAGCTAACAAAAATGAAGCTAAGCTCCAACCCAAACAAAATGTTTAGATTGTTAAAAAAAAAAAAAAAAGAAAATTCCACAAAATTTCCAGTCATAAAGGATGGAAACTGGATGAAGAAAAAAACATCAGGAATAATAAGGCAGTTTGCAGGCTGGTTTGTTCTCCGCTTAATATCAGACCCACCAAATCTCATGCTGTCAGTGCAAAGCACAAGAATTTTTCCCTTGAGTCTTCCTAATCTCCTTTTCCAGCTGCAGGACCAGCATCTCCCACAGCTGTGGTACGAGGCTGGAGCGTTTCTCCTTGCTGGATGCCTCCTGGCCCACAAGCAGGAACAAAGCTAAAGCAGTGGCTGGTAGGCAGAAGATCTGAGGGTGTCAATGACTCAGAAAGTCAGGAAGTCAAAGAATGGTCAGAAATTAAGTTAGGGACCAAATCTATGGTGATGACCCGGTAAAAATTGTGTTATGTCACGGCTGCCTGGCAGCTCCTGGGTCTTCAGAGAAAGGCATGGGATAGAAGCAGCCCATTTGAGAGATACAGCTGCTGGGGAGTTTGTAACCACTAGATGGAACCCAAACACTTTGTATTAATTCATTCATCAACTGCAGGGAGTTAATCCTTATTTTAGGTGAGGCTGTGGTTCTGGTAGCTGGGTGTCAACACCTGTGCTCAGTAGCATAAGGCTTGTATGGAAATACGGTGAGTGCTCCCAAAATATGGGTAATTCATTCACTCCAGTGAGCAGGGACACAGGATATTTTATGTCCAAATCATGGAAATGTTACTAATTCCTACTGCATGGCACAAAAACCTCTGATGATTTGACGAAGAACGCTGGGATGTGTCCTCCATTAGACAGACCACCAGCACGTGATGTTGGGTAAGTCATTTAACCGGACTGCGGCTTGGTTCCCCCATCGCGAAAGTGAGTTTTGAAACTATCTGCATTGAAGTGTGCTGAGTGTCCAATACATTATTCTTGAAATGATTTAATACTCTTAGGTGGGGTACGACGTGCCAACACACAGTGGCAGACAAAAATGTGGTCGTCTAGAAACGGCTGCTCTACCACACAAACTACCACAAATCCTGCGCTCTGCTCTCCTCCCGGTTTCTGGGCAGCAGCAAGAGGAGACTCCAGACTTATTTTCTGACAGCCCACTAAATAAAACAAACTAAAGGAGAGTTACCACTCATTTCTGAAAAGCTTAGAATGTTTCATTATTATTAAAGAATAACCAGTATTACAAAGCCTAGAGGCCCCAGGCAAGACCAGGTCTCTGTTGTACCGTGTCTTGTACAAACACAGAGTAAGAGGAACTCCTTCCCTTAAGCAGGTTACAGTCTTCATAGAAAAAACGTACCTGGGGACAAAGAAAGCAAAGCAGTGCCCTAGTAAATGCAAACAAGCCATCACTTTACGTAAGGGAATTCAGAGGGAAAAGAGTAGCTCAGCAGCTGACATAGCACCACTGATGCTGTGAGTTTACAGCAATTTATACCAGCTGAGGATATGCCCAAGGTGGGTGAAGTGTCTTTCTTAATGTCATATTCAAAGCCTAGCCTGGAGTTGAACCAAATCTTCAGAATCCCCATCACAAAGCTTTTCTTTTCATGCACTTGCTTTCCCACCGGCCAGCTCCTGGAAGAGCGGCTTGCTTGTCTCAGCTCGTGGTCCTCAAGGACTCAGCTGAAACATGATTGCACACACCTTGTAGGAACCTGGCTGGGATTTTAGATGGGCACACAGTAATGTGAAGAAAGACTAGTTCAGATCTGAAAAAGAAGAGACTGAAAAATTGTAATTCAGGGTTTTAAAGGAGTGTCAGGTGGAAGGAGAGTAGAATTCTCGCTATTACCAAGCAAATTTTAAAAACAAATGCATATTCAAAGTGATGCTTGGTGATTAAATGTTGTCTTTTTTCACTGAATACAGTGTGATATATTGCTGTCTAACCTTTTATCAGATGAGTTGTATATTAATTGAATATATTGCTCCAGACAAATTAGTGGCTTGTAAAAGTAATAAAAGATTATTTTTCCTTACCTGCACTGGGGTGATATCGTAACTATATTAATAGCAGCCATGCAGCACAGTGCAACATGGAGATATTTGATTTCTCAAGACACATGGGAGGCAGATGGCTCCAAAATATTGCTTGTCAGTTACTTTACCTTTCAAATAAAAAAAACCCCAGGAATAACTGGTAAATATTCTGAGAAATGTTTATAAGGTATCCAGCTGAAGATTAAAAAAAAGAAACATTTTTATCAATTTGTATGTATGAACAAAAGGCACACCAAGAAACCAATGAAAGTCAGCAGAATATTGAAAATGGAGCAGGAAAACCTGTTCTGTTAGTAGGAGACTAATGGTCCCTCTGGTATACTGTCCTTCAGAGAAAGAAAAGCCAAACCTCCTACAAGTACTTTTTGCCAACTGCCAGAAGAGCGTAGGGCAAGTGCCAGGGAAGTTAGTTCCTAATTTAATTTGTCGATTAATTGATAGCTTATATGAAATACATGAATTGGTAGTGGAGCAGTCCAAAACTGTAACTTAAATGTTTGTAGAGTGTTTAGTTTTTTAGACACTTCCAAATTCAGACTCTGGGTTTAACAGCAACAGTTTACAGAACCTAATTCGAAGCCAGTGAAGTTTCCTTTGGAGGGGTTCAACTAGGAGAGTAAAACTCCAGATAAAACATTACTGAGTTAGTACTAGTTACACAAAAAAGGTATAGAAAAAGACAGAGGCAGAGTGCTATACAAGCAGCAAGCGAGTCCTCCTGATTCACAGACCCAGTTAAGGACATTGCATTTCCCACTTTTGGCATTTCTTCCTGTCCGTGCGGTGTTATCAAAGCAAGACGCAAAACTTTTGCTTTGCAGTGCTAGCGACTAGAGGAAGATCAGTCAAATGAGGTACTTGGACTGAGAATAGGTTGAATAAGGTTTTTGTTTATTGAAGGCTTGCTCTGCACATGAATTCTGAATTTCCTGGCTTTGGTCAGTGGTCTTCTCTTTCTGTTTCACAAACGCTAACAACTGAACAACTCCATCCTCCAGCTCTTGGAAAAAAGCAGTTTGCCTCAGAGACTTTCTGCAGTATTCTTGCAAATAAGGACAAAAATGAAATGAAGAAAGCAAATGACTTGTGAAAAGGGAGTAGCAGGGTTGTTGTAGCAATCTCAGCATGTAAAAGAGACTGTGCTTGTAATGATAAATTTTATTAATCTGATATAAAGTGGCAAAACTTTAAAACAGTAACTAACATTTTAACAACTCATTGCTGATCCTCCTAAGAGAGTAAATAATAATTGTCCATTCAGCTCTTTCTTCACTTTCATAAAACTGTGTTTTACACTGACCACACAGAAATATTGTCTTCCAGATTGAGACTCCTGACACGCATTCACAACTTGTGCTTAATTATAAAATCTCTGTGGTCTTGGCTGGAGACAGTTTTCCTAGACTTTGGGCTTGATTATCTTCTGTGATATGCAGACATCTGTTTATTGGAGGGCACAAATCTGTATTAAGAAAGCCTGGTACTGATGTGCAACATTCACAAGTGATTAAGGCTTTACATTTAGTTTAATCCTGTTCCATCTATTCTGGAATAGTTCTGCCTCCAGGAAAGGGCAGCTAACTGATTTTGGTTTTCCAAATAGTAGTTTAACAAACAACAACAAGTTTAAAAATTAAATATAGGATCATGTGTTTCTCCAAGCAGACTGTACTCTCACGCTTGGGAAGAAATTGGAAATTGTGGGGAGGTTACATACTACTACGGTGTGATCTTCCCAGCTCCGGGATGCTTTCAGTTCCACCTCTGAACGCCTGCAGAGACAACGTGCAAAGATGGTGAGTGCTGGGATCAGAAACAGAAAGGGGAGCGAGATGAGTTAGTTGTGGTGATTCCAACAAAAAAAATAAATGGTGTGGATTTTGTCAAGTTTTTTTCTATTTAACCATCAGTTATGATTATAAGCCAGAATTCACAACACTAGTTGACACAGGCCTTTTATGCATTGTGCAGCTCCACCTGACAAGAGTAGGACCAGTGACAAGGCTCCATAGGTGGGACTGAGTTCAGGGAGGTGTGCATGATGCCTGTGCTCCTCTGGCCTCCATAATTGACATAGATCTAGATGATATAACTGAAGGATGCCAGAGGGTGACTCATCTGATCAGCCATGAAGTGACTTCTTTAGGGTGAGATTAACTGTTCTTTAGGCTCCCTTGACCATATTGACTAGGAGTGCAATTCAGTTTCTCAATCGCAGGCACCTAGGGCCATCTGAGATATCATGCCGTATCTGCCAGCTTTCCAGCCAATGCTACAGAAGGTCACTGAGTCTCCACAGACCTTGTGCCATATCCACCAGTCCCAGTACCCTGTTATCTCAGGCTAGTTAGGCCACACATACAGACTGACAGATGCGTAGAAGTGGGTGTCTTTATCTGGAGGCAAATTTCCACCCTCTTCTGCATTAACGTTATGAGGCCAACAACATCTTGAAAGTCCAACCTTTGCACGTAGAGCAGTGATGCTTCAAGTCAAAAGCATTGCACAGTTGGTGTGCAGTAAGGCCACAGAGTGACAGTATCACAGAGGAGCTCTATACTTCCCTAAATGTTGAATGAACAGAAAGATGAATAGAAAGAACTACCTGAGACCACTGACTCAAGACTAGAAAACCCTAACAAAGGCAAAATTGGAAGCTTTGGTCTGAATCAGTTATCATAAAAAATAAAAGGTGGCCCACAAGTTTTACTATGCCGTGGTGACTGATGGAGAACAAGAGTGGTAATTGTTTGCAAACCAGTCCTGGAAACCTCTTGACTGTTCTGAGATGCATAAACTCGATCTGAGGATGATGCAGCAGTAATCAGCATTTTACCTGAAAAATATTACCACCACTCTCTTCTTTGGAGGCTGAAATGATAGGAAATACAAATATGGCAAATTAATGTAAGAACATATGTTAGAATGGACAAAAAGCTGAAAGAGAAGAGGAAAACATCAAGCTGATGGCAGCATTTACTCTGGGTTACAAGGCAGTGATGTTTTTCAGGCATGTAGGAAATCACCAAGCCAGTGTAGCGTAGGACAGATCAAGGTCGTGGCAAAAAACTGAAATCAGCGTTGGAAGTTTTTAGTTTTCCTGCAATTTTCCTTTAGATTTGGTCATCACTTGGACAGGTTTTTACATATATTTATATACCTAAATATCTAAAGACATACTTAGAGTTGTTTCCAAGAGCTTTCAGATTTTTTTGCAAATCCTACATAGCACTTCCCCGCAGCTGTGAGCATCCCGTGGCTAAGTGGAAAGGTGTCCTTGCTTGTTGTTTGTCGTGTGTAGTGTCTAAGCAGCAGGGCTGATCAGGATCAGAGGCTCAGCGGTTAAGTCAGTTTAGTGCCTATTAGCACTACAAAGACCAGCCCACTGTGGCTGTGCCTGTACTAGCAATTTAAACAGTGTCAGGGAACGTCCCCAGCTACGGGAACACAGTCACCTACCCCTTTCAGTTGTTAGAGGGGTCCTTGGTGGCACCTTTTGGTTTGTACCAACCAGCATGCTCCTGAGCAAAGCCTGGGCATGGTTCAGGAGTTAATGTGGGCCAGGGACCATTCCTCAAAGGAGGTTTGGGTGCAATCAGGCTGACTTGGAGGGGTGAGCTTAACAGTGAGGTTGTTGGCTGCCCCATGCCAGTTGGCAGCAGAGCCAAAGAACTGTCTCGGGGACACTATGTTTACTAGTATACACATTACCTGAGAGTACCAGATATAGTCTGGATGCACTGGCTAATTAACCTTGCCGAGAAAGGGAAGGTATTATCCCAGTTAAATCACTAGACTGACAAGGTTGCAGCATCTCCATTACCTGCAGTGCCCTGGGCATCTCTAGATGTCCCACCATGACAGGCACTGTCCAGACGCAGACCGTTTCTGCCTGCCAGTGGGCAGGAAGCCTTTGCATCCAGCAGTTTCCCTCATGGCTGGTGCCATGTGCCAAGGTAGCACATTTTTTAGCATCCCATCCATGGATGAACATAGACTTTTGCAGCACTGAATGTGTATGAGATGATCGACTGGAGTTCTTTGTGGACATTTGTATGAATGAAGGCAACAAACCTTTCTCCTGTCCCATAAGCTGTATCACCCTTAAGCTCCTAGTGACACTCGACAGCTTTCCCTGCTCTCAGATAGAGCGCTCCAGGCTTTCTCCAGGGCTCAGACTTTCTCCTATGCTGTAGACAGGCCAGCAAATTAGCCCCTAGACATCTCTCTTGGCTTTCAGCCCTTTCTAGCTTAGGAGAAACTAACAGATGTGCCCTTTTGCTGTTCTGCTCTGAGCTTATTATAGGTTTCCAGGCAGGGGAAATTAGCAAAGTCTCCTTAGCATCTGCCTTTTCCAGCCGAGGAGGAGTCACATGCAGACAAGCTCCTCAGCCCTGGCTATCTGATGTTATTTGGGCAGAGATCCCTGTAAGTTTGCCGCCCAAACTGTCCTGCTCCTTTGCCACTTGTGCCAGCCCCAGCTGGTCCTCCCGGGTGCGCGTACCTTTTCTCTCACAGGGGAAATGAACTTGCTGTGCTTCAAGAGGTCGGTGCCTTTGTGGCGTTGCTCCGGAGAATTTGCAATTGCTTTAGATGAAGAGTCAGAAAACGGAAAAAAAACCTCTAAGGCTTTAGTTATATTTCTTTAACGGTGGTAAAAGAAGCCATGGATCTGTTGTCAATCAGTTGCCATGGTTATTTATTTTTCTTAAAGCCTCAGGTCCTACAGCCTAGTAATTACCTGAGAAACTTGGTTCTTGGTTTAAGAGAAATTATAATAACAGCTGTGGACAAAGGCACAGAAATACTCATTCTAACAGGCAAAACAAGAAAGTTAAAAAAAAAACCAACAGCGGCAGATGCATGGATGTGAAGGGGGGAAGGACGATGGCTGACTGGGCCACATCCTGGGTGGCATGTCCCCATACCAGATCATCTGATGAGGAACAACCTCAGTGTCAATTCATGTGACAAGGGCCCATGCCAGACCCAGTCATACGACAAGGAAGGGAAACACTGTCCTCTCTGCCAGGCCACGCACCGAAGGCCAGGCCATCCAGTTATGCAAAGAGGAAGGTCTCTTCCTCCTCCTCTCCCTCGTCTGGCTCCAGCGCAGGCAGAGGCAGGCTGTCACACTGGGCTTTGAACCAGAGAGTTATGAGCACTTAGAGCAGGCAGCAGGAGGCAGGGAAGGGCAGGTTAATCACAGATCCCTCATTTGGCAAAGCAACATCACGAAGTAAATTTTGCTGGTGACGTTTTAGAGCTTGCTGGTTTTAAGTAAGTGTCTACACGGGGAGCAAACCCATCATCACTGATGAACCATTATCATGATTGATAACCACGGGGACTGTTAACACTGTTAAACCCATCGTGGCGGTGCCTTAGGAAAAAATACATTCTGTAATGTGAGACAACACCTTTGCAGTTCTTGTTTACTTGTAGTAACTTCAGTATTAACAATGAATTCTAGGAAAAACTTTATGCCTGTTTCTTTCACCAGCAGAATATTACTGGGAATCAAGATGACGCTATTACGGTGTCTAATAGCGGGGCAATGAGCTACAGCAGGCTCTCACCTAGGATGTGGAAGAGCTAACGCACAGTGAGGGGGCTTTGAACCAAGAAGGGACATTAATTTTCTGAAGAAGTTGGTCTTATTGAGCCTCAAACTGTTGGAGCTTGGTGCAGGATTTATCAAGGCAAATCTATACATCCTGTGAAATGCATTGGGGTGGACAAGATAATCACAACAAAGGTAGGGGCTGATGAAGTTATTGGAGTTTACTCCAGTTTTATGCTGATATAAATCCTCCTATGCCTTATTACTGGCCACTGGCCTTATTACAATAGAAGTCATGATCCTGTAACTGTTGTACCTCAGAGGGAGCCAGACAGCACCGCTTCCTCTGCTGGATATATTTTTAGCCTTGGAGCTGTGATGCACCTGCCACAGTAATATGAAGCAAAGGGAAATACACCACAAGCACAAATGGGACAGCCTGGATATATGTTTGCATGACATTGGCTAATTGCCTAAACTCCTACTAGAGTCAGTGGAGACAAAGAGATAGAATCATAGAATCATAGAATCATAGAATGCTTTGGATTGGAAGGGACCTTTACAGGTCATCTAGTCCAACCCCCCTGCAAGAGCAGGGACATCTTTAACTACATCAGGTTGCTCAGAGCCCCATCCTGCCTGACCTTGAATGTTTCCAGGGATGGGGCCTCCACTACCTCTCTGGGCAACCTGTTCCAGTGCCTCACCACCCTCATGGTAAAAAATTTCTTTCTTAAATCCAGGCTAAATCTGCCCTCCCTTAGTTTAAAACCATTGCTCCTTGTCCTGTCACTACAGGCCTTGCAAAAAAGTCTGTCCCCATCTCTCCTATAGGCTCCCTTTAAGTACTGGAAGGCTGCTATGAGGTCTCCCCGCAGCCTTCTCTTCTCCAGGCTGAACAACCCCACCTCTCTCAGCCTGTCCTCGTAGGAGAGGTGCTCCAGCCCTCCGGTCATTTTCGTGGCCCTCCTCTGGACCCGCTCCAACAGCTCCGTGTCCTTCTTGTGCTGAGGGCTCCAGAGCTGGAGGCAGTACTGCAGGTGGGGTCTCACCAGAGCAGAGCAGAGGGGCAGAATCACCTCCCTCGACTGCTGGCCACGCTTCCTTTGATGCAGCCCAGGATACGGTTGGCCTTCTGGGCTGCCAGTACACATTGTTGGCTCATGTCCATCTTTTCGTCCATCAGTACCTCCAAGTCCTTTTCTGCAGGGCTGCTCTCAATCACATCATCCCCCAGCCTGTTTTGAAACCGAGGATTGCCCCGACCCAGGTGCAGGACCCTGCACTTGGCCTCGTTGAACCTCATGAGGTTCACACTGTCCCACTTCTCCAGCTTGTCCAGGTCCCTCTGGATGACATCCCATCCTTCTGGTGTGTCAACTGCACCACTCAGCTTGCTGTTGTCTGCAAACTTGCTGAGGGTGCACTCAGTCTCGCTGTCAATGTCATTGACGACAATATTGAACAGCACTGGTCCCAGTATGGACCCCTGAGGGACACCACTCGTCACTGATCTCCATCTGGACATTGAGCCGTTGACTGCTACCCTCTGAATGCGACCATCCCACCAATTCCTCATCCACTGAACAGTCCACCCATCAAATCCGTATCTCTCCAATTTAGAGAGAAGGATGTTGTGGGGGAGCATGTCAAAGGCTTTACAGAAGTTTTGCAGATAATTTGGCTGTTCCTCTGACCCATTTCAGACACCTGCGGTAGGATGAGGTGAACTTCCAGTCACTAAACCAAGATCTTTCCCTCTCAATGCCATAAAGTGATAGGGGAACAACTGATTTGGAACCCCAGCTCTACTGATTGCAATGAATGTTTTTTTCTTGGTGTCCATCAGTAAAGGTGACAGCAGAATTAAACCCCATTTGAGGAATTTGGTATGGTTTTTTTCTACTTTGAATCCTGCTTGGCCATATTAAGAACTGACCAGTACTGAATAAGTCAATAGAGTTAGGAAACTTAGGAAATATCCAGGTATCAGAAGAACAGATAAGCATATTAATATGGGAATTAACCATTCAGATTGTGTGAATGGGAAATTATATAAATTGAAATCTGGAAAGACAAGATTAATGGGGTAAATTTGACATTACAACAGTGATCTCTGTACTGGGTCAGTGGCTGCTCCGTGCACTGTGCCAATGGCCAATCCATATGGGCTACTTTTGAAATACTAAATGAAAGACTTTGTCCTTTTCGTGGCAAATGGAAAAAAATATCCGACAAATTGTAATTAACCAAATTATATGATGGTCAAAACAAAGAAAAGATGAAACTCTCCCGTTTAAAATTAAATCAAATGCCTTGTAATACGACACAGATAAATACTTTACAATTACAGGATGCAACATCAGTGCCCGTAGGGAAATACAGAACAATATATTTCTAATGCCAGACACTCGAGAGACTATTTATTTAAATTGCATGAAGATTTACACTCCGCTAATCTCATTATATACCATACATAGGAAACATGGGTTGAAGCACATTATACGATAAAATTGGACCTTAAAAGATTATCACTTTCATGAGGATCTTCTCCTAAATAAAGGAAGCAAGACACTTTATATTTTGCAACACCTAGCTCCAGAAAGTAATGCTGTTAGAAAACATTAATGCTGTTAGACTTGTTTAACGAGCAATTTCTCTTCCAGGATTCCTTTTTCAATTGAAAGCCATCATTAACACCTGTCAGATCCATATAAACATGTTCACCTTTCAAATCATGTGACCTGGTTGTATTATAGCTTATGTGCGCTCTGAATTTGTGTCTCTGAGGGTGGTAAATTAAGTGACAAAATAAACCTTTTCTCCTACGCAATGATAATATCTAGCTCCCGTGCTAGCTTTTTCCTCCATACGTGCTCAGCTGCTTTACCACTATTCTCATTTATGTTTTGTGAGAAAGCTGTAACAGAGAGGTGAACTCACACGCGCAAATTCCCCCAGCAAGGTACCAAACCCCAAGCTTTTGTGTCCTCTGGGACCCTGGAGGTCAGGATGGCACTGTAGTACCACACTGCTGATGACACCGTGACAGTTGTATGGTCTGGCACTCTGGGGCTGACCAATGCCTCCAGGCACATTGGACAAATTTATGATCAGCAGCGGGCAAACTGGCAGCTTTGATTTAAAACCATGTGCCTATTTGAAAGGACTGAGGAGCTGTTCCCATGTTTTTTATCAGCCGTCCATCGCCATTTGGAGGACAATGGCCCAGGTGGGCACTTCACCCACTGTGGCTCACTGCATCCAGGTAATAATGACATTTTTTATAGAATTGTCAGACACGTGGATCCGCCTATCCTCATCGCGCTGCATCAGCACGCGCTCTGCTCAGATCAAAGATTTGTGCTTTCCACCTGGTGCAAAGAGGCCAAGGAGGTCCTCACACAGATAGGCATGTTTCAGCATAAACACTGCTGGAACATGAAACGTGCACATGCCTGATCTATCTCATAATTATCTTATCTATAGAACCAGGGTATGTGTACATCCATCATGTTGCAATCCAGTTAGAGCCTCACCAAATACTGAAGTTAGTGTTGGGAGAGCCATAGCAATTAATTCAAGGCTCTGGCCTGATGCAAGGACAGAGACCTGCCAAATCTCACAAGGCGAGTGTGAAATTCATGCCCCTGATTTATCAGCCTTTGCTGCTGCTTCTCCGCTTTTTGCCCAGGGGCCACCTCGTGGTGTGCTGGTGGCCACAGACCTGCTGACCCACCACGCGTGGTCTGTGGGCTCTGAAGCTGTGCAGGGCAGTTGCTGAGCCACATGGGGGACAGGATGATGAGAAACCTCCCTCGGGTCCAAAGTGACCCACTGTGGAAGGGACTCAGCTCCTGTCCTGTCACGTGGCCAGGAACATGACTTTGTTGACCGTAGGCTCAAGGGATCAGAAGAGCCGGTTACTGAAGGGCATCGCCTCTGGGGCCATTATGCCTGTGGCTCTTGCCTGCACATTTATTGCCATTTGTCCCTGTGCCTTTGCCTCAGGAAAGCTAATATCACATCCATTGGGGAGGGAGGGGGGAGAGTAGAGTGTAGACAGGCAAGGAGCATGATTTAAATGACTGAATGATAATATTAAATTTATTAAAGGAGGTCCATCGAATTAGATTGACTCATATGCAAAATAGATTAAAATACATTGACAAGATCAGCTGTTTCAGTTTTCCTTCGTTAGCTATCTCTGTTTCCCAAAGACAAATTCAATTCATAATAGTCTTAGCGCACAGAGAAATCACCTCTTGTACACCTTAAGAGAGTCTTCACAGATCCATGTAACTTACCTTTTTACAAACAGCTTGTGGTAACTTCTTTTCCATTTGCTGTCACTGAACCATCTATAAACTGAGGATTTTTAGACAATCTGTATTTTAAAATGCCAAATTATGAAACAAGCTGGTTCTATATTGCCATAGAGATCCACTCGTTGCAGCAGCCTGTACATACAGTTAAATTTTATTTCTCCCTGGGAGTCCAATAGGACTGTGCTGGTCTTGGTGCCAGCCATTTAGCCTCTGGAAGAAGTTGAAGTGTTATTTCATAAAAGAGCAGCTAAATTTTATTCTGATATTCTTACTTTTTCAAAAATATTGGCAAATTTTTCACAACTGATTTAGATCACTTGATGTTTTCAGTTAAATCAATAAATATTTTTAAGTTTGGGCTTTTTCCACCCACTTTTTTCCTTTCACCTTTTTTGATTGGGAAAAGAGGTGAAAAATGTCATAAAAGTCAGCTTCTGATTTTTATTTTTATTTTCATTTGGAGTGAAACTTTTTTTTCTTGCTTGTGCACACACACATATCCACAAAAATAAATTTTCTTAAGCAAACTGCAGAAAGTCTTGTCACTCATCAAGCACTCATGGCACTGACCTCTAGAGTTTTACATGATTTGAGTTCTGTCTCACACAAACTAGGAAGCCACCTTTCAATTAGCTTCTTTTTTTGCATAATAATGTGGCACTTGGCATCAACATCTATTTTAAATAGAGCCAGCTGGTGGCAAGTGTTTTCAGGGAGGAAGCCTGGACTTGTGTTTTTCCTCACTTTCCTCATTACAGATTTGGTATCTTTAAATTGTAATACTTACTGATTTTCCCCATCCTTTCCTCTATGCTGTGTTGGTCAGACTTGCTGGCTGGTGGACAGCTAGAAGGATTTGGGGCTCAATAAACAATATAGGAGCCAGCCTGTTGATTTGGGATCTTCGGAGACAAAGGTATTGTAGAAACTACACACTGCTGGGGAAAAAAAAAAAAAAAAAAAAAAACCAACCTGTTATTTCTGTTGCAAAGATATTCTGAAGTTTTCCAGCTTGTAAGGAAGTTTGAGAAAGGACTCCCTATGTCTTGGGAGATTCATCCGCGGGAAGGTGTATTGAGGAGGGACATCTAGGACATGCCCTCTTCGCTTCTGCTGTCTGGGCAGGTTTTGATGGAAGACATATCTACCGAGGAAGCACGAGGATGTGTCATTCAGCTTTATGCATGTTTTTACCCACTCAGCTAGTGAGGGATTTAGAGTCATAAAGCAAGAGAATCCAACCCTTTATCTTGGTTACAAATAGGTGTTGTAATTTCCATCAAATGTAACAAATGAAGTAGAGCACCTGCCTCCCAAAAGGAACACACATCATCTGAGAAAATAAGCTGGCAGCATGGGAAATCTTTTACTGATGAACTTAATCTTCTTTACTGGATGATTAAGTTGTGGATTTTTTGTTTTTTATTATTTAGGGCATCATGTCATCAATGTTAGCAAATGGCTTAAGCAGCAGTGCCCCCAAAGTCAAACCATGGCATAGAGAGCCAATAGATTTACTCACCACAAATATTGTCACCTGAAGACACACATTTGCTGTTGGTCCCCAGAGAGGAACCAAAGGTAAAGTACAGTCTTTGTAGAAAATTCCTTCAACTTTGAAATTCATTCCTTTTCACAGCCTGCGACATGCCAGTTTTGGCCATTGAAAAGCATGATGCAAGATGCCTCAGTTTGCCATGGCTCCCTCTTCATCTGGGCAGGTAGCCAGGATCTCTCTCGTGGGTGGAGGTGAAAAAGGGTAAGACGAGTTCTGATGTGTCAAGAGCTGCTTCTTTGAAAGTTGTTTGGTTTTAATTTTGTGAAGCACATTTCCATAGCAAAATGGTGGGCATAGTAAATGTGGGGTTTTTCTGTTTGTTTTTTGTTCTTTAAATAAATGAGCACTTGGTTATGGACAGGAGGGTAGATGAGTGGAAAACAAGGGGTAGTTTATTTTTGAGAAGTGTTAGAGATGCTACTGGACTTTTCTCTATTTTTCAAAGGGGAAAAAATTGTGAGCTGTTTAGCATTCAGATATGGATAGAGATTCATTTACATAATTTGTGTCCAGCATTTTTTTAATGTCAGCCTTACGCATCTATACAAGGGCCTTCCTCTAGAAGAGGAGGAAAGAGAAATGGATTTTTAAAGAAAGAAATTATTTATGTCTATATGTGCCACAGGTGGCCAGAGTCTCTGTGCTCCTTGTGGAGTGATCCAAATTTGTAAATAGTGAGCCTGGTGTCGATCTCCAGTATATCCACATCCACCTGTTGGAAACTATGGACCTACTTGGAGATACGCTGTTATGTATGAGATAACATACGTATGGTACAGTGGCCTTGGTACAGTTGAATAGCAACTGTGCATAAAACTATCATTGCATTTGGAGAGGTTTGCTTCCCACAGTGCAAGTGGCTGCCCAGTGTGGAAGCGACAATACACGATGAGCTGGTGTTTGTGTTTATGTCTCTGCAGCTCAGCAAGCTTTGGTAATGAGACCTGCTCCTGGCAGACCGGGATGCTGAAGTATCTCTGGTGTCCCTGGAAGGGCAGGAGGATATCACGGAGGTCTATACTAACCATGAATGACGTTGACAGAGTGAATAAAGCTACTCTTCATTACCTTTTCCATTACAAGAGCCAGGGGCCATCAGATGATGCTTTTAGGAGCCAGGCTGGGAACAAACAAATGGTGGTCATGCAGGTGTTGGTAAACCTGTGGCACTCCTTGCTAAAGCATGTGGTGCATGCAAAAGCCTTACAGGAGCTCAAGAAGCAATTTGCCAACTACTTGGAAGAAAAATCTGTCGAGGGTAACTGACAAATGACATGAGGTTCAGAAGATGCTCTGAGCAAAAAATAGTCAAAGCCTGGGAAGTAACTCGGGGGAAACATCACATGTGCTTCACCTGTAACTACTCTTCCCGAGGTGTCTGCTCATGGACACTGTTGGAAATAAGATGCTGCACTAGATGGATCCTTGGTCTGAGCCGGTATAGTTGTTCCTATGTTTTTATATTCCTCTGGAGGAAGACTTGGAGTTCCACACCACCTGCAAGTGCGGTGTCTGAATGTGACCACATGGAAATTGGCTGCTTGGGAACTTTTGCTTTCTGAGACTTTCCCAGGCCTAGAAGGGGAATGTAACAAACCAGTCCCCATATGCATTGCTTTCTAATGCCAGGCCCACACGACTACACAGACACTCTCTAAACAAAGAGATTCTTGATCAGTGAGAACTTATGGTACTAGCAACCCCAGATCTGATCTTTTTTTTTGTCAGCTGTTTGGATCAGACCCATTTCTGGTGGGGAACACAGAATAGTTCCCTTTCCCAAGGACATCTCAACCGCTACAAAATGAGACACTGTTCATAAGACACAATGGAGCTCTAAACAGTCCTCCCACTTTGAACCTAAGAAATGAAATAGCATTGCTGGCACTCAGGGGTTGTCTACACATAGAAATTATAGGACTTTAATTACCCTGCCGCTGGGAGAGTAGTTTAACCTTCTAACATGGATTTTGAAACACCTGTATAAAAATACTAATGCCAATATAGCTGTTATCAGGCAAAAAATAGACCATACACCATGGATACACTTACAATGGAACACCGCTGTCCACACAAAAGGTTGTACCATAATGTTATTGCATCAAGGGAAAAAAAAATCCCAAAGCACTTCCAGCATGAATTGCTTTACCAATAGAAAAATCTACACATAGCCTTAAATGACTTGCGGGGCAGCTAAATTCTTACCTGACTCAAATGGCCATTTCTGACATCTTACTGAACTAGGTTCTTTACAGGGTCACTGAGACGTGACCCTGTATGCTTCCACTTGGCTCCCACCTGTATGCTGCCGTCACAAACCTAATAGCATCTTCAAAGAGATTTTGGAGAGCAGGTGAGAAGTTTGGGTGAAGTCCCAGTGAGCACTACACAGTCTAATCCCTCCTTGTAGCCTTACCCACAACACTTGTAGGAAAGGGTGTGCCGAGTTGTAACCTGTAAGGAGAGGCTGTAACAAGGAAACGATAAAGAACAATGGACGCTTTCACTGGTCCTTCAAACAGGACGTGGCCAGAGTGATCCTATAAAGCTGGTATGATTCTGCAGGAAAACACTTTGTGACTTATGCTCCTCACATGTCCTTGTCCTATAATGGTTGAAAAAAAACATGGTTTGCTTGCCACAAAAAAAAAGCATCATGCTGGAATGTGCCCTTTGAATTTTGAAGCCACTTTTTTGCTTATGAGTCTGCTTTTCTCTCTATGCCTGTTTTCATGGCATACTTTCTTGCATAAAATATGAAAAGTTGGGAATTTTTCAGCAAAATAAGTTCAGTCTGCTGATGTAGAAGACGTATGTGAAATAGCTCTCATATTCCAAGTACTTTGGGCTTTGGTCACAAATTCTTTTTTACTCTTCCAGTCCTTGCCACCCCATAACTTCTTGCTGCTCCTTGGGAAAAGAGCTAGTGGTCTCAGTGCAACTTCTGATGGGCAGAAGGTGCCCTCACTGACAAATACCTCTGCAGGAGTCTCAACGTTGGTAGTGTCAGTACAGAATGACATGGACAGACTGCTACGCAACTTCACATTTTTATATACTCATGCCCATGCAATCAAAACCATTCATGAATTCATCGCTGCGTCATCCATGTGCAAGAGCTAAGGTGTACAATCTCCCTTTTACATCTGTGCAGCTGAAAGATAAAGTTGCTCAGGGTACCACGGGAAGTGCCATTCTAACACTGTAATCTCAAAATGACCCAGGAATGTCTCATCCCACAAGAGACATCCTCAAAGTAGGAATCAGCCACCGTTCTAATACAGATGGTGTGTCCTTACAAGGAGTCATGAGGAGATGAACTCACTGGCCACATGTGCTGGACCAGCAGAGGACCAACACAGTTGGAAGTGTCAACCTTTGCATCCTCCACGCAGATGAAGTCTCTTTACAGAAGCAAGCGGGCAAAACAGGCGTTGTGTAGAGCTGCCTCAGAAGCTGTAAATGACCGTCTCTCTTTACGGAGTACACGGAAAGGCAGCATTTCTCTCTCAGAGATGTACGAAGCAGATGACTGACTTCAGGGCACTCCTGCAGATGGGGGACTGTGGTGGTGAAGTGGCCAGAGGGTGGTAGCACTGCACAGCTGAAGTGCCACGGCCCTCTGCACCAGGAGGAGGGAGAGGTGGGGTGAGGGAGCCTCTGATGCTCCTGAGTAGCTGAGGAAGAAGAGGAGGCGATGAAGTTGGAATAAACAGTGGAACCTTTAATACCAAAAGAGTGTTACTGAAAATAGGCCTTATCTTTTATACTGCCGTTTCCTGATTCCTTCAGCAGATGTGTTACACTGCTTTCCTCCTTTTACTTTATACTGGAGGATGCTTCTCTGCCCTCCTCAAACTAAGGTACAAATAGGTGCAGCTTCTTCACTTCTTATGAGGAAAAGGAGGAAGAAGAGGTGAGGGAAGGTGGTTTTCTTGAAATGAAGAGGAACTTTTACAAAAGCGTTTCACTTTCTTAGGCCCTAAAAACACTGTGCTACCTCAGACAGTGCAATCCACCAGTAACACTGGTGGCTGTTTTCTGGGCTTCTGCTTTTTCAGGTGATGCTCCTTCTGGTGTGGCAGCCACAGGCTGTCAGACATACAGTTTCTGCCCTGTGGCACATAATGACCAAAAAAAAATGACCCCACCAGGATGGTGGTCATGTACAGCTTCCAGACAATTGCAGGTCCCTTCCAACCGAAATATTCTATTCTATTCTATTCTATTCTATTCTAGTCTAGTCTAGTCTAGTCTAGTCTAGTCTAGTCTAGTCTATGCTATGCTATGCTATGCTATGCTATTCTATCTCAAAGCACTTTGGGAACCTAAGAATACTTGGTGTTGTGAAAGTCTTCTGGAGTATAGGTGTGTCTCCATTTTGTAGTTGTAGGTACAAATTGTTACCTTAATTTTGCTGAAAGGAGGAAAACTGAGGAAATACCTTGTCTAAGGGCACAGACCACACCAATGCCAGCGTCAGGGCTATTGTGTGCATGTGTATTTCTGCACGTGTGCATATAGTGGTGTGTCTGCCTGTTAGCGTTCCTTAGCTTGTAGTTTAAAGCACAGAGGATCCAAAGCTCACAGCCTCCACTTGTCATTTTATTTGGCATTATGTATTCCAGAGCTATAAAAAATAGATTTGGGTGGCTGACATCAGTCGTCTCTTCTCTTTTTCTCTCCTATGCCACTGAGAACTGTATGTCCCTGCCTGTCCTGCTCCTACTTCAGGTTGCATTTATCGTAATAGTTTAAATCAGAATAATGTGTTGGCCTTGCTGTGTGACCACAGGCAAGCAGCTTCACTGCTCCGAGCCTCGGTTCTCCCATAGGTGAAACGAAGGTAATGATGCTTACCCCGCTCTGCGGAGGGCTCCGAGATCTCCAGCTGCCGTGCAAGAGACATAGCGTGGTTATAACTGCCCAGGCACTGTAAAGCCCCACGCTCAGTGGCATTTCTTTTTCTGCCTCTCAACGCAACAGCTTTCAAATGCCGCTGTGCACACTCTCGCTGGATTTTTTTCTCTTTCCTCATCCCCTTCTTGCCACTCTTTCCTTTCTTGCTGCCTCCCCTTCTCTCCCCTAGGCCTCTCTCAAGAAAATCTACCTTCGCTGTTGACCCATTTTCCTCCCCTGTCATTGGGTTCTGGTTTGTCGGCTCCCTTCCCTTCATAGCCGCTCATATCAATAGTTATTTCACCACCATCCCCTTTCCCGCTCCCCTCCTCTGAAATTCTCCCTCAGCCCTGACACTTTCTCTAGAAACAGCCGCAGGCTATTTCTAACCTTCCTTCTCTCATCAAAGAGCTTGAGAAATCAGCTCGCTTTCATCTCTCAGCAGGGAGGCTGCCACGCCGCCGCGCCGTGGTTCGCAGGCTGGGCTGGGAACTGGGAGCTCCTGGTTGGTGATGGCGGCACCGCCACTGACTCACCACCTGGCCTTCGGCAAGCCGCTTGGCCTCTCTCCTCTCCTAGCTTTAAAATAGGAGTGATAATTACGCACTTACCTCACATGGGTGTTGTAAAAATTTAATTACTGCTTGTAAGATGCTATCTAAGAGTGAAATGTGTCTTTATCTCTCGTGGTGGTAGCTGTGACCACTGCAATCTGCACTTAGTTCAGGCCCTGGCATATGAAACTGCCTTCCCCAGGCAGCCGAAGCCTTCCCTCCTTCTCGTCACAAAGGTCCCTGTTCCATAGTCTTCTGACACAGAGGAGTCTCCCTGGACATGGGCCATTCCCCCTGGATAACAGGCAGGGAGGCTGAATTCCCCTCTGGTGAAGGTCACCTATCCAGCCGCTCCTCTTGTCACTCTGTCTCTCTTTCTCCCGCTGACGTTGCTGGTGAGGCCTCTCCTGAACCAAAATCCTGGTTCTCCTCTCCTCTTGACTGCCTTTTCCATCCTCACCCATTGCCTCGCTCTTCCCTTTCCCTCTGCTACAGCTGACAGGATCTGTCCAAGCCACCCTCCCTGCTCTTGAGACTACTCCTTCCTGGCTGCCCTCTCAGCCTGTCTCGACTGGTACAGCCCAAGACTTGGCCTCTGCTTTCTTCAGGCAGTGGCTGCAAAGACGGGTCTGTCTAGTGAGATGCTGTCTGCCCGTGAGGGTGGGAAGGGGTGGTGGACCATGTGCCAGGTGGGCAGCAGCGGCGATGCTGCCATCCCACCACCATCCAAGTGATGAACCATAGGCTGTGAGGACAGCGCAAGGCAGCGAGCAATGCATCCAGAGCCCAGTGCCTCTGTCCTTTCATGCATGCACATGGGGGCTACACAGTCTGGTCCTCCAGCAACACCCATGCCCAACATTAACTAGGAGCAGAAGCATCCTCAGATACTGCCCTTGCTCGTTGCACACAAAAAGGACACAAAACCCACTGGGATTGATGTTGCCAAGAACAGTGCTCGAGCTAAAACCAAGATGAAGGGGCTGGGGGCCCTCCGTAGCCACCAGAGACCCGTGCAGAGTTGGGCCCAATAAGGTCAGGTCTTGGCACCCAGATCCACCCACCTCTGCGCCTCTTCTCAGTCACCTCCCAAGCTAAAATTGGGGTCAGCTCAAATTTCTGGTCTTAATTACACCACTCCCTATATGCACCAAAAAAAATGGTCAGTGACCTGGTCTGATTACCACCGTTTTCCTGTGAGAGGGCGATCTGTTTGCCCTGATGGGGATTGCAGAATATGCAGCGCCTGAAGAAGCTGCAGTTAACCCTTCTGGATGCGGACCCGCTTTTGGAAATGGGAGACAACAACAGAAATAAAGGCCACTTCAGATCAGGGCAATCTGAATGACCTGTAACTCAATGGGAATAGAAGAGTTGTTTGTTTTTTGTATTCTTGGTCAAAATCTTTGTCTTTGGGGTGTATTTAGCAGTTTCTGAGATAAAGTTATAAAAGGGCGTGAGGATGGCATAAGACCTGCGAGTGGAAACTGTCTGCTGCTCAGCTATGGAAAGGCTACTGCCTATCCATAATGCATGCACTCTCAACTATATCCATAAATGTCAGACATGATTTAATAGGCTGTAAAATCCTACATCATGATGCCACTGGAACTACTGAAAATAAAAGCAGATAAATCACAATTCTGTGCAACAAGCTGTACTTATGCTGCTTTTTTTCGTTTACTGGGTTTCATTCTGCTGTTTGCTGAGCACGCACTACTCTCACTCAGCCTTGAGTTGAGTTTCCATTTCCTTTTCCTTTTCCATTTCCAAGCTTAAGTTTCCATTTCAGCCCACTGGCTTTGCAGCTCTGCGGTCACACTGCTGTAAGCCCCTGCCCCAGAGAGTGCGGGATGGGGCAGAAAGGTGCTGAGCTTCCACAGGCTTAGAGCAGCAGTACCCAATTTTTTTTCCCCAGCAATACCAGGCAATCGTCGTAAGCAGATTGACTGCTCTTGCTCATATAATGTTATTCCTCACATTAGATTATGAGCATTAAATCTACTAGACAATGTTTATCTGGCAGGAAAACAATTTGTGTCACTCTTTTACTGCCAGCAAGATATAGAGTTACAATGACATGGATGACAGAGTGTGCACCGCAACTCCGAACGGGCACGACAGCTGTAATCCTGTCACCCTGTGGAGAAAATGATGCTGAAAAAGGAGGGAAGGGGTGGTGAACCAGTGAAAATATTACTAATAGAGAGGATTGGGTTTTGAGAAAAGTTTGCTTCACCTCTGCAGCTGAAGTGAGCGAACTTGAGAAGTAAAAACCAGGCATAGTACCTGCAAAATGTAAATCAATTTGGACTTACCTGATACAGAATTTGAACTCTATCCCTTCAGCTTCTATTTTTTGTTTATTTTTGTTTAAAATGCTTTGCAGTAACAGAATATACCTTGATGGTTTTTCTACTTTTACCTTGAGTTTCATCATATATCTTATTATTCCTTAATTTTCCTGGTCTGAATCAGGTAATTACATATGAAATAAGAAGGCAGGTGGGAAGGTGAGAAGGGAGGGAGGGAGGGAGGGAGGGAGGGAAGGAGAGAGAAAAATAACAAAGAAAAGAAAGAAGAAAAGAAGGAAGAAAAGAGAAGAAAGAAATTTTCTAGCATTCAAAATTTGGGGGAAAAGTTTGGAAACATGTACTTTACAAGACAAAATCCAGAGGCAAGATAAGAAAATGCAGACACATACAATTTAAAGAATTTTCCAAAGTAATTTTCTCCTCAAAATCTTGTGATTTTTGAGGTGAGAGGCAACTAACTTATTATTTTGAATTCATGAGGTTGTCAATATCGACATACACTTCACTGTTCTGGACTATGCAAGAACAAAACATGAAGGTATACCTTATGTCTGAAATTGGTAGCTGAGAATCTAATGCTTTGCAGAATTGTCTTCCAAAAGTCCTATTTTTGGTAACCTTTTTTGCTTTCCCTCATTTACTGGTGGTTTTGTGCACCCTGCGGAGCCCTGCCTGCTCAAGAAATGTGCCCATGTCCATGGCAACCTCCCTGTGGCATCGAGGACCTTGGTCCCGGCTCTGGCTGCGCACGTGCTTGACCGGCGTAGCCCTGCCCCTGTCACTGCACGTCTTCGGGTGATGTCGGGAAGTTCCTCACATATCTGTGGAGATTTAAATTCCATTTAAACAACCACCCCTGCTAAAGTAGGTCGAGTGGGGAGGTTTCACCCAGTGCAGGCCAGCCTCTTACGCCAGCTCCTCTGCAGCTCCCTGCTACTGATCTTCCCCCAGCAGACTTCCCTCCGTTCCTCTCAGCCCTCCCAAGCTCAGGAGCCGCTGTCCCTCCTCCGAAGAGCCTCCGATACAGCTTGCCTGGCCTTGCCCATCTCCAGCCACAGGCAGAGGTCCCCTGCTTTTAGTCCTTGGCCTTTGCATGCCTGGTGGCCCTTCCACACATTTTGTTGGGGCAAGATTTTGTAGGGTCAGGGCAAGGAGCAGCGCCCAGCCAAGCCTCTCGTCTCTTTGGTAGTGAGCAAGAGGGCTATTAGCATGAGCTGAGGGGAGAAGCTGCATCTGTGGCTTTGAGGGACCGCAAGATTCCAGTTTAAGGTATCCCTGCCAGTCTCCATCTGCTTGCACACAGCACGGGGAACTGAGCTGGCTTTAAACACAGGGATGCACACACACAGACGATGTATTCCTTGTGCCTTTTCACAGTGCTGAAGGCAGCTGCTGGCACAGCCAAAGGAGGGTGTGGTGTGACTTGCACAGCACAGCAGCGTGGGATGGAGCACTTTTACAGCGTGCTAGCCCTGGAAACTTTGCTTTGTGGCACCATACTGGAACCAGAACACTAGAAGAGGTAGACAAGGACTTGGCTGTAACAGCCTTGTGGTGCCACGGCGTTGCTCCACAGTGGCACGAGAGGGGCCCGTGGTCCCATGCAGTTTAGCCCAACTTGATAGTCAGGTTTAGCTATTGCCAGGTTGGTGTCACTGGAGTTAGTGCTCTCAGGAGCTCTGTCAGGGCCACTCACTGCCTCATTTTTACGTGCTGCAACATGAAAGTATGAACCAGGAGTAGCACTGTCAATACGTGTCTAAGCAGTGACTTGTGCAATGAAGTCCACTTTTCAAACGTGACTATAAACTTGTCTCTCAGAAGACGCTGTACTGCTTTGAACAACGAAGAGGAGTTAAATCAGTACAGTCCTCAGTCCCCCTTCCCCTTTCTCCTAACAGAATAGTCACACTTAGAGCAGTAGAAAAACATTTCTCTTATTTACAGAAGCAATATACTAGATGGTTCAAAATAATCCAGCATATGACGATGTGTGAGGATGACATTAAAGCTTAGAGCATTAAGCATCTTCAGGGTTATTTTTTTACATCTATTTGCTGCTGGATGAATAGGTGTCATACCCCCAGGATTTTTGCATTTCCATTTTGACTGTTGTGGGTTTCTGAAATGGGAAAGCTATGCGAGCGCCTATGTAAATTGTGTAAGTATCTTTATATCAAAATGCCTACAGCTTTAGGGAATGCACTAGTATTGCTATTTCGTTTGAAAAAAACCCACAAACAAACCTTTTACCAAAATCACTATACTGGTGCAAATCCTATTGATAGAGCCAGCCCTGAGCATTTAGAAGACCACTGAATCTCAAAGAAGATTAGGCTCTTAGGTGAACAAACAAGAATGCAAATAATATAGATATAGCATTTCTCACTCTAACACCCCAGACTGAATTTCATATATATTCCTAAAAAGCCACGGATTTGGGACTTCTACCACAAGAAACATTAACCTGGCTGAATCTTGGAAAAAGGACTTGCCTGAGAATATGAAGTGAAAGCTAATCTTACTGCTAACGATGAGAAGCAGCATGACTGATGCACGCTAGGGCCATAAAACGCAATTCGGTTTCAGAAACCAATTTGGTAAGGGAGAAAGAATCATAGTGCCAAATGTGCAACGGGGATCACTTCCACAGCACCTCTGTGCACCAACACTCATGGATTTCCTCGTGTGTCCTCAGGACCAAAAAGTCTGTTGCATGCTAACATCAAAGTATCCTTGCATGTTCTTGGAATTTACTACTGTCTCCTACTGTGTTTTGTTCCTTAAGAGCTTGATCCTGTCCCTCAATCTGGAAGAGTCATCTCTGTCGAGGCTCAGTAATGTCAGCAGACCCATCAGGTCACATCGAGTGACTATTTGTATCTGCTCAAACACTGGAAGACAAAAATAAAACTAGTAATACAAATGAAGCAAAGAAGTGAGCACTAAATAAGTGAGTCAGTTAAGTTGTGCTGGGGAAAGATAAAGGGAAGGAAAAGATAACAGCGGAGAAACAGTAGAATGAGTTAATGATAACTGGGCACTGGGAACTAATGAGTGCCTTTGCAAATATGAAGAGGAAAGAAAAAACACTACCATGAACAAAGTCTCCTTACTAAAAGCAAGGTGAAGTCAATGACTATTGCAAATGTCTGAGGTACTGTTCTACACTGCTGAAACCAGAAAACCAGTACACAAAAGAAGAAATTAAAACCTTGGCTTTTGGCTGGATGTAGGTTCCCAAGTGTCTAGCTCCTTTGGGAAAAAGGCTCCAACATCTTTTAGGGACATATGAAAAAAACTAGCCTAGCTGTTGAGAAAGTGCAGGTAGGAAGAAATTGGGAGTCTCACAGCTGTACAAGAGGTCCAGGTGACAGAGAATCAGTGGAAGCTGGTATGCAGATGCACCGCTGTGGACAGAAAATGAAAAGCCCCAACGAAAGGTTGGTTTGCCTCCTTTTCTTCACGGCTTGCTCTGTTTTCAGGGACAAACTCTAGACCAGAAAATACAAGCATCCAAAGCCAGATTTTCAGGCCACTACGAGGAGAAAGAATATACTTCTGTCTACGGGTTTTCTCATCTTGCTGCTGTCCCCCAACACGCCACCCATCTCCCTTTCCTGGGAGAGCCCTAAGCAAGGCAGGAACTTGGCCTCACTTCACAGGTCAGTGTACGGTTACCTTTTGCCTGAATTAGTGTTGCCACCATCTATTCGAGCAAAAAGTTAGGGGATTTCTGGCTAGGGTGCTGATGAAAGGTGGCTCTGTGGGATCATAAATCCTGCTTTTAACTAAAGGGTCCTCCCTGGAGATAAGCTAAGCAGTAGCCTCTAGGTGAGAGGGAAGGAAACTAACTGGGAGCCTGTTCAAGGTTTAATATGAGCTAATGGACTTCCTTTCCGCTCTGTGCAATCTCCATGCAGAGCGGATCTAAAGGGGAGCTGACAGCTGGAGAAGCTTTCTTCTCACATTTCCAGAGCAACTGTCCTGCAATCACAGGCCATCCAGGAGATTTGGTAGCGTTTTTCTTCTCCCACACAGAGCAGCAGCCAGAACCATATAGTCTGAGGTCTCAAGAGATGGAACTAATGAGAGGAACCGTGAGAAATCAGGTCAGAGAAACAAGGGCAGAACCAAGCAGAGAAGCTAACACATTACAAGGAGTTTGGCCCTCCTTGTTCAAAGGATTCAAAGATGTTCTCCAGTCACGGTGGCTAGCATCTGGCTAGCATGGTTGAGGCATGATCTGCTTCTGTTGGCAAGGGCAGACCCACAGCGTGGTGTGGCGTGTGTTTTGTCCAGCCATGTTTCCTTCCCCAGCTTTCTTACAGCAGCTTCAATGGGATTGACTTTTGACTGGAAACGTGCTGCACTCACGCCTGTGGCCTTCTGTTCATTCCTTTCTCTCCCTACCTTTTCTAGTTACCATCCATTGCACTCACATTTAGTGGAGTAGAGGGAAAAAAGAACAGATGAAGCTGGAAGACAACAGCTCTAAACCAGGTTGTGATCTCGGACAGATACTTGCAACCATTCACACTGGCTGAGAGGTTTGCCAAGAGGGATGAAGGCCTGTATTTGTAAGGGCCATTAATCAAAGTGGGAGGAACAGCAGATATCAGTGACCCCAGAAAGAACAGATGTTGAAACTCCAGGCAGAAAAATAAGACTCGGGACACATACCGTCACCACAACCTCTGTGGAGAAAAACAGATTGCAGTTGCACTGCAAGAGGGAACACTGAGGATTAACAGGACCAGATCTGATTCAGGGCGATGGCAGGTGACAAATTTTGTACAAGCTTCTGAGGCAACTTGGAGACAAATTAAACCGTGATGAGGTTTTGGCTGTATTCACAAAGGATCAGGCAGATACTTGTCCCTCAAAGAGGGCATCCGTGGGCTGAGGAGATGATGACCAATTTGGATGGGAATCAGAGAAGACCAACGACAATGATAAAGTGGCTGCAGGGACTGATTAATGAAAGGCGATAAAAAGAACGAATGGCAATGGCTAGGAAAAGAAGTGATACCTGGGTGCAAGGCACAAACAGCCAGAGAGGAGAAAAATTGTTTAGGGGAGTACAATACGTGGTTATAAGAAGGAGTAACTGGGTGAAACTGGACAAACGAAAATAGAGGCCAAATATCTTCCTCACCATGGGACTTGCTGGACCGTGAAACAGTCTCCAAAAGAAAGAGGTGGAAGCCCCATTACCTGAGGCATTTAAAATGAAAATGGACAGAGCAATCAAGCATGTGCTGTAAATCCTCTACCAGCAGGGGAGCGGAGGAGATGACCTTACAGGTCTTTTCCATCTCTAATTTCTACATTTAATATAAGGAATCACAAAAAACCCCAACTTGCCATGAGGTACAGAATAATGACTCAGCACTTGGGAAAGCCAGTGATAATCATGCAAGTGGAAACAGAAAATGTCATAGTGATGAAGCAGAGAGAATAATAGGGGAGAGAGCGGCATTGTAAAAGCAATAGGGATGCAACGACTCTACTCCAGCAGTTCAGCCATGCTGAGGGAAGACAGGTAAATATGAATCCTTTATTATTGAGTTGGCCCTGTATTAAAAAGGGGTCATTGGTTGCTAGGCTGAGAGGGAATAGTACCTCCCCTACCTCTTCCTCGTTTAGTTTCAGCGACTGGCCAAAATGAAGCTGTAAGAGGCTGCAGGGTGTTGGTCCTGGTTTGCAAAATGGCCTGCGGTAGCCCACCGAGGGATGCCTACTGGGAGATCCCGGCAGCGTCGCCTCTTGGCCATGCAGGTGAAGCAGCACCGCGTTTGATGCAAGCATGCCACAGTTAAGCAGATGCCACGCAACGTGAGCTAAGGCTTGCTTTAAAACACCGTGGTAGGATTCCCTCTCGTTTGCTATTTTCAGTAGCATTGAATCACTTAATAAGAGCCTATTCTATCCTAATGCACAGCATCCTTACAGCAGACTCCAGAGGTGGTTCTGCCCTGCAGTGACATGGGTACAAGCAGGGCCGTGCTCTCAGGCATGTTTGGGACTTGCAATAAAGTGGGTGCACCCAAAAACCAGCCAGGACACGGAAAACTGTCTTTAAAATCACAAAGAAAGATTTAGACAAAGAGGTGGCCGAGTTATTTTTCGCCTTCCCACCCCCCCATTTTCACCCCCATCATGAGGGCTAGGGCTGTACTCCGTCCTGTGACTCCAGGAGCTGGAGGGTGAAAGGAAACAGCGTAATACCATCGCAGCTGGAAATAACGCACGTTATAGTATGTATCTCATACGTTGCGGGTGACACAATGCCCCCCTGAACCTCTGTGCTGAGCTACGTGCGACCCGCTCCGGGCTCTAAACACAGGCAAGAGCCCCGGGGGCTTCCCCGCCGGCTGGCAGATTTCCCCCGGGGCGGCCGTCCTCCGGTGGGGCAGGGGCTGGGGGCGCCCGGCCACGGGGAGGCGGCGACCTCCCGCCCCTCCTCGGTCCCTTTGGCTTTGCAGTCACAGGCGGGGGGGGGGGGGGGGCGGCTCTGTGGGGCGGCGGGCCGGGCCGGGCCGGGCGTGGGGCCGGGGGGGGAACGCGGGCCGGCGGTGCCCCCCCCCCCCGTCCCGGACTTCCCGTGCCCGCGGTAACCCGAGCCTCATTTCCTGGTCGGGGCTCTTAAAGGGGCAGCCCTGGCGGTGGAACAAAGGCCATTGTGCTGCCCGCGGGCCGGCGCTCCACCCGCTGCCCCCCCGCTCCCCCCCCCAGCCCTGTTCGCCCATCCCGCTGCCCGGCCTGGCGCTGAAGGCCGGTACCGGCGCGCGGCGTTTAAAGGGCCCGCACGCCCACCCCCCCGCCGCGGCACCCCGCGAAGTCAAATGACACTAAATAAGACGACGCGCCCCGGCTGCGCCCTTCCAGCCTCCGCTCCGCTTGGGCCCGCCCGCACCGGCACCCGAGGGCGCCGGTGGCTCGCCGCACTCGCGCCCCGGCCGCGGGGCGCCGCCGCTGCCGCCCCGCCTTCGCCCCTCCCCGCCGGCGGCGGTGGTGGCCGTTGATGCCGGCGGCCGCCTCCTGCCGGCGCGGCCCCTTTAAGGGGCGGTGCGGGGTGCCGGGAACCCACGTCAGTTTCGTCCCCGAAACTCCGGATCAATGAGCGGCGCGGGGCGGGGCGGGGCGCAGCGCCCGGCCAGGCCCGTCCCGGCCCGTCCCCCGCCGCCTTTCGGTTTCTCTCTTCCAGGAAGGAAAACACCGGCGGGGAGCGGGGCCGCGCCGGCAGCGCCCCCCGCCTCCCCGCGCGCGTGCGCACCGGCTCACAGACGGACTCGCACGGGCAGAGAGCGCGCAGTCACACGCACACAGAGCCACAGGCGCGCGCGGCGGGGCGGGAGCGATCGCGCGCCCTCAGAGGAGCGGCGGCGGCGGCGCTGAGGAGGGGACTCCGGCGGCGGGGCGCCTCCCCCGGGCCGGGCCGGGCCGCGCCGCGCCGCGCACGCCGCCGGGCGATGGTGGCGGCAGTAACTTCCCCTTGAGGGGACGGGCCAGGTCGGGCCGCGCCGCCGGGCCGGGAGAGGAGCGGAAAGTGGGGAAAGCCCGAGAACTTACCGTCCGCCCGCACCCGCCCCGCCGGGCTTCGCCGTTTCCCTCCTGAGAGATGTCTGAGGCTCCTGCCCAGTGTTGCATCAAGGTAAAGCCCCGTCCCTATGTCCGTCCGTCCCTATGTCCGTCCGTCCCTATGTCCGTCCGTCCCTGCGTCTGTCCGGCCCCTGTTAGCGCGGGACGCGCCCGCCGGTGCCTCAGGGCGGTGGGCGCTGTGTTTTGCTCAGGGTTATTTGGATGAAAATAACTGTTTCTTCCTTTTCTTCTCCCCCACCCCCCACCCCTGCGTGCAGGACGGTCGCGGGGGGGCTCAGGGTCCCTCCACGTTTGCGGGGCGCGCAGCCCCCAGCCCGTGGCAGTCAGGAACGCGGAGCTGCCCGCGCCGGCGGCCGGCCGCGGGCGAGGGGGACGCGGATACAGAGACGCGGCTCCCGTCGGTTATCGGCGCCGTGCGCCTGCCCCGGAGAGACACGCACAGCGAAGCCGCCGCGGCCGGGATTTCGCGGCGTGGCTCTTCACGGCAGGAGCCGGTGGCGCGCTGGCCGCTTTAAACGGAGCCCCGGAGCCCGGCCGGGCCCGGCCTCCCGCGGTCCTGGCTGCCCGCGGTACCCCACCAGCAACTTCGCAGAAAGTTTCGTGCCGTCGGGGAGATGCAGCAGCTGCTGCTTCCACCAACAGTGGGTTGTGGGGCTTTCTTTTTATTTTCTGCTTTTAAATTTTTTTTGTATTATCCGTATTATTATTACTTGTTTTTAGTCGCTGCATTTACTGGCATTGCTTGCCTGTCAGCAGGTAGGGGAGCCAGGGCTGCACAGCCCAGTCCCACTCTGCCAGGGCCTGGGGGAGGCATTTCTCCGTGGCTTGGCCTGTTGAAGAAGGGATTGCCCCGTCAAGTTTCTCATTTTAAGCGGAGGCGGTATAAAGCTGAGACAATGGAAATAAAATTGAGTTTCCTTTTTTGTCCAGACCCTTCCTATCTAGCAGCCCGCTAGAAATAGTGCTTTCCTCTCTCCGTCCCTCACCCCTCGGTTTTGTTTCAATTATGCATTTTCTTCAGGAGTCGCTTTGCCCTGTTGCCAGCCTGGAATCTCCCTTCTGCTCGCGACTAACTCCGTCCGAGTAAGAGTGCTTTAGCGGTTGTCTCTCCCTGCCTGGAAGGAAAAGGTGACTTCCAGGCTCTCTAAGGGGAAGATTCTGGAGTAAACACTTATTTATTCAGATTGAAAGCATGATGCTTTTTTGTTTGCTTGTCCTGTGTGTGTGTATGTTTACGGTGGGAGTCTTGTGTTCTGTATGGTGTGACCACAATTTGAAAACTTCTGGGTGTATTTTCTCTTGCTGAGTTAAATGCGTTCGGGCCCGTGTCCCGTGAAGTCTCGTGGCTTAGAGAGTCTAGTTTGACTTTTCATAACACAGACCAACAAATTGGATAATAGGGTATTGTATGTGCATTACAGTATGGCAAAATGCTAATGCAGGCAAAATGTGTACAATTAACTAAGCAGATCCCTATATATATAAACTGAAATATAACTACTGTTTTTCTAGTAAGCCCTGTGGAAAGGTAGGATGTGTTCTCTGGACAGAAGAACACAAATGAATGTCATGAAAAAGTAGAGTCATACAAGTTGTGTTTCCTTGTTTTTGACATGTGTCGTTTTGAAAATACAAGGCTTACTTCTGCTCTTACTGAAGTCATCAACAAAACTGCTGTTGATTTCAGGAACAGTAAAACTGATCCTTCCCTAACCTCGCTAAGGTATGTTACAGAGTCAGACCGTAAGGGATCAGCTACATAGCAGGAGAGATACAAGCAAACTTATTTGAGTCTTGCAATGATTAAATGCCAATTTTTCTTTTAGAGCGAGATTGGGAAACTTTTCAGTTTTTTAAGTGACTTTCTAAACATCGTAGTCTGAACTTATTTTTGTTTTTTAATGTGTGATTTGTTTACATGCTGACCCTTGCAGTTATCTTTGTTGGAAGACAGAAACTACTGTTGGCTTCCCTGGTGATTATTTTAATAGTTTCAAATATAGAAAGTACATATTTTCAGACAGAAATGTGAATTTCAAATGAGCATTTCTTCACCAGTCAAACCATTCTGGGTAACTTTTTCTTCAGCTTTTCTAACTACCATTGTTTTTTGGACGCTTGTTTCAACCAGGCAGAGTTAAAGGTGGTTGCGATCAGCAGCTGGATTTAAGAGGAGTTGTTTAAATGGTAGTGTGATTATACAAGTACGATCGATTATTTCTTCAGCATGCCAGTCCGGCTCGGGGCACGGAGCGTGAGGTCGAGGCAGAGGAGCAAGCTCCACACCATACTCCAACTTCACTACTAAGCTGCTGTGTTGTTCTGAAAAGTAGCCAAGTATTGTACTGTGCGGGTGTTGCAGAGTTTGATTAGGAGCCTCTGAACTGGAAGCAGTGGTGCTGGTGGATGTATTTTGTATTTATTTTTTCTTTTCCCTTCCTCCTCCAATACGGGGTAGGGGTGCGTGCAGTAAATGCCACAGCAACCGGTATGATGAACCATGGAAAACTTCAGCGGAGGAAGTGAAGGCTAGTGCTTTGTTTATGCCCGAGCTGCTCAGTGCATGATCTCTCTATCTCACCTTATTAGAGAAGCACTCTAATAAGATTTAGGAAAACTTTGAGAAGGTGAAGTTTTGGTATATACTTAACTACTGGTGATCAATATAAACTTGCAGTAATATCTTGGTTCATGTCAAGTACTTATCAGTATGTATGCGTGATTGTATATTGATATGTGTTTGCTTTGCGGCAAGTATGTGTGCTTACTTACATTAACTCTTCCTCTGAGGAGAAATATAATGCTAATGTCCTGATCTTGCCAACACTTGGGTGTGTGCTTGCCCGGCTGAAGGCAAGCAGACCCATTGTGGCAAGGAAATTAAGTGTGTGTGTATAGAGTCTAAAGCTGCAGAGAGAAGTCATCACTGGGGTTTAGAAATTGAGATCTTGGGGATCAGAGATGAGTGTGAAGGTTGGACCCTTAGTGTTTGCTACAACTTAGGCATCAGCATACTCTCTGTGTGAACTGATAGGCTTTGGGCTTGTGGCAGACTCCAGCCCGAGAGGTCCTGAGGGCTTTGATTCTGAGGTGGATTGGGAAGGGACATCTGGTGTGGTTGTCGTATTTGGATACTTTTTTTCATTCCAGCTGTTGGGATGTCTACATTGATAGTAAACCTGTTCCTCTGATCCTGAGCCATAGTAGTTAGCTGATTATGTTATTGTAAATACTGCCATAACTTTGGCACTTGTTACAGTATTGGCAAGTGATCCTTATGGCCTCACCCCTCCTCCCCCAGATGGGAGAACTGAGGTACGGGGAGAGTGTAAACATCTTGGCAAAGGCTTACATGAGAGCAAAAGCTCAAAGGGAGACAGGACTAGAAGTTTAGATACAGGTGATGATTTTTGTAATTAAGGTCCATGTGGTGATGAGTTCTGTTTAAAACTTCACCTGGAGCTTTCTGATTGTGAGGATCTCCCTATTTTTTTTTCTGAAATTATAATACCTGGAGAATATCACTGTGATGTTGTATGGAGGCTCAGAATTCAGCAGGCCAATAGAAGGGTCCCAAAGGATGCAGTTTAACTTATTTTCCTTTTTATAAATCTGGCACTTTCAGTTGCTTAGTCTGATTTACCATGCAACCATACAAACAATTGTGCTGGCACAAGTGTGGAGTTGGGGGGAACTAAAACTGGGAATATAGAGGGGGATCAGCTGCTTCAGATCTCCCAGACCAGGGCTTCTCCGAGCCCTGGCTCCCTTGCGTGCGCCTGGCTGATGCTTGAGCTGAGAGTGCTTTCTGTTGGCAGCACTGAAGGCACAGAGCTTTCCTGCAAGTTGGGTTTCACAACTGACTCCAGTGGAGACTTTATGCAGCTGTACGCTGGTGGATGTAAGTGCTTTCTCTTGCAGTGAGCTGTACATAGTGGTCCTTGTGGTTGCATGGGCACCACAGGAGTCAACGCAGAACCCTGTAGCTTGAGGACTTGTCTCACTGGTGCTCATTTCAGATTTGAGGATGTACTTTGTAATCATTTAAAAAAGGGAAGAGGGGGGAAAAAAAGACTGATCGTGTAAGACAAGGGCAAAGAATCACATAGTGTTTGAGCTTTCAATCTTAACGGGCTTCCCCAGATTTACTTAAGTTTTAAGTAGTGCTTTATGTCTCCTAATACTTCATTGATGCTGTTTTTGCAAAGAGCGCTCTCCCACTGAAGGCTTCGCGTGCTGAGGGACTGTTCAGCACCATGCAGCCAGAATCCTGTTACCCTTAACCAAGGCTGAGTATCTGTTAGTGCAGAGCGTGTTCCTTAACGTTTATTAGTGAACTTGTGTACTAGGAGGAGGATCCTTCTTCTGTTAGTGTCAATGACAAAACTCTTCTTAAGTTCAGTGGGTGTAGGATTGAATGTGAGAATACCATTGTTTAGAAGTACATACTGTTTAACACCTGATTAATCACTTAAATCCTTGGCACCAGCTGAATTTAATCCCTCTGAAGCAAAATTTTACTAACACTGCCCCAATTAAACACTGGTCATTACTATTCACTGTGTCATTACAGGTGAAGTCAGTTTCCTGGGAGGCAACCCATTAAAACAGCAGCCCCAATCTGAAATGCCCCAATTAAACAGAGGATACTTTAATGATAAATTACATGCATATTACACCTTGCATCTCAAAGTGCCTTTTGAAGGGAGGTGGCTAAGCAGTGCTCTGCTGATAGAAATGATGATAAGCAGGAGATGAGATCTTGTACAGTTACACAGAAGTGAGGTTTTTGCCTTTTAGAAAAGTTATTTGGGCCCTTGAGTGCTTACCGGTGATAGCTTGCCTTCTGAAGTCTTCCGACAAAAGCTTTCCTGATAACATGCTTACTGCGAGAAAGGAGAGCTAAGGCAACCTGTGTTTTTGGCTAGTAGTGTGGTTCTGACCTACAATACAAAAATGGGCTAATTTGTTTTTTGCATGCGTTTGTTTTGGAGTCTTTGTGTTTCAGTGCCTTCAGCTGGGCATCCCCAGAGTGACAGCAATTCAAAAGCAAGTGCTTCTGAAAATGTTTGCTTTGGCCTTTGCTTTCCCTATCTGTGAAACAGGCATAAAATAATAATGAACTTACCTCTGCAGGGCGGTAGTGAGGCTTAGTATTTGTAATGCAGCATGGAAACAAATTGTGTTTATTACAGAAATCAGTGACAGATTGATTTGATTTGTTCCTGGCTTTTTAGTTCACACAGTGTTTGGGGGGTGGTGGTCGTTTGGCTTTTCTGGTAGGGGCCACCTACCTCTGAGGAGCAGTTGGACAGAGCAAGATATTACTGCTTCACCATGTCTGTATGGCTGGATCAGCCACGCGTGGGCAGGGTGGTGTTTCTGTGCCCACAGCCTGCATTGAACTTGGCTTTGGGAGAGGCGGGCATGTGGTACAGGCGTAGCTGTTCTGCCACAATCCTCCTCCTGGCCCAGGGCAGGAGCGCCTGGGAGGGACAGCAGCCAGATGTGGCTGCCAGAGCAATCCCTGCCGCCTTCCCCTGACCACTGTCCTTCCCAGGGCTCCCTGAAGCTGAATGTAGAACAGGCTGCATACTCGGTTGTCCCAGGTGTTATTTTTTCCTGGGGATAGGAGGGCATCCCTCTCCGTTAGGTCAGGTACACCTTCATCATCTGACAAGGGAGGACCCGCTGGCAAAGGCAGTGGCTGGTGGTCAGCTGCTAGCGTTGTCACAACAATTAATTTTTAGGTCACAGTGTGTCCCTGTGCCTCCTGAGGGAAGGAGGCCACCCAGGACAGCCCACAGGTGGGATATTCCTCTAGGTAATCATGAAGAAGCCAAACCGAGCTCAGGTGTGTGCTCAGGTTTAGCCTGAGCAAAGAGACCAGACAGGCCACCAAAACTCCTGTGCCTTTAACAGCAGAGTTGTGGCAATTGATTCCTGCTATTGCGGGTTATTTTTTTACATCTACAACCAAAGCCAAATGTAGACCATATTGGTTCTGGTGTTGCTGAGTTGTCTTCAGGCAGTGTTTTGTTGGAGCACACAGGGCGGCTACTCTGTTTATCTACTTCTTTAGTAACATACAGAACTCAAGCCTGGATTATATTGATTTCTGTCCTGTCCTGTCCCCTGTCCCGTTGTTCCCACCCCCACCCCCCCAAAAAAAAGCCACTGCTGGCAGGAAAATAAGTGCAGAAAACTCCAGCTGAAGTTGAACTTGTTTATTGAATGTCTGGAGCAGTGGTAAATAAAGGATTTTGAAAGGAGTTAAGCTTTTCACTGATAGATGGTATTGCTTCTCTTCTGTAATGCTACTGAGCTCCAAAGTGAACTGGGTGTAGCAATTAAGGAAAGCTATAAATGATTTTTTATCTAAATTATTTTCTAAAGGTTATTCCTTGTTAAGCCACATGCAGTTTCTTTGCTTCAGTGTTGTTCTTGTACAGTTTGCAAATACTGTCCTGGTTAAGACAGTCTGGAGAGAAAATGGGTATGAGAGATTCTCGCTGCGGTATTTATGTTGGTGTTCTATGGAATGTTTGCACACGGAAATAAATAGCATTGTAAATCATTTTAAAGATGTGTATAATGCCAAGAGTAGCATTGGGTGTGACTGCAAGAGTTAAGTGTTAGTACAACTCCACAAAAATACTTTGAATGTGGCAACCGGGCTTTACATGTTAAACTATTAACAGCTGGCTAATACTAAATCCAGAGTTTGGATGTTTGATTTTAAAATAAAATTAAATGTGGTTATACATAGGAATGATGAGTGATTTCGTGGTGTTTTTTAGGTTTGGGTGGGTTTTTTTGTCTGCTTTTCTTGTAGGTTTTTTGTTTTTTGTGGGTTGGTGGTTTTTTGTTGTTTTTTTTTTTTTTTTTCCTAGCTAGCTCAGGTGTAGGGTCTGATCAAGCTTGGAAATTATTTGTTTTGAAAAGTCTTGAAAGTTTAATCTGGAGGAAACCAACTGGCATCCAGTAAAGAGTATCCTTAAAACTGATGGAATGCAGCAGAGAGTGAGATTCTTTATATAGTTCGAATTTCAACGGAGTATGGCTGAAGTGATTTTTCCATTATGTCTTCAGTGGGATCCTCCAAAACATCTATTAACAGAAACTAGGAATGTTTTCTAAATGGTTTGGGATTCTGTGGAAATTCAGGAGCTTGGAGTTCTACCAGATAAATGAAATGTTTAATATAAGTGCCAGAGATAGTAGTAGTAGTATTCAGAGACAGATTTATCCAGTTAGTAGGGCCACAACAAGGCATTTAATATCTGCAAACCACATATTCCTTTTCTCTTTCTCCTTTTTTTCCTAAAAAGGACTTCACAAAAGTGGTTTCTGTCATAGATGGAGCACTGTGAAGCTTTGCTGATGTGTCTGGAGGTCAAATGGAGCAAACCCAGCATTACACCAACATTGAGGAGCTCCTTCCCACTTTCTACAAACTCATATGAGTTGGGATTTGCTCCATGACAGAAGTAATAATTTTTTCTTCTAGTGGATTAGGACTGGAGATTGTTGTTTCACCATGTTCCCTCTTGAATGGCAAGTTCTCATCTTCCTGCCTGCCCTGTGCTTTAAAACATGGGCAAAGCCAAGTCTTCTCAGACCCGTCCAGGAGTTAGAGGTGGTAAGGTACAGGGAACTGGAGGCTCTGGGGTGAGGGTGTTGCCTCCAGCCATTACTGGAGGCTACCAGAAAAAATGTTCCCTAGCAGATGGGTCCTTCCTGTCACATCCACGAGAAGCTGCTTGGATATTTCCAGCAGGCACCACTGTATGAGACTGGCTGCAACTTGAAGCCTGCAGAGCAATGAGGGTAGCGCTGATGGGCCATTGTCAGCTGTGCCACTGCCTTTCTACCGTGGCAGCTCTGGTCCTGGCAGCCTCACCCCAGCTCCAGAGGAGCAGTTCCCTCCAGTTTAGAGCACTGTTGTGCTGGGTCAGGCAGCCTGGTGTAGGCACATGTAGGTGCCAGGTGCCCAACTGGGGCTGTGCTGTGATTGTGGAGTGATGGACCCACCATCTCCTTGGGGGTGATGAAATGAAGGGTGGAACTGTTTTCACAGAGGGATGAGGATGCACTCATTCCTGCTAAGTCCCAGGGTGCCAGGAAGGGCACCAGGTTGCAGGAACAGGAGTGCTGATGGGTGTAAAAGATATTTCTCAGTTGGCAGTCTGAGTGGTTGTGTCACTGTCAAATGGCTTGAGCAAATGGGTTCTCTGGAAGAGGGCTTGGGGAAGACTGTGGGAGTAGCTTCCAGGGGAAGAAGGTTATGGGCTGTAAAATATTTCATGGCATGTGGCCTGAGATACGAATCGCACGTTGCACAGTAAACACTGGGCTCAAACACACTGGAGATAGTGTCTTAGCAAGCTACCTCACACCAGCTGAGTCATCAGAGCCATCCGTGACTGACCGTGCGCTGGCTTTTATTACCTCCCAACTGGGACAAATTACAACTTCTTTTAAACCTCAAAGTAAGAAGAGAGTGAATTAATAGCGTATACACAGCCAACTGAACCATGTTGACAGGCAGTGGCTGAGTTTTGCAGGCCTGGAGAAGTAGGCAGAAAGTGCAGTGTTTTTTTTCCCCTTGGTAGTTTTGAGTCACTCTCTCATGGCTCTTCTGCTTAGCAGAAACAGTGAGGTCTCCTTGAGCTGTTCGGTCCTGTTTCCTGATAGACCTCCCAGAACTGGTCTGGCAGCTGGGATCGTATTTTAGGAGATAATTTAGTTGGTGAATAAAAGAGAAAACTGAGTTCAGTTTTCAATTTGGGGTCAAATAGGCAAATAAAACTGTAGTGGGAAAGGAGCAGGGAGTAAAATAGAAATTATCTGTATATTGCAGTTTGAATTCACACTGTGTATCAGTTCTGATTACAGCGTGCTTTCCTGACTACTAGGAAGGTTTGTGGTGGCACCGAAAAAGATACAGAAATGAACAGTGAAGTTGCCTGGGGAAACTTCCATAGGAAGAGAAGCTACATTGCCTAGGACTCTTCGGCTTGGAAAGGAGACTGCTGAGGGAGGTATAATAGAAATCTATAAAATCGCACAGTAGTGTAGTGTGGGGAGCAATTATTTCTGATAGTACAAAACTAGAGCAGGCAATGAAATTACCAGCCAGCAAGATTAAAACGGGTACTTCTTCCATCTGTGTTAAATTATGGAACTCACTGCTGCAGGATGCTGTGGAGGCTAAAAGTACAAATGGATTTAAAAAAGAGGGTGTAGGAATACGGGGAAGAGATTAAGCCTAACAGCCTGTATGGGGGGGAAAAAAACCCTATAATTACACAGGGGAACTTTTCTGTCTGCTAAGCCTTTCCTGAAACAGAGACTTCTTGTCTTTTGGGGACAAGATTCCAGGCAAGATAGACTTGCTCTGATGATGTATAGGCATTCAGATGCCTCAGTGTAAAATTTTGCACTCTGGAAGGCTGGTCTCAAGTGCTTATTAGTCTCCTCCGGGTTGTTTTCTGAGTTTCAGCCCCAGCAGTCTTGATTTCAAGAACACTAGTTAATTGTAAGTGGGAAGAGAGCTAAGGAAGAATTTGTGTCTGTGACTCGGAGAGATTTGTGAAGTCTGGATTGCTAGGGCTAGCAAGAGATTGGCTTTGTTGCTTTAGTTACCCAGATTCAAAGGAAAGAGGGGAAAACCTTCAGGAGATACATGGAAGAGGAATTACAGATCAGCATTTGAAAAAGGGAAGTTTTCTGGTAATGGGGAAGAGACATTGTTTGCTTCTAGGAGCCAAACGTGGGTTGACCTATGCTTTTCCAAAGGTCTCCTAGTTCCCATTGTCACCCATGTGAAATGTGTTCCTGAGGCATTAAATCTTTTTCACATACCTGACAAATGGTGTCCCAACTGGAGCCTGTAGCCATGGGCCTAAGAGTTGCTGCTTTCACTGCCTGGCCAAACGTTGCAAGCAGTCACTGAACTCTCACTCACTAGGAAACGCTGTCATTTGTACAGACCTTGCATCATGCTTTGATTGTGATTACTTTTTTTTTTAAATGGCAAACAGAAGCATGGATATACAAAAGTAATTACAATATTGTTTTGCATGTGTACTTTTTAGTTATTTTTCCTAAAGAGAGAGTAATTCACATTGTTGGATAGCCATCCATTAAAACATATTGATGTGCAGCTAAATATGGCCTTTAACCTAAATTTAGTTCTCCTTTCTGCTAATCTATACAATGTCCACAAGTATCTATTTAAGTAATTGGATAGCCTCACACAGATTTGGTTAGGTTTTTATTTTGGAAAATAACAAATTACATTATTTGCTGGATGAGTGATTTTTTTTTTTTTTTAATTTTACATGCTGTTTATGATAGACTGCACTTGGCTTTGCAGTGAAATGTAATTACAAGTGCAGTCTCCCCCACCCAAACCCTGAGCATTAAAAGTAGTTCTTAAAAAAAAAAAAAAAGTTTTGATAATTGTACATGAAAAGGAAGTATCTGGTAGATTTTGAGATATTACTTAAATAACAAGCTTTTTTATTAAGCAAATGAAATATCTTTTTTTTTTTTTTAATTGCACTGATTGTTTCTTGTCATGCTGATCTAGTATTAGTAGATTTTGCTCCCTCACACCTCATTTCTGTTTGTTGACTGGAGGAAGAAAACAACCTTCCTGTTTCTGCAATCCCAAAGCATTTTCCAACTTTGGATAAACTAGTCATTGTAATGAACTAATTGACTAAACTGAAAGAAGAAAATATTCTCTCTGTATCTGTAACCAAAAGCTGGCTTGGCTCTTTGGCAGGCTCTGGCTCTAGGTGTATAATAGTGGGTCCCACTCATTTGAATGGTAGGACTTTCTTTTATGTGTTGGCACAAAGTTTTGTGTGTGGAATTTACCTTTAAAATTGTTTTCTGCTATTATAGTTATGACTGAATGTCAATACACTTTAGTTTCACGTTTCTTACGTTTTTTAAAATCAGAAAAAAAACCCCAACCTTAAAATTGAAATTTTAAAAGAAGTGACTTAGAAAAATTATACATCTTTAGACATAGCGCCTTGGTGGATCTTGAACACAGTCCTAGTCAGAACCTCTTTCTGTCCTCTGCATATTAGCCTCTATACTGAGTTTTCATTTAATGCTTTAGGGGTGAGAGCCATCTTCTTTAGCTACAGAGGGCTGAAGCAATGGAAAAATCAGCTGACGTGAGGGGTATTTCTCCAGTGTAGCGTGAAGGTTTGGCTTTGCAAACAAGAGGGGAAGCCATCGTAGATGCAGAACAAGCCTGCTGGTTCCAAATGAAACCAAACCCCTTATAGTATTAGTGTTCCTGGAAAGAAAAGGCTCTGAAAAAACAGGTTTTAACTCGCGTCCTGTAGTAGAGGTGTCTGTATGCTTTCTAAGATACTCAAAAGCTCGATGTTTTAATATGTTTGTTGTCACAGCCAGTTCCCTGTGAGGTAGGGAACTAGGATTGCCCTGCTTTGCAGATGGAGAGCAGAGAGGCTTCATGTAGTCTCTCGGTACCTATTGCTGCAGCAAAATAATGCTGTGCTCTCCCAGTGTGGTCTCCCTGGGCCCTTTGCCTGCTGCCTGCCTGGGACTCCCCCTCACCATTGGCTTGGCAGATGATACTGTGCTTAGGCTGGCCTGTCCCATCACTCATGCTTGCCCTTCCTGCTTGCTGGGGTGAGAACCTCACAGTCCTACTGCTTGTTCCTAGGAGGTGAAGAATTATGTCCCCGTTGCTTCAGCTAGTCCAGTTATAAGGTGAACTTAAATACTGATGAAAGAGAGGGCTAGTTTCCTTCAGTCTAGACTGGAGTTTCCTAATTCCCTGTCCATTTTCCATCAGGGGTCCACAGAGCACTCTGTCATATGCAAAATACTCATTCAGCTGTATGGGCCTTGGCCTCTTTTTTGTTGAAAAAGAGGAAAAAACCCTCCCCCAAACAACAACTGAAATTCTGTCACTTTCTTACCCTCAATTAAAAAATAAACATAGATAGACCCAGGTTGTCACAGCAGGTGGTTGGCACAATGGTGAAGAAAGTGTGAAAGCCGTGGATCAAAGGCATTGAGATGGCTCCTTCGATGATTTGCGTACAAAGGACACTGAGCAGCTGGCCTGGAGTAGGGCTTGGGTTTAGAGCATGTTTAAATTTAAGCATTATAGTGAGCATGTGCATATTTAAATTTTCATCTTCTAAAGAGAAAAAAAAACACAACAAAACCCCAACAAAACTAAAAATTAATTAAGGGAATTAATTAATAGAGGTGGTTAGAATGATAACTTTTGGGGATGGAGAAAGTTCCATTTTTGGGTTGCTTTCCATGTAACACCTGAGAAACGGAGCCAGCCTGAACAGTTTTCACTGGTTGGCAAAATTTTTCTTGCCCACTGTTCAAATTACTTGCTTGCAAAATTGTATGGCTTGGGTTGGTATCTGTGCTTCTGGAAATAAAATAATTACATATACTTGAAAAATAGACATTTTTTGTTCAGAATTTGTCCCTGTGGGATTTCTGAGAAAACCTTTTGTCATGGTCTTGAAAACTCTAACAAACTGGTCACCTGCAGGTTTTTCTAGATACGTGCTGGTGGTGATAAGAGTCCAGGTGAGCAGTCCTGCACCTCAAGGTTGGAGCTTCTGTCTTGATTTCCACCAGAGCTCCCAGAGTTTGCTGCTCTCAGACCATCCACCTTCAGAGCCAGACACACAGAAACTTAAAGATATTTGGCACTGCTGCAAGATGCAAGCTTTGACATGGGATGTCTCTCCATGCCTATGTAGGTAGTGAGCTGTTTGAACCAAACAAGAGATCTGGTATCTATCTTTCTATACACCTAGTCTAAGCTACGGGACTGGAGGTTAGTGGAGGAAGGAAAACGGGAGCCAGGGAAACAGGGTGGGATTGAGAGTGAAGGGATTAAGAAGTGAGGGGGAGGAGTTTGCCATGGCAGCAGCTGCAAGCAGCTGGGCCCATTGCAGACTCCTGTGGAGATCATAAAAATTTGCTCTAGAAGGTTATGAGAGGTAGAGGCAGGGAGAAACTGAATTGGGAAGGGTTATTTCTCATCGTATGGGAGCAGGGAGGATCAGATGGAAGCATCTGGCAGTTTTAAACAGGGGGAAGTATGTTTTCACACAACATACAGTGAGGTTACTGAATTTACTGCCAGGAGCTGTAGGGCCAAACAGGCAATTGGTTTCAAAAGACAGTTCATACTTGATGGATCTATTTGGGACCATTAATTGCAAAGACACAGCTGCAGTCCTTGGCTCAGAAAGCCCCTAACCTGTGGGTTGCTGGGGGAGCGTGCAAGGGAGAGGTTATTCCTTGTGCTCTTCCCCTGAGCATTTCCTGCTGGGTGTTGCTGGAGATGTGGTACTAGCTTAAACAGACCTTTGGGCTGACCAGAACTACTGTTTTTTCATTTTAATTTAGGGCTTTCATACTTTGTGCTGGACTCTGTACAGATGCCTCTGACAAGTGGAAAAATAACAGTTGAGAGAACCTCTCATGTGAATCAGACCTTCTGCTCTGTTTCTTGATCTTGTGATGTTTCCTCAGCAGAGGTAACCTGACCATCTGAAATTCATGAGACGAATGTTCTTCAGGTTACGAAGGACTTCTCAGTGAATTTTGTTCGGGAAAATTCTTGGGGATTTTCCTGTCCTTGACTCTCCTCTTGGGCTGTGACGCCATTTATTGGCATAAAGTGCCCTGACCTATTTTATTTCTCTAGGTTTTTCCCAAGATTTGGCTGACAGAGGGTGGAAAAAATAATTAGATTCTTAGATAATTCAAATGCTACGTGCTGACAGCCGCACCTCTGCTGATGACTGATAAGAGACAAGTGAACACAGTTCCTTGCAAGATGAGGATGCATTTGTTTGGATGGCACAAACACGTAACCGCATGACTGTGTGGCTGATGAACAGGTGTTATACAATACAGGGACAATTCCAGCACTTCCACTAATTTATTCCATCAGCATGCCTGAAACCTGCTTTGGAGTGACTGTCTTGATTTGATAGTTCAATCTCTTTGCCTTTCAATCCCTGACTCTTCTTTTCAAGTTCCTAATAGCTGAGAAAACTGAGGAGGAAGTGTTGTTTACTGGGTGCCTGGACTTCATTTTTCTACACATAACGATTAAGAAATGAGTAAGCCGGCAGACAGGACCTTCTTGTCGGACCCTGCGTACACCAAATGTTTTCCTTCAGTGCAAGTTGAGCTATTTCTCAAACCATGATTGTCCTGCACTAATGCAGTTAGTGGGCAATTAGAACTAGAAAGGTGAGCTGGCTAAAAGGAAAAAAAAAAACCCCTGCAAATGCTTGTGTGTCCTTGACCAAGCCCCACATCTAGGATGGTGCCCTACAGCAGGCAGATACCGTAGCAGCTTGCTCTCACATGGTACATACTTGCCTGTCTTTAGGCTGAACTTAGTTGTGATGTCTGTGCAGCACAACCTGCTCATCTTTAACTGTCTCCTGAGGTCCTGTCCCACCATACCATCTTAGACGGTCCCTCTGGGGAGAGGCTCTTCCTTTGCTGTTCCCAAGTGCTGGCTATAGAGCCTGAAAGTCTGAAGGCATTATACCCGCTACCAACACAGTAAAACAGAAGCAGAAATTCCCAAAAGATGCTAATAGCTGAAGGGATTCTGTTTTCCCCGTGTTAAACACAAGGAAGTTAATTTTATCATTCCATACAAAAGTGAATTAAAGTATGACTGTGTACCACATGCAGAGTCTGGACATGCACTTTCCTAACTCAGTGTGCAAGCACAGCAGTAACATGATCCTGTGACCAAGGACTGTATTATTTGCCCAGGTTTTGTAAATCATCTTTAATTTCTTACTTACTGATATCCTAGCTGTTTGCACTCAACTACTTAACTTCTGAATTTCCCACTCAGGCTTTGGGTATCGGTATGGTTCATGGTGCTGCAGGAGTGGGTGCTGGAATGCCATCTGTGGACAAATGAACAGTTAACAATGCACTCTTGAATGCAGTCCTCATTTTAGGCTGGTGAAGCAGGGCTAAATTTTCTCATGCCTGCCTTTTCTAGTGCTTGGCCTGCCCCTTTCTCACATTTCCAAATGGATAGCCTGTTCGTTCATGCACAGTCACCATGCTGTGTTTTGCTTCAGGTTTGTACCTCAAGTTTTACCTCGCCTTTTAACATGTTTGAAGCTGCAGTCCTTAAAAGTGGTGGTGACAAGGCTACTGGGAAAACACAGCCCTTGGAGATTGCAAAGTCTGTTTGTTCTTCAAGTCACTTGAAATAGGAGCTAAATGATATGCCTGGTTTTAGAAAGCAGCAGTATTCTATCTGATCTTGTCCTTCCAGTAGAAAAAAAGCCGAGGGTCTGATAATCTATATGGCAGTACAGTGGTAAACTTGGAGTGATTTAGACCGTTAATGGAAAGTACTTTAACTTTGATTTCTTAACAGTGTGTCAGATGAAAGGATAGTCTTAGCCTGTCTGATCTCCCATTGCTGCTGGCTTGCATAGCATCTGCCTAAAATGAAAAGGCAGCGCACAGATCCCAGTGTGCAAAAGTAGCAGGCTGCTCGCGTGGCCAGGTTGTTAACTTCCTTCCCTCCATTTCTCAATCTCGGGTCTCACTGCTGTCCATTGTTAATTATTCTGGCCATGGGCTCGTTAAGAAGCCCTGAACGCCAAGCATTTTTCCAGGCACAAGTCATTTGTGCTGAGATGTTTGTTTTTCTTGTGGCTAACTAGTGTCTAGCCTCCTCCTGTTGTGCCTCTTACTTGTATGCTCTGTCATTTACCTTCTCACAGGCTAAGGGCATTCTCCCTAAACTCTGCCCTATTTGTTGCTGTAAAGTGGATGTAGGAGGTCGCGGCCTATATTGTCAGGCTATGCTATAACCTGTTTTCTTTTGAAGTACAGTGGGATTTGGCATCATAAGAGGTGAGGCTCTTTAAGCATAATATGAAGTCCTGCTCAACATATGGTGAGGCAAGTGAAAATTGTGACTTGAGCAGGGGTCCGGGGTCTTCATCCTAGGTTGAGCCTGCTAGTTCCTGAATTCTTCTATGGTGTGGCTGTACGATACTGTCATACCATCCTTCCCTGCCTCCAGCAGTGTCTTCGTGAAGGAGTATTTGCCTATGTCCAACTTTGGGCTGATGTGAAGCTGGTTACTTCTTTGCAGGTTTTTAACCATTCTTTAAGGGTACTACAAAAGTCCGTCATTGTGTTATTGCTGAAGAAGTAGTTTGATGAGACTCTTAATTCAACATAAGATGGTAGCACCCTAGAAGATCTTGTCCCACCCTTCCCCTTCCTCCTCCCGTGGGCTGGCACAAATGTTTGGGCGGACGTGCACTTGATAGGGCAGCAGATCTGGATTAAAATGGACAGCTTGTGCTAGCGGAAGGCAGAGCATGGTGTGGAGGTGGGAACGAGCAGCTGGGAACATGAGGAGGGCAGGGCATGTTTTTTCAGTGGGATTAAAGCATTGATGAAACTCAGAATAAAGCTTTGGCCAGATCTGTGTTACCTGACATCAGAATCAAAGCTTTTAAAGATTCACGCCTACTTCCTTTACAAGAACTGTCCCTTTAGGCTAGATAGAGTCGCTACAGGAAAAGTGGTCGCTGGTTCCAGAAAAGACGGTGGTTCTTGTGCCAAGAAGCCATCTCTCCTTTTCTTATGCCAGTAGACACCAAGGGTCTGAAGCAGCACAGTTTGCTCTTCTAGTGTGAAGGGTAGAGCTGTGGCTTGGAGGTATGAATGAGCCTTCTGGTATCAGCATGAGGCCCCACTGTTGTCATCTGTGGATTTCCAACCATGCTATGGCTTGCTTTGCATTTCTGAACGCACCTTGGCTATGCCGTTTAGGTTTAATTGTAGGACAACACTGCTTTAATAGGAGGAGGCATTTGCACATACCGAGTCTTCTGAGATAGACTTGAGAACACTGAATGCCAAACCCCCCACTTTCATTGCAAATTTATGCTGTTCTGTACTGCCGATGCTGACAGACGGTCTGGACCTGTTTAACCATGCAGCAAAGCGTGAAGTCTCTCTGGGTCAGGGGAGGAAGTTCGTCCCACGTGCTTAACCTAGAGGTCATTTCAGAGTTTCAATTATCTGTTAAAATTGTGTCCTCGAAACATGCAAACACGGAAGTGATACGTTCAGTCCATAAATGCTAGCTCTTTGAGCCATGCTCACCGCAGCTTTCCTGGGAACTTGGTATATATGCCCCATATTGGATTTGGTGTGAAAGGTATTTGCGGCGTCCTTTCTATGGAAAGGCCAGCTCATAGATCTTGTTTTTATTTTTATTATATCTTCTGTGCTGGCCTTGTGACATGGTTATAAAAATATACCGGCCTGGCGCATATACTCATTATCCTGGACAGGAAGGATAGACTTGGGTTAAAGGTACTGTATGGGGATACAGGAGGTTTTAGTCCAGTCCCTGCTCTGCCACTGTGTTCTCTGTGACCTTGAAGTAATTTAATGTGATTGCCCCTCCATAAAGCGTTAATGCCTAGCAAAATGGAGTCAGATCACGGGTGGAAACTGCTTGTCCCTCTGTAGTACAAATAATTAATAATGATCTTGCCTTAGTCCCTTGCTGGGATGTTGTGGGATTATTGGCAGTAGGACCCAGGGTTTAACAGTACTGGGGTATGATTTTGAGTAGTTTGTCTTTTTTTTTTTTTTTTTAAACTTCTGTTTTGAGCTCTGTCTGAAGAACTCCTGAAGATACCACTGTGTTCATTGGTGCATAGAAGGTGGCCTGAACCATGGCTAGGATAATGAACTTAAAATTTAAAGAAAATTAATATCTGCACAGTGTAGAACTGCCAAGCTATCCGTTTGGTATTACCCCAACATTGGTGATTTGGGTAGATTTTAGTGCAATGGTTCCTTCCGGTTGATAGCAGCTTAGATGATCGTTGTGGTGAAGACTTGAGAAATTCTCCTCCCTCCTCCAAAGTTACTTGAAAAGCTAAAGAAACTTTGGCAGCTAAAGGAGGAAAGAAGGCACTCTTCAAGACCCAAGTATTTATGAGAGATTATAAGACAATCATGTTTTATGGGACCTGATCTCTATGTTCCACTGAGTTCAAGAGGATATGGCTGAAGCCTGTAGTGATAACTGAGGAAGAGATAACTGATAAAGGAAAACTCATTATTAGTCAGTGGCACTGACCATAATGAAAGCTAGTCAAGAGACACATATTGTCACACAAGTAACATCACTACTTTTAATTCATTTTCTGAAAGTTCAAACATGAGGGAAAAAGAATGTCTTTGGTTTAAAAATCAAAAACAAAACAACAAAACCCAAACCCTTAGAAGTCTGGTCAGATTCCTAGGGATTTGTTAACAGCAAGGTCAGTTTGTCTCTTTTTGTTTGTTTTTTTTTTAATTACTATTATTTTTTATTTTGAGGTACTCTCATACAAAGCAGAATGATTCAGCATTTCAGAACTCCGTTCTTCATTTGTTTTTTTCCTGACTCAGCTTGAGGAAGTTGACTGAAACAACACCTTTCCCTCAGAATACAGACAATGTGTTTTCTGATAATGATAATTTCTGATTAGCAGATGATGACACCAACAGCAACAAAAATAGGAAATGATGGTACAAAGTGTTTGGGGTTTTTTTGTTTGTTTGTTTAGGCCAGAGGGACTGGTAAGAAGCCATGAGCAGAGTCCATTGCCTCTCTTTAACCAGTTTTTACTTCTTACCTGTGGCGCCTGCATGGCAGGCAGATGACAAACCCTCCAGATTTTTTTGTTCTTGACCCACTCACCCAGCTACTTGTCCATAATCCCACGTCCAGTCTCAAGTAACGCTGGTGACTGGCTGAAACTGTGCAGACACTGTATCTCGAGCTGCGTGATGTCTCTGTCTGACAGGCAGCCTGGTTGGGGAGGGAGGTGACTCACTGACCATTCTTGCTCCCAAACAGTGGGTAGCACTGATGCTGTTGCTTCTCTGCAGCTGCAAGAGGTGACTTGCTGTCTGATTACCTGTCTCCTGCCCTGCACCAGCTCAAGACTTCGCAACTTGAGGCTCAACAGATTTTAAGGCTAACCTTGCCTGGATGAGTCATCTTTTTGATGTGTGTGCACTATTGATGGGAGAGAAAGGAGGGTAGGGATGCTCGCTGGCTGTGATACAAGACTGTTTTCTCAGTGGATCAGAGGGAGGCATCTTTTCCTCCCGAGCCTCTGCATTGTCTGCAAGTTGGAAAACTAACTGGGCTCACATATTGAGGAAGGGTTTGTATTCCCCCCACCCCCTGCAAAATGTAAAACATTCAAAACATCTCTGACAAGTATGAAATTGGTGCAGGAGCTACGTTAGTTTGGTCAACTGCTATCCACCTGTCTTTCATTCATCTGGCTATTATTTTATTATCAGTTCCTTGTATGTGGACTGGAAGAAATCTCCATTTTTTGTTAAATCCCTTTCCGATTTATTTAAAGTGCTTGTCTGTCTTGGTTTTGTCTCTTGTCCCACCTCAGAGATGTGATTTCCTCTTTCGTCTACCACCCCTTGCCAAACACTTCGCACCATACATAGGTACCTAGGTGCCAAGGTAGACTAGTAGTACTGTAAACCTGTTCAGCATGGACTGAATGGATATCAGACAGTGAAGAGGTCCAATGCTGAATGTTTTAGTTTTGCTTAATTTAAGAAAGGAAAGAAGCCTTAGCTAGAACACTTCTCTATGAATAGATAGCCATTAGCTCTTGGAACATTGTAGTTACCAGAGAGAACTCCAAAATATCTGAAACTGAGATTTAAATTTTTTTAGTGGAAACAAATTACATAAGAATGGAAATCCTTGATATAGAAATGTAGCTTCCACACTAGTCCTGCTGAATGGCTGCGCATCGCCCTCCCTGCTTCTCTGAAATAAGTCCTGCCAGTGGTGCTGCACCACTGACAGGACTGTGGACTCTCAGCTCTGTTAAGGGACAGTGGCTCTGACCTGACAGTCGGCTCCCAGGGATTACTCCCTTCCTTTTCCTTTTCTAGGCTGAAATGGTCAATGTTTGCCACCTTGTTTGAGAACAGGCACTTTCCAAGCTGCAGCAGCTGTTCTTACAGAATCTACATCCCTCTTAGGTTGAGCAGCTGGACAGAGGATTTTGGAGCTGCCCCTGCTGGGCTTACTTAAGTTTCTGAGAGTCATTTTTGTTGGATCCATCCTTCAATTAGATCAGCTCAAGCAATGTTATTGTGCAATTTTTACTTGGGACTGGTACAGCAGACAAGGAAAGGTGTGTGTATGTGTGTGGGAGGATGTTTTCAGCCCTGTAAATAATAATTTCCAATTCTTCGCAGATTACTTCTTTCTTTCCTCCTTCCTTACTCCCAAAGATTATTCCTGCATGTTTTACTGGTGAGATGAGGTTTCCTTTGGAAGTTAGGTGTCAATTTGAGCTTCACTCAGAAGCTTTACAAAAAGGTGGTTGAAGTGCTGGGGGAGGGAGCTCCCTTTCAGCATCTTCCCTTGCCTGTGGGGTATCCCTGTGAAGAACTGCTGGTTCTTAAATGCCTTAAGAAAGGGCAGGAGGATAGGTTCCTGGAAGAGTTTTCGTTCCCTGGGGGACCCCTGAGGAATTTTGCTTGCACTTGTAGCCACTTTGTGGTGAGTACAAATGCACCTCACTCTGCACTTCTTGGAACTGGGACTTGCACACCACTTACATATCAAGTAGTGGTGCTGCATGTTTTCAGGTACCCCCTCCTGACTCCACGGGCCTGTGGTTGTGGTGGATTTTTGGTGACCTGTGGTTTGAAGCAGAATTGCTGAGGATTCTCTGTGTGTGTGTGTATAGGAATAGCAGATTAGAAAACGAGAGGTTGAGAGGCTCAAGCAGCTTCCTGAAAGTGTGGGAGTACAGGCCAGAGAAAGGAAGAGAAATCTTTTTGAAGCTATATCAGTGCTTTACACAGACAAGAATAGCAGACAGAGAGTATTGACAGAGCAGTCTGAGGATAAATGTGGCCGTGTAGCAAAGCATTAGTGCTGTAAAAATCACCACCGTCCACTAGTGAAACAAATTCTTCCAGCTTGAGTGCAATTTTACTGGTATGGTTGGGTCCAGAGTATGCAATTCTGCTGGCATAGCTATGTTAGTCAGACTTGATGGACATCAGTAGGTCTGCATGTGCCTATAGTGTACATACAGCCCTTCTAAAAATTATGGAGGAGGTGTGAGGAACGACTCGGATCACGTCTTGTGACATGCACTGCCCCTGCGAGGAGAGATGAGATAGCTGGGTATTCTCCTATTGCAGATCTGGAATGTGTATGGTTCATGCTAGGTACTGGTCCGTTGGTGCTTGGATCCTTCCTCCACCTCCTATAAGGTCCTTCCTGAGAAGGATTAAACTCCTTGCCTTAAAGCCTATAGTGGGCAGTAACCAGGCCTTGCGTCCTTGGTGGAGCAAGGCCCAGCTTTTTTTTCATGTTTCAGCTGCTATTTCCAAAGGCTTTACAAAGCAAATCAGTGTAACTTCCTCTGTTTTTCTAATGGGGAAACTGAGGCAGAGAGGAGCAGTGGTGAAAAGGGAACAGCTTATTTAGCATCTGCCATCCTAAGATAGGAATAGCAACCTGTTTTGTTCTAGCCTAGTGCTTTGGGCACTTGTTCAACATCACATTTAAGCTCATGCTTAATGATAAGTGTGGCAATAGCTCCCTTACCATTCCCTCTTTTCAGAGCATCATGAACAGTAGTGCTCACTGAACCCAAACTGCAGGGCCGTTCCCACTTATGCCAACCCATTAGCATCACTCAAGCTGTCAGCCAGGAGAAAGCTGTATTTGCTGGTGTAAAGGATGTCAACATCTGGCCTGTAGAACCTGTCTTATCATTAAGGATGCAGGAGATGGAGCAGAGAGTCATCTTTACAGTGAGGAAGTGTTACCAGTTGGGTTGCAGGAGATAGAGACAAACAAACTTGTCCTGATAGTTGGCTCTTGGATGGAGTTGACTTGAAAAGAAACTCCTGAACCTCCAGGTGGGCTCAGAACAGTCACACAGAGGCAGCACAGGGTCACCAAGCAAATACTTTTGTACAGCAGTGTAATGACCCCTGTTAGTCATGCCTTGAGCATTTAAGCGATGTAGTACCTCTGTTTTAAAAAAACCAACAACCTAAACCAACAACAAACCCCAAACCAAATGACCAATGACTGTTCCAATACATCCGCTTGCCTGTCTTCAAAGAGAGCTTCAGTCTTCGCAATCGTCCTGACATAAAATGTTTCATGATTATGCTAAGAGGCAGACATAGGTCAGCGTTGGAAGCTGCTTTAATGAGCCCCAAGGTTTGACAGCCGACCTAGCTTTTGGAAGAGCAGCAATTTATTGTTGCCAAGAAAATCACCTTTTCCAGGATCTCAACTCAGGAGCTGTTTGGTGGGATTACAGTGCCTAGAAAAAGTGCTACAACTCCATTTGCTGCTTGAGTTCTTCTCATATATCATGTGAGACACTGTTCATTTTTTTTTTTTTTTTTTTCCTCTGTAGGCCAACCTCAGTTCAGTTATATCCCTCCAGGCATTTTGATCGTCTTGGGGTCTTTGCCACTGATTTTGGAAGGATATGATTCAGAACTTTCACCTGGGTTGGATTTTCTCAATGATATTGTTTCTGAGAGAATGAGTTTCAGGATCATACCTTAGGAATTTATGTACTTTTGTTTCTTTCCATCTCTAGATCCAGGATTTTTGTCAGTGTTGCAATTTTAGCATCAGGACTTAATCCATTCCAATTAGAACCAATGGGAGTTTCCATTACTAATTGTCACTGACATACATTCCAGCTCAATGTATGTTGTGTATGTTATTGTGATATGCTACATTAAGTGCAATATATATTTTATATATATTTATTTATCATAATGTTATGTGCAATATCTGCTGTTGCCTCTTATATTTACTTTTAAGTTATTTTCTAAAATTAGAGACTACTGTATGCTCTCTAAAGAGTTAGTCTGAAGAGGATTTTTTTGTCCAGTCCTGCAGACAGCTGGATTTTCTTATGGGTGACTCCTTGAGTTCCCTGTGTGCTCCTTGTCTGTGCCTCGGTATCCCCTGTGTTTAAAAAAAAGAAAAGGGGGGGGGAGAAATGGAAATGCTGCTCTATTGCCTTGTAGTACTAGGAGGCTTTAACTGTGCTGCTGCCTGTACGGTGTGCAGCAATCAGCAAACATCTTGTTCCACAGAACGTAAGCACAAGCTAGTAGCAACAATGGACTGATGTTGTCTGTGATGTTTGAAACATGTAGATAACTTAGTTTCCACAGAGGAGAAGCAAATTCTATGAAGGGCAGAAGGGGGTGAATTGATGTCTAAAGATGAGTGAAAGGTGAAAGGGAAGACTGGTACATGGAAGGAGAAGAGAACTTGGTCACTGCCATAAGGGTACTACCAAATTGGGAAGCATTGGGTTAACATGTCATTCCATAGCCAGAAGGGTTAAGAATTATTTAAATAACATCTACATAGTGATTTATTAAAAGGTTAAATTAAATTTATTAAATGGTTAGTAGAAAGCTAGAGCCATAATACAAGGAATATTTTCTCATTTTTCTCTTTTGTTTTGGGAGATGCACAGGGGAGACAGAACTCATGGTTCAGGAAGGAATTGCTCATCTCTGCAACTTCTTAGAAGGTCGGGATTAGCAACTAACAGAGCCCACCTGAAGAAAGAGAAAGAAACATACTCCCCCCTCTTAGAAACTTACAATTTGTGATGCAAATTGAGGGGAGGCACATATACCAATTTTGACACTTGCCCTTACCTCACCCAGGTAATTGCCATACATGAGAATTGCATAAAAAAATTTGCTAAACTTTCATAACCAAATTAGCAGAATTGTGCAAAACTTATGTGATCTAAGGCTTTATGATTTAGATCTGGGTCCTGTAAACATCTGCTGAGATTTTCTGGACCTGCACTTCGTTTTGGCCAAATATAGGTTGGGCATGTTGATGGTTTGAGGGTGAAATAATTGAAAACTTTTATGTTTACACCGATGATCATGGCTAAAAGACTAAAACAACAGCTCTTGATCTGAACATTCCCAAATTTGGAAGTCTGAAATCCACATCTGGTTAGAATTTTTAGATGGAAAGATTTTATCCTTAAAAAAAAAAAAATCACTGATGCTTAAACTTAAACAACCACAAAATAAATCCCTCAGGAAAGACAAAACATTGTATGGAGTGGATTTTTTTGGAAGGAATTGATTGCAGTGCTTGTCACCTTGATGTCCTTAATTCACACTACTAATTTCATATTGCTCAAGTTAAGAAAGAGGACGGTAGATTAAAGCAAGGTGTATATCATGGTTGAACATGCTTTGAAACTTTCTCTTGGACTGCCTCAGTGAGAAAGTTAAGGGTTAATAATTTGCTCTGTCTGCTTTTGATGTATAGAGGTAGTCTTCACACACCAAGAACACAGTTCTACAAATGCACATGGGTCCCACTGGGTTTGGTGGGATTACTCACGTGTCTGCCTGCAGGCTTGCAGCTCAGTTTTATATGATTTTTATTTTAGACTCCTTTTTAAAAATACACAGGAATTAAGCAATTTCCTTTGCACAGTGCCTCAGCCAAAGCCCACTGAAGTCATTGGGAAGACTCCCACTGTTTTTTAGCTGGCATTTGGATCTATCCCATATTCCTTATGGCCTAGTCTACTGGGTGTGTGTATGGGGGTGTATAACCATCTTAGTTCTTCTAGAATGGCTATCCTGCTGTAATTTAGTTACCACGGAATAGATTGCCCACATTACTAGCAGCATAATTATTCTGGAACAAAAATACTTTGATTCCAGAATTGTCTCTGTATTGGGAGCTACTCCAGAATAAAAATCGGGCAATGGCTTCATCTGCAATAGCTGTGCTACTTGGTTGCTTTCTGTAGGCAAGGTGTTGTAAACAGAGGTGAAAGGCAGTGATGTGAATCCCTTTTTACATCAGCACAGCCTGTCTGCTGCGAATTTTTGCTGAGTTGTAGTTATCCTAGTTTATAAAACAAAACATCCAAACCCCCAAAACCCAAGTGTAGACAAGCCCTTACTGTGGACTCCAGCCAAACTCCTGATCCCTCAGTCAGATCTGCGTAGGTGGACCTCTGTGCCTATGACTTCAGTGGGACTCTCTATATGTGCAGATACCCGCCTACGCAGATCTGATGGCAGGATTGTGGCCCCACACTAGTAAGAAAGCATGAGTGTTGCCCTTTGTTTAGGGATGAGTGCATGGGGAATGTGAGGTATGACCCAGGCGGTTCAAAGCATTGGAAGTGTGCTATCTTTGAGATCCCTGAGCACACCTACCCACTCTCACATTTTAATGGGAGCCCTATTTATGGAGATGTTGATAAGCAATCTGGAGGAAAAGCTTTATCTGTCATCACTTGTACAGATGAAGCGAAACACTCAGTAAATTAACTCTTTTTTGCAGTGTGTGTATGGATCCTATGAATGAACTTGGAGCAGACTCCAAGGCTGAGATTTTACAGTTTCCATGTTTGGTGCCTGAACTCATGGATCTAACAAGACCTGTAGGCCTAAGCATTTTAGGGTCATTTTCAAAGCTGCTACATTACTCTTGTCTATTTAGCTGTTCCTTTAATACCGTAACTTTTGTATTAATGTGAGTACTGGCTAATACACTACACATATGCACATATACAATATTAATTCCAGACACTTCACAAGGCAGTTTTTAGAAATTTACCCACATGATGATGTGTTAACTTTAAAGCATGCACTTCAGAAATAAAGTGGGAGTTTAACAACAACAAAAAAAGGGTTAAAGTGAGACTTATTCAGTCCCTTTCTTTGTAGTACATAAATTCATGCACAAATACAGAATTTGCAGGAGGAGATGAGTTAGTGTTTCTCTGCCTTTTTTTTTTTTAATTAACCAAATACATTGCTGTTCTTACATCTGTGTAGCATGTTTATTACACAGAAATAGAACTGGTATTAGGTGGCCTTTCTCATGAAAAATGTCAAAAGAAATTATATTTAATAGATTTTTCCTTTGTAATGAAAGAAAAGTTTTTATATCCATTTTCAGAAGAAACATGTTTTTCCATAAATACAAGGACTTATTTTGTTAACCACAAACAGAAATTCAGCCACTTCTCTGTATTACTTCCCATCTTAAGATCCCTGCTGTGAATGTCTGTCCTAAAAACTGTTGAGCATCCTCAGCTCTCATCAATTAAAATAGATATGGACGCTTATCAGCATGTCACTGGATTGGACTTGGAGAAATCAGGTTGAAGACCTGGTCAGACGTGATGTTCTGGCTGCAATTAATCCCGACTGAAGAGGTGCTGCCTCAAGTACTTATCACTGTATTATTTGTCCCTTCCACCTCCACCCCACCCACCTACAAAAGGCACCTGCCTACAAAATTTGCTCAGCTTTGCCTCTGTAGTTGCTTCCTAATCCAGTTCTATTAAAATTACCAGTTTTTGGTTTTGCGTTTTTTATTGTTTGGTTTTTTTTTTTTTTCTCCCCTTAATGTATTCTGGATATCAGGGTTTTTTTTTTTTTTAGTTAGAAAGTTGTCATTTTATTTAAATGGTGAAGTTGGGAAGTTGAGATTCCCATCTCAGTGGGATTTACCTCCCCCTGGTCCTGGGGTCTGTCATGGTTTCCCGAGTCGGATTTTCCCTGTATCTAAAGCCTATTTTCGTAGTGGCATCTACATATTGAGGTGAAGATGTTGATTAAAAAGCAAAGAAGTTAAGACTGCAAACTAATTCTGTTTTAAAAATAGCAGAGAATCTATTTTTCCATTATAGGGAAATATGGAAAGCAGATGGTAGGAATTTTTGGCAGTGGGAGTTACTTTATTTGTTGGTGGAAAAGGGCTTGTTCTGGAGAGGGTGCAGGGCGGGGGGAGGGGGATGACTTGATTTGCGCGCTTCGGTGCTGCAGAGCCACCCCAGATGTATCTTGACCCATGCTGCGGCCAGAGCTCAGAGTGGTTCAGAGAGGCTGCCTAGGGGAGATGTGTTGGGCAGCAGCCTGCCTTCTCGGGTCAGGCTTATCTCAGCAAAAGCCAGCCCAGACCTCAGTTTCTGTGGAGCCTCCATCTCTTTGTATTTCCTTCAGAAGTGGCAGCCCCTTCACTGTGTGGCTCCTTGGGCTGCGGCACCGTGGAGCGGCGACTGTCCCTACTGCAGGTCGGGTGCGTACCCCCTCTTCCCAAATGCACCTGCCATGCTTCGGTGTCCCTACATGTGGCATGGCCATGCAGGGGTGATGGTGAGAGGGAGCTGGGCCACTTTCCTTGGCTCTGCTACTGGCTGGAGATGTGAACTTGGAAACATGCTTTGCTTGTGTGCTAATAAGGTGGGTATAAGATGTGAGTCTCCTTTGAAAGGCGTTGCATGGAGAAGGCGGCAATGCTGCTGATGCGATACCTTGCGACTGGCTGTGCATGTGCGCCTGAAATCCGCCCATGACTGTCAAAACTTAAGTGGTGTAAAAGGGGTGTTTTGCTGAGAGCCCCCACTTCCTCACAGCCGTAGAGGAAAGGAAAGCGCACAGGCTGAAGCCAGCGTAAGAAGCATGGCTGCTGGTTGTCCTTCCATTTGGCAGAGCATGTGGGGCAATTCCATGTGCCTGGCCTCATCCCACCCCAGGCCTTGCCAGTGCAGTCTCTCAGCATTTCTAGTACAGGGTTAGACTTGTGGCAGAGTCTCCTTGTTCTGTGGGTAGGTGGGAACGAAGAGACTCCTCTTCCTCGTAGTCTAAACCGTGCTACGAACTAATTTACCGCTGGCACACAGCTCAGTTTACATCTGCCTATAGGCTGAGTTTCAGGTTCAGGTAATTGAAATTATCCCCTAGCAGCTTTAATCAGCAGGTAGTTCATTGTTGTGATGTATTTTGTGATCCCAGTGTTGCTTGGGCTGACCTGCTGCCACCCATCTGCTGGCTTGATTGGGCAGAGTTACTGCTGGGGGTCAGGAGGTCTTCCCTGCAAACCCGGGCTCCTCTGCCTCTCTAGCTATTATGCACGTACTCTGTATGTTAATGTTCATCACCCTCTATCACGAGCCTTGCAACATCTGCTCAGCTCAATTTTCGTCCCCCTGCTAGCTAGCAAGGAAGTGACTGTGCTTCCCAAAAGGGCAGGGGAAGGAAGGGAGGAAAAGAGCTAAAGCAAACGGGCTTGTGAGCCTGGTAGTGCAAAGTGTCCCTTCTTTCAGGCCCTCTCTTTTGTACTAAATTTAACTGTTGTTGCGAATGAGCAGGCTTGCACTCGGCAGCAGCATGTAGTCTGTAAACCGTCTCTGTTTCCTGCTGATTTTATGTTTTGCTAGGAAGGACGCTATGCAGGACTTGAGATAGGATTAAGCAATGAGCATGGGCGTTAGTGGAATGACCGTAGTGAGAGAGAGGCTTGTTCTTTCTCTCAGCTCTGTCCAAAGGAAGGTAGCTGTGACCTATCATGTAAACAACAGGCTTTTCCTTCAGTGCTGGAGCCCTTCTCTTGTGCCATGGTTTAGCTGCCTCCCAAAATTGCCTGGTGCTGAACATTTTTTATGGACTCCATGATCAGATGTTTGTGGTTTGACAGAAGCAGCTGACACTGGTTTAAAAGGAAATATGTTGTAATATTTCCTCCACAGAGCCACTGATGAGAAACTTTGGACAAGATTTTTACTTGACAAAATTCTGCTTTGATGTAGTTGAGAGAGGCAGGAGATTTCTCCCATGGCTTTTCATTACAAATGATGTCATCACAAGAGCAGCATCTTTTGTGTCTTGAGAATCTGTCTGCCCCTGCTGCTAATTCCCCACCTGAAATCTTAACTTACCATGGGTGACGTTAGACACACTTCAGCAGCGGCAAGCTGTGAAGAGAAGTGTGAACAGCCATCCCCATGGTAGGGAGATTAAGAAGAGTCAAAGTTTGTTTAATTTATGGTTCAAGTACTTTTGGTTCAAGTACTTTTAAAGGGACGAAACCATGTCCCAGTTGTCTGGAAGCCTGTTTTCTGCATAAAACTTGAAGAAAATGAGGCCAAAGTTCAGGCAGACTTCAGGGGTTTACAATGGTGAAGGAGATCTGTTGCGTCAGTGTAAGTAAAATTTAACTGAAGAAATAATTTCTGGGTTTTTTTCCTGTAGATTCCCCCCCCCATTAGCTTCAGAGGTCTTTGAATAAAGATTTATATTTCTAAATTCTAGCTGAATGACAGCAACGAAACAGCATATGACATCTACTGTTTGTACAATCATCCTTAAAGTGCTCATATATCACATGGAATAATCAGGTATGGATTTTTTTTATATAGACCTGAAGTTTTCTGAAGGCTGAGATGGCATTTTGGCCAAAGTTTGTATGGATGCAGCAGAGAATCATAACCTCAAGTGCAGTGCACGAGTAGAGAGGATCTGTGTGGCCTTACCCTTCTGCTCTCAAACCTCAGTCAGGCCTTGCTCCTCAGCCATCAAAGCTTATTTAGGCTTGTGCTATCTATACCGATGTAACAAATAATAGTTAGCATGGACAGCTACAGCCTTATGTATATGTTTAGAAATTAGGCCCGGCTCTCTGGGTGCTGATGATTTACCTACTCTTGGCCTAGATTTGGTGTCAGTGTATGTAAGTGAACAAAGCTCCCCTGCCCCCTCCCCCCTTGTTCTCTGAAACAATAGTCTCTGAAATTGGTAAGTAGAAGAAGATACAAAGAAAAAGATAGATAGCATCCACGTGACTTGTTCTTTAATGATACAAATTGCCTGTGTAATCCATGTCAGGGAACAAAGCACTTGCACCCAGGATTACCCTCATCACTGTACAAGTTGGCTGCCAGGAGTTTAGGAATAATCTGTGGGGGAAGGGGGAAGATACAGGGAAGGGGGAGGTAGATATTTTAAATGTATATGTAATATGTGAAAACACAGATTGCATCACTTGTGCTAGAATTTTTGGAGTTGGGGAGTGTGGTGTGGGGTTTTTTTTGTTGCTGGTTTGTTTTTTTTGAATAGTGGTGTAGATTGCATGCCTTAAATAGCATCCTTTAGTAGAAAAAAAATCGTTTTGAGAGATTGACCACTAAAGACTTGTCCTCACGGCTCTGGCAGTATACCTTGTAACTCCAGTTTCCCCACTACTCTCTCTTGTGATGACATGCACATCCTTACCTCTGCTAGAGTGTTGCTTTCTCCTTGAGCTTAAGTGGTTGAAACTCCTTGTCACTAAAGCTCAAGTTACGAAAATAGTAGAGAATGAGCAATCCTAGTTACATTAACTCTGCAGCTGCTGATGCAGTCACTGTGTGTAGCTAATCAAATGCCTCTGTTTAACCTGAGGGTCACTTTTGCTTGGGTTTGAGTCCCTGGTGGCTTCAGGTAAGCCCCTGGACTTTGCTCTGGAGTGGATAAAGAGGACTCATGCATTCCCTTCTGCCTAGTCTGCTTCAGGATTATAACTCCTGGTAGCAGGGTGGTAAGAAATAGCAATTAAATCCTTGCAATTGTTTACTAAACCCTGAGCTTTGACTAGATGGGTATTTGTGGTCCAGTATAAATTGAAATGAAGAGATTGCAATAGACTCCCATTAACTAACACAGTTGTAAAATTTACTAGCCAACATTTGCTTCAGAATGACTGCTTTGGGTGATTTTCCTAGGCTGATACACCACTTTTGAGACTGATGGCATGCCGTATGTTTGGTGCAGGATCTCTGTAGTGTCTGTTCTCATGTGTACTGAGATAAGTTAGTTTGAATTAATAAAGGACAAAACCCCCTCTAGATGACCCCTAGCATAGCAATGAGTTTTATCACAAGGTTAGCGTTGAGTTGTCTCTCTGTAAAGAATGGGGTAGGCTTTGTCTAAGTCAGCTGGTGTTAATGGATCCACACTGATTAAAAGAAATCTTCTGATCTTGGTTTAATCAGAACTAATTTTGCCAGGGTGTGAGGGTGGAATAAAATGTTTTTCTTTTAGCAAAAAAGACTGCTTTCTTCATTGTATTAATAGGTACCTGTAGGTATTCTGAATAGTGAACACACACATAGTTGTTTGGTCTCTGTTCTCTAGGATTTGCTGAGGTCTTTGGGTTTGCAGTTGTTGTGTCTGAAGTCTGTGCATCTGATGCCCTCAGAACTTTGTGTTTCCATAGAGAGGGGAAAAATCCCCACCACCTTTAATAAAAAAGATGTTTGTGCTTTTTTATGACTTTCATAGCTTTCACAGTTAAACCTTGAAGGTAAGAGTCTTTACTGCTTCTACAGACCAGGGAGCTTGTGGGGTATCCTCCCATTTGCTCTCACAGGTGTCATGTGTTTCCTTTCCATCCCCAAGAGTGAGATCTGATTCTCTTCTGTGTTCTTTGCTATATCTGGGGCTGTCAGTGTTTCCCATTTTTCTTTTCTCCCATGCCCCTAAATTCTCATTTGTCTCTCAGTAACAGGCTTCCTCTCCCCAAACTAGGAGCTCTGTGTACATCTAATAATAATTTCTGTTGTCCCAAGGGTGCTATATACATCTCCCAACAGAGTTGATGCTTTTTTTTTTTTCAGCTGTTCTGTAATTATGGGCTTAGCTATGGCAAGAGGTGTTGTCATGCTGCAGTGTATCACAGACTATGTCACCAGCCAGCTGTTGCAAGTAATAGGAGCAGGTAGTTCTGCTCACTAAAGATACCAGTATCCCCATTTCCCACTTTTGCAATATCCAGCGTTCAGCAAAACCTGTAGTTCCTCGTGTCGGTAAGAATGCGCATACTTGCTCACAGTTGGTTTTTTTTTATGATTAGTTCATTCAACATCAAAGAGTAAGATCTTGCGTTTATTTTTTACAGACTTGCAGGTTGAGATGAGTTTCAGCACAGGTTCCTGATTATTACTATAAATTTTGACATTAAGGTTGAAGTTGCAATGGCAATATGTAACGATACGCATATATAAGTAAGTGTATGTGCACATATGCACATGCATGTGTTGAAAGATAGCAGAGCTTTGCCTGGGAGCCTGTCCACTCTTCCACCTACATCAACTAATCCAACAAAAGGTTTTAGGTTTCTGTACAAACCAGGCTACTCTGCTTTTAAATGTGTTAGTAGCTTTAGCATTTCCAGTCTGGGGCCTTGGATAACTGGTATTTTTATTGCTAGGATTCCAGTCTGGATGGGGATAGGAAGAGGAGAAGCTTTTGGGCTAAATAAATAAAGAAATGTAGCTTTCTGTGGCAGCTCACAAAGTTATGTAATTTTAGCACTGGATTAGCAGGCAGGAGGCAAGTGGAGTGGTTGCTGGTTCAATGATGAATGTGGTTTGTTGCATGGATATCATCCTGTCATGCATACACCGTGCACCGTTCTGTCTAATTCAGATCAGATTCTCCTGGTGTGAAGAACCACGCTTACCATCAGTGGGATGTCTGTATGTCTGAGCCTAAAAGCAGCTCGAGGATGCATGCTGTAGAGGAGGAGTCGGTGTAGGATGGCTGCATTATGCCTGTGAAGTCTGATCCACACAAGTTTTAAGCATCCAGGCTGTTACGAGGGATCCTTTCTCACATTGCTATGTGGTTATCTATGTAGATATTACTATTGAACCCCTCCATGGTGGCCATGGAGGAAGCTGGACCAGCTCAGGCAGCTTACAACCATAGGGGATGGTGTTTCTGTGGGGCTCGCAGGGTCAGGAGGGCTGGCTGTTCTCACTTAAGTTGATTTTAAGGGCTCCCAAACAGCTGCCTTTCTGCTGTAACTGGAACCTGGTGAACAATTTTTTTGCTTGCAGGTGTGTAAGCAGTGGTGCCCATTCACTTGTTGTGCAGTGAGCTTGTAAATCCCTCATAAATTGTTTGTAAATCGCTTTGGGATCCTTCTGACTGACAGGCAGATCCTGTATAAGCACATCACCCAGCCCTGCTTAGGCAGCCCTGTAAAGCTCAAACCTTTGGGAGCAAAACCAGTTGCCAAAGAAGCAGGTGTGTCAGCTCAAAGTGGCCCATGAGGAGTAGCTGTAAGTTCGAACTTTGCCCATTTATTTGCTCAAGGTTTTATCTCATCCTTTATTATACAGCCCAGTGAAAATGAATATTTACTGTGTCAGTTAAACTGGGGCCATCTGAGTGGCAGGTTCTGTGTGTGCTAGGTGGCCTCACAGGTGAGAGTGCAGAGCAAGTGTCGGAGGGGAAGGCCATGCTTTCTGTGCCATTGGAGAAGATAGGGACACCTGAGTAAACAGTGGGCACCTGGGGCTGTGTGGGTAGGATGGCTGGTTTGGTACACTCAATTCCACCCCCCCCACCCCCCCCCGCCTTTCTCCTTCCCCCCCCCTTTTTTCTTTCTCATGCCCATAGCATTTTGGTTCTGTGGGGAAATTCTGACATTAGAGCAAGACAAGAGCACTCCAAACGGAAAGCTGAACTTGCATGTTGTTTTTCATTTTGCTTCAGGATTTTGAATGTGGATAGCAAAATTAATATTGAAACAGAAATTTCTTCTGAATTGAAGACCAAATGTTCCACTTGGAAATTGTAGCAGCACAGTGTGCTGCTGCGCTCGAGATAAGTTATTCTGAAAAAAAACCCCAACAAACCTCAACGTTAAAAAAACCCCTATGTAGTAATTGAAAGGGCTATTTTTGGTGCGATGTTTTGATCTTTAGCAAGATTGTGTGTATTGAGGGAAACATTTACTATAAAATTTGTTACCGCTTCTGGTCTTCAGATGTCTGGTGGCGGACTCTAGCCAGGCAGTTGCAACTGATGAATTATTTTTTGTCTAGTGCGTTGTAGGAGTATAACGTAGCATAATTTTCTAGAGTTAGGAACTGTTTGGTGTTAGAGGTGAGGCATCCATATCCACATACAGTAGCCCAGCCTTGGTTCAGAATTAGGCACCTGTACACAGGGGAAGAGGCATCACCTAATATGCAGGGAGCCAGGTGGATGCTCAGAAGACCTGCTTTCTGTCCCTGGCTCTGTCTGACCTTGTGCAGTTCATTTGAGTGCTCTGTGCCTCAGTTTCTCATTTTGTCTGCCGCATAACTTATCTATTTAGTCGTTAAACAGTTTGAAATGGGACTGCCTCTCACTATTCAAAACGACTGCTCTACTTCAACACAGTCTTAATAATAAACATAAACAAACATGGTCATTGGATCTTCAAAATAAATTTAGGAAGATTCTGGTTAATTTTTTATTTTTCAGCTGCATTACCAAGGGTTGATCTTTGGACCTGTATAACCAAACTTTTTTCTTATTTGCTTTCTGTTATTCTGCCTTTCGAAGGACTTGTGGAAAAGAAAGCAGCATAAAAATCACACAACCGGTTTGGCAGGTCCTGTATAAACAGGAGAAATGCCAGGAAAAGTCTAATGTCTTTGTTGCCAGCTTTTAAAAAAAAAAAAAAAAAAATCTAGTTAATTTTCCCCTAACGAAAACCTCAGTCGTTCCTATGTGTGAGCAGGACTGTGGGGAAGGCCATGCAGTGGACGCGGCTGGGGATGCCTGCTAGAAGGGACATGTGTGTCCTCAGATGCTGGCAATGTTCCTATTCTTGGGCAATTGTCCCAGTCACCTTCTTGGCTGTAGGAACAGAAGAAGTGTTTTGTCATGCTTCTTGTAAGCAGGTTTGGGTTTTTTTGGGTTGGCTTTTTTTTTTTTGTTTTGTTTGTTTTTTCTTCCCCCATCTCCTCTGACAGTCTCACAGCTCAGCTCGAGTGTTAAACGCACCCTGCTTGATTAGATGGGGGTGATTGATGCCCCCCTGTTTGGCTTTGCATGTGCCAGCAGAAAGCTGCACTGGTTTTTAAGGCCATTTGGCTGTGAGTTGGGGCGGATAAGGAGACCTGCCTTCCTAACTGGATCTGTGCTGTTGCATAACCGTGGGAAGGGTTGGAGTGCCTCTGTCCTGATTCCTGTGGCAGAGGAGGGACGTGTTTCTGGAACGGGTTCACAACTCTCTTCTTGTGCAGGCCATCTCTGCTACATACTTGTGAGTTGAAAGATTTCAGTCAATGCTTTGACAAGGAGGAGCATTAGAAATCAGAAGTGCTCATGGGGAGGGTATTTAAAATCAATGCTAAAATGCAAAGTGAAATGATGCCTTCTCAGAGCTTTTGTGCGATGTCCATGGCATTTGACTTCTCTTGTAGTTCATCCTTCTGTTTCCAGAGCAGCAACATAACCACCGAAACACAGCCACGTGGGTATAGGGTCAAAATGGGATTTAGGGAACTTGCTGTTTCTTCCTGCACCTCTGTTCCTAATTGTAAAATAGGATTCAAAAAGATCCTCTCTCTCGTGCTTCTCTATCTTTGACTATTTTCGCTTTGAGTTCTTCAGGGCTGTCCTCTGCTTGGTGTTTCAGCGGTGCCTTGGACAATGGCCCCATGGTTCAGTTTGCCTCTGAGTGCTATCACTGTATAAATGTAAAGTCCTACCAGTTGGGTTCAGATCCCGATAGAATTCTTAGGAGACAATATTATTTTCTAAGGTGTCAAAGAAGGTTTTTGCTCAGCCCCTGTGCTCCTTATGGGCTACTGACCTAATCTACATATGTTTTGGTCCCTCCACTTGTGAAGGTGAGTGTAATAATGCTTCTCTGCATTGCAGGAAAGTGGTAAAAGTATTATAGGACATATTTAAATGGTGTAATGATAAGGACCGTGGACAAGCCTTCAAATTGAGTCAAAATGGGCCCAGGACTAGCACTTTACTCTTTTTCTTAAAGATGGCTGCAATTTACTCCATTTCAGCTGGCTCAGTTCCCAAGCTTGTCACTTATTTGCAGCTCATAAACAGTCTTATGGTAAGGGTGGAGTGGCTCTCACTACAGTGTCCATTCAGGTGTGAACCAGCAATGCTTAGCTGTGAAAACAAGCCACAGATAACCAGAGTGAAACTTCAGCACTTCTCTTCTGCCAGGAGCAACATCATAACCAATGCTTTGGGATTATAAACTAAAACAAAATAATAATTTGAGGAAGAACAAAAAGCAATGCAAAGGTTGAAAGGAACAATTAAAACAATTGGGTAACTTAATGAACAGGAAAAGCTATGGCAGAAGAAGAGCAGCTAAACTGAGATTTTTGTGCTTAGCCATCCCAGGGCTTGACAGACCTGTGGGCTCAGCGTTATCCCATTGCCCTGTTCACACAACCAAGTCAATAAGGGCTGCGGTAAAGCCACAACTTGTTCTAGAGAGTCAGTAGCAGGTCTGGGAACAGAATCCTGTCCTTCTTACCATTTCTCTTCAAACTTCTGCAGAGCTTGTTTTTTCCTGCGCTTTGCGGTGCAGCATCTGCTGCCCAGTCTGGTACGGCAGCACTATGCAGGGGGTGATCCACTTCTTGTTCCTCTTCTGAGTGCTGGGAGTGCCGCTGGAATTTCCAGAGTGAAGGAATAAAGGCTGTGTGGGATGTACCCTGTCACATGGACAGGTTGTACCTGGAAGGCATCTCTTGTTTTCAGAGCAGTTGGGAAAGGATTGCTAATAGCACTCCTTACACAACAGAATATTCACCTGCTTAGTTCATTACTTATTAGCTCCAGGCAGGGACATTGCAGATTTGTTAATGGTAATGGCCAAATCATTAGAGTGTGCAGCATTAATGGAGGAGAAAGCATTTAATAAAGAGCCATCACTCGACCCTGTCATTGTCCCTGGAATACAGACCATATTGTTGCAAGCAGGCTCTACTCTCCTACTGTCACCTACCCCTTCTTAAAAGGGTGGCTTGCTTGGGAGCTTCAGCTTCTTTTCAAATGCATGTGAAAACTCATTTTTTCTTCTGTTGAATCAGATATGCTGTACCATACCCAGCTGCTTCTGTACAAACATATGTAGAAAGTCTCCTTAAAGTTCTGCCAGTCGCAATGGTTCTGTGCTGGAAGGACCATGTTTTAGAGTAAATAAAAGATTTTGCTGTGCCTCAAGGTATCCCCCAGGTGGTTTGTTTACTTTTCTGAGTAATGTCCTGTGTCTGATACATTGATCAGCAAAAGGTTCAGTTTCTTCTAGTTTGCGTTCTCATACCCATATGCTGCCGACTGGAGGGACCTTCCAAAAGCTGCTAAATAGCTTATTAAATAAATTTTTAAAAATTACATGATTCTTGTACAGGTTGACCTGCCTGCAGATTTTATTTCTTTTGCTGTAACTCAGCAGCCTTCAGTGGTGTCCCATTGCAGCTTAATGTTTTAATCACAGCTTCCCATTAGCTCATCCTTCTGCAATATGTCTTCCAGATTATCTTCCCTTTCCTCTGTTTTTATTTCCTTTTGGCTGTTGAGCTGTATCTGTCACATCTCTCTTCATCTCTGTAGTTCCTTTATTCCTTCCTTGTAAGCTAGACCTTCTGACTCTTGTGAAACTTGTCTATCTTGCATATATAGATCTGTGTGTGTATATATATATACATGATGCAGATGCAGAGCCTGCAAATGTGCAGGATGCAATATTCTAAGTGAAATCCTACCAGCTGTTTTTTATATACTCTTCTTTGTCGGCTAGAGTTTCCTTTTTAGTCACGCTGATCTCACTATGTTGATGTTAAAGTGGCTGGAGTAGGTGAAAGATAGTGGGAGGGGAAGATCGTAATTTGATGTTTCTTCCATATCCAGTTTCTGTGCAGTAGACAAGGTCAGTGCAAGTATGGTCCTTTTTAGGAACTCCCTCTGCATTTAGTATGCTGGGGGTCAAATAACCTGAATCCTTCTGATATTTTATAGCAGCAAACATCCATTGCCGTTTGTTTCTGGACTAGCTTATTAAGACAGTCTTTGGGTATTTTATTTGGCTGTCTTTCTCTCTTTGTGGATTCTGTTTAGTTTTCCTGAACACCCAAGTAGATCTACCCATTTTTTTTACCAACAGCCCTTATTATAGCTATCCTCTTCCTGGGCTGGCCTAGATTCCCTCTGGAAAGTTGCCTTTACCTACTTAGTGGTGTTGTTGAACAAGAGGGTACGGCATACTCCCTGCTGTGCTGTGGGTTACTTTACTGAGTTACTTGTGCACCACTTGTACCTTTAGGAGCAGCAACTGTAAGGTGTAGGGTTAGACCTCGTCATGGCACCCCCAGGTTTCTCTGTGTATATGTCCTTTTTCAGGGAAAGTCTGCCAGAAGTCTGAAGTGTGATGAAATGCTGTCATGAAAATGCAGTGATAGTGTGTATGCCAATAGTGTTTTGTTTTGCTGGTGAGGAAAGTTGTAAAGATGTCAACCTTGCAGGGTTAAACTGTTGTTTCACAGGATAATAAGTAGGTACACCAGTTCTCTAGTCTGAAATGGTCTTCCAGTGTGAGAACCCAAGTCTGTGATCAGGGTTGTCTTCTCAGTGCCTCCAGCAGTGGATAACTTTTCTTCGTAGAGGAGAGGCATTCTCATGCTTACCAGGGTAGGCACCTACGTGATCAAACATAAAAAACATAAAAAATTTTTCCAGTTTGTTATAGTAGCTGATTTTTGGGTGTGCCCGTATTTTCAAATGGTAACAGATATAAGATAATTATGGCATATCATGATGCAATTTGTTTCCAAACAGGCATATATACACACTGTTCACCCTCAGGTTCAAACTGATTTCATGTAGCTAAGGAGAGAGAATAAACTTAAGTGACTGAACTGGAGAAGATAAAGATTGAGGTCCTTTTGTGGACTTTACTTCCACTAATGTAAATGAGGACCAGGGTCATTGTTTTAAAAAAATCACTGGAGAATTTTGCAGGTATAGATGGGAGCAGAGTCCAGCTGTGCAATGGGACCGAGAAGGGTAATTTCTTATATTTTTAGATTGTATTTTTAAAATGTGTATTTCAGAGTGGTGTAGCTCCTCAGGAATTTTGTTTCCATCAGTGACTGAGGATTAAAAGAAGCTATGACTTATGTGAATTACTCTCTCATGATTTTTCCACTATTTAACCGATGGGCATGTAGATAATCCATGGCGGTGAATGAGTTGACCTCGTCCATGTGACAGTTCTGACCTGTGATTCATGCTATGGAGATATTTGATATCCCTGTTGTAAAGGATCCTGTTCACAGTAATTGTAGCTTCAGTTAAAATGCTCAGAAAGCAACACTCACCCATTGTAGAAAGACCAGAAATGGTGCTTGTCCTGGAAATGTGTTTGAATACATGGTAGCATTGCAGCTTGCCAGTACAGTGAGCTCCATAATGCAACTGAGTGAAAACACTTGTGCTGCCATGCCAGCCCTGAGACGCCGCAGAGGAGCTCCAGGATTCTCCTTTCCCATAACATGTGAGAGGGCAGCTCCCTGTACACCATGTTTCCCCTTAGTTTTCCCATCTCGGTTTCATGGCCTCCAGAAATTTTGCACTGAAATGAGCGTATGACTCCAGTCACAGGCGTTCAGGGTGTGAATTCCCACGCGTGCAGGCAGGGTTGTACAACCACCGTATGTTACAGAGATGAGGCTCCCCAGCACTCTCTCTTTTAGAAAAGAGAACGCAAAAAAGATGCAGTGAAAAATTTGACCCGCAGTTATCTGAGCCTGGAAAGTCTTTCTCTGTTGCCCTCCCTGCTTCCCTGCTGCTTACTCACTGGCCACAGTATGTCAAAGCCTCGTGTTTTTTTTCTAGCTGTGCAATAAACTCTCTGTCTTAGCCTTCTGTGGTGCTTTGTGCTAACAAAATCATGAGGTAGGCACAAAAGGGGATGCCCTGTGGATCAGAGCAGTGGCCCACCTTTCTATGTGCCCTGCTTAAACAGAGGTCAGTAGCAAGTTCTTTGGGGGAATGTTGCAGTGACAACTCCGTAATGCAAATTGTGGAGTTGCATGTGGAAAGGAGCCGGGGCAGATAGTTTATTAACATCAGGCAGTTGAATCTGTGGTTGACTTCTGCCTTGAAGTAGTAGGTCAGCTGGGCCAAGTCCCAGCTTTACTGTCTCTTCTTAGAGCCTTGCTGCAGAAGGATGGGTGGAACGGTCTCCCACTTCAAATTGATAAGGCTTTACTCCTATTTTGCAGTGTGACAATTCCATTTCCAAATTCTGAACCAGAGTCTGCCTCCCATATATATTTTGTGCTGCCTAGCTGGGATATCTATGGATAACATTCTTTATTATTAATATAAATGACTAATCCTTTCTTGAATCTTGTGAAGCTCTTTGCCTTAGTATTATCTTGTAGTTTTACCTGATATTATCTTCCCACAGCCTGTTTCTACTCTATTCCCCCATATTATCAGTGACCTCAGTGAAGAAATACTTTTCGAGCATGTGGTTCAGCTAGTTTTTTGCTTCATTTATATTTGCTAATTTGAGCTTTTTGCAGTGCTTAGACAATAATGCAACTGTATCTTGGCATTTTCAACAACAACATTGACCTCCGCAAGCTGCCTTTTCACACTTGAGTGTGTCAATATTGCTGACTGTACGATTTTAATTTAATTAGAACAGTGGTTGTAATCATTTTGGGAGAAGCATGAACTTCCCCACTGTCTCCTTTCCCCTTCCCTTCCGTGATGAACTGTTGCATCTCTGATTTTTTTTTTTTTTTTTTTTTTTTTTTAATTTGCTTGAGTAAGGATTGAGATGTGAGAGGCCAGCCATCTCCTGCCCCTGTGCCGGGAGGTTTGTCAGGCAGGCTGAAGGGAGGAGGCAGCGAGGAACTGAACTTCACAAAATCACTAAGGTCACTGAGACAATCTCTGCTCTCTGTGCGCAGGAAATGAGATATTAATCTTTTCCCAGTGCTGCTTTGCATAAGGTCCATTCCAGAGAGCTGTGTTTGTTTTAATTTCTCTAATTACTGATAGTGTGCTGATTATGCTGCTATAGATTTGACGTGAATTGCTATATTAATGGGATCAAAAATGAGGAGAACTCTGCCATGGAAATTAAGATGATGACAGCAACTGGGGGAAGGGAGGGAAGTGGAGAGTTCAATTCATACTCTGATACTGCAGAGCTCTACTTTGCTTTTTCTGGAGCCTGATCCTTTGTCCCTGGTGGAAGTTGGAGCATGCAAGCTGTAACATTGACCAAAATCCCAAAATGTTTTAATTGTGTACGCAGTGCCATACAGTCTCTTAGGGGCTCTGATTTCCCCCCTCCTCCCTATGTTAGACCCTGTAACTCATCTCATAGTGGTCTCTTGGACTTTTGTATCCAGCTATAGCATTGCATACAAAACACTGGTGAACACTGCATATGTCTTCCTTCCTTTTCCTCTTCTCACTTACTCACTTCTTCCCTTTCTCACTTGCTCCCTTAATGATTAACTTACTTGAATCTCCTGCTGTTATCCCCTGTGCTACTCTGTGGCTGGTTTGCTGGCATTGCCCTGCTGAGTGCCCAGATGTGCAGGGCCTTCTGAATCTTTCCTGCAAGCACCTCATTTCCCCCCCTTTTCTCTAAAGCCATTTTTTCCCCTCTGCCATACCCAAGGCACCTACTCCTAGGAGGATCCACAGTAGCAAAACCAGACCCCCCCAGGCTCCCCCAGCTCCTGGTCACTTGGCTTGTCTTTCCACTTTCTCTGCCTCAGTGTGCTTGCTGAAAGAGACAGCAGTCCTGGTCCCCTGTCCTTGCAGAGCTGAACATCCTCGGTGGTTTGAGGTATACAGTGTTGTGTCCAGAACACCAGCTTTCACAGTGCTGAGAGCTACAACCATACGTTTCAAACCTGGTTTTGCACAAGGCAAGGGCATGTTACTCAGGGGCTTTTAAGCCTAGGGCTTCCCCAAAAATCTAAGAGTGCACCAGAACATCTGCACACCTGCTAGCGCTGTCCTTTCTGAGCGTGTATCCCCACAGGTGAGGAGCTGGAGCAGGGTGATGGGATGATACCCAGGGAGCTGGAAGCTTCCCTTAAAGCAGCATCCCACTACCACTGTCCTCCAGGTAAGCAAGGATGGCCTGTGAGGACAGGACAGGTAACTTTCTCCCTTTTTACTTCTAACTGTTGGCTTCCCGATAGTTACCACAGCACAAATTGCTCTATCTTCACCTTGCAGTAACACCAGCTTCTCTGGGGAGCAGGTGTAGTCTGGGCCATTTGGAGAAGCGAAGATGAACCGCCGATGCAACAAGACAGGCACGGAGTGGCATATGTACACCAGCAGCCTTGGGGGCAAGCGCACCTCAGCTTTCACTCTTAGTTAACTTCGCCCTGTGTAGTATCATTACATGCAATATAGGAGTAGGTTTTTACTCAGTGATAAGAGGCAGCTGCCTTTTGTGTTGGCCACAGGGTATGTGCAGACCATGTTGGCCATTCTGGTTTCCTGAAAACTGCTGCATAGGTGATGTTTCTTTGCTTTTTCAATTAAAAAAAGTCATTTTAGTATAACATCCTATCAAATTACTGAAGTAGTCATGTCATTGGGACATGAGGGCTTGCATAGCGTGCTTTCTTACATATTTTATTTTCATTTCTGCAAAAACATGTGTGTGTTTTTGTGCCTGCCATCTGAGTGGAGTTAGTAAAGGGACAAAAAGACTATCAGGCTGCAAGCTGGAGAACATTCAGGATGAACGCTGCTGCCTGGAGTTTAGAAGGGTGTAATTTTAGCAAAAGAGTGAAGCTATTTTTACTTGCAGCCTCACTCATCCTCAACTGGTAGACTTTTTTTAAAAGGTGACTACAAATTTAATTTTGCAATTTTGGCATTTTTTAAGTATTATTATTACTTTAGCAATATGAATTATTTGTGTTCCTGACAGAATTTTCTAATTGCTCAGGTACAATTTGTCTGTAAAGGATCTACCCCAATTCTTCAAACTGAAATCAATGTGTGCTTTGATGGCTTTGGGAGTCTAGTCAGCTGTTACGTACACTCCTACTAGATAGTCATGATCATATAACTTTTGAATTACCTTCCTTTTTTAGACAGGATGGTTTCATCTAAGGTTTTCTCAGCACCTGGATATTTAGTGTTTTGTACTTTTCTAGTACAAAGAGAACAAAACCATAGCTTGTCTTGATTCTTAACCGTGTATTTCAATCTGTCTCTGCTAGATCAGGCAGGTGAAAGCATGCCTCAGTCTAAGCAGACCTGGCTGGTTGTCTAGGTGGCACTGTTGGAGCACCAACCACTACTAGAGTAAACCCCAAGGAGGGTCTCTTTAAAGGTTGACTTAATGCATCTCTTCAATTATTGTAGTCAAGGTGAAATTTCATGGTGAAACTTTCCTGACTCACTGTGAGCTGAAGAAGCCTTTCAAAAACGATGACAGCAAGCAATATGCCAACTGTTTTATCCACTTCATTGTAGCTACTGGCAAAATACTAGGGAGCTGCTATTTTGAAGTTGCTTATAGATGGCAGTTGTTTGGGGCTGAGTGTTTGGTCACTTATGGGTTTAAATGTTTATAGAGTCCCCTGGCAGGCAGCGAATCTGGAATGTGGTAATGCCAAGCCCTTTCCTAGCACTCATCACCAATAATCTCAAAAGACCACACCAAATATGTATTGATTTAGTCTCTTTTACCAGTAGACTAAGCTGCAGCAAGGCTGTCTGTTCAAGTACACACAAGGTTAATGCTGGTTCTGCTATCAGCACTACCTATCCTTCCTCCCAAGCTGTTGCTTGAACAACCCTACCATTGAACCATCTATTCTTGGCCTTAATGTAAAGGGAAAAATTAAAATGACTGGTTAGGAAGCTGTTTCAGAAAAATTCCTAGTAGTGGAGCATCTGGTTGCATAACCTTAGAAGCACGAGATACCAGCCATGTTTTTGTTTGATGGATCCCATAGAGAGAAGCCCTAGGCAGTTCTGGAGTTGTGAAGATTAAAGCAAATCTGTTTTCAGTGGTGTGAGCACAACAGGTACCTTCTGGAAGCGTGACTCTAAAAAGCCTCAAAAAGCCTGGAGGAGCAAATGTGACCTTGTGCGTTCACACGTCTGTGTAGGCCAGGAGTTGCGTGTGGCTGAAGCACAGAGCGACAATTGGTTGCAGAACTGGACTGATGTTTGCAGTTCTGCTTCCCACCATGTTACTGACTCATGCTGCAAACAGGGATAAAGCTCATTTTTCCACAAGCCCCGTGCCTTTACCTCCTTGTGACATTACCATTCCACACCTTTTGAAAATGTGGCCAGGACATTACAAGGGCTACTCTTTCAGGATGCACTTGTTAAATGCATTGCCCTTGAGAGGCACATGCTGTCCTTTTTCAAGACAGCTTAACTCTGAAATTACTTAGCTCATTTGAGCTTTGCTCTTTCTGTAACTCAGGTTGTCCATGTGTCTAATAAAAAGAAAAAGACTTACCTAATGTCTGTAAATTGCTTTGATATTTGGGTTACAGGTGCTGGAAAAAAAATGCAGGATTAGTAAAAGAGGGCATTTCAAAGGCACTAATAAGAGTCAGATAGCTAACTCCCCTTTGTGCCTTGTAAAATCCGTTCTGCAAATATTACCAATTCACACATTACTGTGGACATCCAAGGTGTTTGGAAAAAGTAACTGTGCATTTCCATAACAACTTTTTGGTTTTTAGTGTCCTGTTCATATGAATACTAGGAAACAATGAATCAAATGTATTTATTTATAACAGTAAATCTCAGTGAAGCTGTCTTGGTATAAATCAGGTTACCGTATGCCTTTAGGAGGTTGATCAGTGCGGAGAGAAAGGCAGCAGGTACTGGAAGCATAATGTCTTCGTTTGATACAGCACCTCCTGGGTGTTGAGGGAAGTGCGTGGGGTTCTGGATATAATTTTGTCTTCTGCCTGCACTTTCCTCCTGCTGTTGGCCAGTGAGAAGGCCCTTTGAAGCCACTTAGCCCTTGTCTTTGCAGCGGTGATTCAGTATTTCTGTGAGCATGAAATGTGACCTGAGGTTGGACTGTATCCTGCATTCTTCGGGGAGGGAGGAAAAGGACTTCAGGTCTCCCATCTATGCTCTAGTGACTGTTTGCAGAGGCAGGCATCTGTGTGGCTGTGTTTCAGAAGTGTTCCTCTTTTTATAAATATCTCATTCAATAAACAAAATGAGCAGCTGCAGTGTGGTTCGATTATCTGAGCTGCGGATCGCAGCAGGAAATGGTAGGAAGTGGCTGGTCTTGTTGCAAATTGCTGGTATATGCACCAGTGGTGAGAAGGTGCAAACGGGCAGCGAGACTGCAGAATGGGCACAGAGAGCTGTACCTCACGGGAATGTGAAGGGCGTAGAGTCAGTTGCTTCGGGTCAGGGAAGGAGTTGCATAAGTTGAAAGCAGAATAATATTTTGTAGCTCCACAGGTGCGTCTTTTGCCACATCTCAATGAACATCCCTGTTTGTTAACTAAGAAAAAGTAAATTCATATGAGCTAATGGTTTTCTGTTGCCTGGACAGTGACGAATAGAAAGAAGCTGAGTGGACATGGTAAGGTGTTAAAGGACTTTGTGGGAGACTGGGATATAAGATTGAACAATTTCTGGTTAAAAAGTACTGAGCTGAAAGCCACAGAGGCTGTACTCACAGAAATAACAACATAGTGGTGGTGGAGTGAAACAGGTCGGTCTGGCCACTCTGTCCAAACCCAGAATAGTTAGTGTTGAGATGGATCATTTATTCTCCACGTGCCCTCAGTCTTCTGTGCCATAACTGTCAGCATGGCGCAGAAGACTGAGTCCCATGTCAACTGGGACTCCAGACGTTGAGGCAAAACTTCTGGTTCTGCGTGAGCTCCTGAGCAGCAAGCTGATAGCAGCACCTTGTGCCAGAATGAGCTGGGCTTGCTTCGAAGTGGTGGCTGAGAGGATGCAAGACTTTCTAGGTGCCCCATGTCCCATTTCTTTTTGTACACGTCACCTAGTCTGCCTGAAGAGTTTTCTGCTTTGGTACATTTAGTTATTTACTCATGTTGTACAAACCTCTCCTTCCCTTTGCTGGTGGTGATGCTGCTGATGTTACATTCTGCAGGTGCCTCTATCAGCCTCAGTCTAGTTCCCTGCCGCGCGGCCATGATAATGTTGTGGTTTGTAATGGAAGTAATTACCTTCTCTTGCTCCTGCACCAAGCTTGTCTCTTCCATTTGCCAGAGATCAGGATCAGGGTGGGGAGCTACACATGAACTCTCCTGCATATGCTTAGAAATGAAGGTAGCTTCTTTTGTTTCTGTATGTATGTGGATGTAAATCCACGCTGTTTGCACTGCCATCATTAAATGTCAGCAGCACGGTTTTGGGGAATAACACGCATTGCCTTCCAGGAAGCATCTGATAATGATTTTTTTATTCTCCTGTAAAATTGTGGCTATGTTTATTTACAAAGGGTATAATTTGTGCTGTGATTGGAGTACAGGCTTAGAATATGGAAGAATTTTCCCATCAGATCAGATGAAATTTCAGTCTTAAATTTCTTGGCAGACGTTTTCAGAAATAAAAACCTAACAGTGACAATTATGAAACTAATGCAACATTCACAAATTGCCCTTTAACTCTACTTGACTGTCCTTGCATAGCTGCTTTCTGTATGCTGACTTGCTTATTTAGTTGCAAGTTAAACTACTTCAAAGAAAGTGCTAATAACTAGTTTAGGCAAGAAAAAAAGAAAGTACTACATTATTCGATGGTAAATAGAGTAGTTTTTAGCGATAGAGTATGGTTTTCTGCAGCAAAGACAAAACTAATTGCTTAATGTCTTTAAAATGCTATGAAGGAGTAAAGTCTTAAATACTTAATCAACATGCTTAGATCATAACTGATTTGTTAGCATAAGATTAAGTGGTTTTGGCCCTTTCTGCAACGGTACTCGTGCACGTATCACGGAGTTGCTGTCAGATTTTCATCAACATAAAACCCTCAGAGTCTCCCACTTGTGTGTCACTTCCCTTTCCTCCCTTGGCAGATTTCTGAGAATACCCTTGGAAACTTCATGGACCTTTTGAAAATTAAACCCGTCACCCTAAAAGCTGTTTTGGCCCCTGGCCCCAGCACCAGGTAGCACATGGCCTGTGCAGCATTTGCCTGCAAGTGGACAGGCTGCAAGCTCCGTGGCTCCCTGGGCAGGCGGGTGCATCGCTAGTGCTGCTCGCCCCCACCATGCGCGCACACTTCCTTCCTTCCACCCACTTCCCCCTCCCCTGCCTTGGTTTCACACCTCTGTTCCAAAGTTCACGTTGTCCTCTCTCTTTCTCCTCCCCCCCTCCCCCCCCCCTTTCTTTTTAACAGCAGGAAAGAATTTCATACACACCTCCAGCGAGCCCGGTACCAAATTACACTTCCTCGTCACCACTACATGTCCCAGTGCCTCGAGCAATCAGGATGGAGGAAGACACGATCAGACTGCCGGCACACCTGCGTGAGTGTCAGCGTGGAGGCTTCTTACATTCTTGGATTGAGGAGGGTGTGGGGCGGGGTGAAGAGGTGTTTCTATTTTTGTGGAAGACAGCAGGGAAGCCCCCTGGCTTTAGACTTTTTTTTTTTTTAAGCTCTAGCTGGTTTGCTTTTTCTACCTTCCTTTTTAACCGAAGGAAATTACTCTTAAATACAGTACATTATATCCCCCTGTCCCTCCTACACCCCCTGTCAAGGATTTGGCTTATTTCTCATGACAGGCACAAACGTGGAGATTTTATTTTGATGGGAAGTGCTATGTTTCCTTCCGTGGTATAGGAATTGCTCAGCGATGTGCTGTGACACAAGGTCAGAGTTTCACAAACTGGCAAGTGGATTATGTTTGTGCTGTGGGTATTTTTCAGGTTGTTGCAGGTCTCAATATTAAATACTCCTGGTGCCCAGGCTCTCTACTACAGAGTGTGAGTGCTGACAGAGGCAGTGGGAAAGGAGGAAGAATGAGCTTAGCTGTGCACAAAAGGATGCTGCAAAGGAAGAAGGGCATATCACTGACACTGGAACAAAAACTGGAGCTGGGGGCAAGGCGAGAGCCAGGCGCTTGCTTGCTGAGATGATTTAATGTTTGAGGAATAAGAAAGGCCAAGGGCTGTTGGCCAGCGAGAGGTGAATTAGTGAAATAGGATGGGGACAGGGAAGAGTGGAATTTTCCTTTCTGGAGGGGAAGCAGTTCTGATGTAAATCGAGAGTTTTTAAGTAAACTTTTGTCAGGTGCTACATTCCTGGGGTACTTGAGTGACAATGAGCAAGAGGGCCAGGAGCAAATGTAACTTTGTGTGTTGCCATCTGACAAACGGGTTTGGGATATCAGAGGGAAGAAGAAAAAATTCCATGTTTATAACAAGACATTCTCATTCCTGTCCTCAGCTGTCTTCCAGACACTCTCCTTTTCTGGATGCAAACTGTACTCCCAGTGCTTCTGTAATCCCGTGCTTGCTCCCTTGCTGGCCACGGAGTTGCAGTGTCCCAAGGTCACTCATTGCCCACACTGTGTTCTGCACAGTCCTGTTTTTGCCTGCTGCTGCCTCTTACTCTCTTCTGCCTGTGTTGTAATGTAGCCCAGGTTGTACCTTTTCTGTGCTTTCTGATGGGAATGGGAGCTGGCGCTGCAGCACTTCTGACCGTCTGGTCGCTGCCCGAGTATCCCCGAGCTCCCAGGCCCTGCTTGCCTGTGCGTGTGGCTGCTGGCCTGTTTCCCCAGCCTGGAGAGGACTTGCTGCCACACTTACAGGGCATTTCTATGCTTTACCCAAAACTTAGACACAAAGAAACCAACACAGAAGCAGTTCTTCTCCAGCAGTTCTTTTCCCCACTGTGGTTTTTAATCCCTGAGATCTTCCCCCCCCCATTGCATTCATTGGTACTGTTTACTTCTGCTGTGGGAGCCATTGTCTGTCCTCTTCACAGCTGTCTTTCCAGTTACTTACTGCCTTCCCCACTGGGTCTGACAGATGCACAAGGCAGGAAGGCAGAGACCCTTAATACTGGAAGGGGTGGGGCACTGTGTTTACTACCTGCTTCCTTCCCATCAGCTAGCCAGCATGCTAGGTAGTGTGAAGCTTATAAGGCGGCTTCCCAGTGAAAACTTCTTACCCAATATTTTTAGGTGTGATCCAACCTTTCACCTTGATTTTTGTTTTGGTTTTTCTTTTCTTTTGACTGGCACATTTTTAAACTTGCAAGGAGGATTCTTTCCCATTAGTATTTCCACACCAGTCTGACTTGTAGCGTAAAAACACAGGTGATTAATCATTAAATATCTGTGGAATAGTCTTCCACAAAGTTAGTGTCTCAGGTCATAAACAACATGGAGGATGTTTACATACATGTTTACATACTACTAGTTGTAGTCCTTGGCAGTATAGTATTTTGTAGCTCAGTAAGCAGTCAATATTGACCCAGACACTGTTAGAACCACTGTTTAAAGTATATAGATTCATAGCTAAGCCAGAAGGGACCATTATGAATTCCTAAAACAATCTCTGGAGTAAGTTGAGTTACAGAACTTCACTCAGTAACTCCTGTGTTTAGGTCCAGTAACTGTTTGAGCTACAGCATGTTATGCAGAAAGATTTCTGCATGTACAGACTTCAGTGATGGGGAGGATATAAGGTCTCTAGATGTTCTTTCAATACTTAATTATCCTCCTTATTTGCCTTTTTTTTTTAAGTGCCCTATTTATAGTTTGAATTAGTCAAGCTTCAGTTTCCAACTATTAGATCTCATTATCTCCTTTCCTGCTAAATATTGTCAAAAGACTACTCCTGATATAGGTGCTTTTAGATAAAGTCACTTCTTAACCTTTTCTTGGCTAAACTGGATAGGAAGAGAGGTTCTTAAGGCTGTCAATCTTCCTGTAAAGTTTCCAGATTTCAAATTCTGTTTTTGTCATCTCTGTGAACTGTTTCCCACTTGAGACATCCTTCTTAAAGTGAGGGCAACAGAACTGAAGATCATAGTTCAGGAGTAGTCTTCCTAATACCAGGTATAGAAATAACTAAGCGCCTTTTGGATCTCGGGTCATGAGATTTAAGAGGTATTAACATGGGATTTTGCAATTCCTGCATGGACCCCTCTCATTTTATTTTTTTTTTTTTTCACAGATGTGTCCGAGAGACGGCTTTGGTCCTAAATCCAAACTGCCTTAGAAGTCAGGCGAAGTAGCCAATTTCTAGTTCAGGCTGTGGTACTGTGTGTGAAGATTTGGTTTAGATTTGCAAAGTCTGGGGGTTTTCTAGGTCTGAGATTTTGTTTGGTTCCAGCCTTATTGTTTTTGTTGATTAGGTGAAGTGTAATAACTTCTCTCAACCCTCACTCATTCCAGTGCAACAGGGAGATATGGTAACTTTCTCCAGTCATACACAGAGCTGATAGTTTGTCAGGCCTCCACTCATTCTCTGTTTCTGTGTTGTTCTGATGGTATTTACCAAAATAAAGGCAGAGTGCAGTCCTAAACTGTACACCTTCATTTCTGCCAGCTTGCAAGTTCAAGAGCTATGCTACAGGTGCAGCTGAAAACAGCAGTTGGCCCAAACGAAGGTAGAACTAGAGACAAATGTTTCAGATGGAACATGAAGTGCACTCTGTGGATTCAGATGGTGTTTTATGCCTTTCTATTAGCAATTTCACTGTTTCTAATGTTTAAGAGCACTCTGAAGGCCCTAACAGCCAATAGTATCAGGACAATTAGTAGAGCAATTTCCTTTGGTGCAATAAATTATTTCTCACTGTTTGGTGAGTAAATGGGTCTCAGCTATGCTGAGCTGTTTTGATCCAGAGTCTGGAAAAGGGAGAAGTGCAAAGTTTAGAAGGGTGGAATGCAGATGCTTCTTTGCTACAAGCATGCAGAGGAGGACTCCTCTTTGGTCAACACAGCTAGAAATATAGAGAAACCCCTTTTCCTGGGGGTGATGTGAAGGCACTTTCCCCTTCTCACACAGCCTTTCTTGTCTTAATTAGCTGCTTGCTTCCCAGCCTGCCCTATTCCTATAGTATAGAAGCACAATGTATTCAGTCTTAACTTTAAAGCTCTGTGGGAGTGAGAATCATTTTCTGGTAATATACACCTTTCTCTGACGCTGTGCTTCTCTCTAAGGGTCTTTTGACCCATACTTTTAAACATACTTGTTTGCATAACATCCACTTCTTACCTAGTAACTGAGTATTTGGGGCATTGTAAACAAAGTATCAGTGGGGAGCTGGAGAATATGTTTTCCTCTATTTTAGGTATGTAGTCAGAAAGTACAGTGGTCTCCCGTTCGCTCTTTGTCCCCGGTGTGTATGCTGTGGTAGCTTTGCAGCATATCTGATCTCCACTAGACTGCACTAATGTCAGATAGAAGGAGTGTTTGGAAAATGGAGATGTTTACTGAGTATTCAAGAGAAGCAAATTCAGCTCTCACACAAGGCTCTGCCCTTGGTGCCTTCTGTGACCTTGGACATCTTGTTTTAGTTTCCCTGCTGTAAAATGAAAAAAACACAGGCACAAAGACTCTTAAAAGTTGTGAAAATTAGTACAGTGACTGCCTAGATATTGTGATAATGAAGAATGTTGAGATAGGTGGAAGTCCTGAAACTATTTGCATACCCCTTATCTCTGAGGCAACTTACTCCATATTACCACGGAAAGTTCTCTCTTTCTTTCTCTCTCTCTCTTTTTTTTTTAATTAAAACCAATCTTTTTGTCTTGTCTGGTACAATGTCGTTAGTTACTCATTTTGTGCTATGGCCAATACCTTGTGGTCAAAAGTTCTTGGAACTAGATAGAGGATGCAACATTTAAGAGATGGGTATGAGAACCCTTCCCTGTGTCTATTAATATGCTCTGAATCAGAGAGACAATAGCTTTTTCCTTTTTTTGTAATATGCAAGATGAAAATAAGGTGGTTTGCCTTCTACAACAGCAACTGTAAATATGTGCTAAAGGCTTCATGGTTTTCTTCGTCTCCTTGAACATAAAACTTCTTCAGCAAGAGACACACAAATATCAGTGCTGAAAAAGCACTTGTTGCATGCTCTGGTCCTGTGCAGCAGCATTCCCCCTTGCACATTTCTGTTGATTTGTACAGTCTGATTTTTATCTCTGAAGGGCATCATCCCTTGGGAACGTGTGTGTGTGTTTGTTTAGGCAGATGGACCTCATGGGCAAAGATTTCAGAGTATTTTCTATTGATACAAGCATGAACAAGAATTCATTTCTTCCTCTGAAGTAATTACTCTTCTTTCTTTAGTGTTGGCATCCTTTGTATGCCTGCAGCCCATTGTCATAGCAAGACACACTGCACATACTTTTCTGTATACATGAAGCAATTATTCTTGGCAGCAACTAATTTTTCTTGCTGTTGCTTTTTTCTGAACCCCCAACAGCTCGCACTGATGTTCAGAGTAAAATGACACACTAGATGTCAGGATACATGCATCACTTCATAGGGGAGAACTTTTACATTGGGACTGCAGTGGTGTTGTCTTGAGTGCACTCACTTTTTGGGGGGTCGTGGTGGTGGGGAAAGCTAAGGACCTATTTGTAAGATCGCTTGAGTACTTTTTGTTTCAAATGTAGGCTTGGGTTCTGGTCTTTGGTTTTCCAGTGTGCAATATGTTCCAGACTACAGCTGATTTTGATGAACCAGAGTATCCAGACCTGGTTACATACAGCTCATGAGATCGTTTTTTATTTCAGTATTTCTGTGTCCCTTGTAATTACTGTCTGTTCTACTGCCTTCATTAAGGAGGACAAAAGGGGGGAATGTATTGAGTTTTCTGCAATGATTATATTAAAGGCTTTAAGTTTTTAGCGAGTGTTTCATAGGAATCTTTCTGCATGCCTATTAATATTGGTATTTGATACTCTGATTTGGTGGGGACCAGTCCAGTGGCTCTGTATTGGTTTGAGATCTTTGTGACCCTAGCTGTACCACATTCTGCAAAAAAGCCCTCTGTATAACCTCCAGGCGTGGAGATGAGTGGTAGGGCAGGCCAGGCAGTTGGGCTCTCAGTTGGGCAGGTTCTTTAAACTAAGGCATTTATCAGACCTGAAAGCAGTTTATTACAAGTTTCTGTCTCCTGATCACACATTGTTGCTTATATGCATCATTTGTGTGTTAAGAGCACCCGTTTTCTTTCTTTTTTTTTTTTTTAAAGGAATGCAGGAAACAATTAAGAGAAGGAGGAGGAAACAACAACACTGTCAGGGTTGCCAAGGATCCATTTTTTTTCTGTATAGTGTCTATTAATTATGCTGCTTCTTTTATTAATCCTTTGGCACCTGTTAATTATTCTACAATTTTGGCTAGCAGCTGGAAAGCCACTTCGAAGCATTAAGCATATTGTTATTTAGTTACTAGAATATTCAATGCATTGAACTGAAAGTATGTAGTGAGATGGGAAAAAAAGCCCTTCACCCTAAGCCACATTTAGAGCAGCAAGCAATAAAAATATTTTCTTTGGAAGGATCTTTGTGGAACAAAACTGACTGACGCACATACAGGGAAAATAAAATAAAAGCTGCATAAGACAAAGGGACTGTGAGAGGTGGCCAGAATGTCAAATTAATGACTCTGAGACTAATCCTGCTCCCACTGAAATGAGTGCTTAAATTCCCACTGATTTTAGTGGGGTCTGGACTAGCCTCTTTCTCAGATGATTGTCTTCTTCCAGCCCCCTCTTTGCTCTTCTCTAATGTTATGGCCACTTAAGCCTCGTTCCTCCCTCTTACTGTCCTTTATATGCTTGCCTTTCCTCCTAATCTCCTTTTCACCTTACACTTCATTCTCTCTCTGGGTAGCTAGTCCTTCCCTAACCAATCCCAACCCACTACAAAAAAAAAAAAAAATTAAGCCAGGACAGTGACCTTGCTTGCTACTGCCTGACTGTTTGCGGTATTTAATCTTCTTGATGTTGCATCTTCTTTTTCCACCATGGGCTTTTCTTGCACGTTTATATTCTGAGCTATGCAGGGCAGGGCCCATCTGCTTCCTCTGTTCAGCAGTGCCTCCTGGTCTTTCAATTCGTAACTCTTAATAATCTACTGACAGCCTGGCTGGACTGTGGAAATCCCAGCCAGCCGTCCTGTCAGCCTCAGTGACCATTGCTTCAGTCAGCCCTAGTGAAGTGACTGGGCCTGGCTCCTTCATGACTGTGAGTTACATCCAGTTGTTAGGTTAGGCAAACAAGATGAAAATCACAAGCCAGGGAGATGTCGGTTATGCCTGCCTCCTACCTAAGGTGGCCTTCCACAGGCAGCCTCAGGTGCTCCTCTGAACTTAATGCATCTACTCCAGCCTGCCTTCTGGGTGTTTCTTACAGTGAATCTCAGGCCAGCTTTGAAGTGATCATACAGGCAGGCAATTTGGATGGGTGGAAAGCCCAGTCTCAGGTTCACTCTTGCACCACGGCTGGGCACAGTGGAGATGCAGCTATTTTACTTGAAAGAGCTTTATCCAGAACGTGTTGAACTGGGAAGAGTGAAACCTCATTACTGATCTCGCTGGGAAAGTTGTGGCTTTTGGACAAGGAAAATCCTGCTTTACATTTTCTGGCATGGTCTTTGTTCATCACCTGTGGGAAACTGAGCCCCTTGTCACTGGGTTTGCATCAAGGTGACTCAGAGCCAATTTAGCTGTCACCCTTGATGTAAACAGCTGGTGAGTTGAACCCTAGATCTGTTAGGTCCTTACTGCTGCCTGGTGACTGTGGCAGAGGCATCCAGGTTAAGTGTGAAAAAACTTGTTATAAAGGGCCAGTGCTGTGAGCTGGTTTCTGGTTCTTGAGAGAGTAATTTAGTCAAGTGCATTTTTTTAATGTACCTGGTTGTTACCCAGACAGAGTTAACGCAGCAGTTTCCTGCACCGACAGTCCTCGGTGGAAGTGTGTAGAGGGATGAGATCCTTCCTGCCCTGGTGGGAACTTGCAAAGCAGTCCTGAGGTGGGAGAGCAAGAGACCTGTGGTTCAGGGTAAGGAGAGCCTGCAGTGTGCGAGTCCCAGTGGTGCTAAGCCAGACTTTTACCCTCCTGGAAAGCTTCACTTCAGGGTTTTAAATCTTCAAAACACAGACTCACCTCTATTCAGAGGGGAAAGGGAGCCATGTCACTTTAATCTGGGATTCAAGCTGATCCCTTGTGGAATTCCCCTGGAAAGTGTGGGGAGGAATAAGAAGCAAAAGCAGCAGGACATTTATGGTATTGCTGGGTTTGAAGCATTTTTAGCTTTGTCTTAAAGGGACCCTGTCAAGATCAGTGAACCTAAAATTAGCTTGCTTTTTTCTTTCCATCCCAAATGTGTCTGTTTAATTTTTCATTTGTGTTATGTTATAAATGCTTCCATGTTCTGTTTTTTTTAAGAAATAAAATTAATGTAAAGAACCCAGTGTTCATAAATAGCCCTACAATTAAAGAAAATACAGAAGAGAAACTGCATGTAAGCCATGACTAACAACTCCACAATAACAGACCATTGTGTGGTGAGCGCCTTGCAACAAAACATAAGTGTGGTAAAAAACTCTGCGGAAACAACATAGCATGCATGTGATGTCCACTCCCCTAATAAAAAACAGATCTGAGCCTCGGAATATTGGAAGAGAGCACCACTGTCCAGCATTTAGAGGAGCTTGTAGTGTGTGAGGAGAAACCTGCTGCAGCTTCAAGGTACCAGGGATTTATGTAATAGGTCATGTGTATACACACACAGAGAGAAAACAATTATTTTATGTCCTTTATGAGAGGCTGGATTTCCTTCTGCTGTACTTGTATGTCTTCTCTCCCCTGTGCTGGCGCTCCTTGTGATACTTAACAAATACAGCCTGGCAATCTCTATTAAACAAGGTTTTACATCCATTTTACAACTCCCCATTTTACTGTTGGAGCAGAAAGACTAAACGATTTGTAAGTTTGTTGAAGAAATTTTTGGTAAAATGCTTCCATCCAGATTTGGATGCCCAATCCAACACCTCAGCCAAGAGGAGCCTCTCAAGATCATTTTCCAAAGATACTTGGGAGGGGGAAGCACTTGTGCATCAGCCATTCCACTGTTGGGGATGCTTGTGCGCTGTCTGTCTTTTATGGAATGAGTAAGTTTGAAAGTGTTCACTCCTTATGTAAACTTTGTTTCATGCAGGACTAGCATGGTGCTATTAATGTAGCAGTGATCTTTGTTCAAGAACTTATGAGTTATTTATATATTTAATAAGCATATAGTTGGTGGTGTTGTGAGTTAATAAATAGTCACCATTGATTGGCTTTCTAGAGTCAAAGCATGGGGATACTTGCTCAGCTCCAAATCTTTGTTTACGAGTCTTTATGCATAAAAATCATACCCTGGGAATAGCCCTAAGCACCCTGCTTTATTTACTGCATATGCCTCTCTGGTTTTGATCTCCATATACATTTGTATCCCACCAAAAAAAAAGTGTCCATTCTGTACTAGCAGCAGAGTTAAGTAGTTCTATAGCAATTATACAGACCGGAAAATGAAAATGTTAAATTACACCATGACAAGTTGGAATTAAATCAACATCTCTAATGATTAACCAATGTATCTTTCCTGCCTTTAGAGTCCACAGGCATAGTATGGGGTGTTCTGCAATCAGTGGAGAGGTAGGATGAGGGACTCCTCTGGCAAAATCCTCAGTGTTATGGGCGTTGATTTGGAGACAGTCCAGGTCTTCCTCTTTGAGAGTTTACTGGGTGGATCCTTGTAGCTGGAGAATTCGCTATTGAAGTCCCAGAGTTACTTGTAGCACTGGATTGCATGGGCTGCAAAAAAGTGGACCCATCTCCTGCGGGCAAGCAATATTCTACCCAAGTCCTACATGGCCTTTGCCCTGTCGTGGTGCTGTGGCATGCAGAAGGGATGGTATCCCGATAAGGGCTTTTGGCATCGCATACTCCCTTCTCAAAGGAAGAGCAGTAGTTTCACTGGCTTTTGGACTATGCATCACTGGGCATGCCCTGGGGGTGGAGGAGGAAGCAGTGAATTGGGCGACAGGAGTTCAGTCGGGAGGGTCTGACAACTACACTGACCACAGTGAAGACCTGGTCTGAACAAACCAGTTGCAGTCAGCACCGTGAGAGCTCTTTGCCAGAGTGGTAAATTTTGCAAATGCTTTCTGGTAAGGATAAGCTCTAGGAACACACTTATTTCAGAGAAAATACTATAATGCTGGTAATGAAATTGCACTATCTCAGCATCCTGCGAAAAAGGTTTATTTTCTTATCTTATTAATATGTTCTCAGCATTCTCCCTCTTGCAGTTCTCTAGAAGCGTTTTTTTTATGGTTCCCTCAGGTGTCTTAAAGCTTCGTGTTTGCAGAACAGACCTCCCGAAGGGGCTGTGACCTGGTCAGAGCACTGACATTTTATTTTAAACCCACCAGCAGCAAAAAACACAGAATATTTTTGAAGGGAAATTTCCTTTTTGGGATTTTGTATCCCTGAAAGAATTTCCGATGTAGGCAGACAGTAATTCCCAGCTACATACTTCCTGATAAGGAAACAGCTCCAATAAATGCAGCTATAAATAGCTACCTTTTTATTTTTTAAAAATGTAGGGAGATTTGTTTAGCCTTTCTTTCAAACTGTTGAAAGAAAGGGACAGTGTAGGATAAGAGTCTGAAGTTTGGCACCCATTGGCTCTCCAGATCCACAAATTAAGATTTTAATCTGCATCTGTACATGTAATTACATAAAGTTTAGATATCTGCTTATTTCTGCTTATCCTTCTCACAACACTGTAAAAGAAAACACCTCCTTTTTTATATGGTAAACATAAATTTCATTTTGCCTTCCTCATGAGGGAAGAGTATTACCTGCTTTAAGCAGAATTCATAATGCTTTTGCTATGTGCCTATATTTTAGTGCTTCTCTTTCTATATATAGTTTGTTAAGGTGCCTTGTCAGCTCAGAAAAGTAGCGCGATCTTCAACTGCATTTTTTCATGTTTACTGTGGATACGCTGTAGCAAATTCATAGTTAGACATAAATTCCCTTTTTTCTAAAAGTAACTTGCTGGGACAATTTTGTGCAGTTAGTTTATAAACCTTCTGAATTTTCTGCATTATCTCCCCCCTTTTTATGGTTCTCTTTCATGTATTTTTAATTTCATGCCTTTCACTTTGGACTCTTGCTAAAATTTTCCTTTGTCAGTCCTGCTTCTCTTTGTTCTTTTAACAATGCCAAACGCATGGTGCCTTCAGAAAAACAAGTAATGATTTACCTACACAAAAATTTATAGAGATGAATAAATTTGGTGCAAGAGTTAGTGTGAAAATGTCTTTGCAAGTTAGATTTCAGGCCGGCTGTACTTGTCATTCAGACTACAATTGAAAATTGAAAATATATACATGTCCACTAGCTTGATTGTTTTATAGAGGATGAGTCTGCTTCATAAATCACCTTGATCAGCACTTAGACTTTAGTTAGACCTTGGTTTCTGTCCTACAGCAGAGAAGGGTCTGTGGGTCTGCTTGCAGGCTGGCATGTCCTGCGTGGCTGCTGATAGCAGGTGTCTCCAGCCAAATCCCGAGGCGTGTCTGGGCATGGACTTCTTCACAGGGGGTGTTAGTGTCTGGGGCATCCTCTTTTCTCCCTTGTTCCTGTCATGAGCGCTCCCCGTAGTTTTCCTGGGCGGGGTGAGGTGCCCACGGTGGGCTTCCTACCATGCACGGTGCCAGTTGCCCCATGGCCAAAGCCCCTGGAAGGGCGGGGGTGCAACTTCCTCAGTGGCAGGAGTCAGCGGAGAGTTGAGGCCCAGCACAGCAGAGGGGAGGTTGAATAATCTCCCTTTCCCTCATCCTCCTCCCCCTTTCTCCTTCCAGCGATTTCACAGGATCTTATGACTTGTGGCCAAATCCTACCCACAAGGGCACTCAGCTGCTGTGGGCCCCTCCTCTTGGCCTGCTGGTTGTGCTCCCAGCTGGCCCAGAGCCGAACAGATTGCACAAGGGTGCAGCTGGTGGAAGATCCCTCCTTGCCCTTATCATTCGTTGTCTGCTGAAATGCCATGGCAGGGCTCAGTGTGCGCCCCTCCTCAAATGTTGGTTGCGTAGCCCCTGAGCACATTGCTTGTACTCCATTTTCCTTTGTAGGTATCTGAAGGGGTTTTACCTTCTCCCTCCTGTGCTCCTCTCTTAGCTGTACCGGGAAGGTTCATCTGTGTGTGCAGGCCTTGCCACACCTCCTCAACAGGCCCGTGGAACATGCTCAATTAATACAGTATTAATTAATTATGGGGAGAAGTCGCTGCTGGCACAAGAACCAAGGCTTGCAGCTTATAAAGTGAATGCTTTGATGCTGAGCTTTAAAGAACGTTTCCATCAACTCAAGCCAGCAGAGATTGTGTGATATTTAAACCCTCCCTCCGTACAGACTCCAGAGCTCACGGTTCTGCCACTCTGGGCACTAACAGCAAAACTAGTGGTGGTGAAGGAGGGTTCAGAAAGCACAACTAGGGATTGACCCTCATAAGTAAAACTGCACAAGTCCTAGGTGGAAATGTTGGGGCTGAACCAGAAATGGTTTGTCGAGCCAGCTTAATAGATGCTTGCAGTGTGAAAAAAGAGTGACTTTCTGGACCAGCTGAAATGAATAGCAGTTGTCTCACTGACTTCGGTAGCTGCCATGGTTTTATCCAGAATTCATGTGTGTGTGAGTAAACGTGTAGGTTTGCGCTGTGCTTCTACTTATTTGGCCAATGTTTGGGGGAAGAGGGATGAAGAAACGACTGTGCCTCTTCAGTTTTATGCAATACTGAGAATTTCTCCCTTTCTACTTCCTCCTTCTCGGTAGTGCAGAAGGAAGTAGCCCCGGACCATGCCGGTCCACAAACCAGTTACTCATTTCAGTTCTGCCGCTTGAGTGGGTCCTCATCTATTTCCTAGTGGGGGAAATCTCCCTTTATGTATATAAGTTCCTCCTTCCTATTCTCTCTTTCGTTCTGATTTCTTCTAAGCAATCTGTCTCCTTCAGTTTTTAACCTCCTTGCTGGCTTTCACTTCCTCTCCGTGCTTCAGTGAAGGCGTTTTGTCAGAAAAACCCCTCTGTACACAGATACTTCTTTGTTCCCCCTTTTTTTTTTTTCTGTCTCATACTTCTTTGTATCTCACTTCCTTGGAAACTTCCTTAGTAGTCTTATTACCTCTGGGCTTTTAGCTGCATTACTCTGGGTAGTCATTACTGTGTTGCTGGGTGTGTAATTGTTTAAGGCACCTTGATCTTTTTATTAGAGGTATTTTTTTTTTACTGCTCTTTAAATACTAATAGGCAGTGGTGACAAATATTGTTATTAAATACACAAGGCTTATTTCATCACTGCTCTACAGCTTGCTTGGTGGTTTTCAGTTGTTGAAAGTGAGCGTAACCAAATCACAGGAGTCATTCTCTACTTCCACTTTGTGTTGTTCTCAGGGATGCAATGCACGATGTGGGGTAGTGGCAAATGGGTCACATGCAGTAGAAGTTGTTTAAGGTTTGGTGCCGGATTGAAGCTTTGGAGCTCAGCAAAATAGGAACAAGGGATAGCACTCAAAGTCTGTAAGAGCTGGAACATTTACAGTCCTCCTCCAATTTTTACACTCTCTCTCAGTTTTAAAATCATGCAGAATGAAAAACAAGCGTAGGGACTGGGAGTGACAGCAAAGGTAACAGTGACAGCAAGACGAGCTGTGTTTGTGATGGGCAGACCTTGAAGCAGCTGGGCCGTTAAAGGAGTCAGTATTTGCTGTTGGCCTCCTGCCACACCATTATCAGTGTGTGCAGTAACGATGGCTGAATCTCAGAAAGTTTGGCGGCTGATTCAGTTCAACAGAACACCCAGAAGTAAATCCAGATGTCTTTCAAATTGGTTGGATATGCAGTGTTGTGGTTAGTTCTCCATGATTATGATTTTCTTGTGAGAGTTCTGGGATAATCCAGCTAGTCCAGAATAACCCTGAGAGCACAGCTTCTCACCCACGGCCTTTCTGGTGCTCCATCATTTGCAGTGAGAACATGTGTGCACAAAAAAACCACTTGAACTCAGAAAAGAGTTAACAATCAAAATTTATTTTGAAGCTGAGAAGTACGTATTTAGATCCTGCAGAAAGAAGGTTTTCTCAAGTACTTAGGTTTTATGCACAGAGACTGTTACTCTTCCTTTTTCTCTTGAAGCTAATTAACACTTACAATGTGTTACAACTTTTCCCAAAAGAAATGGTTGTAAAATTACTGCCTATGATCAGAAAAAATGGATGCAGAACGTGGTGGAAAGTGCCTGTTGTGCCATGTGCGCTACTCAGTAAGTTCGCAATGCTGTCCTCCCCACGTCTCTGCTGTGTTGAGCAGGCACCAGAGGGTTAGCCTGTGTTTGAGACTAAAGGCCCAGGTTTGAACTGGTCTTTCAATCTGTTTTTACTGGATCGAGTGTACAGTCTCACCAGTATTGTATATGGTTTGAAATCTCTAAGTTGGCTTAAAATTGTAGATAGGGCTCAATCAGCTGCATTTAATGCTTTCTTAGTGAGTACACTCCATGGGTTGCTTCCTGAAGACTACTAATGTGAAGGCTAATCCACAAACAGTCTTGGCACCACTTTGGAAACTGAAATAATCAGAGTGGTATAACCTATTGTGAATAAAGGTAGCTCACACTGATAATTTTATCTTGAAATGTCTGGGCCCCCACTCTGAAGCATTTTCACAGTACAATTTCATAAGTCAATGTAACATCAACAATGTAAAGGCTGTAAAAGTATGGTTAGTGGTACAAACCCTGTCTCTTAACCAGCTCTAAATTACACATATGCTTTATATAATTTGAGCCTCAGGACAGCCGCACTTTAATAGATCCTGACAACTGAAAGAGCAGGGACATCATCTTTCTCTGTATGGATAAAATGCCCAGCATGTCTTTACCACTTGAAGTTATGGTCATCTACTGAATTAACTGCTCCCAGTGTCACTCAGAATTGGGATGAAAGTAAATTATTCTTATTTTAATAATATTTTTCTAATTCTTCATGAGAGACAGCAACTCATTCATATGGGACCACAGTACACAGAAATCTCATCCAGAAGGATGTTGTGGTTGTTCAGCAGAAAACAATTATTGATGTGAGTAGCTCGTGACTTTTTCATGTGGTTTTACAGTAAAACTTGTGCATGTCCCTTGACTGTAGAGTTAAGCAAAGATATTTGTCAAAAATCGGTCACCAGTCTCAAATGTGTTTAGCAACTCTGCATCGATGTCATGATTTTGCACCAAAATTGTTAGGAAATTGAAGTTCTAACACAGTCTTGTTGAAGCTTGTGAACTTCTAGAGAGGTTTCTTAACACCTTGAGTTTGTTCAAACTCAGTCCCACTCAGGGTGTGGTGGTCTCATCCACACGGTCATTTTTAATATGATAGAGGACCTAGGTAGAACAGACTACTTCCCCAGTTTTCCCGTTCCCAGGAGAACAGAGGCAGGGATAGGACTCTGCAGTTTGAGGAAAAGATAGTTTTGTAAGTGAATGGGTTGGCGAGAATGTTGTCACGTGGCTATGAAGTCATAGTTGGTATGGAGAAGGTGAACAAGGAATGATTATTTACAGTTCCTCACAGAACAACAAATCCAGAGATTGGAGATAAATCATTGGGCAACACGTCTAAAAGAAACAAGAATGAGGATGCATCACTACATGAAAGAAATCATTGCAGGAAGATGTTTTAAGGCCTGAAGGTGTAAATGGATCTCTAAAAGGAACCAGATAAACCTGTGGAGAGAGGGATAAGCCATTTGGTCAGTATGGAAACAGTGGTCTGGATGCAACCACAGCTCATGACATCCTGAAACCACAGATTACCAGAGGCTGAAATAAGCAATATATATCATAGAAAAGATTGCTTAATGTTTCCTTATACTTTTTGCTTATGCAGCCACTACTGAAGACATTTGACTAGATGGGTCGGCGATCTTTTCTATTATGGCAGTTTTTATATTTTACCCCTTCTCGTAATCATCTCCAGTGATTTGACAGTAGTGTGGACGCCATCCAAGCAGATATATGTTCAGTATGCATATGCTACGCCAGAGGGCTCTTTTAGGTGATAACTAACTCATCAGCTAGAGGCCATGGATAAAAGTTAAGTGGGGGGATTTGCCTTTAAGCAATTCTGACAAAAGTCTCTTTACACAACAGCTGACTGAATCACTGAATGTAATGCCAAGGGCAGCAATAGAAAAAAAAAGTCATGTAAATTAGCTGGCGAGAGAACAGGGCAAAGCTGTCTGGTGAAGGAGGGAATGGGAGAGGAGGGCAGGCAGCCACCTGCTGGAGCTTCGGCTTCAAGGACCAGATCTCCCTCATCAAGTGTTTGAAAAACAAATTTTGAAGTTGAGACTGAGGGGGAAACGGGGAGAGTCTCTCTCCCTAGTGTACAGGCCTCCAGTGGATTGTGATCACCACTGTATGTGATTCTGTTCTCCCTAGCCCTTGTTTCTCCCACATGCCCTCAAAGGGTTGCTTTCATTTTCCTGCTGTCGTTCAGTCCAAGATCCAGTTCAGCCTGTGCCCCTTCTGTGGCCCTGTCTTATCCGTGTAACGTGTAACACGGATATCAGTTCTGCTTCCTCTCTTGCCCCACACAACAGTTTGGGTTTCTGGGTGTAGTCATTAAAAAAAGTTATTATTCAGTATTCCTTGCAATTTGAAATGGTAAATTAAAAACTTACTGGAAGTCTGGCAGTGCTTCTGATCTGTGTCCCCTTTGCTAAGGTGCTTCATAAAATACCGTATGTTGTTATTCACTCTGGCCTGGATGTTCTTGGCTCTCTCCCACTTAATGATTCACAAGATGTCTGTGAGATTCATTTTTGTATATGTGGTTCCCCCCCGCTTCCCTCTGTATATTCTCCCCTCCTTTATCCTTTGCTTGCAAGTCTTCACTGCGAAAGTTCATTAAATAAACCTCATAGTATGTGTAAGGGACAGAGTGCAGTCTCCGATGTGCCATCGGAAGAGATCTGAGATAAGATGCAAGTTTCCCCCCTGATTTCCAAGTAGGGGATTAGAGTAGTTTGGGAAGCTTTTCTACAGCTCCCCCTCCCCTTCCCCTGCTCTTTCTCAGCTCTCTTTGTCCTGTGCCTCTCTCCTGAATAGAGAGATTTTTTGCTAGTAAAAGCTCAGCAACTCGTCTCCTTCGAATGCTCCTGGCTGTCTTTGGGGAGGGGGGAGCAGGAGAAAAGCTGGGTGCGGCGAGGTCTGCGCACGCCTGTGTGAGGGCAGAGCTGCTGATCCCGGCACGCCGGCTGCAGTAAGCAAGCAGGGGTGTTTGCGGGGCTCGCATGCCAGAGTCTCTTCAAACAGCTCTGCTCAAAGGCATGAGCTGGGCTCACTTCTGAGGGAAATTTCCTTTTTGGGGAAGTTGCTGCAAAGGAATTTCCTGTGTGGGCAGACAGAGCTTCCTGACTTGAAGGCTTCTTGGAAGGGAAACCGTTTCATAATGAAATGATAAATTAAAGACATACCAGCCTGGTTCGCTTCAAAACAGCTATTGAGAGAGCTCAGGCAGTGCACCATTATACTCCCGCGCAGAATGAAAATAAATTGCATCCTGACAGGATTCTCCATAGTGGAGCATATCCTGCCCCCCAGCCTTCCTCCCTGTACGTCTCGCTTTCCTACCCTCCCTCCCCTGCTATTTGCTGCCCTCTCATCTATCTTTTGCAGCCCCCTCTAACCAATAGTCAAAGGAGCGTGATGTTGGAGATGGTTTGCTAAATGTACTCCTTTCCCCATGGAGCAGGCAGCTCTGGTTTAAGCCTTGCTGTGCTGGCCAGCACAGCGAGGGCCCTGGATGTAAGGTGTAGAAATGGCACATGGCTGCCATGAAAACTGAGTGCCGTGGCTGCTGATGTGGTTGTGGCAAGGGTATCAAGAGAGTTTAAGCTGGTGTCTGTAATAAGGAATGTCTTGGTGTGGTCATGAAAATAGCTGGGAGGAAGGGTTGCAGATACCTATTTCCTGTTAAATAAGAGGAAAAAAGGACCTTTGCTCCATCCCATCCAAGACACAATGGAGGGAGGGCATCCCCAGAGAGCTCAGGCTGTTACAGCGGAGTTTTCAATAGACACAAACCAGCTGATATTATTTCCCTGGTCTGCACCATCACAATCTGTTGAAAAGTGAAGGTGAGTGCTTGTGGGTCTCTGTGTCCTAAGGAATGCCTATAGCTGTGAGCTCAGGTGAACTGGGTGAAGAGCTTTGATTAAACTGCTTGGGTTGCCGAACACATTTGTACATGCAGATGGAGGATATGATTTCAGATGGCACGGGGGTAGGGGGTACAAACAAGCAAGTTTCACGTCACCTTTCTCTGTCTCAAGTATATCGTCTGTAATCTTGATGGGTGATTCTGTTCACAATACCTAGTTCCACAAAGTGATCTGATGTGCACTGCTACAAGTGTGGCATCAGCATTTTCTTTTTTCCCTTGAGAGAAGGCATTTATTCCCTGCCTCCTATTTGGCTGGCAACTAAAGCTGCTTTAATTCTTTGCAAGATTCCCCTGAATTGGTGTGCGTTACATGCACTGTTCTGCCAAGGAGGCCTTATCCCTCTCCATTGCTTAGTTTCTTAGGATTTTGGAAACACGCAAATCGCCAGCAGAACATTGCATTATTTTATAGTGAGTTTTGCAGTTTGGGGAAGTTTTTCTTAGAAAGGCATCTGCTGGTGTTACATGACAGCGAAAGCATTTGATTTTTTATTTGTATTTTTTAAAGCAAGTTTCTGGCCTGTATGAATAAAAGCTAGAAAAGGTGATTCACAGGGCCCAGAAGTCAGATACAAAGGACCCCGAAGAAAAATATGGATGTGTGTGATCATATGTATATGATATATTTTTTACAGCTTTGGCAGTTTTTACTTTCTCTTTGTTGAAGGCATGTTGCCTCATTTTCAGATTCTTGGGACTGGTAGTCCTGGAGGTATTTAAGAAACAGGACTCTAGTATTAATTTGGGAAGTTATCTTATGAATAACAACGTGTAATCATTCCTCATATTGTACAGATATGCAAAGTGTAAAGTCTGAAACCTAGAACTTTGCTTGTTGTGATTGGCATACCACACCACAGCACATGCCCACGATGTATGACAGCACCATGAAGGCAAATCTGACTGTGCTGTGGCCAGGGCTGTCTTACAGCTGTCCAAAGAGATGGTGCTGCTGCTTGAATAAAAGTTAGGAAGGATCTGTCCTGAGAAGCCTGTAATAGGGTCATGCCAGCCTTAGAGCTACAGCGTACAGGAGGTCCTTAGAGAAACAGACTTCTACTGTATGGTACTAGATTATCTTCTTCATTCAGGTGTATCATTGGGCCAGACTGGGTTGAAAATGAAACAGTTCATAGCAGAAAGATCCTCACCATGGCTTGCATTTAGAGGTGCTCTCTTTCCTAAACCAATGAAAGTTGTGTGGAAATACTCAAATGGCAACACTCAATATAGTTGTGAGTAGTACTGGTTTTAAGACAGTTTCTGTAGTCAAGTGATAGGTCAACAGAGAACAGTATGGAAATACCTACTTTGTTTTTAATCTATTTTGTAAGACACCTGGTAATTTTTGCTTGCAGTGCTATTGCTTGTAGAGGTAGATTTGGAGTTGAGGATGGTGTCTCAGAAACAGCTTCCATGCCAGATACAGTGCCTGTTCAGCTTGAAAGGGCTTAGAGGCTAAATTGTTAGCATTTGCCTAGCATGGATGACATACCTTGGATGGGGCCTTGTGTGGGACATTTGACAGATCTACTGCTCAGCCTGTTTCGTTTTGAGTTATAAGGCACACAGAAGTGTACTAGGCAGTCTGACTACGAAGGGTGGATAAACACTGGACTCAGGAGTTTTATGCTGTCACCACCTTTTATAGTGTTAAATTAATGATTAAAATCAACATACCACATACTGTTTGTGTAAGTTGCTCCTCTTTCTGCCCTTGTTAAATGTATTTTGTGCAGCTAATCTCCACCTAAAGAAACTTCATTGCATTTTCTTTATTGCCTGCCTCTTTCTTAGGCTAGGGTGATGTGCGCTTCTCTCTTTGTGTGCTTGACACAGCCTCAATCAGTTCTGGGATTTGCCATCCCTCCTTCCCAAACAGTGAACTCTTAATCTCTCACCTTTCCCCCCAAAGAACACGGAACTAATTTCTGGCACTTTTTTTTTTTTTTTAAAGCAAAAACTGAACAGAATTACTTCTAATCTACTCAGAACTAAAATCTAGGTAACATCCTGCAATGGCGGCAGCTGTAGCCACACCAGGAGGAAACCTGAGTGGGAGCGCAATTGTTGAGCTGCACGTAGGACACAACAGTTCCACCAAGTTTTTTTTTTTTGGTAACAAAGGTTTGCATTGTTAATCAGGTGCCACTCCAAGCTCACTATTCAGCTTAATGATAGGGAGTTCCAGTAAAATGCGGGTGGGAGGACACTTAATTTGTGCTGGTTTTTTATTGCTTTAAATGCACACAGTGTTTGTTCTTGGCATGATATCAAAAGAGTGCTGGAAGGAAATGAGGTAGAAAAAGGACATGAAAATCACAACCGCATGACTGATCTCTAAGGGTATTGTTCTTACTTCCACGTGGAAAGCCCAGAGATTCCTAGTAGACATTCTTGCTGGGTTGGCAGAAGATGGAAATCTTACATTTCACTTTTGGCAATAGTGGGTCAATAGGGATTTCTCTAATCAGCTAAAAACTAGCAGCGATGGAGTTTAAATAAGTTGTAGGCAATTATTCCTATCATAGGAATAGCTCCTACAATGCAAGGTGTTTGAGGACAAAGGAAAGACTGGAGAGGTGAGGTAGGATGCATCTTACTACATTTGCTCTTGCAGGTGACATTCTAGGGCCTTATCTTGGGCTCTGTCTCTCCGTGTAGCGTGTATTTCTGCTTGAAATGAAAGCTGGAGATGGCGAGGGGTATAGTGCATGTCCCCACTCCAGAACAGTTCATTTTGTTATACGCTTGTCCACTTTGGTGGAATTTCTGTGACTTCCCTTGTGAGACAGTTAAGTCTTGCCCATAGGAGGCTAGCATTCAACCTCCATTTTCCTTTGATCAAGGTAAGTTTCTGTCTTCTGAATTACACTGACTCGGACCACTCTTAAATCTCTGCTTGTGGGGTGCTTATACCAAATATTTACAGACATTTCTCTCACTACACTGTCTACTTCTCCTACACTGCTGCATGAAGTTATTTGCAATGTTTTTGAAAGCCCAACAGATCTGGTGTCTAAAAAGTTGGGGAAGGAATATGTGAGCTAAAGACCATTTCAAGGTACCCATTCTTCAGATTCTTCTCCTATTCTGACTCGCAGGCTGTCGGGAGAGTAACTGTTGTTTTATCAAGCTGCATCTCACCCTGATCATTTGAAATGTTTCCTTTTTCACCTCAGTGTAATTTACAATTACAGCTCTATTGCAGCAAGAAAAGTTAACAGGAAAGAAATGTAAACACTCCGACTGTGTTTGACTTCCTCTAAATATCTATATGTTTGTGTTGAGGGAGTTATTCAATTAAGAATAAAATATAGCTTTCCAGTCAACTCTGCGACAGCCTAACTTTGAGATAGGTTCATCTCTTGGGGATCCAGAGGGAGGGAGAATTACACGTACAGCAATGCTAGTTGGTATGTTGTCCAAGCTGTCACTATGACAGCATTTCAACATGGCATCAGAGACAGCTCTGCACCAGCTGCATTTGCTTCCCATGAGAAAGTGGATTGGCATGGAGAACCCTGAGGTTGAAAGTAAAAATTATGGACATGAGTTTCTTCTCTTGCACAATCCCTATTTAGGGGTTTTCAATTCCTATGCCTGATTGTATATGAAAATGCTTGACTCCTTAACTACTGAAGGATGTATTGATTTTCTCCAGGAAATCTGTCTCTCAGTATTTGAACAAATGTTACTTGAAGGGAAAGAGTGAAAAAAGATGCAGCTCCCCACGTACATCACTGCACTAAAGCATGGATAACATAGTGAATCAACGCACTACTTTTTCTAGTAGTGAAAACCTGGATTAAAATTCAGCATAAGGCACAGATAAGATAGGCAAAGTCAGGCTATTCATATAGTCTTTAGTAATTTGCAGGTTTTTTTCAATGCTGCTCTTTTAATTTTTTCTAGGGCAGTAGCAACCAGTATATAGCTAAGCAAGGCATATTGATGGTAGGTTTACTTTTTCAATTATCTTTCAAAGCCTTCTTGGAAATAGTTCAAAAGACTCCCTGAAACCCACAAACTAGAATTTGAAAAGGAAGTATTTGTCCTTTTCACAGAATGTCTTCTCAGTTCTGCAGCCTCCGGACTGTAGCAGGATGGCAGGAGGTGTGGCAGGCTCACATTGAAGAGTAGTCTCAAAACACAAGAGCTGGAATACTTGAAACCATGATCACCTGAATTTCCCTTGTCCCTTTTACACATGTCAGGGATTCAACTCTGCCTAGCTAGACTAATGTGACCATAACTGTCTGGTTTAAATGTTTTGGGGGATGGACAGTTAGCCTTTCTGAAGCAGGTGAAGAGAGGTGATCTCTCTCTTCATGCTGACACTGACTGCTTATACCTGAGAAAAACTGTAAGAGACACAAAGTGGTATTTTTCTTAGGGAAATTTCCTTTCTAAGGAAGTTAGTCATATAAAATTATTATTATTATTTTTAATTCCAGTATGAGTCGAGGGAGTGCCCTGATTACACATTTCCTGGAAAAGGCCGATGGTGACGTACCATTGACTAATGAAAACTTGCCGGTTAGAAGTAGCTCTTTTCTGTTAACTATTTGAAAAGGCAAGAGTATTTTAAAAGTACAAGTCTTTGACATTTCCTTGTTCTTTCTTTTTTAACCCACCATCCGTGGGCCTGTTTACATCATTAGCAGCTACAGATTCATGGCCCTGATTGGAAGATACTAAACTATTCTGATACAACAAAATAAGTAAAATCAAAGCCTGCTTGCCATCACGTTGCCAGTAGCGCGGCTGAGCAGCTTAATGCCACAACCTAAAATGCAGGAAGGAAGAAGAGAAGCACAAAAGAGGCACAACAAGCATGACAGCAGATCAGTCAGACTTCCCATGAAAATCAGGATGATGCTGTAGCTAGTGGTGAGCAGCAGACCTCAAAGAGCTCTGTAGTCCCCACCTAGGGGTTAAAGACGGAGTTTTGTGCCTATATGAGAAATTCTGTGCAGGAAAGAGAAGAGCGGTAGAATTGAACTTCTGTATTCCATCGCTACTAATTCAGGTTTTTCTAGCATGTGTTAAACCAGTGTCCAGGAAATCTGGGAGTGGATGAGCCAGAACTTCTAAATAATGTTTCAGCTGTTATGTCTAAGACTCTGGGAATTGTGTTGCTTATGCTCAGAAGAGCATGACTTGTGACTGCAATTTGTTCAACTCAAAATGACCTCCAAGACTTACTGGAAGTCAACTTAAAAAAAAAAAAAAAAAAATACACTACCCCCCCCTCCCCCCCGCCCCCCATGAAAAGAGATTTTTCAGTTTTAAAATCATCATCGTGCAACATTTTGTTTTGAGCTTAACCCCAACAATATCAACATGATAGAATTATGCAAACAAGGAAATTTCCATGGGCTGAATTGCACCATTTCAAGAAACAATCTGAGTTATTAAATAAACGTGAGCAGTGATGCCTTAGCATTGAAGGGCTGTGCACTCTCTGTAGCTGTTGGAGCAGAGAGAATAAATATACCTTTCTTCTTCCTTGTTCATTGACTGAACACACAAGTGAGTATGAATAGTACCTGGCTAAGTGTTTGTGTGCAATGCCAAACCACAGGGGTTGTTTGGAGGGCTAGTGCATGAGATTTACCATTCAGTCAAAGAAGTAGCTCTAAGAGAGAGATATGAACAATGCTGCTACAGGTGTTAGAGCTATGCAGTGAGAGTCTAAAGTGTTTTCTAGTGCATTACAGATTTTCCTTTGTACTTGCATAGGATTCTTTATGGTCTGTGATGACAGCTAGCTCTAGGATATAATAAGAATTTCCAACTCCACCACAAAGATTTCTGTGAAAGATGCAACACAGGCACCAACCCGGCAATGATCTGCATTTCAGCTGTCAGCAACATGCCGGACTTAAGTCAAATAACCTTATATTCTCACCTAGAAACCTTAAGCGCAATATATCCTACATATGCTCCCATAAATGAACTACTAGGCTGTATTGTTTTACTGGTGTTTCCACTGTATAAATTCACATCAGGGCCTGTCATGCATGTTATGCCTGTAAGGCATGCATGACTTTTTCATCTCTCAGTACTATAGCTTTCCTTATTACAAGGGTGCTCAGCTATGGCAGGGATGAGTCTTACAGAAATTAAGATAATTAAGTGATTAAGGTAAGTAAAAACTCAGTACCAACCTCTGACTTTGCATTAATGAAAACCAAAACCAGTATGGCCACGAACAAATTGGCCATGAACAAATTGATCTGGGATATGTAAGATGTATAGCTGTTGGAGGAGTGAGATTCTAGAAGAGCCATCCAGCAGGATTAATGGCTCAAGCAGTCTAAGCAACTGATGGAGCTGATACTATTTTAAACAGGATTATTATAGAGAGGATTCAATCTGGGGATACTTTCTGAACAGTGATCCACTTAGACGTCTCTTCTAAACCAATGCCTTGTGGCCTTAAAGCTCTGTGTGCTACTTGCACAAATCTGGAGTTCTCAGTGAAGTCTTCCAAGTCAAAATTTATGAGGGTGCCTGAGATGTGTGCAAAACCTGAGATTTATTGACTTTCCTGTGGTTATCACATGCCTGAAAAAGCCTTGTCCCATGCAGACTGTAGGTGTGTATATTTGTGGAAGGGATTAGAGTTAAGACCGAGAAGATGACAGAGAGGTGAGATGAGCAAAAGGATTACATCTGGAATTAGAGAATTACAGAATAGGTGTTTTCTGTCAAACCAAGGGGTGAGGAGAGGCAAGACACCTCCAGTCCGCTCTGTGAAAAACTAAAAACAGGGATCCAGGCATAAGCTACCTGCGTTGGGACAGAAGAGTGGTATATTTGGCATCATGTGACTTGCAAATGTGTGCAAAACACATTATTCCAGCAGAAGTTGATTTTCTGAAGGCTTAGTCAATGAATATGAATGAATCAATATACTGTTACATTTTATTGGGTGATAATTAACTGGTGAGACTCATCAGCAGAATGATGGATGTGGTTTCTTTATCTGACTGTCAGAGAGTTTATGTGTCATTCTTCACTTACGTGAGTTTGCCCAAGGCTTGCATTATTAGTAAAAACTGTCCCATTTGCTGTATTTAATGATGTACAGGTTATCAAGCCTTCTGCAATCCTTTACTGGCTGTGGCACTTTATTGCATGATGCTACTTACTTCCCCTACCTAGAAAAAGGTCCTTTGCAAGGATAAACACATTAATTCTTAGAAAACATTTTGAAATCTGCTGATGGAAGGTGCTTCTTCCCACTATCTCCAGAGTATTAGCAATAATTCTGTCTGAAGAGGATGGAAGAATAGGGAATATGGGTCAAAAAGCATTGACAATTAGAAGTTTATCTAACAGGCCTGCCTTCAGTGTAAAAGAGCTGTGACCATTTGAGGAAGGATAAGTGAATGCAGGAGCAGCATGCCTTTGCGCTGAGCAATGCTGAGAGAGGCTGGAGCCCCAAAATATCTTACCTCACCACATCTGTGTTTCCAAAGTCTGCCCTAGATGGGTGGTGAGTCTGTAGCATACAACAATAACTCGGGAGAGCACAGAGAGCAAACAAAACGTGATCCAGGGAGATCTTTCCTCATTTGTAGTTATCAGGACTTTGAATGTGGCTACATTGTTGTTGACAGCTCAATTCTGCTCTGTGGTCCATCCCCAAAATGGTCACAAGAGTGTGTACACTGGCAAAGATGATGAGTGTATTTGGGAAAATGTTCTGGTAAAGTTACTGTAAGCGAGACTAGTTGGCTTGTTTTTTTACTTCTAGTGGTGAATGCACACGCTGGGAACTTCAGAAAGAGTAGCTCTGACATTGTTTCCTGTGTGGGATTTTGTTTCAAATTTCTCTTCAAGCACGTAAAAACAAATGCAGATTTTGTATTTTCCACAGGGTTTCTGTAGTATGAAGGGCAATGTAATCTTAATGCATTTTAAGAGGCGCTGATTTGACTGTGTTTGATGTAAAGGTGGTTTCAATCTTACTGATGTCATTTCAGGAGGACAGCAATTGAACAGTTCTGCAGCAATGCAGAACTTGTGTAAAATGAAAAGGAGAATTAAGCTTGGGTATTTGAGACCAATACCAATATTTATCTTTTGTCTTATTTTAAAGGCCTTGACATGTATTGCATTTAATTACTTCCCTTTGTTACCTCACACTATTGGTAGTTCACTGACCTGGGTGGTTTCTGTCAATCATAGACTTCCAACTATTTACTTTCCAGGTAAATATAAAGATGACTACTAAACGTGTAAGTATACAGAGATGGCTGTTAAAAGAGAGTAGCTGTCTTTGAAAAGCCAAGTTCTTTGGCAGTGCCACAGAGGTGTCTTCAACTTTAGAAGACTGACTGAGTTAGGAAAGACGTAAAGTTGTTGCTAGTTGAGGGCTGTCTGGTTGTTTTCAGTGATTCAACAGAATCAGTCCACTAATGCACAAAAATTTCCAGCTTAAGTAAGCCACTGTAAGTGGAGTACATAGACTTTTCATAGTCCAGGTATCTTCAAGAGCTATAGAAAACAATGAAACAGTGTTGCCGGGGTTGGTTCAGAGCCAATATTTCCAGTCTGCTCTTTCCCATGAGGCGCTCTGGTGTTCTTAAGGTTACAGGAAATTAGGAAGTTCAGTCTAAGTCTACTACTCCTGTGGCCCTGGTTGTCCTGGACCAGGTCCTGCTTCATCATATTCCGTGCTTGTTGTGAGAGAAGCAAGGTGCTGAAACTGGAATCTCCTTTGCAGAGATAATAAAGATGATAGACGAGGGAATCTCACTGGAGGAATTGTTCAGGGAGATGATCCATGTCCTCTGACTCTAAGCCTCTCCTGCAGCCATAGGCAGGGACACTGAACAACTTCAGCTGGATAAGCCCTGGTTGCAAGACCTGAAGCTGCTTCTTCAACAGCTTTTTCTGACTCATCACTTTCCTCCCTTTCCTCCCATACCCCCAAACACACTGGAATTCAAATGTGTTTCGAAGATGGGGTTCCTTATATTTTAGTCCTCCTATCTGTTGGGTTTGGGGGTTTGGTGGTTTTTTTTTAACTTTGTCATTCTGTCCTTCTTATTGGTATAGGCTTTGTTCGCTCAGCACCACACCAACTCCACTTCTCCAAAACCCACAAGATGGTGGGTATAAGGTGGGGTATAAAAACCGTGTAATGTACATCACAGACCCACTAAACATCAATTTTTATTCCAGTCATGGATCAGTCTAGGGAGAGAAATGGCGGGGGAGGGGGGGGCGGGGGCGGCAGGCAGTGAGAAGAGAGAACACGTCGACTCAGGGGAACGCTGGTAGATTTGGGTTGAGTCCAAATCATGCTAGCAGTGATCGTAAATAAACACTTGGTGGTGATTCAGTGGCTTCTGTTAAATGAACGGATGGTCTCTGTCCTGTCCTCAGTGAAGAACTGTCCATGCGCATCCACCCCACATCATTAAACAACTGTAGGTGTAGCCATGAGCTCAGGGCTAATCTGCCAGGCCCAGGGGAATCAGAGAGCGAAACACGTTCTCATAGCTCAAGATGGCCTCTCTGTGTCAGGGTTAGCCCATGGCTGAGGCAAAGTCATGTGAACTAGCTCTTCTGTAGTCTACATGATAGAGGCCTTGTTGATCATGCCAGTCTTCAGAGCTGGTGCTTCATGCTTTCCCACAGCACTGACTTCCCTGCTGATACGCAATTGTCATGAAAAGTGATAGAGAAAACTTAAGTGAATAGTGCAGCATCAGAAGAGGGAGGGAAGCCAAGAAAAACCCACTTGTCAGCTAAACAAATTAAAAAATTAACAAATTAAAAACTTAAGATTGGGATCCCAAGATCCCCAATTAACAAATTAAAAACTCAGCATTTTGTCAGTCACTCCACCCCCTGGCATTTCCTTCACGGTTAGGACTTTAATCATCAGTAAAAAAGTAATAACAAAACATGTACAAGGAGTCCAACCATCAACTATCATAATTCTCTTCAACACAGCAAGACACTCTTCAACAAATAAGCATTAAGAGATTAAGCCTCGTTTATGAATAAATTGTTTGGTATGCCGAAGGCAATTTGTTTGACATTATTTTTGCAGGATTAAGGAGTCGAAGACCTTGACAACATGCTAATTGTCTATATCTGGCATAGAGGCAATATTAAAGCCTTGGTAATACTCCATGCCATTGACAAAAGTAGCATTCACAGGAGATTGTTTGCTAATGTAGTCCTTGGTTTGGCTGCTAATAAAAGCAAGTGAGTGTATATTATGATGATACTTTTCATCCCAAGATCCCCAAATACCATTTTTGCTGAGGGTTGTCTTCTGCAGCTGAAGCTGTGAGTGCAGAGCAGAGATGTCATCAATAGAGCAAGATGCAGAATCCTGTAATCTTCATCTGTGTTCTCTAAAACAGTGAAAAACATACTCCCCACAGCCTGATAATAGTACTTAATCAGTTATGATGTTTTTCCCTTCTTTTTAAAACAGCTGATTTACAGGCATGAAGCCGCTACTCCTCAAAAGTAAGAGCAGCCAGGGAAAACAGGGACAAGGAAGCAATTTCTCCTGAAGCTTATTTCCTGGCAAGGCACAGTTTTCAGCTTTAGAAGGATGTGTGGGGCAGAGAGAAGTCCTGTAAACATGTTCACATTTGCCAAAGCTCCTTAAGCTTTCGCCTTACCCTAAATCTCACAGGACACACTGACTGTGGTTCATTGTCCTCTCAGAGGAGCTTGGTATTAAATTGTAAGTTACATACACACACAAAGAAGAAAAAGATAAAAGAAGGGAGGCTATATCAGATCTCATAAGAAAAACTGAGTTTTCATTATTTCCTCCACCTTCTTTCTGAAATACTTTTAATCTAAAAATCGTGGAAGCTGAGATCATCCCAAGGAAAGTTAGAATAAACATGACTGGAAAAGTCCCCTCGGGAAGACGTCTCAATCTCCTGCTGCCGTGCGATTGTAAAAGCCTTCCGCCTTGTCTCCACAGCTGAATAAGTATCAATAAAGTACACAGCTCAGAAGAATGAGACAACTTCACTTTCTTAGATGCGTGATGGGGGATCAAAAGAAGTCAAGTGGCAATAAACTCTGTCAGCGATTTGCTTTACTATGTATCTGTCCAGCATCTGCTTTTTTTTTTTTTTTTAGTGTACTGCAGGAAAAAAACTGCTACATTGCTTTATTCAGGCAAGGTCCTTGTTTCACTGCATTATAAAAGCATTGGTTGGTGCGTGTATGAATGGTCTGTGTATGGATGTATGCATGGGCATGTTTAACATTGAACATTGGGTCTCGATGTTCTGACTTTTGCTGATGACACTAAGCGAATACTGTCACATCCCTCTGAGCTGGATGTGGAGGCAGATGCCACACCCCTAGCCAGCATAGGAGATGTCCTCTGCAGCTTGTCAAAGGAAGCTCATCCAAAATTCGGGAGTTCGTATCCCTGGTGCTGGTCATCATTTTACAGTCAACCTCACCCAAGCTTCTGCCATGTAAATGAGGGGGATTATGGTTTTTAACTGCAGAGCTGACCTCCGTGCTTTGGGTGCTGAAGGTTCTGGCTTTTACCCTTACGTGTACTATGAGGGAGGCTGCACACCTCCTCTACTAGTGTGATTTATGGCCACTTTTTGGTTTAGATAAGAGTAACAGCTTTTACGAAGCAGAGAATAGGTAGCTGAGGTTATGACTTTGGGTTATGACTTATTTCCAAGTGACATCCTTCAGTGTAACTCATCTGTTGGGAGACCCAGGCCTGGGAGAGGCTGGAAGATGTGAATGTTTCTCCTAAGCCCACCTAGGACTGTTAGAAGACCACTGCACTGAGCTCAGATATTGCTGTGGGTGGGATGTTGTCGGGGAATAAAAGAATAGGGCAAGGAGCTCTGGTGGCAGCGGGCTTCTGCAGCTGCCTGCTATCTGTCTGGGGTTTGCAGCTAGTGGAGGCTCCTGTTTGTCACTGGGGGAGAGGTCAGGAGCTGTCTCGTCTCACCTGTCTGTCCTCTTCTGCTCCTTCATTCTAAAACATATGCAAGTCCTTGGCAAAATGCTGTTAGGAGCAGAGAAGAACAAGCTATAGTATTTTCCTCCTACCAGGCCTGCTTCATGGTGGTTTTCTTAGGAGGGCACATTTTGGTCATCACAGGCTGTAATCTCCTAGATTGCTATACCCCACTCTGAAGGCGCTTCTTGCAACACAGCCCCTGCTCACAGCTCTAAACACATTTAATTACGTCTCAGCTTTTGTTCAGTCTTTCAATTCAGGGGACTGCTCTTAGAAATAGTTGTGATTGTTAATAGTAAGCTTTGACCATTAGGACTTCACTCTAAACACCAGGAGGCTTGTTTTTCTGAAACAGGAATGAGGTGCTGAATGAGGTCACCCTACCAATAACTCTTCTCGCTTATTGATTGTCTGATGTGTGCGTTTATCAGAAGCTGATAAATAAGTGAGAAGGATTTTGTTGTGATGTAGATCACAGCAGATCTCAGAGTCAGTCAGCGATTTTTTGTCAGTGGGAAGGAGCGAAGGGGTTATCAGTATATGCACCTAATACATCCATGTTCTCAGTTTATAGCTGGGTATGCCGATTGCATTCTTTAGGTAATTCAGTGTGTCTGTGTATACATCTGCTTCGTCAACTATTGGTGATTTGCAGAAATTTGTTGCTGCCTACCATGGATTTTAAAAGATGGATCTTGATCAAATAGCCAGTCATCATCCTGGCTACCTGATGCATTTCATCTATACTATGTACTATGCCCACTTTGGAAACTTCAGTCATCCCTATGCTACTTTGCACTATATTCCTCTTTCTTTCTCTGTATTTACTTGCAGATGGGTGTGTTTAAGTATATATTTAAAATTCAGTGCCTTTATGTCTCACTGTCTGAGAATGGGAGAGGAAGATAGGGAGCTGCCAATGAGGAAATAGTGTCTGAAAGCTAGAAGAATGGAAATAGTGAGAAGCCAGGCACATTTTTAGAGACATGTAATGGGGAAAACAAAATCCTATTACAAATCTAAATGTCCCTAAAAGTCTTGGAACCCCGAGTGGAAACTAACCCCAGGTACTTGCGTATGTACAAATGATCCGTATATCAAATTCCAAGTCCTCTATGGATTGTACAGTGCCCACGGGAAATTTTTCAAAATGTGTAAGGGTAATGACTTTTACTGGATAGGGTGTAACACTGGCACTTCCAACATAACAAATTGTCTGGTCCAGAGAGCAAAATATTCCAGGAAATGGTGCAATTGTATATTCAAAGTATAATAAAGAGATCACTGCTATAATAAAGAGATCACCAATGCTTTCATGGCATTATTAGACGCTCAGGACAATAAGTAAGCACTGAACTCACTGAAATTGTTGTCCAGCTGGCAGTTGTGGGTGCCATGGGCTGAATCTGTCTTGTAGGACAGTTCTCTGTCACACTGCCTTCCTTGGAAATGGGAAACATCTTTTGTGTAGTACCTGTGGTTTTAACTGTCTGACACTTCTCCTTACTGCCTTGAATGGATGAGTATTTGCAGAGCAAGCTACAGCCATCACCGTCATGTGGGAGAGTAGCTGAAGTCTGGGTGCTGCGTTGATACCTGCATAGCCCATCAGGGCTTGCTTGGTGACTCCCCAAAGAGACACTGTCTTGCAGTAAGGTTAGCTCTGAAGTCTCTTCATTGCCTTGGGGGTTTTCCGATTTGTCTTTCTTTTTTCTTTCTCCCCCCCCCCCCCCCTGTTTTTTTCTTTTTTTTTTCTTTTTCTTTTTGCAAAGACCTTCTCCAAAGCAAATCGCCTCTAAAAAAATAAGATGACTTGTTCTTTATTCTTAGTGATCTGTTTGCCGTAGAGACTAAAGAAAAAGTTGTGGCTCTGAACCTGCATGTTTGGACTCTGCTGATCTTGACTGACCTGATCCAATGTTTGCCATTAGGATGTAACATTTCTGTTGGTGGAATAGAAACATATAATTTGTTCTGTCTCAGTCTCCCAGATATGCCAACAGCATCCTGGACTGCATTAGGCAGAGCCTTGCCAGCAGGTCGAGGGAGGGGATCCTTCCCCTCTCCTCAGCCCTGATGAGACCATATCTGGAGTGCTGTGTCCAGTCCTGGGCTCCCCAGTATGACAGAGACATGGACATACTGGAGGAAAGCCACTGAAGGGCCATGAAGTTGATTAAGGGACTGGAGCATCTAATATGTGAGGAGAGGCTGAGACAGCTGCAGCTATATAGCCTCAAGAAGAGAAGGCTTGGAGGTATCTTATCAGTGTGTATAAATATTTGATGGGATAGAGTAAAGAAGACAGAGTCAGACTCTTCTCAGTGGTGTACAGTGACGATGGGCACAAATTGAAATACAAAATATTCCATCTAAACATAAGTAAAACTTCTTTACTGGGAGGATGATCAAACACTGCAACAGGCTACCCAGAAAGGTTCTGGAATCTCTGTCTTTGGAGATACTCAAAATCCGATTGGATGTGGTCCTGAGCAACCTCCTCTAGCTGACCCTGTCTCGATCAGGGGTTGGACTCTGAAGACGCCTTCTAGCCTCAACTATTCTGTGATATGTGCAGGCTGATGAACTCTGGGCAAAGCTTACAGTAAGGAACCTCATGCTACTGTTGACTGTTATCCTTAGTCTACTGGGAGGTTGAAATAAACCAAGCAAAAGGAGTTGATGAAATAGGGAGAAGAGGACTGAATGGGACTATAGTTGCTAACCGAGTTTCACAACAGGCTGGAACCACAAGCATTCACTAAATTATTTGCAAACTTAGTTTACAGGACATCATCTATTCCCTTTATTTTCCTAGTTCACTGAAGTTTATTCAAAAGTTCTGTCTTTATATGGGATAGTAAGCTCCAACTCTCTCTCCTCTTGCCATTTAAGAAAAATTATAGGCTGAAGTAGTGTCAAATTAGAACTTTAAAGGGTAGTGAGTCACATTTACAGAGATATTTAGGATCACAGAATAGTTCAAGTTAGAAGGGGCCTCAAGAGGTCTCTACTCCAACCTCCTGCTAAAAGCAGGGTCAGCTACAAGGCCAGACAAGGTCCCTCAGTGCTTTATCAAGTTGGGTCTTTTAAACCTCCAATGATGGAGATTGCACAACATCTCTGGGCAACCTGTCCCAGTGCTTGAGTGTCCTCATGGTGAAAAAGATTTTCCAGCCTGAATCTTTTGCACTTCAACTTTTTTTTTTTTTTTAGGTGAATGAAGGTAACTAATAGGTGCCTTTTGGGGTTTTCAGGGGTGTATAAGCAATCTAGATCTCTTACTCTCTTGGGCACTTCTAGAAGTCCCCCTAGGCCCTTATCTTTATTTTGAAGCATGAAAGTGCATCTGAAAATCTTACCCAATGTCTCCTGGGCTTCATAACTTTAAGAATTTGGAAGCTTGAAACTGAAATCTCTTCCTTTCCAAAATTTTGTTAACTCTCTTGTGTTTATGAGCAATGATTTAGGATTTGGAGAGGCTTTCATTATAAGAGGGTGTGTCTGGTGAAATACAACTGAAGCACTTCTTTTTGAGCATTTCCTTTTGTTAACTTTGCTGATGTTAATAATGATGAGGTAAGAGCAGAACTAGGGCCATAATTACATGAGGTTTGCAAAGAGAGGAAAGATTCAGAATTCCTTTCACACCGCCTAGCACATTTCTAGGAAACTGCATCAGTAAAATGTTTTAAAAAGGCAGAGAAAACCTGTGTGTGGAATCTTAAAAACAGTGTGCCTGTGTGTATCAAACAGGCTTTATGTCTGAATAATGTTTTAGGTAGAAAACCTCAGGAGTCAGCTCCAGTAGCATATATTTTCATGTGTGACAGAGGCTAATTTGGTCATGCTTGTTACCCTAACCGTAACTGCTTTTTTTTGCAGCAGCAGCAGTGTTTGCTTTTGCTCTGTCCGTTTCTTGTTGTTCTTAAGAACAGATATTTGCCAAAACAAATGTATGTGAGTGATAAAAGCCAAGAGGAATGTCTGTTGGACCACAGGAAATTTCCTGTGCAGGAAGAGATCTTGGGAACTTCCTGTGGAGCAGAGCATTGTGGGTCTGTTGGCAGAAGTCCCTTTACCACAGCTGCAATTAACTAGAAGAGGGTGGAAAATAGTCAGCACTGCCCTTTGCAGTCATATAGCTCAAGAGAAGAGCCTGAACTAGACACTTAAAAAAAACCACTGCATGAGCAAATGTTAAATCCGAGTTGTGGGTTTGCAGATGATTACTCTCATAACCAAAAAACAAGCAAATAAGAACGGTGCAGAATTACAGGTCAACTCTGCTCATACTGCCATACTTCATGTCCACCTTATAGACTAACTTGGTATATACATGGGAGTATCCCAAGGTTTGATGCTGCTAGAAGGAGATGTCTTCAAGCTTGGTCCAATATGCCTGAGAATGAAATATATCCTTGGACCCTGCATTTTGTACACCACTGTAGCCTGGTACCTTGCAGGATTTATGAGACGTTGCTAGTCAGCCTGTACTCTCCAGCAGGATTTTCCCATGTCAGTACTGTCCCTACACCTCCCATGAGGCTTCCCGGTGGGTACTTCCCAGGCAAGTTCAAATCTTCAAGCAAGCTATATCCCATGTGTTGCATGAAATCTGCCTGATGCCAGAAACTTGTGTTGACTGCCAGATGTTCAGCATGGAAGACCCTTACTTTGGGGTCATCTTTATTTTTCCCTCTAGCAGACCTGCATCTCTTCCCCACCTCTCTGAGATGACACTTGCAGGGGGCAGGGGAACTGCTTCTGTAGAGAGGAGTGAGGAGACAAAAACTGAGGAGGGATACAGGATGCTAACATAAAACGCTATAGTAAAAAAGGAGGGGAGAGACAAGTGGATAATAGGAGGAAATGAGTGTAGTTCAAAGGGCAGAAAGAGAAGGGGAGAGGAAGAAAAAGACACCAAAAGCACAGATTTTGTAAAAAGGGAAACTGGACAGTCTGGAGACAAATGTATGTTTTCTAACAGTATGTACAGAGCATGATTAGATCCTACACGAGGAAGGGGATTTGTGGGGCAGGGGGTGTCAAACCCATTGTTAGGTGATGACAAAGTGAGCTTGATACGGACGCTTGGCAATACATCCTAGACTGCAGCCCCAACTTCATCTGTGAAGACAGTCATATGCCCTCTGCCTGTACCCAGTCCTTGGCCTTGCTGGAGAAGGCACTGTAGAAAAGGCCACTGACATGGTGCTTGAGGTTGTGGTCTGTGCTCTCTGCAGCCCTGTGTTAAATGTGGGCATTAAGGCTGTTGACTCTCTCCAGAGAGGTCAAACAGCAGCTGATTTTAACATGTGAACTTCAGCCTTGCCAGCGCAACTTCAGCATAGTGGTCTCACCTGGTGATTTCCAAGCCACAGCCTCTCAGGTAGCGTGGTTCTCCTCACAGAGTTTAGGCCCTGTGACCTAGCACCCTTGCCCATGCTGCTTCAGCATTTGGTTTTTTTCTTACAGCTGTATGCGTGTGCATTTTTCTTTTGTACCAAGGAACTCTTTGTTTGCTTACTAAGTGCTTCCCCACAGGAAATTTCCTGTGATGGAAAACTCTGGGGAAGCTTCCTGTCAGACGAGGTGCTGCAGGGGGCAGATAACAGAGACGCTCGAGCCCGCAAACCGCAGCAGCTGAGGAGGCGTTGTCACCTGGGCACTTTCTGCCGGAGGAGGTTAGGCAGCAGGAAGAGTCAACCACTTTCTTGAGTGATCTGGGGCGATAGGACAGGGGAACTGCTCACTGGAAAACCCACGACTGCTGTTGACTGATGAAGTGTTTACTAAAGGCTGGGTACTGCAGTTTGGTGTTGTTGAACCCAGGTCCCCGGAAGCCATGGATTAATTTTTATCACAGGGGACTCCTCATGGGTCAGCTAGGTCAGCATTTCTCAGGCTCTGAAGGCGGCCTGTAGTTAAGTGTCCCATTGCAAGCTGCATACCAAGCGTGGCTCCAAAGTTCACAAACAGTTGAGGAAAAAGCTGTTGCCTCATGGAAGAACCCCACCTTTTGATAATTTCGCTCATCTCCTACCGATTGCTTTCCTTGAAGAGGAAGGGTCCTGCAGCCATACTATTTTTGAGCCCATGGCTGTCCCTGGCAGTCTGTGGAGAACCACTTTGTATCACTTACTGAGATTTGCTCTTACATTGGTACAAAAAGAAGGGTCTGGCTGTCAAGTAACTGTTACTATAAATGGCACCCCAGGCTCTGGCAGAGTCCTCTTGTCATTTTGGGCAAGAGTTACGGCTTGGCAAGGCTGGAGCTTGGTGACCTCCTAGGGACTGTGGCCTGCAACTGTGCAACAGTGGTTCAGTCAGTCCGAGGCTGACAGTATGAAACTTACTTGGGGAAAGCACCCTGATGCAAGAGAGCTCTTCAGGCAAAGGCACACAATGTCAATGGTCGTAGCATTGCCTATGCAGCTAGGTGGGACCTTGGGGAACACTGAGGCCAATAAAGTACCTGAAAATGACCTACATCCTTCCACAACTCTTGCCGTGTAGCTTTTCAGTGCGTCAGATTCCTGATAGATAATGTCAAGATGCTAGTGCTTCTTTCTGCCCCCACTGACATCTCTTCTGTCAAGATCAGTGATGACTGACTGTATGAGGAGGTACAACTTCAGAGTTGTCAGTCTGACAGCACAGAGGTGTGCCTGCCCTATAAACAATACTTTGAGCTTCCCTCTCACCAAACTACCCTCTGCATTCCACAGTGTCCCTTTTAAGTCTTCCAAATTTTTCCTCTGCCCCTACAATACTCAGCCTTCCATGCTGTCTGCTGTATTCATCTGTACCATACAATGATTTTTACAATTCCCCCCACAAAGTTACTGGTTTCTGGTAACATTCCTTAAACCTCCTTTTTGGTAGTACTCTTGTCTCCATTTGTGATCAGTTGCCTAAATATTGCCTACACAATGGTGTTTGTTGCATGTAATTCTTCTGAATGTTGGTTTATGCCAGGAACCTATGGCAATTTTTTACCAAAAGATGGAGAAGAGAATGATCTTCCAGACATTTTGACCTGAATGTTCCTGTTTTTCTTCAGAGCTCAGCCTCTTGAATCTGGTGAAGGCATTTCATTTGCTTCATTGCTTTTCTGTTTGTCTTATTTTAGAAATTCAGGTTGAGATCAAATTAATTGAACCATGACGTCCTGGAGGAACTTCTTTAGGTCTGCTCCCCCCAGACTAGGAAAGGCAGATGTTTTAAGTTTTAGTTTTTAATACGGCATAACTTCAATACAACCTTCATTCAACCAGCAGTAACTGTTTCAGTTTGATTAATGGACTCAAATGTGTACAGACTGGCCAGCTGGCCCAGCTAGCCAGTCACTGGGTTGGTGAGATTGGCCAGCTGGCTGTCATTTCTTGGCTGATAGGGGACCCCATTGCAAGTGCTGCTTCTCAGCTATGGGGCAGACAGGAATGAGGCACTACTTTTGGTCTCCTGGTAGGGCAAAAAAACAGCTTCAGGGTTATACGTAGCCATCAGTCCCTATGTTGTGTAATCTGCCATGGATCGAAGGCATCCGGGAAAAATGACAAGCTCTTTTTGTGGGCTGAATGGTTGCACCACTTGTTTTTCAGGTTTCCAGACGCTTCCCATGATAAGAACTTGGTTTTGATAGTTTTACAACTTTTCCACCTTTTAACTGCTGTGGCTGATAATTTGTTTGCCAGGACAGAGAACAATACATTGGTGTTGAACTCTCAAAATGTTTAGTGCCCTAAGATCTGGAACAGACTTGAAAGAAGAGAGGTAGTCTCTCCTGTGCTCTGGATACCCCTCTATGGGGCCGTGTGGATGGCAGAGGAGTCTGCCTGTTCACAGGCAAAAATGAGAAGAGCTCAAACTTGGGGGACAGGGAGAAGAGCCTGGAGCAAGGAGGCTGGTCAAGGAGACTGGCACTGCGCACTGACACAATTAGAAGTGGAGAGAGAAGGGCATGAAGTCGAGCTAGGATGTGTTTCTTAATCTCGTGCTTCCTCTGCTGTCACATACATCTGCTGCACAACCTGCTGGCAAAATGAGTCAGGGTGTCTCATGCCCTCCTGCCAGTGCTGGTTCCTATAGCATATGACAGTATATTCCTGCTGCTATCAGTTGCCCCTTTAGCAAAAAGTGGCAAAGGTCTGTAGGTGGGATCTAGCCCTGCTGCTAACCCATGCAGGTTTCATTATGATGCCATGGTGGAATTTCTGAGGGTTTTTTTCACCATTACTGATACTTTAAAAACAAAGGAAAAAATTACACTCAATATATATTCTGCATTACAACTACTAAGGTTGTAAAGGTGAGGAAATGTCAGAATTAACATTGCCTGTGCATACATTGATCCTTCAATTACATGAGCTTTGCATATGCATCAATACATGCAGCATCTAGCAAAGTGTGGACTCCAGGGACTGCATGAATAACTGTACTAAATACTGATAAAGAGGAAAGAGGATAAACCTATAGTCAGTAGAGAGGATAATTGCAGGAGAAAGCTATTAAGTCTGCAGGGACTCTTGGTCTGCTGACTGGTATCTCAGCATGAATAGTGTTTTTGCAGCTCACAGGTTGTCCATAACCACATCAGCTTTGGTAACTACAACTGGGCTGGAATGATTGTCTTGAAGTGTGTGAGAGTTTCTTCCTGGCTGCATTCAGTATGTGTGGGTTTGCTAGGTCAGAAGTGGTTTGTACCAAATCACATAGGAGGCCTGTGGCTGAACTTTGGTTTTCCTGGTCCCTTGACCACTGTCTTCCTTGCTAGAAGTTTCTTCCTTTTGCATCCATTCATATTCAATATCCCTGTGGCAAATAACTCAGCTGTTTACATGGGAAAGTAATAGTAGGGAAGTATTTATTATATTTTTAGCAGTCTGTAATGTAATTTAGCAGATGGAAAAAATGAGGAGGAGAGCCAGATTTCTGCAGACCACCAATATGTGCTTTGCAGGCTGGAGCTGGAGGATTGGTAACCTAAACTGAGACAGTGCAGAGGTTGCTGAACAGATGCACATACTATCAAGCTGGAAATGCACTCATGAGAAGACCTGCAGTTAAAATTATTCAAATCAGGAGTAAGCTCTTCCATTGACTGTAGTAGGCATTGGGTTAAACCCCATTAGGTCCTAAGATGCTTGCTTCTGAGATCTGCATAGTATGGTATGTGCTTGTTAAAGTGTTTGCCATGCTGTGGAGGTAATACATAAACCTCACCATCTACTTGGACAAACTGAGTAAGTGTGCTACGGAAAGTCCAGGATGAAGCACTGTATTGTTCATTCAAAAAATTTAATTTGGTTTTCATAATTTATAATGCTTAATAATACACTAGGAAATCTTCTGTAATATATTGTGTAAACATAATAAAGTCTTGGGAAAATTAGAGTTCACTACAGATTAACTATTAAATATTTCCAGTGAAGTAAAGTGAAACAGCTCAAGGCTGCAAAAAAAGATCCAACTGGCAGATTAGTAAACTGCGAATTCGCACTGTTAATTTGTAAATATAAATAGTGAAGTTCAGAAGTGAAGTCATTAGTAGAGCTTATCTGTCAGTAAACTTTCTTGACATTAATTTTTAATACTATAAAAGCAGCTGTCTTTGAAACAAAATTCTTCTTAGAAGAGGTCAACACTATAAATTTTTACTGTTATTACAAAATATTCTGAGTTGGAGAAAAAGAGCATTTAGCAATGGTTATCAAACCAATTCTTGTAACAATTATGGAAAATTTTGCTTACCCCAAAACTTTTTCTTTTTCCCTCACTTACCACCTGTGGAAACCAAGATGTTGCCTCCTATAGCAAAATCTCTGATGTTACCCCATCATTTCTGTTTTGTTTAGCTTTCATGAGCTGGAGATTTGGGAAAAATACCAATAAACTACATCCTCTTAATAGCTCTCTGTAGAGATTACAATCTAAGGAAACTCTCTGGACAAAAAAATAATTTCTCTCCTGTTTGTGTGCATTACCAAGCACAGTGGGGTCCTGGTTTATGATTGCAACTGAGACACTACAATTATGCAGAATAATAATGCAGGCCTATTGAATTAGATGATGAAGATCATTTGATTTCTATTAGGACAGCACCTCCTGGCCCTTCACATGGACCAGGGCCTCATTGTGTGAGCTGCTGTAGTTAGTGAAATAACTGTGTTCTGTCTTTCTGTACAAACAAGGCATCAGGTCCAGTGATTTATAGATACTAGATATTTTTCAGCTGCTATGAAAAACAAGACGAGGGCTTGTGTTGTTAGTGCGAACTTCAGAATGTGTCAAAATTTCAGCATAATTCTTTCCAGAAGAAAGAATTTGGAATTAAAGAGACATTCCCCACCCCCCACCCCCCTGCCCTCAAGAGAATGACAGATTTTTCAGCCGTTTCTTTCCCTGGAAGGCAGTTATCCAAGTGAGACATCCCACTAAAATCACTGGAACTGCCTGTGTAAGTAAATGCTCACAAGAACATGGGTTAAACCATGCAACCCTCAGTGTCTTGTTTATTACTTCAATGTCATATTTACTTAAATTGATGCATTTTGGTATTCATCCTCCTTTCTACTATTTATGAGGGTTGTTTTGCATTTTTACATTTATCTCAGTTTTGACAATACAAGTATGAATATCACTTACACTTTTGTTTAGAATTGCTTTTAGTTTGAACAAATTTCCATTGTTTAAATGAAACAAATGTAATTAGGAGGCTTTCATTTAAAAGCAGAAAGAAAACCCACAGCCATTTTGACTGAATGTGAAAGAAACCTATACAGAGAAAGCAGAATTCTTTTTGCACTACCAGTACAATTTTCTTTATTTAACATTGTGCAAATAAGAATAGAGTTACTAAAACGTATGCCGTCTCTTTACAAGAAATAAAAATAAACCAGTAAGTATTTAATAGAATGAATATTGGGATTAACTACAGATAAGGTTTCCTAGGGCTTCTCTGACACATGGAGAAATGTCTGAGAACTGATGAACTGGAGAGAGAAGGAAAAAGAAGAGAAAAAAATATATGCAAAGCCACTTGGGTAGAGTTATGCAAATGACCTTATCAGGGCAAGCAAAAGGCTTCTCCATTGTGCCTGCCAATTAGGAAATAGCAACTATGGACATACTCAACTCCCTCTTCCTGAGGAGATGCAGCTTTAGCATGTGATGTTGGCAACCACATCATGAAAGGAGATTAAAAATTGTCTCCTCTTTTATGTCTTTTTAAGAGGTTGGCAGAGATGCTAAATGAATCCTGGACAGAGCAAGCACACCAATGGTATGCCAGTACCATTTTTTCAATTTGATATGGTTTCTAGCAAGCCAAGAGAGCAAAGAAACCACTAGGCTTTGACAGGGGTACAGAAATAGTCCCAGATTTCTTTGAAGGCACTTGTGTCCCTCCATCCTGACTCCCATTCTGAAAACAGAAGGGAAGAAGAAACACTTCCTACTCTTCAGCCCAACTCGGCCTGCCTGGTCCAGGTGTGCTGCTCTGTTTTTCTCTTATGATTAAATCCACTCTCACAGTTGGTCAAGCTGAATGGAAACATTGGAAAGCAGCATCTAATCTTACACAGTTTTTTCCAAATAGCAAAGCATGTCAAGATTTATGAAGTGTTTTGATAATTAACACAAAAGAAAGACATTATGTTCAAAATCAGAAACATGAACTTCTGGTATTCTGGGAAACTTTTCTCTCCCTTTTTGGTGCCTTATTTATTACTCTTAGCACCGCAGCTAAATCATCAAAATTGCCACTAATTTCCACAGGAGATGCAGGCATGCTTTTCAGGATTGAAACCCAGTGTTTCCAAAACCTTGAGCAGGCATTAACTGGTCACTCATTTAACATTCAGCTGGGTGGAATAAGTTCATGGTCAATATGACATGTTAATGAGGATTTTTCATAGCTAGGGTTTGACTGTGCCCGAATTGTCTGGAGGCAGCCAGAGGGTACAGTCAGATGAATGGGTGGGCTGAGGTGTTACGCTCTGGATTGGGTGCACACCCTGAGGGTGCATCCAGTGTGTTAATGCTGCTTTATTCAAGTCACTGCTTCCCAGGCTTAAAAGATAACCGCGTGAGTAGCATTACTTAAGCAAGAGGGCAAAGACTGAAAAAACAGTGTGATCTTTCTGCATGTTAAAGCAGGGCAGCATGCAAAAATAGGAACCCAAATATTTTGTCTTTCTCTCCTTGTCCCCATAAGTGAGTGAGAGAACATCCTGGGTGGAAGAGCAGGATTTAGCAGACGCTAATAGAGTCGGCAGGGTGCACGGCTGTGGGACCAACCAACCTAGTGGGAAACTGCAGAGGGAGGCATTCCTCAGTACCCAACAAAAGCTCTGAGCCTTGAAGGTCCTTCTTGTTGCATGGAGATGCAGGCTGTGAAAAAAAATCAACTCAGGCCTTCAAAACTATCAGTGAACTGAACTAGAGAGAGAACTAGAAAGTTTGATGCAGAGGAGCTGTGCTCCCTCTGTCCCACTCAGGGTCAACACTGCATCTGCCTCTGTGAACAGAACAGTCTGGGGGCTGTGTTCATGTATGTATCTTTGGCAAAAACAAAAACAACAGAAAAGGAACTATGTCTTAAGAAATGCAGGTACTTCGTGTGCAGCTTTGGGCTAAGTTCTCTGCTGATTTGTCCTCTGCCATGAAAATCCCTTCTCTGGACACAAAACTGAAGAGACAGCAATATGCCCAGATACACAGAAGAATCTCGATGTGCACCGTCTTGGACATTTTGGCCTTACTAATGCATGTCTCAGCCCGTTCTTCTAGATCCCTTCTTTGTTGTTAGGCTTTCAGAATCTTTTTTTCTTCAAAGCTAGTTCCTATATGGGGTTTTTAATGCCCCTTACTGAGACCAACCTGTTTCCCAGTATCATTTATCTGGGTTAGCAATTGTTATAATTGCTGCAAGGATGCTGTTTAGCAATGAAGGGGAGGCAGTGAAGTGACACTTGTTCTCCATGCCAGCCCTTCTCTTACACACAGAGGCTCACTTATAGTTCTGGGAGAGAAGGGGGAAAAACAGAATAATAGTGCTGTGATTTTTTTTGTTCAGCACATGCTGCTCACTCCTTGTTTTCTTTCTGATAACACCAAGGTATTTACGTGCAAACAAAAGACTCCTCTTGCCGAATCAGCCTCCTCCTCCTCCTCCTACCTGATTCCGTCAGCAGAGTTGCAAAAGCATGACTGTGACAGCACTAAATGAGTAAGGGTGAGGTTGGGCTGACAAAAGAAATCTCTTCACACACTGTGCACACCTCAGGGGTAGTGGGGGGAAGAGGAAATCTAGAAAAAGTTCAAAACGAGGCATCAACAAAACATCTTGTTAAAAATTAATCACGGTGTTTTCTTTTGAGAATTAATCTTCAACTGAAGTAGTGTTTCAGGACCTAGATTAACAAATGTGGTCAGAGCAGGGAAGAGACAATATTGTACAGGACCAACCTAACAGTTGCCCATTCCAGCTGCTTCAGAGGAGGGTATAAGAAAGAAATGCTATAATTTATTAAGGAATAAACCAGCCCACAAAGAAATTTTTCTCTGAATTTCCATTGTTTCGTTATCCAAACACCTGAATAACAAGGGCGTAAATCTGTTCTGAAAATGCATTCATATCCTCAGAAACTCTGCATGGTGTCAAACAGAGGACTGTGTTTTCATGAACATACAGTATTTGAGTCCATATGCTCTATGTTTATTATCTTCCAGAGTGGTGTGAGACATCTAGAGTCTGCATATTTTTTCAGGGCTTCATGGGAAAATTTTTGGCACCTTGCATTCCCTAATGTCATTTTGTGTGAAATTGCTGAAGACAACTTCTCCCCCCCCCCAAATTGACAATGTGCCCATGTCTGCATTTCTGTACCATGCTGTCAGTGCTAAGCCAGTTGACCCCAGTCATGTGAAAAAATCAAAATCATGTTAATAAGCAAAGCATTTCAGAAAAGTAGTTTTCCACTTGTGGCTTGTTAAGAAGAAAGGAAGGACCTGGAATGTCAACGTGCTTTGCGCTGACAACGTGTATCTATTAGTTTAGTAATTTCTGTAATGTAGGAATTCTAAAAACAGGCATGAAGGGGAAAGTTAGGGCAGCCTGAAAAGTTAGGTTAGAAGGTATCCTTTCTTCAAAACATAGTTCACTGTCTTTCCCTAATGTGCATGTTAGCTTTCTACTTTTGTACTTCTCAAGTCTTTCTTTCTATTCACCCCACTCTCTGCCATCTCCCTCTCACACACATGCACACTTTGATTCACAGCCTTAGAGGCTTATAAACTGTGCAGTCCTGTTGCAATCTGGATTTGACTCCTGTGCTCTAGTTACCAAGAAACTTCCCTTCCTCTGATCTAATACTGAACAGCATTTCCAAAAATTGCTGTTGCTGGTATGGTTGGCAAAAACAGCTTTCATGGGTACTTAATTTGTGACACAGTCGGCTTAACCAAAGAGAGGATATCCCAGGCAAGTGTTTCTTAGTAGGACAGAAGATACCGCATCAGGGATGGCCAAGTTCAGACAAGTCGAGGTGCATGACCAGTAGGTCCAAATGGTGGATTTTTAAAAAGATGTTCCATATTGTGCAAGTTGGTTGTGAATCAGTCTTCCCAGGAGAGCAGAAACTTGAGATGATTTGGAAGTTATGATACAAAAGAATGAAGCTAAACTGGTTTGGACTTTGTAAACCAAGCAAGTCTTGAAGCATTGGAAAAATAGAAGAGAAATTACTACTTTATAGAGACACCTGTGTTGATTTCCTGACTTCAACGTGATTGTGATTGTCTGAGTTTTTGTGAATAGAAGTGGTGTGTGAACAGATACACCTATAAATCTGGATTTCTGCAACAGATAAGATAGGTAATTTGACAAGTGTCCTTCACAGAGCTGACTGAAATTTGCCAAAATATGAGGGAGCACTACTATGAAAATTTTAATTAGACAAGTTGATGAAAAAGTATTTCAGCTACATTTTCACAATATCCACTTAGGAAAGAGTGTATGGGGATTCCAGTCGTTTCAGTTGGTTCCGAGGGGGACCAGCATTGTATGCACACCATCATGCTGTTCATTTTGCTTGTACCTTCAATCCCTTCCTTCTCCTGTCTGTTTATATTGTAATGTCCTCCAGGCAGGTACTCCTCCTTATTCAGTGTTTTATACTACCTGGCACAAGTGTCGGCCATGTAAAGAAGCCATTAGATGTTACTAAATATTTCTGACAGGTGATATCATTTGATTCTCTTTCACAATACTTAAACTAAGAAAACTAGGATCGCTACCCCGACCCCTTCAAAAGAGGGGGCACTGTTAGTGGGACTGAGAGAGGTAACTTTCTCACCCCTCCCTGCTGTCACAGCTCCACAGGCAATCCCACCTCAGCTCTGGGACTCCCAGCTGTAGCACACGATGCCCCTCTCAAGAGACAGAAGACCCCTTTCTCGCAGCACATCTGCAGTAGTTTGTTGGCGATAGCAAGCACAGGAATGGCCATCCTTCCTGTGGGAAAGGAAGGGTGGAAAGAAGGACAGCACAAGATAGCGTCACTGATGTCGAGGTCACTAGGTGTCTATAGTAGCACAATAGGTTTACAGAGTATTAAGAACTGTGAATCTGTGATGGTATCAATTACCCGTCATTACTAGGTATGCAGTCTCTCTCACACCACCTTTACCTTTGTAAGAAACCTGAAAAGCAAGATGAGACAGAACCTCCTTGTGAATTATCTCATCCATTTGTTTTAATTCAAAGCTTAATCCTCTACTGGAAATGTGTAGATAAATTATTTTCCTCTATTGACATTGCAATAATTTTTCCAGACCTGGAAGCAAGACTTTCTCGGTGACATCATCAAGATTAAACTCAAGTAATACAGCAAGCCCATGCATTTTTCAGTGACATGACATGTTCTGTAACAATACTAGCTGAAGCATTTCCTCCCTTCTCTGTCACCACATCCAGCTGTTATTCTTTATGCAATTTGCCACCTCCCTGCCAGTTGTGTTGACCTAACTGTTAGTGCAATTGTGCTCTTAATCAGCTCAGAAAGCTGATCTGGCAGAAACCAATGTACATATATACTTAAATACAGATTATCTCTGTCATCGAGATCACAGCATAGCTCCTCCACCAATTGCACTGGCACATTGAAGGGGTGGCCAGAAAACAATACTAAGTCAGCACTGCCACTGAACACTACATATTGTCCGAGCTGTGGCCTGAAAAGAGCTGGTTTGAAGGACAGTATAGTGATTGCAGACATCCCAGTACTGAGATAGAAATTATCATCTTTGTTCTGGCTCCTTCATACCAGACAGAATAACAGAAAGGGGTTCCAGTATACCCAATTCAGGAGGAAGGGTATTTCCCTCAAGCACAGGACTCCTGCAAAACACCTGTGAAGCTGGAGGGGTGAAACTGAAGTGCATATTTCTGAGATCTGAGGCTGTCGCAGAGAGCTAGCCATAGCTTACACAAGCGTGCATCTCCGCTGCAGTCAGAGGTGAGTCAGTGTCACAGCTGCCCAAGAATTTGCCGAAGCCATAATACCCACAGACCTCAGCATGAACTAGCTACTATTGGTGTCAGGCAGGCTGTGCTGGACATGCAGCATATGCTCAAGCCCTTGTTGTGGCTGGTACCTCAGGGAGCTCATTCAGAGGGCATCCCAGGGGTGACTGCAAATTCTGCAGCCGTGCCTCTGACTGCAGCATGCACATATCTTTGAGAGCACAGCACAGCATCCTAGCTCCAATCTGACAAGCTCCCAAACAGGGTCTTGCCTGCTGTCCCAATTAATAAGGTTGACTTCTGATTGCTCGGGCCATATTTTCAAGTGGCCCCAAATAGAAGTAATGCCTCAACTTCATAAGACTTGCACAGAAAGTGGAAGCCGGTTTGGGGGGGCCTAATATGAGAAGTTAGTGGGTGTGCTGACTCGCTTCAGAGCAAGCAGGAGTTAAACCCTGGAGAGGAAGCAATTCTCAAGCTGCAGCAAAGATAATCATGATAATTTATCATCTGATAATCAAAGAGCACACACTTAATTTGTTCTCATTATCAATGTATTTCAAGCACAAGTACCTTAGTACAAGAAGCCTTTCTGTGCACAGTTACAGTGGAAGCGTAGAGATAAAGGGCCCCATGCAAATGCAATGCAGGTACTTCTCGTGTATGGGTGATGTGTTGTAGTGTAGTTTGGGAGTCCATCTCAGTAGCCTCCTCATCCCCTTGGATGTGAAAAAGGACCCCCGGCATCTAGAGCTGTTGTTTTAAGCACTTGACCTTTCTCTAGGACAGCAGTGTCTTCTTGGAGAAATGACTGACAGTTTGTAAGAGCTGCAGGGATTTGGTTCATTAAGGAACCATTGAGAAATGAAGCTAAATCTGGAGTTTTTAACCATGTCAGAACTCTGGTTTGCAGCATCTTGGCAGTGGGAACTGTCTGCAGCATGCTAAGAGCAGGCTTTTACCTCCAAAGCCCAAGATGTCGTTCAAAACTGAGTACAGCGTGCAGTCTCCAGAGCTGTAATTTGCACCATTTCCCCCAGTTATTTAATATTTAATGTCACCTGAAGACAGGTCTTTGCATAAAGCACAGAAAAACTCGTATACTGGTGGACTGAAGCAGGCTTTTATAGCCCTCCTGGATTAGGAGTCTGAAAGGGAATGCCTGCATAAGCAAGAGACAGAGGTCCAAAAGTGAAATCAGTTAGAGTAGAAGTATGACATGCTTTTACCACATGCTGGTGGTAAAATTTTCTCTACACTCATTTGCTTAATGGTTATAGGAAAAGTAAGCCATGGTTCTGGCTGCACTGCCAAAATCTGCTTTTACAGTAGCAGCGCAAGTGCAGCTGCAGCTCGCAAGGCTTGGAGCCCCAATGCTGAGGAAGCCAACAGATGACATCTTGCTGTCACGGCGTAGACTGTTCTGTAGTGTGGCTGGCCTCACGTTCCCTGGAAACAGCCTGGAAAACATGCTCTTTGTGTACATGCTCCCCCCTCCCCAGCTCTCACAATCGCAGTTGAGTTAGGAAACAAAGTCCTAGCCAAAATTCCTCAAGGGAAAGGGACCCAACTTCTTCAGGATGTGAGCCTCTGAGAACAAAATCTCCTTGTGAGAAGAAAGCAGCTTCTTAATACAGGAGGATTACAATGTCTTGCTATGTTGTTGGTGGTGTTTTGTTGGCATGTGAAACTGAGATTTCAAAACTTTCCACTTGATTCAGCTGTACAAAAAGGACTTCTTGACCTCTCTCTTCCAAAACGGTAGAATCACCTCTAAGTTTGCAGCCACTGGAAGAGCAAGGTGACCTAGCTCATGATAGGTTAAAGTGATAAATTACTGAAAGAACCATCTTAATTTTAGCAGCTGCATTCATTGCAACTAGCAACTATTTCTTCAGTTTTTCACATCTTTCTGGAGTGTTGATCAGGTACCTAAAACCAGAGCTTTCAATTCCATCGCCAGCATTGCTGCTGCATACTCTAGGCATGGTAATAATCTCAGCACCCCTTTTCACTGTACAGCAATTAGGTAGCAGGCAAAAGACATAAGTAAAACCATATGTAGGTCAAGACTACCAAGATCAATTTATTTCTAATTACTTACAAATCTTCAACACCCCAGCCAGGGATCAAGGCCATATTGTGTTAAAAGACAAAACCAGCATGTATTGTCAGTTCATTCTAATACAGTTTTATTTTTTTTACCTTAAAATTATTGTTGCCAGGATGCACCGAGTAAGTGACACAAGAAGTAGGAAGGAAAAGTATCTGTTAAGGATGTAAGGATGCTCTGCATTTGTCCAGTTGTAAAGAGGAGCAGAATATAATTCCTGGATTCAATCCCTCCTATAACAGATTCAGTGTATGGGCAGGTGTCCAGTGACTTTGTGCCTCACATCTATAAAATAGATATAACAATCTAATCTGTCTGCAGTTGAAAGGCACAGTGTAGTGTAAATGTGCATGTATTACTAACGGTAGTATCAGCAGTGGCTGTATCCAATACAGGAGAACTGTAAAGAATGTTTGTTAGACCTGAATTTTGACCTGGATTAAGATAAATTGGTTTGAAACAATAAAGAGTTGCTGAGAAGAAAATTAAAGTTTTTATAATCTCCTTGACTTCTACTTGCAAAACTGCTTGCTTCTGGCAGCGTGGTCTTTTGAGCTAGCTAACACGTGCCATTGTCAGGGCTCGGCTAGTTTTGTTTAGGATATAGTTTTTGCACATACAAGGAAAAAAGCAACAGAAGACATTTCTTTCAGCTCCTTTTGGAAGGAAGCAGTAGGAAAGCAATGTCTGCTCCATGGAAAACGTCCAAAAAATTGGTTGAGAAGGAGTCAGGAGTGGATTAAGACTATAACTGGGAGCAGATCCAAACCAACATTTCCCCATCCCCCTGCCAGCTGCTTGTGTTGCACAAGCTCTTCTCGTAGGAATCCCATGGTCACCTGCCCTCTCTGCCTGTGGGCACAACGTGAGCAAAGAGAGGGGTTGTCTTGGATCCAAGCAAGTTCTTTCCTGAGTGTGGCAACCGTGGTAGTGGCTTGAATGGCTGTAGTCAGCCGAACGGCATTGTGCTGTCTGTGGCTCACTGACTCACTGTTATGCTCTGGCCTTCTCTGAATGTGGTGCCCAGATGCGAAAAGCCAGCATTCTCCCTGCCCTGGAAGGAGAGTTCTTGTCAGGCTTCTAGGAAGGCTTTGCAAACAACATGAAAGGAAACTGGAGCTGTTCTGTGCAGTTCTTGAAAGCTCTTGGACATGGCTCATGGAATGAGTGCCTAGAAAACAGGCTGGTCTTTTCATCACCTCTGCGGTTGCTCGCTTCTTTGGCTGGTAGCTTTTCCCTTCCAGAACTTCAAACCCTGGCCACTTCAGCATGTGTACCAGCACCATTTATCTAGACTGGTTTGCCCCATCCCGGGTGAATTCTCTTTTCAGGCTGCAAACTGCCTGTCAGCAGCAGGTAGACTGCTCCAGCATTATAACACTTTCTGTGACTGATACCAAAATGGGGCAGCTCATAGAAGAAAGAGGGCTACATCCTAAGGTCAGCTTTTTCTACAAGCTAAATGATGCAGGTGGAAACAGAAAGGAGAGAGGTGGCTGCTATGGGTCAAATACTGATTTCAGTTACAAGAAATGCAACACAACTGGCCACATTAAATGACTGGGGTTGCACATGAGGCTTTATTCTGACATCAGGTAGAACTCTAAGGACTTCAGGAATTGGTCTGCAGTGTTCAGGGACTTTTCTGACTGTCGTTGGGGCAAGGGGTCTTAGACGTAGCTGAGTAATTTTGTGTAAGAGAGTTACTTCATTTAGTAACCTGTATCTGCAAAGAAAAGGGTTTGGCCATAGAGTGAGAAAGAATATGTTCTTCATGTTGAATTCTGTAGAGTGTGGCCTTTCCTCCCTCCTTTCCCACTTACACAGACTTCAGATTTTGTAGGGTTTTTGTACCGGTGACTTCATCTGCCATCATTAATCAGCAAGCTATCTCAGCCCAGCAAACTAATTTAGAGTCCTGCTTGTGCATTTGATCAGCAAATGCAAACCATGTGTAATGTCAGCAGGTCAGGGGAGGTGATGGAACATGGGATTTTCACCTCAGTTCCAGAAAGGGCCATAGTTGCTTCCAGGAAGCTGAGCTTGGCACTGGGTGTGGGGAATTGAAAAGATTTATTTCCCTGTATGAGAGCTCAGAGCTTGATCATTCTAATCAAGCATTTTCCAATCAATATGTTTCTTATGGGCTTTCCAAAGGCTGCATTAGAAAAGCAATTTTATTTATTTTATGACCCTGGAGCCCTAAGGGATTTGGGTGTGTCAACTTTCCAGGGTCTCTGTACAGTGAGAAGAGAAGGGCTGGGTTGCAGGGCACCACGCTAGCAAAGTCAGCATGTGAGAAACCCAGCCCAGTGCTTCACTAGGTTTGTTTCTGTAGATGTCTGTATACACAGAGGCCCTAAAGCAAATACGGTGTACAAAGCATTACCTGCACTTGTGCTCTACCTCTAATACCCTGTTCAACAGGACAGCAGGAGACATGAGCCTATGCCTTTTATTTCAGATTACTACTGAAAAAGCTGTTTCACCCTCTGTTCCCAGCAGTGTGGGAAGCTTCCCAAAGCCTTGTCATTCTGATTACAGGCAGTTTCATACCTTTTTAAAGGACACGCAAGCCTCACTGGGGTCTCTCTTCCTGCCCATCACACAACTCCTCTGTTCCCTATCCAATCATTTTTTCCTTAACAAGACCTGCAAAGGTGCATTTTCGTCTGCTGCCATCCATTTCCCTTGTACCAGTTTGTACTCACCTCCCAAATAATTCTCTCTGAGGATTAGCCAGGATTAACCTTTTCCTCCTTTTCTACCTTTGCTTATCTCTGGGCCTCAAAACTGCAGAGCCAGCTTTCTACTGTAGGATGAGGCAATCCCAGTGGGCCAGCAGCAGTGAATGGCCACTGCTTCACCACTACCTGGGTTAAGTGGCATCTGCTGGAAAGAGAAAGTGGTCGGGCACATCACTCACACCAGACTTCCGTCCCCTACTTATAACATCAAGTGCACGGACCATACAGTGATACCACATTTATCCTGTGGTAGAGCTGCATCTTCCACACGTATGGCAACCCAAGAGCAGTCTCAGAAGGCACTTACTTAGACTGTCCATCTGCATGGGGATAGCTAAGCATGCCACAGCTCTCTGTCATCCATTCCTCTCCTCTGAGGAATTAGAAAGGCTTCCTGAGAAAGCAGGGTCCTTAATCTTCCTGCCTTTACCTTCCATAGCAGGGTAGTCCTCAAGGGCTGCTGAGCTCCCTGTGGGTGGGAGCCTGCCAGCGCTAGTAGCTATGGGGAAGGCACTTTCGGTAAGAGATCGGTGCAACAGCTCTAGCAGAGATAGCATAAAATTCCTGTCTCAGGAGCATCTCAGCACCCAGCTTTGGCTTTAATTGGAAACCCCTTCAGCGTGATGGGCACACTGCTGTTGAGCTCAGCACTGCAGCCCTTCTCGGGGAGCAGCACGTCGCAGTTTGTGCTGTCAGGTTGGAGCACGGTATCAGAACAGGGCCCTTGGTCTGCATCAACAATCAATACCTCTGAACAGGGAACCAGAGAGCAGCAGAGACAGCACTGCGGGAGTATTGAACCGTAGTCATTTGAAGCAGCTGCGAAGCATTTTGCACTTTTGAAGCATTTCAGATGTTAACTGGCCAAGCCCCATGACACCTTTTTGCATTTTGGTAGTCTAGCTTTCCAAACAAAGAAGTGAGACAGAAGGAGGTGAATTTTAAAAAGTTGCTCTGGCAGAGCCTGGAAGAAGGATTTTAATCTAATCCCGTGTTTTTCCTCCAGACCATGTTGCCTTTACAAAGAAATCAAGAGAAAAACACCTCCTCATGCTCCTCTCCTGCTTGATATACACCATCATATGCAGAACCACATATTATGCTTTATGGGTAACATGGAAGAATTTTGTTAATTAATAACAAAAAAGAGAGCTTCAGTTCTTAAAGAGCTAGTTGATAGCAGTCACTCAGAAGTCTTCTGAGCTTCTACAGCATCATTTTCCCACTAAAGGCTCAAGTACTGTCCTATAGTCAGAACTGGCCTGCCTCATGCTGCCAGTGATGATGCATCTGTCCCTGGGTGTTTGGAAACCAGTTGCTGATTTGCATGAGCTGGCCCCTTTGCTGTTTGCCCGACTGCACTAAGTAGTTTTCGGCGTGGGAGTGAGAACAATTCTGTCTGCCTGCAGAAAGCAGGGATAAATGAGAAGTCTGTCTTTACCCCCTTCTCGCCTCGTCATCCTGCCTGCCAGGCAGCCAGGCGTAAGGATGGAGTGCCCAGCTGAAGTGGAACAAAAAGTTAGACGAAACTTACTGTGAATGCTGTTTTCGTCATGCATGCTGTCATGTGGCTGCATCCTCATATTGAAACTAAAATGGAACAGCAGCTCTCAGTGGTACTGCACATTACACTTTGCATTGGATTTGTGTCTCCAGATTGTTCCAAAATGAGTCAAGGTGAAAACAGCCTACGGTACATTATACTTCACGTTTTAGATGTAGCTGTTACATACACCATACATAGCAACTCATACTGTAAAATGCATACCCTGTCTTCCAAAGCAAAGAAGGAGATACTGAACATGAGTGCTTTGCAAGATTCAAGGTTGGCTACAATCTTTTCAAAAAACAAAGTTGTAACCCTACCAGAAGTTTGTGGTCAGATGCAAATATTGCTGGCTGTGTAGTTTTATGTGCAGAAGGTTATATACTAGGTGAGCAGAGCACTCTTTTTCCAACCTCAAAGCCTGACCGTGCTTAAATTTCCTGAGGGGCTCACTGTCAAAAAAGGAGCAAACTCTTTAGAGACCATCAGCTTAAACTCCTCTTCAACAGACCAATGCATTCTGCTGCGTGTGTGCGCACATGTGTGTAGGTGTGTAAGTGCCTGAACATACGTAAACAATTTTACTGGCTGCTTGAAGGTGTAAATTACCCCGTCGGTCTCTTTTCATTGTACTTGTTTTTGCTGTGCAAGAATAGAAAGGAACAGGAGTGGATTTCTTCTGCAGTCCAGATGGTTATCAGCTTGTGCCCTGGAGCATGAGAATTGATCACTCTCACCATTTATAAGGTAGCTAGTGTAACAGGTGTTAGAAACAGGACGTCAGGTGAGGAGTAAGCAACAGAAGTAGATAATCTATTAAGGCACCAGTGCACGAGCCTGCAGCATTAGACAGGTGAGCACGAATTTTGCTCCCTGTTTAATGCATTTGAAGCTGTCAGATTATAAACATGTCTATAAATTATTGTATTTTACTCTGCTGGAGGTGGTGTTTGGAAGCTGACAGAAGACAGACTAGAGAATACACTGGTTCTCACAGAGCCGGAGTCTGATGGTTTACATGGCTTTGTCTAACCTGCTTTCAGCTATTGAGTTCAAGAAGTTTTTGTTGTTGTTTATTTTTACATTACACAGACAGAGAGACCAAGGTTGGGAATGCTTGCCAGATTTCAGCCAGCAGAGCAATGGCAGGGATGGGAGCAGAGCCAGGTCCGACTCCCAGGTCAAAATTCACCCTCTGAAGTCCGTGGCGACGCTGGCCACCGAGAGGGCAGACTGGGAGAAAGGCAGCATCCCCTGTGCCTGATCCACACCTACTGAAAGCAGCAAAGCCTTCCCACTGATTTCAACAGTCGGTTCAGCAGGCAAAACTCTGTCTTCATTTTGTAACACAGCACTGATTTTCCTCACTTTATTCTGCTTGGTAAATATCTTTGTTAGTTGAAGACAATGCTGTTAGCTTTCACAGAGAATAGAACTGGAGAGATAAAAAGAGCCCATTTTCCTCCACCGTGGACACAACAATAAAAGAGAAGATGGAGAGGGGAAAATAAGAAACAGCATCCAAAAAAGAAAAATTGTATAAGCGGGATTAGTTTTTCTTTCATGGAGGGTATAGGAAAGCATTTTCAGGACCTCCTGATAGCTATGTATGTTGTGCTGTAAAATCCCTTCAGCTGCAAAGCCAACACTCTCATGCCCTTGTTTTCACAAAACCAACTGCTTCTTTTTAAGAAAGGGCAAAGAAGGTGGGATACAAATTTAGTAAATTCTGTACTGCACATGAAAGAATTATTTTTTGAATGGCAGTTTCTGAAGGACTTTTGGCAACACCGGTCTGCACCCCCAGAAAAGGCTCCTGTGACTGAACTGGTTCAGCCTCACAAAGCAAATGGGCATGCAGTGGAGGCAGGCAACTAAAGCGGGTTTTTTTGAGAAACTAACTTCCCAGGAAAGCAGCAGGGCAGGGAGGGAGGGAAATGAGAGAAGAGGCAATCCATCTAGGGAAAAGCAGTTAACTTATTTTATGGCACTTCGTATCTTCCAAACCCAATGTAAGGATTTAATTATGATATTGCCCCATGGGTGGAGAGATGTGGCGCGTCCACCCACTCATTTTAGCAATAGCCAAACTGAATTAGAAAGGCTGCTTGCTGATTCTCAGTAACTAGAAGCCAAGTGGTCCTAGATCATACTACTTCAGGGCTTTTCTCACAAGCTTTGGAGATGCTGCTAAAACCCAGCAGAGACCTGATTTGCAGTGTGAAGCACTGGGTCTGTTTCAGAGTTGCCAGCACAGCAGACGTGACTTGTCCCAGTCTGTGTACCTTATTTGGCTGTTTTGGGTCTAGCACCAATCAATTTAAACCTCTCTTTAGACATGGTACTTTTGTATTAGGTGAATGGGATGCAAAAATACACTGTCACCAGGACATGGGAAATGATGATCTATGCTTGTACAGGGAGTGATTTATTTATTATGTTGTTAGCTATAGGGGAGCATGCACATCATGTGAAGTTATGATATAGCTCTGCCTGTGTCGGCCTGATTTTCCCAATGATGTTTTTTTTTTTGTTTCGTGCCTCATCTTGTGAAGTGCACATCAGAAGTCCAGTTAGATTTCCACATGATAGTGCTCCTTTGGGCAACTTACTACTTGCATGGCGTGGCAAAGGGAGAGGCAAAAGAAACCATGCTTCAGCATTTCAAGCGCTCCACAGATGGTCTTTTAAACCCTTTCATAAGTTGTGGTCTGGCTGCATCATATCTGAATTCTTTCTCTTTTAGCTGCAGTCAATGTGCATGCTGCCCAGCAGCAGCCTGGGGTCTGGAGTGTGTTTTCTGCAGGAATAAGCCCATATTCAGCAAAAGATGAACCTCAGTCTGGCATTTTAGATGGTGGTTTGCATGTCTCTGAGCAGATCTACCCTTTACCCTAGTCTCTTCAAAAAGAAAGGCCCTACGGAAAACTCTGACCCCAGTAATCAGACCCTAATTCAATAGGGGGAAGAGAATTTAAGTACTTCATAAATAAATAAAAGCTACTTCTTGTTTCTGTGTGGTACATAATACAGTGCTACAGGGGCAGTTGAAAGCCAATGGAAATGCTTGTTGCTGCCATGCAGATGTCCCTTCCTTAGGTCAGCTCTGACCCTTTCTTAGGCTCGATCTCAATTCCTTTTCTGACTGAGATTCAGTTCTGTATGCAGCTGTGGCTCTGGGACTTTCCAAAGCCGCTGTCTGGGAATCTGGCATAGCAGCAGAATGCAATTCACTGCATGTGACCTCTTGCTAAAACAGAAAAAAGGGTTGCCTATCTGTTAAAGAAGTAAAAACCAAAACAAAACAGAGCGGTACAACTCTCCCAGGTTTCTTTTAGTGCTTGGTAGGAGGAGGGTAATCAGATCTCAGAGAATGGTGTGCCAGGAAGGAAATTTCTTCCCATGTGCAGCATACAATCAACCAGGTGCAATATGAGGAAGGGAGGTTCGTCTTCCTCTGAAGCATAAGGTATTAGCTCCTGCCAGAGGCTGTGTACCAGAGATCTGATCAGATACGGCAAATTTTATGTTCCTATGCACAGTGTGAAGCTTTCATTTCTACGCAACACATTGTAGCAAGTCAAACAATGAGTCATCTCACAAGGGGGAAAAGGAAAGAAAGCTTTTATCTCCCAGTGGATTGGAGATAATCTCTCTACCTGGGTATAAACAGCTCTTCACTGTGCTGCCTTCTCTCCAGGGGAAGGAAGCTATTTTAAATTTGTCTGTAAAATAGACATTGAATTGTCACATCTCCCAAGCCTCTCTGCCTGGGCGCAATAAAGGTAGCAGGCAAAAGATCTTTGACTTTCATGGTAACTTGGTTGGGCCCCTGTGAGTAAACACAGTAGTCTAGGCTGTATGTGCTGTACGAGCTGGCTGGGAGAAAGCGAGTGCCAGATTCTCCTTGGAGCCCTGGAAAATCTGTGCCCAAACTGAACATACCTGCTATTTTACTATAAAATAGCATACCACCCTTATATGGACAGAGTTACATTGGTAGTATTTTGTTGCTATACAGGAAACACAAGCTAGAGCAGTGCTAAAGGTGCCATAGCCTCAGCACTTATTTTCCTCTCCAGTGTGGGAATAGCATCTGCTAGTGTAAGGGCATCTGCAGGAGGGGTGGGCTAGTCTGAATACACCTTTCTCAACCATACCCGCACTGATAACCACTTACAGACCCACTGTTACAGAGGCTGTGTGAAGCAGCCCTTCTTTACAGACCCCAGCCACCTAGAGGGAAGTATGGCCATAGCTCTCTTGCATCTGACTACTTTTCATTATTCTTGATTAATGACTTTACAAGCGGCATGAAGAGAGAACACACCTCTCTTCTATGAAAGGATACACACCAAGGTTAGATGGGGCCAAGAACTTTGCCTCCTGCCTCAGAAGGAGCAGCTGGAGGAAAATCCCATTTCACAGTGGAAACGTGGAATGAAATAATGTCCTAGAAGCTTTTTTCAGGATGCTGAGGCAGTTCTTGTTTCTCAACATGTCACAGATAAACCAAGGTGCCTGAATTAATGAAGTATTTCACAGTCCAGTGCTTAGAGTAATTCTACGTCAACGTGACATTCCTCTCCTACACCTTCCCCTGAGACTTTGCACATTATGGTGTGGGGAGAAAGGGGGATTCACTGATGTTTGCCTATATTCTCATGCCTTGTCTCAATTTGGTAACATAATCATGGTCTTTTCCTGCCACAGGTTTGCAGCCCGTTTACTGGAGCAGGGATGATGTGGCACAGTGGCTCAGGTGGGCGGAGAAGGAGTTTTCCTTGAGGCCAATCGAGAGCAACACTTTTGAGATGAACGGCAAGGCTCTGCTGCTCCTGACCAAAGAGGACTTTCGATACAGGTCTCCTCATTCAGGTGAGGATTACATACAAAAGCTGTGATTTAAAAGAGAGAGGAAGCTGCAACAAAATCTGGAGGGGGTCAGAGGAGGAAACAGTCACGTTTGTTGGGGTGGAGTGGGCAAGGGGAGGAGAGGGAGGAAAGAGGCACTTCTATGAGGCAAGGACAAAAAGGACAAGGAGGGAATTAAATTCTCATACACCTGAGTTGTAGGCAAATTTGAATGCAAATCCAAACTCAGACATCCAGCCTGTTTCTAGTTAAAACTCACTGCAGAACTCCCAGAAAGCAAGCTTCTCTGGCAGCACTTTGTGACTTCCAGCTCTTCCCTGTAAAGACTTATCTTTTCATAGACCCAACTACAGCAGCAAGTTAATCAAGTGCTCCAGCCTCTCAAGAAGCCCATATTAGCATTCTGCCTCACAGTTGGCTTGGCTGATGTGCCGCTAAAAGTGACTGCAAAACTCCTCCCTGGGGGACCTTTCCTCTGTTTAACAGCCCCTGTGGGTTTTGCTTCACTTTACCATATTCTGTCACGTGCTGGAGTCCAGCCCAAGGCGCAGCACAGACAGGTGTGTGAATCAGTCTGCCTATTGCTCAAATTATGTCTTCATTTATTCACAAAGAAGATTTAGAAATGTGTATGTTACCTGCCTGTATTTATATCCCCTGCGGTCTGTCTGCTCCAGTTTTACAGTCAGAGTAAGCCTCTGCCCTCCTTTGTCAGGGATGTTTAACTAAATATGAGTTATTGGTTCTAAATAAGAGCTGTGAGCTTTTCTTTTGTGACCATACAAGGTACTCCTGTTAAATATAAAGGCTCGTAATTCGATCAGCATAGGTGATCAAAGAGTTTGGACCAAGTGGTGACAGAATTGCTGTGAGGAGGAGTCTTCCAGTGCAGGGCTCACTAGGTGCAGAAGTACAGCTGGTGCTGCTTGGATCCAGCTGGTAAACAAGCCGTGGCACTAATTCTGCATCAAGCTGCTTGGTGACTCCCTTGACTGCGCCCCCACAACCATCCTCCTGCAGAATCTGCCGCACAAACTGTGGCTTATGTTTAGTGTATACGAACTTTTTTAAGCATGTGCTTCAAATCCAGGACTAATTTTGTATGGAAGGAGATGCCAAATATTAATGTCTATTGCCAGTGTAATACAGCAGTGAAAACTGATGCCTAGAAATGTCTTTTTTTAAATTCTGGTACATCACTTTGAATCATTTCATTAAAAAATTAGCCCTGCTTAAGGCAAAAGGAGTATTGAAAGTGGGGATGTGGGCAAGGACTGTAAGGGACACCTTTGTGTATCTTGTCTGCAACTCCCTTATCATCCCGATGCCTTGCTGCCTACAGGTTATGCTCCTGCTCTTCCCCTTGTGTGCTGTGAGGGCACTTGAAGTGAGTAGGATTAAAATGTTTGTAGGCTGGAGATAGAGCATTCCCAGAGACCAAGCCTCTGGCTTGCAAATCCTCGCTTTATGCAGAAGGTTAAGCTCTTATTTACCTAAATTCGGAATGAAATAACAAAACTAAAGGCCTCCTCCCTTGCTTTTTCTCTTCTCCTTCTCTCCAGGTATTCCCCACTGATAATAAACCTTTTAAAGCATATCTGAGTCAGTCCCTAAAAATTTAAATGACTGTAGGTAAAGGGACATTACCTCAACATTTCCCAGAAATTAACTATACATGAAATTTAAGAACTATGAAATAATGTTTGCCATAGAGGCATTAAGTTTTTCAAGAGTGTAGGTACGTAAAAGCTGTATCCTTTCCCCTCATGGCTAAACCAGGAGAACCACCTCCACTCCCCCCAGCAGTCCTACCAATAAAGTGAGCTCACAGCCCCCCAGCTATTCTCCTATTTAGGGCTGGCCAGGGAAGGGAAGCAGCAGAGGAGGGAGAGAGTGAAAAACGCTTTTCACCTTCTTAACTAGCATTACTGCATCTGGATGGTGCAGTAGCATAACTGTTTTGTTAGGTAAAAAAAAGACAGCCAGCTTTATGGACGTTTTCGCTAGTCTGTCAGGCCAAATCAAAAGAGGTACAAATTTGCTACCTTATTGCTTGGAGTGTTACAGCAGTAGTTATGATTATGCCACTATTGCATTCAAAGATGCAAATTATGTGGTAAAATCACTTTTTAGCCTTTCGTGTACTAAACATGGAAAAGGTAACTGGGTTCTCGAGGCTTTGTTTTTAATTAGATTTTCAGGTATTGCAATCACCTTTTAAAAATGCCCTAAAGTCACTGCTGAGACAGTAAAAGCAGCCAAGATGCTAAAAATAAAGGAAGCTGAACTATGGAAAGCAGGATGGCTTTAACCATTTCACGCTAAGACACTAAACTTGCCCACAAATAGAGCATTGGCAGTTTATAGAGACAAGGGACAAATGGCGCATAGTTTATAATCTCATAGAAACAACTACTAAAAAAAAAACCGCCACACTTGAGAAAACTCTCCCAGAAAATCCAAGGTTTCCTAAGTGAAACTTCACTAAGTTCCTTTTCAGATAATATGTTATTGCTGCAACCTGTTCCTCTGTAATATGAGCAGTGACAAACAGAAGAGAGCAAGCAGAATTAAAAGTCGAGAGACTTCCTACCCTGTGTTGTACATTTTCACTTTGAAATGTGCAACCAGTCACATCAGACAAAATGTATAAGTACTTAGGTGTTTCATGTAGATGTTGTTGGAGGAAGGGCATCAGTACAAGATGTAATACATAAAAAGACACAAAATAAGCAGTTAGTCCATTGGTCTCCTAGATATTGTGGTGATATGTTCCACTGAGGAAAGATAACAATTCTAGTGCCAAGGAATGGGGGGGAACGGAGGGAGGGAGGCGAGGAACAGCCTGCCTGCACCCCAAAAAGAAACAAGTATCTGGATCAATTAATGCAAGAACATGTCAGTTTGGTGCAATGCAATTCTCTGCAGACATTTCTCTGGAAGAGTAGTACAATGGCAGCTAACAGACTATATTAGCCCATACGGAGCACCAAGTCCGCTGCATTTTGTTCCTTAGTCTGCATCATATCCATGGTCTAATATTGCCTGTTGCAGTAAGCTCCATACAGATTCTAGCAGCTAGAAATAACTAGCTTTGGGATCCCATTTGGGCTTTGCAGGAAGTCCAACCCATGATGCCAAGAGTGACATACAGAAGTTCCTAAGGCACGTATAGCACTTGAGTGTCTCCAGGAGTTGTCACCACAGCAAGGGTGTTCAGGATAGTTAAATCTCTCAATTCTTTTCAAGTCTTTGAGTCCATCCCAAAGTAAATTCTCAAAGTGAGAGTTCTTCCTCCTGTGGATTTCCTCGAATGGAGTATCTGAGTAGCACACTGCCTCTGGCCTTGAGCCACTAGTGTTGTATGGAGAGGCTTTACAGCATCTTCTGTCTCCTCCCCCCATAAAGCCTAAATTGTTCAGTAATTAAAGAAGACCACCATCTTTGCTCTCAGCAGCTCACTGCATAAATCATGGGTTCTACATTTAAGAATTCTGTGTCCTAAGGTGTCTTTCTAAAAAACTGAGACTGTGATGAGAGAAGGTGGGACACTGAACTAACTATTGCTTGTAAAGGTTTGGAGCTCTTGGATGGGCAGTCATGTAGCCTGAAAAAACCTCTGTATTGGGGTAATAAAAGCCATGTCCTGTCATTCTTCCATTTTTCCACAGTCACACACAGAGGTGTGATGTGCAGCTTTTCTTTTTCGTTTTTCCTTTCAGGGAAGAACCTTGCAAAACAGTGAAATGCAGGATTTTACTGCAAGCATTTTTGGGTCTGAAAATAGCACCCAGGAGCCATGAATTCATGCATCAGATGGCTAAATGAGTCTTCTCAGCAGTATGTACGTTCTCATTTCCTTTTTCCTGCTGTTTGTCTTTCAGGTGATGTTTTGTATGAACTCCTTCAGCATATCCTGAAGCAAAGGAAGGCTCGTATGCTCTTCACACCTTTCTTCCACCCTGGGAACTCTATCCATGCTCAGCCAGAGGTCATATTACACCAGAATCATGATGAAGGTAACTCTGTCTCATTCTTATGGTAGTTGCCATTATAGAGGTGAGTAGGGTAAGGCTGTAAGGAATTATGTCATTTTCTTGCTCCAAAGTTCTTTAAATAAAGCTATTCTCCTCCCTTTGTCTCCATAGCTTTAGAATAATCAACTGGTCTAGGGAGTCAACTGTCCATTCTCCATTTATCTTCTATTATTTTGTCCTGTTTCCAAAGCCTGCTTAAAAGCTATGCCAGATGCAGATTAAAAAAATACCAGACAGTTTTATTGACCCCATTGATTCATTTTTCCTCACTCCCAATTAGGTAGACAAAGATGCTTCATGGACTTTTAGTATCCTGGAGATGCAACTAGATGCAGTTGTTTGCAGAGCAAGGGAGAAGGCAGCCTTAGAGAGGAACATCTAACTCAAAATCACTTCAACTGGCAATCTGTCACCGCCTCATGCCAAAGTTCCTAGCACTGAGCCCATCTTGTTGCTCAGCTTTTGATCTGATTGAACAATTCACGTTGAGAGAAGGTTTTTTCTCCAGGTTTTCTCTCATTTTTACTATCAGAATTACTTGCTTAGGTTATTGGTTAGCTTTCTAGTACTGTCCACACATACCATGCCTGGCAGAGGTGGTGAAGAAAGAATAGATATGTTTGTAGAATTGCAGATTTGGGCTTCTTCTACTCATTGTTAGTACAGATCAAAATGTAAGTGTGCTTCCTTCAATGGAAAATTGAGGTTTTATTTTCTTTAAAAATATATACACTAAAAAACTTCTTGGTTTTCTCCAATAACAGGAAAATATAAAGCCTAAGCCTTTTAAAAGGTCCTTTCCACAAAAGCATCAGGCAGAATTCACTTTTTCAATTAAAAAAAAAAATCTAGGAAAAAGTAGTGTTATTCCTTTTTTAAGTAAAGAGGAGAAGAGAACAGAAGTGAGTTAGGATATCGCCCTAGTCTCTGCTAACTGGAGAAAACATGCACAAATTATTTCAAGATTTAGCGTGGGATTGCAAGAGAAGATTCAGGGGTAGTGTCAGACCTGTACAAGTTGCCCATGGCCAGCCTGAGCAAGCCAGAATCAAATGGCACCAGCAAAACTCTAAGACTAAGCCAAGAACAGCACAGCAGCAGGTGGGATAAGGACACTCCAAAGTGTTCCCACACAGCTGTGTAAATATTTCAGATTAGAAGAGGGTGCTACAGGTCAGGATGAGGTTGAATTGGCAGAGTTGTGCAAGAGACAGTTACCTAGTATATTAAGATAGACACTTTCCAGAGACCATTATAAAAATCTCCATTTTTTTCCTGAAGCTTGGCATTCACCCACAAGTGTTCCCTTTCTAAATTTCAAACATAAATACTAGCTGCCCTCTCAGACACCCCTACATTAAAGATATGGAGCAACTTTCACTCTAGAGAGGATTTCACAGGGATGTTGAGTTGGCCTTTCATGTGCGTCACTTAAAACGTAAGTCCTTTGCAATCTAGTCCAACTTCTGTCAGAGGACAGGATGATTAAGAAACAACTTTGATTTCTGCCTCACAGTATTCTGGCTGCTAATAGTACCACTGTATTTGCTTAGAGAACTCTGTGCTATTACTTAAAACTTTTCTTTGTAATGACAAAAATTAGTTCTTGTTTTGAGAGAACTCAAGTTTGAGTTCTTGCTGTGAGAAGAACTTCAAAACAAGCAAAAGCAATCAGAAAATCTCTATGACAAGAATTTATAGGCAGGTGAACTTATTTATTTATGTATTTTGACATTCCTTCTTTCTTCTTCCTGTTTCACAACGTCACTTGGGAGAAACTAGCACAATTAACTTTACCATTTTCCCTCAGCAGGATGCAACTTAGAAAAAAAGGGGAATGAATGTGAGAAGCAGAACGTAACCCTGCCTAACTCACAAACTGTAACAGAGAGGTCAAGTGTAACTTCGGCACAACTTCAAGTGGTTAAACTTCATAAGTGATGGATCTTTTTTAGAATCGCTTCTTACCCAGTGATCTTTTTCCATTTTCTTCTACTGGCTCTTTTGCCCATTTTCTAATAGATCATATACTTTTGATCCTGCTTCTAAATGCTTTCATTTTAAGTCAGTTAATCCAGAATCAGATGAGACCAACATTTACATCTAGTGGCTTTTTACTAGCTTAAGCAAAGTGGGTTTGACTGTTTGAAATCAGTTGACAGTGGTTCAGGATATCTCCAAGATGCATTGGCACTGGCTTGGAATCTGTCCTGTGGGCGTTGGTCTCTGTCCCTGTAGAGGGATGAGCAATGGAAAGTGAATTACCTACATCTCTAGTGGTCCTTCTGACTCAGCACTGAGTCATTTGATGGGATGCCATACAGGAAGCTTACACTGTCATTCCCTGCACTTCTTTTATGGGTAAGCAAAGAGTGCCGGTCTTTGGGATTGTCATGCCAGCAATTGCTCACTCCCAGAGTGAGTGCAGCCCCACCCATGCCTGTATGGATCAGATAGGTCAGCAATTTTCCTGGGAGCTGAATTTCGTTTCACAGCTTTGCCTTCAAGAAAAGTGTGTTGGTCACTCAGAATGAAGAGCCAGACTAATGAGTGAATCTATTCCTGCAGGAAATGATATACCATATGTGCTCAACTTACAGTCATCAGATGTGCCAAGGAATGAATGTGATGAGGATTTTATTCTGTTCAGGGTCATTCGTGGCAGTGGAACTTCTTGGAGCTGAGTTTGAATTGTTTTATGGTAAACAGCAACTTCAGCCATGAGGGGATTCTTTAGTTAAGTATTTAAAGAGAAAGATCTTGGAGGAAAGTGAACACTAGTGTGTATCCATTCGTGGTTTTTCCTCTTGGTGCTTTTTAAAAGAGTTCCTTGATCCCTACCTTCTCTCTACCCTGTCCTGGTTCAGGATCACCATGGTCTGGGAGCAGACAGATAGGTCTGCTTCTGTTTGGAGCTTGTCAGAGCCAACTAATGTTTGCAGAGAGCTTGGTGGAAAGCACAGCAAGGTATTCCTTTCTGCTTTCAAGATAGCTGCTCCCCACAGCCAAGGCACTTTAAATAAGTAGGGCAAACAATACAATATTCTGGTCTATATTTACAGGCCAAGAATGAGCACAGTGCTTTTGAGGGTACAGCGAGGGGCGTGGATGATCTGTAGAAGATAGGACGCTGAGTAAAATTGGGGGATTGGTTTTCTTTCTGTTGTGGCAAAGAAAGGAGACTTTAAGAAAAGACAGCCACAGAGGTAGGTACAGTTGTAAATTAATTCCTTTGATCTTCGCATCATTTGGGCTACCCCACATTAGCTGGCCACATAGTATTTAAACCTGTTTGGATTTAAACAAGAACAATATATAGCTCTGGAGTTTCATGTCCTCCAGCTGTTTCATTGTGAGTACCTTAAATAGCTCTACAAATGCATTTTTTTTGTCTGGGACCACAAGTGTGTGAAACAAGTGTTCTGGAGCCATGTAGTTTCTGCCTAAAATTTCAGGTTTTCCTGTAGACTTCAGCATCCTTGTATAGATGAACAGCCCATTGAGTAGGCAAAAGGCTTGATGCTATGTCACTGCCTGGCACTACATTTTCTCAGGACTAGAGCTTTTCCTGTTCAGGCCTTTCCCTGGGTAAGTGCTGATCCCGCTCCTGATGCCTGTCTGGGTTCCAAGGCAACGGGAGCCCCTGAGTCTTCACCTCAACAGGGTCTTCAACAAGTATTGCTGCCTTGACAAGAGAGCAAGAGAATCATTAAAGAGGATCAGAGCAAATGGAGTGAACAAACAAGCAGCCACAAATAGGCAGCTACTTGTTTCAGTTGTTGACAGGAACCCAGCAGTTTCCCTCTCCTATCATCGAAGGCTTTCAACAAACAGCACTGAAATTTGATCTTTGTTTTTCAGATAAAAACCTGTTAGTCACTGTGCTCTGGTGGTATTTTCCTCTTTGTCAGTAATCTCCTAAGTCAAAATTGATGGCCTTAGCTAAGCTGAAAGTTTGCACTGTTTATGTCAAGCATTTCATTTTGCGAGAGGATTGTTTATACGTAAAGACATTGACCTAGAGCCATGATTGGTCTCCCCCCTACTGTTAAGGATCACAGCTGGGGAAGTATGCTCATGCAAAAGTGATGTTAGAAGTCCTCCTGCTAAAGAAATGTAACTGCTTATATGGGACAACCCATCAGTAGAGAGCACACACCAAATAAAAGAAGGTAAAAATATTCTTTTGAAGATGTTACATGCTCTTAAAATCAAGGCAGGGGATAAAATTTAGCTAGTGTTTCACAAGGAGCTTCCTACCAGTGGTTTTTTTTTTTTTTTTTTAGAAAACCCAGTCCGTATTTCAGACTAAGATATTCTCTACCTTGATCCAAGCCTCTACCATCTAAAACTTACTACCCAATATTTTCCTGGAGACATTTTCCCTTTTTATCTCTGTCCTCTACCTTACAGTAGAGGTACAATAACAGGAACCACATGTAGAGACATGGATGGCAGAAGATAAGTTTCAAAGCATTTGCACAGAAGCACGGTACAGCTGAATCAGATCTTACTTTCTTCACGTGTGTTCCAGTCAGCTTCTCAAAATGGGATTTCTCTTAACACGTTTCCCCAGGAACTACCGTTACATGAGACTGTTTTCACGGTACTGATTTTATTCTGTGTAGTAATAACTATCTGCATTTATATGATGTTTTTCTGGGCATCTATAGGTCACACAAATAAAAACATTTCCAAGCTGACAGCAGTACCCAGTAAGCCCAACTAGCAGTTTGACAGTTAGATCCTACACCTTGATCACAATATAGACAATCTGTATTTTTTGGTTTTTTTCTCCACAGATAACTTTGTCCAGAGACCTTCAAGACCATCCACAGAAACAGTCCACCACAACCCCCCAACCATTGAACTGTTGCACCGTTCTAGATCACCCATCACCAACAACCACCGTCCATCACCAGATCCTGATCAGCGGCCACTGAAGTCCCCTATGGACAACACTATCCGTCGCCTCTCCCCAGCCGACAGGGTGCCGGGGACAAGGCATCAGCAAGAGAACAACCACCAGGAGCCCTATCCTCTCTCAGTGTCCCCAATAGAAAACAACCACTGCCCACCTCCTTCTGAGGTGCTCCAGAAGCCCTCCAGCCCTCGCCAGGAGAACACCAGGGTCATCCAGCTGATGCCCAGCCCTATCATGCATCCTTTGATACTGAACCCCAGGCACTCCGATTTCAAACCACCAAGGTTGTCTGAGGATGGGCTGCACAGGGAGGTAAAGCCAATCAACCTGTCCCACCGAGAAGAATTAGCTTATATGAACCACATCATGGTGTCTGTATCCCCTCCTGAGGACCATGCAATGCCAATTGGAAGAATAGCAGGTAAGTGACATTCTCTAGGCTACACCAAAGTTGACGCTCTTCATTCATAACTAACCATGCTGTGTATAAGAGCTTCTCATTTCCTTTTGCTACTCTGTGACCTCAGGAGTTTACTGGCATTCTGCAGGTTTCACCGCATCTGTGGTTTACACAGTTAAATATGATTAAACCAGTTTCATGGCAGGTAGGCAAAGGTGCAGAGTGACTTGCTTGTGACCACAGAATGCGTTATTGGTATTGAAACATTTGCAGCGTGACACTCACTGCCTCTCTATCCACTAGCAATCCATTTGTTTCCCAAGATACCTATCTCCAAAGCCTTGTCCTGCAAAGAGGTAATTTTCCAAGAGTTGCATTCACATTAGTGTCCAGTCCTATGGAAAGGAAAAAACCCTCTGTCAGTTGCCTTTGAGGTAATGCAGTGTCAAGCCCGCTGTTATGGAGATGGCGGGACTAATGAAGTATCACCTCAGAGTCCTACTTCGTAGGCTTTCCTGTGCTTCTCACACTAGGATTGTCCCTTTTTACAGAAACAAGATTGCCTTTGTCCCACACAAACCACAGGCATTGTCTCACTTTTGTTATCGTAAATAACTGACATCACAACAGCTGAATCAGGAAGCTGAGGTTACAGAAAATGTTTTTTGTACTTGAAAGGGAACTGTAAATAGATAGGGAGAGGGGGAAGGGGAATCCAACCACTTCAGAAATATGCTGAATGCCCCAGTAACCAATTTCTTTTGAGACATGTAAATACACACCACACCCAAAAACATTCCATGCATTTATATCAGCAGCAAGCTAACGTGATACTCAGCTCCTGTGGGGTATTACACATGTCCACAGAGGTACATTTTAAAACACCTTGTTCTTTTTCGTCCTTACATGCCTTAAATTTGTTACAGATCTGATGTCACCTCAGCTTTAATGAGGAAGATTTTCTGTTTTCTTAAGACTTACCACTTTAAATTCAAAAGGTACATATCTCACCATCTAGTCAAACATCAAGCACAACAAGGGCCATGATCCTTTCACATAATAGAGAGATGGGTTACAGAAATTAATCTTTTGACATTTTTGCCTGGCTGACATTTGTCTCTCTCCTACTGGTTGCATCACTGGAGATTTCCTTTCTATAAGGTACTATTGGACGATCAGGGGGGTTGTTAATTTTTATTTTTCAGAAGGAAGCATACTCCAAGAATGAAGCATAGACTGAAAAGAATATAAGAAAGAATATGGGGAGTGGGTGGTGTAGTTTTTTAATTTAAACCCAGGAGTTTTCTTACATAATTGGGAATCTTTGGTTTCTGCACGTTGTGCACTGGGTCCAGTGACACCAGCCCTGTAACTAGTACTCCCACGTCCTTTCCATCCCTATGTTGTTTGCAGGGCAACAGAGCCCAAGCCTATGGATATTTGGGCCTAACACAGTTGCTTGGCAAATATGTGTAGCTGTTTAAAGTGTTATACACAGGCTATATTTTCATGCTTAGCTGCTTTCACTCGCAGTCTCATGGCTTTGCTTAGACCCACCAGCATGGGTGGCATGTCTTAAAGAGCTGGTGAAGTATTTCATGCCAAAAAGACCTGAGGTGTACTCAAGCATTCAGTTCAGATGAGGGCAGTGCTTTATGGCCAAGGGTCAGGGGATTACATAGCTGGCAGTTGCTAGCATCTTAGATTTCTACTGATAAATTTGCCAGTGTACTTCCGTCAGTGCCCCATGTCCTTTAATTGTAAACGTCAACAAGCCTCACTTTCTGTACAGGCACAAGCTAGTGCTATTCTGGTTGGGTTGGAATGGCTCCTGAACTGTAGCTGGACCTTATAAAGGGCTCACAGCCAATTTAAATGTGACAGAACCCAGATTACTACCAAAGATGTAGACAGCCCATGTTTCATACCTGAAGTCAACTTCATCGGTGCGATTGAATTCAATGGCAGCATACTTAGGCCTCCTAGAAGGAAAGTACACCCCTTTCTACCTGTTTCCCCCCCATGTCACAGCCTTCAAGTTAGAGCTCTTGCCATTAAGTGATTTAATTTTAAGAGCATTATTTTTTATGCCAGCATAAATCTATTTTCCACCTGAGTGTCCTTATCTTCACTGACACTGCTATAGTTAACATGGAGGTTTTTGACCAACCATGGCTCGCCACTTTGATTTGAGAGAGACCATGAAAATTATAACACTTGGCTCTTAAACTGCAAATATACATCAATACAGATGTATTGTTAAACAGAGCTTTTTAAAAATCACTGGCATTATTTCCATTTTATGGATGAGGAAGACTGATGGGTTGGGTAATGAAAAGATTTACCAATAGTCAGTGCCAGAGCTAACTACTTACCTGTTTACACTGGTGAAAAGAGAACCTTGACTTTCTACTGGCTTAACTATTTGCATGCAGGTGATTTTCAGAGGAGATAGCAATGAGGAGCAGCTACCAGGGAAGCCCCGTGGGCTGCTGACTAAAACATGGGGCTGAGCTCCAAAACATGTTCTATTCCCAGCTCAGATATTTTAAAATGTAAAAGGAATTCTTCCTGGACTTAAGATATCTCACAGCCTCATAAACCTGTTTACTTGTAGATAGAGTGTTTTTAAATACAGCATGCAATTACTTGGTGCTGAGAAAGAAAACAATGTTTTCACTTGCTGCTGTCCACAAATACTCTGTTTTGAGGAGGCTGATCAATAGAGCTCTGGACTTCCTGTCAGACAAAATAATGACCTCTACTCACCAGCTGACTAATCTTTCCTACCTTTTTATGTAATACCATTTCTCAAAATATTAATTTTACTGGTAAAGCACTTTCCCTTTTACAGCAAAGAATTTCAAGTTGAATGTCTTATTCTCTTTTCCTCTAAGGCCATTTTACACTTTTATAGCAAAGCAAGAGGCATAAAGTATCTTTATGTTATTCATTAAGGTCCCATATATTATTCATCAATGGCTGGAGTTGATTTTAAAAATCATGTTTAGCTATCTTCTCAACACAATATGCACGAGTCTTTTCCGTAACTTTGTCAGAAATAGAGGTCATTGTGTTGGGATGATCCAAAGGCAGATTTGCATCCCGTGTGAATATACCAGGCAAGGGTTAAGCTAACTAACTTAGGCATCAGTAGTCATCTAGCTATAACAGCACTTAAAATATTAAAAATACCTCAGAAGGGGAGTTTAGCAGAGCAGTGTAATAGACAATTTTCCCCACTGGAACTGCTAATTCAAAGCAGCAACAGTGTTTGATGGTAGCCAGCTCCTTAACTTGGACTCTAGCAAGCAAGAAGTCTATCTGGCTTACTTTTAGCTCTGAGTTTTTTAAATAGTCCATCTCGGTTCCCCCCAAATAGTCTCCAAGGATTTCACCGGGGGGGAGGATTCTTTTTTTTTTCCTTTTTTTTTCTGTTTTTTAAACACAGTTGTAGTTTCAATCAAGAGAGGCACCTGAAGTTAGCTCTTCTGCAGAATGGAAATTCCACTCCCCATACACCTCTGAGTGGGAGGGTTTTGTTATCAAACATTTTAGGACTTTGATATCTCATAAAAGGTACTTCCCCAAGGTACAAGGAGAAGCAGGGGTTATTGCGTTGGCAGGTGTTTGTAGCACATCATAGCTGAGGCATGCACTGCGGCCCTGGAGGAACCACAGCCACCAGAAACCCTCCTTGCAGCCATCCTGAAGTTCTGCCCCCATGGCTTTCCTTGGGAGCTCTGCCATTGACTTCAATCAGGGCAGGTTTTCACCAGAAAACTTTATTTAGGTGTCAAAAATGTCCTTTTTTTTCAGATATCCATGTCCACTTCAGCTTGTTAGCATGCAGGAGAATGGGAACTGACATATTAGATCTCACCAGAAAGCTGTCAGTTGCCTAAAGGAAGACAGAGGAATCCCTGCAAGAGGCAGTTATGGGATTATCTGACTAGAACAGGGTTGGTTTTGTCCTAAGTTTTATCACATAGAGGTTGGCTTAGAAACATTCCAATTAATCTAATGACATGCTGGTATTTACCTCACTTTTGATTCAGTCACTTAAAACTCACTAATACGATTCTGGATGTTTCTTGTGAGGGGAAGTACATTGCTGAGCAGGTTCCTGAAATTTCCAGCTCCCAGTGTCTTTTTCTATACTAGCTCTCTGGGACTGAAAGGCTTGTTCACTAATCCACAGCAACCACTGGCCCTGAAACTTTGGGATACAGATATAACTACCCCTTTACTCGAGCACTGCCCAGTACAGATATTAACCAAACGACTGCACAGGTGTGAAAGGCAAGGTGCGGGAGAGCAGTGGTAGGTGCAGCTGGACTCCCCCTCAAGGGCTCCCTGTCCTGTTGCACTTGGGACGCAATAAAACCCATTAGGCTCCAGGTTCACTCTGTGCGTGTCTGAGGCAGACCTATCCAATTCGTACAAGCAGCTTAGAAGGATGAGCATTGCCATTTCTCCACAGAGCCCCACCCTGCCTATTGCTTTTGATTCTGCTCTGCATTGGCGGGGGGGAGAGGGGGGGCAATCTAAAGGCAGGTGAGTCTTGTGCCTGTTGTTGTCTATTAGTATGCTTTCTTATCAGCTGGGTTACCTTAGCAACTAGGCTGTATTTGACTTTATGAGCTGCCAGATTTGTTTCTTCCCCTTCAGGAGTCTGAGGAAAAGCCAGGTAATGTTTAAACCATTCAGAGGCACATTGCCTACCTCGTATTGGTTTGGCCCATAAAACTATTGATTGCTGTTGGAATGAGGACAGGCAAGATTCTTACTCTGCCAAAGTCATGACAGAGATCTACCTCCAGCTTTGCTTCTGACTTGCCTCAGCCCCTTGGTGTGCTACGCATCCAGAGAGTACAGGGGCGTAGCATGAACCCCACAGATTTGTGGCAAGACATATATAAGTGACTTCTCAATAAAAACAGTCTGACCGCCAAAAGTGAAAATGCAGTCCCCTGTTAAGAGCGCATCAGCTATGAATGACTCACGTTCTACTAAAATATACAAAACAGCGGTTATGATGGGCGTAGGCTAAGTGCTAGCTCTGAGCATGGGGAGGTCTTCCACCCCAAAGCTCTCTAAGGATAGCAGTTTGGTTGTTTTGTGTGGGGAGAGAGCTTGAAGGGGAAACAGGATCAGGGATTCTCCTCCCCCTTTGTTTGAAAAACTTAATCATTTCTTATAAACTTGCGTGGGAGGGGAAAAGACAGGAGGAGTTAGTTGAGTGAATCTTTCACAAACATAGTGCTTAAAAAAACTGCTAATCAACAGATACTTATATTTTTACTTTGGAGTTGAGCTGGAAAGCTTCTTTTAAAGGAGGATAAGAAAAACAAAATCAGCTGATCAAGCTATTAGATTCATAACACTAGACATTTAGAGCTTAAACATCGCAAGTCACTGCACTTCAAAACAGGGCACCTTGGTCATCAGTGTCTCCTAAACTTATCTGCTAGGACCAGAGCCCCACTGCCCGCATTTGCTCCAGATGTGTTGATGTGACATTTATGACTGTGTCAAGTTGTGGGATGATCTTTTTTTTTTTTAACTGATATACCAGAAAAATTCTTTGTGCAAATGCTTTTAACTGATATACCAGCAAAATCCTTGTGCAAATGCAGTTACAGCACATTAATTTTCCTTTCTGTACAAAATAGCTGTACAGGCACAGTTACTATGCAATGGCATATGCTGGGTGGTAGAGAGGGAGGGTGGCAAAGGAGGCAAAGAACAGTTATGCGTGTATAGTAAAGGGGGTAAAAAACAACAACTAAGCACAACTTAGGAGTTAAAAGTTTTGCAGCAGCTGATACCGTTAGCCCTCACAGAAGGGATGCAGCTTCCTGTTCCATTTATAGTGTTTGCATTACAGTAGTATCTATAGGCTCTATTGTACTACAGTCCCTGCCCCAAAGAGTTTACTGTCCAAACAGACATGGTAAATATAAAGAAAGGAAGGGTACACAAAGGTGAAAGGTGTTTTCAAGAGTTGTTGGTGAGAGGTGTTGGAAAGAGAGAGCTGTACTGCATATAAATAAAGTCATGCTGTACAGTGTATCAGTAGACACCATCTGACCAATCCCCCACTCAAAACTGTAGGTTAAATTTACTTCCAGATTCTAGTGACTAGTAACACCTTTTGTTATGCTATAATGCCTTACATTTACAGGTTCCAATTTGTTAAAAAAATGTATTATCCAATTTAAAATTGGAACAACCAATACCCTGCACTACTGGTCAGTCTGGTATTTCCCTGGGTTTTTTCTTCACTACATGTCTCATCATGACAGCAACCCTAGCTATCCATAAACTTGAAAGGCTGGGTATATAACTTACACCAAGCTATCTGCTGCTGCTTTTGTCTGTTGCAGCATTTAAAGCTAGTCGTAATGTTTCTGTGATACAGCCACTTCTGTGTCGATGTTGCAGTCACATCCTCCAGGCAAAAGCAGAACCTGCCCAACTGTGCCCATCTGCTAGTAGGACAATAACTCAGATTCTTGAACCCAAATCAGCCTGGTCTTTTTTTTCTTTTTGGTTATGAATTGTCTACATGTGTAAGGCAGTGAGCACAATGGGTGTTACTAGTAAAGGCTTGAACCTAATTCCCTCATATAGTCATTTGGTGGTTGGTAAGTGACTTTATTCCAGAATGACAATACTGCTTTGTAAGTAGAAACCTTCTTCTACAAGAAAGTCACTTATGTGAACAGGCACGTCCACACAGACCTGCTGTGGCACTTGATATTGGAAAGAGCCTACACCAGTCAGGTTCCCTGTATGCACCAGCCCTCAAGCTTACTATCCATCCAGTGAAGTGCATTGCTGTTTGATGCTTTACTATCCCCCCTTCCAAAGTTGCATCACGAGCTTCACTGTGGTGAATTCTTATCTAAACTGAAAATGATTGCTGTATCTTCCTTTGCAGAGGACAAGCACTGACAAACCAAGCTGTAGAGACTTAGCTTTTGTCGTATGCATTCTTAGAGGTATTCTGTTTTTTTAAGACAGCACCTATCATTGCTAATACCATAGGAGCCTACCTGTATACGTGCCTGAGATTGCCAAGGCTATCTTCACCACTGTCATGAGGCACGATCCCAGTAGGGTTTGACAGCATGGTACTGACTGGTGGGCTTTTGTGAAGCACAGACCTTGTCTGGGGGTAGCTGTGACAAGACCCACTGCCAGTCTCAGCAGCTGAACAGTTACAAGCTACAGCCTGGCAAACTACAGAAAACCGGAACAGTGGTTCCCTTTCACATGCTAAGTTGTAAGTGGTGGGGGTTCAGTGCCTGCTTTCTGGGCAGCTGACCCTCCTTCCCATAGGACAGCAGCCCATACAGACAGGTTGGAGCCTTGAAAGAACCTGGGAATCTTGGTGTAGGCTTGGCCTGTCGCTCCCATTTGGCTATGACAATGATAATGTCACTGGCCTTGTTTAATCACTGGCCCTTGCAGTCATGTACAGTTTTACATTTGCAGTATATGCCACATCTATTTCAAGCCCCTTGTGGAAAGCCAGACTACTATAAAGAGACTCAAGTATGGATGAGAGTCGAGCTCATAGAGTTCATATTCATAGAAGTTTTCATTATAACCTTGAGAGTCATCTTAACATGGCATTAACAATTAATTTCAGCATGAAAGTGTGCCTTCCCTGCCAATTTAACTAATGACACTCAAGCAATAGCTGAATGGCAATAACTTGGATAGGTGGTTGCAGATTTTCTGTGAAGTGTCTTGCTTTACAGCCACCTCCATTCTTACTGCAAAGTTACAGGAGCAGAAATTGCAGTCAGGGCTTGTTCTGATCCACTCAGAAGCCAGGACCGACCAAGCCATAGGAAAGCTCAGTCATTTAGATTTCATCCTACTCATTCCGGTAGTGCAGCATCTACATGCCATGGCTAGACAGATGTGGTAAGTGGGTTCAGAGTACCCTCAGCCTCCATTGGGGTCAGCAGGACGTTAAACACTTCTTTAAGAAACTCGCCTTTTAATGAAAACATGCTCCTTATTGCACCCTTTCTTCAGGCTACAGTTGTGTTGGTAATTCAGATTTTCTTCTACAAAGCAAACTTGCATCACTTTGAACCCTCTTAGTTAAACCAGGAAAATACACTGTAGTGTTGACGCTACACTTCACTCTCTTCAGAGACAGGCCTATTTAAGTCTGGTTTTAATACTAATCAGTTAGAAGTGGCATACAAAAGTTTGCATGATTTTATGTTAATTCAAATGCACACCTTTAAACTGGTAAGACTACTGTTTTCTATCTCTGTTGAGGGAAGGGAAGGAAGAGGGTTAGAGTTTGGCTATGTCTAAATGTGGAGATTTAACCCCAAGAAGGGGAGGCCACATTTCAGTTTTCTGCAAGGGGCCTATCAGAAGTGGCAAGTTTACAGCTTATGAGGTCCTGTCAGGAGGGGCTTCCTGGGAACACACTAGGAGCCATGTCCTCCAGCCATGCTCACACCTCTCAGAGCACTCTGGGCTTTCTGATGGAGCACAGAAGTGAGGTTCTTGGGCAGTAGTCTCCTACAGACAATGATTTTCAGCTGTTGAAAAAAAACGAAACAAAAGTCTAAACCTGAGGGTGAACTGAGCTTGTGACAGAAGATACTGGAGATTCTCACATTGTAGGGTCAAAAAATATTACTCTTGTTGGGAATGCCTTTGCTGTAGTTCAGTCACTCATGCTTTTGCCCGCTTCTCTAAAGTACAATTTGGAAGATAAAGCCTCATCCTTAATTCTTAAATTCCCATTGTTAAAGTGTTTGGCCAGTTTTCTGATGTCAAAGTGGTTGTGACGTGTTTGTAGGATGTTCATGTGAACAGGCAGAGGTTGAATTTCTTTCCCTTTTCCTAGTCATTGCCCTTCATGAGCAGTAAAGGTGAGGAAAAGCCACAGGAGAATCAGAGGCAGGTTCCTTTAGCAAGATAAATGGAAGAGTGCTTTCTACCATTGTGGTGGAGCAGGAAAAGAACAACACTTTGCTAATACTGGAACTTTGCTAATACTTGCAACACTTAAGCTAATACTGGAAATACCTGTCTGTTTGGTGGGGATGGGGGGATGGATCGAGAGAACAGGACAGGGAGAAAAAAAAGACATTTTTTAATACAACGGACTTTAGCTTGCAAAGTCTTAATCTATTAAAGCTGTCTCTGACCCATCCATTACATATTCTTTGTGATTTGAGTGTTCTTTTCTACAACCACATGAGGGATATGAACCTGTTGGATCCTCCTTCTCCTTACACGTTTTTATTGCCAAAGACAGAGCTTGGCCTCATCTTTCTCTGTTACTTTTGCAACCTCACAGCACAACTGTTTGCAGCATGACAGTCTCAGGTTTCTGCTCTTCTTCTGCCTGATCTCCCACTCAGCATTTGGGTACAAGACAGAAGCAACATACAACTGTTGTATTGTGTGGTCTGGCAACCTCTTTCCTCAGCCCCAGCTTGAATTTACTGAGCTGAACAAACAGTTGTCTGTCAAGAGGTTTCTCCACATAGAAACATTGGCTTTACTGTTCCAGCTTACCATCCTGCTTCCAACAGCAGCCAACATTCACAGAAAGAAAACTCTTTTCCCTCAGTAACCTGGACACAGATTACCATACAGGGATGAGCAGGACTGCTCCATCTCAGGATCAATGCTCCCCCAGATCCCCCAGAGCCATTTAACCCCTTAATCATGAGACTTGGTTACTTTTTTCTTGTAGTTTTGTCTGCTAAAATAAGTATGTCGTGGAATTAGATAGGCTGGATTGTGTCTCAACACAGCAGTAATACTACTGTAGCATTCCTTTTTTTCTCAGTGTGTTGTCTGTTGCTTTCCTAATATTTTTTTTGCTACGGAAAAGGCTTTCAGCAAGAATACAGGAGCTGATTTGATGAAGTCCAGCCATATGTCTTCCCTCTCCTTTGCACCAGGTTTCTTTTTTTTTCCCTCTCCATTTGTGTGATGAGAGCAAGTTAGCCGAGTAGTTCTCACCATACTCCTGCAACAAATAACAGTGTCAGCCAGCCTGATGAGCTTCATGTACCAGTTAGATAGCCTGAAAGTCCATTTGGCTTGTCCAGAAAGCTCTGCCTGTTGCACAGTATAGGATGTGGTTAAAATGCAATTAGAGCTCATCTCTATGCAGGCCTAAACCAAGTCAGGATGTAGGAGTTCTCTCCCAATCTTTTTTATTTTCTGTACAAGTGAACAGCTATTAACCTTTGTGATTTCTTGGTTCTGGCTACAGTTTAAACAAATCCAGATGCCCAAAAGTAGTGTTGTCTTCTCAGAGACTTGCTGACCTTCTCGGGCAAGGGGGATGATCACAGACAGTAGGCTGAAGGTCCGCGGCACCTTCTGGGCCTCTCCCTCTTTCCTCCCTGTCCTCACCTGCATAGTCTTGCGACCTTCTTTGTGCTGGCTTTGGCATTCACTAGATCTTCCTGCAGGCAGATTCAGCTCTCAAATAGCAGAAAGACGGCTGGTGTTTTTTGCAGGGTTTGTTTTCTTCTGTTTAAGTGATTTAAGTCAGCTCATGGAGAAATCTAACAACAGAGCCAGCACAAGGTAAGCAGCAGGAGGAAGGAAAGATAAAATGGAAGGGAAATCAGGACCTTCTTCTCGCACGAGCTATGGCCAGCTGAATTTTACCAGTTCATCATTTTGATACTGTGAGCATCACCGCGTTAGCTATCCTAACCACACTTCAGGTGTGCTTACGGAAACCAGAGTACCAGAGAGCTTCTAGAGAAGTTCTGTTCATTAGTCTCGGTTGTGAACAGCCGCTGTTTGCTTCACTGTGAACAAATGCAGCTGAAGTACAAATCACCTTGTAAAATAAAGGGGCCCAAGCTTGGGAGAACTCTTCAGCTGGTAGAAATCACAGAACCATTTAAGTCAAATTATATCACGCTGGAGAAATTTTAGGCTAACCTACTCAGCAAGGGGTAAGGCCTCAGCTGATGTCAGAGGGAGTATGACGTTACTTTGGCATGATCTTTTCCTCTGTGAAGCCATGTTAGTTTCCAAGTCAGTCATCAGCCAGACCGAATGCATTTTATATAATGATCTTCAGTGCAAGATGTGGCTGGGTCTTGCAAAACATTTCTGTGGTTAAGAGAGGATTTTGGTAGTTGGTACATTAAGAGGGCCAGCTCTGCTTCTGCACCATGGGCCTCACTTAAACAACAGGGGTCTCAGATGCCGTGTGTGTTTTAGGAAATACTGCAGTGCAGGGGAATGTTATGTTCTGAACAAAAGAGGTCTTTAGCATATGTATGCCTATACTGTTAACAGCATTATTTAGTCTAAGGGAGCACAGATGTAAGACCTCTCACTACTGCAACATCAAGGCTACCAGTCTTGTGTCTTACCTTGGCCAAATGATACTAGAGTCATTCATAATGGCTGGCCAAGTGTCAAAATACTAGGAACCTAAGGTCCATAATGTTTAGTTTATAGATCAGTTCTAAGGGACATATGTATTGCCATCATATAGACATTAGGGAGTATTTATATGCCAGTGTTTTTAGGTGTATATTCAGAAGACTGTGCCTATATATTTAAAGGATATTTGAAATGAAGAATCTCTAATACATGCTTCCACTCACACAGTATCTATTTGACTGTCACAAGGGATTCTTAATGACCATATTACTGTCTCCCCTTTTTTGTAACATTTCTGAAGCAGTGCTGTAAGTGTGGGCAGTAAATGGAGCTTTTCAGCCAGAGAAGAGAAATTGAGCTTTACCATGCCAAAGAAGAGTGGCCGAGGTTTGGGCACTTCTGCCATGTGAAAGGAGAGGTTAAAACTAGAGCGAGGAGGCAAGCTTGCTGCTATCAGTGGGGTTTAAAGCCAGGAATTGCCTTTTATGGGAGGGATTTCTTCCTACTCCTCAAACCCTAAGTGCTCTGTCTCGTCTCCCCCACCCTCTCCAGGGCTGTGCAGCTGCCTGTTTTTCTTGGGCCTAGTGTCAACCCTGGCAGCTGTTGCGGATGGAGTGAGAGTGCATTTAACTCGTAAGAGAGAAGCAACAATATACTTTATTGATATAAAACAGTGAGTTAACAAGATTCAATGGTAAATGCAACAGTGGTTTAACAAGATTCGATGGCAAGGTACATTTGATTATTTACTGCATAGAGGACACGGTCAGACAAAACTGTCAGGAAGACCCTCCCGTTGAGTCATGAGGTTCAGAAAGGACCCACTTGCTTTCTAAACTCCTTCAGAGACGAGTCTAGGTGTGGCTGGATCCAATCCTAGTCCCAGACTTCATCAGCGGTTTATGTCTAAAGGATTATATATGCGCAATCAATCCTTTATATCACTTAGCTAAGATTTCAAAGTTTTGCATGCTATTAGTCACTTACTGAGGATCTGCTGCAGCAAGGAATGTCTCAACCTCGAGGAGTAACCTTGAGAGGCATCCCTACTCAAGGGGAGATCCTGGTGTGCAGCCCACTGCCATGCAGGAGAGCTCAACAGGCCCTGGGCTGTCCACTATTTAAGGAGTAAGAGGACTGACTTATAGTCATATTTGCATACCAGCAAGATGTCAGGGTCCCTGCTCTGGACAGCCCTTGGCTGCTGGTTGCCATCCGTCCCCAAAGTGCAGCATAAGCTGGATGCAGCCATCAGGACCCCAACTGGTGGTTAGCGCTTATGCGGGGTGGGGGGAGCACACCGCCACACTCCACCCTGTGACTATAGTCAGTTCATCTTACCTTCACAGAGTGGTGGTACAGTCACCTCTTGCCTCTGTGCCATAAATAGTATATTGATAGTTTGTGCGCTTACAGATCCACAGCAAGTAGACAGGGAAGCACTGCTATTTGTTATACGTAGTTGAAGTTGGGTTATTTGTTTTATGATGTACCAAACCTTCATAAACAATATAATTATAAGCAATAGACATATTAAAGTTAGAGTTAGTAAAATCACAACTGGGTGAAGCTTAAGATTAAACACTCCCATTGCTGTCGGTGACCATCCAAGAAGAGTTTCCCACCAGTGGTGTTCTCCATCCTCCTTCACTCTTTCCAAGACATGGTGTATCTCTTCTGAATCATGATGAACAGTGATTAGAGTTTTGTATCCGTTTTTTTCAGATGCATTCTAGCAGTTGACAAAGGTCATTGTGTTGTAGTAGTTTCTTCACCAGTGTAAGATTCATTCCAATGGGGGTAGGCAATAAATCTCGACTCAGTGTATAATTAGATTGTAACAATTGGTAAGATGTAACAGGAGCTGAATAATTGAAGTCGCATCCCATAACTTTAGTAAAGTTACAAACACAAATATTTGAGCAATTGCTTGTACTTACAGTAACGTTATCTACAAATATAAAATCACAAAGTGTTCTCATACAAACACATCCTTTTCCAATATATACAAGTACAGTTTCAGGGGCTTCATCGGGATGTATTTCAAAATTACAAATATTTTGTTCAGTGTCAAGACAAATGTCTTGGGCAAAGTCAAGACAAATGTCTTGATGGTGTTACTCTCAGAAATAAATCCTCGTTGTTCCCATACAACGCACACATTAACATCAACAGTTTGCCATTTGTTTCCGTTTCGTTGGGCCCACGCTCGGTGTTCTAATGGATAGAGTATAGCTCCATTGTACTTTAACCCTAGGCAATGACTGGGTACATGGTATATACCGAGGCATTGCATACGGTTAAGACAAAAGCTGTGGCCTTATTGTTGGTGGGGTCATAAGTGAAACTGACTAAATACTACCAGGATTGGAATTCTTTCTCAAATTTAGTTGCATTATCCCAAATTACCTTTTGAATTTCAGTGGGTAAGGTACCCTCTTCACCTTCTCTTATAATTGCTGCTACCATAGATTGCATCCACAGTTGAGCTAGAGAAACATTATTTTGGGCTGCGTCAAGTGCATCCACAATCAATTGGTGGTCCCTTTCATTAATTCTTTCCCACTGAGGCAGTATATCAGATAAGAGCTGTTGGTTAGTTCCCAGTGCTAATAGAGAGGACCGCAATGGGTGTTCTAATTTGTTTAAATCACTTTTTGTGCTCAGTTTATTTACGAGTACTTCGGCACCTGTACTATTTAGGACTCCCAATCCTGTCCCTATGATACAGGTGACATCTCTCCTTGTTCGTCTTGGAGAGGTGAGGGTTCGCCCATGTAACCATGCTAACCATCCTGCATAGGATGTACTTAGGAATGGTGAACAGGTCGATTTGATTGTAGAGATATTAATTTACATCAGTAGTTCTACTCGTTTAAGAGACCATGATGGATTAAATAACACTCGTTGTTGGCCTGTATTTTTGGTCACATACGGTCCAACTTCAGAAATTTGTGGGGATAGAGTTTTCTTATCCTTTCCAATCGGGGCAGATGTTGTTGTATTAGGCTCAGTAATGTCTGTTTTGAATTTAAATCATAGGCTACGGTGAGCCCTGAGGCAGACTACAAAAACAGGTGGTACTAAGGTAAAATTATACCAACAGTCCAATTTTTCAGAGGCGCGAAGTTTCGTATCTTTTGCTATTGTGTTCTACCTCTTAATGTTGTTGATGACTCCACCACTTTGGACATTGACTTTAAGTTTATGGAAGACATTGAGACATCTGAGGCACATACAGACATTGCCAGTACACAATACACAAAAGAAATGCCTTTTATTTTCAAGTTAGAAGATTACCAGGATGCAGTTATCATTCCACGGTATCGAAATTTTGATCAGCCTCATTGAGTCTATGGAGCTGATATATACACTGATCTTACTCTACTCAGTAAATTCCCTTCTCCTGAATATGAAACTTTTGCTAAATATTATAAAACAAAGTATAATCTTGGCCTGACCAATCTCAACCAACCACTGCTGGATGTGGACCACACATCTTCAAGAATTAATCTTTTGACTCCTCGCCATTGGAATCAGAAGGGGAAAGCACTTCCACTAAGCAGTGCTGAGAAGAGGAAAGCAAAGTGGGCAAGTTTGCAGAATAAGCAGATACTGGTTCCAGAGCTCTGTGCTATACATCCTAGTCCAGCATCATCGTGGAGAAAAGCAGTTTGCCTTCCCAGCATACTTTATCACCTGCACTGCCCTTTGACAGCAGAGGAACTAAGAGCTCCAACAGCCACTGATGCTGGTGTAAGGGTTAAATCACTTCCTGCAGATTTCAGGTATCCTAACTTGGACTTCAGATGGAAAAAGTCTATTGACAGCAAATCCTTCATCTCTGTTCCTAACTCCTCTTTAAGTAGAGAATGAAAATTACTGTAAGCACAGCACAATTGTAGTCCCTGAAAATGCTGTACAACAATAGAATAGAGGTGCTAATAGAACCTCTTCTGCTTTATTTAGTGCTTGCCATACTGCCACTGCCACTTCCCCCACCTTCTCAGGGGAAGTTCCTCCAATCAGAATATCATCTATGTAATGGTACAGTTTCACATCTTGGGGGATCGAGACTGTAAAAGTTCAGCAAGTGCAGCATGAGCAATTTTGGGTGAATGTTGATACCGCTGTGGGAGTCTGTTAAAGGTATGTTGTATTCCCTCCCAAGTGAAAGCAAACTTCTCTTTATCCTCCTCCTTCAAGGGAACCATAAAGAACATATCTTTTACATCTAGCACCACCATCCATGGCTGCGCAGCTGCTTGCAAAGTAGCTGTTAAGTTTGCAATGTTTGGCACAGCAGCGGTTAGCGGGGCTGTATTAGCGCCGATAATCAATTGTTAAACGCCACCTCCCGTCTGGTTTCCGAACTGGCCGGGCAGGTGAGTTATATGGGGAGTGGGTTCTGGAGATAATTTGTCATTTCTCCAAATCAGCCATGACTTCAGAAATTCTATCTCGTGCCGCAGCAGAAATCAGATATTGCGGTACGTTAGTAATTTTTGACTAGGGGAGGGTAGGGGCTGCACGAAGTGCACGCACTGGAGCCTCACGATTTCTCCTGGGGTTGGGATCAATGTTTGAGCCAAAGGACCACACGCTGCCATTTGGCAGGTGCCAGGTTCATCCGTTTAAAACATCGAAACCTAAAATATTTTCATGATGATCTTTAATTGCAAAGCGAGTAGTCGACATGCGCTTCTCACCCAGGAGCCATAAATGGACCTTGGCAGTTTGGCACACAACACTCACTCCCTTCACAACGGTAATCTTAACTCCTTGCCGTCCAGATCGCGTGCCCAGCTTCTTGGCATCTTGTTGTGTTAGCATTGAAATTTGTACTCCCATATCTATTAAAAACTTCACCAATTGTCCTTGAGGACCAACTGGAATTAAAATGTATGGGCCATCATCACTTACCCACTGATAAACCTCCACTTTCTGGACAGGCAGGCCCAACTGCCTTCTGGACACTACTCATTTTTTGACTTCATGCCCTGCAGTTCTTCCCTAAGGAGGAGAAAGGGGTTGTCTCCCTTTCTGGGGACTGGCCCCGAAGGAGTTGAAATATGCTCCTTTCTTTCACTGTTATCTGTTCACTGTTTCTGGAATGCTTCAGTCAGACTCAAGATAATGCCAGTAGGCTGAACTTGAGTCCCAGCTCTGGGAGTGGCTAGGGCTAATGTATTCCTCATTTGCAGCTCTTCAGCAGCTTCCCAATTATGCCAATTGTTATGAGCCCATTCTTCTGAGAAGTTGGGACTCGGATTCACTCCATTCCTCCGTAAACAATCGGTTGTACTACTTGTACTACTTGCCTTCTTGCCGACTACACCAATTTGTTGCAGATGGAGTGAGAGTGCACTTTAGTCATAAGAGAGAAGCAACAATATACTTTATTGATATAAAACAGCGAGTTAACAAGGTTCAGTGGTAAATGCAACAGTGGTTTAACAAGATTCGATGGCAAGGTACATTTGATCATTTACTGCATAGAGGACACGGTCAGACAAAACTGTCAGGAAGACCCTCCCGTTGAGTCATGAGGTCCAGAAAGGACCCGCTTGCTTTCTAAACTCCTTCTCAGAGAGGAGTCTAGGTGTGGCTGGATCCAGTCCTAGTCCCAGGCTTGGTCAACGGTTTATAGAATCATAGAATAATTTAGGTTGAAAAAGACCTTTAGGATCATCGAGTCTAAAGCATTATATATGCACAATGAATCTTTTATATCACTTAGCTAAGATTTCAAAGTTTTGCATGCTATTAGTCACTTACTGAGGATCTGCTGCAGCAAGGAATGTCTCAACCTCGAGGAGTAACCTTGAGAGGCGTCCCTACTCAAGGGGAGATCCTGGCGTGCAGCCCTCTGCCATGCAGGAGAGCTCAACGGGCCCTGGGCTGTCCACTATTTAAGGAGTAAGAGGACTGACTTATAGTCATATTCGCATATCAGCAAGATGTCAGGGTCCCTGCTCTGGACAGCCCTTGGCTACTGTGTTGCCATCCGTCCCCAAAGTGCAGCATAAGCTGGATGCAGCCATCAGGACCCCCACTGGTGGTTAGCGCTTATGCGGGGTGGGGGGGAGCACGCCATCACACTAGCCAAGCAACAGCCAGGAGACTGAGTGGGCAGGCAGCCCCCCTTTACTCTAGCTCTGCCAGCCTTGGAACTGTACGATGCATGGCTCTTATTAGCAGATGTGTGAAACTGCTGCCTCATGCACATGTAGGGCAGTGCTTACGGGGGACATTTTAAGAGTCAGCTAAGTACTCTACACCTTATCACTACCTTGTGCATAACTATAAAAATCCCTCTAGAAGCATTAACTGCAGGAAGAAAGTTGTAGCCATGCCTCTCCATTTGAAGGTACAGTTTGCCCTAATTCCCAGCTAATTACGTAGTTCAGTCTTGCCCAGCAGTACAGCTGAGAAAATAGTGGGACATGGAAATGCCTGCTTTCAGGAGCCCTACCAGATTGCTGGACCTGTTCATCACTTTGGCTAGGTTGTTTGATACCGCATCGCCTTAAAGCCTCTCAGTCCCAGCTCTCTCCACAATTAAATCCCTTTACCTTCAGATTGTACAAAGTTCAACCATCTGAGTTCACTGTAAAAAAAAAAAGTACATATGTGTGTTAGGGGGAAATGATGTTTCCTTGTGCTACAGAGATATAGTTACTTTCTAAGTAAGTTTATTTTAGCCAAAAGGCAGGAAATTGCAGCACGCCCAAACAATTTAGGTACCAGCCCTGACTCGACTTCCCTATTGAATCTCTCACACTTTTAAACTTGCTGGGCCTCAGCAGCATCTGTGTGCTTTCTTGCCATTGCTCACTAGCCAACACACACCCTGTGGAGAGTCCCCCTATGTGACTGCTCCTTTTTGAGGCCTTCTGACAGCCAAGGAAGTGATTTAGTCTTCATGGAGTCATTCACACCATCCAGACTTTCCTCAAACAAGTGATTTACACTTAGAAAACAATCATCCACATACAAGTCCCTCTCCCAGTTTCTCCATCCTTCCTGAAAATACATGTAACAGCTTTGACCTTCCTGGAGGATGCTACTTTCTGTATTGTCTTCACCAGCCTTCTGTGGAGGTGTCTCTTTTCCCAGTGGAGAAGCTCCTTTTAATAGCATTTTCCAGCATTGCCTCTTCTTGGGTTTTCACAAGTTTCATAGGCTGCAGTTTACTCCAGATAGGCTCTACTATACTCCAAATTCATTACACTCGCCAGGAGTTATCAGGTAGTCTTTGACCTGTAGTCGTAATTGTCCTATTAAAGATGGTCTCTACTGGCCTAATAATTTAGTTGATTATTTAGTTGCTATGCCTCTGTCAGTCAGGGAGACCCCTCCAGAACCTCGTATGTTTTTACTGTGCAATCTGTGGAGAAAGATACCCAGGGTGTAAATCATTCATGGTTAAAAACAAACAAACAAAAAACCCGAGTGCTTATGCTCAAATATCTAAAGGTCTCCTATATGAAACTTGAGAGAAGGCAAACTGATTTAGGTACTCTGCAAACAGAGCTCATACATTGAACTAAATTGTGCTGCCAAGCATCAGCTGGTCCATGATAACTGACAGTGTGCACACTCATAGCTCTCAGCAGCGGTGAGAAGAAAGGCAGTGAGCCTAAATCTTTTCTACTGGTGTTTAAAGCTAATGCTTTTTATTTCTTATTTGAAGTGGCCTGAGACACAGTTGCCACAGTTGCATTGATTGCATGCCAGCTCATTAAATTATTGCAACTCAGTCATATATCTAAATTTGCTGATAGACAAGTGTAGCTTTTGAAGATGAGTTTTTAAGTGGTCGTAGGAGCCAAGCAGAATTTTCAAGAATTTTCAGTTTTCTTGTTGAAACAGAGATTTAGAGGTCTAAGATACTTGGGTGGCTGGGTTTTTTTGCAAATTCCACCAGCCTACTAAATACCTCTGCAAGTCTGAACAGCTCAGTCAGTTTAGAGTATGGGATGGGGCCCTTGATCACTTGGGACTTTTCTTGTGAAGATCTCAAGATGCAGATCTGAGTTCTTCTCATTTGTGGAATATTTATATTCAAGCTTAGCCTGAATCCATTCTAAAAATTAAGTGAACAACAAAAAACAAATCTGCACTTGAATCCTACCTCTTCTCAGAGTCTGAAGCTCTGTTGTTAGTCCAATAATTTGCCACCCAGATATCTTGGGCTGAATTTTTTTGTGCTTTCTTGTTTTTGTGAAGGAGGGGGGCACAGTGTGTATGTGCGTGTGGGAAGTAATGGTAGCCAATGGAAAATAACCAAAGCCATTAGATTCGACTAGAATTTACTTGCTAGCTGCACTGAGGTGAATGTGCAGCCCTGGCACAGTGTGATGCACTTTGCATGTTCAATTCCAGTCAGCTGTCAAGGAGACATCAGCTCCTTGAAACTCTTCCAGGGGCCACTGTAGAGAGGATATTAGGATAGAGGATATACTCCCCTAATCAGTGAGAGTTGTATTTATACACTTGGAAATTTTCTAGAGCATAGTTACTCATGAAAAATAACATTGCGTATTGCAAGTAATGAGGTGAAAGTAAAGTTTAGGGTAAATCATATCTCTGCAGAACTGTAAATATTAGCTATAAGTTACTATAATCAGCGGGTGTCTGCCCTGGGCTGCATGTTGAAGAATATGACAGAGCCTGACATTGACTTGTGTCTGCGGGAGCGCCATCCCTCCAGCTGACCCCAAAGAGGGCCACTCCTTTCAGGACTAGCAGTAATGGCACAAGCAAAACCAAATGACTGACATTGGGATGCTGAATTCCTGCAGCGCTCTCCCAGTGGGGCCGTATGCCAACCAACCACCTCAGCAAACTTCCAGCACAGTCCAAAAGCTCTGGTTCAACAACAGACCCACACGTTCTTCATCTCTTCCGTCAGGTTTCTAATAAATTCCTGCCTTGGCCAAAAAGTGTCTCTTTTTTCCTTGACAAATATCAGCTAAGTTAATGTTTTCCGATTTGAAACTGCTCCCACCAAGACAGGCTTGTCTTGCAGATGAGGTGGGGCCAGCCTGAGCCCACCACAGGTGTTTAGCCCAGTACTGCCCACTGATGGTTGTGGTGAATGATTCACCACTGACCTAGGGAATCATATCACCTTTACAGTGATTTTAATGAAGGACTGGGCAGAAAGAAAGCATGGAGATCTTCCAGCAAAGCTGATCTAAAACAGTGAATTCAGCATGAATAGTTGACATAGACTACGGAGGTTTTGTTGTTAAAGTTATCACAGATTACTCAGGATGATGAAAAAAATGGTGGTTTTTGGAACGCAGTAGTATTGCCAACTCTGATCAACTGGTAAAATATACCCTGGGGAGTCAGACCTAGAGGAATCAAAGGAAAAGGAAAATTAAAAAAAGTTGGTTAAAGTTTTTGCTGGGTATTTTTTTTTTTAATTAAGATTCTTGCACTAAAAAATCATTTTCTATACAGTCTTTCATTGAAAGAGTTCAAGAATGAATTGCATGCATGTCAAGGAACCACTTAGGTGGCCCTTACTACGCTATTACCTGAGCACCTCCCACATTATTAAAAGGCACAAACCAGTAGAGTAATATAATCTCCCTTCCCTTGTTCCTTATAAATGAAGTCTAGAAAACGTTTTTTCCAAGATGTGCATGTCTAAGAGACTAAGTGTGTGTGTGTGTGTGTGTGTGAAAAATTATTGATGGAAAAGTGATGGAAGAACTGGGTTTTGTGAATTTGAGTCTGAGACTTTCACGCTCTTCTCCAGACCTCCCACATAGTCTAGGGGAAGTCACTTGTCCCCAGAGCTGCACAAGGGGTTAGCTGCAGTAGTGTTTGGCATCGCAGCGTTTAACTGCAGCCAGCTACCTGCTTGGTATCTGCAGCGGCTGGGCTACGTATGCAACTTGGGGTGGGGGGACAGGGAAAGGAAGGCTTCTCTGCATCCGCGTGCCAAGAAGGGACTCGTCTAGGCTGGTCATTGGCAAATGCATGCGGAGGAGAATTATTTTCTGTCCTGGTCCCAGCTGCAGGTACCTTATCCTGGGTGACAGGGAGGAAGCTATCACTGAACAACATTCTCATCCATGAATGAAAAAAATGGAAATTGGTTTCATTTTTTAAGTTAAAACCCAGAAACATTTCCAACAGGAATGGACATTTTTCTGTGAAAAATGTTAATGAAAATAAGGTTTTTCCAAGCAAAAAAATCTGACTGCCTCTTTCCTTTCACATTCCTTCTCTTGTAGATGTCATGGATGAGGTGACCATCGGGGTAGGTTTCAGCTAGAATGGAAACCTGCAATTTTTGCCAGATGTCATCTCTTCAAAACGCACTGCTTTGTTCTCCATAGGACTGGTAGGGAGAGTCTATAGTAAGGGCACTGGCAAACTAAGCTCTGGTTTTAGAGGCAGTGCAGGTTTCAGAGATACTCTCTACAGTTCAAAAATGGGAAATACCATCAATAATGTTAATACCTCTAACCATTTCAGATGTGCTCATTAAATGTGTTATTCATATCCCTTTTCAAAAAGCATTTTATATTCTCACACTGAACATGTCATCATCCCCATTGTAACACATACCAACCCCAGACAGACAGGAATAGAATGACAGGCTGACAAGAATCCATTTTGGCACCTAGAAGCTAGATGCCTTTGGTTGCCTGCCCTTTAACCACTCTAACAAGCCATCTCAGAGGTTGCTTTTGTTTTCAAAGGAAAATGCAACTATACAGCCATCTGAGGGATCTGGACAGTTGAGCTATAAAAACACTGTTGTTTCTGACAGCAGCAGAACCCCCAGCTCTGTGCGATTCGCTTTCCATATTTCATAGTTGCCAGTTATTATGCTGTGCTGCGCACACACACGTTGCAAGCAGGAAGTAGGAGCAGCTCAGCTCTTGGCTTCCCCAGTCTCAAGAGACTGCCATGAAACTGAAAAACACTAAACTAAAACCTAAGTATCTGTTAGACCTTTAATTAGCGACCTGAGGAGTGTTTGCCAAGAGGAAATTTGAATTAAATTATCCAAATAGAAAGTATTTAACCTCTCAATAGCACTCAAGTAATTATAATACTTGGGGGTTTTTTCAAGAACCTTAAAAAATAAAACAAAAAGCAAATTCAAAAATGGTAGAAGGTGTCAGTTTTATATCACATGGAGTGTACAAAGGAAAGCTGTACCATTGCCCATGCTTTAGACCCCTCATGTTAGCACAGAAAGGGGCAGCATCAAGCAGAGAGCAGGTTGCAGGATTCTTGATTTCCCCACTGAAACAGCCAGCAACAGTATCAGGGCCAACGGTGGTAGTTTTATGTGCATCACTACAACAATAAACACACAACTAAGATCAGCAGGTCGTCTGACGCAGCTATTAATGTGATAAAGATGCTCGGTCAGTGTCAGAAGGACTAGGACGCATGAGAAGAGGCTGTATATTTCAGTACATTTTGCAAATATCAGTCGATACCAACCAAGCTATTTGCATTTGAGATTGCAGCAGCTGTTTCAGCGCTGATCCCAACTGTCCTTTCACTACACATCCACCCAAAAGTTTCCAGAATTAATCCCAAGGAAAAAAAGTCAATGTTTTCTTGCTCCTCTCTTCACAGACTGTAGGTTGCTTTGGGATTATGTTTATCAGCTGCTTTCTGACAGCCGGTACGAAAATTTCATCCGATGGGAAGATAAGGAATCCAAAATATTTCGGATAGTGGATCCCAACGGGCTGGCCCGGCTGTGGGGAAACCACAAGGTAAGGAAGCAATGCAATTTTTCTCCTACGGCACTTCACCTCTTGTAACATCACAGGATTCACTTACAAACAGGGGAAAAAGGAAGAAAGCATGTGCATATAAACTACTGCTGGAAAGTTGTAATATTTCATTCTACACACATTAGAAATATAAAGCATCCAGCCTCAAGCACTAAAACCTATCCTTCATATAGAGAACCTGTTGGTTTGGTTTAAAGGCATTTAGTTATAAATGTATTTAATTATAAAATTGCAAGGAGTGCAAGAATTAACGGTCCTTCTCTCTCAAGGCATCTCATTTCTTCCTGAAACCTGATGCTAAGGATGTTCTGGTTAGATGTGGTCTACAAGGAGCTGTATACTACATCTCGGCAGGAGCTTTCTGTCTGCGTTCTTGTCTGCACCAACATTCAGATTTCACACGCTGTCCTGTGACAGACACCAAATGCTGCAGGATTATGTGTTTCCTTTTAAGAGGGTAATTCTGGTTTGTTCTCTGGCAGGCAGTTACTGATTTTTGCAGTTTGGGGTTGAGTATGTACAGATATATCTATATGAGTATATGCATATGAGTATATGAGTAGTCAGCGTGGATTTACAAAAGGGAAATCATGCTTGACCACCCTGATAGCCATCTATGATGAAATGATTAGCTCAGTGGATGCAGGGAGAACAGTGGCTGTAGCTTATCTTGACTTCAGAAAGGCTTTTGAGACTGTCTCCCATAATATCCTCATAGACAAACTAATGAAGTATGGCCTAGACAAGAATACAGTGAGGTACATTAAAAACTGGCTGAACTGCTGGGCTGAAAAGGTTGTGATCAACGGCACAAAATCCAGTCAGTGGTGATGTTACCCTGGGGATTGATTCTGGAGCCAATACTGTTTAACATCTTCATTAATGACCTGGACAATGGGACAGAGCGCACCCTCAGCAAGTTCTCAGACAATACAAAACTGAGAGGAGTGGCTGATAGACCAGAGGGTTGTGCTGCCATCCAGAGGGACCTGGACATGGTGGAGAAATGAGCTAATGGGAATTTCATGAAACTTAACAAGGGGCAATGTAAAGTCCCCCACCTGCGCAGGAATGACCTGGGGAGGTGTGAGACTTTACATTTCCCCTTGTTATGTTTCATGAGACCCCAGGTGTGGGACTGTTTTACTAGGAAGGTGGTCAGACACTGGAGCAGGTTGCCCAGAGGAAACAGTGGAGTCTCCATTCTTGGAGATGTTCAAAACCCAGCTGGACACAGTCCTGAGCAACTGTCTATGTTTGACCCTGCTTTGAGCAGAGGGACTGGTGATCTCCAGAGGTGCCTTCCAATCTCAACTATTCTGTGATTCTGTATATGAGTATACATAGCTTATAATCTTGATAAGGTCAAGGTTTTCTCATGTGACTCATTGCTTAGTGTCTTAGACTCTCTGTCTTAGAGGTCTGGGCTGCAACACTGGGAATGGAGAGTTCTGCCCTTACCCAACCTCCATGCTAATAATCGGGCCTTGCCATCATGTCTCATGCTGAGTGTCTAAAACTGAAGCTACTTCAGACCACTAGCCACTTGGGAAACACAGTAGCCTTTTAGCGTGTAAGAAATGGAAAAAGCACACATGGTATTTCAGGGGGCTTCCCAATGCGCGGCGTCTAGATTTTGCAGGGAAAACATTGTCATTGTTAGTGTTTAATTGCCACAGGAGTTCTTTATGTGGCCTCCCTTAGCAGAGCTGTTGTGGTCAGGGCAAGCAGAGAAGGTCTGCTTTTAGGGGACATTTTAGACAGGCAGATCAGTCTCATTTACTAAAGCCAGGTCAACACTACAGACTTCTGCCTGATCTTGGATGGACAAAGCTGTGCCAAGCCAAACTCCTAACATGGAGGCTTACAGAGCAAAAGCATGCTTCTACTAGTTTGGCATGTTTTGCCCATGGCAAGGCGGCTGCTTTATACTCGTGCAAACATGGCTTTGCCAGTATATTTGTCTCTCCGCTGGGGGTTTCTTTGCCAGCATAGTAACCAGTACTTCTTGTACCAGAAAAATGCTCTTCATGTAGACATAGCCTAAGGGATTGATCCTGCTATCCCAAGTCAGTACTATGGGGGCTGCCCACATACAGCTCTGCCAGTGTCCATCACTTCTGCCTTGTGACACTCAGCTTCAGCAGGGCCATAACTCAGTCACCCCACGGTGCTCTGGCTATGGCCTTTGGGGTCAGCACCTCCCAAAACGAAGGGGAGGCTCTGTCATAGAAGCAGGTGTACAACCCAATGGGCTTCTTGATTTACACGTGTATAACAAGAGGAGAAACCGGCTCTCAATCTCCACAGTGCTCTGTAAGCATTAACTAGTTAATGGAGGGGAATCCCAGAGGAACAGCGCTCTTAGCAGGGATTGCTGACAGATTCAGTCTATTAGCCACTGTTCTTATGCTTTTACAAAAGGTGGTTTCATTAAGAACAGGCCTGTCACATCCCACTTGGCATGAGCATCTCCCTCCATCTAATGTCTCCTCTTGTGGTTGATGAAGCCTTTTGTTACCTGTGATCCAAGAAACTGTAGAAAAACCTCACTTGGAATTTTTGTTAGACTTTCTTGCTTAAATTGCCCTGTATGAAAAGAGACCCATAAAAATTTGGTGATGAGGGCTGGAGGGGCAGGCTGGGCCTGCAAACAGCAGAAAAGTGGAACATGTAATTTCTTGAACTGAGTTGGTTACTTTAGCTAACTGTGATAGTTCTGCAACTCCTTTTGGGTCTTAGGAAGGTTTTAATGAATCATCTCACCATGTTTTTCCTTTTACTTTTGAAAAAACCAGAACAGAACAAATATGACTTATGAGAAAATGTCCAGAGCCCTACGCCACTACTACAAACTAAATATTATCCGGAAGGAGCCAGGACAAAGGCTTTTGTTCAGGTAATTTTTTCTTTTCCTTGCCATTCCTTTCTACAGACAATTAGTTTTTGAAGATGGAGGATGGAATTGTGTGTGGGATACTTCACTGCCACAGCTATAACACAGGTGACAATGGGCATATATTTGTAAAAGCTGTCTAGACCAGTGCTTCCCAGCTTTCAAGGCAACTGCACCAGTTCACGAAAATACGGGCCTGTTTCAGTGATCAGTGGAGTCAATAGAAGTCTTCTCGCTTGCTTCAAGCAGGCTGCGCCATTGTTTAAGACCTTAGCTAAACGATTTATGATCTCAGCCAAACTGCTGGAAAACCCACTCAAAATTCACTTCTCGGACACATCCGCCAGTGAAAGCTAAGCAGGGATCAGTGCATTTTTCTCAAGTGCATCACGGAAGAGAAGTGCTGATGACCATGTCTTCAGCAGTGCTGCCTTCAAGGAAGGAGGGACCTGCAAGAGCTGTTCATAAAACCTAACACATCAAATTGGATGCTAAAACCAAGAATTTAGGAAATAGTGCCTGAAACAGCATAAAGCAGGGAGTTACATGTACAAACTTGAGCGCGGCTGGCAGAGAGCGAGAGCACTCCAGTTCTTTTCAGAGAAGACCAGCGAATCCTAGTGCGTACGTCTGACCCACAGAGCACTGAACTCAGACCAAAGACTGCTTTGATGTCAGCGGTCTGGATCTAGTAATGTGCTTGGAAATGATATCAATAGGAAGGCAGTCTTGGAGTTTGTTTTCTTAAATAGCTAACAGAACTGCATTAGCACTCAAACTATCTACAGCTGAAAAGGTTTCTGTGGAATGTCTTGTTTATGTCAGCTCTTAGAAGGAGACTTAGATGGGGGAAGGAGAGTGAAGGGAAGAAGGAATCACAGGCAAAATCAACTGCGTGATTTTAATTTCTTTTGTGGAGAGTTAAAACAAGGTTGCTCCATCAGCAGCAGTACCAAGGAAGGCAGCCTGGATTGCTGTGGCCTTGTGTGAAGACTGCGCTGCCCCAGGGGAATTCTGTGATGCTGAACAGTGTATGTGCTTATTTTGGAGCCTCTCCTTTGGTGGGGGCACAAACAAAACAGGTGTCCGTCTCTTCTCAACCAGGCTGCGTATTTTCTCAAAACTGTAGAAACGTAAATACCCTTGGAGACCTCAGTTCCTCTGTCAGACTTGCCCAAAATTGACCAACAGATTCAAAGGTCACCAGGGAGCATAAAACATGAGCATATAAACCTCATTTCCTTCAGAAACTGGAAAAAAAAACAACAAAGCATTTTTTGCACAATTCCCAATAAAAACTTATTGATGTTGTTTTCTTAGACCTATTTATATCTGAAGAGAAAAAGAAGAACAGCTGCAAAAAATCAAGCCATTAATGTGCCTTTCTTGGCTATTTCTCGCAAGCACAGAAATAATAGGAAATGTGACTTTATAAGTAACATGCAGGGAGTTGTCATCTGCAGATATCTGTACAGAGCTTTAAGTAAAATGGAGTCAGAGAAGGGATTTCTAATAGGTTGCCGGAGCGTCTTCTGCAGCAAAAGAGGTCACAGATAGTTTCTTCATTAGCTTGTAGTTCTGGGTTGTTTTTTTAAAATTTAATCAAACGCTATTACAAATACCCATGCTTTGAGTTTCTTGACATGACTTAAAACACAGACCAGAAAGAATATCCAAAGTACTGCACTACAGTTCACATCAGCCCATTTCCCACATGGTTTAGGAAGCAGAGCAGACAGAAGGTAGGGAGGGCAGTGGGATCACTCTCTGTTTTGATTTCATCCTCACGCCAGATCAACAAGACAAGCACAGGGTTTAAATCAGGGCACAGTCTGGCCCATAGGCTTTGGTGCGTTTTCACTGTGTAGCCAGGGACTGATTCACCACTTCTGTATGCTAGTTCTTCACCACCGTAACACCATTTAGATCAGCAGCATTCTTCCAGCATACAAATGGGAGTGACACAGCAGTGAGTCACAGCCCTCTTTTTTTTTTTCCTAAATGCATAAGTGCACATGATTTCCAAAATTAGAAGGGGTGGCAAAAGGTTAGTTCCAGGCTGTGCTATGCATTTGCTGAGAGACTCCAGATTTTTCAGACGCAAAGCCCTCAGCTTTATAACCTCAGAGGCAGAAGAGGAGGCAAGTCTTGCCCATGAGCTTCAGCAGTGATTTTTCTGGGTCAGTGATAGTAACGAGGCTCCTGTCAGTTGGTTTTGTTTTCACTGGGCCAAGTATAGTGAGCATATCATCAACCTGAAATAAAATCAGCTCCTCTGATTAACACATTTTGTACTGCTGAATGTTAGCCAGTACATCGTTAATGAAAGACTGTGAAATTTTGTAACACTTCCAGCATAAACATCTTTCATCCTAATTTCTCCGGAAGTACTTATGAGTTAGGAGTGATTTGTTTTTAAACTAGGATTTCATCCTTCCTGTGCCACTCTCTCTTCCTACGCCATTAAATTCAGAAAGAAAAAGCAGAGCTTTTCCGTGCTATCTCTGTGCAGTAGTACACAAAAGCATCCTGGCAAAGATCAAGGCTGCAGGCTTGATCTGCAGGCTGGTGGATGTCCTTTCCCATTTCCTACTGCTGCCATGCCTCCCCAGAGACAGTTTCTGTTTCTAGCCCCCTGCAGACTTACTGCATCAAGACATTAGTGCTGGGAGCCATGGCATTCATTTACAGAGGTTACTGCTTCGTTGCAATTACGCTTGCTACAATCACACAGGAAGACACTGTCTTTGCTCACAGTTCCTTAGCCCAAAAGCTTTTTCTTTCAGGGCTTTTTCCATTTCCCAGAACTTGTTCTGACTTGGTCCTTGGCTTTTTCTACCACTGTTCCTTTGGTATTTCATATTCCTCTTCACTCACCTACTCGCAAGCCTGCACAAACCAGTGGCCCTCTGCCTCTCCACGCCTTGCAAGTGCTTTTGCTTTGAAATGTGCTGGCCATAAAGGTCTTTAATGCTTCTGTCACCAGACACCATAAATGAGTGTACCTGTGGCATACTATCATCTTACATGACAACAGCAAACAATATGAGGGAGAAGAAGTAAATATCATTCTTTGGAAAAGACTATGGGGTTTCGTTCAAATTTGGACTTTCAAGGAGCAGGGGTAAATGCCTGTGATTGTTTTGGTTTCCTTTCCACGTAAGGTGGAGGGAAGACACCAGTAGGCTGGGGAGAAGCTGGGAAATACTAAGTCATTGGGAGGATACAGCAAAGATGATTTTGGAAGCTGTAGAGCTCAGGGGCCTCGGCATCTTGATGAAGGTAAAAGCTGAGACCACTGGGAAATCCGCTTGTTTCTCTGTTTTGCAGGTTCATGAAGACCCCAGATGAGATTATGAGTGGCCGAACAGACCGCCTTGAGCACCTTGAATCCCAGGAACTGGATGAACAAATATACCAAGAAGATGAGTGCTGAAGGGAACTGGTGCACCGCCTCTGTGGGTCCATGTGGGTCTCTGTGGGAGAAACATCTGCCCAGATGGCTGGCACAGTTTGGGAGGGGAAGCAACAACACAGAAGCAGTACTCGGGGTCGCTGCTTAGCTTGAAGACCACGCAGGACCTGAAGCACCTTAACAAAACAAACTAACAGGCAGAAGTGGTGCTGGCAGAAAAGTAAAGGGGAGAAAGCCTGGACTTATGCACTACTTCACTGTTCCTACAAAGTCTCCCTTGAGTTCGTTCTTTCTTTTTTGGTTTGTTTCAGTTTTGGGGGGTTTTTTGTTGGTTTTTTTTCCCTAATAAACATGCAGTTTGACTTTCCTTATCTCACATAGGACAAGACGTCAGATTATGCTTTTTTTTTTTTTTTTGGAAGGCTTTCCTATGGAAATAGAGCACTCTTATTTTCTGTGCAAGTCTTATGACATAACACCGCATAAAACAATAGCAACACAGAAGGGATTTGCTGAAGGGTTCCAGTTTGCTTGGATCAATTTACATGTGCTGCCACTGGGAAATGTGTTGAAGCTACCAAAAGAATTAACCACACATACCTGTCAAATGAAGAGGAGTCACCCTTCACGTGTAGGCTGGGATATCATCCCAGAATAGCTTGGGCTCACAACAAGTACTGCGAGTGGCTATTAACTGCTGGAACATGGACCAAAACCAATCACCTAAGTGCTCCGGGGAGGAGAAAAATAAATGTGACAAACCTCTGCAATAGGCTGATGTTGACATTTTCCCTCCCTCTAGCAAAGAAGTGATAGAATGGAGTGGGGGGGAAGGAGGGCGGGGACAAATGCATATATATATATATGTATATATAGAAACATTTCATATATATATGTATATATATGTAACCCCCACAATATATCCACAATGCAGAATTTAAGCTCAAAGCTTTCTATAAAAAAGCAAAGGCTGAAGCATCTGTAATTACAAAAGGGAGGGGTGTTTCTTATACCTTCTAGCAATTTGGGGGTGAAAGGTGAAAGACTGTTCCTTACATCCCAGGGGGAAAGCAAAGGGACCCATCACATGGTTTGTATTACTCAGAAACCTCTCCAGGATCATTTTGTGCTGCTGGAGAGGTAGGTGATTCACCAATCTGAAAACTGGTGGTAGAGAACTAGAGACCAAATAGCTATACTTACATCTTGTAATTGATTTTGGCTTTGTTTTGAGATTTGGGTTTTTTATGCCTTCCAGTACCCTCCCCCACCCCACAGCTCTGCCATCAAGGGAGCTTGTCTCAGCTTGCCCATTTTTAACATGATTTAAAAGACAAGGAAAAAAGAAACCCTACAGCTGTGTTGCTTTCTTGGGTTTTGGGTTTGTTCTGGTTGCAAGGTGCCCCATTTTTTACACTCCTGATTTGGTTTGCTGCACTGAGGGTGCTTTGCATGAGGCAAAGAGCTATGCCTAGTTTGGTCACAGGGAGCTCAGCAGTCCTTGATGCCCAATACAAGAGAAACTGCTGGCCTTTTTCATTTCACATTGCTTGGGCCACCATGACAGGAAAGTCCGTGGTGTCCAGGCGTCCAGCAATCCATCATCAGTGGTCCTTTTAATGGAAGGAAGATCTAGCAGCAGAAATGATGCTTGCAAAGGGAGAAGATGTGTAGAGAAACTGTGCAGGAATCACATGATGTCTGGAAGAAAGCATGTCCACACCAGTTCATTAAAACAGAAAGCTTCTTTTATGGGAACATGCATACTAGAAATGGAAAAAATCAGTGGGCTAATCTAATCCATTTCAACCAAAAAACAAGGTACATTCCCATGATAGAGCTTTTATCAGCTATTAAACCAACACAACATTTGATCTTACCACATACTTAACAAGCAGGTTAATCTATCCAGGAAAAAATGGCACTTGGCAACGAATAGTGTCCCCTACGTTTAAACGGAGATAGTCCAATCTCACAAAAGACTTAATATTGAGTCACAGGTCGTAGAAGGAACAGCTTTGTTAAGGGTCTAGATAGGCATCATACAAAGAGGAGAGATTTTTCAAAGCCAGTATCTGATGAGGAACGACAGGGCGTACATCTCTCCCTAAGCTTTTCCCAGCCACATTTTTTTATTAAATCATAGTCAATATGTTACAAGTCCCAGCACACCACGTACTTGACTTTTTCTGCCTCAAAAGAAAAGACGTGGAAGCATGTATCAGAAAGATGAGCAGATAACCTGTCACCTGTCTCTGCTGTGACTCTGAAGTTCTTGGAGCTCAGGAGGTGTGAGATTGGGAGACACCAAGGGACTTCCAGTGGTCACAGATCTGAAACAAAAGGTCCCTTGAAACCAAGGGGCCAAGGAGTTACTCTGCTCTGTCACCCTGCTCAAGGGCACCCAAGTTGCGGCCATGTCTGAGGAGCTGGGGTGAAGATGGTGTGGTGAAGAGGTGAATATGAATGACAGATGAAGTGTGATCAGAAGTATCAATGTAAAGAAAGGCTCTGGCTGGTTTCTTGTGGTTCTTAGGGTGTTCAGTGGTAGAAAGAAACCCAAGTTTGTGCAGAGAGCAATTCATATCCTTTACCGCTCTGGCTGTGATAACTTGCATAACTGCATTATTTTCTTTTGCCTGCTGCAGCTACTGTTACAAGACGGTGAGGAAAAAAAAAGACAATAGGAACTTTCTATATGAAGTGCTCTGATGAGCCACAGGTTTTTGTCACGGCCAGGGTGCACACTACAAAATACAGAGAACGAGAGACAATCCACCAGTATAAGCCCATATGCTCACTGTGCATGCTAGCAAACAAAGTTTATCCTCAGCACTGGGTAAGGCAGGAAAAAGCAAGGAATCCTGAAATCACATGTGTTGTCCCATAGGGAAATTTTCTAGGGGAAATTTTGTATAGGAAATGTTCAACTTTACCAGAAATGCACTTTCACCTGCAGAAGCTAAGTCAAAGGGGAAAAAAATACGTGGTGGCTGTTGGAAACTCTTCCAGTTCACACGTAAAGGACAACTTAAGACAACTTCTTCTCCACCACAACCACAGAGAAGAAGTTCTCTCAAGGCTGATGCTAGTTGGAATGAAAATAGCCTTTGAACTTGGAGCAGGCTGATCCCACAGAGGCCCTACCTGGCTGGTGCCGTCCCCTGCCTCCTGCCAGGTCTGCCTGGTGCAGCAGCAAGTGGTGCGGGTGACTGCAGCTGCCAGAACTGCAGGGGCTTGGGACCTGTTGTGGGAGCTGCAGGATTTGAACTGCTCTTGGGGTCTTGGAAGCAAGTTTACCAGCTATGACTAAAAAAAAAAAATAAAACCAGGCTGGAGCAGCTGCAGTAGACAGATTCCCATCTACCTCGCATCCAAATGGCAGATACATGGAGTGCAAACACAGCATTAACGTACTGAGCTACAGGAATGCTTGGCTGCCTGTCTGGGCTAGCAAAGGTAACACTGTCTTTCCACCAACCCTGACACCCGCCTTCCCTCCCCAGTTTCTGATTTCCCAGTGTAGAATTTGCCTGCGGGAAAGCAGCCAAACTTTCTGCCTTTGCCACCAAAGCAAGTGGGAAAAGGGAGAAAGACTCTCATCCTTGGAGATGCGCAAAAGCCGCCTGGACACAGTCCAGGACAACTGGCCCTAGGTGGCCCTGCTTGAGCAGGGGGGTTGGACCAGGTGACCTCCAGAGGTCCCTTCCAACCTCAACACCCAACAAAGGATCTTCACACTGTGCAGTTAAGTGGGACCTTCATTGCCATCAGCTTGCTACAAGTCTGAACAAGCCACAAGCCAGTCAGGTAGGACACGCTGCAGTTCCACGGCAGAGCATTTTCTTGATTTAAGTTTGAAACCTTTTGACTGCCTCTCCATCAAAAGAACACTACTGGGGCCCTTTCTGTGAACACTAAGGCGCTGCCACCCACCCCAGGATTCAAACTCCACGCATGCATTCTCCAGATCTCTTTGTCAGACTGCAACCGTGTGCAAATCCAGAATGCATCAGTTCGAGGTCTTTTTTTTAAATAAAATTCTAGTCTGTTTTTATTGATGATGGCTTTTTGGTTTTTTAAGGTGTGGGGCTAAGGGACTGAATCAAATGAATGTAACAAAACAAAAACAAACAAAAAAGCCTATTCTCAGGGCCAGTGAGTTGCAAATAATTTTTAAAATGCCTGTAATTACATCATCTCAATAAAAAAATTTAATATAAAAGTGGGAATGCCAAATTTTGTTGGTGCAATCATTGCTACAACGTCCTTTCTTTTTAAAAACTATGGTACCCAAGTATCTGCAGCACATAGCAGCTGTTTCCAATCAGGAAAAGAAACCTCCAGGCTTCCCATGCCCAAACATGTATGAACAGTGCCTGGATCTTCCCTGGGAAGCGTTGTTCGGAAAAGTTAAGGCTGTCCCTTGGAGTATTTACCCCTGCCTGCCCTGAGAGATGAGCAGAGCACCCCACTAGTGCCTAGATGGGTGTACCTAGTTCTCCTTCCTTCTCTTGGAGAGGATATAGAAGCATAAATAAACCCAAAAATGAGGTGGTGTGATGACCATTGTGTCTTTTTTATCCTGCTAAACAGGCCAGGTCAAGGAGTTTGAGAGCAAGAGGTTTTCCTGTAGTATTCATCTTGCAAACCAGTCTAGAAACCCTGCTGCTAATATGCTGCCCTTCCAGAACTGGGGGACCTTATTTTCCTGTCTTCACGCCTAACCAGGCAAGGCACAGGGACGTCGGTGCCACCAGGTGCTGGGTGTTTAGGGGACAGCAAGGTGAGGCGGCACAAACTGCTCACTGCTGTCCATCACTCCCTGCAGCAGTCCTGGTCTCCTGCGGCGTGGGGTGACTGGTGCTTACAGCAGCGTGAGGCTCCTGGAGGGTTTCGTAACGTGCTGCTTCACATAGGTGCCACCAAACGCCATGGCGAACGCACCTGGTCAGCGGCACGCAGGCCGCATCTAGGGCTCTCCGGTGGGAGCGAGTCGTGGCAAGTTAAACCGTTTGGATCCCAGCTACGGCTCAGGATGACCCCACGATAATCTGGCTGATCTGTGGGTTATCCACTCAGCTGCTCCTTGCTCAGTATTTATTCTTGGTTTTCTTTCACTGTTGTTTTTAAACCACAAGGCAAAGGAGTAAGCACGAAACAAACCCCTCTCTGAACCAAGACCTCAAGCAAGAAGGAAACAAAAAGTGTGTTGCTCCATAATTCAGTCCCTTCAGGCCATTTCCCTTCGTTTTAGAAGAGGAAGTAGATGTATCCTACACCCTCTCACAGCTTTCTGTGCACCCTGAATAACAGCAAACACTGCAGGTTGAAGGCATACAGAGGAAGTTCTCAGCGGTTTTGGCTATCGCTCCAGTGAGGATTTGTCTCAGCTTAAGAACTAGTCTTGAGCCCAGAGAGACATTAGAGAACATCCTTTGGAGGCTGCAGGACAGAAGAGGCCCAGCGGTGCACGCCCAATACATCTTCCTCTCCCATCTTCAAAATTAATTCAGCTGTAAAGGAAAGCTACCAGGCCAACACGAGCGCGGGGATCATGGATGACATACACATTTGCAGACTACGGCTACCACATGACGGTGCACGCTTCCTCCGTAACACTCCCCAGCGCTGACCAGGAGAGATTTTGCAAGGGTGTCAAAGAGGACCTCAATGACTGTCCATGCACCCCTAGGACTTACAGAGGCTGCCAGTGAAGTACTGACAGCAGCATTTTTTTAATTATGTAGAAACCCATTTTAAAGTAATACTTAGCAGAAAGGTTTTCACTTCTCCCAGATGAGACTCCACCTTTGAGGCACGAGCAAACAAGCACATGCTTTTTTCTCCTCAAAGACTTACTCTGATTCAGACAATCCTGACTTCAGTTTGAAACCCAAGCAGCTTCCAGGCACTGCAGGAAGAGCCACCATTGAAAGGTGTGAGGGCACGAGGAGAGAGAGGATGCACTACCACCGTATGAAGCCAAAAAACAAGCGTGCTTCATTAATCACCTGAAAGAAAGGACTGGTGTGTCGGTGTAAATATTCTAATAGCACAGGATGAGGTGGATCTACCGCATGTCAGCTCTCTCCATACTGGATTCCCATGCACCCAGGGATCTGCTGGCTACACTGGATTCACCCTGGGCACCAACTTGCCCAGCTCTGATGCAGACAGCAGCATTCCTTCTCACCCCATGCCCAGCAGAACTGGAAGTCATGCCAAATTTTACCCACCGGATAGGAGAAAGGTGCCCTACTTCATGAGCTGCTTCAGAAGAAATGGCTGAATGCACGCTGCCATCCCGCCAGGCTCAGCAAGGAGGAGGAGCGGAGGGGGGAAGGAAAGGGATGAAGCCCAGTTCAAGCTTTCCCCTCACTGGACAGCCTCCTAAGAGCCCAAAAGAGAGTCGCGCAATGTTGGGAGGATGAGCTTCCCAGCACCTACTTCCAAAAGAGGCAAGGACATGAGGTGCCAAAAAATCAATGCCAGGGCAGCTACAACTCCAGCACAAAATATGACAGGACTGTGTCCACTGGTGAACAAAATCACATCAGTTTCTTCATTCTAGGTGTTCCTATGTGTTTTCCCCAACCAACTCAAAAATTATATGTCATTTTCCAGCCAAGGCAGAAAAAGAGGGGCAAGAGCCTGTCTTCACAGAATCACAGAATTGTATAGGTTGGAAAAGACCTTTAAGATCATCGAGTCCAACCGTAAACCTAACACTACCAAGACCACCACTATACCATGTCCCTAAGCACCTCATCCAAACATCTTTTAAATACTTCCAGGGATGGTGACTCCACCACTTCCCTGGGCAGCCTCTTCCAATGCTTGATAACCCTTTCAGTGAAGTAAAATTTCCTAATATCCAGTCTAAACCTCCCCTGGTGCAACCTGAGGCCATTTCCTCTTGTCCTAATCTTGCCACCCTGTCCTGTCCTTGCCACCTTGTCCTGTCTTGCCACCCTCATCCCTCCAGTCCGCTCTTTCTTCACCTTGCTGCCTTAAGAAAAGGGGAGCGGGTTGTGGCTGCTCAGCAGCCAGCTGTCCCCTACACAGAGAGACGTCAGTGTCCCATGCACAGCAGCGCGTGCCTTGCTGCTGAGCACGCGGGGACCTGCCCCACGCCAGCCCCCTCGCTCAGCCCGAGCTGGGGCCAATGGTGGCAACGTCACCAGTGAATGAAACAGCCTTCTTCCTCCTCCCCTGTGGCAGTAATGTTGTATCCCTGCTGTAACAGCCCTCATTTGCTCAAAAGGACAGCACTAACAGTGCTTAATGACTGTCTTCCACGGCTGATCGTCAAAAGGTGGGGAACCTGTTTGCTTATTGACCGGCTCTCCGCCCGCCATGTGCCCCTGGTTAGATTGCCCGCTGAAGGGTAAGGCTTAGGTTGTGTGTAATGGTTCACTCTGCAGGACATCAGTTTCTTCTTATGATTCTTGTCAGACTGAAGCAGGCTAAACATACAAATGGAAAAAAAAATAACCTGGCAATTGCTATAGAAAATTGGAGCAGTGCACACGTTTACTTCAATGTTGTCCATTTGTCAACAAAAGTGAGTGCATGCATCTCTGCCATCTACTGAGGTAGAGCATCAATGTCTTCCAGCACAGGAACCAGGCTGAGACACCAGTTTAACACCAGGCAGACCCTCTTTCTGTGACTGCACTGAGCTAGCTCCCACAAACTACAACCAACATTTAGGGGAAAAAAGAAAACACAGCGCCCTCCCATAAGACCATAGAGGTCGTTATGACCGATATGATCAGTTGTAAAACCTGCAGAGACACATCAATCTTTCTACCTCCTGCAAACACCTGTGCATAAAGTTTCTCAGCATCTCAAAGTACTGGAGAACAGCCGCAACAGGAAGAACGATAACTGTTCAGGAATTAGAATTGATCTCCTGCCGCCTGATAAACACTGTTAGCCTGGGGTTGTTGACTTGAAGCCAAGCTCTGCTAAATGGACAAAGTTTTCAAGTCAACCCTTCCCGGTGTTTGACAAGGTAAAGGGAAGGAACTGGCGTGAAGACAGCTTGAACAAAGCAGGTATTGTTTCCCATGGGCTCCATAAAGATGTGAGGACATGACCCATCAGAAGAAAGTGAGGAGAAGAAGCAGATGAGTATGAAAGCTGAGGCAAGTAAAGAGTCAGTTCGGATGAACACAAAGATGAAAGCTGGGAGTGTTCACCACATGCCTTTGACTTTCCTTCCCAAGGGCAGGGCCAAGGTCAGTAACTTTCACTTGGCTAATGCATGCTTGCAGGATATGAACCAGTCTCAATTCAAAGACCTGCAGAATGAGGACTCCACCTCCTCTGTACCAAAGGTTAATCATCCCCTGCATTAAAATCTGTCTGTTCCTTTCCGTTTAACTGTATCTTAATTCCACGTCCAATCATTAGCTCTCATTATGCTTTTCTTCACTAAATTCCTGTAAACTGTAGTATTCCCACCCGTACACGAAGATCCTTACTGACTGCAATCAGTGCAACTCGTACTCTTGTTTGGTTTTTTTTTTTCCCAACTAAATAAGGGAGCAGATAAGAGGAATAAATTCAGCTAAGAACTCAAGGGAGGAACTGAAGCTCCATGGCACAACAGCTTCCTGGAGGGGCTGCTCTCGGCTCGCGGGGCTGCAGGACACAGCCACCCTTGTTTCTTGGGGTGCTGTCTGGTGCTCCTGCAGGAAAGGCTCCAGAGAGCACGTCAGTCTCTTGGGAACTGGCTGATGTGGAACAGAAAGGGGAAAGGGAGAAAACCACATCGAGGTGCCATTTTGGTCCCATGAGAGCCCAGGTAACCCAACAACGATGTGTCTTCCAAACCTCCAGCTAGGTGGGTTTTCCCCACACCTGGGAACAACCCTGGGGAGATTGCCTGCAAATGCAGTAACAAATACATCAGCAAAAGAGGCTGCCTGCTTCCTTATTTATTTTCAAAATGTTCTTAGTGTTGGTGAATGCTCTTGAGAACATGCTGTCTCACAGACAAAGGTTTCTTCCTCTTCACATTCCTCCTCACATCCCAGTTCGCTCCTAAAAATTCAGTGGAATCAGCAAGCAGGAATAATTAACAGGCAACCAAACTTCACATGGCCAGGATTTCACCCAGCATTCAATTCACACAGTCCAACCCACTGCTGAAATTTCCTCAACATTACCCAGAACAGGAGGAAAACGGGCCAGACAGATCCGCCATTCCAGCGCTAAAAATTTAATGCACGAAGTGACACCTTTGGTGTGCTAAAGCCAATGGAAATTAGGGCTGTGCAATACAGGGATCTGAGCGGTGTCCACAGAAAATATCCTACCCAGGAAAAATTGAGGGTTTGCTACAAAAATAAAACTTAACCTCCACAACAACCTCCTCAACCGAGCCAATTCCCACCCTGGAGTGAAAAACATAACAATTTGTTTTGATGGTACTGCGCAGAGACCTGGATTCAGTGCCGACATCCATCAGCTCCCAACACAGATGAACTGACAGCACAAAATCACCCTCAGACCCAATTATCAAGGACTTACGTGTCCAGGGTTGTCAAGTCATGTGTTTTCCGATTAGAAGAGTTTCATTAGAAATGTTTTCACACCAAAGGATAAGTCTGGTGTGCAAAAAAGAAAAGCTTCATAAAATTAAGCCAAGTCCATCTCAAGACATAAGAACACACAGCCCAATTTCCAAAAGGACTGATTAATCCCATTTTCACTGAAGTCAACAGAAATTTGGAATTTCATTTGGAAACTGGACTGCCCCTTTAGGCTCCTACATCCACTGATTCTTCATTTGTGCACATTATTAAGGGTACCTTGCATTGCTCTTTCTAAATGCCTCAGACCTAGTAGCTTTGCAGAGTTTTCCTTGCCTAACGTCAAGGCCCTGCCACGTCTGCATGCTCAGACAGCCTCTGCTGCAGTCTTTGCAGGAGCCAGGCTTGGGAAGCGGTGCTCAGCAGTGGACAAGGGATTGGGTAAGCGACTCCCCTTGGAAAACCTCAGCACAAGGGCTGGTCTCCACAGAAGGAGGACAGGAGCAAACCACAAGTGCCACCCAAGATACCCAAAACATCTGCACAGGCCTGGTGGGACATGCTGGAGACGTGCATCCTTCTGGTTTCACAAATGCTTCTGGTTTGGGAAGCGCAGGTGACAAAGACACACTAGCAAGGGAGGATAAAGCCACCCTTTTACCTTCATGATAGGTGACCCAGTAGAGATGTTTTTAGGTGATGTTTGAGAGAAGAAATGGTAAGCTGCCTTGGGATGAACTTGGCTCTCATGCTGCAGACCATCAGCAAACGGGTTGGGGGTCCCCTAAGTGCATCATCTGTGGCCGAAGCGGACGTACGCAGCATGGGAAGGGACGGAGAGACGCCCAGTCCCTGCTGAAAAGCAAACAACAGAGCACGGCTACGGGTGTGAGACGCCAATTGGAAAAGGGTAAATATTTATCCAAGAGAATTTTAGAAAGAAGGAAACATTTTTCATTTAGTTGTAAGTCTTTCAGGAAATTATTCATTTTTCCAATGAAAACATTTTCTTTAAATTCAAAACAACTGTTTTTCTCCCAGCTTTTGTTTACAAAAGAAGGAAGAGTTTCAGATCTGCCCTTTTTCATCCGTCCTCCATGAAACGTCAACCAAGCCTCACGTCTTGGGTTGAGAAGTCATTCTTCAGAAAGAAAAGAAGGGGGGGGGGGAAAAAAGCATTGTGAGGCTTTGCTGAGCAGCTGTAGCTGCCGCTGCGGAGAGGAGGGCAGAGAGGTCCTGCTCTCTCCACCTGTTGGAGATGGGCACGAGGTTATTTGTAATGAGCTCGTTAGAGCTAAAGGCTGACTGCCAGGAAAGCAGAGGGGAAAAACAATTGATTCACCTCTTCAAGAGCCATTTAAGCAGTCCTAGTCAGAAAATGAGCATCTTCCGTCTCTAGTTCACTCCTACTTTTTCCACTTTGATACTTTTTATTTCAGACAGATGCCTCTTGTGGGTTCCAGCCACATGGGGTCTGTATGCAATGAGTGAGCAATTTCCAGTCCACAAAATAACTGTCCTGTCATCTTTTGCTCTTTTATCTCCCATTTCATAGCAGCGTTGCCAGCATCCCTAGGAAGCCACAAAAAAAATTCACAGGCCTTGTGCTATGACTGAGGGCCAGTAAGCTGGTCTGTCATTAAGCCCAGATTCCCCAAGGAGTTCGTTCCTCAGAGGTGACATCTGCCCCTATCCCCCACTGGGACTCAAACCAAGAGGTGTTACATCCAGCTTCACAGATTATCTCAGCTGTTTTAGGAATAACATGACCAATCAAGACAAACTATTTGGTTGTACTTTAAATCTCATTAATTCTGAAAAAAAACCAAAATTGAACATAAATCATGGGCCATGGACACAGGAACTGTTCCTGAGCGTGTAGGCCACCTTTTGCATCCGTGAAAATTAACAGCGTCTTAACAGGCAACCAAGTTGAGAACGTATCATGGTAAATCCATCCAAATACAGAACGGATGTGCCTGTGTGGGAAAGAAGAGGTGTCAGCCCACCGGCAAGCACGAGTTGTTGCAAAGCAGCAGGAGACAACACACTGCTTCCAGGAGCAGCTGCAGGAACAAGAGGCATACGCAGCTGCAACTGAGGCTAACGGGGGAGAAAAAGGACAAAAATACGGTAGAGAACCAGCTTCCCAGCTCTGACTGCTCCTATGACCCGTCCTCTGGAGCAGCCAGCGTAACCTGGCTTACCCTAATTGACAGCAAGGAGCCTCTCTCCCACATCTTCAGCCACAAGTGTTAGTCTGGTAAACCCAGGTCCTCCCACGTGTTCCCGCCACCCTCCCGGTGCCAGCACCAGCCCTTTGGCAGCCACCCTGCAAACTGACCTAGGCGAAAATAACCTGGACAGAAAGAAGAGGCTGGTTTTCAGCCACTTCAGCTCCACGATCTGACTCACCGCCTGACTGCGCAAACAGCAATGCTGCTGCACGATGGACAGCGGGAACGTGCATTCACAAAGCGGGAGAGGAGAAGACTTCAGTCTGCTTGAAGCAATTGGGAAACCAAAGCCCAGCTAGATCCCCACCTGGGCCAGCTCTCTGTAGCCATCTGCTTCCCGTGGAACTCCATGCTGCCATTTTCCTTGTGTTTTCTGTTATCTAACCACCCAACGCAGCTCCACAGCAATTCCCTTACGAGCAAACCAGGCTGGAAAACTGAATTCCTGGGGCATGGCATGGTCTTTGCACACTGCAGAACAGCAAAGCCGCAGATAGCGGCTGTCCTGCTATCTGAGCAGGTGCAGGCAGCTGGCTGATGTGCTTCAAAAGAGCTTGTATGTGCACAGCTCTCTGACGCTTTCAACTGCAGCCCTCACCGTTTATTTTCTCCTTTTCAGTTATGCCCCCCCCCCCCCAATTGTTCTTTGCAGCCATCTGAGAGCGGCCAACAAACCTAACAGGCCTGCTTCAAAAGAGCCTATAGCTCCTCTGTCCAGCGGTTAATGCCTTTCGTGGCCGGGCAGAAGAACGCGACTGGGGCAGAGGAACACCAAAGACACAAGCAGCAGCACGGGGCACTCCCGTGGTTAGTACGGGAAGCCCCAGTTCCCACGGCCAGACCCTGCTGTCTTTCAAAGGCGCTGCCCCTTTACTCACCAGGGAGCACCACACCTCCCCAGACGACACTGTTGCCCTCCACCAGTGGTCTCCTGTGGCAAGACCACCCTACGTGTAGGCTTTAGAGAGAAGCCCCATCTTTTTCAAGATAAAAATCTGCCAGAAAGAGAGTTCACTTCAGTACAAGTTACATCTGATTATCCAAAACACATCACAGTCTCCCGGCTGCTTCCTTGGCACTGCAACGCGCACTTCCAGCACCCTCCATAAACCAGCCCTTTCGTCTTGGAAAAGGAGTTGGCCACAGAAGTAACCACCTCCACACAAGATTGCTGTAATTCCCAGGCTCTGAAATCCCCAGGATATTCACTTGCCAGCTACCACCACTATTTTGATATTCACAGCCTCAGTGAAGATGAGCTGGGGGAAGATGATGGGTGCTGCAAGCTAGACGGGCGTTGCTCTGCTCACAGAGGTAGGAGGTACTTTCCTAATGTCCCCAATTGCCCCTGAGCAATTCCCCCTCCCCTTAAACCCTTCCTTTGCTGCGTGGTGAAGTCCAAGAAAAACACTGAGGGGATTTTGGGGGGGTCAGTTTTGTCTTTTAGCATCATGTGAGGAGCTCCCGTTGCCACAACCTCATGTGGCAGCTGCCTCCAGAAATCCCCTAAGAAATCCCCACTTGCTCGTGCGGGCAGCACGCGGGTAGCAGAGCCACACCACGCCGAGACCTTTGGCCTGAGCACTTCTTCTGGTAGGCGCCCCAGCACCTCCTGGATTTGACTTAGTCAAGCACATGATGAATCACTTTGCCAAGCCAACAACAAAACCAAATAGTCCTGGCTCCTGGTCCCTCCTCTCTGTTTCTTCCCCTCAACGTATCACGTTCATTAATTTAATTTAACCCTGCAGGCTGCTTAGGTTTTTTTTGCACCTTTGCACAGATATTACACTAGGTGTGCAGACCTTTGCTTGCATTTATAGTCGACAACTTCAGCCTCCTCTTCTGAGCCCTACAGAAAAGCAGCAATGCTTGCCAAAGACAAATTGTTTTCGTTCTCTTCCCTCTCCCTACAAGGAGGTGAGAAGGATATTGCAATAGGTGTTGTACTCCCCACCCACATTTTTTTTCTCACTGCCAAACAGATTGCATCAGGAACAATTAGAAAATTTTTCTTTGTGTGGGCCCTTAGACTATATATAATATGCAGAAACATTTTTCTTCTTAAAAAACAAACAAAATAAAAACCCCCTCCCGCATGATCTTTGGACCAGCTTTCAGGGAACTGGTTCAGCTGATAAGGTGAGGAACCCTACTAGTGGGATAGCTACAGCCACAGATGCAGAGCTGATCTCCCAGCCTTAGGAAGGGAGAAAAGAATGCCTAGGAGCTGTTTAGTCCATCGAGGAGACAAAGATACAAGGAGAAAGAGCTTTTTGAATGTTACAGCTGCACGCACTCACCGCAGAAGGAGATTGAGGAAAATATAGCCTAGGTCTGCAACAACTTCTGCTTCTGCCAACACTGGCATGTTGTTCCCCAAAGCACCTTCCAAGGAAGCAGGACCCTATAACTCAGTGTGATAAACTGGCACAGCAAGGATGAAACCAGATTGACATTCATCAAACACTTGACCCAAGACGGGAACTGCAACATCCATTAGCACCATTGCACGCCAAAGCACACACTCGGCAGACGTCAGCGTGAGAGCCCAGCTAAGATCACTGCGCGGCGCTTACCAGACAGACTGAAAGCAGTCAGTGACAGTTCATATCCAGACGTTCAGCAACATCCTCGGCTAGAAGAGGTGCTTCATCTGCGATCTGAGCTGTGTCTTGGGGTCTATGGTCCAGACAAAGAAGAGTGCATGCATAATCCTCCGTAAGCAGTTGCAGCATATATTTCAAACAGTAGCTTAACTTTGTTTCATGCAGTCACTCTTTAATGCTGGTTAGTACTCGGACCTGTCCCACACACCTATACAGAGCATACGCGAGCTCCCACTGCCACCCTGTCCACACACAGCAGAACTTCACAGGAGTTTCAGTTACCAGTAGCTGAACTGCAGGGCTGGAAGTTCGTACTCTTGGGGTCTCACTGGAGTCAGTGACTCCAGCGGCATGGGGCCGTGGGCTGGGTGCGGACTGCCAGGGACTGCAAGGGGAGTGGGATGCATTGGCTAGGTCCAGCTGGAGGTGAGGCCAGAGAGGCAACGTCTAGCCCCACCTCTGCGTCCAGGACCCCCCAGGAGATTAGCATCTGGTGTCCTGACCGAAGTCAGGTTTTGTTCAGGATCAAATACGTGCGGGATCTTTGTTCCAGAGCTACAGCTGTGATGAGGCGAAGCGGAGCAGGGCAGAAGCCCTCCCTTGCTGCTCATGCGCCTCCACCTCCAGCCCCAGCCGAGGGCTGAGCCCAGCAGCGGCGGCGGTGGCTCCAGCGAGCAGCAGACACCCATCTATCACAGTGGGTTATCGCTTTCTTTCCTCTGACACAAAGTAAAACTCCCCACCTTGCTGCTAGCAACCCTAACCACATCACAAACAAGGAGGAATCTACAGAAGTATTCAAAACATCTGGATGTTGTGCCACCACGGCAATTAAATCCACGCTCACTTTCTCACACAGTGCCTGGAGGGAAACCGACTGCACGGAGGGGCAGAGGAGGACATGCTGTGGTAATCTTGGCTTCCTCGTAGCCCAGCTCCGTGTTGCAACCTCTGAAACCATCCTTAGCGGCAGGCCTTGCCCCAGGAGCCCGGTCCACCCTCTCCGGGGTGGGCTCCCTCTCTTTGGAGGACAAGCCATGCCAGAAACGGCTCTGCGCCCATGAGGGACTGCGATGCCCGGGGCTGCCTCTCCTCACTCCCGCCTTTAGCTGCTTTTTTGGAGCCGAGGCAGAGCAGCAGCTGAGCAGGGCTGGGGAAGGGGCACGGGAACGTCCTCCTGGGCACGGCCAGCAGGTTCGTGCTTTAAGAGAGGGCTGTGCCATGCCAGGCTCTTCTTCCCTGCCCGGCTGAGCCCCCTGCTCCAGAGCTGTGGCTGCTGCCTCGAGGAGGCGCGGGCAGGCATCCCACCCTGGGTGAGCGAGGACAGCAGTGCAGCTGAGGTGCTTCAAGCACTCTCCCCCTTGCAGCCTGCCAGAACAAGTCCGTCGGCTTCCGCAGAGCGGGGCTCTCCCAGCCGCCCTGCCTGGGGGCCATGGGGTACCTACATGCCAATGGCACCCCCCATGGAAAGTTTCTCATGGATCTTGTTTCCATCAGAAAAAAGTGAGGTTGCCACAGTGCGACCGCTCTGCAGCAGTGCCTCGACTTCGGTGGCATCTTAGAGGGTGCGAGGTGGGTTTCCGCCAGCCCTTTGGGCAGCCCAGGTGCTGCCTGGGTCCCTGCTGCTTGCGCTGCCTGCAAGTGCGGCGTGGCTGGCCCGAGGGAGCAGCTGGGCTGTCTGATGCCCAGGCTTTCCAACCCGCACGCTGCAGGCTCCTGCCTTGAACCAGCCCCACGAAATCCGCTTGGAAATTCCCCATCACCACCACCCCTGCCCACGTTTATTTTCTGCTTCAGAAGCACGACAGACAAGAAACTGCAAAAGGGGCATTTAATTAATCGCATTTCAATGTCCAATCTTTTCTATCACTGGCACCAAATTTCCAGTGAGGGAGTCGAGGAGAAGAATAATGCCAGTCTGAAGCCAGGGAAGAGATTCCTGCGGGAGGGCTGCACAGAGGCTCCCCAGCACGCTTGCTGCCTCTTATCCGTGAACGAAATGCCAAGCCAGCATGCGAGCGTAGCTCGCGTTACCTCCCAGTCTCTCACCCTTGGGCTCCCGTTGCTTTCAGTGCCTTTGGACAAGGCACATACTCTCTCGATTATCTTTGCAGCAGAAGCTTCTAGTTTATTTGCAGCCCACAAATACCTTTTTGTTCCAGCTGATTTCATTACTCGGTAGAAATAGGCTCTTTGCAACACGGGTAATCTTGGCTTTACATGGATGTGTGGTGCCTAATAAAACAGGGCCCTGCTTACTCACTGGAGTTCCTAGAAGTTCATTCAATAGAAATAAAGAACAATTTGGCAACTTGACTACCAGGCTACAGGCTGCCGGCCAGTTTACAAATCAGTAACCAACTAGATGAGACTAAAATCCTCTGTCTGGGTTCAGCTGGATGAACTATTTTTGTGAATACTGTATTTTCTGGGAAAATGGCATTTCAGATGGACTGACAAGAACTGCAAGTTCAGGTCAAGTGAAGCAAATAGTTCCAGCTGAAAAAAAGCAGGAAAAAATTTATAGCATTGAAAAAGTTTAATCTGGCAGACTTGAAAATTATTTGTTCCAGAAATGTCAAATGGAAACTTTTTGACTTTTCCCTTCAGGATGGAAATTTTAATTTAAAAATTGACCTAAATTTATAAAAGGAAGATATTAAATAACAGGAGTAAGAAGGAGACTATACCACTCTGGATCACGTGGAGCATTTTAAGATAATAAGAAATATTTGGGTTTCTTTTTTCATTTTTCTAGGGGAAAAAATTCCTGATCTTCTTTGCCTTGAACCAGCGCTTCTCCCCAAAACATTCCCCTTACCCACTGAGCAAAAACATGATCACCTCTCCACTGGGTTTTGCAAACATTAAGAACGGCTTGTAGCACATCTTCGTGATAAGTACTTTTGTTGTGGACAACCAGGACCACAGAGAAATGACTCGATATGTTCAGGGACTTACAAAGGGCAACGAGTCAGAAGTAAACTCCAGGTCTTTTGATCCGCATTTTCTTGTCGATAATATAGTGGATGTCACTGACTGGGATGCTTTTTTCTCCTGCTAAATGATCACTTAACTCTCTTCCCAGGTTCCGTTGGAGGAATGAGTTAGAGTTGCAGCATTATCAACATGGGAAAGTGAAATGCGGAGAGATTTTCTGAGCGGCGTTTACATAACAAGCAGCCTGCAAATTTGGGGCGCCTGTGTTTTTGGCTGCCTGACTTCAGATACCCGCAGCCTGATTTGCATGAGTATTATGCACCCAGAACTCCTACTGAGATCAAAAAACCAACTCAGTGCCTCTGCAAAAGCAGGCTGTGGCATCCAAAACCGGAGGCACGCAAACTCAGTGCATTTTTCCAAAATCTGGGTCCGCACCCCTTGTTCGGGGCAGCCACTGAGTCAAATGCAGAGTTCAGCCTCAGCCGTTCCTGGCAGAATCCAACCCCACTTCTACCTCTACAAAAATCCAGCAAAATACCTCTTAAAATTTTGGAGGCTGCCCATTGTCCTCTGCTCTCTGCTTTTTTTTTAATCACCCTGATTTGAGGCATTTCTCCTAGAGCCTGGAAGTACTAAAATTGCTCCGCACTTGCCATGGGTCACCTATATGTGCATACCCATACATAAGCACAAAAGCAGTCGGTTTAGAGCAGGCACCACGAGGTTTTGCCGAAGAGCAGATATGCACCAAAATTGAAGAAGGAGCCCATTTTGTCCACGGGCTTTTGCTGTGCTGCAAGGTGGGTACTGACCATGCTCAGCAGCCCCAGGGTGCTCATGCTCTCTGCGCTCACCACTCCTCCATCAGAAAGCCGCAACAAGCAGAGGTAAATGTAGACAACGTGCCATAGGTCTGTGGCCAAAAGAAAAAAGAAAGAAGACTGAGCAACACTTCCTGCTTTTCTGGGAGCAAGGTGGACTCCAGAATGTTCTGCACCAACTGTTTGCAACACCTACCTGTGGGGTTTTGCTTGTTGTTTGTTTGTTTGGGTTTTTTTTCCCAAGTGGATGGAGGCGTCTGTATTTGGCTCAGAGAAGGAGCATACATTGCCAGAGTTTGGAAAGGGCAATGTCATGCCCAGGTAGTTAGCCTAACAACAACTGGGCTCAATCCAGCTGTGGCAGGACTGCTGGGTGGTTGCTTTCATGTGCTTTTTGTTTCATGTTCATCACCCTGGCATCCGAGCAGTTTGCATCTTGGTTTAGCAAAGGTTTAACCACAAGAGCTCTCTCTCCTTGCAAGGAGGGGGAAGGGCAAGAGGCTGAGTGCTTTACAGAGGGTGGGGTACAGAATGAGCTGAGCAGATTTCATCTAGCCTTGTTTTCGATTCTGATGTTCATCAAACGCAGCTTGATAGGCAGGCAAATCTTCTGCAGCCCATGGAAACGCAGCGGCGGGGTCATCGCGCTGGGGCAGTGGTTCCCCGGGAGAGCTGCGCCAGGCTGGGCTCCAGCCGCAGGTGCCGGCGGTGCTGCAGAGGGAGCATTTCTGAAGATGCTCAGCAGCTTTGCACCCTTTGCCTTTGTCGCAGGCAGCATTAAACGCCACGCTTCCCTTTGGAAGAGGAACGACAGACAGAAAGCCAGGAGCGGGTGTTAAGAAAAGAAATCTAATCATTTATAAAAAGCAGCTTAACCCAGGTGGCCATAGGTACTCTGACAATCTGTTCTGGGCAAGAATTGTATTTCCTGCGAGTTCTTTCACTTATGTCAGTCTGTGTTTCAAATCAGCTTTGACACAACCTCAGTGACAAAGGCTTTGAAGTCTGAACTATATGTGCTACAGAGATCATTATTCATAACCACTCAGACGGAGAGGGAATATTTTCCTTTTGAAAGGTCCTGCCAAACCTGTCCCGTGCTTTGTTTGCTTTCAGAGGCACCGTGGTCATTCTTTGGGAGGAAAGAGGATGGAGGAAAGAAAGGGCGATAACAGTCTGGCAGGGAACAGCCTTCAAAAATCACTGATCAAAAATTCACTAATTAAGAAAGTACGGGGACCATCCCAGCTGGAAACCGCTGCTTCGCATGGACTCCATCTAAAGGACCTTTATGCAGAACCTTCCCCAGGGAGCAGTCTTGAGCCCAACTCTGTGATACCTTGATCTGTCTCTATTTTACTGAGAGTTAAGCTGCAGTACTTCGTAGGTCAGTGGCTTTATTTGCAGTGGCAAGGTGCAACCCAAACAGCAAGTGTCCGTACTTGGAGAGCACAAATCCCTCAGTCCCTAGGGAGAGCAGTAATCATCTAGGATTTTATAGTACAGGGATTGGCAGGGATGGGGCTGCATACATACGTCTCCAGAACGGCTTTGAAGATATATAATTTTTACATAGGAGTTATGAGAATGAGTTTTGGCTAAAGTTTCATTTCAAATGCCCTGGGGCCCAACCTGCTCCTGCTAAAGTCCCTGGAAAGACTCCAAGGCAGCAAGCCGAGACCCTTGCTCTCTGTGCTTACTCTTCTTTCAGTGCGTTTCCTCTGCTCATTTGTCCTCCACTTATTGCTGCTTTTTTTTTCTTTTTCCCTTTCTGAACATTTCTGTGGCTGGGTTCAACTAAACCTTACTCTGGCACAGTGTCATTGCTTAAAACATTGTCAGCGTTTGTTTCCTGAACCCACCCTCTTCTCTTCTCTGGATTTGTCTCTCTTAAGAATCTTCTCCTCCAGCTTTTTAGTATCGCTGCTGGACCTTCTCTCCCAGACTCCCATTTGGTATCATTTCAAATGCATCTTTCCTTCATGGTGGCTTCTACCTGCCTGCCCACTTATAAACACTTCTCTGATAAACTTCATATTGCCTCCTGCTGCTCTCTTCTCCTCTTTTCCTTCAATGTCTCTTCTGTATTTATCTTTCATTCACTTCCACTCTTAAGTTCATTTCTGCATCAGGATCTCTGCATCCTTCCCCCTACCTCATCTCATCTCCTGTTTTTGCTTTCCTATCCCCATCACCCTAGTCTCCTCATCCTCATCTCCCATCAGTTTCTCTCCTCCTTGCCCACTTCATATCAGCACCAGCCTTTCTTTCTCTGCTGCACACATAATTCCCCAACACTTTCTTTCTCAGAGAAGGAGCTGGACATATGGAAGAAGGGGAAGGAGCCTCAGGGGGATATTCTTATTACCTAAGTTAGATAAATAAGCTCCCTATGCACTCAGTGGAGACGTGTAGGACAATTTAGGAGGTTTATTAGATGTCATCTTCCTTTATTGACTCTGTAGGGAGCCTAACTCACTCACCTGATTTAGTAGCCTGAAATTAATGAAGCCACATGAATATCCTCTGCAAAATGCCACTTTTGTTTAGACCCACGTGAAGGAGAGAGGGAAGGACAAGGTATCAATGACACGAGGATGCTATTAGCCAGTGACCAGGCAGCCTCAGCTCCTGGCATACCTGGTAGGCACTGGTAGGGTGTGGAGAGTGATGACTTTTCAGAGATCTGAAGGAGGGGAAAATGATTTAGCAGATGTCTGGGGGGAGTGTCTCCCAGCCAGGATGGGCCTCTGGGCTGTGAGAGCCAGGCCACCTTTTTCAAAAGGGCCATGGGGGATAGATCTGTTAGACAAGAAGGGCAGGGTCAGCCAACTCTTGAGGGACCTGAAAAGTACAAGTGGGGAGGAGTCGTCCAGCAGAAGGAAGAAAAGAGATGAGCAATGCAGTGGTCAAAGCAGCGAGCCAAAAAAGGAGGTTTTAGCAACATGTTGTTTAGGAGGCTTGAGACGATCAGTGTCGCAGGCACCCAGGCTACTGCAACAGCAGTGAAGGAAGGGTGGCGATACCAAGGGCCCATGTCTAGGTTTTCATTGTGTTGGCTGACAGACAAGGAGACGCTGGATTTGAGAGACGATGCAGGCAGAAGCCCCAGGAATGGAAAACAGCCTGGATGCTGGAGTCCAGTGAGACAGCTGAATCAAAGATGAACAGCTTGCTACTTTAATTCCCCACTCTGGGGACCTGCCCAGACCATCTGCGCACCTGGGTATACCTCTAATATTTCCTCTGCTTTATTTCCTATGTCCCCACCAGGTCCTGTTCTACAGCTGCTCTTGTAACACTTAGTATGTGTTCACTGAGGACAGAGCTGAACGGAGTAAGACACTGCATCTGCTTCAGGGTCATAAAACATTGCTCCGAACAGGATACTGGTTGGGAACCTATTCTCTAGCTTCCCATATTTTTCACATTGTCTGCCTTGACAAGCCCACTGAAAACCCCCAAGCATTTGGGTGAGTGAAAAGGAATATTAATCTGGCACAACACAAAGGCTGGAGGACAGAGGGGTAGGAAGCTCAGAGGCTGTGCACCCTTTCACAGCTGATGTCTTTATTCTTACTGCAATTTCTTTAGATGAATTCCAAGGCTATTAGATAATATTCTCTTGCCAAAGCCAAATAATCTTTTTTGAAATGATCAAATCCACTCCTATCCTTTACTGAGAACCACTTGCAGTAGAACCACTTGCACTCTTGTCATTTCGCCTATGTAGAAGTGGAAGCATTACATTTTCCTTTTTTTTTAATTACAGAGAACCCCCCAAGTCCAGCTTTTCCCCAAGATCTGACAATACACAGAGTGAGAAGGGTGGTGGGAGGGCTCTCAATACTCCACTAGTGAATAAACATGGGAATTTTCCAAACCAATTAAGAGCCAAGAGGTGCAAGAAGACAAATATCAGGGAAACTAAGGACATTTCAAAAGACAATCAGTCTTTGCTCTGAGAAAAAAAAAAAGCAACATTCTTAAAGGTTTCCCAGGGTAAGTGTTTTTCCTCCTGCCCTGTTATTTTCCCTCCTCGTCAGCAACGGTATACAAGCACCTTGCTTTGTGGAAAGCACAAAGCGATTGGAAGAGGACAATGCATCCAAAGTGACTCCAGAATAAAACAAGAAAACCCTTTCAGCACAAGGACTTGTGGAGGTGGGGGCAGAACAAAAAGCACTAACTCCCTGTGAGAGACTGGAGGAGAAGCTGCTTTGAATGCGCCAAGAGAAGGAGCCCTCACCCTTTATGAGACTTTCTCAATGTAGCCGCAAAGCTGCTCTCTGACTTCCAGCCCTGTGAATTTCCACTCCAGCCTCGCTGTTTATAACCAGTACACAAAGCCCTTATCTTCCAAGCACAGCTTTAGATTATAGAGAGGGCACGCCGTCAAGAGAGACTGTCAAGGCTAATGAGCACGGGGTTAAACCAGTGCTGCAGCACCGGGACACCGCTCGAGGAGCTGCTCGGCAGCGAAGCTGGGTTTTCAGCACACCCAGACACACATTTATATCTGGTTTTCCCCTCTCCCTGTTGCCCCTGAAGCTACAGCTGTGAAGCTACAGCTTGACCACCTGATCTCTGAATACCTAGGCAACACTAAAAGCCTTTGGAGCCCGCGGGAACGCGGTGCTTGCTGTAGCCGCACCAGCCATGAGCACCCGGTGGGATGAGGAAGCGCTTGCATGGACGGGAGGCGCGTGTTTTTAAAAACATTGTGGCTGTAAACTTTTCTGGTGTGTGCATATCTTTGTGCTGGTCTTTTTGTATGGATACCAGGACTTTTAAGCACTCCAGTTAAATAACCAGGGTAATTCACATTCTGGCAGCCAATTTTACTGGCACCTGCAAGCGGCTCAGATAACCCATGTGGGAACTTAAAAAAGCCATGTGCCTCCACAGAGGACACTGAGTTTCTTCTGAATGCAGTAAAGAAGGAGCACCCCACTGAGATGACACCCACAAATCCAAGAGGACAACCTTCGGCCCTATGTTTTGACATTATCTAGCCAAAAAGTGAGAATTTCCATCAAAAGTACTGCTTATTCTGAGAAAAAGCCTCCCATTCCCTCTGTGCTCTAAGGTTACTGCTTCACAGCACGAAGTAGGGAAGGTGAAGTTGGTAGAGTGGAAAAAAGAGCAACCTGGGAATAAATTAGTCTATCATCACTATAAATGGAAGGCAGTTTAAGACTGTTGAATGTGGAAATCACAAACATCCTGGTACATATTTTTCCATTCATATCATACATTCAGATAAATAGAAAGTGATCTTTTGTATCATGCTTCCCCCGCCTATCCAATGCAGTCATTTCCTCTAATAAACTTCCTAGTGCTTTGTGTGGTCAAGTGTTAGATGTCCCCAAGGGATGAAGTTTCCACCACTTCCTTGCAAGGCATTGCACATCTTTCCATCAAGGAGATTCTTGATATTCAGTTAAATGTTCCTTTTCTCGGCGTACTCCCATTACTCTTGATAATCCCCCTGCATACAGCCTTAAGTAATTCTGTTTAGCATTTACTTCTTTCTAACACTGGCGAGAGTTACCAAATTCCTTCTTTTTCATCTTTTGATTACTTTATGGAGAAAAGTTATGAGATAGCATATTCACAGACAACCTTCGCCCCCTTTTTTTGGTTGCTGTTCTTGAATGCCCTCTGGCATGTCTCTGTCTGCCTAGCAGTGCAGTACCCAGGACTGAGGGCAATATTGCACATGCTCTGCCTTCCCACATGTAAGAGGGTGCCTTCCCACGCATCGCCCACTTCTGCAGCTTGAGAAATATCACTTCCAATCAGCTAGCCACTATCATTCCTAGATCTCCTCAACGCTATTTATTCCTGCTGCATATTTGAGTTTCAAGTTGTTTTTCTCCAGTTTGCATTTTTCCAAGTTGGAACTTGCATTGTTGTTTTCGAGCTATTCTTTAATCTCTCTTGAATTGCTTCATATCACTTTCCTGTCTATAAAGGTGTTCACAGCCTTTCCCAGTGCAGTATTGTCGTGTCTTTCACTTCTTGTAAAAAAATTTAAAAGTATATATACACAAACCACACAGGCATCAGAACACCTAGATACCTGCAATGAATGAATACATTTGCACAACACACAAGATCTTGCTATATTCCTCCTCTACTGCTCTGCTTGTTTTCTAAAACTCAAACCACCACTGAAGGGCTCACGAACTATTTAAGAGCATGCATCCCAACCGCAAGTCACAACAGTCATCCATCACCCATGGATTTCACTGGAGTGCTGCTTACTCTGTTCCGTGTGGGGAAGCCACTGCCATCCCCACTAAGGCTGCTGTTATAACAGCGTAAGGACACTCATGTTGATAGAGCTCATTTCCATAAATTTACAATACAAAGTTTAGGAATAAAAACTGAGTGTTCCCTGCAGAATATGTTAAGTCTGCCTAAATTTATCACCGAACCCTGTGGTATGTGATTACCCACCCGCCCCATGTCAGCCTGCTGCCAGACCACCATGTTACCACAGTCCAGTCCTGGTGTTGCAGGCTGGCCTTGACCTCGTGGCCGAGATGACCATCTGGGGCTAATGTGAATGGGGATAGAGTGAATTTCACAGCTGATGACAGGAGCTGAGACTCCTCAAAGGAGAGGTGACCTGTGCGGCTGCACAGAGCCTGCACGCTAACTTCAGCAGCCTCTGTGCATGTGTGTGCAGAGCTTGCTGCAGCGCCAGTCGTGCAAAGCACTCGAGGAGAAATCAGACCAGCTTACCTTCCACCACTCTCCCAAAAAAGTGTTTTCATCTCTCAAAACATATAGGAAACCTTGGTCATGTCACATGCCTTTTGGGATTAGTATTTTGAGGTCTTCTGAGCACCTCTGCCAACAGATGACACCAACTATTAAAGCATTCGGTGAAGCGGATTGCGCATCTGTTTCTGCCTTTCTGGAACACCAGCTTACCAATAAAACAACTTGTTGTCATGTGTAAGCAGAGGATTCGGCCAGGCTGGCACGCCTTTGTGCTCAGCACCTTAACGGTAGAGGCCATGCCTCAGAATAATTACAACGCTAGGTCTCCGGCCTGAGAACCATTCATGTATTACTTCACTTCACGCAAACAAGTGGTACCTTTAAGGTGAGATGATGCACAGGCACAGACAAAAGCACCTGCTTAGTATGACTATGGTGCAATTTGTCAGCTGTACGCATATACTCAAACTAGCTTTACATTTGGTTCCTGCTAGCAGTGTAGAAGTGGCAATGCAGTGCTGAGATGCTAATGAAATACCTGGGTGGCAGGGAGATCCACGTGGCCGCAGGCCAGCAGATTTGCAGCACGGTCTCTTCAGACCCACCCCCGAAACTGCTCCGACCTGCAGCCCCAGCAGCGCAGATGCACCCCACCTCAGCGGCTACCGTCCGGCTGAGGCTGGGGGAGGTCCATGAGTAGCTTCAGAGTGGTCCAGGAGAAGCAGCTCAATTTTAGTGTTTTCACAGCAACACACTTCCAGTGGAAAACATCTGGATACTCACCCATTTAAGTTAAAACCACTGCCTGAAATAGATCTGTACTTGTGTCATAGATTACAATAAGAAACCCTGGGTAGGAGAACAAAGTAAGAGTTTTCTGAGTACACAGCTTCAGAGTTAGCTGCTTCCCCAGCTGGCAGGCACAGTGGGATTTTTGCTGCTTTGCCTTGCAGCGGCCTATCTGATGAGCACCGTTACTCGTAGCTTGCCACCCGCCTCGCCTTTATCACCTGCCAGGGTCCTGTGAACACCACCTTCACAATTATTCTTCAGAAGGAAGCACAAAGTAGCAGCTTTATTGATTTTTATTCTTTTTATGTGTGTGTGGGAAGAGAGGTCCACGTGTAAAAGAAAGCATCTGAGTAAAACACATGTACTCCCTTCTGTTTGTCGTTAGCGGCACAAGTCTCGGAGCCTGGAGGAGGCTGGGCTTGCATGAGGCTCTCACAGTGAGCTTCTTCATGGCCAGCCGAACAGCTTTTTGCAGCAAGATGGCCACCGAACAGCAGCAAGTTCAGAAATGACACCACTTTCGGTTCAATTTCACAGGCACACTGAGAAAAAGGATCCTAAGGACATGAGATTTACAGGCAAGCAAAATAGGAGCCAGCTTTCTCCTTCTCTCCTTCCCCTTCCCTAGGGGCCACCAGGGCTCTCCTCAGGCTGCTGTCCTTCTGCTGTCCCTGCTTTCACACTCCTTTCTTCTAGGTGATCTCTGCCGTGCCCTTGCTGGCTGAGGCGTTGATGGAGCAGGTTCAGCGCTTTTCTCCCCAGGAGACGAGCGTGCCACCCCATGGCGTATGAGAAAGCGATCCTTGCTGACTGTGAAGCAGTCACGTGCTTCTGGGGGACTGGTTTTGTTCTGGAGGTGGTGGGGTTGTTTGCTTATTTACTTCTTTCCTGTCTTTTCCTCTTCTTTTTCCATGTCCTATTTACCTTTCCTTCCAGAAGACTTAAAACTGTGCAGCTCCCCACCAGTGGAGGCCTCCACCTCTGGAGTAGGGCACAACAGCCAAAGAGCAACGTTATCAAACAGTTTGGAGCCAGGGTTGAGGAGAAATATGTTGTCCAGCAGGAAGAAGTCTATATGGAAGCAAACCAAATACAGACACCCAGCCTGGGACTCAGCCAGGACACTATCCTCAGACTCGCACCCCTATGCTTTTTTCTTTTCTTTTTCTTTTTTTTTTTCAATAAAATTGCCAGGAAATGTTTTGTTACCACATGTGGGCAAAGCAACAACAGCTTGCACCCGGGCGGGAAAACCTTCAGAAGCTCAGCATCTCCCCAGCACCGCACCGTGGCAGCGCTGGCAGAGTGCACAGTACCACCTACTGCTTAATGGGATCACTGCCTGAAATGGCTTCGGCAGCCTGTCCTTGGAGGCCTCCTGTCCACGCTCTGATCCAGCCCAACACGGCTTAACTTCTGACAGGATCACAGCACAGGGACACACATGCCCGCAGGCAAATAATCACACCAGAGGCTGCAACATGACAGTGCCGAGAATTAACCTAACCACCAAGCCTACTTTGGGTGCAGCTCCCTGTCATCGTGCGGCTCCCAGAATTAATGAACTTAGCAGTGCAACACGACGGGCACGTAAGCGGGATCATTCATACCCACCTCACATCCACAACGAGACGGATCAAAGCAACACGCTGTGCGGAGGTGCTTGTGCCCATCTGCCAGCCTACCTGCAACAGGCAGCGCGGAGACCGGCAGCACAGCAATGTAAAGGGACCGAGTGTGAACCAGGAGACCGAGGCTATAGCAAAATGGACGACAGCACATTAACAATGCAGCGCTGATCTTCCCTAGCAGCCTTTGCCACTGATCTATAGGACCAGCACGATTAATTTATCCAGGCTACCTCCATGTTATTGTTATTAATTGTTACGAGTTTTTTTGGCAGGGACTCGGAAGCTTGTCTGATTAAAAATAGGTTTGGGGACAGCAGCTGGCAGAGTCACAGTGAGAGAAGGATCCAGCTCCAGATCGTTTTTCAAAGAACATGTTCTTAGCAAGTAATTGGGTGCAATCAAAGTGCAGGGATAAATAGTAGCACTTCCCAAGGTGTAGCTCAAGGCTCTGATCCTGCCAGTCACTGTTTGCTGGCAAACATTCAGAAAGGCCAAAGACCTGCTCAGGTGTCTGCAGACTTTCTGGCAAGACCACTGCCCAACTGCTTTGCAAGATTAGAGGGAAGAGATTTTTGTACACAGACCAGGACGCCTTAGCAGGGTGGGCTTTCGGATGTACAAAATACATCACAACGTTATCAAAAACATGCAGCGTTAAGGGCCCTGAATGCACGTGCATCTTCAGTCTTTGTGGCTGACGCACATGTGTTTCTGCAGGGCCCTCATCCACACACTCCAAGCAGCTTCCACAGCTTTCTCGCTTTGGATTCTGCATTCAAGCAAGTTTCCACAACCAAAAAGGAAAATTAACAGCAGGCTGAAGAACTGACACTCTTAACTGAACAGCAAGCGTGCTGAGAGCTGGAACTATACTTTTCTCTTTTACCCATTTTTGATGTCCACTGACCGTTTTACTGTTTACTCCCCATTTCCAGTTCACACCAGTACACATCGGACCTCCACCTGAACACAAATCTGAGCTTGTCTCTAGGTCATGGACATTTTGATTTCCTCTGCCTCATCTACCAGCGTGATGTTGCAAGGATGGCTCTCAAGCAGTTTGAGTGAGCCGGTGCTTAAACAACAAGAGGGCTGTGCTAGTAGGTTTTGGCTAGTGGGATCCAAGATCCTTGTTGCAGGACTGAACAAGCCAGCTTTCCAGCATTCAAGTGCTCACCCCATCATCCAGCTTCACTTCCAGCCAAGCCAGAGAGCAGCAGGACTTCTGGAGAGCTGCCCTCACTGGTCGCCTTTGAACTTCTCATGGAGGTCTCTGCTGCCTCCACCGCCACCGCCCACCAGCTCTCAGAAGCATTCGCTTCTTGCAGCTCTTGGGCACATGAAAATTGTGTTACGCAGCCCCACAGATCAGGAGGGCTGGCCTACCTTTAATGTGTTGCTTTCTAATATATTTCTGTGCTCACTTCCAGGAAAGTTTTGGCAATCTGTGAAGCTCTTGCTTTGGAAAACATCTCACACTGTGTCATTAGGTGAAAATGGCCTCCGGAACAGCTAAAAAACCAAAGCATTTGCCCACATATCCTATTTGCAGGAGGAAAGTGCCTCACTGCTGCTTTTTTTTTTTTTCACCCCGGTATGTATGATGAAAACATCTGAAACTGTTAGAATTTATATAGGCAGATTTGGCAGCCTTTTGAGATTTAGTTGGACTGTGACATACAATTTAAGTTTGGAGCTTGCTTGCCTGCTTCCTGAATATGCACTCTGTAATCAGACGAAGTTTTAGCAGCTCAGACAAAAAGCACGGCCCTTGCAGTTAGCCTGTGCTGACAATAGGCAGGTGCTCGTTGCTGTAAACCAATGCAGCTACACTGAAATCAATAAACCACAACAATTTATATTTGCTGAAGTTCCGGCCCCGTAATTTGATGAATTTTTTTTACTGTTTTCTTTTCTTCCTTTGCTGCTTTAGCACATTTGCTCACGATTGCCTCGACCAAACACAGCACATCATGCCAGGGGCAGGCTGAGCCCTGAGTCAGAGCAGAGAGTGCCACCTACTGAAACCTGAATTTTCCATGACCGGTTCCTCCCCGCCCCCCCCTCCCCGGCATCCCCCCCAGCTTCCTCCAGGGCCTGGGATACACTTCCAAAAGACACAAAAGACCAGGAAAGAGGATTTAAGTTGTTTATAAGGCCATCACCCCTATTTTAACAGGCAAAACCTCAGGGAGGGGGGAAGAAGGGGATTTGTTTTCCAGGTTTTTGGTCTGCCTTAACCAGAAAGGTACACAAAGAGAGAAAAAAGTCCCGGCTGGAAAAACATTTCCTTTTAAATGGCATGGTATGCCTTTAAGGGGAAGGTAGCAGGCAATGATCCATCTTCACCACATACAGACTTGCCTTGTTCTTCCATTTCTGGCTGAGTGATAAAACGTTAAATGTCATTTCCTGTATCAGTGGTTAACCACTAGATGCTGGATCAGAGATTTACCAGAAGTGCAATATTCAAAAGTGGACCTGCTGCTTTCAATAACCCTTTCTTGCACCCTGTGGGAACCATTTAACCTTTGAGAGAGAGAAAAAAAACCACCAAACAAAAATACCCTGGATTTGGGTAGGGAGATAAGTCTTGAGCTTTATGCCAATGGCTCACACTTCGTACAGGCAATCATAGGGATAAATCCTTCCCTGGCCCCTGCCTGGCACAACACTGAGGCTTGTAAGAAAGTGAAGCAACTACATGGGGTTTTTCTGAGCCCTCAGTTCTATCGTCAGCAACTGGAGATCAGGCACTGGGGGACACGGCTCTTTTGTTTTGCACTGATTTTCTTCTACTAAAAGCCAGCATATTTAGCAAATGGACTGACACTGGAATCCAAAACATGTACTCCCTACCAGCTCTTACTTCATTTATTTTACACTGCAGAGGCAAGCAGTTTATCTGCCCAGGCTGTATTCGTTTTATTACCATCATCACAGTCAGTTATAGGGTTGAGGGGATTAAAAATCATTTCGGGAAGAGCAGCTGGGAGAGTTAGGAGCAGATAAGGAAATTTCAGTTGAGGCTACATTTCCAAACGCTGAATTTTGAACATGTGGTTGTGCAATTGCCTGTGCAAATAGAGAGTTATTTTCCTAATTACATAATATTTGTAAAGCACCCAGAACATAAAATGGCTAAGCACACATCAAGAAATACTAGTTAGAGCAAGCTGTGGCCAAATATTGGTGACGAGCACCTAGAAATAATAGAAGCAGGTCCTTTGGACGTGCACCTGATGTCTAAACTGCCTATGCATGGGGCTCGGCTGCAGCAACATCCCTCGTTTTACCTTCCGGCCCCTGTATCATTGCAGTATCCCTGCTCTCAAAGAGCTCAAACAGCTCAGTTGGAGAATGCCCCTTTTCAGGGTGGGGAATGGCTCTGCCTTTGCTGCGTGCATGTGCCTCGCATGACGGAGCCCTTGCCCCTGAAGGCAGTCTGCAGGCAGTACTGCAAGTCAAATAATAAACAGTAATAACCTCAGAGTTGAGGCACCTCACTCCTTTCTTCCTCAGCCAACAGGAAACCCCCACATCTCTTCTGTCATTACTATTTACTCATTTGCACTGCAGCAGCACCCAGCTGACTCAGTCGTGAACCTGAACCCAGCCATGCTAGGCGCTGTGCAAAACACTCTGGCCACATAGTCCCTCCCTCACAGAGACGATGCTCTCAGACATGAAAGGGAAACGCTCCCAGCATCCCTGGCCAGGCACACCTTGACCACTGGTACCCACGCCCTACATGGAGTTTAGTTCCCGAAGCACACGCACAAGGAGGCAATAGGAATTGCATGGTTTGGATCCTGGGCTTTCCAGGCAAACAAGGGCAGAGAACAGTATTTGCATAGCACAGCTCGTGTTGCTCTTGAGCAGTATCCACCAGCCACTGAGCAGTGATAAATAAAGCAGCGCTGAGTCCAGAGGATAGGCTTTCTGTGCCGCTTAGGGAAAAACTGGGATGGTGAAAGATCCAAGAAGATTCCCCCAAAAGGCGACGTGGTTTTTTTCTTCACTCCAAAAGTCACAGGAAATCTCCAGATTACTCATCCTTTCCCAGGAACCCTGGCTGGAAAAAAATCGAGGGGCCTCACTATTTTCCTACAAACACACACACACACACACACACAAAGGAGCCCTGCAAAGACCTTAACACCAGCTGTGCTTGCCCTTGCCAGAACTTCCTGAATCCACCCCCGTTTACCCTAGCTTGCCAAGCAATGCAAATATTTGAGAGGCCACCTCGTTTCCGCAGCTTCTGATGTAAAAATCCGCATCGAATCCAAGCGGTAAAGGCTGTGACTCACAGCTACTCTGCAGCCAGAAGTCCTGTCAGGCAGGCCAAGCTTTTATATAGCAGGAGGTCACTGGAACACACTCTGGCTCACCTCTCTCATCGATCAAAAGAGTGCAACCACTTAGAAACATCTCCTGCTTGCCTTCCCTTTTTAAAGTCAAATGCTAAGAAGCTGCTTCCTAGTAGGCAGAGAACAGGATGACACAGATACAGTATCTCAGGGAAAGAAAATGAAGTTTTGTCTCAGCAACTGCTGAAACTTACAGCACAAGTTAGTTCTGCCGTGTAACCCGGAGACTGCAGCCAAGAGAAACTTGAGTCAGAAGACCTGATTTCAGTTCCTGCCTCCGCTACTGCCCCACTGTTTGATGTTGGGTTAGTCACTTAACCACCCCTGGAAATACTGTCCTCTTCTGATGACTACTGCTTGGGAACAGCCTGGACATCGGCAAGAACGTGCAAGAGCCAGGTGACATCTGCAGCCAAGTCCCAGACCGGGGAGAAAATAACAGCATGTTACTGCAACATCTACGTGGAAGACGGGTGGTGAGGAATGAGTGGGGTAGAAACCGGTGCTTTGATAGCTATCGAGGTGTTAAAAAAGAATTAACAAAATGATGACACCTCTCTCCCTGACACATACATACATTGGGAACGCAGATATTCTGGGCTTCCAGTATGCTGCACAAGCAAGACATGCCTCATCACAGAGACCCCCAGGATGTGACTTGCCTTTCATTCTTTAAGGGTTAAATCTTTGACCACATCAGCAATCCCACACATTCAGGAACGACGAATCAGGGCTTCAGAAGTTGCAAGTCTGACTTCAACTTCCCAAAGTTTCCAAAGCATGCCCTTGCATACTTTTTCTTTTTTATATGAGCACCCAGATTATTTTCCATATTTAATTGACTCCAGAAGCTGGAACTAATGACTTGTCAGGGTATATAATACTCAGGAGAGTATGGCCTTCTTCAGTCTTAATATTTGAAAAGCTTTTTCTGCTTCTCTCTAGTTCTGTAATGGACCACACCTACTGCCCAGAGGAAACAATTCCTGACTAACTAAAGACTATGAAAATACATAATCTATTGAGATTTATTTTTTCTTCTTTTAGGTCTTGTTTATACCTCAGGATTGTATTGGTTTTAAGTCAGTTCATGGCAGACTGAGGAGACACAAATTCATTAAACCATGTCAAATCAAATGTCTGAATTTAAAACACTTTAAAATGCATATAGCCTTGACCAGGAGTGGCAAATTTAGCCCTGGACACCTACATTTTCATACATAACCTTTCAAGGTGGTTTCTCCACCCTTCAAAAGCACACCTTGCTTACTTGCACACAGCACATAGCTCCAGGCTTGAGCTTCAAGCTTGACTTTCCCCTCCGCACATCCAAATGAACTGCACAGATGTATCTCACTGGGTGATTGCGCTGAAACTGGTTCAAAGTGGTCTTGCAACAGCTTAGCTGAATTCTGATCCAGCTGCCCTTCTCCATGCCTTCACATCTGTATTTCCAAATCTCCCCTCACATCTGCAGGAAGGGGTTGCGTTGCCATTCTCAAGGTGTACAGAGGCTGAGGCCAAGGAACCTAAGAGAAACACAAGGTGAGGCTGCCACACCCCTGTGGCTATCACAAGTAAATATCCCTTCGGGTTGGCTTTAAATAGTGAATAAAGGAAAGCAAATCCTCCTTGTCTGGAGGCTGCTTCCACAGGTATAGTCATAACAACCCCCTGAGGAAAAGCAGGGAAAATCTGACAACATCATGTTCATTCATGAAGACTTACCCTCGTGTTGATGTTCTTCTGCAAAGGCCCCAAGCTGAGCTACAGTGCTTTTCTCTCCTGCAAAAAGGAGCAGTAGTAAGCAGCCTGGTGCATGTCTCCTTTATACACTGATACAGTTATACACGCTACTACAGCATGTAAGATTTAGGTGTATACTGGTTGGATGGTCAAGGCTCCAACATGACAAAAATCTCAAGGGCAAAACATGGAATTCAAACACCCCTCTCCACGTTTGCAGGAAGTCTAAAGTGTAGCCATGGTCACCCTTGGAATGGAAATTAATTTCTTGATCAACAGTTTCTGATGTAAATAGCTTTTCACATTAAAAGATGACAGGTTGGCTGTCTTGAAGTTATTACACTACGGGACTGAAATGAGTGATATCCCCCTGAATGAGGTACAGCTGAGTTATGCTTGACAAGCACATTAAGAAATTTTTGAACTTGCTGAAGGAAGGTAAAGATAGTGTTATGGGGGAAAATGCAGAGCTAGGTATTTCTTAAGAAAAATGTCTTGCAGAAGAGACTCAAAATTAAGAGCTTATACCTTCAGAGATTCTGAGCATTTTCATTTCCCACGATGCTCTCTATAAAGGGCAACATCAGTGATAGTTTTTCTTTTAAATCCAGGTTTTTCTTTATTGCTGCAGACCATGCTCTGCAGCAAGTCCATTCTTACCACTGTGCATGTATCCGTTCGACAAGTAGTTTGTAGAGCACTGTAGGCTGTGACCTAAGCAGACAAAAATGTGCTGAAATGTAAACTAACATATTTGGTAGGGATGTAACACAAAAGAGTTACAGAGGTTATTATAGTTTTGCAGATATGGACACAACAGAGGAGCAGCTCCTTCCATGGTATTGCAAACCCTTAGGGCTTACACATTATGAATTGGCTCCAAAAGCTAAGAGACAAAAATAATTCCCATAATATTTCTTTTTTTAATTTGCCTTATACAGTTTACTTTTTCAAGATTTTCTCTTTAAGCACAAAGGTTATGAGTTTACATTAAAAATATAGTGGAAGTTTAATCACGTGATTCCAGGAAAAAGGGTTTAATGGGGAAAAAAACCTACATTTTTTCCAGTATGTAACTCATGCCAGATAACCACCAATACTTTAAAAGTAATGTTCCTTGCACGTAAAACCTGGGATAAGCTAGAGGCACATGGCAGCAGCGTGCTGCAGGAGAAGGGCAGGTTGTTGGGCAGAGACAAAAAGGAGGTATATCGGGCAAAACTGGCAGGGTTTCAGCGGCAGGGGCTGTGGGGGCAACCTGTGTGGGAGGAGGCCGTGAACTGCCCTGGGCCAGTCACAGCTGCCTCCTGTGGCTTTGAAACAGATGGGACCAGCCCATGGTGAGTCAAAACTCCAACCGAAGGAGCACGTGGCGCCTCCACTCAAACATATTTAAGCATGAATGGCAGCCACTAGGGGAGGAGTTAAGTGAGGAGATGTGTTTGGAGACAGCTGAAGCGATGCAGGAAAAACATGGAGAAGACATGTGAGGAGATATGTGAAGAGGAGCATTAGGAGAAGATGGAGGGAGACAGTGTCGGGGGCATGGCTAGAGACACACTCTTCAAGAAGGCAACCCCCACTGGGGCAGGGACACCCCTGAGGGACTGCAGCCTGTGAAGGTCCCACACCAGGGCAGCAACACTGGGAAGCCCAGAGGAACACTCACTAGAAAGCAAAGAGCAGCAGATAAAAACCATTAAGCACACAACCCCAACGTCCTGTGCCACCTGTCACCTCACCGAAAGGACTGGGAGGGACTGCATATAACCTGTGGTGAAACCAAGGGGAGCTGACCCTCGGAAGCGGGGAGGAAAGGTGTTTGACAGAAGATGAGCCTGGGGAGGGGGGAAGAAAGGTGAATGCTGCCATCCTGCTGGTGAATGACAACAGCGGGGGACTTCTTTGTTCCGTTCCTTAAAAAAAACAAATAGCACATGGTTTATCCACCTCATAGCTTATTACAAGAACTGCAAAACTGTTTCATCCTGCTTCCTGCCTCAAGCTGGTGCAAAACGTAATCATCTAGTACGCCCTTCTAGGTCTAGTCCTCTAAATTTGGTGAGGCCAAGCAGCTATTCCCTTATAAGGTTCATTTTGCAACTACCCACTTCTTGTGATGCCTCCCTGCCTTCCAGCTGTTTTATTTTCCCCAAACTTTCCTTACTTCTTTCCAGCAAATAGGGTAAAGTCTCCCAAGTAGCTTTGTTTCTTTAAATTTGTCACTCATTCCCTCATAGACCTGAAATTATAAACAGCTGTCTACAAAAACACAATTGCTTCTAGAGTAACCAACGTTAAGGACGCCCGGAGAGGGTTATGACTTCAGCCTGCGTACAGGGAGAGAGACAGGGGTGCCGGAAAGAAAGATCCTGTTTCAGTGCAGATTATCCCAGCATGAACAATAGAGTGACATACGAGAATATACAGCCAATTCCTTATAAAGAAAACGCCTCTCGGTTTATTCAGGAAGCTCCAGAAAACCAAAAGAAAAAACCAGCAAAGCAGGTCCCTTGCCGCACCCCCAGGTACCTGGCCATGTGACAGAAAGAAAAGCTATGCGGAACCACCTATGCAGATGCCCACGGAGCTTGCCAAGGAGCAGATGCCTTGGGCAGTGAATTAGTTTCTATGGCTTGGCCTCTCGGGCCATATGACTGCCATCCAAAAATGCCGATATGAGGGGAGAGGGTCACTGGCATCGAGCACTAGTCAGAGTAGCACCTGGCCACTATCCGCTGCTCCAGTAAGAAATGTTATTGCATTAACCCATCTGGTGCTCTGGAGTCAAGATTTTCCAGACTTACATATAAGCAAGAGAAAAGCATAAAGGTTATTTTTGTTAGCAAAAATTAGCTCTAAATAAAAGCCAAAGCTATTTCCCTGCAAACTTTCAGGAACGTCCTGTGGAGAAACGCAACTGCTAAATGAGAAACATGATTGGCTGTCAGCGTGAATGCTTTCAAGATTTAACTTCTGCGTAACTGTTTAAATGAGCATATTCATTTGGACTTGGATTTTTCCTACCAGTGCACTGATGACTCCGGCCAAGCGATACTCAATGTTTCCAATCTGCCAATATCCCTGTGTCTTCAGCATTTCTATTCACAAAACCGGTACCCACTCTGATACTTCTGTCTGCCCAAGGAGACCTCTTTTCTATGCCAGGCAGCCACAGCTACCATATTATAAACTTGAAAACAGAGGATCCCAACTTAAAAATCATTGCAACAAAATCTCAGCAACAAACATCACCTGGCTTAAAAAGCAAAGTCTATTGGTCTGCTTTCACTCCTTAAAAACTATTTATATTTTCACTCATGAGATAAAGCACTTAATCTCCTGCAAAAGGTATTGCCTACACATGAACCACTGGCTGGTAGATAGATCTCTAGCAAAATATTTTTCTGAAACAAATGGGCATGCATTTGTTTTGCATGCAGGAAAGACAGGCAGGCAGATGAACACATATGCCTCCCCCCCCCCCCCCCCCTTTTCACTCATTTAATAATTTTAGAGAATCTTGGAAATTATAAGTTTATAATGGAAACAGAAGCCAAAGAAATCTTGAACTGTGATGTTGCGGGACTTTGGATGCAGGTCTCATTAAAGCATCATCTACTAAAATGCAACTGTCTCATGATAAAGATGTCTTCAGTCTCGGATGAAACTTAGCACTGTCTGCAGAAGTGCTGTCTTCCTTATGTTTAGACAGGCCATACAGTGTGTTGTGAAGAGAAGAAACATCTGTTTTCATCTTATAATCTAGTAACAAAGAAAAAACAAAAGCAAAATCTTCACAAGGATCAACAGGGCACCTTTCCCCCCTCTCTCTTTAAGGTCCATCTGTATATTGCTGCAGGAAGGAGAGAGGGGAAAGGGAAGTGGAAAAGACTTCTCCATTTAATGGTGCAGCACTAGAAAAACAATCCAGGAATAGAATGGCCATATTTTAAAAACTGACATGTTTGGGGTTTTTGGTTTGGTGTTTTTTCTTTCTTCCTTTCTTTCTTTCTTTAAGTAAAAAGAGTTGTGAGTATGTATTTCAAGGAAAAAAATACTTTGTGGATGTGTGTTTCTGTCGCCACTACCAGCTCCTCCACTTCTAGCTCACTGGGTAAGTCCAGAAATGTCTAGGTGTGGAAGATTATGTCTCAACAACTTTCATGTCAAGAGCCCCCAGGGTATCTTTTGACACACAAGTTTCCAGTAGCAGTTTTAGCTGATGGAGACACTGTGTTCCCTCCTTGCCCACACTGTTTGTTCCTGTGCCCAGGCCAAGTCCTCTGTTTTGCTTATTCAAGTGTTTGGAGCAAGGAATTGATCCCACTGAAAACTAACATTCCCCCCCTCCCTTTTTCTTCTGGCTCTCGGCTGGATCCGATCACTGATGTGCTTCACTGTGCAATCACACAAAAGGTAGTGCCAGCGCATGGAGGGTGGGAGGCAAGGACTGGGCTGCTCCTCTTGATGGCCCTGACACCAGTTGGACTGACAGTGAAACTAGAGCGTAGGCAGACACTAACCACTGCTCAGAGTAAAAGAAAAACCAGCGTTAATTGCTTGTCTTACACTGCTGGACATCCCACTCCAGGCAAACACCCATCAGGTTCTGTATGGCAGAGGAAACTGCATCACATAAACACTTCAGAGCAAGATCAAACTGTTTTGAAATGGACTGACGTAAGACACTTCATGTCCCCGTGGCGGCACCCCACGAGCCTCTGGCAAAGATGAAGGAACACCACGTGTAGTAGTGGGCTGTGAAGGAACTGTGTAAACTCCTCTGGGCCTGCTCTTCCACACGGCTTCTCTGCTCCACCACCCTTCAAGGAAGGTCCTTTATGTTTTGGTGACTGATCAACTGCTCCAGCTTGGTAGAAACTGCCTGGGGGGGGTGGGGGGATGTTGAAGAAGGCAGATTTTGATCCAAGGAAATCTGCAGTGTGAGGCTTTAAACTAAAATCGGTAACAACAGCAAAGCACAAGGCCTGAACGGACAGCAGGTAATGGCAGCCACGACCATGGTGTGTGAGAGCAGGCGCAGAAGGGCTGGAAAAGCAGACTGTGGGTATATGCACACCTAAATCAAGGTGGCATTTTCTTTCAAATTAAGACAAAAACAAAAAGCACCTGTTCTCCCCTTTCTCTCCTCTCTCCCAATAGCAAATAGCATCAAAGGCGAAGTCTGTCTTTCTAAAGCAGACCCACCACAAAGACAGTTTCTCCCACACATTCTCTTTCTCTGCTGGTTTTGAACTGACGCGATCCAGTTTGAGAGGGAAATGCCGTGTTTCTCTGTGGATCTCCAGACCGGAGTGGGGTGGGACGGGACCTGCGTGATGAGGCACACGGCAGACGTGCACTGTCCCTGTGTGGAGCAGAAAAGCACCAGCTTACGCTCACAAGAGACCGGCAGCCCCAGATGCTGCCTCCTCCCCAAAACAACCCTGCGGCCTCAAGCGCCCCTTACAGGCGCTTCAGCTTCTCCGAGCCAGCACCGGGCCGCGCAGCCTTGACTGGCCCCTCTCCCGCCCGGCCGCCACCGCCGTGCCGGCATAACGAATCCTGCCCAAACCCCCGCCGCCCCCACAGCCGCCCGGCGAGGCCCGGCGAAGCCCGGGTGCCGGCGCTGTCTCGGCGGGGTCCCCGGCGGCCGGCTCCCTCAGGGACTCGGGAGAGGCCTCCGCGCCCGCCGCTCGCCACGGCGGATCACGCCGCCATGGCGCCACCTGGCGCCGCGGGCGAGGCCGCCGCCGCCGCCGCCGGGGGAAGTGGAGGCCTCGCAGGCGGCTTCTCCCGAGTAAATTAAAATTAAAAAATTAATTAAAAAAAAAATATTTTAAAAATTAAACAAATCCTTGGGAGCCTAAGTCCCAGCTTTTACTGAGTCCTCCTGACATTCAGTGAGCCATCAAAGCTGCCGTGTCACCTTGGCAAATGGTGAAATAAAGCACTTAAAAGTTATGTTGGTCTTTCTAAGAATTTTACCAATCACATGACATATTAAGAAACGTAGCGCAGTCAGATGAGGCTGCCTGGCAGAGTAACACCCCAAATTCACAGAGGAAAGCCCCGAGGAAAGGGTCTTCCCCCCCCAAACCAAGAGGCCTTCCCGTCCCGCTCCTCGGCCCGTGGGTGCTGCGTGGGACCCGGCACGGAGAGCTGGGGTGGCCAGTCAGGAGATGGCCCCCGGCAAGGCAGCACTGAGATCCTGCCCTGCTGCGCTCCCGTGAGGGAAAAGGGCACGGGGGGTGTCACTCCGTTGCCGAAAGTGAAGTCAAAGATCCTGATGATTTAAATCTTTAAAATGCACGTTTCTGAATGTGACTAAATTCCAGGGTAATTATTTCCACCTTTCAGCTTTTCCTGCTTTTCAACAGCAGTAGTAGTCTTACCTCCCATCTTAAAGCATTAAGCCTTGCAGTAATAACTCTACTGTTATCTTCTATTTCAGATCATCTCTTTCTCAGGAATCTCCACCTAGCTTTACCTGGTAAGCTGTGTTTGCAATGGTGAAATATTGTCCACATTATTATTCAGTTAAGAATTTAATTTTTCTAAAACGTGGTTTTAAAACCATGGTGCCTAAAGCTTGGTATGTCTTTGGACCCATCTGTGCCCAGCTATGGAGTTTCCTAAGCTGAGCTCTACGCTGTAGATGAGACTTCAGCAGAAGAAAGACGACATGAATTTCTTCCCATGGTGGCACCTAAATAAACACTCCAGACTTGAGGATGACGAGGACACTTGCAACTCCATGTAAATAAGACAGGGAGTTGCTGCAGGTCTGAGAGAGCAACTGCAAAAGCCTCGGGTGCAATTCAGCTTCCAAAGGGGGTGGTCTTACAGAAGACATCAATCTATTGCCCTGCCATCCACAAAATGCTGCAACATGCTGCAAGTCACTATGAAAAACAAGGGAAATAGAGCTTATAAAGCAAGACTTTCTGAAGAGAGAGAAACATTGGGTTGCTGCCCCGGGCTCTGTTCATGAATGAAATCAGTTTTGAAAATACTCATAATAGGGCATAGATAGGGAGGTTGCAGGACAAGGGTATCTTACCATTTTCTGGAGGAGTGATTGTTTCTTCATTTGTCTCTGTGCCGCTCTCTTCTGGCTTTCTGGGACGCATACAAAAGAAAAGTGATTGAATTTCCTCAGGCATCAGTGCTTCATGACGTCAAAATGATAATTCACTTGGAGCAGATTGATTCTGCTTTGGAAATTTGCAGATTCCCTCCCCTTTCAAGCATCTTTGATCAGCAGCCAAATGGTTAATGTTACATTTAAGCAATTGCTGGGCATCCAAATTCACTCTCATCAAGGAATAAGGACTATTCACAATGCTCTGTGCTCAACTGCTGCAACAGCTCCTGAGTAAGATTTTTCTGTGTGTGTTTTTTTAACCACAAGATAAGCTATAGCATGAAGCTGCAAGATTTAAAACAAGGAGAAATGGTCCTGTAGTAAATATAATTTAAAATACAAAATATTCTGTAATATAGCCATTCACTAAGGAAAAGTCTTAAAAGTTCTAAATAGAAATCCAACATGATTTGAGCATCACCTTCGATTTAACCAAGGGAAATACCTGAAGCAAAGAAATCCCCAGAAGCATGTGCTTTCCTGGTAGATACACTTAGCCAGTCAAAGGCTATTAGTGTCAAAGGTTCAACCAGGTAAAGGTTTATTCCTGGCGCTGACGGGAAGGACTGAGTATATAATATAATTGGTCGATTCTGGCCATGAAAACAGAGGTCCATGAAACATCAAGGAACAACAAGGGGTAGGGGAAGAACCTCCTCCCCAAGGAAGGACAAACCAGGAGCTGAGGGTCACCACAGCACAAGCAGTGCCCTCACACACCCACCGCTCCGGCACAGTCCCACTGGACCTGAACAGTGTCCATTAACAGCCCCCAACCAGATGATGTGATGAACCAGCTCCAGGGTCCATCCTGAAAGCTGGTGAGGAGATAGGGCCAGAGACAAGGCTATTCAGTTCCACCACTATTGAGAAGAGTTTGGCTCTGCCTTTCAAGTACTTTGTGGGCACCTGTTAGGTAACATCTGAGCCTCCTCCTTGCTAGACTAAACATGCCCATTGCTCTCAATCTCTCTTCACAGGGCATGAGCTCTAGGCTCCTTACCATCCGGTAGCCTTCTGCTGGACCCTCTTCAGTTTCTCCACATCCTTTTTTGGACATACTGTTCCAGGTGTGGGCTCAGCTGCACTGAGCAGGAGGACATAGGAACTTAACAGTGGTCTGCTGGCCATGTTCCTCCTAATGTGATCTACTGTTCAGTTTGCCTTGCTTGCAGTGGGAACGCCCTGACAGCTCATATTCAACCGGGCATCCACATAAACCCCAGGCCCTTTTCAGCAGAATTGCTGCTCAGCCAGTTGCTCATACGTAGGGCAATTCTGCCCCAGTGTGGAACTTCACATGAGTCCTTACTGAAGTCCCGCAACAGGTCTTTGTTGGTCCACTTCTTGAGGTTATTGAGGTCTCCCTGGATTGAGGCTCTGCCATTTGTCTCTGCCACTTTCCCTACTATCGTGTTCCCTGCAGAGATGCTGAGAATGTACTCTCTGTTCTCCTCCCGGTCACTGCTAAAGGTGTTGAACAGTATCAGCCCCGACATTGACTCCTGGGCTACCCATTACCAGCCACGAGTCAGGTGATGAGCCGCTGATCACTATCCTTTGAGTCTGGCAATCCAGCCAATTTTCCCAGCAGTCCTTTTGTTTACCCCATACTTCTTCACCTTCCAAATGAGAATGCTGTAGGAGACACTATAGGGAAGCCTCACTAAAGTCAAGATATCTCCACCACCCTCTCCTCACCCACATAATCATCCGTTTCCTTAATGCCCATTGCTGGCTTTATCTCAAGCTGAGCTTTGGCTTTCTTTGTTTTGTGCCCAAGTACCTAAGCAATGCTTTTGTAAGTTCTCTTTGGTCAGAGCATAAAATGCATCTTGTAAAATTCCCTGTCTTCCTCAACAGTGGGATGATGTGTCCCTGAGTTCTCCAAAACTTCTCTTTATAAATCAGCCAGTTCTCCTGAGCATCCTTCTGCTTCACTGGGCTGATTCCCAGGGATTCTACCTTGAAATTCCCTGAGTGAGGCAAAACCCACTCTCCTGAGTGGAGCATCCAAACTACTGCTCACCTTCCCAGCCTCCCTCCAGTTCCTGAACTCCAGCAGAGGGCACAACCGACAGCTGAGACTAGTCCTGCCTTGAGTCACCACAGCACATCTCCTTAAAGTCCTCAGGAGATAACAGCACCGGCTTTGGGACAAAAGAAAGGAGAAGAAAATTTAGTTGTTACGCCCCATTTAGAATTTGACTGCCTTGTTCTCATTAGCAGTGGTACAGAGATCTTTAAAGCTGCAGATGGGCAGTGCTAGGGGTGGTTTGTCAGTGGGGGAAAAAGGGGCAATTCCCAGTGAATTCTCTGATGAGAAGGGGATGAGAAATGTAACGGTTCATTAATGTCCAGGCTGCTCATATGGAGTTTGTAAGGGGAAAATCAATTTTTACTTGTCAAATTATTGGCCAGTGTATCTAATAAAGTAGTAAAAGATGCTACTTGTCACGTAGCCCTGGGGCTGTGATTAGGGCTAGCAGTCCAGCAGCTTCCAGCAGCTTTCCTCATTCACACAGTAATCAACCCTGCTCTGCTGTAGGGAGCTGCGGCAGAGGTAACAGAAAATATGCTAGACTCAGGGAGATGGTACTTTCTGTCTCCAGTATGCTGCGTGAACTCTGTGAATGCATCCCACGCCTCCTTTTTCTCTCGGCTGCTAAGGTTTTGAGTCAAGGATTGCTGGTTGCTGCAGAAGGTGGAAAGGTGGACTTCGGTGCTCATTGACGCTGCATCATTGCAATAGTGGCAAGATAGCTGCATGATCGAAATCACCGTGCCAAACCTAAATAAAACAATGCTGTATGGTGTACGCTTTTTGTCCAGCTATTAAACAGGCAGCAATTTGGGTTCTTGCTTCCTTCCTCCTCCCCAGGTCCCCAATACGATCCTCCCTTCTGTCACAAATGGGCTGAATCCATCTTATTATTCCAAAAAGTTTACTAGGCAGAACATATAAGGCACTAGGGGAAATGCTGTCATTAGAAAACCATCGCTATCAGTCCTGCTGGCACAGAAACGTCTATTGACGGAGCAGGAAAGCAGCAGCTGGGACTGTGCTTGGATGCAGGGAACCAGGTGTTCCTCCTCCTCCTGAGATGAAGAAATGCAATAGAAGATCTTAGTCAGGCTGCAGTGACTGCAGTCCAAATAAGAGCTATTAGCAAGCTGCTCTTTTCTCTCTGCTGTGATACAAGTACAAAAATAAGTCTGTTGCTAGCTCCAGAGTGAAGAGGTTGATCTTTAAAAACAAAAGGCTCAGTGACTGTGGAGAAGGGGGCCTGTGTCTTTAAAGCCAGGTATGGAGGAAGCTACAGCTCATTGCTTTATTTTTATAGCCATTATTATTTTCTGGGTTGTTTAACAGCATGCAGATGTTTGAAGGGCCTATTCAGCCTTCAGCAAATAAAATGCTTTTTTCTTTGCCAGTGACTTCAAGATTTTCAGGAAAGGACAAGCGTCCTCCCATGTGTGTGGACAGCATTCAGCACACGATAAATATTACTTGAATGTAAATGATTGGTATGAAAATTGGTAGCAGCCTGACTTGGTTAATAGCATTGTTCTTACTGACAAATTCTAGATGCTCTTGATCCAAAGAAGTGAATTTTAAATATTTAAAAGTGAATCTTTGAACTTTATTTCTTTAATATCCAAAGCTGGATTGAGCCATGCTTCTATAAGACATGAGGATAAATTACTTTAAACATAAAAGCAATGCTTATTTAAAACCTGGATTTATTTTTTTTTATCGAAAGAATCCATTATAAAGCTAATCTCAGGCAGCTTTCAGAAAATCTCTTCAACATTTTCAGCATCTCTATTCAGTGAGTAGAACTGGTTGCACATCTCTTTTTTTGACCACCTCTTAAGAAAACAAAACAAAACTGCACCAAAATTGTACAACCCACTGAGAAACAGTGACACCTGGAAATCCTAGGAGCTGTCGGTGATGAAAAAAATTAAAATATCATATTCTCCTTACTTACAGACACACAAACTTCTGTTTAAAAAAACTTGAAAGTCACCTTGAAATTCAAATAGTTCTCACTATATCTGTCAAGAGGTTAGAGACTTCAGCACAGAATTTACCTACACCTGTTATTCTACTAATTAAGTCAATTAGAAAGTCTTCTCCTAATAACTAATTAGGACCCTAATTTCTGTTTTCAGTTTGTTGGGCACTGCAGACTGTAAGTTACTTCTGAAAGTGAGACTTCGTGTCTTGAACACTTAAAAATGTAAACACCTAGCATCATTTCTCAAAAAAAACCCCTTAATCTCCAGAGTATGTATCCCTCTTCACCCTGAAGATGAAATGTAATTAACGTCGTACCAAAAAAAGAAGGTGCAACAAGGCACAGCACCTTTGGGCATAGAATGGGAATTGGGACAAATGAAAAACAGAGTTTCTATGTTCTGGGAAATTCTGCTATTTCAGTATCTTGTTTTCTCCCAACTTGGAATGGAGAGCTGAAGGCAATTTTTCATTGAATAAAATATTTTGGGTCAAAGCAAAACTGAGTATTTTACTGAACTGCATTTCTGCATTGCTATGCATTGCCCCATATAGCCCCCATATATCTCCCGACCAGTCCAGCCAGAGGGGAGAGGCTGTTCTCTGGGGAACCAAAACCAAGGCACAAAATGGGACCTAAACTTCAGCTCCCATGAAGCAAAGCAACACCAGGCAAGGCAGTTATGTGTCAATGTAATTGAAAACATATGTCTGAACATACGCTAGTCTGAGATAAAATACAACAGTTTGGTTTTAGGGGAAAAAGGCATTTCGTTTCAATCCCATATCCCCCTTCAAGGATTTTTTCAGGTATTCAGCAAAGCTGAAATAATTTCAGTGGGAAACGCCTTACCAACTTTTATGGGGAACGAGGTGCTACAAGTGTTCTGTGCCTGTATCTAGGTAAATAATGTCATTAAATAACCCTCACAAAGAACCTTAGATCCAGTTTCAAAGGACAGTAAAGCAAGTTATAATGCTCAGTAAAGGCTTCCTTTTCCGCTCTTGAGTGACCAGAAGTTCCAAATATTGTCACAGATGTAGGCTCTTCCTTGGCATCACCTACATCTTAGAGTTTCCAGCTGGAAAAATGTGTAGAAGACAGCACTGTTACCAGGAGGGACCTCAGGCGTCAGACCCACTTAAGTTTTTGGGAGGTCCTGCTGTTTTCTGCGGGGCTCTGCCCAAGCCCAGTGATCCACCCACTTAAATTCATTTACAGAATGAAGGCCCTCATGGTAGCAGGGAGTTTTGGAGATTTACAGCACTACAGGAGTGCTAAGTCTTCTGATTAATGGACTAACAAATGCCAGAGAAGTAGGAAGACTGGAAACCCAGTATCTCTGTCTCGGAGGAAAAGACCCTTATGCACACAGATGGTTGGTTTTAACTTAAATGGAAAAAGCAGCTTTTATTGTTAATGTTAAAAAAAAAGGTAGTAAGTCCCAAAGGATTGCACAAAATGGATATCCCAAAATTCAGAAACCCTCCTTCTTCCTCAGGAAGTCAAGGATTTTATTCCACATATTCCTTTGGGAATTATTATCCTAATTTGACAGAAAATGATAAATTCTTAATCTTTTAATTATTGAGGCTTATAGATCTGCCATCTGTGTTATCCACCAAGGCTTTTTCCACCCTCTAGTAGCTGTGCGAAGCACGGCAGTTCAGCTCATTTTGGGGCGCTTTTTATTCTGATACAGTGTTTTTCTCTGACTAGAAATCTTGCTAAAATACTGCTCTTCTGGAGAAATCCTGATCAAAGAATTTATTCCATTTGACCTGTGAGGATAACTAATCAACACAGACTGTAACTGCAACTGCGCTGGCTTCTGAGCCCCTTGATTCATATGGTTTCGTTCAGCTTGTGGTTTCCAGTCCCATGCTTCTCACTCAAAAACATTTTTGCCTTCACGACTATTAGCTGCAGTGAGTCAAGTGTATAAGAACACTGTACATATTTCCTACCTGAAGCTCATGAAAGTTTTCCCTTCTATAAAGGAAAAAAAAAAAAACCCTATGCATACTTGCACAAGGATGTGTTCGTACCGCTTCAAATATCAGTACCAAACAGGAGGAATTAAGGCTTTCCTTTGGGCTGAAGTACACCACAGCCAGTGAGTTTGCCTCTGCCAGCTGAGCTGTGGTAACTGTGCATCCATCTCAGCTGGACATCTAAGCAAATCTTTTTATCTACATGTGTGAAGAACACAGGAAGTTACTGAAACTCCTTCAATGCATATGGAGTAATTAGTCATTAAATAGAATCACAGAATGAATCACAGAATGGTTTGGGTTGGAAGGGACCTTAAAAATCTTCTAGTTCAAACCCCCTGCCATGGGCAGGGACACCTTCCACTAGATCAGGTTGCTCAAAGCCCCATCCAACCTGGCCTTGAACACTTCCAATGATGGGACATCCACAACGTCTCTAGACAGCCTGTTCCAGTGCCTCACCACCCTCATGGCAAAAAATATCTTCCTTATGCCCAATCTAAATCTACCGTCTTTCAGTTTAAAACCATTGTGCCTCGTCCTGTCACTACAGGCCTTGGTAAAAAGTCTCTCTCCATCTTTCTTACAAGCCCCCTTTATATATTGAAAGGCCACAATAAGGTTTCCCCCAGAGCCTTCTCTTGTCCAGGCTGAACAACCACAACTCTCTCAGCCTTTCTTCATAGGAGAGGTGTTCCAGCCCTCTGACCATTTCTGTGGCCCTCCTCTGGACCCGCTCCAACAGGTCCATGTCCTTCTTGTACTGGGAACCCCAGAGCTGGACGCAGTACTCCAGGTGGGGTCTCACCAGAGCGGAGTAAAGGGGGAGAATCACCTCCCTTGACCTGCTGGCCACAGCAGTGAGATGTAAAGATGCAGAAGCATGCACAAAAGGAACATACAGTTGCAGATAACGCAAGCACCTGAAACAGCTCAGTGACATCAGGAAAATACTCTTCTGTGGGTGGGCAATTTGTGGCAGCACTAGTGTGGTGCGTCATACACGTCCCCAGATGTGTTATAGTGATGTTCTGGTTTGCCAGAACCACAGAACTGCTGAGGGAATAAATTCACCCATCTGGTGAAGGATCTGTATGCCACTTGATTTCCGTGCAGGCCTACAGGGTTTGCACTGGCCCTTCCCAAGCTGAATTTCACCCCAGCCCGAGGCTTTGCCCACACTTGGAATGAGCCCTGAGTTCAACACCGGGTGTAGCTGCTCCACCACAGGCTCCTAGAGTTGTCAAGGGTATGGTCAGTTGTATCACGGTGTTGTGCTGAAGGAGGTACACCAGTGGCTGCTTTGTACTAACTCAATGCCTTAAGACAGTCTTTAGTTTTATTAGATATTGGGCTTTATTCTGCACAGTTCATGCCAAAGGCTACTGGTCCAATGATAATTCAAGAGTGAAAAATACTTTCCAGAGACAGCTGTATATGATTTTTTAGTCTACGCCTATCTCATATTTCACTATTAATCCAGAAACATGAACATTTTGTGGTAGGGTTTTTTTTTTTCTTATTGCAAATAAAGGGATTAAGAAAAACTTTCTCAGAGGGATTTTTGGCTCAGTGGCTCTTAGGTAAACTCTACTTACTGTCTTATTGAAAAGGCTGGGAGAAAAGAGGACAATACTCAAACCCTGCCATGCTATGCTGACTCCCAGGCTCTGGAATGTATCCTTGGCACTCAGGGCAGATCACAGCCTACAGCATCCTAAACCAAACTGGTTTAAGGACAGAGTAGTGGGAAACTGGAAAAAGTGTCTTTACCTTATAACACCTGAAATGCGCTGAGCTGCCGTTCAGGTGCTGGACCAGAAGTGACTGTAAATAACAAGAAAAATAAAAAGGACATGGGATTTTCCCCACTCAATGTATCAAAATAAATAAAGCCCAGAATTACTTTTCTGCTGACAGCCTCATGGCACAACTTGAAGATCTAGTGACTGCCTCGGAGCCACCAGAGCAGGCAGCTTCATAGGGGAAAGGGAGCCGGGAGCTGAGGATGACAGCAAGCAGCCCAAAGCAGCATCCTCATGGGCACGGGGCAGCCCCATGGCACCTGTGCGAGGCGAGCAGAGCAGGTCCGGTGATGGTAACCGGGCACAGCCAGGAGTCCCATGATTCCCAGACACATCCACAGCGAGGAGGCAGGTGCGAAGCAAAGCCAGCGGGTCAGGGTCAGGGCCTGGATCGGTGGCCATGTGGCCAGGCACAGGCAGAGCTGCAGTGCAGCTCAGGCAAGGACGAAGGCTGAGATGCAACTCCTGAGCAAAGCAGGGAGGCTCCCGGCAAGGCCTCTCACCATGGCTCTTTCCCTGGCGTCAGGTCCAGTGTGACCCGGGCACACCACCTCAGAGGTAGCCTGCGGCATCAGCGCCGAGCCCCATGGAGTCATGGGGGGAAGCCAGAGGGTGAAAAGGGGAGGGCAGCAGTTTCTCTTTGTCCACAAACCTCCCCCTGCCCCCCCCCACTTGCTCCATTGCAATACTCCATAAGAAGGAGAGACAAAACTCTTTTGGAAGAAGCTGCATCATTTGGTAACTTAAAAATTATTTTCTGTCTAAACCAAACAAGCGAGGGTAGCAGCACCGCTCAGAAACAAACCTCAACACCCAGTGCAGTTTTGTGCAATCTCCCTTTCCACATTTCGATTCTGGTTTTGCACAGTTATATGCGCCAGGAATAACACACGGCCGTCTTTTGGTTCCTTAATCTTCTCTAAAGCTCAGGCTCAGTTTCACGCTCACGAGCATCAACTTGGTGACCTCAGGCGGAACAGCCAAGGACCTTTTGTGCCTGGTCGGTCGCATTATTTTCCAGCGCTGCCATCATCAGAATCGCATCTCATCCCGGCCCGGCGGGGGGTCACGGGCCATTAATGTATTTAGGGGCGCTTGTCCCAAGCCGAGGAAGCGGTTTCCCGCCGGCCGAGCCGAGCGGGCAGCGCGGGGCCGTGGCCGCCGGGTGTCGCTGCCCGACGCCTTTTCCCTGCCCGCACCGCCGCGGCTCGGGCGGGGGGGGGGGGGGGGGGGGGGGCTGCCCGCACCCCCCTGCCGCAAGCCCGCCGGTGGTAACAGCCCCCAGCTTCACCTTTCCAGGGGCAGTGCTTCTGGGTGCGCTGCTGGCGAGGGCACCCCGCCTCGCCTGTAATCGTTTCCACCCCGTAAGGCAGGTCTGATGTTCCCCGCCGCCGGCAGCTTCCCATCCCGGCTTCCCACGCCGGCTTCCCATCCCTCTGAAGCACTAGGCCTGAGCAGTTGGAAAAGCCTATAATCTGCGTGGCAGCAGCTTTTTCTATCACACCAGATGCGGGTATTTGTTAGCAGGTGATGCGTGGAGGCACCGCTTGCCCACCTGGAGTCGGTTCCCCCCACGCCCAGCTTGTGCAGGCACTTGAGGGCGCTGCCAAAAGCTCCTTTAATTCATGACTCTTTTCTGAAGTTTGGCTGATGACTGGGGTAGATTGTTCTGCCTTGTTTGATGGGTCTTTGGGTTTTTTCTGTCCTACCTTTCTGTGGTGGAAGGAGCTAGTTTCTAGATTTCACAGTCAGAAAAAGCTCCTTAAGGTAGAACGACCGGGTCACGTTATGCTCGGACGTTTCAAACTTGCAAGGCAAGAACTAATTAAATACTGAAATTTAGATCTTTTCAACTCAGAATGAACAAATGCTTCAGTTGTTTCTGGTGGGGGGAAAAAGAAAAACAACAAACCCCAAGGGTTTCCATCTCTCAAAAGAGTTTTTTTCCTCTTTGATTTATTTTTGCCTCTTGGAAACAACTAGTTTCTCTCACCAGAGATCACAAGCTCTTCCCAGTTTTTGAGGGGAATCTTCTTAACTTTTGGCTCAATACATATAGTAAAAATCAATCCTCACAGGCACTTTTAAAGTCAGTGGAAACAATGGTTTTATTTTTAAATGTCCTTTTACAGACTGTGCAAATCAGAGGTTGGGTTATGAAGGATTTTAGGCTGGAAAGTAAGTAGAAACAAAACTGAAACTAGCTTATAACTGACCTAAATTTGCCCAAGGTGGGAAATGAAAAAAACCCTTAAAGCAACTTATCCCCTTTGGAGAACTGCATGAGTCAACATCAAGTGTTTGGCTGGGTTAGCTAAACAGTAAATGAGACAGTTAAATAAGGGCTGGAGGAGTTAGATAAGATAGACGGCAACAGAAAAGGTAAGAAACCTGAGAAGATAATATGAGGATTCTCCAGGAGATTAAAATCCATAATGCAAAATCCATAATACAAGCAAGACAGAGAACCTAGTTGGGGTCTTAATTTAAGACACATCATGAAGGGACTGAGAACCGAAAGAGAAACCAAATGTGAACCTCCTGTAAAACAGGGAATTATACTGCCATTATTCAGAATGTTTGCTCTTCTATCCACTTTCAGGAAAGACTATTAAAATAAATTTTCCTTGGCAGGCAAACAGTGGGAGGAAAACAGAGAAGCACAATGAAGCAAAAATAATTAAAGCAAAAATAATCAAATAATTAAATAATTAAAATCTCTTGTATTGTATCTAGCAGTTTCCCTTTTACATCCATTGTGCCTCCTCTGGGAGTGTTTCCAGTTCTGTTTGTTTGAAAAAGCTACTGCCAAAATGAAAAAAGGAGTCCTGGTCAGAGGGAGCCTTCCCTTACACCCACATCTGCCCAGGCTGGCTGTAACATGCTTGGAAATATCCCTGTTCCTAATATTGCTCCATAAGGGACAAAGTCAGGTCCCTCCACCCAGAGATTTTAGTAACCCAGAGCTCCAGCCAAGGCAGAAAATTGGCTACAGCTTTTCCTGTGTGCAGCCAGAGATGACAATTTGCAAACATGGACTGCCACACTCTTTCCTAAGTAACACCAGGGATTTAAAAGAATCCAGGTATTTTGATTTCTCAGCAGTTTCAAATGATGACCAGAATAGCTTCTCTCAAGGCTATGGGGATAGTCTGGGTCTGAGGTGGAAAATGGCAGAAACTGATGGAAGCAATGAGCTGGGTGAGTAGCCGTATGTCGGAGGAGGTCATTCCTCCATGGGTAGTGATGCTGCCTCAACCAAATCAAGTCAAATCAAATCAAATCAAATCAAATCAAATCAAATCAAATCAAAGTTTGACTTTGCCAGTATATTTCAGAAGTTATGCGGGGCTATACATCCAGCTCTGGTTATAAGGTCAACACAAGTGCCGAGTGGCAAATGGCCAATTTTTGCCTGTTTTGTTATGATATAACATGGAACAACAGTGCAATCATTTCTATAGGAATATTATAGATAAAATGGAGCAGAGTCAACGTTAGTTTGTTTTTTCTCAGTCCTCTCACTTTCTGACTGGTGCTATAAAATACAAAAGCTCACTTTTAAAGGGGTGGTTGTTTAGGTCTTTGTTCATGCTTCCAGCAGGCTACCCTTCCCTTTTCTGGGCCTCAAATACTGCTTTTTTTTTTCCCCTCTTAGTATCGGAGAAAGTGTATTCTGCATTGGGGTATGGCATATGTTTGAAAAGAAAATGAAAATTGAAGTTTTTGCAGTCCAGGGAATGACAGATCGTTAATAATCCGCAATATGCAGGCTTTCCATCTGCTATTATAGCTCTCGGGTTAGTTGGCCCTAGGAAAGCAGGAAGGAAATGGAAAGCTTCAGTGAACACAAACAAAAAAGCTTCTATAAGCCTGCAACGTATAAGTGGACTCCAAGCTGCTATTCCCTGGAAATGCAAAAGTTGGCTCTGCTTATATTTCTGTTTCTACTAGTAAATTCCTCCCTTCACAGGAAAGGCACCAGACAGACCTTTTCCGTACAACGATCTCAGACAAAGGCGCAGCCTCAAGTGCTTTTGTTCCTGAGAAGGGATCTCCTCCAAGTCAGAAACCCCGCTGTACCTTCTAAAACTGTTTCTCTGCCCCAGATAAAGGCAAGCGTTCACCCTTTTCGGCTGTTTCATGTACAGCAGGCCCCTCCTAGCTTGCAATTTCGTCTACAAGCTTATTCTGAAAATGGAAGATCACTGGCACAGTGAAAATCCCTCTTAAAATGGATGTGTGCTTCTGACCTGACTAACTTGCAGTTAGTTATATGAGTAATGAAATCACAATTTTGGTCCACAAGTTACAAGAGCAATACCATGTTGCTGTTGCAAGTATCTTATGGATCTTACCTAATTAATGTTTAACATGATTTTGAAAAAAAATATGCAATGACGTATGACAAAACATAGACTAGTTTACAGTTGTTTATAGAAGAAGAGGTATAACTGTTTTCAAAACACTTAGAAAAACCTTCTTGTATCAAAATGATTATTTGATTTGACCTGTACCATGGAGAAAAAAAGGCTTTGGAAGGAAAAGAAAAGATAGCGTTTGGCAAGAAGCCCCGAAGAGCTATAGACTTTTTCCCCCTTGCCTAGTGCGCTGCTGAGAACAAGTCACGTGCGGGAGGGGCCAGCCCTACCCTTTCTGCTTTTCATAAGCGAGCTGACATGTTTGAACGTTGTTCTCATAAGGAAGTACACGGGGCACTTTTTTTTTTTTATTGCAAGTGCACTGCCCTTCTTAGTGAAAGCTTATGAACACATGTTTTGATGAAAGAGTGAAAATATTAAATAGAAGAAGAGAACTTCAGGTTTCTGAAGGGAAGTACTGTGCTTGCAAGGGCTCTAGCAAAACAAGCCTAGCCACTGGAAGAGGAGGAGAAAGAATTGAGATCAGCGGGCACCCAGGGTTGCTGGTGCAATAGACCTGGAAGGTAATAAAACCTCCTTTTCTGCTCGGAACTTGGTTTCTCTTGTATAATGTTTGGCTGTCTATAATCCAGCACGAGACTCTCTGAATCTTATTTGTATATGGATTAAATGGCTATATTTATCATAGTTAATTTAGATACCAAACAATGTACTCTCAGGTTTAGCTGTGGTGTCAAAAAGGGAAGGAACTGCCCTGGGCCTTTCGGAACTGCCGTACAAGCTCTGCTGCTGTTGGCTGTATGCTTTTGAAAGAAGAGAATGACATATCTAGCCAAGGAGAGCAAGGTCCTTTTCTGCCAGCCGCACTACAGTTAGATGTGGAAGGTTGTATTTAAAATTTGGGACTACCCCAGTGAATTCATGTAGACTTAAATCCTTACCACCTGGTTCTTACAGGTCGGCCCAGTTCAAGCTAGGCCCCCTCTTGCTGGTAAAATGCCTTCATTTATAACTGAAAGAAACTCTAGCCTAAGCAAGTAAATGGTGGAGGTGATTCAGCAGGTGACATGCTCCCCTGAAATCATCAGTAACCAGATCTGTTCTTCCCTTTTTGCTCCCAGATCTTTGCTGCACAGTGGCAGCCAATTTAGTCTACTGGAGGTCAAAAATACGTGCCTCACCATTTCTGTTGGTGCTGAAAGCCACGTAGTGCCTCACTTCTCTTCTAGGGGCTGAGTCTTTGGCAGCCTCGCAGGTTTGAATGTGGGAAATACTTCTGGACAGCCACAGACTAGCAGGCAACTTCTCTTCTGAAAGACCTGTATCAGCATGTGTTGTATCTGTTGCACAACAGTGTTCACGAAAAATCTGTTGCCACTAGGGATGTTTTCCTCGGCATCCTAGTGTAACTCTGCCTTCACTAATTATGTTGTATCCTATTTAGTTAAGATTAAATAAGGGGCACATAATACTTCAGCTTGCAAGTTACTGCTTTCCATCCTAGAGGCAACTGTATTGCAGTACCACGTGGACAGGCCCTTTCTGGTGGGCTTGTGTGTAAAACCAGATTTCCACAGCATCTGTACAGTTTAAAACGGTTCCTCCTCTCTTGCACAGACAATACCTATCCGTTAATGGTTTTTATGAGAATGACTGACTCAATATGTAAAAAATACTTCTTCAGCGAAGTGTGTTGCTTACATACTAACGAACTCCGGAGACCCGTGATGGTTCTGCTTTTCTCCACGAGAGCTATCAGTAAGTTAGGGTCATCTACCCAGAGGAAAGGATCTAGCTTGAAGAGATGGGCGAGGAATCCTGGCCATTGCTTCCCCTTGCACAGGAGTCTCCACTACCATGTGCCCCAGTCTGCTCCTCTGTGTGTGAGAGCAGAGCTGAAAGGAAGGACCCGCACCTGGGATGAGTCAGTAAGGTAAACGGCGGTGCTTTTATCGTTAGCGCTTTTCTCCAGCATTGCCTCAAAAATAAAGTGTTTTATTCAGAACTGGTGACCCAGGCAAGGAACCACATTTCTGTCTCTGCTGGTTGAGAGAGAAGCACCAGATCAGACCTGAATAGCTTGGACTAACAATCATTTTTCAGGGGCCTCTTTCACTTCTCCTTTCTGCTTTGTCTGTTCAGCCTTTCAGGGCAGGCACTGCCTCTTGCTGCAGAGCCATCTTCAGCTACCTGTGCTTCCCGGGGGTTTGCTAGCGCCGGCGAGAGTGTACATGATGGGGAATCGAGCCAAACAGCAGGGTCAGCACTGACGTTGTCTCTGCTTGGTCAAGGTCCCTGAGCCTTTTGGAGGTAAATCCCAGGGCTGTCCGTGAGGCAGGGAGATGAACCTTCCCATGGAAGAAATAGTGGTAGAGCTTGTCTTGTGCTCTGTGGGCACCTGAGGAGGAAGGATGGGAGGCATGCCAGCAGGGTTAGGAGGAGAGGAGGGGCTGCGAAAGCGTAAGTGCAGCACCCAAGTTTGGGCTCATGCAGACTCTGTGGTGAGCACAGGCCAAGAGGACTTGTAGAGTTAGCCACCATGGTGGTCTGCAGCTATACATGCAACTATATATTAACAGATCACAACAATACAAAAACTGTCAAGAAATGGCATAGCCAGGATACCACTTGGTCCGGTTTTGCTGAAGACAGGCCTATAGCTGGACACCCTCCAAATCAACAGTTATTTCATCTATACTTGAACCTCCAGGATACACTTCCTCCTAACAAACATTAAACAGTCACGTTGCTGGTTTATCTCTTTTTTATGGTTTCCTTTCTATATACCGCCCACTCAGCCACGTATAATAAACTTCTTGAGCTGTTAGTGACTGTCATTGCAATTGGCCCAGGGTGGTGTTACAGTGCTACAGGTTTGGGGGGTATTTTTGTGGACTTGTGCAAGTTTAGCCATTGGCTCTCAGAGACTCCACAGGAAAGCAGGTTTTGTTGGTCGTGATGCTCACAAAAGTCCACCTGTGTTTTTGCCAAATTTCTCCATCCTGGCAGATAATTCTTGAAGTGGATGGAGGATTATAGCTAAATGTACCACTATGAGCATTGGCAGTTCAGTTTCCGTTTTCTGGGAAATGGCATGTGGCTGTGACATTTGGCAATGGGAGGAAAAGGTCTGGAGGAGAGTAAAGAGGGACAGGCTAACGCTGCTCCCTCAGAGCCTGCAAGCTCCAGAAGATAAATAATTTAGACCAGAGTTTTTAAGTAGACGGAATGAGACCATGCTGCTACTCTCCATAATCTGATCCTCCAAGTTTCTTTTAATCATCCTAGGAAATAATATGCAGATTCGGGTTTTACCAGGACTTCCAAGTACTTGTCAAACCGAATCAATGCTTGCATTAAAAAACGTTCTTCATAGAAACTCATTTCTGAGAGAGAGTTCATGCAAAGCGAGAGCTGCTTCTGCAAAAGGTCTGGCTCATTTCTGGCCCACACCAGACGGGATATTGGAAAAATAACATGGTTATAGTATGAAGAAGTAATTCTAAAGAGAGATGTTAAGTCACCAACTAAGATTTCAAACTTTAAAATGAAGTGAAAAACAAATTAGCTGCTGGCATCTCCTTTATAAACGCTCGCCAGCATGTGGTGATAACTCCTTTTCTTGCTACCTGCAAGTAATGGCATAAATGAGCTGTGACTCCTTGTTCTCTTTTCGTGCTTCTCCAGCCTCATTGTATACACAGGGGTGAGATTTCTTACCGAGACGTCAGTGCTGAAAAAAGTCCCAGTAAGGAAGCTCCTATACCACATTTTTACCAACATAATTTGTTTCATTTCTCAGAGGTTCCCCATCAGAGCGAGGTGCAGGCTTAGCCATACAGCTGCATCTGATGTGTAAGTGCTTATTTGATGCTACGTACTAGCAAGCTGTAATAATACCCTGCCTCCTGCTATCGGTCTGCACTGAGCCTCCTTTAGGAGACCAACCTTTGAACTCTTATCTGATTTTTATCTGTATAGCCACCTTGGGTAGGGCTGTTCTCAATGTATAAGTAATAGCTCAGTGTATAGGGCTGTAAGGGTTTTTAATGCTACTACCGGTAATTCCTCTTGCTGTTCGGGAATTAATGTTTATATTATTTTATATAATTACTTTATAATTTATATAGGCTTTCTAGATATAGTTTATCTATTTTTATATTGTTATTTATATTTTTATATTAGTGAAAAATGAGTATATATGAATGTTACGCAAATTATTTTAGATCTATAAACAGTACCCATGGTGGGGAAGGCTATGCTGTTTTAAGTAGCATAAACTAGCTAGCTTAAACTAGCTGTTTTAAGTAGTCTGACCTGAAGGGCGAAGTTAGATCATTTCAAGGAGGAACTTGAGTTTGCATAAAGTATTAAATAATGAAAAAGAATGGCATAGCCTTTAAAATTTTCTCTTTATTTCTGGACAAACTTCAAAATGAAATAAATGCTTGGTCTGGCTTCCAGGGCAAAGGGAAGTGCCTGTTCCTGGTCTCATTGACTAGCTGAAGGGATTTGCTGTAGCCTTGCTTTCTGCGTAGCGAAGACACTGAGAAGTGCAGTGCAGCTTAAAACACTCTTTAAGCTCCTCTGGTTTGCACTGGAAGATGGGCTCAAACAATCACGGGGCACAGAAAAGGTCCTACCTTTGCTCCCCTGCATCCCAAGGGTGGTAGGCACATCAGCGCTCCCTTCCTAGGCACAGCAACGAAGAAGCAGCAACCCCATGCCTGTCTTGCATCATTTCTGTTCTCCTTTTTTTCCTCTGTATTTATAGCTCCCACTTCTTTTTCTCCACTTGGTTTGTTTCTTGTAACAGTCTCTTGCTGACTTTTTTCTGCCGGGCTTTCAGTTTCCCTTGCATGTTCATTAAAGCTGCCTGCACAAACGCTGTGAGAAGACGCAAAGCTCCTGCTGACCCTTTGAATATCTCGAGGCAGCAACTAGCAAGAGAAGGGGAACTTGCGCTCTCTCCCCAGTCTCCAAACTGCCCCGGCCGTGTCCAGCAAACGGGGACTCACCTTGGCATGACCTTGTGAGCAAGAGGTCTCAGTGCAGTACTGGGCCCTTCACAGGACAGGGCTTCTGAAGCCCAGGAGGCTGTTCGAAGACAACGTAGTCGCTTATACCTTGGATGCTATTGGGATGAATTCTCACCCAAGTGCATAGTTCGGGAAGAGCGAGATGTTTTGCTACATGAAGTTAAGTATAGATTTCTAAGCATTAAATTGCAGCACAGTACTAGCAGAAAACTGAGCAAGGTGACACCCAGGCTTGCACTGGGAAGAAAATTTCGGAGAGGCTGTTGCCGTGTGTTTGAGACAGGCGTTGAAGGCTTGGGATGGTGGTGTGTCAATGGCTTAAGTTGGGCACGACTGGGAAATTACATTTTGGCTCACTCATGGAGTGACTTAACATAGCAGGTCCCTGAGAGAGAAACAAGTCATCTTTCCTTTCTCTACCAGTGGGTGTGCTTGGGTTTTTTTCACCCTTTTCCCCCCCCTCTCCCTATCACACTATTCCCATTCTCATTTCTTTAGTGACTGTCCTAAAGTGAAAGTGGAAGCCAGCGATATCGCAGAGCAGCATCTGGAGCAGTCCTTTCTCTTGCAGGAAAAATAGTCTCTAAAATGGGATGCAGACTGCGAGCTGCATCGATGCATTTAGCAGTCCAAGGTTAGAGGAACTGTCACATTGGACCTACAATGTGACACTTCCAGGTTTCTTCCTCCTCAACCCTTTCCCTTTCTTCTTTCCCTTCCTCCTCTCCTTCCTCTTCCCCTTTTCTTTCCTCATCCCCTTCCCCTTCCCTGGTAAGGACAATTCTGAACTAAGAGTATATGTAGGCTATGGGTTTGGAGTTGGTCTAGTTTCTGATGTTCCTACGTTGGGTAAGGAGGGGGTTGGGTTTTTATATCTTCCTTTTCTTCCTTCTGTTGTCTCAACAATGCCACCAAAACGAAGTTATCATGGTGGAAGTAAGTGGCTTATCTGAGTTTTGTCATATTGGTTGCTTCCTGCAGCTAAGGGAAAAATAGCACAGAGTGCCACAAACCTTTTTTTTAATCTTAAAAGATTCCAAATATGAAACTTACTTAACCAAAATGAAGTTAAAAATCTTACAATAAAAGTAGTAATGAAAACCAGGTGACAAATCAGCTGAGCTTTGTTTCTTTCCATAACTTGCTGGGGCAGGGAAATCTTTTTTGACTAATCAGTCACTTCCAACATTTTATTAACCCCCTTTAAGTGTGTTAGTCCTAACACCACCTATATCCAGAAGACAAATGCTATCCTTTGTACCTGAGTAGTGAAATGAGATGCACATGAGGTGAGATGTCTGTCCCAAATAGAGGTGTTCAGAAGTTTAAAGCCAGACTTTTGCTAAAGGTGAGCCAGTATCCTCCTGTGGATTTTCATGGGACTGGGATGGTTTACACCAGATGAAGTTCTGGCGCTTCATACATACATATACAACTTATTTCACCCTCATACTTAGGAAAAAGAACGTTGTAGGGGAACAGATGGATCATAACGTGACAACGTGTAGTTTTCTGGAGTGTGAAGGAAGCAGCTAGTAACTTCAGACCTCTGCACAGTAAAGAGAGGTGATCTGCCATTAAAGTGTAGCCTGGCAATCTCCCTGCCTCTGAGCCTTGCCTCCCAGCACCTGTGAAGAAACAGGATACCCAGGTCCCCTCATACCCCATTGCTGTGCCTGCAGACCCCTGCAGAATAAGGCTGTGCTAGAAAGCTCTCTCCTGCTGAACAGCTGCCCTGTTGTTATGAATTAGGAGGAACGGCAGAAGTTAAAAGAGCATGGGGAGCAAGGCACCCCATTCCCACTGACTCTCCTTTGGACTCAGGGGGTGTGTGGTGTGTGTTTAACTCCTAAATGTGAGTCTCCATGCTTAGGATTTAAACGTCCTGTGGGATACTTATCACCAATAGTGTTACATTCAAAGCGGCAAATAGCTGAATGATACTCCGGACAGGAAGAAATTAGCTTAAATTTTTTTCTGTCAGGCTGAGGGCATAGTGTGAGTGAATTTGGTATTTGTTTAAGAGAGGGCAGTGAGGACAGAAGCCTCCTATTTTGGCTTGTCAGCAACGGAGACCCCAGTGACAGGTTCCAGATATGTGCATAGTTTTGTTTGACTTTGCATGGGTCATTTAACAGAGGCGTTGCAGAGAACCTGCTGTCGGTGGTCAGGGCTGCCTCCTCAAACAACTAAAACCTCACCTGGGCTCTGCAGAAGACACCTTTTTGGCAATAAAAAAAGCACAGCAGCTAGGTCGCTGCACCACAGCTCATCACTCCCATTTCTTCTTCTTGTTGTTCTGGCTTCTGGGAGGCTGGGTGGTAAATGAGTCTCGTGCTAAGCAAAGACTTCAGAGTGTTTTGCACTGTGGCTCGATGAGCTACAATGCATAGGGAAACAGGAAGATGGCGAAATGCATGCGTGTGCTGTGGGATTGGTATGTTTGTTTGGACAAGAACAAGTTACACTAGATAAGTGCCACCGCACCATCCATTGCAGGTAGTCAAACACGCAAGACTGTTGACTCAGGTGCCCTAAAGTGAAAGGACAGTTGAGAACATTATGATAGGTAAATATTACAATTTTTCCTAATGTTTGGGATAGTTCTTGTTTGCTTTCCTACCTAGAGCACTCAGGGCCCGAATTTGTCAAAGCTTCCTCTGAAAGCACAATTCTCATATATTTAGATGCTTGCTCATTTGAGCCACAATATAGGCTTTTCCTTTGCAGTGCTTTGATGAATCGTTTTTCTTTCCAACCCAAGAATCAGTATTATTGTTACGGGCTTTCCTCTTTCCCCGCACTGCACCCTGACCATTGAGTACTCCTTGAATTTCCTCATCTTTCTTGTCTAAGCCACCAAATGCAGTTAAGAGCAATGTATCAGATCCTTGTTCTTTGACGGCCTTGATTGCCAGCTGAGCTATTTGTCAGTAACCAAATTCTCTTTCTAGAAGACAGTCCTTCTCTGGCTCCTAGGTACTGCAATATTATTCACATCACTGAGGTTTATAAGGTGTTTGATGAAAGGTTCTGTAGAAATGTCAAGTACTGGTTGGCATTCATGAAAAACAAGCGGTTCCCTGAGCTATTAAAACTAAGAATATGTTCTTGCAGGAACCAAGATGTCTTCACCAAATAATGTCAGTATGGAAGAAATACCCCTGGAAGATGATGAGCGAGACAGCATAGAATACAAGATCCTGATGGCCTACGCCAAGCGACGGTTATCTGTCAGTAAATATGGGAAACTTCTGAAAAATGAGGCTAATGTGGAGAAATCATCATCCTTAATCAGGAGAAAAGTAAAGATTGACCATCAAAGGGATAAAGATGGACCAAGCCGAAGAGTAGTCTATCAGGGTGGTGTGGTGCCACAGCACAACAAAAAGCAACCAAAAAGAAAATATTTTCCAGGTTATTGTCTACCTTTTCTCTGCAGCAGAGCAGAGGAGGAAGAGCGTCGCGCAGCAGATTTCTTCATTTCTGAGGCACAATCTGAGAGCCTTCAAGAAGGGAATTCTCAGCATCAGACAAGTATGTCTTAGTTCTTTCCTTTTGCTATTTGTCTTTAAATCTCTCTCTAAATAGCTTAAATGGCTGGTGGCCTGTGGAAAGGCAGGAAGAGGAAGGTGGTTTCTTTCACTTTTTGGTCACCTCTTATGCTAGCTCTATTGATTTCCAATTAGGAAGGCAGATTGCCAGATGTTCAGTAGTGCTTGCACACACAAGATTTGTATTTGTGACTGGCTTTTCTGTTTTCCATTGTATGGTGGTAAGTATCGTATAATTGCACAGGTTGTTTTTTTTCTGAGCAATTGCACAGGTTGTTTTTTTTCCAAGCATTGGCTTTTTCTTTTTCATACCTGGTTAGAAAGGAAACATAAAACACTGGTCAGACTGAAGACCTTCACACTAAAATCAAGGAAGAGAAGCTGTTTGAAGGCCCGTTCAAGGAGCTTTATCATGTGATAAATATTCCACACTAAAGACAGAAATGCTAGATTCTGCTTGAAACCCTGGTGCCAAGCAGTTGGCAGTGACCAACCTCAAGCGCAGAGCAGCCCATGTCTCTGGGCCACCTCTCATAACCCCACTATGTGTCTTAAATGGAAACAATCTTCCAGAGTTATCTAAATCTCCTTTACACGTTGGTATTATATTAAGTCTGAACCTGCCCTCCCATGTGTTGGAAGAAGAGGCGGTAGGTGGCTGTAATCCATCCGACATCCAGGGATCCCATACACATAAACATCTTGTACCCCAGCCCCCAAAGCCAGCCCCACATCAGGTGCTGCACTGCAGGCAATGAGATTTTACCTCTTCTGCTCTGTATAATAACTAGTACCTTAACTTCTCATACACGACTGAGAGAGGAGGATGAGGTATCCCCATTAAGTTGCCATATACAGTATATGATAGGTTGCCATATTGTTTTTGTATACATAAGGTAGGAGGCTGTTCGTTTAATTTGTCCCGGCTTGATACTGTTGGTGTCACAGCAATTGCTCTCCCCTTTCCCTGCATTTAAAGATATTTCTAAAAATTATCCATCACTGACTTCTCCAGCCTAATGTCCCATCCCTCATCAGTTTAACTGTCCTGGGCCATCTCCTACCCACCAAGCCCATAACTCTCCCTGCTGCCAAATCCAGTCTGTCTCTCAAGAAAGGGTCCCTGCCTCAGCCCAGTGCCTTTTGCCAGGGGGAAAAAATAACTATAACTTTCCATTGTTTGGTTGCCAGGGACATATGTCTGCATGTAGATATCGGGGGTTATGTCCATTTTATTTTCACATTGCCAAGGAAAGTGCTCGAGAGTTTGGGTGCAATCACTTGATGGCCCTGCCAATACATTGCCACGTTCCCTGCAGCATGGGCGGCATCACGGCCTCGAGGTAAAACCTCCCTGTCCTGGGTGTTAACCTCCCTGGGGATCCTGCTTGGCTTCAGATCTGGGCTTCACCTTCCCTTCAGCAGATTGCTGGACCAATTCCTAAAACATTATTATTATTATTTGTCACTTAACTGCTAGCAGCTGCACTGCAAGCTTGGCCAGGCCATTCTGCAGCGAATGGCGGTGCTTTTGGGGATTACACATCTAAATCGAAGGCCTGTTCAGTATAAAACCAGTTGCCTAATCTTAGGTTTCCAAAGAAGTCATGAACAGCCCGATCCTCTTCCCAGAAGTTTAGCAGCTCCCTGACAAGCTCTGCAGGCAGACGAGGGGATGGAAATGTCTTGGGGTTGATTCACCAGCCTTGAAATGCAGTTTTTATTGGCTGCATTAACCCCTGCTGCCCTCACAATAAACTCTGCTCATGAATTTTACATGTGCTATGGGTCAGGCTGCTGCTGAGCCTGTCTCCATGTCTGCTGGTCACGCAGGAGCTGCCACTTGGCAGTGGTGATGGGGAGATCGAGTTTTGCATCCCACGCTCTGTGAGGCGAATTGTAAGGAAGAGCACCTTTTAGATGAAGCAAACCTTGCAACAGCTCCTCCTGCTCTCTTTGCTATAGCAGGATCCCCGTTGGAGCCCCCTCACCGAGCGAAGCCTTCAGCTGGTGAGGGTCCTGAACAGAGTCATTACACAAGGTGGATAAAGCCAGTCTGGCTGCTGAGTTCTCCAGTATTCATGTCTGCTTAACACAACAGTGTCAAGGACATGAGAAGCTTTTGTGCTAGAGGTGCCGCTGAAGTGAAGTCTGCTTCTCTGCTCAGGATTAGCCTGTGAGAACAAGGAAAGAGCATTCAAGTACACCTTCTTATCTGAATCTGGACCTATAGATGAACTAATCATGGGCAATACCACTCTCACAGTAAGGTCTAAGATTCACAGTCCTATAGACCACGTTTCTCACGTTTCTTAATACGTGGTGTGCTTCTGGCTTGCAAGGATGCACACTAGTGAGCAACACTCACACCTGCTTCTGTATGGCCACTGTATAGTTAGCTGCTGCTCAAATACTAGAGAGGGGTTGCACTGCATTACTTGTCTCTCTAAATTATTACCTACTGATCTCAAGCAATAGCAAAGCCCCAGCATGGGGGAATGTATCTCTTGGTATCCTCTGGGTACTTCCACCTCAGGGGGCATGTAAACGAGTAAATCACTGAATTATTTCCTGGAAAGATTAAATTGCCTTCTTTATTTCCCACCCTCCTTCCCAATCAGGTGAAACAGCAGATGTCAACCGCATTGCAGACAAACTTGCCAAGCTTGTTACTTCCAAATGCCAGGAATCTCCTTCAGATGTGTCGTTCAAGATAATGTGTGATGCCCCGTGCCAGGAACAAGACAATAGTGATCCTACTGATGGAAGTGAGGGCAAGGAACATGGTAAGGGTGAAGAATTTCATGCTTACAAGCAGTATGTCAGGTTGGGATTGCACACTGACATATTTTCTCTAGAGATGGTGAAGCACTCGGGACTTCTGTGGTTAAGACGCTGTGAAGAAGGAAGTTTGCTCTGCTAGTTCTTGCTCTGTTGCACACGTTTCAGGGACTGCTCTTGCCGTCAATCCTCTAACAAGTCCTGTCTGCTATTGCAATTAAAGGGAGCATCCTTAAAAATCCAAGGAGGTGTGTGGGAAACGGAGGATGAAGGTAAAGTGACGTAAGGTGACAGAGCAGTGGTAGGAGTGGCAGGGCTGGAGGCAGAGTAATACACCAGGCCTCTAAGGCCAAAGACCAGTCCTTGGGGCAATAATGTCTTGGTCAATCCCTCTTTGGTGGCAGGACAACACTGATCAACAATCTCTGCTATGAGTCTGAACTGCTTGTCTTCCATGATGTCTGCAGAGATTTAGTTTTAATGCAAGCCTTCTAGGGATTTCTGGTTACAAGAGGGATCCTGCCATACTTGCATTTTCTTTAACCCAACAAACCCGGAGTTTGTCCTGATGAGTTGCAAGAGGTGTAATTGGTAATGATGAGGGGATTTTTAGTCCATTTTAGTGGGCTTCCGCTAGCTGCTCTTCTGTTCTGGCTTGTTATCAGACATACCTCGAAGCCCAAAGGGCTGGCAGTGGGATGTTAAAGCCCTTGCTCTTTCCCAGACTCTTAACTGGAGCAAAACATCGGGCAGATGGAGAAATAGCATTGCTTAATCTACGCAGACTAGAACGGTGAGCTTCAGCTTAAAGCCTGGATACACAACTCTGTGAATTTGCCACAAACTAGCAGCTGTTTTCATGATTAAGTGACACAAAGGCTTCACCATCGTTTGCTATCTGGATCCAATATTTATGTTACCCTTTTCTTTAACAGATGAAGAAAAGATAATACAAAGAATAGTTGCACTGTTAAGACAATCAGGGGACCGACTAGAAGAAAAGGTAACTCCTGTTTTCAAGAGCTACACAGGCTAGAGTGAGAGAGAGAGATTACACTTCTCTTGGGAGTGAATCTTTTGTAACCTCGCGCTCTCTGTATCTATCCTGAACTTCTCTTTCTGCATCTAGGGCTTCCTGAGAGCTTCGCCATTCATCCTGAAATCTTTCTTAAGACCAGAGGACTAGCAGAGATCTCTGCTGGGGTGTGGGAGGAAGGCAACAAAAATGTTGTGCATTTCAAAGAGAATTCATTTGCCTCATTCCCATTGAGTTTCATGGGATGTTGAGCACTCGACTGACTCTGATAAACTCTTGTGTTTGCATTAAATTTGGCATACAAGTTTTTCCCAGTGGAGGGAGAGAAACTCTACAGCTTTGATAGTTGCTGTAGGGAAATAAATCTTTCGAATGCATTTTGACAGCCCTGCCCAAAAGCTGTAGAAGAACCCCCACATAAGTCCATTAGCTGGAGTGGATTTATATATTAAAAATATAGGTACTTGTTCCCTTTACTCCCTTCTTTAGCTGCCACCTACCTATAAAGGTATACTCCCACGTGGAGGACATGCTCAGCTCCTGCAGCAGAGAGGTACCCAGATACAGTAAGAAGCACCACAAAGACCACGACTGAACAAACGGAGCTTCACATGGCAGCTGTTGCCAGCACTTCTCATAACCTTGCCTCTACTGTCATCTTCCCACTGCTCCTGTATTCCCATGTCTCCTCACCTGCAGGTCTCAATATCAGCGTCACGCTTGTTTTACTTTCTCTCTCTCTGCTTCTGTCATTCAAATGCAAAAAAACTGAAGATTTTTTTGAGGAAAAACATAGAGCCACCTCCAGAGCCTGAAGGAGCAGCTTTGCAGCGAGGTGTGGGGTTTGCGTGTCATCTCTTGCATTCACCACCACGATTAGACTGCATTGCACATATTACCTGAAGATGCTCTCCTTTCCCAATGAGGTGGGCAAAGCGATTCCACAAAAGTGGCTCAATTTAACTAATCCTTATTCTTATTTTCAGCTCAAAAAGGACAGGGTTTTGTATCAGCATTTTAAAGACATGCTGTCCTACACATTCTTCAAGAGGATAACTGATTTGTTCCTGGAGGATGTCTCAGCAGATTCAACAAGTGAGCCAGGAGGCCAAGTACAATGCACGAAAGTTGCCTTTACAATGGAAGTTGTCACCAGACTTACTGCTGTGGACAACCATCCTATGAACCTGGTCTTGGGCTTTGGGTCAAAGTACCTCAGAGAACACTTCAAGCCATGGATTCAGGACCAGGGTGGCTGGGTACGCGTTTTGCCTCCCTTGACTTGCGCATAGCCCTTGAAGGCACCTTGAAGCAGCACACTTTCACAGAACTAACATGGGCCAGATGCAAACCAAACCGAACTGTGTATTCTTTAACACAGCATGTATTCCAGCTGTGGAATTACCTGGTACAAGGCATTTTCTATGCTGCAAGTTTTTTATTCACATAGGTCCAAAAATCAATAGGAGACATTCATGGGGGGTTGTTAAGTATAAAACACCATTCCTAGCATAGACAGTCTCTCCACCACAAATAGCTGAAGGCTGGGAGAAACACCAGGAAACTTCACGCCTGCCCTAATCCTATACTTCTCGCTAGAAGTGTGCTGTTGGTAGGTTCTGGGGACAGCACAGTAGTTCAGCAGTTCATACAGTCTGCCCTTATGGTGTGGTATGCTTCCACTTTCCCTGTACACAAAGGCAGCCGTTTATCTTCGTATCCCTCTTTCAAAGGCAGTTGTGCAGGGTGCTCTTTTGCCAGCAGTGGTGCTGAGCTGCTGCCCTTTGTAGCTCATTTACCTGGATTTGCTGGGAGGCACTTGCATCGGAGATCCTAGTCCTTTTGTGCTTCATGAAATGAATGGAAACATTCAGCAGCTGGACAGCCTGTGTCCATTGGAACAGATAGCATGTGAGGTCAGGAAATCCTACTGGCAAACCTACTAACTGACCTCAGCAGAGCTGAAATTAGGATGAGGGTCCTCATTGCTTTTATAATTGTAAATTTTGTTTCTATGTTACAGGAAAAGGCTTTGACTTCACTGGATCAGGAAGAAGTAGAGTAATCATGACTGAATTTGTTCTTCAGGGTGCAGGAGCCTTCAATTAAGGAACACGCGGGATCTTACCACAATCCAATGCCAGAATGATTAGTGGCTATATATTTTTATTTTTTCCATAGAAGGTTGGAGTGTTGCATGGCTAACCCTGATGGGTACAATTGCACTTTCTTAAAGTCGGTGTTGATGTAGAAGTATTCTTCAGTGGATATGAATGCACCTTCAACTCCCCTGGAGCATTCAGTCCCACAGATAGTGATTTTAGGTACCTTTCTGAGTAGAGATGCTTGCCACTGCTCCTATGGGTGGACGTTAAAGTGCAAACTGGAGGAAAATATCAAAGTATGCAATCAAGAACTACTGGACTGTGATCAACTGTGAACCAAGTGAGACAAGGGCTGCCAGCTTTGTGTGGTTCATAGTGGTGCCATCTGTTACCAATTCCTCAGTCCCTTGTTAGAAGACATACCTAGACACTGCTATCGGTTTCCTCTCTGCCCCCCCCCCCTTCTCTGATTAGATTCTCCAAAGTGTTGATGCCATTTTATACTTCTGAAAGGGACTGAGTAAGGTTAAGATTAATGAGGGCTTTTTACTCCAGTGCCTTCCCCATTCCCCCAAGAAAACAGACTTGATCTACCTACAGATGCTTTTAATTTTATCTCTTCTGTTTTAAACCCCTTCAAAGCATAGCACGATAGATGTTGACTTTTACAGCATTATTTTGTCCATTACTATGGAAGATACAAACATTGCGAGAGCTTTGTAGTCCAAGAAATTTAAAACTTATCCTACTGTGTCAGTTTTCCTCCTTATTCAAAAGGAGCTTGATGCTATATGTAATCTCAGGGATTTCTCTGTAAACTGAACTGGCCCTTCAGCCATTGAAAACACGTGATCTGATTAGAGTTTTTCAATCTGCATGTGTGGCACTGGAAGGAAAAACAGTGCATCGTTTAGAGTAGAGGTGGATGCCAGTGAAACTACTCATGATTTTGAGGCTTGGTTTGTGGCCCATTTAGTTGATGACTTTTGGATTTCCGTCCCCTGAAAATCCTCAGTGGAGAAAGAGGGAACTTGGGACCTCTGCTGAAGCGGTAAAACCATGGCATTGCTTCTGGGATGTTCCAGTACCAACAGGTAATGTTTCCTGAACAGGCTCTCTACCTCTCAGTAAGATACCCTTCCATTAAGGGTGCTCATTCTGTGTGTACAAGTACGCTAACTACAAAGATCGCATGAAGAAGTTGTAATGAATTTGAAGGATGAGAAAAAGCATTTTAACCGGATGTGTAAAATATGCAATGCTATCAAAGATCAAGTATTTTTCTAATAAACCTTAAACTTTCAACTCATGCATAGCAAACTCTGCCTCTGTTCGGACACGTATGTGTGAAACAAAAGACGGAGAAGGTGGAAGCGAGTTACCTTTGTTTCCCTTCTTCAAAGGAGCTGGGAAATACTTGGTATATCTGTAGACTGTAAATCTAAGATTCCCTTAGTTTTAAGAACATCCACTCTTTCTGATCACATCAGATGTCCCCAAAGGGGGATAATTTGTGGGGGAGAGGCAAGAACTTACTCAAAAGTTCAAAATGTTGTTCTTCTCCTTCCGTCTCTTTCTCCAACGTCTTTTTCCTATGGAAAAAAAATTGTAGAGGCATTGTACCCTCCCACACATTGGAGGCTGCGGCTTTATTATAAATTTGATTGGTTTCTAAAGCAAGCTTGTTAGCTAGATCTTGGCTCTGAAGAACTATATCTGATTCCATTTTAATTACACTAAGACTAGACTCGGTCTGCTAGCTTATGCTAGTTTGCCAATAGTTGGGCGCTAGGTTATGGCAGTAACGTTTTTCTCTGCTTTAATAACAGTCTGATATTTAGTGAGGTGCAAATTCTGTGTTTGTGAGTGTGGTTTTCCAGCTGAATGTTTAGCAGCCCTAAACCCACACTTGTCCCTCATCCCCAGTTTGGTACCTCAGGGCCAGTTTCATGCCAAGAGCAGAGCCAACAGCAAAATAGACTGTCTTGAATGGGAATGCAAAAACTACCCATCTAAGAAAAGATACTCAGCTGGTTTTTATTTTTCCCTGGGTTGTTAAGAGGGTTTTTTTTCAGTAGCAGTAGGGGCCTGCATAGGGAATCAGCCAAGTGAGCTGTTTCTTATTTAGTCATTCTTACATTTGTCATCCACATCAGTTAGATTTTAAGAGCAATCTACTCCTTTTATGGCAAGGATCTGTGGTAACCTCCTTGCTGGAACGATGGCTTTGGTTTATTCTAAGAGCAGTCAGCAAGGCTGAGCACCGAGCTGTTGCCACTGCTGCTGCCTGGCATGAATTAACAAAGCTCTACTACTGGCGCAACCAGTCTTCGTCTTGCTGTCTTTTTTTAATCTGTGATGACTAAACTAGCAGCAGACAAAGGGATGTTGTGAGGGAGGGTGACTGGCCATGCCTTCATTTTACGTTAATCTCTCACAAGACATCTTTGTCTGTGTTTAGCTGTAGGGTGCTCTGGTGCCAATTCAGGGTGTTACTGTAAAAGATAGAGAGGTTTACTGTTAAAACAAGAAGTGTTGCTTGGGATTTTTCTTACTGTATATCTACCCAGGTCAGCATCACACTATTTGTTGTATCAGCAAGTTTAACTTCTAAATGAGCTGATTTCACTGTGTGTTAAGGTTGCAACGACAGAGTTCAGCCCTGTGCAGGTGATGCTGGCATTTATTTTTAAAGGACGCTAGAAGTGTCCTGCAGCTGCCTTCTGCGCTGTGTTAAAGGAAGCCAGCCCACTGGGGCAGCCTGTGTTAGCACCCGGAGCTGCCGTCCCAGCCTAACGTCACCCTCCGAGAGCCGGGGCTCCAGCAGCGAGCGGGGCCTGCCCCAGCTCCCATTCCCTGGAATGGCTAAAGGCATCAGGTAAGAAGATGCCACTGTCCACGTGCACGCGTGTTGCACGAAGGAGCTCTGCCCTGGCTCGTGGCCGCAGCGTCCCTCGCTCCAGTGAGTAAGCAGGAGGCAGAAATAGCACAAAACAGTCTGGAGCCTTCGCCCCAAACCAAACGTATTTATTTGTCTGTTACTCACCTTTGTTTCAGCTCTCAGAGGGCGAGATTTCTTTCAGCGCTCAGAAAACGCTGGCGAATCCAGTATTTCTCCAAAATAGGCTGATGAGGCATATGCAGGCATCCTTGGGTCTCCTCACGGCATGGCGTGTTCTCCCTCTTTTTAAGCTGCTTCTCCTTTCTCTCCTTCCCACAGGTGAGTGGCGTGCTGCTGCTACCAATACACACATTTGAGTAGACAGAACAGCAGCAGGTGGACAGAAAGTGAATTGCAGCCAAGCACCAAGGCGAGTAGCTCAATAGGCACCATTGTCTGAGAAGTAGATTTACTGCCTATGACCTGTCTGCTGTAAAGGCTCACAGTCTGGAACAAGTTCAGGGTTAAAAGTTCACAGCTGGGGTGTTGTAGCGTGAGTGAAGGGTGAGAACCAAGCAGAAAACATAAAAGCTGATTGCCTGCCTTGTTTGTTATCTGCGGCTGTGATGCTATTGCCTGTGATGCTCTTGCCAGGGATGGTGTAAACCCCAGAAGCGAAACAGAAATTCTAGCTCTGTTGCATGATACCTAGCACAGCGGGTTGCGGGGTGGGGTTAGGAGATGTTCTAGGATTGGAGCTACTGCGATCCATTGTAGTCAACCCACAGAGAAGGTTTCTCCTGTGTCCCATGGCTTGCTCCATTGCATATCTGGTGCAGCCAAAGCAGGAAGCTTTTCACTGTGCAGATGCAGAGACAATGCATTTTCCTGCCTGGGGTGGTAGAAATGATGGAGTGCAAAAAGATTTCTTGCTGGAGTCAGCATCTTTGCTGACTGATATGATCTCTATGCTGACTTTCACTATAGTCTTCCCCTCATCTTTCTACCCCAGGGACCCTTTTGGCAGATCCACGCCAAACATGGCTCTTATCTCTTCTCTAAGGGGAAGCTCAGATGCTTCCCAGCCAAAGCTAGCATGCTAAAAGGGAAACCAACCGAGTTAATCACTGGATGCTGGAGGGAGATGGGACTTAAGTTTTTAAAAGTTAAACACCCAAAGTGGAACTTTCTGTCTGCCACTGCAGTGGTTCTGCTTTAAATATTCATTACGCACAGCACTGCAATGGAAAATTTGGGTTATGCTTATGTTATCTTCCCTAGAGATCTGAACCTGGATTTTCTTGCATGCCAGCTAGCTGTTCTAACCCCTGTTGATGTGGATAATACTACCACTTGGATAATACCACCAGTATTATCCTCTCTGCTCCCCCCACACCCTGAAATGATATATCCAGGGAAGCATCCAGGGAAGATTGGTCCTGTTTGCTAAACAGGCAAGAGGACAGCCTGTATCAAGAAGCTCATCACTGCTCAGACTGAGGGCTCTGCTCGTGTCTGGTGGCAGAAATGCAGGCAAGTATGGGACTATTTTTGTTACGCAAGGCCTGAAGGAAGTCTTTGGTGATGCCAGCCGTGCCTAAATATTCAGTGTAGGTGCCTGCAGTGAAATTAAAATTTTTCAGTGGGTCAAGGCTCTAGGACCAGCCAGAGGCAAGGGTAGAACAGTACCAGGATACAGGAAAACTACACGCACGCTCTGTATTTAAAGTAGCAGTGCATGCCTGGCTTCGGCTGGCTTGTTTTTTTTTTTCTTTCATCAAACTTGTGTGTCTATGTGTCTTGTGAAAGGTGCCTTCCTGTGAGCACCTGGGTTACAAAGATTTTCTGTGGGGTGGGGGATATGGGAATTGCTTCAGGCATTATCATCACGGTAAGCGTCAGAGAAAAGGTGAGGGTGACCTTGCGACTGACCTTCTCTGGCAAAGCTATGGAAGGCTGTTAATAGCAGCCGAGTCTCGTGCTTTGCCTTGCCAACTCCAACATCAAAAAGCCCTGAGTGAGCACCTCAACCTCTCCCAGAAAACCCCTGAAAGATTAACCCCCTTAGGTGGTGTTCTGGGGTTTTCAAAATTGTTGTGGTGGCTGGTTGTCATATTTGCCTTCTGTATTTTATTCTTTCAGGTAACTGCAGATCACTTGGTTACTTTCTCTCCAGAAGCAGGAGAGCGAAGGCTTTTAACGGAAAGCTGAGCTCTCCGATGGCACCCTCTCCAGGAGCTGGAGACTAAGAAAATGCTTCTCTGTAGAAATAATTACAACAAAAGCACACCGCACAGACAGGCTGTATGGACAGATGATTTCCATGTGGTTTTTCCCAAGCCAGTGCTCACACAAGGAAAGCTCAGCTCTTTCTGCAGGAGTGGGGAGCATTCACCACCACCCCTACACAGCCTGTCCCACTTTTTTATCTGTTGTGCAGAGCACCCGTTCAGCCACTCGCTGCCTCCAGGTTTGCATCCATCCGTATAAAGGCATCCATCTGTATCCCAGTTTGGGGAACTTGGGTGAGTGGGTCATAATTTGCTTCACTTTCACTGTAGCCAGTCCGGGGTAGCTATTGCTGTACCCTCCCAGCTCACACTCACAAAGAAACCTTTGAAGGTTGCTGGCCAAGAGACCTCCTGTGCAGGTTCAAGTGATGGGGACCTACGTGCCCACAGTGAAGTCCTAGATTTAGCCGTAAGAGGACGCAAGTTAAAAAAACCCAAACCTTAAAAGTTTAAACACCTGACTCCAAGCCTGAAACCCAGGCTGGATATCTAACAGACCACAGAATATCTATTAGATCCTGGGCCCTCCCTGAAAATGGGTTTCTGCCCATCTGGAGGGCAGAGCGCACAAGCCGGAGGAGGTCATGCAGGAGGTGGCGTGGCTATGAAATTCATGGGCCCATGGAAACGTTCACCCGGCCCAAATCTGCTCCTATTTTCAGCGGCCGTGCCCAGTGGTACCACCCCGTGCCCCTGCTCCCTCTTCCCTTGCCGTGTCCCCGCAGGTGAAGAGCGGACAGGGCAGCGGGCGAGCCCTACCGAAGCAAGGAGGAACCTCCTGCTGATTAAGTGAAACTCGCCCTTAAAACAATAACAAACAAACAAGTGATGTTGGCGAGCCAGGAACTTGCACGTGCTCTGCCGAGCCTTAGCGATGTGTAAAAGTATTAGCAAGGAATAGGGCAGAGTTCAGCGCTGAGGTCAGCCCTCTGCTTTTAATTAAGGCAAGTAGGAGTCAGGAAAGACAATATCCCATTATTGAGTGGGTAGTGCCTGTCATGTTAGATGCAGTGTCTGCATTCAATTAAAGGAGGCAAATTAGCCTTTAGTGCCAGAAGAAAAACCAAAATGAGAGCCAGTTTGATGGACCAAAATTAAATGTGAGACAGGAAGAATTTATCATCCCCACAAAAACGTTTGGAATACACACTGGAAAGAAACTTCAAGAAATCCATGGAAATGCTTTGAAGGGGAGTGACTCACAATCACTTTGAAGGCTAAGTTTTCTTTTTACGTTCTGCTTTTGAAAAAGGTTTTAAGATTCATAAACTGTATTTTGCTCTAAGTGGGGGGGGCTGGGATAACTTTCTTCTCCCCGCTCCCTCAAATGCTACTGAGCAAACTGCTTATCCTCTTTGCTTACCACTGGGCCCTTGAAGGGTGATGCTCAGCATCCCACCCTGGGCAGCGTTTTGTAACTCCAGCAGTGTGAAAAGCAAGCAGGCAGTTATGGGTTGATACTGCCTTCTCTTCTCCTGCTTGGACAAAGCATAGGAAAATATGCAGATACATCCGCGTGGATATGTACACCAGGGTCTCTCATACAGGGAAGAGGAGCGGGGAAAGCTGCAAAAGTCTGTAATTACCAATATTAAATGTCCTGCTTACCCCACCACTACTTAATGTTTTTCAAAAGAAAGGGTTGGAAAGTATCGTATTATTTTACCTACAGATAGTGACTCAAGCAAAGCAAGCTGAAAACCACTATGGGAACAAATTTGCTGCTAATACTATGCATGTGAGTTTTTAGTTCATTCGTGAGGATTTGCTACGGACATTATCAAGCATCTCAGCTCAAAAGTCGGCTAATTACCTTCTAGCCTCGGGGTCCCTCTTTCTAGCAGCCCAAGGATGGGTGAAGATTGGCCGTCTCACAGCTATTGCAATGTTGAGCATTTAGCTGTAGTTGTTCCCAAGAAGGATGGGCTGTCGGCTTCTTTGTGCACATACCGAAATAAAAATATACAAAACCCCCCAAATCCAGTATTTGTGGGTTTTCCTGAAAAAATTGCAATGAAAACAGGTGGAGGCAGCTGTAATTACAAATAGGGTATTGAGCTCTTCTAGGTATATAAAAATATGTATTTTATATATATGAAAAATATATTAAAAACCCCACAAAGATGTAAAAGATACATCAGATCACTGAACCTATTCTGTCTGGAAGGAACTAATGTAGAAATGGTGAAATATAAAACTAACATCACAGTTGCAATGCCACAGTAACAGACAGAGGGAGAGGAGTAGATTCTTACTCTTGATGCTGCATGTGAAATTCAATTCCTTCTAAGGACTTTTAGACTTACAAGTAGTAAAGCACCTTTGGGCAGAAGGGAGGGATCTTCATATTTAATACAATCCTTGCTTGCAGTGCTTTTGTATTTCCCCCCTGACTCTTCCATGTCACAAAATAACACAGGAATCGAAGCGGCCAGGGATCATTTAAAATATGAAGTGGTCTCACGCAGTTATGCAATAAAGAAGAGCATCTTGCCAAACACAAAACAAAAAAACAACCCAAACCCTTCTCTCTGAAACAATCTTTTTCATGGCTTGCAGTTGGCTCCCAGTGGCATGCCGGAGTCAGGAGACCAAATCCACCAAGTACCTGCTTACAGCAACGGCAGCTAATCGTGCACAACGGCAAGACAAATGCCAGGTAAATTGGAAACAAGTGTTGGAGAAATCCTGCAGTAGATGATGAATCTGAATTGCCAAGCCCTCTTAGCTCTACCAGTGCTTTGCCCGTTGTCTTTTACGGTTATGGAAAGCCATAGGTTTTATTACCAACATAAAATTAACTCAAGGAAACGAACAACTGGGACATGAGGATTACGTCTCTTGTCTTTTTGGTCCTCTCATCCTGGAGCCATCTAAAGCTGAAGGATGACTCAAACATCAAATGAGAAGAGAAAAAAATACTCATGTGGTAGAAGGAGCCAAGTATCCTACAGCAGCAGAAAAGCCAGCTCTCCCTTTCCCATCCGTTCCCATGCCCCCCGCGCTGACAGACAGACCTATGCTTTCTACAAAGACCTGGAAAAACCAGGAGCAACTCTTCCTTACCTGGTGCCGGTCATCAAATAACTTTCCCTCAGATTCTGGCTTTACGACAGGCCCATAATTCTGTCTAACTTTTGACTTCTGAGCATTTTTTGTCTCTTTTAAGGAGAAAGAGGGGCGCCAATGGCGGCGACAATTGGTGTCCCTTCCCCTCCTTCTTCAAAATCCGAAGGAACACATCTTTCCTACTCAATTACTCAAGTTAACTGACATCAGCTCTTTTCCCCAGCTGTTCAGGAAACCCCAGGACGCGTGAGTGCCTGCAGAGAAGCGGTGCCGGGCTTCCCGTTCCGTTGGGAAACCATCGAGCAGTCCCTCGCACGTGCGCTCCTCTTCCCACGCGCCTCGCTGCCGCCCTGGCTCCTCTCCCCGGGAGGCCGCGTTTGCTGCCCTTCCCTGTCACCGCTGCATCAACCTCTGCGCCTGCCTCCCCCCGGCCGCCTCCTGCCCGCCCTGCTCCTCGCACCTCTAAACACCCCAAGGGGGGAGAGGTGGACCTCGGTCCTCACCCACCGCAAAAGCTGAGGAGGCGGCTGAGAAGCTCCTCAGCACCAGCCGCCATCAGCCCCCACGTACAGCCCAGCACTGGATGCTGGGCCAAAACCAAGGAGGACGAGGCAGGGGGCCGGGGGTTTTGGAGAGGTGGGTGCAACGCAGAGACAGCGTGGGGAGGACATACGGGCATCGCACTGGAAGGATGGGAGAGAGAAGTACAATCTTTGAAAAACATCAGCCTTTGTTATTAGTGCTGCTGGTGGAACAACTTTTTATTAGAAGCATCTGAAAGTGGTTATCTTCCACAAAGTAATTCATCCCTAACAGCTGTGCTTCAGAACAACAGCCCACGTTAAGCCATCCGCACAGCAATGCTGCAGCCACAGGGTTTCTCAAAACATTCACAGGATGGAAAGAAGAAAGTGGCGTCGAGGGAGGAATCACTCTGACTCCAGCAAACAGAGCATGCCTGAAAAACATAAAGTTAGGAAAAATATACCAATGGATTTTTTTTTTTTCCCTAAAGCATCTATTGCCTCATGAGCCATTTTAATAAAAAATTCATCTACAAATTCTCCTCCTGTCCACAGTAGGGGTCATTTTCTGATCTTTTCTTCCTTGGCTTTTCAGCGCAGGGCATGTTTGCCTAAAATCTGGATCTTTATCTGCAGGATTCACCTGCCGCTCGCTTCCCACCTGAAGTCAAATCAGCGCGTCCGCAACACCACGCTTCTTTCCACAGCAGCCAAATGGGATTTCACAGCGAGGACAATGGCGGCCTCCGTCAAGGAATGAGCCACAAGAGCACATTAAATGCCCTTGGAGGCCAAGGTCTGGTTTTCATTAGGCACTGCACATAACGAGAGCCAGGGGAGGTGCAAGACAGGAAAGAGGCCGTACACAGGCACGGCTCACAGGAGATTTTTATAACGCTTTCCGCGAGCATCAGCGAGCGTACGGGCGGGCAAAGGGCTCGCAGCAGACCGGGGTGCCTCAGCCGATTCCTGATGCATCACCCCTAACGCGGTCTCCTCCTCCAGCTTGCCTGCTGCCCTCCAGCCGGCCCCAAACCCTGGGAAACGACAACTCTCGCCAGCACGATAGTGCCTCGCTGCTGAAAAATGCGGTCAGGGCAGCGCACAAGAGGGATTACCCCCCCCAGGAAGCCCTTACGGTCTTACGAAGCAGCCCAGAGCCATCACGTTTTCTGCCCCATCGAGCCATGATGCTGATTTCTGTACTGCTGCTCTGCTCTTCAGGACAAAAGGGGCATGGCTGGCTTCTTGTGAGCCAAATCAAGGAAGGCCCGAGCAGAAAACAGCTTATCTGACCGTGTCACTGGCTCCCCCAGCCACGAAGCGTTGCCTTTCCCTGCTTCCCCGCCTGCCGGTACCTTTGCCAGGAGAGGGAGGGGAAGCAGGGGCGTGGGGGTTTTTCCGGCTTTGCTTCAGAAGAGCCTCTTTGTTTCAAGGATGTTTTCTCCTTCCACTTCAAAGACGAAACAGAGGCAGGGAGAAACTGAGCACGTCTCCAAGGTCACAAAATCAGCAAACAGCTCACACTGGCCAGTCTCTGCACAGCCGAATCCAGTGCTGGACCTGGTCAGCCCTGGCTCTTAATTCCCTCTTAAAGCCCTTCCCCTCTTAATTCCCATTGTTTTTTTTTCCCAGGGCCCAGGATACGAGCACTTCATTCTGCCATCTCAGGCTCTATGCTCAGACCAACACCCAGCCTTGGCTCTCACCATTGTCCTCATCCCAGTCTCACAGCTGCCATGTCACCCAGAAAAAACACAATTGCATACAATGAAAAGACATTCTCATCTGGAGAAATTTACTGATGTGACCCTTACCCGGCCTCACCTCATCTGTACCTTGCCGTTTGTTATGCCTTATATCCCTGCCCATGGGCAGGGGGTTGGACTAGATGATCTTTAAGGTCCCTTCCCACCCAAACCATTCTATGATTCTGGTTTTCTGCAAGTGACATTAGGCAGAAAGCAGCTGTGTAAAACACTTAGCACCCACCTAGGACAAAGTGCAGGTGGATTTCACACATTATGATAGAGCTAGAGGACTGAAGTTATTTAAGAAGGTTTCTCAACTGGTTTTTTGTTTGTTTGTTTTAAAAGGGAACCAACCTGGGAAAAAGCTGGGAGGCAATCAGCTATGGGTGTGAATGCAAGGGAATGCTCTGGGCTACTTCAGCATATCCCTTCTCCCCCCCCCAACCCTGCACTGAGATGTGGGGGCGGAAAGGGAGATGTTTATGTGTTCTGTTCTCCCACATCCGTTCTCTCCTCCCTGCTAGAGTACTGGGAGTGTAGGTGGGATGGTAGGAGAAGCCTCTCAAATTGTCTCCTCTGTTCCCTCCTTAACTGATCGCATCTGGCCCCGCAGGAGTCAGGCCCCTTAATGATTACTTCATTCCTAGCACAGACAGGGTGCAGGAAACTCGGTGCTTTTCTGCCAGACTCCTCTGGCTCTTCGCCCTGAACTGCCCAACCTGTTCCTCTTCTCCACCCTTGCCAGGTTATTCCTCCTACAGTCCCTGGCATACCAACCAGGCCCGTTGTTCTTACGGCAATGCTGAGGAGCAGTTGCTATATTCCTGAGCGACTTCAGAGAGCCACCTATATAACATTATCCTTTCTTCTTATTGCCACATGCTTCCAGGTCCCTTCCTACCATACGCCCTGAATCCTTTATTCATCTTTTTTTGTGCTCTACTTTCCTCATTCCCCTCCACGCACAACCTCGGAGAGGAACAAGGAGCCTGGAGCACAAACACTACATCCTCATTGCATCTCTCCTCTCTTCCCACAGTCCTTCCAGCTGCATCGCTCCTCTCTGTCCATCTCTGATGTGCAAAGTGTTCCTACTACTCTTCCCCTGCGCAGGGAACTGGCCCAGGTAACCGGGAGCAGCTCTTACAGCACCTGAGCTGCAGGTGAAGGCTTCTGGGCTTTCCTCCTGGGACAGCTAGGATGCTCCACCACAGGCTCCCAGCACCCCAGTGGCCATCAGAGCTGCCTGTAGCCCTTTATTCAGCAAACCACCAGCAGGGATCATCAGTTGTTTGAAACGTGTTGCTCAGGGCGATGCAGGGGGAGCTTGGTGGTGGGTCACTTTGTCATTCCTCTCCAGCCCAGTGCTCTGCGGGTTAAGATGGTTATTGGTTTCTTGGCAAGGAGACAGGGCTAAGAATTTTGGCAGCACTGACAAATAGAAAACGCTTACCACATGAAATCTCTCCACCTCCTCAGACCCAAATGATATTCTTTACACGTCCTCAGAGAGGCAAACTTCATAGTTGCTGCAGAGCATTCCCCTTAAATCCATGAAAAAGGTATCTTGCTGTGAAAGCAAAGCTGTGGTAAGATCACTGCTGAGCCACACCAAGCCAGGTAACCCAAGCATCAGACCTTTCCTACTAAGCGGTTTCTTTATGCAACAGAGGGGGCAAGCAGGAGAGGGCCGGCAGCTCCCAATCTTTCCTATGAACAGGGAGTTTGCATTTAGCTGTCATCATAGATCTTGTGGTAAACAAGGGCAAGATAAAGCTTATTTACCCAGACAAGCAGTTTCTACAGGAGAAATGTGTTTTAAAAAAAATAAAACAATAACAACAAAAAAGTCACTAAATCCAGCAACATGTATCTTACGTTCCCAACCTGATGCACCAGAAAAAGACATGCAGGAAGAGCTGCCGCACACAGCAGGTTTGATACAAGGCAAAACTCCCTCTTGTCAGGTGCCTGCTTTTCCATAGGCAGTTCTACCAAACATGCCTTGATTCCCACACAGACTTTACTCAGCTAGGTACAAAATCTCCTCTGTGAAAACAGGTTAAACATGTTCAGCAGTTCCCCTCCAGGACAAAGCCTGTGATTTTGCATTCTCACCTTCTTAGGGAAGTGCTGCCAATACTGGCAGATTAAAAAAAAAAAACCAAACCAAAAAAACAACCCCTCATCTTTTATACTCTTAACGAAGCGTTCTTGCCCCTACCAAAACAAACATGCAGTGTGTTATCCCTCCTCTAGTATAAAACTAATGGCAAGATTCTAGCGCTTGCAGTCACCTCTGCTTGTGTGCACATGTGCAAGGGAAGACACAGAATCAGGCAAAGAAAGTAAATTATTTTCAGACTTCCAAGTGGTCCTTTATCAGACAGGCAGGGAATTTTTTTTTAAATGATGAAAAATACTCCAGTGTCCCTTACTATGCCTGCTGTGCCTTGGTGCCTGGTTAAACACTATTTCAGCAGCTCTGCCATCTCTGGAGACCTTGATAACTGGCACAAGTAAGACACATGGTGGAGCTGCAGCCGTAACAACTTACTTCTGTTTCCTGAGCTACACTCTCCACCTAAGAAGATTATTTTTTCAGGATTTAACTCAAATGGCTCATTGATAGGGCTGATCCTGCTCTTTCTGCTGTCCGTCCATACCGCCCCTCTGGTACGCACTTTGAAGAACTGCATTTGAGATGCACCCTGATGCTTAACAACAGTTTCTGGAAAAGACCAAGATTCAGGGAATCCAAAACAGCATGAATGCTATACACAAATTTCTACCATATAACAACTGCAGGGACTATGTAGAAAGGTAGCTACCACTGTTAAAAAAAAAAAAAAAAAAAAAGCTGGTGAGCCTTCTGTAGCCCAGCAGCAATTCACAACTGGCATTTTTAGAGAGAAACACGGCACCCAGCAGCTCCAGACTAATGGCTCATTTTCCAAGGTAGAATAAATATAGCACCTTGAAATAAAATAAGCATGGCACACCAGCTGAGAATGAGTGAGACTGACAAATGTAGGCCTTGTTTTACTGATATGGGCAGTGATATGTGGCTTGTCCATGCCTCCATGTAGAAAAACTGGAGCTATAAAAGAATTTTAGTATAGCCAGATCCCTGCTAATACAAAGTCATATTTTTTTCCACAACCAGTGGATGCAAGTGGAGCAGGAATTCCTGTGCTGAGCTTATAAATTCAGAACTGCTTCCTATCCAATTACTTGTCACAGCAATAGGATGGGCGGGGGGGGGGGGGGGGGGGGGAATTTGTTTTACAGTTTAAAGTTAAATACTTCTCTCTTTGCAAACATTTCAATACAGATTTAAAGATCAGCAGTCTCCAAAATAATCTCAGGCATCTCTAGTCTGATAAGGATTTACTTGGTAAAATTGTCTGTTTTGTATTATCTGGTAAACCAATCTAAGTGATCAATAATGGAGACTTTTAGCTTTAAAATGTATCCAGTTGCATTGCAGAATCATGGAAATCAACAGAACTGCTTGAAGTCTATGTGTTTCAGGCATATGCATCAGGGTTTGCAGAGTCTGCCTACAGCATCAGAAAGTTAAGCACATTCTGGCTTTTATGGAGAGCAAAGACACACATAGACTTTCATTACCTTTCCTCCAGATGCTGAAATAAAATGAAGAGTACCCCTCCTTTTTCACTCTTAGTTTTATTATAAAAATCAACATTTCATTTGTTACAACTCAGTTTATAGTAATAATTGGAAAGGATTTTTGTACAAGGTTTATATACACCTTACAAGTAAAGCACTTTATTTTACAAAAAAAAAGTTAGTGAATGAGTGAATAGGGCTGACCAAATGTTGGTCATTATAATATAAATACATCCTTGCAAAGCACCATCGTACCAAAGTTGATGAACAAGAGACACCAGCTGGCTTGAAGACAATGACAAACAGTGATTAAAGCTTACAAAAAAGAACAAACAAAACAAAAAACAAAAACAAGATTAAAAATCTGAAAGCAGCACCAGATCCTTCACTTGCAAACAAGGCTAGTTCAGCTTAAGCCTGGTAGTATCCTCTTTACAAAAAGACACTTTCATTTCCCCTCGCTGACTCTTAACTGCCTGGCTTAAGGCTACAGCCATTTTAATCAGGACTTCAAAGCCACTCCTTGTTCATTTAAAAGAGGGGAACGAGACTGCTCTCCAATAGTTTCATCATAATAATCACGCTGCGTGCTACTAAGACAATCTCTGGCCCGAATCAAATATGGACAGTTTACTTACCCTGCTCTGCACAGTTTTGGAGTGGACCACCCAGTCCCTATAAATGCTACACTGGCATCATCCACTGAGCTACCCTTTTTAAAGATGAAAAGGAAACAAAATTGCCCATTTTGGATCACTACAGTATTTTAATTTACTACTTTTAGAAAAAAATGGAATGTTTTGTACCCATTTTCAAGCTATGAGGTCATTCCTAACTTATTTTCAAGGTGTATCTGTCACCTGCCAATTAAGCTAAAGGTTAATTTTCAAGCAATAACCCCACCACAATGCAATTAAAAAAATCCCATGGCTAAGAAAGCAATTTCTGAATAACAATGTTGAAATTCTTTTTGCACTCAATGAACCAGCTATTTTGTTGTAGAAATAATAAGTAATCTGCTACATGCACAGTACATGTTCAAAAGCAGATTCTGTCCATAACATGCTCAAGACAAAAAAGTCAGGAAAAAAAGTGATTGATTACCTCTTAAGAGATATTTTGAAGAAGTCATTTGGTTCAAAAGCATGCGTGACCAGGGAGTTCTGTCATTCAAGCAGTTCCCCCCAGAATAGTGGTAATCAATTAATTCAAGGAGATTTGCCAAGAAATAAGGAATGGAAATACTCAATATTCAAGACAGTGGCCTTTTCTTCATCTTAGCACAGGCTTAACTTCTTTAAAGTAAAACAAATGAATCTGTGTTTAAAACTCACCAATCAAGCCATTTCTAGAGAATGAGCTATAATAAATAGAGAAGCAATGCATGAACTGGAGACCAGAACACCACCAAAGCCCATTAGTGCAATAAATAGGGATTTTCTGCATGCACCTTCACTTGCAGTGGATTGTAGCACCTGCCGTGTCAAACAGTTTGGGTACAATTTTCTTCATAATTATGCTAGGACTGCAATAGATTGATTTTCACATACCTACAGAAAACAGAAGAGTTTTACTCATCTGCAAAACGGACTCCAAAAGTAAGGGAACAGTATAAAAAATGTGCTTCCTCTCCCGTCTAGTATGACTGGCATTAACTATTCAGGTTTAAAGTAGCAAGTATTCTGTTGTCTGGCCAACAACCTGGCCAAAAGTAGTCCAGCTTACGTGAGACAGTGGGACAGCATCCAGCATTAGCCCTCTGAAAGGGAGGGAGGCTGAATCTGCCAATGGGGGCGTGTGAATGTGCATGCACAAGAGAAAATTATTAGCTTTAGGTCAATTCACATTATCAAAGATACATGTACCTGCACACATGCACTTGTACATGTACATGGGGGGAAAATGTTATGGCAGTAATCTGGAATTTACAGTGCTGAAAGTTACAACTCACAGCAAAATGAATCCTTTGATATCAACTGGTTCATTTGCATATTTTGCATTACTATAAATATTTCATTTAATGTATATGCACAGGTTGCATGAATTTATATTCATGGAAACCATTCTTTATTTCAAATGCAAATGCTATGTGCATGTTCCATTTATCGTCTCTAAGTTCTTTTCAAATAAATATCTTGGTATCCAAAAGCAGTGGAGAAATGAGGAGTGTTCCTTAGGAAAGTATGAAATGCATGGAGTATGACATGGCAGGTATCATTTTAGAAGGCAAGATTAGGTCCCATTAATGTTGCCATTTAAACATGCTAAGCTCCTGCTGAACATGCAAAGGTTAGCTTTCAACAAATCATGCTGTAATGTCCTTATTTATTTATTAAACTACAAAGGACTGTTCCTTTCCTGATTGAGCATGCCACCTATTTCCATTGCCAAACAGTCAGCTATGAACACTCCCCAGGTGTCTACATAGAGGAAAAAGTGCACAATGAGTACTTGTGTTAATGTCTCACTGTGTATGTACCTGATGCTGTAAGATAAGGACATTTGTGCTTAGCTTAAAAGACAAGGAGCAGTTTCATTGGCAGCAATGAGACTACTTCCACGCTAACGCTACAAACCCACTTTAGCAATGTCAATTCAATCTTCTGAATTGACATGTGTGTGTTATCTACAGTCCTAACATCTCAGCCAATTTGAGAAGCAGGAGCGAGCATGATCCTCACTGAGGGAAGGAGAGAATATGAATCACGACCAGCTCAGTGGCGGAGAGGAAAAGAGAGAAATTGTTCAGTCTCAATGTTCAATCAATCTATGGTTTATCCACTGGGAATGTGTCAGGTGCACATACTAGTTGCATCAATGCTTTTCTAATTTGGAGATTTGCCCAAGAGGAACTTGACAGATCATCAACTCTTTCAAAATTTTACTCTAGATCTACTGGGAAAATACACGTACTTGCAAAGGCAGATCACAGCTTCCCACTAAATAAATTCTTTGGTTAGTCCAGACGAGAAACAGCCTTCTCCCTACGCTGATCATCTTCAGTGGAAAAACATAGTCTGTCCGCTTTCCCCCTCTTCACGTGAACCTCCCAGGGGCAGATCACTCAAAATATCTGATGCACAAACTGAAACATATGTATCAAAAAGACTTGATCAAATCCTACACTGAATTATATGTCCACCCCATTGACTTCAATTGACTTATGTGTGGACATAAACTAGCACAGAAAGCAGGCAGCATGGTCCATATGCAGAGAACATTTTTCTTCTAAAGAACCCTTGCTGTAATTAACACACTTGCAAATTTACCTGCAGGAAGTCCCCTCCAAGAGGAAGCCTCAGTGAGGCAGTCCAACCACACCAGAAAGAGGATACCACTCCTTAAGCTCAACTACCTTAGAGTTTTTCGAACAGAAATTGGCACACTGAAAAAAGTATTTTGCAAGAAGAGACCATTGCCATCGCAGTACAAGCACTTGGACTGAGATACAACAATGCAATATTCTTCTGAGTTCATTAGTGCAAGTTTCCACATGTGAACCCCACACGGAATGCTGCACATGAAAAAATGTAAACAACAGAGAAGTTTCTATTCTCATCGGCATGCCAGCCTCAACACCCCCCACCCCGACACACCCACCCTCCCCCCCCTTCATATAAATGGTTTCGAGTTCCCTTATAGTTCACAATACCCTCCTCAACATCCATCCTGCTGGAGAACACAAACAAGCTTCTTCACCAGCAAGGAAGAGCCAGAAGAACAGCTACCACGATTCCTAGATACCTAGAAGGGAGCTGGGCAAAAAAAACTTAGTATGCCAGATCCAGAGATCAACTGCAATAGCCTGGAGACCACCAAGGCTTTTTAAAGTTTCCTCAGGTATCTTGGACTACTAGAAAGACCCTTTATTACAGCTGGAATCCCAAACGCCATGGTTCTCCTTGGAGCTGAAGCCAAGTGAGGCTCCAGTACTGCCAATGAGCGGCAGCACTAGCAAGAATTACTTGTCGCTAATTCTGTCAGCAGCAGGACTTGAAGCCCATGCCACATTTTCAGACTATTTCTCTTTTAGTTGAAACTGGCTGGGAAACAAGCAACAGAGAACAATAAAACCCAAACGGCACCTCTGAAGAGTTGTTACACCCATACTATGCCCAAAGGCTAGGAGGCAGAAGCTCCTCAGTACCTTTGTTTTGAGAGAGAAGACTCAGAGGGCCAGTCTTTGAAGGCATCGAGCACATTGAAAGTGGATTTGATGTCAACAGAAGGTGCAAATGCGTAATGCCATCTAAGATCAGGTATACTGTGAGCTCCACTACAGTCAAAGCAAATTCCAAACACTGCACTGGAGTCAAAGAGAAGTTAATAATATCCTAGGTTGCCCCTCAACCTACACAAATAATGTTTTCACTTGATTATATACTCTCCCTGTCAAAATCACCATGGTGAGGCTGATGGGAGAAGGGGCTAAATATGATAATATACAAAAATAGAGATGCAAATATAAAATGGTTTGGTTAAGAATATCTTAAAATTTGACGTTCACAGCGGTTAATACTAAAGTATTAAACTCACACCACGCAAAAGAGGAGGTATGTCAAAACCATACTGAGAAAAACTGGCTTTACCTAACACAAAGAAATCATGAGCAGTTAATACAGCATGGGAACCCCTTCCAATGATCAAAACATCCATTTTTTTTTATGGACAGTTGCTCCACTGAAAGTTAAATGCTTCCTTACTAGGAAAAAATAATATATATATTTATATATATATGATTTGTATACTGTGATATCAATATACACTGAAAGTACTGCAAGGATATATTATTCATTTACAGTAAAACTAACAATCCACGGTTAAATTTATAGTTTATAAATATGCTGTCTATATTATATGTGGTATAAAAATATTTGACATTTTGTGGGCACTAGGTCAAAATAAGGTTTTCTTTTTTTTAAGGGACTAAAAAAATCATTCAGGTATATGCATATTACCCTTGTCAACTGCGTGAAAATCATACTGACCTGGTACAAAACAGAATCCTACCATGTTGGCAAAATGAAGAAGGTAACGTATAGCATGATACTCACTGCATGACAAGGCTAATTAGGAGAAAGAAAGAATTTACAGCAGCCCAGTTCTAGCAGTACTTTAAATAAGGATATCATGATTTAAAGTGACACGGGCAGGAAGAAAGGATGCAGAAGAGATGGGAAAAGCTAAACAGGAGAAAAAAAGCAAACTTGAAAATATACCCAACAAAAAAAATTGAAATTCCAGAAGCAAGGAGAGCACTCTAAATGCTCTAGTTTGGTAAATGCATTAAGGAAAAAGAGGTGTATTCATTTAAAAAAGTGTGTGATTATTTTTCTAGATTCACTGCTACGATTGCTGTATTCCTGTAGAAAACAAAGCCCTTTGTGTAAGGTTAATATCTGTCCTGACTGTGTTTTCAAGTTTAACTTTAGTTGCTGGCCCTCTGTAGTTAACATAGAGGTTATTTGGCTACTTCCAAGTATCTATGGTATGCTGCTCTGAGACAGACTTCTTTATTATTAATTACTTTAAACATTTTTGGTATTGACAAACTCCACATCTCACCTCACTGGACAAGTAACACATCCTGGTCCTTCCATTTCCTTATGTGCTCAGTCACTTCACTGGATTAAGGCATGTTTTTGTGTTCCATTTGCAAAAATAAAAACTTTTTGTACAAATGTCTGGGTTCTTTTATACAAAAATTTTTCTTTTTATGGCACAAGCAGCAGTTGCTGTTTAAGAAAATATATAAATATCCTTTTTATTTTTCCTTCTGTACAAATATCTTCAGTATTCCTCCACCCCATTTAATAACATTTAACTGTACACTGTCCTACCTCATCCCTCGCCAAGAGCTCCCTCCCCCCTCCCCAGTAGAACATTTTGTATTTACACTTTCACGGCGGAGGCAGATAACGGGGCGGGGGGGCTACCCCTCATGAGGAGTCCGTGCAGGGGGACGGTGGCGGTGGGTAGAGATGGTGAGAGTAGCTCCGCTCTGTGTACGGGGAAGGTGGGCAGCTTTCATAGTTCTCCTCCGCTGACAGGTACTGGCTGCGTGGAGTGGGTGGCGGGGGGACGGGCTCCGAATCATAGTTCAAGTCACTGGTATAGCCCTTAGCCGTTGCTGCCGTGACCCTTCGGCTGGGGGCATAGTCACTGTCACAGACATCCGTGCTGCAGGGCGTCGTAGGAGGTGCAAAATGCCGGTAGCTGTAAGGCCTGTAGCTGCAGTGGGGAGATTTATGGGAAAAGCATATAGAAAGACCGTGCATTTCGGGTGATGTGCCCGCGAACAAGTGGGCAGCTCATAAGCCTAGGTCGAAACGGAGAGCTGGTCAACCTCTCTGCAGCAGATACACAGCATCACAGTCTCCCCTCTCCGACATCACAAACTCGCTAACTCCACCGCAGAAGGCCGACCTTTGCGCTACAGCATTGAATTATAGCAACTAGTTAAAGGAGTACTAATTATTAATTACAGGCAACAGGCTCCCTAAGGCCTTAGCTGAGGTAGAAGAAGTTGCTACTAAGAGAGTGGGGCTGGAAAGACACTGGGGAAAAAAATAGCTGTGTTGCAATTGTATGGAGAAGATATTCTATTTCCATTATCCAGTTTATGGATGCTAATTTCCAAGTCCAGCAAGAGAGGTAGACTGAAAATCACTGACAGTCATAGCAGTCAGGAGAATCGCCTGCCAGAGCAGTAACTGGGATGGAATTCCCAAATGCTGCTAACACAAAACATCTTTTAAAATGAGCCCAAGATAGTTTAAAGAAAACAAATTAGAAAGGGAGGTGGGTGGTAGCTACAACTGCCAGCATCAAAATCGGTCGTTGGGGGCGGGTGGGGATGCAGCTCCTCTATATTCAAGTCAGAATGTTAGGAAAGATTGGAAGATCAGAAGCAGCAAGGCCAGGGTTTATTTTTGGGTGGGGGAGCATTCGGAAAACATTCAACCCTATGCTACATCCCTAATACCATTTATAATACTAAACATCAGATCAGCTAACCAGTGACCAGCATGATTCATGCCTGTGCCAAAATCTGGGTTTATTTCATTAGAAAATTACTCATAATTTTAAAAGATTTTTCATATAGCTGCAAGGGACCATTATAAACATCTGGTCTGACCTTCTGCACAACAGAGGCCATATTTTCTGCTAATGGAGAAGAGATGGTCTTTTCAGCCCCAGAGACCTCATTATCCAGAAGTCCCCAAAGGCTCTGTGTTAGGGAGGCATTTCTTTCAATAGACAAACACAGCATGCTCTTCTCATTGACCAGACCTACTAGTGATTTGGGAGGGGAACCTTTACACCCTTGGGTAGTAGGTCTCTATTTTTGGTAACTAGTTAGAAAATGATAATGAACTCTAAATAGAATCTTACAGGGAAGGTGAGAAAGATACATTCAAGTAAACAGAGATAAAGCTTGTATGCCCATAAATATTAGTCAGAGAAAATAATCAAAAGGTTAGCAACCTTTTTCAGATATTAACCCTTGATATGTCAAATCAGAATTTCTGTGCTTTATCTAGGCCATAATATTAATGTTACTTCTGACCTACTCATCTTTGTATTGCCAGCTTTCCTCCGCATGGTGTTTGCCTATCATTTCTGATAATTATGTAACAAATTATTTATGACAGAAGCCTAAAACAAGGCAGGGTTCATTACAGGGTAAGTATTTTTGGCTCAAAGTTATGATGGTACCAGGTTTCTTTTGGCATTTAGCTAATTTTGTGATGAGTGTTGTCATTCCCCCTAAAGCAATACACCCAAGAGGTATACCACTAGGTAATCCACTTCCTGTACAATTTACCTAAAACAGTGCTGCACTTATATGCGTGCTTCAGTGACATGATACATGTGAATCCATTTAAGCACCTGTTCTAGTGCTTGCAGAATTAGGGCCTTTGATTGCAATTCTTATGGAGCAGAAACTGTCTTTATTCTGCATTTTCTACACTAACTGCTTTGATCCTGACAGAAGCTATTGTAATAATAATTACCTGTAGGATCTATGAGTGGATGGGCTGTTTGAAGAATAACCGAATTCCATGGTATAATGTGAACGTTCAGTAGCTGGTGATGGTGGTGGGTTCAAAATCTAGGGGAAAAAAAGAGAAAAAAGGGACAGTTTAATAAAAAAAAAAGATATGAAGGAGAATCAAGAAAACATCAGTTTATAAATTTCTTTTTAGTACTGTTCAATAGGAACTTTAAGTTAAGAACTGGATGCATAGCACCTCCCAACAAACAGGATTTTTCTTCTGTTTATTCCCCAGTTCTTTAACAGACACTGGAAATGTTGCTTGTTACTATTCCTACAGAAGCTATTACTGAGCTCTTCTCAAAAAAAAGCTGACTGCTGTTGCTATTTTGGCAGACCCAGTGCCAAAAAGTAAAGTTGAAGTTAGCTGTTCAATACTAGATTGTCACTAGGGATACCACCGCCCTAGGCAAACTGGCAGATGTCTGCTCCTGCTAGCTGTAGTCCCCAAGTATTATGCTGTTTATAGTATTTGCAGCATGCTGTCCAAGGCAAGCATTTCTTCCCTATACAGGCACGCTCTTACTGCACAAACAGTATTTGGATTAATTTAAAGATACAACATGATTGGTTGAATTCTTGGAACGGAAAACAGGCAGTTGAAGATTTCAGCCTGCACTGAACATGAGCATGTAACTCTGTAACACTTGATAGTGGCTTGGTGGACTTCATATAAGAATAGCTAAAACAACCACCACTGATGCTAGAAGTAAAGAGACAGGGAGCCCCCTAGGGCTGGTACCAACTTTTATATAGCATCTAGCGCAGCACACTACCCATTTGTGACTAGAGGAACGCTATGGAGTTGCAAGACACTTGTTTATTTATCTGTCACTTGCAAGGCACATGACACAAAACTTAATTCCTTGAAAGGTCTATACAGAATCAACCATAGCTTTACTTCCAGAGGCACACAGCAGAGTATAATGAAAGGAGATCACTCTGCCAGAGCTGCTCAGCATTTATAGGGATTTTTTCATCTATCCTGACATTCAGTCTAACATCTTTTTCTGGCACTCAGCTCTCTCACAACTTTTAAAAATTAACAGAAAATTCCTATACTGTTTTCAAAGACGACAATCTCCTCTCCCTTACCTTTCAAAATCACTTTCTCCATATTTAAATAAGTTCATTAGGCTAGAAATCTAAGCCAAAATGTTAATCTGTCAATTAATTACCCTCAGAAAGACACTGGCACTTCCCTGAAAATTATTAAAGATCTGTGAATAATAGAATGACTTACTGGAGGAAAGTAAGTGCCTTTGGTACTTGAAGAACTACTGGAAGAGGCTCCAGTGACATGGGCCCTGTCATAGGGTGGCCCGCTGCTCCCTCCCATAATGCTGAGGGAGCTGATCATGGATTTACCTCGAGACATCCCTAAAGAACAAAGATGTATGTCAATATTCCATTCTTTGAAGCACACAGAGAAAAGAAAGCTTAAAAAAATAATCTAGAGGATAACAGCAGTATAAGCACAACTTCTAAAACCAAAATTAATCTTCTTGGTATTAAGAGCAAATTCAGTGCTCCTTGATGGACAACAGAATGAAGACTGTCAAGGAATAAACATGTTGGTTTTGTGTGTCAGCTACTCAACTGCAGGACTTGGCACTGGGCTATACTAAAGCTGTGTGAAGAGAAAAACATTTCTTTCACTTGAACGGCTGGAAAAGACTTGAGAGAACAGGCATTCAGGCACTATTTCTATGCCTCAGAATAAAACATGAAACTGACTCTGACCACCTCAACTGAGCAACTGAAATTTGTGCGAGAGAAGAGAGGGTTTGTGTTCTTTCATTTCCACACTGTTAAGTGAGCTTTTGCTACTGGACTGAAGCACGCTGGCAGAGAGTCCAAGCGGGAAACGGAGAGGTACGCCACTGTGCTCGAAATAATGGTGAAAATTCTGCTCAAAGACTCGCTTTATGAAAGCAGGTTATTACAGAAAGCAAAGAAATTTGGTGCATTATTTTAACCCTGTAACAGCCTAACAGAACCTCTATGACTATGACTGGAACCTGCTGGATCCAAAGCCAAAAGTTACAGTGCATATTTAATCAATATATAGAGAAGCAATGCATATAAATGAAGTGCAACACTGTGGTTAAGTCTTACTTCTCAAACAGCAGTAGCATCACGCACTTGGATTGGTGTTGGAAACTTCATCATCATACAAAATAAGCTGAAACCACGGTTATTGCTGGTCATTACAGACTTTACAGGAAGTTTCACAGGCATACAAACCCAGTCTACAAATCTAACAAGAATAATTACATGATGTTTAAAGTCCCATGAATATAACTCTGTGTAACCTTACCCTGTACTGTCATGACACCTTGCTGATGCTACAATAGTCCAAAAAGAGGCGGCTTTAGTAGCAAAAGAAGAGAACTCTCATGGTATGTGTATCTATTTGAGCTTACAGTTCTGCTAAGTATCTAAATGCTCATGAATAGCATAGCTAAAATAACAGCTCATTATTATAAAGCAGGATGGTGACAAGCCTTGACAGTCCTGGTTTCCAACAGCTTCCAAGAATTATGCATCTGGAACAGACATCTCCTGTGCATACGTGCACAGTAGCCTCAGCTACAACTATGTGGTGTGAAAGAGTAGGACAAGGATCACACCATTTACTCACCAGGAAGAGACCCTGACAAAGAGCTTGGGTGAGGCACATAACCAAGAGGTACAGAGGCTGGTCCGTGCACCACGTAATCGTTGGTCATTGTTTCTCCATCTCCCTTCATGCGTGGGCATAGCACCCTCTGGCAGATGAAGTACATTGCTCCAACCACAAAAACTGTAAGGATAACACCAATGATGGAGCCTATTGTGTTGTTGGGCTGTGGCGCAGGCTCCTCTGTTGTGTCTAAAAGGAAAAAGGAAAATCACAGTGTGTAAGTTAATCCAACAGCTTCATATACCAACATCAGTTTTCTTGACATCTTTCCACACAGGAAAAATAAAATCCTCCTCTTCTGCAGGCAGACAACAGCTTTCAAATTAGTATATAGGAGGAACAAACAGGCACTGGCACAGGTCTGTTTAAAGACTCTGAGTGTCCAAAAGGGCTACCTGTGCACAAGATGACCTCCACACATGCAGAGAGGTTTTTGAATCACAAATGCCAGGAAATGAACAGTACATGCACGTGCAGCCGGGGTTGATGAAGCAGGTCCTGATCTTGCTTCATGCTGACAGGCAGGGCTATCCTTTGAACTGGATGAACAAGACTTGCAGCCATGACTCCAGATGGCACTGTGCTGGGGACTCCAGTTGCTTTTTCTTGCCATTAAAGATGATGACAACTACTTTTCATGTTGCACCTCATCACATAAGCACGTAGGTTATCACTTAGTGTAACAGATTGGCACTCCCTTTTCTCAACTGCCTAACATTCACTTGTGCTGAACAGTAGAGGTGATGCACCAATGATGAATTTTGGGTTTGCTGCTATTTATTAAACTACCTAACCTACTCCACATCTGACCCACACTGATGGTTAGAGATATAGCTGAGCATCAGCTTTAGAGGTGCCATCCTTATGAGGAATCTGTATCTGAAATGATTATACAACAGTCAAAATGAGTGGCTTTCCCTACAATACCAAACCTAAGCAATGACATTTCTGGGAATAACTGACAACCCCCTGCCTGTGCTTCATGAATTTGACAAGAAAAGCAGACTTTAAAGTATTTTCCTGTTCTAGTCAGTGTTTTACATCTTACCCATTACTGAAAGTCTTTTCCTCAACACATTTTCTTCTCCCTGAACACCAAACCCACACTTTAACCAGCTTGTCACAGTCTACAGAGATAAGTAAACAGACTTCTGATCATACTGGAAGAGGGACAGTGACAACTGCAATCTTACTCTGGGTGGGCTAATCTTCCATTCTCTGTTACAAAACCAGAAAATATATGAACTACAATGAAGATACCTACACATGTCTGTGATAATGCCACTATTAACTTGGTAGCATGACAGAACACCTCCCATTACTCCTTCTTAAGATCAAGGGTCCAACTCTGGCTTTGCATTTTCATGTTATGTGTCTGTCAACCATGATATACGGATCTCTAACACAAGAAGAGATGTCCCTATTTACAATTTCTTTTAAAGCACCAACAGTGAAAATGAACTTTCAAGTTGAAATTTTAAAGGCAGTAGTTTTCTTGCAGAGCCCTGGAGATTTCAAGGTAGGGGATATCACATGTTACAAATCATAAATCAAGCTCAGAATTACATCTTTTCAAGATACAAAGGAAATTTTAGAAGGTTTACTCTGTAAACAGAGTGCTTCTCTGATTCTAAAAGCACCTGCTATTAATTCTCTGGATGAGAAAACCATGAAGCAGAGCAGTTTTATATAAAAGCCTCATGCTGCTAGAAATATTTTTTTTAACACTGCACCAACTCAGCATACTAACAGATTGCAGTAAAACAAACCTTTTATTTCTTTTAAAAGTTTAAAAAGGTAAGTGGAAAAATTACTAGCCTGCTCTGCCTCAGAGACTATTTGTTCAGAATACTAGTTATTTTTGTTATTCCTATTCCACCACATTGTACATTAATTGCATGACAGCAGTTATGAACAGGAGTGTTCATTTTGGGAACAATTAATTCAGTCTGGTTGGCAGAATAAAATCTAACTCATAGAGAAGGCAAGAAACAAATTTCAGATGCTGCAATCAAGTATCTAGTCTCAGGTTTTACACTTACAGCATCCTTGCTCATCTGAGCTGTCACTGCAGTCCAGGTTGTGATCACATTTCTTGCTTTTCCCGATGCACTGCCCACTGGCACAGCGGAACTGATCGGTTAAACAAAGCACTGGAAAGAGAACCACACACACACCAAGAGTCAGTATCAAAGACTTCTACTCTTTAAAATGATTAAGAAAAAAAGACACCAAAGCATACAATCAGGAGTATCTTGGGAGACCTCAGCCTGCTGCTAGCTTCATTTCTTGAAGTAGCCAGTGACACACAAAATCCCTCATGCCAACCATGCAGAAAGAGTAATTCAGTGTTCTGTTGAGGATATTGCACAGTGGGTACCTGGTCCTTACTACCTATTTACAGCAAGCACACTACATGATAAAGTTACCTTGACTAAAATAACTCAGAAGCAGAACGCCACTGAGAACACAGGCACTTATCCCAGGACATGGTTATCGCAAAATTACTCTAAGAATCCCCAACTCTAAGCATTTACTGTAATATAAGAGAGAAGAATTAAGTTATTAAAAATAAATCTGCCAAACCATGATGATAAAATTGTTTAAGATGGATAAATGTGGTTTCTCAATGCCCTCGTGCTCTTCCTCTAAACCAGAAAACTCCTTGATCATTGGACAATATATTTCATCGGACATTATGTTTTTAAACTGAAATGAAAGACAAAAGAAAAAAATGGAGCTTTGCCAGTACACTCAAAAAATAAACTACCACTTTGGGAAAAAGGTACTGCAGGCAAGGTGCTGGCTGCTGTTGTTTACACATATTTTTGCTTTCTGTTTCTCATAAATCCAGAAATTATTTCTGACTTCAGTTGAATTAAGAAGTTAAACTAAAGGCTTTTCTGATCTGTAATCAACTTGAATACTCTGAGTAACAGGGCCACTTTGAAGGTGATAAACAGCCCGCCTCTGATCTGATATCTCCAGTTGCTGGATGGCAACTGGGAAGCTCACTTGCACAACATATTTTCAGATGTCAGCATCTCATCTGGTTAACAATCACCTTTCACCACACAGGAATTTCTGCATCAGTCTGTATGTTTTTGTTTGAGCTGGACCACATCTTTTGGAAAGAAATGCAGCCTTGATTCAAAGACTCTTAGACACTCTCTTCAAAGAAGGAAAATGTACTGAAAGGATATAAAGAAGAGGCATCCTTTCAAGCTTACAAGTTGTCCCTGCAATTCCTCACTACTTGAGCAGTAGGGAAAGGGCGAGTTTGCTCGTATTTCACATTGTATAGTGGTGGGGTAGTTCAGATTCCACCAGCATAACCTGTCCTTTCCAAAATTAAAGGAACCTAATTCTCATTGTATTGGCAGTAGCACTTCCCTCTGTAATGATGGCTTAAATACTCGATTTTGCTGTACTCTATAGGAAGAAGAGGTCTCCAGAAATCTCGTCTGTGTCTCACTCCCACTTACTCACAAAAGCTTAACTTCATTTTGTTCAGGTATTACAAAGTAGACAATCCCAAGACCTTTACTCCGTACAAGGTACACAAAAAACTATGACAAGGAGTTGCTCCACTTTGTAAATTCACTCCCAGTTACGAGGTTTTTAGGTCTTAAAAACATATTATCTTTTTAATAATACTTCTCACAAACACAGCTTAAATCACTGTGCAGGAGATCAGTGTTATTTCTATCTCACAGGTGGAGAAACAAAAGTATGGAGTTGTGAAATAATTTCCCATTCAATAGATCAGTTTAAAAACTAGCAGAACCTCAGATCCTTCCAAATCCTACTCAGCAATAACTTTGGTATCTATCACAGTGTCCCCATGACAGCTTTATTTTCATCACACTCCGAAAGATCCTCTGTACCTTCACAGTTCTTCTCATCAGAGTTGTCCTGGCAATTTGCTTCTCCATTGCACCGGAGGGCACTGTCTATGCACTGTCCACTTTCACACTGGAACTGAGTGTCTGAGCACACTGGGCAGTTCTTTTCATCACTGTGGTCTTCACATTCAGTGAAACCATCACAGCGCCAGGCCACCGGGATGCAGTCAATCTCACCTGTGAAACAGGTGAACTGCTGAGGGGAGCATGTTGGTGGTTCTTTAAAAATCAAGCAAACAAACAAAAATTAAAAATCCAGGTGAACAAACAGCAGATCAGGACAGGTAAGGACAAGAAGAGCTCAGCTGCTTTCATTTATCAAGCAGCTGATAAACGTGCCACATCATAAGGTAACTTCCACCCCCACTGCCTCCAGAGTCATTTGAGCAGAGCTTGAGCCCCATGTAACTGATGCAGGCTCACATCGATGGAGGCTCATTAGACAAAGAACAAGAGGAACCGAGAAACTTGCACACTCAAAACACAATTATTTTCTTCCCTTCCCACTTCAGCCTCTTAGACCCTTCTCTTACTAGGTCTTCAAAAGTCTTCGTTTAAAGTCAACACACTTTTCTACTCCCCCTTTCCTGCAACACCACTGTATACACAACTGATGGCTCACGTTCTTTTAATGTTCAACAGTCATTGTATAGAAAATGTTAAAAGGATGTAATGCACTGCAGATGGATGCACTGTGACTCAATGTCTAGTTATGTGCCCTCGACAGCTCTGTTCAGTCAAAATTCTTTTAAAACAACAAAAAACTGCTCCATCTAGTCAAGTCCCACTATCTCAACACAGCTGTTAGCTGTTATTTAACATTTACTACAGTAACTGTTAATCTCATGCAGTAAGTAAGTGTGGATTTTTTTCCTTTTTTTTAATCCCCCTTTCCTCCCCCCCTTTTTGGCCTTGGTATTAAACTTGCTCTGAGAAAATATCTGGATTATGTTAGCTCTTGTTCCATTGTGAGACCACACGTCGCCTTAATGGCGAGAAGATTGCATAATAAATCCATTCAGTACGGTGGCACAAAGAGACCCAAGCACCAAAGTGCCTCTCCTCTCCCCCATTTCAATCCCACCCTTGGAGACACCAGGGCGTAGGCTACAGTGGCTGTATCACCATGGAGGAGGCAACTCGCCCTTCTGGGACTGCAGTTCAGAAAGACGTGCACAGGGTGAGTTTGAGGAGGACAGCAGAGAAGGATAAAATGGCACAGACATGGTGCAATATGCCAGAACATGAGAATCTACCATTACTTGAAAAAGGAGAACATACAGAGTGATTAAAAAAAAGTAATAAAAATCATACAATTAAAAAATCAAGCTGAAATAATTCAGTGGTCTTAAGTAGAAAGGGTGAACAGAAATCCTTATTCAACAGTCAATTAGTGAATTTTTCCTCTTCTCTTACTCCTTCTCAATACTTGCAGATTTAGCTGGGGGGGAGGCAAAGAGGTAGGCGTGTAAAAGCGTGTAACAGCACCTGGTGCACTGTCACATTCTTTCTGCTCAGAAGCCACCCCTAAAGATGCAGACCCACCCCCACACCCCCCCCAACCCAGAAGCTGAGAGCTCAGTGACACAGAGCATAGGAAGGACTTACCTCCGCAGGACAGCTCATCCTGCAGCAGAACAAGGTGGACTGGGCAAGAGCAGCGCGTGGTGCCGTCACCCTTCACGATGCAAATGTGCGAGCAGCCACCATTATCTTGAGAACAAGGATGTTGTCCTGTGATTTTAAAAATAAGAAAGACAGGTACTGACAAGAAATCCCCACCTCTTTTCCGACCTTTAAGTGATTTCTTTGGGCTCACAGGACTCCCTTCATTACTTCCTTCCCCCTGGGGAGAGCACTACTAAAAACAACTCTGAAAAAGTTGTATTTTGTTGTGTGCATTTTTTTCCTGTACACACATCAATAATTATCACACACATTGATAACTATCCGTGATCTGAAACACTGTAAGAATCATGCCATGGGGTCTACTAAAGCTGTAAACAGTACTCAAACTGTTTTGCTTCTTGTGAGAGGTAGAATTAGTTCTGCAGCAAAAATAGTAGCATTAGTAATACCAAAAGATGCCTTGGATTCCATACTTCACTTTCTCTATCAAAGACCATTAAAAAAGTAAACTTTTCTAATTTATGAATTCTGAAGCTTCCACACTGTCTCTGAAACTCAAATTAACATGCTCTAGATAAATATGTCTCTTCATTTTAATGTTTAATAAGGACAACATACTTCTTTTGGAACTCCTGACAGATTTACTGAGATTAATAGCAAACAAAACTAGTAGTAGTCTGCACTGATGCTTTAATTAAACATCCCCAGACATTTTTCTACATATTTCTCCAAGGCATGCACCACAGCCTATTAACCAGGCCTATTTCCTCCACGATGACAGCAGCTCCACCGCTTTAACCATCCAGCTCCCATCATTTCAAGAGTGCATGTGTGGGGAAAGGCTATATCCTGGTAAACAGAAAACTTTTAAAAGTGCAGCCATGTTCAACACAAATTGTTAATTAATACACACTTCCTTTGTGCAATGCAATGCTGTTGTTCTGTCATTTACTTGCAATACAAATTGGCACCAACAAAAAATGTTCACTTTGCCTTCAAGGCAGGCAGTCCATTGAAACATTTACTGCTAGTAAAAGGCCCTGAGAGCTGTGTTTGCCTAAACTGAGTAAACACCTAATATAGTGACTCACTAACATGATCCAGAAAATCCTCTACTAGGCATAACAGGATGTTTCCACTGTGCCTACAGACACTCAAATGCCAGGTGCCTGTAAGGGACTAACAATAAAGTTGTCATCAGCAACAAAATGTGATGCTGGGTTTGTGATAGATCTCCAGCCCATTGCCAACTGCCCTAAGGAAACAAACTTAATTGCACCTTGGCGATGTACAGACACAAAACGATACCAACTTCTGGCCCCTTCGATCTGCACTGATGTCAATCAGTGACAAGGCAAAACAGGCTCATCTCTCTGAGGCCACTCCTTGCCTTGAGCCCCACAGGCACTGTTTGCACTTGCAAACGGGATTGCACTTACTATATTCCTGAATGTTGAGCTCTTTCACAGCATGTATGTCACTGAGTTGTGCAATACGAGCTTGGACCTTTGTACGTCCTTCTCGACCAGTCATATCAATCTTTTCAATCATCTGCTGTTGTCTGTCAATCCAATACAGCCAGTTTTCAAATACAGTTAGTCCCACAGGCTGCAAGATATTAGAGTCTTCCAAAACGATCCGGTTAGCACCTGCAGAAAGGGAAGAGTGGTTTAGCTCAACTAGAATCAACTGAAATACTATCACAAACATTTTCTGCACTACTCACACCACTATCTTCTACTACTTTTATGCTACCAGGTAAGCCTACTGTAAAAACACAAGCAATCCTGGGTCCTCTGATGCAAGACTGATGCATTTTACAGACAGATGATCAAATTTTTTTTCTGCTTTCATCAAGATGACAGTTTTTGTGCTTCAAATACATTTAGTGTATTTAAGAAGCATCTGGAGTTGGGGGCTCAGCTCTCATAAACCTATCCAGTCTTTTATCAATATGATGGGAATTGGTAATTCTTTTCATTCTTTTTTGGAGAGATTAACTGCTTTGTCTTGGCATACAACAGGGAATAAGAAGATGGATTATTAGCTTGAATTAACTAATACAAGATAAAATCAAAGTGAAGACAAAGTAGTTAGTACTTTTCACGTAAATTATGAGATTAAGGTAAACACTTGACTTCTGACTTCCTCACATTCTTTTGTTTCAACTACATTATCTTCACTAAGGTTTCATGCTAAACTGGGAACGTTCTTTTCTTCCTAGCGAAGACTTACTTTCCTCAGTTCCTTTAGCAATCATTGGTAGCAGCCAAGAGACTTTAGCCTTACACCTCTGAAGACTATTTGTTGATTTTTATGCTAGATTACCTGGCATTAAATATAGTCAAGAGCAACTGCCACACTTCATGGTTAACGCTCCATGTAAACAGAAGACAGTCCACAGCTGTTTTAAAGGTATCATTAAAGACTGTCCAAAGACAGCGAAGACTTTGTAACTCATACACAGATGGAAAATATGTTATTCAAAACCTGAGAGCTTAAGAGTGAGGTTTAATCCATGCTTCATTTATTTTACATGACGTGGTCATTAACACTTAAATATTCAGTGAGGTTTATCAGATTCTGAGCATAAAATTACTTAAAAACATAAGGAATCTGCTTCAATTTGGAAATGCTGAAACAATATCACACAGTCTAAAATTAGGCCACGGCTTGAAAATTTACGTATAAATCCTGGTATTTCAGGTATCTGGGCTCACTGCTATGCTTATTTTTCACTTCTACTACAGCAGAAAATAGCTTTGCATATGTTCATCCACAAAACAATTTCCAATAAGTTTTTATATTTTGTCCTGTTAAAACTATACTAGTACAGCTGAATACCACAGAAAAATTCTACCCTGTCTGTACCATACCTACACAAAATAATGTTATGGGACAAAATACACATATATTTTATGATTTTATAGTTTGAGCAGGTTCTACTCCTCTGTTTTGATTAGTAGCAAAAATGTTTTTTGGCTTGTTGAGAATTTAATCAACAGTATGTCAGTGATGATGACTTACAAACAAATGCAGCTATAAAAAATATATTTATCTCCTTTTCACTAAATGCATACAGAGCTCAGAAGTTAAGTAATCTTCCAAACATTTAGCAAGTGGTAACATCTAAAGCAGAACACGGAAATTCAAATATTAATCCTCAGCTAGACTAGGCTCTCACCCACCGCTTTGGAACAACACCAGCAGTGATCTGATTAAGAAAAGGCGTTGATGGATTCTGAAGGAGGCTATACCCAGACTGATGTAGAAATTAATAGACTGAGTGATGTAAGTCAAACTAAATAACTGCAACCGTCTATTAACCCCCTTGAACATGACTCATTGTATAGGGAAAAGGTAAGAAACAGCAACCTGCATCTCAAGAAGAAAAGCTAAGCTGGGAATAGGGGAAAACGCAAAGATGACGGGAAGGAATATAGTTAAAACTAAGACCTTGACCTACCCAAATGGAGTCTGTACATGCCCTGCTTTGCCATGCCTACGTCAATCAGCATGGCATTTTGCAGGATGCTCCAAAAGCTCTGAAGCTTAAAATTTTCACTCCCTTAATGTCTTAATCTTTCTTTTTAATATTTGTGACCAAGTGTAACTGACTATTTCTGACTAAACTGAGACACTGAAATCCTTCCTTCCATAAACCAACAATAAAATCCAAAGCTGGCTCATCAGGGTGCTAGTCCCCTTTATTGGGAATGTCAGATGAAAGGAGATGTGATTAAGAGGAGCTTTGTCTCCTGGCATCACCATTCTCTTTCCAGCAATACCTTTTACAAAAAGACTTAAAACCAAAGAAATAAATACAGAAGTCAGGACACACCCATAGCTCATTCTATTTCCAAATAAAAATGACTTAATTCCAGAATCATTAGACATTTCCAAATCACGCTAATTATTCTGGAATAGAGGAACTAATTTCCAAATAGTTTCCATCGTAGGGAGCTAATTCCAGTCATCTTTTCATAAACAACCCCTTAATCATTTGAAGAATCTGGTTAGCTTCAATAGGATCTCCCATTTGGGCAGCATAACTGAGTCCTAACTGCATGCCTGAAGGACAGGGAGGAAGAGAAGGACTGCATCACATAAAAGGCCTTCTAGCTCTCCTTCTCTTTATGAGTACTGGCATCTATAGAGTTGACAGAGCAAGAGACTGTGCATGTTTTTAAGAAGCTAACATGCAGAAAAATTACTCTGCTGGTCAAAAGAGCCTATTAATCAGCATTCCTAAGCACAGGAATGCATCTCAGCAGTTAGCAATTTATTGTGGTGATTATAGCAATCTATTTGTGGTGCAAATGCCAAAAAGCAAGAGAGGGTTTGGAATGATTTTTCTTCATGTTCTTCAAAAATATGGTAAGCTTTTACTACACAATATTGGTGATCCAACAGCCACATTTAAAAAAAAAAAAAACAGAAACAAAAACAAAAACAAACACACCCCCCCCCCCCCCCCAAACCCCCAACAGAATAATTAAAACCAGACTAGATTAGAATTTAGACCTATTTCTTCCTCTGGTGTCCTAATTTCTGACAGATAAAAGACATAAAGTGAGAAACAAAGCATGTACGATGTTCTGCTGCTGCCCATTACTTTACTCATGCAGACCCTGGATCTGGGATAGCCTAGAACATACTGGGATACACCATACCACTTTTCTAAAAAAAAAAACCCAAAAAACAATTCACTAACTCAACTCGGCTTATGTCCTGTGTTTTAAAATAGTAAACAGTCAGGATATGGCAGTTCATTAGTGACCCTGAATCTTCCAGTGACACACCACATTAATCAGTGAAAAAAAATGACTATCTTGCTGAGCCTCAATTCCAATCATCTAGAAAAAACTAAATATTTTCCAAAACAAAAGCTTATTCCTAGCAGCTTAATAAAAGGCTGAAAATTCTACGGGTGTCAGTGGGATTACATGCTGCTACTTTGAATGAAAGTATCATGTTATCAGTGAAAGACATTACTACAAACTACCATACTCTTGTTCAGTTTTCAAACTCGCTCACATATTGAGCAAGTACTTATTTCCTTACGCGTGTACTTATGCTTCTGATAGTAGAATAATACTCAGCTGAAGTACAAGGAGATGCACTATTCAAACTGGGGATGGACTTACTGCAGAGGAAGCAGAAATTCTGCCACTGCTCTCCACTAGCAGCAGAGCGAGGGGGGCATACACCCCATCACCTAACAGAGATGGGTATGTGTGTGCTCAGAACATCCTGGCACTCCCATCAGCAACATCCAGCCCAGCTCGTATCTCAACAAATTACTACCAAAGCCACATGAGACAGCTGAGCTGATCCAGCAGCTTGCTGGATCTGGCTAGTAAATAAAGAGACATCTCAGTTTCTCTCACCCAATCTGACTGTGTGATTTTGCCTCTTCTCTTGCTCCAGTGCTTGCTGGACTCTTGCTGAACCAAGTCAGCTTTCCAAACCAACAGAACGCTTTTCTCTACTTCTCTTTTTCTGTATATTTTTGTTAGGTTATTGCTTTGCTTACGTAGTTAAGTTAGCTGAAGCAACTTATAGAAGAGGTCAGACAAGCAGCATAACCAACCTTAGGGAGCAGACAAAGAGAATTCCATAGCTGGAAGAGGGAATTTTTTTCCTTTTGAGAACAGAGAGATGTTAGATCTGCTCTATCCTTCTCACATCATTTTACACTAAATGACAGGTACATAAGTGACCTGCACACCTGCTGCTTTAACTCTGCAAGAAAGATTTTTTCACTAGCGGGAAACTTTCCTCTGATTGACAGATACTGCACCAAAACCAATGCCTTTAAAAACAACCCTCTCCCTCCCCTTTCCAAAACTGCTGCAATTTATTTGTGAACTGACTTTGGGAAACCACACGAAGGTCTTGCAGTGAGAAACTGAAGTAAATAGCATGTGTAGCAATTAATAATGCAAATCATAGATAGAGGCATGAGACTGTAAAGGCACACTGCATGAATCATGCACATTCCCTGGCTGGGAATTTAGGGAGTGATTAGAATCACAGTACTGACTGTTTATAGTAGGAAGGAAAAGACGACACCTTTCTTTGCATTCCCCCACACCCACAACACACAAATGAGTCACTGAATTTAAGTGCTACTTTACCTGAAAGGTCACTGCTTTCAATTCTCCGCAGGTCTGAATCAGCCCAGAACAACTTGCCTAGCTGGCTGTCAATAGCTAAGGCTATGGGCTTGCTCAAGCCACTGAAAAAAAGGACCTCTCGTTCAGTTCCATCCAATGCTGCTCTCTCAATTTTAGGTGACCTTTCCTGTAGGTTGGTGAAATACATGTATCTGGAATAGGAATTATTAGAGGAAAAAAAGTTTATTTGATCTTTCCACATTTTTGCTATATGACCAAGACATCTTAACAAATATCAAAGATGTTTTTATTCTGACAAACGGAAACCAACCAGCAGCAAGAAAACAATTTGATTCTCAAGACCTTCAGCCTGAATTTCCCCACATCACTACTTCAGCTACATACCCTTTCTCTGGATTCACCACAATGGCCCTGGGCCTATCTTGATCTCCTTTGAGCACCACTCCCATGGGTCTCCCATCCAGGCGTGTCACATTGATCACATTAGTAGCTTCGCAGGTCCAGTAGATATAACGGCTGTAGATGTCAATGCTCAGGTCATAAGGCTGCATATCTAGGTTCTGATTGGGAACTGGACTTGTCACAACAGTGAGGCTCTACAGAGGAAAGAAAAACAACCCACAGAAGAGCATTTAATCTGATCCAACATGAGTAATCTTATTTGCTATGGATGCACCACATCAAACTACTGCTCAGCAAAAGGAGGCGGCCAAAATACTATCATAAAGTAAGGAGACACCCAGGTCCAGTTGCCCCACCAACACCTTTGATCAGATATAGACACTTACTCCTGATGGTTTGTTGTAATGGCAATCATGTAAGTTGGTTGCAGCTCATAAGACTTAGCAAGTTTGACCAGTAAGTCCAAATTGTCTCTATGTTGAAGATACTAGGGTCAGCTTCCGTGTTTCCTCTGCTTTCTTGACAACTCTAAGTTCAGTTTGGATAGACCCAAACCCAGCACATTTAGCACTCTACAACAGAAACATATCACCACTAATTCCCAGAGCTGCAGCTGAACAGATCAAAACACAGGCAAAGGGAGGCCAGACGGCACTTGAAATTCTTGCCTCATTCTTCTCCACCATCACTGCCATCACACTTGGGTGACATAACATAAAGATGAGTAAGAAACGGGAAGGCAACTCTGCCAACAGACAGAAAGGACATCAGCTAGTGTATGGCAGTGACTTTAGAGAATTTCCACCTAACACCTTTCTGCTTCAAAGTTCTTGCCTTCTGCTGGTCCAGACCTCTGGAGTTCACATGGCTTTCTTTTTTTTAATTTATTATTTTTTCAGAAAGAAACTGCGTATCTCGCTATAGTGAAAGGTGAACCTAACAGACATTTTTCATGAACTTTTCAAAAAAACTTAAGAGGATTGATAACTCACAAAACACGGCCTTACATAACCTTTTTGGAAAACTTCATGCTTTTGAGGTGAGCAGCCTCCACCCTCTCACCCCCAAATTAAACTTCACCATAAAATTTGCCTAACTTTGGCTTGTCACCTCAATGAAAGGGTGTGCCTACAAGTCTTACATTTGTTTATTCTGCTGAAGCTGGCAAAAACCTGGTGCCTTTGACTATTTTTGGGTGTTAAATTATTTAGATATTCCAAAATTAAAACTATTGCTAAATTAAGAGTTAAGGCTGAAGGGTGTTTTAGTAGGATCCAACTACCACCACACTCACCACCAGAAACCACACTTTCTTACAAATTAAACTGAATATAGCACCTCCATGTTGTTCACCTTAGTCTCCCACTCCTCCCCCGTTCAAAAAATCAGGAAGAAAAAAATCTATCTTAAAATGTGAAAATGAATAAGCAGTCATTGCTCACAATTAACCTCACTAAAGCTGCATCACCTTTTGCCTTCTACCCTACTCTACTTTTTCTGTATTCCCCAGCCAAATACATTTCCCCAAGCCTGCTACATCTCTTACAGGTCACTAGTTTCAACCTCCTCACTCAGTGCCTCGGTGGTTGACAACAACTCTCTTCCTATCCCCACCAGAACCTGGGAGGCTTCAGACACAGCTGTGTGCTCAAAGTCTCAGCCTCTTTGTTTCAGAGCCAAGGCCCCTGCACCCTGCTCATTTGCAACTCTTACTTCTCTTGGACACACTCTGTTTCTCCCAAGAACCTTCCCATCCATGTTTCACTTCTCTCAAATAGGGGTTTTCAACAGCCCCCAGCCAAAGGACAGCGTTGAGCAAATAACACACTGTGATCAACAGTATCTTTAAGTTGGCCTTAGTTTTCCATGTTTTATTTCCTGCTGCACCTCCCAGATTACTGGGTGAGGACTCCAGAAATTCCAGATGCCACTTGGTTTGCCAAGTGACAGCTAGTAATCTACGGGAAGTCCATATATCTAAATTATTCATGTACAATCATTCATTGTTGGGTGCAGGGCATGCCTTTCTCATCTTTTAGTAATTCCACCACCCGCAGGATACCTGGCTGCCGTCTTCCTGTGCCTTCCGGATTATGTTCTGCCGAGAATCAATCCAGTACAGCTGCTTATCAAGGGGGTCATAATCAATGGCTCGAACGTTCCTAAGACTATGGATAGGGAGTATGATATCTGGACTCTGCTGCTCATCTATCACCATGCGATTAATTGCATTCTTCTGACTGAACAACAGAAAGGTTGTAGGAGCTTGATGGGTTAGAAAAAAAGAAGGGTGAAAGGGTTACACATAGCAATAATGTTGGGTATTTGTATGTTCAATACAAATATAACAATATACTAACAGTAAAACAACAGTATAACAACACAATAGACTATATATAACCAGACAGTATCTATTATTTCATTCCCCTTCTCCCTCTTCTTTTGCGGGTGGGGGGTGTGGGGGGTGGAGGGGTCGTCAGGGGTCAAAACAAAACATAAAAATCCCAACCTCTGATCAGTTTGGAAAGCCTTTCAAATGACCTCTTTTTACGATAAATGTCTGCATGTGGATGTGACAGGCAAAGATAATTTTGTAAGTCGCAAGACTGATGAATGTGAAGACTTCTGTCAAAATTACCTCAAAGAAGAACAGTCAGCCCTGCCTCTCAAGGAATTGTCAATTTTCTTTCTAAAGGGGTCCCAGGGAAATGCAGCTCTACTATTCTGAAGTTGAATATTTTGCTAGGTATACTTCTACTTGCAGAGGAAGCTGAGCAAAAGCCAGCACTGGTTCCTTATTTAGAGGTCCCAGGGAACAGAGATTGCCATTAGAGTGGTTTAGTGCTGTTCCCAAAACCCTCTTTCTGCCTGCACCAGAATGAAACAACTAATTCACAGGAAAAATCTCTTCGGTGTGTATAGGCTGCATTTTTTGAGAAAAATCTATTCACTCTTCTCAAATGTATATATCTTGCTTATTTCTAGGTGCTCATCTGGTAATGCTAACCTGTAATCAGAAAAAAATCTGATGCTCTGCTCCAGCTTTCCAGATGCCCAGCAAAAATTTCCTGGACAAATAATTTTTTTCTTATAAATACCATCAAACATCAGAAAATAAGACTTGCCCACCCCATACAGCTGTAGTTTACTGGCTGTAATTAACAGTAAGTGCACAAGGCATTTAATACATCATTAAAAAGAAATTATCCCTGTATTACATAACTGGGTCAGAAATCAGAGGAGGTAGTTAAAGCATTTTCCCTTTTCACAGCGTTCAATAACGGTCTACCTGGAGCCACTGCTGTGCAAGACAGCACAAGAGCCAGCAGCTAGAAACACAGTTTGCAGCCTCCCTGACGTTTGTACAATCAATTCTCTATAGCACAGGTCTGGAGAGATTAGCAGTGGGACACTGCACTCATTCAATCCAGCCTGTAAAACAGGTAAGGCAGCACCTTGGAAAGGGGAGGTAGCAAAAGTCTTCCAAAGAACATCATCATCATCTTGCTTTGTTATTTTAGGCATATGCTTTGAACATTTATTCTGGCTGCTGGGGAAAAAAAAAGGTGGGGGGGAGTTTCCTTGGTAACTAACTCAATCCTAACATCCTATAACAATCAGGCCTAATTGCAAGATATTTTTGCTTTCTGGAAAACCTGTATTTCCCCTCCAAGCGTTGCTCCAATAATTTAAGCTGCCTTCTACTTAGCTCTAAACTGTAGAAGAAAGCACAAAAAAAAAGCAAAGCAAAGTTTATACTGAATGTGTACAGCAAAATAATAGATTCAGAAAACGTCAGCATTCTTACCAAGCAGTTAAGAGAGTAATGGAAAGGGAAAAAAGCTTAAGATAAAACAGTGCAGGTAAACATATCATCATAAGCACCTAAAATCCTTTCCACTTTTCCCCAAAGACACCCTCTCACTGTCTAAGATTGCCTGGCTTCCAACTTTGAATTGATGGTTCATTATAAAAAGTAACAGCAGAATTTCCCCCATTGAGTCCCCACATCTCTGAAACAGTCCCGATTTCAGAAATCCCTTCCCAGTTTTCATCATTCTCCCTCCCAACAGTCACATATTTTAACTATATTTTTGGCAGGCAAATGGAGTGCAACGGGCACGTCCCCTGTGTAACACTGCCTTCAAACTTCATGACATGTGGTAGATCTGATGAGATACCAGATCTCATCAGAGCAGTGTGTCCTTCCCATAATTAAAAGAATCTATGCAAGCATGAGCAGGGTGATCCAGAAGGGAGGAACTGGCCTCTAGACAAGGCTTGGACTAATAATAATGTTCAGGAGTACGTAAGCAAGTAGAACAGGCAAGAGAAAGTTAAAATGATTCATGCTCCAATTATAGTGGCCAAGAGAAAAATTAAATTATGCACATAGAAGCCTAAGTCTCCAATTGCCTACAAATGAGAAGTTGGAAAGTTCCCAGGTTTGAACATGGCAGAAGGAAAACTCCTAATACCTCACAAATGGCCCTGCACTGTACTGGGGGGAAATGGTTCTATTTGCTCACAACATATTTCCTGTATTTTTCTCCTTCCTTTGTTTCCAAGAGCATTTTCACAAGAAAATGTGTCCTTTGATCATTTTGCTACTTATTCTCCACTGGGAGTCAAATTCCTCCACCTACAAAATCACAGTCATCACCAGAGAGGTGCCAGCCATGCCTCTAACTCACAGGAAGGTGTGAGAGTGTTAGAGTACAAAAATCCAGTTGTCACGCAAATGCCCCTTGTAATAAAAAAAGGAAAGGATGAGTACAGGACACATGGGGAGGTGGAAAAGCAGAGTTTTCCAAAGAGCATGACTTTCAAAAAATGCCCTGAGGTGGCATTCGTGGAACAAGCTGCCCCGCTTTTGGCTTTAAAACAACAGTTGGGTCTCTCCACTCATGCGTAATGTGGACGAGATACAATCTGTCTCTCCGTACCATGAATCTCTTCACCCACTGACTAATCTGAATGACACCAGTGGAAATCAGCCATCTAGGTTGGCTGCCAAAATGATGAGAGCTTCACTGGCAGCCAGTTATTGAGAGATGGATAAATTATTTGGTTAGAAACTAATTACACACAGCCTGAGGGGCCTTGTGGTTCATATTCTGCACAATAAAGAAAAATGGGGGTTGCCTGCACTGAGATCAGAAATCTGAAGGGCTGGGGAAGCCATGGAGCCAAGCCTCTCCTCACTGAGGAAGAAACACTTTTGGGGGTATGACAGTGGCCCACCTCAGCGTCTCATCAGCCAGCAAAGAAATCAGAAAATTATATTTAAATCAGAAAATAATCAGAAAATTATATTTAAATATATCCTGCTTCCTATAGAGGAAGGAAAGCTACAGAACCAGAAATTTTTCAAATACACGTTCAGTATTAAAAATAGAAATTAGCGGTAACCTGGCCTATCGGCAAAGCAATCTTCACAATCTCACATAAGAATAAAACTCTTCTTTCCTCCAGGTACAATGCTTGCATCTGTTACAAAACACATCTGCCTCTCTGTTTTATTTCCATTCATTATGGCTTACCACTACAAGTCCTGTTGTCAGAGTTCAAGGAATAGTGAGCTGGGCAGCCACAGACAAAACCACCAACAGGGACTGCTAAGCACAGGTGAGAGCAGTGACCATTGCTAGAGGCACACTCGTTCCAGCCTGCCTGCCTGGAGGAATGGAAGACCAAGATGTCCATAACGTAATCCAAATGCCCTTGGATGATAGTTCGGTTCTGGCCACTGGTCTTGTTGGCTCGTTCAATGCTACGCCGGCTCCAGTCTGTCCAGTAAATGTAATCCTGATACTGAGTCAAGCCAAATGGGTGAGGCAAGTCATCAGCTATAATCTCACGGTCAAGGCCTGTTTCCAAAAAGGAAGGGAGAAAACAAGCAGAATTATTTGGCGACAAAAGAGATGCTGTTTAATGCTGTTAGACGCATCCCCTGCACAGAAAGGTTAAAACATAGTTACTTTAAAGTTACTATTTCATTATTACAAAAGTAAATTATCAAGTAACCGGTAAATCTGAAGTCACGAGTCTATCACAGAAACGTACTAATCCTGCTTGTGACTCACAGAACAGAATGTATTTTCCTGAAGAAAAACCCCTCAGTTTTGAAAATAATCAAGGGTCCTCAAAACGATTCTGTCCTTTCCCTCCTCCCAGAAACAAACAGGATCCCACTGAAGGAGGCAGGACCCCAACACTGTACCCCCAGTTCAGCATCTCTCACACCACATCTGGGTCTCTGCCCACTGCTTACAGAGACAGAATTGTTATGAACTTAATAAGATTCTACATTGTATTATGAGAAAAATTAAATGCACAAGGTTAAACTCATCTGTCTCTGGAATGCTGTAACAGGAAGGAGCAGCCAGAAAGTCAAGGTAGGAAACAGTTAATTGTGTATACTGTGGAAATGTTAAGAGACCTTAAGGAGCAGGGCATGGTGGGGGAAATTATTTAAACCACATTATTTCAACCACTTCATTACCATGGGATGTCCTGCCGTCTAGTCACAGAAAATGAATGGGAGATTATGAAGCGAGAAGTCATTCGATCTTTGTGCAGAGAAGAGGAGGATGCACAGCCCTGCACTCTGCCATCACTAGCAGGGACGGCACAGGGAAGATGAAATTCTAATGGTGTGTCCAGTTCCACAGTACACAGGGGAGCACTGAGCCAGCCTCAACAGCATATCAAAATACATGAGAAGCTGAAGAAAAGCTTTTATATTACATATAATTCCTAGTAATGCATATTCCTGTTTTGATCTTTTTCCAGCTTTGTTTCACTATTGTAAATGTACTGTTTAAAGTAGACTAAGTCCTTTAGCTTTAAATATTGGCTAGTGATAACGCTAATCTGAGTAATGTGGCACACAACAAGGCAGTCCACTTCTGTGGGTGCCAAGATGTTAAAAACATGATATTGTGCAAACCTGAGGGGGCTTGGGTCCTCAGTACACTACCCCTGGGACAGTGAAAAAAATAAAACATTCCACCTCCATTTAGCTGTAATGACTAGTTTATAAAACAATCACACAGACCAGGAAAAGCTCTTTAACATGCAGGATACACTGGGGAAAAAGTATGCCTGAATCCTGAGGATACCAACAAAGATTAAAAACCAAATTGTATTAAATTACATTGTGAAAACCGTCCAATAAGCTGTTGTTATCTTGGCTTTCTCTCTACCTTTCTATAGATGAAGTGTTTGTTATGTATTTGCCAGCAACCTTCAGAGCAGCAAAACAAGACTCTCTAAAACACTGAAAGTTGACAGCTTTGCCCTACATATCACTGAGAACATGTACAGCTTGTATAATTTTAACTTTGTAAGCAACTAGATTACCTACAAGAAAACCGAGGCCTTGCTAAATGCTATGTTGCATAAACATCAATTACAGAAGCAAATGTTAAAGGTGTGTGAGTTTGGAAAAATTTATTTTTGTCTTAAGATGTGTATCTTTGCATTATTTAAGCAATAATCTGCCACAGGGAACTGTGAAAAAGCAGCAGCATCCCCACAACGCTGCTCAGGGCTCTGGGGCTCACCTAGCATGTTGGAGGATTCTATTAGATTGGTATCGAGGTCGGTCCAGTACAGTCGTCTTTTAGCATAATCAATAGTTAGGCCATTAGCACGTCCCACATTCGGTACCAAAGTAGTCCGCTCAGTGCCGTCCATAGCAGCTCTATCAATCTTTGGCTTACCACCCCATTCGGTCCAGTACATAAACCTGATTAAAAGGACAAAAGAAGAAAAATAATCACATTTATCCAAAAGAGAACTCAAGGGGAAGAAAAAATCAAAACAAAAACCCTTAGAAAGAATAAGAGAAAAACAAGAGCTGTAAATTTGAGCATTTATTAAGCCCCGTTACACTAAATGTTTTTTCAAAATGCAAGCAAGGAAATGAGTCAGGTTTCCTCAAAATGCTTCCAACATTATTTTTTCCACTTGGAGCTAGACTTTCGCCAGCAAGGTCCATATGAAAGCACTTCAATCTTAACTAATCCATGCACATCAGTTAAGAGGCAACAGGTTGGCAGTTGGGCACCTTCATTTATACCTGGTAATTTAGCAAGATACTTTCAATGGCATTTCACTTCTGTTTCTATTCAATTGTCCAGCAAATGAAGGAATACAAAAAGGTAGGTATGCAGGGTACATTTGTCAATAGGTGCCACTGCTGATATCCATGCAACTAAGTCAATCAGCCATGTGTGTTACATTTCAGCTGAGGGTAGAACAACACAAAACCATATGGCATTTCCACTGGAGCAAACGCACAAACAATTACATACTCACATACCAGTTTATGCCTCATTTGGCACTATACAGTAGAGGGCTGTATATTTGACATTTGGTGTCAAGTGGTTAGTTGCTTCTTCCAAAATGTAAAGCCAATACCATTTTAAAAATGAGTGAGACACAGCTAGCCAATGTTTATACCTTTATCCTTTAATACCTTTAGTAACAAACACCTGTGAAATGCTTTTAATTTCAACCAACCACACAGTGGGAAATGTTGCTTCAGAAACTGATGATCAAGGGGGAGCTATTCTTTAGACCCAGGAATAATTGCAAATTTTTCTTACAAATTTTGGAATTATTTTGTGCATAAATTTTGCAAGTTGTGCACAGCATGGACCTAAGTATTAGAATTGCCCCCATGGTAGCAATGCCATGAAAACTTCCATATACAGTACAATGACATAGCTCAGCTGTAAGGCAAAAGGAAAAACAGGCATGCGGGCTCAAAACTGAAGTAATTTTTTTTTGCTCTGTTGTGAAGAGACAAAGCATTGAATTGTAATAATCCTTGGAAGAAACTATTCCCAGTGTAAAACTAGAATCATCTGTAGCAATCTTTTGTTACAACTGAGTAACTAGATCTAACAATCTGGTCTTGGATGCCCTCTGATGAGTACTTGTCCAGGCAACCCCTGGCATGTCAGGGCTGATGCCCAACTCCATGCCCCACTGGGGGCAGTGCAGAACTCTTTTCGACTAAGCACTGCGACAGTTGCCACCACCTTGCTGAAATGAAGCATGAGGAATGTGTTCAAGTGGTGCCGAGTTCTCTGCATTGCTGTAACTCTTGCAGTGTCACTGGAAACTGTGATAATTTCATAACACTTGAAAATGAAGTTCCCTCATTTGTAAAATAGTAATAATAATACAATGTCGGTATAACCTCAAAAAGGTTTTGCAGTAATTAGTTAATATCAAATGAGCATTTAATCGTAGAAGAGCTATTTCAGAAGCTAAATAGTTTTGCCTTGCCTTGCCCCGCTCCTTCCTCCCTCCCCCTGCTTATTGCCCTACTTTTGCTATTACATTTGAATCCAGCTGAGAAGTTTCTTCTCAGGAAATCTTTCATTTTGGGGATAGGTGGGTGTAATTGTGCCCACTCTTTCTCTGTCCTTGCTTCCCTTGTCCATACCAACTAAAAGGGCTCCCTTATCTGAAGAAACAAACACCTTCCTTATTCTCAGACAATAAGCTTCACTCCCCCACTCTCAAGGTAAATCATTTAATACCTTTATTGGACCCTAACTTGTGATAAAAAGGATCCTCATTTTTAAAAGAACAAATATTTTCTTTTCAATGCTATATTCCTTTTCTAATTAATGAATTCCATAAACCTAAAACTACTTTGATTCTGTGGTTAATTAAAAAACTAAATATAAATCCCTTTTTAATGAGCTGCTCTGATTTTTTTTGTAGTATTCTTAATGATTATTCAGGACATTAAGAGCGTATTCCTCCAGCCCTCATACTCTAAATTACCAGGTTGTATTCCCCAGCTCAGTTCTCTCAGGATTTACACGCAGTGCCTAACTAACATGCCCTAGAGGAAGCATTATGATGTTGTTTTTCACCATTCATAAACATAAAATTAAATCAGCAAGTTACCCCTCAGCAGGGTCCAATGCCAATGCTCGGGGACTGTCAAGATCTTTCCACACCAGCACTTGGCGATGCTGTCCATCCAGCTTTGACACTTCTATACGATTTGTTCCAGTATCAGCCCAATACAAGTTCTTCCCGAGCCAATCTACAGCCATGCCTTCTGGGTAATCCAAGCCAAACTCCACAACGTGTTCCAGTGCGCTGCCATTCATAAATGCTCTGCTTATGGTCTGTAGGGATACAAAGATATATGGGCAAATTAGAAATTTTACCAGCCTGTCATTGGGCTAGTTGTTTTCTTTGTTGCATTTTAAACACTTTCAGATTTTAGGCATCTCATAGGAAAGAGGATCTTACAATATGCTACTTATTTGCAAGGCGAACAATGCTGCTATTCAGAAGTAATGATTTACTGTACTCTATGAATGTATTCTGTGTCAATTACAATAGTGTTTCACTGGGGAAATAAATAGGATAACTAGTCTGGTTCAATTAAGCAGTCCACATGCCAAAGTGACCTTAATAGCTCAGTGCCAACTTCGAGGGGGAAATATTTTGGCTCTCCCAGGACTATACAAAAGCATCGATGTTATAGCACAGAACAATATTTAAAGCAGCCTAATAAAAAAGTTCAGGACAGAACAGGAAAGAGAAAAAAAAAACCTAATGGCCGATTAGCTCACTGGTGCAAGTGCTTCAGTACTGATGGTTTAATTTAATTTCACTAAGCCTAATTTCTTCTTGGTCTTTTATTCAAAAGACTTCTTTTAATTCTTGCCATCATGGATCAGCCTGTGATAGCAGATACAGCCAGAATTATATTTTAATAATATATCAGAGTTTAGGCATTCCCTGACCTACTATGACCACTTATAAATCTGAAAGTAAAGGAATGTTAGGATGGTACAACACTCTTTTTGGCAAACATGGGCTTCCTGTCTGTGTCCTTAATATTCTCCTCCACACACACTCCTCATACTCGTAACTAATCAGAAGTTAACACAAAGATCAATTTTTTGTTTACTTCCCAGTGTGGATGCTACCTGCTAATTATGCCAGTTTGTGACAGTACACAGCAGGGAAGTTTTTATCTCAGTCTTCATCTGTATCACCCTTAAAAAATGATCAGATCATTGCTTTATTTTTATTTCAAAGACAGCTCAAATGAACACCATACCTAAAGAGTTCAGCCAGTCACCTCTCTCAAACTCACTTAGACTCTGTGTTTTTAACTTTTATGATTCTTCAGCTGCAAAGGTCCATGAGTTATTGTTGGCACAGGTCTCAAACCAACCACAGAAAACTTTCTTTTATTAAAACCTAATTTTTGGTACTCACAATTCTGACTACGTCTACAACCCATGAAAAACAAAGGGAATAACCAGGCTCACCGATAACAGAGATAACAGACAGATAATACACAGATTTCTGTCACTCCATTAACCACCACATTTAAAGACCTACCCTCATCCATTTCCGATTTGTCAGTCTAGACCTGTTTTACAAAGCCTGTGATTCATAGTATGTCTCACATGCAGTAGCTATATAAGTTAATGAATAGGTAAGACCCATTTTCACTTCCTGACCCAAGACAAGGCTTCCCGCCATTAAACATTATCTGGCAAAACATCTGTGATCCCTGAAACCTCCTGCCATATGGCACTGTTCTCAGCTTTCTCCCAAAAAAGTTTATTTTTACCAACTTATCCTTTATGTGAAGATGTATACCTTAGATTTAAATGATTTATAGGAGAGCATGCTGCTAGTATAATGAAAATGTATGCCATTCTTAGTAAGAACAAGCTTTTACCTATCCCTTGAATCTTGTAAATTGCATTTGTCAATCCAATCTTAAGAATCTCAAGAACCTTGTATCAACTTAATAGCCAATATGGAATAAATGGAAGTATCTTCCATCTCTACCTTAAGTGAAATGTCAGTCCAGTAAATCCGATTGTCTGTCACATCAAAATCCAGAGCAGAAGCTTCCTTGACTCCAGTGAGTGGAATAGCAACGTTGTTGTTGTTTGTTTCTAAAGAGATTCGTCTGATATCTGCTCTCCGAGAAAACAGCAGGAAAGCTTCTGGGACGATGCAGGTCTTCATATCATTGATGAGCTCTAAGCCTATGGGGCAAGCGCAGCGAAGGCCTTGTGGTCTGTACAGACAAAGATGGCTGCAGCCGCCGTTATCCTCTGCACAAGGGTTTGTACCTAACCATGCAACAAAAGCAAAAGCAATCATTGCAAACTGACTTCAGTAGGAAGATGAAGCCAGTCTTCACATGCATCAATGACACTATGAGTCCTTTAAGAAATACATACAGTTTTTCACCTTTTATTCTCTGAATGAATTAATTTTTGTTCATTTCCTGTAATCCTTTAGACAGATGTTACTCTGCTTGGCTGGAAAGCCAGAGCTTGTTCTCCTGACCCCATGAAACAAACCCAGCATTGGGGGAAGGGATCTGGACCCCAACAGCTACTGATGTTCCCGATTCACAGCACAAGCACTGAATGGACCGTAAGTATGTAAGTAAGCAAGTGTATGTTCTGCTGCCTTTTACAGTACACTGGTCCAGTTATGTACCCTGATTGTATGTATTGTATTCATGTCATTCCTAGAAATGAAAAATTTGCAGATCTATTTTCACATCCATTCAATGGCCTCATCTCTCCAGGATGCTAGTAAAGCAGCTCTTTGCAATACTAACTTGTGTACCTGCACATGCTGGAAATCCACCTACTAAGACAGGCCCAGCATTACCAAGCTCAATTAGCCAAACAACTGGAAAGAGAGCTGCATTTAAAACACATGCACTTTACTTAGGGCATCTTCTTAACGTGGTAGCACCAATACAAAGATACACTTCAACTACATTTGACTAATTCCCTGCGGTGCAATCCAGATATGGCAGCAAGAAGCTGCAAGCCTATCCACACAGCAGGATATTCAGAGAACATGATGAGTTCTGTGATGATACAGTTACGCTGTTACCAGTGTTTGGATAGCCAACCATAGCCAATTTAAAGCTAGATCCTGCATTTTTACACCACAGACACTACAGGGCAGAAAGTACTTCTAGTTATTTTTAAAGAAGATTAAAACCACTGAAGTATTTTGCAGTATTAATGTGAAAAGCACTGAACAGACTGAAACTGGCTCATTCTTAGCTTTTGCATACTGGGAGCACATGTTCAGATTGCAAGATGAAAAGCTGCTACAGCTGCAGTTTCATAAACAGCTGGACTAATCTAATAGCTGGCTGTTACAAAGAGAAGTTCTCATTTTCCATGGTCCTTCTTCTCCCCTTATTGGATCCAGGGCTGTTCAGACCAATTCCCTAAGCAGCAGAAAATGATCCATTTTGGGGGGGTGCCTGGTTGTTTTCAAGCTGATACTCTTCCAAGTTAGAGAACTGAAGCACCTCACAAAAGACCTACCCCATCCCATTAAACTGCAGCCTGAAGTTATCATGCAATAAAACTGGATTCTGCCCATTTCTAAAAATCTGACCTGGTACAAAGCAATACCTGCAGAACAGCACTGCTGAAATTTTCCATTTCATTTTACGTGCCTGATAAGCAGTCTCACTCACCAACTATCTGGTGGACATTTGTAGCTTTCAGGCCCATTAGATCAGGCAGTTGATCTATGATGATCTCTCTTTCTGCTGTGCGTTTATGCACGCGTTCAATACTGCGTCTTTGCCAGTCTGTCCAATAAACGTAGTCTCCCAACAGCGTGAATCCAAAGATATGAGGCAGCTTGTCCTCCACCAGAACTCTTCTCCCAGTTCCATCAGCATTCATGACCTACGGATACAGATGAACACAAACTTATTATGTATACAGAATAATTCTGTCACAATTTATCAGAGATTAATTAACCAGCTGCTCCACACTTAAAGTTTAAATTAAAAAATAATCTCCTAGCCATTAAAATGCTATCAATGTTATGCAGCAGTCTAATAAAACAAGACTGTATTTCAACAGGTACTTATTCTAAAACCCACGGAGGATCCCTTATATATAAGGCTATTCTCATAAGCAGATCATAACGTGAAATTATGACACAACATTCCTTATATTTGTTTTATGAACTAATATGAGTGCCTGTTGGAGGTTGTCCCTCTCTCTCTCATTTCCGATTTATGTTTCTTGATTTAGTTTTAAATGGGAGACACTGTGTTTTATATGAACAAAGACAAGCTTACAGTGTCAAGGAGTCCTGGCTCAGCATCTTGTAGTCCACAGTCCCTCCCAAGTGAGCTTTGCCCAGGTTACACATAGCAGTAAGAGGATGCCCCACATAAATTCTGGGAGACAAACAGTCAAGAAGATCTACAGAATATGTTTATATTCCCAAGTCTGAATAAAGAACCAGTTTTACATTCTTCAAAATTAAGTTCAGTCTTTTTGTACTAGAAGGAACAGTAATAGTCTGTAAATAATTGCAGGCCTTTGATCAAGACACTTGAATTTACTGTGTCATTCTTCTCTACTGCTAAAAAGAAGTAATACCTAACTTCCTCAAAGAGGCACTGAAAGGATTAAACATATGTATGCATGTTCAAGTCATCAAGTACTTTATGAATGACAAGTATTATTACAAAAAGTACCATAGTGACAGGAGTGAAGAGAGTCCTGTGTTTTAAGAGAAGCTTAAAAATGATTCAGCACTGCAATTTTATAGAAAAGTTCTTCCAAAATATTTCTGCTTGTTTCAAGTTTACCATTTAAGTTTACAGCATGTATACTAGCCTTCCAAAAAAAGAAAAAAACCAACCTTAATGTAAAAACTTCCCAAAACAATGCAACTCACAAAATTCAAGGTAGCATACTAATCCCTGAAACATTAAAACATCCTTCCCACTACCCAAGGATGTTCCAAGTTAAGGACTGGAAAAAGGGTGACTTATTAAATGACTGTTTTCAAATCTCTCTCACTTGCCTTGATGGAATTAAGATAGCCATAGACAAGTCTGTATAATTTCCCATTCTTCCCATGGCTCAAACCCAAAAACTCGTGCAATGACAACCTTCAGGATCAATTGGTTTAATAACTCCAGCTAGATCGATGATGTTTTGTGGTCAGAAGAATTTGAGAAATGAGAAGGTTAGTTTGGAGCAACTCCTACCTTTTGCCCACCCAAGCACAGATGGGGAGGGAGGAAAGGAATAGAGAAACAGTACTGAAACCCATACTTTTCTCAGCATATAGTATAATGTGCACATTAATAAAATATTTTTAAGTTCACTAAAAAAGTGAAAGAAAATGCTATAATCTTCACAATAATTTAATTTCTCCTTAAAACTATTTCCTGTCATAAACTTCCTGACATTACTGCACTTAGTATGTTAGAATGGGAATTGAATCTTTATGTGCACATTTCCTACAGAAAAATGAAAAGGGCTCTGCATACTTGCTGGTTTGTAGGAATAAGCTCCATATTTACTTTTTTTAAAAAAAGCTCATAATTACTCTGTGGAATTGGCTTACCAAAAAATCTTCAGCCTAGTAGTCTACGACGCGCTTCTACACATGCACTAGTGCACATGCATGATAAAAATAAGATGAGCATTACTTGAAATGGTTTTTTCCTGCATTCTCACTAAGATCCTTTAGAAAGACAAGCTCAGTACTTGCAGCTTCACTTTGCATTATGGTGCATTTACCATTCTAAAGCTGTAACTTACGTCCTTTACACTGATAACCAAGTCCAAACATAGCTTTTCCTATCACAGATTGTTTAGCTGGGCTCAGAGCCCAGCATAATTGCCTAATTTCTGGACTTCCTTTTGCAAACAAGCTCTGCTATTCCATTTATATTCTACTTCAGAAAATTTCAGCATCTGCTGGCTCTCTCAATTCCTAGCAGCATGCCTCCTACACTCTGTTTTGACAAATGAGGTTGCTAAACAACAGACTAATGGTTACCTTTAGAACCAGGGACACAGATTTAACATCTGTAAGATAAACTGTGAGTTATAGTTCAAGAAACCATCATCACCACCAAGCAAAACTGGTCATCCCCTTTTGCCTCCCTTTTCTAACCATAATACCGTCATGCATTTCTGTGATGACTTGTTTCCCCCTCCCCTAAGTACACAGATGAGCCATTTGCTTGCAACTAATTAATATATGGCAATTAGGGCTTGCTAAGCAGAACAAACAGATACACAGAATGGATGGCTTGTTGCAAAGTGAATCAACTAAAACCACACAGTAATAACCACTAAAGCATCAGTATCACAGAGCAGTATCTTTAGATACTACACTTTTTGCCTTGTACTTATAAAAGAAAGATACTTCTATATTTAAAGGCGTGCTTAGCTACTGGCAAAGAGAATTAGTTGGAAGTTCTATGGTGTCAGGTGAACTTTCTTTAGCAAATTTTAAATGGTGAGCTGTTCAAATAAGCTTCCTCTTATTCTGAAAGAAACGCAGGAAAACAGAAGGGAGGACTTCAGTATTAAGTATCTGGTTTTAATTAATTTTTGTTTTGCCACATACAGGTTATTTTGAAAGACACCTTTATGCCACCTAGACAAAACAGACGCCTATCTGAAAGTACTCACACATACCTGCCACCCTACTCCCACTGCAATCTTACCTGAGCCCATCTGTGCAATATTACTTAATATAAACATCTGCCCATTAGCAGCTCGGTACCACCATATGAATAGTTCCATGGCACCATGTTGTCTGCACTCACTTTAGCTGCGTTTTACGAGATTTGAATAGAATTTCATCAATAGGCTACAGAACCAAACAGTCTGGTGTCAGGCAGAAGGAAAGTGGCGAGGGATATAGGGATGATACATATAATAAGCGCAAGGAAAAAGAAACAATCACTTATCAACCAATTTCAAAGGGTTTCAGCGTCACCTTTTCATGTACTGAAATTCAGGTGACAACTGAGTCCCAGTCGATACTGCTTTATGCATTCATTCCCCTTCTCCAGCCCCAGCTGGATCAGCTCATCACAGTGAAGCCTAGCCCCACAGAATTCCCCATACAAGAAACCCACCCCCTGCTGCTATGAGGCAGTGTCTCCAGCAGTTTATGCTGCTTTAACCACAATGTGGTGTGGGTTTCACATTCTGAGGCCATTCTGAATACTGCAAACCACAGTGAGAATATAGACTACAACAGGAAACAGATGTGGTGTAACCACAAACACTACCTTTACTGAAAGAGCGAGTAGTTCCATGAAAAAAAAATAAAACCAAGTACAAAAATTAAATGGCCTCAAAAAAACCAACCAGATATCCCGCCTTTAGGATAAGGGCTTTGCTTATCCTAGAACAATAATGAATGTAAACCTATGGCCTCATAAAAATACAGCTTATTCAAAATAAACGAATTAATGCTGAAAATGTGGTTGTATTTTAAGATGCTGTACTTAATGGTCAGAAGGAACAATAATAAAAAAACCCAAACAACTTTGAAGTATCACTTCTATTTTAAAATTACAGACTGGATTGCACAGTGATCTAGTCTAATGGTCTTTCTTGCTGTCAGATACCCTGGATTCAATTCACTCTTGAATAGCAGTAATAACTGTGATAAATAGGCTAATGCAGTGAATTTACCTTTCTGATAATCTGGGATTTGAATGTGCAGTAGTTTACACTTGTAATTTGATTGGCTTAAGTCTAGAGCTCAATCATTATACCTACCCGATCTGTGAAAATAATTTTCAGCTCCAGTTAGAGCTCAGGCAGGAGCCCTGGCAAACCTATGCAGGGCCCCAAACAGGACTAGCAGTCTGCTCAGGTCTAGCAGACCAAGGCCAGTGGCAGTAGAGACTAGGCAGATGCACACTAGCTCAGATCCATAGCACTGAGGAGATACTAGTAACAGAAACTGTTTGTCCCTATCGGGTCATACTTCGATTAATACCAAACATAAGAGCCCAGTTCTACAAGGTGCTAGACAGCCTCAGTACTGACAACTCCCGGAGAAGACAACAGCACGCAGGTGCTGGAAAGAACACACTTTCCAATGCAAATCTGCAAGACTGTCAGACAACTGCTGATATGATTTACTCATAATTAACCTAGTGCCACAAGCAGGGTGGTAAGTGTGCAAACCAGTACCTTTCATCTTAACTCACAAGCACAGTTTAATTTTGGATGCAGAACCACGGAGTCATATACCAGCCCCGGTTGGAAGGGACCTTGAAAGATCATCTGGTCCAACCTTTTGTGGGAAAGGAACCCTAGATGAGATTATCTAGCACCCCGTCCACTCACATGTTGAAAACTTGCAGTGATGGGGACTCCACCACATCCCTCAGGTTACTCCAGTGAATGATTGCTCCCGCTGTAAAATATTTCTGTCTTATATTGAGATGAAACCTCTCCCAGTGCAACTTGTACCCCTTGCCCCTGTCCTCTCCATGTGGCTCCTGCTGAAGGGAGATCCTCCATCCTCCTTGTAGCTGCCCTTTAAGTACTGGGAAACTGTGATGAGGTCCCCCCTGAGCCTTCACTTTTCCAGGGAGAAAAGACCTAAATCCTTCAGTCTTTCCTCATAGAGCAGGTTCTCCAGCCCTTTGATCATCTTTGTAGCCCTCCTCTGGGCCCTCTCCAGTCTGTCTGCATCTTTTTTGAATTGTGGGGACCAGAGCTGGACACAATACTCTAGGTGCGGCCTGACAAGCGCTGAATAGAGTGGGATGATCACATCTCTCTCTCTGCTAGCAATGCCCCTGTGGATGCAGCCAGGATCTGATTTGCCTTTTGTTACTGCAGCAGTGCACTGGACCCACTTCCAGCTTGTTGTCCACTAGGGCCCCCAGGTCCCTTTCAGCAAGGCTGCTCCCCAGCCACACAGATCCTTGCCTGTGCTGGGCTCTTGGGTTACGTCATACCATGTGCAGGACTTTGCAATTGTCTTTGTTAAACTTCACATAGTTCTTGCTAGCCCACTCTTCCAGCCTGTCCAGGTACCTCTGTAAGATAGCTCTCCCTCTGACATGTCCACCTCACCATCCAGTTTAGTGTCATCAGCAAACTTGGTGAGGGTGCTTTCAATCCCATCATCCAGATCATTTATGAAGATACTAACAGCATGGAGCCCAGTATTGATCCCTGGGGGATCACACTTGTGACAGGCTGCCAGCCTGAGTAAAAACCATTGATCACCACCCTCTGAGTGTGGCCTGTGAGCCAATTCCCTACCCATCTCGCTGACCACCCATCCAGTCTGTATCTTGCCAGCTTGTCTAGGAGAAGGCCATGGGAAATAGTGTCAAACGCTTTGCTTAAGTCCAGGTAAACAACATCCACTGCTCTCCCCATGTCAACAGAAAACGTCATTTTGTTGTAGGTGATCAGGTTGGTCAGGCATGATTTGCCCTTGGTAAATCCATGTTGGCCTTTCCCAATCACCTGCTTCATTTGGCTTGTGATCGTTTCTAGGAGGACTCATTCCATTACTTTCCCAGGGACTGAAGTAAGACTAATGGGCCTGTAGTTTCCTGGGTCCTCTTTTGTGCCTCCTCTTTTGGATGTAGTTATAAATAATCAGGGAGCATGTAAGTATCATGCATGCTAAGCTCTCTCTCAGGATGACTGGAACAGAGGAAGTCAATAATTGAAAATTTATAAACAACAGCTACTAATTCTGTATCTTCAAAACATTAAAGATTACTTATAAGAATGGAACAGGCCTCTGTGATGGACTGAAAGCCTCCAGCTACACTACTAGATGCTGCCAGAACTTTATTTATTTCACAAATACACACATACCAGTAAAACAAAACCCAAAAAACCCCAAACAACATATGGTAAAATCCATAAACTGCTCTAATTTCAGATACAAACATCTCATAACAAAATATTAAGAATAACTGGAACATCAGCCCTGATTTTAAAAATCGACAGCCAGTTTTTGGACAAACAACAGAGACCTTAGCCACCTTTGCCAGTACCAGCTTCCTGATCCTCAGAGAGGCCAGGAGACCCCACTTAATATATGGGACCTCAATTGCCCTGCTCAAATACTACTGCCATCACTGCGCCAGCTCTACAAAATTTCTAGCAGGGACCACAGCTGGAAACCATCTCTCCCCACTGACTCAAAGGAAGGATGCAATTGTAGCATTTATCTTCCTTCTGAAAGGTTAAGGAATAAGAGAGTGTTCTGACTCGGTGGCAATGCTTTGCATGTCACATGTCCCACAAATGCAGAACACACTAGCTTGTTGTTTCCTTGGTACATGTTGAAATATACTCTCAGATACATATAGTTATGGTTTACCTTACTGCATGAAAAAACCCCAGCCATTTGGCAGAGAAATGTCACAGAAAGAAAGGTAAACTCTTCCTGAGGAGACCTTAAACTCTTGAGTCATTCTAATGACAAGCTGGGTTTCTTGCAATAGTTTGAAAGACAGCAGAACAACATCAGAAAGCATTACCACCTTCACAATTTCAACATGGGTCATGCTAATGCACTCTAGGAATAGATACAACTAAAAAAACAAATGAGGTGAAAAAGTGAAATTCTCATGAGTTTGATCATTAACACTGATCTGCATAAGATGACTGCAAAGAACTATTACTGTAAGACAGCTGTGAAATACTGAATTCAATACATATATCCCAGATATTTCAACATACCATGGAAAAAGATCTTGAACAAGGCCTGTATTATACCTGAAATAGTTTAAGAGTATTCAAGGTTTAGGCTTAAGTTACTTCAGCCCTGATTATCCAACGATACTTACATGTGCTGTCTGCATGATGCAACACATATTGACTCAGTTCATGACACTGCTAATCAAGGATATGACTGTTCATCTTCCACCTAAATGTACATGAATCCTACTACATCAGACAAGTGAAAAACAACACTAACTCCTTAAATTTATTTGGTTAAGGAGAAAAAGAAAACTGGGGCAGCATCTCTCAAAAATAACTCTAAAAGATAACTAGAATGCCTTCTGAACATTACATTAGCATTTTTTCAGACTGGGTTTGAGAACTATGTATTTTCAACTTGCTTCTTTAAGCAACATAAACAGAACAAAACAGAATGATTTTACTGTTATGGCTGCAGTAATATAATAGAATTAACACATGTATCTACTATAAACCAGCAGCTCTAAGAGAGGAAAAAGGGGACAGCTTGTCTAAATTTCCAGTTTTATTAGTCTTCCCCTCTAAAAAACCAGTCCTGATCAACTATGCTCTCTTTGACTGAGCAATCAAAACTTTAAACTCGAGACAATTACTCTGGCAGTGTGTCCTGGTTTCGGCTAGGATAGAGTTAATTTTCTTCCTAGTAGCTGGTATAGTGCTGTGTTTTGGATTTAGTATGAGAATAATGTTGATAACACACTGATGTTTTAGTTGTTGCTACGTAATGTTTACACTAGTCAAGGACTTTTCAGCTTCCCATGCTCTGCCAGGTGCACAAGAAGCTGGGAGGGGGCACAGCCAGGACAGCTGACCCAAACTGGCCAAAGGGCTATTCCATACCATGTGACGTCATGCTCAGTATATAAACTGGGGGAGTTGGCCAGGGGGGCAGTGATCGCTGCTCGGGGACAGGTTGGGCATCGGTCAGCGGGTGGTGAGCAATTGCATTGTGCATCACTTGTTTTGTATATTCCTTTATTGTTATTATTATTATTCTTTTCTCTTCCTCTGCTGTCCTATTAAACTGTCTTTATCTCAACCCATGGGTTTTACTTTTTCTCCCCCACCGATTCTCTCCCCTATCCCACCGGGGGGTGGGGGAGTGGGAGGATGAGTGAGAGGCTGTGTGTTGCTGACTGGGGTTAAACCATGACACACTGTCATTAACTTACTGTTAACAGTATTTTCCCTCAATTCCAAAATGTTAAGGAATGTTTTAGATATGAAAGGGGAAGCCGTCTCTTCACTGCAGTGAAATCCTGAGAAATCAGCCAAAGGGTTACCTGGAACCCTTTGTATTTGCTTCAGAAACCAAATGCCTCCAGCCAACTCTACAATTTCTTACTGTTAATTGTTTTATAATAGCCATTACCAATTTCTAATTTAACAGTTCCCCAGCACCCTCAATTTCCTTTTGAGCTCTAATCATTTTTCCAAAGAATTCAAAAAATATTTTTCCTGAGCATGGATAATATTCCTAATAGGACTGCAGTGAAGATAAATATGTAAAAACAGAATAGAGATTAACTTCATAAATAGCCCTTTCTATCATGCTACAGACACTGTTATAAGCTCATTTCTTTCACAATAGGACAACTTTCCTAGCTCGCTGATCAATCAATGCCAACAACATAACTGTTTTCTCAGTGATGGAATTTAATTTTAGAAACAATTGGTTGGGTTTTCAATGAAACGGCTCAAGTCAGGTGAAGTGACAAGCAGGTAGGGAAAGGAGTTCATAACCATTGTGACAATCAAATACGACATCTCCTAGGCAATCTCATGCAATACAAAAAACCCTTGCATTTGTAAAGAACGGGCTAAGACAAAAAAATTGTCTGAGCTGAAAGGAGCTGAATTGAGCTGAAATGATGAACAGGATGAGAAGAGAGGTTTTTCACAGGAAAAAAAGAGGCTCCTCTGAGAAGATTCAGTGGTAAAATGGGTGAATAAAGATGCTTCGCAATGGAAATTAATTTTGGTACATTAATACATAAGGTGGAGCGGCAACAGTCAGAGGGTGTTCTGTTATGTGGGCATAGGCTATAGGGGTAACAAAGGAATCTAATTACTGTCATTTTGCAACTTAACATTTGTGAACTAAGTCCTATGAGCAACCATACACACGCTTTGCAGGAAGTAAAGGAGACTAGCCAAGACCAACCTGAACCCCCACAGTGGTTTGGGGGACAGTTTTACAAGACTGAGTTTGGCAACACACCTTCTAATGCTTTTGCACATGGGCAAAAGCCTCTGTTCTCTCCTCTTCCTTCCCAAGGTACTTTCTTTCAGTACCTCGCCCCAGGAATTTCTTATTTTTAATTTGTTCTCTACCCAACTTGGTGCTTTCCAGACTCCTCCCTAAGCAACTATAATTTATTTTTTTGTAGAGGGAAAAAAATGTGGAAAGTTTTCTGCTGTTTTGGCAAGTCCAAGCGGTTCATGGAACAGTCCAATGAGTGACTCAGCCAGTGCAGATCTGGGGGGATGGCTCTGGGATACTTTCCACTTCTGGTGGCAATAAGCTATTAAGTTGATTCAACTGCTCCCTTCGCTAAATCACTTCCAAGGGTCTCTACATGTCCAAAAGCTTGTTTTTCCACCATATGTATTTATCTGCCTAATAAAAGTTATTAACTTTCCTACAATCCTTTTCTCACAGACCTTCGCAAAGTTACATCATGAATGGTATCAGAAAAAAAGTTTAGGTTAGGACTACAAAATCCCAGAGTGAAATAAAAAGCTTGTGTGAAGAAAGCTGAATAATTATTGAAAGGGATCATAAGGTCATGTGAATGCTTCTGAAGAAGCCCAGGTCCAAGAACAGTACAATCTTTTTTGTACGGTAATGCAACTAAGCTTGGGAGAAAAAAAAAAAAAAAAAAGCCAGAGTATTGGAGGGCAAGGGGTAATAGCACACTGACAAACAGCACTCAGCTGAATCAGAAACGCAGAAGATAGCTCAGTATCTCTTCACATCACTCCGCAGCTTGCCTTCAAATATTATTTTAAGTATGTCAGACTCAGGGAGGTCAGATGATGGCTCTGGTTATTTTAGTTTGAGGGATTTTTGTGTTTTCCCTTAGGTAACCAATACTGACTGCCAGTAGAGGCTTGTTACTTTCTAGATGAGACAACAGCATAAACTAAAATGCAATTTCCTAACTCCGATGGGAAAAATCTAGGAAGCATGTATGACACATTAGTGGGATCCAAAGATTGCACTTCAATCGGCTCCATGCTAGGCCATTGGGAGCCATGAGATTTACAGAGCTATCGTTAGCAAAATGGGACTGCTCATCTGCAAGCAAAGCTTGTAAGAAACATCTCTGAATTTCCATCATGGAAAGTCCAAGTCAAGCTGCACAGATCTAAGCAACAACCAGATCTGAGAAAGGTACACTTTCACTATTAACAATAATGTGCAAAAAGGTTGTAGAAGCCAGCTCAAATGTGTCTTGAGTGTGGGCATCTGTCTCTGACATGGCCACTCCAGGCTCTCCTTTGACTTAACAGAAAAGAACAGGTGCTTTTATGGTAGGACTCATCCAATCTATTCTAAACATTTACTTTAGAGTAAAGCAAGCCACAATGCAGAAGTGCTGATTTCTGACATTTTCTGTAAAGGCAACATACTGAGCTGAAGATCTCTACATCTCATTAGATGAAAACCATCCACAGATTACAGGGAGAAATGCAGATCCATTTCATCCACACAAGAACCATTTTAAAACTAGAATAACCAAGTCTTCTGTAATATCACATAATTTTTAGGGCAGTACTTTCACTACTTAGAAAAATACCATGCCTGGTACCCAGATCACAGAGTCAGGTTAGTCTTGGACAAGAGTTCTGGCTGTATCTACCCAAAAACATCCCTCGGTATCTTCTTTCTTTTGTGAGGTGCTGGGAACCTCTCCCTGTTCCATTAAGGACGACAGCCTGTTGATAGCAGATCCCTCAGGACTTTTCTGAGAACTCGTCAGCACAAGTGGTTTGTAATGGGTGTCTCAATAATCAAACTTTTCACATTTCAGTTTTATTTAGATATTCTCTATTTATCAAAGGCAATAAAAACTTGAATGTTTAATGTTCCTGAATTGAAACTGGCATGGATGTTTTAAATGTTTCTTCTTTTTTACTTTTATATTAAAATGCTTTGAACAGCTGCAAAAGGTACATGCCTAAGTGACAATTCTGTAGCACCATGCTCAAAAGCCAAAGTAAAAAAGGTATTTAACTTCTTATTATTTAAAAAAAAAAAAAAATTAACAAGCTTACAATGCCACGAGGTCCTGACTCAACATTTGGGGTCCACAGATAAGAGGCCACTCAAATTCTTGTATCCAGCTCTTCGACAGTCAGGAGACTTTACTAATATGTAGTCTACGGCTGTCATTTGTTTGCTTTGTTATATAGTTTTCCTATCTTGGTCTGCATCACGAAATTTAATTCTTCCCTAAGTTCATTCAGAAGTTCAAAAGTAACCTCCCAAATGGAAATTATACAAAGTATAAACTAATTGTTGTTTGGTCTTGTTTTTGGGGTTTTTTTTGGTTTTTTTTTTTGTTTTTTTTTTTTGTTTGTTTTTTTGTTTTTTTAAATAAGCCCTTACTGTACTACTAATTTAAAAAACCTATAATGCTTCTTAATGCAGGCCTAGCAGGCCTTAAGAAATAGCTGTAAATTCTCTGACAAAGAAAGCTTTAAATTTCTGAAACTGGGATGGAGGAGAGGGATCTGCCCCTACCCTCTGCAGCACCTACTTGTTGTTTTTGCTGAAAGAAGTTCCCAAGTGCCACAACTATCCAAACCAGTTGGACAACGAATTGTGGCCAAAATTAAACAGAAAAGCAACTTCAAATATTTGTTTCAACTACCTTACTTCTCATACCTGCAAAAGCTTAATGGAAGTACACAAAAGCAGCTGCGTTCAACGGCTAGGAATTTAATGGTTTCTGCTTCTCAATTTTCAAACCTATGCTTCAAACTAAAGGTGGATGAGGTAGGATCAGTAATCAGGCTTACAAGTCATCAGCATTTCAGAATACAAAGACCAATGCTATGAGACAAAATTTCTCAGTCGGAAAGTAAATGGTGAATGCTTGGAAAACAAAATTTCTTTATTAGGGTGGCGGTAAAATTGAGGGAGTTGTCATCGGAGGAAAATGTAGCCCTGCAATTTCAGGATTAGAATATGAATTAGAGCATTCTCTAGATGCCAAGCTATTAGCTCCTGGGTCAAACACAAAAAGGTCCTCTCTGTTCAAGATTTTTTGTGCTCAGAAAAGTCTTAGCAGCATCCGCTTTCTGTTGTCCGACAAGGCTGGGTTCTGAAGACTTGTGTGTACTTATGCTGAAAAACAGCAGGATATAAGACTTTCCATATTAATCATGAGGATTAGAGACAGTAATGCCAGGCACAGCTAATAGATTTAGGAATGCAGAAACACTTCAAGTTAGAGCTGCACTCAAAAATCACTAGATAATGGTTGAATCTGTATAGGAGGCAGAGTGTCCTTTCTTTAAGCTTACCACTAGTAGGTGTAAGTGGGTGTCATCTCTGGCTCTGAGAATGGAGAATAGGAAGATGAATAAAGAAAAACGAAGCAAAGACCGAAAAACTGTGAAAAATCAGCCATATCATCATTATTTCCTCTTAACGCACACATCCACACATGCACACAGCCATTTATCATTGCTTTATCAATATGAGCTTTGCTGACCATTTTAAATCCAACCTATGCCTTAAAACAGGTAGTGTACGTGCTCAGAAGACAAATATTCACTTGAGCAGGAAAACATAAGACCAATTCAACAGAGCAGATCATACATTTTTAACCTCATAGCACGGCAGGAAAATGCTTTAAACCTGTAGCAAGTCAATGAGAAATCTTCCCTACTGGTAAGCACAATAGCAGCCATCCATTTCAATAGAAGTTTATCAGCAGTGAAACCTGACCGAGATAAATGACGAAGCTGTTGAGCCACAGCCTGCTTCTGCCTGCTGCAGGCTGCCAGATAAAATGGGAACAAAAGCTCCCTGCTGTACCCCCTACCAGTCTCCATTAACCCCTGCTGATGCTTTATTATCCTCTGGGGGCTCCAGAACAGCATAGCATGAATCAATGTGTAAAAAATAAATAATAAAAGCTCATATGTAGCACAAACAAACCAGAAACATAGCTTGCAAGAAATATTCATTTTGGTAGTGCTGCAATTAAATAATAGTTCTGAGGAATTCCACATACTAGAAAAAAAAAGGAAAAAAGCATGTATGTAAAATCATATATGAAAAACTACTTAAAGGCAATAGAGTGCAAGTACACAAACATGTTTCTCCTGCTTTTACCCCTCCTCCCAAATACATACAAACACATACAAGCAAAGCAGGGACCAGGCATATATTCCGATGTCTTCATGTCCAATTCCAAGTTTCATCTTTTGATGGTGTCACAAATATCGTCTTTGTCCTTTCTCCAAATGTAAGTTTAAAACATTTACTGAAGGTCAAAGCATCTTCTACTAAACTGATATAAAAAATGGATGGGAAGGGCAGGGAAAGTGTTACAAATCTCCTCAGGATTCATGGTTGCCATAGGAGAGAAAGGCAGTGGGAGGAAAAGGGACGACTTGAAATGTTAGTAATATTTTAGCTATCACAGAGTTAGATTACAGCCTGAGATTTCTGTAGCCCATCATAACAAAGCCAATCTCTCACAAAAGATTACAGAGAGGCCACACAAGATTCTGGGGAAAATTCACTAAGATTCATCAGTAAAGAGACTCACCATTACATTTGCATTACCTAGCACATTGCGCGGGGGGGGGGGGGGGGGGGGGGGGGGGGGGGGGGATCTACTTCAGACTGAACCATTCTCTTGGATGAACACCCCCTCTTCATCCTACAGAGCCTTTCCATTCTTTACTAATTACAGAAGCTGTACTGAACTCGCACTCTGATCTATCACTATCAGAGGTCATCGATTTTCAACCCATTTCTGCCCCTCTGAAGTGCAGTTAGCAAGCAGCAATATTACATCTAAGGAAGAACATGAAGTTTTTCCCAAAGCGAATGCAACAAGCTAACAGAATAAAGACTCCCCAAACCTTCAAGGATTAGAATGGTCTCAACACAGGAAAAGAGAGAGGCTGTATGGGTTCAATCCAAAGGTCCACCCATCCCAGCACCCTGTCTCAGAGAATAATCAAAACTTACACTTACAGGGCAGTATAATAAAGAAAATACATACTGAAACTTTTCAAGAAGCCTTTTTCATTCTACCGCAATTTACAGTTCAGTGATTTGTGGTTCAGAATGCAATTCTATTTTCTAGTAAACTGCAGTGGAATTCCTTCCACAGACTTACCAGTCTTCCCAGTAACATGTGTAAGCTTTTAAGATGCACAACCATTTCCACAACTTACCACACACTGTTTGAAGAACCATCTGCTTTTGTTTGTTCTGCACCCATCACCTGCCAGTATCATTTACAAATGCCAACTTCTTCTATCAAAAAAAGGTGTATGGGGGGAAGTTCTGGTCACCTTATACATAATTTTCTCGATTTTTTAGATCTCTGTCACATACCCCTAAATTAACACCTTCTGCAATTAAAAAAAAAAAAAAAAAAAAAAAGACACCAAATCCTCAAACAAAACCAAAATCCAAAAATACCAAAGAAAAACTATGGGAGAATTTCTTCTCAGTTGCTTTAAAGGTTTTACCAGGCTTTTTCAAGATTTTCTGCACATTGGTAAGAGTTAACAAATGTTAACTTTTTATAAAAAGCAGAAGCAGTAAAACCATAACTCTAACACTTCAAGCCTCACAGGAAAAAAATAACTAGTAATTCTGAAACCTTAAGATGATAAATCTTCTGATGCCCTGCATAGATGTTACATGACAACCTGGAACAAACACATTCTGCTGGCTCACACTGGTTTAAAAACAATGAAATGGAAATTGTCCCAGCAGACTTCGTGCCAGATCAGATATCTTCTGTCCTGTCACAGACATTGTAACGTTGGCATAAACATTATATCATGTGTTCTAGCCAGTTTGACAGAATTGCAGCAGTGAGCTCATGCCTGATCTAGATGAAAATTTCTACCACGAACTGATCCAGCACTGAACAGAATCATTATTAATGAACATGGAACCGTGGCCTGAGTAAGACTGAAGTGCATGAAAAAGTCTCAATGTTTTGGCAAGCATGAGAGTGGAGAATGTCTAAGTTTCCTTTTGCAAAATACATTCAAGTCCAAGACAGTATCAGGGCTGAAGTGCTCAATCTGTTCTAAATAAATCTCTATGCATAGCTAAGACTCTTTTTCCCCCCCTCTTTTCTCAGAGCTGGTATAATGTTAGGTGAATTATAGACTATAAATCTTTTTTTTAAGGACAAAGAAAACCATGCTCCCTGAGGCTCTCCCAAGCAGTGCTTCAAAGCAACTCACCTTGCAGGACTGGAGTTACTTTGACTCTGAAGGAGAACGAACAGTTATGTGACCTTCCAGTGCAAGACTATGACTTCACATCAACTTATTTGAAGTTATAACTAAATAAAACAATTTCATAAGGCTAGAGAAGATATTGTGCCTAATATGGTAAGTGCTGAAAATTATTTGCAATGGTAAGGATTCACTAAGGAAAGCTATAATTCATCAAAAGAAAGGTAAATCTACCAGGATATAGCAAAGGTAGATGGTGCTACTATGCACCACGTAGCAGCCAAGTCTCCTGCTTCCACATAAACTGCCTTTTTATAGTAAACTGAACAAATACTAAACAATACTATTTTCTCAAAGACTGACAAAGAGATAATAAATGTCAAACTTGTTCCATAAATGTTATATAGCAAAATAAACACGAGATTTTCAATGTGGGAGAGAATAAAACCAGCATTTTTGTTTTCAATTAAAAGTTTCAGCAGAACATACCAGAAAGAAACAAAAATCTATCCCCTCACTGGAACCCTAATAAAACAACGGAGATGCAAAGCATAGAGGATTTGTGGAAGTACAAATAATTATATGTGAAATGAATTTTATTTCTTTAAAATATGTTCTACTAGCATCTAAGCTGAGCAGCGCAAAGAATGAAAGATACATTTTTTTAACCTATAAACATTACTCCCAGTAAAAAGCTTTTTTTCCTGATAACCTAAGAATTTACTTGTTTAACAAATCCTTATCATAAATTCTTAAAAAGAGGGATCTACTACATAGATATCATTTCCATTTTACACACAGAAAAATGGAGGAAGAATAGCAAGTAACTTACCCAAAGACAGAGAAGAAACGGAATTGTTTCTGAAAGCACAAATCAACCATTATCCCATTGCCCTGTTGGGCTATATCAGAATTTAAACTCCTAGATAAGTAGAGTAACTACATTCTATAACTCCATGGAAATAAAAATGCAAGTGCAATTACAAACCTCTATTTTGTCCGTTTTGGCATCTCCCCAGTATATTTTGCTTTCTGCATAATCCAATGCCAGTCCATTTGGCCAGCCAAGCGAGGTATTCACCAGCACAATTCTGTCTGAGCCATCTAATGCTGCCCTCTCAATCTTTGGGATTTCTCCCCAGTCAGTCCAGTACATGTACCTGCAAAGGAAACAAAATCTTAAAAACTCTTATTAACCCAAATTTTCAATATTCACATAGCTTCTTCTGGACTACTGTTCCCTGAAACCACATTGCACACAGAAAACTAAATTTCTAAGCCAAGTATATTTCTTACATAAGGATGCCCAAACCATTCAGAAAGCACTGACATGTAAACACACTGTCCCTTTACAGAAAACTCCTGTATCAGTCTGCTCAGCAAGACAACATAACCAGGGCTACCAGCTACAATAAATGAACAGGTCAACACAGTCCCCAAAGATATTTTTAAACAGGAGAATAAAACCTAAAGACACATTAGATGACTAGCCAGGCAAAGGGAAGCAGTAGGCCCTGTGCCTCAGAGCCTTAACTTTCAAACAATCCCAGTATTTTCATTTTGAAGACTCAGTTTATCATTGCATCTGCATACAGGTAGACAGAGGTATCTTCTTTACATGACTAATATTTCAAAAAATGCTCATGAACAGCTGCTCACCCAACCATGGGATCCAGCACAATAGCTCTGGGTTCTTCCAGGTCTTCTGATATCAAGATCTTTCTCATGGTCCCATTAAGCCTTGTAACTTCAATACGGTCTGTGCCAGTGTCAGTCCAATACAGATTTCGGGCAACCCAGTCCACAGCAATGCCATCAGGATGTGCGATCTGTGCTGTGACAACAAACTGACTACCTGACCCATCGATGAACGAGCGGCGGATGGCCCTAACTTCATCATCAGTCCAATAGATGTAGCCTTCCAGAGGATCAAAGTCAATGGCAATGGCATGACGGATGTCCTCCAGTGGCAAAACGATGTCTGTAAAATCTGGGGTGTCTAAGGAAATTCGCCTCAAATCTGTCCGGCGAGCTAGAAGCAGCAGTTCAGTGGCACCTACACGAACAAGGCAAACACACAACCATCTTACAAACACTGTACAGTAAGCCTGTAAATAATGAACCTGAGTCTGCACCATTTGGTACAAGCTAGTCTAGCCACCTTGATTTCACAGGACCTAACCAAACTGATGGGCACCAGCACAGAGTTCCACTCAAAGGCTTCAAATGTGAGGTTATTCTTCTGCAGAACAAGTCAGATGTGTTTATAGAGAAAATTCAGTGGTCACTTCCTTGTCCAAAATGTATTATGTTGGACATGTTTTCTATCCATACCATTTCCTCCAAATGTACTGAAATAGACACGCAGTGACTGTGCAGCTATTTTATGCAAATCAACAGATGGCCTGCAGCCTCTTAGATGAAAAATTAATTATATAAATAATTTACTGACTGTTTGCTTTCTTGGTATAGGGGACAACCGTGACAAACAAGCTGCATGTTTCAACAACACCCTTAGAAGGGGAAAAATGTAACACAGAATGCCACAAATATATCTCCTTTGAGAAACTCCTATCAGAGGAATCAGATTTGGGAAGTGACAAGTGTCTAGCGACCATGCGAAGCAGGAGGGCTGTCAGCTTCTCCCATATTTGTTGAGAACAAGTTTATTGAATACATGAAGATAAATAACAGTGTGTCTGATAAAGTAATTTTGAGCTGAAGCATACAAAAGCCTTGCTGGCTTTTAGGTCAAAAGTCAGAATCACAATAAATAACCAAGATCAGCTTGCACTGTGGAAGATGTTTTCACATAGGGCAACACAAGCTGTTTAATGGTACACGTGCTGGGCATCTATCAATGACAGATGTACTTATTGTCTATTCTAGTTCATTCTCATTTCATTTTCCATTCTATGTGACTAGATTTCAGTGTAATGAAGGATAAACAACCACCACACCCCATTCCAATTAAATTGGCTTATCAGTTTGGAGTCTCAGGGAGATAAGAGCAGCTCAGGCCTCAGGGAAGCCTGAGCTAAGGTGAAAAATGTGTGCATCCTAAACGGAGGGAAAGGGTGTTGCAATGGCTCTCCTCAAACAGTTGAGAGAAAAGGGTTTGGCGGGGACTGATGTAGATGTGAGGACAGAAGAGGGGGGGGGAGGAGGGAGGGGGGGGAAGGTTTAGGAAAATAAATTCATCAAGATTGCAGTGAAAAAGAGCCATCACCAAGTCACATTCTGTCCATGTCTTGATCTTGATCTTATAGAGGTATAAATAAGGGCTAGAAGACTAAAAGGGCAACAACTAAAGCAAGTAGGTCGCTGATGAAAAAAGAATTTTGGTGTCTGATGCCAAATTTCTTTTTAAAAAAGTCAGTAATTGTTGTTGGTGCTAGATGAAACCTCACTGCATGCCAAACTTTGGACAGATGCCAAAACAGCCATTGGTTCATTTACAGCAAATTTAACACATTAAAAACATCTAAGACACTTTCACAGTGCTGCAAGAAACAGCACCTTTCAAAAACCGAAGTTGAGAATATTATTACAAGTGTTCCTGATTGGTAGAACAGAACGAATTAAGATCAGCTTTGGGATTCTCTGTCCTAAAACACCTTTTGTTCAGAAACACATGTACACACTACTCAATTGTTCTTCTACTGAATAACTCTTATGCATTAATTAATATCAGGAAGCGGGAGCCTGTAATTACATGTCTGTGCATCCTTCAGAATAATGTAAAGCATGTGACATAGTTACATAGGCATGTTAGTAAGATTTTTTTATAATTACAGAAGCAACTAATCTTGTCACAGCAGTCTATATGTACATCTGTATTTGTTGCTACTAAATATATCAAATAATTCAGCATCACGATCCAAGCATTCAGCTGCATCACGGTCATATAAAGTATTAATACATAACTAACCCCAACTATTTAGGTTCAAGTAAGAAAGAAATCTCTAGTACTTTCTTACCAACTACACAGTCATTTATCCAACTTACCTTTTAAACAAAACTATGAAAACCATATTTAAAAACTCAAACAATAATACCTTTTTTTGCATTATCTAGTAAAATTAAGGTTGAGCAAATACACTAACCTCAGATTTCTAAAGAGTTAGAAAGCTATATATAGTCAACCATATACAGAAAAAGTGTAAGGCATAATTTAAAAATAATTTGTGTGCTCTAGCTGAAGTTGACAGTCATTTTGAAGAACCAATGCCAGGTCCCCAGAAAGACTCAGCTGAGTACAACAATGCCTTTGCTGAAACTCACCCTTAAAACTGACCAATTGACCTTCCAATTCTTCTCAAAGACCACTCATTTCAACAGCTTCAGTATCCTGCTTTCGATTGCAACACTGTTGTTCAGTCAAATGACCCACTGTGTCTAAGCTTTAATTCAGCATCAGGAAATGACTGGCTTTCTGCTAACCCACGCTGCACTCTGGATCCCTGAGCTAAGAATTTCATGGTCTTTTATTCTGGGGGCTTGGCTAACATTCCAGCCCCAACTAAAACACTACTCCCCACCCCTCCAATCAAGCAATAAAAAGTTTAAAGCTTACTTTAGAGCTATTACCCACCCGTTTGCAAACCGACACCTCAGCTGCTTAGTTAGATCACCAGTCATTCTGTTCAGGAAAAAGAAACTGAGTAGCAGAGAAGCATCTCACCTCAAGGTAAGCTGAGGAAAAGATCACTCTGAATGCCTTCAAAGACTTGTCCCGACAATAGCAAAAATAGCAAATGCAAGAGCTGGGCACATTTGTGGACTGATCCCTTTACCACCTTGATAGCAGTCAAGAAAAAAAGGCGGTCTCAAAACTAAAACAAACAATTTGCACTTGTGGCAAACACCAGCTGTACAAAGTTTACCCGGCTAGGTAGGCACTGATCACCCCTCACTCAGAAGACTGCTCAACATACTCAGGACAACAGAATCCAGTCAATTTTGTTCACTTCTATTCCAAAGACCAGTTATGATGCAAAAGCGAAAATGTGACAGCAGATCTCCAGACTTCTTCACTCTGCCCCTCCAAGAGAAACCCTACCTCTAATGATGAGCATGATGGAGAACATCACGGTTATGGAATCATATTTCAAAAAAATAATGAAAGTGCAGGAAAAGACAATGCAGGTTGCATGCCAGCATAACTTTTTTTTCCTTTTCAATTTATCAGCACTTACTGGGAGACTGGAATGAGCCACGAACATAAAAATACACCTTAAACCTCAACTGGCTCAAACACTTTCAAAAGTTGCATTGAGGCTGCAACCAGAGCTCTGACCTCAGCATGCATATGCAGACCTGAGGCAGTTCTTCCTCTAGACACCTCGGACTGCACATACAAGGATGAAGCGGCCTAGACGAACACACAGGGGACCTGGAGCAGAGTTTTCTGCCCACACTGCTGTCTCCTCTCTAACTACGGGTGATCTTTACTGCATCCAACACAAGCATGCCTGCAGACACAAGTGCATCTTGCATACAGTGCTGGGTTTGAGGGCACAGACCACCAGGTATGCCGGGGTGTGTGCTCATAGCCTTCAAACCACAGTGGGCAAAGTTCCCATGCAAGCACTTGCAGGCAGAGTATGCATATGGCTGTCCTGTATTTCAAGTCAGGTCCTTCTTCTTACCCCCCTTGCTGATCTCCCACACAATCTTAAGTGATCTTAGCAACCTATAACTTATTTTTTAAAAAACCCTCCCAAACTATTCAAATTGGGACCAGGTTCAAGATTCTTTTTAGCAGTGCCTCAAGTCATGGGGTATTCAGGACAGACTGCAATTTTTCTAAAATCAAGTGTCTTACTTAAGGTGTCTAAATATGGACAAAAAAGCTTTACTCCAGACTCTTATTTTTGAGAGCTTTAGCCTACTTTTATTAAGCACTTTGAAAGCTGGGATTACAAGCTCATGGATGGTGCATTACATTAGTCCTGGAACTAATACTTTCCTCAAAAAGTCACTATTAAAAATCAAAATAATTTAAATCTATGTGCTAGCTGAAGTTAAGGGAAGGGGGAGAAAAGGGGAAACAGAGTAAGCATGCAGATACACGCAATGGCATAGCTTTAAAGTCCAATGTCTAATGCCCTGCTAACCTTTACAATTAATTACATCTTCTCAATGATATACAGGCCTCAGTCATTTGTAAGCTACTGAACTTAAAAACCACCAGTGGTTGCTGAGGCTAATACAGCTACACAGACACATGCTCAGGAATTCATACATAAGAAGTGCTAGACCTAGGAGATGTATAATGCATTCTCTGTATTAATAATCTTGATTTCTCAGATACATCCTCAGTAGAATCACCACACATTTGACTAAACTATTTCTTTCCTAAATGTCCTTCCCCACTTGTAAAGTCGCTATTGTCAGAGAGCCCCTGATACTACAATACAAACAAGATTTTTTCACCTAGACAAGCTCAACCTTAAAACTACAAAGGCAAAAGGACATGCATCTGAAATTAATCATATATTTTTTTCTTTCCTTTAAAAGAAATGAAAGAATTAGAGTGTTAAATTAACAGCTTGATCTGTGCAGTCAAATCAGGATTCTGGCTATTCCCGACAAAGCAAGTTTGCCACTGGGCAGCACTAAATTGCAAAAGAAGTGCAAATTTCTGATTACTGCTCTCAGGCCTACAAAGGAAATAGAATGTGAGCATCCATGAGCAAAATAAAAACTCTTTTCCTGGAAGAGAACAGAATGGCCAAAGCAAGGTTGAAATGGAAGTCCAAAGCAGTGCTTTTTCTTCATGGGGAAATTCGCATCTCCTTGCTCAGCTGAAGTCACCATTGGTTTTCTCAGTACAAACCACACATCCGTATTGGTAGTAGCAAATGCGGGAAATAAGTAAAATTCACTACAGGCAAAGACAGAAGCTGAGCACATGGACAGAGAGATCTTCAAGCACTAATAAGAATGTAACTCAAATGACAAACTCATAAGACACAAATTTTCTTATAAAAATGACTATCAAACAGGTAATTTAAACATAGCACTGCCAAACTCAGAACAGCAGTGCGTATAATACTAAAAAGAGAAATCCCAATATGTCCTGCAGAAGAGACAGTAAATTACCAAGAATACGATGACAGTAGGTAAAAGCTCCCTGGTAGAAATGCCTGGGTGCTCAGACAGGACTCTTCACTTCAGACGTTACTGACCAAGGAATAGCTGGCCATGAAAACTGCTTTTTCTGCCTCTCTTCTCTTTGAGGGACAGGGAATTACAAACTTTCACCTAGACAATGGGGGAGCTAAGAGCTTGCTACAAGCCCACAGCTCAGTTAAATAACTGTTTTGTTTTGTAAGAGGAATAGAAACTAAGACATGAACAACCAGCCAGTATTATCAGAAAAATACCTAATTTTATTCCAAGTTATCACCCTTTTCTGAAACACTATGGAGAAGTGTTTCTGGGGGGGGGGGGAGGAGCTATTATATTCATAGGTCTCACAAGAAATGGTAAAACTCCGCTAAGGTGTGATTAAAAAAAAAACTACAAAAACCAGAGAAACTAACACCAGGAGAAAGGGGAGGGAGGAAAAGATTTCCTATAAACCAGGATTATTCAAAAATGCTAGGTTGTCATGGAAACTGCTCAGGGAGGGTAAGCCAGCCTCACCTTTGGCTGTAAGGATCATCTGTCAATGCCAAAGCACTGCAAACACCACAAACATGCACTCCAAATTCACCCGTCAAAATCTTTCCAGTCCAGGCTGGTGCCCTCATCAGCACAGCATTAAATGAAGTTCTCTCCTCAAAGAGGCTCCTTTCAGCATGAAACAATTTGGTTTAGGAACCAGTCTGATTTTAGTCTACTGCTAGAAGACAAAACAGTCTTAAAGAAGAGAAACTCTTAGCCTCATCTTTCACCTTTCTTCACCTGTAAGTCATTCCCCCTCCTTCCTTTCCCAAAAGTCATATATATGTTGTAATTGCAAACAGAGATTTAATCACTCAGCATTTCAGTCTATTGCAGCGTAATAGATATATACTGAGACGATCCAAGGTAAAAATGTTCAGTGCTCAGGGTTCAGCTCTACTTTCAAGGCAGATATAGTAAACAGGCAAGTACAAAGGGAAAAAAAAACAACCCAAGAAACCACAACAGACCCCCCCGCACACCTGGAAAAGGAAAACAAATTTACTTCCTCAGGGTCACTGAGCAGCCTAAGAAAGGAAGTCAATACACAAACATGTACAGATTTACATCTCAAAATCTGTGGCTAGTCTGGCTCTGTTCGACTGCCATGCTCTCCTTCCTTCCCCTAATCAATAATTGCAGCCTTTGCAACTATGAGAAGAAATTCCAGTGAATCTCTGCCTTGAAGAGGTCTGGAAAGTTGTAGGTTGCTTGCAAAAGCCTTAAGCCTACCACCTGCACCTCTCTTCAGTGAGAGGAGTGAAAAAAACAGTCAAAAATATTTCATTATTTTGGGGTAAGCTCAGCTCTAAATGCTGAACCTGAAGCTTCCTCACGCTCCTCCCAGGAATTAGCTCTGCACAGGATCATTGAAGTTAAGTGAAACCAATGGATCTGGTGCATACCTTGAGTAGGTTGTTTCACTTGGGTTATGCGCTAACTCTTTTCTAAGTCCAAGAAGCAGTAGTATGCAACACTCACTGAGCTAAATAAACATGGACTCAATTCCCCCCCCTCCATTTTTCCTCTTGAAAAGGGAGGGACAGAGTGTTTTGGAAAGATGCAACAGCAGAATGGTGGTTAAAAATAAAACATTATATTAACAAGCATAAGATAAATCAATGTTCTTGTATAAAGTTTTCTGCATACAGATGGACAACATGTTGTAGTAAATTGGTTAACAAAATTTCTGATAAAATGGGAGCTATATTTTGTGAGCCAAATATACTTTATGGCTGACTGGGAACACACAATTTAGCTTCTCATGTGTTCAGGGAGTGGGATAAAAGAGCAACAGCTATAAATTCTGAAACATAAGGAATGGCTGAAAAAGTGAACTGATGATTTTGAGTATTTCTGCATGAGAAGTTAAAGTCCTTTTAATAAGGTTGGGGGTTTTTTTGTTTGTTTGTTTGCCTTTCTTAAACACCATTCCTCTACTTGCCTTTGGTAATTTACTTTGGTACACTAGAAAGGTGCCATTCAGCACTTCGGCACAGGGCAGTTAACCTGTGTGGTAGGTTGCCTCCATGAGGATGTGGGGCTGAACCTGAGCAGGGAAGCGGGAGCTTCTGTGATACAACGACCTGTTCCTTGGAACACAGCACGCAGGGAGCAAAAAGATACAGCCCATCTTGCCTGAAGTCCCTGGCCCTTTTCCTATCAGCAGTAAGTCAAAGGGAAGCAATTTGTCTCTCTTGATCTCTCCAGGGCTTGTTCCAACTGTTGTCCTTAGTCCTTCAGCCTCTGCTGCCTTACCTTTCTACCTCTGCTTGGCAAGTGACCAAACCTTCACCACTCCCCATCCCCCACATGGACGTTTTGTGCAGCTCTGCTTTTGGAAACATGCCTGCAGTGAGCAAGAACTACTTCAGCTAACTGCTGCCTCAAAGGAGTTTATCCGTGTGTATCAAGTATTTTTAAAAAAGCATGTGAATTTGTGTCACATTCTGACCAAATATGACCAACCCGGACCAGTATTATTAAAGCTTGTTCCTTGTACTGGCAGAAATGGAAGAAAAACATCTTGGGCATGTATTGGTAAGTTCTTACAAACAATCCTGCAAGGCTAATTTGGGAGCTGCTTTTGAGTTTTTCCACATAAAAGCAGCAATTTATTTTAACAAAGTTCATACAGACACAAATAGCCACACAAAAATAATCAACAGAGAGCATGAAATAGCATGAAATTAAAGAAAACACTGAACAGTAGCTGACAAGCCTAGAAGAATTTTTAAAATATAAAACGACAATTTAACAAAAATTATTTCTCTATACATTTTATTTAGCCTATTTGCAGCAAATTCTGCTGTATCTTTCTGTTTCTTCCTCCATTTACCTTTGTCATAGAGAGATGATCTGCATAAAAGATGGTTATTTATGAGCAAGTTAATTATCTCCCAGTGTTTATTTTGATCCTGTTAATGTACTACAGCAACCACAGCACAATGTCAGAAGACCTATACTTACAAAATGTAACAACTTAAAATCATATACATTAGCCTACAATGAGACACTTACTAAAAGCAGTTTGGGGTGAGTGCTAGCAGCCCTAAGCCTCAATCATACCTTGGGTTTTGAGGCTGAAACACTTTCAACACCTCTAAAAACCATGCCATTCTTTTCAGTTCCTATATACAGATGTAGGTGCCTAAAAGAGATTCCAGGTGTATGTGTGTATAAACAGACATAAGATCTTTAAAAAAAAAAAAAAAAAAAGAATTGTTTTCATTGTACAATCCTATCAGCCAAATACTAATTCCTGAAAAATGTTAGAAACATTTTAAAGACAACAGAGGAGGTAGGTATCATTTCCTCTAAGAAAAGGGAACAACAGAGCCCCCAAAAAACTTGCAGGGAATTAGTGACAGAGACAGAATTGCAGCCTAAATTTTGTAACTGGAGGTAACCTGCTCTTCAGCAATGAGCCTCTTCCTTTTTTGAAAAGTAGAGGGCATTTTCCAATCACTTTTATCTGTATTGCAAAAGCATGCATGATTTCACAATTTGCCACCCCTAATATGCATTCTGTAGTGAAGCTGGAAGAACCCTTTTCCCTCCAAAAACTACTTTGTGCTTTATCTAAAAGGATTTTTAAAAACAAAGCCTACCATCTTTGCAGGTCTTTCCATTCTCAAGAAGTTTCACACCAGTGGGACATGCACACTGATAAGAGGGCTTGGTAGGAGACATCAAACACAAGTGGGAGCAGCCACCATTATTAATTCCACATGGGTTTGTAGCTGTTAAACATAAATCACACAGATTAATGCTTCTGATAACGAATGACCTCATCTCATGTGTTAAGACACATACGGCATTTGAGTGGTAGAATCGGTGGCAGCAACACACATTAAAGAAGGAAATGATAAACACGGAACAAGGAAAAATTAATTCCAAGTGTTGAGTAGCGGGGTATTTATGGTAACAAAATGCATGGATGTTGAACGTTTCCTTTCTTGGGGAAGTAGCACTTAGCTCTAAATGAGAGCCTTGTTTCAGCTCTGCCCTTCTCATTTTCACAAACTATTCAGCATGTTGATGCTGAATGTATAGTAGGTTGTATATACAAAAACGAAATGCAAACACAGTAAATTAACACAATGGTTAAGACAGTGGTTATTACACAGAGCTAGTCTTGCTTAATATCATCAGCCAAATTAACGCTACTTTCCATTCAGGAACTACTACTTGGAAAAAATAAAAATACCATGTTGCCTAAAGTTATGGCACATGAAACAGAAAAAAGAATACGACAACAGGATAAATGTGGCAGGCAGAAGAAAAAGCAAGAGATGTTTTTTTGCACTTAAAAAAAAACAACATAGAGAATATTTGGTTTCTCTTTGGGTCTTTTCCCAATTCTGCCTCGGAAAAATTGCATCATGACGCGAGTGAAGCCACCCACTGCCATACAGAAAGACTAATTAAGATTTTTGCAAATCAGTTCCAACTTGCAGTTAAAAAAAGAAAGCAAGACAGCTTACCATTTGGCTGCCTCTTTTGGCTGAAAGCATGGATATCCATGGGAGAGAAGATGTTGGAATGTATTTCACGCAGGTCGTCCCCAGAGTACTTGCTGCAGGCCAAGATCGAATGCGTGTTCCAGTCAGTCCAGTACAACATGTCCCCAAACAGCGTCAAAGCAAAAGGATGTGGAAGGGAGCCTTTAACCACTGCTTGCCTAATAGAGTACAGGGAACAAAATGAATGCTCAAACACAATTCACGCTATGGTTTTGTTTGAACATAGCTTTTGTGAAAAGAAGTTTTACAGTGCAAGTACTGTTGATCAAAACTTTCTATTTATTATATGGGGAACAAATATAGTGCACCCAGTTTGGGGAACGATATGGGGTAACAACACAGGAGTCCTGTTTCCAGGCTGCCTACTGATGCTGAGATGGCCAAGAGATGCCAACCGAAATCCTTACTTAGGTCTGTGGCTATTTCTTAGCATCCTTTTAATATTCAATACCTGCGGGGCTCTATGTCACCATGCACAAGTGGGGAGAACGCCAGCTGATTTTATGCAAGTCTGATTGCTACTTGCTGATTTATGATCTCCATCATTTTCAGCCTCAGCAGATTTCAAACCAAGACAGCGTTTGGTCAATTAGCAGTCCATTCATCTCTTCCAGTTTCACTCTTTTGAACCATCAAGAAGAATACTCTAATGGCAAATAGTTTCACTATACAGAAAACCTTAAAGTTACTTTTCATGGCTCATTATTATGATAATTATTAAGCTATTGTTTTTATTATAAGCAGTGCCATTAAACAGAGTTGTACTGATCTTCTGCCATGATAATGGTATCATTTCTGAGCAAACTGGGTCACCGCCTGTCTCCAGGTTCATAAACAAAATTAAAGAGTATACCCATATATTTTATGTATATATACAAACACATGCTCATTAGCCATCACAAAAATGCAGCACAAACATTACTGAAGACAGTTTTTCCAGGTTCTTGTGATGTAGAAACTAATTATCTGTACCCAGGTTCCTCAGAACTGGAATTAAGTAGCTCGATTCTTATGGGTATTTTATTCAGAACCATAGAAAAACTTAGGATGGAGAGGACCCTGGAGGTCATCTGGACCAACACCCTGCTCAAAGCAGGGCCACAAAAGTACCATTTACACAAGCGCTTCTTCCCACCTCCTGTCTTCTTAACTATGTGGGTGCACATGCGTTGGCATGTACACAAGCTCCCACTGAACAGCGGAGATCGCCATCCCTCTCCCGGCCTAAAAGCGTAAGGGATTGACACACAGCTCTACTACCCCTTCAAGTATAGTTACACTATGAACACCAGCCTCCCAATTTTCTTCCTGCAGGCATGAGAGTCATCATCTGTATATTTACTGAGAAAACACCCCCACACGGTATGCATCACTCTTGCAAAGAAGTCAGTAACTGATGTGGTTTAGTAGAGGACAAAAATACTCCTATTTTCCAAATATTTTCTGTTAAAATATGATAGAAGAGTATATTAAAGCAAGAAACTTGAAGGTGTCTTCTGCCAATGATACCGAGTACAAAGAGACTGCAGTCATTACTGCTCTTTTACCTTAGCTTCTGGAAAAAGATGCATTATCTTTAAAGCTTCTATTTTTTTCTGCTCCTCAGAAAACCACATACATTCCCTTACTTGTCACTCTAGTGTTCCAATTCTACACCAAGCAAAATTTTCTATTTCTTGATATTTTTCATGCAAAAGTAGGACATACTATCTTTTCTTTCTTATCTCTGTCTGGAGTCAGGTATATATTTGCTTCTAATTAAATGCACCAACTAAGCATCTTACAAAAGACTATTGTAATATAATCTACAGCTGAAACCTACCAGCCAAACAGTGAAGCCACACTCCCGTACCAAGTATAAAGGAATTCTAATTCTGTAAACGTTTTTACTAACCCCACCCCCAAACCCTAAATGCCTTCAGATTTGAATAATTTTAGTTTATAGCAGGCTTGGAGACTATCTAAGTCTTTATGACAAATTTATGACATTTGTCATATGGGACAGAAGCAATAAAAGTCCAAAGCTCTCACTATGACCAAACCTGCACCAAAGACAGCGTTCCCATGCATGAGGGAAGCCACATTTTTCTGAAGCATTCTGACTATCTTGCAATTCACTTAAAAAAAAAAAAAAAACAAAACAAAACAAAAACCACCAACAAAAAACAACAACCCCCCCAACCCCCCAAAAACCCCAGACAAACAAAAACAAAAAAAAGCCACCACAGGATTTTTAAATGCTATTAGTACCCACCATTCCTGGTGGGAATAAATCTTTGAGTACAATAGACATTGTTAGACGTGCCCAACTTTAGGACAACCATCTATTCATACGACAATGCATAAGGTGAACTGTGACCCTTATTTAAACCAGCCCTTATCTGGAGAGATTCAGGAGCACTTCATTTTACTGCACCGTCAGCCACAGCCTTGAAATGATTACTCTTAAACTTGTATAATTTTTCTCAGCAGATATAAGGTACCGTCACATGAAAATGGCTTTGGGCCCAAATACAACAGTATGTATTTCTTGCATCTCATTAAGATGAGTATTACCAGTAACACGCACTCCATAACCCTTGTTTCCAGCAAGCCATTACAAGGTGATAGCTTACTTCCAATCAGCAAAACCCGTAGGACTTTTTTTCCCCTCTGAACATACTCCACAGGCCACACCATCAGCCTTGCTGAACAGCAGCCACACGATGTGTGTCAGCACAGAAGCAGTGACTGAGCTGCACTAAACAAGCCACCACAGCCTAATGGGGGGGGGGGGGGGGGGGGGGCTGGAGACCCAATGCACTAAAAAACAGGGAAAGGAAGGGGAGAGTGAGCAAGAAATGTCCTTCTGATGGCTGCCGTGAAGCAGTTATGCTTTAGGGTGATCCGTGTTAGGAACTGCAGAGCTCTGGTTTTGGCAGGTGAGAAGAGGGGTCCCAACTTCTGCCTTGATCGATCATTTATTAAATACAGCCGGATGCACGAAGGGACCAGAACGTCACCCGTTGTACTGAACTGCTGCGCACAGTTGACAGGAGCAGGTGTAGGTGTTCACCACCTACGTGGTGTTTCACAAGCACCCACATGGGGTCGGGGAGCAGCCAGGTCTCCACGTTTTTGGCCTAGCTAATAAAGCCACTGACCCGGGTACCAGGTATGGCACTGCAGGTGTAACTGGACTGACACGACCTGACAGCTCTTTGGTGGCAATTGCCTTCAGCCTCTACATTATCAGCCCAGGCTTGAGTGGAACAAGTGATACAACAGCAAAAAGCACTACATCCTATTATCCTTCACTAAGCTCCTCAGTTCCTTCAAACTGCTGTACTTGTATCATTAGTCTCGTTAAAATGAGACACCAGAGATGATGAGAAAGTGAGAGATGAGGGTAAGGAGTCGTGCTACTCGTTCAGGAGACATCTCTAGGGCTTAAGTGACATGCAAATTGGCTACATACTAGATGGCACTAAGCACACACTAACTTTAATGATCTTCCCTGCGCCAGGCATATAATCACACAAACTTGCCTTAAAAACCTTGATGGCAATTGACATTTAAAACATCACCATCTCTACTATGTTTAGTTGGCTGGGAAGGAAATGCAGAAGGGGACAGCAGAGAAGGAAGGTGGGAAGAGAGAAAGAGAGAAAACAAGCAGTTTCCACAGAAATTAAATTCCATCTGTGCTGTGTATCAGGATTTCCTAAATACAACTATTTATAGTATCATCATGGTAATCAGAGGTGCAATTACAATAAAAACTTGTTATAGTAAAGAGTTTTCTACTGCCTGAAGGAAACGTAGATCCAATTTAAATACATTCACCTTTGTTCTATTCTTATTCTGTTGAAGAGGCCTGTGAAATACTTTGTGAAGATAAAGGAAACAAATAATAAACATGTTAAAGCAGGCATTACAAAAGGGGCTACTGAACTCTGAAATGGAACACATACATGAAAATTCATAGACAATCTATCCAGTTTTGTACTAACAATGACAAAAAAGCTCCTGCTTCAGGATAATATGCATTTCAGACAAAGACTAAACTCACTTGAAATAAAAATTAACAGTAAAATGACCAAAAAAGATTAGCTTTAAATTCACATCCTTTATCACAACCAGGATATCCTCAGTCTGCCTTTATTTCTTTTTCAACTAATAATAGCATTCAAATCCAAAGCCAGATTATAGCTATGAGATTTAAGAATTCTTCATACCAAAAGAAAGCCACCAAAAATCAAGACAATATAAATTTAAAATATCAGAATTATTTTTTCCCTAGAATTTTAACAGATAATGTTTTATATCCAAGCATAATAGCATTTCTCCATAAAAATAAACAAGCAAACACTTTCCATTATCAAAATCCCTTCTATTCTGGCTGCATTACAGTTCTCTAATTTCAAAAACTGATCTGAACACCTGCAGAAAACCTGAGGTACTTTAGACATCCTGGCCTGTATATCTCTAAACCATTAACATTCCAGCTTCACAGTAGCAAAACTCCTTTCAGGTGACCTCTGAGGCTGCCTGTGCTCAATCTCCAGGGCAGGGCACAAGAATTTTCACATTTATGTTTCAATCCATTTCTCCACTGTCCCTCTGGAGGATCCCATACCTATTACCATCTCTCCTAGGCTATCGGAAAGGGGAAAAAAAAAAGGTCCTGTTGTATCAGTCTTTGCAATCCCATTTCAAATACAACTGTGAAGACTGGGAAAAAATGAAGGTAATTCATCTTAATACGTAATACTTCATATTTAATACTATGGCAAAATTTACCATATTGGCATCCAATGCCAATACAATATTAAGACCTGGAAATTCATAGCAACTAGAGATAAAAGCTTTCTGAGTAGTCTATATATTGTTGAAAAAGTCTTTAAGGGATGCTCATATCTGCATTTACTAAATTTTAATTTATTTTCCTTCTTATGCTATACCAGATCAATTTTCAGTTAAAGATACCTGGGGACTACATTCTTATCAGGCCTTTTTTTTTTTTCATGTTGGTATAAGAAGAACAAAAGTTGTTATGCTGTAATTACCATCACATCTTCCTTCATGAAGGATTAAAAATGTAAAGACTCGTCTTCCGAACCTTGCTTTTAGTGCTCATCATGTTAAAGAAAGCATATAAACAGACAGGCTTGCATGAAGCAAATTATAATATTTCACACAAAATGTTTCTCTCCATCTACAGATTACTTAATGCCTGAGCATTCAGGAAATTGCAAGAATTACATAGCTTTGACTTGTGACAATTGGAAATATTAGCAAGTGGCCAAAGAACTTGCAGCACTAATCCCACACACCATCAGATGAAGCAGGATGAAAGACCAACAGACAACCATATAACACCACACCAAGGATGCCACAAGGACGGCAGGGAGCTCCGGTTCCCTCAGAAGCTTACAAGGTTTCCTCTCCTGCCAACCTAACAAAAACATTTGTAAAGCAAACCTGGAAAACTAAGCTGGATTTTTACCATGAATGCTTGTTCAAATACTCCTATCAGAATACAAGCCTGGTTCTAATTACCTGAGAAAGTAAACAGGAAACATGACTTGTGGGATACAATACTGTCCTTTAAAACCAAAATATTTTCTCTTTTGCTACTTCTTTAAGCCACAATTAGCATGTATTTCCAGAAAGTATATGTAACAAATAACAGGTCTAGGATATTTCAAATCCCACCTTCAATGGAAGTCTGAAAAAGTCAATCAGAAGTAAAACCGTGCTTGAGAAATGAAGTCATTCTGCGGGTCATTTTTCAGGCAAACACCATCACGACACGCAGTGTAGATGAAAGGCCTCTGGCAAGAGGGGAGGAGACCGGGAAGCCAGCAGGAGGAGATGATGGAGTTTAGAAGGAAGGTGCAACAGCAGATCCACTGACTGCAGAGTGGTCCATGTACTTTCTAACCCAAAGCTGCTCTTCCTTTGCTTTCAGCAGGGCTGTGATCCTGAACTAATTCTGCATCTGCCATCTCAGGTCTTGGAAGCAGTATCGATGAGCTGCTCCATTGATCCACCTGGGCTAATAACCCTGTACTACATATTTTTATTTCAAGTCTACAAATATGCAGACACCTGTGACCTAGTGACTCTAACTATATACACAGTGTACGTGTATCACACACAGTCAACTACAGATGTTTTGAAGCTCCACCTTTCCAGCATTTTATTTCAGAAGCACCTTGGGGAAGAACCAAGCAATTCACCCGAGCTCTGTGTCCAAATAATCTAATTAATTCTGCTTATGCAGGCTTCTCTAGCTGTTTTAATTATGGTACTATTTGTCTTCTGCACTGCCCTGTATGTGTTGGTGAGGTACTGAAACAGGGTTTTCACCATAGACTGATTCTTTTTCCCTGCTTGAGGGTATTAAGCATTTTTATCTCACAGAAATATACACAACAATATACAGAGAATGCAGTATTTTATACCTTGCACATAATGTCATATATTGTACATGTTATATGTAAATAATGAAAGAGAAACTCTTCTAAATGCAGGAACACGGTATTTTTAGTGCTTCATCAAATCTGCAACTAATCATCTGGCAGACAGACATGAGCTAATGTTTGAGAACAGAAACTAGAAAAATCAATGCTTGAATGCAAACTGAAGACATTCACCTCCTCGCAAGAGCTTCCCAGCTTTCTGACAGTTGCTGAAAGTATGTTTTCTTACAGTGGCCTCAAAACCCATCTCATTAGCACAAACACTTCCTGGGGGACCTTGTAAGTGCATTTCCCTTCAGCCAGTAACATGTTAACTTATTAATTAGAACTGCTGCTGCAGGGTAAAGGAAGAGAAAATTAATTCAAGAGCTGCCTTAGCAGGCCAACCTATCTCGGGTACTCTACTCACAGGAGAGCTGTCTGCAATTCAGTTTTGTTTAATTAGTCCCACAAAAAGCAACTGTTCACTCTGATAAGAGCGGGGCGAGAGCTGCAAAAAACAAAACCATTTCTTCTATGCACCAATTTAATTTTTTAATTATTACATTCTGACATGAAAAACTGTTCATTCTTTTCTCTCACTGGCAAACCAAGGGCATTAGTCGTCAACTTCTGCGCTCTTCCTCTTTATTCTAATGAGCCCATCACTGGAGTAGCCAGGGCTAATAAGTCCCAGGGCTAGCAGGTAACAAATGATACACCATCCCTGTAAAATTTGCTGTAGAGGTTTTCTCATGAATTTACGACTCTACCACATATTTACTGAGTGCTACTGCCTGCGCTGTCATGCTGCTTACTAGTTTTGATGCAGAGGCTCACTGACTCCAAAGGGAGCTTATCTAGGTCCTGTCTGAAGAGGTGACAAAAAAAAAAAAAAAAAAAAAAATCAAGGCTTCCTTTGTTTCTCTCTCCCCTGCATATTCCTCCCACCTGCCTACTGTACTCTTCCACTATCCAGACCCCTGCAAGCAAGAAGTGAAGCATCCATGCATATCAATATCCTTCTCTGACACATAAATCTTTAAATTTTAATTCTTGTGTAGTGCCAGGTATAGAGACGTGATAGTCAGACTACAGGAATCAAAAGACAAAAAAAGTTATGGATTTCTTACAGATTTAGAAATATGCCAAGAATGTTTCACTTCCACGCATTCCAAATTTTAGACCATTGAGGTCTGAACCTCAATATTTTCATACTGTCAGTGACACTAATTAAAATCTTTTCCTATTTACATTGTATTCTCTCTCGCCATCCAAACCTCAAAAGCAGTTTTCTTTGAGCTGTTTGAAATTCTTTTTTGATATAAAGACGTTAGTTCCTGCTAAATATTTCTCACTTCCCCCAAAGCAATTAAAACTCATGTCATCCTGCTTTACACGAAGCTTTTACAATCATTTATCTGCTGCAGACTCTTTCCCACCTCATGTTATGCAACACCAAAAAACTTGACAGATCAAAACTTTACTCATCTGCTTCCTTTGCTAAGAGTTACCAAAACTATTCAGATCCAGAACCTCGTATTTTTATGAAGCTATATGTCTTTCAATAATTCAATTGCCTTTTTCAAGGCAACAGCTCCAGCTTCCAGAAGCATATTTTCCCACACATGTTGACAGGAGGTAAAGCGGCAGAAAAACCAGTAACATTTCACAACGATAAAACAAACAAACAAAAAAATCTGGTTTAGTCAGGAGAAATTTAGATAGCAACAAAAAAATTAAACTTACTTTCTAATATAAAACAGCAGTTAGAAGAATGGTCTAAATATCAAGAACAAATTGCTAAAACTAGCAGTTTCTAAATAAGCCAAAAAGCCTGTTTTAAGTTAGATTATGCACTTGATGGTAATGATCTTGTCCTCCCCCATTCTTAACTCTTAAGGAAAATTACTCTAAAAGGTAGCCCTCTTAAAAGGGGATTTAAAAAGTGGTGATGGATAAAAGTTGGCCTAATCACACAATGTCATCTTTTCACACGGAAACAAGGGTATTTGATCATTCTAGCTGTGTCTGTACAGTAGCCATCTCCTCCAACTCCATACCCAATGCATCTCGTATTTCTTAGCCAACCATTCAGGAAAGCAGGTATCAGAAAAAGATTTTTATTTTTACAAGTTTTCCTTAACAAATGGATGGCTGTGAAGATGCGGGCAACCCTGTATTTGATCCACCTGACAAGAGGAGCGGCTGAAATAAGATGCCCAGGAACACTTTGTTGAGCTGCCGACCCAGCAAAAGTGCACAGGGGACACAGACAGGAGCAAGGGATAATGCTGGGTGAAGGAATACAAGAAGCCATGGGTGCATTTGAGGGATGGCAAGAAGGAGGAAGAAAAAAAGAGGCGGGGTTGTGGTGGTGGTGTGCACATGCATGTGTGCACAGGGAATAGGAACATACAGAGGAAGCCAGAGGGACTGCTGCTGGAGTGGAGGGATATGTAGAAATCCTTCTAACCCCACATGTTATTAGTTTTACCGTTCACAGAAAAATATGGTTATTTTTTCTTTTTTTGGGGGTGGGGATGACCCACAAAGACTGAAGGCTTTTGGTTTTTTTGGTTTGGGTTTGTTGGGTGTTTTTTGGTTTTGTTTTGGGGGGTTTTTTTTGTTTGTGTTGTGGTTTTTTTTTTTGTTTTGGTTTTTTTTTTAACTGAAAAGGAAGATCTCAAGGATTTTTGTTTTGTCTGCAGAACTAAAAATTGTCTTTTCTTTTTTAGTATTAAGAAATCAGTTCTTGAAAAAGATTAATAAAATAATTAAAAGCCAAAATACAGAATTAGAGCTGTAAAATATCATATTGAGAAAGGCGAATTTGCTGAATAACTGAAAGACAGTATTTAACAAAAAATAATCACTTTAGACAGCCCCAGAAGACCTTTCTTCTTAAGACAGGCACAGGCTAAGAGGTCACAGCAGAGAAAAAAATACATAAAATCCCACTGTAGCACAGCTTAACTTCTGCAATTCCTTCCTTTTTTTTCCCCTCCCGATGATGTAATTGCAAAGAATAAAAAACAAAACAAAAATGCCTGGATACAGATGTTGACTATTTTCTGAATCTTCAGAACTTTCTCACATGCCTAGGGAAAAACAGGTGCTGTTAGAAGTGGTGTGTGCTTCTGAGAACTTAAGAGAACTCATACGCGCTTTCCTCTCTAAAGACAATTTCCCTTTCTCCCCCTCAAATGGTAACATATTAGCATTCTGCCATGAAATATTTCTGAAATATTTCAGTATCAGTTTAAAAAACAAACCCAACAACTTTAAAGTATTAGACTAATTGTTTTCTTTTTAATGAATATGTAAGAAATAATTAGTAGATCTAAAAAATAAAATAAAAAAAATCTAAGTTACTTGTCTATACAGGTTTCACCAATTCCAGAGAATTTACTCTGAAATGAGGTAACTGCTGGGACGCAGGTGACTTCACTTCTATGTCATGAGACAGCTTTTAGATGCAGCTCTCTGCAGACAGACAAGGTTGGTCAGCCCCACACACCAAGAAAGACCAGCACCTTCACAGCCTTATCTCTAGAATGAATCTTGGCTAAACTTCCAGGTTAGCCAAAGGCAGGCCAGGGAATAAACACCATTAAAATAAAAACAAAATACCAAAACCAAGTATATTTACACCACTGTGCAACAGACCACCAGTAAGGGAAAAAGTGCAAAGAAGTCTGCAGCGAAAGAAGATTGAAAATGCAGCAGTGCCAGCAGGAAACACCAAAGTACCTCTGGAGCCGGAAAGACTGGAGACACTAGATAAGACAGGGAGGTTTGTGCTCCGTGGGAAAAACATAAATATAGATTTGGATGGTGGTAGCGTCGATTTTTGATCGGTGGACACTTTTCAAGCAATTAACATTGCAAAAGTCATCTCTACATCCTGCATCACTTTCCAGGGGACACTAGTGAAAGCAGTACCATTTAATGCAGCACCTGATATGCACTCTCTTCCTAGAAAGGCATCAGCCAGACTGCAGTAGTGTGTTGTTATACTAAGGCGGTCCTTTCCCTCTCATATAAATAGAAGAGCACAAAAAGGGGTGACTAAAGAACAAAATAAGCCACCAAATTATCCTGTTGGACAAAGCCACCAAAGTGGGTTTTAGGTGTGATCATACCAGTAGTCATTTTGGAGTGGTACTTTCTTCTCGCTGGCGTTATTGTTTGGAGGGTGGGGTTGTTTCGGTTTTGCTTGTTTCTGTTACTCCTACAGCAACTGTGAGCACTTCATATTTGTGTGAGAAATACACATTTGGACTGCAATTTTTCAGGTGGCAAGCTCTGACATTGAGCCCCACGTGTGATTGCTTTCTGTCGAGATGACTCTCTTTAAAGTTCTGTTACACATCTGGTTTCATGATCTCTCTAGTCTTATCACAGGACATATACACCATTATAAATAATTTTTAACAGAGAAAAAGATTTTAGGGTATTCCAGTTAACCAGCACCAATTAAAAAAAAAAATTAAAAAAAAGACTCAAGTTATTATTGTACATGACAATTCCTATCCCTTCCTCTCCATTACTTGAAAACTTATGTGACAGTCTTCCTTTTTTAAAGCAAGTAGCACTACGGAATATTTCTCTCTTTTTTGGTACTATTAAGTTTTCTTTCTTGTGACGTAAACAGCAAACAAAGGACTACTTCAAAATAGATATCCTTATCTCCATGTTTGGAATTAACAAAGCTAGTTATAATATCATATCCAAAGACACAAATTTAAAACTGCATCCAACTCCTGTTACCTTCTATAAACAAACACTATTACAAAAATACTGCATGAACTTTTGGTCTCTTAACAGGCAGAATTTAAGAAGAAAATGACATAACCTTTCAAACGAGCATTACAAGAAACTGTAGCGTTCAAAATAAATACCACAGGAAGACAGTTGATACGTTTCATGCAGGCTGCCTATGTTCCTACTCACAAGTCCACACAAAGCACCTATCTTGTCAATATGATTGATTTCTCTATGCCAGATTAACATTTGTGGTGAAAGAAGGGACAAGTCCCTAAGAGGTCAGAACGAAGAGCATAAGAACAGATATTTCATGCCTAGATAAACCAGCTGAAGCATCACAAAAATTTGCAAAGGATAACCTCAAAAAAATTATATCTCTATGTGATACCTTGGGCACAAGCTAACTGTGATTCATTTGTGTGTGCAAACAGTACTTGTCAAAGCTATCTCATTTAACAAAGAGGGTCATTGCCCAAATTAGGGATAAATGCATAGATACAAAGTACAAGTTATACCCTTAATTAAGAAGCAGCCTTAACTGGATCAAAAAGAATTATATCATCGCTATAAAACTGTTAGAGGAAAACAGTCATTTTAGCATAGTTCTCTGTAAAGACTGTTTTCCACTAATTTCCCAACCCCTAGGATTAATGAAACTGAAATACTAGTATATGATGATCCATTTTTTCAGATTATTTTCTGCATTTCTGAATATCACAGCAACAGAGTGCAGAAGACCTATTGAAAAGGGACAATTTTGCTATATGGTCTTACACAATTAAGAATAGGATTCAAGGATTTCTTTATGGGACTGGTTCTGAGAAAAGACTTAGTGAGAGTTACAGGATACCACAAAGAGGAGCACATGTTCAACATCAGTGTTGAAAAGGGGAGGATGAGGAAGGATAAAAGTTTCCAATAGCACTAGTTTGCTTAAAATTTTGCAGGCGCTAACGTGACAATTCCCTCCAACACAACGTATGACGTTGCTTAAGCAACATCTTCTAAGAAAGCACAGCATTACATGCACCAAACAAAAACTTCTTACCTATGACTTCCATCCAGATTTGATTTGTGGATAAAATTCAGTTTAGCATCTGCCCAATACAGTTTGTGTTCCTCATAATCCAACGTCAGTCCATTTGGCCAATATATGTCTGTGTTGACTATAACGGAGCGGCTTGAACCATCCATCCCAGCACGTTCTATCTTTGGCACTTCTCCCCAGTCCGTCCAATACATGAACCTATAATTATTTTAAAAAGAGAAAAAGACAAAAAAAGAAAGCAATCACGTATAAATCTACAAATGGAACATTGGATACAACTTCCAGTACAGGCAAAGGCACTCTCTATTCTGCATAGAAAGTGTCTGTGGAGCTCTGTTCTATTGGGTAAGGCACACACATCCTGTGAAACACAACAGAACAAAGTTACTTTACAAAAAGATGAAGAAAAACAACTTAAGACAAACCCACAGTACTATCTCATATTATACTTCCATATGTTTCTTTCTTTCCTTGGGTCAAGAAAGTTGGGGATATCCAACAATCTTGACAATAATCTCAGAATTCAACATTAAACAGCAAAGATATGTATTACAGACTATCATAAAAGGGGAAATGGAAAAAGGGTGTATAGACTTATAGGGGACATAGCAGTTGCATGCAAAGCAGTGAAGTGGACTGGATGGAAGACGAATTCATGTCCTTTTTTTCCAGAGAAATTCAGAGACAGGCAGCTAAATCAACATGTTTAGAAGCATAGTTTGCACCCACTGACCGAGCAAAACACTCCATAAAATCTTTTAAGACTAGGGAAGCAAGTTTTAAAACATGTCAGCATATATTGGCACATGTTTAAACATTATTTAGCAAGTAGTGGGGGGAGGGAAGTTACCTAGTTGCATTTAAGACTGAGGTGAAGTAAGGGAAACCACTTTATTATGGCTGGAGACTAGTAGGGGGTAAGAATATTTGTCCTTTTTCTGCAGGTGGTAGAGAATGGATTTACTTTTGTGGGTTGTTAACAGAATGCGTAACTAAACAGAAGTAACATATAGTATAAACAGATTAGACAAAGTGTGTCAATGAAGCTTGCTCTGTTTTGTTGTTGCAGCTGGGGCAGACTACTGTCCTAAATTGCTTCTCATAACCCCATGACATCTGCCAGCATACCTGCTTGTATCTGTGCTCCCTAACCTGGCTCAGTCAAAACAATCCAGATTAGGAAAGATCTGAAGCCTTTAAACTAACCCAGATCATCACACAACCACAATATGTCACTATATGGTGCCCACATGTGAAGAGGTCTGGCCACCCATCCTTTAAAGAAAAACAAATGTGCAACACATTTTAAGAAACATTTGCAGATGAAGTTATTCTTGGCAAAGATTTATTTTTTTATTTTAAAAAGTCAGGAAATTCCATGTCATATTTTTCCCCTTAATTCATGTCTACAGCATGTTTGTTTTAATGCACAGCTATATCTGTGGACAGAAATGCAGCTGATTAACACAAATATTGCCCTATTCGATCCCAAGTGAGTCATTCTTTATGGAGCAATGGGCCTGTCTTAAACACAGAGCACAAATATCTGAAGAGAACATGTGAGTTTTCTGTAGGCATGAACAAGTGCTACAGAGAAACTGGTTTTCCATCAGGAAGAAGGAAAAAATCCAAGTAATTTTCAGATAGGTAGCACAGTAACAAGTCACCTGGTCAAGCTATGCAATAAGAGAACTATATACTGGAAAAAAAGTTAAAAAAAGTCAGGCAGCATTTCACCAGAGAGCACGTGTGAGAAAGAAGAGAGAAAAATAGAGATTTATTTAAACTTCTTTAAAAAGAGCCTTCTTTACCCCAGCTGTCAAGTCCTAGACTTTCAAATACTTCATCAAGGTTAATAGGTTCCAAGGCTCTGGCCGCTCTGCTAGACCAATTTTTCAGGCTGAAACAGCTCATTAGTCGCTGTACAGCCTCATCTTCTTCCCCATCTCCCTCTCACCTCTCACGCACGCTGCAATTACTCAAGCAAAAACAGGTAAGGGTAGTTTGGAAACAAAGAAAAGCCTTCCCGGACTTCATAAAACCAGCCCTATGTCATTTGTCAGAGGAGAACACATGCACACAGAACTGGCTTTAAGATTCAGCAACATTTCCAATCATCTCCAGTGACCTCTGCTCAGTTTCTCCAATAGTTTTTTTTCACTATCACCTGTTTGTTTTGCTCCACCTTGCTTGAAAGCCTACGGGTTTTAATGTCTCCATTAAAAATCTTTGGAACCAGCCATGCTCCAGCCAATGGCATCAAGGGCTGTGCTTCACTTGGGAAGCTGGGCTTTTCATCGCTGCAAAAGTAATGCAGGTTATAGCTTGATGACCTTTTCTTCCAGTAAGCTGCTTTTAAGCAACTTCTTGTAGATCATCTTTGCTTCCAGTACAGGGCTTATATGGCCATGGAAGAAACTGGATTCAAGGACCAGGTCTGGGCTAAAAATCAGTCATCAGTCTGAACACATTCCAGCGTACAGCTCTATGAACACTTCCGTTTGCACACAGGGTGTAGGTTTCTATAGCTGCCTCAATCAGCACGGGTGCCAACAACAGTCGCTTTCTTACTCAGAAAGTGTACTTAGGCCCTTTTCTGCAACAGCTGAGCAAGTACAGGGTATAGGCACCAGGAATAAGAGCAGAAGGGGATGGGAAGAACTGTGTAAGAAATGCCCCCATTGTAACCATGCTTTAAGTTAGCTGCAACTGCTAAGAGGCAAGGGAGACCTGGCTAACATCCAAAGGAGAGTAGGGGGGACGGACAGGACTGCAAATTCCCTGCAGATGGACTGGAGTGCAGAGGTCTTTCTATAGATTTTTCTACAGAGATCTCAGATCCCTCTTCCAGGTAATATCAAACTGTTCACGTAGGTGTGCTGGTTCCTCCTTTCCAGAAGGCTTACAGATTCTTGTTCATTATATAATGGTTGGTAAGTAATCCATATGGAGACCATACAGAAAGGAAGATGTTACAACATACAGACTTACTGAACGATGGTAAGCCAGCCATACAGACAAGTAAGGGTCATTCTCCCTCCTCCCCATCCTCATCAAACATGTTTAATTATTCCCATTAAAAAAAACAACCAAACAAACAAACCCAAAACGAAACCAAACAAACAACAACAAAAAACCCCCCACAAAACAGCCACCACCAGAGCCCACAGGATAGAGCAAAATATTAACTGAAAAGTGATGTCTTGTGCTAAATTATGGCATTCAGATATCACCAGAAGACTACTGTTCTGTTTGCCTCTCTTCTCACCTAGTTATACCTTGCTATAAATTTTAAATTCAGGAATCAAGATTTTAATTCTAGCCCAGAAGAGGAGAAAATAAAAATTTAAAATTAAAATCTATACTGTCCTTTGAATTTTAAGAAAAAAACCCATATGTATCTAGCATGTTTACTGTACAGTGGTACAGAATCGGGCTCCATGCTGGGCAATCCCAAACCCGTAAGATCCATACAGCAATATACGGACACGCTGTGACTGACTTCAGCAAGCCTGCTTGGGTCCAGAAACAGGAATGCTTTCTCATGCTTCTTAACTTTGGCTGACAGTACTGTTATTCCAGGCAGTTGCAACCAGGACAGGCTGGTACTAGAGCTCTGGACCAGTCCAGCTGCTTGTTACTGCCTTCTTGCTGAAGGTCACCCCCCACCAGGGTCAACAACAGGGACGGCAAGCCCAGACCTCGCTGCTGTACTTTACATACCAGCTACTTCATCCAAACTCATCTTTGAAAGGAGTTTAAAAGTAGTATGGAGAAGCTGTAGTGCAGCAACTCATTCAAATGCTAAAAACTGCAAAACTGAATAAATGTACCCCTATGCCTAGGGATTTTTAAACATACATGGCATACTTTCTTACCTAACAGGAGTACCAGACTTAGCAGGAAGAGCTTTTATTTAGTATCAAATCAATCCATACAGAGCCTAATCTCTCTTCAGCCTAATAAGAAATAATACCAGAGCTGATTCAAACTGATCCCATTAATCTAGTCTTCTTTTTCCTATTTAAATAATTAACCGCTGTATTTTAAAAAACTTTGGTTTTAATCAAACAACCGTAATATTTTTAACTGCTTCATTATTTTTCACCTGTTGTATTTTATCCATACTGTTAAATGCCATGCTTGTCACTTCACTAGCAGACTTTGGAGATGGCTGCGAGCTGTTATAAAAATCTAACAGAAAAAACAACAACAACAACAAAGTGTATTTCTATTTATCTACGCTTGTAATTTTAATATTAGGGACTCAAGTCAGGAAATGATACAGCCTCCCCCTTTAAGGAATTAAGGCACATCAAGTATTTGACATACTTATAGAAAAGAGGAAGGTTCTTAGACTGCAGTACTTAGCTGGTATTTTGTTTGACTGTGACCCAGAATGTTGGTTTATCTTATAAGGTTATACCATCTACAAAAATTATGAACAAATAGAGGAAGAGCTTTGATGGTTTCTCCCTACAAACTTTTTTCTATGCATCTTTAGACTCAGCATTTTTTAAGTTTTGCATCTCGGGTAGGTAAGGTGAACCCAGGCAATAAAACTTCCTCTTAAAAGGCACCAGAAATCACTATGCACTGTACAGCGGTAACTTCACAGTTTTGATTTTCCCCAAATTAAAAGGTTTTGCCACGGCAAAGAAAAAGAGGAAACAGCATTTCGTGGTTCCATTCTGTGCGATGAACAAATATAATAAATAACAGAGCTTCTTTTCTAAAAAGCTCTTAAAATCTAGGCACACGTGATGGCAGAATATCCCACATACATACAAAAGAGCTTGTAGAGTACAAACGCCAAGATTAAATGCTATAATTTAGCAGTGATTTCTGACAGTATGCACAGAGGGAGATAAATTCATCGCCAGCACCCATCAGCTTTGCAACTTTCTGATCCGCACCGCTCCCCAACACTGATGCAGATCCTTTCAGCCCCACTATCCCGCACAAAACTAGGCTCCTGCTAGGAGTGTCATTAAAACACCACCTCCCATCGAGATGCATGCAACTGTTTCGCTCACTGAACAGAGATATCCCACACGACACTTAGCTGATTTTAAGGCAGTTAATTGAGACACCTTACAGGGCAGGCAAACGTTTACCTTCCTGAACATTATTCAGTGGGAAGAGCAGCTGCTTAATTGGGACAGCCAATTATTTGGCGAGGCCCTTCACAGTGAATGCTCCAACTTTGCAATTATGCTCGTTTCAGCCCCTAAGAACCTCTGAGCTCTACAGGGACCCAAACAGCAGCCAAACTTCAGAGCCCACAAAGGTTTCAGAAGTGCAGCAACCCCTGTGGAGCTCATCAGCTTTGCAGTGGTCCTTGTGAAACGCAGCCTGCTCCAACTCCAGCACTAGCAGGACTGGCGCTCATCTACCAAAGAAATACAAAAGTTAAAGCATAGGTGCTGGAGTAGTTCAGGAAAATTATGCACAATAAATGTGTTTGGCTGCTGAAAATAGCTCTTAAGTAGAAGAAATGTTCGCAGCCCCTCAGGAATTTAAGAAAAGACATTTGAATCAAGTGACCCTTCAGGTATCCTTAACAGAAACTTCTTGAGGCAGGTTGACAGAGGGATGGAAACTGCAATCCAGAAGGACATAATAAGTATCAAATGAAACAGAAAATGGATTTTCAAATAAGGGCTTTAGTTGAAAGTTTCTCAACTGATTGCAAAATTCAGGAAATATTTTCAGTCCTCCAAGAGAAGCAAAAAATGCACATAGCAAATTAAATATGGAGATAATTCTTCATAAAAGAGAGGAAGAAATATCCCTTTGGGATACAATCAAGATAAACATGAGAGAAAAGATGTTCTTAGCCAGCTGAGAACTGTACTCTTTTACAATAGCTTGTCTCTGGGAATAAGTAAGTGTGGACATTAGTTGAATGTCATTTTCAGAGTTGCTCTACAATAATTTATGTTAACATCCAACGCACTCAAGACCATTTTTTGTGCAAACTGATTTACACTATGAAGCTTTTCAGCTGCCCCTACAACATCACTCTTGCACGTACTAAAAGCAGCTATGTGGGGAATGGGTGTGAAGTAAGTAGTGAGCTATCAACATCCTAACACACTGAATTTCCTTGCCTCAAACTTCTCTGTTTTAGGAGCCCACAGGCTCCCAACAAAGCTGCAGTTTCTCATTTCAGCTAGGCACAGCTGGCTCAGAACCACCTGTCTTAAGCATTGCTACATACACTGGACAAAAACAAAACGAGATTTCTTTCACTGAAAACCAAGCCTTTTTTATTTTACTCTCCCCAAAAGCAACAGTATGCCTAGCAAACGACTGAACAACCCAGATGTACGCAAAATGCTTGACAAGCAAGCACCAGCAGACCAAGCTGCACCTTTTTAACTCTGCCCACCCCATCCCCCCATCCCCATCCCCTGCATCCTGATGAAGGCTGGAGGCCTGGCAGGACTCCACAGGTGCTTGCACCTCAGCTATTCCATTTCACAGCCCAGATTATTAGTGCTCAGACCATCAAAACTAGACGTGAGTCTGTCCAATGACTTTAACGCAATGAGCTGTAACAGGACAGTAAAAATGAACTACTGCAGCCTCCACAGCTGATGTCAGACATGCTAAAAGACTCAGCTGACAAGGAGAAATCAATGTGCAAAATTCCACATCTATGTATGTCTACCATACACTAGAAAAAGGCCTACTGGAACACATATTTTGTAAGGCATACAAGTATTTTTCCCGTTATACTCTATACTGGTTCCCTCAAGAGGAAGACGTTATCCTGGTGATAGTACTTTTATGCGAATGACTGCATTTATCCTAGGGCATCAGACAGTATGCTAATTAGGCAGACCCACCTGTAACCAGTATGGCAATATGAGGATTTCCACTTTAGAGCTGGCTTTAGTCTCCTATTCAGACCTTATCTAGCAGGAGAAAGAAAATCATCACCAGACCTTCCCTTTTCTTGGAATTAATTTCTAAAATAAGGGATAAATGCAAACACTCCAGTTTTGCAAAGAAGAAAACCTGTGATGAAGTGATCAGAAGCTGATGCTTTGTCTCTAGCTCAGTATCAACAACACAGCATAAAACTAGAATGTGATTTTGGAGAAGGTTTTCACAAGCCCTGAAAAGAATACCTTAGCAAAACCACTGAAATTCATTCATAAGAAATCAACATGGAAGCACAAACTTACATGATATTCTCATTTCATAAACAGAAAGAAACAACTCAGTATGCAGAAGTATCCCCTAGCCATTGTGCTGTCTGTTTTCAGGTATTCTAGTTTAAAGAATATGCTGGGCAATCTGACAAGAAAAACACAGATGAGAGATTGTTTTTCATTTCCACACAGACATTTCTGAGAGTCCGTGGGATTAAATTAAGATTTGACTTAACTGTCAAACATACGCTGATGCACTGCAGAATCACATGCATATGGTTGTCCTTTCAGTCACAGATCCCAAGGAAAAAGAGAGGTTCATTAAAAAACAAGAAGCAGCTATTTTTGCTGAATGTTCACAAAGGCAGAATTTCAATTGTTTGAGCAGGTGGAAAGGTTTCTTGCTCCTTGAACTTGTAAATTAACCTTTCCTATCTCGAGACACAAAAGGTCTAACAACATGCCTTCCACAGTTACAAAACAGAAGCCATCTTCTGGTTTCTCTTAGAGCAAGCAGGAAATAAAGCTTCTCAGAACTTAGCAGCATTCAAAAAACAGTATTTGAAACAACAATTTTGCCAGTTTAAGCCAAATAAATATAGAAAGAAACAACTGCCCCTCTCTTATCTATTTAACACCATCTCTACACCCTAGCTGACTGCAAGATGGAAACAAGATGCAGATGTGCTTTCGAAGGCTTCAGCCAGCCCTTTGCACAGGAATCGCTCCAGACTCTGCAAAGTTCAGCCAGCCTTTTAGCGGCAGGTAAGCCAACAGAAAACTAAAACATAAGCTAATGTAACAGGAGATGGACAAACTAACAAAAGGAAAATTCTTGCCTTCCAACCTACCCTGGTTCTTCGACTATAACAAGAAAATAGCAGAGGAAAGCAAACCAGCTGGCAGTTTTGTCAGACTTTCAAAATACAAACACACAAACAAAAAGACCCCCAACAACTGTGCCACAGTCTCTCAAGAGGCCAGGAAAGATGCTGAGCCAGGACTGCGTGCTGCCACTGGGTAGCTCTTCAGGGCTGAGAAGTCTCACAGAGGCCCACCCTGGCAGTGCCTCAAGCAGCAGTCGCTCACCATTGCCCCAGAGGAGCCCACATACACAGAACCACTCGTTTGAAACAGCTCTTTGAGATCCTATTAAAAGGAAAGGTGCAGATCTACACACCTGTGAACTGAACAAAATGCTGAAAGCAAGTATAAAAGATTATTTAGCTACATTAAAACTACAAGTGGTGGAGAGTGGTGAGAAAACAGCGGGATCCCTGTTCACCATCTTTCCCAGATAAAATTTAAGGTTTTTGTACCATGAAAAAGAATGTTTCTTTACAGTGACTTGCACTAAAAATACAAACATTTGCACTGTAAATACTTAGTTTGTAAATGAGAATTTAGAAATCAGTAATTTCAAAGAGCCTTGGGCTGAAACTAGACAAGTCAGCTGCTACCATGAATTTTTCACTCCCTGCTTTGACACACAAGAATCTTCTCAGTACAGTCATAATCAAACTCACTTCTTATCTTTCAATAAAAACCTGGGAGAATTCTTCTCCTTATCTCCCTATACATCCTGAATACAGGAAGTAGAGAAAGATACTCCCTATATTTGTATCTTAAACTGAAGCCCTAGGAACACACTTGCTTCTCCATGGCAGGAGAGCATGGTCATACCTCCCAAATCACATCACCCAGTGCACGAGGGCAAGAGGGAGAAATCTGCCATTTGGCATTCTGGGCTGTTTCTTACAAGCAAAAATCTAGTCATCCCACTGTACCTCGCTGTGCAAAATTCCGAGTTATAAACTGCGCACAGGGTACTACACAGATACATCAACTACACTCATATTAAACAGAATTTGCTGGTATAACTATCCTAGCAATCCTTAATGCATACACAGCTTACAACAGTAAAAGTTTTTCTCCAAAACCTAATCACTTAATTTTATTCTCTGTTTTACTGGATTAAGTTGGGGCCCAATCAATTCCCTGAAGCAGCTCATCAAGTAGGTACCTGTGCTAAAACATGAGAAGGCAGGATGGCACTGCCAGGAACAAGAGGAGAAAAGGGATTAAAGTAGCTGAAAAAACTATCAGGGAGATGCCCTGTTTTCCATCAACTGAAACTGGGGAACACCATGTTCATTATCATGAGATCCTTCTGCAATTTCTCCTCAGTGAGATTTTTTTTCTTTATCATTCCAAGTCAGTCTTTCATAAGTAAAACATCCCCTTGTTATTCAGCCCCTCTCTCAGTACACTATTACCAACTGGATCATTTTTATGTTCTTGATTCTCAACTCCTCCAAGGAACTCTAATGAACTTTAATGCTCTGCCAAACCAAGCTGGCTCTTACCTTTCATATCACATTTCCAGCACTCTGCTAATTCTTTTTTCATAAGTTTCCATCCTATTGTTTGGTATGTAAATCATGCTTACTTACATGTAACCATCATTCCTTAGGCTTTTTTTTTTTTTTATTAAATGAATTCATAATGTCATTTAGGACTTCAGTACATTTTCAGTGTAGTTCCTGTCCTTGTGATTTGTTTATCAGTTTGTTGATATGGAAACCAACCTGATGCCCTCAGTAAGGAACACGCAGGCAACCAATTCATTCATTTCAGCTTTTCTGAAATGGCTTTATTTGCCTTGACTATTTTTTCTTTTTCTTCCGTACTTTGATCATCCACTAGACTCACTAAATCACTTACTCTCCTGTAAGAAAGCAGCATGCACCAATTAGTCTTTTCATACTACAAAATTACCAAAAATAAGGCTTTATTTTTAACCCATCACAAGCTACATGATGTTCACTACAAAATAAACCAAAAAAAAAGGGGGGGAAAGAGGAAAGATTGCTCTATGGAGGGTAAAAAGAGTAGAAATAAAGGGACACAGTGCAATTACTGCGTAACGAGACAGGCTACATTTCACCAGAGATTTGGTTAGAGCCCTAATTTTGGAGATACAAACCTAGGTGGGATTGGCTTTTCTTGAGAAGGAGGAATGTTTTCACAGAGCATTTAGAAAGGCCCACAATGCGATCTGAATACCACCCAAAGGCTTCACACTCAAATGAAACAAATACCCCTTCATTTTTATATTGAAAACATTATTGTCAAATAACTGAGATGTCTGAGACTTCACTCAATCTTTTTCTCGGTTAGAATTTGCAATAAAGGAAGTAAGACTGCTTTTACTTTTCCATTCCTAGTTTAAGCAGCTCAATATCAAGTACTCACATTCAATTTTTATGGAAAAAGTGGCTATGCGTTCTACAGCAACTACACTTCTAGTATTTATGCACCTGGAATTCTGAAGTTAAAAATCAATTAAAACAGCTTTAAATCCAAGACATTAGCATTTCTCCCTACAAGCTTCTTTTGCAGGTCATTCACCTGCTCTTCTGGTAAGAGCCAACATTAACCATGCACACTGCATACAAATCACTTCTGGCACAGAGATGCATCGAAAGAGGAGGGGAAAAATCCAAAATCCACCCCCAAGCACAGGCCTCACTCACAAGACATTTTCTAACAAGGCACAAAGAATATGCCCACCAGACTATTACCCTAAGGGGGAAAACCCCATGTATGCTTCCAATCGCTCAAAAGTGTCTATTTAAAACTTCCAGCTCAACCCTGAATTGCTCTGAAGGAAAAAAAAAATGTGCTGATCATTTGCCATCAGCTCACAGAATTTAAAATAATTTTACTGACTGCCATTAAAAAAAAAACAAAACATGCTGTTTACAAACAAGCAGAGAAGTGTTCTTCCCCATTTTCACTACAGCATCTGGAAAAAGAAAAAAAAAAGGATCACATTCTGAACAATTTAACTAGATAAAACCACAAGTTTTGAAACTCAGCTGGTGTTTGGGAGGGGGAGTAGGAAATGGGTACTACAGAAATGACAGAAGGATATATTGATAAATGTTTTGGGAAAGGGAAAGCTACATTTATTTAGCAACCATGTGGGGAACTATTGCATAGAGAAGCTGCCTCTAGAAATTGCACATCTTATTTAAAAAAACAGAGATTTTCAAAATCAGCAAAAAAAGTTTTCTTCGTGTGAAACTCTGACGTTCACAAAAGCAGAAAATAAGATTCAAGCAATATTTTGCTTATTTAAATAATGTTGCTTTCCTGCCCAATAAATACTATTTGGATAAAACTGATCCAGTTGTTTGCCAGAGGCCCAACACCTCAGGGCTGCCACTTTTCCACCTCTCCTGCATCAATACAGAAGGCGGAGAGTTGAGTCACTGATGCAGAAGGGACCAACAACTCCTATCCTTACGCCTACTGGCGGGCTACCTCCCTCTGCACTAATGAGCATACTTCAGTCCTCTCTGAAGAATACATCACTTTTTCTTCCCTTGTATCTCACACACACAGAGTCTCCAAGCATCTCAAGCAAGCTAGCTAGCTATTGCCAGCCCAGGCAGAAAAGATTAGCACCCCTCAGTCCAGAAGACATCATCTGGACCAGGTTTTGTGAAGCATGGAAGATCATCTTGCGCTGCGCCGAACCAATGGGGTGAAGGCAGTGTGAGCCGGGCCCGTTTGCTCTTCTTTCAGAAACCCTCCAGAGAGGTGAAAAAGAGGTGTCAGTGACAAGGCAACAGGAGAAAAATGTATATAAATGCAGAAGTCCCACGTATAGTGCTGATACTGAAGGAGCCCATCTAGGCAAATCCTATTAGCTTCTGTTTTCAAAATTAGATGTTTTACTTAGGGTTTACCTCTGATTCCAAAAAGCCAGCCAAACCAAACATTACGTGGCACAATCAGAAGAATGCAACACTAGAGGGTATTAAGCAGTAAGAAACCACACAAACATAACAAAATCTCTCCGATTCAAAGCTTTTCCTGCAGAAGATAATAATTTGAGTGGTTTTACAGAAAAACTCATACAACTATTTTGGAGTATTTTAACAAAACAATGAAATCGTTCTTTGCATTTAACTTGCAAAACCAGCTGTCATAGTAAACAAAACACTAACCGCACATAAAGTAAATTATATGCTAATACATGTAAAACAAGCACTAAAAAAACCTCAAAGACAAATAGACATCTTTTCTATATCTAAATATATTGTGAATTTACAGTCCAGTACTTTAAAGACTCGCTGTTAGGTATGAGAGATCCTTCTAGTATACAACTGCCTTCTATTAGAAAGCTGGAAGTCTCTGTTACCCAGCTATAAAATGCTCCCCAATTTTCCATGTAGGAATAGAAAATGGCAACTTTAAACATGTGATTTAATCTGATATAGTATTTGTTGTTGTGTTTTCACTCACTACAGTTCATCTGTTAAAAATCTGCAGAAAAAAGGCACAGAGAAAATAAAGAGTTGGGAACATTAAACTTGAGCATAGCAAAAGCCAACACGCACAGGTAGGGAAATTTTATACTGCTCTGAACCAGTGGGAGAAAATCTGCTTATTGAACCCAGGAGCACAGAAGGATCTGAGGCACTAACCCTGTTTGAACAGGTTGCAAGAGGGGAAGAGGGAAGTTTTAGAAGTGCCTCTTTTACTCCACTCCTTCCCTACCCTATACTTTAAGACTTGGGGGGGGGGGGGAGAGGGGGGAACCCACGAAGTTACAGCATGTTAAAAAAAAATTAGTGCCTGCTATATTTGTGATTTTAGTAATTTTGTGGACACTCAGCACAATGATGGTTAATTCATTTTACAAGCATAATACATACAGACCATAATTTACCCTTCAGAACAGCTGGTTGGAGACACCACCACTACCAGTCATTATCAAAGGGGAGGGGGAATGGTCAATCTCGCACCTGCAGCAGGATCTAAGCCAGCACAACACATGAAAAGGCATTTCTGCCTGTACATAGATCCTTACTGTTGCAAACTGATTTTTGGTTTTGATTCTTGCTCTAGGGCCAAACTTACTGTTTCATTTATAACAGGAATCTAACATATCTAGCTAACTCAAGAATAAATATTTGGAAGAATAATTTAAAATGTAAGAACATCCAGAGGGAAAACTGAAAAGTTCAGGCCAGGAATGCTTAAAACCTGCAACGCACAATGCCACAAAAGAGCAAGTGATGCATGTGTTGATATACAGCCAGGAACTCTACTTCTATCACATCCCAAAGCTGCTGGCAGTTTTCTGTCTTTTAAACTTGGTGTTGCAATGTTCCCTTATGTTTCTTTCATAGTGCTTTGTTACCAGACTTGTTTTAATAGGGAGAAACCCACAGCCCTCTGTGCCATTCTGCAGGTACCTTTGGAGCTGAATTTGGCAGCTGAATTTGTAAGTGAGAACCTAACAGATTGGACACTGAGCAAGGTAAGTGGGGAGCATGCTCTCTTCTGAATTATAAATATGCCACTGAAAACCTGACACGCACATTTTAAACATAAAACAAAATTGGACAGGAAACAGTATCTGAGTTTTTATGTGAATTACTCCATACAAGTAAATTTACTTTGCAAGTGGAAACCATTGTACTAGAGGTACAATACCATACCATAAATAACATGGTATGGATAAAGGACCTGTCCCCCCCATCAGGTAATCTTCTAAATTCTTGCCCATGGCCAACAGGTGAGTGAAAGCAAAAAGTTGAGGCCACAGGAAAAAAAATACAAGGTAACAAGGAAAGGGAGCAATGCCGGAGACAAGGGTACACAAAAAGTTTAGATCATTCCTCATGGTGGTGCCAGCCTTAGGTAAGCTTCACCCAGAACTGAATACAACTATGACAGCAGTTACTGACACTTTAGAAGTTTGCACTAGATACAAAGCTTCAAGGGAGCAAAAGCACAGAGAAGCTCACGGGAATATGGAAACATTATGTGTAGCAAAGCACATGTGAAGAAAAGCTGGTGGCTGATGACAATCTTGTCTTAGACCTAAGACCAACATGATGAAGAAACGTTACCAGCTGGAATCCAGATATGGAAGAGGTTGAGTCTTGAAGATATAGTGCAGAATAACACTCCAATCTTGCCAAAATTACCTAAATAATTTATATGAAAGAAGTCAGGAACAATGAACAGAAATCCGTAGATTCGGTAGCAAATTCAAAAAGTTAAAGTATCCTGATACACCCCCCACACACACACACAACTGCATTTCAACAGCAATCTACAGCTAAGTAGAAGCAACACCACCTTAATGATTAGTAATTAAATTCACACAAAAATTGCATTTTTAATAGTTTACTGACTAATATGTAAACACGGGTCATGTTCTGACCTGTAGCCTTTCCATCAGGCAAGATCAACTATTCTCCAATGTACAACTGTTAATTTCCAGGGGTGGGAATGCACTACATGAGACACCGGCGTTTTCAGCTGCCACACTAATCCGTTCTTTCTGACCACTGACATACAACATGGTGGGTTTCAGCCCTTTTTCCACTACAGGAATTGCTCTACTGGGAAGACTTACAGGATACAAATTGTCTGTCGAATTTCTTTCCACTCAAAATACACTTTAATTATTAGTGCTCTCCCACTGTTCTCACTATATCCCTGTTACACCCAAAAGCAGAGGTTTTATTTTTTGGTATAACGCTATTCCTCTCCACTATTACTTAACTATAACTTCAGTTATGAGTTTCTCAAGTTGAGTGAACACTGCACCCATTTGCCATCAACCCAAGTCCACCAAGCAACTGTGTATCACTAACAGAATCTGAAGCAGGACAGCATTAGTATCCTTTTTTTGAAGGGGACAAAGCATTTCTACTGCAAAACTCTTCTAAAACTCACAATCTTAAGGGTGAAAAAGACTGGGGCCGACAGATAGCTTCATTAATAGTGGCAGCACTGAGCATGACTGCTGACAACTTGAGACTTGTGTCCAAGCCATGCATAATTTACAGGTTTTGCTGTATATGATTCCTGTCCCAAAGCAAAGTACGATTAATTCATCTAGGTTCTGGGTTTTCCTTTAAGCTTACATTTTCCATGGAAATGCAGTAACATGCTCATACAACCTGAACCCTCCAAGTTTTGCATCAGCCAGCACTCATAACAAAATATAAGGAAGTAAAATCCCAGATTATGTATGCGTAGGTATGGATATTCTTTTCCCCAAGAGCTGAGATTATGCACATCAGGGATGCACTCAAATCTCAAGTGCAACAATTTCTGAAAACTATCTGACTGTGTACACTTCCAAAAAAAATTGTAGTTTGCTCTATATTTAATTTATTCCTTTCATATCCAGTCCAATTTAGCCTGTCCATTCCATGGTCTGCTTCAGATAACAATACTTTCTTTTGTTATAAATCACAAACAGTAATCCCTTCATGCTTGTTATCCAATTTTACCACAGGCTTTTATCTGCTTTATTGACAATTACTGTTTAACTACTCTTCTCTGAACTGAATTTAATTGTAATAGAATGGATCTCCAGTTCTGTAAATGACAAAAAAAAAAGTTTGGGATTACCACTGAGGACAAAAATACGTTTGGAAAAGAACTATATGAAGAAATTCAAATAAGAGGACAGAGTTATTCTGACAATACACAGATGTGGTAACAACAGTAAGACTTTCCCCCAAGTGTGTAAGAAATATAGACGGTGAATTTATTCAGGAGAGTCTTAACTCTTCATGACCTTGCTCCTGTGGTTTTTCATGGACTGCACTGTGAAGCTGCCAGAATAGGTTGGTTTTGCACACTGATACATACTGAGGATGCAAAGGACACATACAGACCAGGGAAGACTGTGATTCAATGGCACCTGACACTGACAGCTTGACAGAGCCAGGCCACTTGCACAAAAGGAATAGCTAGACCAGAAGGATATACTCTGTTACTTGAGAAGGGAAACAAGTGATTACTTACCTTAACTTGACTAATTAAAAATCCAAGAAAATACACACTGCAGCTTTTTTCACAGCATGGGGAAAGAAAATGGACTTACTGACGGCAGTAGGGCTAGCCCTAGATGCTGAAAACGTCTTCTAACCAACTCCCTTCCTACATCAATAACAATGCCAATCCCTAAGTCACAACTCATAAATTTGAGGAAAGGGGGTGGGGGCCTTGAGATACTTTTTCTACCTCGAATCTAATTGTCTAATGTCTTCAGGATCAACTGAATGAGTTGACATAACTCCTTGAGAAAGGGCTTTTCCAGGCCAGCAAGAATTCATTCTGTAAACAAGTCTTTTTCTAGGATAGGAACTTGAACCATATTCAATACCATGCTCTGTACTCAGGGAAGCAAAGAAGCTGAAGTTCCAAGTAATACATAAAATTACAGGGTTGTACATACTGATGGCTTTATTATCACCTTAAGATTTTCAGTATGAAAATCTTCTCTACTCAGAACCCTTCAGTGCTCCTCTATGTTGGGCTGCACCACCTAATAGGTTTTCTGAATTTGCTTTGGAAATGAATGCTATAAGAACCATGAGAACTTCTATTAAAAGGAAAAAAAAGAAAAGAAAAAAAATAGTATAAGGCTTCAATTTGCTTCATAGATAAAACAATTATTTTAATGGAGATGAAATACAAAGACACTTGCCTTCATCACAGTTTTATCAGGAACAGTACTTTCATGACTGTGAGAGTCTAAAATATATGCAAGTCAGTCTCATGTTACTGAATCAAGGTCGATGTCCACTAGGGAGCCCCCAGTGCAGGAATTTTTATGAAGCTCTAGTTTCTTGAGCTGGAATAGGAGAGCGAGATGACCCTTTTGCTCAGTCTTTAACACCACATTAAGAAATTATCCAATAAACTCATATTTATGGTGTTTTATTTTAGGGCATTTTTGTTTTTAAACTCGATGGTTAAACTATAGGAATTTTTCAAAACAAGAACGTACATTTTTGCCTCCCTCCTTTTTACAGTCCATAAAAGCAATTGCGCTCACCAAGTCTGGCACTGAAACAAATCATTATTATTATTTCTAAATAATCAGAGAGTCCTCTGAGAGGAAGCAGCATTAATCACAAGGTCCAATTTTAGAACCCAGTTCCAGAGGGTGAGCTCGCCAGCTAGGCCCCTCAAACAAGAGAGGTGGAGAGAAGCAGCAGCTTCCTGCAGAGGTTATAGTACTGCTCTGACTCGGCCCAAAGAGAAAGCCACCCTTCTCCAGTGCCTGTAAAGGGAGTTGAGCTGGCTAGCTCAATTCCGGCAGTTGGGTACCTAAGTACGGGAAGGGAATAGTTTTCTGGCTAACTTTCAAACAGAAAGGCACAAACTCTCTTTCTTTTTGGGGGTCCAAGATAACAGTGAAAGAAATAAGGCTTGCTTATCGTGGCTTTCACTTAAATCCTAACAAGAGAGGTTACTATGTGGTTTTTTGTTCTTTTCAGAGGCAGAGAGTCACCAATCCAAACTGATGGCAATGAGGCATTTATATCTGGGACTAAGCTAAGGCACCAACTTCTGCTATTTAAGCAGGGACATCATCTCCTCCTCTGTAGGTAGCTCCTCCTGAAGAGATATGAAACTTCTGTCAAAACAGAGACTAGGGTTTTTTTCAGCACAAAGAACAAGCAAGCTTTTTCTAGATCATTTAAATAAACTTTACACACATTGACTGTTACAAAAAAAATAGTACCAGAGATCTATGTGCTGCTTTTTCTGTTGTGCAACCCCTGCAATGAACTGGTATCTGCCTGGACCCTCTCCCTTAGCCATACTTCTAGGACAAGACACAACCACTCTAATATTGACTAATAGGCAAAACCTCTGAAAAAAATAAACCACCCAAACAATGCAAGTTTCTCCATGAACACTGGAATTAAGAAAACTTGGTCTAGAGAGAGGCATGTCATTGCTGGATTCCTTAAAGTCTAATGAAAACAGAGGCACTGAATGAAGCATGTCCAGCAGCTACAGCATTTGGAGCACGTCTTTCCCATGTGGGTGCTCTGTTACAGACCTGTATGGTGTCACCAGGCTCCTACGGGGAGGTGAAGCTGGGGCCAGACTTGACTGAAACTGAGCAACAAATTGCAAAGATCAAATTGGGACTTTCTGACTTAGGCTCAGATACCTACAGTATTCACACACACATCTTATATATTAGCTACAAATGGTAGTTGTCCCTGTTTTTAGGCTATTGTCACCTCCTAGATCCATCAATTTTTTGTGCGTGCGTGCTCTTTGCTAGCTTAACATAACCCAATCTCATACGACCAGTGTAAAGAGCTGTGAATATTGCTCTTCTCAGCTACACAAACCTCAGATGCATAAACCTGTAACCTCAGAGGAGCTAATTAAGAGCACAGCAAAATTCTGCACCAACCCTTTCCCTTAGCACTCATACATGTGACCCAAGGTTGGGAGTGGAAATTGCCACCCATCACCAACTCTTCCACACTTGTAACATGTTTTGGCTTTTAATCACATTGGCAGAGGTAGCAAGAGACACCAAATATCCATGGCATGAAATACATGGAAAGCTAGACAGCTAACAGAGCTCTTGGCAAAGGTTCTTGTGCAGAGAAACATTAGCTCTTGTAGTCCCACTGAAGAGAATGGTTTACTGCTCATTTGGTTAAACCCTCCACTGGAAGCACTAATCTGTGCCAGGACTGTTTTTGAGCTGTGCGTATTTAAATCAAAATTATCAGTGAAAACAGGTATTAGTTTGCAGTACCACCTGTCACTAATTATGCTGCCCCACCAAAATAGTATCCAATCCCCACACCATTAAGCAGGTCAAACATTTGGTTAACAGCTATCTTGATGAGACTGGAGTGGTAGCTGAGGCCCACAAACTATTTATTTTGGCAATATAATGCTGCTGCTACTTTTCTATCTTTCCAATCCCACCTGTAGAAGCAAGAATGCACCCTATGCTGGAAGGTGCTGGAGCAAGAATATCTACCAAATGATAACAAGGGTCTATTAAGCAACTGTGTATACTTCCTCTTTTGCATCTGCTCATATATTTAAAGACAGTAAGACTTTCACAAAGTAAGCTGCTTAATATTCAGACAAAAGATGAACAAATCACAGGGTGAATCAGAAGGCTGCTGGTTGCAATTTAATGACATTGCTTTTGACAAGTAATAAAGAAAAATGCTTCTGCGTTTTGTAGCGTGGACTTGATATGTCACCATGAAAATCAGACCTTTAATAGGGGTGATACAGAACTTGAAATGTGTCTTAAAATTTGTAATAGTCTTAGAGAACAAACACCAATGAGCAAAAATTAGAAAACTGATAGACAGCTTAGTAACTCTTGCCTCTGAAAACAATTAACGGATAATTTGCATTCTTATATGATAACCAGAATCTACAACAAAGGCTATACAGGTCAACCAGCACAGGAAGCTAAAACTTCTGACAAAGGGAAGGAACCTCATCTCTCCTCGGCTGCTCTGTTCCTGTCTCGGGGGGGGGGGGGGGGGGGATTTAATCCATTTTTTTCCCCTCCTCTATATCCTTATCACCCCCCTCTTGTCTTCTAGGGTCTGCAAGACAAGTATTAAAATTCTGATGACCCAGACAAGCATTACTCCTACCTTCCACGTAGACAATACCCAGTGTAGCACGAACCATAGTGCCAGGATGAAGAAAAGCTGACAAAGGAATGAGAACTGGGGATGTGGAAAGGGCAGTACTGTTTCTTTTAGCAGGAGGTGTTTCACTCTCAGCTAAGTCTTGCTGTAATCAATGAAACAAAACCAAAGTTTGCAAGTTATCACTGAAGTGGAATAACACTTGACAGTAACATTTGAAATGGAAAGATCTACCTGGATAGAACACCTAAGAACAGTGAGAAGTTCACAACACTACCACAGCTGAAAATCCTCAACCTTTTTACCAGCATACACTAGCTGCTGTGGGATGACTGCAACAGAGCTGGAAGCTCAAGGCTCCAACCATGTGGACCAGGAGGACAATCTGATGAAAAGTTGTCAAAACAAATGTTTCCACAAAACATTTCCATTTTGATGAAGCAGCATTTTCTACAAAAATAAACTGTCAGATAATACCACACCAAGTTCAACTAACTGAAAATCCTTTAATAAAAGCATTAGCTCTTACTTCACCATTTAATGCAGTTTATATAATTCATCTCCTCAAATTAAGAAGGCAGGTCAGCACTTCTGTTTCTTTATAAACAGTTCAGCATCACATTAGCACCATGCTTTTTGCATTCGGGTATGCAGCAATGGAAAGGAGTGCTTTTATCACAAACATTCCTTGAGTCTGTCTCAGCATCCCCCAAAGTGTTCCCAAAAGTGTTTATACTTATTCTGGGTTTTGAAACACATTTTTGCTTTTCCCCTTCTAATTCATCTAAATTGTTTGACAAGCAGTGCTGTTATAATGAACTTGCAACAGCACAGCTGCTGCTGCTTCATATGTTTTAAAACACAATCACAAAAGGCTGGCACAGCATTGGCCCAGGCCTACACCATTCGGGCAGACAGAATTTCAGTACCTCCTCCAGCAGACATCTGCAGGAGTGGGAGGAGGGAAAAGGAAAAGCAGAGAACTGTGCTGTGCTCACAAACCAGCTAAATATCATCAAATGTCTTGAAAAAGAAAGCTTGCACAGGAATAGTGATTTGCCCAAGATTTCTCATCAAAGCAAACAAACACCAAAACCACGACATACCACACAAAGAAGAATCAGAAACAAAATCCTCAGTCATCCATCCCTTGAAAAATGTTGCAGTAAGCAGTGTATTTGCTCAGTGATACACAAATCATTCATTCTACTCAACTATAGCGATAAGGCAGACTACACCGCTACCAAAACTCATCTTTTTAGACACATTACACCACTGAATGTGTGATGTTTTTGTAAAGTTACATGCTTGTAACTATTGCCAACCCATGGCATAGAGTCTTCAGCTAAATCTGTACATAAACATTCCTTACCTGAAGTAAGCTCTGCAAGCTCAGATGATGCAACGCAACCATACCGTCATTATTATCTACACACTAATTTTACTTGTGTAAAATATATGTTGACATTTTAAGAAGAATGACCACACTGTCTGGATGCCTGTTACTTTATATCATGGCCTGATTTGCTTCTAAACATAGGAGTTAAACTTTCATTATACCAAGGGTTACACACAGAAACCTTTTCGTTGAGAGATCACCTATTTATCTACGTAAGTGGTTTGACAGCTTTTAACTTTAAATTAAATAGCATCTGACCCTCAACTAAAATATTCAGTTGGTACGCTTCTTTACTCCATACTACCACCATTCTCCAGGCTACGTTTAGACCTTTACTATACTGAAAACTCACAGCTCATGCCCTTACGGATGACAAACCATCAATTTAACACTCCCCTAAGCAATTGCCTATTTTAGGCTTTGTGCAGTGTTGTGATTTTTAAACTATCATCTATATGCTTAAAGACAGAGGAGAAATATTTCCCTTATAAACAAGGCCACACATATTCAACCACCACCTTTATGTTCTACAACATCAATAGCCTTCTGCAGAGTAAATATCTTCTCACCACACAGCTCTCACTATGGTCTAGTTCAGAAAACACCCACAGCTATGTAACACAATCCAGCCATGCGACTTGCAGCACTGCCATACCACCACAGACCCCGTGCGACCTACCACCGCTTGCTCAACTGCAGTGCCTGGGGAGTTTTCTTAGCACTACGAGGTAACAAGACCAAAATACCAGCTGCTTGGCTGAAACAGTTTTTGCCATCTCCAAGAATCAGAACACACAAGACACAGATGAAAGGGGAGACACTTTGCATTTCTTAAAGTCACCATCTTCAAACTGCCCTGGCTTCGACCTGCACCTGTGGACACCAGCATTTTGAACAGGCTATAGAGCCTATGCAGACCAGATCTGGCCACGTCATATGTGAAGCTGTTCAGTCAGTTCTACACAGCTAGAGTCAGTCAAGCAGTTCTGTGCCACGGGCGCACACACAACCTCTACACACCGACTAACCAACCAAGTGCACAAGACAACAGATGCCTCCAAGTGGACTTTGGTTCCAACCTAGCAGCTACCATTTTCATGTGTTGGTGTACACATTATTCACACAATCAGTCCACAAATCACACAGTATTCTACTTAAGTGCTTCTATGCAAAAACCAATTATTAAAAAAAAAAAAAAAAAACCAAAAAAACCCCACCCACCTACCTAAGTCTCTGTATATGAACAAATATCCCAGTACAGTACATTTAGCCCACTCACAGTCACCTTGGAAGTTGTCACAGACTGGGGAAGACAATTTTATAACTGAATACACACAGTGTTACCATTAAAATGCCAATTCAATTGAATGGTATTTTTCTTCTGGCAGCGACAAGAGTTTGTCTGTGGGATCATTCGGCTTACTTCTGCTGACACATTTTGCCCACTCTTGTGCTTCTGAAGAGATACAAAAGAAAATAAAAGAACTGCTGCTCTAAATAAACTCATCCAATGCGCTCTGAAACATGTCAAGAGTGACACAGACGTAACACTACGATACAGATTAAAGGCTGAAAAAGCAGAGGAACTCTTCAAAAAAGTGATTGGCAAAACAAAAAAAGTTTGCTTCCTTTTATGATATGCGAAACCAAACCTGTTTCTGATAAGAGGAATAGTGGTAAAACATTTTGGATGCAAAGAAGCGGTAGAATGGAGAAAAACCAAGCCTGGTATTCACATGTTTTTATGCAAGACACTTTATCAAGCCACACTGTCCTCACTACCAGTCATTTTTATTTAAGTTAGAACCTCCTATCTTTCCACTCCACTGTCATAGCTTCGCACTTCAACAGTTAGCATACGCACAAACTTAAAATTCAAACCTGTGAAAAAGAGACAAAGACTAAAATAAAACTGAAGTGTAAAAGAACCCACCGAACTCTTCCACTATTAAACTGCAGTTACCCTTGCCGAAAGGCAACTCTATGCCCCAAACCAGAATGCTGCCCATGCCCACTACTGTCTCTGAATTCACCGGCTGACCAGAGAGAATTTAGGTTTTTGAGAAGAACTTCAAGCACCTTGAATCCTAAAGAGGGTAACAAATCTATTAATGAAAAAAGGTCTTGGATAAATAAGACACTTAAGCTCTGAAATAAAGCTGGGCATGGCCATTCTTGTCAACAGTTCCTATTGCTGAAACACTGAATAAGGTGTTGTAATCAAATTAACTATGTAACAGGGCATGTGAATTGCATAACTCAGCCTACAAATGTCTAGGTGGAGATTGCACCAGGCCCTAAAGTACCACTTTATTAACTTACATGATTTCTTGTCATGCATAGAAACGCAACTACTTTAAAAGTGTTGTCTTCAGTTACGCAAAACAGGGTAATTCTAGGTGAAATACAATGATTTAAAGTCAAAAGGTTTGTTCTACATAGTTTGCCTACAACCTTTTTGTTGACTCCCTGGATACAGCAATTGTTCTTATTTTTGATGATTTTGGAACATTAAATTTTTTTTTTTTTTTTAAAGACTGACAACTCTACAGTTAGCCATGCAAAGAAAACACCAAACTATCTCTGTGAAGATTAATACACAGCTCTTGACAGTACTGAGAAAATAGATGCCAGAACTTAGTGACTTCATAATTCCAGAGGGACAGGATGAAATGAAGAAACAAGTCATGTAATGTCTTCAAAGTCAGTCATAAAAAGGCTAACTGTTCCCATAGATTTTTCTTATTGTTTCTAAAAAAGGAGCCAGACCTTTTCCATCAGAAAAACATTAGTCAAGCACTCACTGAACATATGTTTGACAAGCTGCATCTTATGTTCATGTGAACTTCCTGACCATGGTCACACCAAAGGAAACTTACCTAGAAGCAACAGAGAATGATGAAAATTGCAAGTTTCATGGTTCACCAGAACAATGTATTTGCCAAGAAGATGCACGTGCAAGAGAAAAAGGTAGCCATTCTTTTCACTAAAAATAACAAAAAATATCAAGCACAGAATTAACGTGATACTTGTTCTCACTACCTAGTTTGTGCATTTTCCAAATTCTCAGCAAAACCTCGTTTTATTAACCAGATTTGGCATATACTTACATAGGGAAGAGCAGTCATCCCTTACACTGTTTTAAATGTGATTTTGGTCTTTTCTTATTTAACAGAAAAAATACATAGATTAAGCTTACTCATATCCTTTGCCATCTCAAGGGAAAACATTTGAAGTTAATATTCAGCAGTTCCTGAAAAGAAGTTTTACATAGCATCTAGGTCCTGCTCTAAGAAAACAATCATTTAAGTCTAGGCACTGGAATGCCACAAATTCTCTTTGGGCAAAACCACTGTTCTCTACCTAAGCAGCATATTCAACACTGCTACGGCAAAATAACTATTAATGCTGTGATTTTATCTGTCCGAGGTTCACAGTCTACCACAACAAGCCAGCCTGAAAAACCAGGCAGTTCACAAGACCGATTCTAAGAACCATCTTTAAGATACTTTGGAAAACAGAACTTCAGAAAGAAAAACACTTAAAAGCCACAGCCCCAGAGGATATGCTTAACGTTTACATTATATACATTCCCTCAAAAAGCTGAATGTAAAGCATACTTTGAAAATCAAAAGTCAGAAAAATGGATGGTGTACGTGGTGGGGCAAATGGGGGGGGGGGGGGGGCCGGCAGAAGAAAGGCACAACTAGATAATCTTGATAAATATGTTTTTAAAAAAAGTCTCATCTTCCTTCACTTCAAAATGCAAATATTTGCTTCTAACTATTACTGACAGAATATTACTGACTTTTCCATTAGTACAAAATTATTTAATATATTCACTTCATACATTTACTTTATAGCTAACTGGCTTTGCAGATTCTTTCATTGGCACCAAGAAATTTTTTTTCTTACTTGAGCAGGCAATTGTGAATTCAGGAATGACAATCCCCAAACAAACTCAGCTTAGAAATCAACAATAGAAGAGTCTTATGCCAAATCATCCAGAAGCAGGAGCCTACGATTAGACTACTTAATCTGCAATACGATTCAAGTAAAGGTTTAGGTATCAACTAACTATGATAGATGACCTTTTACTTGATTTCAGGAGTGTTCCCTTTAAGCCTATTTAATTTTTCAGGGTCGCTTTCTTTCCTTTTGGCTAGTTTTAAATACAGGACTTCTGCTAGTCTATGAAAGAGCTGTCAGGCAGCTTTCCCCAATATGACAAATTTTACTTCTCATTTTCATAAAGTTACTTTTAGGGTATCTTAAGAAGTTTCTCTCCTCCATCTTTTCATCCTTCCAAAAATACTGATAACTAATTCAAACTCTTAGCTCCAGGACCACAAACTGCTAAGTAAGTATTCAGCCTGGGTCCTGCAAAACGTTCAAGTACACTTTTAATTTTGAATGAGCAGTCCTGTCAAGACCAACAGAGCAGTCACAAGTAACACATGCTTATGAGGGTCACCAGACAAAAGTCTGAAGGCTTTAGACTCTGAAAGACCTACACCCAAACTGAGTTTTTCTGTAACTGCATTCACTTTTTAATGGGTTGACTTCTGCAACAGATTTCAGGCACTTCTTATTTGTAGATTGCTTTGTGTATGTACTGTTAATACTTACACTGCTGAACTCTACAGATAAAATATGCATACACACACTTACATATGTCAACAGCCATGTGCATGCACGTGTGGGCAAACATAATGTAGTCCACCATCTTTCTAAAGTCACATCTCAAAGTTTTGGCTGAGGTTATGTATTTCTAGGGTGTCACATGTCAAATTCTCTAAGGGAGCTTTTAATATGTCATTTATAAGGAGGATGAAAGGAACAGGCAAGATGCTTTGGGAGATTTTACAAACCATGCAGGTGGGTGAGGGGAAGAGTCCCAAAATACGCAAATCCACAGTCTGTCTCATGTTGCGTGTTTTGGAGAATCATAGAAGACAACTAATACTTTCACAGCCACACATGAGAAATTCTGCTCATAAGATTTCAACTTTAGATTACTAGCAGTTGTTAGCAGAAGGCCAGGCTTCAAAAGGAGTGACAGAGACAAAGAACTTAAATAGGAACCAGAGCTCAAAAATCTTAATCTTCCCACCCTGTTGCACGGGTGGCCCTTTGGCATCTGTAATCCTATTCTCACTGAAGAAAATGGGAAGACTACTGTCTCTGTATCTGTACAGCCCCCAGATGACCATAAAGCCTATCAAAACTCAAAAATCACTGAGCCTTTCTCCCAGTCGTTGCTTGGCTCCATTTCAGGTATGTCCTGCTGGACACTTAAAAGCTGATGCATAGAGATCTTCTACATTCTGACCTGGATTTTCCTTTTTTAACCTTCATTAGCTAATTATCTGTATGAGACCAGCTGATAGCGTCCATTTGATATGAAGGGGGATACAGAGAAGGCAGAACATGCAACAGTAGGGCCATGGGCCACAGTTTATAGGGAACTCCAGACAGGGGAACTTGGGACTGGGAGCAAAGAGCCCCTCTTTATGTTTCACAGTTATCAACAACACTGCCCTTGGGCTACTTACTAAACAATGGCCAAAATGCTCTGGTTACATAAGCTGATGAGATTTCACTGATTTTAATGAGGCTAAACAAAAATATTAATAAAAAGAACTCTGTTTAGGAACTCAGAGTTTTCCAAGTCTCATTTCTGCCTTGAAATAGAAGAACATTTTTATGCAAGTAGACAGTGCTTCTCTAGTTAAGTTACAAATTTCTGTCAAACCTCAAGAACCCATTATACTTTCATGCTTTCATAGTATCCGTCTCTTTAAATCCAAATTTGGTTTGTAGCTATAAAATGTTGATTATGACCATATAATTTATTTAATGCTAAAGCTTTTAGTGGTTATGAATCATAGAATGGTTTAGGTTGGAAGGGACCTTAAAGATCATCTAGTTCCAACCCCCCTGCCATGGGCAGGGACACCTTCCACTAGACCATGTTGCTCAAAGCCCCATCCAACCTGGCCTTGAACACTTCCAGGGATGGAGCATCCACAACTTCTCTGGGCAACCTGCTCCAGTGCCTCAACACCCTCATAGTGAAGAATATCTTCCTTATATCTAATCTAAATCTACCCTCTGTTCAGTTTAAAGCCATTACCCCTTGTCCTATCACTACATGTCCTATCACTACAGCTTTCTTGTAGGCCCCCTTCAGGTACTGGAAGGCTGCTATAAGGTCTCCCCGCAGCCTTCTCTTCTCCAGGCTGAACAATCCCAACTCTCTCAGCCAGTCTGCACAGGAGAGGTGCTCCAGCCCTCTGATCATCTTCGTGGCCCTCCTCTGGACTCACTCCAACAGGTCCATGTCCTTCTTGTACTGGGGGCCCCAGACCCAAATGCAGTACCCCAGGTGGGGTCTCACCAGAGCAGAGTAGAATCACCTCCCTCAACCTGCTGGTCACGCTTCTTTTGATGCAGCCCAGGATATGGTTGGCTTTCTGGGCTGCAAGCACACATTGCTGGGTCACGTTGAGCTTCTCATCAACCAACACCCCCAAGTCCTTCTCCTCAGGGCTGCTCTCTATGCATTCTCTGCCCAGCCTGTATCCATGTTTGGGATTGCCCCGACCCACGTGCAGGACCTTGCACTTGGCCTTGTTGAACTTCATGAGGTTCGCATGGGCCCACCTCTCAAGCCTGTGAAGGTCCCTCTGGATGGCATCCCTTCCCTCCAGCGTGTTGACTGCACCACACAGCTTGGTGTCATCAGCAAACTTGCTGAGGGTGCACTCAATCCCACTGTCCATGTCACCGACAAAGATGTTAAAAAGCACTGGTCCCAATACCAACCCCTGAGGAACACCACTCGTTACTGGTCTCCACTTGGACATCGAGCCATTGACCACAACTCTTTGAGTACAACCATCCAGCCAATTCCTTATCCACAGAGTGGTCCATTGGAGTCAGGATGTCATGCGGGACACCATCAAATGCTTGGTGCAAGGCCAGGTAGATGACATCAGTTGCTCTTCCCTTACCCATCAACGCTGTAACCCCATCGTAGAAGGCCACCAAACTTGTCAGGCACGGTTTGCCCTTAGTGAAGCCATGAGGGCTGTCACCAATCATCTCCTTATTTTCCATGTACCTTAGCATAGTTTCCAGGAGGATCTGCTCCATGATCTTACCAGGCACAGAAGTGAGACTGACTGGCTTGTAGTTCCGCAGGTCTTCCTTTTTTCCATTTTTAAAAATGGGTGTTATGTTTCCCCTTTTCCAGTCAGTGGGAACTTCACCGGACTGCCACAACTTGTCAAATATGATGGATAGTGGCTTAGCAAATTCATCCACCAGTTCCCTCAGGACCCACGGATGCATCTCATCAGGTTCCATGGACTCATGCACCTTCAGGTTCCTTAGATGGTCTCAAACCTGTTCTTCTCGTACAGTGGGTGGTTCTTCATTCTCCCAGTCCCTGCCTTTGCCTTCTACGACTTGGGCTGTATGGCTTGTGCACACGCTGGTGAAGACAGAGGCAAAAAAGTCATTGAGTACCGCAGCCTTCTCCATATCCTGGGTAACAGGGTCTCCCATCTCCCTCCAGAGAGGGCCCACATTTTCCCTAGTCTTCTTTTTATCACTGATGTACCTACAGAAGCTTTTCTTGTTGCCCTTGACATCCCTTGCCAGATTTAATTCTATCAGGGCTTTAGCTTTCCTAACCTCATCCCTGGCTGCTCCAACAACTTACCTGTATTCCTCCCAGGCTACCTGTCCTTGCTTCCACCCTCTATAGGATTCCTTTTTGTGTTTGAGTTTGTCTAGGAGCTCCTTGTTCATCCATGCAGGCCTCCCAGCATTTCTGCCTGACTTCCTCTTCATTGGGATGCATCACTCCTGAGCTTGGAGGAGGTGATCCTTGAATATTAACCAGCTTTCTTGGGCCCCTCTTCCCTCCAGGGCTTTATCCCATGGTACTCTACCAAGCAGATCCCTGAAGAGGCCAAAGTCTGCTCTCCTGAAGACCAGGGTAGCAAGTTTGCTGTTCCCCCTTCTCAGTGCCCTTTTAAAGGTCTTGAACTCCACCATTTCATGGTCACTGCAGCCAAGGCTGCCCTTGAGCTTCACATTCCCTGCCAGCCTCTCCTTGTTGGTGAGAACAAGGTCCAGCATAGCACCTCTCCTTGTTGGCTCCTCTATCACTTAGAGAAGGAAGTTGTTATGAGCACATTCCAGGAACTTCCCGGATTGCTTATGCTGTGCTGTGCTGTCCCTCCAACAGATATCAGGGTGGCTGAAGTCCTCCATGAGGACCAGGGCTTGTGAACATGAAGGCTGCTCCTATCTGTATGGACAGATATAGAGGGCCTCATCCACTCAGTCTTCCTGGTCAGGTGGCCTGTAGCAGACCCCCACTATAATGTCACCTGTCCCTGCCCTCCCTTTAATCCTGACCCATAAGCTCTCGGTCAGCTCCTCATCCATTCCGTACAGGCAGAGCTCCACACACTCCACACTCCAGCTGGTCATTGACATAGAGGGCAACACCCCTGCCTCGTCTCCCCCCCGCCTGCCCTTCCTAAAGAGCCTGTATCCTTCCATTCCCACACTCCAGTCATAAAAGCAGTGATCAGACCTTTACTAAAACAAATCTCTGGTTTCGCTATTGACTACTTAGCCAAGCCGTACTGCACCCGCTAGCTCAACAACGAGTGCTGGCTTTAACACCATATCCAGCAATCCTTCTCCTCAGTCAAGCGACTACTTTTATGCATGTCTAGGGGCCAAAAGAAACTCTCAGTCAGAACCTCCAGCCATCACTTCTGGCTACAATAAGCACATTATTAAATGCTGTTTAAAATAGTGTGCCAGGCTATTGCAATAAAACAACAAATTGTCTAATCAGGAAAGCACAGTAACATCAACACACAACCCATACTTTATACAGTTAACAGAGCATTTGTGTGAGATCTCATGATCAGGTGAAGCACCAGCTTACCAATATACACAGGCACAATAAAACCAGACAACTCTGGATTGTTACCAACTGCTCAAGTTCCATCATATTTCAACTGTTTACAGTAAGAAATAGGCAAGTTTTGTTTTACATATCTGAAAGTGTTCTTCCAGGATCTTCCTACAGTTTGAGACCTACCGGAGCCCACTACTTATAAACTGCATGTACCTCCTGAGCAATTTCCCCCCCCTTAATTTTTACCTCAGACTAACCATGCTTATATCTATATCTAAACACATGCTTCACAGAAAGATTTTCTGTAATGTACATAAAAAAATGCATGCTGAAAAATAAAAAAATTATCAAAATAGCATCTTTTATTTCAGCTTACTCAGAAGTCTGCCAGAGTTTAACCTAAAAGTTAGACAATGATATAAGATACAGTTTTATTCTACAACAAACAAACGCATTTTTAGTCAAAGAACCTTCTACTCAAGAATTGATGATATTTCTATGCATCAGTACAATATACAGCAAAAGAATCACACAAGCTTAATTTGCAAGAGAGTTTTCTTTAATTTTAGGATAATTTTTAACAACCTGCTACAGCAGAGATAATACTTATCCTTTAAATAAGAAAAATAAATTTCACACTTACATAGATTTATTTAGAAAAAAAGCTCTCCACTTAGCAGTGCTCTTAGTTGCATAATCTGCTATCTTTGCCACTTCTTGCTTGAAGTGACAGAGAAAACTTAATACAAGTAATACTTTATGCTGAAACATGGAATTAAGATGTAAAAGTGAGAAACGACAAGGTTCCCATGAGAAATGAAAATGTAAAGTATGTGTTAAACAACCCTGGGGAAAGAAAGGAGGCGGGGGGGAAGAGAGAGACCCAGAATGGATGCTGACTTTTAAGAGAGCGGTGTTGGATTCTAATTAAAGCAAGGTCCAGAAAATCTGTTACTATTCTTTATATTTCTACTCACCAGTCCAAGGAAAAACAGGTTTCCACATTTATGGGTGTTTGGGGTTGGTTGGGTTTTTTTTTTCTTTTTTTCTTTGGTGGCGTGGGGGAGACGTTTTAGGGGTGGGTTGGTTGGTTTTTTAGGTTTTAAGGTACAACATAATTAGCATGTTTCAAGTATAAGATACAACTAACTAGACACAGACACCACAAATACATATTACATATACATTCTCACCCACACATATGCATTTAAAGCACACAATTTAAAATCTAGAGTATTACTGTGGAACAGCATCACTGGCCCATCTGAAGCGACTCTGCTCCCACAGACAAGGCTCAGGTTTTTCTATTGCTTTCTTTTATTATGAAACACCCACAACTGAGCCAGATGGGTTTAAAAAAAAAAAAAACAACCAACAACAACAACAAAAAAAACCCAACCAAACAAAAAAAAAACCAACAACAACAAAAAAAAAACCACACACCAGCCTGGAAGGGGGCATCCCATACCGAAGACACAGACAGACCAGAAACTCGACAGAAAGGCTACAGTAATGAAACAAAGACATAAAAGGAGTAATTCTCCAAGCATCAAGCAGAAATCCAAAGCACTAACTTTTGCTTTGCTCAGCTCATTTTCAGGTCTTTTATACACAGATCCTGAAACAGTAGAGTTGCACTGCTTCAGATACAGGTCTAACTAACAACCCTGGCAAACTGACTGTAATGTGAACCATCTTCTCCTGTCCTGGGGTCACTGCACAAGTTCTAAGAAACACTTATTTAGGTATTTTATTAGGCCACCTCACAATTTATGTCCCTGGTACGTCATCCTTTCTTAGTAGCTGCACTGTAAAAGCTGCATTTGCTCGATGTCCTCTATACAATGTATTACCCTGTGACATTTTATCTGACCACTCTACAGAGAAGACAGTACTGAAATACACTTATTCTCCACAGGGACAGTCTTATTTTTTCCAGGAATGCAGCCAAATAAAGATGGTTCTTCCACAGACTTTTTTCTTTGTTAAACATGCTGAACTTTCATACAGCTGAGTGCTATGATCTTCATTTTTTAAACAAACTTAATCCATAGTTTATTTAAAGAATATTATTGAACTGTTTCAAATCATGCTAGCAAGTGGATTTATCAGCTTTCAAGAAATGAGCCATAAATCAATCTTGTTTGTCAACAACATAAATCCAACTATCAACTTCCTCCAGAGGAACAAAGCCAACTTTCTGCTCCATCTTCTACAACACAGATCAAAACCTTTGGTTTAAAGTTTGGTCCAAACTTTAAACTCTAAAACGGACACATTTCAGTCACTCCCCAAAACACTGGGGGGTGGGGGGGCAGTGGGGGGCACACACAACCCAACCCACAACCAACCAACCCTATCTTGATTTTAAATGAAGAAAACCTAAGATTTTTTTCTTCCAGCATTCCTCCTTCCATCTGCATACTCCAGGAGCCCATGAACAAGCAGACTCGCTAACGATAAGGTGAGACACTACCACGCTCCTCTTATCCACTGTGACTCAGGATGAGTCTACATTATACATTTCTGCTGCAAATGCACTCGTCAGGTGTACAATGTGTTGGCTGATACATCGCAGCAAGAATTTTGAGTATAATCTCAGTTTATGGCAGAAAGTGTGTTTTTGACAGTGAAGCTTATTTAGAAAGGGAAGAAGATGGTCACAGGATGAACAAAGAAAGTTTAAACCACACTGCAATGAGCTGTATTCGCTAAAGGCTAATTTTGCCAATAAATTTCTTCTGGTACAGATCTGCTTTAGCACACATTGTCTGTAAGGCTCATCATCATTTCCAAAAAAATCCCCTCTAAAATATCCTGCCTTGAAATAGTAAAGAGATTACAAACAAAACTTTTCCCCAAGATGAAGTATAAAAATAATTTCTTACAGCAATTTGCAATTGTTAAGCTGAGTCAGCTGCAACGGTTTTAGTAAGCAATCGAAAACTCTCTCCTACAAGTCTTATTAGATGTCATGGATTCTGAGGTAATGATTTCCTGACAAACACCACCAAGTTATGTACGTTATATTTGGGGGGAGAGGAGGATGATTTGGGGTTTGTTTTTTTACTCTGGCCCCTTCCCCAGAAATAGCACAGATGTTCCTTTAAAGCCACTGTGCTTCCTTAACAGCAATGCTACTTCAAACTTCTCAAGCAAGAATGCAAAATGAACAATATATCAAATTATAACTCTCTGCTGTAAATTAATATGGCCCCTTTGAGCTCCTGTTAGTAGTTATTAAAATCTGTCTTAGGATTATTTTAATTTTTAAAAGTGTGTGAACAAACATTTTGTAATTAACATATAACTAGTAATGCTTACCAGAAGTCTAAAATCATGATTTTAAAAATCTTCCTTGTGCTCACTCAGCATAAAGCTTCATTCAAAATGTTGTTAGTGAAAACTTGTTTGTTCACAATTTATTTTTTTAAATACAACAGGTCTTCACAGTCTAGACTTAGATGCTAAGCTATAATTGCAGGGACTGAAAATGCAGATAAACAGAAGCATGCCCAAAGCCACATCACCAGAGCTTATTCACGCAGACCAGAAATTACTACCTCAGTTTAAATACTTAGTTCTAACTTATTAAACAAACGCTGCATGCAAGTATCTGAAGCATACATTGATAATTTACAGAAACTTGCATAAAATTGACTAATTCTTGTCACCCTTATCACTGCAGCACTGAGGTACGTGTTAAGGGACAGGCCAAATCATTCTCTTGAATGTTACCTTTAAATTGTCAACAGACTATCATTTAACATACCATATTCACATGCCTCACCAGAACAAGTCCAAAACTGAAGACACAAAGTGAAAAAGCCAATGAACTTAATGTTTTGACAAACTCTGCAGTGTTTCAAGATGCTACTAGCTTATTCACAGGAAAGTTGGCAGAAGGGAAAGTACAGCCCTCAACTGATCCAGTCCACGATCTTGTTTTCTAGCCCAAGCACTGAACAAAGGATGTAGGGATGAAAGGCTATTTTCAAACTTGCCTATAGCTAAAAGAATCTACAGCTTTAAGATACCTGATTCTGTAAGAAAAATGTTTGTCCTGCACAAATCAATTCTGTGCACTCTAGTTTGATTTCTAGCAAGCCAAATCTCTCCCATCTCCTTCCACAAAGAGAAAACTAGGTAAAACACCTGAAAATTTAAAGAAAATATATTAGTGAATATGTTCCTCTGAGTTCCTGGCAACCTCTGGCAGTAGGGTGAGGACAGGCCATCAATGGCAGTAACATCTAAAACCAGCACAGCAAGATTTACAAGAGAGGTCACCTCTCCAAGCCTTCACTCTGTTTTAAATATGTGGGTTTCTATTTACTTTCTGGTTACCTTCCTTCACCTCCTCCTTCAGATGAGGCAAAAAGAGAGAAGGAGAAAGAAATTAACATTTTGAGCTGTGCAATAAAATGACACCTTTACAATTTTAGCATCTAGCCACATGGAAATATCCTAGCATTGGACTGGAAACAAGCATCACATGAACCATACATGAGAAATCTCCAACAAACCTTGCCAAGTTTTGTGAAAGAACCTTTCAAAAAGAACAGTCAATGAGATTAAAACAAAACAAACCCAAAAATCCTGGAGTTAATATTCAACTCTATTACAGGAAGTGAATAGTGTCTGATCTTGTTCCCAGAAGCCACAAAGATCTTCATAGGATCAAGAGCCAAACCCCAAACACCTTATACTTCAGAAGCAGAGGGAGTTATAGTAGTTCTGGGGCAGAAGATGGCAAAGGACATTTCAGATACCATGCTAGCCTCTTGCAGGATGAAGTGCTGCTTTGCATGCTGTCGGGTTTTGAATCATGCAGTAATATCCTGGCCTAGGCAATCTTCTCTGATTTGTAGTCTCCCATGCCTGAGATTCAGGTCACCCAACAGCCATTATGCTAGGATCATCCAAGCTACTAGCGACACAGGTGCTGCATTTTAGATCTTCCAAGAGTTACATGCAGCTGAAGAGCCAAGGCAGGCCACTCCTGACGCAGTGTCATCAGGACAACCTGTGCAATACTACTACAATCTTTTGTGTTAGCTTCATTATCTCTAAGTCACAAAAAAATACCTTTTGGTTTGTGTAATATCCTAGCTGTTGCCAGAATTTAGTGATGTTTTGCAACCAACAATATCTTCTGATCAACAGAGCCTCCTTAAGTGAAAAAAGATTAAATACACTTTATAAATCTATATGCCAACACTACAGCAGTCTGCAGATTTCATTATCAGCTTAACACTTGCACATAAGTCACTTATAAAACCTCAATATTAACTCCTTACTGCACAGGCCAGGCTATACAGCAAACGATTAGCTGAGTGCACTAATCTGCTGCCTGCGAAATACGTTAGTATCAGCACAGAAGCAGCAGAAAGATTTTCAGCCAGAAGCAATCTGCTCAAGGGAAAGGTGCCATCAAGCAAGAGAAGCTATGAAGCAAAGCCTTCAGGTATTTGCATTATTTTGGGAATTTACATCTAAGGTGCTATTTTATATAATACTAACTTGCATGCAAACAAAAAACCCTTCACTGAACGGGTGAATTTACAAAGAAATTCTGATTTTTTTCATTTTTAAAATTTTTTTCCCCAAATAAAAAATACTGTAACTGTTATTAGAACTGTCCGTTTTCCTTTCCTTATATTGTTGTATAACATCTACCACTCAGCAACAAATACTACCAGTTCCCATGAACCTTTTGTTACGATGTGCAGATGTAAGGCCTGTACTACAATTGCTTTTGTGTGTGACATGCTCAGATGCAAGTTTCCAACTTTCAAGGAAACAAAAGAAGTAGGTCCATAAAGAAATAAAGTATATGTATTCCCTGCAAAGGTTTTGCATGAAAAAAATAAAAGTCTGGTGGGGGAGGGGTATGCATTAAAACTGAAGATCTTCCCCAATATGCAAAGTACTTCATCCAGAAATCAACTTCAGCTGTCATAAAAAGTGTTGTAGTTCTTTGTACTCTAATTCCATTCATTAACTGAAAACCTTTACAACCTGAAAGCTTTACAAGAGTTTAACAATTAAGGTAAATCTATAGTCACTTGATTTAAAACATGTCCTGAAAAGTAAGCAATTAGTCAGCATTTCTAGGAGGCACTTAAAATTCCTTTTGTGGTGAACAATACATCTAGAAGTGAGAAAAGCCAGTTCATTTTGAGAGTGCTTCTTATGAAGAAAGCTGATCAAGTTGTAATTTTCGGGGAACTGTAATGATGATAATGAAGTCTTTTCCCTGAGGACAAAATGGCTGTACAAATTAAAAAAAATAACAAGAAAACAGCAGTGCAAATATACAATACTGCATTTTCAAGCAGTACTTGCTCAAGAATCAGAATAGATATGCCATTTTTTTTCATCTTGAGTGCTGAAGCAGAAAAACCTCTTTTCCACTTGCTCAACTTCCATGTGAGCAGTTCTTAAATCTGGTGCTCTCCTGCACTTGGTGGTCTAACACCTGGTCTTCCCCTGGCAAAAAGTCAACATTAAAGTGTTAGGAGTATGTGTTATTCCCAGCTGCTGATCTTATTAAGAGGGTCTCATGTTTAACGCACGTCAGGAATAAACAGTTTCAGAAAGGATGACTAGGACCAAGAAGCCTTCCTGAAACTGCCCTGACACCCCTGGGCTCACTTCAAAAGAAAGCTGAACAAGCACCCCACTCTTCCTCTTCATCTGAGGTCCCTTCTCCTCCCTCCTGGTACACACACAATATTTTACTGAGTATCAAGACAACTAAAATAGAAAAAAGTAAAATAAGTTGTAGTATATGAACATGAGAAATGAGAAGCTCAAACCTCAAAATGTACGTAGGAGATGGCCAGTAAGAGGAGTCTAGACATTTTAGATTCTGATGGCTTCCTAGACAAAAATACCAGAGTAAAAATTAGACCTGGCTGCTGTGTCTCAGTTACCAACTGAGAAATATTTTCCATTAGTACATGTATTGCATTTCTCTTTATTGATAACAGACATGGGAACCAAGTCTAACTTCTACTCCAGTATTTCAGTTATACATATAACCTCACACACAATTAACAGATGGTTTTGGCAGTGGTAGCAAAGGCTACCCAAACCAGTTGTTCTTTAATCGCCGCTACTGTTGCTGTAACATGCTCTGAAAGAGTCCAATCATATTCCTCCAAACCATCACAACAGCACTGAGCGGTGACCTTCAGAGAATAACTGCTGAGTATCCTACAACAGACAGGTTGCTAAAAAGACCAGAGTGCTGGCGAAACATTTCATTTTTTCTACATGGGACACTACCAAGAAAATGCATTATTCATGACTATATATTTGTGCTAGCTTATAGTGTTCTTAATATTTTGTTTCAAAGCAGGCATTCTCATGTTTTCAGGAAGATAGATACTTATAATAAATGTGTACACACAAGCACGGAACAGACAAGTAGTTTGGTACTTAAATCAACTTGATCATGAAATACTTGATGTATCCTACTTTAGATCAACTATATTTCACAAATAAACTTTAATGAAAAATTGAACTTGTGGGTAATGATGACAGTGTAAATTTTGCTGCTAAATCATTTCTTTTCATGAATTGCAAGAGTTTATAAAACTGTATCTGGAATAACCATTAACTTAGCATAATAGGAGATGGATTAGACTGCAGGAAAATGAGAGGGGTTTTGCTTTTCCAAGTTTCAGATTTTATTAACTGTTCTTAGATCCTTTTATGGCTTATTCCTACCACTGTCTGCCAGGCAACAGTGTGAAACCAAAAGACGTTTACAGGGCTAAAAAAATGTAAAGATTACTGAAAAGAGCATGCATACAAGAACAGTTTGGGGATTTTTTTTAAAAATTTTTTTTTTTAATATCCCCGTGCTGATGCTACCCTTCCACCTACATTTCAAGCTTTGGAGGAAGTTCTGAAATGTAACCAGATTTATTAAAAGCTGAGAGGTCTTCTATCATAAAACTGCATAAGAGAACTGCAATTTTTGCAACTGCAATATGGTAAGACAGAAACTGGATATATTACTGTATTACCTTCCTAAAACATACCCTTCATATAACAACTTAGAAAGTGACCTCTACAAAGATTTAGAAGAAAAAAAATATTTTGTCCTTCAATTACAGTTGTTGGAGGGTTTTTTTGTTTTGGTCGGAGTTTTTTGTTTGTTTTGGGGAAGGGAGGGTTGGTGTTTGGGTTTTTTCAGTTGTTTTGTTTTAAATCTAGGCATATTGAAGTGTTTACTCCTACTGCTTTAACAGATCATCAGTATGGAAAAAGTTACGAGTTCACTTTACCTTTGATCTATTTCATTTTTCTTCTTGTAGTTTCCTCTTCATGTAAAGTATTATGAAAGAGTGCAAGAGTATGCAATTGTCTAGTTTTGATCACTGAGCATATTACTGTGCCTATTTGGAAAATACAAATACTCTTCTAAAAAAGACCAACTGGCTTGACAACAGTGCATTATTCCTAACTAACAAGAATCTCTGTCTCTCTGGCTACAAGCCAAATCAAAACCACTTTGATTGTGTTTTTCCTCCCTTTTCTCTCTCAGTTTTGGGATGGTGGGTAGAATGCGCATGAGCATTACATCTTTTCTTGCATTCTTAAATGGTTTTAGAATCTAATAAAATGAAACTAACGCTATCATTGGCTCCAATTTATAAGTTGTAAAGAGGAAAAGCATAAATCCATCCTTCTGTTATTTCCAAAGCTGGAAATATAAGTAATGCAAAAGAATCTTCTTTCCTGTTTATATATTGTCAAAGGCCTATTGAAACTGTGTAAGGAAATAGTCAAGTTCTGGTATTTCTATGAAGTTCAGGAAAGAAGCCATCTTTTACAAAAAGACTTGCTTCTTTTGGATGAAAAGACCCAAACATGCAAGTTCAACAAATTATAACGTAAAGAAGCTGCAAGCAGCTAAAACAGCCCTCATCTTTCCAAAGAAACAATGCATTGATTTCTCCCACCAAAAAGTTGACTAAAAAAATATGTGAAATGGCAGTACAATAGATTATTTTTCTTGCTTGTTCAGGAAAAAAGAGATAGTATAAATAAGATCTATACTACAGATAAAAAAAAACTATCAAAAGATTACACAGCATTAAGGATATTCCATTAGTATTCCACTTCAGGAGACCAGTCTCTTTATCACAGATGGCTACCTATGGGGTAACCTCAAGCTAGCCATTTACATAACATCACCAAAACCACCACTGAATTTAGCATTTCTGGAAACACAGCTTTGTCCCAAGAACAGAACAAAAAGATTATACTGTAAGTCACATCTCGGGACTGAAATGAGAGCTGAGAAGAACTAGAATGGGCTAAGCCAAAATACAGGACTTTTTAAAACAAAAGTTCCCTGAAGGGTGGGGAGAGGAACCCTTCTGTAAATTTTCTGGTTAAGTGCTAAAACATGTCTCAAATTGTTAAGAATACAGTGTATTGATTTCTCTCATTTCTTCTGCTGTTTCAGTAAAGCATAAATACCAACAATGAACAAAGCTCCAAAAAACTCTGCTACTTGACACTGCAAAGATGCACAAGCCTGTCCACAGGCAGCTGATGGCCTTTCACGCAGATTGTATTGGATTTTACATTAGAACTTCTCAACTTCTGTTCATCTTCTGCACTACTGCCAAAATAAGTTTCTAGTACTTTTTTTAAATGTCTGATGATTCCTAGTCATTCACAAACCAATATGAATGCAATTTCAGAAGTGCAAATTGTTTTCAAATCACACTAATAGAAAGAGAAGCAAGTAATGCAAGATGGCTTAGGATAACTTCGGTAATAGTACCATCGCTTATTTAAAAGCATTCAACAAACAAGTAGTAGCAGAAATGTTAGTATTTGTAATTATTTTGTTTTAACAAACACTTACCCTCTTGCAGGATCTAAGGCAATTGCTCTGGGTTGATCCAATTCTTGCCAAAACAAAACTTTTCTTAGTGATCCATCTAAATTAGAAACTTCAATCCGATTTGTTTCAGAATCTGTCCAGTATAATTTCTCTCCCAGCCAGTCACATGCCAGCCCATCAGGTGACAGAAGTCCAGAAATGACCACATTTTGTACACTCCCCGATTTATTGAATTCTGTTCGTTTAATGGCTTCTTCACTTACATCACTCCAGTATATCAACCCCTTTACAAACACGAAGTCCACTGCTGCTGCGTCCTCTAAGCCACCCACAATCACCGTGGCGTTCTCCTTCCCGTTTGCAGCATCCACCAGTCGCAGATCACGTCGGTTCGCGTACAGCAACAGTGGGGCAGCTTTAAATGGGAGAAATAAGGGATGGGGGGGACAGATGCATTAACACCACTCATATTAAGTATAACTTGCACTATGATGGTGCATCAGGCCATAACTACTAATTTAAGAAATTTTTAAAAAATAAAAGTGGGAGGACATTTTGAAGTTTGACTAAAAAGTAGCGACTCAAAGCCTTTCAACAGTGCTACAACTCAAGGTGGTAACTTCATAATGGGCAGCTCATTATTCTGGGCTGTGCATTATTAAAATAAGATTAAAGAAGAAGGGAGAGAACAAAGAAAAACAGAGGTCTGAAGTGCCCAAATGACACTTCTGTTCTGTACAGAAGGATGCTTAAATAAAAATCTAAAAGACAAGGGTAAAGCAGTTTTCTAAGCACTCCGTGCTGGCCCACCTGAGCAAAGATTCTTTTTTTTTTTTTTTTTTTTTAAACTAGAATTTAGTAATATACACCCCACTTCTATAAAAGCATAATTCATGTCAAGCTATCAAAGCCATCTGTGTGTTGATACTCTCCAAAATTATGTATCTCGGACATTTTACATATAATACATACAAATACAAAATTAATTGCACAGCATGAGATCAATGTTGTTTTAGAGTGTTGACATTGGTATGAGGAGGTAGGGAGAAAAAGTAATCTACAGGAATGAACAACACTGAGTTCTTTCAAACTCAGTTCTACCACTCCTGTTTAGCTGTCTAACACAAAGCCTTTATTTTATATGCTTTATTTGCTTACTCCATCAGTTTGCACAGTCGGTCTGTATATTTTTCATACACAACACCCAACATGACTAATGAAAAGTAGTAACCATGAAAACAGATAGTTTCTTAAATGTAATATGGCTGGTTAATTGTCCTTAATCACAAGTTATATAAAACATTATGAAAATTCCAGCCTCATTCCTACTTCAACAAAAGGTTAAGAAAAATACTACAATTGTATAAAGCAGACAATCCCATTCTTTTAAACCCACTATCAGAAAACATTTCTACCTTTCCCCGTGTTTACTCAGGCACTGTAGCAACAGAGCTGTACAGCAGCATTTAGATACATACCATGATTGGCACACTAAACACTCCTCTACCTGTCACCCCCCACAAATTTAACAAAAATCTTGCAGATTTATTCATGAGCACAGGTGGGCACTTTAAACTTCTCTCAGGATATATGTCCTAACTGAAAGGCTTATACTTAACAGAACCAAAGATGTGCACAGTTGAATAATGTCAAGGGCTACACTGCCAGAACTGTATGCCAAGGGCATACAGTTCCTTGTATGAGAAACTCACACTGAAATTAGAAATACTAACACATACTTCAGAAAATTCAAAAGCTAGTTTCCAAGATCAGACTACTCCCCTCATTACCACAAAACTGTTTATCAAAGACACTGCCACATGCATACTGGGAGAAGCTGAAGGAACTAAGAAGTTTCTTAATCTACCTCCAAATAAACAAGTTCTGCTATTTCTGCTATGTATCTTTGGAAGCTTTTTACTTTCTTTGTCGTGGTTTAGCCCCAGCCGGCAACTAAGCACCACGCAGCCGCTCGCTCACTCCTCCCGCGGTGGGATGGGGGAGAGAATCAGAAGAGCAAAAGCAAGAAAACTCGAGGGTTGAGATAAAAACAGTTTAATAGGTAAAGCAAAAGCCACGCATGCAAGCAAAGCAAAGCAAGGAATTCATTCACTACTTCCCATGGGCAGGCAGGTGTTCAGCCATCTCCAGGAAAGAAGGGCTCCATCACGCCTAACGGTTACTTGGGAAGACAAACACCGTCACTCCAAATGTCTCCCCCCCTTCTTCTTCCCCAGCTTTATATACTGAGCATGACGTCATGTGGTATGGAATAGCCCTTTGGTCAGTTTGGATCAACTATCCTGGCTGTGTCCCCTCCCAGCTTCTTCTGCACCTGGCAGAGCACGGGAAGCTGAAAAGTCCTTGACTAGTACAGCAACAACTAAAACATCTCTGTATTATCAACACTGTTTTCAGCACAAATCCAAAACATAGCCCCATACCAGCCACTATAAAGAAAATTAACTCTATCTCAGCTGAAACCAGGACATTCTTCCCTTTTTTTTTTAAACCTAAATTGTTTAGACTGTCATCCTAATTTTAGAAACACTGACTATAAATTGATTTATGACAATCTTCAGATAGAAAGTTACCGAAATGGGGGGAGGGGGGAAGCTTTATTGTTTTTTAATAATGCTAAATTTGTATTCCCCTCCTCCAGAAAGCAAGTCATTATTGTGCAGCAAAACATTCAGTTTCGAGATCATATTTCCAGGGAGAAGGGGTAGACTTCTTTAAATTAGAAAGCAGAATCCTTATATTAAGTAGGTTTATTACCTTACTTTGCTATCTCCTTCCCTTCCTTGCATAATTTCCCACCCCCTAAAGATTTAAAATTAATTACAGTAGAGTTTCTTGAAGTGGAGGTTGCTTATGATGACTGCATTTTTCAGAAAAAAGTATTCAATAAACTGAAAGTGATAAAAAATAGAGATGCAATAAAACCCTCTACTTTTTAAAGCCTGCATACAATTGTAACCTGAAAAAATCTAGTTAATAGCCAGCTCAATGTCATCTAGTGCACCACAGGAAACTGTGCAGCCAATTGGCAGAGCTCTGTCTAATAAGACAGCATGCCCAGCATTTGAAAAAAGGTAAATCCATGCACAAATGAGTACAGGTTCCATTATTATGTGCAACACGGAGCGAGTACCCATGCACACAGCATGCACTGAATTGGAACACCAGGCATGTGAAGTGTAATCACCGAGGCCTGAAGGCACTGCTGAGCCTAACACAACTCCACTGCATAGGTTATTCACTCCTTGCTGGAGCTCAGATCTGGCTGAGGAAGGACTGGAGAAAATGTCCTTTTCATGAACGATACAAGTTATTTGAATGACGGCTCGGAAGAAACACAGCTACGCTTAGGATGTGTAGTTTCATGCAGATTGATTCAAAGCCGCCACTTGTAACGCATTCTGCAGGGCTGGCAGACGAGGATATTAAGCTTTCCAATTTGTTGCGACATTCAGGAATGAAGCATGCATCACCAAAATAATAAAAACCAGGTTTGCTCCCCCACCCCCTTCAACCCTTCCCAGAAAACATGAAGGCTTCAATATCATATAAAGCCCAATTACTGAAGTTGGCAGCATTAGTACCTAGTATCATCTTTGCCATTTACTTGACTCAAACAGCAATGCTAAAAGGAAAATTGTGGCAGAAGATCCCATCCTGCCCCACATAACTCACTTTAAAAGAAGCACAGGACACTGAAAAGACAGCTTTCTTGAATAATGCAGTTATGAACTGTACTAATAGCCTAAGGGAAGAAGTCCAAGAGAAACTCCTTTCAAAGCTAGGTAACTATTTCGCAGTTTAAGTTATAATGGGGCAGAGAGATACAACTCTGATTATTTTTTTTTAAGTAGTCAAAGCTGAACTCCTTATATATGTTTCTATTTCCCTTTCTATAGACATCATAAAAATACATATTTTAACTGCAACAAACTATAATACATTGAAGAGAAGTACACATTTTTAAAAGTAAAAGAAAACACACCCATCTTGGAAATCAACAACTGAAACAGCAGTGAATATTACCCTGCCCTCTATCACCTGAGAGATCTATAATGTAGTTTATTCTTCTAATTAAAAAACCTGATACAGAGTAAAAGCTGTGCTTAGTTATAAAATAAGCTTTTTTTGTATCCATCAGCAGGAACAAACATTTCCTTAGAGAACACAAAAGTTACAAAAACTAAGGTTTAACACATTTGAACTGCAACAAAAAAAATTTAAATCGTAAGAAACGCCTCCCAATAGCAGGTCACTGAGCCTAACTGCTTCTTAACTCTGATATTCACATAACACCTTCCCTAAGCTTACCACATTCAATATTAAAATCCAGCCACTGCCTTTTTTGCCCTAGCTTTACAACTAGAATTTTACATCAGCATCCTTCTCCTCACCAGCAAACTTCAGTTCTTGTACCAAACATTTCTCTTGGCTACAGGTCTTGTCTCTCTCCCTAGCATACTGAAAGTTGCTAATCCCCAAGATACTTAAGTCAGGTTTCCCTAACACTTGTTTACTTAAGTCTTTGTACATCTGATTTGTAAGCGTCTGATACTGGCTTAAAAATGCTACAGCCCACAGGATGCAAAGTGATGAAGCAACATAAAAAGATCACTTTACCAGCTAAAAATGTTCTTCAATTTTTTTGGTGTTTAAGTGGCTACTTTAAGCTGCCAGAATTTGTCCCACTTTTCTTTAACTAGTCCAGAGGCCTTTTCCACAAGGTCCCACTTGCTCCCTTTCCACTTTCAATGATCCATGACACCTCTGGGTGCCACGAGGTCAGCGTTACCTTCAACATGCTCATTCTCTTTCACTGACGTAGAATTTAGCCTGGTTAAAGCACTTAGCACTGTCTCATTTTACCCAAACCCTTTTTTCTCATTCCCAACTGCCAGCAATGCTGTTCTACCCCCTCACTTAGTTAAGGGCCCCTCCCCAAGCTGATTCAAATCATTACGTCAGTGAAAGGTTTGACTGGGTTCGCAAGTTGAATCAACTCAAGAAGTGGTCCAGCAAACTCCAAAACTAACATAAGGCAAGCAGCAGGGAGTTGGAAGGGGGAGCAGCTCTCCCCCCCTTTCACTGGCAGCCTGCCAGATCTGCTCAAGATGTGACTGCAGCCACATCCTTTCTCCCCAGCTCCACTTCCAGCTGTCGGTTCCCGACCTCTCTTTTGCGTTGGCACTAGCACTTGTCCCATAACACAGCGAGACAATGCAGGGAGCTAAGCCAGCAGAAGGCTACCATGCTCTCCCAATACCTGCCAAAAAAAGTAGTTTTAAGCCAGCCATCATCCAGAACCAGTTCAGAACAACATCAGATAAACCTAAGTCCTAGCACACCAAGGAACGGGAAGACTGCATCAGCTTTGACAAGTCTGTTGAACCAGTTGCTTGTGAACCTCCAGTTTAGGAACAGGACCTGCCAGACTAGAGGTAGCCACCATAAATTGTGGCAACCTGCCCCAGAATCCCACTGTGGCCCAGCCAGTAATACTGGGCAACCGTTCACATTGTGGAAAGAAATATCCATGCAAGAGTCCACTGGTAAGAAACCTATGGATTGTTACATTGGCAGATGATGTCATTGAGCTGGGAAGAGAAAACTCCCCGTCTTCTAAAAGTCTTGTTGAAGAACACTGAGCATCTAAAGGTGAACTGATACTGCCAAGCACACTGCCACAAGGATGGCAAACATGAGGACTGGAAAAGAGGAGATGCAGTGATGAGATGTGCCAAGCAAATACACACTGTCCTGGATGAGCCACAGTAAGCATTAAGGAATGACACGCACCCATGTTCAGCCCACAAGAGGAGGAAAAACAGATACTGGGGTCAGTTCTTTATCAATGATCTGGACAAGGGGATGGAGTGCACCCTCAGTAACTTTGCAGTTGACACCAAGCTGGGCAGGAGTGTTGATCTGCTTGAGGGTAGGAAGGCTCTGCAGAGGGAGCTGGACAGGCTGGATCGATGGGCCGAGGCCAGTTGTATGAGGTTCAACAAGGCTAAGTGCAAGGTCCTGCACTTGGGCCACAACAATCCCATGCAACACTACAGGCTTGGGGAAGAGTGGCTGGAAAGCTGCCTGGTGGAGTTGGTCGACAGCCAGCTGAATGGTTGGTCGACAGCCAGCAGTGTGCCTAGGTGGCCAAGAAGGCCAGTGGCATCCTGGCTTGTATCAGATATAGCGTGGCCAGCAGGACTAGGGAAGGGATTGTCCCTCTGTACTCAGCACTGGTGAGGCCGCACCTTGACTACTGTGTTCAGTTTTGGGCCCCTCACTACAAGAGAGACATTGAGGTGCTGGAGCATGTCCGGAGAAGGGCAACGAAGCTGGTGAAGGGTCTGGAGCACCAGTCTTATGAGGAGCAGCTGAGGGAACTGGGGTTGTTTAGCCTGGAGAAAAGGAGGTTGAGGGGAGACCTTATCGCTCTCTACAACTACCTGAAAGGAGGTTGTAGCGAGGTGGATGTCAGTCTCTTCTCCCAAGTAACAAGTGATAGGACAAGAGGAAATGGCTTCAAGTTGCACCAGGGGAGGTTTAGATTGGATATTAGGAAAAATTTCTTCACTGAAAGGGTTGTCAAGCATTGGAACAGGCTGCCCAGGGAAGTGGTTGAATCACCATCCCTAGAGGTATTTGAAAGATGTGTAGATGTGGTGCTTAGGGACATGGTTTAGTGGTGGACTTGGCGGTACTAGGTTAATGGTTGGACTCAATGATCTTAAAGGTCTTTTCCAACCTAATCGATTCTATGATTCTATGAAATGGGCAGAGATAACCAGCAAAGAGCATTAATTGCAACCTCCTCAAAACCATTCTATGCACAAAACTCCTTGTATATAATACAATCCTCCCTGCTCCCAAGATGTCCCACAGAGAGCCAACACAAGAATGTAAGAAAAACTCTTCTTGATGGACACAAGGGTCACGGTACAGTCAGTTGTGAGGACTCTCCCTTCACTCCCCAGGTTTCAGATTTCTTCACCACTGCTTATGCTTATAAGAAATTATGTATATTTGTATTTTTCATTGCGTGGTTTGGAGGAGCAAGAAGAAAAAGATTTGTCAACAGTTTTGACTTTTGGTTCCTACCCCTCATGCGGGAGCAGAGGTAGAGCTGCAATAAGAACTCGAGACTTCATCAGCCTTTGGAAAAATGTAAACGAATGCCATGTTTGTAGTGAATTTGTGTTGTCATGGACAGTGGAGGTAGCATTGGGAATAAAAGCCTGGGAGACTTGTATCAAATCAGAAGAGAGGCAAGTTGCAAATGAAAATAAACTTCTCCAAAAAGCAGGGACCCAGCCTCAATAAACTTATACAGAGTTGGTTTATATTTAAAAAAACAAACAAACAAACAAACAAAACCACCACCGGGAAATACGTAAGAGTTTCAGCATAGCAAGCACCAGGCCAGGATTTTGCACTAAGTGCTCCATCACAGCACCTCTCCTGATTTATTCTACACAATCGTTTTTACACAAACTAATGAACTGACATACCAGTAGTCCCCATTCCACCTTCACTGTGAATGGAGAACTCTTCTCTCTGAACCTCCTTGTTCTCACAAACATACCTGCAGGACACAGCAGGCAACGAGGACTTTAGTAAACAAGCATAAGGCAGCCCAAGCTTGTCAAAGAGGACCTTTTCTCCTCTTTTCAGCTAACCTAAAGCGTATTCCACATGCTAAAGCCACCCAAGGGCTGTTCAGATGGTAACTCAAAAGGTCATAGGAACGGTCAGGCTTGACAGTGAATAAGATGAGTAAAAACATAAGTGCAAAAGCAAAGACACCAAGCAGCACCAACGGCACTGGGATTCTGCGTCAAGCCTCTACAGTTAGTTTTGCAGTCCTTTGGCCAGATAGGAGCTGTGGAGACCAAGACATCCTGCAAGACTAGCTGGTACAAGGGCAGTAAGTCATCCTTTAGCCTGCTGAATAACAGGAAAAAAATTCTCTTAAAGAGCTAGATGGATGGAGGCAAGAGAACAAGAGGGGGGAAAAAATGGAGTACAGGGAAAAATAGAAATACCAGATCCAGGCATAAAAAGTCAGACCTGGCAGAGTATAGCAAAAAACACACAACTGAATGTGTATTTGTCATGACTGAATACACCAAATACTCCAGCATATCACAGGCAAATAACTTTCTGAATGGCAGGCATTGCCCATCAAATCATCCTGTTGGCAACAGAGCCATAGAGCCAGCAGTTGATGTTTTCCAAATTATCACAGCAAGTCTCTTCTCAGCATTAGGTAGCACACTCACACTGATCCACTGTCTCAGCAAGGGAAAGGTGACTCGGCTCATCTTTCTGTAACATTGACTCTCCTACTCTGAAGTTCTTTCCATTGCACTCTCATGGGGATAAACCACACTGACTGGCAGCTGACATCTTTATAACTTAACATGCTGAATCTACCTTGCTGACAACAGCCTAGGATGAGCAGAGAGCTATGCTCCCTGGTCAGGCATCTGCTTGCAGCTGCACTGCCATATAACACTACCACCTTCTTCCATTACCCTGCTGCTTACAAGAGGGAGCCACAAAGTGGCAAGCACCTGTCAGCAGCACAGTACACTTTCCTAGGCCACCAGCAGACTCTGAAAAGCAGGAAGGCTCAAAGGGATGTGTGACCAAGTAGCACCATGATCTATACTAACATCTGCAGGACTTCAACATTACACTTCCCATTTCCTCAGGTGTCCTCATAACCTTCATTCAACACTCTCTCAATTTCTCAAACAGTTGTCAGAATAACACAGCACTGCAGGTGAAGTCATACCAGTTCCACGCGCCTTGGCAATACTTCCCTAGTTCTACTGGAAACATCCATGCTTAAATTGATACAATCTGTTTAATGAAAAAGTTAGTATGCATGTAGACTGCTGCAAAGCAACTTCTGTCTGCAAGGTATGTTTCTGACAGTTCTCCCAAGCACACACCTTCGCTCATGCAGAAAAAGAAATCTTGTTTTGCTATACTGCTCCAATTAAAGTCCCACATCTGAATAGGGATATTTTGCAACCCAAACTTGAAGCCATATGATGACAGATAAGATGACCGGATCACACTGAAACAAAACACTACCCTTCACACCTTCTGGTGTCATCATTTCCTACAGAGCTTCTAACAGTAAGAAAACAAACCGAAAGCCTCTACCATATCCCTCACGAAGCTGTTGAAAGACTGTGCATTGCTTAAGTCCCTCCACTGGATTAGAGCACCAAGACACAACACTGTGATGCTGTGACAGAGAGAGCCCATTTCCCAAAGCCTAAGAAGGCTAAAGGCTGCAAGATACACCTTGTACACCCTGGCAAGCTGAGACGGGAATGCTCCAAAGTTTGTTGCTACTCTGGAGCCATCACAGTTCATGAGCTGCTCCAGCCTGGACAGCATGCATGTTTGGGGGTGCACAGCCAGTCAAGAGTGGCCTGGGAGGGCTTGCCCTCAAGCACCACTTGCCTCCATAGCTGGACAACCCCAGTTATACTGGCAGACAACGCATGGGAATAGTCCCAGCCAAAGGGTTTCACCCAGATTGCTAATAGGTCCATGTGGACCAAAAAAATCCATACCCTGAGCAGCAGCATGCTGGTTTACCTTCAAACTAACAAAGCCTTTTTCAACATTGACAAGAAGTTCATAGGCACTGAGCTACCCTTAGATGACTTTCAGCAATCTACCTGAGCTGGCGTGCCTAGTACTTAAAAAATATTTCTTAAGCCTGTCAGTTTGCCTCACCAGGTAAAAGATAAACCAGCTTTTTAATTTATTTATTCTGTTTTGTGGTTGGGGTTTTTTATTTGTTTGGATTTTCAAAGCACTATCAGGAAGTTGCTGTAAAGCATGAACATAGACTTCAGCACAAAAGACTCCAACTGGAGGACAGAATGACCCATAAAACAGAAAAATGTGCCAGCATTGATGAGTACACCACAAAAGTAAGTGACAGCCCTCAGCTGAGACATAATAGTGGGACTGATTTGAGGTACAGGGTGTGGGGTAGCAGCAGTACTGCCTTGAAGGCTTATCACATTTTCATCCCCACTTCTCTGCAATTCTTCAACATATCAGCTATCCAATGATTTCTTTGTGGCATACTTTCGACCAAGCTTGCTGAATGGCATCTTTGTCCGTTCATCCATCATAACAAATATTAAGAATAAAATAAGCCATACCTCCAACTAGTAAAACAATTTCACAGATTTTGTTTCTCATGTAGGTAAAATACTTTCTTCAAGCAATTTTGCAAAAATATGAAGGATTCACATTGAACCAGAAAATAATTTTGTAAGAAAATTGAAAGAAACTACTCACAGTGCAAGTTTAAAACAACTTTCCATCAGCCAAAGGAAAAAAGTTCTCAAACCAAAGTTACACTTTAAACAGTCAAATTCTTAAGACTATTAAGTTCACTACAGACTAATAAAATAAATAACAATTCCAGTTCAAATGAACAGTTAGGGACTGTTTTTAAAGGATAAGGAAAGATGTGCGCAGACTTCAAGAACTTTGAAAATTATTGCACATCTGATTTTTTTTGGAAACACAGTTGGACCTACGTGATCTATTTTAATTTTTTAGCTCTCAAAAACACTCACATCCCAGCACTATTAGTGTCAAATCTTCAACAGGCTTACATTAGATTAATGACACATGAGAAAAAAAAAGGAACAAAAAACAAAAAAACAGAACAACACACACACACATACATGCAGGGTCCCTTGAAAAAGGTGAACAATCTGGTCCTTTTCATATTGAATATGACTCATTTCTGGTAATCCAAAAGAAAAACAAACCAACCCATAAACACAAACCCACCCAACTTGGAATTATTTTACCTACGAATTTTACCATTACCTACAGGGTAAAGACTAACTGTTGAGCCTCAGTTAAGTTTCTGAGTTATTAGAACACCAATGCATTTTCCAAACGGGCATAGTAAGAGTCACTACAAGGTTTACAAATTCCTACTCTTCTATTATTATTAATATTCCTACTCTACTAATCCATGTGTGGACAAGAGGATTCTTGGATTTCCAAAGTGCTAACACTTTAATTAACACTAACACTCTGAGTACAAGGAAGAGTTTTATTCACTGCTTTGACAGAACAATAAAGGAAAAACATCTGAAATGCTATGATACCTGATGTTTGTTACCTTCCACATACTCTTAACTTCCAGAATTCAAGCAAACACATCGGCCACCTTCCAGAAGCCTGAACTCTTTGGCAACGGACAGGGGAGAATGCTTATTACTGAGGAGTTCTGGAGGCATAAGTAGTTTTAAAAAAACAAAACAAAAACCAAAAAAAAACCCAAAAACATATGAACTATGTTTTTCCTCTGGGAACAGATGGGGGGGAGTAAGAGGAAAAATATAAAGGAGAAAATTATGTTTCGGTATCATAGAGAAGGAAAACAAACGATTTCTGATTAAGCAAAATTATATAGCTAGTTGATTAAGATTTTCTGTCTCAAATACGATTACTTTTCAAATCTGACATCAAGAGCTCACACATGGCCCTCATAAACAGAATTAAAACTATAATCCCATTTCTGCCACATTGATTATATCACGAGGGAGTAATTCTATTTAGGTAATATGATCCTGTAATAAGATACTAAAAAAAATCTGTATGAATGTTGCCATTTTCCATGTCTGTTTATATTAAAAACATTTTCTTATTGTTCTCTCTGTATAAATAATGAAGCTCAGAAAGCCTTCCATCTTTTAAACCGACATGCTTCTCTCTCTGAACAGTTTATAGCGTTTTGCAAAGGAAACAAAGTATTACTAACTAAACCATCACTTCTTTTAACCTACACTTTGAATGGTATGTTCTTAAAACTGTATTATAAATCAAATGGGAAAAGGTATTACAGTATTCCCATTCTATTATAGACTGGTAGGTTTGACTGCATTTCAAAACTGGTGGGGAACTGTGACAATTACATTGAAATAGAAAGGTCTGTAGCAAGATAATCACCAGCGGACCAAAAAACCCACCCTATTTTCATAACTGTCTCACATAAGGAAAAGGAGAAATGACGACAAGCTCATTTCTACTTGCAAACACCATCACTGTTCAGACCAAGTTCTGTCCACGTGGAGCAAACATCAAGCCTGTTCACATTGTGAATCTCTTGCCATAAATATTTATAGACTACAAGACTATCTAGAGAGCTTAATGAAGGCTATGTCAGCTTGCCTGCCAAACATATAAATAGGAAAAAGATACTTAATATTTAGGGTGTCAATACTCAGCATTTATGTACAATCCATTAGAGATGCAATGCCTTCCCCTTCCAAGCCTTGGACAATTACCACAAAAGAATGACACAGCTTCTTTGTTTAGAGTGCTGTTATTCTGTAACTCTGCAAGTGGTATACTCTGAAATTACACAAGTGAGGTATAAGTTGAAAAAATAAAGGTTATTATTACAGACTGTATTTCTTTCACCTAACAGCAATTGCCCTCTAGAAGAGCCATCACGACAAAGCGCTTGGCACAGAAGAAGTGGAAGTACTCACCACATGCTCATCCTAAACCTCATGTCCACACACCAACAGTCACCCTTGGTGAGCCATAGCGTTTAGGTTCAAGGGCTCAACTTTTAAGCCAGCAATGCCAACTGCTTTATATGAACATGAACAGACCATCTTTGAAGTCTGCAAGGCAGTTGCATCCCCCCATGTCTTTCTAAGCAACTTATATCACTTACTGGTAAAAGTCCATCTGTGGGAAATTCCTTCCCAATGTAAAATTATGCTTCACTGGCAACAACTGCTTTCAAAGTACAAACGGCCCTCATGTGCCATCAAGGAAGTGGGTGGCAACAAAGAATTTCACCAGTGATGTGCAGTTTACTAACCAAATCTCTCTCAGGTGAGCTGGCTGAAGTGCGAGGGCCCCCCAGCAGGAGAACTGGGAGAGGAGCTGAGCACGCTCCCAGGCACGGCAGAACCACCAGCTCAGCCAGAAGCAGCAGCATGCAACAAAGCTTTAGTAACAACTGCATTTCTGGTGCCACTGAACAATAACACGTACCCCTCCCTATAGTACAAGGAAGTGGACTCTTTTCAAGAAGCCACCAGCAAAGCAACCCAAGTATTTAGCATTTTGTAGGAAAGTAATGGGGTTAAATATGCTGGAGATAAAGAATATAGTGTTTAAGTCTGCAGACTGGCTGCCAGAGATGAATGGTGACAGATCAGAAACTAAGACCTGTTTCTCCCTGTTTTCCTCCCCTACTCCACTCCCTCAGAAGGAAAAAAAAAAATTATCTTTGCTCTACTTGATTTGAACTAAAAAGTAAATCCCATATTACGTGCACTGCAGCAGATATTTTTGAAGCTGGCATTTTTGAGATGCGACATCATCATAAAGGTGGATTACAGATGTCCAAAGGAATCAGATTTCTCCAGCTCCCAAAGACACAGAGTTTGAAAGGTTCCTATGCTCCAGATCCTGACCTATCTTCCCGCAAAAAAAAAAAACCCTCTACCCAGTCTACAGCTTCTAGCCAAATTCCTTACCTAGAACTCAGGGAATGCAGATGTAATCAATTCACTAGGGAAAAAGGAAACATAAATATGGTTAATGCCCCTCGAACCAGTATTGGTGTGAAACATGAACAAAGCTTTTCACCTGAATACCTTTATGTAACTCCCACTGAAGGATACAGAAGCCCATCATCTGCATACACCTCTGACCAGACACACACAGCTTTACCCACATACCTAAAACTTCCCGTTATCTTCAGTGCACCTTGCCAAAAATGCTACTTCACCTTACCTCCAAGACATAGCAAAAAATTCCATCAAACTTTCCAAGTCCTAATTTTTCAGTTTTAAAGAAAAGCTAAAGCAATCTGACAACAAATGAACTATATCACAGAGATGCAATTGCAAAAACTATTAAAGTAATGGTGGATTTTGTAACACCTTAGATCACGCTAATTTTAGACTGTTCTATGGAGAGATGAAAGAGGAAAATGCGTTGGAAATCACGGCAGACAAAGGCGCACTGATTTCTGAGGAATCATACAATGAAAAAACATGACTAGAATACAGTTGATTCAAGCTTGGGTAAAGAAATAGACCATGACAATTACCAAAAAAAAAAATATATATATATTTCCAAGTCTCATTGTCAAAACTTAAGTATTGTACAGTCCTAGGTGAAATGACCCTTTGTCTGAAGGCAAAAACATAGCTCCAGCTGGAAACGCCACACTTCACCTCCAGCCTGAGTGCTTCAGAAGTAAAAAGCCTACTCCTTGTCCCCTTTTCTGACTTCTAGTAGAAAAACACATGCAAACACCTCCAGTCACAGCTTAGCAAGTCTTGAACATTAAGCTCTTCTAAACTACATGCAAACGAGTCCATCTAAAAAGATACAAAACAGCAGATGATCTCTTTATCAAAAGCACGTAACAACAGATTAAAACCAACTAAAACAGTAACAATATTAAAACAATAACAACAGATTAAAACAAACCCTCTTCTGAACACGTAAGAGGGAAGCAGTACTTTTAAAATGCCTGTTACAAAACGGGCATTTTCATTCCTTCACTAATTGACCTTAAGCACAGAGGTCTGCAACATTCAGTATGTCTGCACAAACATCATTTATAAGATTCCTATTCAAACAAGAGTTTTATGCACTGTCTGCCTGATCAGGGTTTAAAACCAAAACAAAACAGCAATTGCGTGCTGACTGGAGTTATTTCTGGAAGAAGAGTAAGCCATGAACACTTGCAGAGGAAGAACTCTCTCTTTATCACTTATTAAAAAGTTGAAACCTCAGTTTCGCAATTATCTGTAGCTCCCTGACAGATGTGATGCCACTGCTATTGCCTCCTTGCAAATGTCAATTATCTAACACGATCCTGATTGGTTTCACAGCTGTCATGAAGAATACAGCAAAGCTGCCATGAAGCAGCTCTAACTCACACCTCCGTACGTACCCTCAGGGAGCGGCTTCAAGAAGCACTGTTGATGGTCAGAGAGGAGGAAGCCCAATCCCTCAAATCAAACCAGGGGCTGAGAGAGGAGAACAGAGACTGGACCGTGATGAGGGTCAGGCAGTTCCAGGAAAGTGACTCCTTTCTTCCATTAGCCAGAGTATGAAAAAAAAAACCAAAACAACCCCAAACCACAGAACCTCCACAGCAAGCTGTCATGACAGTAACCTCCTGCCTCTTAGAAATCCAGATACCTGCCCTGAAAACATCAGTAGGATCTGATCACAGTCCTTGGACGACTCTGAAAGGCATGTGCCTTGCCCTGTGCATCCATTTCTGGCTGGTAATGGCCTGGTACTTCAAGTCCTTATTAGTTTACAGGGCACTGCACTTCCAGGTTTCTAATTTTATTCCTTTCCAGATCGGTAAACAAGTCTACCATAGTTTCCTCAGACTAATGATCACAGTTCAGTTGTTGTAAACCTCTGATCATTTGCTTTTTTTAAGTCAATGAGAACAGGGAGGCTAGTTCTATAAGCAGGGAGGATGCTGCAATCCACAGATATACACTATTACATTTTCTGAGTTTCAGTCTCCAGCACTGTTGGCTTGGCATCCTTCACAGCACTGAATTCACAAACCAAATAGTGAACTTCATAACTTTGCCTCTACTTTCATGTATAAACTTATTCATACTCATGCTGGCACTGCCTCTGCCTCATTAAGGAACTGCTGACACCTCTTCTGAACTCAACACATCTTATTCAAACCGATTCTCATTGCATAGATGTTGTTTATTAGGGAGGATGCATGCATTAAAATTTGATTTTTGTTTCTTCAGAGTTCAGCTGTTCCCGCTGTTTATCTCTATCTAAGGTAACAATTAGCCAGTAGGAAAATTACTATCGTGTCACACGCAGAAGATTATGACTTCAGGTAGGTGATCAAACAGCATGAACCATGAACACAGAAGAAACAAAAATGCTGTTCGGATACAAATGTCCTTGGCAATAGACAAAGATGAGAGACAAGAAAAGAAATGACAGTCTGGATGGTTTAAAACTGAATATTTCTTCAAATTGTCTTATTAAGCATCATCACATATACAAAAATTTGCAAAAGCACATGTCATTATTTTGAGATTAATTTGAAGAAATTAGCGACAGTATTATATGACCTTACGTATGACAGTGATTCTTGCGATTCATTTGAACTAGGTTGAACAGCAAGTTAGAGCCAAACAAATGGTTTATTAAGAACAGGTATGATTGTTACTTAATAAAATGAACTAATTGGGAAACAATTTCTCTATATACTCCAGACTCAACTTAACTTTTGAAAATTGGGGTTTAACCTCCACAATAGGAGTACAAAATGTTACACAGTCCATTTAAATAAGTATAATTGTATCTTCGCAAACAGGATACAATATGGCAAACAGATGCATAGGAAAAAAAAACGGTATGGAAGAAAGGAAAATTTTTGTTTTTCCAGAGTACTGAGCAACTGCAGACTGAGCAGTTACTTCAGCCTAAAACACCTTTACTCTAGCTTTCATCGAAACACACTAGTGTTGATGAATTTTCTCAATCAAAGTGTGGTTGATTAACTGTTAGCACTTAACCTCTTCCCCCATCTAGTATGAAAAAATACAACTAAACAGCACAATGACGGATGCAACCACCACAGGTGATTTCTGCCCAGAAAGACTGAATGCAGAGATAGTTACCGTAGTTAAGTTTACAGCATTAAAAAAAAAAAAAAAAAACAACTTTGGTCTTCTTACCAATTATGCTCTATAAGACAAGAAATTTTGTTGGAGAGGGAAAGTGGAATAAAAATTCTCAGCTACTTTAAGTGACACCCCCTTGTAAGGCACTCGGCTGCTGATTTAAAGCTGTATGAACATCCGTGGCAGTTCACCAGTGAAACACAAACTTCTCTCAAGTCCCAGCGCAGAGCCAGCACAGCTGAGAGTAGCATTCATTCCTCTTCTCGCCAACTCCGCACGCTCACTTCGCTGCGAGGAGCCTTTCAGTGAAACACCAGTTCCCGGACACTTTCCAACCCCCCCCACGCTGAATAGGTGAGGCTCCGCGCTCCCCGCAACACCCGGCAGGATAAAACCCCACTCTCAGGAGGGAAACGAGAGGAGCCTGACGATAGTAACAGCAGTATCAGCCTGACACTGGCGTGGCCGAGCGGCTGCCCCGAGAGCTGCCTGCCGCTCACAGCCAGCTGGGGGGTGCGGAGAGAGATGGGGGGGGCGTGTGCTGGTTTTGGGGGCTTGGGTTTTTTTCTTTTTTCAAAAACAAACTTGAAAACAACAATGGGGCGGCGAGAGAAGCGGCCAACGGCCGCTGGCAGGGCGGGCTGCTCCCAAGCGCGGCTCAGGGCGCCGGGCCGGGCCGCCGGGGAAGTTGGTCGGGAGCCGGGGAGGCCGTGGCGGCGGCTGGGCGAGAGCGCTGCCCCCGCGCCGGGCCCCGCGCCCTGCCGGCAGCCAGGCCTCTCCCCTCCCGCACGCCCAAACATGGCCCCTCGCCACCAACCCTGCAACTTTTCCCCCTGCCCCCCCCGCCGCCGCCCCACTCACCTCTCATCAGGGAACAAAAACTGCAGGCAAGTAGGCTGCGCAGGACGGCCCCCATCTTCCTTCCCTCCTCGCTCTCACCGGCGGGGAGGCGGCGGCGAGGAGCAGCACCTCCGCTGCCAGTTCATGCTTCCAGGCGGGCGGGGGAGGTGGCGGGGAAGGGGGGGGGGGAGGAAGGCGGGGAAGGGCGGCCGCGGAGATTCCCCCCTCACCGGTCCCTAGCAGGCCACTTGCCCCGCCGCGCCGCCGCGGGAGCGGGCGCTGCCCTCCATGCCGGCCGCCGCCGCCTCACCGCAACCGCCACGGCCGTACCCCCATCCACCCCTCGCTCGCTCGCTCGCCCGGCCTCGGCCTCCGCCTCCGCCGGGCGCGCACAGGCGCAGGGATACAGTCCTCGTCCTCCTCCTCCCCCGGCCCGGCCTCGCCTCCGCCTCCCCGCGCCGCGCCCGGACGGCTCCTGGATCCCGGAGCAGCGCCCGCCCCCCCCGCACCTCTCCCGTCAGGGAGGGAGCGGGCGGGCGGAGGGGCGGGGGCGGCCGCGCGCGCGCGCGCACGGGGGCAGGCGCGCGCAGCCTCTCACAGACGGAGAGTCTCACACACAGGCTCGGGCTCCCCGCGGCTGACAAAAGCCCGGCGGGGTCCGTACCCCAGCGGGACTGGGCCGCTGCCAGGGAAGAGGGCGGGCGGGCGGGCGGGCGGAGTCTTGGCGCTCCCCGAGGTGCCCGCCCGCGGGCAGGGTGAGGGGACGCGGCGGGAGCCGGCCGCCGCTGTCGCATTCCAGTGGGACTACTTGCCGTCCTTCACCCCCTCCGCTGCTTGCGATGTGGACCGCGGAGCAACACCGGACCGGCAGGGACGGGACTACTTTCTGCCACAGAGCAGAAGCGGCGGCGGCGGCAGCAGCACAAAGGCGGCGGCCGCTTCTCCGCCAGGTGAAGGCGGCCGCGGCTCGGCCAGGCAGCGCGGGGCTCCTCAGGGCTCCTTCCTCCTGCCTGAAGCGTGGCCCGCCCGCTTTCCAGGAGGGGCACGCTGGCACCTCCGAGGCGAAGGTGGCGGGGTCGGGACTGGCTGGGGCGGCCCCTTGGCCCTTCCCCAGGGCCCGGCACTCGGGTCAGCCGCGGGGTCAGGCTGGCGTTTAAATATTTATCAGCCTGTGCTGCCCCGCCGATTGAATTAGAAACAAAACTGGGGGGAACGGGCTGTAATATGAGAGTATCGCTGGGGGTGGCGCGGGAATAAAGCAATATGGTAAAACTAAGTTACAATTAATACCCCCAGTGTGGAGATTGAAGAGCAGTAATCTTGATCTTTCCCAGAGCAGAGCTAGCAGGACTTGCTGCTTGGCTGATGTAACGGTGCGTGATTTATTTCCCAGCACTTTTGGGGATAGTTTGGGTTTTTGTCCCCCTTGCTAAACTAAATGTAGTAAGTTGAGTTTGTGCTTCTTGGAGCAGTAGTTACAAATAAAATGAGTTGCCAAGGTGCTGCGTTTAAACATAACTTACTCTCTTCCCCTATTGCATCTATGTAAACACAACCTTTTATTTTTGAAGAAGCTAAAAAGTTAATGATTTTGTAATATAGTCTCACTTTAAAAAAGCTTCCCTCTTTATCTACTTTGTTCATTTCTAATAAACAGTACAAAATGCAGCTTTCTTGCATTTCCTGTAGATTAGAAAATCTACTTCAGGATTTCTACAGGGAACATTAAGTGTAAATGTCTACATCACATTCTCCCTTCCGCATAAAATATGACAGCTGGTTAGTAGGATATGATACGAGGCAGAACAACTTGCAGCAAAATTTGAGATCCTTACGTTCAGAAGTCTGATTATTTTCAAGATTACTAGAAACTGATGGAAACATTTAACTTTTAATTTCATATCTGTTGAACATATATTTTCATAGTTTTTCTTGTGATTACAGTAGGAGATAACATCTGGGCCAGATTAAAGGCCTGGGCATTGTAGACTGACTCTTAAGATCAGGCTCCTGGAGTCAGATGATAATATCAGACTCAGCTTTTACTGGGGAAAAACAAAAAAACCCTAGAGCTTTTTACAAGAAGTAGTATATTTTCAACCTTCAAGGTTGCAAAAAAACATTTTGAAAATGTAAACAATGCAACTCAACAGCAATACCTGCCCGAGGCCAGGTCCACATGACAAAATGTTGTCCTTGACTCTCAGCCGGATGAAGTAGCCTGCTCCATTACTGCGCTGTCAGCTGGGAGGATTAGCAAACTTGAGCAAGATCCACATGGATAGTGGAGAGGAAGGGCTTCCAATGCAAAAATGGACCTAGACAGTAGATAACCCACATTTAACCTTTGTCACCATTAGATTTTGCAGGAGCCAGCAGAAGGAGCACACTGTTATATTTATTTTCACTGCTTAATTGGAATCAGACGAAAAAGAGGTGTGGGGGTTTATTTTCCTTATACTGTATACTCATAATGTTGCAAAATCTCTGATTAACCTCTTATGAAGTATGGCAGATCTGTAATGAATTTTTCATATCTTAATCGCACAGTGCACAGCTGAGGAAAACCTCAAGCCTGAACCCCTGCATCAGAGAACACATTTCTTTACATGCCGTTCCCTCTCACATCTTACCTGTTTTGCTGGAAACACTCTGGTGTCTTGACTATCTCCCTCGGGAGCCTGACCCCCTGCCTGGTTGCTCTTACTCTTGAAGATGCCTTCCCTGCTGTCTGGGCTGACTGGTTTTATTTTCAGCTTTCGAACATTGTATGCTGTCACCCCTCACACTGGTGCATAATTCGAGCCCTTTCCTGCCAGGATTTCCTCTGAGCCATTTAATGATTATTGGCTTCACCTCCCTCAGCCTAGCCCCTTTTCCCCCACATATCCAGCCCAGGTAGCCTTTTTTGAACCCATTTTTCCATCAATACTTAGGATTCAAGACTAAGCCTATGTCATAACTGTTTCTCAGCTTTATTTCTAATTCATACACATAGAATTAACTCCATGGCAGAGGTTTTTACAAAGTAAAATAGAAGGCAAGATTACCGCACACAGAAAAGCCTCTGACAGGCAAGGTTTCTCTGAGATTATTATGTTCCTTTATTTGAACTTAAAGTCAAAGTAAATGGGAGTGGAGAGAGAATGTCTCTCTTATTTTAGTAAGAAGCTCCCCTTGTTGGATACAGTTATTTCCATTAACCTTAGAAAGAAAAACCTGTTTGCCAGCTCAAATCCAGTCTGAGGCTCCAACTGCTAAGAAACCTGCACAGCCTTACCCTTACCTCCAAACTTAGATGGTGGCTCAATGATACGAGAGCTTTCAAAGGTTTTTTTTATACATGGGTTAGTTCCCTGGTTTGGTTGGTGGCCCAGCCTCGCAAGCAGTTGTGTCAGCACACAGGAGAGCAAGGGACAGCAGCTGGAGCTCCTGAAACCAGCAGCAACTGCCACAGTCACTCTACCTTTGAACTGTGCCCTGAGTTCCAGTGGAGTCAATGGGATCTTTTGTAGGACTGGGACCGAAGTCCCTAATGAGCAAAAGCTGTTAGGAGAAGATGGCTGCTCAGCAAATGAATTTGTGGCTGCCCACATCACAAAAACCACTATCATAATTAGCTCTCTCGCTGAATGTCTCAACAAGAATTAATGGGCATGGCGTGGTGAAATCCTGGTCCCTCTGAAGTCAATGGCAAAACCCTCACTGACTTCAAAAGGGCCAAGGTTTCATACTGAAACTCTAGTTCAAGTCCTCTCTTGCCCCCAGCAGGAAAGTCTGCAGCAGCATAGCTTAGGAAATGGGACGTGAAGTAGTGATGACTTCACCAATGATGAACTCCAACCATTTGCATTACAACCATTTCACAGATAAAATAGGACACCTTGAGTTGCCGCATCATCACCTTGCCACTTTGCCTAGGTTATACAGTTTATATTTATAAAGAAAAATGCTTCATCCAACTCTTCCCGAAAACAAGGTCAGCTCTAATAAATGTGGTAGATATGCCTGACGAGGTTTATCCTGTTCCAAGAGTGCAATGGGTTCACCATGGTGTTCCTCCTTCAATGAATAGAGTACAGCATCTTCTGTTCCCTCCTAAAGTTCAATAACAAGCAGACATGTTTTTTACCTCACTTTTACTCCCATACCATATGAACTGCATCTTGTCGACAGGACATAGGCAGCTTACAAGCAGATTTTCTTGGACTGATAGTCATGTCTCTAGTCCAGAAATTTTCTCCAGGCTATGAAACCTCATTTGTCTTTGCAGTTACCATCTGTAGGGTTCCCCCCTCAGTCTGTCAAACCACAGCAGAAACTAGCACTCCTGCTACTTCTGTGGCAACTTTACCATCAAACATCCCATCAAGTCCCTTTTTTATCACATACAGAGTTGCCTCTTCTCCTTGCATTTCAATACTAGCTTATTTTTCCCCGTTAAATATAATACCCATTCTTTCTTTCCCATCTCCTCTACCAGAAGAGGTTGCTTGGTGCCCAGGATGAGAACTGCATTTCTTTGTGGCTAAAAAAAAATCCTTATAACAAAAACTTCACAGAGGAGAAGGTGCTTGAGTTCAGCAGCCCATACAGGCGAGCTAGTCCAACAGGAATCCGGCGATATCCCCAAGGGGAAATATGAAATAAGATGACCTGAAAGGCTTGGGCATTTTCTTTACGCCTTTGGAGGAGAGTTTGGACTCCTGCTGATGGTGCATCCAAGGTCAGGCTGTCTACCTACTACCTCTTTTCTCCTCTTCCATCTCCCAGGGAGTTGAAAACAGCACTGCCTGAGGATACGCTTCTTCAGCGGTTGTGTTTTCAGTGTGAACCATGCAGGATTCTGATTTTAATTTGGCACTGCCCACCAGACCACAGGGCAAGTCCAAGACTTTCCTTATGAATATTTAGCCGTGGCTACATTTCAAAGCCAAATTATAAAAATGTCATTTGAGAAAGTTACAGTTCTAAAATTTGTAAAGTACTTTAATGCTAGGTCGATACAGCAAAAACATCCTTTTAAAAAAGCTCACATTTCAGGCTGACAGACACCAAAACACTATTTTGTTCTGGTTTGCTCAAATTTTCAAAACCAGTCAGCATCTGGGCTCTATTAACCATAACGTGCATGTCTTTTAAGCAACAACAATTTAAGAATATTTCCTTTTCAAACCCCTTTCATGGAGTTCAGCATTTTGCAATATGCACCCATAATATTTAACAATTCTGCTTTGCACTGCAGCCTTTGAAGTTTAAAAATCAGTTAGTGGTAAAGTGTTGTACATTTGCTTGCACTCTTTTAGTCACAGGGATTAATGACTAGAATTTATGCCTATGGTCAAGAAAGGTAAGTCACTGTGCCATAGCAATTAGCAATCTTTCCTAAAACAATTTTCAATCTTTATGTAGTATACCCGGTGTGACACACCATCTGTGCATAGGAAAGAGCTCATTTGCAACTTGAAATAGCCACTTCTGGGCTAAAGTGCTGTGCCATGGAAGTGCAGTTTATGGCAAGCAAAGAGACTCATCCCTCTCCAGTTCAAACTCTGGGAGGAAGATTCATATTTATATTTCATATTGATATTTCTATTTATATCCATGCTTGTGTTCATATTTTATTTATACTTATGTTTATATGTATGTTATTTATATTCATATACAAATTAGTCTGCAATTCAGCCGAGACACTAAGCACCTCAAGAATGTGGCTATGGATCATCAACCGTGATACCTCTTCAAGGGTGTTATTTTTATTAGCTGTTAGGTAAGTTCTCAAAATAGGCTAGAAAAGTAAGGTGAGTTCCTCAGAGCAGAAAAGAGTGCCCTCTAATGGTTAAACTTTAGGTTTAAAGTCTGTGATGTTTTATGAAGCCCTCCTTTTTTAAGAGATTTGTAAGGTAAGGTCACACATATGCAAGATGTTGGAACAATTTATTATATCAAGGAAAACCCAAATCTTTTTTACCCTCTTAATTGCTTTATAGGTAGTAATCAAAAATAAGGATGGAGGCATATTTTTTGTAACATTTCATTAAATTACCATTACCCATGATTTCTCAGAGAAAAATCGATGCCTCTGACAATTCAGAACTCTTACTCGTACTCTATTCGATAAGTTTTATGTTTCACTGTGGGAAGCGTATTTCAAGGCCTGGAAAGGCAGCATGCAGGACACACGTAAGTCCCCAGTTTATTTCAGAATCATAAAAATGATTGTGAATGCCCTAGAGCATGATACCACTCTTGAATAATTAAAATTCAAGGCCAAAATCCTTACCTTTTTTTTTTTTTTTTTAAATCTTTAAATCAACTAATCACAATGCAGATAATAGTTTTAATTAGTCCTCGCTCACTTCTCAACTAATGAAATCCCAAGATAGTCGACAGTGGCTGATTCTACAGTCTATCCTTTTTTAACAGGCCTTGCCAGTAATTCAGTTAGTGAAATTCTGGCTTATTAGAAAGATGGTGATCTTTGCATCAAAGCTATAGGACTTGGAGGGAATGGCTGAAGTGGAAACAGAGTGCCAAATTCTCCCCCTACCCCGCTATCAACTGGCAGCAGCACTAAGTGCAGGATATGCTGTAACCATCCATGCCTCCAAAAAAGATACTTGAAATACAGGCACAGGACAGCAAAAAGCTCGGCACACATTCACCCTGGCCATTAGCTAAAGTGTCTCCCATTGATTTCATTGCCTGTTAGAGCAGGGATGAATGTGGGTCCTTAAGCTTGCACTGGCTCCATATATAAAGGTTTCCATGGCTTATGGCCTGTAACTCATTCTTCATGTGATGAGGGGACAGAAGAGGCAATTATACATGGTTGAAGTCTCATATGCTGCTTTTCCATCTCCATTAGTTCCTTGAATAATTTCCTTACAGTGTGGACTTTGATAAAGACTCTTCCCGTACAGCTGGCAACTAAATGTAGATAAGTGACAAAGGAAAACACAGAGAAAGACAGACCCACTCCTCAAATATATTTGTTAAAACAGTTGTGCCTCCTATAAAAATATTATTGAAGTATTGTCATATTCCATTTTGGAATAATTAGATTATATTTTCTCCTCTCAAGAAAAAAAAGTGATTAGAGTGAGGCTATCCAATCCATTCCTCATCCTTCCTTCTTCCACCCCCTCCCCAGTCAAACTCACAAAGACAGTATTTGGTCACATGGATCTTTGAATAAAAGACAGGGAATTGTGTCTGAATAGCCCTGACTCATAAAGCTCCTTCCAATGCCTTTTTCAGTGTCGGAGCTTTGCAGTTAATGCAACTTCTACTAATTTTTTTCCTCACTACAATTGTGAAAAATCTAATACCTTTCGAATGATCTGAAAAGAGCTTACACAGAACAAAATCCCCGTTTAATCTTGGCATATTAAGAAATCTTTTCTTTGAACAATACATTTAAAATGCTATTTTCCCCAAACACTTTTTTTTTTTTTTTAAAGATAAGTAAAGCTCTAAGTGTTGAAAGAAATGATGATTTAGAGTCCTATTTTCATTTGTGGTTTAGGAATCCTGGCACTTTAACTGGAGGAAACATTAGTGAGGATATGTTCATCCTATGGTACACTGTGGCAGTAAATAATGAATTCAGTATATCAAAAGGTGTTCCAGTCACCATGTTAAAAAAAACAATGGGAGCCACAGACCCAAACCACTTAAAGATAGGAGAAAAAAATGTTTGCAGAGCATCATATATACCCGTTGTTTAGTTGTTGCTCCCACATTGTGTACTACCCCTCAGTTAGACTCATAGAACCATAGACTCACAGAACGGTTTGAGTTGGAAGGGACCTTTAAAGGTCATCTAGTCCAACCCCCCTGCCATGGGCAGGGACATCTTTCACTAGATCAGGTTGCTCAGAGCCCCATCCAACCTGGCCTTGAACACTTCCAATAATGGGACATCCACAACTTCTCTGGGCAACCTGTTCCAGTCTCTCACCACTCTCATCATAAAAAATGTCTTTCTTATGTCCAATCTAAACCTACCCTTTTTCAGTTTAAACCATTGTTCCTTGTCCTGTCACTATAGGCCAAAGTAAAAATCTTTCTCCATTTGTCTTATAAGCCCTCTTTAAGTATTGAAAGGCCACAATTAAGGTCTCCCTGGAGCCTTCTCTTCTCCAGGCTGAACAATCCCAGCTCTCTCACCCTTTCTTCACAGGAGAGGTGTTCCAGCCCTCTGGCCATTTTTGTGGCACTCCTCTGGACCTGCTCTAACAAGTCCATGTCTGTCTTATGCTGGGACCCCAGAGCTGGATGCAGTACTCCAGGTGGGGTCTCATGAGGGTGGAGTAGAGGGGGAGAATCACCTCCCTTGACCTGCTGGCCACACTCTTTTCATGTAGCCCAGGATACCGTTGGCTTTCCCGGCTGCAAGCGCACATTGCTGACTCATATCTAATTTTTCATCTACCAGTATTCTCAAATCCTTCTCTGCAGGGCTGCTCTCTATTCATGCATTCCCTAGTCTGGACTGATATTAGGGATTGCCCCAACCCATGTGCAGGACCCTGCACTTGGCCTTGTTGAACTTCATGAGGTTCACATGGGCCCACTCCTCACGCCTGTCAGGGTCCCTCTGGATGGCATCCCTACCCTCCAGCCTATCAACTGCACCACTCAGCTTGGTGTCATCTGCAAACTTGCTGAGGGTGCACTCGATCCCACTGTCTATGTCATTGATGAAGATATTGAACAGTATCAGTCCAAATATGGACCCCTGAGGGACACCACTTGTTACTGATCTCCATTTGGACATTTAGCCATTGACTGCGACTCTCTGGATTTGGCCATCCAGCAAATTCCTTATCCATCAAATAGTCCATCCATCAAACCCATATCTCTCCAGTTATGCAACAAGGACATTCTGCACATTCTATAGCTTTTACAAAACAGCAAGGTTTGGGCAACCTGCACTTGCTCTCACTTTATTTATTTGGTTTACCCCACTGAGTGATCATAGTGTACAAGCAGAAGAGCTGTAGCTCTTGGTCTCGTTCAGTGCCTCAGCAGCTCCCCTGGTTTCTGCACAGAATGTTTAGAGTACTCAGCTATGCATCTGCCAGTTCTTTTTATTATTCTTTCCATTAAATATGTGCCATGGTTTATACTTACATGAACACAAATCGTTTGAGACTCGTGCCTATGATGTAGCTAGAACACTTGTCATGGCTCTTTGAGACAAAAAAAGGACAAAATCTGTTTTGTCTGAGATACTGTTTTTGTTTCAATAGATTCAGAAAGACCTCTTCATGAGCAAAAAGCACTCAACATTATGCAGCCCTGGGACCTTGACATATGGATCACCAAGTAATTATTTTGCTACATAGGTACCATTTCAAAAGAAAGTTTAGAACATCAAAATTCAAATTTAAAACACTCTTCAGTTTTAAATAGGAGGATCTGAAAACTAAAGCAAAACACAATCTAGCAAATACAAAGGCAAATTCCCATTTTTCCCTGTGCAAGACCTCCACTCTTGAACAATGTTGGATAGACAACGGAATGGCTGTGCAGAAAAAGAAGGTAGAGGATAGGTATTGAGTTGTCACAACTGATGGCAATAGGGTAAAATAAATATAAGTTGAGCTAAGTTAAAGATTGAAACAAGATTTGTTAAATTTTAGGTCAAAAGCCAAATGAAAAATATGTAAGGTCTTTCCTGGAGAGACCTATCTTGTTTTATCAGGTCCATTACAGGACCTGCAACCAAGATCATTTCTAATTAGGACTTAATCAACATTCAATCAGGGAAAATTAACTAAAGTAAAAAAAATAATCGGAGTCAGTTACAAAGTTATAAACTTTACCCCCAAAACAAGACTCATCTTTTGAACTCACCTTTCAAGCGTACTTTCCTTCTACAGTCTCAACCGGAATGTAGGTGTCAGCTGGCAGCAGAACAGGTACAAGAACCAGTGTGTCACCTGCCAGCTGGTGCACGGTGACTTGCTGTTGTGCAAGGTCATGGACCCCAGCTGCCACATCTGCCCACTTTAACTCCATCTGGATTGCTGCCCAGGATAACCTTCTTCTATATTCTGAACGCCTGATGTGTTACAAAGTCAGGAGACGCTCCAGACACGAGGAAGTAAGCTGTACCGTAACTGCTTGTAGCATGTATGCACTTTATTGGTTGCTCTTTTTGCTGTTGCTGGTGTATGCAGACTGAGTTCCGGGAAATCACTTTTGTTACCAGTTGATGGGGTAGCCATTGGAGATGTCTGCTGTCACCAGTGATACCCATTCTTGGCAACTGCAAAAACATCATGGCAGTTGAACTACCCTCAAACTCACCCTTCAGACAGAGTCTCCAACATATTTCTGGGAAAGCTTATACTCTCTCTGCTAGATGTAGTATGTGGATAGACTTCAGCATTCAGGCCCTTCACTTTTAAAACTCTACCATCCTTTACAATGTTCACTTGAATGGCGTATACCCTTGCTTTATGTATTTGTCAGTGTAGGAAAGCCACGTGAATGTCTTGTTCACACAGCAGCATAGCACAAGCTGTTCTCGCTTGTTTAAAACTATACCTCACAAACAAATTATTTTTTGCCCTTTCTAAAACCGAGTGCTCCATAAACGCAATATACAGCATATGCCAAATCTGGAGTCTTTCCAGAAATAGTGCCTGAGTTATCACATTGTGGAAAAACATTTGAACTCCTTATTTCATGCCCTGAAACAAAACAAGGACAACATTGTCATAGTTAAATAATCAGAAGCAGCTGGGAAAATGGTCTTCGGATTATTTCAGAAATTTTACCTCTGGGCTGAGAAGTCCTGTCATCCTATAAGGCGATTGTTTTGGAAAGTTATAAGCCACTAAGTGGGAGGACTTGACTTATAGCCATAAACTATGTGCTGGAGGACCTCCCATTGACACCAATGGGAGTTGCAAGCACAAAGACAGAGCAGCACTCAGCCACTGAAGTAAAGGGATCATCTGATTCATAACTTACTCGGAGGATCCAAACTTACTTGGATCCCTACTTGGAGGATCCAAATCCTTCCACAGAAGGATTTCAGTAGTGTCAGTTGAACTTGGATTTAGGGGTAGGGAAAAAAGGCTCTTTCATAAAAGCAAACAGAAAAACTTACTCAGAAACTAACTAAACAGCAGGAAATAGGAAATCTGTGTCATAGTGAAGGTTTTTCTATCATCTTCCTAGCACAAGAATAAATGTTTGAACTTTGTGCAAATTTTCAATCTAGGTGTTGTTGAGAAGAGTTGCAAAAATCACAGTGTCAAAGTCTAAGCACCACTGATCACATCCTTCTTTCAGTGTAGGCAGGGGCACAGAGAAAACCTGGTGGTGGTCCCGGTGGCTTTTGAACATTCAGCCAGAACTCAGCTGCTTCTCTGATGTGGCAGGTACCAAAGCACCTTATAAGTACTTATACCTTATATAGCCATCCTTACCGTCCTAGCATTTTGAAGAAACACCTTTGTGGTCTTCAGAGTGACTGCTCAGATCAGCAAATGTTTCAAAACATGCCTATAGTTTAGCCAGTCTAACCTACAACATCTTGAAGTTGTTCTGGATGTTAACTGCTTGTAAAATGTCTTTGAGAAAATATAGAGTGCACAGATTATCTGATGACTATTCCTGGGTGTTGTCCGTATGATGGAATTTTCAATTTTCGATTAAACACAAAGCAAACCAAAAAGAAGAGGGATCAGAATGCCTTGGACACATCATATCTAAACCCTTTTGGCACTTAAGACCATGACATTTTATATGTTGGAAGGAGAGGAGTAACAGAACAGAAGTTAATGCACAACCCTCAGGGTTTTTTTTTCATGAAGTGAGCCAATAGACAGGAAACAGTGATCCAGCGTAGTTGTACTGAAACTTAAAAATACATTTATTCATTGTTTATAATATCTACCAAACACAGAGGACAAAGAACAGCAGTTTTATGCTTTGCACTTTTATATCCTCAAAAAGTGTAGAGACCTAGAAGAAAAAAGCAAATTTAGACTGTGAGATTAAGAGTGAGTGTAGGCTTCCTGAAGATGATGTAAAATTTTCAATATATCCCAATCCTTCAGGGGATCTACCCATCAAGAGGCTGGTAAAGCATCTGGGAATAGCATGTACACTCCTGAAGGGATGTGCAAGACTTGGGGATGCAGCTGAGGGGAGCAGCTGTCCCATAACTATCAATGAACAGGGAGGAAGAGAAGTATGTTACCTGTATGAGAGAATGAGTAATGCATAGGAAGGGCCCAGCAGTCTAGGCCAATTTCAGGATTGTGACAGAGCACAAAGTATAGCTCTTCTATATGAAGAGATACTGGGTGGAAACTGTTGACTACAATAATGGCACTTTAAACTCTATGTTTTTATCAGCATGGAGTGTGGAGTGGTGGGATCAAAGCAGTATCTAATGGTGTCAACAGATTCAAATCCACTAAGATGGTTTTGTAGGAGGAAGGAAAATAAGATTCAGTTTTGAAACTGTCTTCTCATATAATTCTTTTTTGGTTTTTTGTTTCTGTTGGTTGGTTAGTAATTTACTTGAAAGAATCCTGAGTATAAGTATTTCCTACTCTTACAGGAATTACAACACACTGAAGAGAACATTTGAAGAGAACATGCTATACTGAGTTTGCAGCCCTTTGAGGTAGGGACTATGCGCTCTTCTCATCCATCTCAAATAGATCTGCAATTTATTTCTTTATGATTGTTTGCAGTGGTTATAAAATTTGGGCTTTCTATTTGCCTTACTGTACAATACCACAAAACAGTTTTGTTCACAGCATTCTGTATTTACACACTTTATGTTTGCTCAGCACTATAAAACAACAACATGAAAACAAGCAGCTACAGCATTTATTACACTCTCCAGATGATTAAAGTCAATCAGCTTTTGGCCTCGAGCCATAACATAACTGGTTACCTTAAGAAAGAGCCACCCCAAGTGCACAGGTTGTCATCATATTGTGACGGCTGATGATCCAGTGACATGAGCGTGGTGCACAGTTAAGACCATAGGAGATGTCAATGGAAAAATAGAAGACTGCACAGAAATTTTATATAAACAGTGTTGAAAAGCATAAAAAACTGGATGGATTTTTTACAGTTACTCTGTCTCTCTCCTTTCTGTTTCATGATACAAGAGCATTATCCAGACAAATAAGTAAGCTCTGAAAATGCACATAATTAAGCAGCATAGTTGAAAGAATGATGATAGGAAATCTCTCTCTCCTGCTCTGTGAACTGACAATGCCAATACATGACTAATAATGCAATCTGATTTAACATTATTAAAATAGAGAAGATAATATGCTTAGTTTTGTTGTCTTCTACAGCTGTTCACTACCCCTATATGACATAGTAAGTTTTAAAAGTGTGCGTATATAATCCTCCACCCAGAACCTTCCAATAAACAAAATCGCTTTCCTATAAAATATTTTTGCAATGAAACAGCCATTGACTGGAAAGTTAAAAACCGAGCTAATTAAAACATTTTTAAATTGGCATCCTCAAAACTTGTCAATTCTATTTAACAAACTGTTGTTGCCCTCTAGTGTTCAAACACAGCTTGTAAATGCCCCTCCAGAAAGATCCAAACTGGTCACCTAACAATTTCCCGTTTGCTCTTAATTCAACAAGACAAATGGATGGGAAAAAAAAAATATATAAGTGTTTCAGTACACCTGCCTAGAACCTACTTTTCTTTGCTCAAGTGTAAAAAAGGATTTTTAATGTAAGAATATTTAAAGTTGGTTGTTTCACTCAAAAATTGTGAAAGGCCACTCTGCTCTGCTCACCAAATTAGTCATGGGTACCCGTGCACCTCTCTGCTTTACTTCTGCCATTCACTGTGCTTGATACACATTGCTGCTTGGGTTGGAGGGCGATGTTTCAAATGATATTAGCCAAATACATGCCCAGTGCTCTGAACGACCCTGAGATATGTCTGCCTGCTGTCTCCTGAATGTATCTCTACTGTATTGGACCGTATCAATTAATAGCAACCATGTCTCCCTCCAACAAATTTGTTATTACAGCAGAAATGCACAGTGAGGATTCAGGGGTTGTTCTCAGCACCTCTCCTGCAATAAGCTGCCGTGATGGCATCAGCAATGTAGAAGGCTTCTCAAGAGGTTGTAGTTCTTTCGAGAGAAGATTACAGTCACCCTCAGATCTGCACCTGCATTTTTACAGCCCACAACTGGGCCTAGTACTTATCATTCTATGAACTCATTTCCCAGAAATGTTATTCCCCCTTATCATGTTCCTTGACCAGAAACGTTTGAAAATAGCTATTAAAAAAAAAAAAAAAAGGAAGAAACTGAGGTTGCACAAAGTACAGTCAACAGACAAGCTGATGAACTTGAGATATTTTTCTTTTGTAATTTTGTTCACTTTTAAGAGGTTATCCAGAATGTTTTTCATCTAAGCATTGTCAGACTTAAGCAGTGTAGAAGACCAGCTGGTTTTGTATCTGTAAAGCAATTTGCAGCCCCCCTATAGTAAGAATTCAACTTCTTGACATAAGAACACTGACTTTTTTTTGATCTTGGATAATGGAATTTTCAGAGAATTTTCTGCATAAAGTTATTGTTAGAGCTCTCAGAAAACTTGCCTTAAGGCCATTTTTGGATCACGCCTGCTTTCCACTGCACTGCACTTGACAGATCTAGGAACCTCTTGGACGTGAGTCACATTTCATATTTTGTAATAGAATTATTTCCTTGTATTCATGAGGCACCCTTCTTTCTCTGTCTTGACGTTTGTTGTTGATTGTGCTGCCTGCCACATGGATACTTTGAAATCTAGTCTTTCATCCTAAAAACAGGTTTAGGCTGCACGTATGTGAAGGGAAATGTGAATAAAACAAACTGGAAGTTGTGTAGCAAGCAGCAGATGCTCGCACGTACTCTCATTCATCTCTTGTTCCAGAGGTGGGGAAACATATAGAGCAGCTATGCTTATTACCAGTCACATGAAGATGACTCTAGAAGTGAAGAGGGTGTGCTTTGAGAGCCAGTAAGAGCTCTGTGTGTTCAGGAGGGACAGCAAGCCCAGCACTGTTACAAGCAGCTCTTTTGAGAGTGACCAGCCTGGTGAGGGAAGTAGGAGAATGCCAGAAACATGAAGATGATGCAACCTTGTTCATCCGCTCCTGCTGACTGCAGGAAACTTCTTTGAGGCTGGTATCCTCCTACATAGCCACCATTTTCCTTTAAAACTTTCTTACTTCTCTTCAATCCCTCTAGATGGTCAGCAAACGGAGACCACACCTTTTCTGTGTCTTCTGCCAGTAGTACAGCTGTTGTCTTTGCTAAGTCCCCTCACAGGTTTCTGCCCGTTCTGGATCAGGTGTTAAGTTTCAACTGTTAGGGATTTAGGTGTATTAGAACAGATTCTCTCTCATGCATATGCCAAGTCACTTGGTCATGACATTTGTCATGAAAGACCTTGATTGCAGCTTGCTTTACTCTGATATGATAAAAACTTTTTCTGATATATACCACAAAAACCCAACGTGCTACAGGGTGGTGAGCTCTTTAGAAAAGGCAAACTCAAATTTGCAGCACATGATTTTAAGGATAGCTTGTGATGTATGCCGTAAAAAACATTAAAGACATATATATCCATAACCTATATGTAACTAAGGAAAATTAAGCCAACTATGTTATCTGTACTACAATTTTTACTGTTTGTACCTAAAACCATTTGGATGCAAAGCTCTACTAGTACGTACTCCTTTAAGGCTACAGATAGAGTAAATAGGATTGCCAGACAGTCGTGTAACACTAGGGCATTTGGGTGCAAGTAGCATTGAAAACACTCATGCACTGCACAGGTACTCAATTTATTAGGTGTACTTCTATTCCACTAATCTTGTCACAGTACAGATTAAGCTCTTCAAATGCTTCTTCTCCTTAAATATAAGACCTTCTTAGCTTAACTTGGATTTTAGTGTTTATTTTCCGGATTTAGTAATAAATCAAAAATTATAGACATTACGGTTCAGCATAGAAAAAGCAGTTCTCTTGCCCACCAAAGCCATCTGCTGCTTTCCCATTAGTTGTCAAAAAAGGAATCCATCCTCTTCTGAGATTTCAATATTTACTGTTCCATTTCAGAGTTGTCCTCTCAAAGATAAGAGATGCTCCTCACAATCTTATTCCCTCTCCCCATCATAAATCAGCATACATTCCATTGATCAAGTAATCCAGCCTGGTATAATGTCTCTTCCGAAGAGATTCATGTATTTTCTTCCCCGTCAGTGCAATAACTAGTAAAAAAAATATCACCCCAAAAAGCAAAGCTGCTACAAGGCTGCTTTTTTCTCCCAGCTGAACGACACCTTTCCCTCTCAGAACACTCTCTGGCAGGTAGCTTTCTGAATCTGATGGGTCATAACCCTGAGGGTCGTTTTGGGAAGCCATGGGGGAATCACTAGTAGACAGAGCGAAACCTGAAACAGAGAGGAGCGTAACATGGCTGGTATCATTGGAAGAGACAACTGTTGGCTCAGGAGGGATGGCTGGAGTTCTTAGCCCTGATGGGGCAGTAGCAGATCTGGAATTCATGGTCACCTGCTTGGTTGTTGAAGTAGAAGCAGAAGTTGTGGGACTGAAAAGAGGAACATGAGTAACAGCGATGGTGGTGGCAGGGATGCCAGGTTTAGCTCTAGTGTTCACAGTAGGCGGAAAGGTAGTTGTGGTGCTGGTGACAGCGGTAGGTTTAGCACCACCAGCAGGCAGAGAGGTTGTACGAGATTCCAGTCTGGTGGTACTTGTAGGCAGAGGAGTAAGAGTAGTACTGCTGGGTTCAGGAACACTAGCCTGAGTGGTGGGGAACGAAGCAGAGGGGTTTCCAATTCGAACAGCAGAAGACGTATTTGACAGCACGCTAATTACTTCCTGCCTTGGGATGGGGTCTAAGCTCTCAGCATGTTTTGCCCTTTGAGATTCAGGAGAAACTGTATGAAATTCACTGCCATCTAACTGCTTGGCCACGTGGTTCAGGAGTTCAGATGCCTGATGATAGACAGGTTGTTGCAAAGCAGCGGTACGATTCTGATGGCTAGTCTGACTGCGAGAAATAAAGGCTCCAGCATCCGAAGGCAAAGAATACCCATTTGAAGAAAAGTCCTCATTTCTGAAGGATGTATCCTCCAGAGCATGGGAGTCTGGAAACAGAAAGGAAATACCAGTATTTAATTATTAAATCTATTTTTGACTACCACAGGCTTACCCTAACAATTTGTATTTCTAGTAAGAGAGATATAAGGGTGCTCCAGAAAGTAATGACTAAAGAAACTGAGGCATCAAGATCTTCCTTTCTCTAAAATATGGTGAGTGACTTTTAAATTCTGTGTCATAAGACCTGCCAGTCTCAAGCCTGGGCACACCAGACCCTGACTGCCACTTCTTACAGAATTCACCTGCGCAGAGCAAGCGTCCCAATCTAACTGTTTTATAGTCATACTGCATGCATATCAGTGTTTTATGTAGCAGTGCAATGCAGAGTAAGTAGGCCCATTGCCTTTAAACCATTCTCAGCCTCTGTCAGTTAAGAAGTAGATACTATCAACTTCACTTTTATTTGTCAGATGTACACATTTCCACCTAGCCAAGATGATTATATACTCCCCTTTCTTGTAATAGCCAAGAACCCTGTGATTGTTTGATACAATTCAATTCACATACAAAAATTGTCTTGTGATACAAGGTGGCAATAATATCCCCATTTTATAGACCATTTTATATGCATACTGATTTGTAGGAAAGACCTGAGCTCCTACTGCCATGCGAGAAGAAAGACACTGCTCTGAGTCTCTGAGGTATTTGCAGTGAAGGCCTCTGCAAGAAGCAGACTGCACTTGATCATTTCTCCCGAAGTCGATATGTATTGCTTGCAAACCAGGTAGGTTAATGTTATTTAATAGAATTTGGAAGCAGGGCAACAGCGTCATGGGACAGAAATTCCATACAATCGATAATCCAAGCAGGTACCTGATTCTACACAGGTATTATAGAGAGACTTTGGGTGAGCATGAGCTCTTGAGAAGACTGGCTGTTATCATTCAGATTTTTATATCTATATATACATATATATATATACACACATGCATATATATATGCACATATATATATAATCGTTATCATTCAGTTGCTGCACAGAACGTGTAAAAGGGAACATCCTCTAAAGTAGTTCTGACTCTCACTCATCTTTTTTTTTTATAGAAACAAAGAGGTTTGTTAACTGCACTGGAATTGAAATAAATAACAAAAAGTCCATGACATTTTCATTGTCACTTTTTTCTCAAGTAGGAACGCTTATTTAGAGGGATGGATTTATTTCAGTTTTATTATACATGCAAAGAAGCCTACTTGGCTGCTGTTTTAATATACATTTCCAAGCCCTAAGACTCCACAAAAAAATGAAATGCAAAAAAACCCATCCCAAAAACAACAAACTGAAAAACTGGCAATGCTTTAAACAAGAGCGCAGCAAATATTTCACTTGAATCATAAACACCATTTTTTATCCTAACCTTCCAGTCGGGCACCAGCTTGTTAGCAAAGTAAGATCCTAAATAGAGATAAGGGACTACAACCACAAGGCCTGACTTAGAGATAAAGCCATACTCTCTTTTTAGAAAGTGGCTTTAAATAACAGAATGTTCAGTTATTACAGAATCAAAAACTGTATGGTCAAAGACACCCAAACTCTCAGCTGCTTCTGCAGCTCTGGACACGTTTCCATACCAGCGAGGAAATGGCCTGTCACCGCCCCGGAGTCAGTCCCCAGCTCACTTTTTCCTTGTTCCCGATGCACTCCCATGGACGCTCCCCACCGTGCGTTTAACAAACAGCGGATGTAGTGTGACAGCTACAAAGCACTTGCAGCATGCTATGTCATCGTCAGTTCGCTGGCCTGAGCAACAGCTAGAAAAGCACGGAGCGTGCATGCAGCGTTCAAAGGACGGGTGGAGGGAGCACAGGGAGGCTACGTGACGAGTCCCAGATGGGAGTTAAGTATCACTGCTACTCTGCAGCATTCAGATTAATTAACTGCCTGCACTAACTAACTCTACTCCACATTTTCAGCATCAAACATTGATTTTATAGTATTGTTTGTCTCCATTTTAGACAAGCTCCCAAATGCAACTGCCCAAAACTGTCATGTGCGAGGTACAGCTGGGGTACTAGGATAGATGTGCTTGTTGGTAAGAAAGAACAAGGGCACTACACAAGTCAACCTCTAAAAAGAGATTTAAAAAATGAAGTGGTCCTGCTGATATCTCAAATCCAATAAGATACATTAGAAACCAAGCTTCAGGGTTGTCACCCTTAAAAACAAACTAAGCACCTCCTGAGCATACTTTGCTAGGACCCACCAGTACCTTAGTGGGGTGGAAAAGGCAAACACCAAAGTAGTACATGAAGAGCAGAAATCAGAAATGTTATTTCTTTTCAGCAATAGCTCTTTGTGACTGGGACCAGGAAATGTTTTACTTCCCAAGCCATATGTTGTTTCCATTACTTACCAAGCCACAAGAATAGTTAAAAAAAGAAAAACAAAATCTCATTACTAACATAGCGTCAGTATTTTAAGTTGCTTTATTACCAGTAGAGTATCTTTCTCCCTTTTAGTCTGGTTTTCAGTGTAACCCCATGCAGATTCTCAAGTGAAAAAACAGAGCTTGAAATGTTTGTCAGTACCAACACTGCTCAGGTACTACCTTTGAAAACTTATTAGCAACATAAGGTAAGTAAGCTGTCATAATCTTTCCATAATTCAATGTTCACAGAAGCGAAAAAATACAAAATGAAAAATAGATGGTATATGCAATCAAGTTGTTAACTGAGCATTACACTACATGCAGGAAGAAAGCACAAGCACAATTACATTTCTTGTTTCTTTGTTTGAAACCCCTATATTCTTCTAAGGAAGAAAAAGCTGGAGAAAAGAATAGTTCTTATGATAATTTTACAGGCATGCAATTCATTTGTTGCGCATTGCTTTTGCCCAATTCCTGTGTGATTGTGCTTGCACAAAAATATTTTGTAACATTATGTGAATAATCTTTCTACATATCCTGCCGTCACTCCTTGCATAGTTCCTCTTGGAAAAGTTATCTTTTTCAGCAAAAGTTCAGTCTCTGGAAATAGGAAATTTCTGCTCTCTCAAGCAGCCACACTGAAACCACCTTGTGAACTCTTGGCAGGACGACAGACTAATTATCAGTTTCTTATCTGAGCCGTTCAAACAGGTCTGGTGCAAGTCAACGTCAGTCAACAAGTAAGACTTGCTATTAAAAATCCTGCAGCACATGACAGATAGCGAGAAATTTCTGAGTGCGCAGCCCACATGCCAAAAAGCTTTGAGCTTAGTCCGTTTGCATCTGTGCTTCAGGTTCCCTAACTGAAAGCAGAAAATAATGATTACTATTGCCAATTACTCGGTAACATCACAGCAGTGCTCCAAGGCTTGCCCAACATTTGCACGGTGTTTCTGCCTGTGTGTATATGGTGTTCATCAGTGTAGCATGGATCCTTTGAATACACAGACGGCTACAAGGGCATCGTATTTCCACTGCTTTCAGCAATACTTTTCAGCATTATGTACAGTGTACAGGAAGTACAGGAAATTTTCCTTCTTGAATATATCAAGATGGAAGCAGCTTCTTTTTGTTTTAAGCAAGGGAAAATTATGAGGAATTCTGGATCTAACGTGGAAGAATTTTATAAGGCTCGGGATGTTATTCCAACTGGGAAGCTGGGCCCACGCAGGAGCTCATCACACACCTGCCCATCCATCTCCCACAAAGCAAAAGAGCAGCATTTTCAAATTACAGTGCTTAGCTTAGAACATTTTACTAAAAACACAATCTCCCAAAATTTTCTGGTCATTACTGAAAAGTCACAGGTGCAAAGGTCATCTAGGGTGGGGATCGGTGGCTTTTACTATTATTTACCTCTAGTTATCTTGTAGCTCACAAATCCTGTTGCAGGTTTCACTGGACAAGCCTCTGTGCTAGGGCAGTAAAACAGGTAGCAGTTTGGATGTGCGCTTGTCCTTCGAGCATCAAAAATCATCAAATTACACTTCTTGTCTCCTGCAAAACATGATATATACATATTTCAGCAATAAGAACTTTTATACCATCTTGATAATAAGCTCTGGTCTGTTAAATTAGTTTTTCCTCGTGTGAGTAAGAGGAAAAGTACTAACATATAACATTCCTACAGGAAAAACAATCCAGGACTGCAAAAGAATGGCCCAGGGCCAACATACAGAAGGTCACACCTTCCTCTTCCTGTTCAGATGAACTTGGGGAAATAATGAGTCTAATCCCTTATCCTCCCCTTACCTGTACCGCACTGGCACCACTTTATATAATAATTTCTTGCTTGCAAATCCTGATAAATCTGAAAACCTCCTTGATATACACATGGAGAAGGAAATTATTTATACACTTTTCCCATCACATCCCAGGAATCTCTTGGCTTGTTGATGCTTGGGGGGTTACTTTTACCACTGTCATTTCTACTTGCTGCTGTACCTCCTACTGCTCCAAGAGCTTGATGCCAACCAGCCATCTCAGAGAAGGGTAAGCACTCTCATTTTTGGCTAAAATTAAACGTAGCACAAAACGTCAGTTACTTTGTAGTGCATCTACTAAATACAGCTTACCCATCTTCGAGTTTGGGGATCTGAGAGTTTTTAACATTTAAAATTGCCACTGTTTCTTTACTGCCACTGTTTTCCTTGAAACCCCTGGGGTCTGGCATTAAGATATAACATCACACTTGGCAAAACAGGATAGCAGCTGCGAGCTGTTACTAGTCGCAGCGTGAATGAAAGGATAACTTAACGTTTCTGTGCTGAATATAGCGAATACCCTTGTGCCAGACAACTTCAGAAGTAACTTCCCAAGTGTTTGTACGCGGTGACAGAAAAGACCGAAGAGGAGCCGGTTACCTGATAGCTTGTCCCCCGAGCAGCAAGCGCGAACGCAAGCCTCTGGGGTTGGGGTGTACACTGGCTCTGCGCCCCTGATGCCTTTGGGCAGAGATAGGCTTATATCGATGATGGCATTTTCCATTTTCTCCGCGGAGCACTCTTGACTCAGGGAAGGTCTGGGCATCACGCAGGTGATCACCAGCCAGCAAAACGGCCACCGGCTGCTAGCGGGAGACATGGTCGCTCGGGTGGGGCCTTCGCGGGGCTGGGATGACGCCGGCCTTGGGGCACCCCTCACCACAGACGTACCGGACCCTCCTCGGCCAGGAACCGGCTTTCGCGGCGAGCTTCCCAAAGCACCGGTAGCCGGGGACGCCGCCGCCGAGATGCTTCCTCTGCTCCCGGGGCGGGGACGCGCTTTTGGGGGCACCTTCGGGCCGCCCCCCCGCCGGCCGGTGGCGGCAAAGGCAGCGGCGGGGCCGGGCTGGGCTCCGCTCCGCGGCCGGGGCGGGAAGGCAGCGCAGGGGAACGGCGGGCGCCCCGGCCCGCCGGCACGTCCGGGAGGAGGGGCCGCGGGGGAGGCGGGCCCGGGCCGCCTGCCTGTCCTGCCCTGCCGCCTGCCCTCCCGCCTGCCCTCTTCCCTCCCCCCGCCTGCCCGGCGGGCTGTGGTGGTGTCCCCGCTCCTTCAGCCGCTCGCCGGCCCCAGGGGCTCGTCCCGAGCGTCAGGCGCAAAGGAAGAACCCGGCGGTGAAACTCTTCAGGTCGAGGCGGCGGTGTGGTTTTGCTCGCAGCCTCACCTGTCGCTTCTCCGACTGAGATCCGCTTGTGGAGGCGGTAATGAAGGCGATTAATATGCATATCCTGGTCTACGCGGATATGTGCATATTTCGATGTCTGCGTCAGCGTCTCTTTGCTTACCTGAGTAATCCTGTTCAAATCACCGCAAAGCACAGGGTGTTTGCTGAATGGAAGTTGCATGGACAAGCCTGTCTAATGGGAGCACGGACTGGAGGCTTAGCCATTCTTCCCTCAACAGCCTTAGTGCAATTGCTTGCTTAAGTAATGTTGTTCCTTGGAAATTTTACATTTCTTCTTTTAATTTTTTTTTCTTCCTATTGGGGCAGCGTTTAGGAGTAAAAGTGACCCAGAGAGTCGGGAGTGCAAGGAATAAAAAGATTGTAAGATACATTCCTTCTTTTTCAGGTCTTTCATCCTTAGAGAGAAGGATGAGAATACTATGAGTACCTAGAATAATACAGTTACGTGTAAATAAAAGACATTTTCTTTTTAGGGGTGGTCCATTACATGAAGACATACCAAAGGGCAGTTTATTTTACATATTGTAATGATTAAGAGTAGAATAATGAAAATAGGGAGTCTGGTCATGTCTCGAGCAGACATCTGCTGTCTACTTTAAAGAAAGAAACTTAAACTGAGGGGAGATTTCTTGCTTCTCTGAGATCCTCTCCTGGAAGGGGTGCGGTAGTGGCAGCAGGGGCACACCCTGCTTCATGCTGCCCTGCTGCCTGCCCTGCGCTCTGCCTAACACCATGGGCCCACGCCAAGGGATGGGCGGCTGACTTGCTCTTCACGCCCAGTCAGCCCCCGTCTCCTTTGTTAATACAGCTGGGTGTTGGCTTTTATTTGGATGTAAGTTGTCCTGGTTTCGGCTGGGATAGAGTTAATTTTCTTCCTAGTAGCTGGTATAGTGCTGTGTTTTGGATTTAGTATGAGAATAACGTTGATAACACACTGATGTTGTAGTTGTTGCTAAGTGCTTACACTGGTCAATTATTTTTCAGCTTCTCATGCCCTGCCAGCAAGAAGCTGGGAGGGGGCACGGCCAGGATAGCTGACCCAAACTGGCCAAAGGACTATTCCATACCATATGACGTCATGCTCAGTATATAAACTGGGGGGAGTTGGCCGGGGGGTGGAGACCGCTGCTCAGGGATGGGCTGGGCATCAGTCGGTGGGTGCTGAGCAATTGCATCGTGCATAACTTGTTTTGTATATTATTGTATTATTATTATTATTATTATTATTATTATTATTTTCCCTTCCTTTTCTGTCCTATTAATCTTTCTTTATCGCAACCCATGAATTTTACTTTTTTTTTTTCCCAATTCTCTCCCCCATCCCACTGCGGGGGGAGTGAGCAAATGGCTGTGTGGTGTTTAGCTGCCTGCTGGGTTAAACCACAATATAAGTGCTGTAAAAGACTGAGCCTATCATCTCATTTCACATCAGATGGCCAAAATGGGGCAATTCCTAATGTTTCGTTGTGATTCTTGCATTCTTAGTGCTTTTTTTCTGAAATTTTCAGCTGCATTTGTTTAAGAAAATGTTTATTTCTAGTTTTTGGAAATGTAGAGGAATGGTTTTGGTAGCCAGGTTTCCCGCTTTTGGTAAACTGGTAAAATTATTTTCACTGTTAAAAGAAAAAGCTGTAAGAGAATGTGAACATTTAAGGTGTCACCTGTTAACTGTATCACACAGTGAATAAACTATGGGACTGAATACTAAAAGCAAGCACAAATATTACCTGGGCTATGCATTAGGCAGAGTCCCAGCTGCCACCTGCCTTTGCTTACATAGTGGTGGTGGAAGAAGCCAAGCTTAAAGAAGCTCAGAACAAAGGCTAAAGTTCTGGCTGGGGTGGTCATAACTGGAGGGTGAGGAAAATGTTTTTTCACCGGGACTGTTGGGATAGTGTTAAGGCTTAGGGGTGTCGGGGTACTGGAATGATAGTGAATGTGGAGATCTGCGCAAGAGTACTGTGGTGAGATAGGCATAAATGATTACGGGAATATGAGAAGGGCTGATGTGATATATAATATGAGCAGGGCAGAAGAGATAATATGGGATGACACAATTGCCCTGGTCCAGTCACTGTTGTTTCTTTCCCCTCTTCCTACCTCTTCTTTGTAGGGTGGGCACCCATCCTCCCTGGAGAGAGAGCAGATGCAACTCAGCCAGGCTGATGAGGTGCAGGGAAGCCAAGGCCCATCAAAAGCCATGCAGAAACCACTGCTGCTGGCTAGGAGAGAGCCAGCCTCGCCCAGCGGCTGATGTGCTCCCCTCCCCACTGAGATGGGAAGGAAGGGAGGCCGAGAGAGGGGAGGATGGCTGGACCTCATCAGCCCTGCGTCAGGGTGCTAAGTCGCTAAAGGTGTTTTCCTACCTCTGCAGAGCACCTCTCTGCTTGGGAGCTAGGGCCCTACTGGGTGAGACACCTGGGTGCAGATGAGAGGAACTTCAAATATAAGTATGTAAGTAGACTTGTGGGTATTCACGCTCACATACACTCACATATAGTTAAATCCCTTGCCCCCAAACTAGTCATCGTAAACCAGTCTTGGAGAGTCCAGGAGCATGGCTCCTGACCCACCTTGCTTGGTGGCAGCAACGAGGTCAAGGGGACTGCCCCCATCTAATCAGGACTTTGCACCGATGTGACACGATGCAGGTGCAGACGGGTCAGGGCTATTCCTGTGCTGTGTTACCCCCGTGCACAGCTTCTGCCTTAAGCCCTAGCCAGGTCCTTCTGAGGAACCTGCAGCTACATATTTAATATACCAGGCAGTTTCAAATAATCCACTTATGTCAAGCATTGAATATACAGAGTAAGTCATAAATGAAAAGCAAAATATTTGCCAAAGCCCTCAAGTTGCTTGGGTCACGATAATACAAACATTAGATTTATATATTTTAATGTAGATGCATACAACCGTACACTGGTTCAGGTATGTTAATTTAGTTACAGGCTGCAGGACACTACAGAGGACTTGTGTTATATCCACCTTAGAGGCAAAATAAAGAATTCACTTACACAACTAACACATTAAAATATACCTTTATTTTAATAATATTTTCAATGATAAAATTCCATGTGGTAGACACGTATGTTGGTTGAAAGGTAAATTAAAACTCTTCTGGGGTGGTGATATACTGCAAATTCACACTTTCAGAATAATAAAACACTCCAGAGAGGAGTGAGAAGTCCGTTACACAGAAGCGGAAAGGATGCAAATTGAAGTTAAAGGTGCTGATCCAGTGGAGCTAATTTTAAAATTTGTCCAAGACTGATGGATAATGTCAAATCCACCAGACAATTACATTATGGCAAGCACTGGTTAGGCTCTAGTCCTACAGACACCATGCACTTTATCTTTAAACATTTCATTTACGTTTAAACACTGCCAGTCCTTCCTTAAAAGCCACTGAGGCTACTAATGAGTGTGACTTTAATCATGTGTGTGCATATTGCAGATTAGGAACTCAAGTTTGTAAACCGAACTATGCCAACAATAGTTTTTTCTTTCCCCAAAATAATTACATTGCTTTCATACTGTTGTTTTGTTATTTTGGCAGGAATCAAGCAGTTGTTCAGGTAGTTGAAAGAAAGGTCTTTTATTATTAGGTTACAAAAGCACACGGTACAGCCTACAGCTGGTGGTGTTGGATTGGGATTGCCTTCCCATAGCCTTGGTCTCAGTAACAGTTGCGAGGTGCAGTTCCCACCAGATAGGAGCATTATTTTTGTGTTAAATTAAATCTTGGTGGCAATTAGCAAAGGCAGAGAAGCGACACTGAGTTCAGTGCCAAGCTTTCAATGACGCTGGGCATCGTGTGTGAGTGGAGAACCGGCTTGTTCAGAAGCTAGCACGCACCAGCAAGGTTTCGTTTACAGACAATTCTGTCGGAGACAATAGTGTGGCTTCCTTGCTGACTTGACTTGTCAAATACGAAAATAGTAAGTCTGAAATCTCAAAGTATGTTTCCGTCTCCTTTTCACTTGTTTTTGCTTAACCCGAGTCACCTGTTAACTTTTGGTCTGGGATGCTTTTACTTGGCTCCCGCCACAAGGATAAAGGCAGCTGGCGAGGGCCGTTTCCCGCCTGTGACTCACTGCTCGGTGCCCTGCGGCCGACAAGGGGCTGCAGTTTTGGGGGGGCGATGTCTGCGAGCCCACAAAGCAAGCCACGGGAGAACAGCGTGGCCCTGCCGGGGGTGGCTTTATTGGGCAGTCTGGGACGCAGACCCAGCACTTTGGGGTTTGGCGGGTTTGCCTTAGGACAGAAAAATTAATATCCGTAATTAAAAAAACCAGGTGAACGCTGCTTTGCCCCCGCCCCGAAGTCCCCCGTGCGCGCTCGCCGCCGCTCTAGCGAGGCAGCTTCCAGGAGGGCTGAGGCGAGGGCCGGCCCCCCCCCGCGGCGCAGGGCCCTGCAGGCCGGGGGGCGGAGGGGAGAGGCTTCTCAACCGCCATCCCCTCACCTCCCTTCCCTTCCCGGCCGCAGCGACCCGGCCTCTAAGCTGAGCCCCGCCCGCCCGCCGTGCTGCGCCGCGCCGGGCGGGGCCTGCCCGTGACCCGGGCGCAGACGCCGGCCGGCGCAGCCGGAAGCCCCGTCGGCGGGCGGCGGTGGCGGCCGGGGGAGCGGTGCTGCCCCCCGCGCTGCAGGAGGCGGGGGAGGAGGTCGCCGCCGCCGCCATGGGAGCGGAGCAGAGCGCGGAGGCCGAGAGCCGCTCGGGAGAGCCTAGCGCCTCAGGTCGGTGGCCGTCGCGCTGCGGGGCGGGAGAGGAGAGGGCCGCCCGTTGGCGGGCGGTGGCCGGGAGGGCGAGGGCCCCGGGAGCGGGGTTCCCCGTCCCTCCGGCGCGGCGGGGGTGCCTGCGGGAGGCGGATGTGGTTCCGTGGCGGCGCCCCGCTGCAGGGGCCTGGCGCGGCGGTAGCGGAGGAGGCGACGGGGGGAGGGTGTTGCTGTGGAGAAGTGGAAGGTTTTTCTTTGCGAGGCAGCAGCTGGCGGCGCCCGGCCCTTCCTCTGGGGCGGGCGGGGAGGGCGCCGGGCCCGCTTCGGGCGGCGAGGTGGGCACCACCCGGGTGGGGGGAGGCAGAGGCGGCGGGGTGCGTGCACCCCAGAGCCCGGGCGAGGGCCCATCTCCCGCTGTCGGGGCACGGGAGGGAGGGAGCGAGCAGGGTGCAGAGCTCGGGGGAGAGTAAGGAGGAGGGTGTCAGTGGTGCAGGTGTTTCCTTTGAGTACCTCCCTGTGAGTGATAGCAAGGAATGTACAATGCTGAAACAACTGTCTCAAATGTACTTGAAATTAAGCTGTTGACCCAAACCTTTCCTGTGAAGATATCTAATAATATAAAAGATCCTTACTGCGGTGGGATGCTGACAAATACAGTGTTTGGTTTTTTTACCTTCCTCATTAAAACAAAAGCATGTCAGGTTATCCCTGGAGTGAGAAGGCAAGATGTCTTTTCATCAGCTGATTTTGAAAAAAAATCACTGAAAGTAATAGATTCACAAGGAGAGGCTGTGAAGGGAGAGCACCGTCCTTGAGTGATCTCAGAGATGTGTTCATACTATAGAGGATGTACCTCTACTATGTTAAACATGGTAACATTTGCTTAGGGATAAATTCTGGTGGAATCTTCTTATTAATTTGATCTCCTCCCTGCCATATCCTTCCAGCATCTCCATCGCCAGCCAAGCAACGAGCAAAAATGGATGACATTGTAGTGGTAGCCCCAGGAACGCAATCTTCCCGGAATGTCAGCAATGATCCAGATGTCATAAAACTGCAGGAAATCCCAACTTTCCAGCCCCTTTTGAAAGGTGATTGTTCTTCCTCTGTTTTTAAAGGCCTTTTTTTGTACCTAATGGAGTGTGTGCTTTGTGTGTCCTGAGGTTCCTACTGAAGTTCACATTTCTGTCCCTATTTTTCACTACCCCCTTGTTTTAAACCTTACTTTCTTTTGTTCTTTCATAATTATTCCCAGCCTTCTAAACAGTGGGTGAACTGGTTTAGAGGTGTACTAGTAATGTTCTCTGCAGTGAAACCATGTACTGTGGAGACAGTACAGCTCCAAGCTTGCCCTGTACCACTGGTTCATGAGAAATGCCATGTTACATTCTTATATATAATGGACTGTAGTCTCCAGTTTTGCTCTAGGCTCTTAAAAACGTCTGTGCGTTACTCTCTCGGAGTCATAGCTACCTGTGTATGGATTCAGTTGCCTGAAATCAAGATATCTTGTGGGGGTTTCCAACCTAGAGCAGATTTTGTTCTTGTTTTTGGGGATGGATTGGGGGGGTGGACTGAGGCTTCCATGGGTCCTTAAGCCCTGTGTTGACAACATCCCTTTATATTAGTGGACTTATTAAATTCCCACGGTGTCTTTCTTTCTTTGTTTCTTTTCCTCCCAGTCTTTTTTTCTTTCTTCCTCTGCACCCATTCTTTGTTCCTTCTATTCTGTTCAAAGGGAAGTGAAGATTTAAATCAGAGTTGTCAAACATACAGTTTACCAAAAACTGTGCATTTTGTGGCTACCTCTTTTTCTGGAGACTGCGCAGTGTCCTTAGTATCTGAAAGTCCCTTAGGAAGGAGGATATCTGGAGCAGCCTGCATGAATGGATTTAGTAAAAGCAGTCTGCTCCTGGCCTCCTCTCCCTGGAGCAGTGTGGGTCAGCAAACTTGTGTGAATGCGCTGTGTAGCAGATACTCAGTGAGCCGATGTTTTTTTGAAAATTAGAGGCCTACCGTGCATATGTACATTGGCTGCAGCACTTGCTCGTGTCTTGTAGGCCTGCTGTGACAGAGAGGAAGGAGCCGGGATGTTTAGCCCTCCTTGCTACTGGAAGAAATGGTGTGGTCTTGTACAGCTGAGGGTTTAGGCACAACTGGTCTGAGTGTCACTGATTCATGCATGGCTGCTGGGAAGATCATGGCAGCCACTTTGCCCTGCAGGCATCACTAAAGGTGATATAACATCACAACATGGCTTTTTGGACAGGAACTGTTTACTTATTTTTTTTGTGTCTGCTGCATGAGGACCCTGGAATATGACTAGAACTTGTGGACACTATGATAGCCCAATGGGCCAAATATTTGGCATTTTATTGGGTACTGCTGGATAGGGGTCTAGATGTGCACAGCACTGACTACTGTTTCCAGCAGAAAGGGCAGAAAGATAAGGAGGCCGCTAACCTGGAGAAAAGCAAACGTGGATATTTTTGGGCCTGGTACTGCAGTCCCTCTTGACCAGGGAGAGTGTGTGTATGTGTTGGCTATACTATATATATTTCTTTTAAATTTTACAGAGGGTGATGTAGAAATCTGTGTTTGATTTGTTCCTGACACTTTCATTGCCATTTTAGAATGGACTGAAGATTGCTGATGTTGGTGCAGTGCTCACGTCAGCAGCAAGCTGGGTCATTACCTGTGGATGGAACATGGTTTGCCTGAGTCCTGTCTTGTACAAAAGGCAGAACCAGGATCTTGCCAGTGGCAGTTCGGGATGTAAATGCTGGAACCCAAATCCACAAAAGAAATAGGGAAGTTTTCATCTGAGAGACCAAATTTAGAAGATGCGTTAACATCTGGCACCGAGGTTGTTGTGCATGTATAAGAGCACGATGACGAAGAGTTTCAGTTCCACCCAGCCTCGAACTGTGGTGAGCAAATCTGGGTTGCATAAGAGCTGTGGAAGTCCTGGGAAGCAGGACTGGTGATTGCTTCCAGAGGCAGTGTTCCTGTATGGGTGGTTGAGGAGAAAGGATACAGGGCTGAGGTGGGAAGTAAGAAAGGAGAGAGAGCAGCAGTCATGTGGCTGAGGTAGAAAGGCTGGAAGACACTGCCGAGTTGGCCAGTCCAGGTGCTTTAACTCGTAAACATGCATGCGTTAAGTTGTTTGGTGGGAAGTCGTCTTGGTCACTGAGTTGCTTTTTCTGGTCTTATTTTGGACCTGGAGCTGCATATGTATGATAGAAACTTTCTTTTCTATTTCTATCCCTTAGCCTGCTAAGAGTTTACCTACGAGTCTCTTGAGATGTGGTGACATCTAGTGACTGGTCGGGAGTATTGCATGCTTCATCCCGTTCACTTTTGTGAACGGTTTTTTCCAGCCTCTAATACTTGCTCTTGCTTGAACAACAGGATTGTGATACTTGTGTTCACTACAGAAAGCACTGTGGTCTGTTGAGTGAGTTGAGTCTTAAGAGACCCCAGATCTGCCACAGGCTGGCTTGAGAAGCTGTTCTGTTTTGGACTGGTCTCTTTTCTGTATTCTTCACATGCAAGATCATGTTCCTGGAATGGATGAAGGATACTAGAGATCTTTTAGGATTTAATCCTAAAACTTGTGTCTTCTCATCTAACAGCTTGGAAAGCTGAAGATGTGAACTCATAGCCCTTGTGAGCTTCATTCTTTTCAGTTTCTCCTTGACTAAGCAAAGCCAGGGGTTTTTATTTTGCTTTTAAGTCTCAGAAGAAGCCTAATAGTTAAATCGATGGACTGAGGAAGCACATGGTCATGAAGAGACTGCATGTTCTTGAGAGACAAAGCACTTAAGAGCCAAAGCACTAGTCTCTCCTAGCCATACCTAGTTGAGCTTGTGATCAATGAAGGTGGAGGTCTTTAGCATTGTACACCCTACCAAAGAAAATGCCAGTGTCATGTCTGTTACATCTTTCATACTAGGCTTTCCTTGACTTCTGCAGCAGAAATTGCACCTCAGAGTTACAGCTATGATTGTGTGGGGTCCTTCTGAGTAATGTTTGCCTTCTTCAAAGTACTGTTGTGGTTACTGAGCATGCATAATAAGCAGTGTTTCAGAGGTCAGCATTTAAGCATTTGCTGATTCCAGTGTTTGAACCTGTCGGACAGCCATTCGGTGGGGTAGGCACTACTGTCTTGAAGTTGTTGTGTAGCACCTACTATGGTGAGTCAAGGACTGGAGTGTCTTTTTTTCTTAATGCCAGGGACTGTCTTCTCTGGTGCTGTATTCACGTAGACAGAAAGGGGAGAGCGTCCCACACGTGGTGGGTTTAGGAAAGCATTCCAGCGGATGCCTGTTGTATTGCCATTTGTAAATGTCAAATCCCAATCCCACTCAAACTGAGAGGAGAGAAAAACTACTCTTGAGGAGTACAGCTGGGAGTAAAGTGCCTGATTGTTGTTCTCCAGAAACTGCTACATATTTGGGGTGTTCTGGATTTGTTTTTTTTTTTCTGTATGTAAAAAGCCTTCTATGAGAAATGCTAGCAGGGAACTTCAGTGCTTGATGAAATGGGAGTGGGGTTTTTTTTTGTTTGTTTGTGGGTGTGTGTTTTTGTTTTGGTTTTTTTTTTTTTTTAAGTGGGGAGGCAAGTTTATAATCTAGACTCCTGGGAGCAACAGAGGAAGTCTCCAATATTCTCCCTGGTTGCAAGCATTCCCTGCAGAGATCGCTTTTTAAGTGATACAGAACAAAACGTGAAAATGTGATATGCTGTTTCTTTCCTTTATGTGGCTTCCTGAGGATATTTGCATGAAAATGAAGCTTCTGTCTGTTCAGTGTCCCTGGTTCTTGCAGTCTGTTCATAGTGTGAAGTCATAGCCAGCTGTATATAAAATCAAAGTCATCTTCTGTGAGTAATCCAAAATAGTATTACTTGTGTAGCTTATGAACAAAGCAGCCCATCTGATGAAGATGTTTGGAAAAAACCTTAAAATCCAATTTTCTGTGTAGTCATGATTACAGAAGGTTGATAAGGTACCACAGTGTGGGAGTTCTCTTAGAAAGGCTCTTACTGGATCTATAAAGTATCACCTCTGACCAGGGATTCGGCTTTTATGACCAGGGGATCCTCTTTGAGGATTAAGGACTGCTGGTGAAAGATGGGATCCACTTGACTAAGTGGGGTTAGAGCATCTTTACCAACAGGTGGGCCAACCTGAAAACAAGAGTGTTAAATTAGGAACAATGGAGGAAGGAGGCTACAACCACAGTTAAGTGAAGAAGCAGTGGACAGGGTTGAAAAGCAAAGGGTGAATATTCTTTTTTCTTTTTTTTTTTTAAATGCAGTTTTTCTGGGTAATTAAAGTAAGATGAGTGGGGTAAGGAATTAAACATTGTTACGAAGCTTCCTGAAAGCTTTTGAGAAAGGTGCTTAGGTTTTAAGTTTGTGTCATGGAAACAAAATGCTCATTGCATTTTTCCAGAGAGCATCAGCATCTCTCTCAAGCCTCAGTAAAGATTGAAGTCTGTCTTTCTGGTAGCAGTGAAGTGTTATGGTAAACAAAAAAGATGGTTACATATAAAGGACCTATTGGTGTGTGTTAGTAATACAGGAGAAACTGATCAAGAATTAGTCATCCAACTGCAAATATAATTCCTATTCTGTGCCAAGGTCAGCAAGACCTAAGCAAACAAAATGTTGGGACCTTGACAGTAGGAACAAAAACTTTGACTGATGTATCTGTTAAATTAAAAATCAAATTTAAAAGGGATGAGACCCACATTCTTTCCTTCCTTGACTGATTAGTTCTGAGAAAGGGAGCCAGACATGGGTGAGGTTGGAGTGTGTGTGTCTGAGGCTCTGTTTTGTGCAGCTGTCTTGTAAGTTGCATGCTCTAGAGTTCCTAAGACAAAGTAAATCTCATGGGTCTTTTTGAAGGAAGTCAATGTAATTGATACCCATTTGTGACTATGTCTTCTTGCAGGAAAAATTATTTAACTTTCATTGCCAGTGATTTAAATGAAAACCAAGAGGTTCTAAAGTTTGTATTAGAAGAAAAGTCTTGTTGCTTCTTAGTTACTTAGCAGAAACTGTCACATAGATTCTAGGCTACATCAGTGGTTTCTGGCAGTATTTAATGTCAGGTTGGTCATCTGTTTTGGAAACTCGAGATACAAAAGGGTACATTAAAGAAATGGACTTGTCTGTATGATGGCGACCAAAAGATTTCCAAACAGCAGTCCTTCCAGGCATGTATCTAAAACAGAAACTTGAAAGAAATGAAGTCTAGAATGGAATCATAGAATCTCAGAAAGGTTTGGGTTGGAAGGGACCTTTAAAGATCATCTAGTCCAACCCCCCTGCCATGGGCAGGGACATCTTTCACTAGACCAGGCTGCTCAAAGCCCCATCCAACCTGACGGTGAACACTTCCCATGATGGGACATCTACAACTTCTCTGCACAACCTGCTCCAGTGTCTCACCACCCTCATCATAAAAAAATTTCTTCCTTCTATCCAATCTAAACCTACCCTCTTTCAGTTTAAAACCGTTGCCCCTTGTCCTGTCACTACAGGCCCTGGTAAAAAGTCTCTCTCTGTCTTTCTTATAAGCTATATTTGTCCTATGGAGGCTTGTTTTGGAAATAAATTTGTTCCTACTTATGGCTAGAATTCTGTACTGGTAAAAGATCTTCGGCATGAAGAAGCAAAAGAAAGAGGTTACTGTCTCACTGCAAAGACACTCTGTGAGCAGCAGAAGCTTCCCTACATTGCTGTGCCTCCCCCCGTCCCCCTAGGATTTTGCAATTAGTTTGCTCTCCAGTCTTGTTTCGTGGCTCTTGTGGTCACCCCAGTGGTATTGTGAGCATTTGAGACTTCCGGACTGGCTGACAAAAGGTGCCAGAAAGGCAGTGACTTTCTGCTTCTGCTGGCCAAACTCCATCAGTTGTTAATTTTGAAGTATGTCTCTTGTCACTTCCAAGTCTGGTGATCAATCCCTTTAGTGTTACTGTGCTACTTGTAGCAGACTTGCAGACTGTAACCTGGTTTTTGAAAAGGGAATGTCATAGTGAATGGTCTTTGTGCTTTATTGAGAGACACCTCTGGAATATGTGAAAATGAAGGTGTTTTAGTAGCCCGTGGCTTTGGTGACTTTGAAGTTGGTAACTTTGAAGTTGCATTCCGTTTGGTTTGGTGCTAAGTTAAAAATTCAAGTAACGTGCAGGCATGGGAAGAGAAATTATTCTTGTTTTCGAGACCAGTTCTTCACACTGTGTAAGAATGACTTTCAGTTTCTTGTATTTGGTGCTTGCTGCACAGTAGTTCATTGAATGCCCAGGGTGGCAGCTTGCCCCAGTTGAAAGGGGGACTTACTCCTTGCTGCTTTTGCTTCTGGCCATGTGGGCATGCCTCCTCTGTCGCTCTGGCTCTGGTATTTGTTGGGCTCTTTGGTAGAAGACGTATCTTTTACTGGTTAGTTCCATGCCAGGCTGGTGAGCGGTGCCACCTTGCAGGAGAGATCAGTGAATGCTAGAGTTGGTGTCTGATAATTGACAGGAGCAGAGGTGAAGGAGGAGCCCAGGGCATTAGATCCCCTTTTCAGTTAGCAATCTGTTAAATTGACTCAAGTCTGGTGACTTCATTACATCTTGATACTGTGTTGGTACTGATGTTGAAAGAATTAGCTTAAACTGCCTGTTCCCTCTGTATCTAGTAATGGTATCGTGCAGAGGACTCTACGATGCACGTTGTGAAGTAGCTACTGCTGGTAAAATGTGATTTGTCTGTTCTGGGATGAGCCCGGGTTGTCTGTCCAAAATGCTTCCTGAACACATCTCTTTACTGTGGAAACTAGCTCTGCATGTAGGGCCTTCTGTCTTAGTTGTGTGGTGTGGCTGTGCTTTGTTTCCTCTTGCTTTCATGTTTTGGGTTTCTCCAAGGTGATGGACTATCTTCTGCTGCTGCTGATTTTACTCTGTTAGGGACAATGTCTTCTCAGAATTTAGGAAGACAAATTCATGCCCAGGTGGTAACTTAGGTGACTTATGAAATGAAAACTGGAATCCACTCTGTGTGCCAGGCAGGTGCCTTCTGGCTCCTCCTCAGCTGGTCTGTTTGGTTGAACATCCTGATGGTAGACACGTTTTTAATGCATTTGGTTTGAAGACCTGTGCTGTGGTCCACCAGGGCTGCTCACTGGGTGGCAGTGTAGAGAAGATCTTCCTCTAGGTGAGCATTCTTGTACATTACAGTTAACACATTTGTAACTAAAACAACACCCTCAGTAACTTAAAACAAACTTTTGGTAACCAGTCCCCTGTGAATACTGGCAGGTCTTTTGTGCTGCCATTTTCCTTGCCCTTTCCTCCTCATTTGGAGGAAGCGGTTTCCAATATGATGGTAGCATCCCTTGGAAGCATAAGTGGTACTGAGTGATTCAGGATGCCATATGTACCATGAATTGGCTGAATATGGGCTTGTGGTTATTTAGAGATAATTCAGCAGCCCTGTTTGTGTTCTCATTTATCTATGGAGGAAATCTTAATGAAACTAAAAAAATCATTTTCATGCTAGATATTTAATTGTTGAAGCTGTTGCTGATCGCTGCTTGGCCTGTTGGACAAGAACGTGATGGTACTTTTTGTTTTGTCTGGCAGCCTTAGGCTTGTTGTATGCAAGTTCCCTTGAGTGCGAGGGTCATTTCTGTGTATTATAGGCAATGTGCTGAGATGTAACTGGAAACTGTGTCTTATGAACAGTTCAGGAATGGGTCCTGTGCTGAGACTACTAATTGCATTTGCCATCATATGCAGGATGTCTTCTGTCAGAGGAACTCCTCATCCCTCCAGCACTGAGAGTAATGAAGGTAGCAAGGGATGCTGAGGCTCTTACTTCAGGCTCACCTGAATTCCCAGGTGAGGAGGGGTGGCTTCTCTGCAGACCTGTGGCAAGTTACTTGTAGTCTACTCCATTCCTTTGTCTGTGAAACACACCTGGTGTGCATATTGTAGCTTGTAGCCATATGAAGGTTTTTGTGTGGAGCTCATTAGCATCCCCTAGCCCAATATAACTGGATTCTTGTCCTACAAATACTATTGCTGGTTTTGTAAGAATAGCAAAGCACAGGAAGAGGTTGCTCAGTAGGGTTGTGGCATTTCTGTCCTTAATGTTTTTAAGGACATGTTAAGCAAACATCTACCAGGCATGAATTAGAAGTAAATTAATAAATTATGGATAACCCACTGAGGTCTTTCCTTACCATGCTGCCCATTATGCATATTTACATTGCTTCATTATTTATCAAAAAAGGTATTTCACAAAGCAAAAACCGAGACCTTTACTCTGAAGAGTCTAGGGTATAGTTTACCTGGCAGTAGTGTAAGAAGGAGACCAAAGTTATGTGACAGAAAGAGTCTTGCAAGATAGGTCCAGTGTGAGGAGTGTCCTTTTTGTCTCAATATGGTTTGAAGTGAAAACTTGGCAATGATACTTTTATTACAGCTGGTGCACCTCTTCAGCAGAGAAGCATAGGGAGATGCTGAGAAATCTCCTGTGGGAGAGAACAGTGGTGAAATTTGTGCTGCTGTGCCAATCTTCTGTTGTCCTCCGATCACAGGAAACATAAGCTTGTGTTAGGCAGCTTGGAAGGATTGTTTATCGCTGTATAATTTTTTTGGATAACGTCACTATTCAGGCAGAAAACTACTTATCTGAAAAATATCAATGTATTTATCTTTCTGGGACAGCATGTAGAGGAAGGATGGATTTTTAGAGTCCGAGCCTTTAAAGCAATAGGTTTTGTCACATCTCGCTCCTCAGTATTTTCTGGTGACTGACTTACATCCTCTGTTCATTCCCTTACCTCACTGTATGCTACTTCTTCCATTTATTGTCTAGGGAATTTAGCTAATAGCACACATTAGTGAATTTTATTCCTGTAGTTCTCTAGGCATTGTGATACTTCAGTTTTTTTAAATTTTGCCCCTGTGCCTTACTAGGAGTATCTGCTTATGCAGCACTTGGTAGTACTGCTAAGAGTATAGGGCTCTAACAGAATTTGCAACATCCAGGTTTGTTGGATGGACTCCATGCTTAGTGCTCGTAACAAGGTGAAAATGAGCATGCTGGGCAGAAAGAAACACCAAGAATGATAATGTGAGTGCATGTCTACTTGTTTTTTGTTTGTTTGTTTTTTAAGGCTTGTGGACCAATACAGTATTCTGTGTTATAGAGAGCTGCCTCTCTGTTTTGGTTTCATGACATCAAACTAACTCTGAAAACAAAACCTGGGAGATGCCTCAGTTTGAAAGAAAAGCTCCTTTCCTCAAAAAGATAGTTGGAGGAGAGGAGGAGAGTGATGGTGATGTCCTATTTCCATGTGTTCCTCAATGGTTTGTTGACAGTTTGGAGACCTGGACCAATTCATTTTCATGAGTGAGAGGATTTGAGTCTACGGTTAGGTACTATCCAAACAATATACTCAACAATAGTTGGAAGAGTATTAGGGACTGTGGATACTCAGTTGTCTACTTTTTTCCCCCACCTCCCTTGTCAAGCTGTTCCACGCTGTGTGGTATAATGTGTATATTGGCAGATAGAAAGAATGAGTGTGTCTGCCTAGACTACTAGCCTGGTCTCCCCTTTCCTGGGTGAGTACCATTGAGCTCCAATTTCTGCTGAGCTGTATAGTCAATAGCTGTGACTCCTGTCTGAATCTTAAAGCTCCTCAGGCACGTATGGCTCATCCCCACCGTCTTGCTGCATGAATAAGCTTTGCTGGTCATCGCAAGTCACCTGCAGATTCTCCTTCCTTTACCTTCACAGAGCTTCTGTGACAGCTCTCCATCTGGCCTGTACAGCTCTTGGGGTGCAGCTACCCTTTGAATAACATTAGAAGATGTGCTGAGGAAAAATAGCCATGTGGTAAGGAGTTAACCATGTCCTGGCTTATAGACTTGCCACACACTTCGATGAGGAGTATCTGCGTGTTGGCCAGTGTACCTTGAGATCACTGTTAACTGGTTAAAGTGAAATGCAAATGAAACTTTATAATCTGGATGTTATAAATAAGTAGCATAATTACAAATGTCATAGAAAGTGTAATCTCTTTATGCCAGGAGGAGATTGGAAATCAGATGCATCTGACTGCTAAGGTATAGGAGCTAGTGTGCTCTACTGGAATGTTGCTGATGAATCTTTCTAGCACAAGGATAAGCATATGTTGGGAAAGCACTTACAGCACATCTGTGGTTTGGGGTTTTTTGTTTGTTTTTGTTTGTTTGTTTGTGGGGGGTTTTTTTGAGTCTGTGAAGGACTCCAGGCGTCTAAACCTGGATAGATTTTTTTTTTTTTTTCCCCCTCCCTTCTCCCTCTCTCCTTCATGTTTGTGTACTTTTATTCAGCTTTATTGTCTTGCTTATAAGTTAAGACTTGCTCGTAAGACTTGGTTGAGTCTGTGGCTGAAGGGCCAGTGAAATTTCTCTTCCTGCCTTCCCTGTTTGTTTTGTATGTGGGTATCTTTCTTGATGCATCTCCCTCTGTTGAACCTGATGTTTTATATAAATGAAAATTGCATGAAAAGAGATGTTCCTGTTACATACAGCCTAGTCAGATGTTTCTAAATGTATATAGATATTTGGCGTGATTATAGATGTGTATATAGATGTGTATATAGATATTTGGCGTGATTACTCTAAGACTGGTCCTGTAGGGATACTGCAACAGTATTATTCAGTGGACTGAAGTCTGAAAGGTAAGTCTCCTCTGTGTAGGCTGGATAGAGTTGGAGAAAGAGAGTGGGACCTAACGAAAGCCCCCTCCTGGTTCCGTTTGGTTCTCTCCTCTTTAGCTGGCCACTCTGATGTCTACTGCTCCTTTCACTTTTGTTGTATTCTTCCAGCTGTTGATAACATGAAGTATTTATGTTTACTAGATGGGAACTGCTATGTTAGGTGTTGGACGCTTGGACATACATAGAGAAACACGAAGATTGTGCCTGGGATGTTGTCTGTCATACAGGGACTACAGCATTTGTCGATGAGGGAAGGGATGGGAGCTTGGAGTGGTGACTGAGTTCCTGAGGGGAACTCTGACACATGGACAGAAAATTGTAGTGTCTTTAGTTACTATGGCAATGAGCAATATAGACGTGTTCAGATAGAGAGGCACACTAAAATGCCATGGGTGCTGAAACAAAATAGCTGACTCTTCTTAATGAGAAATGTCTGCCATGTTGGAGGAAAGGATGAGTGGTAATTACATATTTGAAACAGCATTTTAATGAGGAATCTCTCTGCTTATAAATATAACAGATTCTCTGTTGCCATCATCAGTGGTTGCTTCAGTTATGAAGAAGTCTTACTTAACTATCTTCTGGTGTTGAAAATCTAAAATAAATCATAAGAAGAAAATGAGCTAGATGTGCCAAAGGTCACTTAGCCGTTACCTCTGGGATGGGTCTGCTGTTAGGAATCTGTGAAACTGTCGATAGAAAGCAGGAAAGAAAGAAGTCTAAAATGCTTCTGAGATATTCCCCGCATCCTCAGAATTCCTACCTCCATCCTCAAAGAAACCCCAACCTCAAAGTGTTTTGGCCTGAAGTCCCTATTCTAGAGCCCTGTAGCTTGACACATTTTCTTCCAGGTGCCTTCCCAGCAAAGATCAGTGAGCTGTACGTTTCCCAGTGGGCACGTGGCTGACTGATGGAAAGCATTGGCCAAGCACGCTATACTGTTTAAATCTCTTTCATCCCCGGTACTGACTTGTAGTTGTGTGCAGTGGCAGGATATTTCTTTAATTTTTTTTTTTTTCTTCTCCCGCACTGTAAATGAAAGGCTGAAGATGCACCAACATGCTTGTTTGCCAACAGGTTTTTTTTGTTGTTTTTTTTTTTTTTCCCCCAAAATTGTACCTACCAATATATGCCTTAACTTTGAATACTGTTCACTTTAAAATATATTTGTGTATGTGTGCATATACTATAAATACATGCTATATATAGTATGTATATACTATACCTACAGATGATGTGTATGTATGGTATGTATTTTCTGTACATACAAACTGTACATGTATAGTTTACTTCTTGTGATTCTGCTTGGCCCCCTGTTAATGTTGTTTTGCTTGGCTGGTGGCTATTTCTGGAATGCTCGTGTCTTGCTGCTAGACCAGCAGCAGTGTTTCAATGGATTGCTTTTGAAAAATGAATGTTTCTGTTTGATCTTAGGCTTTATAGGAGTTAATAAGTTTATCCAAGTCCAGAAGATTATTTGGTTTTAGACCAATCAATTTATTGAGAAAGATTATGATTAACCAACAGGCACAGTGTAAATTATTACACCCTAAGTCTTAGTTCTTGATATCCCCCCCCCCCCCATGGCTGCTGATTGATTCAGTTAACTAACCATGGTCAAGGTAAAGGATGAGTGGATACTTGTGTATCTACTGCCCCTCTGCAGTTAACTGCAATTTATAATGGCACATCATTCAAAAGCTCTGCTCTTGTCTTTATTTCCCTGCCCAGACACTGTTAGCAGAATAAAAAGCAGATTCCAGAAAGTTGTATGAGTAGATAATAACCGCCTTTTCTAATTAAGAGTTTGACTTACTAAAATTATATAAAGATAAAAAGGTTATTAAGGTAGAAGTGAAAAAACAAGTCTACTCAAGCCCTAAACCTTGTTATCAAAGCAGCATGGTGGGAGCTTAGCTTAACCATGTTCTCTCTATATAATTGTGTAAGATGAGATCAACAACCAAGCAATAAAGCACAGGTCAGCAAGCTCATTGTTATAAAACCTTGAAGTTCAGAATCAAATTTGATCTGCCTCTATTTCTTTCTTAGGGCAGCTTAACAAAAAGGAAAATAGGAGTTTAGTGGTTCATTTGGCTTGAACAGTGTGGTTTGACATACTGAATTTTGTAATATTCCCTCTATTTTCCATGTGGGGCTGGGCATGCTATGCTTGGCTTAGTTGTCAGCAGGCTTGCACACGTAAACCAGAAGATGCACAATTACAGATTACGTATTGAATCCTGATACGCAGATGATCTGCTGGAGATACTGCTTTTCAATTTGCACTAGTAACAAAATTACTAGTAGTAATGCTTAGTAGGAAGTGGAATTGCTGCCTGTTGTAGTTGTGCGTAAGCACCACTCTACCAGTGTGCTGTACAGCTGAACTTGGAAGCCTACATTATCCTGAGGTACTGGTCAGAGAAGAGACTACATTAGTCAAGGATAAGGGGCAGGAGCAGATGTATGCGCTTGTAAAGCAATGGTTTGTTTCAGTAACATGTTCAGGGTGAAATTGCGACTTTGCTGAAGACGAGGGCAAAGCTCCTGTCGGTTCCAGCAGAGCGAAGATTTTTTTTGTCCCCAAATAGTGTGCTTTTCTATATAGTTTAAGTTCATATGGTAGAGTGCTATGGTTGATGTTTAAAGTTTAACAGTAATAAACATGTTCTGGAGACAGTGAGGAAAGTTGCACAATGAGGTGGTTAGACTTGACGCCCCGTCCACCTTCACACCCTTAAGCTAGATCCACAAAGGATCAGAAGATGGGGACATCCTTAGGGGTTTTGTGCTCACTTGCCTGTTCATGCACTCTGTGTTAAATAACCATGCGACAGAAGGCATTTGTAGCTCAGGAAAAGGGATTGGAGACCAGGATCCCCACTACCTCGTTCACTCTGGCTCCCCATTACCCCCTTTTATTTATCCACCTTCCTCTTGGCTATTCCTTGGCCATGCATGCTGAGCTAAGCAGCTCCAGACAGCCTTTGGCATGAGAGAGGTGCTGCTGAGACGGAGCTACTTAGCCTCCACAAAACTGTGGTCATCCTTGGCATACCCTGTAGCAGGACTTTAGTGCATGGTGAGATTTTTTTTTTTTTTTTTTAAATGGTGGAAACTCTAACTTGCAGCAATCTTATGACACTTGAGAAGTTCTGAAGATTGCACGGTAGTGATGTGAGTACCTTTTGTGGGCTGATGTCCTCGATGCTTGTGGAGTTCTTTGTTTGAGGTTTTCTTCTTATGCGTGTGTGAGTGGTTGAGTTCCCTGCGTACTTTTACCTTTGTTGCACACGTCTACATCTCTCATGTTCCAAAATGTTTACTAACTGTAATTCTGACTCATAATTTCAGAGAAGACATGTGATATGCAGTGGTTGGCCTTGATGTGTTCATTAAATGTAAAATGTCATGCAGTGTGATATCTCCTGTCTGATTGACTCTTGTATTAGAGATCCACTTTGAGCCGGTTTGAGGTGCTGTATCCAATGTTTTTTCACTTGGTAAAGAGTTGAAGGGCAAAAGTAAGTGCACGTGCTGTTATGAGAGGTATTTGTTTATGAGGTTAAGAGCAAACAGTGTAAATACTAGGCTGCAGTTCGAATTCACTTGTGTGGTTTCTTTCCTTTCAGTAGCTGGTGCCTATGGAAATTATACTCTTGAAATGGTAGGTGAGTCTGTTCTAATGCAGTGAAAATTGGGACTTTATGATCACAGGCTGCAGTTTTCTAATTGATACAGTTGGGATATCCCTTAGAAGTCACTTGTGTAACTTGCACAGACAGAAATATCGGCGTGCTGACTGCAGTTCAGTGTTGCAGTAAAAGACCTGAGAAGCTGAGTCAATGAAACTGGATTCTTTCCACCATGTTATATCAGCCTGGCAATGATGCATGGCACCCAAGGGAAAGGTGTAACAGCGGGTGGAGTACTGCCTTTGAATCTGCCTGCTGAGCTGCGTCTGGGGAGTCAAGGGGACAGTGTCATGCGCTGCTAGTCAGTAACTCTGCTGCTGCGCCTCATTACTCCTGAGACATGAAATGCACAGGTTTCCCTTGCGCAGCAATCCTTCAACTCAGTGCTGCGATGTCTTTCTCTGTTTTCTGATTTGCTGTTCTTTACCCCTGTAGTCCTTTGTTAATGTGACTGTTAAGACTCGGATAGACTGCAGTCTAGGTAACTGCCACAGGGTGTCACTGGAATACAAAAGGAGTAGTAGATGTGATTGAAAAGGGCTGGAAACCTTGCTGAAACAGCGTGTTGGAAACTGCTTTCTCTTCAAGCTCTTTTCATGAACATTTGTGTACTAGTTGCATTCATGCTACCAAGTGACCAAGGTCTTGGTGGCCTTGCTGGCAAGCTGGGTTTGGTACCAGCTGGACCTGTGAGCTGAGCCACACAGTGCTTAACTGAGACGTGACTACAGGCTGAAACAGTTCTGGGTCTGTGAGGAGGAGACAGTGCAGAGATCTTCAGCTGAAAGTCTTTCAGAAGTCTTTATGATCTTGAAAAATAAAAATCTTGTGTGCCACATTTTCAGTTGTTGATACTAGGGGTTTTCTAAGTGTGTATAGTAAGAAAATGAAAGTATAGATCAGCAGTAGTTCAGATGGTAGCACTTGAGGTTTGGCTCCTGTCCATGGGTATTGATCCTCACCTCAGTACACCATCTGTAACATGGAGTTTAATAGTATTTTCTCAGCAACACTGTTTTGATCACAGGTGTGTTGAAGACTGAGGTGTTCTCATCCCAAGATACTGGTGCATAGTAAGTTTTTCCCCAGTGGCCCATTGTGCTGGGAAAAATGTTCATCCAGCATAAGGAATGGAACTGGGGAACTGATGTGTCTAGAAAATGGTTGCAACACCCTCTCCTTCCCCCCAACCCCAGCCCAAAAATGTTCAGCTCAATCAGATCATCTTTCCAGTTATTCACTAGCCCTACAAACCAGTGCTGCTGCCAGAGTGCACAACATGGTATGAACTGAGACCCTTTAGCTAGTGAGTGAGGGAAGAGAGGTGAAACAAAGGAGGAAAGGGGAAGAAATTATGCATCTGTTAAGTGATGGCCTAAAATTCCAGAATTTTGCCCCACCTTCCTAGTGTGTGGGGTACAGCTAATCTTACGTAAATGAACACACTTGTTTGGGGAGAATCTTTGTATTGATCAGATATGTCTGTTCAGCTTAAAATCCAATGCTTTGCTAATTCCCAAGTTATTTCTTAGGAGGGGGAGCGTGGAAGGGGAATGTCTTGAACCTTCATCTCTGTTGTGTTGGAATTGTCATTAAGATATCTTGTCTCCAGTCTACCATGCCAGTAAAAGCCCTTTGACTTTGCAAGGGATTTATGTGGTTCTCTTCATTAATGCGTTAATGGGAGGTATGTACCAAAACATCTGAACATCAACTGGAAAGTAATGTCCTTCACTATATACTGTCCAAACCTTTTGGTGCTTGGGAAGGTGTTGACGCTCACCAGGAACTTGAGGCTATAACCTATTTGCATATAACTGTTTTTTAAAAATTAAAATGCTAATATAGGCAACCTTTATGCTTGCCTAAACTTGTTTTTCAGTGAGACACCATGCAAAATTGCTTGTGCATGTTTTCTTCCCCCGACCTCACTGTTCAAAGTGAGATTGCTGGCAAGACATGCCTCTTCAGCACTCGGACTTTGGTATAAAATTACTGGAGTCTGAGTTTCCTTGTTTAAAATTCATTGTTTCTGCAAACTCTTTGTGAACGCATGTGCCAGCTACGAGGGATGGGAAGCTATGTTTCATGTTAAACCAGAAGCAGAGTGCCGAGGAAAAACCTTCTCCTGAAGAATCCTTTTCTTTTTCAGATATTACCTGGCTCAGAGAAGAGATCATCTCTTCTTACTAGGTTTTTACTGTGTTATGTCCTTGTTGTGGTAGATTTTTTCCTGTGTGTGAGGGCAGTCCTTCAAGGACAGGATGCTTCTGTGACTGACCCTGCCCAACGTACCTTGGCACATTGTGCCGTCCCTGTGCCCCTTGTGTGTAACTGGAAGCTGACTGGAGTCCACCGCGCTGCAGATACCGCTTGCTGTTGTGGCAGTATAAATAGGATGTTTCCAAAGAGCTCCCTGGAAAGTGTGATCTTCTTATGCATCAGGGCATTATAAGTCATAGTGATCATGAGACTTCAAAAAACATTATAACTTTCATCTGGCTGTGTTTCAGTGAGTAACCATTCGCTTTTAGTTCTTGGTGAGGTCAAGAAGATGGCGTGATGTGCTCCAAGAAGCAGGGGAGGGGTGCTGCAGTACATATTATCCTGGTGATATGTTTCACAAGTTTTAAATAAAATTGCTTATATTTTAAAATGTTCCTTTCAATATGATACTAACCACAAATAAAACTGCTGGAAAGGCACTGCTGACACTCTTGGTGCTGACTGATCTCTCTTTGCAAGGAATGGGTCGGGGATGTTCAGCCGGCTGAGGAGGAGGATGGGCAAAAGGTTGGTCAGGGTTTTATTAATTCTCATCCTTCATAATAGCAGTCTTGAGTTTTTCTGTCAGCTAAAGAAATCCTGAACCTAAGGGGAAAGCTTTGATTTTCCTTTTAATCCTTAGGTCTCTTGATTTCATCTGAGTAAACAGAATTTTTATCTGTAATAGGATATGGAAGGGATACTGGAGATGGAACTTCTTAAGTAATGTATGCTGCTTTACCTCCTGTGAGATTAAATCTAATTTTCTGTGATACGGCAGTGGCAAAAAGCAGATGATTGGAATGGAAGTACATGTTTGCATTTATACATTTGTACAAACAGGATGAATTAGAGTAGAATACTTACCCTGTTGCTTTTTGTTGCCTCCCATTGAGGGGTCTTGTCACCAGTTTTAGTATTAATTGAAATTTGGAGTCAATTTGGGTGGTGGCTGAGTGGCTTTCATTGCAATAGTTTAAAAATGTCCACTGTTCTATGTTTCCTTAGTTATCCATCAGGTTTATTGGATTCTGTGGTAGGGAAGCATGCATTAGTCATTAAGATTAGAGGCTTCGTTTATTTTCTTGAACATTTGCATAGATTTTTTTTGTTGTTGTTAACTGAAATCATTCCCAAGCTCTGAAGTGTGCTTGAATGTATGGGTGTGTGGTGGCAGAAACAAAATCACTGTTTTATCAGAGATGAATCTAAACTTCACACAGCTTTGTCGTCTTTGGAGCCAAGAGCCCAGCGGAGCTTTAAAATGGAATTGACTGCACCTCTCCTTTTTGCTAACACAGGGTGGTCCAGAGATTTGAGGTGCCAGCGTGGATTCACTTTGGCCAACCTAACACATGAGGTGCTGCAGGACCATGCTTTGGAGAGGACAGGGATTTGGCTGTGGCTTCAAATTCTATGGGCTATTTGGCTTCTTGCCTCAACCTGGCAACGCAGAAGTTACAAAAAGTGCAAACCCATGGGGTTTTTGTCCATGTTGTCTTTGACATCTTACCAGTAAAACAAAAAGCCCAGTAACAAATGCAGTGTCCTACGAGTAAGGATCACTGCAAGGCAGTTGGCGTTTGCTTGCTTCATTTCCTAATAAAGACAACAGGAGATAAAAATCAGACTTTGGTTCATATATTAAACTGGTCTCAAGTTATAATCATTTCAAAGATCCAGATGGCTGGTTTGATTGTTTTTTAAAATTATTTATTTATTTATTTATTTATCCACAGCGTGAGTCTAATTAAACTGTGATCCTGCCTTGGACGAGTTGTGTGCAGATACTATGTGATACTTACAGCTTCTTATCAAATGACCAACAAAAAGAGAAGAATAAAATGTCGTATTAATTTATTTCAGTCTTTTATAATGCCTAGCTGCCAGTGAAGCAGCATTATGCTGCCTACCTGCTGTCCTGTATTAGGAGATAAATGTGATGCTTCTGTCTGTCCTTGCTTAGTTGTCAAGTGTTCTGCCTTTAATATCTGTATATTGGGAGCATCTGCTTGTACCTTTGTGAACAACAAACAAAGCTAATGATAGTTATTAGCAAAGTTTTGTGCAAAAATGTGTTTCTTCTGCTATAAAAGTGATTGCTGTTCCCTGTGACCTCATGAACTGTTGCTGTGCTGCTACTTCGAACAACAGGGGTTTAGGTGTCTTGCTTTTAAAAATTATCTGCTGCTCTGGGGTATTCATGTGAATATACCATCTGTGTGAAAGACCCTGCTACTGCAAAACTCTAATTAAAATCTTGAGTTAGATTTGTGCTCCAACTAGCTGTTGTTTTTTTGTTGTTGCTTTTTTAAGTTAGGAAGAAGTAAGGCTCATGCAGTCCTGTTCTGTGTGTAACAATTTCATAGATACGTAGAGGTGCATTGCCAACAGGAAGGGGAAGGTGTTGACTGTCACTGCATGTTGAAATGGGCATATGAAGTATTTCAAAGTCTGTTTGCTAGAAGTTTAGAAACTTCTGGAGGCTGATGAGGAACTTGATACAAACTTAAGTCTTGTATTTACTAGGTTGTAATTATTACAACTGTAGTAAATATGGAATTTGATCAGTTCTGAAATGGACGTCATAGCACTTAATGTTTAATGAAGACCAGCATGTTAATAAATCAATGTATCGGATGTCAAAGCTACTGCGGGAAACAAAAATTAACAGACTCGAAGTGATGAAAATAAGCAAATTCTTCTGACACAAAATGCAGAGGCTGACGACTGTCAGCTGTCAAGAATGGATTTCAACTCATTTTTAAAAATGCTAGAAGTCTGTTTTACATGATTCTTCTGTTTTAAACATACCAATATGTCTGACTCTTGCAGTGGTGGAGGGAGACATGGGGTTTATTGAACCTGGAAGGTAGAGGTTTTCCATGACATTGGCCTTGAGTTTCTCCAAATCAGCTTTTAAATATATTGCCCTCAATATTTTTGTTTTTGAAAGGCACAGGTTTTCTCTTCTTAAGAAATTCAGACCAAAAGTGTAAAAGCATTTTAAAAAACTGAACAAACAACATAAAAACCAAACAAAAAAACCAAGAAAAAAGCCCTGCTGGTTAAAACTATTTGCCTTAAGTATGTTTCTCCAAAAGACCTCTTAAAATGATCTCTAGTACATCAACTGATGATTGGGCTGTAGTAGTGTTTTAAACTTCCGGTTCTTTACTTTAAATGCTAAATGCCTTTATTAGTATCTGAATCCAATTACTTTTGTTGTCAACGTTTGCATCTGTGTTTGGATGAAGAATGTGAAGAATCAACCTAGCCCTTCATGCCAGGCAATGGCACAGATGTGGGAAGAGTAGATTTATTTCTCATGTCATAGGTCTCACCTGTGTGAAGAAAACTGTGGCGTTGTGTCTACCTTGGTGTCACCTCAGCTTGTGGAGGAAAGCGTCTACAAAGATGCAGGTTAAAGTTTTGATTGCATCAACTGTTTAAAATCTAAATTAAAATAAAGTAGTTTTCCTGTGCAGTGAATTGAGAGGAGTAAGTTAGATATAGAGACGCTGTACCGTGGCAGTAGGACTGATGTGAAAAAGGTTGATCTCTCAATAAAGATACAGAAAACTGGTTGAGTTGGCTAAAAATGAACTGTGCTCTTGTGTGCCATCATGGTCAACGTGCAATGGGGAAAGATAAGGATAGTGCATACAGGACAAAAGAAAAGGGAGAAATTGTTAAATATTGACAGATCAAGTATACTTTTGGAAAAAGGGGAGAAACTGAGGATGTTTGTTTTCTGACCTCTAATCAATTAATATTTAACCAGTGGTCACAAGTGACTCATCTCTACTATCTGTTCCTTGTAAATGCAATTTTAAGATGAAAGAAAAATAGGGCGATCAGCATAACCAAGGAACTATCTGGGAAATAAAAAAGGGAAAATGTTTCTGGTAGGCTAGGAACCTGAATTGGCTCATCATGGGATCCAGCAGGCACCGGGGCTGGCATGGGGAGAAATCCCACGGGTTGTGGAGTGAGGTCACATCAGGGCCAGCTGAGATCAGCTTTACCAGTTGTGGAGCTGCAACCTCAGACGGTTGAGTAACGCTGGAGCGTACAGGCTTACGACTGCGGTTGCTACATCATTCTCCATAAATCCATCACAGAGATTCCCATCTGGAAACATCTGGCACCATGCTGGTTCAAACTAGCTGTCCTGGCTAGGTACTTCAGAACTAAGGAGACGCTTATCTTGGTGGTTTTAAGGCGAGCACGTTACCAAATTAGGTTCTGGACTCGATGTGGAGAGGATAACATGCACAGAATTTATTGAGGCACATGGGTTTCCCGTGAAGTGTCCCAGCTGGATTCGCTTCTATGCTTTGCTGACCAGCTTATCCCCTTGGAAGTGTGGAGCAGGCTGGAAGGGCGGCTGTGGGTGGTAGCACGGTGGCAGGAGCAGAGGTCCAGCTGTTTCAGCTGGACCTGTGGACTTGCACCTCCGTGGCTTTCTGTACAAATATTTGGTATTCTGCTCTTTGATTCGCTGTTTGATTTAGTGATTTTTCTAAAAGCAGGGGTGAACAAAACAGGCTAAGCTAATGATTTGGGGCTTTCTTCCTAAAAGCAGAAGGATTGATTTTTTTCTTTGGAAACCAGTCATCAGAGGGAACTGAGGTTGAAAAAGATTAGAAAGTGCTGAGACTGTTCAGAAACCTTTTGTTTAGAAACTGTTTTGATGCCAAATATTTTGATGCTTTTGATATTCCCCCTCCCTTATCTTCTTAACTCAAGGGGCTTAACAGGAAAACAAAATCTGTACTACTTCTAATTTTTGACCTTACTGAAGTTTTTCAGAAGGCAGATCACAGACTATACTGTGTTAAACTGCCTCTTCATTATCCAGATTGCTAGGCTTATTTTTCTCACTTATCAAAATAAGGTACAGTGAAATCAATAAGAGCATATTATTATATTGTTCAAGCCCTGAATATCAGAAAAAAAAAAGAAATAAATCTTACTATGCAGTTGAAAACCACAGAAATCTCTCTCTCTCTCTCTCTCTGTCATTTCCCCAGCTTGTAGTCTGTACTACCATGCCTTAAATGAAACTTGCAGTGTGTGTGGGTTCCTGTGTCTTTGACTGAAGTCTCTGTGCATGTAAGAACAAAATGAATGTGACCTCTTCTCAAGTGCTTTTATCCTCCTGTGGCCCACTGCACCGGTTACTTCCCCTTGGAAATATTTCCTTCACAAACTGGAGCCACAAATGCACCCTTGCATGAAATAGAAGGGATTTGGGTTGATGGCATTCAGTTTTAAAAAAATAAGAGTTTTTCTAGTATGTGAATTCTCAGAAGCAGGGGCATTGCTCAGGCATGAGACGGTTGAGAGAGGCCAGACTAACAGATAATGTGCTAAATTAAGTGCATCATGGTACGCTTAATGTTTTTGTTGTGTAAGACTAGTTATTGGGTTATTTCTTGGAATAAAAAGCAAGTTGTTTTAAGCAATTTTATTATTATTGCTCATTTTATATTAAGTATAGATGGAGCCAGTGTCTCAGTAGGATTGGGGTGGGGAGGGGGAATTGGCTTTAGTTCAATATTTACCAGTGCCCAAAAGGGTATTATTCAGCCTCTATATTCAGCTTAGTATGTCAGATTACAAACAAGTACTTCCTTGGTACTTGTGGATAGTTTATTATAGTAAAAACAAGAACGACTTCACTTTCAAATAGATAGTAAAAAGTCTTTGGACCTCAGGGTAATAGTCTTTATGTGAGCACATGTAATGTTTAGATAACTTTTTTCCCCGAACTTTTAATGAAACAGATACGTTTCTCCAAAGCATTTGTCAAATTGGCGTTTTCCATGAGCAAATCCAGCGTGTATATTCATCGGTGTGCTTTGATTGCTTTCACTCAGCAATAATATTTACATTTAATGCCCCCCTCTCTAAACTTGCTTCACCCTTCTCATTAATAGGGCAGTTTCTGGAGAGCTTCTGCGACAGAAGCAACTCTCCAGGCACGCTGGGACTGTTTCCTGTGAAGCCACCGAGGAGCAGATGGGTTGCTGTCTCCTGAGCCACAGTTAGCTGCGTGCCTTGTGCTGCGCTGTGGTGGAGCAAGCACAGCAAAAACACAAAAGTAGGATGGGGTGGGATGCAATGAAAAAAGGGGCTGGATCCCCTTTTTGAGCACAAGGGAAAGAATCCATGCCAAAGTCCTAGCTGTAATATGCCTTAACATACTGGTGTGGGCTATTCTGTAAATGCACTTCCACTCCCTCTGCATAATGGTAAAATAAGGTAATGTCTCCAGTCGCAAACTCACTGCGCCATCTACTTGCTCAATTGCCTATTTAAAATTGTGTCAGTGTAATTTAAGGGAGGGGCAAGAGTTCTGCTGGTGAGAATTTAAGTGCTATTTCATTAAATGTTCGTATTTTGCTTAGAGCTATTGCTATCCCACTTTACATTCTCAGCTGTGGGACATTTTATCCTGAAATGAAGCCAGGATGTGCTCACTTGCATGGAGTTTTGTACAAATGCCTTTTGTTCCCTTGAGTCTCAGTTTTCAAAGTTTGGAATCTGCTGTACCTAACTTATATCTAATTCTGTTCATTTAACACACTAGACTGGTTCCAGCAAAAATGTTGGTCATGAAACAGAGGGATAAGAAAATTTTAAGCTTGAAAGAAAATTGTTCAATTCATTCACAGGAAATGTAATAAATGACCTTAAAATAGTGCCTTATCTCATGTTTAATATAAACTTCAGTTCTTGTTTGTCTATTTTTTTCTTACAAAAGGAATAAACATTCTCTGAATCCATAAGGATCAGAGAGCTGAAAGACTCCTGCGTTCATGTGTTTACATTTTCCTTTCTATTTTTTCTTCACAGTGACATTTTAGATCTTGCCTACCTGAAGAGCCTTATCCTTAAAATAATACTTTTCACCAGGATGCCTAATGGTGGAAGAGCAGCTGCCTCCCCATGGAGCTTCCTGTAGTTCCAGGGCTGCTGCCGCTGGAGGAGCCAAGTTCTCTTCTCCTGGGCTCTGTTCCCTCATGGGTGCTGGCACAGGTATTGCTATTGTAAAACAGGTCAGGGAATGGAGATGCGCTATTCTAAAAGTGCTACTTTACGCTGGCCTAAAGGCCACAGTTTTGCTGATATTTTTGGGTCAGAACAGATCATTTCTTATCAGATTAGGTTCAATGTTGGGTTTTGGTGGGTCTGGGTTTTTGGGTGTTTTTTTGTTTTGGTTTGGTTTTGTTTTGCTTTTTTTTCCTTTGGTTTCAACAGTGAGCCTTTGAAACAAGACCTGGGATTTCTGACGATGTCATTCTGCTTAATAAAAAGGCAAAAAAGTTAAGTAGCTGATTTTGGTTTTCATAAGTATTTAGCATTGAGTAGAAATGGATCATCGGGACTTCTGTATATTAGAAAGCAGTAAGACAAGTGACAATGCCAACATTTTGGGGTTTTTTGCCTTCTTATTCTTTAACTATATGCCTCATGAGGCCTATGAAGCAATAGGCAGACTCACTTAACCGTAGGCCCTAATGTTCTAAATGGCTTCAAGTCACACTGTAGCAGCTTTTGATTCAGAGTTGAGGTAGGAAGATCTCCTCAGTATTCTCGCAAGTATGGACTTGGAAGGATACTGTTGTGAGTGTCTTCACTAGAAAGACCTCACAGTGGGATGATTCCACCAAAGATTGCAAGGTTTTAAAGACATCTGTTGTCTGAATGTAGGTAGAGGTTAATGAATTGTAAAATGTACAGTTTAGTTCAAAGGGATGCCTTACATTCCCATTTTCATGTGAAGTGGCAGTGTAAAGATTTTGAGGTGATCTCTTCTGTCCAGGAAGGCATACTGTCCAAAGCTAAAAAGGGAGAAAGAATGGTTAGATTGATTCTTTGCTCTTACAGTGTAGAAGGCAGTTAATTGCTGTAGCCCCAGAGAGCTCTGCTCTTCTGAGGTGTCATGGAGGAGTTTGGCATGACAGTAAATATACTTGCCCTTAGGCATGTTCTTGTTACGTAGTTAATAATGCACTCTAAAGGTGATGCTGTAGCTACTTGGTTTTTTTAAACCTACATGGAGGGGTTTGTGCTTAACTCCTCCTGTGTCCCCTGCTTTGGGATAATAACCATAAGTTCGTGTTAGAAAACTGTTCTGTATTGAGAAAGACATTCCTCAAGTGAAATAATTTATAGAACTTTGACATATCTGTGGTTAATGTCCTTATTTTGGCATGTTGGCATCTTAATGGTCTTTGTGGATGTGTGTATATATGTAAAAATGTATGTGTATATACATGTACATATATACACATATGTATATATATGTGCATATGTTTAATGCTTGTGGTAGGTTAGATGAAACACTGCAGGATGCAGAGAAGCAGATAATGTTCCATGCACTAGAAAAGATGGAACAAGGCTCCATAGCTTATCTAGTTCTGGCTGTTTAGATGTTAGAAGTACTAGCTAGACATGTGCCTTCCTTGTAGAAGGCGATTTAAAGAAGACTTTCCCGTACAAGCTTACTTTAAAAGTAAATGCTAATATTTTCAAGAGAAATCAGTGATTTTGGGACCCTTTGGTTTTTGGATACTCGATTTCAATAATGTCTTTAAACAGTCCTAAAACAAAGGCCCCTTTCCTCAAGCTGCAACCCTTTGTGGTATTGTAGTAGTGAAAGTATCTCTGACATCTCAGGCTGCAGCTCTGTGTGCCGTAGGAAGCAGATGTGAAGCTTGAAAGGGTTTATGCTGCTGGTGGCTGCTGGTCATCATACCAGTAGCACAGCTGGTAGGACAGGGCTGCCATAAGGGGCTGTTGCACAAGGCAGGCCTAGCCAACCTAGCCTTGCGCTCCTGTTAGAGTAGGTCCTACACTGTCCCCTCCATCCACTCATCCTTCTTTCTGTTGCTCCTGACCTGGTGGACCTGCAGTGAACTGAGGCAATGAGAGCAGATGGCTTTGCTCCTGGGTTAGGGAGTTGGATCAGTTCATGGAGGGGTCTAACAAGTACCAGTGAGAATGAGACCATGTAGTCAGGAGCACAGGGGAGATGTGGGGAAAGACGACAATTACTTTTGGTGGCTGTGGGCTGTTGAACTGACTCAGCTGGTGGTTTTTACTGGCAGGTAAAAATAACTAGGTGAGTATACACTGAACACATAAAGGGGACTCCTGTGATCTGCTTTGCTGTCTCTGCTTCTGGGAATAGTAAAGTCAAAAAAAGGTTATTTTAAGAACATCTTAAACCACTGCAGCCTTTTATTCAGTGACTACCTGTCCCTTTTCAGTGAATGTTAAAAACATAGTCACAAAGTTGACTTTTCACTGTCCCCTGCTTCAAATGCAAATAAACAGTCATTGCATAGTTGTTTTCTGATGTCTTTGAAAGGAAGCTATTTCTGCAAAGTGGATACAATCTGTCTGTTATCTGAGCAGTGGTCCAGTGCGAGGCTGAACTGCTAATCAGTTCCTGCATGGAAAGGATGCCTGGAATACAGTTCAGAAATGTTCTAGATTCATCATTTCTTAATAGAGGGATCAGACTGATGCATTAGTTTTGCTTTTTGGCTACATCTAGCAAACTAGCACCTCATGTAGGATTTGGAAAAGTAAAATAAGGAAATATGCTGCTTTGCTTCCCCCCCTCCCCCCTCTTAAACGAGCATTTGATTCCTATCAAAATGACATTTGTTGCCTTGAAATTGTATAACCCTCTTGTATTAAAGTGAGGCAATCACTGAAGAACTGCAGCTTTAAAGGGTATTTGCTCTGAAAGCTTGCAGAAGGCAAAATTTCTCTGGCCTGTGCTAGCAAAGTGCTTGGCTTGGGCTCTACCTGTAGGATTAGTGCCATGGGAATTGTTCGTTTCTTATGTGTAGGTTGTACCTAGGGTTCGTGTAGTTCATTTGCCTGTGCTGATGGATGGAAGAACATTAAAATGATGCTGTACACAACTGGAAAACTCTGAATGCAGAGACTGATGGAGAGAGGTTGATGTCCTCTCAAAGGCAAAGTGAGACAGTCTGGCTCCTCAGGGTCAAGTTATGCAATGTAGCTTGAGCTGATGTAATAGCTCCCTCCTGTCCAAAGGCGGCGAATACACCCCCTCACATTCCTCCTCTGCATGCTGTTCCCCCTCCACTCATCCTCATAGAGTCTGACATTTATCTGACCTTATGTAAAGCTGATTGTCTTGCTCACCTGGCAGAAAACTCTTCTTGTGCCAGGTTAATTTTCCACCGTTAATAAGCTGATTTGATTTACTGCTCTATCAGGCAGGTGCCAGGGTTGGTGCAAGAAAGGAGGTAGGTGCAGAGCCACCCCTTTCTTATAATGATGAACCATTAGGAGTGAGCTGATACAACTTCATGCCAAGGCTTCATTCCTGTGGCACTTAAGCCAGTGTTGCTGCTTGATGACCCGGTCCCTTCCCACCTTTCCTTTGTCCTGGCTCCAGCACTTGTTGGATGATGTGCTGAAACATGTTGGCATCTCAGCTGCAATGAAACCACTGTCTCCAGGTGTGATAAAAGAGCTTTACCTGTGTTACTCTTGGTGAAACACAGGTTTTGCAGAGGGGTTTAACTCCCTGCTGGCATTAGCCTGGTAGGCGCATCCTGGCATCACACGGCACGTGTGTCACGCTTTGTCTGTGCCTGGATCCTGCTCAGAACTCCAGGGTGCATCTGTCCCGTTAGATAAAGTCACGCCTTCCATGTCTGATAGCAGCATTTGCTGGTTAAAATTGGTCTAATAGTTAGTACTTTTGCTGTTTATGCTGTCAGTTGCACGTATATTGACCATTTCAGCTGAACTGTTTGATTTTTCTGTTCCAGCAAACTATAGTAAGAAATTTGGACCCAACAATAAGTCTCTAGTGGAATACAATTAGATTTTTTTTTTTGTTTTGGCCATGACTGCAATTGTTCTGGATATCAAAGACTCTTACTAATTCTTTTTTGTTTTTAAAGTCATTGAATAGCCTGTTCATTCTTGGCCGTTTTCTTCTATTCACCCTCTTCTCAAGTGGTTGCACAACTTGACATTAAAATCAATAATTCCTCATTGGTAATTGCTCTCAGGCTATGACATCAGGATTTTCTGGAAATATAAATTTGTAGTGCTGATAGCAGACTATATGATTTCATTCTGGAAACCAGCCAGTACAGTTGGGGTCCCTGATGTACAGGATGTAAGGGAGGAGACGATACAACGCTAGTGTGCATATGTGCCGGACACATTTGGTCTGTGTTTTCTATTTTGTTTTCTAGGGACCCCTGTGTTACAAGAGCACATCTTTAATTCAGGTGTGCTCTGATAAAACCAGAGCATCTCCTTGCTATTAATTGTTTGAATATTTTGTTGTTCTGATACAGCTTTCCTGTTTCTGCCTTTTCATTATTTATTTTTGCCTGGCAGAGTGAATTAATTGTGTCTTAAAAATATTGCTGCAGGGATTAGTCTGCCATAGGCATTCTACTTCTTGCCTTTCCACCATTCCTAATGGTCTAATATGTGGGTTTCGGAGGCCTGGTGCAGACCTGCATTGAGGCGGCGCTCTGCTCTGAAGCAGATGTGTTCAAAAGGATTATCAGGAACATTCTTCATTTGCACGTGGGCGTAGTGGGCTTGGTGTTCAAGTGAGAGAGACCACGGCAGGCGGCTCCAGAAGTTAGGAATTGCAATTAGATGCTGGAACAGTCGACCACAGGATGCTGATGGGGCCAAGAATTTAACAACGTTCAGAAAGGAGTTGGATGTTTGCTTAGGGGTTAGGAATAGAGGGAGTTGTCAGAATAAATGATTACCAAACGTTTTGGAGGGAGTATCAAACCTTATGTTTTTGAGTCTGTGCTGGTTTCTAGGTATCAGGCTAGGTTACCCAGCTTCTGCTGATTCTGGGGCTCTTCATATTGCAGAGGAGACGCAGGACTAGTCAGACCTCTAGTTAGTGATCTACTTTGGCAGGTCTGTGTTCAGAAAACTATGCCCAAGGCTTTTGGGGACTGGGAACATCACATCTGTAGGTTTGGCTTGCAATGCGATGGTGTCCTCTTGGTTTCAGACGTTTTGGGGGTGGACTGCTTGCAGTGAGGGAAGATACTTACACCCTCAGCAGTAGTACCATTCCTGTATGAGCTTCCAAAGTGCGTTGGTGAGGAGTAATGTATGTTAGGGGCTGACTTTTAGGCAGTGCAAGGCAGTGTCAGGGAGACTCAAACCAAACCAGTGAGGCAGAATCATTCTTGGCTAATAAAGCTATTAAGTGTATCCCAGAGCTTGGGCTGTACGCTTCTTCCAGACCTAAGCCTCTGTCTTTTGCAAGAAACTATATTGGGCTTTGTAGCTGTGCCTGTTCATTGAACGTTGACTCGTACCTCTTCACAAAGCTTTTTATTTTTAAACATGTTTGCTTCACATATGCATTGTATGCACCTCAAGCACTGAAGTCGTCCTTAGGGAGTGGCATGAGCATAGCAGGTTTCATCTCCTGACCTTCCAGCTGGCTCACCAGATGCAGTTTGAGCTTGAAGCTGGTTGAAGGCAGTCTCATTTTCCCCACTCCATGGTGTTATCCCTGCCTCGCATGCAGCCAGACAGGGAGCTAAGCCAACTGAAAACTTAACCCTACCCTCTCTAACACTAGTTTTCTTTCCCTGAACTAGCTTTCCACCAAGCTGTAGGACTGCCAGTGACAATGTAAAAGAGAGGTCAGTACAACACAGCCAGTTGGATATGGGGGAGTAGGACAGCAGGTTTGACTTAAATTGGCTTAACCTGTATGCTAAGATACTGTATTTCTTCCTACAATCCTAAAACCATATACAAAGCAGAAACAAGTAGGTTTTTTACCCCCTTTCAGTCTTTGAGCTTAGGCCTCCATGAACTGTCTTCATCTGCAAAAGGGTTTTATTTTGCTGCTAGTTTTAAGATAAAAGAAAAATGGTAAAAATGCCACCTGAATTTTAAAGTTATCCTATGGGTTAATTCCAATGCTTTTGGATAAAAATGAAAAGGAGAGAATTTTCATCCTCTTCCGATGTTTGCTGGAAAAACCTGTTGCAAACAAGGGCAGTAATATTGTCAAGGAACACTCATTAATGTTCTCTTTCTCTAGCAGCAGCATAATTTCTTGATATTTAAATGTTAGGGTCTTACACTATGCCTCTACCAGGTTCTTTTTCTAAAAATTCTTTAGGAAATGACAATAGGATAGAAAGAAACTTCCAGGATTTTAGTATATACAGCACCATGGATGAATGAAACCTTGCAGTATATGGTCTGATGGCTGTTGAGAAGTTGGCATTTGTCTGTAGGGGAAGTCACAGGTTTTTTTAATTGTTTGGGTGATATGAGTGAAAGACAATGTTGTTATCAATAAAGCATGGTTAATTAATGCCAGGAAACTTTAGAGTTTGTTTACGTTGTGATTTTTGTGCTTCAGCCATGGTTGAGAAGTGGCTAGTTTCTCTAGAGCCAAGGGTTTTCTGCCCTATGGTTTTCTGTGTTTTGAACCTGTCTAGGTTATCTGGCAGTGGTCGGGTGAAGGCTAACATCTGGGATGGAAACTGCTTGCTGTCTTCCAGGTTCTCTACTGAGATCACCCCTCTCTCTAATGTGACTCTTGCAGTGAAACCCAGAGGATGCACCCTGCTGCAAACCTAACTCCTCAACCCATATTCCACCTGGTTAAACCAGAACAGATTGGTTACAGCATGGAGAGGGATGATGGGGCAGCTGCTGCAAAACGTACAAAGACTTTCTTTCTTCTTTTCAAATTGTACTGAGACATCACGGTATTCTGGTCTCAAAACTGGTGGAGCCTGCAAAACATGTTTTAGGGTATTGGCCTGGTGGAGAAGTGAGTGTATTCTTAAAGACTGAAGGTGGGGAAGTTGGAGATAAATAGCTATGAAGTTTGGTGTGCTCTAGGAGGGTAGAGGTTGGGATAAATGAGGCAAAAGGAGTGGCTTTCTGACCTAGAGCTTGGAATGCTCTTGGTAAAGAGGACCAGAGAGGGGCTTCAGCCCCTTCTCTTGGAGGAGGGGAGGGCAAAGCTGCTCCTGTTAAAAAGACAAGTTCTGCATGATTGGTTGAAGCCAGTGGGTGTGGGTGGCAGAAGCTGCATGAGTGGGGGGTTAGTAGGTAGTTCCTGTGTGTCCTCGGGGAGCGTTTCTGTGTACTACAATTCTGGATGGTAGTCATGCATGATTTTTAAGAACTTATGTGGGCATCACAGGAATTGTAAGTTGAAACACCTGTGTTTACCTTAGTTATCTCTAAGGAAAGACTTGATGTGGATTGAAGAGTTCTGGTTGAACGACAGCTGTCTTTATCAGCCTCAAGCACTGAAGAGTTGCATGCTAACCACAAAAATTGCCACTTAGGAATTTTGCTTTTTAGACAAAAAAATCAAAAGGCAAATGAAGAAGTATGGTAAGACCATGTGTTTCCAAGCTCTCTGCAGCCAGCATGTCTAGAAGTACAGGGGATAGTTCTGTAACTTTGCTAATGCTGTAAGAAAAAATACTACATGTTGTGAAACATGCAGTGCAGTTATGGAAGTAGCACTGAGTCTAAACATGTGGGGTGGGTGCGTGCGTACATTCACACATACAACAGTAATTACAATAGCCTAAAATTCATGTCCTGACCACAATGATGTTGCTCCATTTTTCAGTAACTAAGAAAGGAATTTGGCCCAGTGAATGAATTTGAAATGCTCTCAGTTGGCCCGAGTGACCCAGAAGCATTCCTTCATGTTATAAGAAACATGTGCGTTTTATGTTCACAGGCGGCAATTGCTGTATACCAGAATGCAAATGGAGTACTCCTTCCTGCTGCTGTTTCTTCTCTAATTTAGTCTAGACTTGACTAGTTTACATTAACCAAGTGAGATGAAAGAGTCATAGTGCAAGCACAGAGTTAGAGCTGGGAGTAAGTTAAAGTCCTGTTGTGGTAGCAATTCTTTGTACCTCTCTATCAAAAGGATATGGTATAAGCCTACTGCAAAGGGGTAATGTGGAGTAGTTCTATAATGTTCTTTAAGAGTAGTAGGGATTACATAAGCACTGTTTAGAAGACATTGGTGCTCTTAATGAAACCTTATTGTTGTGTTTGCCTGTTGCTCAGAGTCACTAAGGGTGGCATGTGCCCCTGGGAGACAGCGTAGTCCAATTCCCCTGCTTAAAGCAGGGTCAGCCAGAGCAGGTTGCTCAGGACCGTGCCTGGTCATGTTTTGAGTATCTCCAAGGATGGAGATTCCACAGCCTCTCTGGGTAACCTGTTCCAGTGTTTGATCACCTTCACAGTAAAAAACCAAACCAAAACAAAAAAAGCTTATGTCTATGTGTGAAATCAGTATTTCAATTTATGTCTGTTACCTCTTGTCCTTTCACTGCATACCCCTGAGAGAGGAGCCTGGCCCCATCTTCTTTACTCCCCTTCACTGAATGGTCCCGGCTGTCTCAACCTTTCCCTGTATGACAGATCTCTAGTCCCTTAATCATCTCTGTGGTCCTTCACTGCACTTTTTCTTGTATGCACTTCTCTCATACTGGGAAGCCCAGCACAGGACACAGTACTGCAGAGGTGGCTCCCCTAGTGCTGAGCAGAAGGGAAGGATCACCTCTCTTGATCTGCTGGCAGCTCTTCCCAATGCAGCCTGGGATCTGTTGGCTGTCTTTGTTGCAGAGGCACGCTGCCGGCTCATGTTCAGCTTGTCTACCAGGACCCACGAGTACTTCTCTGCAAAGCTGCTTTCCAGCCAGTCAGCCTCCAGCATGTGCTGGTGCGTGGGGTGATTCCTCCCCAGGTGCAGAACTCCGCATTTCTTCTTGTTGAACTTCATGAGGTTCCCATCAGCACATTTCTCCAGCCTGTTGAGGTCACTCTGAATGGCAGCACAACTGTCTGGTGTTATCAGCTGTTCCTCCCAGTTTTGTATACTCTGAAAATTTGCTGAGGGTGCACTCTGTCCCATGATCTAGCTCATTAATGAACGCGTTAAACAATATCGGCCCCAGTATTGCTTTCTGCAGTAACACCACTAGTAACTGGCCTCCAGCTGGACTTCGTGCCACTCATCACAACCCTTCGAGCCCAGCAGCTCAGCCAGTTTTCAATGCACCTCACTTTCTGCTCATCCAGCCCATTTAGAGGTTGTATGAGGTTAAAAATCTGTATCAGTAAATAAGGACCCATCGAACTATTGCTAGTTCAAAAATCCAGATCAATATTGCTGGAAACAGGAGATTAAAAATAAATAGTAATGGAAAAGCAGATAAAGAAGGCTGCAAAAGAACAAGGAGAGGAAAGGAGGTGGATAAGTACAGTTCTGGGTGGAAGGGTAGTTCTGCAAATTAGCTGTAGCTTAGCTTTTCCTTTGTCTGTAAGAGACTTTGGAAGTGTGGACTGATTTTTTTTTTTTTTTTTTTTTTTTTTTTTTAGAAAAGTATGTCAAAATGATAGGAAGGAAAAGCTCACAATCTTATTTGGAGATCTCAAAAAGCTGCTCAAAAAACCTGAGCCTTGCCATGGCTCAGTTTCACAAGGACAACTGGCTGAAATCAATGTACTGGATTCAAACCCTTCTTGTCCCCATAGGAGAACAACTTTCCTTTGATTATTGTTGATTTATACAAACTTTTCTCTCTTGAGTGTGGGAAATGATCCAGTACTTAATTATTAGGCATTGTGAACCTCAAGGTTATGCATGTTATGCACACATTTATCTCAGCTTGTTCTGTTAAAATTGATACTAATTGGTTTTGTTGAAAGCAAAGCTTCTGATAAGATGTCTTGTTATCAGTGTTCCTGCTAAGCTAATTAAACCCGTGAGACAGCACTGCTATATATTTTTTTTTCCTGTTGTGAAAAAAAAGTGTTTATTTTGTTCATAGGGATATGAATTCCTGTATTGAACCTATCACCTCTCTTGTTACATAGGGGTTTATCTTACTGGGAGGGCAGCTCTGGCAAATTCTGCAGTCAATCTATCTGTTGAAACAAAACAGCCAGAGGCTGCCAGAGAGGTGTTGGTAGGCCAAATGCCACTATAATTAGATGGTTAATTATAGTCAAGGTCGTATGGGAATTTGTGTCCCTGTTAGTATTTCTGTGACCAAACATCCTATTTCCATATACTGGAAATACTCAAATACTTCAAATATCATAAATTATGATACCCTAGAAAAGAACTCAACCCTAAAATAAGCACAGGTGTGAATATCACCCGGGTTTCCTATGGACCTATGTGCCTATGTGTCAGCCAACAATTGTTTCACCTTTAGGACACTAAAGCAACCACCGATGCAGTAGCATCAAATGGATGTGCTTGTATCCCTTAAAAAAAATTCTCCCCTCTTCCACCTAAGCTCTGACCACTGAGTTAAGATATGTTTCAGTGCAAATGCTTGTAATGAACTTGGTGCTAAAAATGTGCTTTGTGTATTCTGGAAAATCACTTTTTTTTTATTATTGTATTTTAAGGCTGGCATGTGTTGTTTCCGTTTGTGTAGCTTTTTTATGCATGCTTCCCTGGAATGGTATTACATGTTCAATTATAGATTTGTAGTGTTGTTTCTATGTAAATTATTGGTGTATCTGGCTGGCTGTTCAGTCATGAAAAGTGACAAGATAACCTTGAGGGCAATCTGTTGCAGTAGTGATGTAGCATCTTATTAGGCCTTCAAGGCAAGAGGAGAATTTCCATTCATTTAGATGGCTGTCTTACTGGGACCCCCTCTCTCTTTTCAGTAAGTAGCACACAGATTAGTCTACTGGACTCTTCTTTGCAAAATATGTATTTGCAGACTAGCTGATGACTTTATTTTTTAACTACTAATAATATTTTACAGTTTCAAAAGAACTGTTATGTAAAGAGGAAAAAAGACCTTGATCTTTCCAAACATCTTTCTAAAAGATAAGCAACCTTCTCATTGGAAACTGATTTAAAATATGTCTCGTTTGTTTTTTGAAGTGTAATTGAGAGTCTGCATGTTCCTTCCTCATGGTTTGTTTGAGAACATATTTCTTGCCTGACCTCAACTATGGTTGTTACTTGTACTCTGTGCCTACTTGTGCAGGGCACTGACATGGTCATGAACTTCAATGTGAGCAGTCAAGGCTTTTAGAAAATGAGGCTGAGTTGAGGAACTGTCTTGTTTGTTAACATTTTCTGTCTGAACTAGAAAACAGTAATAGTAAAGGAAGCATAAAAAACAGTGAGAAACTACACAAGGAAAGAGTTTGCTGTTGTGTAAGAGGATGTTGCAGGTAGCCCTGTGGCAGCAAGTATTGCTAACATTTGTGAATTCACAGGAGCAGCTGGATCCAAGTGATATTAGCTGTACCACTGAGAATTGGAGAGGTTGAAAAAACAAAGGACAGATTGACTGACCTATCTGAACACTGGATTCCTATGCTTTGCTTTCAGCCAGGTCATCACCTTCCCTTTCTTTCTTCTAGCAAACTCCTCTAAGTGATGGTGGCAGGGAGTAATTTTCTATGTCAGGTTTCCTCAGTACTTCTAACGCTCTAGTACAGTTGGTATGTGTTAATGGTAACATTCAAAATTTTTTTTTTTTCTTCACTTGCTTTCTGAAGGTAATTGACCTTCATTCTGTCACATATAAGCTAAAAGGACATTGTTTTTATAAGCTGTTCAGGACAGCTGCAACCTTTTCATGAACACCAGAGGAGGTTTTAGGACTAGTTTCCTAGGAGCGTGAGAGTCTGTAGGTTGATACTACCAGAACATCTCCTTCCAATTACAGCAGATTTTTCCTTCTGGAAAACTGTACAAATAGATTTTTCTTCCTCCCCGATGACCCAAGGAAAGATGCAGTTGTAGATGCGATGTACTTGTCGTCCTGTAAGTTGAAGTTTCTGTAGAGTGCTTCCTCTTCAGTGGAGTTGTAGATAGGAGCCATCCCAGGCTAAAAGGTGTCTGTTTTCATTCTTTGTTCACTGCTAGACATTTCAGGGCTCTTGACTTTTACTCAACCCTTTTGGTTTTGTCAGTCTTCTCTCCTCCTTGCTTTTGTAGATTGTCCATGGATCCCACATTGCTGGGACAAACAGTAATGCATTTCATTCAGTACTAATTGCCTGAAGGCACAGGTTGATGCACTTCAGATAAATGTCAGCTTGGGTAAAATGCTAGGGGAGTATGCGATGAAAAGAATCATCTGCTTCCCTTTGCTCCAGAAAGCTGGTGGCTTGTGAGGAGAGGATGGAAAAAGGAGTGAGGAGAGAAGAGGAAAAAATCTGAGGTGCTTTATCAGATGGGGGTGAGCCCAGAAGCATGAGACAGCATAGATGGCAGATTTGAGCAAATATTGCTGAGTCTTGGTGGAGAGGGCTGCTGTGCAAGGAGAGGAAGGTACATCAGCCTGTTAATCAGCTATGCCTCTTCACTAATTTTTGAGCATGCTAAGCAAGAATATAAGCAAATCTGTACAGAAAAGAGAAAACAAAGGTCAAAAATCCATAGGTCTGGACTCCTGAATTGCTTTTTGCACACACTTTGTTTCTATTTTTTTTTGCTTCTCCGCAGTATCAGCTTTTTATTGTTCATAGAGAGACAAACAGACTCTTGTTCCAGAGGGAAGGGGGGCCGCAGGGAGGAATGTCCTGTTCATTGCCTCTCTCTGGCTCCAGGTCGAAGACATGGGGGGGGATTTCAATGTATAAGGAGCAGCGAAGTGTCAGAAAACAAGCGACAATGAAAACAAAGTGCAGCCAGTAACCTTGGGGCTCTGACACTGAGCAAATGTTTATCAGAGGGAAGATTCTGCTGGACATCACCGGATAAGAATGAGTTGATGTCACTCTTGGCAAGGGCGGGAGCTCGGTTTTTTCCACACAAACAGCACAACATGGCAAGGGGAGAGGGAAGGGTGGGAAGGAGGGGAGGGGAAAGAGGAAGAGGAGGAGAGAGCTGTTTGCTATAAAATGGGCTAATAAAAATATATGAAAGCATGGCTTGTTGTGTTGGAAGGAGTCTCAGTGCTGGTACATAAATAGACAAAGGTTAAGGATGCTTCAGGGCTCCTCCTACACTGCAGCTCTGAAGAGCTGTACACAGATTCCTGAAGGCCGTTGCGTAATTTGCTTTGACTTGCTCCCAGTTGAGAGCATACTATGGGCTCATTCCTGTGGCCCTTATTCAACAAAACCTCATTGGGCTTTAATGGGAATTTTTGCTTAAATAAAGAAGTTCAGCTTTTGTGACCTCTGGTAGCTTCAGTGCCCGGCCAATGAATAGGAGGACCTCCCCTCACCCTCAACCCCTGCATACTCTTCTTTTAAAGCTTCATCATATTTTATACTTCAAGTAATGCAAATTTTCTTTGCAGAAAGAGAGGCTTACACCAGGCAGGCAGGCAGGCAGCAGAACAGTGAAAGCTGCCTTCCAACAGGTACCACCCTGAAGCTAAGAAGTAACTACTGGTATTTGGTGAATTTGACGGTGAGTGGTATTGGAAAGCACCTCAGAAAAGGTGTAGATATAATGAATGAATGTTGTGATAGAGCAGTTTTAGAAAAAGAACTGCTTCTAAAAACAAAACAGTCTTCTAAAACTAAAAAAGCATGGGAAATCATTAACAGCATGTAATCTACGAGCTGTCTATACTGGCATACCTACTGCTGGTCGTCCCCTGTATGAATGCTCTTGTAGAGCATAGAAGTGACACAGCTTTTTATTTATTTATTTATTTTTAAATGTATGACTTGGTCTAATAATTTTTTTTTTCTTTCCTTAACAAAAATAGGAATTGTGTGGTGTTTGCTCTGTTTGTGTTCATGTATTTTAGTTCAGAGCAGACCGTTTCTAAAGTGGCAGAAGTTAAACTAGAAAAGAGCTCTCCTAGGCTGGAATAACTGCCAGTACTGAGCCTTTTAGCAGTATACATGTGAAGTACTTTCTGTGTCCTGTATTCCTCCCTTTCCTCATCTCCACCATGTATACAAGTTGCTATGAGCAGCCTACAGCTACCCAAACATCTGTAAGGTATTTGCGTAGTTAGCAAACAGCCTTTCAGGATATTGAGCACTTGTGGAAAATTGGGCCATTATTTTTCAGAATGTAGAAGGATTTTACAACTGGATTGTTGGGGGCACAAACTTTGCAAATCAATTTAACAATGTAACGTATATTCAGCTGGCTCTCATCACCAGGCTTTTAGAGCCACTGTGGTAGTGTAAGGAGGCAAAGCTTTACATTTGATACTCTTGTTACGCGATTCCCTCAGGTATACGTGACTCTCTGGAAGCTTTTCAATTTGATGACTTCCTGCTATACCACGCTATCTCATTCAAAAAATTCGTCTAGCGTGGTGTTGACTGAATGGGTTTGAGTGCTCTCCTCTGCTCAATGACCTTACTAGACACGTGCACGCTTCTCACCTCTTTTGCAATGACTTAGCTCTGGGTATGAGCAAAGAACAGTGCACCAGACTTTAAGGCAGAGTGGACAAGGAAAAGCTGTTGCGTTTGTGCTGGAGCCATTTAGAAGTGCAGGCAGCGTAGCTGGGAAGGAAGAATGGTCAGGTTTGTTGTGTGCTCTACTCCTTCTTTGAAAGCTACCGGAATCAAACAAATCATTTAACTGCTGCTGCAAGTGCTGTCCTCCTCTCCCTAAATAAAGTCAGAAGAAAAGAAAAGTGTGTATTAACTGGAGAGTTGAATGAAAATATTTAACATAGTAATGCATTTCTAAGAGAGTCTTAAGAACTCAAGGCTCCAGACTTTCAAGTTTTAACATGTTCTAAATTGTTTTGTACCTTAATTTTAAGGCAGTTGAGGAGTTAGATACCGTTGTATGTTACTGTCACTCACGTGTCTTCTGTAGAGTTGGTTTTCCTATTCTCTTTCTCCTCCAACCCAAGAAAAGATGTGTATGTGTCTGCGCTACCATGGTTTGTTTTCATATTGCTTTTAGACTTTTTTTGTTAGAGTGGAGATGTGGAGTCAACATGTTGCTATGTATTCATGTTAGTGAAAACAAGAAATGCTTCATGTTTTCAGAACAAAAAATGGTAAGGCTCTTCTGTCGTCACCCCTGTGATTACAGATTCCCAGATGATCAAAATTCTTCCCCTACAACTTCAGTAAAAATTGTGACCCCCTTCTGCATCCGTTTTCTGAAACCTACCTCTGAGCCTATTTTTTATAATTTGAAAAAGCAGTGCTAAAATCACTGCAGAAGTGGATACTTTTGTGTAGGACCCTATACCAAAATGGCATCTGGAGCAGCTACTTTCTGTTAACAGCTGCAGGTCGTACAGCCATCCTGAGGTTACTGGTGAGGCTACTGTGAACAAAGTTTAAGCATGTAAGGTCTATTACCTTCATGAGAAACCTAAGAAAGTATAGATTGCATTCTGTAAATGAACCTGACATCAAAACTATCTTCCAGTTGGTGAATCAGTGGTAGATGTAATAGTTAGAGGTCACTTAGACCTGGATTTGTTGTTTGTAGGACTTCGGTATTTTGCTGGGTTCAGTATTATACTGGCCTGATGGAGGGTTTTCTGAAAGTTAAACTGAAGCTACTGAGTCTATAGACTGTGCACAGGAACAAGCCGCTGCAGGTGTGGAGTCAGCATAGGCTGGCCATTCTGCAGCAGCTACCTCTTGTAGACCAGCAGTGGTGAAGCGAGGCAGCCTGTCTCTCTGGCCTCGACAAGTAAGCCACCCTACCTTGCATTTCCTAAAGGGAGATAGCCTGTGCTCGTGGCTTGGGCTGGTCAGGAGGAGAAGCAGTTCTGCTGAGAGGGGAAGACTTTTGCTGAATCAGCCAGCTTGAACCAGTATATCCCACAGCCGTGTGAGTGCTAACCCTGGGAAAGGGGGTGCTGGGGTCAGAGTGGGACATGGCCCTTTGGGAAGGGGGTGGGTGGGAAAGCGAGGGCCCCTTCTGGGTCTGGTTGGGCACCCCTTACCCTGCAAATGCCAGTGCAGGAGCTGAGCCTGTGTCTGTTTAAATTGCAGTGGAAGAGCAGCCCAGCTCTGGTTGGTAGTGCAACACCGAGTGACCACTTGTAAGCATCGGAGTGTGATCCTTTCTTCAATCTTTAGATCTGAAAAGCAAAAAGTCTTAGGTGCTGTCTCATGGGAATGCTGAGAGTCTACAATTTGCATGATATAACTATTATAAGAGCTTTAAAGATGCCAAATGTAGTGAAGAATAACTCTTTCTCAACTCCATTGTTTAAAAATAGCAGCAAATGCAGATAATGTCACACCGAATGCTTGATTGTCAATTGTTGTCATGTATAATCTTCAAAATTTAATTTGGAAACATTCTGCCTTTTTTCTTTTTTTTCAACTCCCTATTTTTATAAAAAAGAAGCGTATTTGCCTGGCAACAAGGCTGTCTTTGGCTTTACAGCTCATCCCTTCCTGGTATTTTATTTCTTATCTGAAGTCAGAACCTTCTGCACAGAATGTAAGAATTAATTGCTGTCAGTGTTGCAAACCAAGTTGTTGTTTCAGATGGTGAGTGAAGAGAAATTGAGCTTTATGGGTGTGTGTATATATATATTAATATAGAATAATGGGGTTTTCTTGAGGTGCCGTTCTGCCCAGCGGTGTGTTGCACAGAGGGAGAGGTGTCCGGCTGGTTCACTCTTTCTCAGGGGCTCCTGGATGCTGCAGGATCCAGGGGCCCTGGGTGCTGCTGGCAGAGCAGTCCCGAGGCAGGCAGGTGCTTGGGGCTGAGGAGGTGGGTGCTGTCCCTCCGCTGTGGCAGGAGACCTGAGCCGTGGGAGCAAGCCTTGCTTCTCAACATGTGAGCCACAGTGGCCAAGCGTTGCAGCTCTGCACTCTGATTCAGGCCCCTTGTTAATTGTTAGAAAGGTTACAGAGCCGGAGCCTCACCAAGAGTTGTAACTGCCTTTGTGCGCAAGCAGTACCCGATGGAGATGTGTTAATTGAAATGCTCTTAAGTTTCTCTTTTAGTAAACCAAGTCAGCAAGTCTGGTATGTTTGGGGTTTTTTTTAAAGCCATACCAGATAAAATACTCAACAGTTGAGTAACTGTTCAGTGTTTTTAGTTTTATTTGGCTATTGTGCATATTTTCTAGTGTTGTGAACAAAAGGAGTAGGTGGATGTCCTCACGTACCCATAATTACTCTAACTGGTGGTATTCTGATGCTGTATGCATCCATAACATGATGTATTTTTCTTTCTCTCTCAGTGTAGTCAGAGGATGCCAAGAGTGAGTCCTGTGCCTGGGGGGGCTCTTATAATTTTGCATGCCAGACTCTGCCCCAGACTGAGGAAGAATGTCTGTCTGTCTCCAGATCATCCCCGGAGTGGGAAGGTTGATCTAACAGCTGAGAGGAGGAAGGACATACCTATGGCTGTGTGTTTTGTGCTGCTTCTGAGGCTTGTTGGCCGTCTTGTGAGCCAGTTTGGCTTGGTGGGCTGATGGGGCTAATAGTGACGAGTGGGTAGTTTTCGGGTAGGTTGATGAGCTGAATCCATCTGTGGAGGAGCTCAGTAAGAATCAGAACTGGTACAAGGATGGGGCCTGGCCTGCATGGCAAGGAGGGGTGGCAGAGCAACAAGGTTCATCCCCTTTTCAGTGGCAGAGTGCCCTAAGATCAGCTCAGGATGTAGTTCTGTGAGGGTACCTTCTTAAACAGGGACAGGGGGCTTTTCCCGACTGCGGGGAGGCTTTTCAGCTATAAAGGCTTTTATAGGTCTTGTAATGGACCTTGTAAGCACCTTGAGGGAGACCTGATTTAGGATGAGCAAAGCTCCACCTACCACGTATTTAGAACTATTACAATGAGGAAGTGAAGTTTTGCTATAAAATGACTGATACTTTCCATGACAGACTTAGGAAGTAGGTTCGTGCTGTGTGTGAGCACACCATCAGCAGACTGCATATTTAAAAAAAAAAAGGGGGGGGGAAATGTTTTTACAGCTGCACTGTTTGGGGGGATTAAGTGGAGGGAGAAATGAATTGTTATATCCTGGGTATCTCTAACCACAGAGGGAGTGACGCACGTGCTTGGTGGAGCTGGAATGTGGAAGTTGTCAGGGCTGGCTCCGAGATGTGTCTCCCTGGGCTGATGGCCACACTGGGACTCAAGTCATTGTCTTCCAGCGTGGGGAGCCGGGTCTCAAGAAGCTCCCAGGCTCGCTAACCCCCTGCTGTTACTTGTTATAACTGGTAAAAGCGGTACTCCTAGATTAGTTACCTATGGGTTACCTATAAAGAGAGGATCACACAAATGTTGTCATTAGGTATTCAAAGCTTGCTTAAGTAGCAGCTTATTTTAATAGTAAGATGATGCTCTTTCATAATATTTTACTATTGAGTTCATTTACTGAAGTGCAAAGGGAATGTAAACTGTCTGCTACAGAGAAGGTGCAATTTGCTTGATATCGCCCCCCCCCCCCCCCCCCCCCGCAATTTTAAAACACTTCATGCTATGGATTCCTTATTGTGCTTTGTCTTTCTTCCAGGCACTTTGCCACTTGACAGTATTTGACAGGAGATTATAAACATGGAGGTAATACAGAGCACAGCAGGCCACTTACTTCTGTGTAACTGTTGAATGTTTTAGGTGCCCTAATAAGCCCTGCAAAGCTGAGTGATTAATGTTTTAAACACACTGTCAAAAGTAAATAGTGTGTGTGCTGTCTCCTCCTTCTCTCCCCAACTCAACCTTTAAGTAAATTTAGGATACTGAAATTACTTGTTATAATTCCATGCCAGCTCCATGTTTCCTTCTGGCCAGGGAGAATACCCTTATGTTGCAATACAATGCTGGGAACGGTAATAGTTATTTAGATACTAATACTGCTGGGAAAATGGCATCCATTTTATCCCTTGAGTTACTTCTAAAATCGGTTCTAATGGATGCAGGAAAAGAATAAAAGCAGATTGAGAAGGAAAAGTACATCAGTGCTTGAGTTTGGCTCATTTGAATTAGGAAGGTAGGAACAAACCCCAAATATTTAAATACAGGTGGGAGAGCTAGGACAGGGATGAAAGCATTGGTTCAGGCTTTGGCAGCAGGCGTTCATAGAGGAAATGTCAGATGGTAGGATCATTTAAATAGAAAATGGCTCTCCCTGAATAATTTTATGCTGTTTGGGCAGTGGGGTTGCCAAAGAAGTTTAATTGTCTGAGGGCATCCAGGTTCCCAAAGTGATGCTTCCTCACTTCGTACTGAACAGGAGAAATGTGGTGGGTAGACCTCTCTCGCCTTTACTCAGCTGGACTTGCTAGTAGATAACCACTTATGCTAATAAAATAGTCCAGTTAAACTTCTTGTAAGAAAAAGTAAGAGGCAATTATTTACTTTCTGCGAGGTATATGCTGTATGAGCTATGTATGTATGGGTTGTATCACAGAAAAAGTTTCATCAGCCCCACTTGGACTTTGCTACTCCTGAGTAGCGCAGCCATTCGAAGTCATGCTGGTAAAGCCTTCAGAGAAGAAATAAGTATCATCCAAATTAAAATTTGGATGTGAAATGGCAGCCCACATTGCTAGCAAAATGGCTGAGTGATAAGTTGGGTCACATGAGAGAAAAGAAGATGAGGTAGAAAATGTCAACTCTGTTGCATTTACAAATGACTCCTGTTCTTTGCTATATTTTCCTGAATGCACGTAGTAGAGAGAAATTACTATTCCTAGTACCTGCGGCCAGAAAGTGTTGATAGTATATTTTGGACAGTGCTGCTTTAATGTCTATTTTAGATAGCGCTCTTGGAAAAATGGACAAAGGCCATGACATGGCCATAACTCTTGGCCATGACATTATTTTTACTATGGCAATGTGCCTTTACTCAAGCCCTTAAGGTTTGGGGCTGCAGTTGCAATTGTGGATACAATGTTTGCCAGAACAGAAGTGAATGATTTTAAGTCTAGCACTTGACTGTATTTTGATCTGATACAGAAATCTCTGGGAGGAAAAACGAAGAAAATATCACAGGTGTCTACTTTTTTGTGATAATTCAAAAATGTTAGGAAATACATGAAAAGCGCTGCTACGTATGAAATAGAAACCGTGTGTTTCATGTATATGGTTATACCAGATGGTTATACCAGAATCAGCACTGTGCTTTGTTTGCAATTATAAAGCATCGATAAAAAGTTTCATCAACAGATCCTATTACTTATTTAAAAGGAACTCTTTCAGTGAAGCTATCTTTAAAGTTTTCTCTGCCACTTTTGAAACAGTTTTCTCCATATCTGGAAAAGAAAACTGAAGTCCTAGACTTGCTGAATCTCTCAGTAAATGGCCTGTTCATCAGTTTTGCTCCATGCCATGCTGTGGCAATAAATTGCAAACAGCAAACTCTCAGATTGACATCTGAACTGAAGAAAGTGCCCGAAAGTTTGGAGAAAACCAACAGACAGCAATATCGGTTAATCTAATAAAAGATGTTATTTGTTGAAGAAAAATATCTCATTTACAGGCATGTCATAGATGTAATCTGTGAGCCTGAAGTGGCTGGCCATTTTGCCTTAAATCGTCTTTCCTGTAATATGGTCGCAGGCACAAGGCCTATGAATAAGTTCCCATGGCGAAAACTAGGCTGTGAACTCAGGCTTGCAGCACTTCAGCTACGCTGCAGTAATTGCCTGTGTGTATGCTTTTGCCTCTTCATAAAAGCAGCACAGTGTACTCTGCCCCCACTGAATTTACCTGGGGTTAGTGTATGTACACAGGCTGGTTATTGTGGAATAGCAAATGTGCCCCAACTTCACGTGGGTGCCCTTGTGCTCAGAGGTGACTTTAGATGTCACCTTTCCCCTAAACCACTGAACACTGGATTTTGTTTGTTTGTTTGTTTTTCCTGCTAGTATGTGCTGTGTTGTGTGGATGAATATCCATGCACTTTTGCCTAAAATGAAATAAAGATTGCCGTGGGGCTAATCTTTATTACTAGTAATAGAATCAATTAAATGAGTTTTAGCTTGTAGACTTTTGGGTTTTTAAATTTTATTTAAAAGAAATTGAGTTTATTTGTTCCCACTGTCCGTTTTCTGTTCTATCTACAGCCTAGAAAACTTTGCATCTGCTGGCAAATTTCAATGAAACTTTCCAGTGGGAGACAGACACGAAAGGTAGTTAAGGTCCTATTGTTTCAAGGAAGATGAGTGGACAGGTAAAGTTGAGACTCTCTCAATGCTTTGCATGCATAAGAAAATTGAATTGACGGCTTGCTGTTGCTAAAACGGAGAAGTGCTCCTCTGTCCTTCCCTCTCTCTTGCCTCTCCTGGGACTAGCTCTAGGTTTTGATCTCCTGGTGCTCTGATTCCTTTTGCTACCCTAGAGGAAAAAGAAAACCATGGGATTAGTTCTCTGTGGTTTTAGTGAAGTGAATCGTTTTCTGTGCAAGAGCTGTGGTGAGGCACGTGATGAGAAAGATGGGAGTTGGACCTTCCCTTTTGTGGAGCATGTATGTAGGGGTTGGAGGGAAGAAGCTGTTGATTTGGCTCTGGTTGTCTTATGAACCTTTATTAGATGTCTGAGAATCTGTGTGGGAGAGATCGCGTTGATGTTCAGTGCTCAATACTGACATTGCTGTAGGAAAGCAGGCTCCGCTGCTGCCTGCCCTGCTGGCATTTGGTATTTGAGGGTGAGAGAAGGGGAGGGATGTTCTGGCGGTGAAGTCATTAGGCCAAGGGACAGCAGTTTCCATGTGGTCTCAGATAAATCATTTAATCTCTTGGTGCCTCAGTTCCTCATCTTATAAAATGACGTTAGTCTTTTGGCCTTTGGGTTTGCAGAGTACTTAGGATAACGGGGTCAGTTGTAGCCTCTGGATATCATGTGCATACATAATCAGATGATGGTGGGTCTTGGGTCTCTCTTGATGTGTTTTCCACAAAAAAAAAAAGTTGTTGCAGAGTAAATACAGCTTATTGCATGACACAGGACCATCGTCTCTCACTTCCCTGTGAATTACCCCATCCATTTTTTCCAGCCTTGTGCCTATGCCCGTTTTTGTACTTTGGGGTCTGTTGCCATACAATACAAAGTTAGCCATATAATGTTGCCACTGTGTAGTCAAAAATACTTCTTTTCCATATTACTTCTGTGCTCTAGAAGTGAAAAATCAGTGGGGAGATGGACTAGGTAGGATCTTGGCTGCTTTTAGTTGACAAAGTGCAGCTGTGTGCTTTTCTTCAGAGTATATTGTGTACCTTTTTCCATACCTGAAGCTTCAAAAGAAGGGTATCGGTAGACATGCTTCCAATTTTATGGCAACCGCTAGTTACTTTTTGAAGGTGTAACACTGGGCAATCTCATACTTCCAGAGAGGCATATCTAAGTAACTGCAGACTGAAATCTCAGTACATGCACTCAGTGCACTATTTTCTCCTTTTGGGCATTCAGGTTTCTAGCAGTCCAAATGAGGAAGCATTTCTTATTTCTTTCTCTTGTACTTCTTTTCAAATGGGAATTTTAATTTAGAAATTTTTTGCATCACTGAGACATTTGTGTTTTGCAGCAGTCTTCAAAGTCCTGGTCATGATCAGGCTCCATTGTGCTAACTGCTGTACGGATCATACAAAGCATGGGGCAAAAGTCATCACATTAGAGAAGCTGCAAGCTTCAGTGGTGCAAAAAATTGTGTGCACATTATCGATTATGTATAGCCATCCCTATGTGACAGGAGAAAGCTTTAGCAATGTGTAGAAATCTTTGCAGGATCTAGTCCTAAGCAAAAGTAAGGCTCAGTAGGAAAGCAGAAATATCATAAACAAAGACTCTTTAAGTGTAATTAATAACAATAATAATAACAACAACCACCACCAAACCCCCTCTGAATCACAATTTCTTCTAATGTAAATTATGTGACCTTAATAGGTGGAAATCTGTAAGAGTGTGGAGGTTTTGTCTTAGAATTGTAGCAAACTACATTGTTATAGAAGCCTAAATGTCTTGAATCTTCTTAATGTTTGTTTTTTAAGACAACTGGAGGAGAAACAAAAAGGGGAGGTGATTTATATATCTTGGTGAGTAATGTCTTACAGGCAATAGCTTACACTGCATTAGGAGGCTGAGGTGCAGTATTCATACTGAGAGCATATTTGAGCTCTGCAGTCAGAAAAGTTGCCTGTTAATCGATGTGACAGGATGAGAGTCTTCAGCCCATCTGTCACCCATGCAGAAGTAAACGATCACATGGTACCGACTCCAAAGTAGAGGGAAAATCTGCTGTTACAGCCAACATTCCTTGCCACAATACAAATATGTTCTTTGCTAACATAATAGCTATTCAGTTTGCCTACAGTCATTGTGTTCCCCCATTAAAGTTCAAAGGAATTGAAAATACACAGTCGACAAAGCCAACTTTTGTCTTGGAGTGAATACGTATTTTATTACAAGGTGTTTTATCACTGAGATTTTTAGAAAATAAACTGGTTTGTGAAAAAGATAATGAAAAAGGTCATTCACATTTGAGCTTAAAGATTTCTGGATGAGTAGGAGTGATTTTATTTTTATTTTCTTTCAGTTTCTTTACGGTTGACTTTTGCTAATTCTGTGGTGTATGCCCTTATCTTAAGGGCGGCCTGGGTTTCCAAATTTGAGTGTATAAATTTTGATGTTTCTTAACTGAGGTGGTGTTAAAAAAACCAAAACACCAAAAAACCCCCACAACAAAACAAAACAATGCCCAAAAAAGCTATTTTGACTCTTCAGGCTTTGCTGAAAATGTAGTCTTTTCTTAGTCTTCAAGAATAATAGAGGAAGTACACAATTAAAATTCAAAGCATTTAGTCAATAAGAGCCCTGTAAATCTGATCACCTTGTCTGTTTGGAAGTATTTTAATGCCTTTTATTCTGATGCACAGACACGTGCAATTATTTCTTTTCCGTAGGTCATATTAAAGTCCTCCTGCATGGAGAATATATGGAAATGAGCTCTTCCTCTCAGCTAATAGCAAGTTGCTGCCTCCAAACTTGTGCAAGCAGTAACGGTCGAGAAAGACGACTGTCTTTAGGGATGTAATTTCATCTGTTTCTTGTGTGGATCTTTTTTTGGTACTTAGGATGCCTGAAGGTACTGGCAAAACAATCTCCCCATGCAAATAGCAACAAGAAAGGCAACTACAATAGTTAACCTGTGGCTACTGAGGCCAGACTTTATTTAAGAAGCTGGCCAGACTGGGTAGCTTCTACCCAAGAGCTTTAGAAATCCTTGCTGAGGCAAGTTGTGGGGTTGATTGCTTTTAAATACTCTTGGAACACAGGAAAATTCCTGGAGACGTGAAAAACACTAGTGCTTTTTAAGCGAAAACTAATGCTGTCTTAATGAGGGTAAATGAAATTACTCAATGCTATTATATTAATAGTAACCATAGTCTACTCAAATTCAATGAGGAATAGAAGAGCTGAAAAAGTTTTACTGACTTGGATTACATTTACGAAAAGGAGTTTCATAAAAAAATGAGGGTAGTAAGAGGAAAAGTTGGGAACAGCTGAAATAAGGTAAGTTGCAGGCAGCACAGGTGATTTTGAAGGGTGGGAGAGGGAAAAACAGTGTAGTTAAAGCAGCGTGAAGGGAGCTGTAGGCAAAAAGATATCCACACAAAAAAAAAGGCAAAAAGAAACTTGTGTTAGGAGAGCAAAATATCATAAAGTCTAGCAGGTTAAGTAGGAAATCATCAGGAAACTAGAGTAGAAATTCCTTGAAAACAGCTTTCTACTAGCATATACTTAATAAAAGCTTTTTAGATTCTCCAGAAGCTTGCTGAAGAGTCTGTGGGATTGTCTTCAGAGAAGAACTTCAGAAAAGCAAAACCAATTAGTTGAATCAGCATTTGCTACAAAAGTACATCACTCTTTACAAGGCTGAATGAGAAGTGTTCACAGAAGAGGTTTTAAAAAAAATGGTAATGTAGACAGTAATAAACCTCCAGAAACAGGTAGCAGAACCGGGAACGCCTCTGTAAAGTTGACAAGCTATTGCTAATTGTGGTGTGTAATCTGTTGCTTCATTTAACCTTGCTCCCAGGAGAAGAGGTGATGACATGTGCAATACACTGTAATGCATGCTCATTAGTAGGTCCAGCAGAGGGGTAGCAATTGTAGAAGCAACTGGATTGTTAGAGGTGTAACCATTACACATTGTAGAAGAAATGACTTGGCCTTTAAAGAGGGAAGTCAGGCCTCAGGTTAGAGGTGTTTAAAGGTGTTACAAAAGTAGTCAGAGAAATTAAGTCTTCTGTGGGAGAGGAGACTGATCAGTGGGGTTCTGGAGCTTGGAAAGATGATAGGAGAAAGTACACCCTGCTCTAGACTTCTGTTGTGTCACGGCACAACAACTACAGAGTAGCAAGTGTAAAGCAAGTGAAAAGAGTTTTCTTTATGCTGTGCATAAATAAGCATCTTGCTTATTGCCACAGGATATTGTGGAGATAAATGTACCCCTTTCAAAAAGGATTAGTGAAATTCAAGTATCATAGCTTCACTGAGCACAGTATTTTGTGCCTGAAATTTTTATTAATAACTTTTGGAGGCAGGAAGATTGTGGAAGAGGAAGAACAACTGATAAAGATGTTGTTTTCTAAATGTCCACTGTTGTCAAATGTTGGAAGCAGTATTCTGGGCAAGGTAGACTTCTGGTCTGATTAAATAAGGAGTTACTTCTAAAGTCCTCTCTTATATTTCACAGAAAGATTAGTTAGCTGATGACAGCAACCCTTTCTGGCCTTAAAATTAGTAACAAGACCACAGCATCATGTGCTTTGTTGTCTGTAATAATAAATTAACAACTGTGGACCTATTGGTTTTCTTTTTGTAACGTCTGCTGTTACTGGTTGAAAAGGGGATTGACAAGTGGAAATACAGAAGTCAAAAAGAAATATTAATACTTCTCAGGTTGGAAAGCGCTCACGTTGTTAGGATTGTCCATTAAAGCAGCAGAACATAACTATGGTGGGTTACTATGTTCTGTATGTATGTAGAATCGGTATAGCATGTAAAGCATTTTTTCAAGAACTTCACTTCTAGTTATGAAAATGCTTTTTAAACTAACAGCTTTCTTCTGCTCAGTAGGATGTGATTTGTTGGAAGTGTATGTTGACCTGGAACCAACAAGGAGATGACTAAGTAGGAGGAAAATGGTTTTAACATGCCTCTGCTTTGCCAAGGAATATGGAAACAATAACAGATTTGTCAAGTCTGTGGGCCAGCTAGCCTTGTAGTGATATATGATACTTCTCTATGCACAACATACTTGGTATATTGGGTTGTTTTTTTCTAAAGCACCATTTAGGAGCTGAAATGTGAATCTTCCTTTGTCCCAGTTGCTGTTTATCACCTCATGGGCATGCTGTTTACGGATCAGATGTATCCAGAGTAGGTAGGAGATCTTGACTTCTCTTCATCGTGGCAGGCACATAATGTGGTCTGTCTTCTTATTTGTTTTACGGTGTAATTTGATAGCCAAGACTGTGCATGTTTGGCAGTTGCCAAAGCATTTTTGGTCCGTGTGCTAAAGCTCTGCAGTAGTCCTTCTCCCATTTCCCTGTTTTTGTTTTCCCCAATCCATGACGTCCTCTGTGCCGCCTTTCCTCATTGTGCTGGGGTATGTTGCATCCCTCAGGTGCCAAGCAGTCTCTTCTCGAGGTTTCAAACAGTGCAAAGATGATTCTTGGTGTGCTTCCTTCTTTGGAAGAGAACCAACAGCTTGAAAAATGCGTATTCAATTTAGTAAGAAATTAAAACTTCAGATGCTGTTTTCTTCCTATTTAAGAGCAGAACTGTGCTCTTGGGGGGTGGGGAGTAATAATCACACAGACGAAATCACAGGAACACCCTTTCCTCAGTGAAGAAGAGGTAGTAGCTCAGCAGTTAGTTGCTCTGAGATGTGCTGGTGACCAGGTTCAAGTTCTGGCTGTTTCGGGAGCGAGCCTGAACCACTCAGTGACCTCTGTCTCTCCCCCTTTTGGCACTTGTAAGAGTGACTTAATAAATATTTTGTTGCAACAGATATGATCTCATATCCTCTTACAAACCACGTGTAGACCAGTCACTGAGGGATGGCCCTGTTCAGTGGAGAGTTCAACGTGTGGGACAAGGCTTTAGGAAAGAAGCAGTGATTTTCAAGAGGAGAGTTGTTTAATAATACGTGGAGGTTTGCACTGCTGGCCATCTCTCTGCTCTAAAAATGAAGCTTTCCCAGTGCTGAATTGCTAGAGGCTTTTAGATACCTCCTCAGCTTTCTGTTAGTATAGGAACAAAGGACACCAGCACCACCCTTTTTAATCCCCTGCCCTTTTCTGGGTCTCACTTTTGGTTCAGGGTTTTTCCTGTGGGTCTCAAGTTTTTCATGGGTATAGGGAAGTATGCTGCTGTCTCAAGTGCAGAACTCCATGGAGGAGGTATTGCGTTAAACATGTTTGGGCTCACTGCCTGCTGCTGGGGAGAGGAGGAAGGGAAGACATTTGGGTTCTGTGGCACGGGGAGGTCCTTTCCAGCCCTGCATCTCTCTGTTTCTACCCCCTGGGCTTCCCTAGTAAAACCTCGCTGGGATCTGAGTGGTTGCAGTCTCTCTTCCATGAAGTTTCAAGATGACTTACTGTTGCCATCTTCTCTTTTGGAGCAAAGCTACTGACTTGCTAAAAAAGAAAATGTGTGAATTAATAAAATAATAGAATCATAGAGTGGTTTGGGTCAGAAGGGACTTTAGAGATCACCTAGTCCAACCCTCCTGCCTTGGGCAGGGACATCTTTCACTAGATCAGATTGCTCAAAGCCCTGTCCAACCTGACCGTGAACACTTCCAATGATGGGACATCCACAACTTCTCTGGGCAACCTGCTCCAGTGTCTCACCACCCTCATTCTGAAAAACATTCTTCCATATGTCCAATGTAAACCTCCCCTCTTTCAGTTTAAAACCATTGTCCCTTGTCCTGTCACTTACAGGCCTTGGTGAAAAGTCTCTCTCTGTCTTTTTTACAAGCCCCCTTTAAGTACTGAAAGGCCACAATAAGGTCTCCCTGGAGCCTTCTCTTCTCCAGGCTGAACAACTCCAACTCTCTCAGCCTTTCTTCACAGGAGAGGTGTTGCAGCCCTCTGTTTTTGTGGCCCTCCTCTGGACCTGCTCCAACAGGTCCATGTCTTTCTTGTACTGAGGACCCCAGAGCTGGATGCAGTACTCCAGGTGGGGTCTCACCAGAGTGGAGTAGAGGGGGATGTTAATGTTAAGAAAATGTTAATATTTATAGCGTGGGTAGTAAGTAGTTACTGTGAAAAACAAAAAATGGTGGATCAGCTTTTTGACAATGGGAATTTCTGCCAGGTGGAAGGCTGCATGGCCTTTTTCATGCTGTTGTTTACTCTACTTTTTCCTTTCTCGCAAGCTGAAACTCTAAGCTAAATTGTTCTCTGGCATTGTCAGCATGAGCCCGGAGGTCTCTGGAGAAGCTAATTCCTTTGGCTTCTCCCTACTGCATCACCCAAAATAATACCATAGTCTGTCTTTAAGCGGCATATGCTGTTTGCTTTTTATCGCTACTCCAAACATTTATATTGGATTGTATTTCCACCTCTGCCTTCTTATGAAGGAATTCCAGCTGAACAGTTAATGTCTCCCTTCACTTGAGCTTGTGTTTTTCTGGATAGTGAATTAGAGGCTCCTTACAGTTTATTAATTTTGCTTTTAGCATTATGTAACCTGTACAAGGTTGTAAGTACATAATTTAAGTTTGAGTAGCATGTTCCTTTATAGCTCATTTTACAGTCCTTGGCCTATTCTGCTTCAAAATTCTCATACACAGCGTAAGCTGGCCAAAATACACACTTCATGTTAATTAAATTTCTTAAATAGCGTCTAATTTTCTTCCTCTTCTTGAAGTTGGTGAGAGATTAGTAATAAAAGAAAATTAGTTGGTTGATAGCATCATGTATTTGATCAGTGCAGAAACAGGATAACCGCCTCAGGTGTATGGTGAACTCTTCATTCCTATGTGAACATTCAACATATTAAAAGTTGACAACATCATTTGAACACTTATCCTGACAAGATAATTTTATAGAAGATCAGAATTAACAAACTGAGGAAGCACTAGAACATGTAACTTACACATTTAAAAAAAGTCTTATTTCCTTCAGTGGGTTTGCTCCCGTTAAAGTTTTTCACTTCAGCTGAAAGTAGTCTTGAAAGATTTGCAATTGATATTGCTGGACCTAAGATTTTGTTGGAGATGGTTCTTTCTAAAGCATAAAAAATAATTTGACTATTGTAATACAGGGTTTTGAGACTAGATGGTTAAGTGTCTATTTCCTCTCCTGACCTCTTGAGTCAGGCATTGCAATTGTAGTGGGCAACAAGTCAGTAAAACAAAATTATCTTCTCCCCCCCCCTTAAGATGAGGAAAGAAAAGTTTTTCTGTGAAGGGTAATTGAGAACATCCTGAGAGAATAAAATGTTGAGTGTTGATGAAAAGTAAACCTACTTCATCATATCTGATGAAGTTGCTGTCCTAGTTTTGTTTTCATTTCTGTCTGCAAATGTTTTCAAAGACGTTTAACTTTCTCAGATTCATAAGATACTTCTGACTTACGTCTTGGTTTCTGTCTTGTTCTTGTGTTTTGGCAAGAAGTCTATGTCACAATTTGTAGCTTCCAATAGGCATGGGGGCCATCCAAAATAGTTTCCATTTCCCACTGAGGTACATTCTTAGAAGAACTTTTCCAATCCAAATAACTGGCATTTATTACTTTTTTTAATTGCTTAATGTGATACTTGCTTACATTTGCTGTTTTAATGTCTTTTCCTGTCTGTAAACTGAGAGCCCCAAAGGGCACATGCGTGCAGTCACTGAATTCAGTTTACATAGCTTGACGGATGTTTTGGGAAAAGCAGATTGTGTGTATGTGCTGTTTGTCACAGATGGTGTCCCAACAGGAAAAAAGTTGTGCTAATGCTGAAGGAAAATGAAATGAAAATAAGTAAATGAAATGGCAAAAAGAGGATGGCCTTAGAGTTTGGCATCATTTTTTCCAGCAGCTTTGGGGAAAGCGGTCAGTATGGCACATGTATGCTTGAGCTCAGCAAAGGTTCTCAAGTTGCGCTATGCAGGCAACAAACAATAGGCAGGAGAAATGTCTCTGGACAATTTTGCTCCTCTGGATATTACCAGTGTCCCAATTTTAAGTCTAATACCTTTTCTTGGTGAGCTTTTTGTGAAACCTGGTCATGCGACCAGTAGGTAAGGACCTTAATTCCATATTTAAAAAAAAAAAAAAAAGTAAGTATATTGCTAGTCTTTGAGATTGTAAAGAAAAATCTTAGAAGATGAAAGGGTTTTGAAGCTTTAAAAAAGGCGAGGTAGGCAAAACATGGACATTTCACCCCTAATAATTTAACTTAGGTGGGTCTTTTTTATTCAGTTTTGTTTTGGGGGACCTGTGAATTTGCAATGATTTCTAGAGCTCACTAGAATCACACTGTCAACACCAGAAAATAGTTTGAGTCCTGTGCCCGTACAGGAATGCAGATCTCAACTCCTTCCCCTTCTGGTGTACATAAATGAGGAATGGGGTTCATTTTTCAGAGTTCAGGATTGTTGGTGGAGGAGAGGAAACAGGACTCACTATGCAGTGTATCGCTGAAAACCAAGCTGATGTGCATTATGGACCTGCAGCTAAAGTCTGTGTTTAAGTTCTGTCGAGGAGGGCTAAGCCGTATGGCAAACTGTTCTTTGCACTGCTATAAATCCTAGACATCCATAAATCTTCAATCCATGCCCTTCCCACTTTTAGCCTTCACTGGACTATTACGTTGCTAAAGTCCATTCAGTAGTCTAAGATCGTGAATTAGTTTTTAATTACCCCTTATAAAGCTTTTCTTCTGGGTTTGTTTTGCTGCCTCTCGGCTTGCAGCTGAACTAGTTATATGAACGGTCAGATTAACTCTGGTCCTTCCCTTGCCTTGTAGGACTCCTCAGTGGGCAGACCTCTCCAGCCAACACCAAACTGGAAAAGCTGGACTCCCAGCAGGTGCTGCAGCTGTGTCTCCGGTACCAAGATCATCTTCACCAGTGTGCAGAAGCGGTTGCCTTTGATCAGAACGCACTCGTGAAGCGGATCAAGGAGGTACTGCCTGCAGCATGCCTGCTCCTGGTGGGGAAGGGCTCGGGGCATCGGTGTTGGCCATCTTGTGCTGTTTAATGCAGGTGCTTGCTGTAGATGGCCTTGGATCACTTGCAGCAGTCCACTTCAAAGTAAGCCCTGTAGAGAAACTTTGTGAACATGCGCTTCAAGCAAAGTTTCCTGGCTTTGACTGTGGTTACTGTTAGGTGGTATATTTATTGGTTATGCTCTGTGATTCCTGGTTGTAAACAGTGAGTGTTCCTCTGGTATGGCAAGTACTGCAAGTAACTATTGAAGAAGTAAAAGATGACTGGAATTTTTAAAGGTAACATTCCTTATTTAGATCTGTATGCTTAACATTTTATTATTCATCATGGTTAAGCTCTAATTTAAGGAAATAAATGGTTATCATAACATCATCTGTGGTTGGGGAAGGTAGTATTTCTTTCTTTCTTCAATGGATTTGTAGAGCTAGACTCTTTTCAAAGCCTGTAACATGCTGTCTCTTCTCTGATCCATATGGCTGCTAAAAAAAAAAATCTTCCTGTGCTGCTGTTTTTACTACTAAACCATCATTTGAAAATCGATGATCTGCTTAAATATTCAATGATACTGTTGGGAAGGAAATTAATTGCTGGGCTGAGCATCCTGCAGTTGGATTGTCTTTCTGATGTGTGTAACTACTGATGTTGGAAGCAGTAGGATGGCTGACAAATTTTTTTTTTTTTTTAAAGTCAAGACAGATTGGAATGAGAGGAGATGCTGTTTGAGAGTATTTTCTCACATATTCTCAGATGTGTAGAAGAACTGGTGAGTGCTGCATATGTCAGAACTCTGTAAGACCAAATACCTTTCAATGTCGAAAGAAAAATTTTTGAACAGGTGGTTAATTTTTATTCATGCAGTATAAACAATGACCTTGATTCGTTGTTGCTATATTGGCTTAGAGTTAAGAAAATCCCACATGACAAACTGGGTAATAAATTTGATTCATGGGCTGTTTTGAGAAGCTGCTGCTATCATGAAGTTGTAAGTCCAAAATAATGTGGGAGCCATTAAAAAGGCCTTTTTACTTTAGTGTATCAAGATCTGAGGCCAGCTATTACACAAGATGTAAAGATATTTTCAGATGTTGGTGATTCAGATCACACCATCTCAAAAATGGGATTTAATTGCCAGCCTAATGACAGTGTACTGCATTAATCCAAGCAGATTGTAATTCTTTTGGCTGTTAAAGTGTGAGAGGGAATGTCGACATGATTTAAGTCATGGTAGACTCTAACACCGCAATCTGCACTAGTTGGATTTGCCTTCTATAGGGCAAGTGGCAGACTGTCTTTCAAATTAGCTAGCATTGGTGATGTTTTCTTCCCATTCATAAGGCTTATGATTTTTTTCCATGTAAAATAAATACAATGATGATATCGATATTGTCACTGACTGACTATCACAGGCTCCTCTCTGACAAAGTGAAGGAGAAATGGGTGACTCTAACTCGGGCAACTGACAAGTTAGTTGGGGTTTTTTTGGTCAAAACACTTAAGTAACTTCAGATGCTTTCAGTCCCTCTGCCAGATCTGGTGGGTTTTTACTGTTCATTTTCCTAATAATTTTTAAATGTTTTTCTTGCGTTGGCTGTTCTGCGTGTGTGTTCTGGAGGAGCTGGGTGGGACCCACTCAGCTTAAATCATTCTTTCCAAATTTTGGGCTCTCCTTGGTGCACTAAATCGAACCACTGTTGACAGTTGTTGACAACAAGGGGTGCAGCTGAACTAGAGCAGGGTATGTCTCTCATTACAAGTGTAGACAAAGGAAATCACGTTTGGCTGCACCCATTTGTCAGCAATGATTTAGTTTTGATATGTAGACAAAGCTTTGACCCTTGGTAAGGAGTAAAAATGAAAGAGAAAATGAAGTGTATTGTGAAAAGCATAACATGTGCATAAGATGGACAGTAAATTCTTTTTATACTCATTTTAGTAGTCAGTATTTCCCTTTTCCTCTCACACTGTAAGCATTGAAGTGCTTTTCTTCCAGTAACAGACTTACCAAGTGATTGATGCTTTTAACTTTCCTACAAAATGTTCGTGAGCTTCAGTCTCCAATTCCTGCCATTTGTCTGAGGTATGTTTGCTTTTCAGACTGTCACTGACTGTGTAGTAGTAGTCCTACTGTATAGTATGCTACAGTCATACTGTCTGCAGCCAGGATTTTTTTTTAGTCTTTCCTTGACAAAATGTCCCAGGGAAAATACCTTTTGCTCATTGTCTGTGAGGCCAGCAAAAAAGTTTCCTGGTTTCTGGCAAAACTCAGAAGTACTGTTGTAAATTTATTTGTCCTCGATAGCTCATAATTGACTGTGGTGGTTTGTAAATCAGCACATAATCGGAATTAAAATGGTTCTTAATAGGAAAGAGAATAAGCTAAGGAAAACAAAAACCTTGCATGCCAGTAGTTACTGCAGATCTAAGTAGACCCATCTGTGCATTCCCTGATGTTGGGGACCAAAACAGTCTAGCTTTGCTCTCCATCCCATTTCCCAGTTTAGCCAGAATTTCTTTGCAGTGTGTTGGCTGGATCCATATCTGCTCCTAAACGTAGAACCTGTGTGACTTCGAGGTTGGCGTGACTGTTCTCTCTCAAGAAGAAATACATTTACCCAAGTGTTTCCTTGAAGGGGAAAGAATTGAAGATGTGATTGAAGGTAGTTGACTTAACTGCCTCTCTTCAGCAGTTACATTTACTTGTACCCGAACTGTTGGTTATGGAAGGATTGATTTTTATCACAATAGGCTTTGTCTTCACTGCCAAAAAAAAAGAATGTGCTTGCATCTTTTTAGGGAAAAATAACCGCTATGCATTAAATATTATGTTTCATATTAATTTTTGGCACCTGATTCACCATCTGTTGCAATACTGCAGTAATTCCAGGACCACTGAAATATTTAGGATTCTTTTTAATTTTTTCTCCTTATCAGTTTGAAAAACAACAGAACAGCAATTTGGGATTTATGTATGTGTTAATCCAGGGTTATGGCATCTCACAAAATTTGACAGTTTTCAGGAAAAAAGCCTGTGTGTAGCATTTTCTGGGTAATTTGTCTACTCTCTGGTATGTTGTAGGATGAAAATTTTTAGCTTATTGGATGAATCGTCACGTTATTGACTTCCGGGGACATTCTGTTCAGATGGGTCTGGGAACAGGATCTAGTCTGTCTACTGATGATACGTTGGATCCACATGAGCTTGTTACATGTGTATGCTAGGAAAAAGGTGCATTTTTAAGACCCATTAGATAATGTGTTATAAAATGCTAAGATACAAAAGGCAATTACAGCTAGTTAACAGGTTAAACTGATCTTACTGCACCTTGGAGCTTTTACCAGTGTGTTTAATGATGGGGACAGAGTTGACAATGTGCCTTATGGAGAATGTGATACTTCAGGCTAAAAATCGCAGGAGTGAACCATGACTTGCTAAGCCAGGATAAAACAATTTCGGTCTGCCTATTCCTGGGTGGGGTGTGTGTGTGTGTGTGTGTGTGTGTGTATATATATATATATATATATATATATATATATAAAATCTCTTTAGTGTATATCTGCATGAGGACAAAAAAGCTCAACTGAAGTGTTCTTTCTTTGTTTCTGTGGTGGATTTAGTGTCCTAGGTGTAGACAGGAGGTCTTAACGTGCTGCATCTCATGTCCGTCTCTGCCACGAGAGTGCCATAGGTCTGTGTTATAACTAGTTTGAAGTTCTGAGCAACTCCAGCTGCTGTTGGATTTGAGAGGTGCGTGTGCTCTCTTCGCCAAGACTGTCTGCCTCAGTTTTGTGATCTGTAAAATGGAGGGTGTCTGCCAAGATTAGTTTGAAGGCAAATGTTGACCAGCACTAAATATTAGGTATGACTGCGGGGAAAGAACCAAATGAAGTAGGGAGAGGGCTACTTTACATCAAGTCCGTATCATTGGAGGATGTCTCTTTTGGGTGGCAGGGAGAGAATTTGGAAAGTCATCTGATAGGGGATGGTGAATAACAAGGAATGGGAAACAAGCAGGATAGGTAAAGGCTGGGGAGCAGAGCTAAATTTTCAGAAAGGGCCCATGATTTTGTGTGCCTCCAAAATTGTCTAGTTTCAATGTCTTAAATATTATTTTTCATACATTAGATGTGAAGCTTCTTAAAAATCACGTCCTTCAAAACAGCTGAAGCTGAGTATCCCAAAATTACTAGTCTCACTTGAAAATTTAAGCCTAGCTTCTTTCTATGAAAGCAAAAGGGAAGCTGAAAGCCACCTAAGGTCCTTTCAAAGAAGGTTTGCAGCATTTCTTATTAGAGTATCAATGTTGGCAAAGGGGATGTGCTACTCGAAGTATCCTATATACCCTTAAAGGCAAATGTAGTTCCTAGATTAACTGTGCTTGAAATGCATTAAGTGGATTATTAGGAGGGCTCTTATGCTTTGCCCTAAACCCAAATATCAGTGCAGTGTGTCTGTAGCTTTTATTGCCATAGGCAACCCAGACTGACAATAATTTTGAAAACAGAACACTTCTTACAATACAAAATGAAATTAAAAATATCTCAGTCTAAGCTGACACATGTCTACAGGAAAAAATTAACACCTTTTCAAATAATAAACATTACTTTTATATTTTTAACAAATGCGATGGTGGAATAGTTAACTTTTGTCCAGGCAGGCATTAATATCAGTAATTGGTTTGCCATACAGCAAATTTGTGTATGGCTTGTTTCATACCTGTAAATTCCTCTATGGGAATGGCTCATTATTTTGAAGAAAAAATGTAGAATAAGATGTGTATGGATTTTTTTCTTTACCAGCTTGCTGCAAAAAGTAATTGTAATGGACTTCTCTAGTATGTAGTGAAGATGTCCAGAAATACAGCCCTTAATATTTGGCAAGTAAATAACTTTTGAAGCCACACATACACTGCATCGTGTCTCCCAATACATTTTAGCTGTTTAAAATTACAGATAGGAGTTAAATTATTACTTTATATAAGCAACAAGTCTAGTGCATTTGACAGACCAACAAGAAAAGCCCTTCAAATACAAGCATTATGTACAAGCACATTTTAGCTAATCCCATGCATTTAAGACTCATAAATTGTGATTCAGCCATTCATGTCACCACGTGTGTGAAGTAAAACACGCCCAGCAATTTGGGGATTTAGGAATTTCAGTTTATTTTTTGTGAATGCCTTGTGGCTTTTTGACCTTTATGGCAACTACATTGTTTCTGTGGCATTGAGCATTTCTTTTACTGAAGAGACCTGTCACCTAGTGGGAAAATGTGCTGGGGAATGTGGCCTGCAGAGGTCATCAACATGGTTTTGTTCCAGCCTGAGGGAAGGATGGGTTTGCTATGGGCCCGTCCTGTGGCTTTGAACCCCTCTCGTTCCAGAGGCGAGAGGCCTGGCAGTGGTAGGGACAGCTTGTAAAGGTTTGATATTCCCCAGTGGGAATTAAAGGACATGGTACATTGAAGGTGGTGATAAAGGGAAAAGCTCTTTAAGCGCAGGAAACAATTCCATCGCCAGGAATGAATGAATGAATGCATGCCAGGCCAGAAATCAGGGAAGGACATTGCCTGGCTGGGGACTAGGTCGATGCAGTGCAGGATCCCATTAGCCAAGGCAGCAATTTGACTCGGGGTGCGTACCTGCTGCAAGCACTCATAGTTTGTACTGGGTGATGTACCAGGGTCACTCTTCTTAGCCCCATCCCTCACTGAGCAGAAAGATTTGGAGTGCCTGGGATTCATCCTGTGCTCCAGTCACAGTTGACCAGTGTCCCTTCAGAGAATGGACTCAAATGAAGGGGAAGTTTTGTGTTTTTTGTTTGGTCTTTGGTTTTATTTGTTTTAGTACTCTGCTGAGTGAGGTGTTTGTTGCCATTCCTGTTAGTTACGGTTTCCTTGTAGGTGGTGTCAGAGCTGACTTTCCAAAACTGTTTGTGAAACCTGTTTTCAGCAGACATGCCCTGAGAATGACGCACGTTCTGACTAAACTGAATTAGGTCAGCAAAATACAAATGGCCTCACCAAGTCCAAAGTGCTTCTTCAACTTCAGGCCTTTGCTTCAAGGTCCATGTGCTTGTATGGATCAGACCACTAAGTTACCTTTCATCCCGTTAAAGTGAAGGGCTCAGAGGATCAAAAGTAAGCCTGTTAAACAAAGCCTGGCAAAAGTGAAAATGGAGATGTGTTTAGATTTGACACAGCATATAAAGACTTTCTAGATGAGGCCGCGTTAACTTGCAAGCAAAATTGAGCCTTTTGATTCACAGACTTAAATTAGCAATGCCCCAAATGCAGGGAAAGAAGCCTGAGAATTCCTTGGGATGCAGTATTTCTGAGATGGGTAGGAACCTGGGTTGAATCGCCACTTGTATTTTCAAGGGATTTAATGCCGCGCTGCCATGCCTAGCTAGAAAAGCTAGGGAACATAGTGTTCTGTGAAAAAATCACTGCCTTAAATATAGTCTTTAGCATCATGGAATTATGAGATTGATGAGGACTGTGGCAATCTATCAGGCTCTTTATTTCTCCTCTCTTCTCTGATGAAGAGTTATTTATAAAGACTGGAATCTTAACTCAACAGGCACCATCATGCAGAAATAAATGCACAGGGTTGTTAAGCTGGAAACTACCTTCATGTCCTCTAGTTGATCTTGCTTGTTTTTCTCCAGCCTGATGTATAAGTAGCTTGAATTCTCAAGTGGTGGGGTGATGTCTTAACCAGCCAGCATCAAAATGGGAAACTGCTTTTGAAAAATTTCACAATTGTTACTTTAATACATAGAATGAATGTCTTTCTGTGTATGCCTGAGGCAGATGGCCAGTGCTCTGTTGTACATGAACTTTATGAAGTGATCTAGCAGTTATTAAGGAAGAGGAAAGATTGTTTGCACTTGTGACAGCTTGACATCTGTTGCGTTAACATGCACTGCTTCATTTGGTGTTATAAAAACCAGTCCCTCCCTCCTAGAATATATGTGTGAAATCAGTTCCAGCATGTTCCCTTCTCTTGTGCTTTGGTTTCTTATGGCCTTTTGAGAAAAGGTCTAAACTGGAAACCTTTCCACTACCAAATTGCCAAGAAAGAGTAGAAAATTAAAGTTAAACAAGCATCTAGCAGTCAGAAAAGTTTGTATTATTATAGAACTTAGGTGCTTAAGAGACTGGCACTGAAGATCGGAAGTCTAGTATGCTAAGCTTCATATTAACGCTTTCATCAGGATTAGTGCATGGAGTTTATGATTATCAGGTACCAGAAGGAACAGAATTCAGTTTCTTCTCACAGCCTGTTTAAACTAGGAAATTGGGTTTCTTATTCTAGCCTTGTTTCCCCAGGTGGAAAAAACCCCAAACAACAACAACAAACAAACAAAACACCTACCTCATCCCAAAGCATTGTCGATCTTCAAATAGGAATAAGAAGTATTGAAGTCCATTCTGGAGCTAGCAGACTTGATATTGAATTTGTGCATGAAACAGATCTGAGATGCAAAGAAAGCAAGTATCAGCCTGGGCTGTATCATGCAAGGTACTCCCATGAGAAATAGGAACATACTGATTGTATTGCACAAGGCTGTGAGACGATCTCGTCTGACACACCATGTGCAGCTCTCACTATGCTCAAGGAAGGCGAGTTCATAGTACAACAGAAGGGCTATAAGGATGCCAGGGGAGTGGAGAACCTCTGGAAGGAAACTGGAAAAGCTTTACTTGTTTGGCTTACTCAAATGAAGACTGAAAACGAAGATTTCTCTTTCTAAATAAGTCTGGGGTTAATGTAGGTTGAAAATGGTCTTCTCCCTCCCTGCTGGATTGTGTCAATACAGGAAAAGTCACTTTACAGGCTTTCGTTCTTAACGATTACCTCCTGTTTCAATGTTGAATTGATATTTTCAAGGTGTCAACTTTACCCCTAAGTGAGAATGGGGGGGGAGGGGGGTGGTGTCAGGAATGTTAGCTAAAAGCTGTTTGACATTCATTTTAGATAGGTTAGCCAGTATTATTTTATTATTTGCAAATATTTGGAGTTGCACTGATGACTTAAAGATGCTATGTGGTAGGCTGGGGGAGCAGGGTTGACCTTGTGTTAGCAGCCCTATAATTAGCATTCTGATAACAATCAGATGTGATCTGCAGAGATGACTTCATGTTGAAAGTATTACAAAGCCTTAGTGCAAGTAATCTGTCCATCTTGCTTTTTATGAAAGGTAGGGTTTCCTTAATGTTTCTGTGCCATTGGGGCATGAATGTTTCTGTATGACAACACTATTAGCCATTATTTCAACACTGCTCTGGAGGTACGAAACATATCACTTACTAGTTGTTCCTGACTGGATGTGTCATCTACCTCTGTAAGCCTGGATAAAATGCTGATTTATAGTATAGTAGAATACCCTGTGTATTCTACCAAGTGTATGAACTGTGCCAAACTGTGATGTAGTGGGCAAGAAATAAGATGATTTTTTTTTTTTTTTTTTTAACCAGAAGAGGAAGTGATGTATTTGAAGAGCAATTGCTGGGACTGGCAAATTATCTAAAAGATAAAATCCCAAATCAGATGAATTTCAGCTGAAAAAGGTGCTCAGGTAGTTGTTGTAAAACAAATCGACATAACAGCAGTATATGGCAAGGAATTTATAAGAATTTTTAAGGTCAGAAAGGATTCTTGGGTCATAGCCTTTCCTTTTGCTTAATCCAGTCCATAGAATTTAATTCTTGCTTATGTCTGACCTAAGCTACATGGGAACTGAAGGTGAACTACTTACTTTTCAATTGTAAGTTCTCCTGCCAGGTCATAGTGTAAATTTTCAAACGCCTTCTTGCTTTTGATCAATTTGTTCTAGAGATCCATGTGTAGACATAAACAAGGAGAGAGAAATACTCAGCCTTTTGTGAAACTTGAGGCCACTGTGGCTCAATACAATAAAAATGGATGCTCAGAGTGGATTAGAGTTACCATTGAACTTTCGTCTGAATCGTTGATTGCTGGTGGTGGTATGTACTCTTGTTATCATATTTTGAACAACAGTCTGTAGCGTCAGAAGAGCTTGCTATGGAAATGATGTGCAGTGTTCAAGATTTCCTTGAGGCTTTCCTGAAGCCAAAGACTTACTATCAGATGTTGTGACCTCCAGAAAAGTGCTGGGACATTTGAGCTTCAGCACTGTGTAAGTATGGTGGAATCAGTCTTGAAAGTAGCTCTTCTGGGAATGAAAGAGTACATCCTCCCCATCTCATTGTCACTGGGAGGTACTTGGCTCATTTCATGTTCTGTTTGAACATGAAAGAGCTGATGTAGAGCTTCAAAAAGAGCTTTCAAAAATTTTTCACATTATCAATGGCTAACATTGTTAGAGCTGGCATAACTTTCAGTTTCCCTGGTGAGAAGTTGTTGATTTGGACATTTCGTACGAGAACTGTGGCTGTTGGGGAAAGAGCAAAGGCTTCATCTGGGCTGTCAGATGTCCAGAAGTCCCCGATTCCTGACTGCTTGGCTTGTGCCCCTGCACATTTCATGCTTCAGCCTTCTTGCATGTATACAGGCCATCTGCACAGCACATGAGAGGTAGGTCTGATGCAACCAGATGTGTTGGACTGGCTGTGTGAGTGTGGCATGGTGCTTGAACCCATCTTTGTCTGCAGTTCCCCAGACAAGAAAAAGAGGGAGTCCTGGATAAATCTTTTACCACTTCACAAACTGTAGGAAATGGTTAAAACTCAGCTTCTTTGCATTCTCTGAGAACAGATTTAAGAGTTTTTTCTTCTTAAGCAGTGTTCTCTTCTGGAAAATGCTTTCTTCTCGTGTGTCTAACTCTAAGTATGGCAATTACTTAGAAATTTTGAAAGACCTTCTGTAGGACATCTGGAAAAGAAGACCTACAGCTATCAGGTCCCAAGTGTGAAGCTGAGAATAATATCATTAGATCAGATGACTTGCAAATGTAATGATGATGACTATTTTAGATAGCACCTTTTCACCTGAAATGAGAACGGTGGTGTTTTCTGAGAAACATCTCATTAATGATAGTGGTCATCTCTTTTCAAATCGAAGCTTATTCTTGATAGGAAAACCAGCTTACTTAAAGCTAGTCATTCTGACACGTTAAAAGTACAGAACTTCAAACCCTAAGGGTAAATAAGATTTGCAAGTGCTGGTGTCCTATACTATTCAAGCTCTGGCTGGATATAGGAGTGTTCTGAATGAGTAATATGGCAGCAGTGTAAAATCAGGAAATGAGGGAACTGAAGGCTGTGTTTTGTAGCAGAATTATTAGGTAGTCTGAAATAGCATTGTGCAAGTTATCATTTAAGCAACAGATCACTCTGTAACAGATACAGATTTTTCTTTCTCTAGGAACAGCTAATTAAAGACAGGCTAGGAGTTTCTGATTCGTTTCTGTGGAGTTGTACTTCCCAAAAGAGAGGTTTTGTGAGGACATTGTACACACAGGTTCATTTATCTTATCTATTGTCTGGGTGGGGTTTTTTATTTATTTTTCTTCATTTAGGAAACGTCTTCATTTAGGAAAGGTATGGAAACATTTATAAGGCTTTGGATGTAACATAACATTTTTTAGTCTTGATAAATTTGAGAGATGACTTTTTAGATGGTATGTAGATTGTTCTATGAAAGCAGCAATTGAAAGCTCTAAAAAAGTGTTCTTACTAGTTAAAGTCAATGAGCTAGAAATTACTATAACCTTTTCTTGGTGACATTTCAGAAAACTTACTGACAAAATCAGATTCCCCACCCCTCCAAGAATCTTGTTGTGTATTTAAAAGTCTGACACAGCAACAGCAAACACTGAGTTAGGATCCAGAAACATGTGCAGTGGGAGAGATGGTGCTCCTCTTCACGTGGTGGTTCTGCCGCTTCTGTGACTGTCATGCTGAAGGGCCATGCAAGCATGATGGGACAGGAGACCAAACCACTGAAGAAAAGAGATCCTGGGAAGACCAAGCTTGTTTTGTTCCGCCCCCCCCCCCCCCCCCCCCCCCCCCCCCAACTTACGTGCAGAACTGATCCCATGATCATACAGCTAATTTGAAGATGAGGGGTGGGACTGCTGCTTTGCAGCCTGAGGTTGCATTGGATTTTGTGTAATGTGAAACTATGCCCTGAGTTTAACTTGCTTATGTTATGGTTTAGCTGTTTTGAGAGAGAAGGATGATAAGTCACTGTGGTGTTGAGGGAAATGTACGTAAAGAAAGTCAAGTAGAACAAGGACTGCGATATGAGATGTATCCAAGCTGGAGAGCTGGCTGTAGCATCTACAGCACCAGATTCCAGATGGCTGCTGCTTGTCAGGCTTTGCTCTCAGTCTTCTCCCACCTCTGTGAACTGGGGCCCTGCTATTTCAAGCGCTTGGAAGTCTACTTGTTCATTAGTGCTGGGTGAGAGGTAGGTATTGTTTTAATCGTAGCTTTAGGACTCTTTTTTTTTTTAGCAACGGTTAGTGATAGCAGTCATAACTTAAGCTTGGGGGACTGCCAGTTGGCAGAGGGATGCTGGTAGCTCTCAAGCAGGGAAGGCTTGAGTCGGAGCTGAGGGAGACGTGGGCTGCGGAGGTCAGACCGCGGGGTAGCGACAAACATATCCTGTCCAATAACACAATATGCAGGAAGGTGGGAAAGCTAATTTCAGGAACGAACCTTCTGATTCTTTTGAATTCTGAATTCTTTTGTGCAACCCAAGGCCTCCCAAAATAGTTGAATATGATGTTTCAGGAGCAGCAGACTATCTTACACTATTGTATATCTACTGTAGCACTAAGGGACCAGGTATGGATTTAGCTGTAGATCTTTTGAAGTAAGTAAGGGCCCTGATGTACCTGTTAATATTACTAAAACTCAGTGTTAGAGCCAGTTAAAATGGTTACTCTCTGTTCTCTAACTTGACTGTGATCTGTGCAATGCTTAGACTGAATAACTCCTTGGCAATTGTTTACAGCAATGACAAATTACAGAAGGAGCAAAAGGAACATTTTGGCATGGGATTAGGTCTTGGATGTGATAAGCAAAACTTGAACACAACTTATAATTGTTTACCTGACAGTGGCACAGAGAAAGGGTACTCATGAGAACTGTACTCATGACCAATGCTGAAGAGAAGGACGTGGGATCCTTGGCTGAGTGTCTCCATTTTCTAGCCTGGCAAAGATGCTACCCAGTTAGTTTATCACTTAGCAGTGTGTGGGATGAGTGGGAGAAACAGAGGATGTTCCCATCATCAGGAAGTCATCACGATCTATTGTGCTAACTTTGCGTGACATTATCAAAGAGAGAGGGGAAGAGAAAAAAAATCCCATTCATTGAGCACATTTGTTTTCAAGCAGTACAGAGAGAGGAGCTGTCTTCAGTTTTAAGTGTGTTGATTGAAAAGTATTTTCACACCAGCACATCGTGACTAATATTCCATGCAGTCATGTTCCCGCCTGTCACTTTCTGATGTGGTTTTTGTGCAGCTTCAGGAAGGAGTTCGTTTAACCCCAGCTAGGCACCTGACAGTGTGAAGGCAAAGGCCGCTTGTGCTTGGAGCGCTGTTCTAGCAAGCGAACTTTCTGGAATAAGGATTGCGCTCAAATTGCTGTGGTTTTTTGAGTGGCAGCCATACGGGATGGGAGCTAACAGCAAATCGTTAGGGCAGAGGAACGCAGGACAAATGGATGTCTAGCTGAGCTCTTGAAGGCTGTTGCTGGGGACGGGGGGGGTGTGCGGGGGAGCAAAACGTCTTCTTGCCTTATTGGCATTTTAAGGAGGGAGTGGAGAAGCTGGGAATGACAGAGCATCCTCTTATGAGATGTATTTGTTTTGTTACGAATGTCAGCAGTGCCTCTCTAGAAATTTGATTCCAAGTTTAATGAACTTCTGATTGCATTTGTATGTTCTGCAACCAGGGGAAATCTGTCTAGTTGTAATTTTCAGTCTCAGTCCTTGAACTAACAAGATATGACCTCTGTTTCCAAGAGCTCAGGACGCTTACATGCCCATGACAGAGGTGCTATAAGACCATGCCAGGTAAGAGGTATATATAGGGCACTGGTTTGTTTTCAGTGTGGTCTCTTGAAAAGAATTGGGCAGTGTCCAGTGCTGACCTCAGTCTTTTTGTGGGCTAAATTAATGTCTTTATTCTGCTTGGCAGTGTGGGCCAGGAATTCTAAAATGAATGCAAGAATCTGTGGTGTGCAAGATGTCTGAAAGTCCCCTCAATTGTTTTTGTGTTTAATCAGTGTGTTGTTATAAATGGGCCTGTGTAATGCAGAGGAGAGTCTGCGAGCCCTTACTGGTTGACAATGTGAATGGTGTAGCAGGAGGGGCTGTGCTGGGGCCCTTTTAAGTGGGGGAATATCCATCTTGCACTGTTGTTGGAAGTAATTATGAATCTGTTTTCATTTGAGGAAAGAAAAGCCCAGTAGATGTCATTTCTTGTTTAAAATGTGAAGCTGAGGCATAAATTAGTGTCCTGCTGTTACTGATCCATGGAGGAGTCATGAGCTTTGAAATAGAAACAGACCCAAATTCAGAATGTCCCTGGCTGTACAAAAAAAGTACGTCATGCTGGAAGGTGAGTTTTAGGCTTGTCCATTTTTATGATAATATACTCCTAAAAGAAAAACTGAAAAAACTCTTCTATCCTTTATGATGTAGGAAGGGGAAAAAAGTCCTGTCTTCTACTCTGGGCATATCCAGCCGCAGGTTTGCTGCTTTAACAGGAGGAATTATTTTTTGAAAGAAATAAAATGTGCATTGGGAGCTCTCACCCCGTCATTGAAAACACATCTTTTCTTCCTCAAGACCAAGCTGGGAAGAACCTCTTGCTTTGACGAGAATTGGGACTGGGACCTTGCGTGCTGGGCTCTGCCCTCGGCTTGTGTTCTCTTGCTTCTTAACAGGCTTCAGGTCCAGTCTTGTGACTCTCTAAACACTTCTGTACCTGTAAGTTGGGGATGATGATAGCTTACTCAGTGGTGATGTTTGAAGAAGAAATTGGTGATGGTGAAGCCTCAATGGTGAAGCCATTGAGGGGCTGGTGACAGCGCGGCTCCACATCTGTCAAGGCTTATGGGTGGTGACCTGCCGACAGGGGAGTTCTCTGCAACTGTGGTGGCCTGGTGTAGTAGGAAGCTCGAAGCAAGCAGAGAAGAAACAATGGCTTAAATAAACACTTGCAGATGGTTGTAGGGCAGTGGAAGAGCTGCTGGCTCTGAGGCCTCTTGCTGGGCTTCCCAGAGAGCTTCTCAGCCAGGGATGGGCAAGAAGGCTGAGACCTGAGTGTTTTTCAGAAGAGACTGTGGCAGGGCCTTGTGTATGGGAGGTGGGAGTTGATGGGAGTTGCTCAGAGAAGGCAAATTCACTCATCTGACCCTCAAGGGTGTCTTGAAAAGCATGCCTTGGCTGTAGGCAAGGGAGCAGACTTGCTTAAGCTCTCTTTTTTTCCAGATGCTTTTTATTGCTACTGTATGGAATTAAATAGATGGGAATTAAGTGGATTCTTATGTGCATTCCCTGTTCATTGCAGATTCCCAAAGGACAGTTTTAGTCTCTGTGGTGGGTAAATAGGGCTGACCCTCTGAGTCCTGCAACTGAAGGCCCAGTCTGAGCACCAGAGGAACGGGACTGCGTGCCAGGAGAGGTAAAAGCACAAGGTCTGGCACTGGAGGAGCTCGCTTGGAGCGGGGAGGAGGCAGGAAGGATGTAAGTGTGTATTTAGGCCCGCTTCAAGGAAAGCTGCAAAGAGGCATTGGCATTTATGTACAGGAGTTAACACGTAGGGTTGTTTTGGGGTTTTTTTTGGGTTTTTTTTGGTTTGGTTTTTTTTTTTCCTAGTTAAAAAGACCAGGTTCAGTCTGAGCAAAAATTGGCCTTTACTCATAATTACTCAGCTTCAGTCCCCCTCATCATGTTGCTGGCTGTGCAGCTGCCATGGCCTTCCGCAGCAGACAAACTTGAACGCTAGGTGTAGGGAAACCATAGGAAATGCTCACTTCCACCCTTTCTCTTTTTTGTGAGGCAGCTTTTTTTTGTAGCCATTGTGAATGTGTCCAAAAGTAGCAGAGCGCTTGGAAGGCCACTCCGCATTTCTTCTTCCTTTTGCAGGTCAGCTTGAGCTTCTCCCCATGTTCCCCTCCAGTAAGTGGACATGCTGGTATTTACACAAGGAGCCTAAAAGTCAACAGATGAAAATTATTGGAATGGAGAGAAAAGGGGCCCTCTGGGTGTTTTGTTTCAGAGCTTGGTAGATGCACGCTTTGCCTCTTGCACAGTGCTGTGAGGCCGTGTGGAGAACTTGCCTGTGGAGGAGAACTTCAACACCAGAGGAGGTTTCTGCCTGGGTCCCCACGCTGCTCAGTTTAATGAGGCCTGCTGGCTTTTGGCAGGTTTCCAACTGGCTGCCACTCCACGCCACTGTCTCTCATTAGGTAGGACGTTTTTAGGTGCTGGATTGAATTTACTTCCATCCCGTGCAGACCTGGTGGTGGTCTGCTTTTTACACACTCCAATTTACAGAGCTAGCGCCAAGCTACTAAATTATTAAGCTGGGGTTTTAATAGAAACCCCTGTGTAGGCTTAAATTGTTTCCACTCTATTTGGAGTTTCCTGCTCTGCTGGTTTTTATTTTGTCCTGTGCATGAAAGCGTGGAGGGAGGAATTCACAGGAAAGCACAGAGGCAAAGAGGAAGAATTCGGCCTGAGAGCACTAGAAAGTACAGACGAAATAAAAGGTTAATTGGTACTGTATCCAGCTCTGATGGAGGTGATAGGGGAAGAAAAAAATGCTTCCTAATCCCCATGACAGTTCAGCGGAAACTTGTGTGTTTGTTTTCAATGCTGTTTGTAACTTAGGTTTCTCAACACAATATTTTCTTGCCGCCTGTTTTTGTCTTGACCCCTTCCCCAGGGCTTGAAAGGGACATTTGTCAGCAAACACAGCTCCCCTAGTTTTTTCCCCCAGTGTCAAACACTGCTGCCAGCAGGACAGCAGTGCTCGGTTGGGTGGGACTTCCCTCCTCGGTGGGGGATCCCTCTTCCAGCTTTGCACTGCTTCCACCCAGTCCTCCCCTTGCTGCAGGCTCTCCCCTGCAGCCCCGCACCACTGCATGCTGGGTCAGGATTACACTTGCCCATTAAGTACTATGTAAGTCAGATCTGGTCAGCATGGCTTGTTTTTTAGCAGCGCACAGATAAATTTGTGTTGTCCCTGATGACAGGTACGGTCGCTGTCCTCCACCGAATGGGTTGACTCTGTCACACAGTTGAAGTGAGGGATGTTGTTTGAACTGGGGACTCCTGGTAGACCAGGAGTCCTCAGCAGTGATTCCCTGAGGCCGCTTCATCGTGAGTGGTGACCTCCTTCCTCTGGGGGTTAGATGGGAGGTGTTCAGAAAAACAGTGATAAGGGGAGGCAGTGGGCTCAAACTGGTCAGCATGTGTCCGCTCCTGCCCTTCACTTGGCAGCCACTGTGGGCATGCGCCGAGTCCCAAGCGAGGGGTCGGCTTTCTACCATGACAGAGCATGGTTGCAGGATGCGTTCCAACCGCTCAGACATACCAGTTTGAAGAGCCATCATAGTGGAGCAACTGGGATTGTCGAGCACAGCTACAGCAAGCCAAAGCAACCGAGCTTCAGGTGTGCATTTGAGGGGTTGGAGCAGATCTATTGCCAAGCTCTCTGAATATATGGTACGTCTTACAATGTGTAAAACAGCTTAAACCATCTGACTTGGCTCATGTGTATATGGTACTAGCAGCTAGTGGCTGAATCCCGCCTGGAGTTTACAAGTCTGGCTGAAGAGAAAGTTGGGCTGTGAATTATAAAGGCTACCTTTGTCACTCAATGGCAGGAATAGCACTGCAGTTCCTGTCATTGTCATCATGCTACAGCCATGTTTGGGTACTTACTGTGTTTAATTGCATGGCTGATTCACTTAATGTCTCTCCTGGGGTCACTCATAACACATTTATTTTTAGGATTCGGGGAAACTGGGGACACTAGCAATCCATTGTGGTTCTCTCCCAAAGGCGGGAGTTTTCCAGATGATGATGGTAATAGCAGCAGTGGCTTAATCACAGAGTAACCTGGCTAAGCTGACGAGATTAGCACTGGCAACTATGGTAAAGCCTAACGCTTGCAAATGAACAATCTCCACTGAAAATATACTACAGGTATAGGCAGAGGCCATGAGTTCCCTGGGTTTGGATAACTTAGAGGATATGCACCTAGTTTATTAGGAAATCCCTGGCAGTGCCTGTTGGCTTTCAACCCTATAAATAAAGAATTTTCTGATCAAATACTCAACGTTTGGTGTAGAACTGAGGTGGTCATATGTCCTCCCTGGTATACAGCTATGAATCATTCCGTTTCATGACAAACTTGTCATGCCCCAACAGAGGAGCTCCTTTGTACCTGGCTGGTAGCTCCAGTGGGGCATCTAACATGCTTCTTGGTTGCTTAATAGGAAAGACAATGTGCTGAAAGGCCTGTGGTAACAGTTGGCCTAATGCACCTCGCTCTGCTTGTTGTTTTTAAACAGATGGACCTCTCTGTGGAAACTCTTTATAGCTTCATGCAGGAGCGCCAGAAGAAGTATGCCAAGTATGCGGAGCAGATCCAGAAGGTCAATGAGATGTCTGCCATCCTCCGCCGTATACAGATGGGCATTGACCAGACGATCCCGCTGATGGAGCGGCTGAACAGCATGCTGCCGGAGAGTGAGAGGCTGGAGCCCTTCAGCATGAAACCCGACCGGGAGCTAAAGTCCTAGCTGATCCAGCAGCCTCCCCCTCCTCACCTTCCACGCTCCAGCGTTAGCACAGACACGCTTCCAATGGGCTGGGCTGGCAGATGTTTGAAGCGGACAGCAGTGCTGCCTGACTCTCTGCCAGGGCATCAGAGGAAGAGCAGCGTCAGCTGCCAGAACTGTGCAGCCAGGAATCCAGGAGCTCCCCGGTCCCGTCGTCTGGAGAAGATGATTTACTGTTCTTTCATCTCCCTCCTCTTGCCCTCCTGTCTCCTTCACAACTACCACCGCCTGTGCCGAGACATTCGTTTCACTGCTGTGACTAGATTGGGGTTTACAGAGGAGGAGTTTTCTTTCATCTGATTTTTTTTTTTAAACTAGAAAAATTCAAAGGGATATGGGGTGTGACAAACCCTCTAACATGGTTTTTGTGCCACTGTGGTTTAGACGATTAGATGGCTGGCAGGTATTTCTGAGATCCCCTGGCCTTGGCAATATGTGTGTTTTATAGGTGAAAGTGCAGGAGCCAGGAACTGGCTTATTAAAATCTGCCTATTATCATAATTAACATGGTTTGCATGGCAGGGTTTTGGCATGTCCTCCTCAAGGCTCCTATTTTTATGGGCCCACTAATTTATGAGGCTGTAAAGGAATAACTGTTCCAGATACGTATGTCTGTTAATGTTAAGCAAGCCTTACTGTTCCTCTCCCCCTTGCCCTGGCAACGTCCCCATGCCCCAGCTGGTGGCATTTCGTGTCCCTCACCTTGTACAGTGATTCTGACAGGCACTGGCATCGACCTGCTCACTTTGCATCCCATAGTTGGACACAAGGTGTCTTTTTTAATTTTTCTTGGGACACTCCAGTTATCTTGGTGCTGTCTTTTTCTGCCAGAGGGAAGCAGTTGTTTCTTTGCCGTCGGGTGTATGGAGTTGGAGGGGGGAGACAGGAGAAGTCCTTTAGGTCTTCTCCTTGGCTTAGCTGCCGTCATGCCGAGAGCTTGCCTGAGCGCAGTGTTTTATGACTGAAACCACACGGCCCTTTGGGACCGCGCTCAGCGAACTGCTCCAAAGGCAACAGGATGTTCTTGCCTTCTCCCAAGCCGAGGGCCCTGCTGGAAGGCAAACAGCGTGTCCATGCTGCCTGGGTGCTGGGCTGGCCCAGAGGAGATGGGTTGGTTGCCAAGTCTGCCACTGGTCTGCTGGCTGCAGGCGATTTGCAGCACCTCTCCGAACTTCTGCTTCTCCCCTTATAGAACGGGAGGATATTCTACATGCTGCTGTAAAAACATTTACGAATCTAGAAAAAAGGTTTAACAGCCTGCGTCACCATTGCATGGCAGCTCTTGTCTGCAGCAGAAAGGGCGTGAAACCAGAAGCGAGGAGTTTGTTGGGTCAAGGGTAGGTTTGTGTGTGTTTATGTTAATCCCAGGATGCTGTTGCTGGCGAGGAGGCTGAAGTGAGCCCATGAACCCCAAGGGTTGTGGCACGTCAGGAGTGCAATTACAGTGGGGAGGACAGCTGTCTTTGAGAGAGTCAGTGTGACAACCCATCTTCCAGTACAGCACAAGGCTAGGTGACTTGCCAAAGGTGACTTGCTTCGATACCTCTTAGTAAGTACTTAAAGTACTTGGAGTACTCTTAAGAGTACTTAATCAGCAAAAGATGGTCTCTAAGCATTTGGGTGTAAGAGCATGGTAGGGTTTTGACGGTATTAATTGCTGCCTGGTGGCAGGAAGCAACAGGCCATTCTCTTGTTGCATTCCCAAAGGCCGCGTAGCCTAGAGTGAATTTTGTGATGCATACTGCAGCCAACTTAGATGTGTATCTGAACCATAGTGGTGATTGGGCCCCAGGGCCCGCTGAACACTGTCTGAAAGCAGAGTCCCATAGAAATGAAGCCCCCTGGAATGATGCCCTGGGAAGAGCGATTGACTGTTTGAGAGATGGCAAGGAACTCGGCAGATTTTCTAGTAAAGGCAGCAGAGTGGGCCTGGTTGTCTACTGCTTCCAGCCCAGAGTTGTTACATAGTTGTATATACATAGGTGTATGCTCTCTGTTGCACGGGATATAACATCAGGCTTCCATCCTTGCTCATGCATCCTGCAGTATTTTACACTTGGTTTGTTAAAAGCTTACATGAGACTTATCAACCCACGAAAACCTGCTTGTCATGGCTATGCCCATGAGGGTCCTCATTGTCCATCACTGAATATGTCTCTGCCTCCCGCCATCAGACACGCCAGAATATTCAGCAGCTTTAAATAGCGGCTGCAGGCGTTTTTGTCCTCCTCGTCCAGATGATGCTGTCTGGAAGTTTAGAATGTGTGACATTCAACCGCCTGCCAGACGGGATCATGGATATCCCACACCCTCGCGTGCTGGAAGCCTATACCAGTGGGAAGATCCTGATATTGGATCTTGAGGCAGGGGCTAGGCTGCAGATGCTCTCTCCTGTAAAGCTTCTAGACATTTGGCCTCATGCTATTAAGTATCAGATCAAAGCATTGCTCCTTGCAGTGCTAATGAGGGCAAGTGAATAGTATTCCTATCTGAAAGCTGCAGGAGCGAGGGCAAACTGCAAATCAGTTCCTTCCTTATTTGCTATAAAACACATAGACATTGGGCTGATAATGGGAGAAAATGCTTGTTCTTATGAACACTGGCCTTTAAGCTTGTGGTTGTGCTGCTGGGCCTCCCAGCTAGAGCTTTCTGAGCAGCAAGGGAAGCTGTGAAAAACGTTAATAGCTTAACTATAAAGAAATTGGAGCCAAAACGTGAAGGCCAACCTCTTCCAAAGCACGCAGGGCATTACCTTCAGTCCACAGGTGATAGTGTCTTGTATGGGTACTGTAAGATAGTGTGCACCCCCTAACTGTTCTTAAACAGTGGTTTACAGTTTTATTTAAAACATTGTCACTGGCTTCATTAACTGTAAGTCTTTGGACCTCTCACTGAGGGAAAGACATTTCCTGCCATGTCTTCTCGAGCTCCTGTTTCTTGCTTGGCTGCTCCTCATCTGCTTTGCTCTGCGTGCTGCTTTCAGCTTCATCTCAGATGCAAGCGATGCTCAAGGTGAGACTGTTGCTTCATTCCCTTTCACGCTGTTTAGCAGATTTGAGACGTGACTGGAATTACCTTTCTGCTTATGAATTTTATTTTCCAAGCCAAACGCTGTTAGAGAAGGCCTCAGGTACCTCTCACGAATGTACTAGCTGTTACTTCTACCACAAAGTTAGTGCTATGAACAGAGAATAATCTGGCGTGCTCTACTGAAAACAAACATTTCTGCCCTTTTCTGCTTTCTGAGGTGGTGTGTGGTCTGGGGTGCAGGCTAAGCTTCTTGATATGCAGTCTTCTGAAAAGCTGGAGAACAGGGTGAGTCTCTGGGTCTGCAGTTTCCTGCTGGCCTGAGCTGCTCTGGTTCTTCCCCTGACTCTGCTGTTGTGACCCTGCCTTTGTGCTGCCGCTGGTGCTTGTTGCATCCCGCACTGGTCAGTGTGCTACACGTGCAGAAGAGGTTTGCTTTGTTGTTTCCGTTGTTTTTGTAATTTAATGCATTGACAGGGTGCTAAAGTGCCAACCTATCTGCAGGACAATTTCTGTGAAGATCTGGTGAAGGGGACAGAAAAGAGTTGTTGTTGGGTTTTTTTTAAATATATGTATTTTAAATTAAATATATTTAAATATATTTAAATATTTAAAGTGTATTTTCCCCTTCTCTAAGCTTTTACACAGAGTAGAAATACATGTTTTCACAGGCCCACTCATTGCATGAGCCAGCCCTTCTCTATCAGACTGTGTGCCAGTGGTTTCCTGAGGTACTATTGTAATGTCCCTCCTGTTCCCGAGCTGCCAGAGTGTATTTTGATTACCAGCCTTGTGGCTGAGTGCTCCTTGGTTTATGGGTTATTATCCTGTTTGCAGACTTGCTCTGCTTTCAGCTGCCTACGTGCTACGTGTCCCATGGCTCCAGCATTAAAACGTTTGGTATCGCTCTTTTCCAAGTGTGTTGTTTCTCTGATTGCCTTGCTTATTCTTCATTTAGAGTGCACCACTTATGCCCTGTCTATGGACAGCACACACACTTTAGCGTGGGAGGTCGTATCTTAGCTTTACTGCTTTGTACGCAGAACCCACCTTCGTGCCATGGAGATGGCCAGTTGCAGCTGCCGTGGGGCTGCCTCTGCCCTGGGACTGTAAGGAAACGTGTCCCGGAATGAAAATAAATGTTGGGTTTTTGGGATGCTATCTCAATTCAGGTTGGCACTGATGACCAGTTTAAATAAATGATGTGCGCAGTGATGCTTGTGACTTGCCAGCAGTGGGGTGGGACTGTAGTTCAGCTGGCTGCCTACCTTTTCTGTGCTGGTAGCCTCTTGGAGATAAAGAAGAGGGTCTGGGATTGATGGACTCAGACACTTGCGTAAGACTGTAGCTTCCCTGTGCAAAGCACTCGTGGTGTGAGATGCGCTCTGCCTGTTTTGTTAGGGCACTTGCACCTTGTGTGCACCCAACAGCTTTCCTAAGATTCAGCGGGAAGACTAAACAAGAGCAGCGAAGTATTTCTCATTTCTTACCCCCACCCCCCCCCACTTAGCCTGTCAAAAAGAGACCATGTCCTGACAGATGCTTTGCATCAGTTCTTTGCCAGATCACAGAAGGAACTAGAGCTGGGCAGCCTTGGGCAGGTTGGCTCCTCCTACTGCTTCTTTGCACATCACTGAATGGGTTGGTTTGTACTTTTAGCCAAACTTCAGCCTCTTATTCAGCTGGTCTGTGGTACTTCTCTGCGGGTCGTTGGCTTGCTTTCAGCTGCCACAGGTAGGTTTTAACTTCTTCATAACGTGAGCCTGCACAGGATAGCAAGTTGACACAGAAAGAACAGCTCACCCAGTGGTCCCCAAAGCCAAGGCAGGTCTGAGGTGGTCAGGGGTGTGCTCGGCAAACCTACGCCATTATAGAGCTAGTCCTAAGGCGAGGGGGAGAGAGGAGAGGCGCATTCAAAGGGCAATTCTTAATGTCAGCTGCCTAAAATAACCCTTTTGTGATTTTAAAAGCTTTGTATTTTAACAGACCTCATAGAGAAACTGGGGAGGTAATGAAATATGATGGGCTACTGTAAGACCGTACCATGACCACAAAAATAAATGAGGATGGCTGTAGATTTTGTCAATACCTTGCTGGGGGTGTTACCAGCGTAGCGTTCAAATGAAGCATTTGATTCTGTTCTCTTAATTCTGATGCAGGCCGAACTATGGAGAAGCACAGCAATACTGGAGGCTCAATGGAATGTCACAGGGGTTGTTAAAGGCCAAGCAACCAGCTTTCTGCCAGTGGATAGCAACATTTTTTTTTAAAAAAGCAAGGGGCAGTTGCTGTAAGAGCCGACTGCTACTTGCTGAGGGAAACCCAGCTTTGAGAACACCCCGTGATGGAGCTGTTTCCTGCAGGAAACAAGTTATTCTAATAAACTTAGAAAATCAGTGTGGTTTAGAGGAGAATAAGTGAAAGTACCTGCAGGAGAACACTGTTCTCCTGGCATTGGGAAAGCAAAGCGGTGATGGATTCTCACCCACTGCCCATGGGATGCTGAACAAAGAGAGATGTAAATGTATAGGGTTTTTTTGTTCAGTGATCTGATGGCCCAGCCTCATAGTTGCCTGTACTATGTCATGCTTTGGCTTTGTACAGCAGTGGTGCTTGGTGAGGGTCCCTGTAAACAGGGGCTGAAATCCACGCCTCAAAGTAAGCATTCCCTTCCAGCAGGGCAGTTGCCTAAATGTCTCTTTTACAGCATTTTGTATGCTAGGAAAGCAGCCCCTTCCCAGAGGGGTGGGTGTTGCAGAAGGCTAGAAGGTGGCTTTTCTATTTATAGTGGCTCTCATTAATATTCTCCAAGTGCAGAATTAGCTGAAGGCTTCACAGCAGAAACACTTCCGTTTACCTCAGAGCAACCATTTGGGCCCAAGGGCCAAGAAGTTCTCTGGAGGCACAGTTCAAAGGGAAAGGCCAGTTGCCAGCCTAAGGTGATATATTATGAACGCTGTTCTTCTACTTGAATTCCCAATTGTAGTTTTGTGCATATAGTATAACAGTGGTATTGTATTGTAAAGCTATAATGTCTAAAAGTACTAGAATAACTCTACTTTGATCCCAGAAACTTTAAGAACAAATACAGGCTAGGTAGGTGTTTAGTCAGGGTATGGCTATCTAATTAAAATGTCTAGGTAGGTGAGTTTGGCTCAGTCTCAGTAATTTCAGATTTAAAAAGGGGCAGTAACAGCCTTATTAGGACTCCAGTGCTGTCCCCAGGGGAACCACCAGGCCACTGTTCTGGGCTTTTGATACCACCACTTTCTGGTAGAAATCAATTTAAAACTTGTGCTGCGAGTCAAAGCGTAAGGAGCAGCTAGGGGATGAGTGGGTGTAGTTACTAAAAAGAGCAGCTCACATAATTATCACATTTCTGCTCTCTTCCTCCAATCTCTGCCCCCCCAACCCCCTCAAAAAGAAGCAGGGCTACCTGATCCATGCTGGGGGGAGGTTTGCCCTGTTTTCAGTCCACTTCACTCTAGGAATGTCACAGTGATGCTTACATCAAGACCTCAGGGACCCCTTCCCAGTAATGCCAGTCAATGAAATGAAAATGAAATGTTGATGACATGAGAGACACAGTTCAGTTGCCTCTCAGGTTTTGACTGGAGATGTGAGTTAGACTGTCTTTTCACAGAGCTGTCTACTGGCAGGGGCAAGAGTGGAGGGATGGAGGAACAAGAGCAGAGCAAGTCCTGCAAAGCAGGCAAGAGGAGGACAGGTGAAAGCTGAAGTGCATGCTTCAAAAAACAGACCTTAAAGGGAAGAAGCAGTTCATACTGAGATCAGAAGTGGACTCTGGAGTAGGGTGAGGGAAGCTAGAGCAGGTAAATCTTAGAAGATTGTCAAATGAACCTAACATGCTGATGCCATTTAGGTCTAGTACTGTGCATGGTTCTTGTTTTACTGTGCAGTGGATGCAAGCTTTCTATGTACTAGGTGGTACATCTTGTTTGTAGAAGTAAGCATAGAAGCCCATGCAGAGTGTGGCTTGTGCTGTGGCTGATGGTATGGTATCTTCCAGAGAGGCCAAAGATTCTGCATTTCCCCTTCTGGGGTTATGTGTTAAAATTATCTTTTAAAAAGATGCTTTTATTACTGGACCTGAGTTTGAAGATGCCCTTACACAAACCTGTAGGCCTGAGCTTCGCCATCTAAGGATATATCCTTAGTAGCCATATTCTACTGCAGGATTTAATTTTAATATATACAACATTTGTATAAACTATGCTCTGAAGGAGCAATGAGGGGCATGCCCCTCCCTCAGCAATCAGAATGCTTCAGGACTGGCAGAATCAGTTAAAACAAATATTTAAACAAGTAATTACATTCTTCTTCAAAGAAGAAGTATGGGAGGCAAGAAAAATCCATGGGGTTCATCCTAGGTAACTTAATCAATTTGAAATACTTGCTTCAGCAAGACTAGCACAGCTGCCTTGGGAACATTTTACTCGCAACCGCATTAGATGTTGCAAGACAGCAATGCAGAGAAGTGCCACTGCTACTGTTCAAGGGAGCAGAAGAGGTGGGTAAACAGGAACAGGTAAGAGGCTGAAACTGTTACCAGTGCTGTAAAATCACCGCTGCTTGTGACGATGGGTCCAAAGCTACTTAGTCTGTCTTATTCATTAACAGGCAGGCATCTGCGAAAGATACATAGGATAAGGACAAGCCCCCTGCTAGTGCTGGGGAGCAGGTCATACTGCAGGCAGGTAACACACGCTCCACAGCCAGAGGCACACAGGCTCCTTCCTCAGCCGTTCTATATAAACAGGTACCATTTCTGATTTTATTTCATCATAACATACAGGTAATGCTCATGACACAAGATGAGAAACTCACATCTCTCTGAACCATTTAAACAGCCTGCCATACACCAAAGAACATTATATTCATATTGAACATTACACATTTCCCCCCTCGCATCCTCCACTTTGCTTTCCAAGCTTCTAAAAAACCATTTCCAGCATTGTTCAGGTACAGGACACTAGTTCAGATAGGAGACAGGGCACCACCCTGCACAGGACTTGGGGTTAAGGCTTCCTCCTTCAGGAACCTGTCCCCTAAAAATACTGAGCCTACAGCTTTGCTTCATTCAGTGACTATAGCGTATTGGAAATCATGAGGAGACAGAAGACCAGATTTCAGTTCCTCAGAAGGCGATTAACCAAATGAAACCCAAACATACATATTTGTATGTATAGAGAGAAGGGGAGAACCCACATGTGAAGGAGCACAAAAGACAGGAAGATTCTGTTTCTGCCTCTAGGGATTGATTTGTGTTAACCCCCATTAACTGATTTAAATCAAAGACAGATTTACTGAAATCTGGCTGAGAGGAGCACTGCTAAACCATTTACATACATATATACACACACAGAGTGTGCAGATATGCTGAAAATAGTTGTAATGTAATTGCTTTCACTTGATATGTAAACAGAGACAAGTGGCAGTATGTTTAATGAATAGCCAAGACCTGACATGCTTTCCAGTGTGGTGTCAACCTATCCCTTGCCCAGACTACCCCTTCTTCCAGCATCTCATACAAACACAGCCTCTGGGTTGAGTTACTCCTGGTGCTTCCTCTCTCTCTGTGTCTTTTGCACTTTTTAGGATCAAGTTAATCAATGCTGTAGCTTTCAGTGCTATTTTCAGCAGTCTGCTGTAGGAAATTAGAGTCACATCCTAGCCACAAAACAAAACAATGACAAAATCTTCTCCACTTTTCAATATAGTAAAACCTGAGATTTGAGTCACAAACTAGCTAAACTTACAGTAAAAAAAAAAACCAAACAAACAAACAACCCAAGCTGCTGACTTGAATTAGGGCTTCAGTTTGCTGCTGACAAATTTTTTTTTAAAGCTGTTGGCCAGGGGGAAGTATTTGCTACGTGATTTACAATTTTCAGCTGCCTGCACTGAAATGGGACAAAACAATATAGTCCGTCCCCCCCCCCCCCCCCCCCCCCCGATACACATGTTCTGAGGGGTGCTGGGGACGACCGAGATAACACGTGTGCAGCTGCCATCGAAGCAGGAAGGATGAAGTTTTACGCTGCGCCTCTGGTACCACTCCTCGCTGATTGTAAACCTCTTGCAGCAACACGTGCACACAAAACAATTTGAGCAGCAGCAGCCAAGGTACCACAAGAATGGTGAGCTGGAGGGGAAGCAGCTGGTTCGCTGTCAAAAACAACACAAGAAGGGCTGTGCCTAATCTCCCATCAAACACCCCGCTGCCAGCAGGGAAGTGACAACTCCTTGAGCTGGCGTGTTCCCTGGGGTGGCAAGGGTGAGGATGCGGTACCGGCCAGCAGCAGCACAGCTAGAAGCATCTGCAGCCAAATCATGCATCAGCACGCTGGGAAACTAAGACCCTATGCTGGGACAGAGGACAACGGCCAGGATCAAGTTCCTTTGGAGCTGCGAGTGCAGGAGGTGAGCAGGCTTCCCATTAAAGCTGTCTCTTCTCAAACCCCCTTTCTCTCACACCACACTATGAGATGGGGTGCTGGAGGTCCCCTTCTGTTTTCCTTGGACAGCCGGCCAGACTTCTCTTTCTCAGATGAATTCAGCAAACCTAATGCAAAGCTTCTACCTCCAAGTCCCCACAGTTTGAGTAAAGGATGTTGGGATGGAAAAAACCCAGCCACCTGAATTGCCCCTACCCCACAGGTGACTGGAACCATATATGAAGAACAGTTCCTTAATGGTGCTGCTCAGTTAAGGACAAAAGCCCATTTTTTAGCTTTAAAAAACAAAATAAAAGCCTTCAAGAGCCATCTACTGAACTGTCAATTGGCAAGAACAGGATGTCATGGTATTGTACCAGCCACTTCTCTCGCACGTAACCCTAAGTATTAACCACTCCATTATAGCTTAGAAGCCAAAGCAGCTACCCCTCTCCCAGAAGCCAGCCTAATATAAAAAATACAAATACTGCTTATTTTATGTTTCAAAAGACTGGGGGAAACAGTCGTAAGTATGGTTTGTTCATTTTTTTTAAGAATTGCTGCTGAGCCAACTGAAACACTTGTGCGTAGACAGCTTTAAAAAAAAAAAAAATCAAATGTGGCTAGTCGTTACTTGTTCACATTGTTTATGAACTGACTACCAGCATCTGGCAGCCATAAAGCCCTAGTTTATGTTTTATATTTTTGAGGTACTGGGTTTTTTTTTTTGTCTGAAGCAGCTCTCTAGCGAATCACCTAAAGCCTATCCATTAGAACAATAGTTACACCAGTATTTACATTTGCCTGAACTGTGTGTTCAGACCAGCCTTGCTGTAACCAGTCCCTACATCCTTTGGAATCGCTCCCAGTCTCCTTTCTTACAGGAAAAAGGTGTCCCTCCAGAGGTTGGCTCAGTGTCAGGGCTAAGGTGCACTGGTGAAGACGTGGGGCATGAGGAGGGGAGAACAAAACTAGCTTTGATAGGTAGGAGCATGTTTCAGTGGAACCAGAGAAAGGGTTTGATACAGAGAGAGCTTCCTTTTTAAAAACCACTGAAAGGATATGCAATCCATTGCATATAATTGCTTCCTCTGTCAGGGAAAGATCTTTGAAATGTTCTGCCCTTCTCCAGGAAAGGGGAGGAGAAAAACCCAGCGGTACGCTTGGTCTCCTCAGGCAGATGCTCACTTGTTACTTCTTTGCCATATTAATCTAGTCACTGCGTTCACACTGAAGCCTCGCATTTCTTCCCTCCCCCCCACCTTTTTGCACAAAGTTTGTTCTTTTCAGATTTACAGGGACCTCTCAAATGCTGCGGGAGCAGCCTGGAGGGGGAAGCAACTCCGATACAGTCACACAAGCCTGCTGCCCCTCAAGACACTTCAATGATTTCCATGCTGCCTGAAAAGCTCGACTGACTACCTACTTTCCCCAGTTCTTCTCTGGATCTGTTGTCTGCCATGATGCTCTCCCCAAACTCCATCTGGCAGCTTCTGCGCTTAAACTGCTTTTCAAAAGAGCTTTCCTCATGCCAGCTCCGCCGGGAGTCACCTCGATCACCCTGCTTTGGTCTCCTGCGCACAGCACAGGCCTGGTCACAGCCCGTGGGCAGCTGACTGCAGCTGTAGGCAGAGTAAGCAGTGCTGTTCCCATAGATGGCGGAGGCAGAGTAGAAATGCGAGGACTCAGTTGCAAAATACCAGCTGTTGGTAAGGGACGTAGCCGATGTCTGAGGAGCCAAGATGTCCGAGTGCCAGCCTTTGAGACCCAGCCCAGCAGCAGACTTTGCCAAATGCTGCTGGCTGGTGGAGAGACCAAACAAGAAGTTCGTTCGGTAGTTGTCTTCCATGCTCCCGCTCCGGTGGAGGGGGTACAGGAGCGACCGCTGAGTGGTGGCACTGCTGCTGGCTCTCCCCAGGTGTTGCCGTTTGCTCTGGCTATCCAGCTGCCAGGTGTTCTGGGGTTTCTTGGGAGGGTTTGCTTCCTCTTTGTCAGGGCTGGTTTCTGGGGTCTGCTCCGAGACCTCCTGGACAGGGGAGAACTGACACAACTTGCTGCTGCCCTCTAAAGCAGTCGCGTGTTTGTAGTATTCCAGGGTGTCTTCGGAGGAGGCAAAGCCCTGAACCGATGCAGTCACACAGTTGCTACTTGCCGAGTAGGATACCGACTTGATATCCAAAGAAAAGGAGCGCTTCAGCCGGTTGCTGTCCTCCACCTTATCTAGGGAGACGTGCAGTCCGTTTATGCCCTGTACCAGTGGGCCATCTTCCAGAGGGGACAAGTGCCCGCGTGGTGCACTGCCACAGTCCGTCCGCTTCTGTTCCACGATCTCGGAGGTAGCGGTAATGCAGAGCTGGTTAGCAGAGAGGCTGCTCTGCCCACCTTCTGGGACCAGCACGTGCTCGCTGCTTTTTTCCAAATGCAGAAGTTTCAGCTTACTAATATGTCCAGGCTGACCGCTCTGGTTCTTGATCTTTTTCTCAAAGTCCAAAAGCTGGCCCAGAAAGTTGAAGTTGGGAGAAATGGTTGGCCTTTTTTCTTTCACAAATCTGGAAAGAGGGGACAAACAAAACAAGAATTAATTTAAGGACCTGCTGCTCAGACCCGAGATAACCATAGTGCAATTGTTGTGAACGCTAACAGCCTGATCTTAACTTGTCAGGATGCCTGGGCTGAGATTCAGTCAAGCACAGGAAACACGGATGGAAAAAAGAAAGGCAGCTTTTAAGCAAGATAGTGCTGGATGCTCTCAGTTCTCTCTGTAGCTTACTTAAAGGTGGCTAAAAAAGGTAAAAGGAAGCATTCTTTTTACCTCTTTATGATGTCCACAACAAGGTTTGTGGGAATCGCTTTCCTTATTTTACTTCACCTGTGGGATCTCTGCTACCTTGGTTTCTGACCAGAGTTAAGAGGTCCTCAAGTTCTGCATGAACAGCATCAGAGCTCTAGCCAAGAGACCTCAGCCTCCCCTGCACTTCAGAAAGCAGACCACCTTCCCCACCATTCAAAGGGATGAAACCCCATGGTCCTTTCACCTCTCTCATGCTGTTGTGGACTGCAGTGAGCGCTTCCTACCCTGCTTATCTTTGTCAGGCAAGACAAAGAGCTCTGATATATGCTGACCTTATACAGCAAACGCCAGCGATTTCTACCATACACTGGTATTGGCCACTGATATGATCGTCAAAGAGAAAAACAGAAAGGAGCAAATGCAGCATTAAAACAAAAACGTTCTCTCCAGCTCTGTAGGTGTTCAGCATTAAAGGGCAACAGTATTACCAAATCACTGGAAGAGTTAACCTATTGTCAAATCCTGTAGGAAGCAGCCTGACTCGCATACACGTGCCAATCTAAGCATGCACTTACATACTCAGTTGAATATGGACAAGGTGCAATGCATACTTAAAATGTTTTCCTGAACTAGGACTCTAAATGTATGAAAGACTTAAGTATTAGATGTCATATACTTCAAAGTTAAATACAAAAGCAGTACTTCCTACCTGTCTGATTTGCCACATAGCTAAGTAAGTAGTCTTTGCTTTTTACAGGCTGTAAAACAGAAAGCTGCCCAAATCCTTCCTCCTCTCTTTTTTTTTTTTTTTTTTCAAAAAGCATTCCTGGAACTATGAAGGTACCAGATGACAGGGGAATTAAAAAGGGAAGAAACCTTGAAGAGCTAAATCTAGTACAAACACACATATAACATATCACTGGGAAAATTAAATATTATTAAAAGCAAAAAAAATATCTCTGGGGATGTGCACAGAAGGTGAGTGTGCAGTCATTAAAAACAGCATGAAAAAAATTCGAAGGTGTACTTGTGCATAGATGTATACACTAGCACAAATGCAAGCAAGCATATGAAAAATACCAACCAAAACTTGTATTTATATTTTTTTTTTAAGTTGCCAAACAACAAACAATAGTAGGAATAGTCAAGCTGACATGATGACCTGGAAGATCAGATTGCGTGAAGTGATAGTGGAAACTTCCACCATGAAGTGCCAACACTGGCAAATGGAGAAAACTAGTAAGTCACCTCAGAAGAGATCCTTTAGGTCGATCTCCTAGCACTGAATTTGGGGGCTTTTATTCCAGTGTAAGCAATTCGCTCACAAGAATTCAAACAGTCTTCATTCATTCTTTTTCCAGTCAAAGCTAGTTGTACTTGTTAATTGGATTTGTTATTTAAAGCAAGATCCTTCTGCTCAACACTGCAATTTCTGGCCTGTGTTCTGGTAGCCTCTCCCTTCTGCTTTCTCCTCGTCTCACCCCAAAATATTGGCCAGTCCTAAATTTAAAACTAGCTTTTTAAAAAATGAAAAGGGTTCAGGAAAGTCTGCTGGATCCCCCCAACAAGTTTTAAGGCTTTGCAAACTTTTTCATTTCAAAATGCACACTTTTTTTTTCCAACTGGAAAACATGCGTAACATTTAATTTTGATGTTTGTTTCCCTTGTATTGTCCATTATACAAAATAAAAGATTAAAAACGTTTATTTCCTCAGATCTTCCACTTCAAGTAGCAGTGTCACCTTTTTGGTTTTTAGTGTCAGACACATTTTATCTAATGACTTTCATTAACTCAGAGAGGAGTATTTTTCTTTCAAGCTTTGCCAACAAGAGATCCCAAACCAATGAGTGAAATGTGCTGCAGACTGTTCTCACTAAGCTATATCAAAGGAAATATAGCACAAATATAATCTGTATTTCACAGTAGTTGTTCAGTATTAACAGCGCAAAGAAAAAAAGGCCTAGGATGATTAATCCTTCACACTCAATTCACACTTCTGGTTAAGAAACAAACTAGAATATAATGCAGAGATCTCATGGAGGAATTTAGAAGCAGCACTTTAGAAGTTCCCTGAAGCATATGCATTTTAAAAGTGTTTAGTACTCTACAGCTTGACCTCCAGACCTCTACAGCCTGAGACCAGACAGGTTTTTTAGTGAATCAAGCTCATACCTTGCACAGTATCCATCCACATCCACTAATTCATCCATATTATCTATACCTGTGTAACGGTGAGTTTTCACCTACGCCTCTTTAACCAAACCTGTTTCACCATACGTGTTGAAATTACTGCTCGACACCAAACTGTCCGCAGGCTCTAGTCAGAAAGCGCGGACAATTTCTGAAGGCAATGGGAGATGGTTGTAGTTCAGGCGCTTCTTACATGCACTTTTTTCACTGCATACATAATTATGTTCATCAGATTAAATGAAAATGCCCCATGGAAATCATGCTCCACAAGGGAATATCAAATGTTCATCTTTCTGTTCTCATCAGTGTTTTAGAGACAGTAGTAGCAAACACACTAGTGATTTCGAAGGCACTCCTCTCCACCTGCTCCAGCGCTGTTGTTCAAATTGCTTCTGCACCACGCATGTTACAGCAATGCGTCAGCTGTGCCAACTAGCATATAAAGCCCATCAAAAAAGAAAACCATCATTTTCTGTACAACACAACAAAGCAGGTTGTTAAATGAAATAGAGAAGTCATGGTAAAATGCAACCAAGCCACCTGGAATCTAGTAAAGTGTTCACAATCCAAGAACAGAAACATGGGATTTGAAAGGTTAAAAAAGGGGGGGGTGGGAGGGTGGTCCCACAAAAACTCCCTGATGCCACAAAGAGCCAACGCTTCAAAATACTTTCTGCCTGAGTTTAATAGCAACAAAGCAGCTTTCTTAATTCCTAGACATTTCACCTGCAGGCAGTTCTTTGAGAGCATTACCAAATACCAAACTGAAGTCAACAGCTCCAGCCTAGCATTTGTCATAAGCACGATTATAAATATCCTCAGTTCTCTTTCTTTAACCCTATCCATTCCATTCTCTCTCTGACTTACAAGACATTGTTATACGCGTGCTATAGCTGTGTGTGTATACGCATGTACGTACACACACATTTAATAAGGAGTTTAAATTCCATGTATTTGCCTACTCAGAGCAAAGACCAACATCAGCATTTTGCAGGTGGGGAATTAATATTAGGTGCGTGATGTCTACACACCACCACTAATTTGTTTACGGAGGAAGCCTACATTTAAAACAGGGGTGTGCAGAGGCCAGTGAACTACCAGATAAAATAACATGTCCGCTTCTACCCTTGGTCATATAACCCTTTATTCTTCACCTTAAAAACAAGCCAACAGGCACAAGAATTAATACGAAGGGAAATTTTCTCCTTACCTGTAAGCTTCGTCTAAGGACATATCCATTCTCTTCATGATATATGCAATAGCGATTGTGGCCGAGCGAGATATTCCAGCTAAACAGTGCACTAAAACACGGCCATTCGATGCTTTTGCTTTTTCTGCATAGCAAAGAAATTGGCAAGCGTCACACTCAGCAGCATTATATCAGGATGAAAAGTTTGCAAAGAAAGCAATGTTATTTAAAATTGTTCAAAACTTCCAAATTAACTGCTAATTGCAAATCTCATGGAAGCTCTAAACAAAAATCACTTATTTTCTCTAGCACTGTATAGCATTGAGTATAGAAAAAGCATGTGACTACACACAGGAAACATACTGCAGTTACAGCATACTGCATTTTAATGTGCACATAAACAACCCTATTTAGATGTCTGGGAAAGGTGATTGTTTCTAATTTTATATGCAAGTAAAAAGCAAGCATTCATGATGGAACAATTTGGCCAGTTCAAATTTGGCTAGCTCACTTCTCAAAGCTAAAGACAGGATCTGTATGTCCAATTTTCTAATTCACTCTCTGCAGGCATATACCAGGTTGCCAGAAAGCAGAGTTGCGCTCTTAAAAAGTGTCTTTGTTCCGTGAGTGCTGGAGCACACAGTGGCAGAAATCTCCCTACATCATTTTGCTTCTGTGCTTCTAAAGTGATGGTGATCATGTACGTAGATCCTTAGGGTATTTTCATACCACCCAGAAAGCATTCAGGTCTTCTCCAGCCAAAACAGCAAGGCAGACATACAAAAGGAATCCAGAAACTGTTCTAGAGAGACAATTTAAATTTTCTTCTCACCTATAAAATCGACTGATTTATCCAACCAAGGCAAAATTTTCTCACAAAAGCTGTCGTTCACAGGCACTCTCAGGAAATGGGATTCCGGAATAAAATCAGGCTTTGGACAAGTATTGCTGGCATTTAGTACGTAGCCAATATCATTCTGCTGCATCAGCTCCTGGGAAAGAGAGAAAGATTAAGCCTAGAGAAGTCAAATGGTACCTTTGGCACATTACAAAGAAACTATGAACCCAAAGCACATTCACATAGCTAAGACCCAAACTGGAATTCATGTTGGAATTGCTCTAGCTGTATTAGGGGCATTCTTTTTTGAAAAGAAAAAAAAAAAAAAAAAAAAAAAAGGACACTTCCTCAGCTTTTAATTCTTCAAACAACTTTTAATGAGACATCCAGTGTGTCGAAATAACATATGGACTGCAAAGCCCACAGAAACAAAGTTAACAAAGAACAGAAATAATGGTAAAATACCTTCTGCTACTATGAAGCATCACTTCCAAGAGAATGAATATTTTGCTACTTTGGTTTAAATTCTCACCGTGCAAGCTGACAACACAACCAAGCACTTCCCATATGTAGTTTGCTGACCCAAATACATGTTTTCTTTATCACGTATCTAAGACTGAGGTTGCCCCATCACAGATATTGGTGAGAAATATGAAATGAAACCAATGCCTCCTGCAGTCACCTCTTAAAGTGTCTGGAACTTCCTTCTTTCTAAGGCAACACGCAAAACTCACTCAAAACCTTGAGTGAAAGAGCTGAGTAAGAGCTGAAGACCTTGAATTAGACCATTTTCACACAGCACTAACTGCAATTTTATAGGAGTTCTACTTTGTAGGTTACAATTTAGTTGCTCACATCTCAGTTTTCAGTCTTTAGTCCTCTTGCATCTCAGAGATTACCACAGCAACAAGCAAAGAGATTCAAAGTATAAGAGTCAACTGGGCTTTTAAATAAGTCAATTTTCACAACTGCAAATAAAAAAAAAAAAAGACACCTCTTTTCTGCACCTTGCCATACTCTTTGTATTTAAGTTGTGCAAAGTAGTATCTGATGCAATAGGTACCTTAGTGCCAAAACATGTGAAACAAGTACTAGAAAACTAGGGATGGCTCTACCAAAACCATCCAGTCTCCTGCAAGTAAGCATCTTGACACAGAAAAGCAATTAAGCAGGTTGGAGTAATACTGATCAAACAACTTTTCTGGTTCAGATATGATTTGGCAGTAAGTGATGTGCAATACTATGCTTGGACTGTAGTTACACTGAATACAAACACTGGGGAGCTTTTGGCCAGATTTCTATGGAAACTAATGTCTGAAACTAAACTGAAACGCAAAAAAAAGCCAAAAAAAAAAATCTGATTTTAATCCTGTTGCTTTTATAGCAATTACATAAAAAAGAAAAGTTTTGTCAATCCATGGGAGTAGTGGCAAGAAAGAATTCTTACACTGCAGATGTCAACTGGAGGACTACCAGTATGAAAACACACTCATGAAGCCAAATGGTCGTTTCTTCCCCATATATATTTCTTCTGCAAGCGTAAAGATGTTTTGATGAAGACAAACAAGGATATGGCTATTTAGCTGACAAGCCAGAGCTCTATCTTGATCAAATCAGAAGAGTTTAAATTATGTGTGATAGTTAGCATACAGGTACACCACACATATGTTACAGTGTGTAGGTAGAAGGCATGAATACTCACACACATATATGGATGCAAAAATTAAATGTTCAGTGAGAACAAAGGACTGCAGGGAGGAAGGGAATCTACCTCAGTCACTAACAGAGGGAAGTGTATACAACTGCTACTGGCTGCATTTTTAACAGTGAATTTACATGAATCTCTGCTAGTGAGCTGTATTTTGTTGTCTGGAGCAAAACGGGCAGCTACTCCAAACTTTCATCCAAAGTCCCTCACATCAGGCACATTCAGAGGTGCCTGAAGGTATGGGCACCTTAAACTAATGAACATACTTTATATCATAAACATACCCATCCAAGGGGAGCAGGAGATGACCAGTTGCTCGCAAAGCAAATCATCAGCAGTATAATTTGCAGCAATGGTCAAAAAAAAAAAAAAAAAAAAAAAAGGGCTGGCTGTGTCAAAATAAGTTCTCAGGCTTACTGCTTCTTACCCTGCTGGTTTCCTAGGTCACGGTCCCAGTGAAGCTCAGCTTCTCATCAATGATAACAAATTCCAATATGTCACTGATTGCCTCCTCTCCCTTCCTTCACATCTCCGCAACTCAACCAGCAAGCTCCCTTCAGCCCCCTGCATGCCTTTCATAGCCAACTCCGTCACACCTTCCTTTACTATATTTAGCTCTCACACACTGACAGACCTAAAAGTTTAAAAGCAAGAGTGCTGTAAGGAAGTAGGGGAATATTGGGACTTATCCAGAGAGGGAAGGTATTGGGAATGGGGTTCTTGGCACAGGGGACTAGCTACTGCTAGACCTGCGGTATCTTACGTGTGCAAGGGCAGACCCCTGATCCCCAGCATCTCTGCCTTGCTGTCCTGAGCTACACAGCTTTCCCCTTCTGGGATCCCAAGCTTTTCAGCATCAACTTCCATAAAATAAGTGTCTGCTTTAGATCACTGCGTTGAAATACTGCCCCTAAACCAGCTCACGTTCTGTTGTCACTGCTTGAAGGTGAGAGAGGAACAACTGGAATAGCAGGTACAAAAGTACATGCAGGGTCATGAACATTACCATGTATAAAGGAGGGAGGTGATGAAAGTATCACTAACAAAAGGACTGCCATGATGCATGTTTGTTCAGAATATAGCTAAGGGGAGGCTGATGAATTTAGAAGAATAGAAAGCCTTATTATTTCTTTTAAAGCATAAGCGCTGGTGGGCCGCACAGTCCAACCATCACGATTCCACAGTTATGCAAGGTTTTTGATGTGGAATTGATTATTCAAATGGGAACGAGAAGGCTGCAGACGCCAAGCCTGAAATCTCCAAGCCAAAAAAACACCCAAAAATGTGTTAGTGCTTGTCTTTGAGACTAAGGCTAAAGAAAGAAGTTATGCTTCCTTCTGTTCTAAAGTATCAATCATTCCCTGTGCAACATGCTCCAATATAATAACCGTAACAGTGCTTTCATTGTAAGGCACCCAAGAGGAAGAAGTGAATTAGGATGGGAGGAAGATCCAGAAATCCTAATACTAACAACTTTGTGAAAAGAAGGTAAATGCTCTTTTGTCAGCTTATTTACATTTTATGACTTGTTTAATCTGAAAATTAATGGCACCCTAAAATGTTATTTTGTTCCAGGAAATAAAATCCAGGTCTGGAAAAAAAGAAAGAGAATAGTTATGTAAGTAGCAAAGCAGAAAGTTTTACAGTTTAAGTGCTGGTACAAAACATGAGATGCAAGTAGGAGGCTTGTTCAGGCCCATAACCACAAGACAGAATTTCTTCTGTTATACTAACTTTCAGAAAGAACACTGTCACTCCCGTCCTGTATAGGTTAGAATTTAGTTTGTCTTTCTTTCACAAAGATCTCCTGTCAAAATACATATCCTCTTAGTGATTCCACCAACATATCACATTGAGACCCAAAAAGTGAAATTAACTTTTCTGTTAGCAAAGAGTAAAATAAAGCTGTTGATTGTGAAAAAAGTCCACATTTTGTAAATACGTGCGTTCAGGTAAAGCAGCAGCACTGATTACCAAATTACTAAAGAACACATGGAAATGCCAGGTCAGAACTTTTATGAGATTTTTAGCATTTCAACCCTGCAAAAAAAAAATATTATGAACATTTTCAGAATTAAGCATTTAGAAAGAAATCTGTAAAGCAGAAATATAAAGAATGTCCTGAGACTTTTCTGGAGTAATCATTAATTTTGCTAAAGGACACAAACCAAGCATTTGTGTTCAGATATCTTTCATAAATACAGCGTTATCAGCAGAGGTATTAATGGCAAATAGCGCTAGTATTCTAAAAAGGTCATGAATACAGATTGTCCTGCAACAAGACAAGCATTTCCTTACCCATGCACACAGAGATAAGTTTATAAAGATCCTGAAGAGATAAGCTCATCTTGATAAAACATGCTGAAAATTCACATCTCTAAATTATCAGGTTGAACAGTAGTGCAGATCAAAAATTCTTTTTGCAGGTATTTTTGAGACATTTACATTTTAGAGAAATCAGTATGTCTGGTCAACGGAAAGAATCGAGAACTCACAGATAGCATTTGAAGGCAAAAACAAGGGCAATGTATGCAATTACACCTAAACAGTTTTTGGAATCTTACTAGAATTTTTCAGAAAATTATTTTAAGAAAAATCTGAACTTGAATTAAAAAAACCCTATTCTAATCTTAAAAGAAGGCTGCCTTCTTGTCCCCAGTAGCCAACAAACCAGCAAGGCCATTAAACCAGAGCATGCAAACGTAACCACTTACAGCTCCTAGACTGTCAGAGACAGAACTTTGCTACTTATCCCTGGCTTTTGTTTCTCACCCTCCCCTTTTGAACGTTCTTCGCTTCCCAGCTTTCTCACCATGTATTGGTATTTCTGGGCACTCATTGTAGTAAAAGACATCCTCCTTGCTCTCTCCCAATACCCCTGCATAGGATCCAGGCTTCCCCAGAAGCAAAGTGAGCAGCAGAGATCTGCCGATCGCGTTTCTAGCATGCTGATCTCTAGCTACCGCTAACTTTGAGTTGAATCAAGAAACTGATTAAACACAGGAAACTAGGAGTTGCCAATAGTTGGGAAAACTAAGAGGCAGAAATCTTAATTTGTTCCCACAGCTTCTTCAGGTTAGTAAAGGGACCAATATTGAATATGGAAACCATTTCAGATTTTCCACAGGCAGCCACCAAAACCGAAGAGGTAAGATAAGCTACCAAGACACTAAGGTCTACTTCAGTGCAGCGAACAAGTGACATGCTCAGAATAAAGCATTGCCTACTATTTCTTCAAAGTTAAGAGGAAAAACGTGTAAGCAACAAGCAGATCTGAAATCGTAAGATGTGTATTTGTCCTAAAATGGGTAAGAAACCTGAGAGGTACCTTAGTCATCTATGGAAGAACTTCCAAAAGATTGACTGTCAAGGATAACACCAGGTGATAAGAACTTACTGAGCTTTCTGTGGATTGTATGCTGTCGTTTTTGTGGTTTTCCATAAAAAATGGGAAACAGCAATCCTTGATCATAACTCCCCAGAATACATGAGGAAGTACAAATCTGACAAACTCCTGGGGGTCCTACATTAATTCTAAAGTATCTGCAGCTGCAGCGCTTCCTGATGTCTGATGGACACATGCCAAAATAATATCAAGACTGTAGATTAATTGGCAAGAGAGCCACCACCAGGTCTAAACTCTTCCTGTTGTGGTGGGTTGACCTTGGCTGGACGCCAGGTGCCCACCAAGCCGTTCTATTACGACCCCTCCTCAGCTGGACGGGGGAGAAAAATACGACAAAAGGCTCACGCGTTGAGATGAGGACAGGGAGATCACTCACCAATTACTATCACGGACAAAACAGACTCGACTCAGGAAATTAATTTAATTTATTACCAATCAGATCAGAGCAGGGTAATGAGAAACAAAACCAAGTCTTAAAACACCTTTCCCCCACCCCTCCCTTCTTCCCGGGCTCAACTTCACTCCAATTTTCTCTACCTCCCCCCTCCAGCAGCACACGGAGACGGGGAATGGGGATCGTGGTCAGTTCATCACACGTTGTCTCTGCCGCTCCTTCCTCCTCAGGGGGAGGACTCCTCATGCTCTTGCCCTGCTCCAGGTGGGGTCCCTCCCACAGGAGACCGTCCTCCATCAACTTCTCCAACATGGGTCCTTCCCATGGGCTGCAGTTCTTCACAACCTGCTCCAGCGTGGGTCCCTTCCATGGGGTGCAGTCCTTCAGGAACAGGCTGCTCCAGCATGGGTCCCCCACAGGGTCACAAGTCCTGCCAGCAAACCTGCTCCTGTGTGGGCTCCTCTCTCCACAGGGCCACAGGTCCTGCCAGGAGCCTGCTCCAGCACGGGCTTCCCACGGGGTCACAGCCTCCTTTGGACATATCCACATGCCCCGGCATGGGGTCCTCCATGGGCAGCAGGTGTGTATGGGCTCCACCGTTAACCTCCATGGGCTGCAGGGGGTCAGCCTGCCTCACCATGGTCTTCACCACAGGCTACAGGGGAATCTCTGCTCTGGTGCCTGGAGCACCTCCTTTCCCTCCTTCTTCACTGACCTTGGTGTCTGCAGAGTTGTTTCTCTCACATATTCTCACTCCTCTTCTCTCCACTGCTGTTGTTGCGCAGTTTTTTTTTCTCTTCTTAAATATGTTATCACAGAGGTGCTACCATCGTTGCTGATGGGCTCAGCTTTGGCCAGTGGTGGGTCCATCTGGGAGCCAGATGGCATTGGCTCTATCAGACATAGGGGAAGCTTCTAGCAGCTTCTCACAGAAGCCACCTCTGAAGTGCCCCCGCTACCAAAACCTCGTGTGGTGGTTTTGGCTGGGATAGAGTTAATTTTCTTCATAGTAGCTAGTATGGGGCTATGTTTTGGATTTGTGCTTTCATTATTGCTGAGCAATTTGATGCTTTCATTATTGCTGAGCAGTGCTCACACACAGTCAAGGCCTCTTCTGCTTCTCACACCACCCCACCAGCAAGTAGAATGGGGGTGCACAAGAAGCTGGGAGGGGACACGGCTGGGACAGCTGACCCCAACTGACCAAAGGGATATTCCACACCATATGATGCCATGCTCAGCATATAAAGCTGGGGGAAGACATTTCAGAGTTACTGTGTTTGTCTTCCCAAGTAACCGTTACGTGCGATGGAGCCCTGCTTTCCTGGAGATGGCTGAACACCTGCCTGCCCATGGGAAGCAGTGAACAAATTCCTTGTTTTGCTTGCTTGCATGCGTGGCTTTTGCGTTACCTATTAAACTGTATTTACCTCAACCCATGAGTTTTCTCACTTTTACACTTTTGATTCTCTCTCCCATCCCACCCGGGGGGGGGTGAGCAAGTGGCTGTGTGGGGCTTAGTTGCTGGCTGGGGTTAAACCACAGCATCTTGCCATGCAAACCCAATACACCTGTAGACGGCTGTGCCACACTCAGGGCTCACCAGTAGTAGTTGCGGTTTTAGCCTCCTCCGGCCCTATAATGAAATTCCTGACCACTGCTACCACTTGGATTCCCTTCCTGGTGAGGCACACACACTGCCTGTGCCCTACATCTATTCATAGGCACCAATTTACTGCCAAGGAAAGGGAACAGCCTCTTTCATCCCTCTGGGATTATTCACTACTTAAGAGCCACAGCACCAGAGTTCCAGTCACATCCCAAACAAAGCAGCACATCCCTGGCCCTGGAGGAGAACAAGTTGCCCCTTCACTCCCACTGTGACCTAGGATAGCACTTGCCATTCACACATTGAAACAAACAGCATAAAACCATTTAAAGCAAGGAATTTTTTTTTTTAATTACTTAGTTCCTGCTGTCTTTTGTCTGGGGACCACAAATTACTTTTGGGGTCGGAAAAGTAATAAGCTGCTTTGATATCCACCATAAGTGAATCAATTTTGAACTGCTGACTTGCTACCTGGCAGTAAAGACACAGAAGATTTTAAAGGACAAAGTAAATACAATGACTGCTGACTATTCTCCATACAAAAGATTTTTCTGTGTGCTCTACTACCTTCTACATGATTGCTTGCATGCCAAAGATCCCCTTAAAACAATTGTGAAAAATCCAAAAATAGCCTATTAATGGCCAGACTGGGATGGAGTGAAAGTAGAAGTAAACCAGTGAAAATTATTATAATGGTCAAAGTATGTGAATTTGATCCAATTATAGGACATTATTAGGATAGTTCCTGTCTTACACTTTATACAAGGATAAAAAACATACGCATAAGCCTTGCACATAATTAAGGCAATATGTTAGGGTGAAGCAATCCTCCCCTCTCCCCCATCCATGTATTTAATGCCAGCTTATGAAGGCTGTTGGAGATTCAACTAATAAACAGGACTGGCAGATAATATGGGAGGCGAGAGGGCATAGGCAGCAGAAGTAATAAAAATTCCCTTGTGAAGGGAGCCAGGATGTAGATTGCAAGCAATATGAGTTGGTCTCGTCATGGAGGCAAACATCTATGGATATACATAGGAATATAGACCTGTAGCAATTCGAGACAAACTCTTTTAGACATCTGATAGTCCAGCACCCTGCAAGTGCTAGATTTGATGACTTTCCTGACTATTTTAAGTATACCAAAATGTCCTGGGCTATTCTTTAGGAAGAGAAATTATTAAATGCACATGTATTTAGAAACAGTAAAAGTTTCTTAGTGCAGTGCTACCATAAAAAGTCATTTTAAATGACCCCACTGATTGTCTAGGTCTGACATTTTATTAGGTGTACAAAGATTTGTTTGCAGTAGTCCCTCATTATACAATTCATGGTATTTAAGTGTTATTTTTTCCAGCACTTGAAGGAAATACTAAAAAACAGACAATCTTCCTTTGTCCTACTGTAACCATTAATATATTAACATCCAAAACTTGTCAAAACAAACCAGTCAGAGCTATACAAAGGAAACTACCTCACCTGCTACAATGGTAGATTTGATAGTTTGCTGTGGGTTGATAGGTTACTGAGGAAGGTATTATATCACCTTCTCCGAGATGAAGGAGAGAGGAAACCCAGTTTCATATTACATGACACGTGGATTAATTATATGGTCTGTATATCATTAGTTCTCACATAGCTTTCCACGGCTTATGCACAGACAGCTATTATCTATATCTACTTTAGATGTTTTATAGCTGTAATGATGCATTATGATAGAAGCACGGACAAAGACACATGGAGATTGATGAGACACACTCATCCATGTAAACAACATGACACCAAGAACGCTCACCTTGTTGAGGACATCCCGCTGACACCCAAGATAGAGATGAGGCAGGATTCTGGTTGGGCCAATGTTGGAGACAGGAAGGCAGGGTTGAGAAATGCAAGTAGGGACAAGCGTGGATTTTCCTTCACAGAGACCGGGGAAAGAGCTGGAGAACTCAGCAAACCCACCTGCGAGAGGAACATTATGTATTTAATTTACATGCAGTGTTGTAGGTATCGGTGCCCATACCAATTGTCAGAAAGCAGCATTTGTTGCATGAGATGGGGAGGTGTTAAGGGACAGTAGGAAAGCCTTAACAGAGGAACTGTACATATGCCTCTTCCAGAGGTACCATGACTGTGCAGAACCATCCATCAGCAGGCAAGGCCTGGCTGCGTATTCCCACTCTGCCTGGAACGTTTATTTCTCTCTCTCTCCGTTCCTCAGAAGTTTTGACGCTTCTTCCCATTCCTCATGGTATGTGGAAATGAGATTTAAAAAAACAGCCACAACACCCACCACACCAACAGCGCACACACCTTTTCCTCTCTGCCCCAGCAAGCTGTTTTCTAAACACCTCCTTCTCCTGTATTACGTCTGTAATTAGACTTCATTAAGAAAAAGTCACGTTTACTCAATTTGGTAAAAGCATCGATATGTGGTTATTAATGTTTGCTTTTAAAATCCTACATTCTTATTTTCTATGCTGCTCCATAATTAATATATTTCATCCAACACACTGGAAGAGGTTTCATCTTTCAAACCCACACCAAGCCAAGGCTTCTCCATCTCAAGTGGGGTAGGCAAGGCAGAGGGGGGACTACAGGGGAAGACTTCGCCCAGCCACGAACTACCCTAGCAAATCACCACAAGTCTCTGTGCCCTGTACTGCTAGCTGGTTCTTCATCTGCACCAGTTATTAGGCCCTATCCATATTATGGTGCCAAAACATTTTCATTACCGTTCCCCACCACTGCATTAAACCACTCAGGAAAACTAGAGTGGAATGACTGATAACACATTTAAATCCACCTAAAATCCCAGTGGTCATCAAAAATGCTCCTAGGCTGTTTCACCAGCAGCATAGCACAGCTGCTATGGAACATGAAGGGAATAAAAAGCAAGGCTGAGACTGCTCTAGACACAAATAGATACAACGCAGCTCAAACTCCATTTCTTTTTCTTGCTTGGCTAGTTCCCAGCTTCCCTCCCATCACAAGGGCTGCGTTATAAATCTGTGCTACCAACTGTAGTCCAACGGGCCTTACCCACAGTTAGAAAACAAAACCAAAGAAACCTCCAGCAACAAACTTATACTTCCACTAAACACATCCTCACAAAAGCTAACTAGCTTTTTCCAAGCCTAGCTAAACCCAAAGCTCAGCTCATTCTCATACTTCATCTTCACAAACTAGCCTGAAGAAGAACCAGAGGCAGCTGCTTAAATCAGTATGTTATATACTTTTCTTGACTGTTTTCACCATTTAACAGCCAACCAGTAAGGGTGAAAGCTGCAAACCACAGTGAAAGTCCCCAGCTATTTCCTCACATTAAAGCAAAGAGACAAGTGGAATTTTAAGTGAAGGAAGAGTAATTATAACCTGTTCAGAACAAGGCACCTTTTTATCATGAAGGAAGTGAAGTATTAACATGCTAAATCTACCAAATACTATGTTCACTATTATTACAGTTTGAAGACGTGAATTAAAATTATTCAGGAATAAGATAACGTACTGTTTTGTCAAAGCTTGCATTACCATTGCCCGAGTTATGCCTATTCTTTGGATTTGAAAATCTGTATCTTTAGTAAATGTAGGAAAAACCCAAGGTAATAGCCACGTGTGTAACAGCCCATTTTATCTGCTAAACAAAAAAGCCAGCAAGCAGATTTCAGAACAAAAGTTTTATGAACAGCAATTCCTGTTCAGTCTCCTGACTTACAAAAAAAAAAAAAAAAAACCAACCAAAACCAAACCAATCACTTGTCTATTTTGTTAGCTAAGTGATTTTAGACAACCATGACAATGCTCATCATGAGAATATGAGGGTGAGGTTGCGATGGCCAGGGGGGATGCTAAGCTAAGGCCATCTGCTCATCACAGAGCCATACCCCTAAACTGAAGGACCGAGGCTAGCGACACAGTAGAGGTTCAGCTCTGACATTTTCTATTCCTATTAGCTGGGTTTCCTCCTCCTTACTTTACAACCTCCCTGCTCAGGAGCACAGATGCTGCTTGTTCAATGTATGAACTGAATGACAGAAGGAGTTTGCAAAATACTTCTCTCACACACTTGCTAAATTTTCTTCTGTATGGCATAATGTTTTCCCCTCTGTTATAGGAAGCAATCTGTGAATTTATAGACATTATATGCCTCTCAGATTAAATTTAATGTAAGATATGGCACTCAGAAGTTCCTTGAGAGGTTGGGGAAAATAAAATGTAGGTCTTTGGTTTCATTTGCTCATTCTTTATTTCTTGGGAAGCTTGCTGGCTGCTTTCTGGAGCCTCTCTCTGACCCAGCTGGAAATAGAGAAGTGACTCTTCTTCCTTACAAAGAAGCAGCACAAGCAAAGAAAAGATTTTACATCTGTGCTTTCTTTGTAAAAGACTACATGGGTAAAGTTCAACAACAACAAAAAAACGATTTTCCCAATGATCTACGGATTGCTCTCGCTTCTGTACGAACACTCCAACAAGAAATTAAGCAAGAAGCTAATATGCAAAAAACTTGAGATTTTGGGATATGGAACCCACTCTCTGTCATTATAAGCGTAAGGAGCAATTTTTTAATTTTACTTTTATTCTAGGGCTCTGTCAAGGCAAACTTGAAGTGACTCAAGATTAGATGCTTCAACACTTCCTCTGGGAAATTAATCCCTTCAAAGTCATGTTTCTTCTTTCTACTCACGCTTTCCTAGTAACATGTTGCTTCAGTATCTTTACATGAATTACAACCACAAAACTCAAATCAGATACCTCTGACATTATATTACCTATCTTTACACATGCTCCCAAGTGAGCTCTTCTTTCCTTTGAATATATTTGAACCTAGTATTAGTATCAGTAGTGAACTGACTTCAAATAGCATGCAATCAGTGACGTGTGTCAAATATTAATGTATCTTCCCTGCCATCTTCTATAACCATTGCAAAAAGTTGGTAGCTTTTCAACAAATCTGTCTTTGATTTATGGCACTCACACCAGGAAAAACACATTCTAAATCAGTGTATGTTGAAAAATTGCTTTATAAAGCACAAACAAAACCCATACCAACAAAACACACTCTTGTATGCATCCTGCTAAACTACAGATTTCTTCTAGTGCAAGAAACATACTATTAGAGGTCTGGAACAACAGTATCCACATGTACAATCACTGAGTTGTCGTGTCATTATGAGACTAACTTCTGTTCTAAGGAAATGCACCCATCGCTATTTGCTTGCATTGACTTACAAAATACATCTTTTTTAAAAATATATAGATAGATATATTAAAAAAGAATAACACCACCTAAAGATGTGTAGAATAAAAAGGTATGTATTTCACATGCATCAGTTTTCTAACACAGATTATGGCCCCCATGAGTCCCCAAAGCTGAAGTCTATGTACAGTCTACATGAGGAGCCTCTTATGAGAAAAGTGCTTTAAGCACTCAGAAATACCTGTACACTTCTGCTGTAAATGAAGCAGACTGTCCTCAAAAAATAAACTTTAAACATTTAGAGAACAAATTTAGTGTACAGGTGGGAACACAGAATAGAAAACTGAGCCTTAAGAGAAAGATGGGACTGGTTTAGTTTCAGATTCCGTACTTTGAGGATGACCTTTGCATCAAGGGAAATTTCATCTTTAAATCTCCTTACCTACCTCAATTGGAATAAGGCTACTGGCAGCCCTGTGCAGTTTGTTTTAATAAGAGAAAATACACTTTTCTTCTGAAGCTAGTTTCTAAATAACACTCTTTCTCCCACCACTACTCCAGCCTCTGCAAATAATAAATCAATCACAAGAGCATGTGGAAACTCTGGGGAAAAAAAAACCCTACAGGTCATTAACAGGTAACTGGGGCCTGGAAATAGATGACTGAGAAAGAACTCCAAAATATTCTCTCCCAAATAGCTTATGAACCATACAGGTTTTCTGTATTCTTGTTGGTGAAGCTGTGCTGAAACAGCTCTCTTGACATTCAACAGGATGAAACCACTTCTTGTCTATTTGAATGTTGTGGACAGAGGAAAGAGGAAACAGAGTAACTTTTATGTATCATACATATATCTATAAAATTTTGCTTGTGTTTAAAAAGATCCTCCCCTCCCAGGAGGCTTTTGAAGTTTTTCACTCTACTTTTTCTGATATCGATGAATTAAATGGAAGACTCTTGCATCACCACTCATGCAATACTTGAATTACATCTGAAAACCTTGATGGTCAAGCAGGATAATGCATCTCCTTCTTCAGTTTTAAATAGGCAGTTGCTTCTGTCATGACTGCATGTATGCAAGTCATTGTATCCTTTGGCTGGTAGCAAGTAGCTAACAGTACTCTTAACTTTGTCTTATGTAATAGGCCCTACCTAAGTTTGAAGGAAAAAAATCTTTATGATGACTTCTATCATAATGGGAGCAAATTAAAGCAATATGAGACAGAAGTGATTTCAGACTTTATAATCCAATATATTTTCCAGCATGAAAGGAAAAGATATCAAAGTAGCAGTGGTAAATTGTGGTGTTCAGCTGGTTGTCCCTTATGTTTCTGAAACAAAAAATCAATTAATTAAATTCTGCTCTAATTTTAGATGATCCATCAGAAGACTGCAAAGTTCTGTAACTGCCCCAAGGTAACTCAGCTCTTGCTTAGGTAGCTTGTTAAAATGAACAGGCCACTGAAATGATTTCAGCTTTAACAGAGTGGCAAGCATCCCCTGGCTGCAGCACGTTTAACAAACAGCAGTACCGTACCGCATTCCAGTGCTGACTTGTTCTCTTCACTTCTTGTGGCTGCGATTCACACAAGAGTTTCTACGAAACCATGTTAAGGTGCCAAAAGCTGTCAGCGGTTTTGCAGCCTAAGGCCTTGCGTGTGTGGCAGACAACCCAACACCTCCTAGCTCTTTACAGTACAGCCTGCGTTTCTTGCTTACAAGCCTCCACATCCATTAGCAGAAATTTGGCAAGATCCGGTAACCTACTCAATTACCCTGTTGCTATGGCTCTGCAGAGTGGTGACTACAGACTTCCCTTTGATCAAGACACTACCGTTTCCTAACTACGATTATGATCGTAAAAGTATGATTGTTAAAGGAATCTTGGTATCAGAAGTTTCAGCTCCCTTCTCAGCCAACTCAGGAAACAAAATAGGGCCAAACCCAGAAGGGATGAAAAAGTTTCAGCAAAATTCCACAGTAAAAGTTATTCTTTCTTACAGATTCACTGCATAAATCCTCATATAAATAAAACTCCCAGCTCACTTTGCCAGCAGCAGGAAGAGGACAGAGAGAGAAGATGGGATCAGGTGGCAACAAATGATAGCCAGAGAAATGTTATTGATTTGGGAAGAGCTACCTTTTATTAAGGGAATGGAATCCATCCAGATCCTTATGACTACTTCGTTTAACTGCCATCAGAAACAAATCCTAAATTAATACAGAGGAATAACTACTGAGAACCACAAGCATTTACATCAGCTCGTCTCTGTTATGTTATATGGAAACAGACCAGGAGCATTCCACAGTGCTGCCTGTTGCCGTGCCGTAGTGGCAAGTACAGTAGCTCTGTAAACCACCATGGAGATTTGCCAGTGAAAGGCCAGTTGAGCCCTAAGGTCTTGATTTGAACACTTAATACAGAGTTGTGAAGTGCAGACAACATTTTCCTGGTTTTGCCCAATACTCAGTAAAACCATTCCAGTTAAATGACACCATAATAGGACATAAAACTGGGGGGAAAATGGTAGATGTTTCCTCTGTTCATTCCATGCTATGTTGGTTTCTCTTCCTCCTTCCTGTCTTTATATTTCCTTCAAATGGGTCAAGCCACTCAAAGAGATGTAACCAATCAAAATTAGACAAGACCATTTCACAGGAAACATAATAATTCTGAATTAAAAACTAAAAGCATTTTCCTCTTCTGCTTACAGAAGGCCAAGTACTTGTGAGACAGTTTTGCTCTTCCCCATGCCAGATAAGTTAAGCAGAAACATCAATCTACTAAAAATCCAGTTTTCAAAATGCAAGCGGTGTTCTTCATTCACATCAACACACATCTTCCTCCCACAAACACAGGTTACTCAGCTTCAGCTTTAGGATATCTCGGCTGGCCCAGTGAAATTTCATCTGTTATTGAGCAGATCAACATCTGCATCTAGCCTGCACGCTTCCCCCATCCACCAGCCCAGTACCCGCTTTGCTCTCCTGTCCTCCCCCTCCCCCGAATACCTTCCCCTTTCTGCAGAGCACTGGAAAGAGAGGAAAATGCTGTTTTCTCCTCCCACCAGCTTTCAAAGTTCACCTTGAGCAGCTCACCACTGCTTACACAACATACCACAGTAACCGGGCTGTTGGCTGGTTGTAATTACCAATGGTTACGTTAGCCAAAACAGGCCTGCTTCAGTGGCATCTCCCTCATCCACACGTATTTAGTAAGTCTTTCCTTTGCATGCACGTTGAATATAGCACAGATGTTCCCTCATACATACATCTTATGTCTCAACTTGCATGTATTTCTAACGTACAGAAAAATCCATCATGAGGCAATCCTAATATCTTTTCAAAGCTGCTTTTAAAATTACTGTTGAAACAGCCAATTCTGTAATTCCTTTCCATCCTCAAGTGTTTGCAGAGATCTGCAGCAGTAGTTTCATCCTTATTCATATAGAGATAGCTGCTCTTGCTAATCAGGCAAGTCCATACTGACAAAGTGCAGAAAGGAACAGAGACCTGACTGCACTTCAGAGAGAAGGGGGATTAAGGTTGCGTGTGAAACTGAAGTGCAACAGCTGACCTGCCCACAACTCTGCAGTGAAAGGGAAACATGAAAATAGGGGACCTTCCCATTACGTATCACTTGCTTTTTCTATATAACTGTCCAGGCACATACATAACGTACATACAAAAAGGAGAACATATACAAATCCTAACAGTAGCGAATGTAACCAACAAGCTTACACTACATTTGTTCTGGAAGGATTTCTTACTTACTCTTTGTAAAGGCAGCCATGAAACATAACTTGGAATGGAAGAAAGATGAGAAAATAGGTCTTCACATCACTTCATGTGTTTCCTATAAGCCTGTCAGCTAAAGATCAAAAAAGAACCCCATGCAACTGCCTTTCACACCCAGAGCCTGGCAGCAAAGCTGAGGAGGAGGGGAGAAGGGAAGAGAAGAGATTCAGCTAGAGAAGAAGAGGTTGATAACTGAGACAAGGGTCCCGGCCACCTTCTCCAACTAACAGAGACCAATCCTAAAGACCAGAAGAGCAGCTTTCCATGTTCACACTAAGCAAACATGTTTTTCAACCAAGTAATTTGAGGGGCTGTAGAAACTGAAGAATCCACCTGCCACCGGTGCCCATCTCATGGTGGATCCTCCTACTGCAGCCTAAGCTCCCAAGGGCCATTCTTGCATTGCTAGTGCCCACGTGGCACTGCTGCTTGGTCACACCAGCAAATCCACAACCAGCACAGCTCAACCTGAAACGACTCTTCAGGAGGAGACATTAATTTGAGCACTGTACCGGTGCTCATTTCCATAGGGCTTACAAGAACTTCCTTTTTTTTTTTTTTTTTTTTTAATTTAATTACTCCTTTTGTCAAACCTTATTGAAGCTGACCAACAAGCTTAAACATCTTTTGTGAGTGACAGCAGTGACACAGACAACATGGCAACTCCTATGAGCTTGGCTTCCCTAAAACTTCAGGCTAAGAAAAGCCTATGAAGTGTTTTATACAACATCCCCGCAGATCCAGCTGGCCCTGCAGCTCTGTGTGCTTCACATGGGATGCACAGAAAGAGCCCGTATTGTGCTCCTGATGGAGAAGTAAGAGACAGTGAATGTGTCTGGTTTTCACAGGTCATGGAGTCTGCTGGAAAAGCCCAAGGACAATGCACGCAGGTAAGAGAGCAAACTTTGGCATTTCTGTTAAGTGCCATTCAAATCAGATGCTTCTCCTTTTTTTTTCCCCTCCTTTGGATTCTGACCATTCAGAAAAGGCCAAAGGGAGAAATTAGCTTTCTTCAATGAATTCTTGAAAACAGACTAGAAGCAACTTCCCTCCTTTTCCCACAAGACCTAATTGCCTGCCAGTTCATTGGCGTTAACTCAGCACCAAACACAATTATTTTAAAGCAGGGAGTGGAAAAGGTCTAAGACCCAAGTGATGAGTCAAAGAACAAAGACTATATGCATGTACTAGGAAAGGATTGCAAGGAGGAGACTTTGAAGCGTGTGGATTTGGCAGAAGATTCCACCACTTTCGTTAGATCCAGAATTTGCATCTTCATTAATGGCACTAAATATTCATAAATTTTACATAGCCATATACTAATAAATATTATATTGGTATCCCTTTTAAAGGAAAAGAAGAATAAAAAAAGCAGCAAACTTTGCAACTGCCTCTACAACATAATGTTTAGACCTTGTAATTTTAAGTAAGCCTTACCAAACTTCTGTATTCACCAAAAGTATGCAGGGGAGTACATTCATGTTTAGCTTTTTTTTTTTTCCCCTCTTCTCCTAATAGCAATTTAGAATTTGTTACTGTAAATACTGATTAGTGCCAGGCACATAATGTAACATTACTGAAAACTATGCTAAAAAAATAATAATCAAATTTAAACAGCACTACAGCAAAGACAAAATGTACAAACCCCTAACTTTAACGTTTACTTTGCCTCCAATCAGATCAGAGGCTCTCAATGCTGTGACTTAACCGCACTTTCACAGTCACATTCCCATCGAACATTAAAACGTTTACCTAAAAGCTGCAGTATAGATTTTTTTCCCTTGCCGCAAGGAAGGAAAGTTGTAAACTTTGACTTAAAAGTTTTATGAATCTACAATGTTTCCACTCTGTTTAAACGAGCTGCAGACCTCCACAGGCCATTACAATTCACGCATTCCAGCTCCGCTCCGCAGGGACGCTTGCCATTTTCCATTACATAAGCGGAGGCTGGAGAGCCCCGTCAAGCGCTGCCATCCCCGCGCCCGCCCTCCCATTCCCGTCCCCTCTCATCAGCCACGGGGAGCCCTTCCACCGGATTCAAGGTTTCATGGTTTGGGAAAGCTAGGGGTGTTTTTATTACGGCGGCGTTCAGAAAGTGGCCCCGTTATGCCAGGTGTTTTACAAGCACAGTAGCAAGGGAAGTTCTTTGCCCTGGAGGGTTTCTGCCTTTGGTAAGACAAGGTTAATAGGCAGGTTAAGCAAACAAGGATTGGAGGGGGCGAGAACGGGGTCAAGCCCCGTCTCCCACCCAAGTGGCATATAGAAAAGTCAGAGTTACGATAAGTAAAGAGAGCGTATTGGACGCTCACGCTTGCCCTTTCTGCCTTTAAAGAAAAACAAAACAAAACAAACACAAAAAACCCTCATTGTAATTGCAGTCAATTAAGTTTCACAAGCGTGCAGAGGTATCCAAAACAAAAGCAAACTTAACAAGTTATTCTTGGGTTTGAGAAATGTTATGAGAGCTCCACACTAGTGAAACTTTGCTCTCTCTCAAAAGACAGCAAGTGGATACACATATGAAAGTAATAAACCCTACTCCCATTCTTCAAGTGCTTAAAACAATCATGGCACTAAATGAACATTCAAAACTGCGTTTTAAGTACAAAGGGTGGGAGGATATTCGCAGAGGACCGGCTGTAGCCAAGGGTACTAGTTTTCCTACGCTCTCATTAAAAATTGATGGAGAGGGAGACTTTTCAACAGGACAATTCAGAGCTAAGCTCCTCTCTCACTCTCGTCTTCTCCCCACCGACACTGCCCGTACTCCATGGGTTATGGGACCACTTGGGGAATACTGCACTCCCTCTGCAAGACTTTTACTTCCTTCTTTAGAGACTTGCTTCTAATGGCATCAACCAGTCAGAGTATCAGGAGAGCTAGCATCATTGTGCAACTATCCTTCCTTTTCTAAACACTGGCAGGATATTTAACAGCTTATTCTCACTATAATCATTTCAACTTGCAGATAACTCGATTATTTTAATCGATGACCACCATTTGAAGGTGTGCTCTTCTAATCGATGCATTCTGCAAAGACTGACTTACACGGAACGCTCAGGACTTCAGTCGACCACAACCAAAAGTCATTAAGCTCCAAATCCCAACGTTAAAAGGTGTTAGGGTGTCAGACAGGAATTTAACAGCACGAACCACAGCTACCACATGCCATCTTTCAGTCCATACTGGGTACCCTGCTGCTTGGTGCATGGGACTGCAGAAGCAGGGAAGAAAGCTCAGTCTTGCAGCCCTGGTCACTTCAGGAGACAGAAATGAGCAGCTCTACCTATAAAAGAGTATTCTTAAGATCTCCTGCTCCTCTGCCACAAGGCACGGTTCTGCTGGTGACAAAGCCGGGGGAGAGCGCTGGGCTTTTTTGCCATCCAGCTTTGCTTTAGGCAAGTAGAGACAACACAATGGTAAATGTACCCTAGAGATAGTGGCATTTTTATACTAGGATTCCTTTAAATGGCCTTCCAATTTCAAATATTTTTAAGAAAAATGCCAGCATAAACAAGACTGTAGAAGAGTTCCTGACGTGTTTCCTTCTCCTTGCATCCTCCATGCAACTCTTGGATTTTGTACACACACTTTGTTAGGTGAGGTACAGGTCAGGAGGAAACAATGATTTGGGAAGTTTCAGCAAAAACATACCTTTTGCAACAGTCCCTGGATAATCACTCACTATTTTGTTTCCAGGACCTTTGTCCGATCTCACTGAACTCATTCCGTTTGCTGCTTCTTTACATACTCACTCAGCTTATGACTTCACTCACTGTCCACTCCATATGTCATCTGCATTCATCACTGAATAGAAAATCAGTAATTTATGTCTTTCTGCTTATCACAGTAGCTTTGTGCTCTGTAGAAGCTTATCAGAGGGCTCATGAAAGCAAAATCCATTAAATCACATTACTGCTGACATTTTTCATAGGTACAAGGGCAGCAGAGATTAGTAGGCAATTCACCACTTGGGCCTCAATTACCTGTCAACACCACTTTTTTTACACGTCCAACCATAGTCCAACCATGGTTTTGGGAGGGAGGGAGGCATACAGCTCCCTGGCTCGGTGCTCAGTGGTTCTGCAAGTCAGATGTAGGCTTCAGGCTGCGCACTTAGAAAATCTGTAATTCTCTACTAGTAATTCTCCGAATTACACAAATAACGTGTAGTACGTAGCACGTAGAAGTTTATGGACCCCTTTTCAAGACAGCTGTCATCTGACTGAAAGATGGCAGCTTCATCTCCAACTGTGAAGCAGGTTTTCTACAGACAAAATTTAAGTATACACAACCCTGATTACATCTAGAGATCAGGTGGATGCTATTTAATGAAAGGCATGGCTCCAGTGGAATACAGTCATGTACAAATCTACACCTCAGCATATAGGCGGGGGGGGCAAAACTGTACAGGCAATTCTAGAAGCTCACAAAAGGCTTCCAGTATATTTAACTCCCCTTCTGCCCATACACTTCATAATCTGATACATTATGTAAGTTTTCCATATTGGTTGTTCTCAGTAGCATTGAATACTGCAGTACATCGAGTCTAAGTGGCAATTCGGTGACTGACAGAAAAATATGTCCTTCATAGTTTGCTGGCAAAATACACTCTTGTCTTCCAGCACAAAAAAAAAAAAATTCTTAGAGAGTTCAGTGAAACTGTTTATATGATCCTGCATTACAGTACTGCAAAGTTTAGCTAGTCCTTCTTGGACATTTACCATTGCTCCACATCCACCCAAGTACAAGAATTCTTGCTTTTGGTTTCAGTTCAGAGCTGTACAGTGTTTCTGTGTTAGGCTATTACAACTTTTAATTTCAGGTTGGAAATACAGAACAGTAGGCATTTCTGTTTTTTCAGAAATGCTTCTGTTTGGCATGAGTTTTTGTACAAAAAATAAAAATAAAACACCACCACAAAATAAAAAGCTGTGCTTCATCTTCATCACAGGCAACGTTTGAAAGTATCACAAAGACATCGGTGCTTGCACGAGTAGCAGTAAGCCAGATTAAGAGAAGTAGGGAAGAGCAAGTAAAACAGGAATTATTTCCATTGGCATAGTGGAATAGAATTTAAGCAAGGTTCTTGGCGTTTACTGCCTTAATAATGCTAATTCATCAAGCCAGAATCAGTAGTCTCTCTTAACTGTTTCTACAGAGCAAGCAGAAACATCATAAAAATACTGTAACTAGGAAAAGGACTCCATAAAAGTAAATCCAGTTCTCAAAATATGGGAAGAGAAGGAATCAAGTCACATCCCTGTGTTTAAATCTTACTGAACTCTGCAGAGTAGATGCAATGATGGGAGTGGGGTTAAGCCTTCAGTACCCGCATTTCAGTATTTTGGGCACTGTTAAAAATTAAGAACCGAAACAAATATTTAAATTCCTGAGAACATTCCCCACCAGATTATAAATATTTTTATGAGGTTAGATCAAGAGCTTAAACTAATTGGTAAGGGTTCCTCTGAGGTCTTTACATTAGTTACTTCAATGAAAAACAACCTCCAGGGTAGAGCATACCTTTATGCACAATCTAAATAAAAAAACACCTCACTGAGTGCTCAGTAATGGGGGGAGGCAGGAAGAACAGATGCAGGAATTTCAGATATTTGTTAATTGCTCCTTATTCTATCCCAACAAAAAATATTTTCCTACCCCAAAATGTTTATTTAAGGTCACTATTTTAAATAAACCAGATTAAGTGGCATAGGGAAAACTCAAGTCCAAAGGTTCTTCTTTTTACACAGTGCACTGACCCCTACTCTCATTATGGGCCATAAATGTTTATGAGAGTTCGTCATCAGCTTGCTGAGACAACACATTTTATCTAGTTTCCTAGAGCCATGTATCAATAACCTCCAAGGAACTTTCTAAAAGACTGAATCTAGCACCTTCTCCTTCACCCCACATCCCAAAAGGTTTCTTGAGTGTGTGTGTTTTTAAGTAGCTAGCTTTTTAATAGATGTAAGAAAACAACGGGACTGTGAAAGGTATTTTCTTTTTTAAGGATTAAAATCAGACCAAACGCATTATAAGAGGAGGAAACACTAGAGAGCTGAAGGAGTAGCGTTGATGTTAATTACTTTACTACCGATTATTCTTAGTGGGGTATATTTCCTGAAATAAGCACTTACCTGCAATAGATCAGTAGTAAACACTTTCCTTACATTTTCCCTTTTGTTCTTATACTCCTCTACTACTGGTTTTAAAGCCATCAGTTGTTTCTGCATTCATAAATATCCTCATCATTAGCTATTTAACCAAAAACAAGATGAAATTCTCAAATCTAATCCTTGCTAAGAGAAATGCATTTGACATGCTAAAATAAAAACCCTGCTTTCTATAAGGAGGGTTTTAACACATGAGATTCCCTATCTCTCCAGCACCCAAACTCATCCCTACCAGCTGCATGTGGCTAAGTTCACCTCAGCTAGCTAATGTGCACTAGTATCTTGCATTTGGTTTAAGTTGCATTTTCAGCTTGAACAGACAACCACCACATGCTAGAAATAAAAAAAACCAAAACAAAGCAATTTCTCATAGTGACATTAAGATACACACAACTGTTGTTTGCCCACACTATGCACTAAGGAGCTGGGGAACATTCCCTTCCTGGTACTGTCCATTCCTACAGGAGCCACAGGCAAGTCTGAGGATGGAGACACTCTGACCACCTCCTTCATGGGGTCCAGCAGAGGAAAAAGAAGATCAAAGCCATGTCTCACAGAACTAATCTATAGAAGGACAGTAGAAGGAAGGGAAGTTTTGTGATACTCTCCTTTGTTTGACCTTATTAAGGATCCCCCCCTCAACTCCTCCCTGCCATGAGGTCTAATTCTTAGTCATTAGATAGCTGTGTCTCTTTCCACCATGGAAATTAAGTTGTGAACCATCTGTATTGCTGCATGGAGCTGTAATACACTTCTGGTTATTAAAAAAAAATAATCTCAGGACAGATGAGCAGAGCTGGGTATTTCAAACAATAAAAGGATTTCTTAAGAGGCATGAACTGCTTCTAGGCTGGCCTATTTTTTAAAAAACAGTTTTAAATTTAAGGCAATATTAACTACGTATTTCAGTGCTCTTACATTAAGCATTTACTGTGCCTAGACACCACACATTTACTTGGTGGCTCACATGGAAAAAGAGTTACTTAATCTAATATTGTAGTCCACAACCCACAGGTATAATTCTTACCAAGAGAACAAAGAAAACTGAAGCACCAAACATAGCCAAAGCAAAACCTTACTTAGTTTTCTGTAAGTACAGCTCACATGAGCACCAAATGCACCTGTCCAAGCGCAGAAATTATTCATCGTCTCTGTACTCACTTTCAAAATAGTTTGGGAAAAGTTCTCTCTCAGTAACACAAGCACTTCCCTATCACTTTCATTTGAAGTCACTACAAACCTCAGTGAAACCTTCTTGCTAAGAGGAAGCATCTCTCTGGAGTTCTTTCCCTTTTCCTCATCATTATTCAGTCTCTGACTGTAGTTTTTAACTTTTCAGAGACTATATATACACTTCATTAGATCACTGATCGAGTCACTGCAACAGATTTCCTACTTGTATTTGTCATCCCCTCTTCTTTCATCCCTGGATGCCCCTCCTTGTTCCTTCTTGTGAACACTGGGTCTACTGTTCCATCACAGAAATAACACCACAAGCACACGTTACCACCACCAACAAATCCTCTATTGTAAGGACTTGAATTTCTATGGATGCTTTGACCTAGGATTTAAAAAAAAAAAAAAAAGGAGGTGGGGATGAGGGAGAAGACCTAAGTAAGAGTACTACCACTTAAGGAGCTGAAGTTTAAAAAGTCATACAAAATAATCTCCATAACTCTGGGAGGTCGTTTCTCTTGTTCTTATTGCAGTAATTACCAATTCAGCAAGGAAGAAATTTTCCTCCTAGCATGTACAATACTTACAAGACTGGGGAAGCACATTTCTTTTATTATTTTTGACCCTAAAATAGCAGACATATGCATCTAAAAAACCCTGTATTCATCAATTTCCATTTACACAGCACTAATGGTGTAATATATCCCCTGTAAGATGCAATTTCTAAGCATTATATGTATTATGAGTGTCTCTATATGCATAAAGAACTACAGAAAAAGCTATGCTATAACTGAAGTTTATACCATCACTGTTGCAAAATTGTGTTCACGTCAGCTATAACGATAGCATTTCCTTTCTTCTCCTTATTCAAGTATTTTGGGTTTTTTTGGTACATCATACCTGAAAGCAGATACACAGAGCTGAAATTCTTCTCCAGTTTGCCCAGGAGTACAGTAAGAAAGCAGTCAGATGAGAGAGAGGTCACATCTTTAGAGCTTTGGTCATACACCACCACTTCCTGCTTGCAATCAATTTCAATCTGAAACACAAGCAATTCAGAGTAAGATAGAAAGGAGGAAGATGATTAAAAGCATCACATTATCACCTGCATCAGGGTTCCCACATATCTGCCATGCAGCGGTTCAGATATGTAGATTTCTTACATAGCTGTGTGCAAAACAGTTTTTATTTTAAACTTAATATGCCTGATCAGATTTAAATCCTTTGAGAGCTTGTAAATTGATTATTTGCTCCAAGTTGAAGCATATTCTGTAAATTTCTACCACTGGGTAATTGTATATCACTTGTAAAATGCTTTACCTTCATCTAGGTTGGTTGGTTTGTTTAAAAACTAAGGTTTTTAAAAGAAGGCCCTACCTCAGTTTCTGCTTCTAGGTTTTTTGTGTATACACAGTAAAGAGACCTTAAACTGCCTAAAACCACACACATTTTAGCCATCTATACAACTTTATGTATAAAATATGCTTTAGATAGTAATAATAATAGGCTTCAGTTTTTAACATGTGGAAGCAAGAATGTAATAGATTACTTTTGTAACCAAAACATTTGAAACAAATACCAATGGATTCAAAAACAAAATGCACAGAGATACACATTAAGTTTAAACAGCTTAGCTATTTTCTTTTCACTAGTAACACTATTTAAAAACAACCAAAAAAAAAACAACCCCCCCCCCCAAAAAAACAAAAATACCCCCAAAACAACAACAACAAACAAAACAACAACACCAAAAAAACCACCAAAACCCCATCAAACTACTCATACAAAAAGTATTTTAAACAGCAAGTAGGAGCCAGGATTGACAGAGCTACACTTTCTTTGCAAACTGTACGACCACTTGCTAAGCAATCCCCGCCACCACAGACCCCAAAGAATTCTTCAAAGTTTAGAATGAGAATGTTTCCTGCCTTAATTACACACATTTAAGGGACTGTGCTTCGCAAGACATACAAGAACCCTGAGAGCATTCTTTCCAAGTAATTTCTAAATCCCTCCCCATTACTCTGTCACTTAGGAGAGAGCAGGCTACAAAGAATCCCAAAGATAAACTCAGTAGTAACCAACAGCCTCTTAAATCAGGTAAGAGCTCAGCAAAACTCAGTCCCCCAATTTTGTTTTTTTAAAACAAAATACCTAACGGAAAATTACTACAAGTTGCTTTCCAGGCATTCTTTTAAACATATACAAGGAATAACAGCAAAATGACCCCTACCTTGTGTTTTGCTGAATGCTGAATGAGCTCTGTAATCAAAACTTTGTCCTGCTGCAGCCTCCGCTTCATAAGCTTGGAGCAGTTGATGTTGATGGCATCCAAGATGTGGGACGTATTGTATTCCACAAAGGGGCGGCTATCAATCAGCAGCAATTTTTCTGTACCGCTCTCCAGCAAAGCCACCAACTTCTCGGCGACAATGAGTTGAGTCCTGATCATCTCATCGGCCATGACAACAATAAGGCCTCTTTCACCACCTCCCTCTCTAATTTGCTGCGATGATGTAATGGCTGTGTACTCAAAGGCTTAGCCACACCATTGTACTAGAAGTGTATGAGGTCATGCTGGTAGTGACTGGCAAAAGAAAAGTTAAACCCATTTTCAGAAAGAGCTCTTCAACTGAATGTCTCCTCCTGCTTCCAGTTGATGTGCCGTTACAAAGGGTTCATTCCACAAAGCAGCCCCTCACATCTGATTCATCGGGAGATGACTATGGAGTAGCCATTTCACAATTCAAACAAAAGATGCTTTCTGGCTGCTGCTGCATTACATCATTCTTTACCTTTGCTCCCACCCATCAGCTTTACACCGGACTAAGAGCCTGTAAGAAGGGGAAGATAAAAAAAAAACCACAAACCAGATGAGGCCATGAAAGTTTGCAGAACAAAACATTCAGCTCTGAGGCTAACTGCACACTGGTCTGTACCGTATAATGAATACACTCCTGAGAAGTTCCCCTCTCTGTTCCATATGCCAAACACCTAGAGAGAGTATTTGCAACTACAGTCTCTGAATCTATTCCAACGATCTTGCCTGGACAATTACCTCGCATTTCAGGCAACGTACACTGTCTTAATTGCACACTTTTGTTGCCACTAGCTCTGCCTCTTCACAAGACTTTGTTAAAATATAATTAAGAGATACTGCCCTAAATCATGGTATTCCTTTCAACAGCAAAACTAATTAGATGCGTTTCAGCACTTCACCACTTAGTAAGAAGTTGTAAAATTAGTTAAGATATATTTTTAAAGTTTAATGCTTTGGAAAGTATTTCACAAACCAGCACTGCAAGTTGGGCAACTGAAACTGCACAAAAAAAATGGACAAAACTTACATCCACCTCTCTCCTTTAAGAACATGGTTGAAGAGAAACCAGAAGAACAAGATGCTACGTCAGGACAGAAGCATTTTATTTGAATTAATCACCAGACACGGAACAGAGGCTTCATGAATACACTACTGAAAGGTAAAGCAGCGTGCACTGTCTCTGGCCCTTCTGGAGCAGGTGGGACAGTAACACAAGGTGCATTACACTTTCAACACATGCTAAATAATATCTGAAGCAAACTATACTTTTGTAAAATTAGATCCTGACAGCATCTGACCCACATCAGCCTAAGCAGCAGCAGCAGCAGAGCAGTAAATAAACCACCTGACATGTTTCACCACCTATTTGTGTTACTGCCTCACAGTTGTCCTCAGGCTTTTCAGAGTCTCCCAAAATACACTTTTGATGGAACAAGTCCCTCCAGGAACACTCCTCAGAAAGGAGCCACCGTGGCGCTTTGTCCATAAGGGATTTAGCTGCACTTTAGTGCATATAGTGCTGCAGCTATAGATCCAACAGAAAACACGAGTCAACTTGCTTTGCTCCCACAGTTCAAAACTTGGTCTTTTAGTGCAATCATGGATGTTTACAGAGACAGCCGTCTACATAAGGCTGCAAACACCAACTCCGGAGGAAACACAAGTCACACGTTCAGCTGCCTTGGTAATCAACTCCAGCAAGAGGAGACAGCTGAGGGTGGTGACTTCTTCAACCCAGGTGGTGGAGATCACAGGTTAGAGCCATATGTGAAAGGACAAGCCTGACAGAGTTCCTCACCTCGCTAGTATGGCAGACTGTTTGGAAATGAGCAATCTGGGCTCAAATCGGTGCAGGGTAAAGCCGGCTCAGCAAGAAGCCACATTTCTCCAGTTTGCGTGTCTCACAACATCGCATTCCCTTTTCCTGTTTGGACTGTGATTTTAGGTCACAAAACTATGCAACACTTCTTGCACAAGGCAAAGCGTGCCTTTAAGTGAGTCTTATGTCAGTTCTAGCCCATGCCATCCAACCTGTGACCCAAGCAGCGTTTCTACCTCTGCTTTCTGCTGGCTGGGACAAAGCAAAGTAACACAACTGTCACAAAACTGAAGTGGCCAGATGAAGAAAATAAAAATCCAATTGACTGACACTCTCAAGGCAGTGAAACATTTGTAAACAGAAGCAAGTTATGAGGATACGTTTTCCTGGATCCTTAGTGCACATACAGGTACATATGGGGATGAAGATCTTACATATTTTTTTAAAAAAAATTTACATCCTCAGTTTAACAGGTTCAGCCGGAAAACTTGCATCTTACTTATAAAATAATTTTACATGCTTCAGTTTGAAATGTTTGTTGTATATCTTAATTGCAAGAGAAGTCATGAATTCAAACTAATTTACAGATAGTTTATTAAAAGTCCTGTTACAGCAACTGGTCAATTGTGTTTAGCAATGGGAAATCCCAGGTCAGCAGATGTTTTAATTATTAGATATATTATACAAATCTAAATATACAAAATCTTAAATAAATTAAATTCTGGAAAAAGTACAAACTTTACTTTAACAACCCAAAGAAGATAATTGAAAGAAACTTATTTAGTGAGAGTTTCATGTAGCAACACAAGAAAAACACCAGGTTCACGTAGACAGCCATTAGGCTGACAAAATGTGATTTTCTATTTGCCCTGACTCTACTGCTATAGAGCCAGTGCTTTTAAGCATGTCCAGATAAATGGAAGCATATAGCAGTGAAACGCATATTGCTCTAAACTACAAAAATTATTGGAAAAATTACTATACCAAGCCTTAATTAAACCTATTAAAAAAAACCCTATCTTTGCAACCTGGTTGGCAGGTGTGCTTCCCCTCAAAGAGCAGTCATTATATACTGGCCTCAGGCTCTCTGTAGACAGGCTGGAAGGTATCAAAAGACTCTGCCATTATGCAAGGGGGGAAAAAAGTGAACTTGATAGTTGTGTCCATTTTTTTTCAGAGAGGAAAAAAGTATTCTAAAAAAAAAGTAAATTTTTTTAATTTCTTTTAACATGTCCTGTCATGAGTTTTGATTCTCTTTTATTTGTATCAAAGGCTGCCAGATACCAAACCCACTGAACTCAATGAAAACTTTTCCACTGACTCTAGTGGGAATTGGCTCTAGCTCTTCTGTGAGCTAGACAGTTTGTTCGTGAACTAGACAGTTTGTTTTGATGGGTAAATTGCTGACTTAAAGTCCAAGTAATAACAGGAAAATAAAGCAGCTGAGAAACTACAGAACTCTAAAACGGAGTCTGTTAAAAGTACGTAATCTTTAATGTGCAACTTTCAGTTTGGGTATATTTCTTATCTTCTAAATGCTTACTGCGCACTGTCTCAGCCTTCACTCTTGTACGATAGAAGTTTAGGATCAGATAGAAGATAAGGGTCAGAAGACCCTTAAAAAAGAACTCAAACCAGTCATATATGGTGACTGGGTAAAAAGCATGTAAAGAACATAAGGCAAGTGGGCTACCAGTCAAGAATCCTTTTCAATAACACTACTACCTTAACATATAGCTATATGTTAAGTTTCTGAAAGCATTCTGCCCATGGCTTGAAAGTAATAAACTTAACATTAATGTCACCTCAAGTTATTATGATTGAAATCCTATTGTGACAGGAACAGCTCCATTGGGCAGGGGAGGAACAACATTTTTATCAATTACAGCCTTTTGTTTTGTTTTAATTCTCTCTGTTTCTGGTACTATCAGACTTTGGGACTCTTCCTCATGACCTATCTAAACAAGAGAAACTGGCAGACTCCTGCTTTAGGTAAACACTTTATCTCCTCCCCTTCCTGGTGACTGCTCTTACCATTCAGCTACTATGAGGTGTTGAAATACCCATTTCATTTCTAATCATAGTTTGTAAAAAGGCAAAATTTAATTTCTTGACTGTTCTCTTTCTGCTGTGCTACTTGTGACTTAGATCGCAATGGTATGTATTGACACCATGGTGTCTCATAAAATGATGCAATATAATGCTTTGCCCTAAATAGGCCACTGTGTTGCTGATCTTCAAGCTAGGAAACCATCTTAGTCACAGGATGTTCCACACTGAAATCAGGATTACGGAAAAGTGAGCCGTAATTGAGCTATGAGAACACTGCATGAAGTCAGTCACATACACACTGGTAATACTGCATGGCTTCTTCCTCCTTGTAGATGGACTGCAACATATGGCACTGCTTGTTGCTTCTTCTTTCAAAGAAGAAAATCGAACTTTTAGCTCACTGTAAAACTAAAAAGATCTGTTCCACACTTGCCCGGTATCTTTACAGTTTCTCCATATTGTTTAAGAGAACCAAAACAACAAAAACCCTACTATCTTCCATACAAACAACAGAGGATCTCCAATATGTACGTGTAATGCTGCCACAGAACTACAGGATCCATCTTTGCCTCAGGGATTCCTGTCCCCATCCCAAATGGCTCAGATGGAGCGAAGCAGGCAACCGCAGAACTGGAAACCTGGAACTTGTGAGTTTTATTCTTCAGTTAAAATAACTCACATTTTGTAGGCACCCCTAATTTTGACTCCAAGCAATTCCCTTGCACCATAGCAGGACACTTGTCTGAGTTCTCAGGCTTTTTCTTATATGATAGCAACTATTTTTAAAGAGGCAGATGCAGCAAGAATATATTTTAAAAACCTCTCAGAACGACACTCTAATTCTACCTCAGTTAAGGAACTGGTGGAGAGCTTCTAGAAGCCTTGCTACAATCTCTGAAAGACTTCTACCTCACGTAAGACAACAACCTTGAAGTTGAACCTTGGTGTCATAAACGCTCAGCAATTTTGTTCCCGATGTCACTAACACCTGCTTTGTCAGGTGCCTACAGCAATGCTCCCATGTACATTACTGCTGCATGGCAAAATGCCAACAAAATAACTTTACAGCATCTGAACATTAGAAGGTCCTGCAGGGCAGCTTTTGCAGCCTTGGCCTAAGACACCTGAGAGAGTTGATTTTTAAAACCACTTATTTTTCCACTTTCTAGAGGCAAACACAAGCACATATGAGGAAAAACACTATCTTTCCCTACAAATTCCCTTTCACGTTTCTCAGGATGGACACCAGCACAAAAAAGAAACCCAAAAGCTGAATCAAAACACAGAGGTAGGAGTTCCTAAACTGTAGGACACATGCCACTGCTGGCACATCAGCCATTTTCAAAGGAGTATTTGACTTCAGTGTTACTGAGCTGGGAGCTGCCAGCGGTTCAATAGCCAGTGCCAATACCATCAGCACCAGTCCCTACCAGCACAGCCACATGTGATACTCCACAAAAAAGCCTACACAAACCCCTGCATCAGAGAGGAACTCCTGATCCAGGGATCACAGGGTGAATTCCCACTCCTGCGAGATGTTTTTTCCACCCCAACATCTATGACAGCCACAGCATTCCCTCACCAGCCTCAGAAAGATGGAAATAAAAGTTGGTCTGGACAGATGCTCATAACCTATGCTACTAGAGACTGAGTGACAACCAAGGAGAGAGAGGGCCGATCCTTGCTCAAGTTGCTACTCATCAGTAGCAAGAAACACAAGGTGTCTACGGAGCACAAGGGAAATAAGATTTCCTAAGTGAAAGTGAGGAATGGCTATACTACTTCTGCATTCAGCAAGCAAGCCAATACATTCCAGAGATCTACAACTGTGTAATAAAGTGTAAACTCTGGGGAAAAAAATGTAACTGAGGTTACAAGAAGCCTATGTCTTGCCTGCCATTGTGCAGACCACACAGGAGTGAGATTACAAATGCTTGTGATTTAAGAGAAGAGCTCTGTTAACAAGGGCTCATGTTCTTCAGCTGAGGGGAATGAGGGTGTCTTTTGGCTTTTCAGATGACTCAAGCAAGTGTCATCATCTCATAAGCACATCATTTCCTCACATTGGTTGGGGAGTGGAAAATCAGACTTCCCCCCACCCTCCCCAGCACACTCCACTTTGGTGCAACAGTGGAGAGCAGCAAGGAAGTCACTCAAATAGAAACACATAGATATTTTTTTTTTTTTAAATGTCATTTATGTACCACATTCATAAAAGAGAAGCAGTTTTAAGAATTTCACCCTGCTTTCCTTTGCTTATGTGTATGATGAGAATGGCTGCTCTCTCCTCTCCTACTTTCAGCACATCTGTACTTTAGATCTATATATGCAGTCAGAACAGAATAGTGTTAATTTTCTCTTCCTTGTAGAAACAGCAGCCACGTGCATTTTAGATTACACACTGTACATTCATGAAAAATGCAAGTATAATCCTTCGGAAAAAAAAAATGGATGAAGCAGAATTTTCTGTTCAGTGCTCTATTGACCTTCATCCTACCTCACTAATTACTTACTCAGTTTTGATTACTAGTTCTAAAGAAAAGTCATCCCATTTCATTGTGCCCACCAATCTGAGAACTAAGGCATGGAGATACAGAGTCAAAAGGAAAATCAGCTTCCCATGAATAAGCTGCACAAACCACCTCCAGTTTAGCTTTTTAAGCTCACTCTATTTCTACACCTACTGCTCAGTGACATTTTTACCACCAGCATTCTAAGATACCTGGGCTAAGCAAGATGAATCGACCTTCCATTTAGATAATGGTAGGATACTGCTTTTTATACAAATAGTGGTATTTGAAATAATATAGTCCTTTCTACTACCAAAAAAGAAAAAAAAAAAAAAAACCAAACCACCACATTTGGTGACCTATTCAGCAATGCTCTCAAATATGTGCAATGTTCTTGCAAATATTATCCATGCACTATTACCAGCTCTGAGCAATGAGTCAGATTATCATCACTTGCATTTACCAAGAAGCCAACCTCTTTGACATTCGCTGTGAAATAATAAACGTTTGTTACGTGTTATAGCAGGGAAATCTAACTGATAGCATGTGAGCTCATGGGAAGTGTTAGAACATGCTGTTGACATGTTACATCACTCTATTCAACAGCTCAAAGACTTTATTTGGGGACTCCCTTCTCCACCCATACAAGCATGAAGCTCTTCCTATTTCAAAATACTTCTTCATTTTAGGTTCACAGCATATAGTTCTGTGACACCTAGAAGGAAAGCTTACCTAATCCACTCCAAACAAATGCTATGATACATAACATTTTTAGTTTCCTATTGCCTGGGACACCAGGCAACCAGGAAAAGTCAACAGATTTTTAAAAGATTACTCCCCCTGTATGATTTCCAAGTCAAAGCAACTGAAAATTCTGGTGTACTTTTATATGAATTTGTTATCGTTTCATGTCAAAAGCAATTACTCACCTACATTTAAGTCAAAATCTAAATGGGCTGAACAGGATGACAGAGTGGTCCACATACAACCGCCAGCAGAGGGAAATACCTAAACATAGGAAAATAAATTAAAAAAATTTCCTTATTACAAGTAAAAAAAAAAAACAAACAAAAAAACAAACAACACCCCCCCAAAACCAAACAGAAAATGGTTTTCACACTTTCAGTGTAGTCACTTGCTGTAAAACTCCCGCAAATGCATGAAAACCTAGGTGAGAAGAGATCTATGAATGCTAGCATTCATTTAAATGGAAAGGATCTGATATAGAAAAGTACGTTATACTGATTTTGTAAAAGAAAAGAAGAAAATCACAGCCAATGTCTCCACATCTTTAAAAAGAAAAAAAGTTAGATATTCTTAAAAGAACAACAACCAAAACAAAAAACCAACCAACAATAGCCTTCCAAACAATTCGACACATCTCCTTGCTAGAAAACTAATCTGTAACTAGCATTCACAGGTGATGCATTTGCATGAATTCAAGCAAATTCACAAACTCTTGTTCAGTATCTATTAATAGAGGAGATTGCCATAAGTCAGTCTGATTACAGCATGGACAAAGACTAATGAAACAGAACATCTCAGGTAATTAATCCCACCTTACCATGCACTAAAAAAAGCCAACACTGGAAACTGGTAACACTGGCGTCACCAATCATTACATATAGTCATACCCGTACAACCTCTATACAAAGCACCTGCTGTTCCTACATGAACAAATTAAATTATAACCTTTACATGAGGAAGTAAAAATAAACACATTAAGTGTCAATTCCAAACCGTTTCCTGGGCAGCTAAAAACAGGATTCAAATCATCGCTATCAAGAGATGACAGCTCCACTTAATCACTGTAACATAAACCATGACAATAAATTATTGCCAAGTACTGCCTTATTATGAAATCCAGGAGTGGCTCCAAACCACGTAGTAAATGATATGACAACCATGAAGAGCCACCGTAGCAGATGGCTGAGCACATTATGACAGTGGGTGAACAGATTCAAAAGCCCCGTCATCTCGTAAAGAAAGGAGCTACAAGAATCACCTCTCTGTCTTCAGGCAACTGCTCTAAAAGCCTTGCAAACGCCAACAGCAGAACATGGGGCTAGAGCCCTTCAGACAGATAATTAAAGAGTTTGCTACCCAGACCACGCTCTGCTCACTGGGACAGACATCTTGGCTGGGATCCACATGTTTGTCCCTAGGAGGTCCCAGACTGGAGATCCTCTCACTTGTCCATCTTTAGCACACCGGCGTACGTACGTGAGAGCAGCAGGGCAGAGAGGCGGACGAGAAGATCTGTTGAGGATTGTGCCAGGTCTGTTTCGCCCTCTGCCTGCTCCAGCAAGAGGCTCTGCAGATCTCTCTTACTCCTTCCCCCAGTCCAGCAGCACAAGCCCGGCAGAAGGCAACGGAGGACAAAGAAAAAGCTCATCCTACTCATCGTATTTGTCACTATCCCCTTTTCTAATCTCATTCCTGGAAATTAAAACTAACCTAGTGCTAAACACTGATTAGGCTCTTCCTACAAACAAGACCCTATGATCAGAGACCACCTTGTGACAGTCCAGGGAAACAAAGTACTGGGACAAAAAGCATCTCCCTTTTTGTTCCTTAGTGCTTCACGTGCAGTTTCTGAAGTCTCTCTGAAAACCGCCAGGTAGTCTTCACGTTCACTAGTACCTGCCATCTGTGCCTCTCCAAAGTCCTTACAAATAAACTAGCTACCACCTCAGGAAACTATATACTATTTTTCCCCACTTTATAAATAGAAGTAAATCAGGAGTTTAAAGCAGCCCCCAAGAGCCCTCATTTCACCATTGGGCACAATTAATTCTGCTGAATTAATTTCAACATAGTTTACTGGAAGGAGGTGTCACATTTTCAGAACAGGATCCACTCATGATTGAAGACCGAGCTGCTTCAAGTTCAGCCATAAGCATTAAGTGCATTTGGAAATTCCCTGGCAATGCTGTTAAAGGAACAGACATTTCCTGTAATTTTCGGAAACATTTTATATCTCCCCTCCTCCTTTTTAGCCTTGGTGGTAAGAAGGGGGAGGGAGAGAGAGGATACCATATTACCATTAAGTGAATTATGAATGAGCCACCCAAGTTTAAAGTGGAAACTTCAGCTATTTGTGCTTAGGAGAAAGTTTAAAAAGAAGTCTTTCATCATTTAAGAGGCCAGGATTTTTCTGCTGACTTTAGGAAAAGAAATATACATCCTTTCAATTAGGGTAAATTACAAAAGGATACAAACTTGCCTTTTTACTTACTTCTGGCAAGTAAGAAGTCCTCCAGGCCTTATTTAAATACCTTTTTCTATTTTCCAGAATTAGAAATGGAAGCCTTTTTTTCTCCTCTCTTTCTCAGGTCCTTCCCTAAACTGCAGCTAAATGAACCCAACCAGTCGGGTCACACAGAGCGTTCCTCCCACAGCTACAGAGCTGTGGGGCATCAAGCAAGCTAGAAGCCAGGGAGAGACTGAATAGTCAAGCAAGACAGCATTCTTCTAAGGACTTCAGTACCTACCTCTCCCTTCCTAAAAATCTAATCCTGTCCTTTCCTAAAAATCTAATCTTGCATGAAGTATCTGGCATAAAATTTATAAAACTGACAATAAGTTATAAAATTATGTTATTTATCGATGTAATCTGAGTCTGAGGAGATCCAACCCAAAGCCACAGCATGTAACGTAAGAATTCACAAACCGAATTAAAACCGGAGGACAGCTGCCTATCCTTACAAAACACATCATGAGTGCTATTTGGGTCCTGTATACCGAATGGTGAAGATTCTTCATTTAGTTTTAACAACTAGCAAAGTCCATGCCTGCCAGTCTCTATCAGCAACTGTATTTTAGCATTTGATTCAGAGACACAAAGTGCAAAAAGGGAAAACCTTAAAGGGCTGAACTACTTTATAAATCCTCAAACTGCTGAAAATCCAGCATCTCCTTACTCTTTGTAGAACGAGACTGCTTTACAGCAGCCCCTTTCATGATACCAAGGTTTCCATCTACTACACAATCCGCACATCCCGAATCGACTGACCGTGTTCTGCCTCTCTGCAGACCGATGCGAACAGTGACTTTCGTATTTTACATAGTTATCTTTTTGCTGAGAAACAGATTAAAAGGAGGAGGAGTGCTCTGAAGAGTAGCGCTAAATAAACATCAAGCGCAGCAGTTGTAATAGACCATGCTACCTCTTTAAAAAGCTTCCCATGAAAGAAGGTAAAGTGGGACCTCAGAGCCTTCAGATAATGGTTAGCCTTTAAGTTTAAGGCCCTTTGCCTAGTAAGAGACTTTAAGGGGGAGACGTTCAAATAATATGGGCCCGCAAATAAGGAGCCAAAAAATTTATTTTAAAAAAAAAAAAAAAAAAGCAACTCTGATCTGCTTTGTGGTCACTGTATGATGAAAACAGAAGGTGGATCTGAAGCCTTCATATAAGAGCCAGGACGGATTAAAGGCAGAGGATAATGATGGTAATTTTATTAGGGAAATAAATCAGAATAGCTTCTGGGCAAGGCAGGGGTGAATTTCTTGCAACAGACTTTTTAATGACTATTCTCTTAAATTAAATTCAATGACTAAAGATCACAGTGAGTCAATCTCCTTTAAGAAGAGAGACATGTAAACTGCTTCCACGGTACTCTGTGGGTTAAAATGTTCTGGTCTTTCACCCATTTGAGGAAATGACACCAGTTCTCCAGGAAGGCAACATGCACATTCAACCCCTTCACATCAGGGCATGAGAAAGTTTGGAAGGAATTTCTTTTATTTTTTTATTTTTTTTTAAACTGTCAACATTAATACTTTGTTTCTTCCTGCTTGTGTCTGAAAACACCGTGCTGTGCCGCGCTGCATGCATGTCCTGTCAGCTGTACAGAGAAACATCTAGAAGTTAAAAAAACCCCAACCTAATAAGCGTTAATTAAATCTGTTGTCAGACTCATTTAAAAAACCCTCTGCATGCTGAAAAAACAATTACTATTGTAAGCAGTGTATGCTACATAGCGATAAAAGCGCACAGAAGCATCTTCAGAAGGGATGCTGGGCCCAGTAAAACATCTACATTACACATATGTAAGCTCAGCCCTACTCAGTAAAGCGGTTAAGTTTAATTGGGTTTCTCCTTAAATGACATTTATATGGCACGGAAACAGAATAGATGGTGGAAAACAGTGAGTCCACAAACACGGTACAGCCTGACTATCTCGAAGCGGGGGTAGAGAAAGAAACATTGAGGTATATGGTGTACAGCAATGGCTCCCAATTAATATGGTGGAATAATTCAAGTTGTTAGGCACTCCCAGAAATTAAACAGTTGCAGAAATCCTGTTAAGAGGTCTCCCATTCTGGGCTGTGCAGAGTAGGAAGGGGTCAGGCTATGACATGGAGTGACTGCTGAACTGCAGATGCGGCCCAGAAAATAAACTAACAAACTCCTAGATCCAGACGATTGGGACCTAAATCTCTCACCATGGTGTAAGACTCCTGATAGCTCACACACTGGGAACAGAACATATTTTCATACCTAATTTGTTACCCACAAAGGTAATTCTGATGGCCTGCTTATTACAATTGCTTTCAAATTTTAATTTAATTGACAAGACGGTACCAACAGGGCCTCAGTTCAGGACAAAAGTAGAAGTCATGGTATCTCACCGAGCTATACTCCAGGTAACATGTCCTGGTACATCTTTCCCAAAGGATCCCAAGTGTTTCTTTGAATTTGAATCATGTTATACAAGACCTGCAGCTGTGCCAAAGCCACATTTCTAGCATGGTAACTACACGGCTGAAAAGAGAAGCCATATATATCTTTACAACGGAAGAAGAGAGCAGAGGGTGACTTATGTTCCCCAGCTGTGCCTCTTACATCACTATAAGCATTACCATTTAAGTAGAGGAAGAAGAGTGACACAACCACAAAATATATTAATCCCCCTTAAGAACAACTAACAAAATGTGACCACCATTACATCTAGTTTGCAAGAATTAAAAGGGACCAGGATTATTTAAATTTTGAAGAGCAAAAGCATGCAATACCAAACTAAGGGAGTAAATTCTGTTGTTATTATCGGATATGCGCTTTAGTCAAAGACCACGATCAACAAGAAATGTTTTGTAGCAACCTCGCTGGGCTTCTATCAGGATTTTGAATAGCAAAGAGAAACAAAACATATTCCCTTAGATTACATTTGTATTATCCTGTTTGAAGTATGCTTACATGTATGCACAGCTCTGTACAAATCTATAAACAAGATTTTATATTTCTCCAGAATTTGTAGAGGTGCTCTGTTTTACACAGTCCTTTAAAAAGCAACTAGAAAGGCATTGATTGTTCTCAAAGTAATCCCAAGCTAGGAGAGTTCAATATACTTCTGCAATAACTGAAGCAATATATCAACAGAATGGATCAACTTCGGTGCATGCGGAGCCAACTAAAATACTTGGAAAGAAGTCTATCATCTGCAAACTGCAAGATCCTTGTATTTCTTAGGTATTCAGCAATGGAAGAAGCAACAGTTATTTGTCAATGATGATGGATACATCAATAAGTAATACTGATTAGTTTTATAACAACTTACTCATTATACATAAATTCCTGTTGATGCTGCTGGCAAGTGTTCTGATCATTTTCAGACAGACTTCCAGTCTGCATGTGAGCAGCACATAGGAATGAGTTAGGTTTTGGTATGCAATCCTGAGGTTTTTACCTCCAGGAAACTGATCCTGAAGGATAAAGGTATATGATGGGTGGTCCTTAATCACTTCCTTTATGTGAAGATTGAGGTCAGAGTAGAAAAAGAGCCAAGGAAGGAAGTCTGCAGCACCCCTCAAACACACACACACACCTTCCTGAACAACTCCTTCGACAGTTTAGAGGGTTAAGTTGTAGTTTAAATTAAGTAGTCAGAGGTTGGGATAGAAATAAACAGCTTGCACAAGCAACACACTGTGCTATTAAGTTTTCAGAAGTGACTTAAAAATTAGGTCAGTCTAATTTGTGGCTGATACTTTGTTCTTTCACTACTATGAACTCACAATGATGTCAGTCTCATGTTCGAACATGCCACATTTAGCAGCATACAGGCTTCCTGAGAGACTCTCTCAGCCTTCCTTTGTGCAAAATGCTTCTGCCAGATTCTTAGCTCATACTTCACTGACTCAGGCATGCCACTCCAGTTTCAAGGGAGTTACACTGGCTTCCTGTCAAATCCTGCACACTTCGGGGGTTTTTTCTTTTTTTTTTTTTTTTTTTTTTTTTTAAGCAACATCGAGAAGAGAACTGCCCATTAAAAGGTGTGGGAAACAGGTGATTTGAACTAATTCAATCCACCTTTCAATACTTAAAGGAAGCTTATAAGAAAGACAGAGAGAGACTTTTTACCAGGGCCTGTAGTGACAGGACAAGGGACAATGGTTTTAAACTGAAAGAGGGGAGGTTTAGACTGGACATAAAGAAGAATTTTTTTTACGATGAGGGTGGTAGGACACTGGAGCAGGTTGCCCAGAGAAGTTGTGGATGTCCCATCATGGGAAGTGTTCAAGGTTAGGGACGGGGCTTTGAGCAACCTGATCTAGTGGAAGACGTCCCTGCCCACAGCAGGGGGGTTGGACAAGGTGATCTTTAAAGGTCCCTTCCAAGACGAACCATTCTATGATTCCATGATCTTTCCCCATCCTTACCCGATCTAAAGAAATCCTAAATGTCCCTGTATTCTACACAAATTCAGCCAACTCTTGAGGATGCAAAGCATCCCACTGAATTGGGACTTACTACAGAAATGCTTCTTATGCAGCCACCCCAAAAAAACACAGCACACTCACATACAGAAGCTAATCTGTCTGCATAACTTTTGATGTTCAAGGAAGATATCTTTTCATTATTATTTCTGACACAAAACTTGCTGTGGGGTTTTTAAGCATGCTAGCAAAGAAGACAGTTTGTGAAGCACAAGGATATGGTAAGTTTGTCCAGCTACAAAACTTCAAATGAGCCTCAAACCCAGCAGTAAGCTTTTGCAAACATCTTTAACCAGACCCAAGTAAAGCAGTTGTTTGAACCACCACTGCTGCTTGTTTTGCTTGAATGGCAAAATTAAGCTGAAAAAGATAAATGAGAGATTTTAAAAGCAGTAATTAGTCCCTTCCACTTCACACATGTCAGCAGGAGACCCACTCTGAGGTGCCACCCTACCTCTCCCTCACTGTTCCCCCCCCCCCCATCCTCTCAGATGGGCTAAATCAGCCTTTTGTGTGGCTGCTTTCTAACTTGAAGGCATAAAAAAATCCCAGGTAGGAATAAAGGAAAACCACCCAAAAATACAACAGTAGGTAAAAAAAAAAAACACCCACAACAGGTGACTCTGAAAATGGCCATCTGCAAGCTCGTTCTTAGTGATCCTAATTCTCACCATTTAACTCAGGTTTATGCCCGTCGCTAAATATCTATACTTAACATCGTGTGCATCTTAACTGCAGTCAATCTATGTTTCCCACTGCAGCAGCCATCACAGAAATTCCACCTCAGAAACACTCAGCTAGAGCAGAAGCAAAAGAGGAAAAAAGGGTGACCATTTATATGCTGCTAAAGCATTTCTCTTGGGGCTACACTACAAGAGACATAACACTAGCTCAGGTTCTCCACTCTCTTGTTCATGATGCTGTGTTTCCCAACTGGTACAGGTATTTTTATTTGGTTTTTGTTTGTTTTAAACCATCACGTCAGCATGTTCAAACCTGTATTATACATCCATGGAACAATGCTATTTCATGAATCCTTAACATGGTTAGAAAAGCATCCCACTCTGTCTCAGGAAAAGACACATTATCTCATGGTCATTTCCAGCACAACTTTAAATTCTAGCTACTCTATGAAAGAAAACAGAGACGTGGTTCTCAAGAACTGCATACCCAACAGATCTTCACTATTACTGCTGTATCTGCAACTGCCCAAGGATACAGGAAAGGCAAGTCTTGCAGGGAGAGGTGACATCTTTTATGAGACCAGTTAATACGGAGCGATAAGGAGAGGGAGGGCACGAACTCCAGAATGCACGAGCCCTTCCTCACACACACGGATGTGAAACAGAACCAAACAGTGACACAGAAACAAAAGCCAAGGCTTCCAAAACATCTCAACATCCAGCCTGTCCCTCTTCCCAAACAGGAAAAGAAGTAGTCCAAAGCACATCCCGAAGTATGTCATAAATTACCCAATGAATCACATTCCTCATGGAAACTGTCTGGCTGAGGCCACACCACTGAAAATACACAATACAAGACAGAAAGAAACCTAAAAGATACCCTCGAAGAACGAACACTCCCTTCTCCCCAAGTCCTTGGAGTTAATACCAAAACAAGAAAATCCTGGAGTCATCACAGAGTTACTAGATTTGTGGTACATTTGTCCCATAAACAAACTTTTATCTGGATTATCAAGTTGTTTTTTATTAACTCAAACTTGACCTAGATTTAGCTTTATATTTACTGCTTTTGTTTCAAGCTTCAAGTAGGGCTTGTGTTCCTGAAGCCTTGCCTGTCTTCCCCAAACTAGTCAGTTTAAACAGGAAAAAAAATCCCTCTCCTTACAAACTTTTCTTATAGCCTGCCTGAAGAAAGTTTATATTTTCTGGGGAAAAAAAAAAAAAAAACAACCCACAAAACAAAAACAACACACATACAAAACTTATAATTTCCTTAAAACTATTTTTCAGGCTACTGAAAAACTGATCATTTCCAGCTACAAATAAAAATGTACCACATTACTCAAAGCAATAGAACTAGATTTCATTCTACAAAGCTACAAGAAGTAGCTTGTGTAGAAAACTGTTTTTTAGTTTAAAACCAATTTTCTTTTCCTTCAGTTCCAAGTTGACTTAAAGGTTTCAGTGACAAAGATAGGTGAGATTAGACACACTTGCCTTTACAAAGTCATGACAGTGATAGATACAGTCAATGTGTTTGTTACCTGGGTTTTTTGTTTGCTTGGTTTCTAATTCTACTTGGATTGCAAAGAAATGTTAGCTGGCTAGTTTGCCACCTAGAGTGGTGTATGCAATTTAGCTTCTCCACAGGGACTCTGAGTAGCATGAAAAGACTGACCCTGGTGGCTTGAATCACGGAGCATGAGGAGTCGTGGCAAAAAGACACCTGAGAGAAGCCATTTTCTACCAACGAATGCTGAAAGCATTTCAGATGCACAGACTTAGATGAGAAATCTTTTCCAGAAAAGAATTCATCCCTGACTGCAGTTGCCCTCTCTGATAGGATTATAGCACAGGTCAAAATGTGCAGGAGAGTTTAACGCAACCACAGAAGCAGAGGTCACCAGGAAAGAGGGGAAGGAGAAGCACTCCTCCCATCCCACCCCCTTCAGGCTGCTTCCCCCACAGCCACACCACCAGGCTCAAGCTAGAGCAGTAAACACCTAGGCACACACTTCTGAAATCAAATAATCCATAACCTGAGAGCTGGGCAAAGTCAAGCACAAATCCAAATAATTTTTTTAGAACATCTAAATTTTAATTTAGCTTAGACTGCTTTGGAACAGGTAAACCAAAAAAAAAAAAAAACCACCTATGACTTAGATCTAGAAGAAAATGTATCTAGTCTACCTGTAGCTACAATGCCTATCCAAGACTAAAACATTCTTCCTAATGTTGTTCTCACCATCAGCTTAAAGCATAGTTTTGACAATGTTCAGCTTTCTGGCACTCTATTGAAAGCATACCCACATAAGAACTTCTTGAGAACCAGCTTCAGGTTTGGCAGGGAGACCACCTCGCATCAAAGGTATGCCTTTTGGTATGCCTATGGCCATATGCCTGAATTTTAGTCAAAAAGCAAGAAGCTGCAGGGATTTTTTTTTTTTTTTTAAATGTGTTTGGCAGCTAAATTCTCCTCATATTCCATGGGCATTGAGCATGCTTTAGTGCAGGGACAGACAGTGTGCAGAGGGGATGCTTAAATCTAAGATGCACGAGCCAATGCTGAACCAAACCACCGACTTGGTACCCAAACTAGCTTTGATAGAAAGGTGGGTTTATTTGTGCAGGCTCACCCCACGGCATGGCTACAGAACTTTCCATACCCCGGCTAAACACCTTCTCCATGGCACTTCTCCAGCATAGGGCAGATGCACCAGGCCGAGCATCTCAATCTGCGCTATCCCCCTCACTGCCACCTCCAGAATGATTGGTTCTGAAGTTGCTGCTGTGTGCCATTACAGTACCAAACACCAGAGAAAGCAGGTGATCTCTTAAGCTTGAGTTATTACTACTGCTCAAACACACTGACAGCAAAAGGAATGGAAAATAATCTTACCACGAGCACACAGAAGTTGCTGCAGACAGCAGGGGTGATCTATATACGGAGTTGAGTGAGAAGTATGCCGCAATAACTGAAAGAAAGGAAAAATACACTAGTGCCCCAAAAAGATGAACCTGGCCAACAGATATTAATCCACAAAACCTACAGTTGTCCCCAGGAGTTGATACACCTTTGGCTTTAAACAAAGCATGCACTGCTTGGATGGGAAAGGGGTACTTGTCCACAAAGAATTCCTACTCCGATGGTACAAATGGACGGTGCCTGCTGCCTGGGTCTAAAGATCCAAAGCCCCATGGCACAGTTCGAAGTGCACCATTGCCCCTTACGCTAGACTGCCGTAGTTTTTTAGGGTGTTTAAGGTAAAACTCAAGTTAATAATTCCTTTCAGCACAAGTCTGTAGAGTCAAGTATGAGAAAGCACCAGCATGATGATTGCTCACACAGTCTCGGCACACCATCCTTGCTCTTACACAGCACGATAGGGACGTTCCTTACATAAGCACCTTCCTTGGGGCGGTACTCGTTCAGTCAAGGAGTAATTATTTAACCACAATCCCATCTGCTTTGCATTCCCGTTAAAGAAAATCTTATGCAAAAAGGTAAGAGCCTGGCTGTGAGTCCTTGGCTGAAATACCCTCTTACTAGTGCTGTGCTGCTTGCCAGGTCATCGCTGTTTGTACTTCAGAAGTTTGCAGCAGACAGACCATGCCAAATCTGAAGAACTTTGTCATTAAAAGAAAAACTTTAAGCCTAACAGTAGGAAGTGCTCTCCATGCTTCACTAATCTTGTCAAATTATACTGTACAGACAATTACAATTAATAAAAGTATTCTTAGGGAGCTTAATGACAGCTTTGGAGCCATGGTTTGTCTGCTTCAGGTAGACTGGAATACGGAAAACAGCGGGGAAGCAAGTTCTCTTGCTGTACTTTAGCCCCTCACAAATGCAAAAAGGACTCCTAAGGGAAACTGCCCCACTCCAGACAGCAATTTAAATGGTACAGATCTACCCAGGAACATCAGCTTCTCCTTCTTGCCTACCCATGGGAAATACCTTTACTACCAGCACCTAAGCTTATAACCACAGAAAAGCACAATCCTGTTCTGCATTAGCTGCTTAAAGGCATTTGAGGTGTTTCTTATGAAAGGAGCGAACAGACAAAGCTCACCAGCTCCAAGGACATCTGAAAAAACACTCATGCTGTCACCACTCAACAAAGGTAGAGATGTGCAATAAAACAGCCCAATCCTTCACTGCATTTTGTACCTACTACTGTGTATAACTCCCATGACTTAAAGCAGCGGCTCCCAGACAGGACGCTGAATAGTCTAGGCAAGTATCTTCTAGCACATTTCTACTTTGACAAAACCAGTCATATCCAAAATTATTTTGGTGGACAATTGACATCAAGTAAATTATTTACTGACTTAGAATTCAAATTTCTTTTTAGGGATAAACGATCACAGAGGACCAGAGTAACTAAAAATCTAAATATGGGTACCTTCTTTTAGTATTTCTAAGGCACGATCAAATCCTCCTGGGGCTTGTCACAGACTGTCTATCCATCCAGCAAGGCTAAAGGCAATTCCCATGGTACTCCATCCAACCCCTGCTCTTTTCAGACATCTAAATGCATTCAGGTTTATCCACGAGAAAGCTTTTCTAATGAGAAAGTTCCATGTCTGAACCCAGCAATTAGATTACCAATAGTTTCAGACACAGACAAATTTGTAAAATCCACCTCTAGACTACTGATGCCCCAAGCAGGAATGGTGTGTTGCATCCACCATGGCAGAAGCATTCAGATCTTTGTTACAAAGAGAGCAGCCAACGTGCAAAGAGCCTGGAGGTAACACTTCCATCAGGTTTACTGAGATAGGCATCCTCTGATTGTCTCACAACAATTAAGAAAACCTTAAAAGTTGAATAATTATGAAGGAGAAGAGCAACTCTGGCCCACCTTTTACACTTCACAGGTTTCAACTAAACCAGAAAGAACAAGAGATTAAGCCTCTTGGAAGGTCTGGTAATTTTGTTACCTTATTTATATTATCATGATCAACTGCATTTCAATTTTAATTTTTTAATCCAGAGGAGAGTTACTTAATCCATTATAAAACTATAAATATAACTAAATTGTTTGAGGTTGACAGCCACACCAAGAGATAAATGAATTTGTGGCATCCTATACAAACAGTTCAGTGAAAACCCAGCATTACATATTAGCAACCTGATGGGCCTTTTAAAGACACAGTCAGATCTGAAAATTCAATCAGAAAACTTGCCAATTTGTTGTAGCTTTGAGTTTCCTAAGAAAACCACCCTGAAAGCAAATCTCACTAACACACACGTGCACTACTTCACTAAGTTCCCAGAGAACACGTAACAACAGCAGTCAAAGGGATGTGTCCTGCTGGAGCAGAAACAAGTTTACATGAACTATGTTTTGGGTACTGTCAGAAACCACCATGTGTAAACCCATCACTTTGACACCTCGTCTTGTCTTAGATTGCTGTCTCAAAACTTAAATCTGTTAAAACCTTCACAGCAAACCTAATCATACATTAAGGAAACAACCACTTCTTGTAACACAGTCTCAAGAGAAAAAGTAGAAAGACAGGAATTAACACCAGAAGTTACAGAAGAAAGGTGGTTTTGTTTGTTTAAGACTTACTTTGAAGATGTCATTGTGCATGCCAACTGTTGGCAGTCATCAACAAAAATAAATTCTTGCTGTTAACAGAAGTAACTGAAAAGACAGGCAACTTAAGATGTTACTACACTTTCTTCTGGATTTTAACCACCACACGTTGCAATAAAAATGGTGGCAGAAAGAAAACATGATTAACTGATGGCCAATCTAGAGAAACATGTCACTAGCTAATGGCTTCACCTACAAATCAAGTCGCTGCATGTTTCACTCATTTCTAGTACCCTCCTGAAGGAACTAAAAAAATCTGCTGCAGCTGAGAGGCTCCCCTTTTTGCATTGCCATTTCCCATCAACTTACTTCATCTCATGACAGATTTCTCCCTAGACTTCTACATCAAAGCTAGAATTGCATCCTCCCCATTTTTCTACTTGGTATTAAGACAATTTAAACAACACAGACGGATGAAAAATGCTCAGCTAGGCACACAATCTCTTCTTGCTAGTAGAACAGTAGCATTTCCTTTAGCCTTGACTATGCTGCTCACACCTACACAGAACACTGCAGCAAATGTAATTTTACAGACCTGTTCCTTTGACTAGATGCATCTCTATTTTATTCTTAAGCCACACGAGATAACATGAGACCCTTACCTATCACACATTCCTTCCAAACACTGCCTCAAAACCACTATTTCACCACGATGTCTACAAGGACTTTGGCATCAGTACTAAGACTATTATGTCGACCAGAATTGCCTAGGTGAAGACCGCTCCTCTCTGCCTCTGGGACCACCAAACACAGCAGAGTCCATGGTCTGTGACTGGCCTCCTGGGCTCTGTAATAAATATCTGTATTACTACATGGAAGGGATACTCCAAAAAAAGTGTATATTAAGTAAAAATAAGCTGCGGCTTTGGTTTTAGATGCCAAAGCAAACAAGATTAGTACTCCATAAAGAAAATAGAAGTTATTTACCACTTTGGAGTTCTACCAAGTATTTGATAACAACCAAGCTAAAGCCGAGGATTTTAGTATATTTTCATTACAACTTGTTTTTGAGTAATTGGGTCTCAAGACAGCACTGTTTTTTGCAGAAAAAAGATGCAATCTCCAATACCTTTTCTCTACTTCTGGAGTAACACTTCTTAATCATTCCATTTCACAACAGTGACCTTAACAAAAAAAATGAAGAAACAAGTATTTTGATAACAAGTTCCCTGTGCTTAGTGTTTCATAACAATTTTATGCTTGCAGAGATGCCGTGTCATTCTGAACGGAATGTATTTCAAAATGGAAACCTACCAGGAAGGAATTTAGAGAATCATGCTCCCCAAATGAAGGGAAGACAGCTGATACAGAAGCAGAGAGCGCACTATACTATCGGTCCAGCCTTCCTTACTCCTTTAGTTGGTAAAATGGCACTGGCATTATACTTGAAGTCAACTGAAGCACTCTGTATATGAGGAACCATAAGTTGCCTTGAAGATTGATGAGGAAGAGTCTTTTCCTAGGGGAAAATAAAAACAAACAAACCCACAAAAGAGTCTGTATGTGGCTGTCAGGAGGAGGGGAGGAACAACAGGAAGGAGGAAGAAATCACTACGAATCTGGCGTCTTTAATTCAGGAAAACATCAGAGCTCTTGCAATTCCCACAAACTAAACAAGGAATCGCACAGTTACTGTGGAAAAGGGGGAACAGTCAAGACAATTCTGTTTAGAGAAGGAAGTAAGGGGAATACCATGCCAAACGCAAGAGGAATTTAATTTGATGAAGGAGAATCTACATTTCAATTTAGCCTTTGAACCACGGCAGGACATGCCAAGGGACATTTTTCGTTCCATGTTTGTTCTTTACCTGGAAATAAGAAACTAAGTTTTTCCCCTGCTCCTTACTAAAGAGATCTTAGTACTATGTCGGAAAGCCAGTTTACTGTTTGCATTAGCTCACCGCTAAATGACAGTGGCCATAATACAACCAAGTTCACCACACTCATGGAAGGAATCCTACCAAAACTAGTACCACACCATTACATTTCAGAAATGGTGATTAAGACACCACCAGGTCCAAAAGATCCTCAATTCGAGGAGAGAGAGGAAATTAAAAGCTGCATGTTTAGCTCCCAGCTGAGTCTGAAAGTTGCGGAAGGTATACATACCACTTCACAAGGAAAGGGAACAGGAAGCCAGGGAAGAAAAGAGCCATTATGTTTAAATGGTAACATTTTCATGAGGTTACACAGGCCAAATGAGCATATCCCAGAAAAATGTGAATCCAAGCCTGGGTAAAGAAACAGAAAGCAGAATAAGTGACACCAGATTAAAAAAAAAAAAAAAAAAAAAAAAAAAAAAAGAAAAGCTTTAGGAAAGCAAAGAGTATCAGATCAGAAAAACGTATCAAACTAATTTAAAAAATCATAAGAGCTGGTGCACAAAAACAGAACGATGCAATTAAATTTGATACTAGCGACTAGATAATAATAGCTGACAGAGCAAAAATAGATTTCTTTGCAAGAGCCTCTCCCACACAGGATGCTGGCAAAAGATAAGTTCGAGATAGACTAAGATGATCTACTGTCAGGATCGACATGTCAAAAGAAGAGAAAAAAAAATTTGATTAACTAACAGTAAGTCACCATGTCCTCAAGATTTAGGAGGGAATTAAAGAATGTAAGGACTGAGCAGATAACAGAAATATGTAATACTCATTAAAGCGAGCTATTCCAGCATAGGTACGAAGTGATTGTAAAACATGCTATAGGTAACAGGAAAAAGAAAAAGAAAGGGAAGAAAAAAAAAAAAAAAATCAGTGAACTTCAGTACTAGAAAAACTGATTTAAAAGTAGCCACACAGAACCTTTGGCAGACCTGATGAAAGGCATAAAGGAGCATAAGGTAAGAAATGAGGGAGGACACAGAACCTGCCTTCTCCATCTGACCCAAACCCACCATTAAGTTTGCCTATGTGTCTTTGAGCATGTCAACTCAATTGTTTAAAGGAACTTTATGTAGACACACTAGAAAGTCCATTTTGTAGTCCAAAGAATCTAAATTCAAGATAAACATAATATTTACAACCATATGCACACAGCCATCCCCTACCACTGAGGAGATGGAAAAAAAAACTGAGAGGAATAGTAGAGAAATAAAAAAAGACAAATTGATGTGTCTGTTGATAGAAACAATATTGGACTAAGTTATTGGACATTAACCACTTTTTAGGTTAATTCTTTAGCCTTGCACCTGGCTGAATGGCAGAGCTGTGTCAACAGACAGGCTACTTCAGTTAACTTGTTTGTACAAACCCACAGGCAAATTTGATGCAAGTCAGCAAAACGCAGTCTGAGTGGTCTGGAAAAAAAAAGGTCTCTTCCCTGAATGACAAAAGCCCTCTGTTGCCAAAATGCCACCAAGAACACTAGTATCGACATGTTGGGACAGCAGTTTCATCAGTAGGATGGCTCTGGATTCCGGTCTGCCCTATGCATGATCTGCAACACCATCTCTTCCAGTGTGGATGCCATTGCCTTACAGCAATGCAAGCAGCCATACAGCGACAGGAGCTCTGCAGAGCTCCAGTTGAACCAGCAGAACCTTGTTACTCTAGGCAGGACCCCAGGAAGATGATCCTGGTATCAGCATACTATTACTCAAAGTAAATACAAAGAATGCTCAAAACACCCAAATGATTTTGAGATTGAAAGTATACAAAAAATACAATGTTGTGATTAAAAAGACATCAGAACTCCCACCCTGGAAGAGAAATGGGAGTACTAAATCAAGTTCTAGCTTTAATCAACACCTCCCCCAGAGCAGTGGGCAGAGATGACAAAAGCAATTAACAAATGAGGAAAATGAGAGTTCCATATGACAACCCTAAAGACACTGGTACCATTTAAATTAATATGAGATGAAAAAGGGGGGAAAAAAAAAAACCAGACAGAGTAAAAAGTTAATAGGCATTACTAGCCATCCATTCTCAAAGCAGAAAAGAGACTTTTCATTTTAGCAATTAAGTATGATATCAAGGAAATGCTTTCAAGTTTTCAGGAAAAAGGGATTAGGCTTTCATTTCAATTTCCTTTGAAAGACCAAGTAATGATCAGAAATCACAAGCATATTCAAACAAATACATCATAACCTAATGAATGTGCAAAATTTATCTGCCTACTTCAGATAGCTATAACCACTAAAACTACATACTAAGTGTTCCGTGACAACCACGTATCCAGATCCTCTCCATTCATTATATCTAGACATAGCCTAAGAAGGCTTATCTGCAAGGCTGTTTTGCTTCACTAGCTAATTAATTGCTTTTCTTATCATATAAAACATTGAGAAATCACTTTGAATGAAAGCTTTATAAGATATAAGCTGCTCTGGACAGAGCGTGCGTGTATATATACATCCATGTGTGTGTTCATGTATAGATAGATACATAGTTTGTATGTGGGTGTATGTATATAAAAACACACACATATATGTACACACACATATATGTATGTCCTGCCACTGTTTTAAAGGAAAAGCATCCTGACAGAACTCAAGTTCTAAACTTGTCAAGTGGCAGACAAGCAAGAGCTTGCAATGGAGCACAAAGCTGTCGGAGCTCTTGGAAGCGAAGCCAAGTCAAGCCAACTTCAGTGCACAGCAGCAAACAGCTATCAGGTTTTTAGCTTGAATCGACGGTTCCAGTCTTAGATTCCAGTGGGCAAATCCATGTAGTGAATACACTTCTTGCTGCCTCCGTGGAAAGACAAGCTTGAAAAGGAATTCCTCTGAGTTTCAACAATTCCCTCCAGACTGCCATGGGCTGCAACAGGCTTACCTGCAGCGCAGGACACAGGTCACTCCTGTGGATACCCTCATGACTTGGCTTGTGGGCCAAGCACACAGGAAGCCCCCAAACAAGGGCAAAAGACAGATCTCTGCAACACAAGGAAATTATTTTGCTGGAGCACGCCTGGCTAGTAAACTGCTAAGCCCACTCCTATGCCCTCAACAGGCAGACATGTCAACAGGAGGCAGAGCCCATCACACCTTTGGCTGCTCCAAGAACTGCTGTTTGAGAGGATCACACACACCCAGCTGAAAGTTCAGACTGAGAGGAGACACTCCATGGCAGCTTAAAACAAGCTAAGTCAGGGCTACCAGAGAGCAACCATGTCCCTATGCCAGCTCACATGTTAATTCAGTGAGCTGACTCAAAGAGCTAGATTGGTCACAAACTAAGCGTACAAGCAAGTAGAATAAACAAACACATAAATAAACCACATCCAAGCAATTTTCAGCCATTTCTGGTTCCCAGCTCTGGCTCACTGTGGGATCCTGAAAGCCATTAAAAGAGTGAGTTTGCAATGATGGTGGCTGGGAAGACAAGAAACAAATCACAGTAACTGTGAGCGTTTGCTGTTACCTGCCGTAGAAATGCGTGCTACGTTGCACTAACTTCAGAGCACTCCATCAGTTCCAGTGGATGCACGCTAGTGTCCTCCCATTTCACTTTTACTGCTACTCAACCTATTTCTTTTGGTCAACACGGGTAATAGCAAGTTGGGCAGAACGCAGAATAAAGGAGAGGACGGTCTACAGACTATGTTACTTCTAAGGCTTGTCCATATGTCCAAAAGGCAGGTAATTTAAGGTCTGGCATGGAGCGAACGACCACCTAGAGCCTACAGAGCAAACAGTATGATGGATTTCTGGTCTGCTTCAAGCAAAACACTAACAGGTTACCTCAAACAGCAGAATATGCTACTTTTGAGTTCATTCTCTGACTTGGCCTCAAGTGAAGTATGAGCACTCATAAAAACTACTCTCAGCAGCACACTCGGGACAACAGCTAGAGGCAGAGGGGCTGTGTCAAGCAGCTGGACTCCGTAACCTTTTCTACTAGCACAGCTGGAAAAAGACACTTTGTCAATACCTTTAGACTACTGTTCTTCTGCTTTCTGTATTTAGGTTAAAGCTCCTTGTGGCACTGACTAGTTGTGTTTACAAAGCATTCACTCCAGTGGCAGCCCATAACATAACCCAAAGATGCTAGAAGACAAACAGCAGGGGTCTGGGGAAGCTGGTACATTTGTACCTGCAGCTTTGTTAGAGGATATCAGCTTCTTGAACTGGACACGTTGTAGAAGCAAACACAAAATTTGCCAAGTTTTTTGTTTTGTTTTTTTGTTTGTTTGTTTAAAGATAAAAGCTCCCCTTCCATCTAGGATAGCTACATACCTACCCAGTTCAAAAATAGCCAACAATAAATTGCTAATAGCATGAAGAAAAATAGCAACTCACAACAGAAGTGTTTAGACAGATCATTTTCCCCACTCTTTCCTACCCTCTCAGTTGCATTGAAAGACACGTCTTTACACGGACTCAGGAGCATGCTACTTGAAGCCTAAATCTCTGAACCTTACAAATTTCCAACATGAAGATATGGTCTATAGTGCAATGTTTTGAAATCAACTCATTCTTAAATATTTACAAATGCCTAGAGATAAAGACCAAATACACAAACCCACGCAATATTATTCTCCCAACAGCCACCACATTTTCTAATCCACATTTCTAGTTTTTAATATGTATTTTCAGTTACATGAATTGTAAACTAAAATACAGACTCAGAAAGACAAACCACACAACTCATTGGTGTTTAGCAATCTTCAGAAAATATTTTCTAGATGCACAAATAGTATTTACTACTGTGAACCCACTGGAAGCTACACTTTTCCCTGTACTTCCTATAACTTGTCATTAGACTTCATTTAGACAGCCTGTCAAATGCCTTTTCCTCATACACACAGAAAATAACTATTTTGTTATCTACTACTACAAGCTTAGTATTACCAGCCAAAGTGGAGCAATCCTATCCTGTTGTCACATTAGAACTACATTTGTTGTGATTTACAAGGCTCATTTTCATGTGTAACTAATGCAAAACTTTTTTCTTCCTTTTTAAAAATATTTTTCATCTCTGTTGACTCTACTTTCTTCTTTTTTTCCCTTTATTAGCCCATATGGTGTATTTTTCTAACATCTGATCAATACCTCTTCTTTTCCATTATTCCCTATTTCTTCTTTCTCTCTAGTTCGGTTACTTATGCATGTCTCCCTTTTCAAGTATTTTCACGATGACAAAAGTTGACCCTAATACCACACAGCTTTTGAAACTGGGAATACCATTTGAAACTTCAGCTCCAGAAGGTGATAAGCCTGAATATTTTTCCACTATAGTGCAATTTAACCACATTTTGAGTAAAAGCCGAAGGGTCACAGCTCTGTCCACAAACATCAGAAGATAGTACTGCATTTCAAGTTAGCCATTTAAACATAAATCAGAACTAATTCTACAGAATTCTGAATTCAAGAAAGCCTATTTTACTCCTGGTGGAGAAGCTGAAAGATGTGGTTATATGTTGGTGGTTTAATTACTTTACCTTCATCATGTCCCAAAGCAGCTGATACACTCGAAGCCCATCCCACTCCACCTGTGCAAAAAAAGTAATGCTAGTTTCTACCAATAGGTAGACTTCTCCAGCTGTGCTTTGATACATAACAATTGACAAATGAAAGGGAGAGACCTTTCAAGGAGGAAGTTACACTCGTAGATTCTCACTTTGCCAACATAAACGGAAAAAACAGGTAAATAAGTGATAAATAGCTAAGTAAGAATAATGCTTGACTGTACTGAAAAGCAGTATCACCAGCTGGGCCAAATATTAAGGACTCCTTAGAAACGCCTTACTTTGTTGGATATAACAAGAAGGTATTTGTAAGAGTACTTTATCATTTAGTTAAGCAAAGATATATAAAAATGTGGTACTACCAGATATCTACTCCAGTATCAGGCAGATTCCAGGTCAGGGAAAGCATAACATTAAAGTGATTTTTTTTTTTTTTTTTCTTTAGGACCTCTAACACCTATCATATGCTTAAAGTTTTGTTTTCTTTTTTTTTAAACCAAAATTGAACTGGAGACCACACGTGTCAATACTGAGGTATAACTATTTGCTGAGCATGTACACACAAAAAAAATTAAATGTTCAACATCCCTCCCAAGTTAATCCATAACATAAATTCTTGACTTTGAAATATTCAAAGACTTAAATCATCAACACTGTCTTGAATTTTTTTATTATTATTATTCATCAAGCCATGAAAGCCATTTTTCTGCCAAAGTAGACAGCCTCTTCAAGGAAAAGGGGGAAGAAAAAAAAAAAAAAAGAAAAAAAAGAGGAAAAACCACCATCGAAGGACTTGGCTGCCTTTAAAAATTCCTAAAACAAACACTGCGTCTCTCTAAGCTAGCATTTGCTAACAGTGTCACTGTACTCAGCTTTTTTTGTGTGCCTGCCACTAAGCAGCACGTAAGAACAGATAGTCCCGAAGCTTCCTGAAAGGACAAGACCTGAACCTTTAACCTGAATCAGTCCCCCTTTCCCACCCACCCAGCTCCCCTATTGCATTACCTCCTTATTGTCGACTGAAACAGTAGACAAAGTCAGCGACTGAAAAGCACATTCTTCCTATTTTAATGCAAAATCTTGAAAATCCTCACCACAGCTCAATTAGAAAGATTAGAAGACCATTGGTTGAACCCTCTCAAAATCCTGTAACTAAAAGAAAAAGATTTAGTCTTAAACAGCAGCTGTATTTTCACTTAGCTATGCAGACGTTTCATAGCCACTTTGCCATACTGGCTTATGTCTGGGCGTTTGAATAAAAATAGCTAATGTGCTTGCTTGTTACTCCATTAAATAAAGTGCACAAAGGAATTGCCAGTACTGTTTTTGCCCATGAAAGGCAATGGTCATTAATAGCTTGTATTTGCAGAAGGCTGTCAGAGGAACAGCATGCCTGAGCTTCCTCCACAGTTTTCTATAGGTTTAACCATACATGAGGCAGCAGGGGAAAAGACAGTACACATTTCCTCGTTCCAGAACAGGTCACACCTGCAGGAGAGTTGGCAAGTCATGCAAAGCTCAGCTGGAGGAAAAGATTCGAGTCCTGTAAATCTGAGGGGGCAGAAAGATGTGGGTCTCTTCATGGAATGAGTATCTTGGGAAGATGTGTAATCACAGTATTAGTTAGTATTTCGACACTTTCTTTTGCTGTCCTGACTAGTATGTTGGAGATTTGCACTTGTATTACTATTCTTTTTCGTCCATTTTATGCTTGAAGGAGTTAACTTTCTTTCAGTGATATTTTGAGAGGAAGTAGGCTACAAATGGGCTACTCATACAACCATGTCTGGGCTGGATAAACAGATTTTTTTCAGGCATCTTCAAATAGGTCCATCTGGAAATCACAGCAGACAGGCGAAGTGAGCCACACTGAGGAAACAAGCTTTGTCAACTGGTTGGTATCCAAACATGGATCACCTAACAAGCAGAACGGAGGACTGAGAAGCCGACAGCACACTCACAACGTGTCAACCATGAGAAGTCAGGGATTTTCACCAGCTGGACAAGAGCGCTCCAGGAAAAATATATTGTCATATATATTCAGATGAAAAGTTACATGCAAGAAAAACCAAACCAAACCAAAAAAGGGAGATAGTGAGAAGCAGACAAGGTAGCAGAGGAAAGTACAAGACCAAGCAGCTTTATGAGTTTGTCTAGATATACCCTAAATAAGTCTCCTACTAGTTAGGAGAGCATGAAGTTTACCAGATCTCGTAAGGAAGGTGCCTGTTTGCCATCAGCTGCTGTGTCTTCCCAAGATACAGGGCCATGAACCAGTCCTGTTGACCAGACCAGTCATTGCTGATTACCTCCCTTCAGTAAGGCCTCAGAGCACTCGCTGTGTAAAGCTTGAGAGCTTTTAGGAAATGGAAATGACATGGGAGTAGCCTGGGAGAAAGGGGAAGAAGGTACTGGGTCCTGTTGCTACGAGAAGAGACTTGACATCAATGCAGAACACCAAAAAGACCACGGGAAGAGAGATTTTCACAGCCTGTCCTCAAATTGGAGCGCACGGGCCTTGCATCCAGGGTCTTGAGACAGGCAGAAACAGCCCTACTAAAGTGGTGACACCATTTGCCTTCTGCTAATCTGGATTCAATCTAGTGCATACTTTCAGACTTACTTGGACCTAACAACATGCCAGCCCAATGCACTAAGATTACTGCTCTACTTTTTCACTGGAATATTCTTTGTCCTTGCTTAGAAACTGGCAAAGCTTTATAAATCTTTGTTGAAACCAAGATGAAGTTTATTCTGTTTGCTCCCCAAGTGTTCCTAGTAAGAGGCCTCTACCTAAATCCTGTTACTTTAGAAAGGCACTTTGAGTATGATGGGGTTAGAAGAGAGACACGTAACACACGGTTTCTTCCCCCTCCAGCTCTCTTCCCTCCCAGTTTTCCAGAGTTCAAACAGAGTCCCATGAAACTGTCAGGGACAGCAGAGCTGGAAAGCAAGAGAGAACACTGAGTCCCAAGCATAATTTTTAAAGAAAGAAGGCATGAAATCCCAAGACCTTAAGCAGGTTCCCACCTGTAAGAAAATACTTGTGGGAACTGAACAGATCGTAGGTGCTATACTTATTCCAGATAGCATTAATACAATGAGTGAAAAGTAATCTCATGCCTGTTCTTTAGGCAAATGTTCTTGGTGCTTACAACCCACCTTGAAATTAAGGCTTGTTTCAGTAGTGGGATGGTATGCTGAGAGAAGCCCTCTGAAGTGTAGTTCAGACTCTTCGCATGTATTTGGAAGATGGTGTTTAGAAGATAGATGGCTTCCATGCTTAAGGGACTGTATAAATTTAGTGAAATACGCACTACCAAGAAAGTCACTCCCCTGCAAGCACCATCTTGCAAGTGGAAACCCGAGTCCTGACATGGAATTTGAGTCTTTAAAGTCTGGGGTGAACGATTCTTACACCTAGCAATCAAGAAGCAAAAACGACACTCAGGCTATTAGAAGTGTGATGTTTATATCCCTAATATTATGAATTATTCAGCCTTTAAACATGCTTTACTAGGGATTCAGGAGGAGCAAAACACAGTACCGAATCAATTTTATTTGTAATAGTGCGGGGGGAGGAAGACTTGCTTTCCTATTTTGAGAGCAACATCTATGCTACACACGCAGAGCCAAAGCCTTCTAATCCAGCAGGCTGAATACATACTAGTTATTCAAACTCAAGAACGTGTGCATAAAAGGAATTTCATACAATTAGTCTCTGTTGTCCTCCTCGTTTTATGCTCTCTGTAAAGTTCTCATTCCAGTGTTGCTACATTACACACTCAGACCCATCTTTTTGCCTCCCACAATGCCTTCAGTAACACAAAAAACATTAGACAAGCAGGCAAGGATGTCTAAAAAGAGAGTATTTGTACAAGCCACTGATCTATCATTTAGTCAACAAACATGCTCAATTCATAGATTAGTATAGTAAAGCAAAATCAAGTGAAGCACAATGAAAACAGGTAACACTGTTTTAGTCTCAGTATTAGAAACCGTGTGTCAATAGTTTTCTGCCAAACTAAAGTAATGGAACACAGTTATGATTTTATGAAGAAAAATTTTCATACTATTTTAGCAGACTATCACTCTGGATAGCATGTAAAAAGATCTTACGGAAGAAAAAAATTACATTTATTTTCAACTAATGAAAGCCTCTGCCTATCTCCACTTGTGTATCTTAATTTGCTAAACCACTGACAGAAGTTTATAACTTAAGCTTGAATCCAAATGAGAACGCAAATTTACCTGAGGAGGTCCGTGCAAGGAACTGATCCTAGTTTCTGAGAAACAGGATGAAAACTTGTACTACACAGGGCAAAACTAGTTCCGAGAACACACTAAAGAGAAGCTGTATAAGTTACTGGCAACGTATGGCTCATATCATGACCAAGAAAGGGCAGAGATAACTCAAAGGATTCCCCTTTGAGAGGAAGGACTCAAGGTCCTTCCAAAGGACCTTCTCAAAGGTCCTTCTCAAAGGACCTCGTTTCAGCAGTTCCTTTCATATACTCACGCAACACAAACATTACAGCTTTGGACAGTGCAAGCGCAGAAAAGCGGCAGCACGGGACCTCGGGAAGGTCCGTGGCAGAAGAGATCATTTTGCAGCCCCACAGCCTCACAGGAAACCTCCCGTCACTGAGGCAACACTCTTTCCCCTCTTTCCTAGCCTGCCCAATTATTAATTTGGGGTTTTTTTCTTCAGCTGCCGGAGCATTTTGTAGGGACACAACATGGAAAGCTGCCAGCCTTCCCAGAGCCAACTCCGAGTAGGTCAGTCTTGGCTCAGCAGCAGACCACATAGCGCAGCAAAAGGAAACACAAGGCCTTGAACTCACTCCCATCTTCCCTCTCGTCCTCCATACACACGCCCTAGACACAGATTTTCTTTGATCGCTGAGGAATAGTAATTCACTGGTGGCCAACATCATCTCCACTGGAGATCACGATAGCTGCCAACAGGCCCTATCCATAAGCAAACTGAGAACTGCTCAGATTAAAACTATGCAAATCCAGAAGTTAATATGCCAAACTTTACCATTAACGTGTATTTTTGGTTTCCTTTAGGTGTTATGGGAAGTTACAGAGTAACTATAATGGAGATTTCTTATTTGGAGCTACCAAGCTAATACCAATCTAAAGATCAGGTCCGGCGAAGGAGAGAAGTGGCGATACGAACTTCCCTGTTCCCATGGCCGTCATCGGACGGCAGCAACACTGTAGTAGCACGGGGCATCTCAGCCTCTAGCCTTGCTCCAGAGCCAGTTTCACCTCAGTTAGCTTTGGTATCAAGGTGGTGATACTATTATGCTAGTGATAAAGAAAACCCTGAGGATAGGGTCCCCCAAGTAACAACTAGGAAGTAGCCTGAAGTTACAGTGTTCACTTCACCTTCACGCAAATGACTCCAGGTCTTCAGTTAATTGCTGGCTTTAGTCCAGGCTGACATCCTGATACACGTCACCAGGCCACCCATCACCTATAGCTTTTGATTCATGCAGAAAGTAGAGGCCACATATGCAATCAACAGCCCTAAAGAATGACATATTACTCTTTGTTTATGAAGGGGGACACCAAATAAATCAGAGAAATATTATGGATACTGATATGATATGTAGTTACTGATATTTAAAATATTCTACAGAAACCCTCCATGCCACTATACTAAATCTGGAAGCAATCCCTAAGGAATTGTAGGGAAAGCAAACATACCATTCAACGCATCAGGGACACGGCTACTTCCCTATTACCCAGAAAAACAGCTTCTTGATAATTCTTCTTAAACAATCATGGACATACCATTACACAACCACACACAAAATACTACAAGACTGCAAGACATATTTAGTCATTTGATCAAATCACTGATCAGCATAACAACAAATCTGCAGAGACAGATTCGCAGGCCAAACCCACGTTTCTTCCTAGGGGTGAAGCAAAAGTGAAAAAGAAAAAGGAAGGGATGTGCCAATCCTTCCACACCTCATCCTTTGACAGTAACTACTCTACGCCATCTGGCTATTAAGGATTGTCAGCACTTGAAGAATATCCGTGATGCTTTCCTGACTGCTCTTACAGGAATGAAAAAAAAAAAAAAAGAAAAAGAAAAGCCCTAGAAAATTCAACAGACATACTATAAAGTGAAAGCTATCACCCTGCCTCCTTTTTCTTGAGGGAAAAAATGCTTCAACTGTGCTTACTGTATTTCTTAGAAAATTTGTATTTTGAAAACAGTGAATAATAGGTCTGGGCATTAAGGCGTCGAACTTTGAAAAGACAGGTGACTGAGCAAGGCCCTCACCCTGCACACAGCTCTTACTGCACAATGCATTGGAGCAGAGCTCACTTGAAGACCAACTCAAGTAACAGAAACCAACAGCTAATTTGCCCATTTGGCATTTCTTATGGAGGTCTAGAAGACAGCTTGAGTTTGCCCTCCAAGGGCTTCTTAAGGCCTACATGAATCACTTATCTTAAAGGCAGAAAAGCGGCTGACCTGTCCCACCATCCAGTCTCTAGTAACTCCGCACGACTGCACTCACCCTGTCTCCAGCTGCTGGCTGTGAATACAGAGGCACAGGACTCCCAGGGCAGAGCCATTTTGCCCAGGAAGGTGCACAGGCACATGGCAGATAGAACCACAACTCCTCCCACGGGCTGAGGGCTGGCGCGGACCCCAGAGGAGCTGGGGCTGGCTTGGGAGGCAGAGCTCCTAGCAAAATCCATTTAACACATTCCTGCACAGCTTCTGCCGATACCGTTCCTATGGACAGTTGAAGCTATTCTAGCTAAAAGCAAACATCCTTGCCAGGCTAGTTGCCTTCGCTGAAAGAAGAACATGCATTTTACAGAAACAAAGATAAATTGAGCTCACTTTCTTCTACAGAAGTTTTTCTGGTGTGATTTTGTTCCATTATATCTGCTTAGGTAGCTAACAAAACTAGAGCTACTGGAGCAGGAATGTATTTATGTATCTTTATACAACACATTGCATTTTTAAATGCTTGGTTGGGCTTTCTGGACCTTTGCACTTGTATTAAACCATACAGCATTTTGCAGCTACCACCTTTAATTAGCACAGGAACTGGCAGCTTCTCTGCTGCTTTTATTTATTTGTTCATTTAAAAAGAGAGTTTGAAATTCTGTATTAAGATATACTGAAGCACTATTGTATTAAACATGCTTAATGACCAGAATTTATTACACCTCAGACATTTTTTTATAGATTCCTTCCTAAAAGTATTAATAAGCATACTCCGTAAATGCAGGATTTACTTTTGAATATCACTATTCTTTGTGTCTTTTGTCATTAAAAATTAAAGCTAAAAATACGTGTACACCCCCCATTGCATACTTGCTCCACATTCAAATAGAAGCCCCCAGACAACCAACATAAACAACTGTGATGAATGCTTCAATCTCCAAGGGGCAGTGGGATGAACACCATAAAAAGAAATTAAGACTTACTATTTTTCTACCTCCCCTCAAAACACAAGAGTCTAAACCAACTCCTGTTTGGTCAGTTGTGACTTCGTAAACTCTGTATCTACCAAACCACATGCTGCCAGGAATAGCATAAATCTCAAAGCAAGGATTACAAAATCATTTGGGGGTTTTGGTTGGGTTTCTTTCTTTTAAGAACCCCAAGACACATCCTTACAAGGAGAAGCAGTTCAATCTGCTTTTAGCTTTCAAAACTAGCACAGATCTATTTATTCTGCCAGGTATACACCGAATGTTTGACCAAAAAAAAAAGTTAGTCATAGGACAGACAATACAGCTCGCTATGACTACACCTTTCACCTGAAGGAAAACCGAGAGATTGATTTTCTATTTCAACTGGCTGAAACGACAATAAAAGAAAGTAAATTCTCCCGGCTTTTCTTTCCTAAAAACCCAACTTCCCATCTGACATCTAACCAAATGTTTTTTGGCCGCTGAAAAACCCTACCATTGGTCAGGCTTTGCAACAGGCACATCCCACACACCTTGCTGGGCACGCACTGCTGTGTGCTCACGCCTCATCCCCGCCGCTTCTGCGGGGGGGGGGGGATGAAGTCAGGAGAGGGTATCTGTCAGGCCGGGTCCTGGCGCCAGCCACGGAGTTGCCAGTTTACGCGAGCGCAATACCAGGTTAACAATTTGCAATTTGCTTCGCTCCTGGACTCCACGGCAGCCCTCCATTTTGTCAACTGCCTCAATTTAAACGTTTTCCAAGCTGAAGGCAGAACTTCAACATTTCTTCGGGAGCCCTTCGGGGCTTTAAAGCATCCTCGACCATTTTAAGCAGGGGAGAGCCTATTCGGAGCCAGCACTGTTTACTAAGTTTAGAAACGCCGACGCGCACGCCAAAGCTTACCAGCGACCTCCCCAAACATCCCCTGCAGACGGTTTCGGGGCGCGCTGAAGAAGTCAGCGGTCTCTCGTTCATCCCTTCCAGCGGCGAGCTGCCGCCCCTTCCCCGCACAAAAGGCGACCGGCTTTCCCCCCGCTCTCCCCTGCCTTTACGAGGAGAGGCAGGTGGATATCGGGAGGTGAGGAAGGAAGGGACGAGGAGGAGGCAGGAGCCGCCGCGGGCAGCAGGGTGCCGGCCGCCCCGCGCTCCCCCTACCTGCTGCGGGGCGGCCTGCCCGTGCCGGTGCCGGTACCGGTACCGTACCGCCCTCCCTCTCACCCCCGTTCCCCACCGGTGCCGGTACCGTACCCCTCTCCCTCTCGCCCCCGCTCCTTACCACCTGCAGAGGCGGCCGGAGCCTGCCCGGGCCGGGGCAGCGACCTGTCCGCTGCGGGCGCTCTCCTCCGGAGGTGAGGGGGCGGCGGGGAAGGGCATGCGGGAGGAGGGAGGGCAGGAGGGAGGGCTCCCGCCGCCCGCCTCTCCCTCACCTCCCTCCTCCTCCTCCCCGCCCAGCCCTGCCCGGCCCCGCCGCGCCCCCCCCCCGCGCGCCCCTCGCCCCCCTCCCGGGCTGGCTTCCACGGGGCGGCCCCGGGCGAGGGGTCCCTGCGCTCCTCCCGGCACTTACTGTTTCACCCCCCCGTCTGTCTGTCTGTCTGTCTCTCCCCTCGGCAGGGATAAAAGTTGTTGCCACCAGCCTCGCCGCTGCCGCCTGAAACAACTTTGTCTCCTTCCAGCTGCTGGGAAAGCTCCTCTCTTTCCTTCTTCTTCAATAAGAAAAAAAAACAAAACAGAAATTAAAAAAAAAAACAACAACAAACCAAAAACTCTATTCGGCTCTTTTTTAAGAGCGGGAAGCGTGAAGGTGGGAGGGGAGAGGAGAAAAAGGAAACATTTGGAGCTTCTTTTTTCCCTCTCCTTCTTCTCCCCCCTCCCCCCCCAAGATGGCCTGAGAAAATTAAAAGGGGACAGTGATGGGGGGAGGGGGGACACACTGAAAAGCTCGGGGGGGGGAGGAAGTTTTGGGTTGGGGTTGGGTTTTTTTGTGTTGCTTTTTTTTTTTTTTAAAAGCCTTCGGTTCCCAGAAGGACCCAAACGATTACAAACAAACGGGCAGAGCAGGCAGGCACAAGGAGGGGAGCGGGCGAGAGAAAAGAGTTTTGCTGGTCAGTAAACTTCAAGCTGCTGGGATGAGGTCATTGGTGTAAAAATAAAGCGATGGCGTCATTTGAAACCAATCCCAGTGAATGAACTCAGCCGGGGGGTGAAGGTGGGGGGAGAGGGAGACGGAGAAAGAGGAGGAGCGGGGAGAGAGGATCCCTGCGGGGAGACGGCGGCAGCCGCCGCGCAGCCCCGGCAGCGGGAGGCGGTGGCAGAGGGGGGCTCACGCCGCACCATACTGTCACCGGGGGGGACACGCGTCCGCGGCTCCCGGCCTCCCGCTGGAGCCGCCCCGCCGGCCCCTGGGAGGAGCCGGAGCCGCGGAGCGATTCAAGCGAGCCGCTGCCGCGGCCCTTCCCCGCCCCTCGCCGGCTGGGGAGGCAGGCTCCGCCCGCCCTGCCCTCGCTCTCCGGCCCCGGCGCTGGCCCTCGCCTCGCCCGTCCCCTCTCCACAGGCGCCGTCCCGCCTCAGCGGCCCCCTCCGTCCGCGGTGTCGGGTCCCCACACCGAGGCCCGAGGCGGGCCCGTCGCCGTGGGCCTGTCCGGGCATGTGGCGCAGCACGACGCCGTGGCAAGCCCTGTCCCTCAGCGGCCTCCCCTCGCCGCTCCCGCAGCCCGCGGTCGAGCCGCTTTGTGCTCGGTGCCACCAGCTACGGGGCCTTCAGTACCACAGCGAGCACTCGAGCTGGCTCCATAAATACTGGCCTTGTCTTTTAAAAAGTAACGCTGTGGGGTATGATGCAGAACCATCAAAGGGATAAGGCGTCAGATCCTCCTGTGGTAGTGTTCATGTGGGCAGAGCGCCCTGTTGGCTACATGGCACATTGAGGGCCTTCGCCCTTTAAATAACCTTGTTAAATACATTTTAAAAAAACCCTAAACCAATAACTTGAGGAAAGTGAACGTCAAGTCTAAACAGATACACAGAAATACAATTATTTTTGTCTAATACGTATCTCTTCCGGCTAGTACCAACGTTAAGTAGCGAGGTACATCCTTCAGGGGTTTGATGGGTCCTGCTGTCTTTCGCATCTCTCTCCAGGTACACCAGAACGTTCTGCAGCCCTCTTTCTCCCTCAGAGGCATTGCCCTCAGAGGCATCGTCACTAAGGAGAGCCTGCCAGTGCTGCTGGGTACGCACGACGTCTTACACGGCAGAATTCAAACTCCGGTCAGTCACCTCTGCTGGCTTTCGAATCTCTGTGCCACAAACCCTCGGAAGACGGCGTGAGAAAGAGGATTAACCGCATGGGTCCTTACGCTCTTGGTGGCTGTCTCTTCAAAAGAAGTGCCTTGGGAAAGCACACGGCTATCGGCCACAGTAAAACGGTTTGTGTGGTTGGTGTTTCAGGAAGCAGGCAACTCCGAACAAGTTATACGGTGGTGGGCTCTGTCCTTGCAAAATTGACCAAGAACCACCTTGACAAAGGGCCTGGTGTTAAGGAGTTGCGAGCTGTCTCTCATGAGGAAGCCTTGTTGGCACTCATACTGAACAGTCATGTCCTCTGCAAGGGAGCGCAGAGCATGCGGAGGAGAGATAAGACCTAAGAGAAGCCCAGTCTCCATAAGACAGTGACAAAAGAAAGATCAAAAGCAGTGAAGAAATTGTGGTAAAGCAATTTATGTCAGTACATTCACTATTTTGCATGTGTCTGTCTTGTAGTAGCTGAAGAGCAGTTTTGCCTTTCTGTCTCAACCAGTGGCCCTGAAGATACCTCATGCAAACCCCCAAAGTGCCCACAGTATTGAAAGTCTGCACAGTTAACTGCTGGTTAACAGAGCTAGAACTGACCCATTTTGACCAAGGGGATCAGAGACCGTGCCAGAGAAACTTGAGGCGACAGCCAGTGCCCCAGCTTATTCAGACCAGAGAAGTGCAGGAACAAATAGTTCCAGCACGGTTATTCTCACAAAGAGAAGTGGGGAGCAGCAGAGAAGGGCACGTGGTGAGGAGGAAAGACATTTCAATTCTCTCTTCCCTTTTGTCGTCTCAACTCGGTAACACCTTACGTAACTGTTCTTTTGGTTTTTTAATTGGGAGACTGAAAAAGTTTCCTCACTGTAAAACTGTAAGAATAAAAAATACTTGTGATCTTTTTGGAATATTTTTATTTTTAGCTGAAAAAAAAGGATATATACAGAAAAGTCTAAGACAGCAAAGTAAAGCTTTTTCAATGTAAGAGTCAGGATATTTTTTTTTCCTAATGTAATAAAAAGTGTGACTAAACCGCAATGACATCACAATTAACTCCTGCAGGTTGAAGTTATTACTAAGAATAACTTTTTCTTTTCAACTGAGTTTGAACTGAGAGTCTGATCTGGGAGAGCGTTGCAGGGTGAAACTGTACAAGTCTCTTGCTAACCTGAAGACACAAATAGAAGGAGTCTGGAGGACTCAAACACGGCAGCATCTGACCTCGCTTCACTGAGATCAGCAGCCGCGTCCTTTACCGCCTGTTTGCAGTGGGCAAAGCGTGCACGTGTTGGCAGCTGACATGCCTCAGCTGGCCGCTGGTCACTCATGAAGGAGCAGTAATTCGTTTGCATGTCAGAGGCTAAACTCCAGCTTAACTTTTTTTTTTGCCTTGAAAGCCTTTCGTTCCTCCCTACCACTTGCACAACAGGCTCCTGGAAATGATCTGAACTGCAGGCACAAAGCAGGGAGAGAGTCAGGCCTTCGTTTGGTAAACACCTGAACCATATGGGAGAGGGACTGCCTGGCTTTGCTGGTGTCCCTGGCTGCTGACCTTCCCTCCCCAGGTTTTCAGAGGTCCGTCAATTCTATGAAACATATTTTGCTACGTTTCTGGCAATGGGTTGTTTTGGCCTCAGTGCTCACTGCCCCTTTTTGGCAAAGCAGTACGGAAAGAGTTAATGTTAGCGTCCCTTTCTTGTGCTTCCTTATCCAGCTCCTGAGATAAGATGACCTGAAGTGTCTATATGGGGTAAAACAAGGGCAAAAGACATTATGGTGGCTATCTAGCAGGCTATGCAACAGCACTCGAACTTTGACACTCCCCCATGTCCTGCCAGTTCAAGTCCTCCTTCTGGCAGCAGCGGCTGTAAGTGTGTCACCCCTCGCTGCCCCTATTGCTGGGGGGCCAGGGAGGGGGAGTAGGTGGGTACTTTCAAGAGCTGGAGGTTGTGCACCGTGTTTACAAAGGTTTCTCTTTCTTTATCCATAAAAGCAAGCATAGCTTTTTGTTCCTTTTCCAGCTAATGGATTTTGTGGCACTTCACTTGGTTAATCAGTTAGCAGTGATTAAACAGGGGAAAGATGAATGACAGCCTGAGTAGCGTCATCATGTTTTCTGCACCGTGGAAAGGAGTGGTTTGCCAGAGGAACCTCTTGCGAAATAAGTGAGAATTTAACTTAAAGCACAGAATTTACCATGCTTTAAAATCCCCTTGTGGGTGCTCACTTCCTCCACAGGCTGAAGTGGGGTTGCTGAAGAGGTTTCCATTCCCAGACAGCTCCCAGTCGCCATCACGGCGGTCTTCTGCCAAAGGTTACCACCTCTCCTACCTACCTGCAAGATGCTCACGCAATCCCTCCCAAACTTGTTTTGGCCAAAGTCAACCTGAGTAGCTTAAGCAGTTTAAATAGTAGATGTCAGCTGAACTGGTTTGTTTTGGCTGAAATGGATTAGGGGAAACCCAAGTCAGCAGATGGGAAGTGAGGTGATGACCTTTTCATGGACAGCTTCAGGGGCACTGGGTAGTTTGGCTTAATCTGCTTTCAGAGCAGACTGCTGTACCAGACATAACTGCTACCCACAGCTCTTCAGGGTATTTAAAAATAGAAGGGTTGCTGAGATAGATACCCACATTGAAACATTCATAGCATTTTTAGATACTACTAGCTTTGCTGGCATAGAGAGCAGGGTACGGCAGTCGGAGCAGCGCAGGGTTGTGAGAGCGCAGCAATGGGAACATGAGGATTTGGAAACTGGTAGGAATAGAAGATGTAGTACTGAGTGTGGGGAAAGAGCAGAAGAAAGAGAAAAGTTTGCAGATGGAGATCAGTGGGAGATCACAGAGCCCAGGCTAGAGAGGAGGAATTTGAGTAGTGAGAGAAATGCAGGCATCAGAGATGTAGAGTGCAGAGTAGCAATGCTCAGGGGAAAACAGTGAGTTGAGAACAACCAGTATCTCCCCATTCTTCCCTTCCACATGTGCATCAGACCTTGGGAAGCTCTACCCCTCTGGAAAATGCTTAAATAAGAATAGCCTCACTATTCTGTTGCTGCAGGTAGTTTTCATACCTCTACTTCCCCGTAGCTTCTCCAGGACTGTCAAACATGTCAAGCAAGCTGGGGTTAGTATGCAAGTAGAGAGGTCTAGGTTCAATGCAGATACATGTTTTTGAGCTGGGATGAATGTAAGACAAGATGGAGCAATATTCTTGCTCTCTGTAGGACAACAGTGGATGATTTGGAGCAGTTGGAAGAGAAAGGGAGAATTACAGGAACCGGAGCAGCAGAAAGTACAGAGAAGAAGGAAGGAGAGCATCGGCTGCCTGCTTCCCTGTATCTCCTTACTTCATAAATCCTATATCCATTACTCAACAGGAATTTATATGATCCCTATCTCTAAAGTTTCTGAGTACTCTTTATTTTTGTAAGTCTTTTGTGGGACAGAGGAGTATCATGATACCATGTTTTATGGATATAAGAATGAGTTACTGACATAAAGTAACTCATTCAAGGTAATATAGCAAGCCGGTTGCAGATCAGAGAACTGAAGCAAGTTCTCTTAAATTCCAAATCTAACCACTAACTCATCCTTCTCCCTCTCCTCTCTTCCATCTCTCAAAAGAAATAGTAACTTTTTTTACTTCCCTGAGCAGGCACATTTAGTGAAATTAAGCACTTGCACAGAAGTTTGTTGGCTTAGTTTGCAATTAGAGACACACACACAGAGGCTATAAGTAAGATAGACAACAGAAGACCATGAGAAAAGACAAAGGAAGAAGTAATAAAAATTTCTGATTCCATGGATGGGCTTTATAAAGCTTAGGGGCTTTTGATCAATCCTAATCATCTTAAACAGAAAAAAAAGTGGCTATTTTGATGGTTAAGCCACTTCTGTGTGAAACAGCAAGATTAAGTTTAGAGAAGTAATTCGAAATTGGAGATCATAATAAATATTATTTACAGAAAAAGAGCATAATAACATGTCATCAGGAAACAGAATAATGAAATACTGTTCTCAAGAAACTGCAAGTTCAGACAAATCTACAGCAACTGAGAAACTAAACTAGTAACATTTCTCACTTTTCTATATATGTAAAGAGAAAATATTTAAATAACAACAACAAAAAATAAGTGATATATTTTAAAAAAATCACAAACACATTCCAGAAATTAAGATAATTGTCACAATAAACACCCCCTCACCTTCTTTCTTTTAGCTCTTACTCACTGCTAGTCACTTGTCTGTAGGCTGGTGTACTTGTATTGAAATCAACTTGTAATGGGCTGTAAGCACAGATGGTGTAAATCATCATTGCTCAACTAACATTTAAGTTGCTATGCCAATTTATACTATCTGGAGGGTAGCTTTGTATGTTCATGTTTTGTTTGTGGCCGGTGATGAATCAGAACAAAAATGTATTTGTGTTTATTATGAGGGCAACATAAAATGTATGAGGTCTTTGACTATTCATATCCTTCTTTTTAACTACTTGAATACTTTAAATGATGTGAGAGTATAGTAATTACCAACCTTAAATACATTTTAGACTTTTTTTTTCTTATAACGAAATCTTTTCTTAAGAGTACCAAGGATACTATGAAAAAGGACAGCATCCATAAAATGCTTTAAAGTTGTGATATGTGAAATGTAATCTGGGTCAATATAAACCATTAAGTACAAAGTTACTGTCTTGATAGCATGCTAAAGTAAGCTCACAATCAGGAAACTCGTTTAAAAGTCTGAATGTAGAAAGTGAATTAATAACCTGTGGTATTAAAGACCAGTTTATTTTTATTTATATTTATTTATTTTAAAATATTTTTATTTTCAAGACATGTACACAGGAGAGGAAATTTTCTGACAGTTTTAGAGTCTTCACCATTTCTCCTAATCCATTTTGTTGTTTATGCCTACCTTTAACAGCTCCTGATGCCTATGGATATCCAAAGCCTTATGGATTTGATAGGTTGCTGTTTATTTTATTTCTATTTCTAAGGTGCAATTTGGGTGTTGCAGTAATATGCAAGTGAAACTATGTTGTTGTTCAAATGTATTGTGAAAGAGATGGATTCCTCTTCTGGGGAATCATTAAAATGTACTTAATTGATAAAAAGAGCCTCATATCAAAAAAGGAAAAGACAGATAAACCCATAATAGAAATGAAAAAAACTCGAGTTCTAAAAGGGAAAAGAAAACCGAGTTAATTACTATTTGGTTTTGCTGTGGAAAAGAAAGGCATGAGCACCCTAATGACCTGCATGTATAAGCTTTCATTCATATAAACCTTTAAGTGGGTAACACTCAGAACATAAATATTTTGGCCTCACAGTAACAACATTCATAAGAAAAAAAAGACTGTTAACTCTGAAGAGTGTTTTGTTTTGTTGAATGCACTGGTCAGCAAATAGTCAGTCTGGTACTAGCCCAATTGTCAACAACAGACAGCAGAGTTTGTCGAGAAGGACAGGTGAAAATATCCGGTTACACAGAAAAGAAGCATGTGAAAATTTCAGAGCGTGTCATTTTTTTTTTTTTTTTAGGATTCAAGGTTAGAATATGCCTATTTTAGTAGCAATCTGAGTTCAAAACTCTAAGGTGGAGGTGAGGTGAAGGACTGCTTGCTTATATTGCCTTCTTGACTACTCTTCCGATGCTCAGGAACAAGCTGGTTTCTGTGTATTAGGTATGGGTACAACTCTTTTAGCTCTACAGGAGGGCTGAAAATCTCACACTACCATTTCTGCTTCAAAGCAGTTTGCACTTGTCCTCCTTGTAGCTGGGGGAAGAATCATTAATGTATTAAAAATGTTTAAACCCTTGGTTTATGTTCAGCCTGCAAAAAGAAAGCGAAAAGACCAGTGAGGGTAAAGCATGGGGCTGCAAATCCAATGTTTTATTTTCTATGTGACTTTCTCAGACTTCTCATGACTTATTTGAAGCTGCACCCACTTACCTCAGATATAAATTTGGCTTGTTGACTCTCCAGTCATTAAAAAATTGTTTCAAGCCACTGATCAAATGATGAGGAGTTCCAGATAAACTTATGCTGAAGAACGTGCATCTTCATGACCATTTAAAATCTAAATGGGATATTATGAAATCAGATGGGGCAGAAGGTTTTTTAAGAGGGGGAATTTCAAGTAGGGGACATGACTTCCCAAGACATTATTTCTTGGCAACTGTGTAAGCTCGGAAGAACTTCCTAGACAGGAACATATGAGGACAGATTCTTTTGTGAGCCAGTCAGTGGAGACATTTATGGGAAAATGGTGGATGCAATTTGAGTTCCAGAATATAAAGGGAAAAAGAAGTCTCTGTTAGACGGGCCTGTCTAATTACTAAGTTGCAGAAATTGTATGTTTATTCATCTGTTATTTTGTACGAGGACTTACAATTAAATGATGTCAACTACAGTTTAAGAAAAATGGTTATTATAACCGATGATTCATTTTAAATACCTTCTTACCGTATAGTGCCGCCAGGAGATAAGGGTGCAGTTGCACAGACGCTGTAAGCTGGACACCACTGAAAGAAGAGCTTGGTCCCCCGTTTGGTTTACAGGCATGTGAATGAACAAAGGCTTGAACCACTGGAGAGGAGATGGCAACATGGGAACAAGGGTGCACAGCAATTGGCAGGGAAGGAGTTGAACCAGCATGTGTCAGTGGCAGTCTCTACTCCCAGTGGGAGTGTACAGAGCTTGAGAAGATGCAGGCAGATGACTTGGTTGAGCCCATCTAACAGGTTGCCGATGCCAAAAGGAGATGCTGCAGCTCACAGTTCCTACCCTCTGCTTCTGACTGTGAGCTCCTGACACTTTCCTTGCTGTGGATCTGGCATTGTTATAATGCAACATGAGTCGATGCAGCTCGCTAATCCAGCAGAAGTGGAGCAAGTTACTCTTTTTGATAGGCTTTAGGCTGACGTTTGCTGTCCGACAATATTAGAAAAGAGCTCTTTACAATGAGAGTGGTCAAACACCGGAACAGGTGCCTAGAGAGGCTGTGGCTTCTCCATCCTTGGAGATGGTGCTGGAATGGACAAGGCCCCGAGCAACCTGATCTAACTTTGGAGCTGGATTTAATGTTGAAGTTGGCTCTGCCATGTACAAGGAGTTAGACCAGCTGGCCTCCAGAGGTCCCTTCCAACCTAAATTATTGTATGGTATAGAGGGGGCAGTATCCTGTATCCTTATTTTACACTGAGAAATCTCAGTGCATCAGTATCCCTGGCTGAAAATTTATCTGTCAAACATTAAGGTAGTCCTGTCATTATTACGAAATTTCAGTGTATGAATTTCTATGTATAAATTTCTATGAGCAAAGGTATTTCAGGAAGAAGTTTGTTTGGATGGTATAAGTCAGTACTTTAAAAATGCAGATATTGTAGGGTTGATCTTATTATTGCTAAACCAAACATTATAAAGCCAGGTTATTAAATATGAATTTATACTGTAAAAATTACTAAAGTAACATGTACACAGTTAAAGTTTACAAACAAGCTTAAATTTCTGTTGAAGAGAGACTCTACAATAATCATATGATAATACATAATATATTTTAGCTGGTCCAGATTAATCTCAGTGGTTGTTAAAAACATACTCAGATTCTGTCTCTACTTCGTCTCTCTGTGGCTCGCCTGTGATGCAGCACGGCTTCTGGATTTTATTGGACCAATAAAAGTTGTTGTTGTGCTTAGCAACTGGACTTTTTTATGGTTCCAAATTACATTTATATCCATTTAGAGGCCCTTTCACATTGGTAGGAGTGTCAAAAAAGACCCTGGAATAAAATGAGTCAAGGCTGTATATATATGTAATTGAAGGAATGGAGGTATGAAATCCTTCAACAACAACAACAAAATCCCTAGTAACAAATGCATATGCAAATATATCTTTAAAAAATCCCAGAGCTTTATTCTCAGTCACACACCTCCCTCTCCATAGTTGTCCATAAGATCATAGTGTAGCTGCATAGGGTATATCTACTTCCAGTTAAATGTTCCTCAACACTTCTAGAGTGGTGCAAAATGGCTGTATTGTACCATTCTCTTGTTTCTTCTCAGTTGCGCAGCCAGACGGTGAACTTTATAAGCCAAAAACATACAAAGACAAAGCAACAAAGCCATCTAAATCTTTTATGAATTATTATCATGCCAAGGAGCCTTATAATTTTTTGAAATTATCTCCATTTTATACAGACCGTAAGCACTACGGATTCAGGGATATCTGTCTTTTCTGCATTTGAGGACAAACCGGTACAACCCTATCCTGATCAGTAAGGCACCTATCTTGTTTTCAGTGTTTTACACAGGTATGCTCAAGCGGTTTGAGACTCTAGTCTTTCAAACAGGCTTTTAAATAGGTATGTGCTTCCTATGGCACATCAGTGTATTTTGGTGGGAACACGGCCATAGACTCCACATTGTGTTCAGAGAGGAGTGCAAGCGCAAATGCAACCACACCGCAAATTTTCTGGCACTAGGGGATTTGGACCTGAGATGTGCTGAACAGATCATGCATGTGTTGCCCTAGAGTGCCCACCAAATAAATGTGTTGCAGATAAATTTGCCTCAGGGTGCTTGCCTGTGCAGATAGTTTCTACATGGTGAGAATCTGTACTACACTGGCAGCGACTGCAACCTGTCCAGAACTGTATGTTCTTTGCAGATATTTTTTTCTATACCAGACACTGAGTGAGTTGCTCCAGGTACGTACACAGCAGCACTTTTCTAGGATTCCTGGATGCCCTGTGACACATGCTTTAAAAGTAGTAGTCTGCTGCCAAAACTGATGCAGGAAAATCAGGAATTGAGACAGACGAGACTTTCAGTGTAACTCACAAATTCCAGTTTCGTTCTTTGAATTGATGTGTAGGACACCAGTCACCAAGTTAAGTGATGAATCAACCATTCTTTCTTGAAACTAGGAATTCAAAAATTGTTTGTTTTGTTTGGACTTCATTTTCAAAATCCCGATTGTCTCCAAAACATGCTGGGTCTGATTGCTAGTTTAGAGCAGCTAAAGATCTCATTCTTCAGGAGTGTATCTGTACTGCCTCATAGCTTCTATACTCAGTTGAAAATTATGTCCAAGTGGGAGTCAAATGCTGACAGCAGAAAGCAGACAATTGCAGCTCCGTGGTATTCTACATTTGTGAATCTCTCTTGTGCCTGGCCAAAGCACATGTGGAAGAGGAGTGAACTTTGCAAGAGATTCTGCCCCTAAATCTCCACATGGAGCAGAGACGATAAGAATCAGGCTTGCTCTTTCAGCACATCTATCTGCAAATAGCTACAGTATAGTACAAACAGACATAATAATCCAGTTTATTTTGGACAATTGATTAATGGGAACATTACTCATATACTCAGTGCATGACATTTCCTATTACTCGTTCATATCATTTGAGAGTTAAAGGATATAAATACTTAGGAATTTGCCACCAGTTGGGTTGCCACCTGTCTGCTGAACACATTAAAGGGGGAAAAGGGTGAGTTGTATTCCATGTAAGAATGCTGTAGCTATCTGAGGGACTCTGAATAACATTTCTGACACTGGCAGGGGAAAATTTTCCATAGCAGTCTCAACACAGATTCAGCAATAGGGCCTTTTCTCCCTGACATAGCTAGACATTTAAAGGACATTAAGAAAGATGGAGGTAGAGGGAAGGGAATGATTTCACTGAAGCAAGTTTACAGTGCTGTGGGGCTGACGCTCCTTTCAGTTAGACAAGTCACTAGACAGCTAAAGACTATATATATGCAATCAAAGTGAACATTTAGCAAACAGCTGTTGATCTGTGTATAGATTCATTGCTTCCTTGGTTAATGTTTATCCCTGACATTGTAACAGTTGGTTAATAAATAGCTCATTTGCGTGAAGAACTGGAGATGGTAAAAACCAAAACAAATCTTTAACAAACACACACGCAAATCCCTCACCTGCATTTCTTTTTGTGAAATACTGGTCAAACTGATGGCAAAGCTATTCCGTAGCATGACATCACTTGGTCCTGTGAAATGACCACTGATGGGTCTATTCACAGCATCTATAATTAGCTACTTACCTCCAAGTATCAGTGATTTCGAGCAGCAGACTGATGTAAATGCTTTAAACCAGCCTCTGGAGATGCCTTTGAAACCAAGCAGACTAACGCCTAACATGGGCATCAACACTACATACTTATTTCAGGCTTTCTCCTGCAGCTTAGCCTGGGCCTTAGAATCATGGAAAAATGCGTGGAGAAAACTCATCGGTGTCATATTTGGAAACAGATAGCTGTGGATCTCCAGGGATCCTGGGGAGGGTGAAAGCTCTTCTTGCTATAGGTTTACTGCCCTTGAATTACCTCACAGCATCATTTAGCTCTTTTCTAGAGATATGCCCCATTAGACAGGAACCGCTAATGGTCCCTTGTGGAGTGCTATAGAGGGGGAGCCATTCAGGACTTAATAAAGATTTAACATACGCTTCTCCTGGGTCTGGCAGCAAAACTGTTGGAGAACGTGCAGGAAAGGGGCACAGTGCCACAGAGAGCTTCTGTTGTATGCAGAACCATGCTGCACAGTCTGATCGTGAATGGTTTGTAACACAAGACAGCGGAGACATAAGTGGAGTATGCTATTTTATATAGTTTTCTGAATCTCTAGTGTCAGTCCCCAATTCTGGGGGGACAATATAGTCCCCAGTCTCAAATTCATAAGGGAAATCCTGAGGTAGAAGTTAAAAAAAGACTACCTGCTTAAAAACCAGGTAGCTTGATTTCAGTATATACTAGTGTTTCATAGAGCCCATTTCCTTCTTCCCTTCGATCAGTCTTGTCTGAAATTTGTTTAACAGTATTGTAACATTCAAAAGAAAAAAAAAAGTCCACAGTGTGTTTTTTGGTTTAAAATATGGTCCTTCTCAACACACGGGAAAACCCCCAGATCTTGTACTTTAATGCTTTTTGCAAACTAGGCAATATTTTCTAATTTTGATCTTATAATTACAGTTAATCCTCCAAATCTTCAGTTGCCATGAATCAAGTGCTTTCAAGTCAGAGATAGTCTGGAGCTTACAATTATTATACATATATTTATATGTGAGTGAGAAGGAGAAAATTAGTAGATATTTATGTGCATTTGTAGTCAATTTTCTTGATTGTTACATTTTTCATATGGTAGTTTGAGAACTAGCAGCCTGACTTGTGAATTTAAATGCCATTTCTTCCAGTGAACTCAAGACTTTAGTGAGCAGAGTCAGAGTAGCAAAAGGCTAAAAGTGCACTAGATCCTCAAAAATAGCTGTATTGTGCCGTATCTCTGGGGGCATGCCCGTGTCTACACTAAGCTGGTGTCAGACTTGGGCAAATCCTGGTCCCCCGTCACAAAGCAGGGCACCTGAATATGACACAGGTTCTGTCAGGAGCATGGATTTAGGTTCCCTTTGCACAGAAACTGGAGAGGAGAGAAAGGAGCTAGCTTTTACCTAGGTCTCAGCTAAATACTGGATGTGGTCAGGGTATATGCCTGACTGAGGAGCTTAACAGAGCTTCTGGGTCTCTCATTTTAGTTGTTACCTAAATTACCCCAAATGCCTGAGAAGCTGTTCCAATTTGCTGTGAGTTACCAAGAGAGAAGCGTGGGAGGATTTACATTCATTGTTTAGGTGTCAATAGTACTTCCCAACGAAGGTGACAGAGCAACAGGTCATGTGAAACTAGAAAGGGAAGTTCAGGAGTATCTGCACTTTTTTACTGGGTCACACCTGGTCCACTCGATAGGCAAAATTTTGCACGGAAAGTGAAATGCAAAATTTGATCAGCCTGGTTTTGTAAATACATGCTTAAAAGTAATTTGCTCTAAAACTAACCTACTCAGGTGAATCAAACCATGGTAGCTCCAGCCATGTCAAAAAAGCGTTACCTGGTATTGTTCTGCCCCTTTCATCTGACCCATGCTTGCTGAGTGTGATCCTGTCCATCCGTAACTACTGCCAGGTGCCATGACGGACACGTTTGTCGGCAAAGGTCAGTCAGCTCAGCCAATTCAAGCAAAGGCTCATTCAGAGAAGTGGAGTAGATTGCTGGCCGAGGGGAAGGGCAGGAGAGGCAATGTAGGCAAGGGAAGAGAAAACTTGGTGGTGGTTTCAGGAAATATCGGTGTAGTGGGAGCTCTGGGACATGTCAGAAAGATTCTGAGAGCTGGGGACAAGGGAGCTGACGACAGGTTAAGGGTCTCTGTGCTTTGTTCTAGATCTTTCTGAAACAGCACATTTTTATTTCCCCTGCATGGATGGGCAAGGCAGGCAGCCTGCCAGCTCTCAATAACCTGCTGCTTATTTTGCCTGTTGCCTTGAAATAGCCCTGCGAACGAGTTTTTGTTATCCAGGAGCGTGCCCTTGATTTACATCCAGTTAATAGAACCCTTTTCATGGTGCAGGCTTTGATCCTGTAAGTAACTTTTGTTCACATGAGCAGTCTCATTAAACACAAATCCCGTTAAATGCAAATACAAGTCTCATCAGCAGTTACAACAATACTAGGAAATCCAATACGCTTAAACATAGTTGCAAAACAGAAGGTAGCTGATATGATGCTGGCTTAAGATGGAGTGAGCGGTGCAGACCAGGGCAAAGCACTGTATTTGATGACCTGGCCCTTCACATGAAACACAATGACATTTCATAAAGTAGTCCAGGTCATCATGGAAGTCCTCTGACCCAGTTACAATGCAGATCCAGCTTGCCATACGAGTCCATCATTTTGTGCTCAAGCTATGCGGAAACCTTGTTCGTGCCCTTGAACAAGACAACAGTATCAGACTTAGATGAGTAAATGTTTTGAGTGTGAGCACAACCCATGCCATAGAATCTGGGTCTGTACAAAACTGTTTAAAATGATTTTAAGTGTTGTGGAAAGCAACCGGGAATACTCTTGCCAGAATGGCCAGCTACAGGCAGCAGTTTTTGGCTGGCTCTAATAGGTATGCATATGCAGGCATATTTGTTTGCGTAGGCCAAAGGGGAGAAGCACGTTGCAAAGTATCTTAAGAACAAAAAATGACACTGAGCTGAAGTGGACTTCTAAACCTCTTGAGAATGAACAATATGCTTTTTTGCTAAAGCAGTTGTGCATAGAGATCAATGTACACAATTAAAAGAAAAAGACTAATCCTGCTGTGAGTTCACCTCAAGTATTTCATGAATTTCACATGATCCACCCACTTTTTTCTGTACCTCTGCAATTACCATATCAGCAGCAATAATTCTCTGTTGTTCAAGTGCCAGATACAACATGGCTCTCACATTCCTGAACGTGGCATATTGTGCTGCTCTGTTTGTTTGTTGTTTCGGAACAAGATTAAATTTTATTCACTTGCGCACCGCATTGAACTTTAACCCACTCTTCGTCATCTTCTTAATCAGTGATTTGTTTGTCTTGCTCTTTGGTTCTCTGTTTTTTTTATATTCTGCATGAAATCCATGTTATTCAAATGCCTTTTTGAACCATTCCTAGTTTTCCACTTTATCTTACTTGGAACTATCTATCACATGGGTGAAGTATAGGAGCATCTGACGTTTTTTTCTCCCTTCTACTAGCTAGTTAGAAAATAGAAGTAGCTCCTTTTGAGCAGCAGCACACACATTTTAATGCAATAAAATTTACAAATAGCCTATCCTTTCAGCAATATAAAAGCTTCATGAGCACTGTTTCGAGATTTTGTTTACATGGGAAAGTTAGTTTGGCTAGATAAAGCTGTAACTTTTCCATGTGTGTGTATGCACAAGACAAGAGCTGATTATTCCAAACTGACTTATTTTGAGCGCATTTTACTTGAGAATTTAATTTGCAATAGCTAAACAGGAAGAACTCCCCTTGTAGATGTGACTTCAAGCATTTGTAACTGCAGAAGGTGCTCATCTTGTCACAAAGTAGAACATTTAGCAAATATGGGAGCAACCCCCTTATCAACATTTAATTATACAGTGTATAGCAAGTAGTCACAGATCAGGCTCCCAATGTGCTGTGCTTTGTTCAAACACTGATTAGATTTTAAAAATCAGCTTTCAAAGAGCTTGTATTTCAAATAGAATTTTCTTTTAATCATACCAACGAGGTGATCAATCACTATTCTTGTTAGCATGTGTTGTTCATGTGTTTACCAGGTCTTTCAGAGTTTTAGCATATATAGCTTATTTCTCTAGTGACTCTCCAGTGACAAGTAATTTACCTGATAGATATAAATTACAAGTTGAGGGTGACCTCTGTCTCAGTATCAACAGAACCTAAAAACTGAAAGACAGGGAGTTTCTTCTTGCATTTCCAGAAATGTTTCCTGGGTATCAGAATAAAGGGTATAAGACAATGCAATTTCTTTATTGGTTCTACAAAAAAACCCAAGGGATTGAAAGACAGGCTGTGCTTGCACAGTCTTTCCCCACATGGCAAATGAGTTAGCATCTCTATTAAAGCAATTGGTGTCTTGGTACATTTGGAAAACAAACGTGAAAATATCTTAGCTGCATCCTTGTTTTCCCATCCAGGAATGAACTGATGTCAAAGGCTCTGAATCTGCAAAGGCTCCACAAATGGACAGTGGAGAAATTTCAGCAAAATGCTGAGTCTTGATACCAACAGGTTGCAAGATTTATTCTTATTTCAGGCAGGCTTTCAGAGGAACAGATTTCCATTTGCCCAAATTAAAACATTTACAGTTCTAGAAAGAGAGAATAAACACCTCTTTGGGATGTGTTGACATCACTGCAAATATGAGCACATGGTGCAAAATGACCCTGTGAGTTACATCTCTTTTTTAGTAACACTGACATAAGCAATGATTTTTAAACTATTGCCTGATCACCGAGTTTATCTATATACCTCAAAGTCTCTCTGCATCTCAGAAGATCCTTCTTTTAACAACCCTTCTTTTAATAAATATAATTAATTTGAGCGGGGAACTGCCAATAGGTATTGTGTAAGACAATTTGTGACATTGGGTTTAATACAAGGTACTGTTTCCTTGGTGTGCATCACTGATTTAGCAATAAAACCATCAGGATGTCTCAGAGAATCACTTAGGAATTATCACTTACTAGGAAAACCAGTAACCTGCAGTTAGTGAGGATGAGTTGGTCTAGTACACAGATCATCTGCCTTTACTTTAACCAAGGAAGTTTTTCTTAAAAATCTTAATTCACTTGTGAGTCTTTGGGCGTCAAAATGGTGACCTGTTAGACAACATGAAAAAAAGAAAAGCCCTGCTAGGTCAGACCATGGGTCCATTTAGTACGGTATTCTATCTCTGGGAGTGGCAGGAGGAGACGCTTTTTAGGGAGAATATGAGAACTTGGCCTTTTACTGTGCTCTGCTCCTCTCATACATCCCCAGTATCCCAAACTATTAGATTAGGGATAGTGGAGAATACATCCCTTTAGTACCTTTTTAGGAAACATGAATCTGTCTAATCCTTTTTTGAACCTGCTGAACTCTCTGCCTTACAGTGTCCTGTGGCAGTGAACTCCAAGGGTGCACTATTTGCTCTGTAAAATACTTTCTTCTAGCTGTTAAAACCAGTTTAAAACATCATAAGCTTGTGCGCTATATATATGCATATACATAATCAATTCCATTCACAACTGTTCTTTCTGACAGACTCCCATTCAATTTGCATGTTACTATTCATCCAGGAGGACAGCAGACTGAAATGCATATTTTGAGTTGTTCCGTGCCGAAATATGGAAGCTCTCAAGTGTTTAGGCAGGGAACTTGTGCTAAGCCTGGTCAGAAGCTGAGCGCTCTGCTTCTTAAGTGATATAAAGCAGAATGGGTAGTGTGGGATAATCTAGTGGAAGGAAAAGATGCAGCTGTAACTTCAATTTGCTGGTTAAAAGGATTCTGGCCTTTCTGAAGCAGCATCAGGGCTCTGTCTAATCTCCTTCCTCCACTCATGTTGCAACAGAGGGTTGCCTAAGTGAGCTATGTTGGCTCTTTGCCACTCAATATTTCCCTTCACCAGGGAAACCCCCAACTGGCTTTTAAAGCCAGCTTTATGGCCCCAGGGTAGTGCCAAAGGTGGTACGAGGCGCCTCACCACCTTCTTCAAGAATTTGAAGGCAAAGGTGGGGGAGGGGATCACAGGAGACAACCTATTCCTTCCACTTTATTAGCTGATGCCTCTTGCTTAACATAGTGATCATCCCTGCTTTTTTATTATTATTATTTCAGGGGATGAGTTGCAAGAACTGATTCATCGTTTTTGGACAGGCAAAGAGGAAGCAGTGTGCAAACTGCCTTGTCTTCGACAACTGAAAAGCATATAAGCTTATAGAAAAAAAAGCCTCTAAAAGTGCTTTGTCTCTGCTATCCAGAAAGCATATCCCTCCAAGAGGAAGGTCTGTGATTCAGGGGGAAAATCCCATGACAAAGCCTTTAGCCCTAACAATTGCATGTACGAGAGATTAAGTCATGGGAAACTCTTGTGAATAGAGTTGCATGAATAAAGAGAAACATGCAGCAACATGAAACATGCCTAGCTTCAGGTTTCACTGCGAACTCGAAACACGGACCATGTTTACCAGAGTTGTTCGCTGGGGTACATGCATCTTTTGAGCAAGCAGGGGCCTAATTTCAAGGGACTTGGTGGGGGTGGGGGAGCACAGCTTGGCTTTGCATCAAAAGCATTCAACATTAACCGTTTCTGGTATGTGTCGACATGGAAAGGAGAGGAAACGTGGTATACTCAAAGGATTACAGGGACTGCTTCTTTAGACTTGGGGTGGCTCGGGATCTCAGGCCTGGCATCTCAAGCCCAGTACACCACGCAGCGTCCCAGTGAGCAGGAAGACCCCGCTCTCCCCTCAGGAACTCGAAGAGCAAAGCAAGGCAAACAATAGCAGAAAACTTGTGTTTTTTTGCGGTTTTTTAATGCTCAAGCCATTACACGGCTGCTCAGCCGGAACCTTAATGGCTCTGTAACAATCAGCAGAGGCTTGCTGCGGGGAAGGGCTACAGTCAGGCCGGCCGGCTGGCTCGGACATGGAGGCGAAGGAGGCACTGGTGGTGGCCACATCATCAGCCCGAAAGACTGGGGTTAAAATTACGGCTCAGAGCTCGAGAGAGCCTGTGCGCACGGTCAGAACGGACAACCACGGAGGGCTGCGCACAGGAGAGGACCGGCGCCGGCCGCAGATACCTCAGAAGGGCCGAGGCGGAGGAAGACGGCCGCCTCTGCTGAGAGAGGCGCGGAAGACAGCCCGCCCGCGGCGACGCAGGCAGGCGCCTGGAGTCTTCTGGGAAATGTAGTTCTCCCTCCCAGCGGGGCGGGGAGCAATCGCGGCGCCGCTCCCCTCCTCACCCCGACGGGGCCTGCTGGGAGTTGTAGTTTCTCCCGCCCCCACCTCGGCAGCGGCCAATGGCGGCGGGGCCCAGCAAGACTACTCTTCCCAGCGTGCACCGCTCCCCCCGCCGCTCCTCCGCCCACCCAACGCTGGGCGGGGCGGGAGGCTGTAAACAAACAGGGCGGCGGGCGATGGCGGCAGACGTGGGCCGTACTGGGGGGCTGTGAGTGCTGGTGTCCGTCGGGGCAGGGGCGGACGGCTCCGGTGCGCTCCCCGTGCAGGGGCTGCGGCGGTGCGGGGCCGGGGCTGGCGGCACACATGGATGACAGCAAGGTAAGGGGCTGCGGGGCCCGCCCGGGGGCTGGGGCCAGTTTGGAGCCGAGGGCAGCCGGTGAGGCGGTGCGTTGGTGCAGGCAGGCCGGGTAGGCCTCCTGCGCCTGAGCCCGAGGGGTTCAGGTCCGAGCGTTGTGCAAGTGTGTGATGTAAACCCCCACAAAGGCTCATAACAGTTAATTTGTAGGGAACTGCGAGTGAGGCGAGTGCTCCCAAAAGGCTTTTGAAGTAAGCTTCTCTGAAATCTTCTCTTGAAGGCCTCTGGTCGCTGCTGGTAGGGAGGAGGGTTTGCCCCCTTTGTTCTCCTCCCTTTCTGCATGCAGTGGAGCACAGTGCTTGGATGCTGCTTCTGGCTTTTCCTTAAAGCTCTGGGCATGGGCCAAAGGCTGGATACAGACCAGTGGTCTGACTTGGTGCAGTGGATCATGTTCCTATAGCACCCTGAATTTCTTAGTTAAATAGCAACTGGGGACAAATGGTAAGGTACTAGGGTGGGAGCTTGGGTTGCAGCCTTGTAATGGGCAGTGGTGCTTCAATTCTTCCTGCGTCTTTTTATGAGAACAGCACAGTGGCATCCCTGAAGGTACAGGTCTTCCATTTAAGCAGAGCGAAACATCAGAAGAGGCACAAGGAACGCCTCCTCCACCTGCTTGCACCGAGGTGCCCCTAAAGCAGGACCTACAGGGCCCGTGTGAGGACTGAAAAAATAACTGCTGTGTCCACTCAGTGCAACGTTTTGCAACTGAAACTCCCAGTTGAGTTTGGGTATTTCAACTCAATAGACTGGTGGGTATGGTATTATCCTGGGTTTTGTGCTGGAGATAGCTTAAGTCCCCAGGAGTGACCCAGGTGAAATAACACTTGAGGTAGGCTGTGAGGCAGCTGTCTTCTGACTCGTAATAAATTCTGAGCTTGGCTTGAGTATTAAAACTGGTCATGTGGTAGTCACAGGCCTGTGGTACCTTGTCTGTTCTCAAGCCACCTGGTTTCCTTCCCAGCTGAATTTTACTAAAACAAAATAGCACTGCCTGTGCTGATCTGCCTTAATTTGAAGGGGAAAAAAATACTTGATGTAATTTCTTAGGTAATAAATCTAAGAAACTTAGAAGTGATCAATAATTTGGCATTACAAAACAGAATGGATCGTAAGTATACATAAGGTTCATTGCCAAATTACCATATGATTTGCCAAATGAACGTATATACTATTTGGCCTTGTCTGAAAGCTGCAAAGGAGGGTGGGGGGCGTCTGCATCACTGAAGTCAACAAAATGCTCACAACTGTGAGAACTGCATGAAAATTTATGTAATCAGGGTAGTTAGTCTAGAAGATCCAGAAGATTTAAGTCTGGAGGCATATATGCCTCATGACTGTTAGCTGATTTTTATTTCTTTTAGTGTTAAGAACACTTTATTTCTCCTGTATCAGAGTTAACTTATTTGTAACAGATAACTTCCAGATTTTTCATTTAAAAAATAATTTTGATCTATTGTTGTGTTTTGTGAGGTCCTGATAATCTGCTTTTTTTCTGAAACATTTTTGGATGCATTTACAAAATAAACTAAATCTTTTCATCAAGTCAGTAAGACAGGTCTTTGCTCTTTTTTTCCTTAGAAAAACTGATGCTGAGTGAAGAGGAAAAAAAAAGTGGAATATTTACTCTTCCTATATTCAGTCTCAAGTACTGTTTCCTAGTATGATGTTTTTATTTAATACTTACCACTGAGATACTTGTGAGGACAGTGGCCTTGAAAAGGGTCCTGCCCAGAACTACTGGGTGTGGCTTTACCTAAAGAAAACTTTGAACATCTTTGTAACCTCAGCAGGTTTTTCATTAGGTAATAACCTTGGATGATATCAGATCTTTGTATCTTCTACTGAAAATAGCTGATACCTGTCATTAAGTGCCTGCTGCTCTGAAAAGCTTCAGTGTGGTTGTTTTGAAGGGCTGTGGTTCCTTTCAGAAGAAGTTCATGGGGCTGCAGGTTGCCCTAAGGGTTTGGTGGCTCCATTCAAGAGATCCCAGTCTCTTGTGAGGGCTCTTCCTGTTGCATGTTACTGTGTCAGGATGAGGCAAGTACTATTTATACTTCGTTTTATAGTCAGTGCGGTCTTACAGCTTGAGCCAGTGTGTTCTTGAAATCTTCGAAAAGTTCCACTGAGTCATGTTTTCCTCCTTATTGAGAGGGTTGGCCTGTGTGATCGAAGAGTCTTATCTGTGAATTGAACGAGTGTGACTGTGAAAGGAATTTCCCTGTAAAAACTGAGATAACTAAATTACATTAGTAGTGAAGTAACCATTCTATAGCTGCATCCACCCCAGTTCAGCGTTTTCCTTCATCTGCATGACATAAAGAATTTAGAATTGGGCTTGCAGGCTGTAATGTTTTCCCTAATTCTTAGTGCACTAAAATTTAGCTGTACCCGGTTTAAGAGAGCAATCGAAAAATGGTTCATCTTAACATATTCCTGAAAATGTGATGGAAATAGTAAGAAAAAAAGGGAGAGCTAGAATATCTGAACGTCAGATCTAGAAAACTTTCATGTTCCAGTTTTAAAGGATGTTCTTAAATTATACACACAAAAAACCGCAACCAAGCCCAAAATATGACCTTCTCTTCTTTTTCCTATAGAGCTGCTGTGAAACTAGGGCTTGTTCAGATACTGGTCTCGCTTCTTGCTGTGGTTTGAGCTATCGGTTGTGTAAGGGAAAGAGTTTAGTGATGCAGCTGCTCCTTGGCAATTAATCTCTGTTAAAATAACACTTATGTATCTCTGAAGTATTTAGACACAGGAAAAAGGAGAAATTCTGTCACTGTGATTTCAGCCTTCATAGGTGAAATTACTCAGTTAGTTTACAATAATACATATAACACATATTTATTATATACACTGGGAAGCGGGGGGTTTGTGTTAGGGTAAGAAGTATTTTTCAAATTTGTGTGAGTTGATAAATAACTCTTGTTGGTAACCATTAAAATACAGTTCTACATAGCTAACTGCAATCTTTTGTATTAATTGTAGAAGTTTTTATAGGGTACACTGGCAATACTTGGGTGGGTAATTAACTTCTCAGTTTATGGGTAGAAATGAGAAATCAAAAAAATTCTTAACATTAATCACTTTTTTGTTATTCCAGTCAAATTAAAAACAAGCAAACAAAACCCAAGCCAACAACAACAAAAGTTTGGGGTCGCCCTCTTTTATTACAAACATTCTTGTCCTGTGAGGAAAAGATAGCTTTAGTTTTTAAAAAATTTATATGAAATGTATTTTTCTTCAAAAATACACTTAACCGAGCCAAAACATGAATGAGTAGATTGGGCTTTAAGAAAAAGTGCATTTTGGAGACAAATATTGTATTTAAAATGGTATTTTTAAATTTGAAGTGGGATTTTTTTGAAAAAATGTATAGTGCATCATTCTTAATCTTAGCAGTGGAATGTAGTAATTGATTACTTTTTTGAATGGGAATGAAAATTTAGTCAAATGAACTCAACAGCTTTTTAAAATGCCTTGCTAGTTCAAGGCAGCTACTTATATGTGTTGGGTATACAAAGGAAGGTAAAAAAGCAGGCTTAGGAAAACCTTTTGTTATTTAGTTCTGATGACAATAAAACGGTCCACTCTTCAGATTTCTAAGAGAGTAGATCTCAATCTCTTGCACTTGTTTTAATTCCAGATTAGTTTCTTCACTTTGAACAGAATGGTTCTTGGTTGTTGGCTTGCTTTTGCTTGCAAATAAATTGCTGCATCCTCTAAAATGAAGCAGAAAATTCCTTTATACCTGTAAAAGAGGCTGTGGCCGTTGAAAGCTGGGTCTCCAGCTCAGATTGTTTGCTTTCCATCAGGCTTGTCCCAGGGCCTTGGGCAAGGACGTTGGTCTTGAGTTCTGACTATTTCTAAACTTCCACAAACTTGCAATGTGTGAAGTGAAAGAAAAGCTTTTAAATAGGTAAGGTCAAAGTGTTTTCAGGTGTTGAGTTTGAGAAAGCAAGCCCTCAGATAAACTGTTCGTATGGGGCATTTATATTTATGGATCGAGCATCTGTTGATGTCTTGCTCTGGTGTTCATACAGCCTTTCCATTTTGGGGGAGCACTTGGTGGTAAGGCAGGGGAAGGCCACAGCAAAATGCTGCACATGAGGACTTGTGCTGCTTTCCCCGCTGCCTAGCTTTGAAACTTCAAATACCTGGTCGTGTGTGATCCTGAGGGAAATTTTGCTGTAAGTCATAATTACAGGGATGCAGATGTCCCTTGGAGGGAGTGTGGGAGCAAGTCACATGTGAAATCTTGTGCTTAAAATAGACGGCTTGATGGGTCTTCATTCGTGAGATGTCCTCCAGCATTTCTCTGTCTGTGACCCTCGCTGTTGTGGGTGACCGGGATCACAAAGAGAGGGACAATCTCCCAGGCGATCCTGGAATCAACTCTGAGGAATGCTTTGAACGCCGCAACAGGGACTGAGAGCTAGTGGGGAGAGCAAAGCACAGAATCTGTTTTTATAATAACCTCAGTTGTTAAGGAGGTAGGTTACTATGTTTTCATCCTTCAGGACTTTTTCAGAGTACACAGGTTTGCAAAGTGCTGGAGACTTCTTCCATCCAGGATCATGTCCAAACATAAAGTGTTCTCATTGCTGCTTGCTTGGAAATATAAAACCTAAATAGCTTTGGTTATAATTTGAGATGGGCAATTTCAAATTATCAAATGTTTGAACAAGTCACTGCTCGGCATTGCTCAGATGACACATCCACTTTCTCACATGTGCAATGGGTAAGTAAAATGGATGAGCTTAAACCCCATAAAACAGTTTTATTTCATGTTTGCAGTGGGCTAGGAGGATATATGTAGTATAGCATTAGTTGACCATCCTTGTTGCCTGTTTCAAGCTCCAATAGAGAGAGGTTTTAAAGAAGTGTCTGGGTTCTGCTAGTATAAACTGGGAGAATGCGTATGGCATGTTGGTGGACGTGCTTCCATGTGTGAGGCTGTAAGTCCTTCCTGGGAGGAAGAGGAGGACTCTCACCTGTTGAGCAGTAAGGTGGCATCCAGCTGATTGCTGCAGGGTCTAAGTAGCGATTCCTACCCTGACCCTTAATGATTACCCATCTTGACTTGTGGACACCTGCGTAACACTTTATGAAAACTTGATATTTATTCCTAGCTTACACTTTTCAGCAAATAGACATTTCAGCAAAGATAGTTATCTTTACACTTCTGCGCTAAAGATTACCCTCTTAGTACCTTAATCACTTTGTATGATTAGGCTTTTAGGATTAATTTCTGTTGACATATCTGCTTAAGACTTAAAGTGTTTGCTTACCAAATAATATCTTACGTTTTTGGATTATTATCAGATGCATTTTGTCTGCCAGTGAAAGTTAACTAAATAATCTGTGTAAAGAATATAAAATGTCATGCAATGGAAGAATAACCAGTATATTTTCTAGCTGAGTCATATACTGCTGCTGTGAATGGTATGCTGTGACTTAGCAGATCAGATAACTTCATCTTTATCAGGAGACTTGTCACTAACCTAATTACTGATTTTGAGAAAATGTTTGTGAGCGTGAATAGATTCCTCCCCCCTGTACTGTAATGAATGCAGTGCTTAGGTTTTATTCCTTGATAATAATTTTTATAGTTTTATATAAATTCTGTAGATGATCATCAGCTCCATGCTAAGTTAAATTCTGCAGACCTATACCTTCAGCCACTAATGCAACCAAGAGTCTGCTTAAGATGATTTCTTGAGTTGGATCTCAAGTACTGGTTGATGGAGCACTTAAGAGCTACTTGTTTAGCTGTGAATTAACTGAGAGCTGCTGGAAGATGCTGAACTGGCCAGTGCAATCAGCATTGCTGATTAGTAGTGCTGAACAGCGTTTCAGATAGCGATGTTTTAATCTGCCAAATTGTTCAAAACCTGCAGATGTCATGGTGAAGCCAGCTTTATCACAAACTTCTGAGTGGCTCAGTTTTTCACAGGGTATGAATGCTAGTGGCCATATTATGCTTGTATCTCCTTCCAAAGGAGGACCTCTCCATCACGCAATCTGGCAGTGCTTCTGTAGAGGTCTGCTGAATCCCTCTAATAAAAAAATCCAGAAATCTGAGGCCTTATTCTATATCAGGGCAAGTAATTGCAGCTATTTCCAATTCCAGGTCAAATCATTTTGTACCTGAACACTGATGCCAGGCAAGAATGATGTTATGATCCAAGTACTGTATTAAAAAGGGAGGAAGTTTTTCTATTTTCTGAAGTCTGAGTGAACTGAAATAGGAGCTTGGTCGGATTTCTGACAAATGCATGTCACTATTAATATTTCTATGACAAATTTTATGATTAATACTGTTCTGGGTCTTGATTACATATGACTCCCTGAATAAAAACAAATCCCAACTGCTGAATGCTAATAGATCCCATCTCTTTATAGAATCATAGAATGCTTTGGATTGGAAGGGACCTTTACAGGTCATCTAGTCCAACCCCCCTCCAAGAGCAGGGACATCTTTAACTACACCAGGTTGCTCAGAGCCCCATCCAACCTGAGCTTGAATGTTTCCAGGGATGAGGCCTCCACTACCTCTCTGAGCAACCTGTTCCAGTGCCTCACCACCCTCATTGTAAAAAAATTTCTCTCTTAAATCCAGTCTAAATCTGCCCTCCCTTAGTTTAAAACCATTGTTCCGTGATAAATTCCCAAGGAATACAAAGGGAATAAGAAATGTTTGCTTGCTTGGTTTTTCTTGGTCTGCTGCCACGTTCAACATCAGCTAGCGCTTCTGCTTTGCCTTCTTTCTGTCACATCAGCATAGCAACTGAGTAGGCAAACATGACTAGAAGCCAGGGAGATATGGTAATGTGGGATGGTGGCAAAGGATTTATCAGGCCTTTTGCCTTTTTTTCCCCAGCTGGGTTGCTTAAGGTTACAGAAGGAGCTTCTAAATATTGGTGAGGAAAAACTGTTAAGGATGCAGGATTTGATTAAATAGCTTACCTAAGTAGCTGTGCAGGGTGATGCCTAATTCTATGGTGAACTCCAGTTCAGGATCTATGAAGACAGTATGAGTCTGAAGGCAGATTATTAGGGTCTTGCTGCTTAAAGTCAGAGTTAAAAGGGAAGGAAGCTTTTCATTATTTCCATAGTCCTGGCGGTTAGAGCATTGGCAAGCAATGACCCAAGAGGTACAAGCCTTTTTCCTCCCATAAGAGAGCTTGTGTGCAGGGCTGCTGCAGTGGTAAAAGATCTTGGGGGAGAGAGCAATTAGTAGATCTATCTGTGGAAAGCTCTCTAGAGTGACTAAAGGGAAAGTAGTTCATTGATATTGGTGGATACAGGATGCTGTTGCAATGTGCAAAGCAGTCTACACCAGTGTCTAATTTCCTTGCAGACTACAAAGCGCCTTTAACTGTTTTATGTCCACATATCTAGATCTGTCCATAAAAACATGCCTTTAAACTCAGAGTTTGTATGAGCCCACTTGATACCTTGTTTGCATAACAATTCACTCTCCCTTGCCCTTTTTATGTTTTTTGCGACCCCTCCCTTGAAAAAGGCATCAGCTACATATAAGTATACACAAGATGCTTTGAAATAACAGGTCCTTAAAAATAAATTATTTTATGAGATTGTGGTGTTGGATGGATTTAACTGCTGTGAAGCTGTGCTGCTTGCGAGTGCTTTTCAATGCTGGTGCCTACCCAAGACGCTGGCTGTGGAAAGGTTGGGTGCTATTTCCAAGTAGTTTTAACTTGCTGGTTGTAAGAAACAGTGTGGTAGCAACTATTCACCTGCCTGACCTTTTGGTGAAAGGGCATGGCTGTGACATGCACAGGACTAAGACTTGAGTTATTATTTTGTTCATACAGCAGTATGTGGTGTTCTGGGACTCCAACCTCGAGTGCTAGCCCACTCTTCTAGAGGGTCAGAGCTCAAAGAGTGGCAAAGGTTTTTTTAAGAGAGCTGGAGTGTATGTCTCTACAAGACCTTATCTAGCTCTTGAATTCAAAGATTTACTTTAAACTACCTTGCATTGGCACAGAAAAACCTTAGGTGCTAAAAGTCTTTGAGAACTGAAGTACCTTGGCTGTAGTGTATAATGTAATATCCAGAAATCTTTCGAGTGCAAGTAATAGGACAAGAGGAAATGGTCTCAAGTTGCACCAGGGGAGGTTTACACTGGATATTAGGAAATTTTTCTTCACTGAGAGGGTTATCAAGCATTGGAACAGGCTGCCCAGGGAAGTAGTTGAGTCGCCATCCCTGGAGGTATTTAAAGGACGTTTGGATGAGGTGCTTAGGGACATGGTATAGTGGTGGTCTTGGCAGTGTTAGGTTTATGGTTGGACTCGATGATCTTAAAGGTCTTTTCCAACCTATACGATTCTGTGATTCTGTAATAATAGATAGCAAATTATGAGTGCCTGCAGCCTCTCCTGGGAAGACTACATGTATTTCTAACTCCTACTGAGCTAGGAGTATAAATCACACCATGCAGAAATATGAGTGTGGTTCTATGAGTGGACAGAGCCATCCTTGTCATGCCCGAAAGGTGACAGTTTCTTTCCTTTCTTTGGAGCTTCTTTCCCCCTTGGCCATGGGTGGTTAGTTTTATACTATTTTGGTGAATATAGTATCTGAACTAGAAGATCTTAAGGAGAGCACCTTGGGTGGAGTGAATGAGTTATTCAAACTGTATTCAGCAGTTCAAATGTAAGAGATTGATTTTTTTCTTTGCTTTTCTGAATGTATTATGTTTGTTTCATTATCACTAGATGCCCATTAAGTACTTTCTGTTCCTCCATTTGCTTATGGTAGGCAGCTACACCTGAATAAATTAGGAGAGGCAATAGAGGGTAGGATTATGTTGGCATGTGATTGTTGACTCACTTTCCAAGGAAAGAATAGGCTCAATTGTATAATCCTTTTTTTCTTCATTCTAGCACATCAATTCACTATGTTATTGTTTTTATTGCAGCCTGCTAAGTTCATAGAACAAGTGACTTCTTTGAATGTCAAAGCTGACTTACTTTGTAGCATCACACAGTAAAAAGTGCCTTTTTTTAATTATGAACTCTGATATTTTGAACACTGCCTATTAGAAAAAGTACTGTCTGTACACAGTATGGTGAAACACTAAGTCAGCAGTGAAATTCTTGTATGTAGGTGTGCGTGTTAGGTCTGTTTCTCCGCACCCCCTCCATTCAAACAGTGTGGTCAGAATGCAAATAAAGAGAAATCCTCACTTCAGAAGGGAGGTGGGGTGTGTGGCTGACAAAATGCTTACAGGTTGATACTACCCGATGGCCAATGTACTGAATTTCAGACCATATTTAAGACTTTCATGTGCCATGCTCTCATGTTAAGAGTGAAATATTTGGGTGGGGAAGTGTAGGGTAAACATTGAGGAAACTATTCCCTTCTTTATTTGTAGCAAGAGAAGCTTTCTGACCTGTAAAAAAGGAGCCACAAGAAGAGGGGAAAATGATTGTACAACCTGCAGTCCGTAGGACAAGAAACTAGGGGGTTACAGTTCTGCAAGGGAGACCTAAATTAGGTGCTGGGAGAGCTGAACGTTGGGATAGGTTGCATGAGGAGGCGTGAGGAGACAATCTTCCAAGCTGTGTAGTATTGTTTCAAAGGTAAACATGGCCAGAGTGGTTAGGTACAACTGGAATAGAGGCAGCAGAGGTAGGACTTGGTGTAACTGAGTTCCCTCTGTAGTAAAAATACTCAGAAGATTCCTTTGAAAGAAGTCAGGATTGAGGAAGCTGAGATGGCTAGTGAGTAATTCTGACAAGTTTCATCTTTCGAGTAGGCTGAAACTATAGTCATTTTATTGCAGCAAAACTAAGTTTTGGATTATATTGATATAAAGAAATATTTTTTCTTCCAAATTAAAGTGTTAAACTCCATAATACTTGCCAACTCTAGAAACACTATATTAGGGCAGGGGTTGTCAGTGATAATAAAAGAGTTTTGCTACGAATTTGACTGATCGTCTCTGTCTCCTAGGTGTCCTAGATATCCTCCTAGATATCTGGAGTAGTGTGTCCAGCTCTGGGCTCCCAGTACAATAGGGAAATGGAGCTACTGGAGAGAGTCCAGCAAAGGGCCACTAAGACAATGAAGAAGCACCTCTCCTGTGAGGAAAGGCTGAGAGGGTGGGACTCTCTAGCCTGGAGAAGAGAAGGCTCAGGGGACTCATCAGTGCGTACAAATACCTGAAGGGGAGGGTGTAAAGAGGACAGAGCCAGGCTCTCTTCAGTGGCACCCAGTGCCAGGACCAGAGGCGATGGACACAAACTGAAACACAGGAGGTTCCTTCTGAACATCAGGGAACTCTTTTTTTACTGTGAGGGTGACTGAGCACTGGCACAGGTTGCCCAGAGAGGTGGTGGAGTCTCCCTCCTTGGAGATGTTCAAAAGCCATCTGAACATGGCCCTGGGCAACCAGCTCTAGGTGCCCTGCTTGAGCAGGGGGGATTGGACCAGATGACCTCCAGATGTCCCTGCCAACCTCAACTGTTCTGTGATGCTGTTCCTCCAAATCAGATGAGTAGCATTTACACCAGGACTGCTTAAGCACTGACTTCAATATGAAGTCATATCCCTCCCTTTTGTTTTTTGATGCTGCCACTGAAAACTTCATACATCAGCCCCCTAAACAAGCTACATCTTTCCTCTGTTGCTCAGAATCAGTGAAAGTATATGCAAAATTTTCTACTTGAGACACCTAGTAGGCACAATGACATGGCTCTAGCATTCCCTCTGCAGAACAGGATCTTTAATGTACTCTTCCTTTCCAGGTGGTTGGAGGCAAGGTAAAGAAACCAGGCAAGCGAGGTCGTAAACCAGCCAAAATAGACTTGAAGGCAAAGCTTGAAAGAAGTCGTCAGAGTGCAAGAGAGTGCAGAGCCAGGAAGAAGCTGAGGTACCAGTACCTGGAAGAGCTGGTTTCAAGCAGAGAGCGAGCCATCTGCGCTCTTAGAGAAGAGCTTGAAATGGTAAGAAACTATCATTTAACCTAACCCTCAGTATTATTCGGGACCTGCCTTCATGGACATTTGTTCTTGAAATCACTGTGACTGAGAGTGGGATTTGGCTAGCCATAAGGTATCAAAACATCAGTAACAGATGCACTCAGCTGTTTGCCTACTTTGTGTGTTGAATATGAACCCCATGTCACAAGTTATCTGCTGGTTTTGAACTGGAAGCAAGGAAAGAAAGTGCCATTGCTTATGAGCCTGTATTTGAAATGTTTGTTCTGGAAAAACCTCTGACAGAGGTAGAAAGAGGTAGAGGGTGGAAAGAGATGTGTTAAAATATCAAGGGGCATACATCCACAGTGTGTCATTGCTTCCCACAGACCTTTGTCTCTGTTGGGAAAGTTGATTCTTGCAGGATACTCTCTGTGTAGGTGGTTGCACAGCTGTCCTGTGTTCCAGCATGTATGGGTGTCTTGGCCAAATAAGCTGCATTAACCAAAGAGAATGTTTCACCTGGAAATACAGACTCTGCTCCTCAGTGATATTGAGATGCTATTGAAATTTCACTGGAGCTGACGATATTGCCTTGACCTTGCATTAGGTTTGTTTGACTAGGCAGGGCTAATTGCCACAAGTGAATAGGGTTAGGATGGGGTGGAAAGTCAGGCAATTGATCACAGGTTTTTCAGTGTGCTTCAGGGTTTGCCAATGAAGAATTTAAGATGAGGGAACTAGGAATAAGGCACATGTGCTGTAACTGTGCCTTGCACAATCAGAAAGGACCTCTTAATAGTCAATCAGCCCCAGAGTCATGTGAAATATTTGTTTTTAATAGGCCATGAACTGGAACAGTATTCTGGCATGCCAGCAGCGAGAAAATGCACAAAGTGTTCCATGTTGTTTAATAATTACAGTATTGTGTCTAGTTCTGCCACTGAGTAGCAGTTTATTGACTGAAACAGGATTTACTGAGGCCAGGTATGCAACCATGGACACGTGCTTAGCTCATTAGTGCTCTGCAGTTTTGCAAGAGGCTTCAGCCCAGTAAATTCAAACCTGAAATGAATATACCGGAAGGGAAAGATTACAGCTCTGTTTTGTCTGCTAATGTGATCCTGGCAGTTTGCTAATGCCTAATGTGTTTGCATATTTCAGTACAAGCAGTGGTGCATGGCGATGGACCAAGGGAAAATCCCCTCTGAAATAAAAGCCCTGCTAACTGGAGAGGAGCAGGGCAAAGCACAGCAGAACTCAATCAAACTTGCCAAGGCTGGGAAGACAGAAGCAAACAGCAGCAATCCCTGTGAGTATCCAGCCTATGATTAATTCCTATTTTGTTACATCTTTTGTGGCGTAGGATGGCTGTGGTGTAGGAAGAAACATAAGGATGTGCTTTTGGGCACAAATAGTTGATTGAAGCAAAGAACTTAGTGGGTGGTACAAAGACTTTGTGTAATGTTTACATGGACAACACAGAAATTACACTAGCTAGGAAGCTGGGCAGTTACTTTAAAAGAAGACTCAATCTTTGCGTTTCACCAAGGCCTGTGGAGACCTGTGAAGACCTGAGACCTTAATCTTTTACAGCATTTTCTGTTTTCCTAATGCAAGGTAAATGGAGCATGTAAAACATAATTGAATTTTAAAAACTCCATCAAGAAAACATTATTCTAGCTGCAAGCACTCAAAAGTGAAAAATGCTGGGCTTGGGATTTCCTATGGAGTCTTCTTTCTGCCTCATTTGTACTTGTCCAGGGAATGAAATAAGGTTCTTCTGGGGATTGAAAGGTGAAAAGATCACGTGATATAAAGTCATATTCCTGATACCTACATGCAAAGGAACAGAATTAAGGGGTAGCATGGGCAATTCTATATCTCGCATCTTCTAATTTTTAAATATTTCATACTACAGGTTAAATTACACTTTACTGTAAAATTTTTGAAAAATACAAATTCCTAGCTTTATGTTTTTAAGAAACAACGTGAAAACTACATTTGTAACTGTAACAATCTTCCCCCATGGTGCATCATTCACAGGAGGCCAATGCAGAACCTTCCGCACTGCAGCAGAGATAGCTTGGTAGCTAGCAGAAGAATGCTGTTGTCAGAGAAGTGGATGCATCCCCAGGTGCAGGGGGAAGGATCCCATTGCACTGTCTTCTCTTTGCTCCTCCCCACATGAAATTATTTGATTGTGGTGTTCCTAAGCCTGCATGGAGTGGTGTTTTGGGGGTAATAGGTGTTTGTGTAAGTGGAGCCTTGTTCTTCCTTTCTCTACACCACCTTCCCCAAATACAGCTATGTCAGCTTTTGGGCATTCCCAATAAGAGATGGGGGCTGCTTTTGTGTCAGAGCCCAGAATTAGGCTGGCTTTGTGGTCAGTAGTTATGTGATTGGTAACTGTTGTGGGAGTCTGAGAGGTTCTATTAAAAAAAAAAAAAGGCAAGAGGAGGATCTGGTAACAACTTTGCTAAAGCTGAATGGAGTTCTGTAGGTCGAGGAGAAGGAACTGGATCAAAAGCTTTCAGTAAGAAGGTTTACAGTAATGTAATTTGTAACCTAAATAAAGGTGTTGCTTTCAGCATCCTTTTATAATGCAGTGTGTCTCTTATGTTATTGGGACTCTTAAAGAGAGGTATTAGATACATTCCTTGCTTCTGCCCATACTTCTTTCGCAGCATGTATTTCCTACCCTCCATGCTTCCGGTAAGATAGTCAAAGCACGTCCCTCCACCTTGCTTCCAGCAGTGGATAAACTGCCATCTCCTCCCACCCATCGTGCCCTGCTATCTTTCTGTATCTACCTACACTTTGGGCCTTAGTATCTTTCTAGCCTGCAACTTAATATGCATTCTGCTGTGCTGTCCTGGTTTCCCAGCCAAAGACAATGCCGAGAACTGGTGGCAAGGAAAACAAGTTGCATCAGTTTGGTTTCATGGTAAGAGAGGGAATGGCAAAAGTCTTGTGGGCTGATTTACTCATCCAAGATACTGACAGATAACCTGCCACTTTCCTTAGACTGCTCTTTCTCCTGTATAGGCTTTTTGCATGTATCTGATGCAATGTGGAGAGTGGAGCTCTCAGAATTTTTAGTGGGGGTTTTGCTTGCTTATTCTCTGTTTTGTTTGTGACAGTGTCTTTCTCTGTATTTTATGAAATGCATGGAACATTTTTTAATCTTATGTTTTCTTCTTTGTTTCATAGAATAAATATTATAATGAATGACTTTGCTAGACTGAACGTTGCCTTCTTTTTATTGAACTAATTGGGTCTGTTTAGCATTATCTCAATTCAGGATTAGTCAAAAGCACTGAAAATAATGAAGTGCCATATTTCAGTGTACAGTACAGTTGTTTTCAGAATTCCATTCTGAGCACTTGTATTAATCCTTAAGGCATGCTTTTAAATTTATTCTCTAGACCCTCCACACATGTATTCAGTTAGCAATTGCTAGATATGTTGCATAGACATGGAATGCTATTATGAAAGGTTAAGTAACACTGAAGCAGAGATGAGGAGGATATGAGGGTTCCCCTCCACCCTGTATTTTAAGCTCTGAACTGCAGTTTGTCCTGAAAGATAGCAACAAAGCCAACCCATAAGTTTTGGGATTTTTGTCTATGTTGAATGCTTGCCTGTCCTTTTTCTGGGTTCTCTGGAGGAAAAAAACCTAGGCCAGAACTACAGTCCATGAACCTTGCAGTTGGATTTTGTAATATGATCATGCCAGAAGTGTAATATATTATTTTTGGTTAGAATTAGACTTACACAGTCTAGTTTCAAATGTAAACTATGTATTGTAATTAAACATATATTTCAAAGGTTATGTGTATACTTAAGTGTCTTTCTGAATCAGGGATGTAGAAAACGTGCAGAGGACTTACGTATGTGTGACCAGAACAGCTCCACTCTGCACTAGGTTATGTGACAAACGCAGCTCTGATTTCACCAGAAGTACCCCACTTGCTCTCTTCCCTCCACTCCTTCTTTGTTTCAATTGCTGTGATACCAAATAAGAAACTTCTCAGGTGTTAAGTTTTCTTTTATGGAGGAAATGGGGAGTCAGAATTTCTCATTGTGATGAGCAACAGTTTTCATCTGTTCCTCATCACAGTGGCTCCTGCTTCCTGGCTTAGACAGCAGTTGGCATTACAGGATTGTGTTTGGCAAGCCTGGGCCCAGCTCTGTGGCACAAATAGTGGTATCCATGTTCTAACAGGTTTTTTGTGCTTCATGCAGATGGGACAGGAGGCATGTTACAGCCTACATCATCTTAAACTGTTTCCTTGTTTGTACTGCAAGCCAAAATATGTGTGAGACAGAGTTAGAGGCTCTAACTGCAATCTTCCAACCTCCTCTAGATGCTGTAGTTCATCATGAAGTGTAGGATTCCCAGCAACAATCATTAAAGTTCTGTGCCTTCCATCATGTGGGAGATCATATAAATGTTATAGCTTTAGATGGATCTCCAGGAACCCTTTATTTGGGAGTTTGAAGTTTAGCATTTCCCCTTGAAAACTAACAGAAATGTTTATGGTTTGTGCTCCTTTGGTACTCTAATGCTTACAGTCTTTGTCCCCATTGAGGTGGCTCCTGGAAGTGATACTACTAGGTCCTTTGACTAGGAGTCTCATATGGTACCCTAAATAATGGAGGATGTCTTATCCTCTCTTTGAGTAAGATGGGTACAGCCTTCCACCATTTCTCCTGCAGTGAGTGTGTGCAGCTGGTTCTCTCTCACAAACACTGAAGAAAGGAAATAAGCCTGGAAATGCTTCATTTTCCCACTTGCCATGGAAATCTAATGGTCAGCTAGAACCATTTGCCCAGCTAAAGGTGGGTATCTCTTGGAAACTATCCACAGTCTTCCAAAAATGCTGTCTGTAGTATTTGGTGTTTATAACAATGCTAGGACTGTGTTACGGTAAGGTGTGACATTGAACTCAACTGATGCTGATAGTGCAACTGTACAGTGCTTACTCTATCTTTTTGGAGAATTTAACCCAAGGATTTACCAGATAGTGAAAACTTAATAAGAAAAGATGTAATAAGTCTTGTCTTTTTAATCCAAAATACATGCTTGGGGCATAGAATCCTGAAAAATGAAGCGGATACATTTAATAGACTTGTCACTTAACAGAACATTTTTGTAATTATGTGTGTTTAAAAAAAATTAAAAAAAAAATCATGGTCTGCTTTCATAATCTGATAATAATAAGTGTTTGCCAAAGAACCTGCATTCTATTAAGTGCTTTTCAAAAGACTGTTTTAACTTATATCAGAGGTGTTTGGTTGTGGTGGTTTTTTTTTAATTTATTAGATAAATTTCAAAAAGCTTTTTTCTTTCGTGACAGCTGAAACCATGACTAACTTTGAGAGTGCCTGTGACTGACTTTGTTTTTCCTTTTTTTCCCCTTTTACATTTTAGGGTGAAGATTAATCTACATCAATAATAAATCTAGTTCTTCCTGGTATCCCATGAAGAGATGGAGAAGATTTGGCATCATAGCTCCATTTGTTATGTTCCAAGAAATTATAATCTCTATAATTAGCTATAGATTTATTCAATATAAGGACCAAATGTCTGAGACTAGTCTAAATATGTAGAGAAATCCGAGGAAAAGCTGAAATAAGAATCCTAGTCTTTCTCCTTATGCTTAAAAGTTACAGCGTGAGTGACAGAGGATTGGCTGATACAGAAATCCCCGTTGTAGGTAAAGAAGGCAAAACACCAGCTTGTAACTTTCCTGCTGTTAGTGCCACTGAGCATGAATTTATCCGTAAGTTATGTCAATAACTGAATTTCTTGTATGACTGTTGTGGATTTGTATTAGAAAACAGAAGCTTCTAATCCGCAGTAAAATCTGAGGTATCTCATACTGAATAGCGAAGCAGCGGACTAAAATTCAGCTGATGCTGTATTTGCGGAATGTATAGATTTGTGTATGTAGATATATAAGTAGAATTTGTAGTGCCTGTTATAGCCATTGCCTTAAGCAATTTCTGCAAAGGCTGTTGCTTGGTATTATTTATACTATTGTTTGTATTTTCTTTATCTTACCCACTTTAAATTGTAACTAGAAAATGCTGTCATTGTTCAGCTAATGATTTTCAGCAACACTTCATTTAAAAAAAAAAAAATTAAAACCCCAAACAACTGACTTACGGTTTCTTTTTTTCCTCCAGAAAAAGCACGTGGGAGGTTGAAGTTTTGCTTCCATAACTAGTGCAAGATTAGCCCTGCTTTTTTTTGTGTGTCTGCCTGAACTCTCAACTGGCTTAAATCAATACTAACATTAACTGCTGCTTCAAGGAATTCTTGTGTATGGTCTCTATGTATTCGGGTGGGTAGGTGACATTCTTAACTATGTTGCAGCTGATAGGTATTCTGATGAAAGAAATTTGTGACTAAAGTGGATTATAAAACTCTCTGTTTTCATGAGACAGGGTGTTCAATGTGAATAGAAATAGCGTGCTATGAAAGATGACTTTTTCCATACCTTCTTTCTCATGGCAACTTTCAAAATACATTTTGATCAAGTTATACAGTGCTGGCGACAGCAATACTACATATTCCTGTGGTAGAGCATACCAGCAGTGTCCTCCAACTTCACAATCTCCTTATGTGGCATGCTCCGAATGCCTGCTGATGCAAGAGCAATTCCTTCCTACACTCTATCGAACATAGATCCTGCCATGTTGCTAGGTCAGTGTTTTCTGTTTTGCATGTCTGGGCTTTTTCTCCCCTAAGCAGTACTTTGAAATCTCCCACTTTTTGGTATGCGTTCCTTTTTCCCTACAGAAAGTATTCTGTGAGTCTCCTTTCTTCCCTAAGTGGTCTGGCAGCTGTTTTCAAAAGCTGTCAAGGGTTCCTTTTCCAGGACTACATAAAAACATGAGTTATTCTGCTGTTTCTCTCTGCCTCTGCACACACGCTGTACGGCACCCACCAGCTCACACTGAATACCCCTTCTGCATTTTAAGCTCTCAGTAACATCGGAGTACACTCCTTCTGCATTGCAAGCTCCTAATAATATCATCACTTTTTGTAGCTCAGGACCCACTTCTTGTTTCTCCGCATAGCCTAGCGGAAGCAGTGTGGTTATCAGCTCACCCCAGAGTGGTTTTTCGCTTGTTCAGACGTTCTTCTGTTTAGCTGTATGATCAGGAGGAAGGCAGCACTGTTAGCAGACAGCAATGACAATGTTGTTCAGTTGTAGATGTTAGGCATGTATTGAAACAGTTCTGCTACTTACAAAGTTGTAAGTCGTCTTTCACTTGAAACATTGAGATTCAGATTATTCTGTTCCTTGCATTTCTTTAAAATTTCAGGTTGCCCAGCATTTTCACCAGTGACAGTGTTTTCAAACAAAAGGGTAAGTTCAGCTAGGGGGGAGCTGTATGGAGCTAGGGGGGAATTAATTTGTGAGAAAAAATTTTGGCCCAAGGGCCTTTATCTCATGAACGTCAGCCAGAAGAGGTTTCATCAAAGTAAACAGAATAACAGTATTAGTTTTCCATTTAAACCTCGAATCCTGTCTGGGATCTCAGATAGAGAAGGGAGAAGGAGGTATCACCTAGATTTCTGATCAGCTAATTACTCTTGTGACAAGTATTTGTGTAAACTTTCACAGGGTGATAGCTCGCTTATACTGCAGAGACCTATTGATGAGAACAGAGAGTGTTGCCATTCTCACTTCAGCAAGCTGCATTTCTCATGACTTTATTCTTGGGGTTTCTCGCCTTCCGAAATAAAATAGCAATTAGCTTTTTAATTACTAGTGTACCAATGGAACCAAAATGGATTGCTCAAGTGTTTGAGAAACAGCCAATTAGCTACTTCAGCTTTCTGGATTTACGTAGTCTTGTGTCTTTTTGCAGTAGCTGCTTAATGTTGTCATCGTTTCAATCCAATGCCGCTACAGGAGTGGCATGGTTAATGGAGCTGATATTGTCTACACATGCTGGCAGATAAAAAAGGCTGACTGGCAGCTGGAGAACCATGGTAAAGCTTGTCTGTTTTAATGCCTCTGCCATGAACTTCTCTCTCGTGGAATGAGCACAGTTGCAGTTCTGTGGATGCATTAACCAAAAAAACTGTAGGCAGAATGATGAACGGCCTCTTGTGATTGCTTGCATTCACCCTGCATTTTTTTTCTGAATCACGCTCTTTGCATGAAATAAGTCATATAAACAAAACAAATGTGCCTGTTACTAACACAGCTTTGTCTTCGTCCGTCAGAAATACTATCACCAGCTGTAACCTTAAATATTACCCATTAACATGGATTAAAATTATTTTCTTTGTTACTGTAAATGCTCGTTTTCCCTGTCTTCATTAGTATATAACTGTTTTCAGACATCAGTGAGAATTTTATAAAGTAGCAATTTCAAGTTAATTAGATAGGATGGGGAGAAGTGCAGGGATCGTCAAGGATGCTTCTAGGCAGAATTTCTTCCATCTATGCCATTTTGCTATTGTGCTTGATTTGAAGCTGTATGTGGAGTTGGTAAGAGTAGAATGGAGGATCAATACTAATGCACTGCAGTTTCTTTCTTTTGTGGGGGGCTGACCGCTAGCCGTCCAAGGAGCATTGGGAGCTTTTGAGGTCACAACTTTACTATAGCAAGGAGCAGGGAAAACTCAGCTAGTAGTGTTTCTCCTGCAGTGATAAGGCTATGAGAAAGAATCAAGTGTGGGGGCTATGCTTGGCAGCAATCATTTGTCCTGTGGGTAGCTGACACTTGGAAGCCTGGACCCCTGCAAACTCCTCTTCTGCCCTCCAAAAAAAAATGGAACTTGACTTGCTTTTCATTAAACAATTAATCTAGGGTTTCAAGCTCTCCTCCTACCTGTGCACCAGCTTTTCTTTTCCATTCAAAGTTTTCTTGTAGAGAATTGTCACTTTAGCTCCCTCCTTTAAAGATTAAAATATTGTTACCGGTGTCAGAGAGTATTTCTGATATTGCTGGGGCAACTGAAGGACTGTTTTCACAAACTCATTTTCCTTTGGCTTTGATTGGACTGGGCCTATTTAGAGTCAGTTTTTGTTTCTCATCTGAAAGGCAGAAACTTCTTAAGCTGCTCCAACCTGATCCCTTGTAACTGTACACTTAAATGATACAGAAGCTCACGGCTAGCATTGCTAGCATCCTTTTATTTTCCTCCAGCGTTTGGATGAAGAATGAATATATAGCACACTTGGTTTTGTGCTTTTATCTTAGCTTTAACAATGCTAATATATTCTGCTATGCTTGTGCTGTTTTCATACACTGAAATTACAGAAATGTTTGCATGGTAAAATCTCATGGGAAGGGATTTTGACTGTGTCGCTATAAAGCAAGTTGTTCTGTTGGTGAGGTCCCTACAGTCTGATTTCCTTTGAGTTTGTGATCTTTGCCTTACTTTTCCTTTTCCTTTGCTCAGTAACTGCAGCTGTCCCTCTTTTGACTCCCTGAGCCCTGCTGATGGGTAGGAGAGAGCCAGGCTGTAGCTGACCTTCAGGGACGCTTGCAAATCGACTGGTGAGGAAGGATGCATGCCGCCTGGCTAGTGCGCTGCTCTCGGAGTACGAAAAGGGTGGTGGAGGTCTCTTTTGCTTTCCCCGACAGGTGGATAGGTTAGTCCCATCAGCCCTAGATTTGTTAGTTCTCCAAACTGTATTAGCTCTATGACTGCCCTTTCAAATTGAGTTGGAGTTGGCAAAGGGCATAAATTGCTGGTGCAGACTGACTGCAAACACAATTGCATAAGCCCTGGTTCCCCAGCAAACCAGGCTGGTGATAAGTAAGTCCCAAAATGAGCTTGTGCGTGCCCAGAAGTCCGAGAGATTCTTGGTTCCAGTTCTACATTTTGGATCCGTTTTGACCAGTCCATTTAAGAGAGAAGACTTCTGTGTAACCAGAGTGGTTGAAGAGTCTAGAGATTGCTCTGTAAAGCTGAAATGAACAGCTCACTTATGCTGGGATTTCAAAATTTACAGCTGTATTATGTTGGTGGATGAAAAACCTTTTCCTTCAAGTAGTTTTATACATGTATGGCATGTGCTAAATTTCTCAACAAATGAAAAATAGATTATTTTCTCAACTAGCACTTCTGAGATACTCTGTAAAATACCTGAACTGAAAAGGTGGTTTCTGAAAGTAGTGTTAATTAAAACTGAATATTTGAATGGTAAAAGTCTAGCCAGGTGAGCTTGAAACCCTAATACTCAATTTCGAAGTCTTTGGCTTGGAAATAGGAGCATTGCCACTCATTTCTTACACAGCCTCTGCCCCTACAATGTTTGGAAAACTTTCTCATGTGCTATCAGTTTTAAAGGCCAGCTTTTTACCAGCTGAAGATTGTATATAAATTAAATGATGACATAAGCTCTCCTGCTGCAAGTGTACAGCAGAAGGTTTGGCAGTGTGGAGGTGTTTTACAGGTGCCTCCTATGAGATATGTGTGAATAGAATGTCCTAGTCTAAATTATGCTCTATGTTTCTTTTAAGCCAAAGGGCTTTTATGTTAAAATGATTTTGTGTGTGTGTGTTTTCCTTGTTTGTATCTTCATATATAGTGTGCTGCTGTCTTGCCCCTGGTTACGTTTAAAAGCCTTAGAGAAATAAAGTGTGTTTTCAGGGAAATTTAGAAGAAAGTCATGCTGAGAACTAAGGTGAGAATGCTACTGGTCTTGCAATCATGAGGAAATCACAGGGAAAAATACTGGATGTAAGGATGGAGTTACAATGAGTGCTCTGTAAAGGATGAAGGATGCTCTTATTTCTAAATCAGTGTGGCAGGCAGATAGTTGGGCTCTGTGGGGAGGTTTTCTCTGTACAGATCATTGTATCTCCCTTCACCAAGCAGGGGTTAAGCTGGGAAGACTAAAGAGAGGTACCACCTCCCAGGAAGCTTTCTGTGTGCTAATCATGAGGTTGCACTGGATTTCCTTCTGCATATATGCAGCATGGAGCTGGATGCAAGCTGGAACCATGCAAGGTTGGTGGTATCGTACATCCCATGCATGCTCTACTCATACTACGGAAGTCACTGCAATAAATACATCCCTTACACTCTCGCAACTGCGCTAAATCTGTGGAGAGCTTTGGGAGACCACTGAAAGGGTCATTTTTAATCAAAAACATTCCTCATGTCCTTTCACAAGCCAAACTTCCACAATGACATCAAATACCTGAAATACAATACTCATATTTTAAAAGTGTTTACTAGTACGAACAGATTTTTTTAATGGAGGAAAGAGGTAATTACTTCCCTTGAAGACAAAATTCCAAATGCTTTGTTACCTTGTTAGGAATTTCTCATGACAGTTGACATGATCAACAAGTGGGAAATGGTCTTTGAAGACACAACTAGGTAACTTGGCCATCAAAACCAATGTTTGGCTGTCAGAAGCTGGCTAGTAATAGTGTTAGGATTTATCGGTGGCAGCCCTTGCACAGGGGCAATGAACAGTGGTCTGGAGTGGTGGCAGAAAGGCAACGTGTCTGTCATCGCACCCAGGACTGGAGCTCTCTGGTGGCACTTACAGAGGTGCTGTTGTAGTTCAAGAGCAATTTGTGGAGAGCCACCCTTTGCCATATCACCCTCCATTGAAGTATTTTGCAATAGCTCTTTATATGTATATCTGACTCTTTTCTGGCCTGTACTGAAGTGGTGGCTGCCTTCTGCTGGTGTCCTAAGATTATGCATGGTTTAGCTTGAAAACTCAGTGTTTTCTGCCATAGACTGGTGCTGGCAGCGCAACTCCTGGTATGAGGGCCAAGGGCCACATCCCCAACATCCCTCTTCTTAAGGAAAAAAATTTACAACCTCAAGCTTACATTCTGAGAAAGATGCCCTGGATTAATAAGAAAGACCAATTCAATAACGTGGCAAGAGCTGTTTCAGAGTCTGCAGAAAGCCTGACAGCAGATCAGCTCCCGGCAGTACTGTGAGTTAATGAGAAACTGAGGGCTACTCCCACTGCATTTACAGGTAAACTGGTAAATAATATGAAATCTTGCTAACTCTGGATATCACTTAATCATTTTCCTTCCTGTATTTGGATCATTACGGAGAGGGACTCTGCAGAGTACATACTGCAGTGGAGACGGTAAATCTCCAGGGCTGAAGAGAAGTGCTGTAGTGCCTTTAGAAATAAGATTGGAATTACACCCATCTGTATGTGGCCTCTGCTGTCTAATTCTACAGTGCCTCAAAAAAATGGAAGTCCTTGATCTGTCCCTCCTCCCCAAACCATGGAAACAAAAGCATCTCTTGCTCTTACTCGTACATGCAGTGAAAAAGCTAGTGTCTGGCCAGGCATGAGACAAGGACAAATTAAATTATTTGGTGATGTAATATTTTATTTTTTGTCTATTCCCCTGCAAATGTAGGACCAAATCAAGAGCTGGTCTAAAATGGTTGAGATGCTGAACACAAAGGCATTACTGCTGTCTACTCCACTTCTGAATTTTATCCAGAGACCGGTTTCATGAAAGAAGACTGTGTGTGTATTAACAGTAGTGTAGAATAAATCTGTGTTTTAGTTCAGACTGCTCACCAGAAGGTGACATTTATATAACAATCTTCCAGTAGGTGTGTTATGTTTTACTAGAAGCCAGTTCACATAAAGCTTATGTAATTTATAATGGCCTATTCCACAACACTTCTAGGTTGAAAAGAGCCAACTAATAAAGACATATTAACTTACAGAATCACTTAGGGGGCTAATACCCTTCCTTTGAGCATATAGGTCTGGCTTTAATAAACATTAAATCTGCTTTTTGTTCTTTTAAACAGGAAGGATCTGATATTAAGAAAGGCTGAGCACTCACAATTTCAACTGAAATCGATGGCGTGCGTTCAACACCTTGGAAAACCAACTCCTAAATCAATGTCAATTAATTCTGAAGTCAAACTGGTTGAGTTGAGGAGACTGGAAAAACTCTGGAGGATTCTTAACTGGGCATATGGAAACTCTTAAGTCCAATTACGGGTGATAGCCACCTCGCTATCACCCCTGGGAGGCTGGCTGGAAAATAGATTCAAGCGGTGTGTGTCTCTGCTTCTCACTATCCCCCACCCCTCAACTGGAAATTTAAAAAATATGTTTAACCAAAAATCCAACTTTCTGCTGAAATAAAAAGGGGAGGACATAATTTGACAATTTGTAATAGTAATTCCCAAGTGCAAGCCACTTAATACCAAAAGTAAACAGCAGTGATGGAATTTCCACTTAATGGGTGTCCGCTTAATGGAAAAAAAATGTTTAATGGTTGGCGCTGTGTCATGTTCTTACACAGAAAACATTTGAGACTAAGGGGCAGATGGGCTAGAGATCCAGGAGTCCTCTCTCCCAGAACTGCTCCTTTGCAGATGGGGTAGAGATATGTTTGTGAATGAGGAGTTTTTGTTTGCTCGGTGCCAAACCTGCCCTAATAACTTCTGCCAGCTTCAGCCCACGTCTGCACACTGGTTTCCTCCTCACTACACATGCACCCACGGGCACGCACGTGTACCCACGCAGGAACAGTGGTGGGCATCCCGGGCACCTAACCAGCCTTTCTGGGGTCCAGGGGTGTCTGCCTCGAGAGCTGTATGAAACTCCAGGGGCAGTTGCTGGCTATTCCCATGTTAAATTGTGTTTCTTCAAGGTGCCTTTATCTGAGTAGCGTTGCTTGGTTTAGGCCTAAAATTCCCCCACCCCTCATTCATTTTATTGTTGTGTTAGGTATATCACTAAAACGATCTGTCGGCAATGAGGAGTTGTGAGGGAGTGCGGAGGGATTTGTTTATATTGATAGGCAAACTCTGCAGTGTTTTCTGTTTCTTGCTTTGATAATGCATGATCTTCCTCCTGAGTCTCTGGCACTTCTGGGGCCTTGGCAGACCAGGAGGTACCTGGTGGTTGGTACTATCAAACCCATCCATCACTTCTCCTAAAATGATGGAAGGAGTGGAAAAGATTTCTCTGGCGCCAGGTCAGCGCTTGTCAGTCTCCATCCATTTCATTACAGGTTTCTGAAGTCAACTCTAAGCATGGAGTAGCTGCCATTTCAACTGTCAAGTTGCCAAATATTTTCCATCTTCAGCACTGTTGTACCATGGTGTCTTCTTCAGTTTTTAACAGCAGAAGCACCAAACTGCCAGTGGCTGGGCGTCATCTGAAGGGCTGGAGCTGCCAGGGCGGCTGGGGGAGCATGGGGGCAGCCTTTCTTCAGGCACCTCTCCCAGAAGCACAGTGTTCACCAAGACATGAGCCTGGTCACTACCGATGGGATAAAGGCTACAGAGGATTTGCAGAACTTGGGGGGGGGGAAAAGGGAAAGGAAGGAGGTAGGAGTGAGCACGGGCACCCGACGTACAGGCATATCACTGCTACTTTCGCTTGTGCAGCATGGTGAAGGCTGGCTTTTCAGACCAAGCGATCTGTCAGCTAGCTAGCAATTTAAGCAGTGGGTTTTGTTTGGTTGTTCTGGAAATTTTTTTTAACCATACTGAAAGCCGCATCGTATGGAAGTAGAAATCAGGAAGGTTTATCAGTATAAGTGCATAAATGGGCAGCTGCACAGGCAAATTCCTCCAAGTTCAAACGCAGCTACGTTAGTTAGAATGTGTTTCTACCAGTATAGTTTTGGCTAAAAGAAGCTATACAGACAGAGTCATGCTTATTCTGATACAACTGTGACTGAGCTTTTACTGATATGGAAAGGTGGTTTAAGAAAGCCAACCTCCAGACTTCACTCATGGTTGCAGGGCCGGTTAGGCCCATGATTTCAGGGCAGAATTGCCAACTGTTTCAACCTGGAGACATTGTGTCCCTCTCTGTTGTGTCATGGAAGTCCTGGACATTTCCTGGCCAGCTTGTGTAGTTTTATGGTTCCTGGGAGGTGCGGAAACATGGTTGAGTTCACAAGAGGGAAAGTTGCACAGAAGTCTGTGGCTGCACACCCGCTGGTGTGTTCTTTGGGTTTTGTATGTGAAATGATGCCTGGCAGACTGCGGGTCTGCAACGTGGCCCTAGCGCCTTAGGGATGGACTGCCTCTCTCCCTCCCTTCCTTTTCAGCAATGGAGCAAGCCTGAAGGCAGCAGTCTCTGCACGTGGTGGCTGCAGCAGTATTTTCCTTCATGATCCATAACGGTCTGAGACCTGCTCCTCACCTGAGGGCTGGAAGCTGGCTGTGCTCAGGCAACATCCACTGGAATATCTTTGGGTCAGACTGTGCAAGGACTCACTGCCTATGGCCTCTCTGGATACACCTCGGCAGGACAGTGACTTATGGCCTGGCCTGATGCCCAGATAACAAGGCTGCCTCATGCACTCCCATTCGTGTAGACTTGAAGGAACAAGTGTCCTAGGTCCCTCTGGACTCAGACCTAGCGGGAGGTGGGTAACCATGACCCTGTGGTCCTCTGCAACCTCAGGGCTCATTCTGTCCAGTCCCATTTCTTTAATAAAACTACTAACCAAAAGAAGAACTGTTGGGTTTCAATCTTGCAACCCGTTAAAAGTAACATTGCAAAGTTGACCTGGCCTGTTTACCCTAGATCTGATTTTACTATGTCTGAGGTAATTAAGTGGTAAAGAAAAACTAAGCATATGGTGATGTTTCAGGGAGAAACAACCTGCTCGGAACATCAACCGCACAGAAAATATTGGTCTTGTCTCATTTTCAAGGTCCTCTCTCCTCCCAATTCATGGGAATTTTTGCTAATGGCTTTAATGAGAAATAACAGATCCTTATTTAATGGGGATTTCTGAATTTGTGAAATACATACTGGAAGTGTTCCTGCAGTCAGTAAGGGTTCTTACAACCATACTTTGTGTGGTAGAGGAGGAGGAAGGAAGTTTTCTACCATACATGCAGGAGTATTTCTCAACAAAGGAGTTTCCCCACCCACATTGCCAGCATGAGTCTCTTCAGAGGATGTCAGCTTGGGCCTCCACTGCACATGTACTTCTGCTCCCTGCTGACGGAAAAGGGAGATACTCAAGTGTGTCTAATACACCCTGTAGCACTTGCTGCTCTTGTTCTATTAACTTTCATTACTGCAGCACTTTCAGGCCTCAGGCATGAACAGGAACTCAGCTGTGCCACATTTACTCTGAAAGCAGAAGAAAAAGATAATCCTTCTCTGAGGAGGCTGTGGCTGAGGATGTCCTTCAAACATACGGCGGGGAGCTTGAGATTTTGAAATAGGAGTATGTGGAAGGATAGCTGACACCTGCACGCTGTCTTCTATTGCCTAGTTTAATGCCTGGAATCAAAGTGTCCATGACGCTTTTAGGATAACTTGAATGTGAAATGCGTGCTGGTAGTCTGGACTTGAGGATGCTTGGCCATGCCCTGGCTGCTACATTAGGATGCTCCAAGGAGAGCTTGGTCTGGAGCCGGTCTATGCAAGAAATGACTGAGTAGGATGAGATTCTTCAGTACGGAGCCACAGAGAGACTGGCACAGAGACAGTGGGTGGGGATCAACTATTCACCATGTACTGATTTTGTCAGAGCTAGTTGAGAAGAAAATCACAGAATCACAGAATTGTATAGGTTGGAAAAGACCTTTAAGATCATCGAGTCCAACCATAAACCTAACTCTACCAAGACCACCACTATACCATGTCCCTAAGCACCTCATCCAAACATCTTTTAAATACTTCCAGGGATGGCGACTCAACCACTTCCCTGGGCAGCCTGTTCCAATGCTTGATAACCCTTTCAGTGAAGTAAAATTTCCTAATATCCAGTCTAAACCTCCCCTGGCGCAACTTGAGGCCATTTCCTCTCGTCCTATCACTTGTTACTTGGGAGAAGACACCGGCCCCCACCTCGCTACAACCTCCTTTCATGTAGTTGTAGAGAGCAGTAAGGTCTCCCCTCAGCCTCCTTTTCTCCAGGCTAAACAACCCCAGTTCCCTCAGCCGCTCCTCATCAGACTGGTGCTTCAGACCCTTCACCAGCTTCGTTGCCCTTCTCTGGACACGCTCCAGCACCTCAATGTCTCTTGTAGTGAGGGGCCCAAAACTGAACACAGTATTCGAGTTGCGGCCTCACCAGTGCCGAGTACAGGGGCATGATCACTTCCCTGGTCCTGCTGGCCACACTATTTCTGATACAAGCCAGGATGCTGTTGGCTTTCTTGGCCACCTGGGCACACTGCTGGCTCATATTCAGAGAACAGGACGAAAGTGCTTGAGATCCTTAAATGAAAAGAGGACAAATTCTTGATTCTCAGGCAAAACTCCCCTGAAATCTGCTCAGATGGGGCCTGAGCAAGCAGGGTGGGGCTGCTTGTCCCATCTTTGGGACTTTGTGACTAGGCCCATTCTGGACCTGCTCCGGATATACTGACTGGCACCACTTTTTGGCAGCTACCCTGTGAAGGGTGTTGATTCTTAGCAGTGACTGCCGGAGGCTGGAAGGAGGTGTCAGGAGACATCTCTGCAGCTTCCTTGCCTCCTACGCTCTGTCCTCAAGCACCCGCAGATGACTACGATCAGTGATAGGATACTGGGATGGTTGGACCTCTGGTGTGAACCCTGCATGACTTTCCTGTCGATGTTGTAAGAAGACAAAATGGAAACCATCCCGGGCAAGGGCTGCAGCACCCGGGCTGGATCTTCCACGGCTCCAGCTCACGGGAGCACCTTGATCCAGCAGAGTGAGAGGAATTCACCAACCGGATGCTAGTGCTGACCTCATTTTGTGGATAAATAATTATCTGTGTTTTGTGAAGGTGTGCTACTGTAGTTCTGGGCAATAGTATGGGAATTAAAAAAATAAATCAATATTCCACACACAGACTCAGTCCAGTTCTTATTAATGAGGTTGATAACAGCAAAAAAAGCTCTTATTAATGAAGTTGATAACATTAAAAAAAAAAAAAAAAAAAAAAAGGCTTTCTGATTCAGGAAGTATAGATGGCTTTGGGTGGATTTATGCATTTCGACATGGTGGCCAATGTACAGTGATTACAAAAGGCCGTGTTTTTTCTTTCCCTTTTCTCCCTACATACAGAGACTGTAAGAGCTTGTCTGTTTTGTAACAAAGTAATGCCTGTGATTCAGGGAGAGTAGTTCCAAAAAGCAGAAGGTAACTGAAATGAAATAGACGGGACACATCAAAATCAAGGCCTTTAATAAAATAAAACATCTTTTTTTCTTCCCTAAAAGCTGTGTTAAAAATATGTAAATAGACATTGGTTCAAAGTGGAGAGAAAGCTCCTGGTTCTGGGGGTACCATGTAATTTTTCAACGCAATGAAGCCAACTAGACAAACGTAGTTGGGGGATTGGACTGAATAGGCCAGGCAAGCTTTTTTTTCCTTTGCTTCTCTGTTAAAAGCATCATAGATGGAGTCTTTGGTGACAGTTTTGGCCGGAGCTGGGATTTCTGCGATCCCAACATGATTTCTTTTTGCTATCCTGGAACTGGTGGTGATGGTGTATGCGTTGCTTCTGTAGCATTTCATGGTGGACATGCAACAAGTTTCCTTCACCCCTCTTCTGAAGTTTGCATTATACACGGAGTAGAGGGTTGGCTTAAAGGCTGAAGAACTGAAGGAGATGCAGGTGATGGCCAGGAAAACCAGGGAGCTTTTTCTGTAGTCTGCTTCCTGGGGGTGCCACAGCTGTACCACGTAAAAAGGGAGCCAGGACAGGAGAAACACCGAGTTTAACATTAAGAACATCTTGATGGTTTTCACTTTTGTTCTTGGGACAATATTCATTGTCCTCCTGACGGTCATGCCATCGGTGCCTATTCTCCAAATGTACTTGATGACCTTCTGGTAGAAGAGGATGATGAGGATGGACGGGATCAAAAACACCACCAAGAGCTGGACGATACTGTAGACGGCTCCTTCCCAAGAATCCGGGAGAAAAAAGTTGCAGTGGTCGTCGCTGTTGGAGCCATAGAACAAGAAAGCCGGTGATGCAAATACAGCGTCAACTAGCCAAGAGGCCAGAATCATTTTCTTGGCTTTCTCCCTGGACACTTTGAAGCTCAGGGGGTAGACGATAGTGTAGAATCGATCCACACATATAGAGAGGAGCACGTGTGTCTGGACTCCAGGGCTGAGGTACTGTATGTACCTTACCAGCTTGCACATCACGTTCCCCAGGGGCCAGCTGCCGTAGGCAAACTGCAGCAGCACGAAGGGCACGCTTGCGACACTAATGAGAAGGTCTGCGCAAGCCATGGAGATGACAAAATAGTTGGTGGTGGATTGTGTCCTCCGGCTCCTGTGGATCACTAAGCAAACGAGGGAGTTTCCAAAGACAGAAACCAGCCACAGGGCTCCCAAAACCATGCCAGCTGCTGCAATTTCCCCCGGCCTCAGTTCATAGTGCAAGACAGTGCGGTTCCTGCTTGAGCTGGGTGCTATGGGTGACTCCGTCATCTCGTAGCCAGCAGGAGGGATGGAGGTTTCGGGGTAGCTCTTGTTCTGCAGCAGGAGCAGTAAGGTAGGGAGAACAAAAGGACCGCTGCTGTTCTCCATGCTGTGGGCAAACATGGCCACGTCCTTGGCTCAGGCTGCATAAAGAGAGAAGAGAAAAGCTTATATTGAACAAGTATGTGTGAAAAGCCTACCATGACCAATGAAAGATTATTTTAAGTGGTACACGTCCTGCTTAAAGTAGTAGATTGCAGAGAAATGGTCAGAAATATACGGTAAGACTATCTGGTCCAGCAGAGGCCATTAAGTTTCATGGCGATTTTTATTCATGGCCTGACTATTTTAGGAGAGGCATTTGTGTCTTCTGAAAGGTAAAGGTCCCTTTCACAGAGAGAGACTGAGGTGCAGGTTCACCAAGGCTGGTGACCTGCAAACAGAGTGAGCGGATTATGCCCCACTGATCCCAGAAATGAGCTGTACTCCCTGGTGTCTGTGGAAGTGGCAAAAAAGCAGAGCAACAGTGTCCCTGCTCACTTGACTTGGCACAAATCCATCACGTAAATAGACAAAGGAGGTGTTTCTTATAGCGAGAGGTGGAATGGGGAGTACTCTTTTCCACGATAGTAGCGTCTTCACTGATAAGGAGCCTAGCAGCCAAACCCTGTTCCCATCCAATCATTAGTAACATTGGTGTGAATATCCCTAATATCCCTGAATCTTTTTGTTTCTGGACGTAATTCTGGGAGGTAAGCGAGGTCTGGATTTGAAGGCAAAGGAAAGACCAGCACAGTGGAAGTAGTGGCAGCAAGCTGCGTGGGTGCTCCTCAGCGTGACTCCTCCTCAGCCCTTCCACAGTGAGGCCATTTTCATCAGGAGCTGGACATTGTATAGCTTGGAGAGCCTGTCCTGAACATGAACGCTGTCCCCACATGCCCTTGCCTCCTTAGTTACCTGCCCCATGAAGGGCAGCAGTTCCCTCTGTCAGCCGGAGCACAAGGTGGCACGACAACCTCCCCCCAAAACCTGCACAAGACTTTTTTATCAACGGCAGAGTTTTGATGTCGAAGGAGAAGTCTGGGGGAGGAGATAAATGCCCTGACGCAGCTGAGATGTGGGGGGAGCCGGTTGCTTTCCAGCAGCGGAGCCTCGGGCTGTGTCGGGTGAACTGTCACTAGCTACGACGGCAGTCAGCTGCTGAGGGTCTCTATGCTCTGGAGAAAATCCTGGGAGAGGGTCGATGTCCCTACCTTGGTCAGGGGCCTCCCAGGCAGCAGGTGTGACACTTCAGTGCTCACCCTGTGGAGCCCGGCTGTTGAGCGGAGCCCGTCCTCCAGCGACCTGAAGGTTGTGCAGGTCTGTGGGTGACCCAAGGGGCAACTGAAGGGTTGCCATGAGCAACTGACAGCAACACACAACACGGAACCTCTGCCCACAGCTGTGTCACGGGGAGGCCCTTGCTCAGCTCTGGCAAGGGACCCAGTCGCCTTGTCTTGGCCTTGGCACGTGCCAAATTTCTGATGCTCAGGAGTCCTCTGTTGACATGACCTGGGGGTTTGCAGGGCTGCGGGGGTTGCCAGAGGAGTCCAAGCCCTTTTCTTTTGAAACATGAATGGGTCAGCTTCCAGTCCCCCCTTTCTCCTTTTTCCATTCAAGGAGGTCCCCTTCTTTGCTTGCCAGACCCTTGCAGTCCTTGCTCCTCCTTCCCATCCCCTGTACAGACTTTGTCTTGCCTGGGCACTGATAACATAGCCTTCACGGCTCTGAGGCCCGGTAGTGACTGTCACCAAATTGGTGAGCACGAGGCAGAAAAAGAGCTTAGAACTGGCTTTAAAGGGCACTATGGCTCTGTTAGCTGCCAGACAGCTCACTACTACAGGTGGATAGTAGTTGAAGTTGGGGGCCCTCAGTGTTTACTTCTCTAAAGCAGCACAGAGCAGGCATCCAAGGTGGACTCTGCTTGCTGACTGTAAAACCACCCCTAATGCTAACACAGTCAATAATGCGTCTGCTTTTTGGACGGTGTTTTTCACCTGCCTGGATGCTCGAGTGACCTCTGTGTTTCAGAGCAAGCACTGAAATACAGCTTCTGGGACCTAACAGTGTTGTTACCTCATCCTCATGATAGGAGCAGACCTACATGCCTGATGAAGCAAGCCAAATTTGCCTCCAGAGTAAATGCTTCAAGCTGGTGGACCCAAGGTATACCTGCCCACAAGGCATGTAGAGGTGCCTACCCCCTTGTTCAGCTGGGATATAGGGCCGGCCCAGCTGCCCTATCAGCCCAACAGCTCCCACCACCCTCCCCTGCCCCGCAGCCTTGCGCCCCGTGCCGGCGGAGCCGAAGGCAAGCCTCTGCAGGGCCAGCGTGTGGGTGCCTGTGTCCCCCACGCATATGCGCCAGTGCCCCTTTCTCGCGAGCACATCACCATCATGGGGCGCAGGGGAGTGCAGAGGAGCCCCTGCCTCTTGCCGCTGTTCCCCAGCCGGCACAGGCGGTGCCGTTCCCCTTCCCACCAGGACCGAAACCCCGGCCGGTCCCGTTGGCTTGTTTTCTCACTGTGCTGGCAGAGAAATAGCAGCAGGAGCCAGCTCCACCTGCAGCCACAGCTCCCTGCCAGCTTGTCTCCTCTGGGACGCCTCTTAGGGACCTATTGAAACATGCACGTGTGGAGGATGCCGTCAGGCGAGCGTGTGACTGCAGAGCTGGTTTTCCTGCTCCTGTTTGGGAAAACCCACAATTTGCTGCAGGTGCCAGAGGCGTACCTCAGAAGAAGGGACTCAGGCCAGGAGACACGCTGAATTTAATACATGAGGAGTCCCCGTGTGCCTGGTACAGCCGTGGCCCCTTTTGATCAGCAGGTCTTCTCCCAGGTGGTGCCCAGCCCTGGCTTCTGGGTGGGTGCAGCAGGCTGGCTGTAGAAGTAGCTGGAGAGGAGGCGAGCAGGGCAAGCCCAAGGGGAGGACTTTTCTCAGGCAGTTTGGACCACCAGACCTCTGGAGAGGTGCAACAACAAAGATGCCAAAGCATTCGGTGCTGGCCTGATGCTGACCCTAGCGGGGCAGTGGGAATGTTACCAGCCATGTCAGTGGGCTCAGAGTGATGCCAGCATTGCCCACGCCTGGACATCTTCCCCGTGGGGTCTGAACAAGCAGGAAAAGCCCCGGGCAAAAGTACTTGTAAGGACATTGTGCAATAATTGCTGGAGGTGACTTAGAAATTATACTTATATTCACACTTTTAGGTAAGGCAGAGCTTTACCTAAGAAGCTTCCTGGGTGGCGTGCGGCTGACATGCAAGGAATCCATTCCATGGAATTTCCCCAGGCCTGCAACCTTAGATGTGGGCAACGCCAGGGGAACTTGGTGTGCTGGCTCTAAGAGGAACTGCTCGGAGGGTGGAGCGGTGTGGAGATACCACGGTCAGGCTCTGTGATAATATGGGAACTTGAAGGTACCACGGAACCGATAAACTGCATATTTGCTACTCTGGGCCAACAGCCTGTCATGTTTTTGACAAAATGCTGTCCTTTTGGTGATCTTTGCTCATTATAACATCATTATAATACCAAAACACACGTCCATTCCAAAAGCTACCCGCCTCCAAGGTGCGACCACCCCTCACTGAGCTTGCACTTTGAATTTTCCTAGTTTATACCTTCAAAAGAGAAGCGAGAAAAACTTTACACCAATCCTAACAAAGGTATGTATGACTAGAGTCACTCAAGCTCCACCTGAAAGGTGAAAAATAGTATAAAATAGCTTGAAAGAGAGAGAATGTTAGGGAAGACACCATCGCGTACCACTCTGACTTCTGGGATCAGTCGATGGGCTGAGCCTCTCTTCCGCCCCATCGGGATGCCTTTGGGTAAGATTCGAACACTTGGTTATACCAAGTGCCTCCCCGGAAAACTTAGAAATCTCTATAGAGTCGCTTTATTATCTTTTAACGCGTTTGTAGCCGGCGGTGTTACTCATACTCTTGGTATTTGCATGTGCTTTACAGACAGTGAATTTATCACCGGTAATCCAAAAGAACCTGTGTGTCTGTTGCTCTAATAAACTGCACTCTTCATTAATCTAGCCGTGGTAGTTCTCACTGAACGCGACCAGACTCTTTAAGTGTGGCCATGGTAGTTCATGCAACAGAACTAGACTGGGGGTGCATCGCGTTATTTGTGAATCTGTAATCGTGAAAGTTCAGTACACTGAACGCAACTGGCCTTATAATGTTGTCAAATTAACGCTGTCGCCTTAATCAACTTTGTGAAGCTGTTTCAGTGAAAGCCCGGAGAGGGCTCTGACAGGCAAACGTTGACTCTGATGGGTGGCTACATATACAGTCCTTAGAAAATAAACCATTGACCAAGACTAAGTCTGGGACTAAGACTGATACCAGAAATGAGCTGTACTCCCTGGTGTCTGTGGAAGTGGCAAAAAAGCAGAGCAATAGTGTCCCTGCTCACTTGACTTGGCACAAATCCATCACGTAGATAGACAAAGGAGGTGTTTCTTATAGCGAGAGGTGGAATGGGGAGTACTCTTTTCCACGATAGTAGCGTCTTCACTGATAAGGAGCCTGGCAGCCAAACCCTGTTCCCATCCAATCATTAGTAACATTGGTGTGAATATCCCTAATATCCCTGAATCTTTTTGTTTCTGGACGTAATTCTGGGAGGTAAGCAAGGTCTGGATTTGAAGGCAAACGAAAGACCAGCACCGTGGAAGTAGTGGCAGCAAGCTGCGTGGGTGCTCCTCAGCGTGACTCCTCCTCAGCCCTTCCACAGTGAGGCCATTTTCATCAGGAGCTGGACATTGTATAGCTTGGAGAGCCTGTCCTGAACATGAACGCTGTCCCCACACGCCCTTGCCTCCTTAGTTACCTGCCCCATGAAGGGCAGCAGTTCCCTCTGTCAGCCGGAGCACAAGGTGGCACGACAACCTCCCCCCAAAACCTGCACAAGACTTTTTTATCAACGGCAGAGTTTTGATGTAGAAGGAGAAGTCTGGGGGAGGACGTAAATGCCCTGACGCAGCTGAGATGTGGGGGGAGCCGGTTGCTTTCCAGCAGCGGAGCCTCGGGCTGTGTCGGGTGAACTGTCACTAGCTACGACTGCAGTCAGCTGCTGAGGGTCTCTATGCTCTGTGTGACAGGCGCGCTCCCCCCGCCCCCGCCCTGCTCTCCGATAAACGTCGGGGCTTTTCACATGGCGATCACCGGCTTTTCGCGCCTCATTTTTGCGCCTTTTGTGCTCTGCCGTGCCCCCAGGCATGTACAGACCTCGGCAGGGGGAGCAGGAGAAGCGGGAGCCCTTGGTCACCGGACGGGGTCCACAGCCAGTCATGCGCCGTGGATCGCAGAAGCTTCTAGATCATGAGCAATTCTGACCACAGCTCAGATCCCACCCAGGGTATAAATGAGGCGCCGCCGGAGACCTCCTTTGAGTGCGGTCTTCTCGGAGCAGCGGGCCTGTGTTCGGGAACTCTGCCCTCGGGTTGGGACGCTGCCTGAGGGAACTTCCCGGGATTGAGTGCCCTCACCTCCTGTGGTGAGTGGTTTCTTCTGGATATATCCTTGAGTGAGCCCTCACACCCTCTCCCCCCCCGGGGTTATATCTTCCGGCTACTCACGAGAGAGAGAGAGAGAGAGCGCGAGCGTTTCCCCTTTGGTGAGTGAGTGTGTGTGCCCACCGTGGATCGTCATTCCTGTGTGTATTGCCGTGTAGTAACAACACCCTGACTGACACCTCGAACCTGTTATGTGCTAAATGTTATCGGAGTGCTGATTGATTTCAGTTTACCTCTGTACCTCATTGGTTTCTGTCTGTGTGTTTTAGCTGTTTTGTAGAATGAAGTTGTTTGAACTTGTCCCTTGGTTGAGTTAGTTTTAGTGTACCTGCATGACATTTATAATTGGCGCAGCGGGCAGGGTATCCATGGAGGGATTGTTACGGAGGCGCGGTTGTGACCCTTCTCCCTTAGGAGTGGAAAGGGTGAAGGAGAAATGGCGTGAACCCGAATCTGTTGTAGAAAGGGTAGAGAAATGCCGTGGAAGCAAGTGAGATGGCAGAGGAAAGGGACCTTGCGTGCCATACAGGGTGCCTGCTTGATGCAAGTGCAGGACCAGTACAGGTATTTTAGACAGGTGAAAGAGGAGAATTCTGAGAGTCAACTAGAGATGGAATGCTTAAAAGCGGAGTTACGACGAGAGAGAGAGAGAACACATTTACTAGAACGAAAGATCGAGATTATGTTAACCCAAGTGAAAAAGTCCCCCAGTGTTGTCCAAATTCGGAAGTTGATTGCGGGAACAGATCCCGGGGATTGGGATGGGGACATCTGGGGAGATTCTGATGAAGCTAGCATCGATGAAATGGAGGAGGTAGAGGAAAGGGATGTAAGACCTCTTAAGACCTCTTATCAAAATGGAGAGGCTTACGAACTCACGGGGTGGGAATTCCCAAACTACTGTCCATACCACCCCAGGGACAGGACCTGAGCTTAGTGATTTGCAAGTTAAATTTTCACGCAAACGGGGCGAGATGGAGACAGAATATCTGTGACGTGTTTCGCTTACTGGAGGAGATTGGATATTATTGAGTGATGATGAGGCTCGAGGGTTTTGGGCACCCGGTGTGTTTCTAAGTGACAGGCCAGCTGGCAACCAGCCTATAACTTCTTGGGTGGCTTACTGGGCTGGCAGTATAGACCCCAGAGAGCGAGGGGAGCCTATTGCCATTTGGATAAGGGGATTGTTGGAATTGGCAGCAGGAGTACAAAAGGCTGCTTGCATACAGGCAATGTATGAGAGGGGGCAGCAAGGCATACCAATGGCTGCACCGGTAGATCCTGCCCACCTCAGGCCCCTCATTAAGGGTTTACCAGATGCTTTATAAATACATGTCCAGTCCCTTCAAGAGAGAATTCAGATGGCCATAGAATGCAATTGACAGAACCCCCTCAATCTGCTTGCACATGTGCTGATGTGGGCTGAAACACTGCATAGTATAGTCACCCACGGGCGTGAAATGGGGTGGACGGATCTAGGTGGTGGTGCAGATGGGAGCAGAAGGGTCCAGCAAGCCAGCCGCGAGCCTAGTCCTGGATGGCCCCCCCTCCAAGGGAGCCTGAACCCTTCTGAAGCAAGTCGGATCAAGCTGGTGGACCAGAGTGGAATGGTTTGTGGTGGAAGGCATTAGCGTTGGGGGTACTTCGAGCGCTGTTACATGGGCAGGCCACCGAGCATATACAGAAGCTAGTGGAATTACTGGAGGGAAAGACCAGGAACATAAAGGAGATGCCAGCAACTGCCCCTGCCCCCCCAACCCCCAAGTGGGAGGCAGAACCTTAACCCTTTCGCATCTTTGCGAGGGGAATTAAATGAACTAAAAAACTAAAAGTCGTGGTTTGGGGTTCAGGCCACTCAACCCACTTGGGAAGTTCCTGTCAATGGTCCGCTGCTAAGGAACCCTATATACATATTCCCATTGGGCCAAAGCGGTAAGTTTAGAGTTTTTGGTCCACACAGGAGCCCAAATGAGTGTTCTAAAGAAGCAGCAAGCCGACGAGCTCAGAATCAAACCATCGAGAAAAGCCATCAATATACTTGGGGTAACGGGTGCAGCAGAGAGGTGTCCTTTAGCTCAAACCCAGTTTTGGCTGCCTGGGGAGAAGCGGATGACAGCTGTGGAAGTTGTTCTGAGCCCTTATAAGGGAAACATATTGGGGTTTGATATTTTAGCAGGTAAGTGGTGGCGGCTGCCCAATGGCAGCCTGTGGAGTTTCGGAAGCCGCGGGGTAGGAGCTGCTCGCATTAGGACCTTGCAGTCCGCTCCTGCTCTGCCACCATCCAAAGTAACCTGTGTTTCCCAATATCCCTTGCCAAGTGCAGCGAAACAGGGTATCACGGAAGTCATCAATGATTTTGAAAAAAGGCAAATAATCAGCTGCACCCATTCTCCCTGTAACTCCCCGGTCTGGCTGGTTTGCAAGCCCGACGGGCGGTGGCGACTAACTATTAATTATTGGAAATTGTATAGTAATACCCCACCACTAATGGCTGCCGTCCCAAACATAACCTTGGTGGTGACTGCAATACAAGCAGCAGCCCATCCGTGCTTTTTGCAACTTACAAGGGTGCCACCAAGTGGATATGCCAATGGGAATCCAACCAGTGGGAAGTGAGTCGCTCTAGAGTCTGAAGGGCTGAAGACTGGCAGAGGCTATTGGAAGCAGGCAGGTCACATCCCTTGAGAGTGGGTTGGGTGAAAGGGCATGAGAAGGGTGGAACTCCAGCTGCTAAGTGGAACCAACCGGCTGACCAGTTAGCTCAAATCAGGGTGCTTGATGACGTATGGGAAGAGTGGGAATGGCTAGCTGAGCGGCTACACATCAAATGAGGCCAGTCTGGGAAGGCGGATCTGTATTATGAGTGCCGGTCTCGGGGGTGGCCAGCGTCTATGGCAACATGTGAAGCAGTCCTCACAGCCTGCCCACAATGCCGAATAAGGCTTAAAGCTGACCACCCGAACCAAGCCCCAGCCCAGCACATCAGACAGCGCAAAGCCCTTTGGAGCACTTGGCAGGTTGACTATGTCGGGCCATTAAACCCATCCCGTGGAAAGAAGTTCATCCTGGTAGGAGTGGAAGTGGTTTCGGGGCTGTCGGCGGCTACAGCTGTCAGCGCTGGCACCGGGGACCAGATGGTGTGAGTGTGTGAATGGTTCAGTGTTTTACCCACCCCTGAGTGCATTCAAACTGATAATGGGTCGCATTTTTATGGCCACTGTGGTGCAAGACTGGGCTTGAGGGGAAGGCATCAAATGGGTGTTCCATACACCATACTATCCTCAGGCTAACTGTATAGTTGAATGAACCAATGGTTTGATTAAAAGACAGGCTGATGTCTCACGCCACAGCTGGGACATGCGATTACCACAGGCGGTCTTTATTGTTAAGAACTGCTGGGGAAGTTATGGAAACCCCAAAATTCAAGTGTTTTGTCCTACGGGACCATTAACGGGTGACAACCCTATACTGGATGATAAAAGGGACCAGTTCCCTCTATGGACGTACGTGGGCCAACCTGTAATGGTAAAACTACCTCAAACTGGTACTGTACCCATGACATTGGCAAAACCCAGAGGCTTATATGCCTGGGAAGCTCTGGACGGGAGCGGAAAAACCTACTGTATTAGTGCTCGGTGGATAATCCCTAACTTCTAACCCTGAAAGCCCAGTCCCAGGGGACTGAGGCCCATTTTTTTTCGTAGTCTCTTACAGGACAATGGAGGGATGGACCATTCTGTTGCTCCTGCTGGTGGCAACAGCAACTAATGCAGATGACTCGGACCTGGATGGCAACATAGTGGCAAAGATGATGTAGGATTTGCGCAGATGATGAACCTAACAAAGGTAACAGTCTGTTTACCCACTCCCAGGTCAGCGGAGGACCCTTTACACATTTTCATACAGGACATCAACATATCACTAGCCCTTGAATTAACATGGGGTCAATAGAACAATTATAGCTGGAAGTTCTGGGAAAGCATAGGGGACGTAGGCTATACCCATATCATTTATAGCTGGTCACCGTGCACGGTAAATGCTAGTTTGGTATGAGATGCCAAATGCAATTACTGTCTCTTAACTGACCCATAAAGCCACGGGGTGGAGCGTTGACAGCACTACACCCTGTCCCGAAGTTCCATGGGGAACCACTAATTGTGGCTCTCTGTGGGGTGTTGACGATTGCTCACTAGTGTATACCAAGCCACTGAATGCTTCTTGGTGTATCAAACATCCTGACAGAGACAGTAACGAATGCCCTAGCACATGCAATAACAACTCATTCGACTGCCTACTCAATTGCACATGGGCCAGATACAGCTATGCACCTAGTTGGTATGGGGGAAAAGATAAGGCACACCCAACAGGGGAATCTCCACTCTGGGACTGCCAAATGGAAATTGGTTGTAAGATATAGATAAGATGCCCCTGTTGTGGCTGTATCTACCAGCCCAAGAAGCCTTGGCTGCTTATGCAGCAATACCAGCTATTCACATCCCTCTGTCCTAAATTGCCATAAAAGAGACTATTGTCGCCCCCTCTTCACCACTCCAGGTTTGTGCCGAACATCTTTCGTCTCTGCACCCTGCTGATTTAGTGTTGGGCATGCTCTGATGGCCACCTATATTCCCAGCTATACCCAACTATCCCAAAACTGGCCTTCATGTTATCTGTGCTTTCCCTGTGTCCTATCTACCGGGAAGGGCCCGTACCACAGCAATGATGGGATCGTGTGCCAAGGGATGTACAGAAGGGGTGGAAAAATGCTCCAGCAAGGACTGGGTGGTGGTCAGAGTCAATCTTTGGAATGGGGATTGCTCCAGTGTGAAACAGACACTCTATTCTGGAGCTGAGCCTACAGCTAGAGGCGCTAATAAACTCTACGCATGACAGCATAGGCTTCTTAAACCATCAATTAGAAGAAAACGGCAACATTACCATTCAAAACCATGCCATGTTAGACTTAATCCTATAGAAGGAGAAAGGTGTATGCGGGAGGCTGAATGTATCGCTAGACGACTGTTGTGTCCACATCCCAAAAGTTTCGGTGCCACTACAAGAATAGATGAATAAGATGAAGAAGATAGCTAAAGACACAAGAGAAATCACTACTGCACTAGGGACTAATTGGTCGGGGAAAGTTTTTAATGTGTTTGGGTTTTCCATGTCGGGGTGGCTAACTAGCCTACTTCAGTCTTTGATGATGATCATAATTGTGATTGCTGTAATTTGTATTGTTGTAAGCTGCATTAAGAGCACCATAACGAAATCTGTATCCACCCTGAAGTACACTCCCTTAAAACCTGCCCCTGAAACTAACGCTACCCTGAATCCCACTTATGACACTGACATGCCCCTAAAACCGACCCATGCAATAGACATTCCCCTCCCCAAACCCTGTCCGTGTGTTAGATGTCCCAACACAACCCCAGGATGGTGCTCATGTGTTCGCCCGTTGCTATCGTTAATTGTTGCTATAATGTTGGATATTGATACATGGTTGATAGTTTATTGTGGGATTACCTGGTTGGTCACTAATGATGCCTGGCAACAGCTGAAAGATGCTTAAAGAATGATGATCCACAGTGGGTGTTAAACTCACCAACACTGTGCCCACTTTTAACTTTGGAGGCAACAGGGTATAAATGGGGCACCGCCAGAGACCCTTTGAGTGTGGTCTTCTCGGAGCAGTGGGCCTGTGTTCGGGAGCTCTGCCCTTGGGTTGGGATGCTGCCTGAGGGAACTTCCTGGGACTGAGTGCCCTCACCTCCTTTTGCTGAGTGGTTTCTTCTGGATATATCCTTGAGTGAGCCCTCACCCCGCCCCCCAGGGTGAGCGATTATATCTTCTGGGTACCCACGAGAGAGACAGAGTTTCCTCCTTGGTGAGTGAGTGTGTGTGCCCACTGTGGATCACCATTCCTGTGTGTATTGCCGTGTAGTAACAATACCCTGACTGACACCTCAAACCTGTTATGTGCTAAATGTTATTGGAGTGCTGATTAATTTGTTTACCCCTGTTCCTCATTGGTTTCTGTCTGTGTGGTTTTGGCTGTTTTGTGGAATGAAGTTGCCTGGCTTTGTCCCTCGGTTGAGTTAGTTTTAGTGTACCTGCATGACACTGTGGAGAAAATCCTGGGAGAGGGTCGATGTCCCTACCTTGGTCAGGGACCTCCCAGGCAGCAGGTGTGATGCTTCAGTGCTCACCCTGTGGAGCCCGGCTGTTGAGCGGAGCCCGTCCTCCAGCGACCTGAAGGTTGTGCAGGTCTGTGGGTGACCCAAGGGGCAACTGAAGGGTTGCCATGAGCAACTGACAGCAACACACAACACGGAACCTCTGCCCACAGCTGTGTCACGGGGAGGCCCTTGCTCAGCTCTGGCAAGGGACCCAGTCGCCTTGTCTTGGCCTTGGCACGTGCCAAATTTCTGATGCTCAGGAGTCCTCTGTTGTCATGACCTGGGGGTTTGCAGGGCTGTGGGGGTTGCCAGAGGAGTCCAAACCCTGTTCTTTTGAAACGTGAATGGCTCAGCTTCCAGTCCCCCCTTTCTCCTTTTTCCATTCAAGGAGGTCCCCTTCTTTGCTTGCCAAACCCTTGCAGTCCTTCCTCCTCCTTCCCATCCCCTGTACAGACATTGTCTTGCCTGGGCACTGATAACATAGCCTTCACGGCTCTGAGGCCCGGTAGTGACTGTCACCAAATTGGTGAGCGTGAGGCAGAAAAAGAGCTTAGAACTGGCTTTAAAGGGCACTATGGCTCTGTTAGCTGCCAGACAGCTCACTATTACAGGTGGATAGTAGTTGAAGTTGGGGGCCCTCAGTGTTTACTTCTCTAAAGCAGCACAGAGCAGGCATCCAAGGTGGACTCTGCTTGCTGACTGTAAAACCACCCCTAATGCTAACACAGTCAATAATGCGTCTGCTTTTTGGACGGTGTTTTTCACCTGCCTGGATGCTCGAGTGACCTCTGTGTTTCAGAGCAAGCACTGAAATACAGCTTCTGGGACCTAACAGTGTTGTTACCTCATCCTCATGATAGGAGCAGACCTACATGCCTGATGAAGCAAGCCAAATTTGCCTCCAGAGTAAATGCTTCAAGCTGGTGGACCCAAGGTATACCTGCCCACAAGGCATGTAGAGGTGCCTACCCCCTTGTTCAGCTGGGATGCAGGGCTGGCCCAGCTGCCCTATCAGCCCAACAGCTCTCACCACCCTCCCCTGCCCCGCAGCCTTGCGCCCCGTGCCGGCGGAGCCGAAGGCAAGCCTCTGCAGGGCCAGCGTGTGGGTGCCTGTGTCCCCCACGCATATGCGCCAGTGCCCCTTTCTTGCGAGCACATCACCGTCATGGGGCGCAGGGGAGTGCAGAGGAGCCCCTGCCTCTTGCCGCTGTTCCCCGGCCGGCACAGGTGGTGCCGTTCCCCTTCCCACCAGGACCGAAACCCCGGCCAGTCCCGTTGGCTTGTTTTCTCACTGTGCTGGCAGAGAAATAGCAGCAGGAGCCAGCTCCACCTGCAGCCACAGCTCCCTGCCAGCTTGTCTCCTCTGGGACGCCTCTTAGGGACCTATTGAAACATGCACGTGTGGAGGATGCCGTCAGGCGAGCGTGTGACTGCAGAGCTGGTTTTCCTGCTCCTGTTTGGGAAAACCCACAATTTGCTGCAGGTGCCAGAGGCGTACCTCAGAAGAAGGGACTCAGGCCAGGAGACACGCTGAATTTAATACATGAGGAGTCCCCGTGTGCCTGGTACAGCCGTGGCCCCTTTTGATCAGCAGGTCTTCTCCCAGGTGGTGCCCAGCCCTGGCTTCTGGGTGGGTGCAGCAGGCTGGCTGTAGAAGTAGCTGGAGAGGAGGCGAGCAGGGCAAGCCCAAGGGGAGGACTTTTCTCAGGCAGTTTGGACCACCAGACCTCTGGAGAGGTGCAACGACAAAGATGCCAAAGCATTCAGCGCTGGCCTGATGCTGACCCTAGCGGGGCAGTGGGAATGTTACCAGCCATGTCAGTGGGCTCAGAGTGATGCCAGCATTGCCCACGCCTGGATTTCTTCCCCGTGGGGTCTGAACAAGCAGGAAAAGCCCTGGGCAAAAGTACTCCTAAGGACATAACAAAAGGAAGTCTAGATGGCTTTGGGTGGATTTATGCATTTCTACATGGTGGCTAATGTAGTGATTACAAAAATGAGTGTTTTTTCTTTCCCTTTTCTCCCTACATACAGAGACTGTAAGAGCTTGTCTGTTTTGTAACACAGTAATGCTCATGACTCAGGAAGAGTAGTTCCAAAAAGCAGAAGGTAACTGAAATGAAATAGACGGGACACATCAAAATCAAGGCCTTTAATAAAATAAAACATCTGTTTTTCTTTCCCAAAAGTTGTGTTAAAAATATGTAAATACACATTGGTTCAAAGTGGAGAGAAAGCTCCTGGTTCTGGGGGTACCTTGTAATTTTTCAACGCAATGAAGCCAACTAGACAAACGTATTTGGAGGATTGGACTGAATAGGCCAGGCAAGCTTTTTTTCCTTTGCTTCTCTGTTAAAAGCATCATAGATGGAGTCTTTGGTGACAGTTTTGGCCGGAGCTGGGATTTCTGCGATCCCAACATGATTTTTTTTGGCTATCCTGGAACTGGTGGTGATGGTGTATGCGTTGCTTCTGTAGCATTTCATGGTGGACATGCAAAAAGTCTCTTTCATCCCTCTTCTGAAGTTTGCATTATACACGGAGTAGAGGGTTGGCTTAGAGGCTGAAGAACTGAAGGAGATGCAGGTGATGGCCAGGAAAACCAAGGAGCTTTTTCTGTAGTCTGCTTCCTGGGGGTGCCACAGCTGTACCACGTAAAAAGGGAGCCAGGACAGGAGAAACACCGAGTTTAACATTAAGAACATCTTGATGGTTTTCACTTTTGTTCTTGGGACAATATTCATTGTCCTCCTGACGGTCATGCCATCGGTGCCTATTCTCCAAATGTACTTGATGACCTTCTGGTAGAAGAGGATGATGAGGATGGACGGGATCAAAAATACCACCAAGAGCTGGACGATACCGTAGACGGCTCCTTCCCAAGAATCTGGGAGAAAAAAGTTGCAGTGGTCGTCACTGTTGGAGCCATAGAACAAGAAAGCCGGTGATGCAAATACAGCGTCAACTAGCCAAGAGGCCAGAATCATTTTCTTGGCTTTCTCCCTGGACACTTTGAAGCTCAGGGGGTAGACGATAGTGTAGAATCGATCCACACATATAGAGAGGAGCACGTGTGTCTGGACTCCAGGGCTGAGGTACTGTATGTACCTTACCAGCTTGCACATCACGTTCCCCAGGGGCCAGCTGCCGTAGGCAAACTGCAGCAGCACGAAGGGCACGCTTGCGACACTAATGAGAAGGTCTGCGCAAGCCATGGAGACGACAAAATAGTTGGTGGTGGATTGTGTCCTCCGGCTTCTGTGGATCACTAAGCAAACGAGGGAGTTTCCAAAGACAGAAACCAGCCACAGGGCTCCCAAAACCATGCCAGCTGCTGCAATTTCCCCCGGCCTCAGTTCATAGTGCAAGACAGTGCGGTTCCTGCTTGAGCTGGGTGCTATGGGTGACTCCGTCATCTCGTAGCCAGCAGGAGGGATGGAGGTTTCGGGGTAGCTCTTGTTCTGCAGCAGGAGCAGTAAGGTAGGGAGAACAAAAGGACCGCTGCTGTTCTCCATGCTGTGGGCAAACATGGCCACGTCCTTGGCTCAGGCTGCATAAAGAGAGAAGAGAAAAGCTTATATTGAACAAGTATGTGTGAAAAGCCTACCATGACCAATGAAAGATTATTTTAAGTGGTACACGTCCTGCTTAAAGTAGTAGATTGCAGAGAAATGGTCAGAAATATACGGTAAGACTATCTGGTCCAGCAGAGGCCATTAAGTTTCATGGCGATTTTTATTCATGGCCTGACTATTTTAGGAGAGGCATTTGTGTCCTCTGAAAGGTAAAGGTCCCTTTCACAGAGAGAGACTGAGGTGCAGGTTCACCAACGCTGGTGACCTGCAAACGGAGTGAGCGGATTATGCCCCACTGATCCCAGAAATGAGCTGTACTCCCTGGTGTCTGTGGAAGTGGCAAAAAAGCAGAGCAACAGTGTCCCTGCTCACTTGACTTGGCACAAATCCATCACGTAGATAGACAAAGCAGGTGTTTCTTATAGCGAGAGGTGGAATGGGGAGTACTCTTTTCCATGATAGTAGCGTCTTCACTGATAAGGAGCCTGGCAGCCAAACCCTGTTCCCATCCAATCATTAGTAACATTGGTGTGAATATCCCTAATATCCCTGAATCTTTTTGTTTCCGGACATAATTTTGGGAGGTAAGCGAGGTCTGGATTTGAAGGCAAACGAAAGACCAGCACAGTGGAAGTAGTGGCAGCAAGCTGGGTGGGTGCTCCTCAGCGTGACTCCTCCTCAGCCCTTCCACAGTGAGGCCATTTCATCAGGAGCTGGACATTGTATACCTTGGAGAGCCTGTCCTGAACATGAACGCTGTCCCCACACACCCTTGCCTCCTTAGTTACCTGCCCCATGAAGGGCAGCAGTTCCCTCTGTCAGCGGGAGCACAAGGTGGCACGACAACCTCCCCCCAAAACCTGCACAAGACTTTTTTATCAACGGCAGAGTTTTGATGTCGAAGGAGAAGTCTGGGGGAGGAGATAAATCACAGAATCACAGAATCACAGAATCATATAGGTTGGAAAAGACCTTTAAGATCATCGAGTCCAACCATAAACCTAACACTGCCAAAAACCACCACTACACCATGTCCCTAAGCACCTCATCCAAACGTCCTTTAAATACCTCCAGGGATGGCGACTCAACCACTTCCCTGGGCAGTCTGTTCCAATGCTTGATAACCCTCTCGGTGAAGAAAAATTTCCTAATATCCAGTCTAAACCTCCCCTGGTGCAACTTGAGGCCATTGATGCCCTGATGCAGCTGAGATGTGGGGGGAGCCGGTTGCTTTCCAGCAGCAGAGCCTCGGGCTGTGTCGGGTGAACCGTCACTAGCTACGACTGCAGTCAGCTGCTGAGGGTCTCTATGCTCTGGAGAAAATCCTGGGAGAGGGTCGATGTCCTTACCTTGGTCAGGGACCTCCCAGGCAGCAGGTGTGACACTTCAGTGCTCACCCTGTGGAGCCCGGCTGTTGAGCGGAGCCCGTCCTCCAGCGACCTGAAGGTTGTGCAGGTCTGTGGGTGACCCAAGGGGCAACTGAAGGGTTGCCATGAGCAACTGACAGCAACACACAACACGGAACCTCTGCCCACAGCTGTGTCACGGGGAGGCCCTTGCTCAGCTCTGGCAAGGGACCCAGTCGCCTTGTCTTGGCCTTGGCACGTGCCAAATTTCTGATGCTCAGGAGTCCTCTGTTGACATGACCTGGGGGTTTGCAGGGCTGCAGGGGTTGCCAGAGGAGTCCAAGCCCTGTTCTTTTGAAACGTGAATGGCTCAGCTTCCAGTCCCCCCTTTCTCCTTTTTCCATTCAAGGAGGTCCCCTTCTTTGCTTGCCAAACCCTTGCAGTCCTTCCTCCTCCTTCCCATCCCCTGTACAGACATTGTCTTGCCTGGGCACTGATAACATAGCCTTCACGGCTCTGAGGCCCGGTAGTGACTGTCACCAAATTGGTGAGCGTGAGGCAGAAAAAGAGCTTAGAACTGGCTTTAAAGGGCACTATGGCTCTGTTAGCTGCCAGACAGCTCACTATTACAGGTGGATAGTAGTTGAAGTTGGGGGCCCTCAGTGTTTACTTCTCTAAAGCAGCACAGAGCAGGCATCCAAGGTGGACTCTGCTTGCTGACTGTAAAACCACCCCTAATGCTAACACAGTCAATAACGCGTCTGCTTTTTGGACGGTGTTTTTCACCTGCCTGGATGCTCGAGTGACCTCTGTGTTTCAGAGCAAGCACTGAAATACAGCTTCTCGGATACAACTGTAGTTTGTCCTTTGTGGTAGGTATGGTACACACCATGGTATGTGATAGCTAAGACCTCCTGTTTTAGGGAGGAGTGAGACAAGAATGGATATATTGCTAGACGGAGTTTCCAATCTTGGATTTATCCCATGGTTGGGCTGGTCTTAGCCTATTGCAGGGATAAAATGGAAAAATACTTAATATTAGTGCCTATGCATTTAGAAACACCATGCCGGGGGCTGATGCTCCAAAAAGACTTGATTCAGTCATGGTGTTGATATGCAAAGCCTCTTACTGATTAGAATTATAAGGTGTGTTTCTGTGGGTATATTGTGTGAATGCTTAACTCCAGAATCTTGATACTGTGCAAGATACATCACAATGCAATTAATGACCAGAAGATCAAAAGGTTCATCCCAGAAGCCAAGCAGAGAAGTTGAAAAAGCCACCACCATCTTCCTCAGCTTTCTAAGTGATCCAAATTCACAGCTTTGCTTTCTGAGGGTTTTTTTCAGTGTTTTCCTCATGCTTTTTGCTCTGCCTGCTCTAGCTCTGCATCTGTCACCAATTACTTTCTCCTTGTCTGCCTACTCAGAGCGGAGCCTGAAAGCGCAAAGCCACTGGATGAATTTGGGATCTTGTTCCTTCCACTATTTTGCATGTCAGCTTCAATCACTCAATGCAAAAAAATAGTCAGATGTGTAAGAAGAAAAGATGTATTAATTGCCTGATGTGGTTAGAGAAGATTTTTTTTCCTTTAGCTTTTTAGACCCTGTATTCATTAGCTGCGCTTAATATAACATTGCATGTTTCACATGAACAGACTTGATGTACCATCAGCTGCACAGCACAGGCATAAATTTAGCATGCTTGAAAATGCAGAGTGTGTTTGAGAGCAGCACAGCACAGCTGCATGGACACAGACAGTCTGCGTCGTTGCAGCCGGGCTGCTGCAGGACCCCACTGTGCCTCTCCTCCACGCCTCTCACCGTGCCTGGCCGCTGACTCTGCATCATTGGAAAGTGGGTCAACACATGAGTCACCAGTGCTGCTCCCAAAGCAGTTGGCCTTATTTAGCAGCTTTCACATGCAGGTAGCGTCTAGGAGCTGAAAACACGACTCAGGTTAAGTTGGACTTGTAGCTGAAGCAGTTTGAGCCTAGTAACAACTGGGTTTGTTTCAGTGTGGCGTGTTAAACAAGGAATTTTGCATGGTACCGTCCTGTCAAAATAAGACTTGGAGACATCGGTAGTGAGACCCAGAAGTGGGTGTTGTGGTGGTTGAGTTGCCAACCGCCTGCAAGGGGCACCATCCGCAGATGGTACCCTGCCCCCTCACCCCGTTTTCTGCTGGAGGGCTGTGCAGTGCTGCCCAGCCTAGCCTTTGCATTCCCCGCATCCTTAGCTGCCTTCCCTCATCGTTTTCTTAGTAGCTTTTCCTGGCAGATGATTCCTGGTTTCTCAAACAACTCCTGTTTGCCTTTCCCCACCCTCCACTGGGTGGATCTGCTCCCCTGGAGATACCCTGCCATCATCAGCTGTCTGCAGGTTATTTGGATTGCTGTCTCTGGCAGAGTGGCAGGATGCATTGGCAGTACCACCCGCTAAAGTACATGTTAGAATTATCTGTAATAGAATAATACATGTGGAGCCTATTAACCAGATAGAAAAGAAGATTATGGGCTAGTTTTCTTCCTTAATTTCCCTTCTTGCCATGCAGAAGTATGTGTCATTTAAAAATAACCAGCTGCACAAATTAAGCTCAGTAGAAGAATAACCAGATGAAATTTCTTGACTGATAGTGAGGAGTAGTGGAAGTCAGGTACAAGAATGAAATGACCTTTAAAATATCCAGACTTGCTAACAATGTTCTCACAATATTTATCCTGGTGAGCCAAATCTGCTGTCCGTGTCTTTTCAGACCTGAGACATTTAGTTATGCAGGTGAGTAAACCCAAAAACAGTTACAGGGTTGTAGCACTCAAATAGTACTTTTTTCTGTTGCATTTTGCCTAGAAGTCAGCCCAACCACTGTTTACTGGAGAACGCAGGTAACCTGCAAACATAGAATCATAGAATCATTTAGCTTGCAAGAGACCCTTAAGATCATCAAGTCCAACCGTAAACCTAACACTGCCAAGTCCACCACTAAACCATGACCCTAAACACCACATCTACACGTCTTTCAAATACCTCCAGGGATGGTAAAACAGAAGAGGCACCAAACACAGGTGCAAGTAATACTATATTTTGTGATTCTTTCTTCATTGGAAAAATCCAAAGTCATTCAGCACACTACCCACAAGATCCAGGTGAAAATGTAAGTGCAATAATGGGGACTTTAACTACGCTGAGCATAGGATTGCTCTGGTTGAACAGCAATTACTTGTTTTATTTTTTTAAAAAGTAAATGCTATCTGATTAACCAATGTGCTCTGAGATTTCTGTGTTCCTAGTCATGGATAATTTTTCTTTTTAGTGGAGCAGAAGCTGATCTCCTTTTATATTAAAGGATCTCTATTCAACCCTTTTTTTCCTAGGTGGCACCGAGATCAGAATTGTGCCTTGATTAAGCACTAAGAACCTTAATGTCTGTGGCCCAGCATATCTTTTTCTCCTGTGGGCAAGTCTGTTTTTTACAGTGGACACTTAAACTTCTGCATTACGAGTAGTGCTCCTAATGGCAACATGAGTGTGAAAAGCTCATCATATGCACTGCTCTGTATTGGTCTAGGATGCAGATAACTAGAGATTCTGTATCTTGATACATTATGAATCTCCAATTCCCCTGTCCCCATTTGCTGCATCGTTTACTGAAATATGATTTAAGTGTTAGTGAACTGTTCAACTTGCAAATATCAGATCCATAAGAAAATAGTGATGAGCATTTTAGTTTCCCTCTGCCTTGCAGGTCAATAAGCAGGTATTAGAAACACAAAAAGCAAAAATTATGTATAGCAAATATGTGAGGCCTAATGACAATTTTATTTAACAGAAATGCTTTTGTTTGATTTTCCCTTTAAAGCTATATAACACTGAGCTGAGTGAAAGGATACTTTCTAGTAATTGTGAGTATCCATGGATGCAGCAGTGCCAAAAATCTCACTTTTTCTTTTGAATATTTTAGAGTGGGAATCCTTTTAAAACTGGTATAAGGACTTCCTGTATTTTTGTTTAAAACCCTAAATTTTGTGCATTTGCTTGGGAAAAAAAAAGAGCATGTGAAATGACTCATAATCATCAAAGAGGGATTTCCTGGTGCCACAGTTCCTGTTTTATGGACCTTAATTTGCAGTTTGAAGGACCAAACACTCCATTTTCAGGGTTATCCCTTCGGGTTGATAACAAAGGAAACATGTTCTTGCTAACTCTCCAAAACAGATCTATTACTTAGAGAAGTATTTGAGCCACAAGAACTTCATAAAATTGCTGTCACGTCTACTTTGCTGTTGCATAAAGCCCATATGGCATAGTTACTGTTTGCATGTTTACTGTCCTGTCTAGAAATGTAGTGTCCATTGCAATTTGGAAGAGTAAAACCTAATAAGATTCACAAAGGAATGCAATAAATATTTTTTTAATGTTTAATAAAAAGAATAAATTTTTTTTTCCCAACCACTGTTTTTCAGGATTTAAAAAGTAGCTAAAGAAACAGATCATTGTACATTGCTTAACCTAGCACTAGCAGAGGGGCTTTTTTATTCAACATATATTACCTCTCTGCATTGTAACTGCAAAACAGTAGGCAAGCTTTGGCCAGCAAATTATTTCAAAAGCATTAAGCTGGTCATTTACTCCATAAACTTCCCTCTCTGAAGAATATCTCGGGAATAGCTGCCAGACTGGAAGAGGAATGCTTCATCTAACTGAGTTTAATCAACATTAGAAGTGGGAGTAAATTGAATCAGAATGGGGGGGCTTTGTCTGGGTGTAAGATGCTAGAAGGTGACATTCATCCCTGCCTAAATTCAAATTAACTACCTTGTGCATGCATTGTCTCAATGTAATAATCCTTTTATAGAAGAGCACAGAGTCTTTTAATCTCTCTCTGTTTTTTGCTATGCGGAGATGTCTGTGTGCATATTGAGGCCATATAGTACTTCTGCTACCAGTCAAGGAATGCGGATACACATACTTTTGTAAGCACACAGATTCCCTGCCAGTTCTTTTCTCTGGTCTAGTGCTCATAAAAATGCTCAGCTATTCTCCCTGTTCCTCTTACAGAGGCTTTTCTATTCTCCAGGCGGCTCTTCTGAGCAAAGCCTGAAAATCTCTTGAGGTGAAGTGTGTTCTTCCTCAGTCTCTGCATTCCAGTGCATGGGGACAGAAAACATCTACTCCTCTTTTATCAGGAGAAGAAAATGTTTTGAATGCAATAAAACTTTAGAGATCCATACCCATATATCATACGTTACTGCCTGCTCCCTGGCTCTACCCCTCTGGTGGAGATTCCTGTTCTGCAGCATGGGCTGCTAAAGATGACATGACTAGAAGTGTGGATAGGCTGTTTCATGGATGAGTCTTTCAGTGTCCGTGTGGTCTCTGCTCAACCTATGGTAAAAGGTTCTGAACTGAACTGATGATTTAAGTCAATATACGTTATTGCATCTTGTATCAGCATCTGAGAGCCTCGCCTGTATTGCAGGGTGAGGTCATGGGAGCAGGAAATGTGGATGGAATCAAATAAAGGAAGGAAATGTTCTTAATTTTCAGCACATCTAAAGAATATATATTATATTCAGCTACTGCATGAGCATGAATCTAAACAAGATTTTTCTGCTGTATGCTTGAGGAAAGTAAGGGCAGCTAGACAGTCTCTTTGCCATCAACCTTCATGACTCTTCATGTTCTTTCCTGACTATTTTAACAAGGTATTCAAGCTGAGAACAAGGATATAATACTGCAACACCTGCTGGGATTGGGGCCAATTTGTATTTTTTGTACTGGTTGCCTGAGGAAGAATACTTTTTCAGCTTTATCCTTTTAACTGAGCTTAGTAAGTGGTGAGCCATGCAGTAACTAACTAGACCAAGAACAGGGTTCATCTGTTGCTTTTGAGTCTATCAGCTCAGATCTGGAGTAACTACTCTGACTGCAGACCTGTAGCACTGAGTCTGAGGCCTGGCCCAGGGCAAATCCATGGGACATGATTTTGATGAACATTCAGGGTTCAAAACTATACATAAGTCACAAGTTACTGCATATTGGCCGAGTCTCCTTAAGAGACGGTGCCATCTCTTGAAGCTCATTGTGGTGTTAAAGGTTCTGGGAGCATTGGCTGTTTCCTGCATCTGAAGTCAATGAATTTTTCTCATGTATTTACCGTGGGTTAAGACTGACATGTAGGCAGTCACTGTAGGTCTATTAACCTGAGTTGAGTTGCTAAGACCCAATAGTTTATTCATGCATCTAAGCCCTAAGAGTGCATTTATTCTCTGTGGTGGGAAGGAGCCCTTACAGTAACTGCAGATTCCACTTATACGCAACATCATGCTCTGGTTCAGGGACAGATAGCAGTAAAATATGAGCCAGATTTGTGCTCACCACTACCCAGATAGTCACCGTCACCTCATCAGCATCTGCAGAGTGAGGGAACAGGTAACTCTCTTCAACCAGGGCTATGCTGAAGCACACGTGGAGTTTGCAACCCTCAGATCTGTAGAGAGGATGACCTGTCTGAAGAGATAGGCAGGGTCACCTACAATGAGAAATTAATCGTCCAGTGGCTGTGGGGTAGGGCCATCCATAAGGCCCAGGGAGGACACTGCCTTCCTTCCACAGACCTGGGCTGTGCCAAATGAATTGTTGGGTTTTCCATGACCTTCTGACAGCCTGATTCTTCCATCTGTCTCCTCTGCTCTTGCCCATGGCCTGGTCTGGCTAATCACGGGAGACACACGCACAGCACGGTGCTCTGGCTACTACCTCATGAGCATAATGAGTGCAACACACTGTTTACAAACAGGTACACAGTGGTTATGAGTCTCCTGTTACAGATGTAACTCTTCTTCTCCAAAGGAAAGACCCACAGAGTTTTAAGCGTCTCAGAGCTTTATTCTATCCTCCTACTGCTGTGACTAGTAGGCAAAACTCTAGATTAGCACTGATCTAAAAATGATGGCAGAACCCAGATCTATGCCCAGTGTGACTGTGGGGGCATGAAAAAGTGGGAGCAAGGAGAAGAGGGACTGACCTCGTTTCCAACTCTGCTGTCAAAATAGGTTCCACCTACCAGAGTTGTCCAAGAAGAGTGTGGAGAAGCTTGAAATATACCTTTGCAGGCTGCTTGCCTTCCTTAATGTGGATTGAGTCTGTCCTTGGACATGGCTAGGCTGGACCCTTTCCTGATTCAGAGGTAAAAAAATAGATGCTCTCTCCCACACACTTACATTATTTTTTGGCAACACCGGGCTCTGCCCACAACACAGCACGCTCTTCTGCTTGATGTGAGGAACGCAGTGCTTACCAGAGCTGGTTTGCCATGGTGGGTGTTGACAGATAAGCTGTAGTGAATCTCACGCTTGGCTGATTTCTCTGCCCGTCTCTTGGAAATTCTCACCCTCTCCCTGCCGAGCGTCCTTTCCCCCGCAGGGAAAATGTGCCAGCAGCTTCAGTGAGGACTCCGGCAGCTTAGCTCACGCTCTCACTAGCAGTGAGCACAAGTTCTCCTCCTAGGAGAACCTTAGGGGTTTTTTTGTTGCTTCTATATGAAAAGGCTATATAGAAGTGAATTCTTGATATTAAATCTTGTAAAAGCTGCTTTCTCAGCACACAAGTTAATATGGTAACAGGATTTTTGCACTGGGATGTGAGAATGCCTGTCATACAGCTCTTGACTCTTTTCAGTAACGTGGACCAAGTGCTCACACGACACAGGTCATCTGTGCCAGACACAGTGACAGAGAGTGGGGTGGCACTGGTGGCTAATAATCATGCCAGGGATAGATTTGCCAGAGATCGGAAGATGCTTCCAGGAGCACTTATCTGATAGGAATAAGAGGAGGAGACCTGAATGAGCAGTAGGAGAATGGCCCTATGGGCCTCCGTCAGAGGATATGGCCATTAGTGAGAGCATTTCATAGTCGTCCTATACTAACTTTGCTGGAGAAGCTGGGAGGGCTGAAGGCCATGCAAAGCCCATAGTTAGGCTGGAAATGCCTGACGCAGAGATGATTGTTGGAAGGGATGTCTCAGCTGAGCTAGGCTCAGGGAGGACAAAAACAGGCTAGAGGAAGCCACTGAGGCAAGATGCTGGCCTGCTGTAACCCCTGAACTGGAGATGTCTTCTTGGGCAGGGTGCTAGCTGCAACAACTGTGTTGGCTGCTTGTCAGAGGGAAAGTCTAGGGAATAATGGAAGCTGCTGGAATGGAGAAATCCCAAACACACAAGTGCTGCATCATGTTTGGGTGCCGGGAGAACTGTGTTTGTGGTGGGGAGGGGGAGCAGACTCCACTTGAGGATGTTAGGGGGTTATTCTGCATTGTCTGATTGAAATTGCTCTCTAAATTGTTAAACACCTGAGGGAGGATGCCTGGTGGGGCTGCAAAGGAAAATGCAGATGGAGATTATATGGTGTGACCCAGATGAGGGAATTGCACTGCACGGCTTTGCAAACAGAGGCTTCACAGGAGAGCTGCGGGGGAGTAAGAGTCTGCAAGCTCTTACTTTAAGCGAAGGAGCAGAGCTCCCCAAACATGTCTAAGGTGTAGAAATTCCTCCCCTTACTGACTCATCTGAGACCAGGATGTTTAAAATAAACTCATAAATCAAGTTTCCAAAAATCCATATTTAGACACCCAAATAAAGACTAGCTTTTAAGGATGCCTCTGGGTTGGCATCCAGTTTTTCTGCAAACCAAGCCACTTGTTTAAGTGATTAACAGTGGCTTTAACAACAAATCTTCAAGAACCACATTTGAAAATCTTTGCCAGAAAGAATTGGCTATGAATCCTGCCTCATACACAGAAATGGCCTTTTGAAAACAGAAGGCAGTTTTACTTCTCCACTACTCTGTGGAGCCAACATACTGTTTGACATGCTGGAAGCCAGCTGGATAAATGAAAAATATTGCTATGCATTCTTAGAGAGTATGTGCCTGAATTAGCAAAAACAGAATAGCCTTCTTGCCTCTGCTGACTACAGATAAGCAAAGATTACTATGCCTGTGGTGTTTCCGTAAGTAGATGCATCCAGGCACCCACACAGAAAAAGGGAGACAAGGCTTTCAGAAAGGATGATTTCAAATTAATGACTGAAAAATACAAAAGCAGCTGTTTTAGTGCAATAACACGAGGAAGGAAGGAGATGTTTGAATGTGTCTAGAGAGAAAAAAACCCAGATGGGCAGATTGGTCTGCTCCATCTCAGTAAAAGTGATTTTCTGCTTTCATCGAACTGATCATGTCAGGGGATTCTTTTAAGACAAATAAGTGGTATAATTTAAAAATAATGAATATAGCTAGACAGAATGTAGATTTGTGCAGAAAATATAGACAGTTATTCTGCAGTAATTCTACACACATCTCTGCTTTCAGCAGAATCGGCTTAAAATTCAAGCCCTCCAGAGCTTTGGCTCCTGAGGAATGAGTCCTCCTTGCTAGAACCCAAGGATTTTAAATGCACGTAAGTAATACACAGAAGACAATTTACTGGAAAAGATCACGCTGCTTGTCTCTGCAAAGAGAACCATCGCTTTAGCCACAGCACCTATCCATCCACATACCTGCTCCAAAGCATAATCCCAGAGGCGCCGGTCTCGTCCCTTCTCTGTTTGTAATCCCAAGTGAAGGCACCGCTGGGAAGGCGCCAGTCATGCTGGAACCACGGAGTGTATTCACATCTGTCGCTGCCTCTGCCCGGATATTTGTAAACCTGGCTGAGGGGGAGGGAGGGGGTATTCTACCCCTCTTCTTTGACGGCGGAAAAAATGACGTTTCGCAGGGCTGGCTGCTGCCACCAGTTTCTTTCTGTGTCATGTGGGATGCGGATCATGTGGCTGTCCCTCCCCAGGACCCAGCCGCCCCGGGCCCTCCTTTCCCGCCTCTCCCTCCTGACCGCGCCCTGCGGGGTGCCCGTCCCCCGCCCCGTCGGGGCTCGGCTGCGCGGGGCCCTCAGCACCACGGACAGCGGCGCGGCGCCCGCCCGCGCCCCGCAGCCCCGCAGCCCCGACGGGGCGGGCACCGGGCTGCCCCCCGCCGCGGCGGGGCTCCCCCTCCCCTCCCCTCCCCTCCCCGGCCCGCCGCCAGCCCCGGGGGCAGGGGAGGGAGGGCAGCCCCGGGGGCAGTGCCGCCCCTCGGCCTGCTGCGGGCTTTGGCTGCCGGCGCTGACGTCCTGGTTGCTATGGCGAGGTGCGGCTGCGACAGAGGATGCTTTTCTTCCACCGTGGTCGCCATGGGACCCTGCCGATTGAAAGAAACGGAGCGCATGAATAAGGAGAAGGAGGTGGAGAGAATATGTAATTAGCTTCCTCTGGGAGTTTGTGTTCTTTTTTTTTAATTCCCATGTAGATGCTGGAACTCCTTGAGGAAAAAAGAGAAAGCGGACTGGCTGGTCCCCCCCATTAGCATTGGGCACCTTTTCTTTATGTTGTGGGGAATGGCACTGACACCGTTTCCTTATGTTCTCTGCCATACACTCTTTGTTAAGCAAGGCAGAGTAATAACAACCCTCCCCAAATCTCAGGGAGCAGTCTCTCACAAACGCTTGTCCCACAGAAGTACAACGGCTCCATAAATTATAGTACACTGTAAGTTTAATGAAGGAATGTATCCTTATAGTCCTGACAAACTTTCTGCCTGTGAACTAACCAAGACAATTGTTTGGTGCATGGATTTCTTCTATTTCAGGATTTCTCATTAGGTACATGGGTAAGCTGAACCATCAAAGGCTGACTCAAAGGCTGGGTATTTTCCTTTGTTCTCCCTCATTTTTCAGTGGAGACCCCCAAGTATATTTTTCTAATTTCTTACTAGATGTCTTTAGGGCAGTGGAGGGAAAGTACAGTTCCTTATTGAAAGCTACTTTCAAGGAACAACATTGAAATAAACGGTGGTTTTTTCCGGGTCATTACTACAGTATAGTTTCATTTCCTATATTTTATATTTTTAAGCTACATTACATGCAGTGGAGCAGGTATCCTGGGAATCAAGTCAGAAATATGGAATAGCTTCCATACAAAGAATGGTTCGAATAGACTAGGACTGTTTTGCCTGGTTAGAAATGGGTAAGGTGTGGACAGATTTGATAGAGTGAATGACATGGAGAGTGTGAACAGGGACCGTCTGTTCATCTTCCAATAGAGGAACTTGGAAGGAGGCATCAGATGAAGGAACCTGGCTCAGAACACACAGAAGGGGGGCTGAGGGGGTCCTCGAAGTGTGAGTGTAGCTCTATGGGGCTCCTTGCCAAAGGATGTTGTGGGTGCAGAATTTCATGTGAATTCGAGGGGAGATTGAACAGTGCTAAAGTTCAATCTTTTTGGAAAAGTGCTAAATAGATCTAAACTGTCCTAAGCCAATAAACCACATCACTTTCAGACAATCATCTGAGCTTAGAGTAGTTGGAGATTGGGAGAACTCTTGGAGAAAGTATTGTGTTGGGGTTCAGTGAAAGGTGTCTTTATAACCAAGACAATAACTTTATAAAAAGTTTGGGGGTGGGAGTGTGATTTTCTAAATACATTTGCAATATATTGCAGATGGCAATATATAGAGGTAGAGGATGGCAATGGTAATGGCAGCTTGACTGTACACCAGCTTCATTTCCAGGTATTTCACACTGCATATTTCAAACTTTGCTGATTTTTCCCAGCAAGTTTCCTTTTTTTCCTGTTTTCCTCCCTATGATTATCTGTGTCAGAGAAAAATAATCTTAATTTTCACCTTCTTTCAAGCTTGGTTTCACTGACAGTGAAGGAAGGTGAAGGAAGGTTACCTGACACCTGTCTTTATGGAGCACAGGGACACAGAAACTGCTGGACTGACTCACACAATTGTTCCTTTGGTTTAGGGGTGCAGCCTTTGGTAGTGGTAAATGCACGGTGTTTTGGAAGAAGGCATGCAAATCAGACAGTTGTTTTGGGAGTTCACTTTCTCTTTCTTGCCACAAAGACAAAAGGAGCAAGGCTTGAAATATGTAGTGATATTAGTTTCTCATGAGCTTAGCTCGCATTAACTACTCTAGTGGCTGCTGAATTAATCAAGCCTTTATAAAAATCCAGGTACATCATTTCAGTATTGATAAACTGGAAGAGAGGTGAGGATGTACACCTCCTTCAGCATTTCCAGAGAGCCTGAAACATCAGTTGTTCTTATAATTTGGAGACTTGTTTCTCTGAGAAGACCTAAGTGTTTTCTCAAGTTTGTCCTGAGTGACCCAGGTTATCCCAGATCTGATGTCGATGGTTGCCAGAGCCACAGCTGCTGCTGATTATTTTGGAACTGCTTTCGTAGGGCAAAGAAATTTTTGCTCAGCGTCGATATGTTTTGAATTGTGAATTTGTTTGATCAAAGCTGGAAGTAAATCTCAGATTCATTTTTTTACACCTGTCACATTCCTGCTATTAAAGAACCTTTTATTCCTGTCAATGAATCCAGCGACAAACCCGGACAGAGACATCAGGTCCCCCAACTGACACCTGACTAGGGACAAAAAGGCACGCTGTGCACTCAGTGCTAGAAAGTTTGCTTTAGTGAGTGCGGGGAGGTAGGAAAATAAACCATACAAAGAGATATGAGGTAATAAGTGCAAATCAAAATATATGGCATGTTGTGCCTTCTGTGTATTGGGACCATTATGCCTGAGGTACTCCACGTGGTGCATAGAGTCTGTGTTTGTAGGGTCAGGCAGTGGGAAAGCAGTTGTGATTTATGCATGGGGCCAAACTCTGATCCATCCTGAGCCTTTCCATTTTGTTCAGCGGGACCAAGCTCCGGAGCTCAGTAGACAAGGGTCACTAGCCCTGGGGGGCTGAAGGCAGCTGAGGTTGCACAAGAAAAAGTCAGTCTTAAATTCCTGCCTCGGTTGATGACTCAGACGTGCAGTTTGCGGTATAACATTTAACCTCTCTGGGCCAAATTCTGCTCAGGAGCACTGGAGTAAATTCAGGGTGACTCCACTGAAGCCACGTGGCAAAGCCCAACCTGTTACCAGTTAAACACGTCTCCATGGCTGTCCTAGGGGTGAACTTGGCTCAGGGATTTGAGAACTCGGTCCCGTGCATGAATGACTCCATGTTCTCTAACAACACTGCATTTCAGCCTAGTTTTGTTTGAGGGATGAACGGGTGACTTGGTATACCTCAGACAGGATCCCTCAGGGCTTTTAGGTCTGGTGTGAATTGTGCCCCTAAAGGGTAGCCCATCAAAGGTTGTGTTCTTTTTGTTTTGTTTGTTGTTTTCACCTTTTTAAATCCCAACAGTGGTTCAGAGAGTAGTGAGAAATGTCCTACAGCTGAGCTAAAGCCACAGCTTTGCTTAGCTGTGCCCAGGCCTCTGTAAGGCTCTTGAGCACAGAGCCACATAGAGAAAGTGAAATTCTGGGATAACAAGCTCTGGGGACATCTTATCTCTGCTTGGTGTGGGAAATAGTAAATTGCCCAGAGGAAATATGACTCACCCTTATTTGTGTTCAGAAAAGTGGGGGAATGCTTAGGTTTCTGTTTAATCAAAGCTTAATATGAACTAGTTTTCTTCGTCTGCTCCCCAAGCATTGCACACAAAGCAGCATTCGCTGGCCCTTGAAGTTAATATACTGTATTATGCATTCTAATAGCTGACATTTCATGTGACCTACATGCACAGAGTGCAGCTGAGATGAGTCAGATTTCTGTGTCTGTGGCCGCCACATCTCCTGCATTCTTAAATTAATGCATATATTTGAAACGAGGGGAGGCCTGATGCTGAAGCATTCATTCAGAAGCAGCGGTAAGATCTGTACCTGCTTTAAAGAGGAACTAATTTCCCTGGAAACACTGATCCTGTGCCTCTTACTCAGCGACAGTTTCCAGTCATGAGGTGATGCCAAAGTCAGTTCAGCAGGATCAAGACAGAAAGGATTTCTGGCAATGCCCATCAGGGAATCCTTAAACAAGGGGAAGCGCTGTAAAGGATGCTATGGTGAGCACAGGAAGCGTGGATAATCCAGTGCGAAGGAAAATGGAGTCACAATTTATTATTTTAATCTGACACACACTCCTGAATTTGAACATGTTTCTTTTTCCCCCAAGACTGAATGGGAGATCTTTTTTGGATTGTTTGGTTACCTATCTCCTACTTAGCAGAGCAAAAAAAGAGGTTTTACTTTCCTGCTGCAGAGCAGTCTTTTTTTTCTTTGAATTAGTGAAAAAGAGGTGACAGAAAAGATCTGTTGTAGATACAGTGAGTCAAAGAACCAGAGCTTAGTTTGGGAGCCTTGTGTGGACCAGAGCTGGTGATGTGAGCTTGCCTTAAGCCAAACCAAATCAAACAAAACAAAACGACCCCCACCGAACCCCAAATCTACAAATTGCTTTGATCTGCCTACCTTCAGGTAAGAAGAGTGGGCCACTGCAGGCTTTCAAGGCGCTTCTTAGAAGAATTATCCCCATCATAAGTTTAACATGCTTATCAATAGGCAGGACTGGTTTCCCACAGTGTTAACCCGGCTTTATAGCAGCATCACTCTGTTCACATTTTGAACTGGCTATATACCAACACTGTAAAATGTAATACTCCTCCTAAGAGCAAGACTAATTTTACAAGGATATGGGGGGGTGAGGAGGAGGTGGTCTTTAGCTGCTGTGGTATATGCCCTGGCTGCTCGTCCCCTTAGTCAAATCAGTGTCCAGCCTTGAATGTGTGCTACAGATTGGCACAGCAGCACAGGGGTCTGCCCAGTTCAGTGCAGTGGGCAGGTGCCCAAGGAGGACAGGTATTTAAACGAATAATCTTACTACAGAGCTGTCTCTTACAATGCACAGAGCCGCTGTAGCCGCAAAAGTATCCTGCCACATCCTGCTAAACAGTAGCCCTTAGTCCTCAGCATCTTTCACCTAGCTAAGACTTTTGCATAAGCTTTTACCCAGTGAGACAGAAATGAACTAGGCATTCAGGAGACCAAGCCTTATGGGCAGGCAATGAAGGTAATTACTCCCTTCGGTGCTGAAGTGTCTCCTGAAAATGGGATGGTAGCTTTGCTTCCAACATGGGCTTGCTAAGTTGACGGGAACAATGCTTAAATGTATTTCCAAAATCTGGGCCAAATTCTGATGAGCTCTATCATATGCTTGGGGACACAAGCAAAAGGAGGTTAAATACTAGATGTTGTTAGAGCTGTGAATTGAGCCCTTATCAACCTGGTAAACATAGAAAGCATGCTTTTCGCTTGGCCTAGGCAAATAAAGAAATAGGACATTTTACTTTTTTGAATAATTACTAACATGGACTTCTTGAGTTTTCCCAGGAAGAAAATCTAAACTGAAAAGATTCCTCATAAAAACACTCCCACAAGCATTTTTACATGTTCGCATTTAATGTGTTGGTGATTTTCAGATATTTTTTGTAAAATCCTTGCCTTATTATAGTTAGTGGCTTGTCTCTGCGTCAGTGAAGGAGGGCCAGGGAGTTCCCTACACAGCTTGAACCCACATGAGGCCCTGTCCTGGTTTCGGCTGAGATGATAGGGTGAATTTTCTTCCTAGTAGCTGGTATAGTGCTGTGTTTTGGATTTAGTATGAGAATAATGTTGATAACACACTGATGTTTTAGTTGTTGCTAAGCAGTGCTTGTATTAGTCAAGGACTTTTCAGCTTCCCATGCTCTGCCAGGTGCACAAGAGGCTGGGAGGGGGCACAGCCAGGACAGCTGACCCAAACTGGCCAAAGGGCTATTCCATACCATATGATGTCATGCTCAGTATATAAACTGGGGGGAGTTGGCTGGGGGGCAGTGACCACTGCTCAGGAACTGGCTGGGCATCGGTCCGTGGGTGGTGAGCAATTGCATTGTGCATCACTTGTTTTGTATATTCTTTTATCACTATTATTATTATTATTATTTTCCCTTCCTTTTCTGTCCTATTAAACTGTCTTTATCTCAAACCACAAATTTTACTTTTTTTTTCCCGATTCTCTCCCCCATCCCACTGCGGGGGAGTGAGTAAACGGCTGTGTGGTGTTTAGTTTCCTGCCAGGTTAAACCACAACAGGCCCCAATGACCTTCTCATCTTACATACTTCTTTCTCATGCTTCCTTTTTAAACATGTAGACACTTGCCTGTGCTATGATGGAGTTCGTTCAGCAAATCCGGCATATGGCTTAGGAGTTCTGTATGCTCTAATTATCCTTGTTCACAACCCTCTGGTCAAGCCTGGCTTACGATGATGGCTGCAGAATCAGGTCCATCTGTTCCCTCCAAAAGATGCAATGAAATGGCTTTAGTGAGGAAAATACACCCAAGAAGTGCTACAGGCATGCTTGCTTTCAGCCTGATGGCAATCTCATTAAAATCAATAAAAAGACTCCTACTGACTTCAGTAGGGAAATAATTTCCTACTCTGGAATTGTCTGCTTGAGTTAGGCAAAGGAAGAAAGGTCAGCCTTTATCTTAAAGTTACCTATATAAATAACTTATTACAGGGTTAATAACTGATGATTCAATTCTTACAGAGCCCAAAAGGTCAAAGGTTTGCTTACAACAACTGATAAAACACCCTTGACTGATGTTCTCACAGTATCCATGATAAATGCTGCTGATAAATCATGCTTATCCATCAGTCTTTTATGAACTACTTATAAACACCATATCGTTATAAATCTCGACTAGCAAAACAAGAAACTTCTGTGTCAGAAAGCTGTGCTCAAAGTTTGGAAACTCAAGTAATTTTTGATGTCTGCAGAACACTCGGTGGATTGAATATTACTTCATTTGTGAAATATATTTCTGGGAGAATATGAGATAGGAAGCCTTGTGGCTGGAACATAATGTGTTGTTAGAAAGCCAACTTATTTTCTGGCTTAGCTTTACCATTGTGAAAAAAACAACAGAGAACTGATTTCAAACAAAAATATAACAAATGAAGGACAAGCCCTGAGAATGGACACCAGGTTTTGCCACATTTGGCTGCTGTTTCCCCTCACCTCTGAATTTGCTCTTAAAAATGAGCACGAGGTTATTATGTATGTCTATTATAAAAATAGCCATCATCTGTCACTCACTAGGGATTTTTCTTACTTGAACAGATATGGTAATTTCTCCCCCCCCCCCCCCCCCACTGTGCAATAAACTCTGAGGTTATTTGTGAAGCACTCCCGCTCTTAGCTTGAGTCCTATCTCACTGGGAAGACCTAAATGGAGTCACCCCTTTGAAGTGTCGGCAGCGGCACTGCTGGACTCAGGCCCTTTGTCTTCCCTGGGCGAAGCAGTGGCTGCGTACCAAATCCCAGTGTCAAAGGGAGAATGGGGACGCTGCTGATGCGGGAAGCTGGGGGTGACCGCGAGGACACCGGCTCTGACTCTGTGCCAAGCTTGGGGGCGGTGAGGCTTTGGGACGCGGTGATAACCAGGATGACCCCTTCTGCTGGCGGAGCACGAGATGGATTTGGTGGGGAGGTGCTTGTGTCAGGTTGTAAATTCCTCTCTGTAGCATCAGCTCAGCGCCCAGTTCATTAATCCTTCCTGGGACAAGTTCAGGTTTTACACCTTGAGCCACTTTCTGAAGGCTGCTAGGAGCTGGGAGAGCTCACAGAATCACAGAATCACATAGGTTGGAGAAGACCTTTAAGATCATCGAGTCCAACTGTAAACCTAACGCTACCAAGACCACCACTAAACCATGTCCCTAAGCACCTCATCCAAATGTCTTTTAAATACTTCCAGGGATGGCGACTCAATCACTTCCCTGGGCAGCCTCTTCCAATGCAAGTGTGCGGCACTTAGGAATGGCTCTAGCAGGGCCCTGGCAGCTCTTAGCTTGCCCTGGGGAAGGACAGAGAAGGATGCACATTACAGGAACTTCCACCTCTCCGCTATCTCCCCAAGAGATTTTCAGTCATGGCAGAGAAAATTCTCATATGCATAAAACAGTATGAGAGACAAATGTACTCCAAAGAGACACAGAAAACAGTGGCCATAGGTGGTTATTGTTATTTACTGTCTGTAGTCAGCGTGCTTTTGGAACAGTGATGTTCAAAGGGACCTGTTTGTTGTCCCAGCCTTCTGGCTGAGAAGGCAGCACCATGGTGAATTTGACTAGAGTGGTTTATAAACCAGAAAAGAAATGCTGCCTCTGTGCACCAGAAATCTGCCAAGGCTGCACTCACACTTTCTTAGTGACACTCCATTGTAACTTTTCACGCTTTCACGAAGACAAAAACCCACAACAGTTTTGCATCATTACTCTTTAAAAATGCTCCCTTCCTGAAGGATGAACTTATCTGAGATCCCATACACTGCTCTTCGGAAAGAAAATCAATGCTGCCCTCCTGCGGCCTCGGGCTCTCCATGCCAGGAGGAAGCTGCAGATGTCCATCAGCCTCTCCGGCTATTTTTTCTGCTCTGGAGGGAGAAAGGAGAGCCACCAGGCAGTGGGATTTCCACACGGGGGTTATTCACACCTCCTCGCATTCTCACACCTACATTAGGTGACTGTTTGACACCCCACCTAGTAAATCAAAGAATGATAACAGGTTAACTGAGCTGTTTATCATTGTCCTTTGGAGGAACTTGCCTTCTTCCCTTGAGTAGGTGGTGAACTCAAGACTGTCAATGCAGAGGCAGGAGCCTAAATAGCCATCGGTGCCGGCACATATTCTGGGCAATGACAGTGCCGACCACAACCAGGCTTCTCTGAATCCCATTTTTTATCCGCAGTGCCTATTTAGGACTCCTCAGTGACTGGATGTAGAAGGTGGTAGCTCTTCAAGAGGCCTTGCTGTCTCATTTATCTTCCTTGCTTCACACAAATACACCCATTCCTTGTACTAAAAATCTCCAGGCCACTGCTGATGACCTGTGTCTGCTGGGCACTGAGGGCCAGAGATGCCTGCACTGCTATAACAAGACCTCAGTTAGGGAGGATTTTTAGTGGAGGAATGTTGAGACAACAGCAGTTGTAGATTAAACAAATGTGCTATGCTGGGTGACAGCTGGCAAGCTGAGGAGGTGGGGATGCATTAAACAGGGCTAAATTCTGTACTAAGTTTAAGTCTGGAGTAACCACCCTGAAATAAGTAAAGTAACTTTGGACTGACTCCGTTGTATTGGCGAGCAGAAGCTGGCCTTGCGAGTACGTGAAAAAGTGCATCAGATGAAGAGTTTCAGGAGAAGTTCAACCAAGACAGAGTGAAATCCAACAGCTCCAATCAACCCTTTCTCCGCTTTTCTAGTAGCATTTCTGGGGCTGGCTTCTTACACCACATTTCTCTATTTTTATAGGAGTTTATGGATTTGCTTTTATAAAAGATGCCCAGACTCTGCTTTCATTTACACCATCATATGCCTGCCTGTTTCAATGTACTTCAGCTCTACTTGATCTTACATAAGCAAGACAAAAATATCACAACTCGGCTTATTGTAGCTGAGCATCAGGTGAACCAAGAGACATGCCTGTTTCAACAGACACCTTGAACACCGTGAACAGAAAGACATCAGGCTGACTTCTGTCCTCATAAGCAGATCCTGCTAACATCAATGGATTGTGAGAATGCACATCTGAGGGCAGAATTTGGCACGTCTTGCCTCTTCCCCTCCCCTGGCTTTGTAGTCGGGAAGGGGAGCCAAGAGTCACGAGGAGTCTCTACAGAGGGCAAGACTGTTCTTGCAGGAGCAGGTTTTCTAGTTTTTGACTGGATTTTAATGCTTATCAGATGTGAAGTTCATAGGAGGAATAATGAAGCCCAAGAGAGGTATTACTTATGCTGAGAAATGGCTGGGCATGTAAGTATGTTGGTGCTGAGGGACCATACTTGTAGCAGATTAAAATGTATTATATATAGGTAGGATTATAGTTAAGGCTGGTTTAGGGTTGCCACCTTTGAAATAAAAATGGCATGTTAGCCACATGGCCACTGTGCATGCTCTGTATCTGTGTACTGGCTTTAAGAGCAGTGGACAAAGCTGTAATGCCCCAGCTTGCTGCTGGCAACCGTGTGCTGGGGCCATTAAATGAATTACTTGCCTCACCTCAGCAAGCCAGGTCTCACGCTACCCCTTCCTCTAAGGTCTACATATTCTGGCGAAATTCAGCATGTGTTTCATGATGAGGATGCTATTCCTCTTCTTCCAGACTAGCATCATTCAGAAAAACATCTGCTGATATCAGCATCCCCAGCCTTGATCTGCAAATGAACCAAAGTTTCGCTGAAATCGATGGTGCTGTGCTGGTTTGTGCTAGCTGGTGCTCTGTAGCAATGAAATTATGGGAAATTTAAAATTCTCAGGAAAGGAAAATTGAGTCAGATGTCTCCCCTGTTGTTAATACTGTCTGACCTTTTTTCCTGTACTTTCTCCTGAGTGTGATTTCACATGTGAGCACTTCAGGGAAGAGGAAAGGAAGGAAGTATCCTTAATGGGCTCTTTCATGAAATGAGGTAGATTACGTGACTCTTTTTTTGCTGTAGAAGACTGTAGATTTAACACTGCAGACTTTATTCTTTTAAAGTGTTTAGCCCTCTCTTAAATTGTGAATTTGGCTTAGAAAGGATTAAAAAGTAGGTATCAATTTATACCTTTTTTCCTTTCCCCCAGCATAGTCTAAATGCCTGGGTCAGGCTTTTACTGTAACCCTGAGAGTGCTAAAAGCTCTCTTCGTATCTTTTAAAACGAAAGCAGCCACAGGATATCAGTAGCGGGGCGATAGGAAAACCGCCAGGTATTGTGAGAACCGCGTTAACGCAGCAAGGGCTGGCAAAGCTGTCCTCTTGCATGCGGGGCGCTGGCTTGCAAGCAAAAGCACACCTGGCTATGGCACATATTGGTGCACAGCTGCCTCTTGGGACGAAAGGGGTTACCTTTCGTGAGAGTTGCCTCTGGGCTGTAGTGCTTATACCCGAGTGAGAGTTCTGCTCATTTAAGGTTAAATCCTACCTTTCCACTTACACTGGGTTATGTATAAAGTATAACAGCACTTTTCCTTTCTTACAGGGATGCTGAATCAGGCTCATGTAGGCACCCACTGCCAGTGGCTTCTGAACAACGTCTTTGGCCTGCAGTGCCTGAGAGGAGGGCATGGCTCTTGCAGGGTAAATAACCAGTGGGTGTGAAGGGGTGTGAAGGGGACAGGACTGTAACAGAGGTGCCTATGGGGCACTTCAGGAGGAGGACAGGTGTGGAGGCCCTGTGGTTATAGAAGGGCAAGGCTCTGCATGTACATCAGCATGTCAGCCTTTCATGACTGTTTTAATTTGGACCCTGTGAGGCTGAACGTGTGAGGTGCTCATCAGTTCAGAGGTGGGAAGTGCCTCATTGCCAGTCTTTGGCTCTGCTTGGTCCCTTGGCAGCCAGAAGACATGTCCTTCCTTTCCTTCCTCTCCTTCCCTTCTTCCCTCCCTCCTTTCTTCATACAAGTCATAGAATGGTTGTGGTTGGAAGGGACCTCTGGAGATCATCTGGTCCAAGCCCCCTGCTCAAGCAGGGCCACCTCGAGCAGGCTGCCCAGAGCTATGTCCAGTCAGGTTTTCCGTATCTTCAAGTATGGAGACTCCAGAGCCTCCCCGGGCAGCCTGGTCTTGCCTCCTCCCCTCCTTCCCCAGCCCCTGTGCACTCCTTGCTTCAGTCAGTAGGTGTCAGCGAGCTCCAGCCAATGCTCCCAGGGCCAGCAGCCTGTCTCCCGGGCATCCTGCGCGGAGAAAACCCTGGTGAAATCCAGAGGAAAGATGTGGCAAACAAATGAGTGGACGATGAGTGCAAGGACAGTAATGTGACAGAGAGATGGAGTGTTTGGGGAATTTCTCCTCGTTGAGTCAGAGTAACCTCATCGACATTGGCCGTGCACCATGGAAAGCTGCAGGAGGGAGTTTTGTGGCTGGTTAAAACATATTGAGCTCCTAACTTTTTTAGGACTATAGACAAGCCGTGTGTCGTGTACCCCCCCCACCCCCCCCCCGTGTTTTAGACAAATTCACCCCATCCTGACTTTGCTGATACAGTGATGTCTTGGGCGGATGGCTTCATCTCACAGGCCTTGGTTTGCCTGTCTGTAAAATGAAGCTGATAATAATCACGCACTGGTGTCCCAGGGCTACAGCACGAGTTTCTTGTTTCAGACCTGACTCAAACAATTAAAATGCAGTAGGAACAGAGATATTATGCCCCAGGATGGGGACATTTGTCCAGCATCTGTGTTCTTACCCTCTTTGGACTGACTTGTGAAAAATGACAACTTTGCTGGCTTGTAAAGAAAGCTGATAAGTATAGTTAGGGAACAATGCTGCTTTTTATAAACGAGCTGTGAAGCCCATGGCGACTATCTTTTGAGATCTAGACTAAGTAATTGAATGGGTGCAGGTGTAATCAAATTGCCTTGCATAGCTGCTCTGCGCTGGAGGTGGCTGCATGCAGCAGGGTGATTGACGTGATTCGGTTGTGCAAAACCCAGTTTCTGAGGTGGTGAGTTAATGAAATGTCAGTGGCAGTGACAGATTAAGTTAGAGGTAGATGGGATTTTGTATCTGGCCCTGCTGGTGCTCTCCAGGTCTCCCCCACCTGTGGGGAATCATGCACAGCTGTGGCCGCCGGGAGATGAGGTCTGGGGTCTGGGCTAAAAGGAGCAATGAGAGGTTCTCAGCTCCTGCTCTCCAGGCAGGAGATAACTTTTTTATATGGTGAGTGAGGTGTTGTGTTGTGACACAACATTCAAGATAGTTACCCAGAGAAGGGAATATGAATATAACTCTACCTCTTTTTAATGACTTGCAGGGAGCCAAGGTCTGGCAGCCCTGGGAACAGGAGGTGTAAACACTCCTTCAGTCTTTTGAATTAGGCATCACAGAAATATAAGTCTCTTACAGATGTCGCGGTAGGTGGTCTAACTATAGCCTTTAATCCTTCTGTGCCTCAGCTCCCTCTTTTTTAAGATACAGATAGGGATACTTTGCAGCTATGCTGGCAGTATAAATATCTCAGGGACTGTGATATTTTCTGATATCTTGTTACTGTGGTGGCAAAACATATAGGCAGAACATTACTATTTACTATTAAATTTCCAGAGCTGGCTTTTTAAACAAGAGAGTGTATGTTTTGGAAACAGAGTGAGAGAGGGCTAGAGACAGAGGGGACTTGCTCAGCCTGGCTGTGGGGCAGGGAAAAGAGGGCAAAGAGGCTGCTCCCAATCTGCCTCTCTGGTTATGGAGCCGTGTTGATGTATTTTGGGGGGAAACCTGTCTGGCTATAGAGGGGCTGCTGCTACAGCACTGAGCTCTGAAGGTCTGGAGCTAAGGAACAGAGGTATCAACAAGCTTGTGAAAAAATACCAGGAATCTGTCATCTGCTCAAATAGCTTTCATAAGATAATAAAAAAATTGCAGCATCTTCTGGAGATGTATCTTGGCATTTCTGAGCATGACGGATGAGTACAGGTCACAGGAACTTTGGGGTCCTGCAGCAGTGCTCCTACAGGCAACAGCACTTTGGAGCTTTACTGTACTGTGCCCTATAGAAGGCATGTGATTAATCCACTTAACTTGTGGGTACCAAATGCTTGATTTAAGGAGAGAAAGGATCTAATATGGGTCTTAATGCCCAAGTGAATTTCCTGGCTACCCTAGGCATGAGATTTTTCTTACAGAGATTAGTTAGATTACTTGGTAGAAATGGAAGTCGGAAGACCTGGGCATGGTTAAAGGAGGAAACAGGGAAGGGATGGTGTAACTGCAAGCTTTTTCATGGGGTTTGGGAAGATAAGAATGTATTTTGGGAGGTGGAAGGCAGACTTTTTTTTTTTTTTTAGTGAGGAAAAAGGACTGTGCTTTGAAAAGCCATTATATGAGAGGGGTGGAAATGGAGGATATGTAGAAATATAAGGCCCTGATACCAGGAGAGTACAGTTATGAAGAAGATGTGTAGCCAAGTGAGGAGTAATGTAGCGGTGAGAAAAAAAGATCTCTGCATGTACAACAGGTGATTCTTACTTTTTATTTAACATTTTCCTGGGATAACATGGAAAAATCACAAAGGTAGTCCAAAATAAAATTGCCAGTTCATATAATGTTTCAGCTTCCATCTGGGAAAACACTTGTTTTGTTCTGCATCTGATACAGAACCCTCCAAAATCTGCTTTGAAATTGAGGGATCGTTTTATCCCTGTCTTGGTAATAGCATCTCTGCTGTTAACCAGAGGAGTGTTTGAGCAGTTGCTGGCAGTTCCTCAGCCCAGGTACTGAGGCTGACTGAGCTAGCATCCTTCAGTGAAACTGCACCAATGATCTTTAATAAGAGTTTGGAGATGTGTAAGTGTTCATGGTATATAGTATATACATAGGCATATACACATTTATTGAAGGAAAATTTCCCCCTGGAGTCCGTGCTGTCCTGTTCTGCACCTCCATCTCCTTCTTCCCCAATGGTGGAGCAGGGCGAAAGGTCCTCCTCTAGTTCCTCTATGGTCTGCCATCTGCCTAGAGGGTGAGATGAAGGTGCAGAAGGTGGGAAGATTTTGGAAACCACCTCTGTACGCTGGATCCAGCAGACATCAGTTATGTGGCAGGCACAGCAGAGGGAGCCTTGGGTTCAGTCCTGGAGCTGAGGAAGGGAGTAGACTTAATGCAGTTCAGAAAGCAAAGGTTGCTTTCCTTTTCCTCCCTCATCTAGGACCCTGGGCTTGCTGTTCGGCCTGGGAATAGCTAGGCAACAACACACGGTTCCCCTCTGTGTGTGTATGTCTCAATATTTCATGTCGTGCATGCAGTTTATGAAGCACTTGGAGACTGCCCCTGTGACGTTGTGCTCCAAAACTCAGCTCTCCCACCACATCCCTGGGGCAGCTGTCGTTCTTCTGGCAAAAGGAAGAGATGGAGGAGAGCTCCATATAGATTCAGTTTGTGTTGTCCAAACTTGTTTGCTATGCAGTGTAGTTATAGTACTTTGAAACTGTCCAAACATCCTGCTGCCTGGCATTGGCTTTGCCACCGAAGAGCTGGTGTGTGCTGGCTGGGGAGGGAGGTGTTTCTCTTATATGGCAGCTCCCGAACAGCCTCCCTGTGTTAAATATTAACTTATTGTTGCTGACCTTACAGGTCATTTTACTGTATCTCCAGCTCTCTTTACACTCCAAATATTCTCCTTGTGTGTCATGTGAATTTTCTATGCCTGGCTGTTTCACTGTTAATTTTTTGATTGAAAACTCAAGCTTATGAGTATTTTTAGAAAAATGCCCGCTTTCCTCATAAAATATTTTTGGTCAAATCATAACATTTCTTAACTTTTGTCTGAAAGGCTTTCATTTTTGTGACAGTCATTGTGTGAAAACATTTGCTCCTCAAGCTAACAGCTCCCCCCCCCCCCCCCCCCCAACAATTAGGATTTTATTTTGGAAACTTCCTGTTTTCAAACAAGTTTTGTGTTTGAGCAGCCCATGTATCCAGCCCTGGTTCAACAAAAGCTGTTCATGTGCCAGGCGAAGAGGCAGAGGAGAAGATGGATAGCAGTGGTGCCTTTGTGGCTGCTCATTGTTCAGGAGAGTAACTGTTAAGCAAAGATGGCTTTAAAACAAAACCAGCAAAGAACATTTTTTTTTTTTTTGGTGACATATGTTGTGAAAAACCTTTCCTGCTTTTTCATCCCAGAACCTGAAGGTCTGAAATACTTTCAGATAGGGTTTGAGTTTTTTTTTTTTTTTCATTTATGTGTCCATGACTTAACTGACATGAGGCAGTTATTAAAAAGCTGTGTCAGCAGTGGGCAGGACATGAAGCCCCAGCCCAAGGCATCAGACAGGACGTTCCTGTGAGCTCCCTTTCTGTTTTCCTCACTTCTTGCCTCTTTTTCTGTTTGCAGTGAATGAGGAACCTGTTCCCTACAGGGTCCCAAATTGAGTTTTGATGCAGTAACCTTGCAACTTGAGCTAAAAACTGGTTTGCCTGTTCCAGCAGGTAAGAGCGAAGAAAACAAGCCCTATTAGAAAATGTATTGGCCTGCCTATGATTTTAAACACAACTTGGCATGTAATTTGATTCTCTTTAAAACACGCCAGCTGGTAAAAGACTAGCTCTAACAGGGACTTGAGATGCATCTCAGCAAGTTAGCATGTTTTTAACACATCCTGCTTCATTGTTTCTAAAGACCTGTTGGAGAACAAGCAATTGTGCTCTCCAGTGGTGCTGCCAGGTCTGCTGGAGCACATGGGATACTTCCCAGTCTCTGTCACCATCCCCTCTTGCAGAAACACAGAGTAATAAACCCAAGGAATAGCTTGTGAGCCTCCGTCTCATGTGCAGATATGACCTAATTGAATAGGGCAGGGTTTCTACCCTCAAGTAATAGCATCCATGCAAATGTGGCTGCTTTGATGGACAGATCTCCTTGCAGAGGTTTCACCCTTGATCAGAGCAAGTTACAGGCATGACCATCTCAGGCAATTGCTGTCCTGGGAGTACAGTAAGTACTCCAAAATGCAGGTGGGAGGAAAGAGGGACCTTGAAGCCCCTGCCTGGTTCCCTCTAGAGTAATCCAATTTGATTTTTCCCTGCAGGCGCACCAGATCTCCTCACCTGACCATGGCAGCTCTCTGAACTTGAACTGGCTGAGCCTATGGGCTAAAATGTGCATGGACGCTCTCACCTGGGCTGGCAGGCAGCTCATCCCCCAGACAGAGACAACTTCATGGTATTCTTTCCTGAATATGAGAACTACCATGGATTTTTCCCATATAACATGTAAAGTCAGCACACTGAGTCGGGCTGTATGAGAAACAGAAGAAATACAGAGGGGTTGTTTATTTAAACAGGGGTGAACAGCACTTTTCCAAAGTGCCTCCCAGGTGCTGTGCTCCTTCAGCAGAGGAGCTGGCTGAGGCAGGGCACATCTCCATCAGTCATTCATGCACTTGCACTTCTCCTGCTCTTCTACCAACCCAGCTGATGTGCAGCCCAGGGACACCTTTGAGTTTCACCCATGCGAGTCCAAAAAATAAATTAAAGTTCTGTATGACTGACCTGGACAAATGTGCACCCTTGACTTGACCCCCGATGACCTACATATGCCCTCATATGCCTGCACTGATGGGCAGACCCCCAGGGCACTGTTGGTGTGCTGGCTGGCAGCACAGAGGCATCTGTTTGAGAGCTCAGTGCAGATGCATCATAGTTTATTTCCTGTAGGAAACAACCACAGACCTGCGTAGCATTTAATTAAGGCACACTAGCAAATCCTTCAAGCAAAGAAAGCCTCTACAGGCAATGCCTACAACAGACAGTGCTCAGCATCTCCGAGTGGGCCAGGCTTTAACCAGAGCTGGCGCAGAAGCCATATAGCCCTACTGCTTTGGTGTGAAGAGCACATCAAGTGATGTGTGTTTGGGTCCAGGGCTATGGTAGTATGGTCATCCAGCTCCCAAACTGAGAAGTATGGCTCCCAAATTGACCCATAAATGACAGTCATATAGATGAGTTGCTGTTGAAAACCCCTGAGCTGAAGGAGATCAAACCACTCTCTGGTTCACAGAAAGTGTGAAGATGTGACCAACATTTCTAGGAGAAAGACAGGAGCATTTCAGGGTGAATAGCAGTGCATACCACCAGCCCAAATTAGTTTCTTTCGCCATGCTGACTACCAAGAGTGAAGAGGATGGGCTTGATCCAGGGAAATCGATATCCTCAGCTGCCTGCAGTGAGAGCAGCCCCACTGGGCACCCCTGAGGGCTGGCAGGGCTCTTCTTCAGCTCCCTGCCTCGGGAGAGAGGGCCTAATACTTTTGCTTGAAGGATGTTCGTGGTGTGCATCCCAGCTGGCTGAGGCCCGAGTATGGTATGGGAGTATTTCATGGCATCGGCGAGGGAAGGGGGAACAGCTGGGAGGTGGATGGTGGGAAGCTGTGAGCTGTTGAGGGTGTTTGGGCAAGAGCTTGGTGGCTGCGTTAAGTGTAGCTGTTGGTAGGCCATTTATCATACACTGTGCAACCAGCCACTGATCCACAGCAATTACTATTTTTTACAGCTTCCAAACAATGTCAGTTGCAAGCTGTGTTTGCTGTCGTAACGTAAAAACCAGATAGTTATAGGATGAAAAAAAAAAAGGCTTTTCAGTGATTTTGTGCTTTTCTTTTAAAGTTAACAGGTGTTCCTGGTCACCCTGTAAAACCACAGTGAAAATATCTGCATACCACTGAAATGAAGCAACTCCAAACCAACCCCTGTGAAGAAAATCCCATCTTTTGCTTTTGTTTTGTAGAAATGAATGGGCAAAAAAAGCTTCAACTATGGGTTTTCATAATGATAGAGCGGGAGCTTTCACCACCATCCCAGTCTTGGACCGCATCTGATGCAGGCTCATGGAGACAGGGGACTGTTATTAGAGCTGCGTGAATAATCTACAGCAAGTAACTGAATGGAAGTGTTTGGCCTTTTTTCTGTTTGCAAACTATCTGTGAGCCTGCCTGGATGTTCTTGAATGTGTTTGTTGTTTGAAATAATACTGCCCATAATTTCTGTGAATAATCGTTTATTTGTAGCTTGCCTACAAGCATTTAGATAGTCAAAATGTCATTTCTGTTCCATGGTTACATGAGTGCAACCCTGAGATTTCCACCAAAAGTACCCCCAGTCAGCAGTGGTAAATTCACTTTCTGTAAAAACCTACTGAAATCTTTTTGGGAAATGCATGTTCATGTGCAATATCTAGATCTCTCTTGGCACATCAAAGAGTGGTGTGGACTGCCAGCTTTCTGTATCTGTGTCATGAAAACACTAGGCAGATCAGTTCTCAGAACCGTGGCTGTCCTCTGTCTTGCATGCCAGACATCCACAGAGCAATGGATTTTGTAGCATTTTAAAGTGATACTTTCTGATATCTTATAACTTTCTCAAACACTGCAATGTTAAATCAGTTTCACTTAAAATTTTCATGCCATCTCGTTATCTACGGGCTGCCTAGGAAGCTAATGGACAGCAGGAGATCCGTAAATGACAGTTAAATCTAAAGCAGTGTGGACAAAGGTGTGGACTTGGATTCAGGAGGTAAAACAGGCTGTGACCTTGTACAACTCACTTTGTTTCTTTTCCCAGCCTTTGTCTTTACCACCTGAAGCATAAACCTGTTGGGTTTCCTACAACAAATGAAGAAAAGAAAATTAAGCTTATTGTAATGGGAGGGGAGAGAAAAAATAACCCTGTTCTTTCTTTCACCCTTCCTGCTCTCTCCCCAGTATTTTGTCGGGCCCTTTCCTCCTCTTTCTTTGTCCAGCATCCCCTTCTGTCCTATCCCTCACTGGGACTCCTTTACTGCCTCTGTCTACCTCCCATTCCTTTGTCTTGTTTTCCTTTCCCCAGGAAGGTTTTAGTGAAGGGGAGTCATCTGAGGAAGAGAGTATCTGCCCATGGAGCTTGTGAATGGTACAGGCTGAAATAAGAGTTGCACTGAAGATGAGGCTTTTTTTGTGGAAAATGAAAACAAAAATAACTTTTTCTCATATTATTGACATTTTTCAGAGGGTATTGTCATTGGTAGAGTGAACTAAAGCCAGAATTTAGGCTTTGGCTATTGAAATGTTTTGACGAAAATTTGCCAACCTCTAGTTTATTTTTTCAATTCTCCAATTAAGGGGGAAAAAAAAAAAAAGATTATTTAAAAGAATCTTTCCTACACAGCTCCCCCCTCCCCCTGCTTTTTTTTTGGTCAAAGAACAAATTTTCCACTTGCACTAACTCAATACAGTCTTTTTGTTTCAGAAGCCGCATTGCAGTAATGTTGAAAAAGGAGTCCAGAACCGGCTGCTTTAATGCTTTACTCGTGGCCATTTGTACCCTTTTCATTTCACTTTACCTTTTTTGAGCTGCATTTGGTGGGAAGTGTTTTATATGCTAAACTATCCCAGGCACTCCACAATTCTCCTTTAATGCTCTGCTCTATCACTGAGCTGTGGCTAGCAGGGATACATCGTGTGGTCACCCCATTTCACAAGCCAGCTAATAGCTGAGGGTGGAGGTTCATGTGTACAGCTACTGTGTGATCTGGGCTGGAGGAGGAAAAAATCTTTTAAAATTGTTCCCAGCCAGTTAGTTTGAATGACTGTCTATCATTTTGGGCTCTATATGATCTGTGTGTGGAGGGTAACGGAGGCTTGGGATTTATTTAGGCCTGAAAAAAAATAGCGTGAAAGGGTGGTAGCCACATCCTGGACAACAAAACCAGTGCTTAAGCTGTGGGCAGGTTCCCCGGACTTCACCCCTTCCCCTCCTGCAAAGGAAATCAATTAATGTTATTTACTTACAAAACTTCACGTCCTGTTTTTGAAGTTATAAAAGGGCTTGGGGCCATGTTTAAAAGTGAATGCAGTAAAGGGACGTGGTGGTGGGATGTCTCTCATGAAGTCATGAAGTTGTTGAAAAGGGCTGCAGAGGACCCTTGGACACAGCGGTTGGGGGGGGGGCGGGGGGGGTAAGATTTATTTAATAGCAGCATTGACTTGCACCTTAGACCTGCTGCCAGTGTACAGCCCATCTGTCTCTGTTTGCCTTGCTTCATCACATCGCAGGCTGTGCTGGGCAGGCTCCCTAAGGCCATGTGCTCACACCTAGCCTGATTTGAGTCTCTGGGCTCTACCTCAGCCTTAAAATACAGGGGTGATGCGCATTCCGCAAGAAGATAAAGGGCATTGGTTCTAGGGGAGGTGGGATGCAGCTTTCTTGGTTGTAACCCTAAGGGATTTGGGAAGGGAGACCTGAAGTGGTGCACAGCCCAAGTCTGGGAAGCACAAGGATGTAGCGAGGACGGAGCAGGGTCTCATTAGCGGCACTTTTTTAACAGCCGGTGATATTTAACAGTTGTTTTGTCAAACTGGACTGAATCACCTCCAGCACAGCCCTCTTTACCCCAGTGGGTTAGGAAGAGTGCTTGAATGGAGCTGGAGAGAGGTTACAGGGCTTTACCCAGTTCTTAAGGCATTAAGTCACCTCCATTTCCAGAGAGGACAATTATGCCAGTGTCATTTTTATTAAGAAATGAAATGCAAAGGCTGAGCTGGCTGGTTGGCTTTAGTGCCCTACAGCACTAAGTTATAAGACCTCGTTTGTGATGATGCCACGATTAGGTCACCAGGAAGCTTAAATTCCACTTCTTGGGCATGACGGAGACTTGGCCTGAGATGTGTGCAGGGTCTGGCAGCACCCATAAAAAGGAGTTAATGATGGAGCTGGCAAAGTGGATATCTGCCTGCTTCCTTTTCATTCAATAAGGGCAGTTGGTCACAGTGGGGCAACTCAGGCCAGGCTAGGAGAGTTAGCTACAGAATAAGGTTTGACTCTAATCCCTGCTAAGACTGACTGTCTTTCTTTCACAGTGGGTATACAAGACCCAAGGAGGTTTTGCATGTATTCTGAAAATGTTCTACATCCTTGTAACCTTAGGGTTTTGTGGCGTGATCTGGGAATATAACAAAAAGAGGCTCCGGGTGGCTTTGCGCTCCTGTGACTCTGAAGCAGCATTTAAACCCTACCCGATTCCAGTGTACTGTTACTGACTCTTGCAACAGCATATACTTTCTTAATATAAATCTAAGGATCACAAACTTGTGTCTTAAGTTGTCACTGCTTAGTTAGAGACACTAAGCAGAGTCTGGACAGATGGACAGGATGGTCAAGACCAAGATGCTCAATAGTCCTCATGGCTCTGTCTCCAAACTTTCTCTTCACAGCCTGTCCCAGCATGGTTGTTCATCAAGTGGGCACTTAGGAAGTGCCCAGCATGGGAAGAATCTGGCTTAATTGCTCATGTTGCAATCTTCCTACTGGATGTATTTACACCTGGACAACAAGCTTTGTTGTCCTTCTGGTCAAGATGAGTATTCACATTAGTGTCTGACAAGCAAGAGTGAGGGAATTCAGGAGAAAAAACATCTTCGTCCAACCCCAAAAGGCAAGGCTTTGTCTAGATAAGTGTGATCGGTTGCTCAGTGTTTGTTATCACTGAACAGCCAAATAAAAGGAGGAGTATGTTTTAACTTGTCCCCTGCTTCCTGAGGGCAGATGTAGGGTTAAATCAGTACAGCTGGATGTGATGACAAACCGGAGGGCCAAGAAGGCGTCGGTGATATAAGACATGTTTACACAGCAAAGGAAGAGGTGCAATTTCCACATGTGCCAGCGTGAGCAATAAGAGCAGGGAAGGGACGGGCATTGGGATTTGGTATGTGGTTGGGATGGGAGGCAGCGGTCCTTCAAAGTATTGTGCTCTGTGCGGTTGCCTGAACTAAAGGCTTCATGGCTCACCTTCACTCTTAGGGCTAACTATAAAGTAGCTAGGTTAGGCTATACAGACAGGGTTTTATGTGTCTGCAGTCATACCTCCTATACCATCAGTTTTCAACTGCAGAGACAAGAAATCAAGTGCTGGAATGCTCTTCCTGAAGACCATCTGGGTCTTGTATGTTGGCACTTCATGATCCTAGAAACACCGTTGAGCTTGGCAGGACTGGCCTAAAACCAGCAGTGCCTCAGGCCAGGATGAAGGTTCACTGACCAAATAGAGTGGAGGAAATCTTGGCTGTGCTTTAATTTATTGTCTTGCATTGCTAGTAAAGCTAGATGCATAAATCATAATGATTAATAAATCTGTTATGTCCTCCTTTTTTCCTATTTGCAAACTGTCTGAGCAATTTTCTCAACTGCATTTGTTATTCAGAATTTTTCACTGAGTAATTTCTGGAGATAATTCTTGTGTTTTTATCTTGTCTGGGAAGTTATGCTGTATCTGACATTGGAGCTGTTTTCATTAGACATAAATCTTTCTTTTGTTGTTTCAGAATCACATTTCCCATGCTACCATTTGCAATTACAGATATGCAACTTGCTTTCTTTGACTGCTCTTCAACATCCATTTATCACTGGCTGTTTCAGCTGCTGTTGAAACGCTAGTAAACTGTATCATCCTTACATTTGGGACTAAACACCATATACAGAAGCATGAATGTACTTGTACAGAAATTCAGAGAGTGAATAAGCATCTGTGAAGTTTCCTTGTATTGATAGAGTTGCTAAAATTTGTGCATATAATCTATATTTTGTCCGAGTACCAAACTGATGTACAACAGAAAGGTGAGGCCATCCATGGGCCGTGTATATTGATGGCATGTGTCGAAGCCTGATCTCCTTCTATGATAAGGTGACCCGCCTAGTGGATGAGGGGAAGTCTGTGGATGTTTTCTATCTAGACTTCAGTAAAGCCTTTGACACGGTTTCCCACGGCATTCTCCTGGAGAAACTGGCTGCTCATGGCTTGGACGGGTGTACTCTTCGCTGGGTAAAGAACTGGCTGGACGGCCGGGCCCAGAGAGTGGTGGTGAATGGAGTTTACTCCGGTTGGCGGCCGGTCACAAGCGGTGTTCCCCAGGGCTCGGTGTTGGGGCCAGTTCTGTTTAACATCTTTATCAATGATCTGGACGAAGGGATCGAGTGCACTCTCAGTAAGTTTGCAGACGACACCAAGTTGTGTGGGAGTGTTGATCTGCTGGAGGGTAGGCAGGCTCTGCAGAGGGACCTGGACAGGCTGGATCGATGGGCTGGGGTGAATTGTATGAGGTTTAACAAGGCCAAGTGCAAGGTCCTGCACTTGGGCCACAGCAACCCCATGCAACGCTACAGGCTTGGGGAAGAGTGGCTGGAAAGCTGCCTGGCAGAGAAGGACCTGGGGGTGTTGGTTGACAGCCGCCTGAATATGAGCCAGCAGTGTGCCCAGGCGGCCAAGAAGGCCAATGGCATCCTGGCCTGTATCAAAAATAGCGTGGCCAGCAGGACTAGGGAAGTGATTGTGCCCCTGTACTCGGCACTGGTGAGGCCGCACCTCGAATACTGTGTTCAGTTTTGGGCCCCCCACTACAAGAGGGATATTGAGGTACTGGAGCGCGTACAGAGAAGGGCAACGAAGCTGGTGAAGGGTCTGGAGCAGAAGTCTTATGAGGAGCGGCTGAGGGAGCTGGGACTGTTTAGCCTGGAGAAAAGGAGGCTGAGGGGAGACCTCATCGCTCTCTACAACTACCTGAAAGGAGGTTGTAGAGAGGTGGGGGTCGGTCTCTTCTCCCAGGTAACAAGTGATAGGACAAGAGGAAATGGCCTCAAGTTGCGCCAGGGGAGGTTTAGACTGGATATTAGGAAATTTTTCTTCACCGAGAGGGTTATCAAGCATTGGAACAGGCTGCCCAGGGAAGTGGTTGAGTCGCCATCCCTGGAGGTATTTAAAGGACGTTTGGATGAGGTACTTAGAGACATGGTGTAGTGGTGGTTTTTGGCAGTGTTAGGTTTATGGTTGGACTCGATGATCTTAAAGGTCTTTTCCAACCTATATGATTCTGTGATTCTGTGATTCTGTGAAGCATGTAGCATTACCATCACCCCTGCTATTTGCTCACCAGACACTAATGCGTCAATCCCTAATCAAAATGGCCTGTAGAGGCACCGAGTAGACCTGAGAGACTTCTCCACTGACTAGAAAAGGCAGAAAGAAATAATTCATTATGGCAGTGATCCTTCGAACAGGGCATGTGTAATATAGTAATTTGAGCTATACTGGCCCAGGTTCAGCAGGAGTGGTGAGGAACGAGGCTAGCTGGACATCTGGTCCCCAGCTGGATGGCAGATGCTCCTTAAGGGCATCCCAGGAGACTGAGTCCGTGCAGATGGAGAGAAGGGAAAGCAGGTACCCACCTTACTAGGCCAGTGCTCTAACCAACAGGGGTGTAAAGAAAAAGGAAGAAGGCAGGAAGGTGGATGTGGACCACTACTTCATTCTGTACTTTAAAAGAAAGTGTTGGCCACCACGGCCTTTTGGAGGGAAGAGAATCCTGAAAATATGCTCTGAGAATGGTTACTAGGTCAAGAGCCTCAGGGAAAAGAGGAGGGGAAATATTTTGTTCCTTGATCGTAACTCGGCTTAGACACTAAGCTGCTCAGACGTTTTTGGGCATGCAGAAATGGAGATTACTTGTCTCTGGGATCAGGCTCCAGCTGAGAAAACGTTTCTCCAGGACACAGTTTTTGGAATTGGGTACCCGAATTCCACTGAGGTCTCACTGGCTACAGCCTCTTTGACCTCATCTGATGTTAAGTGTAAGGCTTTGGGGCATGCTGCTCAATGTGAGCAGAGCATTTTCTATCATGAAAGGAGAGGCTGGTACAGAAAAACTGTTTGCAGGAAAACATCTTAGTAGAGGATTTTACCGTTGTTGCTGGGACAGTATGTTTTAGTGGTGTAATAAAGGGGAAGTTTTCTGACAAGCTCGAAGTCTAGAGCATTCACCTTGAATTAAGCAAAGGGTGGCAGTTGGTAGGATAAGAATATCTGAACTCAAAAGCAAGCCAATGCATGCATGCAAAAACATTTGGCAATTGTTTAGTGAAACAACGACAGCCTTAATAGCACAGCATTAGGCAGAGAGCCAAGAGGCAAAAATATTTGTAAATAGGGTTTGCTAATTTTTTCCACTGGCAAACATAGCAAAAGAGGGAGGGGGGAATTAGTGCTCTGAAGAGACAGGCCTGGGAGCACAGGTCCCTCTAGGTTTATGAACAGAATCCCTCTGTAATCCACATCCCAAATGCAAATAAGTTTGTGTGTGTGCGTGCGTGTGTGTGCGTGTCTCTGTGCGTGCATAGCAGAGGGATATAAAGAAGACGTGGCAAGGAGGCATTCCTCCAGTTCAGGAACAGGAGCTGAAGGATAATCAGAAATATAGAAGGAAGCTTCCTCCTCCCCAGAAGGATGCCAAGGCCTAATTATGAAACGAGTGCTGGCAGGCAATGCGGAATATTTCTGCCTATGGACCTGTCCTTTTGGAGGCTCTCTCATGGCGGTGATGTTTGGGAGCTGTTAGAGGGGTTGCATCTGTACCTCGGCTCTCCTCCCTCCCCTTCGCAGCTTCCTCCTGCTGTGACTGTACGAAGGAGCTGTCATCTCAGACACGTTCTCTGAAGCACACTGAGATAAGATGATCTGGGAGATCTGTAGCAGAACCAGCCAGCAGCTGGGCCTGGATTTACTGTTTCTCTTTCACATGTGACTCGGAGTTGTCTCTTCCACAACGCCTTTTCATTTAGAAAGAAAATATCCTGAGCAGATCCTGCATGTTCTGCGTCTGTTGCTGCTGCTCATACCTACACAGTGAACATGAGCTATGTGCTGCTGACAGAAAAATACGTGGAAGTAATTGGGGATGTCACTTCTGTAGAAATCGAGATATTAACCAGTCTTTGATTACAAAATAGCAGAGCTCTTCTTCCAGTTTGTTTCTGGTCAACAACAGAAGTGCTTTTCATAGGAGTGTCAAAGTGTTGGCTGAAACTTGGGAAGAGCAGTCATTTGTCTCCTTTCTGACATTTGTGCATCAGATGATAAGACCTACTTTTGAGCCCACCTTTTGCTCCTTGCCACAGTAAGAATATGCTTGACTGCGATACAAATTTACTGCAGAAAAGATCGGGCCATAAGGATTTTTTTGAACTTATGCAATGGATGAATTGAATGATCTCCTCAAATTCAACATCATACTGTTAATGTTTCTTCTTGACCCTGAGGCACAATAACTCATCTCTCTCATTTGCACACATTTCATTATCCAAGTAGGGGATAGTTGTATCTTAACTGGACTTAAACTGAAGCCTTTTGAGGGTCCCTTTTGAGGCAGAGCTTATCTATTTCAGTTTGGCTTCAGCTTCGCCAAACTCAAGCTCTGAATAATTTGTATCGAAATAGTGAAAAAAGGAGTCTTGCAACACACACTGTTCATGTGAATAATATAGACTTATAAAAACACAAAGGTGATTAATGATAAACCTCTTGTTAAATTTACCTGACAAAAAGAAATAAAAAGGCATCTTAAAGGTGACAAGAAGGAACTAATGGGTGTTTTATACAAATAATGCCAGTATATCAGCAGTACTCTCTAAATCACAGTCTGCTGTTCTTCCTCCCTCTGAAATGATCATGTATAAACTACAAAAAAGAAAAGAAATGTTCAAGGGAGAGCTTGCACACCTAGCAGCCCTTTTCAGAGAGGACTGGGAGCAGAGTAAACACAAAATGTGTTAAGCTAAAATTATCACATGCTGGGTAATAACATCCTGCTGGCATATTTAGTTTTTCTACTAAAAGCATGTTTTGCACCATAAAGTTCTTACTTCCATGAGAGATAAAATATGTGACTGTGTAGAAAAGTTTTGGGTGTCCATCCTATTTAAAACCAAACAATGTGCTGCATCCTCACTGATGTACGGAAGTGAGGAGTGGGTTCTTGGGACAATCCGTCCTCTGAAATATTTTTTCACAGTCAGTTTGGTGAAGATTTTTATGTCTCGTTTTTAACTTCTCTACTGCATGCCTGAAGACTTCATGTTTTGCCCATCTGGTTGCGGGAGGCTGAGCCAAATTCCCTCTCCAGGTCACAGATGCTGCACTGCAGCTAACTATGTAGGTGAGCATGCAGCACCTTTGCACCTTCCTGATTTTGGAGGGGACTTGGGAGCCGTGCAGGAACCATGCAAGATAGCTGAAACACCTTTGGCCTCCACCAAACCTCTCCCGTTCCTCCTTTGGCACATGTTAGCCCTGGGCCAGTGAGGTGGTGATGTAGAATCAGTAGTGAGCCATCCAGTTTGGTCTGGGGACACTGCAGCCCATGTTTGCCTGCAGACTTGGGCTGCCAGAGCCTAGAACTTGGTCCCGAGAGTTCAAGAAGTTGTACTTATTTATTAATGCATTTAATAAATATTGAAAGAGCAAAAGGTCATGGGCTGACCCTCATGCGAAAGTTTTGCTCTTTGCAGAGAGTACAGAAGGTTGCTTACAGTGAGATCGAGAAGCAAGCCCCCCAGCTCCCTGCTTTTGTGGCTTGTGACTGAATCCCACTAAAAACAACTTGTGATTTATTTCAGCTGCATAATAATATTACAAAGTAATAAAAATAAAGGCATATTTAATGATGTCCTTCCATTAAATGGTATGCCCTGGCTGCCTACCAATGGCTCGACAGACCCACTGGCGCCTGTGTCAAGGCTCTTTCTTTCAGTGTGGGGAGAGACATTAAATACCATGATAGAGTCCTATGTACCACCAGGTTATGCTGCGCAATTCATTTCCATTAGGCAAGTCATTTTTTCCTTTCCTTGGCCATTGCAACTTTGTTATGCTAATAAATACGCTTGTGTAGTGGGACCCAATTTAAACAAAGACTTGACATAATAACTTTGCTGGACACTTCCAGAATGGGACATCTGGGTCTCATCACAGCCAAAGGTCTCTTCTCTCACCCTCTCATCTTCACAACATATCAGTGCTCTCAAGCACAGCTCTCTTCAAGTCTCCAGTATGCATTTGTTATTTTCACTATTAGCTGAAAAAAATCAGGCAATCCCTGTTCAGAAGAGGAAAGGAAGAGGGGTTTTCAATTGTACAGAGAACTGGAGAAAAAATGAGGAGGAGAGGAATTACAACGGTGGGACAGAAATGATTTATCAACATCCTCCTTCTCAAAGGATTCAGAAGCATTTTACAAACTGGATACAGATCACTTCTCCAAAAACCAAAATGCTGCTGCCTCTTGGGAAAAAGTACAGTGGCTGTGCTTGCTCTCCTGATGTACAACGCAATGTGTGTGGTGGATACTACCCCGAACAGCATTTCAGCAACCGAGGGCTGAGCAGACAGGATTACAGTCCACCGATGGTTCAGAGTCTCAAAAGCCTGTTTCTGTGAAAAGTGCAACAGCACGTACTTGTTAGGACCTCCATTTTTTGTCCTTGCTGCGCTATTTGGGATAGGCTGGAAGTTGCTCTCAAGCAGCCAAAGTGAAGTGAGCAGCTTTTCCCCATACGTAGTATCACATGCTGATTTGCTGTGGAAAAAACCTGGAATTGCACGTGCTTTCACCTCCCCTCACCTCCCCTCACATCACAGCTGCTGTGTCCACCTTGGATAACACCCGGTAACTTGCACTAAAGCTGCCCGTGCTGTGGGGTCGGTCTGCTTAACCTGCCTGCCACGTTCCTATCTAGGGGCAGTGCAAGCAGATAGGGAGATGCTGGAGTGCCTGGAGGTCAGAAACAGAGCGTTTGAGGGTGGCGGTGCTGGACCTCCCTTGCTTGAATAAACACCAAATACGCAGACGAGGAAGACAGGGAAGAGGGCAGGCGAGGCGGCTGGCTTCAGACACAAACCCTCAGCAGAGTTTCCAGGGTCTGGAGCTGCCGTCTGGGGCTTGCAGCGTAGATGTTGTGCAGTGTGAGATTAAAGCTAACGTCCAGGAACAATCCCACCACGGAGGTCCTTAGTGCTGTGTAAAGGGCTCGGTTCATCTCTGACTTAGGGATGGTTGCCCACATACTGAGTTACCAGCATCACTTCCTGTAGCGCTTGTGTTTTCCTTGACAGTTTCCCATCCAAGGATCCAGCAACGTTGACCTTGGTTAATTATTCCCAGAGGGAACGTATACGCACAGCATCCTCCCACACGAAGCCGCACTGCCAGATGAATCCCAACCTGTTTCAGAGGTGGAGGAAAAGGAGCCTGGGGACAGGGAGAGCAGCTCTGCCCACTTGCTGCTCTCTCTGAACGACCCCCTCATCTGTCACCTGGGCTTCCCCCGTTCTTAGATCAGACCTTGAACTACGACACTCTGTTTACTTACACTTTTAGGCTGAAAAGCCAAGTGAGTTTGGTATCTGTCACTCTTCCGTTTATAAATCAGTGGCCAATGCTGTATGTATTTTATTTATTTTTTATCCTCTTCTTATAAGGTATTGTTTATTTAGTCATAGGAACGAAGCATAAGTGATTACAGCAAGGTTTCTGCCAAGCGTTTTTGATGCACTCCAGAGAGTGCCCCCTTCTCATGCCATGATTGGATCCAGTCATCAGTAGCGGAGCCCCTTTTTGAGGGGGGGGGGGGGGGGAAGTTCTTCCAAGTGCTACTGTCTTCTGGCTCTTCTGCTCCTCAGCAATGGTCCTGACTGACAAGTTTTGTAACTTGGCTAGGCCAGGAAGCAAAGCCTCATGGCAGGCAGCCTGGGCCACCTCTCCTAACAAACCCAAAGTGTTTACTGAATCTGTGTGCTTAACTGAGACCTCATGCTCTCTTGCTTGATTTCTCATGACAGCCCACTATTAAATTCACCCAACATATTAGCACAATGAGAATTTAATAACATATTACATAATTATTACATATTCTAAAAAATACAATATAAATGGATATATTACTTTATACAGAATTAACATGTTGTTTCAGAGCAGCTTCCTTTGCAGTCATTCCCCAGTCAGAGTGGTCTTGGTAAAAGGATAAAATGGTAATAATGAACACATGCTGAAGCAAAACATTTAATAGTTGATGTTTTCTTTATACCTCATACATAAGTAAGGAGAAGGAGGAGAAGGAGTAGGAGAAGGGGAAGGGGAAGGGGAAGGGGCAGAAGGAGAAGGAGAAGGAGAAGGAGAAGGAGAAGGAGAAGGAGGAGGAGGAGGAGAAGGGGAAGGAGAAGGGGAAGGAGAAGGAGAAGGAGAAGGAGAAGGAGAAGGAGAAGGAGAAGGAGAAGGAGAAGGAGAAGGAGAAGGAGAAGGAGAAGGAGAAGGAGAAGGAGAAGGAGAAGGAGGAGGAGGAGGAGAAGGGGAAGGAGAAGGGGAAGGAGAAGGAGAAGGAGAAGGAGAAGGAGAAGGAGAAGGAGAAGGAGAAGGAGAAGGAGAAGGAGGGGAAGGAGGAGAAGGGGAAGGGGAAAGGGAAGGGAAAGGGGAAGGAGGAGGAGGAGGAGAAGAGAAGGAGGAGAAAGAGAAGGCGAAGGCGAAGAAGGAAAGCCCAGCATTTTTCCCTTCCCACTTTGCATTTTACTGAAATTGCAGGTCTAGCCAGTTCTGTGATAAAAATATAAACAAAATCCCGAGAGCTGGGGGTGTGTGACTCAAGGAGTTTGGCTGGCTAGGTGCAGGGCCTAACCTTTAATCTGCCTTGATCGCTCCTCCAGGATCTCTTTCAAAAGCTCTTTTTCTGCACTCTAATGTTCTGCCAATCATAATTTGTATTTCTGAACACATGAAAGAACTGTTTCCTGTCTCCGGTGGAAAAAGGAGGAAAAAAAAGTATTTAAAGTAAAACCGAAATTTTTCTTTTAAAGCCTACTACGGGAAAACAAAAGCCGTTTCCATTACGGGCACAGTTCAGGCGTCTCTCTAAAAGCGATCACACACCGGAGGTGTTAACAAGCCATGTGCACGGGGTTACATTCTCTTTTCCATTCAAGTGTCAGCTTTGCTAGCTTGCAATCGGAGGCAAATCAGTGATCCATGGCTGAGCACATCAGAAAGGTATGATGTAATGGGCCCTGCGCTCAATCCATCCTTCACGCGGGCAGCACAGCCCCGTCCCATCGAGTTAATCATTGACATGAAAGAATCGCCTGGGCACTGGCGCAGGAGAGGGCTCGGGAGGGGAGCGTGTAACCCCCCCTGAGCCGAAGCGGTGGAAATTTTTCTCTCTTACCCAGCCACCGAAGTCTTGAGGAGGTGCTTGGCACCACCAGGAAAAAGGCTCTTTGATGGGAATTGGATGCCAGCTCCCTGTTTGGAGGTGCTGGTTTATGTGTAGCAGCTCCCCACCACCACTCGGCTAATCTCTATTACATATCTACAGACAAAACAGCTACTTGGCATTGTGTTGCGGATGTCTGCAACTTTTGCCAGGACGTTGAACAGAGGCCAGGAACTTGGGTGGAGACAGGAGCCAGAAGGTCATCTGGGGTTGCTGCTCTTTGTTAGAGCTAAATAACGTTGTGAATGTATTAAGCCCCTTTCCACGCACGGATTTTATTTTTTTTTCAATGCCTTCAATAGCCTTTTTTTTTTTTTTTTCACTGGGCTGGATTCATGTACAAATATGCAAGGCAGAGCAGTCTGCTCATTTGCACTTAGCATGAAACTCTGAGTTTTGAGGTTTTTTTAGAGAAAAACGCACCAACACACTCACTGCAAAGGTTTGCTCTGTGAGAACAAGAACGTGGGCGCTTTGTCATTTCCTCTCTTTCAGACACTGATCAGACACTCACCTTCACGAAACTATCAGACAATCTCATTATTGTTCCCTAAGAGGAGAAGTTTAAAAAAAAAAAAAAGCTGGAAGTGGGCTGTAGCAAATTGTGGCATCTGGAATTGCGACGTTGCTGCTGGATCCTACAGCCCTGCTGAGCACTGGTCACGCTGCTGGAACACCTCGGTGGGGACTGAAAAATGACACGAGTAAGATTTGCATTTTATACAACTGATGTTATTAAATGAGTTCTGTGGCTGCATGGATGTATCTGCTTATTCTGACCTGTAAGATGCCAAAGTTTACGTATGTATTATTGAGTCGTTAGTGTGGATCTCCTTCTTAAAACAGGCTGCAGATGAAAGGAGGTTAATACCTCAGCAATGCAAATTATGGTTTCTTCCCATGTCAAATTACAGTGGAATAGTTACAGACTGACATGGAGACGGTAAACAATTTGTTATCAGGAAAATCATGTTATATTCTTCTTTTTGACACCATGGGAAGTGCATGGCTCGGTGAACACGTGGAGTTCAGGGATTCATGGCAGGTGGTTCTCTTCACTGGTAAGACTGATGTTCCTGTGGCTGTAGACAAGTGGCTTCTTCCTTTTTTTTATTCAGGTATTCTTTTGCCCATGAACACGTACTGTCTACTGAAATCTACCCACCCCCTGCTCCACTGGCTAGGGTACAACAGCCATGGGAGATGTGTTGTTGAGGTTGACATCACTAGGCTTTTTGGTGCTGGGGGACAACCCTATTCTCCTCTGGGTAGGGCAATTTAGATGTGAACATCCTCATTCTGTTTTTCCTTCAGCCCACGTTTTTTAGCCAGTCCTTTCCCGGACAGATAGTGTGCAGTAAGACAGGGAAATCACAGCATGGCCCTAAAACATCACAGGTATTCTCCGCGGTCACCTCTGCTGAGCATGGCCTGATGTGTTTGGGACGAGATGCAAACAAATGCCATTGGCCACCAGAAAAATCCCACATTACCTCAGGTGTTTCCCAAATAGCGTTCTGTGATGGACGCCCTCCTGGTCCTTGGCAGTCCCGGGGGAGCTTGTGACGCATCCTTTGCAAGGCCCCTCTCTCAGCAAGAGCTTTGAGTGGCTTCCTTCGTATGTGAAAGGCAACGCGAGTGTTCTATGTGTTACCCATCTGCTGCTCCAGTTCATCCCTGGAACAGGATTGCTTTGTATCAGGCAAAGAAGTCCTTGTGTGTAAGATGCAAATACATATGTATTCCTATATATTTACATATAGCTATATGGATACATATACATAATAAATCATAACATGTATAAATATTTTATTAATTATTAAGTAACATATATGTGGTTTTATATATTTTTTCCCTGGAGTCTGCTGGATGAAAGGTGTCGTAACATAAAATATTTTATTCATGGCTATGTTTATCCAGACCGTGGCACCATTTTGCAGAAACATTATCTAATTCTAACATCTGAGAGAATCTTAGAATAAGATTTCATGGTAACCACAAATAACAAAGGCAGAGAGATTGTGGAAAGGTAAAAAGGCTGATCTTGATTTGCAGCAGGCAAGCTAAAAATTCCCTGCAGTCTCAATCCCACGTCCCAGCCTCTTTATGCTGCTCTGCTGTTTAGTAGGGCTTCCTTTTTTTTTAAAGGACAAGACAAATTGTCTAGCCACAAGAATTTAAACAATGCTTTTAATCTGAGTAAAGAAATGTGCTTGTACAGCTTGGCTGCTTTTAAAGTCTGCTATTGCAGTATCTCAGCAAAAGGTGCATTTGTAGAAGGGGGAGCTGTAGCTTAATGTAGCTGCGCTGTAAAGCTTATTTATCTCCACCGCGCTTGATTTACAGTTCTCAATAACCCCCTTGCCATTTTTTTGGCTGAGAAACCTTCAGAGGTGGTGCCTGCCATGGAGGCGGGGGAGGTACACTGCTCGCCCGGGCGCTGCCCTGGTCCAAGCGGCACTGTCCCCACCATCCCGCAACCAGACAAGCCAGTTTATCATTGATGTAGGTTTTTAAGTAACCTGTGTTGTAAGAAAAGGGAAATTTCACTGCAGCTTTTCACTCTGAAACCACGGGGAAATGCACTGAACCGCACAAATTTTTCTTGAACAGAAATAAAATTTTACTCCCCAAGGGCTGGTGACATCTTGGTGCTCTTTAAAGCACCAAGAGCACATGGGTGCTCTTGGTGCTCCCATGATCCAATGGGATCATGAAAGTGCTTCTCCACTTTCTTCATGCCAAGGACCACCTAAATTTTTAGGAAAATGAGTCAGCAGACCATGAGCCTCTCCACCCTTCGTCTCCAGCTCTATCCTTCCTCTCTTAGCCCCGAAAACTCTGTTTCACAGGGTCCCAATATCGCTAGCGAGATTTTGCGCACACGCATCTATATGGCCTCAACAGCCGTGTATGAGTGGGCTGTATAAAACTCATAAAGGACAGAGGTTCAGATAGCGTCCCTCGTTTCCCTTTAGGGGAGACAGCACCAGATGCTGCTGCCGACAACAGCATCCCCGTGCTGCTCCGGGACCCAGCCCAGTGCCTCAATAGACTGGTGGGAGCAAAGGGGAGTCGCCGGCATTTCCCATTAATTCTTGGAGTTCCCCGCTTTCCTCGACACGCCAAAACATGCGTCTTGTGGTTCTTGGCTGTATGAAGAATTTGATACGTGGCTTGTAAGGTCAGAAAGGTTGGCCGTTCCTGGGTACGCACATTTTCTTCACACACGTTTGGGAGGGTCTATGCACTGCGTCAGCGAAAACAGCTTTGCACACAGATACACATCCACATACTGGAAAGAAAGGAGACAGATGGTCTCTATTACCCCATGTAACCAAACACAGGATGCAGATGATCTGAAACAATTAGAATGGGAGTTTTCCTATCACAGAGTTTTAAAGAGATTTCATTCATCACATACTTAGTGGCATGGCTCCAGCTCCAAGGACATATCTGAGACAGGGATTTAAAAATATTCATAATAAAGTTTTTCTGCTCAGTATAATATGATGATTTTAAAGTGTAAAATGGTTTGACTCTCTAAAACCAGAAGCAAGCGCTATGCACCACCCTGATCCTGTGAGTTTCCCTTTTCCAATGGGATCATGAAAGCGCTTCTCCACTTTCTTCATGCCAAGGACCCCCTCAATTTTTAGGAAAATGAGTCAGCAGGCCAATTATATTACCGCTGCCACAACGGTTTCATTTACAGCAGCAAAAACACCAGGCTGACCTTTGCACATCTGTGTATTTTGTCCATTTTGCCTCCTTGCTGCTATGCTGTGGAAGTATGCATGGTTTTTATTTTGAAAATAGTTTTCATTGGTACATGGATCCTCTCCTGAAGTTTCAGGGACCACGAGAGGTCCCCAGCCAGTGCTGCAAAACACTTGCCCAGGGCCCTCCTTTCCAAACACCAGTTTACCTCGGCCCATCGGCGTTGCAGTGGGATGAACCACCCATCTTTGGCCTCTTGCCAACGTAATTGCACGGGATGAAATGTCACGTTCCTACCAAGCCGGGGAAAATATTTATTTAGCAGGTGCATACGTGGTTTTACCCCCCCGACCGCTGAAGCTGCTTAGCGCTTTGGAATGCTCCTTGCCTTTATGAAGGGGATTAATGGGCAGAGTGAAGGTTATTATCCTATAAATACAGCTGATCACATGAACCTGCCACTTCTCAGCACCTCCTTATAAGAGAAAGGGATGGGTTTGGAAAAGATCATCTGAACGAGGGACCTAGAGAATCAGACCTTTAAATCCATATTTAGTTCCTGAACGGATTTTTTTTCAGAAGTGCTGCTCCTGAGTAACTCCTCCAGTTCAGTAGAAGTCATTGTAATAAAAAAATCTGCGTGTATGCATGCCATATATTATAAATCACTTCATCTCCTATTGAAGCACAGCCACTTCTGGGTAAAAACACGGCAGATGTTTAACATGTCATGTCACAGCAGCTCTCCATAGCAGATTTCAGCGGGACAGGAAGAATGCCATGAAACTGCAAGAAGGATTTAGTTAGGCGAGACGTAATTACCAAAGTTGGACTATGTCCAGGACACTGGGGCAAACCCTCCTGCCTTTGCAAATTTGATTTTAACAACTTTAATTTTAAACACCTGATAGTCGTATTTCTTGCCAAGGGAACAGATTGCTGAAAGTAAGAGAGGCAGCATTTCCTAAGCAAAAAAAATCTCAGAAAATGAAGAAAGGGAAAAAAAAAAAGTTTCCTCCTATATGGTTTGTGACACCTCAGTGGGAAACCATGAAATACCCACTGAAGAAACACATTTTCTGGGCTGTAGGTCAGTTCAGCTTATACTACCCCACAGCCCGAGCCAATATTTTGTGCGTGGAAGTGATGAATTGTAGAAAGTGGAACAGCACAGGGGGATCAGTGTAGGGAGGCCAGGTCAGAGCAGTGCAGAAACAAAACAAGAAGAACCTTCCTAAAAAGAAGAAAATTCAACTTCTTTTGCTATTAAAACATATTTAAACACCAGCATTTATTGATGACATTGCAAATATCCACATCTGACAACCAAATGGTTCAACACACCAGCTTGCCTATGTGGAATCCAACTGTGTCTACAGCATTGCAGCAAAACAAGCAAAGCAAAATGAATACCTGAAAGAAAGCACCCTGTATAACACAGACCCTCTGAATCTCAGGAGGAACGTTGTCGACCTTGGCCACCCCTAAGATTTGCCATGTGAACAGAGCAATTAATTTCTCACAGCAGTTCGCAAGCTTTGGAATAAGCAAGTCCCGATCCTGCTTTAGTGCAAGGGGATGAAGTAGGTGACTTCCCAGGTTCCCTTCCAGCCAAATACTTCTGTGATATTAAGGCCCACCCCCAAAGCCTATTAATAAGGATCCAAAAGATAATGGTAAAATAATAAAGCATCTACTGTAGCAAGTTGATAGCTTCTCCAGGAAACCAATACTACCCTACAGAAGGGTACTTCAGAATAGTTTGCAGAGGAGTTGCTTTTAGACGAAGAAAGCTGTATTTGCATCCCCCTGAAAATAACTGGAAGCACGTGGAGAATCTGTTTTCCTGGCTTTTTTGCCCAAGTGAAACAACCTTCTCCAGTTGCTGCTGAAAGGAATTTAATAAAATAATCCACACCTGAGAGACTATTTCCATGTTTGTACAAAACATAAAACAAGTGTTCTGGGACTTGCTCTCTCCCATTTTCAGCTCAGGTTGTGTTGCACATGGGACACATTTATCTCGGATGGAAAAAATCTGAACTGCTGATTTCCCTAACGTATACGCTGGTCACGCCATGGTATCAGTGGAAGCTAGGTTGTGGCTGTCGAGTAATATACGGCCCTGAGTCACACATGCAGCTTATATTCAAAAAAGGGGAAGGAGGAGGGCTCAGGTAGACGTAATTGTACCTACTTACCAGCATATCGAGGTTACAATATGCTGTGGGTTCCTGACGCAGTCTCCCTTCTGCTGTGTACTCCTTACACAGCCGCACAAGACCTTAAACCAGTGCTGCTACCCAGTCCTTAATGCCCAAAGTCTGAACACATGCACTTGCTTCTCATTATGAGAAAGTGCCGCTTTGGGGGTTGATGGGTGGCCATAGACCCCTGCAGCCCATCAAACTCACAGGTCAGCAAATAAGCCCCGAACAGCTTTTTTACAGGATTAAATTTGGTACGTTCAACACACTGTTTATGCCCAGGGAACGAAGCAGACCAAAGCTTCAGTGTATTGCTTTTTCAATCAGGTCTGCTGCCTCATTTCAAGAATAGGAATATTTTAGACCCACCTACTATTATAAAAATATTATTATTACAGCTTTGCTACATACTGACATATGCCCTTGTGCATGCTGTGTTAAACAAGAAAGTGCAATTCACAAGTTGAACAAAATAATGAAATATTCCACGTTTCACTGTTTCCTCATCAGCACGGTAATGGAACACAGATATATTTTATCCACCCTGGTGATGATGAAGCTCAGACACTAATCAGAGGTTTGTTGTTATTTTTGGCTGTCACACAAAAAATATAGCAGAAACCATTTTTCTTTATCTTTTAAAACCCGTGTACGTAGAAAGGAGGCGATGGCTTTACACAGTTAGCTGCTTGTCCATTTATTCTGTAGAGTAAAAGGACTAGTGCAAAACATCTCAGCCTCACTTCTCCTCTGGTGTAAATGAAGGTGGTTCCACCACAGACCAGTGGAGCTGTAATACAGAGTACACCAGGGGAGGATTAGGCCCTCTGGTACAAGTATATGAATTTCCCATTTCAAACACTGGTATGAAAACAGTATTTCCCTCTCCTCCACCTTCTTCTGTGTTACCGTGTTATCTTCATCTCCAATATTCTGTCATTTAAAAAAAAAACATTAACAAATGTATAATCAGCAGGCAGAAAGAAATCATCTTGTCTAATCAGCAGAAAACTCTTTTCTACCCTAGCGTTGAGCTCCCAGTCACAGTCACAGCTAATTAAGATGCTATAAACATGGACAGGCCGAATGTTCAACCACGGTCTCTACCTTTCAGTCTGAATATATTGAAATTCCACTCTAAGGCCAATATCTGCATTGGTATCCAAAACCTGTTATTGATAATTTAAACAATTATTTTACGAATTCCTATGACATTATAGTGTCCTGATTACAAAGCATCTAAGGCAGATACTTCCTTTTAAATATACGCTTAAGTACTGAGCTGTTTTGGAATTAATATGAAAACAAAAAAAGGTCCTTTCTTGTTTCTTTGGGACAGCAGTACAATGACAGTCATTATTTCTCCTACTAAAGAGAAGCATCCCTTTTCCCCTTGAAAGAAAAAGACTCAGCTACTTCACGATAATCTCGTGCATGGCTGACTTTAGGGATTTTATGCACAACTTGTGCCACCCTGGTCAGAAAGTAATTCTGTAAGTAACCTTGCTACAAACCAAAAAGGTGCACAATGTCATTGGTCTGCTTTAAAATCACAAACACATGGACAGACAGTTGTGCAATTTTTCTTAATTAGAGAAAATCACCACACTTTAAAAAATAAAAATAGATTAGACTGTTCTAATCACAAGCAAAGATTAAAAACAAAAGCAAACATACAAAAAGCCCAGTCCCACACCTTTATGCTACATCTCGGCAGGCTGAAGAGCGTGTAACAGACTGGCCTGGCCCACACACTGAAGGCTCTGCGAGCAGCAGTTGCCAGGCTGGCCCTCACCCTGCTTCATTTGGGTAAAACTCCCTTTGACATCAGCTGGAGCAAGGTTTGTTCCTAACTAAATAAAAAATTCGGAAGGGAAAATCGCATCTCGCGACTCTTGTATGTAGCTGGAAACAGGCTCTGACCCTGCAATGTGCTGAGCATCTTTACCTCAGCATAAAGAAACAGAGTAAAATCACTGCCGTGTGCCATTTGGGGGAAAATCAACTATTATTTATGTCTAAACACTTGTAGCTCTTAATGGGAAAAAAAGAAACACACTCAACCCTCCTGATGTTGCATGTAATGCAGGGTGTATGACCTGCTTACAGCACTTCTCATGAGTACACCTGACACACACACACGAGCACACTGATTTTTACTACCCAAGAGAAACCTTAGTTTGTTGAGATTTGAGACAAAAAGCAGCAGTCCATCATCTCATGTCATTCTAAAAACCTGACATTTACAGACCTCTTTCCAAATAAGTTCAATAAACACTGCATGCATCTTAAGGCCATATGCAGCAGTATAATTTAGAGCGTATATTTTATAGGTTTCTTTTTCTGGTTTACCTGCTGATTATTATGTGCTGTAAAACCTCAATTATCCCAGCTAGTCAGGGGAATAAGAAAGGGAAATAAAAAGTAGGTGATAGAAAAGTATATGTTTAACAAATGCCATAGAAAAGCAGTCCATGCAACACCAAGATTGTTGCATGGGTAACATTTCCGTGTTATTAATGCCCTTTCTTACAGAAAGATTAGTAGTATGAATAAAAAGCACAAAATGGCAACTAAACCGTCTCCCTCATTCTTACTATGTTCTTACAAGCAGCAGGTATTTTACAACACCGTGGACAAAAGCAGAGCAAATTTTAGCTTCCTTTTCACCGTGCAAACTCATAGACCTAGACGGAACAGCACAACCCAAAATAAAGGCTGGATTTGGCCCAGCTGGTAACAGGAATGACTTGAAACATGCAAGAATATATCTGAAAATTTCTCCCTGTACTATGTAAGTTTAACTACCTAATTCGTGGGGGGGGGGGGGGGGGGGAGCAGACATACAGGGCTAAAATGGCTGCTGAAATAAATGGAAACTTTCCCAAATAATTTCAGCTTTCTCCATTTACATCCCAGCAATATATATGTTTGGCACCCAAGCGCTGTTACTTATGCCCTGAATAGTTGCAAGCACAAAATTCTGTACCTGAAAAAAAAAAAAATCACAGAAAGGGCTGGGAATTCTTTTTAGTGTGTCAGACCTGTAAAGCTGAAATGGTGAAACTTGGTAAGCCGACCCTGCTAAAACCAAACAAGAGGGTATATAAAGATGTGACAATATCAAAGACTTCAACTGTACAGTGACTTGTCCAAGCACATTATTACACGTATACAGTTGTTTTAACTGTTTACCACTTTCTCATGTACAGTGATTTTTAATGCACGTGAAACTGCTAGCCTTAGCCAATTTCTGTAGTGTCCAAACTTGCTTACCAGTGGTTTTTAAGGCCAGTAATTTCTCATCAAAGTGATTCCAGTTGATTTGGCCTGACCCCATCCCAATGAAAGTATTTTCTGTTTTCACTGCTGCTGTCAAGAATACATCTCTGTGGGATGCCCCTAAGTGTCTGCAGCCTGCACACCCAGTTTTTGAAGGTTGAGGAAGCTTGGCAGATGTTTCCAGCCTCTCCAGTGCAGAGCAATCCTCTCCTTGCCTTCAAGAAGTTGACTTCTTTGCAGCAGCTTGCATATTCGTTTTGACTCGCTTCTTTGCCGAGTAGTAATCTGGAGAGCAACACATAAACAGAATTAGTGCTACGACACTGATAATGGCTGCTTTTCAATAAATCTCTCAAATCTCATTTTTGTGTTGAAGAAGTCATTTAGACTTCTCCACGGCTTGTGAATGAACAAAACTAATATCTTTAGCATGTTCCACATAAAGCTATGTAATACCAAGTAAAACAAAGGAAATGTGCTGGCTTTTATCCAGTTGAGATCAAAAGACTTTGGACCCTCTTATGCAAGCTGAGCAATGTGACGTTTCAATCCAACTTTTAGATCCATGGCTGCAGTGCTTTCCAGACAGAAATAAGGTTTTTTTTCCCCTCCTTAAAAATAACAAAAAATACTCTGCAAAATAACGTCAGAAGAACTATATATATGGGGCACTTTATTTCTGCTTATTAGCTCAAACTGCAGATTCAAGGAGGACTGCATAAAACCTTGCACCATCACTGAATTATAACCAATTCTTTGCTCAGAGAGTAAGCACTGTGGCTCATGGGGAGAACACCCATTACGTTTTCATATGTACATGTGGTTGAATCTTTGTTTCAGGTGCAAATGCAAATCAACCTTAATTACAGAACCATGATTACAACACAGGAGTTCCCCTATGAGTTCCTTCTCTGCCTCCCAGACTTGCACAAAAAATACACACTTTTTTCAGGTAAATAAAGCAGAATTAGCTGAAATGGAAGCTATATGCGTATTTGTATTTAGAGTTCATAGGATTCACCTGGTGTAAATTGTCTGTATTCATAGTACTGAATTTGCTCCAATTTCAGTTGAGGATGTGGGCTCCATGATATTTAAACCTGAGCTTTCTATATAGTCAAATTGGCAACACCTATTGAGTCCTAGCAGCATAAAGTCTTGCACTGATTTCAATGCAGAACGTTATTGGCGGGATGACTGGAATTCTGTAGGCTTTCACAGCCAAGTTTGTGCAAGGAGATTCCTGCAGCCAACTTCCTTAAGGATATGTCTGCATGGCACAGTGCAATGGAGCGCAGCAGTACCTGAGCTAGCCCTACGTTAAACTTCTGGAGCAGGACGTGATCCCAAGGAGAGTATATTCTCCCGGGCAGCAGCACGCACTGCTAACTCAGTAGAAAAGCAAATCCCGCTATTACTATAACCTGCTGTAGCGTCTCAGTGGAGCAGCAGAGGAAAGGAATAGCAGTAAGAAAAACAAGCTTACATTACCAAATGTAATCCTTACTACTTATTTCTTCCATTTAAAAGACTTCTATATAGCTATCCTTCATTTTATTTTGGGAAAAGAAATGCATTAGGAATTATGCTTAGTAGATGAAATTCAGAAAAGACTTAAATAGTTGGTATTCCCATTTCTGCCTGTAAAGAATTTTAGCAAGAGCCCAACTGCTCAGATGCCCACATAACGGAGCCTAGTTTCAAAACTGATAGAGGCTCTTAGAAGCCAGGGAGATGCAGAGTCCCCAGAGCCATATTCAGATGATCTAGCCTCCATCTAAGACGCTAAACAGAGTCCATGGAAATTGGCTGGTTTGCCTAAGGGACCCTGTGCACTTGCACTGGCATAAGTAAGGTACTGAGGAGGATGCTGCCTGCAGCCTGTCAGTAGGAAAGCCTGGCCACAGGGACCTAGGAGGGAAAGATTTCTGTTGTTTAAATACACCGACCTAAATACCTGCTTTCCTTTCCTCCCCATTGTCTCCCCAGCCATCTTGCATGAACTACCTGCTTCAGAAGTAAGACCAGCTAGTGAAAACATAGGGTTGTTACCAATTTTCTCTCTTTGACCTTTTGCAAAGGAGGCAAGAATGTATGAATGTCTCCCGAAGAGCCAAAGTCTAGGTGTATCTGACTGAGGCAAGCCAAAAAGTTTGGAAGAGAAGAGGAGTGAAGAGCTGGCGTGGTTTGCCAACCATGATTAGTGGGGAGGGGGAAGAAAGGAAAAAGTGAAAAAGGATTATAGCCTGTATCTGAGCTGCTTTTGAATTTGAGGCTCTCCCAGAAAACAGAGCAGAACCACACTGGGTCCACAACGAAAAAGAGAATGGAGATGGAGTAAGTCTACATAAAAGGGCTGGGAGATAGACGGGAAAATCTACTTTTGTACTGGTTAGCTCTCTGCGTGTCTGAGGAGTCAAATGCAGCAGGAAAACCTCTGCTCCTTCCACTCTAGAGGCGCCACTGCCCACAAAACCCCACGGTTGGTTTTTAATACATCGATACTTATTTAATGGGCCACAGCTGTCTTTGAAAGTCTAAATTAAACGCACATTGTTGGATCTTAACGTAAAGCATTACAGTGTTCTTGTTGACCAAAGCAGAACGCAGATAACTGGGTTCAAATCCAACCTCAGATCCTAATCCTAAACTAACCTTTCATCACAGGATGGCAGAAGATGAGCGAAGGGGAGGAAGCATGGGGTAAGACTGTATCAGTAGGTATCACTTTCCCTGGCTCAGTTCTGCCTGAATTCCTTCAGTCGTGCCCAGAGGGACAAGGTTCCTGCAGCTGGAGGGAAACTTCTAATGCATCCTTCAGCTAGCAGATGTGTGTGTGTGTGCCTGTGAGAGAAGGACTGAGAGAGGGACTGATCTCCATGCCTCACCAAAAGAGAAGACTGCAAACGATTTTCCTGGCCCATCTCGCACACCCCGATTCCCTGGGGAGAAGGGTACTGTTGTTAGACTAAAGTGTTTTCTCTTACGAAAACACATATGGGAAAGTGTTAAAACTGTGCAGTGTGGTATTTTGGTTTCCACATCCCCTGATGAAATGTTTCTTGCCTGGGGAAAACAAAACAGAAGAAAAATATCCCCTGGAAATATCTGCATAATTTACTCCCACACACCTAGTGAGAGATTTACAATTGAACAGCAGTTCCCTCAAACCATCACAACATTGTGCTCTGAATTACACTTCTGTACTCCTACCTGTAAATTATACTGTTAATTAGTTAATGGCTGTAAAGTGCTTTGGAGAAGAAAAGAGCACTCATTAAATATCATTGCTCTGTACTCCAGTGTGCAATGTTCCACTGTTCATTAATCTCCAACCTCTTCCTGAACCTCTCGCTAGCAATTAAGTTTCATACCCTCAAATAGCAAATTAGTCTATTGTCTGACTTAACCGAGATCAACATCACTGCTCAGAAAGTGTTTCCTGAAACCTTAGCTTCAATTATCTTCTAGGCAATTTCAAGCTAGTGTCTCACATCAAATTCCCAAAAGAAAATCCTTGGTCTACGTCTTGAAAATCTCAGTCAGGATAAACCAAAACCCCAATACATACAAGGGAAATCTAATATATGGGATTAGATTTTTCAAACAAACTCAAATCCCGTTGAGAAGAGAAAATGAGGGGCCAGATGTTCAGAAGAGCTTAACATGCAGGATCCTGAGGACTTTCAAAAACCTAAAGCTCTTTTACGGGTGCTGAAACCCACTCCCTTTGTACATCTGGCAGCAAGTTCTGGTGAGAGGCATTTGAAAACCTAGCCCTTTCTGCCGCCTGGCCAAGTTTAAGATTGATTTGCCCTTAAAATTCCTGGATGCCTTCACCAAGTATAATATCCAAGCTGAAGTTAGCAGGAGACCTGGCTGCTTTCTCTGGTTTCTGGTCTTCCTCCTAGGGCTTAGCTGGCTGAATGGTGTTCCTTATTGCGCTCGGGAAAGGGTGCACACAGCCAAACCAGTAAGCAAGCAAAAAACCAAAACCTCCCATCCGATGGGCAACTCTGTTTTCCTGTTGGGTTCCTGTTTGAGAAATCACCTCACTACTTTTCTTAGACTGCCTTTTTAAGCGTCTAACCCTCCTAACCATGCCAACTATCCTCCTGCAAGAAGCGGTCATTATCTTATTGCTCTGTGACAAGTCCTAAACAGACCCCCAGGGCCAGGAGGGCGGTTGTGGCATAGCACCTTTGAAAAACACAAGCCCCATGCCCATCGATTTAGAGTGTGCCTTCCTTCTCTTGCAGACGCTTCTTTGAAGGTTGCACTTTCTTAAAGCAAGACTGGTTTACGGGCCCACCAGAGAATTTCTAAGCAGCTGCTGGGACCAGGTTTGATCATCTGAGCCACACCAGCGTCTCACACACCTGTCAAAGATGTCTCTCTTCTCTTCTTCCCTTCCAAGATCCTCTTGCCCCTGTTTTCTTGGAAGTTTTGGGTTTCTCAGTCAGTGCCACCTGGGCAAAGTGGTGACTCTTGTCCTCCCTGCCCAGGGGCCAGTTCAAGTGCTGCAGTGGTCTCCGAGCATCTCCCACCACACAGCTGTGGTAGAAGGCGGGCACCTCATGGCTCTCGAGCTCTTCCCACTGCAGGAGCCCCTCCACCGGCGTGTCCCGGAGGAAATCGAAGTTCCACTTCTGCCGGGCCCCCTCGATGCTGTTGCGCAGCATATGCTGGAAGTCCTGCCGCAGCTGCTCGTGGTCTACAGGGCCAAAAAGGTTCCTCTGGGCGTGGGTTGTCTTCCCTGGCCTCCGCTCCATCTTTTCTGCCCAGTGCTGCTCTCCGGCGAGTGTATATAGCACTGACTCCCTGCCAAGGAGAGAAAGACCATTAGCCACCCTTTGCATGCTCAGTTTAGTGGGCACTGCATACTCTTTAAGGGGAGTGTGGCAGTAAACCTAGATACTTTTGATCCCGCTACAGGAAATCTTGGCTTATTTTGAAAGAAATTTATCCCAATCTCCAGCCCAGAGTGAGAATTCCCATCTATAGGATCTGTCTACAGAAGGATGGGGAAGGGTGAAAAGCCCTCGCCTCTTTTGTGCGCCCTCTTTTCAGTGTACACTGAGTGAGGGCTTGCCCTAAGGGGACAGAGACGCACGAGGAAGCGGACAACATCCCTTGAGGTAGTGCAGCAGAAGACAGAAAGCACAGAAGTAGTACTTGGGGAAAACAGCCACGTGTATCACCTGAAACAAGGGAAAGGGCCTGAGAAGGAGAATTTCCAAGACAACAAAGGGTGATGGCAATCAATAAAGTACAGAAGAGATGTTTAATTTTACAGTGAAGGTGGGATCTCTTTCCTGACTACTCTTACCATTTGTTTTGCAGTGTCAGCCAAGTTGGAAGCTAAAGATGATCAGAGCAATCACCTGTTTCTTGCCTGACATTTTCATTCCCTTTTCTTGAAGCAATTGCCTGAGAAATGGTCCCAGTCACAGACAAAAACACTGTATTTCCTACAATAGCAAATCCCAATCAAGCATCAGTAGGTGGACTTCCCATTTGGTAGGCTGGCATGGGGACAGAAAAGATGGGGTCTGCACCCTCCTCTGGCCGTTAAGGTGGGGACACGGCAAGACGGAGAAGAGAAATCGGGCATTTTGCAGATTTCATACGCCAGAAGGGCACAAACATACCAAATACATTCACCCACTAATTCCTGCACCAGGTCTTTAATTTCTGGAAGAGCTTGAAAATAGATCTTAAAGGTCATTCAATTCTTTCTCTCTCTGGATCCACAAAACTCAGCCCCTCTTACAAGCTGTGATGCGTAGCAGCAGACAGGCTAAGAAGAAACCTCTCAGAAAAATTAGTAAACAGCCAAATTTTGGATTTGTTGCACTACTGAATTCTGAAGGGCATAAAGAGTTTGGGGACAGAGCTAAGAGGTCAACCGGTGATCTGTCTACAGACCATGTAGACAGTCAGAGCGGCAGAGCACCTGCAGAACCTCAAGCTTCAGGCTTGGTCTCCAACATCCCGAAAGGTGCTTCAGCCGCAGCAGACACAAACCCAGATGTGACTGGTATAATCACCCCCCCGTATTACCTTTGCAGCATTGTATCTAATCCATGTGAACTCTGAGCATCCCCTCGCAATCACACCCCAAGTGCCTACTCTGAAAATGTCACTTGATGGCTCCGGTATCAAGACATTGTCGGCAACGGGGTGTTGTTGGCTCTTACATGGTTCTGCACATAGCCTGCCACAGAAAACTCAGATACTGAGGGATGTGGCTACCTCCTCCTAGGTGGAAGCTGAGTGTCAGTTCTGCAGCTGGTAACACACCTGAGCAGTGCAGGTCCAAAGAGGTGGACTGGCTCCTGCATCCATTCGTAAACCTTATTCCTTGCCCTCAGCAGCTCTGAACCAGCGTCCTTCAAACGCGTGGCCCGCAACCACAGTTAATTAACCCAGAGGGTGCCAGGTCTGGGTTGCCCTTCTGGTGCATGGATTTACTTCCGAATGTTGGGTGTGGTTCTCTGGAGGCTGACGTCTCCCATGGAGCTCCAGGATGGGAAACAGAGTAGCCCTGTTCGGTCTGGGACACCATCTGGGGCTGATCATTAGGTCTGATAGGACTACGGTGCCTCCTGGGCCCCAGCCAGGTCCCTCCGGCGGTACCACACCGTGCCGTGTGGTTACACCAGCTCGTTTGGCGTGAGCCTTCAGCACTCAGCTGCCACCGGGAGCGAAGCTGGCAGCTGCCCACCAGATGCTCCCTGCAGGGCCTAGGAAAGGTAGGAAAGCACTTTTCCTGAGGAAAAGCAGCCGAGAGCACAACGACAAGGATAATCCTCTAGGTGGCATCCAGAATCCCCAAACTTCACACAAAACTTTTCCCGGGGTTGCGCGCAGCCTCGCCCTTAGCCGCCGGGATACTCGGCGTGCCGGCCGCCACTATAGCTAATAACGATCACAGCTCTGCTGCTTCTTCATCTGCTGCCAAGCCCTGGGCAGCTTAACCTGAGTTCACTGAAAAGGCAATCGGGTCTTGGGAAAAGGCAAAAGGTCTTAGGAAAGGACACACAGTGCTTTGCAGGAATATTCCTCTTTCTAAGAAAGCTTCCTCATATGTATTAGGAACTGTTTGATATCAGTGAACCAGGGTTAGGAAGAAAGGAGGTATTTCTCAAACAACTATGGCCTTTCCTAATAGCATATTTTAGTATCACACAGGAATGAACCAGAAAAGAAAGACTCTGCCTTGCTCTGTTAATGATTACGGCTATTCCAGCGCAGCCTGCGCATCCAGTGCCTTGTCTTTAAGACTGTCTAATTCCAGGTGTTTCAAAGGAAGATAAAAAGCCAGCAGAGAGGATAATTATAGAATAACCTTTCCCTATGGAAAGTTTCCTCCTAATGCTCTTAATTATGTCATGAATCACAAATGCTTCTAACTCTTCCAAACTTACATCATGTGTATATACTGCCTGTTGCCGTATCCATTATTTATGGTCGCATCCAGGGTGAAATCCTGGCCCTACTGAAGTCAGTGCAAGTTTACCGCAGCAGAACCAGGATGCGGCCCCTCGCTTTTTCCAGGATTCTTTCCAGGTCTTGGCTCCAAAGCTGCACCGTCACTATTCCCACAGCTTAGCCTGAGTTGCGTGGGTGTATTAAAACACCCGTAAAACGAGACCGGAATGTTTCCGAAATGCAAAAACATTACTGGTAGGGTCCTTGTCTTTCTTAACCCATGGTTTCTGTGCCACCTGTGAAGGAGCTGCGAGCCGCGTTCCGTCAAGCTCACGCCTATCCACGCACGCATCCGTACTGAGCCGAGATGCAGGAGCGACGCTGACGGCTGGAGCTCCGCGCTAGCAGTGGCCACTTCTGTTTTCTCTCCAGTTCTGTGCTAGCTTGAGAGAGTTGAGAAGAAACACAAGCTTCCTAGGCAGTTCAGTGCTCGCTCCTTGCATCAAACTTCCAGAGTTACCAGGGGAATGTTATCTCACATTTCTGAACTGCCAACTGTATGCGTGAGTAAAAAAAAAATTAAAAAGTAAAAAAAAAAAAAGATGACGACAAGCAAGGGAATTAATGCTGTGCATGTTTCATCTTCAGTCCTTCACTGAAGGTCTGTTTCCTAAATGATGTTGATAGTGGAAGCTGCTAGCTATAAATCTTATTTTCAGACACACCGCCTGCCGCTGGCAGGTGCTCGGGCACCTTGAACCCATTCTTTTCTAAAACTGCAGCCGAGAGACGGTCTCCCCGTCCCTCCGCGGTGCAGAGGGAGCCGCAGCCCCTGTCCCCGCCTTTAAATCCTTGCGCCTCTTCTCTGCCTCCCCTGGTGCTGGCTGCCCCGGCAGCGCGGCCGAGTGCCACCCCCCGTCCCCAGCGCACACCCCCCCTGCGCGGAGGTGACAGGGCTGGGGTGCGTGTGCAAGAACGGGGTTTATTTCCCGCAACCTTCAACCACAGACATCGGGTGCCCGGGCGCCGTTCACCGCGGTGCTGCCCCCGGCGGCGATCCATCCGGTCCCGGGGGAGCTCGCCCCGCGCACGGCGGAGGGGGACCGGGAGGACACACGGAGGAGTCGTCCCCAGCAGCGGGGTTCCCCCCGGGGACGGGGCTGGCAGGGCCCCCGCCGTGCCGGCGCTGGCACTGCCGGGCGAGCCCGCCGCGCCGCCGGGAGGCTGCGGGGACGGGCGGCGGCGGGGACGGTGCTCTGCCCCTCGAGGATGCCCTCCGGCCGCCGCGCCCCGCCTCTTGCTTACACCCACGGCGGGCGTGAGCGTGCAACGGGGGGTGCGCACCCCACACCGAGCGGGACCGGCAACCTCGCCCCCGGGGCCGTCCCGCTCCCCCCGCTCCCTCCCGGCCGCGGGGGCTGGCGGCGCCGGGGCTCCCGGCCGGAGCTCACTTACATGCGGGGCGTCACGACTGCCACCTCCCTGCCAGCGGCGGGGAGCGAGGGGAGGCGGCCGGGGCCGGGGCCGGGACCGGGACCGGGACCGGGACCGGGACCGGCGCCGGGGCCGTGCGGCGCCACCGGGCTCGTGGCGCGGCCCCGCCCCCACCTCACGTGCCGCCGGGACGGGGCGGGGCCAGGCGCGCGGGCGCCCGTCCAGGCCGCGGCGTCACGTTGCGGCGCCACGTGCGCCGCCGCCGCCGCCTCGCGGTCCCCGACGGCGCGTGCGGCTCTGCCCGCGGGGCGGGGCGGGGCGGGGCGGGGCGGGGGGCGGTGCTGCAGCGGCACTTCGGCCCCTCCCGGTGTGGGTGCCGGTGCCGGTGCCGGTGCCGAAGCCGAAGCGTGGGCGCCCGCAGATGTCGGTGGTGACTCTTGTGGTGCGTGGCGGGGGGAGAGCTCGTGTTCTGCGCCAGGGGAGGTATGAAGAAGGTACTGCTGATGAACCGTCCACGGCCTGGAGAGTCGTGGCCAGGCTTGGTCACATACGTTTGTCTATCATCATAATCGACACTGTATTTTCCTGAGTTTTAGTAATATTTAGCATTTCATAGAATCATAGAATCATTAAGGTTGGAAAAGACCTCTAAGATCATCTAGTCCAACCGTCAACCCAGCGCCTCCATGCCTACTAAACCATGTCCTGAAGTGCCACATCTACACGTTTTTTGAACTCTTCCAGGGACGGTGACTCCACCACTTCCCTGGGCAGCCTGTTCCAATGCTTGATAACCCTTTCAGTGAAGTAAAATTTCCTAAAATCCAGTCTAAACCTCCCCTGGCACAACTTGAGGCCATTTCCTCTCGTCCTATCACTTGTTACCTGGGAGAAGAGACCAACCCCCACCTGGCTACAACCTCCTTTCAGGTAGTTGTAGAGAGCGATAAGGTCTCCCCTCGGCCTCCTTTTCTCCAGGCTAAACAACCCCAGTTCCCTCAGCCGCTCCTCATCACACTGGTGCTCCAGACCCTTCACCAGCTTCGTTGCCCTTCTCTGGACACGCTCCAGCCCCTCAATGTCTCTCTTGTAGTGAGGGGCCCAAAACTGAACACATTTCTACAGAAGTAAATTGTTTTCATGTTTTAATTTCCCAGTTGCTCTCAGAAGACTTGTGAGGCAGGCTGAATAATCCCTTTGTGGGAAGGTAGGTCTGTATTATTTACTCCCTTTTTCAGGTTATGATACACAGGCAGAAGCAGGCAGGGGTTTTGTTAGCGTTGGGGGAACTCCGTCTTTGGAGCTTCCCTTTCTGAATTTGAAAGGCCTGCTTGTTTTTATTCCTCTGGGTTTCTGTACTGATGTTCAAGAGCAGGAAGAGAGGAAAGAACTGGAGAAAGGCTGCGGTTTTCTTTAGTTTATTTACAAAGCAGGCAGAAAAATATCATTAACGATCAGAAAGGTGAAGGCTTGGGCTGAGAAAGGGATACAAATATTAATTCTATGAGAACATGACTGCTGTTAAATTCAGGCAGCAGAGCCCTTTTTCCCATCTTCCCCCACCCCAATGTATAAGATTTCCACTGTACTTTCATATTCCACCCCTGAGCGTTACCCCTGCAAAGGCAATGCCAGAACTTTGCTTTATATCTCCCCCTTCAAAACCATCTTTAAACGCCTGTGGGGGAAACTGGACACGGCGTTTTGCATCTCCGTGTGGATCGTGACCGTCCCCAGGGTGGGAGAGCTCTTGCAGCCGAACCCGGCAGCGAGGAGGGGGCAGAGCAGAGCCTGGTGGTGTTCCCTCACATCTCCCCGCCAACGGTGGGATGCAGCCCGCTGGTAGCACTGGCCACGCCATCACCTTGTCTGCCTTCGGCTGCAGAAGCTGGCGTGCTTAACCATGGTGTGGGGACAATGTTGAGCCTTTCCCATCAGAGGAGCCCACAGCTTTTTCCAGCCTCCATATAACCCTCCCTCAAGCCCCTCATAGCATCCTTACATGCACCCACCCGCTGCCCCGCGTGCCCTTGCCGCACACCCAAACCCACCGTCGGCAAAACATAGTACCCCAAGACGGGGAGTGACTCCACTGGGACTCTGCAGTGGGAGACTGGGCGTTGGTAGCTGGTGGAGGGCTGAAATTCCCCCCCTCAGCCCTCCCACCTGTGGAACGGGGAGACCCTTTTTGCTCCATTTTCACTGCAGGTGCTCCTGCGCTAGTCCAGCATTTCAGTGTCGAGGCTGCAAAAGGAGAGCTTTCTTTTTTAAGGTTTAGTGGCAATTTCAGATGTTAAGAAAACCTGCCTCTATCTATGTTGTTACATCTGGCAAAGTGCATTTTGGTTGTCCTTCATCTTTTAAGAAAACCTCGTGTTTTAGGCAATTTTTTCTCGAGATTGTTCCTTTGTCAAATCACAAACTATGAAACTGTGTGTTTTGCTGGCAACATTCGTTTTTATTGTAGTCTAGGTAAAGTAATTTCCTACGGAAGTAGCAATGCCATTTATGTTAGGGCTTAGTTTGTTTCACAGAAAATTGAACTCCTTGGAAACAGAATTCCATCTTTTCTTACTGGATTTTTTTTTGGGGAAGATCAAATTAATAATACAGTTTCTGGCATAGCTGCGTGTAATCATGTGCCTTATCTTAGGCACGTGTATATATTTGTGCCAAATGCTGTGAATCATCTTTTTAGCCGTTTCCAATCACGATCTGAGGTTTCATAAGATTATAAAGGCAATTCATGTTTAAGCATCACCTCATCCTCAAGGTTCTGCTTTTGGTTTGCAACGTGCTTTTTACAGTGGATTATTCCCCAAAGGATTATTCTCCGAGTTAGGTTTGCCATCCGTTCTGAATTTCAGAGATCACTCATGCTTTGATGTCTCTTGCTCTCAACTTGATACACACAATTCATTGATAGCAGGAGAAGACAACGGGATGACGCAAGGGCTTGCAGCCGAAAGAAGGCCATATGTATGTATCTCTCTTCCAGTCATGTACTGGTTGCATCCTCCATATCCTTTGATCCATTGGGATCGGCACTTTGAGATGTGATGCTGGCTTTATAGTTCTAGATGGGAAAAGCGGGTTAAGAAATGACACAGTAGATCTTTACAAAGGTTTTTTTTTCTCAGTTGTGGTTGTGTAGAGTTTTGCAACTTCTTATTTTGGTGCATGGCAGTAAGAATTAAATAATAATAAAAAAATACAGTGTTTGTATTCCTGGACATTGCATGACAGCTCAAACCAAAAACTGAATTAAAATGAAGGATGATGGTGGGTTTGGTGGGAGAGGATTGTTAACTTAAGGCAAGTGTGATAAATGTGAAGGGTGACAGCTACGTTATTGTTGTATCAGTTCTGGTCTCTGTGCACAGCTAAGGGCTTGTATTTTCTGTAACTTGCAGCCTTTATGAAGTGCCAGTGAAGCAAAAGACAAATTGCTGCACGACGCCAGTGCTCTCTAATAGTGTGTGCCTTGCAAAATGTAACTGAGTAACTTGCTATTTTCAATTAACTCTATAAGTGAAAAGATAAATGGAGGCAGAAGAATCACTGCTCCATTATCTATTCACCTGTTCACTGGAGATTAATTTTCAAATAGGCTTAGGAGTATTGACTATAACATAAATCCCAGACATAAACACAGGAGAAATTAAGGGCTAGACAATCTTTCGCACTCCATTTATCCTCTTACACTGCATTTAAAATTCAGTCACAGAAACTAGACCCTGTAAGATTTTGACGGCATAGGAAAACTCCAAACTTTTTCCTCCCCCTCCACCCTGGAAAACAGGTTTTCCATTAGTTTTCATATCTGCAATGTTCCTCACCCACTGAAACAAAGCTACTTTTACTTTCTGAAGAGTGGGAAAGATATTCTGTGTAATTCAGTTAGCATATAGAAAATACAGCTAAGTATATTTCTTAGCAAGTATACCCTGTGTTAGAGATGGAGCAGTTACATGGCATTTTGCCTGTTGACATATCCCTGAGCAGGGAGAGCAAGAACAAATATTGAAAAAGAAAGCATATGTATTAAACAAAGAGGAAGGTTACTGCTGTAAATATCAAAAATACTTACGCAGATGTAACACAATGCTAGTGCAGGGAAATCCAGTACTGTATGGAGGAAAGGAAAAATGTTTGGTTGTATGAAAAGGTGGTAAATGCAAAAGCATAGCTAGGAGCCTCTGTTTTGGGAGGGAGGTGGGGAGAGCCCTCTCTGCAGGGAGGAAAAAGAGGATGGTTATTGTGGGTGCTCTTTGTGAAGAGAAGTGGTGGTGTAGGTGGCTTCAGCTTGGGAGGGAGTGACTGCTCATAAGATGGTCAGGACCCCCAAATTGCAATTCGTGGTGCCCAGAGCTGCATAGGTGAGACAACCCTGTGCTCTAGCTGGATTCAGTGTTGCATGGTGGCGGATGAGGAGGGCTGGGAGAGCAGGAGAAACAGAGAAAGGATGCGTTTCCTATAGAGAAGTGTGGTGTCAGCTGGCTGGTTGCTCTGTCAGCTCAGCACCCCCACCCTGCCAGCGCAGCACAGGCAGCTCAGGGGAGCGACCATGTCCGTGCCCATGCCGCCATGTTGGTGGAGAGGAGCTGGAGAAGGACTGGAATGGTTCGTCTGCAAGAAGTTAGGGACAATGTGCTGCCATGCCAGAGCTGCTGACCCTCCGGGGCAGGTTTGCTGGGCACTGGCAGGACGTGGCAAAGCAGCGAAAGATGTCAACCCAAATCGACATCTCCTTCCCTCCTGTGTTTCTCTGTTGGTGCTGTGCTTGGTGCTCCCTGGTGCACTCCCGTATGGTCTTGCAGGTTGGGAGAGCCAGAGAGGAGAGTTCATACACCAACGGGAAAGGCAGGGAGAGAGTGCTGCCCATCACAGGCCTGCCCTGCTCCCTTCCGCGTGCTGGCAGGACAGCTGAAAATCAGGCAAACAAAGGCAAAGGTGTGGGAGAATTTGCTGTTCGCTTCTGTCCATGGCCACAGGGCTTCCCTGTGACCGCGGGAGTTTGAAGCGGATGCTTGGAGCTGCCCTGTGCCACCCCTGAATCAAATTTTGGCACTCAGTCCTCGGGCAGCCAAATTCAGTCATGCCTGCCTTTTAGTCAGTTTTTTCTCAAGTGACAAGCATCAAGACTACAAAACAAAGCTCCGTAAATTAGTAGCGTACTTCTGGAGAGGAGTTCTTGAGCTATATGTTGTAATGTCATCTGCCTTCGTTCACTCCCATGCAGAGGTGTCAAAGGTGTAAGTAGGAGATGGAAACACCGCGCTCCTGAGCATTTGCTTTTCTTCTCTTTCCCTTTTTGGGCAGCAGGTGCTATAGCTGATCTAAATCTAGGCATTACCTGTGAGGTATACCGTGTAAAGGAGTATGCAATGTTTTTGCCGTTGTCAGACCAAAGAGCACGTGCATCAGGAATATATACGGTACCCAAGGAGGCGTGGGTGCCGATATGACCCCTTGCTCCTCAAAGCTGCTGGATACTGAGCCGCGTGCTTAAAAGTGATTAGGGGTGAACTGCCAGAGAAACGGCCTGATCGCTTAGGCCTTGTTTCCTCAGGAGACCAGGATAAAATGGGAACAGGGGAATGATGTCAGCTGTAGTTTGCATTTTTTGTTCCTTTCTTAAAAATACTCTTATTTTTACCTGTATTTTCAATGTTGTAATCCAGAATTTACCTCCTTATTTAGGGTGGAAGCTACTGTGTGATGTTCCCAGTGAGTTCTGGAGAGTTTCACAGACCCAGCAGATATAGAGAAAATGGATTTATATAAATTGGTTTTGTAAAGAAAGCTTTTGGGGTGTCTGCAAGTCTAATCATTATGGAGATCCAAAGAGTCAGCGTGTTTCCCACTAAGCTGCAAAGGTCACTTTGGGACCAATAGCAGCATGTGGTAGAAGGAGGGAAATTTTGCCAGGCAGGCTTTGTCCCATGCTTGTCCTGCAGTGAGAGGCAGTCCACAGCTTCTGTTTCCAATCCAACAGCCAAATTTGCCCAGAGAGGTTGGGAATGCCCCATCCCTGGAAACGTTCAAGGTCAGGTTGGCCGGGGCTTTCAGCAACCTGATGTAGTGAAAGATGTCCCTGCCCATGGCAGGGCAGTTGGACTAGATGATCTTCAGAGGTCCCTTCCAACCCAAAGTCTTCTGTGATTCTAAATTTGATGGTATTTTTTTGCCCTTTTTTCCACTCTCCCAAAGCTGGTAGGAGCCTTAAGGATGTGGGAAGTCCAAAGGGTTTCAGTCGTTTTCTCTCAGATGGACACCAGTGCAACCAATGCTCTGTAAGTGTCAGAAGCGATGAACCTGCATCTTAAGGATTTGAGTCCTTTGCCCACTCTCTTGCCCAGCGAGCTGAGACACACGTGCTCTGTGGCAAGGATAAAACTATGCATGCCTTGCCTGACCAGCTGGATGCCACCAGATTAGAGTACATGACTGAGCTCTGTTTGCTTTCAGCACTGGCACTTTAATTTGGCTGCATTTCCTTTATTCAGCTTCCAGTTTTCACAAAACTTGTGAAAACATCGTTTTCTTTTATATTTCTTCCCTTCTACCTAATGTGCCAACAGATTCCAAAGCTGCGAGGAGAGGTTTGGCAGCAGGGGGGATGAGGATAAATCTCATTCGCTTTGGAGAGCAGGCAAAAATGGCAGCTGATTAAGAACGTGACAAATGCAGCATGTTATGGCTGTTATCTGCTCCCCATGCCTCCTTTTTCTGATTCATCCTATATATATGTATATGTGGGCATGAAGCCATGAAAAACAGGATGTAAGTTAGAGCATCTCAGTGTCTCTAGTGTTTATCTGGGAGGCCTGTGAGATCTGAGGAGCACAAGGTGGCCGAGGTCTCCCTACTGGGGACACAAGTGGTCATGGCTATCCTAGATCTTCTACTGCTTGTGCTCATAAGCTGGGGTATGAACTTGTAGTGTATCACTTGTTCGTGGTCACCTCTAGTCCATAAGTGTTAGCTTGCTCCCTGCCTTGGCTTTAGCGTGGGGCAGATTGCATGCTCTGAGGTGGTGGCCTGCTGTGGTTTGGACCATGTGCCAAGGACCATGGACCATGTGCCAAGGGCCCTTTCCGATCGGCACTGTGGATAGGAGTGCTTGAAGTTTGGTGCCCTCCATGCAACACAGTTCTTCAGCCCTACCTCAACAGGCTTTGCACCCTCAAACACCTGTACATGCTCTCATGCTACGCTCCAGGATGTGCAGCAGTTGCCACTTTGAACTGAAAAATAAATAAATTGGATCTTAAGAGTACCATACAGGGCTCAATGGGTACCTGGGGCCAAACGCTACACTGCGGGGATGTAAGCAGCATGTGCTGCTTAGCTTCGCAATCAGGGAATGGTCCCTGACCCTGTTTCACTTAGCGTTGTAGATGTTGCCTGTGTCTCCCCACATCTGTTTTGTTAGCAATAAAGGTGGGCAGCACATACGCCAAACTTCATTCAAAGCAAAATGAGGCTGTTCAACTATGATCATGGATTTGTAAGACCAAAGCGTGCTTCAGCAACGTTACCTGTAATAGCACAAAAAAGCCTATCTAAACATTAATCAGAATATTTTTTTTTGAAACCTCAACAGCTAAATAATTTTTCAGTTAAATAATAATTAAGATGCTGCATAGGGCAATTTAGGCCAGCAGTAATTCTTTGAATGAGATTTTAAACCCTTGGCGATAAGGGTGGTTGGTGCGCATGCTGCCAATGCCCTTTGGGGAGAAGTTGACTCATCATAAGGAAGGTGTGCTGGGCTGCAAGTTGCCTCTGGAAAGGCATTTACTTGGGTAGGACTCCATGGAAGGCTTACATGAGAGAGCCTTGCGTGGGCTCTAAGTCAGACGTGAGCTGTGCATCCATGTTAGCCTGGTGTGGTGCAAACCGGAGGTGGTGGACCCTGTCTTGCAGCAGGGCTTGTACAAGGTGGCCTGGCACTGGAGGTCTTTCACGGCTGTCTGAAAACTACAGAGAACAACTTGAGTTTTTAAGTATGGTGCAGCTTCCTGAGGAAGAAATGAGCTTGACATGGAGTGGTGAACCTGGCCTCCTGCAACCTCTCCTCTGACCTAAACCTCTGGGAAATTTTCTCATTCTAGTTATTATCCAGTAATTACGTGTTTTCCTACTTACTACACATAGCGCCAAAAAGGCAAGTAGTGGTGTTTGCTACACTGTAGAAAACATTCGTTAAAAATATGATGTCTTCCCCAGCATGGGATCTGGGTTCAAAGTTCTTGGTCAGTGTTTGTAGCTCTGTTCACACCTCTGTTTGTCATTATGTCTGAAGTTAATAGCTGGTCATATTTTAGCAGAGTAGACGTGGTATCTCTCACGTATTCAGTTCCTGCTAAAAGGGCTGTTTACTATGTGGGATGGAGCAAAATGTGCCATATCAATGTAGGACACAGCCTAAAACCAAGAAAGGCCATGGTTCAGAGACTGTGCTGCACTCCGTCGTTCACCATGACGTGGATCAGGCCTTTGAGTGACTTGGGAATGAAACTGAATTCCCCAAAGCCGATGTGGATGGGATGGGTCAGCATAAAAGGGACTGGAAGAGGAGAAGTACATCCAGAGGTGACCTCTGTTTCGTACAAGCTAGGGACTGTGAGAGACAGAAGAGATCCAGCATGACAGACCAACCCTTCCAATATGGTGGTCTGCCTGGTGCCTCCAGTTGGGGACCACAGGGGCCAGCTCGGATGGTCGCCTGCCATCACCTGAGGCCTGATAGTGAGGAGGGGAGCTCACAGTGCAGAGCTTTGTTCTGTTTTGTGATTTTTTTTTTTTTTCCTGGTGAAGGCATTCATTTTTGCTCAGTCAGAAGAGCAAAGGCTTCTGTAACCTCCCTACCTTCAAAGCTGCCCCAGGTCTGTCAAGTCTTTGAAGAAAGACCTGATACTCAGAGATGCACTGGGGCTTGCACTGGAGCTGGTACCGTCGTCACTGGGAGAGGCTTTGGGCTAGCTCTGCTCAGTTTTGAAAAATCCCACCTTCAATTTTGACCCTTTTCCAGCAATTTTGCTCACGCTCAGGACCAGCTTTTGGTCACCAAGCTGCTTCTGCGTCTGCGTCTGCGCTGGCTAGAGGGAGATCACAAGGGCTTGAAGTCCGCGTGCCTCAGCGCAGTGCCTGACGGCCAGCAGGTGAAAGAGCGGAGCTTTCCTCCCTGCGTGATGCTACGCAATTAGGTGCGTGGTGGGTGTTTTATGCCTTCTCCTGGAGCATCTGGCGCCGGTCACTGTCTGAGACAGGACGCTGGGCTGGATGAAGCATCGATCGGTCTGCCCCAGTGTTGCAATGCTGACGTTGCTGTCTCCCTGGTGGGCTAGCGTCCTGTGATATCCTTCCAGCTGGTAACGTGCCCAGGACAGAGTTTTAGCCCCATCCGCCACTCGAGCTGCTTGCAGCCTCGGTGTAGCATTACCAAAAATAAAGCCGTTTGAATGAAACAAGTGTTTGGAAACGAACGGTCTCTCTCCCGCTCTCTTTCTCTCTCCCCCTGAGGGTGGCAGAGCATGCAAGAGCGGAGGGAGGAGAGGAGCTTGGCAAAGGCTGACCAGGGCACGAGCCCTCCCTCTTTTCCCTCCTTCTCCTCCTCAGGGAAGCACAAACGAACGCTTACACCGCAGAGAACATGCTCACCAAAAAAACACCCTAATGGCTTCATCTGCAAAAAGAGCTCTCGGGATCAATTTCCCATCCCTTAACCCATCGCCTGACATGCTGAAAGAGAAGAGAGTCAGGAGCCAAACACAACATGAATCAGATTAGGACCTTTCTTGGGACTTCTTTATTTTTACTTCAGTTTCCCCGTTTCAGTTACTTACCTCATTTCTCCTGAACACGAGGGGCAATAGCCCAGACAATGGCCTGTAACATCCTTCACAGGGTAGATTTTCTAGTCTCCAGCCCAAATGTTCACTCCTAGTTCTGGTTAGTCCCCAGCCGAAGCGGTTAGCCAGTTGGCTGGACACCTCTTCATACAGCTTATGCTTTTATCAGGGGCTGAAGTGAGCCCATACCATCAAGGGAGACAGCAGATTTTTTTTATCCTGTTTTCACATTATGCGCTCTGAAACAGCTCAGCTGGGACAAGTTAAGTCTTGGGGGCATGTGCATTGCTGCAGAAGTGTCAAGGAGGATTAAAAACAGGCACAGAAGTTCGACTCTTAGACTAACCCCCAGAAAATGCTAGGAGGGAAGCTTTTTGCCTCCGTGCTAGGTAGAAGGAGGTTAGAAACTGAGTGAAGACACTGTCTGCTGCCTTTTCATTCCTACAGTGTGTCTGGAGGTTACAGGCTGGGTATACGTGCTCCGTAGTAAAAGAGAGAAGCATAAGCCAATTTTTCCCTGTAACAGAAAAAAAAGGCACAACGTTCAGCTAACTGTTCAGGCTAGAAAAGGTGATGGCAGCAGTGGTGGTATCAGTTTAACAGCACGGGTATGCGATGGAAATACCATACCGATGCTTCTTTCGGTGTTGTCCCTGAGCTCCCTGTCTGACTGAGCAGAAGAGATGGGTGGAAAATGACATCAGCATCGTTTGGTTAAAGGATGATGGGTGGGAGAAGGGAGTAAGGGGAGGTTAGACTAGCCTGCTAGCATCTCAAACGTATTAAGGCAGAGGCGAAGGGGGGAGTGTTTCACATGGCACATCATGAGTAACAAGGAGCCAAACACTGGGATATAGGATATACAAAAGGAAAGTTTAGTCTCAGTTTCAGGAAAGATGTTCTGTCAGCTGTTATACTGTTGACTAGTTTCCCAGGGGAAATCACAAGGACAGAATTTTTTAAAACCAAACAGGGCAATGAAAATTCACAAGCAAAAGCAGTGCCAAACTGGCCCCTGCATGAACAACCAAGGTCCCTTCCCTTCTTTTCTGCCCTCTGTGGTTCTTGCTCCCCAGCTGATTCCTCCCCGTTAACCCTTGAACAGCCACAGTGTCTCAGATGCCTGTTAACATGGCATGTCCTCTCCCACTTGTCCTGCTTTCCTCCTGCTCTGTACTCTCCGTTCTCCTTCCGACGCTTGCTCTCCTGTCCTCTCCCAGCCCGCTACCTGCCCCCAGGGACCGAGCTGGGTCTCCTCCTGCTTCTGGTTCCATCTTTCCCCTAAATTTTTGTGAGTTTCTTACTGTGGAGGACTGCAGTGTGCTGCGTTCCCACAGTAGTGGGTCACTATCCAGGAGATGTGGTTTTTCATCCCTAGAGCTCCATGCACCTGGCTAAGAGCGGGGAAGACTGTTACCCACATTTTGCTTATATGAGGAAGCTGAGAGGCAGCCAAGAGAAGAGGTTTACTTGAAGTGGCACGCTCAGGCCAGGAATGGGCTGACTCAGTTCTCTGGTATCCCATCCCAAATCCTTTCCACTGGCCCGCGGTTCCTGCACTCCTGTCTGACCTATCCGTCAGGAAAGTCTGTAATGCGAGAGCACTCCCAGCATGTTAGGCAGTACAGAGGAAAAAACATGATACAGAGGGAGATTAGACTTAGGTGTGATGCTGGAAACTTCCCACTTCCCTCTGGATTAAGCATTTAAACCATTGTTGCTATTTCTTTCAACAAACAAGCAAGGCAGATGTAGCATTATTTACCAAGTAAGGAAGTCTCCATAAAACATTCCCCAGATTCGAAGTAATCGTGTTTTTCAACAGAATATTAAAAAAAAAAATTGGCACGCAGCATCTTCTCTTCAGTCTAGGCAAGAGGCACACATTTATTTCCAGTAGCAGCACACAGCGTACTGGCTGTAACTAGGTGAGAATGCTAAACAGACCCAGTTTCCCTGCTGGCGTCTGAAAACAGGGATAAATTCCTCCGCAGACAAAAGACAGATGGTGTGGGCATTGCTAAAATCCCAGCTTCCCGGAGTCAGAAAGCTATACGAATTCAAAGGTTCAGAGTGTGAAAGATTGTTAATTAATTATTATCTTTACTGGGATGTTGTCATGCTTTGCCAGTGGCACTGAGGTCTGGCAGAAAGCTTAGCCCTACGGGCAGGCAGAGTATTTCTGTGATGGTGTTAATTTGTCCTTTGCTGGATGAATAATGCACTGTTTCTCATGCAGGGTAAGGGAAGTCAGGCTGTTGTTGTTACAGAGGTAGGGGATGCAGAAAAAAGACCGGAGAAGGCAGCAGGCTTTTTGACAGCTATTGTCCTGATGCACTTGACCAATTTGTGGGGAGAGGAGGGGAATGTCCGAACGCAAAATTATTGTGGGTTTGGTATTTTTAGTGTTGCATGATACGCTGCCTCTGCTGTGTGAGCACTGCACCTCTGCCACCGTACCTCGCAGTGAAGCTGCTCCCGTACTGATAATTTGGGTCAGGATGGCCTCACATGCCATGGCATTTCATCGTGGGCTTAGAGCTCTCCATATTCATCCCATGGCTGCTGCTCGACCGCCGTACAGAGCGCACTCTGGGGTTTCTTCCTCGGCACGTGGTGCGAATCCCTACCAAGAAACAAAGGGATTCTGGATGCTGAGGGACAAGCGAGGGGACACCCACAGCTTCTCCTGCGGGATCCGGCTTCTGCACATCAGTGCTGCGCCGTCAGAGCACGCACCAAGCACCACGAAGGGGCCATGACGGTGAATATGAGCAGGTTGTTAAAAATGAAGCTGAGTCAGTGGAAGGCTGACTGGTGGCCAGGCTGGGGAAGAAGGCAGACTGGAAGAGGACCAGTGAAAGCAGGAGCACAGAGGGAGGGTGGGAGTAGAGATAGGACATCTGGTTGTCTTGCTGGGAAACAGAGAGAGGAGAGGTGTGCCTTAGCTAACTGGGAAAAAAACTCCTGGAACGGAACCAAAAATATGGAAGAGAGAAAATGGGACAGCGCAGGAAGGGACTCATCTGTAATGGTTTGCAAGAAATATCTGTCCAAGGAGCACAGCCTCCTCAAACCAGAGTTTCCAGTTCTCCCCTGCTGACAAGTCTCGGTGAAACCCAAGGGCAGCATGTCCCGTCTGGCTGTACAGGGACATCTTTTCAAGTACCTGATGCATAGCTCAGGTGACAGAGGTGTCCTGGGCATCAGTCTTGCTGATGAGCCAGTATGATTTTGCCCAACCCTACCCTCCTTGCCACTTCAGACTGTCACTCACCTCTTAACTTTGTCAGCCATGGTGTTTACATATCTAGTGCTTATTGTTGCTTTTAACAATGTGCATTGTCCTTGTGCAATGACACTGTGCATTGGCTTACGTGGCTGGTTCTCATCTCACACTTCTCCACAGCTCGGAGTGCATCTCAGATAGTTCAGCACTGCAGGTTCTCTCCTGTTGCACAACCCCGTATAGCATCTGCTGTGACCCCACTCATGTAGCATGCATATGTGAACACATAAACATGGATTGCTGGGACCACTGGTCAGCAATGCATCCTGTGAAGGGATGTGCCGGACAGTGGCTGCAGCACTGCACCACAACTGAGGTGTTTGTTGCTACCTGCAGGTATGTTCCTGTCTTTGCGCTGGATATTGTCTACCTTGACTTCAGGAAGGCTTTTGACACTGCCTTCCATAAGATCCTCATAGAGAAGCTGTTGAAGCGTGGGCTGGATGAGCAGACAGTGAGGTGGACTGAAAACTGGCTGAATGGCCAGGCCCACAGGGTGGTGATCAGTCACAAGAAGTCTAGTTGGAGGCCAGTAACTAGTGGAGCACCTCAGGCGTCAGTAATGGGCCCAATACTGTTCAACATAATGATCAGGATGATGGGGCACAGTGTGCCCTCAACGAGTTTGCAGATGACACCACACTGGGAGGAATGGCTGATACACCAGAGGGTTGTGCTGCCATCCAGAGGGACCTGGACAGGCTGGAGAAATGGGCTGGCAGGAACCTCGTGAAGTTCGACAAGGGGAAGTGCAAAGTCCTGCACCTGGGGAGGAACATCCCCATGCACCCGTAGATGCTGGGGGCTGCACAGCTGGGAAGCAGCTTTGCAGAAAAGAAACTGGGGGTCCTGGTGGACAACAAGTTGAACATGATCCAACAACGTGCCTTGGCAGCTAAGAAGGCCAATGGTATGCTGGGCTGCATGAGGAGGAGTGTTGCAGCAGGTTGAGGGAGGTGATCCTTTCCCTTTATTCAGCCTTGTTGAGGTCACACCTGGAGTGCTGTGTCTAGTTCCGGGCTCCCCAGTACAAGACATGGACATGCTGGAGAGAGTCCAGCAAAGGACCACTAAAATGATGAAGGGATTGGAACATCTATCCAATGAAGAAAAGCTGAGAGAGCTGGGACTGTTTAGCCTGGAGAAGAGAAGGCTCAGAGGGGACCTTATCAATGTATATAAACATCTGAAGGGAGGGTGCAAAGAGGAGCCTGGCTCCATCCAGGACCAGAGGCAATGGGCACAACCTGCAACACAGGAGGGCCCATCTGAACATCAGGGAACACTTTTTTTTTACTGTGAGGGTGACTGAGCACTGGCACAGGTGGCCCAAAGGGGTTGTGGAGTCTCCCTGCTCGGAAATATTCAGAAGCCGTCTGGACATGGTCCTGGGTAACTGGCCCTAGGTGGGCCTGCTTGAGCAGGGGGGTTGAACCAGATGACTTCCAGAGGTCCCTTCCAAACCTCAACCAGTCTGTGATTCTGCGGTTCCTGAGGCTCCCTCTTCTTTGCATGCTTCCCTCCTGCACTTTATTTTTGTGGCCTCTCTCTGTAGCATGACCTGTTATACCAGCTGGTCCTCTCCTCCCTCCTTTCCCATGGCTGGACATGGCAGACTGAAGTACTTGAGAGGCCCTGAGTATTGAGGAAGACTCTTGAGAGGTCTGTAGTGCAGATAGTCAAGCACCAGCAAGTGCAAGTGCATGTTTCCAGTTGTTTCTTTGTGTGGTCAGCAGTGTTTCTGGAAAGGCACGTTTTACTTCTGTGTTGGCTAATAAAACAGCATCCAATCCTGTTAAGGGGCATATCTGGAAAAACATTAATCAGACCAGCCAGGGTTGACTAACAAGGGCTTCCCAAAAGGCTTCTAAGTGCACATTTTTTATTATCATAAGTGTGACATAAATATTCCTTTGATCCTCCCAGAAACTGTATTGTGATTTCTCCCTTATTTGATTTGAAACGAGCCTTTCTCTCATTTCCCATTAGTTCAGATTTTTGCTAGTCGTGATGTGTTATTTTACAGTGTACCAAAGTACTGAAAATTTATATGTGGCTCCCAAAATTTGTACAGTTTGCAGGGTGGGGAAGGAGGTGGAAGAAGAAAATACATTTTTTTCACCCCGTCTGCTTCTAATGCTGGAGGCTTCTTTCCAGTCAAAACAAGGCAATGTCAGGTTTACTTATCTTGGGGATCTTAAATATGTTGTGCTTCAGTAGCCTGCAGGCAAGAGACCTCACCCTCTTGGTGCTGTGCTGAACAGAGGCTTGAGCCTGCTGACATTCTTGGAGCCTGATGACTGCTGCTCCACTAGAGAGCCTTTACAGCATCAAAACATTGGCTCATTTGCCACCTGCTCCCTCCCAACCTATAAAGGAGGATTGCGGGTTACTGCTATGCATCAGTTTTGTGCAATGTGACTGCTGCGTCACATGCCATAGTTGTTTTCCTAGTTCTTTCCTTCGGTGTCCTGAAAGCTTTTCATTAGTCATCTGGGGGGGGGGGGAACCCTCAACCCTCTTTATTCACATTCTCATGGTGAATTTTCCAGCCTGGATTTTTTTAAGACACAGGCTCTGGATCCACACTTAAACTTTTTGCAGGCATGAACAACGAGGTCAGGAAACCATGATTTGTAAAAAACGGGTCATTTGGGCTTCCAGGTTTGTGGCTCACTTCATTTCCTGGCAGACTGCGTAGCACTCTGTCTCGGCTCCACAGTGCGAGCCACGGCTGCTCAGCACTTCTGGAAATTTGGGTCACTTACTGTCAGGGGATCAAGAAACAGATTTAGATTCCTGATTTCTAACCTTCTAACTCTGAAGAAGCTCTCTTTGTTTCTTGTGTGGGGCACCTGACACCAGATAGTCCCTGCTATTTGTAGCAAAGTCATAAGAATAGGGAAAAACCTGAAGGTCCCCTTAAGGCTCTTTGGAAAATCCAGGGTATCTAAACTGAATTCTTCTTATCTCTCTCAAAGGGATCCTCAGCTGGTCTTCTGCATGAAACTGTGGAATATTAATCTCCATGCTATTCTGCATTTATTCTTATGATCCCCTAACACTATCTTAAGAGTTGGGGCTTGACATGGTATTGTTAGCCAAAGACTTTGCTCTTCTTTTGCTCTTTCCAGTTTTCCTCCCATGCCATCAGTGGCCATTTTGCTGGACAAGCAGATGTGCAAGGATACAGACACCCAGCCCTGGGGTAGGTCCTAAACTCTGCCCAGATCCTTGTTCGTCTCTCTGGTGGGCTGATTCCAGACCTTTACAGATGGCTGGTCATTAGAAATATTAAGTGTAGTGCATAAGGGGAGGTTGGGCTGGGCAAATCAGGGCCTTGGTAGTCCCTGTCTCAGTAGAGTATGGGTGTCCAACTCACTTAGGCTCCTTTTGGTAGTCCCAGCCGTGGAGCTTGAAGCAGCTGGAGATCCTTAATCATATGAGGTCCTTGCTGTGATATTAGGCTATTCTGGTTTCTGCTATTATTAGTGCTGTGGCCATCCCACAAGGTGATCAGCTCACATCTGAGTCCTAGCAGTTGTCTGGCATGGCCTTCGGAGGTGGCTTGGTTTCCCACAGGGACTTCCAGAGAGGTGCTGGGGACCTGACACCACAATTTGTGGGGGCACAGGTCTGGGATCAAGCAAAGAAAGCAGATTCACAGCATCCTTCCTTCCTTAGTTGACTCTCACTTGGGTGTCACAACACAGAGGTTCAACTCTGTAGCCAGAACTAAAGGGGGTTTTGTTCTTCTTGTTGCTGTTGTGATCCTACTTTTTCACCAAAGGTACTCTGTGCCTCTGCGTCCCTGTCATTCCTTACGTGTTACTCTTCAACCCCTCTTACAACCCTCCTGTCTGGTTGGGATCTCCCCTGACTTGGTCTTGGCTTCACAAACACCGTACTCAAAGCTGCTGAGGTTTCAAAATTAACAGCAAAAGGAGGGAATTAATCTCTGAGTGGCAAAATTTGCCATTGGGTTTTGATTATCTTGGAACAGGTCATCCTCACTGCTGGTTAGCACCATCACAAATTTCCAGGTTTCCCACCACACACGGCCAGTGCTTTTCTCCCCTCTCTGCGTCCTCCCTTATTTTCTCCTCCTTTATGCCCTCCCCAGCCCCTCTTCAGTCTCCAAAGTCTGACCAGGTGGTGCCACCCCATTGTGGCAGCAGGATGGAGGCTGGGCAGGGGTGGGTCAGCGGAGACCTGGTGCTGCTTGCTCAGCCAGTCCAAGGGGTAGCAGTAGATTAGGGGAGCCAAGACCTGTCTGTGGCATCTGTCTTCATGCCCGTGCTCCTCTTGCACTAGCCTGGCTGTGTTTGGGGTACGGAAGCCATATAGCTGTGTTCATGCTGCACTGTGCCCCTGGGATGGCTTGCTTGCCCTGGTATTAGCTCATGAAATCCCTGCAGACCACTGCTGGGGTGTCCGTGTCCTTTTGTTTTTTCATTGCCCCCTCCCTGGATGTTTGCAGCTCACGTAGGCTTCGTATAACCATGGCTTTCCTTGTTTCAGGTTTTTGTTTAGGGAAAGATTTTGTAAAGTGGCTCAACCTTTGTCCTTCTTTGGGTAACACATGCTTTTTGTGATAGGAGGGTGGTGACCCCACTGTGAAAGTGTTTCCCTTCAGTCTTACCACGGCACCACATTAGTCCCAGCGTGCCCCCTCATTGCCCGTATGATTGAGTGGGGACAGTGCCTCAGGGATGAGAGTGCTCCTTGTCTCTTAAAATGGGGTATATTGTAGGGGGAAAGGGAAAGAAAGCCAGCAGTACTTTCCTCCTCACCCTGCTAAGCCATGGCACCACAAAATACTTAGCAGGAAATTCCCCATTAAACACTTGCGATCATGCAGGGATTTATGTAGTGGGTGCAGGAAATGAATGGCAGGTGAGCGTGTCTCAGCAGGAGACCTGCCTGGTTGGTGTAATGTAAGGACGGAACGCAAAGAGGAGTCCCAGCCCTCATCGATTTCTGCTTAGAAATATGTCCGGGAGGGAAAACCAGCCATCCCCATGGCACAGCATTTTTGCTGTAGGAGAATTCCTTTCTCCTCCTTTGAGGTGACTGCTTTGCAATCACAGTATGTTTGAGCACACTCAGTCAGTATTTCCAAACCAAGACTCTCGTGCTAGGCTCTGAAATCCATCCCTGAACACTCATGCAAAAAATTATCTCCTTTCTGCCTACAGGCTGAGACCAGATAGAGCAGGGGTGGAAGGAGAGGTAATTCAATACCACAATTCAATAAGTTTCTTTTTTTTTTTTTTTTTTTTAAATTTTAAGGCATTTTAAAGCTCTTTTTAGAAATTCAGATTTCTACATCTCTGCACGTATGGCTTTGCCCAGTCCTGGCTCCCCTGTGATCTGCTGGTTGGCTGTGCCTGGGGTGCCTGGAGTCCCTCCCTGTGCCCTGCATGCACTGAGGGTATCTCCCCATGTCCTGGGGTAGAGCCCTTTGCACTTGTGGTAACTGCCCAAGGACAGGCTCGTCTGCTTGGCCATGCTAAACCTCCCCGTTTTCTGGCCCGGGAGAGGTTGTTTCAGGCTGCTGCAGGTGCTGGAGTGCTTTGGAGGCATGGCCATCACCCAGGCAGACAGGGAGCTGTGCCTGGACCCTGTCCACGTTACGCCGAGCAGAGCAGGCAAGTGCGTGGCTGCACACAGCTAGCGGGTGTGCCAGCCTGCATGCCCGCTGCCGTGTGCCAGCTCCGGATCCTTCCTGCAGTTAACCGGTTCCTCACCAGCAACGCTGAACCGCTGCTGGATCCCCTCACCTCCTGTCCTCCTACCCAGGACAAGACTTGGTGCCAGGTTACTCTGTGTGTGCATTAGAACCTGGGATACGAATATGCATGTGAACAGAAATTACCTGCATCTCCAGAGGCCCGAATGAACCCTCACTGTAAACACAAAATTAGTCAAGATAAAAAGCAATTAACCTCTGAGAAATGAATGCGGGCTTCCAAACATCACATTGCTTTGGCTGTAAGCCTGCAATAAATTTGCTGCTAGTTTAGGACTTGTTCCTGAAGCAATATGTAATTTCTCTGTAGCCCATGTGGCTTCCCTAGAAAGACAGCCGACTTCTACAGCATACCAGCAATGCAACTGCAGCTGGCTTTTCTTTCCCTTCTGTGTAGCAAAAAGCAATAAAGCAGCCCTCTTCCTCCCCCAGCTCACAACGGGTGAGCACTAGAGGAATTGGTACAAAAGCCTCTGGGCTTGTTCTTTGGCAAGGCCTTCCCTCTGCCCCTTTAGGTTTTGGGGGAATGGAAAGGAGGAGGGAGACTCTGCTGGTTTCGCTGAGGTGGGTCCCTGAGGACGGGCACCTGCCATGCACCCCGTGGCATTCAGCTCCGAGAGGTCTGGTCCCCCGACTACCTCGTAACATCTAGCAAAGCCCCAACCTTGCAAAGCATTCCTACAAATACGCCGATTGGAGTACGTGGGTAGTCCCCCTGACTTTGAGGAGACTGTTGCATGTTTAAACGCAGGCAAGCTGCTAACGTGCTGGACGGCTTTGGGGCCCGAACAGTAAGCTGTGTCCTGCAGGATGCTGTGCGGTGGTGACTCGCACTGGAGCCGGGGCATTTGAGGGAGCTTAGTGCGCTGGAGGACGAGGTCTCTTTTCCTCTGGAAAGGCTAGACGTTGCTTCCCCACTACTGGGTTCACTCGAGAGACCCTGTTCAGTCCCACTTCCACTCCCCTGAAGCCCATAGGCTCACACCGCGGTGACCATCCAGCCTAGCTGGAGCAACGCAATGGGGACTCATGGCCAGGGTCTACGAAGCAATGGGGAGCCCCTACGTGTTCTGGCTCTAATCACGAATTACTATACCATCCATTAGGGATACATTATGATAAGCTAAAGCCTTTACATGACTCAGTGGTAAAACATTTATGATCTGATGCCTTGGGAAAAGAAGGAAGACAATTTCAAAGTCTGAAAAGAAAGCTAACTTTTTATTAACAGCCATCTTCAGGCTAGAATTGTATTTATTATCATATTAAATTATACTACTGTGTAATACTGTAGTACATAGCTGCTTAGAAATAGCTTTAAAGAAAAAAGGAGAATGAGTTACAGAGCCCAAGGTACAGATGTTCAGCCAGCAGAAATCATCTTTCCTACGTGGAATTCCATTGAGTTGAACACTTTTACATCTGCTGACCTTCTGACCATCTAAATTCACTAGCACAGAATTAAACAATAACAATACATTAGAATACTTAAGCGGACATTCAACTATACTTCAATTATTGTTAGAAATCTGTGGTGAAAAGTGGCCTAGAACCAGACCCCATTGCTTGAAATTGGCATGGCAGCTGTGGTTGCCAACGAGGTTTTTGAGAGTTAGGCATTCAGCTGTAATTCAGTGGGGTCTGTACCCCCAACTGCCTGGCTTTACAGGCTTTAAGTATTTCATGTGTTATGCAGTGAAGCTGTAACAGCATTTGAATTCTAGGGACTACACTTCAATGGCCAGCAGCAAGTACAATAATAGTAATGGTGAGTAATTTAATAGATCTGCAAAGATAAGTGCATATTGTTCACTAGAGACACATTATACATGGATGTAATATTTTATTGCTATGGGGATTTTTAAAAAAGAAAGGTATATTGGCATAACTCTTTTCCACTGGAGTCCAGAGACTGTTTTCCTGGACATGGAAGAGAGCAGCTTTCAGCCAGTGCTGATTGCTGCTGAAAATCCCACGAAAGGGAAAAAACCACTTGTGTGCACTCACGTCCAGCCACCCATCATCGTATGGGGTACTGAAGGCTTCGCTCCACACGAGGCCATCGCAGCTGAAGCAAGAGCATACCACATGCCGCTCTGGAGTTACCCGATGGATGACAGAAGTTAATGGGGGTTTTGGCATTGCATGGTGAGATGACTCGCACAACTGGAGTGCTGCAAGGGATGGCTATAAACTCTTCAGAAGGGATAGGCAAGGAAGGACAGGCGGTGGGGTAGCCCTGTATGTTAGAACCTAATGATGGTGATGATAGGGTTGAGTGTTTATGGGTACGAATCGGGGGGAAGGCCAACAAGGCAGATATTGTGGTGGAGTCTGTTGTAGACCACCCAACCAGGATGAAGAGGCAGACAAAATATTCCATAAGCAGCTGGGAGAAGTCTCACAATCGCTAGCCCTTGTTCTCGTGGGGGACTTCAACTTACCAGATGTCTGCTGGAAATAAAATACAGCAGAGAGGAAACAGTCTAGGAGGTTCCTGGAGTGTGTGGAAGATGATAACTTCTGACACAGCTGGTGAATGAGCCAACTAGGGAAGGTGCCCCGCTGGAGCTGTTTGTGAACAGAGAAGGACTTGTGAGTGATGTGACGGTTGGAAGCTGTCTTGGGCATGGCAATCATGAAATGGTAGAGTTTTTGATTCTTGGAGAAGTGAGGAGGGGGGTCAGCAGAATTGCTACCTTGGACTTCTGGAGGGCAGACTTGGCCTGTTTAGGAGACTGGTTGACAGAGTCCCTTGGGAGGCAGTCCTGAAGGGCAGAGGAGTCCAGGAAGGCTGGACATTCTTCAAGAAGGAGATCTTAAAGGCACAGGAGCGGGCCGTCCCCATGTGCCGAAAGACGAGCCAGCGGGGAAGGTGACCGGCCTGGCTGAACAGAGAGCTTTGGCTGGAACTTGGAAAGAAAGGAGAGTTTGTGACCTTTGGCGGAAGGGGCAGGCAACTCAGGAGGACTACAGAGATGTTGTGAGTTTGTTCAGGGAGAAAATTAGCAGAGCCAGAGCCCAACTAGAACTTAATCTGGCTACTGCCGTAAAAGACAATAGAAAATGTTTCTATAAATACATTAGCAACACAAGGAGGGCTAAGGAGAATCTCCATCCTTTATGGATGCAGAGGGAAACATAGTGACAAAGGATGAGGAAAAGGCTGAGGTACTCACTGCCTTCTTTGCCTCAGTCTTTAATAGTCAGACCAGTTGTTCTCTGGGTACCCAGCCCCCTGAGCTGGAAGACAGAGATGGGGAGCAGAATGAAGCCCCCGTAATCCAAGGGGAAATGGTTAGCGACCTGCTACAGCACTTAGACACACACAAGTCTATGGGGCCGGATGGGATCCACCTGAGGGTACTGAGGGAGCTGGCAGAAGTGCTCACCAAGCCACTTTCAATCTTTTACCAGCAGTCCTGGCTAACCGGGGAGGTCCCAGTTGACTGGAGGTTAGCAAATGTGACGCCCATCTACAAGAAGGGCCAGAAGGAGGACCTGGGGAACTACAGGCCTGTCAGTCCGACCTCGGTGCCGGGGGAGGTTATGGAGCAGATCACCTTGAGTGCCATCACGCGGCACGTACAGGACAACCAGGTGATCAGGCCCAGTCAGCATGGGCTTATGAAAGGCAGGTCCTGCCTGGCTAACCTGATCTCCTTCTATGACAAGGTGACCCGCTTAGTGGATGAGGGAAAGGCTGTGGATGTTGTCTACTTGGACTTTAGTGAAGCCTTTGACACTGTTTCCCACAGCATTCTCCTGGAGAAACTGGCTGCTCATGGCTTGGACGGGATACGCTTTGCTGGGTAAAAAACTGGCTGGATGGCTGGGCCCAAAGAGTGGTGGTGAATGGAGTTAAATCCAGTTGGCAGCCGGTCACAAGTGGTGTTCCCCAGGGCTCAGTATTGGGGCCAGTCCTGTTTAATGTCTTTACCAATGGTCTGGACGAAGGGATCAAGTGCGCCCTCAGTAAGTTTGCAGATGACACCAAGCTGGGTAGGACTGTTGACCTGCTTGAGGGTAGGAAGACTCTGCAGAGGGACCTGGACAGGCTGGATCGATGGGCCAAGGTCAGTTGTATGAGATTCAACAAGGATAAGTGCCGGCTCCTGCATTTGGGTCACAACAACCGCATGCAATGCTACAGGCTTGGGGAAGAGTGGCTGGAAAGCTGCCCAGCAGAAAAGGACCTGGGGGTGTTGGTTGACAGCTGGCTGAATATGAGCCAGCAGTGTGCCCAGGTGGCCAAGAAGGCCAACAGCATCCTGGCTTGTATCAGAAATAGTGTGGCCAGCAGGACTAGGGAAGGGATTGTCCCTCTGTACTTGGCACTGGTGAGGCTGCACCTCGAATACTGTGTTCAGTTTTGGGCCCCCCACTACAAGAGGGACATTGAGGTGCTGGAGCGTGTCCAGAGAAGGGCAACGAAGCTGGTGAAGGGTCTGGAGCAGAAGTCTTATGAGGAGAGGCTGAGGGAACTGGGGTTGTTTAGCCTGGAGAAAAGGAGGCCGAGGGGAGACCTTATCGCTCTCTACAACTACCTGAAAGGAGGTTGTAGCCAGGTGGGGGTCGGTCTCTTCTCCCAAGTAACAAGTGATAGGACAAGAGGAAATGGCCTCAAGTTGCACGAGGGGAGGTTTAGATTGGATATTAGGAAAAATTTCTTTACTGAAAGGGTTATCAAGCATTGGAACAGGCTGCCCAGGGAAGTGGTTGAGTCACCGTCCCTGGAGGTATTTAAAAGATGTGTAAATGTGGTGCTTAGGGACATGGTTTAGTGGTGGACTTGGCAGTACTAGGTTAACGGTTGGACTTGATGATCTTAAGGGTCTCTTCCAACCTAAACGATTCTATGATTCTATGATCTGCGTGGCTGCGATTGTGTCATGACTTTAAAATGCATTGAGGAGCTTTGAAGTTGCAGGAATTGACTTTTTATGTGACATGGCAGGATTTCCTCACGCTCAGTGGAAAAAGAGAGGAGAGTGCAGTGGACAGATGCGCGGGCTGCTTTCCTCTCATTCCTGATTTTGAGAAAATCTAGTTTCTTCTGGAAATTAGACCGTCTCATTTGGTATATCAGATTGTTTCATAGTGCCTGGTAACTTTTCTGTGCTAAGGGCTGACCTACGCTTATCGTTTAATGATTTAGTTCTATCTGAGCCCTATTCGTTAGTAGTCTGAGTTTGTCTTTTAAGCTCTGCTGCATAAACAGCGAGCTTTGCAGGGAGGGACGGAAGGTCTAAAGTTGCTGCAGTGGTCAGTGGGGAGCCTGTGGAGGAAGCCACTGTGGGTTATATCCTCTGAGATCTAAAGAAAAGGGACCAAATTTGGCAGCTGTGTTAGTGATGCTGGAGGGAGCAATATGTAGGTGCCAGATCAACATGCTCCCCATACTGGCACAGAAGATGATGGTTCGGGCATAGCTCTTCTGCTGTTGCAACAACAGGGACAAGGCTGAATTTTGTATATGCTGTGGAAAAAACACTTGATAAATGGAGGAAAAGCAGGGAGGAGGAAACTGTTAGCTCCTGGATGATGAGTTTGCATGACAGAGAAGGGGTTGGGGTAGCCAGCTGCGATGGGGAGAGGAGAGAAAGAGGCAAGTAAAGACAGGAGGGTTTTGGAGGAAGGAAAACATGTTTGGTCTTAGCTATATTAAACATGATTTGTCAAGAAGTGTACGAAGGGCAGGCGGAGGCATGGGGCTGGCACTGAGAGATGGAGATGGGATGGGGAGACCCGTGCATCCGTGGCCCGTCAGCACCAGGAGGGAAGTTAAATCCGGGGGAGCAAGGGGGGTGACCCCGAGGGACGGTGTGGGGCCGAGGGCTGGGCTGTGCTCCTCCAGTTGTCCTCCTCCAGTCCCCCTCTTTCTACCCCTGTGTCCATCCCCTCCAGCCCAGGGGGATCACTCCTGGTGCCCCCTCCGCAGCATTCGGCCGGGTCTCCACCACCTCTGCCTGCTGCCGTCCCCACCGCCGATGGGGCTGGAGGCGTTTGCCCGGCAGGCAGTGATGCTTTTCAGGGGGCTCTGCTGCCGCATGAGGGTTCAGATCCTGAAAGTGGGCAGGCGTCTAATTCCCAGGGAGCGGCAGGAGCTCAAATCCCTTTGGGGGTGGTGGGCCTCCCCTTTTGGATGGACTATGGGTAAAGGGGAACGGTCTGGAGCAGCCCAAGCGATTTGTTCAAAATCTCTCCCAATCTGAAATTGAATTAGCAGGAGATCTGCGTTTTGTTTTGGTTCTTAAGTAGAAACAGCTGGGGTGAAGGGATGGGGGGAATAAAAAGAAGCTGCCTAATCAGCCTTATTTTCAGGCAACTGCTTGGAGATCTCCCCACAGGGCTGGGTTCCTGCTTCCCATACACATCTACTAGCATGTCTTCCCAGAGTTTTTATTCTTCAGTTTGAAAATGTAGGTCAGCGATAGAGCGTAAGTCACAGCACGCTGGAATATGTAGGTCACGCAAACTGTACCAAGACAAGAAAAAAAAAAAGGAAGAAATTTTACAACTGCTTCCAGCAGGAAAAGGCCACGCTGGGAATTGGGCTTTTGAATGGGATATCCTCTCCCCATCCAAGTGCCCTGGCTGGGACGCCCAGCAGTTTGCGGCCAAGAATAACAGGAGGATCAGAGAAGGGGAAGGGGGGAGAAGGGGAGGGCAGGGGGTCTGACCAGCTCATATGACCCTCCGTTAGAGACTTATAAAAAGGGCTGGTACGAGCTCATTTTTCATGAGTTTTAATCCCTCCTGCTTATGATGCTGAGCCAAGGGTTTTTCTGGAGAATCTGAGTCACAAGGCTTGTAGCTAGAAAGAGAGGATTGATAGCGGCGGCTCAGCAGGCACAACCGCGTCTGAAGAGCTGGGAGGGGAGCAGCAAAGCCACCGGTTTTCAGCAACAACACAGTTGTCTTTGAAGGAACGGGAGAAGAGTGGGAGGAACACACCAAAAATATTAGAAAGGGGAAGGCGGTGGTTGTCCTTATGTCACTGTTTCTGCTGCTGCTTGCAGGAGCTCCTGGAGTAGAGGATTTTTGTAAACAGGGTTGTGCATGTATGCGTGCATGTAGGGGAAGTCCGCTTTGTGATATCATGGTAGGCTTAGCTGGAGGCGTGTTTGGGAGCAAGGAGATCTCTTATGAAGTTTGGTGTCCCAGCTTGTGTTTGCCTGTCTTTGGTTTTATTTGGAAACTGAGGGAAATAAGAAGCCTTTTTTTTAAAAAAAAACATGTGTTTTCCCCCTCATTCCCTTAAAAAAAAAAAAGTATTTATGGAGAGTGGAGTAAAGAAAGAGATTTGGAGGAGAAGAGGACTTGCCAACCACTGAGGCAGACGAGCTTCTCGCCACCACTCCAGACCATTTTATAGAGAGAGGGTTTTTTGCTGGAGCTTGACTGGAATCCTGTCCCTTGTGCTGCCAAGTCTGATATCTGAGCAGGAGAAGGGAGGAGCAGGAGGGATGCTTTTGCTCTGGCTCAGCCTCAGTGCATTCCCTCACGGTATGGGCTGGGCTTCCTTTAGGCAGGAGAGCATTAAAGCTGTTCGGTATAAAACACAAGGCTCCGTCCCAATTCCAGTTGGGTTTTCGTGTCTGTCAGTCAGTACTTCATTAGCATGTTTTGTAGCAGATGCTGGTGAGGGACAAGAGGTGCCTGTGTCCCGTTACATCCCTCTGCCTGCTCTTTCTGTCCGACAGTCCAGAGCCTTATTTTCTGTTATCCTCTTCCCAGGATAGGTGGCAAGCAAAGGCTATTGGCATATTTAAATCTTGTTAACTCTAACAGCAGTAGCCTGCATGTCTTCACTATGTGAATGGGAAGAACATCTCCTCGAGTGTTAATCAGAACATGTCTCTCCTCAGTCCTCACTGCAGACTGATGTGTACAACTGGTTCCTTTCTAATCCATTTTTAATTAAGGGATCTGATTAGGGTTATCTCATGCTGTGCTGGGAAAGGGCAGTTACACACCAGCACAGACCTTTCTAGAGCCCTCTCTCCAGTGAGCATTGCTTACAGTAAATGAGTCCCTGACAGGTACAGCACTTGGCTTCCCTGGTCATGGTTGCACTACTGTCACCAGAGCAGAGGAATACACCCAGTTTAGACAGAAACAGGAACGCACTGGCTGCAGCTCTCTTTGGACGTTTTCTGGTTGCTTCATTCTTTCCTGCTACTTGAAGGAATTTGAATTCATACGGCGGAAGGATTTCAATTGTCTATGCCATAGTAGCTGGTTCAACAAGGTAAACCCCAGGCTGCAGCCTGCCTTCGTTTCAGGGCAGGACCTGGGAACATCTGTCAGTGCTTCTTGCACCCTGCTATCCAGGCAAAGGATGCCTGGGCCGGGAGGGTGCTGCCACCTCCTCCGGCAGGTCCAGGCTATCTGGACACCTGAAGGACCACGACTGCAAAACAGCAAGCGTCTGAGCTGCAGTGTAGACACAGTCATAACGGCTGGACTACGCAGGACAGTCTCTTGGCTCTTCCTATGGGCCTGGCTCCTGCCCCTCAGCTCCTTGCCATCCCACGCCAGCACAGCTGACCTCCCTGAAGTACCCTCAGTCCTGCAATTCAGCCGTGGTGCTGTTCTTAATCCTAGATCTTCCTCCCCATCCGTACCTCACTGTATCACCTCTGAGCTTCCCCTGTAGCACTCCCAGCTCTGCCCTGTAGCCTACCTGTCCCCCCTCTCCTGGGCTTTGCATGCTCTCCTCTCTCCTTCCTACTGTTTTTCCCAGCCATCCCAGTCCCGGGCACTTCACACAGGTTGGTCCATATCCCCAGGCTGAGACCTGTGCTGCTCTCCTTCCCACACTCTCCCGTTCCCAACCCCCCCCCAGAGCTCCATGTGACCCTGCAGCCCTCTTGCACTCCCCGTTTTGAGCCCCCCCCCCCCCCCCCCCCCCGCCAGCCCCCCTCAGCCCTCACCTGCATGACATCTCCCTTGCTGTTGCCATGGGGGCTGCCCCCATGACTTGTTCAGCACAATTCATGTCCTGTCTGCTGTTCCTGCCTCTTGGTTAGGTTGACACAGGGACACTATAGTTTGCCTCCCTGGCAGAGTTTCGTGGGGTAAGGAACCAGGTAGTGTTCAGATGAAGAGTGTTTTCCCAGGAGCGGAATAGCCGATGTGCTCCAGCTAGAGCTGCTGGAGCTGTTACTTGGGCTTTCCCACTCTTTGCTTGACCTGTAGTTCCCAGTGCTAGGACGGATAAAGTAGTATTTTTGCCAGTCTTGGAGCTTTTAAAAGATTCAGTTGTATCTCACTCACAATCTTGAACCAGCAGCCTGGTTCCTTTGCTCCTGGTTCCTCCTGAACCAGGAGCAAAGGCAGCTGTGGCTGTGGAGCTTATTGATGGATGTTTTGGACTAACTGTCCCAAATATCAAGTCTCAAGAGCTCAAGCAGAGCTTTTACTCCTAGTTGCATCCTTGCATAACTAAATCCCTTTAAAATGTGGACCCAAATAACTTCTGAAAGTAGGACACAGGCACCTAAATCACTGAGAGATTATTTGGAAATGTTTACTTGTGGTCTTTGTTAGGAGTCTGTGGCTAAATGAATCTGTCCTAAGATATGCAGACCTGATTCTCCTCTCAAGTCTGTTTTGCAAGTCAGGGGGGAAAGTGACCTGAAGGCAATGGACTGATACTGGTGTAAAGCTGAGGTAAAATGGAGTGAATATCCAAGCCTGCATCAATTTGCTTTAAGAGCCTGGCTTTGCATTAAAAAGCATAACAAGCAGAAATATAGTGGAGAAAAGAAATGCAGATTCTTAAACTCTGAAGAAGCTAAAGGCAATATGGGGGGAAAAAAACCCAAACAGTATTATCTGAATATCCTAAAAATATATTAAAATTGAAGCCACGGTCACCAAGTAGTTTGGTGGTGTGCATGTGAATTTGTATATTCATCTGCAAATACCCCTATCTTCCAACGCTGAGTGTGGAATGATGGTGCTGCATCAAGGCTGGACTGTCGTGATACTCCAACCACTTTATTGGCAGACCATCCTGAAAGGCCTGACTTTGAACTCTTAATTTTACCCCAGTGTCTTATGAATTTCAGTGGAACCAATCATGTGCTTATAAATTAACCACAAATATATGTAAGTATTGGCAAGCTTGGAGCCTAGTCATTTACCATAAGGAATGAAATTGGTCAAGGGAATCGCATTCAAACCAGAATTAATAACAAGGAACAGCTATTTTACATCTGGTTCATACAAAGGTAGAAGAGTCCTGCAATGCAAAGCTGTGGAGGATCAAGTTGACTTGATTTTCCTGTGTTTCACTAAATCAGACTTCTCGGGTATCGTCAAGAGCTGCGAGGAAATACCGTAAGATCATGTGTCAGGGGATGTCTGGTGCCTCCAGCTGTGTGATACAAGCAGCGATGCGTCGGTAGCTGGGAATCCTACCTTCTGGTATGGCTCTTTCCAGCATTATCTATAGTACCACCTATATGTAGTGCCATCGTCATCTGCAGTTCATACACAGTATAACGGTATGGAAAGCCCCTGTTGCGCGTTTAGGCTCGTGCCTAAATGCACGAGCCATGTTCCTGGCTGCTGGGGAATGTGTGCCAATGGGTGAATGTCATGTCTGGGGTCCCGCGTGCTGAACCTAACCTCATATCCTTCAAATGTAGTAAATACTGATTTATACTGCTGTAAAAGTGTGAAGAATTGGTTCGCTCATCTAAGGGCTGAAAATTTTAAGAAAACATGGTCATTGCAGTCAGCCTGGAAACACCATGATACAAACTTTCCTACAGCATTCTAGCACTTATAAAGCAAGTTTCCACTTTATCAGTGCAAGTGGCTCTAACCTCTCTGGGTTTAAAAACAGCTTCATTTAGCAGAGTTTAGATCGGAGGTCTGCTATTTTACACCAAGTGCTGAGGTAACTGTAAAAGTGGTAACTTTTTTCCAAGCGCCAAATAAATTCAGGTTTGGTCGGAGTCCTGAGTAAAGCTTTGGGTTGATTTGACATAAACCAGGTTAACTGAAATGGTCTAAGCAGCGAGTCTTTCCTGGTCCCTCTCCTTTAGGCTGGAATGCGTTTGGAACTGCTCATGCCGACAGATAATCAGGCAGACCTGGGGGGCTGGCAGCTTTGGCAGGGGGCTGAAGAGCAGCTGTGGACAGGCTGTCGTAATCTCTTTAACAAGCATGGCTGCAGCTACAAGAGAATGTGTGTAGGCAGCCCAAGGGCTGCAGTTACTTAAGTATCCAAATATGTAGATGGCAGCATTGGTATATACATCTAGTCGGCCTCTTCGGATGACTAAATAATGTCAGAAAAGTGGTCTGAAATTACTCCTGACATCCATAGGTAAGGTGCAAGTCATGCTTGTTTCTGCAGACACACAGTTAGACTCCTCGGGAGGTGTTTGTGAGAGGGCAGAAGATGTCAAGTGAGGAGAAACTTCTCCTGTGGTTTGCAACGTGGTAGTTCGTAGCCTTCACCAAGAGGTCATGGGGAAGCAAAAGCTCAGCCAGAGAGTGATGCTACAGCCATGAGCTGCTCTCACCAGGCCGAGGGAGAGTCAAGAGGGAGCCCACTTCTCTCTGGTTTTTGCCTCTTAGTACAGAGGAAATCTCAAAATAATACTTCTTCCTCAAAGCAGCAGCCCACAGCCTCTGTCTCTGCCCAGCCGGCATAGCCTTTCTCTTAAACTTCTGCTGAAACTGTCTGTTAGACAGACGTTAAATCTCAACTCTTTCCTAACTGATTCACGCATGAATTGTTCCGTAGTAGGACTATCCTGATCCTTTTACACTTTCCGGGGGCTGCCCATGCCCTTCCCTTCCTGGCTTCCCCAGGAGCCCTGTCACCACGGGATGGCTCTGTCCTGCTCCCCGCTCCTTGGGGTAAAGGTTAATGAATGTGGCTTCACGCCTCTGTGTGAAGACCTTTGCAGAGCTCGGAGGGGTGCACACATGCTGCTTAGGCTAATGTGAGTCCCAGCTCTGCAGAATCACCAACTCCATGCCACGGGAAAGATATAAAAGTGTCCTGTTACAACACCTTGCACTCCTCCTTCTCCTGTCTTCACTCCCCGCCAGACTGCGCAGCAGTTTGTTGCACAGCTAAAGCGAGCAGATAACGTGAGGTGTGTGACAGCAGCTGCCTCCTGGCATCCGTGAACGCTTGGATGTTAGAAGCCAGCAGCCGCTGTCCGGTGGTGCCATCCTTCTTTACATTTCTCCGCATTGGCCTCAGTTGGATTCTTCTGTTTTGGTCAGTGCTGTGTATTTCCCCACCAGGAGCTCCTGAGGGTCTAACCAGCAGCTGGAAAAGAGATTGAGAGTCTGTTAGCACAGGATGCAAAGCAAAGCATTACACCCTCAACAGTGGTAACAGTGAAGTAAGAAAAAATACTTATTTTAGGCTTCTCATCCTGCAATGGGCTCAAGATTGACCTTGTAAAGAGTATTTCTCTACAAACACTCCTTCTTTTGACAACAGCAAGACACAAGAACTCAAATTCACTTGTCGTCAGCTCTCAGACAAGGTATTTCTTTCTTTCTTTCTATTTCCCCAACTCTGAAAGGAGTGAGCTTGCCGAGAAGATACAGACCCCGCTGCCTGCAGTGGAACAGGGCTGCAACGTAGGTGAGAATGGCCTGAAGCGATCTGCATTACTTCAGCTTGCATTTCTATCCAGCGAGGTGGGGTAAAGTCTCCTTTCATGTTACTGCGATGAGATCAGCGGGTATGCAAGGTGTTCGTTAACAGCCACCTTAGACAATTTTGACATTTTTCCTTTTTAAGGCAACAATATTGAAACCTCCTGGGTCTAATATTTCTCATTACTATGAAAATTAGCTTCAAATGGGCATCTATTTTTTCTCTACTGGCAGGTGGAGTAACAGGTTGAGAGTATAGCTGACAGGATGATGCCTAAATGCCATGCAACCAAATTTTCCTTGGAAGTGAGTTCAGGCTGTTATGCATGAGAGTTTTCAGTACTGTCCTATGGGAAACAGGCTAATGTCATCTCAGGAAGAGTGGGACAGTAAGGTGATGAAAGGATGTCCCCAGCAAAGATGCTAGTGCCCAGGGAAGCTGGGAGTGGGGTGGGGAACCCAGCTTTGGACTAGACCTCAGCCCTCCTCTGTTTGCCTAAAGGAGCTTGGAGGAAGATCTGGCCCTTCCATGTTATGTGTAAATTCAGTAACTGGCAGCTTGTTTGGGAGTTTAAGGGATTTCTTGGTATTGGTGAAGGGAGTGATTACATGGTATTTCATATTTTCAAAACAATTACCCATCCTCTTTGCACTCACAATTTGTAATCTATATTGCATTGTTTACAGCTCGTCCCTCAAAAGAGAGCAAGTCCCTGAGGGATGGAAGTAGAGGGGGAAGGAAAGAGCAGAACAATGTAAATAACGAAGTATCTTCTTATTCCCAGTATCTAGAAGGCTAATCCTGAACTACTTAGGGTAGGGATCCCATGAAGCGAGGGGGAGTTTTGCTTCAGCAAAGAAAACAGAGTTCGGATCTTTGATTTTGTGTAAATAAATATGTGGGGGAACTTCCAGAATCAGCAGCAGTGGGCATTGTGGAGCTGAGCAACTTTCTCTGTTAGGAAGATAATATCTAAATGGTCTAATTATAGCTACAGTTCAGCATACGAGGGAAATCCCCACCATTACTCTTTAGTAGCTGCTGCTGCAAAGTTTCAAGGTCTGAACCATGACCTGCTTGTTAATTTATGTTTACTACGAGCCTGTCAAACTACAAACTTTTCTGTTGGTGAAAAAAATCCTCCCTTGCTGACCCATCCCTTCTCTGTCTCATATTGAGGGAAGTCTGCATTAGGAGCAGACTGAAGCTAGCCATTTCCATGAGCACACCGGTAGCCTCAGGAAGCTAAGGATCACAGGAAATACTGATGATTTTGTTCATCCACTTGACATACAGAAAGTCTTGAGAGCTTCCTGAGGCACACAGACCTCTAGGCCATGTGTATGGCAACCCATTCAATCCCTTCATTGAGGTTTTCTTGCCTTCCTCAACTCCTCTTCCATGGGTGAGTCACTTTAGTGGTAATGCCTGAGAGTTTCCAAAGTGGGGTGAGCCACCTTACAAAGACGCCCAACTGTATCTTTCCTTCTCATACGAAAGAGCGAGTAGAGCTGGGACATGGGGCATGAGGGCAGCCTGTGTTAACCCCAGGAGAGTCTGTGGCTCCGTCTGGATTCATAACTCTGCCGAAACCGTGACCCAGGAGATGCAGCCCAGCATGGCTTCCCCATCTCCCGCATCTGGCCTGCACGGGGTCTTTCTGCTGCTCTTCAGGATCTGCCACATACTGCCTTCGGCACCTGTGCTGGAGGTGGCTGACTCGCTGTTAAAAAAGAGCCTTAGTTTCAGATAGTTTGCAAATAGAGCCTCTTCAGCTGACTTCAGTGAGGTGCTGCTCGTGTCTGGAAGGTTAATTCTCTTCTTTCTGTTGCTGCTCCTGTTTGATGCGTACTGCAATGCTGGAGTTAGAGCACCATAGGACCGGGATGTGGCCTTCACATGCAATATGTGTTTATGGAGCATGGTACATACAGCAAATAATCAAAACCGATTCTGTTGCTGTCCTGTAATCACATGGGATGGGTTCCTAGTTAACCAGGTCCTTAGCAATAAGTCTGATGCAACCTAGGACATCCATTTAAAAAGCCATGTTAATCTTGTAAAAAAGTCTTGTTACAAAAGAATTAACCATTTGGCTGGTCTAGCTAAGAAAAAAATTTATTTTTTTGTCGCACATATAAACCCTTACCGAGGGCTTGAAATGAAGTGAATTGATTCCTCCCCCCAGCTGAAAAGTTTGCATCTAGAGGATTAGAAAACTGGGAAAGGAAGCATGTGCCAGAGCCCCAAATGGTTTAGGAGATTGTTCATGAATACAACTCAGTTTCTTAAATCTTAGATTTTGATCTAAACTCCTCCAGCCTGCAGCCATCTTGTCCTGAATGCAAGAATCTTTATTTGCCCTGCAAATACAACTATTGCCTGCCCAGTTTTCCCCAGAAATGCTCTCTCTTCCAGCTGAAACACTTACTCAGGTGAAATCTAAGGACTTTGGACTAAGATCTCCAGACGTCTCTGAGCTTGGTTGGAGCAGTTGTTTGCTGCACATATGCTTGTCATTTGTACGGTGCATATTCAGTAAGTTCAGTGTGTCAGAGATCTACTGGGTGTGCTGCTCACAGTACGTGCACACATATCTCTCGGCACAAATGTCCAAAATCTCCCTAAGCACTTGCCTTAATCTGAGCTGCTTAATGGCTAACTCCTGCCTGAAGTCCAGCAGATCCAAAAATGAAGCAGTGGCATGGATATCTCACAAAATACAGTATATCTTGTTTTCAAACCCATCACCAATGGGAGCCTCCTCTGATAGTTCATTGATTAGCACACTGGACACCAAACTGGTTCAGATTTGTCTTAAATCTGGAGAAACGTTAAGTTTCAGGAGGAAATCTCTTGTTAGAGCTATGCTACTGTGCACCCGAGTATGCCAGATTCCTGCAGACAGAAAAAGAGCAGGTAAAGCTTGTTTCTGTAGCCTAATCCTTAGGGTAGTTGCTGGGGAGGGAAAGCGCTTGATCTGGTCTCTGCTCCTGTGTATTACTTCTACTCTACCCCTTATGTACTTTCCAACACATTTTCGGTGGATAAAAGTCAGCGATAATCTTGGGGCTGGGACAAAGAGCATAGGATTCACCAGTCACTACCCCAGAGCACTATTTCAGTTCTCAGCTCTTTGATGGTTAAATGAATGTTTTGTGTTGACACAGGTGTTTCAGAGAGGAGAAGTTGCATGTCCAGAAAAGCCTAGGGAGGCTGGTGATTAGAGCATTTCTGAAGGTGCGATAGTTTTAACCCTGCCGTGAAGACAACCTAGGCATCTTATCCGGGAGGTGCCCCTACACTACTGTCCTCCTCGTTAGAAAAGGCAGTGGTGGCAGATGCCGCACTGCGTGGAGATCCCGAGCTGGTGTGCGGGCGTCACGTCCCCGCTGAGCAGATGCAACAGATCGGCCTCCCAGACCAGGCTCTGGAGCTTGGCTGGGCTTCAGGCAGGCGCCTGGGCTTCAGGCAGGCGCTCAGACACCTGTCAGGGGCTGGGATCTCTGCGTCCTGGCCAGAGCCAGAAATGTAGATCACTGGGGAGCTCGGCTGGTAGATAGCGGGGTAGGGGAAAGGGGGGATTCAGTGATTTAAGATCCCAGTGCCTAAATTCTGTAAGCATTTTGGCCTACCCTGTCTTTTCTGGTATAAAGATTATACCATAGCTTTCATCTATAGCATAGGCTATATAGAGTATTTCCTGTACGAATTATTGTATGTCTTTTCAAAGTATTTGTCCTTCTAATTATTGGTTCTAGGTGATCATGCTATTTATATTTATCAAATGTGTTGTCTAAGCATATATATACATATGCATGTACAAGGATGCACTACACCTATGCATATATGTATCTCTGCATGTACATTAGTGCAAACACACATGTATACATATATGTGCACGTATACATATACAGGAATAACTGGGAGTTACTGATTCAGATTGAATCTTTTACTACTCATCAGTGGCTGATCAGCACAGACTGAACGCTGGGGATCTCCTCAGCTGGAGACGCAGCTTACTGACAACAGAAATTCCCTGCACGCTGCCAAACACAATTTCCCTGGAAAGTGTCCTGCATTTTTCACCCCAGCAATCAATAACCTGTAGCCTGCTCCCATGGAGCACGTAACCATATTAGGGTTTTGTACTTCAGTTGCATTTGTATCTCCATTGGATTTAAAGTTTGCATGACCATGTGTAATATCCAAGCAAACACAAAAGCTAATGGTATAAGCCCCACCTGGCCAGACTCAATATTCAATGCCTGTGTGAATAATGGCATTACTGTCAGGCAGAGTTTACAATGGAAATTCAGAGCAGCTACAGGTGGTTTGAAATCAAACAAAGAAAAGTCCGTTTACGCAGCGAGCTTACTAAAACATGGTTGCAATTCAGTATCAGCTGATGATCAGTTCTTTTAGATAAGCAGCCATCTGTCACCCACCATGTGCTTTCAGTAAATAAGAGTCCTCTGCGGGCAGCCCATGTGCCTTGGGATTCTCCCTGGATATCTGCTCTGCTCTTCTCTTGAGGTACGGCTGGTACGTAGGCTGCAGCCTTGCCCCTGCTTTCCAGCTTCCCAGACAAGACCCCACGACACGTGCTGTGTGAGGAGTCAGGATGGGGACGCCCTGACTGAGTTGCATTGGTAGTGGAAAAGAAATTATTTGACTTGGTTGATGCAGGACTCCCTGCCCTTGTTTCATTGGTATATGAGTACACACACTCCTGCACAGCAAAAGCAAAGCGTGGTTTATCAGGCGTGTACACAATAGACCTAAATATCAGAACTAGAGCTCCCTCTTCAAACCATGACCTGGTCGTGACGCGCTGTTGCGACATCACACGGGCACGATGGCTCAGGAGCTTCAACCAAGTCTGCGCTGCTGTGCCGCTGCTGTGCCACTGCTGAGCCCTGCCAACCACGCCGGGCACAGTGGTGGAGGACCTTTAGCTAGAGGTAGCAGCGCGCGTGGGAGTACCTTGACTTGAAGCGAAAGTGATAGCAATTATCTGCTGATAGGGCTGCAGTATCCCTGATAAGGAACAGGGCTGTGCTCTGCAAGGCGCACGTCGGGGCAGCGTGCTGCCCAGCTCTTCCGCGCCTTTTCCTCCAGCCCTGCCCCTTCTCTGCAGGTCCCAGCTCTCTACGGGTCTTCTCTGTGTCAGTGCCGGGGGGCTAAGCCCGGCGGCAGGCCACGCTCCCCTTGCTATCCCCCTGCCTGGCAGTATTCTTCTCTCCCTCTCTCCCCCTAACGAGGTACCAAAGCGGGGCAGAGCTGTGGGGCCAAAGTGCTGGGGGCTGGGGGCTGCTGTAGGGGATGTTGCGGGGCTGGCAAAGTACCAGTTTGTCCGAGGGATGATTTAAGAGTCCCACTCATGCATCAAGGTGCAGCTTCCACCGTAAAATGAAGTCTCCCAGGGACAGATCCTGGCCTCACAGAGAGCAGACTAAGTGGGGAGCAGAGGCTTAACTGAGGGAGGGGGAAAGACTGACCACCCCTTTTGGAGCCCCCCCAGATCCCATTGACGCTTTCTCCAGAAATGCTAACAGTGTTCCTGTCCTTGGGGGTCACAGTGCTTTCCAAGTCTTCCTGTCCTGAAGAAGTTAAACGCTACGGGCCACTTTCCACTGCTCAGCTTTACCAGGTAATGCGATATTCGTTCCGTGTTGAAAGCTGCGTTACAGATTTCACTGGTTAAATAATTCAGGATTGAGCAGAATGCCTCTGCGGTAGCTGATAATATACTCAGGATTGCTTAACTATATCTCGTTTTCAGCTGACAGATTACAGCCGACCTTTTTACAGGCTTGTTATGGGATGTTTTAGGAACACAAGAGGAAGGTGCGGCCCAACCTCTGAGCTGTTTGCAGGTCACCCCAGCACCTGCAGCCCCCGCGACTTGCCTGCGATGAGCTGCTCTTGGATGGCCAGCACGGAGCTGTGCACAGCTGTGCTGCCGACGTGCGGCAGTGTGGCTTAGGGGGTCACGAGCAAAGGGTCTTAAGGCAGCCAGTGTGTTGGACCTGCTTCGCACTGTTGGATTAGGAAATAATGGTTGATTTTCTGGTGTGACATCACAGCTCTAGCAAAACGTCTTCCCCCTGGGCTGCCTGTGGCAGAAACAAGATCTCTCCTGTTGCCAAAGACCTTTGCTGTGTCACTTGCCTTATACCTCCTATTTTGTGGTCCTGTCAGTCCACTGGGCATCCTTTAAGAGTAGCAAATAATAAATGCAAATCCAGAAGAACGTTTCGGCAAGGCACAAGTTCTCAGACAAGGCGTCTCTGTTCAGGAAGATTGGCTTTACGCTGGTGAGTGCCTCAGCCTGCAGACAGCACTGTACTTTGCCCCTGTTACCACCTACTTGGTGTAGAACAGAAGCCTAAAACCTGAATGAGATGCAGGGAGATAACAGAGGCAGCATACAGTCCTGCACGAACTGGTTGGTATAAAGAGTCAGTATCTATGCTGGGAATTTCCACTAGTACAGTCACTGAGGTCCTATTGCTTGTATAGTTATACGAGAGAAGCCTCTCTGCTTGTCTGCATTTGAAACTTGCCCTAATGCAGCTGCAGTGGACAGGGGGGAGACAAATCTCTTGTGTGGGCAAGGGGAAGGAAGGCTTAGTTGCAAGAGCATTCGATCTGGAGAGTCACTGAGTGACCTTGGACAAGTCACTTAGACATCTGAGTTTCTGTTCCCCACGAGTTAATGGGTAAACAGGACTGCCCTGGCTCACAGGAGTGTTGTCAGGATAAATATGGCAGAGATGTGGGGGTGGCACAGCATGCCGTAGAAAGGCCTAAAATCCAGTCGCCACACAACCCCGGAGTGCATCACAGTGCTTAGCTCTCCTACAGCATCTTTCTTGTGTGAATTCCAAATGACCTACCAGACATCACTTACTTTAACCTTCAAAATATTCCTGTTAGTTATTAGGCCCCTTGTGTAGTGAAGGTAATAGCGGGGCAGTGATTTCCCAAAGAAAGCAGGAATGGATTCAGTTTTCTGACTCTCGGTGCTGTCCCTTAAACACAGGAATTGCCTTTCTTAAGCTTCAAACTCTTTGGTGTTTTGTTTCTTTTTGGTTGATTGGGGTTTTTTTGCTTATACCTTTTGAGGAAAGGGGAAACAGCCTGAGTAGAAGGGTTAGGCTCAAAGGTTTTGTAAAGAATAGTACAGCTTTTCACCTTTGGGACTTTACTGCAGAGCTGTCTCAGGCTCACATCTAGATGTTGTCCCTAACCCCAAGGTTTCCACACCAAGTGTGGCAGTACCTTCAGCTCTGGCTGGCAGGTTCAGAGAGGCTGAGTTGTTACTCTCATTTGCATGTATCCTACGTATATGGAAGATGAAGGCTTAATTACTAAAATCCTTATAGTCCCGCACTGTCTTCCTTCAGTTTTTTGCTGCATGTGCAGAAGAGCAGGCATATTCCCCTCCCAAATGCCTTGTAAAAAATAACAGAACGGCTTAGTGTATTGTAGCATGAAGAACCTTGGGCCAAACCCATAGAATTCTATTGACCCGTACAGGAGAAAGAAAATTTTGGGACCTACAAGTCTTGAAAGGCTGTTAGAGGGAACATGGTCCTGGGAGAGTCCATGCACTGCCACAGAAACACAGAATCTGAGGACTGATGAGGATGGAAGACACCTCTGGAGATCATTCGGTCCAGCTGTCCTGCTCAGAGCAGGGTCAGCTAGAGCAGGTTGTTTAGGGCCACGTCCGGTCAGGTTTTGAATATCTTAAAAGGATAAAGACTTTTGACTTTTTAAAGTTTAAACTTTCATGCTTGAGCAAAATGAAATCAGATTCACTTGAGCTACTTTTGCAGTGAATTCCTATCTTAATTTAAATTCAGCACAGGATGATAGTGGGCAAAATAGTTTTGATAGCTGACAGCTGTTAGGAGACTACCGAGTGAATGTTTGGCTTAACCTGGTCTCCAGTGGATAACTGACTAGGTAGGTTGACAATCCATGGACTGGATATTAGACTGGATTTTAGACTGGATATTAGGAAATTTTTCTTCACCGAGAGGGTTATCAAGCATTGGAACAGGCTGCCCAGGGAAGTGGTGGAGTCACCGTCCCTGGAGGTATTTAAAGGACGTTTGGATGAGGTGCTTAGAGACATGGTGTAGTGGTGGTTTTGGCAGTGTTAGGTTTATGGTTGGACTCGATGATCTTAAAGGTCTTTTCCAACCTATACGATTCTGTGATTCTGTGATTCTGTGGATGGGCAGGGAAAATAAATTATAACTTCATCCTAGGCTCAAGCCCCTCAGAGAGGATGGCAGTGGGATGGCAAGGTGAGCCGCACTGCATTCTCCCTGGGTACCCACCTGAGAAAGGCAGAGCAGACCCTACTGATGCTCCTCACTGGCAGCTCTCTCCAGGGTTGCAGTTACACAACATGTCACAGGGAGAAGAAAAATAAATGCTTTTTATATCTCCTCACCCATCTGCACTTTCTCCTTCTGGACCAGTACTGCAAACAAAATTATCAGAAGCATCATGTTGGCAGTATTTTTAGTAAACAGCAAGAGACTCATGTGAACTTGTTCCTCCTTCTCCTTGTCCTTGCCCCCTATACATAAAACAGATTGGAGAGTTTTCTGAGCAGAACCTTTTGAGGTTCCCCTATTTCTGCCTTCCAGACAAAACAGCTTGACTATAACACTGCAGGCCTAGAGCTGACTGAAGAGACAACTGCTCTTTAGGTCGAGGGAATAATTTCCCCCTTGTGTGCTAAGTGCTTCGCCAGGTTAGGATTCCTGGAGTTCCAGGGATTGCCTTGCTGTTGGGTCATGAATGCCTCAATACACAATAGCTGGCAAAGGAAGATGAGGAAGTTCACAGGGGAATATAGGAAAAAAATAGAAAGTGTGTTTATTAATAAGGAATGTTCTCAAAGGTTTCCAAATTATGCAAAAATAGGTGCACGCATTCCTAAGGACAGTGCAAATGTGGGTGGCAAGATCCTCCCGCTGCTGTCTGGGGACAAATGGCGAGGGAGGTGGAAAATAAATTGGAAAATGTATTTTCATTCAGTCCTCTGGCTTGGCTTAAGCAAGGAAACATCGACTTTTATCCCACACCATCTCAAGAGCATTGCTGCTGACATCTGTGTTCAAAGACTGGTTTGCACTTTGCCATCAGTTGAGGTCTTCCCCTCAGCCCCACTGAAGGGAGAAGCTGGCCAGGCTGGTTCCTGCCTGCTGCTTCAGAAATACAGACTGCGTCGGTCCCCGTAACCTCTCTCTTCTTCTCTGTTTCCTAAAATCACTTTTTTTTCTGGTTTGAGTTGCCACTTAGCATCTCTGGTTTTATAATCACATCTGCACACCCAGACGTAAGGTTCCTGGTGCGGAGGGTCGCTGCTCGCCTCTCTCCACCTTTACGATGGGAAATGTCATCTTCGTGGTCTTCATTTTCCTCCTTACCTTTTCCTTCCCGTTCCCCCACAGTTCAGAGTGACACCTAGTGCCTGGGACAACTCCTGCAGGGCTTTGCTCTTTTTCTCCTCTCTTATGCCACAGGCACATGCTTTATATAAAGAAGTGCCATGTTTTCACCCAGAAATGTGGTACCTGTGCCCTGTGGTACAGGGCACAGCCTTGGGCTGGAGGAATTTATCAAGAGAGGCTGAAGGAGGACCTTAGCTTGCAGCTCATTCTCATCTACTGTCCTACATCCAGCTGCCTTTGAAGTTGATGGAGAGCCTTCCCTGATTTTAATGTGAGTCAGGCTAATGCTTAAATAAAATATGATTTCCTCTCCCTTTTGGTCATAGTTTTCAAGGTACATCTTCCTGCATTTCACCAGAGAGGTTTTCTGGAGTGAAATCTGTCTGTTTTATTTTGCGGAGGTGGTAGGGGTTCATAAATAATGAACTTAGTCCGGGCTAAGTTCATTATTGCTGTTTGCTGTATTTTTCATGTTCCCATGTTTAATTGTTTTGAATAAAGCAAAACAAAACAAAAAGTAATTACTGAGTATTTCCCCACATTTCACAAACTTCCTTTTTGAGTCATTGTTTGTGTGCCCTCCCTGAGAACTTGGTTCTGATCTCTTCTGCTTTCTTGCTGACATGGTCTGAAATATTTTGAAATCTGCAGGATAATTTAACTGAGGTATGTTCTAGCCTTGCATTTGGTATCATAATAACTTTCAAAACATGCTATCACTGAATCTCTTGGGTGAATTCTGAAATTAATGTTCAATTACCTTTATCTGTGAATTCCAGAAATTAGCATGGATTTTTCACAAAGGGACTATTTTGCATTCTTTTGAGATATTCTTCATGTACGCTAATGAATTTTAAAAGAAATAAAGAAAAAGGCCCTTTTCGTATGGGCAGAGGGGGCAGGGAGAGTTGTTTAGAGACCGCTGCTCTTTATGACTTTAATCTCCAAACTTCTTGAAAGTGCTGTGCGCTATGGCCCTATGCCTCATTTGTTCTTCTAATGGCTATCCTCATATCAAGGGGTCTTGCAAAGGGGTCTTCAAAGAACAGTTATGAGTTTATAGAATCACAGAATCATTTAGGTTGGAAAAGACCCTTAAGATCATCGAGTCCAAACATAAACCTAACACTGCCAAGTCCACCACTAAACCATGTCCCTAAGCACCACATCTACATGCCTTTTAAATACCTCCAGGGATGGCGACTCAACCACTTCCCTGGGCAGCCTGTTCCAATGCTTGACAACCATTTTGGTGAAGAAATTTTTCCTGATATCCAACTTAAACCTCCCCTGGCGCAACTTGAGGCCATTTCCTCTCGTCCTATCACTTGTTACTTGGGAGAAGAGACCGACCCCCATCTCTCTACAGCCTCCTTTCAGGTAGTTGTAGAGAGCGATAAGGTCTCCCCTCAACCGCCTTTTCTCCAGGCTAAACAACCCCAGTTCCCTCAGCCGCTCCTCACAGGACTTGTTCATGTTAGGAGGCTGTCTCTTTTCATGCCACAAGTACTCCCCCTTTGCCCAAGAAAGAATTAAAGACAGTGCAAAGATCTCCGTCGTCCTTCCCATTCAGGGGCTCTACAGGTTTCTTGTGAGCAGGGTGAATAGTAATAAACACAGGTATACTTGAAAATTATTGATCAAACCTTGCTGAGTGAGATAGATGCAATGCTGGGAAGGTGATGGGAAGATGCAACTGTCTTCCACCGTTGGAAGGCAGGAGGTATCCCTTTGGAATGATGTCCCTGTGGAAAGCTGGTAAGGACAGCAACCACCAGTTCCTGTCTGCAATGGATCCTGTGACCTGATCAGCCCCGCTGGCACAGTGCTGTAGGAGGACAGATATACCGGAGGCGTCTTTTTTTCTGACAGGGTTGGGCCATTTGTTCTCCTCACTGCACACTCCTCCCAGTGCCTCATTTCTTTCTGTTTCTTTCCTGAGTGTGTTTCTATCATTGCAGCAGCAATTATCTTCCATGTTTTCCTCGCTTGCAGTATGTGCCATGTGTTGGACACCGCTCTGCTTCATGCTGTCCTCTGGGCAGGGTCTTCAGTGGCCACCCTGAGCACCAGTGAGCCTCTGGAGGGCTTCACCTCTTCCTAAGGGCTTCTGACCCAACAGTTCACAGTCACTTACTGATGTGTGTGGTTACATTTCTGGGCCACGGAGTGTTTCTTGGTTTCTTAGATTAGTTTTCTGTCATTCGAACACATTTAGCACTCTGTTACATGAGTGCCTTCAAGGGATACTGTCAGCATCGGGCTAGCAATCAACCACAAGACCTCTGCTCATGACTTCTGGCTCTTCACAAAACTTGACGAGCCTAAATTATTGCAAGTCACATTCTGCTACCTATTTTCTTACTGATTTCTCATCCCATATGAAATTTCTCATAGTAAAGCACATCTGAACTTGTATAAGGAAGGCAATCTAAGAATCTTTATGAACAGCCAGATTTTATCATCTTACTGTTAATCCCCCTCCTTCAGACTGACAATAAATGCATGGTGAAGTATAGATTCTAGTAATACAAATAGACAAAAGTTAGGTTAGCTTATTTTGCTCCTAATTTTTTTGTATGTATTATAGATTGGTAGAGAGAGGGCTTTACATGACACAGCCTATGACATGCAGGCATAAAGTGATTTATATTCCTGTCCTAAATTCCTTGGCATTAACCTACGAGGCTTTAAGAAACAAGAGTGATACTTGGTCCCAATGAAGTAAATGAGAGTTCGCTCTTTGCAACTGCATTTTTTTTATCCTGCAGTTTAGCAATAAACTGATTTTCCAAGCTTACATTTTTTCCCCAAAATCACTTTAACGACTTCATGAGTAGCGGTGGAGGGAGTAGTGGGGGTGCTTTAATTGAATACAGATTTGTATTCTGTTTGGCTTTTATCAGATTCACTTTGAAATGGTACAGATGAAATATCTTACAATATCTGGGTTTTCTTTCATTAATCATGTTTTACATTCACATAAAAGTGGATCTTGTACCAAGTAGTTCATGTGCACTGTAAAATTAACTGAGTAGTCACTCTACACATAAATAAAGCGTGTGCCTATGACACAAATTAAAAACAAATCCCAAATACTTCAGGTCCTATCTTAGTATCTTCTTTTGGCATGCCTAAACGTGCAAGTCTTTTAAAACATGTTAGATTTGCCATATGTCTGGTTATAGTTCTGGTTTCTCTATAGCAGCCTTGCTATCTAAATGGGTTGGCGGAGGGGAAATTATGCTTCAGAATTAGCACAAGACCTGTAAATGCAAAATATTAAAATGAACGTAAGGTATACTGCAGTCTGAGTACAAAGCAGTCAGGAAAGATACTCAAGGTGGCTGTATCTTGCCTTGCTCTGTTGTGAAGGGAGGCAGGTGCAGATTCAAGAGGAAGGGCAAGAGGCACAGCCACAGGGGGTTCACGATCTCCTTCCTCATCTGCCCGTCCCCGTGACAGGAGGAATTCACGTGCTCCCAGCAAGGCACTGCAAGGTCTCTTTGGCTCCTCAGCCCCTCTGGGCCAGATTTGGAGAGGTAAAGGCTAGACAGTGCCGTGCCGTGCCGTGCTGTGCCGTGCCGTGCCGTGCCCTTCCTGGGTCTTCCCCTCCATCCTTGGAGCTGCGCTGTGCACCTGCCCTCTTCACAGGTGACCAGAGGTATCCCCCAGCCCTAACGCTCAGGAGCAGGGAATGGAAAAACGATTCCATCTTTCAACTGGAGTTACTGGTGCTGGGGCTGTCTGTGTGCTTAAAAAGTGTAGCAGTAGCTGAGCGGTGCTGAGCAGGGGTTATAGGAGCCCAGCCGGGAGCTGGGTGGTCTCTTGTGCTGTCAGTCTGATTTTGATGGATCTGCCATTTGACCAAAGGACACAAGAAGGAATGCAAATGGCAAGAAAAATTATTAGTGTGTAATAAGAGTCATTTAAGTAAATTGGTGACCCAAATGGGCAGAGGAGTGGGACAAAGGTTGCAATGTTAGGTTTCTAACCACCGCCGTTTGTTTCTAACAGCATGTGTCAGAGAGGAGGGAAGAGTCCATGAGCTGTCAGTTGCTTTTACAATTAAGAGTACAGGCTGTGGTCCGAAGTGGTTCATTTTGGCTTGGCTGTGGGGAGCAGGGATATGTGTAACGGGTCAGGTAAGCGGGTGTCTGTCTGTACTTGCTGGTTGTCGCCGCTGTTACCCCCCCAGGACTGGGCATATTGCCTTCTTGCCTCTGGCTCGATACCTAGGTGAAATCCAGCCCTTCGAGTTGCAACTCTATCGCACGCTCTGTGGCCAAAGTAAGGGCGAGTTGCGCAGGAGTGCCGGGCTGAGAAGAGGGTACGGGACAGCTGAATGGTGGCAAGCAGCAGCTTAGGCTGAACGTGCAGCGTGGACACGTTATTAGTGTCACTGTGGATAAACACAGAGTGATACATATGGGAAAAAGCGGTCTTGCCTCACACAGAAAACAACGGGCTAAGCGCTCACCGCTATCACGGAGGAGCAGAGCCCTGGGCTGTAATACAGGAAACCACCTCGGGGATCAGCAGAGGTCAAAGACCTCATCTCATTTTAGGGAGCAAGTCAGAAATCTTCACGCTGCCCCTGTACAAATCTGTGGTGTGACCATGTCCATGAGCCATTCTGCTCTTCCCACCTTGGAAAAGACATGCAGAGCTGGAAGATGTTCAGAAAAGGATAACAAAGGTGATCCAAGACATGGGACAACTTACTTATAAGCCACAGTTAATTAAGCCAGCTCTTTTAAGCTTCCCTAATTCTTCAGCCTGGGAGATGACTGATTGAGGACATCTATGACAGAAGCCTATAAACTCAAGTATGTCTTGGAGGGGATGATTGTTCATTGTCTCTTCCAGTACAAAGCAAAGAAGTTGTCAAGGGGAAGGTTCAGAATAACCAAGGGTCAGCAGTTCTTCCCATCAGGCATAACGAAGCCCTGGGACTCCTTGCCAGCAGATGTGGGTGTTAAGAGTTTACACAGGCTCAAGTGGTGATTGAACAAGTTTGCAGAAGGGAAATCCATCCTGGGTTATTAAACACAAAACCATCAGGAAATTCATGAGTCTCAAACCATTATTTGGGAGAATACTCTTGGGAAATACCGTTATACGCTTGCTCTTTTCATACATTCTTCGCTAGGCATTTGCTTTTAGCCAGTGTCAGAGACAGAAATTGGGCTTTATGGACCTTTCCACTGACTGGTACACTCTTAGCCTCCCTACAGGCATCATCAGCATGCAAGAGTATAAATGTTTGCTAGGAATAGAAACATTCATCATAGAAAACTCCACCAGCCTTTTAAAACCATAGTGCCCTGTGAAATTGGTGTAGAAGGCCTTTGCAGTCTTCACCACCCCGCGTCAGGAGGATAGAGTGCGTGCAAGTGGTTAACCTAGATGGAATTACAGCAGAAGGTGAACGGCAGAGTTGGCAGTTGGGTATTGAAACAAATGGACAATTATTCTTTTGGACATTTAGGTGTTTGTTTAACTGGTTACTTCTAGCATACAACGGGGGTTGGTGGTATGTTCTCAGTACCCAAACTTACATGTTCGCAGTGGAATTCCCTCTGATAAACACCCTGATTTATCTGAGGTACTGTATTAAAAAATAATAATAATAAAGAGAGTAAAATGTGGCGTGGAAGGTGATCTGTCAGGTCCAAGTGGATCATCTTCCCTTAGAAAAGTTTTCTGCTATTAGACTTATAGTCAAGACATTTGGTCAAGTTGAATGAGTTCAGACCCAAATGAATTCAGACTCATCCTTTCCAAGTGAGGGCTTTTCATCTGCCCTGGCAAACCTATTGGAAAGCAGGGGAATCTAGTGGCCTTGTAGCAACAGCCTTGTTCCCTCAGTGAATCTTTCTGACCACTCCTTAGCTAGGTACCCCTAGCTCCTAAAAGTGGAGATGGAAAAGATCTAATAGGCAAGTTAAGTCTTCCTGATGTGGGATGTCCAAGAAGATGACTGCATCAGTTCCACACTGACACCAACGATGGTCCCAATTTCTGCCCATTGCCACCCTTTCTCTTTTACTCTTTTAAGCTTTCCGAAGGCAGTGTTAAAGCACATGCATCCTTCAAACATAATATTATAAGTCTACTTGCTGTCAGTGGAAAGTTGAGCATATGCATGTATGGATCATAGCCCATTATACAGCCTCGTCACAAATCAGGAGCAGAAATTTACTTTCCTTCCTTTACAGGAAATCTAACCTATGTGAAAGTGCTGAACACTTATAAATGGAGAAAGCCTGTGAGCTTGGTCCAAAACCCTTAACCCCTGGCAAAACTTTTATTTTGTAATGGGACTCGGAGGAGAAATTACTCTAATAGGTGGTACGAAGGTAAATTAAAATAGGGATGTTAATTTGGAGTGGGTGTAAATGGGTGTGACTCTTTTGAAATGGGTGAAACTGCCCTCCCTTTCACCAAGTCTGGATTTGCTCCCTTCTCCCTCCCCGCGCCTGTGGAAGAGCAGGTGCCGCACTCAGCTCAGGCTGGGAGCCTGGGTGTGTGTCCTCTGCTGTCAGTCCTGCCCTTACCTTTTCTTTTTACCAAAACAAAAACAAGCCCAGAGGAATTTAAACCTGCTGTTTTTGTTCTGTTAACAAATACTGACTGCAAAGCCGTTTTTCTTGCTCTCTTGATGGAGACGGTAAGACAGTATATGGACAGGGAAGCAAAGATGAGGGGCCACATCAAATTGACGTTTGTGCTTGTGAGGAGGTGCGGAAGGGCGTATGGAAGGGTTAAACAGGGGTTTTTGAAAGCAGTGGAGAAAAGGACCATGACAGCAAAAATATATTAAAAATAAAACCAAAACATAAAAAACTGGCTGCAAAGACGGACTTGGGCAAAAGCATTTCATGTGAAGAGTCATGCACACATATGGGATAAATTACCAAGAAAGGGCATGGAAACAAAACATCTTAAATGTATATTTAAAAGCAAAAGAGCAACGGGAAGAAGAAGAGACATGGGATGTTGCTAAAGAAACATGATGAGAGAGACGGCGTAGGAGCCAGCAGGAAATGGTAGCGAAATAGCTGCCAGAGAAAGGGCCGGTGGGGGCCGACGGCGTTCTGCTCCTCTTGTTTGTTGAAGACCTTTGTAGTACCTTTCCTGCTGGATTTAACATGCATGCACAGTGCGGTGTGCAGGGCGCACGCATCTGAGGACACAGAAAAGGAGAAATGTGGGGGAAATGAGGTTGGGAAAATGGAAAAGAGAAGCAAAACACCCGGTCCCTCGTTCAAGGAATCCCTGTGGACTGCGGGGCAGGAGGAAGAAGTAAGAGGAATGGAGCGAGTACTCTCTGCAAAATATTCCCCTTGGCTGCCACCCAAGAACTCCTCTAGGAACCTAAGGTACTTTTGGCATGTGTGGTGCTAAAACAAACCTTATCTACACCACAAAAATTAGAGCTGCACTGGTTATCTGCACGCATTGACAAGGGTAGCTGTACTCGGGACTGTTCTGGTTCATATCTCTTCTGCTCCCCACGTTCCTCCATGCTTCCAGTGAGGTCTTCATCGTGGCTGCAGAAACAGTGCTGAACTTAGTTTGTCCTTGTCTACACTTGCAGCTAATTCACATTCAGTGCTGGTTCAGCCGCTTCTGTTGCTGACACCTGTTGTCAGCAGTCGGTAATTTCTTTTTTTAGGACAATCCTACATTGCCCTGGAGCTCAGAAAGGGCCTTAAATTAGACTTAATTCTATTCAGATGTAGTTAGCAGTATTTAATTAGCACAGTCCTGAAGCAAAAGTCAGTCTATTCCTTGGATCACTGGAGTGCATTCTGGATACTTTCCATATTGCTGCAGGAGTCTGACCTTTATTTTTTTTATCTTCAGCCCAAGAAATGTGCTGGGGCTTTTCAAGCACTTTCAGTGTAGGGGCCACATCTTAATAGACAGATTCCTTTGCAGATGGCTTCCTGCTCGTTTGCAATTGCAAAACTTCACTGAGGCAATTACCATGATTGCAGACATGGGAATGTGACATTAGGAAAGCATTTAATGTATTCTCAGCATCTGTTACAGCACTGTGGCAAATGGAAACCATGGGGAGATGCCAGCACTATGGGTAGGACTCAACTTGCTTAACTTTGACTGACTAGAAGTTTGCATCCCGTCTGAACGAGACATATAGGTACTCTCTGTAGACAGTGCTAACAGACGCAAGCATATCCAGAGGGTGATTCAGCTATCCTGAGTTGATGTCCAAGGGACCAGGGATGACTTGTCCTCTGATGGTGCTCCGTTTTCTGGGGAAGTGAGTTGTTTAGACTAGCAATCCCATATTAGCAGCTAAAATTAGGTGACTTGAATCCTGTCCTCTGTGGCCGTTGTGATTGTCACAGACCACTGGAAAGTGCCCCAGAAATGATGAGCCAACGCTAATTGCACCTCCATGGACTGTTAGCTGACAAACTATGAGATCTTTTGCTTGCCAGAAGAGTTCCGCTTATTCCCAGAAAGTGATGCAGGAGCTGGCAAGAAGATACTCTACAGGAATAGAAAAGAAGAAAAGGGGGTGTATCAGCAGTAATCGAGACAAACTCCAGCCTTCAGATTAAAAGCCTTAGCTGTGTAAACCAAGTAGAGAAGGATGCTCTAGGAGCTATTAGTTTTAACTTTTCTGCTTTTTCATTCCGTTTCTTGACCATTTTCTCTCTTGTTTCTATGGAGATGCCTACACCACATGGGTAGAACGTCATCCTCCTTGAATCCATTTTTAAATGGAGGTTCAGACAAGACTACTGAACTGCTTATCTTAGAGTCTGTTAGTTCTCCTCTGGTGAAATGTTTTCATTTTGTGTGACATAATTAAATATGGAAACAAAGAAATAGACAGAGAGAATTAATAACATTTATATCCATTTTAAAAGTACCTAAATTTCAGGCCCTGAACATGAAACAACCCCAAAAGACTATGAGGAAGCCCCAGGCTGGGTGACCCAGGAGAGCTTGTTTGGTGGGGCGTGGGTGGGAGCTGAAATGGGGGTGCTGTATGAGCTCCGTGCTCTGGGAGAGGATACAGCTGTGATTTGAAAGAATTAATTCCTCCTTATTTCTGGAAAGGAAGAGTTTGGGCACCTTCATGGCTGTGGGTCTTGAGAGGAAATAAGCATCTATCTCCCCTGCAGCCCAGAGCCGGCTGCCGAAATGGCACAGGCTCACCTGACCGAGCTGGGTACCCCGAACAGGCTGGCTACCGCAATGCAGCGAGGTTTCACCTCCCTCATCTCCTCCTCCAGTGGGTTTTGAGGCTTGCGCAGAGCTTGGTGTTTGTTGCAGTTTCATGCTTTCCAGGAGAGCCTGAAGCAGCCACGGGTGGTGGCTATCGCAGGCCTTGAGAGCGGCGGAGCTTTTCATCTCAACCTTTCCTACTAATTACCTAGTTGGATCCTTGCTCAGAGTGCTGGCTTCAGCAGACCTCCTCCCTACACGTCCACCCACATCGTGGAGGGCAGTGGGATCCAGCAGCCTCGCAGCTAGTGAAAACATCTCATCTGCTTTGGGGTATCTCCCTCTCGTGTTGCATGGAAATACCAGCTTGACCGCTGTCTGGAACGCGGTCTGTGGGGCAGGGACCCATCGAGGCCAGCCGGGGACTGAGAATCCCCTCTGGAGCTGGGCACCTAGGGCCACGCATGGATGCTACAGTGGCCAAAAGAGTCGGTGCCTTCCCCTGCTCTACCATCGATGGGTCCTGCCAACACAGTTGTTGGTGGGGTTGCGCTGTGAACCAGACCTGGGAGCTACACTGGGTATTAAAAAACCCCTCTCTATCCCTCCTTTATTGCTAATTTAAGCTGGGGCACTTCAGTGACCTAGCTCAAACCGCAGCTTGCCCAACAGCAGCATCCACTCCATTGAGGGGGAAGGTGAAATCAGGGTGAAAATGCACAGCTGGAAATGGAGATGGTGGAGAAAATATAACATTGAAGCAGATCCTAAGAGTTTTGGCTTTGTTTTCTTTAATAGCTTAGGCCTGTTGTTTTTTTTGTTGGTTTTTTTAATAGCTTTTAAGAAGTTAGCCTGAAGTTAGGCCTAGCTCTTAAGAAGTTAGCCTGAAGCTTGAACTAATGTGATTTGTTTCAAATCAGCTGTTAGGGGCAAACATCCTGCTTCTTTGGATTTAAAGTATCTTTGAGTACTCTAAGTACTGTAAGTACTTGTGAGCCTTTGAGTACCTCGGTCTGTCCAACAGCGGGAACTGGGCCCCTACAAACACTCTGATGGGGCACTGCCATGGAAATCACCCTGCTTGCCTTCCCTCTTCTCCAAACCCTCATTCCCCTTCGCTATCGCAAGCATTAGCACGGCTGTACACTGAGACAAGTTGGGGAAACAGTCCTGGGGCTGCTCCTGAGTTCAGTATCTTCTTTCCTTCCTTAGGAAAGACCACTTTTTGGCCTCCGTTTCCCTCTTCCTCAGTTGTAAAAGTGCAACTGTTTACAGCAGAGCTGCAAAATCATCTGTATTATTCCTCCCCCACAATCTTTTTTTTTTTCCTTGTCTTACTTCCCAGTTTCATTTTAAAGCCCTGGCTTAAAGTTGAGGTGGGAAGGAGTGGTCAAGGGTGGCAAAGGGCGGAAACCTCTTAAATCGGCTTTGTGACATTGTAGTGAAGTTGTGAAGGGGATCGTGCGGCAAATTGTAATGTTTAACCATGCCCTGCCGGGGCCAGGGCCGGGAGCTCAGCTGTGGGCTGCCAGGCTTTTGGGGCTGGAGACCATCCCTTTGCAGCCCCCCTGAAGCTGAGGAGCAGTGCTTGCCCATCTTCAGACCACACCTTGCCGTCCCCTTCTCCTCCAGGTTTTTGGGGAGCTCTGTCAGGCTGTGGGGCACGCTGGCTTGCGAGAACTCGCTTATGCAATATAGGCTGTATCTGCTTGCTGCTGCCAGGTTGTGGAAATCTGCAAATAATTGCGAAGTCTGCCCGTTTAATTGGATTGTGGTGTATTTGCACAGATGGGTGAAGTCTTCCAGGCCAATATTTTCCAGAGTGACTTAGCAGTCTCTCAGCTTTAAGGTGCCCAATACGAGACACATTAAAAGTGATGGGTTTCTGCAGATTTTTTGAAGAGAAGCACCCCCAAACTGAAGTAATCCCAACCATCAACCACCCAGAAACCCCTTGCCCCAGAGACCTTGAGCTGGAGGGTCTTTCATAGTAGCTTGATGTAAGCCAAACTAAATTCATAAAAATAATACAAGACATCTTAACACATCATTTGTTCAGCAGAAAAATCCAGTGTGAATGTGTATGTGTGCAGGCATTTATACAGAAAGTATAATGAATAAACAAATATTTGTGTGTTAAGGGGAGGAGGAAAAGAAAGACATTTTATTTCATGTGAGAGTCGGCTGTTGTTGTTGTTGGTATTTTTTTTTTAATAAGGTACAAAATGTTACTGTGGAACAGTGTCCCTGTGTGCTCTGGCCCTTTTCCAAGCCTAGAGCTAAGTACTTACTGGGGAAAAGAAAGCATCGTACTTGACTTTCTGAAGTATAGGCTGTTATCGCTTGTTAGAAGCTGAAAAGGAAAAGAATCAAATTACTTATTAATTAAATACAAACTCTGTAAAATTGTTCAGAAATAACCAGCCCCTGGGGCCCAAGCTACAGATGCCCGATATTTGAATGTACAAAAGAAAAACAATTTATTAGCATTATCATCAGCTTTTTCTACCAATAATTTGCAGGGAGACCAGAAAGCTGTAGTAGATACTGCTGTTCTCACTGAAAGATTCCACTAAATCACCCTTGCGAAAATAAACAATTTGAAAGAAGAAATAAATGGCTCTTGTAAAATGTTGTTAGGAGCATCCACAGAAGGGGTAGTACCAACCTAAAATCAATTCAATTAAATCAAAACAATTTTCACAGTCAGAAAAATGATGTAGCTACATGATCTTGCTGTAATTATTATTGAGAATGTGACCTTGGAAGTCTGCACGATTGTAATGAAGTTGAGGTGCCCTAGTGCTAAAGTCACTCTCGAAAGTAGGACTCTGGCAGCTTTGAACCAAAGCTAGTTTGGCTTTGTAAAATCTTCCCAAATGCTTCTCCAGTGTGTATGTTCAGGGCTGAAGTCAACCCTTCACTTGTGTAGCCAAAGTGGACCTCGGTTCCCAGTGTGAGCGCTTCTCACTATTTTGCTGTGTCGATTAGTTTTTTGTCTTAAAGCTTGTGGTCCTGAATCCATGCTACTGCTCGGGACTTTTGAATCTTTCCTTTGCAGTAGAAGGAGTTCCCGGTACCTGTGGATAAGGAGGAAGTCTCAAAAAGCAGAAGACATTAAAAAGAACCCCAACACTTATTCTTTTGGAAACCTCAGCATTATTAAAACCCTGAAGCGACCTCGCACCCTCAGAGCCATGTACTCATTAGAGCCCAACCTCCACCTTCCCACCAGGCACCCTGAGAAAGCTTATTGCCAGCCATCTTCTAGAGCATTAGAGACAGGTTTTCAAAGGTATTTAGACACCTGAATGCCTTTGAGGAGTTGGCCCTGAGTTCTCAGCAGGCTTAATTTGGCCTGGTGGGTGGCTGACTAGCCTCTTTTGATTGCTGAGTGCTGAGAGTTGGGGTTTTTGTTTCTAACTCTGAGGCTGAGCAAACCAACCACAGCAAAGTGAGGCAACCCGAAGGAAGGGTCTAGCAAGGTCTAATAGTTTGCTCTGAAGACTTGCAAGGAGCAAGTTAGAAAGGGCTCCCCACTGGCCTGAGAAGCTTTGCCTGCTCTCAGGTTCTTAAGGCTCTCTTGAAATGGTGGGGTGCTGTAGGCTCAAAAAGTGTTCAGGCACCCACAAGGCCGTATGAGGGCTTGGATTAGTTTTTAGTAGTTTTGGTTGTTTTGGAAGGGCAAAGGAGTTCTGAGAAGTTGCACATGGCTTGCAAGTACTGGAGACCACCAGGAACAGAAGAACTTATTTTAGGACCTCGTTATAGAGATCCGAAGAGCAGTTATTGAGTCAGACCGTAGCTTTTGTTGCTTCTGTGATTTCCCACCTGCCTGTTGCAGACTTGAGGTGGGGGGCAATAGCAGAAAAGAATTGCCTGGGCCTCTCATAGTATCAGCTATGTTTTGTCGTTGTCATTCAAGTAAGCTATTAAATATAAACTACAATATTTGCAATGCTAACTTTGTCCTTTGCTAACATTTTGAGTGGAAGTTGTTCTCAAAAAGCCTTTCAAACTAGAGATAACAAGGTGAGAAATCCTTTGAAGTGATGCTTTCGGGTATTTGTCTTTTCATAGATGTCCCAGTTTAGCTGCTGGCAGCCAGAACGAAGGGAGTAACCAGGCAGCTTGTTAGAGTCAAAAAACACGGCAGATTAGGCCTCTGCTCCGAGAAATGTTTAACTCCTTCTAAGGGAAACCCAGAACACATGCTGGTAAATACAAGGGCTCTCTTTTTCCATCTTTCTCATAAGCAACTGAAATCATGGCCTCAGTGCATTTTGCAATAGACTGGCTTCAGTGAAATAATTTTTGCCTTTTGGCTTGCCAGCTTACTCTACTATTTTAGGCATGGCTGATTTAGATCGGCCATGAACGGGGTTAGGAGCACTGATGGCAGCCCGTTGGTAATTAGGCTCAGCAGGCTCTTGCCCTGGCAGGACCACCCCTGGTGGGGATGGATGGTGGTAGAGCACTTCTGGGGAGGAGCAAGGAGTTGTCAGTTTGGCTACTGGCAACTGGCCTGCAAATTCTTAAGGGCTGAGGAAAGGGGTCGATCCTTTTGAACCTGATACGCAGGTTGCTTATGAGAAGATCAACTTAGAGACAGTTCTTGGGTTGTTTTTTTTTTTCCTAAGTGGTATCCCCCAAAAGACTGTGTTTGGTTCCAGTGTGGGGTCACTGGGATGACAGGGTTTCTTTTGTCTTGAAGTGTCTGTCACCTACCTCATAACGATTTTCTTGTTGCCAGATGCTTGCAGAATCCACTTTCAATTTTTCTCTGTAATAACATCACATTACTGTAGGTTAATGCCCTGGCTTTTGCATCCTGGAGCTGTACAATTCCCTTGCTGGGTTGATTAACACGAACAAGATGCGGTAAGCTTGAAATGTAATGGGTACTGTTATATTTGTAATTACCCTGACACCTAGAGACCTTGACTGAGATTGAAGTCCCACTGTAGCCGGTACTGTACAAACAGAGTGTTTCCAACAGCTTAAAGTCTAAACAGATAGGAAAAGCATGAGGGGAGAAATGTAGGTGCCAAGAGTTGCAGCAGTGTGCATAACAAGACCCAGGGAAGCCAGAACCAGAACTTAGATCTCAAGCCCCGATAGCGATCAGTTACTTAATGCCATCATTTTGCTATGTGAGATGGGTCATCTCCCTTAAAGGGTTTAGAAAGTAGCCAGACCAGTTCCTCTGTTTATATAAGGAAGATGTTTGTAGACCTCTTGATCCTAAGGCAATTAATATAGACCATTGGGGGAAAAAAAAAGAAAAAGAAAAAGGAAAAAAAAAAAAAAGGCTGGGCTAGATTCTCATGTAAATGGCACCCAGAATGCCTAAAATTGTTACAGATGCAGATGTTTTTGTGTCGGGTTATTTTTTTGGTGAGCGGCCTCTTTGTGGTCAGTTGTAAGCATCACATTTACATAGTTCAGTATTTCTGAAAAAGCCTATTGCATAAAGTTGGGATCCTACCAAATGAAAACAAAACACAACAGTAACGAAAAATAACAAGCTCTTCCAACAATGTTCAGTAACTGAGTTAGAGGTTAGTGCTGCATTCTGGAAAAAAAAAAAATCCAGGCACCATATGATTTCATGCACTAAAAACTTTAAACATTTCAGAGGAACATAACATATGACATAGGGTGTTTTTATTTAATGAATGGCTTTAAGAAATGGGGCCAGTGTCCCTTCTCACAGATGAACATCTTGTGCCAAGAGCGTTGCTGTACAATGTGTCATCACTTGGGAACCTAAAGAATTGTACTTGAGAAAACATTGCTACAAAAAAATCATCCCCTTCCCAGAAAGGTTCACTTTAGGCTTTGTAGAAAAACAAAAGAACTCATTTCCACTCAATATAATTAATCTGTTGAGAAACTTTCTTAAAGGCATAGGTTGCGGCGCAAGTGGCTGGAAAACTGTTTAATCTCATAGTAACAATAATAGTTCATCATTATTATTACTACTTAGCCCTTGCATCGCACTTGCTGTACTCAGCAGACTTTACAAACACGAAGCAGTTAATCCTCACCATACCCCGGGGAGGGGGTAAAGTGGTGTTGGATGCTTTACGGGGTCTGTGCAGAGGTGCACTCCTGGAGCTGGAGCTCCCTGGGGTATTTCACCTGAGCGGGGCTTGTCTTCCGCCTGAGGTACCGCTGCCACCGAGGCAAGGGCCTTTCCTTTTACCGTGAAGGTCACCCACACAGTGAACTAGAGGGTTTTGTCCAATTTATTTGTACCTGAAAATATTTTATATGGTTTGCATTGTGACGGGGGGAGGGGGAGGAGGGGAAAAAAAGGAGAGGGAGAGGGAGAGGGAGAGGGAGAGGGAGAGGGAGAGGGAGAGGGAGAGGGAGAGGGAGAGGGAGAGGGAGAGGGAGAGGGAGAGGGAGAGGAGAGGGAGAGGGAAGGGAAGGGAAGGGAAGGGAAGGGAAGGGAAGGGAAGGCAAGGGAAGGGAAGGGAAGGGAAGGGAAGGGAAGGGAAGGGAAGGGAAGGGAAGGGAAGGAAGGGAAGGGAAGGGAAGGGAAGGGAAGGGAAGGGAAGGGAAGGGAAGGGAAGGGAAGGGAAGGAAGGAAAGGAAAGGAAAGGAAAGGAAAGGAAAGGAAAGGAAAGGAAAGGAAAGGAAAGGAAAGGAAAGGAAAGGAAAGGAAAGGAAAGGAAAGGAAAGGAAAGGAAAGGAAAGGAAAGGAAAGGAAAGGAAAGGAAAGGAAAGGAAAGGAAAGGAAAGGAAAGGAAAGGAAAGGAAAGGAAAGGAAAGGAAAGGAAAGGAAAGGAAAGGAAAGGAGGCTGTTTAGCTGCCACAAGAAGCCTCTAGTTAAGACCCTCATGTCAAAAATGTGCTATTCTAACAAAGTGGCAAGGGATATGTGATGTATTCAACGGGAAGTCTTACACAGATGGGGTGATACTGGCCTGAAAATGCTCTTGTTCATACGGTGTGTTTTGTTTGGGGAAAATAGGCCAGTTTACAGCAAGTCATGGTTTTACTGGTTTAAGCCCCATCTCCACAATAGTGTTGTTTGCTGGGATAGCTCAACACAAGTATGTGTGTATGCATGTGGGTTTATTTTTTGGGACTGCGTATGAACATCCTCTTCCTTTTCCCCAGCGGGAAAATGGAAGAGTTGATTACCCAGAAGGGTGGATCGCTGCTGGCTGTAGGACACTCCGAGCCTCACCTGCTTCAAGAGCAGTTTAAGCTCTCTCTCATTTTGCACTTCAGACAAAATGAAAAAAAAGTGGTCTGAACTATACCAGGAGATAGTTCTTCCCTGAGATAGTCAGGGTCGTTTAGAAGGACTGCTCCTTTAGCAAGTCAAGGGAAGGGTGGTGACAAGCAGAGAGCTCCAGAGAGAGAAGAATGAGTAACTCTGGGTGCTAATAACTTCACCTGCATCTTCCGTGGACATAACTGATTTCATAACCTGCCCTATGGCATGGTGAGGTGGTCCAACCCCTTGCACTAGTGCAGAGAAGTCAGTTCTGACAGATTACCTGCTTTTTAAAACAAATCCCATTAAGGACACCCCTAAGCTGTACCCCCAGCCAGCACCCTCTCAAGGGCTCAAAATCCCCTGAAAGCGGTCCTCGCACCCTGATCCCATCCAAGGCTTCTGCAGGTGTGTGACGGGGCCCACATGCCCGGGCACAACTGCTCTCCACCTGCAGCAAGGGAAACAGAGAGCAGAGCCCCCCAAAAGTGCAGGGCAGCAGGGCTGAGAGCAGGGACCCTGCCTGGGGGGGCAGCCCGGGGCGGGGGGATGCTGTGGGGAGGGCGGCCGGGTCCTGGCGCTGGCCTGATCTCTGTCCTTAGGCTCCCTCTAGAGTTTACATCAAACGAGCAAAAGGTCTTAAACTCCGCTTGGCTGTACCCCCCTCCCCGCGGCGTGGGCAGCCGCCTGCCTCCTGCCCGCGCCGGGCCCTCCTGCCTGCAGCGAGGGGGTTGCTGCCTGCTGGGCTGCTGCACCCTGCCCCTGCAGCCGGCAGGCAGAGGGGGGCTGGCATCTCCTCGGTGCTGGGCACTGCTGGATCAGATCCCAGGGCCTTTCTGGGCTAAAATGGCACAGGCCCCTCTCCTCCCTGATGGCCTCTGCTTGCTGAACCTCCCCGGGCCCTAGTCCTGCCCAGAAGGGAAGGGCTCCTGTTAAACACGTTATGAATATCCCCAGTGCACTCAGGTGAATTCTCGGGGCCTGCGCCTCAAATCTCATGGCGGCCTCACCCCACATCTCTTGAGAAAATTAGCGTTTTACCTGAAAAACTGGAGGCGTGGGGAAACCGCACCAGCTCACTAACAGCCGAGGTGTGCGAGCAGCAAACTTCTCAGGCCTCCGACTCCCAAATGGGTCACGCCGTGCCCCTGCCTCCTGCATCCTCAACTCTGAAAGATGCATCCTGTGGGGCAGCTCAGGTATTATTCCCAATTTCCCCGCTATTTGCAAGGGAATATTGAAAACCCCGAACGACCCAGCCCCTTTATGTGTACGGTTCAGATGTGCTTTGCTGGTTCACTTGACAACCTTATAAAGTGCTGGGAAGGAGGGTGGCCAAAATGAGGACAGGAAGCTTGCCTAAGCGGTTCTGGAGGAAAGAAAAACAGCGAGCAGCTCTGCCAGTGGAAAAGCCCAAACAAGAGAGAGGAGCAGGGTACTGGAAAGAGAGGGGACAGGGTGTTCAGAGGCTGTTAGAGGAGCCAGGACATTCCTCGCACAGACCTCCCTATCCACACTCCTCCCTCCTTTCTGGTTCACTCCTCCAAGTTTTGGTTGGGGGTTTGGGGGTTTTTCGTGTTGTTTGTTTTCCTTTCTTTCTCTAATCCTCTCTTCCGATCTTCGACTGGCTGCATCTGCAGCTTCAACGGCAACAGAGAGAGGAAAAACTGGCTAGTTGCAAGCAAGGGCTTTTGGGGGGGGGGGGGTGCTCTCAGAGCTCCCCCCCTCCCCATCCCCACCCCCGCTGCGCGGCCGCGCAAACCCCCGCACCGCCTTCCCTCCGCAGCGCGGCTGCTGTGCCTTTCTTTTGCAAGACGATGGCGCTCTGATCTTTCCAGATCCCTTACTCCAGAGCAGACAAGCTCTCGGGTATTTTTTTTTTTTGTATTTTTTTTTTTTTTTCACGCTTCGCTGCTACTACGGGCGGGCGCCTGCCTCTCTCACGATTTGCTGCAGCCATCGGGGGTGCCTGACTGTAAACAAAACACTTTAGATCATGGCAAGGTCGCTGCAGACACAGTTTTTTTCTCCTTTGCAGCCGCAGCCATTTAAGGTGGATTGCCGAGACCTCACCGCAGGGATGGGGGGGGGTGGGGGGGGGGAGCCGAAAAGGCCGCGGGGACCGAGCGAGACCCCCGAGCGCGGCCGGAGGCCGCGCTCGGGGGTCTCGCTCGGTCCCCGCGGCCGTGGATGCTGCGGATGCTCCAGGGATGTGGATGCTCCCACCCCCCCAGCTTTAATTATTCCTTCTCAATATACTTCTACAGCATCCAGGGGTTGGTCCCAGGCCCTTGTGCTAGGGGAGGTATAAAGAAAAGAACAACAACCAAAAAAAAGGAAGGTTCTTGTCCTGCAGTAACTTGTTGCTTCTTTTCCAAAGGCTGTAGATAAATCAGTGCTCTTTTCTGCTGCAGTCGTGTTCCTGGTTGTTTAGCTGTGGGGCACGTGGTCTTTTCCAATATTTGGATGACCCCCCCCTCCTTTTTTTTCCTCCTGGTATGTGTTTCTACTCTGGTAGAATGTCGTAATCCTACCGACAAGGGGTTTGCCTTTCTTTTGTGGGCTCAGGAGATAAGCAGTGACTCCCAGGGAGCAGAGACTTGGAACTCCTCATCTAAGCAGTCACCGGTGGGACATTCAGCAGGTTACCAGCAGGCAGGGTGAGCCCTGGGCATCTTCAGGACCTATTTTGCAAATCACTTTCTTAGCCTACAAGGACTCTCTTGTGCAGAGCAACAAAACAAGCCAAGTGTCCCACACCTGACAGAGAAAGTGAAGAGAAGTTTGAAATGGCACTTCCTTGCTGGTGGCTATGGAACTCAAACACAGGAAAGCCTGGAGAAACGAAGATGAAATCCTGCAAATAAAGCAGATGAATAGGCCCCGCTTTGCCAGCTGACACAGTTTTATCATGGACTTGCAACTTCAAAAAAAGTCTCTGCTCCTGCAGACATAAGAATGTCAGCTTTAATTTTCTGTAAGTGAATTGCTAGAACTTGTGGTTGCCGAGAGGAGTTGGAAAACAACTTCTGAGTGCTGAAAAACCCGGCAAACAAATAAAAATAACATGGCTAATATTTTATTTCAACCTTGTGGTTTCTAAACCAATCTCATTTGTATTTTTCTTTTTTTCGCCTGCGCACATCATTTTTTTGAACTTGGGTCTGGCGATAACTGAGATTACTGGGGTGGTGTGAGCAGTGTGAGTGGTGTGAGTGGTGTGAGTGGTGTGAGCAGAGGCTGGGGGCTACTACCTCAGGGCTGATGAAGGCAAGCAGACTGCTGTGGCCTGGGCTTGAGCGCTGTGTAATGGTTTTGTCCCCTCTCCAGTACGTGCAGAGTTCCACGTATCAGTTCACAAGGGCAACTGCAGCGAAGGTTTCGGTGGCCCATCAAAACTGTAGACCCCAAACCAGAGTGAGTCTGTGTGTACAAGTATGGCACAGGGTAAAAGCTCCATGTCTTCAAGGCCGAATCAGTTGACTCTTCTCTCAGCCAGTTAAACCCAGTTGTGTTGACCCCTGCCTCGTGGAGATAGCTTGTCACTGGTGCGCCCCCCTCCAGGAGCAAAATTTGGAGAGGACTGCTCTGCTTGCAGAGGAGACCTGGGCAGATGGATTGGTGTGAAGAGCCTCGAGCCCTCCCAAGATTAGGCCCTGGATCTAGGCCCCTGGAAAAGTCAAAACCTTCAGCACCTGAGAGCACCGCAGTGTCCTGTAACACATTGAGGGGGCTGCCCTGCCTAGTGAGGGAAGATGGCTGTGAAAGGGGCTGGAGACAAGGAGGGTAGAGAGGAGGACACGGTATTGGCTCTTATCTCCACCGTACCTGCTGTGGCTATCCGAGGAAGTTGCTTAGAAAATCCCTGGCTGTGACTCTTGGCTCATCTAATCTTCTGAGCACACAAACAGGACAAAACTGAATGCTTTTGTTTTCTTTCCCCTGCTTACTGAGATGTGGAATCCCTGCAGAAGATTTTTTAGAGCCATTTCTTCACCTAGTCCTTTCTCTGCTGAGAAGGCAGCAAGAGGTGACCCTCCCCTCCCCTGGGAGCCACCAGCCTGGCTTTGCAGCCAGTGGGGCTGGGGTGCCGTGGGGCTGGGGTGCCGTGGGGCCAGGGTGCCGGTCTCCCCTGCATGTCCTGGGGGGACAGCTTCCCCGCTAGCCCCGAGCTTGCCCCGGACCTCGGGGGGCTGCGTCGCCAGAGCCCAACCCGGGAAAATCAGAGCGGTGGGAGACTCCTGTCACAGGAATGAGCCAAGAATGTAACCAGCCGCCACCATTACTCAGCCCTCTCGGGCGAGCAACGGGCTGGGGTGGGTTTTTTGGGGGGGCGGTGGGCACAAATCCCGCGGGGCCCGGGCTTTGCGGCGGGAGGCGGCGAGCGGGGGGCGCGGTGCGTTCCCGCTCCTCTCGCCTCCATCGCTCCCGCTCCCCGTCCCCCGCGGCGCGGCGCGGCTCGGCTCGGCTCGGCTCGGCTCGGCGGAGCGGCAGCCCGGCCCAGCCCAGCCCGGCCCGGCCGGTGCCACCTTTAGAGCCGCCGGCGGCGGCGAGGTAGGGCCGGGCCGACGGGGCGGCGCCCGCCGCCGTAACCAATGGCTCGGCCGGGCTGTTTAAATAGACTCGTCCTGTCAATCATTTTCTTCTTCGTCAGCCTCCCTTCAATCGCCATATTGGGCAACCGAGAAAAGGGCTCGTCTCCCCTTGTTTTTTTTCCGTCTCGCTTTTACTACGCAGCGGCGGCGGTGCGAGCGGCGGGGGCATCACCGCCAGCGGCGGGGCAGCGCGGAGCCGGGGCCGCGGAGGGCAGCGCCGCTCGCCGCCTGCGCGCTCCCCCCGCGCAGCGCTCCTCCACCCGCCCGCGGCTCCCCGGCGGCGGCGGCGGCGGCTCTCGGGGCTCACCCCCGGGCCGGCGCTTATGCGAGGGCGCCTCCTCGCCCCTTCTCCGCGGGCCGAGGGCGAGCGGGGCCGAGGCGGGGCCGGAGAGCGGGGCAGCGCGGAGAGGAGGCGCGGAGCAAAGCCGCCGAGCGCCGAGAAATAAAAGGCGGAGAGGAGGCGGCGGCGGCGGCGGCGGCTGGGGGGTAGAGCAGCCAGCAAAACAAGCGCCGCCAGAAGAAAGGGGGTGGGGGGAGATGTCAAACGTCCGTATTTCTAATGGGAGCCCTACCCTGGAGCGCATGGAAGCCAGGCAGTCGGAGTACCCGAAGCCGTCAGCTTGCAGGAACCTCTTCGGGCCGGTGAATCACGAAGAGTTAAACAGGGACTTGAAGAAGCACCGCCAGGAGATGGAGGAGGCATGCCAGAGGAAGTGGAATTTCGATTTCCAGAATCACAAGCCGCTGGAAGGCAGGTACGAGTGGCAAGCCGTGGAGAAGGGGAGCTCGCCCGACTTCTACTTCAGACCCCCCCGGCTACTGAAAGCTGTCTGCAAGTCCGCCGGCCGCCAGAGCTTGGATGTAAACGGGAATTGCCAAACCGTGGTTTTTGTCGGCTCTCAGGGAATCTCAGAGGACACTCACTGTGTAGATCAAAAGACTGATGTTTCTGAAAATCAGACGGACTTTGCAGAGCAGTGCACTGGGCAGAGGAAAAGACCTGCCACCGATGGTAACGTACCCTGGGGAAAGCGGCAGCGCTTTTCTCCGCCTGCCCTGCTGCTCTCAGCGCCGGGGCTCTCGGCCCCTTCGCCCGGGACACGCGTGGCCTGACCGCGGTGGGCTGTTCCCCGCTGGGCACCGGCTCGGTGTACCCCCACCCCCCCGCTCCTTTCCCCTAAAAAAGCCCAGGTGCTGGTCGCAGTCCCGGGGCGTCCCGCGTTAAATGGGAGCCGGTAGATGATGTGCAAGGAAAAGCCCTTAGACGCGGATCGTGTCCCCCGTCCCTTCGCCGCCCCGCTGCGGGGACCCGGCCTCCTGCCCAGGTGGGAGGAGGTTCATAACGCTTACGAGAAGCAAAGGACGGAGAGGGATTTTAGCCGAAAACAGGAAACTTGGATCTCTTGCCTAGCGAGAAGCCCATCTCCCCTCCCCCTGCTCGCTTTCACGTAGCCGATAGCTGACATGGGGATCCGGGAATACTCCCCCCCCCCCCCCCCCCGCCCCCATCTACCCCCCCTGGATGCCCAGCAGACATCTGGAAGGAAAATATTTTAATATCACTCTCCCCCCCCCCCCCTTGTTTTTAATTTTCCCCTCCTAGATTCCTCTCCTCAAAATAAAAGAGCCAACACAACAGAAGAAGAGGTTTCAGAAGACTCCCCCAGTGCCAGTTCAGTGGAGCAAACACCCAAGAAATCAAGCCCAAGAAGACGTCAAACGTAAACTGTTTAGGTAGGTTCCCTGTAGGGTCTGGCATTAGGATGCAAATAAGGGAAAGAAAGGGTGACCGAGGTGTATCCTGCTTCTGTAAGAGGGGGGGACGGGGGCTTCGGGCCCCTCTGGGCTGGCTGCGGGGTCCTTTCTCCGAGGGAGGGTGGCTTTCCCCGAGCGCCGGGGGTGGGTGTGTGGTGCAGGGTGGGGGTGGGACGCGCAGGGCTGGAAAAGAACAAAACAAGGGCGAAGCGCAGCGCCGGGCTCCGCCGCGTCCCCCGGGCTGGGGCCGGGGTCGGGGCTGGGGCGGCGGCGGCGGGAGCCCCGGCCGCGGTGGGACCGACCCTGCCTTCCCTCCCTCCCTCCCTCCCTCCTCCGGTACCGGCGGCAGGGAGGGCCCTTTCCCAAGGACCGCGCGGGTGGAGGGACGGAGTTTCAAACGCGGCTGGTGCGTGATGTCAGATGACGAGGGATTTCGGGGGGCTTCCCGTGTCGTCGTTCCCCCCTCCCCGATGCTTTTTCACTTACAATGTCAGCGTTGCCGTCGCACGTCGCGGCGACCTCCCATCCCGGGAGAAATGACTAGTTGGGTCTAAGGGGAATCCGGGCGCTTTCTTTAAAAACCGAGCTAGGCTGGGTTGGTTTTTTCTTCCCTTTTTTTTTTTTTTTTTCCGGTTGTTTTGGTTTGGCTTTAGACGCTGGCAAAGGGAAGAGAGCGGGTTAATAGAAGCTGGGTTGTGCTTCCCCCCCCCCCCCTCCTTCTTGTTGTTGTTTTGTTTTAAGGCGAGGGCTGGGGCGGAGGGAGTTGGTAAATTGCGCCGGCGGTTTCGGAGCCGAGGTTAGGAGCGAGGTTTACAAACACGATTTGCGATTGTGCAGAGAGAGATTAAGCTGTAAAGCAGAAGTTGCAACAAATTAGTCCCGCTGGGGTGAGCCGTGGAGGAGCACATCGGCCCGCCTGGCCATGCAAATGCCGCTGCTGCCGCCCGCTTCTCCGGCTGGGGGGGCCGCCGGCCGGAGGGCGGGAGCGGGCCGAGCCCCGGGCGGGAGGGGAGGGGTCCCGCCGCCCCCCGTTTCCCCGCCGAGGGGTACAACGGGCCGAGGGCCGGCTGGCAGGAGTGCCGGCAGCGCGGCCCCGGGCGTGCGGGGCGGCCCCGGCGGGGCGCGGGCGGCGGCGGGGCCCCGCCCGGGCAAGGGCCTGCCCGCCCCGGGGATGCGGTGTGGGTTGGAGCCGGTTGCGCCGGGGATCGCGTTTCTTTTGGACGTTTTCTAATGGCTTTCTCCCTCCCTCCGTCCCTCCCTCCCTCCCTCCGTCCCTCCCGCCCCGTCTTCCCCCTCCCCGTTGCAGAGCGGAGGATGTGCGTGTCCTCGTTCATCGGGTGCGGCGGGGGACGATGAAGCGAGGAAGATGTAAAGTTGTAGTGGAAACGAAAATACATATCGCCGATCTCCGTGGGATGGAGGTCCTGTACAAGCACTGAAAAAACAACAGCAAAAAAACACAAAACCAACGACGACAAAAAAGGCAAACAATAACACTAAAATTTTAGGCACTCTTAAAAGACCTGCCTCTAAAAGCATCGGATGTAGCATTGTGCAATTAGGTGTCTCCTTATTTGCTTCATTGTACTACCTGTGTATATAGTTTTTACCTTATGTAGCACATAAACCTTGTTGGGAGGGGGGAGGGAGTGGAAGAGGGTGACTGCTTGGAACTTGCTTTCACAATCTAGCAAGCAAAGAAATGTATGAAGAGAAGCAGTGTAGGTTTTTCATTACTTAAAGATGTATTGTCCCTTTAAGTGGGTCTGCCGTGGTTTTCTCCTTTTTTTTTTTTCCCCCTTTTTTTTAATGTACCATCGTGGTAACCCTGCTCAGAGCAGATTATTACAGGCCGCTTGTGAAATTTCTTCCTACTGCATTAAGCTGAAGAGGTGGGAGCTGTGATGATTCCGTTATTTAGTAGCAAAAGTTCCCCCCCCCCCCCCCCCGAACCTCAAACCTATATAGCAGATTTGAATGCCTGTAAAAGTCGTGTAAAATCATCCCGTTGTTACATTGCCTGATTTCCTGGGTTTGGGTTTTTTTTTTTTAATCTGGAGGGCTTTTGCTCTGAATCTCGAATATTGTTGTTTTCTGATCTGACCCACTTCCCGAAGTGTTTGTGTGTGAGGGAAAAGGGATACTACATCTTTAAACAGTATTTCTACATTGCCTGTGTACCTGTATGTAAAAATAAAAAAAAAAGTTTGAAGTGTACCTGTGTACATAACTCTGTAAAGACACTGAGAAATTATACTAACTTATTTATGTTAAAAGATTTTTTTTTTAATCTAGAAGACAATATTTTTCCCCATAAAGCCAAAGTGGCATGTTTTTGTGCATTTGTAAATGCTCTATTTGGTAGACTTTTTAGGTGTTTTTTTTGGTTTGGTTTTTTTGTTGGTTTTTTTTTCCTTTTTCTGATAATTAATATGTCTGTGCTTAAAGGATTGCAGACTGAGCCAATTTAATATTTTTTTTTTTTGTAATGTGTGGGAAAAAAAAAAATCCAGATTGATATTGTTTCACATCAAGCAATCAATAAAGAAAACTGCCATATATAAGAAATATGTTCTTCATTAGTGTGTGTTTCAACCTCCCTCAGCCTGGCACAGGAGGAAATAAGGCTCCTTCAAGAAATAACAGCAAGTTTCCTTCGGGTATCTCTTCCTGTCTCGTGCAGGTGAAAGTAAGGAATGCAGCTCGTGCTCTTCACCCTCAGTGCCACGCTATCATTTCTCCTCTGTGATAATTGGGAATAACGTGCCCTCTTAATGCAAAAGAGTGGAATTTCCTCTGTCACAACATTTTTTTTTTTTTCTTTTTTTTTGGGAGAAAAACACGTAGCTCGAGGTATTTCTCGCACTTGGTCGTTTGATTCGTAAGGCTTGAAACCCGAGACCAAATTAGCAGCTTCCCGGGCCGGACCGCTGCCAGTTCTGGACCAGAGAGCAACCCAATCTCCGGCTTCCCCCCCTCCCGGGGGCTGCTGGGCGAAGGTGGCGGTAACTTTCCCCCCACCCGACGGCTTCGCATGGAAACCCGGCGTATCTTCCCCCACGACAGCGTTTATTGCTAACAAAGATGGCGCCTCGCACACCCCTGTCCCAGCAGATGCTGGTGCAGGCACCGGCGCGGCAGCGGCTTCCCCCCGCCCCGCCCGCCCCGCCACCGGGGTCCCGGGAGGGACCGCACCGCCGCCGCGTTATCCCCCCGCCCCGCGGGGCAGCAGCCGGGCGGGGATGCGCGGGGGTCGGTCGCGGCGGAGAGAGGGGATGGCCTCGGGGGAGGCGCGGGTCCCCGTGCTGTGGAGAGCCGGGGGGGCTGCCCGGCCCCGCAGCCTCCCCATCGCCGCGCCCCGGGGCCGCTGCCGCCGCCCTCGGCCGGCAAGGTGCGGGCGTCCCCCCCCGAGCCGCCCCGCGCTGTCCTCCGCCACCCCCCCACCCGGGGCGATGCGCAGGAGAAGGGTTTTCATCCCTGGGGCTTACGAGAAATAAATAAACACGTAAATGCATAAAACGGGGGCGGAGGGGGGGACACACACACAACCCTGTGCGAGTCTCACCCAGCGCTCGCCCGGGTCCTGCCCCCCTTCCCCGGTGCAACGCGATCCTGTTGTTTATCCCGGCCGCGCCTGGGTTCGCCCTCCCTCTGAAACCTCCCCGAAAACACGGGGTTGTGCTGGCCTTGCGCTGGGGAGGGACGGGGAAAGGGGAGCGACCCCCACCCCCCCCGCCCGCCCCGCCTCAATCGCGGCCCCCCGACTCGGGCAGATGGCACCCCGGGCTTGTCCCGGGGCCGAGGAGAGTGAACGGGCACGGCCAGCGTTTGCAATGGACTTTTCCTCCTCCGGCTGCAAAGGATCGCTGAACACCCTGCCCTCCGCCCTCCCCCAGTGCGCTCCGGTATCCAGCCCCCCCTCCCCCAGTTTGACTCCAGGCCGCCCCATAAGGGGGGTGGGGGGTGCGGGAGGTGTGCGCAATTGAGGCCGGTAAACGTGGAAAACCCTCGCGAAAATTAAAAAAAAGAAAAAAAAAAAAGGGTTTTTTCCAGCACGAACAAAGTGATCATGATGGAAAATAAACAGCGGCGCCTCCCCGAGCCGGCCTATCCCCGCCGCCGGCGCAGGCGAAACCTCCCCTTGTGCAGCCGCCGCCGGGCGGGGGGACGTGGGAAGGGAGCGGGGAAGCCGGCCGGGGAGAGGGGGGCGGCCGGGGCAAGGTCAGTGCCGGCGCTGGAGCCCCCGGGCCGGGGCAGGGGGGGGCGAGGGCGGCGGCCGGGGTCCAGCCTGCCGCTCCGTCGTGTAGGGTTTGGATCTGCCCTCTCACCCCCCCGCCCCGCGAGAGCGGCTGCAAAATCAACCACGTTATTATTTTTAATTTTTTTATTTTTTTTTGGTCGCGGCCGATGGGGCTTTTCACCTCGCTCTGCAGGCGAGGGCCGCCCCAGCCGCCGGCCGCTTTCACCTGGGGCCGCACCCGCCGCGATCGCGCCACCCCCGGGGAGCGGCGCCGGCCGCCCCCCCCCCCCCGCAGCTCCCCGCCTCCTCGCCCGGGTGATCCCCGGGGGGATGCGCGGAGCCGGCAGCAGCGAGAGAACGAAAGGGGGGGACACACCCCCGCCGCCCCTCCCGGGGGGGGGCACGCTCAAACCCGCCCCGCGCCCCCTTCCCCGGGGCGGGTTACCCACCCCCCCGGGCGCGGGGCTCGTTGTTACGGCGGGGCCTGGCGTCGGCGCAGCCCGGCGAGCCGCCGCGGGGTGAAGCGGCCCGCAGCGCCGCGGCCGTGGGGGAGATTTAAGGTGGCGCTGGGCGCGGGGCCGGGCCGGGCCTCCGGCCTGCGCGGCGGGATGAATTTTTTAAATTTTATTCCCCCCCCTTCCTCCTCCTCCTCTTCCTCGTCGCAGCGTTTCCTCCTCGGGCGGCTGGAGGCAACCTTGCCTCGCTGCTTCCCTCCGCCTGGCGCCGCTCCCCGGGCCCGGCGGGGACGGGAAGAAAGGGGGGGGCGGGGGGGCGGCCGCACTTTGTGCGCGGCGAACGGCTCGCGTGGGTTGGGCCGCGCCCCGCCCCGGCGCTGCACGGCGGGGCCCGCCCCGACTGATGCAATAGGCGCGGCCGCCCCGCGGGCGCGCGCGGGCGGCGGCGGGAGCGCGCGGAGCCTCCCTGCCTCCCTCCCTCTCCATCCCCCCCGCCCCCGGTCACACGTCCACGCGGATGTGCGCACGCTTGCACGCGCGCACCCACCCCACCCCCACCCCCGGCCCGCTGGCGCGAGGACGCCGCCCTCACGCGCAGGGGCGGAGGCGCTCTCCCGCCGCGCGGACGTGCGCAGGCAGGCGCGCACCGCCCCGCGCGCACACATACCTGCACGCACACCCGCGTGCGCGGCGGCGCGGTGCCGCGGTGAGGAGCAGGCAGGGGAGCAGGGGAGCGGGCCCCTCCCACTCGCGGGGGGCTGTGGGGCTGGGCTGGGGCACGTCCCCGCCTCACCGTGGGGCACGGCCCCAGGGGGCGTCCAGCGCAGCGACACGGGGACCGCGCCCGTTGGCCCCTGTGTCCCCCTGTGCCACGCGGGGAGCGGGACGGGGGAGAGGTCGTGGCCCGTCCCTGGGGGGCGGGGGTGGGTTACGGGGCAGGGGCGGCGGCCGGGGACACGTCCCGGGGCTGCGTGGGCCTGGCACACTGGTGTCGATCCAGGCACGGAGGCGGCTGCAGGGCCCCGCCGGCGGTGGGTGCCAGGGGTGGGGGCAGCCGGGCAAACCCGCAGGTGCTCCCGGGGCAGCCCCCGCTTTGCTGCTTCGCGAGTTTTAAAGTTCCGGATTGATTTCCTCCCGCTCTTCCTTCGTTCACGTCGGCAGCTCGGCTTCCCACGGGGAAAGGGGACAGCCCCCTGGGGATGCGGGACACGCGGGGCGCAGGCTGGGCTGCGCACAGGGCCTGCTGCAGAAAAGGGTTCGCTTTCCCTTACCTAAAGCTGTGTATCCCCGTGCCAGAGGAGAGGGGTATGACCCGGTCCTTAGTGGGAATGTTTTGGGTGTGGGTCTGACCGTTTTTCACCCGAGACGTTTGGCTGGAAGAGAAAGTACTGACGATGTGTCCGTAAAGTCGGTATTAACGCCCGCCGCTTTTCAGATGCCGGACTGGGCTACTCTTCCCCAAACGCGGAAATTAACTGGAAAATGAAGTTTTCCAGCAGCCGTACCCATCTGTCCGTCTGAGTACCTTCAGCTGAAAAAACCTGAGGAAACGCTGAATTTCGTCGTTTGCAAAAGAAAACGTTCCACTGCAGAAACGTTCAACGTGTTTTGTTGCAACATCTGCTTATGGTATTTTGTTATTTTCAACTTTTTATTTTAAAACTACTTTTCTTTTAAAAAGTAATCTAATATTTTTTTCTTGTTACTTCTTTTTTTAAAATCCTCACCAAAAGAAAATGTTCACAGTATAATGGCTTTAACAAAATGTCTGATCTGCAGTAAAATCATTAGATTATACTGTACGAATTGTTTTGCTCTGTCCCCAAATGAGATCTTTTCTGCCTTGATTTTACTGGAAAAACCTTGAAGACTTTCTGTTCGTTTTTAATACAGATTTCCCCCCCCCCCCCCACCTCTGATGTTTCATTTACTTACTGAGCTGAAAAAAGGCATTTTTCACACTGGGCGGGTAGTATCTGCACTTGCGGTTTGCCGTGTTTCACCCAGGCTCGGCCACCTCCTCCGTCCAGGGAGCTCGTGTGCCTTTCCGCTCCCTGCCTGCTTTCTGCCTTGCCCACATCAGTCATCGCAAGACTCAAAATTAGGCAAAAAGTAGAGGGAAAAGTGGTTTTCTTCTCTGGTTTTTTTTTTCTTTTTTTCTTTTTCCTAAAAGAAAAAAGTTCTTAATTCACTTTACTTAAAAGGCAAGCAAATGTGTATTTTCCTATAATAGAAAATTAATAATAACAAATATAAAAATAGTATGAAAATATATAATAATATAAAAAGGGCAGCCACCTGAAAATAAACCAGCATCCGACTATCCACTCTTCACCTGCTTCTGCCTGAAGAAAACAAACCAAAACTGACAGCAGCTCCAAAAATCCCCCTAAAGAAGGTTACCAGCCATGCAAAACAGGCACTAATAAATGGCAGGTGGAGGGGCTCTGCTCGCCGCAGAGCTCTGCCCCCGCTCCTCTCTCCGCGTCTTCCCCCTGCTCCTTGGGCGTGGTGGCAGAGGGGCAGCAGCCCAGATGTGGCGAGGTGCCTGGGCGTCTCCTGGGGAGACGAAAGCAAAAGGAAAAAGTCCGAGTCTAGCAACGTGGACAAAAAATATTGCTGAGGTGAAAACGAAGTTGGGAGCTGACCTGCTCCCAGGTCTCCCATTGCCCGGTGCTCTGTGATAGATGGGGACCTTTGTCACTTGTTACAGGGTCAGCTTCCAGCCCCGAGCTGCCGCTGCAGCACGTGAACAGCATCCCGGCCTCAGAGGGTTTATGGCCTGCAGCTCCCTGCACAGGGGGAGCAGCATGGAAGCATGATAGCTTCAAAGGAATGGATGAGTGGAGAGGACCAGGGCGAACTACAGAGCTGTTGTCCGGCAGCCAGCACGCTTCCCAAAGTGGCTTTCCTTTTGCAGGGCACCTTCAGCTTCTCTAGGCCTAATCCGCAGTCAAGATGTGATCTAACTGAACTCGCCTTCTTTCTCAGGGAGCAGACACGTGTTCACGTGCGTCTGTCTCCAATTGAGATATACTCGAGTTAAACAGATACAGCTGGTTTGCTTTTCTTTTTGCCCCCCCCCCCCAACCAGGGGTGCAGCTGTGCATCAGTGGAGTGCGGTTGCCCTGTGCGTTGTCACTGGAGAGGGGACAGCTCTGCTTCCTGCCCATTCCCCGCTGCTCCCACACTCTGCCATCACTGGGGAGCAGGGTTTCGGGTAACCCCTCTGGACTCCCCCCCATTCCCCAGCTGCGCCTGGCTGCGTGCACCGTCCCTGTCTTAATAAACCTTGCTAATCCACTGGTTCTCCACAAGCAAAGGGCACAAGCAGTTTGTTTGCTGTTGAGGTGCTATAGGATCCCATGGAGGTCACCTCCAAGGGCTCTGGGGTGCGTTCTCCAGCTCTGGGTTTTGGAGAAGGGAGTGTTGCAGCTGCAGCTAACACGTTAAGTGGTGGGCTGCCGCAGCTGGTGACACCGGTACTGGTGCCACTGCAGCAGAAGATGCCAGTTCATGGCCCAGCTAAGCAAGCTGACCTGAGCGGGTGCTCGTGGCAGGCTGTGCTGGCAGAGGGGTGCCCCGCTGCCTTTCGGCAGCTTAGCACCTGCCAGCCGGCTCTGGGTGGAAGCGCGGAGCAACACACCTTGTGGTTTAGCATTCCCTATCCACAAGACTGGCTGTGCCAGTTCAGGCTTTTATACCTGGCCATCCTACTGTGCCTGCAGCTGTTTGGAGGAGCCAGCAGGCAGGAACATTAGTTTCATTCCAATTTTATCCTTGGCCTCACATCTGAGACTTCAAGCAAGGATTCCAGTCGTGGGCAGACGCCCCATTTTGTGTGCTCCAGACGTTACTCCCACAAAGACCAAGCAGTCTTTTACATGGAGGCCAAAAAAACAACTGTTGCCTGATAAAGCCTTTCTGTCATGACTGGCTCTATCCAGATTGAAACCAGGGACCTTCAAGTGCAGAAAGGGATCCCTATCACCCTACTACCTGGGCAGGCTGGAAGAGCTCTGCAAGGAGACGGCTGTGCCCCGGTAAGCACGGTTGCAGCTGTGGTCCTGGCTTTCCTTGGGGAGAGAAGCTGGAGGTCTGGGACTGACCATACCATAAATTTTTCCTGCCTGATGCGAAGCCTGGAGTCGACGCCGTAAGCTTGGTAACCTGGTAGACCACAAACTTTTTTTTTTTTCCCGGAATGAAGTGATAAATTGTTCCCATCCGAGCTGCCGGCTTCCTGCTGTATTTATTTCATTCTGGTTGGGGACCGGGGATCAGAAGGGAAGGCACATGCGCACACAGACAAATATAGATAGATATTTATTTATTTTTATTAGTGGATTAGTGGAAGAGAGACCTCTACTGGTTCAGCTCGAAGAGCCGCTGGCATACATCGGCTGCGCGGCCGGCCGCAGCCGAGGTCTGCTGCTGGTGGGATTTCTCGCTTGACTTCACCTACTTTGGAAGTTTCCTCCTGGGTCACAGGCATTTGCCAAGGAAAGCTAAGAAGCAACCTTTCACGTTTTCCCTTCTTTTTAAAAAATCCAGCATGTAGGGAGTCACGCAGTTGCAACTGCTAGCAAATGAATTGTGGCAGTGCTCAATGTAGTAAGTAAAGTAGCTTATTTTCTTTAGGAGGGGATGAACCTTGGGCACTGAAGCATGGCAGAGAATTAGAGACTTATCGGTACTGGAGGACAAGGCAACAGGGTGTTTTCATCCACTCCATTGATTTCAGTTGCCTTTTTTCCTCTTTCTGTTCTTCCTTCTAGCTGATTGTGTAGTACTGCAATGAAGATGGCTTCAGAAACCGTCTCTCTTGGGTCTGTGCTGTTTAGCATCTTGCTTCTGCTGTCAGGCAGTTGGATAGATGTTGACTCCTATCTGGGCCATACCTGGGGTCAATAATCAGTGGATGCTTATCTTCCTGGGTTGGGGAAAAGTTAATACGTATATTTTTTTTCTAGCAAAGCTGTCTTTATCTGAGCGCAAGTAATGCAAAAGAGGGCTTGGTGTTTGCAAACAGGTGGAGCTGAGTGAGCCATGGTTGTTCGTGGAGTGCAAGGTCTTTAAGTCCTGAGCTGCCAGTCTGGCTGAAAGCAATGGAGGCAGTAGTTTCACAGCTGAGTCTGTACTGCTCAAATGCTGGCTTAGGCATCCCCTTCCTTCCTCATCCAGCCCACTCATTCCTGCCCCTGGCATTGCTGGTGAAGTTACATGAGGAACTGCATCAGGGAATGGATCTGGCAAAGATTTCCCACCTTCCCTTCTTTGTTGTTGTTGGGTTTTTTTCCAGCTGGATCCATTTCTGGTCTAGTTCATCACGCGGCTGCACTAACAACCCGACCAGCACAGTGGGTGGGAACGAGCAAGCTGGCAGCACTACCATGAAATCGCAGCCTGCGAGCTGGTAGTGTCTTCCTTGTGCTTTGCAGCAAAGCAAAAACTAAAGCCTTGTGTGGGACAACTGCCATCGTCCTACAGTGATGAGGCTTGCTAGAAGGTGCTGGGCAATCTCTGATACTGCAGCGCAGGGCTCTTGCTTCCAGCTTTCATCTCACATCTCTGGCCATCAAAATCTGCTCCACAAATGATCCAAGAGCTGCTTAGCTAGGGAAATAGAGGTTAGTGCCGATGGCCTGAAGTTTCCGGATTGTCTGCCAGGGGATCTCCATCACAGAGTTATTGTAGAGAGATCCGCTGAGCCACATTTCTTCATTTTTTGTAAGAAAGTAACCTGGCGCACTGGATACAAAGACAGAGAAAAGCGCTACAGTGGCTTGTGGAGCTGCAGGCCCTGTGTTCTTCATTGCCATCCCTCTGAAATCCTAACCTGCAGTGAGAAGCTCCTATGATTGCTCCTGTCCCATGGCCAGGTCCATGCCTTGCTTGCGTACCCCACGGATTGCTGTCAGTCTGTTTCCAGCTGTTGCCCTGGTCTCTGCATGGTGTAGGATCATGGTAAAAGGGAGAGGGCACTGCAGCCAGGCAGCCTTTTAGAGGTCCCTGAGCTGATAGCCCTGTGAGAAGGTACAAGCTCTAGCTGTCACCTGGTGGGCAGCCCTTCCCCCTGCATGTCTTGGACAGCTCGGTGTGGTAGGTGCTCTCACTGTACCTTTTCCGACAGATCTCTGTAGCAAAAGCACTTGCTTTCTTTCAGAAGACGCTGGAAGAAGAAGTTGCTCCGCGGCCACCTTTTATGCCCTTTCCTTCCACCCTCCCTGTCTGTTCCCCTTTTAGCAGTCACTGAGTGGTGAGAGCACCCACTATTTTGCAGACATCAATTACCTCTTCTGCCTGGGGGGGGCAAAGTTTCTTTTCTCTCTGGAGAGTGTTCTGGGTACTGGGTTCTTGGCTTGCCTGGGTCCTGCTGTCCTTGTGAGCAGCTCCATCCTCCAAAAAAGAGTGAAAGATTCGCTGTGTGAATCTTCACTGTGTGATTCACTGTGTCCAGAAGTCTTTTGGGCAGGAGCTGCAACATGAGGCTCCTTGTTCTGAGATGAGTGTCCCGGATGCTAAGTACAGAAGCCTGTTTTTTTTTTCTTTCTTTCTTTCTTTCTTTCCTTTCATCCTTCCTCTCTCTTTCCAGATCTTTGAGGTCCCAGTGGAAAGAAAAGCTTGACAGCCCTGATCAGTTCAGGTCCTAGGAGGTGGAAGGCTCCAAGCCCAGCTAACCTCACAGTAACAAGTTAAGCCCTCTGCTATGCTCATTTAAAAATCTAACCTAAAAGAATGCTCCTGCTTTCTAGAACTTGCTGCACATCACTCCCTCTTGATGCCATTTACTGCCCTGTCTAATCTGCATTTGTACTGCCTCATTTATTTGAAATAGCTCTCAGTGCCACCACATCATGTCCTACCTGTCACTCTCACTTGAGAGTGTGGCTCTGGTCAGAAAACAATGATACTGATGGTATTTTACTTGGGTAATCTGTTCAGAAGAAATAAGAAAGAGAGTGTCTGGGTTCTTTTCTTGGGCAGCAATGGAACAGTTTGCATGTCCCTCATTCATACCCAGTGGTTAGCGAGGGTGTCGCAGAGGGCTTTGCTGGCTGACCAGGTTGTATGGGTGGTTTAATGGTATTTGTGGAATCACTGCTACTTCTGCCAGAAACCTGCCCCGTGTTTCTGATCTGAATGGCTTGGAATAGGAGAGTTGCATCGAGCTTTTGTCTTTGTGTTCCAGGTGCTCGGTGGCTTGAACATCTCCTAAAAAATCTGAATTCCAGTCTGAGGATCGTATTCAACCCCCCTGCTTTTCAGATAAAATCACAGAATCACAGAACGGTTTGGGTCGGAAGGGATCTTTAAAGATCACCTAGTTCAACCCCCCTGCCGTGAGCAGGGATATCTTTCACTAGATCAGGTTGCTCAGAGCCCTGTCCAACCTGACCTTGCATATTTTCAGGGATGGGGCATCTACAGCCTCTCTGAGCAACCTGTTCCAGTGTTTCACCACCTCCATTGTAAACATTTTCAGGTCCAGGGGAACTTGTAAGCTTGTCTGTCCAGGAGACAGAGGGTTTCTCAAGGGCTGGTCCTAGACCAAATGGCAGAAACTCCTCCAAGGAGAATCACAGACTTATCTCCTTCTGCTCTCCATTTAAGATATGCTTCCTGGTGCTGATTTCTCTAGCAAACATCCAGAAGCACCTTAAAAATAAAACGCCAAAGTGAAAAAAGCCACTGAACACACAGACCTTCCCTGGGCAAGAAGATGAGAGCGAGTGAGCAAACCACATGTGACAGATGTTAGGCATGTTGCTGAATGCAATTCTGGAAGCTGCTCAGATGCTGTGGTCAGGTGGGTGGTATTACAAACCTATCTGGGCTAGAAAAGAGAAACATTTTTCTAGTAAATGAATCATATCTGGTAGAGAAAGCACTGAGGGGTAATAAACATTCGGCAGAGAACTGCCATTTGGGGAAATGCTTTTCGAGGTGAAGCTGCGGCGGCGTGGTGCTTTATAAGTAAGTGCCCCATCGCTTCAGAGTTAGGAAGGACAAGGTGCACTCGTGGCAGCTCTACTGAGTCAGGAAACAGACACGTGAAAGACAGAACTGCTCTACTTCAGAGTACAAGCTGGCTACTACTGCCACAACCACCTGCTTTTAACTGAACAGCCAGATACTTCTGAGGGGGTTTTTTTCCCAGTCCCTGGATGTCCTGCATGGGCTTCGCATGAAGCCCTGAATGCATGTTGTCACTTTGAGTAAGAGTGCTTTGTGCTTGCCTTTCAGTTTGTCTCTTCGTCTGCTAAACAGTTCAGCGCACCGAACTCCTGTTTCTGTAGACTCTGTGCCTTTTTTAAAAGAAAAAAAAAAAAAGGTGAACCAACGTTTTGTAACTGTGGAGAAATTATGGAGGATAAAACTGGTACACAAATTGGTATTTCATCTGATGAGATGAAAAACTGTAATGTTCTGGAAATCCCTTGGCTGTTAGGCCTTCCCTGGTACAATCTCAGTGCTGAGATGCTCTCCGGGAAAGCTCTGTAAACCAAAAATGGTCTCTGTTCCCCTTGGCCCATTGAGAGCCTGATCAGAGTACCTCGAACCGAGTCTGTGAGCCTCTGTGGCGATAAGGCTCTTCATTAGGGCATTTATTTGCAGAACACAGGTCCTAAGTAACCACACAGCAATGCAGTCACTGGTTTAGGTACACTGTAAGAAAGGGTAGGAGAGTACAGGGAGAGAGATGGTGGGACCGTATGAATTTGAAGTCTTTGATTAAATGCAGGTTTTTTTGGGGGGGTACAGTGAACAAAACCAGGGCAGGAAAGTTACAAAAAACATATGAAAGGTAAATATAATTTTTTCTTTTGTTTTGCGTTGTTTTTGAAGCCTGATAAATGTAAATTTTTCTCATATATGACAACCCCTTTTTCAGTCATATAAGACAGCACATGGGATGGTGGAGTTTTTCCAGGCTGCCAGAGTGTCTCTCTGTCTGGAGATAGATACTTTATTGTCGCGTATGACCTTTCAGCAATACATGATGGTAACCCAGGGTGGCAATCTCAAAAGACTGAGGATGCCTGAATTATGCTGAAGAGTCTGAACATAATTTTCTGCTTTTTTACACCAGCCACAAAGAATTACAGCATTTCTTGGGTAAGATGATGGGCAAAAAAGCAGTTTTCACTTTTTCATTAGTACCCTACCAGAGGCTGGATGCCTGTAATTTTACAGGGATGCTCAGAGTTGACAGATGGCCATTCATATTTTCTGTGGGATCTCAGTGGAGGCAGATAACGCTCCATTTTAAATCCACACTGAAGTGGATTAGAAATGACAAATGGGCTTTTCCAAAGAAAGTGTGAAGGTTTTCCTTCTTTAAGAAAATTTACAAACAACCTGCACCACCACCACCACCACCACCCCCCTTCCTCAAATTTGGGTTGCTTATCTCTGCAGTCTGGGCCAGGGGCCCTCCAAAGACTTCCAGGAGCTCTGGCCAAGGCTGGGGAGGCCACTGATTCTCCACTTCACTGCAATTTGTTGCCTCTTTGAAGAGCAGCTGTTGCCTTTGAAGTGAACTTTTCTGGGCAAATGAGTATCAACGGATAGGGTGAGATTTTGGCTGCAGACGGCCAGCAGCAAAATTCCCTTCACAGAGGGGACTCTGCTGGCAGAAGGCTTGCAAGACGGAGGTTCAGCTGCTCCACCAGCCACTTCTCACTGAAAATACGCAACAAGTGGGGATGAAGCAGAGACATAACAGAGCTGCTCTGTGTTAACCTGCTCCTGGCCTGAAGTCCGTGGGAAGGGTCGACCTTGCTGCCCTGCCTGGCACCAACCCCTCAATCTTTTTGCTACCTCTCTGAGCTGATCTGGAGCTCAGGTAAAGGCAGACTTTCAAGTCCAGGCTAATCTGCCTCCAGCACAGGATGGGGTGGTGTGTTGTGTAGGTTTTGTCTGCGTTAGAGCAAGCTTATTAGGCAAGGCTGAGTCATTCCAGAGAAGCACCGAGTCCTGCAAGTGCTCAGATGTCTTTGTATTACCCTTCTGCCACCTTTTGTTCCTAGTCTTTTTTTCCTTATCCGGTAAGTCTTTTTATTCTCTGCAATATGTCCTTATTTTCTCTACACTTTTCATTCAACCTGCAACTGACCTCTGAATCCAAAACCACTCTTGCTGGTGGTTTGTGCTGATATTCAGGGCTATTCCCTGTCACTCCTGACACAGAGGATCTAGCATGTGTCCCTCCTGCACCTGAGCGGCTGCCTCTGGCTGGGAGGGAGGTGGCACCATCACTGCGGGTAAATCTACTAGAGACTGGGAGCCAGAGCCTGCCTTGTCATGTGAGGTGCCTAAATCCCACATGTCTGTCCTTAAAACTCTGGGTCATCTGTCACCCATATCTGAAGGTGCCTCAGGTTCATCAGTACCTACTTTACGTGTGATGGTGCTGAGGTGTCAAGGTCTGTCCAGAAGTACTGAGCGTGGCTGACTCGCTCCCATGAGATCCTCCTGTAGGTATGCCTCTCTGTCACTCCTGGGAGATGCTAGACCAGGTAGGCACGCTATCTGCACCGAGCTTTTGGAGACTCGCAGGGTGCTGCCACTGCTGTCCTCCTCCTCAAAGACAGCACGCAGGGCTGGCTGGCTGCCTGCAAGGAGATGTCCTTCTACAGGCCTAAATGCTGAAGCAGGCAGGGTGACAGGCATACCTTTCTCATGAGGATTTCTCTTTTGGCCAGGTCAGGCAGCTTCATCCTCCCTGTATTTGGGCTTTGCAGCTGCCACTGCAGGCATGTAATTCCCCTTACGAATTAACATGAGAGTCTAGGTACCGGACTCGGACATTGCAAATACTACTAGGGGGGCAAAGAATGAGAATTCAGACACTCGGGCAGGGAAAGTGTCACTCAATTATTTAGTTTGGTAGGATCATAAATTACTGAAAACATGGCTCTATAATACAAACTTTCAGGCAGGTTTGGATGTATGTGGCTGTATATCGTACGCTTTGCTGTGTACGACAGCCCTTTGGAGAGTGAAACCTGGAACCTGCTGGGTGGCTTTACTGATTTTTGGGTTTGCTTTGTACAGGGCGATTGCTAAAACAGACTTGTTTGTGGATGTCAGGCGGTTCACGCTACTGTGTTTTTATGCAGCGTTTCACAAGCACTGGACTAACAGAGAAACAAAGCAGTCTTCATGACCACTCAAATTTGTCTTGACTAAGCACACCATTGCTGAATAAAGTATATAAGTATTGTTTTCAGACAGCTGTAATCCCTCTGCAGACTTTAGGGTAATTTAATCTCTTGACACGACTGTGCAATTCCTGTTATTTTTAGGCACATTCATTAAGAGAAGAAAAGGTCCATTTAATCTGAAAACATATTAGCAAGTTTTCCTGCTTTCACAAATCTGAACCAGGTACCGCAGGGAATAAACTGAAAGTCGTTAACATATAATTGCTATTTGATGGCCAGAATGAAGCAGTTTCATACCCGCTCCTTACCAGCAGATACTGCAAAACCAGTTGCTACTCTTGAAGATTGTATCAGCAAAGATTAAAAACTCATTGCAAATTGTGCAAAATCAGACCCAGATTCTTTGGTGATACCAGCTGTCTGCAATCTGTATGTGCAGGGGACTGCTGGGCATGTGGGTGAGCTGGTGGGGATGAGGGAAGAAGGGCCTGAAGTCCTCTCACAGCGATGACGAAGGTGGTATGCGAGTGCCCTCCCCGATGATGCCTGAGGATGCTGAACTCGGCTGGCTCCCGTCCCTGGTGGTGTAGCCCAGAAGACTGTCACTGCCTGCTCTCCTGCTCTCCTCCTCCTCCTCCCAGCCTCCCGAGCCGCTCAGGACAAGCGGCAAGGGAGCCCGTCAGGCTACAGGATGAAACTGGCGGCTGTGAACGTGGCTCAGATGCTGGAGCTCAGGCTCTTAAGTCTCCTCTTTGGCACAGCAGGGAGCTCCTGTGTCGCTCACCATGGTCCCTGTGCAAAGCTGTTTCCCGCCCCACCTCTAAAGGGGAGATGGGGTTACTAAAATCAAAGCAGTTTCCTGAAGGAGGTGAGGATTTAGTTTCCCTCTGAATATTCCTGGCAGCATTATCCAACAGGCGTTGGGACATGTGATTAAAACCAAGAAGGATGTTGTTCAGGCCTCCACAGACGCTTCCAGGCTTAGCTTGGGTGGGAAGGTGAGGTTATGCATGGCAGGCTTTGCTCATGACTGTCCTTTTTGAGAATGAAGGGGGGAAGGCAAAGGCGAGGGACAAAGTGAGAAAAAAACCTTAAACTGCTGCGTTTCATGGGGTGGACTGTTGCAGCTAGTAGGCGATTGTTGATTGTTTGTTGAAAAGCCTCGCTAGCTGTGTTTGCTTTGGATACCACAAGTCACTGGGTCATGACGGGGACTGTGAGTCATGCTCCTCCTCGCAATGGAAAACACGGATTCATCACCGTGGTGCTGCGCTCCTCGCTCGGGCACACGGCAGGGCGGGCTGCCCCTTGGGAAAATGGGAAGGTGGCACAAGGCAGGAAGCATGGACGCCTTCCCCTCCAAAGAGTGTAGGAAAGTGTTTCGGAAGTGCATTTTGCTCTTCAGGCATCCATCCTTGGTTCTGGGCAGAGCTTTGCCGGAGCCTCGAAAAAGCGGTGCGCTGGAGTTCTCGACTTCTGGTGTGCTTGTGTTGCTGTGGATACAGGGCTCTATTTTTGTGCCTCTTGCCTAAGTTTTGCCTGCATCTTGCAGCGCCTTAAATGCATTTTTAGGATTTGGGGTCCTGGGTAGGTCAAAGCATTAAAGTTGCATCTTTGCGGTCTCAGCAGGAGTTTAGAGCAGGCTGGTCGTGACAACGTTCCCTCCGCTGCCTCTTCCTTTGGCAGAATGAAACCAGGCAGTGGTTTAGTTCAGTTTGTAGAGGATTGATGCCTTTGTCAGCAAGAGGTGTTGCAGCTCCCTTTCTTTGGCTCACACGGAGAAGCCCTCAGTAGAAGAGAAGAATAACGCCAATAGCCGTCGGAGGCACTGGAGGGCTACCACGCAGGTCAGCATGGACCTACGCTGCCAGGATACTAGTACTGATTTTGGCCCTGAATGCACAGAGCACACAAACCACCTTTGTCTCTCGGTTTTCCTCAGACCACTCCAGATTTAACCCTTCATTTTCTTTCTGCTGGAGGCATAGACCTGCAATGGCTCCAGACATGAGCGTGGGTAAAGACTGTCACTGGGCGAGCCTAGCAGGGGAGAAGGACCTCTGCGTTACATGGTGGTAAGCCATTAACTCCTTCCTTTACATCAGGGACAAGAAATTCTTTCCTTGCTGAGGGACAAATAAGTCTTTTGAGCACCTTTGGTCTGCCGCACATTAACACATGCCTTAGTGTTACCCAGTAAATGGTGGAATAATAATGTGGTTACAGGCCATCTGAAGTGAAGTTGTGGGCTGTACCTGTCCCCATGGGCTGCAAGCTCCTGCCTCCTGTGAAAGAGCATGGGGCTAGTAATGAGGCTGTGTGTGGTAAGAGAATAGGTGTATTTAAGGAAATGGGGTTTAAATGAGAATTTAATTACTCATTTTTGGCGTCATATCTGAGCAAGAATAACATGAAAACCTGAAATTAAGCACTTGTTGCATTCCAATACAGGGAAGAATGCCTCCAGTATTTGAAAATAATTCGAAGATAAATAGAATTAATACTTAACATATAAAAGAGGCAGCTAATGTTTTGACAGACAAGACTCCCCCTCAGAGCCAAGAACATGCATTACCTAAAGGAGGAAAATCCTCGTTTGTACTGAAGGTTGCCAGGAGTCATAATTAAAGAACAAAATTAGTCGAGGCGAGGATGGAATGAAGAGTAAAAAGATTGTTGCTTCTTAGATAACTGTGCAGGCATTGCAGAAGGAGCACACACAGTTTCGATGCCTTTTTTTTTCCTTGATCTGTCCCTATGTCCATCAGAACATTCACTGCAGGTTCCCTTACATTAAAAATAAAAATAGACATTTCCCACTGAGCAAGTTGTTCTGCCATAGGTGGAAATAAGCCCCCTTGCCCTCTGTTGTGTAGAGTCTCTGATGTCTAATTAGGGGCGAGGTGGTTTTTTTTGCTACGTTAGCAAGTCCATCACTGGGGGCATCATTAAAGTTTCTTTTCTCTCCTTTGCCACCCACTTGCAGAAAGCGTGAGGGTTCATACTGACTTGGATACAACTGCCCCTCTGTCACATTTGATGGAAATTTCCTAAGCAGTTGAAAAGCTCCTGGGAGGGCGAAGGGGAAGGGCAGATAACCAGAGACATACGGACCCACCCACATGCTGTATGGTTGCATAAGGCTCATTTTTGCAGGAAGCTAGCCTGAAATTTTGCAGAGGATTGGACCCGTTTGTAGGAGATTTGTTATTCTGATGCGGCACGCTGGCAACCGTTACCCAGATGTTCCCAAAAGGCAGGGAAGAGTAGATAACAGCAGTGCCATGGCCAGAGAAACGGTTAACTGGAAAGGAAAAACTGAGGTATTTTTCTGTCAGAGAGAAACAGCGTCTCGCTTGGATATATAAAACACACAGCCTTCTCCACCTTACACGCCTTTCATAGCGGCAAATGTGTAAATCTTTTCTTCCAGAAAGGAATCCAGATGCTCGCTTAATTTAATTCAAGTGAAGATAAAGAAGCCAAATTTTCTCTGCCTGGAACATCTGCAGAAATGCCACTGAGGGATTCTGGCTTGTTGTTTTAGATAGAAAATTGCAGAAGTCCTCCCATTTTTTCCTCTTTTGAGGTTGGACCAAAAATACATTCAGCAGTCATAAGCTGTGGCATATTAATAGAAAGATTTTCTCTATAAAACGTCCACTACTCCTAGAGGCAGATTTATACTCTATAATCCACCATTTCAAAGGCTAAGGTCAGCACCAAACATGTCAGCCCACCGGGATATCATAACACATAAATTACATAATCAATAGCACATGTTTTCCTCCTTTCTTTACCAATTAATGGATTTTTAAAGTAGAGAGCTTGACTTATATTGTTCCAATCATGTTGGACGGGGAAACCCGTCAGAAGGTGGATTAAGCAAAAAAAACAGTTTTCAAATAAGCAATAGAAAGCTGGTGTTTAAGACACATCAATTCTTTCTTGCGCAGCGTTCAGCAAGTGCACAGGAGCCTCAGCTGTACTGCCAGTTCTGCTTCATGCCTTCTGACAGTTTTATTAATTCTTTAGAAAAATGAATGTATGTACTACCAGAAGATATTCCAGCTTTTTTTTTTCTTTTAACTTCATCTCAGGTTTGTAACGTGTTTCCGTGCCAACGTACTTGTCCTCATAAAACCATCTCATTATCGTTTACCTCCTCTGTTCTTCTTGCAGATTCTGATTAGAGCATTCTTCTCATTTTGAATGGGATTAGGGCCAGAGGATGAGATACTGAGTGATTTATATCAGTTGATGGGATATTTCCTGCTCTTACCACGATGTTTTTGTATAAATAAGGTATTTCTTTGTCAAGGTAATGGGAGTTTGCGCCTGGCTCAGCTCTTTACACTAATGATTCTTCCTATCTATTTACTTACTAAAGTATAGGTATTTTGGGCTGAATTGTGAAACTCAGTGGTCACTTGTAAGGATAGTCCCATTGAATTAGTAAGCTTACTTACTTGAATAGGGGCTTATCAGTGCAGCTTGGCTTAATTTCTGTTTGCTGAATAAATATTCAGAGCAGCGTAAACAATATTTCATGATGTTGACACCTGATCACATCACATGAAAACATATTTTTAAAAGTGCATGGGAAAGAGAGTCAAGCAGAAGCTCGTTTTCATTCTGGATTTAACTGTTGCAGGCTCGGCTTTGTCACCTTCACTTTCTGCTTAGGATTTCTTGGATACACAGTTAATGTTCTTAAATTAGAAAAAGCAAAAGAGAAACCAAACTCCCCAAAGTGAACCTTTTCTGGGTTTGTGTTATGTGAAGGGCCTTCCTGAGTCTCAGGCTGGTTTGTCAGCAAGTTTCCCAGAACATATTTCCTAAGGCAGCCAGAGAAGCATCAGGGGCAGATGTCTTGGGGCCGTCCTCTCTCTGGAGCAATCCCTTGAAGGAAACCTACGCCCTGGTAGTTTTTGCTCTCAGTGGAGGTGAGACTCAAGGAACCAGTTCTTGTTCCAGAGGGACACATACTCACATAAGGAATAGTCCCATTCCTTTTGTGTTCTTGCAGCAATGGTTGACCACCGTTAATGGAAGATGTGCTGTACGATGCTTGACAAAAGCAGAGGCTAAGCATGTGAGTAGGAAGGAGGTTAGTGGGCTTGGAGGCATTGCTTCTCTAGCAATGGCTGGTTGGCAGCAATGGACCTTTTGTGAGCTAGAAACTTTTAGGAGAGCGCAGAGCTTGGGAAAACAGTCCCCTCATAGTTTGTCCATCGTTTCCCCGCATCCCCTGATTCAAATGAGACTTCTCCCTTCTTTCCATCATGGTCCAAGCTCATGGATGAACCACGCAGGTGGAGTTTTCAAACCCTAAAAAGTCTCCCCTGAGCCTGCACAGACTGAGGTTTCTGGGAAGCTTAATAACGTGGCTGATTTGGACAAAAATCACACAAGGGCAGCAGGAGGCCCAGTTTTGACTGCACAAATGCCATATTCCTTTGCCAGTGTGCAGAGCCATTACAGCATCCCCCAAAAAGCTCTTTTCATATGTAGAGTCTGTAACAGGGGCAAAATGTGATTTTCCCCTAGCCTTGTGCTGAGAAGCGACTGAACCATTTTACTGAAGCTTTCCCAAAAACCACTTAGCCTGGGGCAGACAGCATGCATGGAAAAAATCCAGCCCAAACAGCTGAAATTTGGCAAAGTTGAACGCAAACTGAAACACATTCTTCTCATGGAAAAGCATTGGGTGACCTCTGATAGGCAGAGTTCCCCACTCCACCTAGCTGAGACACACAGGCAAAGTATGCAGCTTGCCATCTGCGCTCATCAGCTTGGGTGTATGTACTCCGAACAGCAAATTTGATGTATAAAAACATACACCCTTCTCTATATACATGCTGCATAGCTCCCCGCTACGCAGGATTCCTGGCCGCAGATCAGTTGCATCACTCCCCTGATGTCATCCTGGCATATACCACCTCCAGCATTCTTCTCTGCCCGGGCGAACGGTATAGTCCAACACTGTTTTTTCTCCTTTTTTTTTTTCTTTTTTTTTTTCTTTCTTTTTTTCTTTTTTTTTTTCTTTTTTTTTTCTTTTTTTTTCCCTGGTTGGTTGCTGCCACTGGAGAAAATCAAAGGCAGCCTCACACATTTGTCTCTGTTTTTCATTTCATTTTGCTACAGAAGTTAAAAAGAAAAGCTTTGGAAGGACTTTCTTCAGCACAAGTGAGGAAGCAGCTGTTTACCATGAAAAAAGCCCATAAGTTTGTGCTTCCTGAGCTAGGAAATAGCTGCCATTGCCACCACTACGGTTTCTTTAGACATTTCTTGTGGCCTGGGCGATGGCTTGATCTGACACTGTGGCACACAAGGCTGGAGGACGACACCGGGGTGGGGATGGGAGACTAGGCAAAGTCATGTGGCAGTGACTCACGGGAAGTTATTTTTCAAAACCTTCACTGAGACTGTATGTCCAACAGTCCATGCCAAGCCCTGTAAGAAATCTACCCTGTGTTATAGTTTCCTTGAAAGAAGAGCGGAAGGAGCAAATGCTGTGGGAATGTCGGTCAGCAAAGCCTGTGAAACTGGTGGCTGTGCCACAAGCATGGAACGTTTTGCTGTTTGTGCGAAAGTCAAGAGAGCAAAAGCACTGCCATCCACTATCAGTGTTGGCACACAGTTAAAAACTGTCTGTGTCCTTCTAGATAAATGGTACTCAGCAAAGGTGCCACAGGTGACCCTTGCACTGCGTGTGCACGGGCAGATGGTCCCCGCGGGAGGTTTGGCAGGACCTCTTGCAGTCGGGGGCAAGTCATTCAGGGAAATGGGCTTTACAAACATTTCCTCCTCTTTGCACAAGCAGAAACACAACAACACAGGAAGGGTTGCTCTCATTTCCCAATTTATGCCCGCTTGCTTCCCCATCTGGGCATCAGCACTGATGGGCTCCCACGCTTCTCTGCCAGCGCTCAGCGGGCTGTGGCAGCATTACATGGGGCGGTGTTGAGCAGGCGCTGACACAGAGACTATGTAAGAAGGTTGATCGTAGTAGTAACTGGATCCCTCGGTGCTAGCCCATGATAGCGAGAGACAGGCACATCACTAGTGACAGGCAGGTCAGACCTCTTTGGTGCCTGGGGCATTCACTTGCTATGATTTTGCAACAGGCATCGCTTCGCTTCATGGGCTCATCCTCATGATAGTCCTCTGAGGTCTTTATTTATAGCGCAGGAGTACCACAAAACACAACCATTTGCCCCAGGCAGCTGGAAGCCAGTTGCCTGCAGTGGTCCGGAGAGGAGGATCGTCCCTGTCCCTCACCATGGTCAGAGCACGCTCTGCAGCATGGGCTCCCCACAGCTGCCCAGTTTGCTCCCATCAGCCCTGCCTAGGACGACATGGCCTCTTCCCTTGTCCTGGTCCAGTGCCACTGCTGAAGTGTGACTGTAGAAGAAGACTGGCCAGGGAGGCTGGGGCGGGAGGTACATACCTGCACTTGGCATGTATGGCCTAATGTCATGGGTCTCCAAGCGTGCGTGGGGCTGTGAAACCCACGTCAAGAGCTGCGTAGGCACTTAAGGTGTCTCCATATATGATGTTCTGTGTGTGACCTCCATTCAGTGATGTTTTGTGGCCCTGTATGGCGATGGGGAAGGCAGGCACCTGCCACAGCGGTGTGGGACCTGCTCTGAGGGCCAAAGACCTGTTGCCTGTAGGTTATTTTCAAGGCTGTGGAAGAAGTGTGTTGCTGGACAAGGATCTGAGGGCCAGTCTCACCTGCCCTAGGCTGGTGTTTTACCTATAGCCTATTCTTCCTTCTTTCTTACAAGCAAGAAGGCTCTGCATGCAGTAGGGTATAACAGAAAGGGGGATATAAGCACATGTCTCAGAGACATGATTTGTTGTAGTCTGGTTTAGTAACTCCAGCACTGCCACACCTGGAAGCAGGAAAGCAAAGAGAACCAGCTGTTGTTTTATCTCACTTTTCCTCTGCTCTGCCCTTGGGACCTGCCTTTCCTCAGAAGATGCTCCCTGCACACCAGGCTCAGCAGGGGCAACAGGCAAATTTCACCTTGAGGTCCAGTGACCCACCTGGTGGGAAAAACGCCTGCCGTTTTCCATGGAAAATGAGGTAGCAGTGCTAGACAGTGACTGCCACGAAAGTATCATTGCGGGGCTTGGGATCGCTGTCCCTGCCGCACTGAGGTAGCACGCAGCAGTGAAGACCACCTGTGCAGTGGTGTGAATCAGCCAGGCCCACGTAAGCGACATGAGCCGTGCTGGCTCGCACCAGCTGGAAGTCCACCCGTGGAAGCAACCACCCTGTAGCACACACTTTTAGCATCCTTCCAGCCGCTGCTTGCACAAGGTGACATGCCATGTGAGGACCACAGACACCTGCAAGCAGCACGGCCGGCACGACACTTCGTCTCAGCTTCCACTTCATTTCCCTCTTAGCAAGGAAATCTTTCTCTTGAAACTGAAGTTTCACAATGAATGTACATTTGCTGAGATAAAGTTTGCGGGAGAATTTTGTTTCATATACTGCTGAAAACACAGCTAGCTGAGGACGTTTCTGAGTATTTCCTTTCTCTCTTCGGTGGGGGCAAGGGGGTGAAGTGTTATATGTGGAAAAGTAACATAACGTAGTTACTTTTTTTCCCGCAGAAGGTCCTTGTTACAAGTCCTTGAAGGACGCAGAACTAACTGCATGCCAAGGGAACCCAGGAGACCAGGTTTGGGAAACCTAACCCAGAAGCCTTTTCTGGAGAAAGGGGAGAATACAGGAAGAAAAGGCTTTTACATAGGAAGTAACAAATTAGCAGGACCAGAAGATCGTCTGGAGGGGGGAGGAAGCCCGGGGGTGGCTGGTGCATTTACAAGCTGTTCTGAACAAGGTGCCGAACTTCCTGGGAAGCCGTTTGGGATTAGCCAGTGATCTCGTTGCAGCCGTGCCTCCGGCTCGGAGGCATCCTGGGTGCACAAGGGATGATGCCCTTTCCCCGTGGGCAGTTCACGTTCTCTCTGGCCGGAGCGTGAGGGTGGAAATAGGGCGCTGGAGTCCTTCCTTTCTTCTCGGGGCTGGGATCCTGGACCTGTGGGCTCAGGCTGAGCCCCTGTGGCCCTGGATGGAGAAGTAGCCGGGGACAAATGAGGAAGTGGGGGGTTGAGCAAAAAACCTTGCACTATAGAAATCTTTTTTCCAGAAAACCGGGGAAGGGGGTGGGGTGGGGGAGGCAGGACACCAGCTGCACCATTGCAGCAGCAACATGTTTTCATTGTGATGCAAATATCTTCATGTAATTTGGGTCAGGTTCAGGTTCACCCAGTTCTTGTGGCTAGAACTGAAACCAGGATGTCTTCACTTTTGCTCGCAGCTCTCAATGCTCTCCTCTCTCGCTGCGATCCCAGAGCTTGTTTTGTGATGGGGCTTCTTCCCTGTCTCTAGAGAGGTGCCGTTTGGTGGAGCACATCACTGACCTTAGTCAGCTAGGTGGTCACCATGCTCCTCTCCCCTTCTCTGGTGGCTTTTTTTGCTCCGAGCGGCTTTTTTTTCTTCAGAAGGGGCTGGTGGGATGTGCCCAGGAGCACATGGATGTGCTATGATGCTGTGAGGTTTTGAAAACTGGTTTCGTTCAATCAATCAGAGTCGCTCACACTAAAGTTAGGCTGACACTATCTGCGGCGCCTGCAAACGTAGAAACCAGCCCCACAGCACCGGATTGCAATCGCCGGGACACTGCCCTGTACACCAGTCTGGACAGCTTTGAAAATAGTGGCTTTACTTCTGGGAAACACGATGTACAGATTTGAACAGGAAATTTACTGCCTTCTTGCACAAAACGTGACTTCTCCTCACCCCCTGCTTGCAGTGAGTCTGTAAATGTTTAAGTCACCTCACTGTTATCCTGTGTGGGGTCTTTGTTCCTCGCCTCTCCCACTTATGTTGACCTAGCCCCGCTTCTCTCGCCGCACAGCCGGCATTAAACTCTTGGGGGCACAGGGCAAAGGCAGGGCTTGGTCACTTCTCGCCTGCCCCCCTTGGAGGGGCTGACTTTTGCTGCTGTCTAATGTGGATTAGTGGGGCTCCCCTCCAGTTTCGGGCCCTGGGCAGTCACCTTAGTTGCTCTCTCCTAAATCTAATTCTGTTCCGCTTTGTCCAGATTATAATGCTCCCTGGAATTCATTTTAAATGCAGAGCAGGGTCAGGGGAGGCTTCAGGGACAGCTCGGATGCTATTAGGGCTAGGGCTGTGCTAAAGGCACTTCAGGCCTGTTTTGTAGAATTGGCTGTTAAAATCATAGCGGTTTCCTGAGCTGGCTGTTAAAAAATCACCTTCAGCAAGCTCGGCTCCCTGCAGCTGCCGCTGCCGTCTCTCCTGGTACCCAGGCTCCCAGGCTGGGCTCTGCACATGACTCCTCCTCCCACCCATGCTCGCTCCGACCTAAAAATCTCCGTCCCCATCAGTGGAGGGCCCAGCCCTTGCTAGTTCTTCATCCTGGCCCTGTCCCTCATGCTCCCTGGCCCTGGCCCTGGCCCTGGCCCAGCTGGCAGCTCAGCCTGCCTGGGTTCAACGCTCATCGAGCCATTTTGGTACATTGAGCGGGGATGGAGCACAGTGGAAAGGGCGCAAATCTCTAAGTCTTGCATTTCAAAATCACCTCTTGCTTTGAAGGATCTGATCCCGCTTTACGGACTCTCGCACTCCTGTAAGGCAATTCAGTTTCTTTGCACTTAAATGCAGCTGCTTCTGGTGCGAAGTATGGCAGCTGCTTTACGCTGCACAGGAGAACACTTTGGCAAAGGAGACCTAATGATTGTGCTTGGCTGAATCTGCAGAGGGCATTTAGGTAGAGGGAATGTAATTATTGGCGTTTTGCCAGGACACTGGGAGAAAACACCTGTACGCTCGTGACATGTGCCATGAGATAATCATTTGCAGCAAAGGAAAGTGTACACAGTAAAGCAGTCAGCGTTAGGTAGGTCACTATTCTGGATGTGCAGTGTCATGAGTAATGTTCTGCCCTCTCTGTCCGTAGGGAATGGGGTTTTAATTCTTCGTACATGACGATTGCATGAGCCAACCATTTCCCTTAACAGGCACTCATAGAAAGAGGTAGTGGTCTACTCTAATTTTGCAGGGTCCATAGGGAAGCTGTTGGTAAGTTCTCCTGAAATAACTCTGGTTTCCTGGGCTTTGGTTTCACATGTCATTAGAGAAAAAAGCAAAACTGGAATCTTGGATCTGTACAGCCTGAAACAGTAGGGACAGAGGAATAAGGGTTTCTTCATTAGGACAGGTTCTCTTCCACTCTGCCCCAGCTGAGACCTTAGGAGGTAAGGGGCTGAGTTTGGGTTTTGAGGTGGCAGTGCTCAAGATCTTGAGGTTCTAGTGGATGTGGTGCAAGACTTGCTGGTCCCCTGGCCAAGCTCATGAAGTCATGAAGTCATGACAACAGCTTCTTTGGTTTCTCTGTTGTTCTGTACCATCCCTAGCCATTAAGCAGTCCCAAACCCAACTTATGTGAGAATTTTGCCTTGTTGACCATCTTTGGCCCTTCACAGTTATTTTAAGGTCCCTTAGAGATTAAGATTATAAAATCATCAGAGAGGAAAAAAAAGTCACTTTCATGTTGTGTTTTCACAGTGGCCAGCCTGAGAGGTGGTGAGATCTGTAACCTAACTCGTATGGATGTGACTCATATCACAGTACAAATGAGAAATGAGTGTAGCTGATGTTGATCCCAAATTTGGCATCATTTTGATCAGCTTCAGGATTAGCTTTGCCTGACAGCATTCATTCTTGGAGCTGGACTCCTTCTCAAGGTGAACAATAGCATTAAATGATCTCTTAATGAGTAAAAAAAAAAGAAAGAAAAACTCCTCCAGGCTCACTGCCATCACTAAGAAAGCAATTAGCTTTTGGACTGGACCATAGAATTGCTGTGAGAATGAGCGACTGACTTTTTCTTAGGCAGGAGGAAGTGCTGTGTTACTCAGAGGGCATGAGGATGCTACAGAAAGTGGCACTAGTTCTTGGAAACAGCACTACTGGTTTTTTTCCCCAACAAATTCAGGAAAATTCAGGGGGATTTCCAAAGAGGAGAACTGTGGCTGTAAAGAACGGTGGCTGTTCCAAACAGATAAATCAATCTCCAAACACAGTGATCCTCTAAAGAAATCATGCTATTTTCTCCCAGCAAGCAGTGAGATAACTATTAAGCCCAACAAGAAGGATAAGAGGAAGTTCTTATGATGAAATGTTTACAAACAGGAAAACCCCATAGACTGTCTTCTTAGTACCTAAAGAAAAGTCTAATTCTGCTGGGGGAGGTCAAAGGCATTCCTTAAACCAGGGGATGAGCCGCCAGGTTTGGCCCATTTTCTTTCTTTCAGCTCTTGAGACCTTCAAGGGTCGGGTGAGTAGGGGTTTCCATCAGGAAACCCCTCAGCCAGGGAGTTGGGGTGCAGGATCCCTGCCGTGTGTGGAGACATGGCCCCATTGCTCTGTGCTCTCAGCGCACAACTGGGTGATTTTATCTTTGTTCCCTCTTGGGGGAACCATGTCTGATGCCTGAAACACCCCAGAGGGGCAAGAAAGCAAGTGCAGTTTTTCCATGCTTGCCTAGAAAACGCTGAACAATAGCAGCTCGGACCTTTGACATTTCTTGGAAGCTGCTTTCAGTTTCCAGGACTGCTTTTTCTTGGTGATCTGCTACATATCTCTGAGGCACACATCTCCTGTGCTGTGTGTAAATCTGCAGCAATACATCCTAGATTCCTGTAAGCTCATACCCCCCCCATTCGATTAATAGAAACCCCGAGTTCCCTTTTTAGCTTCCTCTGCTGACCACAACTCACGTCATGAGTAAAGTCCCGCCTGCCATGCTGCCTGCCAGTGTGTGTGCATATGGTCTGCAGAACATGAATGCAGCAAACCACTTCACAGCATTGTTGTTTTCTTTTGCCTCTTTTTTTTCTTCTCTCAGTGGAAACTATTAAAGACCGAAAGCCTTTGCTAATAAAATTCACACAGCTGCTGTTGCTGCAGATGAAATCCTAACACCACAATAGGGATTTCCAGGCACGGATGCCTCCTTGCAAAGTGCACTGAAGAGGGCAACGCATTTCCAGAGCGTGGAAAGCCATCGCAAAGACATGTCACTGTGTGTTTAGCCACCAAACCCGTAAATGAACTAGCCTGTAAGGCTGTTCTCTGCAATCAGTGCAGGCTTACAATTTCCTCCCTCACCCCTGTGCCGCCACTGAAGCTGCCCTTCCCCCAAGCACAGCTACGGTTTGGAGAAGTCAGATTCAGATGCCAATTCTGTCCTGAAGGTGGGGATAATAGAGTTCACCGGAGGCTCACATTTGGCCTGTCAACAGCTGGCCATTTGTCTTCTAAGCTTCCAGTTGCCTGATAATGAGATATTGTAATGAGAGTGACACTACAGTGTGGGTCTGCTACAGGGCAAAGGCAAGGGGGAAGAAGACCTCCGTTCTTGCTTTCCCCCTTCTAAACAGAGTTGAAAATGCTGTTTAAAAAACCACATATACATAAAAAGTAGTTCGCAGGTTCGAGAGGGGATCCATCCAGAATGAGTGTTTGGGAGGAGTGGCTGGCCATGCTACAGAAATAACATTTTCTGTTGGATCCAGCCATGCCAGCCTGGATAGTCTTTGAAGGGTGGCAGGCACCTCATCTTGGGCAGGAGTGTTTAAAGGGCAGAACAAAGGTCGATTTCCTTCGACAAATGGAAGTCTCCATTTCTGGATTTCCTTCCCCTTTTCAGTACAAGCCAGCGTTTATCTGTAGGTTTCCAGAGGACAAGTCACTTCTGAACTAGTACCTTTTGGTGCAATATAGCCTGAGTAGCAGCAGGAGAAACTTCATGTTATTCTGTCAGGATGCTCAAGCCATCAACACCCAGACATAGGTGTAAGATTTCCAAGCCACAGAACTTCCAGTTCTTGTGTGTGATAATTTGTGCCAGTTGCAGTAGGAGTTGTTTTAGGTGGCTGCTTGTACTAAACAAGTTGGGGCAGGAAGGTCTCTGTGGGAATGAGAGAAGCTGTTGCCCTATTTCAGGGCCACCAGAGCTTTTGCAGAGCCTTCCTGAACTTCACCGTGGCTGGTGGCCTACTTGTTGCCCCAGGTGTGAGACGTGGTCTGGCTGAGCCACGAGGCAGGTCTGGATTTATGCCAGGTGTCCTCTGCTTCTTGTGGCTTGCCGCTTACTTTGTCCTCGTGCCCAAAGCCTTATTTCACCTGCCAGTGATGGAGCAAGAATGAGCAAAGGCTGTTTGTAGGAACAACCAGATTTTGGCAAATCAAGGTAAATGTGCTGCTTTGGTCTAGCATTTACCTGGGCCTGGTAAGAGGTGTGAAAGTGCAAGGCGGTGTTGTCTTTCCTGATATTTTGCCTGCTTTTAGTGTTTTGGGACTAAGAGCCCTCCCACTCACCCTCCAGAGACAGCACCTGCCAAAGAGGCTGTAAGCACTCCCTGCTGAGCCATTCAAAGACCTTCAGAGTTGTCTCCTGGTTTATTCCCCTCTAGTTTAATGCAGGTGGTTTACACGTCTCATTTTGCCACAGGTGCCTATTTGCAAGAATAATTATTCGTTTGGAGCGTATTTGTAATTTTCTGACATAGTGCCCCTCTTCAGCAGAGTGCAGCACTCCGATGCAGCCGGTGGAGCGTGTCGTGGCATCACTTGGGGGAAGGGATAGTCTTTGAAACATGTCCCTAGTCCTGATTATTTGTGTTGTTAAAAAATAAATAACTCTAGGAAAAAAAAGGAAACATCCCCTCCTTCTCCTCAGTAGTGTTTCCTAATTATTTCAAAATCTGGTCGCTGAGCATTTTGCTCTGCTTGTCAGAAACCACATGTTCAGCAAGATACTCCTGCAAGGCTTAAGGCTTCTGCTCCTGAAACCCAGAAATGGGGTGTGCCAGCTGGGGTCTGAGAGCGTGATCCTGCAGCTTGTGTTCGCACAAAGATTGTAGTCTTGCACCTGTACGGCGTGCAGTGCAAACTCCCATCCCATTCAAGCATGATTTGAACAGGGCCTTATTCAATGCTTGGCCTTTCACTGGGTTTATGGATGAAGGGGTAAAGGGAAAAGAGGACTAAGTGAAAAGAAGTATTCTTTGACTTCAGTGGGAGTAGGCTTTCTTGCTTCGCCAAAGACTACTTGTTCCCCTAATGATCGCCTCCCCACTCGTGAAGTTCATTGCATGAGTTCGAGCTGGTCCTGACAGATCCTGTCACCATCTTCCATCCTTAGCACAAAAACCTCACGTACAACTTCAGAGCAGCTGTTAGTTATTTACTTATTTATTTATGAGTGTGTTGGTCTGGTTCAATAAAATTGGTTATTAAAAATTACAGCTGGCTCCAAGGTTGCCTGTTCAAAGTTGCTGCCTGCAAGCTCTGCTCTCTGCCACTGCTGCTTGTTCACTAGAGAGATGGACCACGTTTTCTTCTCTTGGCGAATGGTCCCTCTTCTCCCCCAGTCTGCTCCAGCCTGGATGCAGAAGTCTCTCCTCCAGCCCCAGCTCCAGCTTTCTGGGCTCATCACAGGTCACTAGCCCAGCCTGCTCATGTCCAAGCCCCTGACAGCCCCGGACATTTTGATTCCCAGGGGCCAGTTTCTGTCTTCCTGAGAACAGAGGGCTGCTCAGGTCAAAATATCCGAGCTGAATGGAGAGATCTGCCACCTCTTTAGGCCTCGCTCTCCTATTGAAGAAGAGGGCAGAGGTTTATTGCATCTTCTTTTCAGCCTTTTAGACGCAAGCTTCAGGCTGCTGACAAAGTGCTATTTGGCTTACGGCTAATCTAGCAGAGAGCGAGCCCTGTATCTCTTATTTACAGCTGCGCTCCTAATTAGTTAGCCACAAAAATACATGATAAAATACAGCTTGCACTCAGATGGGGTTCTGGCTAAAGCTAAGCTGAGATATAGTAAGGTAAAAACCCTCAAGACTCTGAGCCATGCTGAAGGTAAATCCCACAGAATACAGAAAATTGCCTCCACCCCGGGAAAATCAGAAATTTTAAGGTGTTCTCCATGCAGAAAGCTGTGAAGGTAACACATCAGAACCAAGACTAGACAGATACTCATAGTGTGCATATAATGAAGCCTCTGGATATTGAACAGGCTGGAGCTTGAATCTTTCCCACTGTGGCAACTCCTGCCTAAAATTTATAGTTGTGATGACAAAGTCAGAGGATGCTTTATTTTTAAAATATTACTTTAAGAGGAGACATACATCTTTTCTCATGTTTAAACATAAATGCATGCGATATACCACCCTTGGTTTTACTGTTCTTCTATCTGTTTTGCTGGGTGTTTTCTAGGAGAACGCAGTGAATGCAGAAGAACCTAAAGGCTCGTGCACGTTAGCCTCACGCTTCTGTTTTGCTTGGAGACCCACAGGAGGTTTGTGCTGGTAACATCCCAGACATGTCCTACGGTTAGATATGCGCAATACTCGCAGCACAGGGCTGTGACTATTCCTACCCATTTCTACTAAATCAGCTTTCTCTGGTCTTGCTTGCTGTGACTTGGCTTTCAGGACATCTCAGACCTTGTTTTTGCCAACATGAAGCGCCCCTTGAGTTTTATCCCATAGCCTCGCTGGGAGGGTGTTCATGGAGGCTGTCAGAAATCCAGTGTCGAGTCCTACTTCTGCCTCAGGGGACTTTTGGCCCTCAGGGGACTTTGCCAGGTGAATGTGGTGACACCTGGGCTTTTGGGCGCTCAAGCCTGGGTTTTCTCAGCCCCAGAAATCGACGCACTTGTGTATCAGCCTTAGCTAGTCTTCAGACTGGGAACTGGATGCCAGTTGTCTCACTCCTAGATGAGTGCTCAACATACTAGATTGCTGTCGGCACTGGCTTTCTTCTCCTCTCACTTTTTCCTCTCTTTCTCCATCCCTGCGAGCAGCATGGATGCAGTGAAGGCCATAACTCAGTGCTGTGAATCCCATCAGTCTGCAAACTTGCTGCTAAGTTTTGCAGTTTGCTGGAGTGTGCTGTCCTGCCTCGTGAATCTGGCCCACCTCGCTGAGTCCAGCTCACCAGCTTAAGAACAAAGACCTTATTTCTTCTTGAGGCCCTGCAGAATGTTGTCTAGGAGTCTGTGGGATGTGGTGACGTGTTGTGGTCTCTTTTTTTCTTAATTTAAAAAAAATAAAAATCTTTTTTATTCAAGCATTTTCCAAAGCACAAGCAAAACAACCTTTTTTATTTTTTTCTGAGTTCTCTGGTGTGCATGAGTGAGTCATGCTGATAGAGGAGCTCAAGGCCAGTGCCATGTCAGATACTTGCAGTCAACGTGAGTGCTGCATGTAGGTGCTCCTTGTCTCTGTGAATGAGACGTATCCCCCCTTGCAGGTGAGCCAGAAAAAATTGATCATGAATATTCAGAAAAAAATATTTAAAAATCTTCCCCTGGCTAGATTTTTCCTGTAGCTGTTAAATGCAAGGACTCCCTTTTCATTAAAAGTGACCATATTTCCGGAGCAGTGCCTCCAGGCACCCACCCATACAGAAAATCATGCAGAGAACTGGGATGGTATGAGGCCTCCAGATGGGAGAGTCTTTTGCTTGGAAGGTGCTGGGGCCAGGGCAGTCCAGCTGGACAGCAGTCAGAGGTCATTTCCACCTGATGGCAAGCTTTGCAAACCTGTGTGAAATAGCTTGGTTCTTCCACAGGTTGTTTTCCATAGATTCAGGTTTCCACGCTGTGAAGGCTACAGTCAGGAATAGCAGTGTGTAGCACAGTTTGGGTTCTGGCTGGGCCCGTAGAACCAAGCTTTGCTGTCCTGCCTAAACCAGAGTTGGGTTGACACGTGGAGGCAGAGCGTCTTCAGGGATGTCCTTTCTGGTGCAGAAGACAGCAGTGGTGTCAGACCAGAATCAGACCGCGCACTTGTGTCTGCCACCATTTGACTCCAGCCTGCTCTGGCAGAGGAGCAAACGTCAGACTTGAGGGACTCCAGTGCACCAACTTCCCTGTTTTAAGTTTAGAGGAAAAAAAGAAAAAGGACTGCCTGTGAGAAGTCTGATGAAGTTGGCTGTTTCAGGAGCAGCAGAAATGCTGCTCCCCCTGTCCCCTTTTGAGCTTTAGCAGTTGCTGGGATTAGGGCAGAGATTTCACCCCTAATCTGGAGAGGTGCTGTGTAGGTATGAACACTGCCAGAAACAAAGCAAATTTGCATGTAATTCGCTTTCCTCTGGCTGAGGCCCAAGGGAGCAGGTCTGCTGTGGGGATGAGGAGGTCTGTGAGGGGAAAAAAACCCAAACAATTACACAGGAAAAATACATGGAGAAATTAGAAAGTGAATAGGAGATTAATTAAATGATCAGAAGGTTAGAAAAATAGAAAAACCAAAAGCAATTGGAGTATTTTTCCTCCTTCTTTACAACAGCTGTGTGAATATCTCTTCTTTCCTTCTCCACAGCAGTGTGGTCTCCTCCATGAGACCTTCAGCGGCAGGCGTCGCATTTGAAACGAAAAGACAGCCATCAACAAGAAAGCCGAGAAATATCCTCTGCAGACTATAAGATTTCAAAGGGAACAGAGAAAAGATGGTCCCCAGACAGAACAATCAGGCATGGCTGGGCTGGGCCACCCAGGGAGGACATCCATCCCCCCTGCAGCAGGTCCAGGGCTGCCTCCAAAAAGATGGATGAAAGAGGGGCAGACCTGCTGTACCCGTCCCACAGAGTGCCTGCGCGTCCTAACAGGGCTGCTCCTTGCAAGGCTTGGTTTTTCCCCACCGGCGCAGAGAAGCAGCAGCAGCTGGGCAAAGGCATTTCAGCCTTTTGTTAGCCTCGGGCAGAGGTCGGCACTGACGGCCTCGTCCTGTGAGCTGGTGGTAATGCGGTGTTGGTTGGAAACGGGAGGCTTTCAGGAGGGAGATGTAAAAAAAAAAAAAAAATTAAAAAAAATGGAGAAAACAACTAAAAACCCTAGTGGGAAAGGTTGCAGGAAGAAGCGGGGGCTTCCCCTGGGGAAACTTGCTTTGGCCTTTATAGTTTATAAGGCATGTGAGCATGTTTCCTCTGCCATAGCCCACTGACTGACTGCAGAAATCGCCCTCTCCTGCAGCGCAATGTGTCCGTCCTCCTCGCAGCCCTCCCTGAACCTTCCCTGCCCTCCTGCAGGCCCCCCACTCATGCACAGTGAGGCTCCTGCATGGTTTTGGCCGCTCTCCTTTCTGCTGTTTACCGGTGAGCTCTTCTGCTGATTGCTACTGCCACCGCCTCCCCTCTCTCTTTGCAGGAGGGCCCGTGGCCACAGCCAGCAGCATCTGCAAACCAATGGCCCTTTCTTCCCCTCCTCTGCCCTGGGATTTGTGGGGTGGTAGCGTTCCCCATCACTCTGTGTGCAAGATGTGGCCCAGGGTGCCCAAGCAAATGGGGGGACACTGAGCCAGGATATCACCCATCCAGAGGATTTGCACAGGTCCACGGTGCTGGCACGAGCTCCAGCTGCCAAAGCCTTGCCACAGTGCTGTCTTCCCACCCTTCCACATCAGCTAATGTCCTGAGGCTTTGAAATCTGAGTCCAAACCATTGGTTATTGAGTACTGTTCCTGCTACAGCTGCTACTCCCTCCCCTTCCCCAGTCTTTTATTTCTTCTTCCTGGCATGGGCTTAGGTGGGCATGCATGACTTACGAGTTTTAATTTCCTGTGGGAAACGTTTCTTATGGCCTGCAGGTAGGTGTGCTTTGTTATTTTTCCTCCCCTCCCCTGCCTCCCCCATTAGGTCTTTCCTTAGCTTTAGAGCCTTTCTGTGCCCCTAACTGCCCCTGTTGAGATCCTGAGCCCCTTTGGATCTCATTTACTCCGGGATGTAACTTGACTGGTTTCAGTGGTGTTAGTGCTCATTCACATCTTGGATAAGTAAGAGGAAAATCAAGAGTCCATTGGGTGTGTTTTCCTTGGTAAGTGTAAAACAGACTGTCCACGTTGATATTTGCAAGTGGGAAACGTTCAGTACCAGTGCATCCTTACATACAGTACTGCATTTAATCGCCTGTTTGGTATGGGAGACTCTGGATGGAGGGAGGGAGGCGAAATGGTCTGACCAGTGAAAACTTCTAAATTTTTATCTCCTGCTGAAGAAAAAGATCGGCTACGGGTCGTGCCGCCCATGTCACAGATGACACAGGCAGGGATGCACACACGGCGGTGGTGCCGCTGCCGGCCGTCAGCAGGGCAGGATGGACACGATGAACACAAGAGGGGTGACAGCACTCTGGGACTGTGGTCTCCCAGCTTTGCACCAAGCCTGGAGGCTCAGGGATCAACAGGAATGGAAGCTAGCTGTAAAAATAACTCTGGCGTTTTGCAGTCTCTGCTTTCATTTCATCCCCGTGCTCGCAGTCTTTTAACTGGTTTGGACAGTCAATTTCCCCAACAGGCTGAGTCTTGACCTTCCAGGGGGGTCAGGGGCAGCAAGCTGTAACGTGTCACTGGGCTGCACTCAGCAAAGGGGCAATGGACGGACACACGGGCATGTGCGTGTATGTGTGTGCACTGCATGTTTGTATATCTCAGTGGTTAAAAGAGAGGCGTATGTGTATACATACATACGTAGAGACACATCTATAAATATATATACATAGCTTGAGCTTTGAAATACGTCTCTTCCCCACCCAAATTTTTCCATCTGGGATCCCAAATGATACTCCTTTTTCATTTCACTCCAACCCACAGATTCCCTTGGCCCTTAGGATGTAGGGTAGGACTTCATAAAATCATCCTTCCCCAGGACTCTTGTGGTCCACAGGGCCTTTAAACATCATTTGTAAAGAGAATTTGTAACCGTGGCCATCTTCAACACGTGTCCTGCAGGGTCCTTTCCAGCTGTCAGAGAGTTGAGCATGTGGGTGCTCAGGGGTCTTGACGTGTCCATCAGAGCCCTGACACCGACCCACTGGTTATACTGATTGATTCCCCTGGCTCACCGTATCACTTGGCATAGCGGTGAGAAACTATGGCAGGTCTGTGCCACAGCCTGCACTGCTGGGGAGTGGCAGAAAAGGAAAATGCAGCCCAGCAAGCAGCTCTGGCAGCCTGCGGGGATGGGAGAGTCCAGCGGGGCAGCTACCAAGGAGGGGAGAAGGGCAACGTGTTGAGCCTGCGCTGAGGTTAATTCTGTTCTTTTTTATGCACTCCTCACCCTGACTTCCCATGTGTTTAGCTGGTTTTTTTTAAGAACAGTTTGGAAACACCTGGCCTATGTTGAGTAAAAGGCTTAAATGGCTGAGATTTCTAACCATTCACAGAACTCGGTGCTTTGCATTGGGAAAAAAATTGGGGGTTTTGCTGAAAACCCGAAGCTTTTCTTTTTCTTTCCAGTTCTTCCTTGCTTATTTATTGGCTGCCTCTGGCTTGGGTACCTGCACAGCCCCACGTTGCGTTGCGCAGATGCTCTCCATGCTCAGCAGCCCCATAAAAAACCTGATTTTCAAATGAGCCGAGTGTCTGAGCAGGTTCCACTGGCTTCACCTTATTATCACAGGGCTCCTGCTCCAACCTACCAGTCAGACCCACCGACATCAAAGGCACTGCGTAGATTCACACCAGATAAAAGCCTGGCCCACCTCTCTTGGGATACACCCATTCCCTGCCCACGTAATGCTGCTTTCCCACCTGGCTGGCTGTGGGGTAGGGGGTAGGGTGGGACCATTGCTCAGCGTGGCAGCCTCTGCCCCCCCGTTCCCTCTCTGCTGGAGGCACCCAGAGACTCAAACTCACGCCCCAGGCCGTGTCTACAAAGGGAAATTCACTTGCCGCCTTCTCCTTTGCAGGCAGCAGCTGCTGATGCTGCCGTGGGTGCAGAGGCACAGGCGCGCTTGGCTGCGGTCGCTGCCCATGCCCTCTCTGGGGGGGCTGTCAGGGTAATAAATGCCACATACTGCGGACAGGCATAGCAGGGTCTTTTTCTGCACCCATACGGTGCACTTTTGCGGGGACTTTTTGGACAGTAGCACTGCCTACAGATTTGTGGGAATCCAGCATGAAGTGTCTGAATTCCTCTTTGTTCCTGCCCATTTTTTGACCTCCGGGTGGGAAAATTCCCGCAGCCCCAGTCCCTGGCTGCCTTGCATCCTCCCCATTTCCCAGAGTAAGGTGACTCGCTCTGCTGCTGGCTGGGCCAGTTGTTTTGGGGATAAACCGAGAGCTTTGCTCTGTGCGTCTCCTTTCCCGGGCACAGGGCTCGGCTGGATGCAGCCTTCTAATTTTATTTAAGTGAATTGGTTTTAAAAGCCTGGGCTGGTTTCCTATGAAATGAAATCTCGAAAAAAAAAAAGTGGCCGCACCTTTTCCAAAAAGGCCCTGCTGTCAGCAAAATGCAGCTCGGAGTAGCGGGGCAGCATCTCTGTGTGGTATAACAGACTGCTGGAAAGGTATGAGTTTGCACAGCTTAGCTTATATAAATTGAACAGCAAGTGCCAGCAAACTGCAGCCATACGAGAGAGCCCGAAAAGTTTGAAGTGTTGCAGAACAAAGCTACTTTTATGATTTATACACTTGCCAGACAACCATCAAATTCTTTGCTGAAACTGGAGCTCCTCTGGTAGCACCACGAGGGCTGGCCGGCCTGCGAGGAATTCTTGGCATCGGAGCAGCTGTCCCAGAGTGGTACAAAGGGCTTTGCCAGTGTGAGATGGAGCTATCAATAGGATGTCTATCAGGGCAGGCAACAAATGGGCCACCAGTCTTGGCTTCCTCCACCTCCCCAGCCCCAGTGCATGTGATACACAGTGGTAACAACCCCCTAGACAACTGTCATAACATTTCTGCGCAAGGTGTGGTAGCCACTGAGCGGCCCCTGTGCTTCATAATGAGCTCTTGATGGTCTGCTGCACAGAGCTGAGTGGCTGGAGCAAAGGGAGAAGCCTCCGGGGTGAGATGTCCCTGTGCGGGCAGGCTTCGGGCTGCCCACGGGGCACAGCGTGCACAGGGAGCGGGCAGGAGCTGGCCCCATGGGGCAGGACGCTGGTGGCCACTGTTGGTCCTTCCCGCAGAGCCAGCTGGTGTGTGAGGGGCTGGTAGCGGGAGGGCATTCCTATGGTCTGCCCCCCGGGAGCTGTAATCCAGGGAGAGAGTCTGGGAGTCAGGTGCTTATGTGGTTTTGCTCCTGCTGAGAGTTGTGTCAAGCTCTTAGCTTTGTTAGACTTCTGTTTTCCCGAGTGCCCGGTGAGGAGTCTCTTAGCTGTAGCCTTCCTGAGGTGCTGTTTCCTCCTGTGTAAAATTAGGATGATAGTATTTAAGTACTTTACAGCCAGGTGATGCATCTTTATAAAGGCAACAGGAAAGGTGAGGACTCCTGAAATTTTGCCTGTTGAGTGAACTTTGGCCACCATGCCCACCTGGGTGTATGGCTTAATGGTAGGGGCTTATGTGTCAGTGCTTCACCGGAGGGGGGTAAGAAACACGAGTTAGAGCCTTCAGCCCAAGGTCTCTTTGCTAGTGCTAAGCTTGTATGCACTGAGACATTATTTATTTAGAGAACAGCTCTTATTGCTGCTGTTTTGCCAGAAAACATCCTCTGGTTTCCGCTGGCCTCTGAGCTTGCAGCATTAGAGATTATTTTCCACATTTGTTTGCACATTGCTCTCATTAATGCTTCCAGCAGAAGTCTGTGGGCACTAAAGTGAGGAGACAGGGCACGAAATCAATGGTGGGCACGCAGAAGGATGTGGCATGTGAAAGCCCTGCAGGAATGTGTTTGAATATCACCGTAGGAAAGGTTTCGGAGGTTTTGCAAAGGTTACAGTGGTACACAGCCATTGCAGGGGCTATCCCATTAGCTACTGCGGCTTGACTGTTCAGACAAAGGTATTTCACCTAAAGTGAGGAGGCTGTGTCTGCCTGAGAACTTTTACAGGGTGGGACTCCAACTCCAGGCTGACAGTATCCAGGCATCTCCTGTACCCAACAAACTGTCACTGGAGAGCACCAGACAAGTTCACAATGATATATAAATAGCTAATTTTACTCTGGGCATGGGCTTTGGTAAGCCTGGCCGGTTCCTTCCTCTAGCTTTTTCTTACAAAGTGCGTGTCATCTGGGATTTCTGTATCAGCTGGAATGACTTATTTTGCAGGAGTGTGATGGCAATGATGCTCTGTAGTGGATAGGGGAGGGGAAAACCCGTGCCAGAACAGAAACATGTCAGGTTATTTTGGTATGGGGTGAAGTGGGGGGTTGGTCCCATTGAAATAATGGATTTTGGCTCAGGTTCCCAGTTCTTCTATATTTTAGGGTGAGGCAAAGAGGGAGGCCAGTTACCACATGGTGAAAGAACTGGTTCTTCCCATTGGGAGCCCTTGGTTTTGCCCTGCTCACCCAGTTTATTTGCAGGCAGCTGACTTGTCTTCTTCTTGGCTTTCTCTCTTCCCCCAACTAATGCAGACTGGCCATCTCTTCCATTTAAACAGAATCCAGCAGTATTTTGATGCCAGGGAAAATACCAAAATGTTGCTCTGAAAGCCACAAAGGGTTCAATTATTTCCTGGAGACGATATGAAGCCTATTGAATTGCAAGAGATGGTTATCGGCTCTTACTTGTGGAGGAAAAGGGCTGGGAGTGAGTGGAATAGAAATCATTATGCAAGCAGCTTTTCCCTATGAAAGTCATCCAGCTCATTTCATAAAATGAGGTTAAGCATGGAGCGCAGGAAGAGAAAAGGGGGACTGAAAATCTTGGCACTTTCTTATCCTTATCTCTTCTCCTGCTCTGCACTGGGCCTGGGCGCCAGGGACTGATGGCTGTGTAAAACGGGAGCACGCTCAGCCCTGGGGAGTGGGAGAGGCAGGGATGTCTCCTGTAGTCCTCCTCTCCACTGCTCCTCCTGGAACCCAGCAGCCTCTCAGTAGGGCAAAATGTGTTGACTGCAGGGATGAGACGGAGTTAATTAGCTGTCTGGGTGTTTTATTAGGTGGAGGAGAAATGGCTCTGCTGGGAGAACAAGAGAGGAGGGCACCAAGAAGTCATTTTTATGCCACTTTTTTGAGCCCACTTGCTTGTTTTCCGTAAGACCTGTCATGTTCTGATGATGGGAAACAGGAGATGTGTCTGGGAGACCATCAGGGAACAAGTTTACATAGCATGGGTTATACTGGTGTGCCTGGTAGTAAACAGGAGGCATGTGGAAGCATGTGTGCATAATGCCTGTTGTACCGGACTGTCTTTGTGTGGGATTTCAAAATAGTTCAGAGACTTAATTGTGGTAAAAAAAAGTAATCTTCGGTGCGTGGTATGGAGGAGCTGGGAGAAAGTACGATCTGCTCTTTGAGATAGCCTTCTTAGCAAAGGCTAGGGAAGGAGAGTTGCATTTATTTCACCAGTTAAAGCACCTGCATTTTGGTTATTCAGTCACAAAGTAGCTTCCCTCCTAGAAACGCAGGTTTGATATATGGCATTCGTACAGTCAGCCAAAAATAGCATTTTTTAGGTAGCCCAGTAACAGAGTCTGGTACAAAGAGATCGTAGCTTCTACAAAGAAGCCCAGATAAGAAACAGCTGATTCCAGAAGCATTGCCTGAGATATAGCCCTTAATCCTATTACAGCAGGCAGTGGCCTCTCCAGGTCTCTTTCGGTTTGCTGCTGTTTTGTATTTTAAACGGGCAGGATTTTCAGCTTGCTGCATGGGAAGACACCTTTCTTTTTTAAGGAAGGAGGGGGAAGACTGACTTACGTGGTACGTGCGCATCGGTACTTCTGCATTGTAGCAGCTGTTGTGGTCACAGCAGGGTTAAGGAGAAAGAGGAAGGTTCCTTTGTGTGCCAATAGGTGGGGATTGGAGCTCATTTTTCATATTAAGAGTAACTAAGGAGAGAAAGCAATACCCTGATAAAGAGTCCAATATGGTGGGACAGTCCAAGAACAAGAGATGCTGGCTTGGCTTGGCCTCAAGGAGTTGTTCTGGCAGAGGAATGTGTGCAGGGATGGAAAACAAAGCACGCCTCTGCTCCCAGCGTGGCTCCGAGGTCCAGAGAACCACCCGGAGCAGTCAGTGTCCTGGCCCCGAGAATGAAGCACTGATACCCAAAGGGCCGGCTGCCCACACGTACCCTCCATCATTTTTAGTGTGGCCCCAGTCTTGCGAGAAGCCCTCAGCTTTACTGTTCGGAATCAGTGGCATCAGGTAATCCTGGCGATGTCAGCCCAGGGGGGGAGCTTTTTACCCAAAACAGACATGTGTGTCCTAGTTGGGCCCTTGGTGAATATTGTAAGATGGTGTTTTTCTTACCATACTCCCAGCACACTGCTGAGCTTAGCCACCAGACTGTAGGACCATTGAGGCGTCCATGGTCACACTGAATCAGATCGGGTCCTGTCTAGGGTGCCAGGCTGAGACCTTCCTGCCAGTCCAGAGTGGTCTAGTAAGGTCCCTTCACATTATTTTGACCACCCACTGGAGACAGGTCTTCGGGAGCATCCCCAGGCTCTGGAGGTAGCTTTAGGCAGACCTGTAGTCCTCCCAAAGCCTGTAGACTCTTCTGGCTATGAGGATGCACATGCTTCTCCGTCTTGAAAGTTTATAACATAAAATCCTGAATTGTAGACCTTTGTGTAAAGCCAGTATTTTGAGTTGATCCGTCACTCTGTTTTAGGTTAGCTAGAGCTAGCTCTAAGCACAAGCTTTCCTCCCCAGTCAGATCAGTCCTGTGGATGTTTTTGTGAGAGCCCCCCAAGTGTCTGGAGCTGCACTGTGAATCGTTAGTGGCAGTTTTAGGCTTGGGATGTAACTTTAAACATTTTGTTTTTCACCAGAGAAAGCAGGGCATTTCTTGATTATGGAGATGTCCATTCTTCATTTATCTTCTTACTTCAAGGCTTAATACAGCAAACGCTGAAAATGTATCAGTTGGTCTTCCCACTGCCTACCTCCCCACCCTCACTTCCTCCAGCTATTTGCTTTGAGTTATTTGCTCAGGATTTGTTTTCCCTCTGACTTTACAAGTTTGCCTTGCACAGCAAAAAAACCCGCTATTTTGTTCTCTCTGGTATTTGGCAGGAAAGCAAAAAGAACACAAAGAAGAAAAGGATAATCATTGTTTTTTCCCTGATGATTTAACACACAAGTGTTCTTTTTAGTGCTACTGTTGCTGCTGTGCTAAAGCATCTTCTTTTCTTAGGCACGCCAAGAGCTACTGCAGAGAGAAGAAAACAGGGTGTCTCTTAACTGTGCTTTCCTGGGGCTGGCAGTGGGCTCTAAGCTGAGACCTGCCCATCCGCCTGGTGCTTGCTAGCAGGGCTCCCTCACATGTTATTTTGATCCAGGTGATGGAACTGGACAGAGCAGCTTTTGTGCAGGGATTTGCAAAACTCGTCTCTTTGCTGTTCTACTCCAGTGGAAGTTGAAACAGGTGTGCTGGAGCCACTGTACTCATTGCATTTTTGTCTTTTTTGTGGTTCATGTTCCCATGCATTATTTTATTTTATGACACTCCTTATTTCAGGTTGGTGAAAGATCCCCAGTGGCTTCTTCCAAATAACTGGGGAAGGACTGGTTTGACAGCAGGGTTGGTAGTTGGTTCAGGAGTGTATCTGAGCAGTTTGAGCCTCTAATTTGGGATGCATACTTTCTGGTTTCGGCCATGAGACTAGCCTCTCTCATGGTATTTTTGTTTTCTTCTTCCACCACCAGCTGAGAACAGGAGAGGCACAGGGCACGCTCAACGAGAAGGCAATCCAGCAAGGCTGTGAGATGAACTCTCCTAAGGGACTCTTCTGAGGGCTAGAAGGAAGAAGCCTGGGGGTACAGGCTATTTGCTCTCCTTTCTTTTTCTAATGCTCTCCGTCATTCCCTGCCCCCTCCTGCTTTCATGAGAGAAAACGAAGAGTCCCTCACCTTCCTCTTACTGCACAGCGGGTGGAAGAGACTTGCTCACAGACTGAAAGAAGAAGCAGGAAGAGGAAAATAAACAGCTGAGTCATTACTGAAAAAAAAACCAAAAAAACCAACCTTCAGGAAAGGGGAAGACTGGAAGGGGCTGGCCATGAAACTTCAAGAGAAACCACAAATGTGGTGGTGGACATGTACAAAGGCAGTCCCTCTCCATCTGTGGGGAGAGGGCTACAATGGCTCCCACAGAGAACACGGTGGGTGCCAGGCAGCTCTTGCCCAGGGACAGTGGCAGCATTCAGCAGGTTCCAGCTGCTGAGAAATATGTGGAAATTACATGCTGTAAGTCAGCTAAATAAACAAGGAGGAAAAATGGCTGAGTCAGAAAAAGTGGAGTATTGAGTTCAAATGCATTATTAATTGGAAAACTGCTTAACACAGCTGGAGATCCTATGGGCATGGGTAAACAAAAATATGATGAGGAGAGAACCAATTAAAGCACTAATTAGCCCTTTTAGGAAGTTGTCCAGGTCCATTAATGATAACCCTTAATTGTAAGTTATGGAAGAGACAACTTATCTGTATTGCTGCTGCTGCCTTAAGTATTAGTCCTGTGTGTGTGTGTGTCTTGCATTTTTGTGTCTATACACAAATCATCAACTTAAGAAACTGCACACTTACCAGTGGCAAGTGCAGGTTAATGAAAAATTACAGACTTGGTCTTCCAACTACCCCATGGGTAGTTCACCAAAGAATGATATACTGGGATAAAATTTATGCAGGTCCATTTTCTGAAAGCAAGGACTACCAATTCTTCCCTCTCATTCCCACAGCATCAGAAATAAAGCAGCAGTGCTGGAGCTGAAACTGTTTGCAAGAGCTAAGCATTAAGTATTAATAACCAAATAATGATCACGCCAGTAACTATAATGAAAAACACAAGGTGGTGTTTCCAGAAGATTATGGTTTGCAGAGATGGAAAGACGTTTCATTCAGCCCATTGCCCTGCCTGTAAGAATATAGTTTCTAGGCTGAGGAATTCAGCAATTACTGAACTGAATGTTCACTTGATCTTGGCCTCTGCAGCTCTGCCTTCACCAATAAAAGCAACTGTGGAATGAGTAGGGCGAGGGAAAACGCCCATGCGCTTGCAAATAAGAGTGCTGGCCTCCTCGATTTTTATGTGGAGCTGTTTTCGTGTTCAAGTGCATCTAGAAGAAACCTTCCCATGTTTGTGTCTTGGACTGTAAGCACCTCCTGAAAATAGTTTTTCAAAGTATGTTAAATCTGAATGAGTATGTGCAAAGGGTCACTTCTCCTGCTTAGAGACAATAAACATCTACTACAAACAGAAACATTATCAGGACACCGGACGCCCTCTTGTATGTTGGTGAAAATTATCCCAGACCATCATTTTGGCCTTCTTTGTTTTACCAAATCTCAGATTCCTAAGTTTTCTCTGAAACAATAAGTTTTACACTCCAGAAGCAAATACAGTTTTAGGTTCCCATCAAAGCTGCTGGGCGGGTTTTCATTAGTGCATGAACTAAACTGCATGTGGACCTTTGCATACTCCCAGTTAGTTTGCAAACTCCAGGGCAGGCAAGCAAATCCTTGCTTTAAATAGCTATGCTGTCTGGAGTCCTGTCTGGAGGAAGTGAAAGGGACTCTTCATTCATCCAATGATTGAAGCTTATTTCCCTCTTTTCATGACTGTACAGGTGGGCTTCTAGGTCCTTCTGACATGTGAGCCCCAGCTAAACTGCACTGCATGTGCTTCAGTAGCTAAGTTGGCCACCCGAAACCACGAAGTCTAGAGATGTGCTTCAAAATAGTTTTCTCATGCTGCATGGTGTCTTGAACTTTGTATAAAGTTCTCTTTGTATAAACTTTGTATAAAGTTCTCCACTCTGTGGAGTCCACCAGGATGAGAATTTTAGCCTGGATCTCACAGCTCTTTTGAGAGCTCTTTTGAATACATCTTTGCATTAATGCATTTGAAAAATCCTAAAGGCAAGAATGTTGCAAGTTTTGAAGCAGAGCTACACAGATGCATTCTTCACTACAAATTGGGCAAAAATATTGAATCCTTAGCCTTTCCTCATATCTGATTTTTTACCTGCTCCTTGGTGTCTCCTCTGTAATGCACCCCTCACCTGGAATGCCCATTACCGAGTAGAGCAGTCCTGAGGGCCTTGCCGGGGAACAACAGCTCCTCTTTCTGCTTTCCTCTGCATCCACGTGCAAGGGTGCTAGACTCCTTGTTCTAAACTTCCAGTCAAAACCAGGTGGGATAAGTCATCTCTCAAGAAGCATCTGTCTGTCACTGGTGACTAAGACTGAGTGCCTAATTTAGAGCAGATGCCCAGCTTTTAAATAGATGGCTCAAATTAGGTGAGGCAAATCCCACCCAGAAGGAAAGTTTCCGATCAGTTGAAGCTCCTGCAGGACTATGGAAATTTGTGTTAAATTTTCCATTATTGAGATTTAAAAAAATGTTGGGAAAATCAAATACCAAATAACCGTATAAATTATAATAGCCTAAAACAACCTTGCAAACCACTAGCTCATTGAACAAAACATCTTACAGCTCTTGTGTGGTGGAGATTCCTCTATTTGCTTTCCTTTCAAGATGCAGCTGCAATAACAAGGCATATGTGATTTTAATGTGACACCATAATCTGTCAACCCTGAGAACTAGGGGGCAGGCCCATATAAGATAGCTAGCTCAACCTCACAATGATAAACATGTCAAGATACAAAAATCAGTTCTTCCCTTACAAATGAGAGAAAGATGTCATGTAATTGGAGATGTCATGCTATGCTGGGATGAGCAACATTCCCACAATTAATCATACCAAATATATTATGTAGTAGTTGTTGCTTGAAGACAAAGGAGGAATAAATACTCGTGTAAACATGCCAAATACGAACTCTCCACAGATGTTGATTGCTGTTCCATATTTAGCATGAAGCACATCAGTACGTGGAAGATATGCTCTACATCCAAGCAGAACGATAGCTCAGAAAAGGGCTTATGCCTGCGTGGAGGCTGCAGGTAACACGGCTGGTGTCTTTTCTAGGGTCCTTAGGAAACTGGACGTTAGGAGCTCCCCTACTGACAGCACAAGAATATTTGCCACTTTCTTGAATTAGGACTGCATTGGGGCCCTGGTGAACAAGAGATGTTTGGCTGACGATACAGTGGCTTAGAAACTGAAGGCGAGTTCAAAAGTTCCTAACAACACTTCCAAACAAGAACTTTGTGAATACAATGCAAAAGCAGCCATGCATATTTGCTGGAATAAAAAACCAAATTAGCTTCAAGCTGGGTTTGTGATTCCTCCCTGACTTGTATGTTTACTTTTCATTAATATTGATTCCTTCTGACCTTCAAGTGCCTCTTCTTCATTGTACGTGCTCCACAGTGAATAGCTTACTGGCAATAATATTAATAGCAACAGAAAATGTTAATTTAACAATAGAGACTACTTGCATGGAGAAATGTCACCTTGTGAATAAATTTTTTTTTTTTTTTTCATCAGAAAACCTCATTTGGGGACCAAAAATGATATACTATGTGACCTTGTATATAGTGAAGCTGACTGGTATTGCATGAATTTTGATATCATAACAAATGGCTGACAAGCAGTGCAGAGACATACGATCCATCCTGAAAATGGCTCAGACTTGAGATCGATACATAAGATTAGGAAGCCATAACCTCTAGGTGACCCACGTGGAAATGAGAGCAAGGCTAAATTCAATGAGTAAAATGCTTGCTTAGGTCTAGTGGCAATGAAGAGGTTTCGCATTGATTTAATTTTTGCCTTTGATTTTTTTTTCTGCTTCTCTTTGGTTTCCTTGTCAGCAGCGAAGCTTCCGTTCCCATCACCAGCAGCGGTTTGGGAGAGTGCTTGGAGAGTGCTTCTGAAGACACTTCTCCCTTGGCATCTGCCAGGGTTTCTGTAGCTGTGTTGGTCCCTTCCAGTCCTTGGCCTGGGTTTATTTCAGCTGTCTCTCGTACCTGCCTCCCTCTGTCCTCATGGCAAAGGTTGCTTGATCCTCTGTTTCGGAAGTACCTATTCCACGAAGGGAAGCATTGCCTCTGGGAGCTGATCTTCTCCCCTAAGTGCAATCAGAACCTAGAGATCCAGCCTCCTGTGCTAGACACACCGCATATCTAGAGTTACATGTAATATATCCAGGCCTTGATGTTCCTTTGCTAATTGATTTCTGCTCCACGGGCTAGCCTGTTCAGTAAGCGAAATTCTCCTAGAAGGAAAAAATGCCTTTTGCTCTATGTTTTCCATGGGGAGCTCTTGTAGAATAAGGAGTGTGGAACAGCTTACTCCAAAATAGCTGTGCCAGGAGTCCTTCTGCCCTTCTTCCCAGGGTGAAATTTGTTTTTGTTTTTGTTTTAGTACTATGGAAAAAATCCTCTTTCCATAAGAAGCAGCTAAACACAGAAATCTTTTACAGTCCCCGCATAAAGCTGTAATAAAATTTGCATGAGAGAAGAATCTGTGCTTGTTTATTTGGTGCCCTTTCTACCCCCTATTGCCTAGAGCTAGCACATCTGACAGCAATGACGGGCTGTGGATATGGGAACAACAGTGCTGTGAAATCTTACCCAAAATGACAGTGCTTGTTGTCTGATTTGTAAATACGAATGGCATGGTGTGGCATCCATGGCATAGAAACTGACTCTGGGATTTTCAAAAACTGAGGCTTAAGGTTAGACTTGTGTTGAACGTGGAAATCCATATTAGGTGTGATTTTTTTGAAAAGTGTCAGGCCAGGAGACAAAGTGTGATGAATGCCCCACTTCCTCGGGCTCCTTGGAAGAATCCTCGCCCTCGGCTGCAATAGCAGCTACTGTGAGCTCTGAGCATTTAAAAATCATATCACTAAAGATGTGGATGGAGGGCTGAGATTTTCCAGAGCCTTTAAGAAGTGTTCTACTAGGCACTTAGATTCCTGTGTTATTAAGATGCTTTTGAAGCTTTTACCCAGGAGAGACTAACTTTAGGCACCCACTTTTGAGAATCTTAGCCAGAGGGAAAACAAACCACTGATAAAAGTTAGACGGAGTCTGTGTTTTGGAAATCTTCCCACAGTTATTTACACATCTGTGTATTATCTTGTATTGGTCACTGGTTTTTGTATGTGTATGTGTGGTTTGTTGGTTTTTTTTTTTTACAGTGCACCTACCACAAACCTCAATTCAAATACAACCCAAACAACCAGGCAGTCACTAGCATGTTGGGACCCTGTCCAGGGTGCACGTTTTGTAGAGGATGAGCACATACAATTTAAGCAACCGTCTCTTGATGCACAGACGCACAACAGGCTGTCAAACGTTACCTGGCTCAGTTCTTATTGCATAGCAAGTTCACAGCTGCTCTTTGAATATTGAAGGTGGTGTGGTGAGTGCTCAGTAACAGAGACACCGAAGCTAGCAAAGAAATCTGCTGTTGCAAAAAACTTGACTTTGACCTTTCCCCATAACTAAGCTTCTTTTTTTTTTTTTTGTTCCTTTACATTCTTTCAAGAATTGTGAGGCCCCAGAGACTTGAAGGAAAATTCATACAGCTCAGGTCATTTTACCAGTCTGTGCAGCCGTTCAGTCAGTAATAAACACTCTAGCGGGGCAATGATTATTGGAATAGTAGGGGGCATTCTAGCCAGCAAGCCACATGAAAATGATAGACAGTTGCTGAAATCAAGAGAACTACAAAGCAAAGGAACAAAAGCATAAGTAAGTGAATCATTAGGCTGGGCTCAGAGACGTGACATACCAAGTGCTGTGCCTCCTATAAATTTGGTGAGTTGATGATTTACCATAGCAGGGCTTTTCAGTAAAGAAAATGAAAACTTCAGGAGGGCTCTTCAGTTCCAAGAAACAGCACCAAGAGAAACATACCCTTTGTGTCACAACAGCTGACTTGGTATTAAAAGCATTGATACCAGTGAATGAGGCTGGAAGAGGCTTCAGACTCTCTCATTCCTATTAGGGTTTAAAAGCACTAGTGCCAGATCCTGCAGTTCTTGCTCAAGCAAAGCTCCCATTGATGTGTTCTTAATCTGGAAAAAGTCAACATGGTTATTTATGGAGCTGTAGTGCCTAGGGGCTCTAATAAAAACTGTGCTAGACATTGTACCTATATTTAGTAGCAGCCAGTTCATGTCTCATAGAACTTGTGGTCTGCATAGACAAGACTGATAAAGCAGATATGGGGTAGGAATTGCTGTTATTCCTGTTTTACAGATGGGGAGTGAGGGTTAGAGACTGCAGAGGGATTTTCAAAGCCACATAGTGATGTTGGATATTTATTTCCCATGCATTTTAACGGAAACTGGACGTACAGATGCCTTGGTTGTGTTGAAAGGCTCAGCCAAACACAGGCATCCCAGTTTTGGCGGGGTGACGGGAAGTCTGTGACGGATGTGTAATTAGTTTAGATCTAGACATTCCAGGCCAGTCTGCTACGCCAAGAACATCCATTTTTGGAGAGAGTTCGCCACAAGTTAGGGCTGCAGAATTCCGACCTATGGACAATGGCTGCCGTTAATGTATGGATATAAAAACAAATAGGTAGAAAACAGAGTGAGAGGGAAATGGAAACCCACAGAACCTTGATTACTCTGAAACCTCCTTTGTCTTTGGTGCATGTGGCTGCCTCTTCTTGCCTTTTGTGGAAGCCACCTGAAACCCACCAAGACTTGACTGCATCGCAGCTGGATACCTAAGCCCAGGCTGGTTAGCTGCAGAGAACGCTTTTAAGTGAAATTTGGCAGCTGTGCCTGGAGCATCTAGGTCCATAGAAACTTAACCTGTCACAGGAATTTCCAGGCCAATGACAACCACCATGTTTTGGAAAGGGACCAAAAAGGCAGAGAAGAGATTTTGGAAAATTGGAAAGGGTTCAGAAAAAAGCTCACCAAGTGATCTGAAGCCTAGGAAATCTGCCTTATGTTGAGAATTGTCAGAAGCTCCATGTTTTTTACTCGAGCGAGTACTGCAAAGTGATTTAGTAGAAACATCTGTATGGGCAGTGACTTTTGAAAAGAAGCAAGGTGATTTTTTTCTTAATTTATCTGACCCCTCACTGTAAGATTCTGCGACTGAAAAGTGCCCCTGGACAAATTTGGGCTAGGAATAGGACACAAAATCTTATTTATTTTGAGAAAGCTTAATTTTGCTGCTAGAACAATAAAGGGATCTGCAGTGAATTCTCCATTACTGAAAGATTTGACAGCAAACTTGAAACTTTCCTCAAAGCCGTGACCTTAGCCAGGCAGAGTGTTCAGCTTGATCCAGGAGTTACTTTGTGCGGAGCAAAGGACAATGCTGTGTAAGAGTGAGGCAAGATGGTCACTGCACTTTTTAAACTTACAAGCTGGGAAAGTCAAATACAAAAGGAATTTTATTGATACTGCCTAAAAAATTCCTGTAGTATTTCTTGTAAGGTTGCCTATTTCTTGTCCTCATACAAAAGACTTCTTGGATTGGAGCTCTTGCAGTGTCCTGCAAATTTATTAGCCAGCCATTTCAGGCTAATGAAATCAGTCAACGTAATGGATACAACGCATACTTAAATATAATCAAATTAAGAATGCAGGCTCTCTTCTAACTTTGGATGAGATCTGGAGGGGCCCCAAACAGGATTGTCTAATGTATTCGAGGTCACTGCGGGGCCCGATTTTCAAAAGCACTTAGTGTGTGGCCATCCCTCTTGTGCTATTTGTGTCCCAGCACAGGTCAGCATCCCCTGCGCTGTGCTCTTTGGGAAAGGTGGTCTCATTCCTGGTCCTGAGCCCTTAAAAAACCAGCCCCATGATATGTAGGTGCTCTTCCCCAACAGGATTCAGCTCTTAGCAAAAGTGTTGTGGCTGAAGTCAGACAGTACTGAGCTTGCTCTTGCTTGAATTTCCACATTTGAAGCTCTAGGTCTTTCAAGACTCACTCATTTCTAGTTCTAGCTTGAATGGAAGTTTGTTTATATATGCATATTATATTTTAAAAAATCAGATAAAAATAACAGCAGAACAATAGTAATAATAAAAGTCTGAGTTAGCCAAAAAGGGGATCAGATGCATATGAGTGAAACTAATGAATTGTACTGGCTTGTGAACACAGAGCCACTGAATTTCCATTTTACTGTGCATTTCACTGCTCCAAAAATGCCCACTGTCTTTAGTGGGTGAGCCCTCCATCTATACCAAACGAAAAGACTGTAACTTGTCCTTTTAATGCCTTTTTTCCCCCTCTCCTAATGGATCATCTGGAAGACAGAAGAAGGGCAAAGGTTTACTGCAGGGCGAGAGGGGGGGAAAAAGCCCAGCATCCCCCGAAATACCTATCCAGCACCCCATGAATATCGAGGGACAAGCAGGGACGCTGTGCACTGTCAGCTGCTGGGTTGCCCTCCGCTTGCCTCCTCCCCACCTGTTCCCAGGCCCCTCTGCAAGTGTGAGATGGGATTTCAGCGAGCGGCGTCCTGGGGGGGCGAGCCTGGGGGGGCAGGAGGCAGAGCGCGGCCGGCCGGGCTGACACGTCCAGGATGAAATGTCCAGGTGCAGGGAGCGGGGAACAAAAAAATAAGGGGGAAAAAAAAAAACCAGAAAAGGCTCTTGCGCGCACGCACACAAATCAATAAAAAGCGTAATGCATCTTTCTTTAATTAAATCCCACCCTTGAATTCGCTGGGCAGCCCCGTCCGGCGGCGACCTCTGCCCCCCTCCATTTTGTTGACTGGCACAGCTGTTAGTAAATCACCTGCTGGTGCGGCTCTCCGGGGCTTTAAAGGTCATCTGTCAGCGGCTGCTGGGGAGAGATAAAGAAGAAAAACAGAACCAAAAGTCTAAAAAAAAAAAAAAAAAGGCACTTTATGAAAGCAAAGCCATTTGAGTGCTCTGGGTCCAACCTTTCCACTGTTTACCTTGCTGACACCTGGGGGTGGGGAGGGCTCTTTATGCATCCAATTCCCCCTACTCTTTTGTATGCATTTTTCCAAGTTTCCAGCTACTTTTATAATCCCTTTGTTTTAAGCTTTTCTTTCCTGCAGGGGAATGCATAACCCTGCTTCAGCAGCACTGCCGAGTCCCTGAGAGCTGTGCACAACCCCCTGCGAGAGTGGGCGATGCTGCTTGGGTGGGGGGGAGCAGCGGATCCTCTGCCCCGGTGCCCCCGTCCACGCTCCCCTTCCCCCCGGCGCCCGGCGTCGTGCCACAACGTGGCTGGGTGTGCAGGATGGCGGTGGTGGGAAGGACACAGAGCATGTTTCCCCTCTTCCCAGGGTTTGGCCAGCTGCACTCAAGGCCATCTCACTGCCTGGAGGATGCCCCAGTGTCCCCCCTTTTGCTTGGGAGCTGCTTTTAAGCCGAGGGGCTCTCCTCGTTGGTGCCCACCTGAGCTACTCTGCAGCTGCGTTGCAGCCATGCCCGTGCCATGTACCCCATTGACATGGAGCCTGACCCCATGCCTTGACTTCCCACCTTGACCTCCCTCCTTCTTCACTACCATGGACTTGGCAGGTGATCGGGACTCTTGGTTGAACCTGCTCTGCTGGTCTTGCTTGAGTCCTGTGGGACCCGGTCCTCGTTGGTGAGACCATGGCCTCTGCTGGCCTTGTTATCACCCTGGGCATCTCCCCTCCATCCACAGAGCGGCCAGCCCTCATACCCCCTCGCTCCCTGCTCCAGGTTACTTTAGGAGAAGCCGGAAGAAGCTATGCAACCTCAGCCTGCTGTTTAATTTCCAGTGATCTGTGGCTCCAGTGCCCCAGTGCTTCTCCAAACCAGTCATGTAGATAAGGACTGCCTATCGAAGGCCAAACACATTACTTCACCCAAATTGGAGAGTGGGTTGGGTGGAGGGAGGAGTACACGGAGCAGCTTTGTCCCAGGATATGGAAGAGCATGATTGTCATAGGTGATCCTTTGCCACAAACCACTCCTTCAGCTATTTATGCTTGAAGGGATAAGCTGGTCTTAGCTTATTCAACAGTTCCACTGTCACCTTAATTTTCTGTTTCATGCAAAACGTCACTGAAAATGATGTTATTTTTACGAAATGGGTATATGGGCAAGACCCAGATAATTTGGCAGCTTTTCTTCCACCTGATAATTACTGACATATTTTCAGTAATTTGCTATTTTAATTCAGCAATGGAGACACAGCAACCTTCTCAGACTTTGATCCAAAGTCAGGCAGAATGTGCAGGTTCTGGTGCAATTTCGTTTTTTTTTGCTTTGGGTTCATTCATGTATTAAACTCAAAGGGAAGCTTAGGGATCTGAGAACCCACTCAAAGCAATGCCATTCGCAAAATTGATCACAGTCATTGGCCACCTCCATCATGTCTGTCTCCATTTGTTTGCAAACACATGCATTTTCTGTGGAATAAAAACTACTATCTGCCGTTGTAATATATGGGTTTTGCAGGCCACTGGAAAATTTTGACTCTAATTAAGAGCTCCAGTAAGGTTAGTGACACTAGGTCTTCTTTTAACCTGCCAACTGTCAGACGCATGGTAAGAGAGATCAAGCCAAATTAATCTGTGGTGTAAGTCCATTGACTCCACTAGATTCATACCTGCACTGAATTTAGCCTGCTTTGACCACAGACCCATCAAGTACATAACCTCTCAGTGGTCCGTGTCTCTGCAGCAATGTTCATTCTTGTCCCTAATGTCCTTGTAAACCCTGTGGAGAGTGTTGTGGTTTAACCCCAGCTGGCAACTAAGCACCACCCAGCCGCTCGCTCACTCCTCCCCGGTGGGATGGGGGAGAGAATCGGAAGAGTAAAAGCGAGAAAACTCATGGGTTGAGATAAAGACAATTTAATAAGTAAAGCAAAAGTCGTGCACACAAGCAAAGCAAAGCAAGGAATTCATTCACTACTTCCCATGGGCAGGCAGGTGTTCAGCCATCTCCAGGAAAGCAGGGCTCCATCACACATAACAGTTACTTGGGAAGACAAACGCCATCACTCCGAATGTCCCCCCACCTCCTTCTTCTTCCCCCAGCTTTATATACTGAGCATGACGTCATATGGTATGGAATAGGCCTTTGGCCAGTTTGGGTCAGCTGTCCTGGCTGTGCCCCCTCCCAGCTTCTTGTGTGCCTGGCCGAGCATGGGAAGCTGAAAAGTCCTTGGCTAGTGTAAACATTACTTAGCAACAACTAAAACATCGGTGTGTTATCAACACTGTTTTCAGCACAAATACAAAACATAGCCCCATACTAGCTACTATAAAGAAAATTAACTCTATCCCAGCCAAAACCAGCACAAGAGGAATGACTATAGGCTGTCAGCTACAGCCCTTTGCGCTAGATCTTGGTTGATGCTGAAGTTTATTGCTATTATGCAATAGTCTATTATTGCCTAATGCAATAGCCTTCCTAATCTGGAAGACTGGCTTAACTGGACTGTTGTGTGGGGAATAACATGATAACAAAGAGGAGAGGAAGCATCGGGGCGGTAAAAGGGACATACATGGCTCTGAGGATGGAGACTTTGTTGGTCTCTTACTGCACTCTGCTAGTCTCTGACCAAAGCAGTAGCCTCCTGGGACTCGGCCAACGGGTTTGGTGGAATCCGAGAGTGATGACACTCATGGTGTAGCCAAACTGAAGAATTTGGTGCAGTATTGATGTGTCACAGGATCTGTCCCTAGCCCTTCTTGGCCTCCTGACCTGCTATCAAACGAAGGGAAACTTGTACTTACAGTACCAACCATTAGAAGTAGAAAGGAGAAAAAAAATCAGTAGTTGGCAGAATCATTTGTTTAGCTTGGAAGAAATGAGCTGTTTAGTGTTTCAGAAAGGCGAAAATTCTCAGCAAAGAAAACAAAAAGAATCAGGACACTGCATCAGGCAATTGCTCTTCTGCTGCAGGAATAGTGCACGGGTGCTTCCCCTTCCCCCACACCTTGATGATACAAAACACAGCCCCTCCACCACAAATGCTAAGCTACTTGAAGGGGCCTACTGACTAGGCACGGGATGGATCTATCTCTGCATCAGAAGTGGTAAGAGTTTCTCTCCATAAGGAGGACGGGGGTCATTTGGATCAAAACTCAGAAGCTACTTGCAAAGTCTCCCAGGTCTTCAGGAGCAGAGTACCTTCATGTTACTCCATAGGACAATGACGAAGGGCAAGCTGTGAGCAGAGAGGAACCAACACACTGCCTTTGCCTGCTGTCACGTCACCCGTGGTGTCAGAGTTGAGTGAACTACAAGCTGGGCTAGACTTGAGCAAATCATTGTTCACTTGGCAAAGCAGAGGTCAGGAGATGTGGCAAGAACCCACTCCTGTCCCTTCTGCTGCTCAGCAATTCTGAGCGTCTTGGCAGCAGGTGGTACTCATGGACATCCAGTGCTGTGCTTATCCTGAGGTAAGCATTTCCATCTCTCAAGGCATGCTTTATTGAGCATTTCTTTTGGCGAAGAAAATGGCCTCTTAGACCTTTTTGGTCAGGGTTGTCTATAACCTGTGAATCAGCCAGAGGCTGCTTCATTTGAAACACCAGGGACTTTGCTTCTCTGTAGCTTGGTCCTTAGGTAAAGTAGGTGTAAAATGCTACTGGGCTATTTGACTATGTTTAAGCTCTCATAACAATAGATGTGACAACCAGAGGTACATAGCAATAAAGAAGAAAAGCTGCATTTTAGCTATGCATAAGAAATGCTTGACAGGTATTTTTGAAATGTGAATTTTCTTTCCCCTTTATGGCTGAGGTAAGTCTCGGACAAATGCTTAGCAGGCATTGTTCTTGAAAATTATGATTCTTTGGTTAAACAAGGAACAAGCTTTGCCAGTCTGTTTGGACAGATGAGCTACAGCAGTTATATTAATCACAGAGTTCAAAAATCCCCTTCCCTTTAGCGCTCGCGTCAAGTCTGCCCCTTCCACGCAGCTCCATCCACCCCAGGGGGAGATCAAATAACATCATGAAGATGAGTTAAAATTCTGTTCACAAACCCACATGTACCAAATCCAAACCCCGAGACAAACGGGTGCTCAGCCAGGAATCTAAGCAGAGACATTGTACTTTTACGGAGTCATTCGGGAGCCACTGTAAACCATAATAAGGGCTAAACACAACATAATAAGTATTTTGGCAAAACAGCTCTTTGTAGGGAAGATGCTCTTTGCTGTTTTACTCTTTCGTGTCTGACAGACACTGTTTACTGTTTGACGGGGAGAACGCAGGAGAGAGCACAGGCACATCCCCAGCACCAATAACATGAATATAATCCAGAGCTCAGGGTTCTCTGGAGGATAGGAAAGCATGTGGTGTGCAGTGGGAAACAGGATAATATCCATTAACAGGAGATTCAAAAAGTTAGTTAGACTTTTTTTCTCTCTTTCAGTGTTTAATATTTCCAGCTACCTTTGACAGTCCCTTGACTAAGAAAAGAGGTTGCTTTAACTAAGAAAAGAGGTTGCTCTTCAGGCAGGCTGAGAGGAACTCAAACCTTCTCCTACCACCGAGGCAGAACGGTACCATCTTGTTTAGTTTTGCTGGCTGGGCTCTGCTCGAGCTAGAAATCATGCCTGAGAGAGGTCTGCACCCTGGCCCTTCACCATGCTTTTCCTAGGCCATTACAATGATTTTAGCCTGTACTTCTTCAGAATACTAAATAATGCAATTTTGCTGGTTGAGATTTTTCACCCTATGGCATTTTATTCCCTAAAACATGCTTCTGTTTTTAGACACAGTTTTTCAGACTGTTTGGAAGAGTGTTGAACAAATCCTGCCATTTAGGGCACATCCTAATACACATCCTAAATGTATTTATGAGTGCAGACCCTTCAGGGCTTAGGGTCGAAACATCAGCAAGAAGAGAAAACCACGTGAGGTACTGAAAAGAGGCACCAAAATAACCCTGCTCATTCTCCATAGCTACTGAGCTGGGAGCTAAGTCATGGCCCTACAGAGGTGAAAGGGACTTCCAGCACAGGCTCCTCTGGTGATGCCAGCGCAAGGCAGGTGGATGGAAAACCTCCAGGGCCACTAAATGGGCCCCCTTCTGAAACGGACAGCTGTGGCTGGAGAGTCTTTTCTCACTTTTTACTCTCCGGAGATGGAGGGAGTGTTCCAGATGTGGCAGCAGACTTCTGATCTGTGACCCATATCGGCTGTTTTGGGGGCACAGTTACCTTTTCTCAGGAATGAAAGCCCCCGGTTGATGAAAGCTGAACTTTTCATCTCCCTCACTGCTGCAGATTTATCGTACGCAGGACTTTAATCCCACACATCACTTCAGAAATATTGTCATTAAAGATCTGGGTATACATTTTGAGATAAGATTGGCTCATGATAATATTACTGACTGTGTAATTATGGAAATGAGAAAATAATCCCCTCAGGCTTTGTTGTAATGACTTCTGAGCATCTTGCATCATCATAGGCAGACAGCAGGCTTCAGGATGCCATACATTATTAAAAGGAATGTGGAAAATCTTGTTTTGGTTGGTGTCGATTTCTCTAGTAAGGGAGGACACCATGTATCTTCACAGTGAAATTGGATCAGGTAGAAAAACATGTGATCTTTTTGAAAATAAATAGCTAATCTTTACTTGATCTCCTGTACTCTTGTCTTTGATGCATCGGTAAAGTGCATTCCTGACAGCCACCCCTGCTGATACTGTGGCCTTGAGAGACCTTGGCCGCCTGGTCTATGCCTCTATTCTGAATCAAAAGACAATGTGGGACCATTGCAGATGTGGCTGCACGGTGCAGATAACTTCATTGGACCATGTTAATTCATGGTATTATTACTATTTTACTGATGTGAGAAGAGTTGCTGTAGGAATGAGCTTGCTGAATGTACTCTTTAGTCTGCAGCTGGGTGTGTGGTGTGTGTGCTGGACTCCCATCATGGAGAAATGAATAAGATGAACATCCGATCACTGCTGAAGCCTACTCAGTGCACTAATGTTAGTAGAAATGGAGACGAAGACACACAAATGGACCTCCTTAGCAATACTTTCTGTAATTTTGCCTTGTGTTAGAACCACTGCTGAGAGGGAACACTCAGTATCACACCCATTTTTAAAAAGGGTAATAAGGAGGACCCTGGGAACTACTGACCAGTCAGCCTTACCGCAGTGCCCAGTAAGATCATAGAACAATACTCCTGGAAGTTATGTTGAAACATGTGGAAGACAAAGAGGTGATTAGAGACAGCCAACATGGCTTCAGCAAGGGAAAATTGTGCCTGACTAATTCCAGTGGCCTTCTACGTTGGAATGACTGCATCAGTTGACAAGGCGAGAGCAACTGATGTCATCTACCCAGACTTCTGTAAGGCCTTTGATACAGTCCCCCACAACATTCTTACCTCTAAATTGGAGAGATATGGGTTTGATGGATGGACTATTAGATGGATAAGGAATTTGCTGGATGGTTGCATCCAAAGAATTTCAGTTAACAGCTCAATGTCGAAATGGAAACTAGTGACAAGTGGTGTCCCTCAGGGGTCTGTACTGGGACCAATACTATTTAACATCTTCATTAATGACATAGCCAGTGGGATTGAGTGCACCCTCAGCAAGTTTGTGGATGACAACAAGGTGAGTGGTGCAGGTGATACACTGAAGGGAAGGGATGCCATCCAGAGGCACCTTGACAGGCTTGAGGAGTGGGCCCATGGGAACCTCATGAAGTTCAACTGCACCTGGGTCAGGGTAATCCCCAGTATCAGTACAGACTGAGGGATGAATTGATTGAGAGCAGCCCTGGAGAGAAGGACTTGGGGGTACTGGTCATGTAAAATTGGACATGAGCTGGCAATGTGTGCTTGCAGCCTAGAAAGCCAACCGTATCCTGGGCTGCATAAAAAGAAGCGTGGCCAGCAGGTCAAGGGAGGTGATTCTGCCCCTCTACTCTGCTCTCATGAGACCCCACTTGGACTACTGCATCCAGTTCTGGGGCCCCCAGCACAAGAAAGACATGGACCTGTTAGAGTGGTTCCAGAGGAGGGCTGCGAAAATTATCAGAGGGCTGGAACATCTCTCCTGTGAAGAAAGGCTGAGAGAGTTGGGGTTGTTCAGCCTGGAGAAGAGAAGGCTCCAGGAAGACCTTATTGTGGCCTTTCAGTATATAAAGGGGGCTTATAAGAAAGACAGAGGAAAACTTTTTACCAGGGCCTGTAGTGACAGGACTAGGGGCAATGATTTTAAACTAAAAGAGGGTAGATTTCGATTGGACATAAGGAAGACATTTTTTACGATGAGGGTGGTGAGACACTGAAGAGGTTGTCCAGAGAAGCTGTGGATGGCCCATCCTTGGAAGTGTTCAAAGTCAGGTTGGGCAGGGTTTTGAGCGACCTGATCTAGTGAAACATGTCCCTGCCCATGGCAGGAAGGTTGGAATTATATGATCTTCAAAGATCCCGTCCAACCCAAACCATTCTGTGATTCTGTGATACTCATGATTTTCAAAAAGATAATGCATGGGCAGAATTCTTCTTGTAATTCCACCTTTGCTCTCTTCCTTTTAATGAACCTGTAGAGAAGTCAGAGTTTTGGACAAGACCTCTACTAATAATCTTCCAGGATTTCACATAACTACTTAAATAATGGCATACGTAGCAGTCAAACTTTCCTCTGCAGCTATGCTGCATATTTATTCCCTGGAGGACTCCAGCATGTAACAGTAATCTCAGGCAAGTCAGGCAGCTGGATCAAGGCAGTCAACTGTGGGAGCATATAATCTTCATGAAGAATTTAATTTCTTTCCATTCACAGGCAAGACAAATTATGACAAGTTTCCCTTAGAGGGAACTCTTCTAGAAGACACTTTTGGTGGTGTTTGTCCAAGAAATCCATGCTGCAGTTAGCAAAGTTAGCAGTTAGCCAGCTAGCAAATCCTGCCATGCTCTACCTGATGGCCTTCTGATACTGTTCCTTGATGGACTAGATCATCTTATGACTTCATAGGACTTGTGGTTGCAAGAGGACTCCTCAAGGTTGTGGAGTTTCCTGAAGCTCATCCCTATGCTTCTTCCCTGGTCTTTCCATTTCACCATGACCTAGATCTGATGCTGTTACTACCTGCTTACTGGATAGTGAGGCCTGACAAAAAGACACTGAGTAGTAGTCAGTTCTTGCCTTGGGAAATCATAGCTTGCTGCTGAATGTTTGCTGATAGCACATCTTGTTATGGGACACTCAAAATACTCACAACATGCAAATGTATTAATATGCAGTCTGTTCACTGTGCAAAACCACCTCTGCTCAGAAGAAGGGTCAGGTAGTATTACCAGATGGTCACATCAGTGCTACTCCTGGACATTTTTACCCCTGGGTAATCAGAAAGATTTTGCTAGATGGCAACTGTTGTCTTAGCTGTGGGTGTGGACATTTGCTTAAATAAGGCTAAGCTATGTTGCTTTTATTTTTTTACCCTTAATCTCATCATATGGTGTGAAAATGGGTGTCTCCCACCAGCCTTCTTCCTTCCTCACTGCAATTTGTTCAGGCCACACCCTTATCTCTCCATCGTGGCAATAGTGGTGGTCGCGGTCACATGTTGACGGTGCTGTCTAAACATATTATGCCACCCTGCAGTGTTCGCCGTGGCCAGCCATAAAGCAGATGGCTGGCCTGCACTGCTGGATTTTCAAACCCTTAAAGGCTCAGGCTCTGGGGTAACTTTGGCTTGTGGTTAAAAAAAATAGACACGTGCACACATACATGCACGCACACTTGCACATGTTCTTTTTTTCTGAAGGCATGCCTGTGGGCCTCTTTATCCTTTCCTCCCACCCACTCATCCCTTCTGACACTCTGTAGCTGAGACCACTTTTATTTTGTTTAACTGAATTTTCCAGGGAAGGACGTTTAGTGTGTTTTCCAGGCACTTCAGAGTCGTAGGTGTTACTGTAGGTATTGTGCCTTAACACTTCTATTGAGACTCATTAGTAAGCAACATACTGTTGCATTCCTTGGTCCACAAAACAGTGACCGTGCATACCCCTCACACAAATATCTGCGGTGTACCAGAAGGAAGTTTCACCTTCTGTTGGCCATAGAAGTCCCTGAGCCCTTCGGCTGAAAGCTGCACTGCTCATCTCCTGAACCTCTGTGGCAAAGGGATCTCCAGGGAGATTTTTTTTACCTGTGGCTGATGAAATGGTACCTACCTTTGGTGTCCAGTTGCCCATTTAGCTCTGAGTGGCCAGAGTCAATGAGGTTATGTGAAGGACCATTGCAGAAGCTCATGACCCTGACTGAAAGCCAGGAGCAACTCAATGCTCTGACAATGATTATTTACCATTTTCCCATGTTACATGCTGTATTTGGTCATATTCAGTAACTCTGTAGTAATCAGACAAGATGGAATGGAGGCTTGTCAGCTGATTTAATTAAAACCACATTGCTTTTTTTTTATTGCCTCTCACACATCATTAATATTCTGTCTAAGACGCGCCTGCAATCTAAAGATTGGAATCAGTCTCATTGTGCTCTTTCCAAGCTTGAATTCCCAGACACACAAACCTGGGAAAGAGTTTTAAAGGGACAGGTAATAGTTAGAAGCTAATTTGATTACATTGAAATGGACCAGTCATTGGTCCAAATAAATGCTTATTAAGGGACTAGTCTTTCAGGTTGCTTTTAAATGCAGTGCAGGCTTTGCTTCCATGGATATGAGTGGGAATAGAATATATTTAGGATTTCCCAGGAATCAGGTCTTTGCTCTGCAGACTTATGCTCATTCAAATGGTTGGTTATGCAAATATATTAAAAAGACTTGAGTAAATAATGCTGCACCCTTTTTAGCTTGGTTTATTATTTACATGTTTAGCAACAGTGTTGTATCGTTCCTTTTCTGGAGTGCCAGGTAAGATCCATTTCACAGTGACAGTATATCAGCCAGATATGCACTCGATTTACAATCAGATTACAAGGAAAAAAAAAAAATCTAGCATTTAAAATTACATACAGCAGTTTATTTAAACAGCGCTTAGCTTTCATCAACAGTATGTGCATTTTTGTTTTCTTTAAGAAACCCTGCCATTCTCAATCACAGCTGCAGCCCTCCTGCAGTACCCTGTTACTCAGTGACTTGAACCAAGCTTCACAGATATTTCACAGCCAATTACCATACAGGTTTCTTAAGTTAAAACTGAGGCGACTGCAGTCAACAACCACTGCTGAATGAAGGTAAAAGCTTGAGAACATTTTGCATAACAGTCATCAGCGTAGCTGATAGCTATTACAGTGTTCTTGTGCAGTAAGCCTACACAGATCCTATCTCTCTTGCCTGTCTGTTCCAACATGCATCTCATCTCATTTGCAACCCTTTGCTTTAATTAGCTGAAGTCTTTGCTTCAGTCTTTCATATGTCAACCAGCCTGTGTACACTTCCATATTTTTAATCAGTAGCCTGTTGTCTTTACTTTGTCATTCGCACTAGCATATAAATCTGCCCTTCTTATGATCCTCACTGCTTGGTAGAAGTCAAAACATGCTGTTTAATTTTCCTGTTCACTGATTTCCATTTGTTTCATGTTCAAATGCTGGCTCTTTTCCCCCTTTGGGGCATGCTGTGAGCATTAAACTTAGTGATTAAATGCCAAAAAACCAGTCCTTTTCCCCTTTTGCGCCCACGAATGGGTCATCCTCACCCTCGCTCGGATGCTTACCTCGACAGCGTGCCCTGTGCATGTGCAGTGAGCCTAAATGGGGCCAGCTGAATAGGACCGCCGTAGGCTGACAGAGGCTAGCTAACGATGGCTAATAAAACAGGTGCAAGACTCATGTGCTCTCTTAGGGTCATGACTGGCTTCTTGCTGCTTCTTCCCATTTTTTTATTTAATCTACTACAGCAGAATATTTCATTTCACCCACGACACAGCCGAATCCTGAGACACCAAGACTTAAAAATAACCGGACGTAAAAGAATGAGTGGGTGGCATGTGGCTGTCCTCTGGCTTTCAAATTTTCCGGTTCACTGGGGGGGAATCTGAGGTTGTCTGTAGCTGTCTGACAGGTGGGGTGGCTGGCCCTGACATCTGTGCCTGTGGCTGATCCCAGAACTGAGCCTGGAGCGTGTTCAGGATGTCATCTAGCTTCTGGTCCATCTGCATGACCTGTTAAGGAATCAGAAAGCAGACGAGCTGTCAAATGGTTGCACATGCTTCTGGTGAGAGGCACTCACTGGCCAAAAGCTCTGGGAGGATAAAGCCTGGCAGGAAGCGTTGGCATCTGAGAACCACCAGTTCCTCTGAGTTTTGTCTAGCCTGTTGCTCTAGGAAGGTTGAATGATGCTACGAAGTCACAGGGAAGGGTGTAAAGCCACGTGAAGCAGCAGCAGAAGGACAGGACGTTGGTGGCCCGAGCACTTGACCGCTTGAGTCAGCCATTTTGTCTCCCAGCCTTTTCCCAGGGTTGCCAACTTCTCTCGGTGATGATGCATCCTGCAAATATCTGCCTTGAAACTCTCTTTCGCTCTTCAGTTTATCGTGAGTATTTTTTCCCACTACCTCTCCCAGTGCTTCACCACCATTAGTTATAGGACATCATGCTTTCCATTACTGTCTTGGGAAATGAAACAGCTCCCCTCCCTTCACACTGTAAATAGATGCCTCTGTGATACATGTTACAGTCAGAGATCCTACCAGATACGGTGTTTATTCCCATGCATTGTTAGGAGGATAGCCTACTAAAAACCACATAATAATACCAATGACTTCATTAAAAAAAAAGAACAACCGTTCTATAGGAAGCTTGACATGCTAATCCTTCCTCTCATTTCTTTGCTTTCCAGCTGAAATTTCTCAGGCATAGTCCCTAGGCAGAGGGGTCTTTTCCAGTTATTGTTATTTTTGAGCAGGGAAAGGTAAAAATTGCATTTTTAAAGAGGCGCTGCTCTCATACTTTCTACCGCTTTTTGCAATCCTGGCCTTCATCTAGGAGCCCCAAGCAGACGTTATCCCGTTGTGCTGGTAGGGCTTGCCCTCGCTGCAGACGGCACCCCGCTCACCTTAGCATCAGCCGGGGTGACAGGCTGGGGACTGCTGGCTGCTCTAGTTGGCTCTAAAGGCAAAACTGTGGCCAGCATCCTGTAAGCAACTGGGATCGCTTCTAAGGATGCTTGAATACAGTGCAGCTTTGTGTAATAGATGAGCCCAAGAAAAAAATGAGCATTTTGAAGAACATTGGATGGTTCACTTTACAGTTATCTGCTGTGAAACTCTGAGCCTCTGAAAACTGTGATCTGTCCCAGTGGGTCTAATAAACTTTGATAGCAAACCTTTTAAAGTGATAGCAGATCTAAACTGAGCTTTCATTAAAAAGGGAGACAGAATAAGAGAGAGAGAGAGAGAGAAAAGGATTCCGGCCTTTTTCTGTGCAAAGATAACTTTGGAAATAGCCATTGGCAGCCTGGACTGAAAGTTTAGCAAGCTGAGATTGCTTCAAAAACCAAGGCAAAGAAAATCACCTTATCTGCTTTCCCCTCCTCTGCCTTTTTTCACTCCAAGTGTCTGCTCCCCTGGGGGCCCCTCAAACCTCAAGGTACCAGGAGCTTATTCAAGTTATATTATTTTGGCAACCACTATTCTCCCCTATATACAACCTGCTGGGGGAAGGAGGAGTGGAGTATCTCTCCTACCTCATGAAGGGAGAGATGTGCTCATCTCTCTTCCATTTCTACTTTCGTGACTACCGTCTTCTAGTAGAAAAGTCGCCCTCGCTGCCTCTTCGCTGGTGTGGGTGCGGGTCATCTGAGGCAGTACCTTCAAGCAGCAAGGAGGGAGTATTTAGGGTATGGGTTAGACAGTATAGCCCTTCATTACGATTTCAGCCCGAGTGCTTTCAGGTGCATGGCTGGCAGTGCCTGGGCAGTGAGCAGGGTGGGCAGGGCGAGGTGCGTGGGCACGGGAGGATGGGGGCTGCTCACCGCAGCCCCCGCCGGGGTGCGGGGCCGCTGGTGCCAAGCCCGGCTTGGGATGCGTCACTGTCGAACAGCAACTCGAGTGGATACTGACTGCATTTGGCTGAGGGGAAGGGACCCCGGCAGAGGCTGTGTCTGGCAGAGGTGCAGCCGCTACCTGGCCAGCCTGACCCCAGGCCCCCGCGTAGCATCTCTGCCTTTGCCCGTATCTAATGAGCTGCTAGGAGAGAGTGGTCGATGCTGCTGCGGCAGGTCTCTCCCTCTCTGGCGTGGTCACCAAGGGAAGCACTGACAGTGCTCTCGTCTTGGGCACGACAGCTACGTATTCTGCTCAGCATTGAATTGGTTGGAAGTCTGAAAGTCACTAGTGGTTTAAGGGTTAAGCAGCATGGAATTAATTTAGAAACCACAGCCTTTATTTTCTCCTCCATTCTTGAAAAGCCTGTTTGGCTGATGCTGGTAATGACTCAACAGAATCTTTCTTAAGCAGAAATGTTGCGCAGAGCAGAAACTAAAGCAGAACTAATACATTAGAGTAGGGTAAAAAGAGGTGTAGGCAGGGAAATGGGATCAGGCAGATGAAAGATCTTTTAGGGCTTTCTTTTGTAAGGCTTTGTTGATTTTGATCTGCACACTTGATCTTAGATAAGCTATGCCTGCATATTCCATATCATTTAAACTTGCTGTATTTCTCTGTATTTTGCCAACTCAGTGAAAGAATGTGATGGGGAATAATTTTATGCACTTTTCTTTCCAGGAGAGGAGGAGGGTGGAGAATGTAAATATTCATTTATAGGGAGGGAAAAAGAGAAATTCATACATAAGGGAGTAGATTACACTACACTTCTGTCACACCTTCCACAAAAGGATCTGCAAATATTTCCTGAACATTAACAAACGAAGCTGCTCAGTTCTCCTGTGTGAACCATATACATGGGAGGGTTTTAATGGTCATTTTTGAGATCAGAAGCAGGACTCTGCAAAATTAAGTGACCCACAAGAAGATGTGGTCAGTGGCAGATCTCTACTAATCCTTAGCTTTGTATTTTATACACAGGATCAAACCACCACTTTCTGGCTTGATGTTCTAAAATATGCCTTACTTTGAACATGCAACTAGGCTGGTAAAACTTTAGCCAGAAAGACAAATTCTTAAGTACCCTGTCAAATCGGAGCCTGTTAAAAAGGGGTCACATTTGGAGGCTGGTTAAATGTGGTTAAGGAGTGACAAAAGGAGAGCTGTGGACACTTCAAGGCTTGACTGAAGTCAGTAGGATGACTTGCAGGGTTAGAAGACTTTTCACACGGGTGAAGGTTTTTCACAAGAAAGTCCTGGTTTTAGGTTTCTCCAAAACCACCTAGCAGCTAGTACTTTCCTTAAGCCTAAATGGAACGAGTTGCCGGTTTTGAGTAACACACCCAGGCAAGCGCGTGGGCAAAGGGTTAAATTGTGCAACATGTTTTTCGGCTGAGTAAAGTGAGAAGCCATCCAGGGCTGGCCGCAGAGTTTCCAGAGAGATGTGATATGCCCCGCACAGGCTCGGTGGAGACAGGTGAGTTTGGCAGCTGTCCACGGGCAAATGGCAACAAAACTTCTGTTCTCCCGCATCACAAAAGCGCTCCGGAGACAATCTATAAAATTGTTAAAATGCTTTTATATCCTTTCAACTGCCCTGTAGAAAGGAGACTTGCAAAAGCAGTTTAAAATATTACGCTGTTGTTATTGGGGCTATGAGGTGAGCTGAAGGAGTGTTGAAATGTATATTCATTTTAACATCCCCCCGTGAAAAGGGGCTGGACCCCATGGTGACATGCAGGGCTGGTAGACAAAGAAAATGTCTTCCAACCAGCTCCAGGGAGTCACAGCGAGCCCTGAACGGGAACGGGGCCAGTCAGCCTGCGGGACACAGGGTGTCCCTGCCCTTCGCCTTGAGCACCAGGTTGGCTTTCAATACCTATGTGCTATTTGAGGTTGCTTTTGAGCCTCTGTTTGTGAAAGCTGGTGTCTCGACACTTTAGCTAAAGACCCCATTTTACCTCGTTGGGATCCTGCTGCAGAAATGCCTTGTGGAGAAGGGGACCCTAGGAATGGCAGCAGCACGGAGACGGAGGGCTGGGTTGTGCTGGGGATTTGCCACATCCTGGACAGATTCCTAACTCCCCTGAGAGCTTTTTTCCGACATGTTTTGCACACGCACACCATAAACAAAATGCATGTGCGGAAAACTCAGTTGGAGTAGCCACATGCTCTCCCCCAAATCCTCTCACTTTAAGCCAGAAAAATCTCTCCCCCCAGGTTGTGCCTATCTTTTAAATATAATTTCTGGAGGCTGGGAAAGCCGGTATCAATTATGTGCACAACACACTGACTTGAACTATTTCCAGAGGAGTAGCAGAAGGGGAAGATGGTCTGCTGGAGCACTGAAGTAAATCTGTAAACCCACAAACACGCTCATATGTTGCTAAGTAGGTGGAGCTTTGTATCAAAAGCTAAACCCCATAAATCAAATAAAGTTGCTGTCACCTCCTTAAGGCTCTGCTCTCTCCCTGCCTGTAGCAGCCCTACACGAACTGATCAAAATGGCTGAGCTGTACAGCTTTCGCGCAGTTCTCTGCAACATGTCTGGGCTGCTGGTACCAGGCATGCAGCACGAAATGGAGGCGGGAGAGAAGGCCGCCCAAATTTGTGTTACCAATCAAAATGTCATAGTTCTGCTTTTGGTTAAGCTGGATTGACTTGGGCTTCCTGTTTGCCTCACTCAAGTAGGGAAAACTATGAAGCTGTGCCCACAGGACAGCCCAAGGTGTTGTGGCAGGGGTGGAGGACTATAAGAGACACTGCAGTGTTGAGCCCCATCCTCTGCTATCGGAGCTGCTCTACGATGGGTGCTTTGGTTCTGGAAGCCCCACAAGACATCCATTCCTCTCCCCGACATGCAGCCCTCATCCCACAACAAACTGCAAGCCTAAGCTCAGACGACCAAGAGCCACCAAAGCACAGTGGGCCACAGGAGGTGAGCAAGGGCATTCCCAGAGTGTCTGCAAGGTGCTATGTGATATTTTCCAGCTGCCACTGCAAAGTCAACCACATCTGGGGCCAGAGCTGCCATGGCCAGCTGCCCCAGTCAGTGCATGCAAACACAACATCCCAGCCCAGGGTTTCCAAACCACCAGAGTCCTCAGCTCAGCCCACTGAACACCCCTTCTCTAGCAGTGGCCCACTTCAGGGCTCACAGGCTTACCACCACCGAGACATCCCCCCCCCCATTTCCTCTGTTTCCAGCCTTTGCTGCAGGTCCTGGCTCCCAAGGTAGCTAAAATGAAGCTGGATCCACTCGCTGCAGCTCTGGTTTACAAACACTTGATTGGAGGGCTCTAACACCAACTGCTTGGAAAAGAGCTGTCCGGTGGGTAGGATTTATTTTGTATGGAGAGAAGAGTGTATGTGAGCCTTTGTCTGCCATGAGCTACTCTACCTGCATGTACTTATTTCTGAATATTCCCAGCTTGTTATCTGTGATAGGTCACCTAGGGTCTAGTTCATAGGAGAAAATGGTATTAATTTAGTAAAATCAGATGTGATTTAGTTGAACTAGTGCAATCCATTTTATGGATGCTTCCATTTCTGCCTCATGTAACATATTGATTTAGCTTAAGCCCATTATCCAGAAATTCGTGGCATTTTCTCATGTTGACCAGGTCTGTCACACGATTTTTCTTCTCATACCAGATGGAGGACTGATTTGATTAGATCCTGTAAAGCCTATGTTTAGCTTTATATGCACATCTGGTCTTGTAGCTTCTCTCTGCCTACAGTTACACCCAATTATTCAAACATACTAATTGCCTATCATACGGTTTGAAGTCTGAATTGTTTATTTTAGGAATCACTTTATTTTTTAGCGTGTCCCTGAGTGGATTTATCGCTGTCCAGAGACTGCTGATTCTGGGAAGGGAAATCTTTTCTCTACAGCACTGCAAGCAAAACTGCCTCCTTCTCACCTTGCACGTCCCCTGTTAGAGAAATTTCACTGAGGTGAAATGCTGAAGCCACTGAAGCATTTTTTTCTTTTTTTTTAGCACGGCCAGGCAATGTGAATGTTGATGTAGCCTGTTGGTAGCTGTCTGTGAGGAAGCAAATGGACACGCCAGCCATAGAGGCCACAACTAGCTTGGGGAGATTTCTCTTGTGCAAGGTGCAGCTGTGGCGCAGCCTCTCTGAGCCTGGTCCAACAAAGTGCTTATGGATGTGTTAGCTTGAAGCATGTGAGGAGTCTTGCTGAGTTCACCAAATATTTAAGTGCTTTGCTGGCCTGGAGCCAGAATGGTCAACAGTTTGCAAGGCTATACCTTTAGGATAAGCTTGTGGAGTCTCCTAAAGTACTCATACACGCATATGCACAGAAATATATCTACACCACCATTTTTTAAGTCTCTGAGGAATGATAATTGGCATCTACCGTGGCATCCTTCATGAAATGACTTTGGCATTAACATTAGCAGAGAACTGGCAGCTTGGCTCTCCTCTTAAAACAACAACAACAACAACAAGAGGGCTTTGATGAACAGGCTCCCATTAACTGACTGTTTTTGGGATGAGTTGTAACAGATTTGGAATTGGCCTGATTCCCAAAACGATGCTGGATCCCAAAGCAAGGTTGCCAGGTGGCACGTACGCAGGGAAACATCTCACTGTGGTATGTCAGTGTCTCGTAGCCAACTGCCAGCGCTCCCTGCCCCCACGCTGAGCTGCGCAGCTCCTCCTCGCTTCGTTCTGCTGAGGGTGCAAATAGTGCAGAAAGACCAGCTTCAGTCAATGGGAGCTTTCGCCACTAACCTCAGAGGTCAGGTGAGCAGCTACATGAGTAGCCTCCATGGCAGCCTGTTGTTCTGGCAGGCCCAATTCTCCATGAACACCAAAAAATATATAAACCACCAGGCTGTCTTGTTTGACTTATTCCGTGTACTCCTTAGCAGATAGCAATTGTTTATTTTCATTCCATGAAACTTATCTAGATAAGTCCACAATTTTCCAGGCCTCCCTTCCTTTATCCCAAACATCTCCACCCATTCTTAGGTCAGGTGTTATAACCTTTAGCGGCCTAGAATATAGTAATCTTTATTTTAAGTATAGCTTCATTTGTTTTGGTTTCCATCTACCTTTCCTGTTTAAAGGAAAACACAAAGGTCTATCCCTCTGCACTTTGTTCCTGGGTATTTCCTGTCAGTACCCTTTTGGTGAGCATTATATTTTTATATTTCCTATGCCACAGTCGCACTGATGAACCTCTGCAGTAAGACCCGTGTTTGTGGTTGCTGCTTCTGGTGTCAGATGCCATTTGCTTAATCGCTAAGCAACTCTCAAGAGTTCAGCCCTGGGTTTCTAAAGCAGGCCTGGTCAGCACGCCGATTACGTTAGCCGTGTTACTGCTTCACGGAAGGTGTGATTTTTTTTTTTAAATGAATCCTGGCTTCCTAAGTAAATGAGGTTTAGCTGATGATGTACCTGTGTATATGTTGCCACAGCAGCTTTGGAGTAGGCTGGCCAGCTTCAGACACATTTGCCAGAGAGACAGAGTCCTTACAGATAAAAAGTTTGGACAGATTTCTGAAAGCCTGGCACTTGTGCAGAAGACAGACATCCAAATTAGTGCCTCATTGAAGGAAGGGCAGAAGAGGAAGGTGAACTGTATTATTAGACCCCGGAGAATCCACACAGGATGCCCTGACCACAGGAAAAGCTTTATTCAGCTCTTGCCCCTTATTAGCCTCGGATAATCAACCACAAAATACAGAGCCACAGGAAACCAGGCAGCATAATTTCTACTGCTCCTAGAAGTACTTGTTTCTAGCTGAAGAAATTCAAATGGTGCCACTCTTTGAGTGGACACAACCATAACTTTCCACAGGCACCATTATGCAGCAGCACTTGGCTGCTGGGTGTGCTGTAACTACTGGGGGAGTTTGTCTCATTTTAGCTATATGCACATGCACCTGTGTGTCTGTTTGCAGCCAGTGCTTTGAAATGTTTGGTTTTTTCCCCTGATTTTCCCCCGGTAGGTAAATCAGACTTTGCAGGACTCTCTTTCTCTTGATTTACACACATAAATGGTTATTGTTGTTGTAGGACGTTTCATTCTTCACCCTCCTCCAGATCCTGCTCAGATCCTCCCTGTAATCTCGCCATCTCTCCTTGCGACATCGCTCTTCAGCCACACCCTGGATGACGCACTGCCATTTCTCAGCTCATTATATTGTGTGGCTACAAGTCCTGCTGCAAAACCAGCGTGGAAAGAAACAACACAGAAAAATAACAAAGCTAGTCCAGCCTCAAAGGTGGATAGGCAGCTACTGTGAGTCACACCTTAATTTCACAATAAAGCAACCTTGGAACTTATGCTGCAAGATGCTGATTAATTTAATTTTTAAATCTCTAAACAATACTGGACAGAGAGAAACAAGAAAAAGAAAATGCAGCACTGAGTATTTAAATGGTGCCAAAGGAGCACTGAGAAAGAAGTGACCTTAGCCTTTCACTAGACGGATGCGATAAGCTCAGCATTTTAGATGGGTGTGATGAACTCAGTATTTGCGCTTCACCTAAACTTTTGAAGAGATGGTATCAAGTCTTCTACGCTCTGATTGTTTTGCCTTTTCCTTTTTTGATCTCTATTAAATCTTCTCCATGAGAACAAAATCTAAACCCACCAGCCTCATGGCTAGATAGGCTCGACCAGTTCCTGTAATGGGGAAAACACTTTGGGCTGTGCTGCAGCTGGTTTGTTTCTTTCAGCTTAGTTGCAAGGATTACTTACTGATACTGAAATCAGCGGGAACATTCACTTAATTCAGGTCTACTGACCTGACATCTAGCTAAGCTAGCATCTAGCTAGCACAGCTGATGGACTGCATATGACAAGGTAACATTTATATGCCTTATCACAAGTATTGATACACAACTGCCCTCCATCGACACTCACACCCACAAAAAGCTTTTTTCAAATTATCAGTCCATCTTTTCTTATAGGTTGGCAAGAAAGGCAAAGAGAGAGGGAGAGAGGGAGTGTTATTATTGGGAGGAGTACAGGCATTATGGTGATGGTGATCTAGATAGTAAGACATGTAGGTACTAGAAAAGTTCCAGGCAGTTCTTGTAGGGCTAGACCAGGACTTCATAAACCCAAGCTCCAGTCTACTCCCCAGCACAGCCTTCTTGCCTTGAGGACAAGTCACTTTCTGGATGAGCCTCATCAATATTTGTTAACCACATGAATCAAACAATCTGCCATTTCTTATCTTTCTGACATGAAATTGCATAAAATTGGGTAGGTTTGAGTCTTGGTACAAAACAGAAGGCACAGACCTACAAAAGATAAGAGTAATCTAAAATGTTGACCCAAATGTTGGCTGTAGGAAGGAAATGAGTTGTAATGGAAAAAAGAAGATGAGTCCCTGTCGGAAGAGGACAGGAGGAGAGAAGATGGTGGTGTTCCTTTGTCTTTCCTGCTGTTGGCTCTGTGAGGATTGAAATGGACACAGCAGAGCAAGGCTGGAAGTGTGGCACAGTGGTCGTGCCAGGAAAAAAAATTTAATCGGGAAGCAAAAGGATGATTGTCTAGGGATCAGAGGGTGTCACTGGGAGGCCACCGTCTGGGCTTCTATTTTCAGCTCTGTGAAAGAATCGTCATACCATTTTAGCCCAACCCTGTAGCAAAACTAAGGGCTGGTCTGTGCGCAGATTTGTGCTGATGTCAGGAAATCAAGCCTGACATGGTGTACCATGCCTTTCGTTGTTCCAGGGGAACCTGTGCCTGGACACTCATTTTGATGTGCCCTATTTCAGTGAAAGTGATGAAGTAAGCTTGATGGGAGCTAACTCATAAGGCTCTTGGAAAGTGAAAACTGTACCTTTGTACTACACACTGTTGAAAAAGGTGAATGAAAACTTCTGCCCTTATTTCTTCTCTACGCTGCATGGGGCAAGTCTCTAGGGTCACCTTTATGTAACAAGTTCACTGAAACTCGCACGCCCTTTGAAGTATGCCGCAAGCCTTGCTTAATGCATGCAACGCAATTTGAGGAAGAAGCTACAGAAGCGCAACGTGGTGTTATGTATTTAAATCACGAGGATTACAAAACACCATTGTTCACTCATTAAAACACAGAAACCCAAAGCAAGTAAAATATTATCAGACAGTGCTGATTGAGGGTGTAGCAGTTCTTGATTCTTACTGATTCAAACATGCTTTGCTGAACCCTTTGGTTTTAGCCTGTCTGGCTTATCTGTCATTTGATGTATTTTACTAGCTTGCTTGTGTATACCAGGCCCGATTAACAGCACTGCCACACACATATTTTTAATGAATTCTTGAAAAAGTCACTGCGAGTGGGTGGACTCAGGACTGTCTGGTCCAGTTTCGCAGCCGCAGTGACCTGATGTTGAGGGTGTCTGTCTGTCTGTTCAGTCATACCAAGCCACAGCATTCGGTCCCAGATCAGCAAAAGCCACAGGCATAAACTGTGCAGGAAAAGCAACTACACAGCAAGAAACAGTTCGTGACTTGAGCTGAGATTGCTCAGCACCTGGAAGGGTCTGAGCAATACGTGGGCTGTGATAGCATAAATCAGTGCATAAACTGGCTATAGCTGCAGTAACTGTGGATGCAGAACATCAGAAGAGATTGCAGGGAGAATGAATTTGACTGGATTTGTCTTTTTTCTCCTTCCCAAGCTAGAGAATTAATTGTATAATACGGTCTGTACCTAAAGAGATGTCCATGGGCATTTAAAACACTGACTGGGAATAGGAGACTGAGTAAAGCAGATTTTCCAAGTCCAGAATCCCAATGGTGGACATTTTCCATTTCTTTTGTGCTTGAAAAATAACAGAGACATTTGAAAAATCAGCATGACTACATCCCCAGGGGAGACTCAAATAAAGCATTAATTAAAGTAAAGAAAGGGAGGTGTCTTATTTGAACTCTGCTGAGCTAGATGGATTACCTATGAAAGCTGGCATTGACAGGACAGCTGTATGAAGAAGCCTGTGGCAGAAGTACCGGTGTCTTATACAAACAACAGGAGACAGGGCAGGAGACGCAAAGCCATAATTGCCAGATAGATTTCTTCCTCATGAGGCATATGCTAAGTCAGCAGAAACCTGCTTCAGTTTTCTGTTGCAAGGCACTGCACTGTTAATTAAGGAAAAAGAAGTCGGTTATACGTACTATCACTCTTACAGCTCTTTAGCCTTAGACTGCAGGGAATACTGCTGGGGAGAAGAGTATCATAGATCTTGCTTGGAGAAACAATCATTTTTCTCCTGCATGTCTCTTCTTTTTCATATATCATTGCAGAAAAAAAAGCACAGCAATAAAAGGGACATGTATTAACATGAACATTGAGGTGTAGGAATATGAGAATGGCCTGGTGAGATTTCACTGTCCCAGCATTTAGTAAAATAATTGAACCTGGTGCTGCAGTTTAATTAAGATTCTGGGTTACTGGCTTTTTGGAGGTTCTAGAGGTAGAACTAGGAAGCCATGGAGGTCTTTATGAGACTTTCTGCCATGGGGGAAAACAGATCTTTTTCAGGTCAATAAGCTAAAATTCGTTAATAAAATTGGTACCTGTTGGGACTACCGAGAACCCCACAGATTTAATTGCTTAGCTTCACATCTATTTGCTCTTATATTACCTTTACTCACCATGAACTATGACTTTGATCTGCTAACTCAATATAATCTATAATAAATCTAAGCCGTATTTAAAAATGCCTGGGTTATTTGTTGTTCTGCAGTGTTTCTCATCCCTTCAGAGCAAGCTTGTTTAACTCCATATGGAACTAGTTATCAATGAGAAGGAAAATAAGATATCTATCTTTTTGCTAATTAATACTTTAGAAAGCTTTCACTTTCAAGTTTTAATGAATATTAAAAATCCCAGCTGTGACTGGGTGCTTGTCTTTCTGCATCAGTATAGTGTAAACCAAAAATGACCATCGCCGTGAATCCGTGACATTGAGGCTCTGGTTTTGGCTGCCTGACCACTGTGCTTGGCTTCCTTCACTGCATGCCCAGCCCTGAAACCAGGATGAAAGAGCGTGCTTAAGCCCTGCTGCTGCTGAAAGGCATGGCCCTGCCCTCCCCAGCTGCTCCCTCCTGCCCTCCCTGTGCTATACAGGCCCACGGTCCAGCCTTGGCTGGACTCGGGAGCAAGCCCAGGAGAGCTGTGCAGCACAGCAAGCACCACCCATGTAGGAGAGCTGCCTACGTCCCAGGGCCATGGATGCCTCCTCCTCTGTGCTTAAATGACTCTTTTACTGCTTGCAGGTTACACAGGAACAGAGGGAAAAGCAAAAGCCCTAAGTGAACGGCGGTCGTATGCTGTGCTCCAGCTGAGGCACTGTGCACCCCATCAAAAAAGCTGGGGTTCTTCACCCTGCTTTCCCTTACCTCTGGTATAGTCAGCCGAAATGTCCGTGGTAAGGCACACAACTGCTTTTTTCTAGGAATGCGAGCTAAGGTTTTAATTACTGTTAATAAGGAAGTGGACTTTCTAGCCTGCAAAAAGATTCAAAATAAAAAAAATCCTCCAGACCCCCAGACCATGCCAAACGTGGGTAAAAGCAAATAATTTCTTTGCTATGAAATCTAAATTTTTCCCTTTATTATTTGCTAATAATTTGCAGAAGACAAAATCACTGTGAAATACATGCCCCCACAACTTTTCATTTTTAAAGACACTGAAATACCTCCATTCAAATCTTCACTTGTTCCTCCTTATCGTTCCTAAAAAGTTCACCAAAATAAGTATGATTTTCTGTAGTACAGCAGATCCTGCAAATTTTGTCACGCAAGAAGATGTAAAATCTCCTGCCAGCTCTAGTTCAAACCCTTGTGACTTAGCGTACGCCAAAAGCGCACATGGCCTTGCACAGACGGACACAGCACGGGAGCCCCAGGAGCCAGCCTTGCTTGCACGGCCTAGGGAGAAGTCTGGTAGACCTGCAAGCCCGGAGCCAGGAGGTCTCTGCTCCCCTGAGATGCTGGATGCTCTGCCAACGGTGCCATAGCTGGCACCGTGCCGAGCCCTATAACGGGCAGCTTCATTTTGGTACTCCCCTCCTCTCCTGGTCATGGGGGGAGAGGTCCGCACCTCCTCTCTCCTGGCCAAAGCAGCTGACGTGCGTTGCCCTACCTGCCTGTGGCTCTTTATCACAGGCAGGGAGTGGAAGTGGCTTGATTCAAAATAATTTCGTATGATGCATTTATGGGCAGCCAGCTATTTAAAAAGCTCTGCTACACCCTGCTAGCCCCAGGTGGAGCCCCATGTACATCCCCTGGGTGCAGGGCTTCCCCCAGCCTGGGGAGGCTGTTACTCTCCCTGCGTCTCTGATTTCAGCCCTGGTGCATGGCGTGGCCCCACTTACCTCCCTTGGGCCGTTCGGCCGCATAAGCATCATCACTGTTCTGGGGCTGGTGCCCTTCACCTCTATCCCCAGCCCTTAGAAGAGAGGCGGAGGGGAGCAGGAACCATGCCTGCAAGGGGGTACCAGCGAAGGCTTACGCACCCGTGCCAGCCAAAACACCGTGCCTCCCCCCAGCCTCCTGCTCATCGTTTCCCTCCCCATGGCCTCCCCTGGGGACTGGGGCGAGCAAGGCGAGGGATTACTCAGCTGCAGGCAGTTGTGGTGCTATACCCCGGGGCAGAGCAAACGCCTCGATACGGGATTTCGGACGTGGTTCTGTTTACCCGCAGCAGTTGGGCACCGCCGGTGAATGCGGCGATCTGAAATATGATTTTAAAGCCAGCCGTGGCACTCATAAATGGATCTGCTCGGGCAGCCAGGGAAGATTAAATCCTCTTGTTAGCCACAGGGCAGCGTGGTGTGGCAATTAGTATGTTAAGCAGAGCTGAGAGAGACTTTTGTAATGAAACCGAAAACTTGGCTGGCCCCCAAAATCTGCAAAGGTTCAAGAACCTTTCAGTAAACCTGGGTTGAGCCTTGGCAGATTTATAATTTCAAGGAGGAACCGTTAAAAACACCCTGGTTTGTGCATGATTTTGAGCCCAGACCCGGCCACACTTGGCACTTTGGGAGTTTTGCTTTGGGTTTTTTGCATACAAATCCAAAACACAATGTAGACTCAGCAGGGAGGAACCGATGCAAACCAAAACTGCTGAGTTTTGCACAGCTCTAATTATAATCTCTTCACAGTCCTGGTTTTATTTATTATTGTTTGTACTGTGGTAGCAGCGCAGGGCTCCAACCAGCTTCGGGGCCGCGCTGTGGTAGGTGTTGTAAAGGCAGAAGAAGGAGGCAGGATCCCCAGCCTGAAGAGTTTATAATCTAAATAAACAAAATAGATAAAGAACGAGAGAAAGACATAAAGCACGTAAGCAAAGTGATTAGGGGGTGTTGGCAAGACAACCGCTTTTTCTTCGTGTCTCTCTCACCCACACATAAAATCGTGTCTATTTACCCCATAAACTCTTGTGGGTCAGGGCCGCGTTTTCCAAAATGCGGAGGGAGACGGGATGCGAGAAATGAGTGGAGACACCGAGGTGCTGGGGGGCGGCAGCAGGAGCGGCAGCCCCCAGGGTGGCACTGCCGGATTTCGGCAGTGAGGGCGGCAGTGGGAGGCAGGTGATGGGGAGACTGGCGGGGGGGGGACGGAGGAGACAGACAGCACTCCCTAGCATGGGTCAGGTCAGAAAACCCATCGCGTGCATCACGACGACCTGGGACAAGTCACTGGACCGCTCCGTGCTGCAGTTTCCTCTAGAGTTGAGCAAGGCTAAAAATATTTCCCTATATGGTATAATTCTTCCTTGATGTAAACTGCTTTGAGATACTCAGGTGAAAGGTGCTAGAGGAATGCAAAGATTTATTTTTCATAAACCTCCTCACATATTCTTTTCACTGCCAAGTCAAGGCCTGAAGCCAGGAATTTTAGAGATGCATATATCTCACCATATATATATATATATATGAATATAAAAATACATTTATGAAAGAGGTCAAGGTATATTTTTTAGAAATGAAGCCTTAAGTTAGATTTCCTAAATCTATATATAGGAACTTAAATGAACGGCCAGATTTAAAATCAGGACAGTTACTTCTTTAAAACTGGGTTCAGGAGTCTAGCTATAAGTTCTTACGTGAAAATGTTTAGCCACAAGCTAGCTGGAAATTTCGTATCTTAGAAGAAGTTTGTAATGTCGGGGGGTTTTTTTGTTCTAGGATTTAGGTGAAGGTTTGGGCCAATTATTTTATCCCAATTATTCACCATTCTGCAACTATTAATTAAAACAAACAGCTCTCTGAAGCTACTTCTCACAACGGGGAAGATTTATATCTTGAAACTGAAGCCCGTTTTCTCACTGCGTCTATTTTCTACACTGTGTAAACATCCAAGTTCGCTATTGCAGCAATCACCAGCGCGAGCTCTCAGAGCTCCTTGCCAGGCTTGTGATATTTATTGTTTGTTAAGCCCCAGCTCCCGGAGTAAAGTGATTAGATGAGAACCTTGTCTTGCAGTTAAAAAATGATGTAACTTTGCGCTGGACCACAGGGCTGGTGAGAGAAATGGGAAAACATGAGCAGAATGTATAGCCAAGGGTCCAAATGTCAGAAAGACGGGCAAAAAAGAAAACCCCACATGTATTATTATTTTTAAAGCCTAAGGACTCTTAAGCCAACCTCCCCCTTATAATTTGGAAGGCGGGGGGGGCCTGACTCATGGCTTCTGACTGCCAAAGCATGGCCATGGTGGGGGTTACTCATCGCCTTATAGCTGCCTGGAGGTTTCTCACCGAGGGGCTGCTCACCCCTCTGCTGAGCTGCACGTGTTTGTTATCACCAGGTGTTGGGCTCCTGCCACTTTTTTCCTTTTAAAACAACCTTACTGAAGCATTCGTTTATGAAAATATCCTGTGCAAGGAATTACACGGACTTGGCAAATAGAGACAATAGGTCAATTTCTGGCCCTCCCAAATCTGACAGGATCCCTTTAGCTTTCAAAAACAGAAGAAAAACAGAACTATTAAAAAGTTTCAGCTGCCAAATAGTCAGTAAGTCTATAACAATGTAAAGCAAATGTAAACATTATAGGATGAAATGCATTTTTTTAAAAAGCCCTCTTTTCTCAGCAGTTAGATGGACTCTGTATACAATGGGAAGATTCATTCTTGAAGGTAGCTCCAGCATATGAAGCAAACCCCTACATATCACAGTCTAAAATATCTATTTTATATGAAACAGCAACTGAGGCATCGCCTTTACCTTGGGAAAAGCTCATTCAGCCTCCTGATTTATGAAGGCTGTACTTCTCACTGTTCTGCTCCCCGCCTCGCCGTGCCCACAAACCCTCTGGGGAGAGGAGAAAAATATGTCTGCAGTGAAGGAACCTAGCTATTACCAGTGTAACTAAAGGACATTAATAACGGAAAACCAATGCGAAGAGCACAACAAAAACACAAGCAGGAGAAAAATGAGAATGTTTGTGTGTGGAAAAATAGCTATACAAGGTTGCGGTTTAAGACATGCGAAGGTCTGGCGTGCATTGTTCACCAAGATATGGACAGGAGCTGGGGATGCAAGCGAGGGTCCGTAGCCAGCTCTGGCCGGACCACGCGCCCACCCACACCCACAGGCAAGGGAGTGAGCACGGAGAGCAACCCCCCCTCTCTTTTCTCACCATTACAGCCCTGAGGAAATGTCCTGTTGACACCCGGGCTATCTTCTGCCCAGGGTGTCTTCTACCCAGTTTCTTCTCCACATAGTGGGATCTGGGCTGGACATACTGGTATTGGTTCTGAATGAAGCACCTGCCTACTGGGGGTTGGGTGCCTGGGACAAAGGAAAGGACGGGAATTGATACCAAAGCTTTACGTAGTCACAGGTGAATTGCGCTGCTCAAAGAAAGCAGAGGAAAGAACAAATCAGCCTTGACTTCCCCTGTCCCCTTGAATGGGTCCCTGCTGCAGACAGTGCACTTGCCAGATGCCTGCAACAGGCCTGCAAACCAGCATAATATTCAGCTCATTGCTGCGGGAAGTTCTCCCTCCCTTGCCACCGCAGATGCTATCTGTAGCACATGGCAATAACCTCCATACACCAAAGGCAGGGTGGATCCCAGAAGAGGCAGTAGGAAGAAACACGGTCTTTTCAGCGGGCTGAATGTACGGTCTATCGCCATGTTGCAATTCATGTGGTCTACATTTATTCATTTACATGGGTACAATTCACACCTCTCTTTAGGGTGCAGTTAAACCTGACTTCTAGTTCAAGGTGTGGGTTCAGGAATCAGGACAGTTATAGATGAAGAACAGATGCAGACAGTTACAGCTTAGAGGTGAGATAAATCGCCTCTTGTGTGAGTGAATAAATGCCGGAATACCCCGAGATACCGCTATTTACCAGAGAACCTTGCATTATGAATGTTTGTGGATCTCTGTGGGTTAAGCATGCAATAATGAACTGGTATTGTCCTTTCTGTTTCACACATACTTTGTGAGCTGGTGGAAGACAAATGTTGGACACACTAGTGCCGTCAGCTGCCCCAATACACTTCAGGAAAGTCATTCTTTCTAGTCCTGCTGTTAATTCAGCAACACACCCTGCCAATAAACCATAGCAATAGCTGCCTCACAGGTCATCATGACTACAGAGGAGCAGGCTGCTTGCCAACACCAGACATCTTAGCCACCAGCCACAGACACTCTGGGATAGCCAAATTCTCATGAGCAATGGCAGCCCCTCCTGAACTGATGTCTTCTCCCACTGGGGTGTCCTGGGGCTGAAGGGTTAAGGCATGCTTCCCGTACTTCTGGAGCCACAGTTGATCAACCCAAGGGTGCAGGCTGATACAGTCCTACTGTTTTGTGCTTGCTGTTCCAGGCCAGAATGAGTCAGCACTAGGGTGTCCACAGCTGGTAAAACCTATGATATCAAGTGTCTTTGCTCTGCCATGTCTCAGCCTGCATGAGCTGCAAGGCAAGGCCCACCATTGTCTTCTTAAGGTGACAAGGTAGGGCTGCAGTGGCCTCCAGCCAAATCATCACATACCCAGTGCTCGTGTCCAGAGAGATGTATGAAGGTAAACAGCTTGAACAACTGGGTACCTGCTGGAAGGAAGGACATGTCAAACCAGAGCTTCCTGTTTCATTACTATTCTGCAGACAGATCAAGGGAAAAAGACAAGTATCCCACAATAACTTGGAAAATACCTCAGTACAATGCTCACGTATGTGGGATGTGCCGTCACAGAAAAGCCCGTCACCTAATGCAGCCCTGTTGCTGGCACAACCGTGCAATTAAACTTAAGCACCACTTAAGACTTTGGAGGCTTAAGCTCAAGAATGCCATGCCCAGACAAATTCTGCTGTAAAGACAAAGTCCAAGTGACTTAGGCAGAATTTGTAGGTTAAAATGGAAATGCCCTCACTGTACTGATTACTTATGCCATTTTATTTTGTCCTTCACTTTTGAAGAGAACTGTTGTGCGAGCAAACAGAGCTTCAGTTTTCTTGTTGAAACTCCTGACGCCAATGATCCTCCACTTACATGCAAAGCAAAGCTATGTGTAAGTCATAGGGTCAATTTGTTTACCTTGCCTGTGGCAAGAGTTGGGTTCATCAGGTTAATTTCAGTAGTTGCTAAAAAGCCTTGAATTTTTTTCTGGTGTCATATGGCTTTTGCCTTTTTTTCAAAGCAGGGGGTAACCATGGACTGTTCAAAACATAATGAAGTAAACAACATTTTTCTGCATCAAGCTCATCCTGCAAATTAATTCATTTGCATTTCTAGCCCTTTCAAGTGAAGCAAAGTCATACAGATGTGAGCAGTCATTTAAGGATTTTAAGGGTTATGGTTCACATAATCCAAAATTGATTCCAGGACTACTCATTCACAGAAAAGGGAAAAATGAAGGTGGACATGCTGGTGTGTTGGGAAAAAATGGGGGATTTTTAATTAAAAAAATTATTTTACAGCTGCTGTTATTTATTTAAGTTCAAAGCCTCTGGGCACATCCACAGTCCACACTGATCTGTTGTGAATTGTTTCTTTGTTGCTGGTTCTAGCAAAGTTGATTTCATATTGCTGATTCATCTAATGGGTTTGGAGTACTCTTGTTATCCTTTCAGATAACGGACCATTGAGCCTGCAAACAAGTTTGCTGTCTGCTACCATCAGCTGATTTACTTCAGATTTCTAAAACTGAATAGTTCTGGTTTTTGGGGTTTGTGCGTATAGGAAAAGTGAGAACTTCATGAAAATCAGAGCAGCAAAATACTCTTTTGGTCAACAACCAGCACGTCTTAAATGTTGCTAATGAGAACCAGTCCTGTATACAGGAACGAGTTAATCCTGAGATAACTCTTAATAATTGCCATTAACCGTGGCTATTGATTCTGCTGCCTGGCCTTAGGTGAAATTGCTATGTAAAAAACCCACAGTGGCAATAGCAACAAAGTACAGTGTTTTCTGGCAGGCTCTGCAAGCCCCTTCAATGCAGGAAGCAATAGATTATAAACAAGTTTTATTTTAATCCCTGCAGGACATATTGTGAGAGTCCAAGAACAAGACCTATTTTTCTCAAAGCCTTCCAGAGAAAAAAGTTCTTGAGATCCCAATACAATATCAAAGAGATCAGCCAGTAAAGAAAAACTATCTGTTCCTGGCAAGACATCAAAACATTTCCCACAAGTTTATAGTTGTCCAACTGATCATCAAAGAAAAGAGTTTTCGTTGGGTTGGGGACTTTTTAGTGCCAAGAGGTGTTATTGATTCTGAGACGCCTGGTATTTTCAAGTATGCCAGCTAAAGGACTGCTGAGGGAACTTAAATGGTCCTTACTATGTGAAATGTGTTATCTCTGGGCTATTTTATGCATAAACTGGTCTTTCTGTGAGCAAAATGTTTAGAGGCGTGCCCAATGCAGGCAGCTATTGTGCACACAGAAGCTTCTATTTGCACATCCCACCATGCTCACAAAAAGTGAGCATACATGTATCTCCTGTGGAAAAAACTAACGTCTAATTCTTAAAAGCACATGAGTCCATTAATTTCTACTGCGCTCACCATGAACACATCACAATGGTTTATTTTCAGACTTTTTTAGGTAGGGAAATATCTTCCTCTAAAGCAATGAGAGATTCAGCGGCAGAGATAATTTGTGGCTTAGCTGTGAAGGGATCCAGGAGCCAGTCTTATAATCTCTCATTTGTAATACCGTAAAGCAGAGGAGCTGAGGTCACAGGACACGGGCTTCTTGTGCCGTATACAAATGCAGAAAAAAAAGCCCTACTCTATATATCTGTATGACTGAAGCTTCTACATTAACCGTGCCACTGGATGAATCTAAAGTTCTAGCTATCCTAGTAAAAACTCTGAGTAGAAATGCATGACTTACTAAAAATGCACTGCTTTCGCTGATTTAGCTTCTGCCAAGTTGATGAGGAAAATAGGGGCGAAACCGTGTTTATGCCCGTATCGACGGAGCTAACCAGAGCTTATGGCAGCAGTGGTTCTGGGAAGTGCGGACCTAAGCAAGCCAGCTTTCCTGTGGCACCGATGGCTGGATACGTGGCTTCTCTCTCCCTCTTTTCTTCTCTCTGTTCCCGTCTCCTGCCCTGCTCGCTCTGCTGTCCCCAGGCCAGCGACAAAGGGTCGATTGAGCGGCAGTGGCCAAGGGACAGCTGCAGGAGAGCAGCTCTGCTCCGCTCCCGGTGCTGAGTCACCGGCAGCGAGGGACAAATGCAAATGCCCCGCGGGCTCGCTCGTAGCCATCGTGCGTGCCGGGCTGGGAGCTGGGGTTTCAAACTGAGTGGGGATTCAGAGAAAAGAAGCCAAAAGCAGGAAGGAGTCTTCTGGCTCTAAATTAAACCTTCATTTGGAAGGTCAGCTGCAAATGCTTCAGATCTCCTAGACAGTCATGAGGTCAAGCCGTGGCTGGGAAACCATCAGCCACAGCCAGGGCTGTGCAGGAGGGCTCAGGAGGGCTCTCTGCTGAAGAGTGCTCCTGCCTGTGAGAAACACAGTGTCTCTGGGAGGACAAGCGCAGGTATTTGGCAAATCTTCCTTGATGTCAGTTTAGGATTTAACTCAGATGATGCTCTAAGGCCACTTCCCTCTTCACGCACAGCCTTGCCAACCAAGCTGAGACAATTTATGGTCCATATTTGCCCTTCACACAGGCTAGCAGTGTGTCTACTTCTCTGAGATGACCGAAGCGGTCACTTGAATGCCGATAATCCCCCAGCCAGAAAGGCTGCAGGTCCTTCCCGCTACCTCTCGCACTCCCCCCACTTCCTTCTGACCCTCCCACCAGTCATCGGGGGAGCACCTCCGTTCCCAGAAGCGCAAAACAAATGCTGTCTTGGCAATACACAGGTGTCAATGAAACACCATACGGAGGCTGATGCTTGCACGTGACGTTGCAGAGCTGCTGAAGTAACCGTAACACCTGGGCTAATTCTGCAGCAAAGTCATTGCTGCTGCAGGGTGCCCATTGCCCTCCTGTCTGTTCCCCACAGACCTTAGTCCTGGTCCTTGTCCCTCCTGAGCTGGAAGTGCTGATGCCAGACGGCCGTTTGGGCTTCTGCACTGCTGTAGCTAGGCATGAGCAAGCCCCAGCGCAGCTGCATGGGGCAAGCCCACAGGAAGGCTGCTCCCAGCACAGCTGGCCTGGCCACTGAGGAGAATCCATCCCCATGACTGCTTTGTGCATGCTGAGCTTCTGAGCCACCACCCAGCACAACCCACCCTAAATATGTCCCAGAAAAAATACTGGTGGTCCCAACATTCAAAACCTGTCACTTAAAGATCGTGCTCCCATAGAAATGATGTCCTTAGCGAGGCTGCAGCCCACCTCGCTTCAGAAGAGAGGAGATATCAGAAAAACTCAGCTCTGACAAAGGGCAACGCTTACTTGAAGCGTTGCCAAAAATTTGACAAGTTATTATTTTTGCAAAGCTCCTCTGCCATAGCTGCCCCGTCATCCTCTTAAATGCAAATCATCTGTCATCTGTCACAAAGAGTGCTGCCATTTTGCTGCAGCGGTAGGAAGCTCAGGCTGTTGAGATAGGAGCCGGAGTTTGGCAGGAGATCTGTGTGAGTAGGGAGTGAAAAAAAATCCCAAGGTGGAAACACGCCAGCAGGAAAATTACAGTGTACTGAGAAAGCGGCGGTGCAAAATTTATGAAAGCAAGGGGGCAAGCCCTTTTCAAATGTCCGCCCTTACAAGAGTAAGGTAAAGGCAGATGATTTGCTGGGAAGTTAGTTAGACTGCTTGGTGTGAAAGCCAGTTCACGGTGGTCACTGCTGTTAGGCACGGCAGAGAGTTTTGTAAATGGCATGAAGCAAATCCCAGCTTCCAGAGCAGAGCATGTAGTTTTGCAGATTGCTGTGCATGCTGACCCTCAAGACTGATTTTAACTGTATTTCATCCTCAGTGAGTCAACCTGCATTCCTCGTGACTGAATTCCTGGGAAATCAACACCATGGAGAAATTCAGCCAGTGATTTTCACAAAACCGTTTTCTATGCAAACAATGTCTTTGCAAGGGACTTTATGAGATTTTATTTTGCTGCACAATTTTTTTCATGTGTGCTAGTCATTTGAAAGGGTAAATTACCCAGCTCTGGATATGCAATACTAAAGTAATAGAAGGGTTGAAAAATTTTTCTGTAAATGGTTTTGACTGAATTATACTGCTTACTGATTTGTTTTTAGTGATGTAAAACGTATTCAGAATTTTCTACTTTCCTTTTAAAAACAAAGTGCAGTTAACACCCTAAATTTCCAGCCTTTGATTTTTTTAAAGGCTTTCACTGAAAGTGTGTTTATTTTAACCAAAGACTTTTCCAAGGAATTAAAATGTTAGTTTCAAGTTTTTATTAAAAAGGAAGAAAATTAATAGAATATCGATAAAAATAGGGGATCCCTCCCCACTCTGCTGTCCCATTCATAACTGCCATTTTTTAAATTAGCTCAGCAACAGCGGCAAATAAAAGCCTGAATCCCAAGCATCTGTGACTTAAACCAACAACACGGCACGACAAAGTGTGCAGTTACACTAGATTTGCGCACTTTTCAAACGGGCAAAAACTCTTGGCCGTTTGCCATGTCTTGCAAGGTAGGAGAGGGGACCGCGGACACCTTGGGGTGACTGCTGGGGGTCTGCCCAACCTCCCTCCCACCTCGATGGGTGCAGGCTCAAGTTACTCACCCTGCCTTTCCGCTCGTGCTTTTAACACTTATGGCACCGATAGATACCGTTTTCTCATTTGCCTGGTTTAACAATGCAACTGGCTACAGGTTTCACACTTTTCTTCACGATTTAAAATGACATTTTTATTTGCCCAACAAAATTTTGAAAGCGGTTTAATCCTCCCCACCCCTGACCTGCGTTCTCCGTAACACGAATAATGTTTAGGATTCAATTCGTAGTTCATCAGGCAAATATAATCAAAGTCACTCGCAGGCTCTGATGTCGGGGGGGAGGGGGGGACCCCAAAACAAAGGGAAAAAACCCCTTTCCTGGGACAGAACAGAGTGTTTCGTGCTCCATTCAGCCGGTTTGGCTGCAGTGCTGGCGGTGGTTTTGTGCGCAGGTACAGCGACCTGCTGCTGCTGCTGCTGCTACACAATTCGGGGGAGCCCCAGGGATTTTGGGGATGACACTCCCCTGGGAAGAGCGGATGGATGCCTCTCCCCGGCTCAGCCCAGCGGGACGGCTCCTCTCTGCCCCTGACCCGCGGTGGTGTTGCACGTCAGTGCATGCCGGGGTTGTGTGTGTGTGCGTGTGTGTGTGTGTGTGTGTATTACTAGGGAAGTATTAAAAAAAGAAAAGAAAAAAGGAAACATTTTCAGGGACTGCACAGAAAACGGCGCAAGAGTTGCTAGAGCAGTGTGCATACGCTCGAGAGGAATCCCTTTCAGTTCCTCTTTTCTTCAGCTTTATTTAAAAAGGGTTTGAAGGCTGGTTTAATTACGAAAACCAGCTCTCTAGACACCAAACAAAACGGCAGCCTAGCCTAAGTTGGCACCAGGACAGATGCATATTTTGCTCACTTCTCCATGCCAATCGGCTGTAGCTCATCCAGTATGTCAATCCAAGTTGGCTGTCTGAAATCCAAGTTTAGTGGCCTGAAAATATCCCGGTCCGGCTTTGTTTCATGTGGTAAACAGCTTGCTCAGTCTATTTCTTCAACGTTCAAAACAAAAATCAAAACCCCCAAAAAACTCGTTACTACACGTTATGGTAATGGCTTCTCTTTGCATTTTACCCTACTGCAGGATTTCCCTTTTTTTCTCTGTGTACGCTGACCATGAAACACTGGCGAAACACATTGCTTTTTTAAAGATAGGCCTGATTCTGCGGGGCACTGAGCTCCGGTCAATGGGTTCGGAGTTAAGACTGAAAGACTGAGTCCTGTAACAAAAATGTTGGGGGCTGTTTAGTCCTTGCAGCTCTGCCAGCTCCTCAGAGCTGCCCGGCCATCTCCCAGATTCAGCTAAAATCGCTAGCAGCTACCTGCAGGAGCAGGCAGGGCTCAGGGATGGCAACTTTACAAAGCCTGGTCTGCTCAGGGTTTTCTAGAGCCCGGCGGCTTCTTGGGGTTCGGTTCCCCCCCTCCTCTTATAAGGTTTTGCAGGACAAAGTGCGTAAGGCAAGAATAGCAAGCAGTATCAGGGAGGGTTTGTAGTGATTTACCATTGATGCAAATTCCCTCCCCTCCCTTTCCCCCCTCTGCCATTTTAGTACAAATAAAGGGGCCCAGGCTCCCTAGTCAGCCAGCAGGATCGGGACTGCCAAAAGAAAACAAATCCAATGCGGGGAGGCTGCCCACAAAGCACGGCTTAGTCAGTATTGCGGAGATGAGAAAAAAACAAACAGCCTCCCGAATGCCAGTGATGGAATATGGTTTCCTCGATAATTAATTTCAAGCAAGGACTCATCTCTCCTGGTTTCCTACTGGCTATTTCCTCCCAAAGGAAATTGAACATCTCTGAAAACCTGAAATCGGGTCCCCACTCGCCAGCTTTCTAAGCAGAAGCAACAGCTTTCCACAGGGTACAGCTAAACCTCGTGGAGACAATTAACAAGTCAGTCATCTGGTTTCCACCTTTCCTGATAGCTTTGCAATTGAGCCAGTGTTTACTGGTATATTTAAGGGACAGTGGAGAAGAAAAAAAGGTAGATAGAATGTGAAGGGATGAAATAACTACGTAGCTTGTGAAAAAGAGGCTAAAAATGTCAGGGAGTCCGGAGAAATCCCTAGGAAATCAAGAAATATCCCCAGCTGTCACCTTTCTTCTGCCACCTTCCTAGTGAGAAGTTATATGGTGTTCAAACAAGGCAAGAGCATGACGCCTTTTAATTGTCATACTTAGGTGCTTTATATGGGCACTTCACATAGTGGAAGTGCTGGGCAAATATTAACTTTGACTCATCTGAACCTTTGGTTTAAAACAAAGAAACCTGGGAGGTGTGGGGAAGCAAACATTGGGAGAAGAGGCTCAGCTCCTGCTATTTACCCCATCAGTGAGCCTGACTGCAGGAGAAGATACCGTCGACTGTGGAGGTGAATTCGCCTGTGCTAGCGACACTGCAAAGCCACATGCGCTGTACTGCTGCCTGCTTTTTGCCCCAGAGCAATCCCCTGCTTTACAGTTGCACTTAGAGACCATAAGAAGAGAAACCGAATAACTGCAAGCAGCCTCTGTCCATCTTGGTCTGCAGTATCTGGGCTTTTCTGAACGCGCCTTTCCTTCTCCAAACTGCAAGGCAGGGAAAAGGTGTAGGTATTGCATCTACCTCAGGGCAGCGTCTCTCTTAAACTCGGCAGGTTTGGTTAAAAGCGAATCACTAGCAACCAGCGAGCAGCCGTGCCCCACCATGCCTGCGTGCGCTGGCTGGGATGGAGAGGCGCGGACGCAGCATCGCTTGGGAAAACGCCGTCCCGGTCCCTGAAAATGGAGCGTTTCTGAGACTCGGATTATCCGTCCTGCTGCCGCCCCGCAGGAGGGGAAGAGGGTTGTGGGGAGCAGGAGCGGAGGGCAGCCCGGGCGGCTCTGGGAGGCACCGTGCATGCACAGCCCAGGGGACCTGCCAACCCCGCCAGCCAGCGGAGCCCGGGCAGAGCGGGCAGGGTTAATCCTGACCACAGCACACACTTCCCCTTTCCCCTCCTCCAGCGAGAAAAAAGCGTATTTCCTGCAAGGGGATGACTTTGCAGCGCTCTGAGCAACTCTCCCAGTGGCCAGGGGATTTTCTAGGTATCTGGGCTGGGAGACTTCGAAAGCATGTGTTTTTCCACCAAAAAGCACTCTCAGTATCTCGGGGGTTTGCAGGCAGTTTAAGTTGCTCCAGTGAGGAACATGCAGGTTCATCAGGCTCCTGTACTATCGGATTAGAATAACACCACTGAGGGTTAGGGTCCTAAAAGGCACCTGGCTATTTGCAGGCAGTTATCAGGAAATGCACATCACCACATATATACACATGGGTGGATTGAGAAAATGCCTGGCCGCTGGATGAGTCCAGTGGAGCTTTTATCTCTTGGGACAGATGATTCCTGATACGCTACCTGCTGAAACTCACAGGCGTTTCATTCCTTCGCTGCTTTCCAGTAAAAAGGGCAGCAGCATCTGATAGTTGAGGAGGAAAGAGGAGGAAGGAGAGGAGAAGCAGAAGAGCAAAGAGAGGAGAAAAGGAGGATGGGCGTTATTTGCTGGTGAAATCTTAGCAGGGGGACTTGGTGTTATTTCACTGGAACTGGAAATTCTCTGCTCCCACCTTCAGGGAGGGGATGGCAAAGACCGAGCGAGCAGCGATCAGCCCCGGGTGAGCCGGGCGGGTGTCGTGTCACTGCCTGGCAGCTCCGCTGGCCCCCTAAGGTGTGGGCAGCCGGGGCTTGGAGGGCCAGTCCTTGTCAGCAGGAGGGTGGCAATGGCAACATGTCTCCTGGAGAACCGTGGGACCCTCAGAGCTCAGAGATACGGACCCATCTCCGACACAGGAACCGTTTGACACTAATCGGAAACAAAGGCAAAGGTAACTTGCTGCCCTGGGTGCAGAAATACAGCTTTATTTAACAAGAGGCACAGACATCCAGAGGACAGAGAGGCTTGCCAAACCGAGGCTTTTTCTTTCTCAGCAATACCTGGCAATTTTTTTTTGTCCGGATGCTGTCCATCCACAAAGGCTGGCCCCCTTCTCTGCTCTCAGGTTTCCCCCTAGGATTCAAATCTTAACACCTCTAAATGTAACTTGGCTTTCTTCCTAGAAGGAGTGGGGCTATGGGAAAGGGGTTGCACAGTGGCAATGCCTTGGTTCAGCATGGAGAACAAACCTGCAAACCTTTTCAAGCCCAAATGCCAGGGTGCCGGGCATTTGCCATTATACAGGAGGGGGATTGTATGAAGATGGTGGGCAAGCTCAGCCATCACCCATTGCAGGGGAGACAATGAAAACTCTGTATTGGGACTGAATAAACAGTTTACTGTCACTGAAACCGCACTAGTCAGCTTGCAACCCAAAGGTTAACAGATTTTCATTAAGGTCTCTGAAACCTAGAGGGGTTTTAGTTTTATTTTTTTGCTTGCTTTTCAGGAGCATAACAAAAAAGCCCCTCCTGGTTTTGGAGCACTCAAGACGTAGATCTTTTAGACTTTTCTCTGCAATCGTATGGACAAGGAAGGTCCTTCTTATTTCAAAAGAAAGCTGAGATTCTTGCACAACTGCTTCCCCCCAGGAGCTTGTGCCCTAGCCCCCACCCCCAATCCCAACCCCAGTCCACCAAGTACCTTGAGACTTGCAATTAAGTCTGTTGGCAATAAAATTGTGATGGTTGGCAACCCAGTGTCACTGGAGGAGCTTCCACTCCCGTAGCTGAAGGATTTGGGCTCCTTCTCTATTTCACATCTGCACTGATGCAGAGGGCATAGTGTTCCTTCTTTGTATAATAATGTCTTATTTGCACAGTAATCTCAGCTGTGGAATGGAAATGTCTTCTCTGGCCCAAGTTGTGAGCTGTTAAAAATCTGGCAGATCCCATGCTAGAGGTGGCTGCATTTCAGTGGTGGGAAAAGTGATTTTCATATTGTTCTGGCACGGTTCTTGTAAACTGAACTTCTATAACACTTCTCTTTGAGATCCATGGGAGTTTTGCCTTCTCTAGGCCTGCAGTGCAGGGCCATCAGTTTGTAAAACACTAAAAGAATGACTGAAAGGAATGCTATAATGAGGTTTGTTTGTCAGAGAATTTTTTTTGTCCTTATGTTTGGTTTCCCTTGAGATAATCAGAGTTGACTTTTGCATTTCACACTCTAATCTTTTTCAAAACAAGCTGTGCTCAATGGGACGCAGCTCACTTGTACCGTTGTGCCACTGATGTGCATTTTTGATACATTTGCCTATGCAAATGATTATTTCGTGATGGTTTTCTTGTGTAATTGATGATGACTTTGCTAATTAGGTGTGCCACTGGGTGCAATTTAAAATAAGGTCCTTTCCACGGCTGAAGCTAACATTCAGCATGCAAACTTGATAAACCAACTTCAGCAGCTCTTTGCCCCCACTCCTGCACCTGTGGGCCCTTATTTCTGCTTGCCACACTGTGGGCCCACATACAGGAAACCAGTAGAGGAAACTGATGCAAGTGAAAGAGAATTCAGAAAACAAAAATGGTTATTTTTCAGCAGGATCAGTTCCCTGACCTGGTTCATTGCACAGTTCCATGAGCAGCTGTGCTGGCACAGTGCAAGAAGATGGTGCAAGGGTGGGACAAGGTGGCCAAGGCTTCCTTCGCTACTGCCTAGGAAAACACAGCCTGAGTTGCTTCTCAGATGTTCCCATGATTTATTTCTGATGGTCTGTTTGCAAGGTCTTTTCCAAGGAAAGATCTCACCATCAATGACTTAACAGAATAGCAGAAGGAAGCATTAACACACGTAGACATGTCCGAGGGCTGCAGCTCAGGCAGTCCTCAGGATGATGCCCCCAACAGAGTGTTGCCCCAGTGTTCTGGGCCCCCAACAGAGTCCGGCAGAACAAGGGAGATGAAGACCCCGTGGCAGCCCGTTTCCTCTAACTCTTGCTTGTACAAGTTAGACCACCAATGCCATTAAGGACAAGTTGTCCTGTAGTGGTGGCACACAGTAATTTCCCAGTTGCTGTGTGAGATTCACTTTACAATCTTGCAAAAATCTCATGGGAAAACCATTTAGTTTCATTGAGCTTTTGCACTCCGTCTTGTCCCTCTTCTTATACGATTCCAGTGAGAAGCTGAGTTTTTGCTGGTATAATAATACTAAAAAAAAATAAACCCAAAGGAAATTAAACCACAAACAACTATATCCAAAAAACAAAGGGTCTGGCTGGTGCCCAAGAAAACAAGGAAATTTAAAGATAAAGCAAACTGTCCTTATTTCACCCTGTTGCGCCTGAGGATGGCTGGGGTTTCCAAAGAAGGCAAGCCATGGCATGCCCCACTCTGCCGGGGAGCGGCCAGCAAAAGGCCGAGCCCTCCCAGCAGATGAGCTGGACTTTCTCCCCGACTCCTTAATGGGAAAGTCATGCGGCAACGTCGAAACCCAGACATTGAAATCTAAAAGCCCTCCTAGCCATGTGTGCGGCTGGGATGGATTAGGACTAAATGAAGCCCGGACTCGCTGGCAGCACGGGGAATAGGGGAAGAATCAAACGGGATGCACTTTCCTTGAACGCTATGATGGGTGCCCAGCTCTCCAGGACTTCTGCCCGGCCGAAGAGTAGGAGCAGTGACTAGCCAACCTACACCAGGGGATGCTGGTCACAGTCTGGGAAAGGCGGACTGCATGTCTAAAAGCCTATGTCTAAAATTGAGAGGCTCTGGAGTAGCCGAGGCTTCAGCTTCGATGACTCGTCAAGTCAGAGGGGGGAAAATGGAAAGAAGCAATGTCAGTGCTGTCCGGACGTTTCCTATCCTGTGGCACCACCATGGCTCACACCGATGGATGACCTGGCCCAGCCTCCCAAACTCAAGAGAGGGCTAATGGCAGGACAACCTACCCAAGCCAACAGAGTCACCTCTGCTAGCGCTTAGCCTGAATTGTCTTGCGGTGCTCAGAGGGCAGGCAGGGCAGCGGGGGAGAATTAACAAGGAACAAAATCCCAAATAAAGCAACCCACTTTGTATGATCATTTGTTAAGCAAATACTCGCCTTGATTAGTGTATTTGCTGGTTTCATTATGATGCTTGTCAGCACGGTCTGTGCTTGCAGTCCATGTTAATGGCCCCTTTCAACCTTGTAATGTCTTGGAGGAGCAAGTTGGCCCTTTTTAATTTTTATTCTTTTGTGATACCGGTTTTACTACTACTACCACAGGCCTCCAGAGAAGCTAACCCTTATAATTTCTATTCATAAGTCATCGTTAATTTAGCAAAATCTATTTTATTTATTCTTGAATACTTTTAATATCAAAGGATTTCCTCTATCCTCCTTCTGAGCCTACGTGGCCCTGGTGAATGCCTGCGCTTTCATGCACAATGAAATTAAAAGGCATAGGCAGTGGCCTTGAATGTGAAGATGTGCCAAACCATTGGGAAACAATATACCATAACCCCATCTGTGACATCTGCATCCCTGAGAACGCTTCTTGCAGGTGCATGTCCTAGTACAAAGTAAAATGCACACATCTGATTTAGATGTTCACTTTGCTTGCTGAAATCCCATTAAACAAATGAGCCGCATGCTTTTTTTCTTTTCTCACTGTCATATAAATTTAGGCTCTACTAATTCCCGTGTACTCCCTTGGACCCCATCAATATTTTCTACCATGAAGTGAAAGTCAAGCAATAAAGCCACTGAATAACCAATCCTTTCAAACCTGCTATGTCTTAAAGACAGAAATTGTTTCCAAAAGATCAGAACGTTTTGCTGACTTTTCTTTTTGATACAGTGTGCCCTTTTCTACTCCAGGAATCAGAGATGGATTCAGGTCTAAGAGCTGACTTCATTTATAACCACATTTCTTAAAGACAATTGGGTGCAAAGGCTACCATCTCCTTGCAGCTCCATTGGCAGAGCCAGATGCCCTGAAATCCCAAGCTTTTTGGCAGTTTGCAGGGGAGCTGGGAACCTAGAGGCCAGCTCTGAGGGAGCATTCATTGCTTTGAAAAACCAAGCTCCCCCCCTAGGTTGCCAGCCAAGAACTACTGGGGAACCTTGACTCCCAAGTGGGGTGGGAACATGGGGAGCTGAATTGGGCCTCCCACGTCCCAGCTGACAGCCTTAATTTCAGACCTGTTGATTATTCTGGGGTCTGGCTTTCTTTTTTGACATGCAACATTTCAAAAGGTCTCAGTTTCAACTCAACATGAATGAGTGAAATTTGTGGAAGCTTGAAAAAACTTGGCAGGATGGAAAAGCTCTTTCTCACCCATCTAAAGTCTTCTGTTTTCTCCTGGATGAGAGTAGTGGTTTTCAAGCTTATCTAAATTTTTCCCAGTGGAAGTGGAGACTCCTGCACAGTGAAGTCATGAGAATAGCTTGCTTTTCTCAGTTATCTTTTGTTGAGCCTTCAGAAGTTGTACACAGACCTCCCTGCGCTGGATACTGTTGACAAGAGGGACAAATGCTAATATCCAGTATGGGGACTCCTATGTTCAATTCCTCCCAGAGGGACTCTTTTACTGTGCTCTTCAAATGTCTAGATAAAATTATTGCCAGATATTTAAAACTACACCTTTTCTTATTTTGGCCTTAATGAATAAATGCACCTACCACTACCACGAGAATCTGTAGCACCATATTGGAGCCTCATTATTTGAGATGCTGATGTCCAGACTCCTACCAGTTCTTACCAGCTGCTGAATAAGAACACCTTTTCCATCGATTCCTAATCATATGATTCACTGAAAGAGTGTAGTGCTGCCCAAGCCATTTGGCAACTGGGCCCTACTACGTATTTTTCAGCGGTCAGGTCACAATGCAGGAAGCTATTAGAGAGTTAGATTGAACTGGATACACACACAGATAACGCTGCTAAAAAGTGCTTCCTCTTGAAAGTACTTGTGTCTGGTGCCACTGTTTGCTAGATAGTTTGCAGCGTGAACTTTCTCGAAGGAAGCCTCCTTCCAAGCCCAGTCTATGTATGGAAACTGGCATGGAGTCCTCGCTGCAGATGACTCGGCGGGGAGCGTGCACAACTGTGTATATCACATCCATACAAACAAACCTCAGCTACTTGCTAGCTAACCTGCCCGCCAGCAAACATCTCAACTGTATTTCCCCAAACGAGAAGAACTAACAGGACGGGATCTTTGCATCTGTTTTACCCTAACATTACTACAACTGTCAGAGAGGCACACTCCAGTGTGTAAACTCTCTGCTTTGAGCCAGGGCTCCAACTTGCTTCATTTGTGGCTCTGACTCACCGTCACGCAGTGCCTGACCGCCTCTGCAACTGGGTGATGGCTGTCTGCTTGGGATAGGATTAGGCAACCACAGGTGGTACCACCTGCTGCAAAGCTCTCCCGCCTGGGTTTTCTTTGCTAATGACTCCTAGACATTTAAGAGCCTGCTCCGTTGCTGAAGGGGAAGTGGCCAAAGGGACAATGGGCTCCTTGTAGTTGTTCAACAGTATCACTTGACTTTACCATTGACTGCCATTTGGCATAGCATGTTGGGCTGGATGCAAATGGTGTGAGCAGAGCAGTTGGCTGTGCCTCTCCAGAAAGGTGGCAGGAAGAGTTACAGGTTTATGTTGATCTATAACACAGAGTGTAGCTTTCTCTTTGCCACGAAATCCACCCTTCAGACGGTGAAGTGAACTTCTGCAGGTTCTGTCACAGCCACTATGGGTCAATGGGGTATGGCTGCTGCTTTTTCTTTATTCCTGTGCTTTCCTTATTGTGCTTTCTGCTCATTTGGATGAAGTACCTAATTAAGCATGTTTCCTGTAGGAGAGCCTAGAACCTCGCTAGAGCAAAGTTGTTACACGCTAAAAGTGCTGCCTTGCTACCTTTGCCTGCAGCCTAAGGGTTTAAGCCAGTGGAGCCATCTATTGATAAAGCCACCAACAAGTGCCACTGTCACTGTCATTGCTTCCCACAAATCCCAGGCCCATTTTGAGCAAGGGAACTGTCTGTGGAGTCCAGCGCTCTCAGGTTACATCTCCAGAACCTGCAGCTCTGATGTCATTAGCATCTTCTGTGATGATAGATGGGAACTGCTTACAGCATTTATAAAAAATAAATCCCATGTGGAGGCTAATCTAAAGTCTTAGAATTTCATTACAAAACTCACCTATATAGTCCACCCTCTGCACCCTCTCCCCTGCAATCCGTCAAAGCATACAAGAGATGGGACCCCCTAACCAGATCCCCTGAAACCTACAACTTACCTGCCTGGCTGCTCTCCAGCAGAATCTTGGCGTTCAGAGGACTGCTAGGTGAACTTTTCATTTTTATTCTGATGCAGCTTCTTTGTATTTTTAACAGGGGCCCCACTGTCTCATGCAAATGAATGCTGTATGCTTGCTTCCTGGTATGCTCCATAGGCATGTGCTGTATGGTTTGGATTTAATACCAAATAAAGTAAGTAATGACAAAAATCAAAGTGGATGTGCCATCCTCTAGCCCATGCAAAAGAGGTCACTACCACAGCTACCTGTCTTCTCAGGTCAGGCCAAACTATAAGCAATGTCAGAAAGCCAGGTATCTGTAGCCAGACCACAAAGCAAAGCACAAAATCTGTTCTAGTATATGACTGATCTCATTTCTCGTACTGTGCCATTCCACAGTGCCAAGATTAAACCTGGTAAACCAAGATTAAACTCACTGCTGCTGGTGGCAAGGGCCCTTCAGTACCCACATGAGGAGGTCCATAGGCAAGGTATGGAGTACCTTCCGGCTCCAGGGAACTGAGAAGCAGGTGTCCCTCAGACTTCACTTGGAACAGGACTGACTGATAAATTTATCCATATTCATAACTTCAAACTTAATCTTCAGTTAAAAGAAAGTCCACGTTACTTTCACCCTACAGCCACAAAATGAGAAGGCTTTTCTAGTGCACATGTGTGGGAAACACACTAGTGGGAAACACACTAGACATGACTTCTGTATCTAGTCCAAGGTAAGCAAGGGTTTGAAATTTTTGGAGGGCAATTTATGTTCATTTACAAATTCCAGAGGGTCCTTAAATGCTCAGTATTAGGAACTCATTGTAACGTCAAAGTCCTTGTCAGAATGAGCAGTCCGGCACCGTTCTTCAGAATCCTACTTTAGACAGTTTACTTGGGATCAATTTGATTTCAGGTAAGGCAACTGAGAACAAATGAATTTTAATCAAAAACCTACCTCTTGCTTTTAAATGATTACATGTTGTTTGCAATAATGACTGAAACTGCTGTGTTCCCTACAAGTCCGTTTCTAAACACAAGGACATTTTGATTTACTAGCACACTTATTTGTGTGAGTCTAGAGATAGCTTCATCTTGTGGGGCTATTTTTCAGTTTTCTTCATTCCCTGAGAGCACATCCTGCAGCAAATGCTCAAAACCTAAAAAGCCGATGACATTAAAATGCCCAGATTAATTTACTTCTCTGAATGTCACGTGGTGGAAAGACGAGACATATTTTCTTGCCTCTGGCCTAGTCCTCTCTTTCTGATCTGTAGATGTCGGCATTGCTAAAGCATCTTGGCTTGGCATTTGTTTTATCTCGTTTGCAAAGATACTGTTCTGAATAGTACTTTCTTTTTTGTGGTACCAAGTGGCTGGATATTAAAAGGGAAAAATACTAATGGAAGAGACATTTGTCTTTTCTAAAGAACAACAAACAGAACTAAATGTTGACCTACAGCCTCCAGCTGTCTAGCAGACTCGCTGTCCCAAGCTGCAGAACAGCCATCCTTTCTGTAGTCAAAGTCCCAACATTCCCATGCATTCAGACACTCACATATCAAGCAACCTTGTTCACTTCAGTGCTGATTCTTCAGATTACTCAAAAGCACCCAACACGAGTTAATGAAAATAGTGGCAATATTTGTCACCCTTGATTCAGCTATTCAGTTTCTTCTGCTGGTACGTACAAGTTATTGTACTTGTCTGTACTGTAGGTTTTTTAAGAGTGCGACTAAATTAAAGTTGACAACTAATGTCAATCAGGGAGGCAAGAGAAGGAAGAAAGGTTTCTGCTACGACATAGCAGATTTAATTGCACAGAAACAATGCATGACTTTTGAGTGCTCATATCCTTGATGGTACATTAACATATTAGAGTTCTTTCTTTAATAAATAGAGTTAAAACCAAAAACTTCCTTAAAACTCCTGCCATCCCTCTGCTATCTTGTAGTTCAAAACACAAGAAGTCAGGAAAGGAAAACTTCGAGTTATGCAGCTTAATATGGCTATGTTGTACACCCCTGATAAAAAAAAAGTCATTATAAAAGTTTACAAAAGATTATAAAAGTTAAGCACTAGTCTTTTTGTTTTCTTTTCATTTCTGTATTTATTTAACAACCTGGAACTCTCCTGAAATCAGGTGGCAATCCCTTTTCTTCTGAAGGACCTCACTAGGGCCACCTCTTTAATCAGAAATGGCTGCACAGGAGCTTCTGATTGTGCAAGCACCCAGTGGTTAAGGCATCCACTGAGAAGGGGTGAGTTTTCTCCTTTGCCTGAGGAATGGAAACTCACATTTCTACTGGCAACTGCACTCACAGCTGGGAAAGAAATTGTGCCCTCACTGACTCCAGCTAAATGCATCTTTCATTGCTGGTAGTCATGTGGAGCAGGCTGAGCAGAAAGGCTGGGAATGACCTTACCCTCTCAGGACAGCCCAGCGACTGTGACACTTGGAGGGGAGAAATATATGCCTGACCCCCCCGCCCGAGGAGCTGAAGTCAGATCCCCTGTACCCAGAGGAATATAGTCATTGTTAAAGCAGGAGTCATGCCACTGCTGTCACCCTCTGGGCTCCGAAGGAAAGCCACACTGACCACAGCATTTCATACAGAGCATCATTCAATGGGCTTGCTCTGAGATTGCTGAATGAATCGAGTCGTTTGTGTGAAATACGTAGAAAAATGCCACATCTGCGGTCGTGATAGGGCTTAACTATGAGGCAGGCACTGAGCAGCACAGTCGTGTCAAGATGGAGACACTGCTGGGCACAGCCCAAAGCACAGATGTAAGTACATTTGTACACTTCTGTGTACAAAGCTGCGGGTGCCGGGTCTAAGTTTTGAGTGGGACGTGCTAAAGTCCTATTTTGGATGCCTAAAGCCTTTTATAGCTCTAGATATGCCTACAAAAAGCCCGTTTAAATCCACAGAAATACCTTTGCTAATGATAAGGTCAGTCTGCTAGTGCTGCACTGACCAGGGATAGTACAGCCAGGGTGCTCTATAGCAAGGAAGGAGTACTTAGACAAATGCAGGAGTTCAAACACAGTGTCTACACCACCACTGGCGATGGCAGCAGCAGCCCCCTTTGATTTCTAGGACGTCCATTCACCCTCCTACTTTCCATACCCCCATTTCCAGTTAGCCCATGTAACTTGCCTTCTGCACAACCCCCTGCAAACTAGAGCTCTAAACGCACGCCCTTATCTCCCCAACCACAAGCATCTCATTGCTCACTCCAACCATGTTCTCACACACCTAAAGCACACAGCATCTCACAAACCTCTGCTCCGGTCCTGCCTCTTGGACAAGGGTTCATGCTATCGCTCTTGGAAAGAACAGCACTAGCATTGGCAGCAGCAAACCAGATAGGTGCTGAGATGCCAGAAAACATTTTGTATTTGTGCGTTCCCTTAAAACTTGCAAACCAGCAGAGTTGGAAGCATTTGCTACCCTTCCATAACCCAGCCCTAAGAAGCGGTTTATGTAGTCATTAGTGAGATGGCAATCATGGGATGAGAGCCCTAGTACTAAAGATGAAATCGCCCCCAGGACCCGCTGTCCAACAGTGCCCTGCAACACACCCAGCAGTGCAAAGCAGCAAATGAAGAGCACTGTGTTCAACCAAAATTAAAGAGCTGATGTAGACACGTTGATATATCCAGCCACTAATACTCGATAAATTCGGTGTAATGCCTTGTAAAAATCTTTTTGTCACTTCCAGATGCTTGTGCTTGTAGCTAGTTACTGAGCTTGGGAGGCTCAGATGTAAGTAATTAACATCCTAGCCCTGTTAACATTCCGCTTTCTTTCATTCTGATGAAGCATCACGTTGTAAAGCAGACAACAATGAAAAGCATGTCCATTTTCAAATTGTTTAAATATATTAATCATACAAGCTGGGATGGATTTTAATTAATCATTTTTTAACTTGTGTATGGGGGGAGGGATTAGCTGACAGAACTGTGCAATGTCACTGCCAAAAGTCCCAGCTCTTTTAATAACTGTGTATGAAATTAGAGGAAAAAAAATCTTTAGCTTAGTGACCAGACCAAAATATATTTTTACAGCTGCCAAGGTTCTCATTTAAGATATAAACCAGAATCTAAAGGGATCCTGTGTATGTGTGTGTTGCATTAAGATATCCTACTTACAACAGCACTAACATTAGTTTTGTCGGAGGCTGAGTGGTGAAGGGGAGGGCGAGGGCTTGGCAGTGGTTGCACTCTGGCCAGCGCTGTGTTAATATGTCCAAACAAAATCATTTAGGGAGACAAGTTTCATGTCACAAGTTGCTGTTTTATATAGCGTGTGTGCGTAATGTCTATGAAGGGGCTGGATTCCCTCCTGGGTTCCTCAGGTGGTGGACGAGGCTGGGGCTGGCCTGCCAGGAGATGCTTCTCCCGTGAGCAAGCACTGTGGTCTCTCAGCATCTGCCTCCCCCTTCCCACCTTGCCCCAGTTAGTGCAGGTCAGATGAAGGGATAGGTGAGCTCTGCTGCAGTGATCCTCTCTCTACGCTATCAAATCTTTTAAGGAGTCTCTTCTATCCCCCACAATGTCCCAAGAACAGTCTTTTGGTTGATCGAAAAATGGGAGGGCAGCTGGGAGCTCAGGCACAGGATAAAATTCAGTCTCACTACTCAGCTGGTGGGCTGGTGCAAGGTAAGTTTCGAGGGCTACAGGGAAACAGCGCGAAACTGAAACTCGGCACAGAGAGCGCTCTGCTCATGCTATTGCTAACTGAAAGCCAAATATTTAAGGCAGTGACCAAACATATGATTTGGAAGTGACTTTGGGCTGGTAAGAGCTGCCAGATTGCTAGCACTGGGATCTGAAGCATCTTGTAAAGACTCAGCAACCCCCCTGCGCCTGAACGTGGGGATTCATAGTCAGCTTATGCTCATCTAAAACTGTGACAAAACAGAAGGGGCTGTCCTGCCTTAGACCATGACACAGCACCCTAAATAATGTCACGTCCTCTGAGGTCAGGGTGCTTGCAGGATGGGAGCCTCGGTGAACAAGACAGCGGATCCAGTAACACAGTAAACGTCCCCGTGTCTAGCCCAGTTGAACCTGAGGAGCTGCTCCTTGAGTAATGTTGCCCCCAATATTTACCAACTGTCTTATTTTTGTGCAGACTGGTGTTGACTGTTCTATCCCCTCCAGTCCCCATTGCAAAACAGAAGAAGATGGCCGTCACTCTCTTAGACTACACTGACAGGGTTCAAAATTATTGCAAGCCACTATTGCATACCCGGGAGAGTCACCTCCTGTCTGCTGAAACCAACGCAGGCATTAACAGTGGAAATACTTTGAAGTGTTGAAGCTGGTTGTCGTTTAGTAGCCGGACTTGATGCATTAACCTATTGCTCACAGGTCTCTCTCATCAAGTGGGAATGATTTTCAGGCAATAACATTTTGTCCAAATCCAAACTTAATTGAAAGATCTGACTTTCTATGATCCGTCCAAACACCTCCAACTATAGAACGAATTTTTTTTTATTGAAGCATTTTCTTTCTTAGGGGCTATATTTCCTTTTCATTCTGCCACACAAGCTCCAAGAATGATCAAAGTCTCAAATGGAATCCCAGCTGAAAGTGGTTACAAGAAACTGGAGATAATAAAACGAATATTGTAAGACCCCTAATATGAGCAGCTCTCATAACAAAATGAGCAATCGGGAAATATCTTTGCAAGTTCTCTTCTAAGTTCATTTAGTAAATCTATTACACGAGCTCTGAAGATCTAATGTCATAATTCTCCAAAAGTACCATAATGCTGTTTCCACTTAACTTAGAGATTTTCAGCAAATTTTGCAAATAAACAAATGGCTTCATGACGTATATTAAATTCAAACTGAGAAAGATGAAGATACCAGAGCAAAACAAAGTACACAATAAAAGAATAGTCACAGATTATAAATCACAGTTTATAAACCGCAGGTTATAAATCACAATTTATAAATCACAGATTATAAATCCTTAAAAATCTCCCACCCAGAGTTTTGAATTTCTTTTCTGATGCTGATGGCCTAATCTGTGTTCAAATTATCACTTGGCACTTGTCATAAATTCTTAAGATGAATGCAAAAAGAAATATTAGTTTGTTCTATTAATTGTGTTAGAAAATGCTATGCAGCATTTGAAATATACACGTTCACATCAATGGAAATAAAATGTAGCCCTGTTCCTTTACAGTCTATTTCTCCTACTTTTAACAAAAGTTCAAAGAAATAAGGAATGGCTCTGGGAGGGCAACCAGTATTGTAACATATTTTCCTGGAGAAAGGAATAATTTGGTTTTTTTTTTCCTGCAGATTGAATCTGAAGCACATTTGAAAAATGGTCGAGAGCCATATGTCTGAAATCTTCAAGGAACATTAAGGCTAACAGGCTAAATGTCTGCCTCTGTGATGCTCTAGAGGATGCAGATTGGCTAAATGATGTCCAGCCTTTGAAAACCTGGATATACTCCAACTTGGTGTTTGGAGAAAAGGGCCTTAATGAGTCTTTGGTATCTGCGTCTATTGTTCAACAGAACATCTTGAGCTGGGTAAAAGATGGATGTAATTTGTGAGGATCTAAACCTAAGGCAGCAGCTCTTGCCCTTATATGCACTGCTTCAAAGGCTTCCTGTGAAGCCTTGAAGATCAAGGAAAAGGGAAAGATCAAGGAGAAGGGAATGAACTATCTCAGTCTGACCTGCCCTTTGGCCAAGCTGTCTGGGGAGGTGGCATGGCGGGGGCTTTTAAGCCATTCTGCTATCAAACCCAGCAAGGGAGCATGAGGTCCATGGACCCACGAGTTCGGGTGGTGTTGCTTCTGCCTCTGTCAACCTCATCAGCTGCACCATCATGGGGACCGGAGGATTTGCTGCCGCTGGGGAGTTGCACTCTTTCTCTCCTACCCACTAAAAAGGGAACGGTGCTTGAAGGTTTACCTCTTTTTTTACCATCATGGCTGGAAGGGAATGCTCAACTACTAAAAGAAAATATAGGGCAGGACTCAGGACTAAGACATAACTTGGAGAGACTCACTTCAGGACAAGTTTCTGGAAGCCCTCAGCTCTATCAATTTGCAAACTGTGAAAGCAAACAGCAAAAAAAAAATGTGGACAAATGTAGTCAGTGGCCCCCTTTACTCTATGCATTCTGTAAAGGGTCCTTTTAACCCTGACAGCAGAGCCTCACCGCTGCTGGCAGTCCCAGCTGCGTTCCTGCTGCCAGGGGAAAAAGAGGAAGAAGCTGTAAAGCTACTGAATGGCATAAGGAAATTTTAGTGCAGTCTTCTGAAAGATGATGAGCTGGAACACATTACACAGACTAAGCAAATACCTAAAATTCCCATCAGGTTGGATTTGATGTTGAGAAGGTCACCTTGAGACTTAACAAGTTTATGAAGTCCTAAGAGATTTTTAGAAAGTATTATTAAGCCTCAGTGCAGACAAACATGGAAACAAAAGAAGGCAGCTCTGCTCATGTCTCAGGACAGTCTTGCCTCCAAGAGTACACTGTTCCTGACTACCTTAAATATCTTTAGAGTGTGCTGTTCTTTGTTTCTATTTCGCTTCACAATTGCCCCCAAAGTGAAAAGTACTTCAGATGAAACAGAAAAACTAATTAGCAAGTTCTACCAAGTGTGCAACATCCAGCCTCCTGAATTTGGACCAAGCCAAGAAACGTAATGGAAATTTTTACTGTGTATGAAAAAGGTTATTGTCACAACTTCAAAGCTACTTAACCAGTTTTCTGCATACTTAATCTGCTTTTTACATTTCACTAGTATACTCAAAATATATTGCCAGTATGTCCAACCATTACAATAAACATGCAGTGTTTGTGTTGGCATCTAAGGTACAATTATGCATTTGCTTGTTTGCGTTTTGAAGCACGAGTAAGCTACACCAGTTTTCCTGATACTGAAAAATGAACAGAATGGACACTTTTGATCCCATAAAATTTGATTGAGAAAGTTATGAGCCACTAAAAAGCTGTGTTCATAGACGATAGAATGGAAATTGCATTCAGTCTTCATTGCTGTGATTTGCTGGTGCACAGCCATAATAAAACATCTTTAGTCAGCTTTGACGGAAGATGCAAGTCTGTTACTGCGATGGAGTCTGTGGGAATAACAAAAAGCCTTTGTCTCAGATGTGGAAGCGTCTCCAGCATCCTTTCTGAGCAGCACTGCCTCTCTAAACTAAACACACCTCTAGTCTAAAATCTTTTATGCAAACCATGGAAAATAATGGAAATGAAGGTGCACGGCCAAAAATCCTGTTCTGCCCTGGGAAAGCATTTTGAGAAAGCTCAGTATCTATGGGTAGCAGTTACAGGAGTCCTGTCATAAAATAAATGAAATCTGGGCTTATGGTAGCCCCAGATGTGCCAGACCTCCTGAAAAGAAAATGAGAGAGAAAGCAGGTTCTGTTTCCTTTAGGCAAGAAACAACAACAGTGAATTATCCAGTACAGAGCTGTGCTGCTTCTGGTACCCAACCCAGTTCACTTAAAGCCAGCATGGGTCTCTCTGCCCTCTTCTGCAACTGATAGTCCCTTTGGGTCTTCCTTAAATGAACGAGAAAATGAGCCTGTACGTTCTCAATCCACATTTCCCTTCCACGAGGAGAAAGTTAAGAGCCGTTCAGGTCACGTAGGCTGTATTTATTTTGCATTGCCGTAGCCGTAGCGAGAAGGAGCGGTAGCACGGAGCGGGGGCTGTTGGGGTAGGTGCCGTGCAAGCAGAGGAGAAAGGCACCGGTGCCTGCCGCCGGGTGATGGGGCAGCCCACAGCCCTGCAGCTCTGGCAATCGACGCTCTCTTGTTCCTTCGCGGAAAGCCAGCTAGGTCTTGTTAGCGTTCGGCCTTAGGAAGAAAGGGTTAATTGCCCCAGTTTTTGCCAGCTGGGGAGGCGCTGAGCCAACAGAAAATTGAGAGGGGAAGCAGGACAACCAGCTCTTTGGAGTGGGAGGGGAAAGAGGCTGCCAGGCCTTGCTGTTTGTGTTTGTATTTCTGTTTTAAGTTCTGTTTTGAAATAAAACACATTATTACACCTCTGCAAAGTACTGAGTTTTATAAGCCAGCCCCGCGATGCAGCCTACAATCTTGCAGAAACAAAGTCTACGGGCACATGTAGGAATACAAAGGCAAAAGAAGATAGGCTGTGGTCTCAGCAGCTACTTGTGCTGGCAGGAGCAAGTATCTGCATAAAAGCAAAACTAGGAAAACATCCATTTGATATACTTTCCAAACTGCAGCTTGATTCAGTCAAGGTTCTTTTCATGCTCAGCTCCTTTGTTTCAGTCCTACTACTGCTTGTTTTTCAAATTGACTATTTGCTGCAGGAATTTTGTTTTAATTTAGCAGGCAGCTGGAGCTTATTAAACATGATTTTCTGCGGTAGTATTTTATATCAGTACTTGATAATGGCACACCTGTAAACACCCTCTATAACGAGCACCTTTAGGCACCGGTGGAATCCGCCTGCTGCAGCTAGCGTGGCGGGGATGCTGGCTAACAATGGCGTGGCAGCTTAAGCCCAAACTTTCTTCAATGCATTTTTCCCCTGCTTCCTAATCTCTCCTGACATAATGTTGAAAGTTATTACTTAGCTGCATAAAGAAAACCATCTGTCAATTATTTACCTGCTTACATGTGGGACCAGGTACCCAGAAGCTGTTACTGCAAGCCAAGGCAAATGCCCAGCTTCCAAGAGAGCAGAAATCCAATTGCAGTTGTCTGATTCAACTGTCTATCTAGGGTAAGTCAATAAAAATCTGTTCTCTGTCAGACAACAACCGAGATTCCTCCAAATATCATTTTTAACATCCAAGTCACAGCTGAGTAGCCCTTAAACTTCTTTTGAGAGCTCTTGGAAAATGAGATTTTTAGCAGCTGTAAGTAAGTATTTAAGCGCACATCTTGCTGAATAGATGTATGGAGATTGTTCATGCTCATCTATGAAGTGTATCCTCCTTGTGTTGTGTAACAAAAATGCTAACATCTGAGCTCCAGTCAGCATCCAGAGTGCTCTTGTCATAAGTTACAAAATTTACTGTGTCTTCAGTTTTCCTGGCATGAAGACTGGACTCTTCAGAAGCCCTTGGTGTCTGCTGAAGTCTACTCCTGTCGGAGTCACTATGAGTTTAACAATAATTTCAGTGGAAGCAGACTCTGAATAGAGGGCTTTGGCTATGTGTGCCTTGACTAAAATGCCCATTTTTTTCCCTTCCATCCTGCAAATAACAGGAAACTGCACCAAAGGTTTTGTGAGACTGCTCAGAAAGACCATCTGGGAAAAAAGTCGTTCTCGAAGAAAGTTGTGCTGTCCTCTCTCATGACCTGTAGGCAGATTTTTGCTAATGTTACTTCACACTATTTATTTTCTGCTATGGTTGGTAGACTCACTTGAGGTCTGTGGACTTCTTATTGGGCTCCCTGGAGCTTAAAAAGATAAAACCAGGACTTCTTGTTTTAGGCTTGTGTGCTCGAATTTAATGTAGCGTAGTCTTCAGTGGATACTGCCCCCCCAGGTTCACAGAATTGGAAAAGGACTGAAAGCCAGTGTTTTACACTGCCCTTGCTTAAAATTAAAAGATACCTTTTGATAAACAGAGATTATGCCATTTAAAAAGCTGGCTCATGTTGTTAACATTTTCATTTTTGTTGTCATTTCTTTTTTCCTCTGGTAATTTCCAAGGAGAGGCTAGCAGTCCTGAAACAGAGTTGTCTAGATGGCTCTTTACTGAGACCCTGGATCCAAGCCGGGTAGATCTGGTCAGTTTGGTGGGGGTGCCTCATCTGAGACTTACTAAAAGAAAAAAAGCCTAATTCCCAAGGAATTTATGCTCTATATTAGCAGCAATATTGCCAGACGTGAGGAGGGTTAAAACACTTGCTAATAGATAATTCCAGGCATATGTTACTCACTTCCCTGCAGAAGGACTGAAAGCTTGAGGAACATATTTTCTCTGTCCCCCCACCCCCTCAAACTGGATGGATTAATAGAACTGTTTCCTTGAATTACTTACTTGCGAATCACAGCAGTTATAACTTGAACTTCCAGAAATAACGTGCTAAAGATTTTGTAGAAGATAAACTCGGATTACATTTGCTGTAAATAGCATTCGTGTAGCAGTGTGTCAGCTACTGGAATAACTGCGTGCTGGCCTTAACTTTGCAGATGATCTTTTATTTGCGGATGCTCCGTCTTTTCAAGAATAAAAAGAAGAGGAAAACAAAACACACTTCGTGTTGGTTACAGTGAGATCAGTTAGGTCAGTGCTGAGCATTTTTGGAAATCCCAGACAATGGAAGCTAAAGCGCTTATTGTGCTGGCTGGATAGGAAAAATGTGGAACCTATAGAAGCCAGAAGCAAAATGGCCAGCTTAAGGCAGCATTATCAGCAGCTGCTTTTCAGTCTTAAATAGAAAGTGCTTTTTAAGGAGGTCTGTTGGGAATACTCCTACAACTAAGTGAACCCATAACAGTGTGCTGATGATGACTAAGTAAATGGAGATGGAGGAGGAGAGTTCAATGGCTCCCAAAGGAGTTGCCATAGTTCTTTCCAGGATTTCTTGGACAGAAGTCTATGTCTGAGCTGTTTGTGATGCCTTCATAATGAGTATGGTCCTTGTGAGACCTAGTACGCGTGGACTGCTCCAATGTTTTGGTACGTGCAATGGGTCCAACACACTTGGCACGCTTCAGGCACAGTGGAGGCACCTGTACTCATAACACAGGACGAAGCCCTGGCACCTCATCATCCATACTGTTAAATTGCTACCATGGTGCTGGTTCTGTTTGGGCCAACTGTTGCCCTCCCAGACAATATGTGGGCATGGGAACACTCCTCTGTGTTGAAAGGTAAAATAGGATGGGTGGGAACTGTGCTGAGCCCATTGGCATAAGTGCAGGAGAATGGGCCCTGTGCTGTTTTGTTTCATATTAAAAATATGACCACTGTGTACAGGCTGCAAAGCTGAGCTAGGATGCCTTTTGCTGCTCTACAGGGGGCCTGTCTGAGATGTGCGGTGAGGGATGTCCTAGACAGTTGTAAAAAATCTTCAGATTTTCCTGGGACAGAAACAGAAAATTAGAAGAATTTTCATAAAGGACATTTCAGGATTTATAACTTTCAGCATTTTTTTACGACAGTTTTGCCAGCATCCTGTGTTGCTCTTGCATACAAGATGCTGCACAATCAATGTAGCAATGAACAAATCACTGCTTTGCTACCACTTAAGCATAAACTCTACTTACAGCTCACATTCCAAGGATGCTCAGACCTAACCGTAGATGCTAGTGAGATCTAGATCCTCCTCTTTTTGGCTCTTAAACCACCTCTCCCATTCAGGATGGGCTTTCTCTAAGCCCATTTTTTTGTCAGTTTATAATTTCTTTTTCAGAATACTTAATTTTTACCTGCAGTGGGAGCAGCTTGACAGCACAGAGGACTACTGTCAGGGGCACACATGCTGCACATGCCATTGGAGGCAAGTCAGCCCTTTCAAAGACATTTTTAAAATATCATCTCCACAGCTTGTGTGGCCATTTGTTAAAAACAAATGGCATTTGGGGAGTCTGGAAACCAGGAGCAGCCATTAGGTGGATCTAAAATATGTGTCATCTGTTTAGTGTTGTATCCCCTTACGCACTGTCTCTTCTCAGAAGGCCAGTCCCTCGAGATTTGTGAGATCAGAGGGAAACAGGAGACCCATCTGCAACCTGCTGATTAGCCAGTCATCAACAGATTATCTTGTACAAAGGGATGAGGGTAATGGGCTGAGGCCAGCTAAGTGCATATATGGTAGTGAAAGCACCAGTGCCACAAAGATGGAAAAGACCAGATGATGTGACTTCTGGGGAGGGCACCTTTAAACAGACAGAAAAAAGAAGGGTGGGATTGTTGGGTGAGTCACTCCAGAATACTTGGCATCGATATCAAATCAATGGGTTCAGCCTGGTCTTGCGGTTTCCTTTCTTTCTGGGCACAGATCTCCACAAGCCAGAGGAGCTGGTGGGTGTACGGTATTTGCAACCGCTTTATTTTCTCTGGGCTAAAAATACTCTGCAAACTTTGGTTTTATTTTCCATTCCTAACAGCTGAGCCCTGGTCTGGAGGGAATGAATGTGTTATCCCACTGTGAAAACATCTAAACAGGTGGAAAGGACAAGGGAGGGTAGAAAGGGAGGGTGGAGAGTCTGGTTTTAGACAGAAATCCTGTTTCCTTTCTAAAAACAGAGTGAAGGTCCTGTAGGTTATTTTATAACTAAAACTTGTATTCCCATTCTCATCTGTATGCTTATGTGAAAGAGCCTTGTGTTGGGAGGCATCAGGAAGAAAATGGTTATGGAGACATTGTCAGAGGAAAGAGAAAATTGTGGGCACTGTGCTGCTGTTTCGGTCAGACCCAAGCATTCTGCCAATAAACTTCATCTTTCACCTGTAACTTCTGTTATGCCAGCTGGAGTCTCCCATTCAGTTTTACCAAAGTGCTTTCTTTTCTCTTCTTCTGAGAAGGCTCTTTATGAAAACTATCCTAGTTCTGAGACAGGTCTGTCTAAGTATCTCAGTGCTGACTGGTGGTGCTGTTTGTGTAGCCATCCCTGTGCCTCAGCACAGAAAAGACTATCAAATAGGCTGAATTGTGCTAAATGTTATGTTTTCCATTTTTCAGTATGGAAATATTTTCCATTGAGAAGCATGATCCTGCCTGGTAAGACTCTCTTCATCCAAATCCCGTCTGGATTGCAAGTAAGTCTGCAAAGGCAAGGGCTAATGCACTAATCCATTCTGGTACTGTATGTCTTTATAGAAGCTTTTTTAGAAAAGAAAAATAAGAATAAGGGTCCAGAGACTTGTACTATACAGAATGTAATCAATAAAGTTATTCAAAGTTTTACACAAAAGCACTTACACAGATCATTAGGGTGGAAACTTTAATCCACTGAGGTTTAGAAATGAGGAATTTCTTAAGTAGCACCTGAGATTTTTTTTTTTTCTCTCCAAGTCTGTAGGGCTTTGTGGATTGTAAATCCTGCCAAAACAGTTTTTCAAATAAATACTGGGGAGGAAAAATAAAAAGAGGAGTAAAGAGAAGCCAAGCTGAAATCTGGTAAACAGCCCGAAGATTTCAGCCCTTTCAGGGGTCACTGACTATTGCCCCAAATTCTTCCCTAGGTGATGGAAGTTAGTAAATAATCATAAACAATGGGGAGGAAAAATGGTGCTGGTGAGAACAACAAAGCCATGCTGGTTTCACCTTTCCTACACCTGAGCCTTTGGGCAGGCTTTGAATTCCCTTAGACATGCCTCTTACCATTCGTACTTCTTCTGCTTTTCATCTAAACAAGGGCTGGCTATACATCCCACCTGCACTTACTGAGCAACTGGTTGGGGCTGTGTGAGCCCTGGATTTGACTTGCCTGTCCAACAGCACTTTTCTATCTTTCAGCAAAGGCAGCTAGCCTAGAGGAAGGCCAACGGGTCAAGCACAAAAGGACGGGCACTCTTCCTCTGGAAGGCAAGCGCAGCTTGGAGCGTGCTCGTACGGGTGCTGAGTCTTTCTCTGCAAGACCATCGGCTGGAGTGCACCGGAGGCAGCCCTGTGGGTCTGCTATCAGATTAGTAACACGGATGAGTGATGTGTTGGTCCACCAGACCAGCCTCAAGACTGTGCCTGCACAGCCCTGAAGACATAGCCGCAGGTTAGGCATGAGCCCCACAAGTCCCTGCAGCTGCTTTCCAGCACTTGGCACGAGGATGGCCTGGAAGAGCGTCCTAGAGGTGGGTACCAGGCTGAGGTAGTTCAATGTCTGTCACTGGTGTGCAGCTGTCTGACAGAATGCTCTTGGCCAAGGAGTTTGGCCGCAGGAAGGGCTTTCCTCTGTGACAATTCACCTGACACCAGATAGGAGTTGTCCTGGTGAACTGTGATTCCTCCCACAACTTCTGAAGAATGCGTGAGATTCGCAAAGAAGCAGAGGGATTGTTGGGCCCTTTCCACAGGTAGCGTTGGGACCATACCATGCTCTAGTGGCAACTTCTGCCACTGTTATCATTTGTGTGCCCTCTTTGGTCGAAATCAGGGAGAGGACTGAGAGGTGGACTAGCATGTGTGAACTATGCGATAAATGAATGAAAAGACACACCTAGTCTAATATACTATACTCATATAACCCAGACTGTTGCACATATCACCTATGCATTTATTGCACGTATTTTATTTGCAGTAATGTTGGCATCAGACTGCGTGCTCATTTAAGTTGTCTGTATTATGCCTGCACAGTAGGTCTGGTGGAGCTGTGATGTATGGTCCTCCCGCTCCACCAGAAGAAGATCTGTGGCCTCCACAGTGGAAACTTAGGTATCCTGCTGTTGTAGGTCGGTGGTTTTCAAACTGCTTGGTCAGGCTGGGTGCATGATCTACAGCTGTCTTGGATAGCTGTATTAACCAAGGACTTGCAGACTCATTAGTTTTATGTGAGGCTAAGTTCAGGACTGCTGAAGGCCCGTTGGTCCATCATGGTTGGGAATGGCTGATTTAGGCTTGCTTGGGGTGCCATATCTGCTTCAGGGTAAGGCAGAACATGTGTTAAAACTCCTCAGAGATTGCTTCTGCTTCATATAAGCCACTGGAGCAAAAGCAAATTGGCAAGTGAGTGTTCCTGCCTTCAGCAGGTAAATGGAGGTTGTTATGATTCATTCAGCCTCCACAACAGAGCAGTTTCACTAAGGGCCATTAAAATGCATTCAGAATAAGATAAAAAAAAGTACAGGCAGAACAACTGCTTGGTTGTGTCACCACCAACAGAAATATTTTTACTTCATCCTGATGACACATACTCACAGTTAAATACTGAAAATACTGTGATGCTGGGGCTGATGTTCTAGATAGTGCTCGTGAATTAGAATTCAAGAGTATGGTCAAAGCCTGGTATAACTAGTCATTCAGGGATAAACCAGAAGCAAGTGGCTGAGGGAGCAGAATGGAGAAAGACGACTGGAGAAAGAAAACATGAGGAGGGAAAAATGATTTTGCTGCCTGACTGCTGGTTTCAAGGTTAAAGAGAAATGACGAAATCAAAGTGCCCATTAATTCTAACTATTCAATCTAACTTAGTTTGCTAATGCTGCAAAACCACTGGTTCACTTTTATCTAAAATTGAAAAAGCGTAATTCAAAGCCTGTTCAAAGAGAATAACGAGATAGCCTGGAAGACCATTACCTAAAAAGCAGTTACAATTATATGTTATCTATGTGGACTCAAGTTTTTATTAGCTGGCGTTTGCCCTCCAGGGCATCAGACAAAGGCCATCTATTTGTTAGGCTTTGGAGGAGAGCTAAAATCAAGCCGTTTTGGACAGGGTTGAGGGCAGGACTCCGAAATCTCTCTCTGGGATTTCCTAGAGAGACGTAAGCATGCGTGACTTATGCAGTGACTTTACCCCATGCATGTACTGCACCAGTGATTTGCAAATGCATGGCTAGACTTCTCTTGGGTTTGTAGATGGCCCTGTAAGGGCTAGAGCAGTAGCTGTGACTTGGCTATAAGACTTACAATCTTATCCTAGACAAATGGCCAAAATTGTTTTTTTCAGCTGAGCAAGATTTCTGGACAGAAAAACTGGAATCAGACATGGGGGAAGCAGGAGGGGGGGGCTACTGTACCTCCTGTTGCTTAAATACTGCTTGCTCTCGTGTGCTGCTGGCTGCCTGATAATCGTGTCTGAGTTGCATATATAATTGCTGTCAGAGTACTTTACGGCTTGTGTAGAGGCAGTGTAAGTACATTAAATCCAAGTAAGTTCATAATACATTGGACAGTTGAAAGTTGCTAAATCTTACTTTGCCCATCATAAGCCCAGTCTCTCCCTCTGCAGCTGTGATTTAGTAACAGGGTACTGTTTTGCAGTCTCAGATTACTAAGTCTTTGAGTACAAAATTAATTCCTTACGCAACTCAGTTGAAATTAATGGATTGATTGATACTGATGATTTGACGTTATTCTGTTAAACTGTTTTTGTAAAGACAGAAAAATGTGTCATGGTATGTTTATTTGTATGCTGTGCAGCATAAATGAAAGAGTTGATTGAACTGTTTTATGAAAAAAAAAAAGGATAATAATATCTTGGCTGTCAGTACTCTTTTGTATCTTTATTATCTTTGATTCTTTACGGCCTTTACTGGCTTCAGTGGACTTTGGATCAGACAGTTACTAATTCATCTTCAAATCTTTATGCAAATGACAACAGAAAGTTCACTATGTGTCTGAATTCCTTAATCTTCTGGGAAAATTTTAAGTTTATATTGTAAACGAAAGACCTAACGGTAAGTTCTGAGGCTACTTCTGTCACCCCTATAAAATGATCGTTTATCAACCATCTGATATGTTTCCTTGCCAAACTGCTAATATGAGGAAAAGTAGGTTGTGTGTGATGCTGTGTGTAATGTTAGGTAGCCATTGGCAAACAGTGACTTTGAATAGACACTTTTATAAGAAATAAAATGTAAAATGTTGTCTAGCAGAGGATGATGGCTAAAGACTAAAGAAAAGCATACTCAGAGATGGCAAAACTGTTACTTCAATGTCTAGTGCTAACATATCACATGTGCAAAAGGAGCTCAAGGTTCCCCTTATTTAAGCTGTTTAGGACAAGTAGTGCTGCAGGGATGGAGCACAGGAGGAGATACAAATCTCTCTGCGTGCTCTCTAAGACTTGAAGAGAACTCTGGAAGGAGATCCTTGCAAAAGAGGCTTTAAGAAAAAAGGCGGAGAAGTAACTGCTCTAGTCTGGATTCAGATCCAGGCAAAGCTTAAGGTCCATGGTGAATAAGGACAACTCCTCTGGCAGAGCTTTGCAGGTGACATGGAATGGTGTCACCATCCTGTCGCCATGCTGAGCTGGAATCTTACATGCTCTGCCTGATGTGATCAAACGAATGTTTCTTCCACTCGATTGCTGCTTCTCTGAAAGTGTTGAGCCACAGTCTCTGGGGTGAATGTAGAATTTTGCTCATTATTATTACAGGTCATTATATCTCCCGTGCTAGTCACTGGAAACCTGCCTGAAAAGACACAGATCCCCGTGGAGATCGGCGAGAACCTGGATCCTGAAATATCCCTCAAAAGGCTGCATGACGGTAAGTGCTGGGTCATTCTGAAGCACTCCCAAGCCACGACTGTTATTTTTCTCTGCTAAAAATCATTAAAAAACTCTGAGGAGGAACACAAATAACAGGGATGAAAGCCTAATCTTTGTCAGGGATCCAGACACTGACTGTATTGTAGTTTCAGCACAGGCATGTGTCTGACATAAAATCAAGGAGGCAGATAAAAAGGGAGCACTCAATGCGATCGTGCAAAACTGGGATTTAACCCTTTTTCAGCCTAACCAGTTGCAGCCTGGAGTGAATAGTGACCGTGTATTTTGTAAAGGAGGAGTTGTTTTTGTTTTTGTTTTAAAAAGAGCATTCAGATCAGCTGAGTTTGAGCCAATACTGAAAACAGAGCTGCCAAATTTATCATTGACCAGAAGATTTGTATGGGGCCAAAGGAGGTTGGTACAGAGAGATTAGAAGCAGATTATCAGCATACTTCTAGCTTTATCTGTTTCTAGAAGCAAATAATTAGCCTCAGACACAACCTCAGCTTTAAATAAGTTTTTAAATATAAATTATTGGTGTGAAAAGACTGATAAAAGTTACAGAAACTGTTATTTCTGCCAGGAGAAATTAATTCCTCTGGGAATTAATTTCAATCAACATGGTTTCCGTAGCACTGCTACTTTTTTCCAGGAAAAGCCAATTTCAAGAAACTAATTTAGTTCCTTATTTCACATCCTTGGTGTAACCTGCCTGAAGAAAAAGGGGAAAAAAGAGACAGTTCTGACATCAGAAACTGGCTCGTTTACTTTCTGGAGCTTTGTTATGAAGCTGAGAAAGTTGCTGGTAATGGCTTTTTTTTAGGAGATGAAGTGGGTTGATCCATCCTGGTTTCTGAATTGCACGTGACCCCAACACCCCGACCGGAGCACAGCCAACTGGCTCCCAGCACGAGCGCTCTGAAACGTGCACTGCGCAGCCGGGGCTTATCTCGCCCACGGGGAGATTGTCACCCAGGGAAATAAGCGTAATGTAATTCAGAAATGGCATTCGTTTGTGCCAGTGTCATGTGTGCTCCTACATGTGAGTCGCTGATAACTTTGGAAATGAAGGGAACGCCCATGGTTCGTCAGCAACATCCAGGTTTCCTTATGATCGTCTCGACAGCCTGGATATCTGACAAAACCTCTTCCAGCTTAAACAGCCTTGCGGAAAGCACTATAGGATTCTTCGCAACCATGGGGGAAAAGTGGTGTGATTATGAACTGGTACGTTTGCATGTTTTTTCGAAGCAATGAAGATTCAAGTAGTTTCCTTGTGCCCTGTTCCCTTATGTTGCTTTGAAAGCCTCAATTACAGAAATTAAGGACCTTTCTGGAGAGTAGGCAGAAGTCCTTTTTCATATTTGAAAACTTCTAAGCATTTATTGGAAAAAAATAGGTTTTAAAAAAATATTGTCCCATATCTCAACATAGGCAAAGTGATAAAGGCAAATGAGAAATGAAAGAAAACTTTGTACACTGGGCTAGACACTACAGATGAGTTTTATGAGACAAAAGTTTATGCTGCTGGTACTCTTACACCGAAGAGTAAGAAAGCAGGCCTTTTCATCTACACAATGGGCTTTTTTTGCCAAACTTGAAAACTGCTGACTATGTCCAGCCTTCTCTTTTCCTAGGAAAACATCTTGCCCATGCTATGCCTCTAGCACTGTTAAGTTTTCTTCTGCCTCCCCATTCGGGGTGACCTCACCTGGTGAAATCTACATTGCCAGCTGAACACAAATCCTTGGGAGGCCAGACCAGCAGTTAAGACCAAGGTCTCCAGTATGTCTGTGCCAGGAGATCATCTCTGATCTTCCCTTTTGTCAGAAAGAGCTGAAATCACCTTAAATGACAGACCTTGCTGCAGGGGTAGGACTGGCAGATGTGGATGGAAACATCTCTGCCGCAGGAGATCCACAACCAGGGCTTTTAATTGCCCATGTAACAGTGGAGCTCCCTGTCCCTCTCTGGCAGCCGGGTTGCACTTGGTGACTTACGACTTGTCTACTGCTTCTTTCCTAGGCGGTTTTAAATCCAGAAGTTACAGGTTCAGTTGCTACCAAGAAATCCAGGACAACACTACACCGAAAAAGGCCGTTCTTCTCGACAAAATGCAAGTTAAAAACCCCAACTTTCTCCAAATCATTTGATGAATAAGAAGCTGCATTTTTTGTCACAAGGGTGTCTTGGTTTCTCTGCTCGGTGCCGTCACGACGCTACTTCAGGCAAGACGACAGTCACACGCTTGGTGAGGTAAGAGGTAGGAGCAATGCATCAGCCCCACCGCTGGTTCCCAACGGAGGGCGGCCGCTGCCCTGCCCGGGCGGTGACTTCTGCAAGCGCACGACGCCTGCTCGGATGGCGAGAGCTAACCTCACTGCCTCGCGGCATCCTAAAGAGAGAGGGCAGCGGGTGCGAGCTGCACGGATGCTCACTGTGGCTTCCCCGAGGCGTGAAAATAAAACTGCATTTCTTAGTTACGGTAAAAGTGTTTACAAATCCCTGCCCGAGTGCGGGGGGGGGGGGGGGGGGGGAGAAACTGACACAAATGGGGCCTGGTGTATGCCAAATATATGAGCTGTTCTAAAAGTACGATGTGTCATGGGCTCATTATTCATCAATGCTTCATCACACTGAGTTTATGGTGGCATTAAAACTGGAGAAAAAAAGACGTCATTTACATGAAACGCTGGAGACACTCCCTCCACCCTTTGATTCCTTCAGTAAGCTGGAAGGAGGTTTGTGTGCGCATGAGAAAGTGTGCTACACAATGCCAGCCTTTATTCTCTTCTTGAATTACTCATACTGTGCAGTATGTAGCAAAAAAAAAAAAAAAAAAAAAAAAAATGTTTGGGGCTTATTTTGCTCTTAAGAAATAACAGTGAAACACTGAAGCAAAGCTACAATGCAAGCGAATGCGCTGGTCGCTTCTGGAGTTTATTTTTCTAGTGGGTTTTTTTTTTGAATGCTAGTATCTCTTTCTGTGCTTCACGCTGAAGTTGTTACTTTCCTATGTACACGGGAGAAGCCAAATTCCTTCCCCAGCCCCCTAAGTGCTGACCTCGACAAAGGAATGACTGTTGTCCCACTGCACAAGGTTCTGCGGGCTGTTAAGCAACTGAGGTGGAAAGCATCGGCCGGCCGAAGGCAGCCGGCGCTGGGGAAGGAGCTGGAAATTTGGGCCCGCATCAGCGTAAGGGACTGGGGCAAGGTGGAGAGCTTTGCATGAAAAAACAAATCTCATTGTAATGCAGTTGTCTAGCAGAGGACTTGCAAGTTCAATAGCTGACCTCCTTCCCCAGGGTTTTGTTGGGTTTTTTTTTAAACCCTCTAGGTTTTTGCTCCCGAGAAAAAAAGGGCATATTTTAAAATGCCAGCTGCCACGCAGAGCAAGGAGGAATACGGGCGGCTGAGTTGAGCGGCCTTCAAACGGGGCTGTCGCATTGCTGCCTCACAGCCAGGGCACCTCGTTCAAAGAGGGGTACGAGACCCGCTGGAAGGACATGGAAGACAAAACGGGGGGTGCGTGCCCGCACATTTACATCTCCTGCTGACGTCCACCCTAAAGAACTCGGATGGGTGTGTTTTGACTGAGTTGCCTGGCCATCAGCTAAGGTTTTAAGACCATTTGATCTTATTTTGGAGGCTGTTTAGTTTTTCAAAGTTCATTTCCTAATATAGGCAAAACGCCAACTTTTTTTTTTTCTTGCCTTTTTTTTTTTTGCATTTTTTGTGAAGAGGGGAGAGTCAACTTTTACTACCTATAGCATTATCCATCTAAGGTTTCTGCAAGCCCATGCTCCAGTCCGACATAACACAATAGACTGGACTGGCTCCAGAGGAGTTTGTTTAGTCCCATATATAATTATTACCTTGTAAACAGGATGCACATTTAAGTTATAATTTAAATATGATAAATGGGCCAAACCCAAGAGTTTTATTATCCCAGGACACTGTTATTACCAAGTTAACAGGAAACACCTGCAAGTTATTGTTATAATTAGAGATGGCTGAAAAATGGGGAAATCATTTTGTGGAAAAAAAATAGAATTATTGAAGTTATTTTCATTCTGAAAGGTTCAAATGTATACATTTGGGCAGAATTTTATGCATCCTTTTTATTGAAGTAATGTTTTAATGTTCTCATTTGCAGAGAATCGTTACACTTTTCCACTGAGAACTAGCTTTTAGATAAAGAAAGGGTACTAAAAGGAAATTTAAAGCCATGTAAATTTAAAGTCTCACTGAAACAGTGATCAGAGGTTTTGTTTAATGAAAAATGTAAGAAAGTGGGCAATTAGTTGGTCGACAATTTTTGCTCCCTAAAAGAAGACTATTTTTAGTTGAAATAAGAAAAAGTCAAGCTTATCTGATTATTATTTTACTGGAAAGTGTCTTAAGTTCTTCTTTCTGCCCAAAGCTTTGCAGCCCACGTGCTCCGGCGGTGGCAGCTACGCTGCCAGGAGGATTACTGCCTCCTGCCCCTCCGCACTGCCTCTCCGCTTGGGAGTCACGGTCCCCTTCGCTACGCGGGCTGCGCTGCTTTTGTGAGCGTCCTCCGATGCACCGTGGCCCAAGCAAACTGTTCGGAAAGGTCTACTGCTTAAATGTTATAGGCACGGGTCCCCAGCCTTCCTCGCCGCATCCCGACTGTCACCCTAAGTGCTGTAGTGGGGCGGGCTGCGACCCGCAGCCCTCGCTCCGAGCCTCGTTCGCGCTCCCTGGTTGGGAAGCTGCTCCGTGCCCCGTCGGTCCGTCTCATCCCTCATCTCAAACGCTGCTCGGAGCGGGAAGTCCTATGGGAGGCAAGGGTGAAGAGAGAGAGCATACGTTTTGTGCAAGGGGCAGGGACAAAAGACCCATGAAATGACCTGGGAGCCGGGACTCGGACAGCGAGGAAAGCGGCCTCAGCAGTGGGAGGCGTGAACGTTACTGTAGAAGGTTTTGGGATAGCCACAGCGCATTGGTGAACGGTCAAGAAGCGTGTATCATTAGTGTAGTCACTGCCTGAGGGGGCTTTCCTGGTAACTCAGGGTTGACGTGGTTTTTTTAAGAAAGTGTTTCATTTCAGAAAGTTCTAGAAAATGATTTGAAGGTTTTTACTTTTATGGTTTGGAAACTGTTATTTTTTTACTTGATGTACCGGTGTCACAAGAGCTGAAATAGACTATTTTATTTTAAAATAATCATGAAGGGCATAGAGATTTATTATTCTCTTTTCCAGATTGAAGTGCCTACTGTGTACGCTGTGTGATAGGAGGGCACGATATGGGTTGTCTCAATGTTTGTTTTAATGTTGCTGCTACGTTAATGTGCCATTGTCAGAAGTTTGTCAGATGTATAACCACAAATACGCACGCATTTCGAATGACACCATTAGTCTAAACCTTACGGGGATGAAATGAACCATTTAATGGAAATAGTTTCCCAACTTTTGAAATAAGGTTGCATTAGAATAAGGGAGCATAACTAAATTAGTTAACATTGAAAATGCATAACAATGTCTTAGTGAACGGACCATCATTTAGAATAGATTATTGTAGAGGTAAACAGTTTACTTCTGACTTTTTAGCAATAGAGTTTTTAGTGCTGCAAAATTTTGGATTTAATAATACTTTTTTCAGTAGGAAAATGGGACATAGTGGGTGAGCAGTTTCACGAAAGATCTTTTAAAATAGTGGAATATGTCTGTCAGGGATAGTTTTGAAAGTCTGTGAGTCTCAGTAGACTTCCATAGGCCTGGGTCACTTGAATATGGGACTGAGGCTACCAAGTCAGTAGAAGGCTTTACAAATGTTAACCGACACGCACTGTCTATTCAATCTTCCTAGTCTAGATTAGGAAGAGTGTATTTTACAGACGCACTTTTAATGAAAAATGTATTACACAAATTTAAAGCAAGATGCTGTTTGGACAAAAGCACTTCTCCTTTTTGTGACACTAACAGAAAGACAAAGACCAGAAAGCCAAGCTGACTGGAAACCGTGATAAACAAAAATGAAATTGAGTTATCTACATCCTTTACTTCTTGCCATATTTAACTTGTCATTTCCCTTTAAATTCAGATTCGCCTTCTAAATGTGCAAAGGTGAAATGTCTTATTACTCGCTCTTGTTATATTATAATTATTGGCTTTTCAGTTTTGCTACAACTAAATGGTGAATAAGAGAAGTGACTCGAACACATGCTGCTTCTCTTTTCTCTGGTACCATCAGACTTTCCCATTGTGCATGCATAAGTAGGAGAGGACATGACTGAGTAATCAAAATGAGTCACTTTCTATCTTTAGTGAAATAACCCTCTGTTCAGCATTCCCCTTTGCCAAGTAGCAGGCAGCAATTGCAAGTAGGTAATTGCACTGCTAACACATGCCAAGGCTCAGATAAGAACCAATCTGGGTACACGCAGTGTATTAACAAATTCTCCAAGCACTGACTCTGCAGAATAAGATTCAGCATTTTCATCCAAGATAATATGCTCTAATTAACCAGTGCACGGTACTTTACACTAAATACAGGGCTTGAATAGAACTTTGGGAATGGGATAATGGAGGCTTATTAGGTTAATAAAGAATCATGTGTTCCAAGGCTGACTTAAAAACACGATTAGACTTCCTTTAAAATAGGCGAAAGTATTTCAGATTTAATCAGTCCCCTGGAGGTTATTGAAATTATGAAATAGGTTTGGCAATCGATAAGTGACATCATTTATGCTGTTCAGAAAATGAAAATGCTCTAAAGAAACACCAGGAGCTTTCATGGCTAAAAGCCACCTTAAAACAGCCTCAGAGACTGGATGCTTTTTGTCCAGCATTTGGACAGAAAACATTTTATTGCAAAAGTGAGAACCAGTCTCTGATGCTGTGTAAGATTTCTATAACAGAAGGGAAGCTATATGTTGTGCCATCTGGCTTCATTAAGATAACTTGTTGCTATTCCCTGGGAAGACTTCTCCTCTACGTCTTTGACTTGAACTTAAAAGCCATCCAAAATGACTTTGCTGAGAAACCTTGCTCAAACTTAAGAGATGCAGTGTATGTGCTGGGATGAGGTTCGCGGGTTCACACTAGTTAAGTCTAGACATTCAGTCAGGGGATGCTTTGCCCAAAACAGGGGACTTCAGCTACTTGGATGAGTTAATGGCATCTTACAAAATTCTTTCATACCATGGTGCTCCTTTTTCATCAAACCTTGGAAATATGACATCGTTGTTTCATATAGTTCCGTGGGCCAGTTTTGGATCATCTGGTCTACGACTTTGACTATCATAAGTGGTCCATTATCTGTGAACCAGCGCTACAGTGGTGTCCCTACAGGCCTATCCTTAAGCCCATGTGGCATTTACCTGACATCACTGGGGTGCCTTCAGGTGGCTGCAGATGTTGGGATGCAGACGTCCACGCACAGGGAGCTGATTTCAAAGCCCTGTGCTAGATCTGTAGGACTTCCTGCGTGGACACAAACTCTTTGAGGATTCAGTCCCATAGAACGTTGGGAATTTACTTGCTCTCATCAACTTTCTCTCAGCAACTTGAAACAGTTGCTGGACTGGTTTGACATTTGACAACTTTGTCTGAATCCCTCCTTGAGTCTTTTATTGTGACTGGATGACACAGGAGCACACACAACATTAATTGCCTTTCTGTTTGGTTTTTTTGAGGGAGCGATTTTTCTTGCACATACACCCTGAAATGTATTTGCTATGCCAGCAGTCTGTGCCATTATTCCTGCTTTTTATCAATTCAAATTTTTCTTAGCTGATTACATTGCAACTGATGAGCCAAACAGCCCAGGGCCTGATCATTAGGCAAAAATCTCACCTGAAATCAAAGGGAGTTACAGCCTACAGGGTGGGACTGTCTGTCATGAATATTGAAAAAACATCATCAAAATGCATCACACCATCACGTCTGTGTAATCAGAAAAGCCAAATGTGTTTTAGCCTTTTTAGTGGAAATAATATTTAAAAAGAAAAATACCGGAAGGGTGGGAACACCTCTGAGGAAAGACTCTGCAAGTAAAATTTGGCTCATGTGACTAGGTTGGTACATTTACAGGGGGTTATTCCTAGGACTGGTGCTGGCAGAATTTAATCTTTCCTTTGCAGATCTCAGATTAATTTGAATTTTCTCACATTTTAAAAAATCAAATATTCATCCAGCTTTTTTTAATTTTTTCTCCACTTACCACCCATCTTCCTCCATCTTAGCTGAAACTAAGCTCTAGTTGACCCATAACTAATACTTGAAAGACTGTAACTCTCAATACCTGCAAACAAAATATCTTAAAACAGTCCAGCCTGACAAGGCACAAACTGTTCTCCTCCTAAACCTCACAGTTATTCAGTGAGTATCACAGTATTTCATTGCTAGCTTCTCTAAAAAGTGTTAGAGAGAGTAAGTACACAGGACAAATCCAGACTTGTACAAGGACTCCCACATGCTTTGCACTGAACCCCAATTTCGCCGCATAGCATAAAATACAACTATTTATATAGTCAGATCAGTTCCAAAACACCCAGCTAAGAGATATGCAGAAAATATGTGCAGAACTGACAGGCAGCACCAGGTGAATATTATCTGTGGATCTCTTCTTATCCCATTACGCGACATAGGTCTGAACAAAGCTGTCCTTAGTCAGGACAGGCCGTTAGGAAAACTGTTTCCTGAATTATGCGCAATTTCTGGAATTATGTTAATAATTTGCAAGCCAATAAGGGTTATGTTTAATCATGCAGTGCGATCCTACTCTATGTTGGCTGTACAGAATAATTAAGATGACAAAGCCCATAGTTGTCTTTTGTTTACCTCAAATCACATTAGAATACAATGAGGTAAGCAAGCAAATCTTGCTTTCATGTTCTGGAAGTCTGTTTCCTGCTTCAATGTGTATGTGCACTAGGAAACAGTAACTTAGGTACGTCTGGAAGGTCATCTTTCCGCCAATTTGCTCATATCCCAAACATTTGTATAATATTTGCCTAGAGCGGGGGGTGACTCCACCTGGCTTTTGCTGTTTTTCAAGGCACCATAAAACACGGAGAAATACCACTGAGTGAAGGCACAGACCTTGCTCCCCTTTTTAGGCAAAAAATTAGGTTTCTGCAGCCAAGTCATGTTTACTAATAATGAAGGCAGGGAAATTTTTTTTTCCTTCTCATTAATATGCTCAGTCGTGTCAAGAACAAACGCTTCTTTACATATCTCTCTGGGTTGCCTCCTTAGGTGCCTGTGTTTTGCAGAGGACACTCATGAAGGATTAAGACCTTTATGTTCAGGCCAGTCCTGTTCAGCCAGGTCTGGAGGGGGCAGGTGGCCACATCTCGGGCCTGACCTCCATAAGCTGATGCTAGCTCTGATCTGCTGCTACTCAAATTCTACTGTTAGTGATGTTCAAGGCACCCAAAAGGCCCTGGAAGTCTGTTCTGGCCACAAATGGTCAATGTGCCACTCCCTTGTCACAAAAAGGCAAAAGGAAGAATTTATCTTTTTCAGTGAGTTAAACACAATTTCAGCCCAAATCCTCTCACGGTTGGGTGCATGTAACTCAGCACACATTTCTCCAGTGGGATGCTGGTCCCTTTCCCTTCAAGAAGACCAGGCACGTCGTCAAGATAGGAGAAGCCAGGTGAGCTGATGAAAATGAAGTTGTGGGTACCCCAGCGATACTGCACTTGTTCACATGCTGTGTCACCAGCACGCGGCTGGATACTGTGCAGGATGACTTGCTTGGGTAACATAGCTCTTGCTCCTTCGGTTGCCGTTCTTACAGGCAGCAAGCTCTGCAGGACAAGTGATCCCCCCCCCCCCCATGCCAGAATTGGGACTGCTGAAGGGAGCAGAGCTGTAATAAGCAGGAATGGCCCTAGCCAGGAAAGAAGGCAGGCCCTCAGATGAACAGCAGTAGATGGGGAGAGGAGGGAGGGTGAGGCAGTTCGGGGCATCAGATCTGATGGCAAGGCTAATGACACAAGTCACTTCATGCAGGGACTTGGTGTGTGCACACTGGCTGCGCCTGCCCAGGGCTGCTGCGGGAGAGGCTGGCAGCAGCACCCCGGGGTGATGCCAGTTCCCTGCCCCGTGTGCCCCAGGATGCCCACAGCTCCTGCCCTGCGTGCCCCAGGATGCTCACGGCTCCTGCCCTGCGTGCCCCAGGATGGTCATGGCTCCTGCCCTGCATGCCCCACGATGCTCACGGCTCCTGCCCTGCATGCCGCAGGATGCTCACAGCTCCTGCCCTGCATGCCCCACGATGCTCACAGATCCTGCCCTGCATGCCGCAGGATGCTCACGGCTCCTGCCCTGCATGCCCCAGGATGGTCACGGCTCCTGCCCTGTGTGCCCCACGATGCCCACGGCTCCTGCCCTGTGCCCTGGGTCCCTCCTGCTCAACTCAGCGGGTTGTCCTGATGTCAGGTACCAGGGGCTGGGAAAGCTCCCTGCGCAGACGACGCTCACGGCACGCTCCCATCACCCCTCCAAAGGACAGTGACAGGCTTGGGTATGAACTGTGGCAGTTTCAGCTCAGAGAGTCAGCTCTTAGTAGGTGTAAGGAGAAACGCACTCAAACTTAATCAAGACTTTTTGAGAGGCAAGATTTTACCCTTTTCCTGTCTGTAATTCTTCATCCTGACTCTTTTCAGCTGCGGCCAAGTCAAACATCCCTAAGATCCGCGACGGCTGCATTCAGCAAAGCCACACGCAGCAACTTCTTAAAGATGCAACAAGCCTTTTGCCCCCTCTCTGTTGTGTGGCTACACTTGGGGCCCCCTTTGTTTTTGAAAAGGTTCAGTTCTGCACATCTGGAGCTGTGTGGTGCCCCACCAGGAAAGGAATACGTTTACGGCAAGTGTAAGAATAAATATTTGCCAGAATTCATCTGTAACAACAGAACAGGAAAACTATTTAAAAACAACAACAACAATAAAGAAACCAGCCAAGAAATAATGGAGTGGTTAATCCCATTGGCTGGACTGATCTATTTTTACACTAGGAATAACAAACACATTTGCAATGAAGTGTACTTATTATTTTCAATACGGTAGCACTGAGGGCCCCTGTTCAAGAATCAGTCTGTCACTGACATTGCTTGGTTTTATATCGAAAACTAAACCATCATTTTTATAGCATATAATGTCAATGTTCACAAAATAACCAGGTGCTGAAGGTTTACTCCCACTGAAGTGAATTTAAGGCTCCCACTGACTTATGTGGGAGTTGGATCAGGGCCCATAGCAACTGCTTATGCCCAAATACAACATATTGCTGCTGCAAGTAGGGGCAAGCTTTAGGTTTGTATGATGATGATTATATTTTATATTTTGTATGGGGAACAGATATATATTCTTGTTTGTTTTTCAGAACTGCTTTTATCTTTGTGTTACGATAACCTTTTACTAGGCTCTAAGCTGACACTCTATAGGTTAAGGGAGGAGTGAATGCCACTAGTGCCGCTGCCTAGGAATAGACTCGGCATTAATGGGTGCCGGTGTTTGGGTTGTACCAGGCTCAGGAAGAACGAAGGAGCAATTGCTCCCTGGTTAGAGCCATTTTTCTGAAAATTCGCTGTGGAGAACAAGGGCTTGAGGAAGCAAATGCCTCCCAGGGGGGTGGAGAAGGACCCAGGTGTTTGAGTCAGCATGTAAACCTCAGAAGGACCTGCAGAGACAGAAGTCTTAGGGAAGATGGAAGGGGAAAGGGGCATATGCCTTTAGGGGACGATCATGCTAAAGCTGCAAGAATCTCATTGCAAGACTCAAAGGTAGACAACGTAAGCCATGTAAATCTGAGGTGACGTGAGATCTTGAGAAGCCACTGGTGTAATACACAAGGAACACTAGCCAACACTGAGGAAAGAGCAGCAGAGTGTGACTAAGAAGTCTGTCTTAATTTACCCAGATCTGTACAGCCTTTATGTTGCTTTTAAGAAAAGAATAATGCATCACAGGCCTTTTACAAGTTTTAAAGATGATCCTTTTAAAGATGGAGAATATGCCTCAAGAAAAGGAGGAGGAGGTGTAATGCAGTACAGAAGATCAAATGGCCACCTAGCACATCTTCTGTTTCTAGCAGCAGCCAGCAGCAGATGTTTATGGGAGAGTATAAAACTGAGGATGTGCAACATTATTCATTTCCTTGTTTGGCCTCCCATTTTGGGTAATCAGCTCTTCAGGGACTTCCTGAGCTGGATGTTCAATATGGACAGTCATGTCCTACTGATACAGCTTTCCGGCGTGAATTTGTCCAGTGTCTCTTTGAACCTATTCGAGTATCACTGTCCTCACTGTCCCAGGGCAATAAGCTCTGCAAAGTTACTATGTGATGCCCAGTAAAGCATAGAGCTTTTTTTCCCCCCAACCTGCTAATGTCATTTTTTGTGCCCTGTGGCTTGTGTTGTAAAACTCAGTGACTCATGGTTAACTGCTGTCTCTCTCTTCCCATTTATGAATTTAGAGACTTCTCCCACATCTCCCCTCAATCATGTCTTTTCCAGATGGAGGGCTTCTAGTCTATGCTACTTGTGTATTGGAACCACACACACCTTTGCTCATCCTTGGTGTCCTTTGCTGGGCCTTCTCTAGTTCTCCAGTCTCCTGAAATGGGTGGGGATCAGACGTGTGTATTGTAGTCATGCTTTCGGAACGGGTTTTTTAGCTATTGAATCTGGGGATGCTGGCAGCGATCTGATGGCTAAGATGGCAGAACCTGGTGGCTTAGTTTACAGTTGCCTGACTAGTACATCTAGAAATTCGGAGGAAGCACTTGGCAGTTTCTCAGGTTGGAAGGGTTGTTTTGGGGGAAAAAATTTGCTTGGAGACCCTAGACCTCCTTGATCGAGGCCCAAATTAACAGAAAAGGAAGCCCTGTCCAAACAAGCCTAAACCACAAGGATTTGTCTCCCTGGAGATCCCATGTAGAGCAGAGTGAGGATGAAAGCTGTGTCATTCTCAAATCCGTATGTGTGATCCTGGAATACACACCATGTTTCAGGTGGCGTTAGAAGCCTCCACTCCTCTTCTTCATTCCTCTGATTCTGTGCCTATGTGTAGCTGCTAAAGAAAGAGTTAAGGCATATTCTAAACCTCTTGTGACTTTTCCTTTCTTTTTACTGACTTTTTCATTTCATCTGGAGTTGTGAAGGCTATGTAATTTTGCTCAAAACACCAGTACAATAAGAAATAGATCATCTTGATATACCTTATTTATGGTAAATTCTTTCCTTTCTCTGTAAACCCAAATTATGGTCCCAAGGATGAGCAGGTACAATTAAGGCCCTTTGAGCCCAAAGGTATTTCTGGTTTCTTTAAGAAAGTAAGTGTCCATGTGAGCTGGAGATAAAAATCACCTAAGGAAAATCATAGCACATATATTTGAAAATCTCAAATTCAATCTTTGAGTGATTGTGGAAAGACCTATAAGACATACATTCTTAAAAAAATAAGGAGGTAATAATTTTCAAATTAGGTATTTAAAAATAATCCATTGGCTGCTAAACATGACTTTTTTACTGTTTGGAGCATAGCTATTAATTTACATAAAGAAGGCAGACAATTCAAATAATGGGAAGACCGCTCTTTCCCCACCCTTTACAGCTGATCCAGCACCCCAGCCTTGCTTTCATTCAACTCTCTAAATTCTAATCTAAACCATTGACCGGATGTAGTGTGGAAAAAATATCTTGAAATAAACAGGCTTCTATATTTATACACATTCTGCTGTGCTTATGAAAAAACTGATCAAGAAGATGCATGTTTCTGGAAATCAAATCATTCTTCACAGAAATAAAGATTAAAACAAAAGAAAAAGGCAATCCAGTGTTACATCAGTGGTCGAAGGACAGAGGAGGGATGAAATCTGAATTTTGCTGAAAGTTTTGATAAGCTGTGGAAGAGCTCTGCAGGAGTAAAGCACAGAAACCTGGCACTATCCATCCGAGAGTGGCAGAAGAACACAGGATACACAGCAAATAAGCAAAAGCTGACGTAGTCTACTGAGGCTGGTATCCTTTTCTTGCCACACTGACATATTAATCTGTCCCACCGTCCTTTCCCTCCTACCTCCTAATGCTATCCACGTCTCAATGAGTTTACCTGTCCTCAGGGACTATGATGGCATATAATACTTTCTCTGTTGTGACCAGTTTTAATTACACGTTTTAACTGAGCATACGGCTGCTCTGATGAAGGACACAGCCATATTGTGAGTTGGTGAGTAGCAGACCTGGTATTTGTGGCATTTATTTCAATGTAAGTCAGCTACCTGAGTCACATCCACATGGGGAGACTAGTTCTCAGGTGCTTTTTTGCAACCGTTTGTTTTAGTTTTCCATAAGGACAAAGAAAGAAGAGCACTGGAAACAAAGCTTCGTTCATTGTTACCCAGAAATTTGTCAGCACTATACAATTTTTTACTTACTGTTTATCATTTCAGACCAATAGAAAACACTGAGCAGAAGGCTTGTTACCTACTAAACTGAAACAGAAAGTCCTGGCAATATGCAAATCATCCAAGGCAAATTCTACTGGCACGATGTTTCTAATATCCAGATTAAGTCAGTAGACACACTGATGAGGTATAATAAAAGCACTATAATTTTAAGGTTATTGCTGGTATCTTGACAATGTGATAAATGAGGTCCCATCTCATTTCATGCAGCAATGTAACATTATTGACTTCAGCAACAGTTGCATGAAAAAAAATTGCAGGGCAGAAACTGAGCCAATGTTAATGGAAAAGAATAATATCCCCCAAATAATATCTCCCATGTGTGGCAATGCAGATCGCCTAGAAATGGAGAGCGCCAAAGAAACATAAAACAGTAGGACACTAAATCCATGCAGATGATTTATAAGGGGACTTTTTTCCTTAATGAAATGATGTACCATTAACTGAATGGCTTCTTGCTGTTCCATTAAGTCCTAACTGTGGCCTGTTGTGTCTTGGTGGTAGCCAGAAGTGACTCTGCTGAAGTCAATAGAATAACCTCTGTATATAAGTGCTCCCTTAGAGTGAAGCAAAGACAGTGCGTTCATTTCTGAACAGGGGCAATGGTACTATGACATGGTACCTTTTACATATTGCTATAATGGTTCTTCTACATTTGCTATAATTTTTTGTCATGCCAAATGGTGGATATATATTTTGCGATTTAATTTTCCAGCTTCTGGTGTACTGCTTCTTACCTAGAAAGCAAACTAGCATGTTTTCAGGATCGAGAACAGAGGCTAGTTTTGCCATCTGAGATTGCAGAAAGCAAAGCAGAGGAAAAAAGATATTGTGTGTCTGAACATGGGAAACATAAGAGGCAATACATACACACAAAAGCAAGTAGGGCAATATTCTATATACAGCTGTATTTAACACTGAGGATTTGTTAATAGAGAGAAGACAAAAGATGCCAACTTACTTAAAGCCAAACTCCTTTAGAGGTCAGCTGTTTCAGGATCAAGCTCTTGAGACCTCTCAAGAAAAAAAGGAAAACATCCCCAAACAAAGAAAATGCAGTGAAAACCAGTCTTGGACACATGTTAAGTAACAGCACTGCCTTGAGATAAAAGGGTATTGGGGAGAAATTAGAAAGGTCATCACTCCTAGGTTTTTATTTCCATGGGGTCCCGAACTTTTAAGTTTACTTTAACTAAAGCTTAAATTACTCTCAGATGAATTCTCTTAAGGAAAAGCATGAATTAAAAGGGAATGGAAAAGCATAAACAAGTTGAATGTCGCAGCCTGGTAAATAACAACAAATAGTGGTCCTAAAGGAATGGCTGCGGATTTCAAGGAGACATGGACTCATGCAGGATGTGAGTAACTCCCGTAGACTTCCCACTATCTTTAAGTGGGCTCCCACTGACGTTATTGGTATCCTGTGGTAAGAGAATAGGACCAATATTTTTAGATTTGTGTACGCTAGCTATTTTCTGGAGTTGTTACAACACTAGTATATTTTTAGTGGTTCATTATATTAAGTCGAAGAGCCTTTGCGTTTTGTTGTGTCATACGCAGCGTGCGAACTTCCTGGAGCTCATCTGTTCCTTTGATCCTATCAGCCACAATAGCAGCAGAGCTGACTCATGGGCCACGACTATTTCTTCCTTAATAGGAGCTCCCCAGGTAGGCGGAAGCGTGCTAAACAGGGGACAGTAACGGCCATATCGACTCTGGTCCGGCACTGACACGACGTCCACTGCAGATGGGAAGCATCTGAGCAATATCAGAGATATTGCAGGTATTGAATGTGTTTGCTTTCCAATATTCTGTAGTAATACTATGTCACTGTATCTTAAGCATATTTTGCATACTTTGCAACTATAATAATGTCACACTGTAGTAATGATAAATTTCTTGCCGGGTACAGCTATCTGTGCTTATTGTGTGGATGACAGGGTTTATTAGATAGACTACAAGGCCCGATGTACATTTAGAACTCATAATTGAATGTATCTTGACTAGTAAGTTGATATAGAGAGGTCATTTCTAGGTGTTTTTTTCTGGTGTATGTTTCTAGAAAAGACTGAAGGTCAGTTTTTCTTTGTAAAGATTCTTTAACTTTCCTGTTATGATTGCTATTCAAAATAACAAAAATATGATGTTCTACTAAATCTGTATTTTTCTTATTGCCTTCCTTTTCATCAGTGAACACTTAATTTGTGTGGTCAGTAACACATGCTAGCTCTTAGAAAACCCAAATAAAATTATACAGTGCCTCATGACAGACATACTGCTTCCCCACTCCTCACTGCTATACACACAATCCTTCATGACAGCTGTTTGACATACATGGTACTGACTTTCTCCATAATGCCAGTATCTCATGTGAGTTTTCTAGAAAAATAGCACAGTATTACTTTTAATTTTGAAAACATGGGAGTAAATAAATTCTTATGTACAATATTTTGAGAACAGTTATATAAGTTTAATTTTACGCATTTGAACAGAATTTGCGAAATACTTATATTTGAGTTAGAGAATCACACAATGTATTTTAACATATTTTTGTCACAATTTTCTGTACTGGCTCTTCAGACCAATCCCCTCAACATAATGTATCTCAAAGACTTTCAGAAGTTTATGAAGCAACATGGCTATTGTCTGAGAGGTATTTTCTTTTTTTCCTTGTCTCTCTCAATTTTCTTTTTTTCCTTGTCTCTCTCAATTTTCTTTTTTTCCTTGTCTCTCCATCTCTCACAGGTAGAAGCCTGTGCAGCAATCGTTTCTTTCTTTCTTTCTTTCTTTCTTTCTTTCTTTCTTTTTTTTTTTTTTTTGTGTCTGTGTGTGTATATTGCACTGCAAATTTCTATTAGTGAAAAAAGAGCTGAAGAAGAGCACCTCTTTATACTTGGAGCAGAGACTGGTGACATCTGAAGTAATGCGACACACTGAACTTCAGTGCACAGACAGGAGGGCAGTAAGTTACGCTGGTTCAAAGTATGTTTAAGATAACGTTTTGGTTGGCTTGCAACAGCCACGCTGTGGAAGCTCACAAGCTAAGGAAGGCTGGGCCTCATTAATACTTGGATGGGAGATCTCCAGACAGCATTAAGATTTATTTCAGAAAGTTGCATTAGTGACTTCGTAGCTGGCACTTTGAATTGGTGCTGTCTCTGTGTTTAGCATGTTCGTCGGAATAGAATATTGCGAGAGAGAAATGTCTGTACTTTCAACTACTTTGCACAGTCTTTACTTCAGTATAAAAGAGAAAAGTCAGATCCAGGAGATACGAGTGAGTGTTTTAGCACTAAAAATGCACTGTTACTAGTCATAAGTATAGAGGAGGTTTAACTGTAGTGTTCTTGGCCAAGCCTCTGCTTGGGTTCTTTCTGCCCATGAGTGTGGTTTCACACGGGGCTTGAGTCAATCTAAAACCATGTTGCTACTGTGACAGGAGTGGACCTGCTCTCCTCTACCACTTCCAGGCATGTACTCCTTACCCTGGCCCGCTCTGGCTGAAAGGCAACTCTACAAAACACAGAGATAATGCAGAAACAACCAGACAGATCAATGAGGTAATGCAGCTGCGTGATTTAATGATGCCAGCACGAGGGATGTGGTGGGGACCCATGGCTGGGAGCAAGGCAGGGCTGTTCTACTGGCCCCCCTCAAACAGTCTCAGGTGACTGCTAAAGCAATACCCTGCAGTCGCTCAGTGGTTTAGTTTTGAGAAGACATTCTGCTCGTCCTGTCCCAGGCCTTTCTGTGCGGGGTTATTTCCATGAGCTGTCACATCCCCTCAAAGGATGGCTGCTGAGAGAATGAGTGACAGGGCTTCGTTTATCTTCCATGCAAAGGGTGCTGGCCTTCCACAAAATAAAAGACCTAAAGTTTTCAGCTGCCTTTGTTTCCACAGAATCCAAATCCACTGAGAGTAAAGAGCTCTCTTAAAACCTCCTGCAGCCTCTCTAAGAGCACTGCAGAGAGTACGTGAGGCCCTGGTCACAATGTGAATATTTAGGTTGCCACCTCATTTCTTCAAAACGTATTGGGCTCCTCAAATGCTGCGTGATGCACAGGAACTGTCTGCCGAGAGGCTTCTTGCTCCTTTGGGTTAATTTCTAGGGGAAAGTCTGAAGTGCCCTAACCTAATACTTGTTATCACAGTATGTGTGTATCTGTGCATACATGTATGTACATGTATGTATACATAAACATAAACATGTACACACACAAACTCTTCTGGCAAAAAAGGAGGGACAAGTTGTTAATTACAGAAGCAATTCTATCACTATACGAAATTTTAAACGTAGCCACTTAGTGGCTTATTCAGAATGTTTTATTATTATTTTTGCTCTGCTTTGATAGATGGCAACTTCACCGAAAGGGAGGACGAAAAACCAGATCTGTGCACCAGCCAGTGTTGGGAATGGAAACATCTCTCTGTTCCTTCCAAATGCAATCTCCAGACCAGCCTTCCCTCACGCTGCTCTTTCAGGCAGCGATACGTTGGAAAGCATTTCACAGCTTCAACTGTTTTTTCTATGCACAGGAGAGATTCCTGGTCTCAGCTGTGTAAATGTTTTAACTGAGATTCATGCTTGGCTATTCAGGTCATTGCTTTCTCTTCCGGCCCACACAGGCCAAAATGCATCTATATAAGCATAAAGTGTCCAAAATCAACACAGTATTTTTCATGAACACACCCATGGCACGTGGCTCGCTCAAAGTACAGGGTACAATGCCAAGCAGTAGATTTGTATTTGCCTGATATGAACTTAGCATGATTTATAAAAAAAGATCCAATAGCCCTGTTGTGTGCCTTTGCAAATCTGACTTGGCAGAAACCCTTTCCAAAGAAGGAACCCAAGGAAACCAAACTCTCCCTTCTGTCTTAAGAAAGGACTAATCTAATGTAGGAAGTGTTCTCAAAATATGTAATTTATATTCAGAATTACAATGTATTTCTTTCTGAATTCAAGTAACCCTCTAGCTCCGTTACTGGAAGAATAAAATAATTTTCCTTCTGCTAGTTTTGACTTTATTATATAAGGGTTTTAGGGACACCTTGAAGCTCCACAGCAGTTAAATGATTAAAAAACCTTTAGTTACAGAAAGACCTAGGTAGCTCTAGAGGCAGGTTTAATTAATGCACAAATTTGCAGGGATTGTGTTCCCACATATTCTCATTCTGCCTGCAACTCTTCGCAATGTCAAATGAAGATAATGAAACTCAAGGCACACCCTCCTCTGGTGCCAAGACCCTCCTTTTGTGACACTTCTCTAGAGGTTTCTTTCTAAAATTCAGTGCAATCATAAAACCAGGAACCTGAGTACTATTTTTACTAAATTTAATAAGGAGGTCATGAGGTTTTTTGTGATCCAAACTTGAGGACCTTCTGAACTCAGTGCCTACGTATTTTGCTGTTTGACATGTCCCCTGTGGGATGAAAAGGCCGTGTTCTCAGCACCCAGGAACTGGTTTTGGTATTTCAGTGGCTAACTCACTTTCACAAATACTTATCCTTGATGCTTGAGACTGCAAGGCTAACTTGAGCACCCAGAGAAGGGCTCCCAAACAAATGTTCGTGAGGCCACTGATTGCAGCTGGTTTGGCTCATGGGTTTCCCACAGATGGGCTCACAGACACTTGCCTGCTGGCAGACACAAGGAAGGCAGAAGGCTATGATACTGTCTGAAGGTCCTTGAGAAATAAAAGTAGATAGCTTGGCCTTCATATAGGTGCATTTACCATTTTAAGTCTAAAAGAATACGTATGTAAAAAAATAACATAGTTCTTCTACAGTTGATCTTGCAAAACAGGAGGAGGAGGGCTTCCATCTTGCCCTACACTTGGGAAAACAACAAAAAAATGAAGGGTCTAGAGCTGAGAGATCGATGCAGCTGTCTTAAACCACCTCTATTTGTGTATCACAGTCATCGTCACCACTGTCACAAACTCTCCCTTCTCTTTGCCAGCTGCAGTCTATGGAGGGAGGTGCTGCCTATGAGCCTTACCACACAAGGACCATCAACGTGTCTTGCCTACAGCAAAGGAATGCTCTAACCGCTAAGCTATTTGATAAGCTTCACATTTTCTTTTTCCAGCTTTGTAAATCTATATCCATGTTCTATCTTTGTACTTCTTTCCAACAGCATTTATCTCCACAGATTTGGGTCAAAGTTGGCAATAGTTCTGGGACAAAGCCACCATTTTTGGTAAATCAGTTTTGGCAGAGAAAAAAAAAAAATCAAGTATTTCTCTGCTTTTGTTCAGGGCAAAGTTGCTCTTGCCACTAGATATCCCAAACTGCAAATGCATTTGTGTGCATCACTGTAAGTAAACAAACTTCCCGCAGGAGGTAGAATAATATTTATTTGTGCTGAAAAATGCTTAATCAATCTCCTCCTCAAAGACATGGTTGCTTACTGTGTACCTTTCCAGCTGCATTTGTTACAAGTAGATATGCCTGCTTCAGGTGTCACTAAAGGCAGGTGATTCACATAATGGGCCAATTTACTAGGTGACTCACAGAAGACAAAAATTAAAACAATACAGAAGTTGAAAATATTTTTTCCGTAAGTTTCTTTTCTCCCTACAAAATGATTAAAGTTTTTATGCTAATATTTTAGGGCAACTGCCATATTGCCTCAACCCCTTCAATTAAAAATTGCCTCAATGTCTTCAATTCACTATGTATGTGTAACAAGATATATTAATATGGCCTTAATGCTGGGATGGTTTAAGTCATATACCAGTGCAGATTACCAAACTGAATGAAAATTACACTACGTTTCAACTCAAGGTTGAGATATAGAAGGGGAAGCTTGCATTGGTGAAACACGAATTATTGTAGGGCCAAATACTGTACTGTACTCAAAGTCCTCAAATTCCACTTAGTTCCACTTGATTGCTTTTTTACCCTCACATAGGTACCAGTTGCCACCTCTGCTCCAGAAAGATGTGGTACCAGTACAATAGGGAGTAGCTACAGGACAGGTTAGAGCTATACAGTTAAGTCTCTTTTCCTATTTTGGCTAGCTTAAGGGAAAGCAATAAAGCCACTCCGTGATGCATAAAGCAGAGCCCAGCTTGAACGAACAGGATCATTTTCATAGGCCAATTTGCCTCTGTGAAGACCTGAACAGGCATGCTGCCTGTGCATCCGCAACTAGTTACAGAAGGGTTAGAAGAAGTGAAAAAAAGCAAGCAGTGGAAGCAGCTGTTTGTTGATGCTCTTGCCTAGCACTAGGACGGGTTGGGGGCCTGCCTAGAAACAGGCCACGTGCTTTGTTACTGCGGGACCGGGAGCGAAAGAAATACCTCCAGGTATTGCAGCTGGATCCCAGGGCACTGTTTCATCTGGTCAGTCAATATTTTTCTGAACTGGTTTGTTTGCCACTCCGTGCCTGCTACGCTTTCTCGCCTTTTGGCCTTAGCTGGGTTCAGCCCATTCTCCTCACGAGGTGCCTTACCGGGAGGGTTAATCTATTCCTGTTTCCCCCAGACACCTCACTTTGCACTAACAAGGTATTTAAATTTCTGTCTGAATATCAGGCTTCATACTGGACTTTTTGGAGTAGAGAAGAAATTATTTTTTTCTAAGTTTTCAGCCACATCCTATTAGTTTCTAGTCAGTATGCGTAATGCTGTCTTATAACAAGTGGCGGTATATATAACGGTATTTAATGTTATATATACCGGTATATACTGGTATACTTATAACGGTATTACTGTTTTCCTTATGGTAGCAACCAGTGATCCATAAACACTGTGCTGGGTGCTGTGGAAACACTCACTTGTCCTAAACATTTTACAGACCCAAGATTAGCGAAGTGTAAAAGAAACACGAACACCCTTATTATTGGTAGGAAATAAAAAATGAAGACTTATTTAGAGCTTTTCCCAAGTTCAGACGGAAGGCCCGTGTCACAGCTCCAGCTCCCTTAACGCCAGACCCAGACTCTAGTCACCAAAACTATCCTTCTCTTAGTAAATCTCTAAATGTGGCGTCTTCTTCTCCAGCACAGGCCGCTACCAGATGCTTCCAGTCTGAATGATATAACTACATCAATTTTCTTGTCAGATGTGCTAGAAAAGGATGCAGATTATGTCTGACATCTTATAATTTTATAAGTATACTTTGGTAACTTTGATTTGATAACCCTTTTAGAAGCATATTGTGAAGTGGTAATCTCAGGAGACACGATTTGGTGGCAGCAGTAATGAAAGATATTTCAAGCCTGTACCCTGCTTGCTCCTACCACCTGAACCGTGCCAGCAAAACTCTTACTGAGACCCGGCTGTAAAGGAGGTCAGGGAATTGGGTAGATCCTCCCAAAACCAATTTTTTTTTAAATTTTATTTTAAAATAAGGCAATTTATTCTCCTAGAGATAGGAATGAGAGCTGTTATACTGGAAAACCTGAAGCTGTGGTGCTGCTGAACACTCTCTACTCTGAAACCTCTGATGCAGAAAGGAAATGATGGGAAATTTCATTTAATATCTGTGTTATATGTCCTGACCAACACTATACCCACAAAATATAAGTGAATATGCATCTTGAAAATGAGTCACATTTAATGAAACATACAGGCTGAATCCCCCCCACCCCGCTCCCCATGTTTTGTTGGGCTTTATCTTGAATTGAGCTGTGAATATTTCCATGCAACGGAACATCTATGAAGGCCCATGTTTTACTTATGATCCCAGGGGAAAATGTACTATTACCATGCTAATTTGGAGAAGAGGATGCCAGATGGATAGAACAGACTGCAGAATATATTTGAAGTTAGGAGAGCTGACATCTTGTGTAGGTTATACAATATAAAAAATTTAAAACAAAAAGAAAGAGAAGAAAATGCTAAGTCTAGAGTAGCCTAGAGGTACTTTATCAGTCTTATAGTGCATGTGAGTAAAATATTGTTAACTAATGAGGGTCAAGATATGCTTAAGGAGGAAGAAAGAAGAGTGTAAATCTGGTATAGAAACTAACACAGCCCACTCCACAAGCATTCACATTGCAAGCCCGAAGCAAATCCTAGAATTGCTGATAAAAAAGCCCAGGAGAGTTGCCAGGGATCTTAGCGCAGGAGATAAATCTGAGAAAGAAAATACAACAGCACATTGTCTGTTATGTATAAGAATATCCCAGGTTCATCTATATGTCTGTATCTGACAGCATCCAGGAAGAGACAATGAAAGAGTTTGCTTTCCCTATTTTATTTTCCCAGCAAACTGTGGCCAAAGGTTGTAACCATGTTGTCAGAGCACTTGATACACCTTGATTTTGTCAATTTGTCTACATTACCATTTTGAACCCGTTTATGCATATGTGAACCATCTTGCAATGGTGAGTTCAATATGTTAGTCACAAACATGGTATTTCCTTTGATTAAGTTGATAACTGCTGTTTTCCTTTACTGTGCTTTATTTCATGTACAATTGGAAGAAGGGAATGGCCATTGCTCTTTCTTCTTCCGTATATTATGTTTGATCTGATGGACCCTCTCTAATGTGTCTTTTCCAGGTTGAAGAGTCCTCGTCTACTCAATCTAAAGTTGTACAGAAACCTCCCATGCTTTTGACCATTCCTGCTCCCCAGGTGTACTTTCTTTCTAGTTCTGTCATAGTCTTTCTAGAACTGCATGCAAGATCCAATGTACGGGGTCACCAGGGGTTTCTATTGCAGTACAATGCAATGCATCTTCTCTTTGCTTTTCATTTCTCTCCCGGTAATTCCCAAATGCCTTTTTCACTGCTGTCCTCAGATGGCTTTGTAAGAGAGATGCAGAAAAGAACTCCAAGGTCTCCTTTGTGCGTGCTAGCTGCTCATGCAGGGACTTCCCAGTACAGAAAGTCTTAGAGTTCTTTCTCCTCTTATTATGTGTTATTTTGCATTTACTGACTTTGAACTCAGTCTATTTTATTACCCTGTCAGCTGAAGCTCTTCACAGTCATTATAGTTCTGGGTACCTTGAATAATTTTGTAGCAACAGAAGACTGCCACCCACAAAATGCTAAATAATCCTAAATTACTGGCTTTTGTTGCCACTGCTCACAAGAGAGAACAAGTCTCATTAACACTTTGATCTTACATGTCTATCATATTAAGGTTATATACAATCAATCTATCCTTTATATAATTCAGAGAAGGAACAGATAAACAGAAAAACAGACATACTGACAGAAGAACATGTCTGTACTACAGACGGGATTTGGCTATTGCAGCTCAAGTTTGTGTGAAATGAAATAAAAAATGTAAAAGAGCCTATGGTACAAGTCAATTCTATCAGCAAGTATTAGTGAACTCCAGGGATCTCTTTCTCTGCCTGCCATGGATGTTCAGAGGAGCCTGATGTCTCTACAGCCCCCAGGGCATTGCTTTGGTCCGTGCATACAGAACTGCTGTCCCAAACTGAAGTTACTGAGGATTTATCACCAGCAATATAATAATCCTCTTTAATTTGTAAGCCTAGTTGCTGGACTCTTCATGGGTATTATCCATTGCATCAGAGGAGAAACCTTTAACTATGTAACTGTGGCAATCCTTCAGTGATTCCACTCAGAAAATATGTAAGAGAAGCTGTGTATCGTGTTTGCCTCTGATTCTTTTATGTAGTTAAAATACACGAGATTTATTCTCAGTTGTTGAACCAGCCCCCCTTTCTTATCTTGCTGACAACTACTTGCAACATCTGCCAATGCTTATTCAGGAGTGCCCCAAGACACAAAGAGCACTAGGACAATTACTCTGAGCTATGTACTCCATTGTCAGGATGCTCTTGTCTTAGCTTTGAAAAAATATGTTCAATGGGAATAAGATAAAACCATGTGACTTCTTTATGGTTTAGAAAGTATATGTTGGCAAAGGCTTGTCTCTAACAAACGTTGTTTCTTCTTTAAATAACATCAGGGGAAAACCCCATCATAATTCTTTTTAACTATTGTAAGACAATAAGCTGCTCTGCCCAAATAACATATGGCATCTTTCTCATTTCGACCTGCAGTATATCTCTTTGATAGACTTCAAAAAGTCCTCATAGTCACAGGGGGACAACGCTGACAGATACAGAGCTCAGGAAAGTAAAATGAAAATTTTCCAGTTGTTTCAATAGGAACAGATCTTGTCAAAAGAAGGAGAAGGATAAGACAACGGAATTTCAGCTGATGGGGATAGATGGTCCTTCTGCTGCCACAGAAAGCCTAATGTATCTGCTGACAACTGCAGAAAGATGCATTTCCTTCAGGGTTTTTGGTTTTGCTTTTTTTGAATACTTGTATGTTTAGGGACAGTTCTGTTTTAATGCCTACTTAATGTTGAAAAAGGAAAGGAAGGGCAACTTAATTCAATTCCAAACTGAATGAAAATTCAGTGCACAATTTATTTATCTTTTTAATTTTTGAAAGCAGCTCATTAAATACTGTGAAAAATAGCAATTAAAAGCACAAATACAAGGAAGCAGTTCCTGTTGAGCATCCCAAGGGCCCCAGTCCTGCGCGCATTTATGTGGCAAGTTCTGGGACTGCCTACTGAAATAACTGCAACTGACAGAGGTTACATGCCTGAAGCACATCTTTATAGGGAAATATTTGCACAACCTGGGTGTTAATGCTTATGTTTTCAAAGAAGACGACTTTTTTTCACCTATCTAAAGCTTGATTAAAATCCCACTGAAGTTGATGGAAAGGGTCCATGTGCCTGTAAAAGTAAAATCAAGTCCATAAGAAAAACTCACCACCCTCAGGTGTTCAGTGCAGCACCAATTATCCATTCTTTGGGTTGTCCTGTTTGGACAAATGTGTGTCTGATGGTGCTCAGGTAGGGCTATCTAGAGCCTGTAATCCAGTATAAATATTTCCACACGGGGTCTAAATAACTAATGCTGGGTGCGTGAAGCAATGTAGAGAGGTCATCTGCCTACAAATAGGCTGGCAGGGGGGGGCTGTGGTGTTGGGAGAAAGAAGGGGAGACCAAACCACTCATCACTACTGAGTCGCTGCGGGGCCTTTACTTTAAGAGGTGAAAGGAAAGAGGCTGCCCATCGTGGCTGCATCCAACTTCGACCCAAATTTGCATTTGCAAAGGTAACTTGGATATCTCTCCCATGACAAAGCAATCCGCAATACACTTTCGCCTTTACATTGCTCTTTAAAGATCAGGATTATCCCTTTTTCAGACTGACGCATATGTACAGCTCTACACAACCTTCCCTTCTAACAGACAAAACCCACATAAGGACAAACCACTGCAACTCACTACATCATGCTGAAAACTTATGCTGAACAGAAGAAGCAAAACTGCTAATAATTATGGTTGCTCAGTAGGTATAAAATAATTCCTCCTCCTCCCCTTCCCTCCAACACCCTGAAGAATTAAAAAGAAGCACAGACACCGCAGTGTAGTTTAGATGAAAATATTACCAGTTGAATTAAATATCTCGGATATTAAATTACTTCACTTTCCCATTTTGTTAATTGACTGTAAAGGAGACTTGCTCAGTACTCGGCCAGGGCAGATTTCTGCTCAGACTTGTAATCTGGCTGGCTGTGAAAACCCTGTGTATAGTTATATGTATATACACATAAATAAAGGTATAATCATATTATGAAAACAGTGACTAAAAGTTTCAGGCCTTTGTGACTGACTAGCATCATGGGCAATCTGAGGCACCAGAAGTGTCCCCAGTATTACCTGAAATGCTACAAAGCTGAAGTTATCCGAGCCACAACCACATTATGTCTACAAGATTTAGAACATTTATGAAAAGGCTAGTATTACTGCTGGAGTCTTCTTGTGATGGTTGGCATGACAGCGCAGTGCTGCTAGGAGCTGTAAAATCATCTGTGAGAGACCATGTCAAGGAGCTCCTGAGTAGGGTAACAGTCTTCTCTTCCCTGGAGAACATGTTTGGGCCTATGACAACAAGTCGGGGGGCATGGGGATCCTCTGACCCATTCATGCAGGTCTGAACTTCCCTTTCCAGTGTCCCCAGGGATCCAAGCTCTATGGCATTGCAAAGCATTTTGATGGGACGCCATATGTGGCAGACTGGTTCAGGAAGCTGCTGTGCACCTAAAACTAAAAAGGAAGTATTGCTTATGCTTATGGACAAGAATTCAGGGAAAAGGTTTATTTTCCAACAACTAGAATGCTCTGAAATATGCTGTTGATGTGTCCATAATAACTATGTAATAATCCTCCTAACAGCCTTAAAGGTCCCATAACATCTTTTGCAGTTATAATGTGAGATATGTGTCTATTTTGTGAAATGACTGACAATTTAAATAATTTTACAAAACAGTCTCAAGTGTGGAAGTAAGTGACTGTATGCTTCTGTAGAAATACATGTGTAGGAAAATAATGCCAAATTTTGAGAAATTAATGAAACGGTAATTTTACTAAATGACTGGCTGAAACAATAATTTTGCAAAATGACTGGAAATTTTAGTCATTTTGCAAATGACTCATTTTACAATGTGAATAGAGCATACTTATGTGTTTGCAATTTAATTTGCTTGGGAATTTAATGCCCAAGAAAATGAGGGACTAACAAGCAATCGCTACTCCCTGGATTCCCTCCCCAGCACTCTGAACTTCTCAGACCCAGCTCTAGTAATCCATCTGTCTTTTGACTTGAGCTGTCCCTGCTAGGTTAACTGTAGGCTTGCTGCTAAGATGATTTTATGTTGGATGTTCATTAAACAGAAGTCTGTAACTCTTTTTCACTTCTGCTCCAAGTAAATGTAAGAACAGATGTCTCAGGGCTGAGAGAGTGATATGGCTCCTTGGCTGCTTCTGCTAATCTGACCCAAATGTATCTGCAGTTTAAAAAATTAGCAGAACGTCCAAATGCCAAAAATTCTACAACTAAATATGCAAACAATTACCAGGCTTGTGTGAATATGTGGGTGTGCGAGCCTGTGGGTGTGCATGTGCATGCCCACAGCAAATCCACACCCACATGGACTGCCATTAATCATGCTGGGATGTTTATTCCTGGCTCATGAGGATGCACCCAAAGCACAAATATTTGGTTTTGGAGTGCATTAAATGACATTTTAAAAAAATAATAATAATAGTGTTTCTTGATACTAATAATAGGAGACCCCTGACAACCACACAATGGGTTTTCTCTTCTATGGTGTTAAACAGGCTGATTGGTAGAAACTATTGAAGATAACTGCCAAGCTGTAAACTGTGTGGGACAGAGACCATCTCTTCTTACACACGCACACAACATGCAGAATACAGTTTATGACCAACGGCAGAGCCTTGGTTAAGGCCTTTTCCAGGAGCAAGGGTCTTTAGTCTCCAGGCCTTTCCACTTGCCCTGTCCTCAGTCATGACGCTAGCTTAGATCTCTCATGCCGGCTTGCTTAGTTCATCAGTTGATGGCATTATGAAAAAAATGCCAAATGTGGTGATCACTTGAATGCATTTATACTAGAAGTTTTGATTCTTGCTAGCAGGCTAGTGAAAATGAATATACATATGGGAAAATGAACATACACATTGGCATCCACTGCGCAATTCTTCTGTAGCAGCCCAAAGAAGCTAGAAGCTGCTTAGTGGAGGAAAAAAGCAAAAGGCTCAGCTATGCTCAGAGATACCCTGCATCTTCCTTTGGATGCAGGGTATTAAATTCTGCATTCCCCTAACTCCTCATCACCGCCCCACCGCAGCATATCTCTTTCTTAATCTGCAGCTAGCTGGAAAGTGCTCATCAGAGCAGCATAGCTGCATCAGGGAACGGGCCAAGATTTCTGGTAATGGGAGCAATGAAAAGTAGCCGGAGGCGGTAATCTCTTTGGCTTGGAACAGTTGTAGCTGGAAGAAGATGTTTGCCTGCCATCTTACTTGCTTTTTGGGTTGTTATTACATAAGCCCAAACACCAGGAAAATTCAACTATTACCTCTATAGGAAGAAAGAATAATTGAAGGGAGTTGTTTAAGCAAGGCTGGAAGAAAAGATGCTTTCAGATTTCTGAACCTTGTGTAACGTGTGGTCCATGATGTTATGGCTACATTTCTCAGATGAAATGACTGGTGATTGTCTCTTCACATGATGGTCCAGCTACCCAGAAGAAGGAGGACTCTTCTTATTTTACTACTGTCAGATAGTCTCACCTCCCAGTTTCATCTGAAAAATGCTCAAGGGACCAACTGAAAAAGTGACCCTGAATCTCCTCTGACTGACAACATCTTCATATTGTGGAGTTCCTCATCTGACTGCACTATCAAAGAGAAAAGAATCAGGCTTCAGGTATGAACGCATAGAAATTTTCTTTCAACAAAGGATATCCTTGACTCCCAAAATATCATCCCCCTCCTCTTGTTTAGTCCTTTTCTCCTTAGTCTGCACTTATGTTGCACTGGAAAAAAAGTTCTTTTTTTTTTGCAAGGCCAAGCTACCAGGTTCTCAGATCCTACCAGCACTGTACTGAGTAAAAAAAAAAAATTCTGGAGACTGCCTACAATCAATATCCTTTACAGAAAGTAAAATTATTAGACCAAATCCTTAAGAGATCTGGTGAAACTTTTGTTATCCAAACACAGGTATGACTTGGTGAGTTTTCTGAAGCAAACCTATACTTAAATTATGTGAGACACTCTGAACTAGAACATTAGTGGTATAAAGTGCCTTCCAAATATTTATTTTTAGGGAGAGGACAATCCAGGGTTAGAAGAGATTGCCTTCATGAAAATGCAGTGGATAACACACGTCAAGCATGAGTTAAACCAAACTTGATCAACTATGAAATCCACTTCTATTCTTTTCGGTCTGAATCATTTTTTAAAATTGTATATATCCTATATATAAAATATATCCTATATATCCTATATATAAATATATCCTATATATCCTATATATAAATTTTATATATCCTATATATTCACATCTATACCTATATAATGTACACACACAAACACACATGTATAGATTTGAGCATAACAGTAGATAGCACATACGTATATACATGAACTTCTGTGTGCGTGTGTAATAGCTGCCAAATAAAGAGAACTTTTGTCTACTGATGTTAGCACATTGACCTGGATATGAAATAATGATGATAGAGCTAAAGCAGTAAAGGAGCAATTTCTTCAGAGCAAATTTACTCAACAGCTAGAAAAATGAATATACAACATTGAACAAACTGAAAACAGTCTCAACCTTTGTTGCTTCCCAACCGCCATGACAATATTTGGAAACCACCTGTGAAACATACACAAGGACTAGCATCATTTCTTGGTTTTGCTGCTTACTTTTTCCAAAAAAGGGACCTTCAGACCCGTGCACCTGGAGGACACCATATGCAGTAAAAGAAAAAAAGGAAACTACTCAAACACTTCTTTGCCTCCAATCCTAACAAGACTTCTGTGGGGATGTAAAAATTCAGTAATACTGAACAGCTGCTAGAGTAACCCAAATACAATACCCCGAATCCTTTTTCTAGCCTGTTATTTCATAATTTATCAAAATGTGTAAATGCTCCTTCACTTGGCTATTAAATAATATTATTAAATGGAAGAAAGACTCTTCAGAAGGCTTTGAGCTTTAATGCGTTTCACAGAACACCCAGTCAGAGTGGAATGAAGGTGCAAAAATCCTGCCAAGGGCTCAGTGAATGGATAAAGTGTTAGAGGTGATGTGTGTTTTCAGAAGACATTAGACAGTATAATTGCAAAATTAGGACAGGACACTCCCCACTTTTCAATCTGAGGGCCAAGTGTTAAGGCACACTGTGCTGGACAGACTGCATCCTTAAAGTCTTATTCAGGTAAGATGTTCAAGGGGTGAAGTGAATGGGAAAGGGCAGACACTCAGATTGGGCTCCTTGAGGTCATATATTAAACCTGAAAGTTTCTGTTTAGCACACATGGTTCTCTTCTTTAAATGCTAAATACTAGCCTATGTCTACCACAGTAAATGAGTATATATTCTGACTTGTACACATTTCAGAGTTCTTACGCATCTTGCTTAAAAGCAAGGACACGAGTCCAAAACCAGGAGTCCATGCTCTGATGTTGACAATATTAGCTAAAAGTTGATGGAGCTACACCCATTTTAACCCTGATACAAGAGGGAAATCAGAAACTCTAGAAAGGAATGCGCTCAAATCCACTTGAAAATTTGGAAGACTGGTGAGGAAGGAGCAAAGCCAAAATCTAGATGTGAGTTTGGCAAGTGGTACAAATCCCAGCTCAAACCACTCGGGAGCTTTGGAGACTCAAGTTCTGCTTCCAAATCTGCTGTTGGGCCTTGAGCACATCTTGAATCTGGGGTGGGTAAATAAATCACGACAGCAAGAGAATAATTTTTTAACTTCCCTTATATGCAGTGAGATTGTTTTTATATTCAGTCATTCTTGATACCTGCCTTGCAGACAGGATTTACAGCTGTCTGTTTCTTGGAAACTCCTTTGGCTGGCCATTGCACTTGCTGTTTTCTTTCTAGCCAGCAGGGAATGCTGGTGTATGGAAGTAACTCTCCCTCTCCCTATCAGATGCAGAAATGCCTCTTCCTTAGTTAGGAAAGCATAGAAAACATTCCCTGCACAATCTGGAATTTATTTGTTTCTGGAACAGCAGCGTTCAGACAAAATGCCAAACTGGTTTTCAAGTGCAGAGTACTCTCTTACCTTAGTCTACCCTGCTTTGCTAGGGTTTCTAGCAGTCTTAAAGTAGGATGTCCCATTTTACAGCATTTGCTATTAGTGCTTCAGCCAAGAAGGATCTTCACACTGCAATTGTAGAAAACCTAGCTTGTCTCCAGGCTGGAAGACATACTGGTCTTTAAGTTGCCAGCCTCTATTCTTAAGCATGTAAATTGTCCAAAGATCTCTCAGAGCTTGACATGATATGACAAAGCAAAGGTATTTATGTTCCATGATTATTTTCCCTTGTCAGACCCAGTAAGGATAACATACAGATGTACTTTAAGACCTTCAGTATTCTCAAGAGAGAAAGCCCTTTTGGCAGGCATCCTTACTTTTTCAATAAACATAAGGTTTTTCTAGGTTTTAATTTATAGCACTGAAAGTTAGTATCTTTTCCATTCTGTAGCTGATGACACTGAAAGCTGGAAGTTAGTAGTACCATTAAAAAAAACCCCTAAAGCCTTGTTTCCAAAACCTGTACACATTCTTTATACTTTTGAGTCAGAGGATATTTGGGAGCAGATTCTCCAAAGTAACTGAGCTCCAAGATAAATTTCCATGGGGATATTCTGCACTTTGCATTCAAAACCCGCAATCCCCAAGAAAAAAGTTGCTCCACGCTTACTGTGCCCCTCAAGAGTACCAAATGGAAATGCCTGCCAAAGGAGAGAGGAAAGAAGGATGATACTGTGTTTGGGCTGCAGTTGCAAACCTGCTGGGAGGGAAAGGAGGCAGTGCAGCTGTGGCAGAGAAATGCACAAGTTTTATCTTACTTGACTTCCCAGATCATAAATCTGCTGATCTTGAGGGGCATCCTCATTCTTTGACAACCATTCACAAGCCTCTGGCAAGCACTAGCATAGGGATCGCTGCCAATATCTACAACACTAAGGGCTGTAGTTTGACAGCTTGGCAAGTAGTGCAGCATGGCAGAGTTTCTGCCACCCGGGGGTTTTGTGCCTCTGCCTCATCTATGGGTACTCCAAATGCCCAAGGAGGAGTGAACCAAATGAGTGGTCAGATGCTCGAATCTTGTGTGAGGTGCAATATCATGAGACAGGTGATGTGGCTGCTACACAGGGCTGTGTAACACGGAAGGTGGCAGGTTGTGTGCCATCAGGGAGGAGGTGCTGTAGCTGGAAGGAGAGACCACATTGTCTCCTTGGACTCCTGAGTCTGGGGTCCCACCAGGTGTCAGGCACTCCAGCTGTAATGCCGCAGGGCCACTGTCCCTATCCAATACATACATATGTATACACACCTATACAAACCATATACTGTATCCAGACAGTGACTGTATTGTTGTAAAGGCCAACCATCAGTCAGGTACAGAAGACACTGATTGGGATGGCGAGCTATTGTACAGAGCTGCACATGGATAGAGTTACACCTATCCATGGGAGGACATAAGAAAAATGTCAATTGTGGAGAGTTTCTGTCTAACAGGCTAAGCTTAGATAGATAGATGAGCTTTTGCTCTTTTCTTTGAGTCTGTCACTACAGTGGTAGAAGTGTCTGATCCACACATCAACTGCCGTGGTTTAAGCAGCTGAAGACCCTCTGAGTTTAACCCACCTGCATTTGTGAATCAACAAGCTATGCATGACCTTCCCAGGTCTGAGCATCTGGTGCTCTGCCCTGACCCTTACATTGCTGGGTGGGAAAATAGTTGCTTTACGGGAGCCATTTCAGCTGACGCTCAGCGAGTTTGCAGATGACACCACACTGGGAGGAATGGCTGATACACCAGAGGGTTGTGCTGCCATCCAGAGGGACCTGGACAGGCTGGAGAAATGGGCTGGCCGGAACCTCGTGAAGTTCAACAAGGGGAAGTGCAAAGTCCTGCACCTGGGGAGGAACAACCCCATGCACCCGTAGATGCTGGGGGCTGCACAGCTGGAAAGCAGCTTTGCAGAAAAGAAACTGGGGGTCCTGGTGGACAACAAGATGAAGGTGAGCTAACAGGGTGCCTTTAGCAGCTAAGGTGGCCAATGGTATCCTGGGCTGCATGAGGAGGAGTGTTGCCAGCAGGTTGAAGGAGGTGATCCTTTGCCTTTATTCAGCCCTGGTGAAGCCACATGAGGAGTACTGTGTCCAGCTCTGGGCTCCCCAGTACAAGAAAGACATGGACATGCTAGAAACAGTCCAGCAAAGGGCCACTAAAATGATTAAGGGACTGGACCACCTCCCCTATGGGGAAAAGCTCAGACAGCTGGGACTGTTTAGCCTAGAGAAGGGAAGGCTCAAGGGGATCTTATCAGTATATATGAATACCTGAAGGAAGGGTGTAAAGAGGACGGAGCCAGGCTCTTTTCAGAGGTGCCCAGTGACAGGACCACAGGCAATGGACATAGCCTGAAACACAGGACAGTCCATTTGAACATCAGGAAACACTTTTTTACTGTGAGGGTGACCAAGCACTGGCCCAGAGAGGTCAGGGAATCTCCTTTCTTGGAAATATTCAAAAGCCATCTGGGCATGATCCTGGGCAACCATCTCAGGATGGCCCTGCTTGAGCAGGGAGATGGACCAGATGACCTCCAGAGGCCACTGCCAACCTCAGCCATTCTGTGATTCTGTGATCCTGTATTATAGTGCTGCACCACATATTTTGCAAACAGCATTCTGGGGGTATTCTTGTACTGAAGCATTGACCCTTACAACTCAGTATGCTCCAAATATACCACAGCCGAATGAAATGTCATGAAAAATGCTCTCCAGTGCCATTCACAAGCTGACATCACATAGGAACATTTTAGGCTGGTGTTAAATGACAGGTGGCAGTTGCTGCTCCAGAGGAGGACCTCTGTCTGTCTCCATAGACAAGGGAAACAGACCCATGATGGACATCCTACCTTCTCCACTGCTGATGACCAGATATCAGGCCAAGTATAAAGGCCAGCTGCTGATGACAAAATATGAAGGCCAAGCGCAAGGTCCTGCACTTGGGATGGGGCAATCCCAAATATCAGTACAGACTGGGTGACAAATTGATTGAGAGCAGCCCTGCAGAGGACTTGAGAATATTGGTGTATGTAAAATTGGATGTGAGCCAGCAATGTATGCTTGCAGACCAGAAGTCCTGGGCTGCATAACAAGAAGCATGGCCAGCAGGTTGAGGGAGGTGATTCTCCCCCTCCACTCCACTCTGGTGAGACCCCACCTGGAGTACTGCATCCAGCTCTGGGGCCCCCAGCACAAGAAAGACATGGACCTGTTAGAGTGGTTCCAGAGGAGGGCCGCGAAAATTATCAGAGGGCTGGAACATCTCTCCTGTGAAGAAAGGCTGAGAGAGTTGGGGTTGTTCAGCCTGGAGAAGAGAAGGCTCCAGGAAGACCTTATTGTGGCCTTTCAGTATATAAAGGGGGCTTATAAGAAAGACAGAGGAAGACTTTTTAGCAGGGCCTGTAAGTGACAGGACAAGGGACAATGGTTTTAAACTGAAAGAGGGGAGGTTTACATTGGACATAAGGAAGAATGTTTTTTACGATGAGGGAGGTGAGACACTGGAGCAGGTTGCCCAGAGAAGCTGTGGATGACCTATCCTTGGAAGTGTTCAAGGGTAGGTTGGATGGGGCTCTGAGCAACCTGATCTAGTGAAAGATGTCCCTGCCCATGGCAGGAGGGTTGGACTAGATCTTTAAAGGCCCTTTCTGACCCAAACTATTCTGTGATTCTATGATTCTATCTCCATGATATCAAAAGTTTTACTTCACGACCAAATGTCTGTAACAACGATAACTCAACCAGTTTCACTATTAGCTAAGCACCTTGCTCTTGGTTTCAGTGTTGGCTCTGCTTTTTCCTGAAACTCACATTATCTGGGAAGAAAGCTAAGCAGCGTTGAAAGATCTGTTTATGACAAGACAGAGCTATTTATCAGCTTTGTAACACAGGGCACCAGGATACACACCATCCTGACATTTCATTCCCTGCACCATTTCCCCTCTGAGCCTCCATCCTGCCACTGACAGCCCTCCCTGGGACTTCTGGAGCACCTTCCCTGCCACAGCCATGGGGGACCAACTTTCCTACATGCAGGCTACCTTCCTCTCTTTTTGCAGACTGCCCACCAACGATGGCAGATCTGTAAGGGCTAGATATAAAGGTTTCACAGGAGCTGAGGCTGGACTTGCTCCTGCCACAGAGAAGCTCCTGAATCAAAAGCAAAAAATATGTGTGGTGTTTGGTTTTTTTTTTTTAATTTCTCTCTCTGAATAGGCCACATTTGCACAGACAAGCAATGACCCAGAAAGAATATAATGGTTTCTACTGCATATTGCTGTTTTTAAACACTAAGCTCCCATCCCGATGAAGGCAGCTAGGCAGAGATAAGGCTAAAGAGCAGTTCCTGTGGAACTGCAGTCTTAATTTTTATAATAGGATACTGTGGAAAGAAGTGTTATTTTTAGAGACCTAGTTTATCTGGGAAATTTCAGCTTGCAGCTGAAATATTACTTTCATGAGCCATGCACATGGATTTTTATGAATGGTTCTTAAGGGATACTTTTTGCTTCCAAGCCAGTGTTTGGTGACATTTAAAATTATAATAGCAGCTTTATGAGGAATAACCTGGTCCAAGAACCCTTTAGAGCCATGAGCACACGTAGCAGATGTGTAGCATCGGCACGTAGCGATAGCTCTTCCATTCACCAGGGTGTGCAGGCTCTGTGCAAAATCTCATGGACAAAGCTGCACGGGTGCATAACCACATTAGTTGGGCTGCTTGGGCTGTTCCTCCGCTGTTTCATGTTCCTCACTGAGCAGACAGCAGTCATTTTCCATGCCTGTGGAGAGAGGTCCTCTCAAAGATCACAAGCCTCCCTTGTACATCTAAAACTTTGCAGCAGCTTTGCACCCCGAAACTCCCCTGCCCTCAGAAAAATGTACTTCCACCAACAGTTGAGCATTGCTGGCCCCCAGTGTCTGTCTCTCAGTGGGAAACACCTGAAAAGTTCAGTATCTTCTATGCCAGGTAATCAGCCTACAGTATGATTTGCACACATCCATCAGGACCGTGGCCGAGTGCCCTGTGTGTAGCTTCCAACAGTGAGACTCTCCCTCTATCTTTTTTCTCTTTCCTTCTTTTTTCTTTGTTTACTTTCCAGGAATTGTCTGAAGCGTTTCCAGTCTGACTTTACCCAGCTTCAGTTCTGATCTGACTTTCTTTCTTTCCTTCTTTCTTTCTTTTTAATTTTTTTTCTATGGGCAGCCTCACTTGAACCTCCCGGCAGCTTAACGGCTAAGTCTGCTGACTTGCAGCATCCCCAGGGAGCTGATTCAGTCAGCCTCTGTCTGCGGGTCTCTTCAAAGAGCTCCAGCTCAGAGCTGCAGCAAACTGGCAGCTTGCTTTGCTTTTAAATACATAACCAAACAAATTGAATGTCAGCACAGGAGAGCTGGTAGGGTGGTGAGTGAAGGACTGGATCCGTGAGGGAAGTGGTGCAAGAGAGGAGAAAAGGGTCTTGAAAAATATCCTGGCAAGATCCATAGATATATCACAGGGAGTGACCCGAGATGGGGAGTGCAATCTGCAAGATATTGAGATTTTATGAATTTTATAACGAAATAGAGGAACTTTAACATTTTCGTTTGGGTTTACTTGAAATGTGTCATTTTGCCTTGGGATGTTTATCCCTTTAAAGCCCTCCTTCCCTTGTTTTTACCAAAATATGGCTTGATTTTTTTTTAAAGGTCATCCTGGAGTAAAACAAAGTTTCATTTCAGGATTGATGAAACACAACATTTCAGCTTTCCATAAGCAACACATTTCCATTTTTAAAAAGGTTGACTTCCTTTTTCTTGATATTTTCAAAACCCTTCCCTCATTACTTTTGCTGGGACAGATTCCTAAATTTAAGTGGATTCATGAACAGTTTTAATTTTTCCAAAACTCTGTTTGCGGTTGGATTTACTACCTGTCGAACACAGGAGCTACATGGTGCCAACAGACCTTGTGCAGAAGAGTGGTCTCATGGCTAAGTCATCACCCTGGGACTCAGGAGGCCCGGGTACAGCTTCTGATTCTGCCAACTGACTTCATGTTGGCCTTTACCCAAGGACAAATTCTTAAAGGTATTTTGGCAGGTGGTTTTTTTTTTTTTTAAAAGGTGCCAAAATAGGCTAGGCATCTAATACACACACTGACATAATTTCCTGATAACTACAGCTAGTGAAAACCCTGGGATGATGTAGGATGATATAGCTTCCCTTGCACTTCTTCACTGTGTTGTGTTATGCTATATTCAGAGTGCAAAACCATGCAAACAGGTCACCCAAGGGAGCTGCTGGACTCCAGAACTGGCACGCAGATCAATAAGAGGCAGTTCTAACCAGTCCCTGATTAGCTCATTAGAATTCGTTGCTATACAGCAAACTGGCAACCCAGCACACTAATTAAGATGATAGCATAGAAAAAACATTGAGCTGCAGAAGGTATTACATAATTCAGAAATGTTTTGGGGAAATGAATCCAAACCAGAGCTAAGGAAGGCCAAAACACCAGAGCGAGGTTTCTGTAAGCCTCCCTGGGTTGGGATCTGCTTGGGAGAGCACTGGCAATCTTAATTCCAGCCAAATTCTCCTCATTCTCCCTGAGATACTGTACTCCTGGGTCACCCTGTGGCACAAATAATTAACCCATCGGAACAATTACTTATATTCAGATAGTTCTGGGATGGTCTTTTTATACCCTAAAAATTAAAGATCGCGGTTGCTCTGAGAGAAGGCACTTTCACTGTCACCGTACAGAGAGGGAAGGTGAGGAAAGTGTCAGAAGAGACATTTGTCCAGGGTCACACTCAGCAGCAGTAAAGGGAAGAGACCGTCGCATGATATCAAAATTAATTTTTTCTCTTTTCTGACCTTGCATTTTGGGTCTTGGTGGTATTCCACACCTTTGCAACAGGCTGTGAGCTCCTCAGAGCAGGAACTGCCCTGTTGGTATGCTCCCATTGCAATCAAAGATATGACCACAGGTACAGACACGTCCAAGCTATCCTAAAGCTGCCCCACTCACCACTGCAAATGAAGTGGCAGCGGCACGAAGTTCAGGGAGCACTAACTGCAAAGGTGTGCTGGATGAAGAGGCACTGGGTCTTGGACAAGGTCACAAATTTAGCTTAAAGTTAGCTCAGGTGCTGCAGTCACATCACTAGATTACACCTTAGACATAACTGCATGCTCTTTACTGACTCCCTGTGTTGTTTAAAGCATTATACACAGATATATTACTATACACATACACTACCTTATATACAGGTTACATGAATTCATTGTCCAAAGCGATAGCCTGACTTTCGCATTGGTATTGAGCCTCCTTTGCAGTTCCTGGGAATTACAAATTAAAGGATGTGAAGAGACGATTAATATGGCTGAACAGCTGGACTTTTCAGAGCTGACAAAATGCATACTCTCTTCATGCAAAACTCCCTTGTTGAATCAGTTACACTCCCTCATGAATTATCTTCATTGTTAAGACCTCTTAATAATTTTTTTGCTCAATGATAGTAACCAAGATGCTAAAAGTTCTCGTCTTTGTAAATGAAATCACATCTTTCTTAAAGCAAGAACTCGAACGTGAGCAACACCTCGGGGAGATGCTGCACCAGTTTCTCCCTCCCCTGGCACAAGGCTCATGCCGGGGCAGGCAGTAACCTGGAGATGCCTGTGCCATCTCTGCCGGGCAGATTTTGCTCTCTTGATCAGAAATCTTTCCTTGGACTTGGAGAAATCTTCCCCATTAAAGTTGCTGCTAGTGATAAATTCCAACGAAAGATCATGTTTGTGGTAAGTCAGTGTTTTGCGAGCAAAGCACCTTTTCCTGAAAAATTCTTTACCGGCTCCCACCTCGTCACTGCCCAGCCCTACAGTCTTCTGGCTCTGTGGAGGCAGGAACGGGTATGCAACGAATTCACGCCTCTGCCCCGGCTGCAACCCCAGCCTGAAGGTTACTGTACAGGCGCACATCCTTCCCCAGCACAGAACGAGGGGATATTTCAGCAGAGGCTTATAGAGGTGCAATGCCCTCCACAGTACCTGTGCCTTCACCGACTTTTTTTCTCTTCACCGTGCTTTACAAGCAGCAAGGTAATGGCGCTGCCCATATAAAACACTAAGCTCCCATGCTGCCGTAAAAAAACTTAAGATATGAATTTTTAAGTGGACTTTCCTATAAAGCATTTAAGAAAGGATCCTTGGAGGATGTATCCCATGTATAAACAGGACTGCTAGGGTGCTTGAGAAGAAAGTGAGTTCATAAAATAAATGCCTTTGTGAACAGTCCCTGCAAAACTGTCATCCATAAGAAACCTCCTGGGTCAGACACTCGTACAGACACTTGTTATCTTTGCTGACACTGCATCTGTTTGACCAGTTCTGTAAATAAGGAGATGAATTAAGTTTTCAGGCTGTTAACTTTCCACAAGCAGCCAGTTCTCACTGAAAATGCTCACAAACTCTCCTCTCATAAAATGAACGTAACAAATGAAGCATCTCTACTGGGACAGAGGAGTGGACCACACTGTCTTACAAAGTGTAAGTTTTTAAGTCCAAAAAGAATTGAAAGAAAAGGGTAAGAAGAAATAAAGGACTCTTAATGCTAAGGAATCATCTGCACGTGAACAATAAAAATAAGCAAGTACTGCGCATTTTGGAAATGGGAGGTGCAAGCCTGAGGGTTGTTTGTGCATTAACTTGTCATAGTGGCTTTACAAGTGTGTGCCTGCCTGTTTATTCATGGACGCAGCAAGAACCGTGTGCTTTCCACGGCATACTCTGTACTGCAAGAAAGAAATATAACTCACAGATAAGTAGTATTGCGTGGAGACAAAACACCCATCAAAAAAATGTGGGAACTTTGGTGTCTTTATAAAACATGTTTTGATGGGGAAAGACATGTATAACAACAAAGCCATCTTACTGGTAACAGTATTTAACATTTCTCCTAATTCCATTAACACTTTAATTCTTCCAGGAAGAAAGACTGGCAAAGTTCATTTGGTTTTAATTAGAGGGGTGAAGTAATATGTGACTAGGGTTTGCAAATCAGTCAAGTTGTTCCGAGAAACTAGTTTACAAATTTTTTTTTCGTATGATTTGTTATCTTAGAAAAAAAAGAAAAAAAAAAAAAACTATTTAAGATATGTTCCCTAGCTTAAATGAGGCTTGTGGTAAGTATTAGGGATGAAAGTGGAAATTCAGGTGTACTAGAAATAATAATTTTTAAACTGTTTTTCCCTGTCTCAAGTTTATGTTCAGACTTTATGCGCTCTTTCCAATGAATGTCTTCAGTGCCTATTACCACAATATGCTCTTCTCAAATACAAGCCTGTTAAACTGACAGAGAAGACAGACGGTCACCCACTTAATGATTTTCCTTAGTGCGGTTTTTCACACTGCGTGAGCTGAGAGCTGGATTTCAGGAAGAGAGAAAAGTGTTTGTTTTGCTGTTTGGGACCCATTCGCCTGAGCAAAAAAAAGCCAGAAGAAATTTGGATTCATTGCAATGGTCACAAAGAAGGCCATAAAGTGATTTTTACTGGAGTTCAACTCTTGGTCAATGAGATTCATGTTTGCATATATATCACTGAGCCATGGGGGTCCTGCAGCAGGTGTTCTGTGGGGAAACGCGCGGCACCACAATGGCACCTGTGCCCATAAAGGCATCACCTACCACCCGAGACGGGCGCAGAAGCGCTGCGGGTCGCAGAGCCTCTCTTGTTCAGGCACCGCTGCGCGGTCAGGGGTTGGGCTCCTTCGAGGGGCGAGCTGGTCGGGAAGGATTGATGGCAGAATTACCCTCTCCCCTTCTCAGGGCAACAACCGCCAGCGATATGCTTCTCTCCTCACCCCTGCCAGCCCCGTTCGGAGACAATAGACAGATTTGGCTGCAGCTGGCTGGCGAGCCGACATAAAACTGAACACCTGTGGACTAAATATGCACAGCTGCAGCGTGCCAGGGCTGAACTATCTATTGTGCAAGCTACACACGTGCTGCCTGTGAGCGCCTGTGAAATGACGCAAGTTCAAAGACGGAGCCATCGGGGGTGGGAGAAAGAGAGGTTCCACCAGAACCCGGTTATCTGCTTCTACTCAAGTGCCCCCAAAAGTCTCTCTGCGGTGGAGGGTGTTTTTTAGAGCTGCGTAATGTATGGATGAGACCGCTTAGAGCACTAATCAGACTATATGCCTGAAGAATTAAATGTCTGCTGAGGATGCACTTGGCCATAGTTTGCGGTGTTGCTGCATTCAGGTTTTGTGTTACCTCTGTGATTCACAGAGAGTGATTCGCAAAACAATTAATTCGTGTAATGTCCTATTCTATTACCGAATAGATACAGAAAATACCTAGGAAATCACTGAGTTGCTTCTTTGTGAATTAATTTCTGTACTGTGCTCTGAATATGTAAAACAGCACATAACTATTATTAGCCACAGCAAGTGAGTGTAATGCAGAATCTTACGGGCAGATGTTTCATGGAGCTGCTTTTGTTCGTGAACCATATAGATCTATTTAGACCATTCTTCCTACCCAAGGTTACACAAACTTTAGCAAATTAAGAAGTGGCCTTTTCCAAATTTGAAATAATAAATTGTTGTAATTTGTTATCATGGATAGGGGATGACTACTTTACTGAAATTTATTTGAAGCTGCTCTCAGAAAACACCACCATCCAGAAATCCCCCTTGGAGATTTCAGCTCAGGCAGAATGTTGGAGGATGAGCTCTTGAACAGAGAAATGAGGCTAGCAGCGGCTGCATGCTGAAAATTTAATTCCAGTATATTTGTGTCCCTAAAAATGACCTGTTCACTAGATGTGTGGTCCAACCTGACTGGCTAAGCACTTTGGCCTCAGAGCTTGTTTTAATTGCAGGCAAAGGCCCCTTCAGAAACTCCTTCACGCATGTTACCAGGTGTACCAAGATATTTGCACATACGTCTCATTGCTTCTAGAGACGTGCTCGGTGTTCCCAGCTCTTCTGAAGAGTCCTTAGGAAAGAGGACAGTCAAAACAGGCCATCACCTCAAGAACAGTTTATTCTGTCAGCCTTTGAATTCTTAGGGATGTTTGGAAATATCCAGGGAATAGGCTGGAGGCCTGCCAGCATTCCCATGGACCCTGTGATGTCTTGCTGGGTATGTGAAAAGTCAGGGGCTCTTAGGCCCCAGGAAAATGCCAGAGACAAGGTATGGGATGGATGAGTTGTCTTGGTGACTACATATGTCCCATGAATGTCAACTGGACAGTGTGGGACTGTCTGTTTTTATACTGGTACTTCAGACGCTTAAATAAGTTGCATAGGCTAGCTGACTGCCCAGGGCAGAAGCATGAGCACAGCTATACCTTTTCCCTGGTGGGAAATTGACTGTAGGACTTCTAAATTTTTAAGTTAATATGAAAATGACAATAATTTTTGAGGGTTTGTTTCTTTTTTTTTTATTTATTTTTTTCAGGAGAAAATGTCTGTAAAGCTGTTTTTCATGGTGAAAGTTTTATATATTCAAAAGAAAAGAAATTTAGAACTTGAACTTAACATGACAAGGTGCTTTGGAGTGTCTGTGTTTATTATGTTCCCCTCATGGCAGTGTGGCATTTCTGGCTTCTGGGAAGCTGGCACTTCTGAAAACCAGACGCCCTTGGTCTTCTCACAAACCAGTCAACAGCAAGAGCAAAATCACTATTCAGCCAATGTACCCCTACACTGATATGAATAAAACCTCTAAAATGGAGATCCTACGCCAGTTTATGGGAGCTATTAAAAGGGTGTTGAGTTTTTTACGCTTACTGGGAAATGGATGGAGGCCACCAAACTCATTTCACAAAGGCTGCTACAAATCCTCCAGTCAGTAAAAACTTTCAGTCATCCACGGCTGGATTTGAACTGGCAACCCATGTGTAAAAGCTGCTGTATCCCTTCATCACTCAACCCGTCCCTCCTCAGCTTTTACGGTCAGCAGGTGTGTGTGTAGGAGAGACCGTGGTCTCTCATTTCATTTGTTTCTCCTGATTTATTATAGAATATCAGTTAGGCAGGCTTCATAAAGTTGGAGGCCAGGAGGGACAACTAGATCATCTACTCTGACCTCCTGTGTAGCACAGCCCATTAAGTTTCACCCGGACACCAGTATATTAAGCTCAAAGACGAAAGTGAGACTACAGCACTTTAAGTACACAGCGGATTAAACTATGTGCCACAGATGGAAAACAGGAGAGATGAAAAGTCACCGCTGCTCAAGACCTCCGCAGTCTCAAAGAAGAAGAGAGTTGAGAGAAGTTCAACTGATACCAGCAGACAAACCCAAGCCTGTCATGTAGAAAGAGTGGAAAGTCCCCAAATCAAAAACAACGGAGCAAGAAAATAAAGAGCGAGAGCAAAACAGCAGCCAGAAACTTCTGCCAAACTGATCTGGGGGAAAATCATATCTTAAGTCCAGATATGGTGATAAACAGCGCCCTGGATATGACAAGAAGGAACAGCAGCAGGAATATATGAAATAAAACTCTCTGCCATCACAAGATTGCTCTTCTCTTTCCTTCTCCCTTCAAGCTTCTAAGGAATGCCAAAGGAAAAAAAAAAAAAGGAAAAAGGCTGCCTTGCATGGCTAATGTTAGAATTGCTTTTTATAAAGGTTTAGAAGGGCACCCAGAGACATCGGGCATGTGACGCTGAGAAGCGATGAGTGTAATATCTTTTCAAAATGAGAAGCTAAAGCGTGGGGAAAACCAATCCTTGGAACATGCCATGACACTAAGGCAGCTCTCTTGAGCCCTGACTTTCCTGACTAGGAAACAACTGACTAACAAGGATCACGCATGGAATTAACTTACTGTCGGGGTGGAGGGGGGAATAATAGTTTTGTGTTGTTGGTTTTATGCCATCAAGGCAAAAGCATCACTGGAGGAAAGCAGTCCAAGCTCCATAGTTTTTCACAAACTAAGAATGAGACAAGACACAAGCATCGCAAGCAAATACAAAGATTAAAGCAATATTTGGTGGACTTTAGCATCTTGTTTGTTTCACCTGTACAAAAGTTTTAGGGAGAAAACATACAAACAGTGTCTTCCCTGGAATTATTAGGTGAAATACCAGGGCTTTTTAACGGACCAAAATTCTCAGCAATCACCTTCCTGCCAATTTTATTCTTCCATTTTCATATTAAAAGGCCAGGTGCCCCAGCAGCACTGTCTGTTGCTGCCAAACAGCATGGTGTGACTTCACATGTGCAACTAATTTTACTGATTTTAATGGGATTTCGCAAGCAAGTAAAATTGCATGCCTACTCAGGTATTTATTCAGATTGAGGCTTTGCCTTTGCAGAGAGCAAGAGAGGCTCTGTCTGTCTGTCTTACCTTTGCATTTGCCTCGTGCTTCCTTCAGTTCATCCACATCATACTATTGAATTTGAATTAAGGGGGGCTTCTGGAAGTAAAACCACAGTATATGGAGTGTATTGGGTAAGTATATTCAAATGAGTGAAGAGTATAATGCTGGGTGGCTGGTTCATACAGGTGTCTGAACAGAGTTACGTGCTGGGGAGGCAAGTCCCAGTGATCAGTATGTCCACTAGCCCTGAATGATTTTTTCATCCAATATTTCCAAGTTTCCCCTTTTGGCCATTTTCTGAGGATCATGGATATAAGGAACAGAAATATCTCCTGTCGTTGTCTATCTAACATATTTCTCTCTGGCTGCATTAACTTCAGGGAAAATACACTCCTGTGGACAACATCACCAACTAACTCTTGTATACTGAATAACTACAAGGGAAAAAAAGCCCTTATTATTAAAAAAAAAGAGAAAAAAACCCCAAAGAAACAAGAAAATGCTGGCATAAACTGAAGATTTTACAAGATTCTGGATATAAGTATAAAACCAAATTTTCTTGTGTAATGATGTCACCTGTACATACAATGTGATTCATACAGCCCCTTTTGCACCAAACTCTCTCTTGATATTTTTCTATCCACCACAGAGACTTTGGGCTCCATCCACAAGCAATGGGAGTGAGGGAAAAATTTAAGCGAGCTGTGGGGAGAGACTGGAAGGGAAAACAAGAAAATGCTGAAGGTTATTTTAAAAAACTAAAAGAGAGAAGGACGCAAAGTGCTGGAAAAATTGTCTAGAAGGAAAAAGTGTAGAAGTGGAAAGGAAAGAGGAAATTCAGCAAAATATGTACAAGTCAGAGACCAGCAAGCCAGGTTTTCAGCTGGGGTAAGCCAGTCAAGCTCCACTAAAGTGAGTGGAGCTGAAATGATTTCTAGCAATTGAGGATCTATCCCATTTTGTTACATTAAAGAAATAAAGAACAGGAAATTTACTTTACAGAGAAGCTAGAACTCATGAACTAAATGTGATTTAGCTGGCTCCCAGAAAAATTCAGCAAGAACCCTGCTAAGGCCCACTATTCTATAAATGCTATCCAATTAGACTCGTTATATTTTAGAAAGCTTGGTGTTCATACACTTAGAGTGGATCCTGAGGATGCCCAAGAAGATCCAAATGTGAAGCCTGGGGTTCTGGTCAGTCCAAGTACAACAGGGAATATCTGAAGGCAGACTGGGATTTGCCCACTGCATCTACCCATTCCATACAGGTCACCCAACTTTTCCTAAGCCTTCATGTTTGAATTGCACAGTCCACGAGTTTATCACAGCAGGCAGAGAAGACAGCAACACACGCAGTAAATCACAGCCTCTTGTTAAAAATTGCCATGCCAGACCATTAGAAAGTTTTAGAGAGCTGCTAGCCCAGCTTTGGAGGACAGGTCTATTTGATTTGATACAGAACAAATCATAAATCAAACAAACAAAACAAACCCCCATAATGAAGCCTCATGTAAGGCTGCCCTTCTTGAAAAGCTGGAGTAGTCAAGGCTAAAGCCAGCCGTGTCTTTTGGGGTGGCGGGGAGGACTCCCGAGTCCCCCTCCCACACACGATCTCTCCTTGCTGCACTGTGGCAGCCCTCCATCCATCTGGAAATGCTCTGAAGTTCGGAGGAAGCTCGAGAGGAGCAGTGTGCAGCGCTCCTTCTCACAGCCGAGGGAGCTGTGCCAGGGACCAAGTTCAAGACCTGAACAATGCCCTGCTTGGCTAGTCATTTGGGTAGAAAAATTAATTTACAGCCGAGTTGCGGACGAGGGGCCAAGTTCCAAAGCGCACTGAAGTCTCTGGAAGCTTGGCTGAAAAATTAGTAGTGCTGCCGCAGCAGCTGAGATTTCCACTCAAACAGCGGCAAAACTTGATGGCCACGTACACAGGTAGCCCAAACCGACCTGCAGATCACACTGCAAGCTGCCACTGCGGGCACCAACTGGGAACGGAGTGTGCGGCGCAGCTTTTCACCATGACTACGGTTCAGATTACGTCTCCTTGCCAATCTAAGTGGTGGGTGTTTAAAATGAAGAAAACACTGAGATGCTAGGAGCTGTAGTGCATTACGTCTGACTGTGACACATGGAAACGCTTCTTCGTATTAAACATGAGAATGGTTGCAAGCAGGTCTTTTCCTGGAGGCTAAGTGCAAATTCTCCAGCTCCTGGAGAAGAGCCAGTATTTCTCCCAGGCAAGCAGGAGTGCCTGGTACTACCATGTTCCCTGTCTACATTTCAGTGTCTCGCTGACTCCTCCATGTCAGTATGTTCAGACAGTAGAAGGACTGCTGAATTGCTACGCTCAGGAAAAAGTCTGCACCAGTCTGGAGTGAGGGGAACCATCCAGCACTGGTTTTAGTACTTCTGAAGTAGACTGTGACACCCAGCCCTCCACACTGAGACTGTGGCCACTGTGACATGAAGCACGGGGAGCAATGGAGGGGGAAGATGTTGAAGACACTTCCCTAAAGCAAGGGGAGATGTTAATGGTTTCCTTGGGGAAGACAAGAGCTGTTTCAACAACAAAAGAAACCCTTGGGATTTTAGAAAGGCGCAACACAGATCACAGGCCTATTTATACTGTGTCCAGTGAATATTTCTGAGGAACTTTCAAAAGCTTTATTTCACATTTTTACCTAGATTTTCTATTACCTTAGAGAAGACGCACCTTTTGGCAATAAAATACAGCACAATAAATGTTGCAAATTTAATCTGACTTCCTATGTTTTAGGATAGAAGAAGAGGTTTTGAATCTGCCAAAAGTAAAAAAACCCAACACATTCTTGTCTCTGAGTGCATGGATACTAAAAATAGATCCTGACTACCTACCTCATTCATTGCTCTCAAAAGGTGGGGGGCTGCGCACGCAGCCATCACTTGCAAAAGGTGTGCCAAGCCCATTCAAAGGAAGTGGCTCATGAAATAAAACTTTACAGCTAAAAAGCTAAAAATAAAACTTCAGTTCTTCTCAAGTGTCTGTCTTAATATTCTCTCTGTTATTCTTCTTATTCTGATGATTCTTCCTGTTATTTGTACAGCTGAGCCAACGTTTCCAGGCAATTCACAAAGTTACTCAGAAAGCTCAAGTGGGACATGAGGTATAAACTGTTATGTTGATTCTCATTTACACTACAGCTTCATTTGCACCCAATTTTAAAGTCTCTTTACATTCAAAGAGGTATGAAGGGGCTTTTTTGTAACAGTATCAGAGGTTTTCTATATGTATCATTACACTATTATTATTAATTTAATTATAATCTTTCCTAATCAAATTTTGGGGTTTTCCGAGAAGAACTCAATTCTTGGTAAAATTCCACGGAAACCAAGGGAATAATAAAAAGAATTATTTTGGCCACTGCTATTATTTTTAATAATTTTTCTACTACATGAAAGAAAACCTGAGGAGTGATATAGTGAAAATTAGGTTACTTAAAATGGATTCTTTCTGAAGTGTATATTCAGGAATGCTATTGACTTTTGCAGCCTTGCAAAAAAAAAGAGTTCTCAATGATAGTGGTCCACTTTATAATTCACTATTTAATCATATTTCTCTCAGGTAAAGATAAGATTATTAAAAGATTTTTCAGCATAAAGGCAAGATATTTCTCCTTCAGAAACTGTAGTTTTTTTAAGGGCAGTCTTTTAGTTAGTAGTGTAGTTGCAAAGTTAATCCAAACACCTTCTCATTACCCATAACACTCCCACACCTGGTTTCAGTTGACCAGACTATCAGTTACTCTCTTTCCTTTCCTAACAATTGGGAAAAATACAGGCAAATAATGTTTAATGTAATGATATATATAGATTCTTGTAAATAAAATAATTTCATGCCATGTAAGGTATTGTGCTACTTGAACACTGCACTAGTATTTTATGTTAAAACTTTACTATAGAATAAAAAAGGGAGATATTTGAAACTCAGTCATGCTTCTTTTCTGTCCAATTTTTATAAGCATCCTTTTATTTCTCTATCTTCTGCTCTATTCTCTGTCCCCCCCCCCCCGTCCCCCCCCCCGGCCTTTTCTTGGCTGTTGCAAGTGTACATTCCCTTAACATGAGAATCTCTCTTAATGAAAGCTCATGAAGATTTTTCAAACTATTATTTTCATAGGGATAGATCAGGTCTAGGAAGCATGCCTGTACATGTGGAGATTTTTGTTTCAAGACATAGTATGAGAGATGCCGTATATTTGAAGGTAGTCATAGGCTGAATTGAGATCACCCCATATAATCCACTAACATTTTTGTTATAAGGGGTGACGTCATTTAAAACGGGCTTTTGATACTGGGCGCAGGGCTGATTCAGAGCATGCTGAAATCAGTAGGAGTCTCTCTACTGACTGCAGTGAACTTACGATCAAGTCCTTTAATACCATCTGAAGAAGACAATTTCAAGGCATTGCTTTCATTTAAAAAACTCACAAACCCTCTGGTGCACAGAAAGGCTTTTAAGAAGCCTGCATATATCCAGTGGGCATGCCAGCCTACCTGCTCACTGCATGTTCCAAAGCCCTGCAAATTGCCCTCAGTGTTTGTTTGTCTAAGAAATATCATAATAGTCATTGTACCATTTTGACAGCTGAATGCAGAGACCCCTTGAGTCAATAAAGTATTGCTGATGTGCCAGAGGCTGAAAAGCCTTTGCTTCACTTTGACTTTTTATTCCTACCAAATTGCCATTCACATTTCAGCAAAATTAAATATCCTTCTGTTTAGGTGCCAACAACTGATGGGAGCAGTAAAAGAAGTTAATTGAAAGCTATTGGCTGCAATACTCAAGCAAGATTAAAAAAAACAAAAAGAAAAGAAAAGAAAGAAAAAGTAATGGTTTCCTAAAAGTCCTGTAGCTGTGACACAGAGTTACTTAGGACTATAAAATAAAACCCCTCATGTTCTATTCTTGGGATGTTCCGTTGCATTGACTCTTTTTTCCACTTAAACTACTCTTTTGACTTCACAGCAGTCTGTAAAATCACAGTTTATGTCAGGTGGCTCCCGATACTGTGCAGCTCACTGTTCCTACTTTTCTCTCTCACATGCAGTAGTGCAGGGCCAGGTGTTGTCCACCCTTACCCACCGCGAGAAAGCTCTTCCCTCCCAAGTAGTCCTGTTTGTAGAACAGCTGACGGATCCCTTTAGGAGAAAAGGACACTGGGCCAGGCCCAGAGCTGTGCACAATCTCTGTCTAAGCAGCAAGCAGATGAGGAGGTAGATATGGGGAAGCCTGGGGTGGGGGCTGCAGCTGGGGAGAGGTACACGTGGCTCCCACCAGCACTGTTGCTTCGTTCTGGCTCGTTGCATCTGGCATGTAGGATGGAGGTGCTGGAGAAAAGCCATAGTGCTGTGGGGGAAAAATGTGAAGCACATGGGAAGCAGGAGGGAGAAACTAAATGGGGAGAAGGAAGAACAAAGCCCCTCTAGCCCCCTCCCAGTAAACTGGGAGCTGTCAGGCCTTTAAGGTCCTATAATTAGCAGCGTGTAAGTGGGCTGCTGCACCCTTGTGGAGCACCTCTGAAGCTGATTGTGCACAGTCAAGCCCAGGATCCATCCCCCAACTCTGCAGCCCACTAGACTAAACGTTTAACTTGGGAGAGGACTATGTCCACCAGCAAAAGTTTGCAAGATCAGGTCCAAAGAAAGCAATTTTACCAGAAAGACTTTTAAACTACATGTGAAGAACGGGAGCAGGGAAGACTGGGGAGGAATGGGAAGAAAAAGCAGATGGGACCTAAATCTGTGTCCAAACCTATGAAGTTCTGCAGTGTCCAGCGGTCGAGCAGCGGGTGACTGCTTCCAGGCCCCTCACTACGTTTGCTCGTGTGCTCGCTGCTGGTGTGCCCCATGGCTAAGGAGAACGCTGACGCCGATTGAGCCACCTCTTGTCTCTGCTCTGTGCTTTTGCCTCTAAATACAACCCCTTTGTCACTACAGGGTATTGAAACAAAAATAATTTCTAAATCAAACTTACAATTTAGTACGGATACTATTTCTTTCTTTCTTTGTTGTACTTCACTGATCACAAATTCAGCTGGACTTGATCCCTCCTCCTTCTCCACATGTACAAGACTGTGCGTTTGGGTTTTCCCTGTAAGGTCCAGGTTGCAGAGCCAGACTGGTCCATACAGGTCCCGCTACTCCTAGTTTGTCTTTGACGCTAGTTAGCATCAAAGTTTTCTGAGGAAAGCTCCAGAAATGCTGCAGAAGGCAGCCGTGCTCTGGGTTTTCTGTTTCTTTCACTTAGTTCTGTCTACAGAAATTATGATTAGCCACATACATACACTAATCCCTTCTTTGAATAGTGCTAAATTCTCACCTCAACAGCTTCCTGGAGCCACGAATCCCACAATGTAATTACACACCCTGTGAGAAAGCGTTTCCTTTTATCAGTTTTGAATATGCTGCTTTTCGGTTTCATTGTCTCCTTTTTCTCATATTTTTAGATGGTAATCCCATTCTGAGGAAATAACTTAAAAGCCCCAAATCAGCTCTTCACTTACAGTATATACACAGACCGAAGAAAGATTTCCCTCTTTCTCTTCTGGGGCTTTCTTGGCATTTTAAGCAATAAGTTCAACATTGAATTTTGGGTCATTCTAGCAGTGTCTGCTGGGCGACTTGTGCTCAAACAATCTGGACTATGTAAGAGGGTTTGGTTTTAGTTTGGATTTTTTTTTTTTTTTTAAATTCAGTACTTGGCTAACTGAACAGAGTAGAAACAAGTACCTGACATGGGATGGACTGATCTCACTTCTAGCCATGTATCTGTGATATTCTGGTTTATACAAATACTGCAAATACTTGATAGTCTCTTCGGCCTCCATACGGTGAAAACTCCTAGCTAGATTGGTGGTGAAAAAAAGACATGAATTTGCAAGTTTTGGATCAGAAACAGCCAGAGAAATAAGCTTTTCACATACTGAAATCTTTGATGCCGTCGAGCCTCTCAGCATATGTGGCTCCAGCATATGCACCAGCCCTGCTTCGCACGGCCAAGTGGCTGCCCAGCTGGGTTATTTCTTACTGGCGGCTCTTCCTGACGCTGGGCAGCCTTGCAGCACAGCTTTAGCCCTACTTTGGGCCTTGCATGGACACATTTGGCTCCAGCTGGTTGTCTCTGGAGCTGAAAAGCAGCAGCCCCTGGTCACTTATCCCTTCTGTCCATCCCACCTTTTGCTAGGTTAGAAAATTGTGGGTGGATGGGGGTGACAAAGGACCTCTCTTCTGGCTCTGGGCCACCCTGAGCGGGACAGTTGCGCTGTCTTTCTGGCTGCGATGAGCTCTCTGGGCTAGGTAAAGCGGCAATAAAAACTACCCACCAAACAGATGCCTGGTTTCAGAAATGTCACCTTCCTTCTCACTTCTCCCTTCCTATGTAGAACTGATAAAGTCAAACCAGAGGCTAGTAAACATCGTGACAGGCCCATAACTCAAAATTTATGGAGCTTGTGCAACGACCACACAGCATAATTAAGTTCCTTGTGAATGACATGTAGCGTTACTCATGAAAAATATTATGAATACCCTGCATTCACTGTCATAAAAATAAACATAGTGACTAGTCGAGCCAGTTGTGCTACTCTTATGTACTTTGCTATTATAATCCGAGACATCTCTGTTGCCAGAACCGAGGCTTGCTGCTGAAGGACTTTATAATCTGGCCATTGTAGAAATACTGATTTCTGTTTGACAAGTATTCAGTCTGGTAGTTCAAACTTTCTTCGGACTGGGCTGCTGCTAAGCAGTTGTTGGGGTTTTTTGGTTTGTTTTTAAGGAAGAATTAAAGCCTTGAAAATTTACTTCCTGGTATCACTACAAATTATTAGGCAAAGCTAGTTCTGAATTCTGGGCAATGTGATCTCCAAAATCTCCCAAAGGCCACTGTAATTCCTATGTGTAATACAAGGTTTTTGTTCAAATGTAATAGGTTTCATCAACAATAATTGCCAGAAGACCTGCAATTTTAAGTAAGAATCATAAGTCTTATGTCTCCAAGGAAGGACAGGGCAAAGAGATTTGACACTAAAACTTTCTCAGGTCTCCAAATGAGCTTGTTACCGTTTTAGCCATGACATAATCTGTTAAAACCCTATATTAAAGTATTAAGGGCACATCTCAATGAGACACCAATGGAAGTTAGCCAACTTACTACATAATTCTATTTAAAAATTATCATGAATATTTATCTAGCTGTATTCCTATAGCTCCCAAGAGTCCAAGACTATTTGATATACTTCTGGGATGTGCGTTGAGATACGGCTAATATTACACTAAGAGTTAAGATGGGTAAGCTTGTTACTGTAAGGTAATTTCAGATGTGAACTTGCAGCAGTACAGTAACTGTTGTGCACATGTGGCAGCTTGTTTAACTGTCCATATCTCAAATTACTGAAGATCAGTCTAATTAAGTGAAGGACTTTTCCAAAAAACAAAGATAAACTGTATAATCCTTTATACAGAATCAGCAGCCACAATGGATTTGTAAAATGATCTAAAAAGCTCGTTTACAAACAAACAAAAAGATCATATCTTAATTCAATATAACTCCTTTCAAAGAAGTTTGTTTTAAATAACAAGTTATGCTCATTCAAGTACACTGCTACCTACTTCCCTTTTTGACCCCAGCAAAGACAGGCTCAGATCTGGATGGACAAAAAGAGAGACAAAAATGAGAGACAAAAAGTCCCTTTTTTTCAAGATGGGTTTCTTGAGAGACTGTACAGGAAAGGGGGACAGGAAAGAGGAATTGACCACCTGTGACAATGGAAAAGAAAAGCTTTATACCATAAATCAAGGAGCAAGGGCTGGAGGAGATATATGTGCTCTCCATGCCTGGTCCTAGTCCACAGAGCATACATGATAAAGGGTATTACAGCAGCTGAAAGAACAAGGGAGAATAGGTGGACAGAGCATAAGGATGAGAACAGCAGTCAGGCAGATGATAGTCAGTGATAGGTACAGTCAATGGGAAGTAGAAATGAAATTTTGTACAGAAAAGAAGGACAGGACTTATCTTGAAATGAAGAAATCAGAACATCTGGTGCAGGGCATCAAACATATCATTGCAGGAATAACCCAAACCTGGTCTAACTATGGTTGGAATAGGGGCTAAGATCAAAACACAGTTGCTGAAAGTACTTGCTGTTCCACAAAAACACGTGTAACAACAAAAGCCATGGGTAACGCTGTACAATAACAGAGAGATAACACGGATAAACAGAAACAAAACTGTGACTATCTGGACACCGTCATTTCAAATGGGAAAAAAACTGGGCTACAGGCTGGAGTCACATTTTGGTATGAATAAAGATCTATATAATGCTAGCAGAGACCGAAACATTTCTGAGCACTGTACTATGTTGAGATACTGTAATTTTCCAGAAATATGTTGGAGAACAAATTCTACCAATAATGTCAGAGACCAGAGGTTCCTGGCAGGGGTACATGACAGGTATTATTTCACTGCTACTCTTGTGGAACCAACACAAGGAGATGTTATCTTAGATTCAGTTTTGGTGAGTACTTGAGGAAACGCAAGCCATACTATTCAGAGAAGTAACCTTAGTTTGACTGCTCATGATTCAATCCACCTTAAACTTAGGAGAAGAAAAACCAAAATAAAACTAAAAATAATGAAGGAAAAACTTCATCAGTGAGCTTAGGGAAACAGTTAGTGACACAGGCTGGTCTGATTATTTCTACGATTTGAATGTGGAGGAAACCTAGACTACCTTTGAATTAAAGTACACAAAGTTATCTGGAACTTGTGTCAAACTGGTGTTTGGAGAAGGATTTCACAGCTAACCCCATTTGAAAACAGGACAGCAGAAATAATAAGAGAGCCTCCTAATATGGAGAAAAGGATCCATCTTCAGAAAAGATTTGTTAAAGCAAAACTGCGTCTTACAACTGGAGAATTGTAGGGCTACTGTGAAAACTTCCCAGCCCACTTCTTTCAGAAAATTCAATTGCCTTAAAACAAATGGCAAAGGGCTCCTCACCAATGTAAATAGAAAAGAGAAAAGGGAAAATAAGTATAAAACTTCTGTGCTTAAAAATAAAGTAGGTATATGATAAAACAGAACAAAAACTTTGCCAGATTTTTCCGTAAGTACAACGGCATTGGCTGCAGTGCCAAAGGCAGGAGGGGAAATGGAGCACAGATTTGGACAGCGTAAAAAACATGGAAGTATTTTCTAAATTGTCATGCTTGCTGTGTTTCTGCCTTTCATTGTGTTGCATCGGATACAGGAATGGGTTAAAGTCTTGTCTTGGGCTGAGAGACAAGAAGTCTGGAGATATTTGAATCTCCTTGTTTTACTTGGAGTGGGACAGACCTTCAGGACTGAATAGCACATTACCCGATAGAAAACACTTTTCTTCAGAGACAATGGCAGCACCATCCATTTGACATTAACTTTCAACAGTATATTCCTAGAGTATGGATAAAAGGAGTCACCTGAAAGACAAGTTACTTAAGGAGAGAGTGAGAAGAGCTAGACAAGCACACACAGAGAGGCACGCACGCAGAGGATGCTGGCTAGGCTGGAGTCTGCTGGAGACAGATCCTGACATTTGTTTTGTGGGGGTTTTCAAGGTCCCTGTGTCGTGGTTTAACCCCAGTCGGCAACTAAGCACCACACAGCCATTCGCTCACCCTCCCCGCGCCCCCGCCCCCCCCACAGTGGGATGGGGGAGAGAATCGGAAAAAAAAAGTAAATCCTGTGGGTTGAGATAAAGGCAGTTTAATAGGACAGCAGAGGAAGAGATAATAATAATAATAATAATAATAATAATAATAATAATAATAATAGTAATAATGATAAAAGAACGTACAAAACAAGCGATGCACAATGCAATTGCTCACCACTCGCTGATCTATGCCCATCCCATCCCCGAGCACCGATCTCTGCCGCCTGGCCAACTGCCCCCAGTTTCTATACTGAGCATGACATCATATGGTATGGAATAGCCCTTTGGCCAGTTTGGGTCAGCTGTCCTGGCTGTGCCCCCTCCCAGCCTCTTGTGCACCTGGCCGAGCATGGGAAGCTGAAAAGTCCTTGATTTAGTGTAAGCACTGCTTAGCAACAACTAAAACATCAGTGTGTTATCACATTATTTTCATACTAAATACAAAACACAGCACTATACTAGTTACTAGGAAGAAAACTGACTCTATCCCAGTTGAAACCAGGACAGTATCCACCCCTTATTCTATACCATCTACGTCATGCCCAGGTCCTGCACTTTCTAATACATTCCAATTAATCACCACTACTTTTCCTGTCGAAAAGTATCTGTATATACACACAGATATCATTCCCTTAGTCTATGGGTGATCCCTCTAAAATGTCCGTTGTGTTCATTTAGTCCATGACTTTGGGCTGCATCTGTCATAACAGTCCTTCAGGGCAGGAGAGATGGTGTGTGGTGTTGGATTGTTGCATGCTGAAGCCAGTTCTGGTTCCATCACCACTGCACTTTGCTCAGTTTCATCAAAGTTCGTTCTTCATTAATCTGGGTGATTCTCACTGTAATACCATTGATATGGCATATAGCAACCACAGAAGTGATGACATACAGTATTTATATAGCAATTAACACCATACAATTCAGTTCATTGGCTATTTTCACCCAAAATCAAATCCCTTTGAGGTACACATCGGACTTCCCCATCCTCCCACATCACCCACCAAGTGTACCCAGGTCCTTGAGCAAAAGCAATCCCACGAATGGGTTTGCCTTTGCCCGAGGCAGGAATAACCCAGACTGTCTTCCCTAGCATATTTTTTATGTGCCCTACAGGGACTTTATCCCGTTCTACAGTACGTAAAAGTTTTGATTGGGCAGGGTCAGCCCAGTTGGCAGATCCCCTAGTATGGACTAACAAGGTGGTTTTTGCTAAATGTGTATCCCAATGTTTGAATGTCCCACCACCCATCGCTCTCAGTGTAGTCTTTAACAGTCCATTGTATCGTTCAATTTTCCCAGAGGCTGGTGCATGATAGGGGATGTGATATACCCACTCCATGCCATGCTCTTTGGCCCAGGTGTCTATAAGGTTGTTTTGGAAATGAGTCCCGTTGTCTGACTCAATTCTTTCTGGGGTGCCATGGAGCCATAAGACTTGCTTTTCAAGGCCCAGGATAGCGTTCTGGGCAGTGGCATGGGGCACAGGATATGTTTCCAGCCATCCGGTGGTTGCTTCTACCATTGTAAGCACATGGTGCTTGCCTTGGCAGGTTTGTGGGAGTGCGATATAATCAATCTGCCAGGCCTCCCCATATTTATATACAGCCATCATCCTCCATACCACAGAAGCTTTAACCGCTTGGCCTGTTTGATTGCAGCACATGTTTCAAATTCATGGATAACCTGTGCAATAGTGTCCATGGTCAAGTCCACCCCTCAATCACGAGCTCATCTATATGTTGCATCTCTTCCTTGACAGCCTGAGGTGTCATGGGCCCATTATAAATAATTCACCCTTATGTTGCCAGTCCAGATCCACCTGAGCCACTTCAATCTTAGCAGCCTGATCCACCTGCTGGTTGTTTTGATGTCCTTCAGTGGCCCAACTCTTGGGTACATGAGCATCTATGTGACGTACTTTTACAACCAGGTTCTCCACCCGGGCAGCAATATCTTGCCACAATGTGGCAGCCCAGATGGGTTTAGCGCTGGGCTGCCAGTTGCTCTGCTTCCATTGCTGCAACCACCCCCACAAGGCATTTGCCAGTGTCCATGAGTCAGTATAGAGATAGAGCACTGGCCGCTTTTGTCATTCAGCAGTATCCAAAGCCAGCTGGATGGCTTTGCAAACCGACTTGATTCACCTTCTCCTGCAGCAGTTTCTGCGACTTGTTGCATAGGACTCTGTACAGCAGCCTTCCACCTCCAATGCTCTCCCACAAGATGACAGGACCCATCAGTGAACAGGGCATGTTGCTTCTCATTTTCTGGCAGTTTATTATACAGTGGGGTCTCCTCAGCACACGTCACCTCCTCCTCTGGTGATATTCCAAAATCTTTGCCTTCTGGCCAGTCCATGACCACTTCCCAGATTCCTGGGCAACTGGGGTTTCCTATTCAAGCCCGTTGTGTGATCAGTGCGACCCATTTACTCCACATAGCATCGGTTGCATGATGTGTAGAGGGGACCCTCCCTTTGAACATCCAGCCCAGCACCGGCAGTCGGGGAGCCAAGAGGAGCTGTGCTTCAATACCAACCACTTCCGAAGCAGCCTGAATCCCTTCATAGGTTGCCAATATCTCTTTTTCAGTTGGAGTATAGCGGGCCTTGGATCCTCTGTATCCCCGACTCCAAAACCCTAAGGGTCGACCTCGAGTCTCCCCTGGTGCTTTCTGCCAGAGGCTCCAGGTAGGGCCATTCTCCCTGGCTGCGGTGCAGAGCACATTTTTTACATCTTGCCCTGCCCAGACTGGCCCAAGGGCTACTGCATGAACTATCTCCCGTTTAATTTGTTCAAAGGCTTGTCGTTGCTCAGGGCCCCACTTGAAATTGTTCTTCTTCCGGGCCACTTGGTAGAGAGGGCTTACATCAGACTGTAATTTGGAATATGCATTCTCCAAAACCCCACAAAGCCTTCAAAAGCCTCTGTTTCCTTTTTGCTAGTTGGTGGAGACATGGCTGTTACTTTGTTGATCACATCATTGGGATCTGACAATGTCCATCTTGCCATTTTATTCCTAAAAACTGGATCTCCTGTGCAGGTCCCTTGACCTTACTTTGGTTTATGGCAAAACCAGCTTTCAGGAGGATTTGGAGTATTTTCTTCTCTTTCTCAGAAACCTCTTCTGCTGTGTTGCCCCACACAATGAAGTCATCAATGTATTGCAGGTGTTCCAGAGGCTCACCCTGTTCCAGTGGATCAGTCCATGGCAAATGGTGGGGCTGTGTTTCCACCCCTGGGGCAGTCGGTTCCAGGTGTACTGGATGACCGTCCAAGTGAAAGCAAACCGTGGCCTGCGCTCCGCTGCAAAAAGGATTGAGAAAAATGCATTTGCGATATCCTTTGTGGCATACCACTTGGCTGCCTTTGACTCCAGTTCGTATTGCAGCTCTAGCATGTCCATCACGGCAGCACTCAGTGGTGGTGTGACTTCATTCAGGCCACGATAGTCTACTGCTAGTCTCCACTCTCCATTAGATTTTTGCATTGGCCATATGGGACTGTTAAAGGGTGAGCGAGTCTTGCTGATCACTCCGTGGCTCTCCAGGTGATGAATCAGCTTATGGATGGGAATCAGGGAATCTCGGTCGGTGAAATATTGCCGCTGGTGCACCGTTGTGGTGGCAATCGGCACCTGTTGTTCTTCGACCCTCAGCAACCCTGTAACAGAAGGGTCCTCCAAGAGACTGGGCAAGGTAGACAGCTGTTTAATTTCCTCCGTCTCCAAGGCAGCTATACCAAAAGCCGACTGGTACCCTTTTGGGTCCTTGAAATACCCTCTCCTGAGGCAGTCTATGCCAAGGATGCACAGAGCCCCTGGGCCAGTCACAGTGGGGTGCTTTTGCCACTCATTCCCAGTTAGGCTCACTTCGGCCTCCGATACAGTTAGCTGTTGGGAACCCCTGTCACTCCAGAAATACAGATGGGTTCTGCCCCTTTACAGCTTGATGGCGTTAGGGTACACTGTGCACTGGTGTCTGCTATAGTCTTATATTCCTGTGGGTCTGATGTGCCAGGCCATTGAATCCACACGGTCCAGTAAACCCGGTTGTCCCTTTCCTCCACCTGGCTGGAGGCAGGGCCCCTCTAGTCCTGGTCATAGTATTCATTACTCACTTCTTGTAGATATGAGTCAGGAGTCCCTTCATTAAGATCAGAAGTAAGATCAGCCCCTCTACTCTGTCAGGGGAACTGCCCACTGGAAACTGGAGCAACAAATTTCCTGGAAGAACCCCCTTTCGTGATTGTTTTTCCTTGCAACTCATGTACCCGTGCCTCTAGGATTGAGGTAGATTTTCCATCCTGCGTCCTCGTGTCCTCTATGTGGTCACATAGGTAGAACCACAGGGTGGCCTGTGGTGTATACCCACTGTATCCTCTCTCTTGAGCAGAGGGATGCTTACTCCTAATGGCTGAGATACTGGTTTGTACAGGTCAAGAGTAGGATCAATCCTCGTTGAGTTGCTGGACCAGTTTCTCCACAGCTGAGACCAGGGAGGAAGAGAGACTTTCTTCGTATTGCTGGAGTTGGCCAGCCAATTCATCCACTGTTTGTCCCTCTCCGTCTTTCCAGGTCATTACTGCCAATGAGTTGGTATATGACGACGGTGCACTCCGTACAAACTTCTGCCACATGGGTCACACGCACTTGACTTCATCTGGACCTTTGGATAACTGCTTGTTGTCCAGGTCACTATAAATCACCTCCAGCATGGCTAATTCCCTCAGGTACTAGATATCTCTCTCCATGGTGGTCCACTTGCCTGGATGACATACAACATCTTCCTTGAAGGGATACCTTTCCTTCACGCCTGACAGGAGTCGCCTCCAGAGGCTGAGGACTTGTGCCCCTTTTCCAAACACTTTGTCAATGCCCCCTTCCCTAGAAAGGCATCCCAGCTGCTTGGCTTCCTTACCCTCTAATTCCAGGCTACTGGCCCCGTTATCCCAGCATCAGAGCAGCCAGGTGACAGTGTGCTCGCCTGGATGACAGCTGAAATCCTTTTGCATATCTCGTAGCTCACTTAGGGATAGAGATCGAGCAGTTACTGTCTCGTTTGTGAGTTCTTCCTCTCCCTCCGAGGAAGAAGAGAAACCTTCCTGCCCAGTTCTTCCTTGGGGGGAAGCAGGGAATCCTTCCTCTTCCTCCTCCTGTGCTCATGATGACCCTGCTTTAGAGTAGTCTGCCTCCTCACTGTCAGGGTGGTATGCTTCTTCCTCCTGCTGGTTTGAACATCCCAAGGATATTCAAAATTCTCAAGAGCGATTGTAATTAGCCTGGATAAGAAGGGCAAGATGGAGGAAGGTGTCTCCCCCATAGGTTGGCTTTCCAAGGAGAAAAAGTAAAAAGTGTAATTATTAATAATTTCCAATAGATGGCTCCTGAAGTACAGAGGTGATGGCAATGCTGAGTACAAATACGAGATTGATCTCACGACCAATAATTTTATACTATAAGCCAGTGTTACACAGTACAGCAAAGCTATAACCTCAATCCACCTCCCAGAGGTGACAAACAGCACATAAATACTGATAAACAGTATATATGGCAAGTAAGGTGTTACATAACACAACTCTGAGAACAAATACAACAACTCTGAGAGCAAGTAAATCAACATTGTGACCAGCGACTACTAAACTAGCATAATGAATGCTTATAACAAATTTGTTTTAACATGCTTTGGTCATATCTGTTGTTATCTCAACCCTTCGAGCCCCATGTTGGGTGCCAAAAAGGACTGTCATGGTTTAACCCCCTCAGGAATTAAGCACCACACAGCCGCTCACTCATCCTCCCCCCCCACAGTGGGATGGGGGAGAGAATCAGGGAAAAAAAAGTAAATCCCATGGGTTGAGATAAAGGCAGTTTAATAGGACAGCAGAGGAAGAGATAATAATAATAGTAATTATGATAAAAGAATGTACAAAACAAGCGATGCACAATGCAATTGCTCACCACTCGCTGATCGATGCCCATCCCCGAGCACCGATCTCTGCCGCCCCGGCCAAATCTCCCCAGTTTCTATACTGAGCATGACATCATATGGTATGGAATATCCCTTTGGCCAGTTTGGGTCAGCTGTCCTGACTGTGCCCCCTCCCAGCTTCTTGTGCACCTGGCCGAGCATGAAAAGCTGAAAAATCCTTGACTTAGTGTAAGCACTGCTTAGCAACAACTAAAACATCAGTGTGCTATCAACATTATTCTCATGCTAAATCCAAAACACAGCACTATACCAGCTACTAGGAAGAAAACTGACTCTATCCCAGCCGAAACCAGGACACCATGAACAGTCGTCCTCTGACGGACAAAGACCTTGCTAAGATGGTTTCTCACTCGAGAACACTGCGTCTTTACCAGATGACCAATGAACGTAAATCTATGGCAGAAAAGTTACTTGGCCTAGCTGCAATGTCATTCTGATCTGTCTGCTGATCTGTCTTGAGGGGCCTGTGTCAATTTGTGTTTCTCTCTGGTGGGGCCATGGAAATAGTGTGCTGTGACAATCACAGCAGAAGTTGTCAGCCAGGCTCATAAGTACTGAAAACTGCAGCCAACTTCAAGAGTTATGCGAGGTGGTTGCTTCAAGGCTGGGGTCAAGAGAAAGATGCATCTTTGTCACAAATGCACAATAGGGATTACCACATCGGAGGTGGAAGCAGAAACATTCCTGTGCTCTAGTGAAAGGATTAGCTTTTGGACTGATCTCCTCGACTATTTTCATGAATGGTCTTGGCACAATGATAGGAATGCACAGGAACATATTCATCAAACTTTTTGATGAGAATTTGGGATATTGCCAGTACAGCAGAGGATCAAACTGTCATACATGAAGAACTGAAACTAACTATTAGAATAAAAGAAGTGTAGTAGGTCATGCACTTATGAACTAATGATAACAGTTTCTGGAAAAAGCTGGGAACTCTCCAGTTGGAAATAGCTCAGGAAAGCTTGAAAATGCTGGTCAATACAGCATGACGGGGAGTCATGGTGTGAGGCAGCTATGAAAAAGATTGCTGTAATCCCACGATAACTATTTCCACTCAAAACAGGAAAGCATTAGTATTGCTGTAGAGGGCAGGGGCAACTTTTTCCGGAAAACCTTGTACTGTTCTATTCACCCATGCTTAAAAGGGAGGAATTCAAAGCGGGACAAACACACAGACTCATTAACGATCCAGTTTCCACGTCATGGTGAGCTGCACTGAGTCCCACTTGGTCTCACACCCTTTCTTGTGTTCACGCAACTGTGTGGTGAACCACAACAAGAGAGGAAAAAACTTTTGAGGCAGAGATTACCCTTATAAGATTTGAGGATGTAGTTCTTGTAGAACATGTAATACTTAAAGTCATATTATTTAATTTCCTTTTTAAGAATGTAAATATATAAATGGATTTTTAGGGATATTTAGCTCCCATTATTTTAGTAAGAACTTGCAAATGTTCAAAATACTAAAAAAGCACCTTAACTGCCATTTTTCCAAACCTGCTCAGCAGTTAAAATCATGGGCAAACTGTCAAAGAGCTGAACTTCCACCAAGGAACTGAAAACATTTGGGTTTCCAGAAGTGCCCTGTACCTCCCAGGTTTTCTCTTCAGATGGAGACAGAGCACTGGGATGAGCTGACTACAGACAACCTCTGACACTCTGGCCACTTTGGACAAGTGTGCCTTTATGAAAATCTGGCCCTTCATTACTACAACAGCCTGCATGGGAACTCCTGGATGCTGATTTCTTATGAAAATTTGGTGCTTTAGTGGATTGCCTGGGTTAATAAAAGCATCAGGAGTCCTTAAGCAGGGCTCATATGGTGTCTGTCTTCCTATGACATACAGTAACGTGCACAAATTAATCATATGCATCAGTGAGGCTGAATATTGTAGCACTACAGAAGAGAACAGCTCAGTAAAATCCTGTCCACCCAGAAGAATGGCAAGGATTTCTGCCCGGGATATTTACACTTGCATTAAGAAAAAGTGTAAAAAGATTAATGACCAGATCCATGTAGGAACTTAAGCATTACAAGTCCTTTGATTAGCAGTATGGGTGGGAACTGGGTGCTCATCCTCCCTACAGCATATCAGAGCATATTGGGTTACGGCTCAGTGTATTGATGAAGAATACCAATCCTACTTCTCTGAGCATGGTCCCTATCCCCCAGGCACTCCTTGCCTTGAATGGAGACCACGAGGGCCCTGGTGCTAGGGTGCCATTCAAAATTGCCCAGATTGTCAAGTCAGGGACAATTCTGGCAGAATTCATAGTCCAGATCTGCCTCCTTATGAAGAGCACCTTAAAAACTGAGCACGAGTCATTGCTATCTTTGCAAACACAAATCAGGTTTGGGAGACTCCTCCTTTTATGAGATGTGATAGCGGTTGAAGAGCTGGGCAAGAATTGGCAGGTCTGTGATCGGTACCCCTTCAATCTGTTGCCTTTGAGAAGGACTGTCCGCTGCCTCACACCATGCAAGAGCAAGGTGTCACGAAATTAAATAATCGGTTTGCAGCACAGAAAGAGCACTCCAGGTGGCACGCAGTTACACTGTGGGACTCATTGCCACAAGTCGCTCTTGATGCCAAAAGTTAGCAGAGGTTCAAAAGGTGATTGGAGAAATACATGGAAGAGAGGTCCAGCAAGAGCTTTGCATTTAGTACAAAGATAGCATGTCTTTCTTGGGAAGTTCCCTGGGACAGATTGCTGGAGGCTGGAAAAATACTGTGGGGAATAGCACTACATGTTTGCCATGCACTGACACTCTTCTCCAGGTATCTGCTACTGGGCCCTGTTGGAGACAGGGTAGTGGCCTCGTTGGACCTTTGGTCTGATCTAGAACTGCCATTCTCACGTTCCTTTGGAGCATAACTAAGCTAACTTATCACAAAGAAAACAGTAAAAACTGTCTCTCCTAGCTATTCGCAGATAAACTCCTTTGCCTTCCTAGAAAAAAATTAGGCTATATGGATGAATATGAACTTCGGACAACCAATAACATCAACACGTTAATGGGAGATTTTTAATAACAATTCATATGAGTAAACCAGTCATTTATAATGACTTTTAACTTCTTCAAGAAGATAAACACCTGCAAAAATTTAGACAGAGTTTTCCCCCGTAAAAGTAGGTTCCTACATGTAGGCTCCCAACTCCATATTTAAGCATCTGTCTTTTATTCAGAGGCAGCAAGAACCCAACTATTTCTATTTTCTCCATTTCTTCTGCCCAGTAACTGGGCAGTAACTAACCAGAATTAATAAAGTCTGGTCTGTATTAGTAAAGTCTGGATGATTCTTGCCCCCTTAAGGATAACCCATAGTTAAAAGAATGGCTTATATTCCTCAAAATTGGAGAACATAGAGATTTAAAAGTCTGGACAATACCGTCTAACCTGGAGATGGAGGATGAGCAAGGAGAAAAAAAAAGATGGATATTATATTGCAGAAAAAAGTTAGTGTCTTTTTACCCCTCAAAGCTGATAATGACTCAGCTGTTTTCTTCTCAAGTTATGGAATAAAGCTGTTGCTTTAACATTGATTAGTTGTGTACAACTTGCTTTCTTCAGCCAGATTGCGTATGTGAATGTATTCATGGAAAATAAACCACTCCTACAAATAAAATATATGTTTATAGGGTTGATGTTATCTTATGCTTCATAAATAGCGTACCATGCGAACAAGCACTGACAAGACAAAACAAGTGTCCATAAAAATGTTTGGCCTAGGAAAACTCTGCTTCTGAATTTAAAAGCTACCTATTTTCATGGCACTGGACACAGACTTTCTGAAGCAGCGCCAGCCGCACTTTCAAGACCACCATTAAGCACCCATGTGAATGAGTGAATTTTTCAAGACAGTGCAACTCCAGAGTAAGCACCTGAGCAAACGCTGAGCTCTTTGCAAATGCTGACAACAAGCAGGAGATGCTAGCTGTTGGGTAACTTGAAAGTCTGGCCACGGCTTAAAAGATAAGCAGAGATCGTATACAAATGCAGTCCAATTTATAGGTTTTAAATACTTGGAATGGTAGTTCTGTATATGAACATTAGTATGTGAGCATCCAGAATGTCTTTCTCTTCAGAGACATTTTGTAGGTGCAATGATGGGGGTGTAAAGAGTAAAGAAAACCAGTCTGGCTTGCTTGTAGATCCTCTGTTGGATTTTTTACTCCCTTGTTTGTGTTTTTCCTACTTTCAGACTGTAACCTTTAAACATTAGACAGCTCTGAAATATGTGCGTTGAGTCACAATAAAGTTACCCTACATTCACTGACCCATGCAATTTCTTTACCTTAAGCCATTTATTGTAGTACTTAACGGAGACTTCTACATAGCAGCTGTGATCCAAGCTGGCAAAAGTTTCAGGTGCTGGACTACGTCGTGATACCATAGCCCGAGTGCCTCCCTGCTGATGTAGCTTAAAGCAAGGTTTTCTCTAACACAGAGAGAACTTTGTTTCAGAGCCCTCTCATAGTCACTCCTGTAGATATTAAGCATGGTAGTGTAAGCCTACGGCATGCCTGAGACTCAGCTAGAGGACTACTGTATAAACAATGGTAACAGTAATGCTATATGTTAGATATAACACCTGGTACTGCAACAGGCCTGTTCCCATTTTGTACATGCAGACCAAGCAGGCTGCTGTAATCTGAGAAGAAACATCTGGTTCACAAGCTTTCGCTCGCTCTTTTCTAAACTGAAAAAACCCCAACCCCGAGTCCCTCCAAAACCCCACCCCTTGAAATGCCCACGGAAATGTCCAATAATTATCTGCCTTTTCCAAATTAGCAAAGTATCACTTGGTTGTGATTAAGCTCATTTCAAACCTGTTCCTCAGGAAATGCCACTATTAAATTCCAAGCAATTCGGGCGAACGCACTTAGCATACAATAATAGAAAATACATTTGTTCCAGGTGCTTTCTTGGCAGAACCTGACATTCGAGCCTGTTTATTCTTTCCACTGTCTCCCAAATCCCTTTCAGATTTTGTTATTCTGTAATCCCCCAGGTTGCCCTGTCTCTTTCTCGTGCAAGAGATGGCTGGGGAGGGAAGGAGCTTTAATGAAAGAAGCATGGATCAGAGCCACAAAATGATTCCAAATATGGCCTTTGTTTTCTTATTTTGCAGCTGACCCACGCGCATTGTAAAACAGACTCTTCCATAACCACTACCCCATTAAAAAGATATTTAAAGCCTCAAATATTCTGCATGTTTAAAATGGAATTTATTCTTTTGTTTGCATGCTTGTTTATTAACTAACATTGTGCAAGGTATTGTATAAAGCACAAAGGAGAACATGCTATTTTCTTCAAAGGTCTTGCAGTCTAAGCAGATAGGCAAAGAGCAGAAACAACTACTGCAGCCCATAAAAGGCTGGCAATTATGGCCACAGCTTCCAAAGTAACTTAGACTTCTATGTATTTGATTTAAAAAAAGGCCTGTATTGTGTTTGGTCATTCTCAGGGGGTGGGGATGGGATGACTGGCAGGTGCTGAAAATTAGGTGAATATAGGAAGCCTTGAGCGCAACCACTAAAAACAAATGTGCCCCAAATAATTGACCACTTTTAAAAGCTTGATACTGGCATTTTTTATTTCTTTGTACATATTTTGAGCTTCATTTGCCATTTTGATAATAGCTGTTCATGGTACTTTTATTATATGGGCTGATATCTGTGGAGCTCTCAAAAGAAATAAGCTTTATCCAGAAGCAGTTTTTATTACAAATTAGCTTCCTCTCCACCCAAAAGTCAATGCTAAAAAGGTGTACAGGGTTTTTTTTTCACCTCTGAGTCTAAAGATGACTTTGACAATGGCCAAAGAGTCCAATAAAAAGGGACTTGCTACAGAACACAAGAGCCAATAGAGAGCTCCAGAGAGGAGAATAATATGATCTTATCAATCACGAGACCAGGATTTTATGTTTGGGTAACAGTACAGATCTTAAAGCTTGAGCCACTGGGCTTGCCTCTTATCTGCTATATATTTTATTCCACCTCTTACCTCATTTACCACTGAATCACTTCAGTGCAATCTCTCTTTCCAGGTTACAGTTGTATCAGATTAGGACATCTGCTTCATATTCATGGTAGGTTTTTATTAATAATGCACTTTCCTGAATTGAATTCAAGTAATTTTATCTGGAAAGACAATACAGCATATCTTTCTTCTGTTTTTCATTTTCTTAATTTGTACTGTGGACAAAATCTTATGTGTAAAAAACCCCTTCCTTCCATAGTTTTGCATGGCTAATGCAGGCAGAGCTTTGCCCTACAAAAGCAGCAATCATACAAATCACTTTTCATGCTTTCAACCCTCAGAGCACTGTACAAACATGTCATATCTGTTCCTTTACAAAGGAGATGTGACTCTCCTGTCCTGCATGACAACTGAAAAACCACTCTACATAACATAAGGAACCATTTTACAACACAGGCCATTTTTAATCACATTTTTTCTTTGCTTGTTTTAAAAATCTTGTAAACTCCACAACCAAATGGATATTTAAGGAGAGATCTGTTCAGAGGAGAACTCTACATTCCTTCTTATCTGTAGAAGGGCTTCGCAGTGCCCATCCAGGTCTTCCAGAGGCCATGACAGGCTTCCAGAGTAAAGACGTGCTGATCACGCTGTGCCATGGAGATCCCTGGCATTTCTAATGTTGGAAATACAGGAAGAGAGATGACACTCCAAAGAAAAGCAAAGAAACAAATCTTCTTACAGATACCTTTCAGACCTTCACTCTGTGCAATACAACATTTAAGGAAGCACACAACCATTGAAAAAAGGGTATTTTGCAGTTTAAGCAGAAACTGTTCCATATCATGAAAAAAACTGTGTGATCATTATGCTCGAAAAGTGATTTGCTGCTTCACAGAACAGTTCTCTCCGTAATCCTTTACTAGGAAACATATTTTCAGGGCTAGAACTACATAGAAATGTATTATGTGCACCAACAGATTGTCTGTCTACAGGCAAGCCAGATATTATTCTTCACAGCAGAAAAAGCACAGAATTTAAAATCCAGATTCCTAAATTAAATACTGATAGTTTTTTGCTTGTTGAAATGGTTTGCTTTCCTGACAGGCTGACCAGGCAGCAGCTCCTACTGATTTTTTAAAAGCTCAGGCCTGCTTCATTTAGCAACCTTGATATAAAATTAGAAAGCTAACTTTAGATACCCGGGTTGGAAAATGTTGGTGGCCTGTAAATATGATTACATGTCAGACAGTGCAATTAAAGTTCCAAGGAAAAAATTGGTATGTTATACGTACATTTATCTATCTATCTTGCTATACTTACACACCCATACATCCCTGACTACTCCCCCCAACACATGAAATTAGCACTTGACCATGAAATACATCTGCCTTCACTTAACTCTGGCCCATTCTTTCTGAATGAAGTTAGCTACCTAAGCATACTTCTTGCCTATCTACTTGCCTTGGAATTGGAAAAGAAATGATATGTGATGCTATTTTGCCCATCCTTGGTTACCTCACTGAGAAGCTCCCCACCCATCTTGGCACCATCTTTTCAAGACAGGAAGCACAAAATTGTGACCACATAGGGTAAAGGTGGTGCCCCAACAAAGCCACAAGGACTCTAAATTTAAGCCTGCCATAAAAGCTTTGAAAATGATGACACACAAAGAAGGAGAAACTATGGGGAATGAAACACCTTAATTTTGAAAAACCACAATGATCCACCCAGCACTTTTAGAGCTTTGAGCTCTGAGGCATGAATTAACCACAGAGTTTTTAACCTACCAAACACAGGCACTCATTCTTTGTAACTTCACAGCTGCTTAAAATGTCATGGATGTGTCTTACAAACATAAAGCGGACTCTCAACATGTCTAGGTCTGTTTAAAAAAAAACCCCACACTCACAGTCCAGTAGGCTGGGCACCTGCTTCAACATATGCCTGGGATTCCCAAAGGTGAACGGGTGACCCTTCATTCTGGAATGCAAAATTCAGGATACCATACTGGTACCTGACTTAGAAAGCCCAGAGCACCCTTGTTCTGAAAAAAAGTGTTCTGCACTACTTCATCTTGAGTTTGGGTCCCCCCAAAAAACACATCTGAAATAAGCAGCGTGAAAATCTTGGCCTAGAGTTTGTGATTTCAAAACTCTTGTGGGTTGGTCATGTTCCACAGAAAGGTGCTGACATTGTATTTAACTGTGACTGTAATTAAATCCATTTATTGCATCATACGTTATTCATTTGTATTCATTAGTCAATTATTGTTATTAATTAAGTGTTCTTTGGACTTCACTTTCATTTGAATAACACTCTTTAAAGGACAAGCAAATGGTATGAGGTGCCTTCTCCAACTTGATGCTATCCAGAACCAGCGGTGAGTGGAAAACTGTTACAGACATTAGGCTAAGCTCTTTCCTGAATTAGGGAAACGCTGACTAGTGTTTCCTCTGAAGGTATGTTTTTGGGGAAACTTTGTGTGCTGGTGAATGTGAATATCAAATTAAATTCAAAATAAACCCCTACTCTCTGGAATCTACTTCCACTCAAATCAGTCACAGTCTAATCACTGCTTTCCTTGGAGCAACACTGTGTTTTAGTTTTGGGTTTGTTTTGGGTTTTTCATGTGCTCAAAAGACGGGGTGAAATTATAGGAATACTGGGACAGAGGAAATTCAGATGGAAATAAAACATGTGGTATGGCCAAGACAGAGTTTACAGCCATCTGCAGGTTACTGCACTTGCTCTTACAGCCAGGATTTGCAAAGGAGCCTGAGGCGTGTCTTTGCTGAAAAAAATGAGTCCACTGCTCGGAGCCATACGAAGTATTTAAAAATCTCAGCCTGGAATCATTCCAAAATTTGTTACAAACATCAGCTCTGTGTCCCTAGCAACTCTGAATCCCAAATTTGAGGGGATTTCGGTAGCATCCGAGAAGAGCATTTTCAGGCTAGAACCCAGAGGTGCCTGAAGCCCCACGGGCGGGGAGCAGGCTCTCCCAGGGAGGTGCGCTGTGGTCTGACTGGGAGCCACAGCACTGGTCTCATCTTCCCACCTGCTGCACCCTCTCCCTCTGTCACGCTTCACCTCCCGTTCGGTGTAGCTCAGCTGTGGTGGGAGAGCCTTTCTTTCCCAGTCCTCTGCTGCTCAGGCAGGCCCCAGCAGGGTTCTAGGTCCCTGCAAGGCAGGACCCCAGCCCACTGAGTGAGCGAGGCACTGCTGGGTGAGCCAGACGGCGAGGATGACGACAGCACCGGGTGTGCCTGGGGATGACAGCATCCACCAGGGAGGTAGGCAAAGCTGGCCAGCAAAGCAAAGTGGCTACACCCGCTGTGTCAGGCTATGGGGAGGGGAAGACGCTGCGGTGCAGGTGCAAGGCACGGCTTTGTGCATCAACGTGCGCGAAGCAGGAGCCAGATGTGTGCATCTGGCCGGGCTTGCTGTTGAACTTGACTGCCTAGGCAGGAGAGAAACTCCTCTACATACTGAAAAGCACCTTAAAACTGGATTCTAATATTTTTAAAGGGCTTTTTCGTTCCATTAGGAGCAGCCAGTTTTATTCCTCCTGATAAGACCGACTTTGTTTTTAACACTATATGCTTTATAGAGACACTGGATCTAACACAGACTGAAAAATCTAACCGTATGGAAGACAAAACTCTGGTAGATATAACAGAAAAAAGTTTGAGGATTTCATTCCAGCTCTATCTGCTCAAAACCTTTTCCTCAACAGTTGTCATCTTTTTACAGGGGAAGCTCTAGTCCAAAAGTTTCAAAGAGATTTTTGCATGTGTACTTGTGTATATGCTTGTTCAAACAAATGTTTTAAAGCAAATGACATTCAGAAGCTACATTTATTATTGGCACGTGATGTTACTCCATCTGTCACTCTGACAACAGAAGCGGGACCTCCAATCCATTACAATCACACTTACTCAAATTACTTTAAAATGCACAGTAAAATACCACTTTTTCATAGAAATGAGATGTGGGGGATATCATTCAGTAGTCAAGAAGGTTGAAGGAGTCTTGTGCTCGCAATCAGCCCACTATGCTTACGGAATCTGTCAAACTGTAGAGGAGAAACCTAGCCCAACTCTGCTGGAGCCAGAGATATGCTTTTGAAAAGATGGACAGGAGCATGGACAGGGCTCCCATTACAGGGATCTCATTGCCAAGAGACAGTCTCTGCTTCAGATAACGAAGGGAGAAGATGGTGGCTTATTTTGCTTACTTTCAAATTTGGGACAGCGGTGCTTCTTTAAGGCATTTCAGTTCCCCCCGGAGAGGCTCATGACAGGAGCAGGTTTGTTCTCCGCAGGGGATGCCACAGAGAGGCAACCCATCAGAAGCCTTCCAAGGGAGTGTAGTTTGTCACTGCTCCCTGCTCTGCCTCGAAGCCTGACTTCACAGGAGGAGGAAAGAAGGAGCTACAGGAGGGCAGATTGCCTGGCCTTAAAAGGAGATTTCCAGTATGGAAATGTTGTGCATAGCCTGAGTTTGCTGGTTGCTAAATGAAGGGGAATATACAAATAGGCAGGCACACTCACACAGATGTTCTTAAGGGAACCTCACACACCCCTTTTCGTTCTTCTAAAAACACATTTCCACTCTTCACCTTTCAATTATGGAAAAGTTCTCATTTCTGTGACCTCAGTAAAGAATTATATTCTGAGACCAAAATGCTGAGTCCTCTCTGATGGGGGGTGGATAGCTGAATCTTATACACCATCCTGGAGATGGACTATTTTTCCTCTGTGCAGTTTCTAAAGGCGGGGTATACTATTAAGAGGCTTGTCTGCAGACATAAGGGCAATAATCTGACTGGAGCCAGTCGGTCCGTGACCTTAAGTGCACCATTTAAAACCACACCTCAAGCGTTGCCCTCATTCTTACTCCACCCTCTGCAGAGCAAATCACACCACTCCAGTTTCATAGCTCTGGGAGGCTATTTACCCACTTTGGCTATGGTGCCACCAGCAGCTTTCGGGAGAACCAAGTTAGACATTGTGGGATAGCTTTAAGACAAAAATCTTTCTTCTGATTTCTCTTTTAGTACTACCTTGAGTGCGTCTCCTTGCTTTTCATGTTTCCCTTTCCTAGCTTGACAGCATGTCTGAATGAGTTTGCATGGAGTTTATCAACAGCATTATGACTAACATATTTTCATGGGTCACAGAACAACTTGTATCAATCCAGCTAATTAGCTCTTTTCTGTGGTATTTTTTTTTTACATGAAATATTTATTCAGTTTTCTTATCTACTGGAATTTGTGATGTGCAGACAAAGACATACCACAAAGTGATGCGTTATGAAAACCACAAGCCACTGATCTTTATTTGTTCACAAAAACATTCAAAATTAATTTCTCCTAAGGGATAAAAGAGGCAGAGAGCAAACTGAAAGAAGATGAAGATAAGGCAGACTGAAAGAGACAGAGCAAAGCTTTGCCCAACATCTGGATCTGGCACCTCACCCTACAGACAGTCATCTGAATTCTACTTTCAGCCTCTTTGTTACTGGCATTTTAGGCTGACTCCCGTCCATTTCCTGGCAGCTCCAAGAAGCCACAACCTGCCTGATGACACACATTTGCCTGCCAAGTAAATCTCTATCAGCCCTTGTAGGGCTGGGCAAGTGCTGGTGCGGGGCTGTGCTCCGTAACAGCCCCTCCAGGCTGTTGGCAGCGGGCTGTGAATCACAGAGCGTAACTCCACGGCAGGACAGGCGAGCTGGAAGGTCACCCAGCTCGTCCCTTGCCGAAGGCAGGTTGGCTGCATCCCTGTTCTTCCTGGTACATGTTTATCAAGCCTATTCTTAAAGTTCTCTACAGCCCTTCAGGTAATCTAGTCTAGTTCTTCATTTTCTCTGTCATTAGAAAGTGAAGAGTATTTTAGCTGCGTATTACTTGCCCCAGTTTATCTTATTGAGCGTGCAAGTGGAGAACAGAGCACCCTTTTCCTCCTTTTAGCTGTCTTTTATGTACTTATGGCATCATGCTCCTTCTTCACTCTTCCCCTTTTCAGGCTAAATTACCAGAGATGAGTCACGGTTTTTGTAGGCTATTTCTCTAAAACCTTTCATCATACCCTCTGCTCTCCTCTGCTTTCTCCAATAACCCAAACTACGGTACCCAGGACAACACTCAAACCCTGATCTAAGGATTTACAAGTACTAGAAGAACTAGAGTGGAAGAATTATTTCACATGTCAATCAATCTCTACTCCTGGTTACACATCCCAGGCTGGCATTTGCCTGTGTTGAAAATCATGATATTGCTGGCATTGTGTTCAGCCTGGATCCAGTATACCACTTGCAAGCTTTTCTCTGCAGAATTGCTGTCTCGCTAATTCATTCCCATTCCTCATGCCTGCAGTTGATTACTGCTAAGTGTAGTTTCTGGCACTTGTTGTTGAAATGCATCCTATTTTTTCAGCTCATTTCTATATTTTGTCATGATCAATTTGAATTCTAATCCTGTCCTTCAGCACACTTGCAGTCCCTCCCAAATTGTCATTTGCCAATTCGAGAAGTGTGTTCTCCTCCTCTGTCACCAAGATCATTAACATAAACATTGCATGATATAGGACCTCTTTGGAACTCCTCAAATAATTTTCCACTGAATACAGTTTTTCACCTAGATTTCCAGCCACTTCCACCCAGCCACTTCAAAGACATCTCCAAGCCACATTTCCTTTCCCATGTTGATGAGAACAACCTGTGGGAGAGAGTCAAAAGACTTGCTTATCGGCTACTTGTCCTCTGGGCGTACAGTGTTCAAGGTGGCATCAGGCCCCATGAGTTAACACACAAGGACTGGACCACCACTGCTGCTATCAGTCCCTTTGGATGCTGCCCTTTAAGGAGCTCAGCCAAACCAGAAAAGCAGAGCCTTTGTGTTTCAGCACACTGCAAAACAAGACTCAGAAGGAACGTATGAAATCAAAGCAGTTTCTAGCTTTAGGCTGGTTTTGGATTGCAAGCAAGAGGCCAAAATTCAGCCCTCAGCGGACAGTGGTGTGCATTTCCCACTGTCATTGAGGGGGGGAAGTATGCAGGTATTTCAGGGCTGAATTTGGACATGTCGCTTATGCATGTGCTTTCTCTTGATCTCTACGATGCAGAGAACTGATATGATCCTGAAAAACTCATTATCCAACACTCGGGGCCACTGAGCTCCAACTGTTGTGGAACAAGGATGTTTTTTGTGGCTTACATGTTCCTTCGCCTATCACACTTGTGATCTGAATTTTTGTTACAAAAATTAAAAAATACTATTCTAAAATAACTGTCTGTGTTTGAAATACTATAAACATTTTACTAGTCCCAGATTTTCTTCAAAATATTTTTTTTACCTCTCACTGCAGACAAGACTTCTACTGATTTTGAAAAAGATTTTGCCAGAAGGACTGATGCTGTATCCAGATCTTGCAAATAAGACTAGTATTTTGTTCTGCCCCTGGCTTGCCATTTATCTCAGTGGAATTCCCACCTGCTTCTTCCAGGTGCTGCCAACACAGATTCATAGGAGCTCTATTAACTTTTAAAGTGCCAGTTAACGTCATTCTAAAAAGCCGCTTGTTTTCATCTTACTGCCATCAGTCAAAAAAAAGCAGCACTCCTCTTTTCAGCAGCTCATTAAATCTTATTAAAATACATGCCTGCAAAATAGGTAAATTAACTCCACAAATCCGCTGTGACAGTGTCCAGCCTGCCAGCCATTCTTTTTTTGTTGTGGTTTTTTTTTTTTTTTTCCTCTTTTCTTTCTTTCTTTGCTTTTCTTTTAGTAGCGAGCTACCAGACTGGTAAGAATGGATAGATAAGTGCTGCTCTCTCTCTCTCTCTCTCTCTCCCCCCCCCCCCAGCTTCATTTAATTCGAGACTTTACTAATTCATGCAAAAGAGATTTGGTTCTTCACTCCCTACATCAGGGTGACTCCACTGACATTTTCCTTTACAATAGCTCAAATAGAGGAAAATTGAGGCCCCAGACTTGTCTATCTTTAGGCAAAGTATTTCTGTTAAACCTAGCTAATATATGCTAAATGTTTTTAGGTAATTTCACTTTCTTTCACTTTTCTTACATATAGATAGGTATTGCATATGTGTCAGCCAGCAGAACATTCACAAAAGAGCAGCTTGTGTGTCTCTAGTTTGCAAAGAACAAATAAGAACCACTGATTTCCAAAGCAGCAGTTCTGATAAGAGTAGCTGATTAAGTGAAATACAGATGGAATAAAAGACTGCCATCTGCCTTCCTGTTTTAATTTTTGTGGTCAATTCTGAGAGCCTGTATCTCTCATTTATGCATATACACACATATGAATCATAGCCGCAGGGCAAATGGGGAGTACATGAGCATTATTAATTTGATAAAACAAAACAAAACATGAAAAGAAAAATAATTCCTTGTGTTATTTTTAAAGGGACCTTTATCTTTTGTTTGAACTTCAAACAGAGCTAATGCCAAGTAACCCAACCTTAATTTACCATGAAAGGCACTAATATCCAGTCCTTCACAGAAATGATCCACTATCAGCATTCCCCGCAGGATCTTTGCAACAGTCAGTGGGCATTTTTCGTTGCTGTTTCTTACTTGTGAATATGCTTTACAACCAATTACTCATCCTGTGTCCTCTACCTCCACCGCCTTTCATCATTATCTCTGAAGAGGGAATCAAGATGAGAAACATAATTGCTGCAAATTCATTACTTTATAACTGTCATTCTCTCCTGTGACTCCCTTGACTGAAAGAGCACTTCACTCATCACTGGATTGCTCAGACCATTCGTAACTACTAAAATATTATTACTACGTAGAACTTGCTCAGTCAAAGTTCAGGCTTATCAGAAGACAATGGAAAATAACCGGGGGGCACCTGGGTTTAACACCAGCATGAGCACCGGTGCTGGAAAAAAAGCTCACGAAAAAAGCTTGTGAATTTGGTCATGCTCTTGTCCAGCATCACACTTATACTGGCACCGCATCTAGCTCCTCCACCATCTCCTGTTTGACTAGGGACCTTCCTCTGGGGACAGCTGTGATTTAGGGGAGCAGGGAATCGGCTCTCCATCACATAGAAGCTGCTATCCATAACAATCATGACAGGTCTGCTTGGTCTAACTTTATTCTTATCACTGCCTGTGCTTCGGTTTGCACAACTGCATAGTTACCTGCTAGCTACAAACAAGAGGAAGCCTTGTTGTGAAACTCATTGTTTGCATGTGAAGAAACACAGTGGTACAGAAAGGAATATTAGGGAGAACATCTTCCATAATATTTCACAACTATGGAGACCAGAGGGGTTTTTTTATGCCTTAAAGTTTAGGGTGCTGAGATGTTTTGGCCAGAACCTAACATTTGGATTGAATTTTATTAAAAAAAAGAAAGAAAAATATGTATATTGCTGTAGTTTTAAATCTAAGAAGCAATTTGACACTACGGAATCTTTGTCAGTTACACGAATTCCCCGATTAAAAGGAGCAAAAGACCACATCTGACAGCAACCTTTTGCAAGCTCCTTACGAAATGGCACCCAGCAAACTGGTAACTGAGGATGAGTAAGAAATCTGGAGCTGGATGAAATACTAAGTACCTCATGGATAACACCTGAGCTCAGTTGAAGGGAATGAACACCTCTCCCACTACAAGAGTGCAACAGTCCATTATTGCTTTTCATCTTTAACTCCCTAACGTAGCTAAGATTATAGACCAAACTGCACAATCTTTCCGTAGATGGCAAATTAAGCAGCTCGTGTTTCAAGCTATTCTCTTCGCCATGTCCAGTGCATAAAGGTCTTTCCTGGTAGCTGCTGTGGGTGGGTGTAACCTTATAAGCAAGATGAGAAAAAGAGGCTCGGGCTTGCCATGCTGTTTAAACTCCAAGTTTAATTGTATCTTGTTGCCGAGATGCACGTAGCTTTTTAAAACAGTAAATAGAGACTGGCTGCTCAAACAGTAGCTGCAGAAGCCTGCTGACAATTTCATCTGGTGACGGGAGCTAGTTTCAAAGAAGATTAGTCACTGCTATTGAGAATATTCATTGAGAACTCACTCTTTCTGCCTGCAGATTACAAAGGTTTACCAGCAGTCCCGCTAACCTAAACAGACTGGGGTTGTTTTAACCATCCGGTTGCAGCGGTTTCCCAACATCTTCTGGAGCCAATTTACCACCAGCTTCTTTTAGCTGCAACAAGTTACAGAAAGGAATATGAGTCTTTTAAGACTGATTTTAGCCAAGAAAACCACGCTAAGGAAGAGCTACATCATACGTTAACTGGGACTTCCATTCAGTTCTAATTAGGCTGCATAAAAATGTCTCCAAACATATTTAACTTGTATGCAGTGGCATAATGTTCAAGGCTTAAAATTTTAATTTATGGGTTTGGGTGGGTGCCTGATACTTCTAATGTTTAATGAATCTGTCCTCACTTGGCAATTTGCCATTGGTGATCACAGAGTTTGTGCATGCCCCTAGGTATTTATATCTGTAAAATTGATAGTGTGTGAAATGTCTTATATTTGACAAAACATGGCTGTTTTATTTTCTTCTGAAATGACATAATTACTCCTGCAGGATATGTGGTCAGTTGAAGATTTGCAATTTTTCATATTAAAGAGTTCTATATATTATTTCTGACAACCAATGTTATATTTTTGCGAAAGATTCAGAGTCTGTTTAGTTAGTGGCTGTATTTTGTTCAAGGCTCACACTGGAAGCTCCCTGGGATAGGGGGTATCTTTGTGTTGTAACACAATTGAAACAATAACTTTAAAAAACTCTGTAAAAATGGGATTTTCCATTAATTGTTCAGATGGTGATTTGCTAAAAATACACAGAGAAATTAAAGCAAAGTGGCTCTAAAGCTACTAAGAGTAAACACAACAAAAAATCTCTTAGTCGAAGTCCAAAAAGAAAGGAACAAGAAACAACAAAAAGCTCATGGATGTTAACTAAAAAAAAAAAAAAAGGGAAAATCCTTTTGTTATTCAAGCAGGTCTTTTGAAATATCTTTATTTTTTCCTTTCAAATACCACCAATGACATATTTAAGTAAAATTTCCACTCCCTTGCCAATAACCACCTAAAAAATACAGTGCTAAAAAAACCCAGGAGAACAAAATCAGGAAGGCAAGCATATATGAAAATAAAACGAAGTCCTCTGGATATAGTCGAGGGTTCAACACTGGTACAACAGTAAGTCTTTTGACGGTCTCCCAATTCAGCTACAGTTACGAAAAATGATGGTGTTGTCAACCCCTCTGTACTGCTCTGGCTTTTGTGAGATGAGCCACCATAAAAATTCAAAGTACCTACACTTTCAGTGTCTGCTCAGGTTCATCCAGCTGTAAAAGTAGACTTGCTCGTGTCCCCTCTAACACGATTGCACTGACAAGTCTAGCAAATCCAAGAGCTATTCTCTGTGCACTAAACAGTCTCCCTTGTATCATCTAAGAAAGGAAAACAATACTTTAAAGGAGACGCCTTTTAGACATGGCATCTAGCAGGCTCTTTTTTTCATAATAGTTGCTAACCCTTACACAGGGCTAGTCTGGGCTTGTCTGTGAATAATTAGCAGGTAAAAGGGCTGGTTTGTTCCGATGCTAATGTACAGCAACAGTGAGTTACATTACAGCAAATACCAGTTCTTAGTGTCCGCAGTGCCTGTTATTTTTGCTATGCTGTATGTCCTGTGTAAAACAGAGCAGAAAATAGTAGGTAGTGTCCCTCACTTGTTGTCTTCTTTAGAGTGTCAGGAAAGGTCTTATAAATCAAAGGTTTAAGAGCTGCTTTTTGTTAACAACTCTGTTTGCCTTCCTCTGTGATGCACTACTTCCTGAGCGTGATAGAGCCCTGGATATTTTTAACAACTTCTTTCTCCTACATCTTCCTTCTTCTCCATAGCTCCCATTCTCCAGGGATCCTCCATCCTTCTGGCTGAAGGATGCTCAAATTTGCTGAGAGCCTAGCAGTCCTTTTTGGAGGTCAGTTTGAGGGAGCACTGCTGCCTGACATGAAACTCCAGCTACGTGGGCTGAGCAAACTAAGCTCGCTGGCCTCACACATCGAGGCGTAACAGTTTCTCTAAAGAAACTAGCCAACATTCATCAGTTTAGATCAGTCCGGATAACACATTTTCCTATGGAGTAGGTTTTGTATGGAAGAAGTTTGGTTTGTTAAGATGGAGACAATTTGTGGGGGTATGGTGGCTCCAGACAAACTTTTGAAAAGTCCAGGCAGGCTTTCTGACCAATCTGTTTACCCGTTGGCTTGACACCCTGTCAAGGGTGCCTGTCTACTATTGCCCTCCTCCTGGCCAAATCTGTTACATCATTTGCTACCTCTCTTCTTGGAGTTTTAAATTTCCATTCAAGAAAAGTTAGCATTTTTTACTTTTTGTTATGACCTGCAGCAATTTTTCCTCCCAAAAAAGTTATTTCCTTTCCCCTGACACGAACCTGTCTGCACCACTCTACTTTTGACCTTGTTTGAAAGTTTCTTTGCATCAGCCTTAACATGCTTGCAGTTCCATATCACGGTTTATCCTTGGAGCTTTCCAGCTTCAATTTTATTTCAAAGTTCTCTGTCCCCAGAATACCTCATGCTTCACTTAACTTCAGTATTTAGCAAAGGTGTAGATTCTTCCGGAACCTTTAGGGTTCAGAATAACTGAAATTAAGATTGTGAATTTAACAATACTGTCATAATATCTGTCCACTGAAGTCAATATTCTGAATTAATTTGGCCTCTTTACCCATGAAATCTTTCTTCTTACACAGGTTCAAGTATTTGAGTTAAGGTTTCATTAGACCAACACAAAGGGGATGGGGATTATTTGGCCCAACAGCTACAAGTTATTTATTTGGCCCACTGTGCCAGCTTGGTTACCTTGGCAGAAGAGAGACCCATTTTGGCACTGCAAATGGGCTGTAGAAGTTGTATAACATTTTCCACCTCCAAGACAGTTTGACAGTTTGAGCAGAGCTCAGACATACTGACAGCACACACAGAAGGGGAAAATTAGTGGTGTTTCTAGGCTGTTTCTGTTCACTTACTAAATAAATTATTTAAAACTTCAAGGCTTTTTGTCAGATCAAAATTTCACCTAAGCGATATAATTACGTGCAAGAGGAACGTGAGAGGAAGAATGTATATAAACAGACGTGCTTGGCGTTGGGGCTTGAAAGAATCCTTCAGTATGTTCACAAAAGCACATGCAGACAGAAAAACATGCGCGCGTGCAGACAAACGGGCATATGCACGCACACACTTCTTCAGGCTCCAACTGTCACGCACATTTGTTTGAGGTTTTATGGGTCTCAGAAAGTGCTACAAAATCAAATGAGAATACAGCAAAGAGATCCACATTTTTCAGAGACTATTTTCGTAAAGTGATATATTCACTTTCTGAATCAACATGCTTTCCATCCCAAGGGTCTGTTACGAGGGGGGGAAGGAAGGGGAGGAAAAAAAAGAAGTAGAGAAAAGGCAGTGAAGACTGCAGTACTACCAGCTTAACTTGAAACTGAGTGATACTCAAATTGTGATGTTCATACATATTTCTGTGCAAATCAGACCAAAAAAGAAACAGTAAATTCACTGGAATAAGGATTATTTGCTAAATTCTCCTGTAAAGAGTGGCTGCACTTTTGTGTCTCTCATAAACTCCTCTGACATAAAATAACTAGTGTTCCTGGAATATTTCAGTTTAGTAAAGAGGTTTCACTGCTGAGCACAGCTTTTTTCCCTCCTCTTTTTTCTCTTCCCTCCCCCCTCTTTCTTTTTGAGTCTGACGATAGGATAAAACCTCAGTGATTAGCTTCATTGCCGGCAACAACCCTGATTCTTTAATGTAGCTGCTCTGCTCCTTAGCTTTGTTTTCATTATTATTTGCATTGTGCAGCAGATGACTAAGAGATAGTCAAAAGATCAAAGGTTTCCTTTGATGGTTTATATCACGGATCCCTGCTGTATTAAAAAGGATCTCAGGTCAGGACATTCTTGTTCACACGCAGATCTGAACAAGGGGCTGCACGGGGTGATCAAACTGGATGAAGGCTGAACACATCCATCAAAGGGCTGACCACATTGGCCCAAACAGAAGAGGAGGTTCTACCTCCATAACCATGACATTAACTAGCGACAGATGTCCCCCTGTGGCTGCTGCTTTGATGTGTCAGGACTAAGGAGAACCAGAGAACACGGAGAGGTTACACTTTCCACATTACTCTAGAACTGTTTTAGGAAAAGAAAAAATCATAATTCATAATGAGCAATTTCTAATATCAAAGGGGTTTTGTTCTTTACAGAAGAACACAGATAGGCCCATCTTGCATAACCAAGCCACACGTGTGTCAGGTCACAATATGTCTCTCTTACACGTTGCATTTAATCTTGCAAACATTTAGTAAACAATAACAAACTAGTCATCGCAGCGCCTCTGTGAAGTGAAGTACTACCATGCATGGAAGGGAGATGGAGGTATTGAGACTAAAAGGAAGGCCCAGTCTACAGAAGGTAGGCTGGTGCAGCTTGTCCACTTCCATATTTAAAACTCCTGCCTGTAGGCTACAATGATTTTGTGTGTTTCTTTGTGTTTGTGAGAGAGGGTGATGACATTTTTATACCATTTAGGATATATCAGGCGAACATTGCTTTTGCAGCAGGCCTGTCAAAACCCCTGCACTAAGCATGACACTTGTTTAATGAGTGTTGGCACTCCTCTCTTGATAGGTGTCTCACCAGTGTGCAGAACAGAGTGACCGCCGCTCTCCTCCGTGACCCATACACCAGATATAGCAGCCTGCCCTGATTTAGAAACCACTGCCCAGATGCATCTTGGTTGCAATTTCATGGAGCAGGGAAGAGACTGTGGCCTGAACGGTGCCAAGAGGGTATGAGGCCAAGGAAATCCTGTGCAAAAGAGAGCCTACCCCAGTGCTAGGTATGGCCATTTCCCTACCCCGCAGCCCAGAGCAACATTTCCTCCAAGACATGATTCGCGTGCTGCTGGGTTTCCCATCAGATCAACGAAGGTGCCACTTTCTCCTGCACTGAAGAGACATTTACTTGGAAAGGGTGCCCAAACAACCTACACCCATTTCCTTAGTAAAACAGAAAAAAGCAACAACAAACCCCCACTTTTTATGCCAGGCAATTTTTGTTTACATTAGGACTTTTGCCAGGGTGAGCGCTGTCAAAAATAACCTCATGCCTCTTAAGAACATTAATCTATCATTAAAAGCTTTAAGTGTGGACTTGCCCTAAATTTTACAGACCATCTCCAGCTGCCATTACTTGCAACAGCAGCACGGCTACGCCTCAGGGGGTAGGATTCAGCTCTGAAAACATCATGTGAAGAGAGGGTTCTGACCTGAAGTAAGTGTCGAAGCCACCTGCCTCATGTTAGCAAGGCTCCTCTCTCATAGCAGTGAGCTCATGGCACTTGCATAGCTCTCATAGCACTTCCAAAGAGCAGTTCATTTTGCATAGCCTACCATCTGTGTTATGATGCTACAGAGGAAGCCCTGTTGACAAATTTCACTTGGATACTTAGATATCAAAAGTTAAGCAAAATGAATCCTACCATAACACACGATGGCTTTCCACTGCACAGCTGATGCCAGAGCTGGGATTTTAGAAGGAATCTTGGCTTGTGGTTTTGTATTCCTTCAACAGTTCTCACTCAGACCATCCTAAATTGGTCTCCTTATTAGCAATCCACTGGGCTGTTTTCACGTTTCAAGTCGTATGCATCTGACAGTATCTTTGAGATGGCTTGTTCTTTTTCGCGTTACATTCTGTGCCTTTAAAAAAACTACAATAACCCCTCCCCGACCCTCGATGTAGTCAGCAGATGCAAAACCAGAAGAATCTGAAAATCAAAGAGGAAGTTTAAATAGAAAGCCCGTTGCTGAGTAGCTTTGTAGGAGTATGTATAAGAAGGCATATGTTCTTAAAAATGTGAAAAAGCAACCTTCCCCATCTATCACCAGAGTCAGCTTCTCCTCCTGGACATTGGGGATACCAAGCGGAAGAAACCTCATTATCTGAGTGTGCTTATGAAGTAATGGAAAAATTCCACTCTTAATCTATAGACTGCTTAAGGGAGCCTTTGTACTAATATCAATATTACCTGGATTAGCCCCATAGTTACTTGACTTAAATTCCAAAAACTTGACGGGCTTACAGCCCAGGTTTTAGCTGTCCTCCTCCTCTCTACTGAGAAATTACTTGACATTGTAACACATTTTTTTCTCCCTTCTCAGAACATCAGATCTCCAGTTCCATTAACAGAGTTATTGCTCTGTCAGCTCCAGTCTTTGGCTGGTGGAAAAGGAGATGAGGTGATGCTTTGTTACCAGTGGACTTTTGCATATAGTGCCTTGCTTTCCAAAATTATCACTTTTTTTAATGCCAGTTAGGAATCATGTTTCGAAACACTTATTCACAGCGGTGAATGTTCATGTAATAGCTTTACTGGTAGTAGTGTGGGTACTTGTAAAGTGGAAAAAACCCCACAAATTAGTCTTGAAGACGTGTTGTTTTTAAAGGACTGTTTGTTGTAGGTCTCCTATTCAATTTCTCATCTAAAATGGAAGCATTTGCTTGATCACTGAATCTACTAGAAATTTTTAGATTAATATTCTCTATTTGCTGACAATGTATTATGAAAAATAATAAGGCTTGTAAGCAGTATTCTCGTACACAGTATTCTCGTGAGCTGCTTTTTTTGTTGAATGTAGGTGTCAGAGTTACACTGCTTCTTGCAGAGAGAATGCCTGGCAAAAACATGAGGGCAAAAGCACATTTGCGTATGCACAGGCTATATCCCAGCCTGTCAACGACTTGAAATAACATGCAAATAGGTGCCAGTACATCTATCATTCTGTTTATTGTCTTTACTCACTTTCAGTTTGACTTCTCATACAATTCTGGCTCTAAGCAGTCGATAAACACCACTGGACTACTGGATTTTGATTCCCACCAACATCACATCTTTATCTTTTGGAAAGGTTGATGAAATACAAACAGTATAAGAAAAACTTTACTGGCAAGGGCCTCTGTGTCTTGCTACACCACAGTAAAACGTACTGTGGTTGCTTTGTATCTGTTGCATAAAGTTTGTTTGAGTGACAGTCTGACAAATGGTCTTTTTAGCACTGAAACTTAAACAAGGAGTGGATTGAGTAAAATCACAACCTGGACTGACTCAAAATGACATATCAGGACCATTTTTCAGTGGTCAGTTTCCTGATGGTTGAATTAACTGCAGTTTTATCTTGCTCTGTATTAGCTGTTTTACCTCACTTTCACCAAATTGCTTTCTTATCGTCATAAACACTACTGAATTACTGTAAACTGCCAAAGTGGCAGAACTCTGCTATCCAGCCCATGGGTGCAATCACTGGATTTTCCTCTCTCAGTTGTCCATTGTATTTGAAATCATCTCAAGAGAAACAAGCCAACAAAACCATATTTTATCTTTAATTGCACAAACTGTTACATACAGTAACGAGTCTATTTTCATATGCCTGGATATGAATTTTACAGACAAATATATGCCAGACAAATACATGACAGAAAAATAGCTTTCTCAATCTTTTGGCAGGTTTAGGTGGGTTATAAAAACAAACACATTTCCATGCAGGCCTCTCCATTCATTTTGAAGTTGCCAAGATGAGGTCCAGAGGAGACTGAAGGAAAGGCATTGAGACTTTGACAGGGATGGGTTGGAGGGTCTTGCAATTGCTCTCTTCTGAGGGTAAGAAGTCTCACTAATGAGAGGTGTGAGAGGGCAGGATATAAGATTCTGCAAGTTAGGGATGAACTGTATGTCTTAATAATTTCGTATGTCAAAGGAAGTACAAGGCCAGGTCCACCAAAAGGTTTCACTGGTCAGTAACATATGAGGGAAAAACACCCTAAAAAACAGAATGAGGAGCCCAAAGTCAGCCCCATTGCTTCTAAGAAACGCAACAAAAAGTCTGATTTTTGGAAGGCCTGAAATTGCTAGCCTTTCATCCTTAACTTCTTTGCAGGAGAAAGCAGGGTCCTTCTGCTCAGGAGACAGAAAATCGGTGTCTGAAATTTGTCTTGCTTTTTCAGTAACTAAGAGTCACCATTGCACTAACTTTGTGACCAGTACAGATGCCTTGATTTTCTGATAATCACAGACCTGTAAGAACTAAACCCATTTTTCACTGCTGTTACTGGAACGAGTCAAGACAGCCTGAAAAGTATGCTGTGATCTGATTCCACTGCATGCTCCTGAGCCCATCAAAACCTTTCTCCTGAAAAACTCCATATTTTCCCAAATTGTCCCTTTCAAAGGCAAAACAGTAACTAGTAACTAGAAGTAACTAGAAGACAAAACTCTTTGTGTCAATTGGAAGCTGCTAGATTGTAGGAAATAGCAGTTTGTGTCCCCAGCTTCAATTAATTTCACTTTGATTTAGTTGGAACACTGTTTCTGGATCTTTTTCCCTTGTTGCAGAAGCTCAGGGCTAAGAGAAAAACATGTGTCCACAGGAAAAGATCAATTTTGCTTCAGTCAATAATATATTGGGACCTGGCTGGAATAACTAAGTAGGTGTGTGTGGATATGATTGACAAGCAGCTCACAAGAAGCTATCATTAAATGTGTAATAGCAGCACAGTGCTAGCAAAATGAGACAACTAGATCAGTCAAGGATACAGGATTTATAGACTAGTGCTTTATGTAACGTCCTTGAACTATGCTTTCTAGGCTGGCTCTCCAACAATCTCATGTTTGTACTGGCAGTTCTGTCATATGGTGCCCACATTTTCCTGGGATGTGAAAATACAAAGTCACCATAAAAGCTCCAGTAGCGAATGGGACAGGATGTTCTACACTCACCATTTGATATTTATCAGTGATCACTGGGACCAGAGAGGAAGTGGTTATTGCGAAACAGGGCTGCCTAGGCTGCTGATCTCCGCTTGCATTACAGCACTGGTGACAGGCAAAGTCTTTTTCAACAGGTTTGTGAGTCATCAGCAAACAAAAGAATTAGAAAGAGATCTTGTTTTTCTGTGGGCTTGTCCCCAGAGATAGCAGGGAGTGGGACTGTGGATCCTACACAGAGCGCCTTCTTTGTAACACGTCACAATGATTCTTCCTGTGTGTTTTCTAGCATTACTTGTTTTCGAGCAACTGAAACGAAAATCCAGCTGGTATGGATCAATAGAGTGTTAGTGAAGCTGTGACCTCAGTAGACATTAATATACATTCTTAGTAAATTTCCAGGTGTGTCTCTTTATACCAGTAAGAGTTGAAACTGTGCTTAAAAATGAGTCAAGGAACCTATGTATAAGCACTCAATTTACCTGCTCTGGTTCAAGTAGGAAAGGTTTAATATCATTTGTGTAGACTGGTTTCTTTCTAAATACGAGGCCTTCCGAGCTGCCCCTTATCAGCTTTTGAAATAGACAGCAAAATTTTGTATCTTCTCATTATACTGATTTTAGGATGCAGGCACTTCATTGAGCTTCCTTGCTTTCAAGAGTGGGGGCCCTGAATGCAACCCCCACCGAGGGCCCTGGCCACAAGGCGGGCATGGTATGGTACGGCTGTGCAGCCTTGGGTCAGCCTGTGGGGAGAAAGTGGTGGCCCCCTTCGCCCACGAGCTGCACTTGCCCTCAGGCCCTGGCCCAGGGCTTTTGCCTGAGCTGTGCTGTGGCTTTCCCGCAGTGCTGCAGCTATCTCCCCTCCTGATGCTTCCTGACACCAGCTCGCTTCTCCTGCTTTCCCCTTCTAGTTTCAAGAGTGCAGCTAATTAAACTATGGTTGTGCCAGAATCGGACTTCAACTACTTTGCAGAGCAATCGAATCTCATACTCCGTGAGCTGACATTTCTATCTGCACTGCCATGTTCGTTCAGTGACTTTATCCACATCTCCTGGTCTCTCGTTGTGGACCACTGGTTCCAAACCTTTGCTGTCACAACTTTTTCCTCCTGTTTGACTTACATACTTAAGCAATTGTCTCCTCACCTGCCACCCTGAGACATTAGTTTCAACCTCCTTATTGTTCCCTGGATTGCTCCTCCTCCTTGCCCCCTTACCCACTGTGCACAACTAATAAGCCAAGAAAATCATCACAGCTTCGTAACTATTTCCTTCCATGGAAGCCTCACATCCATTGGAGAAGCCTGTGCATCTCTCTAATGAGGCCTACCTTAGCACCCAGAAATCAGTGAGAGTGACCACAATATTGTTTTCTAAGGTGACTTAAATGAAAAATGAATGTTCACACTTTGACAGTTAAAAAGAAAAAAAAAGGAAAAAAGCATGACCCAGCTACCCAAGTGGCAACTGTGCCAGCACACTAGGGACAGTATCTTTGGAAAACTTCTCTGATGTACTCAGTAGGGGTCAACCATGTGGTGGGGGTCAAGCCACCATAGACCCACCTGAATTCATCCCCTTATTTAACATGACAGAGATTGGACTGGATGCAGAACAAGGAAAAATGCTTGGGCCTTACTGTAGGTCATTTCCGAATTTATGATGTGCCATACACCTTGAACATAGCAAGATGAAAAAGTGACCGTTGATAAGTGGGAAGGGTAGAAATAGTGGTATTGTACAATTTTTAGACTCCAGTAATGTGAAAGGAAATTTTTAATTCTTCTGTTTTTCTTTTCCCTTCTGGAAAGCGGCATGCCTGAACGGTTTAGATAGGGATGAACATAAAAAACCATGAGTAATCTATACCAGTTAATCTGCTCGACTGGGAGAGCCTGTGGCTGAAGCCAGGCATCTGGGTCTGTGCTAGACAGTTGGGATTTATGTCAGCTGTCTGGTCTAGAGTTGCATCAGGACCACAAAAGGTTGCCTGATTTGGAGTGTGTGGACAAAGGCTCTCCACAGCAACACAGATGGGGCTGCAGGGGTTGTGGAGAGTGGTTCCAGGCAGACCCAAAACAGAGACAGTACATGAAAAGCTATGTGGGTTATCGCAGAAAACAACATAGCTGGAAGAATCTTAAGGGTTTCAATGATTTCTAGATTATTGCAATGGCTGAACAAGTATTCTGTGACTCAAGAAAGGCCAGGAAAGACAACCAAGTAACATCCAGTGCTGGGATACCCATCTCAGATCTGGGGTAAAATTCTCCCCAGAATAAGGAGCCATCATAATACATACTTACTTGAACATGCACATCCCCCTCTAACGGGCAGACTCTCTAGAGCTTCTGTGAATAAACCCAGGGTTACAAGGTTAATTCCCTTAAAAAAGCTTTTGTTAAAGACAAAGGAGAAGATCCTGTAGGATCTAAAAGGAAAGCTATGCTTTGGCCAGAAGTTCCAAGTATCAGAAAAGTATGTTTTCTCAATTATGCATGTGTGGCAGCCTCCAGTTTAACCACATCTTTGGCAGCCTTAGCTAACCTATGAGAGCATACTCATCCCTTGGATGTGATAGCTGCGCTCGCTGGACAAGGATACAGTGATAATTCATCTCTTTGACACTAAAAAATGCCTATATGCACTATTAGCCAAATTATTGTCCCATTTAACTGTTTCTTCATGGTTTTGGCATTTTGTGCATATTTCTTTGGCCTATGTATATTATATCCGACTAGTTTTCAGTGGGTTGGAAATTACTTTGCTTTTTCTTTAGTACCTGTGCATCCAAAACCCAGGCAGTCTACTAACTATTCTGCATTCTCTCATGCCTCTATGTAGACTCCTTTCATGCTGCAAATACTGAGGGCAAACCCTCTTCTAGTGTAGAAAGAACAGTCCCTGGAAATGCACTGCAGCTGATGAGGTATGGCACATAACAGCTCAGCTTAGATCTTGAAATGCATCCTGTGATCTGCTGAACAGAATGTGAATTTGATGTATATCTGAAAAAAAATTGAATGAACTCTACAGGATCTGTCAGACACAGTGAAAGCATCACTAAAAGACAACATCTACTTTCCAGAGGCTGGTTGTTGTTAAAGCATCTGTTTTAAGGTATGCACTCATTAGGGCCCCAGCGCAATGTCATGTGGTGCTGCACCAATAGTGTTTGCTGGTTTCTGCATTATCTCAAGAATATCTTTCTTTTTTTCATATACATCTCAAAATGGTTGTGTCAAAACCTGGAAAATATCAGAAGTGAAAATACAAAGTTTCCCTTCCATTGTGCCTATGTAAACCCATAGACTTCTGTGGTTTCAGATTATAGTTTTCTGAAGACGGTTCTTACATTTGTCTTCAGAATGACAGCTAATTATTTTCCCTCATCTCACAAGTACAATAGTCCCTGATTTAGCTATACTTTCAGGATGAGACAGGGAAAAAATCTGCAGAAGTAAATTAAAAAATGATACAGCAAGATTATTACTTCCGTTTATCCATCTAGAACATCCTGAGAGGATGACAAAAGGTCTTGAAAGTCCATTAATTTAAAGTCAGCAGTACTTTCTCAGTGCAAACGTATATATGAATACAGAAAAATAGAAGACAGAATGGTGAGTGAATCACTTCTTGTAACTACCTTAAGACTTGACAAGATTTTGTGCCGGCGCAACATTTCATCTGCTCGTGAGAATCCCATGAGAAACAAAAAAGGTACCCGAAGGGAGATGGTAAGCTTAGACACAGCTGCATAGCTTGCTGTATTTTGAGCATATATGGTTCAGAAATCAATAAGGGATAAGCTCTATGACTCCTCATCCTTACTGTAGACCATAAGGCAAAGTAAAAACAAAATTAACTCTATGGACTCAAAAGGTTCTACCCAGAGCGTTTTAAAACACTGGGGACAAATTCAGAATTGTAGAGGTTTGTGGGCACCTACCTGGTGACTTTCTGGTTCAATGAATTATGCCCTATAAATAATCCAGTTTAAAACTTAAAATACCAGCCTAATGCCATATAACCAACCTAATTTAAAAGTCCATTTGTAATACCTTCAAAATTAATCACATATTTTTTGTAATTAAGAAATTGATTTAAATGTGATTACTGATTTATAAGCATTCTAACTCAGAGCCAACATGTTTTTATTTTGTTTGCCTGAATTTACGTTAGAGGTCAATTAATTCTGATGAAATTAAAGTAATTGTAATTTTGAGTGACAGCATCTATATAGGATCATGCAGTTTAGCTTTAATGCATTTTAATCCACTTTCATACTTATTGTTAATTTGCATTATTTTTCCTCAGGGTCCATGTAGGGAAACCCTAAATACAATTCTAAAGGTATTTATGCATGATCTATGATTTATCTCAGTTTTCCCTAGAGGAGTTGGGGGGGTGACGCAGTATCAGAGCACTTACTCTCAAGTCAGAGAAAAGCAGAGGAGGGAGATCTCTGTGTCTGGTTTTGGCATAGAAGAGGAGCTATGTTTTCACTGTCCTGCCTTTTATTTGCAACTGGCATTTTTTTTCTCCTTGCAGCTGAAGCCCCTAACAAAAGGGAAAGAATGAAATGAGACAAAAAAGCATCTGCTCGGCATGGAATTGGGCCAGTCCAGTCAAGTTTAAAGACTCTGAATCATTTGAGGGGTATGAGACTGGCAATTTACTAATGACTACAACTTATTAAAAAGGCATGAAAAGCTCCCTAATTACATATTTGGATGCTAAGTAGCCATTCTCAGCTTCAGAGACAGCGTGACTTTCACTTCCAGTCTTGTCCCAGACCACACATTAAAGAAAACAGGCATCATAAAGGGTCACGCGCTTTATAGACGCTAGGAACTCAAATATTGTAAAAGAGTTAACCAAACTCTTACTTGAGGCTTTAGGCTACTCTCTGGTTTAACTCTTATTGAAGGCTAAAAAATTTTGGTCATCTCACAGTGTATCCATTTATAAATGTGTAGTAAATCTCCCTGAAATGACCATATATCCTAAATCCTTCAAAAGCAACACAGTACATTAATCCCAGCCACCTTTCTGTCCTACCAGGCTAAGATCACTGGATCGTTAGTTTTAAACATCTATTACACTGAAAAACTCAAACAAATCCTGAAAAGCTTAAGGACACAAAGTCAGAGATTCAGAAGTTCAGAAGTGCCAGAGTTAATGTTGACCACAGCCTTAATTCAGCTTCCTTGTGGGTATTAATTATGAGGGAGTCTTTAATTACATGATCATACACTCTTTTTTTCCACAGGAACCCTGCCTCATTTAATGTAAAAGTTCAATGGGGCTCAGCACAGGGAAATCTATTTACAATTCCTATTATACAAATTACTCAGTGCCTTTATTTACTGCATATCATCCAAAGCCAGCACTAAATAGAAAATTATTCATTTCCTCACGAGTGTTTTTTTTTCCTCAAATAATGTATTGACCTAGTGTTGGACTGCTCCACAAACATTCTTGAATTTATCTGCAAGACGCCCTTGAAAGATGAAACTAGTATTATTACAGGTCCCAGTTTTCCAGGATTTACCCTTTTCCCCCTCCATCCATGAAGTAAGGCCAATATCTTCTGGAAGTGATGGATTCACTGTGCATGCACCTGTACAGCTGAATTGTACAAAATTGCACATTGCACAAAGTCCACTATAACCTGCACGTGTTGGGTTTGCAGTGTGTGAGCAAACCACCTGCCTAGCACACAGATACAAACCAGCCCTCTCCAGACATATCTAACCCTAGGCAGAAGCACAGAGGCCCTCCCTGCAGCGCACACATTTTCTCTGCTTTATAGGAAGGGAAATGACGTACAGATAGTTACACTGTTGTCAGAAAAGGAGAGTCTATTCAGTGCATTGCTACTGGTTACAAAAGTTAAAATCCAAAAAAATCCCCACCAAGCAAGCACACAATGAAAATCAACAGCAGTCTCTACAGCAAGTATTTAAATACAACATATATGTAAAACCCAAGCAAAATAAAGCTAATACTGTATTTTTATATCAACGGCTCTACAGCTCTATGAGTACTTATTACACACCTCTTTCTCTTGGTAGAGCAAGAGCCAAGTAACAGCAATCCTTATGAAAACTACTAATCCTGTGTGTAAAATTCACATAAACCTGGTTCTGTTCTTTGGACAGACATGTACAGACAGGTAGTACACTTTCAAGGAAGAGAGACAGGCAAGATTTTTGTGGCCAGTCACTCATATGAGTAGCACCCAAAGCACAACCAATATTTCACCACAGTTGAAAACAGTACGCATGAGACCCATCTCATGTAACCTCAGTCATCTGGAAGATAGGTGTCTAGCTGAAGTTATCCTTCTAGACTCCCTCTATCATCAGTGGGCATGGCAGCTTCTCAGAAATGCTTCATCCCACCTGTTCTAGCTTAAATGCAGGCTATACTACAACCAGCCAAATTGTATGAAACACAGTCTGTACAAGTTGACTACAGTCAATTAAATTAGGATCTGAAAAGTGTTTGTTGGCTTTTTTAAAACTACAGAACAGTGAGTGCCTAAATTGCATATAATCCAGAAGAGCTTAACTCTCCCACCAATGCAATTCCATTCATGAAGACGACGGTGACACCACCAAGGCTATTTGCTGCAGCATCATTTACCTTTAAAATCTCCCATCAAATGCAGAGCCAGGCGCACTTAAATCCTGAGATGAGGTTGCAAGTGCAATTTGAAGCATGGTGGCTGAACTACTACCTTATTTCATTTACAGCAAAAAAAGGACTGGCAAGGATTTTCTGAGTAACTGACTCTTTCCTTGCCACAGAGGTGGCCACATTATGTAAAAAAATCTAATACAATATTGAGAAAGGATTACTCTACACAGGAATAAAATCCCTCAATGCCATAACCCCTTCCCTCCACACACACATCTCTAAGGATTCCTCCAGCCTCTTCCACAGAGACAACTTGGGAGTTGGAAAAGGAGGAGTAGGTTGGTAACTGGCAGGCAGTACTCCTAATTTTGTCAGAAAAGCTGTCACTGAAGTTCAGGCATTTTGCACACAGTCTGCAGACATTTTCACTCTTCCCAGAAAATCTAGACCTTGTCAGTCATAGAAGACACAGAGGTGGAGCAATGGGATGGGGCTGCGTTCCAGCTTAGTGCCTCCAAGCAGAGAGGGGTCAAATAAAAAACCCAAAGTCATTCACGTATGGCCAGGCACAATCTGAAGACCACACTCATTTTCTGGAAAATGCTTCAATGAACTTGAACGAAAGCCATATACTATTAAACCAATAGAGGCATAAACACGAAGTTCTGTTTCAGCTGATAGAAGGACAATGAAGAAATAATAGTACAACTCACCAGTGTTGTAGGGAAAAAGGCTAAAGATTATAAAGGTATTTTTATTCTTGGCTGACACTTCTATCAACCCAAGCCAAAAATCACAAGAAAAAGAATAGCTGCTTTCCTTTATCCACATAAAAGGATTCTGTGCTGAGCAGCACTTAAGAAAAATGATCAGATTGTGATTATATAACCCTAGCATGAACTTGGTGACCACTATAGTCATGTCAAATTAGGATACATTATTCAAGCAGCAGGGAAGGATGAAAGTGTTTACCATCAGATATAAAAAACCCTGCATTTCCCTTTCTTCTAACCTGTTCTCTTCTTTTTCCTTTGCTGGCTATGTTGGTGGGCTGGCTCACTTACTGTACCAGCTCTCCTTCAAAAACAGAGAAATTATCAGTAACAGATGGTGATGGTAACTGAAAAGAAAAGGAAAGACACCCAGTCATTATTTCTCCCATCTGCCTTTACCAGAAGCTTCCATCTTCTCCCCCTGTCAGGAAGCTGGTTTATTCCTTGCTCCTCTCGTTCCCAGACCTCTGCCCATTCTTTCCTATTTTCCTTCATAACAGGGTTCCCATTCTGATTTTTTGCCAGGGGCTCTTCACCTGACCCCATTCTCACTTTCTTTATAATCTTTTTTTAACTTATTTTCATTAAGATGCATAGCATTGTGCCCATCAATGTCTAGACCACACCTTGTCACTTTTTTTTCTTGTTGATCAGATTTTAAAAAATGAAAAGGCAATGAAATGGAAGAAATAAATGCCATTGAGCTGCGTGGATGAAACATAAGGTGAGGCTAAAGCAGTCATAAGCAATGTAAGGTTTTAGATGCAGTTTAACTATGTCTAAGTAGTATAATGCAAAGCAACTGTTATATTATTCAGGTATATTTTGCATACAGCCATTCTTACTGCCTGAAAGTTACTGACCATATCATGACAGCTAGCAAGTTTAATTTTTTGACCACTTTACAGCTTTGAAAACCAATAAAATTTAAGCCCCCAAGTCCCACAAAACCAGAGTGCAAAAATCAGCTTTGGTATTACTACATGGACCACCACACCACTTGTTTACATCCCACATGAATTTATCTTATACAGTTTTTACGGTCCATCTGAAGATCACAGTTAAGAGTTTGGAAAATTCAGCTAAATATTTTCAACAATATTTAATTCCTATATCAAGCTAGTTTAGATTGTCTTGTTCCTTTTCTCAATCAGTCATTAACAATAAAATATAGAAGAGAGAGTTATCTGCCTTGATACGATGGAATTACATGTGGACACGTGTGCACAAGCACACATAGATTCTAACACATACACAGAGGAAAATTTCCTTTTCACCTACCTTTTTATAGTAGGAACTTGTCAGTAGAAATAAGCTTTTCAGGCTTTGGTTAAATATGTTACTCAGATTATATGATTGCTTAATTCTACAACTGAGGCAAAGGACTTGCCATTGCACAGACCAGCTCCCTCTCGGATGCCTTTAAAAGATTCACTGGCTTACCGTTAGTATATGACAGAAGTAATACAAAAAATTGCATCCCTTTCGAGGATAAGTAATGTAGTGAACTGGGGCCATCACTGTGTTACCAGAGACCTGAAGCCAGAGTCCTGTTAAGAACATTGCAGTACAACTTTAGCTTTTCATTACAAATAATCTTATTTTACCTTTATTTACTTTTTGGAATAATACATCCAGAAATCAGAATCACCAAAACTGAAGACTATTGCTGGGCTGAAACAGCATTCACCCTTCCTCTCCTCTGCACCAATTCATGTACTCACCCTAACTGTTCAGCTTCTCCCTAGGTACTCTCAAGGGAAAGAAATGGCTTTCTTCTGGGAATGATTTAGAGCACTCAGCTTGGGTTCTTGCTCAAAATGGCTCTGAGAAGGGGCATCCCTCCCCTCCTTGGTCTCTGGCAGGAGTCTTGGTTCCTAACTCATACACACTCTCTGTTGGCACAGCACGCCTTTTTCAAGAGTGGGATGCATGGGGCCACACTGTAAAGAACACGGAGCACACGGTCACCTTGCACCATTTTGAAAGAGAGGGGATGCTTACAGGCAAACCCACCCCCTCTTAACTCGAGTATAAAATTGTTTCTTTGAGAGGAAACCTACCTACCCCTGAATTATTCAGAATCCTTTCCTTAATATTGCACACCAACATTTAGCATTTCCCTTCTCTTTATAATAACAACAGTAGAAACTGGCGACTGTTCCTCAAGCCAGAAACAGTCTGTCATCTGTTTGGAAGACATTTCTCCTTCATGCGTGCTTTTGTGTTGTTTCTTATTTATTCCATAGAAGTTCTTTATGCAGTCAGCATCACATAGTACACATGCAGTTGGTTGTTTCAGAAAGAAATCACACCCCACCAGCGACAGAAGGCAGCGCAGTGAAATTTCAAGGAGTTGAAACTGAGCATTTCTAGCTGGAGAGGTAGTCCCTTATTGCCCAGGCCTACAGAAAATCTTACCCACAATCTCCCCTTCTCCCTCCTACCTTCCTTTTTCCTTTTTTTTTTTTTTGTACTTGCAATGCTTTTCTTGGCACCCCCTGACATTCCACCAGACTGACAGCTGAGCAGCACCTCACTAATGTATTACCTGATTACATTAAGTACTTTCACATGTGGAATTGTGCACATCCAGTATTCTACCAGTGACAGTAACAAATAGGGTATTAATTAACAACACAGTGATTAAAGACTTAGGATTCTGACATCTGTAATAAATGTTCCAAAGATAGTGTCCTTGCATGGGGGATCTGTAAATCAGGGTGCTTGCAAAATGAGCCCTGCTTTTTCTCAGCTCATTGCCATTCGCTGAGTACTAACGAGGTTAACAAGGCAGAGCTGAAGCATTTGAATCAACTCTTACTTTTTCAGAGGACTTAATGAATCATGAGCAGACCATTCATATCATGTGTTTTGCAGCAATAAGGGGAAGTTGATTAAGCAGTTTACTTACCCCACAGTGTATGAAAGTCACAGTATATCAGAGGGAACCCAATCAGTTACATGAGAAATGTTTTTATTTCCTTCTCAACATCCAATTTGATTATCTCATTATGTTTCACCACACTTTGTCTAACTTAGCAATTTGCTTCTAGACCATTTCATTCTTCCTTTTTTGCTCACCGTTAAAAACCAGTGACAGGTCAGATGGAAATTCCTTCTCCAATAGGCCTTCAGCTCAAAGATGAAGTTGATTAAAATGTCATATATGTAATAAAAATATTGGCATTCAGTCAAAATCTGACAAATTAGTTATGGCTTGTCTAATCCACATTCAACTATAAAACATGATTTACCAAATACCCTTACCTAACAAAGGGTATTGGGTTTCTCACTGAATTCCCTCTATTTGACACTCTCATAATATGCAAACATATATGGATTTCATTTTTTCATTTCCTTCCTGATAGAATATTTCAACCTGTTAATGGATACACAAATCCTGGTAATCCTGAAAGCTGTTTGGGCTTTATTTTTCTTTCAAATTATATTCTCTCTAATTTTTTCCAGTTTTCTTTATGTTACAGACATCTTTGTGCATGGATTTACAAGAGCAGGCAAATAATGAAAATGGCACATTGTCTCAAAGAAAATAGTGGGAATAGGCAGAAGACCAAGATTGTAAAAAGATATTTTTAAAATCAAAATTATTAACATTCTAGTGGTTCTTAAAGTTCCCTGGAGAAATAGTTAAAATTGACTCCCCATCATGCCAATAAAGATGAAGTTGGAAATGGCTAGGGACACTTACAGAGAGGTATTTCAGAGACTTCTTTTTTTTTCTTAGTGCTTCTACCAGGTGAAGACTGTATGAATCCTGGAATTGTAACTTTCTAGAAAAACAAGTGCCTTTGCAGGCAAAACTAAAGCTAGAATGCATCTGTTAGGGCCACTTTTGGATTTGTGTCCTACGTACAATGGAGATGTGACACTCAATCTGTGGCACTAATGGCATCAAGTGGTGATGCTTAATCCTACCAAACAGGCAGAGGCCGATTGAACACTCCCTCGAACCTTCATGGCTCTTGCTAAGGTCTTGACCTTTTTCTTGTTACAATAAAGTTTGCTAACCAAAGGCATCTTGTTTCTCTCTCTGCATATTATATTAAACTAGATACATATTAGTTTCCCTGTCAGGTGATATCAGAACCAAGAACGTGTGACAAGCAAAAAGTACCTCCTTTTTCCAGAAATTCTGGTCTTTTTAGTGCTACTAATTTTCAAAAGAAAAAATAACCATCACACATCACTCTATTTTTCAAGATAAACCATGCCTGAAAACGGGTTTTTTCTCTCAGAACAGACTCATGTCGCTGTGCCTGATGCTGGGACCAAGTATATCCCAGAAAACATGTTCTTTTGTACAAAATGAAAAAAGACACGGTAATTTAAGTGGTTATTTGGAGAAACCTGTTTATGGCACTAATACACTTGGACTAATATAAGAAAGCAAGCTATGAAAATGGGTGTAGCAGAGAACGCGTCTTGCTGTAGCCATTTCTGCTGACAGCGCCCCTAGCATGTACACACCAAAGACAATGGAAGGTATTAAGAGTTAACAATTGAACTGTGACTAAACAATAGGTTTGCTGAGGAAGTTGACTGAAGTTTAAGATAACTCCTTCTCCAAATGTCTCTTCAGCAGGCAGATGTTTAGCGAATGGAAAATTCCTAGACACAAAATAACCAGACAGGAAGCTATGGGTGAGGGAAGAAAGGGGGCGAGAAGCACAGGGGTTTTCTGTGAGGAGGGCAGAGAGGCTTGGATTACGTGAGGTACCTGCCAAAGTTAAGCTTAGCCAGAACATATCCGTAGTTCACAAGTCAAGAGGGCACTGCACAGTAAAGGTTGAGGGCAATCTTTATCCAAATAATGCTGTTGAGCAGTGAGAAAAATGAAGTAAGCATCCTTTATAGTTTGTTATTTCTATGCCACAGAGAGAGAACAATAATATTTCAGAGCCCTGGGCACAGCCTGTCTGCTCATCGTCAGCTATGGCCAGTCAGGTGTCCCTGAAGAGGGATGTTAGCCAGAGCAGCCATACACCTGCACGTCTGGAACAGGATGTGTTTAAGCTCCTGGGGACACTTGGAGTCCAAATCAGTCTGGGGACCTAAGACAAGCTCTCCGTGGCTGCAAGTGCCCATTTCCAGGAAGTGGTAACACAGAGGACACTCTGCCAAGGAAATGTGCCTGAAAAGCCAAGTAAAGAACCTGTGCTAACAACCTAATGTGCTTCAGGGGAACTGATGGCACGGGTCTGTCCTTGGTAGCACTGAGACCAAAAAGCAAGGATTTTGAACTGCAAGCAGCGAGGCCAAGGCAGTTGAGGAGCTACGAGCAGTGATACCTCAAGAGATGTATTTGGGAGAAGCAGAAGTTCTAATTCCCTTGATTTTGATGCCAGTAGACCTGAGGATTTCTTGCCTATCCCAGTGGCAAGAAATGGCTTCATAGGTGCCAGACAATACGTTGTCTATTTGAGAGACACTAACCACTGCCAGGTTCTAGCTGAGTTCCTACCTGCACCAATAATCTCCAATCTGAGAATGAAAAATATAACCTAGCATGCCCGTCCTTGACAGGTTAGTCACTCCCAGCTTACAGTACGGAGGCTTGAGACTCAACAGCGTAGCGAGTGGCCAAGAAAGGAAGCTATGTCAGCTCTGCATCACCATTGTCTCGCTTGCTCTTCAGCAAAAATAAATCAACTGCCACTGCCTCCCTCTCTCTTGAGTCACGTGTTCCAAATGATTTCCTTCCTATGTCTCTTCTCCCTTTCGATGGCAATGTTAATATGTTTTTCAACACTTCTGCTCCATTTGGTGCTTCTTTTATATACTCTCCAGTGCTTTCCTTTCCTACCACCATCCACTCCTCATTTTCCCAGTTGCCGATTGCCCTTTGTTGCATTCTGCTCTTCCTGACTCAACCTGTCACTGCTACTGCCAGCTCTGCAGATCTTTTTCTCAGAGAACATCCAAAATACACACAGCCCTCTTTTAAATGTTATGATCTCTTTTCATTTGGGTCTTTTCCTGACATCTAGTTCTCTTTTTTCTGGGGTGTTATGTGTAATCAATGCAAAACGACTGTCATGTTAAAAAATTATCTATCTCATCTTAGAATCTGAGCCATTTCGGAATAAAAATTAAATACGGAAGAAAACAGCTTGAGGTCCCAGGAGTCATAGCAGGCCAAGAGCTTAAACAGAAGCCTCATTTTGCGCTGTGTGCTCTTTCTTCTTCCTTAAACTCCACGGGGCAGACTCCCTGATGTGGACGAAACACAGCCTCTCATGACTGGCAGGTCAGAGCATCCTCTCCAAGAGTGCACCACACCCACAGATGTGGACAGCTGTCAAGTCACCTCTGAGAAGCAGCCCAACTAACATCTTAGATTTAGGCCAGTGTTTTCCAACTGCAGGTCATGACCCCACATGGGCCTGGGGTCAAGACAGGGTTCACGTGGGGTCACAAAGTGTTAGAAAAAGCTAAAGAAATATTTAAGCTTAAGGATTTCTGTTCGGTTTTCTCCCACTTGGTGGGGGGAAGAGAAGGAGTGGAGCTGCACACAAACAGATGATCCAAGGAGGCCGATTGTTTCAGAAATTCTGACTTGAAATATTGGGAATTCCATACTTGAGAGAAATAAAACGGTTCTGTGGCTTGTGTGCAGGGGGAATGCTTTGTCTGTGCACAATTTTTTTTTTTTTTCCCATTTTCTTTTTTTAACGTATTAGTTTGAAACTAGCCAGAAATCTGGAAAGGTTTCAGTAACCTTACAAGACAAACTAGCAAATAAATACAAGAGACATCAGCATGAGCATCCTAGTAATAGTACCTGGCTTTCATCAGAAGATTTTGAAAGGGTTCTCAACAGTGGAAGCATTTAGACTTCCAGTAGAGTAAAAGGAGGTTTTCATTATCCACATTTTACAGAGGAGAACCTGGCTAGGTGACTTGCTCTATGTCATGCAAAAGTTCTGTAGCAGAGTTGAAAGCTGAGTCCAAACCTGAATCCTCAATTAAGTTAATGTCCTCGCCGCAGGACTATTCTGTGCTCAGAGTCCTGAAAAAACGCATTTTCAATCATATGGATATCAGCAGCACCTATGTAATTAGAATTGTGCAATTACAGGAGCATTGCAACAGACCTCAGGGTCATGGAAGGCGTGAGAGGGTTTAATCCAATGACTGAAATTTTTTGATCTTACACAAATAATACAGATACAGCCATAGATAGTGATTTGCCAATATGATTTCATCCCTAAAGAGAATACCTGTAAAATCTTGCCCACACTTGATTATAAAGATCAAATTTGGTGGCTGCTTTTTGTCCTTCAGGAGTAGGATGGCAGTCAAACAAGCAATGTCATTATAGACTTTATGGTTCCTACTAATAGCAGTGGTAGTGAAATTGCCAAAGGTCTTCCTCACATGGGCCACCCTGCAGCCCCTTAGCTCGTTACTATAGCCTTTGCTAACCTGAGATAGATTGAAATGTGGGAACTGACATGGTGTTGACAACAGGCCATGTTGGGGAGCTGTCTTACAGCAGTGAAGCCAAGCGGGGTTTGTGAGCAGCTCCAGCACAGCCTTCCTTGTGTGCGGGGCACACAAGGAACCCAGAGCAAGATGTGTAGCACGGACCTTGTCGACGAGAAGACAAGACCTCCTCAACAGCATTTCTGAACTTGAGCAAACTGCAATGGCAGCGAGTATCAGGCAGCAAGTATCAGGACAGCTTATCCGTACAGGATCAGCTCACCGTGACCACAGCTCCTTGGAGCAGGCACTAACCAGCACCAGAATGAGCCTGCATTGATTATGTTTTACAAGTCAAGATACTTTCAGTTAGCTGATTTTTGGCACTGGTCCATCAACCCAGCTGCTGGCACAATTCTGTTTTCTTGTGTAGATAAGAACTTGGCCTCACCCATTACAGACTGATTTGTTAGCTGGGAAAACATAATTTATTGCTTTCACATCATTGCTTTAGCTATCCTTGGATAAACCGGCTACGCAATTTAATAGTTGATAGTTTTCTGCTTTCAGTAGTTTCTTGATATCTGCATGCTATATACTATCCTACTTACTTTAAATATTTCCTTATTTACTTTAAAATATTTTAAAAAGTGAAAACTTGTAGTAATTTCCTTCGTGCCATTTCCTAGTGATGAAATGAAACTTGCAAGTATCTTTGTATGTAAGAATAAGCCTGTTACAAACTAACAGATTCTCCCACTGTTTTCCCCCTCGAGTTTGGGAAGCTTATCTGTTTACAATCATCACCTCTGTTTCTGCAGGGGAAGGTTGGGAAGGCTGGGACCTTCAAAAAAATATTTATGCATGTGCTGAGCAGGGTGGAGTAGGAATGGATACAAACTGGGAACATTTTGATTCCAGAGCTCTTAGAAAACTGTTAATAGGATGATGAAAGCTTGATCTCATAGATCTGTTACACTCTGCTGGGCTATTTTGCAAAGTTTCTTTGTGTATGGCAATTATTAAGTCCCATCAAAATACCTGTAAAATTTTCACCTGCTAGAAGTAAATCACTTTTCTTTGCCTAGACAAATACAGTGATAAAGGTGGTTAAAAATACCTGCCTAGAGACACTCTAGACTCCCTTGGTATCTAAGATCTCCTACCGTGGTAGACATAACACAGGTGCATCGAAGACCTGCGCCCTTCTGGAAAAGAGGCTAGAGACCAGCTGAGGTGTCCTAGGGCATCTTAAATGGCGCTACAAACGATTGTTTCTGTGGTAACCAAATCCCACATATATTTTTCTTGGGGTTGTTTTTTTTTTTTTCCTTTTTTAATAACAGAATGAAAAATATTATTGCTCTTCATTTCATCATTGTAGGTACTTGTGTGTGTGTACATTTATAAACAACATTAGGGCACTGTACGGCAGCAGCAGCTTGAAGAAAAATGATGGCAAGTAACACAGGCTCGCCTGGCAATAGACTCACTGGACCTCTTAACTGTTCATTTTCCAAGATCTGGATTTTTTTAAATGTGAAAGTTTGTTTAGAATGTGTAATATCAAGAGCTAGGTGTTTGAAAAGGACTTAGTGTTGAGTTGTAGCTAATTGTTTGTTCTGGAAGGTACTAGTAACATATATATAGGTATATAACTATATAATTTGATGTATTTATATATATACATTACATATATTTAAATGTGGCAGCTCATCAGCAGAATCAGCTGAATTGCACTCCTCTTCTAGAAAGGGGAATATGGGTAAGCACAAGCTCAAAGTTTCTGTTAAATATCATACCTACATAGTCAAGACAGGGAAAAGCATAGTACAGAAACATAGAGACAGCAGGGACTAAAGGAAGTAACTCTTCCAGCTCACACCACTCTCTCCTCTGTGGCCATGTATGAAATCTCAATTGTTACTCCGCTGCACACCACTGGGCTTCAGAAATTTGCAGCCAGAGCAAAAGGCAACTCCAGAAGTACAGATCATTACATTCTGAGATACAGAAGCAACTTGAAGACCACTCCTAATGCTGCATGATATACAACATGATAACAACCATGTGGTTGTAGGGAGCCATGAACTGGGTAAAATACATAAGACTTCAGGATTTCTAGATGGAGTAGTGAGTGGAATTACTTCAGGTTTTCTTTAGGTTTCTAAGCAAAATCATATTTGGAGAGAGATCTTGGCTCAGCACTTCTTTATCTTCCTTCATCTGGAGGGAAAGGGCAGCTCAACTGTCTTTGCTGGAGTCTAAACAAGATCTAAAAAGATGAATGATCAATTTTCCACATGGGCTAGTGGTTTTCTATGTTCCCTACCTACCTGATACACTCACAGGAACTGCACCAAGAAGCAGGATCCTGATGAAATCCTGGCCCCAGTGAAATCTAGGCAACAGTTTTATATGGTGGAGGTATCAAAGGTAATCTCAAATTGTTTGAACAATGAAAGGATGTCCAAACTCAAGTATGTTGTGAAGTCTGACTTCACGCAGCTGTAAATGGAAGAAATAAAGAGTAGATGTACCCACTTGACAGAAGATGGGGGTTTTTTTGCAAGGTCTGACAGCCTCACTTCTGCAAAGAGCAGAGTTAATACAATTATAAACACAGAAAAAAAGGCCTCTCAAACTGTTCTAGCCAAAGCCACATGTTTAAAATGCATTACAATGGGTGTTAGACTCAACCAGTAATTATCTGGATCTAGGCAATAAATAAATAACAATAACTTTAATTACAAATCTGTGATAGAATTCATGGAAGGAACAGAAAACTGATGTCTGGAGCTAATTAATGCTCAAAAATTAACAAACAAGAGAAAGATAAACAGAATGAGATCATCTTCAAGTACTATGAGGAGCTAAACTGTGGTGCATTCCCTAGGCCGGGTTGAAAAGAGTGACAACCCTGAAAACAGGGTTGAAAAATCAGTTTTCCTGGGAATCACATGTTTTTTGAAGGGCATGCGAAATGCCTATTGCATAAACATTCCTGATACCTAATTCCAAAGAGCTTAGTGCCAGGTATGGTGATTTAAAATCACTCAGTTTCCTCGCGTCAGCAGAATTCTCATAAATATAGGCATGCTCAATATGTTGATTGTGTGATTTTATGTAAAACCATGATTATCCTTGTGCTCCAAGTCTGTAAACAAGAGTTACATAAATGGCACAATTTCATGCAATGTTTTATCTGAAGCAGCTGGCAGCTGTGCACTTACCCACCCCAGCACATCTATCAACAGCTCTAAGCCTTTTCAAATACAGGACTTGCATTACAGAAAATAAAACTATTTTAAGCCTAAATTTATCTCTGTCTTCTCAGCTCTGTCCTTGGATTGGCCTGAGCAAGCGCTGGTCTTACGTCTTGTACTGTAAAGCATACTAGTAGGCATCATTGTGATAGCACAGCTATCAAAAGGCATTGACCAAGTCAGGTCCTCCTTGGCAACAGTGTGTGTCTGGTGAGAGACATTCGATTGATACCTCGCCTCTATTCATCCACAGAACAGGGAGTGAAGAGATATAGGCAGCATTCGTCCACAGTCTAATCCACACCATCTCTGGAAATGATAATGTCCAGCGCTCACCAAAGTCTCAGGAAAGTCTATCCCTGATGTCAGTGACTCTTGGTTTGGTCTGCAGCCACTCAGTTGTTGGACCCTGCTGCTGGAAATGGCAACAAGGGTACCAGACGTGAAGGTGGTTTTCATACTGTCCTGCAGACGTGGGTTCAACAGGAACTCAAGCGAGGCTGTGACTGCTTAATAATTCGTTTCAGATTTGCTCCTCTAGCCCACTGCATTTCCACAGGCTTAATTAGACAACTAAAAGGCATTGATGCTTGAAGGTTTGTGCATTCGTTTTCAAATACTCCAAACATGCACTATGCTTTCTCTCTCTCCCTTGTTTTTCTACTTACTATATGACCCATGGTTACAGTTAATTCCTTAGCAGGGACAAGCCCAAATATTGCAGATTGCTGTAATGTTAAGACTGGCTCCATTGTGAATGCTTGAAGTTACTAATAAAAAATTCTAAGCCAAGTAATAAAATGGTGTTTAATTTGAGTAACCTAAAACTAAGCTCAAAACACAGAGAAGGGAGATTCCTCTCTCTCCTCCATAAAACTGTTCCACAGTTGTACTATCAAGGCAGATAAAGGGAACATATTTCACTCCCTATGTCTTTAGTCCAGTAGGTCTTTTTTTTTTCTTATGGAGAAAACACAAGTGAACCTTTAATACTAGCCAAATCCAGCCATGAGGCAGCACAAGAAATGGTCATACTGTTTCATACTGCTGTCTTAGCATAACTTTATCTGTGTAAATTTTTTTCAGTGGAGCTTGCAGCAGGGCAAGATGGTTTTTTTCTGTGAAAAACTAATGATCAAATTTTTAAAAAATCCCATTTTTTTAATTAAAAAATCAAATCCATTTTCTAACAGCCAACCTCCCAACTGTCAAACTTGTGGATGACAAAACCAGAAAAAGGCTTTTCCACAGAATTTTGACAAACTTCAACAGCAGTTAATACAAAAATATCTATTCTTGTAAAGAAAAGGCAGTAAAACACAGAGGAACTGGTTGTTGACTAAAAATATTTCATAAGCTGTTCTTCTGACCTTGTTTGTGTCTTATTTCCATGTCTGTTAGAAACTTAAAAAGGAATGAGGAAGAAAGTGCTGTAAAGTTTCAGAGAATTAAATCAAAAAAGCCCTAATGACAGCTAAGGCCATGTGATAACTGTGCAGGTAGTGCATCGTCTGTCATGTTTTGTCCAAGACAGAACCGACACCTAACAGAAGAGGAAACTGGGGCAGCACTGGGGAAAGCCTAGAAGCAGCAGTTATACAGAACTTAAGAGCTTCCCCGAATTTCGCTATTTTTTTCTTGCATGGCTAAACCCACAGCTGGTGTAAATCACCTCCTCAGGGGAAGAGCAAGTATCACAGTGTACTTTAGCCTCATGGCAGAGTCAAGTTCTTGCAGCAGAGCAAAGTGAAATTTGTATAAAGCTGGTTTCACAACTCATTCTGCCACCAGTGGATTTCTGGTTTTCTAAGTCAGCTAATCTTCTGTACCTTGGTTTTCTGTTTGAAATATGCAAAGGATAGCCTTAGCTCCTAGAAGTAAAACTAGGAAAAGCTATCTGTAAGATTTCTGACACTACCTAATTCCAGGCAAGAGAAACAGATGATACTTGCATAAATCATCGGTGGAACACTGACTAGAAATGGGCCTCGGAGGGGGCTTTCTTCCTCAGGCAAAACTGCCATTTCCACAGCACAGTCTTGGCTTGACTGTTTTTCTTTGGGGCTTCACATTGCTGGGCTATTGCATTCCTAGTCCTGGCTCTCTTCCATAATAGAAATAGTTGATCATGCATAATTTGCAAAAGTACATCGTGGTTTAGTCTTCCTGTCTACTAGGAACAGTATTTGGCAAGCAAAAAGATCTGGAGGTGAGGATCTCTGGATTGTGCGAATATGCACACATGCGCCGAAAGGAGAAGGGGCTTCAGAAAACGTCAGCACTTGGGAGTAACTCCTGGAAAGATTTCCAGGACTTGGAATCTGTCATGATTAAAACCAGTTGTTCTCTTTCTTATCTTCTGTCAAACTTGAGAAGTGTAATGACAGCTCTTAAAGATCGCACTCTCCAAGGATTGGGAATGCTCAGAGTGGCACGTGAGCCAAAGAGAGTGAGGGAGATAAAAAAATCAGGGGTGAAAGTTCCCTTCTACATATCACAGAAATGTGGGCATGCTTTGCTTTGCCTCCCAACTAACGATATAAAAATGTATCATCCTTGAACGTATTTGGCTTTAGAGTGAAAATCTAAAAGGCATCTATTGATATAAATATCACAAACATTGCACTGTGCTCCACAATGAACTTTTTTGGCTCATACTGTGAAATGTCAGCTTAGAACATAAGAGCGCTCTGTTGTGGTAGCCTTTGATTGTCATATGTGTATATGCATCACACACACACACACACACACACACTCTCACACACAAACAAATCTGTTTAGCGACAGCCTCCAAAACAAGGTCTTTGGAAAGGTTACCACTCCACCATATGTAGGACTTTGATTTATAGTTATATTTTTCACAGCATGACACACATTGTTGGTGAACTGAGGCTGTGATAAAATCGTAGAGGCGTAAAGTTTCACTGGCTGGATGGTAAAGAGCCGAGTCAGAGAGAGTGTAATGCGAGTCGAGAGCTGCACTCCAAATGAATGAACTTGTATTGTGGATCTGGTTACAGCCGGCACACTGCCCTAATCCATCAACAGCAAGTTCACTTACAAACCAGCCTTTGTTTTTAATCCATGAGCCTTTTGGGATTCACTATAATCAAATGACCAATCAGAGGAACACATAAGAGGAAAAAAAAAAAAAAAAATTGCTACAGTGAAGTTTACTCTCAGCCACAAACTTTCCCTCAAAACCCTCCAGGTAGTGCAGATAAGAGTATAATGCACAGCATTAAGCTTACAGGCATTAAAAAGTCCACGAGTTGAAAGTCAAGGCATGGCAAACCAGATCTTGTTACTTTCTGGGGGTGCTTCTCCAATGCTCGAGAAGGCTTTGATTTCAAACCACGTGTGCTCGCGGCACAGACGCAGATTAGTGATGGAAGACAGCCACGGGGATTGCGATTGCTACAGCTCACTTTGAGTTTTCTCTTGTTTTGAACAAACGAAAAGAACATCCTGGATTTTGCAATTAAAACATGTCAAGCTGAAGTAACATATGTTCCTTGGCAAGGGCACGATATTAAGCCTTGGGGTGTGTCTATGTATACATAAACAAATACTTTTATTTAAAAATGTGTATGTGTCTGTTTTATTCTTTTTCAGTTTAGCATAGAGTATAAACAAAAAGTAACCTTTAGGCTACTTGTCCTTGCAGAAGACTAGCCCAAACATCCACCACTGCCCAACAGCCCACATTAAGATGGCAGACACATCCATAAAGATGGAACCCCATCTGGAACAGACCGCAGTTCCTATGTTAGTACAATAATACTATGTTTTCTGCTCTTACGCCGTAACTCTGGGCTACCTGGGCCGTGCTATCCAGCTGCTGTCCCCTGTAGTCCTTCGAGGTGGACCCAGAAGATGAGGACATGCAGCACAGCTTACTCAGCACCATATGGCCGAGCTCCTCAACGTGCGTGTGCGTGCACGCGCACGCGGCGGGGGGGCACGGGGGTGGCAGGGGGAAGGTGGCAAGGCGCGCACACCATGCCATTAAAGGAGTGACAGATGGTGATGAAAGTGCCATAAAACCGTAGGCACTGACAGCTCACGGCCGCGACTGAAGCAGCTGCTGAGGTATCACATTGTAAACAGCCCCCCGTTGGGGCACCCCCCTTGCAGCGCCTATCTCAGAAACTGTCATCTCTCGCAAACGCTGCCCTGTCCTGCCACAAACCCACCTCACCCGCGTCTCCCTCTGGCAGGGGATGCCACGGGGTGAAAGGCGGGTGAAGGAGAGGGACTGCGAGAGGCTTACGGTGGGACTGGAAGAAAGACTTTCGCACACCAGGCAATCTGAGATGAGGACGAAAATGGAGAGACAGCCACAAAGTCCCCCATGCCAGGGCACGGGCAGGACGCTGGTGCCACCAAGCAGTCACTACACATTTCTTGGTACTTCTCCCCAGCCTTGTCTCCCAGCTGCGCAGCCTGACTCCGTGAGTGGGAAGGTCTCACGTGCAAGAGCGTGGCCAGCCCCTCCCTAGCGATGGACCAGCTGAGCAGCATAAGCCCTCGGCCTTCATGTCTGCTGTGCAGCTACAGTGAGCTCCCAGCCTCCTTTAGAGACTTCCATCAGACCTCCTGGACCTCTCTTTACATTTCATTCCCATCATGCTAAAGAGGGAAACATTACAGTGTTTCCTCTTTATTGAAACTCTGGATGGCCAGAAACTTGGAAACAAGCTCTCTGCTCTTTGGAAGCTCTTCCTTTAACCCATGAGGAAGCTGAGATACTACAGCCCCTTCTCAGGAAAAACAGTATTGGAGACCAATGCTCCTGTGAGCTCATCTCAGACTTTTTTTTCCTTCTTTTTTTTTTTTTTTAAATATACATACACAGGCTCGGGCAGGGCGGCTGTGACAGCACATAATTTCTGCTGAAACTCCTGGGTCCCACTGCACTCACCTACTTAGCTTCGGCAGAAATGGTGAGCTTTGATGCACAGAGGGACATAGGAAGGAGGCAGAACAGTTACTCCCCGTGTTTGATCTTTCGATACTGTTGGTACGGCTGCCATCGGAGTAGGGAGCCAGCAGAGTCCTCTAGGAGCGTTTTGGGTCACTCCTTTCAGAGCAACCTCGGAGACTGTCCAGCATGAGGTGACTCCTCCCGCTCCTGACAGAGCCCCGTGGCACAGTCCCATCCTGCTGGGACTCCTGTCGAGGGACATCTCTGTGGACTGCAGTCCACGTGAGGACACTGCCCCACCAGCTTTAAGCGGGTATCAGACTGACCTGTGCCTGGTTTTGTTAAGACTAAACACAATGGCTGGGATCCCCAGCTTCTGGTAGAGAAAGAGAAGCATTCAGAGGATCCGGGGTGTCTATATTGGCTTTTTTTTCTGGCATTATCTGACTGCTTAACGCTAGAGCAACGCGCAGCCGCGGGGTTTTACTTAACTCATCACAGTATCTACACGCTCAACGCAAGACAGTTGGCCGGGGCTGCCAGCCTGGGAAACCTGCCCTCCCCCCTGATGTATGGACCCCAGCAGCCTTGCTGTGCTCCTCCTAGGCTAAACCCTGCTCTATGGGATCTACCTAGGAACGCTGCTGTGAAGAAATGAGGTAGGCAGCAACCGTAGCGCTGGACCAGATGTAGATCCATGGGAGTATTGTAGGACTATTTCATAACACTGTGAGCCTCCCACATGTACATGTGTTGGGGGTGTTAGTTTAAGGACTATGGGAGCATCCAACCCTAATTAATCCTGCATAACCTGAAGCACTTAGGTGCCTAATTTGCTTCGTTTTCAGTGAGGAGAGAAGGCAGGAGAGTCACTCCTGTCATATACAGCCTGAACTGCCTGCAGCAGGTGCCCCGTGCTAACCCAGCTTGAGCTCCCTTGAAGACAGATACATAGAGAGTGCCTGCTTTCCTCTATGCACTGGGAAAGGAACCGGGAGCTTCTTCGCTGTGGAAATACTGTACAACGAGCAGCACAGTCTGCTGGAAAAATTTAGCTGGACCACTTGTCATATGAAAAGCTCTGTTCTCACCCAAATAAAAACTTAAAAATGTGCTGACTTCAAAAGAAATAGTAAAATATTACATTTTTTAAATTACTTTTTTTTCATTTCAGGAAGTAATTTTTTACCAGCTGGGTTTTGATTTTCCGTATTTTTTATTCTTTCATGACATAGTAGGAATAATGTACTAATAACATGTCATTAAAATAGTTCAACAAGTTTATTTTAAGGTTTTTTTTCTGAAGTAAGCTTTAGTACGTAATGCTGAGGAAAACGTCTCGTCTCCTTTTCTTCACCCACTTGATGTAACAAATAGGCTTGAGACACCAATCAAAGTACAGCTTTGGGGTGGGGGAACCGGTCAGATGATGTCTACTGATACATTTTAATGCATAATTTTCTTTTGCTTCACTCTCTGCTTCCCTTTCTGCTTCTTACCTGTGCTGGAAGTCTTGAAAAGTCCTTTCACCCTGGTGTGCCCTTCCTTTCCTTACATTTACCTCATCTGGACTCTGTACAGATTAGCATTTTTTTCCAGCTTCCCTTTGCAGGGAACTTGACATGGCAAGCCTGAAGTTAATTTCCATTCATACCAGAAGCAGTTCAGCCATGGCAAAGCCCTGTCCAAGGCGCCGTCTTTTTTAGCAGCACCAGTGAGCCCACGCAAATCTCCATGTGGCTGTTCCTTAGAAAGCATCCAGTATTTGGGCTTGCTCATTTAAAGCCACTTTCATTGTATGTCAGTCTGCCAAGAGACATACTCATGGTCTCTTCACCACTCAGTCTCTTGCAATCTGCTTGAATGTACCTCCCTTCTCTTCTATTTCCATGCCTTTCTTTGGACAGTTTTTCAAACTTTGCCAGTATGTGGACCGCTTTTTTTTTTTTTTTTTGGTATGGGTGTGGACTTCTGTGTAAAGAATTTAAGCCTCCTGACTACGTACTTAGTATTCACCACTAGTTGCTGTGGCCACCTTACAAGTCATCTATGGAGCCACAGATCACAAGCTGAAAACCACTGTTCTGTGGTACTTAGATACTTATGTCAATGCTTAGTTATGAAAATGGTACTTATCTAGGAAAACATAGATAATCTGGCTGCAATGTTACAAATATTCACGATTTTCAACATCTCTGCTCCTGAACCATGGTGTCAGTACAAGAATCTGTTTTCCTCAAAATAAACACAAGAGAAAGCTTTTATGAGTGCTGCGGAACGTTTCCAACATGAACTCTGCACACTTCCACACCAGAAGACTTCATAGAAAGCAGAGTAATTCCTTTCCCCTTTCCCCTCATCCAGCCTCCTCTAAGTGTGTTCCTTTTTAAATCTCATGCTTTTGGAGTGGGTTAGGATTCACAATGCTGGAGTAGCAAAGGAGAAAGGAGAAAAAAGTTTCAGTGTCACCATCACCATCAGGATATTGCAAATGGTCTGTCGTCTACTGGAAAATGAGACTGAAGCTACATGGTGGCAATGAAAAGACACAGCCCTGGTGACAGTGCAGGCAGACATCAATTCTTCAAGTGCTTCTTGTCATGCATCCAGACATCTGGCAGAAAAATACTGAAGATTGATTTAGTATCTTAAAGGATACATGAGTATGTTACTAGAAGCTTGGATTTACAAATGGATTTTAAACTCCCTTTAGAGATTTGGGGTTTTTTGCTGAATCCATTTCTTGTTTTATTGAATTTTTTGGTTATACCATATTGTACTGTAAGCTCATGCATCGTCTGAACATGGATAAGCTAGATTAGGAAAACAGAGAAATATTTGACTTATGGTTAAGTGTCATCACCAAGCCTAACAGAAAGCAGGTAATTACACAGACCTGTGTTTCCTTGTGCATAGGAACAGAGCCTCAGTTTGACAAAGAAGTAATATTTTGCTAAGGTAAGAAAGCCGAAATCAGATAGTGTTGTTTTATTACCTTATTATTGATAAACATGGACTGCTAGAACATTTTAACAGTGATCCAGCCCAGCAATCTTTTACTCATACAGGCTCTGTGTGTAAGCTTAGGCCCTTAAATGGTTGAACTATTCTTAGACTAATGTGGTGAATACCCAGGAATGTTCATGGGCAGAATATTAAGGACAGAAGATGGCCCTAACAGTGCTTGGCAAAGGGAGATGGGATTTACGGAAAATTTTCTTTGATGCTGTTGACTCCTAACTACTGCCTTCTGATGCTGCCCCATCATACAAAATTAGCATTAAACTTGCATTCCAGATGAATGACAGGGAATGAAAAGCAAAACAGATTTGAGTTAAAGCCTATGGAAGTAGATTCAAGCCCAGGATCTGGCCAGGTTTAAAACCAGGCTGGATCTCTTTAGCTGGGAATTCCCTGGCTCTGAGAAACTCTCTAGCCACTTCCTAAACAGTATCCTTCCTCTTTAATTGCTTTATAGGAAACACAACATACCTGGTCCAAGTGCTATTTGTGGCTGGCACAATTACCACTGGATGCCACAAAGATCCTTTAGAACTGCAGCCATATTATATAGACATCTGACTTTGAGGATTCTCCTTTTAAATATGCTCAGTGAACACAGGAACGCTCTACAAATCTCGCCCTACAGTTGTGCTTGCTTGTTATCACCAAAGCAAGAGAGAAGCTTAGCCAAGCAAGATAAATACACTAGTTAAGGGGGGGAAAAAAAAAAAAAAGACAAAAAAAAGACTCCTACAGCTATCCTAAAAAAACTAATCCAATGTTACATTTACGTTACAGTGTAAAGTGAAGTCACATGTAAATAATTACTACAACCATATTTTAATTTATATTGCTTAACAGCTATGGGAAGTGACTAAACTGCAATTGCATATGAATGTATTTTTGGGAACAGATGGCAGGTATTTATGCACTGTTGTAGACCTTTGTGACTAGCAGACTGTATATTTCTACCAGAATATTATTTGTTTCACGGTAAGGATGAGCCTTTCCTGAACTTGCTTTTAAATCATTGTAATTACCACTGCACTAAGTTAAACAATGCCTTTTGCAAGCTAGAGATGAAAAATTACTCGGTCTTTGTATTAGGGAGATACTTGACCTATCATTTTGTAGCCTTCTGCGCTGGAACAGCGCAGCTATTCAAATAGCACGACATAAATACATGATATTTTGGGGGCAGAATCTCAAGACTCCCCCCCCGCCAAACAAAACCCAACCTACCAAGCAAAACACCTCGTCCATTTAAAGAGAGAGGGAAGGTAGGCTGCATTTTTGTCTTGTGATCTGAGTATAAGAACCAGCAACTACCATTGCTGGGAGGGGTAACGAATGGTCTTCAATAATCACAACCCACAGGGTTCTTCGCTTTACATCCCTTTAGCCCCAGAGCACCATGTAAGGGTATCGATTTAGGAGTGACACAGAGGGAATAGTGCCACCTACTGAAGCAATTATTTTTAGCACTCTGATTTCTTGACCTAGGCTCTTTTCAGCTAAGGTCTAAAGATACTGCAGCATCAATATGGTATTCATCATATTAAATAGCTGCTCTTCCTCCCTAATTTTTTCAGGAACCAAAAATAGCGTTGCAAAAAATCCACAAACCCAACCCCCAGAATCCCCCCAAACAAGCAACAGACTACCATCAAACTATACTATTATAAAGCTATTAATTTCAGAAATGAAACCTTGGCATGAGGGTGTCCTTAAGCCTATGGAGACTTTGAAGCTAGATCAGAATTTTAGATCTGCTCTGATTCTATTTACATGAATCAAGAAATGCAAAATTATTTTAGTGAGAGCAAGTTCACTCTGTGATTTTCTTCCAGACTAACTTATTTAGTGTTGGACCAATAGCCTTAAACTACAGATTTGAAATTAGTTGCTATAGGGACTGGGGTTGGCTTTAAAAATCCTGACTTAAAAAGCTGGTTACCTTTTAATCTGTCTTTTTTTTTTTTTTTTTCTGTAGGATAAACACAACTCTTTCTAAAGCATGGTGATAAAAAAAAATCCCCCTTCCCCCATATCAATGAATGTGTATAATAATGCCAGGCTAAAGAACAGCACTTTCTCTTTTCAGCAGGTGGAAGAAATACACCAATGTCCTGTCTTCAGATATTGATTAGTGTTGCTATGCACTGCCAAACAGCTATGTAGAGTCACTTCACTGGCAGCTGCTTATCTGCAATGGGTGAAGTGGTCCCTACAGTTTCCTTTAACTACTGCATAGACTTAAATAGTTAATGCCTGCAAAGCTTGGTGAGAGGCTTGTTAAGAATGCTCTAGGAACACAGTGACATAACAGTCATGCCATGTGCTGTAAACTGAATTTGCCAGTAGAATTATTAATAAACAACCAAAGTCATAAATAACAACAATAAAATGTTGCAATTCAAAAGTCATCTCAAGCGTCTTCCACAGAAGATCTAACCAACTCTGGATGCTGTTTCTGCTGACCCACCAGTAATTTTATTGCTGCAAAGGCAATGCAGTGTGTCATACCATGATAGATTTGGGCTTTTCTGACATCCAGCTGCTTACTGTTATTGTTGGCTGTTGCTGAAGTACTGGAGATAATACAGGTGTTCTGTGCTGTTAGAGCTGACTGTGCTAGAGAGAAATCTGGGATCAGCACAGGGTGAGAATATGTCTGCTTTGGTGAGTGAGAACAAGCAGTCAGATGGTACAGAGAAAAATGTCAAACAGGCTTCTTTTTGGTCCACTTCAGAATTAATGGAAGACTATTTTATCAGGCTCCTCCTAGTTAAACAAGAGGATGATTTATAAATAGAGATCTCTGTTAGCTGGTTTGTTGTTTTTTATCTTATTTTTGCTGATCGTTGAATGATTCCAACCTACTCAGTCTGATAACACATGCCAAAACCATTAGTTTGTCTGTAGTCATGTGTTTCGCAAGTTTAAAGCTAGTACCCATGTCTAGCTCCCAACTAAGAGTCATCCTTGATCTACAGATGGGCAAACTGAGGTGTTGACCAACTGACCATTGCTTCATCTTTAGATGAAGCAATTTGTCCAAGGCTACATGTTAAGTCTGGGAAAGAGCCTTAGTCAGGACACGGGTGCCTCTCAATCTGAGAAGAATGTTTGAATAACCAGTTAGAGCAGACAGGATAGTTCCCGCTAAACACAAACTCAGGTGAGTGGTATCTCTTTCCGGTATCAAGGAAGCAACACAAAGTTAATCCTATGCCTCTGGTTTTATAAAAATACCTGACAAATATCATGAGTAAATAAACAGCTGCCTCTTGAGTTATTTACAGTGCTGTTAACCGGTATTTAGGCTTCAAAATTGATCACCAGAGTCAACAAAGGGTTGAACAAACATATCCGTGGTTGAGTATTTGTATTTGAGATTAAGTACACATATACGACTGTGAATGCATGTGTTCAGCCAAACTATGGAGGCTAATTATGAAGACATGTCAGACTGTGCATTAAATGGCTTTTTGGTCAAAAAGCAAACAAACTATTCATGCAACTGTCTCATGCTTGTCCTCATCTCCTTGAATCTAACCTAAACACTTATTTGGGACTCTTGTCAATACCTTATATTGAGCTTTGACCTGATCATTTTTTAATGAGTTGCTTTTGGTTTCTCCGTTTAAATTCTTTCCCCTCTACCAATGGTATCTTGTCTAAAGCCTTAGTATCCTTTGAAAGGACTAGTTCGATAGCAAAGGTTCCCTCCTCATACCCCTGGGAAAACAAGGAAATAAACAGTATACATCCTCGCTGGAGCTCCACTTGACCTCAGAAGAGTCGCATCAGGAAAAAATTCAGTGAGGCCTGTTTCTATTTCAGGCTTAATTTTTCACCCTGCAAACAAATTTAACACCAGAAGTGCTTCAGGGGCTGAATTTGCTCCTCTGCAGCAGGGCAGAGTGCAAGGGAGCATGTATTCAGATGGGTGGATACTACAACTTTTCAGTAGGGACTTGAATAAACAACAGAGCCAGAAATAACCCAGCGGTAAACCCAAATAAAGGCAAACAGTTTGGCTTTTGCATTTGTGTTTACCTTTTTTAACCGGCTTTTTCAAAACCTTCAGGGAGCCCTAACAACCTGAGATCTCATCTTTTCACAGTACATCCACCATCCAGGAACTGAAATACCAGGAGAAGATCAATTCTTGCAGTATTTGGGCTCTACAAATCACTCCCCTTAGACATTTAAAAAAGACTCTGAAAATAAATCAGTCCAAATGTGAGAGAATTTGTGCACCTCTTGGCACATGAACCTTTTACACATAAAGCAGTATCTTGTTTGGAAAAAAGAAGTGTATTACACTTGGAGCAACATTGCACTAGAAAATGTTTTTATTCCTTTCCATCTGCCCTCAGAGATATGCATGACTCAGGTCAAGTGGGGGTTAGAAGGGCAGATGCTCCACAAGGCTCATCCAGATTCCCAAACTCCAAAGACTTGGCGGTAAAGGCAGATGTAGTGTGAAGAGGGAACGCTCACCTGCCTTCTGCCTGCATCTGCCAGGCGGCGAGCAAACAGCCCTTGCAGACTTCTGTGCCTGCACCTCCTTTGCAGTCTCCCGACATCACTTGGGGTCCAGTCTAAGTTGTTAGCAACCAATATTTACTTCCTTCTGGGAGATTTTTACATAGTCTACTTGGAAAGCTTTTGCTCTCCTGGTTTGACTAGCGTCACTGTGGAGTTAGCACCAAAACGTACCTCCTACTGCTTATTATGGCTTTGGACTACGGGAGGAGCCGGTCGGGGGCTGAGGGTGGGCTTCCCGTGCTGCAAGACAGCAGCCTGAGTAGAGGGCGGGAGGTCAGTCCTGTTGACATTTCCTACCCAGTGGGCGTCACTGACACCATTAGTACCACTGGTACTAACACGGCACCCTTGCTGACCGTCTCACCACCGAGGCCAGGCACTGGCCATTCAGCCTTCCAGGGAGCAGAGCGGGTGGGGAAGCTCACAGTGCCCGAGCCAGTCCTATTTCTGAAAAAAAAAAAAAAAAAAAAAAGGCACCTCATTTTCTGCGCCTGCTACTCTAGTACCTTTTGTCAGCACTGAACTTTCATGGGATGAAAAAAGAGATTAAAACCAAAATCATTCTTCTGCTCTGTGTAAGAGATTTCAGGTGCAGGGGTTTGTGTCCCGAATAACAAGCTACTTGACTAGAGGCTGATTTTTAACAATGCCACGTTCTTATATTCAAAAAAACCCCAAGCTGCATGCACTGTAGCTACACACCCTGTTTCACTCTGGATCTATTTTAACAGGGTTTTAAAGCTATTTCACCTGAGTGCCTGCTGATTAGCATGCTGAGTTTTTTAAACCAATCCATTGAATTCACTTCCTTTCTGTGTCCCCTGTGCCCATTCACCTATAGAAATATATAGACAAACAAGGCCACAGGTGCAGAAAATTGGTCCTTTCCTGCTGTTTATTACAATGTTGACCTCAGGGATTTGTTGAGGGGGCGGCGGGGAGAAGGAAAGAAAAAGAAGAAATACACACTTTGCAATAGGATTCTGCTAAAATCCTACCTTCCTTTTCTTGCGAAGTTAAAAAAAAAGCCTCCTAGCTGCCAACAAACACAGACATCGAATTATTAGGAGGTGGAGTGGGGGCAGGGCTGTTTCTTTCGCATCTATGAAGGGATTTTTGATGAATTGCTGCTGCCAGAAAGCCTGCTCTTCCCTCAGCCCCCCTCCCTCTCCGCAGTTTGCCGTCTGGTTATTCTCGGGCACAAGAATTTGCCCTGCCCTGTGGGCACCCAGGCTGCTGCCTGGTTTCAGTCACACGAGCGCAGGACGAAACAGCCACCTGCTTGCCACATCAGCGAGGTGCCTTGTGCTGAAAAGGCAAGCCTGGAGAAGTCTCCTCTCAAAAACACATGGCCCCGATCCAAAACCTGACCGTCCCACGCTAGTGACTGCATTGCTGGAGGGCAGCCCTGGTTCCCCTCCAGGAGCAGAGCAGAGATCCCCAGATGAAGTGGGCTTTGCCCACAGGAAGAGTTCAAACCTTTCCTGATGTAAACTGGAACAACTACTAAGCAGGTCAGATGTTAAAAGTCACTTTGTTGACTGGATAGGGATGGTGAGTGGGTTAATGCCACCCAGTACTTACCTGGGGTCACCCTTTACTTTGCAGAAAGCTAAGGCAAAGCAGCACACAAGAAGCCTCAGCAAGAGAGGGATGCGCTGGAGTGTGAGTGTGTGCAAGGGTTCAGCTTCCTTCTGTCTATGAAGGTGTTTGGGGACAATTTCTATGGCCCAGAAATTCTGCTCGATCTCAGTGGATTACATGAATGCATCTAGTAAGGCCGAGACCCTGGCTCAAAGAGCTTACAGTCGATTTAAAAATCAGAGACCATGGATGGGAGAAAGGATGTATTCTTTCCAAAATTAATAGTGTGGATTTGACGTGCAGAGAGAGTAAGCAGCTTGTTAGAGGTGGACCAAAAGTCCTTCTCATCTGGAAACTGAACTCATTTCCACTCAGTACCAGTTCAGTGCCTTAATCGGATGCCTGCTTTTCCTTAAAGCAAAGTGCTTCTCCTCAGGCTCACACAGATTTAGACTGAAACTGTCAAGGCTGTTTAGGTGCTTAGGCCCTTTGGAAACTAATGTGCGTCTGGTCAGACCGAGCTGGAGGTAAAGGCTACCGCTTTGGTTAGTGAAGATGGGCACTCTGCGTTTTGCTGTACATCTAAGGTACAAAGCTGACCTGCAGTAAGTAACCTACTCCCCCAGAGTCTGGTCTGAATTTCATCCGTCCTGGTTTCATAGGCACTTTAGAACATACATGAAGGTTTACAACAGGGGGACACTTTTTATGTGCCTATTTAGGAATATCAATGAGGGCTCATTTATTTTGTTGGAAAGTTGGTGCCAAAAAACCCCTCTGAGAAACCTGGACTGTAGATCCTAATCCAAAGCACTTTGAAGCACATTGCAAAATCTGACCAAAGAGGTCCAGATAGTAGCTTGTGTAAGCCTTGCGTAAGGTTGGTCTTTGGTGGGCAGTGATGACTATGTCATGACGATGATGATCTCAGCTCCTGAGTCACAAATAGAGCATTCTCATTGGTTGCTACTTGATATTACACTTTATCAGTAATAACTGGGAAAGGCTCAGAGCATGGCCCTGCATTTTTATGACTTCCTCTCTCAGCACCGTATTTCTGGGGCATGATTAGTCACAGGGCCTTTGGCCTGATGCTTTACTATCTTGCCCACGGCCTGCAGTACAGCCATTCCACAGAAACGCTTACCTATGCCTTTGCCTTTAATAACTCTGACCAAAAACTCTAGATAACAAACTCAGTTAACACAACCAAGGACAGCTGGCACCACAGAGGATGGGTTTCAAGCAGTTTGAACTCCCTTGGGGTAATGTAGAGGCACTCGTCTTAATACTACTTATGACGGGTGGGCCAGAAAACTAATCTACTCTCATTCAAGGTGCAGAGTCTCCTATTACAGTGCCTATGGAGACTGACGTCCATGTTCTTTATCAAGGGCAGACCCACATCTGTGTTTGAGTCCAACTTCACCTAAGGACACGAGCTGCTGGTGAAGCACAGCCATAGGGTGAGCTTGATGGCGTACTGAAGACAGAAAGGGAATGAGCTACTGGGGCCACCGAGGGGCCGTAGCACTGGGTGACCACAGAGGCCCTGCTAGGACCTGTCACAAGGATGGATAAGGTCTGTGGGCATTTTGAATTCAGGTTATCCGTAATTGGTGGGAAATGCTTGCCACCACATCATGAGCACCTATTTCCAAGGCACTGTGCAGCCACGGATAAATGCCTGCAAGATATTTTCATTTCCATTTGTTTCCTTTTTCTGACATATGTCTTAGAATACAGGTCCCAACATTTTAAGACTAATGATGTCAATATGCCATAGGTGGTGTCAATTACTACTTTATGCTTTCTCTGGCTCGGACATACTCACATATTAAGAGATGTGTTTAAAACCCAGTAAAATACATACGAGTTGTAAGAGTTCCCCTCCATCCCCTCGTGTTCACTTTGATGAGCTAACCAAAAACCACAGTTTGCTTTGTCTGAGTTATGGATTTAGATCATATTAGTTAACAAACCTCAGGTGGTGAAAATTAAGCAAGTCTTTTCTGTAATATAGACAGGACTTAATGTTAACTCCCAATATGAAATTCAGCTTAGCTCTTTTTCATGTAAAACCAACTTTCTGCATTTCTCTTTTTCATTTGTTCAATTTTCTGAATTGGAATCATTACTGTAACTGAAAAAGCATGTTTAAAAAACCAGTTATTACAAATATACACCCTGGAACTTCCATTCTAGAATTCATCACTTCGTAAAACCATACATCATAAAACTGGCCATTCTGGGCCAAACACATGCTCCATGTAACCCAGTATCCTGTCTGTTACCATGATTAATAGCGGAAAGTGTAGAAGAAGATAAAAATTATCTTCTCCCCTGCTGTACCCTCCCACCTTCTAGTAATCAGTGGTTTACAGACCCAAAATGTTGTGCTGTAATAACAGAAATGTAATGCTTCCAATAAATCAAAACTAAATTGCTGTTCGCTTACATTAAGTCACTCAATCTGATTTTATAATGGTATCTGCTTTTCAAAATTTTGTTTAATTTTTAGAAGCAAATGTATATCTTTATGCCAGTTCCAGAGAATTAAGCTGGAAACATTCCATTCAAATTACAGTACCCAGGAAGAAGAAAGATGGTTACAGCTGGAAGAGAATCCCTAACTAAAGACATGACCCAGTCTGTCAAGGCAGGGAGAGCTGTGAATTTGCTCCCATCCTGGCCTGTAGAAACTATCTGGACGTTAGAATTTTTTATCTTCTTTTTTTTTTTTTCCCTTTTTTTCCCCTGAAGGTGTCTCTGGGTTGTTTCACATTCTTTCCTTATTCTCCTTCCTTCTTGCTCCTTGTTATTAATTGTATTTTTTATTCCCACAGTCTCTTTTCTCAGCTACTTCTTATGAGAATGGAAATACAAACCCAAATTAAAACTTCAAACCTATAGATACACATTCAATTAGAAAACATGCAGTGATTCCCCTCACTCCAAGTCCTTTTTAAACCCTTCTGTAAACAAACACGTCTATTTAGACAGTTTGTTTCTCTATCAATCTGTGAAAAGTTAATACAATTTTGTGCCATTTTTGTTATGGAAACAGCCCTGTAAAAATACCATATGGTCCACTGAGGCCTGCCCTTATAACCCCAATAAATACAAATCACCCTAGAACTTATCATTGTAACTTCAAATATGTAGCTAATGTTGTAATCTCAAAAATCCTTCACAAAAAGAAAACAAACCAGCTCCTTTTAAACCCCTGACTTGTTGCTCTTGACTTCAGCTATTTGTTCAATATTTCAACAACACTAAATAAATGTGCCGGAAATACTTATCATTTCTGAGTCACCCCCTTGCTTTCCTAGGTCCCAGGCTCTTCAAATTAGTGACTATCTTAAAAAGATGGATGTGATTCGTTCTCTTTGTTTCTTTCATTTCAGTATTCTCTTCAGCATATCTCTTGAGAGTCTCCTATTATCAATGCTGCCTAATTCTGGCTAATCTTTCTTGATAATTCATTTCCCATCTCCCTATCACAGGCTGTTTTGGCCATTCTGTTTCGTACCTTTTCTATCTCTGAAACATTAGTATTATTAATGGCACACAACACTGTATATTATATCCAGTTTATGCCTGATGTCAGGGTAGATTTTTCTGTTATTTATATTCTGTGTATATACACCTAGCAACAAAATTTAAATGATATATGTTGCAGAAGAGCATTACCTTCCCCCACCTCCTCTGTAATATGTGGCAACTAATTTGCCCTTCATTGCTTATTTATACATATGTATTTCAGACAACCAGAATCTTCCCTAATTCCTTGTGATTTATAATAAAATAGAATAATAAGCTTCAAGCAAAAAATCTGTTCTCTGAATGCAAAAAAAAAGCAGTACTCTGGGTATTATGGATATAGTGGGAAATGTGATCAGACAAACTGTATCATTTTATTATTTATCAACAGTATTTCACTAGTGAGTATCTAGAACTATCTTCACGTCAGAGGACACAGTAGAAAGCAGCCTGATTTCCAATACCACATTAAACTCTGGTTCTGAACTAACTGCTCTTTCAGAGATGCTCAAGCGTTTAGTTTTAAAAGTGAGTGGCAGTTTTCATGCCTCTCTTTCTGAGATATCTGTATGATTTCTGATTTTTAGAACAAGTTTTTTCCTGTCAAGGAGTTCCAACATAGAAATGTCAAAATAAAAAGTAGCAAAGATCAAATAGCTGCTTTTGAATAATTTCAGTCTTCATGGCTCCTCTGTCTTCTTGAAGTGTGAGTGAATGGGAAAGAAAACCAACACTGCACATGGTATTTTCCAGGACATGATCTTGGTCATTGACATACCCTTTTTCTGGTTTTAATTCTGCTCTTGGAGTGGATTAGTAACAGTGGAAGTCAAACAACAATAGCATAACAAGAAGCTACACCTTGCACTTCCCAAGGACCAACTGACTCCGGCCTCTCTTTCAGGCTTGTCTTTTCCCTTGCACCTCTTCAACTCTTGGATTTGTGTCAGCGAGACAAAATAACATAAATGCAACAACATTTGTACAAAAAATGCTTGTGCTTCTTTTTCCTTCATTTCCAGGGAGTGTTGCGCTAGCACCACGAATGGCAGAAAAACAACTCTGAAATGCATTTGAGAATCTGTTCTGTGAGTGCTTCTACTCTCACCCAAGTGAAAAATGGAAACAGTGCCAGATGATTCAGCTAATAAATGCCAATTTAAAAAAGTGCTATTTGGGATCAACCCACACAGTAAACAGTTCTAAAAGCTAACTGTAGGATAAATCAGAAGACTGGAGATATATATAAAGAAATCACTGTTTACTCGAATAAACTACACAAGTAAAAAAAGATCAGAGAAGTTCATTGCAATGCTACAGGCTGCAAGATTCACCCTCTGGAGGCTTTGGGGAGAATTCCCAGGTAGCCTGAATGCTCCATGCCTCTCTCTGTACCTCCATCATGTTATTTGTGCAAAAAGCACACCCACACTGATGTTCAGTGCAAAAAAAGGCTGTGCCAAGATTGCGTAAGTGCTGAGGGAAGGACTGGTGAGGGTTGCTTAATACTACTTTTGTCTCTGTTCTTGGAGCTGTCCTGAGTAGAGCTCTTAAGGCATGATGCAGCCCAGACTCCTAACCCTAATGTGTTAAATACATTGTCCACTTCGGATTGTTCACTTAGCTCCAGCAAATGCCTTGTATTTTTTCCTGTCTGAGTACAATTAAAATTGCAGGATATTTGCCAGACAGGCTGAGACTCTTTCACCACTCTAAGCATCCCTTTGCAGTATTGTGAAGAAAGATCAATCAAATTCACTCTTAGTTTCACCTATAAACCATGTATTATTTTAACTGTCTACTGGTTCATTTGGAGGCAGCTTAATACACAGACACATGCAGTGAGCTATACTGATATCTCTGTCAGACTGCACTTTCATTCACAAGGAAATCATAAAGGAAAACTGGGGTAGAGTGAATGAATTTATCAGTGAGCTAAATATGGCATATGATAACTAATAAAACTAGCCTATAAAAAGAAGAAATGACTACTCAAGAATAGGAGAAAAACCCGTTCCTCATACCCTTTTGTATGCCTTCACATGCAAGTCTTAATGTTTCTTACAGGTGGCATACCACCGGGTATGCATAGGAATACATGAGAACAACAAACACGCAGACTTCTTGCAAACTAACTGCAGATGTCTCTAATTATCAAGATCTGATATACAGCTGATTATATTCCAGGGTGTTTCTCCAGTAGTGATTTTAAAAAAAGCCTCTTTGCATTCACTTCATTTATGGATCCAAGAACAGCTACCTAGTGTAAAGATATCCCGGACACAGAAAATAGATAAATAAAGAAAGAAAGAAGGAAAGAAAAATTAATTTGTGCAGAGGCCAGAATTACAATATGCTTCGTAAGGATATCAATTCTGAAAGCATTTAAGAAGCTATTTTCCCAGCAAGTTCATACTCAAATTTCTGTGCACTTACATTTGTGACCTTGTGCAAAAGAAAAAGACCCTAACTATACTATATACATCTATTCAATATAGTCCATTGTAAGAAACAGAAGCAAAACATAAACAATTTATATTTTACCCATAGCAACTCTGAGACAAAGTGGATAATACTTTTTAAAATACTTTACAGTCTGTAACTTGCATTATTTTTTTCTCACTATATATCTATCTCCTGGTTTTCAGGACAAAAATTTGAAAGATCACTTCTGCCCTACGAGGTTATGACCAAGTGCACTCCGTAAAAAATACTGCAAAACCTTTTCTGTTGGTACTGAATTGCAACTGTGTTATTTAGTGTAGTTCCTGTCCTGTTCTTTTCTCAATATACATTTCCTTGCTCACAACTTGGTCTGTACTGTTTCTATTAAATTAGAAGCACTTTTGGTTTCTCTGAAACTAAATCCTCTAGTGCTATAAAGCAGTATGCCTATATATGAAAACAAATACAGTAGGGGCCCTACTATTTGAAAGGTTTTTTTAATGTAACAACCTCTAAAGTCACTGTTAATGCATTTTATGAAAAGTCCATCTAGAAAACATATGAAATTGGCAATTTAGGGGAAAAAAAAAAGTTGTCTGGACAATTTAGTTGCATCAAATCCCACTCTAACAGGTGCAAAGCATTAACTCAGTATCTTTTTATAGATTCCCATACGGGTAAGCAAGTCCCATAATATTTTTGTATGTGTGTGCATTTGCACTTTCAACACATTCTTTTTAGTTCTCTGCATATTCCTCTCTGGGTTTGTTTTCTGAAAACTACGTCAGCAAAACAGTCAAGAATTTAAGAGCAGGGTTTTTTTCCCCTTACATTTTTTGGAAACTGTAATTTTAGCACTTGTATATACGAACTTACGTGAGCCAGAACTGCACCTGTACACAAGCAAGAAACTAAATCGTATAATTTAGTCTGCCCAAGAAAGTACAATTCGCCAACACAGCTCAGACAGAAAATCCTTCAGAGTGAATGCACAGATTTTAAGTTATCTGCCAAATAACACACACATCTTAGGAAACTACAGTTAGGAACTATTTTGTGTTCTGGAAACCCAAGGAGTTTCTTCTGTTTTTTAAAAAACATATCTTCATGTCTATCACTTATTTGTTAAAAGAAAATCCCCCATGATACGGCTGCAAGGCATGTCTACAAAGTGAAGTTTAGTGCCCCTTCTCCAGCTTCCTCTTCCTCTATACGCTCCTGGTCTCTGATTTCCTATAAGCTGCTCTCTTCTCTCTCGAAAGCTCCTTTGCCTCTGTCTCTGATATCACATGGACTTATTTATTACAGAAGGGTACCTTTGATGACTTTCCTAGCAGATTATTTGTGTGAGTTAGTTACTGATTCGCCGGTCACAACTGAGAGTACTATGACAGCAGAGAGTACTTATCTTACGACTAAAAGAAGGATTCATTTCTGTGGAAGTTATCTCAATACATACTTTTGGTGGGAATGAAAAATTCTGACCCTGCAAAGCCTTCATGTGACAAGTCCCCCCCAAAGCCTGTGAGAACCGCGTGTGCGAACAGCTCACAGGGCCGGGCGCGCACGTGGCCGCTACCAGCTTGGGGTTGCTGCAAGTCAAAGTCCATCCTGAAGTACTTAGCAGGGACGGTGTTAAGCAGCTCTATTTTGAGGTCCTGTCGTGAAAACATCTCAAACATTCATATGTTTGTGACCGTGTTTACAGGCTGGTGGAAGTATATCTGCCGGACATATCACTGTGCTGCTGAAGAAAACAGCTTCCTGTGCACTTCTCACGTCTCTCGCCACTCCTGCTGGCTCCTGGGGATTGCCTGGTTATTACTCATGTGCATGGTGGTGGCTGGGGGGGCACCGGTCCTGCACCCATCGGGATAGGTGCTGTACAGATAAAGAACAAAAAGGCTACTTCTTAATCTCAAGAGTTAATTGTCTAGTATTTTTATCCTCCTGGCTGGTCTCTTGAATCTTTATACTGTAATGCCACAGTAAAGTCAATGCTAAATTTATGACATTACAATTGGCAGTAGAGGAGCAGACAGCAAAACTGTCCCACGGGAGTAAGGAGAAGGCGAATATGGAGAGAGGAGAGAAGAGCTCCACAGCGGGGCTTGCCTCTCATTCCCAAAGCCGAACCTTATAAGCAACACAGTATTTCTTGGCTTGTCAAAAGAAAAAAAAAAAAAAAAGTTTTGCAAACCAGGACTGGGCTTCAGGTAAAATGCCTTCACTCCCTGCCAGCTGGAAGGAGAATGTTATTCAGAGGTAAGATAAGTGATAATCTGCTGCTTGTATACAATCCACGAACAACTACTTTCTCTAACAAAGAAAAACCCCACATGTGAGTAACATTCCCTCTGCCTAAGGATTCCATATACTGTAACTATTTGTTTGCCTTTTTTTTTTTTAACAACTCCCTTTTCTGCTCCTTGCGCTGTGCAGTAAATGCCACCACTAATGAGATAATATCAGTGTGTTTGAGAGCAGACTGACCCTGCTGTTTTCAAGCAGTTTCAACTTCTCGACAGTCAGGAGCCTGCCTAATGTTTTGTGGCTGCCTCTGGTCATTGACATGGTACAAACGGCCTTATCTCCCTGTGGGAGGGAGGTCATTGCCAAACCCACGGCTACTTGACTGGGGAAGAAGGCAGTCTACAGTGATTCAAACACATAGCCTGAGCCAAGCAGAGGGCTTATAACAAATAGCCTAAAATAGCTCCAGTCTGAATCTGTTTCAATTTTTCTCTGTATGTCAACAGATGACATGCGTTGTCACGGCGCTATGTATGATTCAAGAGGCTCACTTAAGTATTTTACAGTGAAAACCCCATTGTTTAGGATTTCTGCAACTTGGGCACTTTCTCAAATATCCTCCTTTACTTTTTGCAAAGCCCTTTCAATGACCCTTTTTGTGTCAATGTAGAGCTCAGCTCACAAATCAATTGTTCTATTTTTATTTCCAATATTACACTTCCTTCCAGAGTGCTCGTAAGACGATGCCGTGCATTTTGCCACCAACTCTTGCCGAGTTCCCCAAGAACTCCCTCACTGGGCCCAGGATTAGCAGGAAAGTGGAGGCAGTAGCAGGAGTTCGAGCAGTTAGCCCTCTCCCCTCTCACCATTAGGACTGCTGGTGTAGAGCATTTATTTGTGAGATAGGATATCCACCAACCTGGAGTAATGTCTGTGCAGCTGACCATCTGGGACGTTACACAAACGAGCACAGGAGAATTTGTGGCTTACGGATGCAGGGAGCACTGAGCCTACCGCACACGTAAACTAGAGCTGGCCTGTGTTTCCCAGGGAGTCCAGTTCATCCAGAGCTCCCCCGATTCTGCCTACACTTGGCAAGGTTCATCCGTCTGTGACTTCCCAGCCCCATGACTCACCGTATGTGAGCAGCATGACTCAAATGCCAAATTTCTTTCCAGGATCTGTCATTAACATGACTTTCTAGAGCACCAAAGCCTCAGATACACATTGCCCACCCGCTCACCCGGCTGCTTCTGGTGCAGCTCAGCTCCTCAGCTCTTTATGGGAACAGAGGGTCCCTCTGTGGGATGCCTCGGAGAGCATGGGGACCTTCAGCATGAGTGAGGACGGCACAACAAGACCCTACTTCTTTATGCATTTCGCCATGTCTTAGTAGAGTGCCTGGCTGCATAACTGGGGCTCTGATGTAGTACTGCTGTACCATGAAGCAATACGCTAGAGTAAATACTAGGTTGCTTCTGACCTCTGTATAAGGGAGATATTGACATTACGGACAATAAAAGCAGATCAAAACTTGCTGCAACAGTCAACATTCGTATATGGTATCAGACCACAGACACTACTATATTATTTAAGACTGAAGTCTGCTCCTGAAGGAGCATCCTGCTTCCATTTAACTCACCTGGAGGTATACGTTATTAGCCAGGGATATACACTGATCGTACGTATAAGAATTTTTAATCTCTTAGTCTATCTGGAAAGCTTGAACTACAAAATTGTACCTTAACTGATTTTTTCCTCCCTCGTTACATTTCAATTTGTTTTCCCAGGAGCCGAATACCAGTGATGTTCCGTGCTTCAGCAACTGGAAATCAGTTATGAATGGAAACATTTATTATGAAAAGAACAAAAAAAACCAAAAAGAGCAAAAGCAACTGTCACACCAAATCACATGGAGTGTGTAGTATAGGGTTATCGTCACTGCAAAGCACATGTGCTTTGCAAGCACTGAGAATTTCACCTGTGCCATGCCTGCAGCAGTTAAAGGAGGGGACCCTCACTTTCTAGAGATGGCACTGGGGTATGGAGAAATTAACAGACCTGCTCATGGTATCCTCTCTTTCTAGGTCTCTCTCTAGTCATAATCCACCTGCTTTCACCAAAAGACACTAATTTTCTCTTACGATACTAATTCAAAGGAATTATTACGCATCATTCAAAGGAAGAGAAATAAGCCAGTGCAAGGCCACAGGATGGGCTGTGGATCAGGGCACTGGTGTCAAGACTAGGAGAGTGCAGGTCCAAATCACTGCTCCAGTGCTGACCCCTGGTTTGCCTGTGGGCCAGTCACTTGGGGTTGCTGGAAAATGGGGATCACAGTAATCCTGTACCTCACCATCTCTCGTGAGGGTGCTTAGAGGTAAAATAAAGGGTGCGGGTACGTGTTCACACCACAGCCCTGGCTATCTCTGGTGGTGTTTCCTGGCACACCCATCCCTGGGACTGAGGCTCCTTGTGGTGGGGCAGGACACCTGCGAGGTGGGACTCTGAGAGGAAGCTCAAGGCTGTGTGTTTCCTGCTGGGGAGGAACAGCGAAACTGTTTTGAGTCAGCTGCAGGCGGGGAGCTGCCTTTCTTCGTTCACGGCAGCAGTAGTTGCTGCTCTGCTGTTCACAGTGCTCATGGCCTTCCTGGGGAAACCCTACCAGCAGCTCCAGCCCACCATGGCAGAGAGGCACTTGCTGGTCTCCAGGGAGGGAGAGCTCCATCTTCTTTGCAATATTTTTACCTTGCTCTTTGCCAAGCACAACTTGTTGCTTTGGTGAGTGGTGCTTTGGTCCTCCCTTTCTCACCGGCATTGCTCTTTTTGAATCTCATAATTTAGGGCCAGACTCAATCTCTGCCTACCTGTAAACGTGGAGAAACTCAAGCCCTGAAAAAAAAGACTAAATATTGGGCCAGGAGTCCTCTGTGCTGAAATGTACTGAATCCCTCTGATTCTACAGCAGAAAACCAGTCATTAAATGGTCATGAGCAAAAAAGCAGTATTGTCAATTCACATTTCTTGGGGACTCAGCTGAAACCCATGTCTCAGTGCAGAGCATAGATGTAAGTGAGGCACAGTGTCCCCAAGACGATTGTATTCTTCCTTTGGATAATGTTGAAATGTTTTCGTTTTACAAGCGTGTCCTGTGAAGAGAGCTTGCTGAAGGGACACTGACTTTTGAAAAGCCAACAATTTATTTTAAAGGCTTTCTTTTTTCCTCCATCTATGTACCAAAAATAGATTGTTGCCCTACACAAAAGTAAGTAGAAAATACAACAAAAGAGTGATAAGGCACAACAACCTTTTCAGTATGACTGGCAAGGAGTAGTCTTTACTGCTCTTCAAAGGTACAGTAGTACCAGCTGATGAGATGATTGTAACCCACAAGAAAATAATAGCCTGGTCAGAAATTTATCCTCCCGTTTAAAGAATTTAAGTAAATCACTCTCATAAATAGCTTTTAAATCACATTTATGTTAACAAAGTGACAAGTTTACATCAAAACTCAAGTCAGAGCTCATCACAAATAAACAGGAGGAATTAAAAAAAAAATCCATCAGTAGAATCAAAGCTGAATCAACATGATGGCACAGTCCTAAATAAGTGTACTTCACAATACATGCTTCTTTGAAAGAGAGCGAAAGAGAGCAAGAGAGAGTGCAAACTATGCATTTAATGTGAGCTTAAGCAACTGTAACAGCATGGTAAGAGCTTGTATTTTTTCTGGCACAGCTCTCTGTCATAATCCCATTGCATACTTTCAAATGTATTTTTAAATTGCTCAGCTTCTGTCAACAGATTCATTCAGGGCTGTGTTATTTAAAAGGTGAATGCAAAACTCACAGAGCTTGCAACGTCCACTCTGACTGACACATCTATAATGAAGGATCACTAAATCACCCCTTTCCAAGTGAAAATAAAATCAGAAATAACTGATACCAAAAAAGGAAGACAGTCCCTGTATTTAGCTCCAGCGTGCCCAGATGATGCCAAATATACTTCAAGACTCATTTCCATTAAAAAGATACTGACCAAAAAAACCCAAACTGTTTACCTTGCCTGACTTTGCATGGGTAAACATTCCTGCATCCAATGTAAGGAGCTATATTTAGGAATGTATGCTTACCAGGAAACTAAGTAGGCTTCAGTGAAACCAAAACAGTCCTGGGCCTAACTCTGTCACCAGCGAGACGGATGAAGTCAATAGGAGCTCCACCCGCCTCGCTGAGCTCAAAGCCAGACGCAGAAACTGCACCCTCTCTCACCCCCACCACGGGGTAAATCCTCCCTTCCAGGCTGCACAGATAGAGGAGGGCTTCTAGAGCCATATGAAGCCATACCAATTATTTAAAAAGGAACAGCATTATTGAAAAAATGTTATACAAGCAGTGGTAAACCTCAGTGGTCTGGGTTTCAGACAACAGAAAATCCCTTTGACAAGTAGTAAACACACTAAAAATAGTACTTGGTTCTTTTTAAAGTCAGCTTAAAATAATTCTCTTTGCTTTTTGTATCCTGTTTTGCACTTTCATATGAAGGTGCCCAGCAATCTTTTACTAGCAACAAAAGTGACTAAGGTCTTATTCCGCAGCCTGGTGTGGAGCTTAATGCAAATAGAGAAGATCATAGGACCACAAGTGAGGACCACATCTCAAGAGCAAAATTCCAGCCTGTGAGGAATGCCTGCATCTCATAGTGAGATTCTGATGCACCAAATGTATCGGGGAACAGAAAAATACTAACTTCAATGTCCTGAGCAACAAAGACAGAAAGGATAAGGATTAATTAGACTGCAATGTTCTTTAATTCATCTCAGCAATAACTTGTCCAGGACAGGCTGTGATCATATTCTGAATCATTTCCATTAAAGACTGCCATCCCCCAGGCACCCTTCCCCTCCAGGTCTCAGCTGTCACTGGGAAGACATCACCCCCTGCTAATAAGAGAGAGAAAGTGTATCTCTTTCTACACCAGGCATGAGGAATGGGACTGATCTCATCTCTGCACCTGAGCTAGACATCTAGACTCCCTTAGCAGTCAATGAAGGGAAACAAGTACTTCAGAGAAAGACTCATCTGACCTGTGTCAGACATGTGCTTTAGGATGAATAATACCTCAAAAATGGATTTTTTTTCTACATTGACAATACAGGGAGCTAGCTCAGACTTAAATTTACATTTGATAAATTCCATCCTAGGTTGGCTAATTCTCTGCCTTGCTCCAATAGAGGATGCCATCTGCAAAATCACTGTAATCCGGATTTATTAGGTGCTCAGAGCATGTGTGAAATCAACATCCACGGTCCTGTATTAACTGTGGAAGCCTAGCCCAGTCACTGCTCTGGCTCTTCTGGGTGTGAACCTGAAACACACCTCACCTTGCTCTTTCAGTTTTGGGAAAAACTGTTCTTCTCTTGAGGCAACTGATCACGTGCTTGCAACAGCCCCCGAAATCTAGCTTCTGTTTAGTTATAATAGAGAACTCGGTTTCTACACCTCCCTTCTGGTGTCAGTGGCTTCAAGGAACATTACTTGTACGCTCTGTAAAGTACTCCTTTCTTTGCATCCTGCTAGCCCCTGCTTTCAGTCCCAGATGGCAATCCCCAGAAGAATAAATGGCCTTTTTTCCTCACCAGGCTGGGCAATCTCCAGTCATCTTCGAGACTAGGAGAATTACTATAAAGTGCAGGTTAATGTATGCTTTTGAAAAATTTCGCTACTTTGGAACATATATTAGTAAGTACATTTAATAAAACATCCTATATGTTTCAAAGGTTTGGCATAAGTTGTTCTCATTTTCCTTTCACTTTGAAGTTGTTGCTTTTTTTTTTTTTTAATAAATTTTGTAATTTTGACAAGAGTTTCCTTTTCATTCTGACTTAGCAGGCATTCCACCACAACAAGGGATTCTGTGATCCTAATCTTCTAATTTAGTTACTGAGTATCTCCAAAGTATACTTGTATTTCACTGCTGTATCTCCAGTACAGCTATAGCTATACTTAGTTACCCGGTATCTAAAATCATACTTAGTTACCCGGTATCTAAAATCTGATGTGTTCTTTAGTTTTCAGTTCATTATGGTTCACTTTAGCTTTTCTACTGAAACAAAAGCAATGTTTCCACGGTCATAAAAGTAGTAGCTGGGGGGAGAAAAAGCCTTTGAACATTTGGCACAGTAGTTTGTTTTTTAATATTCTCCTTGTGCGTAAATTTAAAAGAAAAATATACTGTTTATAGGAGCCTTCAGCTAAGAAAGTAAACAAAGCTTCTTTTAAATATAGCTCCTCAGGCAACTATAAGGCAGATTACGAAACAAGGATGGGAACATACTAACGTTATACTTACTGTGCAATGAGCAATCATATATTTTGAATAAACAGCAGAATTACCGTAAAAGCCAAAATCAGTGCCTTTATGGGATGCCTGGTGTCATGGTCTGTCACTCAAGACTTTCCCTGAATGCTGAAAATACTTTGGAAATAACACTGGTTTCAACTACTGCATGCTGTGGCTGTAAAATACAAAACCTCAAGCAGTCATTTGATATGAATTTTCACGCCAAAACAGAAAATCTGAAGAAACCTGTTTAGAAACAAACCATTACCCGTCTTAGCCAAGACTGATAGGTTCTATGTGACATGTTTGCCTTCCTGAATTTCATTCAAATTTCCTTTACATTTTGTATGAACAGACACAGACTTTTGTTATCCAAGATACTCAATGTAGCATGGAAAGATAAGAACTGAAGTGGAATAAAACATGAAAATAATTGCAATGGATTTTAGATTTCTGAAAGAAAAAACGTAGAATGAATACTAGATATGCTCTGTTGGAGGCTCTCCAGTGTTTTACTAATTAGTACTTTATTGATAGAAAATCTCACAATATATGTGTTGGAAATATACTTTTTTAATGCACTTCCATTAGCTTGAAAAGAAGAAATGACACAGAGAGCTGGGCCTACAGCTCAGACCTCCCATCTTTCTGTCTGGGTGTCACAACCAGTGACCCAGAGAGTCAGAGTCTTGCTCATCTTGCCTCTCTTTGAAGTCCTGCATCCTCCACACCAGCTCACTTATTAGAGTATCAGTCAGATTCAGTTTTCCTCTCCCTAGAGCAGAGTCCAGGGGTCTCCCACCTTCTCCCTGAGTACTCTAAACCCTGAAGTTATCTGCAAAATGTGACCATTGCCTCCCCCAGTTATGCCTTGAAAGAAAATGGCTCTGGCTGTTGTTTTGTGTTGATCTCGGAGTTGTTGCTGTGTGGGAGTTGTTCTCCAAGGACTCTGCTGGCACAGGCCACAGGGGCTTGAGGGATGGGGAAGCCTCTTCTTCCGTAAATCCCAAATGATTTTAGGCACTAGAGAGATACCTAGATGTTCAGCCTGGCCAAGGCAGCACTGCTGTCAACCATATACAGTAGCAGAATTTTGGGCATCTGAGTACATTTTCATAATCAAATCTAGGTGCTCTTGATGGTAAAATACTTTGTCTGCCCTATTGGGTTATCTACGTACCTCTGCAGAACTCATGGTCTGGATGAGTTGAACTCACTGTTAACCCTAGATCATTGTTGTCATTTTTTGGATGGCCATGTTGAATGACTTGCCTATAGAAGAAAAGGTGAGGGACAGAAGCAGTGGAGGAAATCATCATGTCCTGCTGCCAGATTTCTGAACGGCTAGTGGTGTGTAGCTTTTGTCATGTATTCTCCTTCATAAGGAAATAAGGAAGGGCCCATGCTGAGATATCTGAATGTATATCTTCTGGTAGAGCAACATACTAGCCCTGAAGTTGTTTCAACTTTCCTCCTCATCTAGCAGTTACTGAAGCACAAACATGTAATCATGGGAAATGCTATAATTAACCATAAATCTCTGCTTCAAACAAAAAGGGCACAGAACTTTCATTTCTATGTGACTGAGAGACTGGAATAAGAGCACAACTATTAGAGAATCTACCTTTGAATCAATTTCTGTCAGTGTGCTGTGCTTGCTTTTTTGGTCTAACCCACAAATTTGTACCTGTATGGTCAGCCAAAAACTGTACATTATTTACCAACATCAGCATTAAAACTCAAGGATCTGGCAATGCTCCATCTTGGAACTAAAGAGCTGATGCTGTATGCTTACTTTAAGAAACATCACAACTGTGCTTGAGAATACTGCTCCTTGTATAACTCCACATATAAGATGTTGAGATTAAACAGAGATTTCTTAAAGCTTTTCACTTTTTCTTTGTTTTGGGCTTGTGAGAAGTTGAGTATTCTCAAATACAACGCCTGATTTTGCAAAGCATTTCGCACCTCTGTTCCCACTGAGGTATCTACTGAGGTTACTTTAAAGCCCTCCTTCACCATAGTATATGAACAATTGAATATTTTGAAGAAAATATAACAATAACAGTATCGCTTTCTTGCTTCATGTTTTAACACAGGCAGACTGCAGGAGAAATGCCGATTGTAGCAGAGCTCTGGTTTTGCCATAATTAAAGTGGGAAAGCACTAAAATTTAGGCTGAAATTGGGCTGATTTTTAAGGGCCTAAAAAAACTTGAGACTTACTTAGTTTACACTGCAATTTGCTGGCATCATGGACAAGGTCGAAATAATCCGAGCAGGGTCCTCCCAAAATCCAGTCTTCACTCCAAATCAATTTCCCTCCTGTCCTGTCTTCAAAGGGGCAGATTTGATTTGTGTTGGGATTATTCTGAATGTTCCTGGGGTTCAAATCATGGCTCGACTATTTCTTACCTGACCTCATTGATTCCAGCTGTTGGAAAAGTAATGATAAAGCTATTATAGGAGACACTTAGTGTGTGAACACTCTCAGTCTAAATCAGATCACAATGTATATAAACACAACATTGGGGTAAGATTTCCAGCCAGCCTTTTGTGACAGATCCTGCATGGTTCAAGTGTAGATATCATGGCCTTGGAAGGTGAGCTGTAGCCAGTCCCAGAAAGCTCAATAAAAGACGTAAGTGAGGAACCTCAGGCAGATAGCTACAACCAACTCCTGCTCAGGAAGCTGGGGTTTGGCTGGGGAGATGTAATACATTTGGAAGAGGAAAGTAAAGTACATGTGTGAATGCTCAGTGGAAGACTGTTGGGATGGGGGAATTGAGAGGAGGCAGGGTACAGAGTGGTGTAAAAATACAGAGGAAAGTAGCCCTAGGGGGGGATTGTTGGGGTTGGAAAGCAGGAGTGCAAAAAGAGGTGGTGGGAGAGAAACTGGAGGAAGACCAAGTGGCTGGCAAAGTCAGCAAGCGCAAGAAGCCTGCCGGTGGTGTATTCTTCCCTTTTAAGTGTGCTAAGATCTAAGAGAGATGACAAGGAAACGGGGAACTGTCTGAACTCCCAGAAATGCCGAGATACACTGCACCTGCATCAGGCAGAGAGCTGATGGCAATGAAAGGGAAGGAATGGCTAAAACATCTTTTTCTAGATTCTACCAAAATACTCCTCTGACCTTGTTTAAAATGCAGGAAATTTACTGTCAAAAACCCAAAGCAAAACAAAAACAAATGCAGATTCAAGCTTACCTGCTGATAGCACATGCAGTTCTGGACCATCAGTCTCAGTAAAACCTATGGCAGCGAACTCATCTGGTGAGCGTGCCAATAATTCCCAGGGATTGTGACTTTCCAGGGGGTCACAGTTAAGGTTCTGTTGGTATATGCCAGGACTCCTAATTTTCTGTTTTTTTCAGAGGTTTGAGTTTTGCTGAGCAAGGCATTTTGGAAAGGCATGAGAAACCACTGGGCAATTTTAACCCTGTGTTAACAAAGATTTTTTTGGTCATTGAATTAGCTTATAGAGGATTTGTTTTAACTGTGTCAGAGTGTGTGTTGGAGAGGAGTTGCAGAGGGGAAACTGCATTTCTGAGGGAAACTCTCTCGGGCTGAAGCACTCTGCAGAATACTAGAGATTGAACTGTGTGATAAAGATAACATACAGAAGAGTTCAGGGTGGGTGAGTGCAGCTGCAGGTTTCTATACCTGTCCATCCATCCTTCCATTCCTTTTTCTGGAGGAGAAGAAAACCAGGGGTAGAGAGGATCTCAGCACTCTCCAGACTGCAGTTTTATACATAGAAATTTTAGATATACACTGTGAACTCAGGATAGCTGCATATTTTCTGAACAGGATATTTACATATATTATATCCCCCAGATCCCCATAAGCCACACATGAGTATGTAATCTGATTCTTTAGAGAAGCATGAAGAATCATTGGCTAAGCATATCTGCAATCTGGTTAACTATTTTGTTAAAAGGGCTTAAAGTCAGTTGTCTTTTTCATTAGGGCATTGTCCTCTAATACAAAAAGTCCAAGCCAGCAATATCTTTTTAAACAGAATCTTTTTTTTTTTTTTTTTTTCATTTCAGACAGTCTTCTGGATTACAAAAAACACAAAGAGCTGTTTTGATTATGCTGGTCTGGTTCTACTTTAGGGAGTTCCTTTAGCTGCTGAGCTACATACTAACTTGACTGGAGCTCCTTCACCCTTTGCCACGTTTTTACATTCATTGTTCAGAGACAGCTTTCAGCTACAGAGTGTAAAGTTGGGGTACCTTGTCTTTGACAGGCTTATTCTAAACTTAAGAGAAATCTTAGTCTCATGGCATTTAAAGGGTTCTTGTTTGTCTTGTGGGGCATTTTATTCAAAGGAAAGCAGGGTCTAGCATCTGGGTCAGATAAAAAGATGTCTCACAGCGAGGTGATGGCATTGGACAGTTATAAGGGATGACCTGGCTATAGCAGAAATTTCTTTCTAAATCCATCATGTAGTGGTTAGGCTGATGCTCTGAGGCATGGAGAGGCATGAGGCATATGTCTGATTTTGAGAAAATACTAAATAATGTGTTCTATCTAGCCATAAAGTATCTAATCCTGCAAAACTCTTCCCCTTGATAATCTATGTGGCACTGACTTCCACAGATGTGCATATGTTTATTTGGGGAAATAAAGAATATCCTTAAACTGCCTTTATTTCTTATTTCATTTCATTGTGCAACTCCTTCAATCTATAAAAGCATAGAATCAATTATCTAAATGGGGTATTATTTGTTTGATTTTTTTTAAGATCATTTAATTATGCTTCCAGGCACAAGAGTCTGCTTCTCAAAACCACATAATTCAGTCTTGCTGCTGTGCCCTAACCAAGCTAGAGATGCAAGTTACAGAAATAAACTCTTCAGCTATAGAGGCATAGGAACTGAAAAAGTACTCGCGTAAAATCATGTCACAAAATTTCTCACAACTGGACGTATGTAAATAAAAATAAAGCAACATTTACAGCAATATACACACCAAATAAATCAGAAAATGAACTAGAAATGGAACTTGACTTACTATAGAAAGTATATACTCTATGTCTGTATATATTTATAGCTACACACATACAATATATATTTAGCAAAATTGTGTCTTACCAGAAGAAAGTGCTGACAGTTATCTCAACTTGAGATGTCTATTAAAAACTCAGAAAGAGAGAAAGAAAGCACTGTTCTGACAAAGTACTGAGCATAAGATTTCTAAACTGCTTTTGCCATGCTGTCCCTGAGGTTAAGATCCTGGTATTATACGTATTTATAGAGTGTTCGTTTACTATAATGAAAAATGTTACTCTTCTCTGGGTGAATCAGAGTATTTTTCACTTACACCGGCCACATGCACAGACAATCAGCAAAACAAAAATAAAAAGAAGAGTTTGGGAACTTTACCTCCACCCAGTTCTCATCAAATCTCAACATATTGGTTTTGTTTTTTCCTGCGGACTGTTAAGGAGACATGAGTGTACTTTCTTTGCAGTTCCTGCCCGTGACCCTGTACTGCCTTGGTCCTATTTTTTTTCCTCAGTAGGAAAAACTCCCAATACTTTTCAGCACTGGTGCAGCTCCGCTGGCTGCAGCAGTAATGGAATCTGAAACCCAAGGAGATGAAGAGTTGTGTTACACAACACTGCACACCATGCGTGCTACCAGACTTGCACTGGGGGGGAAACATGCAGCCATATTTTTCCCAGGACTTGTCTCTGCCAGAAAATGACAGCATGCTAGGATCCATGAAGAAATAAGGCATCAAACACTGTTTGGAACTTGGTTACAGACAAGGTGGCTAGGATGCATCCCATTTGACATCAGCTATGTGAAAGCTGGGTGTCTAATTTAAACCAGTCATCTGGGCTTTTTCTGCAGTTAACAGAAAGAGAGGTACCTCAAAAGGAGAGCCACCTTATCTGCTTCTGGGTAGGCTGAACAGCATTTCCAAGGAAACTCTCCTGCTCAATCAGCCGGTTTAACTGAGACTTCTGGCAGTTTGCTGTGAAACCTTTAACAGCCGCTCGCAGGAGCTCAGCCCCATCAGCCGTGGACAGGAGCCTCCACAGACCAGCCAGGCTCCTTGGCTCTGACCTCACCCAGGTGACAGCCAGGCTCCAGCCCCCATTTGGGCTCACACAGATATAAACTGCTCTATATTGGTCATTTCCCTGAAGCACATTTAAATATCTGGAAATGGTATTCAGCAGTTTTAAATATCTGTAATTTTTCAGACCGATAACATCTATCATACACACAACATATAACACCTACTTATCCTGAAATCTAACTTTTTTCAGCTACACCACTGAAATCTAAAGAGCTAGCTCTATGCATGCAAAAAGGCTAAACAGCCATTTTGCAAATATACCTGATCTCCCTACACCCTTTGCAAACACAAAAGTTATTTTCCAGGGGTTGTCATATTCACTAATCAGTTAAATTTCAAGCTACTTCTTTTGACAAAGGTCAGTAATAGTCAAAACGTTTGCACACAACAGCGTAATTTTCCCCAAGCTTTGGAGCCTGCCTTTGGAAAGGGCAACAATTTTTCCCCTGTGTATAAGGGACACTTCTGAAAATTTGGCGTCAAACAGATTTGTTACTATGATCAAAGCTGAAACTGGCAATTTTGACAGCTTTACTGAGCAGAATGCAGCTTGCTACTAGCAAAGGGTTTTATGAGTGAAATTAGAATCTCACAAAATGTGCCCTTATGCAGCCCATAAAGAAAGGAGTCCAAACTAAGATACTCCTTTGATATTAAACACACATAAAGCCTTATGCTGCTTGCTGCATGCCCTGAAGACCACAGAGAAGATAGATAAAAATCAACAGCTGGAAGGCATCCTGCCTTCCTGCAAGGCTCTCCATCCTACATAAGCATGGTCAGGAAAGGGACTGAGGTGGTGTTTCAATAATACGCCTAGAAAACATGGAAGATATTGTTGGAAGGTAATTGTGCTGTTTGCAGTAGTAGTTTATGTTTCCTGTCTCCCCCCTCCTTGGAGAATGAAGAATACAGTCGTAGCAGAAGTGCTGGCTGAACTGTGGCACCTCCAGAATCTGTGGGGTCATTTAAGAATGAGGAACAAAGATTTAAGTTTTCAGAGGAAAATGTTAGTGGGATAGCCAGGAATCAGCACAGAGGCTTCTCAGGTTGGACACTCAGTTACCCTGAGATCTGTCCTTGAAGCCCGGGGATGCAGGCTAGGCCATGACTTTGCACAGCAAAACCAGCCTAAAGCTTTACCACTGAAGCTATTTTAATATTGATGCTTTGGAGACATTTCCCCTTCTCCTGTACACCATCCCAGAGATGGAAGATCAAAAAGTATAGCTATCTGTCTAGTAAGTTTGCAACCAATGTGAGTATAAATTTTCCTAAAGGGATTCAGACAGATTATATTGATACAGCCCTACTGACTATTGGACCTGAAGACCATATTTTTCTTACCCATCTGTATAAATCTGGTTGAAAATTAATTTAGTTCCCTTCTTTTATTGTCTTTTAATTCAGACACTTATTCTGACAGACCAGTGAAACATCCTATTTTGCCTTTTGAGGTCATCCCCGTTGCTCACTGGGGATCAAGATTAGTGTTCTAGAGGGGCCATGGGCAGACACCACAACCTAAATGAACCAGGAACCTCAGAACAAATGCCTCTGGGAAGGAAATGAATGAAACCACCACTCAGAGAATCAATTGATATTTTCCAAGAGACCAAAAAAAAAATAAACCTCATACACAGGAAACTAAAAAGACAAGTTCATGGTATTCTGAGGTAAAAACCATGAATGGAAGGAAAGTCCATGTTTTAGCACAAGCATCATAATGAAGAAATCCAACTCAGAAGAGCTATCCTGTCCTCCCAATCTCTTTAAATGACAAAATCATGTGCAAGTCAAATTCTGCAGGAGAGTACACCTGTGTTGTCATAAACCTGTAAGTAAGTGCAGAGAATTTCCTGCTTTGCTCTTGGAAACCCCATCATTTGTCATCTAAAGAGCACATGGGAGGCTTGTTTCCCTTCCCTCTAGTCTTATGTGGGATTTGGTTCAGGTATGTACAAAATTTTCCAGGCTCCTTACACCAGAAGTCTTTGACCAAGTTCCAGCTGACTCCCTTCATTTAAAATTCTTCCCCTCCTGTATCTGTTTGGAGTCTGCTGAGGTTTTTCCCTGCCTGTTCCCAGAGTTTCTGGAGAGTGCCTGGTCATGGCTTGTCATCTGGCAGAGACTGGTAGGGAGTCATCTGCCAAAAGAGGTACCAACCATCTTTAGAGTTGCAGAGACCTTCATTTTTAAATGGGATTTTTTTCCAAAATCACTGGAGATTTTCATTGGAACAGTATTTTTTTTTCCACACTGGATGATTGCAATAGAAATATAATGTTCCCACACATGCTCAAATAAAATCGTCTGCCTTATACCTCCTCCTGAGCCTTCACGAAATGACACATCTTATGGGAAGCACATGAAAGAATATTTTGGCATTTATTCTTGACATGAATTCAGTTGTTGTACGAAAAGAGCTGAGAGTTAACACCTTTGCTGAGCTGTCAAAAAACCCCCAACAAACCCCACTGCAAAAACTCAACCAAGAAACCATTGTCTATTGTCCAAAATGCAGCGCTAGCAGCCACGTGCCCCCGCCAGTCATTGTTAGTGGGTTGCATTTTTTCCGAAAGATATGTACAGTGCCTCTATTCTTTAGCATTTGTCACAAAAGTTTAATACGGTTACAAGGATGCTAGAAAATCCTTTCCTCCTACTGGTCTCTGCCTCCATATCACTATTAAAGAAATCCAACTGAACACCAACCTTTTTAACTGAAAAGCAAGACAAAGCATAATGATAAATCTAAACCAACCCCAAAACATCAAAAAATGAACAACCAGAACACCACTGCCATGTCATAGTTCTTTTCCCAAAAGGGAAAAGTGGCAAAAGGGGATTTAATTACCATCACTGATATTAGAGGCAACCTGCTCAAACACTATTTCAGCTGTATGCACCTATGGAAGAGCAAAAAAAGAGGGAATTATATACTAAATGAGATGTTAAATAATACACCTTAAACAAACACTCTAACCAGCTTCATACAGAGACATGCAGTCTGACAAGAGGGCCCATTTAAGCAAGCCAAAATGTAGGGGAAAAAAAAAATCAAAAGATCTGCTGCGTATTTTTTCCAGTTTATTTTTCCCTTTTTTCCTCCCTGCACTAACAGTTTTTAAGAGGCCAAAGATACTCAAAATGAAATGTCACCATTCTTACAAGCTTAAATAAACTATTTATTAGAGGTAGACTAAGTACTCTGGAGAAATTTATTTGCCCTGGCAATAATATTTATAAATGACCTACGAAATATTATGACATTGTACCAGTAGCCTCACAGTTTTCCTGTGAGGATTTAGTTCCAATCAGCAAGTGCACTTAGAGGGGGGAAATATTTCTGTGCAGGGCCAGCAAAGTGTGCAGGCAACACTTGGGAGAAGATGAAAAGGCCATAAGTACAGTCTTTTCTTTAACACTGGAAATAAATAAATATAGAAGCAATAAATAAATAAATCATTCAGCTCAAAAAGAAATGCAGTCATTTTACAGTCCCCATCAATAGAGTCTCTGCTGCTTGTAACGGAGAGGTCTAAACCCAGTGTGGCTGAAACAGGGAGCTGAGTTCCTCAGCCACAGGATGGTGAAGGCTCTGAGACTACCAGAGGGGAACACAGGTACCTATTGAACATAGGGAGGCATGGGCTGCTCTTTACATTTCTTTTTTTTGACCAACGTACCAAGGCAGGAACGACAACAGAAACCCAGCAATTAGGTATTCCAAACAGAACTTCTATTTTAAGGACAACAAACTTCATTAATGGTTTGGGGGTGGAGGGTGGGGAGGGTTTAGAAGTAAAACGCATGTGTGCAGATAAACATGTAAGATTCAGATTATTTCAATGCTAATAAATACTACACTTGAACACTTCTCCCTAATGACATAGAAGCCAAAATCTATTTCGCTGTAAACTGTAAAGCTGTTTTAAAAGATGGTTCATGTTGGTAATGAGATGTCTGTCCTCCACCACAGGACAGATAAAAACATAGCGGGGGGGGGGGGGGGGGGGAGAAACCAAAAATATTGGAAAATAGCTTATATCTTCATCTTTATTCCCACTCAAGAAAAAGTTAAAAGTACTAACTGTGGCACCAACACAAATATATCCTTGGAATTTAAACACAGAAACCATCATTTCTAAGATTAACAGATGTCATGCAGAACATATATTTCCAAACATCAGCTCACTGAAACTACAAATATAAGGTCACTCTGTTTATGCTTCATTTGATTTACATATAATTTATTAGTTCACTTACTATACTCCACTACTCTGCATTACAGTATCTCCCCATAAAATCTGCATTACTTTGTATAAATGGTATTCCACAGTACTAGCCTAGTAATTATTGTGAATGCTTATGTGTTCATTCTAAGCTTTCACTGTAGGTATATCTCATGCACGTAAGCCATGCAGGTTGAGATTCTTAGTTTTCAGATGAATAGTAACTTTCAAAGATACATTCAGTAAAATTCTACTTAGAATTCTTTACGAGAGCAAGATGGTTGAATATGGAGAAAAGAAACAAAAGAAAATAATTTGAATGGCACTTGCATGATGTGTAAAAACTTTCTTTTTAAAATACCAGATTTGGTATGTGTACAGTCTTCAATAATATAGTCCTAAAAGAGTACATCTAAAGAAAGCTGGATGAGAAAGAAAGTACCTGTAAAGTGGATGCTGAATTCTAGTCTATCCCTTTTATATCATGTTTGCTTTATTCCAACTCCATTGTGATAATGCTGTAGAGACATGATACAAAAAGCCCACAGACCCCAGCCCCTTTGGAACTTCTATCATAGGCTGTTAGACTGGTGCAGTAGACTTCAGTGCAGTAGACTTTAAACAACAGAATCTTAAGTTTCCTTTATGCTTCATTTTTTACCCAGATTTTTTTTTTTTTAACTGACCCCTAGTTCTTTGTGCACAAAATTTTAACATACAAAAACTAGAAAGCCCCGCTGAGATGTGGTTAGGAGCAGGTCCCAACAATGTGCAGATCATGGGGTGTGTCATGATTTTCATCTCCACAAGTACATCAAGCCTTAGCTCCTCTAGGGAGTGGCCCTGGGCATGAACCTCTACAAACTTGGCCCAGGTTTCCTGTTTATAACCGAATAAGGTGTCTTTTGCCTAGTTTGCAAAACAAGCACAGAACTACCCACTGCTGATCTTTAACGTGCATTTCCCAGTCACACTTCTCACACTGCACAGCTATCTGCTCTTCTGTGGTTATTTATCAGTGCCATGTGAGTATAAGGGGGTGGGTATAGAAGAATTTTTTTTCTCCCCAGAAATAATGACCGGTGAAAATGCAGAAAACAAAGCAAAGTATGAGATCACAGTGGCTAAGGCAGCAAAACAGACCTTCAGAATCATGGGACTGCTTACAAAACTTCATTGGGGTTCTTCTTATTTTATTCCTTGCTGTTAAGCACTTGTGCTAAACCCCTGTAAGCATTCAGGATTTTCTCTGTGTAAGGTCTAGACGCTGTCACGTAACCACAAATCAGACTATGGGACAACCCGCTGAGCTGGGCTTGGAGGAAAGCCCCAGCTGAGGAGGAGATGTGCAATGAACCAGTAAACTATTCTGCGCCGTGTACCTGCAGCCCCAGAGTGGAAGGCTTTGCAGCAAAGCCGTTGTCTGCCCACGCTCAGCGCTCACGGACGCCGGCCGTGGGAAGACGCCAGCCGCGTGCTTTTGAACACCAGCATCATCCATACCTCAGAGCTGCCGCTGGTGAGCTCTGGCTTCCTGCAGGTGCCTCCTGGCAGGTGAGACCTGGGTGCCAAGCTATGTGCTGGGGACAAAATGGGGAGCAGATATGACGTGCGGGGGGAAAGTGCTGCCCAGCGTGGCCCCACGCAGCAGCATACCCGCACCTGCAGTACAGGACTATGGCCTTTCTCCTGCTGCTTGATGTCAAATACAGATGTCAGTGGTCCGTGGTTTAGAGATCAGACTGGCAGGTCAAATCCAGTACCTGGAGCTCAGCAGAAGCCTCAACACAGTCCCATAAATGGACAAGACTCAGTCCAGGCTAGGGGGGAACATGAGGTGAGGTTTCAAGAGTCCAGCTTAACATGTGTGAGACTTGAGAGGTCTCTCCCTAGCCCAGACCAAGGGACAGTCAACAAAAGAGCAAAGATCTATTTGCTCTGGAAAACAACAGGCTTTTTTTGCCTAAATAAATTTCAACAGATCAATAGTAATCCCCTCTCAACTTTATCTTCAAGAGATAAAATTGTGTCTCTCAGTTTCCTTCCTTTCTTCTTACCCTCCCCTCTTAGCCCAGTTAATCTTAACTTGCTGCCTAGCATCTTTCATGTCTTTGTGCTGGGGCTGCGTGCAGCTAGGAGATGCATGTACGCTGCTACAATGAAGAAATGAAAATGAATCATAAATGTAGGCTGATATATTAAAAGGTGCAATACAAGATATATTTTGTTCATTGCTGAATCCAGCTTGGTCCACTCTGCCTGCTTATTCTAGTTAAATGCACATGTCAACATATAAAAAGTTATTTCAGACTGCAGCATTTCATTACCCGAGCCAAGCCAAATGAACACAGGAATAGCAACAGTACACATGCCAAGGAAAATGAACTTTTTTTTCCTCCTACTGTGACATTTTTGGAGGCAGCCAATTATACATTAAAAAAATCATGAATGAGCAGTGTAATTTTGGAGCCATAACTTAAAGTGAAGTATTCCTTTAAATACGAAATTAATATAATCATGACATTTTAACAGTTTTTCATGGTTCTGCATTCTTCTACGAGAACTCATTCTAAGTAAACCTATATGCTATATAAAAAGACCACAATAATCTTTTCCCACTAGTAAAATTGCTACTCTTATGAGTGTTACATATATAGGAGTTTTTACATACATAAACAGAATGTGGTCACTTGTGGGATCTATAGATTACATTAGGGGCATATTAAGGGAGTAATGCGTGCGCCAAATTTGTTGGCGTGTTTTACAGTGTCTAGATTTTTCTATCCTGTGCTATTTTGTACATTTCCTGCCCTGACATAAATGACCTCATTAACAAGAAATTCTAATAAGTATTCATAGGGTTTTTTATTTCAAAATCTGAACTGTGCTGGCTACAGCTTACTTCTGTTTTGTGACCTCCCTCTGTATGTATAGCTTTGGAGGAGAAGGAGAGAGGGGAAAAAAAAAAAAAAGAAACAAAATTCTGCTCACACAAGGGAGTTTTCTGCTGAATGACATAACCATTACTCCCGTCAGCCCAAGCTACGGTCAGCCTGCCCAACCATGTAGCAAAATTAAGTAAATGCAGAAAAGATATTTTGGGGATTGAAAATTACCTTCCAGATACAAGCAGTTTATTTTTGCCTTCCAAGTCAAAGAAGGAAATCACACAGCAGCATATGGAGTACTCTATTCCCTACATACTAAGGTTGTGTTAGCTTTATAGCAGTTCCTGTCACCATTCAGTATCTTACCCCCCAAACAGATATGTTTTACCACAGGATCAGAAGTCTATTTTTGCAATCCCAGCTCGGGGTAAAACTTCATTGGGACTCTAGGGTCTGATCTGACCCAGTTGCAGTGATCCCCACAGTGACAGTTACCCGGTAGTTGGGGCTGGAAATAAATGTTGCTCTCAACATCAAAAACACTGTTTTTGTTTTTTTTTCCTCTGGATAGTGAGTTCAGAATGTGCCACAGAAGGAGAGCTGAGAGTACCTAGCAAAAGCTCCAGTCAAAAATAATAACAATATTCAGTATTCATGGAGTGCTGAAAGTGCTTTTTAGACTCTGAGAAATTGAGGTTGAATTGCATAAAATGTAAAAGATAGCCAGAAAAAAAGAAGATGTAGATGCAAAAATACAAAATATAAATCAGAGCTATACAGATGTATACACAGCCATACAACTGCACACCCAGTTAACATATACAATAACTACACCAAAAAAATGTTGACTAAGGCAGAGTCATGCAAGGCTGCAGGACAAGGCTCAAATGAATTCTGGCCTGAAGCATGATTTGGAGGTCAGGCTCCAAAATTCTCTAAGAAAATCTAATTTGTTTGCAGTTTCTAAATCCAGCAAGAGTGACTCCATGTTTCACCTCCATCCTTCTCTGTCAAACTACCATTTCTCCAACTTCATGTTCCTGCCCGGACCTCGTCTTCCAGCCATCTCCCCAGCCTCACAGCTGCCTTCCCCCACACTGCACACACACTGTTACCCTGGGGCAGTTGCCCACTGTACTAATTTAATGATGAGGGTGAATGGACAGGTCAGAGCTAAGAGGGGCCCAGAAATGCATATCCTCAGGGCATTAGTGTGGTCTTGTCTACCTAGCCATTCATTTCTGAAGATGGATATCCCATTTATATGGTAATCATAAATTTGGCTTTATGGTGAGCATACTCTTTGGATATAGTCCTTCTGCCCTTCAAAAAATGGTTTCTAAGTGGCTTGCCCAGACTAATTTCAGCTATGTGTGGTGGTGCTGGGAAAAGATTGCCGTGCTTCAGGTTCTGGGTACTCATCAAGGACCATCCTCCTTCCATGGTACTACAGGTTTTTGAAACAAGAGCAAAGAAAACAGCTATTTCTTCTGTTTGATCGCAAATACTGAGGCAAACTGAACACTGCACAAAGATGTTAATGCTCTTTGCATGGCACCCACTCAGTCTCGCTGTAGGTTACAGGTTTAGCCTTTCAGAGGCAAGAAGACTTGCTGCTTGTGGCTTTAAAAACTCTCCAGATACATAACAGCGACAACTTGTGCAAAGCATGTAAAGGCTGCAGCTGCTAAGCACCTTGAAAGTCGGTAACAAAACTAACATTAATAGGCAGCTCCTGGGAAGGCAGAGTAGGAAATCTAAAGACAGTAGATGTGTTTTGAGCTGCTGCGAAAGAACATGGGCTTCTGCTGCCTCCTAGGGTACGTCCTCAAGGCAGTGCCTGCTGCTTGGGAGATACCTGAACTCATGTTAAACTTCCGAACTGCAGGGCAGCTGGCAATGTACTTACGGTGGCAGAGAGGCCAGGGTGCTCTAGTTTTGAGCATTTACTTGGCTTTTCACCTGGCTTTTCTGCCTCCCCTGGACAGTGTGTAGCAATATATATCAGTGTCTGCTACAGCTATTTACAATCAGTATAACTAGACTGTCTTGAAAAGCCTGACATTTTAAATACACGCTACATATTTTATGTTCATCCTATTTCTCTTTCGAGTTTTGAGGCTTCAGGATTCCTGCTTTTCACACGTATCTCGACAGCAAGGGCTAGAAAGGAGCAATTTTAAGAATTCTCACATAATTGCACGTCTCAAGATACTGAAGCCTTAAGAAACACGCAGAGTAGTAGGAGACTTGCGATATTATCCAGAGTTAATGGCCTGCACTTTCTACTCCTGAAGAGGCAGGGAAGCTGTATGAGCCAGATCCTGAATCCAGATGGACATCTGCTGGACATTCATCTGATGGAATCCAGCTGGACATTCAACCTGGCTGGCAGCAGACAGCATGGTCCTGTACTAGCCCACATTTTAAATGACACTGGTTTGGCCACTTTCTGTACCTGTTAAACTTGCTCTACATGACATTGCTGTATGCTTCACCTCTTGAAAAAAACATTCCTTTTTATGTCAGTTATAGCCTCCTACTTTTGTTTTTCAGAAGAGAAAATATGACATAATTTTCAGTACTTCTAGTTGTCAGATTTTGAAAACACTGAGGCTCAAGACACTGCCATGTTCCATATGTGCACTTCAACTGTGGGCTGCAGGTTTCAGAAACAGACCTGCCAGTTCGGTACTTAATAATGCCCCTTAAACATGAGTAAAGCCTGCCAGCACATTTTAAGTGATTATTTCTTCATCTACATGCTACATGATACTACTAGAGAAGTGTGCTAGACCCACAGTAGAGACGGTGGGGTGCTGCAGTGACTAAACAACCTCCTGAGGTCCACTCAAGCTGAATTATCCTGTGATCCCTAGATATTTTATGGCACCACAACCATAGAATTGAGAACACTCGCGATGGCCTGATGCCACAGCAGAGAGTTTTCTTCACGGGCAGGGACAGGCATTTTAAGTTCAAAGAAAGGTTAACGGAGAGGTATTTAGGATCGCTTAGTCCAGAGAAGGGCATTGGACTCTCAAGAAAGCACTATTTGAGGCTGTGAGGAATACCTCTAGATGCTGAGTGATATACTTCTAGATAAGGATTTATACGTCTCTCTCTAGATAGTATCTACCTTATCGTAACTGAAGTAGCAAAGTATTGTTTTACAAAGGGGGCGACTACGTCTTCTTTGCATTTGCGCTGAGGTTCTCTGGCAGCGCACCCTGGGTTTCTGAAGCCAGATCTCAGTGCATGAGCCAACAGACTATGCTTCCTTTCTTTCAGTCTATTCACAGTCATAACCGTTCCACACAAAGCCATTTTAACCTGCAGAAAAAACACTTGCTGATAATGAAAAAAGCACAGTTCTTCTATTACAAGACCATGAATAAATCCCTGGATAAACTGCTTAGCGATTTAGTATTATTTAATCGTATTCTGATATTGCATAAAAATGCACTCGAGGATCAAGCTTGTAATAAACTAAGCACTATACCTGCATAATCAGAAGAGATCTGAGGTACGCTATAGCTCCTCACCTCCTCAGACACAGAAACCGGCCCCCTTCTCCTGGTCTTGAAGGACTGCAGTGTGTAACAGACACACTGACTAATGTATTTTACTAAAACACCCCAGAACACAGCACTGAAATCACAACCAAACTTCTAAACAAGAAAAATATTAATATAATTTATCAACATTATTTACTAGTAGGAAAAGTAATTACATTGTAGAAGTGAGTATGTATTACTGATCTGCTCACTATTTTCCTGCTACATAAAATGTAAAGCTATGTGTGGCAAATAACAACCTGGTGGTAAATATAGGGAGAAAAGAGTTTCTCAGTTTCCTGACATTTTCTGTCTCCCTCCCTTACCTCATAAGCCTTTATATGAAGTCCTTTAAATGAATTTACTGTTGAGTGAAAATTTTCTTCCCTAGGTACAGCCAACAAGTCAGGGCAGGTCGCCACAGTACTCCAGTGCATCTTGGTGGGTTTTTTCTTTTTTTCTTGTCTTTTACAGAGCTGTATCATCCAGTAACTTGCCTTGTACGGCAGTATTCTTCATACTGCTTATTATACATAATTCATTGCAAACACCCAGAGACTAGTTACAGCAATTTAGACTCAATCTATTCTTCTAGTCCATCTCTTAGCATCCAATAGTGGCTACCAGCAGCAACAGAATAGCTGCAGGACTAAACAGATGTTTGCTCTGATTCAGCATCGCAGTTCTTGCCTGAAACATAAATCCAATTGCTAGTCCGGTAACCATTTGAATCATATAAATCTGGGTTTTTCCAGTGTACTTCCCCTGATCAAGAGGAATTAGAGGTCAATATTACATGGCCAATATGGTCATGGTCAAATAATATTAAAACTGCCCTTTAAATTACTGATCTGAAAAATGTGGTAGGTGAAATAACCACAGTAATTCTGAAGTAAGGAGTACTAGAGGAAAATTACTCATTTTCCTATAGGAAAATTTCTCTGTGTTCTCTGTGAATTCTTCATGATGTTGGAATGTCTTTCATTCAGAAACAGAATGAAATAACAAAAATTTTAAACAAATGAATTAGAAATAAATCGGTTCAACTAAAATGCTCAGAGAAATCCGAGTATTTCACCCCAATTCTGATTTTCAGAAAGTCGCTCTGAAGTGGAAAATTGGAAATACTTTCTTTCAATATATGATTTAAAATACAATTCCATAGAATGTGACACCTTTTCAAAAAATGTTCTATTGGAAACAAATTTTCATTTTCAGATGGAGAAACATTCCAAAGGGAAATTCTCAACCTGTCTGTAGGGAGGACAGCACTTGCAGCATACAGCCATAACCAATTAAGAACAGCTATAAAATCTATTTTTGAAATAGCTTTCTAAATTAAATTAACATCAGCAACAATTGGAGGTCATAAAACCTGTTCAAATGAAATTTATTTCCATCAGAAAATAACAATTTTTAAAAAGCTGTTTGTAAGAAAAGACAGGTTTAATGAATTTATAATTTTTAATTTTTCTTTTATTTGAACAGGATAGAATAATTGTTGAAATACTCCATTTTCACATACCTAAATGAATCCATTGTGTTTTGAGGACCAGGATGACCAATCATTTAGAACTTAAATTAATTTAGAAAGATCTACTGAAAATTATAAAAGGCAGAACCAAAATATTTATAGCCAATCTGATTTCTGTTATCCTTTGGAAGTTCGGGTCAAAGCTCTTTGTGGGACAATTTGACATTTTATCAAAAAAAAAAAAAAGGTCAAGGTCTCCAAAATACTCTTAAGGTAAAAATATATTTTTTCACCCAGCAATAGTAAATAAATTGCTTCATTGCTTCATAAGCGACAGAACTAACAGAGCTTTGTTTCCTATACATTTGTGGCCGGACTCTCTGGCACCTGAGAAGAGCCATGCTCACACTGCAGTCTTTTCTTCTTGGAGCAGGGGGATTAACAGAGTGTCTGTCTGCTACCCAGGCACTTATTTTCTCTAAAACTTACAGGAAATCAACATCTCTAAGCTCATGACCCCTTTCTCAATTTCAGTTAAAACCAATTGCGATGCTTAGAAGGTTTTGGTGGAGAACAGGAAGAGACGGACAGGCTCCCTCAACCTCAGCCTTTGTGGTCAACGCTGCTATTTCCAGGACCTTTTCCCTGCAGGTTAAGCAGCCCGGGCACATCAATATGGATTAGATTTCCAACATCGTAACAACCTGTGAAAGATTCCCTTTCCCAGAGGCTCTGTTATTTACCAGCAGCCCTAAATCACTTTACTGTTTCTATCTTCCTTGGTATTCACAGTTAATCTGTGTGCTCTCCTCAAGGAGCGTTTAGTGTAGAGTAGACATCTTCTGCAAGCGACCCTCCATGTTTCTCATTAAACATAAGGTAGCTGCAAACTGATTTCAGGCTGCTATGCAGCATATGGCTGTGAGCCCCTGCCTCCCCCTGCCCCAGCATGCTCCAAGGTGTCATGGGCAGCGTTTCCTGGGTGGTTTTGCTTCCACCAGAAGAGTTTCAGCCAAGAGAGCAGAAAAGCAACTAGATTGCACCAATTGCCTAATCACAGCAATCCTAGAGACGGCTATAAATGAGATCAAACTATTCAAGCTGGATCCTAATCAACAGTCAGTGCAATCACTGGGGAGCAGACACTGCCATCTGCACGCTCATTTATTGGGCTTTGGAATTATTTAACGTTTGATTTATGGTGGTGAATTGCATCCTGGCAAACATTCACTATGCGAAACTCTTTGCTCCCTCACCCATTAAAAATCAGGGTCTGATCCATGTGAAAGCCTCCTGCTGAGTTCACTATGTTTTGGATCAGGCCTCTGGGTCTCAAGACTTGCAGATAATACTCCATTTCTGTCCAATTTTCTTGCTCAAATTTAGAAGAAGCTCAAGTGTTTTCCATCAACATTTTTATGTTTACTTTTGGGAGAATCTTCACAGTGGGTCAGGTTACTGTGATATAGAAAGGATGACCCACACTGACATATAAATTTTTCAAAAAATCTCAGCCTGAGGCAGACATCTGCCTTGGAGAATTTCAGCCCAGATGGCTAAAGTTTGGCAAAGATGTAAGCAACTGAAAATAGAGCTCTATAATGGAAAGTGGTATTCAACCTTAATAATAGGAGGGCGCTACCAAGTACCACATATGATGAGGCTCCATAACAAGAACCATAAGGGAAGAATTCAGGCAGGATTCTTTCAGATATGCTTCAGAATATATGATCTATCTCTTCTTTCCTTTTGCTTGAAAGGTGTAACAGAGTTAGCTCTTATTTTTGTCTGATCCTTCGGACATTACCATCACAACCAGGCAGCTCAAAACCAGCCTTTCCCTCTCAACCGTATTAAACAAGGTTTATCTGAGAAGCATAAAACCATCCCAGATAAGTCAAACGAAGTCCAGGCTGCAATAGTTCCTCTGTGCATTGGGAAGTCAGCTAGCAAAGTAGGAAACCTGTGCAGCTGACATCTAAGCTGTTAAATCAGCATTACTTGGTTTTCAGATTAAAAACCCGTCTTGATGTTTCAGTACAAGAACGCACGCACAACTTCAGTTCTACGGAACCTTAAATCCCCAGCATACCACAAAGACTCACTTAGACATAATAGATGAAAACCATGATTTCACTCAGATTAATTCTGAACTTTTAGAGTTCCCATTTCTGCTTTCACCTCATCTCTGTCAGTTCGCTCCTGTTGAGCAGGATGTGAAGACATGAGCTGGAATCTTGTTTAAAGCCATGTAAGAAATTTGCTGCAATTTACACCTGCGTAAATCCCGAGTAACTCCAATGGCATAAATGGAAGCACAATCTGGCTTGAAGCATCAGGCTTTTTTTTTTTTTTTTTAAATTAGGCAACAGCTTAAACATAAAAATATAATGACTTCATGGATATGGTGCAAAATCAATGGATTTGTGCTGGACTGCTCTGGAGTAAATGAGATCAGGCTTTGACTGTGCTTACTGGCATCCTGTTCCAAATATACATTCATAGCATCTTTCCCCATGAACCTCCTGTCCATCTCCTTGAACTGAACATGGCATGCTCCAAGAACACATACAACAAGCAATACACCTTCTTCACAAGAGATATACTAGTAACTGCAAGTCACATTAGCTATGTTAATTATTGACTCACACACATTTGTGTTGAGAATAGATACTCCAAAAATCAGCAGTGTTCATGCATGTTTGCAAAATATGGAGGGCCAGGATGAAACGTATTTTCTAGTTACAAGAAAGAATGGCAGTGCAACTCGGACAGCTACTTTTAAGAACTATCAGCCTGTTTTAGTAGCTAAGAAAATCCACATAACGCCCCTTTGCAAAAAGGCTTCTGAAAAGCTTTATATTGTGGAATGACTCAAACTTTAAGAAAGTGGGGGCAAACAACCCACAAACACCTTAGTGCCAAAATATGTTTTTGTTAACAAAAGCATCTGTTGGGCTTATTTCAGACATATTCTTGAAACCTCAAAAATATGCAGCACGCTCATTTTGCATCTGACTCATTGTGCACCAATTTTCAGCTTTTTCCCTTGGTTGTTTTTTTTTTTTTTTAATGCAGTTCAATTATGCCCATCACCCCACCCACAAATTAGGGGTTTATAATGGAAATTCTGACAAGGCCTTCACTATGGTGGTGCTTGCAGGCACTGTCATGATAAATAATTTACTATTTAATGACTCCTGATGTAATCACAGCAGGAGTCAGATTCACTAACATTCATCTCTCCATTGTTAGCCAGGAGGAATAAGATGATAGGGAAATACCACTCTTCTCTGAGCCCATCTTTTTAGCTCCCAACTTTAAAACGAGTGTTTAAATTGGTAAAGAGAGAGTTTACCACCACAATCCAACCTCTACATTTGTTTATGTTGGACAACACTTTTGTTCTGGCTCGCATTACTCAGATGGATAAAGCTCAGAAGGGTTCTGCTTTACTGCCCTGTTTTCTCTTAGTGTTTCTGCATTTTTTAAATGCTACCAAATGGTTGCTTTTGGCTCCCAGCATTATCACATGTTGTCTATAAGTATGGAAATAGTTATGGTAATATGGACGTAAATCATAACTGTAAATACCACATAAAGAAGACTGCCATATAATTATAAAAATACCTAATAGATTTCTTTTTCAAAGACAACACAGCTGTCCCTTCTAACCTTTCATTTGTAGATTCTTTTCTCTCCTGTTTTTATTTATAGGTTGCCGTGCAGTTTGACATAGCACACCACGATTTTTGTTTCTAATTTTGAAAAGAAAAGAAAAAGAAAGAATACTCATTTCATCATAAAGAAGCATTAGTTTACAATTTTGAAAAGAAACTAACGCCAGCTCTAGAACATCATCTTGGAACCAATCTCCCCCTTAATACATTTCAAAAGAATCTGTCAATGGCTACATACCACAATTTAAAATTAAACCCTGCCATCGAACTAAAGAAAGGGTCGGCCAAATGGCATACATCACGTGTTGGGAAAGAAGCCCCATTCTTTCCCTAAACATCTCAGTGTTTTTATGAAAAGAACCACACTAGGTTATTACGCTGACCACAACAAAATAAGATTTTTGTACCCTACTCAAGGAAAAGCAGGTTGAAAAGTGTTATGGGTAAACTTACACTATGCAACATGCCATGTTAATGAAAGGAGTAAAGTCTTACGCAGCACTGATGTTGCCAAAAAGGGTTTTACATATTGTCTGGAAACTGCCACCATGCATTTTATCCCTTTCTAGTCATCTTTGCAATGCTTAAAAGCAAAGTGATAGAAGTGTATTTCAACTCTGCTTTATGCTGGACTCGTATGGTGCTTCATCTTACACAAACTTGTTCTCACCTCTTCCTTGTTACCTTAAACTTGCATACGGAGCCCGTATGGTCACAAAAGAGAGGCTGCAGACAACGCTGCTCATGCCACATGAATGGAAGGCTGTTATCTTTGAATCTTTGAAACATTTTTGCCTCAAAGCTTTTATCTATCACTAAGCAACCACTTTCAGAGATCTGTGCCTATGCCCTTCTACACAGCAAACCCCACATTTTAACTCAAATAGTAGCAAACCTCTCAAGGGAATGAAGTTCATCTTAACCATCAGAAATGTACGCTTCTCTCTCTCGCTCTCTCAAAATTTATAAAAAGAGTGATTATGGCTTTATGCAGAACAATGCACAGCTCTGAATGGGTGAATTACATTCTGATTCCCTTTTGGAGAAACAACTAAAACAAATGAACTGGAAAATGCTGGTGGGAAAGATCAGTCTGGGCTAGAGGTGTACTAATAGCTTATTGATACAGATTTTTAAGCAGACAAAATGTTCAAATCCTCACTGCATTTTTATCAGTCTACACCAACTGGCCTTTGTCCAAAAATGTGTCATTTTATCAGATGTGTCACTTGGCTGGGAGGCTGCCATGACTATACTGGGTGACTGAATGTTAAAATAATTTCTCCGGGGGAAAGAGGCTGATCCCAAAGGTTTTCTAGTTCCAAGGGGGAGATCATTTTTCACCACCAGCTGGAGCCTGATGTCAGACATGCCCTTGCTTCATTTATTCTCCTCAGAGGTTGAAACCCAGCTTGTCCTTCCTGATTCCAATATTGTTTCACATTTGGGCACATAGCAGCTACTACACAGTGAACTATTAAAGCAGGAGAGCCCATGAGACATGGGAAAATAGCTTAGGGGAAGCTGTTTGACAGCAGGATGCAGTCGTTTCTATTGTCCCATTAAAATAGAGATATCTGGGAAGCTTACCTTTGTTTTCACTATGTAAACATATGTATTTTAGCCTAATGTGCCAAAAATATGCAAATACAAAAAAAACCCCGAACCCCAAACCCACACCACCAAACCCCGGAACAAACCAACAGAAGAAATGTTTGCCCTTTTTGTGTATTGTATCTACTTTCTTAGCAGGAATATGAGAATGAAGCCCCGTACACCTAAAAGAAGGTTAATTTGTACTGAAAGAACAAATACCCTGGGTTCCGTCAGACTCTGGCGTTTTATTTTAGATTTGTAGTTCGGTCTGAGAACAAAGAGGAAGCTGCAATAATTGAATGTCTTTTATAGAATCATCTTATGAAAATATCTTGAAATATTTTTATTCCCTTCTATTTGTTTTCTCCAGAACAATAAGCAGAGAGATAGACATCACAGGTTCCCATACAATGCCATACGTGCGGTCAGTTAAAGCACTACAGTTTAATTCTTCAAACAAAATAGCAGCTAGGTCTTGCCCACACTAATGGTTTGAGCTTGCACCAACTATATTTAGATCATGCTTAAGTGAAGTTAAGATGGCTATACCATTGGGGTTTTTTTTAACTTGCATGACTGTTGTTCCGAGAACGTTGTTGTGAATCCCTGCTACAGACTGTTTACCACATGCTTACAATAGACGTTTAACATGAGAAGGTGAAAACATGTGGCTTCATCATCTCTAAGCATTTACATCGAGGCAGTATTGACGAAAATGATAAACTTTCCGAATAAGCTAGAGTTCAGTTTTTTAGCAGCTTAAAACTGTAAAGGCAGAGAATAAGCAGATATCTGCAACAGAGATCATTCACTGCAGCATTTACTGCATACACTGGCATCTCCTTTAACGTTCCTATTCTTACACCAAAATACCTCTGCACTACTCTAATTAAGGCTTTGAAATAAAAAGTTATCAAATCCACAGCATATTGTGCTAAAGCTGGACCAATGCCAGACACATTAATAACTTTCTGACCTCTCTTCTTCATAAATATGGAGCAGTCAGGAGACCATGAACAACTGCTTCCAGAAGTATTTGCAATACTAGCAATATTTCTCACACAAAGTAATCTAACTGTTATCACAGATACTTTTATTGCTAAATTTTCAAATCTGTATTGTGGGTTTCTCTATATATGCATATTCAAGAAATCTGAATGAACTAGTGGTGTGAATTTACAGAATATACAGAGGCTAGAGAGCAATATATCTCTTTTGAAGTGAATTAAGGTAATCTGAATGAAAGCCATTTCCACTTTGAATGAGTGTGTCCGCACAAGGGACCAATCCACTTTAAAAGTCAACTCAGATAATTTGCCTTTATCTGTGAAGCTGATTCTCTGACACTGTCCAAGAAAGCTAAAAGTCAAAGAAAATCTGTCCTTTGACATCGCAGCGTCACATATTTCCAATGTTGTCCTAGCAATGATCATTAGATATTAGGCAAGAGAGGGAGGAATTGTATTTGTTTAATTTAAATTTCTGCTTTTTGGCAAGATGCACAGTTCTTCTGAAGAATAATGAAAAGTTTCCTTCCTCTTTCCTTCTTGCCTCACTTCCCCAGAAAAAAGTGAAAAGAAAATTTGCATAACAAATTTGAGTAAGACAAGGATACAAATAGGCAATGGATATGTTAAATTCAAATGGACTTTTGTCTTAGCTGTTACGTCATACCACATACCAAAGCTACCACGCTGCTACTGTCCACAGAAAGCACACTGTTCTAGGGCCACCAGTTTTTAGGGGTAGGTAAGAGATCTGACCAAAAAGCTATTAGAGAAATAGATTCCTAGTTTTAAGCAAACTTGTATTTTTGTTATCACTTGAGTGGGAAAAGCTCTTGAGGATGTTTGGAATAGGTCTAAAACAATAGAGCCTCACTGAGCCTTGGCCTTTAGGCATACTTCTAAGTAACTCTAATTAATAACAAAGATGAACATATTCTTGGAGAGAAGACAGTGGGGGAGGGGCAGAATTGATGCAAAGATAACTGCACAGGGAAAAAATGCAGTAAACATTAAAGAACCTCAAGATTATTAGCTGAGATATCAACTGTTGCTATTTATAAAGACTCCTGATACTAGCCTTTCTGTTTAACTCATTAATTCTTGTATGACAAACACCTTGTCAGTTCACAGTACTTACCTACAAGATGTGTGATTTGGCTTCAACACGGAAGTAGTCCCTTTTAAAATCAAGAACCAAATCCGTACGGCAGGTAAATGGTTAATGCTGAACAACATGCACATGATACTTCATCAACTCCCTTACAAAAATTAGGATATTATTCTTTATTATGGTGCCCTGTAATTCTAAAGTAAATCATGCCAAGATACTATCTTACACGTCTGTAGATCAGATATCATTACTCAGAAAAAAAAAAAAAGCTTTCATGCACTTACCTTGTCCTCTAGCCGGATCAGTCTGGCTCCTACAGTATAGTATCCTTTGTCTACCCCTTTTTCTAAATAAAGAAGAATAAAAATGGGACATTCATTACGTAGTGAATAAACTCAAACTAAGAATTATATCTATGGCATTTAAAGCAAAAAAGAAGCTGGTAATAGGAGGGTAGTATAAATAACATGAAGATAACAAGAAAGAATTTCTTCATGGTGTACAGAAGTGAAAGAGGGTAGTTGGAGGGAAGGGAATTAGTTTGTCTAACTGACAAGATTAAGTTAGTCTAAAGGGCAACCTGGAGAGAAGGGAATTAGTTTGTCTAACTGACGATTAAGTTAGTCTAAAGGGCAACCTGGACCTTGGTAGAGGTAGTTTGTGGATGTGAAGGTACCACTACCTCAGACTCTGAGGTACCACTGAGGTAGGTCTGAGGTACCACTACCTCAGACTCTAGATAGTGTCTGAGGTAACGTGATACCTTGTTTAATTATCTCAATTAACTGCATATAGTTAGATGGAACAGGCATGCTCCCTAGGCATACCACCCATTTTGAATATCACTGACATGAGCAATGTACACTTTCTATACATAAAGAAATCAGAATAATTTTCAACTGAGGTTGTAGATGTAGGAGGCAGCACTATCCAGGGCTTTAAGGGCTGGAGTGGTGGAGACCTATCTCCTCTCTGCAAATGAGTGACCCTGGGAAAAGTCCTTGCATCTCCATCCTCATTTTCTGTCCTAGACTTCATGAGACCCAGTTATTAAAGCCCAGTTATGCAATTTATTTCACTCGCACACTTGCAAATGGTGGGACTGGGAGCCAAGATTGAACACTCTGTGAAGTGGGGTCTATTCTTTGTGTTTACGTGGCCAATTGCAAAGGAATGCCATAGTTTGGAGGTGGTATTTCACAGGGAATGAAGCATAAAACCACACATATTCTGAGCTGGGAGAAAATATTCACAAGAAAAAAACCCGCCCCCAATACTAAAGTAACTTAGAAACCTCTGTCAATGGAAGTGGGACACATTTTTCTCTACTAAACTATATTTCCAATATTGGGCTGGAGTAATTACTCCTTATTTGTTCTATAAATTATTCCACTTTTCTGAGTGGTTGAGCTTTAGTTTTTAAAGCTACTTAAGTCCATTTTGCTTAGGGCATGAGCACAATGTGAAGGGCTTACTGGAAGGCAGGCTGAGATGTGAATTTACAGTGCATCAGCATCCACCATAACTGCCTGTATGTGTGCTCATTCTGCAGGGAACTCACATTCTTGCATTTCTCAGTGAATGGTACTTGCTTTACCATTACCATTAGCAGTGTATACGTTTGCTAATGTGATATGTTTAGTGATACATTTGCACCAAAGTTCATCTCAAGGTAACTTGTACTGTATGCACCACAACCTTAGAGGAAGACTTTAGCGAAAAGCAATGCTGGCAGGAGTACTCTTCCTGCTCTCCTTCTCCTCTACAGACCACCTAAAATATTAAAAAGGTCATAGACTCTTGGCACCTCTGTGCAGGCACTAGAAAGGAGAAGTGTTTCATCAGAGAACCTGCAGGAGTAAATACCATAAGGAGAGAAAATTCAAAGATTGTTCAAGGACACTGTGTGGGGACAGAAAATAAATGACACAGCTTGGCTCATACATGTGTGCTGTTCATCATTCATTAGTTCACAACCACAGAAACATCTTCAAATACAAGTGGCTGAGGCTCAAGTTTATCTATGTATTCATCTCTGCCTAAAATGAAATAATTGACTCTGCAGTCTACTTTCTAGTTAGTAAATCTGTAGACACTTATCATCTTTCAAAGTATATACCAGAAAAAACATGCCTGTATGAGATTTCTAAATTGGGATGTGATTTGAACGGCAGTGGGTAGGTACAGTTTTTGTTTAGGTCTAAAACCAAAAAGCCCCTCAAACCTTAAGAAATATTCCAATAGCTTATTTTTTTTTTAAAAAAAGAATAATTTCCTCACCAGCTCTAGTTACATCCTTCATATAATCACCAAACTATCCCAAAACAACCAAACCAAGTTAATAATGTTTCCTATTTTAGTTATTCTCGAATGTGGTGTGGAACAGAAAAGAAGAAAATAGGAAGCAGATAAGCAGTAAGAAGCTATTTTGTGGCATGTGGCGCTCCTATCAGATGAAGTGAAAAGAATGATATACATATAGCTGTGTCATGTCCACCCCTTTATTGGCAGGCAGGCTGTATAAGTCACAAAAGGCTGCGGTCTTTCCCATTTCTTATTAGTCTCCATTTAAATCAGCATTCAGCTCTAATTTACAAGCATTTTCCTCTAATAAAGACTATCTTTGAAAGTAAATGGGGTGTGTATACAATGTGCAGAGCATTGTGGTAAGAAGGGTGGGCAGAAGTTCAGATAACATTGCTCTAGTACATTTGATTTCTATCTCATGTTTATGCTTTCTCTCTTGAGTCTTTTCAAGATATATGATTTTAGACTTCCTACATTAGATTATTTGCTTTTACATAGTTGGAAAGATTACATGGCTAACCATAAATCTGAAATGTCTTAATTTTTACATTCTTCGCTTTGTAATCCAAAATAGCTTTCTTTTAGCATTGAGTTTTGTCTGTTCTTTGTGTTGGTCTGCAATAAAACACATAGACCAGCTAAGCAATCCAGTAACTGTGTACATATATGTGAAAGGCATGGACACAAAGGAAACATGCACGATCACCATGAAAGGAGGCACAATTATTTATAACTGGATGAAAATATATATGGACAAATTTTAGCTCAGAAGAAAAAAAAGTATCTTGAAACAAGCTTGTAACGCATGGTTGGTATGATACAAACCCATCATTTTATACACTTAGACTTGAATCAGATAAAACACTAGTATATAAGCAATAGGCATTATACTTCAGGAGACTGAATAGTTCTTGGGTCATCTAGTCCATTTCTCATCCTTATTAATATATATATATCTCTCTTCCCTGAAAGTCTTTGCTTCCTGAGTATACATACTATACTACTTTCAAAACAACATGATCCTGTATTTATTTCCTAGTATTTTCACAAAGATGGCCCATCTCTTTTTCTAGTGAACAAGACATGCCTCTTGTAAAAAAAATTAAAAATTTTTAGGTATTCCCCACACCAGTTGAGAAAACAAGAAAGGCCATCCCCAACTCTTTCCCCAAATGGAAGCACATGATATAAATGACATATTACTAGTTATTCAAGTTTGTTTTCTTTTACACCATCTGAAATGAGTAAGAGGAAAAGAGCAAATCAAATAAGGGACAGCGCCATGATCTTAGTTTTTTACTCAATTAGTGTGCTCGATCTCGTCAGAATATACCAAACTTTTGCGAAAATAGATTTTTTTTCTTTTGTTAGAAAAAACTTATGGGGAGCATTAGGACAGTGAATGAATTGCAGACAGATGGTCTGAAAATGATAAAAGCTGGAAATGATCTACTCTCCTTTTACAGAGTAAGAGTGTTTCCTTGATTTTTACTTTTCTGGTGTATACAGGTAGAAGGGAGCTAACTCAAAAAATTTAAAATTTATCTGAAAGCCATCAATTATTTTGAGCAAGAAATGAGGAATTTGAGCATTGTGACATCTAGAATACTCCAGATTGCTAAAGATATCTCAAAACCTTGGCAAATTATATCAAGTTCAGTACTGGGACTACAGAAAGCAGGATAGCGCAAGAGATACCACTACCTTCTTTTGTCTAACTCAATGCAACTACAGCCTTCTGGATCTGTATTTGTTCCAGTTCTGTAAAAGCTCTATGTAGGGAAAACTGTGATGAGCATATGGCAAGATCTAGATTCTTAGGTTTATAAACCAGGTGTGCTTCTGAAAATGCAACTCAGTATTGCCCTTTTAAACCCTGGATGCGTAAAATAGCAAATAACAAAGTTGCATTAGGCATCATGACTTACGACTTGAGTCTCTTTTCTTGTCAGGCAGAGCCTTTTACAACTGATAGGCAGAAGAAATTAAAAACAGGTAAGACATAGTCCTAGATCAGGCATTTGTGATTTCCTTGGACAGTCTAAAGAAAATTAAAAAACTACCAAAATATTTTAGTTTAGAAGGCTGTACTGCAACACAGAAAACTTTGTGATAAAGGTAACTGTTCCATGACGAAGGTTCAACAGTATACACTGAAAGCAGAAATTCCTAGCTTTCTCAAGTTGCAAAAATCTAGCTGCAGTGAGTAACTTGCCAGGTTAAAGATACACAATCACCTTTCAACAAATAAAATAGCCCTAAACAAAAGGTCCATCTGACTACCTGCTTCATTTATCCAGCCTCTGAGATGGCACAATTTGCTCAAGTGGCTCATGAGGAACAATATAATCAATTTATTAGAGAAGTCATATACACTGAATCTGGTATGAACTACATCACACTTCTGCCCTTCCTCCAGAAGGTGCTGATGGCAGGATTTAGGGTGCTGATGGAACTAAATCCTGCTGATGGCAGGATTTATCTATCATTATACTATGTGTAAAACATAGTTATTATATACCATGTTTATAATATACCAAGTTAATATACCAAATTCAAAATCAAATGCAAGCTTCTTTATTAGCTTTTTATTAAGAATGCAATTCAACACTGTTTGGAGGACCTGGATGAACAGTAAATTAGCCGCAGTTTCCAAGCCCTTGAAGTGGGATATATGTGATATTTCTGCTGGCTCTTTGCGTTGAGGTAGATCAAACCCAGTAATGAACTTTCAGAGACAAGACTGTGAACACCTGACACCTACAGAAAATGTCATAAGTGGTTTTATTTTTGACCAAGTTCCCATGGATTTTGTCTCCAGGAGGGGTGGAATAAATCAGTTCCTGCAGAAATATGGGTATCTCTAATTTCAAATATTAATTGACTTAAAAAGATAAAAATTAAACTAAGTATGTTTATTATGTTTTAAAAGATATTGTGACCCAATTTCTTCTTAACAGCTGGGAAGGAAAGAGCATCAGAAAGCTTAGGTGGCATTTAATGGGAAAACAAATCAAACAATGGAACTGTCAAAATTTTACAAGAAAGCCTTTTTCTCCAGGGATTCCCCCCTGTGTTATGCAGACCCAAGAGGTTCAGATGAACTGCAGATAAACATCAGCCTTTTGCATACTTCTCTGAACCCAAACACTGGGTCTTTTGTTTTACCTTGGTATTATTCTTCACCTTTGCCCCTGAAAAGCTATAGTAAGTCTAAAAAATTGCATTCAAAAGCAATTAACTCCATCATGTGTAGTGAAGGTCAAGTATTACACTCTTCTTATTTGTATCATTACATAAGTGTCTGCTTTGTTAATTCAAGAAATGTTATTAACATGTGCTTTGCCTCTATATCAACACTTTCAATTATTAAGGGGTTTGTTTACTATTACAGGAATCTTTATTTCATCTTACAAAATTGCATTACCTGGAACACTGAGACGGGCTTTCAATGAAACTAAGACAGTCTTCTGGGTATACTCATAAAAACGGGATTCAAGTCTTTGGAAAATTTATTCGTTATCTTAATGTTTTTAAATCCACTGCCAGTACTAGGAGTTTCAACAAAAGCTAGTAGATGCCAAGACCAAAACAAGCAATAAGGGAGGATTCCTCACAATATGTGTATGCAAAACAAATCATGAAATTTCTTGTCACATAATATCGCAGATGTTAAAAGTTTACAGGGGAAACTAGCCAAGCTTGTTGAGGACAAACCAGTTACGACTACTAAATACACAGAAACCATGTCAGGAAGTCTCTGATCTGCAAATGGCTGAAAGCTTACAGGAAGGTGAAAGGCTTATGCATGCCCTTTTTTTATACATTTCCCAAAGCACCTTGCTTTTGGCTCCATCAGAGTCAGGACTAGTCTGACCCAGCACGGCTTTTATTCTGTTCTTGTATCCTTATCTTGTTTTAACACAGCTTTTAGTGCTATTTGTCTTTGAGAAACTAAGTTGAAAAATAACAATAATTGCTTCCAGTGAATTCAGATTCTGGATCTTTTATGACATCATTCACTTTTGAAAGGTAATAATACTACAGACACACTGCAATTACTTCATATAATATTATCGAAGTTGACAACAGGGTTTCAGTAACAGCCTGATCCAAAACCCACTGAGGTCACTGGAAAGACTCCCATTCATTTCAACAGGCTTGGAATCAGAACTTAAGATTCTTTGAATGGGAGTATAATAAAACAGGGAAAAAAAGGAGCTGGAAAGGAAAATTCTTCTGTTTTTCTCCTTGGCGGTTTAATTTTCTTTGCATTGTCATTTCTCTTTTGCTTGCCATCAATACAAAAATAACACAGTCTGGAGGAAACATCCATATTGTTTACAAATGAGGTTTTTAGCAATGCCTTTGAACTGGAAACATATCACATTGAAAATACATTTTCAATGTAGCATAAGCCATCCATTCTGAGGAAAACTCAGGAAGAACTCTTTTTTCAGAGGAGAAGGACAGTGCAGTTTCCACCCAAAACAGACCAATACTATAACCATTCATCACTGTTCATCACTTGGTTATTGGTGGGTTGGATAATACTGGGACTAATCATAAACTAAATCTAGTTTTAGTTCTGCAGACCATTTATCTGGAACCACTTATTTTATTTTTGGATTTGTGGAGGGTTTAGATAAAATAACTACTAGATCAAATAACTTTTGGTTTTGGTCTTGCAAACCCATAACTGAGCTTACCAGGTTTTGCATCCCTAACAACCATTTTACCTTTCTCAGTCAGTATTTATTCAGTCCATTTGAGGGCAGAGCCATATGTCTGCAAGAGGTATGACTTTGTAGAGTGGGCATGCTGTGGAGGCAGACATCATTCTTAGCAGGGCCACCATGCTTTTGCATCTAAGAGAGCTGTCTCAAAGCAGCTATTCAGCAGTAATGTTGCAAGAAAAGACTAACAAGGGAAGCTGGTTGCATGGGCATGTATGCCACAATCTTCTCCAGTGCACAGATTATGGTTTTCCCAAATATCTGAAGTCCTATGATGCTCTCCACAGTTAAGACTATCCATCATGAATTCTGAAGATGAGCCTAACCCAACTTATCTTACCTCTGGAAACCAGTGGGTTTTTTCCACATATTAAGTCAAAGGAATAATTTTTGATAAAAAATGATAATGAATGATAAAAAACATGTGGCAGATTTTTACTTGAACTTTTTTTTTTCCCCCTTAATCATCTGGGGCTGTATTTGCAGGCTCTCTCTCCAGGACGTGGTTGGTACAGCAAGTTGCTGTGTAACCTCAGGCCTACAGGTAGATCATTCACATTGCTTCTGTTGTCCAATGTTCTAGTGTAGGCTTTGCATATAAATTGCCCAGGACTAAATCAATCATGGACACAACCCTATGGCTCTTCCTCAGTACTTTAGACTCTTTTCAACACTTGAACACTTCGAACACTTGTTCAAATCCACAGGTGCACCTAAGATCCTCCCAGCTGCTATGACCCTTTTGACCCAAGACTTGGTGAGACTAAACTTCCTGAACATCTTCAGCTTCCCAAGCTTCCCAGAACATTATTTCACAATTAGCTTCTTCGCAGCCAACACTTCTAATTATTCCTCACCTCTGAAACAAGAAGCTGTTTCATAAAAAGTTCTTGAGCCTTTTTGAGCACAAATTACATTAATTTGGTAATGTTACATTTGAAATAAAATAATACATTCTTGGAGGTAAGCAAAGTCTTTCCATAAATTTCGCCTGCACATTGTGGACTGAATTCCCAGGCATAAATATTTATAAATGTATTCATGCTGATGGATTATTTTCCTGTGGTCCAAAACCAGCTCAGCTACAGGGAAAGAGGATTGTACTACTGAGTCTTCTGCAGCAATCAGATGTTTAAAATGTGTTTTGAGAGATGCTCCTCATTCTGATAGCATAAATCATTTTAACCACTGATAATATGGCATTTTTAAAGGCTCTAATAACTTTGGCACCCTCAGTTAAACTTATGACCATGAGTGCTCTAAGTCACTTGGGGATATGGGACTTCAGTTCCTAAGTCATTTTTGAGCTTGTAGGGACAGAGAATGAGACAGAGCTTCTGGAAATCTGAAGTCCTGTGATAAAAAATAAACACTTCTTTCAGTCCTTCCCATACAAGCACTCAGGTTTCTGATCTCCATGATTCCTACCACAAGGTTTTCCCAGAATCTCACCGCTGTGCTTGGCCAGGGACTTCCCTCCTGGCCATATATTTTCAGCCTAAATGTATTTATGGCCAGTTCACAAACATTTGTTCTTCTGCTTGCACTGTCCTTTCCCTTACGTATTTCTTTTGCCTCCCAGGTAATTACTCCCCTTGCAGAATTAACAGACAACCCTTCCCAGCCCTTTGTTTTGCTAGGTTAAAAAGAGCAAACTTCTGTTTCCCTCTAATAGAATAGGTTTTCCTTTTCCCTAGTCATCCTAGTATTTCTTCCCTATTTTTGTTGCAGTTAGTCTTTCCTAAAGATGTGGAATCGAATTTTTGCACAATATGCCACATAAGGCCTTACCTGAGTCGTGTCCAAAGACATGTATACTTCCCTGTATGTCTTGAAAATCTCTCTCCTGATCCTAGGATCAGACTAATTTTGTTCATGGATATATTACAGCATTTTCTTACATTCAGTTGGTATTTGCTTACAGTTAACTAGCAGACCAGGCCTTTCTTTTTCTCAGACATGCCAGACTGTTCACCACTATTAGCATGTAGGAGATTTTTTTTATTAGTTTCCCTGTACCTGATCTTGCATTTTTTATTATTGAATTTCATACCACTTCTATCACTCTAGCTTTCAAGGCTACCCCAGTTCTCCCTGCATGATACCCTTGATCTTCCTTTGAGCTTTCCAAAACTGAAATCCATAGGTTGTTCAGAAAGGACAAAATCTTTTTAAGTGGAACCATCATATATTCTAACTCCAGCAATATGTTTCCAGCAATATGTTTCCAACTCATCGTGCACTGATACACATTTTTAACATTTATTCTTAACTTCCATTTACTCCACTACCACCTGAATGTAAGGTATTTATCTTTCCCCAGTCATTCCAAGGCTTATTAACAGAATTATATATCAATGCATAATTGGCTGGATTACAAATCCATATTACTGTAGCCATGGGTATTTTCACAAAGTTACGAAGCTAATCATTTTTCATAAAATGCACTCACTATACCTGGGATGAAAAGGCCTGGCTTTCCCAAGGAATGGTCCAATCTGAAAAGCAAACAGAGAATTACCAGCAGTGCAATTACCAAGCAACTTAAACTCTGTTGCTAGGAAAAGCATAGGAGCATAATTTACATGAGAATTTACAGTATCTTTAAACCTAAAACAAAGCAAGTAAAAACATGAGAATACCATGATATTCTGCACATACAGTCAGCATTTTAGTTCTTGAGAGTTTTTTTCCAAAACCAAATCGTGTTATTATTGTTATTTTCATTAGTATTAATATTTTACTTCTTAGACTTTCATGTTGTAACTAAAACACAGTTATCCTGTGTCATATGTAATCTAATAACAAAGACTATACTAACAGAATGGCTTCTTAATAACATTTGCAACTATTCCTTGAATCTCATGCAGGTGGATTTAATATCTATATATGTTGACACAGTAGATTACATTAAATAGGATTTTTTTTTTTTCCATTTCATTTAAGGGCCAGAGGAGTTCAGTCTGGTGTCCCAGTCCACAGTGTTAATTTGTAAAGAGAAAAGCACTTTGTGCTGAAACAGAAGAGAATAGTTTTTGTGGCAAAATATTTCAGCTGCGATCCCCAAACTCGGAGAAAGCATGTGCATGGAGGAATGTGGGAAAGGAAAAGTTCCAGATAGAGAGGGGACCACAAGCGAACTAGATTTCTTTCAGTTGTGGAGAACCACAGAGAGGGGACAGAAAGGTAAATCATTATTTGAAAAGTTTTCCTTTTCTAAGAAGAGGGCAGAAAAGCTCACTTCATACTATAAACTTCACAGCATGCACCGTAATTTCTTTTAATTTCACTTGGAGAAGGAGGAGAGAAGGATAAAGGATAATTGTAAACTTGGTCATAAAAAGGGTTAAAAATGACTTCAAGTTAAATCCTCTAGATATTGTGCTCCCTGTTGTGCTTGCAATTTTGGACAATTACTGTTCATTAAGTACACATCTCTCCTAAAGCCAGCTGGCACCAGAGAAATCAAATATTTCATGAGGTAGACAGGGCCTACCTTCTTTGAAGTTCTTTTATCCGAACCATCATATTGAGGTGTCCTTGTGAGTACTGTTCAATCACATCGCGTACGTCATACGGTTTCCGAGCTTGCTGTGAAAGAAGTCGTACATGACATTGAAAGGTAAGTATAGTTTAAACTTGATTTTTATTTCAGACAGGCCTTCATTCTATTTTTTATCTTCCAGAGGTTATTTGCTTGCCATTTTGCAACAGTTGTTGCAATGAATAAAAAATATGTAGGCATTGTAGGAGTGCATATTTATTGTGGAGATGGAGCCAAATGATTCCCATTACTGTCAGTTAGACTCATGTCTTCATGTTACTTCATACTGAGCAAAATATTAGACCTTCACAGCGTATTTAAAAGACACAAAACCAAGATATATAATTTATCTAAGACTATCATGTGCGATATCTCTTGGCTCATTCCAAAACCACATGTTAATCATAATGTCAGAGGATGGAACCACAGAGATAGGCCCAATTCATGACACTTGGACCCAGAATCAAATGCCTCTAAAGACTAAAGATGTCTGGTGACAGAAATATTATTGCTTAAGTAACTGGGAGGACAAATGCTTTGCATAAGTCTGACGACTGCTGCACGAAGATTTTGTTTGCGCTTCCTTGTCTGTAATGATACCTACGAGGTCAGAAAAAAAGGTGCAATTCAAATAAATAAAAAAGGACAGATAAAAAATGCAAGAGAGCTAAAAAACTGCCATCTGCCCAGCTTTTTTCCCATTCTAATGAGAATCCAGATGCTTCTGCCAAGCTCTGGTTTCTTGCTATAACTACTAGGGCAAAATTTTGAAACAAGTCTAGAGAATTTGTATGAAATGATGTAATTATAAGCAGCGCAGCATGGTAAAATTTTAAAAAGTAAAATTAATGTGTGTGTGTGTGTGTGTTGGAATAAACACAAATTATGTCCTTCAAAATATACTAGCATTTTCAGAGCCATACCAACCCCTATGGGAAATGTGGGGCAAGATGTCTCCTTTTTGGCTCTGACTCAAGAAAAGAAGAAAAAAAAGAAAGGTAAACTGCAAATCTAGTAATTGGAAATTACTGAAAACAGCTCATTAGTCATCTTGTTGTCTGTTTCCACTCTGTCACAGCTTCAGCCAGAGCCATTAGCATGCACCACTGCACACATGCATTGAACACCTACAGTATGTGCTGGAGTCATGCTTGGAAGGCAGCCACAGGATCCTAGAAATTTCAAATGAACGCATGGAAATGGAATGGAAACAAATCCTGTGAAATGAATGAAGAAGCAAAAGTTCTTCGTGATAAAATGCCTTCCTTGTGCTCAGCCGTCAGCACTTACCTTGCATTATTACTTTCAGAAGAGTTCATGGCTTTGATAGTGTGCGTGTACATTTGTGTGCATTTGTGAGAAGAGATACTTTGCGGGGGAGGGAGGTTTCAGCTTTCAGTTTATCGCCTTTTTTTTTTTTTTTTTTTTTGCCTTCCCCAGCTTCACATTTTGCAGACGCTGACACATCACTATTTCTGGCCAGAAAAGCAGCCTATTGTCTTCACCCAGAGAAACAGTGCCAGTATCACTCTTTAGATTGACTAGTGGGGGTGCTTTGAGAGCATTTTGGCTAAATCCTCTGTCCTTTCCTTTGGACACTCTCTATTTAAACACGATGCATGGCGCAGAGCCTAGATGTACTCGGGATTTTTCCCCACCTCCCTCCCCTCTCCCCCATGGGCTACTATGTGCATAACTAATTCTACCCATTCCCAATGAAATTTCTTTTCTCCCTCAAAAGAAGTCCTCTATCTGTTATCCCTTTTACCAAATCATCAGCTCTGAATCCTATAGTTGCAAAGCACTGTACACTGCAGTCTGCCCGAGTCCTCTCTAAAGCACAGTAAAAATATCCTTCCAACTTGCACCATTTTTCTCTCCCCTTTTCCCATAAAGCTTTAGATCTGAGCATCTTATGTCCTGCCAAACTTTGGCACAATCTCTCGTCATGTTTTTATTAGGAAACACTAGTACAATACAATTTAAGGTGGGAGGTAATGGGCTTCCAGGGAGGTTTGGCAAATGCTGAACTTGAAGCACTTCTTTAACTTTCATTTGGTCCATAATCCCAAATCCTGGCCATTTGGGCTCAGCATTCTACATCCAGCGTGCTTAGAGCTCCTAATGCAAAGCTCAAAATAATATTACCTGGCTTTGAACTTCCAAAATCTAATTAGCATGGGGAGTCCTATAAGCTATATTTCACAGTCCCAAGAAAGAAAAAAACAGAAGATAATTCCTTCTTCTTCTTCCCTATCACTAACACCAACTCACAGAATCCTCTCCATAGACTGATCAAGTTCCGTTTTTAAGGTTTGGCATGACTGTTATTGGCTGACAGCTCCAGAACATTAGGTCTCTGGTGATTTGAAATATCCTAATTTTTATCCTAGCTCACTTATATACTGATTTTATTTTCCATGAATGGGGTCTTTAATTTTCTTTCTTTCTTTTTTTTTTTTTAATTTCCCCTAGTGTTTATCTCTCTGGTGTATTTACAATATAACCCTGCTCTCCTGTTGTTTGCCGAGTTAAACAAACTGACTTCTCCTAGTCTTCTTTCATTAGGTAAGGTCACCTGAAGATACATTTCTGCATGAGCTTGGGAAATGTATGTGCATTCTGTCTGCCCTAATTCAGAGTCTTCTGAGTGCTGTGAGCTTATCTCAGACTTCTATCCCTTGCAATTAAGTGCTCAGCTCTAATCAAACTTGCCTGAAATTTAGGTTCTTGCTTTACCTTTTTAATACCTCTTCAAAAGGATTATGAAAGTTGATTAACTTGCAGTGGACCCTCTCGGACAAAAAAGCATGAACCTTCAGACGGAAATAACAGGGGCTTTGAAAATCAGGCCAGAAGTTAATTATTCATTTACATGGCATTACCAGCACATGGGTGATGAGAATGATGAAACCAGAATCACATTCCAAGCAAGTTTTATCATAATGGGCCTTAGTAAACAGGCAAAACAAGACAGTTTTTACTATGCAGCACATTTAGTTTGAGCACTTTGTAACCTGACTGAGAAATTTAACTTAAGACTTCATAAAGACAGCAAATTTCCAGAGGGCAGATGCTCCACAATTGTATAAAATATGGCCTCTCTATGATGTCCCATTCTGGGAAACAAATTTGGAAATGTGGCCCACATGCGAAAGCAACTTTACACAGCGTAGTACTCATCAGTAAGGTCTGCTGGTCTGTCAGCCATACATAGCACGCAATTAGTTGAACATTCTCTACCCAGTCATTAGATGATCAGTAGACAGTAATAGTATTTTAGCAGACACTCCAACAGAGTCTTTTCTCCACTTCTTCTAGTAGATGGGTAAGTAGTTTATATATTGGTTGGTATAGTAAAACAAACAGAATGCCAACAAAACAAATGCAGTAAAAAAGAGAAGTAAAAAATAACTATGCTGACTCCACAAATTCAGAAGGTTTTTGTATTGTACTATACCTATAGATAGTTGATAGTTTTGCCCACGCTATGAAAAAATCCACATAGGGTAAGTATAAGGCCGAGAGCCTAAACAATACCTCTGACTTATTACAAATGCATGCACAAAGACAAGTTCACTCTCAGAGCACTTTCAATGTCATAAACTTAAGCTTACAAATTGTACTTAGGGTTAATGGTGCTGTTTACCTGAAATTTTCTTCTGGCTACAAAATACTGCATTCTCCTGATGACTTTTACAGCTGTTCGATGTGCTTCAGTTAATCTGCCAAGAAAGACAAACACAGACATACACCGGGGGGGGGGGGAGCGGGGGAAGTAGGAAAAATATCTTAATGGAACATGTTGACTCTAAGCACCAAAATCTACAAATATGTTTTATGTCTACAATGCAAAATTGTAGCATAACACACTGCGTGTGCATGTGATTTTGTTCTGTTGCTTTACCCTCTTGTATATTGTGGTTCTAAGTATAAAAAACTGATAAGTGAGACAATGAAAGCAGGTGTACAAAGATAATACATGTGGAGGGGATTAGCCAGGATTACTGTCAATGCATACAACTGGCATCAGTTTGAAGAATGTGAAATGTTTTTAGAACCATGACTGAATTCCTTATTTTGCATTTATTGAGTGTTTGCCCATGAGCTCTATTGCACAGAAATTAAGTCCTGTAAAAAGTACTTTGAATTCTCTAGGAAGGAAAGAAAAATTGAAGTATCACATCTAAAAAAAAAAAATTAACACAAGACACCCTCTTGGCACACATGTGTGTGTGTGCATGTGGCTGTCTGTATTGGTATTCAAACACAGAACTGGACATATTATAACTTAACTGGACATAATATCACTTTACCCAGAGGATACTGTGTTTGCAGAACATTAATTGTGCCACTTGGCTGGCAATTAATTACCACACCCTCTTATTTATGGTGAATTTTGGAGGGGTAGAGAGGAAGCAGGAATATGGTAATTATAAGAACAAGTATTTTATTTAAGGACTGACTCCTTCCCCATGGACTTCTTCATTCATTGAAAATGAGTGAACTAAAGAAAACAAAATTTTCCTTCCAAGGAAGCCGCATTGTTAGGAAATCTATGTTCTATACAGACATCATCTTTGACATGTGATGATAACCCTAGGAAAGCTTGCCAGCAAGTTTCTCAAGTCTCCTGAAAACACAATCTGCTGCCTCTTCCCAGTGTATCTGACTGAGGAAAAGGAAGTATTGGCTAGGCCACCTACTTGGATGCCACAGTTTAGAGATAAAGTTTTTAAAAAGCAGAAAGATTACAGTGTATTATCTCAAAGTGAAGTAAATAGAAGCTAAACAAACAGCGACTGTATTTAAGAACTAGCATTGTTTTTCATTTTTATAATTTCTCTCTGATAAAATTAGTGCTTCTGACTGGGTGAGATATCACAGCCACAGGAACAGGGTTTTTAAAATGAGCTTTTAGTAGCTTTTTCTTGCTCTTTCTATTTCAAGTCCCAGTTTAATATTAAATACATGCACAAATATGTGTGAAACTCAGGTGTCTATACTACATATAACCTCACACTTCATATATCTATGTATATACATGGACATATCCATATATATACACTCACACGTGCAAACACACAGAAGACAATGCAGGGTGAGCACACAAGAACCATTATTGTTGTATACTATCAACAGCATTGCTAAGTACGAATCTTTGCATTTGTGTAAGCCCATCAAAGGGATTTCAGAAGTGTCACTGACAGACTACCAGTAGTTTAGCCTATAGGACCTTTATTATAGTGAAAGAAAAGCTCTCAGCTTGACACTCAGGGACCCAGCTGAGCTCCTGTGGCTGGTGACTAGAATGGAGACAACACTCTGCTTGTAAATGGCACATACTTGATAGAGAAATCTTTGTCTGTTGGCCCGAACAAGTAATATATATATTTTTATAAGCAGAAAAGAATCACAATTTAAGGTTTAGAGTTTAGTCTACCTCCTTTGTGTACCAGTTAAGATAAAAGCTTGAAATTATCCCCTAGCTCTAAATTATGTGAGACTTCATATATATACTTAAGAGGGGGTTTTTTTAGGGTAATCCATATGAGATGGTTCATGCATTGTTGAAACAGCCTCAAATAGATAAGCTTACAGAAGGCAGAGATGGAAACAAACCAAGACAGTAATTTCCTCCCAATTCCCCTCCTTCAGCAGAAATCAGGGCTACAGAACTTTTTCCAATGTGTTATCAAGTTTAAGTCTCCAAAACCATGAGGCTGACTCTTGGAATCTGATGCACAGTTGAACAGGCCTCATTTTTAGAAAGAAAAGTTATTTATTTGTGAAATACAGCAACAGAAATCACCCGACTGTAATTCAAAAGCACTTGATATTGGCCTGTTCCAACTGACAAAATTCATACCAGTCTCACTGGGAGCCAATTTTGAAAAACGAGTAAGTTAGTGTTCAGATTTGATGGTCACTAGTATTAAACTGAGGGACAGAAATACACGAAACCTGGCTTTAATGGAAAAAAGACAGCATGAAAAGCTGCAAATCCAAAGACCTGAGATATGTGGATGTGTTATCTTAATTGCCTCAATAAATCCATAAGGAGCATAGCAGCTCTAGATGACAGAGAGCAGCTCTAGATGAGTTAAACTCCCTACTCTGTATAGTAAGGAGAGGTATCCTCCTGATCGGAGGCTGTGGCAGTGTGGCTGACTTTGATCCTAAACAGTTTTGGAGATTTTAGCTGATTTTCATGGTTTCCTAGCACTGATGTCCAGAATGTATACTTACGGCTATTACTGGCCAGGTTACATTTACCCCTGTATTTAGCCCAATACAATTGTCCTGCTAAGCCTTGTATTTCAGCCCAAAACTTTGGATTAGGCAAAACACTTTCAGCCTTGAGGGTGTCAGTCTGTTACATGCCAGAGGCCTACAACAGGAGAGCGCAAAAGGCCAGAGGTGTTTTAGGTCATGCTTGAGTAATGCTCAATAGAAACTCAACACTGCTTGCAGTGAATCTCCTGGATATTTTGAGACATGCAACTCATGAAACAACAGCCCAAGGGTGTTGCAGTGGACACCATACTTGCACACTCTTTCCACGTGGCATTTTCTACTGACAGAAGACAGAAATGGACAGATCTTCACAGGTATTATGGTGCCTAACTCCCATGGAGGTGAAGATTTAACTACTTTCATAGTTCTAGCTCCCGAATGAAGCCAGTAGGACATGAGCACTTGCTCTATGTAGGAATATGGGTGGGTGGGTGACCACACCTCCGTCCCTACGAAAGCAGCCCAGCTCTCCTGCCTCTGTGCAGCAGAGGGCAGTGGCACACGCACACACTTGAGATGCTTTCTGCTACATTAAAAAATTATTTAAATTGTTTAAAAGCTTTACCCATAAAACCAAGCATAAACGCTAACCCTTGTAAGGATGGGTCCATGCTGAGGTGGGGTGTTACTATTGGGTGGGTTGGGTTTTCTGTGTGTTTTGCTCAACAGAATATGATTAGAGTTTTATTGACAGACAACGGCATACTTTCCCAGCTTTTAACCTAAACAACAGGTAAGAAGGTTTTGTTAAAACCTGCCTCCAAAAGACTGTAAAGGAGAACAAAATGACATTTGAACAGAAGTGATCAGGGTTTTGGAAAGTTATGAGCACATAAAAAAATTAATAATGAAAGCTTGTAACATCTGTAACTATAATGGATACCACAGAATGTCTACTGAAATAACATATACTTGGATCCATAAATGATACTGACATCATCTGTAACTATGTCTTCAAGTAGGACCCAAGCCTTGGACGCATTTGCAAAACAGCATGTGCTCCTTACCTCTCTGTTAACCGATTGCTCAGCAGGATGCTCAATTTTAAAAGCAGTCAAACCTATCCTTAATTACAATGAGTCCTTTCCTAGTTTGGCTTACGGACTCCTGGGCTGTCATATCACTGTGGTAGGGCAGGGAAAAAGAGGAGCGGGCAAAGGGCCTGGACCATATATGTTAACAAGCAGTCCCCACCCTGATCCGATGTTGAGCAACTCCAGCAACTATTCTAGAGGGTGAGGGGGAAAGGGGCCCCTCTTTGCTGGCTGATTCTACCTTTCCCTCTGAAGGTTTTGAGTATGCCTATGTGGCTGCAGAACCTGGTGGGACGGCTGCGTGCCAAGGAGGCACTGCAGCCCCAGGTTTAGTCCTCTGCTCATGGCTCAGAGCGCACTGTGAAAAGTCACTACTTTTAGCTTAAAACACTTGGATGCATTTAAGACTTCTTTTTTTTTTTAACTGCAGAAAGGTGGTAGCCTAAGCCAAAGAAGCCAAACATTTTCAGTTGAAAATAATTGAAGCAGAGGAGGAAAAAGAGATGATCAAATCCAAAGCAACTCTGGAAACTATCCACAGGGATTTTTTTTCTTTTGTTATTATATACCACTCTGTTTGTTAAAAGCTTGTGTTGGCCAGTTCAGACCTACTCTTTTTCTTCTTCTTTTGTATGGAGTCCAATAACTTTCAGCTTAAAGTGCTTTGGAACAGCCAGGGAATATTTTAAGTGAAAAACAGATATGGAAATGGACCCTAAACCCAGGCAAATTTACAACTATTCCAGGCTATGCTGAGGCACAGCTCAAGTCTCCAAACAAGCCTGTTATCAGTGTGATGCACCTTTCAGTCCAGAAGCATTTTTTAATCATTAGAGTTCACTTCAGTGCAGAGACAAGGGGAAGGACTTTATTCAGGCTGTGCTGCAGGATGGCTGCAGATAGTGGAACGTGCATTCCAGGCTGGTTTTCCTGCTGTTTATTCAGGTGTCATGAATTAGAAGAGTTATTCAGTGTAACGTAACTACTTTGATCATGAACTGTGGAAAATAAAGGCCACTTCAGCAAGGTCAATTATAGCTCTCTGTCCCAATTTGCAAAACTGGTTTGAGGATACACGCTTACAGTACTTGGATTACTGCTGAGCTTCATTCATTTGTTACGTTTTGATTGCTTAGCAGGAAAACACATATAAAGTCACACTAACTCTATTTTAATACTGATCATTGGATAATGTTGTAACTCCTGCCCAGAGTAACATACAGCATCATCTATTCTGCAGTTGTTCCCTTGACATTAGTTTCTAAGCCAGCACAAACAGTGACTAGGTCAGTGATGGCAACTGAAATGTAAAGAAGTTATTTGAGAAGCTCAGCCCTCCATCTGCCTTTTTGTTTTCCCATCACATTTAATTAAGAGTATTCACTTTCCGGCTCTGTTTCTGGGAAAGAACTTTGATTCTCAGTCATAACTTTAATTTTTCTCATGTACAATTATCTCAAATGGGCTGATATTTTATTAGGTAAAATATAAAGCAAGCCTTATTTGCACTGAAAGCATTACCAGAATCAATACAAAACATGAAATGTTGGCATCACAGGGTACTTCTTGTCTCCAGATGCTCGTAGCACAGGCCACTCACTTTCAGAGGCGAGATTTTTCATTAAACTGCAGATTCCCACTGTTACTGAAGGGCAATATTTAGCAGAGATGAACATCACCTGTATTCAAATGTAGCTAAACTGTGTAATTATCCCATCATACGGATAGCATGCACCAATAAGTTGTTGGGAGAGAAGGGTGGGAAAACAGAAATCATGAAGGACGTAAAATTAGAGAGTTTATTACAGACAGACACAGCAGTTAGTCCATATGCAGTCACACGCACTACGTGGACCTTCTATTGATAGAGACAAGTGGTGGAGAGAGATGGTTCTCATCACAAGAACCATAAACAAAAGAAGCTTATATAATGTGTTTTAAATACTGAGGGAAGTTCCAATGTCCAAATGAAAAAAAAATCTTCCTACCAATAAACGAAAATAAAATTAGTATTGCCTTCAGCTAACCAAAGCCAGACAAAGTGCCTCGAGCCTTTTAAACCATTCGAATTAAGAGAAGGTTGCAGCTTGAATCTGACATGCAAACACCTGGAAATGTCAGCCGATGATTCTGATTCCAGAGCTAACCCCAAGCCAGGAGCAGCAGAGAATTACAACATAAATATAACAGAAGAGGTTTCCAGTCTTGTAACATTTCATCAAAGCCCTGTGAAGAACAGATACTTCTGGAGAATTTCCACCACTGACATGATGGAAATTTTATAAGATGCCATTTGTACTGAAACCTGAGAGAACATTTCAGAAAATGTTGGCACAACTTTATTTTTCCCTTTATTCCTAATCACAAACCCACTTTAAACCTACCTCATCTCTATTCTAACCATATCCTTATCTGAACCTTTTCTTTTCAAGCCCATGTTTGGCTCAAAACTATAACTAAATTAGGATTGGCTTCTCTCAAAACAGAGCAGCCTCGAGGCCTATTTGGCTTCACCAAGCTCTGCTGACAGCCTCAATTTATGAAAGAATGCTGCAGATTCTGCAAATCCCTCCTCAGCAGGTACAGTCCCAGGCAAAGCAGGAAAGAGTACAGAAGTGACATGTTCGTGGGGGGCTGCATTCTGGCATCTGGTTATTTTGCTGAAGATTTTGTGGCATTTGCTATCTCCATCCATCCATCACCATATACACTGCTGCCTCTCTGAATTCATTTCAGAATGCAATTGCCTCTGCTGCTCCTTGCCTCTCTAACCTGGCCTTCCCTGAAGCGAACAAGAAAGCAAGCAGATTTCCTACAGCAGTGCTCCTAGGGATTGGGGCAGGGAAGACAGAGAGCGCAGGGACAGAAAAACAGCTCTGAGGAGAAACTGTTAGAAGAGGAAGAACTAGGACATCATTTATAGGAAGCAACTGGCAAGACAATATATTGGCAGAGGAAACCCCACTGGGAGAAGAAGCAGTGCAGGGTGTTTTCTTGATGTTGTCCATGAACAGAATAAAAAAAGTAGAAAGCTCCTGAAAAATAATCAGAGGTAGATGTAACCTGCTCACTGAATGTAATTTAATGAGGATGAAAACCCCTTGAACTTTGAGTTGTTTTTCTCAACCCTAGACAGTTGGAGTTTTCAGTTACAAGTTTGTTCTGTAATATTACAAAGTGGGTTTATTGAGAAAGTGAGAGAAAAGCTCTGTGTTAGTCCTTTGCTAATTAAAAAGCATAATTAAAATGAGTAATTAAGCTTACTACAGAATGCTCTTGTGTCTGGGAGCCCAACTGCCCTTGAACAACAATTCATCTGCTGAACTGTCTCTGAGAACTAAAGTAACCATTGGATATTTTGGTTACATCTTTCCTCTATGTTTGGTTGGCAGCAAAATAAAAGTGCCTGGTCTCTTTTCTGCCATTTTATTTCTTCCATTCTTCCTGCAGTGTCAGAACAAACAAGATGATGTCATAGCGATGTCTTTTCAGTGTGGACATACAAACACAGAAAGATTTTCTTTTTTTTTCTGAGCAAACAGCTTCTAGAAATTGCCACAATAACTTCCTGTATTAGCACTGTACCATGGCTACTTCTGGTCCCAGAATAGGTGAAATGCTCTTGTCTCCACGCCAATTCTCATTTGCTTAGAAAACAGAGTCTAGCCACAACCACCTTCCTGGGAGGTGGACAAACGCCGACAGACAGGTTTTTACCCCACATATTACAACAGTCACTGATCCTAGCAGATAAAGGTATTTTTTCACTTCTCTCTCCTTAAGACTTGGTCTTCATCAATTCATCTTTTAAAAAATGCCTACAGAACTGAATGCCTAGCTAGCAAAAGGCACCGCAGAGACAGCCGTCACCAAGCCCAAACAACGTCCCAGCAGAGGAGATGCCTTTCTGGAATCCGAATAGCCTTCACAGCGGTGCAGGGGAAACTAGAATGGTACAGCCTTATTCGATGGGCTCTGGTTTGCTCACTTTAAAAAATGCCACAACCCAAATTAATGAACTTTAAGACTTCACTTTCCTCTTCACTGTATTCAGCATTTATGGGAACAACGTGGTGTTGTTAATACACACCAATGACTGAGCGCTGTATTTATGCCTCAATGATTTTCTGTCATGAGAATATAATGCCTGGCAAAGACTGATTCTCTGAAATACCAGTTTGTTTGGGGTCATTAATCTTAATTCCTATCTTGCCTGAATAGGAACTGGATAACAGTCAAGTCAGGGAATAGTTCTGAGAATTAAAACTTCAATGGCTTTTGGGCTGCCCAAGGCTTTACATTTCTGTTAAAAAATAAGTAATTAATTAATCTGCACCAAGTACTAGGGAGAGACCCTGTGGAATTGAGCAAAATGCTTTTTGTGGTTTTAAAAAACAAAAACCAGTGGCTTTTGGCAGGATCTTTCCTTAGTAGCTCTTGTGATTTACTAGTTACAGCAGGGGCTATGGAAACACAACTCCTGGGTTCCTGAATTGATTGGTTTAACTGGCCTCTGTCTCTCTGGGTGATCTTGTGCAAGTCCTTTTACCTGGCTACGCTCTAGTTTATACGTCTATAAAGTAAGCGTAAAACTTGTCTAAGTCGTGGAGGTGTCATGAGGCTTACTTCACTGAGGATTTTAAGGCAATTAGCGGTCGCAGTTGAAGACGTATTTTATTTATAGAATGACTCACCAGAAGAAAGAGTAGTGACAATATGTTTTTTCCTTAATGATGATAAGGAACAAGGGAGACTGATCTGCAGGCTTGGGGTAAACTGCCACGTCGCTGCCCCCTCAGCAGAGGCTATTTTCCAAAGCATTCTCCCCTCTCCACTTTCACAAGCTCTGCTCCTCCTCTCCTGAGCACCTGAGCTATCTGTTTGGGAATTAGTTCCCTGTTCACCAGATACTCTGCATTGCAAGACAACCACAGCATCTAAAGCCAAACAGGACCATTAGATCATGAACGTGACCTGCTCAACAGTGCAGGGGATTGCATTTCACACAGCTGCCCTTGCCCTGAGCCAAAAACCTTGTGCAGGACTAAAGTAACTTTCCAGAAAGGCATCTGGCCTTGATATAAAGACCTTTATATACTGTTAAAAAGTGCCCTATTTTTTATTTAAATTTGCCAGTATTCAGCTTCTAGGCTCCTCTCTCCAACTGGAGTAGCAGCAATTTTAGCCTTTTCCAGCCCTGCCTTTCTCGCAGAGACCTTCAGCGATGCCAGATGCACTGCCTCTGGCCTGGCAGGGAGACCAGGCTCTGGTGTAGGGAAGAGAGAGTACTGGTCTCTGGGGAATTGCAAGGAAAGACTGAAATCCTAAAACATTTTTATAATTATTTTTCTGCTGTGGTTTAAGTCATGCTATCGGTAATTAGAGAGATTCATAATGGAAATGCTTAGACTGGCAGGAACAGAAAATTAATGGGAAGGTCTGAGTGTGGAAGCGTCAGAAAGAGAAAAACAGCACAAAAAGCCCTGTGAGGATGGGAGGTGCTTGTGGGACCTAGACCACCAACATCACATCACATTTATGAGCAGCTTTTGAAGATACCCAATTCAGGAACACAAAGGAACAGGTACAGTCAGGAACCGCCTCTGCCTAGACTGAAAAAGGACTCCAGCCCCTACGAGGTGACGGTGGGAAAATACAGAACAGGGCTGGAGTCTTAAGACACCCTAGTAAGGAGACAGAGTACAGAGAATAAATCCTAATGATTCCCAGAGGTGGGAGAGCAAGGAGAAGTAAAAGATCCTGGTCACTGTCGGCTCCCAAAGGCAAAAAAGGCTCAGAAGCACCCGGTTGCCATCCTGAGGAGATCCCAGCAGACACAATGAAGACCCAATAGAGCATTACTTAGCCCTCTGTGCAACTGCAAGAAATCCCGAGCAGCCCACCTGGATACGTGTAGCTGGGATACAGGCATGGTGGACAGACTGGTTGGGTACACATGTCTTTGTGAGTATGTGATTATGACAGTGTGAATCACTGAAACTAGCCATTTTAAAATAAAATCACCTTGTCCTCCCCTAATGTCTTGTATTGAGTTTTGGTACACAACAACCAGTTTATACCAGCAGAAAAGATTCTAGAAAGATAGCTCTAAAATTGACTTACTATCTGATCACCTTCAAATTCGCCTTTCAAAGGTCTTGTCAAAAACACATATTCTCACAACGGCCTTGTGAACTCCCATCACCGAGTCACAGCCCACTTTTGAGCTCCGACACCAGTTTCTACAAAGCCCAGGTGCCAAGAAAGAATATCGCTTTGCCATTAGAGGAACTGGCATTTCAAAACCAGAAAAAAATCATGACCTTCCTTTTTTTAAAATTTTAGTGTCCATAAACTGTTTTGCAGACAACAGTGATTGTACTCACAGAACCTCACAGGGAATTTTCACAGAATCACAGAATCATATAGGTTGGAAAAGACCTTTAAGATCATCGAGTCCAACCATAAACCTAACACTGCCAAGACCACCACTACACCATGTCTCTAAGCACCTCATCCGAACGTCCTTTAAATACCTCCAGGGATGGCGACTCAACCACTTCCCTGGGCAGCCTGTTCCAATGCTTGACAACCCTCTCGGTGAAGAAAAATTTCCTAATATCCAGTCTAAACCTCCCCTGGCGCAACTTGAGGCCATTTCCTCTTGTCCTATCACTTGTTACCTGGGAGAAGAGACCGACCCCCACCTCTCTACAACCTCCTTTCAGGAGTGGCCACAGACACTTATTATGGCCTCCTTTTTGTGTGGCCACAGACACTTATTATTTTTCCACCCTGTATTTCATTTAAGAACATGCATAAATATCTTACAGGCCTCACTTGCCTAATACTGAAAATATCAGTGCTTGATAAGCAGTGCTTATCAATAGTTTACTACAGAAATAAATATCTTCCTAAAAGTTGCAAGCATCACTTGTGCAAAACTATCACTGAAACCGGAAGTTTTGCTGAGCTACTTATTTCAAGAGATTTCACTTGCTCATTGAGAAACTACTTTCTGTTCAAAGATACTGCATTTTTTCTTTACCTTCAGGAAAAATGCTATCTCTTGGCATTTTTTTTTTCTGGCAGACCTTTAGCTCAGCCAGTGGATGAACAGAAGGAAAGTGTTCATACGCCAATTGCTCGTGACTTACTATTAAAGAACAGGAAAAATTGTTTTTTCAAAGTAAGTGAGGAAATCTGTGTCTTCATGCTCTGGGGAATTCTGATTTTCCTGTCTTTGTTTCCATCCTAACTCACAGGAAAAATATTTTAAAAGTCATTATGAAACAAAAGATTCTGAAAGTGTTTGAGCCTGAAATGATAATATGTTTCATTTTGTCCCATTTTTGATATACATTTGCTTCCAAAAAGGAAATATTTTATCCTCTTATAAAATTAACGCATTGTATCTGGTTTATGCCCTTTCTCCTCCCAGTAACTGGGACTCTACGCTGAAGTCATATACTCTACATTGCATCATCTGGTGCAGAATGAAGACCACATGCCTTAGAGAAGCTGTAAAACTGGTTTACAGGATACTGTTAAAGAATGGAACATCCATGCTATGAATCCTATGAAACCGCAGACCATGCTGGGCAGATCCAGTTCAAATATTGGTATGGACTTAACCTTGACAATTTTCCACTAATCACAGTGTTCTAAACTGTACCTGCATCAAATGAATTTTGTTTTAACTCCTTCTGTTATAAAATCAAATTAATAAAACTACTTCTCCCCCTCAAAGTTTTCTCATGGAAAAACTCCATTTTAAAGAATATTTTTCTGCTTGAAAGATCATGAGCTCTGTATTTACTGAAAATTATTAGCAAATGAAGATCTGATAGAAGCAAAAGATATCCATATAGTATTGAGTACATATGAGGTGATCTAATTAACAGCATAATAGCTATTACTATTAGTGCTTCAAAGTCTCAACCTTCTGTGTTTTGATTTTTTTTGTGTGTTTTGTTTGGGTTTTTTTAATTGGGCCTTGAGGATGCCAGTACTGCAATCAAGAGACTTTCTAAATTATGCACTCATTTAGGTGGCTAACCACCTGAATTGCTGTAATTAGAACATTTAATACAAGCAATTAATTATGTCAACAATGCTGAAGGCTGTTTTTAAGATCTAGATACAGAAATATGTTCAAACAAAAAACCACCAAAAACCAAAAAACAAAGGGATCTTTATTTCATTTGACACATTTCCACTGATTGTTCTCTGACAACAATCTGAGAACTCTTCTTGGAAGTTCTGTGTAAGAATGAAATGAAAACTGGGAACGATACTATCAAGACTCCCACTGAAGTATTTTTTTATCCAAGAAACAGACATATAGATGTTGCCTCAAATTAGCTTTATCTTGTCCTTGAGCAATTGGCTTTATTCTGGATCTGAAGAAACCTACTGCAGAGATGAGGCAGCAGCTCAAGTATTCACGTACTCAAGCCCAAAATTTCAGTGCTCAAAAATGTGCAATAGGTCATGATCATCTGTCCATTTGAAGCTGAAATAAGGACATGTTTCTTCTCTTCCAATATCCTTCTCTTATACAGAAGTTTCCCAGTATCCTCCCATCCTCCAACAAGTCCTCCCAATATTGAACTGGTTTGATAATGAATTACAGGCTTAGTTTTCTAAAAGTTCATAAACCTATGAACTTCAACCCCATTCCAAAGGAGCCTGACACAATTTATCTTTTTGCTTGGAAATTATGCAAAAAGAAATTATGCAAAATCTGAGGTTTGGCATGGATTTGAAGCAAAACCACTTGAAACACTGCAATTTAAAGTGAATTTACTTTGACAGTTTCAGTTTGCCCAAACCTGAAACTCAAAGCAAACCTCAGGGCAGAAGTGTAAACCAGAACAGATAGACATCAACAAACGTTTACACAACACTCCATGAATCAAAGATACTTAACTTCACGTGATATGAAGCAGAGGCTGACAAACCAGGAATCGGACAGGAACATTTCTTGAACACAATCTACTTCGTTTGCATTTAACAAAACAACAGTTCATCTCTCCCATTACCAGCCTTCTCAACCATGAAGCCCCATTAATCACAAGTTTTAAGCTCCTCTCTCCATCTTAAAATTCATATTATCATCACTTCAATCTTTCTCTTTCTCAAATTTTCAAGCCTCATGCTGTGAGAACTTTAGGGGAAATAAATCCACCTTACACTACCCAAAAACACCTTTAAATTTGTTCTCAGTAGAATAATCACATGTGTCTAACAACCTGGTGAACCAGTTGAGTCTGAGTGATAGCTGATAATTTCCCTGAATTATATAGTGTCACAAGTGATAATCAATTTAACCTGATACTATCACTTATCTGAAGCAAAATACCTTTCTTCAAGGGAACAGATCCAGGCAAATAGTTCATAAATACCAAGGTGGGTTTTTTTCTTCTTTTTTTATGTGGCAATTTTTGGTCAAAGAATGAACAGTTTCAAGCACAGAGTCTTTAAAGCAGCTCTTTCTCTGTTACAGCACATCAGGGGAAATACTCAGTTTGATCCACAGGACAGTACAGTCCACTCCATTCCTGGCTACCAAAACTGGGCATGTACACCTCAATACCATACATTCCTCAGGCCTCTTAACTTGTACAGACTAGGCAGAGAACTAAGGACAGAATAAAGAACTAATTTTTAGTATTCTCAAAGATTAATGGAAAATAAGAAAACAGCTCTTCAAAACCGGTATCCATGCATATTTGTACGTTACAGTATGTCTGTGCTATATCTGTTATTAGCTCCTATGCATTCTTACTCTAAAACCCATTCATGACAGAATGAGCAATAATCTGCTCAGGACATTTATTAGAATTGAATTACATATTTTCAATGCATCGTGAATTTTATAAAATAACATAGGTGAGCACACAATTATTTGCAAATTCAGAATGTAAGGAACTTGGATATAGCAGGGAAAATATTCACAGAACTGTGAAAGATGATTTTTATCTAACAAACCAGCACATAAAATACCCCTCCACCTAGGATGTGTTTAATGTCTTTCTTTAGATCTCTTATTTCTAACACCTTCCTCTTTCTCCTACTTCTTCCTCGCTTATGGAGAAGACAGCCTTGGCACCTGAGGCTCTGCCATTCTCCTCTCAGCTAGACTTGCCCCACTTTGCATGGAATAACTAAATATTCACCAAGCCAAAGAACGTAAGCAAACAGCTCTCTAGACTCGTGGTTAAGGCATTCACCGGCTGATGGGAGAAGGCTGTTTAAGTCCCTGTCTCTGTGGTGTTTCCTTCCGGAGTGGAAGAGCATGAATGGGATGGTGGGTCTTGGCCTCCAAACCCAGAATATTCTGTGATCTGGTGGTGGGGCACACTTCTGGGGAACAACACACTCAGATCCCTTCAAACTGAAGAAAGAATTGAACCTAAGCCTCTCACAATGCGGATCCATCATGATATTAAATGACAGAAGGACACCTTCTTTTCTAGGAGCTTCATAATCCTAATCCTCTGCTATTTTTGCATGTCTGCAGGAGAAAAAGGTTTCTTTTTGAGTCAAATAAAGAATTTAATCCAACAGGAAACACGGTTTTAGTTTTGTGAAAAAAATTGAAAAAAAGTTAATTTTCATTCCAACCTAACAGAATTATTTTTTTCAAATATTGGATCAGAAGCTGCAATGGAAAAAAAAAATCAATTTTCAGCTGAGCTCTGGTGGACATACAAAGTCAACGAGTTTCATCAAAACCAGTTTCTACGAAGCAAATGTAAATTAACCATTAATCTAAATTATGTGATAAATTGTCTGTGACAGTCTTTAAATCAAGACTGCAGCATCCTGCTGAAGATTGCATTCCTGGCTGACCAGAGTGCAACTCCAGGCTATGTTATGTCAAGACCTAATATGGTCTAAAAAATTAAAATGCATTCAAACATTGAGCTTAACAACACAGTGTGGAGATGCTTCCTTCTGGCTTAGAGACTCTGAAGGAATTCATGTCTGCCTGACATGACGGAAGTTTTCAGAAATTGAAGTTTTCAAAAAGCTGCGGTGAAGACATTATTTCTGTCCAAAGCAACTCCCACCAACTCGTGTTTCTACATGAGGCATCCTGGGGACACAGCTATTACTGACTATGGAAACTTGAAAACTCTTTTTGCATTACCAAGGTACTGAAAATGTCCAGGAAGTTTTAAACAATATAGTATCTCTGCATATTGTTTTTCAAATATCTCAGATCACATTGTGGAACTGCAGTTTTCCATTCCTGGCAGCCATAGCATTAAACCCTGAAAGTGTTTACGCACCGACACACCTCTTCTACATCTTCAAAAATAGCTTTTTAATGGAAGTGCCTAGAGAAGAGGAACTAGCTAACTTTCCAAATGACTGATGAGAAATACCTGCATAGGCTAAGATGTGATCAGAATGAATGAAGGGTTTGATTCTGCAAACCCACATCTAAGTGATTCTGTACATGAATTATTTCACTGAACTACATGGGCTGCAGACAGGTATCAAGCTATGTTCAAAATTAAGGTTTGCAAAATGGTACCCTAATTATGCAATTAAAAATGGTGTTGAGGGAACATTCTTCAATTATTTATCCTCACTATTTTTGCATGTCTGCAAAGTGGGACAAATATTGTCAACAATGTATGTTGTCAGCAACACATCCTGCTCTGTTATGCCTCAGCTGCTGAGCATCGAGCGAGCTGATCCTGTACCCAAGTAGGGACTGCAGAGTCTCTCAAGCAGTAATAGGCAGCTGGCATCATCCTACAGGATTCTTACTGCTCCACTTTATCAGCTATAACTTGCTGATCTATATTACGTATATTCATTTTATTCACAAGAAAACTGGACATTTTGGAGACACACATATATGTGTATAAATAAACACACTTAATACACTTCCATGAATTAAGCTGAACTGTTTGGTAACTTTCAGAAAATAATTAAATATGTATTAAAGTATATGTATAGTTCCAGGTTGTGAGCATAAATATGGAAAAATACAAACCTGATTTATAAGCTCAAAATAATCTCAACAGTGATTTAGCTATAGTTTTAATAGCATGAAAATGACTAATTTAAGGTCAAGAGTAATTTAGTTTTGACTGACTTGGCAATCCTTTGTTCTCTGGGTCATGTAAGTGTTGAGTAAATGATAAACCTGTAATTCTATCCTGAGGTCAAGGGACTTCAGAATTGATTTGATATATTGGTCTCCTGGAAAGTTCTTCCAAGGCCAGTACCCCCTAAACTGTGTTTATGAGTTGACTGCATTAATAACTAATAGAGTAATATAATATTAGCAGAGGTGAAATTAACCCTTTCAAAGAAGAGTATGCTCAAATGCTGGATTTTTAAATGAGGGACAGAAAAATCAGATATATCTGTGAGAAGCCAAGTTCCTAGAGAGTACTGAAAAAATAACATGAATGTAAAAAGGTGTAGATATCTGACTTCAGGAACAAAATCAGACTCCATCATGAACGTTATTTGGGATAATCCTGGGTTTGTGAAGCAAAGCCTATTACCTTGATATCTTATATGGGGGAAAATAAACAAACCAGCAACTACTGTGACAGACTATGTAAGAAGCATAAATACATTAAAAAAAATCAGCAACTGCTCTTTTAATGCAGGCTTTGCTCTGCCCCGTAACATTTGCCATTGAAAAACTGAGATGGGAAGTAAACTGAGATATTTTCCATACAAGATTTAAGTGTGCATTATAGCAGCACTTACTAATTTCGAACCTTTTAATGTTTCCAAATGAAAGTCATCGCACTACTAAAAAAAATACACTGTAAAGCGCAGACACATGGCCTGGACTATTCTTTCGTCACCAGGCAAACGTTAAAGTTAATGGTCCTCAAAGTGTTTAGGGTTATTTCTTTTGCCCAACGTCACAGTCCTGAACTCATTAGTAAGAGGTATATTCAGATTAGACTGTTTAGTTCTGATTTAAAAGAAACTCAACAGTAGTCGCAATCTGAAATCTTGAAATCATTAGGAATAACCTAGTGTTACCCTCAAGCAGTCCTGTGAAAAATTAGAATTAGGTTCGCCCCACCTCCAAGGCTGTAGATTTCACGTGAGTATTAATATCTCCTGGTATTTATGGAGTACCAGGAGATGTTTGCCCTGGACAGTCCTCGGCTATCTCCTTCTACTGCTTTCAAATTCCTAGCAAGAGCACTAACTTTGCTGTATGCTTTTACATTTACAGTAACTCCTGTATAAAAATCCAATAGTTGGTTAGATTAATGATCAGTAAACACACACCAAGGTTAAAGAAATATCAGCATCAGAATTAAAACTGCAACAGCTCTTACCGCAATGGATGACAGCGTTTGACCTGGTCACACAGTAGAAACCAATTTGCAAAAAAGGAATCATAGCTGCTTGGTAAATAACACAACACAGGAGCATACCCAAAGACCATTGAATGCCACAGAATATTTTAAAGTAGCCTTTCTCTTGCAGCCTCAAGGGACCTTTGAACAGGTTTTTAATGGAAATTAAAAATACAATCCAAAATTCAGACGAGTGTTTCATGATCAGCTTAGGTCAAGGCTTGACCATGCCTCCTGCGAGGAGGCAGTCTTACTCCCTGCGTGGTCAGCAGATCTCACTGCCTGCTTGCACCTGGGACCTCACAGCTGCACACTGACTTAGGTCAGGCCATCGGTTTGTCAGAAAACTAACCCTGAAGGGGAAGAAAAAAGAGCATTTTCTGTTGGGTAAGTTTCCTGAACAAAATTACCTTTGCAGGGCAGGTGACAGCAGCGGATGGGAGGGGGACAGAGAGGGGAAGGAGGAAGAGGTGGTTTGCAGTAGCTCAGATGTAGACTGGTTCAAGTTGTCAAGACAGGTACCCACTGTCCTAGCGCTCGAGGTCCACCTGCCAAGTTTGGTGACAAAGGTTTTTTGTGTTCAAATGTGCACTTCCAGACGGGGTAATTAAATAAAAAGAATGCTAGCACATAGCAAAACCTTCTGACCTAACTGACTGACTAGCCCTAATCAGCATCACTTTATGAAGGCCATCACTGTTTCAGGGCCTTGAGGACACTAAGAGGCCTTAGTTGCCCTGACCAGCCTCAGCTGGGCCTCCCCTCACCCCTGCCCATGGGCTCTGGAGCCCCATTTCAGCCCAGACCCTGCCAGAGCTATGCTTTGTCTCTGGTCTTGTCTCCTGGATGGACCTGGGACCCACACTGTACCCTTGTCCCCAGTCCTGTCTCTGACCCTGTTTCCTTTGGGTCCTTCCTTGCCTGTGGCTGTCAATGGACCCATCATTATCCCCCAGATCTGCCCACTGTTTGGACCCTGAGGGTCTACAGCCTGTCCGTGAGGGCACTGCTCGTGCTGGAGTGACCTGTGGATCCCAGCTCGCCCTCCCTTAGGGAGCAGCCAGACCTTGCTGCTCTGTGGCACGCTATACTAGTACAACCTAATTGGGTTGTAAGATGGAAGGACAGCAAATTTTTATGCTTGGCTTTGGTAACGCATTGTTCTTACTCTTTTTGAGTATAGCCATAGCCCCAGTCATTCTCAGTCATCTACTAGTTACGTACTAGAGTTATGTTAAAACTCTACCAAAACTTTTTTTTCCTTTAAGAAAGCCAGTTGCCTCTCCCCTCGGCAGGCTCATTAAGCCAATTCACTGCACTGACCTGGAGAAACAGTTCGTAGGTTTTGTCAGACTGCTCTTGGGCTGATGCAGCTATCCGAATTGGCTCAGAACAGTATCACACGATGATCGGTAGAGGAGGGAGGAAAGGGGTGTGCAGCTGGAGCAGGACCTGCCCCTGTCAGTAGTGGTGAGCTGTTACGTTGGCTCAGCCTCAGACTGACTTATTACTTCACCTCGGTGACTCTGCATGCTACAACAGGCACTTGACAAGTTGTGAAAAAACAGGTGTAGCTTGGCAGGTTTGAGAACCAAGAGTTGTAACTGCATCTGGCAGAGAAGGAGGGCAAATTAGTAGTGAAAACAGCCTGCACTGATTTGAGAATGCGGGTACTTGAATTGGCTGTCTGTAAGCTCACTTATCTAAGTATTACCTACATTACCTATAAATGTAAGGTAGGACTCATCTCCTTGTGCTGAACTCAGGGCTGCTGGCAAGTCTCTAGTTGAGGGTCAGAGGGACTTAAACTCAGGTTTAGGTTTTAACAACATCAGCAGGAGATAGGCGAAGGCTTAAATCAAGGACTCAGAGCTGGGTTTAAATTGCATTACAAACCTCCCCTCAAATACCCAGTGAGTAGCAGCCTATGACTGTTCACTGTGAAAAGCAATAGGTTTGAATGGATTATGTGTGGGACAGAAGATTTAGTGAGTAAAGACAAAGGTTATCCCCTGTAACACACAGAGTTCCTACAGCTGCAGTCACTGTGACATTATCTAATCTCCATCAAAAGCATCTCCTTAGTCCTGTGTCTGGGTTTCTTGGTTTCTCAGTACTACAAAATAAAATTCCCGTTTGCTAACATTTATCAGCTGCATTTTAAATGAAAGCTATTTTCTTGGAGATACTGAAAGAAACCTCTCTCTTCTCCCATTTTAGATACTATATACTGTATGGAGAGTATATGCTGTATTGTATATTTTCTATAAAAACATGACATTTTTAACTTCCCTGGGACCATGTATATAAATATTTGTACATGAAATTATACGATAGGCTTTGAAATTTATGCCATACATTTCTGTTAATGTTCTAAAAATATTTGTTCAGGCAAATGAAATTGCAGTAAAATATTTTACTACAGATCAGTCAAAGGTTCTTACAACTTTATCTTCCTAAAAAACAATATTTCAAGCTATAAAACAGAGTTCCATTTCAGATATCTAAAAGGCAAATTTAACCAGCTTGATTTGATTAATACCAAGTAGTTTAACATTTTTTTAAACACTGAGGTTTATGGTGAAATAAAGTCAAGATGTAAGCATTTTCTTTTCTTACATACATGATTTAATTTTGTTTTCTAGAAACTTATACTGTTAGAGGCAAATTGCCTAGGCAGTACACGGCAGGGTTATGTGCATATTTCCTATTGCCATTAACAATAATGAGAGCAGGGTGTGTTGCCCAGCACACAAGGCTTCAAGTATACAAATTGTTAATAAATCTGACTCCTCACAAAACAGAAAATTAATGTCGTATTCAGAATGATGTGTGGTCCGAGATATATTTTTGAACACACTCCTTCGGGTGTCCCAACACCTTAATCACAAGCTCGGCAGCCATCTGGCGACTCCCAATGGCTTACCACCCACTGTGGAAGCCTCCTGGACAGCTGAGTAAGAGCCTTGTTCTGCACCACCATTTCTGCTCACACAAAACTCCCTTTAATGTCAGTAATTTTGTCTCAGGAAGGTTCCAAACAGCCCCCAAATCATATGCACAATATCAACAGTTTTCCTAGGCGGTGCACAGGAGAGGAGCCTGTGTGTCTTCATGAAAAGCTGTTTTCCCCCCCCTCTTCCTTCTCTAAATCCCCACCAAAAGACCTATGGTCAGGTGACCTTGAATCCCTACCAGCTCACACTTAGTTTTACCACACGCTCAGCATACCTGCAGACACCTCTTCAGCAAACCTCACACCTAACTCGCAGCATTTTGTTCCGCTTGGCCGGATCCCAGCTCCCGCGGGAGCACACTCCTCGCTGTACATCTGCAGCTCCTGCTCCCCACCCTGTTCACCTTGGCTGGCCTCGACCACCTCCAAATGCCAGTTGCCAAAGCTTGTTCCCCAGTCTTCTCTGCAGGTCTGCTCTGCAGAAATCCCTCACATCTGGTTGCTAATCTCCCTTCAAAGGTGTCAGTGGTGCAGACACTAAGTAGCCGCCCAGCGGCGAGTGGATGTTTCAGATAACGGGTGCCAGGGGAACAGCACAGAGAAATTAATGGTCTGTGGGCATAGACTCAAGTTTAGGAATTTACACCAGCAATTTACTAATCCCCATGAATCTTTTAGATGTGCCCAAATACTTTTTCCCCTCACAGTGTTAGCATGTTGCCCAGCAGATGGAAATAGTTTTTCTTTCTCAGGCTACATGAAGCCTACCTATTTCCTGCACACACACACCCAGTACATGTTAGGGGATTTTATTTGTTCGTTCATTTGTTCTGTTATATTTATGCCCCTGGCAAATACAGAGTGGGGATGCGTGTCTGTCAGGAGACTGTGGAGGCATAAAGAGAGCGAGATGTAGGGCTAGGAAGGAGGGGTAGAGCCATCTGACAAAGTAAACTAGACCAAGTCTGCGGTAGAGAGGATAGACTGGGATAAGGAACCAGCAATGGGGAAGACACAAAAAATATTTGGAGAAAATCCAGGGACAGAAACTGGGGAAGGGGAGTGAAAACAGCTGGTAGAAAAGTTTGTTCTATAGTATGTGTCTGCATCTCTTCGGTGTTGGCCCACGTAACAGTTTTACAACTAAAGTTTTAGAACAAGGATAAGATGCCACTGTGTCATTGCTGTTAGGGTATTTTTTTGTTTATTGAACAACAGCAAACACACTCCAGAAATAAAAATTATTGATAAAATTTTGAAAAATATTAGGGTGGTAGCATCGATCAAGAAAGATTAGGAAATGCCACATGTTAGGTACCTTCACAAACTCAATTTAAGCCTCTATGCATAGGCATTATAATAGGATTGCTTGAGTTTTCAGAATGAGTGAAAATATATTCAGATATTACCTACTGCACTATAATCAGCAGAGAATGGAGAAAGTTCACACATTACAATGTATTCATTAATACAGTCTCCTTTACCTGATTTAGCATGCCTTTTGCAATAAATTTCATGTGACTGCAATTTTTATGTTTTTTAATGTAAAGAAAATACAGTGCAGTAAAATAGCATCACAGTAGGGAAGGTTCAGTTATTTTACTCATTTAAAATCTGGGTCACTGCACAGCCATTAAAATAATCCTAAACCAAATAGACTGCCCATTCTTACAGGTGAAGAAAGGTGGTAGGAAAATTAACTGCCTGGGTTGAACTAACAAAGGCGAGAGACTGAAACACTTAAAGATGGACTAGCCACATAGTTCAACTAGTAACCAGCTTCAACTCTGAAGGAAAACCTGAAGCAACCAAGGGTGTGCCTTTCTTCGCACACGGTGGTTCATTGCAGAGTCAGCTTCAAGAAAATGGAAAACTTCTGTTTTTTAAAAGTCTGAACTAATGTGCACATGGGGATTTCAATGTAAGAGTAAACTTTGCACCAAATTGACAGTTAGGCTAGCAATTTAGATAAGTGTCTGTGCAATTTTCCCAGTGATCTTGGCTACTTTAGGTTTCCTCTGCCCTCAAAGGCCTTACTTTTGTCCCATAAGCTGAATGCAAATGAAATGAACAAGAAAAGAAGTTGCAATGATATACAGATTATATACTTTCCCACTATATAAAAACCAAAAAGCATTGAAGAAGAAACTTAGTACAAAAGCTTTCTATTCATGCAACATAACTGTAGGTGTTTTTTAGACCTGCAGAAGTCAGATAGCTCAACTCAGAGTTCCCAGAGAAACTTAACTTCAGTGGGGTTTTTTTACATACATGTGCTCATAGTTTGCAAAGTTAAGCCATGGTGCTAAATGGAGATGGATTTGTGTCAGAAATTTAGAATATAAACTTTTAACTTTCTCAGATGTTAAGGGTCAGATCCACACTAGAAAATCAAGATAGGAGTTAGACACAAAAGCTAAAAGTGTCATGAAAAATGCAACAAGACAGCCAAGTTTAGAGTTGCTGTGGAAACCCTACTGCCTTTGACTTCTGGATCATAGGGTTTTACTAAAGGAGTGTTTGCATTGAATATATTTTCTTTTCCTTCTTTTTGGAGACGGATTTGCATGAGAATGGTATCTTTGTTTCCTGGGATTCCATCTGCTCCCACTGCTTGTTGCTCACCTGAAGCCACAATCCTCTGTGTGAGACTTCACAAATGGCTATTGTGGACACAATTAAGGGCTTCAGGTGGGCAACGGTTATGAGAGTAAGATGAACTCTTCAGATAAAAAAAAGTCTCCTTTTCATGCAAACTTTCTTGATAATAAAGAATGAGAGAGGGGAAAAAAGCCAAATCATACACAGCAGTGACAGAAGTGTTTCTAAAGAAAATGTTCTTCTGAAGTTTTTCATCAGAAAACTTCCTGCTTACATGGGAAGCTGCCATGCCAGCAGCATCTCGTAAGTGAGCGAATGGGAAGACTGCAATTGGTAGACAGCATACCCTTCTCCCTCTATGTCAGGCTTGTAAATCTGCTGCATAGGTACAGCACCTCTTATGCAACATGTTTTCAAGTCCCTAAAGACAAGGTAAGTTTACCAGAACTCACGAATGTGAGCAGTGTCAGTGCTTTCTCTAAATTGCTAAAGAAAAAAAGTTGTGGGTCTACCCAGCAAGTGAAGCTGAAGGACTTGTCTTGAGTTTGCAGCTCTCTCTCAGGCATTCTCTATAGACAAAAAGGGCAAAGTAAAAACATGGGTTAAGCTGCTTGTAGATGCTGTGTTGAAAGAATGGGTAACATTAAACTCCCTCAGAATTAGACGATGTTCTGCCAAAGCTATAAAAAAAGTGTGAGAATGAAGTGGCTTAGTCACCACTAAAACCAGATCGTACACTCATCCAGGTTGAAGTACAGTTCAATCCCTTGTTAGTACAGGGCTAATGTCAAAGTTAGGTCAGGTTGCTCAAGTTTTGAAAATGTTTGGTACAGAATCTCCAGTTATCACGTAATAATAATACCAGAGGCCCAGCAGGCTGGCAAGCTGTATTCCAATATCACATAAACGAGCTGAAAATCATCATTAGACACATACAAAATTATCTAGAGTCTGTGCAATATTATAGCGACTACATGATCCCAGTAAAAAAATACTCTCCTTAATTCCTGACTAGAATTCTTTTAGAGAACCAACAAAATAGGGAATGAAATTGTACAGGTGAACAACATAATCTTACTGGGGATGCTAAGGGATATGGAAGATGGTTCAAAATCAGATAATATAACTGACTTCAGTTAGCACTGCAAGTTAGAGACATTCAGGTCTATCGCAGTTCAGGACATCCTAAAACAATTAGCTCTTCTACCTGACCAAACAGTACCACTGGCCACATCTTGTATGCAGTGAGTTTAGAGCAAGGGCAGAAGGAGGAAGGGCTCAGGCAGCAGCCATATCTGGAAATTGTGCAACCGGCACCAGCAGTGGCAAAATATTATCTATAAGAATCAGTAATTTACAAAAGAAAGGCTTCCCTTTTGATGAAGCTGGATTTTTATGACAAAATTAATGTCACTTTCACAGTTTGTTAACATTAATATACAAGAGCAGGGAGCAGCTTTGTGGCAAGCAAATCGCCAGCACACTACACACAAATCCAAGTAAGGGCAACATTACAACTGTAAATGTTTAAGAACATTTCAATCACCGTATGAGAGGTGTATGTAAGAGATTTTGGAAGGGCAGCAGAAAGACCAGCTTGTTTCCCAAAAACTACTAATGAACTGTTGTGTGACCTCAGGCAAAATAACTTCAGTGCTCCACGCTTCTGCTTCCTTTCCTACTGGGTCTATTTAGACTAGGAGTGGTTTAGGGATAGGGACTGTCTCTCACTTTCTATTTATACAGTGTCTAGCACAGCGAGCCCCTGATCTTGCATGAGATCTATAGATGCTATTGCATTACAAAAAATAACAGTAGTAACAATGAAGATGTAACCAAATTAGACAAATATGAGACGGATTAGATTTATTCCTGAGAAGCTTTACTGGATTTTTTAATAAAGAGTCTATTATGACAGTCAATTTTAATGCAAAGTTAAACATTGTATGTAGGTGAACAATTATACAAACTGAAGGCTGATGATCAGCTCTGCATCTGTTAAAGGGACCTATAGTTAGCCTGTTATAGCTGATTTTTGTTATATGTGATATAGTATTTTTTTAAATTATTTTCAAAATGGGAAGATGTTTAACAGATTTGAGAGGCAGAAAACAGTTATCTGTGATTGTGTCTGTCAGTGAAATTTCACCTAGTTGTCCCTCATAATGGCACCAATAACTTGTTTTTTATTAACCCTTATCTTCAAGAGGGTCCTCTCTATTTTTCAAGCTCTAGCGAAATACGTTTAATGACTTTTCACCATTATCCTGGATTTCTTTTCAAAAGGATTTCCCATTTCAATCCTGTATGAACTACTCATCTGCTGAAGTCCATGAGAATTTTATCATTGACTCCAGCAGAATTTTTAGCTCCTTCCCAGGGATGCTTCTAGGAAGAAGGAAGAATCTACTGATGCCTGGAGAACCATTCATTTATTTTTTCATGTCAAGGAAAAAAGCAGTCTCAGAAGGAGGTAGCAGATAGTAAGCAAGCAGATTAAGTGGCCTTGCTGGAAATATTTATACTTTCTTCCTAAAATACATTTTAGGATGATATGATTGAGTATACAAACTAATATCATTTGAAATGAGAGGTAAAGAATGATAACTTTGGTATTTCTCTATGGGGAACGTTTTTGGAGACATCTTATACCTGGGACAGCCTACTCCATTTCAAAGGCAAGTATTCGCTCTTTAGAAGTAACCTCTGCTAATGGATGCAAACCTAGCAAGGCAGCAAAATCCCTTTGATCTCCCTTTTAAAATGTTTTTGGAATTTATCCATTGCCAGGGAATTAGTTTCTTCTCCTGGAAAGTGCTGAACCCTTGTATTGATTATACCCCTTGATCAACAAAGCTAAATCTTAACTTTTTAGACTTGCAATATGATTTGTATTGATACAGTCCCCAAATATGCCTTCACCATCTAAATATTCCAAAGATTTCTAGGTCCTTTTCTATTCTATTTTAATTCAGAGAGTTATCAACAGGAATACTTCAGTCCCTAACATTATTCACTTCTATCTCAATGTAAGTTTTATAAACAAGAAACTGCAGAAACTGCACAATTAACAGGGCATAAAATTAAAAAAAAATACTGTACATCATGTCAAAAGTTACCAAAATTTTTTTTTTTAATTTTTGTACAATGGAGTGTATGTGAGTGGATATTTGAAATGCTGGATATCTGTAGCTTTTAATAGTATTAGATGATTTACCCATGGACAAAGTTCTGCCTAATTTCAGATAAAAATAACTATAACACAGAGGAATTAAAGTCTGAAATACTTTGGACTTTTAATACAGTTTGATGAGGAAGTTTATATTCCTTGCTATATGGAATTCTAAAATCTTAGGGAAACAAACTGAAAAATACCCCACTATTTGGAATTTGTTTGCTTTGTATTTTTTCATTACAACCAATTATTTTTCTTGTACTGCTGTTTTGCCTGTATTTACACAAGCCAGAACTGAAGAGCTATATTCATTGAGCTTTTTATCTTTGTAAGATCTCTCGGTATAAATATTTTTCCCACAGATTTAATCTCATACGCTGAATTTTTAAGGACTTAATAAAAGAACAAAAGCAATAAGGAACAATGCAAATTTCAAAGGCAACTGACAGCACATTAAATACCTTGCACTAAAACAATTGCTTTGTATCCACTGAAGAGCCAGTGAAAATCAAGACTGTATTAAAAAAATTACAGCCCACAAGGCAGATGCTAGAATATGAACTCTTGAGTCTGGTCTCCTACTTTTATATAGTTTACAAAGGTCAAACTGAACCCAAAAGGCAAGTGCACAAAATGAAGCATTGTACTAGCAGTTTAAAAGGTGAGAATTCAGTTAATGTTTTATCTTTGTTTTGCTTTCTAGTCTTAAAGCTATTGTTATTAGCTTCTAACCCATGTATAATAACAAATACTCATCCAAGAGAAATAATAATAATAAATACAGGATTACACAATAATTTGATTAATCCAATAAATAAACAAACTATAACTATCCAATACACTGTATATAATGACTTAAAAAGAAAGTAGAGTAATTAAATTATGTATTTTAAACATTACCGGATATATGATCAAGCCATACAATATACATCAAGATGAAGATCTGACTTTCCCTGTTCTTGGTTCAGATTTTGACAATAGCATTATGCAAACACAAAGTTTGACTTCAGATCTGAATTTTGCTGAAAAGCGTAGATACCGAGTTCTGACTGAAGCCCATTTTGAATTATCACACAGGCTGAGCTTTCTATCCTTGATGAATGAGTTGGATGATATTTAAAATACATTTTATTATTTGATCTAGACAGATGAAGTTACATTTATTCAACCTGGAATGAATGTAACTAATAGGTCTTCTCAAAGATGTCATGTCACCCAAGCACTGGCCAGAAGACTGACTGGTAGAAGCAAACCAGCCTATGGCTTAATTTTGAATTGTCACACTTACACCTTTGAGCTAAACACCATATTTACCATGTTTGCTGAACAGGAACGCAAATTCTAAGAAATGCCCACACAAATAATTGGGCACTATTAGACATGAATGTTTAAGGAATTTGCGTTTGGGAAAAAACAAATGGCAAAGTGTGCTCTCAATGTTAGGACTGTAAAAAAAAAGAATATGACTACAACAGAAGGCGATATTATATTTCTTACTGTTTTGGAAGAAAAGAGGAAGTAGAGAAAACTTAAGGTGCAATATTTGCATTTTTTAAGTGAATAGAGCCAACATTTCTCAGAGGGTGGCTGAGCACCTCCCTCAAAATAACCGACATCAGGAAAAGAAAGAAAGAAACCTCACAGCTTCTGCTAGCTAATGTTGCACAAAAGGAACTGTTACCAAAACCTCCCCCCATCTCTAACGGGCGGGAAGTGGGACTACTACTGGATTTGCTGTTGCCTGCTGTGCACGCCACTGTTTCCCGACGTGTGCACGGGGAAACTTGCTTGTTCTAATCAAAGACAGGAGCACTAGTGCTGCGTGCGCATAGTCTCCTAGCACCGACATATGTTGACTTCCACTGCAGAATGCCTTTCTACGACACTGTAGAGACACTTGACTTCCTATTGGGGAAGTGCAGCTTGCTTTCCTAACAATGGGCCAACTGGTTTTCATAACGGAGATAAACGCTCCCTGCTGTGAATTGCAATAGAAAAACATGTCAAACAACCAACAATAAAAAGAAGCACAGCCAAAAGACTGGCTTTTCCTGTTTTTATGTGCAGCACAGAGGAAACTAAGCACATGAACTGCGCTTGGCTCCTTACAAGTCAAAATATCACTTCTTTTAAATGAGAAGAGGAAAAATGCAACTCATTTCTTACCCTTTTTTCACTCTGAAGTGCAGACATGAAAACCGAACCCATTAGCACTTATTTGCCAGAGGTTATTATGAAACCTCTGAATGTGAAAGTCAGATGCTTTATTAAAAAAGAGGAATGGTTATTCAGCTAGGATTTTTCCACTATTTTAAAAGCTGTTATAGTTATGAGTGATAAGGACATCCAGCTGCCATTCTGATGATCCCATGACATTCTCTAGTTTTATGTTCTTTGCTTTTGCTGACAAAGATTACTTGCTTAGAACCCTCTCCTCTTCCATCATCTGTTCACTTTCACCTGCCCTGCATGATTCTCTTCTTTATTGTCTTACTTTTTCCCCTGACTACCTTTTATAGCCCATTAGTTTGATTTTGACGTTTCTCATTAATTAGTTCTGTGAAATTGCACTGTAAATCTTCAGTGAAAATCACTGTTCCTACACCCTCACCTTGTCCATTTGGCATGTTTGCAATGTATCTTTCCCTTTCTTGCTGTCCTTCTCATCTGCTTAAACTGGAAGAAGCCAACAACAAGGACTTTCCAGTGAGCATGGATGACTCTGCAAATCATTGGTTAATATTAGATCTTCCCACTTGGGGTTAGATTGTGCAGAAGGCAGTAAGATGATTGTGGTCGTTTGATCTCTTTGACCTCAGATACACACATCACCATGGCTCAAGACAGCCCCAGTTTATGGTACGCCTCTGGTAATGGTTGATGACCAGGTGTCTAAAGTGACATCTGTAGACTGAACAGCTGCCTACAGTGCCAAGAGTAATTTTGACAGGAGTGAACTTTTGACAGTCCTGCTTTGACAGGAGTGAACATGGCTGTTCCTTAGTACCTTTGTTCTTTTCTCGAGCACAGATATCTTCTGTTCTCTTTTTCTGTTTCTCTTGTTTGTTACCTGTACCAGACTCATAGAAAGAAATATTGGTGCATGTGCCAGGCACACTGATCTTCATATGCAGCAGACCTGCAGTATTAACTTGTAAGCATTACAAGGAACACCAGCGCACATACAGGAAACCTGATACCTCCAGGTCTCAAAAGACTTAATTGAAAATGCCTAGACTAACTACACAACATGGGTATTTGGATGCATCTGACTCCCTGCACCTATAGAATGAATATTTGCTTGGGATCTGAGGAACTTCTAAGCCACAGGTGCTGGGAAGCTGAGCAAGTATCACTGGGTGCCTCTTCTCGTATTTTTCTCAAATATCCACATCACTGGCAGGTGACTAGGCTGGATGGACTTCTGATCCAGTATGTTCTCAGGGCTTTAGCAGTCCTGTTGGTGTGAATCATGCTGGTGAGAGATGGTGATAGAAGGTCTAAATCCTCTTATGTCCCTCTGATGTCTAGCATTTCAGCCAGTCTGTGTGGTACTTTTTGTTAACTGTGATTCTACTACAATCAGCCTATTGCTGTTTGATTTTAAACCAAGCTTTTTAAAGGACAAATATAATAGTGACTTCATCTAATGTTGCTGTTTGTGTACTACATTTTAAGTTTAACATTCCCTTGCTCCACATATGAAGCCAGCACCTCACACCTGGAAGTTACCGTTATCTTAATCACGAACCCTAAATCTCCTAGAGCGTAAAAGGATTCCTCATTCACTCACACAGTGGATGCCTGTGCTTGAGGAACAGAAGGCACTGGGCTCTGTCTGTGTTTATAGATGTGACATTCTGGACAAGCGCAAATTGTAAGATTAGAAACAATAGATTAGAGAATGCAAGATGTTTGTTACTGTAATAAGGACGATTAGACTGTGGCTGGGTTGTGAGTGGAACGGGAGAGGTCACGGAAAAAGCAATAGAGAAGAGTCAGAATGAGAGGCCTCGAATGTGTGGTTATCAGGAAGGCTGCTTCCACCCTCCTCTGGTTTCTGTTAATAAGACCACAGCTTCGAACCCATCTGAAGACTGAAATATAAATGCATTAAGGTACATTAGCCACTATGGCTATAAAAAAACCTTAGAGTCATGACATTATCAGATATGCAGGACAAAGAACAGATTCTCAGAGCAGCCAGAGAAAGCAAACAATTAATTACAAGAATAGACTGCCCACATGTTCTTCCCAGACCTAAGCCCAATACCAAAAATTCAAAAAGCATAAATTAGATTTTAAGATGCTCCTAACCAAGGGAGATGCTGAAACTCACTTCCATTTGATACAGAATGAAGTATTCTACAAAGGACAGTCATATACCATTTGTGCAGGGTGTGGAAGAAAAAGAAATAATACACTTGGAAGCATAATGATAATCAGGATCTCTGTAGCATTGGAGAAGATCCAGGAAAAGGAGCGGATGCTGAAGGACCTCTTGAGCCAATATACTTGGGCTGGGGTGGGAAGGGGAAGAAAAAGGGGAAAGAATAAAGCACAATTTATAGATGGCTGAAATTCTCTCCTCAAGTCCCTGTCAAATACCCTATATGGAATCTTAGTATTAATGTGATATTTAGGACAATATTTTTGCATTGTTAGATCAGATGTTAAAGACTGCAAGTATTCTGAGTAGGCCCACCTGCTCTCACAGGCATATTGATCAATATTAACTACCTTTTTGTTAACATTAACACACCAGATTTCTGACCTTTGGAATGAAAAAGAAACAGACACTGTCTTTCTGAGGGCTTATATCGTATCAGAGAGGCAATGAGTGATATGTTGTAATGGTTGGATAGTTTCCACTGCCATTAATGAAGAGAGAGAAGAGTTTTCTTCCAGGCAGAAATGATGACTTTTTTGTTCCTAGTGATCGTCAGTCCTTATTATCACATTTTACTGAATTGGGGCCAAACATGTGAGCTGTAAGAAATGGTGTTAGTTGGAAGGATGTCATCATCTATACCATGAAATTTAGTTTGCAATTTTTAAATTCAGTGAACAGATGTAAATAAACATTCCTCTGCAAAGGAGTGGAAATAAGCAGCTGGCTGTGCTACATTATACTTGAGAACAGAAATGGAAATTCAGTGAGAATAAAGAAAAGGAGAACTGGCTAATCTGGGTTGTCAGTTCTTGAATGCCAACAAAGAGGAAAACTGAGACTTGAGATTTTTTAAATATATCAAACTTTTAACAGCCAAATTTAAGCACCTGCTTAGGACTTTATTATTAAGAAATCTTAAAGCTCAAGGTCGTAATGTTTACTAATTCAGGTTGCCCAGGAGTCCCTTTCTGCCTGAACTTGCCGTGAATGTACGTGTCAGTGTTGAAATTAAGCACGATATTGGTGCAGCCTGAACACGTGGTATCTTCCATAGTACATGACCGATGCCACATACACTATTGCTGAACAAAAGAAAGAAGAGCCATTTAACCCACTGTGAAACTGGCCCTAGGTTTATGCTCTGCACAACTAGTTCATGCAAGTCCTGACATGCAAGTCATGACAAGCTCTGGCTACTGAAATACAGCGCTGAGGCTTAATATTTTGCCAATATTAATCACTTGCATACCTCTTAGTAGCAAATAAATTTTGATTCATGTTTGCAGAGATTTTTCTTTCCCATCCCATGTTTGAACTACTTCACTGAACTTTTACATAGTGTAAAAATGTACCTACAAAGGAAAAATGGAAAGAGACGGCTCCTGGAGACAAATATACCATGTGGAGTCACTCAGGCCCAGACCTGCTCACTCCCAGTTTCATGCACATGAATAACATTATTGCTTTCAATGGCACTTCTTGCAAACAGGCCTAAGCCTTGTAACTATAAATTCCCTACTCATATGAATAAAAGCTTTCTGAGCTAAAATAAATAATAAATAAAAAAATTAAAAGGAACCTGTATATTCATAAATGTTTTCCTCTTTTTTAAGACATACTTTTTTTGATATGAATGTCTTAACTGTGGAATAGCTCTGATGATTAATACTGTACTGAGAAGCATCATTCCAATGGGTATAACTAGTTCTGTTACAAACCATGCTTACTAAATGTTGAAAAGGATATAAAATATTTACAAAATATTTTATAATTTTTTTACAAAAGCCATGTACAATATGTTGCCTTATTTTACTGCATATCTACTCTTTTTTTATTATTACTTATTTAAAATCTCAATCTGTCAGAGTTGTGGTTCTATACCAATCTGACAACTGTGCAGTAACAGTGTCTGTATTTTTTTTCTTTTTACAGTGGAACCACAGAAAAAATGTTTATAATTAGCCGTGCAGTGACACACAGTTGCCATGTCTTTGTTTTAGTTCGCATGAGTTATCTACACTCTATACTATTTCCTGTTATATGTATGTTTGCATTCTACCGTTTTCATCTCAGATCTGCTAAAAAAGTGCAGAATCTGTTGATATCTGTGCTGCAGGGACTACCTATAGCCCAGGGATATAGTCTGTAGTTCAGCAAAGCACTTAAGGACAAGAATAACCTCTTTGTTACTCAGCAAAGCAATTTATTTAAGTATGCAGTTGAGCATTATGCTGAAAACGGATGGAATGATTATTACTTGCTGCTGAAACTGTGTTTAATTGTATTTCTTGCCTAGGCAATCAGGGAATTAAAGGATGACCCTGTAGCTTTAGGTATAGTTAAAACTGTTGGTGAAAAATTACAAAGAAAACAGAGTAGTTTTCTCAGCCCTGTTTTCTTCTGAATGGTGAGCACAATAAACTGTGCTATGATGGCAGACACAAACAATTGAAGGAAAATGTGTTTGTAACCCAGTACACCATTTTGTGTGTTCAAACGCAGACACACTTAATGTTTTAGCTTTGTCTATAAACTGGCATTTTGCAGCACTTGTAGTGAACCCGGTGATTATAAATGCATATTTAGCTTATTTAAATCAGTCCCTCATTAACAACACATGTTCAAAAATAGAATCCTTGTATTTGATTGTACATCCTAGTGGGAATGTGAATGCATTAGAACTATGCCGACGTTCCTCTTCCAGTATTGTTAAAATTTATTTCCATCACAAATTGCCCCTCTTTTTGCTCTTACAGTCTTCTGAACACAGGTCTGCCTTTGACAGAAAGGTGAGCAGTCAAGTGACTTTCCATTTTCACTGTTACTTCTGTCACATGGTCGGTTTTGCCATCCTACATGTAAACCCAGGCACTCAGGCTTCTGGGTGTGGGAGAATTTTCCAATACCACAGTTCACCAACATGAGAGATTCTGTACTGGTTATTGGGATCCAATCTCACCTGCTGTATACAGTCTTAAGCCATGCTTGTTTAAGAGAGATCAGTCAAGCTGTGCCTAAGCATTCCTATTGTGAGCACAGGATTAGCACAGGATTATGCATGGGCAAAAGAGAAAGAGCCCCACGTAAAGACAGGGCTCAAATACCAAATACCCTCCAGGATAAATCTGTATGGCTCATGCCTCTTCAGAGTAGATCCAGTAATGAGCAAAAGGAATATGACATTTTTATTGCTATGAGTTATCACCAGAGGGATTCTGAGAAGCAAAGGGATCTGGATGGATGTAAGTGAAGAGAGGCGGATGGGAGCATGATGGAACAGAGAGGAGGTACCCAGCCTGGAAAGAAGCAGATCGTGCAAAAAAGAGTTGTTTTTGTAAAGAGAAATAAGCAAGGATATGAAAGGCAAGAAAAGCCAGAAGAGATGTTATTTAGGTGTTTTTCTCTTGAAAGGGAAGGAATTTGCATGGAAGTGTGCAGGAAAGCAGAAGCATGAACTTCAAGCATTAATCACATGGTTCAAGCCATGAGAGACAAGGGGACTGTAAGCGTTTTGATGAGCAAGGAGCAAAGTGAATTACAAAGAATATGTCACCATATTAGACAACTGCAATGGGAGCACTTCTAAAACAAGTAGTCTACTTCTGACATATGGCTATGCCTAAAAGAAGAGCCTACTCCTAGTGCCCCTCACATTTCCAGATGGAAAGGATCGTTTGGAGTGAGTCAAGGAATATCTACCAGACTACCACATTTCTTCAGTTGCCACCTCAATGAAATACTTCGGTGGGACCCTGTATATTGTTATATTGAACATTGCTACAGGACCTGAAGCCCTCAGTCACAAAATGGGGCCCCTGTGCTTGGGTCCAGCAATACATTTCAGCCAGTGGACTGGAGGAATTTGTGGTCTCTAGCAATGCATTTACATGCGCACAGTGACATTTGCAGTGCAAGGGTTTATTGTTGATGGCAGTGAGTAGGAGAGGAAGGGAGGGAAACAATTCCACCATGTGCACAATGCAAACCAAACTTATGGAATGAAAACTCAGATACATCCCTGAAACAGGACAGAAGATCAGATTAATCTAGTCTTTTCTCTGTAATTTTTTTTTTTTAAATCTAAATTTGGGGAAATAATTTATTCCTTGTGCTAAGGACACCAACTTAGTAACCTGAGATAAAATACTGCATTTAGATTTGCCCACAGATAGGCAGAGAATATTTTACATAACCTATTCCAACAAAGTAGTAATCTCAAATGTATCCTCTCACTGCTGTAATGATGCCATTACTATTTTATATTTATGCCATTATTCTTTTAGCAGATTGTTCACAAAATATTTAATGTGCCTATTGCTCATGAAACTTGGCTTTCAGTATTTTAAGTATGACAGGATATGACAGCATGCTTTTAACCCCTTAACGGAGAAGTAAATACCTAATACGTAGTAAAATACGTAGTTTTCAGTAGACTTATATAACAACCGTGAAGTTGTAGTTCTTTTTCCTTTTTACTCCTTATTAAACACATGAAATTAAATGTTCCTGGAGGTAAATATTTGCTACTGAACAAAGAGAGAATCAAACACAATCTAGGAGAGTTTACTATAAAACTTGAAGATTTCCCAAACTGTTTTTCTCAGGGAAAGGGGGGAAAAGGAGGAAAGAGAAGAGGGGGGAAACGATTTAACCAGCTTTAGACCTAGCCATACAATTCTTAACTTTATTTCTTTTTAATTATGTTCTCCCCAGAAGCAAACTTCTCATTTTATTTTGATAAGCAGCTCAGACAAATATTCACAAACTCCTGGTATTGCTGGAAGAAAATCTTCCTACAAGAAGAGGTAAACCTTATGCTCTGTTTAACATATATTACTGGAAATTACAATGACCTCATTTAAGTACACGTGGGTAACCTCATAAATAGTGCAAACGCATTATTGTAAGAGTTAGCAGATTACAGCCTGATACCCAAGACCTCAGTCTGTTTATTAGCTATTGCTCTGAGCCCCGAGGGAATCTACACAGCGACTTCTTCTTCTGTCGTCTGCAGACTTTGTGGAGTCTTTTTAGCCTGGGAGTTTGGTAAACCCAAACCTCCCAAGATCTTTTGAAAACTCAGTTTTGCTTTGTTTTTAAATCAGCAACTATGTAACAACACAAAATCTGATCGCTGCTGTAGTTTGTGATATCACCTCCCTCCCATACGTGAAATGCCATTTTAAGACTGCAGAGGAGCAGGCTTTAGAAAGAATTCTTTCTTGTATTTAGGGGTAAATAGAGCACTCGTTAAAGAGTAGGAGTAACGGCATTTCAGCTAAAGCAAGGCAGGCTCTTCTGCACAACTTTCTCCCACGCATCCCTGCCAATGCCAATGACCTGTTTCACCTCCTGTTATTGCAGTCCTGGGCCTCTGCGTTACTCTGCCAAAACACCTCAGTCCTGACCTGTGACGCCCTTTGCTATTCCAGTCCTGGGGCTCCCAAAAGTTTCTGCCAAGACCTCCTTTCTGATCTGCGCCCAGCTCCCTGAAATTTCTCTCCCCGAGCCGCCGCGCGGCTTCGTGCGAAGGCTGCTCCGGTGCCCTGCAGTACCTCCTGCTATCTTTGCAGTCCTGGGCCCCTCTGTAGCTCTGTAAATAAGCCTCCATCCTGACCTGCAGCAACCCCTGCTATTAGGATCCAGGGGTCTCTTCTGAGCAGAGCCTGCCAATCATTCCAGACCACTGCCTAGGGGGACTGGGGGGATTTTTTCTTCCTTTTTTTTTGGTGGCGGGGTAGGGAGGAGAGAGGGAGGGAGAGGGAAAGGGCTGTTTTTAAAGCTTAATAGAATCAATGAAGAATTTAAAGAATACAGTTTAACATGTTATGAAAACAAAGGCTTTGCTCTGGTTCACTGCAGCAAAAGCACATGAAATGAGACTTTTCTACTTGTGGGAACACAACGTGGACTGAAATAGAAGGAAAGAGCACATAGGAAAGGATTAGTCAGAAGCAATCAAAGATCCTGATAGACAAAAGAAAAACGTAAATTTCTTTGTGTGTAATTGGAGGTGAAGCCCTGCACAGCTCAGCTCTGCTTCCTTGTAGCATTCGCTACTGATTTCCCGTATTCAGCATTTTTGCTCTCCCCTATCTTTTTGTATCCTTGCTCGCGTGGGCCGTAACCCAGCAAAAGCTGATGTATGCCGAGTCTCACTGGGTTCAAGGGGATTGGTTCACATATCTAACATTACTCATGCGTGAAAGGACCGGCAAATTTTGAGGACTCAAACCATGAAGTGTTTGAGATAGAGATTCATAAACTTTGCCTGTAGAACTTTATATAAAAAGATGCATCAACAGTAATACTGTCTTGAATCGTATTAATGTACAAGATGTCAAACTTTAAATGTATAAATCTATTTTTAGTAATGAGATAACTCGTCACTTCATAGTTTAGGATGCAGATGTGGCTTTATTTTTTCCTAAGTCTTTCATGGACACTTGCTGTACAATCTTAAAATCTTAGCTCTCAATCTGGATTTTTTTCCCCCTCTGATCAGTATCAGCATGTAGAATACTTATTTTGTGTTCATTTCTTACAGCTGTAGCATCCTCTTTTCTTGCTTCTGAAACAATGCAGTTTTTGCACACCCTCACTCTTCCTCCCCTCCCCTCCAACATGCTCAATGCTTTTTGTTTCTTCACATCACCAGGAAAATTTGTTTGCTGATAGTTGCTTGTTTTTTTTTTTTAAATCTTTAACTGTGTACATTTAGGAAGAGAGATGAAAGTTGTACCTTGTTTTGAGTTATTTCAGAATTCATTGTTTGTACTTCCCAGATTTATGTTAAGACTGTAGGTTGAGATTACTATGATACATTTGCTGACTGGTCTATTTGATGACTTGCTGGAAGCATCATCTCATAGTTTAGATAACAGCTACAAATCATTAGACACAAAAATGTTTATTCAGAAATTTCAAGGATTTTTAGGATAACTCTAGAGTCTACAACATGATGCATCGGGTGGAAAGTCATTTTAGACATGTATGAATATTGCTGGGCTGAGCAAAAAAAGAAAAATGTTTCATGTCTCTGTGAAATTACTTTTTAAAATAAAACTTACATATATTTCTAAAGAGGAACCTGTTCAAAATTCAAGTCAAAATGTTCATGTTAGTACTTATAAAATTAACTAATAAAAACCTTAAAGAAATATTATTATTTGGTTTTAGTTTGGCCAAAAGAAATAAATTCAACCTGATTTCAGGAACAATGTAAGTCCAACCAAAAAGACATGTCATCTGAAATATTTAATCAGACATAGCTACAGGTGATCTTCCCAGTACTTAGACCGTAATTCTAGCTTTGGCTTAGGTTCACTTTGAGTTCACAGGTCATCTGCATTGAGACCTCAGGGTCCCACATAAATCATCACTGAAAAAAATGGCCTCTGCCAGTCATTACTGAACACTAATTTGTTCCACCCTCAAATCCTGCTCTGCAGCGGTTGCTTGGGGAAAGCAGGAATTCATTTTCCCCAACTGCTCGACATCTCAGATTGTCATTCCTAGTGTGATCAGACCCATGACGATCCAGTGGCACCTGAGAAGCCTCCAGTCTGTCCCAAGGAAGAATCAGAAGAGACATGTTCATAGGACAGCCAGTCTCGACAGGCAGCTATATAAAGATATATGCTCAGACATATTCAGAAGAGGGAACTAATAACTTTGTAGTGCTGCAGCTGTTTTGAACCCTAGCCATAGGTGGGGAAGGGCAACACCATAAAAATAAAACATGACAGGAAAAGACTATTTCCTACATGCAAAATTCGTGAGACTTTCTGACTGTAGCTTGATCAATTCTAACCTCCATGTTTCATTTTCGACTACCATATATGACAAAGAGGTTTTTTTTCTTTTGAGCAAAATGATGTCCCTGAGCAGCTTGTATTGGGTTTTATAAGGAAAACAGAACTGACACAGAAAGATTATTTTTTAAAGGTATTGTAGGTAGGGGAAAATACACTCATTAAAAGAAATGGAATTCTTTATTGCATAAAGCCCTAAAAAAATTAAATGCAGAGACAGGCACGACACAAGTGTGGTCATGCATTACAAATGAATTCCATTAAAAAGGCCTAGTTAAATTAAATATACTTACCACATCTTAAACAGTATTTAGAGATGGGAAGATGGCAAGAGAGATGGCAAGAAAACAAAACAGTTCTCAGACTAGATAGGAGAAATTTATGGCATATATTCTGAAACACAATCCTTCAAATTCCCATGTTTAGATTTTCATTTTACAACCAGAGGTCCAACCAGGACAGGGTTACAAGGATCTAAGCTACAGTAGGAGAGCCCAGAAGGAACTCTAGCAAAGCCAGCTAACATACCTCCAGGAGGAATGGATGATTTCTAGCCCCAATGACCTGGCTGCCTGACATCTTGTATGCTGTTCCCCACTGCAACACACCCAGCAACGCCGGGCACATTTAATCAACTTTATGAGACACTTTCAGGGAGCTGGACCTTGGGTTGTATCAAATCCTTGCAGTGTGAGGCAAAGAAGTATGGTTTCTCACATTCCGTCCTCCCTTCCTCTTGTATTGTCAGGTACTGCCTGACCCACAGTTTGCAAACCAAAGAAAACAAGTAAAACTTAAGCCTGCTCTTACTCAGCTGGTTTTCACGAGGGTTTTATTTGCTAGAAAACTCTTGCTCTGCGCCTCAATTCTTCTTCAGCACTATAGCGATCTTCTCGTGGTGGTCTCACGAGCTCGACACTGACTGCTGATTTGCACAACACCATCTGAAATGGCTCTACCTCGTTTCTGCTGCAGGAATAGTAACAAATCCAGAGATCACAGCAGGGACTGGAGAGAGGCACTACCCACTGGGAGCTGCAGTTTCTGCAGACTGCACTACCACATTACCAAAAACAAGACCCTAAGTAACTTAATCTGCTTTATACAGGTTTGATGCATTTCAAAGGTCCCAGAAATTTGGTGAAGGTAGGGCTTCAGTGGTGAAAAATGCGGACATCTCTTGAGACTTATGTTTCACAACTCAAATAAGGGGAAAACGATAAAGAGATGCTACTGTTACAGGTGCACCTGAAGAAGAAATGTGACTTGACAAACGTTCATCACAACATTAACTTAACAGGGTTTTAAATCTGTCTTGCATTACCTTCCAAAAGTGCACTGTGAGAATGTAGGTACAGAAACATGCAGTCTGGTTCTTAAACAGGCTAATGCTGTCTTTACTTTCCTCACCAGGGTTTGTAGTGGCCGTAACATAAACCTTATTGAGCCTAATCAACATGGGAGGAGAGGATGGGGGAAGGGAGGGGGAAAATCAGTTGTGCTAGGGATTGTGTGACTAAAATAAGGTATTGAATTTCTGGTTTTCACAATGAAACACTCCAGGACAAATGAGGTGCTGAAGCAGGATTTATAATTCATTGAGTAATAGGATTTTGTACTGTTTAGCAGGATTAGGCATGTTAAAGAAAGACCTATTTATTTCAGTCTGACAATGGATGAGAAAAGTGTATAGTGCTCTTCGTTGTTATTTTAAGCAATTTACAGGATTACTTAGTAGTGGAGGCCCTGTGCTCCCCCTATCTGTAATGTGTCACAGTAACAGTGGTATTTGTGTAACTGCAGTTTTCTCCATACAGTTTCAGACTCACAGCAGTTGAGGGATCAAAGGTGTGAAGGTTGGTGGAGGGGAGGAGGGAGGGAAAGGAGGGATGTCAGGGGAGAAAAAGTAGAAACCAATTAAAACACTCCCTTATTAGGACCATGACCTCAGTGACCTCAGCCTTCTAAGTCTTTAGGACAGCATGCTCTGTGACTTAATGGTTTGTTTCAGGGGTTTTATGCTAAAGTGCTGACTGTGCTTCCTCCAGCGATGTCTGCCATGGACATGGCAAGGGACTGAAACCTCTCTTGCAAAGTGGTTGGGGGAAGGAAGAAGTTGTTTTTCACTAACACTTAGGATGGGATTTCCTGTTACAGACATTATTATTTTGTTCCTTCCTGCTCCTCTCTTTAAAAAAAAAAAGGGGGCAAAACAAAAAAGCTGTACAGCTTGCTTACTTTTTACTTTCTTAATATTCTACGGTTTTCATACAGTTGTTTACTTCTGTTGGCAAATGTGGAAACAAAACTATCAGCACATCCAAGCTAAGGTTTCAGAGCAAAAGGCATCTGCAGAGAAAGTGGGACTTTTCCCAGCAACGTTCATTCTAAAGCACATGCATGAAACAGCAGGTTGTTTCAGGAAAGTGCTCGGGTCAGGGAAGAGAAGCTGAAAGCCAGATTATTCCTTGGGAATCTGAAACGCAGCTTAATTAATCCGGTATTACAGTCTTTTTCACAACAAAGTTGTTAATCATGGCCATTTTCTTTCTGAATTGAAAACATCTAAGGCAGTTTAAAAAATGAAATCCTTTCCCTCCAGAAACTCCGATGGCCAAACTATACCGCCAATCAGTTTAAAGAATTCCTCTGGAAATCTGCAGAGGTTGCATAATGCACAGGTAATTTTAACCCAGAAAATAAGCCCCAGTGGCATGATCACTTTGCTCTCAAAACCCTAGAGCTCTGCTGTGAGCAACAGAATGACCATTTTCCTTCTGGCAACCCCATTATTACTGAAAAAACTGGCAAACTAGGTGCCTAAATTGGGATGACTTTCTGTTGAACAGTGAATTATAAATATAATATGCAGAAAATGAAAATCTGCTTTTTATTCTTCCTAGTAGATGAAACATGAGTCTATTTACAGCAGGAAAAAATGGCTAATGGAAAATAACAATCTTTAAAATCTTTGTCACAAGCTCATTTAGTGGACTGAGGTGTTCTCAACATTTAACCATTGATACATATTCTGCTTGCAGAACAGAGTGCCAACTGCAATGGATATCTACCTAATTTCCCTTTCTACCTAAAGGAACGGGAAAACATATTAAAAAATCCTCCAGAGTAAATTTTATGCATGTACCTATTTTAAGCGGCACCTGCAGAAAGTGATTACATTCTCACGGTCTCCACAGAAAGAAAGGAATTGCCGTCAAGTCAGGAACTCACTGGACTTATGGCAGCAATAACAAAAATCTGCAAGTTTAGTTCTTCTCACAATTTGGAAGCAGATATTCAATATTTGACAATGCTAATCGTTATGTGGCAGAATTAACAAAAAACGATCTCTTGAAAATTGGTCATTAGTACAGGCAGAGACGAAACAGAGGGGGGTCAATAACCTAACAAAAAGGTCATTAGCAGCAGTTTAATACTTGGATTTGACGGAATTCTTTCTAGGCTCCAAAACAATAGGTTACCCAGCAACGAATAATAAAAATAAGGTCATAAAATATATATTCATGCTATCTGGCAACAAACACTAATTCAAAAGACGGGACAAATTATTTTGGACCACAGCATCAATGGTCAGAATCATATTTTCTGCTCAGAAAATGTTTTACTGAGATGTGAAACCCTTTTTCAAACAGAAATTATGCCTCAGAGAATTCCTGGGAGGTGAATGCGCCAGATTTTAAAAGTAGTCTGTATGCTACCCCTGACATAGAGAAGTATATGAAATATTGCAGATAAAAAGCAAATTCAGGCACTCGTTCTGAACATGCTTACTTACAGATTAGACCTCTGAAGTGACTAATGAACATTTACTCTTGTGACTTCATGGAGAGTCTCATGGTACTTCATTACTTTCTTCTCAGAATTCCATGCCACTGGCAGCAAGGGATTATGTAAGAATTAATGCTTTCATTAGGGGAAATGAAAGTCCAGTTCCCAGGTCTCTAGAAAAACTTGCGGGCACGATGTCTGAGATTCAAAACTTGGAATGAAATGTGGAAGAATTTTAAATTAATCATAATAATGTAACGTTTTGTGATTTTTGAGGTTTCTGGCTTGCAGTTTTGGAATGTCTTGGAATGGCAATATTGGCTGAACTTTTGGCTGTGCTGCTTATTAAATACAGTAAGAGGTCTGTAAGTAAATTATGAGAGGCAGAAGAGCTGCAATTGTTTACTTATCTACTATTTCTGTGCATCAACTTCAAATTATATTTAGAATCCAAACTGAAAAACAGCCCCACCATGTCATATTTCATTAAAGGGTATAGTTAAAATGTCAATTTAGAAGTCGTACTATGAGATTAGATTTTTAGACTTGAGAATTTTAATCTATTTCATCATGTAGAAAACTATTATTACTCTAAGCTTGATGTTCTGAGAAATGTCCACATGTCATAATGTTTTATATTGACCCATTTTGATCAGTGAGTAAAAATGGTTAATGAGCAGACAACCAAATCCATCAAAATTATGTTTAAAAATAACCCTAAACAATCATTCACTTTAGCCCCATTTGTGCTGCCAGTGGTTTGTGCTCAAAAGCAGACTGAGAGGTCACATCTGAAATGTATTTCAATCCAGTTGTTAGGAATAGCAATTATCAATGACACAGACATGTTCCATCGCCTACAAAATAATGTAAGAATGCTGTAAAATGTGCTTTGAGGAGGAGTAAGGTGATTTTACATACAGGACTCCATCAGAAATGAGCTGATGTATGTATGCTAGGCAACTGCACTGGAAATCTATTCAGTCACGGTCTTTCCATTCATTGTCTTTTATATTATTATACCTGGAACTATGTTTTAATGCACTGATTCTTTACCTTGCATTATATTATGATACTTTGGATAGCTATTTTATTTAAAAGATAGTTTGGGATACTGGCCCATGAAACTTTGTTCCTCCTACTGATACACACATCATCAGCAATTCAAAGCATTACAAACCAACCTTCCTAGGATCAAAAGACAAAGACTGTTAGAGGCTTTTAAATTAACTAGTTTAAAACTCACTTTTGTGCCTTCTACTTTTAGGCTTGTTGAGTAGATGTCACATTTTTCATGATTTTTTCCCCTACAGTCATTTTACCTGAAATATATTTGAAAAGACAACAAAAGCTGAAGCTACAATCTAACCTATTTATCCCCAGTATTCCTAATGTCTACCCATGTATTCCCTTGGTAGAATATCAAATATTGCCCAGGTCATAATAAAATTACAAAACAATCATGCACAACTGCGCGACACAGCCTAACCTCCGGGAGCCTTTTAAATCAGTAATTTTCAGCCTGTGATACGCAAATACTTCACTGTCCCTGAACTACTTCTAAAGAATTTGTAAAGGAAAGAAAGCCTATTATCAGTAAATTTGAATTCACTATGCAGAGCTCTGCCTCTCCACTAAAACAAACTACCAAGCAAACAAAAGCCCATACTCTCTAGTGTCTGCAAAACCATTGGGAATGAAAACTACTGTGCCAGATTAGATTTGGATCTGAAATGAAAAATAATGCATGGCTTTGCACTCTTCACCTTCCTCTGGAGACTGTAAATCTAATCCATTAAGACAAATATCTTTGAAACAAATTATTTGGAGGTCTTATAAGTAGATTTCCTATTTTAGAAGAGTAGTATCTTCAGCTGCCCTAGTCAAACCTCAGTCACAGAAGCAGATTACATTATTTTACTAGCACACAGCATGTAATGTTTGCAGGATCTGGCCAGTCCTCCATAAGAAAAGATTCCGCTATTCTTACGGAGTGCGTGGTAAGATTTTTCAGTATATTTTGGATTAAGTAATCCATAAACTGTTGTTGAGCTCAGTGAAGCTCAGTATCAAATACTTCTTTTTTAATGATAAAACAATATGAAATAGGGTGCAAACAACTGACGAATGACTGCAAATGCTTCCATTAGTTCTGCTTAGATAATGTAACATTCATACTCCTCTGAGCCACCAGTCCCCAAGGATGAGTTCTGATAGATACAAGTTGCAGTACTTGTTCAAAATATTTGCTAAAAAACCCTAGTGTTTCAGTTCTGCAAACTCAAAACACCTGTCTATACAGTCAAAAGCAAATTCATTACAAACTAAAATCTACTGCAAGGCAACATGAGATTGAAATGCTGATTCAGAAAAGTGTCTTTAGTTTTAGGAAGTAAACCAGGACAGGCTTCTGAAAAGAACATTGAACACAGCTTAGAACAAAAACAGAGTATACCTTAAACGTGGATATTAGGAAGGTATTTGTTACTAAATAGCTATCTTCTTTCAAAAGATGTAAAATATTAATTTTCCACTGCTGTTACAAGTAATTTAAAGCCTGAGAATGATCCAAAGGATGTGTAAATTCTCTATCCCACTACTGAGGAAAAGGAATGAAAATAATGACACAGCCACGGTAAAAGAGCATAATCACACGTGTGCGATTTGCCATGACAATATGGTAACGTGCGTCCTGCACGCTCTACAGCAGAGCTGAGAGTTCTGCAACAGAGGCGGCATTATTTTGTCTTGTTCAAATACTGCAATTTCAACAAAATTTCAGTAGGAAAAGGCTTAGTTCTGTGATGGCTCGAACTCTTTGATTCCATCAGTCTGGTCTGGGTCGGCATAAGTTTGATAGGCAATTAACGTCATAAGAGTGGGCAGCTCTGGGATTGCAATAATATACTCGTAAGTCCATTCCTTTGCTGTGAAACAGAGTTAATATTTACTTTCTTGTGTCATTTATCAGACTTGCACTCTTTGGTTTTCCATTATGCCTAGCACAATGACACCTTGGTGTCCAGTAACCCAGATGATAAACAATCTAATATGATCCCTATTGAAGGGCATGTATTTTTTATATTATTCCTTTCACTGGTTACACAGTAGAGTTTGTTTAGAAGTGAACATGTGAGTACCTATGCACAGCTGAAACAGCACTTCTCCCAAAACCCAGTGACACATGCTTGTTCTTTCCATCCCTTGGAAACCTGAAGTAGGATATTTTTTCTAATGACAGATGACCCCACAGCTTCCAGACAGCAAGTTTCTTTAAGATGTCAGCTTAGGTACCCAACGTCATTAGTCATTTTTAAAAAGTTAGTCCTTTTCTCTGTGGCACTGGATGTAGATTAGTCCACCCAGGAAGAAATCTGATTCCCTGTTTAAATTAAATACACTGTGTTTCTGCAGTAATGACATTGAATACTGGACTGACCTTCCTAAATGTAACAAATGCTTATCCATTTAGCAAAATGTAATGCTTTGACCTTCTTTCCCTTCAGGAATCATAATTTCTTATCAGCCAACCATGAGACATTTCTGTCATCTAGCATTTAAAGAAAAAGATTTGAAGAAAACTGTTGCAGTTTTGATATGATTGTATATTACAGCCTCTAGAAAAGAGAGAATGCCATGCATGCTAAAAACACACAGTTCCTCCTTCACAGAGTTTATAGAAGTAACATGATGAACTGGATTGCATGACAACGTTACTTGCAACAGAAAAGCAGATTTCGTGACCTGAGATAAGTTTTTTGGCTTTGCCAAGGGTAGCATTCACGCATTGTAAGGATTGCACTCCTTCCAATGAAATAATCAACATACCTGATTCAAATGCTGTAATCACTGTTACTGATTTCTCTTTTTCATGTTTAAAATCATTGAAACTTTACAGTGGGTTTTTCTGTGGAAAGGAGGCAGTTCAATTTCAAGTACTTTGAGGAAAAATACTGTACTATTGCATTATGGTAGATGTAAGCTACCGTTTAAAACAATTCAATATAGAAATTAATACCAAAATAAAGCCATTTAAAAACAGGAAATAGAAAGAGCATGGTTTTAAAATATCACTTTCCTTTTATTGCTTCTGATTTATTCCTAACTCTGATTGTATTCTTTTTTTCCAAGATGCAAAAAACACTTGTGTAACTCTGGCCTTTATTTCTGTTGGGGATGAATATCAAGAGAGATTCATTCTTACTACTTTTCACAATGTAACTAATCTGGATAAGGACCTGATATTTTTACTGAAATACTTATATGCATATAAGCCTTCACACAAGCATAATTGTACCACTGTAAAGGTTCCTTATACGGTTAAAGGGGTAATTCCCTTACACATCTATGAACGTGCACATCTCTCTAAATCTACATGAGGATTGTTTATACTAAATTACTATATCAGCCAAGTTAAACTACTTGACCGTATGAATTGGGAACATTGTTTCCTCCAATTTCACGGTATCAATCTAAATAGTCACGAGAGTGAGAGAATGAATTCATATGTAATTTCTCAGTGACTGTTCTGAGCACTACCCCTCCACCCCTCCAGATTAGTTTTACATGTGTGGTACTGCACTGAATACACCTTCCTGATACTGGGCTGCTTTTCATTTCAGACTTTAAGCAGTACTGTTATTGTACTAAATTCACTTTATAGAGCTATGGACATGAATATTGCCAGGGCTAACGTGCCAAGCTAACAAACAACATGTGACAGAAGTTAGTCACATTACATAGTGCACATCTGGCAGTGTATGTGATATGAGAACCTGTACAGAATGGAAAACTGAATTTTCTATTTTGCAACTACAGGAAAGTCCAGCTGAGGAAACAGCTATCAGGAATGGAAAGATGTGGAATGATAGGCTCTTTTTCTTTCTTCTTTTTTCCCAACACTTCTAGACCTTTTTTCTCAGCTAACTGTCCAATAATAATTTTTAGAGCTCTATTTATCAGAAATTAAAATTAGCATGTTGCATTCTTTTAATGCTGTCCACACACAGTAGTAGTGAACTACTATTTTAAATGTAGCAAAAAGTTTGAGGGTTTTTTTGGTAATGATTTTCTGGTTTTGAAGAAAGCAATCATATATGTGCAGATTGAATCTTTTGCCAGCTCTATTTTATGTGTGTGCATGGTTCAAAATGCAGCAGGAACTCATGCTGTGTCTCTGAACTGAGGAACAGCAAGAGCTCTTTGGGGGTATTACTTTAGAAACTTGCAGGAGTCACATAAACTCCCCATGTAGCACTAAGTGTTGTTCCACAGCAGCATCTACCAGTCCCCTTTTGGTGTGAAGACCAGGATGGATGCAACAGTGAAGCAAGAGATGCAGTGGGTGTGTAATTCTGCTCTCCAAAACTGACTACAGATTCTTTCTGGCTTTGTTCCTTAACCTAAAGGGTGTATTTTCCCAACGTGCCAAAGAGCAAACTCAAAACCATGCACCCTCGGGCTGTCAGCTCTACACCTGAGTACCACCTTCTTTTGACTTGGTTCAGCAAAACTAGAAACCTTTTGGCAGTCTGCTTTGCACTTTAAATAGCACGGTCTCTTTGTCTCCGTAATCTGTTTCACAGTCTGGAGGTTAGGTGCTGACAGACTTAACAAGTTACGGTTTGCCCTGTCTGCTGATGCAGCAGGGAGCTGGTTTCGTGCACTTAGCTGTGCTATTCTGGAGATATGACCGCATTTAATGTTACTCGGAATGAACGCAGGAAGATACTTCTCTGTCACCTAAAGCCATTTAAAACTTGGCGGATACAAATCTCCTTGCAGTCACTTGGTTCTCAACCATTCCTTCACTGTTGCTTACATCTCCAAAACAAAGCCAGATGATCCATTCTCCAAACCTGTCTTGTTACATGTGAGCACATTTTTCTGATAAGGTAAATTACAGAACAAAGGGGAAAGCACTGCTTCAGCCCTCCCTCCCCCTTTTCATTATTAGTGGCTGGAGACACAATTAATTTTGGAATTAAGACTGTCTGCTTTCATAAAAACATATCCGTCCTTGTCTGGCTATGCTTTTTTTTTTTTGTCCAAGCAATGTTAGTAATTATCTTCTGGGTCGCCTCTCAGTTGTCAATAGGCTGTCTGTATGCAGCGCTGTTTCTGCAGTGTTTATAACAACAGGCTGTTTGTGGCACAATGTGGCACAGCCAGGAAGCTGACTGAGTGAGGGAGGGAAAAAAAAAATCAAAATACTTGAGCAGGGCTGCAGAGGCTGATATTACGGAGTAATTACAGATGTCGTACAACCTGATAACATCTTTGAAACACGGGGCCTCCTAATGAGCATGATAAAACTTAAAGCAATTGTTTCAAGTCTTGCATGTGGCATAATTACAAAAAACAAAACCCCACCTCTGAGCTAACTAAATCCCTGACTAAAGGGCATGGATTTCACAAGCTTCAAACAAGCCTTAGAAAATGCCATCACTACCCACTCTGCACGATCCTAAGGGAAGGCATACAGAAGATTCAGGAACGTATGGTGACACAGACATGGATAAAACTGAGTGTGTCACCAAGAGCTGGGATTTCCTGTTGCTAAAATGTGCTGTGTTGATAACTTTGGAGATTGGAGTTCTCCCCATAAAATCTCTGCTCAGACTGGAAGGAACCACACCTAAGGCAGGTGGTGACAGGATAATTTGGTCTCCATATGGTTGACTTAGGTCCTTTATCTCCCCTGGAGAGTGCACCCAACACTGAGTGTCATAGTAGCCTGGCCCTGAGAATAAGATCCAAAAATGAAGACTGGGACTGGAATCATAATAATCTGTTCAAGTAAACTGGAGGTGTGTTGTAAATTGGTAACATGAGATAGACTTAAACCAGGATGCTATCAATGAAAATATAATAACCCACTACCACTGGCCAGCCAATCCGTTTCTCTCATTTTAATCTCAGAAATGCCACTGCTATATCCTAATTGTGCCTCTCTGAATTATACCTTCCGTGGCAGTCTTTTAGCTTTGAATCTGGACAGAGGAAGGAACATTTTCAGAAGAGACAAATAAAAAGCACATCTTACTCATGCTGGGAGCTGAAATAATACAGGTCCCTAAATGAAAATTCCTCTTCTCCTAGAAAATGAGCGCTTGGCTGGCCTAGGAATCCCATATATTTCTGAGTCAGGGTTCCTGTTAGCCAGCGCATGCTCTCTTACCAGACTATAACATCAGAATATCATTCCTCAGTTCCAGTTTGTGATACAGTGATTAAGTGTAGTTCACTTGCCTGTAATACAAAGTTTCTAGAAATACTGGCTCATTCAATGCTGCTCATGATTTTATGATCTTATTTTGTATCATTTGTGTTTCTTCATATTTGAATTTCTAGCAGGCCATCTAACGAACCACTCCAGTATCGATAGCTCCATTTTAAAGTGATGAGTTTCCCTCTCTTTCTCTTAGATGCTTCTGTGCTGGAGAACACCCAAGGGCAAGTTAAAAACATAAAGGAATATGGTAATGCAAATGTATCTACTGTCCTCCTTCAGAAAGATCAGATTATTTACCTTCCATAGAACTGGTGTTTACTTTTGGAGATACTCCATGTGACAGGCACTCCCCCTGCAAAGATGGCAGATTGGGCCATCCAACTGTGACACCTGGAGCTTGGCTACCCTAAGCGACAGCCAACACAGAGGAATTGCGAGAAAAAGGCTGGAGTGTTACAGCAATACAAACAGTAAAACGAATAAGTAATTTGCATTTCAGCTTCCCACATCATCCCTTTAGCTGTGGAATTTCAGTCAGTACTTGTGTTCTCAGTGATTTATCTTACCTGTGGTCTGGCTATTGCCAAAGGGGAGTGTGTATGTGTGTGTATTAACTGCAGTGAGAACTTCGTTAAAGTTCAGTGGCAGAGAGCAGAAGGTGAGCTTGTATGGCTGAAAACAAGTTTGGGGTTACTGCAGGGTGGACCGGGGTGAGCAGAGAGCATCTCCATCAGCATAACCCAGTCTGGCCTGGGTGCTATCAGTCCCATTAACTGTAAGGTGTTACACAACTCACAGTGGTTAACATATAGCACTGTATTCAGTATACTGATTCTTGACTCTACATTGTGGCCAACATCTTTCAAGGTAATTTTCTTCTTATTTATCCTTTCAGTTACAGTTCTATTCTAACGTGCCAAAATAAACCCACTACCATTCAGTTTCCTTTTAAAAGTACACAGCTTTCAGTTCTAGTTCTAGCTAACAATAATCATATTTATCTGCAGACATTAAGGAACTTTACAAAATTGGTAAGTGTTACTATCTCAATTTTGTAGATGAAAAAAGAGGTTACAAAACTTTTCCCAGAACAGGGATAGAACAAGGTCAAATGTAGAAGTAAGCTGTCTACATGTGATATAACCTCTTGACTATGCTATTTTCTAAAGATACAGCAGTATGTATACTGTCAAGAATGTATAAAACTCAGAACAGTATTAAGTATAACAACAAATTCACATGTCTCTGAAAAAACTCATCACAGGAGGAGCCATGACTCCCTGATCTATGAGATGTATTTTCTTTTTAAACTTTCCCACCAAGGAATGTCTATGCAGGCAAAGATGACTGATGATGCCATTAGTACCTCTACTTATAGATCTGCCCTGTGACAAGTCAGATTACGAAGTAGTTAAAAGACTGAAAACTAATTATATTTTACAGGAACTATTTTCTGAGAATTTATCCAAATGAGAAATATTTTAATTTTCCTCAAATAACACATGTTAAACAAACTGCTGAAAACAGTGAATACATTTTAAATATTTGATTTATTTTTTTTTTAATAAAGTGATGGAGCTAATTGTAAAAGCCAAAACTAGCAAGCAGGAAGAAGGACTAAATATGTTATACTTCTCAGGCCCAAGGAACACATATGATTAGAAGGACATATGCCACACATAAACTCTTGCATATAAAGCACAGGCAAAAAGCTAGAAGAATTATAAAAAAATGCAGTTTCTTAAGAGTCTGATGAACACTTGAAGTAACTTGTGCTGGAAGAAATACTGCTACAAATGTGAGATGGAAAGAGAGATTATCCTTCAGTGTAGAGGTCTATGCAGACTCACTGCAGGACCAGATAAACCAAAGGACAAAGCACATTGAGCACATGGTAATGTGTGTTACGGGGAAGGGAGGAAGATGGCCAGAAATAATTTATTAAAGACCAGCAAGAACAGACAAGTTTCAGTAGAGTATCTGGTAGATGCACATCTAACAGACATTTGGAAGTATTGATGAAGTTAACCCAGCAGTATCTAGAGGGCAACTGTACTCTACATTTTAATTTGGGATGGTTTTAGAACCCCATGGGCAGTGAAAACCAGGTACAGAACACACTTTTAGTTTTGTACTAAAATGCCCACGCTGTAACTGCATTGCAACACTAGTAAAAGAGCATGGGAAAATTTGAAGAGGAATTTGCCTTGAGAAGGAAAGGCTCGGGGGATCTTATCAATGCGTATACATACCTGATGGAAGGGTATAAAGAAAATGGAGCAATACCCCTCCCAGTGGTTTCTGGTGAAGGGATGAGCAGCAATGGGCACAAACTGAAATACAGGATAGTCCATTTCAACACAAGGAAAAGCTTTTTTACTGTGAGGCTGGTTGGACACTGGCGCAGGTCATCTCGAGAGGTTGTGGAGTCTCCATTCTTGGTCATATTCACAACCCAACTGGAGAAGGCCCTAACCAGCCTCCCTAGCTGATTCTGGTTTGAATGGGGGTTGGACTAGATTATCTTCTGAGGTTTCTTTCAGCCATAATGATTTTGTAATATCTGAGTGAAGTGCAGGTCTGAGGTAACTATTTAAATAGGAGTCTGATAAGACAGCTGAATTTGATGCTTCCATCAGGAGCATCATAGAATTTTTAGGTACCTTATAAAGTCAAGGACTCCATTCAGAAGCTGTCCAACAGGAGCATGTAAAGCAGGTTGTTTCATCCAGTATCCTACTGAATGGGGGCGGCCTGACCAAAAGAAAGCATTCCACCTCATTCAACCCCCAGTTTCCACAGCACTGCTCTTCTCTCCAAAGCCTGTGTATCCAGGACCTAGCCTTGTTAACATTACAAGATAGTTAGCTTGTAAGTAATGCATAGCTCCTCTGGGGCCACCAACATAAGAAAGACATGGACCTGATTGAGCAGGTCCAGAGGACAGCCACAAAGATGATCAGAGGGCTGGAGCATCTCCCCTATGAGGACAGGCTGAGAGGCTTGGGGTTGTTTAGCCTAGAGAAGAGAAGTCTCTGGGGAGACTTTATAGTGGCCTTCCAGTACTTAAAGGGGGCCTACAGGAAAGATGGGGAGGGACTCTTTATCAAGGAGTGTAGTGATAGGACGAGCAGTAATGGTTTTAAACTGAAAGCAGGTAGATTTAGATTAGATAGTAAGAAGAAATTCTTTACTGTGAGGGTGGTGAGGCACTGGAGCAGGTTGCCCAGAGAAGTTGTGGATGCCCCATCCCTGGAAGTGTTCAAGGCCAGGTTGGGTGGGGCTTTGAGCAACCTGGTCTAGTGGAAGGTGTCCCTGCCCATGGCAGGGGGGTTGGACTAGATGATTTTTAAGGTACCTTCCAAGCCAAACCATTCTGTGATTCTATGATTCTGTTCCATGGCCTCTGTGGAGTCCATTGCCACTTGACATTTACCAACCATTCAAATCAAAGCAAAGAAGGAATAACTTTTCAATAAAGGAGCATGCATAAATGTAGAAAACAATGACACAATAATAAAGTAAATAATTAAGTCTTCCTGCCTCTCTAAAAACTGAACATTGTCATAAAAAATCTCACTAAGTTTCTTTATAAAAGGCATTATTTTCTAATGTTTTCACATTTCTAATTTAAACTTACTTTTGAGGCCACTGAGTCGGTGCTGACTTTCTGAGTTGCCATTCACCCACCCTCTAACCATTTCCCTGAATCCAGCTGAACCAGGACCATCTTTGTCATGAACTTTGAAATGAAGATTCCACTTGATTTTTATGAAAGCACAGTTATTACATTGAACAAATCTTTGCCTTGAATCCTAATTCATACTCTCTGAACTAAAAAAGACAATAGCAGAAATGACTAGAATACATTGCTGTCAAAAAGCTTCTTTACCAGAATTATGATGCTTTATTTCATTTTTGATTATGCACTTGTAATCAATAGTAACCTTGCTTCCCAAAAACCTACCTGCAAGAAGGCAGTGGTGACATATCAAAACCTCCTCTCCTTGGACTGTGCCTAACAGACAAACTAAAAATAGCTGGCATGGAGTGCAAATGGTTCTAACAATGACAGAGAAAAAAATACTCTCTCCACATCCCTGAGTAATGGTACACATGTGTATAATTCCCAAAGTGTTTAACATTGCAATGTAAACGCTTTCCAGTTGCTTTCAATGATATAGTCCTCTTACTAATCATTCCGACCTGAAATTATTACTGTGGTGGTCATTTGGCTGCTGCTACTAAAACCTTCAGTTATATCTGTAAATTACCTTCATTAACGAAAGTAGCCCAACTCCCTAATAAAAACGGTGTGGTGTCTTGGTTAATCAAGTCTTACACTTTGTAGTTAAGACATTAAAGTGTAAAAAAAAAAAAAAAGAAAAATGCAAAAACTGCATTCCACTAGGTCAGCACTAAAAAAAAGAAGGAAAAAAACCATCGTTTTACCTAATGAAAAGAGTCATGCTTAACCTATAGGATCTTATATTGCATCATACCTCAAGATAAATGGAGGCTTATAAATGCCAAGCTGAAACAGAATAATGTCTTGTCTTAAAATCAGAGTTTAATTAGCCCAAGGGAGAACAAACATTTGGGCAGATTCCTCCTGCAACTGATGATTAGTGCTCATTATTTCAGGCTGTCTTCTAGGCCATGTAGCAGAGCAATGGAAGACAATCAAGGAAAAGGTTTACTTCAGTGAGAGTGCCTGCCAATGCAAGTCTTGATTTAATTTCATAGGACAGCACAGGTTATTTAAATTCCGGCACAGTAAGATGTCAAATGTAGACAGTGCAGGTCAAAGAAGTCAATCAAATAAAATGTAAGTGGAATTGGGCACTTTCAAAAAAAGGGAGAGGAAGAGTTTTACCGCAAGCAGCAATCATTGCAGCATTAAATAGTTTTATGTTTGTCCAAAATATTGTATTTGCTAATGTATGGAAACACATTTCACAAAGCAAGTACATTTTTTAGGCATAGAGACAGGCAGAGGAGGAAAAAAGTTACTTTCACAAATAATTTCATAAAAGTATCTGACCTTGTACCTGTAGTAACTAGGAACCACATCATTGTCCAAGATGTTCCTTCTGATGAATAAAATACAATGCAACCACTCCTTTCATATGGGCAAAACTATTTGTTCTCTGTTATTCCAGTTATGTACTGATGTAACTCACTGCTACAAAAGATTCTTGGAAACACAGTTGAAAAAATGTAATCAAGCTCAATGACTACATTTTAAGCAAAGGACACTGATTTGTCTAGCTAAGTGGGACTGTGAATTCCCAGCCTACGAGAGAGGAAAATACTTCTTCAGCATCAAGTCCCACACAGCGAGGAACTATCCGGGCACAGGAGAGATTCTCTGTGACTGGAGGGTGTATCTACACATAACTGAAATACAATTTCTGGTATTTGCAGTGCTAGGATATATAAGTGATTTAGAATTTGCATGTGAAGAATTTGCATTTGAACGGAAGGCAAGCCCAGTGAAAGAGTCCCGCTTTAGCTCCACTGGTATAGGAAAGTATGGAAGAACGGTTACTACGCCACAGCTACAGGTCCAAGCTGGAGTATCTAAGCCTTGAATACATGGAGAACAATGAGCAAAGCAATACAATATTTTACAAAACTCAGCAACATTACACAATTATTAAGGCTAGGCATGAATTTCAGAGCCAAATGCAATTGCACCAGAGGTGAAGGAAAATCTACAATGCAATCATTCAAGCAGCAGTTTGGCCAGGCCACCAGGATTAACACCTTCAGCTTCTGCAAATATACCATGGGAACTTTAAGAACCACAAGTGCTCAGCTTTGTTTTCATCTCTTGGGCAAACATCCTACTTTGTGAGACAACAGCAGAGTTTTGAATAAATCAAGTTTACCCATACTGTCTTCTAGAAGACCAATAAACAAGAGTTGCAATAGTTAATCCTAGATGTTATCAAAGGAGTTTCAGTTCAGTTCAATCCTTTTAATTTGCAACCTTTGGCATTTAGCCAAATAGTTGTGACTTAATAGGATCTGCAAGTTAAAATTAAAATCCTGCATGCCTGTCTGTTTCAGTTCTTATCCCACACTTCCTCTTTGGGTAAAACACTCCATTATTACTGCTGTACCCAGAGCCTGTATTTTGTCTCCGGTCTCCTTTAACTTGTGGCAACCCCTACTTAACAAAGACCAAAACATACCATAGTATAACTATTTGGGAATAGTTATATATTCTTTTAAGTCTCCGAAGAACTTTGGCAAAAAAGAGACAATGCACAAGCTCAGCAGACATAGAGACAGAGCCTTGGAGATACATGGAAGACATTATATACTGTATGCCTTAATACAGTAAAAAGCACCTTAGAGAAAGCATAGGGCTGAAAGGTCCAGTTTAATTTTTTTTTGTTTGTTTAAGATATATTTCATTCCCTTACTTCAAAAAACAAAGGTAGGAGATTCTGATACCTGTTCAACCGAGGGATTAGAAATAATAACTGCTGTGTTTGTATGTTATTTTTACTACATGGAAAGGAAACAATTTATGTTATGTAGCATAGGCCAGCACTTACAAAAAAAAAAACTTATATGCACTCTAACTACTGAGGACAACTCTGAAAAACATTAGAGGTAATAATTTCAATCACAGATCAACTGTGAATTTTTCCTTCACTTTTTTATTTACATTCCTTTTCTTCTTTCAGGCTTTTTCTTTCCTTCATCTTGTTTCCCCTTCACATTTCTATTCAAACAAGACAGCCAAATGTTTTAAACAATAAAATGTGTAGCAAATTCAGTATCTGGCAGTTCCTTGTCAGTTTGCACAATGAATATGCACTGTGTTTTCTACTGCAACCTCAAGGCTTTGCAGACTTGGGAATCACTCTGCATTTGTAAACCAATAAAAATAAATACATGTGTATTTAAAAAAGGATCCAATTGCTCTCAGAAGAGCTTATAAACAAAAGACTTTCCCATTTTCTACTCTCCGGTAAACAAAACAAAGATCGAAGTTATAAACTGAGAAATGCTGAGACTGATGTTCCCAAAAATTTGGTATTGAATGGTTCTTAAGTACATATGTAACATTTATTATTCCCTATGAATGCTGTATAAGGAAAAGTTCAGTAAATGTGTCAGAAATTCTTATTTTAAGACATATAGACTTCATACACCTCTGTTGATAACAAAACAATAGGGGTAAGATAATAAGTTTTTATCCTTGATTACTTTTCTGCTTTAGTGGAGTGCTCCCACTGTGATCTGCACAAGACATTTCACAAGACATTTATCTACAAGAGAAAGGAACAGAAAGAAATTCAGGCAGAGCGATTAAACCTGATGTCTCCTTTCTACAGACACGTGCACAGGCTTAATCAATCTGACGCCAGCAGTCTCCACTTTCACATTGCCTGCTGGCTTCATGCCTGACAGATTCCACCTACTGTACATCTTTGTAGGCAGAATAAAGATGTGAGATAAAGAAAGCGAAGTGAGCCAGCAGAGCAGACTGCATAAATTGCATGCCACTAGTCTAAGCTGTGTGAGGCTCTGATCCCTGCAACTATTGCTGTCTCAGCCACCCTGCAGTGCAAATAGAGTGTTTATGAAGAGTATATGTTTGCTCTTGAAAGCCAAAGCTTGCAAAAAATCAGGCTTACTCTGTTTTTTTCCAAACTGTGAATGGTAATGCTTTCAACATTAAAGAGTCTGCCTCCTTTAAGTGTTGAGTTGTCCATCTACACATACTACACTAGTCAAATAGGAAACATATTGCGGTAATGGAGGTTCTTATGAAAATTTACCAATTCATCTTAGGCACACTGACATAAAAGGACTTTTTTAAGCAACACCTATTAGGCTTACTATATGAAAGCAATGACTGTTTCAGCCCAGAATTTTCCTAAGGGGCAAAAAACAAACAAAAACCTGTAACTAAATCTCTAGCATTCCCTCTCCCCAATGAAAAACGCCAACAATTTTGTAATTTGAAATTCAGTAAGAAAAACAGTTAACATAATAAATTGCTCTGGGCTTTATGTGTCCTCGCTGAGGGTAATATTGGGTTCTCCCCTAAATAAAAACATCCCTTGAGGACAAAATGCTTGGACAGTAAATATTATGTTTTAAGAGGAGAAGAGGCAGACCTGCCAGATGTCTTAAACTGAAATCCAGGAAAAAGTCCCACTTCTTCCTCCTATCCATGTATAATTTAATATTTCAAGGCCCAAATGAGGGGCTATATTTGTGCACAAGATGCAAAGAAAGGCACTGAAGAAAATTAATGACTGTGGGAAACTTTAAATAGCTCAGATAATATATTCTAGGATCAAAAAAGCAAAGAGCTGTTAGTTTCAGATTTATAACTTAAGTTTACAATAATAAGAAAATTCCAAGAGTAAGAATAAGAGATGAGTAAGAAAATTACAACAGTAAGAGAAATTCCAATTGTGTATCTGAAATTAAAAATCATTCCTTTATAATGATATAAATCACAGAGGTACGTTTCATTAATTGCAATAAATCTCATTATTATCACTGTATTACAAGTCTATTGGGAAAAAACTTATAGACAACAACAGATCACAGACCAAGCTATCATAGGTCAGCCACACTCCCAACGGTGTGGGCCAGCATTGGGGAATTCTAATTTGCTACAGTTCCATGAAAAAAAATGTAATAAAATACTGAATGAGAAAAGTTCTTTTCAAATAGATATATAATAAGTTGTAAATAACTTCTGTATGGCTGGAAATTTCTTTTTCATTTCATGGAGGATATGGTTATGGGAATGGCATCTATTCTTGACAATAAAACATATGGAGTGTCCTTAGTTCGGGAAAAGCAGGATAAAGAAAAAGGCTCCTGAGAATTATAAACCTTCACAAACAATCCTGGTATAAAAGAGATCATTCACTCAAACGCAGGAGAAGAAAGATAAGAACAACAGGGTGTCTTGACCCCAGCATTTTAATAGTAGTCAAATGGAAAGAGCCAGATGGACAATCCTGTCCTAACAAAACCTAACAAAAGGTTCATTTGAATTCTGTCTGTTAAGATTTAAAAAAAAATATAAAAGGACAACATCAAAGTGGGTACTGTAGACCTGAAAAACAGACATCATGTCATCCATACCCCTGTGTTCTGCTCTCATGAGCAGGCAGTCAAGAGGATTCTTGTAAATACAAGTATTCTTCCTGTACGCATAGCGGAGAGAGGACGGACATCCCAGAAAGAATAATACACGTAGAGGTCTATGGTTGGGATGTCTCTCCACTGCCAGAGACAACTCACGCATCCTCTGAGACAAAATTATCAGTGTCTTTTTAAATGTACCTTTTTGGAGTGCTGGTGTTTTTTCTCATACTAAGAGAAATATACTTTCAAAACTATGCCATTTTTTATAAAATATTATGAACACCCATTAGAGTTGAGTGATGTATATTCCAGCAGTCTAAAGAAAGCAGGAAGGCATAACATTTCACCTAAAATATTTTGAATGCCAAGTGATGTTATATGTAAATAGGAAATATAGCTAGATATATGCATAGCACATGGTCTGCCAGGACATTTCCTCGGTCTCTTTTGAATCTTTTGGACACTGAGCAAATTAAAAAAAAAAAAAAAAAAGAAAAAAACCCGCATAAAAATAGGGAAATCGTGCTTTCCCCTACTTCTTTTCTTAAGTCTCGGTTGACAGTTGAGTCCTACAATTTACAAACTCCTATTTCTGCCCGATCCTGCCATTGAGTAACTGTCCTGGATTTGAGACACTGGAATCTGTTACCCATAAAATAACTACTAATGATATTGATCCAATTTGGAATTGCCACAACTGGATCAAGTGGGAAAGCACAAGCACGAAAACCAAGAGAGCTCCAAGTTTCCACTGATGTTTTCAATAATTAGATGAACAGAAAGATAAATCTTGAAAAACAAACAAAATCATTTCTGTTTAAAGAATAATGCTGTCACCTTGTTAACAGACCCTCAAGAAACTAATCGTGTTTAAGAGCGAGGAGAGATTATTTTCTTTCTAGTCAAGAACTGGGGAGTCACCATTGCTGGGGCTGCCTAGAAGTAATCACTACACTTGTCCTTCTGCTTTCTTTAAGGTTTACTTCCACAGGAACATGCACTTCACAGACCTACTGCCCTTTGCACCTGAGACACCCTTTTACCCGCTATTCTTTCTGGTGGTCAAGTCTTTTTGTAACAGGCTCAAAAGACAGAATGAAAAAGGCAGAATCCCTCCTCTGGATCCCTCCAACCCCTTCTCTGTGGAATCAAGGCAGTTTCACTCAGATCTGCATTGCCCCACGGCAGGCAGGATTTACGTCTGGCATGTCTGAAAGCTTTCTCGGGTATGAAAATCCTTCTTTAAAAAGAATGAACAAAAAGGAGGGAGAAAGAAAGCTCACTGAACAGTAGAAACAAACTACCTAAGTAAAACAGGCTCAAGGCTGAGCCATGTGATTTAATTGGGGATGTATTTAGGGTAACAGGAAATACCACTGATAAGAAGTTAAGGAGTAAATGGACAATGTCTTCTAAAGGATTCCAAATTCTTTGATGGGCCTGTAAGGCAGAAGTCCTCTAACAGTCTGTGCTGCCACCAGAGTTAATTATGGATTTATATACGTGGAAAAAAGGCTGATAGTTATCTGTAATAAGCCTAAATTGGAGAGAGACAATCTGAGGTCAGAGAAGTTATTAGTCTGCCACAGAGAACGAGTACTAATTCCAGGAAAATGGAGGGGGGGAGAAACCCCAAACCCACTCCCCCCTCCTTCCTAAATTGAAGTAACACTGCCTTCATCATCCTCACTTCCTAGCTGACATGCAAAAATCAAGGCTTTCCCCTTTCATAGTATCTGTTAAATTTACTTTACCTTTTCCATGCAAAATACTTTAACAGTCACTCTGTTACCATGCTGTCACAAAGTCACAAATAAAGTAGTCAGGTGAAAACGTAGCTGGTTTCTGGAACACAGGAATTTTTGAGGAAATTACCTTGTTCTGAAGATGGAGATGGTCTTCCTCATATACAGAAAAAAAGGGTGCTTGGAGGCCAAAAGCAAGTCTTCTCACTCATGCAAGCAGCCAGTATGCTACCTGGCTGAGCTTCTGCTGCTCTGCCAGAGGTTGGAAGTTACCGTTTCAAAGAATTCCAGCTGTGACAGAAAAGTGCTAGAAAAGCTCTCTAGGTACAGGATTGAATGCCAATTTTCTATGTTGTCATAAACATGAGGTACCTACGAATGAACAAATGTTTTGCCCTGGGGCTCTAACTTAATTTGCTATACGCATGTTAAATCGAATTAAAAATCCTGCCTTTCTAAAAAGTTACTTTACTGCATTTTCAAAGATTCAGTTTGATCAGATGACTTTGATTTCACCAGAGGCCTACATTATACACATTGTGCCTGCCAAACCTTCGTGAAAAGAAATGTATTTAAGTGCCTGTTCTAAAAGGGAAAAAAAAAGTTCAGTCTTCCTGGCTTCAAATGTTTGATACTCTGCACATTCTGAAGAATAATTCACTTGCACACTGAGAGTTTTTAAATCCAAGCAGCACTAACAGATTTCACACAAAGGGCTGAGAATACACAGATCCCGACCTGGAACTACACAGCCTTTGTTGCATACAAACTCCAACCCATCGCACCAAAGGAACTGAAGCGTGAGCCTCAGGCTTGCCTGAGAGCACCAAGAGGTGTTCTGAGACATGCTGATGTGCGAGTCACATGCGACTGCATGGTTGCTTCTTATTGTAGGAGCTGCACTTGATGGAGCCAGTGCATGGATGAAAATTTTTGCCCGTGAACTTTGAACAGAGAAGTGATGGGTAGTTACCAAGGGAGGAAGTTAAACAAAAGTAGTAACAAAACTTCTGGTTATTTGACCCAATATCTTATTTGTGGGTTTGGACAACTGTTTTTAAAAGGTTGCCCAGCACAGAGCAGAGAATACCTTCAATGGTACAGAGATAACAAAACAAATGGTATTAAATTATTTTTTGACGTTTCCAGATCTCACTACTTTATTGCATGTCTGGTTTCTTCTTGAAACTCCACTTCTTGAGACCATATAATTGCCTTCATGAAATACTAAAAAAGGCTGAAGATCAAATAATATATGTGCCAGCGAAGTGCATGCCACGCAGAGGGGATGCCCATGGATACTAGTTAATTCTGCCTACCCTCTCAGCTGTTAGGGTGCAAGTCAGCTCTGATCCAAAAGCTCTTTGACCAATGTAATGCTGAACAGGACTGCACAATCCTGGCAACGTGGTAGGGCTCACAGGCTGGACTCAACATTGTTCTTGCAATCCAGCGTATTGCATGTAGAAACTGTCCTAATTTCTACCACTATTTACAGTGATGAGTGCTGGGATCACATTGTGGTTTTGGTAGAGTAATGATCACGCAAAATTCTGAAGTGCCAAGGCTTAGGTGACCTCTGAACACTCAAGCAATACTAGGATCAAATTCTTACTCTTGCTTAAATAAAGAGAAACTCAAGGAGGCAGACCTCTGTGCCATGCTGAGCTTAGGGCTGTTTATGTTGAGGATAAGTACTGCCCCACCACGGGAACTGGACTCTGCCTGCATGTCCACCGCTACACGGAAGACAGAAGTGTGATCACTGTGACTCATTCAGTCCTTTTTGTCTGTCCTGCATCTGTCCACAAGGACCTTAATTATTGCCTGCTGGAAGGACTGGTTTGGTTAGAAAGCACAGGGTAGCAGAGTATAAAGTTTTCCTTTGCAGATCCCTACTAATTGCTCTTCAGTTTTCCTTTCCAAAGGGAAAAGTGGTGCTCCTCTCTTTCCCTTTTAGTGAAGGCCATGATTTCAATTTGAGTTATGAGTGGGATAAAACATATCTTTAAAGAAGCAGGTGAGTAGAAATAACTGAAGAACCTGGTTTCATGGATCAAAAGTTTCAGAAAGGTGAGACTGCAAGAATACGTGCCTCCATTAGAAACATGTGTGCTGAATATTAGGCAAAATACTTTTGTTTCCAGTACCACCAGATACTTGAAATCAACCATTCATATTCAGGTCATTAAGCTAAATGAGGATGCTTACTAAAGACACCATTCCTAACACAAAAGAGTATTTTTTGTAACCTATAAGTCTAAGTTTTCATTTTCCTGTGGCTAGCTGTTTATATAATGAGGGAGAACTTATTTTCATTTCAGGAAATATCTAGGCCTATATAAAGTCTTCATCTGAGACTCATATTAAATGTTGGTTTCATCTGTCACTAAGAAGTTATACCAAGGTTTGTACAAATCTATTTATAAACCTTACAATTCTCGTGATTTATAGCATTTAAAACGCAGTCAATTTAAGACCTTTCACATTTGTTGTGAAAGAAATGGTAAAAATGAATAACGGAAATCAAATATCTACTTCAACCTTTGATTTAGAAAAATCAATGCCAAACTGTAGGTGTGTTCTGTTGCATTTTGGACTGTGACACTTCTTTTTTGGGTGAAAGAGATGCCAGCTGGACTACAAAGACACTTAACACATTTGCAAAGATGTCTGGATTTTTTAGTGCCAGGAACCAACACCAGATTTTTACCATGCTTAACACAAATATATAAAATATTGCTTCTGATCCTTTTACTGGATCTGTGTTTCAAAACTCGTCTGAATACTTCCAGTGCCAGTGTGCACTTATAACACTCAACCACAGTAATGGAACAAGTGCAACTCAAAAGAAGGATGCTTCAACCAAAAAATCTGCGCTACTTCCTGAAGCAATTAGTATTTCCCTCATGATTTCTTAGTCAAGTAATGATCAGGCTTAGCTTTACTTAGCTTATGATACCTGATAAGCCACAGCAAATGGCACAGTAGTAATGTTAGATAAGGAAACTCTCTTCCTCTCTTCATATGTTTTTTGGTGCAATGATTTCCTTTCCTTTAATTTATCAAAGGCTACATAAGAAAAGAACAAAGAAAAGCAACAAAAAGTGTTACAGCTGAGTGAGGATGGAAACTCTTAACCTCTAGCATACTGTTTTGGAAAAGTGATACACGAAAAAGAACCAGGTTTGCAATAAATGCACAAAAGCATTAATAGTAAGAGATAGTGACTACTGTTACCATAAACCAGAAATGCTAAAAAGTAGCATGCACAAAAAATGAGAATGGAATAAAAATTACACGTGAATTTACAGAGCTTATTTGCTTCTGTGCTACCAGACACAGTTCTCATTTAATTCAGAGAAAAGTCAGAGTACAGCTGGTGAGTCAAGTCTCTGACCTCACTTAAATCTTCAAGCTAATCTTGTGATTATGGTATTTCCTTATGACTGTTCTAATTTGTGAGTTATGATATTATGATTTTGCTATTTTAAGCTGTCCTTTCAAAACATGTACTTGGATTAACTATAATACATAAACACTTGTTCAAATTTAGGAAATGTCTTTGCAATTATAACCAAGCAGATTATTTCTTGCAGAAATATATTTTAATTAAAAAGGAAATTATCTATAATCCAGCTCATCATGAGAAAGAACACAAAATGATTGGCATAAAAATTGGCATATAGATAAAAAATTTACAATTAAGATTGCCTGGTATTTACCGTTACAATAGCCTAATTTTATTTCCTTGCAACTTTGCCAACTTTGCAAAAATTATACAATAGTTTCTAAGACTTTCAGGAAAAAACAAGCACTTATGTCCATGTAACAAACAAAAGTACTTTAAAAAAGGTCCCCCTGTCCAGTCAGTAACAGTGTCAGTCAAAAGATCTAATAGTACTCTGCTTTAAAGCAAAAAGCTAATGCTTGACAGAAGCTTCACACTTCTGTCAGCAATGTGCTTTTTGCTGTTCCCAGGAAATCACTTGAATTTGACCCAACTGTAAGTCTCTGAAAGACCCGAGTTTACAGTTGCTCAGTAGGGATTTCTTACAGCTCGACAGCTCAATGATCTAATGATTTCATTTTTACTAAGCAGACAGTATTTCCACAGGGCGTTTAGTGACATCTATACAGACACAGGATACATTCAGGCTGAGGACTGCAAGTGGAAATGGGGGTTTCTTTGCAATTGCTCCTTACAGTTAATTGCAAGGGCTGCCATATTGGGAATCAGCAATAAGAGCACAGAATGCTCTGCAGGTGCTGTTAGAAGATCCAGCCTTTACTGATGGTTAATCATACAATAAATAACACGGAGGAACATGGGTACAGTAACACTGTTATAATTACATGGACACGTTGCAGCATGAGACAGAAATATGAGTTAACTGATATTCCATAGCCAAATGCTTTTACATTAACGTGGCAATTTTATACGCTAAATATCTCCATGTTGCCCTCAAAATAAAGATAACAGTAAAATATTCTACTGGATATTTTTTATGATTAAAAATACATTAATTGTCTTCTAGATAACGTTCTAGGCATTGGAACACTAAGGAAACTATAGGGCTCTTACAATGGTTACAGGAGAGCCATCCATGACTTTTGTTGCAAGAACTTCTCCTGGTCAAACATGGGACCAGTTCACAGTGGCTACACAACCACTTTCCAAAATACGCACAACCTACTCCACAGCACATTCGTAAGTTTGAATGGCTCATATTAAGCTAACTGCTGGTCTTCTTTGTTTCATAAAAGATCACTGCTTCAGATATCCTCCAGTGAATCACGGAATAATTAATATTTGGAAGGGATGCACAGAGGTCATCTAATCCAGCCTCCTGTTCAAAGCAGGGCCCCCTTAGACCAGACAGCTCAGGGCTTTGTCCGATCAAATTTTGCATATCTCTGAGGATGGAGATTCCACACTCTCTGTGATCAGCTGTCCTGGTGTCTCATCACCCTCATGATGAAAATACATTTCTCTGTATCTATCCAGCATTTCCCATTGTCCATCTTGGATCAGTTGCTTCCTGTTCTGTCACTCTATGCCTCTGAGATGAAGTCTTCTCTACACCCTCCCATCAGGTGGTTGCAGACAGCAATAAGGTTTCCCCTGAGCCTTCTCTTCTTAAGGCTAAACAAACCCACTTCTCCCAGTGTCTTCTTATACATCAGGTACTCCAGTCCCCTGAACATCTTGGTGGTACTCTGCCAGTTCAACAATGGAAGTCAGAGGGAACAGTTGCAGATTAAAATGCCAAGTGAAAAAATGTATTAGAATCTGGTTAAGTAGAAAATAAAAGTTTCAAAGTACTAAGAACAGAGAAGTTATTTCACAGAGGAAAAGGGCCCATCATACCTCAATGCTCTCATATCTTACAAAATGAGTTGTGTATCGCAAGTGTTTCTGTGGCATGTCTTAGTGCCATATCTGGATCTTAGAAACACCTTTCAAAAGGCATCATTATTCAGCGTTACACAGTAGAAATTACAAGCTGTAATACTTAGAACAATGAACTCACAAACAACATACACTTCCTACATTTGAGCAGGCAGCTGAGGCACACAGATCATGCAGGCGAATCTTCATCCAGCATGAGATCAGAAAAACAGCATTAGCTGCAAATGGAGAATCCGTAAGTAACTTAAGGGGAACGTCCTAACCCAGCAGAAACTTTTATGGTACACTACGCTGTTTTGGATTTATCAGATACAGACTAGGGATGTATATAGATACAGCAATTGATATACAGGTATACAAGAATCATTTTAGAAACATGCAGAGAGTCTATAAAACCCCAATTATTTGCTATTGCTTGTACCCTTTCTCGCACAAACCTAACCTTCACTAATGCAGCTTAACCACACACAATCACACAGCTCAATCACGTCAAAGCTTCCTAAATATGTAACCATTCCCTGCACTATACCTCAGAAATTAACAGTAATATGAGCTACCTGCTAATGGCCCAGGTAGTGCACTCAGTCACAACAATACAACATATCAATTACGTTACCATTAATAATTATCTAATTTGTTTTGTATATAGAAATTCATATTTTAACCTTCCTATAAAATCTCATAAACAAGCAAACTTTCCTTAAATTATTCATATTTAGCAGCTGTGTTGATGAAGATCTTAGGAGTTCCACACATCGAGCTCTCCATGTAAAAAAAAAACCAAACCAAAACAAAAAACCAAACCACTGGAGAAACCAACAGAATAACTGTTTTATTCTAAAATATGAATGCAGTTCTGAAATTTAAACCAGATTTTAGTTTATGTGGAATGGAGACAAAATGGTGCTATTAGCAGTTTGGTCACTTGTTTTGATGTTACCAGGAAATGAATAATTAACAGCGGGACACTCAGAGAGACTTGGGTCATTTCCAAGTGTTTCTGTACTTCAATAAAACTTGGAGCCTTTTAGCTATCTAAAATAATCATTATTGTATTCCTCTCTTCCTCCTAGGTCTTAAGATTCTAACAAAATGATTGCAGTTGCTTAATTAGTCTCAGATTTTAGAAAAAGAGATTGATCAGTCTTTATGCACTTTAATACTATGCTGAACCTTTTAAGATCACCTCCAATCTGGTGTAATTTGTCAACTGCAGCATGACAAATGTCACAATCCGGTCAGCATTATAAGACAGACTCGATGATATCGATATTTGATTTTAAAATTCTCCTCTAAATACAAATTTTTATGAAAATGACAAAGCCATTTATTTATTCATTACCAATTATTCAGAATTACAGCTTTAAAATGTTGGGGTCAAAAGACTGTGTATTGCTTCCTACAGAAATTCAAACAGATTTTTTTTCTCTAGCTACAAAACATGGACACACAATACTTCCAACAGCTATCTTTATACAAATAGTTTTGGCTGTACATTTCAAGGACTTTATCTAGGCCATTAGGAGCTAGCTCATATTACTGTTAGTTTCCGAGCTATAGAGTAGAGAAATGTTATGCATTTAAGAAGCTGAAATGCTTAATAGCTCAGGCTTTCACAATTCAGTATTTTGTCAATTATTGCATGCAGTTTTAATGCATTTAGTGATACCATGCTCTTAATGAAAAATCATTTAAGCCTGTTGAACTGCAAATTCAGTTTTTCCTGATGGGGGTCACAATTCAGTACCCTTCTTGTATTTTTTTCTCTTTATCAAAGATAGTCCAGCCATACAATTCCTAATGCATCTAGTTTTCATAGACTGCAGATTTCCTAGGGAATGGAATGCGAAGTATTTGGGGTTTCTTGCCCCTAGAAGTATGGTAAGAATCTCCCATTTTCCCTGCTGGAAAGCAGTGGGCTTTCAAAAAGAAAGTATGATGTAAACAATGTGTTACTCCTAGGGGCCCGTTCCACTGTTATATACACGGATGCACCTCCTGTTAACAGTGCGTTAAAAGTGTGGTTCCAGCATTGCAATAGAGCAAGTCCTCTAGATTAGGCAACTTATACCTGCCATGCAGACAAAATGGTGGGCACACAGCTACGCTGAGCCGCAATATGCAGAATCACCCCGAAGGCTGGAAGAGAGAAGACCTCTGGAGGTTTCCAGTCCAACCTCTCATTCAAATTACATCAAGTTGCTTGGGGCCTTGCTCACTTGAGATACGAATATCTCTAGGGATGGAGACTACACATCTTCTTTGGATGCCTGTCCCAGTGCTTAATCACCCTCAATGCAAAGAGCTTTTGCCTTCTGCATATTTGGAAATTCCCTTGGTTGCACGTTTTGTCTGCTGCATCTTGGTTTTTTTGTTGTGCGTCTCTAAGAAATGTTTTGCTCTACACACACAGTGATTTCTCTTAGTGTTCTGAACAATTGCTGGTCAGCAGTAAAAACGGCCATTTCATATCTAATGCTGTTTAATTTACTACCAAGACAGTGAACGCACATGTATGCTATAAAATGGGATATTCAGTGATATTTGCACTATAGTCAGGAAACCCATATGCTGCAACCCATGAGGTTACTCTGATGATATCACTGGATACAGACACTACTCGGACTGAAAGCTCATTCCCTTTAAATCAAGTTTCTCAAAAGGCTATTTTTTAATAAAACAATTCTGTGAAATTAGCTCAGTAAAAAAGTAACTCTGCTTAAATATAACTTCCTTTGACACAGGAGTATGTGGAGGTCATATATAGATCTCTCTCTTTCTAAACATATGTGTACTCAAGGGGTGTGAACAGTAAGATATAGGAGTTTCCACAGTAATCGAAGACTGACATAACTCTTTATTATGAACATCAACTGTGTAGACGTATACAGCAATGTGGCTTTTGCATGCCTCAGAAAAGGAACTGCCAGTGTACCAGTCCGAGTATAAAACTAAAACTTCATTCAGATGCCCTGTCAATTTCATTTTAGCTGAGGTTCAGTCCCTTTCATTAATGTTTGCTTGTTTTTAGGATATATAAGTCTTCAGTAAGATGTCCTTTAGCTTTTTCACTTAACAGATGTATTTCTATCATTCCATCCATGTCTTGTTTTGTATACGTAGTAATAAGAGGTCGTGAGTGCACTGTAAAACAGAACCATCAGGTCAGGAGGCCTCGAACAAAGGCAAATATTGCTAAAGGCAACATACCCTTAACTGCTAAGTGAGGGGAACTAGAAAAACACCACATTGTCCTAATCAGAGTATTTTTGCCTCCAACAGCTGGAACTTTTCAACTGAACTATTACTGGAAGAGAGTGGTATAGTAATGTTTTTATCAATTTACATGGATAGCTACTCTTACAAGCCGTGATTAGGCTGTTGCAGTGTAGGTGTGCTGGCAAGAGGATTAGTGGAAGCAGCTGGTATTTGGAAAAGACACATGCCTGTGGACAGCTGTTTGAGTCAGACATTTCAGTTTCTAGCTAGTCTCTGCCAGATTTGCTTCATTTTTTTTTCAAATAAACAATGGTTTCTGTGAATGTTAAAAAGATCAAAATTATAATAAACTGTGATATTTAATTTGATTAAGCAAGAACTGGCTACAATGAATGGTTAAAGCACAGTTTATCTTCAGGAATGCTTAGCTACCCTGGAAGCAAAGAAGGAAAGAACATTGTATTCTTTCTGATTCTATCCAAGTAAGTTTTCTGGGGAATCAAGCTATCTTGCCGTCTCCTACAGCAGATGTAATTTTCTTAGGAATTTAGATTTATATTTAGTTTTGAACACCAGATATTTTCCAGAGAATTATAAATCAGGCACTGAACCAGCAGTAACAAAAATAAAGACACCATTTATATATAGTAATTGTCTTCTTTGAAACACTGTAGCCAAAGCATATCTTACCCTAAGAGCACACAGAGCAGGCAAGATTGTAGTCTCCTGATCTGCAGTGCTAACAGCGATCATGCATATACCTTCTTGTTCCTGTATAAAGGTCCAAAAGCTGTTTTGCACATTTCCATCATAACTCATATAGTTATAAATCTAAGTCTCTATTCCTACAGCCTACCAAAAGCCGTGCTGAAGATCCATTTTGATTACATCATCTCAAAGAACAATCCATTACTGCAAGTGTATTCTTCTTCAAATACGCGATTATGTGACTCTCTCTGGGATGAACTTGGCAGTGGAAATCAGTGTGTTCAACTTCATTACTCTAGTCATGACTGAACATCTTTCTAAAGTCAGCATCAAGGTCTACTCATATGTCAAGACCACAGTATTTAACTGTGGTTAAGGTACTATACTAAATTACTGCTTTGTGCCATAGCTGAAATTTGCTTTGACATTTTGAGAGAGAAAGATCACAGTCTTATGTAGAAAACAACTTTATGATCCACTTAAGGACTTAAGACGGTCTAAAATTTTTGTCCTATCATAGTCAATATCAAAAACATATATACAATATGTAGGAAGAAGGCTAGCAGCTTAATTAGGTTATGTTCTGAGATTGCCATTAGGATGCATGTGCAATGTGATTTCAACATGACCTTTTCCGAAGGAAGTCATGACACTGAACTCACCGAGAATCCACAGTGAGGTCAGAGCAGAAGGAAAACAGTATCAAAGTCCACTTGCTTTATTCAGCAATGCAAAATGTAGTTTACTGGAAGTGTTAGGAATTTTAGCAGCACAATACTGAGAGCCCTTGTAAAAGACAGGTCTGAACTATTGGCCCTTGAGGAATCTCAGCACCATAACAAGTTAGAAGACCAGCCAAAATACCATGATATGGAAATCACAATTCAAGACTGAATCACAAAAAATCACAAACTTTAGACTACATTCATATCACCTTGTGTAGGTGATTAATTTAGGTATCATGACAACCAAGATTTAGGCACTCAGCCCCAGCAGGATATTTCAAAGAAACACTCAAAACAGTCTGGAGACATTTCATCACCTTTGATGGATAGTATCCAGTCATTTGCCACAGGGGCTGAGTCTAGCAGCTCACTCAATACTGAATGGGATATTTTTGAACTGATTACTATGCTTTTCTGTATGAGAAACACCTACTTCAAACACCTGCTGATTCTCATGAGTTCTTAAAATTACATAAAGCCATTTGATTCTGGTAGCAGAGCCAATGCCAGAGTTTCAGCATGTTATGAAGATGATCATTATTGGTACTTCCACCAGCTAGTTCTACCAGTCTGGCTAGGAATACCACATGAAAGCTTTGTCCCCCTGCCAGTTCCCCGAATATGCAGGACACATTGGTGCTTAGATGTATGTGAAGTGGACCACAATCTACTCAACAGAGCCACTGTAGCTCATTCATTGCAGAGATACAATCCAGCAGTGACCAAGCCCCGAAGGGAAAGACACCTGTTTTTTGTCAAGTATTATCTATCCATCGTAGAAGGGAAGGTTTTACAATGGCAAGACACAAAATCATGTCCAGCACAGATGTAGAATTCTTATGGATTTATCATGTCTTAAGTACTGACATATTACCTAAGCACAAAGTGGATAGAAGTTTCCTTCATTGTCTCTCTGGAGCTACTCGTATGAGACCTGTGGGAGGTGACATCGATCCAACTGGCCCAGATCAAGCAGTGACTTAGCAGCAGCCACATCCACTGCCATTGCCAGACATCAAGCTCACCTCTTTATTTTACTTGTGGTATACAAAGATTTGTTTATGCCTACTCATGTTTAGAAAAAAGAGACCCTTAGCATGAAAACCACAGACAAAAAAAAAAAAAAAAATCTGCTGTTCTATTTTTTTAAACCTTTAACTACAAACAAACACCAGCAAGTTTGTTGTGTTTCTGTGATTGTCCTGAGAAGCAACATCTATGTTCCAGTATGTTTTCCCAAGCATCTGTATTGTAAAGATGTTTCCTTTGAATACACACACAGAGAGATCAGAAGGGCTGCTCCACCATTCCCATGGGAAAGTTTAAACTTGTGAAACAAATGTTTTCATTGGCTGTGCTAAATTGCAGCTTAATTTTTTTTCAAACCAAGTGCAATTTACAACCCACATTATTACTGCTATTTTGTCAAAAATATGTGGATTCAAGAAAGTAAAAATGGAATTGGTCCTAAGGGTTTGTAGTTAATGGCTGAGGGACATACAGCAGCATTGTTATTTGTTCACAGATGGATAGCTAGAGCACTTACTCTAAATGCTAGCAGTGGTTAAATGTTTAAACAAACAACTTCTAGAAGTAATTGACTGTTCAATTGCTTTTACTTCTGGATAATATCAGCTCTCTCATTTCCAGTATTTCTGCCTGTCTTCGCAGACCCTGCTGGTACTGGCTTTATTCTTCTCCTTAGAAGTCCTGAGGCACTTGTATCCATTATCATCAGCCAGCCTAATAATTTTTTATGGCTTTGATGGCAACCTATATTATCATATTAAAGTATTATCTCCATTTTGTACACCATCATGCAAATACCAGTGCTTATTCATGTTTTACTGAGAAACAAAACAATATGATGCTTGAAAGGCTAACCCAAGTTTTAGCCCTGTGTCCTGAGGAAATTAAAGTTATCATACACTCTGCATAATTTCACATCTTTGTTGACTTTCCATCTTAGTATGTCTGAGATGGACTTTTAAAACCAATTTGACAGACGAGTAATGATCACAATTATGTTTTGTTCTAATAAACTTAATGAAAGTAAGAGGCAAAGAAGATAAAAAAAAGAGCCCCCATTAGTGGTGCCCCATGAACAGGAAAGACAGCAATATAAGCTCCCTTTTAATTAGACACTAGAGAATCCAGGCACACAAGAGGCTCTGTAAATATCCCAGCTGTGGGAAAAGCTTCAATTGGAACTTAGATTTTACTGGACATCAGAGAGTCCAACCATGAAACTCAAATCCATAGGAAACAAGGCTTCATTAGTTTCACTACTCACAGATAATATGTTAATAAATAGAGATTTATCAGAGCTTTAATTCTTTTTATTCCCATTCATGTGTACATGCAATAAATGTGTACATGTCAATAAATACAATTAGCACGCACACAGCCTGCAGGAGATACTGTCTGTTTGCAAGAACAAAGCACTACAAATTAGGAAACTTTGGCACTCTTCCTGATTCTTTCACCAGGCTTCAATGTGTGATCTCAGGAAAAAATCAAACATTCCCATGGGTCAGGCTTCCTTTATCCATATATGTTTATGTTTATACAGTACTTTCTGATTCCCAGCTAAAAGGTGCTCTATGAAAGAGAGGAAGTTTGGGATTGCTGCTAATACAACGTTCCTTGTTTTCCTAGCAAACACACCTGACTCTCAGATGTCTGTACGACAACATTCATTGTTATTTCTACAGTAACTTAACTTCTTCAGCTATAGAAGGCCCCTCTCAAATACAAACCAAAACAATAACAAAAACAAACAAACAAAACCCAAAACAACAACAACAAAAAAACCTTTTTCCCACTCAGGTGTCCTCCTCTCAGTTTTCCCCCTTGGCTGACCTCTATGCCACAATATTTGAATCCCAAGATACTTCCTACCCAGCTTTGTCCACCACTGCTTTATGTCCACCAACTGCAGGTGCACTAACCTCCACTAGTTCACATCCTCCAAGCCCAGATTCCCTCTATCCCACAGCCCTTCTCTGTGCCTCAAGGCCCCGGTCTCCCCAAGCCATGCACTTCTTGACTCCCTGTTTGACCTCTCCCAGCCTGGGAGTCCCTTGTATTTTCCTCATTACCACCCAGTTCCTTTCCTCCCCCTTCTTCCTCCTCCTCCTATCTCAGCTGTCCCTGCTATTTGAGAAGCCAGTCCATCACACCAAAAGAGCCACCATTACTAGACAGGGATAGGATGCAGCTTCTGGGCACCATTTCCATCCTCAACAGCCACAACATCTCTATGGGGGTGTGCAGCAGCCTCACAGTGGCCACTGGCATCCTTTCTGCATCTGGGGAGGCATTTAGTTTCTGACAGTCACCAGGGCAGTTGGTCCTGCCTCGTACACAGCCAGATAACGGAAGCTGAGGATTTGTACATATGGATTGGTGGGCAGCCAGAGGCCCCCCTCCTAGATGAAATGGCAGCTGTTGAACTGGCATATTCTGACAAAACAGCAGTTTAAATGAGTTTAGATAACAGCATCTTGTTTAACTAGGACTGCTCCCTTTGCTGCCATGGCCAAAAGCACTTATTAGAAATTTTAAGAGATGTCTAGTGGACCCAAAGCCACGCTAAGCCTAAAACTTGTACTTCTGGCACACTTCTTTACAGCAATAGCTGAAATAAATGCAAGGTGCCAACTCTCCCCATCCTGTAACTCTCTCCTATGTGAAAGTAAAGAAGGATGCACATTAAATTACTTCTTACACATCCTCAGAATGCAGAAAAATCTATAGGCTGCAGATGCATGTGTCAGAAGCTCCTGGTCCTTTTTCTCCCCCTCTAGGAATATGAAAGAATTGGTTTATCAAACTATGGGGCTTACCATTTTGGTTTCCAGACTGAGAAAGGACTCATTTTATTTGACATACTTTCAGTAGACCATGCTATGCCCAGCTAGAAAGGTTATCAGAAGCAAATTTATTGTCTATGCTAAAAGGCAAAGGTCACGGTGAATGCACCAGAAGAGTATTATTATTTGAAGGATACATCATGTGACCCCTACATTACCTAGTCAGTCAAGTTATGTTTTAAATGACACAGGAGTCAGGTTGCAAAAGAAAGCAAATAGTGTTTTCAGTGTTTTGACTTAAACCATCAATTGCTCTTCAACAATGCCCTCCAAACTACAGCAGCTAAACTGATTCATGCTTGGTGTCACTGTATATTTATAACAGTGGAGTTTAATTTGGAAACGGAGAATATTATGGGATGGAATGACGTTTCAAGCCTCTTCTTAGTTCCATCTGAGCCACAGATACCTTACAAAAAATCCTTACAAACAAAAGAAAGGATGCAAGTGTTGGTGCAGTGAACAGAAGCTTAAAGGAAAATAATGAAGTTGGAAAGACAAATAGATAATTTTATTTTCAAATTGAATCTGCTACGTGGAGTTCGTAACTTCCTTACAAAACATGTCCTGGATCTAAACCAAAAGCTTAACTCCTTTGCCAAAGGTTTACAGATTTTTTTTTATAAAGATATTATCTCTAGATTTTTAGCAGTATTTCTACAATTCAAGTCTTCCAAGGCCTACCTTAGTTGGGAGTTTAATGATCAAATAAGTAACTGAAATGCAAGCAAAGTTTAGTTCAAAAATTAAAGTCAATGCAACTGGCAAAAAGAACTTTCAGACTCTCCTTGGTAAGGGCAATTTATCAAAATGTCCTTTTTTCATCCTTCTTTCATCACAGTCAATTATTGGGAAGAGCTCACTGTGAGGAAGAAAGTCTTTAGAGTTTGAAATGCCATATGGACTTGATTTCAGTTATTGGGCCTTGGCACCACTATACAGATGGGTAAAAACAGAATAAGGGGGTGATGTTCATTTTTTAATTAGTGATAAAATTAATTTTCCTTTTCCTCTTCTCACAAAACACTATCCTGAAAAACCTGGGGAGAATGCAGGCACAATGAGAGTATGTGCACAAACACGGAGACATTCATGTGCCATGAATGTGGACTCGCTCCACGCGAGATTTAGCTGTGCAATACGCAACACAGTAGATCTATCCCATCCAATGTCTGCCCACTGTGTTGTAAGGCTGTTAACAATAGCCCTGTTTCAAACGAGGGACTGCACTTCACTGGCTCATGCCTTAAGACAGCATGGCTCACGTTGCTTCAAATGACAAGAATAGTTTGTCATACAAATCAAATAACGATGGACTTTGGAGTGAAAGGAATGATTCTGTGTTCACTCTGAGAACATACTGAATTTTAATGTTTAGATAAGACTTGATAGTAGAAATATGCAATATTTTTTTTTCTGTGAGGTATTTGCAAGATGAACATTTAAAATTGTCTCTTTTGTTGCACTTCTTAATAAATGTAATGCTTCACAATTTTTACATAATGAAGAATCTTATTATTAAAGAAGAAAATTATTTTGAAATGCCTGCATCTTGCAAGTTGTATGGCCAACACAAGAACAAATAATCCAAGTCAAAGAATAGAAGGAAAACAGAGTTCAATAAATATTGTTCTCAAACTACCAAGGGATAATTATAAAGAACCATTAAACTAACAATATTATGACAGTATCATTTTTAAACAGACTGGCAAAAGGATAAGTTACAAGATAAACCTTTGGTTTTGCAACTTCATTTTTTTCTTGTTCTTTTGTTAAAGCTGTAGTCAAAATTCTTCTCTGGAGTATCTCCAGGTAAGGCAAGGGAATTACAGCAGGGGGTATATTTAAGTTTTTGGTAAGTGATCCTTTCAAAAGTCATAATGTGACAACAGGAGTTTTACAAAGCTAAATCATTTTATGTCTGGAATGCCTTTCTCTACCAATCTTTCCAACCCCAGTGAGGAGACCTACCCAATTAAAATGCAATGCAGTTTAACAGCTTATAAAAGTGTAACAACATATTAAAAGCCACATAGACAACTTTTACTATAAGGGCAGAAAATTATACACGAGCCAGATGAAAATAACTGTTAAAGAGAAAAAAAGTATTTTCGGATTGTTTTCTTAAAGTATCTGCCGAGGCAGCTGTCCAAGAGGAATAAATTCTACATCTCAAGAATCACTAAAGCAAAGGTTTTTACCCTGCCAATCAAAGCTATGAGACTCAAACCCTTTTAAAATGAATGCCATCTCAAAACTCTAAAAAAGCAGGTCTTGGATATCTTAAAACATCTCTTTGTGCTAAAGACTCTTTTCTTAAAGGCCAATTTTAAAATCAAACCACTAGCTTTTTTTCAGGGAGCCAACATAAAGAAGGCAGAGGGGTAATTTGATCACAGCTATTCAACCCAGTGAGGTCGGCGTGCATTCTCAGCTCTCTCCAGCGCAGTGGTGAAGCCGCGCTGCAAGCCCAACTAAGGAAGAATTACAATAAGGGAGTCTTGTGGTCACCAGGGCATATGTACTGCCTTTGAGAGGTCATCCCAGGATATACACGGGTGAAGTCTGTGCAAACTACACGGCTGAAAGAGGGATTTCTGCAGCACTACACACGGTTTTCCATGGGAAGGGTGTGGTCACGGATAACACCATGTTTCTTAAGTTAGCTCACTGCTTCTCAGCATAACCCTTTCAAAAAGTGGGAAGAGGCAGGAAGAGAAAAACACCGACTCGCACCTATTTCCCTTTCACTGTCCTTTCAAACCCCATCTCTCTTTTCCACAGTTCTGTACCATTCCACTATCATCATTACACCAATTTATAACCTACACCAAACAAGAAGCCAAGAAATAGGCTTAGTGGCACGTCCACTTTGTCTGCCTGTTCTTCAGGCACCATCAATGGAAGCTCATAATTAACAGGAAGTGTTTCAGTGTTATGACTGTGACAGAAAAAGCAAGGGTTTACCTAAAGTAACACTGGCAAAGCCGCTATTAATATAGCGCATAGTCATTTAATGAGGTAATCTCTACACCATCATAGCGCTTTTCTGTTTGCCCTGAGACTGACGTCTGACCTCAGCAGCCACCAGAGAGGAAAACAAAAAGTCCATGACAACATGGCTAAAAACATACAAAACCCAACTGTTTGTGTTGGTCTTTTATTGACAAAGGTTACACTGCAGCTGACTTCCACTAGAGAAGTTATAACAACAAACCAAACATAACCTAGACACAGGCTGAATGGATGTTATGACAGAGTAATGGAACTGAATAATGACTTTAACAGTTCATCAAAATTATTCTTTCTGGCAGTGGTAATATATCTGCCCAACTCCAAGCTAATGTTATTATTTTGTATTGTTGGCTATTCGTGAATTGCCTATCATTACCGTGTGAACAAAAGCCACAGTCTTTCCAATGTAATGGGTGAGCACCCTGCCCACTGATAGCTCTTTGTATAAAACTGATAATTGATGTGATGAAATGTTTCCAAAGCCCTTCATTATATTTTACTGCACAGGGCCAACAGATAATCAGAGGAAAATTTTAGCAAAACCCGAGAAGTCTGCTGGGGCAGCAAGTGCTAATGTAATTTTTTACCACAATATATAAATACCCCCCCCAAGTTCCTCTGGTAAGCATATACAGTAAAAGGAGCATGCAAAGTTTTTCTCACACAACTCTTCTGTTGCCTTAGAATAATTAATAAAATAAAAGGTTCCAGAGCTCTAGCTAATGAAAATCTGTACCCTACATTTGCTTTGGCAGTCAGACACCAATATTATGTTACTAAAGCAATTGAACTTTAATACAAAATTAGGGAATCATGCTAAAAGATGAAAGATGAGAGGAACAAGAGGGTGTTAAATTTCCACAACATGATTAGGGAGATATACTGGTTTGCCCTTCTTTTCAGGAAGGTCTGCAGATTTCTGTATCAATATGAGACCATCTGTGTGGAAATAAACATGGTGCAGAAGTGCTTACAAACTAACATTTCATCTCTATCTTATCCAGCCATGTTTTTCTTCACAAAAGTTGCTACTTTGACTTGACCACATGTAATTCATTTTTATCTGATATGACTTAATGAGCTAATTCAGGTTACTTCCTCATCTGGATTCACTACATGTGTTCTCCCAGGTGCCATCATCTAAACACTGCAGGTTTTGTGGCAGTACCATAACTACTAAGCATGTGTACAATACAGGAATAGGAATTGCATTGGAAGAGTGCAATAGTAAGCTATAAAGTGGATCATTGGCTGAAGGAAAAACCTCAGCTGAGTCCCTACATCATGGCTCTGCTAACCATGTTGTACCAAAATTTTAACATCCATTGTCATTATTCAGACTTCCTTTCTGCATTGAGAAGTTTTGATATTTCAAACCTACGTCAATATCCTTTAAGGAAATATCCTTTCTACATCTCTCATAATAAATTCCAGTTGTGTAACCCCATGATGCACTACAAAGAAGACTGGTTAAAGGGGAAACTGTTATTTTATGGCAGAAATAGTCCTCTGGTCAGCTCAGACTTCAGGAGACATAGGGAGCTTGAATTTCAGGCCTCAGAGGGAAATGTGCTGGTTAGAAAATGCAGGTATAGTAAGCTGTTTTAAAATCAAATGTTTGCAATCCATTCAACTAAATTCTGATGTGCACCAAACTGACCTGAAACAATATACTGCTATTTGGGTTTCGTGCTGTGTTTTGGAAATATTTCAGACTTTCACATGGAAAAAGTAGACTTCGTAGACATTGGATTTTCCACCAGACAACGATTCTCCAACAGGTCCTGTCAGTAACTGAAACGTATTCAGTATTTCAGTGCATACAATACTCTTACCCCTCCCTCACTCCCCACCCCCTGCCCCCCCCCCCCCCCCCCCCAAAAAAAAAGGCAAAAAAAGCAGTACTGACAAATGGTAAGGGTCAGTTAATTACACCAGATATCACATGGCTCCCTTGGATTTCTCAGTTCTATTTTCAAGGTCCCCATAATTTCTTCCTTCAGTTACCTAGCAGACACAGATAACGACTGGTCCTAAACAATCATTCATCACATCAAGCTGTGGCTCCATGGAAATTCACCAGACACCCATACAGAATCTATTCTTCTTCTGGAAATATTGTCCTTTTTCTGGACATCTCACAAAGGACAGCCCTATATCACAGGTTAGCCTGAAAACTGGAAATACTGTTGGCCATGAAGAAACATGACCAATGGGCTAATCAGTGTCAGTTTACTATTAACCTGGGCTTGATGGGAGTTGAGAGGATCTGGCCTTGACCAGCTCATAAAGTGATAAAAAAACTGAGTCCAGCTCATTAATATATGTAATACTCCACAGAAAACATGAATATGACAGTACACACATGGTTACATACCTCTAGACTACTAATTCTTTTAATTTGCAGCATAAGGGGGCATCGGAAACTCAGCTTCCCAATCAGTAAGCCAGCCTTCAAAATATGAAGCAAATGCAAATGTGACTGCAAGGTTTAGTTCTTGCATCCATTGATTACATGAAATATGTGTAAGTAAATATCCAACTTCTAGAGCACTGGCTCTAAATCCTGGTGACAATTTGTAGCGGTGGAATTAACTGTTTCACTGCTCACAGATAACTCTGGTTGCAGGTGGAAGGATGGGAGCAATCTGGCACACAGAGGCTAAGGTAAATAAAAAAAGATATTATACTTCTCTTTCCTGTGCCTCCACTTTCTCCACTTCCACACAGAGGTTTACAGTAACTTTTGCCCAAAAACAGCAGAGAAAAAGGAGGTTCGCCTCATTCACATTACCAAAAATCTATCAATAGTAAAAATTTAAAAATAATAAAATCAAAACAGCCTCACCTATCACGTAGGCTGTTCAAAGCACCAGCTAGCATCTCATTACCAGTAAAATCCTCGAGCTTTACCCAGATGTCTATTACATGGCAGCTGACTCTTTCCAACACAATAACTCAGAAGAGGCTGGAAGCCAGTTTCAGCTTGGTGGCAGATAGAGCATAACAACAAATACCTAAGATTTAGTTATTATGCCAATCTTCCAGGCAGAAGTGAAACATAAAATCCTTCAAGTAATTTTTTACCTCCTCTAAAGTGAGGTTCAGGCTTCATCTCAAATTAACTTTAAACATCCTTTTAAACTTCTTTTTCTTCAATACCTTTACTAGACTTTATATCCAGCTTGCCTAACCCAAGGGAGAAATGACCTAAGCCAATGCATTTATATGAAAATATTATGGTTGAGTAGCCCAGTTTCCCAGTGATATAAATTGGCAGTAGCAGTTGTGATTTTTGGAAATTTTAATAAAAAATTAAGTTTTATTGTGCCAAACAACCCTTATGCCTGGAATTATAAAAGATTTAGTTGTCTGAGGAAGCGCTGGTCATATAAGTGGAAACAGCATATTATACCAGTAGAGCTTGCAAATAAGCCATTTATAGGATAATTTCTGTATGAGTGAGATGTTTCACATTAAAAAGGGAGAATGGAAGACTATGTTCTATCTTAAGACACTACAGCACAAAGTGAACAGCATAGGTTATTTCAAAGGCTTTCAGATACTCCTTTGAGTGGAGTACACCTCGCATTGTCCCACTGATGCCAGTACACATAGAAACAAGAAGTTACTGCATGTTAGTGCCCACGGGCAGAGAAAAGGAGAAAATGATACCCAAGGGTTCTAAAAATGTCACTGATTTGAGGTATTTTGGTTACTGAGTGCCCATCTGGATACTCCCAAGACATGGCATGGCATCTGAAATCTGCATATTCCTAAAAGCTGTGAAGCTTCACAACGAGGGCACAGTATGACACAGATGTATGCTTCTAAAGCAACTTGCCTTAAAGCAAAGCCCTGCGTAGCAATTAATACCCTGTAATGCAGCAGAAAGAAAAAGTTCTTTGTAATTTGTATCTTTTTTGGGTACAGGGTGGCTATGCTAAAAAAAACACACACAAAGGATAGATAGCAGAGTGTTGAGATGGTTCTGCCAACACTTTCCCCTCATAGTGATTTCCCCACCAAATGTCTGACAGGCTTTAAAATAAAAAAAATATTAAAAAAAGAAAAAAGACTAACATCCATTGGAACAAAAACTGGATACTTGTGAAATAGAAACACAAAATAGCTAAGCCAGAGAAAAAGAAGCAAAACAGATTCTCCCCCATCTACTGTATTCTTGCTCCATTCCCGGGTGACTTTTGAGTGGCATCAAACTCTACCCCGTCCCCTCTGATTACTAGGGATATTGGTCACTACAGTGAGTGTCTGCTCCTTGCTCCTCATCACGATCTATCTCCAAGAAGAGACCTGTCTCTCTTGCCACAACTCCCTCCCGTGAACTCTCAGACTTCGACATACTCATTAGCTTGAAGAAACACAAACCAAACAGTTCCTGTTTGCCACTAGAGAAGTAAACTACAGTGTGCACCTACCAGTCAGTCTTTATCTTTCTGGAACACAAGAGTGGATTCAAATGACTTCAACTGTGTGAAACGGAAGAAACCTTCCCTCTGGCAATTCAAACCACATGTTCATATTCAGCTGGAGTGCCTTACAATAGGGGGGAAAGCTCTTTACTATTTTATTCTCTTTCTCTTATCCTTCTTTTCCTGTAATGGAAGAGCTTCAACAAGAGTTGAGACATTATATTTTTGCATCATGCAAATAAATCATTTTTGAGGCCAAGTTGAATGCAAAGGCACCAGGACTGCATCGACTGAAATTAATATATCCCTCCTTTAAGTGTGCTTCCACACATGCACATGCTTTGTGAGATTGAGGACCTCCCTCTGTGCCACCTGGGCAACACCACCAGACAGGTAGGAAGGTTATACTCAGTACCCCAAGGTGTTCAGGTTGAATGTGTTATGAGTAGACAACGTCTCTGTGCGTTTGTTGTGGTTTTTTTTTCTTTTTTTTTGGGGGGGGGTGGGGGGGGGGGGCTGGTTGTTTTTTTTTTTTAAACTGTCCAGTTACCAACACTTGTTAGGAACCTGAAACTGCAGCAGTGAAATAAATGGGAATCTGATCATGGGCTTCAAAGAATATTGATTGGGACATGGCAGTTACTGGGAATTACATTTTAAAACACACTAGTATATAAAAGCACCTCTGTCAAGTGAATACCATGGTGTCAAAGCCAAGCTTTTCAGAAATGAGTAAACACCCTTTAAGAATATGCATTGTAATACAACCTGAGGCAAATATCCTATTGAAAAATATTAAGTGATTCTGTAATTAAAGACTGGGTTACACACATGAGGTTGGACATACTGTGAAACTCCAACTTCTGAATTATTATACTTGAACCACTGATGTCCCTTTAATGCCCGTTTTGATATGTAATAATTATGCATTTTCCATCTACATGCATATGAAAACATTTGTAAAACACTAGTTTTACAAATAACATTAGTTTGATGCAGCTGCCCAGATTTACAGCACCAATAAAAAGTTAAAGTCCATGCACTAAAGAGATATCTGGAAGAGTTTCAAACTAAAAGAATTTGTTCACTTCATGCGAGAGACTGGGTTTCTGCAAAATGAGGTCTATGGGAAAAGGCTCTTTAAGAAAGGTAGCATTTTTATATATTTGTACAGTTCTGACTACAATGGATACTGGAGTACAGTGCACCAATGTGAGAGCAAATAGGAATTACAGAAACAATAGAACATAACACAAACAATAAATCATATCTGACTTGAATATGTTTTGTATTACACAATGTACTCAAGAGATATAATGTTTTCACTTCAAATATAGCATTTCTGGGCAATATGCTTAAAAGAAACGCACAGCATTTATAAGCACATAAATACATGAATAAAAAATTGCTATCAGATCCCATGGAAATTGTGAGAACAAGCTGAGAATCCTGGGAGGACACACTCTGCCACTACAAAAAAGAATCAAGTACAGACAATTGATTTCTCTCATTTGAGTCTCTGCAGATTTTCTACAATGCAAAAGCTTATCTGAAAACAGAACCAAAAATGGGTTCAGGAAATACTTCTCATACAAGTAACTTGTATGAAAAAGAAATCATAATAAGGACAACATCAAAAATATTTAGTGAAACTGAGAAATTAGTAGGTGGCATACTGGAAGAATGACTTGGAAGTACTGAAGTGGAATATACAGAAATTCCTTCAGAATTCTTTATTTGTTTTTGCTCCCAGTCTGCAAATGCAATTCTCAGGGACTTGTACAAAAGGCGTGACACAGGCTGCAGATGTCTGGTCCTTGTGACAGGACTGTATTGTTTCACTGAGCATCAAAAGAAACTTCTGTTCCGTGATAGTAGCTTTAGCCCTGCCATTACTTAATACAGGGAACTGGACACCCTCTCCTCATTATACAAAAAGTGTGTAACAACAAAGGGTCTATCGTGTTTTCAAAAGAACTATACTGACATGTTAGATAATGTTACATCTAGATGCCTGTAACCTAGAATATACAACATGGATTGGAAGACTAAAGCATGTGGCAGTGAAATACGCAGTTTTGACTTAGAAGTACTGTCAGGCTAAGAGACTGAGTTTACTACCAGTGAATAATAAAGTGCCTGATTCAGGGCTCAGGAAAATGTATCCCCAGGTTTCATGTATGTCCCTAACAAGTCAAGAAAATAGTACATTACATAAGGGGGAATTCAATTCAGAAGGAAGACATCATCTAAATTGCTGGGGGCGGGGAGGGAAGCCACTGTTTCTCAGTGACAACAGGCTCTATTAGTGACTTTAGGTCACATGTGACCTTTCCAAGGCCTTTGCGTCTCCTTATCAGCTTGACCTTGAAAAGGAACAGAGAGTCGTACAAGAGGGACATGTACATCATTTACCGTGCATTCAAAGGTAAAAGCCCAAGTTATTACAAATATACAAACATGGAGCTTTGACAAGGACCCACCATTTTCTTTTATTCTCATATTTAGGCAAAGCCAAACAACATTCAAGTGAAAGAACTCCTCTCTCATGACAATTCAACCTTTTCAATGCCTTTGGAAAGATCATGTTTGAGGGCACCTACTTGGGCCAGGGTGATGCACATTGTGGGCAGGAGGGTGACTTGTCCAAACTCCTTTGCAATATGACTGAGTGACATGGGGAGGTGTGTGAGGTTCTGCAAGTCTTCACTGATGGAGTTGCTTGGGCGAGTGACTAAAGGGACTGCAGCAGGACAAACTGGAGGCAACGACAGCTTTTTGGCATCTGACCACCCTCAAGTGTCCCAGCACTGTGAACAGTAGATGCCCAAGAAACATTGTTTGAAAGGCTCTGGCTGGAAGGGGCTTTAGCTGCTGGAGCTGCCATGACCATCACTTTGCAGTAACTACACTGTTGAGCTACCATGACCACCCATTCCTTCTGAGATAGTAGCACCTCCTGCTGAGCTATGTCCTCTTGACTGAGGTAAGTAGAAAGTATTCGTCTCCTTACTGTTAGGTCAAATGCAATGAACCTGCAGGCTGGAAGCTGCCAGTTAGAATTTGTGTACAGTATAAATGATGACATTTGCTTTTTATTGCAACAGACTAAATAACTTAGGTGGGGAGGAGAAACATCTGTTTTCAAAGTGTAATACTGGTGCCGCAAATGAGACTCCAACATCCTTACACTTTAAAGAAGAAAAGGGGTTTTGAGACAATACTGATGAAAGACATTGCCATGGCGAATTCCTGGAGACTCTCAACTTGCCATGTCATTTTGGGTTTGCTTGTATTCCTTCCCCTTTTTGGTTTTCACTGAATTGACCATCAATGAAAGCATATGTGGATTAGGCAAACATGAGCAGAAAAAGTTTACCTCTTAACTTGTGGAATCTATTTTGCATTCAAATACCTGTAGTTTTATTTTGATTAAGAATGATCTAAGTGAAGCGATTTGGTGCTATAGTTATCCAAGCTGATTATGGTTGGCCATGGCTACGGCATGCAAACATACTAGGTTCACATATAATAATTGGATTGAACTGATCCTTTAGAAAACAGGAAGGTTGGACTTTCAAGTTCTATTACATTTCTTATTAAGTTTTGAGAGAAGGCTGGTTGTTCTCCGAGTTATTTTTTAAAAAAGCTATCCACAATTTTCCTGTTGCTTCTTTTAATTAATGACATCATTACCACTCCCCAAATAAAAAACAAACAAACACCCAAACCCCAGAAGAACATAATCGCTTTCCTTCTTCCAAAACAAGGTCTTTTGTTTTGGTGCTTCCAGGCCATCAAAATTCTTTTTGCCACAGTTCCTTGGTAAAATACCACAAGCACCACCATGATTCAGCTAGCAACTCAAGTATTATGCAAGGGAAAAAAAAAATCTTCTGCCTCTCAGGGCTGACATTCCTTAGATCAAGATCTGTCAGGGAAAGTAGTTATCTTCATGCTATGTCATTAATTTATAATATTGATATTAAAAATTAATTTATAGTATTATTCCTGGGGAGGCATGAATTGGTGAAACACTGATGATATATACACTCCTCGTGAAGTTCAGAATATTTCAGTGAACAGTGACTGAAGTAAATATTAAATAGTTCATTGCAGAGGATAACATCCATATTTGGATGGATGTGGAAAAGTGGAAATTATCCACTTTTATCGGTTTGTTAGATATGGTAGAATGCTATTGAACAAATTTTTCTCAAATGAAAACTCTGATGCTAATCTCAGTTAATTTGCAGATCTGTTAGGCACAGAAGGCGATGTCAGCACAAATATCTAGAGCGTGAAATCTTTATTTTTCGGTGGCTGATATTAATTAATTTGTCAGATATATCTGGTAAGTACACACTGAAAAATTCAATACCAAAATAGAGAAAATAGTCTAAAGACACTGTCTGTTTAAATATATTTACTAATGCCATTTCAAATATGAGTCATGAAAGAAAAACAAATAAACAAACACACACATTGAATCAATAAAAGTAGTTAAGGCGTTTTCGTGTTTTTTTCTAAATCACTGGTGAGAACATCAGAAACCCTCTGATTCTTTTGAGGCCATCATTCACAGCAGTACTCAAAAAGTAACAAATAATTCCCAGAGGGAAGCTCCCCTGCTCATCTTTCTACAAGAATTTTGCATTTTGTTTTGTGTCTTCATCTAAGACAAAACCAAAGTAAAATATATTGCCAAATATGATGACGGAACTTTTTCCAAGACGTTTTGGAAACTGTTACCCTTTAATTAAGTTTCAACGTTTTTGCTGGCACCAGACTCTGGATGTTATGCTAACATATAACTGTCATCATTTTATTTCAAGAAGCCCCAACGAGCAATGCCATGTCTAGTAGTATTGGAGTTGACATGAAATAGGTTTTATACCAAAACTAGATTTTAAATTGTCTGACTAAAAATACTTTGCCACCAAGGCACTCAATTTTCAATATCTTTTGACAGTATTTGGCAACAGAGATACTGGATGGGGAAGATCCATATAAATACTGAGCACTTAAACTCTGGATATCAGAAATACTAACATTTTTTAAGAGCCTGGATTGAACCATACTATTTTAAAAGCCTGTGTATTTAGAGGTTTTCCTATCTGTTAGATTGACTAAAAAGAAAAAAAAAAAAAAAATCCTACATTCCTCCTTCAATCCCTAAGTAGACAGTTTTCTTAATTCGTCACTTAAAAAAAGATAAAAGCAAATTCAGGAGTTTAATGAGTTTCAAAGGAGACTTAAATAATATATGCAAGTAAACATCCAGACATACAGTAGAACGGGTTAGACACAAACAATGAGCCTGAGTTTCAGAAAGGATATTGATTTTCCAGCTTCAGTCATGAGTCAGACTGCACACTGAGAATGACTTGTTCTTGGGGTTTGATTAGTGCTCAGACTGCCTTCCTTAGTGTTTCTGTTTTGCAAGTCACACGGTTACTGACAGAAATGGGACACTAGGCCAGAGAGACCACTGTTTTGAACTTGTGTGGCAAAATATCTGTATTCTTATTTGGCTGGGAGAAGAGCAGAAAGGCCAAAGTACACGTTTTTAATAGTGTTTGAATGAATATCTACTAGAAAACCCACAGTGGGGTTGCTAGGAGGGGAAGCCAAAACCAGAATTCAAAGGGTATAGGCGGGTAAACAAATGAAAGGAACTCTTTCCCATTTCCTAAAATATGTAAAGCTGAGGGAGAGGAAATCAACATACTAAGAGCACAACTAAGAGCACAAAAGTGAGCATATGCACTGTTTAATCTATGACTTTTCTCTGCAGTGTCACAGGAAAGGCACCGCATGAGAAGAACACGTGGAGAAACAGTGAGTAGGCGTTGATGGTAGGCCTCAACTTTTCCATTTAGAACAGCTTAATGGCACAACAACTTTGAGAAACACTAGTTTAAACAGTAATCTACTCTCTCAGAAAAGATAATGTTTCACCAGCCCAGACAAAAAGTACCTATTTCCTTGCTCACCTGTCATTGTGTAGCTTTAAAATAAAAACCAAAACCCTCCACACACAAAACCCCACAAAGCAGAATTGCATATTGCGTACACATGTCAGGAAGAGGTGGCATGATTACCAGATGTTTAGGTCCATCTTAGTAATCAGACACCACGCAGACTTGAATAATAGGTAAAGAACTGTTTTCCCGATAATGACATATGCTTCCTTGAAAGATGACAGATCAGTCCAGCTTTGGTGAAAGTGATTCATCACTTTATAATGACAAAGTAGAAACCTCATGAGGAACACGCTACTCTCCCTGTTCTTTATTTTTCCATGGGTGAATAACAAAGTGGCATCAATTAATTATTAATTACAAAGATCTTTTTACATGTAGGATGGTAAACTATTGTGCTTTGCTAACAATAGTTGATTTGTTTCTGAGCAAGACTCCTGAAATATTTGAGTAATTTTCTTCATGTTATATACAAAGATTTGAGAGATTAATTGTCCAGATGTTTCCTTGGGTTTTGTTCTCTCTTTCTCACATAATAAAAATCTTTCAGCACATTTTTTTTCCCAATAAACCCACAGTCCATCTGTTATACTTTGCTGGAGACATAAAACAGCACTACATGTGTGTTACAATCATTCTGAAAAGCAAATCTTCACCATTTTCTTTTACAAATAAGGTGAAGGATTCCATTTTTATTTGTTAGGTAATGTCTTGATATGTTGCCCTTTGCCCTAAAACACTAGCTCTGTTCACTAATTCCTTCACCTTTGCTTCTCATGTCATGGACTAAAATATTCAAATCCCAAGTCAGACCATCAAGTATTTCTGTCTCTTTCAAAACAGAAACTCTGGAAAAATACAGCAGAGCAAGTCTTTAACAGTTATCTCCTACTTAAATACAGCACAACTCCTTTAGAACAGTTTAGAACTTATCTATCTCAGGATGTCATGAGTAAAGTGAATAATGATAGCGTGCATTTTTATTTCTGTATGTATTACAAGAAGCATTTGTTCTGTAAACTGAGCAAGTGAAAACTGGTTAAAATGTAAGAAGTGTCAAAACCTACTTGCTAGATTGCTGCTACAAAATGACAGCCCTGAAGTACAACTGATAAGGAATTTTTTAGCTGTAGCCATGGAAAATTGGTAGTTTTAAAGTTTGGTTTCCAAACATACTTTTGGGAAGCAAAATTTGAAAGCTGCTATTGACTTTTACTTCTGTTGATAATATTAAAAAAAAAAAAATCCCAGAAATCTCTCTCATCTCTAGTCCTTCCAAGTCCCACACCAAAGAAAAACAGGAGAACATTTAATAAAAGAGTAAGGTAAGACCATGTCAAGAAGACCTATGTCAGTAGATGTATTGTAGTCAGAACTTTCACAGATTTGAAGGAAATCTTCATGTAACAACAACACTCCCACTAGGCAGATGAGACTTGAAGTGGGGTCTAATATTTGTTGGATTATTTCAGAGCCTTGAAGGTTTACTAAGTCTCAAACAGGTTTCACACAGGGCTAAGTCAAAATTGCTAACAGTTTGCAAGAGCACTGATGAATCTTTTTCAGAGGGCATTTCAGGGTTTCCTCAAGTCTTGCAAGAATCAAGAATCTTTGTTAAGACACATGCTAAATGAAGTAATACTGTGAAGACAGCTGGCATGATGCATCACCAGTGTTCCCCAGCTGAACAGTCTTCACTGAAAGCAAGATACAAAGTCTGCTAAACTTAATGGCAAGAACTGCTTTGGCTTCAGTTGACTTTGAATCCCTCTGAAAGTGACCTGTGAAGATGTGACGGGAAACTGCATCAGGACACTCATGGAAGGGGGTGATGCTAGATAGGGATTTGAAGCCAAAGGTATGAATGTGTACTGCATCCGTTTTTTGGGCCCCCCAGAGGAAAACTTTGATAAACTTGAGTGAGTTCAGCAGTGGGTTGCTTAGATGGGGAGCGGGGCGGGGGGTGGGTGCAGAGAAGGTGTCATTTGAGAAGAATCCAAGGGAATAGGCCTCCTGCCCAAAGTCCTTAAGTCATTACCAGAAGTGGATGCCTAGAACCTAGTTTCTTCAAGAAAAAGCTGGCCAATAGGTGTATGGGAGGCTCTGTAGTGACCAAAGGGAAGGTGTGAGTATCTGTAGCTGGCAGATGCGTGGTGCTGGGGAAATGTCAGGAGCAGGTGCTGACCAGGAAGATGCAGAAGTACTTAGCAGTTGCAGTTGATGTGGGAGACTGGAAAACTTCAGTGGGAGCAGACTTTTGGCAAGCTGTGGGACAAGTAACTGGAAGAAAAGGGGCAGCAGATGTATGATGTATAAGGCTCAGGGTGAGAATGAACTGGGACTACTAAGGACCATCTCTTCAAACTGACATTTTTAACTAGGACCTTGAGTCACAGCTGTGTATAGGCACATATACCCTGTAGGAACACGTAACAGAGAAGACTTCTGGGTACTCAGTTTTTCCTCTTTTCTGCTGTTCAAAATGCATGGACCTGGGCTTGCTCATCAAATGAGAAAAGCCAGCCTTTCCCATACACAAGAAATATGGTATTCTCCCTAAAATAACAAACCATGCTCATCTAAATAAAGCAAACCATCTGCATTAATTAGTAAAAAATAACAAAAGATCATTTGTTTAAATGTTTATATAAACAGTATTTCATGTGTTCAAAAATATCATAAAAATACAGTTAACATTAAAAAGCACTTCAAAGGGTAGGCAATGAGTGAGCTATTTGGATTTTTATCTTAATTAAAAGTCTAAGAGATTACTTATATTAGCTTATACCTTACCTTTCAAAACTGTATCTGATTCAAAAATGTTCATCCCAGCATCAACTGTATCCTTTCAGAACACAGGTGCTCTTCCCTACCAAGTTATAAAACTGGTCTTTTTTCACATTTCAAGATGCACAAATGGTGGAGTCATTAAGCAGTATCCTGATTTTCTTAAGATGCCCCCCTTGCTAGACCATTACTTCCACTGTTCTGCCCTAACACCATCTGGTTTCAGTCTCTATCCTCAACACAATGATAAAAATGTGCTTTCAAGGAAAACCTAAAATTACTTAAATATAGCCAGAATTTAACTCATGATTACCAGTTGTAGTATGATTTGAACAACCATTTCTAAGAAGCCGCTGTTTTAAGAGAAAGGTGATTTAGTTCAACCAAGCAGAACACTCAAATCCATAGCTGTTCTTGTCCAAGATAAAACATGGAGGTATTATAATGGCTCCTTGGTTTTACAGCTGTTGCCTGCAGAAACCTGAAGTCTGTAGACTATTTATAAGAGGCTAGGAAATGTCATAAAGGAAAGCAAATTCATCTATGCTGTACGTATTTGTGAAATTTCTGAAGAGGTTTGCATACCCACTGGAAAACGTTTAGGATCTGTAAACTAAAAGATGTTGAAAAACCACTACTCATGTCATCATTTTCTGGAAATCTCGTGGTAACCAGCTCTTGGAAAGTGAGAACACTGTTTCAGAAGGGCATTTGTTTTCCTGGAAAGGCATGGGAGGAGCATAAGGAACAAGGCAGGAGAAGAGATGAAAAAACTTGCTTCCTCCTTGCACGCACAGAGTTCCTCATCTTGTTCTTAGGAGTCAGAAATGAAGAAAGGGTGAGAAAATGAGAAAGCAGGATGAAGCTGAGTCAAAGTCCAGAGACCAAAATTCATACGTAGCTCAGAGCTCAAGCTGATTCTCCTTCTCTTGGAGAGCCAGTCCTTTGGACTCATCATGACGTGTTTTAAATGGCAATGTCAGCACATTCTATCTAGTCAAGACAACACCACAATGCAAACGCTGCAACCTGATACCAGGATGCCAGACTGACCATGACCACTTTGTGGCACTCAGCATTTTTAATCAACACAGCCAGTTCTCAATTTTTTCAAGGCTGAGTACTATTGCACATTTGAACATTAAAAAAAAAGAAAAAAAACCCAAAAACAAAACAAACCAAACAAACAAACAAAAAAAGGCCCAAAAGTTTCCATGAGCTATGCTGGTTTTTTAAAGTAACAAAGATTATCATTCACATCTCCCCTTATCACTGTAAGCTAGTTATTCTCTCAGCCAGCATGTGCTGAAATCAAACAATCTTCATTCACAAAGGGAAGAACAAAGAAAGAAAAGTATTTTTCTGATAAAGGCATTCAAAATGACAAATGTCACCTTTTAATGTCTGTACTGCTGCCAGAACTCCTAAGCTGGCACAAAAATCTTCATTTATGTATACTGACACAAGTTCAATCTTTTTATGTTATTATAGAAATAACACTATATAAATGCTTACCAAAAAAGCAGCTGAAAGCTGGATATTGCCATCTCCGTAATCTTACCCTGGCTTTTGGTGTCTCTGAAAGTATGCTGTAATGTTAGCTTTTTAATAATGCTTAATAAACATTTAGAAACATCTATTATAAATGGTGGGTACCATATGCAGAGCTGGGTGGGGTCATTCTTTACAGCAACTCACCATATGGTATCCCTGTGAATGTGGTCTTGATAAAAGTTATCTATTGAACCTGAATGACTTACTCTGCTGCTGTCGTATTAAATTACTTTCCTTCCTCTTCCCCCATTCACTTGCACTAGGAGTAAAGTTGATTCGCCTGTCTATCTCACACTGCAGCTACCATGTTCTCCAGCTGCTTGTACCACCAGGCTTTAATAGACTGCTACATTGTTCTACTTGCATTTGGTTTGCAGAGTGTGAGCAGAGAAAGGAACAAAATATGTGGGTTAGTGTTTAAAGGATCAAACTAAAGGACCGAATCCTATGCCCTTCTCTCAGCTGCCACTATTATAAGGAGGCTACAAAACTTTTACCTGACTAAAGATCGCTGGGTCGGAGTGAATGATTAGAATTCAAACACCACTGCATTTCTCCATTTCCTTTTGTGTGTGTAGAGCATCTGATTTCAATGAAGGGCACAATAAGGTGCTGCATCTGGCCTGAGATCATTGAAAGCGAACAGAGGAACAAACAAATTACCTCTCCATATATGATCTATTTGTAAAGCAGGTAACCTACTCTCCTTAAATTGGAGTTTACATACAACTACATGAAAACCACCTGTTTCGTGGACAGTGTCTCTAATAAAGGCTCAATTCCTGTCTTCTGTCCCCGACGTTCTTCTTTCCATTGTAACAATTTCTTACCTTTAGGGGCTTTCTGTCAGCCGAGACACTACCAGTGTGGCTGGTCTGGATCTACATATGTTTCTTGGGGACCGTATGGCTGTATTGACTTGACTGGCTGGCTCCTATCAAACAGACTGTTTAATAGCGACATTTTGCTTTTTGTTCAGTAAGTAGAGGCTTTAACTTCAAGGTCCCTTTTCCACCAGTGGCAGATCTGCACAAAACATGCAAGACCATAGTTGTATGTCTGTCAGTTTTGGTTAAAATTTACCATGGGTTCAAAGTTTCAAGGAGAAAATACTAACAGACAAAAGACAGTAATCTCACCTAAGACTTATCGCCCTAGGAAGGCAGGCTAAAAGATAATTATATTAACAGTAGCCCAGGATATATTACCTAGGTGTGTGTATTCTTTCCTCCCTAATTTTTTCCACTAGCTTTCATAAATAAAGTTACAGAAAATGTTTAATTTTAATATATACACAAATAAAATAAATCCCTTGATAGTAGATTTATTAATAGTTTTATCAAAAAACTTTTAGAAGACAAAAGAAAATCTATCAGACTAAAGCCTCTCCTAAACTATGAGAAAAAGCTTAAACCATAAAGCGATAAAAATGTTCAGGTATCCAGGTATCTCAAATCCATATATTATTAATAATAAAATTAACAAGGTGCTATATAACAGCCATATCATTGCTGTTCCCAGTATTTTTTTCCCTCTACCCACTAAGTCATGCCACGTTCAGTCTTAGGTCCTGAACTTTTAAACACTTAAGTACTGTACAATTTTATCTAGCTGAGAGGTTCCAATGAAATCAGTGAAGCCATTCACAGGAGCAAATCTGTGTATGTGGTTGGGTGCCTGCAAGATCAGGAGCTTAGATAATGAGCATTTTATGGCAGCAACTTTGTGCTATTTATTTGGAGTGTTCAGCCACTAGCATACTTTTGGGCACTCCAAGATGTTAATCTGAATATATATATTAAAAGATACTGAGAACCAGTGTCTGGACCACCAGGAAATTTTAGTTAACCAGAGTATAAATATAAGACTTTTAGAACTGTCACACCAGTCACATTGCTTATATGTCAGAACCCTTTCTTTGGTCTCTGCCTTGTTTGCATGGCTAATCATTTCTGGGCTGAGATGGCCTAACTTCTTTGTGCAATGTGCAGTATCAGTCACTAAACATAACATTAGTAAAAACAATTAGCATGTATTAATGGAAGGTTAATCTGTATATACAACCTTCTTGTGAACAATTCAATGAGTATTTGATATATGTCTCACTGATATATCATCAATCTTTTGGGTTTTAGGTTCAGAGCAAAAGATAATTGTGTGATATGTGTGCAGGTTTAATACAATGAGCTCTTGCCTAGAATGCAAACTTCCATATTTTTATAGTGCGTTAAAAACAAAGAATAGTAATAAGACCTTTTTTTCTTACAGATGTAATATTTTTAGAGGAAAACTTCTTGCTGGAATATATAAAAGTTACAAGGAGTTATCAGATCCCATAGAATGGCTGCCTGCTGAATCCAATGACTTGATTGCCACTGAATTCCATGGGACAAGATATCGCATAAAGAATTTAGCAGAAGTAATGCAGCATGTTTGACTATTGCCTTGTATCTTAAAAAGGAAAGTAATAAGAAGAAACACAATCAGGAGGCAAAAAATATGAAATGATTCCTACTGTCTGTGCAACATATCCATGCAGGTACACAGATGAAAGAACGAAATACATAGCATACAAAAGAAGACAGTGAAGCTGACTTGAAGCTGTGATCTCTTAAGTGTCTGTCCCAGTATAAAAGGACTTTGAAGTGTTTACATTCGTGGTGGGCAAAGTGATACAACAAAAAGCAGCAGAAATGCTGGAAACTACCTGACAAAGGATCCCTTTTGCTGAACCAGCAGAAGCAACAGTGGGAATTTTTGCGACTTAAATTCCACCATGTGGATGCAGATGAAGTCTCAGACTAGAAATAAAGACAGGGCATGCATGGGAAACAGAGAGGCCGCTGATGAGGGGAAAAAAGTGCTGAGCCACTGCTGTTTTAGCCAGAGCGCTGACAGCAGAATTGTCTCTGGGAAGTTTGGCTGCTGTTTTTGCTATCTTTATTCTGAGCAAACAGGAACTGAGTATATTGTATATTCACGGTAATAGCTACATGATCCATGTAGGATAAATGATGCACCACAGACACTGCACTGATTCCTCTTTTCACATGAGTATAAGGGGCAATGAGAGAAGTGCTATATGAGTGTTCACAGGTATTAACTGCCCTCCCCACCCTCTGCTGGCAGCACACAACGTGACTACTCAATTTATGCCAGTGGTGCTGCACTTTACGGCAGGGCTCATACACAGAATAAAATGATGATGAAAACTGTTAGGGATGCTGCAGATTGCATCCAGGACATGCACTCTGGTCCCTTCAACATTCTGTGCTTTGTTAATACCATTAGACGGTGGAAAAAGAATTGGCAAGAAAGAGAGTTTCATTCAGTGTGGAAAATAATGAACAGGTTATTGCATTTATTGTGGGCTACATTTTCCATGCTACAGTGGTATGTTCAGAGAATCTCCTCCACATTCCTTAATGCAGCAGTCTTGTTGCATGACTAAACTCAAAAGGGACTTTCTATCTTGCTTTGACCAAGAATTTCAGTTTTCATTTCGTCCAGCTTTAATGTATATGTTATGGATAAAAGAAAACACGAGAGAAAATGGCCACTGCCTTAGAGAATTCACTAGAAAGCACAAGTATGGATTAATACACACACACAATAATAGTATAGCTGTTTGCAGCATTCATGTGCATGTTGCTGATGTATCATACTGGAGAGGAAAGCCAGGAATGCATCAAAATCACCCGATACTGGTTTGATGTAGTGCACAGCATGAGGTAGTTTTCCCGTTCTCTAGGCATTTCTTAGCAAAAGGGGAACTCCACATAGTTTAGCACCTCCTTTGTTCTCCTCTATCCTGCCTAATCTGAAAATGAACAATCTTCTTTCCAGTCTCTTTTTTTCCACTTCTAGAAATATGGCAAAATTGAGTCATGCAGATGAAATAAAAAGATTACTCCCTGGCACACTGCACCTTAGAAACTCGTCATTAAAATTAAAATGGAATGACAGATTCTCTCAGCCAGACTTTGAGGACATCCCTAGTGTCCTCTTTGCCAGACTTAGGAAGCTTAACCAAAGTTGCAATACAGTGACAAAGACTCAGACATTTCTCACTCTAGTGGGAGTAGCAGCTGCACTACTATTTGGTCCTAGACTTCTGCTCTCCCCAAAGAAGGTAAGTTAGAATGGACAAGAAGGCATAACTATTTTTCACTAGCCAAGACTCCAGGTCTGCAAAGTCTTGAGACCTGGCTGTGAGACTTACTCAGTCCCCCAGTTACTTTCCACTGGTCTTTTCTGTGAAAACATGTTGCAAACTCTGCTGTGAACTACCAACCAGATGACTCTGCCCCAGGGGATTATAAAAAGGGAGAGGAGCTGTGTTACTGCACTGTAGATAGATAGAAAATATGATCCTGAGATACTCAAATAGCTACCAGGGCCTAGCAAGGAAAGTCCTGTCAATCGCCTGCCATGTGTTGTTTGCTGCACTTGGCCTTTGAGACTTGCACGCTAGGTTACAGAGGTCTGAGAGTTCAAGCTCTAAGCGAGATCTTCCTTTGATTTTGTGAGGGGTGAAATTGGCCAGGCTCCAAGTGAAACTGGCCTGTGCAACTCTGTACCAGAGTCCTAGCATAGGACAGGGGGATCTGAATAAGCCATGAGTTGAATACCAAACCGCTTGTAGTGTTATTCAGATCTAACACAGCAGAATGCCTGATATCAAAAGCATAGTCACAATAATTCCTGGAGGCAGCAGTCAAGAACATTTATATAAGATCAATGAATCCATAAAATCCATCAGTCTGTGGACTTCTGTCTCCCCTGGAAAGAAGTGTTACACTTTTGTCTCTCCCATTCAGTACACTGTTTTATTGCAGCCCATTGTGCTTGCTCCACACGATAACAATTTGTTGCTGCCTGAGATGAACTGACTTGCATCTTTCTCATTTGTGTACTTCACAGAAATGTAATGGTTTGGAAGGAGTAGAGTATCCAAGGATTTTAGGCAACCAACCAGTACCTAACTAAAGCTAATGAAAGAACCACCCAAAGCCAATCAAGGCCTAAACTGGACTGTGAGAATCCAAAGGTACATGAAGATGTCCAGCACAAGCCTTTCAGCATTTTGAAACACCTGAAAGAAAAATAACTTTAGCATATGTCTCCTACTTCTATGTCCTGCCCAATACTCCCTGCCTCCTAGATGGCTATAAACTAGAAGGAGAGAAAAAGACTAATTTGGACTGGATTTAGGTAATATCACCCTCAGCTTGATGCCTGTAGCTGATTCCTACCTGCTGTTTTTACAATGGAGCTTGATGACATGCAGCCAGCTAAAGAGCATGCATGAGAGCATTCTTGGCTCAGTAAGAAAACTAGCTGTACAAAAGAAAAGGGAAAAAAAGACCACAAGTAGTTTTCAACTGGATCACAGCATAGATTCAACTCACCACATCAGTCTTAGTGTAAGACTGAGGGAAGAGGAAGGATGCAGAGTCAAAAGAGGATAAGATGAGCCTGCTCCTTAGAGAAACCACATGCTCTTCGTTTCACGTCAATCACTTTGGATCTGCACTATCAGTATGTTTTCTAAAGCCTTTCCATTGACATAAATACAATAGTACAGCTAGACATGATTAAAAACAACCATCAATTGTTTTAAACAGAGAGGAGAAGGCTTGGTGAGAAAAGAATTATTTAAAGCATGGATTTAAGAGAGAAATAAATAAATAAAAAATCTGTGATGTAGTTTGCACAGCAGACCCCACTACAAAGGAAGAAATCGAACAGGAAAGAAACACCTGCTATAAAAGAATTTTTCCAATTCTTCCTCTGATCACATTGTTATGTGCTTTCCTTTTCTTCTGCAACTGTAAGCCATTTGGGGTAAATTTTTCTTTTACTGTGTGTTTCAATAATTTCTGACTCTGATGGGACTATAACATATGAATCATGTTCTGATTATACAGAAACCTCAAAAGTGTTTTTCAAAATTATTTTTTGAAAACTAAACAAATTCAAAAACTGAAATCAAACTCTGAGTAAATTTAGTATAAATAAAATGTAACAATAAAAAAGTAAATATTAAACCCTAAAAAAGTGATGGTAAATTGTCTTGAAATAGATTGAAGAACCCCCGAAGAGCTACTCAGTATCAAAACATAGCAGCTATTGTAGGGATAAATGGATTATTTCCAGCAATCATTGATAAGAGAATTCGAGTCTAGTAGTTGTCTGTATCCCTCTTACAAGGCTCAGAGTGGAAAAGCTTGGCTTTATTTTGAAAATTTCCACTAAGTGCATTGCAGAATATGTATTTTCGGTTTTTCTCCTCTTCTTCCTTTTCACACTTTCCCACACCACACTGAATAAAATGAGTGCTACCCAGGCTGGGATCTCCCACACCTTCCCAGCCCCTTGTCCTTCTCCCAGATATTCGACACTTCCAACAACTAGTTTTCTTCCACAGTACTTCTGCTGCAGGCCTACTCCTCCACATGCCTAGGAAATACTGAACAAAGAGGAATGCAAACCAATTTTTGCAAAACCTGCTGGCAATACAAATAAAACACAGCGAAAGTTTCGAGGCTTAAAAGTAGCAATTCCATTTCATGAAAGAAGAAGTAGGAAGCGGCATTTGCAATTCACAGGCTCTTTTGAAAGTTCTGTAAATCAGATCTACTAAATTCTTTTATCTTTGTAATTATTGCTTAAATGGAATTTACAAAAATAAACACCCAACTTCCAATCAAAGTCACAGGAAATCCATCAGCACATCCTAGTTTTCAGCCTCTCTCTCACTATTCTTCCATTTCGGGGAGAGTATGGATTTCATAGTTAAAGATAGAGGGACGGGAATGAGTAGAGTACAGTTTTACTGTTTACTGTTCAGTTTACCTTTACTAAATTCCAATTATCTGTTTATGCTACTCCTTAGCTACAGAATTTCATAAAAGTACAATATTTAAAATGCACATGAATGTTGTAGTGGCATAGGTCTACTCTACTTTAAAAGCAAAACAGCCTGGTCAGCATGATAGCAAACCACAGTATAAAGTTTCAAAACAAATGGAGAATTATCCCATAATGTAAATGAAGTCTTTATATAAAAATACATATTTAAATTAAAAATACACACACATTTAAACATATATTTAAACTTTATTTACATTATATAAGTAAAATATTCAACAGAAAGCACAGATATGATGTAAATAAGCAGGAGTGATTTAGATGTACAATAATTTCTACTGGTATGCAGGATGCTGTATTATGTCCTTATGTTTTATATTAGGTTTATTTAAAACAATCTGTTGTTTAATGAATATTTTTCTCTGTAGAGAAGTATTAGCATTCTGATTTGTTGACTGCTCTTTTCAGTCAGGGGAAGGAGTTGAGCCAAGGAAAAAAGCAGCATTCCCTATTTATGTGTCCATATAAAGGAAACACCTCTTAATGCCATACCAGCATATTGGGCAAAACCACAGGTAATGATTAGTAAACAGACCTCAGAGAAACATTTAAAGCCACTGAAGTATACCAAACCAGCCACAAGATCAATCTGAAGTCTTAGTAGTAGTCAGGACCCAGAAAGTTGAGAAAGCTACTGGCACTGGTGTCAGGTTCAGCACTGACAGGGGACTGGGGTTTTCTCAATGGCCATGGCAACAACACTTTGAAAAGAAATTTCTCAGAAGGCATCAGAGAAGTCCACCACCAGTGATTGACTTAGGTTGTAGAAGTCCATCACTAAGAGAAAGCTCTAAGAGCTTGATTCAGGAATCAATGGTTTAGAGGGACAAGACTTTTGCTTATTGATCTCAGGGTTGATCTTTTGAAGACTAGACCCACGCACCTGCAGTCAGTTTGACTTGCACTGCTTATTCTCTCCCCAAATTTTGGACTTGACTGCTCTGTGCTTTCCCACACCAACCTCTGCACAAACAGTGGAAACATGGACAAGATGCAGAGGAAGCAGAAGCTTGAAAAACACCAGAAAGCACTCATTCTTCACTGGAGAAGAATGAGTCCTCGCAGAACAGAAAAGGACTGTCAAGCTGGTCAGTGACAGTGGATCATGTTACACAGTCATACGTCTCCATTCCACTCAGGCGTGCTACAAATTGCTGCCTTCCACTCACCTAAGTAGGTAACCAAGAACATCTGTGAAAAATTCACAACTAAAAGCTTGAAACTAAGCTTTCTTGTCAGTAGCATGCTACAGTCAACTTCTTTCTAAATAATATTCAAGGACCGAAATCAAATTAAAGATGCTTTTATGATGTCAGTGAAATATACCATAAGCTAAGAGGCACATAATTAGATTCAGAGCAAACCCATAATGTTTGATGGTAACATTGCATCTCCCTTAAATTAAAGTTTTACATGTAAAATAAATTTCCAAAACGATTCCTTCTATCCAAATATTACAGTATTTGGCATGAAAATGGATACTTTCGGTTCTGTTACATACCTTGTGAAGAACGGAAGCTGCATTTCTGCCTCGTTTTTTTAAAGTGCCAACTATATTCCACTCTGCTTACACCTGATACTCAAAGCACAGTGGTTTTGTACTTTTTGTATTGTGACATGTTAAAGCATGACACATGGTTTTGCAAATTGCTCTGTGTTCAGAAGATCTATGGATGGTGGATACCTTTTTACAAGCTTCCAAAGACCCTGATGACACCATCATACATTGTTCTAAACCTGACACAGCTCTTATTCCTCAACAAATTTAGTTTTATTTCTGAGGGGAAAGAAGACTACCATCTGGGTCAGACTTGGCTCAAAGTGATTAGTGAACAGACACTCAATTGGCAATCTCAGTCTTGAACAGCTCCAGCAGTGAGAACTCAGAGAATAAAAATGTGTGTCCTGAAATGGTGCCAGGTCAAGCTAGGTTTAAGCTGGCATGAAAATATGAGAGAGAAGTTGTACAACATCTAAAAGTGCTTTTTTCAAGAATAAAATCTGAAAATGACCAGTTGGACAAAAAACTAATATAGCCATTGACACAGTGTGAAATTACTCTATATGAACAAGCAATGAAAAGTATCTTGGATACATAGCACGTGTTTAAAAAAAATAGTTCTTCCTCAGGACTGCAAGTGTTAAAGCAAAATTGCATTTCACAGTTTATAAGTTAAGAACACGAACAGCAGACTGCTTCCAGTATCCTGGCACACACATTAAGTTATAGTATTACAAATTCCTAACTTACCTAATGTCTTCAATATATTTATGTCTTGGTTGTATCAGCAGGGTAATCATCCCTGCCTCACTAATGGCACTGTTTAAGGAATCCTGGCATACATTTCTTTAGTAATAAGCACTTCATTTTGTCAATGGCTTCACTTTAAAAAAAAAAAAAATCTTAGGTTTCCAAGATCTGCTTATTTTTACAGAGCATGAAAATTAAATTAACAACTCTAACTTATATAAATTCTTTTATCTGTTTGGAAAAAGTGCTGGTCCAAACTGTTGCACCATTTACGTGTCCCAGGTTTGGCTTCAACTGTCTGTGGTTTGCATATTTGGACTCGTGATATTTTTACTGCACTTTTCTTTGTCAATGCCAACTGTAAGCTATTTTCTTTGGTCAGCTGGGTACTCCAACCAACAAATCTCCCTTCTTCTAGTACCAGTGAGATAGCTGTCAGTTAGAGGTTTGGCATGCCTAAGACTCTGCTTCACTACCCAAGATCCCAGAAAAATAAAAGATGCAGAGACAGGCCCATAAATCATATGAAGAAAGAAAACATTTGTATTATACTAGGAGCCCAATAACACTGCTGAACTTAAGAATCTGGCAGCCTTTATGTTACAACAGAATATTCAGAGGCCATAAACATTCACACTGGACTGAAACTTGGCATGAAGTGATCCATTTGACTGATCCACATTTTACCCTAAACTCTGTTTCTCATTCAAAGGCAGTGATGGTACACAGCACTCTCTATTCATAACAGATTTGTGAGGTTTGTGCCACTGCTACAGCAAACTCTAGTGGCTAGTTAAAAACAGAGCTCTGGGGAAAGGAGTTGTTGCACTCATGTAAGGAAAATTACTGTGATTTGCTGCAGGCTTTGCCATCCTCTTTTTCTTCTTTACAGAAAAAACAACCCCAAACCAAACAACTCCTACGCAACTCCTCTTCCCTCTAGATGGACTCACACGTAACAGTGTGCACTAAATCAACTTCTGGGCATGTCCAGTTAAGTTTTACAAAGTGCTGTTTTTACCACCCTCTGATTAGCTCTAAGCTACTCCATGAGGGTGGTACTGAATTTGAAGACACAGGTGCCTCTCTAATGTTTAGTGCAGCACATGCAAATTAAGAGATCTACATTACACTTTTTGGAAAGTTAAGCAGGGATTTCTTTACAAGATGCCTGGCAGGACCCTGTTTCTACTACAATCATTCAGTGTACTTTGAAGGCACAGGAATACAGACTGCTTGACATTGCAGACTCATCACAAAATGCATAACCTGCCTCATTTTTACAAGTATGATTTTTCCGAAAGTGATCTTTGCTCCACTATTTCTAACTATGAAGATTTCTGAAGCTTGATGAGACTATTTTTTAAAGTAAAAGTGACCTCAGGGACAGCTATTCCCTAAACCTCTGATATGTAGGATTTATTCCAAAATCAAGTGGCAGATGATTATTTTTCCTGCTTTTTTTCTGCCAACAGACCAATTTGACCAGTGCAGTCTGAAAAATCTCTAAAAACTGAAGAGTGGGAAGCTTTTTTCTTTTTTTTAAACAGTTAAAGCAGAGACTGAAAATGTTTTCCTTCTTCCCTTCCTTGCTGTTTATTCATCTCTCTAGCAGATACAGCAAACGTTTCAAGTCAAAGATAACCTTGACCAAAGGCATCAGTTGGCTATATGAAAGTCTAAACCGAGATGTTCATAAGTCTGCACAAGTTTATATACCAGGGCCATCAGATTCAACATATTGTCATCAAGACTGACATTCCACCCTGAGAGCTGAGATATGGGAAAAAATACAAATTGCTGATTATGTTGCAAACAATATACTTTTATCCCAAGAGGTCCAAGACTTCCACCTATCTTCTACTAAACAGCTCAGTTTTGTCAGCTTGACACTCCTCTATGGTATTATCTTAATGGACTTTAAAACAAAACTAAAGTTTCTGCTGCTCTGTGTGAATGAGACATCCACATTCGATATGCCAACTATGCCTTGCTGTTCTCTAGCAAGAAGCCAAAACTAGATCGTTAAATAAGGTGTCTATACTTCTGAAGGTCGAGATCAGAGGTAGATCTTCACAATATATCTGCATCTAGCATTTACAGTGAAGGTGAAGCCTTTTTGACTGAGCAAAGAGAATTCAGGTCATTTCACAGTGAGCTGTAGTTTAGGATTATATTGTGCATTGTTCACCATTAAATAGATGCTTAAAAACAACCACTCTTCAATCAAGCGTATGGGGAAAAAAATCTGCAGCTGAAAAAGAAGAATAGTATCCTGCTTTTCCCAGGACATCTTAGTATGGCATTTGATGACCTTAGGAGGTGGAAGAAGCAAGAAATTAATACCCAGTTAGATATCACTAGAGGTATCAGCTGAGATGTGGAGGTATTGAAGAAATGAAGAAAATACCTAAAACGCATAGATAAATCTAGGGCATTGCTGTTTGGAGTGGAAGGATGTTGCCTAGAAAGCAGAGAGAGACCTAGTCATGCTAAGACAAACTTGGCTTCAGTGATAACTTTAAAGTCTTCCAGGATGTCAGACCAATGTGCTGGAAGCAACTCAGGATTAAGAGAGAACTAATACCAACATAAAAATGTCTAGAATGAGAGACAAGGCTTAAGGAACAACCTCAATAAAATGCTTTAGAGAGAAAGATCACCACACGGGAATGTAAATCAGAAAGCAGCAAGTGAAAAATTACCCATGGCTAGATGATAAGATCATTTGCTACAAGATTCGTAGTTAGTATTTGGTGTAAGTAACTGAAGCCTTCATTTCATATCAATGCTAGGAAATTAATGTAGCAGTAATAAAAGATGTATTAACTAAGCTTGAGCAAGCTTTCATTACACTGAATAAAAATGGCTTTAGTTTGATTCAGTAACTACGTGTCACACACATTTGCAGCCCTTCGTGGATCTACCTTGGAACTTTACTTCCAAAGACAAGGTATCAACCCATAGACTCTGTGGCAGTAGAAACTCTGGAGGCTGGTTCAAAAAAAACTTATTAAGCTATGAGCTTTCTTGATCTGTCCATACATTCAGAGTTTAAAGATGTCTCAATAAAAGATTCTCTTATGAAATGCTGGACTACACTTGCTAAATGTCAGAGAAGAAATAGCCTGGGGAGAGATGAGATGGGAGATGGTAAAAAGTGCTAATAAATGAAAGGAAGGTGAGTTTCATGGAGGGTCATTGTTCTTTTTTTTAATCTTAAGAATTTGGGTTCAGATTCTGATTGCAAAAAAGTAATATTTTTAAACATTTTTTTCTGTCAGTAAGGGAATGTACAATAGTACGGTTATGTATATATGTATAAAGAGAAGAATATCTCTCCCAGTACAACATATGACTATGTGTGTGTTAAGAGTCTTGAGCACTTTGCAATGGACTGAAGCTAAGGTTTCAAACTTAACTTTCTATTCCCTTGCTTTTGGAGGTTTAAACACCTATTCTTTACTTTTGCAAATTATTAATGTTAACAGTTTGACTAGAGGTTGGCTTACTTATTAATGTTGGGTTTGGGGCCAGAATTTTATAAACAGCTAAGTCCTTTGCTTGCTAACATACGAGTTCAACACCTTTTTGTTGCGGAATATGATTTAATTCGATTAAAAAGAATAAGGCTTTCCTTTAGGAACCAAGCTTCTCTTTTATAAACCAACAATACATAACAATAATATTTTCACACACTGAAATCTTAGTGGAGGTTTTGTAACACCACTGTCCACAACAGATGATGATGCTTCACAATGGCCACAGACACTCCTAACAATCTACCATATCTTTAAGTACAGTTTAAAATAAAATGTAGTTCATTTGTGATTGCTATCTCATATTGAGATTCAGAACATAATTCAGACTGTGCGAAATACATCTTTCCCCTATTTATTAGAAGTTACGAAACTAGACAGGCAACAAATAGTAATATAATGAACAGCTTGCCCAGAATAGTGTATGACTTACAAATAGCCATAAGAGGAGTAACATAAGTTTAAATACACCACCCAAATCTTTCATCTTAGGACTCAATAAGCAGATTGCTAGAAGTTAATTTTTTTTTCCAAACAAGCAAGCTTGAGGTAATGCCAGAGATGAACTGAAGCAAGCAGAAAATGAGGAGCATAACAGACATGTCATAACAGATTATACACAAACATGCAGACCTGGCCAGCCATGTGGTCATACTCTGTGCTGGCAACCCTAAGAATTAGAGGACAGATTCCAAGGTGTCAACAACATCTTTTTCATATTGCAAGCTACATGCAAATCAGCTTGTTTCAGCTTTTAACCCAGTGCATGGCACTGGGCTGCAGAAAGCTGCAACTTCTTTGAGCTGAGGACTCAATAACAGCACCCACCGCCACTGCAGTCCCAGCTCGTCATGTCTCCTCTGCTCCATGACTACATGTGGCATCAGAGTTGACGGCTGATGAAAGGATTCACCAGTCACCTACATATAGGTATGCAGCGATACAGAGCAGGGGAGAGGATGTGGTCCTTTTCTGTAAAGGGATGAGATGACTGCTTACTCTGTTTTTTCTTATGTGAGGAAAAAATAGTTTGCCTTTCATCCTAGACAACTGATTGGATACTGTTATTTGGAGTAACTCATTATCTGGAGCTCTGGAGAATGATTGACTGATTGTCAGAAAGGGAGATTTGAAGCAAGTTAACCATATGTCCAGAAGACAAGAGAGATTTATCATCTGTCTCCCCAAAGGAGGCCAAACTAAGGTTACTGAGTCTGCACAGAAAGTCAAATAATCGCAGTGACATAAAACCTGACTTAATTGTTACGAAAGACACAGAAGACTATGCTGGTTACCAATTAAGTGAAGTAAGCTATTACATATAAAACAGTCAAAAGAAACTATATCTACTTCTGTAAAACAGAAAAGGATCGTAAGCTGAAATACAGACAGAAGTGTTCTAATGGCAAATCCAAAAAAGCTCCCAAAATTCTAGATTGAGAGATTTTATTTCTAAAGTCTACTTCATGTCCCGGCAGCTGAAACAATACTTCCTTGCTAAGTTATGATTTTCAGCAAGCAAAAGACAACGAAGAGATATGAAGCTGACTAGGCTAATTCCATCTTCTAAGCTGAAATGAACCAAAAATGACCCACAGAGCATCAATAACATAAAGAATATTGGTCAACTAAAACCATCAGTTTCTTTTTAAAAAGTCTTAGCTTTTCTTTTAATCCTGTTCCCCACTTTAAAAAAAAAAAAAAACCACCACAACAAAACTTATTATTAACATATGGCATGGAAATCATCTTACTATATAAACAGACTTCTACATTAAAAACTAGTGAATCTAATGATTTCTCTACCAGGACACATGTTCTTAACTTACAGCACAGTCAGGAGGGTGGGCACCAGTGAAAAAACATCTGACACCTATCTACTGAAGCAGGTAGGGAAAAGGAAGGTTAAAAGAGCTAACAACAACATTCTCACCCACAAGAAAATGAGACCGGATAGACTACATGTTTTGGCCTCCAAGAGAGGAAGAAAAAATGACTTCCTAAAACAAAGGAAAAATAATACATATATATATATATATAGGTATGGAAACTGTAGGTAATGAAATGTGTATTCCCACGTACTTCAAGATACTTATTTGTCTGACCTTGAACTGTCCTAGTTTGCCCCTGCTTAGCCACAAGAGCCAGGAAGTCTTCTGGCATTAATATTTTCTTTGTGGATATTTTTGTGCACGTTTCAGGAAGAAACAATACTGTACAAATAGGTTCATCATGGTAGAAAACTCATTGAAAGTTTTTCAGCTATTCTGCAGATAGCCAACAATTTGGCATGCACTATGTATTACATCAAGTGGTGTAATGAAGCCTGATGACACAACAAACCTAAAAGACTAGCAGTTAGCTAGAGATTTAATTCACTACACACCTATTGGTGAAAAAACGAGCTGCTGTTGGCTTCTACCAAAGTTTTTTCAGCTGCAGTATGAGCTTGCTTCAGTGTTACTTAAAAAGGTTTTTCCTTTTGTGTGGTTTTAATTGCTAAGAAAACTCCAAAATCTCAACTACCGCATCTATACAAATATCAAATACACCAGATATCTCTCCCTAATTACCTGTTGTCCAAACAGACAGTAGATACCTTCTCAGGACAGAATGGCTATGTTTTCCTTTGATTTAGCCTGTTAAGTCCTTGTCTAAACCCACAGCACAGTGACTTGATGCACTGCAGTGGCAGCCAGCCTCCGACCCTTGAGCCACATAGGGTGTTGAGCAGTTGAACCATCCCTCCTGTACTGAAGCTGTGCTGGCTCCTGGGTAACCCACAACCCTTGTGTGTTCGGAGGTGAGCCAACACTGTAAGCTAAGACTGACCTCCTGGGTACACACCCAGCCAGCCTAGGCCTACAGTGGAGCAGTGAAATCCTGGGGTGGCAAATGTCATTTCTCATCCATGAAATGCTCTTCAACACTGCCAAGGTACATGGACTGTTCTCAGCTACACAAAGAATATGTGCTTGTAGTCCCATGAAGATTGGCTACCATTGGGATGAAGTAATATGTCACACAGGAGTCAACAGGTAGCAACGGGATTGCTTCTAATAAAGAAGCACTTCACAACAGAAGAAAGAATGTGGTAGAAAAATAGCAAGTGGCAAATGTTCAGGTGTTTCCATTACAATGGTCTGAAACCAATATAGCCATCACTGCCATTGCAGAGAATGCAGCACACACAATGAAAGAGAATAAAAAGCAGTCCTGAAAATATACCATCTATCATAGGTATTCTATTTATATTCCTCCATTAGATACCTTTTTTCCATTTTGGACCAGCTCCCTGGCATGTAATACTACAGGTTTCTGGGAAGCTGATACCAGCACTTGCTAAGTAAGTCTTTGACAGAGAGCAGCAGTCAATTTACCAGGTGTCCTAGGATGCAATGAAAAAGTGTCAAAATGCAGTCAAACCACTCAGGAGTAAAAATTAGGTGACAGCTAAACATAAAAAGGAGGAGCTGTTCAGGAATGGATTAGAGTCCAGAATGGGAGAGTGGAGAAAACACACGCCTAATTTTTTCCTTTAAAACAGGCAAAACCCCCCAGTTCAGACTGATTTATTTCAACCATTTCTACTAGACAAACTCCCATGTGGCTTGAGAACTGGATCGTTTACCTTCTTCTGGGTCATCATGATGAGATTCCTCCAAAACGTTATTTGGTAGCATTTTAAAAATGAGCACCAAAGGGAAAGAATCAGCCTAAGAGTGGATCCACCCTGAAGCCCAGATACTGCTGTGTGCTCTGTGTCTCCCTCTGTTGTGTTAGGGTAACACTGATGTGCTCCTGCGGGTGGGTGGGTGTCTCACCACAGGGCTCCCAGTTGCTGGAATAAAACACAATCTAGTCTAGCACTGGAAATAAAGCATTCGTGAACTACTTCCTCACTAAATGTAACAACTATGTCTTCAATAAAGCCGTGAGCATCTACAGCTACTTTTGGCTCTGTTCCCCCAGGAAAGAATGAGATTTAGGAATCATACAAGGAAAATGAACTCTCTCAAATCCTGAAGTTCCCCTTTACTCTTTTTGTACTCAGAACAGTAAAAATAGGAAGGTCTTAAACGCAACTAGCAAGGGCAGTTCAAATGCCATGTTTAACAGACTTCATTTTTTTATAAAACTGCATAATATGCATAAATGCATAGAATTACATTTCAAAACATTAATGGTTAGATGACTGATAATTTCTAAACAGAATATAAGGTATCTGAGAAAGAGCAGAGAAAAAACAAAACCTTTAAATTTCAAAAATCTGTGCAAAAGCCAGCCACAATCCCAATTAACAATATTTTTTGCACTAGTGTCATCCCATCCTGGATCTGGTTAGGGCTTCAGAAACGTATCTAATCAATCCCTTTTCCTAAGGCAGAAGCCTTTATACAAATAGCATTTCTGATATATAGCCTCTCTCAGCCTCCTTTCAAAGACCTTCAATACAGTCTGTTTTAGAACATCTCCTATGATCAGAAAGTTTCTCATGAGATTTCTACTAAATCCATCTTTCTATAGTATATGCCATATTTTAAATGCTGTCTGTCAAGGAAATGGAGCGTATATCTGTTCCTTTCTCCTTATACAATTTTTTCTGTATATTCTAAAAACCTCATAGTCATTGTCAAGCTTCTCTTCTCTAGGGAGAAGAATAGGTTTCTCACAGGTCATACTGTTTAGCGTGCTGATCATTTTCATTGCTCTCCATTAGAGTCTTTCTCAGTCTGTTCATTTTTCTCTTGAAACATGTTGCCCAAAACTGGACACAGTACTCCCACTGAGGCTTTACGGGATTACTTTATGAGTCTTGAAAGTTACATTCCTGTTTATACATCCCAAGATGGTATTTGCTTTCTTGCAATAGCGTGACATTGCTGACTAACGCTCTGCTTGTGTGCTGAAATAACATCTGTACCCTTTTCTATAAAGCTGCTCCTGTTCCCCATCCTTTACTTGTGCACTTTATCATTCTTGCATTTGAGACTAAGTGTACTGCTGTGAACTTTTCCCTAATAATTTTCATCTTCATTTTTTCCTCAATAATTTTCCCCATTTTACAAGACAATTTGATCTTAACTCATAGTCTGCCCTACCCACGGCAACCTACTCTCAGAGTATGGTTTCCCAAGCAGTTTTGAAGATCTACACAACAGTACCCTCCCGTGGATCACATTTCCTGAGCTTATCTATGTCACAAGAGATGATGTCATGTGAAAGTGTGGCTAAGATCAGGAGAAGGCTGCATTTTTCCTTCTGTCAAAAGCAAACCACTGGGTCTTTTTCTGAAGAGGTGTGCTCTTCCCTTGATGACATTGAAATAGTGTGAATCTCAGACAGCTATTTGCCCTCACTGATGTAAAAGCCACGCACCATTGCTCTTCTTTGCACATTTGCATTGGCCACCAGGAGAAGTGCCATTTTGACAAAGTCCTAACTCACTTTGCTGGATGCTTATTGCTATTTGTCCACTGTTGCTTTTGAAAAATTGCAATTCAGCTTTGAATGAAAGTTTTTTCCACCACTAAAACTAATTAGCACTGACAGTGATGAACAATGGTTTTGTTATCACTGGCACATATTTCTAACTGCATTGTCTCAATTAAACTCCTGATGTTGTAAACTCATTTACACAACAGTAAATGAAAGTGGTCTGAATTTCAAAGAACCGATGTAAAGACCTGGGAGGCTTATTTCAGACCAGATGGAAATGTAACAAAAGAGTACATAATTGTTGGTAGAAAATGGGATGGGATTCACATCACACTGCTTCTACTCAGCAGAGTACGTATGCCTAGAGCATACATAAGAAAATGATGTATTTATTTTTCAGGAGGTAAAATAAATAGGTAATTTATTATTCCACTGCTAACACTAGGATTTTAAAGAGGTCACTCTCTCTTCATATATATGGTGACACAAATGAATATATACATATCTGCTGGAAGCCTTTTCTAAAGTATTCTCAATAAAAACAAGAACTTTTAAGAATGACAAATTTTTGAGTAGTCACACACTGACATAGCATAAGTGCTCTGCATTCCTTTGCCCATTTTCAGCAGTCAAAACCTTTTAGAATTAAAAATTTATGAAAGTAAAAGTCACTTTTTTAAAAGAAGCCAAAGGTGCTATTGTAAAGTAACTGCAACTGTGGGGATATATTTCTGCATTCCATACTTAAATAAAACATTCGCCACCCAGGAAATATTACCATTTTTCTAATTAAATAAAGAAGTACGGGTATGAAAAGTAAACCCACCATTCACTAGTGCCATGTAATTGTGCTTGGAATAAAAACTACACTGTAGCATGAAAGCTGTAATAAAGATAGTCACCTTTGATGACAAAACCTGAATTCTAGGACACAGCTTCATTTCTAAAGATAGAAATCTGTATCTCCATATGTAGCATCAAGAATCCCTAGACAGAGTGTTCCTAACTAGTATTTGACCATAAAGTTTCAGTTTTCAAACACCTTCCCCTTTGCTACCTCTCCAGCGTTATTCCATTTTAATGACAGAGCTGTCATTTGCATACAACTGGTCACAAAGACCTTTCACTTTGCTGAAAGTAAAAATGAAATCATAACATATTTTTCAACCAATATGTAAAAAACCAATTGTTTTTTGAGACCTGATATTTTTGCAAGGCAGAAAACCATAGCGTACCACAGCCAAACTGAAGATGACGCATTGCTAATGCTTGTCCAGAAGCTAGACAAAAGATACAAGGAAAGTAAAAAACCTAAGCAAGCTGAAGAAAAAGAGGGCTTAATTATTCCCAACATCTCCCCCTAAAATCAGCTGTATTAATCAGCATTTTGTGTGTCATATATGCAAGGAAAAAATAAGAGTTCAAAATTGAAGGCATTGGTATTAAAAATTAGTTTAAACTTCAAATCATGATCACAATTAGGAAACTTTGCATTGCATAGTGCATTGCTTTAAGAATAGTGAATTAAATGAAATTAAAAAGAACTTGAACACACATTTAAAATGGAAAACTAAAAATAAAACCACTTAAGTTGTTATTTGCAAGCTCAAATCCTATTTTTCAAGGGCATCAACTCAGTGTGCAAGTTGGTAAAAGCTTAGATGCCTATTTGAATCACCTTAAAACGAAAAGGAAAATTCAATTTGTCCTTTTCAGAAAAAAAAAATCCTTAAAATTTAAACAGATATAGCAGGAAAAAGAAAATAATCACTTTTCTCTCTAGAACTAGGTTCCTCTCTCATCCAGCTGACATGCTGACTACATTCATATATTGATATCTGACTTAACTGTACCACATATTAATTTAACATCAAACTGCTACAGTTGAGAGCTGGCTGAAATCACAATTAGATTTCAGACAGATCCAGTTCAAAAAAACTCAATTAAACATTTTCTGCACTACCAATGAACTTAAATGTCTGGCCTATTTTGACTTAAACAGCAGATGTTTGAAATTAATAATCTAGTATGAAAATAGCCTTAACTGAAGGAGCAGTCCATGGCCTCAACCTTTGGGAATTAATTTTGATTTGCATACTCAATTTTCAAATTTCCAAATTGCAGCAGAACTTTGAAGGTGGACTTCAGTCTCTTTGTTCAGACTCTTACTCCATTCCCCCTTTTGCAAACATATAATTCTACTAGAGAATTTAACACAAAAAACTCAGGAAACATCACAGTTAAATACATCACACCATCCTAACTCTCTCTTTTTGTGCATATGGAGTATGAGGCAGTCTTAATTTCACGGTCATGTATCTCAAGTGAAGTATGTTGGAATCTTTTTTTCAGAAAAACAAAAAGGAATGCTTTTCCTTTCTTGACCTAGTTGCATGGATATACAGATTGACTTTTGCCTTTTTTGTTTCCCTAAAGGATTTAGGACTGCTAATTATGACAGAAGCTAAATTAGAAACTTATGCCAAGCAGAAAATGGATGTGTCATGAAATAAAGACCCCAAAAAAGTGTTACATGACTGACGGTGTTATATTAATACAGGATGGTGATGAGAAGAAGCAATCTGCTGGTATGTTATTGTGAATGTATAAATTGCTGCGTGCATGTACAGCAGCTTTAAGAACATCTTATATCCAAATTCTAATAACAAGGAAATTTTCTGTAATCAACAGCATAAGATATAAGAACTAATCCTCAGAGATGCAAATATCCAAAGGGAATTTAATGCTAAAAATAAATATATCAACTTGGAGCATATTCACTTTATGAACTGTACAATGCACTACAAACATGCAGTGGTAAAGCTTATTTTTCCATGAATTTTGAGATTCTGTCCCATTTTACCTATCAGGCTTTTCAGACCCAGGCATATAGTTCCATAATAAGTTAGTCAGGACTCACATGGAAGGGCCTGTAACAGGCAGGCTTCAATTTGTTAATATTTGGCTGCAGCAGGATATATACGTGTCCTGTCTTAAAAGCCATGTATTTGATTTTGCACCAAAGAAAGCTTACAGAACTCTCAACTCATAACAAAGAATACAGAGGTCAACTGTCTGAATTCCTGCAATGCTAAAACCGGGGGACAACCATAGAAATGAGTAGAAGATCAGTTTAAAAGAAATTTTTAAAATCTTCATTACAAGAGGAAGGTGAACTCCTGAAACTTGCTGCTACATGAGGCTGTGGAGGTCCAAAGTATCAGCAGGTTCAAAAATATATTACATAAAATAAAGAACTGGTTCATAAACAGATATAAAATATACTAAAAAAAAAAATCACTAAAAAGGCAGGATGTACTTTTCTAACATTATTAATTCAGCAGTTCTGAATAGTGGGGCATCACAAAGGCAAAGGACAACAGAAAGTGGCCAAGATACTTGTGTACTGTCTAAACAGCATCTCTTGCTGTTGCTCTTGCCTTTCTCAGGAGATGCAATGCTAGGCTGGAGGGTCTGACCTAATAGGGAACTTCTAATGTTATGTACTTACTACTGGCACCCTTCGTGGGAGAGGAGGAGAATACTGAACAGCACCTTGGAGACTGGAGGTTTCCCTTTGTCCTTAGAGGACCAAGACTGAATTGCCAATGACAACATGGCCTTTACCTTTTATCTGCACCGAACATGAATTGTTACAAAATTATCCATTCTTCCGTTGTCTCTTGATACCAGCCTTCAGAGACATTGGTGTCTTTACTCCAGCTGTGAATCAACAATGGGGTAAATGAAGTTGAGCAACCCTAGTGGCCCCACCAGCAAGTCATCCAGTTTAGCTAGATGGAAGAAAAGCTGGGCAGCTGCAGATCCTAACGTTGGAAGGATGGGTCCATACCCTCACTAAAGGATGAAAATTTTTAGTGATCTACTGGGGTAGTAGATGATGGAAGAGGTTACAGCAGAAGAGGCAAAAGTTTTATTAGGGATTTGGAAAAAGCATCTAAAGAGCATTCTTAACTCCATTCACCTCTCCTTCCCCCTCACAAGGATGTAGTAAGGCTGAGGTGGAGAAGGTGAAGGACTTAGTATCAGGAGGTGGTTTTTGCTACTGTAGAAGCTCCTGAGTGGGAAATCACATCTGACAAATCCATGAAATTTCTAACTTCAGCCAACTGCATGTACCTGGACCTTGCCCTGTTCTTTTGGAAGATAAAGCCTCAAGAGATACCATCGCACACACATTTGGAAAAGACAGTTCTGGAAAACTCTTGTCCTTTGAGTCTTTTCTTGATGTTCTGAATTCTAACTCCTGAATTTGCTTTGTTCACTGACTCCTAGCTACTGCTCCCCACCATGACTTTCTGCACCTAATGATGAGCAAAGCAAAATCATTGTTAAGGTTTAAGCACAGTAAATGTCCCAATCAACAATTCAAGAGGACATATTTGTGCACAGATGATCTCTGATCTGTCATGCACACATTCACTCACTTTCTTCTGTCTCCAGCAGGTCATCATTTACTCCTGCAGTTCAGGCAAATGTTTCTTCTTCTTTATTTGAGCTGGATATGGGGATAGGGTAAGGCTAAACAATAAAAAATGCTTGCAGAGGAAGCCAAGAAAATAGCAACTCTATAACTATTGTAAGAATGTGCGATCTTATTTGCAATAAAATGAAGAAAGGATGGGGGCGGGACACGACCTGTACCATATGATTACCAGCTGGAAGAGAGAGTCAATCCAGAACGGTCTGTTGGAAAACAGCTTCCAACAACACTGTTGCATCAAATTTAAAGTTATATATTCAAGGCACACTTACCCTAGGAAATTATTGCAATAACATCAAGAAAGGTCTCCTTTGGGAAAACCCTTACTGTACCCACAAATATCTATTATATTATACTATATTATATTATATTATATCACAAACATTTGTAAGAAGTGACACAAATGAGTAATTGCAGAAAGTGTCAAGTGTTGCTTTTGGTATGACCACTATGAACTGAATGTAATCTAATTTTACTCCTCCTGTTTTGTAATATGCTCACAGCCCTGATTAGTGCTCTCTGAGTGAGCTGTCATGCTTCAGCATTCGTGAAATTTCTAGTATAATGATTCACTTCTGAATGTTTGAGTTAGCTTTACTGCCCATTTGACTAAAAAATAAATGTATCACTTGTGTGCAAAGCCTTTAAATAGTTCACCCTCCCCATAAACAGATTTTGAACATTTTCACAAAGAAAAAACACTCCCCTCCCAACTCCTCACTATTCTGTTTTCTCATGATTGATTTTAAGTATGTTTTTTTTTTTTTTTAGTCTGCTCTCCCAGTATGTGGAAGTTCTGGCTTTCCATCGCTTCTGTCTGATAAAGGAACTGAAACCAGGCCTCCTACTTCATGAATGTTTTAATCAATAATCTATCATATAAAAAGTGGGTACCATTTTTTTCTCTTTCAATAGAGAAATGAGTAGGCTGTCTATCCTTCTGAAAACTTACCTTTTAGCATTTGATTGTAAAAGATGATTCCAGACTGTGTCTGGCTGAAAAGAAATGTATTTTTGTACATCAGAGTTAGGCCAAACAGGGCCTTGGAATACAAGTTTATGCCTTGCCTTTCTCAGTCATATCTTCATTCAAAGTGGCTGGATGTTATGAATCTTATTCTGAGCCACTAAACTTCTCCTGTTCCCCAATGGTGGTTGAGCTGGCCATCAGCCCTAGAGCACCAGCTATTTCCTCTAGAGACCAAAGCTTGGACAATTTGCAAGAAGGGACTCCCGTGGCAGAAGTTACTGCCCTCAATACTGCCACTGGTTTCCTCCTCAACCATTTCAAAGGAGAATTCAGTCAAAACTCATTTATCCATAGCATGAAATTCCTCGTTTGCATTTTTTGAAACCAGGCGCTATTTTGCAAAGTTCTAGTTTTCTCCACAAGGAAAAGCAGCACTTTTTTCACCAAAAATGTAATGACACTGTCCTCCAGGGGAGATACTCTATTCGCAATATATTCTGTTCTCCAGTGTTATGTATACAACATCTACTTAGTTCACTGGAAACTGACTTTCTGCATTATATAATCTCATTACCAATATATTTTTCATATTCTAAGTAAAACTAACAATAAAATAAAATTGCTTAGATAAATTTTACATTTGATTTTCTCACATCTAAATGCAGTTAAAAAAAGTAAAGACTCATCTCTCACAATACAAAACAGAATGTATATAAACTGATAGAAAATATTCTATTCCATATATGTGGAAATCTCTGAGAGCCCTCATTCAATAGATGAAAGAGAAGAACGAAGAACCTGGAAATGGATAGGGAAAAGTATTATTACTGCACTGTTTTGTAAAATTAACTATTTCAAGCTGCTTAACCTTAGCTCAGAACACACTGTGTTGGACTGGTGCTCTTATGAAGAAGAATCTGCTGCAAATTAAAATCTCGTCTGCTGCTTTTGAAAATGAAAAACTTGAGAATACTTATAAAGTGGAGCAACCTTCTTTTCCCTTTTATTGATCTGAAAATGAGTCACATTTCAAATGCTTTTTCCCATGTGCCATCCAGAGAAGACCACCCAAAGTTATTACATTTTGAGCAGACTTTCAGTTCTTCAAACCTTCAGTAGTCCTCTGCACTCAGCCCCTCCTGACCTAGTCTATTTGGCTCTCAAACACAAGTGTTAAGCAGGACAAAGAGCCACGTGCCCCAGCTTCTTTAAAAACACAAAGGAAAGGGGAAAAAAGCCCCTATAATCTCAAGGTGCATTTATTAAAAAAGATTGGATGAGAATTTCCACCAAAACCAGAACACCCCACACCACACCCCGCAAAGAAGTCCAGCATCATAAGCCCTGCTACAATGACAGAGACCACAGGCTTCAGCTTTAACTACTCTCAACAGGTGGTATAACTCTGATGCAGTAACACTTTCAATTTAGATCATCAGGTGATGTGGGAATTAAATCTTAACACTTAAGCACTTGCAAAACTGCAGTTACGTCTTATTCCTGGTTATTACTATTTTAGAAACATATACTTGACAACCAGGTGGTTAAGAGGAATTAGACTTTCAAAAACACAACTAAAACATTACATTCCATTATATTGTGGTTTTGTTTCCAATAAATGCCTACATTGTATTCCCAAACCTGCTCAGAATGAGTAGAAGATTTGTTTATGTTCTCTGCTTTCCCACTAGGACATACACTGAACTGCCAGTAAATGCATCAAAAGCCATTTTCTCTTTTTGTTGAGTTTTCTTCTTGACTCAGGTTTTCCCATTTGCTTGCATTCAGAGATAGAAGTTTAAAATAGATTTGGTACTAGAGAACTGTTGCACAAGCAAAACCTCTTAAAACACAGAAAGAGTTACTGGTTGGTAATTCCTGAAGTTTATTTATTTGACAATACTCCTTTTTCATCTAATACATTTATCATGTTTATACTGGCCTTTTAGTTCTAAACACTGTTTATAGTAAGCTAAGAAACAAAGCTGTGTGCATTTTATTCCTTTAGATTCAAAGAATTTAGCAGATGGCAATTTTAAAGATTTTTGATCTGGTACATTCTGTCTTCCCAAAGTGGGATTGTTAGGATTATTTTCTCTCTACTGTGATGTAAGAAACTCGTATTTCACTACTTGCTTCAGGTGACCTAGCAGAAATCAGACAGAACCTCTATATCAGAAAACCACAGACGTTAGAAATCAAAGTGCTACTGTGAAATTTAGGCCACAACACTGCAAATGAAGTACTGCTCAATACTGAGAATACACATCCTTGTTATCCAGCTACCCTTCGAAAGTCACAGAGTTTAGAAGGGCCCTCATCTTCTCAGATCTTTTGTTTCAAGTTAAAAGAAACATTTACAAAATAAAATCCAAATATAAAGCAGTCTTCCACTTAGTTTCCAGAAAAATATCCTATTCTTATGCTAACCTTAAAACCCTGTTCACTCCAAGATCATGTATTACTGTATTATCATAATATTACATAATATTATGATAATATTACATAATTACATAATATTACATAATATTATGATAAGTATTATCATTATTATTATTATTATTAATGAAGATCATTAAATCTTCTCACATCCTTTTTTTTTTTTTTGGGGGGGGGGGGGGGAGGGTGCATCATACATTCTACAAAACAAAGCAGCATATCCCCCTCTCGCTGAATCCACCTGACACCTCTCCACTTCATTCACAGAAATCTGATTTGAATTACATCTGCTACAAAGCATAAATAATGATGGCAACAGGTACTATACTTTTTTCATGAGAGAATTTTTGAATTTATGGGAACATGACACAGGGTTGTACACTCACTTGCAACTAAAGCTTTCCTTCCTACCCTGACTGTGGATCACACAGAAAGCTACACTTTCAACATACAAGGAACAGAACATCACTGAATGTTGTAGTGGGAGCATAAAAACATACCTGGCTTTTTATTTCTTAAATAGAAATACAGGAAATAAAGGTGCTGAAGGAAATAGACTCTGAATATTTTGAGACAGTATTTAAGCAGGAGATCTTGTGATCCTGTCACAAGATCTTTAATGAACTGATATGTAATTCTAAATAATGTCTAAAGAATGTAGGAGAACTAGAAAAGGAATTGAGTGGCAAGATAAGGATTATAAAGGGTAATGGAAATTGTCTGTGTATAAAAAGTAAAAACAGAGACTAGAAAACCATGCACTTCCTTACCTGGAAAGAAAGATTATGAGGCGGATATGATAGGTGCAAATAAAATCATAGATAGTCTTGAGAAAGCAGAGCAGCAACAATTATTCAGTGTTCCATACACAACAGGATCAAGGAGCAGTCAGTGAAATTGTCAAGCAATGGTTCAACAGGATTGTGGAGGTCATTGCCATGAATGCTTTGGGGGAGGCCCAAACAGAAATGGAACAAAAAGGGCAAATTTCAGAAAATAGCTCCATTAGTAACATCAAACATTATTACCCAGATACAAACTCTGGCTCAGGAAGTGGGCCATAAATTGCTGGTGCCAGAAGCAGCACGAGGGGAAGGACAGCTTTTTACTCTCCCTGCCGCTTCTTTGTTTTCCTAGGGACCAGTTCCTGGACACAGCATACCGGGCTAGTGGGGCCTTTGGTCTGATACATTAGGACCATACCTAGGTTCTTAAATAACAAGCTTCTTAATAAGTTTGAGCCCACAACAAAAGGCTGTTTTGAAACTCAAAGAAGAGGAATATCCTTTCCACTTCCCCTATCATCCATAGGCAAATCAAGTGCGTACTCTTGATAGAGAGAACACCAAGCTATGGGTGACACAGGAATGCAATGGTGCAGCATGCTAGGCAGCTGAGCCTTCACCGTGTGGTTTTCCTGAAGGATGGACTCATTCAGATGTGCCAGTAGCAGAAAAAGCATTTAGCTCAAACAGTGTCTGATCTTTGCTCCAATGCAACTGTTTCATTGGAATGAAATCTCCATCAACTGACAACCTGCTAAAACATGTTCATATTTCATTAGACAAATTTGGAAGGCTTGGCCGTCTAATGAGTTACTTAATCTATCTCTATATAACACGTTTAGGCAAGACTGATACGACTGTCCATAAACTCTTCTTCCCTAGTATGTTTCCTGTGCTGGTTCACACACACACCATCACTGTTGATGGTTCCCATTGTAAGCATAGCTAGTTTATCTGTTGCTTAACTATTTTTAGTTTTTCTCAATCTAATCTAAAATATGCCTGGTACTGAGTAGGGGGAAGACAGTCTATATATCTGCATTTGTTATAACATTTAATTTATGAGTTCCTAAGTGATCACTCAAAAAATTTGAGAATCAACTCTATGCTCTATTATGACCACCAAAAATGATAATATGAAACAAGTGCTTATTACATTCTGCTTAAAATATAAAGGAAATCAGGTACATTTCAATCGTTGCCTACAGAGACTATCACTACGCATTTAGACAGGACCACCAGAATGTGGCTTAGTACAATTATTAATGAAAATTCAATGCAAAAAAATTATAAATCTAAATATTATCAAATATCTATCTGCTAGTCCTATTGGCAACTAATTTGTTCTCTGTTCTTGAAAATAAAAGTGGATTCATGTAACCAAACTTCTGTGCCTGTCTCCACAGGCCAATAGCAGAATCCCAGTCCAATTTGTTAAATTCTTCAAGTCACATCATTTAGCAGGCCACATAAAACCATCTGAGATACTGCTTTGAAAAATTACTGTGAACAAGTGTCTTAGACGCATATGCTTTCAGAGAGAACACTTATCCACTTCAAGCTTTTCTTCCCTACTCCCTTGTGTACGCTTGAAGAAAGTTTCACTCGTTTGCTGTCCTGCTCTGTATGACAATCTTTCTGTGTCCTGGCAACAGTCCTGCATTTATGGGACTGTCTGCAGCTCTGCCTGCAGGAGAAGTGCCCTTTGACCCTATGGGACAGAGGCAGATTTGTAGATCTCAGTCTTCACAGACTTTAAACTCGTTTCTACAGCTGGTTTACTGTAGAGCTAGCTTTACTTGCAAAAAAATTTCTCTGAAGTCCAGTGCATGATTAATGGCTCTTGGTTTTAGCTTCTTGCCCCGTGATCGCCTCCCCTCCCCTGCACACCACAACACTTGCTGTAGCCTAGTTTTAAAATACTCTAGGAGATTCGTTTTTCCTCTACAACACAACACATTCGCCAGCAAACTTTAATGCTCTCTTTTTACATTATAGGAGAAGGCACTCTCCAAAACACAAGTATCATTTTTATGTCTCACACATTCTGTATTCAGCTTCCAAGTGGGAGAAGAATAGCTTGGCATGGCTAGTGATTCACATCCAAACAGAATGACAATGTGCGAGGAACTTTTCATACTTTCCAAAAACACTTTACAACTCAATCCTTTGAAAAACTCATCAGAAATGTCAAGGAATCGCCAAACAATGTAATGCCAGGAATACCATATCAAATTTGTGGTCTCGCAGACTTAATAAAAGTTCTTTTAAATGGACAGCACTATACATTCATAAAGTCATAAAATCTACTGAAAATACAGAGTACTGAAAATCCACTGAACAGCATTTTCCACACTTGTTTATCCTGAATCACTTCCATTGTTGTTTTCTGAGAAGGTCACACATAACCATGACCTCAGAATTCAGTGTAAAACTGACATTTTAATATAGGCTGAATGAGATAAATTAACTACACATGAAATGTAATGGACTAAAAGTACCCCAAAGAGGACAATGCTTGAATTGTTTAACAACTTATCAGTTAATGTTTTAACCTTTTATATTAAGGCTACTGTAGATAATGCCTTATCAACTAATACTATATCTTTGTAGCAGGCAGCATTTTCCTATTACTACCTCTAAAAAAATATTACAACAATACTTATTTGGAAACTATTTTATAGATGCTAAACTTAGATTAGATAAAAGAGGTAATGAACTACTTTACTGAGAGAAACTGAAACCTGAAATCAAGTTTTTTAAATACTATCATAAAAATAAAAGTGATAGTAATACTAAACCAAGACATTTCATTTCAAGTTGATGTTAACACACTTTCACTTTTTTGCAGATTGTTAGATGAACCTGTGTTTGGCAAATTTGGTAGTGAAGGGAATAGAAAATTTGTTGCTCTATTATAAACTATGATAAGTAAGCTACCGAAAAGCAACTGTAAGCAGGGCTTCCATGGAAATGTATTCTTACACATGAAAGTTCAGGACCCTAATATTTCTATTTAAAAGACATATCTATTATCATAGTGAAATATGTAGCATTTCAAGATAGCACATATATAATATAAAAGTTCAAGGAAGTACTTGACTTTCACAGAATTGGTTGAAAATGGTGATATTGTTTTGTTTACAAGTTTATGCTTTGAATGTTTTTAATTTTATTTAAATGACTACTTATATGAAAAGGTAAAAGTACAAACCCCTTGTGAAGTTAAGAAGTGTAGGTTACACAAATAGTGAACAGAAAAACAACTAGAAGACATTAAGGAAAAGTTGCACATCAAAAGAGAAGTTGCATATACATTTTTTTTAATCTCTATTTTACTAGCATAAATCAGTCATAAAAAAAAAAATCTATGCACTTTTCAACTGTCACTGAAATAATGTTATTTTCCACGTCTCTTCAGTAGTGTATACAGCAATAGCTCTGTTAGCTATAATACAAATACTAACAATGAAAAGATCCATGCATGTATCATTCATGTGAGAGTAAAATAACATAAAAACAAGATAAATTTTAAGTTTCTTATTTATTCTTATTGGCCCTAACAGCCAAATGGCTAATCCAAATAACTGTAACATCAAAGCATTAGCTCACTGCAAACTAGAAAGGAAATTAGTGTTTGGATTCCCTTAGTACCTTTCATTCCTATTGTAATGGGAGAAAAATAAATCCTATTTTTACTATAAAAATGTCCATTTTGTGCCCATTTCTGATGAGCTATGGAATCTGCCTCTCTACCATTTATACATATTGGTTAATATTACAAAGTTATTATTTCAGTAAAACAGAAAACTGATCAGCTCATTTTTTTGTTGAGTGAGTTTTCAGTTGTATCAGTTCTGTGGTCTGGGTTCACCAGATGGCTGCATGAGCATTACAGGCAACTTAAGAAAAAGAATAGGCACTAACAGATAGGGCCAGGACAAGATCACTTCTTTCAGTAGCAGCATAGCACATTTTGGCCTGTAGCAACAGGGAGCCTAAATTAGATATCAGTGATAGTTGTCAATAGGAGACAAAACTTTTTCAAAGTGGGGGGCAGGGGGCAGAGAATGAATTCAGAAATAAATTCCTTGGGTCACATAAGAACCTCAGGAGAGGAAAGGGGAAGAAACAACCAGGTTTTGGTGTACCAGTTAATGGTGTGACTGCGGAGCCACTCCAACCGCAAGAATACAAGGTAAGCTGGGAATATTCAACAATGCAGAAGACAAGCTATAGCCTTCAGGACAACAATGCTGGAAAACCTCAAAAACCTGAATCCACCTAAAAAAGGCTCTAGACGGGTGACAAAACCACTAAAGGGAAGAACACATAATATTCATTATTTTTTGTCTAGATTTAGACATTTCCATTGCATCAAGAATAAGGTTGGGTTTGAATCTATGGACAGTACACATATTTGTGGGAGAAAGTATGCAATATGCTGCTTTCCATCACCTACTTTCTGAACTAGCAAATTGCAATTCAGAAGGCTAATATCCCATGCAGAAACTTCTCAGAAAAGTTGTGCATTATCTTGAGATTCTGCATTGATCCTGAAGAACCAAAGAAACTTTAGGTTGTAGGGCTGCCTTTTGAAAGGTGTAAGACATGGAGTGCCTAACTCTAGGAAACTTGCTCAAAGGGCTGTGGGCATAATCACTAACATAACCTATCACAACTGGGAAATCTTAGCACACACAGGCATCGGAGCTGTGATCTGACACAGCAGTATAGGATAGCTTGAACAGTCTCTAACAGTGTTTTACAACTCACGCCTTTTGCACGTGTGTGTGTTCACACGTACTCGTGTACTTGAAAATTATAACTTGTGTAAAAACAAAACTAGCTGTGGCAATTGATTTCACTTTAGCCAAGTAGAACTGAAAAAGAGTAAACTCAACTAATCTAGCAGAAGAGCAGGCAAATTTTGATGACATGCTTAAGTGGAAATCTGAAAATTTCCAAGAAAACTCAAAAATTCTAAAGCAGACTTAGTTTGGCACAGAAAAAATGAGCCAGTTTCTAGCTCCCTGCCAGCCACCAGCAATCTCAACCTAAAAAAGAGCCTACTTTAAGCTCGGCAATACAAAGCATGATGTGCCTTGTAAACACAGGTGATGTGTTGAATGGTTTGAAACACATTCTTTGTCAAAACTTCATATACTTCAGTGTATTAATGACAACATTCACAATTGCATGGCCATTCTGGACTTGTATGCAATTTTTGGCAAACTAATTTTGAAGCTTATAATTTTCAAAGCATGTACACCCACAACTTTCTGAAAACTCTTAGAAAGACTCTTAATACGCACCTCGAGTTAAAAATCCTATAATTAAAGCAACATAAATATTTAAACGTTTGCATTGTTGGCTTAAACAGACAACAATTTTTACTTACTCTAAATTTTAGTCAGTTTATTTGCTTATCATAAAATAGTGTAAGTTCAACCCTTCAACCATACACAGTGCATCAAAAACAATGTAAGAGAATTAGTTATTACAGGACATTTCTATTTAGCCACTTATAAGTAACTTGCTCACATTGTAAACTCTCATAAGCTATTTCAAGCTTGACTCAGCTTCTGAAATATTTGCTGTAACAACCCATCTGTTGTTACTTCAGAAAATCTATTACTCTGAAGTAGATGGGGACGAGAGGGAAGAAACAGATCATCTCAGAAGGAAAACTTCCAGAGTTTCCTGGTGTTTCCCAACTTCCTTCTCAAGTAGCTGATTCAAAAATTGGAAAAGGTTTTTGCTATGTAAGAGCATAAGTGTGCAACCTTTAGTCAGAAGAACATGTTAAATCGCATGTACGTTAGCAGGCCATTTGTGAAAATAATTTTACCATATGAGAAAGCTCAACTCAGGAAAACATCTTTTCTTGCCATAACGCAAACAAAGGCTAACATTTAAATGCATAAATCCCATTTCTCAATTGGGACCTAATCAGGATAGAGACCTAATTCATATTCTCAAAACAAGTTTTTAATAACACTCATTTTAAAACTCAAGCAAAAATGAGTTTCTGGTTTAATGGAGAGCAGATTCTGTTAAAAAAAAAAAAAAAAAGAAAGAAGAAGAGGTTCTCCATAACCACTTCTTTGGTAAAATACACTGAAGTTATTTGTTTGCATTGGCTTTATTTTATTTACTTTTGCTTCAGGAATTAACTTCAACAATCTTATATGACACATTGTTGTACAACTACTATTGAAATGGATTAGAAAAATAAATCCTTTATTATAATGCTAATATTTTATTTGCTTCTTTCTGGATTTTTTCATGTAAGTTAGTGAAAAATGTTCCATTGATATCTAAAAGCTGGTGACTTACATATGGAAACACTTCCACACTTCATGTTGGAAAGCGACTTCCAAGTTAAACTAGTAAATTAAAAATCTAGCTCAGCCTTTCACATTCAGGAACTGTAGTGTACTGCCTGAGTGAGGAGTGAAACATCAAATCGTTACATACACTTATTAAGGAATGCTAAGTTCAGCATAGAGAAATCTGTTTTGCACTTCAATTTATTTTTAATTTTACAGTAAAATGGTCAAGCTTTCCTGGATTCACTCACAGAAGAAAAGTAGTAGTAAGCTGAAAATAAGAGTGCCTGCAAAGGGAGCTTATTCAGGAGCAGTTTATTGAGAATAATTCCATGCACAGATAGGAATCTCCAAGGCATCTGTTTACTCACACAGATTGTCCTGCTGTTAAATGGAACCTAAGGAGTTATGGAAGCTGACTGAAATTTCTTTTGGAAGATACTGAGAATTAAACTCTGTCCTGAGGTGGTAATTAGCAGACATTGAAATCTGGTGGAAACCACGAATACAACTCTGTAGACGTGATTTGTGCCTCCAAGTATGAAAAAATGGGAAAGTTCGGAAATAATTCTCTGTGTTTCAAGGAGAATGTCAATACTATTATTACTTAACATCAGTATAATTAACTCCACATGCAAGCACTATCCAGGAAAGGTCCTTGTGGAGTTGGGGGGGAAGAAATGTTCCAATGCAATTGCACCCAATCTTTGGTTGAGATAGCTGAGCATTATTGCAAAATAAACCACATTAATCACTACTATGCAGAAAATCCTGTGCAATTTACTTCAGAAAATATAAGCAGTGGCTTTAAAGGTTATATTTTACAGTAAACTAAATGATATAATAGTCTTCCCAGCCTTTAGGACTCAACCTTTGGCAAGCTAATATACAAGCACAGAACGTTTGCAATCCAAAAGAAAAATCCCACTTTAACATGAACACTGATTTCTACAAACCCTTACCTTCTTTTTCTATACAGTTTACACACACACCAGCCTCTGAACAGAACAACCACACAAACTTCAAATAGCTTTAGGAAATACACTCAAAGGTTTAATTGTATGTTCTAATACACTTTTTAGGCTTTCATAATCACAAATATGATAGTCTTATTACCAATACACACTGATAGTACACCAGAAATGCACACTTTAGGCAAACACTGCACACCAATCCACCCCTGCCAACACACCACTTTCTATCTATTTTCATATGGATTAGACAACTGCACGGTTAACCCTTTATCTAATTTCCTTCTAATTCACTATATTCATTCCCAAATCATCAGCCAGCTTCCTTGCATACAATGTAAAACTTTTTTTCTCAAATTGTCTTTTTTTTCTTCATGAAGGACAAATTAATAATCCAAATTCTTTCCAACATGGAAGTGTCTGCAGCCAGCATATGCATCCAGTCTGTGGGTCCTAGGATCATGCAAAATAAAAGCTTTTTGTGGCGACAGCACCCCTGCAGGTTCGTAATGCAGCTAAGATTTGGGTATAGCATTGATAGGAGGGGCAGCACGGGGAGGGATGAGACCTCTCCTATCCACTCTGGTTTAAGCATTCCTATGTCAGATCTCATGATGTGGGACTGTTCCCACATTGTAGGGCTGCCTGGATGGGGAAGAGACAGCATAGCTCATCATCCACATGCAGCCTGATTACATCTCCTCTCTGCAGCCCTTCCTTGGTTTGGGAAGAGCCAGAGAGAAATTCTAGAGCTGCATAGCAGCTGGAAGGCTAAGTTCCGCCAGTGCCCCAGAAAATGAGGCCTAAGCCCTCTTTTCATCCATGCTGCATTAGGATAATCTGCACTTAGACACAATGACAAATGAGGGACATCTGCTTTGATGTATTTCCATCATTCCAGACCAACAGGAAATATTTTTCCTATTGGTAAACTCTGTTATTGATAGCAAAGTCATCAAGTTTAGAAACTCAAAATCTGCCTTAGAAAGAAAAAAAAGGGCTTGTAGTGTGATGTAGGAGGACATGTAAGATTCATTTTGAAATACACACACGAACTTATATGTGTAAGCATCATATATTAAATACCACATAGCAATCACATGTGATAATAACATTCTCTATATTTATTCACGCAGTTAGATTTTTCTTAGTTACCAAACTAGCACAAGGAGGCAGGACCTTCAGACAGCTAATTTTTGCTACTTATCAAAACTAGTATTAGACTAAAAGGACTAGTTACAGTGGTGATGGAATGTAGTATAAACCCTGAGACATCGTTAAACTTGGAGAAAATCACATAGACTGAAGCCAAACAGAATTTCCATCGATGAGACACAACTGATCTTTAGACTGTCATCAACCATGTAAAAATAGAGTGGCCAACACCATTCAGGACACAAAGTGTGTGCATGAGCATAGAAAGACCTTTCCCAGGCTTAATTAATCACTGTTAAAATAATATAGTATGACTCAAGTAACATTTTTGAAGGAATATAAACTTTTACACCAATGTTCTGCATCTGGCACAATGTCCTGTTTTGTGTTTCAAGCAGCATTAATGTCCTGAGAAATGCTGAGGTAAACATTTCTGTATGCTCTCCTTCAGCATTACAAACATTCAGCTAAACTTCTGGCCACGAATGGTTTAAATTGAAAATTCAATCACTTCCAGTGATGAATACATTAGGAAAAGTATTCTAACCTGCTACATTTTGGCTATATTTACATTAGCAAGTAGGGCAGCAAAAAAGGATTAGATCTGTAAAGAGATTTTCTGCTAGGGAACTGACATGTGTACTATATGCATGTTGGGTTTTTACCTCTGGCTAGATCTAGTCTAGATTTGTGGACTAATGGTCCGTTCACAGCTACGATGCATCTCCTTGTTTAACTTAATCAAAATAAATCTATTTGCATGCTTGGACAGTGCTGTAGAATACCTACTAAAGTGCAGTAAATGTTCAAATTGCACTCCTAAACTGAATTGAAATGCTAATGCAGAAACACCTTTTCTTACAGGCAGAGGATCCCACAGACCTAGGAGGCAGGGTACTGGTTAAATCTGCAATATTATTGATTGCACTCTCTCTGGGTCAGCACGTTTCTTAGGCCTTCAAACAGTGATGTCATATTTTTTAAGAATTATCATTCTTAAGCACCTGTTGACTAGTAGCTAATTCATTAATCTGGTTACATAGATCACATCCATGTACACTAATCGGGTTATTGTCATAAGATGTATAGGGAATTGCAGCTAAGGCAGTTGCCAATAAGCTTTAAATTCACTTACTCTGTGTGACAGGTAAGCAAAGCTGCAAAAGGGGAATGAAATACCAGATGTGAAATATTCTTTTTCCTCCTAGACTTTCATGTCTCCCTGAAATGACAGAGTAATGCACCACAGACACTCCCAAAAGCACTTATATTTTCTGATGAGGGCTGACAACCCATTGCTCCAAGAAAGTTCAGTAACAGAGGAGCAAGCCAAGGATCCAGTCCACTTATCAGGTAGGAAGATGGTGGCTACGATACAAGTTTTTATGCAATGGGAACTAAATGATTAAATTTAACCCGTTGGGCTATAATGTACCAGTGAACAAGCAGATATTCTGAAAGGAAGAATATAAAAACCTAGGAAACAATTGCATGCAAAGACCAGGAAATTGTTCCACAATAAGGAATAGTGATCATTCAGTTAGTCTAGGCAAATTTTTCAATTGTTTGATGAACTCAGAACAAAACTCTATGATTTTCATAAAATTAGTATTTCCCAGCTACAAATGCTGGAGAATAGCTAACTTATGAACAGAGTCAGAAAAAGGCAGTATCAACTTGAAATATCAAGATGAACATGACAGCTGACTTTTGTTTATTTATCATACCAATTGACAAGGACAGAGAGAGAGAGGGGGGAAAAAACCCTCATCATCATAATCCCGTCTTTATTGAAACAGCCAGTCACAGCATGCCATTATCCCCAGTCTCATGATACTGATTTCCAACAAAAGGACCATGAAATTACAGAAAGAAGTTTGCGGCTCTTTTGGGGTAGGTAGTGGAAAAGATAAACCTACAAGCCTTTTATCTGTAAAAGCTTCTCTTTTAATCTGGTTCAGGTCACGAAAGATAGGAGCTTAGTGGTTTCAATCAAATGTTCTTATCAATGAGGTACCATACAGCTCAACCTAAAAGGCACAGATGAAAAACTAAAACACCAAAGTTTTTGACAGAATAACCAAAATGTGTCTATCAAGTTATCCGGGGAAACTCACATCATGTTTTTGTATCCTACTCCGTGCTTCTGATAGTAGTTTCAGATCAGAGATAGCTTCAGTGCCTGCTGATTTCATGGTGAAGGTGTGCTCAGCCAGGAGTCACTTAGTACCTCCATGGGCTGTAATCCATATATCTAATTCAGAAGTTTATGTCAGAAGAAAGTAATAGAATTCTGATTATCACTTTAGGCATCGATTGCTCATTGGACTCTACAAATGCCGCCCCGCAACTTTTGCAGACACAGGATTTTGCCTATGTGATCACAAGTGAAGGGCACAGCACATTTTCTAAATTTCAAAGAGGCCTTCACAAGGCATTTTTTTAAAGTTTATATCAATTTTTCTTGCCTGCTGTCATTTAGTGAAAACTGCTGACAGAAGTAAGAATCTCTCTGAACAGTTTCTCAGAACTTTAGTGGAAAGGGTGATACTAGGAGACACTTTTGAATTCTGAAAAATTTTGTCAAAAGAAAATTAATGTGTATTTATCTCAATTAACAAATGGAGTCAAACAGCAAAAGAAGCTCCTTTTTTTCTGTACTCTAACTCTAAACCAAAATGAATACTAATGTAATAATGCTACATCAAACACTGTGATGAATTTACACTGGCAAAGGCTTGGTTGTATGATGACAGCACTCCCCCAGTGAATAAGTGCACAGTGCATTGTCCCTTCTAGAGCTCAACTTCAAAGCCCTTGAAAATCTCCTTTGAGTTTTGAACCTTCCAGATCAAAGCCTTGGAGTTCATTTATACTTTTAGGATCAGATGAAGGCAGGCAGTAAGACAGCCGTGATTTAAAGGATAAATCACTTCAGAACAATGTCTACGAACATTCTCTATGGCATTACACTTGAAACTAGGTTGAGAAAGTAATACCACACAGGCACATATTCTTTTTCAGGAAAACTGAGGCAAAATAACATTATTTTATTTTATTTTTAACTTTCCCAGTGGAATTTACCTTTCTATTTTGCAAGTTTGTTTACAAAATAATTCCCCACATAAGTCTAAGCCCAATGTCTTGATGGTTCACACCCATGCCAATTTATACAGAGGTTGGGATTTAATGTATCTCTGTTGCATTAGAGAAAAATAAAGATTCCAGTGTTTTGAAAAAATGTACACAGAAATCTAAAAGAATAAGCCTCCCCTCATCAAACAAACAAACAAAAGCCCTCTGGACCAAGCCTGTGGTTTGATGTGCATGCAAGCTAGATCAAAGTATGCCTTGTCCAATCCTGCTATATATGCGTGGTTGAAAAGGACAAAAATAAGCCCTACAGCAACGTTGTTCACACTGAACAACGAAATTATGACATGAGTTCTAATATATTATACATATTAATTCCAATATTTATAGACTCTTCCAGTGTGCTTAAACATAGAAAAGCAATAATCAACCCAGCATGCTATCCACATTCAAAAGCACTTACATGGCTGATAAAAAGGAGTGGTCTAAGACCTTGATTACTTCTCTTGATTGACTATATAAAAGATTCAAGGCCACGGCAGCTGTGGGCCATGGTCTTGATGTAAGATACCCTGTAGTCTCAGCACAGTTCTAAGTCACTTGATATTAGGAAGTCTGTAGCAGAGCTGAGAAGTGCAGCCACAGCTCCAATCACAACCCCATCCTTTCCTCTTCTCCAATACATATGCTGTGGCCATCTACAGAGCTTGGGCAAAAATAGACCACTGCTGCTTCTCTGTTCTTGCAATATATGTTACCTTTGTACCTTCATAAGGCAAATTATGCAGTGATTTGTCTAATTCCCGAGACATCATTTCTCTTTCACAACTAGCAATATTTTCCCTTTTATAATCACACTGAACAGTGTATCCTAGTGGGCACTGGATAGGGATTGTAGGGAACAGCAAATGCCCAGTATGAATACTGTACTGGGACTTAATTTTGTAGAAGGCATGTTATTGTAATTTTAAAGGCCTACTAAATCAAAACTCTGTTTTTCTAACTGTATACACATTTACAAAATCAGTGGAAAAGAATTTTATTTTTCTAGAGTCTCCTCTGGACATTTTGTGAACCCTCTGCACATAGCTGAAAATTTTCAAATGGAAACTTTTAAGATCTAAACAACCAACATTGACAGGGTTTTCTGAGTTTGGATAAGAGTTTGGTTTTGAGTCATCTGCAAAAAATTGGTCAGGGTGGAGTTGGGCAAAGACTGTCTGAGAGTTTGGGGGAGAGTCTGGAGGGAGCTCTAAAGAGATAAATCTACAAATAAGATTAATAAACCAACATTTTATATAGTGGTTTTAACTAATTAAACTTCTAGACTACAAAATTATTTAATAATGTCCAAGCATTATATTCAATTAAGACTTTTTTTTCTTCTGTCAAGGAGGCCAAATACAACCAACTGATATGCACCTCCCAGTAATAAGAGTAAAATGCTCTGTGTGTGCCTTGAAAAAGCTAGTGTGTTCACACAAGTTTTGATTAACTTCTCAATACAGAGAAACACTGCTGTACTCACAAAAACATACGTGTTTCTGATTTGGTTCCTGTCGAATAAAAACAAAACTTGAAAGAAGCCACGGGACAGCTGAATGGAAAAATTTTATTTTCCTTACTGCAATACCTATTAAGTATTGCAAGCTGTTGGATGAAAATAGCATGCACAATTTGCTTTCATATAACAAGATGAGGATTTACAGAGATTTCACCTTTTGATTTGACCAACAGAAATACTGGAAACAGATGATGCTGCTGTACTGGAAAGTTTTGGGGACTTTTTGCCCTATGTTTTAATTGCATGAGTTAGGCTAAGCAAAGAAACTACCCTGCCCTTACAAAGCTTGCCTTGGGTAGTCTCTTAGTCACAACTACAATCGTGTGTGTACTCCATATAAATGAATTATTTCCCTACCCTCAATTAAGGCTATAGAAATAAGTATGCTGCATTAGGGAGGGATTTTAGAAATACTGACCAAATATACATAAATGGAAGCAGAGTTAGGCCAATCCTAAACTCGCATGTCTGAATCCAAGTTCTGCTAACAGCTGATGGTAAAAACTAGGACAAGATATTGCCTTCTGGAGGAAAGCAAACAATATGTCAATCTATGGTCACTGGTCACTTGAACTACCTACTCTCTAAATAAGCTTAAACACTGTGAACAGAGTCCACTTGGCTTATCAACCTTTGTATAACTCAGCTGCTCTGACTTTATCTGGGTTTTTTGTTGTTGTTGTTGTTGCTTTTTGAGGTTACCCTTTCAGATGCAGGAATTCTGCAAGATTACAGATTTATAAAACAAAAGCAGTACAGAAAACAAGGTACTCACAAGCAGTGGATACCTTGGGTAGACACTGGAAAATGGCTTTTACATATTCCTGCTGCACTCTCCAAAGTCTTCCATTTGTAGAACACACTGTAGTCATCTAGCCAGGAGACTACAGGCACACAGCTGACAAGCTCTGGTTGTGACAAAACATTTTAAGTTTTAGTTAGTCATTAAGATTTGCTGCTTAACTAAATGAAGACTGGGAGTCAGTAATGGAGATATGAGGAGTCCAAGAAGTAGCACAGACCCAGGAACATCTAAAAATCAAACACTTTCCTAACAAAGCAGACAAAAAACTCAACCTCCCTAATGTCTTCTACTTCCATCCCTATCATTCCTGTGCAGAGCAACAAGCTCTGCTGGATAGCACAGAAGCAAAAGACGAATCATCTAGCCACAACCCTGAATTTGTTCAAACTTCCATAATGACACACTCTGGAATTTAAAACAGCCTTGAAGAATCCTGCTCATCACCAATCTGGAATGAGGAGAAAGAACAGAGAGGAAAGGGCAAGAGGAAGAGCCACCTCTACAGTTGCCTACTTGGAGTTCCTTGCAGAGAAACCACACATTCATGCCTGTGGACAACAATTAACGTTAGTTAAAATATTTTCCTACCAAATGTTTAGATCTTGACCAATTGCTTTCAATTTAAATTGTGTTTTATTTTTTAAATATTTTATTTTGAAGTCATCTAAACATGGATAACAAAATCTGCATAAAATCTATTGGGTCAGAATTCCCTGAATTCCAAAAAAGAATTATTAATGACTATTTCATTACTAAATACTGTGGCATGCTCAGGCAAACTCTTCCTAAAATGTAATGGGAAAAGATACACAATGACTTTTTGTCAATAATTTTTTAACAGGGAAATCTAAACTAACCAAATAAACTGTATGTCAGTCTTGGCAACAAACCATAAAAGGAGCACTCTTTTTCTTGTATACTTGCCGCCAAAAACCTTTCCTCTTCTCAGTTGTTAAGTTATGTGCATATCTATACTTTCTGTTGCCCTTCACCCACCCCGAGGACAGGTCTGAGAGTTAGAAATCCTTTGAGATGAACACTAGTATTTAAAATAATAGAATACTGTGTACAGGAAAATGTATGCCAATCCTCTGAGAAGCACGCAGAAAGCCTCTATCAAAGGCCTTGTATTTTATTGCAAGAATTAAGGAAAACATTGGAACTTCATTTAGATGATGGAAAATCTCAATGTAAATCCTGAACACATAGAAGCAAATACTGATATGCTGGATTAGAAAAGATCAAAGTTTCAAAGCATCATATTTTTTATTCTGTCATTTAACGCATACAGTATCTTATTTCAGAAAGGAATGGAAAACATCAACAATTCAATGCCAGGATCTCTGAAGAAAAAGAAACAAAACCAAAAACAACCCAAAAACCCTTCTATGGAATCTGGTTTGGGGGCAAAAAAGCTACTACCTGACTATGAAATCATGGCATTTACATTAAGCTGTAGTTCATTCAGAATAAGTGGGAAAGAAGGTACAGTGCAATTGTACCTGTGCAGAGGCCTTTACTGCTCAGAATGTCAAGAAGTGCAAAATAAGGCTAAAACTTCACTACAAACTATAGTCCAAGAGAAATTTTTAACTTTGATAATGATAAGCAATTACTGAAAAGATTACCAGAAACCTCAGTATGTTTTGCTGTGTAAAATCAGGGGGTTTAATCAAGTGCTAAAACAGAGCTGCATTTGTTAATAGTTTATCTACTAGAAATGGTGAAGGGTAAAGTAGTTCAAAATACATGGAGAGCTCCCCTATCCTTTCCCTTCTCTTATGTCAACGAGGATGGGGAAAAAGAGACACATTAGGTGGAAGGTTTTAAAGTGAAAACATCTGAAGTAGGCAAAACTCCATCTGCTGAGAGGAAACATAACAACAGCAGATGAATTACCAAGCACAGAATCCCCATCCTATATACCTTCTTTTGTAGAAACTTGTACATGGTTCATGTTCCCTGGTTTTGCGTTGGGTTTTTTTCTCTCTCTGGGTACATGTAAAAACTCATTTAAGAACTTCATAGATTATCTGTGTTCCTCTTTAGAGGCATTGACTTTTGCAAATAAATTTTTTCTCTCAGTGACCTGAGGCAGGCATGGTTGCAAAATAACAATTTTATTGGATAATAACATGATCTCATACCTAATAAGAAGATGAGCTCTCACCCCTCCTGTGTATTCTCTCTGCTGCTGAACCTATTTCAAATATTGGTAACTAATTAGCTGAACTAACCAGTTTAGCAGCTCAGCTTCAGACCAGCACACACAGACATCTGTACCAGAAGGCCAAAGGGATAAGGTCGTGTAACTAGCCAGGTCCAAGCAACTTGTCCCTGCAGGGAAGACAAAAGTCTGTAGCCAGTAATGAAGAGTTTTCCATGCCTTGACCTCAGTGCGGCACGCTAGTGCTGCTGCATTAATGACTTCAAAGAGGCCTTGAGATTTGAAATAAAATCCAACATAATGCTCATGAGCTGAAGACCTCCCAAAGGTCTGTGGCCTGCTATACTTGCCTTCTGCAATCCGCTGATTAGTCAATTCCCAAAGCCCAGTGGTTTCAAAAATAAAAAGTTTAGAGATCAAGGAACAACAGACCTCACAGAAACCTTGCCCAGAAGGATGAAGGTGATGAACTGGTGTAAAGCTCTCATCTCCCAAATACCAGATAAGTTAGAGATGCTATAACTCCTTGCCTTCAAATTAGAAGAGCAGTTCTGAGAAGAATACAAACATGCAAACTCAACTCATCCTTTATCCAACAGGTTAATAATTATGATTCACAGATTTCAAGAAAATCTGTGTTTGGATATCACTCTGCAATAAATACATCTCATGTAGTAACACTCCAAGGAATGTATTTTGAAATATCCAAGACCTAGAGATCTTGAGGTAGCATTTTGTGCCATTGCTTGGGCATAAAACTGTGAATAGATACAGTAAAAAAAAAAAAAGAGAGAGAGACCGAAAAGAAAGCTTTGCAATTTTTTCACAGCTTTTTAAAGAGACTTCTCCTTTCACCGAAAAAAGTATTGCATTTTTTTTTTTAGTGTTGAAAAATTAGACTAGCTCCATGTCTGATGGTAAATTGAGAAATACTGTACCAAAAGTTTTTGGACAAATTATTATGAATTCTTTGTAGGTCCAAAACCAAAAGCTGAAACCAGAAATTTGAATAATATTCCATTATCCTCCTGAGAAGTTCATTAGTAAATCACGGATGCCTATATATTTGATTGCAAAATAGATCGTGGTCTTGGGTGAGTAAATGGGATAGTGATTTAAAAAGTGACTGCATGAATTCAAAGTAACTGGACATATTCCTGAAGGATTCAGAATCCTAGTGAGGGCTTTTAAGTATAAAGCACTGTACACTTATCCTGTTTTGATTCAGATCTTCTCTAAGCATCTGCTGCTGACCACAGATGGAGACAGAAGCTGGATAGGCCTTTGGTTTATATCAGTATTGCCACTGTTCTGTTCACAAGGATGTTGCCCTACATTATTTCACTATGTATGAGCACACACACCTCCCTGGGAGCACAGAGTCTAGTTACATACAATTATGTACTGTATTCTCCCCTTCCTGCTGCACGTCTTGTTCCATTTAACAAAATTTTGCAGTGCTAGACTACTTAAAGATATTGACATCTGATATACAAGTGATCTGTTCTTATTTGGATTTACATTAATGTGAGAAAATCTGCATATTAGCATTATTATACGTACAACTCTAAAAATATTTTCCAGCTTGCCAAGTCAGTTAAGTGTGGTGTTAAATGTTTATGTGTAAGCGCTAGTGCCATTTGAGACACTATAAGGCATCTGAAATGTTTGCACAGGGCTTACAGACAGGAGAAAAGATCGATTAGACACTTGCACCCTTCAGAAATAGCAGCTGGGAGCCAGGTGGGATACCTTAGTGTCTCAAATGACAACAGATACTTACATTTAGGTAACCAAATGCCACCCTGAATGAGAACTACAGAAGTTCAACATGCAAACAGCTTTCTTGTGCATCTACTCCATACATATTAATGAAACTGTAGCCAGATAATTAAAGAATGCACTCCTAATTGCTACCAATGTGAAATAAGCAGCTTACTGAAAGAAATAGTGTTGTTTCAGTCTTGCCAAGGTATCACTTTGACAGGAAAATGGATGTCTTTTATTTTTGTGAAGATATTTTATATTTCCTTAAATATGTCATTACAGAATACTAAAATACTTAATGTATTCTGAAGCATAAACAAAACATCTTTTACTGAATTACCAACCAGCTCTGATCATTACGCTTATGTGTGTAGTGACTGAATTAATATCACAAAGACAATTATAAATCTGGCGTGCCCCGGTTTGCAAACACTTGCCTCTTCAAGTACGTGACTTTAATGTGGTCTTTGTAATGAATATTACTTATCTTTATAGCATCAGTAGTGTTCTGTTTACTTCATGGACAAGTTAAGTCATGACCCCTGTCTGCTCCAGACTGTCAGTGGGAATGAGACCTGAAATATTAAATATCAAAAAGTACAGCTCTGTGCATAAAAATCCTCCTTTAACTCTGAGATAAAAAACAGACTGCATAGTTGCTGAGATCAGCTGCTAGTGAGTCATGACCACATAGCCAAGCCTTTTTATTACAGTTTGGTGATGTACAGACAACATGAGAAAAGAGAAAACTTTAACACTGGATAGTGACACTTAGAGTATTCTATGTAGCTTGTTCATTAAAATAAAAAATATATATGCATACGTACCTGTGTGTGTGTATACATACATACAGTTGTTGTTATTGTTTAATCCTACCTGGGAAGATAACCCTAAATATGGGCCTTTGAAAACCATGTAAATGTCTTCAATTTTTTCCTATTTCAAGTCTATCATTTCTCCTGCATTGCTTTACACACTATCACCATCCTTACTAGTTCTGGATGTCTAGCAGCCCATGTTGCAGGATATTCAAAAACTCTGGGCAAATGGCTACTGCATACAGCCCAAGTGACTCCACTCTGCAGTGGCGTCTGCAGAGCCACCCTGGATGCATCCACTGCTTCCCGGAGCTGATGACATTGGGAAGCGGGAGAAGAGTTCACCCTCAGCCAGGGCCTGTGCTTGTCATCACAGAATCATCTGGAGCACTATCAATGACTTACATAGGAGAAGAGGCAAGTTTTCCTCCTACGTGAGAGAAAAGAGGAAAATGCAGTGTACTAGTAACATACTATATCCGCAGAAGATGGGTTTGGGTTGCAGGAGCATTCTGTACCATAGCTATATTCCAAGGAGTAAGAGGCATTCATAGTGAAACTGTTTCACCTGTTCAACACATCCTACTATACAGCTTTGTAAAATGTATCTACTTTTCATGTAAACACACCTTTACTGTTTGTTTGTAAGTAGAAACAGAAGGAAGCAATCTAGTGGAGAGCTGACCTCTCACAGCTCAGCCTGAGTGGCTGATGAAGCGAGTGCGTGTATGCATCCACCAGTTGGCTGGGCGTCACATACACAGGAAGTGTGCAAATAAGTAAAGAAAATAAATTAATGACTGACTGCAAAATGTTCCCATAAATTTCCTATACAATAGCACTTCTGTGATTAATCCTGATGCTAAGTACAACATTTAGTACTCTAAAACCAAACATATCTGCAAACAGTAGAACTCATGAAACAGTGTCTTTGTTTAGAGCTGCCCCTGTGTGAATTATCTACACTCTAACAAGTATTACATTTACACTGTAAGCCTTTTCCTCCCTGGAAGGCAACTCCTTTGAGTTTGTCTCCACTACCTGAGTGCCAGTATTCACGATACCTCTAGGAATTTAATTTATTTCAGACTTCTCCTCCTCTAGCAAATGTGACTGAACTTGGCCAGTAGGTTCAAAAGTTATTGGTGAGGACTGAGGGAGAAAGAGGGAGAGGGAGGGAAGAGGAGACTGGCAAAAACAGAGACACAGAGAGGATGAGCTCATAAACCTCGTCTCCTTGGGAAACCATGAAAGTATGATTGGTGCAGTTCAACGGTGATACATAAGAGCTGGATTAGAGTAATACCTTTTTCTCATTCCTTTACATGCCACAAATATGGAATATTCATTTAAACAAAATCCTTATTATAGCTTCTGGAAAAACTATGAAATGAACGTTAGTAACTAGAATATATACATTTGGGCTGCAGAGCACAAAAGCAGTCCACTCTCACCTTGCTGACCATATCTGTCAGCTCAACAAACACAAATGAAAATCAACTCAGCTTAGTTATACTTATATGCACAGGATCAATGGAATGGTGAGTGATCTTTGCAAAGACAAAGATCAAAGAGGGAAAAAGTATAAGAAAGGCTGGTGTGCACGCACAAACTGTTTTCATCAAGCCCCTATAAATGTAGTCATATCAAAACAGATTTTCTTAAGATGTATGACCTGGGATTATGACCCTTCCAAAGCATCAAAATCCTGTGGGGTGAAAGAGATTTAAAATAAACTAAAAAAAAAAAAACAAAAAAAAAAAGCTAGCAACTTAAAATATACTATGTATGTGTATTTCTATGCATACATAATATGGCAAAGTACTTTTCGCAGCCAGAAAAATAAATTTAAATAGGCTTAAGTTTTGGGAAAATGCTTCTTCCACATAGCAATAGAAGTGGGTAGTTTCAGCCTAAATGAAAACATTTTGCAAAGCTATAAACATTTTAAAAAATGAAAATGAGAGTGAGAATTGAATCCCTCTTCACTCTAGGTGTTGCTCCATATACCATCACTAATTATGCAGGCATATTCAAAGACAGAGTTTCAAAAAGCTGACACAACAAGAAACTCAGCACAGATAACTGGAGTTGGAACAAGTCAAATCTTACACTTCAGCGCCTAGTGAACAGAAAACAACAGATTTCTTAGTGCTGGATGCTGATCACATCTGAAAATCTGGCTTAAATAAATATATGAGAGAAAGAAGTAAAAAAGCCAAGATACCTCTATTTTGATCAAGCCAGGTTTTGAAGCCTAAATTTAAGAGAAGAAAGGAAAAAGACAGTTTTGATTATTACATGGGGATGTTGAGGTACTGCAGACAGTTGTCAGGAAACCTTAGGCCAAGTATTATTACTAGACCTGAGTTTTGGCTTTAAGTATCCAAATGCACAAACTTATCTACTTGTAAACATTTTATCAAAGGAACAATTCACATTTCCAAGCATAACACTGTCATAATTTTAGATATGGTATACCCAAGAAAGAATGGAATATTTTGTATACAGTGTGTGCTGGCTTTCATCCTTAAAATACCATTCAACTATTAAGAGTTCAAGAAAGCACATTCTGTTACATATTCCTTTGAGTAGCTTTCATTCTCGTAAAAACAACAAAAACCACCCTCCCCCCTCCCCAAATGCAAACAAACCCTAGAAACACTGTTTGCATCCTGCCTGGAGTTTATGCAACATAAGAAAAAAGGATTTTCACTTGATTTGATATACACCTTCACTTGAAGGTATAATCACTTGTTTAGTAATTTTAAATATTAAATGCAAGACAGTTTAAAGAATGCCACGGACACAAATTAAAAAAAAGAAGTTCAATGCAGCACATATTATTTTGGTGTCTGAGCGCCCTCTGCATCTTTTGAGGTGCATATTGGTTTAAATTTCTGCTTTAAACATACTCCAAACTACTTTTTTTTCTTCTTGCCAGCCACTCCCAGACATAATTTTTCTTTCTCTCTTTTGAGGAGTAGTGGAAAGCAGGGAATGCATCTGCTTGCTTTACCTAGGAATGAAAGAGGTCAGTCAGTGCACAGGGCAAGAGAATGGAAGGGTGAGTTTTTCTTCTCTCCTTAGCCCTTCCATAGAGAGTGACATCTGTAAAGTGACCTGGTGAGGGTTTATGACACTGTTATATGGCAATGGCTGAACTTAACCCACAAACTCTCACACTGAACAGCCAAGCCTAGAGCTGGGCAGGACAGAGGTACAGGACAGCCAGAGCTTTCACCTCAACACACAAACAGAAGCTGTCCATGCAGTCAAGTTGCTGGCTGTTTTTATCTCCTGGGTCCTGTTTCAAACCAAATTGTGTGAGAGAACAACTACTAGCTAGTATTAGCTGGAAGGTTTGGCAGTTTTATTTTGTTTTTTTGCAAAACCATTATCTACATTGAGTAATTCTCTACATTAGAAACAGTTAGAAGAGCAGAAAAGTACCTGCAATATACACTGCTTGCAAAATATTTCAGCAGTCAGTGAACTGTTTATACAAGAGGGTTGGGGTTGGGGTTTTTTTTGTGCTATCTGAATAGCTGTACACCAGGCTTGCTTTTACTAAGCAGTATGGCAGCAACTGCAGTTTCAGAAGCACTGACACACAGACAAGGACGAACGATCATCTGCCAGTGAGGACACAGTAAATCTAATAGGAACAGGCTCAGTTGTTCTTAAATGGGTTTTAGCTAGCCTTAAAGGGCCACTGATAGTGTGAGGCTTTGAGCATGCAGGGTTTCACCAAAGTTCAAGGAATAAGAAATATAAGGGTGTTAGGATCATAGAGCAACAGGGTTGTCTACTATCAACAGTAGAACAATACGGACAGCTGGGATGATTTTGATCTATGTCTCACTGAATTTTACTTTACACTAATCTCTAACTACATCATTTATCCTAGGATGTGCAGCCTCCAATTCTTGCGATTGAGGAAAAGAAATAGTTACTCTGAGCTGCTTAGGATGATACACCAATTCTTTCTATTCTGACATGCATTCATAGTATATATATACTGACCTATCCTCCACAACCACCACCTCTGGAATAGAGCTTCAAAAAATATGTTTTGCGGTGATTTTGCGAGAAACCATCATAAGCTGAAACCAAAAATCTCCAAAGGTTATGTTCACAGCAGTTGTGATACGGGAAGTTTTCAGCCTCAGGAAGAAATCTCTGATAAAAACAAGAATGTGTCCACTCCAATACCCTACCTGCTATGTCATTTACTGAGTATGTAATGGGAGACCCAGGTTCAGCTGCACGCCCTACTGACTATGGTGTAGGAACTTGGAACTCAGTTTCCCAGTGTCGTATAGAATAATATTCCTTGTTCAGAAGAAAAATCACACATAGACGTTTTTCTAACCAACAGTCCTTCTGCACCTTTTTCAGTCATCCAATTCTCTTTCCCTTTGAGTCAATCTGCTTTCGGTATTTCTTATCAATCTTAAAAGCCACGATAAATTACAGATTCACTCTTTCCTGCAGCATAGCCTGTCAATCATCTGGCCTACCTACTCCGCAGGCCATAGTCCATTTATTGCAAGGAGACCCTGGCACCATAATCAACTGAAGCATACACTGTTACATTTTGTTTCACTAACTGCTTGGAAAATGAGAAACCTTTGGGTAAACCTTGCCACACTCCTTACAAGATATCATTTATGTAAAGTTAAAAGGTGACTAGAGAACTGTGTGAAAAAATGCACGTGGGAAGAGATTTGTTATTATTATTAACTTATTTGCAGCTACAATATGAAATGCAATTGCAGTGGTAGATCAGGTGCACAACAGAAATCCTATCCAGCTGCTTGCACTTCCAGACTGGTTCCTTTAGAGCCTTCCTTCACAAGCAGAGTCTGGTGCTCTGCAGCTGTTCAGCTGCTAATGTATCTGGGTCACGGTTCTGCTAAGGAAAGCAGAGCAGGTTTTGGATTCAGATCAAGTTCTGTTGCAAACTGGGGCACACACATGGAAAGGGGGACTGGCTGGAGCAACCACAATTAAAACTCTTAAACTGAGCTACTTAAACCCATTAGGAACTAAAGGCATGACTGCTATGTCCCACTGGACAAAAGCACCTCGGTTCCTTCTGTCTTCCTTCCCTCCTGTACTATACATCTCTTTTGATGTGGTGGGCCTCATTTTGAACCTCATTATAAACTCTTTGAAGCAAGAACCATGTTTTCCTATAAAGTTCATAAAGCATATAGTACAGCTGAATTTGCAGGGATGTTTCCAATAACAGTTCAGTCATTTAGATAATATTCTTCCAAAATGACTGAGAGTGATGCCAGCCATGTGTTGAGCAATGGTCTCTCTACCAGTAAATAAGGAACCCAGAGGCTGCATGAAGTCAACTTCCCAGAAAGCCCACAACAATCAAATTTGGTTTGTTGGCTCCAAGGAGGCAAAGATCTGACATCTGCACTATTAATATTGAAAAAAGCCTCCTCCTGTTTTATCTTGGAGTGCCTGTGGTCCACTTATGTTGCCACATATCAAAAGGGCAATAAACAGCAAAGCTTAGTGATTTTACTACTGCAGTATGTTATGGTGGGAGTTAACAAATAGGTAATAAGATAGGTTTCCAGTTGTAGTTTTTAGGGTACTGTTACACACAACTCAGAGCAATGGTGACCCAAGAAACATTACTAAACACATTTGCACTTTTTATTGTTGTGCTTACATGGAGATTTATGTAGGGTTTTTACAAACCTAAAATGGTTGTGATAATTTATGACCACAAGATATTGCTTATAGAACAATTTTGAAACTTTTAGGTACAGACTGCCAAAACCTATAAAATCTAGTTCTGAAACCTTGAAGAAAAGAGCAAGAGGCTATGCAGTTTGTGCATTTAACCACATCTGTGTGCAACATACAGTAGAGTACTTTAATGCTAAATGATTCCAAGATGAACAACCTGTGCAGAAAAAAAAAAAAAAAAAGAAATATTCCTTTCCAAACTTCTGCATCTCATGCTTTATATCACATTGCAAGGAGCCTGGTCCAGACCTATAAAGTGATTGTTTTAATAAATCCAAGAACATTTCTCTTTAGAAAACGTCCTTATTGGACACCCACATCCAACCTCCAAAATCCCTTACTGTCAGTAAGTATTATGGCAAGTCAGTAGCCTTTCCCAATTTTAAGGCAACAACTCTGTTTCTGTCATAAGCCACACTTTCCACCATACAGTAACACATGAAAATCAGTCTCACAATGGGTAGCTGAGGCCTGGGAACCAAGATACAACACTTTACTGAACCATAAATGAGTTAGACTGACAGGACTTTCCAATGACAACATTCTTAGAAACATTAAAATGGTATGTAAAAACTGCATTTTAATTCTGATCCTCCTAAACTACATCAACAAAAGGCCAATAAAGATTTACAGCTTCATAACAAAATACAGTAGATGTATGTCATCTTCTTGTGCTACTTGCAGAGACAAGGAGGGAGGTCAATGGGAAAATATTTCTTATTCAAAAGTATTAAAAACAAAAAAAAATCACAGTTAATCAGACGAACTATTTATAAATTACAACATGTAATAAGGGATGGCAGACATTACAGTGAAAAAAAAATCTCCTAATTTAGTTTTACTCTGGTGGTCAGCAGAGCAGGGACAGTGGAAAACAGAGCGCAGCAAAGTGTGGCATTCCAACCTCATTCCTACCTTAATAGGCTTGTTGGGGGCCCCCTGTTTGCAGCTGGCAAAACTCCAGAAATTACCCCACAATATAGGTCTTAGCAGGCTCAGCAGGAGATCTTGCAAATAGCCTTCACCCACTCAAAGCCTTAATTTCAGCTATTCCTGCCAGACCAAAGCAGGCTGCTAGAACTATGATACTTTCAGCATATGATCTAGGGACACATCAGCTAAGCAACTAGTAGCTCTGTAGAGAAGGTACAATTTTGAATCTCTTCCACTTTACTCTTTATTGCAGAAACGCATCTTTTTCTGTAAAATAAAAATATTTTTTTTTACAGAGTTGGTGATTGTGTGCATGTATACACAGTGTTTACTCATGTAGAGCCCTCTTCTAAAAGGTTCAGATGGAGTAAATAAATAACTAAAAATCTGCTCAATAAGCTGCTTCTTTTTCTTTATAAATTTACAAAAAGCAGTCTTTACAAGAATTAAGAAAAAAACCAAACATAAATAAATGTAGCAATAGTTACTTTTCCCTAGGTTGGCAAATATTATGAACACTTAGTCTGAGAATAAGGTAGTGTGACATCGCTTATTTGTGAAGGAACAAAATTCCAGGAAGAATAATTTAATTATCAGCTTCTGGATTACAGATATAACTACACAAGTTAAAGCTTTTTGGTTATATAGGGTAGATCACCCACTATAAAATGACCCTGTTCACTCTTTTTACACAGCTTTTAGCCATCATAAAATCTATCTTGACCTTCATTGCTCACAATTTTCAGTCTGGCAGATTGCTTATTCTAAAAATAGGTAAGATATTATAAATCAAAATGAAGAATGTGACTTTCCAAAGTAGAATAGACATGAAGAACCTTACTGTCTACCAGACTTCACAGTGTTTCAGCAAAACACAGTAACACTGAAGCACTAAAAATCATAAGCTGTAAGTTCATTCCTAGAAATCAAGATTTGCTCGAGCGGAATACAAAGGAAATAGAAAGAGAAGAGAAAAGTGATGAGCAGTCCCTACAGACTCTCAATGTCACTAACACATAAGAGAAAAAAACCACAGGTATCTTTACTTGATATTCATTCATTCATTCATTCACTTAATTCAGCTACATTTTTGAAGTGTCTGTATTTTGAAAGGGAAGAAAAAGAAAGAAAATCTTCCCAAGAGGGAATAAAGCAGACTGCAGTTACACATGAACAAGAAAAATGTTAAGTATGCTCATGAGATGAAGTATGTAATTATTTGCTGGTTAGTTAATTAAATTAGAAACCAGATTTAATTCTGTATAGAACTAGAGCTTTTATATATTAAACACATAAATTGCAACCAATTTAATGTCAAACTTTTGGTTTTACTGAGCCTGCGCTTTGTATCTCTAAGGAAATCAAATGCAGGGAGTACATTTGTACATATGTCCTTGCTGATCAGAAAGGAAATACTGGAGAACACTGTAGGATCCTTGTTTGACAACTCTCTGAGGAAGCAGCTGAAACTTTAGATATCATTTTACCTTCTACACATGAACACTTTGAAACAGGCCAGGCTCCACTTAGTGTAAGCAGTAATGAAAGTGCTGCTTCACTCTGCAAAATTTATGTATCAACATAATCTATTAACATGGCATTATTTTGGCTGTTGAATTAGATTGGCGTAAAAATTCCTTCCTCTGTGAAGAAAACGGAAGCAAATTTGCATGTAGTAAACTTCATCCAATCCAACAGAGAGAAGTTATCCTGAAGTCAAAACCTTAAACTACGCCAAGCCCTAGCTCCCCAACAGCAGTGACGGGGGCCCTACATCAAACCTGTTTGCTTAATGCCAGTTCGCACTTAGAACAGGTTTGCTCAGCTTTGCTTACATTGACTATGTTTATCAATGTGTTCCTGAACCCCAGCGAACCAGTGACGATTGTTTTGTAATCACACAGAAGACAGCACTTCGCATAGCGAAACCAACCGCATGTGAAACAGCAGAGAAAATACATCATAAAGCAGAGCCACACTTTTAATACAGGCTTGGGTGTCGGTAATAGGCTGCTGCCCACAACAACGATGCAGTTCCAGTTCTCCCTTTTACACTCCAGTAGTGCCCCACAAAGCCTTAACTGGTCTCACAGGACAGTAACCTCAGCTGGCAGATAGATACTGTCATTTATACTGCTGTAAGAGATGCGGACATAGTCCAAGTGGAAGAGATGACAGTTTCTGGCCTGCAGATCTTGCAACTTGAAGGACAAAAGAGGGAGAACAAAGGGCAGGCCTAAGTGTTACAATGTGGAATGAGCACCGCCAGCGCAATGGTTAGCACATGCTCAGTTACAACCTTTCGTTAAGCACAGACAACATCGTTTCTCAGATGTCTTCCCATTTCACAGGGTAATCTATCTAGAATGAAAAGCAGTTGGCTCAGGATTCTGGTCAGAGGCACTGGCAGAAATGAGAAGATCTAACTTCTGTTACTAGACCACCACTGGGTCCACCCCTTTGCCAGGATGATGTTTGTCTTGTGAAGTCTGCAGGACTCATCACCGACTCCACATGTTCAAAGAACATGGAAAAATGTCTTTTTTTTTTTTTCTTCCCTCCAGATCTACAGAAAAATGTACATATTTCCTTTCAGTTTCATCGCTATGGTCTGTGGATATATGATCACAGCTCAGACTGTGATAATGTTCTGCATAAAATAAGACTATTTACTATTGTCAGTGCCAGGCATCTAGCAGTGCAATTCACTCCCCCTTCAGGTGATATTAAACAAACTCCTCAGTTGCTGAATCCAGAAGCCTGAGACCTTGAGACAGGCAAGGCTGCTGCAGCTCCATGCCAGCAGGTTCAACCGGTAGGTATGTATTCCCAGTAGGCAGGTGCACACATATATACAACAGATATATACATATACTTATGGCCAGCCACACAGATCAACACAGACAGAAACACTCAGCACTCATGCAAACAGTGCCAATAGCCTTATCTTGTTCCTCTGGCTAGCTGATCGGGATGAAGGTCCATTACAGGAAAACATATATGTATGTATACAATATGGATCTCTCCAGTAGCTGGCCTGGACATACCAGCCCTTGAGGCCCACAGCCCACTGCCCTGCTGGTAGAGGTCACCCTTGCACACACCAACAGATGCACAGACAAGCACACTATAGATTCCTCCAGTAACTGGTGTTAGACACTCAGCCTACTCAGTAATCGGTTCTTGGACCCTCTTGTCTCCAGTTGTCTCACTCACAGAGGTACATACGTATACACTCACTTGACCCTCAAGCCCTGCGGTCTCCCTCATAAATGGCTTGATCCCTACAGTTGCCAACTCACAGACCCTCTGGCCTCTACATGGCTTCCCAGCTAGTCTGGCTTCATATTGGCTAGCGATCACACACTGACCTGCAAACCCGCACTCACACCAGTCGCAGGCTCCACAAATGTACAGCCCCTGCGATTCATGGTCTGAGTCCAGTTGCTGACCTCTATATGCAGACTTGCACACAGAATAGAGAGTCCCTCAAAAATAGTGGAGTTTACTAAGAAGACAGGACAGACTGTGCTGATCAGGCAGAGGGCATGGCTAGACAAGTACTGACAATCAACTGTTTACATGTGACCAGCCCCTTTTCTCTCTTTTTCCCTCTATTTTCCACACTTCTTCCTCCCCAAACCACCTTGAGCTCTCCCTTTCTCCACCTTAATTCCCTCCACTAAATATCCCATAGTAAATTTTGTACAATCCCATGATGCTCTTCCCCTGCACCCCATAATGAGTTCCATACCCCCAGGCAGTGACCCCCTCCATCTGTGAGGTTACCTGGAGAGATGTTCCCATTGACTCACCTTGATGGGTCATGTTGGACCATGGGGCTGACGCTCCCCTGTGACAGTCCTAGGAGGGCCCAGGGTGGGGACTCCTTCCTCTGTGTTATGGGGTGCCCCTGCCTGCCGTTGTGTCTGTTTGTGTCAATATGAGCCTTTTATCACATAACCTAACAGGTATAAATCTTTACCAGCAACATCTGCTAAATGGCTGTAAATGTCCCTCCAAAATTGTAACAGGCACATGTCTCTATTTAAGACAAAATGTAAACTGCAGAGGGAGGGAGAAATGTTGTGGGCAGAAAGTCTGCTTTCCTTAAATTTGACTACAGCTCCAGGAACTACATAATCCCTTCTCAAGCCCCTCCAAGTGGCTTCAGCCTGCTTGCCTGCACAGACAAAGCTAATGAGCACACTTAAAGCTTGAGCCTTACCTAGTCCTGGTGCTTGGAAATGTGGAATACGTAAAACTCCCCCAACAAACCCAGGTTCCAGTGCTGAGCAGACTCAGCCTCCTAATCCCACTGCATTCAAAAGAAAGTTGCTTTGTTTACATAAATTTGGCTTTCAGAGTTTTTCACCAACGATTGGGACAAATTTAAATCAGTAGAACATTCAGGCAAAGTTACAGATTTCAGTGCACAGAAAGCCTAATGTACAGCATCTCCTAACACACAACAGACGTTCTTTAAACTGCAAACAAAGGCTAGGGGTTGTTTTGTAAAAAGAAAAATCACTGCAATAGGTCAAGATTTTCTGGATAATGGGAGTCTCAATAGAATATGCAGCCACAGCTGCCTTGTCTGCCTGTAAGTGATGTTTGAGATATCACTAGACACTGTACAAAACCAGGAGGAATGACTGAGAGAGTAGGTTGCTGGGCTGTAGCTGAGCAGCAGAGAGACTAAGTGTAGCCAGGACACATAAATCTAGGCAAATAATTTCCAAACTCATAAGTCATAAGGTTCTAGGCAGCTAAGGCAACTAGAAATGCAAGCAGAATATATCATTTTCTTGCATCCCAACGGCGAATGGAAGTTGTTACTGAGACAACGGCAACTTTTACTATTGCTGACTTCCAAGTAAGCCAGATCCTTATTTCCTGAAGGATCCATGCCTTTATTTCTCAGCAAGATGCTTGTGCAAATGTGCTCTCTTTCCTTCCCTCCTCCCCCATCCCAGCTTCCCCATGTTGCACCAGCCAAAAAATATCCAGCAACAGGATAAGGGCAAAAGACGGGTGAAAAAAAAGGAGTTACAATGAAAAAAAAACCCTCCGGACTACATTCTGTAATCAAATAGCCTCCAGGTTCTGCTCCAGGCTAGCCCGTTTTTTTTCTCCGGCTGTCGGCTATTCCGCCCTGCAGAAAAGAGCTGTTATTGTGCTCCGCACAGGTGCATAGAAAGGCTCCTAAAGAGAGCTCCCAATGAACACAAGGCATAAACAAACTCAAGTGTGGTCTTCTCTTCAAGAAAGTAATTCAGCCAATGTGAAACTCCCTCCTTGTAATAAATTAGCTCCTAAGAGTATTCAAAAGCTAACCTTTGACCTCCTCCCGTATTATTCTCATGACCACCAGTGGGAGAGGAGGTCAAGTTGGTCAGTTCTTCTCACCAGTCACTGATGCCTCTTTAGCAAAGGAGGGGTGGGGGAGGGGGGAAAGGAGAAAGAAAAAGAGAGGGAGGGGGGAGAAAAATCAAATTTGCTTCTCCATTGAAACATAGGCTTAGTAAGTAAACCAAGGAGGCCCAAGCCTCCCCCGGCAGGCGTCCAATTTTACAACACATTTGTAAGTGTGCTGCTGTCTAAATATACTCAACACAGAGAAATTCCACACCATGGCTACAGCAAACGGGCCAGCACTCCGCAGCCAGCTGCTGCAGGATTTTTCAGCGTTTGGTCTGCAAACTAAAACCATGGAAAGCTAATGGAAAGGCCACAACTGGCAGCTTGTTTTGGCCGCCTCACATACACAAGGCTCGTCTCCCGATTGAAAGCATATGAAGAAGGTTAGGGTGCTAAAAATAGAATAATTTGTTAAGTGGCACATTCCACCCACCCGTGGTTGGCACATGCTAAGTTCATTCATACTTGCAAGACATTCCTTGCCAATCTGTTCTGACATTTTTCACTTAGTGGGTAGTAATTTTTAGAATAACAATAACATGATAACATATAGTATCAGATAATCTTTGTTAATAAAACCACACATTAATTTGCTTCCCGTGTCACATGCAGTTTCATAGGAAACCCCTCTTTTGATAGTCTGGATAGTTACAAAACTCCTGGTAAATGGATTTCTCTGGAAAGTATTCCAGCTATCTGTAGCTGGCCAGCACTTGATTTATTTTGCCAGCATATGCATCAGGCTGGACTGTGAAAAGAACCCACTTTTATTTTTATTTGGAGTACAAAAGCTGTTCTGTACTTTCAGTACCTCCCATTGCCTGGATACTTCTCTGTCACCTCTGCACTTTGCATTGCTGAGGGGAAAGATTGGGACTTTCAGCAGAGAAATACATTGAATATTTTCCTTGTCAGAACAATATTCTTCTGAAAGTCCATTTCATTACCTCTCAGCAAAGATGAGCATTTTTAGCTCTGCATTCAACAGTATATAATAGATCTACTTGGCAAATCATCACCACTGTATCCTAGCTCCTCCTTGTAACTCCATGATAAAGGCTTCTGAGAAACTGCTTTGCAATTACTCTGTGAAACTATAAACAAGTAAACACTTGTCCATAAAAAAAAAAAATCTAAGTTATATAATTAATTCCATTATATTTAAAAGGATAGTACAGTTAACTGGAGATGAAAGCTGAACACATAAAAGGTAAGAGAATAAAATGGCAAGAAATCTTCATGCAGACAGAATGAATATAAATGTGGTTTTTTTCAATATTGTTAAACTCATAATATAACTTATAAGGAAAATTATATTCTGGGGACAGAAAAAAAAAATCTTTTATTTCAGTTTTTAAGTTGCACAAGTCTTGTAATGAGTTCACGTTCAATTTCAACAATTTTTTCTACTCTTGTTTTATACCCCACAGTTCTTCCTAGTTTTGTAGAATATCACTGTACAAAGCTAATTTATAATCTTTCATCTATGAGAGTTATATAAATTTTGTGATTTAACTACTGAAGTGTATGATACATACTCTTTTTAAGAAATTTCTCTTTCTATGAAATTAAAGTTATTTTTATCTTATATCTTAGTAAATCAAACAATCTGGTATGAAAGATTGCATTCATTCTAACATTAAATAGTATAGCTATTATCTAATAACTTTCAGATATTGATTCCGTTTCTTTCTCTTTGGAAATAATGCAAGATTATAAATAGATATTGTTGACAGACAAGTGACTCATCCCAAACCAAACTCTGATGACTTTTCCAAGACAGAAAAGAAAAACGGCCAGTAACATCACACAACCAGCTACCATAAATGACCTGTATGAGTTGTGATGGCAATCAGTTAATGTATAAAAATAAAACACAAATCACAACGCAGAGTCCAAAAGCACAGAATTTCCTACTTCACTAAGGTGGCGAGTGGTAGACCTAAGCTGGCAGCTTAATTTTCAGAATCTGAATATTTCAGAATAAACATGCAGCTGTGATAACTGAAATAGGAAACTATTCCAGTGCAAGGCTACTGGTGATCTCATAGTTGCTTAATGATCTGTGTAAAACAAGCAGCATGATCATATATGAGCTCTCAATAGGTAATTCACAATAAAACACCATTATAAGGGGCCATGCTTGTATCATGCTGTCAAACAACACAGGTTCTAAAATTTCATTAAGTCCGACATACCTAGGTTAGTCTCTTGCTCAATAATTTTACGTCAGATTTCCTGCAACCTTCCCCCAGAAGTGCAGCTACCTGTTTACACTAGCCATACATAACTAGGATGACTTCTGGTTCAAGCTGAGGGACTGAAAAATAAGAGAACTGATGAAGTTTTGAGCAGTACCTTGCCAGGCTGGATGAGAGGAGGCAAGCTTGCCTTCCCACTTTCCAAGTACATTTTGGTGTTTGGCTGCACTAAGGTACGTGGCAAAGAATGTGCACAGACATCCCTCGGCAAATACACAATCGGATTTCAAAATGTTTTTTGTCGTTTCAGAGTGTGGCTACTCATAGTCTCAGATAAAGCTCTTCACAAAGGGCTTGGCCCCACAAGGAAGAGGATCTGGTATGAGATGAGGCAATGCAGAGGGCGCAGAATAGGCTGTAAAGTGTAACACATTTCTCCTACACTTCAACCAGTAGGTACTCGAGATGCTGAAAGCCTTCAGGACAATGTCTTTCACCAGCTGGACAAACAGTTGGTGGCACAGCACAATGATCAAATTGCACCACACAAGGGAGAATTTGAAATCATGCACAGACCTATCTGGGCCATAGACTGAATGTAAAAGTTTCCCCGTATTCACCCCTAATAAGCTTACCAAGGAGAGGTACTGAGTTTCATAAAGTTCGTGTGGGGAATCTTCTGTGCCTGCTGCTTCATGATAAAAGATATTAATCATGATATCTGTGAGGCCATTAATATCCTTTAATGTCACTGTAACCCAATGAGTGCCCAAACAGGACTCCTCTCTCAGCCAATGCTATGGCCTTCTGTGGGAACAGTGTAAGCCTAAGAGCCAGGATGGAATTGAGATATTAACCTAGTAGCTATCCCTTTTCTCTCTCACTCCATCTGAAACCTGCTCATAAAATACTGCTTAATGCATAAGAAAAAGCAATGGTAAAAATGTACGTAAAAAACGTACATTTTCACCCATTAAATTACAAGAGAAAACTGTTACCCATTCTCACACATGCAAAGAAGACGTATTCATTCATAAAAACTCCATGTGTCAGAAAAGGAGTCAAATAATAAGACAATGGAGATGAAGAGCTCTGATAAATACACAGAAAGCTCAGGGCAGGAAAAGCCAAAGTGCTCTGATATTTATAAGATTTTTGGCAATACGAGTGGAACAAAACTTGCCTACATTGACACAATGAACTCTCTGGATGGTGACAGGCCTGAGGCCGGAGAGTCGCCAGGCAGACTCTCCTGTAGCCCAGCATTTCGTTTTTGGGTTCAGAACCTTTGTTCTGTGCAGCTCCAGCACGAGCACGCTGCTGCTTTCAGGGAGTTGTTGGTTTTACTAAGTGCCTTAAAAAAATTAATTGAATCTAGTATGAAAAAGGATCAGATACATTCCTGTAATGTTTTGAAAGCATTAAAAAGCAGTCCTGAATTCAGTCTCAAGTTATTCTTGGCTGATAGTACAGTATTTGGGGGGGGGGGGGGGGAACAAACCAAAAAACAACACAATAAAAAGAGGTGTGCAGTTAAGCTAGCTAATGTTCAAGCAGAATGAAACTTACCCATGTGGGGTAAGAGGGCCACCAGTCTCCTCTACGCCTCACTCAAGCCTTCAAAACAAAATTGGAGCAGCACATAGGGATTTCATCCTATCTATTACCAATTTATTTCTCCCATATTCAGAATGCAGTATATTAAGGTTTTGGGAGTTTGGCATGTGCCAAACATACAGGTGCAAGTCTTCAACATGCTGTACTCCCTGTCTTGCGTCACAGAAAGCCAACAGGATTAAGTCCTAGCAAACTGCTCAGATTTTGTCCAGAGATGCGAGGCACAAAAGTACCAGCACAACTTGCACAAATCTGAGGGTCATTTCTAGTTCCACACTACAAAGAAGTCATTTATTTAAGAGGACACAATTCCTTGTAAATCCTTCTATAGATTCTTCTAGTCATAATTTAAATAAATAGCTTTAATGTAATTTAATTTACTTTACATTAAAATATATGGTAAGCTGAATCTTCACACATTTCAGAGACTGGTTAAAAAAATTTTCAGTGGCTTTGCCCTGGAAGTATAAAGCTAAACCAGTCCAAAAGTTAAATACCTTCAAAAATTCAGTTTAGATTTGATGACAGATTCATAATTATTTGTGCTTTATATTTAAATTAGGATTAAAAGTATTTTATCTTAATCTATTTATAGAAAATAAGCTCACATGAAAAACATTCAATCCATTTGTGGATAAACCATAGTAACTTCAGCAAATCGTTACTTTATAAAGTATAGGTGTATACAATTAGTGAGTATATTAAATTGAACCACTGAAAGTTTCTCTATACTGGCAAAATTACCCAGCATGTTTTAAAATTGTGCAAAGATTTTTAGAACTTGTTAGATCTGCAGTGCAGAACACATATGGTTTTAGTGAACATGATCTGCTTTTACCTCCATCATGAGACCAATTCAGTAAAAATAAGGAAGTCTACCTGAAAGCAATTCAACACTATATTGTGTTATACACTATAGCATAAAGATAATTTTAATTAGATTGATCCCAATCTAATTTTACATCATTTTCAGAATAACTATTTTTGTAGTGATTTTTAAAAAGAAGAAACTAATATTACAAATTTTAAATGATGCCATGGAATGAATCCTCATCACTGACAAACTACTTGCCAAATTTGGGCATACTTTTGGTTGCACTGAAGGTGTAAGGGATTTTTTTTCAGTTTTCTAAGAAAGCAGTCCAGATTACTTAGAGGCTAAGGTTGAGCAGCAGATGTTTTTCCAAACTGTGAAATTTTTCAAGATTTTTATTTTGAAATTATCCAAAATTGGAATAAAATCTCCAAAAGTGTTGTGAACCATAACTGGAAAAAAATCAGAATATTTTGTTTATATGTTGACTTTTTTCTTAATTTAAATTTGTTTACAATCCTTTATATTGTTTAAATCAAAAATCATCAAATAAAAGCTGGAATTTAGTTCTTGAACTAAATCAAACCATTTAACACAAAGATGCTCCTTAATTCTTTTAAATATTAACAGATTTAACAATCTGCAAAGAAAAACAAAGTTAATGCATGAATTATGTAGTCTATATTTTAGGGCTTATAACATGGTTTAGAAAAGCAAACGGAAGAGTAGATTTGCTTGATTTAAAGCTGCTGTAAGTCACAACTGAACCATGCCATGTTTTCATAAATACCATTACGGATTAAATTCAACCATAAGCCCAATATTCTCCCTCCATTCACTCAGTACAGATACTCAGATGAAGGACTGATAGTGTGATTAAAACCGTTTTGCCTGAGACCGGTCCAGCTTTGTCACACACGGACAGATGTACTTCTGGTCAACTAAAAGAGTTGCACGTACCCGCTCCTCTGTCATGTAACACAGGGGCCCATTCCATGCCAGCTGGTCTAATTCAGAAGCTTAAATCCTTCAGTTCTGGGTAAATTCAGACCTGTTGGCAGCCAGCTCCTTCGTAATCTCAGGCAAGCTCCTTAACATCTTTGCCTCTCAGAGTTTGAACTACATCTCTCTTGCTTTTCAAAGAGATAGTGCTTCCTTTCTCCAATCTTTTATAACTACCTAGTCCTTTCAGACTCTGAAGAAAGGACTCACTCCTCTCTCCCAGCCACAGCACTAGAACTAACAGCAACGAATGCCATTTAGTGAATGTGCAAAAATAAATTTAAAAAAATCTGTTTCTCAAAATTGCACTTTTTTTTTTTTTTTTTTTTTTCAGAAAATGATGATTAGTTATTTCTGAAATTTCCATCATATTTAGCTTTGCTAGTGTGCAATAGTAACACAGAGTTTTGCCAGGTTTTATAAGCAGTTTGTCAACAGCCTCTGCAACAGGGAACCAGGGCAAATATCTTCTGCTTTGAAGTATCAGTGAAGCTGTGCACTGTCCCTGTTTATGAATGAGTTTAGAATCCAGTGAACTAGAAAACAACTGTGCCGTAACAATCTGAACTAGAAAGAAGACAAATACGCTCTATTCTGGGTGACCATACCCTCTATATGTTATGCAGTGTCTAACTGCAAATATCTCTGTTACAATTAAGTATAAAGGCTGTTTTATTTTCCGAACTTCATAGGATTTTTATACATGCTTTTTTTCCCACTGCGGAGTTGTTCTTTTTAGAAGTGTTTGTAGGCAATTGGTTTTAAAAGGGCTCCAGGGGGCTTTTCCCTACTGTGTTAAGCTGTTTTGATATTCTTTTACAAGCACAGTCTTAAAGTTGTTCTCCCAGATGCATTGTCTTACTAATCAGCTTTATGAGGTTCAAGGTCGCCATTCAACATTAATTATTCATTGTACAATTCACAGCTGGTGATGATGCTTAAAATGGCAAATAATATGCATGTTCAAAAATACACTCATAAAGCATCTTCTCCATAAAGCTTCATATCAGAAAAAATAAGAAATCAGAAGAAAAAAAGAGGTAAGATTAGTATGGTACTATGGAAAGCATGCATTAAGATCACCTCCAGAGACACCTGTGGCTCTCCTGTCTTTATACAGACATTTTCAGTTCTCTCAAAATTAACTACAATGGAAAAAAAAGCAGGTTGTGGCCACTGGTATCAAAACAGCCCAATGTCTAAGCTAAGGCAGCCATAACAAAATCACAAAGAACAAACTGGATGTTTAAAATGCATTGTTCAAAGACTTACAAAGTCAAAATGCTTGAGAAAAAACTATCCTTGAATGAAAACTCATCGCACAGAAAGAGGATATAAATATCTTACATTTATAGTAGTCCTTGTATGTGTTTTAAATCTGTGCAGTGTCAATTTTAGAAAGGTTTTTTCTTCTTCTTTAGGCAAGCCAAGACTTGTCACACGTTGACAGTGGCAGGAATGATGTCATCAGCAAAAAATAAGCCTTTTTTAAACGGCTATTTAGATTTTGGCAAACTGGCGTGGGCAAGCTGCTACAACAGATTCTGCCTGCTCTCTCCTCTGCTGTACTCATTCCTTAACTTATTAAGGATTCAAGAACAGTTGAGGCTTTGAAACAGAGCGGAACCAGAGCCAAAAACTCCTATTATAAGTCTAATTATACTCAGTTCCTTCCATACACATTCTAACAAACATAGCACTTCTCTGCGTACAATATACTTGCTTAACCGAACCTTTTTTTAATGATAGTACCATATTAAAGACCTTCTGTTTTCTTTTCTGATGTCCTGTTTTACAGTTAAAATACAAAATACTTGCTGCCTCCACTCAATCACACTTCTGCAATTACTCGGTGTCTCCTGATAGTACTTCAGCAATTATTTTTATCTGCAGCTGGAATGTTTTTCTTTCCTCTGCATGTTAATTTCTTGGTTTGTTTAGACAAAATATGTTAAGCTGATTTCAAAAATATGGTTTACAAAGTGCAGGTCACTACCAGATGTTATTTAATACTTTCAGGCTGACGCTTTGCGTCCAGGGAAGTGGGTCCTGTAATGATTCTCTTGTCAATAACTGCTGAGCTGACATTTAACAAATGGATCTGATTCAACACAAATATTGAAACTGATACCTTAATTCTGGCACAAATGTATTGTTTAGGTTCTTTTCAAAAGCAAGAGACAGCTTGGTTAAGTTTTTAAACACTATCAAATTCTAAATGCTTGCACTCACGCGTGTGTGTGTCAGTAAGTATGTGCATTTACAAAACCTTATTCAGTTATCAAATATACTCTATTTATCTTCATTAATGATTGTTTATGATAGCTTCGGAAAAACTAAAGCGAGCTTTAACTACACACCTTATACTGGCTGCATGCTACGTTTCTGAATGCTGAATACTTAAAGCACAAAATTTCACTGCCAACAAAATAGGCAGTCAAATTAACCATATAAATACATTTCTGAAAGAAACCAATTTTTATTTCCAGCTCTGTTTCATGCAGGAATGAAGCATATGAAAACATAATTTCTCTGAGTGGATAGACAATAATTGTTTAAAAAAATCATTAAGAAGGTGAAATGCTATGTCTTTTTATATCCATTGTAAATCATAAAAATTCTGCATTTTTAACTTGTTTCATAATTTTATCAACTTGGTTTAATTTACGGGCAAAACTAACTACGGTACTTGCCCCCTCCCTCTCTGAAATATATATGCTTTCAAAATTCTATCTAGAAGACATGTAGACAGGCTGCAAGACAGCAAATTTAAGGTCTCAACTATCCAACTTTCTGGTTTTCTTTTCCTATTTAGAGTTCTGTCATTTGTTATATGGCATCTGGTAGCATCACTAACATCCTGTGTTACTCTTGTCAAGAAAACAAAGCTTGCATTTTCAGCAAAGAATATGGGTGAATAATGGCTGCATCAGCATGTATTTTGAATGCAAACAGTACTGATGACTCTAAAGTGTAGGAGAATGACAATGGCTTCATTTCAGGAGAGCACATCTCTACCTCCGGGTCTTCCACTGCTTTTCACTTAATAGATTTAAGAAAATCTGTGCCTCCCTTACTCACGCAGAGTCATACATTAGCCTGTGAATAGTTCCTGACCCTTTAGCACTGGGGATCAGTTTCTCTGACATTAAATCGGAAATGAAAAAGGAAGCATTAAGTTGTAGCCTGCTCTTGTTAAGAATCTCTGCTCATGCAGCCACTCAGCAAAAGTGTTTCATTAAGAAAAAAAGCTTGAAAACTTTTCTGCATTTTTTGTACATTTGCAATGTATACTGGACTATGCCATGACCAATGTGTAACTTAACCTTTCTACTTCAGTTCTTCAGTTTTCCCTTTGATTTCTGTTGACATAAAAGGCATTAAGTGTCTGACTTCAAAGAACAGCCAGTGTGGATATTCGTTGTTCAGCATGGTGGTCTTTGCTCAAATGGCTGCTTCTTTTGTGTTTCTTTTTTTCTTTAGTTGACTTACTATACAAACATTATGATCTGAGCCTCCCTGTCTCACTATTCACCCTTACAAAAAATTATACAACCTTGTATAAATTATTCTGGCAGCCAAATGTAATATATTCCCAGAATATTTTCCATTTCTGTAAAAATGTAAAAACACAAAGTTTCCAAAATTATTTGTACTCATGTCAAACATTATTCTGAAAACTTACAAATAATTAAGACATTATAATTGTACTAGCAATTATACTCTCAAACTTAGAAGGAAATGGAAAACATATAAAAAGGTTAATTTCCTTTCCAAATTTTACACCAGAGACTATCTCTAGAAATGAAAAGAAACTCAGCTATTCTCTGATCAAATTCAATTAGTTTTTTTTTACCATAGTGATTTTCTTCCATATTTATCATCCTCATATTAATTGCATTTAGGACATACATGTCTAAAATATTGCTCCCTTGAGCAAAGCAAGAAGAAAAAAGCAGAAGCAACTTCATCGCAAAGGGTGAGGTACAAAGCAGCAGCAACCACTGCTACTGCTAACAGAGTGCTATGGATGTAAGCTGTCACTCATTCACACGCTGAACCAGCTGGTGTAAGTTAATGCAGCACTCCCAAACTTAATAGAGATGTATTAATTTACACCAGTTGAGATTCTAGGACAGATTTTTGGACCACTGAATACACAACAGCAAGCAACTCCTCTGCAATAATTATGGATTAAACACTCTGGCTGGTGTTCAGGCTGAGTGCATCTCATGTATTATAAATAAGATTCCTCATGGTTCCCTTCCACAAAATCAATATAATGCACATCCATAGCACAACCACCTGCACCAAGCTACCTGGGTCACAGTTTAAACGTGACATTGTGGTGTTGCACTGCAACCAGGGTGCATATTTATCAGAGCTCCATCTCAAAGATCACTTCTTAAGAGACAATCTACAGACTGTACAGACTTCTCACCTGTTGCCTGACTGTAGATCCAGGGCATATTACTGATGCTATCGGTGTCTGTTCTTCCACCATATGTATTTCCACCATCGACACTGATGGTTTGAGTGGATAATGCTACTTATCCTGAATTCTGATTGTAAATTTCTGGAGAAGCTTACGCTGAGGGATACAAAATTTTTCACAGTTCCAACTAAAAAAAGCACTACCATATCACCAACTACCGTAGACCTTCTTGCACTTTTGGAAAAGGAGCACATAGGACTTTCAAAAAGTTGAAGATGGGGCAAACCTTTTTCCAGTTACTCAGTTGTCAGCACACTTTCTATTGCTAAGGAACCAGAACAGGTCCCAGAATGCCTTACTGTTTGGAAATTGCTGTAGTGCAGAAATTAGTACCACCGATTGGTACCACCAGAAATTGGTTTGGTACCACTTTCTCTTCCCTATCCTACCCTGGAACCCAGTACAACCCCTTCCCAGATGTGACAGATTGTTGCTGGCCTTGCATCTGCAGCTGCACTCCTCCTCCCTGCTGCTGACATGGAGAGGCTAGGTAAGCAACAGGAAAAACAGGTAGGGCCACAGTGCAGCTAAACTGTGCTCAACAGGGCCAGATTTTTGGCAGAGGGCCAGTACCATGACACCACAGCAGTATTCTCTGTGAAGAATTTGGAAGTACTGTTTGGTGCTGCTTACATTCATAGGAGTATTGGCAGATTTCATCAAAGAAAACAAAAGGGAAAAAAAGTAAATGCTATGGGGACAGTGAAGGCAAGCATTCTACTTCATTGCAGGCTCTTCAGGGAATCTGGTCCATTGTTTTTATAAATGAATTTTTAATTTCCCACAGGACTACTTAAGGAGTCTGAAGGGCCGTGTGAAAAGAAAATAATTGCTCTTCATGAGATGGTATGACCCTATCTTGTAAGAATGTAACTTGGATGACGTAGGGCAAATGGGGACCAAGATAATATGTAGATGACTGGGGACAGACTTTTTAGTAGGGCCTGTTGCAATAGGACAAGGGGTAATGGTTTTAAACTAAACAAGGGTAGATTCAGACTAGATATAAGGAAGAAATTTTTACCATGAGAGTGGTGAAACACTGGAACAGGTTGCCCAGAGAGGTATGCCCCACAGATGCCCAGAGATGCCCCATCTCTGGAAACATTCAAGGTCAGGTTGGATGGGGCTCTGAGCAACCTGATCCAGTTGAAGATGTCCCTGCTCAGTCCGGGGCGGGGGGCGGGGGACTGGACTAGATGACCTTTAAAGGTCCCTTCCGACCCAAACCATTCTGAGATTCTATGACATTGTATGAATCTAGTTAGTTTTATTGACAGCAGTTTTAGATCGATTTACAAGTAAAAGCAAAAGATACAGGTCTACTTTTGAAAATTAGAAAGGAAGGAAACTCCCTTACAATTTTTTTCCACTGCTGAATGGCTGTCTCCTCGGAGCAGGGAGAAAAGGGGGAAGAAAAAATAGAAGGAATAAACACAAGGGAAACTGTGCATGGTGAGTGAATATGGCCCTGTATCACAGCCTCTGTGAGCTGGGAAGGCCAGAAGGACAGTATTCCCTTTCCAGTCCTTACACTGCGTGAATTATACAGGATACATCCTCTCTTTATGCACCAGATTTGACTCGCAAAATGGAAATAAGATCAGCAGTCTCTTCTGTAAAGTGTTTTGAGACCTAGTGGTAGAAAAAAACCAAAACCAAAACAAACAAAAAACCCAAACCAAAACAAAAAACCATAAAAAATTAGTTTCTTCAGTTGAGTTTCATGAGAACAGTGCTTGTAAACTTTGTGTCAGTGTCATCCTGAACACTCTTTGTAGTTGGTTACAATATTATTATTCTACCTGGGCAAGGTGAACTAAAATAACAACTAGGTTTTTTGCACAACTTTTCTGATTTTTTCACCAATAGATCTCAAGCAAAAAATCAGTGTCAAAGTCAGGATCAGAACTCAGGAACTGAGTGGCCTTTTTTGTGCTCTATCCAGAAGAGGAAGTATTTCTCAAATTGAAAATTAGCATGATTTTTCCCCTACTCCCATTTAGGAATCAAGGCATTAAAACAGGCTTGTGTTTGGCCATGGGAACTTTTTACTGCTCAAAGTCAGTTCTACGGCAGTATTTTATAGCTGCAACATGTCTATAAAAAGATAATACTCAACACCACGTCCTATATTGCTTTTATCGTTTGTTGAATTTTAAATGCAATATCTGTATCCACAATAGCATAATAAAGAAGAAAGTAGAAAAACAAATTGAAATTTAGATGGGTGAAGAGAGTTATTACCTACATAGAGTAGGGCACATTAAGAATAAACCCAAGGTGAAAACACAAGTTAATTTTCCAGTGAAGGCATTTCCTAAAGATGAAATGCAATGGTCTGTAGAGAGCATTTGAGTGATCTACTGCATGAATCAGTATACAGATTTTATAAGTGTGTGCAGATGAACCCATCAGGTACAGAAGGCTTACTATATCATTCACTCCAAAGGCATATATTCTGATCTATACAGCCTTTAGAAACAAGAAAGAAAAACTGGGGTCTTGTTTTTCTTGCATACTCTCTGCCACTGTCACTTCACATGACAAGAAAAATGATCAAGAAAAATACAAAAAATGTAAACTCTAGGATAAAACTCTTCCCTTCCTATACCGATTCTTTTTTCTGCTAGAGGCTCTTTATCAGTTTGTACAGAATCATATCGCACAAAATAAGTTGGTTTACTGAGTAATATTATAACTGTTCTAATTACTGAAGGAAGTGAAAAGTCACCAAAACAAACATATTCAGTCTGCTAATTTTACTCGCAGTTTCTGAAGTGACATAATGCAGCTTCTTTTTAAAGCTTTCTTGAAAAAACAGCAATTTCCTGTGTTTATTTTGTCTTCTCTTCGTATTTCAGAAAAGTCTCTCCGATTTGTGGCAGCAGATGTTGTGATCTACACGATAGAAAGATTTTTACCAACAAGGGGTTTCAGTTGGTATGATCACTGGAGAAACAAAACCCTTTGAGTTTACTGCCTTCATAGATTTTTAAACAAATATTATCATGGGCGTTTCAAATGATTGTCATTTATGGTTTTAAAAAAGAATAATCTCAATCTTTAATTACTAGGACCATTATATAACAACTCATGGTCTACTTTATGCCTTAAAGTTCTGCCTTAAACTCGATCCATTTTATTCAGCTGAGCAGAATGGAAACTCATATGGTATTTGTTATCTTGCAAGAACTGTGACAATCTGTAGTAGGACTTTTTTATGTTTTTAAATTACAATAGCTGTGAGAGTAGAACTTTTACGTGCTCATCTTATTGAAAAAGAATTTCATGGCCAGCATGGAAGCCAAGTGGACTAGACTGTAGGACAGATTTCAGTGTGCTTTTTTACTGCTTTGACTTTAAGTCAGAATATGCATATTTATAAATGAAACAGCTATTTTTTTAAAACAGGCCCTTGGCCAGGGCGTACAGCCATCTACTGGTAAAAAGACATTTAGGGACAAATTTCAAACAAACTGCAACAATCAAGTTACAAGCAATGGGGAGAAAAAGTAGGGGAATGTAGTTATGAAAAAGCCTGTCAAGTTGCATGAGTTTGCTAAAAGCACAATTTTGTGATGCAATATAAAGACTTGCCCTATAAGCATTAAATTATGAAAAACAATTTTATTTCCAGAGGGAGAAGAATAGGAGGGAGGAGGAAAACTTGCCAGAATTCAACTCACAAACCAAAACTGAAAGTGTCAGAATTTCATGTAAGGAAAGACACTGTCACACTATGTCAGAAACGAGTTAAGTATCAATGTAAGAGGAAAAGATAGCTGATACAGACCAAAGATTTAGTCACAAGTGGATCACAAAAAAACTCTCAAAATCTTCTGACATAGCCTTCTTGCGGAGTACACATTGTACTGTACTATACTCTTCTCGATCCTCAGCAATGGCTAGAATAGGATTTGTTACAAGTCTTCAACAGAAATTTTCTTTACCTAACAAAGTTGATATGAAGATTATTACATAAGCTGACTGTACACAGAATGGCATCTGAGTATCACAGAACACCTTTCACAGTCTATTTTTGCTAGAGTTCTTAAATATGCTACTACGTGCTTACTAAAAACGCTACGTAAATAAAAAGAAATGCTCTAAATAATCTATTCATATGATCCCATTGGTGATACACAGGACCCATTTTTTAAAGCCTTTATATACCAGACTACCAAGTTCATCCTCAAGAAAGCAAAAAACTTCCAAGGGATCTTTAACAAATACTTGCACGGAGGGAGAGAGGAAGAAATGGCCTCAGTATAAAATTGTCCTCCCATAGGAATGCTCCCAAGAACACAATATCCTCCAGCCAGAGCAGTAAGCATGAACTCAGGTCTCTGTCAAGTATCAGTTGTTAACACTCTACAGCTCCAACTAGCCAAAGAAAGACCCATCAAATCACATTTAAGACATGAAGCCACGAATAAGGAAAAGACAAAACCGTTTATAAGAAATCAAGACTCACATATAAGAATAACTAATACATTTTAAATCATAACGACCGTCAATTTACTGCATTAACTGAGCTCTGAACTTTCTTTCATCAATCCGTCTCTAAAAAAGATTTATTCCATTTTTCCTACTCTATGGTATATAAACCCTACCAGTACTGAGAGAGGATAAAAGATCAGTAGATTGCTCATATTTAGTACACCCAGTTTTATGACGTAAGGAAGAATATGCTTGCACCCTGGCTAAGACAGACACACTATCCTGGTTACGTCTCCTTTCCCTACCTACACACTCACTGAACACAGAGCTTCACTGTGAAAATTCTCAAGTCTCTGAACTAGTATATTTTTTTTCCAAAATTCACATGACCTTGAAAAAGAAAACCCTCACAACCAGGTAATTTGAAGAGGTAAAATGAATGCATACAAGAAACTTCCCTATGCTTATTTGCAACTAGCAAGAAACCAGAAATAGATTCTACACGCGACACTCCTGTAGTACTCTGATTCCCACAAGAAACTCCACATTTTGTTCCCTTTTCTGTTCATAAAGTTACAGTTATCTTGAGCGTCACCTACTTGAGAGAAAACAAGCTGTACATTTATTACAAGGATCAAGCAACATAAATCTGCAGATGCTACACTTACCACCCACAGACTCCTGAAACATGCATACAGGTAAGCTGTCATTAAACCAGTGCCTCATGTTTAGGAAGTACAACAGCACTGACAGTTTTACAGTACATAACAAGGCCCACAATCACTACATAAAGTCTGTCAGGAAAATGTGTTCAAATTCTAACAATATAGTCTTTAGGGAGGAAGATTCTCCTTTGATATGAACACTCCTTATTCTAAAGCCTTCAAATGCCTATAGTTTCTATGATCGCTAAATACAGAGCATAATTTACTTGACTTATTGTTTGGCTCCCTGCTTTTTGAATAGACCGGTAGCCAGTTACTGACTATTTTTGCTGGGAAGTTCACTCTACTCTTTCTGGAGAAAATGCAAGGAAGTCTTGCCTAGAATTATTTGTTACCATTGTGGGTCTACAGAGTCAAATTGCCTTCTCCGCACACAAGCTCAGCACCTCTTTGCATTGTCTGCAGAAATCTCTCCTGTTCCCCCAGCTTATAAAGCATTGTAGCCTCTCCCTCAGAGAAGTACTCAAAATGGCTTTCCTGTGAGACTCCTGCCCACAAAGGGCTAGGCTTTATCAAACCACGCACCAGCACCAATTCCATATTGCTACTTTCAAGTAAGAAAAAGAGAGGAAAACGGGGCAAAAAGGGGGGGGGGGGGGAGAATAGTGAGGGAAAAGGAAAAGGCATTTGTCTCACAGCCACACAAAACTGCAAAACGGACAACTTCTGCAAAATCTGACATGGGAAACTTGTCTGGGAACACTACGCTTTCACACAAAGGCAGCAGGTTCAGAATTAACTTAGAGGCAAAGTTTAAAAAAAAGTTTTAAAAAAAATTAATTTTGCCATGAAAGCTTTACAAATCTTCAGACACCAATATATTCTGCAAAGTTGCATGCAAACCCCTTAATGTGCTTCAGTTTACTTGAAATTCATCGTACCCTAACACAAGAAAAATCCTATCCACAGAAAAAAAAAAAGAATAAACAAGAAATATGCACACATTCGAACTTCAAAACAAAGCAACTATTTGAGCTTACATACAGACACACTGAACTACAGTAAACAGAAACCAGTAGTGATGGTGGTTGAACGTCTGGTGAAATATGGGAGCTGGAGGGATTTGTACTTTAAAGAGAAGTTAACACTGCATATTGTTTTCTAATAGCTTCTGGTTCAAGACTCATGCAATATCTCTGTTTTTAATACCAACCATCTGTACTAAACTCAAAATGTATCAGAGCTGCATATCTTTAAGATACAGAAAAAAAGTGAATTATGTAACTACTGGTCACCAGCCCAGTAGTTTGTCCTTTCGGATTTATATGAAACACAATTTTCTGTTACTGGAAAGATACCCAAACTGTAGCATTTTGATTGCTGATGCAAAGAAGGAAACAATTTTCTGCAGTCACATTAGAAAATATTAAATCATTGACAGATACCTTTGAAAACCTGCTGTGCCTTAATTTATATTTGCAAGGGCTAAGACAAAGAAATAATAAGGGTTCTGGTACATTTCAGACTTCTACTAGCATAAACAGAGCTTGCTCCTGCCTATTGCTTATTAGTTCAACTTTCAGGGCAGAGGTGGGAGAAAGAAGAATCCTACCTCTGCAAAACCTATGGACTCAAACTAAAAATAAACCCATTGCTCTCTTTTCCCTGAAACCCTTTTCTGCTTTTGTTTGTTTGTTCTGGATTTTATCAGTCTCTTTTTCATGCTGGTGAATCATGCCTCTGTCACAGCTGATTCCATTTATCTATCCTGGGAGAAAACAAAAGCTAAAAATAACTCTTTTGGGGTTTCTGCTGGGTTTTGCACGAGAAGGGACTGAATATGTTCATTCCAAGCTTGTGTGTCAATGTTTTGCTTTATCTTTGCCAGGGTTGATTTAACTAGTACCATGTTAGAAAAAGAAAAAAAAGAAAGCTTTTTGCTGTCCATAAAATTCCAAGTTGGCTAAAATTTAACAACATCTGTGGCAAATGAAAAAGAAAACTTTCTTAACGTACAAGTTAATACTGGAGTACTTTATTTGCAAGTGGGAGCTTTTTTCCCAAAAGCGCTTTGCCATTTCTTGTAATGAACAACAATGAAATACACAGGTTCCATCAGGCTGCAGTATTTGTGCTTAGAAGGGGTTTTCTTCTACTTCGAAAGATTCTAACCATGTAAAAATAGTCCCTACATTTAAAATATCATTGCAACCAATAATCAGTCTCATATAGTGAAAGACTGTCTGGGCTAGGCTGGAAATCTTGCAGGAACAGTTATTTCTGTGATCTCCAGTGCTTCTTTCTCCCTTATGTGTTAGACATACCTGACTAGCTCACTATGAACACAGCCACAGGAGAAGCATTTTGATGTCTGTGGCTTATTCTTTGAAGTGCACAGTGGGTGTATCTATTTCTGGGTGGTGGGAAGTTTTTGGGCTAAGTCTAGTATGTGTGCAGAGGGAAAGTTCAGGTCAGTATTGCATTTCATTAATTTCATCCATGTAATTCTAACCATAAAAATAAGATGTTAATTGTTGGGTTACCTGCTTACGCAGCAACTGGGTTCAAGACAGATTTTCAGAAGAACTTACACTAGCTACAACCAAAACTCAGATTTTCAGAAATCTCACAGTACCTGGCATGATTAGGGATGAGCATTTCAGGCTGTTTTCTCTACATGCAAGTGCCCTGAAAAGTCAGGTTCTTGAAAACCAAGCTCAGTCTTTAGCCTGAAAAATACACATTCAAAATGAAATACACATTGCATGCACCAGGAAAGGTTGTATTCTTCTACCACATCTTAAAGAAAATGTGGTGGTTAAAGTAAAAAGAACGAAGAACTATTAACAATATCTTCAGATGGTTTCTGTATGCTGGTATGAGTCACTGGAGCATGACTGAGATATACAGAGAAACAAGATGAGTAATGGTACCAGGAGTTTAGCCCCAGTGTATCAGGCGACTGACCTTTTATCCTAGTTTTGTCTGTTCCATGCTAACTGCTCATCCCAAGCACCCTTTGCCTTTGCTTAGGGTGGAGGCAGTGGTGCAGGCAGAATAAACCTCTTTAGGGCCTGCAAACTCAGCTCAGGAAGATGAGGACACTTGGGCAGGTAGCTACACTGACCTTTATGGTACTACTGATGCACTGCTGGCAGTACAGACTTCTGGTTTCAAGTTACCTCACAATGTGATCCAAATCACAGTTGTTGGATAGCTTGCTGTAAAAGAGAAATGAAGCACCAGCGTGACTGAAGATATATATAAAAAAAAATCTGTAGATTTTTAAACATATTTGGGGAATGCAGTAGAAAGATATACCAGGAAAAAAATGGTGCTACGTTTAAAACAAGAGTCTAATTTTCTTTTTCAAAGTTTAACAAGATTAGTCACTGTGACATACACAGTCACTTGCCAAAAGAAAGCAGATAAGCTCTAAGGAATCCAGCAAGAAACACAGATTGCCTAGCACCAAAACGGTCCATAGGTAAGAGGTACATCTTTAGGAATCATTAAAAGGTGGTATTTTAAAAAAGAAGGTGGTTTTGAAGATTATTACTTTAATTACAATACTACTGGCAGTTGTCAGATTTATTTGTTTTTCCTCTGTTTCCAGATCTTTCAAAAAATTCAGACTGAAAGCCATAGGCAATGGACCCCAGCAAATCAAGCACACCAGCTTAGACCTTAGGAAAGAGTACTGGGGTGGCAGCATTTGCACATTCTGCAAATGAAATCTTGAGAGCTCTCTGTGCTGAATACATCTAAAGGCGATGTCACAAAGTATGAAAGGATTTCTGAAAACAATATTCATCAAACAACAAAAAGTTACTTCGGTAAGTCACTTGGCAAAACTGCCCATGATATCACCACATTCCAGGCTTCTTACACTGACTGAGCTGGAAGCATTTAAGTTCATGAACTCCAGCCTCTCATAGCCACTCCTAGTACAGCTATTCTAACTGGGGCCACAATGTGCTTTTCAGAATGTTCCACACCTAACCTTGAAGTGAATGTGTGCTTCTCCTTGAGAAGGAATAGCTTGTTCTTCCTGCCATCTCCCAGTAACACGATTGTTCTGTTCCGTATTACACGTTACAATATATGAAGCAGCAGCTTTTTCAGATGTTTCATTGAATATGAATATAGTGGGGATGCAGTGACTACCGCTTCACTGAGTTGTGGTTGTTGTGGTTGTCAGCTGCAAGCCATCTTTATTTCAAGATCAAAATGAACAGCAGAGGAAAAGGAAGAACAACGTGTTACCTTGTAGAGACAGCAGTAGCAAAATACTGATGAAATATATAATTTTATCACCATCTCCAAGTCAATTGCATTTGCAAGGCAAGTACGTTTAAAGTGTACTTGTTTAACAACACAAAAAAATTATATGCAATTTCCCATTCCATTTGTTCAGACATACTTACTTTGAGTTCAGAAAGGATTTGCTGCTGCATCACTGAATATAACTAGGCAAAATATGATCTTACTGATTTTTCCCTTATGAATAATTTACAAGAATGATCTACAAAACTTACTCTGCAAAATTTGTATACAGCTACTGAAAGCAGGAATCACTCATTTTTACTTCCAAAAGCCTAGTTAATTTAGAAAGGCTGATACTCAAACTTTTCTTTCAAAACACACCTACCTGATCTGCAAGCTCTTTAAACTTAATGTGATGCTATTCTCCTGTCAGTTTTCAGCATGTACCCATATTTTAGCTGGAGAACTTTTACAGAAGCTCTATGGGGGCATAGATACCCACCCACAGTGTAGGATTTGGAACAAACACAGCAAGTTTTACCACAGTCATAACATAGGAAACACAACTCTCCAATACTAGCATTGTATTCAGTTTTCAAAATTAAAAATGTGTCTATTCACATACGTGCAAGCAGATTATAATTAGAAGTAAAAATAACAAAGCCTGACACTACTCAGTGACACGCCTCCACGCCAACAACTATCTGCAGATATGGGAAGTGCATGATACAATCAGTAAACATGCATGATTTTCCTCTGTTGCCAGAGGAAACCAAGGATTTTCCTCTGTTGCATCGGTCATTGCCAATACAACATGATGTCATTAAAAAATCCAAATGTTGTTTTTCATCCTTGGAGAGAGCCATAGGTGGGCCTGGGGAATTTACTATTGCCAAGGTATAGCAGGGAGGTATGGGAGGAAAATAAGAGTTTTTAATTCAACCTGACCTTTAAAAATACCTGTTTACTGCAAGAGTAACGTGTCCTTCTTCCAGTCCTGAAATCACCAGCATCCTAAAAATGAATGCTTGTTGTACTGCAGCCTCTATCATAGTGGGAAGCAGCTGGCACAAAGAAAGTATTAATAGGGCCAGGTGGCACGTCCAAATGGGCTGTGAAGAAGTGTGGAACTGCCCAGGCCTTTTAAGATCCAAAAAAACTGTGGCAGAGCAAAACTCCATCTTAAAGCTGTGTAGAAAGTAAACAGGAATTCAAGAAGAAGGTTAATACTTTCTGAGGCAGGACTGAAGTACCTTTAGATTGCCTTGGAAAACAGCTTCTCTCCCACTGCTGCTTAAAAAGAAGGGATGTGGGGAAAGAGGGGTATTTTAAGTCTAATAAATATGCAGATTACTCCTTGTCACTCAGTGCATTGTTGAATGGGTCTTCTTCCTAACCCCCGGCCCTCCTCCTGCACACATACTGTTCCTTAGCCTCTGCTCCTTGTCCAGTCAATCCCAGTACATCCCTATTTGTTCACTCTCTTTTGAACAGTGTTTCCATTTTGGCCAAATGTCTGCTTTAACTCTCTGAAATGGAACTTTTTTATTCTGGATTTTTCTCTTTAAAATACCCTAGTTGGTGAATTTATAAAATGGTCTTACTGTTCTTGAATGCAGATAAATCTGATCCAGGATCGGCTGGCTGAATGTATTATTTTGTTGCTTCTTTGTGTCTCGTTCCCTCAGTAGATATAAAGTTATTTCTCTTAAAGCATGCACTGTACTTAAACATCTACTGATGTTTAAGTGAAAATACAACAAGATGCTTTGGGGTACATGCTTCAAATACAACTGCTTATTTTCACGTTACTATCCTTAAACAGAACTTTGTAAATAAGCAATAGGAAAACATATCAGCCTGAATTTCACATATTTTTGTAGGTCATCTCAGTAGCATCCATTAATCAGTGTATTCTGACCTGGTTCAGCTACAAACATAGGCAAATAAAAGGCTGACCATACCATTAATGTGCCCATATGTAAAGTGAAAGAAGAGGGCCAAGAGTTTTAAAAGTTGAAGTTAAGAAGAATAGCTCAATAAACCTTGCAAGCCCACATGGAAAAAATCTGTCTTCATTATATTCTCAAAGTAAGGAATTGTCCCAAGCTAATGAAGGATTTCTTTCCTCCTTTTATACTCTCAACCTCTTCTATGGGGTCTTTTGCATATATTTAACCAGATAAGCGACCTGTATAATATCTAGTGCTGAGAAAAGGGGAAAAGTGGAAGCAGAGAGGCAGGAGCACAGAGGGAAGAGCCAGACAAACCTTTCTGGAGGCAGCACAGTCTTAGATCACTTTAAACTGATTGTGAAACCACAGCCATGAAAGTGAGAAACAGTCAGGATTTCTGTAATGTATAAGGAAGAAGACCTGGAAAGGACCTAGTGAAAGAAAAGATGGCCTACCTGGTGAGAAACAGAGGGTTCTACTCACAACTTTGAGAAAGAGTCTTGATTGTAGGTTCTTGGTTTTAATATTGCTTCTACTTTTTGATGTGATTTTTTTTTTAATAACTGCATCAAAGTTCCCAGCAATTTGCTGCCCTAAGTTATTCAAGTGCTTTTGGAGACTCCCCAACAAGACAGCTCTTTTACCCGGAGAAACAAGTTTTCTTGAGCCACACCTTCCACAAAACTAGAGCTAGAGAAAGCTTCACATATCATTTTTTCTTCTGAAGGATAAAAAGGAAAGAGAAAAACTGCTTCTGATTCATCTTTCTCATGGGATTTGTTTAAGAAACCTGTGAGAGCTCAAAAAAAAACCCCAAACCCAACAAATATAAGCACACCTGTGGCTTTTTATTATTCTGTGGACAATGTGTCCTACCTTTCATTTATCTCTACTATAATTCACCTGTAATTGCACTCCCTACTCCTTTTGTTTATTGAGACTCAATAGAATTTTCTTAAAAAGCTGTTTTGTTACCAGTTACTAAACAGCTGATTTTTAACAGGTCATTTTACTTCCCTTCTCTATTCCCATTTTAGTCCTCTTGCATCATGTTTCTTAATTCAGTTCTAAAAAGAAAGTAGCAATATTAAAAAGTATTTGGAAGCTACACTGGCCTGTGTTTTATTTCAACAGTTATCATTGTTAATTAAAAAATTCCAGAGGAAGAGTAAGCTTCTGCTCCAAAGGATAGAGCAGTTTGCATTATAAATCTTCCTTTGCAATGGAAAGAATTCATCTTCACACAGATAAACGGCCATTTGTAAATGATTAGTAAAAAAGTGCTTGTTTGCATTTTCTCAGGAGTATTACCTAGTAATTTTTTTAAAGTGCAATTTTTCATCTGAAAACCTCAGAGTCTATTGCAGGACTCTGGGAGTTTGCAGCAACCTCATTGTAATTCTGAGGTACATACTCTGTACTTTCATGAATGGGTAAAATGAAGCAGAGACTGAACTTCCCAACCACGGAATAATCCAGCTCAGTAGTATATTAAATGAAAATCAGAAAGTATGCTACTCTTTTACAAGTGCTACAGCAATTGTTGCACTTCTAAAAGTATTTGACATGATGATATGATAGGGCTTGTCTAAATGAGCATAGTAAGGTTGGACATAAGTAGAGAAGAAACATTAACCACTGTGACAGATTGTAAGAACTGACATTCTTCCTTTAGCATGGCTAGGGTAACTACATAGTATAGCTGAGATGATTAGCTTAATTAGCTTAATTTTTTTCTTTAAGGACTTACAGAACTCAGCAAAGATATGGAATGCCTACAGGGCATTTCTTGGTATAGGAAAAGGAGAAAAGCACAAACAAAACCAGACTCAAATTTTCAGTCAGGTGGCCATATATTCCTTTAGTTCACAAAGTTCAGATCTCATTTTTGTTGGCAAATCAACAACAAACTTCTACCCTTCTACCATTATTCACTTGAATTTTTGCCAACACATTAAAGCAATTTTCCCCAAAAGAAAACACATCGCCAGCATCATTTACTACTCCCCCTAAAAATACTTTACAGCATAACATTACATGCATACTTTTGACAATTGTGCTTTTGAAAAACATCATTCTCTGTAGCAGTTAGACAATAAAAGCTTTTTCATGCCAGAGAGATACTGTTTTAAATATGTGCTACTGACTAGGAACAGACAGACATAAACAAGAACCTTCCTTAAGATAATGTTCATTTCTTGTCTTTATAATCATAAAACATTTTACTGTATATAGGTACAAGCCTGGGTAAACCCACAGTCATATAGCCTTGTAACTCTCAGCCTCCAAAAACTTCTTAATACATCCGTGTTTGAAAGTTCTCTTGACTTTGACCTACAAACAGAAAAGTAGAAAATCTATTTTTATAACACTTTCTTAAGCCAGAGTTTTCTTCTTTCCTTTTTGTCTCAAACTAATAATTCCTTTAGCCAAAACGTAATATTGCTTTATATGTCACACATTTTTGTAGATGATTGCCATCAAGGAACATAAGAAAAATCAGGTGATTAGAGTTAAAAAATAAAATGCTAAGGATCCTATAGCTATGATTAATACCAGAACAATTTTTACCGTCCTTTGCTATTAAAGACAGAAATTCTCTTTCACTTTGCTCCATAGATATTATGCAAAATAGCATGTACAAAAGAGGAAAAAACATGGGATCTGCAGAAAATGCAAGTTGACAGAACATAACAACAAACACGATAAGTATTCCTTGGCCAAGTAGTGATCAAGCACTGTGTTTATATGTCCATAATCATTTGAAGGAAATGAAGATAAGGTCTGTTAGTTTGTTACTCAAAACTAACAGACGGATTTTAAGACAGGGAAGATTGAAGTTGACTATCAGAATATCATCTCCTTGATGGAAAACTATATGTTGACAGGGCTCATACTCAGTATCACTGAGGATTACAAAATTTATATACTCCAATAATATCAGAGAAACTACACAACCCAAACCGTGTTTCCCATTTGTGATTTGGACTTTGTGGATTGCATTTGTACAAAAGGTGTCTTTCCACAGGTTGCTGGGCAGTAGTCCCAGTCCCTTTGCACAGTGAGTCCTCTTTGAAGTCATACTTTTGTGGCAGATACAGGCTAACACATGACCCTCAGAACCTGCCTACATAGGAATTGCAACCAGATAGCTAATGGACTGCAGTTCACAGTCACTCAGTACAAGCTCATGTGTAAACACCATGGTTTACAATGCATTAAATAATTTGGATCCAGAGCCTGCACGGAGAAGTCACTCCATTGCACTCTGAGAATGAGTCAATCTAATATCCTGTGTCAAGGAGTTCCTCAGGTTTCTCCCTGACTCCATAGACTTTCATTGCTGGCTTCGGCAGTGTGACTACAGATTTCACCTGCGAGAGCACATCTGGTTGCTAGTCCAAGACAGGCCAGCTGTGTTTAAATAAAAGAACTCAAATGAGAACTAACAGTGTAAACCAAAAGACCTTGAACTTAAATTGCTTCCTTCACTTTTCTACCCTCCAATAAACTGAGGCATTTTAAAACAGGTAGATAAGGAGGCTGTGGGTACTACTGTGAAGGATATTTCTGAAATAAAGATGAAGTCATCCACCTGAATTGTCAGACAACTGTATGCTCTTTGTTACCAAAAATAAGGATACTGAAATCAATGAACAAGCAGAAACCCCTTACCCAGGGAGAAGTATAACTGTTGTCAAACTTTGATACTTATATTAACCTTGCTCAGACTGTGCTAGAAGAAGAAAAGCCACGTCAGACAAGAAGCAGTGAGGGGAATGGTGATGTCTTGAATAGCAACTTCTATAATGAGCTCATACCTCTTCTGTTTGTGAGAGAGATAAGCACTTACTTAACAAGGAACAGGCAAAGATAAGATTAAATAACCTTGGTCACAGCTCCAGTTCTTCATTAGCTCATGCATTAAAGCATCACAATTCCTCTACTGAAATCAGAGATTTTAGAAATGTTCATCACTGATGCTCAAATGATACAATTCAAAAAGAGGACAACTTTGTGATACTATGAGGATTTTTTTTTTTCTCAATTGCTATCCTTTTATTGTGTAATACTTATCTGAGATAAAGACTGAATGGGTAAGGTAAGGGCATATATTTTGGCTTTGTTATTTCCAATTTATTTACAGAGGTCTGAGATATAGGCTGTGGCAAAATCTTTAATCCAAACATCAAAAATAAGACTCACATTTTGAGCACCAGAGGACTCAGAAAACTTTACAATATGCCTATGAAAATACCAAAATAATTTTTAAAAGTTTTACATTCATCTGTTGGGATCTTTGTTTCTCACATCAAATAAACCAACTAGTAAAATCTGCTAAACCATGGCTAGGTGTTTATCTATTGAAGGTGAAGAAAGCTGCCCTTGCAAACAAGCACTTAAATTTTATTTTACCCTAGGCCACCCACAGTGTGTTTACTCATCACACACACGGACTTGCTGTAAAGTAAGCAGGAGGATAATTCTGACTTAATTTTCAAGTTTTAATACTATACATGAGTAATAAAATTAAATTTAGACCCCAAGTAAATATGCAGGGGTTCAAGCACACAGGTTGGTTAAGAGCTTTCACAACTAGGCAAACAAACAACAAAATAAATCTAAAAAGGTGTAACATAATATCACAGAAAAGAGATACCTCTGTAAGACAGTCATAGACTCTGTTTCACAGACATCCAATAGCTACCTACATGATTATGCCTCTAAACCTATGTTTAATCAACTGCATACAGGGCTGGCTGCTCATTGTAGCAAATAAGTAAATTTGAAGGAAATGGGGATACCCCCTGCATCCTGGCTTATTAATTACATCTGCACAGCAGGGACCTGCTGCAGTGTTGCTGAAGAGATGTGTTGATAATGAAAGATAAAGACTTTTCTCCCAGTTTTCCAGATGCAAGACATTCTTCCTGGGAAAAGTTTAAGGCCCTGCGAGGATGCATAAACTCAGATTCTTGACCAGCTAGAGAGACCAAACTCGGATGCTTGATCATTTAAATAGAAGTCAGAGCTCAATCAAGACTTCTCCTCAGCAGGGTGAGCAAAATCAAATTTTGTTGTCCAGGGCTTTCCCCAGACATACGCACACACGTGACTCCCACCCCACAAAGAAGAGGAGAAGCTGTAGGGATTAATGAGGCGTTGAGGTGCTTATGGATGACAAAGGGAGCTGAGACAAGCCAGAGCAAGTTCTGAAGTGGTCAGCAAGATGTGCAAGGGAGCTCTGGGTAAGAGTGAGGGTCCCTTTAATCTTCAAACTGTTGCTGTTTTCCCTGCATCTATTCTCCTCTCTTTTCAGGCATGAGCTCCCCATCTCCTGTTCACCTCTCTACCACAATCAACAGAACCTGCACTCACCACCTAAAACTGCACCTAACCAATCCTCCACCCTCAGGAACAGCCATTATTCCTGTGTCGCCAGGGGAAAAGGGGGAAACAGGAGAAGAGGGAACAAGCTCAGCCCATTCCTGCTGCTGAGGCATCAAAGTTCATGTCACAAAGCAATTCTCCCACGCTGACAGCAGCAGTGCTGTATAGAAGCAGCAAGGATAACTAGCTTAATAAATTGTACCTTATTTTATTTAGAGCTGACCTTCAGTTTCCCTGCGAGAGGGGCCAAACAAAGGGCTTGCAGTCAAAACCCTTAAGGTACCATAGCAGTTCCTTGGCTCACAAGTTCTCCTTGCCCAGTGCTTGTTTAAACTTAACACTAATAGGCCCATTTTCTAAATTAAAATTTAAGCAGAGCTTGGCAGGTGGATAACATGAGATTAATAGAAGCCTTTCGCTCAGAGTTAGACATAAAAGATTATGCATACAAATCAAAAATCAAATTGAAACTGTTCCTACATTAAAAAACAACAACAACAACAACAAATCTTAACTCTTTGTCAAGATGAGAAAGCATGTGAACTTCCACAAATAATGAAATTCTGAGATGAAGACATCTAAAATTTACTGCAGCCACAGCCTAGAAAGAGTAAGAAAACTAAATACAGGAAGAGTACATGCTTTGTTTATCTGAAATGCCTGGTGAATGCTGCAAGTTCCACACATTTCAGTTTAGAAGTAATTTTTCTAAAATAACAAAATAGCTAAGTAAGCACAGGAACATGTGGAAACTTCTAGCAAAGTGGTGTCCAAGAAAACAAAAACCAATTACATTGTATTAATGGATTTACGTTACTACAGGGACAAGTCATAAAACCCATTGGAGGGGATCCTTCAGTAGCAACTGCTGAAGTAAGAGAAATCAGCATAAGAACAGCTTTATTAGCTCTTTGAGCTTTGTTTTCAAACATATTTTAATACTAATGAGCACCACATATATTGTAGACAGCTGACTAAATAAAAAAGGCCATCAAGATTATCTATTCTTGCTAGTCCTTGGTTGTAGGCAGTCTAACTAACGCAAACCAGAGGAGATAAGTATCAGTACCTTATGAAAAATGCCATTACAGCATGCTAGAAGCAAAACAGCCATGTGAAATGAGAGGAACAGAACTCAATATAGCGTGCAGCGACTGTAAGCTTCAGTGCCCACATACTAAGCTTTCTGTACTGTAATGGTCTGATACATTCATTTTGACCCAGGGACCAGAGATAAATTGTCTTAGCAATACAAACAAACAGCTAAGCAATTAGGGCAAAGTTTTTGGAGAACATAGTGATAACATCTAAAAGCATTGTTGGGTGATGGGGAAAAACAGCCCCAGAGATAGGGAGTTTAATCTGAAGTAAAAGAGAGACTATAATTGCTTCTCCAAATTACAATGCGCTAAAAAAAAAGTAGACAAGCAACTGGCACTGGTATTTGTCTGGCATCTATTTCAGTGTATCCAACCTGAAAAGTAACTTCTATTGTCCCATTTGGAGTTAATCAAGTTTTGCCTATAAAAAGAAAGATTTTACATGTGCAGCTGTTAAAGCGTCAGAGCTGGGAAATCCATGAGGAACCACCAGGTTCTAAAGAATTTCTATGAATTAAATTTCCTTAAAGTAACTTATTAAAATAAAGTTTCCAAGCACTGAAGGTTGAGGCACTGAGGTTAACACAGTAGTCAAATGACAAAAGCAACAATTTTATCTATCAGCTTTTATGTGTCAGCCCTAAACATAGATGTACATTAGTTGCAATGCAACTATATGTACATTGGCTGCAACAACGTCTATTACCCCCCAGGCACAGAAATAGAGGTAACTAGTATTTAACCTAAATTGTGCGTTGATTTAGCAACGAGCATTTGGTTATTGCTTTAAAACTTTGCACAAAATGTTATCTACATAAAACCAAAGTACTATATACATTTAGAAATAAGTGAAACATCAGGCCTAGAATACATTCCTTCAGCTTGCGCAGAGTTATCCAAGAAAATAACCATAGCAGATATAAGATAATCTCTCAAATTAACACTAATTGTTGTTGTTGTGAACACTCTTGTCATACACAATAATATAGTTTTATTAAATGGAGACGCCTGTTCATTGCAAAATATCTAAATTTGATTTTAGTGAAAAATTTGCAATATGGAGGAGATAAATACGCATTGTCTTTTACTGCAGCTGAATGACCAGCGGTCTCACAGTGTTCACCTAAGGAATGCAATTGGTAATGTTTTTAAATGCATAATGAAATGAAGATGCATACAGCAATTTTTTTTTATTAAATAACTTATTTTTCCTTGTAAGATTTTTCTTTGAAATACATTTAAAAAAATCAATAGGACATTTTGAAAGATACATAATTCAACATTTATGAGAGGTGTTTTTGGAGCTGTCATAAATGATCCATAGTCTTAACTCCATCCCATGTAACTTCAATAACTCAGCCACATCATCTGAACTCCAATGTAATTTAATGCACTTAAAATAAGCATATGTCTTGCTCCATTGTGTACTGTGTTGTAGTATACAAAAGTCTATAAAAGCCACCTGAATGAAATGAACAATTATTTATATTTTGATAAGGAAAAGCACTTTACTAGTAATTCCAGAATAAGATTGTACAGAGATTAGCAAATAAGGTAAGACTGCAACATCCCTTGGTAAATATCAAATTAATACTTAAAAAACCAGAAAAAAGTCTTCATTCTTTTATCTTAGGGTAAGTGGACAGTCTACCTGCTTTCTGGGTAGAAATAAATTAGAAATTCCTTTTTTTTTTTTTTTTGTTCAAACTCCACTATGAAACATCATAACCAAATTATGCCATTTTAATTTATGATTGATATATTATTTTACAGGTTATTTTGAAAGTTTTTAAATATATTTTCATAATATTGTTAATTATGAAATACCAAAGAAATCACTCATAAATAGCATTTCCTAACTATACAACTGTTCTCCACATCTGTAATAAAATTTTCTTTCCTATCTCTTTTCTTCCTCTAACCCATTCATCACAACCTGTCAATTAACAACACTGAGCTCCCTTAACTTTCACTTCCAGTTTCTGCATTTTTCTCTGCCTGATATTGCCCCAGAAATAATGTCTGCAGGAGGAACACGTTAGACAGCCAACATCACTTCTTAAGAAAGTAGGCTATAGAGATGAAAAGTCACACTTTTGACTAGAAGGCAGGATTCTGGCTTGCAACAATATGCTGTCAACACAATGCTCAGAAGTATAGCAGTATAACGCTCAGATATTAGTAAGGTAAAATTCATACCGCCTGCCTTAGAGAAAATGTTAGGGTTTTTTATCCCAGCCCTCCCCTCCACTGCCACAACTTGAACTCCTAGGAAAACAAATGGTGTCTTCAAGCCTTCAAGCTTTCCTTCACTCTTTTTCCCCGCTAACTGCTTATACGCTCCCCACCAGCAGGGGTGGGCTTTTGATTTGATTTGGGAGGTGGGCTGCCTTACTTTCTGTCACAGGAGCAGCCCAGGGAAGCAACTGCAGAAGGAAAAAGGAAGGACAACTGGTATATGCAATTTCTAAAGTATTTTTTCTGTTGAATGCTGCCAATACAAAACACACACTGTGAAGTGGCTCGTGGATGGAGCTAGACCAAATCAGGAATGACCTATGTATTTTAGTTGCAGACACCATGAAGTCCTATCACTGTGCTTTTCCTTTCCCTCAATACACTTTACACAAATGGACAAAATGAACACAACGCATTCCTGTTATAGGAACAGGTATATGCATATGATTCATATACACCAAATTTAGTCTCACATAAAAAATATTGAAGTTGAAACTACTGCAAAACCACAAGATCAAGGTCAAAAGAAAATGTACGCTCATTTATTTCTACCTATGCCGTGGTAAAGGACAAACTCACACTTCTCCGTGCATTGCAATCATCATGTTTTTCCACCAAGGGGTTTGGGTTTTTTTGATTTTTTTTTTTTTTCAGAGAAACGAGTACCATGCTTGGCACTTTATTTTATTTTGCGTAACAACGAGAGACTGAAGTCATCTGATAAGAAGAGTTGTACTGTGATCTGCAGCGAGGAACATACTTTAATGTTACATCTTTCAAACTTTCATCACAGATGGATACAAATGCAGTTACCAATATTGTCAAGTGTCATGGAGCTCGATGGGCACAATTATGTGAGGTGTAATATGAATCTTTAACTGAAAACCTCAACAAATTAGGAAGCCCAAACAAAGCCTTTATAAAATGATTTCTCCCTTTACTAGTTTCATTCCCACACATACAGACAAAACATGCCAATATTGAAGACTATGAATCCAGCCTACCTCTTTGCACCCTTTTCAATAACAAATGAAAGAGTTGCCTTATTTCCATTCTCTAACTTGCTACTGAGATAATAATTTCTGAGGAAAACAAAGCCACAAATGTGAGTCTCTTACTTTGATGTTAAAACAGAGACATTCTTTGTAAACTATTTCTTATACAAGACAGATATTTGCAGCCATACATCCCAGAATCATCTCACCCCCTTCATGAAAAATTCTATCCCTACCCTAAAATTCTGTGAAATTATTAGAAAACTCATTAAGAAAAATTTACTTATATGAAAAGTCATGTTTTCGTAGAAGCTTCTGTTTGCAAAACAACCTTTTATTTCAGACTTTTCCATCAGATCTGAACCACTTGTTGCATAGAGACTTACATGATATATGCACTTAGTTACATTCTGAAACCTTCAGTGGGCTGTTACAATAGTCTGTTTTCCAGAAAAGAAAGTATAACCACAATACCAAGTTGAGCCTTTGGGGGTTGCTTAAGTTTCTCATTAAACTGATGTTCAAGTACATGTAGCATTTTTCCTTAGTGTGGCAACTTGCCAGTTTAACATTGGGGAAATTCAGATGCTTATAAATTAAGTTTATAAGTAAGTTTGTTGAAATGACAAATCAGATTTCGAAAACTGAAATGGGAGTTTCCGTCTCTCATTGCGTTATAGTGCAGTGCCCTCCACTGGCCAAATGTCCTCACTTAAAAATAAAAGAGCAAAAATTCTCTGAAAAATTACTTTTCAGACTAAAAACTAAAAAAGCCTCCAAAAAACCTCAGAAGCAGTGTCAAATTCTTAGAAAAGGTTACTACATAATGGCACCAATTTATACTAATGCCAGCCTTGCTTTCATATTACATGGTAATAAAAACACTTTGGGTGTTGAAATAAATCCTGAAGCAGCCTTTTTAAAGAGTTCAAAATTAGAGGTGACAATACAAAAATAGATAGTACTAAAAAGTGTAACTTAACATGAGGCCTTATAATGGTAAAAAGCATACAACCAGATCAGCAATTACTGCTGTCAGTTGAATTTTCACTATTTTACCTTTTTCAGTTCAGATATGACAGACCCACATCTAAATTTCTCTTTGAAGCACTTAATAATGCTTTTGAGGGCAGTGGACAGAACTAGTTGCGTCAGTACTACCTATATTAGATGTAACCGAGAGTGAGGATTAATAAGTGTCAAGAGCCAACAGCACAACAAGAAAGCTGGAAACAAGATAAATGCCCTCCCTTCATGTTACTGTGGATCGCCCATTTATTAGTTTTTCATCTGTCCCTCTCACTTCATTTTATGTTTGTTTCAAAAATATGGATGAAATGTAAATGCGGTGATGGTAGGCAAACCATAACATCTTCAGGAATATTCTGTACTCTGACCAGCCTTGCTGCTGTTATTTGGCCAACCCACTCCTCTTGGGTGATGTTACCTCTTATAATACCATTTCCTTCACCAGCTGGTTGATGGCCAGTATTGCTTCACAACTTTCTCCAACACCTACGTTACCTGATATACTTCACAACTTTCTCCAGTACCTGAGCTACCTACGTTAGCTCAGTGACAATATGGGCAATATTTACATGATCCCTCAAGTGCCTGATTATGCTTTCAAAAATTAAGAACAACAGTATTTTAAAATAATCCATGAACATGTGCAAAAGGACAACAGGTGGTACAATAGATCTAGCTGATGGTTAAGGACCCTAGCCGTCCCTATCTTAGTAATAAAAGCATTATTAATGAGCTTTCAGTAGATTCAATTATCCTACACAAGATTACTATCTTATTATTAGATCTAATGATATTCAATGTGATAGATTTGCTGGTGATAAGGTGAACTGTTTCTTTAACAAGACTAAAAGCAATAAGCTATAGGAGGAAGTTATGATAAAAATACAAAGACAACTGCTGTTTGCACAGATAGACCAAAACCACAGAAAGGTTGAATATATGCTTAGTGTCAAGAGTGGCACACTGTTGGATTTTCAAGCAGAGCCAAAGAAGGACACAAAAATATTCTTAAGTCCCTGGTAAAACCTTCACTGCCATCTACAGATGGAGGGAACAACTGGAAGTCTGAAATAAAGCTGAAAGATGGATTTAACAACCCTTTTTTCAAGTGCTGATCAATAACTTTAAAAGGGGCATACAGCACCATTTTATTTGAGCACATCTAATGTAAGCTTTAAGACGTAGCATAAGTTTTATAGTTTGTTCCATTCACTTGGTATAAAATTTCTGTGTTAGTGGGAAATAGAGGAAACTAGTCATATTTCTTATCTGCCAATCCTATGATAAACTACTTCCATTAGAAAAAAAGAAAACACAACACTGTTCCTAAACTTGTTTTTAAGGAGAAAAGCTAGATGCCAAGGCTAACCATGAAGCATCTTCCTTTGACTATAGTTGCATGGATTCCTAACAATGGTGTGATTTTCCACTCCAGTAAGCAGCAGTGCTAAGTGTCCATCCTCCCCTATCTCTGTATATCCCAGTTCTGGTGAAGTAGGGAGCAGCTTTGGTGCTCTGTTCTTCCAGGCAGCCTGGAGCGAGCACAAACACCAACAAACAAGAATAACTTCTTTGACTCATTAAGCCTCAATCCTCACAGAAGATTCTGTTCCTCATTGAAGATTAATTTGTGATACTCCTTTTGTATCAGGATTCACCAATGATGACACAGAGCAAGGCATTCAGTCATTCTCACCCTCAGAATCTCATTTTCTGCTGTTAGAAGGAAGTGCTACATTGTAGGCCTTGAAGTTTTGCAGCCATTGCCTTACCTCAGATCTATCTTTTCATCCCTCCTCAGGGTTCTTATATAGCTTATGGCAATCAGCCTTTTTTTTTTTTTTTTAAAGCAGATATTCCCACTTCCTTTCATTGTGCAATAACCATGTACTAATGCTGGGTTGATTTTGCAGATCTTCCTTTGCACAATCTAAGAGCTGTTTTTCACACTATGAGCTTGAAAGAAAAAAACTGGAGGTGGGAACAGTGGGTATCTGGTTGCTTCCACATTCAGATCTCTATGCTTCTATTACATCATTTTAAGACCTCAAACTGAAACAGTCAGCCATTTTCACAGCCACATTACACATAGGTTAATACATAGGAATGTAGCAGAAGTACATAAATGCTTTCTAAACTTTTGCATAGAATTGTTTTAGCCAGAATTGTATTAAACCCACAGTTCCCTAACGTGATTTGACTCTGTTGTGGACAGGGCCTCAGAAAGAAGAGCAACTGTTGGTCTCACTCTCAACCCATGAAAAGTAATTAAGACCCCACTTTCCTGTGGGGAACAGGTGTAGCTATCACTTCCCTGGCAGCCTGTTCCAGCTGAAGAGTTATTACTACAGCTGTTCAGCTGACAGCAATTACCACTGACGATGGTCATTGTATGTGGATCTCACCTTCTAAAGGTTTCCTCCCAAGAGAGCTGACGTGATGACTGCTGAACTGTAGCGTTACACTGCTTTCTGCTAAGAGACCAACTGACATTTACCTTTATGTGACCTTAGTGAGCTACAAAATGCATTCTCAACCACAGTTGCTTAACCATGCTGACATATAGAATTTCTAACTTTTGCTTTTCCTTATAGTGTGAAGAGCTTTAAACACCACAGCTTTAAACCACAGAACTCTGAAAAACAAAAACAGGATGTCTGCTTCTAAAGCTGGTGCTGTGTGTATTTTTCCTGAGACTGTGCTATCTGGGACCAAGTTGGTGTAATCTTTCAATACAGTCTATTGGCCAAATTCTCTCTTTCCTGCTGGAAGGTTAACTCTGGTGTGTATGACAGAAAATATTTTCATGGCCAAGGATTGTTGTCATCACAACCTGCGTAACAACAGGACCAGCTGGAGATAAAAAAAATCAAGGCTTAAAGCTATGTTCAGTGGTCTCCTTTACTCTTGCAAAGCTCCACTGCAGCCAGGAAGAATCCAGAAAGAGACAAACACAATTTGGACAATTCAACATGGGAACAACGATAGCAGAAAACCAAATCCCATATAGTAGATACTCTCCCCCCTCACAGAAGATGCTCACTTCTCCTTAGTAAAGCATACCAAGTCTCTGAAGGTGGCAGAACCTTTGCTTACTTTCCAGAATCTCTTTTCCCCCTTGGATGATCAACAGGCACTGGATTTATTGCATGTGACAACTCCAGTTAGTGGCAGGGTGTACAAGTTAATACCCCCTGCCTCCTCCAGGTTATTGTGGTTCAAAACATGAAATCAAGGGCCAACAGATACGAATCCTCTGTAAAGACAGGAGCATACAAAAAAAAATGAAAAGGAGCAAGCAAAGGAACAGGTAGAGGACTCAAGGCCATCTGAAATAGGATGCCTCAGCAACTTCCACACCAATGCCAAAACCTCATGTCACAAGTCTCCCTACATGCTGGGGAGGATTCCTTCCCAAATGAAATCTCAATTGTCACAGGCTGCAGCCTTACAGCTGCATGTCCCTTAATCAGAGGTCATTTACAGGCCTTCCCTAGTCCTGTAACCATGCCCTGTAGGAAGCTCCCTCCCTTCCAAGATCCTCCATTGTACACTGTGTTCAGTTCATACAAATGTTTGTTTCAATTTACACAGGACCACAGCAAGCTTCTCACTTGTGCCCATTATTTTAACTGCTATTGTTTCTTCTTCTTCCACAAAAGTGGGTTTTGATACTGCAAGAGTATGTTAGTGGAGGTCTACAGGACTTGTAGTTGACTATCTTGCTTGTCAGTCAAGCCACATACCCATCCCCGAAGACTGTGTCACTTAACACAGGTAAAGCACAGCTCAATTATAATTTCTGGTTTGAACCAGCTGTTGGGAGTGGCTGGCCTTAAATGTTTGGACTAGGAAGAAGGATCAAAAATCTGCTAAGGTTTGTCCCTGCTCTCATTCTGATGTGTATTTCTCCTCCTTTCTTCCTTTTGTCACTTACCAAATTCTTACACACTTTGAGAGGTTTTATTTGCATTTTTGTTGCTTATGGACACAGATCAAGAATTGATCTTATAGGTTACTCATTTTACAGACCTCAATAGCATGAGCTCTTTCCTCAAAGACCTTGTGATATACATGATAGGCTGCATCAGACAGATAAAACAGTCCTGCCAACAATGGATAGGGGACAAGACTTAACGAAAAAATGCAGAAATCACAGCCTGCCACTTGCTTAATCAGTGCCATTTGGAGTAATCTCTTGCCTCTTTCACTAGTAAACAATCTGTTACAGAGATACAGGAATTTGCCACGAATTATTTTTACAAGCAGGCCTAATTCTATACCAGGTCCTCTGTCCTTCTGTCACAACATCTCTGTGCATACAGTAGGAAATTGGGAAGAAAGAGGGCTTCAAGACATAACATCACGTAGAAAGATGCACTATGTTGTGTGTGCACTATGTTGAATTAAGTTGGATGAAGGATCCATCTTCAAATTGTTCCATTTTACATCTTCCACTAAACAATCAGGTGATATAAAGAAAGTGCTGAGTGGTTAGCAAGAAAAAGCAAAGTGATAAAAATGAACTTTCCGGCTCTAGAAGTAACATTCTCAAGGTTTAGGCCTTCCCTAATGTATAACTTAATTTAGACACTGTTACCAATCTGTGTAGAATACTAACCCTAAGGACCACGCAAACATGCTGTAATGAGTCAAATATAATCGCTGTTTTTTTCTAGGTTTCAAAGCACAGACAAAACATAATTTTGCAGTCTCTCTATGCACTGATGGGAGACAATCTGAAAAATTGGGTTGGTAAGTACATCAGGCAATAAGGTAGTCTAAGCATTTATTGTTAAAAACAGAATTACTCATCAACTCTTTGAAATTTACATATTTATTTCACCTGTCAGATTTGCTTATTCTTTAACAACATCATTCTTATTCAACTTTGGACACCTCAGAAGCAGCCAGTATAAAACAACATAGCTCCACTCAGGTCAGCAACCACATGAGACTTTTACCCCCGACAGCCTGGGCCAGAGATATTCAGCAAGAACTTCACAGAATTATATCTTGAATATGATGCTTTTGTTCCCTAGCTCAGGAGGTTGCATTCTTCCACATTTTTGCCCAGATCACTGGAAACAAACATCATTCCAACTATCTAAAGGATCCAAAGAAGCTATATTTCTACAGAAAGGTATCTTAAGCTCAATTTCCAAGCTTGCTATTTGGTTTTGTTTTTATTGACACCTTCCACCCGGACAGCATACCTTCTCTAAGTTTGCATGGATCACTAACATCAGAAGTCCAATACTGGATGTATTAACCACTGAAACCTGGGCAGTGCTGCAACCCACTGAACTGGTTTGCTTTCACTCAAGACACATTCTTAAATAGTAGTATCATCAGTTTCCAACCAGCCTGATAGGTTTTGCTAAGCAACCACTTCAGTCATTGTGAGACTAATGCACATGTGTAGATTGTGCAACACGTGCTTGTCCAAGGCAGCATGGCTCAAGGGTAGGAACTCTGTTCTCCTGGGACAGTATCTGCCTTCCCACACAATGAAGGGAGTCTTGAAGATAGTATGGCCAAAAGTAAAGGTTACTGTCATCAGAGAACATCCCTCCTATCATCTGTCTAGCAGAGAGGATTTCAGAAGAATCTACTGTTCACATTACAGAAAAAAAACCCTCAAAACATTACAGTTGTAGACCTGACATTTCATGTTTAATAATCAACATAGCACCTTACAAAGATTAAAAAATTACCAGTTACTGGCTTTGAAATAAAGGTATAAAGGAGATTGATTTTGTAACTCATAACGTTTGTTGAAGACAAGGAAAACTTTGCCTTTTGGCAGCTTGACAAAGTTAAGCTTGACTTCACAAAAAAGTGCTCCATGTGAAACCGTCATCATCGTAGCATACTAAACTGTTATGTGAAAGCCATGTTTTCACTTACTTCGCAAACTGAGAAGGTTCATTGCATATATATACACCTTTGGCTGAATTCTACTCTTGGAAGACTTTTTGTCTAATTCATTGACTGCATTGTGACTCTAGAATGAAGATTTGTTGCGCTGTTTATCAAATGCATGTTATTCCCAAATGAGATAAACCCACTTTCCATTCTGTAGTTCACTCCAAGGAGGGGGGGGACGACGACAGAATCTAACTAGCACATAACTCCACAGCATGAAACAACATCTATGTGAACAAATAGAATAACTCTTTATTCTAACCAGGTAAACAAGCAGAATAAAAGTGGCACTTTTAACAGAAAAAAAAAAAAATCCCCATCACAAATTCCAAGGCACACTAGTGTAGGGGATACATTACTAAGTGCAAAGCAAAAGCCATGCTGTTTTGGAAAGCTCACACACCAAAGCAAGTATAGCACACATGAAGACTTACCTGCTTATACTTCTGCTAAAAGACAAGACAAATAGTCACGCTAAGTATATCTAATATTCATGCAGAAGACATATGAATATCAGGCAAATACAGTGTTACTATCTTATTGTTTGCATTAGAAATGGCAGTTTAACACCCAGATACAAACATACATCAGGTTCTGTGCTTGTCCAACAAAGTTCACAATTTGAATAATGAGATACTACATTCCTACTCAAGAATCAGGACAACTCTTAAATGAATGCATCCTACTACGTAGAATTACACACATATAAAATGAGATTATCAGTGATAAAGGTGAAAACTGGCATGCTTGACTTCAGAAGCATAAAGCTATACGAAACGGTTTTTCAGCTTTGCTTTTACACAGTCCCTTTATAACTTTATATTACATCTATAACTTTTGACCTTGTTTTCTGCACATTTGAAGTTCATTACAAATATTCAGAAGCTAAAATTTTTACGCATATATATACATATATAGCAGGTCTTAGAATTTAATAATCATTAATTTAGCAGTATTTAGTTGCAAGATCATTCTGTTTATATGCTCCTGACATCCACTTCAAGAGGACTTAATGAATTGATAGTATATTACTTTAAACTTTGTAGCGTATTACTTCAAATATGCTCCATATTTTGAATTTTTTTTCATTTGTATATTTGGTTAGCTTTCTACTATTCCTTTTCTTACTTTCCACACAAGAGAGGAATGCATTTAAACTCTAAGATGAGCTAGAAACTCGGGTACAGTTTCCAAGGTGCACTATACAGAATAACATACGATACCACCATTTTTCAGGCACTAAATAGTACAAATAAGATTACAACTGTTTCTTTCCAAATGCAAAATCCTGCGCTTGCACTGTGCTGATTAAAAAAAAAAAAAAAAAAAAAAAAAAAAAACAAAACCAATTTTAATGGAACAATTTGTAATTCTCTGATTTGAAAGAAGGTTAAAAATAAAGCACGTTTGGAAAATACAAGCACCAGGATATTGTGTATAAAAGCATAGTATAGTTACTATAGATTTAGTAGTATCATATCATCTATATGAGTTACCTGGACAGAAAGTAACCATATGATGTGAAATAAAACATCTAGAAAGCACCCACACTCACTATAGATTGGAATCACATTGCTTTCAAATTCATCCTGAACACCATTGTCTGTATTTTTCCCCATCTGAAGGCAAGCAACAATTTTTGTTCTTCTTTTCAATCTCACATATTTACTAAAGGTTTTTTCCAATGACAATGCCATATTTTCTCTTGCAAGCGTGAACTCAGGTGAGTTTTCACCAACATTAACATAACATCCAAATGACTAGTTAGACCTTCATGAGCTTGTGCCAGCTATACCGTACCTTTAGGCCATATATCACTGCTAACTCAAGAGTTCTATTCACTAGCATTGTTTGTATCAGTTTCAGCATGTAAGATAAAGCCTTAGTATGATACCTGGATGCTCTGGTCCATCCAGGCCTTGCTATATGCTTTAATGCTCTGCTTCACATTTGAAATTTACTCCAGATTTGCCATTCCCAACACTGGAATTGTACATTATAGGACAAAAGCATGAAGGTTACTCAAATATCCTGTCAAAACACAATATGGAGGTGTCCTGCATGAAGATACTGTTATGCTTATTTCAAGAAATAGGCATTTGCTAAACCAAATACAAGCAACGTGAAAGATCATTCAGCAATTGCAGTGAACTCACTGATAATGGGGACTTTCTGTCCTGGTCAAGCCAGACACCTTCAGCATCTCTTTAATAACCTTGCTTTCATATTTTTGGAACATAATTTCCTTACAAGTGTGTCTACTTTATCAAAATATTACACATAATGTAGACTTTCTATTTTCAGGCTGTATCTATAAATGACTATTTCATTTATGTTTCCAATCAATTCATACGTTATTCATATTAGGAGTGCTTTAGAGCTCCAACTGATTCAGAATTCCACAAAGTATAAACCTACCTGTAAAACTAAATCTCAGGAGCTGTGTCAGCTGCCTTAAAAAGTAAAACAACAAAGACACCGAGACTGCAAGCCACCCATCGCAGAGCAATGCTTCTCTTTCCAGGTGTCTGACTACTTCCATTAAACTTAAAGCTCAACTTGCATTTTGTAGAAATGTTCAATAAGATCAAACTCATAATCACTTCAAGTGCAGCCAGCCAAAGAATAATACTTTTATTCTGTGACAAGTCTCCCTCATGATCAATGAGCATTTATATTATCAATTAAAAAGCTGTTGTTTCACTTACTGTGCCACATCGGATACAGCGGGCAGTGGCAACTCTTCTGGTATGAGGTCAATGTCATCAGTGAAGCTGTTGGCCCGTGACATTTCTTGGGTATTCCCTTCTAAACATCTTTTCACTGCACAAATAATTCAAAGAAATCATAATACATTAGGGAGACAACATATACAAGCTCTTTCCCTTGCTTAAGATATTATGGAGTTGATTCAATAAATGGTTCTAATATGAGACATGGCTTTCTTTTTTGTCAGAATCAGTGAAGTTGATGCTTATATGCCATACAACAACATATATGTGCATATACATAGCTCAAATACACAGGAACCTCTTAGAAGAAAGGCTTCTCTTCTTGAGGACTGTCTCCCCGTAAGCAGAAATTCACCATATCTAAAATTTCAATGTCGGCATGACAATAGACAGAAACAACCTGACTTTCATTTCCTCAGTTAATACTATTTGATACATATACTTTAATTTCTCTAAAACCCTTCTTTAAAATTGTATTGCTATTATCATATAAACAGCACTTTTTTTTCCAAGTATTCTATTTGGTCACCATATTCACCAGTGTTCAAAAATTCTCCCACGGACCAGGGAAGAGCCTCAGGTGTTTGAATGCAGACAGCTCAGCAGGGTAACCATGATGGATACGAAGCTGTACTGTAGCTCAGCTTATGTTCCAAGCATAAGTAAGCTACAAATTTCATTACAGATTGGGAAGACATATGATGGCAAATGAATGAAGGAGTTCACTCACAGACTGCAAAGAACAGGGAAGTGTGGCTATCCCTGTAACTGATGAAAACAGCTTGATTATGCTTTAAAAAGCTCTAGCCCCAATATTCATTTCCATCAAGCATAGGGCTGACTTCTCCCACTATAAATGTGAAGTATACATTTACCTGCCTTTCTGAGTTCAGTTGCATCAATATTCACAAGCAATTTCTGCTTTAAGGTCTTTTCAGTATCTTTTCCTGTATTTGTTTTGTTCAAAACCTATGAAGTACATCTAGCTTAAATTGCTGTGATCTGAAATAGCAATTTTTTTCATGACTACTAGTGATCCTAACAGTTTCTAAGGAAGCTGTCTATTTTAGTTTTGATCATTCTTGAAAGCTTGGCACATACAGTTATGAGCTGGCAGAGTCTAACTTGGAAAGAGGGTAGGATGACGCATATAAATTCAAGGGAGAAAAAAATATAAATGTTTGCAGGGGGTGGAAGGAATCTCTAAAATTAAGTGTCAAACCAAAGAAGTAAAAGACTAAGTGGTGTCACTTGCATATACTGTGATGGGTAAGAAGAAAAAAAACAACCCACATGACAAAGAGAAAGCTTGCCTCCTAGAAAACTAAATTGTTGAAGTCTCAAGCTAATTCTACAGCACCACTTTGGCTGGACTACATTCAAGCTAAATAGTAAAAAGCATACAACATCAGAGCTTACTATCAGAAAAGCCATAGCATAAATGGCAAGGACTGAAAATGAATTCTATGGAATATAATTATAAAATGGCATAACTGAACATATAGTCAACCAAAGGCAGAGTTAAGTCACTGTGCCCATGTAAGGCATAATCAAATTAAAAGGAAAACATTGTATTGCTAGCAATTCCTACTACCCAATGGACTGCTGAAATGGTAGAGGAAGGACCTAGTTAATTCATGGGGCTTTGCTTCCTTTATAGCACGAGACATATTAAAATTACTGCAATGCATTTGTCATGATAAGAAGTAGCATTATATTTTATATCTGTCATTTTAAAGGTTTGGTCCATATTGCCTTATCAAACTTCTCTCTGTCTCATCACACTGCTGTTTGCAATCTGCATCCATGGGTTCTTAAAAAAAAAAAACCCTAATTGTTTACATTTGCTTGCTAATTCCTTTTCTGAGAAGTGTTCACTACTACAATGGCTCTTTGCTCCATTGTAACATGCTAGTTATGAGAAGAGAGACAACAGTAGCATGCCAGTTGTGGAACCTTCACATTCTCATTATTCCCATTTGTGGATGCTGTGCTGAGAGCTGCAGAACCACTCTGCTGTTACTCCAGGGTGCTCCTAGAACGCCTGCTTCTCAGACCATGGACCTTCTGCAGAGACATGTAGAATATAATCCTGGGCTTAATGGCCTCAGCTGGTGCTTGGTTACCTACATAACCATGGCAAGCTTCTGTTCCCTCTTTATGTAGGGTAAAAGCATGCGAGTTTTCTTTTTGGTGAAGACTTTGCTACGATTATCTGTGACAGTCTCATCCCACAAGTAGTACACATACATTTCATTCCTACAAGCATTTTGAAAAAGACAATGATGTGATTATGTACTTTATACAAACAGTTCTGTAACATATTCTCCATAGTTAATTTTATTAGTTGAAGATGTGCACTTTGTCCCATAAAACTAAGTATTTGGGTGTGGTGTCCAAGATTGCCTCCCTGCTTCCCCTCTCCCCTCCCACACTTCCCACATGGTCAGATCTGTGACAGAACAATTTTTGCCAGTTTGGTTACAGGCTACATTTATCTCAAAAACCTGCCTCTAGTGTACAGGAGTATTAAGAGAAGGAAGAGTTTCTCCCAGTACCACTGCTCTTAAGCATCCAGGTAAAGCAGAAATCACAGCTCTGAGGCTCATAATATTTGGGTGCTGATATTATAAGATACCCTACTACTCTCAGAGCCACTTGACTCAATTTAGAGTCAGTTCAGGTTCATGTTTTGTGAAGTATTAAGCCACCACAAGAGAATACCTGTTTTGTCCTGGTAACCCTAACAATAAAAGCTATTTAATACTACATCCCTTTATGCTTTTATCACCCATTAATTCTGTGTGTTCCTACTTTAAAATATTAACCCGTTAATAATGTTTTCTGGGCCACACACCCAAACATTACTGTTAATGGTAAATGCAAGTAACATGTCCTCTGTTCTAAATATTTTCTGTCCTTAAGGTGACTGTCAAGAGTCGTGACCAGTTATCTTCTTATTTGAAACACTCTTTCTGGAACCAACTCAGTTTCTGAAGTTAACTGTCACTTTACCTGAGTGAACTTCCAGAACCCATTTAGACAGCAATGTTCAGTCATAAATCAAAATTCCCAAAAATCACACAAAAAGGAACAAAAATATTTTTTGAATGTCAAGAAGCCATAAGCTTCTGAGCAATGAAGTAATTCATAATAATCATTCATGATAATGCTTTCATTTTGAGGAAGTGTGGAGCATTAAAATACATTTAACACATGGCAGTGATGCTTTCCAGAAATAAAACTCAAAGTTGTGAGGTCCAGCTACTACATATGGTAAGTTTGTAACAGCTGCAGCTCAAGCCAGAACAACTATATCTTCCCTCTCTATATTTATTTTAAAAAGCTTTCCTTTTACAAACTGACTTTATGGGAATGAATGCCTAATTTTTGTTGTTGCAGAGTAGCAAGGAGGGGAGGCAAGGAAATATGAAGGGTAAAGAGAAGAGAAGCCCTCTTTCCTTTCCACATGGTACTACTCACAATATGAAGAAGCTGTACCTATTCGGTTATAAAATATATAATATTTTCTGAGCATGAAGAGTTGGAGGCAGCAAATTGAAAATACAGACTACAACAAGTTGAAAATACAAAGTACAACAAATACCAGTGAATTCCATAGACCTAGCAATCCATGAAACAGATCAACTCCTTAAATGAAACAGCAAAAGGAAAGCTAAGTTTCATATACCTCTGTTTTTTCCTTCAGTGTCAGTTTCTAAAATGGCAAGAACATATAATAAACACATCCAAACATAACCCAGAGATATTTTTGTAATACTGCTTAGCTTTATCTAACCTTAGATTCCTTATCTGTCTTACACTAACTACTGTCTTTGTAGTATGGGGAAAAAGTGAACTCCCAATTTACAACTGCAGTAGAAAATATGATTGCACATGGTTCCCATTACCTTGGTCACCTCAAATAGGTAATGCCTACCAATACCAGGACAAAATAACCACGAAGATTTTGCCCTGTTCTCTTCTCAGATAAAGAAGGTGGGAAAAAAAGAAAAAGCAGGTCTCTTCTATTGCAAATAATTCCAACTTACTGTTTTTATTAGGAGTTTTCGTATTCACCAAAAACAACTCAAACACAAATTTAAAGATAATTCATACCATTTCCACACAGTCTACTTTACAAAAGTCTGCAGACAATTGCAGTGGCTGCTTACGTTATATAGAAGGGAGGGTACCTGCAGTAGCTACTCCTAGGAATACAAACACCAAAGAACTTGAATGAAGGGAGATATTTAGCAAATTAAACTGGGAAAACTCAGACACGTGGATAGAAACAGATGGCAAACTTGAGACAGTTTAACATAAAACATTTCCTGTCGCACGAATATTTATTCCTCAAATTGTTAAGTAATAGATTGTGTGAAGACAATGCCAAGTACCTGGTGACAGGGGAGAGCTCACAGAGCAGATGGATAATGATGACCAGGAAAGCTGTAGAGCTGCATGTAAAAATGCAGGCTGGAGAAGGGCCAGATGGGACATAAAGGGTAAGCTAAACCAGCCTTCAACCAAAGCAGTAAAAAGATTAACGTGTAGAGAGCAGTGATGAGGGTAAGGTCTCCTCTACCCGATGAAAGTAAGGGTGGGGGATTTTCTGTTTGTCTGGGGGTTTTGCTTGTTTGATTGGTTGTTTTTAAAACAGAATATTATAAAAAAAACAGGCTTAAGAGACCAAAAGTAAATTCCGATCTGTTCCTTCCGTGCCACTGTCTTTTAGTCACTTTCACCCATTTCGATTATTCTGTTTCTTAGGACAAGGACTTATTAGTGCTAGAAAAGTTATCCTATATAGAATAACTCTTAAATGACATAATCTGTGAGAGAAAAGTAACAAGACAGCATTTTGTGAGATGCATTTTTATCACTATTATATGCTTAGCAAGAACTTAATATGAACAGTAAGCTGACAACAGAAACAGTAAATCCATAACTGGCTTCTTGATAATATACAAAGTTAAAATGCAAATATACTCCCAAATTTTATTTTTTTACTGAATTCATTTGGAATGGGCACATAATCAAAATTATTATGACACCTAACTCACTTTAAGTTACAGTAAAACTTTTCTTTGTTAACAAAATATGAAAATAAAGAACCAATTTCATCTGTAAATTTAACTACATGTTTAACAATTGGAAACAAAGCAAGTTTATCAGCTTATTTACAGTGAGACCAATTGACTAGATTTTTTTAAAGGTGCCTAAACCCAATTTTCCAGTATGAGAGACATTCAGTAAAATTTCCTAAATTCCATATGCACTTGAAAAAAAAAAAAATCTGCTCTGCACACTGCATTGACAGAAAATTTCATTGTTTGGTTTAACTATTTCCATAGCAATTATCACTTTAAAAGACTGTATGTGCACAATATGCAGTATGGGTGACATAGCACTAGGAAAAAAGGAAAACCTCTTAATTTTTGTTCATTCCCACTCCGTGACACATCTAAGCTAAAAACCTTTGCTTTCTTTACAGTCAATGGAGAAAAGGAAAAGGAAGCATCTCTGAAGAATGACTGTCAGTCCAACCTCAGACAACCGCGTTATACTTACAATGCACATACCTTGATTCCATGTGCAAGGTAGGTGGGATCAATCCAGCCTAAAAGTTGACACTATCAGTTGACTGCTTACCGACTTTCAGATCAGAAGGTGTTAAAACGCACTCTCTCGTAACACCAGGCTCCACTACTCAATGTAACAAATGTCTATGAAGTAAACATATGATTTGTTTAACTTCATATGTAAGGCTGTACCTTGACAGAAAAATCCAGGGGATGACTATGCTTCCTTTATCCACAGGAAAGAAGTACCTGTGAGATCACAGCATTACTTCTTATCTTCTTTCTTGTGGCAGGAACTCATATCACCTCACGGCCCAAAACGCAGTATCTTTAAAGCTGTATTGAGATGCAAACTGGTTTGGGGCCTAGACTGAGACATTTCCAAATCCCTACTTTCCTCAGAAAAAAAGGAAACTTAATGGCTTATGAAAGCCAAGGCACCTATAAGTGTCTGACACCTGACCACCAGCCTGCCTTTAAAAACCTCTTCAACTTTGCTATTATTATTCATTTCAGCAGCCAAATGGTATTCAAGCTCATCTGAGCAGTCATGTTGGAAGAATATGTCAAAACATATCACTAGCATAAACTGAATAACCTCTTTATTAACATTGTATTATGAGAGATTTTCTTCATTACTATTGTGGACCTAAAGTGTCAGGAGTGTACTCAGTACTAGTCTAAATAAGAAAGAGCTATTTTTATCTTAGTTTTCTGTTAAGATGTTAAAAATCTGAGCATCTGAAGCTGGAATTTTAAATCGTTACTAGGTACTCAAATATAAGCCATCTGCAAATGCCAAATACTCAGATTGTCCCATACACAACTCTAAGAGCTACAAGTGCCCAGTGCAGTTAAAAAAGCCAAGCCACTTTTTGTACCTAATTTTAGGCATCTAAATTTATTGTCATTAGACACACAGCTGATACTGCAATTCTTGTACGTTCTCCCCATATTTGATTTTGCTCCCAGAAGACCTGCAGAATCAGAGCACAATGAATTAAACAGTAGTTTGCTAGCAGAACAGAAATAAAAGAGCATCTGAAAAAGTGAATTGAGGAATAAGAATAAATTGGTATTTGCTGCAAACATATTGCTAAGTATATGCGAAAAGTGCCATGCACTGTTACTGCTGTACCTAGTTACATGTTTGGCTGCAAGTGTTTTAGATAAACTTCAACATCTGGTTTCCTGTGTATCTGATTTGAAACAATCAGCACTCAAAATGCACTAATGCTGACTTTATTTGTCGTACATTCTTTTGTTTAGATAAGCCTGCAGGCCAAATTACATACTTACTTACACCCCATGAAACCATAATCACTCATTACATGTCTAATGGGACAGCATGGAGATGAGTAAATGAGTACCAACAAATAATTCAAAATCACAAACGCACGTAGTACTGGAAAACACACAGAGAGAAAACAATGAAACATACTTTTGAATGCATCTGAAGATGCTGTTACCTACGCGACTGCCTGAACATCCTTGTAAGACCTAGCAAACAAGAAGGATGAAGCATACTCACAAAAAAAACCCACCGAAAAAATTCTACAGCATCATAAATATAGGTCTACTAAAGAAAAGTACATTCAGCACAAAATCAGCTTATTTTCTTTAAATGAAACATATTGGCTTAGAATATTTAGCTGAATATTTTGTGTGAAATAACTTGCAAAGTGAGCAAACGTGCATACCACTGAACCTGTGTAATGTTTGGCGTTAACTGACAAGCAGGTTTGTTGATAGCTTCAGAAAAGTGGTCAGGGACCAATTGCACAAAGAGTTGTAAGTACCTTCTCATACACAGATATGACCTGTCAGAAGACAATTGGAGATTAATGGAGCATAGTAGAGAAGCACGCAGTGTTGGTGCCACTCACTATCTGCTCAGATAGCAAGCTACGATTTCCATTGCACTCAGTTCAGTCCCTTTCAAAAGCATTAAGTTAAGACGGGATTTTCCTTGGCCAATTTAATGAGAGCAAATTAATTATTTTTTAAATGTCTACTGATTGTGCTGTGATAAAAGCATTAATGATCAACTAAAAACATGAAAACATAGAGCTAAGTGACAAAGAAGAGCTACTAATCTAGCTATTTTAACTCTTACATTTCTGGTTGTATTATGCTCCGGATTGTTTTTCAGTTTTCTTCATGGGAATGACCCACAATAGAAAACTGTTTTCAGTTCCTTGTCAGGATAGCAAGCTAAAATTTGTTCCAAAAAAATGACAGGTGCAAATGGTTTTTTTTTTAACAGTGCTAAATGCAGCTAGCTTTGAGTGAGCTGTAGTCATACTACATGTTGGACAATAATATGAATATTTACCACGTGTCTAGGTATGTGGTCCAACTGCCTGGATGCTTCACTCCGGCCTCCTGCCTTTCACAGGAGAAAAGAAACAGCATTTCAGGAGTATGTACAACTCTGTCAGCCAGACAACTTTTTCCATGCATATGCATAACATGCCCTTAGAGCCTCTACTCGTTACAACAAAATTTACCTTTATGGACTTTTGTTCTCCATCTTACTGAGCCAAACAGACTAGAAGACCCCAAAGACAAGGAAGCCAGAGAAACAGAAGGCCTGTAACTGAACCCTAGAGGGGTTTCTAATTCTCAACCTGAATCATCCATAGAAATCTCCCATCTGTTTAAGATACAGGGTCTACACATGTGTATCTCGGGTAGGTAGCCCTTCCCAGGTTTCTATGTGGATATAGAAGTGAACATTGACATCTTTGTTTTAACATTTCTTCTCTCTTGGGCTCTGTTCCAGAAAAAAGTAATGCCTTTTTTCTTATGAAAGCTATTTCTCCTAAACAGAAAAAAAAAGCAGGCTTCCAAACTCAGTCAAATGTATGTGGCTGACATGGGTGGTAATAAGGGGTAAGGTCTGGCTAAGAGGTTGGAAAACATATTTTCGTGGTTGGTTGGGGAAGAGGAGCATTCAGAGAAACCCACAGAGTGAATTGCACAGAAGATACAGTTCAGCTATTAAGTTGTGCCACATGGCAATAGCAGGAGGATTGTGACAGCAGGAAAAATACAGTAAGTGAAATCAATAGGAGAAAGAGCACTTGTCCAAAGCAAAGCACCTACCTACCTATCTTACCTACACACTTCCCAGACCTTGAGGTTATCCTTCTTCAAGTGAGGACAGCAGGTACCTCATCTCCTCAAACTTCTCCTAGCAAAAATCTGTCTTGGGATGTATTTTAACACATTTATGTTGCCAACTCAGCTTCGTGATCAACAAGAAATCCCTATATATCCTTCCTCTCCTGTTTCTCTTTCTTTGCAGGTTTACTAGCTTAATACTACATAGCCTTACATTAAACATTTCAGTAAGTGGGCAAATCTGCAGTCATAGCTTTCTGCAGAGTAGCTCCAATTCTGCCACAGTAGTTTACGTTTGCCATTAACATTTGGTGGCTGAAATAGCACAGAATAAGTTGCTGACATATATTGTCAGCAGTGAGCTACTTTTCCTGCATACGTTAGGCCCAAATGCTGCCACTAGTCCAGGAGGAATGTGAACTGGACACCTTTGGGAAAGCATCTAACAAGACAAGTTGTAGTCAAATGACATCAAGAAAACAGTGTTTCTCAATACTCTACAGCAAAGTATTTTTACTCATTTCAACTTTGAAAAGTATCTCTTTTTCTCTTAACTGAAGCCTCATTCTGTTTCTTTTGCTCATCTGCGACAATCCGTGTGTCCACAGATATACAGTAAGAACAGTCAAGAAAAATAAGACACAGTAAGACAAGACACAATAAGACAAGATACAGTAAGAACAGTCAAGAAAAATAAGACAAAAATAGCTGCAAAAGTGATCCTTCTCCACTGCTTGTTTTTTTTTGTTAAAGGACAAGAAGAACTTGACCTTAAAATGAAACAATTAATAGTCAGTGAAATGTAATTTGGCAGCTTGTTATCTCTGCAGGGAGAGCTCTTAACACATACAAACTCTTAGAATTACACATAGGGAATGTATCATGTAATATAAATATATAGAATTACTTTCCATTATGGGATTCAGAACTGTCATTATAGTAAAAATGTTTATTTTAAAAAGGAAGTACAGTTTTAGTGTGGCTATTAAAGAAAATAAACCAGTCTGAAAATGTTTTTATTTTTCATGACTGTTAATGGTCAAAGCATACAAATTGCAATGACAGTAAAATTAGAAACATTTTCCAAATTGTTGTCAATGTTTTGACTCACAAGGACACAAAACCCAGTTATTGTAATTACAGTGAAATATGCCACAATTATTTGCTGGTCTAATACAGTTCTTTGCATCACACAATTGAATCCTTGTAGAACAATTTCCCATTGACTAGCAGTTAATCGTGAATTCAAGACATACAACATTGTTACCAATGCACTTATTCTGTTCTGACTGGAAAAATGCTGTAAATTAAAGTAAATCTTAATACTGGAGAAAATAATTGCCATATTCATCCTAAAACTCAAAGCAAGTTCAGCAAAATAATCTGTAGCTATTGACTGCACTAAACCAAAACTATTCCTACCAAAAGCTCCAGCTGTTATCTTGTATATTCCAGGTGAAAAGAAACAATATTTTATGGGAGCGTTCCCTTCCTATTTCAAATATATTCACTCTGAATACTTATTTGCTAAATAATGAATGTGAAGATTTTTAGGTAGGGCAGTAATTTGAGTAAAGGTCTAAATTACAACTATTAAAAAAGGAATTCAAAATAGCCATTGTTATGTGTACTCAATACTACATAAATTTGCAATGACAGATCTTCAGATTATAGAATTTGATCTGTATTTGATCAAATTTGATCGCATTTTATTTAAAATTTAATTCATGGGGTCTTCAACCATGTACTTCAGAGCTCAATCAGTATGTGCATTCACTGTTAATGCTACATTCCCACTTTCTCATATTTCTTATTCAGAATTTCCATCAGGAAATATTTAGAATATTTTTTAAGTTCCTCTTAAATTTATTTTAATTACAAAGAAGCTGCTGAGCTTTTGCTGCTACAACTAAAACATTACTTTAATCAAATTTTTGAGACTCAAATTATTAGCTTTAGAAGATCCAGCATAGTTAGTATTCTACACTCCCAATAGCAACCAAAAATTGTACGTGACAAGGGAACAGTGACGTTTATAACTGAGATACAACTCTAAGTTGGCACACGCCCTCAGTCAGAGACCAAAGTCTTTCTTTACTGATGACATTGTCAAAACACATTTGAATATGTCCTGTAGCTGTTGAGGCTTAGGGTGACCTTGATTCTCCTCTGGCAGCAGGCCATGATTTTGCTTGAAAAATCACCGTGACAGTGAAAACCACTGACAGGTGTAATGAGACATACAGGTCTACCGTATGTCTTTCCCTTCCCTCCACCAAAGGACCTGCATGTAAGAGGGTGAAAAAGCCCACTCTTCAGCACACCTTGTGCTTCTCATTTTGACTGACCCGCTCTCCCCATAAAACACATCTCCACGGAGCAAAGAGTGTTCCTCTTTGAGAGATGTACAACAAAGCCCTGAAAAGCAGAGAACTGAGAGACTGCTGCTAGTACCGAGATTGCTGAATACAATGGTCACAGAATCACAGAATCACAGAATCATATAGGTTGGAAAAGACCTTTAAGATCATCGAGTCCAACCATAAACCTAACACTACCAAAAACCACCACTACACCATGTCTCTAAAAAAATTATATATTATAATAAAAATTATAATGGTCAGTACATTATGAACTGGCTGTAGATTCTGCCAGTCCCAAAGAGAAATGTGGATGAATGCTGACTTTGAGGAGTGACTTGACCAGGATCAGCATCTTCAGAGAAAGTAGATATTATACAAATCACAACAGATACGTATTTTCTTACCCTATCAGTCCCATCACAAGGCTTTGGTTCCACCTGTGCTTCTTTAAGCTACTGATCTTCACCACATTACTGAGGACTGAGACATAAATTCATCTTTGCCATGTGTGAAAGTGACATGGCTCAATTATCAGTCTTGCTGCCATTAATCTCATGATTTATCAGTGTCAACATTTTTATTTTTATATATACACTCAGCTACAGATGTTGAACCCCAAGAGAGGCAGCAGGGGAAAAAAAAAAAAAAAACCAAAACAAACAACTTGAATGCTACTGTCTTTCCAACTGAATATTTTTCCTTTAACAAAAAAAAAAAAAGGCAAGTGCAATTTATTTTCTAAACATCACTAATGGTTTCAGAAACTTTGTCAAGAGGACAGAAACTGCAAATGTGATTAAGACAATCTTCTTTCTGCCACCGACCGACTAGAGAAGTTCTGCTATTTGTTGATCGGCAAACCACAGGCTACCCTTCCAGGCTCCCTTCAGTTTTCTGTGGCATGAAAGACTTAGATACCACTCAGTGTCTTAACTCAGGTGAATAATCCAAACAGTGATTCCCAACTTCCATCCTCTGTCTTATAATACATGCTAGGATCATATGATAACTGGAATAAAAGTGTCTGTAGCATAACTTTTAAAGCCCTTGGGTAAATTTTTTCAACTACTAAAAACTCACAGAAAATTGTTAATTTGATTTTTTTAAGTAAATTGGCAAATATATTTTTAGCTGAAATAAGAAAGATTGCTCAAGACTGAACTTTTCTTATGAAGAAAAAAAAAAAATTCAGCCCTTGCAAACATTTTCACAGAATCACAGAATCACAGAATCATATAGGTCGGAAAAGACCTTTAAGATCATCGAGTCCAACCATAAACCTAACACTGCCAAAAACCACCACTACACCATGTCTCTAAGTACCTCATCCAAACGTCCTTTAAATACCTCCAGGGATGGTGACTCAACCACTTCCCTGGGCAGTCTGTTCCAATGCTTGATAACCCTCTCGGTGAAGAAAAATTTCCTAATATCCAGTCTAAACCTCCCCTGGCGCAACTTGAGGCCATTTCCTCTTGTCCTATCACTTGTTACCTGGGAGAAGAGACCGACCCCCACCTCTCTACAACCTCCTTTCAGGTAGTTGTAGAGAGCGATGAGGTCTCCCCTCAGCCTCCTTTTCTCCAGGCTAAACAGTCCCAGCTCCCTCAGCCGCTCCTCATAAGACTTCTGCTCCAGACCCTTCACCAGCTTCGTTGCCCTTCTCTGTACACGCTCCAGTACCTCAATATCCCTCTTGTAGTGGGGGGCCCAAAACTGAACACAGTATTCGAGGTGCGGCCTCACCAGTGCCGAGTACAGGGGCACAATCGCTTCCCTAGTCCTGCTGGCCACGCTATTTTTGATACAGGCCAGGATGCCATTGGCCTTCTTGGCCGCCTGGGCACACTGCTGGCTCATATTCAGGCGGCTGTCAACCAACACCCCCAGGTCCTTCTCTGCCAGGCAGCTTTCCAGCCACTCTTCCCCAAGCCTGTAGCGTTGCATGGGGTTGCTGTGGCCCAAGTGCAGGACCTTGCACTTGGCCTTGTTAAACCTCATACAATTCACCCCAGCCCATCGATCCAGCCTGTCCAGGTCCCTCTGCAGAGCCTGCCTACCCTCCAGCAGATCAACACTCCCACACAACTTGGTGTCGTCTGCAAACTTACTGAGAGTACACTCGATCCCTTCGTCCAGATCATTGATAAAGATGTTAAACAGAACTGGCCCCAACACCGAGCCCTGAGGAACACCGCTTGTGACCGGCCGCCAACCGGAGTAAACTCCATTCACCACCACTCTCTGGGCCCGGCCGTCCAGCCAGTTCTTTACCCAGCGAAGAGTACACCCGTCCAAGCCATGAGCAGCCAGTTTCTCCAGGAGAATGCCGTGGGAAACCGTGTCAAAGGCTTTACTGAAGTCTAGATAGACAACATCCACAGCCTTTCCCTCATCCACTAGGCGGGTCACCTTGTCATAGAAGGAGATCAGGTTGGTCAAGCAGGACCTGCCTTTCCTGAACCCATGCTGGCTTGGCCTGATCCCCTGGTTGTTCTCTACATGGCGTGTGATAGCACTCAGGATGATCTGCTCCATCAGCTTCCCCGTTTCTGATTTTCATCAGAAACACTGTTTCGTAAGACATTTTAGACAGCTAAGGAATAGCATTTCCTTTTGAAAGAATGTCAAACACTTGACAGTTTCATTACTACCTCGAAGAGTTCTCCCTGAACTTCCTTGTGAGGAAAATCCAGCTTGATTTTCCTCACAGTAGATTTCACAAGCCTTTGCTGTTGCCTAAGTGCTGAGAGGGACCTTTGAGGAAAGCACTGTATTACTATGCCTGTGTCCAATAGATAGATCCAAGAGCACACCTGACTTGAGTCTGTTTTCTGAACATGGATACTAGCTCTTTGCCATAGGGAGGCTGGGTTTTGAAGACACGTAAAGGCACTTTGTTCCAAAACCATTTCTAATTGCATTCAAAGACTAGGTTAGAACAGAACAGATAATCCTGCCTCTACCTTTGCCTTGGGCAAACACCAGATATACAGGCTACATTAAGAATATTTAAGAATTCTCAAGTGTTCATTCAGCAATAGTTTGAAATGATAAACATTTTGCTTCATCCGTTAAATGTGGACAAAATGGGCCATTCACTATATATATTTTTGGTAAGTTTAAGTGGAGGGTGTGAGAGACTGAAAGAGCTAATGTCTCAAACATTGTGGCGACTTGAGGCGCTATTTGCATGGCGACGGCAGGTCAGCGAGCACGGGGTGGGGGAGAGCGGGAGCGGGACGTGCAGGACGTGGAGAGCGTGTCGGAGGCCGCGCGGTTCCAGGTTCCACTGGACCTTACCAGCTATGGCCAGAGGTCACACAGAGCTGATCTGAGGAAGGGGCTTGCAACCGCCCGAGAGACCCTCGTGAACACGCCCCTCCCCCAGCGCCTGCGCAGAAGATTGAGAACTTTCCAGAACAAGAACCATGTAAGTCCTGAAGGGGCATACCTGGAGGCGGGGATGAGCCTATAAAAGACAGGCCCTCCAGGGAATCGCACATGTGCCCACCACTGGGGGATTGCCTCATCTGTCATCGTGGGATCCAAGGGTGGTGATACTTTTTCTTTCTCTTTCCTCCTCTCTTCTCCTTTCCTTTTCTCGCTTCTCTCTTCCTCCACTCTTCCAATATATGCCAGTTTATATACTCTTCCAATATATGCCAAATTGTGACAGGTTGCCTGGAAAATAGCTCCATTGCCAAATCGCCTCTGTTCATTCATTGGGCTCGCCAGTTTGTTAAGTTTGTCTGTTTGTCGAATTTGCCGGTTAATAAAGTTGCTGGCCAGACTGTTCCCCTGAGTCATTGTCGTGACTCTACCGACCACGCGACTCTGCTGAGCAGAGATCAGCTTTTATCGGTACACAAACCACCAGGGAATCAGAAAGATTCACCCATCTTGCAACCCACCGAGTGGGACAAGACATTAATTTGGTGTCAGAAGTGGGACAGACTGTTCCTCTGAGTCATTGTCGTGACTCTACCGACCACATGGCTCTGCTGAGCAGAGATCGGCTTTTGTCAGTACACAAACCGTCAGGGAATCGAAAAGATTCACCCATCTCGCAACCCACCGAGTGGGACGAGACAGAGGGGTAGCAGGATTCCATGGTCATTCAAATGCAAACATACACATACCATCCTGGAATGGTTTGCACTTTTGAGTAACTGCTGAAGCGGACAAAACAGCTGGATTCTCCTAATATCAGATAACAATAGATCAGGACAAAGAACTGTATTATGTACTGCCTTGTCTCCAACAGAGGTGAAGAGCAGATGCAGAAGGACAGGACAAATACAGTGCTAGCTTCACAGAGAACTTCCTGTGGTCTGCAGCTGTGGGACTTCCCAAGTCTGAGTTGGTATCCAAGAATTCTTGATGGGTTTTCTTGTTCAGTAAATTCATTCACATGGAGTTGAGAATACATCAATATTTGTTTACACTGATTTTAGTACAGATCTGAATGTGCACTTGCCCAGTGAATGGAAAAATTCATGCAGTGGCCTCAAAGACTGTTAATATTGCTATGGGGGGAAAATGCAACACTAGTGAAGCACGATGTCAAAATCCTAGAAAGGCAGGATATAAGTAAAATGAATTTTATTTCAATAAATCTTTAGAGGAAGGTATTACAGACTCTGGAAATAACAAATGCATAGCCCAAGAGGCACATTACTTCTTTTGAGAGGATAATGTGAAGACTCATTACAATTCTAAAGCATTGAAGACCCAAGATTCTCACTGCCATTTGGACTCTTGGCATCATAAAGGCTACTGACTGTTGTACACAAGGCTTTTTGAGATTTGCTTTCAGACCACAAAGGAGAAATTAACACCTTGTTCCTCATCTCCCTCCCCACCCCTCCCCTTCCTTTTCATTGATGCTCTTGTGCAGTTACTTCCTCATTCTGAGCATTGTCTATGTTTTTCTATTGGGGAACACCCCCCAAACCCATGCCTTATGAATTGGCTTTCAAGCTATAAATGCTTTAGTGTTGTCTTATCCAGATTTGGATATGATCCTTTTTCCATCTGAGAATAGATTTAAATTAGGCTGAAGTCACAAGTGAAGGGAAGATTTTGCTGCTTGGTTCAAAGTACTGACCATTTCTGGCTTTGCAAAGGTTATTATAATGATGGTGTTTGCTAGCATGGCACAGAAGCACCTCCTTGACAAGAACCCGCTTTTCTTATGCCCAGATCTAACCATCACTCATATGATATTACAAGAGATTCACAACTGAAACCTTAGCTCTCTCCTGTTCCACTCCAAGGTCCTTATAGATTGGCAGCCAGCACAACATACTCAGTTACTTGCAGGTTAAGTGAAAGCTGGCAGCATGGAGACAACTCAGCAGCATTATTTACCCTGAAGTAGTTGTTTGGTTGCAAAAGCAGCTGCTTAGATGAGATCACTGAAATTGAAGAGAGCCTTTCTACAACAATTCCTTCATTTTTTTCATGGCTAAGACCTTGATTCCTCTGGAGATAGTCTCATGGAAAAAAGTCACATATCAGCATTTGAGATGGGACACATCTGCACTACACAAGGGAGGACATGCAAAGCTAAGAAGTCTTATCTCCTTGCAGCATAGTTTCTTCAGATGGTTGGCAGAGAAGCTAGCAAGATAAACATTGGAAAAAAAAAATCTCTCGGACAATTCTATCTCATGTAGAGAAGAATTGCATGACCCAGTTGCAGCAGCATCTAAACAAAGGGAGGGAAATAGAACATAGGATGCAATCACACATTGACAGTGAAGTTGGAACACACTAAGGTCCATTCAATACTGGGGAGGGGGTATACAGAGATGAAGGAAGTAGAAGAGGAGAGCATCAGAAGTCTCCTTAATAAGCCTTATTCTGAATTAAATGCCTTAAAATAGTAAACAGCAAACTTGTTCAAGTTAACCTGTTTTTAGAAATTGCTACTGATGCAGACTTTACGGACCCCAACCTAAAACTGCCTTGCTCTCCATTTGTAAGAGAGGTTCAAGAAGTAGTTTCCCCTCAGACTGTTTCCACTCCAGCCAGTCCATGTCTGAGTTTGGCATATACTAATGCATTTATTTATGCAGCAAAGAACAACTTTACCCCTTTAAGGAGACTTAAGCAGTCTGTAAATGTAAATTGAGGATCTTTACCAGGCAAAGTAATTCCCCATAAAAACCATCACTCTCTTACCCAAGTAGATCTCTATCAGCTAAAATTGATGTCATTCATATGACATATAAATAGGTCTACTGTTTTATGAATGTGATTTTACCTTATTAGAAACAGTGCAACCGCAGAACTTCCAGAGATACCATTTCTCCAGCAAGAAAAGGAAAAATCCTATTTAACACTGATATTTTATTATGCTAAGGCAAGTTTGTGTGTAGTTTTGCACATACTTTCTGCTCATCAGGCTAAGTTCACCCCTGTAAACCTTAAGCTGCTGGGCCCCTGTGTACACCAACATTTAGTGCACCCTCTCTCTCTCTTTTACAAGGTTACAGAAAGAGCAGCCAATCTGAGCCCTTCAAATAAACAGCAAGAGAAGCTTGTAGACTTCTATCTAGGGCTGCTGGCACACATTTGCTTCATGATGGTTCACTCAGCACAAACTAATCTAGGATAGATTCAGGTCAACTTGACCTGAAATGGATCTTAATTGAGTTAGTACAACCAGGTCTAGAGTATTCCATCGCCATGGTCCGATTCACCCCATTAAAAACAATATGAAAAAGCCACTAGCAACAAATACTGGCATTATGCTGCTTAAGATTTTTTTTGAAAACTGGAATCAAGTTCTGAGAACTCAGCATAATATAATACTTAAAGGAACACAAATGGATCCAAAGGGTCAGAACACAGTCACAGTTTATGTACCCATGAGGCAGATTCAGGACCAGGTTGTGTGCAAGCCAGAATTCCTGGAATTAGTTATCAGAATTGTATTACAGATGCTCTCCCCATCATTCACCTTATTCAAAGATGAAAAAAATATTTTTCTCCTTTTACAGAGGAGTTTCTAAGTCCATGCCAACTACACACAATTCTCTTGTTGGTAAGACCACATGCTACAACAGACCATACCAAGAATGAAAGAGAGGAAACCCAGGAGGTTTTTTCCTTGATGGTGGATTGCCACTGCTGGAAGATGCTTAATACAGAAATAATACGTTATTAAAATAATAAATAATTTAAAGGCCATCAGTGTTGCTTTATATTTCCAAGCTAGGTATTTTTCTGCTGCATTGGGTAAGACCGACCACATCTGTATTTTTTCATAATACAACACGGGAGGGTGCCATATAGGAGTCTTACCCACATTAGCATGGAAGGAAAAGCAAGAGAAATCCCTAGTAGCAGGCACAAAGCAGAGAGGAAGGGATGTCCAAAGTAATTCATCACCCGTCCCCCCACCTCTGTGGGCCTTACCGCAGAGGAATTCCCAGAGAAATTATTGCCAAGTCAGCCGGGATATTCACTGCAAATTTCTCTGCAGGAGAACACTAAGAAGGAAGAGCTTTTCCCAGAGATACATTTACTCACTTACAGTTTCCAAAGAGGTTCATTTAAATATAAGTGTTCTCCTGCAAGTGAACAGGATTTATATTGAAAAAGAGTATATATTCCAGTTTTGCCAACTTCCCTTGTAAAGGAGGAATGTATTGTCCACACAAAACATTGCTTAAATGCATCAGTTATTTTTCCATATATCTCCCACTGAGTGGCTTTTTAACAATGGTTAGCATTTTATCCAATATTAGTATCCAATTCAGTGATTCCTTTAGTCTTATTTAACAGAAAAGTCAGCTGAAAAGCAGTTATCAATAGCTTACTATAGAATTCCAACGCCCGAGTTCTGCAAGGAAGACTAAGACTTTTAAGCAAAACCACTCACAGATCATAAGCAGAAGCTTTTTACATCCTCAAAGTTTGCTCATAATTCAACAACGCATTCTATCAAAAAAAAGTAACAAGGTCAAATTGTTTCATCAGTTGTAGCCAAGCAATGCTAAAGATTTCAGAATTTGGCCCAATTTTAATCAATACAAATAAGCAGTCTTACTCACTTAGGAATTTATTAACTCTGATCAATAGATTTCATACAACAGCTGCACAAAAATCAATGAACAACGCAACCTATACAGAACATTGCAAATGTTTGCTCATTAGGAAATTACTGTTGCTTCCTCTTTTCTTTCCAAAAGATAACAATATTGCAAAAGATTGTTTAGCCAAGTATTCTAATGCTAAAGGTGCACCAGTTGTATGTACACAGCAGATTAATGGACACTCCAAATTGAAGGGGAATCAGTTCCAGATGTTTTCCACTGATTAAATTCAGCCCAAGCAAGGTTAAGTAAATGACAAGCAGCTGCTTTTCTTTTTTGCTATAGTCATGAAAAATACTCTTAGAGTTCTGACTACCTCTAACTGGCAGACACATGGTGCAGCACCTATTTTCCTAGGTTTTCATGATTAACAGACTGTGGACAGTCTTCAGAGCAACTAATTCTTTTCACCTCCAATCTGTCAGATCTTAGGCAAATCAGAATTCACAGCTCAACAATAAAAAAAAGTAATCTCTTTTTGGAATGCCTCAATTATGTACATCCCTAAGACACAGCCACTCTCATGGCATATGCTATTTTCTGCTGGAGTAAGTAGAAATAAAACAGGAAAATGTTAAAGCGTCACTAGGCCAGATCATGGCTCACTGCAATACTGGCATCACCCTAATGACCCATCACTCCATTTCAAACAGGACAGCAAAGTGCATTGGTTTCAGGTTCTCAGACATAACACTCATGAGAAGAGCAGAAAGAAAAAAAGTCTCAGCCAGCAATAGATCCAGCAGGTATAAATTCAAAATTATTCAAGTGTGATGATTCACAACGTAATAGCAAACAAGACCACTTTAAATGTGGGGATTGCCTAGCTATGCCTAGCTAGCCCTCTGAAGAGTTCTTGAACCTTTACTTGCAACAAATCAAAGATCATTGACTGGAATGTGTCAGTTTTTACCATGTACAGAGGTTGAAACAAATCTTTATTTCTTAGACTTCTCTCCTATTTATACTTAGACATACAGAGGTTTTTTAACATCTGATAGGATTAAACTGACATAAAGGTGTAAGAGTCCCTTGTGCGTATATCTTTAGCAAGTTGACAGGCCAGATTTTCCATCACAGCACTTATTCCGGGTGGTGTGTGGAAGCACTTCCAAAGTACAGAAGTAAAAGTAAAGATTACCGTGGATTTGTAGTTGGGAAAATCTGGAAAGAACACCATGCATCCCTGTGTATCAAAATTATTTTCCAAGTATGGTCTATGAGACTGCAAACAGCATGCTCTGTAAAGAGACATATCAAGCAAACTAAAATTGTTTAGAAAATGGCTAACATCTGGGTATCTAAACAGGGAGCAAAACAAACAAACAAAAAAAGGACACTTAAAATCTTTTCTTCTCCATTTTTTAAGTAATGGTCAATGTTGCATATATAGGTACATGCAAACACACACCACCACCACCCCCACAGAACGAGTTTATTTTACTTCTAATTCAGGAATCTTTTCAGCTTTCCCAGCTGACATACAAGGTAAAAATATGTAAAATACATGCTTTTCAAGCCATATTAACTCACATATTCAAGACAAAAAGTATATTTAAAGGAGTAGTAAAAGTATATTTACTACTCTGCCATTAAAGTAGAACCAGTTAAAAAAGCCATGATTTTTTTTTTTTTAACATGATGCCCTGATCTCCCACAATAATGTTTTGTCATTCCCATCAGAAAGAACAAATTTTTGTGGCTAAAAAGTAGTTTTACATTCTGGATTAAATCACATCTTATTTTCCCTGCAGAGCTTTCACTACATTTTCTGCAAAAATCAGCTTCTCTTCTTGCAAGAGCTGACATTCCTGATTACCACTCCTCCTTGTTTATGCTAACAATAAAGAAACGCGTAGGCCTATGTTTAATCCTGCATTGACTAATAGCATTCTTCACTCTGTAATGCTGTGTCAGTCTAAAAACACTTCACAAACAATTAAGGCTCACAATATCTCTGTGACAGAGACAAGACATATTCAGTTAACAGATGATGCAACTGAAGCACAGTGAGTTAATTGTCTGCCCAAGGTCACACAGCAAATCAGTAACAGAGCTAGGAACAGAATCCAGGAACACTGACTCATGCAGTGCTCTCTCCTCAACGGGAGACAAGCTTTTTACATACAGCCTCAACACCAAAACAGGGTTTCCATTGCAGTCTAACAGCCCACTACTACATGCTGGAGCTTTGTCCTTGCCTTCCATTCTCATTTTAATGGTCTCTAGCTGCCTCTGCTTCTTTTGTGGAAAAGAGTTTGAGGCAAAAGCTGACAATCCTTGGCTTTTTAGGAAACCAGTACACACACACACAAAAAAAGGAGGAAATGCAAAAAGTTGCCCTTATGCCCATTTATAAGATGAAGTACATGCTTCTCACCTTCAGTGAGAAGGCTCTGAGGAGGCTTAAAAAGGCCTTCACTTCCATACAGTCACTACTGAACTGCAACAGAAAACCTCACAGTCTACAGAACTACAATTGTTCTGTATGTCACCACTGGCCTAAGTGCTGGTGGGGTTCCCCCCCGCCTTTCCTCATCCACTGGACTGCATGGAGATATACCTTGCATTTTGAAATTAAATTACTGTTGTTTGAAGTTTGGTGTTTGGCATGTTAGACCACATATTCTGTATTCTGGGCTGCGCTGGAGCGAGACTGTGGCTACCTCACTGAAACATTTAACAAAAATATGAGATTCTAAAGTAGCAGTGGTGAGAAAAATCCGAATTGTGTAGCATATACTTATCTGTGCTTTTAAAGGTAAGTTTCATAGACTGTTTCCCTAGGCAACCTCCATTTATATATGTTTCCCATTCCCTGATGCACAATCTGCATTCCAATTTTTAGTATTAAGTTACTTCAGTAATTAGAATGGAATTAGTAAAGAATGGTCTTAATCAGAGTTAAAGCCCTCCATAAAAAAGGAAAGCTTAAATCCCAAATTGCCCCCTCCCCCCAAAGGTTGCCCTCACTTCCCCAAAATAATTTGGATCATATGACCTCGAGAAGGGCAGGTGCTGCAGCACTGTACTGGAAAAGGCTCTGCCTACAAGGGCTCATTTGAGCGCAACGCAGCCCCCAGTGCTATGCAGCGAGGGGGTTATCTTTTCCACAACGTGGTATCATGTACCATAAACAGCTGGTTAATAGACCAGAGATCAGATCAAGCAGCTGCCTTTGTACTTGATATCAAAAGTGTGGAGACAGATCACTGCAGTGAATTAGTGAGGCACAGGATTAGCGGGGGAACATGAGACAGGAGCCAATTGCATGAGTATCGCTGCCTCTCTGGGAGGCTCGCAGGCCCACAGGCTGTCTTCCAAAGTGCTCTCAGCCACTTCTGAGTTGATACCAACTGCATACTGCATAAAAATTCCACCTTAGTCCATGATCTGACCCTCTGATGGGCTTATTTGATAGCACCAGGCTCAGAAACCTCTCTAAACACATTTCTCAGCTAAACAGTGAACTACTGGTAAACATTTTGTTAAGTATCACATTCCAACAAGTTTTCATCCCTCTTACAGTAGCCTAAGCTAATTTTCTAGGCCATAATCCAGATCCTGTGTTTACGCACATATAAGGATGAGACAGGAAAGAGTGACTAAAATCAGTATGTAAACTGTCTTCTGCCTCTCTCATATCTACAACGCATATTGCCACATCACAGAAAAATACCCCACATGATCGTGATTGCTCTTTACCAATTCAGGTTCACTGTTACTTATTTCCTTCCTACTGTTTTTTTTTTTGTTTGTTTGTGGGGGTTTTTGGGTTCTTGCTTTTTTTTTTTTAAACAAATAGTTAGACCACTCCAGCATTCTTCTAGGAAATGGACTTTCCTAGAAATGGAAATTCCTCCTTCCCTCCTTTTCAAAGCATGCATTGTGTGCCCTTTTATAGACCTATGCATCTCACCAGCCTCCTATCAGTCCCATTATTGGCTCTTGGGTTGTTTTTGATCACTCCCTTACTCCTCAGCTGTTCACTCCACGAGCCCAGATAAGTAAAAGCAACCTGACTTCAGTGTATCTTTCCCAATGCTTTCTCTTCTGTTCTGACTTGATTTGCTCCTCACTGAATCATTAGCCAAATAATAGCAAGTGACACAATCTGCAGTTGCAATCTTAGGAAATGCAGTGTTAATTTTCAGTGAAAAGAAAAAAAGGCATTAACTATTTCCTGACATCATTACTGTCTTTACACTTTATGTTTAGTAATTGGGCCAAACTTCCATTCTGCATAGATTTTTTTAACCTCAAGTTTAGGGCATTAAAAAAGCTCACAATTTACCCAAATTGTTCCTATCTTTCCTACGTTTTGGAAAAGTGACAGCTTGGGATATTCATGTGAATTCCCTAAGAAGCTCCTATGTCTCCTGAATTCTTCTCTGTTGTCCTGTATTAGCACTGCTAGTAACAGGGCCTAAGTTTGTACTGAGTTTGCAAGACCTAAGGAATGAGGCTTCTCAGGCCTGCTCTGTCCAAACTTTTCCTGGCCTGACTTTAAGTGATTTAGCCGTGACAGCAATTTCTCTAATTGACCAGGCGTCTATATCTAACTTGTTTCACTCTTATTTATCTTTGTGTTGTACAACCGTAGTTTCATATCTAGAGTAGTAACAGCAGTTATTTTAGTAGAATGAGATATTTACAACTAAATAATGACACAGTTTATAGAAATACAGGCTGGTAGAATATCAGAGGCCTTGAGAAGCGCAAACACAGGATGCCTGTACTCCTATACACCGCATGAGATAAGAGATGGCGCACAGGCTTGGCAATGGAGATCCCACAGCTATAAACAATTCACTAATGGTCAGTTAAAGAAAAATGCAGTCCTGGAGCAGGACAAAACTGGTTTTAAGGGTAACAGAGAACAAAGAAATACTATCTCACATACATAAAGGGGAATATATACGGTAAATTCAGATGAAACCTGGAGCTGCACATCAAAGTAGAAATATGTAAAAGTGTGTTAGGAAACGTTTATAAGTGACCCCAAGTGGATCCTGGGAGAGGAAGAAGAAACTATCACAACAAACATCATATTCCTCCCTGTGAAGGACACCAGATTTCAACAACTCATTGTACCACTTCCCCTTCTCCCCCTGCAGCAAATGAAACCTTAGGACCCAGAGGAGCATAAATGCCAGGAAAATGGGTAAAAATTAAGAAGTATGTGTTACAGTTTTAATTGTATTTTTACTATTATCGCAACTTTTTAAATATGCAAAAAACATACTGCATTTGATTCCTTTTTGTAACAATTAAATCTGGACTAATAGTGATTAGATCTCAAGATTTCAGTTATACTAGCACTAAATTCTAGTTTTACTTTTATCATGTGTGCTTCCTCTTGCTTATAAACAAAACTTTGAGCATAACACTTCTTAGTCTTGCCTCCTACCATACCTTATCTATTAACTCTGAGTTTCCATTCTTGAAGTCTAATAAACTATTTCACTTCTCTCTTCTTCCCAAGGCTGGCTAAGCAGCATTTTATGGTTACTCTCCAACACACCTTTCGTATTTTTAATCAAATCTGTAGCAGTGCAACTCAGAAGGTAGAACAGTTTCTCCTCTATTTCCACTCTCCACCTTCTGTAGCAAGGCTACTGAAGATGTAGCTGAATAATAGGTTTTTCCAATGCATTCCCTCAGACACAGATGTCGGGGAAAACCCCACAAGGTCCTGTATTGTGAGAAGATTCTGCTGGTTGCTCAAACCCAACAAAAGAAAAACTGATTTCCTGTCTTTATGGTCAACAGTTGAATTCTCCCTTGACACCCCTATGACAGGGTCTTGGATTTTCTTCCTTCCTTCTCTTGCCCAGAGACTTACACAGCAAGACTATCACGATGTATATTCTGGATCCAAGAGAAAAATTATCAGGGCCACATCAGTACCATGAAATAGCTTACCAAAAACTACACAATTTATTAGGTCAATTTAATCTCACTTTTAAAAGCTGCCTTTGTTTTATTATTAGGCACCATCTTGACTCAAATACAATTTATTTGCTTCTTTAATTTTCTACATTTTTAAGGTTTTAACAGTTATCTGAAATACTAATTTTTGGCAACAAAACATCCTATTCTGGGGTATGCCCTCCTTTGCAACTCATAATTATTGTTTTTTTTCCCACTGCTGTGTTGATAGTGTCTTTTTTTCCAGTTCTAATAGTCAACTTTACCAGAAACACCACTGCCACTAGTCCACAGTGGACAGGACTTCTGTTGTTCATTTGGTTTTTTTAACTCTGTAGCACAAACTTGTCATTCTAACGTGCTTATCCTAAACCAACGTCATCATAAAGTTTCCCTACCATGCAGAGAAATTTTCTTTTGCTACTGAACAGCTAAATTTAGTCTTACATCACAACTGAAGTTAGTTGGAACATTTTCAACTAAATGAAGTTTCATCTAAATGTACTGTCCTTGATGAAGCAAAAATGTTTTCTGGATAAAAATAAAGTCTGAAGTCAGTGTTACTGATATTACTAATCCAAAAAAGTTTAAGGGAGCTGCAAATACCTTCTCTCACTATGCACTCCCATGGTCTCTGGGACCATCTGGTACAAAGTCCCTGCTCAAGTCTGGTGTGACCGGTGATCTAAACTCTGGTCCTAAATCAGGCAGAACAGGGAGTTGAATAAATGCAGAACAAAAATAAATTTTTAAACCTCAAAAGCTGCCAGATTTAATCAGAAGTAAGAGTGAGTTTGGCAGAGGCAGCTGTTCTCTTCCTCTCAGCCTCCATCTCCCCTTACACCACACCCCACCCCCATCTCTACCATCCACTTTGGTCATGCAAGATAAACCACAGAATTCACTGAAAGTTCTCACTCAGGACAGGCAGGGCTGAAACAGCAGACTGAAAACTTTCTGGTAACAGCATACCGGTATGTTTCCACAATTCTTACTCACAGGCAAGTACCATTAGTACCTACAAGCCCTGAACTGACTGACAAATTTAGAAGTTAGACAGCCCTATGCTGAATATATATTTCTCACTGCAAAACTACCAGCATCTGCTAAACTCACCTTCTTAAGAGCACGGTATTTTTCAGAAGCATGGTATATGGATACTTTCTCTTGCTAATTTGGAGCATATCTTTATCTTTGTGCTTTTCTGACTTACTGACAGTTATGCAGACCTTCAAAAGCTTTGCCGTGTGCTTTATTCTGTTAATTTTAGCCACATGTTTTTTCTCACCTTTCACTGAGCTTGTCAGCACTGGAATCTATGAATCCACTTAATTTAAAATGTTTGCTTCTTTATATGTACTGCAGATTGTAATCCATTTACACCACTGAGGGAAATCAGCCCTTTTTCCCCAATGGAAATGCAACCAGTTTCCAGGAACAACCAACCCATTACTAGATAGGTGAATTCTGGAATGTGAGCATCCAAACTAGCATTACAGACAGAATAAGTCAACATTAACACTATTACACACTTTATAAAAGAGGGCTTACAAAGGTATTCTGGGGGTCATCGAAAATTACAGTTCTCTTCCTGGTGAAAAGCTACTCTTGTGCAGTTTTGCTTTAAATATGGGAGGGAGGTGGGGCGGAATATGTCAGCATGCAAGAAACTCCAAAACGCAAAAAGAAAAGTACAGTGATAAATAGGGAATTTTTGTTTTACCCCAGCAGAGATTTATCACTGTGAGAATCTTGTGACTTTGACAAATTTTACAATAATGAGTTGTGTATACAACCTAAAATAACTGACAGAGAATAATAAATTCCATCTGCTGGAGATGTCCCAGGAGGCTGGCCTTCAAGGTCCAAAAACTTCCACATTTTTTGTAGTTTTTTTCCTCCCTAATAAAAAGCATTATGAAACAGCTATTCAGTTCATTTTGAGAAGCATACATTGCAGTGAACAGCTGTTATTTGAAGATGAAACTCAAGTGTATGTATGTAAAAGATTTCAGTTACACTCAAATGTTATTTTTCTTCTATTTGGATCAGTCTTTATGACCTGCCACTCACTCTTGCTATCATAAGTAACTACCATCTTGATACTTAAGTGCCTTCTTTAAATCTTACAGGAACATTAAAGATGCCAGAGAGTTCATACATGTCTTGTCATCCTGATAACAGACCCTGCTGCAGGGGAGTATGTACACAATGGCTGACAGAAATACAGGTAAAGATCAATTTCAAGACTATAGAGACAATTCTATCTATAATCTCAGGTGAGGATGAAATTACTAAGGGTTTTAAATCACTACATGAAAAAAATTAAACCATACACCCCAGTATGAAAGAGTTCCTCAGTAGAAGCAATAGATACCCATGAGAAGAATATACTGCACTAGAGTATCTTCAGCATCACAGTTATTTTTCAGAATTTTTTGTCTTGAATCTATGTTTGCTTTAGCTGTTCCTTTTAAATTTCTTTCTAAATGGCTTCCTCATTTTGAGAGGTTTGACTTCAAACAAGGAGACTATTATTGTGGAAGACTTTTGGCCTTTCTGTTCCTGCAAGGATGGTCAAGTTCTTAGGGTTACAGAGCACTCTACATTAGTTACACCTGAAACATCACGGATGGTGCAGAACTAAGTGAGGAACTGTTTTCCTTTTAGGTTATCAAGTGTTTGTTTCAAGATTCCATCATTTATGATATGTAAAGATTTAGTTTCTACATTATGCACATCCAATACATGTTTTTTATTACACATACACAATTATCTCGGAAACCTTAATGTTGATCATATCTGTAGGCTTTATAAGGCTTCCCTTTTCTCAAACTTTCTTCATGTAGAAGAGGAAAGCATTTTTGCCTAGCTTTGGAAGATATGCCTCCTAGGCAAGTTTTGAGCAAGCCAAGAGGATGCTGAGTGGACATGGATACATGAGCAGGGTATCCCAAGAAAAACCTTATTTTCATGAAAAAAAGGTTTGCTCACACAATGCAGTTCCTGAATTAAGGTAAATCTCTCCTTTATCAAAGAAATTTTAATTTAATTTCCATCTATTTCTGCCCAGAACAAGGAATTTTCTTAGTGGGACTGTTATTCTGTTGCCTGCACTTGCCAGGAATTTGTTTCAGGTCTCCCTACAGTCTCTCTCACATCTGACCAGAGCAGCAGACTAGAAGAACCATTTTAAAGTGACAGCTCTGCTCCTCCTAGGTCAGGCCTATACAAGTGATCTAATTCAACCTTGAAGTTTGCCATCATCTGTAAAACATCCAGCCCCCACAACCAATGAATAAAATATTCCACTATAGCAACACTGAAATAGAAGCTGGCATGGCCCTTTTCAATTGCCTTTTTTTATTATTATTTTCTCTGCCTTTTCTACTTTCAGCTTTTTAAGAGAGGAAAAAAATACCCCCATTTACAGGCTTGAAGCCTAGTACTTCCACTTCCCAAGAATAGAAGCCTATTAATTCTGGCAGTGAGAACTTCACTGAGAGAAATCAGGTTTAAACTTTTGAGAGGTGTCAAGAATGTTCAGTCAATTGAGCAATCGAGTTAGCCAAATACATTCCTGGAAGCTTTGCAACAGAAGGAATGAATCAGAAAATCAAATGAAGTGTGACTTACCCCTTACACTGGCTAAGGCAAAACGTGAAAGAAAAAGAAAAATAGATAAAACTTAATTGGTAAGGGAATAATATGCATGGCTGTCTCTCAGAACAAGAATAAATTAGACTAGCTATAAAGAAGTACAACAAGAAAACATTTTCAGAAAAAGTGGAAAAAATTCTTTCATTTTCCTCTGTTACCAAGTTGTCAGGCAGAAAGAGACAGGCTTGTCTTTTCAATCTCTTTCCTCTGATGCACAGAGCTTTGCTCAGACTAACCACGAACATTTAAGGAACATAGCTTAAGTGAATAAGTGTGCACTGGCAGAGTCATGAATACAGACAACACAGTCCTCAACATCTTAACTGTCTTCAGTACTGTTACAAGTTATACACCACTTTGCTGCTTCTGTCCATCACCGACTGATACACAATATTGAAATACACTCAGCAAAATCTGCTATAACACGGTCAGCAAGGGAAACTGCACAGCTCTAATAAACATGCTGAGAATTAACATAGTATTCTGTTAAGAGACATGTAGTTAAAGCAGCAACTTTATTTATAAATCTTACCCTTCATCCCCCTTTCCCAGAACCCTATAAAAGCACTGGAAGTGCCAAACAACAATTAAAATACCACCATTGCTGAAAAGCATTCTGACCTCAAAGTGACAGATACAAGATTTATATAAGATTATAAAACGTAAGGAAGAACATGAGGGGTAATGAAAACTTCCATCAGTGGAAGAAATAAACTCTTCCTCCCACAGTGGCAGTTCGTGGCTATCAGTTAGATGAAGTAGAGGCTTGAAGGTCTTTCTAAATCCTTCTGGGAGCCAGATGCTCCTACCCCTTAACAGATGTGCCTCAATATGCCACAGCTCCAAGGTCCCTGCTATTCCACATCCGACTGACTGCTCTAGCATAGATGACATGGGTGGCACTGACACCACAATCTAGCAACTCTGTAAAGTCAGAGCAACCCAGTGAATCTCTTACCTTTGATTGTGTTCAATACAGAAAGACGCTACATATTCCCTCTGGGGGCAAAAATATTTACAGTACTTTTTATTAAAGAAACCATCATGTCAAGACTACAGCCATACTCTCTCCATGCTGAAATTGTGTGTCAGCTTCAATGTCACATAAGAGTAGCAATTTTATACAGAGTTGATGTTCAGGTTTATCAAAGACAGATGAAAACCTAAGTCAAAGCACTACATGATAACATACCTTTGACTAGGGCCAGCATCTTTGGATACCTCAGTTAACTTGGCAAGGCTTTGCATGCCTGTAGGTATGGAACATAACTCCTCAGACTGTGAGGAAACAATCTCCCCTTGAGCTAAAGATTTAGCAGATCCAGAACTAGCACAAGTTCCCCCAACCCCATCAGACAAAGGAAATCAACACAAAGGTGGAAAAATTAGGTTTCAAAAAAACCTCACTTTATAGTAAACAATACTATTTCATACCCACATTTCCTCAACAAACTTAATTTAAAAAAGAATTTTACAAACAAAGCAGTATCTTAGCTCAGCAGTGAAGTTCAGCCAGTTTCCAGGTTGAAATTCAACAGCCACTTATAGCAACACACAGTATTTTAAATAAAGCAGGAAAAAACCCCACTTATCAAAACCTCTTGGTTGACGTAGGCATAAAAATATTTATCTGTTCCTATCACAACTTATTTGCACAATGTTTAAGAGGGTGAGGTAAAAAAGTAAAGATTTTTTCCTGCTTTATTTTCCTTCCTTCATGCTCTATGTGAGGTAAAGTTTAAAGGTGGAGTAGATCTGAGGAAGCTTTCCATCCACCTGTGAGATAGTCTACTTTTTTTGAATTTAACAATATACCCAACATCTTGATTAACTTTGGTAAACAAAGAAAGCTCTTTTGATGTTCATACCACATGAATCTAAAGATTTCCTTTAATTTGTGTCCCCTTGGTTTTTTGTTATGTAATTGTCCTTGGTTTGAGGCATCTTGTTTTACTGATTTGTTTAAAATTATTTTTTTCATGGAAATTTTCCCTTCATCAGTTAAATTCATTTTAACATTGTCTCTTAAAAAACGCTAACCTGAACATAAGTGAAAGTAAATTACCTCCTGGTTCATCAATGTAGAAAGACACATCTTTTTTGTTTTCTTGTTCATCAATGTGATCATAAGTAATCTGTGGAATAGTCAAGGCATTCTCTCCTGGGTTTATTACAGGTGCAGAACCGTTACCACAGCCTAGTTTCCCTTTTCTTTTGTATCTTCTAGCCTGTGGTAGTAGAAATGAGATGGTATCAGAAGATACTACCAAAACCAGAAAAGTACACATATGAACTTCACTATACAGTAAATTCATTTGAGGTTGTATTTTTTTTTTCCCAAACAATGCAACTGAAATTCAGTGAAAGTGTTACAACCTTGGTTAATGTTTTCAAAGTGGCTCATTCTGAATTATCAACTTAAATCTGGTAATAATTTGATTCTCAGGAGAAGATGCCTAGCACATTCTGAAAATGAGGTCTCAAGTAAAATTTCTCAAACTGGGTCCAAAACTCAAGGCACCCAAAATACTAGAGTATACGACAGCTTGGCTGTAACATCTTTCTAAGGCTCTAATTAAACGTAACCATAGACTTGGAATTATGATCCAGGCAGTGTGCAGCCTTTTCAACTAAAGAAAATGTCACCTTTTACTAAAAAGGCTGAATTAGGCACATCAGGAGAAGATAAATCCTTCCTCTTGCTTCCAAAGTTGAAGTTCTCCTGAGTTTAGAAGCCTAAGAGGCAACCTAATAAACACCCTATGATTGGTACCTAAGAACAAAAAATGAAGGTTTGGATTCAACTGGTTCCAAGCAAGGCTGGTCTCCATCTGCCTTTGTGACTAGAAGTGACCAATGTAACAGCCACTCATATACGGGCTATATGGCCTGTTCTGTCTGCTTCCTGGATGCTGCCATCACCTAGCTGTATACTACTTCTCACAACATAGCATTTATTACCAGTCTTCATGACTACCTACGCTTTGGCTCTAGTCCCACCTGGTTCTACTACTCACACACCTCAAAACAGAGGTAAGAGGCATACTTTAATTTGCTTGATGCTCCAGTAACCTCCTGACAAGGAGCTGAGATGTAGGACTACTGCACTCAATTCTGCAAAATACTCTGGCCTCTGATGTGACCACTAAGCAGTTAGCAGAGATAAACATCATCAGAGAGAATAAGTATTTGCACATATCAACACAAACAGCTGCAGGCTCAATATATTCACAAATGGAACAATGCTACTTGGACTAAGTAAACCAATTCTTATTTTATTACAGTCTGCATTCAGTCTTTTGGAATTCATTCTTCTGTTCAGCTCTGCAGCAATTAAACAAAAGCATGCTCAAAATTAATCAAATGGGGCATGAAAATGTTAGAAATGGGCATTTATTGTAGACAGTGAATGCACTACCATGCATCAAAATGCTTCTAAAGGCAAAGATTATGGGCTCTCATAGCAGGAGAAGAAACTAGGAATTCTCTGGAGAACAAAATGCTACAACATGCACAAGATAATCAATATACATTTAAGTCTTTAAAATAAGGGGCTAGGTAGAGGAAGAAAGAACTAGTCTCCTTTGACAAAGGATGAGCCATTGGTAAGAGATGAAAGAACCATTACTTTGTTCCTGAATTAGGTTTAGCAGTTCACAGGGAAGTTCAGGATTAATAATATATTAGGGAAGTCCCTCTCGCTAGAGAAGACAGAGGGAAAATACTAAGGGCATTAAACACTGTCTATTTTTTCCAGCTCTCCCACCATGGATTGCTTGCTGTTCAGCAACACATACTACCCAGCCTTACTTCAGCTTTACCCCTTTCCTCCTGTTTTTTTCTGCCTCTAGTTATGAAGAAGCTAGTCTCATGGCAAAGTTACACTCTGCTGAATGCTGAGTAGATCGCACTGCTGTAACACCAAAACATATACATGCACACAGATCATGCTGATAGAGCTTTCTACATGGGCTGTGGGGAAATCGTACTGTAATTCTCCGCTGGGCAACAGGCATCAGTGGGATTTCACTGTCTAAAACCAGGCCTCTAATATCACTTCAGAAACCCTGGATATCTGAGCTAGACCTGCTACAGACCTGGGCCTTTCCAGAAGGGGTGCTGAAGGCTAGGCAAGCTTGCCAATGAAACTACGTAACTATGTTTAGGCAATCCCACCTGTGCAGACAAACACTATTCCACTTCACTGCAGACACAGCTCAGGAATTTGCCCAAATTTCTACACACAGCCCCAGATAAAAGTACCATGGAGAGAAGTACTTGAGCAAGAAAAGCATAGATACTGTCGGCCACATGTTGAATGCGAACAGCAAATTTTAAACTAGTTTTCTCCTTTCTTCCTGTATGAACTATGCAAAATTAATGCAAAATGGGAAAGTGTCATCATTGACTTACACTACCCTTTGAGGAGGTAGAGACTTCAAAGTGGATAAAACAATGGAGAATTGGCACCTGTCTGACCACCAGGGGAAATTTAAAATTAGAAGACATTTGTCCCTCAGAAATATTTTAAGGAAAACTAAACTAATCATGCTGTGGCATGAGGAAAACACTCAAATGTCCCATTACAAATGCCTTTCAGCTCTCCAAATTCTTTGGACACTTCAGAAGGATTTTGGCAAGTTATCCCAATCAAATTAAAAGCAAGAACAGAATAGAGCTCTGCCAACTCTCCGTTACCTGTTTTCTCAGACTAGGGCTAGATGGCGCTGGTGGTTTTTTGGGATTTTGCACCGGTGATGTAACATAAATCTTCCATGTTGCTGTAGAACTGCAGGATTTCTCTGCTGCATAGCACCGCCACAGAGTCTATAATAAAACCCAAAACCAATAATCTCAGTGAATAAGCAGTCACTGTTGTCCTGCAGGACAGGTAAGTCAGATTTTGCTGCAAATCAAACTGACAGCAAAATCTTCAATCAATGTAAACATGCTGCAAAGGGTTCTGACTGCAATGACTGTGCTATACCACACAACATGATGCCTAATAAAATACACTCTTCCCTGTATATAACTGTGGTGAGTGTAATTCGCACCGGGAAACATATGCTCAGGACACGGTGATCTTAAGTACACTCTTTGTAGCATTCTCCCTAGGAGCTGAGGTCTAAACCTGCCCACAGTAAAAAAAAAAAAAAAAAACACCACACCACACCCAAAAACACACACCACCCAAAAAAACCCCCACAACCACCACACAAAACCAAACAACTTGCATACAAATGAATCCCCACAAGCATCATAGAATACTGCTGTTTCCCTTTTTCTGCAGCGTAACACATTTTAGTATTTGTGCACCATGCTATTGCATTCTTTATATTACTATATAGAATGTTATGCTGGGACATTTTTCTAAACTGAGGTGTGTGTATACATGCATATGTATACACATTTGTCACCTCAGGATTTGGCAGACGTACAGGACCTAAGGGAATATAAAAAGGAAGTTAGGGATTAAAGATTATAACAAAGTTGTTTTGGTGTTTTTTTTTTTTTTTTTAACTATTTCACCAATAGACTCGTTGCATCCAGTTAGTGTCATTATGCCTGTGGATATCAGGTTAGTAAAGCCTCCTATGTTCACTCATAAGAGGGGGGCAGGCAATTATCTAATTCTCTCTAGTAACTGAAGTGGATCAAAAAGACAAAGTGGTTAAACACAAGTTATAGATTTATAATAAAGTCTAGTAACTGTGATTCTCAGTAACTGCTAGGCCACAGTCCCTCTCCAATACTCTCCTAAGCATTTACTGTTAGGGGCCTTACCTGAATTAGAGAAGCTGCAGCTGGGATTTGTCTGTTGAAATGCTTCTGACGTTGCTTCTGCTGTACTTTCAGGGCAAAACCAGACCCCAGAATACCCTAAATATAACCAAAATTACTAGTCAAGACTCCAATATGGCTTCACATGCCTAAACCAAACACTTAGCAGATGAAATAAACAGACTAAATAAAAGACTGTCCTAGAAAAAGAAAAGTTCTGAATTTTCAAACGTCCACAGTGACAGAATTCTATTTATTCCAACAAATAAATCTGAAATTGAGCATGTTGATATTGGCATCGTGCAACTTCAATAAACAGCATGTATTTATTGCTGTGATCTACAGGTAACATTAGTCAGAGGCATTCACAGAGGCAGTCATGCTCCAAAGGCAATCCTACACAATGGTGGGAGAAGCAAATGCTTCTCATGCTGTCACATGACTGATCTACAGCTATTGTTTGCACTTGTTTTTAATTCCTTGCCACAAAAAAACCCCACAACTAAAGCCAGAACCCAGTTTGATTTTCCAGGCAAATTGAGCAAAGAAGCCAAAGATATGCTTTATAATTTCAGCATTTCTTTTAAAACTGATAGTTACTGAAGAAATACTTTGTCTTTTCTAATTGTTTTGATGTTGCTGTCTTTATTTTCCCCCCATTCATTTATTTGAAGATCCAAAAAGCCCAAAGATGCTTTGTAGTACCATGTAGGAAAGCAGATACAGTTTCCTAGACCTCTGCTTCATGGCAGTGTTCCTTTCCTCGCAGGATCCCAAATTGTTCTTATATAATCACAAAATAGCAGAAGTGAAGGAAGTTTCACCTCTGGCACCAACATGCTGATAAAAAAACCCCTCTCTTTACGTCACAGAATAGCTTCAGTTCTCTGAGCAGTGAAAATTATTCTTACCTCCTTTCTAGGCCACATCTCTCTAAAACGACTGCAGTAAAAATACAGCAGTTTCATTCGTGTGTGTGTGCATAGACACACAAACATACACTTGAGGATGTGTGTGTGCACATTCTGAAGCAACACCCAATCCCATTATTTCCTATCAAGGCACTAATTTAAAACTACCTAATTGTGAACCCAAGTCGGACAGACACTTTAATAAAGTGATACAAGTTCTACTTACCGCTGGCAGAGCAAAGAAAGATACAGCAAATACTGAAAAACAGGAAGCTATTGTCTTCCCAATCCATGTCTGGGGAACTTTGTCTCCATAACCAATTGTTGTGACCGTTACCTAGGCCAGAAACAAACATGTGGTTCACCACAATACAGTACCTTTTTTCCCCTCAAAAGCAGGAAAAAATAAAGAATAAAAAAAGTAGAGAAGTATCAGGAGATACATATGGATCAACAGTGTTTGGATTTGTGCATAAGGAAACCACAGGAGTGTGCTAAACATCAGTGCAGATTTATCCTGTTTTTACATTCTTCAGCAGGCATTCACAGCTGGCCACTGTTTTGGATGCAACCGTAGTCTGGACCCAGGATGACTGTTCTCAGAGTTTGTAGCTGGCTGCTTCCACCCTCCCAAAACTGCAAAGATTGGCCCTGTGGGCTTGAAACCATAGGCTTGCAGTTTTTCTGCTTTTGCTTTTAAAATGTAGTTCTACAGGGTTGAGAAGAAAGCCCTGAAAGCGCTGACTTGCACACAACCAACGCACATCTGCCAAACTCTGCAGTCAGGCAGAGACACTAACTGCGGCACGGGAAGCTATGCCCTGTGCTGGTAGGAAGGAAAAGGGACAGCACTAACACTATCCCAGCTGAATCTTCATAGCAAGAGAAGGAACACACAACCATTCCAGGACACGTTATCTCCCAAAGTAAATATGCCAGTAGACCAAGAGCTAAATACAGCTGAGCCCCATGCTCAGCTTTTTTTTCCTCCCCCCACAAATACAGTTCTTTGCTACTCAAAGTTGTGTTTAAGCCACAGGATGCATCATATTACCATACCTGAATCTGCTCATTGCTTATCAGGGTGCAGCAAGGGCCAGGTACTCCTAAGGGACAGGGAGCCCAGAGTCAAGGGAAATAACATAGCTAGCAGGGCAGTGCCTCCCCAGCCAGGACCCAGTCCCACAGCACCCAAGCAAAACAGATGCAGAAAGAGCAGCCAGGTCTAATCAAGAGGCCAGGTTATAAGGCACTATCACAGCAACGAAGCAGGTCCAACATCAAGCTAGGAAGTCCACCTACACGTCAGGGTTAGGATCAGGTCCAGGGGTCAGCATGTGGGTCTACAGGGATGAGGCAAAGCCAAGATATCAGCCTATGTGTTGAAGTCAGGCTCAGGGGACTCCACAACCAGACACAGCTGCAGTTCTGCAAGAGACCACATCTCCTTTAGGAGAGTGTTGAACTTAAATAGAGCCTCCGGGTGTGGGTAGAGGCCACAGGTGATGCTGGTCAGGGTCATAGGCCAGTTAGTGCCCTCAGGGCCGTGACAACAGCCTCCCCTCTCAGCAAGGCGTGTCCTCACACAGGGCTGGGATCAGTAGGGACTTGCTGTAGGACAACTAAATCCCTGTGGGGGTGGCAGGCCACCCCTGAAAAGCCACAGAGGCAAGGAGGGCCTGAGTGGGACAGAGGTTTTGGGCTGTTCCCGAGAAGCCCCAGCAGGCTGGAAGAAAATTCATCAGGAGCCCACTGGTCAGTCAAGAGTTGGTGCTGTGAGGGGATCAGAGTCCAAGTGAAGGCTGGTCCAGCAGAAGGATTTGTAATGTAACAAGGGCCAGCTGCTCCCCAACAGAAGGTGATCCCAAGGAGGGCTCCCAAGGCAGGCCAAGGGAATCCCACAGCTGGCCAGACAGGGGCCTCACCACCCTGGGCCCAGCCCCACAGCGGGCCAGAGTCACAGACAGTGGCTGTGTCCAACAAAGAGTCTAAATCATACGGCAATATCAAGGTGATGAGGTAAGTACGAGGTCAGGTATGGAAGTCAGTCCATAGGCTGAGCTCCAGATCACCAGACCACGGCTGAGCTCGAGACCAGCTCTCCTCCAGCACAGCTCAGGCAGGAAATAAATACCAGGGCTGAGCCTAAATAGAGGCCGTGGGCCATGGGTGTTGGGGTGGCCCCAGGTGTGGCTGGTCAGAGCCTTTCAGGCTTTTTAGCATACTTAGAGCCCTGACACTGCCACAGAATGGTATGACAAAGATGACTTGCACCCCTGAGAAGTGGAAAGCTTCTGGTGAGGAAAAGAATAATTCTGTCACCAATACCAGCCACTGGGGAGAGCCTTAAATAGAAAAAATGTACTTCTATTTGGGAGCACCAGCCCTAAACCCAGTCCCACTCCCTTCACTTTGCCTTGAATGGTAGCAGAAATAGAGCCAAAACAGACTTAAAAGAATATGTAAATTTACACTGACTACAAAAGAGGATGTGGAAATACAGCCTTTTATGGGAAAAGTTGCTGACAAATACTTAGATATTATGCAAAAATAGGCGTCTTGGAAGAAACCATCAGCAATAAAGGCATGGGAAGAATATATTTCCTTCTCTCAAAGCAGTTCTACAGAGAGCTGGAAGGAAGATTTTGCAGGAAAAAATGACCAACTACTATTAAACTGAGTTTTTCCAAGTTCAAAAAAAATTAGGCTTGTGTTTATTCATCATGTATTTCTCACTTGATTAAGTCAACTTTGTAGTATCTGTATCCTCTAATACATATTGTTATTTTGAACTGCAAACTGCTCTCAGCAGGAGCTCTGTCTTGCCAGGTGTTTGTCCAGATTTAATGTGGCTTGCCCATGAAGTGACTCATGTACTGTGTACTACCAGCAGTACAAACAGATGAGTTTGCCAGCCCCAAAATTAAACCAGACCCCCCAAAATTCAACCTTGAAATGCAGTATGTGTTAGTGAGGAGTGGAGGAAGTTAAAGCAGTGTTTCTTTAACGGCACTTCAGCTCCTCAGTGCACCCAGATGACCCCTTAAAGTCTGGATTTTTCCTTCCTTTTCCTTTCTTTTTTCTTATGAAAGGCTTCTTGTTTTTTGGTGGGTTGGGTTTTTTTGTTTTGTTTTTGGGGTTTTTTTTTTAGTTCTCCAGCACTCAGGACTTAAAAACAAACTGCAGTAATGTTGAGCTGCCTTAGCGTTACTATGGAAGACAGCATGAAAGCTGTAACCACAGAAAAGATGATTTTCCATCTCTACAGCAGGCATTTGGCTGGCAGATTCCTGCAGGTGCCTGAACATGTCTCAGAAAGTTTCTCCCTCGCTACCTTAGAAGGGTTCCTTCTTGGTAATCTAATTAGTGCATTGAAGTATGTGGAAAGGATTATAAATAATGTAATTCTCTGGCTTTCTTAATCACAACCAGAATCTTTTTCTATTTGTATATCCAAAAGTTATTAGTTATCTGCTCAGAGAATGTTTAATAACTAGGCTTTGGAAAATGACACCTTCTTTGTAACGCAGATTTACTATGGCACATTCCAGCTGGTATGCACGTGCTCTAAGACAGGCTCTGAAAACATAGATGTACACTTCAAAAAAGGAAGAACTCTAATTTAGTAGAAGTCAACAGAGCTTCTCACATGCTTTAAGATAGGCAGGTGTCCTGAAGTTTGAAGAGTCAGAACTGCACACCTCAGAAAACATATTAAATATAAATGGGTTCAAACTGCTACCTCTGGCATGGAAATTTACTACTGGAAATTCTGAGCAATCAATCCCAAGTACCTCTGCCAGTTAACACCAATTTACTGGAGCAACTATTTAACTCAAGCTCAATGGTACAGAATAGTCCAGTTTCAGCAAAAACAATAAGCATTACCAACAGCAAGAGATGAGCATGGAAGGGCCAACAGAAGAGAAGTCTCCTACATGCCCTTCTTTCCTCAAGAAAAAATACCTAGAAAGGACAGAAAAACTGCTGTGACATGGGTTGCAATTCTGACAGACTGACAGTGCTGTTGGAAATGCTTTTGCATGTGTTCTAACATGCTATAACTTCTGAAAGTGGCTTCATATAAAATACCACAAGCCTTTGATATGTCTTTGCAGTTTAATCTGTGTGCCTGCCAAATCTAGGTGAAACAACCTTGCATTTAACTGGAGCGGGTGAATGTAGTTAGCATTTAATTCCAACTCTCATTCATTCTTTATTTTCCCTTTTCTTCATATTTAAACCTTTCAGGTCATTTGTATCAAGTTCAGCAAGCTTGCACTTTCTACTCAAAGCAAAATGTTACCCATAATACACTCTGTGGTTTTTGTCAGACACATAAGACTTTCAAATACTTGCTACCAAGATTTTTTTCCTATGGTTCAGTTTTGAAAGGCAAAAGTGAAATCAAATTTCACTCCCTAGTAACTCCACATCTGTGTTTCTATGTTACAGAAGATTTGAAAAGAAAAAGAAACTGATTCACTTTGTCCTTTGTCACTGTTCCCAGCTGTGAACTGCACCTGCACCGTGACTCACTAATGCTGAGGAGGCCTAGACGTCTGAAAAGCTTAAACAACAATTTAAACAGTGTTCTTCATGTGCCTCACACAGCTAGAGAAAGACAAAGCTGATTTTATCTTGCTATTACACAAAACAAGTCAAGTTTTGGAAAACAACAACAAAACCCATTGAACACTTTGCAAGGCATATACATACACTTGGAAATACAGATTCCAAGTCATCTATCTCAACAAGGTAAAGTAATGCACATTTTAAACTTATCTGTTGGTCTTCATAACTGAACTCCTTTTAAATTCCTTAAGTCCAAAATATTAACAAAATATGCTTGTAGAAACAGATCCTGACTTTTTTGACCTTAATTTTTTACCCTTCACTCAAATCAAGGCTGTAACTTCTAGCATTTAAAAATATTTTGTAATCCATATCTAAACATTCAATGCAACTCATCAAGCAAGCTCTGGATAACTAGAGCTAAAAAAATTAAAAAGAAGGAAAGGTAGAAAAAGTACACTGGCTTCTTATGGAAGTTTTATTACATGCAGGAATAACCCATGCATGAAAATACATGGGCAGAACTGGATGCGAAAAACCATAGCTGGTTCCCAAACTGATTGCTGAAAATCCTTTTTTGTTTTCCACTGTACCTTGCTCCCCTCAGTTTGATAAGGGGTTCTTCTTCCCTCCCATTCAGGTCTGAATTTGGGCATTTCTGGCCTTTTGCAGTTACAGGCCTAGGAATTACTTTATGAAACACCAAAGGCATTATGCAGAGCAAACACCATCCTTTAATGATTACATATTAAATTAAGACCTCCTTATTAATAAACTATATGCTTTTCATTCTTTTCACTGGTGTCATTCGAATTCACATGATGCTAGAAACCTCTTTGGAACTTCACTAGGCTAGAAAAATTTATGAGATACTTCTCATAGATTGAGCTGAACTAGCGCAAACTTTTATGGGAGTCCCTAATGCTGCTGAACTTCCCACAAGCAGCCCCACTTTTAATTAGATGTACTTCACACACATCTTGTGTAATACATATTCTACTAATGTAGACCATTAGTAAAAACAGAAACAGTAGCTGCGTTCCACTGCGTTCAGTCATTTGAACACTGGTATTTGAGCTGAACTGCTCAAATAATAGCAGAATAAGTGAGCCTGCATACTGATTTGTTTGCTTAAAGTAGACATGGGGTATCTTTCATAATGTCAATGACATGCTAATTGTTTTACTTTTGCTTTTAAAATATAGCACAATCTGTGTTTCTGGGACATTTATTCTTTTCCTCCACTAGCTAGAGGTCATCTCGTGTCTATAACCATGAGGTTTCATGTTCTGAAAATTTTATATGTCTATTGAGGACTTTAACAAGTGATTGTTGTATGGGCAGTTCATGGTTTCATTTCTTCCCAGCACATTAGATAACCAGGTCCATCTGGCCATTTAGTGCATTTTCCTTTTTTACCAGATTCTTCTTGGTTTGTACTGTTTTGCACAGCCATAGGTGATACTCTGCAAAACAAAATGAATACCTGACATCCTAATGACAGGAATTCAATGTTTAAAAGATTTTTATACTGAACCACTTAAAAAGTGGTAACTCAGGCTACATGTAATATAATCTATATTTCTGTATACTTCATTGAAGTAGAGGCTTATGCAGCATCTAAGTTAAGGATTAGAAACATATATCTATTAGGAACTTTTTGTCTGCCTTCCCAGACTTACCTACCAGTTTATTTGGATGCAGATAAACAATTGGTTTATGGCCGAATAACTATATTTGCATTTTTCAAGTCTATCATCTAAGAACAAATCCAGTTTATTGTGTTTCAAATCACTCTTAAAATCTATCCTTCTCTCTCTGGAAGTTGGTGGCTCTGCATCTGTTCTAGTCCTCTCATTTTTCTCTGTAACTAACACTGATGGCATGGATCTCTTTGGGTTTGTTATAATGAGACAGCTAACTCATAAAACACATGAGGTTCTCTAGTGGGGAAAAGGGACCACAAGAGAAGAGATGGTTTGTGCAACAGCTAATAAGGAAGGAAAGCATGAGTCACAGTGAGAAACATTATGAGAAAAGCCATATGAGGGGAGTGTAGAAACAATCTGGTCTCTTATTCTGTTCATAGCTATCGATTCCTTTTTAAACTGATTCTGGGCATGCACACAATAATTACCACAATGCTCTCAAAATCCCAGTTCCCCCTTAATAATATTTTTTTCTTTATTTCACCAAAGATTTGCACTGATCCTGACTGATGATTGATATCCAAAGTAGTTGATGAATCTGTGAAGCTTTGCCAGCTGCTTTTGATGGAGCTATTTATCTTTACAGTGAATCATGGAATTGTTTAAAAAAAACGAGGAACCTGTAACCTGCATCAAGGTCTGCATTTTTACTGAAAGTGAGCTTTACACAAAAAGATTTAAAAAAAAATAGAGTCATTAACCTAACTTCCACAAATAGAATATACTTTTAAAATTACACACCTTTTGCAGAGAACTAAGTAGAGTTTAAAAGAAGTGGTATAGGTTTTGGAGGGTATTTACACTCTTTTTGAAATGTGGATTTCAATGTGGACTTTTGTATCTGTAAACATTCAATGTCCTTTGCTAAGGACTTGCTATCATGCTTTCACAATAAAGTTTAATACCAAAATAATTTAATTGTATTTATTATATTTTTTCTTGTCTCCTTTTTAAAAGGTTGTCAAGTTTCCCTACAGAAATATGTTCTGCAATGAAAGAAATGTCAGATTTTTTAAAAAGATCACAACTTCAACAGAAAATCTTGTGCACTAAGTTTGCGCACGCATTTTGTTGGTAAAGACTTACCACACCCCACCAAAGAGCATCAGCATAGCTGGAGAAACCTGTCTTTCCATCCTCATCAACTGCATCCTTCTCAGCAAGATAAACAAAATAGGATGAAAAAATTAATCCCAAAAATCCAATGTACAACGTGGTTATGAGTTCCTATTAAAAGAGAAAGCAAACAAATGCCTAAGGTTTACATCACATATATTCTATCATTGTAAAACATTGTAAATATCTGGTGTCTTTTTGCATCACAGTAGAAAATTAATAAGTTCTATTTCAGGTATGAAATTGGCCTCCAATAAAACAGGTAGTTCAGTGACTTGTTTTCTGTTCATAGCAGAGTAAAGAATTCAAGAAGCCATCATTTATACAAGATCATTTGGACAGCTAAATGTAGAGTGGGACATCTCTCCTGTTTTATGTCTTGTGAATGGGAATCATTCCATTTAACTGTCCACTCAAAATACCAAATGTTAATACATTTTAAAAATAGTAAAACAGCTTTAGAAATGCACTTTATGAACAGTACACTAAAATAACAGTTAAGAAATAACAACCATGTCTTGTGATTGTGACCATATCTAAGCAATGAACTTGTGTATCTGATATTTAGATTGTTTAAGACTGAATATTGATGCCTGAACAGTTTCATGTTAAGATAAAATAAAATCTTAAGATAAAATATGTTAGGTAGGTGTGACCTGTACTTCAGTCCTGAAAAACAAAGACTGTTTGAGGCTAGGCCAGTTTATTAGAAGCGACTTTGTTAGGGCATGATACAGTGCTTCTGAATGTACCAGTTTCTCTACAGATTTTTGCATGGGCAAGTTGTATCAAGAACTGATGTGACTTAGATACAGTCTTCAGGGAAAATGTGCTTGCACATTTAAACAAGCCAAAATATGTGGTGTCACAGATGCAAAAATGTGTAAAGCTTATAAAAGCAGCACTACATCATAATCAAACGAGATATTCACCTACTTTCAGGAAAACCCAATACCTAGTTATGAGGGAAAATAGCTTATTTTAATTACTTAAAGTTTACAATGCTTCAAGAGTTAACACATTCCTTTATTTTCTTTGCACATATTTAGCCATCTTTATTATGAAACGTTGTAGTACTACATCTTCATTGGCATCTTCCTTAAATTCTTGACAGAGTTATTTTTCTTTCCTTGGATCTAAACCAATATGGGAATTAAAATATTCCCATAAGATAAATTTAAAATTAAAACCTGTCTAAGAAGGATTGCCTCTACTTATAAAGTATGTCAGGTTTTCACAGATTTTCTGTAACACTCTACCCATGTTTCTTAAACCGTTTCTGAGGGAAGGTTCAGGTTTTATCATCAAACTTCCTTCAGATTTTTTTTTTATTTTTGTCTTTTCATTTCCTTATAAGAGCTTTCCAGGAAAATGTAGCCCTGGTAGCTAGTAAAGCAGCAGGAACTATATATACTCTTCCTTCTGCTATAGCACTAATTAAAATCTAGGTTCAGCAAGTTTTTAAGCAATCCTGGCACAAAGCAAAGTAGCTGTTTTTTCTCTAATAATTTAATAATGACCTAAATAATAAATTTTGATAGTATTCAGTTTTGCCCATGGGCAAGTCTTTTAATCTAAGCCTTAACTTTTTGCAGGCCTGTTTGCTAAACAAGGCAGCTGAAAGAGGAAATAAAACTTGGGTTTTTAGTAGTTCAGATTTCTATGCTGGTTACCATTCTTTTCTCATCTTTTTCTCTAATGATAATGGTACACTGTGTACTTTTAGATATGACTTAATTGCTCTGATAAGTTCCTTGTGTTTATATTTATAGTTGATTATTTGCATTTCTCTAATTTTTCACAATTTTTGGTTTGCCTACGCAATATTTTTTCAATGCAAGACGAAACTGTTTTAACACCTGAGACTGTAAGTTCAGTGATCCATACAAAACTACAACAGAAATGGAGACTAATTCTTGTTGCCTGCTTACAAAGAAAACACTTTGCTTTCATCTCTAGTAGATTTGTGAGTTCCTTCCACATCAACAGAAGTCTTTTAGTTACACTTGGCATGTTGGTTACATCTCAGATATTAACAGATTTTACATGTTACTGAGGAATGGCCATCCCCGCTTTCTCTTAATTTTGTCTGAGAGGACAAAATTAGAGAGTGGATAATAATTGGAATACTTCGGTGTTAAGTGCTGGCTTTTTGAGAAGTGGGCAGAAAAATATGCTTTTCAGAAGTGCTATGCATAATCTTATGAGATCCTTTCAAAGTGGTTGATATATCAACAGAACTACTCGGCTTATTTCACCATTGGCACCCCTCAGCTCCAGTCCTATTCATCTAAAGACGGAACTCTTTTTAGGTAAAGTCCAGATGAAAATGTAATTACCTTAGACTTATGCTAAATGTCACTCCATGTTACATATGTATAGAGACACAAAATACTACATGGCTATATTTAATTATCAAGAACAAAGGCAGCAATCTAATACATACTGCATTTAAGAGAGAGCACAGAAGATTTTAAAATAATACATGCTTCAAGAAATATAGATAGATTGGTGTCTACCAATGTCAAATAGTATGAATTAGTAAATGATCTCAAAGCAAACAGCATTTTGCAGAAATCAGGCCTTAAAACTTCACATTTATATGATTTTTTAAATAGATAAGAGCTTAAGAATAAAGAGTGCTGCCTAATACAGATGACTGTTTTCAGTGAGGACTTTCAGATACATATATGCAAAGGAAACAGCAAGAACAAAAAACAAATATGCACAAAGGTAAATTTGAATATTGAGAGACTTGAGTCAACACATTTTTTTAACTTTGACAGATTTATATTTTCAATTACAATAAGGACCACACAATATATAAAATTCAACACTTAGGAAAAATACAAGAAAACCCCAAATCCACAACTCATCAGTAACTCCCTTCTCAAAGCAGTGGAAGACCTCACAAAGCAAGGTGAGGAATAAGTAAAACTAATTGAGAGGCTTACAAGCTGGAGCTGGATTGGCTAACTCAGTTTTTCAGTAAGTTGCACGATTTTTCCATGTCTTTCCATCACCACATGTGATATTGACTCATGTTTTGTTGCTTTTGGCGACAGATGCTTGTATAAGCTCAACCTGCTGAAAATAGAAGAGCATCCTAGCCAAATCGGGCCTGAGTGAGCTAATACAGCTATATGTAAAATTCCAAAACACATGGAAATCGTTGGTGACAACTTTAGTAAGCTCTTCTGGGCCCACAGAGGTCCAAGTACTTGTTATTTTCACAGGTCACAAAGACGTTAATTTATTTTCTCACATTGTTTAAGGGTTTAGGGCCCCATTTTTTCTGAAAGAGTACCAAGCTCAACAAATAAATGAGGGCCTTGTACTCTGCCTGTAAAGAAAAAGCAGCTGAAGTGGTTTTGTTCTTTTTTTTTTTTTTTAAAAACAAAAATTTATTTAAGAGACTGGACAGGAATAAAGGTTCCATTTTCCCTTCCATTTGGTACCATGCTAGGATTTCAGCTACACTTGTCCAATGTCAATACAGAACTGTGTGTTTGATTTTTTTTTTATTAATGTGTTAGTGGGTGATCTGCTTTGACAAGTACTACAGATCTGTAGTTTTATATATTGTCATAATCACTTTGGATTAGCAGAACTTTAGGTGCATTTATTCATAAATTCACTTCTCCAAGGGTATTTTTTTTTCCTTTTAAATCATTGAACTTATTTATGTTTGTGACATTTAAGACTCAAGTGTTATATTTTGGAGATAGTATCTCCATATTCTTGACTAAAACTCTGAACAGCCACAGGAAAAAATTCTCTCAAACACCTCTGTCAGTAAGGTTAGCAAATGCTGAGAAAGCGTATTTGGATATGAGCTCTGCCCTAGCTAGATATCCAGGCAATGTGACCACAACAAATGAAGACCACACAGACTTGGTGGGCATTAAAAGTCATCCTGTTCTACAGGATGAAAGTAGGCTTTATGCTAGAGCACTTTGGTGTGCATCAATGCTGCACAGCCATCGTGACATAAAATTTCCTACACTACTGGGGGAAAAAGACAAAGGGAAGAAAAGTAACTTTTAATATTAAATTAATCTTTTGGATTAAGTACGTCCCATTCTCTGCCCCAGAACAACAGTTTTCTAAATAGCAAATGAAACAATGTCTGTGTGGAAATCTATAACTATTTGTCAATATCTGGAGAACAAATCTACACTCATAAAGACTAAGTTAAAGAACCACCCTTACAAGTCTGATGTAAAGGTTCATAGCACGGTATTAGCCCTCCACAGTATGGTATGATACACAAGATTTAAAGGCTAATGATAAAAGCTTATTATTATGTTCAGAAAGCTAAGTTGGCTTTTCATCAAGAGATTCCACGAAGCCCCAAAAAGAAGCCTTCAGCTAGAAATTTTTGAAAGCCTGCACTAAAACATTTAAGCTTTTCCTGCTTAATGAACTTTTGTACAGAATAACTGTTTCAAAGCTTTAACGGACATATAACTATTTACAGCCAAGTTTACCTCTGTGACTACACCCTTGAAAAAGTAACTTTTCTTGCATATTATCATAACATAGTTAGTATTTTTATTTATAGAATGGATTAAACAACTCCTTATTCAGGCAGAGAAAATAGAATTATTTAAATAATTGACTTGTTCTATCAAGGCTTTTCCACTAGTATTTGTTTTTCCACAGAACAACCAAGCTAGGAACACATCTTCTGTGAAGCCAGCAGACTGTATTTGCAATATGAAAGGCAGCCCACATAACTGCATTTAATAAATCGTATTGAAGGATAATATCAAAGAGTACAACGGTTAATTTCCAAAAAAATACTGATGCTGGTACCCTGTTAGCCACTGACCTGAAGTAAAGAATAGTGTTCCCATTTTAAAAGTAGAAAGAAACACATGATGGACTTTTAAAGTATTTTTTCTCTTGCAACAGTAACTGTTCTTTTAAACCAGACTACGATTTGAAGTCGATGAAAATAATATCCTAAAGTAAATGAAATGCTGGGGATCTTTAAAGATCTAGTACCTGACGATGTATGAAAACAACTGATCCTAATAGTCGCCAAGTGCCACCCTGTCGATCTACATGAAGCATGCGAAGTATCTGGAGAAACCGGATCCCCCTGTAAGAAAAATAGGACATTAACTAAAACTAATGATTGAGAACAATACTGCTTTATCTATACCTAGTTGACTATGTTCACTAACATACTGCCATATTAGAGAACTGTGATAGCATTGCCCCTGGCTAGGGCTGCATCTTAAGACTTGAGACATCTCAGTAGACAGTATGTTTAGATCACATTTCATTATATTCAAATATATTCAGAAATATTGACTAGGACAACAATTAGTTAAAAGAAAAACAAAAAAAAAAAAATTAAAATATATGCTCTCAAACTCAGAGGAAACTTGCAGATTTTACCTGATTATGATTCTCAAATGTTTCCTTTCCAAGCAAAACCAGTGCTTCAAGCTTTGCTAACATAAATATGAGCAAACTTTTTTCTCTATTTGCCGAAAGCAGAATGTGAATCAAACATGGTATTACTGAATTCTTTTTTGTGTAAGTTATAGAAATCATCTAATAGGAAATAGATACAGTCCTATGTGATTTTAGGACAATAACTGAATCATAAACTCCGAATATTTTCAAATAAAGAAAAATAATTATCCATATGGTTCTTCAGCAGAATTTTATTCAATGGAAATATTTCATTCTAGTCACCCTTTTGACAATGAACTTTGTTTGCCTACACTCACCTTACTATCTTATCACTGAAACAAAACAGTGAAGAGCAGGAAAGGACATATGTTGAATTCATCTATCTGAAAATTTTTCACTAAAAGTATTTTTAGCTCTTTTTAGCTACCCTTAAATTTTTGTTGTTGTTGTTGTTGTTTAATTCAATCTTCTTATTTCACTTCCACTGTGGCTGCATTTTTCTGGATTACACCAAGAGGCAGGAAGCTCAGCATGGTGCCATCCTTCAGTCATTGGTGTTACTGAGAGTAGGAAGGCATACTGTCTTCTGAAAGACCCAACCTTTCCTTTATTCAGAAAGCAGGTTTTCTGAGCTTTCACAGCTGACCGTCAGACGATCAAATGCTTGTCATATTTTTGGAAAGCACACAATAATCCTGACTATCAAATCACATATCAGTGACTGGGTATATGAACACCATGTTTTGTTATTTCTTTGATATTCCATTGGAATAATAATTTTAATTAGCTGGAAACTTTAATGTATCCACTTAAAACCTGTTAATTAAAACATAAGTGCAAGAAGAATTACAAGACTACCAAACACGTGAGCACCCATAGCCTTACGTAATGTAATAGCTCATTGGTTGCTTATGTCAAGAGGGGAGAAATCTACATGTAGCTCCCCTGTACAATTATCAGACACACCTCTTGATGCCTTGACCTAATGGCAGTTCTTGATTTTCCTGTCTCTGTTGTATCTATCTGAGATGGTTACAGCTATGTTACTGCCAAGTGCTGACATGCATGTTATAGGCTGGCAGTTTTACAGATAAAGATTTAAAAAACAAGATAGTGAACAAGAAACTCCAGATACACAGCCTCTGAACATGCACAACCCATCTCCTCTGAAAACAGAAAATAAATTGGTTGGAAAGAACACCATTTTTATCAATTTGGTGAACTTAAAACAGTAAGGACAGAAGGCTATAGGACTCTGCTGTGAACCCTGCAGTGCTACCAGGTTTCAGTCTCACTGGTTGCTGCAGGGATCAAAATGTCAACCTGTCATATGTGGTGGGTCTGGAGCTTGCAACTTCATTCTACAAGAAAACAACCTAACATACGTGCACCCATGCTTTCTGGGATTGCTGGGATTTAAGGGAGGTCCAAAGAGGACCATAACAGTATACCCTGAAAGCAACAAAAGCAAAGGCAAGGATATGAGATTCATTCCTTCTTAATTCAAAAACAGCCACTCACATCACAGTTCCAAGGAAACCTGATGGGACTAAGACTTGCCTGACCCAGATGGTTTTTCAATGGGGCAATAACAACACTGAAGAGACATGGGTTAAGTTTCTCTGGCAGAAAGGGTTCTGAGTTGTAGGACAGTGACTGTATAATTTAACACCAGGAAAGGCTGCACTGAGCCCAAAGCCACCTGGATTCACATGTAAACACACAGTGGGCCTTTTCATTAAAGTCCTTCCTACACTTCTAGTTAAATTAAACAAAATCTTTGGAATTTTCACATTCATCCTCCTCTTCTCCTGTATGAGCTGATAAATCACATTCGTGCTGCCTGTGTGAGTCTTTATCATCATGTAAGGATTAATGTTCTATGGTAATAGTTACCTTAAAAATACTTTATACATGTAGTTCCTTCCAGTGTTTGTCTACACAGCTAGACAGTTTAGACAGTAATGTACATTCTCACTTCCCAGTGATTAGACTGCATTGGAAATCAGAGGCGTGTAACAAAACATGCAGCACATCTTGCAAGTTAGAAGGAGTGGGAAGTACACCTACTCTGCTCATCATTCCTTTCTTCTATTTACCCACTTTACTTCCCAAAACAAGCTTGCAGTACTTGATGCAAGCTGAACAAACACTGTAGACGTCAAATGTTTCTGGTTCGTGTATGGTATGAGTTACTTGTGCCAAACAAATCCACCAAAGCATAATTACTCTTCAAACAAAGTAATTACTCGTACTCAGAAAGTACTGAGTTAAGTGCTGTCTGGATTACTTCTTAAATAAACTGATGTTCTGTAATACCCTTTTGTCTCAGAAAGAGAGCTGTTTGATGTTTTATATAGGACATAATGTTTCTTTAGTTTTTTCCTCCTGGCTTCAGCATTCCCACCATTCTTCATACGCCTTGTTTCTGCACTCTTGTTTCCCAGCCAGTGACCAAGCACAATAACACACAGACTTCCACTGTCCAGTGTTTCAATATAGTAAATTTTCCTATATTAGGAAAATTACATATACATCTAATTCGGAAATTGGGAAATTAGATATACATCTAATATAGCTCTGCGGTTTGAAGAGCTACAGTCACTAGAAGAACATACCTTATTGCAGAGGTGGCAAACACCTGTCCATTAGATCCTATGCTCAGAACAATAATTGAGGCTACTACCACAATTAGATCTGTTAAAAAAAAAAAAAAAAAGAAAGAATGTATTAAATGTTAGCTCTCAGCACTGAAACACACAACAATACAGAGTGAGGAAAGCACTTTAAAAAAAGAAATTAAGTTAGCTAAAATTTGGTGGGCAGTAAGTTAATGCAATAGTTTCACATCAAAAAACCAACTACAGTTTCTTCCATGATGAATTTAATAATGTAAATTTTAAAGATCCCGACAGATCAGGCAGCTTGCAAGGCAAACAAAGGCAAAGGCATATGTACACCCTAGAAATGAATCCACATTTTGGCTCAAGGCTCTTGATTTAAGAGGGAAAGTAAGGGTTTGCTTCAATCAATAATGAAATGCATGAAGTCAAGTATCATACGCATATACACACACATACACTTAGTTTTAAAATTGTATCAAAGCTGTAAAGCCAAGTTTTCAAAGTTTAGGGAACTGTCAGAACAAAGGTTGCCTAAAAAGAATCAGAGCTGTTGGTTTACTTTGTGATACAGTCTTTAATTGTATGAAAAAATAATTGTTTCCAGAGTTCCATTTTTTTTTTCCACAGCTCCACAGTTTACACAGTTCCAGCATTATACAATGCAAATGATGGATTGTGTTCACGGTGCCAGCATCCCTTATTTTCTCTTATCTTAGTTCAGTGAACAGGTCTATTGCTTTTAATTACTGAACCCTACTCTAACATTATTCTGCGAAGACATTTTTCTAATTTCCTCCCGGGCATTACTGTGGTAATCCTCTTTAGAGCATCTAAATGCTTCACTTTCAAATTCTAACCAGAAAATAAAGGATAGTATTATAAATGGGTAGCAAATGTAGACAGAATGAGGAAAAGTTTTGGTAACGTCTCCTTGCCAGTTTTAAACAGGCAGTACTTTATTCTTCAGAGCACTTAACATTATATAGCACTTCAGAAAAAACAGTGCCTGCTGACTTCACTTGCAGCTGTGAGAGCTCAGAACCTCTGTAACCTGACTTCAAAGTCTTCATTTGGACATCCAGAAAATGAGGCACACTTGTGAAAACTGATTTAAATGACTGCCACAGAGTTTCCGTGTGATGCCTAGGCAAGATGCAAGATAGAATCCAACTTCAGAGGTAACAACAGTTGCCTTCAACAAGGGTAACTTTTTCTCCTCTTCTTTAAATATTCTCCTGACTGAGTAACAACCATGTAGTTGCTCCAACAAATATTGCAGCAGTTCTACAACCAACAGTATCCTTCACTCTCTGACTTGGATTAATTGCCAGTATCAGTCTGATTTTTGCTGTAAAAGCAGGATTCCTCGCCAAGGGATAGCACTCAATCAGTTTAAAGATTGTACTACAATAATTGTACATTTATGAAAATGAAAATAAATATAGGGAGGGATAAGTTAAGGCTACAGACGGAGCATCCATTTTGGGATAATCTTAACTTTTGAGTACCTGACCTTCCAAATTTTTTATGCTCTTCCTTTATCATGTATGTGTGTGAACATACATTGAGAGTTTTCTTCCCATCACATCATAATACAGATCTTTGCCCTTAAGCAAATGATGCACCCGATGTCCTTACTAAATTATCAGACATATACGTATCCGTCTGATGACCAGCACTGAAGAAGAAAAAGACTGACACTTAGGAAATGAGTTTCAATCAGGTAGTGATGGTAACATAGATTTTTCATTTGTACTTTCCACTTTTCTGAAAGTGTGTTCTACATGGTAGAGATACTTCATTTTTTTCCCCAAAAACCTGTTCTTCTATCTCTGGTTCTTCTCTGTTCCTAGTTTCCATGCCAGTTTCCAGTCTTTAGGCTTCTCATACTAACCCCAGTTTACTGGTTCAAACAGTCCTACTTTACACTCTAGTTCTTCAGCATATCCTTCTGCCCCTACACTGCCACCTTTCAATCCCATGTATTTTAAGCCCCTAGTTTTTTTCCTTCAACTTCCTGCTTGCTCATCAGTCTCTTTACATCCATCATCCTGTCATTTCACTGAGCCTGTATATCCCAGTCCATTCCTCCTACCCTGCCACTTCATCTCAGCATTCAAGCCTGGTATTTTCCCTTTCCACGTGCCCTGAGCAGTTTCAGGAAGAGCACTGTAAAGACAAAATCAACAGATTTTCCACTTCCAGCCCCAGCACTGCTCAGAGAAACATGAATTTTTAATTGTGCAGGCTCACTGCAGATTGAATCTTTGAAGAATACAAGAGCATTCTCTAGCAGGGCATTTTAAGCATAAACAAGCTACCAATTTTTCAGAGGCTTGTCAGTCAGCTTGGGGTTGATTTTCAGTGACAATCAAAAAGCTATTTTCTCAGTTTTGAAACTGAGCTATTTTCTCAGTTTTGAAACTAAGTTTCAAGTATCTGCTTCAAAGTGTGAAGTGCTAGTGCTTCTCCATAAGAAATCAGCAGAATTGCCTTTTTCAGGAACAGCTCAAACATTTTCCATGAAATGCCTCCACAAGACTCTGTGGAACTGAGGCAGGCACTTGGCATGGAAAATATCAGGATAAAGAGCCAACATTTGTTTAAATAACTTTTTAACTCTAACAAGCATTAGTATTTAGATTAGCATTACATTAGTATTTGTGTTAGTTTTTAAAAAAGAAGGTGTCAGGAAGCCTTGGTAATTTTAAAAACTGAATTCCAGTAATTTATAAACAGCGATATGTGGATATCCTTCTCAAACATTCTACCTACTTACATGTTTGCAAACATGTCTGTACATACCCATGAAGTGTAGAGAGACAAAAATGGCATAGTGTCTTCTATATAATATGTGCACTACATATGTAGATGACAGACCTACATAAATCACATTCCCTGCAATTTAGCATATGTAGTACACTGCTTTGAAAACCTCCACTGCTAGTTCACTGTCCCTGTGGCTTACTCTTATGTTCTGAATCCTTGAGAAATTCCAAACAGCTGCCATTTTTATCTAAAAAATCAGCTTGCCAGTGAAATATTACTTAGTTATGCATAAACTTCAGCACAGCACATAGTAACACTTATAATACAGCTTACCTGAGTACTGCTTTTTTTGAGCAAATTGCTGACTTGTTTCTAATATTCTCACTAGTTTACTTTCTAGTATGCAATTCTCATCTTTTTGATTAAAAGCAATTAATCCTTTTTAAATTTAAAACAGTAAAAATAGTTGCATTTGTATTTTAATTTTTAGTTGCCATAGTATTTTACAGAATGTAAATAGCCCTCAGCTTGCAGGTGTGTTCTTAGTTGTCTGGAGATAATATGACGTCCATGAGGACTTAAATTAAACAGATTGTATGCACATATTTGAATTTGATTTACATCACATTCTTTTTTTGCTGAACTTTCGTGTTATATCAGCACTTCATAAATTAGGTTTATACAAGGTAACTGGAGCTTTACATACCAGGTGCTGATGCTTTTTCAGAGCTGTATACGTAACCAATTAAAGGTGCTCATAAATAAAGTTCTATTGCCCTTTACTTAAGGACAATATGAGATGGACACACGTATGTGGACTCAGGTCTTTACACCAGTAACTTATGTCCCCCTTATGTCTTTCAAATTGCATGCTGTCAAAACCAGGAGAAACAAAACTTACTTCATAATTGGTTCTTTGTGACATTTTCTGCAACAACAACAAAAGGATAAAAGAGGTTGTGAAAGGACATCCTCTTGATTCTGCCTGTGCTTGGTACCTGCCTTTCAGAAAACCCTAATTAGGCTGGGATTTTCAGAAGCATTTCGCTCCTAACCTAACCCTACTGAAATAGTAATTAATGGAAGTGTTAAATCAATATTTAGGAAAGGTATCACTATTAGTGCTGCTGCCATAGTACACGAGCACTGCACACTCTTTAAACATGCTCATTCTGTGAACTAGGCAATGAAGAAGCATGGAGAGATAAAGTCATTTTTCTAGGGATTCTTGGTATGCTGCAAATGAATTCAATCTATGTCTCCTGACAGGTTCTTTAATTATAGAATTGTCTTTTCTCACTTACATGTAATCACCTATAATCTGTCTGCAAAGAGGAGAAAAATTAGGCTAACTTCAGAAAATCTACCTAAGAAATAAAGAATTTTGATTTACAAGGTAAAGAAGTTGCATCATTTTCCAATTGAGATAAAATTTTAGACAACCATCCAAGAAATAGTGTGTCCAATCTTAACATTTTCCTTCCCCAATTATAGAAGTTGCATGTTAACATACTATTTTATGCAGCATGGAATGCAATAATATTAAACAAGTTTATAAAAGAAAGTAATAACTAGGCTTGACTAGTAAATCTCGTTCTGGTAGTAAGGACCAAAACAATTTTTATTTACAATTAGAGAGGGGAGAAAATGAAGGAGAATGGGAGAAATTAAAGAAGTTCAAAATTGCTACCCAAGGTGAACTTTCTAAGAATTAATCCAAATTTTAGTGTGACAAAATCCCATAAAAGAAATCTCTCTGATATAAAAGACATTTCAATGATATTTTCTGATTTTAAAATAAAGACTTTTGTATTAATGCAAAAGTAGAATGAATATCTTATTTGTTACATTCTGTTCTAATCCTTTAATTCCTTTTTCTAGTGTTTGTATTTTATTTTTGTTGATTTGAAAATCATAGGATGAGTCAGTATGATTTTATCGTTCACAGCAAATGTATTTCCCAAGTTTAGCTATTTGGATTAGTGTAGACACAGTTCCATCTGCATTTGATATGTAAAAACAAATCTTGACTTTAAATGTATTATATTCTTAGGGGAATTTTAAATGTAAAAACAGTACTGATACCTTTGAATGCACAACCAGCTGTAGTCATCCTTAGCTTTTCTTAACAAAAAACACTGTATCTTCTCCCAGGGCTATACAAACATTAATGTTTACTGTGGTAGATACACAGTATCACTATACAGAACCACTATCAAGTTGAAATCACAGTTTAATGGGACTGCCACATTTTCTCCTGCACCTGTATGCTGTAATATACCTACCTAAGAAGCATTTCTGAATTGAAAGAGAAGTCAAGAACCTGATTAGGAGGAAAAAAGTTACCTACAGGCTTCATGGTTAGATCATTAAACTAGATCAGCTCTAGAAGCAGCTGAAGAATTTGTTTGTATTTAATGAAACACTTCTTTCTCAATAACCCAAAACTGAGTACAGTATCTCATCACATTATTTACTACCCACATCGAGATGTATAATGGAAGATGTTGTTTCCTGAGCTTTTGCACCAAGTTTCATAAAGTCAGAGATGGTTAAGGAAACATCAGCTCATTCTCTCCCCTTTTCACCTCTCCCCCTTTGCTCTGTTTAAAACTCAGTGAGTTGATGTTTGAGTAATGTAAAATTCACAGCTCTACTGGATTCTATATAGAATCACAGGCTTAAAACAGAAATGCTGATTTTATGGTCTACTGCAATTTTGTCCAAACATCACCTTTTATTAATCACTCCCTGTTCCACAGGTTCTGTTAGTCACCTCTCCCCCTAAACTCTCTCCTACTCTAGAGATGCTACCCACAATAGTCCCTCAAACCATCTAAAACTGCTTAACTTTAGTACTACCCAGGGGAATTTTTCCTGAGTTATACTTTGCACATTTCCATGTTTTTCCAAATTTATACTCACCTTTGTGTTTGCTTTCTACAGCAGACCTAAAGAAGGATTTTGTGTTCAAAATATTGTTAATTTTCTCCAATTACACAAGTAGATGTAGTAAAGATTTCTTCACTTTACAATTTTGCCTTTCTTAAGCTGATGCCTGCCTGTGTCTCACAGCCATATTTTAAATGTTCAGTTCTAGCAATCCAAAAGAAGAAATAATTGCATGCGTTCACAAATCAGATAAATACTTGAGTGATAGACATAGCTCAGAATTGCAATATGGTCTCTGCAGTAGTTGACAACTTTACTTGAAAAGGGATAATAATAGCAAAGTTAAGAAAAAAAAAAAGAGTTTAAATCTTACCGATAATTGATATTGGCTTTCTGGCAAACCGTATTCTTCCCTGGAAGCCAACATACTTACTCCTGCAGCCTGCAGACCACAATCGGACCACATATTCAGCACCAAAAAACACAACCAGAACTATTTCCTATCAGAATTAAAAGGACATAATATCAGGTTTTTCATTAAAAGACAGACTACAGTTTGCACATCTAATTTATTCCTGTGACTAATACAAATAAGCTTGTTGAGATGAAAGATGCAATAAAAAGGATTGTGCCTAATCTGTTCACTTTTTATATGCGTATGCCAGCCAGTACGTAAAAGGGAGATATGATCTGCTCCTGAATGTGATTTGCATGAATAAAAGGATGGTTTAAGCTCCATTCCATCAGTATATCATAGGGAAGAATACAATATTCTTCTTCTTTTGTTTCTTTCCAAAACGTAAAATTTTTAAAAATAAGGAATGGAGGGAGGCTACTACCATATAATTCCTAAAACTAACAAGTATATGAAACATTTGTAGATCAAACTAACAAGTATATGAAACATTTGTAGATCAAACTAACAAGTATATGAAACAGAATTTATAAACATAAAACCAAAAAGTGTAATGTCAACTTTTGTATATTCAAAATAGAATCATAGACTATCTCAAGTTGGAGGGGACCCAAAAGGATCATTACGTCCAACTCTGTGCTCCTCACAGGGCTACCTAAAACTAAACCATATGACTAAGAGCATCGTCCAGACACTCCTTGAACTCTGTCAGGCTTGGTGTTCCCTGGGGAGCCCATTCCAGTGACCGACCACCCTCTCAGTGAAGAACCTTTTCCTAATGTCCAATCTGAACTTCCCCTGATGCAGCTTCATTCCATTTCCTCGTGTCCTATCACTGCTCACTGGAGTGAGGAGCTCAGCATCTCCCTCTCCACTGCCCCTCTTGAAGAGGTTGTAGACTGCAGTGAGGTGACCCCTCAGCCTTCTCTTCTCCAAGCTGAAGAAACCAAATGACCTCAGCCACTCCTCGTAAGTCTTGCCCTCCAGGCCTTTCACCATCTTGGTTGCCTTCCTCTGGTCACACTCTAATAGTATGACATCTTTCTTACACTGAGGCATCCTAAACTGCTTTAGGTGGGGCTGCACCAGTGCAGTTGTAGAGTGGGACAATCATCTCCCTCGACCAGCTAGCTATGCTGTGCTTGATGCACCCCAGGAGACAGTTGGCCCTTTTGGCTGCCAGGGCACGCTGTTGACTCATATTCAACTTGCCATCAGCCCAAACCCCCACATCTCTTTCTGTGGGGCTGCTCTCCAGCCTCTCATCCCCCAGTTTCTACATATAACCAGGATTGCCCGATCCCAGGTGGAGAATCCAGCACTTGCTCTTGTTAAATTTCATTTGGTTGCCCCACTCACTAGTCTACCTAGATCTCTCTGTAAGGCCTCTCTACCCTTGAGGGAGTTCACAGCTCCTCCTAGTTTAGTATCGTTGGCAAACTTACTTATGTACATTCGATTCCTGCATCCAGATCATTTATAAAAACATTAAGGAGCACTGGCCCTAAAATTGAGCCCAGGGGAATCCCACTGGTGACTGGCTGCCAGCCTGATGTAACCCCATTTACTATAACCCTTTGAGCCTGACCCATCAGCTAATTGCTCACCCAGTGTATTACGGACTTGTCTAGCTGTGTGCTGGACAGTTTATCCAGAAGACTACTGTGAGAGACAGTATCAAAAGCTTTTCTAAAAAACAAAACCACCACATCTACTGACTTCCCTTGGTCAACTATGGGTGACCTTGTCATAAAAGGAAATTAAGTTCGTTAAGCAGGACTTTCCCCTCATGAACCCTTGCCAGCTATGACCAATGACTGCGTTGTCTCTCAAGTGTTTTTTGGTTAACTCCCAGAATAACCTTTTCCATAATTTCACCAGGCACTGAAGTGAGACTGACAGGCCTGTAATTACCAGGGTCTTCCTTCTTACCTTTCTTGAAAATCTGGACAACATTTGCCAGCTTCCAGTCGACTGGGACCTCTCCAGACTCCCAAGACCATTGAAAAATAATGGAGAGAGGTCCCACAATGAGATCGGCCAGCTCTTTCAGTACCCTGGGACAAATCCCACTGGGCCTCATAGATTTATGCACATCCAGCTGGAGCAAGCAAGTCTCAAACAAGTTCAGGGTCGGCTGGGAGTTTATCACCCCACCAGTCACAATCTTCCAACACAGGGCTCCGGGGTTCCCAGGGCCCACCATCGGTGTTGAAGACAGAGGGGAAGAAGGCATGAAACATCTCCGCTTTGTCTACATCCCTATTTGTGAGGTGACCGACCTCATCAAGCAACGGCCCAATGCAATCTCTTGATTCTCCTTTTGCTATTAAGATATTTTAAAAAGCCTTTTTTGTTGTCCTTCACAGTGCTGACCAGCGTGAACTCTAATTGAGCTTTGGTCGCACACATTTTCTCCCTACCGTGGCAAACATCATCTCTGTAGTCCTCCCGTGTCGCCTGTCCTTGCTTCCAATGTCCATACACTTTCCCTTCCTTCCTAAGTTCTAGAAGAAGATCCCTGATCAGCCAAGCCAGCCTTCTGCCCCGCTTGCTTGACTGCCAACACTTTGGAATTGCCACTAATGTGTTCCTAAGAGATGGCCCTTAAAAAGTGACCAGTGTTCATGCACCCCAGTACCTTCAAAAGCAGATTCCCAGGAGACCTTACTCCTTCAGCAGCCCGAAGTCTGCTCTCCCCATAACCAGGACTGAAGTTTTGCTGGCAGTTTTTCTCCTATCACCAACTTTTGAAACTCAACTACTTCATGGTCACTGTGACCAAGACAGCCACCAATCACCACTTCGCCCACAAGTCCCTCTCTGTTTATAACAACAAATCTAGGAGGGCACCTTTCCTAGTCGGCTACCTGCACCAAGAAGTTATCTTCAACATGCTTCAGAAATTTCCTGGACCTGTTTGTATCTGCTGTATGATATTCCCAGTTGATGTCTGGGAAGTTAAAATCACCCATAAGTACAAGGGCAACTGACCTAGAGATATCCCTTAATTCTTTGTAGAATTATTCATCAGTGTTGTTGTCCTGGCTGGGTGGTTGATAGTAGACTCCCACAATAACATCCACTTTACTGGCTTTCCCCTTCATCCTTACCCAGAGGCTCTCAACTGTGTCATCGCCAACTACAAGTGCCATACAATCTAACCCCTCCCTTACATACGGCGCCAGCCCTCTACCTTGCCTGCCCTGCCTATCCCTCCTGAAGACCCTATAACTGTCCATCATGGCACCCCAGTCACAGGACTCATCCCACCAGGTTTTGCTTATGCCAATGATGTCATAGTTCTGGGACCAGGCCAAAGCTTCTAGCTCCTCTTGTTTATTTCTCATGCTGTGCGCATTAGTATAGAGACATTTCAAAAGTGCTCCAGTGTAGTCAGCACATCGTGGAGCAGACTGAAGGACCTCACTAGCACACCATCCTTCAAACATTGGCATGCCACCCCCAGGCTTATCTTTAGCAAGTCTGGTTTTATCCCTTTCCCCCTTCAAATCTAGTTTAAAGCTCTTTCACAGAATCATAGAATCATAGAATTGTTTAGGTTAGAAAAGACTTTTAAGATCATCAAGTCCATTCACCTAGCACTGCCTAGTCCACCACTAAACCATGTCCCTAAGCACCACATCTACACATCTTTTGAATACCTCCAGGGATGGCAACTCAACCACTCCCTGGGCAGCCTGTTCCAATGCTTGACAACACTTTTGGTGAAGAAATTTTTCCTAATATCCAATCTAAACCTCCCCTCGCACAACTTGAGGCCATTTCCTCTTGTCCTATGGCGTGTTACTTGGGAGAAGAGACCAACGCCCACCTCGCTACAACCTCCTTTCAGGTAGTTGTAGAGAGCAATAAGGTCTCCCCTCGGCCTCCTTTTCTCCAGGCTAAACAACCCCAGTTCCCTCAGCCTCTCCTCATAAGACTTCTGCTCCAGACCCTTCACCAGCTTCGTTGCCCTTCTCTGGACACGCTCCAGCACCTCAATGTCTCTCTTGTAGTGAGGGGCCCAAAACTGAACACAGTATTCACAGTGCGGCCTCACCAGTGCCAAGTACAGAGGGACAATCACTTCCCTAGTCCTGCTGGCCACGCTATTTCTGATACAAATCAGGATGCTATTGGCTTTCTTGGCCACCTGGGAACATTGCTGGCTCATATTCAGCTGGCTGTTGACCAACACTCCCAGGTTCTTTTCCACCAGGCAGCTTTCCAGCCACTCTTCCCCAAGCCTGTAGCATTGCATGGGGTTGTTGTGACCCAAGCGCAGGATCTGGCACTTAGCCTTGTTGAACCTCATTACAGTTGGCCTTGGCCCATCGATCCAGCCTGTCTGGCTCCCTCTGTAGAGCCTTCCTACCCTCAAGCAGATCAACACTCCTGCCCAGCTTGGTGTCATCTGCAAACTTACTGAGGGTGCACTCGATCCCTGTGTCCAGATCATCGATAAAGATATTAAACCCTGCTAACTCCTGCACAAAGATCTTCCTCCCCACTTGAGACAAGTGTACTCTGTCTGTCGTCAGCAGGCCTGGTGTTATGTAGACAGACCCAGGATCAAAACCCCAGAATTCTGCCATGACACCAGGCTCAAAGCCAAGTATTGATCTGCCGGGTCTTCCTGTTTCTTCCCTCATCATTCCCTGCAACTGGAAGGATGGAGGAGAACACTACTTGTGCTCCTGATCTCTTAACCAGTTGCCGCAAGGCCCTGAAGTCTCTCTTGATTGCCCTTGGACTTCTTATTGCAACTTCATCACTGCTTACATGAAAAGTCAATAACAGATAATAATCTGAGGGCTGTACCAGGGTAGGAAGTTTTCTCTTCACATCTTTAACCCAGGCGCCAGGGAGGCAGCAAACTTCCCTAAGAAGTGGGTCCGGTCTGCATATTGGGCACACCCTGCAGCCTGACACTTCGGTGGCAGCACGTTCCCATCGGAGCCCTCTCTGGGAAGCTGCATCAGTCGTGGTGGGTGCAGAGTTTAGAGAGGACACAGCCTTCTGCCAGGTAGATACCATTGCTCCCTGGTTGAGCCGGCAGAGCTACCCTTGCTGCGCGCAAACTGCCATGCCACGCCCTGTTTGCCCACCCTGGTCGCTAGCGCTCCCCAGGGGCTTCTTTTATAGGTGTGGGGGGCTCGACCCTGCCCAGGTCTCGTCAGCTGCTGTCGCACGAGCTGCGGGCTCCTAGAGGGTCTCTCAGCTCCCTCTGAGGTTCCCCCGGTTCAGGACTCCCCCTGTGCACCGCACTAGAGCGCTCTGCTGCGGATCATGCCGGTACCGGAGCTGCTCACCTCGGTGACTGAGGCGAGCAGTATATATACAGCATATAAAATAAATGAATGATCCATATTTTAATATTGCTTCCCTCTATAGCACTATATTGTAAAGCACTCATGCATAACCAAGGATCAGTATACTTTGAGACACTCCTAAAGAAAGCAAATTAGTAAAGATCACAACACGGACAGATTTGTTAAAATCTTTGTTCCTTCCTTCCTTCCTTGTTTTCCTCTGCCGTTGCAATATGCTAGCACAACCAAAATACAGCTTCTAGGCTTTGTTCCAACCCAAACTGTATCCAGTAACTCAGAGTCACCAAACACCTACTACATAAATTACAGCTTTGGAAAATATTTGTATTTTAACTTAAACATGCTTGTAATCTTCACCTGGGGAATTCTAAAGCACCCAAAGAGTGAACAAACTTAAATCACAATTTTCACTGAATAACAATACCAACATGTCTTTAAAACTGACACTCTGAATGTTTGAAAAGAGACCAAAATATTTCAAAGCTGAAAAACAGGTAAGAAAAACTCTACACTAATATGCAAAACTTCACGTCAATTTTGATTTTTAACAAAGTTAGGATAACATTTCTGTATTCACTTCTACCTCCTTGTTTTGCCTGGAATGAGAACCAAGAAAATATGCACAGTCTTCCTCTGTTTTTATGGCACTTTCAGCCTGACTAAAACCAAGGATTAGTACAAAGCTAAGAAAGTTTACAGCATAGTTTCAAGGCAGAAGCACAAGAAAATACATAGCAAATTAGCTCCACAAGTTTATTTTTTAATTATTGTATTATCTAGAGCTTCTACAAGTAATACTTCTAAGTTTGTGCTCTGACTGAAATCTAAATGCAAACATTTATTCGAGCATAATAGTTAAAGCACAACTCAAGAACAATCTTCAAAGGAAAATAATTCTTGCATTACAGGAATCTTGCAAAATGCTCTCTCACTTACTAAATTGTCTACATTTTTAGCAAGTTCCTGGTATCACCACTCAGTAGAATTTGTTCTGAAGTCTCTTATTAAGGATCTCTAACTTCCACCAAAGGAAGCAGAACACTGTCTATATGGACCTAACAGACCTGCTGGAGGAATGGCAATGAAGCTTTGCAGTAGACTGTGAAGTCATGAGCACTTCTTTCTGTAATTAGGCAGAAAGCTAGTATCAAAGCTGAAAGAGCATTTCTGAAGCAAACAGTTCCATGTCCTTATCTGCAGACTAAAATGGCTGAGCTCCACCTCAGAAATACATGTGTTTATAGTCTTAGAGGAAGAAACACAATTAGAAAGCATAGCTTATGCGATTTTGTGGACAATGTTGGTAACTTACCCTTTGACAAGGGAAGATATCCATAGCAATTAAAATGAAAGCAAACGTGCCATTCAACCGCATCAAAAGCATGCTTCTGCCACTCAGTGGCAGTTTATTCAATGGCGGTCCTAACAGACAACACTGATGGCAGTGGAAGAATAATTTCTATAGAAACTGCATATTAGAATCATTGGGTCAGGTAAAAAATTGTGTAGAAATGAGACAAGCAGGTAAGTGCTGAGGAAGCAAAAACTTGGTAGACTTAGGTTATTCCTTGATGATCCCCTGAGGGTACTTCTAAAAGCTGAAATTAAAACTATAGCTGGCCTGAGGGTATTTTATTCTCAAGGCAAATTCCAGAACCTATGATTTTATTTCAGCTACCAACAAGAACCCATCTTGCTTACGTCCGCGAAATCCTGCTGAAGGTTGCACAGTCTATGGAAAGGAAAAATAAATTGTTGACAGGAAGGAGGAAGAAGAAGGAACCTGTATCTTCAATAAATTTGAAATTAATTACTGGTCTCAGTTCATTTTGTCCTGGACAGGTGTCCACATTACCAAAACCACAGCAATTAACACATTTGTTGGCAGCCTCAGACAGGCCAAAGGCCAAAAGAGCATGGAAACTGGACAAACATCACAGCTCTATAGGTGGTCCCTCCAAAAAAAAAAAAAAAAAGGAAGATTATGAAACTTATACTGTTGTTGTGTATACTTCTAATGAAAGATAGAAGACATCCATTTCCAGGGCTGTCAAGGCTGATCAAGCTTCACCTCGCTAAATTCACCTGTAAAAAAGCCCTAACCTGCCTCCTTTTCCTCCTATACACATAAACACTTTTCAGAACCTTAAATTTATTGCCTCACATTTACCTTCCAGTAAAGAAAAAAAAAAACACCCAGCAATTTTCTGGAAAGTCAGAAAAAATATTTTTTCTCACCAAAATGGCAACAAAAGATGGTAAGGAGTTTTTGTGGACAAAACATGAACCAGAAAAAATCTGCAAATTAAATAGTATGCCAAATATGGTCCTGATGATTGACATCCAGCTGTATGTCCATTTGAGATCTTTCTCCAGCTTTCTGAAATTTTCCATAACCCTTGCTTGCAAAATAAGATTATACTCACATGGATCCCACAAAACTTTTTTATTTAGGCTCCCAGCAGTATTTTCTCCCTTCTCCTGCAAATGGTGAAGGAAGAAACACATGATGGAGAATTCTCAGCAGATTTCATAAACCTGGAAAGCTATTTGGCATTGTCCTGGTTTCAGCTGGGATAGAGTTAATGTCCTTCCTAGTAGCTGGTATAGTGCTGTGTTTTGGATTTAGGATGAGAAGAAAGTTGATAACACACTGATGTTTTAGTTGTTGCTAAGCAGTGCTTACACTGGTCAAGGACTTTTCAGCTTCCCATGCTCTGCCAGGTGCACAAGAGGCTGGGAGGGGGCACAGCCAGGACAGCTGACCCCAACTGGCCAAAGGCCTATTCCATACCATATGATGTCATGCTCAGTATAGAAACTGGGGGGAGTTGGCCAGGGGGTGGTGACTGCTGCTTGGAGACTGGCTGGGTGTTGGTTGGCAGGTGGTGAGTTGTTGCATCACTTGTTTTTCTTGGGTTTTGTTCCTCTCTCTCTCTCATTGTTTTCCTTTTCATTAAAATTTTATTATTATTATTATTATTATCATTATTTTTATTTTATTTTATTTCAATTATTAAACTGTTCTTATCTCAACCCACCAGTGTTCTTACTTTTGCTCTTCAGATTCTCTCCCCATCCCACTGGGGAAGGGAGGGTGAGTGAGCAGCTGTGTGGTGCTTGGTTGTCTACTGAGGCTAAACCACAACAGGCATCAACAGAAAGCAAGGGATGAACTCCTCTAATAAAATCAAAAGCAAAATAACAAGTAGGAACAAACCATTACCTCAAAAAAATAAGAGCCAAATCAGGCTTGATCAAAACAGAGCTAATAAATACCCTTGGCTGCTCCATCTAGCAATCAGCTTTGAGCATCAGCCTTCCATTTTTCTCAGCAACCCTTCTCTGAACTGCTACGATGAAAGAAAGGGAAAGCAAAGCTGCATATCCTTTGAATAGAACAGCTGCCATAAACTGTCAGGACATTTGCCATGACCCATTGAAGGATCACGAGACAGGTGTGGAAAAACACAGAGCATCATCCTTTGTCTGAGGCACTGAACCTGCTCCAGAGGCACAGCCAGAGGCACACTGTATTGACAAATGTACCAGTGGAGAGGGTCTTTAGGTAGCGCTGCAACTCGAATTATCTTCCAGGAAGCAGAGCACAGAGTAAGGAAACAACACTACGGACCAGATTCTTCACACTCACGTTAGTCTCTTCCTGTTTTGTTAGTGGTAAAGGATACTCTCGGCAATTCAAATTGCCACAGCAATACTAGGGAAAGTATTTAACATGCAGTAGCTGCCAATCCACTGTAAAGAACTGACATACAATATAATCACAGATTTTAAACTGGGCTTGTACTATCTAATATCTCTGCTAAAGTCAGTAGCAGCGTTCCGTTATTCTGTGCTTGTCCCTGTTGTCTGGGAAAAAAACCCCGAAACACACACCTATAATATTCTTTGCCCAGTCAGGTGGAAGCCCCTGAACTCATTTAATCTTTGGGTTTTTTTCTTTTTCTTAAGTCTAGCCACTGCATAAGTCTTTCTTTTTCCCCCACAAATTAAATCATAAAATAATACATAATCATGTTTATGCTATTCTTAGTATAACTCCATTTTACTAGTTTTATTAAAAATATGAAAAAAACAAGCTTAAAGGGAAATATGTGTAAATAACTCTCATCCGTATCTAATTCAGTCAGTCAAATAAGAAACTCTTGTGGAAAAGCCATCAACCTTTACCCAAGAATGTCACTGATGACCAAATAAAAAAATGCTCACATTAACACAGAAAATCAACATTTTATACAGGAGCATGTGTAAATGAAATATATAGCCTGGAATTTACAATATGTTCCAGTACGGTTATGGATAACTGCACGGGGGAAGCAGGAGAAGGGAAGGAGTTCGGCTGGAGTGATTAAAGTGCACACATGAAAAAGACAAGTATTTTCTCAGCTGCAGCTGTGTTTTAGGTGGAGAGCACACACAAGGCTCTCTTCACTTTTTTATTGGAATATTTAGGTGCTCGGGTAAAAGGAGGAAGTGGGATGGCTAAATGAATAGTGTGTGCTCACGAAGATTCAATCAAGGAATGGCAGCTCAAAACAATGAAGCCTCAGAAACAGGCATAAAGGTTTAATAGTCCAAATGTTTGCACACGTGTACTTATGTCTAAAATTTAATCTGATAACCTGTCTTCAAGGTTTTCCAGTCCTTAGAGTTGAAAATGTCAATTTAGTGACCTATTTAGCTTAATAGTTACTCAAATGCTATGAAAACCTACTGATACTGAAAATACTTATTTCCTACCATCATGCTTGCTCTTATAAAAGATGATGGACATCATGTGTCAAAATATAATATCCAATATATGGAAGAAAAGATGCCAAACGCTGCTAAGTGTCCTATAGTATCATTAGCTTATTCAGACTTACATCTCTTAGATAAAACCAATGCACTTAATGTTTAAAAGTCTGTTGTTTGGATACAAATGGATTTGTTTAACATTTCTTAAAAAAATGTTTCCATGCACACCTGATAAATATGCTGAATTTGCTGACTTCATACCAGGAGTACCTTTATCTTTCAGTTTATCGACATGTGCTATTTCCTGTATAGAATGAAGTTGTACGCTAATGAGGGAAGCACATGGTGCTCTAGTCACATTACCTGTGACGACTAACATTCAAGTGAGTTGGGTGAGTCAGAGAGGAAGATTTACTTCTTAATTCTATTTAGGCAGGCAACAATTTTCCTACAAAGAAAATTAACTACAGTCTCAATAATTTTTGAGCAGGACTTTTCTCTAGAATTCCTTAATTCAGAAAGATACCGCTAAGGCAAACACAACCAAATAGTAGATCAAGTAACATTCAAGAAGTTAGTGCCTGAAGGTCTTAATTTCTCTGTAGATCCACCAGTACCCCACAGGAGCCTTCCAGTTCCCCAACAGCATGTCTTGAAGCCTGACCTGAGGGGACCACCTCTGGTAGGAGGGGAAGGGTTTAGCTTTGCTCCTGGCGTGGAATCTATCCAATGTGAATATCCATTTCAGAATTGTAAATAATCATATCCATGTTTCTTAACCTTTTGATTTGGGAGGGTCTCAAAATTTCAAGGAGAGGAATTGGAAAAATCCTGCATGTACCTCTCCACCTTCCTCTCACTCCCAAGTAAGAAATGTTTCTCTAGTCTCTTGGGCCACATTTTGAAACCACTTTGCACAGAAAACTCTATAGAGCTAGAGTAAGAAGTGAGTAAAATTTGACCAAGGGCATTATGAGTTGGCCCTTTGTTAATTCATCTCAGCCATGCTTACTGCACAATGATTTCTATTTTAGATAGTTGAAAAGCACACAGTAATCATCCAATACAACGTTCTGTGCTGCATTAGGTCAACCCACAAGGTAATATAACCCACAACAATAATTGTATTATAATTCACATTGAGAAGCTTGATAGTTACATTCGATTCCAGAAAGACTATGGCAACTCAGCAAGATCACTTAGCAGACAACTTAAGCTTATGGAATATGTTGAAAGACTCGTGGACTCAATTTTTTTCCTAATACGCTTAATGTATGAAACAATATTCCATATCTATTTTAATAATTATTTATATTGTAATAATATAATATTCGTGATCTATTTTTTCATCTTCCCACAGACCAACAAGAAGCTCAGAAAGAAACAGGGATTCTCCCTCTTGTTTTGTCTCTCACAGGTTTACAAGGAATAAAAGAATAGAGCAAAAGCTTTTGAGTCATGCGGTTATTTTTATTCAGATGTATTCTACACTAACATAGACTGACTCTTCCATAGTATAAAAGAAATAGTGTATTCTTCTACTGAAGCAGTTTACCTGTCAGTGCCTTTAAGGGACTGGACACCTCATTAACACCTACTGTTACACAGCCAATATACACTACACAAATAACACAAAATGCCACTAAATATTATGGGATCTACTCTGCATGCCATAATCTGTAGGAAATCCATTATCATCTGTAAGAAATGATCTGGTGAGGCCAGCAGGAGGAATACCTATGAACTTCATGTATTAGACTATCAACACATCACTTTATTAAACAGACCTGGAGAAGGCCCTAACTGCTAATGCCATGTGGCAAAGCACAGATTTAGAGTTATAAATTGGCACAAAAGCAGGAAATGGATAAAAATTCCACCATTTTTACTTTCTAATACTGATTGCTTTGATGGGATGTAGGAAATGCCCTCAAACCTATTAGAATACATACACTTCACCATAAATCATACAGAAGGCTAAATTAAGCTTATATACCATCCAGCCTTGTTTCTACTCTGCTAACAGATTAAAGATGACACAGCATTTTGTGACATGACTACATAGCTTAAATGGGAGAAGGGACAAAAGCAGAGACAAAAATAAAGGAATGGGAGAGCTCCTCCACTGTAGACAGGAAGCGTGCATCCTCTTTTAAAAACACACACTTTGAAAATGGTGTCATCAACTCACTACTTTCAAAAAAGAAAAGCCATCCTGAGGTCCAGTTCAGAAACAGAGCAGTTAAATACGCACATGCCTTAAGCCAGCTATCACTTGGTACTCCGAAGTTTGGGTACTCTGAGAAGCCTAGCTTATATATACAGCAGGAGGATGTGTTCATGGCATATGATACCAAAAAAATCATTATATAAAGCCAAAACCAAGCAGTGATTTCAGGAAAGACACAGAACAATGTGACCCATCTGCAGCCTAGAATTCTTTCATGGGATCCTCCCCTTAAGCCCTGACTCCTAAATACAGGCAGAGCATGAGCCTCTCTCCTGAAAAGCTTAAGCAGCAGCTGATACGGGAGTTCCTAATCTTACATCTCAGCCTTTTCTCCAACAGGATTTGCAAACAGAGGAATGTTAATAAAAGCTACATGCTAAATGTAGTCACTATATAAGGATTGCTAGCCACCAAGAAATGTGAGAGGGCAGTGAGGGCCTACAATAGGGACAACAAGTGAGGACCCTGAAAACAGAGCCTTTAAGGGTATTGTGTATCCTCTAGTACTGTACTGCTATGAACTACAGGCGTTAATGTGTTTGGAAGATATGCTGTTGCTTTTTCCAGCAATGAAACACGTCAGAGGAAAGCGGATGCGTAAAGACTGTCTCCCAAAGAAAGAGGTACCACAGGAGCTGAGCCCATCTAGAAAAACCACTGGAATCCAGGATCCAGCCCTGCTGAAACAGGGAAGGTGATCCCAGCTGAAACGGTAAGACTATCCACCTTGTTTGTGGCTCTGCTGCAGAAAGCTTCTAGGACAGCACATGCCCTTCAAAGTCTTATCCTGTAAGCCTGAGAAACCTAAGGTAGGAAACCACCCATCAGGACAATATGACTAGAACCTAGTGACCCCTGGTGAAAGCAAAAGAAAAGACTCAGAAGTGCTTTACCTTTTTTAATATATAATAGTTTTGTAAGAAAGTCTTCCTTTTTTGCATTGAAAACAGACCGCTATCAGAGATACAACGCTGAAATAACTAAGCTTTTGGTCCACTACAGTATATCAAATCCTACACAGTTTTGCCATTACCACTTAGCCTGAAAATGTTGCAGTGATTTCACATTTGGACTATGTGCTCTGAATTGGAAAGCACATTAAGATAAACAATATTTCCTATCCCTCCTTCATTCCAATTGCAATAACCACAACATTAAATACATCATGGCATACAAGTAGAAATTAAATTAACAAAGTTGCATCAATATGCTTTATAGCAAAAACATGCTAGTTTCTCAAAGTCAAGAACACTCTTGGTATTCTTAAAGTAAAAAAGTAATTAACATCAAGATATTAAAACAGTGAAAAATTTCCCCTTCACCTACAACACTCTCATTATACAAATTTATGATTTATTGTGTTCTGTTACTCATAGTGTGTAAAAACATCATGTCTATGATAAAAATAGTATTTTGTTCTTGTTTTTAGAACAGGACAATTAGTGAAATTACTCCCACAAGCTCAGAAACTCTCTTTTTGCAAGGTCTTTTACAATAAAAATAAAAATCTGCCTTTTGTAAACTACTATGGTGACCTCTCCTGGTAGAAAAACATATGACCTCTAAGCATGAAAACATTTAATCAGATTAATCCTCAAAGGAGGAATTACACCTGGCCCATTGTAGAGTTTATTTTTTAATGCCATATCCTTAAAGATCTAGATGCCATTTACAAATCAAAACTGACACACAAACTACTAGATCATTAAGAAAACATTACAGCCTCCTGCTGTAGAGGCAAAAGCCTATACAACAGGCTTTGGCAACTTTCTAAAAATAATTTTTCAATAGAATCATCTTAGAGTAAGATAAAATTATAACTGCATATATTAGGGAATTAAAATTTGGGACAGAGTGGAAGGATAAAATGTTAGCTAAAAGTGACACAATGAAGCAAGCCTGAAAAAATGGACAGTGTTTGCTGAAAACATAGTATATTTTCCTTTTCTGGCATAAATCTTTTAAATAAAAACAGTAATTTCCATGGGAACTTTAAGTAAAAATACTCCTAAACACTTTTTTTATTTTTAATCTCAGTCACTTAGCTACTGTGACTTTGGACTCAGACAACTTCAAGGTTTGCCTATGGTCATGCAAAAAGTCTGTGCTAATATATCAGCAACTCTTTGAGAATAGCTCAAGACATTCTTTGCTTTGAACAACCAACCAACAATAACTAACTAGTGAAAATATATAAATTTGTTGTATAATATGCACACACACCTGAAAGAAAGCTTTATACATCAGGAAGCAGACATGTCCATGTAAGTTTGATGACCTCCCAGAGAGGAAAGTGACTGAAGAAGAAGCACGACTTTAAACACTACAAATAAGATTTTAGAGGATCATTCTTAAAACAAGGAGTATAAAAGGAAGACTTACATACAAGTTACAAATATTAAAAGTCAAAAAGAACAGTTAAGCAAGCAGAATTTTTGTAATGAAAGACATCATAAGCAATCAGCACTGATTTGATTGATCTGTTGAACTCACAGGGAAAATTTCAACAAGTGAAAGCAAAAAGAAGTAAAATGGTTAGAACTCTGGGAAACATGGTCAATGGAAATGGCATTGACCCATGACAGGAATCCAAGGTAATGATAAAAGTGCATATATTGATTTTAAGAACAAGCAGATTAAAACCAACTGTAGTATTTAAACACTAACTTTTTCTTCTTTTAATTATTTATTACCAAACCATCTGTAAATATATCAGTGAAGAACTGAAGTGTGAAATTACTTCAAGCAGGTAGGGTTTCGAATTAAAAAGCAATAATATTATGCCTGTTCTCTTAATTTCTCAGAAGATGCATTTTGAAAGAATTTTACATTGAAAAAAGAATAACAAACAACAGGTAAGGATGATGGAACAAAAAGACAGCTGTCAGGTTTTGCCTTCTTCACGATGAACAGTCTTCAAGAGCCAGGTTTCTGTCAGAAAACTGCATGCGGATGCAGCTCTGCAGATCAGGCAGGAATCACAAACTCATTCTGCACTCAGTCACACGTTACGAAAACCATTGGGAAGGTAGCAGATAAACACAAGTAATAATTAGGAGTCTATTCTATCAAAGACAGAAAGTGAACAGTGTTGACTCAAGATTAAATATTGACTGTAGGAAATCCCATAATAACTGTTCTGGCCTGTATTTGGAAGAAGCTATTAAAAAGGCAAGTGAACCCTGACAAATATCTCCATGAGTACCAAAAGTGTCTAGAGAGTAATTAAGTAGGAAAAAAAAAAGACAGCTATTTAACAGTTTTTTCTTCCCTGTTTTTACCGAAAGTATTAATCCATTTTTTAAAGGTATTTTAAACCAGTTCCAAAATTCTGCTGTTCATATGCCTGTTGGGAACAGACGTTACAATGTGGTCCACAAAAAGGCAAGAAAGCTACATTCCCTCCCCTACGCTCAAATTGTTACTCTTAGAAGATACCATACACCCTGGTTACCCACCTTCTGGTACTCAGGCATGGCATGACAATTTTGTGAGGCTGTATCTCAAGTTCATAAACACCATCCTGGGCAGGATTATTTCAGAAACTTGTTTTTAGTATACAATACAGTAAGTTGTCTCTTTTCAGCAGTCCCAGTTGCAGAACTGCCCATAGTCATCCCTCACACTGCTCTTTTGGCTCAGTATGCTGCTCAGTTTTGCCAATTTGTTCTGGTGATCAAAATGGAGGATTTCTTAAGCGAGTACCTGCTCCAATATTTAGGGCATGAGATACTGCAAGAAATGCACAGGGACATCAGACAGGGGACTTAAAAGAGGCATGACAGACTTCTTCCAGAAATCAGGTATTAAGCACTTAGTGCAGCAAATAATGATCTGACAACAGGCCACTAAAGGTGACATCATGGTGGAAGTTTGTCACAGACCACATGATCAGGATAAGAAGGCAGACAAAGTCTTCTTTAAACAACTCAAGAAAGTTTCTAGATCATGCCCTGGTTCTTATAGAGGACTTTAATTCAGCTAGTACCTATTCCAAGAGCAACACAGTGAGATGCAAGCAATCTGAGAGATTTCTAGAGTGTTTCAGGAGTAACTTTTAGATACAGATATTGAGTGGGCAACTGGGAATGAAACACAGCTGGGTCTGCTGTTCAGATACACAAGGGAAAATTAGCTGCGGATATAATAATCAATGACAATGCCTTGGATGTAGCATCCAAGAAATAATGTAATTCAAGATCCTGAAGGGAGAACAGACCCTACACTTCAGGAGAGCAAACTTCCAATTATTCAGGGAACTGATAGGTGGGATCCCAGGGGAGACAGCTCTGAAGGGTCAACAAGCTCAGGATAGCTAGCAGGTCTTTGAAGACAACCTCCTCCAAATGCAAGGAAGTGATGAAAGCTAACAACAGGAGAACAAGGGAAGTGATTATCCCCCTTTACTTAGCACTCATTAAATTGCACCTAGAATATTGCATCTGTTTTTTTCCACCACTACAAGAAAGACTTTGATAAACTGGAGCAAGTTCCGCATAGGGCCATCAAGGTGGTCAGGGTGTTGGACCACATGCCCTGTGAGGAGAGGCTGAGGGAACTGGACTTGTTCAGCCTGGAGAAATGAATGCATGGGGGACCTCTGAGCTGCCTCTCAATATATACAAGGAGGTTATTGAGAAGATGGAGCCAGGTTCTTAACAGTAGTGCATGGCAGGAAGATGAACGAAAACAGACCATAGCAGAAGGCTGAAAGACAACAAACCAAAATTGAAACAAGGGAGGTTCATAGTGGATATAAGGAAAACTGTCTTCACCATGAGGGATCGTCAGGCATTGGAACAGGCTGCGCTGAAAGGCTATGCAGTTTCCATCCTGGGAGGTTTTCAAGACCTGATGGGATAGTGCCCTGAGCAACCTGGTCTGATCTCCTCACTGATCCTGTTTTGAGCAGGAGGTTGGACTAGAGACCTCCTGAGGTCCCTTCCAGCCCGAATTATTCTATGACTGTATGAAAAGAATAAATCACCAAGGTACATGGCTTCAGAGTTCTGTGAGATCCAGCATTTGCATACTATGACAAGTGGAGACGCTATTCCCTCCCATTACGCAATCTGTAACTAGAGTGGCCACAATTATTTTGGAAAACCCTATTTGCCCTGCTTGGAAAATTCCAGTGTCTGCAGGAGCTGAAGAGAGGGGCAGGCAGTGCAAATCTAGAATGCAGATGGTAACGTAGTATTGCCTTAAGTGTTGCAAACACTTTATTCACAGTTGTGGCCAGTTCCATTGTGCTACTTTCCCCAGACATTGTACAAGAACTTTCTCATGCAGCAGATCCTAAATACTGATGGATAGACAAGTGAAAAACCTCCCAACAGTACACATCCAGGACCAAGGAAAGCAGGGGAAACCAGAGATTCCTTTTCATACCACACTACATGTAGCAATCCGAATTAAAAAAAAAACCCTGCAAGTGTATTTAAGGTTTGTGGATTGTGAAATAACATGTACATTGTTGTTCTACCTATAAGTCTTGTGATCCATTTTAAACACTATTTGAAACTCTAAGCTTGTCTTCGCAAGTATAAAAAATTCAGGAGGAATTATGTTCTTCACTATCTAGTCTGTTGGTGTTTATCAGCACGATTCATTGCACCAATGCCACTGTCACTTCCCTCATTTGCTGGCTTGCTAAATAGTCAGAGGAGAGAAAAAAACAACCAGGAATTAACAAAGATCATACAATGTATGTATACGTAAAAATTAAATTAGACTATCTCACACAGAGCTGGCAAAAACCCTCCCAAGAGTGGCAGTGAATACACAAAATATTTGGTAGTATGAGAACAAAAACATCCTTCAAATGACAGCATTTGCAAGTTCAAGACAAGCAATTTCACCAGTCCTACTACCATGGAAGTAAACTGATTTTACCACAGTGATGATCAGATGGAGATTTACATGTTGTCTTTTCTTCATAAATGCAAAGAACAGAAGTTTCCTTTAAGCCCAAGCAAGGACATCAAATAAAGCAATTTACAGCATTTGGGGAGGCACAGCATCAGCCTGTACCAGAGGCTATGGCTATGCAACGTCTTCAATAGTCTCAAAGATGACAGATTGGCCTTAACATTCAAACGGAGGGCCAAAGAGTCATATTTTTTTCCTCCAGAATTTACTTGAATTTTCAGAGAATTGAAAACATATGCTTGGGGGGAGGTGGGAAGAGATTAAGGGTTTGGGCCTTTTTTTAATTTAAGTTCCAGCAACTGCTTATTCAGCCCCCTTTTTCCATTCAAACTACAATCACTGCTTTGGAGGGCCTTCTTGATATATTCTCTCCTTGGTATATTCACATAGCTTGTCTGAATGATGAGTTTTCACACTTGACAAGAAATTATCTTACACCACCCAGATGTATTAAGAATATTAAAAAATTAAGTCTTTAAAACACAAGACTTCAGTGGCTTAGGACACATTTGCAGTTACATCTGTGACTAATGTGCCATATCTACCCCAGAGACACATATTATCCAAAATTGTATTTGGCACATCATCTCACCCTCTCTAAGAAAATACAAAAACATTTAAGTGTCTACAAGTATCAAATGCTATCCTTCTTGTCAGGCCTTACCAACTTTCAACATTACAATTTTGAAGGTGATCCTTCCTAACTGTTAATCTACCTCAATATAATGAAAATAAGTTTTTCCACAAGTGGGAAAATACCACAAGCATCACATACTAGTATATATTTGCTGCTGACACACTAACAGGGCTATACAAAGAATTACAGGTTCCTTCAATCAGGAGAGAAACAAACCAATTTCATTTTGAACTTGAACCAATAGATGCTTTGGTCCAATTTTGTTTCTCACCATACTGGCAGTCTCCACTGTTCTCAGACACTTTCAAGAGAGCAGAATGGCATGAAAGGCAGAATACATAGGCATGTGTTTCCATATTTTGGTGAAAGAAACTCTCTCTGGTTACATGAACAGTCAACTATGGTAAGAAGTAGATCAGAGTAATGACCTACCACAGAGTAAAGAGAGCAATGACCTCCAGGCTTCTGTGGGGTTAGCACTCTCCTGGATAAATGGGAGACGCAGTTCGAAATTCCTTCAGGTAAAGGTGGGGAGAAGTGCTCCAAGCAGGAGTCTAACCATTTAGCTACCAGAAACAAGAAACCTCACAACTCTATGAAAAAGAACTAATTTAATTAGCTCTAAAAGCAATCTTTCAAGTGTTTTAATTGAAGTTAATTTATTTCAGAGAAAACTCTAAGACTCACAGTTTTAAGACATGCTTTCTAGGCAAGTGAGTCCACAGTAGCCAGCAGAACAGCTAACCTCTCTGCTGGCCGTTTCTAGGAAGGAAGCTAAGGAAACAGCAGGGAGGAAAATAAACTCAAGAGAGGTATCCTCCAGGGTAAGGTTGTAACACAAGGTGGCCAAGAAATTGTTCCAGCGCTGCCACTGACTATGCATGATTCATTTGTTAGATGATAACATCACTTAAAAACAGCTAGCAATGCTATGTGGGTACTCTGTGGACCACACATCTGTCTTCATCTAGTTATTTTTTGTCCAACAATATGTGTCTGCACATGTACACACCATCTACACAAAAACAATCCGCTAAGCATTGAATCCTTGCCAGTATTACTGTTTCAGGTGGTGGTTCTACTGACCTACTATCATTCTACATCTTTCAGTGAGTATGAGAAGACTACATATGATTGGCAGAATACTGCACTTTGTTTGACACTGAATATGGCTTAAAGGCCAAGCAACATTTGTTACAGCTCTAACATTAATCAAAATTCCAAAATAACTCAGGGATCCTAATGATGGCTTAGTCAATTGCACGCAAAAGCTGCATGTACTAATGTAGCCTAAGCCATAGGAAAACAAATAAGTAACTGATTTTTATTTTCAAACCAGACAGAAAACCAAAATCCATCACATTAGAAGTCACCACTTAGCAAAAAGAAATTACAATAAGAATACTGAGATTATCACACATTGAGATCAGAGGATTTGAGTGGCTAAAATACAGATACTGTGAGCAACTGTTTAAAAGTGATTTACTCTATTTTTATCAAGGATTTTCATATCTATTCTTAACTTTCTACAGGTGAAGAGGGGCGGGGGGAACAGAGGAGGAACATTGTCTAGAGTCCTCATGCAAATTATTTGTACTTTTATTTCCCACCTACTTCAAATTAACACTTAAAAATATTGTATGTATGTTGCAAGAGTTTATAGATGCTTGCTGGATGTGATTTCACATTTTTAAGAGACTTAATAGCTCAGGACTGGTAACACAGTTCAGGTACATTTCATCTGTAAATTAGCCACTCAGCCCAGTGATAAAAAAATCGTTCCCTGGCTACTGTGAAAACAATAAGCAACTTCTGTATGACCTCCAAGTGAGCAGATTTTTCTATCACAACACCTATTGCTTAAATTACTACTTAAGATCCTAATAGAAAGAAAAGGATATTGGATTAGCAACGCGATGTCTTCATGCTTCTGCAAAACACCAAGTACAAAACTTAACATATGCTCAAGAGCCTGACACCCTAGTGGATGGCTAACAGCCACAAGAGTTAACAAGCACCAACTTCAGAGTCAAATCACTGATGCATAGAAGTGGGATAAAAGCTCTTCCTTCCTGTTCTATATACTGGCAAACTAGAGCGACAGAAATCACTTACCCCCCAGATTCAGATACTTCTGAAGAGCATGGTTCTTGGCCAATTTTTTACCATAAGACTTAGAAGACATATGTTTAAAGATACATTCCTGCCTATAGAATATCCTGTTCCACGCTGCATAAGACTGATGAACACCAGTTGTCTACTATAAGAGCTACAGGGTACAGTTTCATACCTTATGAAAAGCAAGTACATAAAAACTGTTAATCTATCAAGTACCCTCGTAGTTTACAGATCTAGAAAATAATCATCTCCATTAAACTATGACCTTCCTTTAATGAAAGCAGGTACTATTTTAAATGTCCTGGTAGCATGCTTTGCATGAGGATTTTTAACAGTTATCTCCCTTGTTCACGTAAAGCAATTTACATTTAGTCAAACTGATTAGAGTCTTTCCCAAAAAAGTTCACTTACCATCCAGAAAAGGCTTCCAGTGGCAAATTCAGAATAATGCTCTATAGTAGATAGTACACTGAATATTAAACAAATCAGCACCAAGAGAAATCTGTAAAAAGAAAACAGTGTTTAGTGACTTGTCAAGTTGAACTTGAAATCTAGATCTAGTTTTAGCGCTCTCATTCACATAACTTTTTTCATCGCAAGTACTTTGTGTTTAATCAGTTAATTCTTCCTAGTCAAGTGAGTATCATCATTTTGCCTTCAATAACTTTTAAGAAACATGGAATAAAAATGACAGGAAGGCTGAACACAGTTAAATCAATATGTAAAACTCACATTATCAAGTATAATTTCCCATAGAAGCTTGTCATAGTGAATGTTTCATGTTTTACTGATTGCTATATAACTTATGTGCTGCAGTAGAAAGGTATCATAATTGATAATGCATTAATTAAAGTAGAATTAGACATATGACTGGAGTGAGGAACAGTAACCTCAATGAAAAATGTTTCATTAAACGCATTCCATAAATTCAAAACATACATAAATACAGAAGAAACAGCTACTACCACAGTATTTCTAGTATCAACATTCAGAACAAGAAAAAAATTCAGAAGTCTCAAAATATATACTCCTGCCCCCAAAAATAGTTTAAAAAAGAAAAACTGAAAAGTCATGAGAATTGGAAAACAAAATGTGCAATTAAATCCTAGTTTATTAAATGCTTAAATGCTGGCAGAATACCCATTACTTTTGATGCATACAATGTCTCAGCTATCTTTCCACCATTGGTAACACGTTAAACAATTAAACAACTGGTGGAAATAAATGATGCATGAAGAACTTTGACAGACAGACCAGAAAGACAGACTTCTGATATGTTTGCACTAAAGTTTTCACCATACCTTAAGGTCATGCAGAAAACAAGAGAAAAGTAAGAAAAATGACGTATCTTCCATTAACAGCCAGAAATGTTCCCTCTTGTGTACCAGCTCTTCCAGCTGTCATTTCTTCTGATTCCATGCCAAGTATCTAAACTCCTAAACTCCCAAACCAGCAATTAAAACCTTAACAGTCCTGCATGTGATGAGACATTTTTCCAATGAGAAACCCTTCTGAAGAAGATAAACACTACCGACAAGGCTAGTTCAAGAACTTCAAAGCAAATGACAGTCTAACAAACAGCCCTGTTGGCTGTACTATTAAAATTGTGACATTTCAGCAAACAGAAATAAACATGCTAACTACACTTAGTGTGCTTTTGGTAGCTTTTACATGAAGAATTTAGGAGGAAGAGTGTATCAGGAAGGGGAAAAATTCATGTTCAACCTAGAGACCAGTGGCAAGACGAATTCCTTAAGAGTCTACCCAGGGACTTACTCTAGTCAACATTTTTATCAGTGTTCCAGAAGAGGAGATGAAATGCACCTCATCGAGTCCACACATGACACGAAACAAAGGGTTCAATCAATAAACCTGAGGGCAGAGCCACCGGTTAGAGGTGCCTGGGCAGGCTAAGGAACAAGTCTACAGGAGTCTCATAAAACTCAACATGAACAAATGTCACGTCCTGCACATAGTATGGGGCAGGCCCAAACCCACATCAGATGAAGACTGCCCCTATCTTGGGCTGCATCCCCTGTAGCCCTGCCATCATGTGAAGAGCAGTGATGGTTCCCTTTTGCGGACTACACCTGGGGTGGTGCACACAGATGAGGCCACAGGGTACAGCACAGAGGTGACAGACCGGAGGGAGCCTGGCGAAGAGCAAAAGCAGCATGAGGACAACCCTGATCCAGCATTAGCAGGGACAGGTGCCCACCACCCTAATGGTGGGGGAAGCCCTGCCCCCACTGCCCACCACGTGTCCCACGTGCCCCGAAGTCCTGTACATCTTCCTCCAGTCACCGCATCTGTTCCCTTCACCTATTTCTGCCCCCAGGGGTTGCCATTTTGTAAAACACCGTACACCACTTTTTCACAGACTGCCCTGTGACTGGCTCATAGGACCGCTTGCCCCTTCCTGTCTACATCAGAAAGGCATCAGAGCAGGACGCTCCTGCTGATGATATACCTGTAGACCCACATTTTTTATGTCATACCCCACATTTTCATACTTCTCCATGACTGGATGGTTGCCATTTTTTTGAAACCATCATACCCACATGATCTCAGACCACCCTCTGACTGGCTGCTCATTTCCTTTGGACCTGGAAGTGCTCATATAAAAAAATATGTATAATGTTTGTAAATACATAGGTTTCTATATATAGAAATACATATAAATAATATATAGACTATAGAATTGTGGTGGGTTGACCTTGGTGGGCTACCAGACACCCACCCAGCCGCTCTCTCACTCTGCCTCCTTGACAGGACAAGGGAAGAAAATAAGATGGAAAGGCTTGTGGGTCAAGATAAAGACAGAGAGATCACTTACCAATTACCATCATGGGCACAATAGATGCAACCTGGGGAAAATTAACTTAAATTATTGGCAGTTAAAATAGATTTGGATAGTGAGAAACAAAGAAAACTAAAACATCTCCCCTGCCTTCCTTTCCCAGGCTCATCTCCCCTCCTTCGTTCCCAGCTCCTCTACCTTCCTCCCTCACACACGCCCCGAGTGGGGCAGGGGGATGGGGAACGGGGGGATTGTGGTCAGTCCATAACACTTTGTCTCTGCCCCTCCTTCCTCCTCCTCACACTGTTCCCCTGCTCCAGTGTGGGTCCTTCCATGGGCTGCAGTCCTTCAGGATAAACCTGCTCCAGCACGGTCTCTCCAGGGGCCAGAGGGAAATTTCTGCTCTGGAACCTGGAGCACCTCCTCCCCCTCCTCCTGCTCCTCTCACCTCGGTGCTCCCAGGGCTGTTTCCTCCCGCTTTTTTTTTTTCCCTCTTGCCTCACAGCCTGTGCTGTATTTTTGGCCTTCCCTAAATGTGTTTTCCCAGAGGCACCCCACCTGTGGCTGAGGGGCTCAGCCGTGCCCTGCGGTGGGTCTGTGAAAGGCGGCTGGAACCGGCTGTGTCCGCATGGGGCAGCCCCGACCTCTCCTCGCAGAGGCTGCCTCTGTAGCCACCCCTGCCTGCGCCTGGGCACCAAAACCCAATACAAGAATATAAAATATGGAATATAGAATATAGAAAATAAATATAAGTATACATATAAAGGAGCATACAAATAGGCATAATATGTTACTTACTTACTCATAGATGCACTTCATATATCTATACACACTATAGAGTATATATGTGTGTATATATAGCATATATACACATATGTAGATAAATGAATTATATATAACATATATCAGAAAAAGCACAGGTATATAATATATAAAACACGCTTTAATAAGAGCTAATGAAATTAATAATTAATATTGAAATGTGAATAGAAAGTTCATTAACACGAGTAAAAGGCAGGTGCAGGGCCCCCCACTTTACAAGGCAGCTGAAGAAGCACTAACATGCACAGGCTGGGGGAAGTCCGCAGACGTGGTGGGCACCAGCACGCTGGGGGGACAGGAACAAGTCGGAACATGCCTGAGGACTGCCTCTTGCACAGCCCCTTCTGCGCAGAAAGCAGAGACCCGGCGTCTGAGCTGCACCAAGAGACCCCATGTCCAGCCGCAGACAGCCAGGATGGCCATGGCCATCCCATGTAATTGGGGCTGTTGCTGGGCTCGGCCACTGCTGGGCTGTTGCTGGGTGCGGCATGGCTTGGGCAACGCTGGCTGTGAAAATGGGAACCCTCAGCTGCCTGGGGCCGGGTCTCTGCTTTCCACGAACCTGCCATTTACTTGTGTTAATTAACTTTCTATACACATTTAAACATTAATTATTCATTTTGTTAGCTCTTATTAAAGTATGTGTTATACAATATGTGATACGCGTACCGTTTTTATGGGTACATTTATCTTACTTACCTTTACATTTTCTATATATGCTCTCTATACACATATAAACAGTACATCTACGTATAAATGAAATATATTTATGCATATTTGTACTCACCTTTATGTACATATATATATAGAGAGAGAAATATACGTTTGCATACGCAGGCACGCACACAAACACAGGTACATATAGCAGACAGCCATCCTGCAAGGGGCAGATGGCGGTGGGGCAAACTAACCACATGACCAGAAGGGCGGGGCTTTCCATGGCCAGTGGGCGGGGCAGTGGCCAGGGGCGGGGCTTCCCGGGCAGGTGGGGGTGTGGCATGTGCCACTGGCCACCGGGGCCCAGCCATGCCCCTGTCCTGCCCTGAGGGCAAGAAGCACATGAGCTATGAGGAGAGGCCGTAGGAACTGGACTTAGTCAGCCTGGAGAAGAGAGGACTTAGTTCTTCTCCTGTACTGTGGGCCAGGCTACCTCGCAGCCTGAAAGGCAATCCAGACATCATCTCTTCAGGAAGAGAGTTAGAGCATGGCATCAGCCCGTATCCGTACAGTAAGAATTGCCATGTAAGAGAAAGGCAAGAGCCTACCAGTTCGAAACTCCATGCAACAGCCCCAAATCCCAGCACCCCATATGGTCTTCCTAATTACTAGAGTAATTAATCATAGTACTTCATGACTGTATGCCACAATGTCCTTCAAAATCTGTTACAGATGAAACCCAATCACAGTGACGCAATGCAAATCTTGCAAAGAACTTGCAGTGTTGATGGTATTGGAAGGATGAACTTTGATTTTGCCCATCCTAGAATATTACTTTGGGTTTTCCAAAAGGCGAGAAAGTATGTTTTTCTCCTCCAGCAAAGCTGAATAATGCTGCAGTATATCCAATTCTCTTGATTATGGGATTCAGTTTAATTACCACTGGATCAACTCCTCTGTGAACATTTTTTGCTCCAATAAGCAGAAAGAGAGAGAAAGACAAATTTATCCCCAAAGTTCCTGATAACATAGTGACTCTTGTTGAAGAGCTTTGCCGCATTCTACAAACCATCACAACAATAAAAACTAGTGACTAAAACTCCTGTCAACAGAAATAAGAGATGAATTAGTTCTTCACATCCAAGCCCCAAAGACAAGAAAAATAAGTCTAGAACAGGTACAGCAGATATAAGACATGAAGCATGCTCTTAGGGCCAAAGCATGCTCTTAGGGCCACTACTTAGAAGTCAGTATAATCATATTGATTATTTACATAAAATATCCATTAACACTAATTTTTTAGTAGCCTAAATAAAATAGTGCCAGTTTTGAGTTCCAAATGGGATTCACCTTTTACTAATAAAAAGCTAAAGTTACCAGAGTCATTAAGGTAACCAATATTTTATGCTTCCTAACAAAGTAATAGGCTGACAGGGAGCAGTGGCAGTGAGGCTGCTCCATTAAAGTCAGGTACCAAGGGTGACAACAGCGCAGGCAAGGCCATCCCCTAACTCACCAGGATGCAGATTTGCAATACCTAAGGAAGGCTGAGGTGGGGCGAGCAACCAGCTCCATTAGCCCTTCAGTGATTTGTCACACAAGCTGAGGTAGGGGGGTCGGCACCCAGAATACATGTTTGTCTCAGACGGAGGGTAGACTGAGCCAATATTCTTTATGCAGCACATTCAAACCACAACTAGAACCAGGGAAAACTGGAGAATGCTAATATCAATGGGCACACAAGGGTCCTTCAGCTTTCCTTCTCCTCTTGTAGGAACACTTCAGATTTTTAGACTGCCCCAGGATCCCCAGGAACACTGAACAGAGGATGATGAACACTGAAAACAATTCTCATTCACATAACTGGTATGTTTGGTCCAGTCATTCACACACTGCAAGTCAACTGCATGTAAGTGCTAACACAGGCAGAGAGAGACAGTTGTTTCTCAGCTGCTACACAGACAACAGCTGACTTTGTTCAAGCCTAAAATTGGATTTGAAGATATAAAAAAATCCTGCTTAATATCTGAAGTCAAAGGGAAAGCATGATGCAAGAGAAACTGAAGCAAACAAAATTCTTACCAGAAAGGTTAGGTTTAGGAAAAAAAAAGGATAAAATCCCCATCTTTTTTATGTGGTTGTTTCTTGAAACAAACATAGAGTTCAAATTCAGCATATGTCCCTTTTTAATAAAACTACATAATCAAACATTACACGAAGCAAATCTGTACACTTTTTCAGACAAAAGAATACGAATGAGTCTTTAGTTCAGCAATATCAAGCAGCTAAGTTAGCGCATTTATAGTTAATATTTCAACGTTTCCCAAGGCATTCGAGCATGGCCAACAGGTTGAGGGAAGTAAGCCCTCTCCTCTGCTCAGCACTAGTGAGACTGTGCCAGGAGGGCTGGGCTCCAGTTTGGGCTCCCCAGTGCAGCAACAGCAGGGACTGACTCTGTTAGAGGGTCCCCAGGATGGGGCCAGGCCCGGGGCACATGACCTGCATGGGAAGGCCGACAGCACTTCCCATGACGCAGGAGCAGCCTTTCTCTCTGGCAAGGAATATGGCCCACAGGAACAGTCCCAAGGAAAGCAGCCCTCAGCCCATCAGCCCCCTGCCACAGTGGGGCAACCTCCACTCCACAGCCTCGCTTGGGGTAGAACCAGGTATGTCCCTTCCCTCAGGTTGGGGACGAAGCCATGCACGAAATCCTAATGGCCTCCTGATGTCACCGGTGACCTCACTGAAGCCATTTCCAGACTGTCGCAAGAAGGGCCTTCAGCAGTGGTGGGAGACTGCCACAGGGCTCTGGTGTCCCTTCCTGCTCAGCAAGGGTTTCTGGCAGCTGTGAGTCAGATGGGGTGACCGCGGGAGAGAAGAAAGGACACAGAGAGGAGGAGGAGCAAGGTGGGGAAAACCACAAGGGACAAATGCGCTTCCCTCTTCCAAGCATCAGCAGCCCTGCAGCCCATCTAGGACAACTCACCCCAAGACAAGCTGATGGTTTTGGATGAGCTGGAGGGGTAGCCACTGCCACAACATGTCACCATAGCTGACGTCCCCTCAAGAAGAGGAAGCAAGGGATGACCCTGCAAGATGCCATCACCTCTCCTCCCCACCAGCCCGGGCCAGCTCCCTCAGGAAGCCACCATGGCTCAGTCAGTATCTACTTGCAAGGCTGAGCATACGGTGCAGCAGTGGCAAAGGCCCTCCAATGGCTCTTGTCCACTGCCAGAACTGGGACAGGGATGTCACCTGGATGACAGCTATTGCTCCTACTCCTCTTGCATCCCTCTAGGGGTGATTCAGGAAGGACAATGCACCTAGCACAGGCCTTGGACATTCAATGGGAACCACAATCATCTCACCCGACTTTCCTTCCCCACCACCTCTAGCTAATTTCTCCATTTCTCTCCATCACTTAATGACAACTCCATTTCTTTAGCGTCCTCCCCCTGCATGGGTTTCTGACACCTATTTGCACTTTATAAAGTTCTCTACCAATTATTTACTGTTACAGCATAATTACTGAGTAGTAATAACTGAGTAGTTAGTCAAAGTGCACATACTTTATAGTTACTATTTTCTATAAAGCAGAAAACCAAATCTGCACAGGACAATTCTATGTGATGCTCATCTCAGGAATTTGTGTGATTAGATTCTGGGTTTAGGTTATTTTTAACTATTTCTGTCAGCTACAGGTTTGAAAGTTATTTATTTGAACTCTTAGCTTCCCTTCAGACCTTGCTTAAGTGATGGGTAGCAAATGGTACATCTCTAATATGCTAAAACGGTAGCTACTTTGGTGAGAGAGTTTACACTGGCAGCCCAGGCACTTAATGTGTAAGTTTAGTTACTACAGAAACAACTAAGGCTGTGGGCTTTTTGTAAATCAGTACTGTGAAATGGAAGGGGAAAAGATCATGTAGATGGATCTATTTTTCAAATTATTTTGGTGATAAGCTTGCAAAGATAATGGCTCCTCTGTTTACTCTGAACTGTGAGCTCTGCTGGGGTAAGAATGGCTATCCACCACTATGTGTTTTGTTTCACGTGTTACCGTAAAGTAGATTTTCAGATGCTTTCAGGTAAACATGGTACCATAATATTGTAAGATGATAACTAAAAAGAAAATAGCACTAATGCTTATCATGTAAGTTTGGGGTTTCTACAGAAGTAAAGGACTAACCAGTCTAAATTATTTGATTGGCAAAACTTAGGGATACAGAAACTGAACCCTTGAAAATCAGTCATGCAATTCCACTATGCATGCTACAGGAAACCGGAAGCGATAATAAATGCCATACTTTCCAGCTTTATAAATCATAACTCACAAGGAATTAGACGGAATGCTGATGTTTATTGTAATGCTTAAAGATAATTCTCTATGGTACTTTTTTGTTTTCATCACCTTAATAAACATTTTAAATTATTTTCATATCTTTTTCTAGCTGATTTATTTCAGTACAAATAAAAATTTAGGATTTAAAACATCACTCCTGTCTAACAGAAAGGCTTCCTTTTTTCTTTTAAAAAATATAATGGGAATATAATAGAAAAGGAACTGTATGAATTGAGTAAAGTCCATGTGAAGGATGACTTTACCATGCCATATAATAGAAAAATGAGTAAGAAAACCAGCCACATAAATTCTAATGTTTGTGAGCTCTTCTTGCAGATAGCTTTTATTTCCAGTGCTCAGTTGCTACTACAAATCACAGTAAATATGTGGTCAATTCCCAGTCTAACTTGTCTGGAGCTGCCAATGGACCCTGTTATCGCCACCCCGCTCTGCCCACTCTACTTGGATGCTGTGGATTAGAACAGACGCCCTGTTGGTGAGGACACTGTCCCTGCTTATGGTGGGGTCAGCCTCTGCTCCTGGTTTGCTCCCTCTCATGGAGTAGCCCTGACCTTGCTGCACCATGACAAACCCATAGGAAAAGAGCAGCAGAAAGAGACTGTTGTGCAGAGTCACAGGAAGAAATGCTCACATACCACCTCAACCTCCCACAATGCCCATCATCTTTATGGAAGAGCTTTGACGGGTTGAGTGTAACCTGTGCTGAATATATAGAAAGTTGACACCAGAGACGGAAGAGGATGGGGGTTTAATGTGTCTGATTGTTTGTGGTGGTCTCTTTTTTTCAATAACTGAATCAGTGATCGGAAGTTTGTGTTGTTTGGCAACAAATCCCTCAGAACTGCCTGGCTGGAGACTGTTCTGCCTGTGACTCCAGGCTCCTAGCCAGATTGTTTGGGTGTTGTCCTGGGAGGTGGAAGATGTGGGTATGAATCTCCTCAGTCTCAGAAGGGTGTTAAGCCCAAGCACATGCCTTAGCTCCTAAGCAGAAACAGCAGGAGCTAGTCATTAGAAGCAAGCAGAAAGACTGGGCCCAACACAGGGGAACGATTTTAGGCACCTAGTTGTAAGGAGGCGGCTTCAGATTGTAAAATCTGTTCTTACCTGGGCATACAGTTCAGGGCTGTTGGTTCTATCCCAAGGGCCTGACATCTTGATCTATTGGTAGAATTAATAAATAAATAAAAATTATACTGCATTGATTCCCAAAGGGGAATTTGAAACAGTTCAGTATTTTTTCTGAAAACTGCTCAAAGCAGACTAAGACACCTAAAGAAGCAAGCTTTTTGACGTTCCTACCTAACCCCTCAAAGGGCAGCAATCTTCTGGAAGCCTTCAGTAAACCTCTCCTGATGCCTAGCCGCTATCTGGTTCTTTTGAACTCTGTTCCTGAGTATGCCCTGCATTGGCCTTCTCTTAGCTGAGAGCCAGCTGGTAAAGGCCTAAGATTCAGCAGCCCTGTGTAAAAGAACAAGTCAAACCTGCGCTGCCAGGAGTAAAGGAGAGAAGGAGCCAATGGGGAGACGTTTATCACGCTTACTGAAAATTAAAATCTGATTTCTCTGAGTCTCTCATATTCAGGAAGCTGTTTCACCGCTTTTGATGGTGTAAAAGAAAAATGTGTTCGTGGTGGGCATCTTAATGATTTCTAGTTCTTCATTAATGGCAAATACCCGGGGTTGAAATGTCTTTAGAAAAAATAAGGCTGAAAGGGAAAAGGGATCCAGGTAACACATCTTAGCCAAGGCTAGCAGCGCTTTTAGCACGGGACAGGTCTTAGCCACATTCTCATGATTTACTAGTTACACAGCCCGTCACCCGATCCTGCTACTTTTTTCACTTCAACATAGACAAGTTGCCGAGCATATTATTCAGCAGTTTGACTTCCAGCCCCAAATGTTTATCTCCTTGAAAATGGTGGTATGTTAAAGGGGGTACAGAGATCTGTCATAATAGTCATAATAAAACTGATATACTGCTTTAATGAGCTGCTACCTCACCAAAGATAAGCCAGCCACCAGAGGGGGCAAAAGTCCCACTTTCTTCCCGTAGGCAGTACTACTGGAGAGTGATATTCCAAAAAAAGAAAACCACAGCAAAGCGTTGAGAAGAGACACTGAAACACAAGCCAGACTTTGTCAAATGGAAAAGAACGAGTTGATAAGGAGTTTACAGCATAAGTGTATTGCCAGCGTCCAACACTAGAAGAGTCTAGGCATGGGAATATGCAAATCTTTAGCCTTTCCTTAACACAGTAGCACTGCTTTCCATATAAAGAAAACGCAGGTATAAAAGTAAGGTAACCAGGGTTACAAGATTCTCCTTTTCTTCTTACATTTAATACGAGAGGAGTACCTTAGTACACAGAAGCCCTCACAGGCACTGAATATCCCACTCGGTTGGATGCTATGCTCTGTCAGGCAGTTTGTTTATCCAGACAGCTTTTAATTCCAATTAGCAATCTCAGTGATGGGTAAATGGAGAAAGACACAAGGAGGTGAGCAGACTTGTCCATACATCAGGACAGCGTCAAAAGCATACAGAACTTGGATCTCTTGAAGCTCAGACCGTCCTCCAGTCAATAGTCACGGGAACACAGGAACTTTGCTGGTCCCTGAAATAACCACATCAAACAACTCAAATTTACCAAGCACTTCTTGAAACTAGTCAGTCTGTTGGTTCTCATCTTTTTTATGAGACTGATGTTCCACTCCTACCATTGTTACAGATCTTATTTGTAGGCAAAATGCATGTATAAAGGCATGGAAAGCTTCCTCTGCGTACAACCCCTTAATTTCTTCCAGATCCCTGCCATTTCAGTTACCTCCTTCAAAATCCCTTTGTCTTCTTTTACTGTGCTCAGTAGTAATAAATAAAAAGACAGGGGTAATTCACATTCTAAGTATTGTCTATCAAGATACTGAGGATGACAGTGCACTTTACACCTTTTCTCCTTTTCCACTCTAAGTTAAGCAAAGAGAAGAACTGGATAATCTTACATACCCTGCAGATATTATCACTACATCTTCAACCACATCTCCTATTAGGCCTCAGAAAAAGTAACCAAATTTGTAAACCTCAAAAAAAGAGGTTTACAAAAAGAGGTTTACAAAAAAATCGAGAAAAAGGCGATGCAAAGTGCCAAGATGTATGTGCATAAGGGATGTGTAAGGGAGGACAATTGGTGCCATTTATTTACTAAGGGACCCAGAACTGTCCAAAGGCTGCTAATACAGCCTGCAAGTTTTGTAACTTCCAGCTAATTGTTGCTTCCCCCCTGCTTCCTTATTTATGTGTTGAGACTCTCTCTCTCTCTTTTTCCATTTCCAAAACACACATTAAAACCACTCAAAGGACCCTTTAAATTCCCTTAATTTATGGCACTATATTTTCTGGCCAGTGAGTGTCACTCCTTCCCAGTGAATAGCAAAGATATCATTTTTGCTAGCGCAGGATAGGCTGGACATTCTATGGATAAAGTATCATGTCCTCATATAAAATGCATTTATTTGAAATGTAGAATCACTGCTGCTCACTTTTGGTCATAAAAGATCAAGACTTGCTTTTTGTAAGAGGGGAAGGGTTAGCTTCAGAGCACCTGGATATATTCCAGTTTCAATAATCTCCTTTCCCAAGTCCAAATCGTAATGTAAAACCCTCCTGGTAATGTTAAGCAGAAAGTTTTTCTCTCTGTACACTACACTATTAACAACTTCAAGCACTGAAGTGCCCACATCTAGTGACTATGTTTGTCACTTCTGTCAACTGCATGACACAACGGAACGATACCTACAAAGCATATGAAAGTTAAAGCTACCGGTGAAGACGGACTTGAGACTGGCATTCAGAGCAAGGCAGGCAAGGACGGTATCAGCTCTAAGCAGTACCAGACTACCATCCTGTGTTATTCCAAGACAGCTCAAAGTAGGGAGGGATAGGCTTGAGACTCTTGACCTTGATTCCAAAAAATGATAAATTATTACAGCCTGCTTATTGGAACCTGGAAGAATAACAAGCCTGGCATAGAAACATTAGGTAATGTCAGAAAGCCTGATATTCAGTCTGAAGGCCAGAAAGCACAAGGAGATTTGAGCAACAAACATAATGATGGGGAAATGAGTGGTTTCTTTGTCCAAGTGATAAGAAGCCATGCTAAGCAGTGGCAAAAGCAATCGCACCATAAGCATGAGGGCAGCTCGCATGAGGTGAGTACAGGTTAAGTTGCAGTGAGGACAAAGTCAAAGATAACTGCAGACTAATGAGTGAGTAAGGGCATCAAGTTCCTCACAATTACCAATAGCAAGAACAGCAACAAAAAAAAAAACAAAAGAAAGCAAGCTCAGTTCAAAGGCAGTCCACCTAGTCAACCAGTAAGCCATGGACTGATAGTGAACATGTTGTTCCAGTAATCTCTTATCACAGCAAAGCTCTGGCACAGAAACAATAGGTTTAGCAAAGAAGACTGTACAATAATTTGTATGGAATGAGAGACACGTGCTGCAGGTATTGGTCTGTTGCACAGCTCAGCAGCAAACTGCAGTGGCAGCATTCTTGCAAGTAGTTCGTCACCAGAGAAAGCTGTGTTTTATTAAAAAAAAAAAATTTCTTCTTACTGAGCCCACCCTGGCTGAAATATACAGCCATCAAGTGTCCTCAGCTGTAAATCCTAAACCAATCTCCGTGATTTTTCCCTTTTATGTGATGAGAAGACCGTATTTATTTTCCAGCTAGGCAATTTATATGGGGAGAAAAGAAGTGTTAACAGACGTTAAAACTGCTAATTATTACCCAAACAATTGTCAAGGCCCTGTGGGCACTGATCTCAGCCTGTCCCAGTCCCCAGGGAGGGCCCCAGTGCCTGGGGCTGGGACTGCCCCCGTCCTGCCCTGCTCCCTGGCTAGTGTTGTGTGATGGCTTCTGGCTGCAAGGTCCTGCCCTGCTGCCCCTGGGCATCCCCCGATGCTTCCCAGGCCCTGGGGAGCAACCAGCCCCTGCAGAGCCCTGACAGCATCCAAGCATCCCTGGCCAGGCAGGGGAGGACTAACTGCTCCTACTGATCCCCTTTCTGCACTGTAACATTGTGTTACTGCTTCCATGTGAAGCTTTCAAACTGCACTGAAACAGGTACTTTTGAAGAATTGTTTTTAAATCCACTGTCCTATACGGAAGCCTTTCTGTGAGATATGAAACTGTGCTTACTGAATGCTCACCTGCTGTTTTAGGCTGCAGCTGCAATTTATTACACCAAAGTTGAATTGAGTTTTCCTTCGCGAGTAACAACAAAATGCTACAAAAGTGAAGGCACGATCTGGGGTTGATTGTGTCCTCCTAGTTCCAAAATATCTCATGGATTAATGAGGAACCTCTTCCTAGGGTGCCTGGTAGAATCTGTACTATTAGATATCAGAACCTAGAAATCACTTTTCATAGCTGTGATTTTACCATAATGTAGGTTAGTCTAAGGTTTTTCTAGCTGAACAGATGTTTTAATTGTTGACTATACCAACTGTACTGGTACCTAAGGATTTAGTATTTAAAAAAAACATCTGAAGAGTATATGCAACCCTTTCTAATAAAAAAATAGAAACCACCATGCACACACAGGAGAGAAAAGCCTTACATAGCAATCTTATGGAAGCCTTTATAAAAATACTGCTTCTTTAGCTACCACTGGATTAAGGCATTTCTAAAATAGGTTGTAGCCCACAGCAGGAATGTGTTTTCCTTCACACACAAAACCTAACTGACTGACTGCAGCACATCTACCTCTTGAGCTGAATTAGGGAACATATTACCAGCAGATCACCCAGAGTGCTAAAGATCATTTTGCTTTCTGATGTATTAGTGAGAGAAAGCACAAATCCCATGATCTGACCCAGTTTTGCCAATGCTACATGACTGCTAACGTGATTATTCATTCAAAATGAGAATATTTTGGAGAGTGTGAGACAGACAAATATGTTATAAATCAAGTCTGACTTAAGATTCTTAAGAAATTAAGAGCGGGGCTCAGATTGAAGAGACCAGCTGGGGACTGTTCAGATCTCAATTAGTTCCTTATGATGGGAAAAAAGGCAAAAAGGAAAAGAAGAGATATGCCAGTTTTAGTTTTTGTAACCTGTTTAAGATGGTCTGCTTATATACAAGAAAAGGCTTCCCACCATGATGAATTTCCATTCAGAACTATTATTTGATGCTTTTTACAGTTTTCTAAGCATGCAATATACACTTGATCAAAGGACTGGAGCACTATATTTTCCTCTATATGAAGGGAGATTAACTCCTGGCAAAGGGCTATGATGGAGGATGTCCTTGATTTGGCTGCGACAGAGTTAATGTCCTTCCTAGTAGCTGGTATAGTGCTGTGTTTTGGATTTAGTATGAGAATAATGTTGACAACACACTGATGCTTTAGTTGTTGCTAAGTAGTGCTTACACTGGTCAAGGACTTTTCAGCTTCTCGTGCCCTACTGACTGAGAAGGCTGGAGATGCACAAGAAGCTGGGAGGGGGCACGGCCAGGACAGCTGGCCCAAACTGGCCAAAGGGCTATTCCATACCATATGACGTCATGCTCAGTATAGAAACTGGGGGAAAGCTGGCTGGGGAGGCTGCTGCTTGGGGACAGGCTGGGCATCGGTCGGCGGGTGGTGAGCAATTGTTCTTCATTTGCATCACTCGTCTTTCTTGGGTTTTATTTCTCTCTCTTTTTGTTATTTTCCTTTTCATTACTACTACTATTATTATTATATTTCAAATATTAAACTGTTCTTATCTCAACCCAGAAGTGTTCTCACGTTTATTCTTCCGATTCTCTTCCCCATCCCACTGTGTGTGGGGGAGCGAGCGAACGGCTGTGTGGTGCTTAGTTGCTGGCTGGGGTTAAACCACGACAGAGGATTTCAGGGGGAAGCTAATGTGTAAAATGGCCATGGCAAAATAAAATCTCCAACTGAAGTGCCTCAAGCTGTCGATTGGGGGTTTGCTCACTTGGTAATTTCTTGTGCTTCTGTTGTCTTGTTTTGATGATAAAGATTCTTTTCTGTTCATGGTGTGTTTTCTCATCTCATTTCCTTCCACAGTTTTTGCAGCTAAAATGGCTATTCCCGACAGAGGCAGCGAATTCTGGACACCATTTTAGATGCCAAACAGGAGACAACAGGAACCTGTTTTTCAGGTAATGCCTGCAGCTCACTTCAATTTCTGTTATAACCATAAATGGTCATCACTCCTAAAAATTAAGATTACTGGAGAAATTATTAAATTTAATATTGCCAATACTAACATTTTTTGGTATCTTGAATTTTTTGAGCCAAAAAAATCATAAATATTTAACAACACTTGGAGGGTTCTTTATCTATCTTCTTCTTTTTGAGTTTTTTAGAGTTAAAACAGTGAAAATTAAAAACATATATAATTAAATTTAAATAGCTGTACTGTTAATATAATATTGATTCTAGGAATCAGTACACTAAGAAAGACGTAAAACAGATTCAGATTTTTATCTTGAATATCAAGGTAAAATAAAGGCAAGAATCCCAAAATAGAACCATTGAAAGTGTTATTAGTTGTAAATAATTTGGATGATGGACACAAACATGCTCAAATACATCAAAATAAAGTTAAGCTTCTTACTAGCAAAGGCAAAGGCATCTTGAGAAGCAGATGGTGTTTATTGCTTTCTGTATCCAAAGGTCAATTTTCATGCTCATGAGAGCTCATACTCAAGTTAAATGCTGTGTGTTTTTACATACCATAAAAGAGAACAGTTAGAATTACCTGATGACTTCCTGATGTGTTAAAAAAAATTAAAAATTAAAATGTCTTTTGCCTGTATGTTGCAATCACTATTTCAGAAGCTGTAAAACATGCTGATTCCATGACAGCAGAATTTGCTCCTGACTTCAGCTCTGCTCCATAACCGCCCGCTTGAAAACATAACCTTAAAAATAATACACTACATGTTGCCATTGTCCATCTGAGTCTATGGAGAACTTGAAACAATGGAAAGGATGTGTCAGGGCCCTGGGGGCACCAACAGGCTCTAATTGCCCTGAGATCCATGATCCATGGATCCATGATCCATGAAGATCCATGAAGATTCACCTCAGGGCATGTCTACACAAATGTTATTGGAGCTGAAACAGGTACACCTACGCTTTGAACTGGCTAGCCTGGAACTGCTGATAGCAGAGTATCTCAGCATAGGTGAGCTGCCTAAAATGCTAGGTGTGCTTTCTGGTCTGCTGTGGTAGCAGTATCTGATCTAGCTAGTTTAAAGTGAGTGCATGTGTGCTGCCATGTCCTGGAGCAACATGTCCTCAGGGAGCAGCTCAGGAAACCTGCAGTCCAATAGCTGTGCAATCTTGTCAGATGTTAAACAAAGCATCATTTCTGCTCTCAAGTTTCTCTTTACACCTAGCATCTCCCTCCACATCTCCTGCTGCTACCTGCCTGCAGGTGCATCCTGTTCTGTACCTTCCCATTCCTCCTTCTGTACCTTCTACCACCTGACCAGCATTCTTGCATTCTATATTCCCTGTTTCTTGCATTCTATATTCCCTGTGCTGTCCCACAGAACCATACAGAGGAGCCAGAGCTACACGCCAGGTTTCAGGGAAAGCTGGCAGAACAGAGCAACAGTGAAGACTAAGGGAGCCCACAAGACCATGTATTGATGCGGAGTACAAGCTTCCTCCTTGCTCTGTGCAGAGCAAAGTAAGATTCTGAGCCAGCACTCAGACAACAGCAGGATGACTTACATGAGCTCAGTGGTAGTAGCCTGAGAAAAGGAGAAAAGCAGGATGCAAGCCTGAAAAATAATCCCTAACTCTATGGAAATTAATAGCTTCAGCAACGGTGCCATTTTTGCAGCTGTGTTCCACAGTCCTTTGTATGTGGAACAAACCACTCTTCATTGACATAAACTCCATTTGTAATGTCCATTACATTTCAGGTATCACTGGGAAATAGTGTACAAGATTATCTACATTTCATTATTTTCATGAATAACATGAAGAAAAAAAAAATTGTTCAGCAGGCATATACAGCATTAGTTATTACACAAAAGATCCAGAATACAGAAACAAATATTTTTTCTAGTGTGTATAATCTCAGTAAAAAGCTCTGTCTTTCCAATACTATCTATCAGGTGGAAGTAGTGAAGAAACCAAGACTCTCAGTTCTACTGCTCAGGCATGCACTTAACATGATAATTTTGTGTTGGCTTCCTCCAGGCTTTGTGACAGTCTTATACCATCGAGTTCTGAGTCCCAGAAGACAGGTTCCTCTGAGTGCAAGAGGTGCCTCTAACCAAGGCCTTCCTAATACCAAGAGCTCCTTTTTGATCACAACTCCCCAAAATGCTGGAAACCTCCCCCACTAGCAATGCTTTACATTTCAAACACATCTGTTCTTCCTTTTTCCAAGTAATCCCAAACAGAGGACCTAGACCCGAGACACTCTAAGAATCTTGCTCCGCAGTCTGTGGGCTGCTGCAGCCTGTCATCTCCATGAGGACAGAAAAGCCTGCTGAAGTGAGTGCGAATGGCAAGTACCTAATTACTACTCCTCACAACCGACATAAAAGTAGAACTTTCCATTCTTTACTTGAAGTGTTTAGAAATTGAACTTTAAACAGCTAAGGGATAGTTTCTGGTATTATCAGCCGGATAATTATTATTCAGTCCAGATAGACTGAAGATGGCAAAAGTAACAGGAGCATTTTAAGGTAGATATAAAAACAGACACAGAAACCAAAATGGTACTGTTCCCGGCAGTGATCTTAGAGTATAAAATTTCCCTTTCACTTAACACAGGTAGCAGTTCATGGGTGGACACAACCTCAGCGTGAAGAAGCTGGGACTGCTCTCCCCTCTCACTGTGTATGTGTGTCCTGGAGGGGGAAGCAGGAAAGGGCTGGAGCTGAGACCCTTGAGGTGCCATTCAGGACCCATGGTTTACATAGCTGCCCCAGAGAGAGGTTTTAGCCATTGCTGGCGATGCCCCTGCCATAGCAGTGGAGCTGTTTATACTCTCAGTGCACACCACAGGCTGTTGGAAAGAAGCCATGGGGTTGAGCTGGGTGAGTAAGTGGTGTCTGTGTTATGACAAAAGTCCTGGAGACAAGTAGTGGAAACAAAGGTCAAGTACTCCCTGCAACCCAAGTAAATCCACTCCCATAGAAACAAACAATCCTTTTGCACCTTTTTCTCTAATACAGCGGAACAGCATTTCCTTCTCCCTCTGATATCTTTAAACCAGCAGTCAGCGCATACTGCCTTCATATTTTGCTACGGTTACTGTCTCTGTCATTGAGCCATGCACCAGAATGCAGGTTAGTTTTGACAAGTCTAACCTTAAAGATAAATGGCTTAATTAATTGCCAACTGATCTGCATAATCCAACAAGCTACAGCTCTGTTGCCTCTTAGGCAATCAGGAAACCTCCTTGTGGATTGCTCCTAACAGCCTCTGGGATGCTAAACAGAGCTCTAACCAATGACCTTTTTAAACATACTGGAGAAAAAAAACCTTGGGTGAGCACTGAATTCCCTATAAAGAGCAGAACAATAGTTGAATACGTGGTAGCACATACAAACCTTTAGCAAGACTCACCACTAAATACCACTGGTTTGTCTTTAGGTCTCACTTCACGTTTTGGTTTGAGAAACAAGCTGTTCCTCAAAATGCAATGGCAAAGTCTACCAGTGTTAACTTGTCAACAAGTGACAACCAGATCCTGGGTCTCCCTAAATATTTCTGATTAGATTTCTGGGATACTTAGAGGTAGGGTAAGTGGATGGGTGTGAGTTTAACATTGTTGGCTTGGGATGAAAGTATTTAAAGCTTGTCATGTGGCAATTTCCCTTTCCCCACCAGCTGCCAGTTTGGCTTTCTCGTGTTCCCTGTTATCCATACTCTCTCCTACAAAGGGCAGTTCTCTGTGCTGCAAGGGGTTGAAAACAAGATGTGACTGTTTACTTGCTTGCAAGTAGTTATTTACATCAACAGAGAACAGTCTCACTTGTTGGCGGCTGTTCAGTTCCTAAAGGGAAGGAGCTGATAAGGAGGAGGCATAAATAATTACCAACTAGTAGAGCTGGTCTACTCTTTCCTATCCTAAAAGAACTGAGGTGCTGCTTGCTGGTATTTCGTAGTCCTCTTTGAGTCTTTCTGTGATTCCTGAGGATGTCAAGCCATAGTTTGAGCTATTACTTCAGCAAATACTGTTTTCCTTTTCTACCATATAGCTGCTAAAAATAGAGAAGTATTTCCTCTCAAAACACCTGGCTTTCTTTTCCTTCAATTTTTTACTTTTCTGAAGACAGAAACTTACCCCCAATCACCTCTTTGCAGACTTTTCCTTGCTCTCTCTTTAAAAAGAAAGAAGAAGAAAAAGGTTTTACTTATCAGAGGAAAGAGGATTATCTGAGAATTTCTTACTTGGTTTTGGATTCTCAACACACTTCACACCAACAGAAGATGGAGGTACCATGCTTTCTCAAGAGAGGTCTCGCTAACGTACACTAAGTTTTAGTATTTCTTGATTTCTCCTAAATTCCTTAAGCCTCATGCACACAAAAAAATACAACTGGTTTTTCATCAGTTTTAAACCATCATCCTTAAATCTGTTTCATGCGTTAACAAATTTAAATAGACAGTACTGGTGCATTGGACAGTTGATCAACCGGGGTTAAAGGTTACAAATGAGTGCTCCTCTGTGTCCTGATCTTCCTAAACTTTGCTTCATTTTGGAGAGTAGCTAGTGCAACTGTAAACATGTTTCTGTTGTTATTGTAGTCAGGGACAAATTCCGTTTAATAGATTAATTGGCCATGAGCATGCTCTACTGAAGCCTACACAGTCTTTGAACTAGTAGGTTAACTACAACACTGACAGCAAAATGATGCCAAGTACTTTATCAAGGGTGAACTCTTTCAAGGTCGTGCTATAACAATCTCATTTTCCATGGAAGACAAACCTAATGAAAGCTCTTAAAGGAGAAGTATTAATCATTCCTCCTTTTAAGTTTTGCATCAAATAATGCCATTTCTAGCAAAGACTATCTGTGCATGTGGGTTTTTGTGTTTATCTACAGATAAGTGTACTTGAAGTGTTGATATATGAGATGCTTGTGGGAGTGTTATCTCTTGAACAACAAAAAAGGGATGGGTGAGGAGGGGACAAACTTATAAACTGGTAGACAGAGATACACTCCTTGGCAACCAAATACAAAATAGTAGCTTTGTGGCCTTTGGGGCTTGCTAAACTTAATTCACTCTGCAAAGTTGTGTTTAGAGAAGAAAATGTTTTTAGAAAAATGTGAGGTCTATAGTGAAAGAAAAATCAACAAAAACTATTATAGAAAAGCTATTGAAACCTATGCTCTGTAGTATTTAGATGCCTTGATCATGGGTCACTGATGTTTCTAACACAACCAGACATGTCTTTCCCCTGCTGTCCTCCTTCCTCAAAACTGAGCTGCTGTGACTTACTTCACTATATGAAAGCCTTTCCGCTAGATAATTGCAAATGGCTTATATATGTCTCCAGTTTAAATTATATCCAAAACCTATTTTTTTAATTTCTTATATAATTTTTTTAATCCTATCTACTGTTTGCTCCAGCAAAATGTGAAGCCAAAATGTTCTGTTCTACTAACACACTAGGACAGAAGAAATCCAGTTGCTTCATCTGGAGTTAAGTTACAAGAAAAAGAGCGATTGGGTCAAGGCTAATATGTCCAAGTAAATCTATATGCAACTACACCCATTGGAGCTTCAGCTTTTTTCTTGATGATAGATTACAGAGTTGTCCAGCGGAGACAGATAGCTTTAAGACAGCCCGTTGTTAGGGAGAACAAATGAGTTTAGCCAACAGAAAGTTATTTGAGGGGTTCCAGAGGCATGGGCTGCCTTTTATTTTAAGTGGTTATTTTGTGGCAGGAAAATTAAGGAGAGCATTTCCATTTTTTCATGCTATAAAAGTGCAAGATATTCTCATGCCTGAGTGCCTGAAGCTCTTCACTTTCTTCTAAATGGGACTATACTGTCTTATGTTGAATAGCCATGTGCTTCTAGAAAACATTCCTGCTAGTCTGAATAAAACCTCATTCCTGGTGCTTACATATTTTCGTTATCCAAATGAGTTTCTGACTAAGTCATAAAGAGAAGGTTGTCCATGTGCCTTTGTAGGCAAGTTTTGATGTCCCTCAGTTCTCTCATAGATCTATTTCCAGGCTTCTGAGGCTTGACGTTTTGTTGAAAGGTCTTGCACTTAATACATATGTGATCATACACAAATTAGAGTTGGTTGGAAATTTTGGTAAAGGAACAACTTTTCTGCTGAAAATACCAATATGTTAAAATTAGAAAGTAGTCTGGGAATGTGTTGGTTTCAGCAGAACTGGAGAAGGAGACCAGACCAGTTTTAATGGAAGCTTGTCTAGCTTTGGACTCTACTAACAGGCAGCCTGCCTGGCAGGGAGTTTGGGCATATCTGACTTTCTGTTTTGCCTCAGAATAAAATATTTTCAGGGATTTGAAGCCCTCAACCAAAGGAAAATTCCAACTATAACATGGGTATACTGAGGATATCTGTTTTCAGTTTTTTCTTCAGCTCATTCTAGGTTGCACCCAGAAATGCCTGATAGCCCCATTGTATGTAACATGAAGTTGTGCAGCTGGCTCCAATCAGAAGTAACTAGCTAATATTTCTACAACGCCTAGAAAGTTTAAAAAGTAATTTACAAATACACACTACTATTCTGTATTTTTCTTGAGACCTTTCACCTGCTTATGTATAAATTATCACAAACCAGTTTGAATCAATAGCCCATACCAATGCTATTCAAATCACAGTATGAGCCACACATCATACAAAAAGATCTCCCACTTCAAACCAGCTTTCTGAATCAACTGCCCAAAGATATGTTACTTTTAAAACATCTACAGCTCCTATTAGTAATGAGCACTTCACATTTTCAAAGCATTTAATAGCCTAACATATTTGGTGCTCTTTAAAGAGCACTAACATTTGGACTTTGCCTTTTCTCAGCTAAGCTGAGCTGGCACTAGTCCAGAACTGACAAATTACATTCATGCATCCATTACAATCACCAGAAGCACTGACCTTACAGAAACCTTTTTTCAGTGCCCTGCCATTCCTAGGATTTAAGCTCCCCAATTCAATTGAGTGCCTGTATCTTCCACTAACATCTGTGCTGCTATGTTTGTCTTTTTTGCTCTTATCTCCATATGTCTTGTTACCAGAATGTCTGGATGTCCTCTCCTTCCCTGGGCACAGGAATCAAGCTTCCATTTTGATTCTTATCACTAAGACTTTCTAGAAGAGACCTACTCAGTTCTTTAAACATTGACAGAAACAGTTCATCATCCTGACTTCATGATCAGTGTTCATGATTCTGATTCATTTATCACCGACCTTGACTGTGAAACAAAAAAAATCAGTAGGTTTCAGCATGTGACTCATCTCCACAGGGACAGGAAATTACTACCACCATTTACAAAGTAACACCAACCTCTTTGTAGTACTCACATTAATTCATGTTTCTTAGGTTCAGTATCAAAAAATGAAAGAATAAATGCATATAATGATGCTGTGCAAATACATCCAGTAATAAGTTAATGCAAGCTTGATTGTCATGAAGACATCGGAAACACTTTTCTTCTTGAATTTGATACCATGTGGAGTCTGTAAGTTAATGAGCAATTGTAATGTTAACATCAAGGAATATCTTTTTATTTTGCTGGTTTCTGTAAGAACAGAGTGTTTTTCCACAAAAGTGTAACCAAATTCCAGCAATAGCACCATATCAACACCACACTACAGTATTTGTTTTCACTATAGAAACAAACGGTTTCACTATAGAAACAACATTAGCCTGTGGGGACATTAATGCATATTCATTGCACAGTCTATTACAAAATTGAGCTTCTAGAATAAGGTGGATTGAATTTCTTACATAAATGACGGAAAAAGTCATCAATAATTTCAAAAAATGAAAATAAAACTTACGTAGCCTGTGGCTTTGTGCCCTGTGGTTAGGTTATTCTGTGCCTAAAGCGAAGTACACTCAGATCAAAGTTCTTCCTTAAGAACTTTCATAACATCTCTCTCCTGAAAAGACTCTTTGGTGCCAAAAAATCTAATTGAGCTCAAAGTGAAGTGTTTTCATCTTTGGGGTTATTCATTTATCTCTCCTCTACCCAAATGCATATTTTAACAAAACATGAAGAAACTTATTATCTCTGACATGTCTCATCCTCTGTCAATATTAGTTGAAACATGCCAACTGGCTCAAAAGTTTTTGGTAAGGCACTTTCAGACAGACACACTCAGACAGTGTGGTTGCATAAACCTCATTTCCTTAGGAAAAGAGGCTAAAAAATTATAACTGTCCCCATGTATTTTTAGAACAGCCCAATCTTGGGACTTTACCAAATTCTAAAGATAATTCTGTTAATATTAGTGCACCTCCATTAGCAACTTAAGCTGTTCCACCATATCATCCAGTTGAACATGCAACCCTAAGGAGTAAGAAGAACATTCCACTTTAATAAAATTAATAGTTCTTGAGTTTCTTCCCTTTAATACTGCTCATCTTTTGGTACCTGAAGTTTATCATCATAGACAAGACGTCAGCTTAGTACCTCTCTGTAGCTAGTATATAGACAAAAATTAGCTACTGTAGTTCTAAATTGAAAAACTTGTCAGTTCAATTTCTGTATAAAATGTCCAAATAAGTAACTGTTATGCTGGCAAGAAACACCAATAATAATAATAACCCAATAATAATAATAAGCCCTAACTTACCCTTATGAAAGCACATCGTGTCCAGACCTAAGCTTTGACATCAAGGTCAAAACCAGAATCTTGAAAGCAGTCATATGCTTATAATTACTCTGAACTTTACTTGTTGCTCATGTTGGTCATATTACAATCACATCATTGGAAAAAGCAAAATATCTGCTTGCATTCTAGAGATAATTGTGGGAAGGACAGAAATGGGAATTTGATGGTTCCTTTGAGATAAACAGTTATAAATAATGGGCTATAGACTCCATTTACAGATAAATACAGAAGCAGGAGAACACTATACTAACTTGCTATATATATTTAGTTTCACTGAGAGCTGCTACAGTCAAAGAACCAAAAGATATGCAGGCAAGTGCCCCACAGTCATTAAAAGAAACCACTAGACCCCTATATTTTTGCCTTTTAATGTTCTTTACATCAGCAGGAGTTGTATGCCAAACAAAAATGGAATATCAGCCAGAATGGTGGCTCTTAACTTCTTCTATTGCATTAACAAAACACAACTACAGCATTTCTTACATGAAGCTGAGGGAAGTAAAAAAAAATTGAGAAAGCAAAGTTCAAAGAGAAACAACAATAAGAGAAAATTGCAATTTTAAATTTGTCCCAATAATCTGAACTCTCTTCTTTTTGTATTACTCATGGTGACACAGCCTTTGGTACATAGAATCTTTTCTAAAGGAAAAAACTCTTAGCTGGCCAGCCACCATTTTACAAACATGTTCTTGATCTTCTGTACTTACCTCCCAAAGTTATAAGTTAGCAGCATTATTGATATTGCTCATATTTTTTAAGGAGCATGCACTTTTAAATTACTCAACAGTAATTCCTTGAATGAGTTTTTTTTCAACAAGCTGCCAGGAACAAGTATGTGTTTACACATGTGTGCCTCTCTGCGAAGAAGCTGTGGGAGTCAGTATGAAGGAGAAGAGGTGTAACAAAGCAAACTTAGGGCATGTTTTCCTATGCAACTGATCCAACACCACAGTTCTCTGATGGCAAAAAGAAGCACTCTCCGTCATCCCATTCCAGTCTTGGCTAGCTGGTTAGTACTGGTTCCAGCACCATCAGACCATTTACTGACATGCTGTAACTCCTTAAGGTATCAAAAGCTACTCACTTTCTTGCTGGGCTAGATTTCTGCCATTATAGAGTTGACTTCGCTTAGGAGGGCTACAGTGAGTGCCAGAAGCAGCACACGTTATGCAGGAGAAATGTGTGGCCAGGAAAGAAGAAGGGAAGGTGGGAGAGGGAGCCTTACCCTTTTGGTATTGATAAACTATTATGTGAGCTCTTGTGAAACCATACTCTAGGGAGGACATTCTCCTTATCTTTCCCATGCAGTCAACAGAGAGACTGACAGCATCCCCTAGGAATGATTCAGAGCAATAGCCATTATTCTCTCTGAATCACCGTTTGGAGGAGTTGTTTCCCCATAAATCATAAGGGAGCCTGGAGAGCAGACTTTGTTGCTAGGCAAACTCTGCATTTGTGAAATGTTTTGCAGTCAAACCAGGTGGTCTGCAGTACTTGCCAGATGATTTGCAGTGTTACTTTGCAATTATTCCATACAATTTTATATGAAATTTAACAGGTGATTATGATCCACTAGGAGCACTAAGAGAACAATAGTGGACAGTACTTCAAGATGCTGAATGTGTATTACTAACCTGATAGAAGACCATCCACTTTTTCCTGCTAGCTTAATAAGCTGAACTGGCTCAGTGATCCAAGGATATCCAAGGACAACTAGAGCTGGCACAAGCAAGCTGAATGGATAAGGCGGATAAGGGGAGCAGAACTGGAGGTGGTCTGTTAAAAATGTGCTGTTAGATCAGCTCACCGCATCCCATGGGAAGTTATGGGATATAAAGATTGTTCTAACACTCATTTAACAAGTGGCCAAACCAGCACAAAGTAACCTGGAACAGCTGCAAGTTCTCACTTAAAGTTTTGTAGTGTTACACGACAAGAAAGTGGCAGCCCTGAGAACACAATCTAAGAGTCCCTCTCATGGGCCTCCCTCTTGCCTTAGACTTGCCTCCCTTTTCAACCAGCCTGTGGTTTCTCTACTGACTGCCAGCAAGCCTTCCAGCTGTGCTAACTCCAGCGGTGATGCTGACATCCGTTCACTAAGAACTGGACTGAGACCAACAGCTCCTTTTGTATCTCCCCACAGTCATTACTTCTTCTTCACTATTGACTTGGATGAGATTCAAATCAGTTGCCTATGGGTGAAAGGTTCCTTCTCCCGTCATGAATTCCACGCTCCCTCTTTCCCCTAGCTTCCAGCTGTCATCTCCTACCCCTTCTTCCTCCCAGTGGCTCTGAGCTTCTTGACCGTTTTCAGCTGTCCTGCAGTTCCAGCTCCTCATGCCTATCCAGTCTTCTGATCTCCAAAAGCTGCTAGTCCTTGTTTCTTTGTCCTTCCTGCTTAAGTCCGTTTCTCTTTGCTCTCGAGCTAGCCTGCTTTTGCATTGCTTTTCCTCCAGTTTCAGCATCACTGGCACCAGTCTCAGTTTCTATGACAATCCAATCTAGCCTTCTGTCTCTTGGTCCCAGGTTCTCCTCTGTCCCTGTTTCACCAGACTCAGTGTAGCCATTTGTTCTGCTTCCTCACTTCTTAGTTCAAGTGCTGCCCACCCAGGTTCCCTCTAAGCTTCTGGCTTTTAACTAAAAACTTCAGCTACTCAGCCAACAGCAGCTGAAAAGACCGAAATTAGAAGTCGCTGGATGTTCCAGAGAAATGGAAAAGATAGGACAGGGAGGTCGGACTGCAGTGAGTAAAAACAACACTAGGTATCTGAGGGGGAAAGGTACTATGGATACACCTTGCTTGCTGAGATATATGGCCAGTTAGCCGCAGCGCAAACCTGTGCAAACTCAGTTGGTTTTTTGCTGGGACCTGAGCCGGTGCAGCTGTGCAGCACAGGGCTCCACTGTGATGTAGACACAGCCTTAGGCTGGCACAAGATGGCCTCTATCACTCACACTCAACGAATTAACATACGACAGCAAGCAGTTACCTCTCCTCCCTGAAGACAAGTGAAACCATACTGCTCTCCCGTTATCAGTCACCACTTGTGTGTGTGAGCGCACGTGGGTGCACATACAGTGATCCTTCTCTTTCAAGAGGCTTGAGTTGCACCTTCCTACTTCTGGTTCTGTGCCTCTACAAACGCTGCAGAAAAGCCAGACCATCTCCATCCTTTGCCTACGGCAAAGGTAGCCTGCAAAGACTTGGCAGTGTAACATTCCTCACCAAAATTACATTCTAGCACTTTGAGCACAGATATTGGATTCTGGTTTTGGTTTATGATCATTGCTACCTAGTGTCTAAACAGGGGGTCAGTAACCTTATCAGGAAAACTGTCTGGCTTCAGTTCAGTTCAGACACGCACCCCCCCTCAGTTCACATGTATGTGAACACAATATTTTAGCCAAATGAACACAACATTCTAGACTATAATTGAGCCATTCCGGTTGTAATTACATATATATATGTTTCAGAAGTGTACACTCATCACATGAATAAGGCTCCACTTACAACTAAATTATTTAAATGTGTAGATTTGCCAAGTAACTTCATTACCATACATAACTCATCACCAATATATATTGTACTACTCATTCAAAAGATAAAATATGAGGATTGTACGCCAATATCTTGACATGTGGGTGTGATTTAAACAAGTGCATAGTTAAGTTTAGAAATCAAATTCAAGCCAGGAACGCTCTTCTTTTTCTGGGCTGAGGACCATATGGCAAACAGCTGGACTCTAACATATATTGATATTCAATACCTTGAAGCTCTTACATAGCCGCAAGAACTGGTTGGTTAGGATCAATGTATTGCTATTGCATGTCACAGCTGTTTCTGAAGCCCTCACCTCTTTCTAACTTGTCCTCTACTCTGTTCTTGGGGATTTCAGGAGTTAAATATTTCACAGTACTTCCAGTGAAGCTGAAAATTACCTAAGTGAGAAGGTTTTCAGGATTGGGAGGGGGGATTCTCAAGCAAACCCCCTCACCCCTTCAAACATTTTGCTCTGAAACCACAATTTTAGCCTGGAATAACTCCACTAAAACAACAGTTATTCCAGATTTAATTAGGCAAAAATAACTCCCTTTTCTAACACACATTATAAAGCTCCTTAAGTTTACTTCCTTAAAAGAAACTTGAAGTATCAGGCACACTACAGATGTTACATGAGACAAGACTATCCTGGTAATTTCAGAATGCAAGAGGAAGGTTACCTCCTGGAGCACCTGCTGTTCCCTCACCTTGCCTGTTTTCTGGAAAGTTAGGTTCTTTCTAGCAGAACTGGCTCCAGATCAGAACAGACTCCAGTCCCTCTTGGACAGAAACTTCGCACAGTTGGTACATGAGTTATGTGGTCTTTGTGGCATAGGAAGGACTAAGGGACAATGAAGGGACGCTGTACATCCAGCTCCCCAGGCTACACAGATATCAGCTACATACTTGGAAGACTGGATTTGTTATGAAAATAGTCATCATCAGATCAACTCTACATAACTTACCCCAAAACCACAGATATAACATGGGAAACTTTTTTTAAATTACAGCTTGTTCTCATTATAAAGTTAATTATATTTTAGATTAGCACTTTATTGCTTTACCAATGTTTAACTTCCATGATACTTAATGTTGTATAGTATGTTCTTTCCAAAACAGAAACTTGTTATATAAGTGAACACACCATGCAGTTATTGGGATAATTATTAGGACAAATATACTTAGGACAAAATCCTGGCCAAAAACTATGTTTAAAAATTCTGCTTTCAAGCAATCTCAAAGAAAAAGCTTTTAAAAAGAGGTCAATTTACATATTCTTTCATTTAAGTTAGGAACCCTTGTACTGTTAAAAAAAGAAGAGTTTTCTGTTAGTACTACCAATATTTTCTCCAATTTTCTAGTATGGCAGGCACATGTGTGTGGTGGTTTTTTTTTTTATTTCAATGCCCATTGCAGAATATAAGTACATATTAAAGGTCAACCTTAGTCTGAGATAAAAGCAACACAGATGATGAAACAAATGCATTTTAGCGAGATTCTAACCTTAGGATTTTAGCAATCCTAACCTCAAATAGGCTTAAATCATGACTATTCACATATTTAAATCTACACAAATTACATCTGTTTAAGCCTTAGGAATTATTATATACTATAAGCATAGTCCTTGAAAGAGGCCCTATCCTTTTACTTGGCAAAATTTCATTAATCAAAAAATCCATATATGATTTTGAGGGTGAAAGGAAGCAAATAGTAATAAGAACATCTATTTTATGCCAGATAAAAGCACTATGATTCATTCTTATAATTACCGTATCTTTCTCTGGGCAGTTCCTGACTGCAGTAACTGATAACAGTTTTTCCAAAATGCAGTCAGGCCATAGAAAAGTTCATCTGAGACAAACAGAATAATTTCAAAACTCTGCATTTCTTCAGGACATATGCTAATTTTATAATAAAAGCAAGGACTTTTGGCTCAGTTTGCATTCATTATAGCCAGTAAAACTTCCACTTGCCTCAGTGAGAGCACAATTGGACCCTTTCTACAGCTAAGATGACAAATTATCATTCTTTTAAGCAGCATTCAAAATAGTAATTGAGGTCCTGCTAAATTTGACAGATAACATAAGCATCTCAAAGAAAATAGTAGGAGCTGTATTAATATATTAACCACTGTTTTACAAGGCTAAATGGAAGCCTTAATTTCCTCCTTGCATGTACTACATACATGGCATAATGAAAAACTTTTTGCTAAATTTGTACTCACGTGTTCGTGACTGTAAATTAATTCAAATTAGTGATGTTATGATTATATGTTTGTCCAACAAATTACTTGTTTTGGCACTTCGGCATGAGCAAAACGGACTTACAAAAATGTGACGTATCTGATCACAGCTGAACCTTCCACATCTCATGCTAAAAACTGCAGTGTCTGAAGCTGGAACAATGTAAAGCAGCTAAGGCAGCAATAAAAACTGCCATGAGCATATAGGACTTCCCCTCAGAAATATCAAATATATAGTGTCCATCTTTGAAGACAAATATCAAGTGAAGAATAAAAAGCCCTCCTCTGGAAATGTTAATGGATATAGTGGCTGATCTTTTGAAAAACTGGCTTCTCCATTGCTTTCAATGGGATTACTCATGCAACAGGTTTTCAGCCCAGGAGCTCAAGTACTATGATTTCTGGCTGATTAAGTAGACAGTTTCAGATTTTTCTTACACCAAAGATTATGTGAAAATGTAGGTACTTACACAGTAAAATGATAGATAAAACACTTCCATCCACTGGGCCTCTCCAGGAAGTTGTAGACGGCTCCCTGCGTACTAGTTTTAGTTAAATAATGGCTATGGAAACACTTTGTTGTACAGGCCCTGCGGACTTCGCTTTCTGTCAAGGCTGCAGCCTTTGTGCCTTCCTCAGGGTTACGGGGAATCCCGGATCCATTATTCACCAGGGTTTCTGGGTCCAGCGCCACTGAAGAATACCGCATATTGCTTAGGTTCCCCCTGACTTCCAGCAATGCTGCAGATTTCCTATTTCCATTCAGACTGCTAAGCTGGGAAGCAGAGCCTTGAACTTGGCCACAGCGGTTATACATCGGGTGTCCAACAGTTTCTCCACTGTCAGAAGACATTCTGTAAAGACGCACGGGTATTACTAACCCTGATCAATATTTAAAATGATGAAGAAGGTATTGTATGTCCTTCCTGCCCAGGGTGTTCTGCAGCAGCTGATAGGATGACTTTCTGCTGTTATCACGGAGCTTCTCTGTGACAAGTGTGAGCTGTCAGCTGTCACCTACTGTCACTCACAGGCTCTGAAATGAAATCAGAAAAATGTATTAGACAATGACACATGCTAGACACCAGAAGTAACAGGAGGCTGGGAAAGGAAAGAGGTTAAGATTTCTGGAGGAAGAAAGAAAATTATGATTCAAAGTTACATTTGTTAAGAAGGAAGCCTAAAACTATTTAAATAGTGCAACACTAGTACAGCAGCAGAGTTGTCTTGAGAGCTGATCCTATTATATTATTTTAAGCTGAGCAGTTCTTGAATTGTCCTGATTAGAGGTGGAACTGTGAAAATTTCCTGGAATTTATAAACTTGCTGTTGCCTGAAACACACTAGACTGAGGTTTTGAACTTCAACACCTCCACCTCAAGAGATCTTATCTAGAGTGTCAATGTTACAGAAAGATTTTAAGACTTGAATAAATTATTGCAGTCACCTAATGGCATCTGATCTTGCAGTCCACGGTACTCAGGAACAATTTTTTCTCAAGTGTAAAAAGGAGGATGCCATTAATGGTAACTGTTACTGGGAGGTTAATATTGTTACAAGGGAGAAGATCAAAGACTCCTGGCCCGATGCTTGATTTTCTTCAAGCCATTTAATGCTTGCTGCTAACTTTGCTGCTCTCAAGCAAGGACCTAGAGAAAATAGAATAGAAAATAAGGCTCTTATATTTCTGCCATGAAATATGTATTTCATGGGGCAGACTTAAATTGCTGCTAATACACAGGTACTTGGCAGCAATATTAATTATTTTGTGAGACTGAGAGCAGCTGTCTTTCTGAAGTGCATTTTTTGTACTGCCTCATTTCTTACACACTACCATGAAAAGCTTCCTTATTTAAAATGCTTAGCTAAAATGAAAATACGAAAACATTATGAAAATATGAGAATATTAAAAGTATCATGAGAGGTGACTTTAACTTCAAAGCACTGCTGATTTTAATTGTCAAAATTATGTCTGTAATGTCATATTGTAATGTACTGTGTTGTCCGCAATATAAATCCCACATGCCTAGGAGCTGCAGCTGACTGCCCCTCTGTCAGAAGAGACTCACACCCACATTTAGAGTTATTTTAGCCTCAGCAGAATAGAGTAATTTAGAGAGGGAGAGTTTCAGCCTTTACCCCCTCTTTCTAAATAAAGCTTATTTTTTGGTGTTGCTTAAAGATCCTCATGTGCAGCAGACAAACTACCATTGTAGTACATCTGAACAGAGCCCTCAAAGTTATTCCACAACATATTTACATGGAGTAGTGGACTTGTTACAATGTGCTCATTTCTTAACACCGGTCATAGTAGGGTGGACTGATGCATTTCTACATTAGTCCTATAGCAGGTAGAGAAAGACTTCCTTTCCCTCATCAGTTCTCTTAAGACTGAAAAGCTATAGGGACCAAACAATAAAGTTAAAACACAAAACCCTTCATCCAAGCCAATCTACAAAAAGAACACAAGAAACACCTGCCAGAAGTACACTCCCTCCATATCATTCATTTTAGGGTGCTGAGGCTACCTAAACAAGTGCTTGCAGCAAGAGTTGGCTACCCAGCAGCTGCAAACAAAGCTACCTGAAACACATTTGCTAGCCTGCTTAATCAAAACAGGGGATCCTACACAGCCAGACGTAAAGCACAGAAAAACCTGAAACCAGCTGGCAAACAGTACCTACTTTCTCTTGTGGCATGTCCTTCTCCTTCTCTTTGCTGCTCCCTCAGCTCCATACAGCAGACTCCCTGGATAGGTGCAGGGAAAGGAGCTGCTGCCTGGGTCTGCCCCCAGCTTATCAAGTCCCACCCTGAGTAAGGCAGGGTCCCTCCCTTTTATCTGCCTTATATGGCTGCCCTTGCAAAAGGCAGAAAAAGAACTGGGGAACAGTTTTGATGATTTCAGAGAGGAGTTACTTGTGCTTCTTCCTGTTGTCAAAACCAGCAATCACAAGCAACAGCTTCATTTTGCTGAGGATCATCCCCCTTTCTCTCACAGTCCTTTTCTTATCTGCATACACTTAACTGCAATGGGTGAAGAGTGGCATTTCCTTACTTCACATCTTTTAAAAATTTGAATTAGGTGTTGCTTGTAGCTAGCTGGAGGCTCTGCAGCAGGCTTTCATATTGAGTAAGTCTAAACAGGCAGCTTCAGTTGTTTGGTTTTTTCCATCGAAGTTTTGGCAAAACCAAAAGCAGCACTTCATTATGTTACACTAAGCAATGGAAAATCAGAGTTCACTATTGTTTTTGCCTTTCTGAACTACTGCTCTTTTTTTTTACTAATTTGGGGAGGAAGAGAATCGCAAACATAACCATTCCAGCATCAAATTAATCATTTTATTGTTGAACTTTCTAATCAGGAAGGAGAAAGTCAATACTACTATTTCTCTGTTTTTCTCCTTTTTGTAACAGAAAATAGACTATTGTCTGAAATGCCAGCATTCTGAACATGAGTTGTTTCCCACTTTTCCACAGTCATGTGGCCGAGAAGGAAACAGAGGTAACCATTTCATCTTTTGTTCTGGCAGTGGGGGAATGTTGCCTTTTTATATGGTCTTCAACTTTTATCATAGTTGTTCATGGGGCTGAGACCTCTCATTCCTTGGAAAGATTATCCCAGAAAGTTACTTTCGTAGTTTCCCAGTTACGTTTCCACACCATTGAAAAAAATTCCTCTTAGTTCCTTTATTTTTCTGATAAATATAGTCTGATCAGTCCTACATTTTTAATTCTCTAAAAATCAGCCCCTCCAGAACACTGTCCTTGGATGCCGTGTGACTCTCTGTTTAGACTGTACACAGAATTGAATACAGTATTCCAGATAGTGCTGTAGGTGAACCATTGAGAAGGAATAATACCTGGCTGGGGCCATAGAACTCCTTCTCCAGGATTTTGCTCATGCTTCTTCCTTGAAATGCCTTCTGCATCAATTAATACCTTCTCTGCTGTATTAGTTTTTCCAGACAGTAATTTCCTAAATGCAAAAATTGTTGTCTGTTCTCACCTCTGACCTCTCCTCAATATAATTGTTCAAGCTCTAAATAACTAGCTGAAGTATGTAGGAAAAAAGCATTTCCAAAAAAAATTTAGCAATAATTATCTTGGATATTCTAAGGTTTAAAATCAGTTTACTTTGAGGGAAAAGTAGTACCCAGCTTTATTGCAAACATAGAAATGCAACATAATAGCAGCAGGTCTGAAACCACTGCAGAAACAGAACCCATAGCATCTGACTCCTATTTCTTGATCAAGGAAAAGATAATGATTTATTGTTAAGATTTTATTAGACTGAACTGTGGAAGACATGAGCTCATTCCTTCACACACGCACCCCCCAATGTAGTATATCACATCCTTGGGTCTAACCCTCAAAAGGCAATTAGTCACCTAACTAGTTTATGACTAGGCAATTAGTTGCCTAACTAATTTATGACTTACGCGAAATGGAAATGCATGATTTCAGGAATGTCTAATGTCACTGGTAAAATCATATACGTATATAACGCCCTGCAACTGTATATATACAGAAGTGTGGCTTTTATGACTGGGCTCACTCCTCATCTCATGTTTAATCTTGATGTGCCTGATGCAGCCCACATGCTCAGAGCCTATCTACCCCACACTGACAGCACTGTATTTAGCACTAGGCACAGCAAGGATGATAATTTATAACCAAAAGACCAGAATAGGGAGGCACAGGGAAACGTCTGGTTTTCAGATGCAGATTTGAACCCTTTTTGACAGAAACACTTCCCAGGAGACTACCCTAAAAACAGGACCAAACCCATTTTCCATTGATAGCACCATCACTGTCTCCTCCAGGGGTTGTATTTTAGAAGAAAAGAGTTAATCAATCATGCAAGAAACATAAAGGAATAATATGGAACCCACATGCTAAAAAGATTTTGGATGGTAAATAACGGATGAGACTTGAGAAACATTCCTGTGCTCCTCTGTTCATTTCAAATTCCATTCTCAGGACCTAAGCTTTCTGCATGCAGTGCTCTTAAACATCACTTTGGGTTTGTGAATTCCACTTCCAGAACCGGGTGCCTAAAAGTTAGACCCTGCTGAGTGCCATGTACTGTTCTGGCTTAGCTACAGAATCTTTTTTTAGCAATAATCATGCTGGGGCACAAATTCACCATGCTATGTGGCTTGAACTGGTTGTGCCCAGGCTGCCTGTAAGGGGCAAAATGCCAATCCCTGCTTCCTGCTTGAGCTTCCCAGCCTGGTGACCCAACGGTCTTACAAGGGACTGTAAACCAAAGCTTACTGTGGGTAATTACGGATCTTGGAACAGGGTATAGGCTTGAGCCCCAAGTTCACACTAACAGTACTCTCTGCACTTTTTTTTTTGAGCTGCAGGCTGAAGATGTGGTAATACCTTTCTTGCAAATATGTTATAGTTCAGTTGCCTGTAGAGCAGTTTGCAATCCATGTAACGTACACTGTGTATACCATTATTCTTCTTTGCAAGGACATGCTGAAGATAAATTAAGATTATCAGGACTTGTGTACTATGATACTGGACAGCAGATTATGACACTGGGCTTCCACTCACTCCCAAAAGCTTGACATGTAAAATATATTGTAGCATTTTATTACATGGGGAATGAGCTGAAGTGCTAATTGCCTTTTACGCATGTAGGCACTGATCCATTATTTTAGTATTAATATAGATAGTCTACAAGGTTGACTGCTTGACCCAGAGTAGCACCTAACAATTCCGTAAATCTCTCAATTCCATGATGGAACTGCTGTAGGAACTTAAGATTGACTCCTTCAGTCATGCAGATTTTTTCTCTCTGTTCAAAATGAAAAGAAAATGTGTTACTGGACAGAAAATGCAATTTCCTCAAGAAATGCCTGAAATTAGTAACAGCTGTGATGTGAAGAAAATGTCAGTCTCCTATAAACTAAGCTAGATCTTATACTTTAAAACATGGTTGTTATGCTGACTCTAATTAAATAAATTCTATCCACCTGGTGGAAATATTAATTAATTCACGTGATCATTATAGGCAGAACTAGTAGCAACTTCCAGATCAGTTTGTGTGTCCCCACCAAACCCATTCTTTTCATTTTTTGAAATTTCATCAAAAGTGCAAGCATATGGACTGAATTTTTTTTTCGGAAGTCTCTGTCTAATTCTGGTTTTGACTGGTTAAAAAGCTGTCCAGCAACCTTTGACCATAAAGACAGGGAAAAATAGCTAGCTCTTTTAAAATAAAACACACTGGCAACAGACATATAGCAATCCCAAACTGAAAACAACTATACAATATTTCACCTTTTGCTTATTCTGTTGCATTCATCTTTTCTGTTACCCCAACCAATCACCGTATCCAGGCAAACTCTGCTGTTTTGTGCAATGAAAAGGGAAGAAGTGCTGGCTGCAGTGGCAGGTACAATAATGCTATTAAATGTTCCACGCTAAAGCACTGGGCAACGTGGCGAAGATGCAACCCAAAGGAAAGGGTGAGAAGGATATCCATGTAAAGTATCCATTGACAAAAAGAGTGCCTTCATTTGAAGGATGCAGATTTCGGTCTGGAAATAATAAGAACACTGTATAGCCCCAATGGTATTGCCCACAGGCACAGTTCCTGTGGCTGTCCTTGGCCTGTAGGAATGACGAGAGGGGGAAAGCGTAAGGGCTTGTGCTTGAAAGCACACTTTGATTTATTCCCTTCCAGAGCACGCTCAAGGGCGTGCACTGGGTTCAGCACCCTGGAGAGTGCAAAGAGATCCCGCCCAGCGAGCCCCCACCTCCCCTCCCCAGCCCCTGCACGCTCCGAAAACTACACGTAGCCACCAGCAGTTAACTACGAGGGAACCTTAATCGTGTTAAACTCCCACAGAAACGTACAAAGCGTTTGATGTGCACAGGAGCTCCCAGATCACGCCCCCCACAAGCGAGCAAGGTGCATGTGTAAGGTTTTCTTTGGTTATTCCTGGTAAAAGAAGGGAATTCCTGTTCCCAAAATGGTTCTTCAGATTAGGTTGCTTGGGAAAGTGGGCCAGCATCTGGATTAACACTTGCAAGCTCCCTCCTTATTTCTATTTACTCTCAAATCAGTGATTTACATCATTAAAGAGCTATGGGCTAGAGTGTCCTTATACAAGGTGGGTGCCTCTGTGGGATGTTGAATGTCACTACAGGAAGCATCTCCGATGCAAAGAAACGTGTGTGTGAACGGGGTATAAAGACAGCATGGGACAGCACAGGTAGCAGCATTGTGAGTAAAGGAGAACAGTGCTCCCAAATGTTGACCCTGTAAAATGCTTAAATGTTTTGTGTGACTCGTTATTTCTAAACATAGCACCATTTATGAATACTAAAAACTGAAATGGAAATTCTGAAAACTTGTTCTTTGAATTGGTGCTATCTGGTGGTCATTCAGGGCTATGTGTGAAATCATCACTTTGTCAGCGAGGTCAGGCAGAAGATGGACATGAGCCATTCCGATCAGGGGAGACCCCCCCATCTCTTCAGGCAGTATCAGGCAGTCTGCTCCCTGCCCCCCACAATCAGCCACAACAGGCAACTGCCTGTTCCACTTAGCTTTCAACCAAATTTAGTAACAATAAATCCATTCAAAGGCCAGCTGGGGCACCTATGGTAGCAGTGCACAATGCCTTACAAGGTCTCTGTCCAGGAAGAGCAGATACAAACTGTTAAGCTTTTCACTCACCACGATGAAACCCAGGAACAAAATGTCACGTGTCTCCCTTTGGACTAGTAGTATGAACAACTCCCTTTGGACTAGTAGTATGAACAACTCGTCTTTTAAGGGAACATTTCCAAAGCAGACTTAAAAACTTTAGAGGTCACTGGTTACAAAGAGCAGACAAATCCTTACATTATGAAGATATGAGAAGAGCGAATGCCTCCTAAGATTATATATTTTACCTCTTTATCTTGCCAAATTTATAATTGCTACATGGTTCAGGATGAGGAGAGACGGGCAACAGAAAGAATTATTTTTAATCATTGTTAACCTTTTGCATTTGTGCAATTTCTCTTGGATGTCACCAGTTAAGTAAAACATCTATTTCTAAGTCAACACTGTCCTCCTTATTTCACAAAAGACCTTAGTTATTAATTACCTTAAAGACCTTAGATATGAATTACCCTTAGACCAGCGTATTATTTCTAGGCTAGATTTGATATTCCTTATACTTGAAAGAAGGAACGTGGTGGTAGGAATGAATCTATCCATCCATTTGTTCTCACACAAACCACCAGAATGTTCAGAATCTTTATTTCTGAGTTTTGCTCTCATTTTTATGAGTTCTGGTGGGTCAACAGCAGACCAATGCTCACCTCTTAATAAATGCACACACTTTCATTTTTTTCTACTTCACTTTCAGCAAGGATATCATGTGTTCAGCTTATCTCTTTTTATTTTTTTGTGTGAAAAATCTCAGATAAGCAAATTATTTGTGCGGCTTAACTATCGTTCCACAATCTTTCAGGATGAATTTCACTTTTCAATGAAGAATATATATTCTGTGCCTCAGTCTCTTAGCTTGGTATCCTGTTGCTACTTTATGTTGTCTCCCACTACAAGGTGGGGGGAGATAAAAGCTGGAGAATCAGGGGAAAGAGCTGACAAAGGAGTATGTTCTCCTCTGTAGGAAGGAACTGTGAAAAGTATTCAATTCCATGACTTCTGCACCGTAGTTCAGCCAAGTTTCAAGTGCACTAATTTCTATTAGACAGATGCTGTGTCAATGCCATTATGGGCTGTTTGTGCTATGGAGGCGTACTTCACTCTCATTTGCACAGAGCGGTGGTCTGTTTGGTTAATAGTTGTATGGTAAAGACAATGCTGGGCCCAGCAAAATGAGATCTGATATTCAAGAGCTTGAGAGATCCATAGCAGAAAGGAAATAACTCTGGGATGTCATGGCTTCAGGCATCGTTGTTCTTGACCTCATTGGGCACACCAATAATCATGCACTGTGATGAAGCAAATGTGACGAAGCATGCAACCTTGCTAGTTATAATGCCATTTCAGTAGGCTTTTGGAAAGAAGGCAATTGTTAAATTGGAATATTGAGAATAAGGAGAAGTTTATATCATGAAAGTGCATTTTCTAACTTGGCATTATATCCTGATTAAGAAAATTTTGTTTATTGAAAGCCAGCATCATAGGGTCCTGATCCTGTTTGCCATTTTAGACTATTGTAAGTCAAGCAATCATTATAACGCATTCCATGAGAGTTATTTTTTACAATGCTGAAGCCAAATTCTGCTGATCTCATGTTATTCTACCTGGAATAACAATAGAGAACAGCTTGGTGTGCAGTTTAAGGTGTGCTTGGTCTTTAAGTTTAGCGCTCTTTACTAGGTCAGCAGAATTCTTAAACTAATTATAATCATAGTATACCTTCATAGAAACCCATAGTATTTTTAACACCTGGATAAATAAGAATAAAACCACTAAATAAATTGTATGAACTAAAATAAAATGCTACCACATAGGGCAAAGTATCTGTTGATATGCTTATGTTGCATAAAAGGAAGGCAAAATTACTGCTTGAAATATCGTACCTATTCTAATTGATGAAGAGGTATCAGATAGCAGTCATGGAGAGCCTTCAAATAATAAGAGACAATATAAATTCTTGTACAGTGAACCTCAACTGTTACTTGATTCCTATCTTCAATTATATTAAATGTCCTAGCATTGTTTTATTGGGTTTGTTTAAATCATTAGTGATGCATTGGAGGAGAAGGATACTGTCATTGCTACTGAGGTTGTAACAGAATACCATTTAAAAGTGGATACTTATTACAAGGATATTTGGAAAGATTGATCAAAATATAACTACTGCTTCAGGAGAGACTTTTTACATAGGAGCTGTGTGTTATAACAGAAGAAAGAGTTTGGAAAGATGACAATGATCCCTTAAGGATAAGTGCAATTGTACATTTTTACATTGATGTGTATGAGTTTAAAAAGTCAATTAAGACATTCTGCTAATTTTAGTTAAAGATCACCATAAGCTTAGGCTGTAGGCTTTTTTATACAACCTTTAACTGATTATCAAACTGATATTAAAGAGAAGTAAACAAAACTTGAAATTCTTAATGTAACAGGTCCATGTTACCTTCCCTTTCTGGACTAATCTGGAGTCTGAGGCAGTAATTCTTCTGAAACAATACACCTCATTCCCAAAACGGAGAATACCCTCAGTGAGAAATCTCCTATTTCTTACTTCCATCTCCTGTAATTTTTTAAGACAACTTTCTATTACTCTCTCTGGCAGTTCTAAAACCTTTACTGCTTCTAGAGTATGCAACATGTGCAACATGTGCAACATGACCAGAAAGTCAGGCTTCAGTATTCATAACCTATTCTGCATAGATATAAAGAGCACAATCACCGAGAGACTGGCCAAGTGCCTTCCCACTGTGTTCCAAGCAATCAAATTCACCCAGGTCGACTTAGCTTTAGTGCAGGCAGAAAGGTATATAGCTACGTGGTAACTACCATGCCGCTGCTCCGTGCAATCAGTGTTAACCAGGGGTCGGATTCGATCATAGAAGCAAATTCCCTCTTTCACCAATAAATTTTTGCGTATTGAAAGATCAATGTGAAATTGAATCTGGCTGGGAAAATTAAAGAGGAACCATAATCTTTTAGCTACAATTGACAAAGATGACAAAGCCTTTGTAAATGCTGGGCTAAAAAGATGGGAAAAGAAATCACAAAAATGGAAAGAGGAAGGAAAATAGTAGTAACATAATCTATGATTTAACTATATACAGTAAACACGCATTTATCTAACATCTCCGATACCTTTCTGCTTACCTGAGTTTCTGAATAACATGCCTGTTCTTCTTCCCCATACACCATTTTTATGCAAAATCATAGTTTTGAATAAAAATGAAGTGGCTTCATTTGTACTGTAACTGGAAATGCTTTTCAAAATGTGTGTGCATCTCAAAATAAAGGAAGAACACTTGTATGCTGAAGAAGTACAAAAAAAACGTATCCTGAAGTAAATTTGTAAGGCCAGTCTGTAAGGTCTGTTGATTTAAAGTTAATATACTTGTAAGTAGATCGCTATAGCAGTAGTGTTACGAATATGTTTAATCTTAACTAGTTTCTCTCTAATAGAATTAAGCTATTGCTCATGAAAAAGCCATGCAGATGAAGTGTTTAATTATAAAAATACAGATTACACTATTTTTTTAGATCTCTGGAAAGGCTTGCTAGGATGAAAAATTATTAAATAAAAAAATGACTGCAGACATGTATTAATTGAACAGTAATAGCTGCCAAAAATACAGTTCTAAGTAACATCTATAATAGAAACAAGATATTTTATCTGTGCAGCAATTTTTAATAACTAGTGATGTTGCATAAAGAACTGAAAAATACTGTATTTGTATTGCATACTTGGTTTTGTCTCATGATCACTTGTAGGAAAACTGGATCTTTATTAGCTGCATCTGTTTCTCCTTTTTTTCTTTCACTTTTCAATTTTAAAAATAACATTATTTTCTCAAGTATTATGGGGCTAATAATGATGAGAAAAATGGACTTATGTCCTCACAGAGAAATAAGCAAAAAGAATAGAGGAAATACTGAAGAACTAAAATACTTGTCATGCAAACACCATATAATTCAAATCCAGGAAAGAATATGTTAAACAGTTTCCTTTGCACCTACTCATAATAGTGCTGGCAGGTTTTTCTCTGCTTTTCTTTTATAAGAAATCAGCTTTGACTGTGTGGACTGGATTTTTTTTAGGTATACATCTGTTGGAGAAGCCAGACAAGATGGAATGGAGAAAGAGTCCTGATGGAAGATTTTGAGCAAACCTCGGTGGCTGCAGAGATCCTTCTCATTCTAGTGGATTTCCTAGCCTATTCATATAATTCTCTATCACTATAGCATCACCAGTTTACAAACAAGTGATAACATACAGGGATGAATCAGCCGAATATGATGAGTTCAGCAAAGATGCTCTGGATCTGAGGCACTTCAGTCCAGTTTTGTCCACCTTTTGGAAATCCGGGACTGAGTCAAAGAAATCTAAACAAAGGAACTGTGATAAGACACAATTTGATCTGTTTAAAAGTAGCTGTAGAAAACAGGCTGCCTCGACAGCAAGTATTCTGAAGGAGGCTGGGATTCTTGAGAGCTGTTTATTCTAGCAACTAGAACATCCCATAAATGTTTCTTAAAAAACCATCCTTCTGAAGTAGACAACTGGATGTTCACTTTCTTGAGTAAAATCTAACACGAGCAGCAATGTTGAACATGGACTTCTACTGAAAGCTGACGTTTAAACAATAATTGTGACTAACCAGATTCTTTTTATGAAAAGTATGAAAAATTTGAAGAGGATTTTAAAATAAATTAGTAACTTTTGATACTGCAACCCAACACATGCAAGCGACCCATGCTGAAGTCATGAAACAGGAACTCCTAGCTAAAACATAACACCTGCAGCTGGATCTTGTTCTGCTACCAGCACTACATGCTTTCAAAAACAAAAGGTCTCTTCTTATGTTACCCTAATGTGGAAAATAAGATAAAATTCACAGTGTCTTCTAAATAAGAACATTCTAGTGAGAATATACATCAGGACTTCAAAAAGTCAGTAAGGCTGCCTAAGTCATCACTTAGTATTTGTAAAATTCACTAAATATGTTAAGCATTAAGATTTACCAAACTTTACATATTAACACCATTCTCCATTTTGTGTTCATGTGCCTAAACTGACTTGCAAGGTTTCTGTCATGAGGATATAGATAGGAGCATAAGTGTGTGTAAACATAGTGTTTCTCTCAACCTTGACAATGACACATCACCGTGAAGGCAATAGGGTGCGCCTGACAAATATTTTGAAAATGAAGATGCAATAACATTTTTTTTTAATTGGAAAAGCAGTTATTATTTAAAAGGGATATTTCTGAACATGATGCTCAGTGCAATTTTATATATCCCACGTAAAGAGCATGAAGAATATATACTCTCTGTCTGCAGAGGTATGTCTGGGCATCTTACTACTAGTAACATTCAATTTCGTATTTCAGGATGGAGTCAACCTCTTCGGGCACTCAAGCCCAAATCCTCACTTGGATGCTTAGCTCTCTTTGATCTCTAGACATTTTAGCTTCAGAATTAACTTCTTGAGAATTTAAAGATTTATAGAATTCAATTAATTAATCTTAGTTTGGAGCAATTATCAGACACTGCTATGAAGAATTTCAGCAAATCTTGTTTGGTCCTTTTTTCTACCCGCTGTTAACAATGGGATGGATATTTCACAATTCAAAATTTGTAAAAAGTAACGAAAATCTTACAGAAAGTCTATCACTGAAAGGTATATATTGTAATTAGCATTAACAATTAAGCACTCTCCATCATTCGTAAGAGTGCATTCTGACCAACAATTGTGTTAAAGTGGATTAAGTCATTGTGAGATGCTACATTAATAATGAAAAGGTAAACTACATTATGAGTATGTTGTAATTTGAGACAAATAGGTTAAAGCCAGGAACTGTGACTACAGCCAGCGATACAAGTTATCATGCTACAAAAAAACCTAACAGATCTGCACCTAATAGGTTCTGAGCAGCAGTAAAAGGCTGGAATTTAAGAAAAGCAGCTCTATCTAGTAGCAGCTCTATCTAGTCCACATTTACACATGACACCATGATCATTTTGTTTCCATATGACAGGAACCCATTTGCGTTTTGCTGAGGAAATCCACAGAACTTCGCTTACATGAGTCACTGAAAGAGCCTGTTCATGTTTTGGGGATACAAAGAGCACGCGGGGACTGAGAAACTGTATTTTTACTTGTGAAAAGAAGAAACCGACTTCGGGAAAAAGCCACCGGCAGAAATCCCCGTCCCACCCCGCCGGCCACGGCCCCGACCCCGATCAGAGCCGGAGGCCGGCTGCGCTCCCAGGGCCCGCGTAAGAGTTACAGACGCTTAAGATGGCGGAAGCACGACGCAGGAGCAAGGCACTTTCTGAGCACGAGCCTACATCACCACTCCCCCTCCCTTCTCCTTCTCCTTCTCCTTCTCCTTCTCCTTCTCCTTCTCCTTCTCCTTCTCCTTCTCCTTCTCCTCCCTCGCCCTCCGGCCCCCTCCCAGGGACAGTAAGAACACTGCCAGGGTTTTGTCCCGCCCGGGCCGCCTCAATGAGCTCCACACCTCCCCTCGTCGGCTGCGGCACTCCCCTCCCGCTTGTGGGCGGGGAACCGCGACTATTCGCCTTTCCCACTGGCTTGGCCCCAGCCGGCTTCCGTCCTGCGGGTGGGTTGATTGAGGCAGGTCTCGAAAATGGCGCCCGTCAGTGGGGCGGTGCTGGCCGGTGCGGGTTGCTGGGCCGTGCTCTCCCGCTGCTGCGGGAGGGTCGTGGTGGCGCGTCTCTTCGCGGGCGCGGCTTCCTCCTCCGTGCCTGCGGTGAACAGCAGGGAAGGCCAGCAGAGGGAAGGTGAGGGCGGCCCGGCCCGCTCTGCGGTGGTGGCGGGGGCAGGCGTGCAGCCGTGCGGGGGCTCGGGCTGCGCCTGGCTCCGGGCTGGGGTGGCCTGGGAGCGGGCGGGGAGCTCAGGCTCGTGTCCCTCCTCCCTTCCCGGCTTCAGGCGGCTCTGAAAAAGATGTTTTGCAACTGTTTGTTGGAGAGGTTTTGGTAAAAATAATGAAAAAAAAAATGTTTGCGGTGTAGGATACAGATTTTAGCAGAGTAAATACTGTGAATAGTATGAGGAAAGAAGTGAGTAAATTGGTGTTTGCTAGACAGATTTTCAGCTTGGGATTACAGTGGTACAGTGGGCTTGCTGTGCATTGACTGGTTTTAGGTAATGAGAATTTCGTCCTTTCCTAAGCGATGTGTACTCATGTTAAACATTTGATGTCGTGCCTGGCCTCAGGCTGATCTGTTCAGGCTGTTCCGAGTGCAAATGGAAACTTGGTCAGGGTTGTGCCAACATTTTTCTGAAGGCTAGGTGGGCGTTTGTCATCTACAGATTCAGGAGCAGGCTAGGTTGCTGAAAGGGCCTTTAAGTGATGTCTGATATTGCGGCCCATGGCAGGAGTAAAAGGTGTCCTGACCTGAAATTGTAGATGTTTGTAACAGAAATAATAAAATTGGTACGAATGAAGTGTGTCTGTTTGTGAAAGCACCACAAAAATGGCAGATCAAAGGATAAAAGAATGCTGTGTATTAGCTGTTGCAGAGCCCTCTATGTGTTCTTGAGTTTAATTTTTTGTATAGCAAGAAGAGGAAGAACAGAATTGGATCCATAACATACTTATCTAAGGAAAACAAAAGAACTATGAAATTCACAAGTTTTTCCAAGGCTTATGTGGGGTATGGTTGTAAAACAAATGAATGAGTCAAACAGAACCCAAACATCCACTCCTAAATACCATTCAATGTTTTTTGCTAAATATATACTGTATCATAATGTGGCAACAATTAAAAACAAACAAACAAAAAAACCCCAAGCTCAAACAGGATACTTGAAAATAAATGTCATCAGATTCACCTTCATTTGTCTGACTATTATAAAGACTGCATTGTTTTGGTGTTGGTTTTTTTTTTTTGGGGGGGGGGGTTTGAAAGTGATTAAATTAGAGTTTGAGGAGGGGGAGGAAATGAAGACAAGAAAGTGAAGATCTCTGTTTAGATTGAAAATCTAGTGGTATTTGGTGTCTTCATGCATACCTATGAGTCCCTTACCACAGCTCTGACTGAAGTCAGCTGGCTAAAAAGTTGAACCAAATGATGGCTCAGGCCTGCTAAAAGGGAGTAAACTCTTTCACTTTCTTTTGCATCTTCTCTGGGACTGCTCAGTAAGCCAGATCAACATGGTAAAATGGCAGAAAACAAACTCATCAGTTTGTTCCTCATCCCTAGCTCAAGAACAAAAACACTTCGTTGTGCTAACTGTTTATACAGAGGTTAGATGAGCTTGAGAGTGGCACAGAACAGTGTGTGAAGATGTGCTGTCAGAAGGAAGGGATGGAGCCATGGAATTCTCCTTTTGGTAATAGTGAACTGTTAGGTTTAGCTGTCTTGTACTGCTGGTGGAGAGCGATTTGTGACTTAACAGCTGTGTGGGAAAGAGAAAAGGAAGCACAGTTATGAAGGCAAAAGTGTACTTTAACTCATTTCATTTTTCTTTCCTCCTACATCAAGCTGGAATAAATGATGCTAGCAAAATGCATTTAGGCATGTAACCACACATTATTGTTAACGTGTTTCTAAGATAGACCCAGACGAAATGGCTTCCAAGCTTTTTTTATCTTAAGTTTCAAAAAATAAATGAGTAATCTGCAGTATGAGTATCTGATCTTCCCCTTCTTCCATGTAAAGACTGGGAAGTATTAGTGTATATTGCCTTTGTAAAAGAAAAGAGAGCATACAGGATTATGCTGTGGTTTTTTTCCCACAAAACTATGTGACAGTTTGTATTGAAAAATGTTTATTTTTCTTTCAGCTTCAGTAAGGAGAAGAAGTTCACCACAGTTCATAAGATCAGTAAGTACTGAAATTATTTGCAGTTAACTCAGAGGTGTTTGAAAAAGCTTTCTAAGCTATATGTCTTTAACAGTTTGTACAGGAACCCCTTCTGCAGTCAAAATCTGGTGAAACAATGCACTGTGACTATTCCAGAACCAGCACCTAGCTTCTTTAATCTCCCAGCTGTTTTCAGTCTGTGTTCTCATAAAGGCAAAAACATTAACAATAACAAGCTAACAGTTAGCTTCTGTTGACATCATGCACTGCAGGTCTTAAAAGTAACTTAAAATTGCATTTAAAATTAAAACAGACATTTTAATATTATTGTCATTATGAGTTTATAGGATTTGTAGTGGTTGCTTTCTGGTGTAATTAAAAAAATCTGATACTGTGCATAAGTGAAGTTGTTCTTGCACAGGAGAATTAAAACTGATATCTGAACATTTAATCACTGAGAATTTTCTTATTTATTCCACACATAAATTTCAAAAGTAGTATGTTATGTGTTATAATTTTTAAAGGCAAATAGCAAAAGTGGACCTGGCATGTATTAAATTTTTGTTTAACTTCCAAGAGCAGATTTAATGATACACCAAATGATACACCAAAGCAGTCAGACCAGCTGACTGCATATATTCATTTGTCTTTTACCTTTATAAATGAAAAATTAAGGTTTTGGGAAAAGAAAGTGTGACTTGATTATTTTTTTTTTTTTTAAGAGCATTTGACTGAAACCTTGGTCAGTTATTGGAGGATATAAGCTATTTCTGCAATATAGTAATACCTCATTCCTGTACTGGAATTTCTATAGCAAGTAATTTCAGAGTTACTAATATCTATTTCTTTTAATATGAACTTGTTCAGACTTTCAGAATTCCAGAACTTTAAAACTCATTTTCTTGCCCCCCACCAAATGCTTAGGCACTTTAGGAAATAGAGTTTGCAGTTAAATACTGGTTTGATTCCCCTTCCTCCCCCTGCTGATTTATCACAATGCAAGAAGATGGTAAGTTCTTCTTTCTAACATCTCTGAAATAAAATGCAATTGAAGACTGGGAAAGGCCAAGCTTTGAGAGGCTGTCTTTTAAAAATTCCTGTACAAATGAGCACTAACTTCTGATGTAAAGGTGTCTTTAAATTTCTAGCTGTGGGAATTTATTCCTGAAATAACTTGTTGTGTGTGTTGCTCCTGCTTTGTCTTACAAAACAGCATATCTCCCATCAAACTTCTATATTTTTCAATTTCTTAGCATGCACCTCCCAGAACTGAGAGGATGGCTGTTGATCAGGACTGGAGCAGTGTTTATCCAACAGCAGCTGCATTTAAACCTGCCTCTGTGCCTCTCCCAATTCGAATGGGCTACCCAGTGAAGAGAGGAGTACCCCCACCAAAAGAAGGCAACTTAGAACTTATAAAGGTAAGACACCATCAGTGTGTGGTAACTTTTAAAATTATTATTCACTAAGACTGCACTGCTTTGATTGGAATATTTATATTGGATACTGTTTTCTATTATTAAATAGGATAATATTCTACTTAATTTCTAAATTAAATGGTAACAAATACAAATGTAAGTAACAAATGAACCAAATCGGGAGACTTTTTTAGGATTATCATACCTGTGACTTTTGTAATGGGGCTTAACTTAAGTCTTTTTCTGAATCAGACTTGAAGAGTCTTCTTATCTAAATATTTTATTAAGCGTATTGTACTACCTTAACAAATGTTAAAAGTGTAATCAGATTTCAGTAATGCCCCTTTATTTATGAACCGACAAAAAGCTATTATTTTGGTAACTCAATATGTCTGTTTCAGATTCCCAATTTTTTGCATCTTACTCCTCCTGCAATTAAGAAACACTGTGCAGCTCTTAAAGGTGAGGGGTTTTTTTCTTTTTTCTGTTATTAAAAACCATCTCTTGGAGTTTTAAGACAATGCAAAATGTAAATGTGTGTGATGAAGTAGAAGGTGAGACATGAAGGTGGTTATTTGTCAGGCTTTGGCTAGGATTGTATGCTTTCTTGTTGCTGCATTGAGTCATACAGGTGGTAGGGAGATATGTCTTGGGAGGTTTTCAGCACACCAGTAAGGCTTTAATTTTACCTTTCTGTTAGGCCCTGCTGGTACTGGAGAATTTATAGGTTAGTGTCTTAAAGAAGATGAGTGATGAATGTGACTCAGTTCTCAGAAGATTATCTATGATTAAACCAGGGTTTAATCAGTAGCCATTCTGGCACGCATTTAAAAATAAATGCTAGTAAGAAATGAAAACCTCTGTGAGAGCAAAGTCTGCTGGGGAGATACAGGATCTAATGAAGACCAAGAGCATCTCTGCCAGCCAGCAAGCCAATAAGGAGAACCTAATGAGGAGTTTAGCCCAAAGAGAAGTGGAGGCACGAGGGGACAGGGAGGAGGTAGAATCATAGAATCGTTTAGGTTGGAAAAGACCCTTAAGATCATTGAGTCCAACTGTTAACCTAACACTGCCAAGTCCACCACTAAACCACGTCCCTAAGCACCACATCTACACGTCTTTTAAATACCTCCAGGGATGGTGACTCAACCACTTCCCTGGGCAGCCTGTTCCAATGCTTTACAACCCTTTCAGTGAAGAAATTTTTCCCAATATCCAATCTAAACCTCCCCGGCACAACTTGAGGCCATTTGCTCTTGTCCTATCACTTGTTACTTGGGAGAAGAGACTGACACCCACCTCGCTACAACCTCCTTTCAGGAAATTGTAGAGAGTGACAAGGTCTCCCCTCAGCCTGTATGGTAAGAGGTAAGAGGCCTGTCTTTAGTTGCCTGTATATGAATGCATGCAGCGTAGGAAATGGGTGGAATTAGAAGTCTGAGGAGTCACAGAAATGCAGAGAGAAAGCTTACATGACTGAGGTGCAGGCACGGATGATGCAGAGGAGGAGCTGACCTGTACCCTAAAGAACAGCTCAGATGCAGAGCTTTGCTGAGATGTGTAGCAAGCTGGTTGAGAGTTTAAGAGTAGGGATCACAGGGGAAGCTGAAAAGGTTGTGTTGGTGGACATCTGCCACAGACTGCCTGGTTAAGAAGAGGAAGCAGATGAACAGCTGAAAAAAGCCTTACAACTGCAAGCTTTGGTATTCATGGGGAACTGCAGCCATCTCAACATCTGCTGGAAGGGTGACAGGATGGGATGGAAGCAATCTAGGAGATTTCTGGAGTGTCTTGCAAATAATTTCTCGATGCAGATGCTGGACAAACTGTCCATGGGAAGGTGCTGTGTTGCATGTGCTACCTGCAAGTATGGAAGAACAGTTGGAGATGTCAAGGTTGCTGGCAGCCTTGGTTGTGAAAAGAAGATTGTGGAGTTTAAGATCTTGAGAGAAGTGAGGAATGCAAGTAGTGTATTGAAGGCAATTTCTCGATGCAGATGATCAATGAGTTGACCAGGAGGCATGCTGTGTTGGATTTGTTGTTCAGAAACAAGGAAGAACTGGTCAAGTATGTGAAGGTTAGGGGCATCCTTGATAACAGTGGTCATAAAACTGTGGTGTTTAAAATCCCAAGAGAAGTGAGCAAGACAGACAGTGGAACTAGAGCCTGGACTTCAGGAGAGTGCTTTTGGTTTATTCAGGAATCTGCTTGGCAGATCTCACGGAGTACTCTCCTGGGTAGCAAAGTGGCCCACGAGAGCTGGTGGATGTTTAAGTTCAGCCTCCTTATAAGAGCAAGAATGGTCCATTCCAGTGTGCAGAAAGTTGGGCAAGTACGGCAGAAGGACAGCACGGGTGTGCAGGGAACTCCTGAGTGACCTGAGATGCAAAAAGGAAGTACACAGAAAGTGGAAGCAGGTAAAGACTACCCAGGAGGAACAGGAGATTTTTGCCAGACCATCGTCAAGAAGGGCAAGAAAGAAGATGCAGGGAACTGCAGGTCAGTCAGCTTCACTACATTCCCTGGAAGATCATGAAGCAAACCTTCCTGGAAGCCATTTCCAAACATGCAAAAACATGCTTTATAACAGCCTGGGTAATGGTAGAGGGTACAACCTCAGCAGGTCTTCAGATAATAATGAATTGGGGGGGAACAAGTGATACACTGGAGAGCAGAGCTGCCATTCAGAGGGATGTCAACAGGCAGGAAAAAATCCGCTGCAAGGACCCTCATGAAATTAAACAAAGGCAACTGCAAAGTCCTGCATCTGGGATGGAATAACCCGTGCAGCAGTACAGGCCAGGGGGATGGGGTCGGGGGCAAACAGCTAGAAAGAAGCTTTGCAGAAAAGGCCATGTGGTGCCTGGTGGGTATTTGAAAGTTGAACATGAGTCAGCAGTGTGCCCTTGTGGCAAAGGAAGGCTAACTGCATACTGGGTTGTATTAACAAGAGTGTAGCCACCACATTCAGGAAATTAGTTCTTTCCCCTCTATTGAGTACCGCATCCAGTTCTGGGGTCCCCAGTACAAGACAGACATGGACCTGTTAGAGGAGGGCCACACAAATGACCAGAGGGCTGGAACACCTCTCCTGTGAAGAAAGGCTGAGAAAGTTGGGGTTGTTCAGCCTGGAGAGAGAAGGCTCTTAGGCGACCTTATTGTCACCTTTCGATATATAAAGGGGGCTTATAAGACAGATGGGGAGCATCTGGGCCCATAGTGACAGGACAAGGGGCAACAGTTTTAAACTGGAAGAGAGCAGATACTTAGACTGGACATAAGGAAGACATTTTTTATGACAAGGGTGGTGAGACACTGGACGAGCTTACCCAGAGAAGCTGTGGATGCCCCATCATTGGAAGTATTCCAGGTCAGGTTGGACGGGGCTTTGAGCAGCCTGATCTAGTGAAAGCTGTCCCTGCCCATGGCAGGGTGGTTGCACTAGGTGATCTTTGAAGGTCCCTTCCAGCCCAAACCATTCTATGATTCTGTTTGGCAATTGTGAGACTGCACCTGGAGTACTGTATCCTGTTTTGGGGAACCCAGTACAAAGAAAGACATTGACATACTGGAGCAAGTCTAGCAGAGAGCCTGCCATTATCTGAACGAGTATGGTTTCTATAAATAGTACTTTTAAAAAGATATATAGCAATAAATTTAAAAAAAACCCACAAAAAAACAAAACAACAGATATTACTTGGAGTGTTTTCTCTTTATCATACAGATTTCTGCACTGAATGGCCAAGTGCTTTGGACAGTGATGAGAAATGTGAACAGCATTTTCCTATTGAAATTGAAACAGTAGATTATGTTTCTGCAGGGACATCTGTTCGTAATCCCAAAGCAAGAGTGGTGACTTTAAGAGTAAGTAGTATTTTTGGTAAACAGCCTTTATTTCAAAAACCCAAATGCTTGGCTTTCTTCTAAAAACATGTGCAAGTATGATATGCTGTAAGGAAATGAGAGAAGTCATTTACTGAATGTCTGAATAAAAAGCAGTGGATTTCCTTAAGTATATTGCACCATGTTAGAACTGAGGTTGTGAGGTTATGGATATGTAGTTATAAATGAAGACTAAGCTCTGATATAAACAAAATAGTGTACCTTCTGAAGAATCTACTTCTAGAAAAGGCTGTAAGTGCCTTTGTACTCAGTGTCTTGCTTAGACTCTCTCATTGCTAATTTATAGACCCTAGAAGTGCACAAGTATTGAAAGAAGTGCACAAGGTCATATGAATGCAGCACTATTAATAAAGTATTGAGTTGGTAGGCCTCCAGGCATCAGTGCGTATGCAGTAGGGTATGTATGCAGTAGCCTTCTGATTATAGGGCCATGGTATACTTGAGGTTGGTAGGGAACTCAGGATTTTTCCAGTCTGACCTTCTGCTCAAAGTAAGGTAGGTATGAGATCAGACCAGGTTACTTCGGACTTTATCCAGTTGGGCCTTGAAAACCTTCAGGGCTGGAGATTGCACAACCTCTCTGGACAACCTATTCCAGTGCTTGCCTGTCCTCATAGTAGTAAAGTTGGGATTGTGCCGTGGCTTTTGAACATGGCTTTTGAGATGAGATTTGAACCTATCTTAAGAGCAGCAGCAGCAGTGGGGTCAGTGGTAGTTGCATTCTTACTCTGTCAGTATAGAAGTTAAAATACTGCATGATACCACATGCTTGTAACACCTATAAACATCTAATCATGGCAACTTTGAATGGTAGTAGTTCCTTTTGTCTGTAGGAGTCTCCACTTTCCCTTTACATTGTAAAACCTTTAGGGCTGAAATTTAATTTGGTCTGTCATTGACTTAAATATGCATTTCGCACCACTGTTAGCAGTAACTTCACCATCCCCTTGTAGTCATTGCATACTAGAGATTAGCCTTTTGTCTCCTAATTCAGATCCCTGGTTAAGAGCAAGCTTTCACAAATTTGTATGCATTAGAAATAAAAGGAAATAGAGTGTATCTGTGAGAATAGAAGCCCCTGACTTCATGCTGGGTTGTGAATGTGTGCAGGAGGAGGCACTCATTGGAACCCCCTTGCGCCCATATTCAGTTGTCTTGGACAGAGTAATACTGACATTTGCAGATCAGTGCTGAGCATGGTGTGACAGGTAGGCGGAAGAGCTCGGCTGCTCAAACAGCCTTGAATCTCCTCCCAGTAAAAACAGCAGGTGGTGAGTGTATGTAAATTTCTTGCTTTCTAAATCATGTAAAACATTATGAGATATAAATGTCTTCTGTTAGATGTGGCTGTTGAGACACAAGCTGTTGGACTAGGGGTCAGCTATGCTGCAGTGGAGAGGATAATTAAAAATGATACACAAATAAGCATGTCTGTATTATCCTATCTGAATCTGTCCATTAATGTTAACTGGCCTTGGTACTTGCAAGGCATTATGTGGATGTGTATTATGCATGTATATTAAAAAAAGGAGGAGTTGGAGGGGGAGACAAAAACGGAACAATTATCCATATGCTTTTTCAGTTACTAGTGTTCTGATCCCAGACTTCATTGCTAAATTCTTTCTCTGATTAATCCTCTGACAACAAAATCTGCCTAGGGAGGGGGAAGAGAAGATTTAAAGGTGAAAGCAGATGGCACTGGGTCGATGGTGGTTGAGTTCGTATCAATGAGAGAGCATTTACTGTGTGCTGTGTTACAGACTATGATAAACTCTCTGGTGGATCTTCATGATAAGATTTCCTTTTTTAAATATTGTTTAAAAGTTAAACCTTTTTAATATTAATTAAAAAATTGGGCTTTTTTTCTACCGGTGTCACACTGGAGATGCTAATTTTTCATCTCTTGTACCCTAATGCCAGTATTTCTTGTCATCACATTTATCCTAGTCTATTTCCAAGTGGAATTGTCCACATTGTGCCAGACAACATAGTACTACAGGATGTAAAATGAGACTTTTTTTTTTAAAATCAACTGCTGTTCTTTTTGGAGCTTTAACTTTTCTAAAATTCAACATAAAATAGTCTGCAGCATTCCAGCTAACAACTATAAGCTGTCCAATTGCTATCCCATTTTGAAGCAAGTAGCCATATAAATATTTGTCATTTTAAAGTGGCTTTGGATTAGTAAGAGCAACATAATTTTTATGATCCTGTAATATAGGAAACAGACCAGATAGCTTTTTAGTTTTTATAGGAAAAGCAAGTCACGTGGAATAAAATCATAGCTCTCTAACAGTAAATTTCAGATGATCACGGTGTATGAAGGCAGCATGATACAATTATGATAACACCATCCATTTAAGACAGTGCAAAAAGTACTACTCAATGAAATTGTTTTACATTGTTGGTTAAAGCAAGCTAATGCTGGAGCTGGACATCTGGGCTGGAGTATCCCATTAAGTTTAGATAGTCACGGTCATAAAGTGCTACGTGCACTGGCAGTTGTATGCTTGCCAGAAAGTTGTGTCTGAAACCCTTTAGAGTTTGGAGCATTCTTTCTTTCTGTGAGTGTTAGAGAAACAGTGTTAAGCAAATATGTTTTACACAAAGGTGTTTCTCATGAATTTGGGTGAGCATTGCCAGGCAGCAGTGAGGGCAGGCTGTTCTGTAAGGGAAGGTGATCCAGGGGCAGTAAGGGAGCCAGGGGCAGTGACCTCTCCAAAAGGGTGCAGCTACTGTCTGAGCAAGGTGAGCAGGACAGGTCTGGTAAAAATAACCTTGTCCATCTAATAGCCCAGTAATCACCTGACAAGTTCATAACGAGAAGGCAAGTTGGAGGCCAAAGGGGGAAGACAAGTAAGTGGATCAGGATTAGGTCTGGTGACAGTAACTAGGATCAGTCAACAGTCTGGTGATTGTCAAGCCAATCCATAGTGATGCAGCAGGTGAGGTCAAGCCAGGAAGTCAAGGATGTGCATCAGGGTTGGGTCAGTGTGGGCCATGGCTAGGCACAGACATAGCTGCGTTGTGGCTCAGGCAGAGGCCAAGGCTGGGTGCCTCGGCTTAGATGCAACTTCTCAGTAAAGCTGGGGCAGGCCCAGCTTCTCATAGCTTCTTTTTTTTTTTTTTTGTCACTGATTGAAGGCTATGTGGCTGCACTGTATGGAAGGGCACTGTATGCTAAGGTAGCCTTGACCCTTTAGAAGGGGTTGCTGTGTGTGGGGACCTCGGAAGTGTCGTGACTTCAAAAGTGATTGTTCATGTTCATTTTAGGCCGCACTAAGAATAGAGCTTTTTTTTTTGCAGCTTGACCGTAGCCTTAAAGACTGGATGTACCTAAGTCTGTTGGAATTAGACTTGACAAAATGTGAGCTAGGGACAAAGTTAGGTGAGCTCCTGCTCACCAGTATTACAGCCATGCATAGTAAATGAGCATGTAATTCCTTAAAAGGAGCTATTTTTCATATAATCTATGGAGCAGTAAATGTTAGGGTTATTTTTCAAGATCAGAAGTTTCAGTATTGAAACCCTGTTGTCTTCTCCCTTGTCATATTTAGGTTTAGTACTTCAGTTTTCTATTTTTAGTAGTAGGGGTTTTTCTTTTCAGGTAGTACTTTTTTTCCTGATATATATTGGAGCTTCTAATTTCTTTTAGTCCTTCAACTTTTGTTAGTTTTTCTGATGCAGATTTCTTGATTTTTGAACAGTTCTTTAGTACAGCAATGACACAGTAGAAAAAATATAGAGGAAAAACAAACAGTGGACAAATTAGTAAGAGACTACTATTATGTCTTCATGTTTTTAATATTCCTCAGCAACTCTCACTTAATAGAAATCTATGTTTCCAACACCATATATCTTTAGACTGTTAAGGTTCACAGCATTCTTATTTGCTATTGTGTAAACAGATGGCTAAAACCAGCTTGCTTTACTTTTCATACTTGTTATTGCATATAGAAACTAGCTTCAGACTAACTTCTTGGGTTGTTTTTTTTTTTTAAATAAATACTAGTTTTTTGTTGTATATCTTATGTTCATGGGTTTTCTGGTATTGAAACAGAAGACAAGCCATTCACACTATTGTTTGATCAATTATGTGAGATTGGGTAGTTCTGGTCCATTATATTGTTACCTGTGTGCATCTTTGCGTATTTCTATTAATCTCCCAGTAATGACTTTGAGAATTCTGATTTGATGTCTCTTGAATTGATGTCTTTCCTCCTCTTTTGGATGCTTTTCATAAATGTCTTTGATATATCTTAGTATGAACCTTACTGATCTGTATTTGAAAAAAAAAAATAAAAAAAAAAATTTATTTTTCTATATGAAGTACATGTGAATATGAAATACAGCTACAAACTAAACTGACAGCTGTTTTTTCCTCTGAAAAAAAGTTTGAGTAGAAATATTCTCCCCCTACCCCTCTGGTATTTGGATGAAAAGAAATTTATTGTTCGAATATTCAGATTATACTTGCCTTGTGTTAAGACTTTTGACATGTGATACAATCAGAAGAAATTCTGCAAACACATACTTAATAGCTATCCTTTTAATTCTTGATAAAAGATGTGCCTAACTATCTCAAAATATTTTCAGGGTGCAGAGATTGGATTTATCCAAGTAATTAAAGGTGTTTTCTCTTGTACTTGAAGGTTAAACTTTCTAACCTGAATTTGGATGACCATGCAAAGAAGAAGCTCATTAAACTTGTAGGAGAACGGTACTGTAAGGATACAGATGTGCTCACAATTACAACAGACAGGTACAGTTACAAGAAAGGAAAAAAAAAATGCCTGTAGCAATGGACACAGTATAGAAAGGGCTGGGTGTCTTCCAGTAATATCAATTATTGTCTTAGTAAATTATTACATTTTTAAGGCTAAAATATAATTAAGATAAACATACTAGTACACCTGTTATTAACTGTTAAAATTGTAATGGACAAATCACATAAGGTCAAACCTAATATTTTTTAAATATTGCTAGTTAATGAAGCTCTGTATTTAGAAGTCTCATTTATTTTAAAGTAGTTGTAATGTTTCCCAAATGGGTTCTGTTAGTTTTAACAATGATCTGAAGAGTTTCAGGCAAGGAAAATGGGGACATTGGTGACCAGACATTTCTCAATGTTTTGATGTTCTAGATATAAATGAATCACTGGAGTTATTTACAGTTATATTCAGGAGGCTGCGTGGGAGAAACGTGTTTTCTGTGTTGAATTCTGAAGAGCTTAAGGAGAATACATATGTATTCCTGAATTAACAAGACACTTTAATTCACAACTGCTTTCAGTGAAAACATTCAGGAAATGTTTCAGGAAAAACATTACCGGTAGTCTCTTCTGTTTGCATGTTTTTATCTCCTCTTGAATTTCCTGTCCTTTGGTAGGAAATACCATTTTATTTCTACATAAAATAAATAAAAAATGGATAAAATTGTGCATATCTTTTTCACCTAGACTTGGAAATCTGGGTAGTTTACTGGGACCACTTGTGCTACCAACAGTTTTCATTTCCCTAGCAAGACTTATTTTGTGGCTAAAACATTAGGATAGCTGAAAGGAGCATCTGTGAATGGTCTCATGCTCTGTTCCAGAAGAAACTCTTACTGTGCCTGTTGATATTTCACTTCATTTTTAGTAAATTCTAAGGCCTAAGCTCTGAGCAGTATCCATTTCTTTAATACAGGATTTTCCAGACTGGTATTTAGATTACTTTTAAACTTAGGCTTTTTCACTGTGAGAGAAATACGAGTCAAAAGCTTGAGTCCTTTTTAAAGTTTATTTGCTAGAATAGTCATAGTTCATAGTCATTCAGATGAGTAGAGTGTCTCGGATGTAGTCTCGCATGATTCAGTTTGTTCTGTATCAGAAAGGAGGGTGAAGGAGCCTGCAGGAAGAGGTGAGTGTGAGAAAGAGACGAGAGGTTGTGGGTGATCAGCATGAGGAAGAGATTCTGTCATTAAATTCTCAGCAGAAGGTTTTGATGACTAGTTTTAAGAAATACACTGATTTTGCAGGACTGTGTCTTATCGCAACAGATTTTACTGGTGATCCTGTTTTGACTTACAGTGACATTGACTTAAACTTTTCTTGTTAAATTGTTGGCTAGATGTTCTGTTCTGAACTGTATTTCATGGCTGTTTTCACCAGTCATCCTCGTCCCTTCAGGTCTGGAGGGAAAAAAAAAAATAAGGTTTTAAGGGAGTTCAGACTAAAGTATGTTGGATTCCACTTTGGCACGGAGGGCAAAGAAGTTTTTAACGTTTCCTGAAGATCTGTAAATTCTTGCATTATGTACATTTTCCTACTAACTTGCAGATGCCCATTCTTCCATGTTCTTAATACTCATGCTTTCATGATATTATTCTTGATTGTGTGTAATTCAGAAATGCATGTGAATGAAACTCGCATTTCCCTAAGATTCTCTACATTACAAATTAGAAATTTTGATGGTAAGTTTAACATTTTATTCAAAAGGATATTACAGTGGCTTGATTTCAAAAAGACTAGCTTTGTTTATGAATTTTCAGGTGTCCACTAAGAAGACAGAACTATGATTATGGCATACATCTCCTCACGGTTTTGTACCATGAATCTTGGGTAAGCAACTGTGAATAACTCGCGCTCTCTAACGCACGTGTGCTCACGCGCTCTCTCGTAACTTATAAAAAAATTCCATGACTGTGCACAGCTTAAAATGAATTATCTTAAATTCTTTTCTTCTTCTACCTCACTTTTTTCCAAATTCAACCAAGATAAGTTGCTTATGCTTGAATCCGATTCACCAGTCAACTTAGCGTGCATTTCTTAACTTCACAAGTGCTAATCTGTTGTTTGTATACATAGTTTGCCTCTTTTCAGAAGTTCTCTAGTGTTTTACCTTAATAAGAGATTCTTCCCCAATACTTTGTTTCTCACAACAATGAGCCTAAAACTGACCCTGAGCCTAGCAGAAAACACCTTAATTCTCAGGATTCCTAAACGTACCTTTAGTTTGGCAGCATGCTGGGCTGCCTACGCACAGTATTCAAATATGAATTGAGCGCACCCAGAGAAATGGTGTACTCTGTGATTATCACCTGTTATCTATGCATTTTTAACAGTGACTATGTTTAAAGATGAAAACAAGTCTATTCCAAAAAAGCAGAGGGGCGTGTTACTGGCTTTAAAGCTATGAAAACTAATGTACAGCACAGTATCTACATTTTGCCTGATTCCAAACTCCTATCTATTACTTAGAAATTGTCTTCTCTTAGGCTGTTCCTGGGCTGTGGTAAACCATGGCTGTAATTTGGAAGTATTCTGCTTCTTAAACGCGCTCAAATCTTGCCTCAATCTGGAAGAAGTGAGGACTTAGGCTGCTTTTCTGAGCTCCCTTTTGCTCAGAAAAGGGACATCCTCCCCACCTTCTGTTAGTTTTAGGATTTCATTGCATCAGAGTTAGTGTCCTGAAAAATATATTAAATTATTGTAACTTTAGATAAATAATTCTACCAAAGCAAGTGTAATGTGAACTTTTCTATAATCGTTCAGGATATGGTGTATTTGGAATTTTTCCCAGTAGTTCGTTTTGTTAAATGGTTATATATGTGAAATAACCAATGTAAATGTATTGAAGATACTTTTCCAATTTATTGATAATTTACTACAATTCTTAAGTAGTCTTCTAAATATAATAAGATATCTTTAGACCACAGATCTTTCTCTTACAGTAAATTCTTCAGACTCGTCTCCTGTATTTTTGTGGCTAATTGTGTCGGTTATAAGTATTGCCTTCAACAATTTTACAGCCATTTTTTACAGAAAACAAGTTAGCAGTCTGAAACGAAATTATTGTTGAAAACCCATAGTTATACTTTGAATAACTTAACTTTGTTTAAATGTAATATGTTATTAGTCACATTGGTTGAGACAGACAGTGAAAGCCTTCATCATCAGTATATTTTCATAGGTGTACTCTTTTAAATAAGCTGTAGCTGATTAGCTACCAAAATTCACACTTACTGTTTTCAATTGTTCTATAGTATTTAAATTAAATCTCCATATTTAGCATTTTCATGAATTTCAGTGTTCTTGATTTTGATCACTGCAGTGATGACATAAAAAACATAATAAAGAGGATGAGCTGTATTTTCCTTTCACTGGAAGTTGCCTTGAAGGATATGTTTTGTAATTGTAGAGTGCATCAAATCCAATTCAGCTTATATTAACATCTTAAAAGATACATTTACTTCAGATTTAAAGTGCTTTGTACACATGGATATTTTTCTCCCCAACAGCATAACAGTGCATTACAAAAATTAATGACAGATCAGTTTCTGGTATTAAGCAATGCCAAGAGAGCTAGACACTGCCCACTTTATTAATTCCAGACGAACACCACATCTGTCCTTTGCTCTAGCATTACTTAGTGATGGAAGACAGGGCTATACGATACTGCTACGTGAGTGTTCACTGTGTACTGAATATGCAGAAGTCTCTTGCCCTTTTATTACCTTTCAACTTCCATGTTAATATTTGATGAGTTCATCAATCAGTTGTAATTGTCTTTGATTTCCATGAAAAATTAATGGTCTCCTGAGACATGTTTTTTTATTTTTGTGACACGTTTTGTTTTGTGACACGTTGGGTTTTCTTGGTTGTTGTTGTTGTCGTGTGTTGTTCCCCCCCCCCCCCCCCCCCCCCCCCATGATCAATGGTAATGCCTTTTAATAACTTGCTGAAAGATAGTTTGGATACGTTTTGTAAACCATAAGCAAACAACATGTGGTTTATTTTAATTTGTACAAACTTTAATATTGGAGGGGGATAGACAGGGACTGGCCTTCCATGTAGACAGTAACATCAATCTTGTTTACAGAACTAATTGCAAGATTTGATGACTTTCCCAGGAGAGTAGTGCCACACTGTGTTTTCATGCATGTGCATGATGGAATTCAATAAAAAGATGAGGGCAGTGTTCCATTCTTGCTACGTGAAGGGAGAGCTGGCTGCAAGCAAATTTTGCCCTCAATCCTGAATACTTTACCTAATATCTCTATAATTTATGTTAATAAATTATAAACTATAACTTATGTTAATAACTGGATTACTGAATTTTGTGAACCAGCAAGCTTATGAATATATAAAAGGAAAAATTGTATGCAGATATGCATCAGGAAATGTAATTTCAAGTGCAATTATCTTAATTGCCAGTGATGGCCTAATTCTTTTATTACAGTTATGAACTATAGCATCCAAGTAGTTTAGCAATCTGAAACCTTTTTAAAAGAATGACTGTTCTTTGTAGTTTTGTTGGGTATGTAGTGAACTATGTGCTATGAAGCTCCATTGTGTAGAGATGCATTTCCAGCAGGAAGTTATTCTTAGAGTAATGAGTATGAAGAGTTTAATTCTGGCTTGTCTGTCTCTTTATATGCATGCTTAGAAGACAAAATTTATCACTGTGTCAACAGTAGTCTCTGTATTACAAATTTTCTTGTATGCTTTTCCAGTCTTGGCTTCAGTAAAAACCTAGGGCATCCACAGCTCACTGATTCCATTGCTATTAGAAGGCTCAGGTGGAATTAGTTTGCAAGAATCCTTGTTGTAATGGAGTTACAGTTGAAATTTGCAACAAGTGTGTGCAGACAAAATATGAAAGGAAAGGGGGGGGATTACCAACAATTGGTACAGGTATTCTTCTGCCTTAAGGCTCTCAATATATTGTTAAGAATGGATTTCTTTCTTGGGCTGCAACGTGGGGAAGAGAGTTTGTTTCCATTTAAATAAATGAATAAAAGGTTATCCAAATCAAATTTGGCAAACTGGTTTCTGAGAGGTACCATAGCCAAAGCAAGGGAAGCATGTTGATAGGTTAATGCACTGACTAGCATTTTTGTCTCCTCTAACCTGCTGGCAATCAATGGATGATACAAGAAGACTAGCCAAATTGTGAAAGGCTTTAAAGATATGATGGAGGATTGAACCTGGTGTAGAGGAACTTTCAGAGAAGTTCAGGTGTTTTTTATAATCATGTGTGTGCTCCCTTTTTTGAATGCATGGGGAAATAAGAAAAAGGGAAGGAATTGAAAGGAAGGAACAACTTTACCTGATTTTTTTTTTTTTTTTAAATTTGGGGGGTTTTTTGTGGAGGGAGTAAATGAATGGCTGTTTTGTTTTGGTTTTGTGAGTGTTAGAGGAGGAAGCAGTTTCCACACTGTGGGAGGGAGGGACAGGGGAAAAGAATTGTCAGACTGTTGATAGATGGTCAGAATAAAGAGTTAAGATGAAGCAGCTGACAAAGGTGGCAGGAGTGCAAAAAGGTACATTTATGACTTGGGAATGGGGAGAGTAGCTGAAGCTATTTGATTACTTGTAGAAGTGGGATACTACTGGGTAGCTTTTGGGCTACATAACCGCTATGAATTGGTAGTTAAAAGTAGTACTGCATTTGAAACTGTATGGTCTTTCCTGTCTTCTGGTGTTCACACAGAAATGCCATTAATGGACTTGACCATGCAAAATCCTGCAAAAGCTGAGGGTGCTCAGGACCTTTCGGGATTGTGTTAGAATTTACCAAAACACAGTCCAGTGTTACCAATTGGTATTTGATCTGTATTTAAACAAATAAACCCCCTTTATTTTGAAGAAAGAAATGTGATTATTTTCTTTCGTCCTCTAGAATGCATTCCCATAGCGGATAATGCTACCCTTGCTTTTGGCAAGGGGAATCTATAGTGCTTGTTATTTTCTGGCAGAAAAAAAAAAAATTGCTTGTTTGTTTTACTAGCAGAAGTGAAGGAAGAGAGGAGAAAACATGAATTCATCCTCTGTTATCACAGGTTCAAATGAGACACACACTGTAAAGCACGACAGCTATGGGGAAGCTGTTCAGAATATTCGCAGCGTATTGGTGGATTGATAGTAGTTGCTTGGTAAGACAGCATGCTGTTTCTTGAGATGGGTCTGAACAGTGGGAGCAGTATTAATTAGGGGTCTGCATATTGTGTTCTTGGTTCAGCCTATTTGAATTACACATTGGCTAATGAGGTTGCCTAAACCTAATGGAGAGCTCAATTTAGTTGTAGTCTTTGTTACTTACAGAGATGTATAAGAAGCAAGAAGTGTACCTTAAGGTCCCAGACTGATGCATTTGGCACCTTAGTTTTGATAAATGCAGATACATATCAGGCCCATGAGTTCAATTATCTTTAAAACATTCAGATTTTAAAACTTAATGTTTATTTATTTTCTTATTTTAAAATACTTGGAGATCTTTTGCCTCCTGTTTAATAGTTTTCAGGTTATTAATCAAATATTTGTGTTTTATTAGCTTTTAGAATGTATTCAGTAGATATCTGACTAGCACCATCTCGTAAGAATTGAACTTACCTTCTTTGGACTTCTGTGATTCCTTTCAAATTATCCTCCAGGATTGTGCCTGGATTGAATTAATCAAAGGGGTGAGATATACTAGGTAGATTGTTAAACCCAGCTCAATCAGTTTTATTTCTCCTACCTTTAAACGATGGTACTTCTTGAATGCTGTAATATCTCATTAAACCTGAATGTATTTTTATGGTAGTAAGTGGGTTTTAAAGAGTAAGAGTTTGCTGCCCTCAAGTGGTTAAAAAGATCATAAACTGATTTCTTCACACTCAGCTTGGATTAATAGTTTATCACTAAAAAGTAAAGTTCTGTTATGAGTTGAAAGCAGGAAGGAAAAGCAAGTGGAGCAGGAAGTTAATTTTCCAGTAAGGAAAAACATTTATAGTCATTATAAAGGGGAGGAATCTGAAAAAGATAGGGTGAGGAGGAAATAACTTGCAGTTGTTTTAAACCAGGCAAGACTACAAAAAGGTGCAGCAATTTTCCTTGCTCCAATTCCACATGATTTTCAACATAAACAAATGCAAGATGATGGAGAGTGGAGGATATAATTCTGCATTACACAGCTGAGATCTTGAAAGATTAGTGAAAAGTTGTCCTTGCATTTTCTATTTTTGTATTTGTATAGCTTTTCTCTACACTTCAGTTAGCACTTAAATTGTATTGTCTTTTTTTCCATCGACAGTCATTTTAAGCCATTACAAGTAAGCATAATTTTTATCACTTCAGGTTGTGCCAGTAGAACTTATTAACAGTAGAATTTTGCAGTTTTTATAGTAGGAGTTTACCTTGTAATTCTGCCTAAAATATGTGAAAGCATATGAGACAACTTTGGAAACTTAGGCAGGTCTCTGGCTACTTAGGTTTCAAAAGTATACTTTAACTTCATGTTCTGAACACTCAGGATGTTAAGACACATGGGTTGTAGGATTAAAATGGGACATAGAGGGAGACACTCTTAAGTCTTGCTGAAACACTCTCCCTGGGCAGAAGAAAATTCAAGATCCAATGAAATGAAAAGGAGGGCCATACCTAGTAATTAGAGCATGTACCTGGGAGAGACAGATTTAGAGCTCTGGGCACCATTTAGTATGACTGAAGACTGTTTAGTGTAAATCTCCTGACTTTGAGATCTTAGAATAAGAAAGTGTGATATAATTGTGCCCTTCCTGCAATAGTGTTCTTTCTCAGTATGTCATTAATGCAAACTGGGGCTGAAGTAAGGGTGATCTCTAAATGTTGTAATGTATACTTTGTTTTGAAGTATGTATTACATTTCATTGCGTACTCACCAGTCTTCATCATTAATGTGAGTCAGAAAACATAAAACTAAGTGGCATGGTAGATGTTAAATTTAATAAACTTTCTCTGAAGATCTGAATTAAAACATTTAAAATCGAAGGAAAGAGATTTGCTGGCAGGAAACGTGTGTTGCAGTGAAAGAAGGTTAAACTATTTTTGCACCTCTTGCTTGGAACCACAAAGGATGAGCATTCAGGCAAAAGGTTGAATTAAAAATTGTCTTTGTACTATTTCAGACTATAGTAGGCTTTTTGCCTTGTGTTTAAGCCCTATGTTTCTACTTGCTGGAGAAACACGGCTCCTTTTTAATGCATAAATATAATTTTTACAGCTGTTTAATTTTCAGTCTAAATGTTGGAGTGAAATGAAGTCTTATGGGGCATAGATACTAACACAGTGAACAGAAAATCATCAAAGATTTGGATCCTTAATATCACTGATCTTTCTTGATGACATCAGAATCTTATCTGATTGGCATTCAGAAAACAAACTGAGTTAGCTAAATACCTTTCAAATGACCCTTTCAGAAGCCTGGATTTTCCAGAAAATACATGCAGCCACTTCAGCCCAGAGAAATTAGGTGTTGTCCTCATTTTTGAAAGAGGTGATCTAGATGATGGTGACTGCTGAGGACTCTTAAGTTAGTAACAGAACCAGAGATTAAGCCTGTGAGTATCATTAAGTATGAGAGCATCTCTTACATCCAATATTATTTTTTGAGGCAAAGTTCTTTTCTTTCTTCTCTGCTTGTTCTTCTTTTCTGTTTTACATTTGTACCTTACTGGAATGTTTAGTCCTCACAATCTTTCTCCTGATTTTCCTTGACGCTCTAGAGCTCTTATCTGCCCTGTGCCATTGCCGTCTCCTAGACAATAATGTTCTGTTCATTCAGAAGAATGTATTTTAACCTATTCTGCATCACCAAGCAATTAAAATTTTTTGTATCCAATCTCATCAGATACAAATATGTTTTGCCTATTTATGAATTTATGTTGATATTTAAGTTGCTAACTAAATAGTACAGTTCAAAGGTGTAATATATCCAAAGAGATAAGTGCGTAATTGTTTTGGCAACTTCTCTTTGGCTTGAAGGTACCAAATAATTTGGAAAATGCTAGCATAGCTGTCCTTTATTACCTGAAAACCTGTGATTATTGTACCACTCAGAGTATCTTTTATTTCAATGCAGTACTAAGAAATAGGTCTATTTATTCCAGGCTATACAGAGTTTGAAATTTGACTTGCAACTTAAAGAACTTTCCTTCCCCTCAAAAAAAAAAATCCCACTAAAATACTTGGTCTTTGCTAAACAACATTAAATTTTTAACTGTTCAAACCATTGACAAGAAAATTGACTAACATGAATCATGTTTTTAATTGCCTTGAAGATTTCTGTGTGCCACTTACAAATTTTAGTTAAAATGTCTGCCCCAAAAAACCCACCAGAGAACTGACAATTCTAATCCTGGGTGTGACAGCAAAATTATGAAAGTTAAACTGGCAAAAAACCCAAGAAAAATGATTATGATTAAATGCTTTCCTTTTTTTCTGTGCTTAAGGGTACAATATATATTGAAGCTTTTTGTTAATGACTTTTACGTAAAAAGCAATTTCACTGGCCAGTGCACTATTTTGGTACTTACACTGTGTCAGCACTTCAGATTAAGCACTGTAAAGGCTTGTGAATCTCCCAAAATACTGGCTTAAGCTGTCGCATAAAAGATTTGCATAGAAACAAGTCCTTATTCTGTTCATAGCATTAAAAAAATAATTCTATGTATTTGCAGTAGGAGGTGTAAAAAAAAAAAAAAAAAAAACAAACAAAAAAAACCAAAAAAAACCCCAAAAAAAACAAACCCACAAAAACAAACAATCACTCTTTTGTGCCTCTTCTTTAGTAATAAGGTTTATGTCCTTTGACTTTATATGTTTTCTGGTGATTTCTGCCCCGCCCCCTTCAGCCAGGCTGGTTAATACTTACTGAGATTGTGTCTTATGTGTGATAGAATGAAGCAGTCATTTTTAGTGAAGTCACTGAAGAAACATACATTCTTGATTTTTAACCTCATTCACTAAGTGGGGATTCTAGAAAAGTGTTAAGCAATGCCACACTTGTATTCCAGTTTTCATGGTTTTATTCTCATTTGTAAGACTCTTACTGCAGTGTTTACTAACATTTTAAATTTGCAGGGGACAAAAATAATCAACTAACAAAACTCCGAGTGATAAAGACCTCATTTCTGAAGTTTCTTTCATTGTCTCATTAGTTTTCTTCATAACACTTTAACCTGACGCTACAATACTTGTAACATTTGCACTATTCAGAATTCATGGATGCTTGTCTATCTAGGATGCTTTTTAAAATGAAAACATAATTCCAGATTCACTTTTTCTCTTGCAATAAATCTGGTTGGAAAGGTATTTAAGTTTCACTCAATACAGTCAGTTTGCAAAAATCTGGTTTCTGTTCAGTTTCCTGTTTGTGATGTATGTCTGGACCTGTGTACAGCAGGATAACTTTTCATTTTGAGGCATGGCCACCAACATTGCAGCAATGGATACTGGCTTCTTGTAGCAGGGCTGAGGAATGGATTTTGAAATCTCCCCCTACTGTCAAATCCCTTCCTGCCTCCCTCCCCACCAGAAGACAGATTTTATGTTAAAATCCATTTTGACACACCATTCTGCTGGGAAGGATTCCAAGAAAAGTTTCCTTGGCCTCCTTTAAAATCTTCTTGCTCTGTATAGCTCAAAAGAGATAGGGAAATCTTTATCTGTTTATCAGCGTGCATCTCTAAAATCCTGTAAGTAAATGTGTGCAGAAAAGGATTTTCCTGAAGAGATAAATGTAATAACTGTAATTTGTTCTTGTTGTCTCAGCTATAACTTAAAGGTGTTTAAAAGCCTCACAGTGATCTTTTGTTTGAACTTCAGACATGAGTTTGGTCCAGGGAGTGACCAGGGGAGATACCCATATTCCCTTACTCCTGAGAAACCCTATCCCTGTGAGAGAACCTTTTGCTTTAAAATTCTTTTGGAGTTTAGTTTAAAAATGTCTTGGATAGCCATTATGCAGATAAACAAGGGATATTTAAAACAGGATGATGTCGTTAATTTAAAACTATGTAAATCTCCACATTGAACTGTAGTATTTTTCAAACATACAAGGAATACTTTACTATACCCACTTGTTCTGCTCCTGTTTTAGCAATACAGGCTACAGTATGTCTGTCTCCCCCCCCCCCCCCCCCCCCCCCCCCCAACTGAATGAAGTTCTTTTACTTCTGTGTTGTCTTGTGTCCAGGTTTTAATGTCAGTCATATGAGCCTTTTAGCAGTGTTAATCACTGTTTCTGACTAAACATTTGGACTCAAGAGATTTAAAAGAGAAGGCATTCCATTCACCAGGTGCAGGATGCAGCATTTGTTAAAGTATTTTTAAATTCAGATAGACAGACCTAAGCACACAGGGTTGTAGGGGAAAAAAAATAGTCTTGGGTCTTAATTAAAGGTTATTAAATATTATGGTTTGACTGCAGCAACCTTGTTGACTAGTGGACAGAATACTGTAAAATAAACAAACGAAAAACCAGCACCACCCCCCCCACCCCCCAAAAAAAAACCAAACCAAAAAACCAAAACAAAAACCCAGCCCTCCCATGATTGCCAGGTTTATTTGGATTCTGCTCAGCATAGCTAAAAGTTTACTGAAGAGCCCTTTCTGGCAAGGGATTAAAGGAAAAAAAAAATCCATATGATGTAAATGCTTTACTATAATGTTTCTTTGAACTTACTCCCAGAGAAATATAAGTTTTATTTAGACATTATTTCTACAACAATTGTAAGAAAAACATGACCACCAAAAATACTTCAAATTGTGATTTTTATATAGTTGAAATAATATAAGGATGCTATGTATTGTTTACATCAGTGAAGTACTAAATAATTATAAATATACATATGAATATATAAAAATACAAATATATCTGAAGCATATATATTTACAAAAGTACAATAAAAATTAATTATACAAAAATAGCAGTTTATAACATTTGAAATATCCCTTAAACAGTCTGTGAAGCTAGAGGAAGGCCTGCTGCATTGGCAAAGTATTCAAATACAAAATTTACAAAGAAGCCAAGTATTTACAGGCACTGGGATGATGTCTTCTGTCTGTGTTTAACTTTTGATCTTGTCTAATCTTGCAACACCAGTTAGGTAAAAATTAGCACCTTGTGGATAGAGATTCTTTTGAGGAGCAATTTGTTTTGCAGGAAGAGGAAATGGATTAATTGGTGGTGCTTTTCCTTATGAGTCACAATTAAAACATTTCTCAATGGTGAAGGATTGCTCTCTCTCATCATAGGGTACTTGGTATGAGCTGTCTCACTTCGCATCTTATAGCCAATGTAAACATACCAAAATCATACGCTAGGAACATAATAGCTAGGTGACTACTTCCAAAGCTTGAGCACTTAGGGTTTTTTAAAATTATTACTTTTACAAGGTTTTTTGTTATTCATTATGTATAGTCCATAAGCTTTTCTTCCCATTCTGACTTGTCTAGTTATATTTGCCAGATAAGTAAAGAACTTGGTAAGTGGGAGGAAAGAAACTCATTCTGCACAGAAAATGTATGGCATACAGGCACCTTTTGAACTCTGTTTGAGGCTTGAGTTACAAGCCTTGGACTTTAAAGGAGGGAAAAATCTTCCACAACAAAAGTGATTTTTAAAGCAAATTGGTATGAGAGATAGGTTTATTCAAATTATTGTAGCTTTGTTTCAGTCTTGAGTAGTTTTTAAGACAATGGGTTGTGTTTTTTTGTTTTTTTTTTTTTTTTTTTTTTTTTTTTTCAGAAAACTGAGATGTGGGAGAGCGAGAAGACTGAGGAAGACATGGAAGAGTATATCTGGGAAAATAGCTGCTCTCAGAAAAATGCCTTGGATACACTACTTCGAATAAAAGCCTCAGAGAATGTCAGTAATGTAACTAAGGAAGAGCTTCTTGCATCTGAAGTGGTTAAGAGTTACAGAAACTCTGTAATTGCTCTTAAAAATGAAGGTGAAACAGAAAATAACATGTCTCAGTATAAGGAATCCGTGAAGAAACTATTGAATATACAAGCATTACCGTGAGTGCAGACTCTGCAGGTACATCTGATTATTACGGAAATATTAAACGACTATGTTAATATTTCTATATGATGTGGATATGTAATTATTCAGAACCTTAACAAAAAATATGAAACTTGATGATGAGTTAATTTCAATAGTAATCAGGTTTTTCTTTACTGCTGGATTTTCTTGTAAACATAATTCTCCTGTCCATGAATCTTGTTCTTTCAATAAAGTATGTTTTGGTCATATTGGTGACTTGAACATTCTATTCTGTGCTTTCTTAGCTTGGGAGATCCTGGTTCAGTTCTCTACTTAATCACATTCTGACTTCTCACACAACTTCTTTTGGCATATAACTTAGAGCGACAATGTCAAAAACAATGAAATTACTTAGGCTCCAAGTTCTGTTAATTAAGAGTCTGAAAGTTGAGCCCTCTAAACTTTCTAAATGCTTTTCAAATATCACTCAGATCTTTCTCCATCTGTACACCCTATCTGTAAAATAAAGATAATGTTGCCTAAGTAGTTTAACTTTTGGAGAGGTGTTGAAGCACACTGAGCAGTGTGGGGTTCTCAGCTGTCATCATGAGGGCTAACAAATACCCTAAGTAAAAATACCTGTCTCTAAAATGATGGAATAAAATAAGGTAGAAAATGGGATGGTAGTGGGAAGGTGAACTAGCAGTTATTTACAGGATACCAAAGTACATGGGAAAGGAAGAATGATGAGAGTTGCTGAAAGTGAGAGCTGGTGAACAGTGAGGTGAGTATATAGCTTAAAAAGGAATGGACTGAGTCTTGGTACCTTGAGGCCTGCGGAGTTGTCTCTTGAATGTACCCAGGCTCTTCAAGGAAAAAAACATTTGCAGCATCCAGCTTACTGCTGTGAAGCACAGAGAAAGAAATTATACGGATGTTTATCTTATTTGGTAATTTGTATTTGAAAGGAATTGATTTGAAATACTGGAATCATAGGCAACTTTTATTGCCTTCTCATGGTTAACAAAAAAAACCCCTTAATATCAGCTGGAAAGGACATAAATAACTCTATTCTTGCTTTTATTGTACCTTCCTGGCTTACTAAGATTTCAGCTTGGAGAGAAAGTCTTCGTTTTCTGGAAAGGGCAGAGGGAGTTTTTATTCATCACACTTAAGGATTCTGCATACCTATAAAAGAACCTAGCATGTGGACCTGCCAGCAACTTGCTGAGAGGAAACAGCATAATAAGGACATTGAAAACTGAAGAGGAATTGATTTCTGCAGAGTGATCTGTGTGGCTCAACTCACTCACTGCTAGGATTTCTCGTTGTTTGTTTTGTGTTTACATACAGCCAAAGAGTGTATGTATTCCTATTTCCAAAACATTGTCAGTTTTGGAAGGATTCTTCTTAAGTACAGATTGTTTTCATATGGCAGGAGACTGAGTTTAATGCAGCTTTTTACTCCCCATGAGAATTTGCCAGAGCTGCAGCTAAGATTGAAAATGCTTGTCCTGTAATCCCAATTTTGCACTTACCAACTTGGTTGTTTAGTGGTCCTTCCTCTTAGATTTGTATTAATGTGAAGTTTTAGCAGAAGCTTAATATGGGGAAAGTTTTGGCTGTTAATCAAGTTGTTCCTTTATTCAGGGATAATGGGAGTAATGTTGAAAGTTCTCATTTGAAATTGTATATCTGTGTAATTCCTAATGTTTTTAAACAGCCATGAAACCAAAATTACTGAGGAAGTAACTACAGTTTGACTCAGAGAATGGTATGGATGGTGGAATTGTGCCTGGCTTTATTCCAAAGGTGGTTTGGTTCTAGTATGTACACAAGAGAAATTTGTTTCCTTAATTAGCTTTGTCAGTGCTTGCATAAGGACTGGCTTACTAGCAAGCATATGTAACTAACTTCTGTTTTGCAGTGGTATGTCTTGTACCAGACTGTCACGAGTAATGCCCTTAAATGTTTTAAGAAACCTAAAGCCCCATAAGCTTGCTTTTCTCCATAAAGTTGTCCTTACGTACTCAGGACATAGGAGCACCTGATAAAATCCTGTCTGCAACAGAGGACAATTCAATTTTCATTTGCTCTTCATAGACCTTAAGTGGGCCTAAGGAGAACTCTGTATGAAAGTTGTAGTTAAAATAACAGTTTGACTTTACTAATAATAGCGACTGGCTGAAAGAACAGCACAGCAAGGGAAGATTATTTTTTCATTTTATTACTTTAACATTTCATTATCTTCATAGCTAATTCATGGAAAACCTAAAATGTGCAGGCTTCTAGAGTGCCCTCTGAAGTGTTCAAGCCTAGCTTATACACATTCTATAAATGTTTCAAGAAATACAGGCAGGATAAAAGGTGGCTGCCTCCTGAGTACCAGGACACTCAAATGTCTCTACCAACAATAGATTATACCTACTGGCCAAAAATAATGTTGGGACTAATTCACTGTGGTCCCTAACCACATCCAACACTTACCATCAGAAATTACTTGTCAAATATACTATTTTTTCCAGTAGTATCTGGCTTGATGAGCCTATGGCTATACAACATTTGGCCAGCTGGCCTTAGAAATCTGCAAGATTGACCCCCAACCTTGGTTTTCAATGTCATCTTCACTTCCTCTCCTTGCTAAGAAACATAGGAGCAAAATTAAAAATCTTTATAATCCTGTAAGTGCCCAATCAAGCTGCTAGAATCAAAGGCAATATAAAATTCAGAGTTACACTTGTGATTTTTACTAATGGTTTATATGTTACAGTACAGAACTTGTGTAATGCAGTGGACTGGGGTCAAAGGTAGCCTGGATTACATTTTGAGCTCTTTGTCGTCTTGGATGTTTCTCTCTATTTTTCTGCTTCTCCCTCCGAACTGTTTGTGTTTGAGGGTGGCAGTATTTCTCTGTGATTATGTAGAATACCTACAACACTGGAATCTTAACTCCAGTAGGAGTCTTCCCAACCTTGATGATGTATAGTGTAGCACATGTTTTCATGAACTGAACTCCACATCTTTATTTTCCTATATAATACTCTTGCAGACCATCTTATTGGAAACCTGCACTGAAGATTAGAAACTGTGAAGAGTTAAAGAGTAATAGACTTACAGGTTATGCAACTCTACAGCACAATAATAAGTACATCCTTAGTAATGGTCACTTATTAAGGTATCATGTACATTATAATGTAAATGCATGACTCTAAGGTGTGTATCCCTCTAACATACCTGTGTGTATGTACATTCTTCTGTTACATGGAAGTGCTCATGTTACTTTTAAATACAAATGTAGATAAATAACACTTAAAGCAAGAAGCAGGCTTTGTCCCCCAGTGCATAAATTCGGAAGGAAGGAGGAACAAAAAACCACACATAATATCTAGAGGCATTGGCTGTCTCCATAGGTAATTCGTTTACTGGTATTTACTGGCCAAGAGGAACATGGAGCTAGTTCATGACAGCTCTGACCTCAGACAACCCTGTCCATCATAGATTGAAACTTGAGCAGGAAGGCTACTATATGTGCTTCTTTGCGGTCATTGTTCTAACCTCCAAGTAGCAGATGTCTCATTTCAAATCCAAACACTTGCCCCCGCAAACTGGAAAAGTAAGTTCCTTACAGCAAGGAAAAATAAGCTGTCTCCAATGGAAAAAAACTCACACGAATTAAGTTCTTGGCCATCTGGAATAGTTGTGATGCATAGTTTCGCTGGTGCTGTTGAGGAAACTAACCTTTCTTTTATCTCCCATATAAACATTCCAAAGAAAGGTTGAGATCTAGCGCTTGGTCAAACTGGAAAAGAACTTGCTTTGTCAGTATTCTGGCTAATTTTTTGCATCTAGAAACTACTGTAATCACTGGCATAAGATGTCTTTAGTAAACAGTGTGCTAACAGTTAAGTGAAATGTTCAAAGTGTCGCTAAATAGTTTCTTGAGGTTGTTTGTCTATGTTCTATCGCACTTTTGCCCTTCAAAGAAGGGCTGTCGGACACGAAGCATAATCTCTTGCTCAGATTGGACAAGAAGGCCTGTACAGAGACATAATTCAGTCTTTGGCAAGGGAAGTAGATGTTACAACTACTTGAAACTTCACCAAGCCATGAGACGTGAATGTGACTGTCTGTGTGTGAAGAGTTGGTAAACCACTACAGATAATTTCATGGTCTTCAGGGAACTAATTTATACTCCTGACTGGAGATGACACTTTTTGCCTGGTTTTCATCCATAATATTGCTACAGGCACAAGTAAGGGATAAAGGGACAGTTGCCTAAAAAGGGATGTGCTGTCTGGACAAACCATCTTTCTACCTATTTCTTGTTTTCCCTCATACTTAGAATGTATGTATTTATTTTCTTGTGACTCTCCTAGTCTGTAATAAAATAGTTCTGCTACTGTGCTTCATATAACCCTTTTCTTCCCTATTTTTTTCTCTATATGCCAACAAATCAAGAATCCTCTGCAGAACATGATCTTATATATTCTAGTCATTCCATCCTGCCCCAGAAGTGTTTGTGTATGGGACACAGAAATTTTCACTTCTGTCTCATTTGCTTCTTCTGGTGAGTATTGGGGTCCTAGTTCCATTATATGATTCTACACAACATAACATTAAGGGTGAGTATCAAAGGAGCATCAAGGTGCTGTTAAGTGCACTGTACTGTCACTAATCTGAAGATGAGGAAACCACGGACACCAAAGATGACTGTGACTTGCTGCAGATCACACAACTGATAGATCAGATAGAAACTACTTTTCTGAGAGGAAAAGGAGGTGAAAAAACACCTGTTTTAAAATAAATAGTATATTACCTATGACTTACTTCTATTAAAGCTAATGCCTTCTTGCGGAGATTTGTGTTTCTGGCATGTTGGAGTGTATCATGTCCAGTGAAAGGATTTCTTTGCTAGTCTTTTCATTTGTAGGTATACAACATCCCTGATGTAAGAATAGCAACTTCTCACTTTTTCAGTAGTTTATTTCCTTTTTAAAAAAATCTATTCCGCTAGTAGTATGCATCCCTTACGACTAGCTTTTCTCCTTTTTTCTTGATTCAAGCTGCTATGCAGGATCATTTACAGCAAAGGAAGAGTTAAACAGGCTGGAAGAAGCCTAGCACTATTGACTGCAGCACTCCAGACTGTTAGCAGATGTTTCATGGGATGTTTAGGTAGCAGCCCAGCCTGTATAGGAAGAGTCAGGATAAGAATAGATATTAAGGATTTGGGAAATGAAAATAGTGCAAGTCTTGTATAATAAAGGTATTGCAAGATGTTAGAACCTGTCTCAGTTTTCAATTAAATTGCATAATATTTCTCTGAAAACAGCAATATCTTAATTGTATGGGAAGAAGAGAGGGATGTCCCACGTTCACTTTTGCTTCTGATGTTTCCTGTCTTGAATGTTACGTATTATCATATGGGTACTGCAAGATACCAATACTGCAAGAACTATGTTGCCTTAGACGTGCAATGGTCTTGCTTATATGGCTTCAAGTTCAGCAATGTATTATAAATATATATTATGGGTTTAAGCATCATCCCCTATTTTATATGCGTGATTAAATAATGAGTTGTGTCAGAAATGCATTCTTCTCAGTATGATAAATTAATGGGTAAGGAGCACTGTGTTAAAATACTACCGCCTCAAACTGTTAAAAAATTCTGCAAATCTTATTACGTGAAGCAGGGAGAAAGAGGTGTTGTGCACTCTCTTTTCTTTAAAACCTGGAAAATGGAAAAAATAAAATATTTATTTTAAAATTAAAAAAACCTCAAAGTATGAAATAACTAAATATAACACAAACTGCATATGCCTCTGTAACTGAAGAGAATTAATATTCAGCAATGCTTGGCAAAATTCTAGGCTAAGAAAAATGAAACACGTTATCCAGCTGAAACTATGGGGGAATTTTTAGGTAAACAGAACGTAATTTTCCTACCTGAACTGGACTAAGCTGCCTGCATGCGAATTCTGTATCCTAAAAATGACATGCAATTATGTAGCAATAATAATTTTAGTATGTTCCCTGATTTTCAGGACAAATTATATTTGGGATTCAGTGCTGCAAGGTCTTGAAAATAAAGTTTGTGCAGTTTGAAATGCCCTAATTTCTCAAGTAATATCTTCTCTTTGTCTGGGAGCTATTGAGACTATAATGTAAACACAAGCAGAATTTTAATGGCTCCATTCAGCCTGAAGAAAGGCATCACAGAGTGCAGATCTAGTTCTCTTACAAACTGTTTTTCTGAGTCTAGGTTTAGGCTTTTTACTCATTCATATAAAAATGCAAAGTTCTTCAAAGTTCAGTTTGTGCTGAGCCCTTCTTTGGCAGCGAACATACGCTTCACCATTTTGATTGTTTTGACCATTTCAAACAAAGAGAGAATTTCGTAAGACATTTATGTATTACTGTATTACATCGGATGTTTATTCATGTGGTAGTGAATAGACAAGCAGAAAGGTAACTAGCTGGATTTTAGATCTGCTTTTGATGTATCTTTACACTTTAGATTTAAGTTGGTTTTAAAATGTGTTTTCCTTGGTTACATGATTTTAAAAATTATGGGGAGAAAAAATAATTTTAAAAGCACTTTCATTGCAAATTGGTGTGACAGTGCTGGCTAAAGTGTTTTGTGGGAGACTCCTATGGCAAAATGTGCTTGTCATCAGTACTGAGTGAGATGAAAAGTACCACAACTTGACTTGGAGCATGTGGTTAATCAGTTTGTTTATTTAATATATTTGATCAGATTGCCATGATGTGTGAAGCATCTGAATGTTATCTGTGGTAGAGATCAAAACATGAACTTTGCTAACTTTTCATTTTCCGATTAAGACTTTGTAGATGGAAATCAGTTATGCCTGCTTGTGTCCTTAAGGGAAAGGTGCTTCACTGAGCCATTTCCTTCAGAATTTGGTTGGTAGAGCACTGTACAAAGAGAATCCTGAAGCACTTGGTCTGCAGCTCCTAGTCTAAAAAAGATTGTACTGATGGTCTCAGTGCACGTCACCATTTCCAGTGCAAGTTGTGGCGAAAGGATATAAAGCACATCGCAGTAGTCTACAGGCTGAGAAACAGAGTTCCTCCTCTGACGTACATGTGTCTTTGTTTCCTAATGAAATGAATCAGACCTGAGACTTTCCCATTTCGGGGTCAGATCCGTGAAGTTTACCCTAAGATGATTAGCACATGAGAAATACGTTCTTTATTTACAATATGACCGCATTCATCCTTTGATACTATATAGAGTATCTTGGTTCCTTTCCCCTAGCTCCTTTCCTTTTGGTGTTAAAAACCTGGAAAAGAATGCATGTCAACTTCCTCTACCTTAGAAGAGCCCTTGGGGTCTCATCATTCTCAGCTGAAATTTTTAGTGATAGTTAAACTGTGTGCTAGATTCAGCCACATGATGAATTAGAAAAGTGCAATTGGATGATAAATGTCAGCTTGTTGAAATTTAAAGTACATCATGCAGTGTGTACATCTCTAGAGTTTGTATCACTTTACATATAAGCATAGAACTGCCCTTAAAACCAAATCGTACCTAATTCTAATTTTTCTAGCTAAAATACAGGAATTTCTTTTGTGTTATTTCAACTGATTAAATAACCCCACTCCTTTAAAATGGTCTTATCCTGTGTCAGTCTCTCTTCTATTACATATAAATTAGCATACAACGTCAATCAAATACTATAAACGAGGGGTTTTTTAAATTTCAGTTTTCTAAGCTACAGTGCTGGTCAATGTGGGTTAAAATATAATTTTAGAGAGGTCTTTTCCTCTGAAACCAACCTGCTCAACTGTAATTCGGTATCATGTGGCCTTAGAGCCTCATCACTGTAGTCTTTGAACATTGTATGAATCTTACCAGCTTTAAAATAATTTTCTGCCACGTAGACATGTGACAATGAGTTTTATTTTTTATTGTTTCCTTTTATAACATTTACACTTGTCTGGGAAATAGAAACTTCTTACAGCAAGTGAAGAAAGTGAGAAGCTCTGGGACGTCAACAAGTTTAAAAGAAGAAGAACAATCCTGGTTACTGTTGAAAATGTTTGCTTTGCTAAGCAAACTTCCTGAGTAAGGTAAGGCAAGGAAATACCTTGCTACCTTGTTGATCTAGTCACTTGATTTATGTTCAGGAGGAGCACTTTTATGAATAGGGTATACACGATGAGGAAACAAAAAAAGGATTTTTTATTATAAAGCTAACTTCCAGAGCTTTCAAAACATTTTGTCTATTCCTGTGCAACATACATTAAATGACTATTCCTATTTTAAAAAGTTAATGATGTAAAGGATAAATATGAGTAGGCAAGAAAAAGCAAGTCAAGGTGGACAACACAGATTGATGCTAATTGCAAGGCATGAACAAATGTTAGCCATGTTCTTGTTTTCCTTAGCCAGTAACAGAATGGATTTGTCAACACATTGCAGAGCAAGTAAGTTTACAGAAGCAGTTGAAGTCTGAAGGTGCTTCTGGAGGGGCTTTAAAAACATTTGAAGTGATTGTTATCAGAAGAGTGAAGCAAGAAGTGGGGGGAAAGTAAAGCATAAAGACTGAATGATCAGATGTTTGGGTATGAGTTAATGGAATTCAGTAGTTTTGGGGACTTGGGTTGTTTTTGGTGTTTTTCTTTGAAGAAGTAAAGTGCTGGCTAAATTGTTTTGTCTCAATATTAGGGATAAATGGGGGAAAAAGGTCAATCTAGAACTTAGTTGGAGAAAAATGGACAGTTTTTATAGAAACAACTAGGTCTGAGGCAATTAAAGAATGATTAGAGTTAAATGATTTTATGATACTGTAAAGCTTCAGTCAGTTTTACTGATTGCACTTACACTTAATTTTCTCAGGTTAGTCCAAAGTCAGGGGAAAGAATCTGTACAGCGCCAGTGAATCTGCTCTCTTTAAGTTAGGGAAAGTGTTTACTGTTTGTTAGGCGTTAGTCTGGGTCAGATTATGAACCAACATGTGCTCTAACCACCTCTAAGCATGCAGTGGGAGCTATAAGTGTGTAATTCTTACCCAAAGAGACAGGGGAATTGTTTCATCTGTTGAGAATTAAATTACAATCAAAAGATTCTGAAACCATCAGTGAAAAAATTATCTTTGATTCTGTACAAGAAATAAGCTGGTATGTATGATTCATTTTTAAAAAGTTGTTTGTTCCAAAACAAGGATGGTGACAGTATTTTACAAATTACCTTTGACAGTAGTATATTTTATGAATTGTCTTGACATTGTTGTTCTTCTCCTTATGGGCTTATACTGACCTCTCCTATTTCTGCAACGCCCTGTTGTGAAAGCAACAACAGTACAACAGCAAAGGAAGACGAGAGAAGAGCAAAGAACAACAGGAATCAACCAGACACCCAAAGCTGCAGCTTCCCAAGCAGGTGCCTCATTATCCGAAGTATAATTCCTACCACTGTAGCCTTTGGTTTCATTTAAGTGTTGTTTACTGCTGTTCAGACGAGGAGGAGTGGGCATGTGAGATAATACCTCAGCAGACTTGGATATCAGAGTTGAGGGTACAGTCTTTTTGTCCGAGCTGGTGATTGACCTAGTGCTTACTGAAGTTATGCTTGTCCTCTTAGCAAAATGATCATCCAGTGGAAAAGTTTCTGCCCTGGCATATGTGGTAATTTCAGTTTTTTGGACCATCAGGCTTGTACTGGAGGTGTAAGTGTTTGCTGTTAAGCTGTGGCTGGTGGTAGAAGATGGAGCTTGGAGCAGAAGAGAACTCGATGTGGCATTATGATGCTGGCATCCTTCCCACTCAGTGGCCTTTGTGCTGTTTTGCCTTTCGTATTTATTCAGTGAGGAGTGACTATTTGGCTCTTTGGATGTCAGTTTTTCAAAAATAAGAAGATCTGGATCAATCCCTATTAAATCATAAACAAGGTTAGTTTACATGATAAAAGCTCATCTGCACACCCACAAAAGGAGTACGTGGAGACAATGGCATGTCAGGGAGCCCAAATAATACCCACCAACACCTTCTGGACTGGGGGTGTCACTGCCTAGGGTTATGGGACAAGTTATGGGATGCAAGGGAAGTGGATTTTGGGATTGCACAGGACTTACTATGGGATGCTTAGTGAAGGAACCAAAGGTGAGGGAAGGGAGGGATGTAGGCTACTGGGGAGTAGGGGGGTCCCGGCCAGCTCTGAGTGTGTGTGTGCCAGTCTGCACCAGCAACTGGAGGGGGGCTCAAGACTAAGGCTGGATCTGGAGACGTGGAGCAGCGGGCAGCCTCGCCTCTCAGTCTCTCAGATCTGGTATGGTATTTTCCCCAAGCATAGTATTGATTAGGTGCTCAGAGCATGAATCTTGAAAGCAGGGTGTATCTTCAAGGTCATTTCTCAAATACTGAACAGAAGAAAGGGGGGAAGTAGGTACATTAATGAAAAAGGACAAAAAGTCTTACGCTTTTGTAGCATTGTATGTTACTTCAGAAGATCTTTTAGCACAGCAACTGACCTAGTATAATTTTTACGTTTCCTACAGTTGCTATGTTTTCAACCTTTATAAACGAAATGCTTAGTTACCTGTTGTGATGTTGTACAAAATGACATTGATTCTAGCCTTTAGTATGCAGCTTTCCAATGCTGGGCAAGACATGTGCAGGCAATTCATATTCTCATGAATAGCTCCGTGGTAGAACACTGCCAGATTGCAGGAAACTGTAATACAAAAAGAATGAAGCTGAGCTTATCGGCATAACGAACATTGCATTTTGCATGTTATTACATTATTTAACATCAGAAGATCATTATTACTGGGCAGTTCTCTCATTGTTGTGCAAACTAAAGCACCTAGTCAGTAAAGTAGAACTACTTATAACTATATTCTTATTTTAAGAAGGAGGAATAGAATAGCAATCTGAATTCTAAATGTGCCTCTGATAAAATAAAATCATATGCTTTAGCTTGTAGTCCGCCTACCAGTTGCCTTCCTTCGTGTCTCAGCTGCAGTGAGTGGACCATTTCTAAAAGTAAAGTTATCGAGGAAGACAACTTTGAGATGTTTGCTATTGTGTAATATAACTGTCTACTTGAAACTGGACTGCAACCATTCATTTCACACAGACTATTAAAAAACATCCTAAACTACAATAAGTAAGTGACATCCTGTCCCGCTGCCAGTTCCCAATCGTTTTCCTTGTTTGCCTTTGGGCTATTGTATTTCTGTGAATAGAGTAGTTTAGGTAATTCTTTATGTTTGGAGGTTCAGTTCTATCTTCTCACATCAGAAATCCGGGCAAAAGTAATAATGAAAAAATGCCTGAACAACTTGTCACTGAAATCCAATTTTCAAAAGTATATAGATGCCCGAATCCTAGTGGTTTCAGATTTAGATTGAAAATATATGCTGCATGACTTATGGTTAGAGTCACACTATATAAAAAGCAGGAAAGATTCTTCTTTCAGAGTCTTACAGAACAGCAAAATCTCAAGTCAAAATATCAAGTCAAAAGTTAATTTTAATGTATATCAATGTGCTTGGAGAAAGATCAATGTCAGGTTTTTAGTCGTACGACGTTTTGGAGGTTTCATTTATTTTATTTTACCTGCCTTGAATGTAACCTCCATACCTAAGCTAATACAGCTACCTGCAATTAAAAAAAGTATTGGCAGGGCAGGGGACATATTCAATAGCAGAAAATAGTGTAAATTATTAAAACAGCTAAGGAGAACTTCTGATACTGATTCTGACTCTCAAGCTTTGCACTTCAGAAAATTGTAGCATACTTCTGTCTCTAAATTGGACAATTTGTGTATGATATGAGCTTTTAAGATAAGATCTGTATTTGTTAATGTAACTGTCTAGAACATGTGAATTAATAGGGCTGAAGAGTAGCTTCAGGCAAACAATTCTAAAATAATTCTGTGATTTTTTTTTAAATATAGGAAAAGCATTTTAGTTACAGCATATTCATGTAACACTCTTACAAAAAAGGTTTATTTTACATAAATTGTTAGGAAACTACCTAGCTTTATAAATGTATTCTATTTACTTAGGTGTTTATTCCAAACATTCTCCTCATATTTGCAAGTAATGAAAATAATTTGTAATACTTCTGCAATGAACAACAGAAAAAAATCATTCAACTCTTCCTATTTTATGTGCAGTTAAAAAACCAGAAAATCCCTAGCCTATCTACAAATGAGAAAAGGAAGAAAATACACTAAACCCATGCTTACTGTCTTTTCTGCATTACTTGTATTTTTTCAGCCAGTAGCCTCAGTACTGCATCATAGATTAACACAGTAAACATACACCTTGAAAATAGTTTTTTCCATCATAATTAACTTATCTGCCCTAAGAAAGAAACATTATTTTCAAAAAACATGTACAATTAAGTAATAATAATTTGCAATTAAATACTAAATAATTAACTAAATAAAAATAATAAATTATTAAATAAAAAATTTGCAATGCTATTGCACTCTGTCTGTCTGAACAACACAAGTTCAGCAACTCTATGGAAGAAAAAATCATGGCAGAAGTGCTGTTACAGAATTCTCTTGTGTCTTTTAGCTACTTACATATAAAGATCAAGGTTGTCTGCCTAGCTGAAACAAAACCTAATATTTAGAAGTAAAACTGAGATCCTAAACTGTAAGGATTGCAACATAAAGCTAAATCAAAGATGATAATCACCAAATTTTCTTTCACTGATATAATTTTCATGTCCTATATCTACCTCTAGTTAGGCTTTATCAGTTTCCAGTTATTTGTCATAGGAACTCGAGCTCAGAGTAGATATTTAGGAAAGTAAGACTGGTACAAAGACACAATTATCAAAACAATAGAAGAACATAATTTGTGGGAGACAGAATTACAATCTTACAGGGATTATACAAAGCTTTGGCTCTATTATATAACAATCGGTTTACATTTTCCTTTAAAAGATTAGAAACATTTTGTAGTGTTAGAGAAGCATATTTCATAGAATCATAGCGTGGTTTGGGTTGGAAGGGACCTTTAAAGACCATCTAGTTCCACACCCCCTGCCATGGCCAGGGACACCTTCCACTGGACCAGGTTGCTCAAAGCCCCATCCAGCCTGGCCTTGAACGCTTCCAGGGATGGGGCATCCACAACTTCTCTGGGCAACCTGCTCCAGTGCCTCACCAGCCTCATAGTGAAGAATTTCTTCCTTATATCTAATCTAAATCTACCCTCTGTTCAGTTTAAAGCCATTACCCCTTGTCCTATCGCTACATTTAGCCAGTACAGAACTATTTTGATATATTTCCTGACGAATACAGGTATTTCTACAGGTGATATATAAAAAACATTGGCTTCTACGAATAAAGGAATTTAAAATCGAGTTACTTTTTAAGAAAGTAATTCTGAATATAGAATAGTTCTAGGCATCAGTAAACATTTCGCATCATTTTTACCATAAGCTAACAGTTTAAAAGTCAAAGCCCTTCAAATATTTCTGTGGAATATCTATGTAGTACTTGCTTTTCTGTGATAGCCTTTGTTCAAAGATTCTTAAACACTCTGCAAACACTAACAATGTGGTATTATTGAAGTCATTGTTTGAAAAATCACAATTTTCAGCTGTTTGTACACATTGATGATTTTTCTTCCAACAGAAAACTGTTCTTCACTTGCATCATGTGTAGCAGTATGTACTGTTGCCTTCAGACTCAGATAATGTTCTGGATTTTGTCAAAGAATGGATGTTTTGTGCTAATAGTATACTTTATGGGGTTTTTTTCAGTGTGATACATGAATACTATGCAAGTTTCTGATACAGAGACTATCTTATTTAAGAATATATAAGACACCTGAAAATACATGTATTTGTTTGAAGGGAGGAGTGAAATCTTCAAAACCTTTCCAATCTTCCAAGTTTGTGCAGAGCTCTGTTGTCATGAGAAACTCCGGGTTTTAGCACAACAATTATAAGTGTTTTTCATTGTAATGATTACTTTGCAAGCTTTATGAAAATATCATTAAATAGCAGAAAAAAGTATCTCATCTGATAAACTTGGCTTCTGTGGATATATTCTCTGGGATCTGTGATGGATTTTATTGCATAAAATCAGGTAAGAAAAGTAAGTCACAAACCTGTTTTTTTGTAAAGAAGGATAGTTCTTTGGTCAGGAAAAATACTTTAAAAGCATGCTATAAGAGGTTTTGCTATGGTTTGAGGAGATATAAGCAACATATTTTATTGCTTGTTTTTAAACTATTTCAAAATTTCTTTTTATCTTGTAAGAAAGCTTTCAGTAATTGTGCTATTACTGAGAATCCAGCAAAGAAATTTCTCTTACCAAACTTCTTATCAACATTTCTTGAAATCTTAATTAGGACATTTATTAGCAGTAGCATTTGTGGTAGTGACTACATCTGTCTCTTCAGGATTGTAAGGAAACCACAAGCTCATTTAAAGCCTATCTTTGAAATGCCATCTAATGTCTCTATTTTAGTTAGGATTGTAACAAATTTGTGCTTGACTATGTAACATTATAAAAATGAGATTCCAAGTTAGCATTACTTATCTCTGTAAGGTATCCAATCCCATGTTCTATGAGAAAAAGTTTGTTGTCCAAATAGGAAGAACATTGCTGAAATGTAGATAATTGTTCGTTCCTCAAAATATTTAAGATACTCTTCCCAGGAATGCTGCTGGCAGTTACATTAGTTACGTCACTGTCAGGTTGTCAAGGTCATGTTTTTGCTCATAATTCAAAATTTGATCAAAATTTATATTGACTGTTTTTAGTAACTGGTACCTCACTTTCATCCTCCATATCCAAAAACCTTTCAAGTCTTGTGAGTTTTGCAGTCAAATTTAGGTACCACAGACACACACTTCACGTACACTCCTAAAATATGCTCCTGTAGTGTACCAATGCAGTGTGATACAGAGAAAGTATAGTCTTGGGCTTAAGACAAGCAACGGCTTTTCTTATTTTTATTCTGAGTCTGAGTTTACAAGGCTAGGGAAAAGGGGTTGCCAGCTAAATAACTGCTATTATTTATTGCTATAACTTTATTGTTCCTATTAACGTTATACCTGGGTTGCACCAGAAACTTGGTGTAAACACAGAACAAGAGAGTGCTCTCTCCAAGAAAATGAATATTCTTGTATTTCAGAGAAGGACAAATTGTATGTTCACTCCCATTTCCCCTTCACCATGTCCTAGTCTCGTACCGTACTCCATGAAGAGTCCTGTTGGAATCAGTGTCACTAATTTTTCTCTGCAGGAGTAGATGGTGATGGACACTGAAGAGTTGTTGTTTCAATGTTAGCATTGCCCACAAGCTTTGTAACAGAGATCTAAAATTTCAAAGCAGACCCTAAGATTTTCATGTGTTTTCTAGTGTGGTCTTCTAAAAAATTCATATTATCAAGTTCCTTTCTATAGGACTGAAGAGGGGGGAACAGTTACAATGTGCCTCTGCTTTCCTGCCTCGAAGAATGCATATATCCCAATTGCTTGCATTATTTCTTCTTTAAATAAAGGAATGTTTATCCAAAAATTATCCAAAATGGTTTTCCCCATACATCATGATGCAAATTTTAATGTATGCCACAATCTTGATAATAAACACTCACCGTTCCTCAGAAGGCAGCAGGTTCTGCTGCACTGTTGGGGTGAGACTTCTGCATAAATCTTCAGCACCTGGGCTCCCCTCTTCTGCGATTCCTGCAGGTCAATCAGAAGACCTGGGAAGCGTCGGATCCAGCAGTTTTTGTAAAACGTCGTGGGTGAGCAGAGAGAGTCTGACTCCACGGCCAAACCCAAGACCAACAACACTTCTGCTATTGTCACCAGCAGAACCATCTCTTCAATGTAACGGGCTTAGTCAGCGCACTTTCTCCTCCGCGGATGCACTAGAGTTTGGACCAGCATTTTAAGAGACAATCTCTTGGGTGGTGAGGATACCGCCAATTCAGCCAGGGACGTGAGCCAGGGGATGTTTTTTCCAGACAATTCCCATGATGCTGTTTGGGCAGCTGCTGGAAGGAAGCAGCCATTTTATGAGCTACATACAATTACAATAGTTATTATTGTTGTTCTCAAACTTAATTATTTGGAGACAGTGTTTGAGAGACAACAGGCACAGGTTGCTTTTAGTCATTCAGAGAATTTGTTTGTGTGGTCCCAAGTTTATGTTTCTTGTCCTTCTAAGACCAAACTAGGCAGACAGCCTTAATGTGTGATGAATAATGGTAAGCTCAGCATGTTGTTTCACCTCAGCTCTGAAAGTATGTGGTACAGTCACTTGCGAGCACGTAGGTCTGCCACTTTATTCAGGCACGCTATTACACTACACACAGAAGAAACAGCTCAGTTAGTTTCGTAACACTTTTTGAATTATCTGGTGGCTGCAAATATAGTTTCCTTCTTTACTAACAAACTGAACTATCTAATTCTGTCTGCCAGCCAGAGGTGGAAATTTGTTCCTCTTCCCTACTCTGTTTTGGTTGCAAGAATACTACGATTTTATTTGCAACGATCTAGGAATAGATGAATATGACTGGAGGAGGCTGTGACCTACATTCATCTCTGGAGTAGGCAGGTAATCAAAGTCCTGCCCCTAATCTTCCACCAGTTTAAGAATAGTGAACAGTCTGTATGGGTTCTTCTGCTTATGTTTAAGCTTGGAAAAGGCGTGTGAGAATGCAAGAAAAAAATATAGTTGGCATATCAGGAGGCAATTTTTCAAGCACCTGCTCTGAAACCTGAAACTCCCAAGTGTTTTGTTACTTAAAAGGACCCAGTCTGATCCCCGATTCCCGCTTCTGTATGCCTTTCGCACAGAAAGGCTTTAAAATATTAGAATACATGAGTTCATTTAAACTCAATGGACTATACAGTGAGGTTGAGAGAATTAGGTAGAAATACAGTTGTCTGCAGTAAAAATTGTGTGTTGAATATATAAAAATATTCTAGATGGCATTTTTTCCCCTCAAGATTAGAATCAAGCAATTTCCCCAGTCCTACATGAAGTATAGAGCAGTGACATGGTGCGGGGGGGAAGTCTCGAACTCATCTTAATTCTTTAGTCATTATAGCTGGTGTTTGTTTCGCAAGACAAGGCCCCCAGTTTGGAAATGAGCCGACATGTATACAATTTTGTTCCTTACAGAGGTCCTTAGACAGTGATAGAGCTCAGAGCAGGTTAACTCCTGTTGATCCAATAGCAAGACCAAGGCATTTATTTATTCAGTGGAACTACTGGCTATAATTAGGAGGATTCCAAATAAATGTCTGTTTTTATGCAGACTGCATGTCTGTTGTGGGGAATACGTGAATTAAATTGTAAGAAAGAGCCTAAATAGGTAATTCTTTAAGCCTCTGTCCTGAAAACCAGCTCTTGATACTTGTGTCGTTTTATTTAGTTTTGGTAGTTTGATGTGCTTTATTTTCATTTTCATCTCTGTGAAAATCACTACTTAAAACCTTAAATATGTTTCAATAGACCTGTTAGTTTGCATTTAGCGGACTGCACAGGGATGTTTTTAGGCATTTATCTACCATTGCCACAAGCACTATTGACAGCGTATTTTTCTACAGTTTTTGTTTCAGCCTTGCAAATATTCCAAGGCATCACCTGATATGGGACACACTCAGAATTTTGAAAGATATGCCTGTATTTTGGCATTACCTCCAGTATTTAGTATGAATTTTGCATCTATTTTGTTCTGTAAGACTTCATACAAAAATGTCGATTCCTGATTGCATTCCTCACTCCTACTCTTCCTATATCTCCAAGAAGAGAAATCTAGAAGATTCTGAATAACTTGGGGAAGCCTGGAACAAGAAGATTAAACTGATACAAACCAAGGATTTATACTGGATAAAGCTGAATATGTCTTTAGTCCATTGAAATAAATAGGATTATTTGCATGAACAAAAAATTAGATATAATAGGTAGCTTTAATGGTATATGTATTTGTAGTTACATAAAGATTACACTGTCTCAGCTCCTCTGTTTTTATACATTTGATGCCTTGCAAAGTGTATGTGTAAATAACAAATATGTTTACTTCTCCCTTGCCAGGAAAATAAAAATAAACAAAGGACTAGCCCTGTGACCTACTTCAGTTAGATGGACCTGAAATACCATACGATTTTTTCAATTTCAGTGGGGCTCTGTCCAGACATTAAGGTAAAGTGCGAGACTGGATGTGAACACACCTGATCATCTATGCATCTTTCAGACCATTCAATAAGTCTTCCTCTGTTTTGAATAAAGTAACAAATTCTTAAGTACCTGTTCCATTGAGGCAGTCACCAAACACAGTATAAGTGTGAGTACTCACTGTGCATAATGTTTAATTATGTATTTGCAAAAATTGGGCTTGGGTAACCAGTCACGTTTTGTACAGATCTGTATGTTTTCAATGTATATTTTAAATCTCTTTTTTGTTTGCCACTGTTTGTCAATAGACATGTTGCTAGTTTTTCTCAGCACCTTCATGTTTTTATTCTGTTCTTCTGCTGTGTGCTTCAACCAAGCAGCCTTTTCCCCTTTTCATTACTTGTCATTCTTTCTCCCTCCTCTGTTTCTGAATAAATTATAAGCTGCAGGGAAACTTTTTATTTAAGGAAATATAAAGAGATTTAAATAAATAAATAAATGGCTGCTTTAGGCAATTTCCTTTAAAAACTGAAAAGTTCTCTCTCTTAAATTTCAGTCTCTTCTGCCAGCTTCCCCGTAATTTCACTTTGACTTTTCTACGGGAAATGCATATATATAATTTAATGCTGAAGTTTTAAATCGCAAACATTTTGCAAGAAGGAAATACCCGAGTCTTACCTGCAAACCAATGGCTGACTGTTCCATGTGCTCTGCAAGGAGGGATCAAGAGCCTTTTACTGTTAGTAAGGAGTCTCTGGCCAGTATCAGACCAGCACTTCATGCTACTCAGTAATTCTTTTCATCGGTCTTCTCAAATTTCTTCCTGGAAAACAAAAAGGCCGGTGCCTGTTTTCTGTGAGAACGTGGATGTCTTTGCAGACCTTTCAGTAAAAGAGATATAAATGTACCTGACACAAAGGAAGAGAATGATCTTTTTAATGATTCTTGTTATAAACAGTACCTGAAGTTTTCTACCTGGGCTGGCAGTGATAATGGCACAATCCAAGAGCTTCCTAGCACAAAGGATTCATCACCAGGCATTAACTCTTTTTTTGCCAAATACAAACAAAAGTAGACACCTTTTCCATATAAAGTAACAGATATTATTGATATTTGGAACTATATTTAGCTTATATGGAACATATGGTTCTAGTACTCAGAATATGTAAAGACCAGAAAGATCGATATAGTACAGGAAAGCATTCCTGAAAAGGACTAAAAATGCCAAGGCTTTGATTCTGTAGTCAGATCAGCCTGTCTAAAACTACACTGCACGTTGGCTTTGTTCATGGGTCATCTGTTGCCCACACTTCGTTGTCTCGTGCTTCTCTGCCGAGTATCTTGAAGTGCCCTGTCAGCCCTGGGAGGGGAGGACAGTCAATGTCCTGGGCCAAGCTGAAGTTTAGGCATTTATGCTGTTTGAACAGCTATGGGAGACCGTGGTGTTAGTTGCTATGTCCCAGCCAAGGCTAGTGCCTGTCTTTTGATAGTTTCTCCTTTCTTCTGCTCTGTCAGTGGCGGTTAAGCCAGAATGATCAGAGAGGGACACATCCCTCATGCAAATGCAGACTAGACAAGAGGGGACAGTTGGGCCTGCTGTCTGCATCTTCCCTTTCCCAAGCAGATTATAGGAGAGAAGGGAGAGAGACTCCCTGAGGCCCAGATGTGGCAAAGCAATGATGTTCCTTGATGCTGCCATGATGATGCAGAAGTACGCAGCAAATGATCGCTGCTAGCACAGACCCAGCCTGTCTCAGGCGTGGGAAGAGACCCGTGCTAACTGTGTAAATCACTTCTCTGCTACGCTTAAAGTCAAACATGTTAGCTTAAATCATCTGTGTTTTAGATTGTCTCTGACAGAGCAGTTGAAAGATGACAATTACCAGCTGAGAAGAAGCCTGCAGTTTCCCATGTGAGTTATGAGCCTGCCTATGTACTCATTTGAACACCAGTAAGCTTATTTAATCAAATGTGCAGCATAATCCCATGCAACGTCAGCCCTAATAATCTCTGCTGAAGTCAGTGGAGCTCTGTGCCTGTGTTGCGCTCCATGTGAATGAATTGAATTGCAGGCCTGTGTTGAAATCGTCTTTATCTCGTTTTTCTTAGATACGTACATGCGTTTTCCCTTTATTACGGCAGTGTTAAGGTCAAAATTTTACCTAAGCTAAGTATTTTGATAATGCCAGAATATGTCACTGTAACTCTATTATAGTATAAAAGTTATAAAATGCTAATGTAATGAATCATGAAATAATGAAATGTAAGTACTTTGAAAAAATATCAAAGCAAATCTTTTTGACATTACTGAAATACTGTGCTCACTTTCTCCTTTAAAATTTCCTTGAAATCAAAACATTCTTGCAAAATGTCTTAAGTCCAACAAAACAGCATTTTTTGAAAGAACTGTTTTGTCAAAAACAACTATTAGTGGTCAGATTTTGGTTTGGAGCAATATATCAAGTTTTTAATGAATCTGACCTTCTCCAAGGTTTGGGACAGTTGGGTCCAAGATTCTGGTTTCAGACCCATCCCAGCAATATGGTAAAAAGAGGTGAAATATTACAGTTTCTGTTCCTGGGACTTTGTGCAAACCATTTTTTAAACCCTTGTTTCACAGGGGCTGCCAGGCCCTGAGATTCTCTCGGAGCTTGGCTTCAAACTAATTCTGGTAAAACCTCTGCACGAAGGCTGGAATCTGTGTGTTCAAACAAAGAGCAACAGAAGTCTTAGCCAGATTAGATTTATACAAATATAAATCTACTGGCATACATATAAACTGGAGCCAAGGTTTATGACAAAAGGCACAATGTTTAGCAAACACTCTAATGAATGAATGCTGATTTATGACAGAACTTGAAACTAGGCAAAGGGGATGGAGTTTCAATATTGTGATGAATTTTATACAGCTGGATACTTAGTTAAAGTCTTTCATGTGGATTACCATTCATCTTACCTAGTTATTATGTACTAAAATTCAGCTCTGCCTGTCTGCACCAGGATTTAAAAATATATGCTGTTTTAAAAGCACCCAGTTTACTCTCATCTAGACAGAGCTACACAAGAAGATTCTGGCTGGGGATGCACGATGCACTTCTGCAGAACAAACGCCCCTCACAGGAGATTCAGCAGCAGGCAGAGCCCTCCAGCAGCCTGCCCCTGCTCAGGTTTTTCCAAGGAACACTTACTTCACCTGAGAGAGTTTCAAGGAAATTCCTTACTGGGTCTTTGGCGTAAAAAACGGAACAGATTGAACGCCACTGTAACGATTTACACGGTCATGCCTCCGCTCTGCTGTCTGGTGACTGAACTTCCTCGTGATCCACGGAGAATGCCCGCTAGCATACAGACTACTGGAACAGCCTTTTTGCTGCCCAGAGAGAGCTCAGTAGCACACACTTTAGTATTAATCACTCATTAAATTTGACTAAAGCAGGGGTAAGTTAAGTACTTGATAATAAATAATCAGTATCCAAAAAAATACCACTCCAAGTATTTTTTCAGTAGTGTTACAACATACATGTGTTGCAAGGAATAAATATTAAATAGTATGTCAAAAGCAGAAAAATTAAACAGAAAATAATAGGGAACAAAGTCTAAACAAGTGCTATTAGAAATGGGAGTGCTTTTTTTTGGAATAGCATCGCTAATGGCATTGGGTAAGAAGTGCTTTGTTTGGCCGCTAATCTGAAAAAAGAAATTACCTTTATTTAGCAGCTCATCCTTCACAAATGATAGGCATTTCAGTTGAAATAAAATTATGCTCCAGTCAGTTCCTCTCAGAAATGCCAAGATCCTTTAGAACACTGATATTTTTAATGCTGAAATACTGCAGGATATTTCCTATGTTCCACAGATGCTTACTTTGTATCCTGTGACAAGGAAAATACTAAACAATGGCAGCAGTTGGTGAATCATTTCCAAAAGACTAATTCCTCTCTTGAGTAATTCCACTATTACTCAATATACAGTTCCCTGGCAGTACAGTACAATTCCCTGGCGTCTCAGAGGGAAGAATGTGGCACTTTATATTTTATCTTAGATAGCATGTATACTTTAAATATCCCCTGAATCGGATCCAGTTCACATTTTAGACTAATAAGGCTGAAAGGAACTCAATTTTTCCTTTGTTTCTTGCCCTCTATGTGGTCCTTTCCTTAGAGCAATCAGGTTGGTGTTCCTTTCTGGTTCTCATGTATTATCCAGTGTCTCTGTGTTGAATCAAGAGAAGGTTTGCCTAAAACAAACACAAAACCACTGCAGTCTTCCTTTAGGCACTGTACTGGTGCTTAAGGGTTTGGTTCTCTTCTGCTGCAGATTTTTTGTGTGATTTTGGGTTAGACCCACAAAGGAATTCAGGCTATATTTCATGTATATGTAAACCAGGTTTCCTGCCAAGAAAAGCATTTGTCATTCTGATTCCCAGTCACTGGTACTTCTGTTACCCCCCTTTGCTGTGTCTTGTGACCTTACCAGACTGGAGACCCATCCAGCTTACCACACAAAGCCATTGAGTCGTTCACAGAGGAAAAACAAGTGGCCACGATTTTCTAAGGAAATATAAGCAGTGTTAAATACTTGAAGTGAATCTAAAGTGTAAGCAGGCTTCAGCCGTAGCGCACAGAGCAGGCTTGCACCAGCCCCATACACATGCCTTGCCCGTCATGAAGCAAGAGCTGAGCTCCATGCAAAACAGCAAGAGTGCTGCTTCGGTCAAGTTATCTCTGGCTTTGCTTCTCCTGTCTTTGTAGCAGTAGCTCCTCCTGACTCTCTCTGTTTCCTTGCTTTTGCTAAGCTAGAGTAGTCAGAGGGCTATAGAAATGTATGCCCAGGCAGAGAAAGGGTCAGAAGCTTAGGTTTTCCGTATCATGGTTGAATGGTCTATTACAATGTAGCTGCTGTATAAAAGAGCTTCTTCCATTTCCAAGTCTTTCTAAAAGAAAAGAGTGATCTCTCTTCAGCCTTGGAAATAATTCAGGCATTAACTACAAAAAAATAGTTCAGGCACCAAGCACAGGAAAAAGTGTCTAGACTGTGAATCCCAAGCAGAAATGGCCATCTCGACTCTAGAGAGCCCTTATTGACACTCTCTGGTGCCTTCCTGCTCCATTTGTTGGCACTTAAGAATCCTTTTCCTTGAGATAAATTTGTCTCTCAGACACTGTAGAGAGAGACCTGCAGTATCTGAAACAGGCTTGAAGATTTTGCTCCAGAAGCCAAAGTCTAAAAGCTAGGTATTGAAAAGCTGAGCATAGTTACCCTTGTCTTCCTCTCTGTGTAAATGTCTTGTTCTTCAGAGTATGTTCTTTTATCACGCACTCATTTAACATCTACCACGACGCAAACTTGTTTTCATGTTGTTTCATGCTTCAGCATGTTCTTAAAGAGCGATAGATGGTCTTTCATCCTTGTTTCAAAGATCATGCAAGTCTTTTATGGCTCTTAACTACAGACTTTAACTTTGTAGCTCTAGCACTAGAGTTCCATTTTTAACTCTGGAGAATACACTTCTTACTCTCTTAAGATCAACCAGGATGATTGCTGGTGAAACAGCAAGACCTTTTCTTTGATTCCAGTATAATAATACGTCTTATTGATCTTACCATAAAACAGTATAGCTGTAGACCGGGAGACAGATGAAATTATCTGTACAAATATGGAATAAAAAGGTAGTGCTCGCCTTGGTGCATTTGCAGTGTAAGTACTATCTAAGCACACCATAGAGACTGACTGACTAGCGTAGTAAAAAAACAAGGGAACTGCCCTGTCAGCATGCTCTGACTTAACACAATTGCTCAGTCCTAAGCCTGGATAACGCACAGATAGCTGACAATCAGCCTAGTAAAAATAATTCGTTAAGGAAACAGATTTAGGCTTTTTACAAAAGTGGCCATTCAACAAAGAGTACTGCTGACCCCTTGTGTGTATGACAGCTCCTGATGAAAGCTATAGAAGTCAGTGCTCTCGCAAGTTTGCTGGCAGGAAGAAAATACTTATTGGTACGTGACAGAACTGCTCCAGTTTATTAAAAACCTCATGGACTGTGGGGAAGATGGACTCGAAATCCTTGGCAGAGCGGCAGGTGCAGGCACATAGGCAACAGAAGAAATATTCCATCTATCCAGGCTGCGGTGTCAACACTTTGAGGGAACAGAACTTATCATAACTGACTACATGGAAAAAATCACTCACCAGTTAGGAGCTAACTTACCAATACATCAAAATATGAGACTCCAAAACAGATGTCTAAAGATGGCAATCATACTGTATTCCAACAGGGGAGCTTAATGGCCATGACAAACACGAGCTCTCTGTTTACCTCTGAAGTATGAACGATTACAATTGCTTGAAATGTCTGCCTATGGGAATTAAAGTACAAGAAGGAAATACGGGTCGGACTCCTGCTGAAGTGGTAAGACACTTGTTGTGTGTGATGATCTTTTCAAGGCTGAACCTGAGGCAGAGAAAAAACCAGCCAGTGCTCAGACTCAAGCTTCAGCTAGGTGTAAGAAGGTTGAAAAGCCAAATGATGCAGTGCTCCATCACGAACAGAAGACAGGAGAGTGGAATTTGAAAATTGATTAAATATTGAGGGAGAATGAAAAAGGAATGCAAAACAAGCAAACAGTGAAACTCATTAGTAGGAAAGAGAAAACAAGAGGTGATATTGACCTAGCTAGGGCCTGAGGCTGCTGAAGAGCTCTTTGAAACTGGTTGGAATCCTATGTAAAAGGATTTCAGAACATGAAATGGGCCCTTCAAAAACAAGAGGATGAAAATGTTTTGAAGTGAGGTGGAAAAAAAAATGCACAGAAATCTACTCCACCTCAACAAATGCTTTTATAAAAATCAGCAGAAAAGAACACCTGTAACTCTGAGATTGACTTTCATGTCATCTGTATGGGCTGGAGTTAAGAAACCAAAGACCAACAAAGCAGTGAGAGAGGATCATTTCACAATAGAGGAAAGGCTAAAAAGCAAACAACCCTGTCTTCCTTAAAAAAAAAAAAAGGAAAGAAAAAAAAAGGAATAAAAGAAATAGCCTAATGACACTCTGAAGAGTTTTAATAGTTAGGGTAAATGATCTGTTCTGAGTAGTGGAAATAGACTTGTCTGAAAACTAAGCAATCTGCAATAACTGGAGATGAGTCTCATTACTGCTAAAGAGCAAGATTTTCTATGGTCTGCAATACATGGGTGAATATGTTTATAAAGAAAAAAACCTATGAAATATATTTTTAAAGTCTTTATATTGAGCATCATCATATAAGAATACACAGGATGGCAGACTTCCTCATCTGTTTCAGCAGTTTAAAAAAAAAAAAAAGACTGTCATGTTTCAGGAGTTTAAGAAGGCAAACAGCAAACCAGTCACTTTATCCATGTCCAAGATGCTCAGTTATTAATTTGCTCTTTCCTTGTTCATGTCAAACAAACTCAGGGCCCTGGGATGTAGATCACTCTCATGAATAACATAGATGTCCTATTCCCCGAACGTAGTTTATGAATAACATAGATGTCCTATTCCAGGAACGTAGTTTAAACAGAAAAGACAGGGTAGCAGGACACGTTACAGAGTTACAGGCCAAACCAGGAGCTGAGACACTGAGGGACTTGTGCAGGAGGAATCAGGAAGGTCATAGCAGAATGACGTATGGTACCTGCCGTTCCTAAATCCTACCGCTGCACGAGACGTGCAGGATGGTCCTTTTGTGGTCTCTGTTAGCGGACGCCGCAGCGTCACGACGCCGTGGCAATGACGCTGACTGCGGCGCTCCCGCATCCTCTCTGGCCGCGCACGAACACACGTACGCGTTCCGTGTATTTCCCGGCGTGTGTGGTTCGAGAATATTCCCCCTCTCCAGGGATGCAGGAGTACATTTACGGCAAGAGGTCAGAGCTGCCGGCCGGGGCCGCCATCCCGGCCCAGTTCTGGCAGCGCCGGGGGAAGCGCTGCACGTTTTGCCGGTTCCTGCACCCCGCAGCCGAGGGCTCGGCCTCTCTGATCGGCTCCCTGACACCCACGAGAGCTTGAAAATGCCCCCCTCCCCAGCACAGGGCCCGGGCGGGGTGGGTGGGCGCCCTGCAGCGCCGTTTGGCAGCCGGGCAGCGCGGAGAGGCCCGGCCCGCGCCTGAGCGCTCAACATTGCCTTTTTAGGGCTTTTTTTTCTTTCCTCCCTGTGGTTTTTTTTTCCCTTCCCCGTCTTCTCTCCTTGCAGGGACGGAGCGGCGGCGGCGGGGGCCGGCGAGGCTGCGGCAACGCCTCCCCCATCCCTCCCTCCCAGCCCGCCTCCCCCCGCGGGGCCCGGCTCGGCGCGGCCCGGCCCGGCGTGGCCCGGCGCGGCGCCGCTCCGCTCCGCTGCGCTGCGCTGCGCTGCGCTCCTCCCACCCCGGCAGCGGCCGCCGGGACGGAGGAGGAGCCTCCCGCAGCCGGCAGCGGCCGGGCTGAAGTGCGGCCAGGGGAGGGGGTGAGCGATGTCCCTGGCGGGGCGGCGGCGGCAGGAGGAAGAGGAGGGGGAAGGGGGAGAAGGGGATGGGGCCGGTGCGGGGGAGGAGGTGGTGCAGATCCGGCTGGGGGACAAGTGCTACCCGGTGTGCAAGAGGAAGCTGATCGAGCAGAGTGACTATTTCCGAGCCCTCTACCGCTCGGGCATGCGGGAGGCAGGGCAGGGCCAGGAGGAGCAGCTGCTGCGCGGGGGCCTGAGCGCTCTGGGGCTGGAGCTGGTGCTGGACTTCATCAACACCTCCTGCCTGGCCCGGCTGGAGCAGGAGGAGGGGGGCGATGAGGAGCCCCCGTTGCTGGAGGAGCTGGTGGAGGCCGCTTCCTACCTGCAGGTCACCCCCTTGCTCCGCCTGCTCCTCTCCCAGGTGAGGCTGGGCAACTGCTTCGAGCTGCACCGCCTGGCTCAGGTCTACGGTCTCCAGGACTTGCACGATGCCTGTCTAGACTTCATGGCCACCCACTACCATCAGGTGCTGCGGAGGCCCGATGCCCGGCCACACCTCCTCCTGCCCCACGCTCTCCAGCAGCACTTGAAGGAGAGGCGGATGAGGGGCACCGCCACCCTCGTGGCCATCGGGGACTTCATGGGTGCCTCCTCCCTGGGCCTGCCTCCGGGCTGTCACCCTCAGGTGGAAGCCCCCTGGTCTATGCTGAGGTACGATGAGGAAGCGCAGAGGTGGCTGCCTCTGGCCAACAACCTGCCCCCTGATCTGGTGAACGTCCGAGGCTACGGGTCGGCGATGCTGGACAACTACCTGTTCATCGTCGGGGGCTACAGGATCACCAGCCAGGAGATTTCGGCCGCCCATTGTTACAACCCTTGCCTAAACGAATGGAGTCAGCTGGCTTCAATGAACCAGAAGAGGTAACCCCTGCTCCCTGAAATACACGTGTGTCCATGTATATTGTCAAAACAGACCCGGTTGAGTCACGTGGTGTTGACTGGACTCAACGATACGAGAAGGGATTCAGACCTGCCTCTGTGCCGTGAATCACCCATGTCTCTTGCATCATGTGGTGGGAAGGACCGCAGCGCTTGGCCACGGCTTGGCGGCATGCCACCGGATAGGCCCGGCAAACCTTGTCTTTACTGGCAGCAGTCGTCCCACTGCAGCACAACGCTGCTGCCCGTCTCCTGCTTAGGGGCCCCCTCTGCATGGTGCGGGTTGCTGCTGTGGCAAGGGAAGGGTGCGGAGGACGGGACTTTGTTGCGTGAATGCTGGTGGTTAAGGTCTCAGCTGTGGGAGAACGCGAGCTAGGCATCAGCAGAGGAGGACTGTGCTACAGCTCACCACCATGTGTGACCATGTACCTCGGTGTGAAATGGTGGTGGGCTCCCGCTTTTCATTTAAATTGCAGTATACAAGGAGCCAGTCTCTCGGAACAGCTGTCTTGCTGGTAGTAGAAATTCTCCCTAAAATAACAAAGCTTAAAAAAAAAAAAAAAGATAAAATTCTTCTCTTACTTTCTTTGTGGTATATTTTAACTCCAGTACTGTACGTGACAAGAAGTTTTACTGCTCTCAGTGGGGATGTACAGTCTATCAGAGCTAGAGGTGGCTGAAAAATTTTAGTTGGAGCAGTTTTTCATTGGTTTCTACTTTCATAAAAATCTGTATGTTTTGTAGGCCTGCATTTCAGTGAAATATTCACCAGAAAAGTGTCAGGAAGATTGTGAGAAATTTCTCACTTTATGGGAATATTCTGATCTGGGAAACATTCATCATTTTGACAATTTCACTTTTCCCCAGTATCCTTTTGAATTATTTGTTTGACATTTATGTTTAAGTTAGTGTTTAGAAACACTTTTATAATTTGCATTTGAAAGAATAACAGGGAGCTAGCCTTGAGGGAGACCCAAGAAGAGAGGCCATCTCTCTGGCCAAGGTTGTGGCTACTCTACCTTAATCACGCTGCAGAGTTATCACAACAAAGCCTTTTACTTCATTGAAACAAAATGTTTCTGTTATCCAAAGTGAACTTCCTCACTGTTTCCATTTTAGAAAAAGTGTTTAAATTTTTATCTTCTCTGTAACAAGTAAGGAGGCCAAAATTCACTGTAGAATGGAAATTCTCTTCTCCATCCAGTAAATTCAAGGAGCACCCAGAGACCTCAACCATTGGCATAAATGCTTTGTATCTGGGTAGTGGAACTGCAGTCTGTATTCCAGTCTCTATTTAGCTCTTCCCAGCTAAAACCCCCCAAAACAGGGGTTTGACCTAAAATTAGTTCTTTCCCATTTCACTTTTTTTTTTTCACTTCCTGTGTTGTTGTGAGAATTTCACTAAAATGATTGCCTCCATAATCAGTCATTGGAATTGGTTGGAAACAATTTTTTTCAGTACTTCTGGCTTCTTGAAATGGTGTTGCGAAAGTTTTCATCTGTAAAATGAGTGTTTAGCTTTTACACGCTGCAAACACCTTTTCTTGCAGGCACATTTCTTAGAGCCTGAGCCTATAAGCAGTCTTCACCAAGGCGCCTGTGGGAACTGAGGTGTTTTAGCCGGCCTTGCTTCGGCGGTCTTGCCTACGTGAGCATGACTGAGAGCACATTGGCCTCGGTAGGAAAGGAAGATGGGGTCAGCCCACACAGCGTCTCCTATGGAAATTAACTTAAACACAGAAGTCCCACATTGATCAAGTTATGAGGTTTTGGCATTGGTTCGTGTGATGTGTATAGCAAGAGAGATGTTATTATGTGTGATCATTCTGCAGCATGGCGAATGAGGGCTTTCCAAAAAATGCTTTTTAGAGGCCCTTTTTTCACCTTATGACCTGACTGTTCAAACTCTAGATCAGCCTTTTTCCGTCCACACTTTCCCTTTTTTCTAGGATGTATAATCATTATATCTGAAATAAACACATGGATATTTTCTCCTTATATTACTATTTTCAACTGCACTGCGATACGAACTTAATCTTGAAGCCCATCACAGGTGACAGCAAGGTATTCCTTAGCATAGAATTTCACATGGGCCATTTATGGCAGAAAAGCAGTATGTGAATGGATATTTTTGGAATAGTCTCTATTCTTACATTTCATGGTAGTTATTTCAGGTCAAAAGGAACCCAGAATTACGTCTGCCTCTAGATTGCAAGGTTGCAAGTGAGTATGTTGCTCTCTGAATGATAAGCAGAGGAAGTTTTTTTCATGGAAACTGCTGACCCCTTCATAAAACATGCTTTTGATTTTAACATCTTCATGGAGTCTCAACTCTGAAGTTATTAATTATTATTTTTTCTATCTGACATAACATTTCAGCTCTTTGATGACCCGCTTGACATTTAGTGGCCAGAACACAGGAAGGAATGGCCTGTGCCACAGGAGCCAAGAGCAGGGAGATTTTTAGGATCAGTTAGTTTGCATTCAACAGGAACAGCACTGATGCCTGTCTGCTGCACAGATGTGCTGCAATTAGATCTGTAGTTTGCTCGGCATTGTATTTTTAGTTTGTTATGCTGTAGTAAAATAAGCAGGGCAATTGCCCAGCATGCTGCTTAGGAATTACAGTCATATGACTGTCTGCCAAATGAATTTATGTCAGCTGAAATAATTACATCCCATGGATGAATTTTTTACATACCTTGAGGGAGGGTTCTAGTACCCATTGAAATTGGTTTGACTTCAGACAACATTTTAAGAGTATCTGGATCTGGCCTCCTATATGAATGGATGCATATATTGGCCTCAAGAGAAGGCTGAGGAGTTATGGAAATAATTGTGCTGGTTTGCTGTTAATATAAGAAGTTCTCTGCCCTCAACAAACCTTGTAAATTCTATGATATTTTTATCTTTAATTATTTCGATTATTATACTATAGAATCCCAGGATGCTGGGATTCTCTACACAGGCACAGATGAAATAGTCCCAGCTTACTTCTAAGTAGAAGACAAAAGCCATCAGATGTATACTGAATACTTAGCAGTCATTCTGGTTTAGGTTATAGCTGTTAGCTTTCTTTCTAGATGTAGAGGTCTTATTACGGTAGTTTCAAATGTGCTCACAATAGGTAACTTCTGTATATTATTCTTGTGATGCCCACATAAGCTTGAGAATGTATTATTCCCTATTTATGCGTACACAAAGGAGATAAAATAGTTTGCTCAGGCTCATATAGGAAGCCTGTGACTGAGCCTGGAATTTCTCATCATCTGAGGGCTAAATCTGGTGCCGTTCATAAATAGTCCCTGTTGTCTCAGACAATACATACCCTAGGGTCTTAGAGACAATACTATATTGTATTTAGGGTCGTACATACCCTAGGGTCTTAGAGAAACTAAGGGACTAAAACAGATCACAGTTTTTAGATCTTTTAATTCTGTACTTGCAATAGTGTCTTCAGAAAACTACCTGGGCTTTTTTGTGGAAGAAACTTCATGTAAATGTTACCCAAGACCACTTGTGGTCTTTGGGAACAGGAAGGTAACAAGGTGCTTTGGGGACTGTTCAAGTAATGCCCTTCTATACCTTTCTGTACTTTTCTTTAAATTGATGCTGTCAGTTGAAATTTGCTATTTAAAAATAATATACTCACAGGATTTCTGCTGCATGTGCCAGTTACAGCTGTATATTCCACTTTCATTTTCCTTCAGAACACTCATGGCAGGTAAATCTTCCAGGCTTGGAAGACCCTTGTAAGCCCCTGGCTGGGATTATACACATGCACGTGGAACATGGGTTTTGTGAGCAATCTGTGCCTGAACTGCTGCCACTCTGAGGACTCTTACAGGAATATAGGAGAGGATGCTCCTGGGGGATGGTAGTGGTTTATGAGACCTTCTGTTTCCACATTTTTTAATATTTTTTTTCACTCAAAATTCCTCTGTGTTGGGGGAAAACTGACTTTTCAAAAATTTTTAAGTTAGAAATATTCATGTCACATTTATCACAAATGTATCACATGCTTCCAAAGTTAAAGGTTGGATGCAGTATGCTCTGCAGACTTAATAAGGAATGTAAAAACAAAAGTGGTTCATGCAAAAAGTGTAAAAAGCTTTGGAATTGGCTTCGTTACTGTGCTTTCATGATTCTTCATCTCTGTTGTAAATGCTTTAACTCTAGAATGAAGAAGTCATCTGATTTGTGAGAAATTTAAAGGTTAAAGTTGATAATTTGGCAGGAAGGAACCACAGGTTAGTCAGTCCAACCTTCCTGCTCTACAGCAGGACCAAGCTTACCTTGCAAATAGGTGTCTAACTTGTTCTTGAATCCCTCCAGCAATGTAGATTCCAACCTCCTCCCTCCCAGGTAACTTGTTCCCATGTTTAGCTACCCCTCTGATCAGGAAGTCCTCTCTATATCTATGCTAACTTTTTCTTGTCGTATACTGAATGAAGGATATCTGTCAGTGAACAAGAAGAATGCTTACCGTCCTCTTTATAGCCACTTTCATAGTGGTCTCCTACAGATACATTTATGGCTGTTAATGCGATCCAGGACAATGTAGGTTTTTTTGCAAGTTGTTGAATGTTGTCTTGTATTCAGAAAGCTATGCACTCTGAGCCCCAGATCGTATGCGTCTGTGCATTAATTTTTCTTCCTTCCTGCATATAATGCTTTGCACTTTTCTTTATAGAATGAAAAATGTTGTATTTTAAACTATGGTAAAAGCCCACATCTTACTCTTGCTTGTGTTCCTGGGCTTCCTTTCAGGGGAAACGAGGGACATCAGAAGACAGCTCAAACCTGGTCTTGTCCCAACAAGAAGGATATGCACTAGGCCTGGCATTTGGAAAGTACTTCTGATCCCCCAAGTTTAGATAACTCACTGATGTGAGTGGAGTTATATCGCAGTTGAATCTGACGGACTGTTCAGCTCCGTGGTTTCCAAGCTGTAGTCCATGGAACAGTTGTTAGTTGTGGAGAGCTGGCTGGTTGCTCAGGGTTTGCTTTCCTTGTTTCCAGCTGCTCCAATACATTAAAAGAGTATAAAAATACACTAAATATTTCCTAGTGTTCACTCTCCATAAAAACACCTGCTGTTACTGGCATGGGAAGGTGAATGGCAGAAGTTTTTCATAACATATTGAGCCATTGTCCAAACTTTCATATAAAGTGTGCTGATGGATATTTATGGCTACTTTTGAGTAAAATGAACCTTACAGTTAACATGTTCCATAAATCTGAGATACTTCCACTGCATGTCATCCATTTTAACAAGCGTTGGAAGTGGTTAAATGACTGACACAAATGTACGTGTCCTCCTTCTAGAAAAACTGAAGTTGAGAGTTGTGCTTTACATCTTTCACCAGACAGGTTTCCCTGTACTGCAAGAAGCAATTCAGCGATACGAAGGCCATAAAGCAAAAACCATATAAATTACCTCCATGCAGATAAAATAGTAAGAGGCTACAATTAGAGGGTAACTAGAGAAGCATGTGTGAATTAGGAAGCCTGAATTCTTTAATGTTCTGACACTACACACTTGTTTAGTTAATTCATGTCCTCTGTGGCAGAACTTTTAGCATGTTTATAAAGTGGCTAGAAGATCTTAGAATAGGGAAACGCTGTCTCTGTGTGTGTGAACTCATTTTATAAGCAAAAAATCCTGCACCATTTCCACCATAGGCACAGAGTTACAGACTTTCTAACATACTTTAGATTTTAAAGAATTGCTTGGAAAATGCATTTACATTTTGTGTTTTTGTCCCTCTGTTAATTTGTGGATTTTTTTTTTCCACCATAACTTTTAGAACAGGTACATTGCTTTGAAAATCATAATGTTTTGCAAGTAATTATCCTCATTTCATACCCGCTATTGATTGCCATGTTATTCTGGATTCTCTAAGATGGAAAACATAATTGCTGTAGAGAGGAGATGAACAGAGTGACCTAATCGTAAATGTCAGCAAAAAAAAAAAGAATAAAAAGCAATTAATTCCTTCAAAGGAGCATTTTCATTTCCAAAGCTATATCAGGATGACAAGAACAAAATGATTCCATCTGGAAACAAATTCTTTTTCCAAGTATATTTAATAAAAAGAAATTGCAGGGCAGTCTGCTGCTAGGCAGGGTTCATTTTGTCCAGACAAAATCCTGCAAAACTACTTAGCGGTAAGTTTTGAATCTTGGATTCATGCAGAGTGAAACTCACTTTGCTGCTCAGCAGGCCAATGCAAGTCTAAAGCACCACTTCAGTTTTACAGACATAGCGCAGTTCCCCATTTGGCTTTATGCTGAGCTGGTGGACTCCAGCGACTTTCACACATTTAGTTAATTGGGATACTGCATGGTAAAATTTCGATTTGGCTCAGCAGTAGAGAAGGAACAATCTTTCTAGGCAATGAGACTGTTTCTGAAGAGGGGAAGAGCTCATCTTTTATTAGACCAGCTTCCATAGCTGGAAGGCATAGCTGAGCATGCAAGCCCTTTAACTTCGAGCCCTCCAATTTCTTCCTACAGACTTGCACCTTTAACATCCATAGACTATTTGTTTCTGCCTATGTTATCTTAAAAGTGTAAGCTGTAAGGCTTCTTGCGCTTGAATAATTAGAAAGTTGCTCTTTGCCATGCGTGACATATAACAGCACAATGGAAGAGAATAAGAAATAAAAGAACAGGGCATTGCCCACGGAGTGCAATTTATTTTGTTCAACTATGGGTGGAACATTAATTTACAGGCCTATCTTGCTTCAGTGGGATGGAGGATGTATTTAGTAGTTTAATGCTGAATAAGGTACAGGAGATTCTCTCTTCCTTCTTTGCAGAACATGATTCAATGAGTACCGCTTTAAATTTCTGTTTATTAGTGTTATTAAAGAGAGTATATTACAGACTAAGATGAGTACACATTCTTAGGCATTCATCAAGTCTTGTTTGAAAATTCTGCAATTTTAACTGAAATAATATCCTTGACTGTGTGTATATATAATACGTTTTTCTACACTAAAGATACATTACTAAAAGCCTAGTAAAAATGAGGCATCTACTGAACACATTAGTTAACTAAACATTTAGAGCTCAAACTGTGACAGATTGAAATCCAAAATAAATTATTAATCAGTCTCAGCAATCAACATCATTAACATCCAGAATGTCACTGGTTACTGTCCTACGTAATTACACTGTAATTACAGAGTTTTGGCCTTGCACAGAAGGGTTTAGATGCTGTAATATATGAAGTGAGGGTACAAGTTGTAAGTGATGATGAGTATGTTGGAGCCTGTATAGGAAGAACTTTCTCTCCTGTATTTTTCTGTACATCTATTTAACCTGTTTCAACGCTGCAATCTTTTCTTTCAGGTCCAATTTTAAGCTTTTGGCTGTAAACGGAAAGCTCTATGCCATCGGTGGTCAATCCCTTTCCAATGTGGAGTGCTATAACCCAGAAAATGACTGGTGGAATTTTGTAGCATCCATGCCAAACCCTCTTGCAGAATTCTCGGCTTGCGAATGCAAGGGCAAGATCTACGTTATCGGAGGGTACACTACACGAGGTAGAAAGCTTGCTTTTACTTTTTTTTTTTTTAACCTGATTGTTTCTAAGGCCTAGATAATTTTCTTCTCTTTTCCAGGAAGTCTTTTGACCTGATGTAGAAAGCTGCATAATACTCATTAAAACATGTAGAAATAAATCACTGGTAGAAAATAATTGACAAATGAAAAAAAAAAAAATTAGCTCTGTCATACAGGAATCAGGTATTTATTTTTTTTTCAGGGCCTACATGGACCTGGGGCTCTGTTATTCTGAGGGAACAGGCTGATGGGTACTTCAGCATGCAGCTTAGCCCTCCTTTTTTAGATTTTGATCATACAGTAGAAAGAGAAATCTCAACAGACACACTTTGTTCAATTTTTAAATACCTGTTTTAGACTGTCAGAAGGAAAAATATGAAGAAAATATCTGCCTGCATTAGTACTTCTCATGTATTAATAGATGTCATGATCCCTTCAATATAGCATTTCAGTGTTTCACAAGCAAATTCAAGCTATAGGTAAGATTTTCAGTGCTGAAATAACTTAATTGAATAATTAATTAAAAGCTTAAGTAAGAACCAACATTTTTGACTTACTTCCTTTCTATACCCTGTTTTCTGAGGATGTAGAGAGGGAAGGATTTGAAGTTGTGTTCTCTCCTGACAATTTCTTTATCCAAAAGCAAGCCACTTAGAAAGAACTCCCTTCAGTTCATTCCTTAAGCACATATTGCCATTCTTTGCGCAGAATACCATTTTCTCAGTTCTAGAAGTCATTTTTTTTTCATGTCAAATGTATAGTATTTACCAGGATTTCCTAAATTTAAATTCCTGTCTCTAGACCTTTGCCCACTTCATTTTACCACAGTACTTTTAAACCTTTTTCCAAATGGAGAATAAAATTAGAAGAGGGATCAGCTTTTACAGAAAGTACTGCAATCAAAGCTAAACTGACATTAGAACAAGCTGTTCCTTTTAGTGTCTGAGCAGATTTTAGCTCTGAACCATTATAAGGTTTATAAAAGACACACTTCCACCCCTCATGGTCCTTGTGGTAATGATAACCTTCAAAAGCATTTTGTCTGGTCCGTTCTGCCCCAGAACCTGGTGGCTTCACTGGGGAAAGCAAAAGATATCGGCGTGCTTGTGTCCATATGGAGAGCGATGCTGCGGTGTGCTCTGCAGTCCCAGCCCTCTCATCATCCCCACTAAAGGGTCTGTTGGGATGCATATTGCTCCCTGATGTCCGGCGCTAGGACTGAAGGATGTCTGGCACACAGTACTTGCTGTGCTGAAAAGTCAGACCCAAGGGGAAACATCCTTTGAGACAAGAGAGCAGAGAACAAGGAGAAGGGACTGAAACAGACAGTAATGGGAAGACTTGTCGCTAGAGACCGGAGTTAGAGTTTTTGTAATTTTTATCTAGAGAAAGAAATGGTAAGAAGAAAAAGCTCTGATTTGGTTTATAGTGCAACTAGATTACAGGAGTGCCAGCTTTTCTTCTGCATCCCCTGTAGTTTGCAAGTTCTTTTTCTGGTGCTTGTGCTGTTCTTTCTTCAGGCTGCCTACTCCTGCTGTCATGGATAGGAAGATCAGCATCTTGCTGATGCAGATCCTGTTCCCTTAAAATTCATTAACAAAGCGTATGTAGTCAGGCTTGCTGCCCTGTGTCGAGCTCCTTATTTGGTACGTATTACCTGTGGTTTCAATTGAAGAAGGATAGTCAGTGAGTTACCTCTTGCTTCTTCCACACCTCAGGGGATTGCCACTGACCTTCAGGCCTCTGTCTTTTCCTAGATCTTTTCTTAGGTCTTTTCCTAAAGGCCGCTTTTAATGGAAATGGGATAATAAAACAGTATGAAGTTGTGAGCAGTGGATAAGTAGCACATTTAGGCTTATGTTTAAATCCAAGACCGTTCAGGACAACAAATGCCCGTGCTTGTTATAAAGAAAGTTCCTTTCCTCAATGAGGGTCTAGAATTAGTTTTTCTGTGACACCTTGGCTTAGGACAGCTATCGGACTTAGAAACCAGAATTGCTGCAATTACACTGGTGATTTACCTTCCAAGTTATGCAGATGTTGGAGGATGTTAAGACATAACTATGTGAGAGTTGCCAAGGTTCATTTGCTGTTTGACTATATTCACTAAATAAAACACACGCAGCAATTAATGTGTAATTTTTTTTAGTATTTCTGCATATACCTCAGTAAGACTGTAATTTTGGTGTAGTTTTGATAAGTTTTGTGGATTATTTTTTTGATCTATGTAGAGCCTTCTCCTGAGACTACACTTTCCAAAAGATAGTAGGATCTGGAATTTCCCACTGTAAATTATAGTGACACTTCTTCAATAAAGGCCCTCCTTGCGGTTCTCAGCTCTCACTTGTGAACCTAGATCCTAATAGAAACTCCCTGTTAGGAACTGTAATGTTCATGTTTTGTATTGGTTTTTTTTTGTTTCGGTGGATATAAAAGACCCAGGTTCTGGACTGAGCAAACGAAGGCCATATCGCAATAGACTTGCATTTCGTATGCCCTCTCTCAAACCATAGCACTTTTTACTTGGGAAGATCACTGCTGTAGACAGACGTAGAAACTTAATTACTAGAAATGTTGGGATTTTTTTCCCCCCTAATGAGTCAGAAGAAGGTACATTGTTTGTAGACAAACATCATCCATATGTAGAGCTTTTCATAAAGCATTGCCATGATATTTTTCCTCTTTTTTTCCTTTATTTCATGTGGATTAGGTGTTCAGGAAGGCAATGTACAGTAACAAACGATGACTGAAAGTCATCAGAGTGCAATCAAATGCTATAGCAGCACCCCCCTAATCATGCTGCTAATGCACTTCTTTCATGACAATCCAGTTATATTTATGGCTATTTATACCTGTGCCCTTACATAACTTGTCAGTATGTCACCATCTGCTGTTCCCCTTGGGAGCTCATCTGGAGATTGTCATGCAGGATAGACTTGTACTATGGAGCAGATTTTATTAAAAGACCAAGGTGGAGTCTGCAAACCTGTTGTCACCTGAGTTTGGATTTAAGCTCAGGTCTCCAGAGATTGAAACTGAATTTACTAGCTAACGAGTCCTGTGTGTTCTGTGTTAATTTAGGGAAGCTCTGGACACAGCCAGACTCTTCACTGCACCATAAATCAGGGTGATATTGTAACAATTTTGTAGAACAACAGTATTGCAAACACATGCATCCACTGAACTGTAACTGAAGTATAGATACGGCTTCAGCTTTTTTCTGTGCCTCTGTCTGATGCTGGAGCATCCTGTTCTTAAATGATTTTGACAACGTGTATTTCTCTCTTCATGAGGTACTGAACATGTGCCCTTAGGTCATCCATGCCACTTGTTGAAATGTAGCTTTGAAATGAAACTAGCTTTATGAATTTTATTCCATAAAACTTTGATTTATGGGATGAAATGCAAAGTATCAAAGTTAAGCTTGGATGATAAATCATCACTTGACAGCCATTAATGAAGCATACTGTGTTCATGATAATTTGATTCATCTGTGATCACTGCTGGAGAGCAGAACATTGCTCCATTTCCCTTTTCATAAAAATTTCTTACACATCAATCAGAGACAAAATTAAAAGCATAAGTTAAAAGGTAGGGATTGTTCTGCTAAAATCTGCATCCCCAGACCATTTGCATCATGTAGTGTGCCAGAGCAGCTTAATTTTTCCTTCTGCAAAGGAACAGAATGTTCAAACTTTATTGTCAAGGGCAAAGACTTGCAGTTCTCAATAATCAATATTTCTTCTCTGGTCTGCTATGCTTTTGCACTGTAATACATTAGCAATCTGTAATAATGGCTGATACAGTTTGTAGGGAGGAAGAATCCTCCTCCATGAGTACCTTCTAATATATTTATTTATTTGTAAATATCTCTCCTCTGTTTCAGATAGGAATATGAACATTTTGCAGTACTGTCCCACTTCTGATTCCTGGACCAACTTTGAACTTTGTGATGTCCATGTTCGCAAACAACAGATGCTCTCTGTTGAAGAAACTATATATCTGGTAGGGGGTTGTATTCATGAACTTGGACCAAACCAAAAATCCAGCCAAAGTGAGGACGTGTTAACTGTGCAGTCTTACAACACTGCTACCAAAGAATGGCTCTACCTCAAAGAGAACACATCAAAATCGGGTCTTAACTTGACTTGCACTCTCCACAATGATGGAGTCTATATATTGAGTAGGGATATTACTTTATCTACAAGCTTGGAGCACCGTGTTTTTCTTAAGTATAATATATTTACGGACAGTTGGGAGTCACTAAGACGCTTTCCAGCCTTTGGACAAAACATGCTGATCTGTTCTATGTATTTGCCTGATGTGCGAGAAGTGTAACAGCATCAGGTTTTTCTTTTCAGCTCATTAATCATTCTTGGAAGAAATATTGCTTCCTCTAAATAATTCCAGTTTCAGAATGTAACGTGGTTGCATAATGTAGGCATAATATACTGATTCTGTTCTTTAAAAAAGTTGCAAAATCCAATATTAAGAGAAATGCTTCCAGAAACAGTTTTAGGATTTCAGTTTAAGAATTTTATTGTTTTGGATTTAAATTCCACCAGGTATTGTATACCAGGAGTATACATGGTAAAAGTGGAAATAATTCAATAAAGTAAATCACAAGTCTAAGGAAAATCATAAAGAGAATGATTTATTTTAAAATGCAGTTTTTACTCAAACTGTGTCCTGTCAAATGCACAATGTTTAAAATTGTTTATACTATCATATTTTTATCTCTTTTTATGGTAACAAGTGAGATTCTCAAAGGTGCCAGCAATTGGGGTACCATCAAGAAATAAGAACTTCCCCTGAATTATTTGTAATGAAACGCTTTGCCAGGGACTGGGAGGAATTGCCTAGAGGCTTATGGTTGTTGGTTGGATACTAGATGCTCCTTTAATGGAAGTTGGCAGCATTTATTGCTACCATTAAGGTAGAGATAAAAAGACTGTAAATTCAAATGGGGAAGTTTGCTCATCTTCAGAAAGGTTTAAAGTTTTAGTGACTTTGTTCTATTCTGTACTACTGAGTGTTAAAGATGAAATTATAGTTGCTGACAAGCTGCATGTTAGGAAAATGTGCGTGAGCACATGTGATTTTGATTCTGCACCAGCCACATCCTGCTTGATAACAGTCATCCCGGACGTCCATCATTTGGCATGGAAGGGTTGATTTGTGTAAATGACTTTCGGCCAACACCACCCAAAGCAGGTGCACATGAATGTTGGCTCTTTCTTGTGTTACCAGGAGCTTGACAGAGATTACCTCACATTTGCCACCCAAAGTTGTTTCTACAAAGAGCACATTAAGATGGTCACCATGAATACTCCTTTGTGGGGATTCAGGAATAGATACTCTGGGAGCTTCTCCCAGTTCCTGCCTATCGCCTGAGAGAATTACAATCGTGATTGGCCCCTTTTCTTTTTGTGACTGACAAGTTCATAAGCATCTTCTGAAGGCACCTGCCCAGGTGTGGAATGTGTGTCCTTGTGACAGGAAAAGGAGAAGGTCTTGGTCACCATGGGAAGCTTTTACTGTGGCTGCCTTTAGGGAAGAGATAACCAGATTAGATATGTGCTGAACACATTGCAGGGATGCTGGTTCTGCACCAGCTGTTTCTCCACATGAGAAGACAAGAGATTTAATTCACCCGAACAGGTTCCTAGTATGTGGAGTTGTCTTCTTTTTTTTTAACTTAGAATTCAGGAATCTGAATCTTCTTTTGAAGATAGGTGCCTGTTGTACAGAGGAGGAGGAAGCAGCAATGTTTCCCTCAAGGTTGTTTTAACTCCCTACTTCTTCATGGATTTGCATGAAATTAGTACTGACTAAAAGAGCTGTCAGACTTGAAGTGCCTTGCCAATTACCTCTCACACATTTAGTGCTTAGGTGCATAATTTTCGTGCTTCTGATCATGCATAGCAACCCAAACAGAAAGTCCCAGGAAACTGGTCCAGAGTGAGGGCATTTGGGTTTTAACACTTTTAGGATACAGATATTTTGGAGAGCCAGGATTTACCTTTTGGGTGGAATTTTTGCAGCCTGGCAGTGTATGTTACACTTAGGCCCAAACTAGTGCCTACCATTCAGCTGTATGCATGAATTTAATGAGTTAAGCCTGTGATTATTCCTTTGAAAACACAATGCGCTGAGCAGCTGTTCTCTTCTGACAACAGTATCAGACCAAACAATGGCTCTTCTGCAATGAAGAAATAAGGTGATTGTCATCAAGACTCTTCTTTCAGAAGTGTTTTAGAATAAATATAAGCAGTGTGTCAGAGTCTGGTGATAAATTATCTCAGTCACATTATTTTACGTGCTTTCCTTCATTTCTTTTCAGTTCCAGATTCAGTATCCTACAGTCATCCGTAAGTCAACTCAGATCGATGCTGGTGGAGGGAGTCACATCTGAGTTGTGGCATTCTCTTGCCTAGCAAATCAACTGTGAAAACCCATCACTCCCAGATTTGCAAGTGTGGTATATCTGATCAAGTCCTTTCAAGCCCATTGATTTCTCAGTGCCGTCGTCATTCCAAAAGCTATGACATTGTCTTTTAGGTGTGATCACTCTTTTTCACATGAGGCCTTTCCACACTGGGTTTATATGTGTTGGTTTCAGCTTCCAGTGATCAAGTGGAAAATCTGGAGAACCTGCTCAAATGTAGAAGAGAAAGCCATCTCAGACTGTAAATAATCAGACCCTTTTGTCAATCCATAGTGCAAATTCCCCATATACTGACATCAAACAGGACTACAATCACAAATCAAAACTGGTGTTGGATTTAGTGGGAGCACCAGACTGTAATAATCTAAACGGACTGTATTACTACAGGCTGAAATAAATATGATTTTCTTAGACAAAATTAATTACAGAAAAGTATGCAATGTGGGTGGCCCCCATACCTCAGGAAGAAACCCAAACACTGTAATGACTGTCCCATGCCCTTTTCATTTTCTTTCTATCACTTTAATATTTCACATAAGGCACTGTTGGGCAGCTTCTACCCTTTGGGGCAAGGAAAACTGGTTGACAGACACTAACAGAGAATAATTTAAAACCTGCTTTTTAGCCAATGGAAATGTTGTTCAGTGATTAAGTGTGCTCTCTTTTCTTTGGTGGTGGGAGGAAAAAGGTCCTTAACTTAGGACAAATAAGCTCCTTTTGAATGACAACGATACAAGCGTAGACCAAGGGGCCTTGCAGTCTGATCAACTGGAAATTCTTGTGTTATCCTGATATTGCTTCTAACTTACTGTGTAGGCTTGGAGAGATCACTCCACCTTCTTGCATCTTCATCCCCAAATGTAACACGTAAGTAGGAATGTTCATCGTGTGGGAACACAAATGGTTTGTCTGGTGTAGTAGTGTAGTGTTTGTAAGACATCTTGAACATGTGAAAAAGTACATATATTCTCATTGTTGCAACTGTTTACTTGGTTATTAAAACTGCTTCATGGCAAGTGGCAGGATAGAAGGCAGCCAGTAATCTCATTTTGGTCTCTGCTAATTACCTTTCTTTTGAAGTGATGGCTATTTCCAGTCTGTTTGTTTCTTTCTTTTTTTTCAGTACCTAATAGCTTGTAGTTCACCTAAGTTTCTTAGTCTTGGTGTTCTCAAGTCTGTATCCAAATTCAAAACTGCTGCTTTCCTGCTGTGTCTGGGTTATCCAGTGCTTACATATCCACTATTCATCTTCTCTGTCTCGTGGACCAATTTCACTTGATACTGACCAGCAAAAACTGGCTATGGTAGAGGATGATCCCATGTTGAAAGAAAGAACAAGAGAGAGCGCAACAGCCTCCAAAGTCCTGAGGGAGGAGTAAATGGAAAACTCTGGGAACTTTAGTCTCTTCTCATGAAATAGAGAAGCGTTTAAGAAGGTTGCTCACATCAAGGTTAAGAGAGAGCATAATAGTTTCTTCCTTTCCGGGAATGCTTTGTGGTTTTCAATGTGAAATAAGAGTTGTGTGGGGCTTAAGTTTAATCTCCTTGGCCGGTTTCCAGAGGTTTCCCTTTCTGCCCTGTCGGCTGACCTATCTTGGGCTTAATATCTGTGTTTTCCGTTCTTTGAGGATTTTGCCTTTTTACATCAGTGTCCAGCCTGTTTTGCTGAAATTACATGGTAGCAGCCTGTTGGTCTTTTCTGTTTGTTAGTCTGCTTTTCACGCTGATCTGTGTCTGTCAATCACCATGATGAAGAAGCAAAGTAATTTGTAATTCAGGTTGAACCTTTTCATTTATTCAGTTTTGGGCTCTTGGAAGAGAAGTCTACGAAGCTACAAATGCTTTGTTTCCTTTAATCCTCATTTTAGTGAGAAATGATGCTACAGACATTCAGTTTGTGGAGATTGATCTGCGTCAGTAATGTGATAGAGAACGGAAGGCACAGAGTGTAATGACAACATTTAGCATGTAACATGCTCAAAGCCCTACACAAGCAGAGATTACTCATCCCTATCGTCCCTGAAAGGTAAGATATATACTGTAAATGGTGTTAAAGCAGAGACGATCCTTGAGTATCTGTCAGTATTACCAATGAATTGACTACCTAGAGTCCTCCTCAGAGGGCAGAAACCATCAGCATCCATGGTACGTTATATTGATTTTGCATTTACAATAATGACCAAAGGGTGGCTCCCCATCCCCACAGTAAGTCTTAGGAACCTGAACAAATGTTGTAAGATACAGAGTTTAACTGTCTTTACAATATTAACACTGCCATTCTTGGAGTATGTTTTCTATCTAATCAACTTAGAGCCTATTTCAGTGTAATCTCTGTCTTTTTTTCTTAGAAAGGAGAGTGGTGTTTGGAAAAGGAGTCTGGATTTTGTGAACTGATAGGGATCATGCATTCACAGCTTTAAAATTGCTATCCCAATTATATATGGTATGTGGATTTTTTTCTAAAAGCATTGACATTACCAGTAAACAGATGTTATGTCCTATGAATATCAGTATTTTCTAAAGTAAGTTTCAGTTTCTTTATTGTGATTAGAAGAGTGAAACGTTTAATTTCTGAAATACAAACTGTCTCTTATAAAAGAAAAGGAATCACTGCAATTACTGTATTTCTCTAGTGGAAGGCAGATTAGACAGTGTCCAGTTTTAGAGTATCCAGTTATATGATGTGCTGCACATATTCAACTCGTATATGCTTCAGTAGGAGAAGAAGATGTTCAGCACCTGAGCAAAGATATTTCCTGTTTGTTGGTACTTGTACCATTATTTAAGATTCAGCAGTGAATGCAAACTCTCTGAATCCTCCTTCCTTCACTCCATTTTTCAGTTGAAATTTATGATTATTTGATCTGTTGTTGATTTTCCACTCTCTGATATTATCCAGATGTTTTCAAGAGTGTGCCTGGTGATAAGACACCCTTTATAAATAATTTTCAGAAATTAAAGTAGTTTACTTGAGTCACTGTCTTTTGCCTATGAAGATTTTACGTAGCCACAGCTCTATCATTTTTCTGCTAGCATGCTTCTCTAATGCTGCCCCACATTTACCTTGATCACCATATCATCCTCTATGAGCACCCCAAACTGGTAGCACTCTTGGATGAGGCTAAGCTGATCATATAATAGCTTATGTTGTACTGCAATTCCCAAATTTCTTTCCCAGAACAAACTTTTAATGCACTGCTGCTACTGTACAGTAAATCAACTTTGACTTATGAGACACTGTCAGTCCACAAATCACTGCAGAAATGAGATTTCTGACACAACTGTCAACCTCCTCTATGCTGGAAGCTGCCTGTCTCTTTTGGAGTTATACCCAACCCTTCTTGTTCAAGATTCCTGTAAACAAGTGCAAGTCAAGTGATAAAGAGCCCTACTGTAGGGAATTCCTGGCAATATTACACTTCAAAATGAAAATTAACTGTTGTGTGGGTTTTGATCTTCCCATTCCTCCCCTTTGTGATACCCCATCAACTTCTCCAAGGATACATAGGTCCATCCATGTCTTCCATGTGATGTTTTTTCCTCAGATAATGTTTTCCAAGGAAAGAGATCTTTTTTTTTCTCCACTCACCTTCTATAATTAGAAAACCTAAAATCCTCTTTCCAAGAATCTTCCTAATATTAAGTTCTTGTGTCTTCAAAATGACTTAGCCTATAAACTTTCTGGTCATGCTTTGAAAAATTATTCTGTAGAATTTTGAGTACTTTCTTCTATTTAGTGAGTATTCACAATATAAGGGATTTATGCAGTCTAAGGGTAGTGAAGTCTTATGTCTAGCTCTTCAAGGATGCGACTTCAGCTATGCAAGGTTTGAAATATAAGAAGCTTAGTCTCCTTTGGAACTTAGACTATTTTCAAGATTTACACTATTCACTGAGGTTAAAAAACTTGTAACTGAACAGTGTTTTGGAAGGTGATGTTAGAAAGGCTCTGTCTTCATCTTTGGATATTGCTATTACAATTTTCTTTTTCTACTAGGGATATTACATATGTCTGGTATTACATTGTTTTGCCTTTTTACTTGGTTGTAAGGGAAATTTTGCCCTTTTACAGGTAGGGCCTAGATTTACTGTGAAGACCAGAGCTGTGTCATTTAAGAATGTGTATTTTCCAGTTGTAAATTATCGATTGATGATAACTGCTCTGAAGCCCATAAAAACATGATTTTGGGTGGTAGAGGTGGAGATAAAGTCAGAAAACAGATGCTTAGGAACAGCCATTCTCTAACCTCCAGGCATAAGCAATTTTTAAATGCAGAAGCAGGCAGAAGTTTTAAATGGTTTTCAAATAACAGCTCCTTTTTCCCTCTTCCCATCTCTCCCCCTGCAACTCAAACACTTTCAACCACAATAATTTGTGGCAAGGCATCTGTGCATTTGGAAGAAAATGTTAGTGGTGAGGTAGGAATGCACTGCTTGGGCAGGTGATCCCTTATCAGAACTGCTACTTGGCAGACCAAGAAACCTTCCTTCAGCTTTTCTGGATGACTCTCTGACTGACATTTATGACTCTTTAATGACATGTTATCTGCTAACGTATGTATAATGATAGGTGAGGCAGGGAGAGGAATCACAGAAGCCCTATTGTGTACCTAATAGCAGATGCACAATAGGCTTGCAGAGAGACTTTTTTAAATAGGGCCTGATCCAAAGCCTTTTGATGTTAATAAAAAGAACTAGCTTTGAATTAGGCACATATTTCAGTGAATTAGTTAATTCTGAAAGAATCTGAAGAGATATTAGCTGTACAATTGGCTGATGAAAGAAGAGGCATAGACAGAAGACCTGGAGAATCTTATTAGAGTGTGATCTCTGATATGCCCCACCTGTGTTTTTTGTGTTGAATTTCAATGTGAAGTTGTCCATCTCTGTTAACACAAGTCTTTCAAATGTAGTGGCTCTAAAGTAGTCAGAAGAATGATGTTTTCCTAAGAATATCTGGGGAAAGGTGAACATCTCTGCAGTTATGCTGTTGGGAAGTCACTGAGAAAACATTGCTCATACTTCATGACTCTGAACAGCAAAGCACTGTTGTGTGTCCTGCTCTACGTTTTCTTGTACCAAGAAATGTGGTATGGGGGATTGAAATGTTTTATTTTATATCATGGTGCTATGAGATCTTGTTTGTTTGTTTTGTTTCTTTCTACAGTGTCCCCTCAAAAAAAAAATGTATATAGTCATTTGGATCTTTCTCTCACATGCTATAATAATGCCATACCCAGAAAAATTCAGAGTATGGTCATGTGGAACAGACATGCATCATTCCTGTTTTACATTGTCAATATATACAAATACAAAAGATTTATTTGCACAAGGATTGGAACTTTGGCTGATATTCCATGCAAGGTGAAACAGCTCCAGGAACTGTTTGAGAGCAAACCACCTCAAGGCTATACCTTTATAGGAAAGATAAGGGTGTGTCCCAAGTAGTGAGTGGAAATCCTTGAAGAAGGGGATAGACTTGAATCCAAATCTCTTATTTCTTGGCAAATTTCCAGGTAAACATAGTCCCGTCTCTTTTCAGTTTGTATGTGTAACTGGTTTTTATAATTTGCTTAAGCCAAAAATTTTTGCAGGCTTTATTTGGGATAATCAAACTGTGTTTTTTCAGAAAATAAAATATTTACCCAAAGCTATCTACGTATAACACCCCCAGATTAGGATGTTCAAGCTTGCATTTCCTATGTATTAATTCCCTTGCTATTTTTTCTAAATCTGTTTCTGCTACTAGAGCATTCAAATGAATCTTGTTAATGCTGTGTCCTCTGCGTGTTTGCAAAGCAGCTCATGAAACAAGTGTCCCTCTGTCCATCAGCCTGGTATAATTGTACCTATCTATGGGGAACTGGGCATGGGCTTTACTGGCACTCTGGTTTCATCAGGGCAGTTGGTCAGAGTGTCTTGAACCTGCTGTTCCAGATTAGTTGTAAAGACGGTCTGCAATTTTGAGGAGTGACTGTTGTTGACCAGTGTGGCCATAATGCCCCTAGAAAATCCCCTTTCCAAGTAGCATAATGTAATAGTAACTCTGATGTTGTTTCCTTCTGGATTTTTGGTTGATCCATCTACCCTCCAACACCTTCAAACTAGAGTGATCTTCTTCTGCCAGCTGCATTGCATAAAAAGTTCCACTCTCTCTGTGGTCCCTGAAGTCCAAAATAAACATACAGGAACATACACTTTTTCACCCTTTCTGGGCCCAGCACTCAGCGGACTCCTCACCCCTCCAACGGTCAATAGAACAAAAAAAAAAAAAGGCAAATACTTCCATCCCACTTGGGATCAGGGACCCCTAAGTCACTGGCAGCCAGAAAAATCACTAATTTTCTGCCAGGCCTTCTTCACCAAAGGGAGGCTTTAATTGGGAACAGTCTCCCTTGGCTTCAGGCCCCTCAGTTAGTCACCATTAATAGCTGGATACTCACCCTGTCAAGCTCTTCCCTGCCAGTCTAACACCTACTTCCTTCAGGTGCTGTAGGGTGGGACATATTAGGAACTCAGCAGCCCATTAATTCTTTCCTGATTTCTGTGGGAGGTCTTACCAGAAGTTCAAGATTTTCTTCAGAGACAGAAAGTTTGGGATTCGAGTTCCACCCTCTGTAGCAAGCATGGACCATGCATAGTAATACTATGGCAATACGATTCCTAGACAGGAATCTACCTGTCTTTTTATCAGAATTAAAATGCATTTGTGCTTTAAAAGTAAATGAAGGCAAAGGCCAAGAAAATGTTCTGCTGCAATGAAAATTTTAATTGGGGTACAGAGTACACAGGTAATTGCAGCGTTCACAGGTAGGTACAGCAATGGCAACTCAGTAGGCACAGACAGAGACTTAGAAAAAAGGGACAAAGGTTTTTCAGCATGCTCTACAATGCCTTAAGCACTGGGGCATTAAATTTCAGGCATTTCAGAATGGACTCTGATGTTTCCGTAAGTTCAGCGCTTAAGTGCTTTCTGAAAGAGTTTCTAAGTAGGCATCTAGAAGATCTAGTCAATCGCTCTGAGCTCTTTCTGTGAATTTTACTAAGTAGCTCTCTGTATCTTCCTCTTCTGAACGCTTTGCAACTTTGAAAGCACTGTTTGCTCAACGGAACAAATTAAATGGGGTAGGCTTCCCTCAAGCTGTGTTATCTGGACAGAAATAGTGAGGCACTTGCCTCACTTCCAGTGTGGAAGTGGAGTTCTTCTAGTTCACATCTCCATAGCTTTTGTACCATGTATTTTAGATAAGAGATTGCAAAATGTATTGTATTTGTACTGTCCATTAAGAGCTGTTGAACAGCCATCAGTAAACAAGAATAGCATGACGCAGGAAAGACTTAGTTAAGCATTAAGCTAAGCAACAGAGAGGGAGTGCATACTCAAAGGAACAGAGAGACAGAGAAACAGAAGTACCTGGAAATAAAGGGTCTATATCTGTACAACAAAATGATAAACAGACTTTTGGTTTTGGATGCACACTGCTTTTGTGCAGGTGTTTGTCTACCCATCCACCCATTTTTTAATTTCCTTTAAGCCAGAGGTTTTTTTATCAAATTCTGAGAGATGTCTGTTCTTTTTTCACCCTTCATTTTCCTCTCCCGTCTCCTGTGTTTTCTGTGGCAGGGAAATTCCTCGCATGTTATAGATGATTTTGGGAAGAGGGGGCAGCCTTGCACTTCTCTCTCTCCATTATTTTCTGACAGCAGTAGCCATTAGGGAATATTTAGGACCCGGAGTTCTTTACCGCACTTTTTAGCGTTATTCACTTAAAACTGCCATTCTGTTCGAAGGAATAATCTATTAATTTGGGACTCAAATCTGCAGAACAAATATCAGTTTTGATGTCATGTGTTATGATGCTGGTGGAATCCCAGAATTGCCAACAGCTGTGAAAATTATTTAGCTGATAGTTTGCTACCAAGACCTGGCAGGCTTGTAGAATATCGAAAAGTGACCTTTTTTGGTGACCTCAGAAAAGCCATTTCCCAGGCTTTGCCATCACAGGTCTCCGTGGTTTACAGACGAGCTATATGAATAAGGAGCCAGTACAGAGTACCCACAGCAGAAGTCTCAGGCTGAACCATATTGATTTGCACCACAGCGTGTTTTTTAAAGCAGCAAGAGGTGGCTAAATGGGGGAGGCAAAGATGTATTTCCTTTCCTATAACCCTGAGAATATTTCACAGTGGACTTGTTCCAGGTAGTTGACAGTTTAATCTGTGCTGGGTCAAATGGATTGCATAGCGTTCAGAGTTTTTTGGTATGAAGAAATGCTATTCAGCAGGCTCAGATGGGAATTAATCTGCCTCGGTGGAAGTAGCCCAGTGAAGTTAGGAGTGAAAGGTCCCTTTTCTGCATGTGTTTCAACCAGCTCTGCTTGACCATGGCACCAAGGTACCTTTTGTGTCATAGTCTGAGATATCTTCAGCTGTCCAGCTGGTGAGAGTCTCTAGGAAGGCTGTGGTTTCATTGCATTTGGTCTCTGTGTATGTGTATAAATGAATCTGTGTACACATTCATCCAGGCCCTTGCTCCAAAAATTATTAGCCACTGTTATCTCTCCAAAGCTTTTCCTTCAACTTTATGGCAAGTTTAATCTAAAAGAGATCCACTTCCACATAGTTGCTCTCACTCAAGCTGAATTTGAATGCCTAATTACAAACTTAACACTTCCAGCGCATAAAAATACAGAGAAGCTAAAATAATCTTAACATTTGAAATATAAAAACTTATAAATTCTCAAATTTTATATGGATCTACACCCCAGGTAAGATGGATTTAATGACTTCTTAATGATGCATGTACTCTGACCCACACAAACTTACAATTCCAAATGCGGTTTTGACACAAACTCCCATTTGTCAAATGTTATAAAAATGTCATACTTTGCATTGTTTGAGAGCATTTCAAAAAGTAAAACTCATACACCTAGGATAAACTCGACGCATTTATTCCACAGTTTTAGTGTACTGCTTTTGAGAAGCATACCATGCAGTCTATAAACATTTATCATATAATACATTTCCTTTAGTAAATATTTAAGTAGCTACGTAACCTATTCCAACACAGATGTAGACTTCCCCATGGCTGGGGGAAGAAGAAGATGTTGCTAGGTGTTGCTATACTAAGTGCTATACGAAGTGCACAACCTGCTTTTGCAATAGCAGTGCATCTGTTATCTAGAATAAATACGTGGGTTTAACTCTGTGAAAAGATTATTTGTATGAAATAAAAAGCTTCAATGAGTGGAGGCTTATTTTAATTGTATGTTTATGCAGCTCTTGATCATGATGGCAATCTCTTTTCTTAGGCTTTTCAGTAACAGTAATAATTCCCTGTTTAAGGAGAGAGCCAAACTGCACTAAAAGACACCATTGGGGTTGGAAGGTGCAGATTTGCTGAACAGAGTATGACCTGGCCTCTTAAATCCCATGTTCCCAGGGCAATACGTTAATAGCACTTTTGGCACCTGTGTTAGCAATGTATCCTGGGTTTAACTGTATGTCTGTTCTCCCTGTCCTACGCTTCCATTTCACCTCTTATATTTAAAGGTAGGACTCTGATTTTCCTCAACTAAAGATACACATATTGCATGAAACATGTTTATTGCTGGGCTGTACAGTCTTCAAAGGAAATTGAGAGAAGGTCAGTTCTTGTTAGCTGTGGAAGATGGGAGATCGACTTTGCTTTCCCCTCCAGTCAAAATATTCCAGAGACTAGAGATCACTTACAAAAATATGATGCGTTTGCCTGCGGCTTTATCATGATGTCATTATAGGCTTGCGATAACAGCACTCCAGTAAGACACAATAATAACACACATACGCGTGGTCACACTCTGTTTAACTTCTAAGTTTATTCTGCTTTTGCCTCCAGTACTTCTTCTGTCTGATCCTATATGATTTGAAAGCATTCCCAATGGGCCAGGAGCAAAGCCCTGGGCTCTGGCATCCCTGGCGCTCTGTGTTCCCTTACTGGCTCGCTGGTGGAGTCCCTTTAATGTGAAGTTAATCACGTTCTTTTGAGCTGTTTATGACCACAAATTGGATGTGAAATAATAAACATTGGCAGCTCTTTTCAATAATAAAGGTATCTCAGAACTGACTATCAATTTCTTGAAGAAAGGACTTTTGTGTATAACCATTTAAAGCAATTTGTCCTTGAGTGTCCTTGAGATGCAAGGAGAATGTTAAGAAATTCTCCTTGCATCTTCCAGGGCTTTCAGGCTCTTTTATACCTTACACAGCTTGAGAAGCTTTGCTTTATTTTTTTCAAATTTAGAAAAACTTTCAAGAAAGATAAAAATACCACCACTTCGACTAATTATTTGATGTCTAGTAACAGTGTGTGGTTAACTGGGGCAGCACAGGAAAAGTATCTTCACTTTCTTGCTTCAATTTTGAAAGAGATTATTTCTTTCCATCTCTTTCCCTGATGGTTACAGAAATTTGCTGTTAACTTACCCACTGACAAAAATTCAGATACAGTATGAAGAGCAGTATTGACGCCTAATGAATATAAACTAAACAAGATTGATGTTATTTTTTAAAGTAGAAATTTGGGCTCTTAAACAGCTCAAAGGGCTTGCCTACCCTAGAAAACTCTGTGGTGCTTAAACAGCTGGAGAATGTTGTTAATTCCAGGTTATTTCTTCCTTTTGTCTCCTAACTCACATTTTCAAAATTTTCTTATGAAGACGATAATTAAAATAAGTTGCTGCGAACAACATCTCCTGCCACCACTACATTGTAGTGAAGCTGTGATGTTGTTTGGCAGAATTTAACTTTCGGTGCATAAGTAAACATTTTAAAGCAGGCAAATATTGTCTCACAGGGGGATGTGGGTTGGCTGAAGATTATGTTAAATATCAATTTGGAAACATGCCCCAAATTCTGATCTCCTTACTGTTTAGGAGATTTTTTTTATCACTGGCATTTTTAACACATTTCAAATTATTCCCAAATCCAGATAATGCAAGAGCAGTTATGATAACTGTACAAACAGTACATCCTGCAATAACCTATTTAAGCTTTTAACCTTGAGGTATAAAGTGTTTTAGAGACATTCTGTTGAGATATGGATGTAAGGATGGACTCTATTTTAATGGAAGCATAGGCTTCTCTTTGTTATGCTGCTTCTGTATCCTTGGGACAGTAACCCATACAAAAAAAGATTGATGAACGGATGAAAATATTGAAGAACAGTGCAGACAAAATGAAAGGTATCCTAAGTGTCATCATTATGGTAGATTCTCAAGTAGATACATAGCTCTAGGATATAAAGTGGAAGCCAGCACACTGAGAAGGTAGCAGCAGCAGCTTTGTTAGAGAGGCTCTTTGGATGTTTCTGTAACTCAGCAAGGACATCTCAGGACTTTTTTGCAGGGAAAGAACTATTCAGATGCAGGTGAAAGTAATCACCATGACTGGGATCAAACAGAGAATAAGCTGAGTAAGAAGAATCGGATGGTGTTGCTGATAGAGCGCTGACTGGCAGGATGTTCTGTTTCGATTGTGGCATGGATTCGCAATGATAAGCTGATGAACAAGTTATGCCCAAACCACAGTCAGCATCAAGAGAGTGGTACCGTCATAAGTGGCACCTTTGGGAGCCCTGTAAGATTTCAGAATGATTCTAGCTGTCCCGTAGAGCAAGAGGAGTCACAGATAGCAAGAGGAGTAACATGAAGAGGCAGAATTATCAATTCCTGGATCTCTAAAGATTTGCAATGATAACAGGGTTTGTGAGAAGAGAGGTGCCTTGTGATATATGATCCTGCTATAGGGCAGGATGACCGGTGAAGGAGGACAGAAGGATGTAAAAGGAGGTTCATGGAGATATATGCTGAGCTTACTCTTTCTGTGTTGTGGAAAGTGATAGCTATAAACATGCTTCTGCAGTGAGGGTTGCATGGTTGCTTCGAAGTAATCCCTGACTGCCACCATTCTCACGTTGTCATGAGTCAGTTCAGATTTGGAAAGTGCCAGGCTGCCAGCACAAGAAAGGGCGTGATGCTGGGGCATGACTGGGTGCTCGAGAGTGTGGTCTACAGAAGCCAGGGTTGCTGCCAAAATTGTGTGTGTGCAACCACAGTCTGTGGTCTGACAGTATCAAGATTTTGGTGGCAGTCCTGGCTTACAGCCCTCACCGCACGTTCCTGCCTCTGTGCCACAGCACACTACCTGCTTGGTTGTGCCAATAAATCACTTGCATTGCCCTGCTATAAACCCGGTCAGCGAATCTTAAAAAGAAACTGCAAAGAAAAAAGGGCATGTGAAGGGGTTCATGATTTTAAAGGTGGCTGACTAGTTTTGTCTGAGGTTGTAACTCTCTGAGATAAAGTCTGGCAGCAAAACTAGTTTGAAGTTTTTCACCTGTCCACTTTTCCCACCTTACAACTTTTCTGTACTCGTTCTGTGGCACCCTGTCCCCTTGGTTGTGTCAGCACAGCCGTCCATGCAGTCAAGCCTGCCAGCTGGAGTGTGGGCTTTCTTAATGCTCTGGATGTACAAAAAAACCAATAATGACATGAAAGAGTTGGCATTTGTTAATGGCTCCCCATTGGAACAAAAGATGTTGACCTCTCCTGTCAAACCACACAACAATTCGAGGTCTTTGTTCTATCGGTTCGGACCCTGCGGAGAAGCCCCACCTTGCATCTGCTCTTGACTGGAGTCTCGGGATCCCACCAGTCCGCTGGCAAACCTGCCGATCCCGTTTCTCAGCCCCGCACAGCAGAAGCGGGGTGGCTTTTGCTGGTGTCATGGTACCGAGGGCCGGTATCCAGATTCCTAAACTGCAGCTGGGGCTTCAGTCACAGCAGAGCCAGTGCAATAGGTGGGGAGCGTGCTTCGTTGGTGTTTGTGAGTCAGGCATTGAGTGTACCATGGACTTGCCCAGTTAAAGCTTGGGTGTTTAGCTGGCAAGTGTCCTGCTTTGCTTCCATTGACTTGAGTGGGGCAGCTCCCACGGGCAGCGCTGGTACAGGTGAGGGTCCTACCCCCTGTGCCACCCACTGCTTGATTCAATTGCCCGGTTCACAGTGTCTTGTTTTTCTCACTCCAGCTTTCCGCCTCCCGTTTTATGCTTTCTCTGAAGGCAGTGCCGCAGTCTGCCCCACACATTTCCAGGTTTATTCCTGGTTGCAGTTGGTCTCACCAAGTAGGAAAGTATGAATTTGCAACCTTGTGGTTATTTTTATATAAGAATGTCTTAATACATGGTGGATGTTTGAGTCTAGCTTTCGATGTTTTTCAAACGGTGTCTGTATTTTGATTTTTAATTTGCCTCTGAGCAAGACTGTCTACAAACACTGGCCAAATCTGCCTATCTGGGACCTGGAAGGGGTCCCTGGAGAAAGCACTTCAAGTCATTTATTCAGCACTGGCTGCTTTTACATTTGGCTTGAAGTCTGACAACTTTCCACCAGACCTGCAGCATAGTAAAGCACATCCTCTCTATGACAGCAGTAGAGCCAAGGAACTAGCAGGTTGCAGGAGTGAATGCTATAAAACAGATGTTATTAGTGGGCTTCACCAAGGGTGGGAGGCTGAGTACAGTAGCCCTATTACAGCCTCCAAGGTGGGCCACAAGATTGCTGTCTTATGAGCAAGCTGTGCCTGCAGTATTTGGCTCAGCATCGCATCCTGAAAATTCCAGTGCTGAGAAGCACTTTTGCGCTATGAGTAAACTGTAAGCTAGATTTGAAAGGAAAGATTTTGATTAAAATCAGCATTTCAGAGCCTTCAGCTGGCAGCTGTTGTGGTGTTAAGGATGGACATGGTTGGAGACTCCTGCGGTAAAGAGGCCCCATGTCTGAGTGTTTAAAACCAGGTTCCATCCAGTTGTGATGGTGGTTTTTAACAGTCAGAGGAAAAAAAATATTGCTGCATATTTACACATAGGGACAGATTCTGCTCCCATTAAAACCAATGGCAGAGTTCCCATTGATTTCCATGGGTGCCTGCCTCAAAATGTTTGAACAGTAAATATATTATTCTGGGTGGGAAACCAGGATAGAAATCCCTCTCACAGCCTGCTCCCAGCACTGCAAATGTCAGGGTTTTTCAGCGCTAGGCTCAGAAACGCTACTTCTAATTTTAAAATCCTTTTAAACTTCAACCACCATATGTGGCCTTACTTCACAGCTGTCAATCAGAATCAACAGCCAGTATTATATTAGCCTATATTTACCCCTATTCTCCCTGTATGTGGAATTATTTCATTTTTATAAATATCAAATATATCAGAGTAACTGAGAAATGTAATATTAGATACAAGCATTTGCTCCCCGAGTGCTTTTAATCAAATAATAAATCTTGATGTGCTTTAGTTTCATTGACACTAGATGAGCTGATCTGGTATGGATTTTTTAGTGCTATGGCTTATGCTCTATATGCATTTCCCAAAATGTGTGTGGCTGTGGGCATCTATTTTTCCCCTCTCTCCCCACCTCTGTCTTGATTGAAAGCTTTAGAAGTTCATGGTCATTTGGGATTTTTAGGGATATAGCATACAAAACTTATAGAAAACAACTTATAAAAAAAAAATCCCTAGCTTCTCCCTAGAAATTTGAGACAAAAGCCTTTCTTTAACGTCTCTGAAAGCTCCTTAATGCAGAGCATTCCCTCATAAACTGTTGGCTTTGTTTTAAACCTGTAATGTATATATAGATTTCTGTTTCCAATAGTTTTCAGAGCTGTGTACAGTCAACTCAAATTATACAGAGCCAAAACTTCTGGCAAATTACTGTCAACCTGTATCAACATTTGCATCAATAATATTTCGTATCGCTTGATGGATGGTCTACATCCAAGCTTTGGAAATGGGTATGGCGTCTGTGTGTTCAATGTGCTGTTAACTGTGCTGTCTACTGAAGGCTGCTCCTCTTTGGCAGTCAGTGCTTCCTAAGGATATGATTGCATGATCGACAACCTGCATGTCCCAAGCTTCTTGGTCCAAATAAACTATAGATTTCTGCTGTGTTCTGAATTGTGCAGTAAGAGGGCACAACAACCGTCCAGAAAGGAGGGAGAAACAGATGAGCAATGGTCTTTGATTACCAAGGTAATCAGAGGGAAAAAAAGAAAGAGAAAAAGAAAAAGAGAGAGGAATTAAAAAGAAGGAAAAAAGAGAGGAAGACTAAGAGAAATAAAAGGGAAGTACAAAAAGTAAGTAACCAGTTCAGTTGATGTACCTATGCTTCTAATACCACTTAAGTATCAACCCATTCTTAAGCCGCACACAGCTGATAGTAAATTGCACCACCTTGGAAATGTTAACCTTGGAAATAGTTTTGAAAATGCTTCTCACTCTTTTTTTTGGTGCTAATGGAATCTTAAACAAAGTTTTGAGCCTGTGCAGGCATTCTTAAGTAGCCTATGCCCTTTACTTTTAGAGTGAAATCAGTCAAACACTTACATAAAGCCAAGAGTTCGCAAGCCTTTCCTGGTTCACTGCAATGAATTTGGCTACTAGATCTCATGTCTGATGGAGTCACTCTGATAAAATAACAGGATTGCCGGGGGCGTACCTACGTTTACATGTTCTTCTCTTGTGAGAGAGGAGCGCCACTTAAGCTGAAAGATAATAGATGTTATGGAAACCTCCCAAAAGGAAAGAGTGAAGCCTAGAAGAAATCACAGCAGAGGAGCAGAGGCTTCATTGCCCACCGTGTCTTCTGGGTCAGCTTTTACCCATGTTGGGATAGCTGGGTTGTGTGCGAGGATGATAACAGCCAACGTGGAGTCAGAGAAGTCCCTGTTTCTCTGAGCTTTTGGTGTCCCAAAGGAGAGAGGGTTCCCCCCATGGGTGCTCATGCACCCCTGCCCTGCTCATTCACAAGAGAGAGTGCAGTGAGCATAGCCCTCCCTTGCTTTCTCACCACAGACGCAAAGGAAAGCTTGTCATGAGTTTCTCTGCAACTCCAGTGCTTTTACAATGAAACAGTGAAGTAAAGAAAGAACTCACTTAATTTACAATGCGTAAGCAATGATCTACTAAATATACACTTCGTGTTAGAGATGGCCTCTTCTACAGTTCAGCTCGTGAGAGCAGTGTCTTCAAATGTTTTTGAATATTTTGCAGAGTCACATTCAAATTTTCTTCCATCAGTAGCTGTGCATGCTGTCAGTAAAAATAACAAGATAACCTAGAAAGAAGAAAAGCTCACATTTATTTCCTTACTTTGGCACAAATTACTCACTAGTCAGAATTTTTGAATCTCTTCACCTTTCTGAGGTAAATAAATTGAGTGCCATGCGTCTTAATATGTATGGGTCTTTCATATAAGATGTTAAAAACTGCATTGTGTAGATAATAGGTCCATTGATGAGGGACCAGACTTGGAATTGGCTGAGCTGGGTTCTCTTGTAGGTTCTCTCTCTGAGTGGCTGTATGGGGTTAAGAAAGTTGTTGAGCCTTGGAACCCCCATTTGTGACAGCCCCTCTCCCCGTAAAGCACTTGAGGGTGTAGAGGTAAAAGTCACCACGTACGGAGGGTGGCAATGACTGAGTGACCTATCCTCCTATATCACTGTACAAGAAAGTTTGGTGGGTTTGTTTTCGTTTCCACTTTTCTTGTTTTTTGTTTCTTTTTTTTCCCTGACTCTCCTTTCCTGTGCTGTGCACTTTCTGCTGATGTTGAACGCAGAGTGGTTTTCAATGGTGTCTCATCAGTGTATTGGTTTATAAGTGTACTGTACTAATTTCCTAGTATCCTTGTTACTGTGGGTGGTGGTGGTTTGGTGTGAGATCCACTGAGATGACAATCAGTATACCAGCGTGAAGCAGCCTGTTGCTGTTTTGTTATGGCTGACATTTTGATAGCTAAAAAAACAAAGGTATGTGCGTGTTAAGCTATACAGATAATGGGTTTTTTTGGTTTGCTGTGATGCTGAAAATGTGATCCAGTTTTTGGACTGCCTGAAATGTTTTACTTTTAACTTCTTTTTATCAAATTCTGCCTTTTTTAAAGTGAAAAACATTGTTTTGAGATAAAACTTCGAAATGTTTCAATTAGCCTCAGTGCAAAACATTTCAGCTTTCCTACATTTTAATCTTTTTTAGTCAAAAGTATTTGTGAAATTCAGCACAAGTTCATGAATGGTTTCAGCCTTCCCAGAACTGCATAGTTCTGTGAATGAGCTATTTGCCAAAAAGCAAAGAAATCAATCTACTCGGTTGTATTTATAAACAAAAACTTTAAGAATTCATCATTGTTTTACAAAGCTTATTTTGCAAATCTGACTCTTACTGAATAAATTGGATTAATTTTCAGTCTTGTAGTGTGTCTGTTCAAAATAACAAAAACAAAAACACAGAATATTTCTCATAGTTTTGAATTTGTTTTCAGCTGTGGTAATGACATGTCATGCTATTTGTTGTCTGTGTTGATGTGGACATTTTCTACGCTTCTGTACGGTCCTTCATAAGTGAGAGGGCTTTAGACTTATATAACACAGGTCCAGGTTTTGCTTCCCTGTTTTCTCTTTCTCAAGCATTTAACTTTCCTGACTGTGCCCACAAAATGGCGACAATGCTGCAAGGTCACCAGGGAACACTGAAAAATCTCCTAGGGAAAGGCAATTGGATTAATGCTATGGATTAGAATATATTTGTGCTTGACTGATTTTCCAATATCTTCATTAACACTGGTGTTGATAACATGGCTTTTAATAGCTTTTATAACCACAAATGCAGCATTGAATGAAGCAAATAGGTCATTAATCCCTTAAAAGTACAATTTAATGCAATGCTTCATGACAGGAAGTGAACAGGATAATAAAACCTTTACTGTTTTAAGCCACACTTAATATTTTTACGGCACAGTTGGCTTGACAAAATACTCTTTGTGAGTCATCACTTCAAAGCAAGGTCCTGGGGACCAATTAAAGTTGTGTCTGCAACCCTCATGCATAACTGCATGTAAGCGTGAGGTATTTCAAAATATCTCTTTCAAGTAATAAGACTTGTACCAAGATGAAGTAAAAGGGACCTTTTGCTTCAAGACTTTTAATTTAATATGCCCATGTGTGGAGACACCCTTGGGGAATGAGAAATTGATTTTCATTCTTTGCACAGATCCTACAGTAATTTGCACTGTCAAAATGGTCCGTGGAATTTGTCTTTCAAAAATTATATCCTTGACAGACAAACAATAGCAAGAGAGATTGTCCTTGATCTCAAGCTTTATCTTGAAAGAGACCAAAATGCCCCTATTATGGCTGATTAAAAAGTGAGAAACATAAAAGTAGTTGCTTTGCATCCAGTGTGCACTTTCTGGGCCAACAGAACTGAAGGGATTAAGGGCAAATATGAGGATTGGAGAATTTTCTATTCTAATTTAATCTATGCCAATAACCTGCTGTTTGACCAGGCAAGATGTTTATCATCCCTTTGGTTGGTTTCCACTTTGAATGAATTGGAAATATGTCTGTTGTGTTCTGGGATTGCTGATATTACCACATACCTAATGTGGATGTTCTCATCTGAATGGCATAGCGAGCATTTTTTTTGGAGAATCAGTGTGCGTAGAAACACTTTGTAAGTAACGTGATGGCTTTCATACTGGAACAAGTTACATCCACATTTTCTATTGAATGAGGATCATCTGGATAGAATCCCATTCATTACTCTGCGAACAGTGGGCATATAATGATAATTTGTTGTTGGAGAAATGAGAAAGCAAATCTGTTATTTTTATGTAAGTAGAGAATAAACACTAGAGGAGCTGTGTTTTCTGACAGAGACCAGTGGTTGTGGAAAAATCACTCTCTTCTATACTAGGATTTAATGTTTTCATTATGCTTATTCTGCAAATAAAATAGCAAGAGATAATCTGTTCTTGAACAGGCTTATAATAAAATATTGATTGTTATTATAACAAATATTGCTGACAGGCAAAAAATGAGGGACAACAGGCAGAAAGTGACATAATGGATCAGAGGAGACAACAAAGTCTGTATTTCCTGGGGCCTAGTCTAGAGCTGTGTTTGCAGGACTCTAATGTCACAGGTACTATTTTTTCTTTTAAAAAAATTCTACAGTACCAGAAAAAAAAATCAAAACCCATGTATTGAATTGTTCCAGGATCCAGCCACTTCTCCCCCTAGATAATAATTTCTCAGCCACTGACATCTCTTCCTTTTTCTTTCAGAATTTCCTTGGATTTTGGTTGTGCAGTTTGTTTGTGAGTTGGGTTGGTGAATCGGGACTGAAGAACTGACTTACTACTGTAACAGATCATAGGAATTTTATGGGTTAGTATCCTGACAAGTTTGTAAGAAATGTGCTGTGGAGAAGGAATAGAAGTGCAAAGAAAAGGTACTTGCATGACTGGTAGAAATTTGAGATGCAGATGCAAATGACAGAGTTCACATGAGAATCTTTAGATTTCTTTTTTCTATCTAGGAATCATTTTTACAAGAGTGTTTCTATGAACAACCAACTTTATTTTTGTCACCTTTCTCCTCCTCACACTTCCTGATTATCTCTCCCTTCCATCTCTTTATCCTGTATCTCCGTATAATGCCCTAGAAACATCTTGGGAGCTTGAAAGTAGACAGCTTTGGTTTAGCAATGGCTCATGTGCAGATTTCTGAATCCAGGGAGGTTCAACCCGTGGGAAAGTTTCAAGTCCCATCTTAGGACTAAGCTCCAAGTATTGTTAAATGGCTGAGGTTAGAAATAGTGGGAAAAGAGTAAATAGATGCAGAGCTGCAAGTCAAATCTTTACACCCTTTCTTTTCCCTCTCCCCACAACCTTGCCTCATGCACTGTTGTTATATGAGTCAGTCTGTTTCTCCCTCTGCAACCCCCCTCTAAGTGGGAAAGTGGATCTATAAAAACTAATAGAAATGAGAGGAAAAAAAAACCCCAACCAACTCTTGATCTTCAGACTCGGAGACTTTGACTGAGAGCCAAATATTTTAAACAGCAGCCCTTTCATAACTGGGAGAGCTAGCACTAGATCTGTTGGGTATGCAGTGTGACCACATAACGCTCAGCACATGTCAACATAACTGATAACCAAATTGTACCTCTCAACCTCCCATACAGCATAACTTTGGCAGGCCGCCAGTCTCTCAGTCCTAATTAACACGCTGCCATGCTATGACTGGAAGGTTAAAGCCACAGCTTTATTTACTGCACAATTAACGGGTAAACATGACTTAATCATAACTTAAACATTCAGCATTTATGAGAAAATTTCAAAATCCTTTTAGGAGCCCTTTTGACCTCAAGTCTCCAAGCAGACCTCTTGTAATGTGGAATTAACTGCCTGTTCCACCAAGGGACATCAGGGCTCTCTGTGACACTATAGATTTCCATCCCTGAACAAATTAAAAACAACATCAACTCAACAGACATTCTTCTGCGTGGGTCTGAGTAGTCATAGTTGCATCCCAGTGGCAGGGTTCTTCTGGGCTAAATCTGCATCTGATGGCATTGGAGCACTGACCTCAGCGAGGATCCCCAAGTAGCAGGAGATCTCTTTATTGTTCTTGGATCTCAGTAATTCTGCTGTGGCCTATGCTAACCCCTCAGCTTTGACTGAAATGCAGCAGGTTAGTCCTGGTCCTGCAGAGACCTAGCCGTGTGCTTAACTTTAAATCTTGTGAACAAGCATGTTAACTTTAATAAACTAACCGCTCATAAAGTCTGGCATCCATATACTGTTTGTTTATCATTTTTGGAGCTTTAGATGATATCTAGCTTACTCAGTTCTAGTTTTTAAGTACTGTAGAAACCCACCAATATAAAGTGACTTCAGCAGCAAATTCCTTTTTGCTTAAGAGAACTGGTGCCTCAGTACCCAGTTTATGGTTTGTCTCACAGCCAGGCAGACATGTAATCCTTTCAAGAAGACTAGATATTATACCGGGGTGGGGAGCAATCTTAATCTCTGTGGAACCACCACAGTACAAAGGGAATTGTGTTGTAGCGTGGTGGCCCGCCAGCAGCACCTGCTCCATGCTAGACCATTCACATGCTCAGAGTTAGGCAGCCATTCCTCATTTCCAGAATGAAGTAATTTACATATCACTAGGAGTACAGGCACCACATTTTGATAACACCCCACCACCGCCACCACTAGATGTACATCTTGCTGGTACGTGCCATCTTGCTGGTATGTGCATAGAAATATATCCCTAAAAGGGATGGGAGGGGAAAAAAATTTTCCTCTTCCGAAAGCAGAATGACTTGTTGTAAGTAAGTACCATCTACTGAAATTTATTACTTTTTAATATGGCAATATTTTTCAATATTGTGCAGAGAAATGCAAGGCAATTGTCCACCGTGAAGAATACTAACCCTCTTCCACCTGAACTCCTCATCTTCTAATACCACCTTTGTTACCAGCACACTGTTTCTGCCATTGCGGTAAATGCTGAGCTGGCAGTTTTACCTCTCCTGTTCCAGATTCAGGCTGCAATGCAGAGGATCTTTGGCAGGAAAGGCGGTGAAGTAAAGAAGGAAGTTGCTGATATCAACTGGAGTGGGCCAATAAAGAAATTTAAACACCTGTTTAGATATATTACTGTATTTTACAACCCATAAATTATGATACAGAATAAAACCGATCAAGAGAGAAAGAAAATTGTTCCTATTTTGTTGCTGGGAAATGCTATTTATTAGAAGTCTTGGTGCTGTTGCTAATACCTGATTTTTTCATAGTCACATGTATTTCTCCTATGTACCGAAAATGCCCCATCTTCTACCATGTAAGGCTTACATAGGGACATGTGAGAAGAAAAGTGGATGAATAGAAGCTGGTGCTTCCAGTGCGGTGTGAGGGGAGAGAGCAGAGTACACTTGATTGTGAACTGTCAGGAGGGTCCCAGCTGTGCAGTTTACATGGGCAGAGTTGAGCAAAGCGGTCCCTGCATGTACGGTGCATTCCTTCTCCGTCCCCTTCCCTGATCCTTCGAGCTTCTCCCAACCCTTTAAGAGGTGTTTCTTCTTCTAATTCAGACCACAGTAGAGGCTGATATAGAGTGGGAGGAATTGCAGAATAAAGGAAGCTTTGTGGATCCGGGACTGGCCAATTCATTGGCAAAATTCCTAGGCCCTCCTACTCACTACTCCTGCCGCTGCCCGTAGTGTGTTTACCACCTGTTTGGGCATGCCCTGTGACTGCAAGAAGGTAACCATTGTGCATTACACTGCTTCAGATCTGCATTCAGCTAGTGTTGTGAGACTGTCTTGTAGGGATGAGATTCAATGGAGAAGTAGGAGTCTAACCTTCTGTTTCCAGCCCTGCCGTTGACTTGCCTGGACTGAGAAGGAAACGAGTTACTCTTGACTTCCATGCTCCTCAGCTTTCCCGTCTGTACAATGGAGCTAGTAGTGCTTATCAAGAAAACATGAGTGACTTGTAGTCTCCGTTGTGTTTGGAGAAAGCTTTGGTTTCTTGGATTCGAGGTCCCATTGGAAGTGTCAAGTAGTATTAATGTAAAGAGAATATGGTGGTTTTTTGCTTCCTGTTAATGTGTTATTCACTTCTTGGCTTCAGGAATAATGTGCACATCCTCATGTGTGTCTGTGCCAACGCTCAATATTGTGTGTGCCAAGATACGTTATAGTGTCTGTAGTTACTATGTACAGCCTACATACTGCCTTTGTGAGTAAGTATGGCAGCAATGTAGTAGGGGAAGGGGGGGAGTAGCTGTGTGTCTGTATATAAGATCATATATTTGTACAAAGTGTGTGTCTGTGGGCTTCAGAGACTGAGGGGAGTCTGTGGTTCAGACAGTCTGCCTGTTTTTTTCTTTTTTTCTCTGAAGGCAGCAAAATATGTTGATATGGATTTTTTTACAGGAGCTTTTTGTGTTTTGAGTTAATACATTTCCCTCACATCAGATCTTGCCAAACATCATTTACTTACCAGTACTGTGAAAGCAGGTTACCCAAAGGCAGCACCATTCCCCGTTGTTTTCTCTTCTTCCAAACTGCTCAGAGACATGCTGTAATAAGACTCCTAGTTAAAAACAACAGAATATCAGCATGAGTAGAAAAGTTGAGCCTATGCTTATGCTGCATGTGTGCTTAAGTATTTAGCTGAACTAGTGCCAAGGTTGTGAGTTTATACAGCAGAAATACTGCCACTGATGTGCTCTGTGTAACTGTGACCCCGTACCTTCATCTGTGAATTGTGTCCAGTGTGATATTTCTGTTCAGTATTCCCACTGGTAAAATGAGGCTTTAATCACGCTGCATGTGAGAGAAAGAGAAAAGCTTCATACAGACTAGTCTACAATGAATTACAGAATTTTCATTCATCAGAATAATGTCTGAGCTTTTTTTCTCCCAGAAATGAAATGCCTGCAGTAAGAAAGTACAATACAAAGGAAGTGAACGCTTCCTGACTGCTGGAGGTTGCAAGTAATGACCTCTTCTCCCCCCCCCCTTTTTTTTCTTTTTTTGTTGTTACCAACTAGCAAGATTTCTCAGTGGAAATAAGCTATTTAGTCTATGTATAGATCGTTCATCAGAGGGATTGAAATACATTCTTCACAAGCATACTGAACATACCCAGCCATTAATAACAAAATTTTTAGTGGTGAATAAAACAAAGGATATTACACATTGCCAGTAGGGAAATTGATTTATCTTGCTTTGGTTGGTTGTTTGCATTAAGAAATGTCACACATATTCGAAGTGTTTTGCATAGCTAGTGTCTTGTGTTTTGCCATACCAAAATCTCTGCTAGACTGTATTTTGGCATCTTTTTCTTGACCTCATGTCAGCAAGGAAACAACTACTTTCAGTGAAGTGTGTTTAGCCAATTAACGTATATACTTTATATACACATACATCTAAATTTATATATAGTTATGCATGTGTTTAGATATGTTGATGAATTAGAGTGAAAAACTTATTTGCTTCTCCGAAAAGGACCACACTGAGGTGTGTATACACTGACTTTGTATACAGTCTTCAAGGATGACTTATTGACACGGGAAGACTTGCTGCTTCTGAGAGTCGGACTTCAGAGAACTTGCACTACTGGACCTTATCTTTTCCTTTTGAAATCAGTGGCTTTAAGATAATTAAAACTATATTTATGGACTTACAAGACAGCTTGCAGACTCATAGAGCCAAAGCACAGCCCCTACAAGTGGAATTCAGTTTGCCTAGGTCCACAAGGCTGGTTGGCACAGTCTCAGATAAGTTTAAGTCAATTGGTTAAAAAAAATATGCAGTCCATGATATAGCCATAGAGGCAGTATATAAGGCATGTTATGCTTTAGACACTTTTAAAACTGCGTTTCAGAGCTTTATGAACATAGCCAGTGAGCATCGTTACGCTAATGGTGATGATTCCACTCTAAGTATTTATAAATTTTCAAACTACATCTTGAAAGACAGAAAGTACTTAAGTTACATCCTGAAAATGAAATTTAGAAGACTTATAACACTAAATTCGTTAATGTCCAGATTTGGCTTGAGGTTTTTGTGTTTGTTTGTTGGGTTTTTTTTTCCTAAACTTATTGAGATCAATGATACATACAAGTAAAATTTGGAAATTCCTTACTGTGGCTGATATTGAGTTCTTTGAGCAGAAAATGCCTCATCAGAACATACACGGAAAATTTTTTTGTGTGGCTTTTTTTGTTTTCAGTGCTAACATAAATAAACTGTTTAACTGATTTTGTATAAACTTTCCAAAAAAAATCTCAAGCATGGAAAATTTCAGCCCAAAATGGAGTTTATTTGAGAAAATTACAAGCAACAGAAAAAGAGGGTTAGAATGGAAATCTGAACTCCTCATTAACTAGACTTAAGCGCCAACTTAAATGCCAGGGTTTTTTTCTGTTAATATTTGGTTTAAAGTTACATACAGGTTTGGAAGAGCTTAGCTCTTTTTAACCCCTTTTTTATTGCTGTCACTGACTTAGTTTTGTTTCAAAGTGATGGCATGGGTTCAGGACTCAATAGCTATCTTCACCGCAGCAGGAGACATACTTTTTAACTTTTTCTTTCAGATCATCGCTTGAGACCGTGTTCACATAGCCTTAAATTCCACCTAAATCCCTCTCCCTAGTATTTACTATTGGCTGGCTCTAAATATTTAGTGGCACAAGCCAATGGGGATCATTAGGCTAAGGCGGGCCTTAGGCTGTCGGATTATGGCTTCTGGTTTCCATTACAGATCTGTGGCAGTGCGAGGAGAAGACATGAGGTCTACCTAACGCAGCAGAAAGGTATGCATAAAACTCAGTAAAATACAATGCAGCCGAAACAATGGCGTACTGTGTTTTTAATCCTTAGCTGGGGCAGAAACCTGCACAGTTTCATCTCTGAAACGATGGCAAGTAATGTTTTAAGCACATGTCATACGTTTCATCTGGAAATCTCAAGGCCTTTAGGAAAGCGAGGAGATGGATGTTATTTGACTGCTTTTACTCTTGGTCTAAGTAAATATGGAGATTGCTGTGGTCTAATGGATAGGACCTGCATCTAACTCCTTAGCAAGCAGCTAACTCCATTCCTGGCTCTGCTGCAAATTCCCTATGTAACCTCTGGCAAACTTTCTCTTCCTCTGCTCCTTCCTTTGGAAAATTCCTCTGAATTCAGGGGGGCATTTTGTTGGGGGAATGCAGGATGAGGAGTCGCTTTACCAGATTTGGAGTCTCTTTTGCTTTTTGAAGGTTAGCCAATTCAGTTCAGAGACCAACAATGAATGTCTCCATTGCAGTTCTTAAGAGAATTGTCTCTTTTTCCAGTGATGTAAATTTTGTTTACATTTTATGCTTTCTACTTTTAAAAACCTCCCTGGTCTGTCTTTTTTCCCAATTTTTTAGTCCAAAAGATCTTTATTAGATATACAGAAGAAGGGATCCAAGTATGTATTAAAAGCAATTATAAGAACTCTTAATTTAAAAAGTGCCTATTGCAAACATTCAGAAAACATTCGAGTGGTCAGTGATATTTCACTGAGTGTGGGAGTGCACGCTTCTCTTATGTTTAAGTTATGAGAATGATTAACTTTTCTATAAGTGTGAGGAAGCAACTGACAACCCAGGCACCTGGAAGAGCAGGGCTACAACTCTGGTGCCGCAGCTCCGAAACAGAGGTCCCTGACACTTAAAAGAAGGCAATTAAAAGAAGACTTCTGTCGAGCACTGACAGTCTGCAGAAACACGCATGCAAACTAAATGGCAAGGTGCCTACACGCTAAGGCCATAATCAGGCAGCCTGAATCCCATGAGTGCCTGTGCCTAGTTTTTCCTATCGGCTGCTTTTCAACGTCTCCATCTTTAGCTTACTTCAGTCCTCTGAGCCATGCTTCAGAGGCCTTCAGAGGTGCTTGGCTTTCTCCACTGAGTAAGCATAGGGTCTTAAGTAGGTTATAGGCGGTCTGAATGTGGTCCTCAGGGCCTAGTCATGTTCTCACTAAATGATATCGAACCCTTCACTGTCATCGCTGAAAGCTGAAGTGGACTCTGGTCTGTCCATAGCAACAGTTAGTATTAGTTAAAATTTACAAAACCATAAGCTATTGATTGACATTTCTGATAAATTCAGATTCTTTAGACAGACAACTCCACCACTGGTTAAACATATTTCTGGATTTCTGAAAATGCTCTGAAAATTTCAGCCATTTCTTCCCTAGCATACCTCTCTTCAAGGAGATCTGATTACGCAGAAAGCTTGAAAGTGTTGTAACAAGCTGCATTTTGCTGTTTCCATTTTTCAGTAACATGGACAAAAATACAATCTAATGAGCAAAACATTTATTTTGGTACAGGATTCTTCCTGCTGCTTAATGCTCTTTCCTTCTGCTTTTTTCTAGAGCACAGGGTTTTTCACATTGGCAGGATGCGTGTGGACATGAGCTGAAAATATATTTAATCTTAAATTTGGTAGCAAGCACTAAGTTATTGAACAACAATGCCTGCATGAAGACAAAATTATGTCAGCCTAGTAGGGACTTACGATAAGGTAGTTACTAACTTTCTTGAGTATTCTGGGGCCTGCTTTCAAATAAATAGGGTCCAGCATTTTCTGAAGTAGCAGTACTTCTGATATGAACAGTTTGTACAGAATCTACAACTCAGACTACAGCCTTTCTTGTGAAGCAGATACAAAAAATCCATAATTCAAATACATTTTTGATGTATTTTTCTCCAGCAGCTTGAGCATGCTCAGTGCTGTCACAGCATGTCATGAAGGTTAAAGTAACCTGTATTAGGAAATGACGTGGCAATTCAGTGCTGCAAGACTTGTGCTGATTATGGTGGGCCTGGAATAAAAATAAAGATATAAGCTCAGTCTAACCATTTAATCTTAGACACTTCTATGGACAACAGCAGCTCCCTTCCTGATGCCGATACAAACCTTATGTTCCTTTTTTCCCTGCAGGAAGCACTCAGGCTAATGTTTGTTAGCAGGGAGCTGTTTGCAAGCGGGAGAAATGCTGTGTGTGTGGCTACTCTCAGAAATGCTCACAAATTCCAATATTGTTCTGTGACTGGCACTATGTAACATCTACATTTGAGATATTTCCGTGCTCTGACCAGAAAAAGCCCAACTGAATCCAACTCTTGGTCTTCATGGAAGGGCCCCTCACAAAGGTACTCCATCCACGTCGAGGTCCACCTGGACACACAGCTTCTTTGGTGCTGATTTATGCAACCTGATATGTTTACTCTGCTGTGGCTATTTCCTTCCAGTGATGAAAATACCTCAGAGTGGCAGAGAGCTGCTTTTCTTTCTCACGATTTCTTCCCTTTTGCCCTCTAGGAGATGCTGATGTTGTCTGTCAGCTTGGAGCTTCATCCTCCCATCAGTGAGCTACCAGTCCTGCTGCTACTTCAGCCTTGTGTGGATGGTGAGCCTGTGTGTGACAGTGACTGAAAGGCAGAAAGGAAAGAGATGACCTTGCAGGGGGTCAAGAATGAGGTGGGATTTGGCAACGAAACTCTATGGATGCTTTCAAGTTTGTAAGCTGGGGCTGGGCTCTGTGCCGTAGGTCAAGGAGCAGGGAATGGCTCAATGTCTCTTCTTTTTCTCCCTGTCATTCCTAGCCCTCTACTCCAAAGCTGTGCTGCTCTGAGAGGCTGAAGAGTTGAGTCTACTGCTTTTGCACATAGTGTTGTCCTCCCGCACGAATATGCTCGGGAGGGTGAGAAGCCGTGGTGAAAGTGCTTTGACCTTCACAAGCTTTTAGCAACACAGTTTTTGCTCATTCCTTCATTGCCCTCAATTTTTGCCAGATGAGTGGACATGCCCCAAGGCACAATTACTGATGGTCTGCAGAGAAGGAACACAGTAAAACAGAAAAAATATTCACGAAAAGTAACCAAGCTCTTAGGCTTATTTAATGATATCTTCCATTTCTTAAAAGGGACTATATTTTTAAAAGCTTTTAGATGATTAAAATTCTAGTAATTTGAAAATCCTGCTAGGTGTCTGCCTGCTTATTCAGGTGCTTAATTACTTTTTAAAATCTGGTCATCAGAGCTTTCTTTCCATACAGATTTTTGGGGCGATTTCTCCTGTGTTGGAACTGTCACCAGCCATTGTTTTGCTGTCACCTGTAAGAGAAGGATATGTCCACTGCTTATAACTGCCAGATAACCTTTCAGAAAGCATAAGTTAAGATTTAATGTTATATGGTTAAAACATGGCTACGATATTGCTGTTAATGTGGGTGACCCAATGCCTGAAACCAAAATGTAAGATGCTTGTTTTTCCTGGTGAGGCTCTGAAGCTGATACTCCATCAGTGTAGGAATGAAGCCAAGTAATATGACAAGTGAAATGTTGTGGTTCTGGGAATTTCTAGCAGGCTTATGGCTCATATGTGTATTTCATGTGAAAGCATGTCATGTGCCTGTCCTGGCTGATCCTGTATACAGCTGTTGAACAAAAGTATGTGGAAGAAAGCTTGCATGCAAATCTCTCTTCTATGTGTACCAAATAGAGGTGTTTTCTTTTCAGTCCAGGAGATGTTAATTATTGGGGCTGGGCAAGGAAGTACTTTCAGCAAAGGACTTTTGCTCTGAAGAATGGCAGGTTTTCCCACTTGGAAAAATTAATCTTTAATATGTCTTTTGCTTCTAGAGTTTATAGGGCAATTTGTAGTGTATATTATTACTAACTAGTATAAAGCTGCTATTAGAAAGCTAGGTGCCAACGAAGAAAACAGCATCCTTTCCTAAGAGAAAGAGAGGCTAAAAGTTTTGTAAGGTGTATTGGAGTTTTGCTTGCATGTATCAGTTTAGTAGGACAGAAAGAGGTAATAACAGGATTCTCACCAGAAGAAAGATAATTCAGCCTTTAATTGATGTACACTTTTTTTAATTGTTGCAATGCGCTTTCATTACCTGAAATTTAGCATGCCAGTCATGATAACTGATATGCTACTCTACCTGTAAACTTGTTATTTTCTCTATCATCAACATTTCTCAGAAGTGAGTTATTGAAAACTGCAAAGACACATTGAGACACTGCAGTTTATTGCTTACTTTGCTTATAAGGAATCTCTGATCCTTGATGTGATATAGATTATATATAGAATTGCAAATGTAGTATTCAAGAGACTGACAGAATTTCTGTGTCCATGCAGCTTCAGACCATCAGTGTGACCTGAACCCTTGAACTCTTAATAGTGAAAGCATGAATCCTCTCAGATGGGAGTAAAGAGCTAGACTTGTAATGAGGTAGTTTATGTAAGCTTTTTTGCTGATCATGCAAAAATAGTCAAAAAAAGATGGGAATAAGACACGCTCAGAATGGGGCTCATGCTTTTTCTTTGAGCTTCTGCAAAAGTCAGGAAGTACATGGCGATTGGAACTATTGCTGGTCCATGACTGGTTGATTTTAGGGAGAGCAGGTGATGTTTTAAAACCCCTTCAAAAACATCTGTGCTTACACTGGCTTCAAATAGCGACAAAAGCATTGAGAAGCTGTTTTTATGGGAAGTTTGAGGAGGGAAGTCAGAAATAATGGATAGGGAAGAACATACCAGTGGATTTGATAGTTTGGTGACCTTCCTTAAACAATAAATAATCCATCCTAATAATTTTGAGCTGTTATCCTAGTTAAAAGCCAAAAGGATTCTTCCTTGATCAGTTGAACATTGAGAAGCTTAGGTTTCTTATGTTAAATTCTTCCATGACTTCTCACCTGCAAGGTTTTCCTGTTTTTTGAAGTCGAGACAAACATCATTCAAGAGTGGCTCAGCTGTGCTGATCAGGGAGACAGATTAAGATGATGTTTCTCTCAGCCAAGAAATGTGACAGTCTGCTTCTATATGGAGTCAATTTTAAGAAGTCTTACTTAAGAAAACAGAAGGAAGAAATGAAGAGTTTAGTCCGTGACATTTCCTTCCTTCTCCCCCTAAATTTGTAATATATAAATACTCCCTGAAATCATTGCTTGGAGTGACCTTGAATGGGTTCTCAACCTTTGATGAATTGCTTTCAGGTTTTATTTCTGAGGAGTTTGCACAATTAAAGAAGATATTCCTAGGGAATTCCCTAGGAAGATCTGTCTGTCTTGTTATGGGATATGTTTCTTGTACTGTCACAAGATGAAATGAGGGGCTCCCCTGACAAATATAAAAGTTATGTGACAACCCATCTATTTTTAGATGATTTAAATCAGTGAAGAGGGAAAAACATTTGTTTCCAAGACTGTAATTTTCCAGATGACACCACTTTATTGCACGGTGCCATACCATGAGAAAGAGCATTCTTGTGGCTTTTGAACTGGAAATCCTGTAGGAATGCTATTTCTGGCATTTATTTGCTGTGAAGCCAGGCACACATGGAGAGCAGACAGACTGACCAGATACAGTTTGTGGTATTAAGGCATTCAAAAAAGTCCCTGCTGCACAGCCCTTTTCCAGTATATGAAGTGTTGAGTGAAGTTGAAAAATTATCAATGAAGATCAAATCTGAAAGCCATGATCTGATCAGACAGCCAGACTTTCACGCTATTAATGTATTCCTTCCTCTTGCACAAACGCTGTTTTGAAAATTCAGGTTTTCTGTCTTCATACATTGATGCTTATAAAATAAGTCTCGGTAATGAACAAGATTTTGATACAAAGTGGGAGTGAAGGTTGAATGAACACTTTAGTGAAAAACCAAATGCGGTCACTCCAGGTAACTGGGAAGATATTTTTTTTACTTACCTGAGTACTGCGTGTGAGCATGCAAAAAAAATGTTGACTGAAGAATGAACACAAGCGTAGACAGCTTAGGCCCATTCTTTGGTATCCTTCCGAAGCGGGCAGTCATAGGGAATTCAGTATGGCTACCCATGCAAGAAGAGTTTTTGCATGGGTAAGTGCTTATGGGAGGTAGCTCTCTATAGCTTAAGAATTTGTATCTTCAGATACTTTCTGTATTCAGTTAAATAGAGCATGCTGGATTTTTCCTTTAAAAAAAAAAGTATGCTCTGAAATTTTTCTTGTATATAGTTGTGTCTCTCCACAGCCTCTCTCATAGGAACAGCTCTAAAATGATAGTCTGCCTGAACGGAGCAAAAACCCTAATAAATATGGTGCATTCCTCTTTAAAAAGTGTATTTATTTAGTAAGTTTAGAAACCACTCTGAGGTTAGGTTACAGCTATTGGGATTAGAGGGCGTCTCGTGGGCAGTTCAGACATCAAGCTATAGGTCCGTGGAGCGAAGCTGAGCTGTTTCTAGCCTGATGTCTGAATTATGAATTAGGTTCATTCTAATTCCAATGGGGTAAACCTCAGAGCAGTTTATATACTTATGGCTAAGTGCTGCTAAAATACAGGCTATTTATTTAAAACATACATGTAAAATGTAGTATCTAAAAAAGATGTCCGGCCTAGCGATGCTGGAGCACAGCAACCCAGCCAAATAAAAGCTGAATTCCAACTTTGGAGCCCTACGGAAGGGGATGGCACAGCTGGCTTTATGCCACACGCTGATACTCCCGGCTAGGCCAGATCCCCGCTTGGCTCAGGGTGAACTGGAACAGCCACAAGACTAAATTAATTTGCCTCAGCCCAAGGCACTTGCCTCTTCCTCGGTCATGCCTGTCATGCCAAGGCTGGGAGAGCCTTGGGTCGTGATGCCCTCCCTTGGCCATTCAGGAAAGTTCCTTAGGCCAAGAACACTCTGCAGGGCTGGCTCCTCTCACTTTCTATCGCTGGAGCTGTGCAAAGAAGCCCGAGTCTACTTTTTGGTCTAGTTGGATATTTGGGGAGTAGAACGGAGCTGGAGGGTTGAGCAGCAAGCACAGGATTTATTAATAGCATCAGCAACCGCTTCCATCTGGAGCCACCCTGGTCTCTGAGCTCATTCAAGCAGCAGTGCCAGCTGGTGAACCTCTCACCTTAATCATACGTCTTTGACCCCTGCTGCTAGCGTCCAGGTAGCTGTGCCAAGCTGCAGTCTACAGCTGGCTTTTTCACAGGACGCTTCTGACTGGCTGCCTTGTGGGGAAGAGCAGTCAGAGAGGGTTTCGGCAGGAGGCTAAGCCATCCCTTCCTCTATTCATTTTGCTCAGACTACCGGAGAATCTAAAGAAGAGACAGCATCTGGTGTTTTTTTCCTGGGGTGGGAGTGGAACAGAAACTACCTGTCATTTTAGGACAGCTGAGCTGGCTCCATCACTATACAAAAAAAATTAGTCAGTTTACACTCTGGTTCTCTCTTCCCTCCTCACCATCCTCCTTTAATTTCCATTCCAGGAATTAATGGGACAAAATACCTCTCAAGTAATTACTTCTGCCTTGGCATTGAGTGAGTTGTAGAGAAATCTTCTGGAAACTGCCATTCCCAGGTTTGGTCAGAAGGTGAAGATCTGTTGCAGATGCAGAAGCAGCAGATGTGTGGTGGACACAAAGGGCTGATTTCTTTGGGCACTGAGGAATTGTCATAGGGCTGAAGGAGTGCAGAATTAATTCATGTAGGGATCCTGGGGCCAAAGATCACTTTATACAAATTTGCAGGAGTTGGCAAAACTAAATGTCACAAGTGAGCTAGTGGGAGTTAAAAACTGAACATGGACAAAACCCACTGTTATCGTTTTCTGTTTTCAAAGGAACTAAATCTCGCCATTTTGTGTGGCAGCAGAGTGCTTACTCATAGTTCTTGGATGCCTGAGGCTGACCATGCAGCACTAAATATGCGTGAGTGTAATGAGAATATGGGAATGATCCATCTCCCTCAGCTGCCTAAATCTATTCAGAGACCCCTGGGAGACAATACTTCATCTGGCATAACTGAATTTTGGACTGGGCTCCACTCGGTACAGGAACAAGAAGTGGAGTGCTTTCAGTGGACTGCTGGGATATCAGCAAACTTCTCACGTAGTTGATAAGCACAAAGGTAACTCTAATGAAAGGTTTTGGAAAGTGAGATAAAAGCAATGAAAGATCTGAATAGTAGATCTCCACCTAGCCCTGCTGCTGTCCTTTGGTCTGTGATTCTAACTATCATCCCCCTCTGGGCATTGTCAAATATGTCTATATTATCAACAACCTTTCCCTGGGCTGTAGCATTCAACTAGGTGGGTAGTAACGGCAAGGTCATACTAAAGCCTTTTATTCAGATGCACTCCCAGTGCAGGAGAAAGATCACATCGAGAATTGCTTGACTTTTTGCCTGCTCTCTACCCAGAGTATTTAGTCAATAAGATTTGGTCAGATGAATGTGTCTCTTTGTTTCACTTTGTTTTGATAGGTTACTTATCTGTCCTCAGAGCTATCTGGATTAGCATCTGGGTTACTTCAGAGGAGGTAGAGCAGGTCCTTGAGGTATGATGGCACTACAGAACAGACACGATGGCTTGGTTAGGGCTCAGAAGTTGTGCCTGCAATGTGTTAGAACCAGCTGCATGCCTGGAATGTTATTTTCTTTGCTGATGACCAATACACATGACTAGAGGAAAAATTCTCCAGGAAAGTGTCATAGGAGAATATGCATCAGTCAGTAAAAGCAGAATTACAGAAAAAAAAAAAGATCCTGTTGTAAGAGATTAAGTACCTATCAAGTGGCAACAGCAGTTTATTTTCCTCGAGCAAAAGTAATGGATATACTTAGACATAATCCTACCCTCAAGTGTTTTAATTCTGATGGCACTTCTTATCAAGGAGAGTCGCCAAAATGGAAAAGTGCACACTCTAATGGAAACAATGTCATAAATTTGACAGCATTTCTACAAGGTAGTTTGACACCTAAATTAGCTAAGAAGGCTTGAAATAAGATGGAAAAAAAAAAAAAATGAAAAGGAAAGAAAAAGATTTGCTTTGAGTCAGTGTTTTTATTATTTGATGAGTGTTTTGCAGCCTGTGTTTTCACAGCCAATTAAGATACAAAGGGTAAGAGGATTAGGTCTTGTTTGTTTTATTCTACCTTCCCAGTCTGTTGACTGGCTAATCAAGAAAGCTCCACGCCCAGGTGGAATTCATACCCACTTGCAATTTCTCTTTGCCTCCACGTTTTACTTGAAAATGTACTTTGTTAAACTCGCAACTCATCCTATACCTTTGAAACAAAAAAGGCAAATGCAATGGATCCGAGCTTCCATGTCTCTTGGGCTCTTAGTGTTGGTATTGTAGACATTGCTTATCTGTACAGGATAGAGAATATGCCAATACACTTATTTATTCCATGCAGATGACCAAAATCACATCTGTACGCTGATATATGGAATGCTGATATGACCAGACTTGCTTGTATACCTCCTTAACTTCATTTGTAAGGAGATAATTTTTTCCTAATCAAATATTTGCAGGTTATTAAAATCACCCAGCAGGCTAATGAGGCCTGCAGTGTGTTTCTATGCGATTCCTAGTATATTTTCTCAACCTAAGCAAAACCAAAGTTGTGTAGCTCAAGGAGCACCTGAGGGGAAAAAAATGCATGCTTTAAAGAGGCACAGTGCTTTTGTGCTCTCTTCTTGCTCCTGGTGGAGAAAGTATTAGTTTTGTACTAGCCCATACTATCACCAGATTACTGTGCAACCCTCCGTGCAGAATATGGCATGCTGTAAAGAAAGCTGCTTATGTGCAAACTGAATTTTTGGTTCAGCATAGATCAGTTAGGCTATGTTATATTTGAAGTCTATGGATTTAATAAAACAAGAGACTTCAAGGTTGGAGATCATTCTGGAGAGCTCAGCTTAAGTTCCTGAAATGTAATTTTCCTTCCCTACTCGTATGAGAATTTGTTGCCTGTATGGTGCAAGGAGTAGGATTTGATTGTCTGTCTTCAAGGAAGGGGGAGGAAGACATATGGAAGAACTAGAGAAGGACATTCACACACACAAATAAAAAAGACAAAAAAAAAAAAAAGGCATAACCATTAGCATGTTGGTTGGAATGAAGTTCTTTCAGGTTCTCTCATGACATTCAGACTTTCAGTCTCCTCCATTCAAAAACTTAACATGACAGGTAGACCAAGATGATATAGTTTTGGGGTGATGAATTGAAACCATCTCTATAAGAAATAACAGAAAAACTCTCTGATATCTCTGTCAGCATGTCTAATATTTTGAGACAGTCCGGAAGACATTTCATAAAACAAGCTTCCATGGCTCATTGCTTTATGTTGATTACTCATATTTTCCCTTTGTAGTAATGTTTTTCTAAATGCATTTCATTCAACACAGCGTTTCTCTGGCAACAAATGGCAGCTCATTGTTGAATAGCTAGCATTGCTTTGATGATTTTATTACTTCAGTGCCCATTTGCATAGCAGAATCCTCTGCAGAACTAACACAGCCAGTTCCTTGTGTCAAAATTTTCAGGAGGTTGAGCTTTAAAAGTGCACAGCTTTCAACAGCAGAAAGATGAGTGCTTCATCCCATGAAAGTGTGTGAGGTTCAAGAAAGGTTCTTTACTGTATAGTGGCAAGGCCAAGGAAAACTAAAAGACTTTGTAAAATATTTTCACACACATGTGCAAAGACACCTTGGGACAGCTAAGAGCTGTCTACTTAGGACACTTCTGTGGGTTGGCAGAGAATGATTTAGCAGAGGTTTAAATTCAGTTTTTTATGTCCCAGCTGACAGCCGCAATCAGTAGGCTATCACTGAAGTTGTTTGGTCAGCCTCTTGTGTGTCTCTCTCCTGCCTCATATCAATGTGGTCCTCGGTTTTCCTCCTTCCCAGGCAGTCTAATCTCTGACACACGGTAAGAGGATTTCCATATTAATTTTTTTGCACAAAGAAAAAAGAAGTTCTCCCAAGCTTTAAAATGGAGTAATTTTAATCTGTTTCAGGTTCCCTCCAGGCCCTGACTCTACAGTGGCTGGCTAGGCCTAACACTCCACTGGAGTTCTTTGGTCTGCTTTATTGAGACTTAAGATACTTTCAGTTTATTTTGGAGGATTGCAGGCTGTGAGTCTATTGGAAGATCTGTAGCTTAGTCTGTCATCTGAGAGCAGTCCACTTATTTAAATAAATAAGTATTTATTTCAGTGAAACAAGGTTTTGACCTATATTCCAGATGAGTGTCAAATTACTGAAACTAAACTTTACAGAAAATTCCATTCAAAATTTAGAAGCAATTTTGTGATACAAGGTTATTCTAAATTAACCATTAAGCGTTCTGGTTTTATGGAACTGGTATTTTTGACATTAAAATGTATGGTAAAAAAGAATACTAACGGATGTTTGTGTTTTTCTGCAGACTCACACGAGGTGAACATCCTGACCTGAGCAAAGAAGGAGCAGGAGTTGTTGTACGGAGGAACTTGACATACTGATGCAAAGTTTTTAAACCACCATTGCAATGCTCCTTCTTAGCCAAATAGGTCCAGCTATATTGATAATTGTGGGAGCTGATTTGCCTCTGAAAGAAAAATACAATTATGACAGTATCCTAACTTGTTTTTGATAAAGAGAATAAACTTCTGGATTTCAGGTGTTAATTAAAGTGAGGATTCTTCCAATATATCACAGTGCTCCCACTAAACTAAGTTATAAAATTTATCTGGGAACAAGGGTAGGCCACTTCAGAAAACCCGGCTTCACATTCCTTGTCATTCCTCACATCCGTCCAAGGTGGTTGGAACCTCAAACCTTACCTCCTTAGTTTCAGAATATCCTTGCCACTAGGAGCTCTTGGTTACCTGACCAGCTCTCATTCTACTAGGATGAGAGCTAACTGGGTTGTAATTAACTGGACACTTCCATTTATCTCTTCATGCTGGATCAACACGGTAAAATGAAGACTGTATATTTAAAGCACTTGAAAGGCAGTAAACTTTAAAGTGGCATCTAATCAACCTGTGGAATTTGTTGCTGTGGGACATGGAGGCAAACAGTTTGAGAGTCAGGGTAGGATTAAGCACTTGAATAGGAATAATACCTGCAGTTAACTTGTGAGGTTAAAGTATTATGAGGTTTATCAGTTCTTTTGCTTCTGGGCATAAACTGCCATCTCAGCCTGTGAAAGAACTTGTTTCTGCTCTTGCTTATTGCTGTGAGCCGTTTGTGGGATGCTTTCACAGGGTGTGGGGCACCCAAGTAAGTTGGTGCTGGAGGGGAGGACAGCAAACTGGAGCAGTCAATAGCCCTACTGTGGAGCAGGGGCTGCCGCACTGGTTTTGATCCCCCCGCTTCTGAGGGATTCCACAGCCCATGTGGGAGGCAAGCAGAGCAGCCAGTGGGCTGCCTTATATTTAATCTTGTTCACAGAAAATTGTCAAGGCTGGGAAGTGATTTATCTTCCAGTCACTGTGCGGCCACTTTTCCATACAAAATAGAAGCCCTCCATGATGTATGTGTGTCTCCTGACACATGAATATATTAAAAAGAATTCCTGTCGCTGTTTGGTCTGAGATCACACATCTGCACATTCTCTTTCTGTCTTTTTGGTAAAGAAAAGCGAGAAGAAGGTGGCTTGAACATTCCTGCCTTTTTAAAACTTTTTCCGTAATGTCTCTTCACAGACAGAGATTATATGTATGCATGTTATGGCTAGAAGTAAATGCACAGGCATTAACTACAGCAGCAGGTGTTTGGGGGATTGTTCACCTCTAGAATATTTGCACAACACCATTTAAACAATTAGCTGTTTGCCCTCAAGGACTAGGGTTTATAAAATGGAACACTTTACAGCAAGGGTGGTTCTGACTGGAAATGGCACCAGTTAGATAAGTGTTTTTGTTCTCAGACCTGAAGATTAAGATTAAAACTTTAAATGCCTGGCTGTACCGAAGTGGAACTTTGGATTTAGACTGCAAAACTATGTTTAGGCTGCAGGAGAGCAGAGAGACAGTAGTGTTGGTAAAGAAGTTACAGCAGAAAACAGGGTTAGAGTGCCTTTCTTCAGGCAGAGATACGGTGTCTTCAGATAGGCTTGCAGGAGCATCTGATGGTTTTATCTCACAGAGTTTTTAAAAAAGGAGAACATTCTGACTGCTTTGAATGATTAAAGTAACCACAAGTGTTACTAAGAGGTCTAGCTGAACCCAAACAAAGGCAAGTGATGCTTTTCCTCCACTTGGCTTCAAGGAGCCAGTCAAGGTGTTAGATATGCTGATCTTGAAGACCAGGATAAAGGGTTGGGGAACCCAATTTAAATGCTTCTTTTATTTCCAGACTTCTGCAAATTTCTGTACCCCATTCACTGCTTTATTCTTAAAGAGGGCGAAGTTTTGGAGATGCCGTGAAATATGCTGTATCTCTCCTATTGATCTGGGTGTCTACGTAGGGATGCTAAATTCTTTTATGTGCACTACTGGATTCTTGAGTGGAGGTAGCTGGACAAGCACTAGCTATCTGCATGACAACTACTATCTAGAAATTTAATATATGGATCTACTGACCTTACCAATCCCTTGAGGGACCATCCCTGTAAGACTCTGTGTGCTGAGGTGAGTTGAGCAATGGGACAGAGCACTACAGGATTACTAAAGGAGAGTAATTCCCTCATGTTATAATCTCTGTTGCCAAGTTACAGTGGTCAGGGCCTTGAGCGCACCAAAAGCCCTTAGTTGCCCTGACCAGCCTTACCCAGGGCCTCCATCCATGCAGCCCCTGCCCACTGGTCCATGAGCTCCATTAAGCTCAGTCCTGGGCCCCCAGAGTGCCTCAGTGGTGTTGCAGCTGTGCCTGTCTCTTGCTGTCCTAGGTTGCTGACTGGATTTCCAGGACGTACACCAGGCCTGTGTTGTAGCCCTGTTTCTGACCCTGTCTCTGGTCTGAGCTACAACATTGGTAGTCTTGTCTCTGGTTCTGTCTCCTCCCATCTTGACTAGATGACTTGACTTCCTGGATGGACCCCAGACCGTGTAGGTAGCCTTGTCTCCAGCTCTGTCTGCAGCTCTGTCTCCAGAGACTGTTGTGTTACACAGTAAACATGGAATAATCCAAAGTACATTTGGCATTGCGCTGTAGCTGTGAGGACATTACCTGGCATAGTCGAAGTCAGAGAGGAAGGGAGAGAGAACTGCAGCGGTGATGTGCTGGTTAATGTACTGTAGACTAATTTACTCATTGTGAACCACCCAGTGGCATCCAGCTTCATTGTGCCTATTCCTCCCGTTCAGACATGTAGCTAAACAATATCCTGATTCTAGTTCTGTGCCAGAAGGGTAGCTTATAAACCCTTCTCAGACATTGTACAATCTCCTTCTTCCTTCCTGTGAAATCTCCTGGGACTTAGCATGTGCGGGGGTGGTGGAAAAAGGGAGGGAGAAGAGGAGGAAGGGTGAGAGGAACAAATATCCATTGCCAGCCGTTCCCAATAGAGAAAAAGGCTGTGATAGTAAATGATGCATTTTATGGCAGAGAGGAAATGCCTTCATCCCATGAGCTGTGGCCGCTTACGAGTGCCCTGGCCAGGGTTCTGGCTACCTGAGGAGGAGGGGGTAGGTCCCTGGCTGTATTCGGCCAGATGAGAAGTCTGCAAGTTGGGAGGTGTTGTCCCTGGTGCATGTAAAATACTTACAGGTGCTTCCTGCTGCCTGGCTCCAGCTCCAGCTCTTATGTCGGGAGGTGGGAGGGCTGTGAGCAGATGATGTAGTTGTGTCTGGAAGTTCTCAGGTGGCAGATCACCCCTTAGAGACTTGCATCCCAGCAAGCATGGATCTGCACAGTGAGCTGAGTCCGGAGCTGTGGAAGATTGGGAACTATAACAGGCTGTACTTTTCTTACCTAAAAAAAGAAAGACACAGGCAAGGAATGGTTGCAGGTTTTTGTCTGTGGAATTTCTTGCTGTCGTCCTTTCACATTATCTGGAATACGCTTTGAGCCTTGTCTTGAAATGAAACTTTTTGACGCTCATTTGGAGGCATGCCCAAGGGGTGGTCTAAAATCTCTAAAGGAAAGATCTGTGTCATGATAGCTCTTATGAAGTCCGAAGAAGAAGAGGCTTATACCAGGTCTAGCAAAGTTTGTAAGCAGAATGCTAACACTTTTGCAAGGAAGAACATTTTCTCTCAGCCATCAGGTCCTTTTTTCTCAGTTTTCTTCTTCGTTCTATTTATAGCCTGCTCTAGTTTAATTTTTCTTGGCCATTAGACAAGTAAGTCTTCTCTCTGCTGATCTTAAGGTGGAGTTTGTTTATACGTATACAAAATCTGTAATTACATAGCAGCGTGATTCCCCACAAAACACCCCGTAGCCTCCACTCCCCAAATTCATATAGGACTTATTTTCTGCAAGGCCAAACACACTTTTAGAGTTTCTAGACAAAGCTATTTTGTGTGTATATGATTTTCCCTTCCGTCTCAACCCTTCCTTCACAAAAAAGAAAAAGGAGTGGAAAAAAAAGAAGACAGAGCAGCTGGGAAATCTTAGACTAGAGAGCAGATCACATTTCAAAATATTGTGATCTAAAAATAACAATTCTGATTACCCCTTCCCACTCTTTCTCTCCCTCTTCCCCTTCTTCTCAATGCAATTCATTTTTCTCTAAAGAAAATTCCCATCTTGGGAATATATGAACCACATAACACTTCAGTCAGATTGATTTGATTTGCAAGACACAGTTATGATTTAAAAAATCGGGAACTGGGATAAAAGCAAGCCTGAGACTATTGCGACTTGTCCAACTTGATGTAATACTGTACGTACATGCACATGCATGCATGTGTGGTAACAGGAGTAATAAGGCTAGAATTCATGTCCATTTCAGTTTATGTCAGGAATCAGATATTTTTATGGATTTCACATTAATTATTAAATATTTTGGCTTTGCAGACCTCTATCTCTCAAAGGACAGTTTCTACTGAAGTTTGTGGGTCTACCCTTCTTGTATGTAGATCAGAGGTTTTTCAGTTGTGTGAATTAGATTGGAGGATTTGGGTTGTTGGTTTGTTTTTGTTTTGTTTTTTTTTAACTTTCATTGGTGTTTTCAAAAGCAAAGAAGAATTTTGCACCTTTTTGAGTGCCACTCTGCTGCAGGTAAAGAATGTAACAGCTTGTGAGAGTGCAGCTAGAGCCAATAATAATTTGACTGACACGTCTTGGCACTGAAATGCCTATTAAAACTCACTCTGTCCTTTCAAGATGGAGATTTTAATGCTGGGCACTTGTTTGAGCTGAAAATTCACTCTCTTTATAGATCCAAAGAGCCTACATCCATGAAAGATTCTCAGAAGGATCTAATATTTCTATTGATGATAGAATAAATCCTTCAGTGTCATGAAGTTTCCAAGCCATGGAAGTTTCCAAGCCCAGTACGTACTGCAAACATGTTTCCATATGTAACACACCGTACTTTTCCATACAGGATCCCAAAGATTCCTTGGAAAACCGCAGAGGACAGTCAACTATGATAACCTGGTAACAGTTTTAGGAAAAATTATATTTACTTTTGGGAATTTATACGAAATATAGCAATTCTCAGTAGGGGTTAACTGTGGATTCTAGGGATAACAAAGTTCATCACAGGAACAGATGTCTTCAGATATTCGATGGGCATGATTTCAGTGACAAATAAGCCAGCTCTATTCGGAAAAGTTTGACAATATATATACTCTTGTTTCACAGAAAGGCAACTTCTTTGATTTTATGTAAGATATGCACGCTTTTAAAGCCAGTTCCAAAGTAAAATCACTGATATTCTTTCCATGGATTTGAGAGAGTTCCAGTAGGTGGGAGGTTAGCTCTCCTACCTACATTGCCAGTAACCAGAAGAGGTTTTTTAAAGAGCTGTTTATTACATGGTATGGTAGAACAAAATTTTTCAATACAACCCCCTGTCTCCTGCAGCTTGCAGTGCTAACACAGGTTTGTGGTGCCTGCTAGAATCTGCCTGGATTTTAAGGCAGGATTTTAAGTATGCTATCTGTTTGTTTCTCTCTTTACACACAATGCAAGAAAGGCTTGCATTAGCATTTAGAAGATTGTGCATGTGTGAGAGGCCATGACATTTGTTTGACACAGACTCCTGTGTTGACTTTCTGCAGAATTAAAGATACTTTGCCACAGAAGCTACTGTACATGTGTAGGCGAATGTCTATGTGTAGGCACGGATATTATAAAGAGATTGATATCCCTAGTACTCTTACTGCTTTCTTTATCTGCTCTGTGGCTATAGCTTTTTACCTGTAATTGAACATCATCATCATCATCATCATCTTAATGGTGAATCTTAAAGTTTCTGCAAGTGCTTTCCGATCCAATATCAGCAAGGATGAATAAATCCATTTAATCCTGGTATCTGCACCACCACTATGCTTTTTTTCAGAATCCAGAGACATGTAGAAATTTGGGGTGAGATCTTGCCTTCCTGGATCACTCTCTGCTACAAACCTCTTGAAACAGAGATGAAATGGCACTATCGTGAACAGTCAGATCCTTGTAGATTGCCAGAAAATCGGCGCCTCACAGCTGTGCAACAGCTTTTATTCCTCTCCTTGCTCAGAAGTCAAATGAAATTATTTAGGAGAGTCCAGTTTTAGCATCCGGTTTTAGGAACTGAGCCAAGCTGGCTAAGTTAGCTGTGTCCCTGGACTCCTTGTATAGACAAGGGTGACAGGATTCTCCTGAGGATGATGCTAGGGGGATATAACTACCTCCAGCAGCACCTGTAGAAGGACCCCAGGGGAACTGGGTGCCTGAGATCAGGTAGTACAATGGCTGCTACTGGTATCAAAATCCCATATACGTGAGGGCTTCTCATCGATCCTCTGTAGAGCCTACTGAGGACTTTGCTTCTCACAATGGGAGATGCTGTTGGGATGGCTGTGACTCTGAATCATAAATGGTCAGGCATGAAAGACAGCACAGACAAACCTCTTTGAATAGGGAACCTTGATTTTCGACAGTCCCCCGATTTGTCAAAACCCACGTTTATGGAGCAGAGAAGAGCAATTGTTCTCCCACAGCAGCCCACGGGAGCAATAGTAGCCAAATACAAGCTACGTCACTGCTCTGCAATTTGCAATGCTGTAGAATATCTGCATAAAGAACAGTGAAACAGTCTTTGTGATTTCCATGAATTAGATTAATCTTTCACGTCGTTTTAGTTCTACTTGCACTCTGGCATTTCTGCATGTTTGTGCCACAAGCAAAAATCATTTTTTCCTAAAGCAATAATAATTTTTAAAATTCATTGCGCCTAAACAAGCCTCCCTTGAGGAAAATATTATCTTACTTTTCCTTTCCACCACACAATTTAACAACAATTTACAAACAAGTATGTATACTGTATACTGTACAGATCTATTTGAATTAGAAATTTTGCTTGTTAGGCGTGTAGTTTTTAAAATACTTTTCTGAATGAGCAAGAAGTGCATTTATATAAGGAAAGGAGGAAAATGTAATATAATGAAAGTTAGGCTGAATTAGGAAAAAAAAAGTTTTAAGATGACACAGATAATATGAAGCTTATGATTTCTTTCAAAGAAGTCAGGCCATGTTCCTCCTAAAACAACCTGAGCTTCAGGCTGTTTTGTCCTTGTGGAGGTCTGTGGGGTCTCAGATGTTCCAGCTCAGTCACCCCACACTGTGGTTATAACTGTCTTACTGCTACTCCTTTGACAGTTTCACAGGGTAGGTAAGAATATACCCTGAGGTATGTTTTCAGGAAAGGTGCTAGAAACCTATTAGCATAATGTTGTCCCACTGCATTTCCACTGCATGACCACTTTTTTTCCATTGGCAGTTGTTCCATGGCTGTGTTGGGAATCATCTCTGACGTTTGATCAGTGTGAATGAGGGCAAAACTTGGGCTTCATCATGCGTGAAACTCCAGTTATATCTCATTTAACTTTACAACAAAGTTAGCAGAAGTTGTGTGAGTCTGCAGCCAGCAGTGCTTTGGGAACTACATCTCCCTTGCTTCAAGTATGAAAGGGTGAGATCATCCAGGTGTATGCACCTGGCTGCAGTACGGAAGACCATATCTGAACTGGTCACACTGGGCTCCATTTACAGTCAGGATCAAATCAGTATAATTAATGATGCCTAAAGCATAATCTATCCCATCCGAAGCTAGACAACTAAAATGGGTCTCTAAAAGTGCCACTTTCTCTTCACTATTTATCAAGGGAGCTCAGAGTGACTCATTTGACTATAGAATGAAATCTGCTGTGTACAGATTGAAAGTGAGGGGAGATGAGCTTCACCTAAACTCCGCTGCCATTGATAGGCACAGTGAACATGAACTGCAAAATTCAGCTTCTATGTCTCTCCCTAATATAGAGCATATGCTAGCAAAAATAGAGTTGATAGCATTTATTGTGACAGCTGATGTTGATGATTTGACTTCTTCCATTAAATAGATGACTCATCTACAATTTGTTTTTAGATTGTCTAGATTATGTGTACTTAAAGTCCTTTGGGGATCTTAATTCTGCGTTTCATCTGTGACAAGGCAAAGGGCAGGTATGTTGAGCACATGAAGATGCAAAAAGGAAACCTGAAGGTTTCCCGGGCTCTATGAAACACAGAGTCAGATGTCCTAAGAAACCGGGTGACCCAGATAGATATGTAAATTCTTTGGTGTCAGGGATCTGTTTTCTAAAGCAGCAGTAGGAATATGCAGGTGGCATTTCTAGCACTGCTACTGAGGTAGAAGCAGCTACAGAGTGAGTCTGTTGGGATCACTCTGCCTTCCTGAGAAGACAGAGGGAAAGAACCTGTATGCTTTCTGATAGGATCAGGTGGTGGAGGAAGACTTCCTCAAGACACCCCAATTTTAGGATCAGAAATCTGCAATGAAACTCACCAAATGACAGCCAGCATGCAAACCTTTATCTTTGCTTAAACACCTGTTGGTTATTCAGACATGAACTATATGCTGGGTGCTGAGTTCTCCTCAGTACTATTTCTGTGGTTTCAAAAATTTCACCTTTCCTGCAGCAGTGTGTGCTAGAGACTGGAGCACATCTCTCCACTGTCTCTCCAGAGACGTACCTCTCTTTAGGAAAAAAAAAAAAAAAAAAAAAAAAGAAGAAGAAAAACACTGAACCTTCTTTCTTCCACACTAAAAGACCTTTGTCCCAAACCACACATGTAGATTTTAAACAGAAAATAATATGAAAGCACAGTGCTTCCTTTATAGCAGACCTTATGTGCCTTATGCAGCTTTCTGAGTTCCTGTGTCCATGGATTTATGATGTGCTCTACACTTTCCACATTCTCAGTGTTGTTTTCCCACATTTGAAGGAGAAATGATCAAGAGATTTGTGCTGGAGTGAAATTTATTCTGTCTTAAGCTGTGTAAAGGTTCCAAATTCACCACAGCATGGAAAATAGAAATGCTGTAAGCATCTTGGGCCCTTCCCAGGCATGCAGACACCGTGCCTTCTGTAGAAATGAACATTGCATTCTTGTAATTACTGTTCTTGTCAGAACTGCTTTTGCCTCTAATAGATCAGGTAAATATGAACTGAGCATATGTTATAATGCCCAGGGGGTCGTTTCTGCATGGGAAAATAGCCCCAAACCCAATGGAAAGTTGCAGTCCTCTGCAGAGGAGGGAGGTTGAGCGGCCTTTCTGGTCATTTAGAGTGAATTGCAGGGGTGGACCATCAGCACTCCAAGGGGATCCTTTGTTTTGGGGTAGGAGCGCTGTCATTTAATATTTAAAAAAAAACATTTTAGGACTGTGGTAAACAGGGTCACACTGTCCAGTTTCTTCTGTGTGTGCTGGAAAACTGCGAACGACCATCAAGTCTCAGGTGCTGAAGCCACTGTCTCACTGTGCAGACACCCTGGTAAGGCCCCTACTTCCACAGCAATTGCCTCCATAAAAAGCAGACTTGCCTCCATACTGCTTGGCAAGGAACCGCCTCACTACCTCCTCAGTAACCTCGAGTATTCCTTGGAAATGTTGGTCATTACAGCCATGGTCCTGTCCCCCCTGTTGAGGAATACTCTAATTCTGCTGAAATTCCTCAGTGGTTTGCCAACTGCCCTTTCCATGGAACAAACAAAAAAACCCAAGCGAAAGTAAAGAATGAATTTCTTCTTACTCCAAGATTAAAAAAACAGACACACAGAAACACAGAAATAAAATAAAACCACACTTACAATTACCCTTTCCTTAGATCACCTATTAACCAGCTAACCAGCTCTCAAGACACTTACGTAGCTGGGATCAATCCTTACTCAAGATTCCTGGGCATTACTTATATAGAAAGGAATTGAGACTCGATGAGGAACTTCTCCTTATATAACTATTTGGTCCTTGAGCAAGTAGCTCCAGCTTGAAAAGTCTTTTGTAATTCATAACTTAATTAGGATGCCAATTTTTAACAGTGCTATTAAAAGATTACTGACCTCCCCTGCCTAATTTTAGAAATATTGATGTCTCTTTGGCATGGCTAGGTAGATCTATTTTCTGATCAGAGAATAAACATAACTTGTTAATGACTGTGCTAGCACTTAACAGGCTACAGATCTATTTATAGTAATGAACGAAATCTTCCTGCCTGGAATTGTCAAACGTACACTAATGTTCAAACATTTGTATATGACCAGTGTACATAAAAGCCCATAATTTAAAGAACCATATAAATTGATAACCATACTTCATTCTCTTTTCTGTGTTTGCATAATATGCGTAATTCATTATTATCTCTCAAATCCGGTCAGAACGTGACAGTAATCAATCAAATCTGAGGTGAGAACTGGCCTGGGGGTTTATTAACATGCCTTACTATGGCTTGGAGGGATATTGTGATTTGCAGCCTAATATTTTCCCCATTCCGTTCCATTCCTTTTCCTTTTTGTTATTCTACAGGGATTTTTAGGCTACAGTCACTGGCAGCTGCAGTGAAGAGCATTCAGTTTAATATGCTCTAGCCAGATTGTAGGCAAGTGCTAGGTAAGTGCCTCTCTGGCTACATACTCCATGGTGAAAGATTAAGCTTCCTTGATCTACCCATCAGCAGAACTATGCAGGATGGAATAATAGCCTGAGTGTAGTGAAGTCTGAAGATATCAAATATTCGGTTTTTAATATTGTTTTTATTCTAACACATATTAAAGCTAATAAACTGTTGAGATACTGAAGACACTTTTATTCCAAATATAGGTTTACGTTGTCAGCTGGTGATCGTGTTAACTGATAAGTGTTTCGTACTGTGTCTCACCGCGCCCTAAAGTTTCCCTAAAACAAAAACAAAGCCTGAAAATCAGACCATCACAGAGTGTTAACCCAAGGCCCCTGCAGCCCACTTATATCCCACTTAAGCACTGGGCTTCCAAATCTAGCCTTAATGGAACAATTCGGAGTGTCAAAGGAAAAAGCATCACTCTTGTGAACCTTGGTTGCTTTGATCCTTGCTAAGCAATGAGCTGTGCCAGGCCATGCTCGAATTGTCAGTCAACACAGGCTCTGCTCTGCTGCTTTCAAACTGAGCAGCAGTATATTTCTCTCTCCTGATCTCTGGCTTCCAAGGCCAGCAGAAGCTGCAGAGACAGCACATTTGGCTCCCTCCGGAAGGATGTTAGTGCTTTGTTTGGTTTGAATCTCTCACCTCACCCTCTAGCCAATGAACAATCATCATGGGCAGGCTCTGAAGGGAATTTTCTCGAGGTCTTCTTGAAGGAAAGATGATGCCAGTGATCTGGCAAGGGGGGATAGTCATGCCTCAGAAACCAACATGGCTCTACCACACCTACCCACAAAAAAAAAAATAATATGAATGGTAAAATTAGGGTTGGAAATAAGTAGTGCAATGCTATGACCACAAGTACAGCACAAAAGAGAGCCAGAGAAACTGGCATGGTAACAAAATGTGCTGAGATCTGTACAGAAGGAAAAGAGACCTTGGAACAAGTCAGGAAGGTAAGATCAGCTGGAAAAAACCGTGCTGCATTATCGGTTATTCTAGTCCCTTGCAGTAGGTGGCACTGTGGAATTCCCGTGGGCCACTACGGTTCATGAGGCTGAAGCAGGAGTAATTGAAAGTCTTTTTTCCTCTTCAAGGCGTGTGATCAAGGACATTAGAAGTAAAAATTAACCTAATAAGAACTGATAAAAAATGAGATAGAAAGTGTGTACTTTAAAAAAAATCCTCGCACAAACCCAGAAAGCATTAAAGGGAAGTAGCCTTAAAAGCAGAAAGTGAATGGGAAGCAGGGGTTTTTGATCTAGCATATAGGCACTAAAGACACTGTATGGGGTCTCAGCAATTTGTATATGGAACAGAAAACTAATGTATTGTAATTCAGATCAAAAGATAAATAATAGATTCAGAAAGCAGCATAAAAAAAGAAGATCCTTTCCTTATTTTGACTAATGATTTTTGAATGGCAGAGGCAGGCAAAGCCAGGGAAAACTACTCCAGGATGGGTTTCCAACTGGACCACAACACTGCAGTGTCAGGCCCGTGGGGTTCTGGAGCCCAAGGAAACATCATCTGCAAGACAGCAGGGCTTTCCAAAGCCTAGTATGAAAAGTACAGTTTAGATAGCTAAAACAGAGCTGGCAGCACTACCTGTTGGTGTAAGACCCCACTTTTAGTGGACTTTGAATTTATTGAATTGCAATAATTTCAGTTGACATCTTCCACACCACAGGTCTGGCTCAATGCACATGATTATTTCTGAGTTTTATTGTATCCACAGTGACTAGTAGATACAGGGAGTAAGGAAGCTATGTGAGGCTGGCTTTTTCATAATACCCAATGCCCTACTGAGTGCCTTATTTTGGCGTGTCATTGCAATAATTCCCCTTACAAATATGCCTTTGTATCCATGAATGCTATAATTGTGCATGCAAATCAAGGACACGTAATTGCCCTGGCATTTTCAAAAACTAAGTTTCAATGCAGAATTTTAATTTTCTCAGTGTAATCAATCTAGTTTTAAAGGCCTATGCAACAGATTTCCTGCAATGTCCATAAGAATCTTTTCTGCACCTTGATTTTTTGATTGCCATGATTTTTTCCTTACCTGTGTTTATGAAAATAAAATGACACCTTAAAAAAAAGTAACCTTATTTTGTTTCTAACTGGTTTGACATCAGAGTTGATATGTTTGCTAGTGGAGAACATAATCTCTACTGCAAGGAACTTGGCATGTCAGAGCAGACAACATGACACTTTTATGTATAGATTCACATGCACAGGATTCCACTTCTGACAAAATGGGAGAGCTTTACGGGGATGATACAGGGCCTTTTTTATGAGTCTTATGATAAATTAATGAATTATTGTGGTAAGGCCTTTCAGACTTGGAGTTTTCAAAAGTGTATGGTTGATCAAGCATACTCCAGCTCCTGCTATTTCATTTATAGCACAGAAGGTAAAGGAGGAACAACAGGTCCGAAGACTTTGGGCTGGATCAATTAAGCCTTGAGTGCCCTGGCTGAATAAAAAAGAAAAAAATGCAGGGAAGAAAACTCAGTTTCCCTTTGCAAAACTCATCTTCTATTTGAACAAGTGCAGTTGGAAAAGGATGAATAGACTGATCGTTGCTTTTTAAGGAAACCATCATCTGTCTGTCTGAAATCTCTCTCCATGCTGTAATAGCTATTAACAGCATCTCTTACTGTAAACACTATTTTTCCGTCTTTATTTCTTGTTCGTATATTTTGTATATAGAAGTTCTGGTGTATAATTAGCCGTAGTGTATCCTGAGATACTCGACCACTTTTTCGTACTGGTTATGTTACCAGGCAATTGATGGAGCAATAGAAAGAATTCTTTCTCCCCATTCCTTTTTTTTTAAGGAATGTTCACCACAGGACCAAGGGTAACTCCTTTGGCAAGTTTGCCTGTGCTTTCTGAATATTTATTTAGTATCATTGTTTAGTACTGAATTCTCTGATTAATCTTCAGTGACAGTAACTTCAAGAAAAAATTACACAGCTTCAAAAAGTGTGTGGGCAAATTCATGGCAGAAAAATCTACTAAGACTATTAAATACAAAACCAGAAAGTCCTTAAACTGCAAATTGCTGGAAGTTGGAAGAGTGTTCCAAGGAAGTATCACTGTATCTTTTGCTTATAATTTTCCCTGGGCATCTGCTTTTGGCCAGCGTTGGAGACAGGGTACTGAGCCAGACAGATCTTTGGTCTGACTCAGTACTGTTACAATTTTACGGAAGTGTCATGAGAGAGACGGGACAGATGCAGGGGTGCAGGTGAAGAAGTGCTTTTTTTAAGTAACTCACTCATCTTTTTTTTTCCTTTTCTTTCTTTTCTTTTTTCTTTCTTTTGTTTTTGGTTTGGTTTTTCTTTTTTTTTCCCCCAAGTAATGAATATGCTATGTTTAGCTGTGAGAAGCCATTTAGCTTCAGTCATTGTTTTGCCAGAGCTGGCCTTTGCAAATTCAACCTAACTGCAAATGTTGTGGGGAAAGAGAAATCTCTCTATCCCTGGAGGAATTAAAGCTCTCAGTGAGAATTCACTGGTCTGATCCTTTGTGTAACCACAGTGTTGTTGCTGAGCTCCTGCTCTCGATTAGACTCCCGTGCAGTCTAGGGTTTAACTTGGCAGAACTCAAGGTTTTCAGAGAAATTGGTTCAGCTCTTTAACCATCACGTTTACCAGCCCACATGCAAAATCCCTAAATATCAAAAGTCACGGATACTTTGAAAGCATATGAAAATCCATGACTCACATGACAGCTGTGACAAAAACGCAGTCTTTCTTATTGCCCTTTTGTTTATGGTCTTTCAGCCAATTTCCAGTCTGACAGTGTAGAAGTTCAAGTCAATTTTCAAATATATGAGTGAAGTTCCATAGCAATACCTTGAAATCTTTGCTAAAACTCAGATACAGTTTTCACTGTTTGCTCCATCCGTAGCTCTTTTAAAGCACAGAATAAAAAAAAAGATACTGTTTGACTGAAAAGACCTTATTTTTATATTTATTCTGTTTATTTGTGTTATTAAGAGTTCTTTTTGCATGTCGGGTACTCAGGCATTTATACATATATATTTTAACACTCTTTCTTTTAAATACATTAATATGAATGTCAGCCACTGCTAAAAGGAGAAGTCTTCAATCAATTGTGTGATGGTGAGTTAAAAGAAAATTGCAAGGGCTGTCAACATTTGTAAAAAGCTTGAGAATAGGTCAGTGCATGAACAAATTAAACAATCACAGGTTTTGAGATCTCACCCAGTTGTTGAATGGTCACTTTAATTTGGCATAAATCTGTGCGGCCAAAAGGGGTGTCTCTCCCGTCCTCCCCTCCATCGCACCCTTGGCTACTGCTTTTTTCTGCCTCTCCTGTGCTGGCACTAGCACTGTTCTTCAGCCCGCTCTTTCTGCCACACGGCTGCATGAACTCTAGCAGTGGAACAAGGATGAGTGTGGGCAGGACTGTTCCTCTGACGCAGCACAAACCAGCATCTAATTAAAGTGGGCATGTAACCATGGCCCTGGTCCTTGGCTCTTCCATCAAGTATTGTGTACTGAACGGTTTATCTGGGTTGTTTCTGTTTCAGCTGAGGAAGGTTATACAGCGGAGGAGGCAGACTTTAAAATATGCATGGGAACCAGCCTCATAGTCCCTGCCCTAAGCCAAGGTTAAGCTGAAGTCTCCAGTTGCCCCCACAGACAGCAGGTAGCCGTGGAGTACATGCAGCACAAGCACGCTGCGCTTCTGTACTAATGCCATCACCAAAACAAGCGCTTTGCTGATATCTGCAGTCAATTAAGTACTTAAATGGCTGCCGAGGAGCACTATTTGGACAATAATTGGAGCCTGACAAGGCCAGTTGCAGCTGTTATCTGGAAAGGGGATGAGGGCAGAAAGTGAAGGCCTCCTAGTACGTGCTGTACTGGGAGGTTACCGCTGTGGGCCATCGCCTTCTCTCTTCTCTTCTCCCTGACTTCTGCTAACTGTTAATAAATGCTCACCAGGGACGAGAAAGGAGCGGTGACCTCTAGGCAGCTTTATCAGCCACAGGACAGCAAGGACTGTGAGGAAGAGGAGGCCCATCCAGACACCGGTGCTAATTCAGGACCCAGCAGAGAATAGCGGGTGGTAACTCCAAATCTTTCCACCTGTGTCATCTCCAGCTTGGTCTAACAGCTTTTGTTTTGAACTCCTCATCTGGAAGCAGTGACACGACTAGATCTTACCCAGAAACAGCGGTTAGAGGTACTGGGCATTCAAATGCAGCCCAGAGCGTTGCAGAAGCCTCCCTAAGCTCACACAAACACATACGTTAAAAAAATTACAAGACAGGTGGTCAAATGAAAGCCTACATGCTCCTGTGAAATAGATCTGCTGGGGGGGGAATCATCCAAGCTCACAGAGGATTAAATTACTCTGTTGAGCTCAGTCTTAACAATAATAGCAATAGTCATGATCATCCCCTGCCTCTGAATATGGGCCAGTTAATAGTATCTCACGAGTAGGGGCATAAAAGGCAGTTATGACCGTGGAGGCATGAACATGGTCTACGACGAGCTTTCAGCAAGGCAAGTGACAGAATCCGTCTGGATGAATGGATTGATTAAAATGTGATGGTCTAGAAGGTACAAAAGCTGCTTTCCCTTTAAAGGAAAAGACTTTACATCAGAAGATACTAAGCCAGAAACAAACCAGGAGCCATACTTCTTACTCCTGACTCACCTACCAGTCCCTAAATGCTGAGGATGCTTTTCTGAGCATTTGCAGCTTTGTTCTAATTACAGGCTGAAATTGTATTTCCTGGCTGTTAATTGGTGATGTTCTTCCTTCCTTCCTCTCTGTTTAAATAGCACTATCGATTTTATACTGTTTTCCATTACCTCTCCTAATTACTTCAAAGTATAGATATTAGCAATTCAGTCTGTTCACCAGCTAACTTGCTTCCACAGCCAATAATGGCTGCTGTGTGGTGCCTTCGAGGAACAGGTGATGGGTATGTTTTCTGTCATTTTTATATTTACACTTGCTTTTTGCCATGGTTTCCAACTTTAGCATTTACTTGTCATATTGTTATTAAAGAGGAGTTTGAAATGTCATTTTGGACATTTCACCTCCAACAGTAATGCTTCTTAATGTCTGGTTTTTAAATTTATTTACTACCTTTTTTGGATTGCTGTAGTTTTTTTCCTCTTATGACTTTTGTTTTTCCCCTCATTTTGTGTCTTGCTGAAATGTTCTTATCTGCAAGAGAAATGAAGGCAGAATGCAATTTTCCTGTTTCCATGACAATGTGTTTTAGAATCACATCTTTGAGCAATCCCTCCTGAAGACCTGTTGGTTGGTTTCTGGTTTTGACTTCTTTTTTGTAGAAATTGCAACCTGTTGGGCCTTAATTATAATGACTCCAAGATTCTCCAGCTGCCTTGGATTTTACTATTTCCTCTTGCTATATTTCTTCCACTACTCCACCTCTTCTTTGCCTCCAACTCTTCTGCTCTTCTTCTGATGAACTGAATTAAAACTTTCACTAGCAGAAATTATGGTGTGCAGCTGTGCACACCATTTGCTGATTCCAGATACTTTCCCTCTGTTTATGCTTTCCACACAGATTGTTGCTGCCACTGGAAAAACAAATTAAATAAAACTGGCACCCAGCTTACTGGTGAGACTAGCAGTAAACAAGCTGGGGAATGTTGGAGCTGTGTGATAGCCTTAAGAAAATTAAATTAAATAAAAAGTCCAGCTGCAATGAACCGTTTAGTACAAATGCCTAGAAAGTATCACGAAGGTGAGGGGTCCCAAAGGGAGATGACTGCGGGTTGATTTTTATTGAGCCTAATAAGCTTTGGTGTCTTTCTCCAGGTTAGGGAGCTAACAGGTTGACTTGGAGGCCCTGGAAAGGATAACTTGCTCTTTCTAAAAGGCCAGGATTTCTAGTAAAGGATTTATTTCCATTCTCCTATTCTCAGCAAACCATTTTGCTTGCTTATTAGTTAATGAGTAAGGAGAATGAGGGGAAGCATTCCCTACTTAGTGTTAAGATACACATATGGGTCTGCTGAGATATTTCAAGTCTGGAACCTAACTGGCAAAATGTTGGGTGTCTTCCAACGTGTGTCGCCAGCTGCATGTGAATATGCATCCCTGAAATGCTAGCATTTGGCAGCCATCGAGATCTGCAAATATTAAAGTATTCATTCTTGGATCTACCTATATGTTTATAACTTGCCTCCCCCAACTGTGTGTGAGAGTCCAAAACCAAAGAATCCCCAAATACCCTTTATATGCTCTCTGGCTCTCACTCCCACACACACTCGTACGTGCATGTGCATGTATGCATAGTTATTAGTCAAAAATACATGCAGACATACACAAAAAACAAGGCAGAAAGGAAAGCTGCTCTTGAAGGGACATCATGCGCAAGATGTAGCAGTCACAGCTTCATTTTCGTTCTTTTATT